>NC_133130.1:46146849-51213213 GCF_048418815.1 Hemitrygon akajei
AACTCATCGGGGTGATTGATAAGTTCGTGGCCCAAGGTAGAAGGAGATGAGTTAGCATGTTCCCTTGTAGGTTCAGTAAACTTGATTTACCCAATCTACGTTTGTATATGCAAGTTAAAGTCCCCCACGATAGCTGCTGTTCTATTCTTACATGCTGCAGATATTTCTCAGTTTATTTCTTGTGCCACTGTAATGTTATTATTGGGACAGCTCCCTCCTTCTCCAATACTGGTGCCAATTTCTCAATTATTCAGTGGTCGATAGACAAATCCCTTTTCTATTCCTGATCTCTACCCTGATGGATTCAACGTTCTGCTCCTTAGATCTTATATATCATCTTTCATTATAGCCCTGATCTCATCTTTAATTAAGAGTGCTAACCCTTCTCCCTTACACGCCTATGCTTCCATGTTACCTGATATCCTTGGATATTTAATTCCCATTCTTCTCCACTCTGCAACTACTTCTCTGTAATGGCCAGTAAATCATACCCCTTTGTACTGATTTGTGCCACAAGTTCACTGACCTTTTTTCGAATACTATGGGCATTCAAATAAAGTGCTTTTAAAATTGTGCTTTTTGTGCTTTTGTGCTTTTAAAATCTTGTAATCTTTTTCTCTTTTGCATTTGACTTTTCCTTCTCCACTCTTACCTTTCTCTTTTTTATCTTTTGCTTTTTCTTTAATTTTATCCACACTTTTCTTTTTTACTTTATCCATACTTCTCCAATCTGTTGAGCCCAACCCCCTACTATTTAGTTTAAAGCCCTATCCTAGTTATGCAATTCACTAGGATCTAGTCCCATCGTGGCTCAGGTGGAGCCTGTCCCATTAGTACAGCTCCCTCCTTCTCCAATACTGGTGCCAATTTCTCATGAATTCAAACCCACTTCTCCCACACCAATCCTTGAGCCACACATTTAACTTTCTAATCTTCTTGACCCTATGTCAATTTGCATGTGGCTCAGGTAGTAATCCAGAAATTACCACTTTTTTGGTTCTGCTTTTTAATTTAGTCCCTAACTCTTCAAATTTCCTCAGCAGAACCTCTTTCCTCATTCTACCTATGTCATTGGTACCCAACAACAACAACTGGATCTTCCCCCCCCCCCACCCCCACTGCAAATTCATCTGCCTTTGGGATGCTCTATCCTTGCAACAAAAAACAATTACCACTACATTTCTCTTCTCTCCTCCCTCTTGAATGGCTCCCTGAAGCACGGTACCACAGTTAGGTTGCTCGTCCTTCCTACAGCCCCCACTCGCATCCACACAGGGAGCAAGGATCTCAGACCTTGTTGGACAAGCTTAAGGGCTGAGGCTCCTCCAGCACTGTCATTTGGATCCCCCTACCTGCCTCACTCACAGTCACACCCATTTTGTCCTTGACCACTGACTGAATTTGAGGCAGCTAATCTAATGTGCTGGCTGGTGGTGTGGTGGCATCATCACTGGACTTCAGGCAGATGGTTCTGAGTGCAAACCCAGCTGGGTTCCAACCTGGGCAGCAACAATATCTGTGCAGAAGAAAGGCCTGGTAATCTACTTCCGTATCTTGCCATGAAAACACTATGGGCCCTATGGTCCATGAGGCCATGAAGAGTTGGACTCAACGACTGAACAACAATCTAATGGGTGTGATTACCTCCTGAAACAGAGAATCCAGGTAACTCTCCCCTTCCCTGATGTGCCACGGTGTTTGAAGCTCAGATTCCAAGTCATCAACTTTGAGCCCGAGTTCCTCGAGCAGCCAACACTTGCTGCAGCTGTGGTCATCACCTGATCCTACATCATCCCTACTTTATTTAATTAGCTGTAATTTAGTGACTTTTTAATTTAACCACTACAAAAGCCTTACCTGCTACTTATCTGTAGCTCCTTGCCAAAGCCTCAAGTTCTCACTCCTCCACTGGTCCACTCTACTTTTATTTGCTCCTTTAAATGCATTGTGAATTGATTGATCCAACGCCAATGTGCTGAGCCCCGTGAAACACTCCTTTTTTACACTCTTCTCCCTGATCTGTGTGACGCTTGCTCTCTCTGCGAATCGATTGGTGCACCGCTAATGCAATAGGACAGGCAAATGAGATTCCCTTTCAAGAATTCATATCAATGTTGTCTATTCCAATTAACATTTTCTAAATCATTGTAATAGGCACTAGCATGTCTATACTGCTGATGTTAGGGTAAGTGCTCTACAGTAATTTCTCTATCCCTTTTGAAATAGTGAGCTTACAAGTACTATCCTCCAATTTGCAGTAATCATAAAAAATCTTAAAAGATTTTAAACCTACTATTTCTTACTAATTCTTATGGTATGCTGGATGCAGATTATCAGGTCCTGGGATTTATCAGCTTTCAATCCCATTAATTTCACCAACGACATTTTATTACTAATACTAACTTGTTTAATTCCTCCTTTTTATAGATTCTTAATTCTCTAGCATATTCAGGAAATTGATTGCATTTTTTTCTTAAGAGGATGGCAACAGGTGAAAATTAGAAAGACTTTGCAATGACTTTGATCCACTACCATATCTCTTACTGTCATAATCCTTTTCAACTTTCCTGGTAACAATGAGTTTGAGAACTCTTTGTTGAAGTTCAATAGGACACTAAGTGGCTAAGGTTAGGTCAGGCATCTTATTTAAGGTAGCATTAATACTGTGTAGTTCGTTAGTAAACACAGGCATGCATATGTGATTGCTCCAGTATAGTTACCAACTCTGCATGGTTGAAGATGTTGTCACAAATGGCTGAGGCTCTCTCTTACTTGAGATGGTCATTACCTCCCAGTTGTGTAGATTGAGTGTTATTTTCCACTTAATCATCATTCCATGCTTAAATTTTGTCCCAGTCTTGCTGTATGCAAGCATGTTTTGCTTAATTTTCTGAGGAATTTTATTTTTTTAATGGCATTAAACATGACTGAGCCATCCAAGATCATCACTACTTCAGATTTATTGAGTGCTTCAAACTCTACTCTAAAGAACCTCTGTAACACCCTGGGGCTGAGATGATTAACCATGGACAATTTTAACCAATTTCCTTAGTATGAAGATTGACCCCAGCCACTGGAGTTATTTCGTATTGAGTCCTATTTATGTAGTTTTACCAGGATTCCTTAATACCACATTTGGTCAAGTGCTGCCTTGGTATTAATCACTTAGGTATCAACTCTGGCTTCAGCTCTTCTGACAAAATTTGTACTTAGACTGTAATGAGAAATGTTCCACCACCATTCAGGATGTGGATGCTCTCAGAGCTGCCCCCTCCTGTTTTCTGTTCACCATGTGTATATGATAGAAAATTCCAGAACTTTGATCTGATAAGTTACTTATGGGAACAGAACTCTATTAGTTCTGCTACTTGATGCGCTTGACTGTGTCTTACATGTTTATCAGATTGGTACCTCATTTATAAGTATGCCTGGCACTGTCCTTCTACACTTCTTATTCAACTAAGGCTGATCCCTTGTCAAATTCTGTTGCTTTAAATGTTCTGCATAAAGCTCATGAATGGTCAGTTGATCAATGTCATGGAGCATAATATTAATGGCATTCAATCTGATGGAAGATGTTCTTGGTGTGAAGAATCTTCTTCTCCGCAACGATTGTACAGTGGTTACTCCTGCCAATATTGTCATCTTCAACAGCTACGTTGCTGAGATTGAATGTTGTAAGATTAGCCCTTGTGAGGGTTTGTTCATCACCAGTCCACATCCTGACAGATAGTTAGGACTGTCAGGACTTAGCCACTCTGGTTAGCAATGGGGAGATATATTGAAGTTCTCAGCTAGAATTCATTCTTTTAGTTTTTAGCCTTTCTTCCAATCAGTTCTCAATATTGCAGAAGCAGTATTTTGTCAGCTAAGGAACAGTAGCTTTCACTGTATGGCCATCCATATTCTCACGCAATGTGTGCAGGAATTTTTCATAGAACTGAGATGCAGCCTTTGATCTTTATGACTCCATTTTCCTGTCTCCTTTTCTTGAAGTTCAAACATCACATTACATGTTTGGAGCTAACTTTTAAATAACAGCATTGTAATTTATCACAGTGGCCACCTTTACAGTCTCAAAAGCAAATTGGTGAGGAAATGCGGTAATTTTATAGTATACTACCTTGACCAAGTAGCCTCTAATTGATGAACAGTACTGAGGAATAAGCTCAAACTTGATGGATCATGACAGAATCCATTCCAGGTCACGGACAAGGGGCTCAAACCCCTTGACAGTTCGTTTCACTATTACAGGACATGTGCAGTTTTCAAACAGACAGCAAGCTGCCACTCAACAAGTTTGAATAGCAGAAAAATAATCTAGTTTCTTCAGTTAAGGCTACTTTAGGGAATGGATGCAGAGGAGGATGAGAATGGGATAGCAATGAGTGGAAGGGTTCTTTGGACTGCACAAAGATCATTTATAAATGAAGTAACTTCAGTGCATAGAACCTATCTCCTTAAGGATTTTGTCTATGCTTGCATGAGGCCTTGTGCAATTGCATACTGATTTGCGTACTTAGGCAGCTTCCCATCTATTTTGTATGGAGATACTTGGTATCCATTTAAAGATTTGCCTGAAAATTGAATTGATACACAAATGTTCTCCAAGATGCTCTAATAATTTTCTTAAACCAAGTAATTGGCCTCCAAAATTAACATTTGATATTGGTTAGAAAGTTTGAATAACTAAAAAAGATGAGCGAACATTAGCTTCAAGTTTTTGTTAAAGTGAAAAATAAATATCTTTGCAAATCAGTTTCAGTTTATCATTTTCTGTGCAGTACATTAAAACAAAAAAGTAGATTTTGCTTTTTTTGAATTTACATTTGATCTAATTCACCTATTGGTCAGTAACTTATCATGATCAATTCTGAGATTTTTAAAAAGTTCAAGATTAGTTTCTGTTAATAGTTCTGTATGAAGTAAATTTGAGGAGTTACATTCTAGTGCAGGACTATTAGAAGTTCAATACTAATTGGCACTGTCCATTTCACTCAGGTAGCCTACATGGATGAAAATGACATTATCATCTCACATTAGTGCTGATGTATATTTTAAAATCAAGTATAAATGAAAATTTAATTATTAATTGTGAATCCCTGAACAGAATTGTGGCAGGAATGAAAAAATTCATATTGCAAAAGCATTGCCAGTCCTCAGCTTAGCTAATTCAAAATTGGACAAAAAGTAAAATGAATGAATACAAAAGGAATAGTGCTCAACATTTGTAATCATCATACTGTCTGTTTCTCAGACACTATCAATCATTCTTTATGTATCAACAAATTATGTTTTCCTAACTGTCATCAGATGGTTCAGAATTAAAGAATAACAAAAAAGGAGAGATGGTTATTCCAGCCATTGCTATAATGTCCATCCATGCCAAATTGTTTTTAATAGCATTCTCTGTGCTTCCTGTTAACCCTTGTTCCTGATTCATTTTCATTACCTGTGCTATCTTTTAGACATATCCTTTCATTTCTTCTAAATATGTATATTCCTTTATGGAGACCAACTAGTATGCTTACCAAGTGTTGTGGCTAGTGGAAGCTTGCTAAGTGTTTGTTATTGATAGAAATATGATTATAAAGATGAGTGTTTTCTTGCTTTTGATGCCTCTTTTAAACCTATTTACTTTTACAGATACATATGTCAAGTTAACATTGCTGAATTCTATGGGTCAGGAGATGTCCAAATGTAAGACGTCCATCCGCCGAGGCCAACCAAATCCTGTGTACAAAGAAACATTCATTTTTCAGGTAGCACTATTTCAGCTTTCCGATGTGACACTCATACTATCTGTATATAACAAACGGAGCATGAAACGCAAGGAAATGATTGGCTGGATTTCATTAGGTCTGAACAGTTCAGGTGAGGAAGAGCTGAACCATTGGACTGAAATGAAGGAATCAAAAGGACAGCAAGTTTGTCGATGGCATTCATTATTGGAATCGTAACAAATGTGCTGTGGACTGTGGTGGGCTTTGGCTCAGGGGTTCAACACAATTCCTTTCAGACTTTTTTTCTTAACCAAATCAATGGTTGCAGAGTACGACAGATGCCTCATTGTTGGCTCAGCTCAAGATAATGCTGGAAAAGAAATAACTTTTAGGAAAATGTGAGGGAACACAATTTCCTGTATAATGTGTACTGTTTACTATCAATGCAACACATAAAATGAGGCACAAACATTTATAGAAAACAAGAGAAAATTTATAGTATTTGAAAAGCCTAAAGAACATGACATTGTGTATTCCAGTTATTGGCCAAGGTTGTGGTACAAATAACAGTCACATGCTGAAGAAAACATGAAATTCATCCTTGGTTTGTAGTGCAAAGTGCATAATATAACAGTATCGGTGCATTGTACTCTGGCTCAAAATTCTATTCAGCAAAGTGAATTCTGGAGGCAGAGCATAATTTTCAGATTTAATTGTGTAGCATGATTTGCTGTACTGACTGGGGGTGAGTTTCTAGCCTGGGATATTTGCATGAAGATGGAATTTAGGCTACTTAATAGAAAAAAAATACCAAAAGGAAAATTATTTTTGTGATGCAGAAATTTAGCCATTTTACTGTTTAAGGGTTTGTGGCAATGAAATACAAGCATATCATATTTTAGAAATTTTCAAAGGTAAACATGCACAGTTATCAGCTTTTAATACTCTCATGCCTTAGCTTTACACCTAGAATTTGACTTCCTTGTCAAACTGCATTGCTCTTTGACTTGCTGTTGTTGCTGGTAGGAAAGTTTTATGATTGAGAGAAGTTGCATTCAGATGATGGTGACACTGTCTAGAAAGCAAGCACACCAATCCTTTTGATTGATCAGAAACCAATAGGCCATGGTGGTTAATTAAACAAAGCAGAACATTCCTCTGGGATTTTGCAACAATGAAAATTTAAAAATAGTAGATGGTGGAAACTTGAAATAAAATCATGTAATTTTTCAGCTCTGACGCCCTTTGTCAAAAGTTGTAACAATATTTCAACTATAACCACTCAGTAAAATCAGCAGTTAAATGGAATAGAAAGGTGCCTTTATCACCTACTGGCTTTAAATTAGAAATTTCACCATAGACATGCTTTATAGCTGATTTATTAATGAAACTCTTAATCCCTACTCTTGGGTACTATAAAGAAGTGTAAAATATGGTTATGAAAACTGAGTACCTTCTATTTTAGAGCAGTAGATTGTGGATTGCTTTTGGGATGGGAGTAAGGATGGAAGGCTGGAGAGGTGTGATTTCAATAGTATTCATTTATACAGTATTAGTAGAGCAGTTGTGTAAACAATGTAGTCAGCTATTTATATATTTAGATTTTTGTTATGATTCATGAGTCCTTAATAATACCAGCTCCTACACAGTGACTAATGTGATCTAATTGTGATCACATTAATTCTGTATTTAAGCTAAATTCTGTATATATTCTAAAAGTAGTATGGACTGCCACAAAATGTAACTGAAGAAATTAATCTTTCCATCACCAGCATTGTTAATTCTACAAGCACAAAGTAAATTCATACCAACTTGTTTAAATACATGTAATTTTCAGACACTAGGATCAGATTTAGTTTAGTTCTATCCAGGTGATTGAAATGGGATAAACATTTTTTTTAAATAGACTAAAGGTTAGTATACTGTAATCAAACTCTGTAGGGATATCAAAAATTCATTTTACTCAGCACTGCTGAATTTATTCTATTATAAGCTGCATTGAAATATGTTTCAGAATTTTTATACCAGATCAATATATTAGGAAAATTTTGCAAAAGAACATCAATATTTCATAGTTTGTTATAATAGGCAGTAGCCATCTGCCGCCATTCTTTTAAAGCACATTGACTGGAACAACAACACAATTTGTTTCAGCCATAAGAATTTTTAATAGCATTCAATTAGAGATAATGACTTACCAACTACTTTCAAGCCAGTTTTGTTCTGTAAAGGTACCAACATTTAGAAAATAGATAAATGTAAGTTAAATGGAAGGAACGGTGTTAGTCCTTCATAATCCAAAAATTGCTGCAAAATTAAATTATCAGAGAATTTTGGAAGCTGTTTTTGTTATATATTTATCAGGTATTTTAAGACTTCAGAACCCCAGACTTTCATCTTGACATTTTGAACTTTATACTTAGAATACCAACTATTGCTCTAGTGGGTATGTTCTTTGGTTTTTAAATCTGACAGTGAAATTAAAAATAATTTAACTGTTCAATTTGATGATTTTAGGTGAAAACAAATCCAGAAACTCTCAATCTATTGCCTAATCAATTTTAAAACTGACTTGGTGTGAAAGTGTGAAGTAATGTAACCTGTAAGACACTGCATAGGTCTCCATTTTTACATTTGTGTACAGTCTACCGTGAGTCATTATTGATGGAGTCTTGCCTTTTTTTTGTTGGCATGACATTTATCAAATTGTAATATGTAGTACAATATTAATGGAATACTATGATTCAACCAGAAACCAGGGTTCATGCACAGGAGGGAATAATAATACTTGACTGATCCCACTCATCTCCTCAGTAGCTACCTGGATGGTCACAGAAAACCATCTGCAGAGATAAATGAATATTTTGCCTGAATATCCTCTCACAGAAAATAATTCATAAACTTCAGGAAAAAATGAAATAAAGAAAACAATTTAAAATCACCATGTTCACTTTGCTCAGCCTTGTTAGTCAGAATTCATTCTTCTCAAGTAAAAGTAAAATTAAGGGTAAGTGTTGCTAACTTGGAACAGAAATGAGGCTAATTACATAATATGTAGTTAATTACATTTAATTATTCTAAAAGGTAAGCGATTTATTTATTTCATCAGTTTATGGAATAAATGAATTATATCCAAATGGATATGCATTACCAAACAAAATTTATCAAAATTCAATTTGATAAGGCAAATGTTATTAACCAACTTTACAACATTTGACTTTTATTATTTTATTACGTAATTTGTAGTTCTATGAGTATGGATAATCTAGTCACTGAAATTGGATGAAATGATTGTTAAAGGTTTGTTCTCATTTATACTTGGAATGTAGCATAAATAAAATTAAAAATTGAGGACAACAACACCAATTTGAAAGTAAATGCAAATAGTTTGAATACACAGGCAAAGACAGAGCCAGCAAAGACCATGGAGTGGTTGACATATTGCTCTGTTTGTCCTAAATGCCCATTCCAAGAAATTGTCATCCCATTGAAATCTATGAATGTTGAAAGGCCTTGATAGAATGGATATATAGAGGATGTTTCCTATGGTGGTGAAGTCTAAGACCAGAAGACACAGCCTCAGAATAGAGGGGTGTCCTTTTAGAATGGAGATAAGGAGGAATTTCTTTAGCTAAAGAGTGGTGAATCTGTGGAATTTGTTGTCACAGGCGGCTGTAGAGGCCAAGTCATTTGGTATATTTAAGGCAGAGGTTGATAGGTTCTTGATTAGTCAGGGCATGAAGGGATATAGGGAGAAGGCAAGAGATTGGGGCTGAGCTGGAAAATTGGATCAGCCATGATGAAATGGTGGAGTAGGTTCAATGGGCCAAATGGCCTAATTCTGTTCCTATATCTTATGGTCTAATTAGTATAGTCCCAATACTTAGAATTTATGTCAGTACCTGCCATTTGATTCCAACATGATCCATCTAGCCATATAATAATGATTACTGATTAGATGTGTTAAAATTGTTTGTGCACAGATGCAATGAACGGTGTTGATGTGAGAAGAAAGTGAGCAAGGTCAGCAGGTCTTGCAAAATTTCAAGAAAGACATGAGGCCAATGTTCTTCACAAAAATGCAGATAAACTGACAAAAATAATTTTATTTAATCAAAAAGCATGAAGGAAAGAACATTTTATCACTGAAACCAGCAGACCCTGGGTTAAAAAGACTGTCAGGTAGCAGCCTAAAACCCAGTTTTCTAAATAAATAATCTGAGTAGCGGGAGGTTACTGCCGTGACGTACAAAGGTTGAACATTTTTATTTTTATTTTATTTAGAGCTACAGCATGGAACAGGCCCTTTGGGCACAGTGAGCCATGCTGACCAGCAATGCACCTAATGACACAACAATTTACAATGACTAATTTACCTACCAACTGCTATGTCTTTAAACTATGGGAGGAAACCCATGATAGAAAATCTGCTTGTAAACGAGTTTTGTTTGTGTTACAAGTCCAAAAGGCAGCAGGTTTATTATAAAATAACACAAAACCTTTGAAATTCCAGGGAAGGAGAGCAAAGGAATAATTCTGTTGAAACTATGTTGGGATTTTCAAGTTAAGAATATTTCCTGCTGGGGCTCCATTGCTCTGGAGCTCCTTCTTTGAATTTGATTGGAGGGATAAGTTTGCAAACTCTTGTTTAATGTACTCCTTGAGATTTGATCTTATGGCCTTTTACAGGGAAGTCGTCACCCCGAAGTTGCAGGAGGCAAGTAGCTGGGTGACTGTCAGGAGAAATGGAAATATGCAGTTAGAGCAGAGCACACCTGTGGCCATTCTCCTCAAAAACAAGTATACCACTTTGGATACTTTTGTGGGGGATGACCTCCTGGGAGAATATCATGGCGACTGAGTTACAGGCACTGAGCATGGGTCCAGGTGCAGAAGGGAAGGAGAGAGAAGAAGGAAGCAGTAGTGAAAGGGGTCTCAGTGGTGAGGGGAACAGACAGCAGATTCTGTGGACGTGTATGGGACACCCAAATGATATGTTGCCTCCCAGGTGCCAGGGTCTGGGATGTCTCAGATCCACAACATTTTGAAGAAGGAGGGGGAGCAGCCAGATGTCTTGGTACATATTGGTACCAATGACATAGAAAGGAAAAGCAAAGAGGTCCTAAAAAGGGAATTTAGAGAGCTAGGTAGAAAGCTGAGATGTAGGACCTCCTGGGTAATAATTTCTGGATTGCTGCCTGTGCCTTGCGCCAGTGAGGATAGAAACAGGATGATTTGGCAGATAACTGCGTGGCTGAGAAGCTGGTGCAGGGGGCAGGGCTTCAGGTTCTTGGATCATTGGGATCCTTCTGGGGGAGGTATGACCTGTTCGAAAGTGATGGCTTGCACCTGAACCCAAGGGGGCCAATATTCTCGCAGGAAGGTTTGTTGGAGCTTTTGGGGAGGGTTTAAACTAATTTGACAAGGGGGTGGGAACCATAGTGAAGGGACTCAGGATAGGAAGGATGGTAAAAAAATAAAGATAGCATGCAATCAGACTGTCATGAAGGGCAGGCAGGTGATGGGACTTAGTTGCAGCCAACAGGCTGAGCATCAAAACATTAGGGATGCAGAATCAGAAAGGATAGCAAATACGGTACTCAAGGTGTATCTAAGTGTGCGTAGTGTAAGAAGTAAGGTGGATAATCTTGTTGCAATATTGCAGATTGTCAGGTATGATGTTGTGGTCATCACTGAATCGTGGCTGAAGGATGGTTGTAGTTGGGAGCTGAATGTCCAAGGTTACACATTATTTCAGAGGGATAGGAAGGTAGGCAGAGGGGGTGGTGTGGCTCAACTGGTAAAGAATAGAATTAACTCAGTAGAAAGATGTAACATAGGATCGGAAGATGTTGAATTCTTGAGGGTTGAGTTAAGAAACTACAAGGGTAAAAGGACGTTGATAGCAGTTATATACAGGCCTCCCAACAGTGGCTAGGAGGTGGACCACAGATTACAACAGGAAATAGAAAAGGCATGTCAAAAGGACAATGTTATGGGAGTCATGGGAGATTTTAACATGCAGGTCAATTGGGAAAATCAGTTTGCAATAGATCTCAAGAGAGTGAGTTTGTTGAATGCCTAAGAAAAGACATTTCAGAGTAATTTGTCATTGAGCCTACTAAGGGATCAGCTATACTGAATTGGCTGTTATGTAATTAACCAGAAGTGATTAGGAAGCTTAATGTAAAAGAACACTTAGGAACCAGTGATCACAATAGGATTGAGTTTAACTTGAAATTTGATAGGGGAAAGTAATGTCTGATGTAGCAGTATTTCAGTGGAGGAAGGGAAATTACAGTGGTATGAGAGAGGAGTTGGCCAAAGTAAATTGGAAGGAGCTGCTGGCAGGGATGTCAGCAGAGTAGCAATAGCATGAGTTTCTGGGAAAAATGAGGAAGGTGAAGGACATATGTATTCCAAAAATGAAGAATACTCAAACGGTAAAATAGTACAACCATGGCTGACAAGGGAAGTCAAAACTATTGTAAAAGCAAAAGAAAGGGCATATAACAAAGCAAAAATTAGTGGGAAGATAGAGGATTGGGAAGTTTTTAAAAACTTAGAGAGCAACTAAAAAATCATCAGAAGGGAAAAGATGAAATATGAAAGCAAGCTAGCAAATAATATCAAAGTGGATAGTAAAAGGTTTTTTTCAAGTATGTTAAAAATAAAAGAAAGATGAGAGTGCTAGGATTGCTAGAAAATGAGGCAGGAGAAATAACGGTGGATGAACTAAATGAGTATTTTGCATCAGTCTTCACTGTGGAAGACACTAGCATTATGCCTGATGTTGTAGTGGGTGAAGGAAGAGAAGTGGGTGCAGTTACTATCACAAAAGAGAAGGTGCTCAAAAAGCTGAAAGACCTAAAAGTACTTAAATCACTTGGACCAGATGAACTGCACGCTAGTGTTCTGAAAGAGGTAGCGTTAGAGATTGTGGCGGCATTAGAAATTATCTTTCATAAAGCATTGGACTCTGGCATGGTGCCAGAGTACTGGAACATTGCAAATGTTACCCCACTCTTAGAAAGGAGGAAGGCAGCAGAAAGGAAATTATAGACCAGTTAGCCTGAGCTCAGTGGTTGGGAAGATGTCAGAATTGATTGTTAAGGATGAGGTGATGGAGTACTTGGTGATACAGGACAAGATAGTACAAAGTCAGCATGGTTTCCTTCAGGGAAAATCCTGCCTGACGAACCTGTTGGAATTCTTTGAGGAGATTACAAGTAGGATAGATAAAGGGGATGCAGTGGACTTTTAGAAGGCCTTTAACGAAGTGCCACACATGAGGCTCCTTACCAAGTAAAGAGCCCATGGAATTAAAGGAAAGTTTCCAACTTGGTTAGAGCATTGGCTGATTAGTAGGAGGCAGCGAGTGGGAATAAAAGGATCCTTTTCTGGTTGGCTGCCAGTGACTAGTGGTGTTCCACAGGGATCGGTGTTGGGACCACTTCTTTTTATGCTGTATATAAATGATTTAGATGATAGAATAAATGGCTTTGTTGCCAAGTTTGCAGATGATACGAAGATTGGTGGAGGGGTAGATAGTGTTGAGCAAACAGGTAGGATGCAGAAGGACTTAGACAGATTAGGAGAATGGCAAGAAAGTGGCAAATGAAATACAATGTTTGAAAATGCATGGTCATGCACTTTGGTAGAAAAAATAAATGTTCAGACTATTTTCTAAATGATGAGAAAATCCAAAAATCTGAGATGCAGAGGGACTTAGGAGTCCTTGTGCAGAATACCCTGAAGGTTAACTTGCAGGTTGAGTTGGTGGTGAGGAAGGCAAATGCCATGTTAGCATTCATTTCAAGAGGTCTAGAATATAAGTGCAAGGATGTGATGCTGAGGCTTTATAAGGCCCTGGCGAGACCTCACCTTGAGTTTTGTGAACAATTTTGGGCCCTTTATCTTTGAAAAGATATGCTGGCATTGGAGAGGGTCCAGAGGAGGTTCACAAGGATGATTCCAGGAATGAAAGGGTTATCATACGAGGAATGTTTGATGGCTCTGTACTCACTGGAATTCAGAAGGATGAGGGGGATCTCATTGAAACTTTCGAATGGTGCGAGGACTAGACAGGATAGATGTGGAAAGGATGTTTCCCATGGCAGGAGAGTCTAGGACAAGAGGGCACAGCCTCAGGATAGAGGTGCACCCTTTCAAAACAGAGATGTGGTGCAATTTCTTTAGCCAAAGGGTGGTGGATTTGTGGAATTTGTTGCCACGTGCAGCTATGGAGGCCAGGTCATTGGGTGTATTTAAGGCACAGATTGATAGGTCCTTGATTGGACATGGCATCAGAAGTTATGGGAAGAAGGCCAGGAACTGGGGTTGAGGAGAAGGAAAAAGGATCAGCCATGATTGAATGGCGGAGCAGACTTGATGGGCCAGATGGCCTAACTCTGCTCCTATGCCTTATGGTCTTATGGTCTTTATGAATTGCATGCCAGTGATACAACATAATTGATGCTTAGTCATATAGCATTTGAACATGTAATATTTGCCCACCAAATACACGCCAATTCTAATTTTGTTTCTTTGTGGGCATACACAGCAAGTCCAAGAATCACAATATAATCAATGAAAGATCGCACCCAACAGAACAGACAAGCAATATGCAAAGGACAACCAGCTGCAAACACGAAAATAAATAAATACACAACAAGTCTTGAGAACGTGAGATGAAAAGTCCTTGAAAATGAGACCATAGGTTGTGGGAACCGTTCAGTGATGGGCGAGTGAAATTATCTCCACTGCCTGATGGTTAAGGGGCAATAATACTAACGTGCTCGGCCTAGGGCAGATCCTCTGAAATGATAACATTGTGGAATTTGTTGACCCTCTCCACCTTTGATCTCCTACTGAGGACTGGCTTAAAGATTTTCAATCTTCTCCTCCTGAAGTCAGTGATCATCTCCTTGGTCTTGCTGACATTGAGTGAGAGGTTGCTTTTGTGACGTCATTTAGCCAGGTTTTCAATCTCCCTCCTACCTGCTGATTCATCACCACCTTTGACTTGGCCAATGACAGTGGTGTCATAAGCAAACAAATGTGGCATTGGAGCTGTGCTAGCCTCATCATCATAACAACTATAAAGTGAGGTGAGTAGGGGGCTAAGCATACAGTCTTATGGTTCACCTTTGCTGATGGAGATTGTGGAGGAGATGTCTCCAATCCAAACTGTCTGGGGTCTGCAAGTGAGGGAATTGAGGATCCAATTGTACACGGGGGTATTGAGGCCAAGGTCTTGAAGCTTATTAATTAGTTTTGAGGGAATTATAGTCTTGAAAGCCAAGCTGTGGTCAATACAGAGCATCAAGATGTAAGCGTCTTTGTTGTCCAGATGTTTTACAGTTGAGTGAAGAGCTAATGAAATGGCATCTGCTGTGGACCTGTGATTCTGGTGGACAAATTGAAGCAGATCCATGGTGCTTCTCAGGCAGGAGTTGAAAAGTTTCATCAGCAAATCTCAAAGCAATCATAGTGGATGTAAGTACTACTGGACAATAGACATTGAGGCAGGTTATCATGTTCTTTTTAGCCACCAGTACAGTTGAAGCCTGCTTGAAACATATGGGTATTTCGGACTGCTAAAATACCCACCTACTTCGGTGAACACTCCAGCCAGTTGATCAGCATAGCTCTTTGGTACTCAGCCAGGCAATTCCATCTGAGTTGGATGCTTTCCGTGATTCATCTTCTTCAATGATGCTCTCACGTCGGCCCCAGGGACTGAAATCACAGGGTCATTGGGAGCTGTGGGAGTTTGTGAATGTTCTTTCATGATTTGATGGGCAAATCAAGCATACAAGGCATTGAGCGTATCTGAGAGCGAAGCCTTGCTGTTATCTATGTCACTTGGTTTCACATTGTTAGAGCTAATAGCATTGAAGCCCTGCCACAGCGGTCACACAACCCACAGTGACTCAGGTTTGGTCCGGGGTTGCCACTTTGCATGTGAGGTGGCTTTCTGGAGATCGTAACAGTACCTCTTATATCATACTTGGCTGCCAGACCTGAATCCCTCTGATCTGGCCCTCAGCTACTTGTGGATCTCATGGTTCATCCAGGACTTCTGGTTGAGAAAGGCTCGGAATGATTTTGTGGGGACAACTGTTTTAATAAAGTTGGTGACAGCCATGGGTTATTTATTCAGATCCTCTAAAGAGTCTTTGAACATGGCCTAGTTCACCAATTCAAATCAATTTCATAGCTGCTCCTTTGCCTCCCATGGCCACCTCTTTCTTTGTCCTTATCTTCAGAGCCTAGCTCTTCAGCCTCTGCCTGTATGTAGGTAAGAGGACAGCCAAGTGATCAGATTTCCTGAAATGCGATCTAAGCAGCAGATTGAATATCTCGGGTACCTGGTCAACATTAGCTTTTGGTAGTATGTAAACTGGTCAGGATCACAGAGGAGAATGGTCAGCTCTTAATTGTTATAGGTGAGGGGAACAAGAAATCAAAATGATCAAGCATCTGAGTACCGCAGAGTTTATCGTGAAGCATAGACCATCACCTTTTGCCTTCTCTGAATCGGCAGTTCAGTCCTTCCTGTGCACTGAGAAGTGCTTGGGTCTGAATGCAGAATCTGTCATGTTCGGAGTGAGCTATTTCACCATGAAACACAGAACGCTGCAAATTTTCATTTCCCTCCTGCATGCGTGAGTGTTAAGTTCACTGATTCCTTCCGAAGATCATAAGATCGCTAGTTTATTAAGACGGTTCAAAAGTACATTGCTTAAAAGGAAATTACAGGCTGCAGATTGAAGTGAGTGTAATTCAGAAGAGGTACAGTATATAAGAAGTTTTGTAAGTGCTTGCAACATGTTGTCGTGGTTCACCAGCATTATCAGCTTAAATGAACTCTTCCTCTGTGGTGTTTCTCTCACTTCATCCATCAATTTGTGTTGCTCTTATCCCTTCACACTCTCCATTTTCCACTTTGTGACAACTCAGCTAGTCCTCATGAGTCCCTGTGTCAGGCACTGAATTAACAGTGGTCAACCAGAAGACCAGAGAGAGAATTGAGCTTGAATAAACTGGAAGTTACCAGCAGCTATATTTGTGAAACCAGTCACCTGTTCCAGTAAAGCTTTATGCCAAAAACAAAAAAAAAACATTATTAATCCCGAAGAGGCAAGGATCCATGGACTTTTACCTATGATAGAAACATGTTATAGAATTTTCTATTTAAACTCATTATATGTTTCTGCTGTCCTTTTGAACTCCATATACCTATGGTAAGCAGTTACATGGTTGCTTTCTAGATATGTTGAAGCTTCTCCTTGATCCCTGACCACTAAATCATAGGTTTTGTTAAAGACAACACAGAAATATAATTTGTTGATGACAGTGGTGAAGATAGGGAAGAGAGAACATAAAATGTGGATTAAAAGAGTAATATTTTAGTAATTACTTATCTGTATGATTATAATCTGTATAAGTAGCCATGTGATTTTGTATAAAATTCCTTGGAGATACATAATGACAAGAATTCATAATTGAAAGAATAACAGAAAAAATTGCAGAAAGATGGGATGGGATGAACCAACTAGATGTGAAATATTTAGAAAAAGTGAAAGAAATTGGAAAAAATGCAATGAAGTAATGAGTATGAATAAGACAAGAAATTTGTACCCTGAAACAGCAGGTAGATGTTACAGTAAACTGAATATGTTGAATGGGAAACCTTAATACTAAACACAATTTTATCATCTTGGCAATGAAAGAACAAGTGAAATACCCAAAGAAATGAAGTCCTGGAAAACTAGAAGGAAATAAAGGCAAAGTAATAATGAAATGAAGAAGGGAAATGATAAGGGAAGTTTTGTTTTAAAATACCTCGTAATGCTGGTAAAGCAAAACAAAGGAGCCTTGCGTATCGGTAGGCCTTTCATTTCTGGGAGCTGGGCCAAACTCAGCTCAGATTGATGTGATAAAAGATTTGCTTGCCTGCCTGAAAAGAATTTGGGCAGTCAATCCAGTTCCTTATCAGAATAGCCCCACAGCAAAAAACCTGTTCAGAACTGGTATTAAATTGGTAAGTACCCATTCAGACATACACTGTTATTCAGAATACTAAATGATACACTGATGCAGTAGAGACAGTATATTTCTCAAATGGTGCAATGTATTGTACAGAGATTCATGAGATCTTTGCCACATCCAAATCATTCAACAATTGGGATTATTTGAAACTGGATGATAAAGTGAGCAAAGCTCTCACTCCCAGTTCTAACAAAGTTCACAAGAAAGAAGAGATTTGAAATGAACACCTAAAATAGCAGAATCTAACTAAACAAAACACAGCAGAACTGAAACAAGAGCAGAAAGAAGAAAAAGAGCAAAATCATTTTTAAAAAATGACAGAAGACTTGATGAAAGGAATGAAGGAGGCCAATTTGCTAAGGTGCATTTTTCTTCATGTTGGCTACTATTGGAATACTATGCTATTACTAAAGTACAACCATGTTTAATTTGTGCCTTTTCATTCAGATATTATTCTCACTAATTAATGTCACTACTATTTCAAGGGCAGTAATAAATGTAATACCTTCAGTGTACCTACACTACATTGTATTGGTTTTAGATTGGGTTTTAAGACCATCAACTAGCAGAAGTTGAATAATTAAACTGAATTTCACTTGCTACATCTGAAAGAAATCAGTCTTTTAATTTACTATATTTTGAAATTTACTTATGGTGCCTTTATGCAGATACCCTGTCTTGATGAATTATGCATTTACAAGTTTAAATAAGTTCTAGTCTTCTAACACTGTAGAATATCCATCAGTAACATATAAAAATTGATTGTATCTTAATGCAGATTCCAGTATAATTTTGTAATTACAAATTCATCTTTGAATTTTAACAAAATATGGATCTTTAAGGAATGTAGTGAGAATGATTAAAGTAATTTACATCCTCTACATAAATTATCGCACTGAAAGTGACCTGGAGTGAAATGAGAATGTTTTAACAATATATTTGCAATAGAGAGTGGCTGCATACGCCAGTAGACTTTACTCTGACCAGCAGTGGACTGAGACCAAACCAATAGTAGGCAAAATCAAGATACCCAAGTACAGTAGACTTACTCCTTTTCTGTTATTTATCCTCTAGATCTGCAGGCAGCTGAGGTATCTACCTTAACCTTCAGAGACTTCTTAAATTTAAGTACACAAATAGGAACTCAACTTCATTAGTCAAGAGGCTGCTCTGACTTCTCTGCCAGATGAAGAAAAGTTCAAAGCTCAAAGTAAATTTACTTTCAAAGTACATATATGTCTCCATATACAACCCTGAGATTCATTTCCTTGTATGCATTCACATTAAATCCTAGAAATACAATAGAATGAATGAAAGTCTTCGTCCAAAAGGATAGGCAAACAACGAATGTGCAAAAGACAACAAACTGCAAATTCTAAAGAAAAAATAAATAATAATATTAAATAAGCAATAAATATCAGGAGCATGATATGAAAAATCCTTATAAGTGAGTTCATAGAGTGTGGGAACAGATCAGTGATGGGGCAAGTGAAGTGAGGTTATCCCCTCTGGTTCAAGAGCCTGATGGTTGAGAGGTAATAACTGTTCCAGAACCTGGAGGTGTGGGTCTTGAGCCTCTCGTACCTGCTTCCTGAAGGCAGCAGCAAGGAAGGGAACATGACCTGGATGGTGAGGATCCTTGATGATGCATGCTGCTTTCCTGTGACAGCACTCCATATAGTTGTGTTCAATGATAATTGAAATCAAGACTGAAAGTGAAACATTTTTGCATGTTATTCTTTCAAGGGGATATAGCAGTCTGCCTTTATTGCCAATTGTTTTAGTCCTTGACTTGATTGTCTTACTTGACCATTTGATCGGATAGTTAAGAGATAACCACATTGGTCTGACCCTAGGGTCATTATAGGCATGGATAAGGACACAGCATGTTTACTTCTGTGAAGGACATTAGTGAACAAGGGAGTCAAAATAAATGGTATAAACTCAATATGCAGTGAGCTAACAATTTTTCCAGATCTATTTTAAAATGGACTTATAGTCAAAGGTTATTTGTGGCCATTGTTGCTGATATACTCCATTAAATTGTAGCATCACACAAGGAATGCCTCAAGCGTCCCATCTCTCTCACATTTCTTTCAGCCCTAATCGATTCCATGCATAGCCCACTCTTCCCAACCTGCTGCAATTCACCCCTGTGCTGCCAAGCATGCTTTTGATTTCCAAATACCTCCACTGCCCATCAAACTACTGCTGCCTGTAGGTGTGCAGATGACTACCAGATGTGGCTTTGGAGTTAAAAGTGACCCAGGTCTCAAAGTGAATGTGTTTTGCATTCAGATGGTGCCCCGTGCAGGTCCATAATTTTAAAAATTATCAACTGCAGCAAAAATTGTGATATTCAAATTACTATACCTATAGGGAATTTGGTTCACTCCACACAAATGTAAAATAATTACATTTTAAAATGAATAATCATATTGATCTTTTCCATATAATAGAGAATACTATTGGGATTGTCATTTCTCCAAAAGGAACATGTTCTAAATAGTTCTGACAAGAAAGGGTGTAATCATATTTTTATATCCTCATCTCTTTTTAAGAGTTTGGCATACTATGCCTAATTAATCAACAATTTGACATCATGAATGCAATAACAAAGTAACATTATGACTTGTGTTGTGAATGTCAAAAGCACCTTTCACAATAGATAAAAAAATGTGTCCAGCTGAATTTTATACTGAAATACTAAGTCACATTATACAATACTTGTGTTCTCTCATATTTTAATGCCTACAAAACACCGATCTTATCGGTGCCTTATTTTTATCATGGTATTTAATAAAACTTTACAATTGTGTGTATTAGGAATGTAAATCTAAAGACCTATCTATTTGTACTGGTGACTTTAGCTCTTAAATTTATTTACTATGAATTTATATAGATTTATTGTGAAATCCAGATGTTTCTAAAGGTTTCAACTCAATAGGAAAGAATTTGGCAATCTGAACAATGTGCATGCTACTTTATTTATATTGTAAATATTATTTTCAGCTTATACCAGGTCAGTTTGATTTTTCTTTTGCAGGATATGCTAACATTGCTGATGAAGATTAGTAGAATTGTTGAGTTTGATCTTTCGTTTCATCGTTTTGATTAGGCTTTGATAGAAGAGCTAATTTTGCTATTTTACGATTTTTTTCAAGGAAGCAGTTGTGAAAGGAAGCAGACCAAATATATTGATGTGAATCGTTTCTATTTGGCAGATAGAATATTGAAATGAAAATGCTTCAGATACATTGCTGATACTAGGATAGTGCTGCTTCAGTCTATCAAAATGTCAGGACTGGCTTTGTATTCTGCTTATATGGGAGGGACATTTTATAAAATCAACAGTAGGCATTGTAAACTTTTTTTAAATATACATTGTATTAAGGAAATCTAGCTGATTTGTATCCAAATGGTGAATGTGGAAAACCTTTGCAAAAATTACTTCATTCTACTAATCCATTGAAAGAAGTTTTGTACAAAGAAGCATTATCAAATTTACTGTACTGAGAAGAAACCATTTAATGCTGCTATGTTCTTCCATTGTTAATATTAAGAAAACTAAGTTAATGAGGAAAACATAACCACATAAGAGGTGAGTTAGATAACTATAGAGACAAATTATGACATTTACATTTAAATAGCATTTGTTACTCCTTGCCCAACCAAAAGAAATAATATTGATTTTTCACTATGTGTTAATAGGATTAAAAATAGATATAAATAATCCATGATATTTTACTGATCTCAGTCTGCTCACTAAATGAAATGCTTGTAAAACAACTGGGAAAATAACTAGAGAAGCTGGTTCTTAGTGTATTAATGCTGAGTATGATATTTGTTGAAGATCCATGTTTAAAAACATGCCTTTTTATGTGAGGTGTTGACAAGCAAAGAGAGTGTCTTGAAGCCTTATTCAGAAAGATAAAGGAAATATGCAAGCATTAACACACAATTGGCAGGAATGGATTATTCTAAATATGCTTCAGACGTATGAGTAAGTACAGTGGTCATATTACAGTTGGAAGCTCAAAAGAGGCTGAGACACAGGAATATCACTAATCCTGAGGAATATGGCCTGATCCTCAAAGATCTGCACATACATTCAATCATTTAGTGTACACTGGTACTGATGCTAAAACTAATTACAACCCTCCACATTGAGACCAAAGAGTCCCCCTAAACATCTGTAGGTATACAAAAAATATCATGTCAGATCAACAGAAAACTCAATTCACTGAACATCCTACTACAGCCAGTTTAGGAGAGACCATGAGCAGCATTTTATACTAGTGGTGACTTCCCTAACACCATACTGCTGTAGAAAAGATATTGACACCTGGGAGGCAAATTCTAGGCTGATTAGAGGTAAAGGTTTGCAGCAAAAAAAACAAGGTGTTATTGTTTTGTGAGGATGAAGAATCGAGAAAAATGGGGATTTTCAAATGTTCTGCCAAAAAATAATTGCTTTGATTCTTTAAGTGGGCACCAGATAGCAAACAACCTGATTCATGTTTTGGATGCAGTCAATTTGAGGAGGCTGCAAAGAGATGTGAAAGAGTAATCAAAGAGTTTGGATAAGAAGAGGTGGCCCAGTTTGGAAGATGTGGGAGCCTGGTGTGAAGATGTAAGAGATCATAGTTCTCAGCTGCTGATATCTGTATATGTTGGTGTGGAATAGGCTGGGATCCAGTGTTGGGCGGGGATCAGATGGTGGTCAGTAGATACCGTACTCTTGATCATTTGGGAGAAGACAGATCATGGGAGTAGGGTAGCATGTCTTTAGTCAGTAGTTTGTTGGACCCAACAAACACATTCCTGTTTCTCCTTCTAGCACTGCTGTTTCCCAAGTATTGGGAAACCCAGGAAGTTATAATACAATAACTTATAATACATTACATTAAAATACAATATTTAAATGACCACTTCTCAGTTTCCGTGAGTGGATTCTTTAAAACCAGATTGACAGGGTTTAGAAATTATTCTGAATTTTAAAATTTTGATTTCTGACGTGACACAACCCACCCATTTTTGAGAAACGTATGCGGAAAGTACATTAAAACGTGTCTGAGAAAAATGAAAATAGCATGTTGCATGTCACATAATATTCCCTTGGCTAAATATTGAGGATTTCAATGAGAAGCAGAGGGAAACCATGGTAGACCAGGATGGCAGAGGAAAGAGCTCTAGAGAAGTCACCAGCTACACACTGGAGTGTACCAAAGGGTATTTTCTCTATTTCCTTTCAGTCAATGAGCACAGCATTTAGATATAATAAACAACTGGTATTTAACAAAATCACAGGACAGTCATTTCAAAATTACTAGCCTGTCTAAGATTCAAGATTGTTTCATGTCATTTCCAGTACACAAGTGTTACTCCGGATCCAATGCAGCACAAAAACACACAATAAAATAAAGAATACAATAATAAAAAACAATAAATATAAATACATGAGCTAGCTTATATACATTGAATGCCTAAATGCATCTGATTCACTTTCGTAGGTTAGTGTAAAATGCATTGTGGTAATACATTTTCTGTGTTACATTTTCAAAACACATCAATATTACTCCTTCCTTTGTATTGGACATTTCAGAGTTGGTAATAATATTTCTTGTGTAGTTTTTGCTGAGAGCTAAATAATGCTGTAATTATTTTACTTTTGTATTTTTTTAGTGAATGCAGAAAGAATGATTTACTTCAATAGGTATTCTAAGTAACAGCATCTTAAAATGTCATTAAATGCATGTGATGTCCTAGTACGTGTGCTTCTTAAGTGCATGTGCCTTTGGTATTCAGCTTAGTTTACTGTACACATTGTTTTTCTGTCATATACAGCTTTGTAACTCTTTTCAAAGTGCGTGATCTCATAGGCTTCCATAAAGGAGGGAGAAGTGATTCATTTTTGCTTAGACACTGCTCAGGTGTACAGTATGTGAAATGCAGAAACCACTGAATTGTCTGCAATGTTTTTGAGTTGTGTACACCTAAACCTGGTGTTTCTGGATGTATCACTTGTCCTTTGAGTAAAGCTACATAATCACTCAGAATTGCTGCTGACACAAGAATCAATTGGCTGCTCTTGTGCTTCTACATGCGAAATCCTCGTAATGGGAGAAGGACTGCCCTCGTAAGGCCCTTTGCTCTTTTTAGGCATGAATACAATGGACCAGTCCTCTTAGTTTACTGTAATTTTCCAGGTGAGTTGAAGCAGGCCTTAGTTGCTTGAGATAAAATATACATTTCATTTTTCACTGGCAATTTTACTGACGGTAAGGATACAAGTGATTTTCTGTTGTGTCTGTATTTTAACATTGTATGTACAATGTGAAACCCTGTAATGTCTGTTTCCTGAGATACTTGAAGTAATTTTGTCAGCTTGTCGTTCTCTGCCCTATACATGCTTGTCAATCATCAGACTTTTTTGGTCCCTTCATCATTAGTATTTAGTGTTATTCACTAAGCTCCTGAAGATATGTTGCAAGGTATTTGGCAAAGAATGTGTGTTGACAGTTGTTGCTGTGGTGGCTATTCTGGCATGTTTGATCACTGTAAACCACCTAAAACATCGATCTGTGAGAAACTTGCAAATATTTAAACAAATTCATTTATTTATCTAATGTATTGTTATTGTATGAACTATTGCTCATACGTCATTGTTAACATATAGTGAAAATTCATATAATATGTTCATAATTGTTTTTTCTTGGGAGCTTCCACACCTATATGCAGCCTATGCTCTTCTGTCATGAGTAACTCTTGCCTGAAAAAAATGAATTCCTCTGTAATTCGATCTGTAAATTTTCTTCTTCCATTCTATAGTCGGTTACTCGACCAGAAGGTCCATCCCATATATGAACCCACTACTGTCTCACGAAATACTACTGCTTATGAGTTTGTCTTGATATTGAGACAATTCTCTTTTCAACTCTCCCCCGCTGCTATGTTAATATGAAACCTTGTGAGTCTATATTTGTTGTCCTTCCTGTCCATCATGGTACAGGTTATTTGACAATTTCAAATTCATTTGTATCTCAGAGTCATACTCTAATGAACAATTTTACATAGTATCTGTTCAACATATTCATATTTTGCCTTTGGTGGTACAGCATCATTTAATTATATCCTGTACTGTGTTGTATTTTCCAGTTTTACAATATATTTTGTACTTTTTGCTTGCTTAATTTGATTAAAACTAAATTTCAGATGTTTTATCACAGTGATAATATGAACTGTATGGTAGCTAACTGCCATGCAGCACCAGAAAGATTATTCTTTTTTTATGAACATGAGCATTGCTTCCAAGCCCAATCTGTAAAATTTGATGGCTTGAAAAAAAGAAACAGGTTTGCTATGAAATGTGCTTCTATGGCTGGCTGAACAAAAATAAATTGGTATTTATATCAAAGTAAGTAATTTAGATCTGTATGGAATGTGCAAGAATCACCATCAACAGCCCAAAGAGATTGGACTATTCTGCTATTCCTTGCTTTCAGCCATGTTTCCTGAGATCTGAGAGTGAAAAAAGATTATCCACATATTAATTGGTGAGAAATTAAATTTAGAAATAAATTATTTTTATATCAAATATTATAGAATATACCCCCACAATTTTGCTTTAGTTCCAAAAATCTTTTGCACCTCAAAGGGCTGGAAAGCAGTGGGCAAGATTAATCCTGTAATTCCTACTATTGTAATGGATATATTTCATGTCCGAGATGTTCTTACTTATTGTAAATGCTATTTGAATTAAACAGACCACAGAAGAGTTGTTTCAAATTGTTTACTTCTCTTAGTCCTATTTATAATTATTAATACAGGTGCTATTATTTTTGATGCATAATCTTTATGCACAGTTTCTAAAATCTGTCAAAATAAAATTTTTCATAGTTTACAAACTATGCTTGTGTAGATTCTCTAGTAAGGAATTGACAGATGACCTTGTACAAGGGCTTCTGTAATGATATTCAGTAGCTATTCTTCAAGACCTACAGTACAACTGTTGATTTTTTTTCTTTTCCTGTGGAAAAGTATCTCTCAGACAGTGTGACCATGATGAAAATCAACTCATATCCTGCCAGAAATTCTAACACAATCATGTTTTGCAACTGGTGTGTTTGATTCACTTTTATGCATAGAGAAGAAGGTAATTTTACAGGTTTTTAAAACTAAAACTATGGTTTTCATATATTAGTTTCATAGTTAAGTAAATATCATTTTAATTGTAAAAAGAGTATTTGTTTTTTTTTGTCCTTCTGTAATCATTTAATAATGAACACTGGCAAAGGCTTGGAAGTTGTATGTTTCATTTGTGTTAACATCACAATTAAGTTGAATTCATAAGGTAATACAGGTTGAGTAGCCATTATCCAAAATGCTTGGAGCTGGGAGTGTTTCAGATTTTGGATTGTTTTCAGATTTTGAGATAGCTTGATCACCATCATTTCCAACTCTGAATTGATGTATTACCGTTAAGCAGTCTTTACCTTAAACTTGTTCATCACACATATGTACTTAACAGCAAAATATATTAGATACTACTAATATAATGAAAATATAATGTGTGCAGATTAACAAAAGTAGCACAGCAGCATTGGGAGAATACCTGAATCAGCTGTTGAACAACAAACAATAGCGGGCTTTCAGTGTTGAGCTATGATGCCGTATTTTGATTAAAGGGTTACAATGCACTACCTTTGTATTGTGCTTTTTTTAAAGGTATGTAAGATATAAAAACAATCAGCATTGTAGACTTGTTCTGGTGTTAGATTTTCATCAGCAATGATCTTTGCAAACCCATCAAAGATTTTCTCTCCTGCTTCGTGATCAGCAGACACTTTATCGTTAAACTTTTTAAATCTTTCAAAAAATTAAAAATTTAATGCCGCGCCTTTTCTTAAAGCTCTGCAACCAGCCTGCTAAATATTCACAGTTACCTTCTATTTTCAGTTTGTCATAAAAAATCTTGGCTTGTTTCATGTCATTAAGCTGCATATGTTCACTCCAATGCTGACAAATCCATTCTTTCAATACAATATCGAGATCTTCATTTTTCACTTTATGCAATGTTTTTCTATTTTTCATTAACTTCTGTTCATTACATATGTGAGGTTTCTTCTCAGAACGGAGACCTGTGAATCACCCGGGAACCTTCCCAGTGCCTTGAGGAATTTTCCAATTGTGACATCATGTTAGTGATCAAGAAAACTGCAGATTTTGGAGGTTTTTGAATTTTTGAATTTTGAATAAGGGGTGCTCAACTTGTATTGATCCAAACCAATAGCTATTCTAATAGAGATCTTGTTACTTCATAAATCCATTAAGGAAGTAAAGAAAGAAATGCAAAAATGATTAAATAAGCATTTTGTGCAATAATACTACAGTAATAATTGCTAGCTTTGATTTTGGAGGAAAATATAAATTACATGATTCTGGTCACTTGCTTTCTATTTTGGTTCACAGAAGAAGTATAATTCTTAATGATGTAAAATCTTGCATTCAGTATTTTAATCTTGGCTCATGGTGGTACCCTCACTTGAATAAAAAACCTGTGAGTTTGTAATCCAGATATTGAGCACATAATCCAGGCTGACACTCCATTGTTGTTCTTTTGTTAAGATTCCACTAATCATCATGGGTATGTATAAGATATTCCATGTCTCTAATCAGAGAAGAGCTTGGGAGTCTCCAGTATTTGTCCTTTAAATTTCACCAAAACTTATTATCTGTTCACTAATGCGTTGGTATTAGTTAGATCTTGATGTACCTAATTTGGTGGTCATAATTTATTTCATTATAGAAGTGATTGTATTAAAGAATTATTGCATTTGTTACATTCTGACATTTTCAAGGCACAATTTAAATTTAAAAAACTATTTCTTTTTTGGATAATTATTCCCTTTTATGGACAAAATTAAAAGTGTACCTGGTAACAATAAGCCATTAAGATTAAATAATTCATATATAGATGATATCTACATATTAATATGTATCCAGATATCACAATTCAAATGTCAAATCCTTAATGAGAAGTTAATTGTGGCACACTCTATACATGAAAGAGAGGAAGAGTTGAAAGCAGATATTAAATACTTGATTTCACTACTTAGCATGAAGATATGGACTACGGGATGTGCTTATTGTTGCAGCTTTTATAAGACAAGTTGATGGTTAAGTTTTTTAAACATGCCATGCTCTATAATCTAACAGGAAGAAATCCCACCTGCGTTCACTCATAATATGCAATCAAACTGTGCGTTAAGGGCCTGGACATTACTGTTATATTTTCTAACCGTAAAACCTTTAACTGGATTTTTTTTAAGAAAGGGGTTTTGCTATTTCACTTCTTTTCCAAATGCATGTACTCAAGTTTCCAGCTAAAATATAAAGCTGTTTGTAAACTGAGACATGTGGTTTTACTTAACACTGTGTGTGGTTAGCTTACCCAAGTTTAACCATCGGTTTAAGTACTTAGTGATACATGCATGGATACCAAATGTTATTTCTGAGACTTGCCTATTTCCCTTATTCCAGATCACTCCCACAGGTTGGGTTTATACATAGGTAACCATGAGAGTGTTTTCACAAACACTGATGTCTAATTATTGATGTTAATATTTATAACAACATCAACAAGTAAATAATTATTGGTCTAACAATAAGCTACATATAAAACTATTTATAATAAAGCTGCATTTATATAGATCCAAAAAGAAAAACAGAATAAGAATTAATACTTAGCTATTCTCAACGTTTCAGGAACAGCTTCTCCCCCTCAGCCATCAGATTTCTGAAGGCCAATGAACCTATGAACATTCCCTCAGTATTTTTCCTCTCCTTTTGTGCTACTTATTTAATTTATTTTAAAAATATATACCTCTTATTGTAATTTATAGTCTTTATTACTATGTATTTGCAACGTACTGCTGCTGCAAAACAACAAAATTCATGATGTATGCTGGAGAAATTAAATCTGATTCTGATTCTGATATTCTTGTGTAAAATGCCTTTTTTCATCTGAAATGTTTTTGTGTTTCTTGCAGAATATGATAGTAATCTAATTTGCTCCCTGAGAACTTCAAAACGACTCAAGTAATGGAGCACCACAGTCCCTTAAATAACTGAAAACAATTACAGGGATTTCTTGCATTTGAATGACAAGTGAGGGTACTAAAAGTAATTAGCTGTTAATGCCAGAAGACTGAAGAGGTGTGGCATATCTCCATTGACCTTCACCAATTTTTAACCAATGCACCACTGAAAACATTCAATTTGGATGTACAACAGCTTGGTATGGCAATTGCTCCACCAATAACCTCAAGTAACTGCAGAGAGTTATGGACAGATCAACACATCATGGAAACCAGCTTCCTCTCCATGGATTCTGTGTACACTGTTTGTTGTCTCAGTAAAGCAACCTGCAGAATCAAAATCCTCACCCACCCCAAATATCATATCATATATCTTCTCTCTCTCTCTCTCTCTCTCTCTCCCTCCCTCCCTCCCTCCCCCCTCTCCCTCTCTCCCTCTCTCTCTCTCTCTCTCTCTCCCTCTCTCCCCCTCTCTCCCTCTCCCTCTCTCCCTCTCTCTCTCTCTCTCCCCCTCTCTCCCCCTCTCTCCCCCTCTCCCTCTCTCTCTCTCTCTCTCTCTCTCTCTCCCTCCCTCCCTCCCTCCCTCTCTTTCTCTCTCTCTTTTCCCCCTCCTCTTCCTCGTCCTCTACCTACTGGGCAGAAGCTACAAGAGCCTGAAATCTTGCACTGCCAACTCGTACTGCACTTTAAGCACAGCTTCTACCCTGTACTTCTGAGATTATTAATAGTTCACTAATATAAGATAGACTCTTCACCGCACAATCTACCTTGCTATGATCTTGCACTTCCTCTGTAGCTGCATTCTGATACAGTTTTACCTTGCACTAACTCTTTTGCACTGTGCAATGATTTGATCCATAGGACAGTGAAAGAAACTTTTCACTCTTCCTTGGTGCATGTGACAATAATAAATCAATTCCACTTCTACAGATGAGGAAACAATTATACTATTTACTTGCTTCTAGCTGGAAATTAAGCTCACTTGTGAGAAATACTTGGCTTATTACTATCAATATCAGAAAACTACTGTACATCACAAGAACATGAGATATAGAAGCATGAGTGCCCTTTCTGCTGGTTCTATGTACCCCAGTCCGAGGAAACACCAACCCCACGGCAGCAACACCAATGGATTTGAATCATTTGCAGACTTGGATATATTACACTTGATTCCCTATCCAACTCATTGATGTAGATTATAAAATCTGAGCCCTCAGCACTGATACCATTCCTTCCCCCCAATTTAAATTTCTTCTCTCAGTCTGTGAGGAACCCACATTAACTTCAGCCAATCCTTTTTTTTAGTAGATGTTTAGAAACTTGCACAGTCTTTCCCTATGTTCCTTGCTAAACTAAATTAATATTCTCCTCCTTAACAGCCAGATCATGAAATACCATTACTATACAAAGTCTTAGATAAATCATAATGTTAATCAGAATGCAATACTGATTTTGTGCTAACTTTGCTCCATCCAATGCTCTCTTTTAATTTAGCACATTAAAACATGTCAGTTCAGGACAAATACCCAATTAATGTTATCTAAAGTGTTCATTAACAAATAGGATATTTGCTTTTTTTTTAAATATTCTGGCCATGGGTATTAATCTATAATTATTTGGTGCTTTCTATTTGTATAAAGCTGTAATTTGAAACAATGTAGCAGCTACTGAAGGACTCACACCTGACTTCAAATCTTCTCCACCAATTAAATGCTTCCTCTCACAGGTGCATTAATAAATACTTCCTTTGAGAATGGGCAGAGGGCATACAAATCAGGAAAGCACCTGGCAAAAGAAGAAACATTTGCCAAAGGAGAAAGGCTTGTAGAAAGAGCTCCTCACTTCCCACAATGTTGAAGGAACTAACTCCAGTATCAAGTTGATTGTAACCTCAGAAGTGGGGCTCATTTTGTAAGTGGCTGAAACCAGGTGAAGCCAGCTTTTACGACTTATGGTCACCCTTCTGGGAGTGAGTCAAGTGATGAGTATGAGTTTTTCAAGCAGTGATGCCAAGCATATCCAGAAATGTTGGCTGAGGAAGCTGAGAGAAAGAGTAATATACTCTTTCCAGAGAGGCTGGAACGATTTGGGTAAATGCTACAAGGGTAATGGATGGAGGGGTCCAGAATGTGAATACCCAGCACATATTACTGAGGCAATACTCAAAATGCTGGAGGAACTCAACAGGTCAGGAGTTATCTATGGAGGAAAATAAACAGTCAATGTTTTGAGCCAAAATCCTTCATCTGGATATGCAGCATCTGCAGAATCACTTGCTCCACATAATCCAGAGGACTTGGAAGAAGTGCTTCAAAAAGCATTCATGTGCATTCAGGGTTAGTCCATCATCTCCAATGCTTCATCAATTGCACCACTCACCTCAATACAACATACCACCACTCATTCCCCAAGATTCTCTGTTAATCGAAACTCATGCCTAGTCTGCTATGAGACTGCACTTCCTAGCTTGCACACACTACCAGCTATTAATTGACAACAAACTACAACAAGTACAATTAGTTTCACCCACCAACACACTTCCCTCCAATGAATAAAGAACTTATGCATAAATACTAGCAGCAGTGGGTGACGAGCACATTCCGTTCCTACTGGTAAAACTGTAGACAAAATTTTGTGCACCTATGGCAGGAGTCACACTATTGGTGAAGCTAATGCTATTGAAATGACTATACCCTCACACCTCAATCTGCCTTCTCCTTCACCCTGAAATCACTTTTTTCCCTTTCATGCTGCAGTTGGAGCAAACTTAGACATTTTACTTTCATCAACATCTTACCACAGCCCTACTCCATCCCTTTCTTGCATCAGGTTGTCAAGATCTCCAAAATGGCCAGACAGCAATGGGAGATCCAGGAGAGAGGTTTGCCATTGTTCAACTCAACACTGAAATTTCATAAATTTTGGTTTGTAGTTTTGGTATCTGGTTAGGATGAACAAATAGGCATCAGTGACAGTGGATCCAAACCAAATGGTGTTTGGTGGGGGGGTGGGAGGTTAGGAGAGCAGTAAGAAATGCCAGGTTACAGATACCTGCTGAGCAGGACCATCTATCCTTTTCCAGCAGACTTTGATGAGGGCAGCCTGCAAAGAATGTTAATGTGTAAGCACAATAAATTGGTTACTGCAATGGGCATGCCTGCCAAAACTACTGGTATGCATTGTTAAGGAATGTGGAGAAGATAAACTTCGTATGGAGTCCAAACTTTTCAGCATGGAAATGGAGAGCAAACTGTTGATGGGGGTGGGGGGCGTATTAGCACATATTGACTTTGACCAATGATGCAGCATTTGATTGCTCATGCTGCTGCTTCGAGTGAGCACAAGCAGAAGTCATGCAACAGGGGATGAAGAGGAGTGAACATGGTTTTTTCTCCCAGGAGGTGGTTGGAATCTGGATTCACTGACAGAAGGAAACGAAAGAGAGAATGCAGATACTGGAAATCAGCAGCAACACACACAAAACACTGGAGGAACTCAGCAGGTCTGGCAGCATCTATGAAGGGAAATGAATAGTAAATATTTCAGGCTCATGAAGGAGTTAGCCTCTTTTCTAAAAGGGCTAAAAGGACTGTTTCCGAAAACTTGTCTGGGCACACTTAACAAATTCTACCCCATCTAATCCCTCAGCTCTGTGGCAGTTGCAGTCTATGTTGAGGAAGTTAAAATCACCTAATATGAAAACTACTATTTATGCAGTTATCTGCAACATCCCTACATATTTGCTCCTTTAATTTCTGCTGTGTACTTGGGGGACAAATATGTCGCAGATATTTTCAGTAACGGCGTGGAGGCTGGGCTGGGCCAAGCAATAGCAATGTAGTCTGTGTTTGTATGCTGGTTAAGGTTACAACCTTAGCGTGACGTTTTTCACCCAGAGCCTCCTTAATGAATTGCAGACACCCCATATGTCACTCCTTAATGGGGTGGGAAGGAAAATTACTTCCTGAAGACCCTATGATCCACTGCTGTGAGCCATTCACCCCTTCACCCTCTTCATTCTTTGAGCATCCTGATTGCTCTGTATGCCCTCTCCTCTTGTCCTTGTCATACTAAATCAGCCATATCTAAGATTAACTAGTTATTGCAGATACCTTCAACTTTTCAGCTTATAGTTAAAGTAGACCACTAACTACAAATAAGAATGCAATCGTGTATTTCCACTTGAATTGAAAGGGCAGTTCAAGCCAATCAAGAATAGAGTAACTAATAACCACTTAAGTAAGTTTAAAGAGGGCTCTTGCCTGCTGCTGAATATGTTTAACTGTGAGTGGTTAATACTTGGTGTTAGCTGAATCATGCAGGTTCACATTAATGTTACATCAGAAATGAATGAATGAGGACATCGTCACCAGCCTGCTTGGGGTCTAACTGAATCTTAAGAACAGAGGTTGACAACCTGTTTCAGAAGATACTGTAACACTGCTGAGCCAAGTCTGATTCCTACTCAGTACAAAGAAGCTTTCACCATTGCTTTGAAAAATGATACTTTATTTCTATCACTTTTTGTCAAATTTTTGATTATCTTTCTTTTAAGTGCAGATGTCATCATTGAGGATAACTTGAATGAGGTAAAGGTTCAACAGTTATAGAACTATATCATGTGAAGGCATATGTAGCTGGAAATGATTGAGGACTGAGTGTGTATATTAATCCAGTTCCCTTCACCAAAGGATCCTGTCACTCTTCCATGCCTGATGATTCATTGTTTACCCATAAATATTTGAAGTGAGGATCAAAGAGAAAAATGTATGATAAACCATAACATTTTGCATACATAAGTTTTAAAATGAATCCTGATTGTGGGATTGTTCTTTTAATTGGGTGATTGCTAACATTATGCAATAAAAACAGCTGAGCAAGTAAATTATTTCAATGCCTTTGGTTCATGCCACTGTATTTGATTCTTGTTCTTTCCATTCCTTTCTAACATTGGCTTTTTAACCCTGTGAATAATAAATCTTCAGTATTGTGAGTGTTGCTAAATTTAATGAAGGAAAAGGATCTGTAAAGAGATTATTTGAGAACCAAGGATGACATCATCCGAAACGTCTGGGCATTTGTGTTAATGTCAGTGTGCTTAGAGAAAAATTAGATCCCAGGAGGACTGGCTTCATGAATACAATGAATGCAGTAAAATTCCAGAATGAAGTGATAAAGTAAGATATTTCAGCATTTTGTGAAAAGGAAATCTATTTCAGAAGAGGCTAGAAATTAAAACTAGATAGACGAAGCTGTTAGTGTAAGTTAGTTCTTCCTCTGTAATACTCAATTCACCATTTGAACTGAACTTAAGGAAAGATGTAATACATATTGGATTATAAAGTCTGATTGCATTTGCTACCTCTTACCTTGGCCCACCCTCACTTTGAATTTGCCACTTCGTCACAATTTGAGGATGTATTGAAATGGAATTAAATCTGAGGTTGTTGCTAGGAGAAATTAAATGTATTGAAGGTGAAAGGAATTGTAAGTATAAACATCTACAGTGGCAAAGCTATTACAGCTTGGGGCAATGTATTTTGGAGTTCAATTATGGAGTCCTCCATAAGAAGTTTGGAAGTTCTTCCTGTGATCATGTGATTTTCTTCTGGGGGCTCCAGTTTCCTCCCACAGTCCAAAGACATACTGGTTTGTAGGTTAATTGATCTTTGTAAATGGTCCTGTGACTAGGCTAGGGTTGAATAGGTGCATTGCTGGGTGCTGCACCTCATTAGGCCAGAAGGGCCTGTTCTACATTGCATCTCCATATAAAAATATAAATAAACATCAAGTTAAAAACAATTTTGTAAAAATTGAGTTAACTAAGTGACATACAGATATACATCAGAAACACTTTCAACAGGATGACAAGAATCTTGAGGCCACTGTAGAGATTAAGGACCATAAAATAAAGATTATATCAGAAATTTGGAACCAGAGAGGTAAAAGCAGCATACATACAAAACTGATTGTGGGATCAAAGGCAATTATGGTGAATGATTTTCATCCACTTGCTATATGCTGTAACTACAGGACTGCAATTGGTTTCAATTTACGTGAATATGTTTAATTTTGGGATACAGAACACAATTTTGTAATTTGCTGATGCTGCAGATCTTGGAATCACTTATTTATGAATAGATTTAAAGAAAAACTGGAAAGGGATGTGTAATGGGAGGACACATGGGCAAATAAAAATCGGCATGGAAAAATTAGGACAGCTAATGCATGTTGAATAGTATAAGCATCACAATTAAAAGAAGTTTTCACAATTTCTTGTTTAATATTGATGCTCATGAAGTGATCTCTGCATTAGAGAAACTGCAGATTGTTGCCCACTTTGAGGAGTACCTCTGTTCCGTCTGCAAGGGTCACTATGAGCTTATAGCTGCCTGTAACTTTAATTCTCCACGCCATTCCCATTCTAATCCATTGGTCAAAAGCCTCTGGCATTCTTCAAACTATACAAATGGAAACAGGAGGAACAACACCACGTTTTGTATCTGGGCATATGCAGTCTTTGGGACTCAATATCACATTCAACACTTTGAGTTAACCCACTTTTCCTGCATGGATCAGAACTGGCCATTCCTCCTGTAACATTATTGTAGTTTTTCACCTTTCACATACTGATATGGTGGGCATTTCCAGCACTGTCTTCTGGCTTCATGTTTCAGCAGCAGCACTGATGTGACTTCCAGACCTTAAATGGGACCCTTCCACTTGTTCTCTCTGCCAATTCTCTCTTCACTCCTAACAGGACCAGGTTCTGTATTAGAGAAATATCCTTTGCTCTATCTATCCCTTATTCACCCACTCTGAAACTAAGACTTAATTTTCTTTTCCAGTTTTGATGAAGGATCTCTGACCTAAAACATTAATTATCATAGAGTCAAAGAGTTATACAGCATGGAAACAGACTCCTCATTCTAAATGATCCATGCCGACAAAGATACCCCACCCAAGCTGGTCCCATTTGTCACTGTTTGCCCCATTACCTTCAAAACCTTTCCAATCCATGTACCAATCCAACTGTCTTATAAAACTTGTTATTATATCTGCTTCATCCACTTCCTCCGCAGCTCATTCCACATAGCCATCACACTTTGTGTTAAAAATAGTTGCCCCTCAAGTTCCAATTATATCCTTCTGCACTACCGTAACACTTATGCTTCTTATTTCTTGATTCCCCAATGCTGGGATAAGCACTGAGTGCACTCACCTTACCTATGCCATTCATGAATTTATACACCTCTGTAAGATCACTTATGTTTCCTGCATTTTAAGGACCAAAGTGCTAGCCTGTCCAAGCTCTCCCTCAGGTTTTGACATTATCCTTATAATTTTTTTCTGTACTCTTTCCAATTTAGTAACATCTTTCCTGGAGCAGAGTGACCAAAATTGAATACAATATTCCAAGTGTGGCCTCACCAGCCTCCTGAATAATTACACTATGACCATCTAACTTTCATACTCAATGCCCTGACTGATGAAAGCCAGTATACTAAAAGCTTTCTCCACCACCCTATGATGCCATTTTTGGGGAAACAAACACTTGTTCTCCATGGGCACTCTGTTCTACAACATTCCCTGGGGCCTTACCATTCACTGTTCTCTGTTTTTTGGTTTTCCTTTCATCGATGCTGTCTGACATGATGAGTGTTTTCAGCAATTTCTGTTTTTTAACATTTTCATTTTTTACTGAAAAAGAGCATGTATGGTTTAAGGCCTAAGCCCCATTTCCTGAGAACCTCTTTATCATCATGTGTTAACCTGAGAATTATCCCCGCTCTTTGCTTTCATTGAGCAACACTGAATCCTCATTATTTCTCAACACGTACAAACAAGCTGGATGAACTCAGCAGGTCGAGCAGCATCTGTTGAAACGAGCAGTCAACATTTCAGGCCAAGACCCTTCATCAGGACTGAAGAAGGAGGGGGCAGGGGCCCTATAAAGAAAGTGGAGGGTGGAAGGTGGGGAGAGGGTGAAAAACCAATCAGAGGAAAGATCAAGGGGTGGGGGAGGGGAAGCAGTGAGGGGATAGGCAGGAGAGGTGAAGAAGGAACATAAGGGGAAAGCACTATGGGTAGCAGAAGAAGGCAGAATCATGAGAGAGGTGATAGGCAGCTGGAAGAGGAGGCAGAGTGAAAGTGGGATGGGGGAAGGGAGAGGGAGGGAATTACCGGAAGTTGGAGAATTCGATGTTCATACCAAGGGGCTGGAGACTAGCTAATTCTGTGTTCTGGCTTATTGGTTGAGCTTTTATTTTGTATTTTCAGCCTTTTAAAATCCAAATGATCACATCCACTGAATTTTCCCCATATCCATTCTACTAGTCGCAATGTGACTCAATTACATTAGTCAAAAATTATTTTCCTTTCATAAGTTCATGCTAGCTCTGTTCAATTCTTTATTCCTCTCTTATTCCAACCTAACTATAGACTCAAGCACTGACAATAGGCTAACAGATCAATAGTTCTCTGCTTTTCTCCCTTCTTTCTTGGAGAGTGTGGTCATTTTTGGGTCTCTTCAAACTGCAGGAAAAATTTCAGAATATACTTCCTTTGTATGTACCTCTTTCAAATACTAGTATAGGGACAATTAGATTATATTGGCTGTAAATCTCACTACCTTCTCTAGCACTATTTTCTTACTGACACTTTTTTTGAGTTCCATGAAGACATATGCAAAGTAAGTGTTTAATTCTTCTGCCATTCCTATACTCTACTGGAAATTCTCCTGGGACCCACAGTTACCCTGGGAAGTATTTTTCTCCTTGCATACCTATCCAATCCTTCACAGTCTGTTTTCATGTTTCAGGGCAATTTACTCTTTATATCTGCCTTTCCTTTTTCTTTTCTCAACTACTCAGAACTCCTTTGTGACTTCTCAAATGCTCCCAAACTTCAGACCGACTGATTTTTCTGGCAACTTAATGATCCTTGAATTCAATGCCATCATTAATATCTCCTGTAAGCCTTGGATCACCAATGTTTCCTGCTGAGTTTTAGTCACTTAAGGAATATACATTTTTTCCAAATTATGCATTATTTCTTAAAATGCCAACCATTACCTGTCATGAGGAAATCTGCAGATGCTGGAAATTCAAGCAACACACACAAAATGCTGGTGGAATGCAGCAGGCCAGGCAGCATCTATAGGAAGAAGCACTGTCGACGTCGACACCAGCATTTTGTGTGTATTACCTGTCATGCCCTTTTCTCAATGTATTTTTCCAGTTCAAGATTCAAGATTGTTTATTGTACTCATGTAAAAGAGAACAAAATAATTGTTACTCTGGATCCAATGCAAATGAAGCCCACAAATGACAACACAATAATAATTAAAAACACAATAAATATAAACATAGAACAAAGAATAGTATAACACATTACAGGCCCTTTGGCCCACAATGTTGTGCTGACCCTCAAACCCTGCCTCCCATATAACCCCCCACCTTAAATTCCTCCATATACCTGTCTAGTAGTCTCTCAAACTTCACTAGTGTATCTGCCTCCACCACTGACTCAGGCAGTGCATTCCACACACCAACCATTTTCTGAGTGAAAAACCTTCCTCTGATATCCCCCTTGAACTTTCCTCCCCTTACCTTAAAGCCATGTGCTCTTGTACTGAGCAGTGGTGCCCTGGGGAAGAGGCGCTGGCTGTCCACTCTGTCTATTCCTCTTAATACCTAAGAAAGCTTATTTACATAGATTGATTGTATGTCCATTAACTGATTGTAAAGTACATAATTTGACTGACAGGAAATAATTAAGTAGTAGGTAGAGGTGTTGATCAGCCTTACTGCTTAGGGAAAGTAACTGTTTTGAATCTGGTGGTCCTGGTGTGGATGCCTCATAGCCTCCCCCCTGATGGGAGTGGGACAAACAGTCTATGAGCAGGGTGGGTGGGATTCTGCATGATCTTACCGACCCTTTTCCAGCACCGTTTGTCATATGTGTCCTTGATGGTGGGTAGTCTGGTGCCGGAGATTCATTGGGCAGTTTTAATGACCCCTTGTAGAGCCTTCCTGTCTGCAACAGTGCAGATTCCATGATGCAGCTTGTCAGGATGCTCTCCTGTCTGTGTCTGTAGAGTGACGTGCATTTGGATGTGCAAAGTCCAAATCTCTTCAGCCTCTTCAGAGAGCAGAGGTGTGGATAAGCTTGCCTGACTGTGTAGGATGTGCTCTGGGACCATGTGCGAGATGCTTGCAGTTTCCACTGCAGTGTCTCTGATGTAAAGTGGGGTGGGAGTAGTTCTCCTGAAATCTATAACCATCTCTTTTGCCTTGTTGATATTAAAGTAGAGGATATTTACAGCAGTTAACTGCAGCCCTCATACTTTCATAATGTCCTTCCTTTAGATGTAAGATCCTCATTTTAGATTGAACCATGTCACTTTTAAATTCAATGAAAAATGTTATCACACTTTGGTTACTGTTCCCTTAAATGCTCCTTACAACAAAATTATCAATTAATCATATCTTCTTACACAGGTGCTTCCTATTACCTTTTTTATTATTACAGATACTGTCTGCGTTGTTCTAAAGATAATTTATTTCTTGTTATTAGAGATCCCTTTCTTTTGATCTTAACCATCTTTATTCTACTCAAAAAATTTTAGTACTCTGAGCATATACAGTAGTTTATTTTATCATATACTCTCCAAACTATTTTGTTTTTACTTAAACTTGCAACAATTTTTTCTTTAGCTCCCTTCTTTTTGGCCACATTTCATATCCAACAATTTTATGCAATTCTGCACAAGACATCAGCTTTTGACTGGTCGCACAAATGTGGACTACCCCTTCAAAGGGACTCTATCCCAACAATGCTATTGTCACCCCTTTTCCTATGTCAGCTTTTCATCAGTCATCTTTGATGTATTAAATCATCTGATCTAATAAATTGGTTTATGGTTGGTAGATCAATAAGTTCAATAGGTTGAATAGGTATATTTAATGTCAGAGAAATGTATACAATATACTTCCTGAAATTCTTTTTCTTCACAAACAGGGAAGTGCCCCAAAGAATGAATGACAGTTAAACGTTAGAACCCAAAGCCCCCCCACTGCAGCTCCCCCCTCCCATGCACAAGCAGCAGTAAGGCAACGACCCCTCCCCACCCTCACCAGCAAAAAAGAGCCTCAGGACCCTCCATCGAGCACTCAAGTGTGCAGCAAAGCATCAATAAAGACACAGACTTGCAGTACCCCAAAGATTACTTATACACCATGTAATTCAACATACCACAGACTTGCTCTCTCTCTAATAAGAGAAAAGGCAATGTCTCCATTTCACAGCGAGAGGGGGGACATAACAAACAACTCACTGATATACGATGTTAAAAGTCTGTTGCATTGCTTTTTCCGAGCTCTGCGCCCAGAGAATCAGCCCCGAGGCTCAGGTCTCTGGACACACAGCTGGCAGCTAACCCTCTGCTCCTGATGTTCCTGTTCTCCCGCAATGCCTCAGTCAGGGGCACCGGCCTTGAACTAGCTTGTCTCCAGAGCCACAAAAATCTGGCACCCTAAAGGTGCACGAATCTTCCAGGAGGCATCCTTGGCACATCAAAAAGCAGCTGATTGCGAGGCCCTGTGAGCGGGTCCCATTCCCGCAGAGAACCGAATTCAGACTGTAACTCCAGGTCAGGGTCTTCAGGGGAACTCCAGAGATAATTACCCAAGTATTTTACTATTGCTCCTAGCTCCTGATATTCTATCAGACTATTTTTTTTCACTATTCCTGCATTAATTGTTCATTCCAAAATAGACCATCAGGAGTGTATCCAGCTCTTCTTTTTTCCAAATTTTCTCCGTGGACTCATTCCACGGAGATGCAACACTGAACATCATAGGAAGTCATTCCTGCCTGTGACCATCAAACTTTACAACTTCTTCCTCAGAGTGTCAGACACCCTGAGCCAATAGGCTGGTCCTGGACTTATTGCCACTTGGAATAATTTATTTGTTATTATTTAATTATTTATGGTTTTATATGCTATATTTCTACACTATTCTTGGTTGGTGCAACTGTAACGAAACCCAATTTCCCTCAGGATCAATAAAATATGTTTGTCTGTCAAATTCCTCTCCAGCCACTCAAGATTTCTCTTATCCCGCTGGAGTGGATGCTGTCTATTACCTACACCATACTTCCATTCTGTTTTTCCTCCACCTCACCTTGGTCCCTTTTCTGGGGGTCTCTCCTCCCCAGGGGTCTTTGACCTCTGGGGTCTTTTCCATTTTTGCAAGGATAGTGACTACATTGTATCTGAAGGATAAGAACAGTGAATACAGAATCTCCAAACCAAACTTTTTTTTAAGTCACTCTACCTAGCTCTTTTGCAATCATATCTTTCCCCATCTTTTCTTCTAGAATTTGACTGTGTTCCAGAATAAACCATCCAAAGTATCTTTTTCCTTTCCTGTGTCCCTATCTTGCCTTCCAGGCATATAATTCCTTCCTGCAGACCTGACACATGCAAATCTGGGCAGGTCTTATTAAACATGGACAGCCAAATCTTGTTTTAATTAATGGAATAGATTTGAACAAGAAGATATAGTTTCAAGATAAGTGGCCATTGACGATGGAGATGCATGGAAATTTCTTTGCACAGAGGGTGTGAAAAACACATAAGCATTCCCTATCCTGGAGAGTTATGGAGACCAGATCATTATAAGGTGGAGGTAGATAAATTTGTACAGAATCAGGGATTGGGACCAAAGGGACCTCATACAGGGAAGAAGTTGACAGTCAGGGTAGATCATCAATTATCTTATGGAATGGTTGGGCAGGTTTGAAAGATCAGGTAGTCTACTAATGTTTTATTTCTTGTGTTGTTCACTTCTTATGTTTCATGAGTCGGAGCGTTTGCATTTTCAATGCAGAATCACCAATCTGGTTTCTCATTACCTCTCACCGCAAAGCAGAAAATGAGTCTTTAATACAGAATTTGGGGCCCAGCTGAAAAAAAATGGAGCCAACAATGGCAGCAAAGCAGAGATTAAATCAGCTTGCAGAAGTGAAGAAAGAGATGAAACTGCAAGAGCAATAAAGAAATGATTCCAGAAAGTTTTAAAATATGAGTTTGGCTCTAAATTTATGGGGACAATTTTCCTGTGATTTGAGTAGTCATTGTCCAGCAGCTCACTGAGGTTCTGATAACAGAAAATGGAACCCCTGATGTGAGGGCCACCTCATTCACATGCTCTTTACTTAATGGAACCTTTAAAGTCGTCATGTATGTGAGATAATGCTTCAATCCTCATACCATCCACCAAACATTAAGTTTAAAGTCCAAATTAAGTTTATTATCAAAATACGTATATGTCACCATATACAACAGCGAGATTCATTTTCTTGCAGGCATTCTAAATAAATCCAATAACCCGAACAGAATCAATGAAAGACCGCACCAATAGGGTGGAGATCCAATGTGCAAAAGACAACAAACTGTGCAAATACAGTTAATGAATGAATGAATGAAAATGAATGAATGAATGCATAAATAAATAAGCAATGAACATCAAGAACATAAGATGGAGTCCGTAGGTTTTGGGAACAGTTCAATGATAGAGCAAGTGAAGCTGAGTGAATTTATCCCCTCTGGTTCAAGAGCCTGAGGTTGTGGGGTAATAACTGTTCCTCAGCCTGGTGGTGTGAATCCTGAGGCTGCAGTGAGAAGAGAGCTTAGTCTGGGTGCTGGAGGTCCCTGATGATCAAGACAAGGTCCTGTGACAGCACTCTGTGTAGACACGGTGTGAGGGCTTTATGTGTGATGAAGTCAAGCAAATGTAAATTAGTTGAAACTTACCTCTCACAGAATCAGAATCAGAACTTGGTTTAATATCACTGGCATATGTCATGAAATTTGTTGTTTTATGGTATGCGGTGGATAATAATTAAAAACTGTAATTTATAATAAGAAATATAGAGTATATAAAATCAATAAGTAGTGCAACAAAGGAGCTACTCCTGCCACCACTGAGATCTTGTCACTAGGACAGTGAGCTGTTTACTGTACTATTTACTGTTTTCTGTTTACCTGAGCTGCACTTTACTACATGCATTTTGAATTATATTTTAGTAACTAATTTGTAGTATAATATGTTTGGTTTATGTGCTGTGTGTGACATAAGTTATGTAGTTGTACTGTGGTCCAGAGTCTGGTTGCATACACTATACATACAGTCAGATGACAATTGACTTTAACTTGAACTTGATTCCATCTCTAACTTCAATTGGAATTGTCTTTTTAGCTCTTAAAATAGCCTTCCATAGGTCATAGCTGGACTGCTTGTCTAGTTCTGGATAACTGGTCTTGAATGCCATAGATCTGTCCCTCAACAGACTATGGCTTGGGTATGTCTGCTATGTTATCGAAGGCACACACTCACCCACACAGGTCTTGATGAAGTCAGTGACAACTATGGTGTATTCACTCAGATTCAAAGATAAATCCCTAAATATTGTCCAGTACACCAGCTCAAAGCAGTCCTGCAAGCTCTTCTTCACCTCCCTTGACCATTCCTTCTTGTTTCTCGCCACTGGTGCTTCGGTGTTTAGCCTCTGCCAAGAAGCTGGGAGTAGAAGTACAGCCAAGTGATCAGACTTTCCAAAGTGTGGGCGTGGGATGACATGGTAAGCATTCTTGATGTGTTTAACAGTAGTCAAGTGTGTTAGCTTCTCTGGTTCCACAGGTGATATGTTGGTCGTAATTGTTGAGAGACTTCTTGAAGCTGGCCTGGTTGTTCTCCCTTAAAACCATGAACCAGTGCCAGATGTACAACATCTGGGACACCGTGGGAAGCTGGTGCTTTGTTCCCTGGCCACATGAGAGATTCAGTAATGAAGCAAAAGTGAAATGACAGAAGTGAGGACTTGCAGAAGTGAGATATGTTAATTCACGTGTGCTTTCTCTTAAAAATCTAGGCCCTTATAATGTAATTTAAAACAAAACTCAGATTTGTTTTAATTGTGTTATTTTGCCAAAAATATGAAGCTTTTTAATCACATCATCAATGACACTGTGAAGTCATTTTTATCAATGCAACCCAGCTGTAAAATATGTATTGGGAACCGTGGGCAAATTTTAAACCGTGTCACAATTAATTTAATTGTTTGGATAATGTAGACATATCCCTGAAGCATGGGAGGAGATCTTCATGCATGGATAGACATGCTCATAGGCAACTCTCCCATGTATATGTTTTTAACTAGACTATTTTGGGAAATGGCTCACTGAAACTTGCTCCATAGCTACCTTTCTCAGGCTAGAGCCCATGACCACTGTAAGTAAGCCTAAAATTCAACGATTTTATTATATATATGAGCATCCTTTATTTTTTAAATTTGTATTCATTGCTCAACATTCTCACATTTTATTTTTTGTAGTTTTGCAACCCCAATTCTTTTAAATCTTCACTGTAATAAAACATTGAGATCAAGCACACAGCTTTCACGGCAGAACTTTACATGCATATACTTAATGTTCTCTTACCACATTCATGTAAGAGCTATTTTTATGCAGGTGTGAACCTGTTTAGAATAACAGATTTACTGCTTGCCTTAACAAAGCCCTGGTAGGAATTTGTTACCTTCAGTGCTTGCACTACCCTTCAGAACAATTCTCCTTTAGGCTGACAGCCACTAGTCACCCTCCTGTATGTTATTCACGCAATTGTTTTATTATATGCCCTTCTATAATAAAAGGTGAAAAAGACTACCTCCATTGAGAATGTAGAAGGAAGAGAAAAGAGGACATGGACAATTCACAGCAAAATAATGAACATTATCAGCATTCCATCCAATCCCTTACTGGTGAACTGTGGCTTCAGTTACATCATCTACAAACTACAGTTCAGTTACCCTTCCAGGATACCTAAGAAGAACCCAAATTCTGACCCTCTACCACCACGAAGAAGATTGAAGGTTAGTGCATTGAACACTTTCTTCTACAAGTTCCCTCCTCAGTCAAACATCATTCCAACTGCTGTTCATTCAACGGCAATGGATCTAAATCAGTCCACAGAGGGATCAGCTTCGCTTGAAGGCCAATAGTGATTCCAGGAGAGCTGACTACAACCCTGCCTACGACAATTTATGATGGATAGTAGTTATTAGCCTTGTCAGCTGCGCCAACATCCTGTAAATAAATAAAAGGCAATTGAGCCTACTAATGCAGTCTTTTTGCTTGGCTGATCAAAGCAGGGCACTGATAATACAGGAGTGGAGACTTTGCATATTTAGATTTCCTCTACCATGGCCACAGGTGAAGCATATTTGAAGCCTCAGTTTCTAATGGAAAAAAGACATACTCATCACATTGTTGGTGTATGCAGGGGCACATTTTTGATCAGGGCTGTTGACTGCTGGCCAGACACCACTAGAGTTATCAATAGCTGCATATATTGCAAACAGATCCTAAAATTCTCATCCTTTGGTTAACAAGTTTTTGGGCCCTATTGATGATTTGATAAATCATAGGAATGAGGGAGGGTGGGGGTGAACCGGCTTATTCTTTTTCCTTGAATAGCTACAGAGAAGAAATATGTTCCCTTTAAGTCCAATGTTAAACCTCAAGCATTTTCCAGTCAAAAATCTGCTCAGATAAAAGGCATACAGTGGAGTATAGAAAGCAAACTTCCCTCATGTGAGGGTCTTTGCTTCTGATCACCTTACCCGTGAGAGGGAAAAGATACTTTGAACACTTTTAGGGGCTCCGTATTTCGGCCCCTCTCCCTTCACCCCACATACTGATGAACCTGAAGCAAGTGCATATCTCTGTCATTCTGGGATGATATTGGAGTCGTCCACAGACTGCAGATACCAGAATCTGGAGCAAAGTGCAAACTGCTGGAGGAACTCAGCGGGTCGGGCAGCATCTGTGGGGAAAGATGGTCAGTCAGAGTTTCGAGAGAACGGTCTCGATCCGAAACGTCCACTGTCAATTTCCCTCCACAGATGCTGCCTCACCCGCTGAGTTCCTCCAGCAGTTTTTTTTACTCAACATGCAGGAACAGGCCAAACAGGATTAACTAGTTCCGTAAAAATCTCCGCAATTGAATGATTCTCTGCTTGACCCGGAGTCCTGAACCATGACGGTTACCATTCAGGTACAGTGGCAGAGATCAGCGGTCAGTTTGCACGGGGCGGGACCAGCAGTCTGAAAAACTGACGCGAGCATTTTTTTGTTGTCAGCAGAAATTACAAAGAAGGTGAGAGAATAACAAGGCTTTGGGTGGCAATATATTTTCTTTATTTTTTCGTGATATAATTCAAAGATAAAACGCCTTCCCACGGGGGGGGGGGGGTTGAAATACGAGGATGGGGCGCTAAAATGTAGGTGAGGACCCGAAATCCTGCAGGAGCAGAGTCCACCACCTGGGGGATATTTTGTTCCCTCACCCCACAATGCCGTACAAGGCGAAGACTTGCACAATTTTAAAGTTGTTTTGTAAATGACCAGCGTCCCACGACGGACTCCAAGGGACCGATTCCCAGATTCCTCCGGCCGCGGGACTTTGGCTCGGAACCAACAACAACTTACAATGAGGTAGCGCATTTGGATGTCCCGGGGTGCTAGGCGGGTTGGGCTGTCAGCCGCACATTGACCGCCCTTTCCGTGCTCTTGTTGCGGCATGTAACAATAAGGGCGAGGCGCCGGCTCTCGAGCGAATCGTGAAAGCATCCCGAGTGTACAGCGGATATAATGCCCTGAATTCCAGTCTGCAGCGAGTTGCGAGAGCACTGCGGAGACTAGGTCCGTGAGTAAAAAGGAATGCTGCGCAGTGGGGAACTTCAGAGGCTCATTCCAGATGTGGGAGTCTGTCCTGGGTTGCATGTACGTTGGATCAGTGGGATCTGCACAGCCATTGCGGCGATGCGCCCGGGCTGCGCTCACACAAAGCAGCCTCTGTTAAAGCGTGCAAGGTCTGGGCTTGGGCACAGCTGCGCGGCGCCCTTTTTGTTACCGCTTCGCGTTTGATACAGGGACAATCGAATGCAATTTGATTCAAAATTGGAAGCCGAGACTTCAGAGCGGCGACCACACGGCCCGCATAGGTGGCCAGCGCTGAACCTCTGTTTTATCTATCTCTGGGCGCCTGACATCCTGCAATCAGATCGGTCAGAAAAGCAAGCAAGTTAAAAAAAAACTCCAGTTGCCACGTCTGGCCGCGTGGTCCTAGACGGGCATAAGAATGCTCTATAAAAGGAATGGGAGAGTTAGCTGTGCTGGAGCCGGTCCCAGCGGTTTTCACAATGGTGCACGGCTGGACTTCATGGGAACCAATCCTCCGAGTGACCCCGCCCCGTTCCTCACACAAATACTGGAAGCATTCATTCGGTGTCTGAACAGTTTGCCATCTATGGGGAAATGGATCTTGTAGGTAGGATTCCTGGGGATATGACTCTAGAAACTCTGAAATGTTGGCGTTAGTTCCCTGGGTGCCGGGCCAGGTTCACAAACCGGATTGCTGACAAAATTAGGTATGCCTTTTGGAGATTTTTAATTAACACCCCTAACGCTCCTATTTTAAGTAGTTTCGGATGTCGAAATTATTTCTGCAGCATTACTCGCAGTTGCGCTGCATATTTCTCCTCTGGGTATTTGTTTGGGTATTTGTTTTGTAGGAATGCGAGGGTTGAACATGGAAGTTAGAATCAGAATTTGTTTCTTAATCAATCTCTGGACCTAGAGGCGATGATACATTTGGGAGTGTGGATCGAGGATCGGCGTGAATTCTTTTGGCATTCAGTTTGAAAGTTCTTCCTCCTCCCCCCCCCCCCCTCAGCCAAACATACAGTAAATGGGTTTACCTTTTGCCCCGGTTTGGAATTTCCAAGCGCATCCATTGCCCGCCAGAACTAACTAGCTTCCAAATTACATTTGGTGTCACTGATGGGAGCGGAATGCTGGTTGTGATGTGCTTGCATCTGTGTGAGAGTGGCAGTGGAAGAGATTGCCCGGGAGAAGGTCGAGCCCCTTGAGTCTGTAAACCCAGCCATTTAAAATAAATTGATTTTAACCGCTGGCAAAAATAAATGTGCTTTGGGAAGGACACGAATGATTTAATCTGTGTTTTGTTTATCTCCCGTCTCAAGGCAGCTCGTTCTCCCCGAATACCAAGGCTTGTGTAATCTGCATGCTTTTGACGTTGTGCTTGGCTCCCCCGGGACTACACACACACACACACACACACACACACACACACACACACACACACACACACACACACACACACACACACACACACACACACACACACACACACACACACACACACACACACACACACACACACACACACACACAGTTCCTAGACAATTCGCCAATTCTGTTCCTTTTTCACAGTGTTGTGACTCCGGGAGCTCGGCTAGCTCAGGCTTTGCATCCAATCAATTTCCCTCAAGTTTCCCAAACCGAACTGTAAACCGGAATCGACTCTGAATGACAGGTAAGGCGCTAAAGGGGCTCTTTCTTGTGTTTAGTACAAGATGGGTTTCACTAGATGCAGATGTGTAGTTGAGGGGTTGTGGGTGGAAAGGCTCTGGCTGCGATTTTAAATTATTACGGGAGGGAGTGGGATTGGCGATGGGAGCTCCGATCGCAGCTTTTACTAAAAAGGATTAATACGAGAGCTGAAACAACCCGAGATCTTGCACCAAATAAGGAACAATAACCGGAGAGAGAGAGAGAGAGATTTCCTTTCGAGCAATATGTGTTGTCTTGGGCTAAAATAGACTGAATGATTATTGCTGTTTTGGTCCTGCAGTCCCTAGGTTAAGAAATGACATTGGTGATTTCGATGAGCAGATTATGCGATCTTCCCACTGAAGAACGTTCAGATATCCCGGAGTACGTCCCCATCTGGGAAGAATCTTTCAGCAAAACCGCAGCGATTTCAAACCAGACTAAATACGGAGAGCCCACAGGTCAGATACCAGACATCTCATCTCAATCGGTTGTGTTTTTCTATGTGTGTTTGGGTACGGGCGGGTCCACACAACCGGCTGCCAAAGTGTGCCACACGGCCACAGTTTACAACGGGGGCGGCGTGGGAGAGGCAAGGTGGATCGCAATGAATAAGATTTTCACAAGAGAACGCACTGACTTTGTTTATTTTGGCATCATACACCAGCCTGCCTAGTGTACTGCCGTAGATTTTTTAAGGATTTAATCTTCAGAGGTACTGTACTGCTGTTGCAAAGGGTCTTCACAACCACTTCCAGCAGGCATCTGTCCAGTTGCTATAATGTTTCTGTATGTACCATAGAATCTATTTGCATATACTTTCCCAGAGCTGTAGCGAGTTATGTTTGAATAAAATGGCAATTAATAGAGTGGAAGTAATTAATACTGTATTTAATTCCCAACATTATTATGCAGCATCAACAGAGTGCAGTGGTGGTTGACGCATTGCAAACCAATTTCAGCACAAAGACATATGTTGCACAAAAAAAACTTTACAATCAGTGTGTTAACAGTAGTAGATCTCTGGCAGTGATCTCAGTCTGGCAATATAATGAAGGTAGGTTACTCTCGTAAGATATAAACCTTCCGTTGATCTGGAAATTACTGCTAGCATAGAGTATTTTCACCAGTTCCAGCGGATTAGAAGGGCGGGATGGGGGAAGGGCAGCAGAGCTTCGCCCGCTGCTGCTTTTTCCCGAGCTGGACAAAACTGACGGGTGAAAACCTACTGGGACTCTGTTTCAATCCAGTAGTGCTATCAAGTATGCAGTTGGTGAATCTGATCACAAGATTCTGCTATGTTATTCCATGTCAAGTCATCACTAAGAAATAAAAGAAAGTCCTTGGACATTATGCCAATGTAAAACATTTCTTCAAGAAGCTTGATTGAAGTTACTGATTTTACACTTGAGGGTAGGCAAATATTCTGTAAAGCTGTGGTGCCCTAGCATAATTCTGCTGTTGGATTATGCTAGGAACATAAGGCATAGGAGCAGAATTAGGCCATTCGGCCCATCAAGCCTGCTCCTCTATTCCATCATGGTCGATCCTGGATCCTGTTCAACCCTATACACCGCATTCTTACCATAACCTTTGAAGCCCTGACCAGTCAGGAAACTATCAATTTTCGCTTTAAATATACCAACGGTCTTGGCCTCCACCCCAGTCTGTGGCAGAGCATTCCACAAATTCACTACTCTCTGGCTAAAAAAAAGTCCTCCTTGGCCCTATTCTAAAGGGTTGCCCCTCAATTTTGAGGCTGTGCCCTCTAGTTCTGGACACCCCCACCATAAGAAGCATCCTCTCCGTGTCCACCTAATCTAGTCCTTTCAACATTCGGTAGGTTTCAATGAGCTCCCCATGCATTCTTCTAAATTCCAGTGAGTACAGTGCCAAAGTTGCCAAATGCTCCTCATATGTTAACTCCTTCATTCCCAGAATCATTCTCGTGAACCTCCTCTGGACTCTCTCCAATTACAACACATCCTTTCTGCGATATGGGGCCCAAAACTGTTGACAATACTCTTAAGTGTGGCCTGACCTGTGTCTTATAAAACCTCTGCATTATCTCCTTGTTTTTATATTATTTTCCCCTTGAGATGAATGCCAACATTGCATTTGCCTTCTTTACCACAGATTCAACCTGTAAATTAAACTTCTAGGAATCTTGCATGAGGACTCCCATGTCCCTCGGCGCCTCTGGTGTTTGAATTTTCTCTTCAGTTAGACAATACTCTGCACTGTTGTTCCTTTTACCAAAATGCATTATCGTACATTTCCCAACACTGTATTCCATCTGCCACTTTTTTACCCATTCCTCCACATTGTCTAATTCCTTCTGCAATTGCATTGCTTCCTCAGCAGTACCTACCCCTCCATCTATCTTTGTATCATCCGCAAACTTTGCCACATTGCCATTAATTCCATTGTCTAAATCATTGACAAACTATGTGAAAAGTAGCAGTCCCAATACTGACCCCTGAGGGACTCCTCTAGTCACTGGCAGCCAACCAGAAAAGGCCCCTTTTATTCCCACTCATTGCCTCCTGCCTGTCAGCCATTTCTCTATCCATGCCAGTGTTTTCCCTGTAATGCCATAGATTTTATCTTGTTAAGCAGTCTCATATGTGGCACCTTATCAAATGGTTTCTGAAGATCCACTGCCTCACCTTTGTCCACCCTGCTTGTTACTTCCTCGAAGAACTCTAACAAATTTATCAGGCAAGATATCCCTTTGCAGAAACCATGTTGACTTAGACTTATTTTATCATTAGTCTCCAAGTACCCAAACCTCATCCTTAATAAGGGACTCCCAACACTTTCCCAATCACTGAGGTTAGGCTAATTGGGTCTGGCCCAAAATGTTGACTGTACTTTTTTCCACAGATGCTGCCTGGCCTGCTGAGTTCCTCCAGCATTTTGTATATGTTGCCTGGCCAATAATTTCCCTTCTTTTGACTTCCTCCCTTCTTAAAGAGCAGAGTGACATTTGCAATTTTCCAGTTCTCCAGAACCATGCTAGAATCAAGTGATTCGTGAAAGGTCATGACTAATGCATCTGCTATCTCTTCAGCAACCTCTCTCAGGTCTCTGGGATGTAGTCCAACTGGTCCAGGTGACTTATCTACCTTAAGACCTCTGAGTTTGCCTAGAACTTTTTCATTTGTAATAGCAATGGCACTCAAACCTGCTCCCTGACACTCACAGACTTTTGGCACACAGCTTGTGTCTTCCACAGTGAAGACTGATGAAAAGTACTTATTAAGTTCATCTGCCATTTCTTTGTCCCCCATTACTATCTCACCAGCATCATTTTCCAGTAGTCCAATATCAACTCTCATCTCCATTTTACTCTTATGTAACTGAAACACTGGATATCTTGCTTTATATTATTGGCTAGTTTGCCCTCAAATTTCATCCTTTCCCTTCTTATAGCTCATTTAGTTGCCTTTTGTTGGATTTTAAAAACTTCCCAATCATCCAACCTCCCACTGAACTTTGCAACATTATGTGGCCTTTCCTTGGCTTTTATGCAGTCCTTAACTTCCCTTGTCAGACATGGTTGCCTAGCCTTGCCATTTGAGAACAACTTCTTCTGTGGACATACTTATCCTGTGCCTTGTGAACTATTCACAGAAACTTCAGCTACTTCTGCTCTGCTGTCATCCCCACCAGTATCCCCTTCTGATCCATCTGGGCAAGCTCCTTTCTCGTGCCTCTGTAATTCACTTTATTCCATTGCGATACTGATACTTCTGACTTATGTTTCTCTCTCTTAAATTACAGATCATATCATGATTACTGTCTCCTAAGGGTTCCTTTAACTTAGGCTTTCCCCAAGTACCGTTTGTAGGCTCAAGAACAAGCTGATCTAAAAAGCCATCTTGTAGGCATTCAACAAATTCCCTTTCTTGCAATCCAGCACCAACCTAATTTTCCCAATCTGCTTGCATACCGAACCATTGTGACATTGCCCTTATTACAAACCTTTTCCAGCTCCTTTTGCAATCTCAACCCCATATCTTGACTACAATTTGGAGGCTTATATATGAATCCCATAACGTTTATTTAACCTTGCAGTTTCTTAACTCCACCCACAATTACTCGACATTCTCTGACTCAATGTCACCTCTTTCTAAAGATGTAATTCCATCTCTTACCAACAGAGCCACACGATCGCCTATGCCTTCCTGCCTGTCCGTTCGATATAAGTTCTGTGATATTAAGCTTTCAACTATGACCTTCTTTCAGCCATGACTCAGTGATGCCCACAACATCATACTGACCAATCTCTAATTGTGCCGTGAGTTCATCCAGCTATACGAATACTATGCACATTTAAATACAATACCTTCAATGCTGCATTCTTGGCTCTTCTGAATTTTGTCTCTGTGGTACAATTTAATTCTTTGCGCTGTCTGCATTTGCACCCAATCATTGGCTTGTCCTTCCTTACATTCATATTACACCCATTATCTACCTGTAAACCTGCTGGCTCATCCTCAGCTCTTATTGGTTCCCATCCCCCTGCGGTATTAGTTTAAACCACTCCCAACAGCTCTATCAAACCTGCCTGCAAGGATATTGGTCCCCCTCAAATTCAAGTGCAACCTGTCCCTTTTATTCAGTTAAACACCTGCCCCAGAAGATGTCCCTATGATTCAGAAATCTGAATCCCTGTTCCCTGTTCCAATTCTTCAGCCACACATTTATCTGCCACCTCATTCTATACCTATCCTCACTTATGTGGCATAGGCAGCAATCCCTAGATTACTATCCTTGAGGTCCCGCTCCTCAACTTCCTTCCTAACTCCCTGTGTTCTGTTTTCAGGACCTCCTCTCTTTTTCGACCTATGTTGTTGGTACCAATATGTACCATGACTTCTGGCTGCTCCCCCTCCCTTTTCAGGGATGCGTTCAGAAACATCTCGGACCATAGCACCTGGGAGGCAAGCTACCATCTATGTATCTTTTTTGCGTCCACAGAATTGCCTGTCTGTCCCCCTAACTATAGAGTTCCCTACTACTGCTGCCATCCTTTTCAGTTCCCTACCCTTCTGAGCCACAGGGCCAGACTCAGTGCTAGAGGCACAGCCATTGTTACCACCCCTAGGTAGATCATCTCCCCCAACAGTACTCAAAATGGAGTACTTATTGTTGAGGTAGGCGACCACAGGGGTGCTCTCCACTGTATCTGACGTTCTCCCTTCCCTCTCCTGACATTCACCCATTTATCTGCCTCCTGTAGCCTTGGGGTGACTACCTCCCTGCACCTCCTCACGTTCCCTAACAAGGTGAAGGTCATCGAGCTGCAGCTCCAGTTCCTTAACATGGTCTCTAAGGAGCTGCATCTCGATGCACCTGGTGCAGATATGTTCATCAGGGAGATTGGAGGTCTCCTGGAAGTTCCTCATCTTACACCCAGAACAGAACACTGGCCCTGCAGACATACCCCCATTCTTTCAAGAGTTAAATAAAGAAAAGAAATAAGAAATAAACTTACCTACTTACCTCACCTCCATCTGTTCTCACTGAAGCCTGTTGAGCCAGAGCCTTACCTCTCTGATGATGACCGTTCCGCTAGACAGTACCTCCCTCTTATGGAGACTGGGTTTTTCAAGCTCCACTCTGGACCTGCGCGGGAACACCTCTACGGTGTCTACGCCACTGTCTAATCAAAGACTCCCACTGAAAACTGGTTGCTTTTTCAAGCTCCGTTCCAGCCCTGCCTATGCAGGAATGCTTCTGCTGCTGTCCAATTGAAAAGGAAAGCACTGATATAATACTTTCCAACAGAAGTTATAAGAAAGGTAACTTGAATCATCATTCATTGAAGCTCATCCTGTTTTTCTGGTGCTTGGGTACAATTTGTCATCTTAAGAAGCTTGGAGAACAAGGAAAGTCTACCTGTAATACTAGGTGGCAAGTGAAGAGGACAGTCAAGTTGAGGCACTCTACACTTGCTATTACAATGAAAAATGGTACGGCTTAAAAGGTTCTGGTCTGTTATTCTGTCACTTTGTCACCATAACTCTGCAGAACATCTGCCTTTCCAAAAACGTAGATACAATGATTGCACTCATGTAACGACAAGGTTGTTTTCTTGTATAATATACAAGGACTTTAATATTTCTTGATAAGGACATTATGTAGAATAAATTAGTAGAATCATCTAGAGTGATATCTGCTGTCCTGGAAAGGTGCATTATGCTTTTAATACTGGCTATTATTAATGCCCACATGGTGGTTAGAAAGATTGAGAAAAATCTTGAAGCAATAATGCAGCCATTTTCACTGGTAATAGTTCTCTTGTAGTCCTGCTGGTTAATACCATGCCTTGCATATTTGGTGGAACAGGTGTGTAATGGAGAAGAATCCCCTAGCTCTGTACTGGGAGGAGATTACCAGATAGGGAAAGATTCAAGAAGTGTTCAAAGCATCCTTGAAGTAATAAAATATTCTCATTGACTCCTGGGAATCTCTGGCTGCTGATTGCGCCAAGGGAAAATGAGTATTGTGAATCCGAGAACACCGAGGCTCTGCTTTTGGAGCACACAGAGATGCTGTGTAAACAATGGAAGGAGCGGACGACATCACAAACTACCCATCCTGCCAAGTAGTCACATCCTGTGTACTCCTTGGAAGAAAGCCTTTCCTAAAGTGGCCTCTTTAGCCACCTCAGGACACACACGTTTGCGAATGGAAGCAAGTTAGCCTTGATCTCAAATGGTTACCTAACATTGGTTATTAAATTACCTGCTGAGGCCTCATAATGGACATAGGACTCTGTTTCATGATAACAATGGCTGTATTTAATTACAGTGTCTATGAAAAGTATTCACCCCCTTGGAAGTTTTCATGTTTTATTGTTTTACAACATTGAATCATAATTACAACATAATCTGGCTTTTATTGACAGTGATCAACAGATAAAGACTCTTACATGTCAAAGTGAAAACAGATCTTTACAAAGTGATCTAAATTAATTACAAATATAAATCACAAAATAATTGATTGCATAAGTATTCACCACCTTCAGTATTTAGTAGATGTACCTTTGTTAGCAATTATAGCCTTAAGTCTGTGTGGATAGGTCTCTATCAGCTTTGCACATCAGGACATTGCATTCTTCTTTACAAAACTGCCCAAGCTCTGTCAGATCGCATGGGACATCCTCTGTGAACAACTCTTTTCAAGACCAGCCACAAATTCTCAATTGGACTGAAGTGTGGACTCTGACTTGACCACTCCAGGACTTTAACTTTGTTGTTTTTAAGCCATTCCTATATAGCTTTGGCTTTATGCTTGGGGTCATTGTCTTGCTGGAAAACAAATCTTCTCTGAAATTGCAGTTCTCTTGCAGACTGCTTCAGGTTTTCCTCCGGGATTTCACAGTATTTTGCTGCCTTCACTTTACTCTGTCTACCTTCAGAAGACTTCCAGGGTCCGCTGTGATGAAGCATCCCCACATCAAGATGCAGCCACCACCATGCTTCACAGTAGGGATGTTGTGTTTTTGATGATGTGTGCAGTTTGATTTACGCCAAACATAGCATTTAGTCTGATGGCCAGAAAGCTCAATTTTGGTTTCATCAGACAATCGAACTTTCTTCCTGTTGACTTCAGAGTCACCCACATAGAAACATAGAAAACCTACAGCACAATACAGGCTCTTCGGCCCACAAAGTTGTCGCTACCTTAGAATTTACTAGGCTTACCCATAGTTTTCTATTTTTTCTAAGCTCCATGTACCTATCCAAAAATCTCTTAAAAGACCTTATTGTATCCGTCTCCACCACCATTGCCGGCAGCCCATTCCACGTGCTCACCACTCTCTGTGTTAAAAACTTACCCTGACATCTCCTCTGTACCTACTCCCCAGCACCTTAAACCTGACTCTTCTTGTGGCAACCATTCCAGCCCTGGGAAAAAGCCTCTGACTATCCACACAATCAATGCCACTCATCTTTTATACACCTCTGTCAGGTCACCTCTCATCCTCCGTCGCTCCAAGGAGAAGAGGCCGAGTTCACTCAACCTGTTCTTATAAGGCATGCTCCCCAATCCAGGCAACATCCTTGTAAATCTCCTCTGCCTTCTGGCAAACTCTAGTTAAGATTTCATGTGAGTTTTTTTTTTCAACTGTAGCTTTCTTTTTGCCAGTCTCCCATAAAGCTGTGACTGGTGAAGCACCCAGGCAACAGTTGTTGTACGCGCAGTATGACCCATCTTAGCCCTTGAAGCTTGTAACTCCACTAGAGTTGTCATAGGTCTCTTGGTGGCCTCCCCCACTAGTCCCCTGCTTGTGCAGTCACTCGGTATTTGAGGATGGCCTGCACTAGACAGATTTACAGCTGTACCATATTCTTTCCATTTTTTGATTATTGACTTAACTGTACTCCAAGGGATATTCGATGACTTGGAAATTTCCTTGTATCCATTTCCTGACTTGTGTTGTTCAGTAACCTTTTTGTGCAGTTGCTTGATGGTGTAGCTTTTGCCAGGATACTACTGATTAGCAGTTGGACCTTCCAGATACAGATTGATTGTAGATATTTTTTTTACAATCAATTGAAACACATTGACTGCACACGGTGATCTCTATTTGACTAATGATGTCACTTCCAAAACCAATTGGCTGCACCAATGATTTGGTGTGTCATATTAAAGAATCAGAATCAGGTTTATTATCACAGGCATGTGTCGTGAAATTTGTTAACTTAGCAGCAGCAGTTCAAGACAATACATAATATAGAAGAAAAAATATAATAATAATAAATCAATCAATCAATCATTTACAGTATGCATATATTGAATAGATTAATGATCATGCAAAAAACAGAAATAATATATGTTAAAAAAGTGAGGTGGTGTCCAAGGGTTCAATGTCCATTTAGGAATCGGATGGCAGAGGGGAAGAAGCTGTTCCTGAATCACTGTGTGTGTGCCTTCAGGCTTCTGTACCTCCTACCTGATGGTAACAATGAGAAAAGGACGTGTCCTTGGTGCTGGAGGTCCTTAATAATAGATGCTGCCCTTCAGAGACACCGCTCTCAGAAGGTGGTGAATACTTATGCAATCACTTATTTTGTGTTTTATGTTTGTAATTAATGTAGATCGCTTTCTAGAGATCCGTGTTCACTTTGACATGAAAGAGTCTTTCTCTGTTGATCAATGTCAATAAAAGCCAAATTAAATTCACTGTGATACAATGTTGTAAAATAATAAAACATGAAAACCTCCAAGGCAGGGGTGAATAATTTCATACGCTGTATTGTGGATCAATAATGAGATTTATTCCAACTGTGCTCTGCTTCTATACATTAATATTTGGGTATCATGTAATTGTGCACATATCATTAACAAAGACTGAATATTGCACCCTTCATCAAAGAATGAAAAATTTATCTTGTCATTATTCATAAACTAAAATATTCGAAGACTTGACTTAAAGGAGTTGAAGATAGTATTCAAGGAGTGATAACCATTAATAAATCAGTATAACGTGGGAGTCATGATGGAAATAATGTAATCTGTTTTGTGGGAATGGAGTCAAGAGGGAAGGGCAAAGATCCATGGATAAGATGAGGCTGAGGGTAAGAGGAAATGTTAAAGGGAGAATGATACTGAGGAGAAATATGGTGCAATCGGCCTGAGGAAGGGAAGGAAATGACAGGCATCTAGTCAGATACTCTCACTTTAATGACAAAGAAGCCCATATGCTCCTCTCTTTTGTTGCGTGGGAGATCTGGAGAAAAGTTTAAGAAAAAAAAGTTTTTACATTTGACTTTGTGTATGGCAGATGAGAGATCAGGCAATTATTGTCTATCTTATCTGTTGTCTGAATCTATGTCACCTGAAGTAAATGTGGTACCAAGGGAAATCACTTGGGTAGCAACAGCAATGGTTTTTATAGGGAAATGAGTGATATAGGTAAGATTTGGTTAAGCTGATCTGTAGCTATAAAAAGGTACTGAAGACCAAAGCTTAGACGTTTCTGTGTTTTAATAATGCAACTGTAAATAAATAAGACCAGAAGACACAGGAGCAGAATTAGGCCATTCAGCCCATCAGATCTGCTCTGCCATTTCATCATGGCTGATCCCGGATCCTATTCAACCCCATACACCTGCCCTCTCACCATATTCCTTGATACCCCGACCAATCAGGATTCTATTAACTTCTGTTTTAAGTATACCCATGGACTTGGCCTCCACAGCAGACTGTGGCAGAGCATTTCACAGATTCACCAAACTTTGGCAAAAAAATTCCTCCTTACCTCTATTCTAAAAGGTCATCACTCAATTTTGAGGTGGTGCCCTCTAGTACCGGATACCCCCACCAGAGGAAAGATCCTCTCCACAACCACCTTACTTAGTCCTTTAAACATTTGGTAGGTTTCAATGAAATCCCCTGCATTCTTCTAAATTGCAGTGAGTATAGACCCAAAGCTGCCAATTACTTCTGATATGTTTACCCCTTCGTTTCCAGAATCATCCTTGTGAATCTCCTCTGGACTCTCTCTAAAGACAACACATCCTTTCTGAGATATGGGACTCAAAACTGTTGACAATGCTCCAAATGTGGCCTGATTAGTGTCTTATAAAGCTACAGTATTATCTCCTTGTTTTTATATTCTATTCCCCTTGAAATAAATGGCAACATTGCATTTGCCTTCTTTACCACAGACTCAACCTGTAAATTAATCTTCTGGGAGTCTTGCACAAGGACTCCTAAGTCCCTTTGCGCCTCTGGTGTTTGAATTTTCTCCCCACTTAGATAATAGTCTGCACTATTGTTCCTTTTACCAAAATATATAATCATACATTTCCCAACACTGTATTCCATCTGCCGCATTTTTGCCCATTCTTCCAATTTGTCTAAGTCCTGCCGCAATCACATTGCTTCCTCATCACTACCTACCCCTCCACCTATCTTCCTATCATCTGCAAACTTTACCACATTGCCGTCAATTCCACTACTAAATCATTGACAAAGAATGTGAAAAATAGCAGCCCCAATACTGACCCCCTGAGGGACACCATTAGTCACTGGCAGCCAACCAGAAAAGGCCCCTTTTATTCCCACTTGCTGCCTCCTGCCTATCAGCCATTCCTCTATCCATGCCAGTATATTTCCTGTAACACCACAGGATTTTATCTTGTTAAGCAGCCTCATGTGAGGCACCTTATCAACTGCTTTCGGAAAATCTAAGTAAATGACATCCACTGCCTCTCCTTTGTCCACCCTGCTTGTTACTTCCTTGGAAAAACTCTAGCAGATTTTTAAAGGAAGATTTCCCTTTGCAGAAACTGTGCTGGTTTTGCCTTATGATTAGCCTCCAAGAAGTCCAAAACCTCATCATCAATTATGGACCCCAACACTTTCCCAACCACTGAGGTTAAGCTAGCTGGCATATAATTTCTTCCCTTTTTAAAGAGTGCAGTGACATTTGCAATTTTCCAGCCCTCTGTGACCATGCCAGAATCAAGTGCTTTTTGAAAGATCATGACCAATGCATCTGTTATCTCTTCAGCAACCTCTTTCAGGACTCTGGGATGTAGTCCTTCTGGTCCAGGTGACTTATCCACCTTAAGATCTTTGACTTTGCCTAGCACTTTTTCCTTTGTAATAGTAATGGCACTCACTCTTTTTCCCTGTCACTCATGGACCTCTGGCATACAGCTTGTGTCTTCCACAGGGAAGACTGAAACAAAGTACTTATTAACTTCATCTGCTATTTCTTTGCTATTTGCTTTTTAGTGGTCCAATATCAACTCTCACCTCCCTTTTATTCTTTATATAACTGAAAAAACGTTTGGTATCCTGCTTTATATTATCAGTTTTTTTGCCCTCTTATTTCATCTCTTCCCTTCTTATAGTTTTTTTAGTTGCCTTTTGTTGGATTTTGAAAGCTTCGCAATCACCCAACTTCCCACTCACTTTTGCTACTTTATATGACCTTTCCTTGGCTTCACTTCAATCCTTCACTTCCCTTGTCAGCCACAGTTGCCTAGTGTTGTCACTTGAGAACTCCTTCTGTGGGATACATCTGTCCTGTACCTTGTGAACTATTCCCAGAAACTTCAGCCGTCTCCGCTCTGCCATCATCCCCGCCAGTATCCTCCTCCAGTCCACCTGGGCAGGCTCCTCTCTCATGCCTCTGTAATTCCCTTTAATCCCTTTCGGTCATAGGAATAATGGTAATATTCTTTCAGGGCTTGACACAGAAGAAAGTAAGGTTGGAAAGATGAAAGGAGATGGGGAGGGAGTGATAAAGGAATAATTTCGGGTTGCAGAATACAAATTAACTGTAATAAAATTAAAAATAGCTGATGGCAGTAATCTGGAATAGGGCTAGAAACTGATGAGAATGCGTAGCATGTCAGTCATGAATTAAAATATTGCAGAGGACTTTTCAAATGTAACTATTCCGATATATTGCCAAATGGGAGCACCAATGTACTTTGTCTTTTTGTTGTTGATTGGATGTTTCACAAGGTTTAGATTTTCTGAGCAAATTCAAGTACTTAACATGTTCTTCCAGAGTTTACAGAGTGACCCATGCACTTCAGATGCAGCTATCATTCATAGGAGGTATCTTCAGTTTTATAATCATTCTCATTTTGTTCTGCAGCATTCTTGGTATAATTAACAATACCATTGGTAATAACTCACAGCAGTTATCAAAAATAAAAGTTTCCATATGCAGGAGGCCCAGTGCATTCCAGACGTAAGTGCAGAAATTGATTTCCCATAAATTCAAAACACTTGTCAGCAGGGGGATGGTTTCCCAGATATAAAACCTTCAACGTTATTCAGAAATGGGCCAGTCCAGGATGAATGGAAAATGTCAGTGAGCAGACCGATCACTTTTGAAGCTTTGAGAATGTCAGAATGAATTATATATTTACACAATTAATTGTAACATATTTGTCAAGCCAGTGCTTTAAAGTGCTACGGCAGAAATATTGGACAAAATTCCTGACAGTAAACCAACAATACATGAGCAGGTATACATTTATTCTGTTTGCATCCTACTTGTATAAAATCCAGATTTGGGTGAAATGATCTTTAAGGTATATTGCTTATACAGTATTTTTATTACAGGACAAATCAAAATCCAAAAAGAACTGAGCGGGTAAAAATAATGGAGTAGGTTGTTAAGCAAAATGTTATAATATTTGGAAAAAATTGCACTTAATCCAAGCTGTCTGTGAGTGGCCACATAATTCTGTAACTGCAGTCATGAACTCAAGATGCCCAATGTAAGTAAATAAACCCCAAACTTAAAAAGCCTTTCTCCAAGCATGGACACTCTCAGTGGAACCCAGCTTAGGGAAACATGCGTGGAGTTCAATCCACCGTAAATAATGGAGTTTTCTTTTTCTTGGCAATTGATAACAACAGCTGAAATGTTTTAGCTACTGCAGATTAAATAAACTGGCCAAATATTTGATTTTGTACTCTAAGCTTGGCTGTGGGGTTCCATACAGAAGCAGAATTTCACAATATTGGGGTTATCGCCAACCTTGTTATTATTGTTTAGTCTTTCACAATAATGAATTTAAGGTACATAGGAAAAAGAGTCATCTTTGCCTGAGAATGATTATTATATTAGATCTTAGCGGATCTGTACTGTGTTCCATTTACTGACTTGTGTTCCACTTAACTTTAAATCTTTACTTTTGACCCAAAGCATCGACAGTTCCTTTCCTCCCACAGATACTGCTTGACTGACTGAGTTCTTCCAGCCAATTGTTTGTTGCTCCAGATTCCAGCATCTATCTCTTGTGTTTCCAAAAACGATTAATCCTGACCATTCTAACAATGACAATGTGCTTAGTAATAGGAGAAATATATTGTGCAATTCTCTAAATATTAAGCAATATATAATGATGATTGTATATGTAAAATCAATTTGTCATTAATAAGTCTATATCTGAAAACCTAGGAGAAGGAGATGATTATAGACCTAGGAAGATTTAGCCATCTTAATTCATCTTTCTAGTTTTATTCTAGTTAGTTTTCCTTTGCAGTAGTCAAATGAATGATACAAGGTATTACATTTTCTGTATCAATCCTTAAATGAAAATTTTTTGACATCAGCCTTAAATTTACCTTATACTAGTTTAAACTTCTCATTATGTAACTTCTACAATTTACATGCCTAACACACTTCCAATGGGTTTAACACACTTTTTTTCTCCATTTGAATCTTTGATGTTTTCTAAGGAACAGCAAAACATTATCATTAAAGCCATATCCTTCAACAAGATTAGTAATGACATTAAGGGGCTGTATTTTAGATGTGATTTTGAAATGCTACGGTGGCCATTAACACGAATCTTGTCCTATGAGACACAACTACATAAAATTGATTAAACTCCAACAATGTTGGATTGACCCCCTAAGGTCTTAATAAATTCATTAAAGTGAAATAATTCAAAAGAGAAGCTGTAGTCAAAGGACTACTTAATAAAGAGGCAATGTATCATCCTACATTCAATGAGACAAAAATAGCTTGAGGAAATGACTCATTTAATATCCCTTAGGTTAAAGCAGTAATAATTTAAAACAAATGAAAAAATTTAAAAGATGCAATTATTATTCAAAGAGATGTTTAATGATCGTAACAATGCTGAAATGTCAATCTTGTTACATGGCCTTTAACATAACAAAAATGATTGTGTTCATTGAATTGTGCACATACTGTTAGTGAAATTTTATAAGTGCCCTCTACTCTTCAAAAATGTTAATAGGATTTGTATGTGAGTAAAAAACATTGCATTTGCATCTGCATATCTTATTGATGTTGGAATTGGTCTAAAACTGCATGGACTTTATTAATTGTTAATTGCATTGTAAGTGGAAAAAACTAAAGTATAAAACATGAAGAAATTTTTAACCACATGCTGTTCCTGAACTTGATTTATTTCAGCAGAATCCTCTTGCAAAGGAATTTCAAATTTTCTAACAACGTCCAAGATAGCATACTTCAAACGGAAATATGTGGAAGATGAAGATCTTCATCCACCTGCTCACAGCTGCTGCCAAAGGGTAGGTTGAAAGAATCAATTGGAGTTTTTAAAACTTAATTACTAATTTGTATTATATTATGTTCAGTTTTATTTCAACTCTTCGCATACAATATATAACAGTATACAATACACATACAAAATATGGTCTGGTCAATTTAGCAATGTTTAACCATGACTTTACAGTTTTGCATTGCCTTAGCAAGTTACTAGATTGAAATATGATTAATCATGTGAACTCTGGATTAAAAAAGTACTAAGCAAAAAATCTCTATTCCATTACTTCTGTGGGTCTTCCAAAGTCCAATCAAAAGACAAGGGAAATTTGTTTGGTAAGAGGATTGAATAAAGAACCATGTAGTTTTAAGGTTATTTATTTGGCAAGATACCTCATGAAGAAAGCATACTGCCTGAAAAAGTAAGTAAAATGTAACCATGTGTGTTTATTTACCTGTCTTCTTTTCCACAAACCCCACCTGTCGCACTAACTCTTGAGTTTATAAGGAGTGCTCATGACTGGTTGCGGCTTTTGATGCATATACATGAACTCCATTACAACTGGAGAGTTAGAAAGAAGATCCCAATAAAGACAAGTGTTGGACCTGGTTAATGAAGGCATGGGCCAGATCAAAGGGGCAGGATTTCATGACACTGAATCTTGAGTGACAAGAACAAGAAGTACAAGAGGGATGATTTTCCCACTGCCCGCATAACCTCAACCCAACCAGACAGTGACACACTTTTCATTCTCCCAGTCCATGATATGCCAATAAAAAAGTCAAGATACCAGCAAGGCATGAGGGAGCCATTAAGTTAAAGCCAAGCTGGGACCACAGAAAACAAGTCAGCACTAAACTCAGTGACTGGGTAAAGTGACACTGAATCTACAGGAAACCCTATTAATTTAACCCATGCAATCCGAGGCATACAGATGTAAATTAAAGACCCAAACCCTCGAAATTACAGGCCTTTCATTATCGTGGCCCATGGGATAAACACAATCTGGGCCTGATCAACCCTGGCTGGGCCACCTGGGCGAGGATGTGTAGTGATCAAAGACCCCAAACACATGATGACCACAGGTTACACTACCGATGATGTGGCTTGTGCAGTAAAAATTGATGTTTTTTTGATGGTGAATCAAGAAGATTAAAATTGCCTTGTTAAAGAGAATAACATGGCTTTGTTATTTATTTGGTTTAGGCACGGACCTTGGTTGCTTCAGAGGATCGTACCCACATACTTCGTTTATCACTGGAAAAATTAAGGCTTATTGAAGATCCTGAAGTATTTTTGCGGCGATCAGTACTGATCAACAATTTACTGAAACGGATCCGAGGCGAGATGCAGAATGACTGGTATTTGTCTGCCTGCTCTTTTGGGGAGGCACGACCCAGTGATTGGTTCGGATCACCAGAATCCACATACAGGAAAAGGCTGCGGATTGCCAAGGAGTATGAGAGTAGCCTGCACGACTGCTGCTTTTACCAGGAATGTGGCAACCAATATTCAATAATACCTTTCTCTGTTTATAATGGGGAAAGAGTTGCCTCCACTCTGCCCAGTTGCTCCCACCAGGGCATAGACTGCTCTGAAGTTTATGGAGCCCATAGTGCACATCCCAGAATTCAACTGACAACCAGTGCAGGGTCTGACATTTATCAGAACATTGAAAAAAATTGTGATAAGGAAATTAACAAAGAAGATGAGCGTCAAAGGGAAAGCAGCACAGAGAAGCATACTTCCAGTGAAAAGGCCCTTTCGCACGTGCGCAGCGATAAGGAAGTTGATTGCACAGCAACTGACTTCAGAAACGATGGGATAGTCTCTCCTGAATCTGCGTTGGATCCTGACATACTAAAGCAATATGTAGGTGATCACAAACTTTGTTGTGTAAAGGAAACAAAACTAGAGCCAGCTTGCTTTGCAATGGCTACAACCAACAGTTTGACAAGCCTAGCAAAGAGTACGTGCAGAGTCAGTGACACTTATTAGCATGAACACCCGTGACAGAAAATGATGTCGAATTTTTACCATCATACTGATGCACTTTATTCAATGGTTGAAACTAGACCCTGAAGAAGAATAATTAGGAAAAGAAATAAATCAGCACATTGTAGGTTGGATTACTTGGACTATCCATCATAGCAGGTTAAGTTTTTATATTGTAGACAGTGGTTTATATAGAAAGTAACATGAGTGTGATCTAAGGTGCCTTAAATTTGTTACAACAGTGTTAACGTTTGCAAGACTGTACGAACATCTGTTGGGGTTAGCTGTAAGAGATTTTATACTATTTTCTTATATTTTGACTTGCCACAGAACAAGATCCAGCACATATGAAACAAGAATTTTTGATTTAATCTTAAAATTTACATTTTGAACAGATAATATGTGTAATTTCAGTCTGTTCTCTGTATAATATTCTTAAATAAGCCAACAATGTTTCCCTCGAGCAAACATCAAGCAGCTTGAGCATCTCCATAGCAACAGATAGACTTTACAAAGAATGAAATTTGTACTGTACAGGCCGTGAATTGGTGGCTGACATAATTCGTCAACATTTTTACTTTAAATTGCCTTGTTTTACTTAAGCTTTAAGCTAAAAAAAACCCACACCTTTTAAAGCTTGGTTCCTGCTTTTTGTTGAAATCTTAAATTGCTTTAATGACCGTGAAGACCATAGTAACTGGATCTTAAAACTTTGGGAGCAGTATTAGCTCAAACAAAGAATGGAAAATGCTCTCCATTAAACCAATTGCATTTGGAGTGACTGAGTCCTTGACATTAAGACATTAGTTCTTTTGTTGTGATTGTGGCCAATATTTATGTTTCCAATGCAATTGTATATGCTTTTATAAAAATTTCAAAAAACGCTATATGGGGTACTTTTCCACGTGGTATGGTAAATTGGTACATACAAGTGTTTTACAGTAAAATGTGATTTACATGTAAAATATTTATTAAACAGTAGAACATCTTACCCAGAAGTAGTTTAATGTTACTTTTCCTCAGAACAGATGAAAACAACTGAATGGGTACCTAGTGTGAATGAAAATTTATTAAAGACAGCATTTCAAGTGATCTCCTGTCCAAGTGTATTTGATAATGAAGTAAGGTGTGAGAAATAAACTTGCATATAAGTAGCATCTTTCCCCATTAATGAACATCCTGAAGCATTTGACTCTACTTCAGACAGTAGGTTACAAAGTTATTTTGCAGTTGATTTTCATTTTACAGTGAATAAAAAGAAAGTTGGTCAAAGATCACTTCTAACAGATGGGTTTTAGTTAAAATTCTGTTGCAGTAGCCCAGGAAAATATTGAGCTGGGCAATAAAATTTCTTGGTCCCAGTTTTGTTTAAAAGTTTTACGTCTTATGTTTGAGGGAGTAAAGAAAGATACTATTGTAATCTTACTCATTGGTTATAACATTCAATCTTTGACTTTGGAGAGGTGGAAAAAGGCACTATTATTAGACCAAACCATTTAGGCAAAAAACCAAAGGTTATATTTATGCACAAACAGGACATACAGAATCAGAAAGTGCACCAGAGTAAACTTTCCAAGATGTGGTTTTCAGCGTGAAGACTTGTTCAACAGGGCCCTTGTTCACTTTAAAATATAAACTTTTCAAATTAAATTGCCATTTAGAATATACAGTAGATGCGTAAAATTTAGCTTGTGAAATTTATCATTCTCACCAAATTGCATATTTCATGAAAAAATACAGGCAGGTTGAAAAAGACTTTGTAATGGAGAGTTACGTTTGGAATTCTGCAGAGGATCAATCTTTGGATTTAGAATATAAGAAAATAGGAAATTAGCCCTTCAAGCCTGTCCACTATTTGACAGGATTATGGTCTCATTTCCACTTAGTGTCAGATCTCCACAGCTATCAATTCCTTGATATTGCAAAAGTGTATGCAGTATTTTCCTCTTTAAATGATCTAGCTTCTCCAACTCAACAGGGACTCACTACCTTCTGTGAGAAGTTCCTACACAACTCAGTTTTAAATGACTAACTCAATAGTCTTGTAGTTATGTTCCCTCATTTGTGTTATTTCCACAAGTGGAAACATCTCAGCATCGACTCTGTTGGGCCCCGATGAGAATCGTATATTTCAATAAGGTCACACTTCATTCTTCTAAACTCCAAAGGATACAGATTATTTTGTAGAAATGTTCACATTTCACAGCAGGAGTGAAACATGTATAATGCCTTGATTAAGATTTTTGCTGCCATGCTGTAGGTATCTCATTTTAGCTGTTCTGTAAGAGCAGTCTGTTCTGCTTTTAGTGTGTTTGGGTTTGAGCTGAAGATAAGGGGCTTTGTTGTTCAACTTAGGAATGATGTGTCAGCCAATCAGGATGGTGGAATTGGGAGAAGGTTCTAGAGAATGCTGGGTGGAGAGGTTACTGTGTTGAACACTGGTGTGGGTCAAGGTCTTTTTGGCGGGAGCTGAGAGAAGACAGGTTGGAAGATGGCCAAGGATGTTACACAAGGTGCCTTGTACAGATGAATGGCTTCAAGGAGGAAGGACCAATACTCCGTTCGAGATGGATTTTGAGCAACATTTGGAAGGTGATGTATGCTTTCACACAGACCGGGGTTTGGGTGGGCGAGACATCCCAACCTCCTGGGTTTGGCGGGACACAAGTGTCATGAATCCCGTGACAAGTTGAAAAGGACCAGCAGAAATGGAACACACCTGGAGTCTGGTTTACTGTAAATTAAGACTATATTTATTACTACTACGAATTAATATAATCAAAACCGGATAATACGATACAGGTTATAAACTATTATATATATATATATATATATATATCTGTAAATGTTTGTGTGGATACAAAGATAATAGTCCCGGAGGTAGATATCAGTCTTAACGGTGTCAGGTAAGTTGAAGCAGTTCAGTTCACTTTGTGTTGCGTCAAATTTAATTGATGGAGAGAGAAAGAATTAATTGAGTTGATGTTTAAGTTGGCAGCTTTAGTTGTTCTTGCTTCCGAAGTCTTTAGAGTCATTTTGTGTGAACCCCACTCAGATGGACAGAACCCCTTCTAGGGAATGGTCTACTAACCCAGGGCACGGGTTCACCACCAGCAGATCCCCACAGGCAAGCTCTTACCCGCACTGGTAATCATGGGTCGAAATTAATCGGTTTGTGGCCTCCACCCTCGTGGTGGTCTTAAACTCCACCAGTGGTTTCTCGGGTAGCTTTTGCACTTCTCCCGTGTCGTGTCTCCTCTGCCATTATCAGACCAAAGCCTCAACTTTTATAATCCATCCGAAATTCCAGCTCAACCGCTCTGAGCTGTTATCATGGTGACTTCCCAGCTCGTGTCTCAGCTGGCGCCGTACTCTCTCTCTCTCAAGGTCACAATTAAAAGTGTTATCAAAACCAAGTCAGAGTCCTCTCTCTCTTTTAATTGCCCCCTTGTTCATTAGACTGCTGAACTTTCTAGCAGTTTCTCACCTGCGTGACAAAAGTCACATCGACCCTAGATGTATGGAGTCTGAGAAAGTTGTTTTTCTCACTGCTGAGTCTAGTGGTTGTTAGCAAGGGGCTAATGAGCCACATCTCTAAAGATGCCCGGTAAAAAGGGACTTCACAAGTATAAAACTAAATGATTTTATCATCCATGGTTCAGGACCTCATGTAACTCAAAATTACAGCAATAGATTTTGGAGAAGGTGGTATATTATTCTTAATAGAAATATTACCCCATACTGGGTCATAAGAGTAGAGCCAGCCCTAGACATTGATAAGACATAATTAGTATTGAAAAGGGTCATAGAGTAATACATCAGAGGAACAAGCTCATTGGCCTAATTTATCCATGCCAATCGTGGTGCCAACCACGCTAGTCCCATTTGCTGTGTGGTCCATATCCCTATGAACCTCTCCTATGTTTTAACTTGTCAAAAAATTTTTCAAATGTTGTTATTGTACTTTGCAGTTCATTCCGTATTTACACCACCCTCTGTAAGTCCATGGAAGTCCTCTTTGCACCCTTTCTGGCTGAATGATGACTTTTCTCTAAGGTGCTGACCAAAACTATATGTAATACTCCCTAGTGTGGTCTCACCAGCATCTTAACTGCAACATAACATCCAAACTCTGACGCTCAGACTGATGAAAGCCAGAATACCAAAGGCCTTCTTCACTGCCCTGTATACCTGCGAGGCTGCTTTCAGCGAAACATGTACTTACACTTCGGGTTCCTCTCTTGCACACACTCCACAGTGCCTGGCCATTCATACAACGTAGTATAGTAACAGCACCAGTACAAACCTTTCAGTCCACAATGTTATGCTGAATTCTTCAACCTACTCCATGATCAGTCTAACCCCTTCTAAATATCCCATAACCCTCTATAATTCTTTCACCCATGTGCCTATTTCTAAGAGTCTCCTAAATGTCCCAAATGTATCAGCCTTTACCATCACTCCTGGCACTTAACACTCTCAGTGTTAAAAACTTAACTCTGACTTCTCTAAACATTCCTCTCCTCACCTTAAAGCCACCTTAATCCTCCAGTATTAGCTACAGCTGCCCTGGTTGTGCACTCTATCCATGCCAAAAATTATTACTAACCATGACATGTATATTCACATCCAAATAATTTATATGAATAATGAACAACAAATGTGCCAACGCCAAGCTCCGAGGCACACCACTCATCACAGGCCTCCAGTCTGCAAAACGACAATTGACCAACACTTTTTACTCCTACCACCAAGCCAATTATGAATCCAACTTGCTATTCCTGAGATATATAGACGAAGTTAATTAATCTAAGAGAGTTATTGTTCTATGTTAGTGTCTGTGCAATGAGGTGCCACAAATGATAACCACGCAAATGAAGTTTTCACTTGTTTTTTCAGTTTTTTGATCACACAGCCAGAGCATCCTTAATCACCTCACAACTAATTAATTACTTTTAAAGATCGTCACAGTTCATATGTAGTAAAATTCCTCAATAAGTTCAGTATTCTTTGATGCTGAGATGAGGATAAATATTGGCAACTCTTAAAAGAGTTAGAGGATTTTTATATATGCCTGAAAAGGACCAAAAGGCTTTGTTTCATATTCCCTGAGGAAAAAATCAAGGAATCTTCAGTACTGGACTGATGTGACTTTTCAGGCTGCACACTGAAATAATGGCATTGACACTGAATCCACAAACAATGTTACTGAGCCAAACTGATATCCAATAATACACTTCAGAGCTCAGATTAAAAAAAAACACAATTACTGTAAGCTTAAATGCATTTAAACATTAATTTAATGATGCATTTGCATTTAGTGTTATTGTAAATTGTGCTAAACATCTTTTTCCAAGAAACAATTTGAAACATTTACAACCCAATATTCACATGCTTGACTTATTAGCAAAAAAAATCCTGCACAGGAATAAAGAATGGTAACTCTCTGGGGAAATGTGTGTGGTTTTATGTAGTTTGTTTAGAATATACTATTGTTCCAAAAATATGACATTTTCATTTTGAAAATACTTTTCATAATTTCTATCTTTTATTCTCATTCTTAGGTTTGTTATGATCCCCGCCCCCTCCTTTGTGAGAATCGCAAGAGAGAGAGAGAAGCCTTACGGTTTGGAATGTGGTCTGGCCTCTCAGCCAGACAAAAGCCAAGGACATGGCCATTGTCTTGGGAGACACCTTTGTGGAATAAGGGACTGGACTACGTGCATACCCTCAGGGCAACGTGGGCTGGGTGATGGGGGAAAGATTGCCTCACCCCCACCCTGATTGACATCTACAACCCTGCCAGTCCAGATAAAAGGTGGGCTGCCAAGGCGGGGCCTCAGACACACCAAGGAGACACACGAAGAAGACACGATAGCGCTTCCCGTCAGAGCGGGAAGCCATTTTGAAGGAAGCCACGTGCGTTAGATTCCGGATCGGGAGTCTGTGGCTGAAACCAAAGGAAAACCGTTTTAACTAACAACCGGGATTTTCTTCGTAAAGACGACGGGCAAGTGTTCCTTCTTTCTCACTACTCTCTCTCTCCAACACGTGAAATGCCAGCGGTTCCCAAATGGAAAAGCCTGCAGATTTATGAGTGACTTTTATATTCCATTGGACTCAGTATTCCCCTAGACAACGATAGAGCTTATTTCTGATTGATTATTACTATACCTGTGCTTTAGATTGAGTTTTGACAATGTATATGATCTGAATGTTTTGTATTAACCATACGTTTGTGCCCCTTTATAAATAAAAACGTTTGAAAATCGCACCATCAGACTTCAGCGGACCTCTCTATCTTTGCTGGTAAGTCACCCGGTTACTGGGAACGTAACAGGTTTCATTATATTTGTTGACATTCCCAAATTTCAGTAGAGTTATATTTTTCAAGATTACTGGTTCATGCCATGTGCATATATGTCTCAGTTACTGTTATTGTTCTTTTCATTATATAATACTCCTGGATCATTGTTAGGTCACCAATATGATAGCTAATATTAGTGATTGATTGCCTGAGTATATATTTCTTCCTGTGACTGGTAATACTCAACCAAGTCTGTTGCAGTCCTTACCAGTACTTGGATGGTCTCATCACTTAAATTACATTTTCCCTATCAACTTTCAGACTATTTGTTCAACAACAGAAAATGTACTTATACAATAGTGGTAATGTTTATTATGATTGTATGGCAGATGTGCCATGATTCATTACCATATCTTCTTCATGAAATCACAATGATAAATTATATATTAGGAAGGTGGGAATTCTTGCAGCTAATGCCAGAGAAAGATTCGCTTCCCCTTTTTTAGGGAAAATGTCAGGCCCTCCATTTTATATCAATGCAGACTTAGCAAGAATTGACTTGCTTGAACTATGAAGGGAAATGATCACAAAACAAATTATTTACAACTTGAACACACTTCAATGTTTTCTTTGCTAATATGCATGCACTTTTTTCGCAGCTGAAAAAGAAAATTGAATAGAAAATTTTGAATAAGCTTACACGAGGAAGTCCTGACGAAGGGTCTTGGCCCGAAATGTCGACAGTGCTTCTCCCTATAGATGCTGCCTGGCCTGCTGTGTTCCACCAGCATTTTGTGTGTGTTGTTTTGGATAAGCTTACTCATTGAAATTCATGGGAAAACATTTAGTGGGATGTGATCACTATGATATGTTCAGGTCTGTCTTGTTGAAACTAGCATGAAGGGTAATCTAAAGATATTTTAACACATTTACTTCAGGCATAAATGTTCTAAATTTGCTCAGATGCTTCTTTACTGATACCTTCCTTCAAAATAATACAATAATTTAAAATAACATAAACACATCTTTCATAATTATAAACATGACAATTATATGTTGCCCAGATTTTTTTTACATATTAGTTGACTGATTACTAAATAACTGTAGCGTTTTGTAAATTAGGCCACATGACCATAAGAGACTGGAGCAAAATTAGGCCATTCGGCCCATTGAGTCTGCACCACCATTTCATCATTGCTGATCCATTTTTCTACTCAATCCCATTTTCCTGCTTTCTTCCAGTAACCTTTCACATCCTGACTAATCAAGAATCTATTAACCTCTGCCTTAACTACACCTAATGATCTGGCCTCTACAACAGCCTGTGTCAACGAACTCCACAGATTCACCACCCTCTGGCTAAAGAAATTCCTCCTCACTTCCATTCTAAATGGAGTTTCTCTATTCTGAGGTTGCGTCCTCTGATCCTAGACTCCCCCACTATAGGAAACATCCTCTCCACATCCACTCTATCTATGCCTTTCAACCATTGATAGGTTTCAATGAGATCCCCCCTCATTCTTCTAAATTCGTGTGAGTACAGGCCCAGAGCCATCAAATGCTCCTCATACAATAACTCTTCCATTCCTGGAATTATTCTTGTGAACCTCTACTGAACCACCTCCAATGTTAGCACATCTTTTCTTAGATAAGGGGCCCAAAATTGCTCACAATACTCCAAGTGATGCCACAGCAGTGCCTTATAAAGCCTCATTATTACATCCTTGCTTTTATATTCCAGTTGTCTCGAAATGAATGCTGACATTGCATTTGCCTGTTGCACTACCAACTCAGCTTGCAAGTTAACCTTTGGGAATCCTGTCCGAGAACACCCAAGACCCTTTCCACCTTAGGTTTTTGAATTGTCTGCCCATTTGCCAAATAGTCTATGCTTTTGTCCCTTCTATCAAAGTGTATGACCGTATACTTCCTGACACTGTATTCCATCTGCCACTTCCTTGCCCAGTCTCCTAATCTGTTTAAGTCCTTCTGCAGCCTTCCTGCTTCCTCAACGCAACCAGCCCCTCTACATATCTTCCATTAACTTGGCCACCATCAGTTCAGTCATCTAAATCATTAACATATAATGTAAAAAGAAGTAGTCTCAACATCACCCACTGTGGAACACTACTATTCACTGGCAGCCATCCAGAAAAGATTCCCTTTATTCCTACCTTTTGCCTCCTGCCAATCAGTCAATCCTCTAATCATGCTAGTGAGACTGTAATACCTGTAATACCATGGGTTCTTATCTTTTTAAGAAGCCTCTCGTGTGGCACCTTGTTAAAGGCCTTCTGAAAATCCAAGTGCACAACATCCACTATTGCTCCTTTGTCTATCTTGCTTGTTATTTCCTCAAAGAATTCCAACAGATTTGTCAGGCAAGATATTTCCTTAAGGAAACCATACTGATTTTGGCCTATTTTATCCTGTGCCTCCAAGTACCCTGAGACCTCATCCTTAACAATTGACTCCAACATCTTCCCACCCACTGAGGTTAGGCTAACTAGCTTATAATTTCCTACCTTCTTGAAGAATGAAGTGACATTTGTAACTTTTCAGTATGCCGGAACCATTCCAGAATCAAGGGATTCTTAAATGATCATTACTAATACCTACACAATCTCTTAATCTATCTCTTTCAAGATCCTGGTGTGTAGTCCATCTGGTCCAGGTGACTGATCTACTTTCAGACCTTTCAGCTTCCCAAGCACATTCTCCCTAGTAATAGTAATTCATTTTGACCCCTGACTCTCGAACTTCTGGCATAACATTAGTGTCTTCCACAGTGAGGATGGATCCAAATTAGTTATCTGGTTTATCCCCCACTTCTTGTTTCTCATTACTACCTCTCCAACATCATTTTTCAGTAGTCCAATATTTACTCTCACCTCTCTTTTACTCTTTTGTTATGAGCTGGCTTACTTCCATATTTCATCTTTTCCATTCATATGGCTTCCTTTATTCTGCTGTAATACTAATACATCTGACTTTAACTTCTCCCTCTGAAATTGCATTGATTATGATCTCTTCTCCTAAGGGTTCCTTTACCTTATGCTCCCTAATCAAATCACATTCATTACACAACACCCAATCGAAAATAGCCTTTCCCCTGGTGGGCTCAACTACAAGCTACTAAATAATGAAAACACAACATCTCATTGCTATTCTACAAACTCTTTCTCTTGGGTTCCATCATCAGTCTACATTTCCCAATCTACCAGGTATTGAAATCCCCCATGACTATCAAAACATTGTCCTTCTGACTTGCTTTTTCTATTTCCCATTGTAATTTGTAGCCCACATCCAGGCTACTGCTTGGAGCCTTGTATATAATTTCCATCAGGACCTGTTTACTCTTGCAGTTTCTTAGCTCTGCCTACAAGGATCCTACATCTTCTGATTCTACTGTCTGTGACGTCTTTCTAAGGATTTGAATGAAAGAAACCCCTCTGCCTACCAGCCTGTCCTTTTGATACAATGTGTATCCTTGAATGTTGAGCTCCCAACTACGATCTTCTTTCAGCCATGACCCTGTGATTCCCACAATGTCTTATCTACCAATCTCTAACTGCACTACAAGACCATCAACCTTTTATGTGCATTCAAACATAACACCTTCAGTCCTGTGTTTCTGATTTTATCCCCTTGTCACACAGCAAGTCATCACATTAACTGCAAATTTGCCTTATCATCTGCCTGTCCTTTCTGACAGTCTCACTGTGCTCTTCATCCAGTTGTATACCAACTGCTCCACCCTCAGCCCAATCACTGGTTCCTATTCTCCTGCCGAATAGGTCATCAAACCCAACAGAACCTAAAGAGGTATACTTATTATTGAGAGCAATGGCTGCAGGGGTACTTTGCACTGGCTGCCCATGTCCTTTCCCTCCTCTGACAGTCACTCAGGTACCTATTTCCTATAACTTAGGTGTGACTACCTCCATGTAGCTCCTATCTATCACCTCCTCAATTTTCTGTATGAGCCGAAGGTCATTGAGCTACAACTCCAGTTCCTTATCACATTCTCTGAAGAACTGACGCTTGGTGCAGCTGGTGCAAGTGTGGTTATTTGGGAGGCTGGAGGTCTCCCAGAATTTCCACATCTCACACAAAGAACACAACACAGCCCCTGAAGCCATTCTCACTGCACTAACTATTCACCAACAGACGAAAGATGGTGAAGAAGAAATTAACTTTGCCCAAAACCATCATCACTGAAGTCTGCCAAGCCAAAGCCTCCTCATTCTTAACACTAGTCCTCTGCAACAATGAACGGTCCACTGGTCCCTACCTTATTTTTATTTGTCCTTGCTAATGAATCACGATTCGATTGCATGCCCGGAAAAAGCCAAAAGAAATTGTCAGAATTTCCCATCACCCACCTTTCACAATCAGCTCTCTGCTTTCCTTAGCTTATCTGCTTCTTGTATTTTATAGGAAGGTGGGTCATACTGAATGCCTGAAAAAGATGAGCTCACCAGAACTTCTCAAAGATTTAAAAAGTGAGCTGTTGATTTTGAAGTAAGACATGAAATGCTACGAGATTTATGCAGCATATTGACAATTCTGGATTTATGCACCTGGAAGAAAAAGAAAGTAAAAGTACTTTTGTCTTACCATTCTTTAACCTAAGGTTACAGTTTGGGTATCATGGAAAACCACAAAGTTCATTGTCAGTGTTTAGCTCTCTTTAAATAAATATGAAAAATGTTTTCTGGATTTAAAAACACCTTGAAAGAAAAATCTTGCAGAAGACCTCCTGGAATTGTACAGAATGCTTGGGTCACGGACCCAGTAGATTGCAGTGCCATTTAAAGAACAGGAGAGGGGAAAATTTAGAAACACAGAAGTATTAGAACTGGGGTGGGCTCTTTGGTGCTTTGGACCTGCTCCTCCATCCAGAATGAATGTGGCTAACCCTTTGTATCAAAATCATGTTCTTCTTCTCACCAAATGTCACTCATCAAATGGAGTTTGGGTAGGTCCCTTATCCAAATTGAAGATCTAGTTACAAAATGGAACAGATTTTGAGGCAGTGTGAAGGCATAAAAAACAATATAAAAGAAATCTTTAGATGCAGTGCAAGCTAAGACAGTTCCTTTCTGCTTACCTAGTGTGTTCCCCATCAGAGCAACTGACCAGGTATGCCAACGTGATTTAAATAAAACACATTTAATAAACTTCTTTTGAATATAATTATTAATTAGCTTCTCCGCTGAGAAATTCATTAAAGTAAAACTTTTCCATCCTCATTGGAACTGTGCATGGAAGCATCCACGAAATTACGGATGTTCAGTGGTGTGCTGTCCAGGAGTTCCTTTCCAGATTGTTTTTAATCCACTGCCTCCTGGTGATGAATCCTCGCTAGGTATCTGATGTACCTGGCTGGGTACTGCAAACCTGTGCTGGAGTGATAAAAGACATCTTCAACCCCTCACTGCTGAGGTTCCAACCTGCTTGAAAAGGCATGCACTCAGACGGGTGCGTGAGAAGAACAGAGAGAGCTTCCTCGATGACTATCAACTGCAGTGCTCACACCTACTGTAATGAAGTGATTTTAAAGGTTGGTTAGGACTAGAATTAGTTCCTGCCTGAACAAGGATCTGGACTCAATGCAATCCATCTATTGCAGATTCTAATTCTGATTGTGGAGATTAAATAGTTACTCTAGGAATCCAGTTTCTAAAAGGTGGGATCCTGAGATAGGGATTATATTACAATATTAATCCCAACACCAAACTATATGTTATGTAGCAACCTCCAAGGAAGCAAATGTTTCAAAATAGTAGACGCCTTGTGTAGTCTCTCCCTTTCTTTTAAATTACTTCATTTAACTAAATGGAGTGGGGAACAACCAGCCCATTCAAACTTTTGTGACCTGTTAATATATCTGAGCTTTTATTGAATTGAATTGACTTTATTTCTTACAACCTTCTCATACATGAGGAGTAAAAACCTTTACGTTATGTCTCCGGCTAAATATACAATGAGCAATCATAGTAATTTATAATAAATACAACAGTCAATGTAACATAGAAATACACTCAAATCAACATGAGTTAATCAGTCTGATGGCCTGGTGGAAGAAGCTGTCCCAGATCCTGTTGGTCCTGGCTTTTATGCTGTGGTACCATTTCCCAGATGGTAGCAGCTGGAATAGATTGTGGTTGGGGTGACTCAGGTCCCTAATGATCTTTCGGGCCCTTTTTACTCACCTGTCTTTGTAAAGGTCCTGAATCATGGAAAGTTCACAACTACAGATGCGCTGGGCTGTCCGCACCACTCTCTGCAGAGTCCTGCGATTGAGGGAAGTACAGTTCCCATACCAGGCAGTGATACAGCCAGTCAGGATGCTCTCAATTGTGCCCCTATAGAAAGTTCTTAGGATTTGGGGGCCCATACCAAGCTTCCTCAAACGTCTGAGGTGAAGGAGGCACTGTTGTGCCTTTTTCACCACACAGCTGGTTTGTACAGATCACGTGAGGTTCTCGGTGATGTGGTTGCTGAGGAACTTAAAGCTATTTTCCCTCTCAATCCCTGATCCACTGATGTCAAGAGTGGTTAGCCCATCTCTATTCCTCCTGTAATCCACAAACAGCTCCTTTGTTTTTGTGACATTGAAGGAGAGGTTGTTTTCTTGACCATTGTGTCAGGGAGATGATTTCTTCCCTGTAGGCCACCTCTTTTATTGTTTGAAATTAGGCCAATCAATATAGTGCCATTGGCAAATTTAATTAGCAGATTAGAGCTGTGGGTGACAACACAGTCATGGGTATACAGGGAGTAAAGGAGGGGACTTAGTACACAGCCCTGAGGGGCTCCTGTATTGAGAGTCAGAGGGGCAGAGGTGAGGGAGCCCACTCTTACCACCTGCTGGTGATCTGATGGGAAGTTCAGGATCCAGCTGCACAAGGCAGGGTCAAGGCTGAGGTCTCTGAGCTTCTTGTCGAGCCGGGATGGAACTATGGTGAAGGCAGCATGAATGCTGAACTGTAGTCTGAGAACAGCACTCTCACATAAGCATCCTTCTTCTCCAGATGTGTAAGGACGGTGTGTAGAGCTGTGGCTATTGTGACGTCTGTCGATCAGTTGTGTCGGTAGGCAAATTTTAGGGGGTCCAGTTTGGCTGATAGCAAGCTGCAGATGTAATCCTTAACCTGCCTCTCCCAAAGCATTTGACAATAGACAATAGACAGTAGGTGCCGGAGTAGACCATTCGGCCCTTCTAGCCAGCACCGCCATTCAATGTGATCATGGCTGATCATACACAATCAGTACCCCGTTCCTGCCCTCTCCCCATATCCCTTGACCCCGCTATCTATAAGAGCTCTATCTAACTCTCTCTTGAATGCATCCAGAGACTTAGCCTCCGCTGCCTTCTGGGGCAGAGCATTCCACATATCCACCACTCTCTGGGTGAAAAGATTTTTCCACATCTCTGTTCTAAATGGCCTACCCCTTATTCTTAAACTGTGGCCTCTAGTTCTGGACTCACCCATCAGTGGGAACATGCTTCCTGCCTCCAGCGTGTCCAATCCCTTAATAATCTTATATGTTTCAATCAGATCCTCTCTCATCCTTCTAAATTCCAGTGTATACAAGCCCAGTCGCTCCAATCTTTCAACATATGACAGTCCCGCCATTCCAGGAATTAACCTCGTAAACCTACGCTGCACTCCCTCAATAGCAAGAATGTCTTTCCTCAAACTTGGAGACCAAAACTGCAGGTGAGTTCTCACCAGGGCCCTGTACAGCTGCAGAAGGACCTCTTTACTCCTATACTCAATTCCTCTTGTTATAAAGGCCAGCATGCCATTAGCTTTCTTCACTGCCTGCTGTACCTGCATGCTTGCTTTCATTGACTGATGTACAAGAACACCTAGATCTCGTTGTACTTCCCCTTTTCCTAACTTGACTCCATTTAGATAGTAATCTGCCTTCCTGTTCTTGCCACCAAAATGGATAACCTCACATTTATCCACATTAAACTGCATCTGCCATACATTTGCCCACTCACCCAACCTGTCCAAGTCACCCTGCATTCTTATAACATCCTCCTGACATTTCACACTGCCACCCAGCTTTGTGTCATCAGCAAATTTGCTAATGTTACTTTTAATCCCTTCATCTAAATCATTAATGTATTGTAAACAGCTGCGGTCCCAGCACCGAACCTTGCGGTACCCCACTGGTCACAGCCTGCCATTCCGAAAGGGACCCGTTAATTGCTACTCTTTGTTTCCTGTCAGCCAGCCAATTTTCAATCCATGTCAGTACTCTGCCCCCAATACCATGTGCCCTAATTTTGCCCACTAATCTCCTATGTGGGACTTTATCAAAAGCTTTCTGGAAGTCCAGGTACACTACATCCACTGGCTCTCCCTTGTCCATTTTCATAGTTACATCCTCAAAAAACTCCAGAAGATTAGTCAAGCATGATTTTCCCTTCATAAATCCATGCTGACTCGGACTGATCCTTCTACTGCTATCCAAATGTGTCGTAATTTCCTCTTTTATAATTGACTCCAGCATCTTTCCCACCACTGACTTCAGGCTAACAGGTCTATAATTCCCTGTTTTCTCTCTCCCTCCTTTCTTGAAAAGTGGGACAACATTAGCCACCCTCCAATCAGCAGGAACTGTTCCTGAATCTATAGAACATTGGAAAATGATTACCAATGCATCCACGATTTCTAGAGCCACCTCTTTAAGTACCCTGGGATGCAGACCATCAGGTCCCGGGGATTTATTAGCCTTCAGACTCAACAGTCTGTCCAACACCGTTTCTTGCCTAATATAAATTTCCTTCAGTTCATCCTTTACCCTAGTTCCTTTGGCCACTATTACATCTGGGAGATTGTTTGTGTCTTCCCTAGTGAAGATAGATCCAAAGTTCCTGTTCAACTCGTCTGCCATTTCCCTGTTCCCCATAATAAATTCACCCGTTTCTGTCTTCAATGGCCCAATTTTGGTCTTAACTATTTTTTTGCTATTCTCATACCTAAACAAGCTTTTACTATCCTCCTTTATATTCTTGGCTAGTTTACCTTCGTACCTCATTTTTTCTTGGCATATTGCCTTTTTTGTTATCTTCTGTTGCTCTTTAAAAGATTCCCAGTCCTCCGGTTTCCCGCTCATCTTTTCTATGTTAAACTTCTTCTCTTTTATTTTTATACTGCCCTTTACTTCCCTGGTCAGCCACGGCGGCCCCTTACTCCCCTTAGGATCTTTCTTCCTCTTTGGAATGAACCGATCCATTGCTTATTATTGAGGTGAGTGCGACAGGATGCCAGTCATTCAGGCATGTTACCTTGGTCTTCTTTGGTGCAGGGACAATGGTGGATAATTTGAAGCAGGGGGGCACTCTACATTGGGAGAGGGAGAGATTGAAAATGTCTGTAAACACACCTGACAGCTGTGCTGCGCACATCCTGAGTACTTGCCTTGTGATGCCATCCGGTCCCGCAGCATTGCGACTGTCCACTCATTGGGAACATCTACGTACCTCAGCCTCGGAGACGACCAGGCTGCAGGTTGTAGCAGTGGCTTTCCTCAGAGGCTCAGAGTTAGTGACATCGACCTGAGCGTAAAAGCGATTGAGCTCATCTGGGAGAGAGCCCGTAATGTTGGTGGCACCATAACATTTGGCTTTGAAGGCTGCGATTGTTTGCAACTCTTGCCACAAGTCACGTGTGCTATTCTTTGTGAATCTTGACTCAATCTTGTCCCTGTATTGTTGTTTCACAGCCTTGATAGCTCTGCACAGATCGCAACTGCTTTCCTTGAGCTCCAGCTGATTGCCGGCGATGTAAGCTCTATATCACACGGTAAGTGCTGCTTGCACTGAACTATTGATTCAGGGTTTCTGGTCAGGAAGACCCTGACCGAATTCTAGGGGACAACATCATCGATGCACTTCCCCATGAAGCACGTGACTCCATCCACGAACACGGAGACATCCTCATTATGGAAGACATTCCAGTTGACATCACTGAAGCAGTCCTGCAGTATAGAGACTGATTGGTTTTAACCATGGCTGCCTCTTGCTTTAGCTTCTGCCTGTACTTCGGCAAAAGTAGGATCGAGGAGTGAACTGATTTTCCAAAAGATGGGCGAAGGAGAGCTTTGTAAGCATAGCGGAAGGGAGAGTAGCAGCAGTCAAGTGTCTTATCTCCACAAGTGCTCACCTGGATGTGCTGACAAAACTTTGGAGAGACTTTCGTCAGCGATGCTCAATTAAAGTCATCGGCGACGATGAAGGCTGTTGCTGAGTGATATTTGCTTAAACCTTTGTATTAAAAGCTATCATAATCATTCTTTTCCCAATCAAAAATAATGAATGAAATTGCTATCTCTCTTGCCTCAGCCACATGATTTACATGATATTAGCTGATGGGGTGGGCAGGTCGCTAATTTGTGAAGTGGTATGATTCTCACATAGGGCTTCTTCACGCTCCTTAAGCCTGGATTTGACATTCTCAGGAACATCCTGAATGTTCCTTCACCATTTTGAGTGATCATAGGCCAGAATTTCCCAGAAGTTGGACTCCTCTACCCTGGGGAAACACCTGTTACCATCCACCTGATCCGTGTCTCTCATAATTTAAACACTTCCATAAGGCCGCCCACATTCTCCTGCGTTCCAAGGAATAAAGACCTACATTAGCTAACCTCTCCCAGCAGCTCAGGCCCTCTAGAACTTGGAAATAATTTCTGCACACTTTTCAATTAAAAAAAATCTTTCCTGTAGCAGAGTAGCCAATACTGTGCACAGTACTCCAAGGATTCTGGCTTGACTTTCCAAAAAGTATCACCTCATACCAACCCGTGTATATTGAAATCCATTCGCCACTCCTTGGCCCACTTCCCTAGCTCATCAAAATTTCCATGTGAAACCTATTGCATGTTGAAAGGCCAAGGTAAAGTAGATATGAAGAGGATGTTTTCTTTGGTGGGGGAGTCAAGGACCCAAGGGCATATTCTCAAAATAGAGGAACGCCCATTCAGAACAAAGATGAGAATGAATTTCTTTATCCCTCTGAATCTGTGGAATCTGTGGAATTTGTTGTCTCAGGCGGTTGTGGAGGCCAGGTCATTGGGTGCATTTAAGACAAAGGTTTATAAGCTCTTGACTATTCAGGGTGTGAAAGGTTATGAGGAGAAGGCTGGAGAATGGGGTTAAGAGGGAAATGGATCATCCATGATCCAAATGACAGAGCAGACTCGATGGGCCAGATGGTCTAATTCTGCTCCTATGCCTTATGGTCTTATCTATGATAACCTTCTTCACTATCAGTAACACATCCTATTTTTGTGTCTTCTCGAGACTTTCTGATCAACACTTTTATCCAAGTCATTTACATAAGTAACAAATAAATAGGATCCCAACACTGACTCCTAAGGCACACTATTAGTGACCGGTCTCTGTTTTGAGAAACAACCTTCAATCACAACCCCTGCTTCCAAACTCCAAGCCAATTCTGAATCCACCTAACCATCTCTCCTTAGTTTCCATAAGACTAACCTTCAGACCAGCCTGCCTTACAGGAACTAAAAGCCTTGCTAAAGTCCTGGTAAACTCCATCCATTGCATTACCCTCACCTACCTTTTAGTTACCTTTTCAAAGACCCTTAAAAAGATTGTTAAACATGACTTCCCATGCAAAGGCATGCTGACTCCTCCAAACCAGACTCTGTCCAAGCAAATCCTGGTAGATCTTGTCCCTCAGAGTTCCTCCAGTATCTTCCCCACCAGTGATGTCAGGCAGACTGGCCTGTATTTCCCTGGCTTGTTCTTGTTACCCTTCTTAAACAACAGAATAATATTAGCTACCTTCCATTTCTTCAGAAACCTCATCAGTGGCTAATGATGAAGCAGATATCTCTGCCAGGGCCTCTGCAGTTTCTTTTCTAGCCTGTCACGAAGTCTGAGAACGAAATCAGTCAGGCTCTAGGAATTTATCCACCTTAAAGGATTGTAAGACTGCAAAAGCCTCTGCCTCTCCCCCCGTTAATATGAATGTTATCTAAAACATCTCCATTTGCTATGCTTGTCTCATTAACACTGAGGAAAGGTATTTGATAACAAACTCGCCCATCTCCTGTGGCTTGAGACACTGCTGGTTCTACTGATCTCTAAGGGGACCTAGTCTCTCTTTAGACCCTGAAACAGACTGAAAGAATTGTGTTGCATGATTAATTTGTGTCTTTGAAAGGAAGACGGACACCATTTTTTATGATTTATTGCATCCAGCAAAGCTAATCATGCTTTTCAATATTTAGATATATCTCAAGCATAAATATTCTGGACTCTTTAGACTTGTGCAGAGTCATAAATTAATCCACAACTACATCCTACCAGGAGATATATAACTGGCATAACACAGGAGGGAGCAGGCTCCAAGGTTTTGACTGTTGCACTGGAGGAGGAGGAAGAAAGTAAAGAAGGTGCTCAGTTTTGCAGCCTGAAAATCTTGCAGACATGATTAAAATGACATAGAAACATATGAATACGGAAGCAAATGCCAGGATCTGGATGGAGAATAGTTTAACGGTTTAATATGGTTGTTCAGAGATAGTAGATGCACTATCAACTGTCACCTACCAAATATATCTATAAACTTGGAAATTTCTCAATTCAACATGCCCACACCACTCATCACGAATCTTTACCAATCAGGACTAATAAACATAACTAATAATCTCTCTCTCTCTCTCTCTCTCTCTCTCTCTCCCCCCCCCCCAGACAAATTGACATGAAATGCAGGAGGCTCCCTTTTAACAGGTGATGTCAGTTCCAGCCTGCATAATGGACTAATTACCATGGTCAATGGCAATGTGGACTTTTTCTCTGATACTGTTTTGCAACCAGTGAATGTTTTTGGTGGTCTTAAAGATCTCGAGATGTTTCACCCCATTTGGGAGAATTACTTTTAGGGATTGTGGCTAGTTATGGTCTCTACCTCAGAGCCACACATAGCTTTCTGCTCCTCCTAACTTTGCTGGTTTTGCACAGTGGCCCCCTGATCATCACCCTTAACTCTTTTCATATTGCAATCTGACAGCAAGTAGCTACAGAGAAAATTTGCCATCAGCAGTAGCTCCTTCAGCACTTGACATACAGATTTCTTCAATCAGTAAACAAAAACGAAGACAGCCCTGTATATTTCTACAACTATAATAACAATCAAAAGAATTTGACCAGCTACTAACCTGTGATCACTCACAGATGACTTTAAATAGCACTGGACATTTGGTCCTTCCTGCTGTGTTCAGCTGTGTAAGATTAAGAGAAGACATTAATTGGAGTTTTGAATTTCAAAACAGCAGTGCTGGTGCTAGATCTATTATATCACAGTCTGCTTACTTTGTATACTACTGAGGAGAAAATGAACTAAGAGATAATATAAATCTAATTTAGCTAAGTATAGATTAACAAGATTAGTCAGCGTGAATTTGTTAACAGAAGATCAAATCTTAACTTAAAATGTTTGAGGAGATAGTAAGGAGGATCTGTGAGGGAAATGCATTTGATGAAGTTCACATAGGTTTTAGTAAGAGGCATGGCAGATTGATAAAAAAGTTCGTAGAGTTATACAGCACAGAAACAGCCCTTTGGCTGAACTTACCCTTGGTGTTGAAGGTCCCTGTCTGATCTAACCCCATTTGCCCATGCTTGGCACATATCCCTCCAAATCTTCCCTATCTATGTACCTGTCCAGGAACCCAGTACTTGTATCCCCAAATCTTTCTCCAACGTTCTCCAGTTTTTTTAAAAGTTGATATCCATAGTTTTTAGGAATTCCAAAAATTATGGATTCATGTAGAAAAATGGACTTGAGACAACTATCACCTATGAACTTATTGAGCTGTGGAGAAGTATCCAGTAGTCATAAATAAAGTGCCTACATATAAAGTGTTTGGACTTAATTGTTGAGATCATAATTAAGAATGTTCTGCTGATGCCAAATTAGTGATGAGGTTAATGGTAGGGAAGAAAATTATAGTGACAGGAAGATGATAATGTACTGGTCAGGTGGGCAAAATCTGGAAAATGCAGTTAATGCAGAAATGGGAAGGTATGGATATGGGTAGGACGTGTATGGCAAGATAATACAGTTCAATGTAGGGTGCTGCAGTCAAATAGAAAGATTTGAGGTGCACATCGTGAAGCCAGTAAAACTGGTAATTAAGAAGGTGCATGAGAAACCTGCCTTTGCAGCCAGAGGCACAGAACAAGACAGGATGAATCAACTGTATAAAACACAAGCTGTGTCATTTTCATCACCACACAACAGGAGGCTTAGGGAGGTAAAGAGCTTCAGAAGGATTTAGCAAGAGGTGGAAAAAGGAGTGAGTAGGTTCCGGTTGCTTCCTTATAACTAAAGGAGACTGAGCAAAGATTTAAACGAGATGTATAAAGTTATGAAGGGCCAAGGGAAGATGAACAGTAAAGCAAAGGAACCTCTGCAGATAAGACACTGGATATAAAGGACGTCTATGATTTCAACTCCCTGAACAGCCTCACATGGAATGTACCCCAGGACCAAAGTATTCAGTCACTACTGCAGAAGCAAGACCTGGGAGGGGGGATTGCTGGACAAGTAGCTGAGCCCACAGTAGGGGAAGTCACCAGCGAAGCAGAAAGCAACATCCCATTGTTGGGTCTCTTCTGGCCAAAACCATTCTCTGAGTTGGAAATGATTAAGGGTTCAGTAATCAGAGGACATATTAAAATCACAGACTGTCATCTCCTGACATTTCTTGGCTTGCACACAACTCGGGATTTTTAACTGCTTACCCACATGGTGCCAGCAGCTGCCAGGCAGGACTCAAAGTGGCTCCATATACATTGTGGAAGGAGATGCTGTATTTACTGGCATGTGAAAGTGCAATTCCCAGATGTCAGAACAGTCATCAAATTGCTGCCGTACTGTTCTTCAATTAAACAAAATCATTGCAAATGCATCTAATTTGCATTCAAATGATCCGGGACAGCAGATTGATAAATATTAAGAAAGTGATCATTTAAAGTGATGCCTTAGCAATATTGTAACCCTGCTCATTAAGGTGAGTTGGCTAAGCACTCAAGTTACTCAGGGGGAATTGCTCTTTATTCAGTTGCTTCAGTTTTGTTCAGTGGCTGAATTCCTTTGGCACATGAAAAGCAAGCCAAATTCTTGGCTGCCACAATCCTGCGCACCCATTTCCCCTCACATGGATTGATGTGGTATCCCTGACACGAGGGTCTTCGGAGCACTTGAGAGGGTGGTGTTGAACTGCACTGACTTCCCATCTGAAGTGAGAATAAAGGCAAGCTATTTATTAAGCAAGTTAAAATGCTTTGGACTTCTTCCCTGATTTTCAGCTGGACAGCTCTGGTGTAAGTGGGTTGCAACAAATCGTGAAACAATTGTCTGTTTTTTCTATTTCATCCATTTAAAAAATGTTGATTTAATTATCAGTCACTTTATTTTACCCCGCACAAGGGCAAGATCAAACCCCAAACCAATTAAAATCATAGACAATGGGTCTGCTCTCAGTTGTGTTGGCGAGCTTCAATCAAATCAAGAGCTGGGTGTTTAAGAGAAGTAAGGAAGTGAATGGTCATGTTCCAGCAGCTGGGAAACCCAAAATACTGGGAAAGGATGGAGTGCTGCTGGGTTTAATAGCGCTGTGTTATGACACTACTTTACGTTTGGCTGACAATATCCACTTTGAGAGTGTGTGCAGCTGCCAGATGGGGAAGTCCAGGGTAAGGGTTCCAGCTGCTGGAGGCCATCTCAAGCAGTGTAAATGATTGGGGTGATTACAGGTTAGGGTTTGGAGCATGGCAGATAGAGGGGAGAGGTCATGAAAGAGATATTGGGTCAGAGAATGATCTCGGCAGATACTGAGTGTGATTTTGAAGAGGTTTCCTTGCCCCAGAGAGCTAAAAGAGTGCATACTGATGGACCTACTGTTTCTGACTGTGTTTAACTTTTCATGGCACCTGAGCCAGAAATGCTCAGTCAAAAGATCTGGTCACAGTCAGAGGACATTGCTATTAACTAACAATTAATGACCCACTTCACAGAGCCGACTTCTCAGACTCGCACCAGACCATTAATTTTTGAACAGGAAACAGTGGATGAAAGTAATATTAAACATTCCATACTTCTCAAAACTCACCTACTCTAAAGTGGCCAGTAATCAAAATCTTCATTTTGACTGGACTGGTGCATTGCTTTCTTCCCTCTTCTATTATTTTACGGCCTAATTCAAAGTTATTGAAATATCCCCTCCTCCCTCGGTCTATCACCAAGTCACCTTCTCCACTCAGGAAGCCGAACCATCTCAATAGTTCTGACTCATTTCCAAACAATCCAGTCCTATAAGCCCAGTCTTCTTCTCTGTCAGCTGTTTCCCAAAGCCCTAAGTCATGGACAACTGAAGCCTCTTCCATTCCCATCCCAACTCTACTGGTCCCTCCAACCTTTCATCCTAATATCCATCTGCCTTCATTTCATTGTTAATTCAGTTGCAAATTTACCAAGTACAACATTTCTACAGTGACTGTAACTAAAAGAACTAATTCACTTTTAAAGCATCTGGGAATTTTGAAGTTCTTAAAAGTGTTCTTTAAATGCATGTACTTTTTGTTGCCAGTGATAAGGAATTTAGATTGGGTCTGACAGAAAAACTGAGCCTGTATACCAGAGTTCTGCTATGGAGTGCAAAAATAAGACAGCTTGCTGCCAACAACCGGCCCAGCGGGTGAGCAGTGTGTCACTGGCAGGTGATAGTGGAACATGGAATGTGAAAAGTGAAGCATTGACTTCAGCTGCCTGCAGCATGAAGGTACAGCCTGTGTACTAGGTCAATTGACAGCCAACATTCCTGTTTACATCTCAAGCAAGTGCTAGGAGGGTCATTACTATAACGTGTTAAAATTTCATTATTATTAAAATGCCCAAAAGGCCTTCAAAGCTTCACTCAGTGTATGCATTTACCTTGCAATTTCAATGATGCCTTGATTATAATGCATCAATCAAAAATTATGGGAAGCAGAGATTATGTTTGAAAATTGGAAAAGTGGTCCATGAGCCTTGGTATAACTGAAGCAATAAACATCAGTAGCAAATAGTCCAATGAGTTGAACCATACATCGACAAAGGAAGATGAGAGGTGTTTTCTGGGGGTGAATCCTCCAGTCCCAGAACACAACTGCTGGAGTTCATTGGGACTACACTTCAGGCTGTTTCATCATTGACCTTCCTTCCATCATAAAGTCAAACGTGGGGATCTTTACCGATGATCACACCATGTTCAATTCTGTTCACAATTCTTCAACAAATTTGAGTAGGCCATGCCTGCATGCAGTAAGACCCAGACAAAGATTCCAGTAGTAGCAAACAACATCCATTCTGCAAAAGACTGTAACCACTTCCAACAAGAGAACCTAGTCACCTATCCTTGATATTCAATGGCACTGCCATTGCCAAGTACCCACTCATCAATATCTTGGGGGGGGAGGCGGGATCACTATTGACCTGAAATTCAACTGCACAGAATCACTATAGGAGCACTTTTAGTAATAGACTAAGACAACTGCGCTGCTCCAAAGAGTGCGATATCAGGTCATTCTTACTCTCAGCCATTAGGCTCTATATAGCTGGGGAAGCCATGACCTCCTCCTGTTAGGTTGTTTGTGGTAACTTATTTTTTATTTTTTCTACTTCTCTTCTAATATTTATATCTGTGCACTTGTAATGCTACTGTGACACTATAATTTCCTTTGGGATCATAAAATATCTATCTATCTACAAAAGGCACAAGTCAGGGGAGTGACTGACTATTCTCCACCTGAAAGATCAAAAACCTCAAGACAAGCTAGGTCAAAACAACCTGCTTTAACCCACTTTCTACCTGTCAGCGTTAATTTATTGAACAGATAACCTTGTTTACCGCTTATCTCCATAGTCATCCCAGCTTTACCCTGTCAGAAACACCCCTGCCCATGTCCCTGCGCTTCTTTTGATTCCATGTTTTGATGAAGGGCCCTGGACCTGAAACATTAGCCCTGTTGCTTTTACCACAGGTGCAGTCTGACTTGAGCATTTCCAGCTTTCTCTACCTTACTTCAAATTTCCAGTATCTACAGATGTCTTTTTATATAATTTTCAAAATGGATTGCTTTATTTGCACTTCATCTCTCACCTTAAAGCATTTGATTCTTCCACCACCTGTTTGTAGAAGCACAGTATGACCATTTATAAAATGCACTACCATTAAGTTGCTGTGGTTACTTGAACATCACCTCTTAAAGCTATGATCTCCATCTTCAGGAAGAACAAGAACATTAGGTGTATGAAAACACCACATGGACCATGTTATCCTCCAAGCTGCAAACCTTTCTGCCATGGGAATACAGTATATTACCTCTCCATCACTCAGTCTAAATCCTGGAGCTCCTTCCATTGCAGAATTATGCAAGTCCCTTCACCAGATCAGGAAGTCAGCCCCTCAGCACCTTCCTAGGGCAATTAATGGTGGGTATTAACTGCAGTGTTTGGGCAGCGAAGCCTATTTCCACAAGCCATCCATATTTAAGCTACTCAGTTAAGGATTTTACAGCATGAATATGTTCCTCTAGAGCAGGTGTTCCCAGTATGGGTCCATGGACCCCCCTCAGACAATGGCATACAGAAGGTTGGGAACCCCTGCTCTAGATTTAGAAGAAACTTGACATCATCAAGCCAATCACCACAATAATTTATCAACCATCAGACCCAGTATGTTCAGCCTGTGCTGTTGTTCTTTCAACCTGTCTTCTTTACACTATTTCTGAGGACCATTGAGTCCAAATTAATATTTGAACATTTCAACCTCCATCTATTCTCAATTGCAAATGCTGTTCCAAACTGCATTTGTGAGGCAGGGTTGCTTCACAACGAGAAAGCCTCAGTCTCTATTTAATGGTTTGAAAATACATTTTACTAACATTGCTGTGCATTTACCCAGTATATCTGATTCTAATGCCGAGCAATAAATCTGTTCAGCAGAAAAAGCAACATCATCTGGATTCTGTCAAACAGATGGGAGCGTCACAATAAATGCCAGACTCCAGTGTTTCTTCCAAGCACTTACAGATCCCAAGATAATACGTACTGAAGATGGAAAAGTATTTTTGTTAATGATATTACAAAAGGAATGGGGTCAGTTGTAGGAAATACATCATTTTTCAAGTCTGACTAATCTAAAGCCATGGAACAAGAAATGAGTTCCATGTAAGGAGTCTGTTGTGATGGTACGATTTTTTTAAAACAGTTGCTTTTTCATCAGCCCTTTTCTTGGAATGAAAAACAGAATCTAAAGTTACATTTCTACAAATCTACATTTCAAGGTTTAGCAGCTGAAAATCAATGCTCATCTGGTTTTCTTCCATGGGTTTTCACTGTGGCATTTCAATTTTCCCAAGAAGTTAATGAAGGTAACACATGCACTGTGAAGTAAATAAGTCACATGAAAAATGGCATGTGCTGGAGAATGGGAAACAGACATCTCCAATGTAAGACTTTGCATTCCATACTGTTTCCACAGATGATCTCATGCAATATGCAGGCATATCTGAAATGTAGATTTGGGCTTTTAGAAACTTTAGATTCTTTCTTTCATTCCAAGATAATGGCCGATGAATCAGAATCAGAATCAGCTTTAATATCATTGGCATATGTCATGAAATCTGTTAACTTAGCAGCAGCAGTACCATGCAATATATAATAATAGAGAAAACAACTGTGAATTGCGGTATGAATATATATATATATATATATATATATATATAAACTAGTAAAATTAAATAAGGAAACAAAAGTAGTGAGATAGTGTTCGTGCATTCAATGCCCATTCAGAAATTGATGGCAGAGGAGAAGAAGCTGCTCCTGAATCATTGACTGTGGTGTGCCATCAGGCTTCTGTAACTCCTTCCTGATGGTAGCAATGAGAAGAGGGCATGTCCTGGGTGAGGGGTGCACTTAATGATGGAGGTGCCTTTCTGAGGCACCGTTCCTTGAAGATGTCTTGGATACTATGGAGGCTAATGGTCATGCTGAAGCAGACTAAGTTTACAACTCACAGCAGCTTACTTTGACCTTGTGCAGTAGCCCCCCGCCCCCCATCCCAGACAGTGATGCAGCCAGTTAGAATGCCCCTCATGGTACATCTGTAGAAATTTACAAGTGTTTTTGATGACATACCAAATCTCCTCAAACTCTCCTGAAATACAGCCGCTGTATTACCTTCTGAATAGGTGCACTGATACGTTGGGTTGGGTCCAGGTTAGTTTAACGGTTGAATGGGCAGCTGTTAAAAATTTACAGTATCAAACCTCCTGTCAGTAAAGTACATCTTTGCATGGAGCTCATTTCTGGGCTATGTAGATTTCTATTAACTTGGCTTGAAAATTGATGTATTTCCTACAACTGGCCTCATTCCTTTTCTGAAGTTTCTGATGAACTATTGCTAAAAAGTTGGCAAAGCCCAGAAATCATTGGACTTGTTTCACACTGGATGATTGTGGCCAATCTCCAATGATCGTGGCCTCTGTCTTACTGGGGTCCATCTCGAGCTTGCCATTGGAGATGATGAAGCCCAAAAATGAAATAGTGGTTACGTGAAATTTGGACTTCCCCAGCTTTAGGTAAAGTCCATGATCAAGAAGTCTCTTTAGGATGCCTCTGATGTGAGTGATGTGCTTCTCCATGGACTTGGATAAAATTAGGATGTCATCCAAGTAGATGAAGGTGTAATTATGGAGAGCATCCTGGAGCATATCATTTATAAACGTCTGGAAAACTGCCGGTGCAATCACAGGACGAAAGGTGTTTGAATGTGGTCTTCCACTCATCAACCTCCTTTATATGAACCAGGTTGTACGCACTCTGCAAGTCTAGCTTCAAGAATACTCCTGCCCCTTGGAGAGTCTTGAAGGCAGTGTTCATGGGTGGAAGAGGGTAACGATTCTCGATCGTTATGTGATTCTGTCCTCTATAATCAATGCAGGGCTGCAGGCTCCCGTTCCTTTCTGCACGAGGAAGAAGCCAGCACCAGCTGGAGAGGTGGAGGGCCGAATGAGTCCCAAGGCGAGAGCCTCCTTTAGGTACTCCTCCGTAGCGCTTCTCTCCCAGCCGGAGAGTGTGTATAATCGACCCTGTGGAGGATAAGTACCTGGCATTGATCTATAGCACAATTGTAGGGTCAGTGTGGTGGAAGAGTTGAGGCCTTTCCCTTTATGAATACCTCTTCCTAATCCTTGTAGACAGAAGGGATTTTGTGCTGACTTGGGCTGCGGCAATTACCCTCAAACCTTCCTTGAGGATGACTCCTAAGACTCCATTGGTAGTGGGAATCTCTCCCATTGGTCCACAACAGTCTTTAGTGAGAACAGAGGCCAAATCAGAGTCCAAATCTTTATCCATCTCCTCAGACATCAGCAGCGAGGCGTGATAAATGGTCCCTGTGCTCCTGGGACTAGGCCTCAAGGGTCTCCATTTTGTAGCCTTCCTCTTAGATGGGACCTGGCAAATGGAGCCCTTTGGCTTAGCTGCTAGAGTTCCAGACTGCAAGGGCACCTCCTTGGCTTGCTCCTGTACTAGAGATTTAGTTCCCGTGCACCCCTGACTGGACAGGGTTGGGACTCACACGGACTTATTGGCTGGGGCCTGCTGGTCTTCCCTTGTAGGCAGGACAGGGTTTCCTAAAGGCTCCAGGTTACGCTGAGCAGAAGTCTGATCCCTTGTTGGCTGCTGGTCTGGGGAGGATCTGGGAGTCGGAACACCTAGCCAAAAATACAACTTCTTGCAGCGACTGGACGATGCAATGATCCTCCCTTCCTTCCTTCCAGTTCACAGAAGGGTTAGGCTGGGTCAGCCAAGGGTGCCTAAGGATCAGGGACATGTGAGGAGACTCAATGATATAGAAACTAATGTCCTCCACATGATCCTCTATCCTCATCTGCAAGACCAACGTTTGCTGTTGGATCTGATTGGAACCATGTGGATGGCCGTCTAAGACAATTACAAGCATGGGTTGACTCAACACCTGCTGTGGTGTTTTGAGCCGATGGGTGGTTCCCAAGTCCAGGAAATTTCCCGCTGCCCCAGAGTCCAAAAAAGCATTCATCTCTTGTCAGTTCATCCCTAGAAGATCTCTGCACTCAGTATGACACCAAATTCAGTGAGGAAACATGAGGAAATCTGCAGATGCTGGAAATTCAAACAACAACACACACAAAATGCTGGTGGAACACAGCAGGCCAGGCAGCATCTATAAGGAGAAGCGCTGTCGATGTTTCGGGCTGAGACCCTTCGTCAGGACCCTTCGTTGACAGTGCTTCTCCTTATAGATGCTGCCTGGCCTGCTGTGTTCCACCAGCATTTTGTGTGTGTTGTCCAAATTCAGTGAGGTTGGGGGTAGTGGCTACTACTGTCACAGTCATTCTGACTCTGGACGGTCTGAACAGCTCTCCCAACAGCTGCAGCTTTGGGCGTTCAGCCCACATGTGACCTGCTTCCCCGCAGTAAAGGTAGCAACGTCATCTCCAACGCTGGAACCTCTCCTCGGCAGAGATTCTTATGCAGCCAGTTTGCATGGGCTCGACAGGATCCTGAGCAGGAGATGGGCTGGTCATGCTTGAGATGAGTTGGGGAGATGGAACAATGAGGTCAGCTAGCCCTCTTCAACCTCTTGATGTTGTCCCACTTACACTCTGCCAGATGATTATCGAGACAAATGGATTGGTTCATCAGAACCTCTAAGTCCTTGGCTGGTTCTTCCAAGGTGAGGGCATTCTTCATTTTATCTTGGAGTCCGTGGTGGTACAGTGTGGTCAAGACTTCCCTGTTCCAGCTACTCTCTTGAGCCATAGTTTGAAATTCAATCGCTTAGTCAGCCGTTGATCTTCCACCCTGTCGAATCTTCATCAGACGGTCTGAGGCTTGGCTGGCTCTGACAGAATGATGGAACGCCTTCCTCATAGCGGCCATGAATTCCTCTGAATCCTCTGACCTCCATTTCCAATGCCCGGTGGCCCAGGCCAGGGCTTTTCCAGTCAGAAACGAGATTATGAAGGCCACCTTTCCATGCTCCGAAGGGAACCGGGTTAGCTGGAGTTCAAATACTAATGAGCATCGAATGAGGACACTGCAGCACGAACCCGGATCACCATCAAATCTCTCCAGGGTTGGAAGATGGACCGGCTCTGCAGAGTGACCGACAGCCTCACCCGAGGGACTTTGGCTTCTTCCCTGCAGAAGTTGGCACATGGTGACCTGGAGGTCATGTATCTCCATGCTCTCTGTCTAAAGTATTTTTGCTGTGGCTGGCCACAGCAGACAGAAGTCTCCGATACCCTGCTGTGTCCACGTTGGCTCAATTGTACGATGACGGGAGTCACTTGGTCCCAAATGCTGGAGTATCTAAGGCTAAGATCGAGACATTGTTTCAAACTGGATCGAGAACCAGAGCAGAAAACACATGCTAGACAAGTAGGCTTACGACTGAGCTCTGAACCCCAGTGTTCAATCCTCGGCACCCAGTTAGCGGGACTGTCCTGAATCTTTAAAGGGGCCTCACCAGCTATCCATACTCCAGGGAGTTAGAGCAACTAAACCTCGGAAGCTGGCGCAGATGGGTATGTCTTGGTACAAAAAGTGTCTGAAAAGTAATTGTGCCATGTCTGATTGTTTTCATTGCATCACAAGCAAAAAGCACCCAAAATCTGTATCAGACAGTGGAAGTGCTCAGTGGATGTCACTATCCTCCATCATGTTTGCTGAGGTACTATGTGGGTCTTCCAGCACTTTCATGGAAAATGAATCAGCAAGTTTTCCTCAAGTGACCTTTCTCCCTTGCCACTCTGCCCATGACATTGAGGGGATAATTTTTTTTATCCCTCTGACAACCAACTCAGACTACTACCTCCTTGCTGGAAAGTATTGTGAAGTTGAGCCTTCCAGGTCTTCTAGACCTGCATTGCCAGTCAGAGTTTATGGTCTTATCAACTATGCTGCAGGCATAGTGAGACACTATACAGGAGCATTGGAATAAGAAGTGTCAAGCATGAAATGAATGCACAGTGGTAATGACTTGATGATCCTATGGATGTTGTCATGGTTGGGTAAATTCAGTAGATATGGTTTGAAAGGTTGATTTGGTATTGCATTGTAAAGTGTACTTGTCCGCAACTGCAAGAAGGCAAGGTGGGAACTGTAATAATTTAGATAAGGGCAATTTAGATTATAGGGCATAATTGTCTCTATAAATTAGGATGAAATTAAAACTTTGCTCACATTGGCTAAAACAGAGTACTTAATTTGGAGCCAAACTATAATATAGTTTTATTTATCCAAGTACAGAAGTTCCAGTGGACACTGACAAGAAGAGTGAATCATAATTCGTCTGTGTACTAGGTATTGTTCACCATAATTTTCTGCCCTAAGGTTGAAGACAGCCAGAAATTCAAGATGTGAAATCTTTGTGTTTCCTAAACATCTATGTATCCCAGTGTGGGATGTTGGGTAGTCATTGCTGATTTACATCACCAGGAAGACTCACATTCTGGAACCACTATCGCTATTTGGTGAAGAAGATAAATTTGGATTTGCTGGAAGGAAGGATCACCTTTTTAATGCTTGATGGTCCATTTTGAAAAATATGATCGCAATTCTTCAGCGGTTTGATCGGGGCAAGACTGCGCAAGCATGTGGACATCAGCCAGTGAGGACAGTGAGAAGAATTTAAAAGGAGACGGTTATTCCTTCAGCGGTTTGATCGGGGCACAACTGCGCAAGTGTGTGGACATCTGCTAGTGAGGACAGTGAGAAGAATTTAAAAGGAGACGGTTATTCTTTCAGCGGTTTGATCGGGGCACAACTGCGCAAGTGTGTGGACATCTGCTAGTGAGGACAGTGAGAAGAATTTAAAAGGAGACGGTTATTCCTTCAGCGGTTTGATCGGGGCACAACTGCGCAAGTGTGTGGACGTCTGCCAGTGAGGACAGTGAGAAGAATTTAAAAGGAGATGGTTATTTCTTCAGCGGTTTGATTGGGGCACAACTGCGCAAGTGTGTGGACGTCTGCCAGTGAGGACAGCGAGACCAGTTTACAAGCGAGAAGAGTTTAAAAGGAGACAGATTTATAGAGCAGGTGACAGAGTACAAGGAGACAGGGTAGGAAGGCTTTAGCTCAACGGGTCTTCAGTGATAACGGGTCAAGGTGAGGTAGGTCTCCTGTGTAGAATACAGACAGGAAGAATGTGTGTGAGGCCGGTGTTCTGTGCTTGACGTCAGATGTGGGAAGTCTGGGAGACTCCCAGCCTCCCGGATGGCCACATCCGTGCCAGGTGTGTCGAGCTGCAGCTCCTTAGGGACCGTGTTAGGGAACTGGAGATGCAGCTCGATGACTTTCGTCTGGTCAGGGAAAGTGAGGAATTGATAGAGAGGAACTATAGGCAGGTAGTCACACTGGGGCCTGGGGATACAGATAACTGGGTAACAGTCAGGAGAGGGAGGGGCAGGAGTCAGATACTAAAGAGCACCCCTGTGGCAGTACCTCTGGGGGAAGAAACAGTGGATGTGCCTCTGGCACAGAGTCTGGCCCTATGGCTCAGAAGTGTAGGGAAAGGAAGAGGATGGCAGCAGTGATAGGGGACTCAATAGTTAGGGGGTCAGACGGTGGATTCTGTGGATGCAGGAAAGAAGCACGGATGGTAGTTTGCCTCCCAGGTGCCAGGGTCTAGGATGATTCTGATCATGTCCACGATATCCTGAAGTGGGAAGGAGAACAGCCAGAGGTCGTGGTACATATTGGTACCAACGTCATAGGCAGGGTAAGGGAGAAGGACCTGAAAGCAGACTACAGGGAGTTAGGAAGGAAGTTGAGAAGCAGGACAACAAAGGTAGTCATCTCTGGATTACTGCCTGTGTCACGTGACAGTGACTATAGAAATAGAATGAGATGGAGGATAAATGAGTGGCTGAGGGATTGGAGCAGGGGGCAGGGATTCAGATTTCTGGATCATTGGGTAGGACCTCTTTTGGGGCAGGAGTGCCCTGTACAAAAAGGATGGGTTGCATTTGAATCCCAGGGGGACCAATATTCTGGTGTGGAGGTTTGCTAAGGCTCTTGGGGAGAGTTTAAACTGGGATTGCTGCGGGTGGGAACCAAACTGAAGAGACGGAGGAAGAGATGGTTGGCTCACAAATAGAGAAAGCTTGGAGACAGTGCGAGAGGGAGGATAGGCAGGTGAAAGAGAAGGGATGTGATCAGACTGATGGTTTGAGATGTGTCTGTTTTAATGCAAGGAGTATTATGAACAAAGCAGATGAGCTTAGAGCGTGGATCAGTACTTGAAGCTATATTGTTGTGGCCATTACAGAGACTTGGATGGCTCAGGGACAGGAATGGTTACTTTGAGTGCCAGGCTTTAGATGTTTCAGAAAGGGCAGGGAGGGAGGCAAAAGAGGTGGGGGCGTGGCACTGTTGATCACGGCTGCAGAAAAGGAGGAAGACATGAAGGGATTGTCTGCGGAGTGTCTGTGGGCGGAAGTTAGGAACAGGAAGGGGTCAATAACTCTACTGGGTGTTTTTTATAGACTACCCAATAGTAACAGGGACATTGAGGAGCAGATGGGGAGACAGATACTGGAAAGGTGTAGCAATAACAGGGCTGTCGTGGTGGAAGATTTTAATTTCTCAAATATCAAATGGCATGTCCCTAGAGTGAGGGGTTTAGGTGGAGTGGAGTTTGTTAAGTGTGTTCAGGAAAGTTTCTGGATACAATATGTAGATAACGCTATAAGAGGAGAGGCAGCACTTGATCTAGTATTGGAAAATTAACCTGGTCAGGTGTCAGATATCTCAGTGGGAGAGCATTTTGGAGATAGTGATCACGATTCTATCTCCTTTACCATAGCATTGGAGAGGGGTAGGAACAGACAAGTTAGGAAAGTGCTTAATTGGAGTAAGGGGAAATATGAAGCTATCAGACAGGAACTTGGAAGCATAAATTGGGAATAGATGTTCTCAGGGATATCTATGGAAGAAATGTGGCAAATGTTCAGGGGATATTTGCATGGCATTCTGCATAGGTACGTTCCAATGAGACAGGGGAAGGATGGGAGGGTACAGGAACCATGGTGTACAAACGCTGTTGGAAATCTAGTCAAGAAGAAAAGAAAAGCATACAAAAGGGTCAAAAAGCTAGGTAATGATAGAGATCTAGAAAATGATAAGGCTTAGCAGGAAGGAGCTTAAGAATAAAATTAGGAGAGCCAGAAGGGGCCATGAGAAGGCCTTAGTGAACAGGATTAAGGAAAACCCTAAGGAATTCTACAAATATGTGAAGAACAAGAGGATAAGACGTGTAAGAATAGGACCAATCAAGTGTGACAGTGGAAAAGTGTGTATGGAACCAGGGGAGGTAGTGGAGGTACCTAATGAATACATTGCTTCAGTATTCACCATGGAAAAGGATCTTGGTGAACGTAGGGATGACTTACAGTGGACTGAAAAGCTTGAGCATGTAGATATTAAGAAAGAGGATGTACTGGAGCTTTTGGAAAACATCAAGTTGGATAAGTCACCAGGACCGGACAAGATGTACCCCAGGCTACTGTGGGAGGCGAGGGAGGAAATTGCTGAGCCTCTGGCGATGATCTTTGCATCATCAATGGGGCTGGGAGAGGTTCCAGAGGATTGGAGGGTTGCAGATGTTGTTTCATTATTCAAGAAAGGGAATAGAGATAGCCCAGGAAATTACAGGCCAGTGAGTCTTACTTCAGTTGTTGGTAACTTGATGGAGAAGAACCTGACAGGCAGGATTTATGAACATTTGGAGAGACATAATATGATTAGGAATCATCAGAATGGCTTTGTGAAAGGCAGGTCATGCCTTACGAGCCTGACTGAATTTTTTGAGGATGTGACTAAACACGTTGATGAGGGAAGAGCAGTAGATGTAGTGTATATGGATTTCAGCAAGGCATTTGATAAGGTACCCCCTGCAAGGCTTATTGAGAAAGTAAGGAGGCATGGGATCCAAGGGGACATTGCTTTGTGGATCCAGAATTGGCTTGTTCAAAGAAGGCAAAGAGTGGTTGTAGACGGGTCATCTTCTGCATGGAGGTCAGTCACCAGGGGTGTGTCTCAGGGACCTGTTCTGGGACCCCTACTCTTCGTGATTTTTATAAATGACCTAGGTGAAGCAGTGGAGGGATGGGTTAGTAAATTTGCTGATGACATAAAGGTTGGGGGTGTTGTGGATAGTGTGGAGAGCTGTCAGAGTTTACAGCGGGACATTGATAGGATGCAAAACTGGGCTGAGAAGTGGTAGATGGAGTTCAACCCAGATAAGTGTGAAGTGGTTCACTTTGGTAGGTCAAATATGTTGGTAGAATATGGTATTAATGGTAAGACTGTTGGCAGTGTAGAGGATCAGAGGGATCTTGGGGTCTGAGTCCATAGGACACTCAAAGCTGCTGCGCAGGTTGATTCTGTGGTTAAGAAAGGAAATGGTGCATTGGCTTTCATCAATTGTGGGATTGAGTTTAGGAGCCGAGAGGTAATGTTGCAGCTATATAGGACCCTGGTCAGACCCCACTTGGGGTACTGTGCTCAGTTCTGGTCACCTCACTACAGGAAGGATGTGGAAGCCATAGAAATGGTGCAGAGGAGATTTACAAGGATGTTGCCTGGATTGGGGAGCATGCCTTATGAGAATAGGTTGAGTGAACTCGGCCTTTTTTCCTTGGAGTGACGGAGGATGAGAGGTGACCTGATAGAGGTGTATAAGATGATGAGAAGCATTGATCGTGTGGATAGTCAGAGGCTTTTTTCCAGGGCTGAAATGGCTAGCACAAGTGGGCACAGTTTTACGGTGCTTGGAAGTGGGTTCAGAGGAGATGTCAGCGGTAAGTTTCTTTATGCAGACAGTGGTGAGTGCATGGAATGGGCTGCCGGTGACGGTGGTGGAGGTGGATACAATAGGGTCTTTTAAGAGTCTCCTGGACAGGTACATGGAGCTTAGAAAAATAGAGGGCTATGGGTAACCCTGTGTAATTTCTAAGGTAAGGACATGTTTGGCACAACTTTGAGGGTCGAAGCGCCTGTATTATGCTGTAGGTTTTCTATGCTTCTATGTAGTTCCAAGTATCGGAACCCTGTCCTCCTAAAACAACATCAAAAGACATACCCATCTGCTACACTCAGCTTCTATATCACTGGCAAAGCCATTCAGGCTCTGCAACATGGCTCCAGCCAAGGTTGCATTTCTGGCATTTGTCTCCCAGCAAGTAGAAGTTGACTTCTTGCTAGATATGTCTTGCTGGACAAGTTACTGAAGTGGATGCCTGAGAATGCTATCTGAACTCCATTGTATCTGCACTAAATAGTCGTGCAAATAAGCTGGCAACATAAATGTACTGTAACTTGTACAAAACAGTGAGATTGTATTTTATGATCCTTTCATCTCTCTCTGGTGGTCTCAGTTTCTCAGCCCTCCATTTGCTCAAACTGCATGTAGAGAATCTCTATATTGCTTAACTGACTTGATTTGCTTGGAACAATAAGAAAGGAAGATCCTGAGGATGTCTTGAAACTGATTTGGATGCTAAGCCTTTTGTGTCTGCAGACTCCAAATTTTTCTGGGGCAGTGGCAAAAGCCTTGTTGATGCTTGGTGAGAGAATTTCTCCTTCTCATCAGTCCTCGTTTAGATCTTGTTTTAGTTTTGATGTAGTCTGATGGAGAAAATCACTTTGTTGCAGTCTTCCCCCTTCAAATCTCACTTCGGATATTGCAAAGCCATTGAATTTTCTTATTTTCGAGCAGTAGGTCCATTCCATCTAACAAAAAATCTTGTAGAGAGCCTAATCTACATAACTAATGATCCCATATTGAAGGTAATAATTTATGGGGTTGGTTCACAGGCCATAATTCATTGTAACTCTTTCACACGGGAACAACTACCCCGCAAAGAATTCTATTTTCTATGCCTTATTTTTTTCACTCAAAGTTTCAGTTAGCTTTGAACGTTCTGCTTACAAACACGGGAATGCTGCTAAATAAATCAAAACAGATGATTCTGTGTTTGGAGATGTATATTTCAAAACATGATGACATTTCCCTTTACATATTTTCTCTGCCATGCAGTCTGCTGAGTAGGTTATATTTAGCATTCAGACACCTAAGATGTATATTCTGAAGTAATTTAAGTAACATGTGCCAACTTAAAGTTTATTGGTTAAATTCAAAAGAAACCTGAAGTGAAAGCAGAAGGTGTTGGAAAGACTCAGGAGATATTTGTGGGTCAGTCATTGTTAGCTTGCTAATTTCTTTCTATCACTGTCTGTTTTTATTTCAGATTTCCAGCATCTGTGGTCAAGTTGTTTGCTTGTATGGTCTGGATGGTACCATTTTATGAATAAGTTTACAAACTTACTATCTGATTCAATAACCATTGTTTTCTAACAGTTTAAGAAGATAAGAATATTTCATATTCAGTCTCAAAAGTGCAACATTATGCAGCTCTTGACTCTAGGTCAAACTATTGTAAGTTTCTATTCTATTAACTTCAGTGTGAAGTTGTTTTCTGGAATTACATTTAAAATAATTAAGTTTTTCTTCATGCTGTATCATCCTATGTTCATTCCACACTGTGAGTGGAATGAAAGTTAATTTACCTCTTTTTCTTTCCTGTGTACCTCACTTAAAGGGAGTTTCAGTTCATCCTGTATTGCTTGACGTGTCTCACCTTATGCACTGTTAGTCACATTACACAACATTTAATTCTCGTGCTTTTTTTCTCAGAACTGTTGAAAGAATTTTTTTTCTGGAAATGGTCTGCTGCAGGGGAAACAAAGATCTTAAAAACTCATGGATAAATTGCAAAATCTGTTTCTCATTAGATCTGCTATGCTTTGCAAATCAGGGTCAAGTTTCCCAGTAAAAATGGGCCCAGCTGGAATATATTAACTAGAGTCTTGCGCCACAAACTGGTGATACTGTTAATTGGTGATCAGTTGATCACTGCAATTAAGTACACTGAAAACAAACCCACCTGACATAATCTTAAAGCAGGAAATGTGAACAAAATGATCTAAGTTGGAAAAGCAAAATGACAGCTCACCATCTGGGTGGCAAGAAATGTGATTTCCTTTAACATGTGAGGATGTACTGAATAGAGAAAAAAGCTACTGATGAACACAGTTCGAAATATATTGCTCCCAATGGAAGCATTTATTTTCAGCACCTCCGTCAGAGGCAATATTCACTCGCAATAACATAAGCAAGGAGTCAGAAATGCTCCTGGAGAATTAGATAACTTGAAAGGTTGTTTCTCCCCATGTGGTTGGAGAAAAACTCTCAAGTGTTGCGAAAAAAAATGCTTTGGTAACAGGAATGTTGTATTTCTAGGCCAACAATATACAAGTCAACAATCCAGATTTTTCAGTGCTGACCTCCAGACCTCTCTCAATATTAGATCAAGCTGATAGACTTGTCACATTCTTACTTACAGTATGGGCGATTCAGTTAGTGTTGTCACTTGTATTCTGTACCTGACAATCAGTTGAACTACAGCAAATCTAGAGTGGCAGGACCACTTTCAGACTGTATATTTCATAATAGACTGTATATTTCACGAAAAGGTGCAGTAATCCAACTCCCACATGTGCCCATTCCTTGCTCATGTAATCACGCGAGCAACACAATGAAACTGCTTCCAGTGCAACTGGTAGTGCGTGACTAATCCAGGTACACAATTAAATGTATTTGACAGACAGTTGTACGGGGCTGTGGACTAGAAAAAGGCTCTTGTTTGTGTGCCCGCGCTGCTCTGTTTAGTGGAAACAGATGGGTAAAAATGGCTTTAGGCCAGTGGTAAAAATACTAGAGATGAGAAGTCATTGCAGCTTAAACAGAGATTGTCAGTTTAGAACTGAATGTATGAAAGCTGATGGAAGTGCTTTTTGTTAAAATACTACATTGCATAACAACAAACTTGTTTTGGTTAAATGTTTTTTAACTATTTGCTAACAAATATCATTTTAACATACTATTTGTCTAATTTTTAAATGGCCAAGATATTCATTGACTACAATTATATAATAGACAATAGACAATAGACAGTAGGTGCAGGAGTAGGCTATTCGGCCCTTCTAGCCAGCACCACCATTCGCTGTGATCATGGCTGATCATACACAATCAGTACCGCGTTCCTGCCCTCTCCCCATATCCCTTGACCCCGCTATCTATAAGAGCTCTATCTAACTCTCTCTTGAATGCATCCAGAGACTTGGCCTCCACTGCCTTCTGGGGCAGAGCATTCCACATATCCACCACTCTCTGGGTGAAAAAGTTTTTCCGCATCTTTGTTCTAAATGGCCTACCCCTTATTCTTAAACTGTGGCCTCTAGTTCTGGACTCACCCATCAGCGGGAACATGCTTCCTGCCTCCAGCGTGTCCAATCCCTTAATAATCTTATATGTTTCAATCAGATCCCCTCTCAACCTTCTAAATTCCAGTGCATACTGTTACGAAGGTGAAGCAACTCTGAGGGGCCGAAGGGTACAAAGTCGCCCCCTCCTTTTTGAGAATCGCAAGATCTCGGGTCTGAGACCCAGGAAATGAGAGAGAGACACACACAGACTACACAGCCAGGTGGAATGTCTCCTGACATAAGCGGAACGGAACCACTGATTACTGCCATTGTCTCTTGGAGAAGGAATTGTGTATTGAGTACTGTACTATTCATTGAAACCCCTCAGGGGACAACCAGAGTGGTCTGGTTGAGGGATTGCATCATCCCAACCTGATTGACATCTGAGACCCCGTGAGTGAGGATAAAAGAGGGTCTGGGGAACACCCCTTAGACACACCAGGAGAAATGCTAGAAATCCAGTGACAGCATTTTATAGCGAAGCCGGTGAGAGCTCGTGTGTGTCCTCCCTTGCCAGGGTGGCGGGCTCACCACGGAAGAACGGTTTAGCTAAAGGAGAGGTCACACTTGAACGGCCACGACAACGAGACACCTGACGGATCGAAATTATAAAGGAAAGTCGGCAAGTTTTTCTCTTTCTCTCTCTCCCTCCAACAATTGCAACCTAGCGACACCCAAACGACGGCAGCCTGTGTGAACTGCAGCGAACTTTATATTTCCATCGGACAATTCATTATCCCCTAGACAACGATAGAGCTTATTTCTTATTGATTATTATTATACCCGCACTTTTGGGTTTAGTATCGACGACGTATATTATCTGTATATTTGCATTGATATTATTTTTATGTATTATTGCTCATAAATACTGTTAAAAATAGTATCACCAGACTCCAATGGACATCTCTATCTTTGCTGGTAAGTAACCCAGTTACCGGGGTTTGTAACAATACAAGCCCAGTCGCTCCAATCTTTCAACGTATGACAGTCTCGCCATTCCGGGAATTAACCTTGTGAACCTATGCTGCACTCCCTCAATAGCAAGAATGTCCTTCCTCAAATTTGGAGACCAAAACTGCACACAATACTCCAGGTGGGGTCTCACCAGGAGTATTAAATGTTAATTATATTAACATTTCAATGACAAAATGATAGCCTAGTTACTTTAGTAGTACTTATGCAGGTTTACAAATTCTGACATGGATTTAATACAGAAATAAATTTCAGCATGGGCCCTTGCCACTGAATAGTTCTGGAAAGACATGTGCAGTTATAAATCAGAACCTTCATCCAAAAGCAAGTTTCTGGAGATGCTGGAAATCTGAAATTAAACCCAGAAAATGCTGGAATTACTCTGTAGGTAAAGTGAAGGAAGAAAAAGTAATTAATGATTTTTTCTCAGAACTTTCATAAGATAATATGACGCTGGGTGGACATGTGAACTGTAAGGAGGATACAATGAGGTTTCAGGAGCATATTAACAGGCTAACTAAATAGGTTAGGACTCGGGAAATGCAATATAATATGGGAAAACAGGAAGGAATCCACTACGGAATTAAAAAGTAGAAAAAGAGATCATATATTAAATAGTGACAGATTAAAAATTGTGAGATTTCAGAGGGACCTAGGTTTTCCTGAACAGCAGAACTAGAAATTAAAATGAAGTTAAGAAAGCAAGCAGAATGTTACCCTTTAATATAAGAAGACTGAACTACAATAATTTATATAGGAGCTTGTTGTGAGAACACTATGAATATTGTTTACAAATCTTGCTTCCCTTCTGAAGGAAGATATAATTTCAGCAAAGAGAGGAGAGAGTAATGAAAGCTCACCAGGTTATCAGAAAGGATAGTCTGGCAGGACGTGTACTCAGTAGAATTCAGGAAAATGAGAATTGACCTCTGAAACACATAAACTTCTCATGGGACCTGACTGCGTAGATGTGAGATTGGTGTTTTCTCTGGCTGGTGTGTCTAGAACTAGGAAACACAGTTTCAAATAAAAGGTTGGCGGTCATGTTTGAGAGCAAAAAAAAAATATCTTCACCAGTTTGGTAGTAAATCTTTGGAACTTTTTTTTTACCCAAGAAAGCAATGGAAGTTCAGTCACTGAGGATATTTATAACAAGTTTTTCCAAACCAAGCTATCATGGGATATGAGGGATATGGGAATGAACAGAATCAATAATAAGTTATGAAAAGTAAATTATGTTTGACTATAGATAGGCATCCATTAGTCTTGTGAGATCATGGATTTGCGCCTTGGAAGGTTTCCAGGGCGCAGGCCTGGGCAGGGTTGTATGGGAGATCGGCAGTTGCCCAAGCTGCAGGCCTTCCCCTCTCCACACCACCGATGTTGTCCAAGGGAAGGGCACTAGGACCCAACCAGCTTGGCACCGGTGTTGTCGCAGAGCAATGTGTTGTTAAGTGCCTTGCTCAAGGACACATTGTGCTGCCTCAGCTGAGGCTCGAACCAGTTACCTTCAGATCACTAGACCGATGCCTTATCCACTAGGCCACGTGCCAACACATGTTTGACTAACTTACTGGAATTTATGACAAGGTGACTAATAGAATAGATAAAGGGAAACAGAGACTGCTGCATATTTGGATTTTCAGAAGGATTTTGATAAAATCCCATAGGGTACTTGTCTTGATGATAATATATTGACATGCTCATTGGACAGACAACAAAGAATGTGAATAGAAACATAGAAAACCTGCAGCATTATACAGGGCCTTCAGCCCATAAAGTTGTGCCGAACATGTCCCTATCTTAGAAATCACTAGGCTTACCCATAGCCCTCTATTTTACTAAGCTCCATGTACCTATCTAAAAGTCTCTTAAAAGACCCTATTGTATCCACCTCCACCACCATTGTCAGCAGCCCATTCCATGTACTCACCACCCTCTGAGTAAAAAACTTGCCCCCGACGTCTCCTCAGCACCTTAAACCTATGTCCTCTTGTGGCAGCCATTTCATCCCTGAGAAAAAGCCTCTGATTATCCACACAATCAATGCCTCTCATCATCTTATTCACCTCTGTCAGGTCTCCTCTCATTCTCCGTTGCTCCAAGGAGAAAAGGCCGAGTTCACTCAACCTATTCTCATAAGGCATGCACCCCAATCCAGGCAACATCCTTGTAAATCTCCTCTGCACCCTTTCTATGGTTACCACATCCTTCCTGTAGTGAGGTGACCAGAACTGAGCACAGTACCCCAAGTGGGGTCTGACCAGGGTCCTATATAGCTGCAACATTACCTCTCGGCTCCTAAATTCAATTCCATGATTGATGAAGGCCAATACACCGTATGCCTTCTTAACCACAGAGTCAACCTGCGCAGCTGCTTTGAGTGTCCTATGGATTTAGACCCCAAGATCCCTCTGATCCTCCACACTGCCAAGAGTCTTACCTTTAATGCTACATTCTGCCATCATATTTGACCTATCAAAATGAACCATTTCACACTTGTCTGGGTTGAACTCCATCTGCCACTTCTCAGCCCAGATTTGCATCCTATCAATGTCCCGTTGTAACCTCTGACAGCCCTCCACAGTATCCACAACACCTCCAACATTTGTGTCATCAGCAAACTTACTAACCCATCCCTCCACTTCCTCATCCAGGCTATTTATAAAAATGACGAAGAGTAAGGGTCCCAGAACAGATCCTGAGGCACACCACTGGTCACTGACCTCCATCCTTTTTGATTGGCAGATTGTGTTGAATGGCATACCACTGAGAGCGGCTCTCAAGCCGTTAAACACAGAATTAAAAGCAACAATTTGGTTGAAGAGACCAATATTACATTTCTAAACTTGCTGTTTATACTAAAGTAGTGGAATTGTAAGTGGGGAACAGAATATAATGTGTCTTAATGGGCATAGAGATAAGCTGAGTGAGGAGGGGTGAACATGATCTGGGAATACTGGTCCATGATACATTGAAAGTTGCATCACAGGTTGATAGGGTTGTAAAGAAAGCTTTTGGAACATTGGCCTTCATAAATCAAAGTATTGAGTACAGGAGATGGGATATTATATTAAAGTTCTGTAAGACATTGGTGAAGCCTAATTTGGAGTATTATGTGCAATTTTGATCACCTACCTACAAGAAAGATGTAAATAAGGTTGAAAGAGCAGAGATAAAACGTTGCTGAGACTGTAGGACTTGAGTTATAAGGAAATATTGAATTGATTAGGACTTTATTCCTAGGATGTGGAAGATTGAGAGGAGATTTGATAGAGGCACACAAAATTATGAAGGGTATAGATAGGGAAAATGAAAGCAGGCTTTTTCCACTGTGGGTGGGTGGGACTACAACTAGAGGTCATGGGCTAAGGGTAAAAGGTAAAAAGTTTAAGGGGAGATGTCTTCGCTCAGAGGGTTATGACAGTGTAGAACAAGTTGCCAGTGCAAGTGGTGGAAGCAAGCTTGATTTCAATACTTAAAACAGTTTGGATAGGTACATCGACGTTAGGGTTATGGAGGGCTAGGGTCCTGGTGGAGGTTGATGGGAGCAGCCTGTATAGATGGTTCAGCATGAACTAGATGGGCTGAAAGGCCTGTTTCTGTGTTGTACTTCTCTATGACTCAAAGACTCTATGACTGATGCAAATTAATATGGAAAAATATGAAGTTATCCTCTTTTGAATACAAAACATAAAAGCAGAGTTTGTTTTAATAGTGAAAGCTGGAAAGTAATGTGGGTGTACAAAGGAACTCGGATGTCTTTGCACATAAGGTATTGAAAATCAGCAGAGAAACCATGTGGTCACACAACATGGAAAGCCCTTCACCTTTCTGACATTGTGATGACCATGGAGGACCTTTATAATAATTTACTAACTTGATACACTCAATATGTAAAAAATATATTTGCCTCTAATTTAAATATACTCAGCAACTGAATCTCCACAAGTTACTTGGGTAGAAAATTCTAAGGATTTGCTACCATCTGATCAAAATGGCTGTCATCATATTTTGAGTCTATGACTTTGACACATATGCATCTATGCTGCCAATCCCAACAAGAACATATCAATGGAGAACAGAATGGAGGGCAACTTGGAAAGAAAATCTTTCTAACAATTGCTATCAGTAGCATTGCACTTTGTGATGTCTGTCCAAGTTTTGTATGTTTATACAGATGGGACACAGGCCAAACAGGAGTGAAATCAGGAAGCACATTTTCACACACATGCCAGAGTAAATGTGAAACTTGTTTCCCAAAACACTGCAGCTGTAGTGTGGAAATGAACAAGATAATATCCATTCCCTCCTCCATCTGGCTCCATTTACCCATCATCCTCTGCATTGTTGTTTCCATACCAGACCATAGAGCAACCAGTTAAGATACTCTCCACTGTGTATCTGCAGAAGCACAGTAGAATATATATTCAGTTCAGTGCTGTCATCTATATACTGGCACAATAGCATAACGGTCAGCTCAACACTATTACAGCACAGGCTGTTGGAGTTTGGAGTCTCTGTATGTCTTCCCCATGGAATAGACCATAAAACCATATAATATAGGAGCAGAATTAGGCCACTTGGCCCATGGAGTTTGCTCTGTCATTTCATCATGGCTGATCCAATTTTCCTCTCAACCCCAGTCTCCTGCCTTCTCCCAATATTGCCTTATGCCCTGACCAATCAAGAACCTAATGACCTCTGCCTTAAATATACTTAAAAACTTGGCTTCCATAGCTGCCCATGGCAAATAATTCCACAGATTCACTACTCTCTGGCTTAAGAAATTCCACCTCATCTCTTTTGTAAAAGGATGCCCCTCTCTTCTGAGTCTTTGTCTTCTGGTCTTGGACTCTCCAACCATAGGAAACATCCTCTCCACATCCAATCTAGCAAGGCCTTTCACTATTTGATAGGTTTCAATGAAGTTACCCCCTATTTTCCTGAATTCCAGTGAATACAGGCCTGGAGCCATCAAATACTCTTCACCTGACAATTATTCAATACTGGAATTATTTTCATGAACCTCCTTTGAACACTCTCCAGTTTCAGGACATCCTTTCTAATTTAAGGGGCCCAAAATTGCTCACAATTCTCCAAGTGAGGCCTCATCAGTGCTTTATAAACTCTTAAAATTATATCCTTGCTTTTATATTTTAATCCTCTTGTAATGAATGCTAACATTGCATTTGCCTTCCTCACCACAGACTGCAAATTAACCTTTAGGGAATCTTGCACAATGACTCCCAATCCCCTTTGTGCCTCAGCTTTCTGTATTTTCTCTCCATTTAGAAAATGGTCAACCTTTTCATTTCTTCTACCAAAGTGCATTACTATCACTTCCTAACACTGTATTCCATCTGCCATTTCTTTGCCCATTCTCCAAATCTGTCCAAGTCCTTCTGTGGCCTTTCTACTTCCTTAATCCTATGTGCCCTTCCACCTATCTTCATATTGTCTGCAAATTTTACAACAAAGCCAGCAGTTCCATCATCCAAGTCATTGACATAGAATGTAAATAGACGTGGTTTCAACCCAAACTCCTTTGGAACACCACTAGTCACCTCAGCCAACCAGAAAAGGCTCCCTTTATTCCCACTCTTTTCCCCCTGCCAATCAGCCACTGCTTTATCCATGCTAGAATCTTTTCTGTAATACTCTAGGCTCGTAACTTGTTAAGCAGCCTCATGTGTGGCTCCTTGTCAAAGGCCTTTTGAAAATCCAAGAGCACAGCATCAGCCAATTCTCCTTTGTCTATCCTGCTTGTTAGTTCTTCAAAGAATTCTAACATATTTATTAGGCAAGATCTTCCCTTGAGGAAACAATGCTGACCACAGCCTATTTTATCATGTGTCACCAAGTCCCCTGAGACTTCATCCTTAATAAACAACTTCAATGTTTTCCCATCCACTGAGGTCAGACTAACTGGCCTATAGTTTCCTTTCTTCTGCCTTTCTCCCTTCTTGAAGAGCGGAGTGACATTTGCGATTTTGCAGTCTACCAGAACCATTTCAGAATCCAGTGATTCTTGAAAGATCATCACTAATGCCTCCAAAATCTCTTCAGCCACCACTTTCAGAACTTTGGGGTGTACACCATCTGGTCCATGTAACTTATTTATCTTCACATCTTTCAGTTTCCCAAGAACCTTCTCTCTAATTACTTGGAATTTCCACCATACCGCTCGTGTCTTCCATGGTGAAGACTGATGCAAAGTGTGAATTCAGTACATCCACTATTTCATTGTCCTCCATTCCTAGCTCTTCAGCATCATTTTCCAGTTGCTTGATATCCACTTTCACCTCTCTGTTACACCCCATGTATCTGAAGAAACTTCTGGTATCCTCTTTAATATTATTAGCTAGCTTATTTTCGTATTCCATCTTTTGTATTCCTTCTGAATGACTTTTTTAGTTGCCTCCTGTTGGTTTTTAAAAGCTTTCCAATCCTTTAACTTCCCACCAAGTTTTGCTCTATTATGTGCTTTCTCTTTGGTTTTTTTGTTGGTTTTGACTTCTCTTGTTAACCATGGTTGTGTCATCTTGACTTCAGAATACTTCTTCCTCTTTGGGACGTATATATCCTCTGCCTTCCAAATTTCTTCCAGAAGTTCCAGCCATTGCTGCTCTGCTGTCATCCCTGCCAGTGTTCTTTTCCAATCAATTCTGGCCAACTCCTCATTGTACAACATCCAGTCCAGAATAGCTGATCCCCTAGTGGTCTCAACCACAAACTGCTCTGAAAAGCCGTCTCATAGGCATTCTAGAAGTTACCCCTCTCTGAATCCAGCACCAATCTGACTTTTCCAATCTACCTGCATATTGAAATCCCCCATGACTATTGTACCATTGCCCTTATAGCATGCATTTTCTATCTCCCTTTGTAATTTGTGAACCATATCTTACCACTGTTTGGGTGTCTGTCTGCTACTCCCATCAGGGTCTTTTTACCCTTGCAGTTCCTCAGCTCTATTCACAATGATTCAACACCTCCCTACCCTATGTCACCTCTTTCTAATGATTTGATTTCATATTTATCAACAGAGCAACGCCATCCCCTCTGCCTTCCTGCCTGTCTTTTCGATACAGTGTATCCTCGAACATTAAGCTCCCAGCTGTAATCTTCTTTCAGCTATGATCCAGTAATGCTTACAACATTATACCTGCCAATCTGCAACTGTGCTGCAAGTTCATCTACCTTATACTGCACGTGTTCAAATAGAACACTGGTATATTTGATAGCCCCAGGAGTCCTGTATTCACCCTTTTCGATCTTGTTCACCTTTTACATTGCAACTCATCCTGTTAACTACAGTTTTTCCTCACTACACATTGCCCCTGTTTGTAAACCAACTTAGGACATCAGTTGCACCACGTCCAACCTTTTGATTCCTAACTTTGTCTGATGTCTTACCAAAATCTGCCTCCTCAGTCTCGCCATTAATTGCTCTGGCACACTGGTTCCCATCCTCCTGGAACTCTAGTTTAAACCGCACCTTGCTGCATTAATAAATCTTCCTGCTAGGATATTAGTTCCCGCTCCAATTCAGAAGCAAGCCACCCCTTCTGTACAGGTCCCACCTTCCCTGGAAGAGAGTTAAGGATCCAAAAATCTTATGTCCTCCCTCCTATACCAAATCCTCAGCCACGTATTAAACTATATAATCTTCTTAGTTCTGGCCTTACTAGCACAAGAAGAGCATTGCACTATCCTGACTGGCATCTCTACGGTCCTAGCTGAGCAAATATAAAGAAGGGAAGGAGAAAAAAAACTTAACCTTGAGCTTTTCTTTTCGTGCTTTCTCTGACTGAAGTCTCGAAGAGCTAAAGTTAGCCACTCTGACTGTCAACTCAGACGATGACCGCTGCGACGATAGGCAGACAATGATGGTGGGTTTCACCCCTGATTTCTGTGTTAAAATGCAATCAGCATAGCGCCTGCAGAGGTTCAACCTGCCATGTCACAGCCTTGAACAGCACTCCACTCTTCTCAGACAGCCACAGTGCAGCAGCATTCGAAACTGCCATAGAAGTGAGGGGAAATACATAAGAGATAACACCTCTCTATGTGTGTGTGTGTGTGTGGCCATCCAAACCATCTCCGCTGTCATCATTATCACAGGTTGAATCCCATCCTGATCAGTTCCACATCAATGGCACACATTATCCAGGTAGAGACTACAGAGCGTACGATTTTAAAGTCTGCCCTCAGCTCTGTGAGATCTATGTAATCAATGTAATAAATATGTATAACAGAGAAATCAGGCATCAGTGCACCTGCACAGGCTTTAATTTATACCTCCAGTCTTTACCTAGACTGGCTCTTCTGCAAGTCACAAATGTAACTGCCTGCCAATACATTAAAAAAAAAATCATTGGCTAACCAAGGGCAATGTGCGGTTAAACAAGGGCATTTAACTCAACCATTCAGATATTGCCATGAGCTGAAATCCCACAAGGCCGAAGAGGCCTGCAGCCATGCTGCAGCTGGCAAATCCATTTTGCATCTCCAAAGTGCTTGTTCCTATAAGCAAGCGGTATATAAATCAGGTGTTTGTAACCAGGAGAGGACATATTAGACATTGGGTTTGCCAGTGCTGTAGACCAAGATCTCACGCTGGCTCTCTCAGAAGGATTTTGGCAAAAACTACCTCTGAACTTTCTAATAATTCATGAGACATGTATCTAATTTCAGATGCTGGTGTAAGATGGATAATAACAAACTACAGTGGATTCTTGGCTTTATTTACTCTTTGCCTGATTTTTTTTTTGCAATTCATTTTCAATGGAAAAGAAATTAGGAGAGGTGTAGCACAGGCTGCTGACTCATGATCATCCAGATGATATTATGACACTATTACATCACTAAGAAATGTAAAATTAGACTTTATCTCTGCCCCATTTGCAACCCCCTGCTCTTCCCACCCCACATCTGTAGCCAAGGACCAGAAGGTCTTAATTAACATCCAAAATTAATCAGAGTAAGAGTATATCCTTCAATGATCTGTAGTTCAATGGCAAATTACGTCCTGACAATATAATTTCATTCCTGGTGAGATAATACCCCTGATGTTATTACCACAGATTCCAAAGAGTTTTTCTACAAAGTTTATTCACAGTATATCCAGGAACAGTTTGTTCTGCATTACTTTGAAGCTGACAACTCATTCTCACTAATATGTTGTGAATACTTCCAGTTAAAAATAATCCACTTGTACTATTCTGGAGGACATTAACATTTCTAATACATACTATTGATTTTAATTTTGTGTTAAAACTTAAATACCTTATAGCCATCATCAACCAGATTTTAACTCGTATTTATTAATACTAGTTGATTATTCTAGTATTAAAGTGTTGCCTTGAGAAGTAATGAATTATGCAGTGTTGTTTCATGCTCTCTGTTGGTTAACTTGTGATCATCAGCCCAACCTTTACTGCTTTCAGTCATTGAGCTGCACAGCACAGAAATGGGTCCTTTGCCCAACCTTGTCCATGCTCACCTTTTTTTAAAATCTACCTACACTAATCCATTTGCCCATATTAGAATTGTATTCTTCAATGTTGTGTACATTTAAGTGTTCGTCTAAATGTTTCTTAAATGTAGTTACTTCATCTGAATCCACCACCTCATTTGGCAACATGTTCCAGATATCAAAGCTCCTCTGCTTTAAAAAAAAACTTCTCTTCAAATCCCCTTCCTCTGACCTTAAACCTATGCCATCATATTTTAATACTTTTACCACAAGGAAGAGAATCTGACTATGCATCCTATTTATGTCCCTCATAATCTTACACATATTTATCAGTTCACCACTTAGTCTCCTTTGCTCCAGGGAAAACCACCATCTTTCTGGTAATGGTAACTGACCCAATTGATAACCACTTCGCAGCACTGACTTCAACAATGATAAAATGCTTTGAGCGGTTGGTAATGGATCATATAAAATCCCACCTTCCACCTACTTTAGACCCTTTCCTGTTTGCCTATCGCTCAAACTGGTCCACTGATGATGCCATAGCCTCAGCCCTCCACTCCGTCCCGTCCCACCTCAAAAATGATGCCTCATAAACCAAGATGTTGTTCATCAACTTCAGCTCAGCATTTAACATGATCATCCCTAAGAGGCTGGTGGGTAAATTGTCCTCGTTGGGACTCAATACCCCTCTCTGCAACTGGATCTTGCTCTTCTTGATGGGAAGACCCCGGTCAGTCTGAGCTGGAACCAACATCTCAAGTTGCATCATGCTGAGCACTGGTGCCCCCCCAGGCTGTGTGGTCAGACAACTGCTGTTCATGCTGCTGACTCACAACTGCACTGCCAGATCCCGCTAAAACTGCATTATCAGTTTCATTGATGATACAACAGTGGTTGGCTTCAACAGCAACAATGATGAGTCAGCACACAGAGAGAAGGCAGAGAGGTAGAGCAAAACAACCCGAGTCCAAACATGGACAAGACAAGAGAGATGATTGTGGTCTTCATTGCATGTCAATGGCTCTGCCATGGAGAAAGTGAAGAGCACAAAGGTCCTTGGTGTGCACATAACAGACGACCTAACCGGGACTCACAACATCTCCTCACTAGTCACTAGGAAGGTACAGTAGAATCCACACTTCCTGAGGAGACTGAGGTATGGAAGGCTCCCTGCCCCCATTCTAACACCATTCTACAGAAGCACCATCGATAGCGTCGTGTCTGGCTGTATCATTGTGCAGTACAGAAGCTGCAAGGCATTGGTCCACAAGACTCTACATAAGGTAGTAAAAACAGCCAAGACAATCACCAGGGTCTCCCCCCCTCACCTTCTATTTGTTTCATGAACCATTGTATATGAAGGGCTGGATCATTGTTGAGGATCCCTACCACATATCCCACCAAATTCTTGGACCCATTACCATCAGGAAGAAGGTACAGAAACATTAGAACTAGGATTGTTTACTGGTAACAGCTTCTTTCCACATGCTACAAGAGTAATGAATACCCTTGCCACCACTGTGCAAAGTCTAAACCTTTTCTCTGTATCCTCTGGCAGCTAGGATCTCCCAGTGGCTATCTAGTAGTCTTGGTAGTCTCCAACTTGATGGTATCAATATGAAATTTACTACCTTCTGGTAATTATTTCCCTCAGTTCCCCCTCCCCACCCCATTTGTTATACCTTTATCTCTCTGGCCCCATTACCCTTTCTCTTTCCTCTTCCCCACCATCACTCCCATCTTCCTCTCACTTTTTCTTGACCTCCAGGTCTACAGTCCACTCCCATCAGATATCATCTTTTTTTAGTTCTTTGCCTCTTCCAGCTATCACCTCCCAGTTTCTTGTATCGAACCAAATCCCCCACCCTCACCCAGCTACCCATCTTCCCCCTCTCACTTGAGTCCACTTATCCACCAATTTGTTCTCCTCACCATCCCTCCACCCTTTTATTCTGTCTTCTGCGCCCTTTGTTTCCAGCCCAGATGTAGGGTCTCAGCCCAAAATATCAATTGTCCACTTCCCTCAATATGCGCTGCCTGAGCTGCTGAGTCCCCAGCAACTTCTGTGTTTGTTGCTCCAGTCTTTCTTGTGAAACACAATCAAAATTGTAAATAATTCTACTTGGAATTTGAATTCATAATCAATTTTGTAGAAAGCTGAAAGTACTCACTTAGAAAATATTGGGGGTGCAAATTAATTAGATTCAACAAATCAAGGATTTTGTTGTTATGCTCTGGATGGAATTAATAATAAAGGCAAGACACAAGAGAAAATCTGCAGATGCTGGAAATCCAAGTAACACACAAAAAATGCTGGAGGAAGTTTGCAAACCAGGCAGCATCTATAGAAAAAAATACAGTTGACATTTTGGGCCAATACACTTCGGCAGGACCTTAGCCAAGATGTCGACTGTACTTTTTTCCATAGATGCTGTCTGGCCTGCTGAGCTCCTCCAGCATTTCGTGTGTGTTGCTTTAATTATAAACATTATGTTTTCTCTGATATATTATTTCAGCAAATTCAATATTAAAGGAAGGACTACTTCATCTCTGAAAATGGAAAGAAAATAATCACAGACGTTTGGAATACTGTTTGCACATTGCAGCACATTCTGCCATCTCACACTTCTGCCTTTGCCTTCTGTCTCATTTTTAAAAATTTCATCACTTCCTCTAAAGTGTATTTCCCCAGCAGTAGGAGTTTTTGGATATCCTCACAGTGTTTTCACATGTAATCTTTTTCTTAAACATATCTGCAATGTGCCCTTAAGATTGTGCAGCTGGAACTCCACAGTCAAGTACAATTTGACAGTTGTGCAGTGTAATTCTTATTTCCATCGTAAAAGTCAGGGCTACTGAAGACTCCAGTAATTCACTGTCCAACAGTAAGTAGTCAGTCAGCTTCCAGGTTTTTACCATTGCTTGCCTGTAACTGGATGTTAATGGATGAAAGTGGTCCAGAACGAGTGTGCTGCCAATTCTTCTACTTTCTTCTAGTTAGTCTGGCCACACTCGGTAGTTCAACATGTGTGAAATTCCCACCCTATCATTCCATAAGTCTCCATTTGGTTTGGCAAGTACAGTGAGTTTTTAGTTGTCTTGTTTATTATTAGGACTTGTTAGGTTTATACAGTGATTCGAGTTTCCCCAAAGTAGTTCTGGCTGCAGGAAAGAAAAATAAACACAATGAGGTGCATTATTTTCCTGCAAAGTCACAAAGGTAAAATGGAAAAATAATGCAAGAAATTCAGGTTGGGTAGGAATGTCAAGTAGGTTAAAGGAAGTTGGCCATCTATTACATATCTAATTGACTGGTCCAAATGGAACGGAAAATCTGATAGAATCTATAGATGACAGATGATTTGATACAGTTCAGTTTCTACCCTGAGTTCACCTCAGTTGTGTTGAGTTTCATAACTCTTCTCTTCAGGTGCCACACAGCTAATATTCTGGTAGTTCTGGGAAATGATAAATTAGTGATGCATGATGCAATGAGAGTGAAAATGTTCACCAACTTCAGGGACTTAATATCAGTTTGAAACAATCTTGCATTTTAGATGAGTTCAATAGACATGCAGACCCATTTAATTTTGCAAAATGTTGTGAATCCATTGGTGTTTTGTTCAATGCATTTCTTCTAACTGCAGGACTTAGCAAAGCTAGAAGGGGTCATGAGATCCTTAGTGAGCAGAATTAAGGAAAACCTTAAGGCATTCTACACATACTTGAAGAACTGGAGGATGACTAGAGTGAGTGTAGAATTGATCAGAAATAAAAGAGTAAACACATGCCTGGAGTCTGAGGAGATAGGGAAGGTCCTTAATAAATATTTTGCTTCAGTATTCACCAGTGAGAAGGGCTTTGGTGAATGTGATGCCAGAGTAAAACAACCTCATGTGCTGGAAATGTTGTTTAGGAACTTTTGAAAGATGTGAGGATAGATAGGTCCCTGGGGGTTGATGGCGAGTTTCAGGAAGCGAGGAAAGAGATTGCTGTGCCATTGCTAATGACCTTTGTGAACTCACTGGCAACAGGACTAGTACCAGAAGACTGGAAAGCAAATATAATTCTTTTGTTCAAGAAAGGGACAAGGGATAAATCTGGGAATCATAGACCAGTGAGCTTTACATTAGTACTGGGCAAACTACTGCAGTGATTTATGAGCATTTGGAGAAGCAAAGTATGATTAGGGATAGTCAGCACAGCTTTGTGAGGAGCAGGCCCTGATTCAAGAGCTTGATTGACTCATTGAGGAAGTCAGGAGGAATGGGATCAACAGAAACTATCCCATCCTTCAAGATGGAATCTGTTGTTCATTGGTGCCGTTGTGGGTGCACTAAGCAGTATCTTAAGGTCCAGTTGCTTGAACTCTAAACACTTGCGCAAATTCCTTAACAATTTTTTGCCAAGACTTAAAGGTTCCCTTGACTATTTATTTCTGACATCTGAGATGCTCATGGACCTCTAAGCACTGAGGACCTCTATATTAATCAAATTAAAATTTTGAGTATGGAGGGAATCAGAGTACTCATCCTTGTGCCAGGTTTGCCAGAGGTTCAGTAAACCTTCCTAAAGTAATGACTTCCAGCAATTGTTCTCAGTAATGATTACTTAATTTTCAGAAGATGCAGGCATGGCTTCAGTGCCAGTTAGATTCAGATGCTGCTAATTACTTCTGAAATCATACCATGTGAATATGTACTATGGAGCCAAACAGCCCAATTGTTGATCGTTGAATGAGCAGTCAATATAATGGATAAATCTCAGGTGTGAGTAATAGCAGATCAATCTGGTGAGGATTCTCTGTCCATTGGAATTCCAATGCATGGGTTCCAGTACAACTGAATTTATTACTAATGCTATTTTATCAGGGAGCACTTGGTTTGCTATTCAAGACAGTTCCATGTAGATGCAACTGAGCCTGTGAGTAAATGTCTATTGATAAAGATACCTGTATCCTACTGGATGAAATAGTTTTAAAGTAGATTTATTACTTACTAGTTTGGTGTCAAACTAAATGGTATAATTTTACCACTTTAAAAAAAAAATACTGATCACCATGATGAAGCTGGCAATGTTCTTTCCAAGAACTTTAAAACTTGTGTGGTAAGATGTCACTATGGCTTGAAAGAGACTCCAAATTTGGTGAAAAGTAATTAATCTGAAAACATTTCAGAACAATATTTTCAGTAGAAATTTCCATTTGTAATCTGAATTTATAATGTTAACAGCTGATTTTTTGGCATTGTATGTGCTTTGAGGGTGGTGTGGAGGAGATTTGCTAACTTGATTCTGGAGGATTGGAGTAATGGTTTATGATGAGAGACTGAGTAGTCTAGGATTATGCTCACTGGAATTCAGGAAAAATGAGAGGGAATCTTCAAGTTCAAATTTGTTTAATTTTCATTCTTATAAAAACACAAAATTATGAAAGGGATAGATAAGATGGAGAAAAGTTTTTTTTTCACTAGTAAGTGAGACCAGAACTAGGGGACATAAGCTCAAGATTTGTAGGAATGGGTTTAGGATGGATATGAGAAATTGCTTTTCTCAGAGAGTAGTGAAATTGTCTGCCTAGTGAAGCAGTAGAGGCCATCATTAAAAGTATTTAAGACACAATTAGATTTTTTTTTTGCAAAATGGGGAATTAAAGGTTACAGAGAAAGATACTTGGGTGTAATTGAATTGAAGGTGAGCCCAGCTATGGCATTGTTGAATGGTGGAGTAGGTTCACCAGGCTTATGTTTTTATAATGGATGGTATAAATGAAAGAAACAGCTGGAACATAAATGGTACAGGAACACAGTCCATCTATTTAGCCAAGAAGGTTATTCTTTTAAAATGTGAGCCTGATATGACTTTGTAATATCTTTTGAGGGATTTCTCTGGTGTTAAAACTCCTTTGTTAGAACTCCTTCCAAAACTGCTCAACTGTAAATTATAAAACAGATATTCAAATAGCTGGGAACTCTATCAACAAATTTGGAGCTTTTGATAAGTTGATGAAAATCATTATAGGGAATTCTTCTCAGTCCCCAGCCTGTCAATTTCTTTCACCCTGTCTTTTGCTACTTGTTTCAAACATAATAAAAAAAAAATTGGAACTATTTTGAATGTGCTGAAGCAGAGACAGCTCTTGCTTGTTGCTAAGCAACCAAGCATACTGTGAATAGTATTGAGCTTTTGCTTTCTTTGTTTTGGGTTTGGTCTTGGATGGAAGGAATGTCAATGTGAAACTGATTTCTCACCCGAGAAACTGTCAACCCTCACCATTTGAGAATGAGGCTGTAATCTATAAAGTTACAGCAATGTATTTTGTCATGCCAATTCTATAAATTTTAAAATATCAACCATGACTAGTTTCCTGTTCAGTAGTGGAAATCTCCACTCAGTTATAATTGTTTTGAAGCAACTTTTTCAATGTTTGATTTTAAAAAAGACAAAAATGAAAGGATGAGGACCATTAGATTGACCACCTTTTCAAAAGGAATAAAAGGAGAATGCCTGATTTTGTTTGAGATCACTGAGTGTAGTCAAAATTCCACGTGGAAAGCAACAATAGATTTGAAAATTATATAATTCTGCAGCTAAACCGATTCTCCTGCCATTGTTAAAATATTTTGGCCCAAGAGACACTGATGTGCATAGCCTGATAAGAGAAATGAGTACACGATCACATGAAGATCATAGATAGCATCAGAAACTATTGCCCACTCCCACTTTCAATTAGTCATCACTATCCTAAGGCCTCAAGTGCAGTCATAATATTGGCACTCTTGTGGCAGACTCTAGAACACTAGTATGAACTTGCTATAACTACAAATCTAAAACCATAGATGTGCTAAAGCTCTCAGCATGAAACCAGTCTGCATTTACTTATTCAAGTGCACAAGTCTTTTGTTTGTTGAATGGCAGATTACAAAATGTAACCATACTGTTCAAAATGAATGTTACTGAACTACCTCCAGGTGAAATATTTGAGGCAAATGCCATTGTTTCTATAGAATTGCCACTAAATTCCTTCTCCCAATATACAAAAAAAGCAATGTACTGTTATTCTTGCTAATGAATACCCAAAGGATAAGTCTGGTATAAATCAAAGTTGGCTTAAGTTCCTTCCTTAACCAAAACAATTCTACAAAGTTCACGATCCCCAAATGAGACTGTTTATAGACTGCCTGAAAGCCAGAATGACTAACATTTTTATCCAACAGCTGTTCAAATGATAGATGAGAGACAGCCTATACAGTTCAGTAAATGCATATAGGTTACCCAAAATGTATGTGGCAAACTTCTTGGAAGATTAAGAGCAGAGGTTCATCCTTTATTTAAAAAAAAGTGAACCTGACAAGTAGTGAGAAGAATAAAAAAATAGCATGGTGGTGTATATTTAAATTAAGTTACAGCCTGATATTTTCTTTAGAAAAGAGCAGTATATAAGAGATGGAGGTTTTATGGTCAACGTAATTTGACAACAGTTCTTGTGGTAGGTTCCTGGGGTGTAAATCTCAGGATTGTCTTGGCTACAAAACAGATGAGCTGGAATTCCCTCTCTGAGAAGCCTGTGAATATGTGAAGATTTCTACCCCAGAAGGATGTATATTCTGAGTAATTAGATATATTTATGCCTAAACGATAGAATTTTGGACTCGCATGAGGAAATCTGCAGATGCTGGAAATTCAACAACAATTCAAACAACTAAGGGTCTCCTGACGAAGGGTCTCGGCCCGAAATGTCGACAGTGCTTCTCCTTATAGATGCTGCCTGGCCTGCTGTGTTCCACCAGCATTTTGTGTGTGTAGAATTTTGGACAACAGGGGAAATGAAGATTATGGGAGTTGGTCTTAAAAGTACAATTGAGTCCGTAAGCCAGATCAACAATAATTATGTTGGAAAATGGAACAAGTTGGCATGAGAAGGTGCTCTGATCTCTTGTGTTCTTAGTAAAATATATTCTTCAGATTTCCATGTTTGGTTCTTTTCAAGCGAGCATGCTTTTAACACTTGTGACATCATTGGAATATTTATGTATCATTACTGTATTGTTACAAGAATATTTATTTGGATTTTCAGCTGCTTTACAAACCTTCTTGATTCTATCGATCATATAATTGGAAGAAGGACAACTTTTACTCTGCTTTGATAGTTCATTTGCAGTGTGAACAGAACAGTTTAAAAGAGACCTGTTACCTACAAAAGCAAATGATTCCATCCAGATAGTTGACAACAAAGAAATACATAAGTAATATTAGTGTCAATTCTTGGCTTTTTATCTAGTAATAATTAATGCATCAAAACAAACATTTTAATCTTTTTTTTTTCTAGAACCTCCATTATAAACTATTAGAAGTGCTGATTGGTTTCAAGAGTAGAATAAAAATTACTCTGAGGAATTATTTCTATGATATTATATCCAATAATTTCCTGAAATCCTATGATTTCTGTCTCTGAGGTCGATGTGAGAGCATCCCTCAGGAGGGTGAATCCACGAAGAGCATCTGGGCCAGACAGGGAACCTAACCAAGTACGAAAGACCTGTGTTGACAAACTGACTGGCGTTTTCACTGACACCTATAACCCCTTGCTTTGGCAGTGTGTTACCCATTGACATAGCTACTCCTGTTAGAGGGGCACCTTGGATCTGCTCCAATTTGTCTACTGGAGCAATGGGTCCACAGCAGATGTCATCTCATTTGCTCCTCATTCTACTCCGGAACATCTGGACAGCAAAGATGCATACACCAGGATGCTCTTTATCAACTACCATCATCTCCTCAAAAGTAATCAATAAGCTCCAAGACCTTGGTCTCAATAGCTCCTTATGCAATTGGATACTGGATTTCCTCACTTGCAGACCCCAGTCAGTTCAGATTGGCAAAAAAATCTCCTCACGATCTCCATCAATACAGGTTCACCACAGGGCTGTGTACTTCATCCACTGCTCTACTTGCTTTATACTTGTGTGGCTAAGCACAGCTCCAATGGCAAATTCAAGTTTGCTGATGAGACAACTGCTGTGGGCCAAATCAAAGGTAACAATGAATCAGTATACAGGAGGGAGATTGAAAATCTGGCTGAATGGCGCCATAACATGACATCTAATACTTTGACAAAGTCCTATAGATGTGTAATGCAGAGTATATTGACTGATTGCATCACAGCCTGGAATGGAAACACTAATGGCCCTAAAGGAAAATCCTACAAAGAGAAGTAGATTTGGCCCAGTCTGTCATGGGTAAAGCCCTCCCAACCATTGAGCACATCTACATAACATGCTGCCTCAGGAAAGCAACATCCACCATCAGGTACTCCACCAGGACATGTTCTCTTCTCACTGCTGCCATCAGGAAAAAGGTACAGGAGCCTCAACCATCAAGCTCTTGAACCAAAAAGGATAGCTTCACTTGCCCCATCATTGAAATGTTCCTACAACCAATGGACTAATTTTCAGGGACTCTTCATCTGTTGAAAGGCATGGACAGAGTGGATGTGGCAAAGTTCTTTTCCATGGTGGGGGAGTCTAGTACGAGAGGACATGACTTGAGGATTGCAGGGTGCCCATTTAGAACAGAGATGCGGGAAAAAAAAAATGTTTTTTAGCCAGAGGGTGGTGAATCAATGGAATTTGTTGCCATGGGTGGTAGTGGAAGCCAAGTCATTGGGTGTATTTAAGGCAGAGATTGATGGGTATCTGAGTAGTCAGGGCATCAAAGGTTATGGTGAGAAGGCAGGGGAATGGGACTAAAGGGGAGATTGGATCAGCTCATGATGAAATGGCAGAGCAGACTCGATGGGCTGAATGGCAGACTTCTGCTCCTTTGTTTAAAAAAAAAAAAAAATCTTTCTTGATATTTGTTGTTTCTTCATATTTGTACAGTTCATCTTCTGTACACTGAAAGCTCAAGTTGATGTAGTCTTTCATTGATTCTGTTATGGTTATTCTAAAGTTATTGCTGTGTGCATACATCTACTGATGCTTCTGGACACATCAGTGATGTTCCTGGAATCATTGGGTGTTTTGGGTCTTTCAACATCATACACCCTCCTCCAGGTGACCCAGCCGGGGCTGATCAGACCTCAGCTTGTGTCCAGATGGCTAGCTACACATGACTCCATGGCTCCCCTCTCTTGAGCCACAGCCATCTTGAGGCCCTCTCTGCCGCATCAGTGGTGCTGTGGATGGCTCTCCTCTTCCTCTCTCCCTTGATGCCCAAATTGCTGTCAGCTCTGGCTAAGGAATGGGCTGTGAATCCCCTACAACCAACCTCCACTGGGAGACATCTCGCTCTCCATCCAGCCTGCTGGCAGTTGCTGACCAGTCCTGTGTACTTAGAGCTTCCTTTCAAAGGCCTCTTCCAAGCGATCTTCCCATGGGACTGTCAGCTCCAGCAGCACCACCCGCTTCATAGACTCAGACACAACAACAATGTCTGGTCTCGGGGTGGTGGCTGCAATTGGGGAAATTCAGCTATCGTTCGAGGTCCACCAACAGCTGCCAGTCCCCTGCAGAGGTCAGGATACCTGCAGATGTTCTTTTGGCATGTATTGGCTGCTCCCCAGCTCTGATAAAGGCAATGGTCTGCTTGGGGGGGTCGGGACCACTTCACCTACTTAACTCCTGTGCTGATGGCTTCAGCAATGGTCTTCAGGACCTGATCATGCCTCCATCGGTACCGTCCTTCACCAAGTGCCTTTGTGCAGCTGCTGAGGATGTGCTCCTGGGTTCCTCACTTGGAGCACAGTGAGCACGCTGATGACTCTGCTTTGCCCCAAGTGTGCAGGTTTGATGGGCTTGGAAGTGTCAATCATGTCCATCAATACTTGAAGATTGGCATTCCATGTGTCACTGGGTCCTTAATGAATAGTAGGGCAATAAAATAATGTGATTATTGTATGATTCTTTTTATATTTAAAAAAAAAAAAATCCAAATTGCAGATTTAATTGATCTCTGGAAGGTCAAAGGGAGATCCGAAAGACTCTATGCTTTCAATTTTACAGACAGACATACTTTATTGATCCCGAGGGAAATTGGGTTTCATTACAGCTGTGCCAACCAAGAATAGTGAAGAAATATAGCAATATAAAACCATAAATAATTAAATAATAATAAGTTAATTATGCCAAGTGGAAATAAGTCCAGGACCAACCTATTGGCTCAGGGTGTCTGACACTCCGAGGGAGGAGTTGTAAAATTTGATGGCCACAGGCAGGAATGACTTCCTATGCCAGTCAGTGTTACATCTCAGTGGAATGAGTCTCTGGCTGAATGTACTCCTGTACCTAACCAGTACCTCATGGAGTGGATGGGAGTCATTGTCCAAGACGGCATGCAACTTGAACAGCATCCTCTTTACAGACACCACTGACAGAGAGTCCAGTTCCACCCCACAACATCACTGGCCGTACGAATGAGTTTGTTGATTCTGTTGGTGCCTGCTGCCCCAGCACACAACAGCAAACATGATAGCACTGGCCACCACAGCCTCGTAGAACATCCTCAGCATCATCCAGCAGATGTTAAAGGACCTCGGTCTCCTCAGGAAATAGACACTGTTCTGCCCCTTCTTGTAGACAGCCTCAAGTGTTCTTTTACCAGTCCAGTTTATTGTCAATTCATATCCCCAGGTATTTGTAATCCTCCACCATGTCCACACTGACCCCTTGAATGGAAACAGGGGTCACCGGTGCCTTAGCCCTCCTCAGGTCCACCACCAGCTCCTTAGTCTTTTTCACATTTTCACATTAATAGGCTAAAAGAAATACGTTGCTTTAATTATTGTAGTATTACAATATTGTCATTGTTCCAATCTCCTCGTACACTTGTCCTTCCAAATTGTAAAATCTTTTAGTCCTATCAGCCTCATATCTGTATTCCTCCAATTACAACTTCTTGAACATCTTCCCCCCCCCCTCCCACCCCCATTTTCTTCACTCTGCTTTAGGTGACAGTGTGGCCTCTGACATTTCTTCCTAACATCAGACAGTAAGGTCAGATAACACAAGAGAAGAACAGGGAGATGGGCAAATAGTTTTGGATTTAGTCCTAACTTGACTGTTTGCTGTCCATTTGCTTTCTTTCTCATTTTCCCTCTTTCATGATCTCTCTTCTTGAACTCTTTCCTTACTCTTCCCTTTTTCTCCCCCTGCTCCCTACTTTTGATGTCTTATCTATCTCTCTCACTCCCTTGTTCTGTCTTGTTTTTTCCCTCATGTCCTCCCCCTCATACCTTTCCCACTTCATGTCTCCACCTAGTTGGTTCAATTTCATTCTTACACCATGTGGCAGTTTAGTAACTGGGGAGTCTGGCGGTCTGAGCAATTGGATTGCAAGGGGTTTGGTGCAGGGTGGTGCTGGTCCTAACTTTTGATGTCCTAATAATTACTGGGGGACCTGGGGTGAATGGGGATTGGTGGTGGGATAGTTAGGAAGTGGGTTGGAATGGTTGGGGTGTGGAGTTTGCAGGGAAGGGGAAGATTCCAAGGCTCATTAGTTTCCCGTGTGTCCGGGTAAAGTGATTACAAAGAATAATGTCAAGCTGGTTTATTTTTGGAAATCCTCTATGAAACCTTCCTTCCCAGCAGCGAAGATAATTCGCACTTTAAAAATGTTAACCTGTTAATATGTAATTACATTAACTGCACTTAATGTGATTGGTTGTAACAGAGGTCATTAAAAGTTGTATATTGAAAATATTACTGGTGTGATTGCTGAGACTCCACTTAATTTGGTGTTCTGACAACTAAACTCAGTTCCTCAACTCGTGCAATGGGGATTTTCAAACTGTCTCTCCACCACCCCACCCCAAACATGTCTGTTTGCCTTAATTTCTTATTAACTATTCTGCTCTGTTTGAATTTTGAAGTTTTAGGATTAACTGTTGTTGATTCTATTGCTCAATGGAGATCTGCTTGCATTAGCAACTTGATATAGAAGTGATTCATGAGAATAGAAGCTTGGAAATGATCATGGGAGTCTACAGAATGTCTTCCAGAGTCCAATTTCTTATCTTGCTCAGTACACGGGTAGTTCCAATGTTTAAACTGTACTTGTTACAAAATCAATAAACCAGAGGATAAAGAAAAAACAGAAACTTGTTGAACAGGAGAATCCATAGATTTCAAACTCCTTACAGAGCTTGATAACGTGAAAATCATGCTTAATATAACAGATGCATGACAGACAGAGCTTCTCTGAACTATATGATGTGGAGGAGGATAATCATCTTTCCAGTGTCCTCAGTCCTCACTAAGATGGGTGACATAATTGATCGGGCAATCAGCCAGTCTGGCTCTCCTGGAAAATCCAAAGGACAGGATGTACTTTAGAATGGAAAAACACAGATTGTTTCTGACAGTTCTGGATAAATAAATCAAACTACAGAAATTTGATGTAGAGGAGCACAATCTTTTATGTAGAGGTGCTAATCTTTGGATTCTTCTGAACAGGAGTGAGTAAAATCCCCTTGAAGTTGATGAGTGAATTTATTTAATGGGAATCATTTTGTTGTTGGACAGACTGGGGAGGGGAGAAGGTGCTGCTCGTGCATGTAAAATGTTTTATTTCCTAATCTCTTCAGAATAGTGCAGGAAAAACTGGGAAACGTGGCACTCTAGCTGTGGACATTTCACTTGCAGCAGTAGTTCTGACATTCAAATGAAGTCCAAGTTTATTGTCACCTGTGCATGTACAGTGAAACACGGGTGCCATGGAAAAACCTGAATCAGCATTGCGGGCTAACACGTTGGACAGAAATTGTACAAGAAAGTGAAGAGGAAAGAAGACCTTAGTGCAAAAAAGCATTTATTATTGCTTAAGAATAACCAACTGCCTTTAAATTGAACATGCTTTGAAGGGGGTCAAAACATCAATTAACTCAACTCCAAATGACAAGATACAGACTATAAGCTCATGTAACTTTGCAAATAACCCTCAATAGGGGAAAAGATAACATGCCCATAACAATGTTTGGCTTTGGTCAAGTTTGCTAGGATCCCAGTCCACTTTATATCCACCTACTACTATTCAAAATAAGTTTTAATACTTAATTCTCACTAACTCTGCATTTACCACTCGTCTCCAATTTCTCCTGAAGCAACTAAGTGGTTTGCTGATTGACTTCAGAGGGTAATAATATTAATGTTGAACAGGAGTCACATACAGTACATTTGCACCATATAGGGGGATTTATTTTGTTAACTGATTTTTAGTGAATGGATTATTTTCTTTAATAATTCATCAGGTTTACTTTGACTAATTTCAGCTTTTTACTAACTAATTAAATGGTTGGTAACATTACATCAACACGTGGTATGTGATTGATGGAATGATGAGTTTTGACTTGTAGTGGAAATTGAGATTGTCCTTTTCCACTTGTCAGGATATTCAATGAGATGAATGTTTCTTCTACACACTTCTCAAGTATTAACTGTCATATTGAAGGTTTTTCAGTTGTATTGACATGAATTCGGCTGTACAGAATTCTGACAGTTTCTATTCTTTATACATGTGAACATAACTAAGGTATGCTGAATGTCATACTTTTAATAGTACATAGAAATGTTACTGAATGTTAATGAACATTACTTAAAATAAAGATAAATACTATTGAGAAATATTTCAGAAATACCTCACTTTATAATTTGCACAACAAATTTATAATCAAATCTAAAATGTTTAATTTTACTGGAAAGCAGTGTGGCTTCAGAGATGGTCTGTAAGAGTAGAACCAGGCTTGTGAATCAGTTATCTGCCATAAACCCTTGATAAATCCTGCACAAAATTACAAATGACGCAGAGAATGCAGAATCTACTTTGTAACACAACACACATAAAGGTCATGTTATGAAGCAATAAAATTTTAAGCTTAAAGTTTTGACTCGTAGTGCAGCTTGATATGGTGCCATAGTATCAAGGGATATGACCAGTTTTAGAATCAATGTGGGTGATGCTTGGGTGTTAGATATATTGATGGTCTGCTACAGTGGGAAGGGTCTTAACTTATCAATATTTTTGGATGACTGGAATGCAAGTCTGACCTTATTAGAATTGCTTGCAAACTTGTAACTTATTTTGAAATCTGTTCCTCATCCTTCCAGATACTGTACTCTGAAGTAGGGTTCCCTACAGTTTTTATGCCATGGACTCTTACCATTAACTGAGGAGTCCATTGACCCCAGGTTGGGAAACCCTTCTCTGAAGTTGTGTGTGTGGAGAATTGTTTTGCAAATATAACTATATCTTCAAAGATTCTACAAGAGTATTTGGATACAAGTGCATTTGTAGATTAATAAAATGAGTTGACTGCTGGTTTAAAAGTCCAGTACCTTCCTCCTTTGAAGAGCAGGGGAACCTCGAACTAAATTGAGTTTTGATCTAAGAAACTTGTAGCAGTGGGTGACACTCGTACTAATCCTTATAGTACAGGTAAGACTGTTATGAGTGCTGAAAAGACCTGATGGAAATGGGGTGCAGAGTTAACCATCCCCCCCCCACCTTTGAGAACTATAAACTATTGCTATGCTGCTAAAGAAAGAGGAAGCACAGAGGCAGGGACATCTGCTACAGATAAGAGAGACACACATTTGATTTATGTATTATGGCTTCACTGTTTACCTTTCGCTACAAGGATATTACTTTGCTCGTTAACATTCCTGAGGAGACAGCAGGAGCAGCCTAGTTTGATGGACATGGTCATTTTGAGCTGATGGATGGCTGGTACCTCGTCAGTGGGGATAAAAGACAGGTGTGGGGAGACGCCCTCAGACACTCCAGTGGACACTGACTGAGTGTTGTGCACCCACAGGAAGGTGGGGGCTTCGAGGACCGAACCAGGAGATCGGTCAATAAAGCTCACAGGGTGTGCGTGTGTGTCAGAGTGATGAGTCCACCACAGAAGAATGGTCTAGCCGAGAATGGAGGGGTCATAACAGAATCAGAATACAATAGGTTTGCTGGCTGCAGCTGCTCAATCTCTTGCTTGCTCTCTCTCTCCAACAAATTACAATACAACACCTGCAACTACCTCAGCACACATGAACTGAACTCTATATTCTCTTATGACAATTCATTGACCCCTAGACATTGATAGAGCTTGTTTATTATTGTTAATTATTATTCCTACACTTCTAGGTTTATTGTTGCTAACCTGTTTTATATGTATATTTGCATTTGTGAAACTGTATTGTGTACTTTTACTAATAAACACCTTTAGTTTTCGGTACCACCAGACTCCAACGGATTCTTCTATTTCTGCTGGTCTGTAAACCCAGTTACGGGGTATGTAACAAGACATTTGAAAGATGCAAGATGATTTAAATCAGACACTTGAATGATGTACAGTATTCTTCACTGATGTACCAGAACTTGAATGAATGGATAGCAAGCACCTAATTTATTAGTAACCTCAATTTGTCACATTCAGTAGATAGACAGATGCAAGATGGTGGCACAATGCAGTGCGCAGCGGCCACTCCAGGAATGAATATCTGTTATCTGTAAGTAGGGGCCGTGTACAATCCTGATTTGATGGAGACGGATGTGTGAAGCACGGAGGAACATCTAGTGACACTTTTGAAATGTCTGTTTTGCTGCTGCTGCTACTGTGCGATCGGAATAATTTCTGGGAGGAAGGCCCCGAATCCTTGGCCTTGGCTGTTGCTTGGTGGCTGGTGCTGGGGTCAAAGCACTCGGCAGAGATGGTGCTCGGTGTCGGAGGGCTGGTCAGAGGCTCAGTTTTCGGACGGACTCGGAGTTGGCTGTGGTCGGAGCTCCCAAAGTGCTGTATCGGCAAGCTGTGGCGCTGGAGGTTCATGGCAGGAAGAGTTTTTCTTCCTTCTACCGTCTGCGTGAGATGATGGGCTGTCGGGACTTTGAGACTTTCTTTTAAACCGTGCCATGAACTGCTCTTTATCAGATTATGGTATTCCTTTGCACTGTTGAAACTGTTATAATTATGTGGTCTTTGTCAGTTAGTCTTTTATCAATTATGGTATTTACACTGTTGAAACTGTTAACTATATGTAACTATGTGGTTTTGTGTAGGTCCTGTAGCTTTAGGTTTGTCTGTTGGGTTTGTAGTTTCTTTCCGGGGAACGTGCTAAAACGATAGCGCGATATTGATACGCAGCAGCCTCTCCCGACTCTGGATTGGGGATTACCAAACATTATGTTGTTTTTCTTGTGCGGTCTGTTTTGTGCTTTTTCATGATATCATTCCGGAGAATGTTGTCTCTTTTTTAACTGCATTGTATTTGTGGTTTATAAATGACAATAAACTGACTCTGAATCCTACGGAGTTGGATCTCGCCAAATAGTTTTCAGTTCATCATGGACATGGGTAATTGTCCGTGTAGTCAAGATGATCTTCCTATCACCACAGCTGTTAGAGATTAATTGATGTACCAAAACACCTCCATTAAAATGTGAAGTTGAAATTGTCTAAGTGTAGCTTTATAAATCTATTCTATTCTCTATCCTTTCACCATTGCAGCTGCTTGGGAAAAGAGATGGAAGAGGGGACCAGCACTAAATAAACATTTGATCAATGAGATAGAATTTGAGCAGAGAATCTCAGTTGGTTCTTTGCGATACAAAATTCTCAGTCCAATGTGGCAAATCCAAAATGGCAGACTCCAATGTACTTTTGTAATTTCTGTATTTTCAGGCAGGTAGCAACAAAAAAAATCAAGTAGCTTTTCTCTGATAATGTGGCAGAATATCACTTGTCCAAGCAAATATAATTGCTGTTATTCTATTTAGATGATATTAATGAAACTTAAGGTGGAGGTAGTGAGAGTTTGAATTTCACATTATAACTTGGATGAGGACTTCCTAGCTATCACCACAGTGATTGATCAGATGACTCTGGAAGATGAAGAAGCAGATCTACATACAGACTCTGATAAAATGAACTTGCAGTCTAGTTTAAAGGAGACAGTGGCAATTAAAGCAAAATGCCCTAGTAAAAATGAAAGAAAATTCAGACAAAGTAAAATCCAAAGTGACAACTGTGCGCAAGTGTGCGACTCAGCCATGGGATCTTGGTGAAAAAGTATGTCTAAAATTGTATTTTCTACATGTAGAAGATGGAACAGTACAACACAGGAACAGGCCTGTCAGTTCAGTGTTATGCCAAACCTGTTGTGTCTGTGCACAACTACGTATATATTAAATAAAAGCATGTACACGGGAGATGGCATCAGATGGTTTATTCACATTGCATTGAGGGAGGGAAAACTGTGCACATGCACAGACAACAGAACAATATGTAGTTCTGAGGGAGGGCATCACTATTCTAAAAGAAATGGATCCATATGTTACACTTCCTTCCCCTTTAGATTAATGCAACATAAAACTACATGCACAAAACATTCAATTTCCCTTTTTATTAAACCCATATTGAAATAAACATGCTTACACAATAACAGTTCATAACTAACTGCACAGTTCTAAAGGTTTAGTCTTTTGGGTGGCACTCTATTGCTTTCAGGATAGTGCCTCTGGAGCTAAGCAGTGGCATCAGGTTTGGTAGGTGTCTTGTCTCGGTCAACATTCTTGGTTTCTGGTGTCACATTGCTGTCAGTGATATCCTCACAGGTAAGTCTGGTGACTATCTTGTAGGATGCATTCAACTCGGGTCTATTCTTCGGTTGAACATTCAGTATTTGGTCCACATGACATCTCCATGTCTGATCTCCAACATATAAGATCCTGGTCAGATCCCACTTGGAGTACTTTGCTCAATTCTATTCGCCTCACTACAGGAAAGACATGGAAACTGTAGAAAGGGTATAAGAGGAGATTTACAAGGATGTTGCCTGGTATGGGGAGCATGCCTTATGAGAATAGGTTGAGTGAACTTGGCCTTCTCTCTTTGGAGTGATGGAGGATGAGAGGTGACCTGATAGAGGTGTACAAGATGATGAGAGGCATTGATCATGTGGATAGTCAGAGGCTTTTTCCCAGGGCTGAAATGGCTAGCACAAGAGGGCACAGTTTTAAGGTGCTTGGAAGTGGATACAGAGGAGATGTCGGGGGTAAGTTTTTTTTGGTTTTTAAACAGAGTGGTGAGTGTGTGGAATGGGCTGCCAGCGGCAGTGGTGGAGTCAGAAATGATAGGGTCTTTTAAGAGACTTCTGGATGGCTACATGGAGCTTAGAAAAATAGAGGGCTATAGGTAGAGCCTAGGTAGTTCTAAGGTACAGACATGTTTGGTACAGCTTTGTGGGCCGAAGGGCCTGGATTGTGCTGTATATTTTCTATGTTTCTATCCACTGTGTACATCAGTACTCCAGTTCTTGTAGCTATCCTACCAGATGCCCGCTTGTCGTCTTGGTAATAATACGCTAGGACTTCCTGTCTTGTTTTGGGTTCGTACGTGTCACCAATTTGTTGTGTCTGTGCACTACAATTATATTAAATAAAAGCATGCATGTGGGGGATGGTTTGAACTGGTGTACTCAGTGCAGCGAGAGGGAGAGCAATAAGCATGCGCAGACAACAGATCAGTATGTAGTGCTAAGTGGGGGGGGGGGATCATTGCTCTAAAAGAAATAGATCCATACATTAGAAAACTAATTAAATTAGTAATCATACATGAGGTGGGCGAAGATGCCAGAGTAAGGAGGTGGGGGGGGGGGGGGAAGGGAAGGTGTATAAGCTAGAAGATGATGGGTTTAGCCGGGTGGGTGGGGGAGGGGAAGGTATAAACAGAGTTGGAAAGGGCTGGAGAAGAAGGGATCGGATAGTAGAGGAGAGTGGACCATGGGAGAAAGGGAAGGAGGAGAGCTGGGAGGGGGGGGGGGGGGGGAAGGTGAGGAGCGTTGAGAGGGGAGCCAGAGTGGGGAATGAATACTGGGAGGGGGGGGGAGGAAAAATTATTGGAGAAATTAATGTTCATGACAACAGTTTGGAACCTACCTGGACAGAATATCATATCCAACTGAATTAATCCCTTCCATTTTCCTCATTCATGTGCCTATCTAAATGTCTCTTAAAAGTCTATAATGTATCTGCCTCTACCACCATCCTGAGCAGCACATTCCAGGCACTTGTCACACTGAGTGTTTTTATAATTTAAAAAACAATTGCCCCTCACTTCTCCTTTGAACTTGCCCCTTCTCACGTTAAATGCATGTCCTCTGATATCAGACATTTCAATCCTGGGAGAGAGATGCCTTTTGTCTGCTCTACCTATGCCCCTCATAATCTTATACATGTCTAATAGGTCTCCCCTCAGCCTCTGCTAGTCCAGAGGAAATAGCCCAAGTTTGTCCAATCTCTCATTGTAGAACACTCCCTCTAATCCAGGCAGCATCCTGGTAAACCTCTTCTGCACCCTCTCCAAAGCCTCAACACCCTTCCTAGAATAGGACAGCCAGAACTGCATGCAGTTCTCCAGATGCAGCCTGACTAGTGTTTTATAAATCTGCAACATAACTTCCTGATTTTTGAACTCACTGCCTCAACTAATAAAGGCAAGCATGCCATATGCATTTTCAACCACCTATGTGTAGCCATTTTCAGGGATCTATGAACTTGGACACAAAGATCTGTCCGTTGACAGTCCTGCCTACATACATGGGAAATGAGGTTGGAATGTCCATGTCGCACAGATGATCAAAATAAGAAATATACCTGAATGACAAATGCAATCCTGTAAGGGGTCCACATGTACATCTTTGTAATAGTGCAGAGGGGATGAGGAAGCACAGAAGAATTGGCTAAGTTGCAGCATATAATAACGAACAGTAACCTTGATTATTTTTCGTTACTACTTGCCTGAAAATATAGAACTCTATTTACAACTGTACAATCCTGGCCAAAAATATTTATTTTAATCGCTATCCATTACTGAAGATGCATTGAATTTGTTAGGAAATATAATTGTGGACTCATTGGTAGATAATCATCTATATTTACTTTGTTATTTTTAGCATAGTGGTATATCAATGTTGGACTAATGCTAAGGAAACAAAATGTGTGACACATTCATATAATTTGCTTAGGGTGTTTGTGACTAGACAAATGTGATTTTTGATTGTGATTTTTAAATTAATGGGTTAGTTCAAAGATAACACTTAAATGTGTCTTTTGGAATAATCTCATTTTTTAAATATTTCATGTATTTACTTAAAACTAATATCCTCCTTACAAAAATAATTTTGAACTAATTGATGATTATTTTGAGGAATATTACCTTGTGATAGACGTTAACATTTCTGACCTTATTTCCAATGCATACCAAATACCTGAGGGAATGCGCATTCTAGTCCTTTGTTTAGTTATTAAGCCTATAATCCTTTATAAATTGAAACAAAACTTATGAACCCTTGAGCTACATTCATTGCATTCACTTTGTGTATTAACATGATACCAATTGGAGAAAATGTATAAAATCACAACTGGGGTATTTTACATAATGTATAATCATAATGTATTTTTGTTGCTTGTGCTTTTACAGATTTTCTAGTCTTGTGTTTTCCATTTTTTTTTAAGGGATACCCAAGGTAAACAATAATATGAACATACGGTGTGACAGGAAGTGCAACCATTGCTTTAGACTGCCAAAACATGTTTACAATTGCTAATTTTGGTGATGAATTCAGATAACTGCAGATACTGTCAGTGCTGGTGCAAGTTTATTTTTCCAAAGATTCAGATTCTTATAGGACATGCATGCTGATTGACCTCGTGAGTTCCTTCAACAGTTTGTTTTATTTCCTCGGACATCCTGACTGGTTATATTTGGCTGGCATTCCCTTCTAGAATAAAGGTACAGCAAGTTATTATTAATGCATAAATGGTAGATTACATTCAGACCACAAACAAATATGTGGTTAAACTAGAATACTCTAAGTTGCTGCATCTTTAGTTTAAGTTAAAGTAAGTACTCCCTCATCACCTGACTCTCAATTAACTAATATTGAATAGAAGGAAGTTCTTGTGTAAGGGTTAGGAAATATATAAACATTTGTCCTTAAGATATAGGAGCAGAATTAGGCCTATTGAATTTGCTCCATCATGGCTGATTTATTATCCCTCTCAACCTCATTCTCCTGCCTTCTCTCTCTAACCCTTGACATCCTGACTAAGAAATTTTGCTCTAAATATATTCAATGATTTGACTTCTACATCTATCATTGGCAATGAATTCCACAGATTCACCACCTTCTGGTTAAAGAAATTCCTTCTCATTTCTGTTCTAAAAGACCATCCTTCTATTCTGATACTGTCTCCTCTGATCTAGAATCATCCACTATAGGAAACATCCTGCCCTCATCAACTCTGGCAAGGTCTTTCAATATCTGATGGGTTTCAATGAGAATCTTTCCCCCTGCTTTCACCCCCACCCATTCATCTAGACTCTAGTACATAAAAGCCCAGAGCCATCAAACACTTCTCGTACATTAACTTTCATTCCCAGAATCGTTCTTGTGAACCTCCTCTAGATCCTCTACAGAGCCAGTGTATATTTTCTTACATAAGGGGCCCAAAACTCTTCGCAATACTGCAAGTGCAATCTGGCCAATGCCTTAGCGAGCTTCAGCATCACATCATTGCTTGTATTCTAGTCCTCAAAATGATTTCTAACATTGCATTTGCCTGCCTTACCACCTACTGAACCTGCAAATTGAATTCTTTATTTCTTACAACCTTCACACACGAGGAGTAAAAAATCTTTGTGGTACGTCTCCATTTAAACGTGCAATTTGTAGTAATTTGTAATAAATAGTATGTACAACAGGACAGTCAATATAGCTTCGAAATGCAATTGTATCAGGATGTTGGTCCTGGCTTTTATGTTGCGGTACCATTTCACGGATGGTAGCAGCTGGAACAGTTTGTGGTTGGGGTGACTCGGGTCCCCAATGATCCTTCTGGCCCTTTCTACACAACTGTGTCTGTAAATGTCCTGAATAGTGGGAAGTTCACATCTACAGATGCGCTGGGCTGTCCGCACCACTCTCTGCAGAGTCCTGCAACTGGAGGAGGTACAGTTTCCATACCAGGTAGTGATGCAGCCAGTCAGGATACTCAATTGTGCCCCTGTAGAAAGTTCTTAGGATTTGGGAACACATACCAAAATCCTCGGTGATGTGTATGCTGAGGAACTTAAAGCTGTTCACCCTCTCAACCCCAGATCCATTGATGTCAATAGGGATTAGCCTGTCTCCGTTCCTCCTGCAGTCCACAACCAGCTCCTTTGTTTTTGCAACGCTGAGGGAGAGGCTGTTTTCTTGACACCACTGCCTCAGGGTGATGATTTCTCTGTAGGCTGCCTCGTTATTATTTGAGATGAGGCCTATCAATGTAGTATCATCAGCAAATTTAATTAGCAGATTGGAGCTGTGGGTGGCAACACAGTCATGGGTATACAGAGAGTAAAGGAGGGGGCTTAGGACACAGCCCTGAGGGTTGGAGGTGAGGGAGCCCACTCTAACCACCTGCCGGCAATCTGACGGGAAGTCCAGGATCCAGCTCCACAAGGCAGGGTGAAGGCCAAGGTCTCTGAGTTTCTTGTCAAGCCTGGAGGCAATTATAGTGATGAATGCTGAACTGTAGTCCAAGAAGAACATTCTCACATAAGCATCCTTCCCCAGATGGGTAAGCCAGCGTGTAGAGCAATGGCTATTGTATTGTCTGTCGCATTTAAGCTTCAGGGAGTCCTGCATGAGGTTTCCCAAGTTCCTTTGCACCTCTGATTTTTGAATTTTCTCCGAAGTTAGAAAACACTCCATGCCTTTATTCTCTGCCAAAGTGCATGACCATACACTTCCCAACACTCTATTCCATCTGCCACTTCTTTGCCCATTCTCCCAATCTTTCCAAGTACTTCTTCAGACTCTGCTTTCCTCAGCACTACACACCCCTCCACCTGTCTTTGATTTGTCTGAAAAGTTGTCCACAATACTATCAATTCCATCATCCAAGTCATCAACACAGTGCGAAAGGAAGTGGTCTCAACACCGATCCTTGTGGAACGCCACTTGTCACCGGCAGTCAACCAGAATTGGCCCACTTTATTCCATCTCTTTGCCTCCTGTCAATTAGCCTACCCATGGGCTCTTGTTTAGCACCCTCGTGCAGCACCTTGTTAAAGGCTTTCTGGAAATCCAAGTATAAACAACATCCACCGAGTCTCGTTTGTATATCCTGCTTATTATTTCCTCAAACAATTTCAAGTGGTTTGTCAGGTATGATTTTCCCCTTAAGGAAACCATGCTAACTTTGACTTTATCATATGCTTCCAAGTACCCAGAAACCTCAGCCTTCCCAACCACTGATGTCAAGCTAACTGGCCTACAAGTTTCCTTTCTTCTGCCTCCCTCCCTTCCTAAAGAGAGGAACGACATTTGCAATTTTCCAGTCCTCCAGAACCATTCCAGAATCTAATGATTCTTGAAAGATCATTGCTAGTGCCTCCATAATCTCTTCAGCTAGCTCTTTCAGAACCCTGGGGAGTCATCCATCTGGTCCAGGTGACATCTACCTTCAGACCATTCAGCTTCCCAAGCACCTACTTTTTAGTAATAGCAACTACGCTCACTTCTGCACTCCCTAACACTCTCAAGTTTATGACACACTGCTAGTGTCCTCCACAGTGAAGACTGGTGCAAAATATTTGTCATTGTCTGTCATTTTTGTCCCTATTACTAGCTCTCCATTATAATTTTCTTGCCAAAAAATATCCATTCTTGCCTCTTTCACTCTTTATATACCTACGGGGGGGGGGGTGGGGGGGAAACTTTTGGTATCTTTTACCTTAATGTTGTCATAGTATTAAACATTAATTTACTTGGTATTAAACAATTATGTGATGACTACTCAGTAAACCTAGCACTGAGATCAATCATCACAAATGCAAAGACTTATTCCTTCAGCTATCACTTATTGCAAGAAATATTAAAAGTGTAATATTTTATATTACAGTCCTGATGAAGGGTCTCGGCCCAAAATGTCGACAGTGCTTCTCGCTATAGATGCTGCCTGGCCTGCTGCGTTCCACCAGCATTTTGTGTGTTGCTTGAATTTCCAGCATCTGCTGATTTCCTTGAGTTTTATATTTTATATTGCTTTCTTTTTCTGAAAATGTTATTATTTTCTCTCCCTAATTCTTCACCTTTTCATACCTCTTCTGACATTGAATTCTGCATTCTAATTTTAGATTCTATGGCTAAGGGCAGCTCCAATGCCACCTTCAAATTTGCCAATGATACGATTGTTGCTGGACAAATCATAGGTGCTGATGAGAGGATGTCTGGTTGACTGGCACTGCAGAGACCTCTCACTCAATATCAGTGTAAAGGGGGGTTTCTTCTTTTTCTTTGTTACTGCGTATGTTAATCAAAATGGCTTCTTTGTTTTGTTAAAAGTAGGAATGCTTCTTTGTTGTGAGAGAGTGCTGGAAGCTTGTTTGGGTTAAAATTTACTGATAATGAGAATTGTATTCCTTTGTAAACCAATTGGGATTAATGTTGTTCTTCTGAGTCTGTAAGCTATTTGTTGGCAGGCTTTTGGGGAGTTGGCGCGAGGGGGTGAGAGAGAGAGGACGCGATGCTGTAAACTGGGCGAGGAACGGACCCCAAGTGGGGGTCCAAGGCCAGGAGGTACCCTGAGGAGAGGAGATGAAGCTAGATGTGCTTGGTTGACCACTTTGGATGGTCCTGAGCTGCGAGTCGAGGAGTTCAGAGGGGATCGAATGGTGGCCAGAAGACTTCAGTAATTGAGCTCCAATGGTCGTGCACGAAGTGGTTTGGACTTTGATAAGTTTGGCGCCTTCTTTATTTTCTTTTTCTCCATATATACTGTATGGTTATTAATCAGTTGTAGTAATCTTCATAAATTGTAATCATTTAATTGCATATAGTGTCCTGTTTGTTCTTTGGTGAGGAGGGGACATCACCCAGCATCCACACAAGCTGATTACCCAGTTTGGCGGGGCCGAAGGCTGCTCCCCCTAGACGAGAACGAGCTGAGCGAGCCTGAGGCGACCCAGGGGGTTACATCAGCAACACTAAAGAGCTGACTGTTGACTTCAGGAAATGGAAGGAGGATGAATGTGCACCAGTCAACATGGGGGTGGGGGAATTGGCAGCATAAAGAATCAGCGCTTTAAATTCCTGTGAGTTAACATATTGGATGGTCTGTCCTAGGCTCAGCACATATATGAAATCATAAGGACAGCGCACTCGCATCCTTTGTTTTGAGGTTTAGCTTATCAGCAGACACTATTGAATCTGCACAGATGTACAGTACAAGGTGTAATGAGGGCATCACTGTGATTAAACAGTACACTGACAGGGTAAACCAGAAACCATGGCTGATGGCAGAGGTTCATACACTGCTTAGTGATTGGGATGCAGCCTTCAGATTGGAGGGACAGGGTGACTCTAAGGTAGCAAGAGCCTCGCCTCCTGAGCCATTAGGAAGGCAGAGCGTGAGTATGTGAATACACGCAGAAAATTCAGACACCTCCATGATACCAGGGGCACGCGGTACATTTGGCAAGGTCGTGAGTCCACCTTGCACATCATCCTTTCCAGATGGACTGAATGCTTGCTATGCATGATTTGACCAATTGAATGATGTGCCATAAAGGAAAGCCCTCTCTCTTCCAGAGAAACGGGCACCCTGTCTGGCTGCAGCTGAGTCGCGGAGGACCCTAGCCAGGGTAAACCCACGCAAAGCTGCGGGGCTGAACAAGAAGCTGGCCAGGTCCCGAGGGACTGTGCAGCTCAGCTAATGAAGGTCTTGAAAGGCATCTCTAATATCTGTCCTCCAAGAGAACCACAGCATTATCGTGGTTTGGAGGCTTGTGTGCCTCAATGACCCAAAGAGCTCTGCTGGCTGGAGTCAGGGCTTTATGCTTTGGCTCTTGGTAGGGTCGCCATGCCAAACAGATCGAAGGGTAGAGGACACGAATGGTTTACTGATCCTCCAGGTTCAGGGGTTCAGCTCAACAAAATCATTAAGGAAATGGCAATGCAGATTCCTTCCACATCCGAGGCTTTCCTGAGTCTTCACGCAGGACCTCAGGATTTGTATGACTGACAGTAGTGAAAACTGAGAGGAAGCAGCTGATATGACGAAGGCAGCCTGGAAAACTGCTAGAGATGGAGGACCTTCATTGCTGCCCTAAACACCAGTGGCTTAACGGGCAGTAAGCTATTATCTCTCTGAAACAGTCTACTGTCCGTGCAGGCTTCAAGAGAGCCACCATCATTCTGGTGCCCAAGAGAGCAATGGTAACTGTCCTAAATGATTACTTCCCAGTGGCAGTAACTTCAGCAATCATGAAGTGCTTTGAGTAGATAGCAATAGATCAGATAAAATCTCACCTTCCGGCTACGTTGGACCCTGTCCTGTTCGCTTACCACTCAAACTGGTCCATCAGTGATGACATAGCCTCAGCCCTCCAATCCATCCTCCCACCTAGAAAATGGGATGTTTTTCAACTTCAGCTCAGCATTTTAACGTGATCATCCCTCGGAGGAAGGTGGGTAAACTATCCTGTCGGGACTCGACACCTCTCTGTAACTAGATCTTGGACTTCTTGATGGACGGACTCTCGCCTGTCCGCTTGAGCAGCAACATCTCGTGCTGCTCCATCAGTCTGAGCACTGGTGTCCTCCAGGGCTGTGTGCTCAGCCCACTACTGTTCACACTGCTGACTCAGGACTGCACCGCCAGCTTCAGCTCAAATCTCATCAAGTTCGCTGCTGATACCACAGTGGTTAGCCTTATCAGCAACAATGATGAATTGAGAGGCTTCTCACATGGTGTGAGAACAACAACCCGATTCCAGCGTGGACAAGACAAGAAAGAGAGATGATAATGGACTTCAGGAAGGCACAGTTCAACTATTCTCCATTACATATTAATAGCTCTAACCTGGACCCACAGCACCGCTTATCAAGAATAATGAATGCCCTGCTACCACTGAGGTCTGTCACTGGGTCAGCAAGCTGTTTGCTTGTGTTACACTTCACTACATGAATTACATTTTATTAACTTATTTTGTAGTACAATATTTTTGGTTTCTGTGCTGTGTGATATGTTGTGTGGGTGCATAGTGTTCTGGAGATACATTGTTTCATTTGGTTCGGGTCAAATCACTTTTTATTGTCATTTTGACATTAACTGCTGTTACAGTACACAGTAAAAACGAGACAATGTTTTTCAGGACCATGGTGCTACATGAAACAGTACAAAAACTAGATCGAACTACATAAAAACAATACAGAGAAAACTAAACTAGACTACAGATCTAGGACTGCATAAAGTGCACAAGACAGTGCAGGCATTACAATAAATAATAAACAAGACAATAGGCACAGTAGAGGGCAGTAAGTTGGTGCAAGTTGTATGTACATGTACAGTCAATTGACAATGAACTTGGAGGTGAACTTGCATACTGGTCTGGTACAACAATTCAAATTCATAGGGATGTCTGAAGCCGCAGAGAGTAGAGGACTCTGCCTAACACATCATAAGCACATCCCATCCCACCATTCAGGTCATGCCATTATTTTGTAGCTGTCATCGGGAAGGAGGTACAGAAGTCCTATGCTAGTAACTTCAAAAGCAGCTGCTTCCCTTCAACTATTTGGTCTTTGAATCAACGAGTGTTACGTATTCAGGCAACAATAATTATAGATGAGTTAGACGAAGGGTTTTATAACAAATAACACGTTTATTAAACACTGATAACAAACCCCCTTCAAATGTAAACAAACCCAAACAATGATCCGAGCTCAGCTGCTCAAACAGTCCTTAATAGCGTTGCAGTCCCAAACAGTCTTCAAAGCGGTATTGAAAAGAACTCAGTTCGTTAAAACGGTATGCCGAAAGAAAACAGACTTTAAAACGATATGCCGACAGTTCAAAAGCTCACGGTACTTTTAAAAGGAGAGACTTTTTAAAGTGACGTAAATTCTCTTCCACGTCGATGTCCTTCGATTCCCAGCGTCGAACTCCCACGTCGAATTTTATTAAATATAACAACTTAAAGTGACTGACCTTCCTTCCACAATATTCTCAATCTCCCGCTTTTTCCAGCGGAGACTATCATGAGAATAGTAAACGAAATCCTTCCGAATGAGGATCACACAAAGGTCGAAGTCAATCCATCGTCGAAAATCGGTTCTTCTCGATGTCCATCTTCCAAACTTCACTCTCCATCAGCAAAGAAACCGTTGGCTCTGACCTTTTAAACTTTAGGCATTAACAAAACTTCATTTTTAACTAAACTGCGTCATCACATTAAATCACACAGTAACATGAAGTCATCTTGGCAAATCCAGCCACGAACTGCCCCACCTGACAGGGTGGGTCTTCCTTTTATACCCTGTAGAAAAAACCTGTCACATGACCTCTACTGGCGGGAAAATGACATCACTCCACCATTACCTCATGTCCAGTATAACTTCAACCCCAGTCACGTGACAAGGGTACCACTGTCACGTGTCACGGGTACGTAACAACGAGCAAAATCCTAATCACGGCAATTGTGTTTTTTCTCGTTTTAAAAACTATGATTTTTGTCTTGTGAATGTCCCTTAACAGTAATATTGCAGGCAAATATCATTTAAGTTTTTCATTGCACCTGTGCATGTGTGTATCTGACAATAAACTTGACTTTTGTCTTTAGTTTGCCAACTTCGCCTAGTCTTTGACCTGCTAATGTCAGAATCCTTCAGGTGGATTGATTAAGGAGGTTCAAAGTCTGGTTCCTTGTCATAATCGTGTGTTCATGTATGCACAGGGAGAATGATGAACTCATTTGCAGCAGCATCACAGGCATATAAGCAGTATTCACAAATGAAACAAATTTTACAGTAAAAATTAAACTGGAATGAAAGAAAACAAGCTCCATTTTAGTGCAAAGTTGTCAGTGGTCATAGTCTACTCAATTTTGCTAAGCCTTTATGATTAGAGACTTGCCAGTTAATTCAAGAACCAGATAATTAAAGGGAAGTAGCTGTTCTTGAAAGTGGTGGTATGAAACTTTAGGCTTCTATACCTCCTGCCAGATGGGACGGCAAAAAGAAAAAAAGCATGGTGGGATTCTTTGATGGATATGGCCTCGAGGCAGTGCCTCCTGTAGATACTACTGGTGGTGGGGAAGGATATGCCTGCTATATTGGGTAGAGGTCCCCCACTACTCTCTGCACATTTGTATTGCCATATCAGACCATGAGGCAACCAGTCTGCGTACTTGCAACAGTACATCTACAAAGGTTTGTAGAATGTTTGATAAGATAAACCTCCTTAATTTCATAAAAAGATGCTGGTGCACTTTTATGATTGTCTCTATTTGCTAGCCCGGGGAAGGTTGTCCAATATGTTAACACCCAGGAATTTAAAGCTGCTGACTCTCTCCACTGCCAATTCACCAACATAGAATGGCACATGTTCTCTCTTCTTTCCCTTCCTAGAGTCAAAGAACAGCTGTTTTAGTTTTGCTGATGTTGAGCAGATGTGTGTGGCATTTATTCAGATGCAAGATGCCATTTTCCTTGCTGAGTTCTGTTTAGCTCAGACTTCCTATTCAAAAAATTTATAAATTCCAAGTGTACAAAGGCATGTTTAACTAATGACAAATATAATTAGTTTCTATAGCAAAATGTGGTTTGTAATATGTACTGAAGATGAATTGTTCTCTTCCCTCAGTATCATTACATTAACCAAATAACCTTCCTCTCCTAAGTACATAGACGCTCCCTGTTCTGCCGAAGCTGGAAAACCACATACTTTCACAAAGTACGTAATAGTCATCAGTGATCTTTAATCATATCATTTCCATTCTGCGATGACTCAGTAAGAAGTTGAGCCATGCAGAGAGTAAGGCAAGTACAGAGAATGCTAGAAATACTTGGCCTGTCAGGCCATATCTGTGGGAAGAGAAACAGGGCTAGTGGTTCAGCATTTCCAGCAAATTCTATTTTTAATTTATATTTCCAGATCTAGATAGAAACCTAGAAAACCTAAAGCACAATACAGGCCCTTCAGCCCACAATGCTGTGCCGAACATGTACGTACTTTAGAAATTATGTGGGATTACCTATAGCCCTCTATTTTTCTAAGCTCCATGTACCTATCCAGGAGTCTCTTAAAAGACCCTATCGTATCCGCCTCCACCACCTTCGCCGGCAGCCCATTCCACGCACTCACCATTCACTGCATCTTTTTTTTTAAAAAAAACTTACCCCTGACATCTCCTCTGAACCTACCTCCAAGCACCTTAAAACTGTGCCCTCTCGTGTTAGCTATTTCAGCCCTGGGAAAAAGCCTCTTGACCTATCCACACAATCGACATCTCTCATCATTGCAGATTTTACTTTGATTTTCAGAAAATAAGGTAAATGTTTTGAATCTTGGATTGAGCTGAGCTAGTTGAACTTGTAGAATAACGGTAGGAAAGTTATTAATATGGAATTAACTCCAGCTCTGCTGAATTGGGGTAAGAATGAAATGCCCACAGGGTAATTGGGTGGCTGATGGAAGTGGAGTGTGAGATCATTTGATTTATACTTTGAATTTAGAACTCGTGTGTTTTACAATGAATTGTTCCATCTCTAAGCAAAGAGAATGGAAGAATGAAAGCAAGTGTTTTAAATTATCATTTATTGTGGTTGGCATCTTTTTTGCTCCAACTGGTTAATTCTAATCTTGCCTCTTTCCCTCTAGACTATCTTAAAGAGCTGAAAATATTATTCAAATGTTGGTCCTCAGTTTGAATGAATAAACTTGCATTCATCTTAGAAATGTTGCACAATGTCATAATTTGAATGGAGAGAGAGAGGTTTATTTCATTACATTCTACAAGATTTGTTCTGCAGGAACAAAGAAATGCAGGTGGTTGTTTAGAAGTGGGGAAAGTTGCTCATGTGCTTCACACGTTGTCTCAAAGTAATGATACGAGGTTGGGAATAATCTTCAGGTACCTTTTATATTGCACCCCTGTAGTTAGTGGGATATACATGAGAAAGTCTGCAGATGCTGGAAATCCAGAGCAACACACAAGCTGCTGGAGAAACTCAGCAGGCCAGGCAGCATCAATGGAAATGAATAAACATCTGATGTTTCAGTCCGAGAGCCACCTTCAGGTTTGAACAAGCGGGGCAAGTTGCCATTATAGAAAGGTGAGAGGAGGGGAAGGAGGATGGCTGGAAGGTGATAGGTCAAGCCAGCTGGGTGGGAAAGGACTGGAGAAGGAGGAATCTGATAGGAGAGAGAGGAGAGTGGATCACAGGAGAAGGGGACCCAGGAGGAGGTGACAGGCAGGTGAAAAGAGGCAAGAGTGGGAATAGCAGAGACCAGAGGAAGGGATTTTTTTTTAAACTGGAAGGAGAAATTGATATGCCATCCAGTTAAAGGCTACCCAGACAGAATATAAGCTGTTGCTCCTCCACCCTGAGGGTAGACTCTCCTTGGCATGAGAAGACGGACCAACATGTCAGAACATGAATGGGAATTGAAATTAAAATGTTTTGCAGCTGCCAAGTTCTGCTTTTGGCGGAAGGAGCGGAGGTGATGGAGGTGTGTGTGTGTGTACGTGTACCATCTCTCTGCCACTTTTTGGCTTGCTTCCCTTTGATCTGGTTTCATCCTGCATTCCAAATGTGTGCTTGTTAATTGACTAACACAAGTTACCGTTGTGCGGGCTCAGAGCAAAGGAATAAAAAGCACTTGACAAGTATGTGTGAGCAAAGGTATGTTGCAGGCACAGGAAAATTGAGCAAGGAGACTAATCAAAATTGTTCTCTGGAAAATGGTGTGGATCTGATGGGCTGAGTGGCCCCTTTCTGTATTATTATAAACAAATTGCCTGCTATTCTGATTTTGGTGTTCTTAACACTGAATGAATTCCTGTACAATTGTTTCCATATCATCTGAGGGTGGGAACAATGTTTGCTCCCTTGGTCACCTGCCCTTTGTTTTGTGGATGTTTAATAGATGGGGCACGTGGAGAATCAATGTCTTTTTACCACTATTGGGAAGACTGACTTTCTTAACTCTATCCAAAGATTCCTTGTTACATTAGGTCGGCAAGAAAAAAATGCTTTCAAAGCAAGATTGCAGGAACACTTTAAAGGACTGTTACATCTGATGCATTTTGTATGCATATACAGTATATATATTTCCATAACAATGGTGCTCCCTGGAGTTGTTTTTCTATATTCAGTTGTGTAAAACATGGTGACAAGTTGACATCTTGTTTTGTATTTCAGCCAGTTTTTGCCTCATCAACAAATAAAAATGGGAGAGAGATAAATGCTGGGTCCATTGTTGTTTATCATTTATAATGATTTAGATGTAGTAAACTGGATCAGCAAATTTACAGGTACTAAAACTGGGAGCAAAATGGACAGTGAGGAAGGCAATCAAAGCTGAAAAATAGTAGTGGAAATTTAATGTGGACAAGTGTGTGAGGTGTTGCTCTTTGGAAAGACAAAGGTATGCACAGTGAACAGAAGGGCACTCAGGAGTGTGCACTAACAAAGGATTCTGGGAATACAGATCCACAATTCCTTGAAAATGGCATCACAGATACAACAGGGTCAAAGTGAAAGCTCTTGGCACATTGGCCTTCATAAATGAGGGCAATGAGTATAGAATTTGGAATGTTGTGTTGCAGTTGTAAATTTGGAATATTGTGTTCACCTATCTACAAGAGGGGTATCAATAAGCTTTCTAGAGCACAGAAAATTGTTGTTGGGACTTGATCTGTGTTTATAGGAAAAGGTTGAATAGGTTGTATATGGTGACATGTACTTTGATCATTTAATTTGAAGAGGGCAGAGCTTAGTGATGATGGTGCTAAATGGCAACATCCTTGACCATAAGATATAGGAGATATTCAGTCATGGGCTGATCCTGTTCTTCCAGTCATCCCCACTCCCCCGCTTTCTCCCCATAACCTTTCATGCCCTAGCTAATCAAGAACCTATGTATCTCTGCCTTAAATGCACCCAGTGACTTGGCCTCCACATCTGCTTGTGGTAACAAATTCCACAGATTTACCACCCTCTGACTAAAGTAACTTCTCCACATCTCTGTTCTAAATGGATCTCTGTTCTTCAGTCCTGAAGTTGTGCCCTCTTGTCCTAGACTCCCCTACCATGGGAAATAACTTTGTCATATCTAATCTGTTTAGATCTTTTAACATTCAGAATGTTTCTGAGATCCCCCCTCATTCTCCTGAACTCCAGGGAATATAGCCCAAGAGCTGCCAGATGTTCATCATAAGGTAACCTTCTCATTCCGGGAATCATTCTCGTGAATCTTCTCTGAACACTCTCCAATGTCTATCTATCCTTTCTAAAATAAGGAGCCCAAAACTGCACACAATACTCCGTGTGGTCTCACAATTGCCTTAGAGCCTCAACATCACATCCCTGCTCTTATATTTTATACCTCTAGAAATGAATGCCAACATTGCATTTGCCTTCTTCACAATCGACTCAACCCTGCAGGTTAACCTTTAGGGTATCCTGCATCAGGACTCCCAAGTCTCTTTGCATCTTTGCATTTTGAATTCTCTCCCCATCTAAATAATAGTCTGCCCGTATATTTCTTCCATCAAAGTGCATGACCATACACTTTCCAACATTGTATTTCATTTGCCACTTCTTTGTCCATTCCCCTAAACTATCTCAATCTCTCTGCAGGCTCTCTGTTTCCTCAACAGTACCCGTTCCTCCACCCATCTTTGTATCATCGGCAAATTTAGTTACAAATCCATTAATATTGTAATCCAAATCATTGACATACATCGTAAAAAGCAGCAGTCCCAACACCAACCCCTGTGGAACTCGACTGGTAACTGGCAGCCAGCCAGGATAGGATCCCTGTATTCCCATTCTCTATTTTCTGCTGACCAGCCAGTGCTCCACTCATGCTAGTTACTTCCCTGTAATCCCATGGGCTCTTATCTTGCTAAGCAGCCTCATGTGTGGCACCTTGTCAAAGGTCTTCTGAAAACCAAATACAGCACATCTACTGCATCTCTTTTGTCTACCCTGCTTGTAATTTCCTCAAAAAAATTGCAGTAGGTTAGTTAGGCAGGATTTTCCTTTCAGGAAACCATGCTGGCTTTGGCTTAACTTGTCATGTGCCTCCAGGTACTCCGTAATCTCATCCCTAACAATCGATTCCACCAACTTCCCAACCACTGATATAAGGCTAACTGGTCTTAGTTTCCTTTCTGCTGCCTACAACCCTTCTTAAATAGCAGAGAAACATTTGCAATTTTCCAGACATCCAGTACAATGCCAGAATCTGTCGATTCTTGAAAGATCATTGTTAATGCCTTTGCAATCTCTCCAGCTACTTCTTTCAGAACCTGAGTGCATTCAATCAGGTCCAGGAGATTTATCCACCCTCAGACCATTAAGCTCCCTGAGCACATTCTCAGTCGTAATTTTCACTACACAAATTTCACTTCCCCGACACTCTTGAATATCTGGTATACTGTGGATGTCTTCCTATGTGAAGAGTAATGCAAAATACACATTCAGTTCCTCTGCCATCTGTGTCTCTCACTACAATATCTCCAGCATCATTTTGTATTGGTCCTATATCTACCCTTGACTCTTTAACCCTTTATATACTTAAAGGCTTTTAGTATCTTCCCAATCCTCTATCTTCCCAATTCTCTATCATGCTTTTTGTTTTTGCTGGCGGGGGAGGGGATCATTGTCTTGCTGCTGCTGGGGGTTGGTTTTGGGTTCTAATGTTTTAACTGTCATTCTTTCTTTGGGGCACTCCTCTACTTGTGGATGTTTGTGAAGGAAAAGAACTTCAGAATGTATATTGTACACATTCCTCTGGCATAAATGTATCTATTGAAACTTTATTACCTGGAGGGCAGCAGAATGGAGGGGAGATCTCAGATTTGTACAAAACTGAGGGGTATAGATAGGGTGAATGCCTCCAGGTAGGATGAGACTAGAACTAGGGATAACACATTTGGGTTGAAATGTGAAACATTAAAGGGGCATCTGAGGGTGAACTTCTACACTCAGACGATGATGCAAGGGTACAATGACCTGCCAGCGGAAGTGGTAGATATGGGTTTAATTGAAACATTTAATTGGAGTGATGCAAATTTTGTGTAACAGAGTTAAATAGATGGTAAGTATTAAGAGTCATAGAGCACTACAGCACAAACACAGGCCCTTTGCATGTAGGTGGGAATTGGCAGAAATCTGATCACCATGGACTAGATGGGCCAAAGGGCCTGTGTTTGTGCTGTAGTGCTCTATGACTCTTAATACTTACCATCTATTTAACTCTGTTACACAAAATTTGCATCACTCCAGTCCTTCTCCATGTTACCTTACCACACCCCACCTTTCTGCTTCTAATTCAACCTGTAGTCAGTTACATGGAGAAATTGGATAACCATGCAATATCTTAGCTCTGGTCAATGGTTGGAAAATCTACTGAAACTAATATCCATTACCTCACTACTTATTTTATCTACTGCAGTTCGGACAATTTGCAAAGTGGGCCAGTAATCTTGCTTTTTTTTTAATGTGATGTTTGCCTATTAGAAAACTGCCTGAGCACTGAAGAAATAAGCAATTACTTTGAGTACAATCACACTGCGTGTTCGTGAAAGTTTTTCTTGAAAGAATACTTATTTCTGCTTTGAGTGATTTTTCTCTTGCAGACTGCAGAACTCTGCTGGAACTCATTATCAAATCCCTGTGGACATGAAAGAAAAATTGTAAATTCTGAGAAGTCCTGAAGAAATAGGATACTGGGTATAGGGTTACAAACTAACAATGGTGGCTAAATCCAGTTGTATCCTCCCCTTTTCCCACAGTGGACTAACTCGCACAAGTCTTTTGTTTATTATAAGTTCAGACATTGACTGAGAGGTTGGAGAAAAAACCCAGCAGTGCAGGGGGTGAAGTAACTGCTTGGCACTGAACTCAAAACCGCACGGGGATTACAGTACTGATGAAAAGTTCCAGTAAAAACAAAAAAGGAGCTTTTTTTCTTCAAGCCATGCATTTCCTTTATGGCAATTTTATTTAAAGAATGTGTTTTTGGTACTGCCTTGGCTGTCTGACTAACCCTCACGGGGTGTGTCTGCGGTTTGCTCCACACAGTAACTCTTTTGTTTATGAACTGCCGCCAAAAATACAAAGGTGAAGTGTTTGTATAAACAACACGTTTGACCATACTAAAAAAAATGCTAGTGCGGGGTGCTCAATCAAAACAAAGTTCTTAATCACATCGTGTACCAACAATATTTAAAAATAATGTTTTATTTTTTAAATTTAGAGATGTAGCATGGTAACAGGAACCTCTGGTCCAATGAGCCCATGTTGCCAAATTATATCCATGTGACCAATTAACCTAGTAGCCCGTATGTCTTTGGAGAGTGGCAGGAAGCCCTAGCACCTGGAAGACACCCAAGTAGTCACAGGGAGAACACACAAACTCCTTACAGAGAGGGGTGGGAAGTGAACCCAGGTTGCTGGCACTGTGCTAACATTACACTAACTGCTATTCTACCATGCCAGTACTGTCAGTATGCAGACTGCTATCCACTGCCAATGTTTTCAGAGCACTGCAGAGCGACACCCTAGCCTCGTTCTGTTGATCCAGCAGAGTGATACAGAGAGCAAAATGTATTTAGCAATACAGCATGATAACAGGTCCTTCAGGCCCAATGGGCCCATGTCACCCAGTTACACCCCCCTAACTGCTTAACCTGTCACCCTGTATGGCTTTGATGTGGGAGGAAACTGGAGCACATGAGCGTGCAAACTCCTTGCAGACAGCAGTGGGAACTAAACCCAGGTTTCTGATGCTGTATGCTATGCAACCGTTCCACCCCTGCTTCATGTCAAGTAGTCCATTCTTAATATATGGTCCCCAGATAAGGGATGTATCAGATAAGAACAGATATTACAGCTGATCTTAGCCAAAGGCCGAGAAGCGATCTCCTTCGCTGCCTTGCGGTCATACCCACCCACAGGGAAAGGGTTCGCGAGTAAACTCCGAGGAAGAAATCCAGAGTCGGGGTTTCTGAGGCAGTTTGATGTTTACAACTTCACTCTAGCAACCTTGGTGACGACACTGGTGCCAAGCTGTATCGGTGCTTGCCCTTCCCTTGGACTATATCAGTGACGTGGAGAGGGGGAACCACTGCATGGGCACTAGCTGGTTCTTCAAATCTTCCTGTCCAGGTTTGTACCCTGGAGAGGACACAGTCCATCAGAGGCACGAACCCACGATCCCCTGGGATTGACGGCTGTCTACTAGTCCATTCTTGGTCTCCGCCAAGCTCCTGTTAGTGGTGTGGCTGTGACTGTGGTCTTGTTCAGCTGGTGCGTTGGCACTTGGAGCCAGAATGAGCAGCTCATAGTGCCGAGGGATTTCATCATCTTCCAGAAAACATTCTTCAGGGAACTGTGGGCTCCAAAGGTGAGAGACAGCTTAGACTGGCCAATACCTGGATTGTGAGAAAGGTCCACTGGTCATCTACTATCAAGTGTATGTCGAGAAAATGCACTTCCTTTCTTTTGAACCACAGTTGTGCATTGGCAGTGGGAATTCTATCAACTGAATGAGTGCAACCTATAACTCTGCAATTCAGGGAAGCCTACATGAGCAGAAAAAGCTGATGACTGCTCTGCTGTCTTTTGTAGGCTCAAGAGAAATGAAAGCATCAACAGCCCCCTTAACGTAGAGGTCAGAGACAAGCTCAATTCTCAGGCTTATTTCAGCAGCTGCCGACTGAATAATCCTGAGGCTAGGAAGTTAATAGTGACAGCAGAAATCGAGGCACTTTTGAGTTTGTATTCATGATTTTTTTTGAGGTCATTCTGCCTTGTGGAAGCATAGTCATTATTTCTCGAAGAAGAGTAGAGAAGTCATCCTTTTAGCATCACCCTTTTGACTTTTAGCACTTTCATCATGACTACAAGAAACTGCAGAATGTTATGAACACAGCTCAGTCCATGACAGGAACCAGCCTCCCCTACATAGACTCTGTACTTCTCAGTGCCTCATTTAAAACAGCCAATATAATAAAAAACCCCACCTGGCTCACATTGTCTCTTCTAACTCCTCCGATCAGGCAGAAGCTATAAAAGGCTTGAAACTATGAGCTACCAGGCTCAAGAACAGTTTCTCTCTCACTGTTATCATTCTCTTGAATAGACTTGTACAGTATTTCGTGGCCTCATAATCTATCTTGTTAAGAACTTACACTTTATTGGTTGCCTGCACGGCAGTTTTTGGTAGCTTTTACACTTTATTCTGCATTTTTATTGTTTTATCTTATTCCAGTTCAATGCACTGCAAAATGATTTGATCTGTATAAACAGTATGCAAGATAAGTTTTTCACCAGATCTTGGTACAAGAGCTTTGCTCCCACTGAAACTTGTGATTGAGTATTGGGTGCTGATTGCTTCAAAGGGATGCATCCTCAAGTAGAATCTTCAAGAGGCCCTGGAAAATGTCTTTTGTACACCTGTGTTATCTATGAACAGAAATGTTGGCATTGTGTATTGAATATTTCAGTAATATTTGAGTAATATTGTAACTATGTTGCTTGTTTAACATAGCTATACAAATAAAGTATGTGAACGTTATAGGTCATCACACCATGTGATAGCGTGTTAGAAGAATGTGAATGGCATGTGTCATCACACCATGTGATAAGTGTGTGCTTCGCTTAACGTAAACAGAGTTTAAAAATGCAACAACGTGGGCACATACAAAGATAATGTCAGGCAGGTAAAAATTGCACAGGGATACAAAGATCAGGTTGGACATACAAGGATCATATCGGCAGAGAAAAGTAATTGCACGGGGAAGAGATAAAAGACAAAGTCAAGTTAGTTTCGAAAAGAGCACTAATCTGCATTCTGTTGATGAAAAATCTGATAATGGTGAGAGTGACACAGGACTGGGTAGCCAATGTGGAAACTAACAATAGACAAGCAATATGGCTTACACCAGAAGTGAGCGGTAAATTAATTAAAGTGGAATTGGACACTGGCTCAGCTGTTTCAGTCATTCCACAACATGAGTTTGAAAGGCATTTCAATGATACTAAGTCCTATGGGAATGACATTCATAACAGTGAAATACAGCAGCCAAAAAGCCATGCTGAGCTAAAGACAGGAGGACCAGCATTGTGGAGACATTATTGGCTGAGACATCAGCAACTGGATTGGAAATCCAATTGCATGCCACATCCCCTGCAATTAAGTCATATGACAGCAAATTAAGAAATATACTGGATGATTCCACAACAGTCTCCCTGCTGATTACCATGAACCGCTGCCCTAAATGGTACAAACAGGTGTTGGTGCCAACCTCTGTGCCCCGGTTGTGAAGAATGTTGGACCAAGGAAGGACCATGCTGCTCAGAGGAATTGAGAAAGTGACAAAAGCAGTGGTCCGGCTACAAGAGTTTTTGTAGCCAACATATCTGAGAAAGCTTCTGATGTGCTGATCAGGCAGTTACTTGCGAAATGTGGCTTGGATTTAAGCTGGAAGAGAGTTCAAGGAGCTTCAAGAAATTTGCAAGCATTTGGCTCTTGTAGGTATAAAGAAGCACAAACTACACTGTGTGCATTAAAGTTAATGCATGAACTTCAAGTGGGAGTCAAACAGCTACTTATAAAACTAGATATAAAGACTGAAGCCCAGGTGGAGGAATAGAAGACCAAAAAGAAAGGAGCCAATGGGGATACAAAAACAGAGGATTCATGAGAGGATGTTGATGATGAGGATCCAAGGAAAGAGATCAGATCATAAAGGGAACAATTAGTGAGAAAATACTCCGGTGACCTAAATGAACCTTCCTGAGATCAAGATGCACATCCTAGAAAGATGAAAAAGGAAAAGAAAGAGGAAGACCACATAAGTACTATGGAAATAGAAAAAGATAAGTGACACCTAATTTCTCAAAATTAGAAAATTAAGGGATACTCACAAGAAACTAGAAGAGGAAAAAGAAAGGCGAGAAAGAGAGCAGAAATGAAAGCATGAGTGGAATCAGGACAGTGAGCGAGACCATAAATGGGAGAGAACCAAGGATAAGGAAAGGCAGTGTGATGGAAAGGGATCAAGAGCAGGCAAAAGACAGACAAAGAAGCCGAGACCAGGAGAGAAGCGAGGATCAAAGTAGATCAAGAGAAAAGCTGAGAAAAGGAGAGGAAAGGTGTCCAGAGCTGTCAGAACCACTTCCAGCAGTTTTAGTGTCAACTCCTCGAGCCACCATGGAGCGAGGCCTCAGAACCAGAGAATGTTTTCACAGCTGCAAGTCTCAGCTTCAAAGCAGAGTGATCTCCCTTGTCAGGAAAGATGTCATCCCACAAGAGTAAGAAAGCTTGCACTGCAGTTAAATCTTTCGCAACACACAAAATGCTGGAGGAATTCATCAGGCCAGGCAGCATCTATGGAAGAGTACAGTCAACGTTTTGGGCCGAGACCTTTTGGCAGGACTGGAGAGAAAAAGCTGAGGAGTAGATTTAAAAGGTGGGCAGAGGGGAGAGAGAAACATAAGGTGATGGGTGAAACCTGAAGGGGGAGGGATGAAGTAAAGAGCTGGGAAGTTGATTGGTGAAAGAGATAGAAGACCATGGAAGAAAGAAAGTGGGGAGGAGCACCAGAGAGGAGGCGATGGGCGGGCAAGGAGATGAGGTGAGAGAGGGAAAAGAGGATGGGGAATGGTGAAAGAGTGGTGGCGGGGGCACGACCAGAAGTTTGAAAAATCGATGTTTATGCCAGCAGGTTGGAGACTACCCATACAGAATATAAGGCATTGTTCCTCCAGCCTAAGTGTGGTCTCATCATGACAGTGGAGGAGGCCATGTATAGATATATCAGAATGGGAAGTGGAATTAAAATGGGTGGCCACTGGGAGATCCTTTTTTTTCTGGTGGAATTAAATCTTTTGGCCTGAATGGACATTAACATTTACTACACTCCGGATGTCTATATAATAGTTATATTATATAGTTAGCATATATAGTAATGGTATACAAGTTGAGATGCATTCTATATTGAGTTGGAGTTTATAGCTAAGCAGGGAGGAGTGTTGTGTATTGAATATTTCAGTAATATTTGAGCAATATTGTAAATGTATTGTTTGATTAAGCATTCTTTGTTTAAACAATTAAAGTAAAAACAAAGTTAGACTGTTATTCCTGGATATATGTTTTTGCTTTTAATTGGTTTTATGTATTGGAGTTACAAATTATAAACATTACAGTAGGTCCTGACAAATATCCATTGTAAGTCAGTAATGGAAGCAGCCAAGTGCTTGACGATGTGAGGAACGGTCAGTTTTCAGTGTGGCCAGCATGTAATGCAAATCAGGAGACTTCAAAATGGTACTTTTAGCAGTTTGACCACAAATGGAAGGTTAGTGTGATTGACTAAGTAACATTTCTGGGATTCAGTTTTAGTAAAATCTGATTGTTCTACAAATGAAGAAACTTGCCATGGTTCAGACCAATGTGGTTGAAGTATTCCTAATGACAAATTTTGATTGTTGTACCATTGGTGTCATCTGGATGAGTTACACATTGAAAAAAAAATGCAATTCAATATGAAAATTTTGATATTAAAGGAGAATATGTTGTCATTTCCAAAAAGTGACATTCAAAAGCACAATTATTTTAACATGATTCTCAAAAGAAAAACATTGTTTGCAGTTGTATATATGAATTTTTAGTGGATTGACTTTTCCCTCTTTCGGGTCAGAAAGTAAATCTACTTTGAATTGGCAAAAATACTTTAAATTCATGAGACAACTGTTGTCTCCAGTTGTAATATTCAGTTCCATAATTAGATACAGACTATTTTAGTCATGGAGTGTAAAAATTTATAAGGACTGATTGAAAGATTGTGTTACCATGTTTTATTCATTTACTCTGGTTATGTTCATAGTTAACAATCATCGCTTCCTTTTTGACTCAGCAAAGAAATGCCTTGAATGCTGTAATCCTTATGTACATACACCAGATTTAACCTTTGGTCTATACTGAATTAGTTGATCTCATCAGTGAAATAGTTGGGTACTTCAAATTCTGACACAGTGAGGGTGAAAAATGATCTAGAATGTCCTCCTTTGTCTATTTTGCGGGGAAGTAATACTTACAGAGATGTCTGAATAATGATTTTGTTTCCTGCTGTGTTGCTGTTCTCTGAACTCGTAGCCAAAAAAAACATAGACACTGGAGGTTTGAGTTCTATGAATCTGCATTATCAGGTGAAACCCTTTTCACTGGTAAATATCAGAAAGGCATAGCTCATAATTGGAAAATGCCAATAAATGACATGGATTTCTTGTGGTGGATTACAAGTGAGCACTGTTTGAGCCTGTCGAAGATGACGTAGGAAAAGAATACTGCAAGGTGAGAAAGATTGAGTTCGTACAAAAAAACCCGATCTAACCTCGGGACATCTGGAAGTGCTTTGCAGCTAACGTAAGAAGTTTGACAGCTAATGGTAGACAACAAGATCTTACTGAAATGAATTGTAGTCATCCTCACTCAATGCTGAGACCAGTAAATGAGTAATGGGAGATACATGGGGGTGGTTTATTTTGATCCTCAGATGCCGGATCTGTAGAGAACCATTGGCAAACTGAAATGCATGGACCAGCTTGATTTGATTTCCATACCTGTGCATTGCAGCATGGAAAACAGGAATGAGCTGACATCTGCTCAAAACTTTAGGCAGCACACAAACATCCCGAGCAGAGGGCCAGAGCATTTTGTATCTGATCTCTGTTTTACAGCTGCTGGGGTGGTTTGTACATAACTCCATTCATTTGAAAAGAGTCACTGCTTTTGATAGCAATAGTACAGTTAACATACTTTTAATTTCTTTTTCTTACATGTATCTTGATGTTTTAAACTCAGTTATGGTAATTTAATATGCTTTTAAACAAATTAAAGGTTTCAAAGTACATTTAAAGTCAGAAATGTATACAATATACATCCTGAAATTCTTTTTCTTTGCAAACATCCACCAAAACAGAAGAGTGCCCCCAAAGAATGAACGACAGTTAAACGTTAGAACCCCAAAGTCCCACGAGTTCCCCTCCCTCATGCGCACAATCGGCAGCAAGCAACGATCCCCCTCCCCCCACCGGGAAACAAAAGGATCGGCATCCGCCACCAGGCACTCAAGCATGAGCAAGGCAGCAGCAAAGACAGACTTGCAGTTACTCCAAAGACCACATTGTTCACCTGGCATTCGACATACCACAGGCTCTCTCTCCCTAGTAAAGGAGAAAGAGATGTCTCTGTTTCACAGCGAGAGGGGAGACATAACAAACAACTCGTTGGGGGCTTACGATGTCCATTGTGTAGCTTTTTCCAGGCCCCATGCCCAAAGATCTTAGGTCTCCGGGCACACAGTCTTAGATCTTCCATCTCCCATGACACACCAGTCTTCTGCTTGTACACTGACCTCTGATTTCCCCCCCCCCCCCCCCCCCACTTCCAGAGCCACGAATACTTGGTCCTCCGAAAGTGAGCAGAGCTCTTAAGCTGAGCCCTAGGCATGCCAAACAATGGTTAGTTGTGAAACTCTGAGAGTGGGCCCCGTTCCCGCAAGCAACCATAGTCAGCGTGTGACTCCAGGCCAGGGTCTTCAAAAGAACCCTGAAAGGGAAAAATAGAGATATGAAAGATGGAAATAGAGCCGTTTCTGAAGATGCAAGCAAAGGAGTCGCCGTTAGGCGCCATTAATTCTCCTAAGCTCTGCCTTCCATATACAAGTACATTATTTTAATTTAAACTTTTTTTTTTGAAAGGCTGAAGAACTTGGTTGGAAAGCTGGGGAGGATGCAGAATAGATTCACGGGAATGTTACCTAGACTGGAGGGCTTAAGATATAAGAAAACATTGTATAAAATGGGAAAGTTTTTCCTGAAGTGACGGAGGATGTCCTGGTAGGGAAAAGTTGCTAAAAAATATCAGGGGCGTAATAGGCTAGGTAGCTTCAGTCTTTTATCCAAGGCAGGGGAATCTATAACTAGGGAGATACATTTTAAAGGGGATCTGAGAGGAAAGATTTTCACACAGAAGTCGGTGGGTAGGTATATGGATTAAGAGGCCAGAGAAGGTCGTACAAACAGGTACAACTATAGCACTTAAAAAATCATTTGGGCACAGATACATGGACAGGAATTGGTTAGAGAGATATAGGCGAAAGTCTTGCATATAGATTGGAGTGGATAGGCACTTTGGTTGGCTTGGATGAGTTGGGCCAAAGGGATGTTTCTATGCTCTATAACTCTGGGAAAGTGTGAATCTAAAAACCATTAAAACATTAAGAAATAATATTTAGGAAAGATTAGAACAAAGTAAATAAGAAAAGAACACATGACTAAACTTAACATCTTCAGAATCTGCAGGTCTGGAGACACCATTTAAAAGAATCCTACATCAGACCTGGTTGCTAGGGAACTTTCAGAATCTCAGCACATCTGGGCTCTGCTGTTAGACTCCATGAGGATTTGGGTACTGTAGTGGAGTGGCAGATGCCTTGTACGGAACAGGGAACAGCTGAACATCAACCGTTCCCCTGACTCATTGTCTGCAGCATGCACAGTTTGGCTCGACGTCTTCTGAGCGAGTATTTACCACCTGATCTGTTGATCTGTGAATTCTTAAAGACCGTGACTCTTGCCACAATTGTTATGATTTGTTTGCTGAATCGGTTACTAGGAGCCTGAATGGCTTTTATTTGCCTTACTGGGTCCCATTTGAGAAATCTTTGTTTTGATGAAGGATCTTCAATGTAAATGGTTAATTCCATTGCCTTTCCACAAATGATGCTGAATGTAGAACATTGGGACAACATAATGCAGGACCACTCCCTTTAACTGGAGTCTGTGCTTACCATGATGTTGGTTTAAACTACGCATCTGATTGCACTTGTTCTATATCTCTCCATTGCCTGCTTGTTCATATGTCTGTCAAAATACTTCTTAAAAGTTGCTATTGTATATGTTTTCACTTCTTCCCCGGCAGCACATTCCTGGCAACTAATACTCTCTGTAAGGTGAAATTTGATTCCTAAAACTTCTTCAAACTTCCTCCTCTCATCTTAAAGCTGTGCCCTCTAACATTTAATATATCCGCTCAGGGTAAACTGCTGTATCTACCCATATGAGGGTTACCCTATGAGGAATGTCTGGCAGCTCTTGGGCTGTATTCCCTCTAGTTCAGGAATGTAAAAAGGCCTGAACAGATTAGATATGGCTAAGTTATTTCCTATGGTAGGGGAGTCTAGGACAAGACGGCACAACTTCAGGATTGAAGGACATCTATTTAGAACAGATGTGGAGAAATTACTTTAGTCAGAGGGTGGTAAATCTGTGGAATTTGTTGCCACGAGTGGCTGTGGAAGTCAAGTCATTGGGTGCATTTAAGGCAGAGATGGATAGGTTCTGGATTAACCAGCCCATCAAAGGGTATGGGGGAAAGGCAGGGGAATGGGGATGACTGGAAGAATTGGATCAGCCCATAATTGAATGGCAGAGTAGACTCGATGGGCTGAATGGCCGACTTCTATATCTTATCGTCAAAGGAGTCGCCATTTAGTACCATCATCACTAAGCTCCACCCTCTTCAAAATTCAAAGTAAATTTATTAACAAAGTACCTATATGTCACCATCTACAACCTATGTCTTGCTGAATTATTTGACAAACCTCCCCATTATCCACTGCCAACTGACACGTTTTGGATGTGGATGACATAAAAGCCTCTCTCAATCTTTTCTCACCAACTCCTGCTTTAATCTGTTGCAATTAACCTTCCCCCAAGTTAGCACTCCCCCCCGCCCCAATGTCTAGTCTTATCCTTATCTGTAACTATATAAAATGTACAGTGTTATGATAATTGATCCCAAAACACTGAAATGCTGATCACTTGGCCAGGCTCATTCCTTGAGGTCTAATATGACCCTTTCCCTGGCTGGTTGCAAGCAACTCCCCTGGATGCATCTAAAAAATTCCATCTCATTTCAGCCACTGGACTGAATGGAGTCCACAGTCAACATTGGGGAAATTAAAGTCATCCTCTGCAAACTACCCTGTTGTTTTTACATCAAGCCAAATTTGTCTAAATATATGTTCCTCTATAAGTTTTTGGGAGGCCTATAGGATAACCCTGTCATAGTGACTGCACCTTTCTTTTTCCTGAGCTCTACCCATATTGCCTCACAGGATGAGCCCTCCAGAACATCCTCTCTAAGCACAACTGTGACATTTTTCCTGATCAGTAGGGCAAGTCCCCCTCCTCTTTTTATCCCTCTCTAACATATCAGAAAATTGTGAACCCTGAAATGTTGAGCTGCCTGTCCTGCCCTTCTACATCTGTGTTCATTCTTGTTAGGGTATAGGGATTGATTGATTGATATGATCTACCCAGGATCATAAGATTGTCACTCACGGAGGATCTTCTAATTTCATTTTGGATCTCTTGGATGGATGCATAAATAAAACATTTCAAATTTCAAGTTCAAGCATGCCAATGTCTTCTGTTGAGTTAATTATTGTGAAAGCATGAAATCCCTAATTTTTTTCTCAGCTACCCACACACCTCCTATGGCTCGTCAACATGCTCCTGTCTGTTTTAGTGATCTGAACTGGTTGCTAGGAGCCTCAGGTTTTTTTTTTTTTACCACACTTGATCTCCTATAGGAATCATGAGGTTTTACCTGGAAGCTCCTCCCAATGACGTTGCTGAGATAAAAATATGCACAAACATAAGCACATATATTTCATCTGTAATGTTTATCGAAGGTTATAGTTAAAATTTGTTGCAGTTATAACTGCTGCAATGGGGGTCAATAATGTAGAGTGGTGGCTGAAAGACTGCAATCACAACTGGAGTAGTGGACCATTGATCTTGAAACATGACCTCAAATCTCACCATGGCAACTGGGGAATGTAAATTTAAGTAATTCATAACTATGGTATTAAAGTGAAAACCACTCATTTATAATAAATATAAAATTACCAGATTATTGGAAAATAAAGCATCTAATTCACTAATGTCCTTCAGGGAAGAAATTCTTTTAGCATTACTTGCTCTGGCTTGTATGTGACTCCAAATACACAACAATCTGTTTGATATGTAACATTTTCTCAGTTTGGGAATGATTAAGAATGAAAATAAATGCTGGAATTACCAGCAATATCCAATTCTGTAAAAGATTAAGTAAGATTTCTATTTCAACACCATTTATGGCATAAAACATAATTTAAATATAACTTGGTCTCCTATTTTTGCTACTAGCTTTAGAACTTTGCAGTTTTTCTCCTTGAGAGTCTCCCTTAGACGTTGATAATTTTGCTGTTTGAATGGAATTCTAAATGTACTAGGAGAACTCAAAATATTCTGTGAAATGCTTCAATAATGCCTGATAAGTTTGATCAAGCAGACATGAAATAAGTTAAATTTTGATATCATAAATTGAAGAGCACAACCAATATTTAGGCATTGACCCTGAATTTGAAACTTTATTGAATACAATCTCCAAGCTTATCATTACTCTGAGAGAAAAGCAAAATTAATATTTCCAATGAAAAGACATTGGTCTGAAAAGTTAATACTGTGTCTGCCCCTCTGGATGCTGCTTGGGTATATTTTGCATTATCAGTTTTAATTTTATATTTCCATGCAGCTATGATACTTAGGCTTTGAAAAGATCTGGTTTCATTTTTTGAGGAAGCCCAGTCCATTTCCAATTCACATCAATATGAAAATACAGGGCCAGCTCAGAATCCCCAAGCTTTGTTGCAGATTTATTATTTACACTGATGGCTAAATTAATTGGGTTTTGAATTGAGTGTCAAGTTTCCCAGGTTGTCCACCTATATAAAAGGGCAAGCAGGCACTTTATAGTCCTTGAGTGATTCAGTGTGTAAAGAAGCTCTTTGGTCCAGTTTATCTACACTGACCAGGTGGCTCACCTGAGTTATTCCCAGTTTAGCTAGTTTATTTATATCAATTAAAGATTAATTATCTAGAGACATGACAATGTATAGAAACTGGTATACTATTAATATCCATAATCTTAATGTGGGTAAATAAGAAAGAGGAATTTTATTTTAAGTTGTGAACAACTTTGGAAAGAAATGTTATTAAATTAAACCTGATTTTTAAGAACAGGAGGTTCAAACAATTCTCCAAGTTTCCCCAGTTTAAATCAGGTCATGATTTGAAGTTCAATGTCTGTTCGAAAATTAATGAAATTAAATCTTACTAAAATTCCAATTTACTGCTCCAAATCTCTGCAATCATTGTGCCTGGTTGTAGGTGCCCAGTTACTAGGATACAACAAAATTTCAAGACTCTCTCATTACTCCAACCATGGATGTTAATTTACCATAATTAATGACAAACAATTCATTTTCAAAAGAAAGCAGCTAAGATTAGACATTATTAAAGTGAGAAAGTCAAAATATATTATTGACACGTACAAATTATTATTTCAATTTCAGACATGTTCACTGCAAAATGTGTTTGTTTTCAGAATTATTCAATGTTTTTTCCTCCAGCAATCTGTTTCTCTCTGTTGCTTTTAAGTGCTTATCATAAGTAATTCATAGTTATAATAGAGTATGCAGGATAACTGCCCTTGTTGAAACTTTTAACTGTATGGAAAACTTATACTTTTAACGCTATGTTGTGCTACTTTAACTTTTGGCAAAATGGTAGTCATTTACATTCACAATATATAAAGCAACAAAAGACCATTTCATTACATTTTTCAAGAAGCAGGTGATAGAAAGCAAAGTTGATGGATAAATTGTTGATTTGAAACAAAATTCTATTGCATGCATATCCCTTTTGAAATTAATGGTGGAGATAGCAATGCAGTGAGTTAGAATATTATTTTTCAATTATAACCCCTCCGTTTCAATCCAGTCAGACAGATGGAATTAAAGTCTCTTCACTCTTGACAGCTGTTACAAATTCTATGTGAAATTAGTTTTGGCACTCTGAAACTGATTCCCCATGAACAGGAAGCCACAAAACAAAATTGGCAAAACTTTCAAACTAAAGTGCTCTTAAGGGTGCCTGCTGGATTAATGAAAATATCTCATGTGCTTATTCAGACTTTTCCTAAAGTTGGGGTAGGGTGGTCAATGTTAATGGAACCTAGTCCAAACAACAACACAGAACACTTCCTTTTTTTTAAGTCTTGGTTTTAGTCATTCCTGAGAGCATATTGAAAATAGCTGTAATCAAAGCTCAAAGTAAATTTATTATCAAAGTACATATGTCACCATAAACAAACCCAATGTTTGTTTTCTTGTGGACATAATTCAATAGCCATAATAGAATCAATGAAAGACTCCGCCCAACAGAAAGGACAACCAGTGTGCAAAAGACAACTGTGCAAATACAAAAAAGCAAGTTATTGCTGCCACGGATCTTTACCAAGATTTGCAAGAATGAAATTGTATTGAAGACATCCAGCAAAAAATGACTGTTTTAATTGTATGGTTTTAAATGACTACATGAATACTTTTCTAGTTCTAGATATTGAAACAAAGGTATTATTAATAAGTAGGGAAATCCCTTAAGAATAGAATGCCATGTATAAAATAGAATACCAGAATGGAAGTCTCTGGCCAACACATAGCATCTGCATCCAGCATCAGAAGATTTTCTCTTGTTTGTGATGGAAGTCACTGATAAAGCATCATTGATGGAAACCTCGATTTGGGAAATTCTGTTACATATGTTGTGAATTCTTGTGAAATATTTTTTTCTAGATTTTTGGGAAGGTTTGTGATATTAAAAGGCACCATGTAAAATTTGATAGGTATAATTATTTATGTTCGGTGAAATTTTTAAATATTATAAATTTCAGTAGTTAAGGGTTTGAGTTTTTAATTTGGTTCTTGAACAAACCATGATGAATAAATGTATTAGAATTTATTCAATGCTACATTTGACATTTGCAGTTTCATTATAAAAAATGGAACATTCATACAAAATGCACTTTGGACATGCAAAGCAACAGGTCCTTTGGTTCATGATGTCTGTGCTGACCACGATGCCAATTTAAAATGCATGTCTATCCATACAAGGTTATGTTCCTCACGTTTCCTGCCTGTTTCCCTATAGTATCTATTTAAATGTCTCTTAAGTGATGCTATCTTATCTGCTTTCATCACTTCTTTTGGCAATGCATTCCAAGCACCAACCACTCTTACTTGTGTAAGGAAATGCCTCCTAAATCTCATTAAAATTTCCCTCTTTCACCTTAAGCCTATATCCACTAGTATTTGAAGTTTCAGCTCTCTAATCCAGATAACATCCTGACAAACCACTTTTGCACCCTCTACAAAACCTCGGCATTCTTCCTGTAATGCAAAGACCAGAACTGCAGCTACACCATAAGTTCCTGAATTCTTTTCCCCTCAACACCTTGAGAAAGGTTATTTCGAACATATCAGTAAATAGCTTTTGACAGAATTCAGAGGAAGACCTTGGAAATTGACTCCATTGTGCAATTAACAGCCAGTGTCTGCAAGTACATTACAGAAAGTTGACTACAGGCTAACGGCAGGGGGAAATATCGGCACAGGCATTTACAACACGAAGAATGACCAAAAATAGTGAAAACAATGCATTCTTTATAGACAGGAATTACGCAGCAATAGGTAAAATGTTAAGGGAGAATATTACTGCACATGATCACAAGAGATTCTACAGATGGAATTCTTGAGCAACAAACACACAGAATGCTGGAGGAACTCAGCAGGTCAGGCAGCGTCTATGGAGAGGAATACACAGATGATGTTTTAGGCTGGGGTCCTTCATCCAGACTGGAAAGGAAGAAGACAAAATAAGAAGATTAGGGGGAGGAGAAGGGATACAAGCTGACTGGTGATGGGTGAAACCGGATGAGGGGGAAGGTGGGTGGGTGGGTGTGGGAGGAGGTTGTGAAGTAAGAAGCATGGAGGGAAGAGGTAAAGGTGGAAGAAGAAGGGATCTGATAGGAATGGATCATGGAAGAAAGGGAAGGGAGAGGGGAACTAGAGAGAAGTGATGGGCAGGAGAGAGAAGAGATGAGAGTGTAAACAATGGGAAATGAATAAAGAGAGTGGGGCGTGGGTGAAATTACCAGAAGCTGGAGAAATCAGTGTTCATGCAATCAGGTTGGAAGTTAACCAGATGGAATCCTCAGTGGATTCCATCTGGCCTCAGTATTGCAGGAGAGCAGACCATGGGTACAGTAGAGCAGAGGCACGCCGGAATGGAGTGTGGAATTGAAATGTGTGGCCACTAGGACGGTTTGATTTAAGAGTATTTCCAGCAGTTTCTCTTTATTATGTAAAAGTCGGATTGCTTATAATTAGATTATCCATTTAGCCAGCATTCATGCCTTCTACAGTGCATGACAGTGATTTGTACAGTAGTTCAGAATCATAATCCATTTGGTTAATTCATTACATGGCTGAAGTATTAAAATAGCCAACAGCTTCTCTGATTATTACATTTACTGTAATTTTATATCTGTTTTACTATAATCAACATATATTAAGAAATAGAATCATAGAGTCCTTACAGACCCTCAGACTATTGAGTCAAATACTTCACATTTTTAAACACACATCTGCATTGCATATGGCTGTGTCATATTTTAAACACAAACAGTATATTACAGATTCTGGCAATGTTTTTTTAAAGTTTGTCTCAGATATTCAATTCCATATCAGTTGTATATTGCATCTGTATTTTAGTGAATGTCTTTGGATGGTCATGCAGTATTTCTGTGTTGACATTAAAATCCAAAAATTATTTTTTCCCAAATGAAAAACAACCATAGAAAATCCAGCTTGTGATTTAAAAAAAAATGAACAGAATAAATGGGGTCATAGGCAAGAATGCAAATGACCATAACTTGTTCATGCAGCATGGAAAAGAACTGAATTGCATGGTTATAAATGGAAGTCATAAACATTCTAAATCTTTCAAGCATTGTGAATGATGCTGCATTTTTAGTGTAATTCTTTTTTTTGTAACTTATTTTTTATTGAAGTTCATCAAACATTTCCATGAGATGTATTTCAGATATTGTACATATATATCATATATTCATATTTGCCACAAATCTCCACATAATATTTGTCTGAGGTATACACTTATAGAAAAGAGAGGAAATAAAGAACAAGTGAAAGGAGAAAACTATGTACAAGTAGGGAGTGATTTTTTTAATAACATTCATTGATTTGTGAGAATAAAAACGGGCCTATGAGGTGTTATGTAGTTAAACCATTTTTCCCAGTATGAATCAAATTGTTCCAACTTGTGATTAGCAGATGCTGCTGTCTTCTCCATTTTGTAAATGTCCATTGTAATTTCCATCCATGTATTTAAAGTTGGGCTCTCCTGTGATAACCATTTCCTGGTAGGAGTCTTTTTACCAGCCACCAACAGTATATTCATTAAATATTTATCTCTTTTCAACCATTCTTGAGGTATATACCCAAAATATATGGTTTTACTTTCTAAGGGTATTTCACATTTAAAAATGTCTTGTAGGGCATTGTGTATCCCCCTCCAATAGTCTTTGATAACGGGGCAATTCCAGAAAATATGATAATGGTTTGCATTTTGATTTAAACAATTTCTCCAGCAAACAGGGAGGTTACTATCATAATGGGATTTCTGCGAGGGTGTAATAAAATATTTTATCAAGATTTTCCATCCAAACTCCCTCCATTTCTGTGAACTGGTACACCTCCATTGATACCTGCATATTATTGTCCATTCTTCCTCAGATATAATTATCCCTCCTTCCTTCTCCCATTTTGTGTTAATGTATGAAGTTGAATGTGTTTTAAGATTTGACAAACCCTTATACATGCTTGAAATGATTCTACTACCGTTATCTGAATTATATGCTTTTCTAAATAGCTCTATCAAACATGTACTTGCCTTGGTTACGTTTTTAACCCTCCTATTAACATACTGTCACATCTGCAAATACCAATAAGTCTTATTTTTCTAATAAGTGATTCTCTTTAAGCATTTCAAAACTTAAAGAGTGTTCCTTCTTCCATTATATTGCAAAGAACTGTTATTCCTTTAGCTGTCCAGTCCTTAAATCTGGCATCCAGTTTATTCTGTGTAAAATCCAAGTCATTTGCACACCATTTAAGAATTGCATTAACTCCCTCTAGTTTATATCTTTTTGTAGTAGTTTTCCATATTTTAAGAGTCCATTTCACCCATGGGTTATCAGTAGTATTTATGTAACGTTGTAAGTTGTTATCAGCCAAAATTGCCTGTATGGGGATGGAAAGTACCCTCTCTTCAATATTTTTCCATTGAGTGTCAAATGATGGGTTGCACCAGCATATCACAGCTCTCAACTGTGCTGAAAAATAATAATCTCTAAGAGAAGGTAGGCCCCATTCCTCCTTTTCCTTGGCTAATTGCAAAGTTTTGGGACAAACTCTAGGCCTTTTACCTTGCCATATATATCTTGATAACATCTTGTTCCATTCATTGAATTGATTTTGGTTGATCTCTATTGGTAGGGTCTGAAAGAGATTATAATAGTCTGGGCAATATATTCACTTTAATGGATTCAATCCTTGAACTGAGACTAAAAAAAAGGAATTAGGTTCCATCTTGTTATATCTTCCTTAATTTTTTATATATAGGCCGATAATTACATTCTGATAATTTTGCTGAATCTTTTGGCATAATGATGCCCAAATATTTGAAAGACTCTGTTTGCCATGCCCAGGGATATCTACTTTCAATTTCTCTTAGTGGGCTTAGTTATATGAAAGTAATTGGGTTTTATCTATTTTGATTTTGTATCCTGATAATTGACCATGTTGTTCAAAGGATTACATCAATTTAGGTAAAGAGTATGTTGGTTGCCCTAGATAGATCAGAATGTCATCCACGTAACAGGCCAATTTATGCTCTGTCCCTTTAATAGTAATTCCCTTGATATCTTCATTTTGTCTGATGTATTGAGCTAATGGTTCCAGATATAATGCGAAGAATAGTGGTGACCATGCACAACCCTTTCTAGGGTAAAACTATTTGATAAATATCTATCGATTTTAATCCTAGCAGTAGGATTGTCATATAGTGCCTGTATAGTTTTAATAATTGTGTCATGTAGAACAAACCTATGTAAAACTCTGTAAAGAAAATTCCAATTAACCGAATCAAATGCCTTTTTAGCAACCACGCTAATCACTATTGCTTCAATTTAATTTTTTTTGTATATGATCCATAATGTGAAGTGTCTTTTGTACATTGTCTTGTGTTTGGAGTTGTTGTATAAAACCTGTCTGATCATTATGTATCAGTATGGGTAGAAACTCTTCTATTCGTTTGGCCATGATGGGAGGTAAATATTCTATAGTCTATATTAAGAACGGACATTGTTCTAAATGACCCACATTCCATTTTATCTTTGCCTTCTTTCGGTATAGCTGAGATCATCGCCTCCTTCCAGCTGGGTGGCATTTGCGCCTTTTTTTTTAGAGCCCAGCTCAGTGTGGGGAGTAAAACAGGAATTAACTCATTTTAAAATTCTTTATACCACTCTGCTGTATATCCATCTGATCCTGGTGACCTGCTTAATTTAAGCCTACTAATATGCAGTTTTTAGTTCAGCTTCAGTTATGTCAGCAGTCATTGTTCTATTTTGTTCTTCACTTAAAGTGAGTAACTCAAGAGATTTCGAGAAGGTGTCAATTTGGGTTATGCTTCCCCCTGGAACTTTGGAATATGGAGTTTCGCAAAGCACTTCAAAAGCTTCTTGAATTTCACTTAGCTTATTTTTTTTTTTATCACTTTTGTTCTTGGATCCCTAATTCTATGAATTGTATTTTCTGCTATTTTTTTTTCAGTTTCCACTCCAGTATTTTCATAGATTTAGATCCAATTTCATAGTGTCTCTGTTTCAGAAACATTAATTTTTTCCTGATTTCTTGTGTAGCCAAACTATAAATTTCATTCCTAATTTTTATAATTTCCTCTAATGTATCCTGTGCCAAACTCTATTTGTGTTTTTTCTCTTCCTTCAGCTTATTTTGTAATTCCTCTAATGTTTTATACCCTTTTTATATGAAGATATCGCAAAAATTTTCCCTCTTAAGACAGCCTTCAGAGTATCCCATAGAATGGGAAGTGAAACCTCTCCATTATCATTGAATTCTAAGTAATGACCAATTTCTTTTTTAACTTGTTCCTTAAAATAGGGATCATTGAGTAGACTTGAATTTAGTTTCCAAATAGTACTCTTTGGTTGTAGGTCAAAATCAACAGATAAATATATAGGTGCATGGTCACTTACATCTATTGTCCCAATTCCACAGGTGTTTATTTTGTCTTTATCATTTCCAAATGTTATGAAATAGTCTATTCTTGTATATAAAGAATGGGGGGCAGAATAATGAGTGTAATCCCTTCTGTCAGGGAAAAGGTCCCTCCATATATCAATTAGACCCACATCCTCAAAAAGTGTATTAACTTTCTTATGCAAGGACTTTGTTTCATAGGTTTTTCTATTGGAAGAGTCTAACTTTAGTTGTGATTGTAAATTTAAGTCTCCCCCACATATCAAGAGACCTTCTGTTTCCGTTACCATAATATTAGTTATTTTCTGGAAGAAACTAATATCACTTCCTGGGGGTGCGTATATATTCAATAGAGTAACTGAATTTCCGTCTATATTCCCCCTTACCAGAATATATCTGCCCTCCTTATCTCCCATTTCGAATACTTTTTCAAAATTTATTGACACTTTTGAAATTAGTCAGACCTTATGGCTCTTCTGGAGGGGGTGAGGTCTGTCTTCTGAAAACTCACAGTCTCTTCCTGATATTCTCCTCTCGCCCTCATCCCATCCCCTGCTTTCTCGATTCTCTCACTATTTCCCAAGCTGCTCAGCCATGCTTTCCCTCGGTTTGATCACACTGACAGGCAACCCTCTGTCTATCATGTCTGCAGTCATCTCTTTCACTGTCTGATACAGCTGCATCCCGTCTTCATAAAACATTCACGGTTTAGCAGGGTATGGAATCTGGAAACAAATCTTTTTTTGCTTTAATACTCACTTCCCTTCAGAATATTCCTTATGTTTCTGCAAGACCGCTGGGGGGGGGGGTAATCTTGATCAAAATATATTAATTTCCCATTCAAAAATACCACCTTCTTTCCCCAGGCCTTGCGCAGAATCTCTGCTTTGGTTTTGTACTGAAGGAATCTGATTACTATTGACCGTGTCTCCAGAAGGGCTCGGGACGAGTGCACGGTGTGCTTGCTCAATGTCAATTTACGTAGTCGGGAGAATCTCCAGCGTGTCCTATAGTAACTTTTCTACAAACTCCACCATAGATAACCCCTCCGCTCCTTCGGGAACATTATATATCCTGATATTCTTCTGTCGTGACCTTCATTCTTGGTCGAGTAGTTAATTTTCTTGTTGATTCAACACTTTTATCATCTTTCTTAGCATCTGTTCCATGTTTTGAATGCGATCTTCCACCTTTTCAATTCGTGTCTCTGCCACCACTATTTTTTGATTAATGTTGGTGAGCTCTGACTTGATATAATTTAATTGCTGTTTTATTTCTTTTTGGAATACCCATACCTCTTCCAGAACTTTTACTAAATTTGCTGCTTCGCCTGAATGAGGCCCAGCGTTAGCCTCACTACCACGTGCTTGTGTAAGAGAGACACTCATTGCACACCCCCTTGTCCACAGGCTCGGCAGTGATGTTTTTTTTTAATCTCCATTCCTTTTCCCCATTCTTGTCCCCCTTACCAGTTCAGATATTTTCAAGAGATCTTGTATTTTCTGGATTAACAAGGCAAAATGAGCGTTTTTCCAGAGGAGCTGTTATTTTAGGCTGCCATTCTGGACGATGACGTCACCAGAACCTGTTTAGTGTAATTCTAAGTTGCTCTGAGTAGACGGACTGTTCTTTTGACTATCTGTAGATTCTGTGTTGTTGCAAATACCATAATGCTGTGATGAAAGAAAATGTTGGAAACCTGAAATAAAAATAGAAATATTTGAAAAGTCAGGCAACACTTGTGTCTTTGAGCGGAAATATTGACTCTTGTTTTACTTTCCAAAGATGTTGTCTGAGCTTTTCCTACATTTTGTGTATCTGTTGTCATGGTGATAGTTATAAAGCATGGGAACAGGCCCTTCAGCCTAACTCATCTAGGACAAGCAGGATATCTATCTGAACTAGTCCCATCTGCCTGCCTTTTCCCTATATCCTTCTATGTTTTCCCATACATGTATTTCCTTACGTCTTCTAAACATTATAACTGTATACATCTCTAAAGCTTCATCTGGCATCTTGTTCCATCTACCCTCCACTCTGTGTGAAAAAGTTTCCCTTCATCTCCTTTTCAAATTTTTACCCTCACCTTATATCTACAGTATATCCTCTAATTTTAGTCTTTCCAACCGTGAGAGAAAGACTGAATATCCAACTTATCTCAACCTATCTATTCCTCTTTTGATTCTATATCCATACATGAGGTCACTCAACAACCTCCACGGGAAAAAAAATCCAACAGCTTATTGGACCTCACCTTAAGTTCTCCCAGTTCTGGTAACATCCTTGTGAATTCTTTCTGTCCCCTAATGATATACCTTCCATAGCTGGGTAACTGGAACTGCGCACAGTACTGTGTGTGTTCTCATCAACAACTTGTCCAGTTCTAATTTGACATCCCAAACATAAGATAATCTGTGAATACTGGAAATCTTGAGCAATGTACACAAAATATTGGAGGAACTCAACAAGTCAGGCAGCATCTATGGAGGGGAATAAACGTTTTGAGCCAAAACCCTTCATCAGTGTCTTCGTCCAAACTCTCGTATTCAGAGCCTTGACTAACGAATATAAGCATGTTTCTCCACTTTTAGGGAACTAGGTATCAGTACTTCTTGGTCTCAATTTTCTACCACACTCTCCGGCATCCTACCATCTACACTGTAAGTTCTGCCCTGGCTTAACTGATCAAAATGTAACACATTGCTCTTGTCCAAGTTACATTTCAATTGCCATCTCTTGGCCTGATTCCCCAGTTCAAAGTGATCCTGTTATAATCTTGGATATCCTTCCTCACTGTTCTCACCACCAGCAGTTTTGGTGTAATCTGCAAACTTGCTAAGCTTGCTAAAATATTGTCATTAAAATCAAGAATATGGATGACAAACAACAATGGACACTAATAGTCTCAGGTCTCCAATCTGATTAATAACAATCCTCTACTTCTACCTTCTTGACTCCTCAATGAAACCATTTTTGGATCCATCGGGATAGTTCACCCTGAATCCCTTGTGATTTAACATTCCAAACTAGCCTACCTTGAGGGACCTTGTCAAAAGCCTTGCTAACATCTGTGTAGACAATGGCTAATCCCACCTATCGCGCCCGTCCTGGTCAATCTTCCTTGTCACATTTTCAAAAACTCATATTCATAAGATACAATTTTCCACATACAGAGCTATGTTGACTGTTCCTAATCAGTCTTTGTCTTTCCAAATGCTGGTAGATCCTGTCCACCTGAACCTCCTCCAGTAATTTTCCCTCTACTGGCCCATGGATCCATGGTTCCTCCCTGTAGCCCTTCTTAAACAAGAACACAATGGTAGTGACCCTACGGTTCTCCAGTACCTCACCCATGGCTAAAGATGTTGCAAATAACTCTATCTGGACCCGTACAATTTCTTCCCCATCTCCCTACAATACGTTAGACTACACTTGATCGGGCACTAGGATTTATCGCATTAACTTACCCTGACACCATCAGCACCTTTTCAATTGTAAAGTGGATTTGTTCAAATCCAACCGCTTTGGGCTGTTGCTGATATTCTGGGTACAATATAAGTGGGAATTGTTTTGGTTGCAATATTCTCTGTAAACTCCAGAGACTGTTACATGTGAAAATCCCAGGAGATCAGCAGTTTCTGAGATACTCAAACCACCCCGTCTGGCACCAACAATTCTAATGTTTGGTCTGAACAACAGCTGAAACTTTTGATCACGTGTATGCTTTATGCATTGAGTTGCTGCCACATGATTGGCTGATTAGATATTTGCATTAATGAGCAGGTGTACAAGTGTACCTAATAAGTGGGCCTCTGAGTGTATATAGTATCCTGTGGCAAACCAGTCTAAGACCCAGCAACAGTTTTGTTATGCACGCTGATGATTGCCAGCTCTTCCTCATCACCGCCCCACTTGACCATTTCTCTGCTTTTAAGTCTGTCATGCAGTACTATATGAGCAGAGATTTCTCCAACTACGTATTATTTTGACTTGCTATTGGTCATAAACTCTCCAGATGAATAGTTATACACCTACCCATTGCAGATTCGTTGTTGACATCTTGGGCTTGTACACTAGTTTTGAACCTCAGTGGGAAGGCCTTGTGCTGGAGGAGATGCCATGTCATGATGTCACATTGGGGAGATAGGATAAACTTTGTGAGTGAACACTGTGAAGAATTAACAGTCCCAATCTCCTGCCATCATTTTCAAAGTAATCTGTAATTTCTTTCTGCCTGACAACCTTTAGACATTTCCATGGCTCTGCTAATTCTGACTCCTGGCTTCTCTCTGAGTTTTAATTGCCCTGCTATAGATGGCCACAACCTCAGCTGGCAGCACTCAAAGCTCTGAAGTTTCTGCTTAATCTTCTCTTCTTCATTACCTCTGTTTTAATCTCTCAGCATCATCTTTGACCAAGCTTCACACGTCATTAAGCCATCCTGTTTTGTGTGAATCTCTGCCTTGGGCTGTTTTGCTGTTAATGGTAATGTAATTTTTAGTTGTACTGTAGTTTGCTTTAGGAATAACCAACCACCTTTGAGACAATGGGAATGCCCTGGCAGCATCGGAAATATTCTGGTCTTTGGGGCCACCTGCTGGTCAATTGCTGAAAGTGAATCAACTTGTCAAAAATATTTACAGTAGTATGAAAAGTAATGGGCCAGAACAAGCTGCCAGCATGTGCCTGCCATTAACATGTGTGTTAAGTACAGACTTGCCTCGTGATTTTATTAACACTAGCAGGGTTACTACTCAGAATAGACATTGCAGGGTTTTGCACAACATTAAAATGAAGATGTGATGTGCCAGCCTAGTGATGTTGCAGTACTATGATGCAGCACAGTGAAGAAAAACAGCAAGCAATAGAAAGAACTAAACAATCTCACAACCAATAGATCAGATAGAAGTTAACAAGTTTCACGACATATGCCAATGATATTAATTCTGATTCTGATCCTTAGTCCTACCACATCTAACTGTAAATGATGTTGGAAAATTTAAACAGCTAACAGACAAAGAGGCTCCAATAAAATCCCCTTTCTCAGGGATTGTAGAACCATGCATCTGGGTGCTTATGAAAAGGCTGGAGCCATTCAGAATCATTTACAGCCTGGAGAGAGAAGAGATAATCCATCTAGGCTTCCTCCTGCTATCCCACATCACAGAAGCCATTACTTAGCCAATATGATTCACTCCATGTGATATCGAGAAGTGATTGAGATTAGAGATTAAGGCAAACACCACAAGACTGGACCAAATCTCCACATGAGTACTTAAGGCCTGCTTTAGAACTACCTGCACTTGCAGCTAACAAGTTCAGCACAGTTAGAGCATTACCCAATAATGAGGCTATGTCCTAGTTCACAAGAAAAAAGAACAAAACCAATCTGACCAAATACTACTCAATCAATCCACTCTCAGTGATCTACAATGGGCGGAAATCTTTGTCAAGACATTCATTAAGTGGCAATTGTTCACCAATAACTTACTCAGCAATGCCCCATTTCGATTTGCCTTTGAACTCCAGAGTTCAGAAGTGCTGAGCTCAAGGTGAAATGGGAGTCATTGCAGATGATGGGATTAAGGTGGCTTTGTAAAGATGAATTCAGTGGGCATCAAAGAGGAAACATTCCAGTAGTCTGCGTGAGGATCAGTGTAACTCTATTGTTGCTCTGACTGACTTTTTGATCTCTTTCTGCCCTGTTGAGTGCTCCCAAGAAAAGGTTTTAATTGATCACAGTTTCAAAATTGTAAAAAAAATCAATGAAACAATAAAATGTAAGTGATTAATATATCAACATTTAAAATAATTGCATTTTTAAAACATTCAAACTATCTCAACTAATTCAAAACTTCTCAGTTTGTGGACGACTGACTTCCACACCAGATCACTAGGATGGAAGACACTTGTCTGTGAATTTTGACAATGGGGTGGTCTTCGCCTGTCCCTATTACATGGTATGAACAAATGAAGTCCTGGTGCAGAGGCAAGGAGGTCCAGAATAAATGATCACCGGACTTCACTGCCTGCAGTCAGCATGGAGATGTGCATGAACACACATGCAAACGTTGTGCATGTACAAAGTCTCACCATCTCTGTCTGCACAGAGTCAGCATTCACACAAACATGGACATGCATGTATCTGCAAGTTACACACAAAGTTTTTAGGAATACTTTGCCTCTGCATCCTTATTTATTCTGTCCTTTGCAGCAATTCATCTACATTCAAATGAATGGATTTTATGATTTGATCCTAGCAATTTTCCGGTGCGATTTCTAGATTATTGCAACAAATTTATGGACTGCTTTTGGACTCCAAGGGGAACTGAAAGCCACAGTGCGACTGAGAAACCGTGAGGGAAGTTTGGCCAATATGCTTCTGATATCAGTGTCAATACGGAAGTCCACATTTTCTGATGCTTAAGTAGGTGAATAATGGAAATTCTGTGCAGGTTGTGGTTCAGTGGAAAATCACAATATTCCTAAATCTGAAGTGGTGTGTGGGAGTTGGTGAGAATGGTTGATGGAGTCAATTATCTTTTCAACCAGGAAATTAAAATCAAATTTCACTTAACATCTTAAATGTGTTAAAATGCTGAAAAAGATCAGAACGTACAAGAATAATGTTAAAACTGAAGGACCAATAGCACTGGAAAAAATATATACACTGTATACAATTAATATACTTTTTATTATATTCAAAATAGGTTTTGAAATAAGTGTATAAGTAATAATGCATAAAAGTTAGATCTTTCAATTTAATTAAATTATTAGATTGTAAGAGTCACTCCACTCTTTAAGAAAAGAGGAAATCGAAGGACAGAGGCCATTTAGCTCAGAGGTTGGCTAGATGCTTGCTTCCATTATTAAGGATGAGGTTTCAGTGTACTTGGAGACAGATGTCAAAGTTAGCATGGTTTTCTTAAGGGGAAATCTTGCCTGACAAATGTGTTAGAATTTTTTTTTGGTGGTAATAACATACAGGATAGACAAAGATGTTGTTTACTTGGACTTTCAAAAGGGCTTGGACAAAGTGCCGCATATGAGGCAGCTGAACAAGATAAGAGCCCTTGGCGCTACAGAGAAGATACTAGCATGGGTAGAAGACTGGCTGACTGGCAGAAGGCAAAGAGTAGGAATAAAAGGGAGCTTTTCTGCTGGGCTATGTGAATAACTGAGTTCTGCATGGGTCAGTGTTGGGGCCACTTTTCACGTTTTATATTAATGAACTAGATGACAGAATTGATGGCTTTGTGGCCAAGTTTGTGGTTGATATAAAGATAGATGGAAGGGACAGGTGGTGTTGAGGAAACAGGGAGTCTGCAGAGAGACTTGGACAGATGAGAAGAATGGGCAAAGAAGTTCCAGATGGAATACAACGTAGGGGAGTGTATGGTCGTGCACTTTGGTAGAAGGAATACAGGCATAGACCATTTTCTAAACAGAAAATTCAGAAATCAGGTCTGCAGAGAGACCTGGGAGTCCTCATGCAGGATTCCCTAAAGGTTGTAAATTCAATGATAGTATTCATTTTGAGAGGACCAGTATATAAAAGCAAAGATGTAATGCTGAGGCTTTGTAAGGCATCGCTCGTACCACATTTGGAGTATTGTTAGCAGTTTCGGGCATCATATCTAAGAAAGAATGTTCTGGCATTGGATCGAGGTCAGAGAAAGTTTACGAGAATGATTCTTGGCTGCAGTGATAAACATATGAGGAACATTTGATGGCTCTGGGCCTGTACTCTCTGGAGTTTATAAGAATGATGGGGTGGGGGGGGGATGGAATCTCATTGAAACACTGAATTTCAATGAGGCCTATGTTTCAATTGAAAATTTCAATGAATTTTCAAAAGGCCTAGATAGAGTTGATGTGGATAGGATGTATCAAAGAGTTGGAGAGTCTGAGACCAGAGGGCACAGCCTCAGAATGTCCCTTCAGAACAGAAATGATGAGGATTTCTTTAGCCATCATGTGGTGAATATGTAGTATTCATTTCCACAGGTATCTGTGGAGGTCAAAGGTCGATAGGTTCTTGCTTGATAAGGTTGTCAAAGGTTATGGGGAGAAGGTAAGAGACTGGGATTTAGAGGGAAGATAAATCAGCCATAATTATATGGTGGAACAGACTCGATGGGCTGAATGGCCTATTTCTTGTTCAATATCTCATAGTCTTACTTTTTGGGGGTTGGAGGGGATAGTAAAATGTCATTGTAAACTCACCTAATGCACATTTTCAGGATATTTTACAGCAGGAATACAGCATGTGTTTCTAGGGGTTGAAATGGGACAATGTATTAAGGTATGTATAGTGTATTCATTTCTATTGTTCGCACTGCACTTTATTACATAATGCATAGCGGGTTTAGTGCGTGTAACCAACAATGAATCGGCACTCTCCCGAGTTCTTGATTGTTTATTGATTTCTGACAATTACTCTGGAAATTGCTCGGAAAGGAGAAGGTACAAACATCGCACAGCAACTTCTGAATTCCTCGTTTCACTGTGCACATCGCATTGTTACTGCCGTACTGACGCCAAATGCTTAAACTATTCGTAGCAGGCATGTCCGGAAGTTGTGGGCATGTGTGGGTATGAATGAGACGGATCCAGACTTTATACTTCGATTTCTGACAAATAAACTATCCCAGCCCCTTAGATTTGGAATAGAAATTTCTGGCAAAATACAATTACAATAGTCATAAAAGTATTATTTTATAGTGTTCCGGCCCTTTAGTCGTGCCCTATAATCTATAAAGTTGCTAGGTCCCGGCTTGAGGCGTTGGGTCATTAAGTCAATGTTATCAAACGTTCAGATTTCGAACAAATTCGAGTAAAACGACTGAAAGCAGGAGAACTTTCCTGGAACGCACGTCGTTTCCCTCCAGGACCTAATATCGGCTGGAACAGCCAATTTGCAATGGTGCAGCCGTCCTCAGGTTTCGGAAAGAAACATTGTCCTGTTAATGCAACCGCACGGAGGACGGAGCCCGGAGCCGCGGTGAGGCCTGGGCTAGAAGCGGCGCAAGCTGTAGCTGAGGCCGGGCTCCGGGGGTCACCTTTAACTCCCGTGTGCGTTGGCGTGTTCTGCAGCTGCTTCCCGGCGTGAGCGTCGTCCCCAGAAAGATGTGCCACAGCGGAGCCGCTGGGCGATTGCAGAGCGCACCGCTGCCGACCCATGAACTCGCCTTCTACCTTGCCATCACTGTTGGATTCCACCTGTACTCATTCTACGAGGTGTTCGAAGTCTCCAGAAGTAAGGGCACTTCATTTTTCTGTAGGGGGAAATGCCAGAACGCTCCCTGTTATAATAGCTCCCTATGCTACATTAAAGTTGCAGAAGTTGTACCTTCTTTGTAACAACACACACAAAATGCTGGTGGAACACAGCAGGCCAGGCAGCATCTACCTTCTTTGTAATATGGGTTACGTTTTGCCTAAGTACTCTATCTGTTACTATCAGAACACTAGAGTAGAGAGGAAAGATTGAATTAAAGGCTCGGGAATTTGAAATAACAGAAAATGGAGTATGTACACAAACTGTCAAATTCTGTAAGAAGTAACTTGGGAGGGTACTCACCGGAATGTTTCCTCTTTGCCTGCTGACTCGTGTTCCGACAGCAGAATCAGATTTAATATCACCGGCATGTGTTGTGGAATTTGTGGCAGCAGTACCTTGCTGTACACAATAATACAAACTGTGAATTACTCTCTCTGTATAAAATATATTTAAAAGAGTAATGAGGGAGTGTTCATGGGTTCAGTGTCCATTCAGAAATCGGATGGCAGAGGGGAAGAAGCTGTTCCTGAATCGCTGAGTGTGTGCCTTCAGGCTCCTGTACCGCCTCCCTGATGGTAGCAATGGGAAGAGCGTATGTCCTAGGTGATGGATACCTCCTTTGAGCCACAGCTCTCTGAGGATGTCCTTGATGCTGGGGATGCCAGTGCTCATGATGGAGCTGACTGAGTTTACTGTTTTCTGTTCCTTATTTTGATCCAGCTCAGTGTTGATGCAGCCAGTTCGGATGCTCTCCAGGGTACATCTGTAGAAATTTACAAGCATCTTTGGTGACATATATAGCCACTGTTGTGCCTTCTTTTGAATCCTTTAATCAACTCATTTCTCAATTATATCTCCCCTTTATGCATAAAAGGGAAGTGTAGGTTCATTTTGCTTCTTTATTTAGTAATTTTTGTTTCAGTGGTATAAAAGCAAAGTTGTTAGTGTTTAGTTGTGTCTTAAGTTTAATCAAAGTGTCTTCAAAAACATACAGAGTCTTCCCAAACCAGAAGCTCTGGATGTATCGGGATTTAAGCAGTCTGCTGAAGGCTAGATCTGTGGTGTTGAATCCAGAACCCTGCCAGAAGTTCAGATAGGCCATCATTAAAGCGAAAAGACGATCCTCTGTGAAGTTTGAGATACAATCGGATGTTGTGCCAGGGTTTGTACGTTACTTCCTCCAAGGCAAACTCTGACTGCATAAATGGCAGTGAAGCTTCATTCCCTGATGAGCTCAATGCTTTTTATGCTCACTTTGAAAGGGAGAATAACACTGCACCTGTGTGAATCCCCACAGCCTCTGGCAAACTTGTGATCTCTATCTTGGAAGCTGACAATAGACCATCTTTCAAGAGGGTTAACCTTTGCAAGTTGTCTGGCCCCAATGGTGTACCTGCCAGTGTACTGAAAATCTGTGCTGCTCAACTAGCTGGAGTGTTCAAAGACACCTTTGACCTCTCACTGTTCCAAGCTGCTTCAAAAGGGCATCGATCATACCTGTACCCAGGAAGAACAGGGTGAGCTGCCTCAAGAACTATCATCAGGTAGCACTCACTTATACTGTGAGTACGTGCATCGAGAGGTTGGTCTTGCCTAGAATTAACTCCTGCCTGAGCAAGAATCTGGATCTGCTGCAGTTTGCCTGCCCTGATAACAGGTCTACAGTGGATGCAAACTCACTGGCTTTCCACTTGACTCTGGAGCATCCAGACAGCAGCAAAACATGCATCAGGCTGCAGTTTATTGATTACATCTGGGTGTATAAACACACAGTATTAATCAACAAGCTTCTAAACCAGGGCCTCTACACTGCCCTCTGCAACTGGATCTTTGACTTCCTTATTGGAGACAACAGTCAATACGGATTATTGATAATATCTCCTCCTCGTTGACTCTATGGGTACACTTCAGGAATGTGTGCTTAACCTACTGCTGTATTCCCTCTATACTCATGACTGTGTCGCTAGGTTTTGCTCAAACACCAACTATGAATTTGCTGATAACACCACTATTGTTGGCAGAATCTCGGGTGGTTTTGGAGTGAGATTGTTTGGTTGAGTGGTGTTGCAACAACAACCTCACACTCAACGTCAGCAGGACCTAGGAACTAATTGTGGACTTCAGGAGGGAGAAGTTGAGAGAACGCACGTCAGTCCTTATTCAGGGCTCAGCAGTGAGCAGCGTTAAGTTCTTGGATGTGTCAACATCTCAGAGGATCTGTTCTGGCCCAACACGTTGATGTACTCATGAAGAAGATACTCCAGTGACTATATTCTTCAAGAGTTTGAGGAGATTTGGAATGTCACCAAAGGCTTGTAGCAAATTTCTATAGATGTTCGGTGAAACACATTCTGAGTGGTCTTTTTGCAGCCTGGTATGGAAGCTCCAGTGCACAGGGCTGCAGGAGGATTGTAGACTTGCCCAGTTCCATCACAAGCACAGCTCTTCCTGCCGTTGAGGACACTTTCAAGAGGCAGTGCCTCCAGAAGTTGGCATCCGTCATCAAGGACACTCACCATCTGGGACATGCCCTCTTCACATTACCTAACTTTGGGGAGGAGGTACAGGAGGCTGAAGTTCAAGTTTAATTACCATTCAGCCATGCGTGAATACAGCCAAACAAACCCTTGTTCTTCTGGGGCCAAGGTGCAAAACACTGTACCAACAGCCATACACTGTACAAGACACAGGTCGCACACATATCACACATAAAAAGGCAAGTAAACATACAGTCGGGCAGAAACTTAGCCCAAATCCCTGAGTGGCATGTCCTGTAAATTGATGGTGCATGGGTGTAATTGGCAAGAACAAGCAGTTCTCAGCAGTCTGCAGATGAACATATGCATGCATGCATGCATGCATGCAATCCAGCTTGTCATTCCACCGATCGAACATTGGAGGGCAGCACTGAAGGGAGAGGCCAGCACCCAACCCAGCATGGATGCCACGCTACACCACCTTTGCCATCTCCTCTCCTGGGCTGCTGCAGCAGGCGAGCCCGTGACTTGATGCCTGGGCCTCACTACAACCAAGTCCACGCAGCTCGCCCTCCTTCTGTCTCACCAATAAACAAGGGAAATGGACTTGCAGCATTTTACATTATCAATGTTCTGCAGGATCTTGCGATCGCAAGAGAAACGTCCAAGACAATCATTCACTGTTAGACTGCACGCTGCCTTTGTGCATCGACTTTGATGCCTTCCTGCAACAAGCAGTAACGTGGTCCATATCAAGTTCAGCTCCATGAGCAGCTCGCTGATGAAGTTGACTTGCAGTACAGGCAGTCCCTGGGTTACAAACGAGATCTGTTCCTAAGTCTGTCTTTAAGTCAAATTTGTAGGTAAGTCAGAACAGGTACATACAGTTCTTATTTAGAGTCAGTTAGTCAAATGTTTGTCTTAAGATATAGTATATATTTTACCTTTCTATGCAGAGCTTTTCCTTTCCTCATCATAAATGGCTTTGTAGCAGCTGAGGCCCTTGGTAACTGTATGGTAAACTTCGGTGAACCTCTCTGTATTAGGGTCTTGCTCCTCTAACTTTGCCATCCCTGCACCAATGAGACGAAAGGCTTTAGCTAACTCTTTCATCAAAAACTTTTTCGGTTCTGGAGTTTTTAGGTCCCAATCTTCTTCCTCAAATGCTATCATCACTTTATCCTTTAAAATTGTTCCGATCGTTGACCGACTGTAGCCTAACGCTTTTCCAGTGACTGATGGCGTTTCACCTCTTTCCAATCGCTTTAATATTTCCACTTTTATTTTCAATTGTCGACGTTTTTCTTTGATGCATCACCAGCACTTGCATCGGATTTATGCTTTGGAAGCATGGTTACAAGGGTAAATAAGAGAAAAATTTAAGCCAAATACAAAGTTACACACTCAACACAGTGTTAACGGCAGCATGATCTGACTTAAAATGGCGGACAGCGTTCTTCCTTGAGCTGACGAACTGCTGAAGCCGCACAATGTTTTCATGAGCGTCACAAAGTAGTGTGTGCATTCGTTACTACGAACCATTGTATTTAACTCTAATTTTTAATGTAATAGGCTCTTTGGCAGTCCATTCGTGAGTACGAGTTGTCCGTAAGTCGGACGTTCGTAACCCGGGGACTACCTGTATCTGAACGTCCAGCATTGTCTTACAATCATAAAAAAGATGTTTAAGAGCCACACTCAAAGTTTCAAGAACAGCTTCTTCCCCTCTGCCCCCAGTTTTCAGAAAGGTGCATGAACACTACCACTTTATTCATCATTTGCTTTATTTATTTGTTTATTTTTTAATTTATAGTAATTTGTCTGTCTTGCTGCTGCGAATCGATAAATTTCACAACAAATGACCGTGATAATAAACCTGATTCTGATCATGATAAATTATACAGTTGTTATTATGCAAAGTTGAATTTATAGATCTGACATTAGTACTACTCCCATTGGAAAGGAGACAAATCTCAAGTTTGTATATAGTATATATACTTTGTGCATTAATGACAAGTTGTGTGGAGTAATTCTGAAATATGTCACTAGAGGGCAGATCTTGACTGCACTATACTAAAATTTTATTGCCAATTGCACTGATTTAACTTTTTGTCTTAATTGGCTGGATTAATGTTTGTCAGTGTTGTTTCAGGATTTCTCAGATCTATTTCCTATATTTATGTTTAAAAGGAACCCTTTTAATCAGTGGACCAGTTTCTATTTATTCTGCATTCAAGGTGTTTCTTTTTCTTGCTGCTCCCTCAACCACTTCCCCTGCCATTCCTGGTTAAAAGACAGATTTAATACTGCATTGCATTTCTTTGTTGAGGCATAGCTAGAGGCAGCACTCATGGTTATCACAGTGCCACAGACTTAAAATATTTTGTTTTTTTATCAATTATTTATTTAGTTATTAGAGAGAAAATACAACCGAGATATCATTGTGTACATTTAAGGCTGTTCCTGGGGAACAAATGGGTGGTTTAATGTTAAATGCATGCTGAGTAAATTATTACTCTCATTTGTTCCAGCTATCTGGACGTATTGATCTACTTTCCTCAGGTTGGCCAGTGTTTTAAATCAATCAGGAGGTTTCTTGGAAGGGGGCCAGTCCATTCCCTCCATTGCAGCCATACTGATGGATTGTTTGCATTACACTTGGCATCTATATGTGTTGGACAAATGCCAATTGAACCATCAATTACTAACTTCGATATGTATTTTTAAGAAATACCTGTACTGCAGAGCTATGTTTGTCTCTCTCCCTCTTGTGCTGTTGTGTGTAAGAATGGACACAGCATGCATTTCTGAGGAAATCTGCAGATGCTGGAAATTCAAGCAACAACACACACAAAATGCTGGTGGAATGCGGCATGCATTTACTGGTTTCAGTGAAGAAAGTAAGCAAAGTTCTTTTTGGTGACTTAATTGTGTTAGCACTGCGATCCTGCAGAAAAGATGCTAAATCAGAATAAAGCTGGAAAATGGCAATTTGTTTGTTGTTATCCTGTATAATAGGCTGCAAGACTGATTAAGCAGACAAATAGTGGATGAACATTTAATTTAGAGAACTGTGAAAATATATGCTCCCTCTGAGGTGTCAGGGAAGGCAATGTTGTCCAAATTACTCTCTTCTAAAGGGTTTGCAGGAAGTCATGGACCTGGATGCAGAAGCAAATGGAAGCAGTATTTGGCTAGCAGGCCCCACAACCCTTCAATATGATCAGAGCTGACCTATACAGGCCTTAATTCCCATTTTAGTTCCCTATGACTCTATGTCCTTGATCTTTCAAATGTTTACCTATCTCCACCTCAAATATATCTCATGATCTGGCCCCCACCTTCCTTGGTACAGAGAATTCCACAGATCTGCTACACTCTGAGAGACACTTGAATTGGCAAGGCATAGAAGGATATGGAGTAGGTTAAAAGATCAGCACAACATAGTGGGCCGAAGGGCCTGTGCAGTGCTGTGACATCCTGTGTTCTTTCTAATGTGGGTAAGTTACTGGAGAATATTCTGAGGAACATAATAATAAATCACTTGGAAAGATAGGAGATGGTTAGGAACAGTCAGCATGGCTCATCAATATGATCAAGCTTTTTGAAGAAATAACCAAAAAGGTCAATGAGGAAAGGACAGTGTACATAGAATGTTGCTTGAATTTCCAGCATCTGCAGATTTCCTCGTGTGTACATAGTATGTGTACATTTTTGTAAGGCCTTTGATAAGGAGACACACAAAACTGCAGATGATGGAATCTGGAGCAACAGTTTTGCATGGCAAGCTCAATGGAAAGTTAGATTGCACGTAATCCAGGGAAAGCCATCAAATTGGATACACAATCGGCTTGATGGTAGAAAGCAGAAGGTGGTGGTGAAGGCTGCTTTTTGAACTGGAGGCCTGTTAACTAACGTTATGCCTTGGGTCAGTGCTAGGCCCATTGTTACTTGTCATCTGTATCAATGATTTGGATGAGAATGTACTGAGCATACAGAAATCATGACGATTCTAAAATAGCTTGTGTCGCAAACATTGAGGTTGGTTATCAGGAATTACAATGAGATCTTGATCACAGGGAAAGTGAGCCAAGGAATGGCAAGTGGACAAATCCCGGTAAGACTTTCACAGTGAATGGACAGGCCCTGGAGGGTATTGTAGAACATAGCTGTTATAAAAGCATTATTCCTTTGAAGAGGTGTCACAGCTGAACAGGGTGGTGAGAAGGCTTTTGGCACACCAGCCGTCATAAGTCAGGGAGTGTAGAGAAATGATTGTGATGTATTTGCACTTTAGTAAGACATCTGACAGCATTCCCCATGGTAGGTTCATTCAGAAAGGCACTTGGACAGGAAAAGTTTTGAGGGATATGCATGAAACTCAGGCAGATTGGACTAGCTTAGTTGGGAATCTTGGCTGGTATGGACCAGTTGGGTTGAAAGGCATGACTTTTGTATCTGTGCAGGCAAAAAGATGGTTGATATTTTGGGGTGATACTCTGCGCATTCCTGATGCAAGATTTTGACCTAAAATGTTGACCATCCCTTTGTCCCCACAGATACTACTTCACTCACATTTTTTTTTGTTCTAGATTCCAGCATCTGTAGTCTCTTGTGTCTCCATAGATGTTAATCTAATTGGCCTATAGTTCTCCCTATGCCCTATAATATTAGACTCTCCTAGTCTGGGAAAAGGATTGTGACTATCCACCTGATCATGATTTTATTAACCTCATGAAGATCTCCCCTCAGGCTCCTTGGACCTAGGGAAAACAGTCCCAGCCTGTCTGGTCTTGCCATTCTTCCTTTATTGGGCAAAGGGGTCACATTTGTTAGTTTCAAATCTTCTGTTACCCTGCCAGAATTTAGCAAGTTTGAAAATTTTCTATCAGTTGGTGCACTACCTCCACGGCCACTTCCTTTAAAGTCCTTGGGAGCAGATCACTGTCTTGAGGTGATTTGTCTGCCTTTAGCATTGTGAGTTTCACTGATACTTTATCTAATTGTGAAGCTCCTCCTTGTTATACGAGATTAGCTCACCTGCTTTGTTAAGGGTATTTGCAAAATCCTTGATAGTAAAGACAGATGCAAAAAGTTGATGTAATCTCCCTGTCTGTCTCTGTCTGTCTTTTTCTCTCTTACACACTCTCTCTGTCTTTCTCTCCCTCTCTCTGTCTCCCTCTCCCTCTCTGTCTTACTCTCTCTCACTCTCCCTCTCTATCTCTGTATCACTCTCTCACTCTCTCTCTTACTCTCATATACAAACTGTAGTTTCTTTGCTTCTTTAATTCAACAGCCTTGTTCTCTCAAGGTCCTACATTTCTTAGCCATCATCTTCTTATTTATCTATCCATAGTAATTCTTACTGTTTGTTTTGATGTTACATACAAGCTTTCTCTCAAAATCAATTTTCTGCTTTCATGCAAGCTTTTTAATTTCTTGCTCTGGGAATACTAAATCAAATTAATTTAAAATTATCTTTGACCTTCTTTGTTAACCACAGATTGTGCCTCTTTCTTATAGAATCCCTCTTTCTAAATGGGATAACTTCTTGCTAAGCATGAAGGAACTGCCACTGTTAATCTACTGACCTCTGTCAGCTTATTTTTTCTCAGTTCACTGTAGATAACTTCACCTTCAAACTAATTATTAATTGAGTAAAGCAAGTGGTTTTGGTCGTGTAGTATTCACCCTCAAACTCGATTTTGAATTCTATGATATTGTGGTCACTGGCTCCCGAGGGAGCTTTAACCACAAAATCTCTTATTAATACCTCTCCATTTCTCCTAACCAAGTCTGAAATAGCCTGTTTCTTGGTAGGGTCCTTATCATACCACTCGATAAGAAACAATCTCTGATACTTTCTGCATATTTTTCTTTGATAAAGACAGTGCTAGTTTGGTTTGTCAACACAACGTGTGGGTTCGGATCTCCCATTACAATTGCAGTTCTCTTCAAACATGCTGCCCATGTTTTCCCAGTTATTCTTTTCTCTTTCAAGAGGTCACATTTTGGAGGCCTGCCACCTGTGTATCTTTCCCTTGCTATTCATGATTTCAACCCAAACCAATTCCACGTTATGATACACTGCCTCTGTGTTGTGACTCAACACCACTCTGATACATTCCTTGATTAACAACACTAAACTGCCTCGTTTTTCTTTGGCCTGCTCTTTTGGAACATTTCACCCTGAAATATTGAGTTCCCAATCCTGGTCCTGCTGCAGTCACGTGGCCATAATAGCTATTAGATCACAATCATATGGTGATATTTTATCCGATGCTTGCATTCAATTAAAGACTATAAAGAGCATAGAAAAGTATAGCACAGAATGGGCTTTTGGCCCACAGTGTTGTGCTGTGCAGGCCTATATAAATTACTTCACGTCCATAACCTATTTTTTCTTACATCCACTTGCCTATCTATGAGTCTTTAAAATGTCCCTGTTTGTTTCCGCCTCTACCACAGCCCCAGCAGTTCATTCCAGGCACCCACCACTCTGTGTAGATAACTGATCTCTGACGTTTCCCCTAAACTTTTGTTTGCTCACCCGAAGCAAATATCCTCTGGTTTTGGAGACTGCCGTCCTAGGAGAAAGGTGGTGGCTGTCCACTCTATCTCAGCCCCTCGTAAACTTATACACCTTTGCAAAGTCACTTTGCATCCTCTGTCACTCCAAAGGAAAGCCCCAGGTCACACAACTATTCCTCATATGACATGCTCCCTAATCAGACAGCATCCTGGTAAATATCCTCTGCATCGTTTCTAACGTTGTAGGAGTCTGCTACAGTTCACTTGTAACCTCTGTTTTATTTACCCTTTCCAAGTGGTTCAGGTGTTTATATTAGATAATTGAACGTGCATAAACTGTTTAAAGTATCAGGGCTTGCTGAGGGAGTACTCAGCAAGCTTTGAGTACAAAGCCAGGAAGTTGTGTTGAAACTTTGTGTAATAGCAGTGATTATTCTTTAGGAAGGATATGACAATCCAAGGGAGTGTTTTTTTTAAATTTATTCGTTTACGGGATGTGGGCTTCGCCAGCTAAGCCAACATTTATTGCCCATCCCCGGTTGCCCTTGAGAAGGTGGTGATGAGTGTGCAGTATTCTCAACTGGTTCTCCTTGGTTCTGTTCTGTAACCAGTTCCCTACCTGGATAGTTTGCAGGTTGGCTGTGATTAAGCTACCCACACTGCAGAAAGAAGAAGCCGGCAGCCCGGCAGCTGGCAGATTTATACTTGCTGGTGTCCCAGGCGCTCGATTCTATGTATGGGTGGATGTAACTCCGATGTTCAGTAGTTGGAAAGCAGCTGTGTAACCAAAGTGCAAGCAGGATCAATCCGTGGCTCCAGAAGGAAGTTATTTGGTACAGTTTCCAGGATTGTGGCGAAAGAGCAGAGGAGGGGGACTCTCCTCACCATAGGAGGGGGCAGCATGGTCTCCTGTACTGGGTCAATATGCTGATTTCATTTCTGTAATAGAAAATAGAAGTTAATTGATATGTCTCGGTAAGCACATTCCTTTTTTATTCTCATTGACTACACTAGGGGTTTTTTTTGGTTAGGATGGGTTTTATTTCAGATCTAAAGGTGAGGCTAGCACAATTTGTAATTTCACCCATGAAGTTCAGCACCTGCCCATGGAATATTGGGTACTGGAGGATGAAAATTGCTGCCCGATTTGGAATGCTTTTCTAGAAACTGTTATCTCATTAATGGCTATTCCTTTTTAATGGCAAGGAAGATCTTAACTACTGTCTAAGAGCTTTGGGCACTGAAATTTAACAGTAAACAATGTGGGAATTCTTTAGATTATTGTTTCTTTTGATATTTAAAAATATACACTTTCTCTCTTAACCCATTTATCCCATTTCTATATTTATTTTGCTTTGCATACTTGATTTGAATGAATTATTCTGGGTGACTTTCTCAGTTGGACTTTGTGCTACTTTTCTGGTTAAAAAGACATAATTGATTATAATTCACATAGAAACATAGAAAATAGGTGCAAGAGTAGGCCATTTGGCCCTTCGAGCCTGCACCGCCATTCAGTATGATCATGGCTGATCATCCAACTCAGAACCCTGTACCTGCTTTCTCTCCATACCCCCGATCCCTTTAGCCACAAGGGCCATATCTAACTTCCTCTTAAATATAGCCAATGAACCGGCCTCAACTGTTTCCTGTGGCAGAGAATTCCACAGATCCACCACTCTCTGTGTGAAGAAGTTTTTCCTCATCTCGGTCCTAAAAGGCTTCCCCTTTATCCTTAAACTGTGACCCCTCGTTCTGGACTTCCCCAACATCGGAAACAATCTTCCTGTATCTAGCCTGTCCAATCCCTTTAGAATTTTATACGTTTCAATAAGATCCCCCCTCAATCTTCTAAATTCCAGTGAGTATAAGCCTAGTCGATCCAATCTTTCTTCATATGAAAGTCCTGCCATCCCAGGAATCAATCTGGTGAACCTTCTTTGTACTCCCTCTATGGCAAGAATGTCTTTCCTCAGATTAGGGGACCAAAACTGCACACAATATTCTCACCAAGGCCTTGTACAACTGCAGTAGAACCTCCCTGCTCCTGTACTCAAATCCTTTTGCTATGAATGCCAACATACCATTTGCCTTTTTCACCGCCTGCTGTACCTGCATGCCCACCTTCAATGACTGGTGTACAATGACACCCAGGTCTCGTTGCATCTCCCCTTTTCCTAATCGGTCACCGTTCAGATAATAATCTGTTTTCCTGTTCTTGCAACCAAAGTGGATAACCTCACCTTTATCCACATTAAATTACATCTGCCATGAATTTGCCCACTCACCTAACCTATCCAAGTCACCCTGCATCCTCTTAGCATCCTCCTCACAGCTAACACCGCCGCCCAGCTTCGTGTCATCTGCAAACTTGGAGATGCTGCATTTAATTCCCTCGTCTAAATCATTAATATATTGTAAACAACTAGGGTCCCAGCACTGAGCCTTGCGGTACCCCACTAGTCACTGCCTGCCATTCTGAAAAGGTCCCGTTTACTCTCACTCTTTGCCTCCTGTCTGCCAACCAATTCTCTATCCACATCAATACCATACCCCCAATACCGTGTGCTTTAAGTTTGCACACTAATCTCCTGTGTGGGACCTTGTCAAAAGCCTTTTGAAAATCTAAATATACCACATCCACTGGCTCTCCCCTATCCACTCTACTAGTTACATCTTCAAAAAATTCTATAAGATTCGTCAGACATGATTTTCCTTTCACAAATCCATGCTGACTTTGTCTGATGATATCACCTCTTTACAAATGCTCTGGCGTGGTGTTATTTTCCATTGTGACTTCTCTGGACATCAACGAATTCTGATAAAACTGATCAATACGCAACAAAAGGCAAACACAACTAACGGTGAAATTCATGCCTTGAACAGAGGGATATGATGTGGATTTTGGCCATCAATCATTCCAACTGTTACTGCAAGAGTTTCTCTAGGTAGTGTCCTTGACCCACCAGTGCTTCAACAAAGGTATTCTTTCTGTCACAAGGTGAGAAATGGAACTGGAGAACTGATTGCATAAAGTGTAGTTCCATTCTCAATTCCTCAGCTATTGACACAGACCATGCCCGCAAGCAGCACGATGTAGACACCAAATGTGCATGAGTGCTAAGAGACCAGTAACATTTGTGCTGCAGAAGTGTAAGACAATGGCCATTTCCAAAAGAAGGGAGTTCAACCGCCTACCTTTGACATAAGTGTTATATGGTCAACTCATTCTCCAGGTTTACTCTGACCCAGGTCAACTGGACCAACTATAAGAAAGATAGCAGCTACAAGAATAGGACAGAAGATCATTATCTTATGATGAGTGACTCCTTGTGATACCCTAAGGCAGGGGTGTCAAACTCATTTTAGGTCACGGGCCGGATTGAGCAAAATGCAGCTTCATGCGGGCCGGATCAGTCGGACGCGTGCGAACGCAGCTTTCGTTGCCTCCGTTTTTTCAGCCTGCTCTCATGTGTCTCAGTCTCTGCTATAACTACAAAGTGTTTCACTTTACAAATTCCGTTTCTTATGAAGAAGACTGCCGAGCAAGACTGCCGAATAAACACTAAAAACCCTGAAAACCTGGTACCTGAATAAACTCAGCATTAGCCATATCATACGCCATAGGCGCTTCGATTACTGGGGCCAGCCTTAATAGTAATTAGATATTATCTCGCGGGCCAAAGATAATTCCACCGCGGGCCGGATTTGGCCCGCGGGCCTTGAGTTTGACATATATGCCCTAAGGTGTAAAACATTCATATTTTCCACTACCAGTGTGGTTGTATTATGTGCCATCTATGCTGCAGTTAGCATCCAAACTACTCTGACAGCACTTGGGACATTACCGCCAAGAAACTTGTCTGACATGAAAATATTACGTCCTGGTTTGGAAATGTATTGCAGGCTGTGAACTGGAATGGAAATACATTGCTGGGTATAAATCCTGACATGTCATTCATAGCACAACGGTGGGAATACCGCCACCAGGGGGTTGCCGCTGTTCAAAAGTATGGCTCACCACCACTCCTTTGCAAATGGGCGATAAATGCTGTTCATACCAGTGATATCCGATCTCAAATAATGAATGCAATGACAGAAAGGACCATCTAGCGTAAGGGCTCTGAAATGTCCCATCAAATCCAGGCCACTATTCCTGCATAATCGTGGCGTGTATCATTCATAAAAGAATTGATGTTGAATATTTTGATGTGAAGTAGTTGGGGTGTACTCTGGAGTTATGGAATATAGCCAATATTAATTTGGACGGCAACCAGTCTGAAGTTCCAAATGTAGATTGTAGATTGATTTTGAAGTACAGCTCAGAAGTTGGAGCTGCAGAATTCAAACCAAGAAATACTCATTGACCTGAGATGTCTGCATGAATGCAGATCAGAGACAAAGGTGATTCGCAGTCATTTTGGATGTCTGGAATGTTGCTGTGAAGATGGAGCTGTTTGAAAATCATATGTAATTCAAAGGAAGCATTATGGATACATTGTAACTATAGAATTGTCCTGCCGTTACCTTTGATCTTTAGCATATTAAAAATGTCATGCAATATTGGATCAGAGAGCTTCTTCTAGGAGTGTCTCCGGATGATGCCTTCTCGTGTTTTGAATAAATACAGGGATCTGTTCTGGGACCCTTACTCTTCGTGATTTTTATAAATGACCTGGATAAGGAAGTGGAGGGATGGATTAGTAAGTTTGCTGATGACACAAAGGCTGGAGATGTTGTGGATAATGTAGAGGGCTGTCAGAGGTTACAGCGGGACATTGATAGAATGCAAAACTGGGCTGAGAAATGGCAGATGGAGTTCAACCCAGAGAAGTGTGAAGTAGTTCATTTTGGTAGGTCAAATGTGATGGCAGAATATAGTGGTAAGACTCTTGGCAGTGTGGAGGATCAGAGGGATCTTGGGGTCTGAGTCCATAGGGCGCTCAAAGCAGCTGCGCAGGTGGACTCTGTGGTTAAGAAGGCGTACGGTGTATTGGCCTTCGTCAATCGTGGAATTGAATTTAGGAGCTGAGAGGTAATGTTGCAGCTATATAGGACCCTGGTCAGACCCCACTTGGAGTACTGTGCTCAGTTCTGATCGCCTCACTACAGGAAGGATGTGGAAGCCATAGAAATGGTGCAGAGGAGATTTACAAGGATGTTCCTGGATTGGGGAGCATGCCTTATGAGAATAGGTTGGAGTGACGGCAGATGAGAGGTGACTTGATAGAGGTTTATAAGATGATGAGAGGCATTGATCATGTGGATAGTCAGAGGCTTTTTCCCAGGGCTGAAACGGCTGCCACAAGAGGACACAGGTTTAAGGTGTTTGGGAGTAGGTACAGAGGAGATGTCAGGGGTAAGTTTTTTACGCAGAGAGTGCTGAGTGATTGGAATGGGCTGCCAGCAACAGTGGTGGAGGCAGATATGATGGGGTCTTTTAAGAGACTTTTGGATAGGTACATGGAGCTTAGAAAAATAGAGGGCTTTGGGTAAGCCTAGTAATTTCTAAGGTAGGGACATGTCCGGCACAACTTTGTGGGCCGAAGGGCTTGTATTGTGCTGTAGGTTTTCTACATTTCTATGTTTTTTTCTATGTTTCTATATCACCAGCTTCAGTGTCTCCCAGTGACTTTGATCACAGTCACTACAAAATGAAATGAAAATGATCAGGATAGAAGCTTAAGAGCTAGGAGCATTTGGAAGTGTTGCATGTAGCAGTAAATTCTGTTCAAATATTTCAGTCTACTTTCTGAACTGTAATAATTTACTATCAACTTTATATCTTTCGAAAAATCAATGTTCTTTTTTAAACTCTGCTTTATCGCTCACTCCCTCTCCTCACGTCCCATATTTCCTAAGAGGAATTGCCTTCCTCGAGACAGCATTTCATACCTGCTGGTGAAAGGCTGATAATCTGGGCTACAGAATGCTTTATATTCTTAGCAGAAGCAAGTGAATAGTTTGACTTGCATGTTCATTGCCGTGTCCTTTGATAATTATTTATTCTCCTTAACGTGCACAGCGACTACCAAGCTACAGAGGCAACAAAGCATTGTTACTTTGAACACACATTAAATATGACAGGTTAATTGAAAATTTAAATTTTTGAGAAAAACTGGCAGGCAGTGCTTTATTTCAAGTAATGATTCTGGTGTTAATAATTCAAAATTATTCTTAAAATATTATAACTGTGAAACACTACAGATGCTGAAAATCTGAAATCCTGTTCGAAGCGCTGAGCAGATTAAGCAGCACCCACAGAAAATGGAAACATTTAAGATTGACTACCCACTTTCATCAGAATTTTATATATCCTTAGTCTCACTTAATGCATATATTCAGAATCAGCTCAGAATGAAAAATTGTTAAATCTTCATTGGATGTATTATAAGAGTTTTGGACAAGGTTTTTACACATTTGTAAGGCAACATTTTAAAAGAATCATGAATGTTGTACTTTTTTCTATGTTAGATTCTGAATAACAGCAGGATTTAAAATCTCATTGAGTGCAGTCTCACTGCACACAACGTAGGAACTCCTTTCATGCTTACCCTTTGTGAAGATTATTTCTGCACAGTAATTTTTGTTTAAAACCATGCTATCTTCTCAGACTTTAATTCTGTATGAAATTTTCAAACACTTCATATTTGTATGTATCCTGAAAATCTAGCGATTAATTGAAGGTCACATCTTATTGTAAAAAGACAATTCTGACAGATTATTTCCTAAACTTGTTCATCAAGCAGGTGGCTATGCACCTGTGTATACAGTAAACTTATTCCAGAGTGAGGGAGTCATAAAACCTTAGCTTGAATCATGTCAGAGTGAATTATTGGAGTCACCTGTATTTTTTGTGGGTGATGAACCAGCTTAAACTTTTTCTTGACAACATCTGTTGAGTCTGTTGCAAGCTACCTCCGGATCAGCTGTATGTCTGGTCTATTAAACTCAAGAGTCTTGTTATTTGATTATGTGTATTTCAATGAGTTGGGGTAAATTTGCCCTTGGTAACTACGTCAAGAACATTTTTCTGAAAGAAGAGTGAGGAAGTTCTCCCTGATATCTTGGCCAATACTTATTTCTCAACCATTATCTCTGAAACCAGATTATCTGTCATTACCCCTTGCTCTTTGGTGGTTCGTGCTGATTATAAGTTGGTCAGCTTTTGTGTTTACAAGAAAATGTATACAAGAGGATACCACCTGCCTCACTATTCAAATAAACATGGTTGATTAGCCTCAGACTTAAACTTCTCTTCTGTGTCCATTTCCCCCATTTCCCTTAATACCCTGAACTTTCAAAAACTTATTTAAAGTGGAGCTAGATGCCTCCAATGATCTGACTTTCAAACATTCAGGGCAAAGAATTTCAGAAATTTACCACTTTTTATAAGAAGAATTGGCTACCTCTTAATTGTGTAACTGTGTCTGCTTGTTTGGACACACTAGTGGAAACATCTCAACAGGTATCTTGTCACATCACTTGGGATCTGGTGTATTTCAATCCCCCCTCATTTTTCCGAACCCCAAAGAGTACATTTCAAACTTCTTTAGCCTCTTCTGATAAATCATCCCTCTCATTCCAGGAATTAGACTGTGACTCTCTCTTGAATTTCTTCCAGTGCTGCTGTATCCTTGCAGTAAAATAAAGAGAACAGAATTGTCCATAGTACTCCCTCCAGATGTGGCCTCACTAAGTCTCTTTACAATTGTAATAATAAACTATTTCTCAACTGCACCCCCATCCCCCACTATAAAGTCCAATTCACTATAGCACTTATTGTGGCGACCCAATTACTAGCACACTCGAACCGGCTGACAATTAGCCAGAGCCAGAGACAAAGATACATAGCCTCAGGGAGTTTCTCTCCAAGTATCGAGTGGGGGGAGACAGGCTTTTAAGCAAGACTGTGTTTGTGAAATAAACTCATTCCGTGGTTGCAGTTTACCGACTCCGTGTCGTAATTTCAGCGCTGCGCGTAGCCCGCCGCTACATTATCTTCTTAATCACCTGCTGAATATCTGTTGAACTTCTGTGATTGAAGCACCTATATGTTGTAATCTTGATTTTGTTTTATGATCTGTGGGACTTGTGACAATGTGAATGACATGAGGCCCACGCGACACACAAAGGGCTGGAGGAGGCTCAAGCGGCATCTATGAAGGGAAATGTGTAGTTGAGTTTTTTGGGGTGAAGAGCTTTAATCTGAACTTGCACAAATGCATGTTTATCTATGTTTTCACCATTACTATGATTATGAATATCCCAAATAACAGACAGGAAAGTACGTTACATAGAATACTGACATGATTTGCTGCAGAATATATACAATCATAATTACCCAATTTCCACTGAATCGACGCAAGGCACTTCCCTACAGCATGAAAAGAAAATATCAAGAAACGACTTGTTTTAAAAACTGGATTTACTCAACATCCACTAACAAATGGTTTTAGTTATGGACTACACTTTATTGTCACCAAACAATTGATACTAGAGTGTACAATGATCACAGCGATATTTGATTTTGCACTTCGCGCTCCCTGAAGTACCAAATGAATAATAATAAAATTGAATATAATAAAAATATAAATTATAAATCATAATTAGAAAATAGAAAAGGGAAAGTAAGGTAGTGCAAGTCAGGTCCAGATATTTGGAAGGTATGGCCTAGATCCGGGTCAGGATCCATTCAGCAGTCTTATCACAGTTGGAAAGAAACTTTTCCCAAATCTGGCCGTACCAATCTTCAAGCTCCTGAACCTTCTCCTGGAGAGAAGAGGGACAAAAAGTGTGTTGGCTGGGTGGGTCGTGTCCTTGATTATCCTGGCAGCACTGCTGCGACAGCGTGCGATGTAAAGTGAGTCCAAGGATGGAAGATTGGTTTGTGTGATGTGCTGGGCTATGTTCATGATCTTCTGCAGCTTCTTCCAGTCTTGGACAGGACAACTTCCATACCAGGTTGTGATGCACCCTAGAAGAATGCTTTCTATGGTGCACCTATAAAAATTAGTGAAGGTTTTAGGGGACAGGCCAAATTTGTTCAGCTTTCTCAGGAAGTAAAGGCGCTAGTGAGCCTTCTTGGCAGTGGACTCTGCTTGGTTAGACCAAGTCAGGTCATTTGTGATATTCACCCTGAGGAACTTAAAGCTTTTGACCTGTTCCACCTGCGCACCACCAATGTAGATGGGGTCATGCGGTCCGCTACTCCATCTGAAGTCAACAACCAATTCCTTTGTTTTGCTGACGTTGAGGGATAGATTATTATCTTCACACCATGCCAGCAGGTTCTTAATTTCCTCTCTATACGCAGGCTCATCATTACCCAAGATACGGCCTACAATTGTGGTATCATCAGCAAACTTATATATTGAGTTCGATGGAAACTTGGCTACACAATCATGGGTGTACAGTGAGTACAGCAGGGGGCTGAGTACACAGGCTTGTGGGGCACCGGTGCTCAGAGTGATTGTAGAGGAGAGCTTGTCCCCTATTTTTACAGCCTGGGTCCTGTCTGTGAGGAAGTTGAAGATCCAGCTGCAGATCTGAGTGCTAAGACCCAGGTTCCGGAGCTTAGGAATCAGTTTATTAACGAACCAGATCTTAGTTATGGACAATTATTATTGACACTAACTGTCTGATGATATGTAAATTTGAACATATTTGTTGTATCACAGTCATTTATTGTCTAAAGAGATTAGATTTGTTTGTTGCTTTGACTCGTGTTATTCTATTGAAGTTCAAATAAACAGCCTGATGTTATAAATGAGGGGTTAGAAGGAGTCCTGAATTTGTTATTTAGAAATTAATTTTAAGTAATAAGTTCACAACTTCTTATAAAGCCTCACTCTCAGTCCACTTGGTTACATTACTGAATGACTTGTACTGTGTCTATTTATCTTTTCAAGAGAAAGCCAAGTTGGATGGGTTAAATGTTTTTCAAAAATAATCATCTTAATGATCACAGGGAATATTTTAAATATCTAATATACCCCTGTGTATTGCTGTTTAGAGAACTGCCGGTTTGCTCTCCTTTGAATTTTCATATACTGTAAATTGATGAGATTCTTGTCAAGAATTCACACCATTGCCCCACCAGCATCTGTGTTTTGCCTACTAGGATTCTTTGTTGTCCTTCTGATGTATCGATGGTTTTTTAACATGTATCACCTGTGGACAACTTGTGTTTAAAAAAAAACAATTATACGCATATTTACTTAATGCTCCACCAGAGTTGTTTCAAGGTTAATTCAGACATATTTATTTTAGGAACAATATTTACAGTTGGATATTTATTGTGGAAAAAGTTTGATAATAAACTTGGGAAGTAATGACGATTGTTTTCTCCCTGCTTTCGTTGATGATCGAATATCCTTCCGGAAGTACAGCTTTCACAAGACCAGTAAAGCATTTACAGTGACGGGCAACTTCACAGCTGCATTATGGGTAGCAGCTTGACTTCAGAAACACTGTCAATGCTGAATAAAGAATGAAGGAACTGAAATCAACTTCTATAATGATTTTAGTGAAAAATTATATGTGAAATGTTGTGTCACATTAGAGTTTTATTGGAATTAATTACCAGTGATGGCAAGAGATAGGTGTAGTGCAAACTAGTAAACCAAGTTTATTGTCTTATGTATTTTATGTGATAATAACAGTCAATAGTACTCCTTGTTCCTCTGTGGTCTTATAATATGCTCGTAACAGGCTTGGCTATGAGCTAATGAAAACTTGGTTAATGCTGCTGGGTCTGTCTTTCTACATTGCCGTCTATTCCTTCATAATGTGCTATTTGTTTCTTGCTTCAACTGCTTGTTGCCAAGAAGTAGGTCGAGCACTGACTCAGTGATCTGATACTTTATGAACCAGCTTTCTTAAATATTTTTGTCTCTGAATTCCAGATATACTGATTACAACAAAAAAGTCAAAGTTCAGCAGCTAGATTTATTTATGTTCGCATTGTTCTTCATTTCAGACTGTTAATTAAAATTCAAGCCAAGAAACGAATTTTATAATTGGCTTGGAATTTTCTCACATTGGATTCTGAACATGCGTTTTATTTCTAACAGTTTATGAGAAAGACCTTGACTCTGAATTTGGATTTGAAAATGGATTCTTCATTTGGGGTTTTAAGAAGGTAATTAGACCCATTTAATAATTATGTTGGCTTGTCTTTGCAGAATCTATTTTGATTGTAACTCAAGCTATACAGGTGTCCCCCACTTTACGAATGTTCACTTTACGCCACTTCAGTTTTACGAAAGACCTGCATTAGTAACCTGTTTTCGCATTACAGTCGGCCCTCCTTATCTGCGGGGGATTGGTTCCAGGACCCCTCGCGGATACCAAAATTCACGGATGCTCAAGTCCCTTATTCAACCTGTCTCAATCCGGTGGATCTTAGGACCCAGCGGAACCCCAGACCTTATTTAACCTGTCTGAGTGCGGTGGACATTAGGATCCAGCGCCAGAGCTCTGAATGTGCAGTGTTTCTGTTCGCGAAAATAATCACGATCATGATTGAAAATAAAGTGGAAATAATAAAGCGATCGGAAAGAGGTGAAACACCATCAGTCATTGGAAAAGCGCTAGGCTATGTCGGTCAAAGATCGGAACAATTTTTAAGTGAGAAAGGCTCTGCTCCAATGAAAGCTACAATTATTACTAAGCAACGCAGTGGTTTAATTATTGGGTTTTGGGTTTTTGATCTTCTACATCAACCCGGCACGATGGAGAGTGCACTCCATAGCGATCTGTCACTAGATCGAACTCGGGAACTTCCCGAGCCCGGTGCTGAAACATATGTTCTTAAGTGTTTTATATGTATAGAAAGGTAAAATATATACTAAGACAAACGTTTGACTAACTGACACTAAATAATACCAGATGTATGTGTTCTGACTTAGTAAGAGAACTTCCGATTTTTTTCGATCCCAATGCACAATAACCCACGCACATCCTCCCGTATACTTTAAATTATCTCTAGATTACTTATAATACCTAATACAATGTAAATGCTATGTAAAATGGTTGTTATACTGCATTGTTTAGGGAATAATGACAAGAAAAAAAATCTGTACATGCTCGAACAACAAGTGCTGGAAGAGCACTTCCGGGTTTTTGCGATTCATGGTTGGTTGAATTCTTGCATGCGGAATCCGCAGATAAGGAGGGCCGACTGTACAAAGAGGATTTTCGCATTTACGAAAATTTTTCCCATATTAAATTAAAGGTTTTTCGCTTTACACCATTTCAGCTTAAGAAAGGTTTCATAGGAACGCTCCACCTTTGTAAGGGGAGGGGTAACACCTGTACTAACAAACTTGGGATACTCAATAACAGATATACATTTCTTCCAAAGTGTGTTGATTGGTTTATTTAAATGCATTGTTCAGTCATATTCTTTTGGCATTAATAAGACTACTTTCACTTGTCACTAGTAGTTTTTGGTTAGGATACTTGCCTTTGACTATGAGTTTTGCAGATTTAAGCTCTGCTTCAGAGATTTGAGCATTGACTAAAGGGTGACTGTGCAGTTCCAGGAGACTTTTGCACCACTGCCGCTACTGTCATTTAGCTAAAAGGCTCCATGTTCTCTCTCCTGTGATATTAAGAATGCCTTGTCCTATGTTAAAGAAGAATAGATAAGTGCCAAATGCAGTGTTTATCCATCAGCCAACATTGTCTGCACCTTGGGATCTTGGCTCCTGCTACACTTAAGTATCACTTTGTATCTTTATAAATGCAAGATTAAATTCTACTTTATCTACACTTTGGATGTGACTTTATGTTACACAAAAGACTTGCTCATAACATTAATTAAACAAAGCACAAAATATAATGATTAGAAGTGTGAAAAAACTTGTAGGGGTGGAAAGGTGGACATCCTCTTCTGAATTTTCAGAATTGGAAAATATATTTAGCCAATACTGAGATGAAATAATTTAGAAAGTTTAGACAGGTTTTCAAACACACATATTCTGAAAAGGACATGAAAGAAATCCATATCAATGTGCTAAGAGGAAATAATCAATGTATGCTAAATGGATTCAGCAACAGCAAGACAGACATTCATTTTGTGCTGTTAATTAAGGAAATATATCCTAAGATGTTACCAGAGAAGGAATCAAGCATTGATAGACACTGAGCCAAAAGGGAAGTATTAAGGAGTTGACTAAAAGTTTGGTCGTTGAGATAGGTTTTGGAAAGAAAGTGGTAGAACATGTAGTCTAGGAAGTTGAAGGCACATATGTCTAGTGGGATCAGCGTTTGGAAAATATTGTGAATAAAAACTAATAAATAGTAGTTGATGGACAGTTATATTAAAAAATTCTTCCATTAATTCAATTAAAGCTCCTACAAAAATCTATCCTTGGGAAATTTCAAGAAAACCTGGCTCACATTAATTCCATTTATTTGCAGATTTGATGCCTAATTGACCCTGTACTCTCTGTAGAGCACATGCAGTTGTGGAGGAAGGAAACCAAAGTGGGTCAATATCCAGTATTTATTCTCTGTACTTGCTAATAGCTGCTGATGAAAAGTGTGCATGTGCTCAAGAAATTTGTGTGGAAATGGAATATACCTTGTCTGTGATGTTGAGTATTATTTCCTTTCTGCTGTTCTGGCAAAGAAACAAAAATGTATTGGTTGTTGCATTTGTTAAGATATTTTAGAGAACTCATCCTTGCTTTTCAGGACCCAACAGACTTTGAATGGAGCTTTTGGACAGAGTGGGTAAAGAAGTTGTTGCTGTGGACTCTCCTTGGTCACATAATCGTATCACAAGTGTCCAATGCCTTCTTTCCAAAGGTTTGTATTATTAAAGTGGTATTACTGGGGAACTCAGTGATAGGGTAGGGTGGTGCCTTTCTGAGAAAAAAAAACTTTATCTAGCTTTGCATATTTTTTCTACTAGCAGGTATGCCATCTTTTTAACAAAACATAGTGTATATAATGAATTTCAATGTACTATTTCAAAGTGTAAAAATTTATATAAGATTAAGCTCAAAGGAAATGAGTTATGTGCTGTTAATTTGTTAGTAGTTATGAAAATATGCAAATGCACAGAGGGTATGCTTAAAATATGTGTGTGTGTGTGTGTATGTATGTATGAACGCACATATATTTTAATACGGCATTTGTTTTTGAAATTATAGAGTCATAGAAAAGTACAGCCCAGAAACAGGTCCTTTGGCTCATCTAGTCCATACCAAAACCATTTAAACTGACTACTCCCATCGCCCTGCACCGGGGTCATAGTACTCCATATCTCTACTATCCGTGTACCTATCCAAACTTCTCTCAGATGGTGAAATCAAGATTGCGTGTGCCTCTTGTGCTGGCAGCTCATTCCAAGCTCTCATGACCCTCTGAGTGAAGAAGTTTCCCTTCATGTTCCCCTTAAATTTTTCACCTTTCACCCCTAACACATGACCTCTGGTTGAAGTCCCACCCAAAGTCAGTGGAAAAAGCCTGCTTGCATTAACCCTATCTATATCCCTCATAATATTGTATACCTCTATCAAATATGCTCTCAATCTTCTACTTTATAAGGAATACAGTCCAAACTATTCAATCATTCCTTATAACTCAGGTCCTCCAGACCTGGCAACATCCTTGTAAATTTTTTCTGTACTCCTTCAACCTTGTTTATGATTATGAATTCCAAAATGGATATCATTACATTGAAAAATCATGCAGTTAACTACTTCTAAGGACTGAATAGAGTGAAACTACCATATAATTTTGTAATCCAATTTCCAATTGCTTATTTCTTATATTGTGAAATTATTATTTTAATAATTTATGCTCTTTCACTTCATAAACTGACAATTAGTATTTTATATACTTAACAAATTCTACTAAAACAAGTTTGAATCTTAAGGTTGCTATCTTTCAGAAGTATTAAAATATAACTTGCTTGCACCAAGGCACAGGAGAAGCAGGGCTATGAGGAAAGGTTGAAGGTATTTTCACAATAGTAATATGAGAATTCTTTCTCTTCAGTTTAGGATGTGGTTGTTTATGATCTATGGGATGTCGGCCTGTTTCATTACAGTTGGCTGTAAAGGTCTGGCAGTGATATTGCTGCATTTGCTCATCTCCTTTGCTGTGGCCCAATTGCGAGTGCCTGTGTTTTCCTGGCTCTGCTCAGTTTTACTGCTGTACAGCTTACAAATTGACTCTCTTGGAAGAACTCTGGTAAGAATGTGAAATATAAATGTGCAGAAAAGCTGATAAATCTTGATTTTATAGACTTTCTGAAATCAATAATAAAACTAGTGAACGATTACTTAATTACTAATTATGCTTCACTTATTTTGCAGATAATTCTGCAGCTTATAAACTGCTTCTAGAATCAACTGGCCTACTTTGCCATTGTTAATTATAAGCATGCGCATAAAACAACAAATTACTTGGAATATCACATGGTGTATTGTTATTGGCTTCTTATTGTCGCAAGAACCAAGCCTGTCTTGCATGCTGTTATACAGATCAAATCATTGCACAGAGCATTAGACCATAAGATATAGGAACAGAATTAGGCCATTTGGCCCATCGAGTCTGCTCCGCCATTTCATCATGCAGTGAGCTAGAACAAGTTAATAACAATGCAAAATAAAGTGTAAGAGCTTTCAGAAAAAACTGCAGTGCAGGTAAGGGATAAAGTGCAAGATCGTAACCAGGTAGCTCAGAAGAGTCCATCTTATTATACGAGAAGTCCAATTTCATGAGAGTGATATGAAGTGGAAGAGGTGATTGACAGATTTAGGTTACGTGCTATTAAATAGGTAATCACAAGGCTTCATGATAACATTCATTAAAAAAAATACAAAAATAACAGACTATTCTATCCCTTGGACCTATTCCACCATCTTTGTCTTCAATTTTTAACTGACTCTGAGTGACGACATTTATTTGTATCTCTATCTGGATATTTTGCAATAGAGTAATGCACACAGTGTGCTGGAGGAACTCAGTGGGTCAGGCAGCATCTATGGATGGGAATAAACAGTCGACATTTCAGGCTGAGACCCTTCATCAGGATAGAGAACTTCATCTCAGCCCGAACCGTAGGCTGTTTATTCCCATCCAGAGATGATGCTTGAGCTGCTGAGTTGCTCTGGCACATTGTGTGTATTGCTCTAGATTTCCAGTATCCTCAGTACCCCTTGTGTCTTTTGAGGCAGTGACCTATGATTCTAGTTATGCCACCAGCAGAATTATCAATGCTCTATCTACCTTGTCAAGCCTCAAAGATTTTTCTATGTGTCAATGAGACCTTTGTTCATTCTTATAACTTAAAACGGAATAGGCCCAGTCTGCTTAATTCTCCTCATAGTCAAGCCACTTGTATCAGGAGAGATCTGGTTCCCCTTGTTTGTGTATCCCTTAATCTGAGTCTGTTCAGGCCAAGCAGTCCTGTAGAAAATATTCCACTTGAAGTGTGACCAGGAGCCCACATATCAAGAAGAAATCTTTATTTTTGTATCAAAACACACTTCGTAATAAATGCAAGTGTAACTTTTGCCTGCCTTATCTGTCAGTGATTTGGGTAGAAGGGCATCCAGGTGCCTCTGAGTGCCAGCGACTTTCAATCTCCTTTTGTCACTTTGGTCTTAATGTACATTCAGTTTTTTTTTAATGTAATGTATATATTGGTTCCAGCAGGTTCCTGACAATATCTTTAAAACATTATTTAATAATTGTGAAATATTAAAAATATTATAAAATATTTGAAGTTAGATAACAACACTTTTTTGTTTCAAAGTATGGGAGGTTTTGTTTTTCTTGAAAACATTATGCAATTTGACAATCTGTTAAGGTGCACAATTTGTCTGTCTTATTCAGAAAGACAGTTGTTATTGATCTGGCTGAGGACACAGTTCTTTAATAATTTACCTTTCTGCTTCTTGGCAGTGTTCTTTATAGAGTAAACTTCATTTCGCATTTCCTGCCATAGTAGAAGGAACCCCGGTCATAAGCCCGAGAGTTTACCTTCAGCTGTGCATCCATGTTTGCTGACATTATAAACTGAGCTGTGAAATGTTTGCGAAATGTTTGGGTGCAAGTAGTGGCAGATTGGATCATGATCCAAATTAATTTATCTATTACGGTAAAAAGAATAGTAAAATGGAAAGTGAGACAAATTTGTCATTAATTGGATTGTAGGGATCATAAATACTTATTAGAAAATGAATATGCAAATACATATCAAGTGATTGGGAAAACAGTAGTCTGTTGGCCTTTACTCAAGAGGCTTGGTTATTAAGGGTAAGGAAAATTTGTTACACTATATATGACTTTGGGCCCATAGATAAGTATAGCACATAGTTTTTTCTCACCCTGCCCGAGGAAGAATATGGAGTGGATGGTGCTGGGAGTGTGAGCCAGAAGTTTTTTTAGATGATTCCTGGAATGCTAGGCTATTTAGTGAGAGGAGGTTGAGATGAATGAGTCTTTAGTTTCCTCAAGTTTAAGTTCAAGTTTATTGTCATTCAACCATATGTGAGTATACCGCCAAACAAAACACCATTTCTGCAGACAGAGCTGCTCAGCACAGTACACAATGCATAAAGTAATAGTAACACGAATTAACAAATAATAAGCTGTATTTATGGCACAAGGTTACAAGTTAATAGTGTAGTGCTACTGGCGCTTCAGACGTGGTAAGATCTGGGTGGTGGCAGAGAGTTGAGTCATATCACAGCCCTGGGGAAGAAGCTGTTTCCCATCCCAGCAATCCTAATGCGACGGTACCTCCTGCCTGATGGTAGGGAATCAAACAGATTGTTGGACGGATGGGAGGGTTTTCTGTGATTTAGCTTTAAAAAGTGATCTCACTAAAACAAAATTTTTGGCAGGTAGGGTAGGTTCATAACAACCCTTTTTCTGGTTGAAGAATCTGTAATTACGATTACTAGCTTCACAGTAAGGGGATAACTGTTGAGTACTATATGGGTGCTAAGAAAATCGGGATATGGCTAGAATGGGTAAGTGGAATGCGTATGGAGTTACATCCATGGACTAATTGAATGAAGGACCAAGTTTAGTGAGGTTATGGACCACTGTTCCTTTTAGGTGCTTGTGTTTTATGTGAGCAGTAATTTATAATTAATTTGTGTATGGAACTATGTTGAAGAATGCAGATAGATTATAAGTGCATTCCCAGTTCATATTAGACATAATCTATATAGGTTATATATAATAATAGTAATTTTAATTGGGTATTTCTGTATATTCAGAATTAGAAGAAATGGAGGCCTAGTGATGTGGCTTTCACTATTTTCACAGGATGTCTGAAGTTCATTTTACTACAGTGGTTGCATTGTGAGTAGTTTTTGCCCCGTATCTAAGAAAGGGTGTGCTGGCATTGGAGACGGTTTAGAGGAGGTTCACAAGAATGATTCCTGGGAATTAAAGGGTTAATATATGAGGAGAATTTGATGGCTCTGGGCCTGTACTTACTGGATTTTTGAAGAATGAAGGGGGATCTCTTTGAAACCTATCGAATATTGAAAAATTGAGTGGACGTGGAGAAGATGTTTCCTATAGTGGGGCAGTTTAGGAATAGAGGGCACAGCCTCAGAATGCAGAGATGAGAAGGAATTGCTTTAGCCAGAGAGTGATGAATCTCCGGAATTCCTTGCCACAGATGTAGAGGCAAGTCATTGGGTTTATTTAAAGCAGAGTTTGCTTGATTAGTCAGGGCATCAAAGGTTACTAGGAAAAGGCAGGAGAATGGAATTGAGAGGGATAATAATTCAGCAATGGTGGAGCAGACTCAATGGGCTGAATAGCTTAATTCTGCTCCAATGTTTTATGCATTAACAGAAGAATCTTTGTTTAAATATGTTTGAATTTCTATTTCCGGTTTGCATAATTTGGGGATATCTGTATTTGTGTCCAGGCCTCAGTAGGGTATTGTGGCCAATTATTTTAATTTTAAAGAAATTGATAACAGAATGTTCTTGATCAATAAAATGTTTAAACTCCACTTCATATACAACAATATCCTTTCACGTAGTTTAAAAATGGGAAAAAACCATTGTGAAAAAGAAAACACTTGTTGCTTCTTTCTGGCAAGATACAGTACCTCTGACATTATACATTCCACTTTTGGTGCTTAGGATTCCATGAGATACTCACTGATCTTCACATTGTGAAGGACCTCGCAGATATACTTTTCCTTCTAATGTTGATCATCGTGTCTCACGTACACTGTGAAACTTGGTTCACATAATGAGGACATTGTATAATATTATCTGCCATAATAATGGCTTTGGCCGTTATGCATAGTTGCTTATTCATTCTGTAAGTGGGGTGTTGTACAGTTTTCCTATTGACCAGAAGTTTTTTAAAAGACTGATTGCATATGCTTCAAAATACTGACAGGTTAGGTAAACTGTTCCTCCTGAGAGTTCTATGATTGAAGCAAAGAGCAGAGGCATGAAATATAAATGGACCTTGATTGAGAATAAAGACAAGGAATGGCAATTACTTTTGCTGTTTCCAAAATTGAAATCTGGAGGCAAATTACTGGCACACTCTAACCGGCTGTAATTGAAGGAGAGCAAAGATAAATGTGCTCATCAGTACTGCACACACACACGCCTTGCAGAGCTCAACAAGTATGTAATCCTCAGCAGTGACGGACCCACACATCCTGGGAGTACCATTTCATGCTTGATGTCAAAAATGCATGGTGATTACAGATGAAGGTGGTGGACGTGGGACAGCAACCAGTAACTGTAGCTCCCAGCTTAGAGATTTCTTTCAGCCTTTGCAGCCACGGATGTATAGTTTCCAAAAATCATGTGTGTTCTTTTGCACTAAATGAGTCACTGCACTGCCACAGTGCTTTTCCCTGTGATCAGAAACCATATGAGCACCAGCTGAGGCAACGTTCTTTCTCTTGAACACTGCCAGATTAATAGGGGGATGATTTGGCCATTGTCTGTTGTAGCTGAAGTCTATCAGCCCCCCAAGCTCCGTATCTTTTTTGGGTGAAGATATTGCCGCCAGCTCCTTTATGATTCCTTGTCCTTCACATCCATTCAGTGTGCTGTTACCAGGAAAAAAATGCCCATGTATCGCAATAACTAAGATTAAAATAATTTCTTAGCTACAGAGAGAAGTAAAAGTGCTAATGCAGCATAAACAACCAACGCATAAAATAAGATGTTGCAAGCAGAACTGAAAATGCAAACAAGCAAAAATCTCCCGAGGCAAATGATGGCATGGATTTCAGGTTTTATAATGGACAAGCAGTATATAGTAGTCACGCCCGAAGGCAGCAATTGTGGCATCATAATCAATTCATTGGCCTCATTCATCCTAAAAGTTGCTAGTTATCTCCACCTCCTACTGCTAGTGTGATTTTCAGCTGTTGACAGACCCTTGGAAATGGGTGTAGCTGAGACACAGGAACTGATTTATTAAAGCTATCATCATGGATACGAATGTTGCAAATTCAAAATCCAACTTAAAGAATTGTGTGAAATTTAAATGGAGCATTTGCCAAGATTTTCTTTCTATTCATGTTGAGTCCAGTAGGTGGGGTTAGAGTTCATTACAGTTTCATTCAAGGAGCCTGGGGTGCTGGCCCTCCTCCACTGAAGCTAAAGTATTTCAAATCTCATTAACTATTAGTGCAGTTTGGAAAACTAGACAAAGGATGCTGTAACAAGGCTGTAATAATTGAAGAGACTCATTATAATTCTGGAAAAGATCTATTACAGTATAAATCAGTAATTCTTTAGGAAACATTTGAGCTTATAGTTCTGGGTAGTACTGACTTTCTAAGCAGGCAAGATTAGTTTCTTTTTTAGGATTCAGCAGTCTATTTGTAATCTTAACTTTTACAGAATCCATCACAGATCCAGAAGAACAGTTAGAATTTCATCTAGAAATGTATGCATAATTTATGTTCCTATTGGCCGGCTGGTTTGGAAGATCTAATTAAAATGCCCTGCAAATTCTATCATTTACAGCAATGGTTTTTTTGTGGCTACTGATAGTTTTACCAGGAACCTGATCACTTGCTGCATTGTCAGGGATATCACGGTTTTCTTCCGAGACTTTGGTGGCACATCGATGAAAGCACGAGTTGTGTACAATGCCATACAATGGTACTCAACATATGTTTGGACACTAACTAGTTGCCATTACTTTAGGTCCTTGCCTTGACAACACGCATAAGTCTCATCGATGCGATTTATAAGGAATTTTGAAAATTTGTTTTCCTTTTTCATTCTGCAAGCCGAGCATCCCATTTACTACTAAATTACTCGTGCAGTACAGCAAAAATTCTGTTGTTCTTTGTAAAACATATAAGCTAAACCTACACATTCAAGTTTAAATCTGCCTTTACTTTAATACTCATCTGGCCTTGGTTTAGCAATCAGGATTATCTTTGAGCGGGGAAGTAGAGTTCTGCTGGAAGCCCACATTGGCTACGTGGCTCTTCAGTTGGGGACTATACATGGGGATTGTCCTGAGTTGCCTCTGTATAGCTGAGATAAATATGAAGGTGAACCCTGCTTGTCCAGGGTCAGTGCCTCTGACCAGAATTGCTGGTGTTCAGCTGATAAAACTCCACTGAATTTTGACTTCTCTGTGTATGCTGCTGAATCCCCGGAATCCAGTTATAAAGAACAGTGACTGGTTTTTCGATTACTTCATTATAGCTTGGTTGTAAATAATAAGTAACACAGTTCTATTCAAATTCTCATTACCTTTGCAGATTGTGAATAGGACTGTGCTTTTAAAGTTTTATTTTCATGGTAGCTAACTGATACTTGCTTTTTGATTCAGAAACGCTGGTATGAGACAGAGAATGAATATTTCCTGCTGTTATTCTGCTTGGCTCTTTGCAATCTGCGTTACACAAGCTTCTGTCTGGAGTATTGCTGGGACCATGGCTCTCCTCAGAGGCATTGTAGATCCTTCTGTTGGCTGCTGGCTTACGTTTTCTATTATCCTGTATTTCATAATGGACCCATCATATGCTATGATGACTTTAATAAACAGGTGAGTTCACCTATTCACACATTTTTGGAAGCAGATCAAAACACAAAAAATACAACTGCAGATGCTGTGGATCAAAGAATACGTACACGACGCTGGAAGAACTCAGCGCTGCCTGACCTGCTGAGTTCTTCCAGCGTCGTGTACGTATTCTTTGGAAGCAGATCACCTGCTTTAAAATATAAAGCTGGAACTTATGGTATCAAATATTGTGTCGTGTTGTAGCCAAAGTGTTTTCAAATATACCAAAGGGACCATGTTGATATTAGCCAGTTTTTGGTAAATCGGTTTTACAATGTTGATCAAACATTTTGTTTTAATTAGCTCATTTGGGATGCTGGTTGTTAAATTGGCCATATAGCAATAGTTACTAGACTTGAAATGCATTACATAAATGCAGTTTATATTTGTATTTAATTGGGAACAGTAACCATGGCTGGCGGTGCTGCTACCATTTTGGACTTTTCTAGCTTTCTGTCTTTACTTTTGAAACTCCCTGACTTGTGACACAGCTACAACATTTTAAATGCTACTTCAAAACTTCAGTGTGTTTGTTTCCCACTGGTAACTCAGGTATTTGTGAAAGAGAAATACCACGGAAGCATAACAGAAGCATATGAATAAATACAGTTTATTGAATTCTGACGGCAACTAAGCTACGTTTCTGGGGAATGGAAGGATATTCAGCTCAGAGCCTCCAGGAACAATACTGTTTAATCTTCTCTATCATTGCGAAATGAAACACATGTGCTTAACTACAACAAGCTTGTGGACGGTTTTATATACTTCTCTCTGAAGATGGAAGAATATCCAAATAGAGCAGAAGACCTCAACACCTAAAAGTATTATCTCTGATTTCAAGATGAGTTAGCTGTTCCTAAACTGTTCTCACTTGTCTGAATGAATTGCTAGTGCTTGCTTTTCAGCAGAGGGCTTGTTTTTCTTTCTAGTGTACGCGAATTAAAAAAACAAATCAGAATTTGGGCACTCTACAGCACTGTGGGAGAACTTGACAGTCAAATTAACCTACATACCCAAAATGCTGGTGGAACGCAGCAGGCCAGGCAGCATCTATAGGGAGAAGTGCTGTCGACATTTCGGGCCGAGACCCTTCATCAGGACTAACTGAAAGAAAAGATCACCAGTCAAATTAACCTGATAGTTGAAGATCTATGATAATAAACAAGCGGGCAGCCTACAAATCAATAATGTAAGACTGGTTAACAAGTGTAGGAGGCACACTAGAAGTTGGCCTAGTAATCAGACAAAGCAATTGGGAATTTTTTAAACATAGGAAAACATACCACTGCCTCACTTTCAGAGGAGACTGAAGAGTGTTGGGCTTTGCACATCCATACTCACATCATTCTACAGACGTGCAGTTGAGAGCATCCCAAAGAGCAGTATATCTGCATGGTATGGAAAATGCACTGTGTCAGACAGGAAGACTCCACAACTGGTAGTCAAAACTGCCCAGCTCGTCACTGGTACCAGTGTACCTGCCATCAAGGACGTGTAGACAGAAAGGCAGTGGAAAAGGGCCTGTAACATCATGAAGGATTCCACTCATCCTGCTCGTGGACTGTTTGTTGCACTCCCATCAGGAAGGAGGCTGCATAGCATCCACACCAGGACCAACAGACTCAAAACAATTACTTTCCCCAGGCAGTATGGCTGAACAACACCTACACCCACCCAGTAACTTACCCCTTCAGTTTCCCAACTACTACTAACTTCATCATTTCTTATCCATCACCTGATGTACAGACAATCCTGTGCCTAGTGTCACTTTATGGACATACAGTCAATCTACGTATATTTATAAGCTATCATGTCTTTATTGTATATTATTATTATAGAACATAGTAGTCTACAGCACATTACAAGTCCTTCAGCCACAATATTGTGCCAACCAAGTAATCTACTCTAGAAACTGCCTAGAATTACCCTGCCGCATAGCCCTCTATTTCTCCAACTTCTATGTATCTATCCAAGAGTCTCTTAAAAGACCCTATTGCATCCACCTCCACCACCATGGCCAGCAATGTATTCCACATACCCACCACTCTTTGTGTGAGAAACTTAAACCCTTGACATCCCCTCTACCAGAAATTCTTCCAAGCACCTTAAAACTATGCTGTCTCGTTCTAGCCATTTCAGCCCTGGGAAAAAGCCTCTGACTATCCACATGATCAATGCCTCTCATCATCTTATACACCTCTATCAAGTCACCTCTCATCCTCTGTCACTCCAAGGAGAAAAGGCCGAGTTCACTCAACCTATTCTCATAAGGCATGCTCACCAATCCAGGCAACATCCTTGTAAAACTCCTCTGCACCCTTTCTATAGTTTCCACATCCTTCCTGTAGTGAGGTGACCAGAACTGAGCACAGTACTCCAAGTGGGGTCTGACCAAGGTCTTGTATAGCTGTAATATTACTTCATGGCTCTTGAAATCAATCCCATGGTGTTTCTTATCTTATTGAGTTGTTTTGTTGTGTGCATCGGATCCGGTGTAACAATTATTTTGTTTTCCTTTACACTTGTGTACTGGAAATAACATTAAACAATCTTGAATCTTGAATGTTAAACAATCTTCTTGTTGTTTGAATCATTGTTCAATGTCAGAATTTTATGGTTACAATGGGTTTATAAGGCATGTTTTCAGAATAAAGGAGGTATAATAAACTGCAAAACATCTGAAACGATGCACGAACTCATTTCTTTAAATGTGTTGCACTTCTTATACATGGGTACTACTTGTCCAGATTAAAGGGAAATACAGATGTCAAAAGCAAAACAATTTACTTGATTGCTTTTCTACGCTTGTATTTGGAATCACTCATTTTTATCTTTCAAATGGCAGATGCAGAGAACAGAGACATCTGTGCCAAAAGCAGATCTTGTGCGCTTGTTCCTGGGTGCAGTGCGCATTTTCTTCTGGTGGTGGCTCACCGAGTCCATGCTTCACTTCATGTACATTCACGCCATCCAGCATCAAGAAACGATACTGGAATCTGCTTCTTATTGGACATTAGGTTAGTGTAATGCTTCTATTTAATGAAAAGGGCAATAAATTTTCTTAGCAAACAAGTTGCATTTTATATTTGTAATCCTGAGTATTGGCTCTTTTTGTATTATGGGTATCTGGTGGTTTGAAAGTAAATGATTCTATATGATTCTGAATTGCAAATCCATGGCTTGACAACAGGATGCTGGAGTGGAATTGTTAAATTCAAAAATTGACAGCGTCGTGTTATTTAGTAACTTTGTAGTGAAGCATCATAAAATGCTTCATAGCTCCATGATCGGGCAAGAATGAGTGAGTCAAAGCTGGAGACATCGGGAGCGGGTGACCAAAGTGATGATATTTTTAAGGGTTTGTCACGTTTTGTAATTGTATGAAGCAGAAAAACTCTACCTAAATGTGACAGGAAGAAAATAACGTGATTGGTGTCAAAGGGATTAGCTAGATCTATGGCTTTGACATATTTATTGCTGTGGTTTGCAAGGAAAGGAAATTTATTTCTTTAATTTATACATGTTCAAATACTACTATATCTCAGCATAATAGTTATGAACTGAAGCAGTCCAAATAAAGAGAGAAATAATGGAGGAAGAAATTGACAGATATTTATTTACCTCAGCTTATCACCTGAACAGAGACATGTTATAGAGGCAATTCGTTTGTTCAGTATGTGCCATGTTTTCTGATGTAGGCGATCATGGTCTTTCCATGACTGTGATTGTTCTTGGCAAATTTTTCTACAGAATTGGTTTGCCATTGCCTTCTTCTGGGCAGTGTCTTGGCAAGATAGGTAACCGCAGCTACTATCTACACTTTTCAGAGATTGTCTGCCTGTGGTGTCAGTGGTCGCAAAACCAGGACTTGTGATATGAACCAGCTGCTCATACAACCGTCCACTACCTGCTCCCATGGCTTCACGTGACCCTTACCTGGGGGGGCTAAGCAGGTGATGCATCTTGCCCAAGAGTGTCAACTCCTTTGATAGAGACATATCTCCATCCCGACACCCTATATACATAGTATTCTATATACTACAACTTCTAAATAGACATCCACAGCATAATAAATTTTAAATTGTCCCATTCAGGCCTAAATTTTTAACCACTGTAGATGTACCACCACCCTTCCATGGTGGAGACTATTATACATGTGAAATAAAATGCCATGGTTTTGAAGAAACGTTTTGTACTAGGTGTTGATGTACAGTCCAACAAAATATGATGTATATAATGCCCCTGTTTATAATGAAGGCAAAAGTTAAACCAAAGGCAAGAGTGCAGTAACATCTGCGAGAGGGCAATGTGATTTTTCTTAGACCATAAGACATAGGAGCAGAATTAGACCATTTGGCCTATTGAGTCTTCTCCGCCATTCAATCATGGTGGATACTTTTTTTTCTCTCCTCCGTCCAACTCACTGTAACCTTTGATGCCATGAACATATCAATCTCCGCTTTAAGTACACCCACTGACCTGGCCTCCACAGCTGCCTGTGGTAACAAATTACACATATTTACCACTCCTGGCTAAAGAAATTTCTCCGCATTTGTGTTTTAAGTGGATGTCCCTCTACCCTGAGACTGTGCCCTCTTGTCCTAGACTCGCCCACCATGGGAAACATCCTTTCCACATCTACTCTGTCAAGGCCTTTCAACATTCGAAAGGTTTCAATGAGATCCCCTCCTCATGCTTCTAAATTCCAGTGAGTACAGGCCCAGAGCCATCACAACTTTCTTCATATGATAACCCTTTCATTCCTGGAATCATCCTTGTGAACCTCCTTTGAACCCTCTCCAATGCCAGTGAGTGTTTTCTTAGATAAGGAACCCAAAACTGCTCAAAATACTCAAGGTGAGGCCTCACCAGTGCCTTATAAAGCCTCAGCATCACATCCCTTCTCTTATATTCTAGACCTCTTGAAATGAATGTTAACATGGCATTTGCCTTCCCCACACCGAATCAACCTGCACGTTAACCTTCATGGTGTGCTGCACAAGGACTCCCAAGTCCCTTTGCATCTCAGATTTTTGAATTTTCTCTCTGCTTAGAATATAGTCTGCACATTTATTTCTTCTACCAAAGTGTATGACCATGCATTTTCCAACATTGTATTACATTTGACACTTTCTTGCCCATTCTCCTAATCTGAGTCAAAGGTCCAAAGGTCAAATTTAATGTCAGAGAAATGTATACATCCTGAAATGCTTTTTCTTCGCAAACATCCACAAAAACAGAGAAGTGCCCCAAAGAATGAACGACAGTTAAACGTGAGAACCCCAGAGTACCCCCCCCAGCTCCCCCCTCCCAAACGTAAGCGGCAGCAAGCAACGATCCCCCCTCCCCCCACCAGCAAAAATAAATGCACATCGGTACCATCACTGAGCCCAAGCGTGTGCTAAGCAATAGCAAAAACACAGACCAAAGTTACCCCAAAAACTTCGAATTTCATCCGACAATTGACAAACCAAAGGTTCTGTCTCTCCCTGGCAAGGGAGAGGGTGGTGTCCTGCATTTTTATAACAACAACCCGCTAGTTTACAATCTTAAAAGTCCATTTCATCGCTTTTTTCGTAAAGTCCTTCTGCATCCTACCTGTTTCCTCAACGCTACCTGCCCCTCCACCAATCATCGTATCATCTGTAAACTTGGCATCAAAGCCATCTATTCCATCATCTAAATCATTTATATACAGCATAAAGAGAACTGGTCCCAACACCGACCCCTGCAGAACACCACTCGTCACTGGCAGCCAACCAGAAAAGGATCTTTTTATTCCCTCTTGCTGCCTCTTACCGATCAGCCAATGCTCTAGCTATGCTAGTAACTTTCCAGTAATACCATGGGCTCTTAACTTGGTAAGCAGCCTCATGTGTGACATCTTGTCAAACGCCTTCTCAACATCCAAATATACAACATCCACTGCACTCCCATTATCCATCCTACTTGCAATCTCCTCAAAGAATTCCAACAGGTTCGTGAGGCAGGATTTTCCCCTAAGAAAACCAGACTGACTTTGCTCTATCTTGTCCTGTGTCACCAAGTACTCTATAACCTGCTCCTTAACAATTGACGCCAACATGTTCTCTCAACCACTGAGGTCAAATGATGATTTTTGAAACATTGTCTGAAAGCTGATTGTTGATAGAATTTACAATGCCAAGCAACAAAGCGTGAGATGGGAGATATTTAAAATGTGATTGGTTCAAATGCTCTTTTGATTTTGGGTTTATAAGATACTGTACAGACATTTCTGGCTTTATGATATACCAGTCCAACAGTATAATATTGAAGTACCTTATTTATGTAGGTAACTTCAAGTTTAAATTATCTAAAAGAGGATCATCTAACTGATGTGAGCAATGATCAACAAGTTGGATACTGTATATGAGTTTAATAATACATATAATTGTTGAGTCTAGTTCAGGAAATTCATTACTTTTATGGTTTCTTATTGAAAGTTTAAAAAATGTTGTTCGTGCTCTTTTGGGTGAGTGGTTAGTACAAGAGAATGCAATGTACCATTAAAGGCATCTGATCTGGTGTTGAACGTGTATATCGGGGCAGGCAACCCATGAGTAGATGTAGAGTAAAGCTCCCTTTAATCACAGAATAACATACTTTTAGTACAATCTCGGAAGAGCAGTCTGCTGTGCCAATGAAGCTCTGCTTAATTTAAAATATCTTTCACCCCGTGGCTTCTTTATGAGTTGTCAGTTAATTACAAGTGCAGGACAAATTTTTTTTAAACAAGCTGTCAGTTACACTAAGATGCACTCTAACCTCAGTAATTTGGTTTTATTTCAATCCCTGAAGCCATTAACTTTGAAGCAAGAAAAGCATGGAATGAATTATATAATTAGGTAATGCAAATAACGATTTTTGAAAGGCACATGAGTGAATCTGCAGATGCTGGAAGTAAATAAAAACACAAAATGCTGGCAGAACTCAGCAGGCCAGACGGCATCTATGGGAGGAGGCAGTGACGATGTTTCAGGCTGAAACCCTTCATCAGGAGTGAAGTAACATGGGATGGCGGAGAGGGGATAAGAAGTGGGGGGAGGGATGAAGTAGAGAGCTGGGAAGTGATAGGCCGGAGGGAAATGGGCTGGGGAAAGGTGGAGAATTATGGGAAATAAAAGAGGAAAAAAGGTAGGGCTGGGGGGAGATTATAGTGAGGGGGGAAAAAAGAGAAAGAAAGAGAACCAGACTAAAATAATAGATAGGGATGGGGGTAAGGGGGGGGGGGGCAGGGGTATCAACGGAGGTCTATGAGTTGGATGTTCATGCCGGCAGGTAGGAGGCTACCCGGGCGGGAGATAAGGTATTGCTCCATCGACCTGCGTGTGGCCTCATCTTGACGGTAGAGGAGGCCATGGACAGACATGACGGAGTGGTAGTGGTCTGTGGAACTGAAGTGTGTGGTGTTACGTACCCCGTAACTGGGTCACTTACCAGCAAAGATAGAGAGGTCCGTTGAAGTCTGATGGTACAATTTTTAACAGTATTTATTGATAGAAATACACAAAAAATAATATCAATGCAAACACACAGATAATATACGTCGTCAATACTAAATCTAAAAGCGCGGGTATAATAATAATCAATAAGAAATAGCTCTATCGTTGTCTAGGGGATAATGTATTGTCCGATGGAAATATAAAAGTCACTTTAGTTCAGTCAAGCTGTAGGCTGCAGCCTTTGGTTGGAGAGAAAGATGAGTTAAAACTTGCCCATTCCTTTTATGATGTCAATCCTTCGAGAGTCGTTGGGAGTTGAGTTCCCCGTTGTTAGCTAAAAACCATTTTTCCATGGCAAAGGCCACCGATTCCGGGGCAAATGGAAGCGGACGCACGTGGCCTTCCACCGGCTTTCGCTATTACGGGATCGCTAGCGTTTCTTCTGGTGTGTCTGAGGGGCTGTTCCCACAGACCCTCTTTTTATCCTGACTCACAGGGTCTCAGTTGTCAATCAGGTTGGGATGATGCACTCCCTCCACCAACCTCCCCCTCGGTTCATTGCCTGGGGGGGCTCTGATGCATCTTGCAGGATGCAATACACAAGTCCGTCTCCAAGAGACAATAGCCGGTATCAATGGGTCCGCCTTTCGGAGGCCAGGACACATTCCAACCCTTTTGTGGATTCTGCATGTCTTTCTCTCATTTCCTGTGTCCCCTGAACTGACTTAATAGTGATCTTGTGATTCTCACAAAGGAGGGGGCTACCCCGCACCTTTCGGCCCCTCAGAGCTGTGGCACATTCGTAACAGTGGCCACAGGGAGATCCCGCCACTGCTGGAGGACTGAGCGTTGGTGTTCGGTGTGGCCATTTATACATTGGGGAGACCCGCCGCAGACTGGGAGACCGTTTTGCCGAACACCGGTGGTCGGTCCTCCAGCAGTGGCGGGATCTCCCTGTGGCCACACACTTCAATTCCACAGACCACTCCCACTCCAATATGTCTGTCCATGGCCTCCTCTACCGTCAAGATGAGGCCACATGCAGGTCGATGGAGCAATACCTTATCTCCCGCCTAGGTAGCCTCCTACCTGCTGGCATGAACATCCAACTCACAGACCTCCGTTGATACCCCTGCCCCTCCTTACCCCCATCCCTGTCTATTATTTTAGTCTGGTTCTCTTTCTCTTTTTTTCCCCCCTCACTATAATCTCTCCCCCCCCCCCCCCCCCCCCCCCCCAGCCCTACCTTTCTTTCTCTTTTATTTCCCATAATTCTCCACCTTCCCCCAGCCCATTTCCCTCCAACCTATCACTTCCCAGCTCTCTACTTCATCCCTCCCCCCCCACTTCTTATCCCCTCTCCACCATCTCATGTTACTTCACTCCTGATGAAGGGTTTTGGCCCGAAACGTCGTCACTACCTCCTCCCATAGATGCTGTCTGGCCTGCTGAGTTCTGCCAGCATTTTGTGTTTTTATTTAATGATTTTTGAAACATTGAATTACAGACAATTAACCTGATTGAGCACCTGAGCATGACTGATTTGTTCAGCAAACTGTCTATTAGTTTTAATTTGGCATTCCTGATGGAAGCAATTCTACGGTGTGGAAGTAGTGAAACCTTACTTGATGAAGTTGATTTTGTTCCTATTCCCTATTGGAAAAATAAATATATTTTTCTGGCATTACTGGAGTTGGATCCACCATTTTGAATGTCCTTTGATCATGTTCCTTCTGCAGACAATGGAAGCTGCTTATTATAATAAAAGGAAAGATGCTACTCTTCCCTGGCATGTATGGTCTCTGGAAAATAAAACTGAAGACTTCAGAGCAAGATTGTGGTACCAGAGGGACATCAGGCACTGTGGGTACAGTGCTTCACAGAAAGATGGCTAGCCTCAGCCATTTCGGACATAAAAGCTACAGCCCGAATGCTTCACTATCCACTGATAAGAGAGGGCAGATTACTCTTTTAAAGGTAGAGGAGAAGGTGGAGTATGTTTTATGTTAACTCATCATCATGCTTAGTCATGGCATTTCTGCCTCAGTCCTGCTCACCTGATCTAGAACATCTAGCGGTCAAGTGTTGAGTATTTTATCTGTCAAGGGAGATCTCTACCGTTAACCTGGTAGTAGTGAACTGTCCTCAGACCAATATCAGGCAGGCATTGCAGGAGCTGAGTACCGTGATCAGCAATCATGAAACAACAAACCAGGCCAGCTTGAAGAAGTATCTAAACACTTACCACCAACATATCGCCTGTGGAACCAGAGCTGCCAACCCACTTGATTACTGTTATACCACCATTAAGATCACTTACTGTGCCATTCCATGCTCATACTTTATGAAGTCTGATCATCTGGCTGTACTGCTCCCAGAGTACTGGTAGTGACTAAAGACTACAGCACTGTGGTATGGACAAAGAAGTTATGGTCAAGGGAGGCAGTGGAGCAACTTGCAGAACTGTTCTGCATCAGTGGACTGGACAATATTCAGGGATTCATCTTTGAATCTGAATGAATACACCACAGTTGCTAGTGACTTCATCAAGACCTATATGGATGAGTGTGTGCTTCAAGAACATACCAAACATATCCAAACCAGAAGCTGTGGATGAACTAGGAGATTTGTAGTCTGCTGAGGTCTAGATCTGTGGCATTCAAGACCGGTGATCCAGAACTCTACAAGGTGCAGGTACAACCTACAAAAGGCTATTTTGAGAGCTATAAGACAATTCTGATTAAAGTTGGATCAACATGGACTTGTGCATGGAAGGTCATGTTTGACAAATCTTATTGAAATTTTTGAAAAGGTTACCAGGAAAGTTGACGAGGGTAAAGGAGTGGATTTTGTCTATATGGACTTCAGTAAGGCCTTTGTCAAGGTTCCACATGGAAGGTTAGTTAGGAAGGTTCGATTGTTAGGTATTAATATTGAAGTAGTAAAATGGATTAACAGTGGCTGGATGGGAGATGCCAGAGAGTAGTGGTGGATAACTGTTTGTCAGGTTGGAGGCCGGTGAATAGTGGTGTGCCTCAGGGATCTATACTGGGTCCAATGTTGTTTGTCATATACATTAATGATCTGGATGATGGGGTGGTAAATTGGATTAGTAAGTATGCAGATGATACTAAGATAGGTGGCGTTGTGGATAATGAAGTAGGTTTTCAAAGCTTGCAGAGAGATTTCGGCCAGTTAGAAGAGTGGGCTGAAAGATGGCAGATGGAGTTTAATGCTGATAAGTGTGAGGTGCCACATTTTGATAAGACTAATCAAAATAGGACATACATGGTAAATGGTAGGACATTGAAGAATGCAGTAGGACAGAGTGATCTGGGAATAATGGTGCATAGTTCCCTGAAGGTGGAATCTCATGTGGATAGGGTGGTGAAGAAAGCTTTTGGTATGCTGGCCTTTATAAATCAGAGCATTGAGTATAGGAGTTGGGACGCAATGTTAAAATTGTACAAGGCATTGGTGAAGCCAAATTTGGAGTATTGTGTACAGTTCTGGTCACCGAATTATAGGAAAGATGTCAACAAAATCGAGAGAGTACAAAGGAGATTTACTAGAATGTTACCTGGGTTTCAGCACCTAAGTTACAGGGAAAGGTTAAACAGGTTAGGTCTTTATTCTTTGGAGCGTAGAAGGTTGAGGGGGGACATGATAGAGGTATTTAAAATCATGAGGGGTTGATATGGATAGGCTTTTTCCATTGAGAGTAGGGGAGATTCAAACAAGAGGACATGAGTTAAGAGTTAGGGGGCAAAAGTTTAGGGGTAACACGAGGGGGAACTTCATTACTCAGAGAGTGGTAGCTTTGTGGAACGAGCTTCCAGTAGAAGTGGTAGGGGCAGGTTCAATTTTGTCATTAAAAAAAAAAAAAATTTGGATAGGTATATGGACAGGAAAGGAATGGAGGGTTATGGGCTGAGTGCGGGTCGGTGGGAATAGGTGAGAGTAAGCGTTCGGCACAGACTAGAAGGGCTGAGATGGCCTGTTTCCGTGCTGTAATTGTTCTATGATTATATGGAAGTTGGAGATGGAATCGAAGCAGGTTAGCTCTGGCAGGGTTTGCAGGCCATAATTCCTACAAAGTGAAATCTAAAATCATGAAGGGCTGTGGTGCCTTAGTCCCAGATGAGCGCAAAGCTTTAAGGACACTTTTGAAAGGGAGAATAAAAATACACCTCTGCGAATCTCTGCAGCATCTGGTGACCCCGTGATCTCGGTCTTGGAACACTTTTCAAGGGGGTGAACCCTTACAAAGGTGTCAGTCCCTAATGGTATACCTCATAGGACACTGAAAACCTGTGCCAACCAGCTAGTGGGAGTGTTCAAGGACATCTTCAATCTCACTGCTGAAGTCCAAGGTTCCCACTCGCATCAAATGGGCAACTATCATACCAGTGCCCAAGAAGAGCAGGATAAGCTGCCTCAACAGATTTCACTCAAGCCTACTGTGACGAAGTGCTGTGAGAGGTTGGTCATGGTGAAAGTCAACTCTTGCCTAAGCTGCTGCATTTTCCCTATGGTCACAATAGGTCTGCAACAGATGGAAACTCACTGGCTCTCCTCTCAGCCTTGGATCACCTGGACAAAAGCAATACCTACTTCAGGCTACTGCTTATTGGATGCAGCTCCGTGTTCAATGACATCATATCCTCAAAAATTAATCAACGAGCTCCAAAACCTGGGCATCAGTACCTACCTCTGCAACTGGATCCTTGACTTCCACATCGGGGAGTCAATGCCGATCTCCTCCTCGCTGACTACCAACACTGGCGTACCTCAAGGATGCCTGCTTAGCCCACTACTCTACTTTCTCTACATCCTTCATTGTGTGACTAGGTACAGCTCAATTGCCATCATTTGTCAGCTCATTTGTCGATGAATTGTTAGGAGAATTTCAAATGATGATAAGGAGGTGTATAGGAATGAGACAGTAAGACCAAGGACCTGCTTGTGGACTTCATTAAGGGGAAGTCAATGGAACCTGCGCCAGTCCTGATTGTACAGCTACAAGATTATTCTTGGAATGGCCCAAAAGTTGAAAATAACGAGTGGATTCTAGCCTCATGTTCATTCCTAGTATTTTATAGCAGAGTGAGTTGTGTGGAGATGGTAATTTTCCATTTTTCTAGGCATTGAGAAATAAACTTAAATAAAAATGACAAAAGTTTTCTGAAAATCCTTCAAAATATGATAAATAATAGTATTGCACTCAACACAGTGAAAACATTCTGGAGATGCTTCCAGTTATCAGTGGTGTTATTGGAATCTTACATTTTCAAGCTGGAGACTGGACAAGTTTTATACGTATTTGGAAAATAGCTCAAAGCAAATTGAATTTTCCAACCTTTGACATTGATTCCTGAAATTATAAATTATGTTAATGATTCTTCATTTTTTTTGATACCTTTTCCAATTCTGCCCTGATTGCATTGACAGAACTGACAAAAACCTGGATCTTGTGCATTGAACTATAGTGGCAATGGTTTTGTACAATAGGTTTCTTCAACTCATTTACCTCTCCTATCCTTAATAAAATTGGAAATTATCTAGTGGGGGAAAAGATATAATCCACAAATATTGCATTTCGGAGCTGTTATAGAAACATAGAAAACTTACAGCACAATACAGGCCTTTTGGCCCACAATGCTGTGCCAAACATGTACTTACTTTAGAAATTACCTCAGGTTACCCATGGCCCTCTATTTTTCTAAGCTCCATGTATATTTAGGATTATGAAATGTGGATTACAAATTCATTACTTGTTCCAGAATATTTAAATATCTCCTGTCATACCTGTAAAATGATACTAAATATATTGCTATCTAAATGGCAATGAAATATTGACAAGGAAAATGGAACTACTATAAAGCTTAAAAGTTGAAAGTGCCGTTCTTCTGGAATTAGCATTCAGAGAGCATTTGTGGGAATGAATGTACTCGTTGAATCATCTCCAGAAGGGTCAGTATCTGCTGTTGTTGGAAAGGTGACAATGGCATAATGCGCTCTTGGTGGCTGAATGAATGTGAGCAATATGGCCATGTCAGGCAGGCTGCCTGGATGTCTTTATAAACTGGGAACTTTTGATTACTTTATTCTTTTTTTATGTTTGGGCTTTGAATATTGTAATGGATCAGCACTTTTTGGGCAATCAGCACTCTGTGAGCACTACCAGGGGCCAATATACAGGAGCCCAGTAACAGAAAGTGTTCATTGTTGCCTGAACAAGTTACACCATGGTCCAGACTGAGTTAGCACTTTCTATTAGCAATTGTTGCCAGTGGTTATCCCCTGCCTTTTATTTCCTGACATGTGTGGATTTCTGCTTAGCTGCCTGAACATATTGGAAACCCTCAGCAATGCAGGGCTTCTAATGACCCACTGGATAAATCCAGCCCAGGAAGTTTTTTGATGGCTTACAAAGCCCAGACCCAGCTTTGCCAGCTGTCAAGACAAACAGACAGGCCATTACAGATTTTTAAAAAATGAATTAAAAATTATGATCTAAGTTTACTTTACTGTGAAAGTATTGGAGACTTGGAGAACTGGTGAATAAAGCATCAATAGACTTCAAGAATATAGAGCCAAGCTGATAGAAGTGACAACATAATTCAAATTTAATGCAGAAAGTTGTCACAAACACCAGAAAATCTACAAATGCTGGAAATCCAAGCAACACACACAAAATGCTGGAGGAACTAAGCAGGCCAGGCAGCATCTATGGAGAAGAGTAAACAGTTGATGTTTCGGCCCAAGACCCCTCATCAGAACCGACGTACTGTAGCTCATGTAACAAAAAATGTTCAGAGTTGCCCGGACAAGTTACACGGTCCTGCTGAAGGGTCTCGGCCTGTAACGTTGACTGTACTCTTTACCATAGATGCTGCCTAGCCTGCTGAGTTCCTCCAGAATTTTGTGTGAGTTGCAGAAAATGTGCAGTTTTATATTTTGGCAGAATGAACGAGAGCAGTGAAAGCAGGAGAGCACAACCAAACATTTTACAGGCACAGATGCATCTGGGGATATTAATCGTTAAAAATGGCAGGGCAGCACAATTATGATAGCGTTTTAAAAATATGGAACTATGGGCTTTATAGGTATATGCATAGATTAAAAGGACAAGAATAGTTTGCCTATTTCTAGGCATCACACTTAAGCAAAGAAAGAGAGTGTGATAGATATTCATTGTTTTTTTTCTCTGCTAAGCTTAGCTTGCTAACACAGTACCTGAATCTTCAAGGGATAGTTTCAAAGAGTTGTTTTTGAGTAACTTAAATTCCCAACCAGTTTTCCTTGTTCAGTTTCTTGTCATAAACAAGAGCCTGTCATTAATTCTTAATGTAAGTTGCAAGAAATAATCAATCTGTACATAAAAGAACAGCTTTGCAAACAGACAACACTGTCTATAGAGCACAGACTGCTGGCCATCAGCACGGGGTTGGGTTTTCAAGAGATGTAGTGTAAGACAATGGGGTTATGTTCATTGGGCCTGCATCAAACCAGACAACATTGGATAAGTTATTTTATTCAAGGAAGCTTGCAGGCCAGAATGATACTATCACTTAGCACATCAAATAGCTGATCCATTAATAGTTGGGAGATCTGTGTACTCAGAATGCGAGCCCTTACAGCATTAATTTTGGGTGTCTGGGACTCTTTCCCCAGAAGTTTTTAGACCATATGTGTGAACTTCTCAGCAAAATTATCTGAAAAAATGTCACGTGTGAAGTTACGAATTATAAGTGTAAGAGAGCAGTTAGGCTTGTTAGAAATAGTCAAGGAAAGACAAGAAGAATGACTGAAAGATGGGGTAACTGGAATCAAATCCTCTGCCTTTGATTTCTGTGATAGGCGATTCATTTGTCCACAACTCATTGTTATGTCTTTTTAGTTTATAGGAATCCCTGTGTGTTTTAAAAATTGTTTGAAATTTGGAAATCTTTTATAGAATAGAAATCCTCTGAGTCTTAAATGTGTTTTGACAATTTTATGTAAAATTAAACATGTATCACTAAAATGAACAGTGTTAAATGCTACTTTGTTAGCTGGGAGTATCTCCTCCTTAATAAGGAGTGGTGCCCCATGCTCAAATGTGGGTATTAGCAGCTGAACTCGCTGTAGAAGATGAGCATGGAAATTATCTAGCCTTTGAAGAACAGGTGGCTAAAGCACTTAAGTAAGGGCACCCAGAACTATCTACTGTATATCGGATTGGGTGTTAAGACCTTTGATTTCAGAACTTCACGGACAGCAAACCCAATACCATCACAAGAGATAAATGATTTCAGCTATGGGGGACCTGGGTTGTGTAGTCAGACTGGAATTGTGTACAGGAGTGAGATATGCCAACTAGTGGAATGGTGCCACAGCATCAATCTGGCACTCAACGTCAGTAAGATGAAAGAACTGATTGTGGATTTCAGGAAGGGCAAGATGAAGGAACACAAACCAATCCTCATATAGAGGGATCAGAAGTGGAGAGAGAGAGCAGCTTCAAGTTCCTGGGTGTCAAGATCTCTGAGGATCTAACCTGGTCCCAACGTGTCGATGTAGTTATAAAGGAGGCAAGACAGTGGCTATACTTTATTAGGAGTTTGAAGAGATTTGGCAAGTCAACAAATACACTCTGAAACTTCTATAGATGTACCGTGGAGAGCATTCTGACAGGCTGCATCACTGTTTGGTGTGGAGAGGCTACTGCACGGGACCAAAAGAAGCTGCAGAGGGTTGTAAATCTAGTCAGCTCCATCTTGGGTACTAGCTTACAAAGTATCCAGGTCATCTTTAGGAAGCGGTGTCTCAAAAAGGCAGCGTCCATTATTAAGGACCTCCAGCACCCAAAGCATGCTCTTTTCTCACTGTTACCATCAGGTAGGAGATACAGAAGCCTGAAGGCACACCATCAGCAATTCAGGAACAGCTTCTTCCCCTCTGCCATCCAATTCCTAAATGGACATTGAAACTTTGGGCACTGCCTCACTTTTTCTAATATACAGTATTTCTGTTTATGCTCTTTTTAAAATCTATTCAATACACGTAATTGGTTTACTTGTTTATTATTATTATTTTAATTTTATTTATTACTGTTATTTTTTTCTCTGCTAGGTTAAGTACTGCATTGAACTACTGCTGCTAAGTTAACAAATTTCACATCACATGTCGATGATAATACTGTAAATCTGATTCTAATTCTGAATTGTAAGTGCTTCTCCTTAAAGATGCTGCCTGGCCTGCTGTGTTCCACCAGCATTTTGTGTGTTGTCTGAATTGTAAGGGTTGGTTTTGGAATAGATGACATTGGAAGACAATTTAAAATTACATACTTTATGTTCTACACAAAATAGACTGTGAAAAACTGCATTAGTGAAAGGATTAGAGCACATAAAATAACATGGCTAAAATCTACAATGTGCTGGCAGGGGTAGCATGGGAGGCTGATTCAATCATGACATTTAAGAAAGAACTGGACAAGTATAACATATATATGTATAAGATGATGACAGGCATTGATTGTGTGGATAGTCAGAGGCTTTTTCCCAGGGCTGAAATGACTAACACGAGAGGGCACACTTTTAAGGAGCTGGGGAGTAGGTACAGAGAAGATGTCAGGGGTATGTTTTTTACGCAGAGAGTGGTGAGTGTGTGGAATGGGCTGCCTGCTACAGTGGTAGAGGCACCCTAGGTAATTTCTAAAGTAAGTTCATGTTCGGCACAGCATTGTGGGCCAAAGGTCCTGTATGGTGCTGTAGGTTTTCTATGTTTCTAAGTACACAAAAGAGAAACAAAATAAAGGAGATATTGGGAAAGAATGGGTCTTGCTTGCTGTTTCATCAAGCTGGTACATATTTGATGGAACCAATGACATCTTATGGTGTGCCTCCTGTAATTCTGTGAAATAATCAACAAAATATTCAGAAGGTTCCTTTAAATCATTAGAAACATTGAACAAACCACAATTAATTAAATTGAAGGATCTTCCTTTATACCCTGCAGCCACTTTACCTCAGTGATATCAGTTAGGTCATGGATCCTGAACCAATTCCAGACTGGCACATGCTGGGAGAGTAACCTATGTTATTTTTACACTGGTAAACACTGGGAATTGCAGCAAGAATGAGCTCTGCAGCTATAATCCTTGGGGAGGTCAAGTATTTAGAAAGTTGCAATTTGGTAGCAAAATCTTGGCCATTGGCATTATTTGTTAGGTAAAAATAATTTGCTTTTTGCTTACTTCAGACTTAAATTTAAATACATTCTTGTTCTAACCCGAATAAGTACATAGCTGTCACCTTATGCTAGCCTCACTGAGATAGATAACGTCATTTGCGGCCCTAATCTTCAACTGGATACGTTTCCAAGAGTATCATGTTGATCATTTGGAGATGGAGAAAGACTATCATTTTTATCCTTTTCATAACCTAAGAATATCTTCAAAAAGCATTTCAGAAAATTAAATAAATGCTCTTGAACAGTAGTCCTTGAAAATAGTTTCTTAAATATGTAGATAGGAATGCAATGACTTCAAGAGGCTTTGGTTGCAGTTCTAATTGCAACCTGAATAGGGATGATATTTTTGCGGCTGGAGGAGATTTCAGGATAGGAAGAGTTTGTTGAAGTTTATGCTGAAGAGCAGTACAACTCTGACTTTTAAAAGTTCAGTAACCACTACAACTAATACAATATAAGGCACTAAAACTTTTGCAAGGAATTACAAAAATATGTAAAATAACAGAAAATGAAATGTCTCTTTGCTCTTAGCAATCTTAACTTCATTTCATCTGCAAACTTGTTGACCAAGCCTTGGTGTGCATTTGCATCCAAGTCATTGATATAAATAATGAATAACGAGGATTGGAACACTGACCACTGCAGACACCTCTAGTCACTGGCCTCCATTCTGAGAAACAACCTTCAACTACTGCCCTCTGTTTCCTACCTCTGACTAATTTTGAATTCACCTAACTAACTCTCCCTGGATTCCATGGGACCTAACCTTCCAGACCAGCCTCTACCAGGCAGCACCTAGACAAAGGCCTTGCCAAAGTCCAGATAAACAACATCTACCGCCCTACCTCATCTATGTTTTTAGTTACATCTTCAAAAAAAATTATCTGAAGGATTCGTCAAATGTGACTTTTGGTCATGCTGACGCTCTGAATCAGTCTGTCTGTCCATGGGCTGCCAGATCCTGTTTTTCAGAATTCCCTCCAGTAAAGATGGCGCTGGCATACATCAGCGACTCTCTGTGGGCTACAGAAAATTGTTTTAAATATACTTCTTTTGAACTAATTTCACTGCAATCTGCAGCATGTAAATTTCCTCTTAATTATTACGAAATTACATCATTGATCTTCAGATCTCAGGATTGATGATCGAATGCGGAGCAGAAGTAATGAGCTCCAGCGGAGCGAGAGCGGTGCCTTTAAGGGTCAACTACGGCAGGAGAGGCGGAATTCAAGCCAGGTTGAAGCACAGAGGGATGAGGCCTCCTCTACCCAGCATCTTTTTGGCGACTGTGCAATCGCTGGAAAATAAGATTGACGGCAAGGCTGCTGTATCAGAGTCAGATCTCAATTGAAACTTGATTAGCAGTGAATATGCCAGATGTAGCTATCCGGCTGGAAGGTTTTACAATTTTCAGGATGGATTGAACTGTGGATCTGATGAGGAAAAGTGGCGGCATGTGCTTTTTAGTAAATTCTCATTGGTGTATGAACATTGGGGTTATGTTGACTTCTTGTTCCCCTGACTTAGAACACCTAATGATTAATTGTAAACCATTCTATTTGCCTCAGGAATTCTCATCCGTGATTCTGACAGCAGTTTCCATACCACCAGCGGGCAATTATAAGCAAGCACTTGTGAAACTACATGATGTCATCGGCAGGCAAGAAATAGCCCAACCCCATGCATTTTAAATTCTAGTGAGTGACTCCAACCAAGCATGTTTGAAAAAAATCCCGCCCAATTATCACCAGCATGTAATCAGCATGCAAATCTAGTCCCAACATACTAGACCATGATAAGGAATGCCTATTGTTCCTTCCTGAGACTGCATTTTGGCAAATCAAATCATTTGGCTGTACTCCTGCTACCTACATACATGCAGAGCATAAAGGTCAAGGCTTCAGAGATCAAGACAACTAAGAGGTGGTTGCAGGAGGCAGAAGGAGAATTACAAGATTGCCTTGAGTCAGTGGACTCGGCTATGTTCAAGAATTCATCTGAGGATTTGAATGACTACACCAGGATTGTAACAGATGTTATTAAAACAGGTGTAGGTGAGTGTGTTCCCATGAAATTGTTCAGGCTTTACCACAATCAGAAGCTCTGCATGAACCATGATATTCAAAATTTGCTGGGAGCCAGATCAGAAGCATTCAAGTCTGGAGATCAAGAATGCTATAAGAGATGCAGGTATAATTTCCAGAAAGCCACCTTTTGGGCAAAGTGGAGATTCTGGACTGGACTTGAATGCTATAACCTCCTACAAAGTTAAATCTTGTGACATAGGGGACAGCAGTGTGCTGCTTCCAGATGAGCTCAATGTTTTCTATGCTTGTTTCGACAACCAGATCAGGGAGGAACCATTGCCCACCCCCATGTCTCCTGAGGATCCTTTGCTCTCAGTATCTGAAGACGACATGTCGGCTGGCTTCAAGAGAGTGAATCCAAGAAAGCATTAAGTCTAGATGGAGTTCCTGGCCAAGTACTGAAGACCTGTGCTGACCAACTGGCTGGTGTCTTCACAGATATCTTCAACCTCTTGCTCCGGAACTGTGTGGTACCCACCCACTTCAAGCAGGCTTCAATCATACCGGTGCTAAGGAAGAGCATGGGAACCTGCGTCAACGACTATCACCCAGTGGCATTTACATCCATGGTGATAAAGTGTTTTGAGAGGCTGGTGATGAAGCATGTCAGCTCCTGGCTGAGTGGTGACTTGGATCCACTCCAATTTGTTGACCGAAGCACCAGGTTTACAACAGATGCCATCTCATTAGCTCTTCACTCAACCCTGGAACATCTGGACAACAAAGGTGCATACATTAGGATGCTCTTTATCGATTACAGTTCAACATTTAATATTAGCATCATACCGTGGTCTCACTTTAAAGGACTCTTTATTTTGTTATTTCATGCTCTTGCTATTTATTGCTTTTTATTTATATTTGCCTTTGCTCAGTTTGTTGTTCATTGATCCTGTTTACAGTTATTGTTCTATAGATTTGCTAAATATGCTCACAGGAAAAAGTATCTCCGGGTTGTATGTGGTGACATGTATGTACTCGTAATAAATTTTTCTTTGAACTTCCCAACACTGATGTCATGTTGACTGGCCTGAAGTTTCCTGGCTTGTCCTTGTTACCCTTCTTAAACAAAAGAACAAGATTAAGCACCTTCCATTCTTCCGGAACTTCACCAGTGGCTAATAATATAATAAATCTTTGCAAGAGCCTCTGAAATTTCTTTTCTAGCTTCCCGCAAAATTGAAAGATGCACTCAGTCTGCCCTTGAGGATTTCTCTATTGTAACACATGTTAAGGCTGCGTATGCTTCCTCCCTGGTATAATGAATCTCCTCTAAAACTTCTCCACTTGTTTGCCTTATCTCTTCAGCAAACATGGTTTTCTCCTCAGTAAGCACAGAGGAGATGTATATTTTTTAAATATCCTGCCCATCTCCTGTGGCTCTAGACAGAGACAATCCCTGATGGTCTTTAAAGGAACCTACCAGCCACCCTTTTACTCTTAATATAGCTATGGAACCTCTTGGGATTTTCCTTAACCTTACTTGCTAGATCTATCTTGTACCTTTTCTTTCCTCTCCTTATTTATTTCTTAAGAGAATTCTTAATCTTTTTTATTGTCATCAAGGGATTCACTTCCCCCAATATTCTAAACCCAATGTATGTTCCCATCTTTTTCTTCACCAGATCAGATCCGATCTTTTTCTTGAACAGCTGAAGTCCGTTAAACTTTTCAGGTTTACTCCTCACCCAAACGGTATCATGTTGTCTCTCAATGCTTGATGTCACGCTCTTTTAAGCTGCCCACTTGCCTTTCAATCCCTTCAAACGGGCCAACCTAGTTGACCCCTGCTGGACCCTGCCCAGCTCCCCCAGTTCAGTTCAGGAAGCCGTAGACCTGTCCTATCCTTTTCCAGCACCGTCTGCCTTGCTCCCAAAGAGGAGGACAGTTCCTTTGTTTTGCTGACTTTGAGGTGAAGGTTGATATCTTGACACCTTGACATAACGCTTTCTATCTCCTTCCTGCCAAAAGTATTTTTAAAGATGCACACCAAGATTAATGTTTAAATGGCGTTTGTTTACTAGGAGTTAATTGCATTCCTTTATTTGGGATTTGGTTGCTGTATTATTTGATCAAAGTCCTTTATTTTAACCCTACAGCAAGCTGTTGCTTTCATCCTATTTCAACTGAAAATTTGAATGACATTTTGCAAGATAAGTTCCAATGTCCTTGTGGAGTGGTCATAGCTAATATTAAACGTTCATTTTACTTCATTGATAATATCGAGGCTTAGCTGTTTTTTTATGTTATAAGGTGTTTCCTTGCTGGGTTTTAAAAAGTTTCATGGAAAATAAGTGATTATCCATTTCAGATCACAAGAAGACACCAATATGAAAGGCCCAAGCTTTTGCTCTGTTAACTTGAAATGATCAAAATCTCTGCTCTCTCCATTGATTCTACTATGCTTTGAGGCCAAATGTTGTTTGATAATATTTGACTACTATACTTTGAAATATATTGCTTTATTAAAGGTGCCATTTAAGTGAAATGTTGCATTTGTCTAATTGGATTTTGAGAGAGGAACAGATGAAATAAAAATAATTTGTATATTTTTTTTCCAAGGTGGCCTCGGGTTTGCTCATACATTATTCTTCTATCTGAAGTATCTGCTGCTTTATGGCATTCCATCAATTATCATGTATCTGGATGGTATTGAAGCACCAAGATTGCCAAGGTGCACCAGCAGCCTGTACAGTTTTACAGGAACATGGAGGTAAATTATATACAGTACTTTTTTTTGTTGAAAGTGAAGATTAGGAATGAACTGGTGTTCTTGTTGAGGCAGTGCTTCATTCACTTTATTGTCCTTTAACACAAGGCTGGATCTTGCTGATGGAAGGTACAAATGAGAGTCCTCAGATGTATCTGAAGTATTGTCCAGTGATGATGTGATGTTGACTCTGAACTAGATGAGGAGATATTAGGGAAAATTGCTAAAATATTAATGGGGAAGAGGCTTTAAGGAATTGAAGGAAGAACCAGTTAAAGAGGTAGATATTGAGAGGGGAATCCCATAGCTTAGGGTCTTGTCAACAGAAAGCATGACTGGTGATGGTGAAGGAATTAAATTCTGCAGATGTCAATGTATAGAGGTGGAACAGATTACAGAAGTAGGGATCGGTGAAACCATGGGAGAGTTTGGAAAACAAAAAATTTTGAGAATTTCTAATTCCAGGCAAGAAAAGTGAATCAACTGTTTTGAATGGGGAGCTGTAAGGAGAGTAGGAACCTATTAGTCATCATTAATAAGATCAATGATAGTATTGGAATGGGGAGATAATTGGAGAGGTGTTTATGATCATGGATTGTTAAGAATTGTATAAAGTTCTATCAGGTGTCCTTTAGCCTCCAATGTTCCAGAGCAGGGGTTCCCACCCTTTTTTCTGCCATGGACCAATGTCATTAAGCAAGTGGTCTGTGGACCGCAGGTTGGGGACCCGTGCTCTTGAGTAAATATCCCAAGTTTTTCCAATTAACACATGCTGACTAATCCAGCCAGCTTCCTGGTAAACGTCTTCTGTGCCCCTCTAATGCCACCGTTTCCTAATGGGGTGACCAAAGTTTTGTACAATACTCCAGATGTGGCCAACTGGAACTTTATAAATCTGAAACAAGGCTTCCTGACTCTTGACATCAAAGCAGACATAATTCTAATCGAATGGTGTCTCTGTCTCTGTCTCTCTCTCTTAAAAAATGGGATCACACTGGCTATTCTCCAATCTGCAGGGACCATTTTTGAAGATAATAGTGGCAGCATCCACTCTTGCGATAACTAACCTCTTTCAAAAAGGTAGAACATCAGGTCCTCGGGAATCAGTGGAATTTTGGAAGATGGTGTCTGTCCCAAGCGATGATGGTGACTTCAGAATGAATATTTCCTTGCTTATAAGCAGCAAATTGTAATTTCAACATAATTTATTGAAGGCATTGCTTGAAAAGGAAAATTTGTGCATTTGTCAGTTCAAACTAGTTATCACAATGCTCCGTGCTAGCCCAATATCAGTTGCCTGCATTCAAAAGCAGTCTCCTGATGATCGCTCCTCAGCCGACACAGGTGGGCTGTGAATACCTCACCGCAGCTGCAGGCCCTTTGAGTTAATGACCCTTAGAAAGAGAGAGATCTTGATTGCTTGTTCATTGTGCAATTGCAGCTGTAGCTGCTTCTGCTGAAAATACAAGGACATTTCAGAGTGGTGTGCTCTCCACTCAAGTAGTTGGTAGCCTTCTGTGTAACCAACAGTGTTTTGTTCTTTCAAAGTGTCTCCTTTTGGTCGCAACTTCAAAGGAAGCTGTGTAAGTAGAATCTGCTAACTGCCAAAGCGGTGTGAGTGCACATGTTCACATGTAAGGACTCATGCAAATTTGATAATTCCGACCTAATGCTCTGAATGTGAAATTAATTGATTTTAATTTAAATATATTCATCCCCACTCTGTCAGCCCAGCATATTTCTCTGAACTCTACCTCCTCAACTCCCCACGTTTTTTTTTTGCTATCCCCTCATGTTTTCTCACATGCCTTCTCTGTCTTTTCCCATTTCTTCCACACTGCCTTTCTGTCCATTTGGCCTTTTAACCCATATTCTCTTTCTCCCAACATTCTGTCCCTCCCTCTCCATTGTCTTTCTGTGTAGTTGGCCTGCTAGTCTCTGCAATTATGAAAGGGTAAGAAAGTAAAAAAAAAAGGTAGAGTGCAGTCAGTTGTTTTGTGTTGTTTTCAGGTAGTCTGCTTACTCCTAATGCCCACAGATCTTGGTTTCACTCTTCTACTATATCTATGAGTCTGTAAACTATTTACCAATAGCCAGAGAATTTGTTCTAATTCTAGATTCTGCAGACAGAATAGCAGAGGTGTTCAGCAGGGAAGTCTCCAGTTTATGCATAATCCTCTTTGGAGAGCTCTATGCATTAGCATAGGCACAGCTGTCAGGTCCAACAGTGGCAACTTTAGGTATAATGTAGGCTTAAGACAGTGCCAGTTCTGCATTCTGGGACATCTGGATGCAAGTAATTCCCATTAACAACCCTACATTGCCACTTAAATTGTAGGCTAGTTGTTTCATCCTTAAAGGTTTAATGGAACTATAGGAGTTTGAATAATTTAACAAAACATCCTGAGAGTGACTCTTGAAGTTCATTCTGTTCTAAATTTATCTTAATTCTTGTTTTTCCCACTCCAGGGAGTTCGATGTTGGACTACACCGCTGGCTGGTTAGGTAAAGTACAACTTTTTAACTTGTATTATCTGTCAACTGACAAATTTCTTCTCCTTTTCAATCAGTGGGTTCTGGAAAATGTGGATTCACGTCATAAAAGTCTTCTTTCAGTTTTCTGTAATGCATTGTGATGTTCAATCAAGTGAAAATTAACTGTCTAATTTTCAAATCAGAAAGCTGAAAACTGTCTTTTTAATGTAATGCAGCGTCATTATTTGAGTTATATAATGTTGAATTTCCTGTGAATGTAGTTTAAGGTACGTTATTTTTTGAATGTGCAGCCTTATTTGCCAAGATGTTTTCTCAGTCACATTGCATTTCACTCACAATAAAGTTGATTTGCAGGGTCATACGCTGATACTTTGGCCTGTGTCCCTGTGCTGATGTTGTCTTTTTCTATTGGAATGTTTGTCAACTTATTCCCTGTGAAGTCCATCCTTTGCAATTACTTGACATGCCAAATTTGCCCTTGTATATTCAAGGAATGCGGTGAACGCACAAGCTGATTTTGACCTTTATTTGAATATTTCTTGTATTGCTCTGAAGTGTTCAATATTTCCAAGCTTCTATAAATTGGATGGGATGCAGTGCAGATTTAAGTGTTTGTATATTCAAGGAATACAGGTCAAACGCCTACGTGATGCAATCTGCTCTTCTAAACTGAAATGTTCAGCTAATGTTTTATATTTTTTAAATTAAATTTTTAAGAAAATTACATAAAATGAATAGAATAATAGAGTAATGGAAATTAATATTAGCCCTCCCCCCTCCCCTTAACCCTCCCCCCCCCTTAACATCCCTGTTGAAAAAAAAGAGAGAAGGAAGAAAGAAGGATTGCCTGGATATCGGAGGATCCCCACATGCTCCATGGAGTTCAAAATAACTTTAGTATATATCTTTATTTTTTTCCCCAAGTAACTAATAATTTTATCTTCAAAGGACCTATATATTTAATCCTATCTTTTGTAGATATGGGTGCCAAATTTTCAAAAATACATCATATTCATTTCTTAAATTATAAGTAATTTTTTCAAATGGAATGCAGCTACATATTTCATTATTCCAATGGTCCATAGTTAAGTATGAATCTGGTTTCCAAGTAGCTGCAATAGCTTTTTTGGCTGCTGCCAATGTAATTTTTATAAATTTTTTCTGATATTTATTCAATTTAGGTTTTGGTATTATCCCTTCAATATCGCCTAATTAAAATAATATTGGGCTCTGTGGAGGTTGTATTCCAATAATTTTTGTTCCAGTAAAAGTCTTAGATTTATCCAAAAAGGTTTAATTTTAAAACAAGACCAAGTAGAGTGTAAAAAAGTACCGATTTCTTGATTACATCAGAAACATTGGTCAGATAAATTTGGGTTTAATCTATTTATTTTTTGTGGTGTTGTAGCGGTGTGCTACACGCAGCACTAAAATAACGACACGGAGTCGGTAAACTGCAGCCAAAGACTACCGTAGATTCCGGACTACAGAGCGCACCTGATTAAAAGCCGCTGGCTCTAATTTTAGAAATAAAATCATTTTTTTAATTATACAGGCCGCATCGGATTTTAGGCCGCACCGAATTTCCGGCGGAACGGATTTTCGGCGCACTGGATTTCCGGCGCACTGGATTTCCGGCGGACCGGATTTTCGGCGCACCGGATTTTCGGCCGCTTGTAATATGAGATATTTACACAGAAAGATATTACACGTGTTGGGCTTCAAATTCTGCCCTGTGTTCGTTTTGGAAGAGAGACAACCAACACCGGATTACAGTGCAGCGTGGCTTTATTGCAGAACGCGTTTTGCCTTCCCCTTACATTCTGCTCTTATTTATACTCCTTTTTCCCCCAAACCAAACCCTCGCTACACATATTTGGTAAGGCTAAACTTTGTTATACCTACCGGTATTTGGTAACATCGGACACTTGTGTCCTTATTGGCCCGATACCATTCACACACGAGTTTTACTGTTTTTTTGTTTACTGAATCGCTAGCAGTTTCGGTGCAGCGGAATCCTCAGTTTCGCTCCCTCCCTCCCTTGTACTGCTGTCTAATATCACGTGAGCCATTCCTGACCTGAAGCGGCAGTCCCAAATTAAATCTCCACCGTCTCACCATCGATTCATGTATGCCAAGATTACGCGCAGCAGCTCGATTTCCTTGTTCAACCGCCAGATTGATTGCCTTTAACTTAAAAGCTGCATCATACGCTTTTCTTCGAGTGTTTTCCATGTTGATGAGGGTGAGTACAAATGGCTGATTTACAATAATTTGTGAAGTGCGCTTGATTTATCGTACAATTTCATTGGTCCTCTGTGAACTACTCATCAATTTTATTGGTCTACTGTTACGAGGCAAAATGTTTTGGCGGCATGGGAAAAAACATTCTATTAGCCGCACCTTATTATAAGCCGCTATGTTCAATGCTGTTCAAAGCATGGGAAAAAAGTAGCGGCTTATAATCCGACATCTACGGTAAGTTTATTTCAACTCCACAGTTTTGCTTTAAAGCCTGTCTCTCCCACCAGATACCTTGAGAGGCCCTACTGAAACCCCCTCAGGCTTTCTTCCTTTGTCCCTGCACCCTGGCTAATTGTCAGCTGGTTCGAGTGTGCTAGTAATTGGGTCGCCACATAACCCCCCCCAGAACCGGCGATACACCCCCCAATGTCCACAGTCTGGGCCGGACCCTGTTTGGGAGGTCGGCCTCTGCGCCGCGGTGCTGGAAACTCGACCGGTTGCGCCAAGTCCACATGGGCCGGTTTGAGTCGGTCCACCGTGAAAACCTCCTCTCTCCCCCCAACGTCCAGCACGAACGTGGACCCGTTGTTCCTGAGCACCGTGAACGGCCCCTTGTAGGGCCGTTGCAGCGGTGGCCGATGCCCGCCCCGTCGTACAAACACAAACTTACAGTTCTGCAGGTCTTTGGGTACGCAGGTCGGGTGCTGCCCATGCTGCGAAGTGGGTACGGGGGCCAGGGCACCGAGCCTCTCGCGTAGTCTGCCCAGGACTGCTGCGGGTTCTTCCTCTCACCCCCTTGGGGCTGGTATGAACTCCCCGGGGACGGCCAGGGGTGCGCTGTACACCAACTCGGCCGACGAAGCGTGCAGATCGTCCTTGGGCGCCGTGCGGATGCCGAGTAGGACCCAGGGAAGCTCGTCCGCCCAGTTAGCTCCGCGCAGGCGGGCCATGGGAGCTGACTTCAGGTGACGGTGGAAACGCTCCACCAGTCTGTTCGACTGTGGGTGGTAGGCAGTGGTGTGGTGCAGCTGAGTCCCCAACAGGCTGGCCATCGCTGACCACAGGCTGGAGGTGAACTGGGCGCCTCTGTCGGAGGTAATGTGGGCCGGTACACCAAAGCGGGACACCCAGGTGGCGATCAGTGCCCGGGCGCAAGATTCAGAGGTGGTGTCAGTGAGTGGGACCGCCTCTGGCCACCTTGTGAACCAGTCCACGATAGTCAGGAGGTGCCGTGCTCCGCGCGACACTGGCAGGGGACCCACGATATCCACATGAATGTGGTCGAAATGCCGGTGGGTGGGGTGGAACTGCTGCAGCGGTGCCTTGGTGTGTCGCTGCACCTTGGCCGTCTGGCAGTGCATGCACGTTCTGGCCCAGTCACGGACCTGCTTGCGGAGTCCGTGCCAAACGAACCTGCTGGAGACCATCCGGACGGTAGTGCGGATGGAGGGGTGCGCCAAGCTATGAATGGAGTCGAAAACACGTCGTCGCCAAGGTGCTGGGACGACGGGACGGGGCTGGCCAGTGGCGACGTCACAGAGTAGGGTCCTCTCACCTGGGCCTACGGGGAGGTCCTGGAGCTGCAAACCAGAGACTGCGGACCTGTAACTCGGGATCTCCTCATCTGCCTGCTGTGCCTCTGCCAGTGCCTCAAAGTCTACCCCTTGGGAAAGGGCGTGAATGTTAGGGCGAGAGAGCGCATCCGCCACGACATTGTCCTTACCCGAGACGTGCCGGACGTCCGTCGTGTATTCAGAGATGTAGGACAGATGGCGCTGCTGGCGGGATGACCAGGGATCGGACACCTTTGTGAATGTAAAGGTAAGCGGTTTGTGGTCCGTGAACGCGGTGAAGGGCCTACCTTCTAAGAAGTACCTGAAATGCCGGATTGCCAGGTATAGCGCCAACAGCTCCCGGTCGAAAGCACTGTATTTGAGCTCGGGTGGCCGCAGGTGTTTGCTGAAAAACGCCAGGGGTTGCCAGCGGCCCGCGATGAGCTGCTCCAGTACCCCACCGACTGCCGTATTAGATGCATCCACTGTGAGGGCAGTAGGGACGTCCATTCTGGGGTGCACTAGCATCGCGGCGTTCGCCAAGGCATCCTTCGTTTGAATGAAAGCGGCGGCGGACACCTCGTCCCAAGTAATGTCCTTGCCCGGACCCGACAGCAGGGCGAACAGGGGGCGCATGATCCGGGCAGCTGAAGGGAGGAAGCGGTGGTAGAAATTGACCATACCTATGAATTCCTGGAGGCCTTTGATCGTGGTGGGTCGGGGGAAATGGCGGACCGCATCTACCTTAGCGGGCAGAGGGGTTGCCCCGTCTGTGGTAATCCTGTGGCCCAGGAAGTCAATGGTGTCAAGCCCGAACTGGCATTTGGCCAGGTTGATCGTTAGACCGTAGTCACTCAGCCGGGCATAGAGTTGTCGGAGGTGGGACAGATGCTCCTGACGACTGCTGCTGGCTATGAGGATGTCATCCAAATAGATGAATGCGAAGTCCAGGTCGCGTCCCACCGCGTCCATCAACCGCTGGAACGTCTGTGTGGCATTCTTCAGGCCGAACGGCATGCGGAGGAACTCAAAAAGACCGAAGGGGGTGATGAGAGCCATTTTGGGGACGTCGTCCGGATGCATCGGGATTTGATGGTATCCGCGGATGAGGTCTACCTTGGAGAAGATCCGCGCGCCGTGCAGGTTTGCTGCAAAGTCCTGAATGTGCGGCACAGGATAGCGGTCCGGTGTTGTAGCCTCGTTCAGCCTGCGGTAGTCGCCGCACGGTCTCCAGCCCCCTGTCGCTTTGGGCACCATGTGCAGGGGGGAGGCCCATGGGCTGTCGAACCGCCGAATGATCCCCAATTCCTCCATCCTCTTGAACTCCTCTTTCGCCAGTCGGAGCTTGTCCGGGGGAAGCCGCCGAGCGCGGGCATGGAGGGGTGGTCCCTGGGTCAGGATGTGGTGCTGTACGCTGTGTCGGGGCATAGCTGCCGCGAACTGCGGTGCCAGAACCGATGGGAAATCCGCTAGGACCCTGGTGAAGTCGTTGTCGGACAGCGTGATGGAGCCGAGGTGAGGGGCTGGCAACTGGGCTGCACCCAGGGAGAACGTCTGAAAGGTTTGAACCAGTCTCATCCTGGGCAGGTCGACCAGTAGGCTGTGAGCCCGCAAGAAATCCGCACCCAGAAGCGGTTGGGCTACGTCGGCCAGTGTGAAGTCCCACGTAAACTGGCTGGAGTCGAACCGTAGCTGCACCGGACGGGTGCCATAAGTCCTTATAGTGCTGCCGTTCGCGGCCCACAGGGGGGGACCTGGCGCCCTGCTGCGGGTGTCGTAACTCGTCGGAGGTAAGACGCTGATCTCGGCACCAGTGTCGACCAAAAACCTGTATGTCTGCTTGTCCCAGACATACAGGAGGCTATCCCGATGGCCAGCCGTCATAGCCATCAGCGACGGCTGGCCCTGGCATTTCCCGGGAACTGGCAGGGCGGGCGACAACAGTGGGCTTCTGCGCCCCACCGCTGGTGGTAGAAACACCATTGCTCGTTGGGCTCCACACCCTGGCCTCTGGGTTTAGCGGGCTCTGCGGCCGGGCCTGGACTGGTTTGCTGCTGGGAGCGTGGCCGGGTGATCTGTGCGATGGACGCCCCACTCACCTTCTTGGTGTTCCACAGCAAGTCCTCCCGAGCTGCCACCTTCCGGGGGTCGCTGAAATCCGCGTCGGACAGCAGCAGGCGTATGTCCTCGGGCAGCTGCTCCAGGAATGCCTGCTCAAACATGAGGCAGGGTGTGTGTCCGTCGGCCAGAGACAACATCTCATTCATTAAAGCTGATGGGGGCCTGTCTCCCAAGCCATCCAGGTGCAGTAAACGGGCAGCTCGCTCGCGGCGGGAGAGCCCGAAAGTCCCTATGAGCAGGGCTTTGAATGCCGTGTACTTGCCGTCCGCCAGGGGAGACTGTACGAACTCCGCGACCTGGGCCGCTGTGTCCTGGTCGAGGGAGCTCACCACGTAGTAGTAACGGGTGTCCTCTAAGGTTATCTGCCGAACGTGGAATTGGGCTTCTGCTTGCTGAAACCATAGGTGAGATTGTTGCGTCCAGAAGCTTGGCAGCTTCAAGGAAACCGCATTAACAAATGCAGCGTCTGCCATCTCCGGTCCAAAAACGTTTGGACCGTCGGGGTCACCAATTGTAGCGGTGTGCTACACGCAGCGCTAAAATAACGACACGGAGTCGGTAAACTGCAACCAAAGACTAAGTTTATTTCAACTCCACAGTCTTGCTTTAAAGCCTGTCTCCCCCACCAGATACCTTGAGAGGCCCTACTGAAACCCCCTCAGGCTTTCTTCCTTTGTCCCTGCACTCTGGCTAATTGTCAGCCGGTTCGAGTGTGCTAGTAATTGGGTCGCCACAGTGTAATATATAATTGATGTAAAAAATTGTATTGTACTAATCTAAGTCGGACATTTATTGTATTTGTCATACTATCAAGACACAGTCTTGATCAATTTTTTTCATCAATTTTAATATTCAAATCTGTTTCCCATTTTTGTCTTGACTTATGAATTCATGGTTTAATTGTCTGTTTTTGAATCAAATTATACATACAAGATGTAAATTTTTTAATTTTTCCTTTTTGAATTAAGCTAATGTGAAGTACATTGTGCATTGGCTGAATGCAAAAGCTGGACTCCAACAGTAATGTAGAGTAAAATCTAGATTGCTGCTCAAAGCTGACTGGAAAATAACAGATTTTGTGTTTACAGGAGTCCTGAAGGCAATCAAGACACCTGGGAGTAGTGGAGTGTAACTTTAATGACTTGGTTGCAATGTTACATGTTTGGTGAACATGTGCAAGTGGTATACTGTATTGGTTTATCATTATCACATGTAATGAGGAACAGTGCAAAACTGTTGTGATGCATGCCATCCATGCAGATTATTTCATTGCAACAGTGCACTGCTGTAATTCAGGGGAAAACTATAACAGAATGCAGAATGTAGTGTTACAAACACAGTGCAATTGAGGTAGACGATAAAGTGCAAGGCCATTTTATAGTCATAGATGTAAGGTGTAAAAGAGGAAGAAGTTTATAGTAGAATTAATGAGTAGATCTGCAGAGAACAGCTTGCAAGCTCCAGTGCCATTGATTCTTATTAATGTTAAAGCTATAGAAAACAAACAGCTTGCCACTGTTTTGAAGGAGTTCTAGATCAGTAAATACCTTTTCAAATACCATGACTCTTCAAACTGTAATCTCTTTAACCTCGAGCAATCTTTAATTCACCATTTGAGCAGTGAACTATGAATAAGGACTCTCACCTAACATTCATTTGACCTACATCACATTTCACTGTTTTAACACTTAATACAGTCTCAACCATAAAACACAGCAAACATGCAATACCAGGGAGCCATATTGTCTATATTGATTGCACAGCATACATTCATACAATTCTTAGCTCTTTCAGGACTAGATGATGCAAAATCAGAAAAAGCAGCAGTTACGCAGAGTAGTTGCATGCCCTAGGTTCCAGGTCCATAAAGAAACCGGTTTTGACAATTATTAGGATACCTGTAGAGAATATGGCCAGAAGCGAGGCTAAGGACGACATCATCTCCTTCCTCATCTTGCTTCTCACATTTTGTCTTGCTCATCCCACTTTTCCCCCATCACTCCCACCATCCAATCTTGCATTTGACACCTTCAAACTCCACAATGGCCAGATAGGACAGGAGTACAAGGAGGTTAACATTCTATTCCAAACTGTAGCACCATGAAGAGTTGGCACTTAAAGAATAACACAGAGGTAAGCTCTGGACATGGGTTGCCAACAGCCTGGCTGGTGGTGAAGTGAGTCAGTCATCAGCTTCCTGGATAGTATGTTAGCTTATGTGTTCTCTTGCGGAAAACTCTGTTGATGGTTTGATTAGTGTTGGCAATGAGGTTCTTGGTGTATTCGAAAACCTGCTAGAGAGCTTGCCTTCATTTACAGATTCTGGCACTAATTTCAGATTCAGATTTACTTATCACATGTACATCAAAGCGTACAGTGAAATTGGTTGTTTGCGTTTATAATCAGCATACCCAAGGATGTGTCTGGGGGCAACTTAAAAGTGTCATCACACATTCAGTGCCAAAGTAGCATACTGACAATATTCCACAGACCATAAAACATCAGAGCAGAATTTGACCTTCTAGCCAATGAGTCTGCTCTGCCATTCCACCGTGGCTGATTATTTTCCCTCTCAACCCCATTCTCGTGCCTTTTCCCCATAACGTGATGTTCTCACTATTTAAAAAAAATCATCAACTCATTAATATTCCCAATGACTTGGCATCCACAGCCATTTGTGGCAATGAATCCCACTGTGTCACCACATCCTGGCTAAGGAAATTCCTCCTCAAGGGATGTCCATCTATTCTGAGATTGTGCCCTCTGGTCCTATACTCACCCGCTATTGGAAGCATCCTCTCCACATCTCCCTAGTCTTGGACACTTGAATTTCGCATCCTGCTTCTATGCAGTCAACCAGCTTTCTGCTCAGGGCTGCAGGTTAGCTCAGTTTGGTTCACTTTGTCTGAAATCTATCTGATGTTTGCAAATCCTACACGTATGTAGAATCGTAATATACAAACCTGAAGCACTGGTCAGTGGCACACCACAGAACCATTCCTTTTGGTCCACCCACCATGTCTGCACTGACCAGATAGCCAGTTGAAACAATTCCTATCTGACCATACATGATCAGTCTACGTGTCTCTTAAATTCCTTGCTTGTTCATATCTGTCTAATTGCCTTTTAAATATTAACACTGCCCTCACCTGCATCTCTTCCATTTCGCACACACCACTTCCTCCCACCTCCCCACCAGGGATAGGGTTCCTCTTGTCCTTACTAAGCTCCCTACTAGCTTCTGCATCCAGCACATAATACTCCATAACTTCTCCCATCTCTAATGGGATCCTACCACCAAGCACGTGTCTCCCTCCTCCCCATTTTCCGCTTTCCACAGGGATTGCTCCTGAAGTGACTCCCTTGTCCATCCGTCCCTCCCCACTGGTCTCCATCCTGGTACTTATCCTTGCAAGCAGAACAAGTGCCCTACCCGCCCCTACACCTCCTCCCTCTGCCATTCTTGGCCCCAAACTGTCTTTCCAGGTGAGTGGACACCTCACCTGTGAGTCTGTTGGGAGCATTACTGTATCTGGTGCTCCCGGTATGGCCTCCTGTATATATCAGTTAGACCTGACATAGATTGGGAGACCGTTTCACCGAGCACCTATGCTCCATCTGTCAGAAAGAGTGAGATCTCCAGGTGGACACCGATTTCAATTCTACTTCCCACTCCCATTCTGACATGTCAGTCCATGGCCTCCTCTACTGCTGCGATGAGGCTACACTCAGGTTGGAGGAACAACACCTTATATTGTGTTTGGGTAGCCTCCAACCTGATGGCATGAACATCGAGTTCTCAAACTTACAGCAACTCTGCCCTGCCCCCCCCCCATCCTTTCACCATTCCCAATTCTTATTTCCTGCTCTTACCTTATCTCCTTGCTTGCTCATGACTTCCCTCTGGTGTTCCTACCTCTTCCCTTTCTTCCATGGTCTTCTACCCTCTTCTATCAGATTCCCCCTCCTCCAGCCCTTTATCTCTTTCACCTATCAACTTCCCAGCTCCATTCTTCGTGCCTCCCCCTCTCCCAGTTTCACCTATCGCCTACCACCTTGTACGACTTCCCTCCCCTCCCCTCCCCTCACCACCTTGCTCTGATCTCATCTTTTTTATCTCCCAGTCCTGATGAAGGGTCTCGTCCTGATACGTCAACTGTTTACTCTTCCATAGATGCTGCCTGGCCTGCTGAGTTCCTTCAGCATTTTGTGTGTGTTGCTTAAACGTTACTGTTGTTTTTTGATTTCATGACTTTCTCAGGTTTTACTTTATTCAAAATAAAATTATTTACAATAAACCATTCAATGACTCTCAATCCTTTACAGACATCACCATTACATTCTATACATTCCCACACTTCCAGCAACTCACCTGCCACTCTGTTGGTTCACCTTTACCTACCATTGTAGAGGGGTGTATTCCCTGCCACCCAACCCCTCCCACTCCCGTGGGAGAAGAGCCCTAAACCGTCCTTCCCCACCGGGCCCTTGCGGTGGCTGCACCAAGTTTCAGTGCGTCCCTCAGCACGTACTTCTGCAGCCGAGAATGTGCCAGTCAGCAGCATTCTGCCACAGACGTCTCCATGTGCTGGTAGACCATCAAGTTTCAGGCCGACCAAAGAGCGTCTTTCACTGAGTTGATGATCTGCCAGCAGCACCGGATGTTTGTCTCTGTGTGCATCCCCAGGAACAGCCGGTAGATCAGAGAGTCCTCTGTTATGCAGCTGTTGAGGATGAAGTGTGACACCGTCCCTTCTATCCTCCTCCATGCCTACTCCGCGAACCCACAGTGTGCAAAGAGGTGGGTGCGTTCTAAGTGCCATCTATTCTTTGTAAATAAAAAATCTTGTCTCACACATCTGTAAACTTTTCCCCCGTCACCTTAAAGTTATGCCTTCTAGTTTTAGACATTTCCACAATGGGATAAGGACTTTATCCACCTTATCTGTGTCTCTCATAATTATATCTACTTCTACCATGTTCTGAAACCGTTATCACTACACAGCTAATTGCTTTTCATAGGATCAACATCTTGCGAACCTACACAAATTTCTATTGGAGATTATAATTGCTTTTATCCTCAGCCAACCCACCATCTTTTGCTTTTTGACCTTGATGCGATGTTCACTGGTTGATAATCCTACCCTACTTGAGTAGCACTGAGACAGTGGGAGACGGGAATCCTGTTCAAACAACGTTCAAGTGTCTGGACCACTGTGCGATTGCTGAAGACTTTAATAAGCCTCAGGCAGAGTGTCAGATATTGTTGAGTTCTGCTTCCGTTGCACAGAGTTGCATTCTGGAGTCTGCATCTGGAGGTGGAAAAACAATAGTTATTTGATGAGGTAGCCATGGGAAAATCAGGTTATACAGCAGAAAGAAAGGCTGCTTTAGCATCTGATATCAGGATGAATTAGGTACAATGTCACTGGCATATGTTGTGAAATTTGTTGTTTTGCAGCAGTAGTACATTGCAATACATAATAATAAACTAAATTACAATAAGTAATATATTTTTAAAAAAATAATTAGTGTAAAAAGAGCAAAAAAATCGAGGTGGTGGTCATGGATTCATTGTCCGTTCAGAAATCTGATGGCAGCGGGGAAGAAACTGTCCCTAAAGTGTTGAGTGGGTGTCATTAGGCTCCAGCACCACCATCTTGATGGTAGCAATGAGAAGAGGATATGTCCTGAGTGATGGGGGTCCTGAATAATGGATGCTGCCATTTTGAGGCATTAACTTTTGAAGATCTCTTTCTGCTGGGGAGTCTAGTGCCCATAATTGAGTTGGCTAAGTTTGTAACTTTCTGCAACTTGTTCCAATCCTGTGCAGTCACCCCTCCACACCCAATGGTTATACATGCCCTCCATGGTATATCTGTGGAAATTTGCATGAGTCTTTGGCAATGTACCAAGTCTGCTCAAACCCCTAATTGAAATATAGCTGCTGTCATACATTTTTTTTGTAATTGCATCATTATGTTGGGCTGAGGATAGATCTTCAGAGATGTTGACACCAAGGAACTTTAAACTGCTCACCCTTTCCACTGCTGAAGCCTCAATGAGGACTGGTGTGTGTCCTCTCAACTTTTCCTTCTTGAAGTCCACAATTAATTCCTTGGGCTTGGTGGTGAAGGTTGTTGCTACACCATAAGAGATCTGTTCACACTTAAACAATTTTCACAACTCGGTCTGACTTTCCTCAGAGCCCCTCTAAGTAAGGATGTCATAGATCGGTATGATCTCCAAGGATTATCAGTGATAATCAAGTATTATACATTACTTGATTTTAAAACAGGTTTAAAATCACAAACAAGGGAAAATCTGCAAATGCTGGAAATCTAAGCAACACACGCAAAATGCTGGAGGAACTCAGCAGGCCAGGGGGTATATAGAACATAGAAATCTACAGCATATTACAGGCCCTTCAGCCCACAATGTTGTGCCAACCATGAAACTGCCTAGAATTTCCCTACCCCATAGACTTCTATTTTTCTAAGGCCCATGTACCTAAGAGTCTCATCAAAGACCCTATGTAAGCATCTATGTAAAAGGGCATGTGGATGTTTCAGGCTGAGACCCTTTAGCAGGGTTGGTTTAAAATCATATCATTGCCATATCACCATCCAAATGGCAACAGCACTATCACAAAATATAGCAAAAATTGCCATTTTTTAAATTGAGGACAGAGCTATAAATAGCAACTTCTCAATCTTGAGTAGTTGTGGAGTAATACAAATATAGTAGGAAATGTATAGAGTGGCAATAATAACTACATAATTTCCTCTTTTTGTATTATTCCACTATTCCACATGAAGATTGGCTAAAATTGATTTAGTTTTTGTTTCATTGAAAGTTGAAACTTAACAAGGTTTAATGATCTTGCTGCACTGCATGGAATTATAAAATAATCAAAGAGCCCATTTGGCCCATTATGTCTGTGCCAGCTTTCTGCCAAAGCAAGTTTCTAGTTCCCCCCCACCTCCAACTTTTCCTTCACAGAGCTCCATCATATTTACATTTAACATTTCTGCTGGTAGTGCACTCCAAATTCCGTACATAGGCTATGTTTTAAAAAAACCCTGTTTCTCCCAATGCCATTCTTAGTCGTCTTCCCTTTTATGTTTGTGACCTTTAATCCTTGAACCGTTCACCACAGGAAATGGTTTCTGACGGTTGACACTGTCCAGACCTCTCATCATTTTATGCACTTCTGTAAGATCTCCCTTCAGAGACAAGTACCTCTTCCACTCAATCATTGTAACTTCCTGCCTCATCCCAAGAACCATCATTGTAAATCTTTTCTGGAACTTTCTAATGTTTTCAAGTCCTCTTATGGACATAATAATGTAGTTGATGCCAGGCCAATGTTTTAGGGAGATTTAGCATAACATCACTGTATAAATGGATGTATCATGGTTACAAAGTGGTAGTACTTATGGGAAAAGGCAGTAATCATCAGAACATGTGAGCCATGAAGTGTAAATTTCTGTTGTAGACTTGATTATTGGCATCAGTATTTATTGGTCACCACTTAGATATATCAAGTCTCAGTGACGACAAACTGAACATATTTGAATTGTAATGAAAGAGAATTGATTTCTCTTGATTTAGAAGGGAAATTACCTTCATTAGATTGTGTATTACAGAAATTTCCTTTGATATTCTCCATGTAAGCCAATCTGAATAGCACAGGAAAATCACTTTCACTCTGCCAGTCTCCTCGACAGAGCTATGAAGAATTTAATGATGTTTGAAGTAAAGGAATGACCTCTACTTAGTATCTTTAATCTCTTATTTTTCTACTGCTGTCATCCAAACCCCTCTGGTGCTCACGTGCACTGTTTTGCTCCCATGCAGTAACCAGTTCTCATGAGTTTCATCCGATATTGGAACGGGCTTAGTCGACAAAATTAACACCATTATCCAAAGCTCAATTCTGGTGTTTACAAGTGAATTTATTTCTATGGCTCCATAATTTTAAAAATACTTGCAATAAAATTAGTCAAATGTGACCAATGTTTATTGAAGTATGAGATGCTTGAAGGTTTCAATTGATCTATCTTAAAGCGCTCTGACATTTTAACATCGTTGGAAGGTTTATTGCTGACAATGTACTCTCTATCTCATTCATTGCCTCGTATTCAAAAGATACTGTAAGCCACTTGATTTATAACAAATTATGGCTAAATGTATTTATAGTGTTTGTTTCACTGAGGAAATGTCTCAGTGATTTGTACACCAAAAATTATTTTGGAAAGTTATAAACCAGGCAAATGCGATAGCCGTTCTTAATCATATACATTCTACTATTAATGACCCAGATCAACTCAGCTGATCTTAATTATAACCTTTTGTCCCTGTACACTGACACTTAAAACTTAAGCATCCTTCTCTGGTTATCTTCCTGATACATCTTTGAGTTCAGTAGATGGATCTGGATGATGACTTGGTGAAGCCTCAAATGTTCCCTCATTAAAGGCAAACCAGGATAGAGAACTAAAGCACGCACTGCTTTTCATGTTGTTCGAATTTTTCTGCATTCAGAACATTTAAAGATACTAAAATGAAAGTTTTAATTTTTAAATTAATTTAAAGCATAGACACACTTTTTGTGTTTAATTTTCAAGCAAAATTGTTTGTGAAGATAAGATAGCTAAGTTGATCGTATCCCAGACCCTCACCAGAGAAACATACTGATATTTTCAAGACAGATATTTGATCTGGGGCAATAACTAATTGTAAAAATAATGTGAAATGGAAGATAATGCATGATAGGAGAAGCTTAAATGACCAGATGTTACATGTCTGCTCTTTGTTGTTATTGCATTGCTCCTAATGAGAGTTAAATAATAGCTTCACAAGAGCAAAACCAGGTATCACACGTATCTGAAGAAAGTTGCTTACTAGATTTGATGATTTTTTTAAAATGAGTGTTCCCAGATCAAGAAAAATCAACTCTTGTCATTTGATAATCAGCATGAACACTAGTTTATTTGGTGTTTGTTAATCTAACAACAAATGCAAAGCATGGATATGCAAAAATGTCAGCCATACTGTAATGCTGCCACATAATCTTTGTTCTGAAATGCACAAATGAATCCATATTTCTGTTCATTAACACCTGTCTAATTTGTCCAAACAAATGTTTTTAGTCGGATTTTAAGTTGTTCAATCCAGACTCAGAATTGCATTTAGGCTTCAAGTAAAGCTATTCCATTATGTCTTCAAAGCAGGGAATTTATATAATGTACATGCTGCTGTTTCTATTCATGGAAATATGCATAAAATACCCCAGCTTTCTGTAAATGTGCTGACAGAAGACTGATAACCATGGTTAAAAAAAAAACACCTCTGAATTGAGAGAAGTGCAGTGCAGGAATCCTTGTCAACCTCTGTTTTTGTTTCATCTTTTGAGTGAATGAAACTGATTCACTTATTGCCAATCAAATCTACTATGTCTCTTTGGAACCCTCTCCAGTTTTTATCAATGCACACAGAGAAAGCATCCTGTTCAGATGCTGCATGGCTTACTGTGGCAACTGCTCTGCCCACGACCACGAGAAACTACAGAGAATTGTGGATGCAGCTCAGCCTGTCACAGTCCTCCATGGACTCCCCCTGCACTTCTCACTGCTTCAGTAAAGCAGCCAGCATATTTAAAGATCCCACCCAAGCTCACTATTCTCTCTCCCACCCCTACACTCCCCACCGCCCTGATCCGGCAGAAGATTTAAAAAAAGGCACCTAGAAACACATTCCGCCAGGCTCAAGACAGTTCTAACCTGCTGTTATAAGCCTGTTGAATGGTTCATTAATAAGACAGGTTAGACTCTTGACCTCGCAGTGTACCTTGTTGTGATCTTGCACCTTATTGCACTGAACTTTCTCGATACTGTCACATTTTATATTTTACCTTGTACTACCTCAATGCACTGTTATAATGAATCGATCTGTATGGATGTTATGCAAAATAGGTTTTTCACTGTATCTTGGTACATGTGATAGTAATTTACCAATTTAATCTTTAGCTTTCCTTGTTTCCCTTTTTGTGTTAAACACCAGCTTGCTTTCTTGCCTTCTAAAGGCCTTGTTGATTGGTTCATTGGTGTTTATCTGCCACATTAAAGGAAATTTTTGTTGTCTTTGGTATGTCATTGTGTTGACCTTTAACATTTGAAGCTTGTTTTTAATGTAGTCTTCTGTTCATAAATTCTTAAGAGTGGCATGTTTTTTGAAATAAAGCTCAATAGAAATAAAGGCTAAACATAAAAGGTTTGTTTTATCAGATGTTATCCAAGCACAGTCTCAATTTTATACCTCATGGGTCTACTTAGTGCTGGATAATGCAAATTTCATGCAAAGTTCTCTTGGACCGGAGCATCCATGCCAATCACTTCTGTTCCTTTTGAGACTGTACTGTCTTCAGCTTATTTACTGTAGGTTATGAGAAGGACAATCTTTTACCTTTCTGAGCAAGAGTTGGTGGTACATACAGTATGTCTCTGATAATACATGCTGGGAAATAACATTTTAATTCAGATTTAAAGGACTGACTGTGGGGTTGGGTGGAACACAACTCTTTCTGTTTTATTTTTCTATTTTGTAAATAATATTTTGTTAGAAGTGGTCTTTGATCTTTGATCCAATATTAAGAACTGAGCTGTTTTCTGCACCTAATGAAGATTTGTGTGATGGAAGTTCAAAGTAAATTTATTTTCAAAGTACAGGTATATCACCATAAATAGTACAACCCTGAGATTCGCTTTCTTGTGTATAAGAAACACAATAGAATCAATGAAAGAGCACACCAACAGGATGGACAAACAATCAATGTGCAAAGGACAACAAACCCTGCAAAAACAAAAGAGAAGAAACAATTGATAAATAAGCAATAAATATTGAGAACATGAGATGAAGAGTCCTTGGAAGTGAGTTCATAGGTTGTGGGACAGTTCAGTGATGGGTTGAGTAAAGGTATCCTTTCTGGTTCAAGAGCTAATGGATGAGGGGTAATAACTGTTCCTGAACCTGGTGGTGTGAGTTCTGAGGCTCCTGTACCACCTTCCTGATGGCAGCAGCACGAAGAGAACGTGACCTGAGTAGTGGGGTCCCTGATGATGGATGCTGCTTTCCTGCAACAGTTCTCCGTGTAGGTGTGCTTGTTGGTGGGGAGGCTGTACCTGTGATTGACTGGGCCATATTCCCTACTTCTTTTAGAATTTTCCATTCAAGGGCTTTGGTGTTTCTATACCAGGCCCTGAGGCAACCAGTCAGTGAACTCTCCACCACACATCTATGGAAGTTTATCAAATTTTTAGATGTCATGCTGAATCTTCGCAAACTTCTAAGGAAATAGAGGTGCTGCCATGCTGTTTTTGTAATTGCACTTGCATGTTGAACCAAGCACAGTTCCTCTGAAATGGTAACACCGAGGATTTTAAAGTTGCTGATCTCTTCACTTCTGATCCCCTGATTGGCTCTTTGTCTTCTGGTTTCCTCCTCCTGAAGCCAATAGTCAGCAAGACCAAGGAGCTGATATTGAGTGAGAGGTTTTTGTTGTGGCACCACTCAGCTGGATTTTCAGTCTCCCTTTTATATGCTGATTCGTTACCACCTTTGATTCAGCCAATGGCAGTGGTGTCGTCAGCAAACTTAAATATGACATTGGAGCTTTGCTTAGCCTCACAGTCATAACGGTAAAGTGAGTAGAGCAGGGGACTAAGCACACAGTGTTGTGGTGTATCTGTGCTGGTGGAGATTGTGGAGGAGATGTTTTTGCCAATCTAACTGACTGGGGTCTGCAAGTGAGGAAATTGAAGATCCAATTGCATAAGGACGTATTGAGGCCAAGATCTTGAAGCTTATTAATTAGTTTTGAGGGGATGATAGTGTTGAGTTCTGAGCTGTAGTCGATAAGGAGCATCCTGATGTATGTACCTTTTCTGTCTAGATGCTCCAGGTTTGAGTGAAGAGCCAATGAAATGGCATCTGCTGATGTGCTTTTCACAAAAATAAGCAGTAGAATTATGATTATATTTTATTAAAAATGAATAATAAATTTAAATTAAAAATAAATAATGAAATTAATAATAAGATCTACAGGGAATCTTGAACAATATGCAGGAAAGTGATGAAGGGTCGTGGGCTGAAACATTGACTCTTTATTTCTTTCCATAGATGCTGCCTGACCTGAGTTCCTTCAGCATTTTGTCTTTGTTACTCTGGATCTCTAGCATCTGCAGAAACTCTTGTATTCTTAAAAAACTGTTTTCTCTAATTGTTAGTTCTCTAGTTTGGCCTTGCAGGAACTCCAAAGCATTTGTATAATTAGAGGTGACAGTATGAAATTTTCAAATTCGTCTCGGGCTTTCCAGGGTATATTCAGGGCAGATGACTCCATTGGCTGAGCTGTTGAGCACTGGCTCTGAAATGGATGTATGGATTTGGTTCAGTAATGTAGTGCTGAGGCCAATGACAGTGGTCTTGTTATATGGTGAAGCAGCTATGATGGGCTGAATGAACTACTCATATTATCTCTTAAACATGTCTTCCACCAGACATGAAATAAATACCTTTTTGCAGATCACAGTTGGCTTTCTGGTTCAAAATTTTACTGCCAGCTATATTATTTAAGGAGATCTTAACCTACTACTTTGGGCTCTTTCCCCTCAGTATCTTCCTTTGCCTCTCTCCAACAAAACATTCAGCTGCATTGCATTGTGCTTTTATTCATGTGCATTTCAATGTCATTGTAAAATAAAATATTCAGGAGAATTGCAGACTTCATGCAACTCATGTTAAATCTGTGACTTTTTTGTTGTGCCCTTCATCTGAAGTGCAAACAGAGAGCCAAACCTTGAAAGGGCATCCACAATTTGAATGCAAGCATAAGCTCTACTGCTTGAAGCTCACTTTCCGTGGGTCACAGTGCTTATGAAGCATGCTTCATTATTTATTATCTTCACATCTTTCAGATGCTGCTGTAAAAGGCTTTCTCCTTACAAGTCACAAAAAATGTGTAGATAATACTCTCAAACCTTTCATTACTTGTAACTGATTTACCTTTTACCATCCCAAACATATTTTTTAATATATTTTTTGCGGTCGTTGCATTTTATTTTTGGACAGTTCCTACATTATGAGAAGCAGGATAATGGTATCCCTTGAGCAGGATAATTTGTAAAGCTCCATTTGTCAACTGTAAAGCTCTTGTATATCAGTCAGAGTTGTCCCATCGTCTGTTTTTAGATCTGCAGTCCATTATAAAGCTGCCGTATATTAAAAGTAGATCTGAATCTCTTTGTAAATGTCTTGCTAGTACTTGTGAACAGTCTTTCTGTACTGCTGCCTTATTCACTGAATTTAAGAGTGCTGAACCTTTCAAAATAATATGAGCTGGTAAGCTTGTTTTTTTTTTGCATTTCTATGAACAGATGTTCATATTGTTATGAAACAGCTGGGTTATTTTTGATTTGTTGTTTCAAAGTCAACCTTGGCAATAGCCAGTGCCCTTGAAAAGTTCCCTTGCACAAATCAGGCATGTCAACTTGATCAATTTTTTAAATGTAGAGAGGATTCCAACAGATTGGGACCAGGGCATTTTTGCCCAGTTAAGCAGCTGCCAAAGTTTCTTGAAAATAATTAAAAAGGTACAAAAAATACAAGCTACAGTTTGACTGAGTAACAATTGTCTTTAAATGAAACACAGAACAAATTAGAACACTATCAAGACGACTGTGGTACTATAAAACTGTTTACTTATTCCTAATTGTTATCGATGGAGGAATTCATCCAGTATATACTGCTGCAGTCTTTTGAATGACTAAATGAACAAAACCAGCATGGTGTAATGGATAGTCTTCATACAATGCATCCTTCAAATCTTCATTTTCATTGTAAGATTCAAGATAATTGTTAATGCCTTCAAATTCTTTGTAGTTCCAAATTTATTAAAGTACTGAAATGGTTTCGATATGAGAATCAGGTTTATTATCACCGGCATGTGTTGTGACATTTGTTAACTTAGCAGCAGCAGTTCAATGTAAGACATAATATTGAAGAATAAATAGATAAGTAAATCAATTGCAGTATAGTGAATAGATTAAAAATTGAGCAAAAACAGAAATAATATATATTAAAACAGTGAGGTAGTGTTCATGGGTTCAGTGTCCATTTAGGAATCAGGTGGCAGAGGGGAAGAAGCTGTTCCTGAATCACTGAGTCTGTGCCTTCAGGCTTCTGTACCTCCTACCTGATGGTAACAGTGAGAAAAGAGCATGCCCTAGGTGCTGGGAGTCCTCAATAATGGACGCTGCATTTCTGAGACCCGGCTTCTTGAAGGCATCCTGGGTACTTTGTAGGCTAGTACCCAAGATGGAGTCAACTAAATCTATGACCCTCTGCAGCTTCTTTCAGTCCTGTGCAGTAACACCCCCCCCCCCATACCATACAGTAATGCATCCTATCAGAATGCTCTCCATGTTACATCTATAGAAGTTTTTGAATTTTTTGGTGACATACCAAATCTCTTCAAACTCCTAATGAAGTATAGTCGCTGTCTTGCCTTCTTCATAGCTGCATCAATATGTTGGGACCAGTTAGATACTCAGAGATCTTGACATCCAGGAACTTGAAACTGCTCACTCTCTCCACTTCTGATCCTTCAGTGAGGATTGGTATGTCTTCCTTCGTCTTACCCTTCCTGAAGTCCACAATCAGTTTTTTAGTCTTACTGACGTTGAGTGCAAGTTTGTTGCTGCGACACCACTCCACCAGTTGGTATATCTTGCTCCTGCGCGCCTTTTCATCTCCATCTGAGATTCTGCCAGCAATGATTGCGTCATCAGCAAATTTATAGATGTATTTCATCTTCACTCACGGCCTCCTGGTATCTCCAAGCCTAAATGCTTGAAACCACAGTAAGCAAAACAATTCTGAATTGTCTTGCTGCTTATTTCTTGAAAACTGTCAGTGACAAAAATCACTGGAGTTTGAAAGACATTTAGACAGATACATGGCTACAAAGTGATCTTTAAAATGATATGGGCTGAATGCATACAAATTTAATGGACAGGCACGCGCAATTGATGCTATTTAAAAACTGTTCCCTCTAAGCATGGTGTAATGTCTAATGGCCACACAAGTGCACGTGACTGAAGCTAGTTAGAAACTTGGGCAACTGTCTCCTGTCCCAATTAAGTGGCCAAGTGTCCCAAATGAAGAAAGGGATTCCTGGCTATTTTCTCTAATAGTTTTTGTTCTTTAAAAGTGGTCCCAAATAATTGACTGCACTGATTAACCGATGGCCCAATTATGCAATGTACACGAAAGCACACATTAAAATCACACACACACAAAATGCTGGAGCAAATCAGCAGGCCAAGCAGCATCTATAGAAAAGAGTACAGTCGATGTTTTGGGCTGAGACCCTTCAGCAGGACTGGAGGAAAAAAAGATGAGTTGATTCAAAAGATGGGGGAGGGGAGGGAGAAATACAAGGTGGTAGATGAAATCGGGTGGGGGAGGAATGAAGTAAAGAGCTGAGGAGTGGACTGGTGAAAGAGAACAGGGATGGAGAAGGCGTAATCTGATAGGAGAGGACAGAAAGTCATGGAAGAAAGAAAGGTGGGTAGGAGCACCAGATGGTGTTGATGGGTAGACAAGGAGATAAGGTAAGAGAGGGAAAAGGGAATAGTGAAGGGTGGGAAGTTCAAGAAATCGATGTTCATGCCATCAGTTTGGAGGCTATCCAGATGGAATATAAGGTGTTGTTCCTCCAATGTGAGTGTGGCCTTATCGTGACAGTAGAGGAGGCAAAGGATTGACATATGGGAATGGGAAGTGAAATTAAAATGGGTGGCAACTGGGAAATTCTGCTTCTTCTGGCAGACGGAGCGTAGGTGTTTGGCCAAGTGGTCTCCCAACCTAAGTTGCGTCTCACCGATGTACAGGAGGAGCACCAGACACAGTATATGACCCCGACAGACTCACAGGCGAAGTGTCACCTGGAGGAACTGTTTGGGGCCCTGAATGGTATTGAGGGAGGATGTGTAGGGACAGGGGTAGCACTTGTTCTGTTTGTGAGGACAAGTGCAAGGAGGGAGATCAGTGGGGAGGGACGAATAGACAAGGGAGTCATGCAGGGAGCGATCACTGTGGAAAGCAGATAGTGGGGGGGAGGGAAAGATGTGCTTGGTAGTGGGATCCAGTTGGGGGTGACAGAAGTTACGGAGAAATTTAAAGTTAAGTATTAAGGTCCTAGTGCTTTAGGATATCTTAAATCTCACCTCTTTGGCTAATCCTTTAGTCATCTGACCTACTTTAGAGTTTTCAAGTCATAGAGTTGTACAGCGTACAAGCAGGCCTTCGGCCATCATGTGTATCTATACAAGAGTTAAATGACATGTAAGCAGGTTCTTCATCTGAATTATCTATCAAATATGCATGCATTCAGCCCATATCATTTTGTAGCCATGAATCTGGCTAAATGTCTTTCAAACTGTGATTGCACACACCTATACAGCTTCCTTTGGCAAACTGTTCTATATATTCACCACCCATTTTATGGACAAGTTTTCCTTTGTGTATTTTCAAATCTTCCTCCTATCACTATAAATTTACGTTCCTCGAGTTTTAGACATTCCTACCCTTGGGGGAAAAAGGCTTTATGCAGTTTTTCTACATGTGTCTCACCAATGACTTGAATGGTTGCAACATGACATCTCGACTCCTGTACTCAGAGCACTGACTGATAAAAACAAGCATGTCAATTCTTTCACCATCCTGCCTACCTGTGTGCCCTCAGTCTCTGCTAGAATATGAAAGGACTATAAAATTCACGGTGTACAATGACAGCTTGCAGACCTTCACTTGTCATTGATGTGATTTCTGAAAGAAAGCTTGAGAAGAAGTCTTTTGAATCCTTCGGAATTTTAATTTAAAACTAATGCAGATGTATTTTTAACTGTGAAAACATGATAAGCCCAATCATATTTTGGGCAGTATTCACTTTTATCCAAATATATTTTTATTTCTGAATTTCCTCCTGGGATTCTTCAACAGGAATGCTCACATACCATAAAGCAAAATATGTCTTATGAATTTTCATAAAGCAAATCCTTTTTACCATTGAGTTCCCAAATTACAAGTGAATATATTGGAAAATTTTCCTATTCTCAGCAATGACATCCAGGTGTTTTGTACTTTAATAAAGGAATTCTTGATCATATTGTTGGCAGAAATGAAGGGGATCTTGTTTTAATTCATACATTCATTTATAGACACATTTGTTGGTTATATCACATTTTTGTATTTATTATTAACCTTCCTCCCCTCCTCCACCCACACACCAAAAATTGAGTGAATTTTAGTCCATATTTCAAATATTTGGGTACTGACTGACTTGTGAATTCTTTAAGGATGAATTTTCTTTAGCTGAATGGATGTTATGGGTGGGAGGTACTTTTCTGAAGTTTAATTAATACCTATTTTCTTACTCTGGAGCCCTTTTTCAAATGAATGAACTGAAAAGCAGTAATGTGGTTAATGCAAAATTTTAATTTGATTGTCAAAAAGAGAAAAATATAAGCCCGAAACGTCTCCCTATAGATGCTGCCTGGCCTGCTGCGTTCCACCAGCATTTTGTGTGTGTAGCATATTAATTCGTTTGTGACATGACAATGCTAACTGATTAGTTTATTTTTCAATGTTATGATTATTTATATACGTTTGAGAGTTCAGAATACCATGAACTGAATATTTGAATGGCAAAGCAGTAAAGTAGTAGGAATAGTTGAGAATTAATATGAATATATGCCTTAGTTAATCTGTCATTAGTTAATTATTTTTTTGATAGTCTTATTTTGTCTATACTGTATATCCACTGTCAGTCGAAATTGTTTCCTGCATAGAGGTATAGTCTGTTTCAAACTGGGTAGGCCTGGTAGGTTGATTTGGAACTTATGTGGTTAATATTTTTAAAAGAAATAGTTTTGACATGCTCCAAAAACTTAAAAGATATAAGAGCTAGTTATTCCGATGAAAGAATGGGAAGCAGATGTCCTCCAAAGGGATCTCTTTGTCATTATACCATAATCTACACTGCACTAACTGTAAGTTAGTACATGTAACTTGCTTGAAGAAGTATTTTGAGCTATTCACTGCAATTATGTAGATAATTACCTCTGACGAAGCTTTCCTAGTCTACGGCAGCCAAACAGTGTCAATAGATTGTTGTTCTTGATAGCTGCCTTAGCTCTGCAGATGTTGCTGTCCATCCATATTTTGGGTTTTTAAAGGCATTCACTTTGATGAGAAGACATTTCCACTTGGTCTTTAACATACAGCACAGGAACTGGCCCTTCAATTAAATTAGTACAGTAACCAAATGGGCAACCTAACTAATCCCCTCTGCCTACACAATGACCATCTCCTTCCACTTAGATTCATGTGCCTATCCAAATGTCTCTTCAAAGTCTCATGCATCTGCCTCTACCACTACTCCAGACAACGCATTCCATGACCCACCATTTTGTTTTTCTTTAAAAAAACCTGCCCCTCCCATCTCCTTTGAAATGACCTCCTCTCACCTTAAATGTATGCCCTCTGGTATTAGACATTTCAACCCTGGGAAAATGATACTGTCTGCCTACTATATCCATACCTCCTATAATCTTATAAACCTCTATTAGATCTCCCCTTAGCCTCCTCCACTCTGGGGGAAAACAACCCAAGATTTTCCAACCTCTCATTAAAGTACACGCCCTCTAATCCAGGCAGCATGATGGAAAACATCTTCTGCACCCTCTGCAAAGCCTCAACATTCTTCTTATAACAGGACGACCAGAACTGTATGCAATACTCCATATCTGGCTTAGTTAGAGTTTAATAAAGCTGCAACATAACTTCTTGACTTTTGAATTCAGTGCCTCGACTAATAGAGGCAAGAATGCCACTTCAACCACCATATCAATCTGTGTGGCTACTTTCTGGAAGCTATGAACCAAGGTTTCTCTGCCCATCAACACTGTTAAGGGTCTTGCCCCTAACTGTGCACTGTCTCTTTACATTTGACCTACAAAGGTGTAGCATTTCACATTTGTCTGGGTAAAACTCCATCTGCCATTTCTCCTCCCATAACTGCAGCTGATCTATATCCCACTGTGTTCTTTGCCAGTCATCTACACTATCCACAACACCACCATTCTTTGTATCATCTGCAAACTTACTAACACACCCACCTATGTTTACATCCAGGTTATTTATATATGTCACAAACTGCAGAGGTTCCAGTACAGATCCCTGTGAAACACCACTAATCACAGACCTCCAGCGAGTAGCGCTCCCTTCAACCGCCACTCTCTGACTTCTATTGGTAAGCCAGTTCTGAATCCAAGCAGCCAACTCACCTTGGAGCCCACACGTCTTAATCTTCTGGATGAACCTCCCATGAGGGACCTTGTCAAATGTTTTACTAAAATCCATGCAAACAACATGTACAGCTCTTCCTTCATCGATCACCCTCATCACCTCATCAAAAAAACTCAATCGACCTGCCCCGCACAATGCCATGCTGGTTCTCCCTAATTAGGCCATGGGTCTCCAAATGCTCATTAATTCTACCACTAATAATTCTCTTCAGTAATTTCCCTACCACTGATGTGAGACTCACCAGTCTATAGTTTCTAGGATTAATCCTGGTTTTTCCTTCTTGAATAATGGAGCAATTGGTACCTTGCCTGTGGCTAGAGAGGACATGATGATATTGGTCAAGGTCCCAGCAATCTATTCTCTCTCTCTCTCTCTTTAAATAACCTGGGGAATATGCCATCAGACTCTGGGGACTTATCCACCTTAATGCTTTTTAAGAGAGCCACATCATCCTCCTCCTGTACTTCAAAATGCCCTAGCATATTAATACGTTTGACACTGAAATCCCTATCCTCTACACCCTTTTTCTTGGAAAATACTGATGTACAGTGCTTATTAAAGACCTCACCCACCCACATCTTCCATCTCCAAGAAAATGTCCCTCCTTTTATCCTTAAGTGGTCCTATCCTCTCCCAAGTTACCCTCTTGCTCTTGATGTATGTATAGAATGCCATGGCGTTCTCTTTAATCCTACCTGCCAAGGACATTTCATGGCTCCTCTTGGCTTTCTTCTTGGCTTTCTTAATTTCCTTGAGTTCTTTTCTGGCTTCCTTATAATTCTCAAGAGCTTTATTGGAAACTGGCTTCCTAAGCTTTACATACTTTACCTTTTTCCTCCTGTCTAAATTCATCACCTCTCTCTCAAGGTTGACTTAGTTTGACATTCTTGTCCTTCCTTCTGAGAGGAATATATCTGTCCTGTACTCTTTGCAGTTAGTTTTTAAACATCCTCCACATGTTGGACATGGACTTGCCCAAGAACAGCTGTTCCAGATTAACTCTCTCCAATTCCTGCCTAACACTCTCATAATTTGTTCTGCTCCAATTTAATAATTTCCTGCAAGGTCCAAATTTACCTTTATCTATAGCTATCTTATGACTTCAGCAGTTGTAGTCACTATTTTCTAACAGCTCGTCACCTGGCCAAGCTCATTACACTAGCTCCCGTACAGCCCCTTCTCCAAGAAGCACCTAACACATTCTACTCCATGTAAACCTCTTGTACTCAGAAGCTCTCAATTCATATTAGGGAAGTTGAAGTCCCCCATGACAACAACCCTATTGTTTTTACACCTTTCTTTAATCTGCCTGCATATCTGTTCCTCAATATCCTGGTGGCTATTGGGGGATGGAGGTCTGTAGAATAGTCCCACCAAAGTAATTGCACCCTTCCTATTTTTGAGTTCTACCTATATAGACTCAGTGAATGTGCCTTCCATTATGTCCCCTCTGAGGGTAGCTGTGATATTGCTTAGTAATTCAATTCTCCCACCCCCCTTTAACTCCCTCTCTAATTTTTCTCTAAACCTTCGAAACTCTGGGACGTAAAGCACCCATTCCTGTCCCTGTCCCAACTAAGTCAGTAATGGCCACAACATCATAATTCCATGTACTGATCCACGCTCTTAAGTTTATCACCTTTACCCATAATACTCCTAGTATTAAAAGCTAACTGTCCTTTCATATCTATTACTTTGCTCCTGCCTGTTTTTACTGGCCATGATGTCTACCTTCCCCTGTATCCCTTCACTTTCTGACCTGGTGCTCTGGTGCTGATCTCCTTGCCAAACTGATTTAAACCTTTCCAAGTAGCACTAGCGAAACTCCCGGCCAGGATTTTAGTTTCAGGTACAACTTGTCGCTCTTCTACAGGTCTCCCTTGCCCCAGAAGAAGTTCCAATAATCCATGAAACTGAAACCTGCACCAGTTCCTCAGCCACCTATTCATCTGTGCTGTCATTCTATTCCTGCCCTGAGTAGCACCTGCCACTGGGAGTAATCCTGAGATTAATACCTTGGATATCCTACAGCTGGCAGCTTCTTTCCTAACTCCTTATACTCACTGTGCAGGATTTCTTCCCCCTTCCTACCTGTATCATTAGAGCTATTGTGCACCACAAATTCTGGCTGCTCATCCTCCCCCTTGAGAATATTCTGCAGCCGCTCTGAGACATCCTGGGAGGCAACACGCCATCCTAGTTCCTCAGTCTGGCTGTAGAATCTCTTCCTCGTTTCCCTAATTATCAAGTCTCCTTTCACTATTGCTCTTCCTGACAATATTCTTTGTTAACCTTCTAAATTCTTTCAATTTCCTCAGTTAATTCAGCATATTTCTAGTGTTTTTCACTTATTATTAATTTATGTATCTTATGTGTGTTTGGAATGGCAGTCTCTTTTTTTACTTGTTTATCCTGTAATATTATATCGAGCCGGTTATTATAGATTGTCCTATCTGTAATAGCAGATCAGCCGTAGTATAATTTGTAGGACTCTGACTCTAAAACTGGATCAGGCTTGAATTTATAGCAAGCTATGGTGTCTTTTATGAGTTTATATCTGAAAGCAAGAGTTTAGTGAATGAGGTTTGGCATTTGATTGGGCTTATGTAAGTAATCAGATTGAGTTAATCTGCTGCAGTATCCTGTAATGTGTTGAATTCTTCCTTGTTTCTCTTGGCATTTTCTTCATTTACTATCTTGAATTTGTTGGTCCTTTATTATGTATTTTAGATGATTATTTTCTGTTAACCATCTGGTCCTGTATTGCCACAAGGAACCCTCTGTTTCTCAGAAGAGCTCTCCAACTCTGAGCCAGGCATTCAATGCTTCCTTGTCGATATCCAGTCTGCTCATTGCTTATTTATTTATTATTATTATTTCTTCTTTCTTTGTGTATTTGCAAAATTTGTTGTCTTTTGCACAGTTTGTCAGCCTGTTAGTGCGGTCTATTGTTGTTTCTATTATGGTAACTGGATTTATTGCTTATGTCCACATGAAAATTAATTTCAGGGTTGTGTACGGTGATTTATATTTACTTTGAACTTTGAAGAAATGATTTAAAAGCTTACATAATTCTACCCTTTAAAAGTAAAAAGACAAATTAGTAATTACAATATCCTTCCTCAGAAAAATTCTAAATTAAATTACGCTGTGAAATCTGGTGTTTTGGTCAGTATGTGGTGACCCACTTTCCAGCGCACTGGAACCGGCTCACAAAATGGCAGAGAGGCCGCCCCCAAAAAGGGCGCCAGGCCTTCTTCACCAGCAAGGGGTAAAGCCCGCGCGCGGGAAGGGACTGTGAATATTCCTGCCTGGGGAGGGTGGAAACGGGAAGGCTTAAAAGCGAGGCCGCGAAGTTTGAATAAATCTTTTATACAACTGCAACTCACCGTCTGCGTGTCGTTATTCCAGCGCTGTGTGTAGCACACCGCTACAATTGGTGACTCTGACGGCCCAAACGATATTTGGACTGAAGAGGAACGACGCCGCATCTGTTCATGCAGTTTCATTAAAACTGCCAAGTTTCTGGACGCTGCGACCTCACCTATAGTTCCAACAAGCAGAAGCCCAATTCCACATTCGGCAGATAACCTCGGATGCCACACGTTACTACTATGTGGTGAGCGCCCTCGACCAGGAGACAGCCGCCCAGGTTGAGGAGTTCATACATTTGCCTCCGGAGGACGGCAAATACACAGCATTCAAAGCCCTGCTCATAAGGACTTTTGGACTTTCACGGCATGAGCGAGCTGCCCGCTTACTGCACCTGGATGGTTTGGGAGACAGGCCGCTGTCGGCATTAATGAACGAGATGTTGGCCCTGGCTGAAGGTCACAAGCCCTACCTCATGTTTGAGCAGGCGTTTCTGGAGCAGCTGCCCGAGGACATACGCCTGCTGCTGTCTGACGCGGATTTCAGCGACCCCCGAAAGGTGGCGGCCCAGGCAGATGTGCTGTGGAAAGCCAAGAAGGAGAGTGGGGCGTCCATCGCACAGATCACCAGGCCATGCGCCCAACAGCAGACCAGGCCTGGCAGCGGAGCCCACAAAACCCAGAGGCAGGGTACAGAGGCCAACGAACAATGGTGCTTCTACCACCAACGGTGGGGTGCAGAAGTCCGCTGCTGTAGCCCGCCCTGCAACTTCCCGGGAAATACCAGGGCCAGCCGCCGCTGATGGCTACAGCGGCTGGCCATCAGGATAACCTCCTGTATGTCTGGGACAAACAGTCGGGACGCTGCTTTTTGGTCGACACCAGAGTCGAGATCAGCGTCTTACCTCCGACGAGTTTCGACACTTCACCAGCAAGGGGAAAAGCCCGCGCGCGGGAAGGGACTGTGAATATGCGGGGAGGGTGGAAACGGGAAGGCTTAAAAGTGAGGCCATGAAATTTGAATAAATCTTTTACGCAACTGCAACTCACCGTCTGCGTGTCGTTATTCCAGCGCTGTGTGTAGCACACCATTACAAGTATTGTATTTATAAAGCAAGTAATGTTTAGCACTTCAGATTCATGTCCTGACAGAAGCAGAATTGACTGCAACTGCTGTAATTCGAAGTGAATTGTCTCCATTAAGTTTATTACTGTAATGTATCAAATAATGTTGAGTATGAAATGTTAATTTGTGCCACAATTTTTGAATTTTTGATACCATCATGTTTTGAATTGTACTGCTGCCGTAAAGCTAACAAATTTCACGACATATGCTGGTGACGTTAAACCTGGTTCTGATTCTTTTATGAAGGTGATTATGTAGTTTTTACCTAATTGCCAGTGGTGGTCTGATCTTTGCACCAATTGGCTGTTGAATTATGATCATAATCACATTTCAGAAGCTTTTCTTTTGGTGTATTTTCAATTCTGGATGTCCCAGGGTGGTGAAAACCTATGATTTAAAGTCAAAAATTCAAACTTTCTCTTTAAGCTAACCATTAGTTCATTAAATTGTTTTTTTCTAATCATTTGTCCCATGGTATTCGAAACTATGTTATTCAACAGAAGGATTATTATAATTATTGATACAAAAGCAATAAGGTACCAAAGTTGAATTTTCATAAATATTCTGTAAATTTTATGATGCTTTATTTAACTGTGGTTAAACAGTGCAATTGCTGTTTGCATGTCTCTCTGAGGTTTAGATTGTATTTCCAATAAGTTACAACTGACAAGAAGAGAGATTCAGTCCCATCATTATAATTTCTTGCACTTATATCATTTTCTTTTCATACAGGATTTTTTGTTATAAGATATTTTTAAAAATGCTTTGCTTTGTCTTCCTATCAAGCATCTCTGAATTATAGGTTATCGCTATCCTAGTTTGTAACTGAGGTTATCCTTATTATCTGCATCTCAGCAGGTGACAAGATATTGTGTCAGAATAACACAAAATGTCTGAAACCCAGATCTTTCACAAAGTCTGCTAAGCATTCAAATGTGCTGTTTTCAATGAAGAATTTTTGCTTAAATTAAACAGAAAACAATAGAAAGTTTCAGCAGATATATGAATGTCTTAATGAGGTAGGTTAATATTTATAAAACCTCAGTGTCATGCGTACTTTGTAAGACTTACTGCTTTGGTGCTTGCTGTGACTTTTTAACACGATGCTGCAGGTTTTGCATGATGTCTCACTGCAGTTTTTGGTTTAAAATGAAATGAATGCAACTTACTTCATAATTGCAATGAACCTTGCAGAAGCGGTTATAAGGGTTCTCCATGATGAGGCCCTGCAAATAAATCAAAAGAACCTTCCATGCCATGGGGTAGCAAAGCAAGTCCTGGTAACAAAATTAATACAAAACATGTTGATTGCTGGCTAAATTATGCACCAGGATTCTGAATTTTTATAAATATTTTGAGTAATTTTTTAAATATTCAAAACCATTCAATGATTTATTTAAGCAAGGTATAAATCAGTTTTCGCTGAACTATATAAACTCCAGTTTTGAACAGTTTGAAGTGTGTGTGTGTTATATTTGTACACACACAACCAAACGGAACAACTTTTTATCTGAAAACAGTGCACCCACAAAACATGTATCATATACAGCACAGAAATCAAAATATTACCATAAATAAGTTAATAAAATATAATTCAAAATGTGTGTAGTGCACATCACAGGTAGAAAGTAAACTGAACACGAGACAGTAAAACACCTCCAAGAGGACCACAACCTTCTCATGTTTTGGAGGCTTGTGTGCCTTAATGACCCGGAAAGATGTGTTGGCTGGAGTCAGGGCCTTATGCTATGGCTCTTGGTAGGGTCACCCATACCAAACAGGTCAAAGGGCAGAGGCCAGACTAAAAGTGGCCCACCAGTCCTCCAGGTCCAGGGGTTCAGCTAACAACTCTAACTGATCAAACAAAACTGGTACAGAAACAGCAGTGAAGAATCCTTCTACATTTGTGTACGACGGTATTCCTGAATCTCTACTCAGGACCTGCATGGCTGATAGTAGTAAAAATGAGAGGAAGCTATTGACACGATGAAGGAAGCCCTGAACACTGCCAAGACCAAGACCAAAACTGGTTTCTGGAATGTACGAACCAAGTACAACAGTCGCAAGCTAGCACAAATAACTGCAGAAATACGTTGTTCCAACCTACTGTACCGGGTGTCAGTGAAAGCAGTTGGGGTCTGGCAAACAAAAGGCAGCAACTGCTGAAACAGCTTTATACTCGGGAAGCGAAGAGGTCAGCATCATGATGGCATTGCTGGCATTTTGAAGAAAGGCATTAAGAAGTGTTTGCTGGAGTGGAAACCAAATAACATTACACTGATGTGAATCAGACTGAAAGGGAAGCAAGTAAACAGGACTGATCCAGTGTTATGCTCCAACTAACGATAGTGACATGGAAGAAAAGGATATCTTCCGCAAACAGCTGGTAGAAGACATCCTTTTCTTCCCTGTCACTACCTTGAGGTAGAATTAACACCACGCCATGAAATAATCATCGTCTTGGGAGATCTAAAGGTCAAAGCGGGAAATAACAACTCACACTTCACTAGGGTCAGGGGCACGCACAGATGTGCAACGATGAATAACAATGGTGAAAGACTGGTGGAATTCTGTGCTGTGAACAATCTGGTCATAGAAGGGTCCCCCTTTCCATGCCGTGAAATCCACAAACTGACATGGTGCATACCCAAAGGACACAGCCAGATTGACTACTTGATGATCAATGGTGTGTGGAGACTAGCTTTGCAGGATGTAAAGGTGAAATGAGACACAAACAGGAAGTGGTCACCACCTTGTTGCGGCAGTGATGAAACTCAAGCTGAGAAGCACTGGGACCGTTGCGCGTGTACAAAGGCGTTTTGATGTTGAGAAGCTCAAGGGCAGCAGTGTGAGATCTGCATTCTTCATTCAGCTTGAGAATAGGTTTCAAGCCTTGCAAGACCTTGAAGAGGATGTGTCAGTAGATAAGATTGATGGTTGCCTCAGTCATCAAGGAGAACACTGAAGCTTGTCTATTATACAGAGCTGGAAAGAAGAACAAAGAATGGATAGAGCAGGAAACATGGACAGCCTTAGAAGAAAGGCAGAAAATTAAGAAGCAACAAGTGTGAGATGCAATGTCAACACAACTTAAGGAAAAACTTCAACCAGCATACACTGAAGCTAACAAAAATGTGAAGAGTCTTGTGAGAAAGGATGAGAGCGGCTACATGGAAGGCGTTGCAGTGCAGGCCAATTGAGGTGATCGGGGAAATATAAACACGATTTCACAATGTGGTAAATTCCAGGCCAGAATGGTCTGTTTTTGACAACTGAGAAAAAGCAAGACACATGATGGACAGAATATTTTGGAGAATCTCTGAAAAGATCACCACCAGATGAAGAACCTGGCATATAAGAGGCAGCAGGGGAACTTAACATCAACACAGATCCGCCCAAGAAAGGAGATTATTGGTGTGATTTAATCACTAAAGAACACCAAAGCTCTAGGACTTGACAATTTGAACACTGAACTGTTCAATGCTGATCAAAAAGTTGCAGTAGCCAATCTGCAACCACTGCTTAGTATAATCTAGGAATGGGGACAAGTATCCAAGAACTGGACAAAGGGAGTCATTGTTAGGATACCCATGAAAGGAGCACTAAGTGAATGTAACAACTGGCATGGCATCAGATTTTTATCAGTGCCCAGATTGTCAGATTCTTACCAAAGGCATCTACCAAAGGAATACAGATGCTGCTGATGTGTGCTTAAGGAATGAGCAAGCTGGCTTCTGGAAGAAGAGGCTGTGTCGGCTAGGTCTTCATGTTGCGTAACATCATAGAGCAGTGCAAAGTGGCAGTGATAAATGTCTGTACATTTCGTGGACTTTGAAAAGGCTTTTGATTGTGAGATGGGTGGTAGAGATCCTCAACAATGCTTGAGTGCTCCATCTGCAACACTCCCAATAAGTGTCACACATAGGAGCGAGGAAGATCCCGGCGGTCCTCTCACTGGTTATTACAATCCTCTGTAGGGTCCTGTGGTGCGATACCTTACAGTTTCTGAAGTATGTACTTAAATTTATACATGCAGTATGCGCATTATCAAGCCAAATACAGATCTTTAAAAAATATCAATAACACATTGTTCTGTATCCGAAAGTCTTTTTAATTTCTAAACTTTTCATTGGGTTGATTATATCTATCTTCCATTTATATACAGGGATAAGTGGTGTTTGTTTGGGCATTTACTCAATGTTTCCTCTTCGATATCAGTGAAATGTAAATACTGAAAGTATTACTATAATTTTCTCATAATGATTAGGCCATTGAGTTGGAAAGTGTACGTTGCAAATGATGTGCTAATGTGTATTTAGGGTTGGGGCTGCTCTCAGGTTGGTATTGAAGAAACATGTCCAAAACCTATTATGCTTTGAAGTTTTCAAGAAGGATTGATGGAACTGTATGGTTGGTTTGGAGTGATTTGTTATGAAATGTGCTGGCATGTTCAAGAGAGTGCCCCCACCCCAGTACTTTGGTATTGGCTTGGATACCTAGAACGAGGATCAGAGAATAGAGAACCAGCTCCACCTCCTCACCCTCCAAACATACTAGAGAGAGAATTCGAGGACGTAATAGCAGAACACTTAGATAACCAACCCACTGTAAAAAGGAGCAGTTGAATGTGTCTGCTTTACATTCATTGAAACCTCTTCCAGGTTCATATCCAAGCTGTTTACTGGCATTTAATTGTGGTCTAGTGTTGCAGCACCACCATCAAACATGTTTGGCTTGAGTCACTGACAGATGCTAAATGTCACTTGTACATAGGCTTGCCTTTCTTAACTTTAGACCTTGCACCTAAATTCAGTTGCATAGCTCATTAACAAATCTCTCTGGCGATCCATCTCATAGGATGATGATGGTTCCTTTCAGTCAGTTAGTGGGGTTTGATATGTGCGTCCTGCAGTGGCTGTACAGGCCGATCCTTGACAGGCACTGCTTGCCATGTGCTTGGCAGGTGAGGCCTGGAGGGGCAGCAGGGGCAGAAGCTCTGTGGTGGCGCTTCCTGTGCTTTTCCTCTGTTGCCTCTATGAGCTTGTTCTCAGCAGCATCCACACCTTTTCTGATGGCGTCCCTCCACTGTGAGCGATCTTGAGCCAGATCCTCCCATGTTGATGGAGCAATGTCAGCTTTCCTGAGGGTCCTGTGCAGAACATCCTTGTACCACAGTCGCTGGCCTCTACGTTTTCGGATACCACTGGACAGTTGGCTGTACAAGATGTCCTTGGGTAATCTTCCGTCAGGCATTCTGACAACATGTCCTGCCCAATGCAGTTCCATAGAGGATTTCAGGGCATCAGCACAACGTTCCGCCAGGACCATGGTGCTACATGAAACAACACAAAACTATACTAGACTACTTGAAACAACACAATACTACACTAGACTACGTGAAACAACACAAAAGGTACGTTAGACTTCAGACCTACACGGGACTACATAAAGTACACAAAACAGTGCAAGACAATACAATGATTAATAAACAAGACAATAAGCACAGTAAAGGGCAAATTATAATATAAATGATGTAAATGTAAACAATGTTTTAGCAGGAATTGAGAAAGAAATGAGCAAAAATTGCAAAGGGAGTGGAGTGGTGTTCAGTTGAGTGTGTGTGAGTGCGTGCGTGTGTAAGTTGGTGTGGCATAGAGACTTCTCTGCTGCTCAACACATTTCTCTTGGAGCTGCCTCAGTGAGAAGATCATGTCCACCGCACTACGGCCTGTTGGAAAACCACACTGGCTTTCTGGAAGGATGTTGTCACTGATGTTGGACACCAAAAGCATCTAAGGATGATCTACGTGAGGCATTTTCCCGCAACTGACAGAACAGAGATGCCACGGTAATTGTTACAGTCTCTCTTGTTCTTGTAGATGGTCACGACTGATGTGTCTTTGATGTCTTGTGGTAGTTCTGCAGCTCCCCACAACTTTGTGAACAGCTGGTGCAGGCATGATGTTAGTGTGGTAGATCTTGGCTGCGATACCATCAGGCCCTGGTGCTTTGTTGGGTTTTAGCTGGTTGTTGGCTTTGATGACCTCGTGAAGAGTAGGGGGAGCATCTAGCTCGAACAGTATGGGTCCAAGGTGTACCCTACCCGGTGCTTCATTGGTGATGGTTCCTGGTCTGTTCAGCAGCTCGTGGAAGTGTTCTTGGTATCTCTTCATGTGCTCTGACTTCTCAGTGAAGATGGATGTACTGACCTTGCTCAGGAGTTGTGAGGTGCCTTGCTTTGATGGACCATACACAACCTTGATTGCTTCATAGAAGCTTCTTGAGTCATTACAGCCAGCGAAGGCTTGTAGCTCCTTGGCCTTGTTCACCCACCACTGGCCTTTCAGAGCTCTGAGCTGCCTCTGCAAAGCTGATTTTGCTCTCAAAAAGGCACGTTTATTGGAACTTGAGTTTGAGTGTCGAAGAAGAGCCTGGTGCGCAGCTGCCTTAGCTCTTAGAAGGTCTTGCACAGATTGGTTGCTCTCATCAAACCAGTCCTGATGCTTGTGCTTGACTTTCCCCAGGGTGTCCTGGGCAGCGCTGTAGACCGTTTCTTTGAAGGCATTCCAGCGCTCAGTAATATCGTCTGGTGGATTCTCAACCAGTCTGCTTAGAGCAGTTTCCATAGAGGATTTCAGGGTGTCAGCACACTCAGTGTTTCAATGTGGTGGTGTTCAGCTTTTTTAGTGGTTTGGCAGCATTCAGTCTGCGTGCAGGTTTGATCGATCGATAGACAGAGATCCGACCACACCACTTGATGATCAGTTGAGCACTCAGCTCCACGCTTAACTCTGGTGATACAAACGTCAGAGATGTCTCGTTGTCGGATGATGACATAGTCAATGAGATGCCTGCTTTTAGATCGTGGATGCATCCATGTGCATTTGAGCTTGTCTGGCAATCTGAACAGTGTGTTAGTAATGCACAGTTTGAATTCTGTGCACATCGAGAGGAGCAGTAGACCATTACCATTACTCTTGCCAACCCCTTGGCGTCCAATCACACCAGGCCACACAGTGGACTCCTCGTCAACCGGAGCATTAAAGTCTCCCAGCAACAGCAGTTTATCGGAAGTTGCCACGCTACTGATGGTGGTTTTCAGCTCACTGTAAATGCCTCCTTGACTTCACTGGGATTAGTCCGAGTTGGGGCGTAAACGTTGACTATGGTGAGGTGATGCTTTCCTTGCAGAGGTGTAGGCGAGGTCTGGATTTGGTCATTTACAGCAACAGGCAGGGTTGGTAGCTTTGCTGCGAGGCAGTTCTTGATAGCCAAGCACAAACCAGATTCTCTTCGTTCTTCTTTGGGCCTGCCAGACCAGAAGAATGTGTACCCTACTTACTCTTCACAAAGCGCGCCCACTCCAGCAAGTCGGGACTCCTGGAGAGCCACAGTGTCCACGTTATAGCTCTCGAGCGCACGAGCAACAAGTGCAGTGCGTCTGTCTGGGCGATCAGTGTTAGCATTGTCCAACAGAGTTCGTCTGTTCCATGAGGCGACGATCAGATTCTGCCTGTGATTCTTACCGCTAGAGTTGGACGACCCGCCAGCCGCGGCAGACTGGCCAGGTTGGTGTGAGTGGGCTTTGTTTGAGCCAAGTTTTCTAGGCCCTTCCCTAGTTGTAGGGTGAGCAGTGCCTCCCTAACAGGGCTGCTCAGATGCAGAGGATGCTGCCTCACTGGATCTCTGCTCTGTAATCCATGTGCGATGCCTCACCGGATCTCTGCTCTGTAATCCATGTGCGATGCCTCACTGGATCTCTGCTCTGTCATCTATGTGCGATGCCTCACTGGATCTCTGCTCTGTAATCCGTGTGCGACCACTCTCCCCCTGCTGCCTGCATGCAGGCCGGTGACTATGGCTCCCAGCTGGTCAAGCCTACCGCTTCGCCACTTGTCCGTCGCTGCAGGACTGGGGTGTGTTGAGGGCACCCCACTCCTCAGAATGGAACAGCGTGCGTGTGAATGGATTTTAGGTGAGTAGGGGGTTGCACAGGTCCAGACCCACCCTCTCGACATCCCCTCTGGATCCAGCGGCATGGTGGGGTCCAAGACGGTTGGGGGAAGTCCTGTTGCAGTGAATGGCCAGACCAGGCTTAGATGTCCCTTCCATGCTTCACGACACTTGTTTGCTAGATGGCCGTTGACCCTACGAGAGGATTCATCTTCTCTTTGACAGGTCTTGTTTTTCGTCCTGCAGGGTGTCTAGCCACCCTCCTCTCCAGACAAGCCTGGTAGGGGAGCCGGCTTAGTCACCAACCACCCAACCGTGCGACAGGTAGTACTGGGTCACATGTTACCAGTGGCACTCAGACGAGATATGGGGTTAGTGCAGAAAGGTAAACTTTTGATTTGCCGAGCTTGCACACAAAGAGGTAATGGACTTGTTTAATACTGGTTGAGCATATCTTTGGGTGAGTGGAATCAGATAACTGATTTGCAGTATTACAACTTTCATACTGTGTTTATCTTTGTCTTCTGGAAGGTCCAATATCCTTGTGAAATTGCTTGGGTTGGTTTAATCCAATAAGGCAGGGGCATGGGAACCAGAGTGATAGTGCTGAAGATGGGATAGTTGGTTTACAAACAAAGGCAGTGTGTAGTGAGACTGCTAGCAAGGAGAGGCTAATGATAGAGCAGATTTGCAGTTAACAGGATGACTTGCAACGTAAAAGGCAGACAAAATTGAAAAGGACTGTACAGGACTGAAGGTGTTATATTTGAATGCATACAGTATATGGATTAAGCCTGATAAACTTGTAGCACGGTTGCAGATTGGCATGTATTATTATGTTGTGGACATCACTGAATCATAGCTGAAAGAAGATTGTAGCTGAGAGCTTAATGTCCAAGGATATACATTTATTGAAAGGACAGGCAGGAAGGCAGAGGAGGTCGTGTTGCTCTTTGGTAAAAACGAAATCAAATCATTTGAAAGAAGTAACAGAGGGCCGGAAGGTATCACAGTGGAGTGAATGGAATTACAGAGGCTTGGGATAGCCAGAGCAGTAATGGCTGGAATTTCTAGAAGCAATTCAGAAGGCACAGGATATACATCCCAAAAAGGGAGAAGTATTCTAAAGGCAAGATGACACAACTGTGGCTAACAAGAGAAGTCCAGGCTAACATAAAAGCAAAGAACAGAGGGCCGGAAGGTATTACAATGGAGTGAATGGAATTACAGAGGCTAATGGAGTGAAAATTAGTGGGAAGTTAGAGGATTGGGGAGTTTTTAAAAACCAACAGAAGGCAACTTTAAAAAAGTCATTAAAAAGGTAAAGATGAAATACAAAAGTAAGCTAGCCGATGATATTAAAGAAAATACTAAAAGTTTCTTCAGATAGATAAAGTGTAAAAGAGAGGCGTGAGTGGATATTGTACCACTGAAAAACAATGATAGAGAAGTGGTAGTGGGGAACAAGGAACAAAGCATTTATGTGTGTTGTTTGAATTTCCAGCATCTGCAGATTTCCTCGTGTTTGCTCACAAAATATTTTGCATAAGTTTTCATTGTGGAAGACACTAACAATGTAGTGGGAGTTCCTGGTGTCCGGGGTCGTGAAATATGTGAAGTTAGCATTGCTTTGAAGAAGGTTCTCGGGAAACTGGAAGGTCTGAAGGTGGTAAGTCACCTGGACCAGCACCCCATGGTTCTGAAAGAGGTGGTTGAAGAGATTGTGGAGGCATTAATAATTCTATTTCGAGAATTACTAGATTCTGGAAGACTGGAAAGTTGCAAATGTCACTCCACTCTTCAAGAAGGGAAAGAGGCAGAAGAAAGGAAATTATAGAGCAGTTATTCTGACCTTAGTGGTTGGGAAGATTTTGGAGTGGATTGTCAAGGATGTCGTTGCAGGGTACTTGGAGGCACATGATAAAGTAAGATGTAGACAGCTTGGTTTCCTCAAGGGAAAATCATGCCTGACAAAGCTGTTGTATTCTTTGAAGAAATAACAAGCAGGATAGACAAAGGAATTCGGTTGATGTGTGTTTGGATTTTCAGAAGGCCTTTGACAAGGTGCCACATGTGAAGCTGCTTAATAAGTTAAGCGCCCACGGTATCATAGGAGAGATTCTAGCATAGTGAAAGCAGTGGCTAATTGGCAGGAGGGAAAGAGTGGGAATAAAGGGATCCTTTTCTGGTTGGCTGCCAGTGACTAGTGGTTTTAAAGAGCAAACACAAGGAAATCTGCAGATGCTGGAAATTCAAACAACACACACAAAATGCTGGTGACGAAGGGTCTCAGCCCGAAACGTTGACAGTGCTTCTCCTTATAGATGCTGCCTGGCCTGCTGTGTTCCACCAGCATTTTGTGTGTGTTGAGTGACTAGTGGTGTTCCACAGGGGTCTGTGTTAGAACCGATTCCTTTTAATTCCATCATTTGGATGATGGATTTAATGGCTTTGTTGCAAAGTTTGCAGGCAATACAAAAGATAGCTGGAGGAGCAGGTAGTTTTGAGAAAGTGGAGTGGTTACAAAGGGACTTGGATAGATTAGGGGAAGTGGCAGGTGGGATACAGTGTGGAGAAGTGTGTGGTCATGCACTTTGGTAAAAGAAATGAAAGATTTGACTATTTTCTAAATGGAGAGGAATTACAAAAAAAAACGAGGTACAAAGGAATTGGGAGTTGTGCAGGATTCCCTAATGGTTAATTTGCAGGTTGAGTTTGTGGTGAGGAAGGCAAGTGCAATGTTAGCATTCATTTCAGAAGGACTGGAATATAAAAGCAAGGATGTAATGTTGATGCTTTAAAAAGTACTGGTGAGGCCTCACTTGGAGTATTGTGAGCGGTTTTGGACCCCTTATCTTAGAAAGGATGTGCTAAAACTGGAGAGTGTTCAAAGGAGGTTCACAAAAATGATTTCAGGATTGAATGGCTTGTCATATGAAGAGCATTTGATGGCTCTGGGTCTGTATTTACTAGAATTCAGAAGAATGTGGGGTGACCTCATTGGAACCTATTGAATGGTGAAAGGCCTTGATAAAGTGGATGTGAAGAGGATGTTTCCTTTGGTGAGAAGAGTCTAAAGACTAGAGGACAGAGCCTCAGAATAGAGGAGTGTCCTTTTAGAATGGAGTTGAGGAATTTCTTTAACCAGAGAGTGGTGAATCGGTGGATTTCTTTGCCACAGGCAGTTGTGAAGGCCAGGTCTTTATGTATATTTAAGGCAAAGGTTCATCGATTCTTGACTGGTCAGGCCATGAAGGGATACAGGGAGAAGGCAGGAGATTAGGGCTGAGAGGAAAATTTGATGAGCCGTGATGAAATGGCAGCACAGACTCAATGGGGCCCAATGGCCTAATTCTGCTCCTATATCATTGGGCTAGTATAGTGACATAGCAAGTAAAGCCAAGCTCTTGCAGCTCCAGTGACCTGGGTTCAATCTTGACTTCTGATACTCTGTGTGTGTTTTCCAAGATCTTCCTTCAACTGTATGGGAATTACCTGAGTGTTTTGGTTTCCTTCCACTTCCCAAAGACATGGAAGTTGACAGGTTAATTACCAGTAGCCACTGCAAATTGCCCCTGTTGTGTGGATGAGTGGTAGAATTCAGGCTGGGAGACAGGAGGAGAACTGGTGGGATTATGGGATGAATAAATAAAGAAAAGGATAAAAATTGATTGACCATACCTCTTCCCACTCTGTCTCCAGTAAAAAATGCTATTCCCTTTTCTCAGTTCCTTCATGCCCACCCCATCTGTTTCCAGGATGAGGCTTACCTTTCCAAGACATCAATGAAGGATGTTGCTCTCCTTCAAAAAATGAGGTTTCCCTTCCTCCACCATTGTTGCTGCCCTCACCTGCATCTCCTCCTTTTCCCTGGTATCTGTTCTCATCCCATCTTCCCAATGCCTTCACAGCGATGGAATTAATCTTTTCTGTTACCTACCACCCCATGAGTATCCACAACTTATGCCATCTTAAATGGTATTCTTCCACAAAGCACATCTTAACCTCCCTCCCTCTCCTCACTTTCTGCAGGGATTGCTCCCTCTGTGATTCCCTGGTCCACGCTAATTTCCCTCCTGGCACTTAGACCTGCAAGCAGCCAAAGTGCTCCACCTGCTCATTTACTTCCTCCCTCGCTTCCATTCCTGTCTTCAAACGGTCCTTCCATGTGAGACAGCACTTCACCTGCAAATCTGCTGGGTCATCTTTTGTATTTGATGCTCACAATTCCTCTACTTTGTTGAGACCCGTCGTAATTTGGGGGACTGCTTCATTGAGAAACTCTGTTTCATCTGCCAAAAGCAAAACTTCCTGGTGACCCAACACTTTAACTCTGATTCCCATTCCCGATCCAACATGACAGCCCGTGTCTTCCGCCTCTTGTGCCATGATGAGTCTACCCTAAGGGTGGAGGAGCAACACCTTATATTCTGTTTGCATAGCCGCTAATCTGATGGCGTGAATATTGATTTCTCTTTGTAAAAAAAAAATCATTTTCCTTCCCCTCTTCTTTTATTCTCCACTCTGGCCTCTTAACTCTCATCACCTGCCTATCACATCTCCCTCAAGCCCCTCCTCCCCTTTCCCCTTTGGTCCACTCTCATCTATCATTCCTTCACCTCCAGCCCTTTACCTTTCACACCCACCTGGCTATCTCACCTCTCACCATCTGGCTATCTTCCTTGCTCTCCCCCACCTTTGTAATCTGGTGTCTTCCTCTGAAGAAGGTTCTCAGCCCGAAATGTCGACCATTTGTTCACTCCCAACCCGCTGAGTTCCTCCTGCATTTTGTGTAGGTTGCTTTGGATTTCCAGCATCTGCAGAAATTTCTTGTGTTTACAATTTTAAAAATGGTTGATGGTCAGTATGGACTCCAGGCTTAAAGATGAAAATTTAAACAGCACAACTGTCTGCACATGTTCTAAATCAGAATCTGATTTATTATCACTGACTTGAGTGACATAAAATTTGTTGTGCTCAGGCAGCAGTACAGTGCAAAGTCAAGATTGCTCTAAATTATAGAAACAAATAGTGCATAAAAAAAGGAATAATGAGTTAGTGTCTGCATTCATGGATTGTTCAGAAACCTGATGGCAGAAGGAAAGAAACTGTGTCTGGATCATCGAGTGTCAGTCTTCAGTCTCCTGTACCTCCTCCATGATGGTAGTGACAAGAAGAGGGCATGCCTGGGATAGTGAGGGGCTTTAGTGAGAGATACTGATACTGCCTTCTAAAGGAACCACCTCTGGAAGATCTTGATGATAGGGAAGATTGTACCTAGATCTTCCAAGCTATTGATTCATTTCTTGCCTGTTGAAATGCCTCTCGTATCTGCTTCCACAACCTTTCCTAGCAGCATGTTCCAGGCAACTTCCACTGTGTAAGGAAAAAAAAAATAACATGCAGTTAGCAACTTGCCTCAATAACCTCTTTTCCCTCTTACTTTAAAATGTTGCCCTTTAGTATTTGGCGTATCGATCCTGGACACAGCTAACAAATTCTGCCCCATTTGAGCCTCTTGCATTAATAGAGTCCCAGTCGGTACTGAGGGCATTAGTCACCCATTGCAACTATCCCCTTGTTTGTACCTCTTTCCATTATTTGTCTACATATCTGTTTCTCTATCTCCTTGAGAGGCTAGAAGTATAACCCCAATGTAGTGATTGTTCTAAATAAAATACTTTATGGGGACAGTTACTTTCAGTTTCCTGAACAATATGATGTTCATGAAAGTACAGCAGGAGAAAATTAGAAGTGAAATTTCTGTGGCACAGTGAAGGCTGCCAGTTTTTTATATAACAACAAAGTTTTTGTTGTACCATAACTATGGCAGTAATTGCGGAAGCTAGATGAAGAGGGGAAAAGGGGGAAATGGCAGCCATGGACAGACTAGAGGGAATGGTTCAAGATGGATCTGTGTGGTTCAGAATTTCTAAATGTTTGCAGAAGCAGTTTTTTTTCCAAAGTTTAAGAAAATTATCATGATGGAAAATTCTTAAGATACATGGATAAATCAGGTATCCTAACTCAAAACAGCAACAGCTCCTATTAAATCTATTAAGTACCAGACCATGTGCATATTTGTGCACACATGCTTTGAATGCCTTTTCTTCTCCCTAGATGGGCATCATTTTGGAACAGCTTCCCACAAGGATGGCGTTAAATTCACTGAAATGTTTGCAGGACTGAATAATCCTACAGCATTAAACAACACAAATTTCTTGCTATAAGGTATTTATGTTCTTAAAATGCCCCACTATTAAGACATTGAGTAATATTTTAAGTGTGCCAGAGGATAAATAACAGATTACTTTGCTTCACCATTCCACTTCCACTTTGACCTAATTGGCCTCTTACAATTTTGTAATGAAGCCCAGTGTTCTGGCCACCTCACTACAGGAAGGATGTGGATCAAGAGTGCAAAGGAGATTTACAAGCATGTTGCCTGCATTGGAGGGTGTACCTTATGTGAATAGTTGAGCGAACTTGGCCCTTTCTCCTTGGAGTGACGGAGATTAGAGGTGTATAAGATGATGAGGGGCATCGATCGTGTGGATACCCAGAGGCTTTTTGCCAGGGCTGAAATGGCTAACATGAGGGGTCATAGTTTTAAGGTGCTTGGAAGTAGCTACAGGGGTAAGTTTTTCACACAGAGAATGGTGGGTGCATCGAAAGCACTGCCGGTGACAGTGGTGGAGGTGGATTCAATAGGGTCTTTTAAGAGACTCTTGGATATGTACATGGAGCTTAGAAAAATAGAGGGTTGTGGGGTAGGAAAATTTCAGGCAGTTTCTAGAGTTGGTTATGTGGTCGGCACAACATTGTGGGCCAAAGGGCCTGTAATGTGCTGTAGATTTCTATGTTATAGACACAAGAAACAGTATCTCAGATTGTCCCGAGTTGCTATGTTTCCTCTCTTCCATTCAATTCACCTCTCTCTGTTTACTGTTCCTCTGGATCTTTACAGTCCTTCATGTTTCCTTGGCAGATGCCAATCTGTACCATTCATTTTTTTTTTCTTGGCTTTTGCCCAATCATGGGCATCCTCTTTCTGTCTCTGCCCTTTCTCTGTAGATTAAAACATGCCTGTTTCTCAACTTTTCATAGATCTGAAGAAAAAGCATTGACCTGAAACATTAACTTAGTACTTCTAAACCAATAGACTATTCTGTTAATTAAGCATGCATACATTTGAAAATCTAGCATTCCATATTACAGACTTGCTGGATAATGACAGAATAGTCTACTTGGTCTTAAAAAAATTATTTTTAGATTTCTTCTTAAGCAAAATATACCCCTCAAAGCACGAGTCACGTGGGTGTCTCCTGTCTCATTTTGATTTTGTCTGCAAGCTGGAGCTGAATATGTACAATACTAAAAATAGATTGTTCTGGAACAGGGCGCAGCAAGCATTTGGAAACTGGAAATCCACAGAATAAAATGTAAATAGTTTTGTTGTACACACCAGTGTATTATTTTGCATGATTCATGTAATACAGTGCATTGTTACATGCTGTTACAAATTGCACTATTTTGAGAATCTGGGTTTGTATAAATTGGAAATCAGGGTTTCATAAAGTCTGCATTTAAGGCATAAAAATGATGCTATCAGAAAATTAAAAATAAGTAATTTATTCTGTCTTGTAAACTAGAATGAGAAACACTGAAATGGTGTAGATTTGAATGTATTTTAGCTATATATGTGCAAAGATTTGTTTCATTAAATGTGTAGTGACCTGCTGGAACAGATTTCTTGCTCATTAAAAAGACCTCCATGGTTTTTGTGCAATTAGTGGATAGTCTCCTTTATTCATAATATCTGCTGTTAATGATTTTATTAAAGCTTCTTTTAAGTTATCTGTCATACTGCAAATTCCTACTGGCTTACAAATGCAACTGTATCTTTTGCTAATGTTACGAATGTGGAGCAACTCTGAGGGGCCGAAGGGTGCAAAGTTGCCCCTCGTTTTTGAGAATCGCAAGATCGCTATTATTTCGGGTCTGAGACCCAGGAAATGAGAGAGATACACAGCATGTCAGTAATGGGAGAGACACAGGATAACAGCAAAGGCAGTTGTTATAAACACCGCAGAATACACAAGGTTTGGAATGCCTCCTAACAAAAGCGGAACGGAACCACTGATTACTGCTATTGTCTCTTGGAGAAGGAATTGTGTATTGAGTACTGTACTATTCATTGAAACCCCTCAGGGGACAACCAGAGTGGTCTGGTTGAGGGATTGCATCATCCCAATCTGATTGACATCTGAGACCCCATGAGTAAGGATAAAAGAGGGTCTGGGGAACACCCCTCAGACACACCAGGAGAAACGCTAGAAATCCAGTGACAGCGTTTTATAGCGAAAGCCAGTGAGAGCTCGTGTGTGTCCTCCCTTGCCTGGGTGGCAGGCTCATCACGGAAGAATGGTTTAGCTAAAGGAGAGGTCATACTTGAACGGCCACGACAACGAGACACCGACAGATCGAAATCATAAAGGAAGGTTGGCGAAACACTTAGCGGTAACTGTTCCCATTCTTCTATCTCTCTCTCTCTCCAACAATTGCAACACAGCGACAAACAAACGACGGCAGCTTGTGTGAACTGAAATGAACTTTAGATTTCCATCGGACAATTCATTATCCCCTAGACAACGATAGAGCTTGTTTCTTATTGATTATTATTATACCCGCACTTTTAGGTTTAGTATTGACGACGTATATTATCTGTATATTTGCATTGATATTATTTTTGTGTATTTTTACTAATAAATACTGTTAAAAATAGTATCACCAGACTCCAACGGACGTCTCTATCTTTGCAGGTAAGTAACCCAGTTACGGGGTTCGTACACTAATGTCTCACTTACATCAGAGATTCCGTGATTGTACCTCAGTATCCTTTACAGTTGCTTTCCTCCTTTCATTTTTTCCCCCTTAATGCTAGAGTTTAAATGCAACCAATCAAGTAATACAAGAGATTCTGCAGATGCTGGAAATCTAGACCAACATACACAAAATGCTGAAGGAACTCAGCAGGTCAGGCAGAATCTCTCCAAATGAATAACTAGTCAATGGTTTGGGCTGAGTCCCTTCATCAGGACTGGAAAGGAAGAGGGAAGATATTAGAATAAAAAGGTGGGGGGAGGGGAAGGAGTTCAAGCTAGAAGTTGAAGCCAGGTGGGTGGGAGAGGGGAATGAAGTATGAAGCTGGGTGGTGATAGGTGGAGAAGGCAAAGTGCTGGAGATGAAGGAATCTGATGGGCAGAGGAGAGTGGATCATGGGAGAGAGGGGAGGAAGAGGGGCACCAGGGGGAGGAGATAAGCAGGTAAGAAAAAGAGGTAAAAGGCTGGAGAGGGAAAGGGCTCAAAATGTATTACCAGAAGGTGAAATCGATGTTTATGCCATCAGGTTGGAGGCTACCTGGATGGTATGAGGTGGTGCTTGTCCACCCTGAGAGTGGCCTCATTGTGGCTGAAGAGGAGGTCACGGACCGACACCTGGAGTGGGAATACAATTCAAATGGTTGACCACGGGGAATTTCTGCTTTTTGTAGATGGAGTAGAGGTGCTCGATAAAGCGGACCCCTAATTTATGTCGGATTTCACCAATGTAGAGAAGGCTGCATAAGGTGTACCAGATACAGTGAAAAATAGGGTGTTATCGTCAACAGACTCGACCGAGATAGACAGTTCTTTGTCATCAGCGTAACTGTGGAAATTGTCTTGCAAACCACACAGCCTGCCCAGTGTAGACAACCAGGTGTAGCAATGTCTCAGTACTGGATTCTTTGGCCTGGGAGATGCCATAGATTGTTGTGTACTTATCCTTATGCTGAATTTAGTGAACTTTGTAAAGATGGCATAAACAATCGGGTAAGTGTATGTACACCCAGCTGCAAAACTGGTGGAAATGTGTGTGTCATTGATTACGTGTATTACTGATATCAAAGATACTTTTACACTATATCTCATGGTTACAACCTTAGAACAGAATTTACTTCAGTATTAAGCTGTTTATCCTTCGTTTGATATTTGCATTTATGTCAAAAGATTCAGGTGCTTTATCCCCTTTGAAACTCAGATAAAGGGAAATCCAGCAAGAGTAGTTTAAAAGAAATTGCAAAACCATGCTTGGCTGTTTGAAGTGTGAAACTCTGAAAATGGGTAACACTATTTGCTGCTTGAAAGTTAATTATTGGTGGGAATGAGACCATTATCAAGGACTTTACCCAGTTTTACTCCAGGAATTAATGTCAGACAAAGTTCAAAGTAAGTTTATTCTCGAAGTACATATATGTCATCTGATACGATCCTGAGATTTGTTTTCTTTGTGGCACACTCAATCAATCCAATAACCACAATAGGGTCAAGGCAGGACCACACCCACTAGGACAGTCATCCAGTGTACAAAACACAACAAATTCTGCAAATACAAACAAAAATAATGATAATAAATATCAAGAACATGAAGTGAAGAGATCTTGAAAGTGAGACCATAGGTTGTACAAACAGTTCCGTGATGGGGCAAGAGGAGTGAAGTTATCCCCTCTGGTTCAAAGGGCTGATAGTAGAGGGGTAATAGCTGTTTCTGAATCTGGTGGTGTGAGTCATGAAACTCCTGTACCTTCTTGATGGCAGCATCGAGATGAGAGCATGACCTGTGTGGCGGTGGTCCCTGTTGATGGACGCCACTTTCCTGCGATAACACTCAATGGTGGGGACGGCTTTACCTGTGATACACTGGGACATATCCACTACTTTTTATTGTAGGACACAGTAGATGACCCAACTGATTTCCAGGTGAAATTTTACCTCACCTGGGGCACTGAATGGAGCTGAGGGAGGAGGTGAATAGGCAGCTGTAGTATTTCACACAAAATGCTGGAGGAACTCAGCAGGCCAGGCAGCATCTATGTAAAAGAGGAAGTAGTCAATTTTTCAGGCCAAGATCCTTCATGAGGAATGGATAGGAAGAGGAGAAGTCTAAATAAGAAGGTGGGGGTAGAGAGAAAAAAGTACAAGGTAGTAACTGGAAGAGGGGGAGGGGTGAAGCAAAGAGCCAGGAAGTTGATTGGTGAAAGAGATAAAGGGCTGGACGTGGGAGAAATCTGATAGGAGAGGACAGAAGATTATGGAAGAAAGGGAAGAGGGAGGTGTACCAGAGGGGAGTGATGGGCAGGCAAGGAGACAAGGTGAGAGAGGGAGACAGGAGAATTGCGAGGGGTGGGGGGAACCATGGGAATTTGAGAAATTGATGTTCATGCCATCAGGCCTGAGGCTACCAGAAGGAATATAAGGTGCCGCTTCTCCAACTCAAGTGTGGCCCCATCACAGCAGAAGAGGATTGACATGTTGGAGTCAGAATGGGAAGCAGAATTAAAATGGAGGGCTACTGGGAGGTCCCGCTCTTTGTGGCGGACGGACTGAAGGTGCTCGGCTTCAGGCCTGATGCATGAACACAGGAGCCATCCCTTCCGTGTTTGGTTGCAGCATGACACAAAACTGTGGTCTTTTTCATGGAGCTTGTGCAGTGAATGCACCCGGCTTCTGTACTACCTTCAGCATACACTCCTCAACGTGGAATGTGCCAATTGGCAGCAATTACTTGTAGACACCTCAGTTTTCAGGAAAACCAGAATGAAACTTTCAGTCAGTTGACCTTTCATCACAAATTGATGTTTGTCTCAATACGTGCCCCTTGGAGCAGCCGTAGAGCACAAAGTTCTGTGTGACGCAGTTACTCAGGACAAGCCTTGACAAAGGCCACTGCACCCCTCTTCATACCTTTTATGTAAGCACAGGTCCAGAAAGAGACAGACAACCATCTCATCAGCTGCTTCAGGAGCTGATGATCTGAGAATCTGACTGTGCAGGAAGGATGTGCTCCTCTCACCACCATGCATGTAAAGTCTTAGAGCTGGTGATTTGACACTTTGCTGGTCAGCTCAAGGAACTATACCGGTTGATTCACCGTCTCCTTCATCTCTGGACGATTGTGCTGACCATACCTGATGGATTTGTGGTCAAAAGTGTTTTTCTGCAGCATCTTTTCTAAGGAATAGCACACGCAGAATGAAACATTGCTCAGTTACAAGGGCAAATTCATGCTTTGTAACAACAGGGACAGGCAGAAGTACAGCACACAGTAATACTTGGTATTCGCATGCTTGGATTAAACAACAATGATTCCACCTGATTTGAAGAGGATGTTGTGTGTTATCAAGCTGATTAACCTCAGGGCATTTGTGAATTGTATCTTGCTGGGTCATTCCTTGTCCTTCTACCTTACAAGCAAACATTTAAAAAGAATTTTTTTGCAAAAATATAACAAATTGTTGAACTTTCCCAAGCATTCATCTGGCCAAATTATGCCAATGGTTTCCAATCTTTAAGTATTAATTAAAAGCTGTGAAACCCAACCTCTAGACTCTCAGATTAAAATGACAAAGGATATGGGAATATGGAAATAAAATTCAGCACAAGAGCCTTGTCATCTTCCAGTAGAGTAGGCAGGGTTAATATCGAGATTATATTTTTTGTTATCAACACAGTCATACTTTCACTTACCCTATTTCTTTCAGTATATCTCCTTAATTTACCAATGAAGGGCCCTTATTTTAATGTATTGTGGTTGTATTAATTACAAATGCATATCTTGTTCCTATAGGTACATATATGTTCCTTTGGGAGGCTCTCGGCATGGCTTAATAAGAATGATGTTCTCCTCTGCATTGGCCTTCAGCTTTGTATGCTACTGGCACGGTGGCCACAGCTTCATGATAAACTGGGCAACCATGAACTGGGTTGGAGTAATGATGGAAAATCTACTGAAGATGATCTGTTTTCTTTCACCTGCTCAAGAAATCATTGTAAGTGCTAACTCTGTGTATTCACTAAAGTAACTGGGGCACAAATTTAACTTCCATTTTAAAATGCTTGTAATTTGTAATTTGAATTCAGAAATGCTTTTATCATTTTCACACTGACATGGAATTGTGAGGGTAGTTAATTACCTAATATATCAGTATCTCAATTAACCAATCTTTCTCCATATCAATGCGATGTAAAACATCTTTTATGAGATAAATTTGAGTTAATTGCAAAGTAATGAATATTGAACCTTGCTGTGCTTATTAAGTTAAAAATTGCTTAGTAATCATCACCACAGCAGCACTTGAAATCTTAATCTCAAATGTATACAGATATTGAAAATCTAATTTAGCTGAGGAGAAAAAATAATTTTATATTGTACTTAAGGATAATTATTGTACTTACTGCCTCTAGTGTGCATGTTTTGGACCTTGAGTTCCAAAGTTGTGTTGACAGTGCTTGCATATACATGATCTTATTAATGTGGATGTTAGTATGTGCAATGAATGTTCTGTGGAAGTTTGTAGAGCTGGTAGATCACAATACAGGTTGAGTACCTCTTATCTGAACTTCTAAAATCCAAAATCTAATTCTTTTTATTTAACACTGACATGACATCAGAACTGGAAAATTCCACAAAACACCAGGAAGTTTCCCAGGTGATGCACAGGTCTCTGCACAGCACAGACGGTTCAGAGAAGTGACCTTACATATGTAATGACCACAAGTTAATACAAATAGAAAAACACTACATAAAGCAAAAAATGAAGATCTCAGTCATGTATCATCAGTGTCAGAGTGATATGCCTCTTAACGATACGCTGATCATGAAACAAATAAAGATCTATCATGACGAACTGAAAACTGAAGGTAATTGTGAATATTCAGCAGGCATAAATTTAAGAAAAGGCACAGCATTAATTTTTTAAAGTGACTGCTGATCGCAAAAATTTAATACCAGAGCAAGTCTATGATGCTGATTGTTTTTATATCTTACATAATGGCATTCAATTTTTAAAGTGTCACGATGAAAATTGAACATGAGAACAAGTCTACAATGTTGATTGTTTTTTATACCTTACATAAAACCTTAAAAGAAATACTGTAACCATTTTAATCAATACACCCCATCGTAGGTAGAGACTGAAAGCCTGATACTGTTTGCTATTGTTCAACCAGCTGGTTCAGTAATTCTGATGCTGGTTTTGTTACCCTTCACACATTATATTTTTATTATATGACTGGTATGTGATCATTTTTACTGGTAAATACATATGGGTGATGAACAAGCATACTGGTAGTACATAAATTTGGAGTCAGAAGTTTTGGTGATCCCAAATGATCTCATTTTACTGTATATTCCAAAATCCAAAAAATTCCAAAACATTTCCGGACCCAAGCATCTTGGATAAGGGTTATTCAGTCAATTTGCAGTCCTGCCTTTCTTGAGCTATGATCCAGCCAATGGGAACTCTTGATCTGACCAAGCCCATTCAGTATACTGAAAGGACCCTGCCAATGACTTTCTTATCAATGACTTACCGTAGTTACTTGATTTCTTTCCAGTAGCAGAATGATTTGCCAGGATTCCTCACTTAAAGGCATCTGCACATCTAAAGTGTGGATGTATGTCAGTCTGGGTTCAATTGCTCAACTACTTTGTTTTGTGGCGATTTGGAGCTGCCATATAACGCTGTAATTTAATACTTTGCACTTGTTAGTGTTAAATAAACCTCCCCTCCAGTGACTGCATCCATACTGCCTGGTGCCTCTGGAAAACAGTTCACAATCAAGGACGCCCAATGCCTAGTCATTCTTTTCCCCACTCTCCTAGAACAATCCAGAATTGTGCAGTCTCCATACCCCTTTGATGGCAGCCCACACAGTGGGATGCTGAGGGAGAGTGGATAGGTGGTACATCTATGGTACTGCGTAAGACAGTAACAGCAACCCCTCCACAGCTTTGGTTCAGATCAAGGATCCCGTTTTAGAAAGGGTGTACCCCCTGCAGCCAGTGATATGCCTGACGACCTGGTAAGTACCATGAACAGGATTCAGAGGATCACTGGTAGTATAGACATTGCATGTACTGTTACTGAAGTCTAGTCCCGTTCATGAGTTACAGTAACATACTTCACCCCTATCTACACAGCAGCTTCAGGGCTGGGTGGGTGGGGGTGGGTTATGCAATCATTGCAAGTAGTTTGATGCCATTCCTCAAAGCAGTTGCATTGGCAAGTGTCATTCCAATGGGCAGTGCTCCCTTTACAGTTCTAATTTCATTATCAAAGTAAAACACGAAATCAAACTCATGACGACCCAGGGATATAAACACATTGGCAATCCTTCTTTCAAATGCAGTGGTCCTCTAAAGTACACCCATCAACCTGACTGGTTAGCATGTGACGCACCTTCATATTCAAGGCAAAGGAAAGTGTTGGGCGTATTAGTGTCATGGGATACTTCTGCATTTAGGCAGGAAAAAAGTGTGTCCCTGGTCCGTTGGCACCATTACCTTAACATGTGAGGTGTTTAACCACATCGACTCTTTGGATCCTTGCAGCAGGAAATGTGGTCAGCAACACTTGGAATGGACCTTTCCTGCAGGGCTCCAGGCAGCTCTTTTGTAGTCTGCAGCCAGCATGATCTTGATTTCAAGTACCTGTTGATGAGAACCTTTATGATCTTATGATAATGCTATGCAATACTGCAGCGTGCTTTTGCTCATAATATGGATGTCCATCTGTTTAATTAAAAAGGGAGGGGTGACTGGCAAGTGCATGGGACGTCCCATAATTTTCTCATGCGGAGATAGGCCTGATACACAGTGCAGTGCAGTGTCTTGGGAGCCACTGGAATTGCGTTTGGTCGATTTAACTTGGTCTTGTTGTGCAATTTAACTAACCTGCATTCCAGAGCCCCGTTCTGTCTTTCAGCTGCCCCACAAGACGGAGGGTGGAAAGGGCATGTGACATGATTTTTACACGGCAAGTCTTTTGTCAACTCCTATATAACTTTACTGGTAAAGTGAGGACTGATTTCACTTGAGACTTTCACAGAGATCCCAAACCTAGTAATAAATTCTGGTAATCACAGTAAGTTACAGCATCATTTCTATAAGTTTGATAAGCTTCAGACAAGAGCGGCGTCTCAACGTCTTCCACCTTCGCAGCCTGAGACGCATCCTTGACATCAAGTGGACTGACCGAGTCACCAACAATGAAGTCCTGGCCCGCGCCCAGATACCCAGCCTCTTCACCCTGCTCCAACAATGCCGTCTCCACTGGCTGGGCCACGTACACCGCATGTCAGACGGGAAGATCCCGAAAGACCTGCTGTACGGGGAACTGGCCTCCGGCAAGAGAGCACAAGGGCGGCCCCTTCTTCGTTTCAAAGATGTCTGCAAGAGAGACATGAAGTCACTGAATATGAACGTCGAGAGGTGGGAGGACATTCTCGCTGGGGGCTGGAACTACTCGGAGGTCTAAAAAGAGAAGAGAAGCTGAGGCTTGCTGCTGAAGAAAAGAGCACTTGCGGGAAAAACAGCACCAAGACAACACCGGAGGACAGCACCTTCAAGTGCAGTTGCTGCAGACGAGACTGTCACTCCCGTGTGGGCCTCTACAGCCACAACAGACGCTGCTCTGCCAACACAGACTGAAGCAAGACTTTCCAGGCGCAGATCCATGGTCTTGCAAGACTAATAGATGCCATCGTCAATAAGCTTTTACCCATGGGCATAGCAAACACAATAACTAGTGCATAATCACAACCTGTACGTTTAGGCAACTGCATAAAGGCCATTTGGAGATGCACAGATGAATTCGGGGGAGGGCCCAGCTGTAGCAGATAGCAACAGTGTCATTCAGGATTTGCTGCTACTTTTCTTGCTATGGTCGAGAATCTCTCATTTTCGATTATACCCATCATCCTTTATAGTTTTGCATATAGTGTTCTTTAGTCCATAAAGTCCTTTCAGCCACTGACACATCACATTGTAATTGTATCAGTTCATCAAAGAATTTGGAAAGTATAGGCAGCCTGATCACACTGGAGTGCTGGGTGGCCATAAATGTCTGCTGTTGTTGCTTTAGCAAGAGAGTCTGCTTGTTTCTTCCCTCCAGTTATTTCATCCTTCCCGCAGTATGAGCCGCATAATTTATAATTATAGCTGTAGTAGAGTGGATTCTGATTAATTGGACCATCAGTTAATTTGGACAGCCACTTATTTGGGACAACTCTTAAAGAACAAAAACTAATTGAGAAAATAGCCATGATTCCCTTCATTTATTTGGAACACCATTGCACTTAATAGGGGCAGGAGACTTGCCAAACAGGTTCTGACTAGGTTCAGTTGTGTGAACTTGTGTGACCGTCAGACTGTGCTTAAGGTGCATCCGTTGTGTGTGTTCGTATTCAAAAAGCAGTTATTTTTGTCACTGACCATTAGTAAGAAATAAGCAGTAAGACAATTCAGAACTGTTTTGCTCTCTGCAGTTTCAAGCACTCAGGCTTGGAGATGTCAGAAACACCGGGAGTGAAAATGAAATGATTTCACTAATTCAGCAAATTAGGAACTATGAGGAATTTGAAGGTATCGACAGTCATCTTGAATATTACAATGAAAATGAAGATTTGGAGAATACGATATTCGATAGTATTGTATGAAGACAATCCATTATCTGCACTATGTACACTGGATGGATTCCTCTGATAACTATTAGGAACTAATACACAATAGTGGTACTATTCGTGGACTAATTAGTTCTTTGTTTCTTTAAATATATAATTTGTTACTCAGCTTGCACTTTTTTAATATACTTTTTAACTATTTCCATGAAACGTTGGCTAATTGAGACAGCTGTTTAATTGGGCCAAAATGTACCCTATGTGTCCCAGTTAATCAGAATCCACTGTAATTGAAAAACAGGAAAAGGTTCATAGTTAATTCATCGTGTTTTATCAGAGTTCTGAAGAGGTGTGTAATCTACGTATTGTCCATTGTCATGTGCTGCTCGTAAATATTTACACGACTTCACCTGCAAGGAGGCAGACTTTTGTTCAGGTAAGAAGGTTCAGGTGCTTGAGCAAACAGGAAGGAATGTTAACACACACAAAACACAGGAGGAATTCAGCAGGTCAGGTTAGCATCTATGGAAATGAATGAACAGTCGATGTTTCGGGCCAATATCCTTTCTCAGGTCGGGAAAGGAAGGGGGAAGATGCCAGAATAAAATGGTGGATGGTGGAAAGGAGGATAGTTAGGTGATAGGTGAAGCCAGGTGGGTGGGAAAAATAAAAGGCTGTGGAGAGGAAGGAATCTGATAGGAGAGGAAGGTGGAACATAGGAGAAAGAGGAGGAGGGGCGTTTCCAGGGGAAGAAGATAGGCAGGTGATATGACACGCAACTCATACAAAATGCAGGAGTAAATCAGCAGCCCATGCAGTCCTACCAAAGTGTTTTGGCCTGAAACGTTGACTCTACTTTTTTTCCATAGATGCTGCCTGGCCTGCTGAGTCCCTCCAGCATTTTGTCTGTGTTGCTCTTTCATGTCAAAGTGAAAACAGATCCCTACAAAATGAACTAATTTAATTACAAATATAAAACACAAAATAATTGATTGCATAAGTATTAACCCCCCCCCCCCCCCCTTTTAATATGACACATCGAATCGTCATTGGTGCAGCCAATTGGTTTTGGAAGTCACATAATTAGTTAAATTGAGATCACCTGTGTGCAGTCAGGGTGTTTCAATTGATTGCAGTGAAAATACACCTGTGTCTGGAAGGTCCAACTGCTGGTCCGTCTGTACCCTGGCAAAAACTACACCATGAAGACAACAGAACACTCTAAACATCTCTGCAAAAAGGTTTTTGTAAAGCAAAAATCAGGAGATGGATACAAGAAAATTTCCAAGTCTCTGAATATCCTTTGGAGTACAGTTAAGTCAATCATCAAGAAAGAAAATGGTACAGCTGTAAATCTGCTTTGGGCAGGCCGTCCTCAAAAACTGAGTGACCATGCAAGAAGGGGACTAGTGAGGGAGGCCACCAAGAGACCTGTGACAACTCAAGAGGAGTTACAAGCTTCAGTGGCTGAGATGAGAGAACTGTGCATACAACTGTTGCCCAGATGCTTTATGGGAGAGAGGCAACTGTTGAGACGAACTCACATGAAATAGCTAGAGTTTGCCAGAAGGCACGTGGGAGACTCTGAAGCCAGCAGGAAGAAGGTTCTATGGCCTGATGAAACCGAAATTGAACTTTCTGGCCATCAGACTAGACGCTATGTTTGGCATAAGCCCAACACCGCACAAAATCAAAAATACACCATCCCTATCAGGAAGTATGATGGCTACATCATGGCTATGGAGATGCTTTACTGCAGCAGGCCCTTGAAGGCTTGTGAAGGTTGAGGGTAAGATGAATGCAGCAAAATCCAGGGAAATCCTGATGCAGTCTGCAAGAGAACTGCGACTTGGGCAAAGATTTGTTTTCCAGTAAGACAATGGCCCCAAGCCTTAAAGATAAAATTTCACATTAATGGCTTAAAAACAACAAAGTTAATGTCCTGGAGTGGTCGTTAAGAGTCCAGACCTCAATCCAATTGAGAATTTGTGGCTGGACTTAAAATGGGCTGTTCACTCACAATCCCCATGCAACGTGACAGAGCTTGAGCAGTTTTGTAAAGAAAAATGGGGAAAAAATGCAGTGTCCAGATGTTCAAAGCTGATAGAGACCTATCCACACAGACACAAAGTGCATCCAGTAAATACTGACTTGAAGGGGGTGAGTAATTATACAATTAATTATTTGTTTAATAATTGTAATAAATTTAAATCAACTTGTAGAAATTTGTTTTCACTTTGACACAAAAAAAGTCTTTTCTGTTAATCAGTGTCAAAAAGCCAAATTAAATCCATTTTAAATCACTGTTGTAAAACAATAAAACGTGATAACTTCTGGGGGGGTTGAATACTTTTTTTAGGCACTGTACATTGGTGGCATTTTACAACGGGCAGAGTTAAATTTGTACAAATTCTTAAGTACAGTTTATTTAAAGTAATTGTGGTCTGTGGTGCCGGTGGAGGTGGAAGCTTGGCATGATGGAGCTTGAGATGTTGCTGCAAACTTGGACTGACGCGAGTCTTTCCATCAAGATGTCCAAGATCCAGTAACGGAGAGGGGTGTTGAGTCCCAACGAGGACAGAGTATCCAACAGCCTCTGACGGATGATTGAGCTGAACGTGGAGTTGAAGTCGGTGAACACCATCCTGGTGCTTGAGGCATTGTTTTCGAGCTGGGACAGAATGCAGAGCCAAGCCTAAGGCATCATCAGTGGACTGGTCTGAGTGGCAGGCAAACTAGAAAGGGTCCAATGTAGCTGGAAGGTTAGATTTTAATACAATGCATTCCCAGCCGCGCAAAGCAATTCATGATAACCCAGTGGCACTTTTTTAAATATGCTAACCTACTGCGCAAGGAAAACATTTTCTTAGAGCTCCTGCTGCATCAGTTCAAGGTATATTTAAATAAACATTTCGCTCGTGCCCTCTGCATCCCTCCACCTCCCATCTCACGTTGGGCAACTGGGAACAGTCACGTTTGGCAGGGTGCTGGTTGACACTGGCCTCACCAAGTGATCGAAGGAGGATTACTTGGCGTGGGCCTTTTTGAAACCATGCCTGGGGAAAGCAGGGGTATAGCAGGTTATAGTCATCTTGTTCATTCTCAGACTCTGGTGTCAGTGTTTCTTTTCAAACACTTCTTCCTCCCCTCTTTCTCCCACCCCCCCCCCCCCCCCCCCACTTTCTTACTCTGTGTCTTCATCTTTTTTTGCAGTCCTGATGAAGGGTCTCAGCCCGAAACATTGACCCTTCTCTTTTCCATAGATGCTGCCTGGCCTGCTGAGTTCCTCCAGCATTTTGTGTGTGTTGCTTGGATTCCCAGCATCTGCAGGTTTTCTCTTGTTTGTGATTGTACTTTGTGTCTCTTCTTTCTGTGCCTTTTCCTTCTTTAACTTTGATTCATATTCGCATTCAGGGTGCACACAGACACACACATTTTGTAATTAACTTTTTTTTAAACCAGATTCTTCCTGCAGGACCCAAACCAGACCAGTGCGACTTCATCATTCGTGCAGGACCCAACTTCTTCTTGTGCTTCCTGCAGGATCTGACCCGGACCAGGGCATGCCCTTTTTAACGTGCTCAAGTGATACCCTGTCTGGACTGTGGCATTCCCCATTTAACGTTGCAGCTTTCCTGTGTCGGCAACTAAGGTGTTGGCTTAACTTGACTACGCCACGCAGGAAGAAATTTGCATTTCAGCAGCAGACTCAGTCCCTTGCTCAAATACGAGCAGCCAGGATTTAGATCTGATCAGCAATCAGGGCTGAATTTCTTTGTCCCAGACTAGTCATCTTAGTGGAATCGTCAAGTAACTGTTGTCACGGATCATAAAATAAAGCACACACACTCTTACGACTCAAACATACTTTATTTTACTTGTGCAAAAGGAGAACAACATGCCCCCTGTCACTACTACACTGTTCTGGATTCTAAACAGATAAATGCTATTTTTGTGTAGGATTGACTAGCAGTTATGGATAGAGGTGCTAAAATCAATAGAAACTACGAGGTCAGAACCCATGACACTTTGAGTTAACAAAGCAATTATCCTGGGTGTGTTTGCATCCTTCCATTATTCCTATCTCATCTGTACTGAGCAGGGTGTCTCCAGTGACTTCACTTCCAAGGTCTCTCTTGTCTGGGTTTGACTACATACTGCCACTATATCCTCGCCTGGACGTTGTCCATAACTCTCGCTTTACTCCAACACCCACAGCCTGAATCAGACTCAGGCCAGCTTCTATTCCATTGTTATCAGATCATTCAGCAGACCTCCTGTAAACTAAAAGATGAACTTTTGAACTCGGAATCTACCTCCTTATGACCCAATAGTACATTGAAGATGAGTGATATGACTTGTGGCCCGAGCAGCTGGTAGTGAGGTAGCTGCTGAAACTTCAGGAATTCTGATAAGAGTTTGTAAGTTGGGAAGAGCATTGTTAGGAACAAAGCAACAGCTGAACGACAGTGGTGGGGCTCATCACTAGCAACAGTCAGACAGCCTATAGAGAGGAGGTGGAAGAGCTTTGAGGTTTGGTACCAGGTAAATAACCTCTTCCTCAATGTCAACAAGGCACAGAAGGTAGTTGACTTAAGGAGAATTCACACCCCTCTACACTGGCGGCACAGTAGTGGATACTGCGAGGCATTTCAAACGCCTGGGAGGGCACTTCTCACACAACCTCGCGTGGTCCCAGAGCACATCCTGCACAATCAAGAAAGCTCACCGACACCTCTACTTTCTGAGAAGGCTGAAGAGAGCTGGACCGCGCACATTATGACCTTCTACAAATGCACACAGCGGAGAGCATCCTAACATGCTGCATCACTACACTGCACTGCTGTGGACAGGAAGGCTCTACAGCAGGTAGTCAAAATTGCCCAATGTATCAGCGGCGCCAGCAGACCTGCCTGCCACCAAGGACGTGTGAACAGAAAGGCCAGCAATATCATGAGGCATCTCACCCACCCTGCTCATGGACTCTTTGTTCCTCTCCCGTCAGGGAGGAGACTGCAGAGCATCCACACCAGGACCATCAGACACAAAAACAGTTACTTTCTCCAAGCAGAAAAGGTGAAAACCTCCACACACTAACCCACCCCACCACCATTACTTTATCATTTCCTGTCACAGTCATCTTAGGTACTCACTCTCTGTACCTAATGTCACTTTGTGTACATGTGATATGTACTTACATTTATTATTTTTTATTATTGTATTATTTATCTTTTTGTGGGGTTTTTTGTACCGCATCAGATCCGAAGTGGCAATTATTTAGTTTTCCTTCATACTTGTGTGTACTCGAAATGACATTAAACAATCTTGAACCTTTGATATTTTGGATTAGCTTTGTTAGGCTCTTGTTTATTTACTGTCATGGTGAATTTTCAGTAAATTTCTACTGGACATGTGAAGAAAAGACATACTGTATATTCCTATCCAGGCAGTCCCTGTGTTATGAATATTTGAGTTGCATCCATACGTAAGTATGAATGAGCTTCTAGAATAAATTCAAAAGCTATAAGTTCATTCTGACAAATGGCTCAACTAATATTTTCTCCACTTTTAGTAAACGTTCTTATCATTCTTGTCTTATTTTGATGCATTATTACTTATGGTTGCCATATCACATGATTTTTTAATGTGTATTTTCTGGCTTGTGGACAAAATCAACTTTTAAGGAAGACTGCAAGACCAGAATCTCTTATCAGGGGTGGCTTGTATGTGTTCAGAACACTAAGGATTTTAGAAAATTATCAAGTCAATCTCATTAATGAATTAGAAGTCTTGAGATGGTTTTAAACTATCCAAGTCAATTGCCTGCCTTTGAAAGGAAAGTAAACTTGATAAATTATTCATTTTTTGTGGACTTAATGAGTAAGAGAGTGTTAAAGTAACTCGTTGTGCAGTGGTGCTGGTTAAAGTGGTTTGTTTTGCATATTTGTGCTGATTTTGATTTAAGAATCAGTACCATGGAATTAGCAGGAGTAGCTGCTTGCTACACATGCATCCTGTAGGCTTAGGATCGTATTGTCAACTATCAGAAGGTTTGTTGGTTCAGTTCCCATTCCAGAGACTTGAGCACAAATATCTAGCTCACCAAAGTGCTGTTGAGTAAGCATTGCCCTGAAAAAGTATCATCTCTTATGTGGGACAGTAAACCTAATCTCAACATGTTAATGGAATATATGTAAGCGATGTGTTCTATACTATTATTAAATGCTGTTCATTTATTTATTATCAAAGCAGGTATCCAGATTTGTTTTTCTCCAGATAGCCACAAAGCAAAGAAAGAACATGAAAGACATTCAGAGAGGAACATCAAACCCACCCTCCCACCCCCCATATAAAAAAAGAACGGCATCAACCTCCTAAAACCCCCCCTCTCCCTGCATGAAACAGAACAGGAACAACCCCTGCCCTGCATAAAAACTACCAGAACATCAACCCCCAAATACCCTCCCTTGACACAACCAAACGGAAAAGGAACAGATGATGTCAAAAAAAACACAGTATGAAAACCATAAGTTTGGAAAAGTACACAGTCCATAAATGCAATATTCCAGTCCATAAATGCAGAACCACCGTACCATCCTACAATATTATTGACATTCATCAGAAGAGAGGGGCACCAGACGAGACAGAGGCTTACCTGCCCACCACAGTGAAAGGCCACTCACAGACTCCACCTTCAGCAGCGATCAAAAGGCAAGCAGGCAGGCGGCACTAAAACAAGTGCACACATCTGTTGTGTTTTTATGTGTAAATTACTCAGAGTTTTGCACTTGCTTATGACCATTAGGAAACTGGACCAGGCATTTACAGCCATAATTCATTGTCTCTTTTATTACAAACACATGACAAACTTGAGTATATGACTTATGAGGGGTGATTGATATGTTCGTGTCCTAAGATAGAAGGGGTCAATTTTAGAAAACCTAGCACATTTATTTTTCAGCATAGTCATTCGTCTGTAATGAGATGCTGAAGATGTTCTATAGGTCAGCTGTGGAGAGCGCCCTCTTCTTTGTGGTGGCGTGTTGGGGAGGCAGCATTAAGAAGAGGGACGCCTCACGTCTTAATAAGCTGGTAAGGAAGGCGGGCTCTGTCGTGGGCAAAGTACTGGAGAGTATAACATCGGTAGCAGAGCGAAGGGCGCTGAGTAGGCTACGGTCAATTATGGAAAACCCTGAACATCCTCTACATAGCACCATCCAGAGACAGAGAAGCAGTTTCAGCGACAGGTTGCTATCGATGCAATGCTCCTCAGACAGGATGAAGAGATCAATACTCCCCAATGCCATTCGGCTTTACAATTCAACCGCCAGGAGTAAGATATGTTAAAGTGCCGAGGTTAGGACTCAATGTATTTAAGTAAACTACTTAAGAACTTTTTAAAAGCTATTATTAATGCTTTTTGAGAGGGTGATTTTAGATGCATATCATATTTTTACTGAGTTAAGTATTGTATGTAATTAGTTTTGCTACAATAAGTGTATGGGACATTGGAAAAAATGTTGAATTTCCCCATGGGGATGAATAAAGTATCTATCTATCTATCTATCTATCTATCTACATAGTCTCCTACATTTACACACTTAGTCCAGTGGTCTTGGAGCATACGGACCTCCAGAAAGTGTCTACAGATGGGTGATTGATAAGTTTGTGGCCTAAGGTAGAAGGACATGAGTTATACAGCTCTCATCACATGCATATGCAGGTCAACTCTGAATGATTATGCAGAAAGTTTGAAGTTAATAACTTATCTCTTTCTACCTTAGGACACAAACTTATCAATCATCCTTATTGAAGAACTTGAGTATATGACTTACGAGGGGTGATTGATATAGTGATATATATCTGATGAGATATTAACTGCTGTTATTAATCTCAAACTGTTGAAAAATAAGTGTGCTAAGTTTTGTAAAATTGACTCCTTCGGCCTTAGGCCACGAACTTATCAATCATCCTTATTGAAGTTTAATCATAGAATATTTATAGCTAAAGGGCTGTCATGTCAATGCCAGTTGACCAAAAGCTCTACAGCCAAATCTCAGCTCCCTCAGAATCATTTGGTTCATAGCCCTGTAGGTTATGACTCTTCAAATACATATATAAATACAGTGTAATAAGTACAGTGAGTTCCAGATGTTTGCTACCCTCTGAGACATGCTTTCCTTGTCTCTCCTCTAATACTTCCACTTGTACTTTACCTTTTTAGTCTGCTTGAGCTGTCCTAATACTTTAACACTTCAATTGCAGCTCCTCTTGGATCAATAGGTCATGACTTAAAACCTGTGTAAATATATCACTATAAAAAGATCATGTCAAGCTGAAAGAAGGGAAATGCACATGATTTAAGGTGTCTTCCTCTAGGATATTGTATTAATGTTGCAAAAATACCTCCTATGAAATTTTTATCAGGTGTTGTCATGCCTTTGTAAAGACTGTCTTCCATAATCTGATGAGTGGTGCTCCTAGATCTCTAGTCTAGGCTCTGACGATGAGACTTAGTGCCACCCAAATCATGGTGCACTATTGGGTCTGCTCCATATTTGACAAGGACTTGAGAAACTGAGTTACAGAGAAAGGTTGAATAGGTTAGGACTTTATTCCCTGGAGCGTAGAAGAATGAAGGGAGATTTGATAGAGGTATATAAAATTATGATGGGTATAGATAGAGTGAATGCAAGCAGGCTTTTTCCACTGAGGCTAGGGGAGACATGGGTTAAGGGTGAAGGGGATTAAGTTTAAAGGGAAATTGGGGGGGGGGGACACTTCTTCACACAGCAAGTGGTGGGAGTGTGGAATGAGCTGCCAGATGAAGTCATAAATGCGGGCTCACTTTTAACATTTAAGAAAATCTTGGACAGGTACATGGAGGGATATGGTCCAGGTGCAGGTCAGTGGGACTAGGCAGAAAAATGGTTCGGCACAGCCAAGAAGGGCCAAAAGGCCTGTTTCTGTAAAGGCCTGTAACGTTCTTTGGTTCTAAGTCTGCTCCAGAGAACCACGCACCGTTATCCCTCCTTCCTCCTGTGAAGTGCTGTTTCAGTAACATCTACCGACCTTCCCCATTGGCTATTGGCTTCCATGGGGAGGTCATTACATTTGCTGATCCATTTCCAATGTTCAGGTTTTGAATGAAGTAACACCTGCTGTCTCAGGATGAATGCGAAATATGCAGTTCAAGGTTTAATGCTCAGGAGAGGAGCATGGACCTGAACTGTGCATTTTCTATTGTGCAACTGCTCACTGGAACCCAGATGCTGATTCTTCAAAAGCAAGAATGTCCATTTTTTTTTTCTTTGTTTCTTCTTATTTGTCCTTGATATGAAAAGCAATACCTATGAAAATTGCCTGGGGTCTAGTTCCTAGGCAGCAGTGCATAAATTTTGTGAATGCAATGTTTGATTCATCAATAAGCATGAAAGAAGAATTTAAGTCCATGTTTGAGCCATAATTGCCAGTTTTATAAATATTAGTATTCTCCTTATGACAGTGTTCATGTTGAGCTGGAGGTCAAGCTGGAATGTAATGGCAGGAACAGTTTTCTCTGTTATAATAGATTTTCTCTGTCACTGCTCACAAAATTAAGTGAGATTGTAAAATTAACCTAGTGGTACACTAGTAGACTAACAAAATTTAAAAGGGCTGGACCAACATAATGGATGAATAAAAGAATAAAATATGAATGAATCAGCTTGAAATTTAAATCAGTTGGCTAGACGGAGGGAAAATATTGATTTGGAATAGATTCTGAGTGGAAAATGTATGAGAAAATGACTAAGGATGGCTGAACCCTGATTTCTCATTGTTTTAATGTTTGTTTGTCTTAAGGGAAGATTCTTATCGAGCAGAATGCAGCGTCGAGCTCATGGAGTCTTGGGAAGTGTTGCTACTACCCTACTCATATTATCCAATTTGGTATTTCTTTGTGGAAATGAAGTGGGGAAGATCTATTGGAACAGAACATTCATACAAGGTAACCAGAACCAAAGAAGTGGTATTTGCTAAGAAATTTTGTTTTCTTAAACTAAAGGGGACTTCAATTCGGAAACAAATAATTCCAAATGTATTGATACAGTAGAAGACCTGTGTTAATAATTTGGAGGAAAGGGTGTTATATGCTTTTTGATCATAATTGTTAGCTCTAAACATGTTATTAAAGCAGAGGACATTGATAGTCTTTCATAGATTCAGCTAAATTGCATCAAACAGTTAATAAGATTTTTAAATTAGTCTTACAATGCAAACAGCACATACCAAAAAGGGTGGGAGAAAAGTTGATGGAATTATTGATTGAATATTTTCAGCTATTAAGTTTTATTCTAAGCAGATATATAATTTCAATTTCTTGATAATTAAGTTGGCTTTATTTCTTAAATCCTTCACATACATGAGCAGTAAAAATCTTTGTTATGTCTCTGTCTGAATGTGCAATGTGTCAATTATAATAATTTGTAATAAATAGTATGTATGGTAAGATGTACAACAGAGCAGTCATTATAGCTTAGAAATACAATTGTGTCAGCGTGAGTTAATCAGTCTGATGGTCTGGTGGAAGAAGCTGTCTTGGAGCCTGTTGGTCCTGGCTTTTAATGCTGCGGTACTGTTTCCTGGATAGTGACAGCTGAAACAGTTGTTATTGGGGTGACTCGGGTCCCGAATGATCCTTTGGGCCCTTTTTATGCACCTGTCGCTGTAAATGTCCTGAATAGTGGAAAGTTCACATCCTTGGATGCACTGGGCTGTCTGTACCACTCTCTGCAGAGTCCTGCGATTGAGGGAAGTACAGTTCCCATACCAGGCAGTGATGCAGCCAGTCAGGATACTCTCAATTGTAATGGTCGTTTGTTTGCTGTTTCCATTTTTTTTTGTTCTGCTTCTGTATAGGACCAAATATTTAAAAAAACACTTGTATAGAGGATTGTTGAACTGAGGTTGTTTTATAGGTGTCTGTTGCTCTTTGGATGTGTGTCTAAAATGCTGGTCAATGTAAAATGTATTTGAGATATCAAACCATAAGTAGGAGGAATGGTTCACTCTGTCATTCAAGTAGGTAATTGCTCCTCTTCTCAACTCCATCCATCATGGCATAACCCCATATTTTTGTATATTTTTACTGGGTAAGAGTGCCAAGTTTCAGGCTAGAGAGCTCCAAATGTCTCATTTTATTTTGGTTAGTGATAGTCGAATAGTATTCATTGATGATTGAGCAATGTGAATAAGGGATATGTGATCACAGCAGTTTGGAAATACTCTTTAGAGAATGTGTATAGCATGTGATTGCAGCTGAAGAGTACAATAACTCACTCTACTGCTACAATTGCATTTTCTAGATCATTGATTGTTTAGCTACATAATGATCTACTGAATATTAATTTGTTACCAATGCAAAGTGGATATAGCTAGTAGTAAAATGAAGTCTGCATTCGAGCAGATGACTGAATTACTTTGGTCAATAATCAAATTTTTGTGGATTTTTTTTTTTACAAAAAGCTTCTCAATTGCAGTATCTTTTCTACTTATGGATATTGTTACCAAAATGTTAACTTACAAATGCTGCATGTGGTAGTATATCATCCAGCTGATGGCAATGTAACAGGTCCAATGAAGTTCCGGGAATTAGTTTAGTACTAAATGCAATCCTCTCAACAGTGCTGAAATGGTTGCGGCATCTTAAGCAAATCAATTGAAGCATGGCAGACGCTATCATTCAAATGTTTTGTTTTTGAGGTAAGTGGAAGTTATTTATGAATGTGACTAAGTGTAAAGTGGGACATAGCATCTCCTGGATTTTCAGAGAGATTGAATTGCTAGCAATCCAGTCATCTTCCCACCATTTGACATTGGTTCATTGGCTCTGCTATTCATGCCCCTCTGATCTATCATCTTAACTTCAACATTGTTTCAACGTTTTAAAGTAATTGATATATTTTAATGCTAAACTTAGTGAGTTCACTGAAATGATAATGTTATATACATAAATATCTGGACAGTTGCCATGGATTTTGGAAAGGAGAAATTTCTTTTTAAACAGCATGTTTCATAATGTTGGAGACCCATGACACTTCAGTTATAAATTGCTTGTGCATGGATGGTCACTTTTCTAAAATCTGTAACATACTCTTCTAGATAAGAAATCTTGAAATAGAAGCAGTGGTCCCCAACCATCAGGCCGCGGACCACTGTAGTAAAGCATAGATGTAAGGTTTAAAGGCTTAAATGTTATACATATAAAATGTTGCCTGTTAACTGCTGTTTAACTTCTTTTGAAAGTTATTTCAAAAAGTTATCGAAAGTTTTGGATGCTCTGGCGTTTGAGCTGGTGCACTCCACTGGGGGCAGCGTAGCTCAGTTGTGGTTAACTGAAGATTTCCATAGACTGAAGGGTCTGGACTATATACATATACTGTATATTTTGTTATTTGTATTTTACTCATTTTCTATTTGTGCTTGTATATGCAAAGACTGAGCCTGAGGCCATGGTGTTGCCTGGCATGAGTTGGGGCTAGTGCACTCCATTGTGGTTGACTGATATACATGCATATTCTGTGTCGTTGTGTTTTTTTCTGATACTCTGTATGTGCTTGTTTTCTTGTATGTGTGAGGATTGGGCCTCAGGCCGCGGTGTCATGGGGGTGGGCGGGGGGGGGATGCATTGGACCGGTGTGTGCAATGTTGCTGCTGCCCTGCGGTATTTGCTTGCTGGAAGACAAGCTCCATTGTGGTCGACTGTGGATTGATGGTGTGAGTAGTGGGACTCTTTTATTGCGTGGTTGTCATACCATTTGTGCTTGCTATCTTGTGTGTGCTTTGTGCAATGTGTGACTTTTGGTACTGTGTTTTGTACCTTGACCCCGTCTCACATTGTGCTATCTCATTTGGCTGTATTCATGGGTATCTACATATGGTTGAATGAGAGTTAAACTTGAATTGAATTCAATTAGGTTTTTAGTTCAGTTGCTGTCTCTCCCACCCCCTCTTTCCATAACTCCCACTCCACTCCAGAAATGAAGGGATCATTAAATTGTCAAAGCAGTGCTTAAAAAAAAATACTCCACTACTTGAACAAGGTTTAATTGGTAGGGTCTTATTTAAGAAAGGAAATAGGAGTAATCCTGGAAATTATTGACCAGCGAGTCTTACTTCAGTGGTGAGCAATCTATTGGACAGAATTCTTAGAAACCGTATTTATGAGCATCTGGAGAAGCATAGTCTTATAGGCGATAGTCAGCATGGCTTTGTGGTTTGCAGGTAATGCCTCATGAGCCCAATTGAGGTGTTTGAGGATGACAAATGATCCTTAAAACAAATTAATGAAGTGGTGTACTGTATATAGATTTTAATTTTAGTAAGGCGATAAGCCAGGATCGCCGTGGTGGGCTCATCCAGAAAGTTGAGGCATGTGATCCATAGAAACTTGGCTGTGTGGATTCACAGTCAGCTTGTCCACAGATGGCAGGGTGCACTAGTCGATGGAGCATGTTCTGCCTGAAAGTTGGTGACCACTGGTGTTCCACAGGATCTGTTCTGAAACTTCGGCTCTTTGTGATTGTTATAAATGAAGTGGAAGGGTAGGCTGGTAGGCTTGCCAATGACTTGGAGATTGTAGGTGTTATGAGTACAAAAAAAGTTTGTCTTCAGTTCCAGCAGGATAGAGATCGGATGAATAGTTGTGCAGAGATGTGGCGGATGGAGTTCTATGTAGAAAAGTTTTAAGTGCTACACTGTGGAAGGTCAAACTTGAAGGCTGAGTAGAAGGTTAATGGCAGGATTCTTAGCAGTGTTGAGGAACAGAGGAGTCTTGGGGTCCAAGTTGATAGATCCCTCAAAGTTATCATGCAAGTCGACAGGATGGTTGAGAAGGCCTAAGGAGTGCTGGCCCTCATTGGTTGGTGGACTGAGTTAAAGAGCCACTCAGGGATGTGGGTATATTATCCTTTTTGTGACTGTTTTTCTGCTGTTGTAATTATATGTGCTGTGTGTGACTGTTGGTACTGTGTTTGCACCTTGGCCCTGGAGGAGCGCAGTTCTCTTTGGCTGCCCTTTCTTGGGTACTAGCCGACAAAGTACCCAGGACATCTTCAAGGAGTGGTATCTCAGAAAGGCAATGTCCATTATTAAGGACCTCCAGCACCCAGGGCATGCCCTTTTCTCACTGTTACCACCAGGTAGGAGGTACAGGAGTCTGAAGGCACACACTCAGCGATTCAGGAACAGCTTCTTCCCCCCCGCCATCTGATTCCTAAATGGACATTGAACCCTTCGACACTACCTCACTTTTTAAAAATATATAGTATTTCTGCTTTTTGCATAATTTTTAATCTATTGAATATACGTATACTGTATAAATTATACTGAGTAAGATGTGCTTATTTTTTTTTTCTAATTATGTATTGCATTGATCTACTGCTACTAAGTTAATAAATTTCATGTAACTTGAACTTAACGTGAAAATGCTATAAAACTCTGGTTCGACCACACTTTGAGTATTGTGTTCAGTTGTGATCGTCTCGTTGTAGGAAAGATCTGGGAGCTTAAAAGGTAGTGTAGAGGAGAGTGGCGAAAATGTCTTATCAAGAAAGGTTGAGAGACATACAGCTTTTCTCTTTGGAATGACAGTCATCCCTTTAAAGTGAGTGGAGGAAAGTTTCATGGAGATGTCAAAGGTAGTTTTATCTTTTTAACAGGGTGATGGGTTCTGAGGGTGGTGGTAGAGGCTGATACAATAGGAACTCTTTTAAAGGCTCTTTGGGCACATGGGTGTAGGGAAAATGGAGGGTTATGGGCTCTGTAAGATTCATTATGGGTAGGTGTATATGGGTCAGCACAGCATCGTGGGCTGAAGGGACCGTACTGTACTGATCACTAACCTGGGAATTACGATGCATGTGGAAGATGTTATCAGCTGAACCATACAAGTGGCCTTTGGTCACAGCTAACCTGCACACTTGATGCCCAGTTTGTTTTTGATAGGACCACTTCTCTATAAACCTCCTGATAGCTTTGGTTCAAACATGAACAAAAACATTACATTCTAGATGAGAGTGACGGCTCTTGGTTGCATATGACTGTATTTCCAAGTGGCCTTGTCAAACTGAAGTCATAGACATCAAGGAGGAGGCTCTCCAGTGGTTGGAATACTTGCTTACACAGTGGAAGATGCTGGTGATTGTTGAGCCTAGTCCCAGGACAATGCTGAAGGAGTGGCTCAGAGCAGTGTCCTAGATACAACCATCTGCAACTGCTTTGTCAATAATCTTACAACTTCTATTGTGCATTAATTGGCAAACATCACTAGTTCCTATCCTATATTCAATTCCAATCGCAGTGCTTCAGTCCATGATCCATGTAGAGACAACATTCAGTCATGCCCTGAAAATCGGCAAGTAGAATACACATTACAAGTGCCAGCCAATGACAGTTCTCAATAACGTTGAATCTTACCATCTGTCTTTGACATTGACTAGTACTATTATCAATTAACGCTCCTGCATTGTACTGTGGCTGTAGTGTATGTCGTCTACAAAATGAGTAATTATTAATCACCGTGGCTCCTACAATGGCTTTCCCTACTTCCGATTGGAAAGTGTAAAGGGTTATTCATTCAGGGCCCCAAACAGTTCTTCCAGGTGAGGCAACACTTCACCGGTGAATCTGTTGGGGACATATACTGTGTCCGGTGCTCCTGTATATCGGTGATACCCGACATAGATTGGGAGACTGTTTTGGCGAGCACCTTTGCTCTGGCAGCCAGAAGAAGCGGGATCTCCCAGTAGCCACCCATTTTAATTCCACTTCCCACTCCCATTCCTGTATGTCAATCCATGACTTCCTCTACCATCACGATTAGGCCATACTCTGGCTGGAGAAACAACACCTTGAGCCTGGGTAGCCTCCAACTGATGGCATGAACATCGATTTCTCGAACTTCCAGTTATGCCCCCCACCCCTTCACCATAACCCATCCCTTTTCCCTCTCTCTCACTTCATTGCCTCCCTCTGGTGCTCCGCCGTGCTTTTCTTTCCTCCGTGGCCTTCTGTCCTCTCCTATCAGACTCCCCATTCTCTAGCCCTGTATCTCTTTCACCAATCAACTTCCCAGATCTTGATTTCATTCCTCCCCCCTCGGTTTTACATATCACCTTATGTTTTTCTCTCTTCCCTCCCCCACCTTTTAAATTTACTTCTCATCTTTTTTTCTCCAGTCCTGATGAAGGGTCTCAGCCCGAAAAGTCGACTGTATTCTTTTCCATAGATGCAGCCTGGCCTGCTGAGTTCTTCCAGCATTTTGTGTGTGTTGCTTGAATTTCCAGCATCTGCAGATTTTCTTTTGTTAATCATCACTAGTGCTATTTCCTGTATGACTTAGAAACGTATAATTATTCCTTCATTTGTGTCAGACTTAAATCGTGGAACATCGACCAAACTCTAACGTGAGAGCATATTCATTAGAAAGAATACAACTGCAAAGGGAAGCTTGTCATTTCTTTTATGAGGGCTATTAAGGGAGGGCATTAAATGCTGGCTCTGCATCCTGAAAAACATTTTAAAGTAGTTTTTTTCCATTCAATAATCAAAATTAATAACTTGTATCTATCCTTAGCCAGTATTTTATCCAGAACTGTTTACACCAATCCAACAAAAGTTATTTAGTTCTTGGGGATTGTAGGCATGATTGTTGAGGCCATATTTGTGTCTGTTGAGAAATCTTTTCTAACTTGATTAAGTTAAAAAGGGCATGATGTCAGGATAGAAGCATGTCCTTTTAGAACTTTAGTCAGAGGGTGGTAAATCTGTGGTATTTGTTGCCATGAGTGGCTGTGGAGGTCAAGGGTTTGGGTGTATTTAAGGCAGAGGTAGATAGGTTATTGATTAGCCAGGACATCAAAGGGTATGGGATGAAGGCAAGAGAGTGGGGATAACTGGTTGAAGTGGATCAGCCCATGATTAAATAGCGGAGCAGACTTGATGGGCCGAATGGGCCTAAATCTTATGGTCATGTGGTCAACAGACAGCATTGGGTATTGAGGTAGAACTCATAACCGCATCGAATGATTTGGAAGCTTGGGATCATGCCTAAATGTTACCAGGTTGAAACCCACCCCACTTCAACAAGTCACCAACTCCTTTTCTTCAATATCCTAAGTTCGGTCTAGTGCTATTGAAAGTACCAATTAAAGTAATTATGTGAGCAAATATGTTTTTATGCACAATACTGTTTTGTTGACTATTGTTGTATTGAGTATTTGTTGTATTCCATTGAGTTATACAAAGAATGTCCTTTGTACGCTGATAATTGAATTATTTTTGGAAATAGCAGGCAGGATAGATAAAGAATAATCAGAGGATGTTGTCTACTTAGGTTTTAAGAATGCCTTTGGCAAGGTGCCACACATGAGACTCCTAAACAAGATAAGAGGCCATGGTGTTGCAGGAAAGATACTAGGATGAACAAAAGATTGGGTGATTGGCAGAAGAAAAGAATAGGAATGAGCAGGGCCTTTTTTTGGTTCGCTGCCAGTGACTAGCGTTCGCAGGTGAGGGTGTTGGGTCTGCTACTTTTCAAGTGATGCATTAATAATACAGATAATGGAATTGATTTCTTTGTGGGCAAGTATGCAGTTGATATAAAGATAGGTGATGGAGAAGGTAGTGTTGAGGATCGGGGGTCTGCAGAGGGACAGATTAGGATAATGGGCAAAGAAGTGGCAGATAAGAGTACAGTGTAATCTAGGAAAGTGTATGGTCATGCACGTTGGTCAAAGGAATAAAGGTGTACACTATTTTCTAAACGGAGAGCAAATTCAGAAATCGGAAGTGCAAAGAGACTCGGTAGCCATAGTGCAGGAAAGTTGTCCTTTAGAACTGAGATGAGTAATTTCTTCGGCCACTGGGTGGTGAATCTGTGGAATTTGTTGCCACAGATGGCTATGGAGGTGTCCTCTTTTGTACTATTGGCTAGCTTACTTTAACATTTCATCTTATCTCTCCTTATTGTTTTTTTTAATTGCCTTCTGTTTGTTTTTAAAAGCTTCTCAATCTTCTAGCTTCCCACTAATTTTTGCTATGTTGTCTGCCCTATCTTTTATTTTGATGCTGTATTTGACTTCCCTTGTCAGCCACGATTGCCCTGTCCTCCCTTTAGAATGTTTCTTCTTCCTTGTGTGATTTCCAGATTACTACCAGAAACTCCAACCACTGCTGTTCTATTGTCATCCCTGCTATCGTCGCCTTCCAATCAACTTGGCCAGCTCCTCTTTCATGTCTCTATTGTTCCATTTATTCCACTGAAATATTTGATACACCAATTTTAGCTTCTCCCTCTCAACTGTAAGGTGAGTTCAATCATATCATGATCACTACCTCCTAAGGGTTCCGTTACCTTTAGCGCCCAAAGCAAATTGGTTTCATTATACAGCACCCAATCCAAAATTGGTTTTTCCCTAGTGGGCTTGACCCCGCTGCTCTAAAGAATTCTACAAATTCTTTCTCTTGAGATCCAGCACCAACCTGATTTTCCCACTCTACCTGCATATTGAAATTTCCCATGACCATTGTAACGTTGCCCTTTTTTACATGCCTTTTCTGTCTCCTGTTGACATTTTTCTACCCCATATCCTGCCCACATTTCAATGGCCTGAATATACTGTAACCCCCATCAGGGTCTTATTTCTCTTGCAGTAAAGATCTTTGATAACGATGCCTGTAATAGTTGTCATTTCATTGATGATAGCGTTTAATCCTAGACCCAAGAATGAACTAAGCTTCTGACATTGAAATTTGTCTTTGCACTTGCCTCAGATGTTAATTCTCAGAAACATTCAAAGGCTGAGTAACTGACACTGGAAATTTGACAGGATTTTTTGGGAGCCGTAGCCTAGTTGTGAACTTCAGTGCAATTTGCAGAACACTTTACGAAATAGAAAAAAATGTCAAATCATTCAAAACAAATCTGTCACAGCTCTAAAAGCTGACAAATCAAGAGGTAGCTGACATGAATGTAAACTGTTGTAAGGCAATAATGTTCACACTAACTCGTTCATGAGATAGCAATCTGCTGTCCCATCTGTATTTGTGCATAAGTGCGAGATTCCCTGATCCTATGAAAAAGAGCAAAAAGGTTAGCCAGGTATCCTGAATAATATTTACCTCTAAATCAATAAAACTAAATGATAGAGCAGTTTTTTTTTAAAGTTTGCTTTGTTCAAATTAGCTGCTGTGTTTTTCCACATCATAATAGTGATTATATTTCTTAAACAGAAGAAACCAAGGACTGGGATAGACTATTCAACTCCCAGTATGATCTCACTGGATACCATGTCCTGCTGTCTCACCATACCCTTGGGTGCATTTTCTGTTTAGAAACCTATCTACCTCCAAATATTTTTAGCAACTTGGACTCCTGTTGTGGCAGAGAACTCTCCAGGTTCTGAGGGACCAAGTTGCTCACATTGATGAAGTGTGAAGAGATTCACTTTGGAATGTCATACTTGAAGGGAGGATTCCTAGCAGTGAGGGGAGGATGAGAGAGAAATTGGGGTCCACATGCATAGATCCTTCAAAGCTGCTGCACAAGTTGATAAGTTTATTAAGAAGGCGTATTGTTTTGTTTGCTTTCATTAGTCAGAGGATTGAGATCAAGAGCTGCAACATAATATTGCAGCTCCATAAAACTCTGGTTGGACTACACTTGGAGTATTATTTTCAGTTCTGGTCAATTCATTACAGGAAGGAGGTGGAAGCATTAGAGAGGTGATTTACCAGGATGCTGCCATGTCACATGAGTATAGGTTGAGTGAGCTATTGCTTTTCCCTTTGGAGCGATGGGGGATGAGAGTTGACTTGACAGAGGTGTATAAGAAAATAAAGCATAGATAGACTGGACAGCCAGTGCCTTTTCCCAGGGTGATAGTGGCTAATATGAGTGGGCATAATTTTAAAGTGATTGGAGGTAAGTTTCAAGGGGATGTCACAGCAAGTTTGTTTACTTTTACAGTTACATTGGTATGTGTGTGGAACACTGCCAGGAGAGGTGGTAGAGGCAGGTACATTCAGAACTCTTATGAGATTCTTAGGTAGGTACGTGGCTGATCGAGTAATAGGCAGTCTGTGGGAGGGAAGGGTTAGATTGATCTTAGAGCAGGTTAAATGGTTGGCACAACACTTTAGGCCAAAGTGCCAGTACTGTCCCTTCCTCCATTGATGCTGCCCTCACCTGCATTTCCTCCATTTCCCGGATATCCTTGTTAACCCCTTCTTCGCACTGCCTTAAAAAGGTAGAGGTCCTCTTATCTTCACCTATCACCACATGAGCCTCCAATCAAACACATCATTCTCCACAAATTCCACAATCTTCCATGGTATCCTACCACCAATCACATTTTTACATCCTCCCAATCTCCACTTCCTGCAGGGATAACTCCCTCTGTGACTCACGTGTCCAATCATCCCGACCCACTAATCTCCCTCCTGGCACATTTCCCTACACCTGCCCATTCACTTCCTACCTCACCTGGAAGGACTGTTTGGGGTGTTGAATAGAGGTGAGGTAGGAAGTGAAGGTAAGACTTCACCTGTAAATCTGCTGGGGTTGTCTATTGTATCTAGTGCTCCTGATGAAGCCTCCTCTACATTAGTGAGGCCAGATGGAAAATGGGGTCCACTCTGTCAAGCATCTCAACTCCATCTGCCAAAAGCAGAATTCCCTGCTGGCCAACCATTTTGATTCCTATCCCTATTCCTGTTCTGAAATGTCAGTCCATGACCTCCTCTTCTGCCATGCTGAGGCCACTTTCAGGGTGGAGGAACAACACTTCATATTCCAGCTAGGTACTCTCCAAGTTAATGGCATGAACATTGATTTCTTTTGGTAATTTTTGTTTCTCTTTTAATTCCCTCCCACTTCCCTCTTCTATTCCCCACTCTGGCCTCTTGCCTCTTTTCCTTACCTGCCTATCACCTCCTCCTGGTGCCCCTCCTTCTCTTTCTCCCATGGTCCACTCTCCTCTCTTGTCAGATGCCGCCTTCTCCAGCTCTTTACCTTTCCCAACCACCTGTCTTCACCTATCACCTTTTAGCTTGCCCCCTTTCCCCTCACACACCTTTTTATTCTGGCGCCTTCCACCATCCTTTGCAATCCTGATGAAGGGTCTTGGCCCAAAACATTGACTGTTTATTCACTTTCATAGATACTGCCTGATCTGCAGAGCTCTTCCAGCATTTGGTGTGTGTTATGCTGGAATTCTAGCATCTGCAGAATCTCTTGTGTTCGTGCTGTATGGTTCCATGTTCTGCCACAATCCTGAATGTCCGACACCATATCCTGTAACTGTGAACCTCTCTGCATCCAGCCTGTCAAGACGTGTTTCGTTCTTTGAAATGTATGGCCCTGTGGAATCTTTCTTAATAGTCAGGATATGTTTCCTCTTGTGGGTGGCTAATTTAAGATTGAAAGGGTGTGTAATGTTTCCTGGGAGTCATGGTTCTTTGAAACCCTCTTCCTTGAGGGATGATAAATGTAGAGTTGAATACTTTTAATTCAAGGTAAATCAACCTTTGATAAGCTAAGGGGAGATGGGTTATTAAAGGTAGGCTGGTTGCAGTCAGATGAGTTATGATTTAACTGAATGGATGACTAGGCTGGGGACTTGAGTGCCCAACTCTTGCTCACAGTTTGTATAATCATATATGTCATTGTTTCCATCCTTTATAACTTTGCAACAGAGGAATTCCTTGGCCCAATGGGCTGAGAGAATAGATCTTGTTTGCTCAAGGTAGAAGATCAATATAAGACACCATTATTGGCAATGTGTGAGGATCACAAGCTGTGTCGTAAGAAAGAGGCTTTCTTTGAAATGCATGTAAAGGCAAATTAATTGATCTCATGAGAACCAGACTCCACAGCCTAATCGTCAGTCCTGCACGTACACTAGTGTGATTGGTGATGCAATCTCGCAGCTGAAAAGACTCTGTGACAATGTTACCGTGTTGTGAGCACAGTTTCCATAATCTCCAGTGGACTTTCTATATTGAACCCAAAGAAATCTTGCTTTATTGATAGAGCCAGAATTTTCAAAGACAAATTAGGACTTTAAATGACTGGGGTGTTGTTTTCATTTTGTGGATTTGTCATTATTGTGCCCCGATGCCAAAACAGCTCATAAAAACCAGAAGCCAGCAGTCCTTAAAAGTGCTCAAATATCATTTGCCTTGGCTGAGGCACTACCTTCTGAAATAACTGCAAAAAGGCCCAGTTATTGCTGATCTTCATGACAATTTTTTGGCACCTTTCAGGAATTAATTCATATTGGGTCTTAGGGTTAAGTTGGTGCTGTAGAGAATTCTTCTGTTAGTTACCGGGTAGTTTTTTTCTGGGTTTTTTTTTAGGCAAATACAGTATGAGTTCGGGAGGTTATTATATCTGTGTTAACTGTTTGCATTTGTATTCTGGCCTTATTAATCATGTACTCTCAAGCTCTCTGTATTTGTTTTTTTCTACGTTCTGTTTGAAAATTAATAAAAAGATTTAAGAAATAAAGAGAACTCTGCCATTCTAATTAATTAATCAGCTGAGGAGGACCTTGTTTGATCGTACGGTGGCAGAATGCCATAATAGCTTATTGCTTATAAAATGGATCATGAGATTCTCTCAAGTATGAAACTCAGTTTATGCAAGTTGTAAACATAGTGAAGAATTGTCCAATTAAAGGACCAATCTTAATGGAAATTATGTATTTTTAAGCAGCTTGTGTGGAACACTGTATTGTGAAGACAATTGTAAAGAATGTAAGGAGGTTTCTATTGAACTTCCCCATTCTGGCTATCGAGGAACAAACAATCTGCTTAAGGAACTCAGCAGGCTAACAGAATCAGAGGTGGGGGGGGGGGAGAGGAGAAATTGTTGAAATTTCAGGTCAAAACCCTTCATCAGTACTGAGGGGGAGATGGTCAATACAGAGAGAAGGGGATTGGTGAGCAGGCACCGGAAGTGCTTTGTGGACAACTGACAGGAAAAGTGCACCTTTGGCAATGGGAGAGAAGATTGGATATGGCTATTGAAAAAGTGAGAAGCAGGCATATATGTTTATCTGATAAGTTAAAGGATGTGGTCACTAGGGGATAGGTGAAGTTGTATCTTCTGATCTCTCTTGGCCATTGAGCTCCATATTGAGCAGCCCCAGGACAAGAAATCCCCTGATACAATCAATACTTTGCTCAGAGATTTGCAGTATGCCTTGGTAGCCAGCCACTAAATCTGATGAGCCATTCGTTCTGAATCATCTATACCCATGCAATGAGTGGCCAGCTCTGAATAAATTACACTGCCTCAATTCACACGACATTTCTCACATCAAGTCCCGTGAGAATCCCAATCGCTATTGACCAATTCACTGTTATGTGGCCTTTTCATCATGTGGCAAAAAGTTAAAGTTTGTCCCAAGTCTTATAGGCTCACCAGGCTGGTGTTTATGCCGGTTTCCATGATGGCGTGAAGCGACTGAGAGTACCAGACTACCCCCCCCCCCCCCCCCCACCCCGGATAGGACGCCAGTCTATCCGACTGTACTGTATCCGACAGAGTCGACTGTACTTCCTTAGAAGGTTGGCGTCATTCAATGTCTGTAGTGAGATGCTGAAGATGTTCTATAGGTCAGTTGTGGAGAGCGCCCTCTTCTTTGTGGTGGCGTGTTGGGGAGGAAGCATTAAGAAGAGGGACGCCTCACGTCTTAATAAGCTGGTAAGGAAGGCGGGCTCTGTCGTGGGCAAAGTACTGGAGAGTTTAACATCGGTAGCTGAGCGAAGGGCGCTGAGTAGGCTACGGTCAATTATGGAAAACTCTGAACATCCTCTACATAGCACCATCCAGAGACAGAGAAGCAGTTTCAGCGACAGGTTACTATCGATGCAATGCTCCTCAGACAGGATGAAGAGGTCAATACTCCCCAATGCCATTAGGCTTTACAATTCAACCGCCAGGACTTAAGAACTTTTTAAAAGCTATTATTAATGCTTTTTGAGATAGTGATTTAGATGCATATCATATTTTTTACTGAGTTAAGTATTGTATGTTATTAGTTTTGCTACAACAAGTGTATGGGACATTGGAAAAAAAGTTGAATTTCCCCATGGGGATGAATAAAGTATCTATCTATCTATCTATCTATCTATCGTGAGGTTAACCCCCAGCATTTTGCTGTTACCCATTTTCAGCTGGGACTGGAGCAATGTGTGGTTAAGTGCCTTGCTCAAGGACACAACACGCTACCTCGGCTGGGGCTCGAACTCACGACCTATCATGTAGCAAAGACTGGTAATAAAATATCCTCATTGCAACATATTCTCAGAGTACTTATTGCACCTCATCCCCTTCAGCAAAGCAGGATGGACTACATATATAACGCAGAAAATAAGATCCATTCTCTGTTTTGTCTCAGTAATTTTGCAAAATTCTTTGTGCTTTTTAATCTCTGACCATAAATAATTAAATGGGGGGGGGGTGGTTAATGGCTTAAGGAACAAATAAACAAAATGGCACACTACATTATTTCATAACTTTGTCAAAGTAGGTTCCTGCTGACTGTGACAAACCTGCTGCCCATTTCTTTTGCAAGCTTAAACTGTTGTCCAGCCTTAATCTGGTCCTAATGTGGAGGTCCCTTTTTATTTGTTCTGGGCTCCATAGAATCCCGAGGCATGGTCTGGGTGGTAACAAGGCCACGGGTGATTCAGTGAGAATAACCTGTCCTGAAACATCCCCAGCTCTCTGTGACAAGCTGAGGGAGTGGCTTTACTGGTTGCTGTGAACCTGAACAGGTTTAACATGTTCCTATTACTATAACCCTGAATTCTGTGTTGCCTCCTTGATCATCGCTCTCTGGGACCCTGATATCACCTTATCATCAAGTTCTATTTGCTAATACTGCTTTTATACAGATGTTTTATGCATGTACTAAATTTTATTTTTCTTCTCATCCAATCCTCTACTGTATTACCATAATTTCGCCTTTATTATTATGGTTGCTGTTCTCCCGTGGCCTTTAAATTCCCGTTGACTGCTTTGTTCCATTTTGTAGTGATTCTGGTCAATAATGACAGAGATTAAATTTTAACATACAGTACTGGAGATAGCATGATTTCCTTTTATAATATGGTTTTATGAATGTTTTTCTTGTGAATGTTTGTGTATCTCCTCATGGTTATCTAAATTATTCATGAGGGTGACGGGTAAGTAGAACAAGCCGCTGGAGGAAGTGGGCAGAGAGTGGATACAGTTTAAACATTCTGAAGGGTGTTTGAAGAAGTTCATGGACAGGATAGATATAGAAGGATATGGGCCACGTGCAGTTAAATTAAATCAAATTGAGTTTATAGTAACATGCACAATGACACTGGGCTGCAGGTAGAACGGATAACTTACAGGCAGGTTGAAATGGGACAAGTTCAGAAGGGCAGCTTGGTTGGACGAGACAAGTTAAGCCAAAAGGCATGTTTCTGTGATGTATATTCTGTGACTCAAGCAGGTGTAGATTATGGAAGCCAAAGGTATTGGATACTTTTTGGGTTTTGTATGCTGTTATTAATGGATGGACTGCATAAGTACTTCATAGGAAATATTATGAGGTAAATGTATTCCCAACCTGTAATCAAATTCAGCAATAAAAAAATGTAGAGAATATTTTTTATTACGAAGAGAGGTGAATAAAGAGGAACAGTAGGGATGCTTCTGCCCTTCAGAAGGATAGTTTGAGAGTGAAAATTCAGCATTGAATTCCTAATTCTCTAACTGTTGGAAACATGGGATCCCAAAGGGAGCACAAAAATTTAATATCATACTACAAAACTGCGAAAAGAGAGAATAGAATAGTATAAATACAGCATATAAGACACTTGATGTGAATTGGTTGCCTATGGGAAGAATGAGTTTCCAATGGACAGTTTAATTTCCACACCTATCAATCAGCAGATTAATTTTGATTTCACAGTAGGAATTTTACTTTCATAACAAGGTACTATTTCTGACTTTTTAAAAAAATTTTATACAAAAATTATATTCCAAGTTAATGACTATCCATCTTTATCAATAACACCTTCTGTTTATAGCTAAGGTTACAACAAAGGAAATTGAAATATGGTATTTAAGGTTCTTTTTTAGCCTGGAGGTGAGCTTTATGGTGAACCATGTGATAACTACTTCTGTGTCTCCCTGCTGACCTGCAGCTTTTTGTCTGCATGACTTTTAGTAGGGTTTTGTCCAGATGCAGCCTAGCTGACAATTTCACAATCTTCAATTCCATTTGCAATTCTGCAATAAAAAGTGACCCAATCGTGACTGCAGGTAGCAAATCGAGACACTCAGTACAGGGGCTGGATGACCCTCTATTCTGAGACTGTGCCCTCTGGTCTTAGACTTCCCCACTATAAGAAACTTCCTTTCTATATCCATTCTAGGCCTTTCAATCTTCAATAGGTTTCAATGAGATTCCCCCTTCATTCTTCTAAATTCCAGCGAGTACAGGACCAGTACAATCAAGCGCTCCTCATACGATAACCCTTTCATTCCTGGAATTATTCTCGTGAACTTCCTCTGAACCCTTTCCAATGTCTACACATCATTTCTTAGATAAGGTGCCCAAAACTGCTCTCAGTGCTCTGTGAAGCCTCACCAGTGCCTTAAGAGTACTGTACTCAACATTATATCCTTGCATTTATATTCTAGTCCTCTTAAAATGAATGACATCATTGCATTTGCCTTCCTTATCACTGACTCACCCTTTAGGAAATTATGCACAAGGACTCCCAAGTCTCTTTGCACTCAAAGGTTTGAGTTTTCTGCCCATTTAGAAAATATGCCAAGCTTTTGTTCCTTTTAAGGGAGTTATCATTTCACAGAGATATACAGCATGGAAATAGGCCATTCAGCACAACAAATCCATGCTGAACAAGATGCCTATCTATGTTCATCCCATTTGCTTGCATTTGGCCCGTATCCCTTTAAAACTTTCCCATGTACTGTACTGTGGAAAGGTCAGGCATACATATAGAGTTAAGGTGCCTAAGACTTTTGACAGTACTGTAGTAAGTTTCTACCAAAGTGAATGACTATACGATTCCTGATTCTGTATTCCATCTGCCGCTTTTTTGCTCATTCCCTTAATCTGTTTAAGTCCTTCTGTAGTCTTGCTGCTCCCTCAACACGACCTACCCCTCCAATTGCTCTTAGACCTCATCCTTAACAATCAACTCCATCATCTTCCCAACCACTGAGTTCAGGCTAACTAGCCTGTAGTTTCCTTTCTTCTGCCTCCCTTCCTTCTTGAAGAGTGGAGTGACATTTGCAATTTTCCAGTTGTCTGGAATTGTGATTCAAGTCATTCTTGAAAACTCATTACTAATGCCTCTACAATTTTATCAGCTACCTCTTTCAGAACCCTGGGATGTCATCCATCTGATCCAGATGACTTGCGTACCTTCTGATCTTTCAGCTGCCCAAGTACCTTCTTCCTAATAGCATTGCACTCACTTCTGCCTCCGACACTCTTGAACCTCTTGCATACTGCTCGTGTCTTCCATAGTGAAGACAGATGCAAAACACTTACTCAGTTTGTCTGCCATTTCCTTGTCCCCCATTGCTACCTCTCCAACATCTTTTGTAGCAATATGATATCTACTGTTGACTCTCTTTTATTCTTTATATGTCTGAAAGTATTTTTGGTATCCTCTTTGATATTATTGGCTAGCTTAACTTCATATTTCATCTTTTCTCTTTAGTTGCCTTCTGTTGCTTTTTAAAAGATTCCCAATTCTCTAACACCCCACTAACTTTTGCTCTACTGTATGTCCTCTCGATTGCTATAATGTTATCTTTGACTTCCCTTGTAAGTCACAGTTGTGTCATCATGCTTTAATAATACTTCTGCTTTGGGATGTATATATCCTGTGCCTTCTGAATTTCACCCAGAAACTCCAGCCACTGTCATCCCTGCTAGTGTCCAATCTACTTTGGCCAGCTCCTCTCTCATGCCTAAATAATACTGATACATCTGACTTTAGCTTCTCCCTCTCAAGCTGCAGGGTGAAGTCATATTATGATCACTGTCTTCTTAGGGTTTCTTTCTCTTAAGCCCCTTAATCACACTCATTACAGAACAGCTGGTGGATTCAACCACAAGCTGCTTTAAAAAAACAGTTTCATAGGCACTATACAAATTTTCTCTCCTGGGATCCAACACCAACTGTATTTTCCCAATCTACCTGCATATTGAAATCCCCCATGACTATTGTAATATTGCCCTTTTGACATGTGTTTTCTACCTCCCATTGTAATTTGTAGCCCACATCCTGGCTCCTGTTTGGAAGCTGGTATACAACTCCCATCAGGGTCTTTTTACCCTTGAAGTTTCTAAATTCCATTCACAAGGATTTTACATCTTCCGATTCTGCTTTACAGTGTATCACCTCTTTCTAAGGATTTGATTTCAGTTTTTGCCAACAGAGCCACGCCAGCCCTCTGCCGACCATCCTGTGCTTTTGATACAATGTGTATCCCTGAATGTTAAGCTCCCAACTATGATCTTTCAGCCACGTCTCATACCTACCGATCTCTAACAGGCCTCAAGGTGATCTATTCTGTTTACTGCATGCATTCATATATAACACTTTCAGTCCTGTATTCATCACCCTTTTTGATTTTATCCCCATGTTACGCTGCAGTTCATCCCACTGACTGCAATTCTGCCCCATCATCTGCCTGTCCTTCCTGACAGTCTTACTGCACACTGTATCTAGTTGTATATGAACTGCCCCATTCTCAGCTCCAGAGGAGATCACAATGATCCAGAAATCTGAAGCCCTGGCACATGGCACAGGCAGCAATCCTGGAGGTCCTGCATTTCAGCTTTCTACCTAGCTCTCTAACTGTTCTCTTCTGTCTACGCTTACAGTACAGAAGGAAGCAATTTGGATATTCATGTCAGCCAGCTCTTTACTAAAGCTTATCCTTAGACTGATCCCATTGGCCTGGGTTCTCATCCTCATTCTGGATCTTCCTCTCCTACAATTACCTGTACTTAACTCATTCTTCCCTACAAATGGTCCTTGCCTCAATAACTCGCTGTAGGAATTCACTCCATTCTTTGAGACCACTTCAAATAATTAAATTATAAAATTACTGTAAATTTAGTTCCATGTTTCACAGTAGTGATATTAACTGAATATTGTACTGCATTTGGGCAGTTTGATAACATGGTGGAGATGACTTTGCACATGGATAAATCAGATCTTTTGCTGCATGCCTTTTACTTCAATTGTTCACTAAAGCAAGTATTTTGGAATTTGTATGTATAAGATTAGCACACTGTAGCCTGCCAATTATAAAACATTCCTCTCATGCCAGCACATTGAAAAATGGACTTTTTTCCCATAATTAATTAGTTCGAAGAACTGATCTCTCTGATGTGCCATATTTTTGTTTGTCTGTAAACAAAGTTTTAATTGGCATTATTTAATTGGTTTAGCAGATCAAAGTGAACTGTTTGCAATTCTGCAAATCACTTCATATGATTCAAATCTGCCATGGGAGTTGAATAAAAGTTAATGATCTACTGGTTTCCTGTTCAAATTTAACAAAAGATAAACCATTATATAGCTGACATGACTTCAAAAACATATGGAAAACTTTATTACAAAGCAGGTCCCAAAGCAAATAATTCCTGCTCCCAAAAGTGAAAACTTGCAGAAATTGATGAACAGTGACTGTATAGGTCTGACTGGTATCTCTCAGGAATGGAAATTGATAGATTGTTCTCACTGTCATGTTTCTTGGAGGACCTCATTTGAAGAACCTTGCTACACCTTGTGCAATGTACTTTTTAATTATGAGAGACTGAGTTTGCTGGTGTAAAGAGTTAGCTTAGCCTGTGATGACCATCTTGTATTGGGCTAAATCCATTTATGGTATCAAACCAATTTTCTTTGGTTTGCCATTTGGTTCTTTCCATTAAAATAGATTTAGCCTTGGAACTTTCTCATGTGTCTTATCACAATTATGTCTGCCCTGTCTACTAGACAGACTTAGTTTTCCTTATATATTTGATCTCATCTCCCTACTCCATTTCTATCACTACAAACCAACTTGGTCTCCCCATTCCCTTACCAAATTCCTTTAAACCTTCCCCAATAAGACTTGCAATCCTCTGCAAGGATGTTAGACCCATTCAACATTGAGGATTTGTATACTTGGCTATAGTGCAACAGATTGTGGAAGGTTAACTCGCCTACTGGTAACCGCACAAAGAGTCTGTGTGTTGTTTAGCCGCAGTGCCAGATCTGCTGTTGATGTATTCCATTTAACAGAAGGTTTGTTCCCACAAGGGGTCTGTGGTGGGAATACTGTCATGACAGGAAATAGGACAGTACAGCACACAGCAATGCTTTTTACCTGCAATGAATCATTTGGGGAGGGTGAGATCAGGTTTTTGCTGGTCATGTTTCTAAACTGACCATCTACTGCAGACCCAGGTCAGCTCAGAATGGAGTGGCACAGCATTCTCTTTCATATGGGTCTGTGGAGTGATGTAAAGGCAAAATTGATCAAGGATAGCAGATTTTATATGCTGAAGGACTGCTTCAAATAGATGGTTACCACTGGGGAATCTGCTTATTTTTTATTTCCAGAATACTTAATGGAGTGCACTCTAGATAATAGAGTGCGTCTTTGATTTGTGAATAAAATTCAATAGTTCTGTTTGTAATAAATGTTCCAATAAAAATCATCAAATGTGCAACATCTTTTTGAGTGTATTTTCAACATGACATCCTAGGCCCTAGGGATGAAGTAAACATACATTAAAAGCTTCTTGAAAAAACTAACAACGTTAGATTAAATCCAGCTACGCTTTCCTTTCTTTAATTTACAACTATTTTAAAATTTTAGTTGTATTAATCTACTTTACTATTGCTCCAGTCTCTAGTCTCTGATGGATATTGCCAGTAATTATCAAAAGTAAATTGCGTGTTTAATTTTTAAAGAGACTTCTTTCCAGTGAATTGTGTCAGGGTAAAATTCTTGCTTACTGAGTTAGTAGCATAAGGGCTAACCTGTCCACCTAAACCAAGAGCAAGGTTGGTTCGATCTCAGTGCTGGCCAGTTTGGTGATGTCGTGTACAGGTAACATATCGATGTGACAGGGCCCAGGTCCTAGTGCGGCGAACCACCCAGTGTTTGAACAATTTAAACGCTGGGACACATGGACTGAACAGGCAGGGTATTGGGACCAGAAGCAAGGGTCGGGCCAGTTCTGCTCACTCCTCCGCGATGTTTACTCCACTCTCCATGGTACTAAGGCTGTGAGACTACTCCTTGTGTTCCCTGTTTTGTGACAGACGAATCTCAGGGTTGTATAATTTTTGCATACTTTGATAATAAATGTACTTTGAACTTATTATTGTCACATGTACTGAAGTGCAGTGAAAAATATTTTGCATGGTATCTATAAAGATCACTGCATCAGTTTGATAAATTCAATAAAGCAAGTGAAATTAGCTTGTTGATTTTCATTGCATTGTTCAAGATAATTCTTTCTAAATAATAACAAAGACTAACTTAACCACCACAAGCCAGACTTCCCAGTGGCCAAACATTTTAATTCCCATTCCCATTCCTGTTCCAATGCGTAAATCCATTGCCTCCTCTTGTGCCAAGATGAGGACACCCGCAGGGTGGAGGAGCAATGTGTTATATTCTGTCTGAGTAGACTCCAATCTGATGATATGAATATCAATTTCTCCTTCCAGTGAACAAATATTCCCACCTCCCACTCCCTATTCCCCACTCTGACCTTTTACTCCTTCTCACCTGCCTATCACTTCCCCCTGGGTCCCCTCCTCCTTCCCTTTCTCCTATTGTGCACTCTCCTATCAGATTTCTTCTCCAGCCCTTAACCTTTCCCACCCACGTGGCTTCATCTATCACCTTCTAGCTAGCCTCTTCCCCTCCCCATCTTTTAATTCAGACATTCGCTCCTTCCCTTTCACTCCTGAGGGAGAATCATGGCCTGACACATCGACTGTTTACCCTTTTCCATAGATGCTGCCTGACATGCTGAGTTCCTCCAGCATTTTGTGTGTGTTGCTTTTTATTACAACACCCTGTCAACCCTTTCTTTATCTTTGAAAGCCTTTCTGTTTTGGGTTCTCTATGTTGAATGTCTCAGATATTTTTGTTTTGAAGATTAAGGATTCAGTTTAGATCCTGTTGTGTTTCAAATTAGATCCTGTTGCTGAGTGTCCCACACTTTACTAGAATTTTTCTGGCAAAGGAAGCCACTGTGAAGGTCTTTAAGTAAATAGTCACATTGAAACTTCCGTGATTAACATCTCTTACACATGACCCATTTGTGCTGCGAGCAAAAGCAGAAAAGTTCCCAGTAAGTGTGAGAAATGGCAAAGTAATTCTAATTGATTTAGGGTTTCCCATGATAGCTGAAACCCTTAAATTACTGAAGGTATGTATAAGACAGAAAAATTCCAAAATAATAACATTCATTGTCTTATCTGTATGCATCAAAAGGCATATTGGTTTCTGGGAAGAGGACTGGGAATACTACATAAACATTCTTTTATGCTACATAATTATCTTTTCTACTTTGGTAAAAATTATTTATTTTTTAATGCACTTCTTTTGGGTCTCAGCCGCTCACTATTCTAGTTTAGGGATGCTGTCGATTCAGCTTAGAGCAGATGGTCTGCTGCAAAAGTGGGTGAGCTTGTGGTGTATGATTAGAAAGATGGATTGAAATTAGCTAAGGTGAAGACAAAGTGGAGTGTTTTGGGCGATCCAGCCTGTCGCAATCAAAGTCCGATCTTATGAAATCCTCAATTTTTGCAGTATTGCAGGTTTGTGAGACTTAGTGTTACTTGTAGTGATGACATTGATCGTAATGTCATTTTACTATAAATAATTCTCAGAAAGCTTACCATTTCACATAGGTGTGCACAGCTTTCCAAATTGAGTACTAGTTTTATATGGTGGACTGTTCCCACTTTTGGCTCACCATATTGATAAGGTTAGATTCAATTTCTGGCATGTGTGATTAATGGTCTCCAATTATTTCTTGATTGAAGATTGATCCCTTTAGATACATTTCCTTTATTTCCTTCTCCTCACTTTAATACTCTTGTTCCTCCCCGGTGTATAATACTCCATACTATGAGGTCTTTTGTTGTATAAGAATCATGCTGACTAGATAAATACTTCCCCATGATGCCTGAATACATTATTCGATCAATATTTCATCTGTTCTCAATCCAAACCAAGCGTCGGTAAAAATTTGTAAATGAAGTTGAGTTTCCTGAACAATCACATGATGGAGAAAATAATTAAAGAGCTAAAGGAAGGTAAAAGACTCCAAGGACAACCCATCTTCATATAGATTATTTTCCCTACGTCTAATATACCAGACATATTCCCAATGAACTCTAGATTAGCCAAGTATGATTCAGTTTTGTAGGTCCATGCTGGTTTCACTCAATCATACTGCTATTCTAATTGTCTTAATATCACAACCTTATAATAAGTTTCTGTTTTTAGCCTGCTGTTGACATTGGGCTTACAAGTCAGCAAATCCTCATGTTCTGGCTTCCTTTTTTTGAAATAATGGTGATCTCACTTTCTATAGTTTAATCTCTGTGAGCAATTCCAACACAATATTTATTGAATTTTAGGAGCTGGTAACAACTGTAGCCACCATCTTTTAAATTCTGTAATGTTGATTATAGGTACTTGGGATTTATCATTTTTTCAGCTCATTAACTCCTTTCAGCATCTTTCGAAAAACGAGTTTAGATAACTTCCACGTAGTTCCTGAGGCATAATGTGGCACAGATTTGTGGTGTTAGTCAGATAATGAACCCTAGGACATGTGTTCATTCTCTGCACAGACAGCCCCATGCCAGACCAAGACCACCACCTTGCCTTTTCTTTCAACTCCAACATTAGCATCTTATATCCATATGAGCATGATAAAAGGGGACAGGGCAAAGCACGGGATACGTCTTGAAAAATATTTCTATATCTTCAGCACATCATTTGTGCTGAATCATCACTGCATTGTACTGCCACAAAATAACAAATTTCATGACCAGTTAGTGGATAATGAACCTGATTCTGATTGAACAATGGGCTGAAGCCAGTATAATTCTTAAAAATAAGAGATGGTACAAATGAAGTAGCAGTTTAGCTGACCAACTAGAACTGATTAATTTTAATTTCACTGAACACAATGATGATGGACACATCGATGTATCATATTCAAATTAAGCACAGAAAGTGTAGCACTATCATGTCCATTTAAGGTGCCAGTCTACAATAATGTGGATTTCTATTTGCATAACTTCAATCTGTGATGTAAAAAAGGGTCATAGTTTCAGATGCTTATAACTATAAATTCATATTATAAAGTGGAATTTATGCTTGCCAGTTTTATTACATTAATGTATGATGTTTGTTAGTTATTGCCTCTGGGCTTTAATTAATTTGGTACATAGAAAATGCATTTTGAATGCAATTATTTTCTCATACAATTTTTAATGATATTTTTGAACAACAAAGGGGACAGAATTTTCTCTCTATAGAAAACATTCAGTCCTGAGAACCATTCATCTGCTGCCAACACAAGCTTCCTGCACTGTACAATCATTTCAGAAAGACATCTTCCTAGTTGCCTAATTTTGAAACTGATGTCAAATTATGTCGAATTTTTTGGAGGAGGCACTTGAACACTTTTCCATTTAACACAGGTTGTCAAAGCAACCTCTGCACTGCTTGTCTGTGCTGCATAGCTCTTTGTCTCCTCGTTCTGAAGGTCTATTAGGGCCAGTGTTGAATGTTCAAGATGCCCTTATACACATCTAATTTTTGCAATAAATATGTAATTTTACAAAATGCCATGTATTGAAAACAAACAAAACGTGAATGGTTTTGAACTGTTTTTGGAAGTTGGCTAGCTGGCAGGAAGAGCAGTCTCTTTTTAAATTCAAAAGACATTTCTTTTACTTTCATCAGTGACTGAGCATTCAACTCAAAATGATAAAATCAGGTAAATCAGATTTTACAATCCATATTGTGTGCTCAATTGCTTTAAGATGCATTGTTAATATTTCAAAAGAATGAAATCTTGAAAAAGTATGAATGACAATAGCTTTTGGGATTATTTTGTGATGGTAGAATAGCATACCAGAATAGGTATATTTCATGTAAATTATGGAGTTAGCCATGTAAAATAGTAAGAAGGATTGTCTGTGGGAAAAAAAGCATTTCCTAATGGATTAGAATTTTTTTTCCTTATTTATAAAGAAAATTCATTGCAAAGGTGAAACTTTATTTTGTAATCATCAATTCCTAGGAAACACTTACTATTCTGTACTACCTATTAACAAATATTTTTAGTTATTTTAGGCTGATGAGCTAGTGATGCATTCTGAAATTTCCTTGTTTTATCGAGATACAGCACGGAGCAGGCCCTTCAAGACACACTGCCCAGCACCCCCGATTTAACCTTCCCTAATCATAGGACTATTGACAATGGCCGGGTAACCTACCAACCAGGAAACACACACAGAATGCTGGAGGAACTTAGCAGGCCAGGCAGCATCTATGGGAAAAAAAGTACAGTTTCGTACCAAGCCTCTTCGGCAGGACCTACCAACCAGAATGCTTTTGGACTGTGGGAGCAAATTGGAGCACGTGGTCACTGGGAGAACGTACAAACTCCTTACAGCCAGTGGTGGGAGTTGAACCTGGGTCGCCTCTACTGTAAAATGTTGTGCTAAACTACCATACCAGCCACACCCCCGCCATCTTATGAAAGCAGAACTCATTCGTAAATTTAGTTTTTAAAATTGTAAATGCACATTTTTCTTTTTATTTCCTCCTTTACCTTTTTGTCACTTGGTGTGGCTCAATTAATTTCAGAAGTTTGGATAATATATTTGGAAATTCTTTTCAGCAAGTGGAGAAGGCAGAGCTTTCAAATGGGGCTTTAATTGTCGTCAAAGTGTTGCAGAGTAACTGATGGTAATGAAGCAGTTAGAGATAACTTGCTGTCTGAGGATGAATTAAGGTTAGCTGCTCCAGCAGTGATCCTCAGCTAGTGGTTGGAAAGGAACAGACAGTCAAGGGAAGTATACATGAACAAGAGTTACCATTTTGGGAATAATTGATTTAATGCCAATGTTTCATGACACTTGATTATTTAAACTTAGTGAAGATATTAGCAATCATCCTGCCTCAAGTAGTTCAAGTTTCTGCTTTCAGCCACGAATTTTGGCCAGGTGGTACCTGCAGAATGCCATGAAGCATTGTCATAAAATCAGCCAGGGCCCTTGTTCTAATATGGATAGCTGATGGTTCACTAGGCCACATTCCTACCCAGTAAGAGCCTGCCTTAAAATAACATTGAGTGCTATCACATAGATTTGCAGCACACTACAGCTCAAAAACAGGCCCTTCAGCCCATCTAGTCTGTGCCAAACCATTAATCTGCCTAGTCCCATTGACGTGCACATGGACCGTAGGCTTCGATACCTGTCCAATTATCTCAATCAAACTTGCATCCACCACTTGCTTTTGTAGCTCATTCCACACTCTTACCACCCTCTGAGTGAAGAAGTTGCCCCTTGTGTTCCTCTTAAATGTTTCACCTTTCACTCTTAACCCATGACCTCCTGCTGTAGTCTCACACAACCTCAATGGAAAAAGCTTGTTTGCATTTACCATATCTATACCACTCATAATTTTGTATACCTCTATCAAATCCCCTCTCAATCTTCTACACTCTAGGAAATAAAGTCCTAAACTATTCAATCTTTCCCTGTAACTCAGGTCCTTAAGAACTGGCAACATTCTTATAAATTTTCTCTGCACTCTTTCAATCTTATTTCAATCTTATTTACATCTTTCCTAGAGGTAGCTGACCAAAACGGGACACAATAACTTCAAATTAGGCCTAACCAACGTCCTGTACAATTTCAACATTACATCCCAACTCCAGTACTCAAAACATTAAGTTATGAAAGCCAATGTGCCATTAGCCTACTTTACGACCCCATCTACCTGTGCACCACTTTCAAGGAATTATGGATCTCTGTTACCAGAACCCTGTGTTCTACAGCATTCCTCAGTGCCTTACCCTGGTTATTCCTCCCAGAGTGCCAACACCTCATACTTGACTGCGTTAAATTCTGCCTGTATTTTTTCAGCCCATTTTCCTAGCTTGTCTGTCCGTGCCTGCTGCAAGCTTTGATAGTCTTCCTCGCTATCTATTACACCCCTAATTTTGGTGTCATTCTCAAATTTGCTGATCGATTTTACCACATTACCATCCAGATCATTGATATATATGACAGGCAACAATGGACCCAGCATCGACTTTGCAGCACCCCCCTAGTCACAGGCCTCCAATCAGAGAGCTAACCATGTCTCTGGCTCTCCTGTGAAGCCAATGTCTCATTCAGTTTACTACTTCATCTTGAATGCCAAGCAACTGAAAATCCTTGAACAACCTCCCATGTGGGGCCTTGTAAAAGGCCTTTCTAATTTCCATGTAGACAACATCCGCTGCTTTGCCTTCAGCAACTTTCCTGGTAGCTTCCTCAAAAAACTCTAATATTGTTTAGACATGATCTACCATGCACAAAGTCATGTTGACAATCCCTAATTGGTCCCAGTCTATCCAAATAATTGTATATCCAGTCTCTTGGAATACCTTCTAATAACTTTCCCACAATTGATGGCAGGCTCACGGGCCTAAAATTTCCTGTTTTATTCCTAGGGCCTTTCTTAAACAATGGAACGACATGAGCTATTCTCCAGTCCTCCAGCGCCTCACCCGTGGCTGAGAATGCTTTAAGTAACTTTGCTAGGGCCGCTGCAATTTCTGCACTAGCCTCCCACAGGATCTGAGGGAACACCTTGTCAGGCTCTAGGGATTTATCTACCCAATCTTGCCTCAAGACAGCAAACACCACCTCCTCTGTAATCTGTATCGGGTCCATTCACTTGCTGCTGCTTTGTCTCACTCTGACTCTGTGTCCATCTCCCGAGTAAATACTGTTGCAAAAAATCCACCAAATCCATCTCTTTCAACTCCACCAATAGATTACCACTCTGATCTTCCAAAGGATTAATTTTGTCCCTTGCTATCCTTTTACTCTTAATATATTTGTAGAAGGCCTTGGAACCTCCTTCACCTTGTCTGCTAGAGCAACCTCATGATTTCCTCAAGTGTTCTGTTGTATTTTTTATGCTCCTCAATCACCTTGTGTGTTCCTCTCTACCTATACCAGCTACGCACTTCCTTTTTCTTAAACGGGTCCTTAATATCTCTCGAAAACCAGATTTCCCTAAACCTGTTATCCTTGCGGTTTATTCTGACAGGAGCATACAAACTCTATCACTCTCAAAATTTCACTTTAGAAGGCCTTCCACTTTCCAAGTGTTCCTTTCCCAGAAAACAACCTGTCCCAATCCACACTTGCCACATCCTTTCTGATACCATCAAAATTAACCTTTCTCCAAATTAGAATCTCAACCAAGGACCAGATAACCTTTTTCCATAATAACCTTGAAACAAATGGCATTGTGGTCACTAGGTGCAAAGTGTTCCCCTGCACAAGTTTCTGTCACTTGCAACAATGTCTTAATTCCACGTGCCCAAGTTCATCCACCTTTCCTACAGTACTCCTTATGATGACGTATACGTAGCTCAGAATATTAGTCCCACCATGCTCAATCTTTTGATTCCTGACTTTGTATGTAGGCTTATCAACATCTTTCTGCACAACCACTCCACTGTCCGATCTGGTGCTCTGGTTCCCATCCCCCTGCAACTCTTGTTGAAATCCCACTGTGCAGCAAGATCAAACCTTCCCTCTAGGAAATTAGTCCCTCTCAAGTTCTCATGCAAACCATCCTTTCTGTGCAAATCCCATCTTCCCTGGAAGAGAGCCTAATGATCCAAAAATATGAAGCCTGCCCTCCCTCCTGCATCATCATCTTAACTGTATTATCTTCCTATTTCTGGCCTCACTAGCATGTGGCTTGGGTATCAATACTGAGACCACAACCCTGGGAGTCCTGTCCTTTAACGTAGCACCTAACTCACTTTGCAGGATGTTGTCACTATACTACCCATGTCATTGATACCAACAAGGACCACAACCTCTGGCTGCTCACCCTCCCACTTAAGAATCTGGGGACTCGAGCCAAGATGTCCTTGACCCTGGCACCCAGGAAGCCACATAACATCCGTGAATCTTGTTCTCATCGACAGAGCCTCCTTTCTGTTCCACTCGTCCATGAGTCCACTATCACTACCTGTCATCTCTTCTTCCCCCCACTTTATTCCTTCTGAGCCACAGAGCCAGGGAGCTTGCCTCTGATTGGTCATCTCCACCCTCCTCCCCCCCCCCCCCCCCACCCACCCACCTGCTCAGATTTTTAAAAAACTCTCTCTCCCTCTATGCAATCCAATGTCTCCTCAGGAAATGTGTCATGTAAAATGCTGCACCCTTTCTTGGTATCATGCAGGACTTAGGAATGATGCTGTGATCCTTTGAAAACAAACCTCAGGATCCTCTGTTAAGCTACATGATAGCTGTGCAGTCCGTAAAACTGAAAGAAAATCTCAAAAGAATGAGTGGCACTTTTAATTCAAGGAGTAAATGTGTCTCTGTCTTGCTCCCAGTTACTCCCACATTACATAGGAGTTATGCACTTGATCTTACCCTCTCCCCTCGCGTCCCTGGGAGCTGACCTCACAGCCTCCAGTAAGTCAGCGACAACAGAAGGATAGTACACATCAGTAGCATCATGAATTTCTGTAGTATCTATAGTTTATAGTTTTTATTTGGGGGAAAAAAGAAATTTGAGGATACTGAGTTGCAAAAATATGTTTTCATTGTTACAACATACTTACAAATGAAGTTTTACCATTTGACCTCACATTTAAGGGTAATTGGTCTGAAATTTCAGAATTGTAATATAGAATCAGAGAAAAGATCAATTATGTCAAATGAAAGTCAAAAGCTCTGACAGTTTAATTGTGAAAATTACTAAGTGACTAAACAAATAACTATTATGTTTTTGTTTCTTGGCCCATGCAATCTATTTAATTTTAGTAATTGTCATTATTGTTGCAGACAATATTTCCTTGATGTTTTGATTTTGTCAAGTGGCTTTCTGGAGCTTAGAGAATTTGTATCACTTCTGAGAACAGTTGACAGTCTCTTAAAAAGACTCCCTAGGTACTGCTATCTGTACATGGATGTCTGAATATCTGATGTTTTGTGTCATTGTTTGAAAACAAACAAGCTATGGGTATCTGCGCTCTTCCTCCCCTGTTAGTAAAAGGCCTGGCATCTCTTTGGAACTGAATACATTTTCTTTATTCCCTCACGGTTTAATTAGTTAACTGATTGCATTCATACAAAATACAGAGAAAGAAGCTGTAATACAGAATTGTGATTATTTTACTGCTTCAATTAACCGTGATTTCCATTTTCAAGATTCATGCCTTGTAGTTAATGAACAACAGAAAGATCTTGCAGTCTTTAATAGTCCTAACTTAATAAACATTGTAAGGTTTGAGATTTGACGGTGATGTTAGATTATAACTTTTTTTGTTATACCTTTTCCATTCGTAACAAGGTGGATGAATTGAATGTGCAGATAGTTATTAATGAATATGATATTGTTGGGATCACAGAGACATGGCTCCAGGGTGACCAAGGATGGGAGCTCAACATCCAGGGATATTCAATATTCAGGAGGGATAGACAGGAAAGAAAAGGAGGTGGGGTAGCTTTGCTGGTTAGAGAGGAGATTAACGCAATAGAAAGGAAAGACAGAAGCCTGGAGGATGTGGAATCGATATGGGTAGAGCTGCATAACACTAAGGAGCAGAAAACGCTGGTGGGAGTTGTGTACAGGCCACCTAACAGTAGTAGTGAGGTTGGGGATGGCATTAAACAGGAAATTAGAAATGCGTGCAATAAAGGAACAGTAGTTATAATGGGTGACTTCTATTTACATATAGATTGGGTGAACCAAATTGGTAAGGGTGCTGAGGAAGAGGATTTCTTGGAAGGTATGCAGGGTTGTTTTCTGAACCAACATGTCGAGGAACCAACTAGAGAGCAGGCCATTCTAGATTGGGTATTGAGCAATGAGGAAGGGTTAGTTAGCAATCTTGTCGTGCGAGGTCCCTTGGGTAAGAGTGACCATAATATGGTGGAATTCTCCATTAAGATGAAGAGTGACATAGTTAATTCAGAAACAAAGGTTCTGAACTTAAAGAAGGGTAACTTTGAAGGTATGAGACGTGAATTAGCTAAGATAGACTGGCAAGTGATACTTAAAGGGTTGACGGTGGATATGCAATGGCAAGCATTTAAAGATCGCATGGACGAACTACAACAATTCTTCATCCCAGTTTGGCAAAAGAATAAACCAGGGAAGGTAGTGCACCCCTGGCTGACAAGGGAAATTAGGGATAGTATCAAGTCCAAAGAAGAAACATATAAATTAGCAAAAAAAAGCGGCACACCTGAGGACTGGGAGAAATTCAGAGACCAGCAGAGGAGGACAAAGGGCTTAATTAGGAAAGGGAAAAAAGATTATGAGAGAAAGCTGGCAGGGAACATAAAAACTGACTGTAAAAGCTTTTATAGATATGTGAAAAGAAAAAGATTGGTCAAGACAAATGTAGGTCCTTTACAGTCAGAAACAGGTGAATTGATCATAGGGAACAAAGACATGGCAGACCAATTGAATAACTACTTTGGTTCTGTCTTCACTAAGGAGGACATAAATAATCTTCCGGAAATAGTAAGGGACCGAGGGTCTAGTGAGATGGAGGAACTGAGGGAAATACATGTTAGTAAGGAAGTGGTGTTAGGTAAATTGAAGGGATTAAAGGGAGATAAATCCCCAGGGCCAGATGGTCTGCATCCCAGAGTGCTTAAGGAAGTAGCCCAAGAAATAGTGGATGCATTAGTGATAATTTTTTAAAACTCCTCAGATTCTGGATTAGTTCCTGAGGATTGGAGGGTGGCTAATGTAACCCCAATTTTTAAAAAAGGAGGGAGAGAGAAACCGGGGAATTATAGACCGGTTAGTCTGACATCGGTGGTGGGGAAAATGCTAGAGTCGGTTATCAAAGATGTGATAACAGCACATTTGGAAAGAGGTGAAATCATCGGACAAAGTCAGCATGGATTTGTGAAAGGAAAATCATGTCTGACGAATCTTATAGAATTTTTTGAAGATGTAACTCGTAGAGTGGATAGGGGAGAGCCAGTGGATGTGGTATATTTAGATTTTCAAAAGGCTTTTGACAAGGTCCCACACAGAAGATTAGTGTGCAAACTTAAAGCACATGGTATTGGGGGTATGGTATTGATGTGGATAGAGAATTGGTTGGCAGACAGGAAGCAAGGAGTGGGAGTAAACAGGACCTTTTCAGAATGGCAGGCAGTGACTAGTGGGGTACCGCAAGGCTCAGTGCTGGGACCCCAGTTGTTTACAATATATATTAATGATTTAGACGAGGGAATTAAATGCATCATCTTCAAGTTTGCGGATGACATGAAGCTGGAGGCGGTGTTAGCTGTGAGGAGGATGCTAAGAGGATGCAGGGTGACTTGGATAGGTTAGGTGAGTGGGCAAATTCATGGCAGATGCAATTTAATGTGGATAAATGTGAGGTTATCCACTTTGGTTGCAAGAACAGGAAAACAGATTATTATCTGAACGGTGGCCGATTAGGGAAAGGGGAGATGCAACGAGACCTGGGTGTCATTGTACATCAGTCATTGAAGGTGGGCATGCAGGTACAGCAGGCGGTGAAAAAGGCAAATGGTATGTTGGCATTCATAGCAAAAGGATTTGAGTACAGGAGCAGGGAGGTTCTACTGCAGTTGTACAAGGCCTTTGGTGAGACCACACCTAGAGTATTGTGTGCAGTTTTGGTCCCCTAATCTGAGGAAAGACATTCTTGCCATAGAGGGAGTACAAAGAAGGTTCACCAGATTCATTCCTGGGATGGCAGAACTTTCAGATGAAGAAAGACTGGATCGACTAGGCTTATACTCACTGGAATTTAGAAGATTGAGGGGGGATCTTATTGAAACGTATAAAATTCTAAAGGGATTGGACAGGCTAGATGCAGGAAGATTGTTTCCGATGTTGGGGAAGTCCAGAACGAGGGGTCACAGTTTAAGGATAAAGGGGAAGCCTTTTAGGACCGAGATGAGGAAAAACTTCTTCACACAGAGAGTGGTGAATCTGTGGAATTCTCTGCCACAGGAAACAGTTGAGGCCGGTTCATTGGCTATATTTAAGAGGAAGTTAGATATGGCCCTTGTGGCTAAAGGAATCGGGGGGTATGGAGAGAAAGCAGGTACAGGGTTTTGAGTTGGATGATCAGCCATGAATGGTGGTACAGGCTCGAAGGGCTGAATGGCCTACTCCTGCACCTATTTTCTATGTTTCTATGAGATTAAAATGCCTATTATCGAGTGCCCAACCTCATGTTCTCTGAGCAAACTCTTCATTAATAACTCAAATTAGTGGACAACACTTCTGCCAGCTGCTGACAGAGGTGAATCTATGTCAGAGACGAGTTTAAATCATTTGGGGGAAAACTGAATACTTGGATTACAGAAACATAAACTTTGTCCAGAAAGAAGGCACTTAACTCCATGCTAGAAAGCCATTTAATTTCTTCCTACGACCTACCCTTTTCTCCATAAATTGTAGATGTTCTCTTCAATTATAACTGAAGTATATACTTATATAACTGATAATTAATTGCTTGTCCAACTGCGTTTTGCAATATTGTTTGTAACCTGATCCCCAGGTTGTTACAGGGTTCCATTCCTGAGAACTGTTTGAAACCTGAACTATTGATAAGTAAGAAATGAACAAAAATATTGTGTGAGAGAGAATCACAGATACAACTGAGATGGGAGAGTGAGCAGATGTGGGAACAGCACCTGCCAGCTGGCCTCACAGTTGTGGCGAATGAGCGAATCCCTTTGGAGCTCCCAGTCCTGCTTGGCTTGCCTCAGCCTGGCATGAGTGATGGATGGGTGGGGGCTGCATGCGCAACAGAGTGCACTGCCGTTGGCGAAGTGGGTGATGAGAGAACGTGTGTAGGAATGCCTGGTGATAAGTGCTTTCAGGCTTTTGTGCCTTCTGTGCAAAGGAGATGATGGGGGAAGAAGGGAGAATGTCTGGGCTGGCTTGGGGCCTTTGATTATACTGGCTGCTTTACTGAAACAACGAGAGCTGTAGACAAAGTTCATAGAAGGGAAGCTGAGTCCCATGATGTGCTGAGCTGTGTTCACAATTCTCTACAGTTTCTTGAGGTTACGTGAAGAAAATAGTTTCCATGCAAAGCCATTATGCATCCAGACAGAGTGATTTCTATGCTGCAACAATAAAAAATGCTTTCTGTTGACGGGGACGTGCCAAATTTCTGGAGTCTCCTGAGGAAGTGGAAGCACTGCTGAGCTTTCTTGTCCATAACGTCAACGTAGTTGCACCAGGAATTACACTGCTGATCAAACTAAACCGGAGTTGTGCCAAGTGTCTCATCTGGCACTTTGGTGAACTGTATGAGCAACTGAGCAGCCACCCCTGTTTACTGGTCCCATGGTCAAAGGGAGCAGTTCCTTCCTCCTTGGTCAGCAACACACACAAAATGCTGGTGGAACACAGCAGGCCAGGCAGCATCTATAGGGAGAAGCGCTGTCGACATTTTGGGCTGAGACCCTTCGTCAGGACTAACTGAAAGGAAAGATAGTAAGAGATTTGAAAGTAGGAGGGGGAGGGGAAATGCGAAATGATAGGAGAAGACCGGAGGGGGTGGGGTGAAGCTGAGAGCCGGAAAGGTGATTGGCGAAAGTGATACAGAGCTGGAGAAGGGAAAGGATCATGGGACAGGAGGCCTCGGGAGAAAGAAAGGGGGGGGAAGCACCAGAGGGAGATGGAGAACAGGCAAACAACTAAATATATCAGGGATGGGGTAAGAAGGGGAGGAGGGGCATTAACGGAAGTTAGAGAAGTCAATGTTCATGCCATCAGGTTGGAGGCTACCCAGCCGGTATATAAGGTTGTTGTTCCTCCAACCTGAGTTTGGATTCATTTTGACAATAGGGAGGCCATGGATAGACATATCAGAATGGGAATGGGATGTGGAATTAAAATGTGTGGCCACCGGGAGATCCTGCTTTTTCTGGCAGACCAAGTGTATGTGTTCAGCGAAACGGTCTCACAGTCTGCGTCGGGTCTCACCAATATATAAAAGGCCACACCGGGAGCACCGGACGCAGTATACCACACCAGCCGACTCACAGGTGAAGTGTCGCCTCACCTGGAAAGACTGACTGGGGCCCTGAATGGTGGTGAGGGAGGAAGTGTAAGGGCAGGTGTAGCACTTGTTCCGCTTACAAGGATAAGTGCCAGGAGGGAGATCGGTGGGAAGGGATGGGGGGGGACGAGTGGACAAGGGAGTCGCGTAGGGAGTGATCCCTGCAAAAAGTCGAAAGGGGGGGGAGGGAAAATGTGCTTGGTAGTGGGATCCTGTTGGAGGTGGCGGAAGTGATGGAGAATTATATGTTGGACCTGGAAGCTGGTGGGGTGATAGGTAAGGATAAGGGGAACCCTATCCTGAGTGGGGTGGCGGGTGGGTGGGGTGAGGGCAGATGTGCGGGAAATGGGAGAGATGCGTTTGAGAGCAGAGTTGATGGTGGACGAAGGGAAGCCCCTCATCCTGAGGCTTTTCATTCCAGGATGAAGGAGATGTCTTCCTTTTTTAAACAAAGGGGCTTCCCCTTCTGATTAGATTAGCATTAATTGGGGTTGTGTGGGGCAGTGTGGCTCGAGGGGCCACAAGGGCCTATACCATGCTGCGTTGCGAAATTAATAAATAAAGGAACATAGTGAGTTGTAATTACACAGCACTATTGGTTAATTAAAGGTACGATGATAGAATACAGAAACAGCAGGCAAATCAAAAGCAAAGTCTTCACTGTGAGGAGGTTGGAGTCCAAAAATAAGGAAGAACTGCTTCAATTCTGGACTACTGAATTGGTGGCTACGGAACCTGGGCATGATATTATAGAGTAAAAGAGGCTTGAAGAGACATTTCTTTAAGTTGTGCCAGTAATCTGAAATGAGATGATTTCCTACAAAAGAGCATGTGAGCCAGTGCCCATGTTGTTGTTAGTACTGCATTGCAACACCGTGTTATACATTGCTTGGATAAAAGTGCTTTCATGTATCAGAGAAATATAGTTTTCCTCTTGCACTCCTCTGATGCTAACTGTGTCTGCCTATGCCTTGGAAAGGGTTTGATGCATTGGGGGGGGGGGGGGGGGGGGTGAGTCAATTGCTTTAGTTATCCTGAGCTCATTCATGTTTTTGGTATTTAAGTGACTTATCCAGCTGAATTTTTAGTTGAAGCTGGATTCCATGTTGAAAGTATGGGATTGTGTAATGCCTAAGATAAGTGTTTAGATTCTTTCCTGTTGGAGATGATCATTGTTTGGCACCTTTCTGGTGCAGATGTTACTTGCCCAATATCAGCTCCTGTGTGCGAATGTGGAGGAATTGGAAAAGAAATTGAGTATAGCGCAGTTATCAGCGAACATTCTCACTTCGAGCCTCACAATCGAACAAAGCCACTGATAAAATAGTTAAAAATGGTAGGGCTTATGACACTTCAGGAGAAACGTCTGCCATGGTGCCTGTAAGACCATAAGACATAGGAGTAGAATTAGGGTATTCGGCTCATTGAGTCTGCTCCACCATTCCATCATGGCTAATTTATCATTCCTCTCAACCCCAATCTCCTGCCTTCTCCAGAAATGATCAACCTCTGCTGTGATTGTGAGACACTAGAAAGACACCGAAGCTGGTGATATGGAAGACTTTGTTTATTGCGACAAGCAGGCAATCTCATGGAGACACTCTCAGTGGAGGCTCATAAACCCAAGGGTGAGGCAAGCTGAGTTTATTTGTAAAGCACTTTTCAAACACAAGGCAGTTCAAAGTGCTTATATAAAAATCAAACATCAAATTTCAGACAATAAAAACGAGAATAAAATCACACAAAAAAGTAGATGTGATAAAGATTTTAAAAAAGGAATAAAAGTTACAGTGCAGGAGATCCTGACTATAAAAGCTACAGCGGAAAAAAGATTTAAGCCTCGATTTAAAAGAGCTTAGAGTTGGGGCAGACTTCAGATTCTGTGGAAGTTTATTATGTGGAGTATAGTAACTAAGAGTTGCTTCAGCATGTTTAGTTTTGACCGTGGGGATGATAAGCAGAACTACCCCAGATGTAACAAGAGATCGGAGATGTATTTTGACCCTACACCATTTGGTGCTTTATAAACCAGTAGTAATACTTTAAAAGTTAATCTTCTGATGGACAGGAAGCCAGTGAGAAATGGGTGATGTGTTCTACTTGGTCTCAGTGAGGACTCTAGTAGCAGTGTTCTGAATAAGCTGCAGCTGTCTGAGGGATTTTTTACAGAGAACGGTGAAAGCATGATTACTGTAGTCAAGCCTACTAAAAATGTATGGACAAATTTTTCTAGACCTTGCTGAGACACAAGCCCTTTAATTCTCACTAAATTTTTAAGATGGTAGTAGGCTGACTTTGTAATTGTCTTAATGTGGCAATTAAAATTTAATTTGGAGTCCATCACAATACCAAGGATTCTGGCTTGGTTTGTGATCTGTAATGCCAGAGATTCTAAGTAAGCACTGACTTTTAATCGTTTTTTTTTTGGCACCAAAAACAATTATTTCTTTGTTTAACTGGAGCAAATCTTGGCTCATCCAATCAGTGATTTGTTCAATACAGTTTTTTTTGATGACACTGTTGTATAAATCTGAGTGTCAGCTACTTAATTAAGGTGTGATATTTTGTTGCTTACCATGATTTGAGCTAGAGGAAGCATGTATATGTTAAACAGAAGAGGCCCTAGTATGGACCCTTGTGCCACTCCTCATGTCATTTTTGTTTGGTCAGATATGTAGCTACTAATCGATACAAAATAGTCCCTGTCCTGTAAATATGATTTAATCCACTTTTTGTACAGATTTCCAGTCTGTCCAGTAATATGCTGTGGTCAACTCTGTCAAAAGCAGCACTAAGATCCAGTAAAACCAAAACTGAAGTTTTACCATCATTATGGTACATCACATTTTTATACCTTTAAAATTAAAGTTAACAATGGGTGATTCAATACAATTTCAATAGTTATAATGACATTGTTTACTTCAGTACCTTGGGTTGACAAATGGTTCCTTCGACGTACGTATTTACCGTAGAAGCACATTGGAATTGTTAAAGCGCCTATGCAGGTTCACCTTTGTTGGAAGAAAATAATTAGGACAGATAATTATTTATTTATTATATTCTAAAAACTTCTGATGACAGAGAGCCAGAAACTCAAAAGTACTGTTATCGGGACTGTGTCTGAGTGCATAGATATCCCGAGTACACAAAAACTATTGATTGCCTATGGCCTATGGCCATATTTGATATGCTAAATGATAACAACAGTCTGGTCTACCACCTTGAACTCAAATCAAAATGTGCAAATAACTTAGTGCATGTTGCCTGGTTTGATGGAGGCCAGTTAGCACAACCCCTTTGTCTTAACATTTGGCTCATGCATATGCAAACATCTCATGGTCAACATTTTGCAAACTATATCTCTTAGTCAGTGGCCGTGTAAACTGCAAGCAGTACACTGTTAAAATAAAAGCTGAGGACTGGGTCTTGCTTGAATTAATATCTGCTATAGTCGTATAACTCCTGAATACTATCTAACAGGTTCCACAGCCGTCCAAGGTAATGAATTCCGCAGATTCACCATCCTTTGGCTAAAGAAATTCCTCCTCACCTCTGTTCTGAAAGAACATTCCTGTATACAGAGTCTGTGCTCTCTAGAACTAGACTCTTCCACTATATTGGAGTTTCCTTTCCACGTCGACTCTATCTAGGCCTTTCAAAATTCGAAGAGATCACTGCTTATTCTTCTAAGCTCCAGTGAGTACAGGCCCAGAGCCATCAGGCACTCCTCATAAGTTTACCCTTTCATTCAGGAATTATTCTCATAAGCCTCCTGTGGACCCTATGCAAGCATATATTTTCTTAGATAAGCTGCCCAATATGTTCACAATACTCCAGGTGCAGTCTGACCAATGCTTTAGTATTATATCTTTACTTTTATATCCTAGTCTGTTCAGAATAAATTCTAACTTTGTATTTGCCTTCCTTACCATTGACTCAACCTGCAATTTAACCTTTCAGCAATCCTGCACGAAGGCTCTTCTGAATCCTGAACTTTCTCCCCATTTAGAAAATAGTCCACATCTTTACTGAGTCCGGTCAGCAATAAAGCATAGGAGAGTTTGGTACCATGTCTGGTGGGAATGTCATCGAACAAAAAAACAATAGTGGATTCGGCCCAGTCTATCTGAATACAAACTTGCAATTCACCCTAGATCCCATGCTCCTTTATCTTCTGAATCAACCAGCTATTCAGTACTTCATTAACTGCCTTACTACAGTCCATGAAGGTAACATTTATTGTCTTCCCATCATCAAGCACCTTTGTCACCTCCTCAAAAAACTCAGTCAAGTTTGAAAGTCATGATCTACTCTGCGCAAAGCCATGCTGACTGTCAAAGTTCAGAGCAGAGTTATTATCAAAGTACGTATACGTCACCACATACAACCTTGAGTTTCATTTCAATGTGTGCGATTATGGGCAATCACAGTAAATACAAGAAAAACAATAGAATCAGTGGAAGTTCACACCCAACAGGATGGACAAACAACCAATGTGCAAAAGACAACAAACTGTGCAAATACAAAAAGAAAGAGAAAAAAATAATAATAAATAAATAGGCAATAAATATCAAGAGCATCAGATGGTTGAGTCCTTGGGTTGTGGGAACAGTTTCTTGATGGGGTGAGTGAAGTTAACCCCTCTGGTTCAAGAGTCTGATGGTTGAGGGGTAATAACTGTTCCTGAACCAAGTGATGTGGGTCCTGAGGCTCCTGTTCCCTCCACCTGATTACAACAGAGAGCTTTACCAGGATGGTGGGGTCCTTGATGATCAATGCTGCTTTCCTGCAACAGCCCTCCATGTAGATGTGCTGAATGGTGGGGAGGATTTTACTCATGATGGACTGGACCGCATCCACTACTTTTTGTAGGATTTTCCATTCAAGGGCATTGGTGTTTCCGTAGCAAGCTGTACATAGGCTGTATGCTTATGAGGCATATTTTCTCCCTCAACTCATCTATGCTGTCTGGCAGATGTCTTGCATACACACAAGGCTATACACATTATAGCTTGGGAACCTCAGCCATAAGTACAAAGTGAGTAGAGCAGTGGGCTAAGCACACGGACTCACGGTCCACTTGTGTTGATGAAGATAGTGGAGGAGATGTTGCCATTCTGAACTAATTGAGGTCTGCATATGAGAGGATTGAAGATCCAGTTCCTCGAGGAGGTATTGAGGTCTGGGTCCTGATTCTTACTGATTAGTTTTGAGGGGATGATAGTATTGAATGCCGATCTGTAGTCAATGAAGACCATCCTGCAGTTTGAATCTTCACTGCCCTCATGTTCCCGGGTTATGTGAAGAGCCAATGAAATGGCATCTGCTGTTGACTTGTTGTGACAGTAAACAAATTGTTAAGTTTCATTGCCAATCTCTCAAAGCACTTCATCACTGTGGATGTAAGTGCTACTGGATGAGAGTCAATAAGACAGGCCATGCTTTGCCAAATGTGCATAAATTCTACTCCTCAGTACCCTCTCCAATAGCTTCCTTACGACTGACATGAGGCTCCCAATCCTATAGTTACCTGGATTATCCCCCTTTTGCTTTTTGAACAAAAGCACAATATTTGCTACTCTCTGGTGCTCCAGTACCCTGCCTATTGCCATTGAGAGCACAAAGACTTTTGTTAAAGACTTAGCTATCTCCTCACTTGCTTCTTTCAGTATTCTGGGAATATATGCCATCAGGCTTTGAGGAAGCCCTCAAAGGGTCTTCTGAATGTTTTTCAGAAGACCCAGCACTAGCTCCTCCTTAATCTCAAAATGTCCCAGCACATTAGCGTGTCCTACTCTGCCTTCACTATTTTCCAAATCCAAGAGAATCTGCAGATACTGGAAATCTTGAGGAAAATAGGCAAAGTGCTGGAGGAACTCGGCAGGTCAGGAAGCATCTATGAAGAGGAATAAAAATGCAGACTGTTTATTCCTCTCTATAGATGCTGTCTGGCCTCACCATCCTCCAAATCCTTCTCTTTAGTAAATGCTGGCACAAAAGTACTCATTGAGTACTTCAGCCGTTTGCTGTGAATCCAGGCACAGAAAACTCCTTTATCCCTCAGTGGGCCTATCCTTGCCTGTTACCCTCTTTTTTTCTAATATAGATAGAAAATGCCTTTGAATTCCCCTGATTCTGCTCATCAAGGATGTTTCATGCCCCCTTTTGGCCTTCCTAATTGCCTGCAGTAGCATTTTGAAACTCTACAAGGACCCAGTCTAAGTTTAGTTTTGTAAATCTTGCATATGCTTCCTTTTCCTTCCCGATCTCTCAGGTCATCTGGGGTTCCCTTACCTTATCATCATTGTCTTACTCTTAAACTGATCCTGAACTCTGATCAGCTGGTATTTAAACAATATTGAAGTTTGACATGGACTTGTCTGACAGCAGCTGATCCCAATCAAATCCTGTTTTATCCTGTCATAATTTGCCCTTCCACAATTTAGCACCTTTCAATAAACTGTCTACGTATCTGTATCTCTCCTTCTCGGTGGCTATTGGGGGTTTTATAGTATAATCCTATCAGTGTAATTAGCCCTTTCTTATTTCAAGCTCTACCCATATTGTTCCTGTGGATGAATCATCCGGTCGTCTCTCTTTCTTGAATACTGCTGTGATGTTCTCCCTTATTGGTAGTGCAACACCCCCACCTCTTTTACCCCACTCTCCATCATGTCTAAAACAATGAAGCTCAGGAACGTTGAGCTGCCTGTTCTTTCCCTCACAGGAACAACATCACATGTTTTTAGAGAGTTCTGAAAGAGAGAGAAAAGTGAATTAATGATAGTTTTGCAATGTTTCTTTGTGATATCCCTATTGTTGTAGAATAACAGACAGGATATAGAAATTGAAATGTGTTTTGACCAATGCAGTAATAGTACATCTTGAGGTGTGTTGCAAGCTATAAAAAAAATTAGGTAGTTGTCCTGATTAACACAGATTGTAGATAGTTTTCCTGATAGTTATGTGTTTAATGGATCAGGACATGAAACTTTTGATACAATTGATGAGAGTTGGGATGATGTATTTATCGATCTTGTGGCACTGTATCCATGACTTGCAATTTTTTCTTTCTCCCAAGACTGGTCAAGTTCAAATTTATTGTCATGGCTTCTTTGCTGATTGTTGACTTTGCCTGCTTGTGTGAACCCTTGCTGACACAGCAGAGTGATGCCAGGTGCCTGCTGGGACAGGAGGGAGTGGCCAGTTTGATGGACATGATCAGTTGACGGATGGCTGGTACCCCGGCTGGGGAGATAAAAGACGAGTCTGCTGAGACACAGGCAGACACGCCACCAGACACTGAACGAGTGTTGTGCACCCACAGGAACGTGGGGGCTTGGAGGATCGATTTGGGGGGAATCGGTCAGAGGCTCACAGTGGGTGAAACCAGGCCGGTGGGGGCTTGTGTATGTGTCCACCCACGCCTGCGTGACAAGCCCACCACTGAAGAATGGTCTGGCTTGGAACGGAGGGGTCATAATCGGTAACCACAATGGTACAACGGAACAAGAAGACAACAGAAGGTTTGCCTGCTGCAGCTGCTCATCTCTCTCTCTCTCTCTCTCTCCAACGTCACAACAGCAACTACCTCAACCCAAACTGAACTGAACTCTGCATTATCTTAAGACTATTCATTTACCCCTAGACTACAATAGAGCTTAGTTTTGATTCTTATTCCTACACTTCTGTATTTATCATTGCTAACCTTTTTTATATGTATATTTACATTTTTGATACTGTATTACTTAGTTTACTAATAAACACCTTTAGTTACAGTACCACCAGACTCCAACGTATCATTCCATTTCTGCTGGTTTGGTAACCTGGTCACGGGGTATGTGACATCACAAACAGCACTAAAACAAGATATTACCATAAGTAAGTTAATCAAATGTAAATCTGTTGCTTGAGGTTTTCTTGATACTCTCTGCACTTCCTATTAATGTCTCCACAGTGTCTTAAGATCAGAGTTAGCAATTTTTACCAAGACTTGTAGAAAGCTCTCAACCTTTGGAATGATTCCCACTGCTATTTGCAGATGAGATTTCCTAGCATGGGCTAAAATCATCTTAAGCAAGTGTGGATTACAGCTCGCCATTCAGAACATGGAATGTGTATGTGGACTGTGTCAATAAACAATGCATTTTTATTGTCTGAACAATGAAATGGCAATAATTAAGGCAAGGGATATGTTTGTATGGACTGCACCAAATTCCAAGTCACTTCTTTAATTACACTTTGTGGCGCATACTATATTCTTTAGTGCTATGCAGTTGCTTATACAGTATGTTCTAATTATGGCCTCCCTGACTGCTCAAACTTAATCCATTAGAACAATGTCCTATATTGTGAATAGTGGTATTCCACAGTGATCCGTAACATGATCTCTGCGGTTTGTGATGTATGTAAATGACCTGGATGAAAGTGAAGATAGATGGGTTATTCAAGTCTGCAGTTGATGCAAAGATTGGTGGTGTTGTGGATGGTGTAGAAGACTGGCAAAAGATACAGTGGGTATAGATCTGTTGCAGATATGCATGAAGAAATGGAGAGATCAAATGTAAGGGGATAATACACTGTCAGTGGCAAAGGACTCAGCAGTGTTGTTGTGCAGAGGGATCCTAGTCCAGAGCTCCCTGAGAGTGGCTGCTCTGATTAATAGGATGGTGTGTGGCACGTTGGCATTTCAATTAGGAGTCAGCAAACTAGATTGCAGCTTTATAAAACTCTAGTTCGGCCACAACTAGAGAATTGCATTCAAATCTGATTAGCCCAGTATAGAAAGGACATGGAGGCTTTGGAGGGGGTGCAGAAGAGGCTTACAAGGATACTGCCAGGATTAGAGGACAATGCTATGAGGAGAGGTTAGACAAACTGGATTGTTTTCTCTGGAGCAGCTGGAGCTTATGGAACATCTAAAAGAGATTAACAGGAGTACAAGGAGCAGAGACAGGTCAGACAGTCTCTTTTTACCAGGACTGATATGTCTTAGACTAGAAGGCATGTACTTATGGTGAGAAGGTGTGAGTTCAAAGCCGGTGAGCAGAGCAAGCTTTTATTCAGAGATTGGTGGATGCATGGAGTGCACTGCCAGGGATGGTGGTGGAGGCAAACAGGGGTTCCCAACCATTTTTATCCCATGGACCCCAGGTTGGGAACCCCTGTGATAGAGGCTTTCAAAGGGCTCTTAGATAGGCCCGTGACTGTGCAAAGGATGGAGGAATATGGATATTGTATAGACAAAAGGGATCAGTTCAGACATTTCAATACTTGCTTATTAGTTCAGTGCAATATCATGGGGCAAAGGGCCTGTTCCTGTGCTATGTCCAAAAGAACAGTACAGCATACAAACAGGTTATTTGACCAAACATGCTGTCAAATTAAAATAAATGTCTGTGTTCACCACAGTATTAATATTTTGTGATGTAGAATGCCACATTATGCTAAAAATAATAATAGTTGTATTTACATTCCACTCTGAAAGTAAAATCTTACTCCAAATGCTCTATATTCTTCCAGAGATGTGGAATCTACGACTACACAGACACTCCAGCTATGATCTATCAATGTTTACTATTGATTCAACATTATTTTGCCTTTATATCGTTTTAATGCTAAATTCCTATGACTTTCTTTGTATCTATATTATCCTATGTTGCCTCAATTTTTTGCAACCTTGCTTTCCTCAAATTCTGAAGGTTCAAAGGTTAATTTTATTGTCAAAGTATGCATGTATGATACATCTCTGATATTTGTCTGCTCCAGATATCCATGAAATACAGATAGAACATGAGTGTTGATGAAAGAAAAGACATCTATGACTTACCACCCCCCAAAAAACCCCAAAAGAAATAAAACTCGCAGGACCCAAAACTTTCCCTCTCCTGCAGCAAGAAGCAGGCACAATAGCAATCACTGATCCCTGCACATAACAATCCCCAATCCTTGAAACCTTCACTTGCAGAAAAGATTTGCGGCAGACCACCAAACCCTCAATCCCTCCTCTTACACACAGACCCATCCACTTGTCAACCAGCCACAAGAAAGAAAACACTGAAAAGCTAAAGGAAACCAGTATAGAGTAGTCTAAAATTCTCTGCTCTTTGATAGTACTGTATGTGGTACTTTTGAATTTACATTTCAATAGTAATGCTTCTTTAAAAATGCATCACTTTGCAAGAAGAATTATTCATTCTATCAATTTTTTCCCTCAATTTTCAGATCTTCCCAAGTGTTGTTTTTTAATTTCCTTCGGTTTTCTAAATTATTATTTATCTGTCCAATTTTAGTATTATCAATAGGTTTCAGTGGTATCTCTGGGGATGTATCCAAGCTATAGGTATGTGAAGTAAACAGCATTAGTCTAAAACTTCCATCTTGATGCACACTACATTAGATAATTGTACAGTATATTTTTCCCTTTTCACATTTTCTCAGTCTAATCTACCCCACTAAATCCATATTTCATCTTCCATTAATTTTCTTCCAAGAAGAAGCATGTCCAATACTCTCTTAAACTTAATACAACTATAATGAGATTCTCCACTTTGTTTTCATAATTTTATCAAAGAATTCAAAGGTTATAAAGTGCAGTTTTCTACTTAGAAGTTCACACTGCCACCTCTCATCTGTTTTTTGGTCTCAAAGCAACAGTGAAGTATTGGCATTCTGTTATTTATGCTTGGTCACTTGTGGAATTATTCAAGGACCACAGACTTGGTTAAAGCCAAGTTTATGTCAGGCAAGTTATGGTATTCACCATTAGCTTTGTGTAATTTAATCTGTTATCTGAGTCAGCATTGAAATGCACCAAAGGTTATTTTTATGCAGTAAATTTGAACTAAACTTACCTGAGATAGGTCAACTTCGGCATTACGAGCATCAATAACATTTAACAGTGTGAAAATCACAAAGTTTTTTCAAGCCTCATCGATTCTTGTTCCACATCATTCATCCATTTATAACATTGTTTTATTTTCCCTGTTTTTCTGTCTCTTTATGCAAGTCTTGATCTGCTCTGCAATTCACAGCTCCTACATTTTTTTGTCTGTGGTTTAGTTTTACCTTATCAGAACCATCTCACTCTTCGGTTCTCTCTACAGCTTTCCAAACTTATTTTACCTCTCCATTTCTGATGAAGGACCTCTGAAGTGAAATATAGGCTCTGGTTCTCTTCCTACAGATACGGCCTCATCTGCTGAGTATATCTAGCATTTTATGTTTTTTTTTCACTTTAAGCAGCATGGTTGTTAATAATCAACCTTCTTTGCACTGAACATTGATATTTACATTTGGGACAGCTGCTTATTCAGTTATTGTCTTTAGAGATTTTAATTCGTCAAATGCAAAATCATATTTTTTGTGTTTCTATTTCATTTTCCTGTATCTCTCAATTCAATCTCCTAATTTATTTCTCTTTTTTTTTTACCTGATTTTAAATTGCATTCACTCATTCCAATGTACAGTTCATTCTCCATCCTTTTGCCATTAAATCACAGTTCATCAATCTGAGGAAATGTGCATTTCTGTGTCCTGTTCATTGAAGTTCAGGTTCTGCCATTTCTTAGTGGTGCATTGTTTGGACTTGCAGCAGTTTAGTGGGTGAATTGTATGTAGCTGTAGGGTGGCGAAGCAAATTTTACCAAGTAGGCATTATTAGATCTTCTGCTACAGCAACATCAGACCCATGAGGATTATTTTAACCTGAGCAACAGGAGGCTACAGTTTGAGAGAAAGTAATAAAAAAAACCTAAGAATGCAGTTGTAAGCAGGAACTGGTCTACTTTGCCATTCAGCATCACAGCTAATCCAGCCCTCATCGTCAGATCTCTTCTTCTTTTGGAATGCTCCCAGGACAACCATCAGCTTCACTATTCTTGCTAACCTTCTCTCTTTCCCACACCCATCACTGGACCTTCCTGTCAACCAGTGCCAGAATTTTCGGGTTCTAGCAAAGCAAAGTTGGAAAAAATTGAGAACAACATTATCAGACTTGCTATAAAGAGACGGTGCAGGAGTGGTGCCAGACATACCCATCACATGCTGATGCTGAAAGCTGCAACAGGATTTGCACACACAGCAGACAATACCTGTAGTAAAGTGGACTGATATCACAATTAACAGATCATATCAAAGCTGTGCAGTCCTATCACAATTGTGAGCCTCTTACAAACAAAATGCCAACAAAGAAATCATTTATTCTCCAACAATGGGAAACTCTTGCAGAACATAAGTAACTTCTACATTGACCTATTCCTGAGGTTCAAGCCATTGCTGAAGATGGCCTTGAACTTGAGTCACAGCTCTCGTTGCCAGTGGGCAACAGGGAATATTTGGAGCAACACGCAGAATGTTTGAGGAACATAGCATCTATGAAGGGGAAGGAATAGTTGACTTTGTGGCCTGAGGCCATTCATCAGGACCCAAAAGGAAGAGTGCATAAGCCAGAATAAAAAGGTAGGTGGAGGGATAGGAGCACTAGCTGGCATCCTGCACATTTATATGTAATAAGTGAGTCCAGATGGATGGGTTGGTGGGAAATGAAAGGAAATCTAAGACTGTGTGAAATTAAATGTGCAAAGCTAGGAGGTGATAGGTGGAAGAGATAAAGGGCTGAAGAAGGAATTTAATAGGAGAAGACACTCGACCATGGAATAAAGGAAAGGAGGGTGGGAATGTTGGGTACAAGAAAGGTCATGGGATGCAGCATCAGTAGAGTCATCCTTCAGAACTGACCAACCTGTAGTTAAATTTTTCCAGTACAGCTGCAAGACTATATTCTTCCTCGAAATGTGGAAAATTGGCTATTTGGGTGCTGTCCATAAAACAGCAATCTAACCCTGCTAATTACTTCCTTATTAGTATAAGCTCATTCAGTAGCAAAGCAATGAATGATGTCACAGACAGTGTTATCGTCCTGCACACTCACATGTGAACTTGGTTAGTTTTGGTCCAACAGAACCACTCAGCTCCAAACATCATGAACTGGGCCTGAGGAGTTCCAATATAAAAATGAGATCAGACTGATAGCCTTTATCTCAATTTCAGTGGAGGAATTGGTTAATTTTTCATAGTTTTTGTTTTATGAATTCTCTCTTCTTCCCCTTTCACATCAACTTTTTTGAGCATTCATTAACATCACCATCTTGTTCAAACTTTGTAGCTAATTTTATATTCTGGATATTCCATAGTCCTCAAGAGTTTGAGTTTTTCAGGATCAGCTATTGCCTGCCCACCCTCAAAATATTCCCTCCCCATTGCCTCTCCTACATCATCTCAGAAACACATGTCCTATTATGTCTTGATGCCTTGATCTGCTGTTTTATCAGCCCCACCTTCCAATTACCTTTCAATTCTTTATCCACCTCACTCCCCCGAACAGCTTCCACTTCCACATTTTAGATCTGATAACTCCTTCTAAAAGACACGATGGAGCTTAAATTTAATCAGCGTATCCCTCATTCCCTCTAATATTCTTCTGATATTTCAGGATTACCCTGAGGGATAATGAAACTCTACACCCTCCTCCTCAATTACAGTGCAAGGAGCTCTTGGACTTTTTCCACATTTAATTTATTGTTCTAGTATGTTTAATGATATTTGAGATTCTATCTGTGTTGTGGATAAAGCTTAGTAGAATCAGCTTATGATCTTAAACAATAGCCTTTGGAAACTGATGACAATATAGGATTACAGTCATGGAGCATTTCGATGATGAGAAGTGATTCACTACAGACAAAGATCTTATTTTAAATGGAGGTAAGCTAACCACTTCTAAGTAGCTTGACTCGAGAATAAAACCCCAGAAAAAACATTATAGATTATTATCTGGGTACTAATATAACTGGAAGCAAAAAATGGAAATGTTGTGTCTGTGCACGATTGCAAATCAATTAAATAAAATCATGCATGTGGTAGATGGCTTTAACTGGTGTATTCACATTGCAGTGAGAGCAAGAGGGGACAATGCACATGCGTACATGACAGCACGTGCGCAGACAATAGATCAGTAGTAGTGCTGGGGGGACACGTCATCGCTATAAAAGAAAAGGATCCATATTTTACACTTCTTTCCCCTTTAGGTTAATACAGCATGAAGCTGTATATGTACAAAACATTCAATTTCCCTTTCAAAAATCCATATTCAAAATAAACGTGCTTTCACAATAACAGTCCGTAACTAACTTCACAGTTCTAAAGGTTCAGTGCCTTGGGTGGCGCTCTGATTCTTCCAGGATAGTTCCTCTGGACTTGTGGAATGGTATCAGGTTTGGCAGGTGACTTGTCAGCGGTAACGTCCTTGTTGCGCTTCTGGACCAGTGGTGTGGCATCAGCTTTGATAGGTGTCTTCTCGGTTTCCGGTGTCATGTTGCTGCCAGTGACATGATCATCACTGAGAGGTAAATCTGGTGAGTGTAATGCATCCATCTTATTGGATGCCTTCGACTCAGGTGTGTTCTTCGGTTGAGCGTCTAGTATCTGGTCCACATGATGTCAGCACGTCTGATCTCCAACATCAGTGGTTCAGTTCTAGTTGCTATCCTACTGGGTGTCCACTTGTCTTTTCAGTGATCACGCACTAGGACTTCCTCTCCAATCTCAAAACTTCTTGCTGCTTCACTTGAAACTGACTGAACTATTTATTCTGCAATTCCCTCCATAGATCTGGTTTCAGGAAGTCTATGCAAGATCTCAGACTCATGTTCATGAACAGCATTGCAGGAGTTTGATTTCTTGTCAGATGAACAGAGTTCTGATACACAAAAAGGAAGTTGCCTACCTTGTGCTATAGAGAAATGTCCTCCTTGTCTATCACTTTAATGGACTTCTTGAAGGTTTGCATAAACCTTCCAGCTAACCCATTCATTGCTCGGTGGTGAGGAGCTGACTTGAAATGTCTGATGCCATTTTTCTTCATGAACAGTTGGAATTCTTCTGATGTATATTGTGGTCCGTTGTCACGCACAGTTTTTTCTGTTAAGGAATTTCTGGCGAAGATAGTCCTCCGAGCAGAGACAGTAGCTGCTGACATGGTTGACTTCATTGGTATGACCTCCGGCCACTTTGAATGAGCCTCCACAGCAATCAGAGACGTGGAGTCCATGAATGGCCCAGCAAAGTCAGTATATACTTTTTACCATGATGACGACAGCCACTCCCAGGGCTGTGGGAGTGCACTTTGAACCTTTTGGCAGCCCAAACAGCTTTTGGTCAAGTCTTCAATCTGTCTATCTATTCCGGGCCTCCACATGTAGCTCCAGGCGAGACTCTTCATCTTGACTGTGCCCAGCTGTCCTTCATGCAGATTTTCTCTCACCCTGGCGTGCAGTTAAGAGGGAACCACAACCTGAGATCCACACATCAGCGTTCTTTGACATCCCAACAGTTGGTCTTGTCTCACTGAGAGCTCTGGAAACGTAGGGTTACCGTGAGCTGGCCATCGTTGCATGCTGATATCATTAACTTCTGACATCCTGGTTTCTCTTTGTTTTTTAGAATTTGTTACCAGCGTCTGGTCCACCAATACGGTGTGGAACACTTCTGCTGGGTCGCAGGATGAAGACTTTTCTTCAGTTGCCAGTCGTGGAAAATGTGACAAGCACACAGCGTTGCTGTGTTGTTTGGTACCCATGCACTCTATGTCATAAGAGTGGGCTCCTAGGAACAGTGCCCAACATTGTAACCGGGTAGCAGGCAGCACTGGAATTCCCTTCCTGGGATTGAAAATGAGCACAAGAGGCTGCTGATCTGTCACTAGCGTAAACTTTTGTCCATAGAGGTAGTAGTGGAACTTCTTTATTCCCCAATCTAAACTAAGGGTCTCTCAGTCGATCTGTGCGTAGTTGAGTTCTACACTCGCCAGTGACCTTGAAGTGAATTCAATTAGGTGTTCAGATCCAACTTTCATAACGTGACAAAACTGTTCCGATGCCATAAGGGGGAGCATCGCATGCCAGTCTGATGGACAGAGATGGGTCATAATGGGTGAGCAGTTCATCTGATGTTATTGATCTCTTTATTCCCTTGAATGCTTTTTCACATCTTTCTGACTATTCCCACCTTGCTCCTGTCTGCAACAGTGTGTTCAATGGGTACAGCACTCTAACAATGTTTGGGAGAAACCGGTGGTAGTAGTTTACAAAACCCAAGTATGACCTCAGTTGTGATACGTTTTTTGGTTTGGGTGCCTGTAGCACTGCTTTATTGTTCTCTTGTGAATTATGTAAACCATGTTTGTCAATGGCATGTTTACAATATGAGATTTCATTCTTGAGAAACTCTCATTTCTTGCTGTACACAGACCACACTCACTCAGCCTGGTAAGCACTTTACCAAGATTCTGGAGATGCTCTTGCCAGTCACAATGATGCCATCAAGGTAACATTGTGTTCCTGGGGTATCTTGGAGCACTTGGTCCATTGCTCTTTGCCAAATTACTGGAGCTGCTGAGTGTTGATTGTGAGGAACTCCTCAGTCTCCATTTGCAGATAGGCTTGTGACAAGTTGATCTTTGAAAACTTCTCCCCACCAGCCAAAGATGCAAAAATGTCTTATATTCATGGCAGGGGATACTGCAGAATATGCAGCACCGGATTGATGCTCACCTTGAAATCCCACATATGCGAACAACTCCAGCCTTCCCTTTCTTAATCACTGGGACAATGGGCATGGCCCAATCACTCTGAAGTTCAGCATCCACTTTAGGGCGTAGTGCATGAAGCACTCGACGTGCGTTATGGAATCTTGGTGTTGCTGTTTCATCCAGTTCAATTCTGGCCTTCATGCCTTTGAGTTTACCAATCCCCTTCTCAAACACCTTCTCACTAGCATTAAGCAGCTGGGCCAGTGTCTGGTTAGTGCTATCATTTGGACTACTGTTGCCTGTTGATGTCACACTGAGAGCTTTGATAGAGTGCTTGTCTAGCTGGATTTTTCTTAACCATTCATGTTTGAAAAGTGCTGACCCTCCACTTTTCAATAATGTTACGAACCCCATAACTGGGTTACTTACCAGCAAAGATAGAGGCGTCTGTTGGAGTCTGATGATACTATTTTTAACAGTATTTATTAGTAAAAATACACAAAAATAATATCAATGCAAATATACAGATAATATACGTCATTAATACTAAATGTAAAAGTGCGGGTATAATAATAAGAAATAAGCTCTATCGTTGTCTAGGGGATAATGAATTGTCTGATGGAAATCTAAAGTTCATTTCAGTTCATACAGGCTGCTGTTGTTTGTTTGTCGCTGTGTTGCAATTGCTGGAGAGAGAGAGAGAGAGAGAGAGAGAGAGAGAGAGATAGGAGAATGGGAACAGTTACCGCTAAGTGTTTTTCCAACCTTCCTTTATGATTTTCATTCGATGATGTCTCGTTGTTGTGGCCGTTCAAGTATGACCTCTCCTTTAGCTAAACCGTTCTTCCGTGGTGAGCTCGCCACCCAGGCAAGGGAGGACACACACGAGCTCTCACCGGCTTCGCTATAAAACGCTGTCACTGGATTTCTAGCATTTCTCCTGGTGTGTCTAAGGGGTGTTCCTCAGATGTCAATCAGGTTGGGATGATGCAATCCCTCAACCAGACCACTCTGGTTGTCCCCTGAGGGGTTTCAATGAATAGTACAGTACTCAATACACAATTCCTTCTCCAAGAGACAATAGCAGTAATCAGTGGTTCCGTTCCGCTTTTGTTAGGAGGCATTCCCCTACCTTGTGTATTCTGCGTTGTCTATGGCAACTGCCTTTGCTGTGATCCTGCGTCTCGCTCTCTCATTATTGACATGATGTGTATCTCTCTCATTTCCTGGGTCTCATACCCCAAATACTAGCAATCTTGCGATTCTCAAAAGTGGGGGGGCGATTTTGCACCCTTCGGCCCCTCAGAGCTGCTCCACATTCGTAACACCCCCATCCTTCTAAGGATTTTTACCACAGGTAAAAATTAACTACTACAGAGTCTTACAGAATTTCAGAATCTTAACACAATACAAAAGAGTGTTTTTCACTAAAGAGTAATACAGTTATACATTCAATTCAGCATCTAAACAGTTAGCGATTACATTGTCACTTCCTTTAATATCTTAATATCTTGTACCTTAATAAATTCCTGTAGCATCAGACTCCAATTTAATAACCACCTCTTATTTTATTCCTTTTCTTCAGCAAAACAAAACTAAAGAGTTGTGGTCTTAGCTTACGTGTATATTACAAAAGTTCATGCAAATACTAATCTTTATTTTACTTTCAAACTTAACAGTCAACCTTCCATGGTGTTGTCTTTATTATTTACATGCTTTGTCGAAATCCCTTAAAACCGGATCCTGTTAATTAAAGTGGCATCCCGTCAACCCTCGCCCCTTTTCCAGTTAACTCCCACGTGGGTAGCTTGCTTACCGGTGTGGGATAGACTTTTGCATGCTCCTTTCATAGGAGTTATTTTATCAACAATGTTTTCCAAACTTAGCCCATTTTCTGAACGTCCACACAATTCTTTATTTTTAAGCAAGTCGTTAGTTTTATCTTCAGGACCCTTCATTCTATTAGTTTTCAGTTTAATATCTGCAAGCGATCCCTCTTTGTCCAAACAACATTTCAAATTCTGCCTCTTCACAGCACACCCTTGAATAACATTAGCGCGTGGGGCACCTTTACATTCCAAATCAAACTGTAATTGATTCGCAGGCACCGTGTTAACAAGCCATTGTCCCTTCAGCCTGGTTACTGCTTCTGACACCAATCCAGACTTTAAATTTTCTTCATTCTGTTACGCCTGTGCCCCAACTCTGAGGGGCTGAAGGGTACAAAGTAGCCCCCTCCTTTTTGAGAATCGCAAGATCGCTATTAATTCAGGTCAGGAGACCCAGGAAATGAGAGAAAGACACGCAGAATCCACAAGGGGTTTGGAATGTCCTGGCCCCTCAGCGATACAAAGCCACGGGAAATGGCCATTGTCTCTAGGAGACAGAATTGTGTATTGAGCATTGTGCTATTCATCGAAGCCCTCAAGGAATGAGCAACATGGGCTAGTTGGGGGGATGGCATCATCCCAACCTGATTGACATCTGAGACCCCGTGAGTAAGGATAAAAGAGGGTCTGGGGAACAATCCCTTTAGACGCACCAGGAGAAACGCTAGAAAGCCCGTGACAGCGTTTAATAGCGACAGCCGGTGGAGGGCCCACGTGTGTCCTTTCCCGTTGCCCGGGATTGAGGTCTTACCACGGAAGATGGCTTAGCTAAAGAAGAGATCACCACCAACTACATTTCGAAGGATCGACATCATAAAAAGGAAAACGGGCAAGTTCTAAAAATCCGTCTCTCTCTCCAACCAAAAGCTGCAGCCTGAATGAACTGAAGTGAATTTTATATTTCCATCGGACAATACATTATCCCCTAGACAACGATAGAACTATTTCTTATTGATTATTATTATACCCGCACTTTTAGATTTAGTATTGACGACGTATATTATCTGTATGTTTGCATTGATATTATTTTTGTGTATTTTTATCAATAAATACTGTTAAAAATAGTATCATCAGACTTCAACGGACCTCTCTATCTTTGCTGGTAAGTGACCCAGTTACGGGGTACGTAACAATTCAATTTAGGAACTACACTTTTCCCTTTCCCTTCAATAATAATATCCACATCACCACCTTTTATCTCCTCACTAACTTTTAACACACCTTCGAACACAAGCAACTGGGAATTCTCACTTCCCACTATTACCAAGGTTAACCCTTTCTTCACTGAACCAAGTCCCTTTGACCCACAAGGACTGCATTCCTTTTTAACTGAATCAGATACCTCAGACTTTTCCTGAGTTTCATTACTAGGTTCAGTACCACGTGCATCCACATCTTGAACACACTCAAACGGGACTTCTGCCTCTTCCAGGCTTTCAATACCCGTCCCCTTTTCAAATTCTAAGTTCCCCTGATCCTCCCAGTTACTCTCTGGGCAACTCCCTTCCGGAGCAAACTCAACCCTGCAGGCTGAAACAACCTCATCTGCCAACCCAGCAGACTTCTTCAACGTAACGGCATCCTTTTCATCTAGGACTGCCCTCATTTCATTATCGGGAACACAGTTAAATTCTTCAACTTCTTCAAACAGTTCTGTCAAGCCAGACAGATCATCCATGTCCAACCCTGGACCTTCTAACAGCTTTATCTGTTTCTCATTTTTACTCCGTGCCTCTATAAATTTCCTCCTGGCTAAGGGTAGGTCTACCTCCTCTCCTTTACTCTCTTTCACCTCCCTAATCTCCGTTTTACCACCCTCTAACCCCTCTTGGTACAGGGTCGGTAAAAACGTCTCAGCCAAATCCACACAGGACTCATATAAACTGGTCCCTTTCTCAGCTGCCTTTCTCGACATGCTGCGAGTGATCGCACATGCGGGATAGATCTCGGAATCTAGGGGCGGGTCCTCAACACTTACAGGCTGGCTTGTCAGCTCCATGGCTGACCAAACTTCACCACCAGCTAAATCGTTACCCAGAAGGACGTCTACGTCAGTTCTCGGAAATTCTGATTGCACCCCTATTTCAACTGGTCCAGATACCAGCTCACAATTTATAATGATCCTATGCAAAGGCACAGCTTCTGTCCCTTTTCCTATGCCTCTCAAAGCTACCTCTCCAGTCTCGGGACCAAAATCTAGTACCTTACTGAGAATCAATGACTGCTCAGCTCCAGTGTCTCTCCAGATCCGCACTGGAACTGGTGTTTCTCCCTCTTTCACAGACACGGTCCCTTCTGAAATAAATTTCTCACGCCCCTCTCGTATTCGATCTACCTGGGGCTTTCGCGTCGATTTACTGATCAACACAATACACCCTGTAGGGACTGCTGCTTTCCCTTTTCCTGTCTCCGTCCTCGGAGCAAAGCACTTAGATGCAATATGACCCACCTTTCCACAATTAAAACAGGTCCAGCCAGGACCCCTCCTGCCATCTTGCCTTTCTTCCTCCTTATTTCTACCACTAGCTCCCGGCTGGATCTCTGCCTCAGCCGGCGGGCTTTCTCTACAGTTCCTATGGTCTTTCTGGTAATTCTTATTCGAGGAAAACTTTGTCTTGTGGGTTAGGGCATATTCATCTGCGAACCTGGCAAATTCAGATATGGACTTATTCGGCTTCTCGTTCAAATACATCTGGATATCATCCGAAACACAACCTTTAAATTCCTCAATCAGAATTAACTCCCTTAAACGCCAAAAATCTTCTTCCACCGTTTCTGCTGCACACCAGCGATCCAAGAGCACACCCTTCTCATAGGCAAACTCTGCATACGTCTGATTCCACACTTTCTTTAAATTTCTGAACTTTTGTCTATAGGCCTCAGGTACCAATTCGTAGGCCCGAAGAATGACCTGTTTTACTTCCTCGTAATTCTCATACTCCTTCTCCACAGACAACGCCGCAAATGCCCGTTGTGCCTTCCCTTTTAACACACTTTGTAACAGCGCCACCCACTGATCTCTGGGCCACTTCTGACTCACTGCCACCTTTTCAAAATGCAAGAAATAACTATCAACATCCATCCCCTCGAACGGAGGTACTAACCTACACTCCCTACTAACATTAAACCTCTCCTCTCGGTCTGGCCCTTGAGCTCTTCGCTCTTGCCTTAACTTCTCCATGTCCAGCTCATGTTTCCTGTTTCTCCTTCTCCTCATACTCCTTCTGCTTTTCAGCTCTTTCCTTCTCTTTTTCAGCTCTTTCCTTCTCCTTTTCAGCTCTTTCCTTCTCCTTTTCAGCTGCTTCCAGCTGTTTTAACCTAATTTCATGCTCCCTCTTCGCCTCTAACTCCTTTAGCTGGAGCTCATACTCCCTTTTCCTCTGTTCCGCATCCAGCCTCAATTTCTCCAACTCTAACTGAGCCGTCCCACTAGCTGGTACCTTTTCAGGGATATTTTCCAATACCTCAGCCGAAAACACATTCTTCTCAATATAATACTGAGTTAAAGCCCTCCACACCTCCCGCTTTTTCATCGACAACCTCACCTCTGTGAGATTTAGTCCTTTCGCAATATTTATCAAGTCCGACTTTGTGGCAGCCTCTAGCGCCTCCGGAGTCGGGTTTTTTATAAATTCGTCTACGTCCATCTTTGCTGGTTTCCCGTCTGGTTACCTGCGCAACCAGATCCAAGTTTGGACTTAAAAGCCCGATTTACTGGCCCTCCAATTTGGTATCAAATCCCGGACGAGTCCCCCAGTTGTTACGAACCCCGTAACTGGGTTACTTACCAGCAAAGATAGAGGCGTCCATTGGAGTCTGGTGATACTATCTTTAACAGTATTTATTAGTAAAAATACACAAAAATGATATCAATGCAAATATACACATAATATAAGTCGTCAATACTAAACCTAAAAGTGCGGGTATAATAATAATCAATAAGAAATAAGCTCTATCGTTGTCTAGGGGATAATGAATTGTCTGATGGAAATCTAAAGTTCATTTCAGTTCATACAGGCTGCTGTCGTTTGTTTGTCGCTGTGTTGCAATTGTTGGAGAGAGAGAGAGATAGAAGAATGGGAACAGTTACCGCTAAGTGTTTTTCCAACCTTCCTTTATGATTTCGATCCATCGGTGTCTCGTTGTTGTGCCCGTTCAAGTATGACCTCTCCTTTAGCTAAACCGTTCTTCCGTGATGAGCCCGCCACCCAGGCAAGGGAGGACACACACGAGCTCTCAGCGGCTTCGCTATAAAACGCTGTCACTGGATTTCTAGCGTTTCTCCTGGTGTGTCTAAGGGTTGTTCCCCAGACCCATCTTTTATCCTCACTCATGGGGTCTCAGATGTCAATCAGGTTGGGATGATGTAATCCCTCAACCAGACCACTCTGGTTGTCCCCTGAGGGGTTTCAATGAATAGTACAGTACTCAATACACAATTCCTTCTCCAAGAGACAATAGCAGTAATCAGTGGTTCCGTTCCGCTTTTGTTAGGAGGCATTCCCCTACCTTATGTATTCTGCGTTGTCTATGGCAACTGCCTTTGCTGTGATCCTGCGTCTCGCTCTCTCATTATTGACATGATGTGTATCTCTCTCATTTCCTGGGTCTCAGACCCGAAATACTAGCGATCTTGCGATTCTCAAAGGGGGGGGGGGGGGGCGACCTTGCACCCTTCAGCCCCTCAGAGCTGCTCTACATTCCTAACAATACATAAAGCTCTTGCTGCTGTGTTTGCCTCCATATGTCACATTTACTTTCATTTTATCTTTGGCAGATATTTTTTCACCTGTGTAGGTCTTTAGCATCACTGAGGTCTTCTCTAATGGTATCTTACGAAACAGTCTGTTGTAGTCAGCTTTTAGAATTATGGACAAAGCTGACCCTGCATCCAGCCAGCTCTATTTTCAGTTTTACACCAGACACATCTATTGTGATCCAGATGATTTTGTGATTTGCAGTTCTAGGCATGACAGTTCATCTTTGTTGTCTGATTCTGTTTTAAATTCGGTAACTTTATGCATTTGCTTAGTTTTGTGTTTGAGACTTTTCACTGGGTTGTGCTTCTTGTCTGCCTTGCACATTTTCTCTACGTGACTCTTTCTGCAGACTCTTTCTTTGAACTAACAGTCATGGGAAGATTTGCACCATTCAGGGACAAACTGTGCATTTCACATTCTGACCTTTTCTGTAGATCTGCTGCATCCTTTGCTGCTGTTTCTAATGCTATTGCGATGCCTGTTCTAAGGTTAGGTCTCTTTTGGACAGTATCCTCTTTTGAGTGCTTTGACTATGCATGCCACATACAAGCTTGTCCTTTAATGCATCAGAAAATTCAAGTCTAAAGTCACAGTACTGGGAAAGTTTGTGCAGTTCTGCAATGCATTCAGAAATGCTTTTTCACCTTTTGACTGGTTCCTTTTGAAAAATATAAATCTCTCAACCATTACCAGAGGTTTAGGGCTCAATTGATTTTGCAAAATAGTCACAGTTTCATCAAACATCTTGCTGGCTTTGCAGGAGTTACTCGGTTGCATAAGAGACTGTACCTCCTTGAGCCTATTAAGCTATGAAGTGTAGGAGCTTACATTTGCTCCTCCACGTTGTTCACATTGCAGTTCAGTTCAGCCCTCTCAATATACAATTCCCAGTCTTTAGGGCTATCACATTCATCAACTTTCCTGACTGAAGCCATCACCACATTATTTTCACTTTAAATTCAGCGTCTTTCTCTGTGTTGTCTGACTCTCATTGTTTTGTACCGTAATTGTGCCATAACTGTTGGTGCAGTTCATGATAATTTCTGACATTCTGGTTCATACTCATTGCTAATTTGTTGTGTCTGTGCACAACTACATATCAATTAAATAAAAGCACGCACATGGGAGATGGCTTTAACTGGAGCGAGAGAAATGGATCCATATATTAGAAGAAATTCTGCAAAAGGCCAGACAGCATTTGTGGAGAGAAACGGGTAATGTTTTAGCTCTGAAATCCTTCATCATGTTCAGCAGGTCATGCACACAGATGCTGCCTGACTTGCTGAGTGTTTTCTCAGAAGCATAGAAAACCTACAGCACAATACAGGCCCTTCGGCCCACAAAGCTGTGCCGAACATGTCTTTACCTTAGAAATTACCTAGGGTTACCCATAGCCCTCTATTTTTCTAAGTTCCATGTACCTATCCAGGAGTCTCTTAAAAGACCCTATAGTCGCCAGCAGCCCTTTTCACACACTCACCACTCTCTGCGTAAAACAACAACTTTTTAGTACTTTTAGTACTAAAAGTACTTTTTTTAAGTACTTTAAGGATGATTTAGTACTTTTAGTACTTTAGTACTTATTTTAAGGATTATATAGGTTGGCACAACATGGAGGGCTGAAGGGTCTGTACTGTGCTGTAGTGTTCTATGGTTTAACTTACCCCTGACATCTCCTCTGTACCTACTTCCAAGCACTTTAAAACTATGCCCTCTCATGCTAGCCGTTTCAGCCCTGGGAAAAAGCCTCTGACTATCCACACAATCAATGCCTCTCATCATCTTGTACACCTCTATCAGGTCACCTCTCATCCTCCGTTGCTCTATGGAGAAAAGACCAAGTTCACTCAACCTATTCTCAAAAGGCATGCTCCCCAATCCAGGCAACATCCTTGTAAATCTCCTCTACACCCTTTCTACGGCTTCCACATCCTTCCTGTAGTGAGGCGACCAGAACTGAGCATAGTACTCCAAGTTGGGTCTGACCAGGGTCCTATATAGCTGCAACATTACCTGTCGGCTCTTAAACTCAATCCCATGATTGATGAAGGTCAATGCACCATATGCCTTCTTAACCACAGAATCAACCTGCGCAGCAGCTTTGAGTGTCCTATGGACTCGATCCCAAGATCCCTCTGATCTTCCACACTGCCAAGTCTTGCCATTAATACTATACTCTGCCATCATATTTGACCTACCAAAATGAACCACCTCACACTTATCTGGGTTGAACTCCATCTGCCACTTCTCAGCCCAGTTTTGCATCCTATCAATGTCCTGCTGTAACCTCTGACAGCCCTCCACACTATCCACAGCACCCCCAACCTTTATGTCATCAACAAATTTGCTAACCTATTCCTCCACTTCCTCATCCAGGTCATTTATTAAAAATCTCGAAGAGTAGGGGTCCTAGAACAGACCCCTGAGGCACATCACTAGTGACTGACCTCCATGCAGAATATGGACCCGTCTACAACCACTCTTTGCCTTCTGTTGGCAAGCCAATTCCGGATCCACAAAGCAATGTCCCCTTGGATCCCATGCCTCCTTACTTTCTCAATAAGCTTTGCAAGGGGTACCTTATCAAATGCCTTGTTGAAATCCATATGCACTTCTTGCTTCAGATTTCCAGTACCCACAGTTCCTGTGATCTGCAAGTGCAACTTTGAAGTACCAGTCTGGAACTTGTGCTGTTATAAAGGACATGAATTACATGGCTTCCCAGAATAAGATACCCATGCCACCGGAGCTATACTGATAATACTCACCAAGCTGCTGAAGTCAGAGGTTCAGAAAAAAAGCTACAAAGTTAAGGGAAAATTTTTTGTACATCTTTATGAATTAAGTGAAAGTCTGCATTCATATTCCTCTCGGGCTTGGATTTAGCCTTTTAGGCTGATTCCAGGTTTGCTATTAGATGCCAGAAGTATCTGGTCTGTTGGCTGCTGATCTGCCTTTTGATATTTGGGATGGAGGTTCTCTAAATACTGACTTTCGTGATTATCTTCTTTTTTGCCCTTGACCTTTTAATGGGGTCAGAAATTTCATAGCAGGATTTCCCATTACATGTTGGCACATAACATATCCAGGTCTTGACCTAATTTACAATGTTTTGACTGACTATTGCCCAAATTAGCATGGGAGAATGGAAGCTTATCACAAGATTTTAGAGATCACAATCTTTATCTTTCACATCTGAGATTGAACTTTACTATTCAGTGCAATTAACATGAAGGTCAGCACTTGAAATATCAAAACTGCCATCTTCATCCTTTTCCTGTGTCCACTGAGCTCTGTTTAATATCTAATTATCCAGTTGTACTACTTGGTTAATGAAACTTAACAGCTAACTTCAAAGATCATATCTTGCAATCCTGTGCAACGACAGTGTTGTCTCCAAAAATCAAGCCCTTCCATTTCCTCCCAAAGTTAGGAGTGTATCTTGAAGGGTGAATGAATCATCTGGTTAATTTGTGACATTTTGAATGCTGCTGAAAGAAAAGCACAAGGAACTCATCATAATAGGATGCAAAACTGGGCTGAGAAGTGGTAGAGGGAGTTCAACCCAGACAAGTGTGAGGTGGTTCATTTTGGTAGGTCAAATATGATGACAGAATATAGTATTAATGGTAAGACTCTTGGCAATGTGGAGGATCAGAGGGATCTTGGGGTCCAAGTCCATAAGATGCGCAAAGTTGCTGTGCAGGTTGACTCTGTGGTTAAGAAAACATATGATACATTGGTCTTCATCAATCGTTGGATTGAGTTTAGGAGCCGAGAGGTAATGTTGCAGCTGTATAGGACCTTGGTCAAACCCCATTAGGAGTACTGTGCTCAGTTCTGGTCGCCTCACTATAGAAAGGATGCGGAAACCATAAAAAGAGTTCAGAGGAGATTTACATGGATGTTGCCTGGATTGGGGAGCATGCTTTATGAGAATAGGTTGAGTGAACCCAGCCTTTTTTCCTTGGAACGACGGAGGATGAGAGGTGACCTGATGGAGGTGTATAAGATGATAAGAGGCATTGATCATGTGGAGAGTCAGAGGCTTTTTCCTAGGGCTGAAATGGCTAGCACGAGAGGGCACAGTTTTAAGGTGCTTGGAAGTAGGTACAGAGGAGATGACGGGTTAAGTTTTCTTGTGCAGAGAGTGATGGGTGCGTGGAATGGACTGCCAGCGATGGTGGTGGAGGTGGAAACGGTAGTGTCTTCTAAGAGACTCCTGGACAGGTACATGGAGCTCAGAAAAATAGAGGGCTTTGGGTATCTCTAGGTAATATCTAAGGTAAGGGCATGTTCGGCACAGCTTTGTGGGCTGAAGGGCCTGTTTTGAGCCATTGGTTTTCTATGTTTCTATGAAATTAAAGCATCATTAAACTTTTAACAGCTCAAACCTGAATTTGGGTGCAAGCTTGGTGGAGTTTGCACATTCTCCATGTGATCGCATGGGTTCCTCCAGATGCTTCACTTCTTCCCACATTCCAAAGATGTCTGGATCGGTAGGTTTATTTTGGCCACTGTAAATTGCCTTCGGTGGTTAATATGAGGCGGCACATCTTTAAGGTGATTAGAAAGAAAGTAAAGGTGGTCATGGCAGAGGTATTTGTTTTTACACAGAGAGTGCTGGGTGCATGGAACAACCTGTCAGGGTTACAGATACATTGGGGACATTAAAGAGAACCTTGGATAGGCACATGAACGATAGAAAAATGGAGGGCAATGTAGGACGGAAGGATTCGATTGATCTTAGAGTAGGTTGAAAGATTAGCACAACATAGTGTGCTGAAGTGCCTTTACTATGCTGTAATGTTTTATGTTTGATTGTGTAGGTGAGTGTAAGTTTGGATAACATTGGTGGGGCTATAGGAGGCAGCCTAGACTTGATAGGCTAAATTTGCCTACTTCTATGAGGTAAAGAAATATAGAACCATGGGATAATTGTCCATAAATATTGTATTGTTCAGAGCTGGCAAGAGTTAAAATCCACAGGAAACAGATATTTCTGTAAAAGATTCACCAGAATTACAATGAGAAGCTAGGAGAGCACCTGGGGAATTTCAGCATGCATGATAGTTTCTGCCTTTCCTAATTGCTTGATTTCCGTTTTCTCCTGCCTATTTCTGTGTCCCTCTACATCCAGTTTAGTGTCTGTTCTGCTCTACAAGCCTTTCAGTTCTTTGGATTTCACCATATTTCCCCTAATGCACATCCCAGTGTTAATTGCTTTATCAGTGGAAGCAACACCTCCAGTTGTCTACTCCTAAACCTCTGAGTTTGCCTGATGTTCCTCCACCTTTTTTGTCTTTGAAGATTCTCCTTAAAATTTACCTGCATGACCTGGTTAGGGGGAATCGGAGCTTGCTACCACTATTTCTGACAGCTCTTGGGAACTGTATTGTTTAAGATTAGAGATGTTACATGAATGTAAATTTTCACTGTAACACGAAAGGAAAACAGCAAATATTGACTAGCTGCCAGTCATGCACTTGACAGGTCATAAAAGTTCCACAAGTAGAAAATGTGTCTTCATGATTTTCAGAGTTAATCGGGGACTTGAGAAGCAGACGGACAGGGAGAAGGACAATAAGAAATTCTACTTAAATCCTAACAAAACAATTTCAATTACAGTTTAACTTTTTGAAATACAGTGGATTCTGGTTAATTGGCCATCAGCGCAGCTGCTTATTTTGGACAACTCTGAAAGAACAAAAATTAATCAGGAAAATAGCTGGATTCCCTTTGTTTTTTTGGGATATTGTCTCTTAATTGGGGCAGGTGACTTGTTGAACTGGTTCTAACTAGCGTCAGCCTTGAGCACTTGTGTGGTCGTTAGACTCTACCCTGTCCTTCGAGCTAGCTGTTTTTAACTAGCTTCAGTTGCATGCATTGTGTTCAAAGAGCAGTGATTTTTGTCACCAAGAGATGGCAAGAAATAAGCAGTAAGACACTTCAGAACTCTTTTGTTCACTGTGGGTTCACTGCGGTTTCAAGCTGTGAGGCTTGGAGATGCCAAAAATGGCTGGGAGTGAAAATGAAACGATTTCACTGCTTCAACGAGTTAGGAACTACAAGGAATTTAAAGTCATTCCCAATCGTCTTGAATGTTACAATAAAAATGAATAGTATTGTACGAAGGCAGTCCATTTTCTACACCAGGTGCCGATGCTGATTTTGTTCATTGCGTACATAATAAATTCCTCCGTCAATAACGAATACAGTACACAGTTTTATAGTACTGTAGTACTATTGGTGTTGTTCTAATTTGTTCTGTATCTCATTTAAGTGCATAATTTGTTACTCAGTTTGTTTTTTTTATTCCTGTTTAATTATTTCCAGGAAACGTCAGCTAATTGGGGCAGCTGCTTAATTGGCCCAAAATGTACTGCTCCTGATGTTCCCAATTAACTGAAATCCACTGTATACCTAAAAAGAGTTTGAGATTTTGTGAGCTGTTGCTAATGGTGATTTTAAAAAGAGAGGTAGTTTGCTAGACTTTGAGGTTGTTGGGTAATTAGGCACTTGGCAAGGACCAATAGAAACAAGTGAGGTTTGAGCGGAGCAGCCATTGTGTGAGTTGTCCAGCATTGGAGTGCGTAGCTCAGGCTTTACCCCAAGAAGCTGCAGTGGGTATTTTTCTGGTAGATTTCTAGTTCACACTGTTAAAGCAATAGAAATAACATGATAGTGGAGTGTCCCTCTTACAGGATGGGAGAAGTCCCCTGTATTCCTGAACACTGCAATTACAAGAAGTACATCCAACTGAAAGTTTTTACTGACTGCTATAGGGAGCTGGAGCTGGATGATCTCTGGATATTTTGGGATGCTGAAGTGTTGATTGATAGGAGATACAAGAAGGTAGTTACATTTAAAGTGCAGGGCACAGGTAACTGGCTGGACTGTCAGGAGAGGGAAAGGGGGTAGGCAACCAGTGCAAGATATTGCTGTGTCTGTTCCCCTCAGTAGCAAGTCAATGTGTTCATAAAATGCTGGTGAATGAAAATCAGATATCCTGCAGATCCTGGAAATCCTAAATAAAAATTTAAAGAATTCTGAAATAAAAGTTCAGCAGGACATGTAGTGCCTGTGGAAAGAGAAACAGTCAAACTTTTGGGTCTGTGATCCTTTGTCAGAATCCTAGTGTTTGGTAGGTATTGAATAAGCTGATTGATGCAGTTTTTAAGTTCATAGACTTGCTCTAAAGCCATCAGTGTCCACAAATGATAGAGAAATAATGAAAAAGAATCTGATTAAGGATTTCCTAACCTGGTTAATCTCTGAAGAACATTATTTGAAAATGAATGTGAATCATCTGTAATGAGTAAATACATGAAAATTTTATACAGAAGTATAATTACAATGAAATGCCAACGTTGTATGATGGAAGTTACTGATAAAATGTGAACCGAAAATGGGATTTGAGAAACCTAAAATAAGTAAATGGAAAAGGATATGAGGATTTCATTGTGACATGTACTTGTGTGGATTAATCTAGATTCAATCAGTTTACAAATTTTAACACTGCAGATGAAGGCCTTTGATTATGAGGGTTTGAAGATAAATTTACACATTATTTTGCAAGTCTATCTTGTAACTTTAGTGGCAGCTCTTTCAATTGACAGTATCATGATCACATCTAATTTATGAAGCATCTTTTTCACCCCTATAACATGCTATATATTTGTTAGTATTTGGTTTATTTGGAATAGGACAGTCATTATGATTGAAGTAATTTCTTGTAAAGCTGTAAGCTGTAATTGTTTTTATTCACAGTTCAATTTTTAAAAAGTTATTGTAATGAATAATAAGGCATATTTAATAGTATAAAAGATAATTATTGATACCAGTACTGTATTTTAAAAAAAAACAAATATCAGAATCAGGTTTATTATCACTGGCATGTGTCGTGAAATTAGTTAACTTAGTAGCAGCAGTTCAATGCAATACATAATACAGAAGAAGAAGAAAAAAAAATAAACCAATCAATTGCAATATATGTATATTGAATCGATTAAAAATTTGCAAAAAACAGAAATAATATATTTTTAATATAGTGAGGTAATGTTCACGGGTTCAATGTCCATTTAGGAATCGGATGGCAGAGGGGAAGAATCTGTTCCTGAATTGCTGAGTGTGTGCTTTCAGGCTTCTGTACCTCCTACCTGATGGCAACAGTGAGAAAAGGGCATGTCCTGAGTGCTGGAGGTCTTTAATAATGGATGCTGCCTTTCTGAGACACCGCTCCCTAAAGATGTCCTGGGTATTTTGTGGGCTCGTACCCAAGATGGAGCTGACGAGATTTACAACGTTCTGCATCTTCTTTTGGTCCTGTGCAGTAGTCTCCCCATACCAGACAGTGATACAGTTGTCAGAATGCTCTCCATGGTACATCTGTGGAAGTTTTTGAGTGTATTTGTTGACATACCAAATCTTTTCAAACTCCAAATGAAGTCTAGTCACTGTCTTGCCTTCTTTATATCTGGATCGATATGTTGGGACCAGGTTGGGTCCTCAGAGATCTTGACAACCAGGAACTTGAAACTGCTCACTCTCTCCACTTCTGATCCCTCTGTGAGGATTGGTATGTGCTCCTTCTTCTTACCCTTCCTGAAGTCCACAACATCTTACTGATGTTGAATGCCAGGTTGTTGCTGCACCACTCCACTAGTTGGCATATCTAGCTCTTGTACACCCTCTCGTCTCCATCTGAGATTCTACCAACAATGGTTGTATTGTCAGCAAATTTACAAATGGTATTTGAGCTGTGCCTAGCCACACAGTGATGGGTATAGAGAGAGTAGAGCAGTGGGCTAAGCACACACTCCTGAGGTGCGCCAGTGTTGATCATCAGCGAAAAGGAGATATTATCATCAATCTGCACAGATTGTGGTCTTCCAGATATTAGAAACTAGATCTGTTAAGGAATATTAACCGAACTGTTAAGGAATGTTTTTGTTACAAGCAGATTACTTTCAATGCATGTGTGCCCATTGATTATGTATGTAGTTCCCAAGCTATTTTAATATCTTTAACCCCATCAGATATTGTAATATGTTGTGTTTCTTAGGAATTTAAAAAGCATTGTTGAACTGAGCAAAATACACCAAACCAGCTTCTAAGAGGAAATTTAATACAATTTTTTTTTTAATCAAGATGAGGTGTCCATGCATGATTGCTAACTGAAATAACAGCTTGGTGCAGAATGATGAAGGAAAGCAACAGAAATTCGCCATTATTTAAATTCATGTAGAAACACATTTTTACATTTACTCTGTAGCTAACTCTGGCTCCCCCTCTGCTGAACTTTAGTGGACTGCTTTTATGTACAGTTGTAAGTTAGAAATCAAATCAAATTGAGTTTAATTATCATTCAACCATACATAGATACAGCCGAACGAAGCAGCATTCCTCTGGGGCCAAGGTGCACATTCAAAATACCGAGCAAAGAAAGCATATTCGCGTGAATAAAAACATTTATAGCTTCTCTGGAGACTATATCACTCTGTAATTAATGTATATTCTTATGCATGCTCGGAGGAATTAATATTAATTGAAGTGCTTGATTCAAGAACATTCTCCTAAGTCAAATTGGGGAGTTTAATTACTTCTCTAAAAGTAGATTAAACTGTAAGGACTAATGACATCTAAATGACTTATCTAGCACAGATCAATCCTGCTACAGCAGTCCTACGTGCTTCATGAGTATGTATGCTTTTAACAGCAATGCTTTAGTTTTGCCAAACATTTCTAATTCATGTCATCTGATGAAATATAGCCTCAAAACATTTACTAGAATAGTCTCTTTCAATTCTAAAGTTTTTATGTTTTTAACAATATTACAATTTTTTTTATCTGTTACCATGGTGGCAGGCAGTATGTGATGTATATAGCTATTCGCAGTCCTAGTCTCACACTTTTAAAGTGCATGTTTGCTATCCAGGATTAACTAATGCTCAAGGACAGTTCCATGCATGCTCAGAACCACTTTTAGTCTCAGTGCTGTGAGGAGTTGTTGACCCGAGGAAGCTTATCTCCTACCACTGTTCACTTCAGATGTTGAAGAAAGTCAGATATATCAATGTGCTGTTGTCTATCAGTTCTGGAGTAATGTACCTGCTGCTTAGCTTCACCTTATCATGAATTGAAATTAGTATGGCCATTGCCTTAATGGCAATAATGAGATTTACAACAGTTTGGTTTCTTTGAACAAACCTTTTGGTATAGAGAGTTTGGACCAGTGAGAGGAATCCACGCTGTTCTGTAACATAATAGAAAATACCTCCATTGTTGCTACGTGCTCCATCATAGTGCTCAGTGTTCCAAACATATCTTGCAAAACTGATATACTTGCTGAAATCTTCAGCAAATGCAGAGAGTACAATCTCAGGATGTGGGCATGACAAAAGAAATAGACTTTTGAGTAATCTAAATGCACTAGTGATTTTACAATCTCCTGATATCCCTGAGGATTTGGTAAACTTCAACCTTATGGCATGAGGAGTCAGTTAGGCATAAACTGGACTCTGTTCCACTGCACTCGGAATAATATCTAAATGGATAATCTATGAACTGTCTCCACATTCCTCAGTAACAAGTAAATGAGCAAGTGGAAAATGTAGACAAGCTGCCAGTGGAAATAGACCCTTACAGCTGAAGAAAGTTATTTGATGCGTAGGCCAGATTTGTCTCATGCAGTGTAAACTCAATTATCTTTCTAAAGAGCTTGTTGCAGACAGACTAGCTCAAGTGCAAACACCGCACTCACAAAGAGCATTGTAGATCATTTGTCTTGTGGAGATTGAGACAATAGCTGTAAAGGTGCAAAACTATCATTGTAACTGTCCTTCTCGATGTTAAGGTGTGCGATACACTTTGATTTTATCTGAATTCTTATAGATCCAATTCATCAGTTATTTAAAAAATTACACGTCATTGTATGGGAAGGTTTTCACCATGTTGGTGAGGGATTGATTATGGGGAAATGTTTAATTTGTTTTAATTAAAGGTTCTGGTATTTTTAACCAGGTGATGAGCATGTAACAATCGAACCAAGACATTTCTGTTAGTGCCCTCCAGTACTGACCCTGCTTTATTTTTAAAGTGAGAATTTATTTTGTATTGAAACATCCATTGGAATCAGATATTCTGGAAGATTTATTTGTCATTTCCTGTTTGGCCCTGCTGTTGTGTCCTGGAGGGCCTTCTATTTTGATATAGCAAGCAATAAAACTCCGACATCCATAGAGATATAAAACATGCCATTATCCCAAGCTTTCTAGTCCTTTGATATGAAGGAAGGCCTTCCCCACTCCCCTAGAGATGGAAGAATTGGATCAGCCCATGATTGAATGGCAGAGCAGACTCGTTGGGCCAAATGTCCTACTTCTGCTCCTATATCTCCTGATCTTAAACTTTTTGCCCATTAGGCTGTTTGGGCATTGAAAATGCAGTTCAGAGAAATGTGTGAGGCAAAGAACATAGATTTTAAATGAAAATGTTAACAATATTTGAACCATACAGATCTGATTGTGAAGCAACACACACAAAATGCTGGAGGAACTCAGCAGGTCAGGCAACATCCAGGGAAATGAATTAGATAGTCAACATTTCAAGCCTGGACCTTTCTTCCGCACTGAGAAGGAAGTGGGAAGGTGCCAGTATTAAAAAGGTTGGGGGAGGGGTAGGAGGCTAGCTAGCAGGTGATAGGTGAAGCCAGGTGGGAAAGGTCAAGGAATGAAAATAAGAAGTGTGATAGGAGAGAAGAGTGGACCTTAAGAGAAAAGGAAGGAGGAGGAGACCCAAAGGGAAGTCGTAAGCAGGTGAGAAGAGGTGAACAGTCAGAATGGGGAATTTGTTTACTGGATATTCCTGACATCAGGTTGGAGACTACCCAGACAGAATGCGATGTGTTACTCCTCCACATCGTGGCACAAAAGAGGAGGCCATGGACCAACCCATCTGAATGGGAATCGGAATTAAAATATTTGGCCACTGGGAAGACCCAGTTGTGGTGGATGATACGCAGGTGCTCAGCGAAGAGGTCCCCAATTTACGCTGGGTCTCACCAATGTAGGCCATGTCGGAGGCACCGCACACAACAGACGACTCCAGGAGTTTCACAGGTGAAGTGTTGCCTCGCCTGGAAGAACTGCCTGGGGCCTTGAATGGAGGTGAGGGAGGAGATGAATGGGCAGGTGTAGCACTTAGGCTACGAGCAGAGATGAGTGCTGGGAGGGAAATTTTTGGGAAGGGAATCACAGAGGGAGCAATTCCTGTGGAAAGTGTGGGGTCAGAGGGGGTTAGGTAAAGATATGTTTATTGGTAGGATCCCTTTGGAGATGGCGGAAATTGTGGAGGATGATGTGTTGGATACGGAGGCTGATGGGGGTGGTAGGTAAGGACATCTATCACTGTTGAGGATGCGAGAAGGTGGGGTGAGCATGGATACATGGGAAATGGAGGAGATGCAAGTGAGAGCAACATCATTAGTAGAGGGAGAGAAACCCTGTTCCTTAAATAAGGAGGACCTCTCTGATGTCCTGGAATGGAAAGCTGCGTCCTGGAAACAGATGCGATGGAGGGAAAGAAACTGAGAAAAGGGAATCACATTTTTACAGGAGATGGGGTAGGAAGAGATATAGTCGAGATACCTGGGAGAATCGGTAGGTTCATAAAAAAAAAGTTGGCTGACAGTTTGTCTTCAGAGATGGAGACAGATTAGGAAAGGGGAGAAATATGTCAAAAATGGACCTAGTGAATGTAAGGGCAGGGTGGAAGATCAGAATCAGGTTTATTATCACCGGCATGTGACATGAAATTTGTTAACTTAGCAGCAGCAGGTCAATGCAACACATAATCTAGAAGAGAAAAATAATAAATAAAAAAGCCAACAATAATAAATAAATAAATAAGTAAATCAATTATAGTATACATGTATTGAAGTTGGGAGTAAAGTTGATAAAATTGATAAGCTAGTATGTGTGTGTGAAGCAGCATCTGTCAAAGCAGTCATCGATATAGTGGAGGAAGAGCTGGGGAGTACAACCGGGGAAGGTTTCGAATATGGACTGTTCTACTTGGCCATTGAAAAGGAAATGGAGCCCATGCAGGCACCCATGGCTACCCCTCAAGTCTGGAGAAAGTGTGAAGAACTGAAGGACAAATTGTTCAGGATGATGACCAGTTCTGCCAGACTAAGGAGGGTGGTGGTGGACAGGGATTGATTGGTTATTTCATCAAGAAAGAAGTGGAGTGCTTGGAGGCCCTGATGGGGGATAGAAGTGTATAGGGACTGAACATTCATGGGGAAGATGTGGCTGCCAGGGTTAGGGAATTGAAAGTTACTGAAGAAATAGAGGGCATGAGAAGTGTTGCGGATGTAGGTGGGACGGGACAGAATAGAACCGAGTCATGGGGATATGTGTTCAGCGGGGCAGGAGCAAGCAGAGACGATAGACCTACCCAGACAGCTGTTTTTGGATCTTGGGTAGGATGTAGAAGCAAGCAGTGCAGGGTAAAATAAGTATGAGTTTAGTGGCAGTGGATGAGAGTCTAATGGAGGGGATGAGGTCAGTGATAGTGTTGGAGACAAATTTCTGATGGTCTGGAGTGGGGTCCTTTTTGAGAAATAGGTATGAGGGAGGGACTCAGCAAAGCAGAGGTCACTGCGCCACATGACAACGGCACCCCCTTTTTCTGTGGGTTTGATGGTAAAGTTGGGATTGGTGCAGAGAGAGTAGAGAACAGAGTGTTCAGAGAGGGCAAGGTTGGAGGAGGGGAGAGGAGTGCTGAAGTCAAGATGGTTGATCTGTCATCGGCAATTCGAGATGAAAAGATCCAGAGCAGGCAGAGAACCAGAGCGGGTGCTGATGAGGAGGAGTAGGGTTGAAGATGGGAGAAGGGTCATCAGTGAGAGGTGTGGAATTCTTGCCAGAGAAGTTGGCTTGGAGACAGAGGTGACTGCAGAATAGCTCAACGTTATAGCAGGCATGGAACTCACCGAGGTACAGGCAAAGGGGGTCAAAGGTGAGGCCCTTACTGAGGACAGAATGTTCTCTTTAGTGAGGGGGAGGTCCAAGGGATTTGTGAAGACATGGCAAGGATTAGAGTTGGGATCAGATGGGGGAAGAGAGAGCTGGTAGCACCAGAGGAAAAAGCAAGGTTAGGATGTTCATGGAAGGTGGGGGTGGGAGGAAGATCTCCAAAGCCATCCTCCCCTTTCTTCATCCCTCTGTCTCCATCTCTAGAGACAAACTGTCAACCAACATCTTTTATGAGCCTACTAATTCCCGTGGCTATCTTGACTATGCCTCTTCGCACCCTAGCGAGCTTCATTCCCCTCGCCCAACCTTTTTGTTCTGACACCTTCCCCTTTCCTTCTCAGTCCTGAAGAAAGGTCTCAGCCCAAAACATCAACTGTTTATTCATTTCCATAGATACTGCCTGAACTGCTGAGCTCCTCCAGCGTTTTGTGTGTGTTGCTTTGGATTTCCAGCATCTGCAGACTTTCTCTTGTTCATGATCTGGTTGTGAAGATGTTTTTTAAATTGCGCTTCAAATTTGGGGAAGATTTGTGAGGACAATTATTGATTATATCTGATTGACTTTCTTACTCACTAGAAAGTTGAAGAAAGGATGCTTGCGTATTTAAAGAGGTTTTTTTCCCCAGATTTTTGTAAGAAGACTTTTTTCTGTTCTGTGAACTCTGTATCCATGATATCTGTATCAAAACCAAACACTATGTCATCTCTGCAATGATCAAGAGCAATGTCCACAAGAAGATAAATAAGTATCTCTCTCAGGGTTTGGTGGAAATCCCAGGAGATAAGTATGTGGTAATTTATATTACATTATGTGCTTGCAATCAAATTACAGTAGGCTTTAAGCTTCCATTAGAAGAATATTGCAAATGCACAAGAAAGAATTGTGTTCCACATGGCAACACAATTAATTGGCAAAGCAATGAAATGTGATTGTTTAATTCTTTTTCTAGAAAATGTTTTATGTATTGTGATAATCTCATGAACATTTATTAACATATCTGAAAATAGGATTGCATGCAAAGTTAACATTAACAAGGATGTCCAGTCACTTGATTAAAACTTTTTAAAATCCATACTGAAGCATTTAATCACTTCTTTCATTATCATAGTGTGCGAGTCAATTAAATGCTTTTGATTTAAAAATACCAAAACTCATGTACGCCTGAGAATTAATGCAATTAAAAACAGCATTCGTGAGTTGTCGATATCAGCAAAACCTGACATGTAAGTGTTAAATGCACCACTTAAATCTGAACAACAACACACACAAAATGCTGGTAGAACACAGCAGGCCAGGCAGCATCTATAGGGAGAAGCGCTGTCGACGTTTTGGGCCGACACCCTTCGTCAGGACTTAAATCTGAGATGGATTTGGAAACAGACAATCATTAACTGCGTGTATCTCAGAGAATTGAGAACCAAAACTTCATTCCAGAGTAGAATATTTTCACATCTAGATAGCAGAGAACAATACTGATAGTCATTGCCGCACTAACAGTATCATTATTAAAGCAAAAAAGAGCAGAAAAGGACGAAACCCTTATTTATTATAAACAATATCAAATAGCGAGAGATTCATATGAGCGCTGCTGATAATTTACAGTGAAAGCTGAACTCGATTCTGTTTTTAGAATATAATCACTCAATGTACACTTACTCTGTGTCATTGCTATTATTGCCATATCAGTCCTGTTGCAAGGGTTTGTGGGATGACTTTAAACATTTTGAATCTGACCTGTAAGGTGATGTGTCAAGTTTATGATCATGGTGCCACAGATGAACCATTTCTGGAGATTAATACAGTTTTCATTTTAACAAGAGTAGTCTGTGTTAAATTGTTAACAATAATTCACAAGTGACATGATTGCAGTATTCTTACGAATGAAATTTTGGATTTGAGAAATTGACTTCTTCATTGTGACACATTTGTATTTACAGAGCATCATTAATCATTGTGAAATATGAAGGGACTTGTTTCTATTGATCATTCTGGCAGATATTAACTCTTAGTTACAGTGCCAAATAGCTTTTTTGGTGGATGCAATTCAGCAAAGCCAGCTTTCACATAGTTTGTATTAGTGTTTAGCAGAAAACACATAAGCTCTGTGAAATGCTAATCCACATCTTAGCTTCATCAATTATTCCATTAAACTAAGATCTATTACAGTTTTCAGAATCCTACTGAACCTCATCATAAAGCAGTCATGGAGTTTTGGATATACCTACTCAGAAGCTTCTAGTTTTCCTACAGATCCTTCAACAGTGTTGCCTTATAGTTAGCCCCTCTGATCCCTTTTTCTGAACATGTTGAGTACCTCTTATCCAAAATGTTTGCGGCTGGACGTGTCTTGGATTTCAGAATATATAATGAGATAGCATGACTCTGACTCTGAATTTCTGTACTAACCATAAGCAATCTTTGCCTTGCACTTGCTCATCACAGAGTAAAAAATTATTACATACCATAAATAGAATGTGTGCAGCATCGTGGGAATACCTGAATCAGCTGTTGAACAACAATAGAAGCAAGCTTTCAGTCTCCATCTACAATGCCATGAATTGATTAAAAGGTTGCAGTACACTGTATTTATATTTTCCCTTTTAGTTTAGGATTTATGTAAGGTGTAAGACAGTTGTTCTGGTGTTAGAGTTTCATTAGCAATGCTTTAAAAATTTAATGCTGTTAAGTAAGATATAAAAATAATCAGCTTCATAAACTTGTTCTGGTACTAGATTTTCATCATCAGCAGACACTTTAAAAATTTAATGCCGTGCCTTTTCTTAAATTTCTGCAACCAGCCTGCTGAATTTTCACAATTACCTTCAGTTTTCAGTTTGTCATGATAGATCTTTCCTTGTTTCATAATCAGCATACCATTAAGTAGTATACGTTCACTCCAACAATAATACACGATTGAAATCTTCATTTTTAACTTTATGCAGTGTTTTTCTATTTTTCATTGACTTCAGATCATTAACACGTGAGGTCACTTCTCATAACTGTTTATGATGTGCAGAGGCCTGTACATTGTCTGGGTAACTTCCCAGTGTCTTGTGGAATTTTCCATTTGCGACATCATGTCAGTGCTCAAAAAAAATCAGATTTCGGAGGTTTTTTGGAATTTTGGAGAAGGAACACTGAACCTATATTATAATGGGACGCCTTAGTATCCATTCCTCTGCGAACTGGAATGCTGCATTATTATCCTACAGCAGCACACACAAAATGTTGGAGGAACTCAGGAGGTCTGGCAGCATCTATGGAAATGAGCAAACAGTCGAGATTTCAGGCTGCAACATTGACTATTTATTCATTTCTATAGACGCTGCCTGACCTCCTGAGATCCCCTAGCATCTTGTGTGTATTACTCTGGATTTCCATATCTGAAGAACCACTTGTGTTTATCACCATCTTCTACCTGCGACTTCAATGTTATGGCCATTTGGGTTATGGAAATTCATCCTTACAGAATTCACAAATCACAACCCAAAGATTTGAGATTTGGAATAAAATTCACTCTCACACAATTTGTGAGGAAACAAAAATCAATCAAGACAAAATTTATTTATTTTCCCTTGCCCCATCTCAACCCCTGACATGCATAAGGTTATGTGAACTATACTTACGCTGAGTTTTGCCACAATCATTTGTGAAATTTGAGAAATTTAAAGTAAAAGAGAAATATTGAACTTCATTGTTTGGGTCCTCCTGAAAAATGTTCCTGTTTATTAATTTTACAGTTTGACTAGGCTTTCTATAACAGATCATATTTTTAAAAATCAGCAACTTTTACTTTCTGTCCAGTCAAAGTTATTAATCCAATCTCTTTACACACAGAAGAAAAAATAATGTAGACTATCTGGCTTTTAATATTATTAAATTTCCCCCAATTAATGTTTGTTTCTGATAGTAATTTTAAAAAGTTGCAGATGTTGGAAATCAGCAATAAAACAAATCAAAATGCTGGAAACATTCAGCAGGTCAAGTTGAAAAGAGAAATACTGTAGTTAAAGTTTCCGGTCCAGGTCCTTTTATCAAAATTTGGAAGGTGAGAAAGCAAGAGGAGCAGAGAAGGTGGGGGAGATGGAGGAGACCGAGGTTGAGTTAATTCTGATTTTTGGTGGAGGCTAGTTAATTGTAATTTGTTCCTGTCATTTTGAAGCATAATTTAAGTGCATGTTGAGGTTTCAGCTTCATCATGGAACAAAAACATTGTGATTTTTCCTTTACTCATGATTGACCATATTTAACATTGCAACTTTAAGCATGGATGGAATGTATTTAACCAGATGAATACATTTTCTGATTCTGCAGGGCATTCAGCAGTATGATTCTTTCATACTGCAGCAAGCTCTGTAGTATTTGACTTTCAAGTTTGATTATTAAATAACTGCATCCAACTAGGTGTATGCAGAAATGGGTAAGTTGTTCTTTTCAAACAGTTTGCATTGTAGCAGATTAAATTCAAGGTGAAAAATTATATCAGCATCTTCGATTTACTGGATATATCTTATAGAAAAGCACTGCAGAGCTGAGCTGTCAGTGCAAAGCTGTGAACCCAATGAGATATGATTCTTGGCTTTCTCCTCTGAGAGGTTACTGACACTCTTACTTAGACTAAAGCTGGAATGGGTGCATAGCTTAATTGTAGAAACTGTGCAAACGTCCGCACTGATAAATAGTTCAAATTAATGGTATCCATGAAATGTGTGTCTGCTAGGGGTGAGTTACAAATAATTTCATTCCAAACATTGCCAAGTAGGAGCAGAGAAATAATGCATGTGTTTTAATATATGAACCTGTTGGTGCATATTTGTGATTATATGCCAAAGGCTTGTGATGAGTCACCTGAAATGGCTTTGGTGACCTACTTCGCTCGGGGTGAATTGGTTTTAAGACTTCTCTCCATTTTCCTGAGAAATTGTTATGAGAGTGCTGTAGAAGTGGTACATTTAATCAGTAGTTTTTACTGATTGATGGCCACACTGTGCTCCCTTAAGGTTGTGGTGAATAAGCAGAGAAATGACATCAAGCACAAGGGAATAGTATACTGATCACATTGTTTTAAATCCGTTCATTAGACGAGGGCTTACTGGAAAGGTCAACGTTTATTGTCCCTGTCAGTGTACTCTCAAGAATGCAGAGGTGATCAGTTCAGTCACAGTAGCGTAGGAACTTGTGGGAGTATGACGAGCAGATAAAGGAGCTACAATGAGCTGGATCTACCACCCATACCATGGCTTTTTCCAGAAGTTCAAGGCCAAAACACTTGATTCTCCGCACCCTTCACACAGAGCGTGTTTTGAGAGTGCTGGGTGCTGCTGAGGCTTCACCCCAGAATTCCCTGTTGGCTTTTGCCATCTCAGTCATTGTTGGGGGCATTTTAAAGCAGTTCCAATTAATTTAATTAATTAACAATACTTACATAATTAAGAGCAATGTGAGAAACTGATAGATAATTTAAAAGTTAAAGTAATTAAAATAATTTGCTTCCGTCCACTTTTTTTTTCCAATAGGGCAACAAACTTCATTTAAATGAATGAAGCCACTGTGAGTACACTGAGCAGCCCTACAAAGTGAGAGATCGGGTGTGTTGGCATCTGATCTCCCTTTTGGGCTATTACTTTTTGTGGAGTGTGCACAAAGGTTAGAGCACGTTGAGCTGCACCAGATGGCTGGTGATCCTCAATGGACTGCCAGCTCAATTTGATTCATTACTTTTGAAGATCAAGATGGTGTGTGTATCATACAACAGCTTGGGTTGTTATTATAACAACCATTATAACAGTTGTCACTGTTTGTCTAGCTGGTGCAGAGTCTGGAAGTTGGGTCGTCCTATCAATGAAGTATTTGTGAACTCCCACAGTGCATCTGGTAAACTGTACACGGTCCTGTCATGGTGTGCCAGTGGTGGGGGCGAGGGTTTTAACTTGGGAATGGGTGTAAAGAAAGAGGCTGCTTTACCCTTCATGGTTTTGGGCTTGAATGCAACTCCAGCTGTACTTATTCAGGCAAGTGAAGAATATTCCATCACGTTCTTAATTTTTGTGCCCTGTAGTGATTGAAAGTTTTAAGGAGTTGCTAAGAAGAGTCACGTTTGATTGGCCACTATATCTGAGAGGCTGATATATTTTGTCCTTCAGGTGATAGTGATAGGTGATAGATTGGTGATAGATTTGATCACAACACTGCTGTGGAGTGTCTCTTGCATTGGAAGTAAAGTTATTTAATTCTACGGGAGGCTTAGAGCATTTGCTACATTCAGAATGCTTAAGAATGAATACTCCTCATAATGAAGATTTTGATAGACTAGTTTTTGCCAGGGAAAGCAAAAACTATTTTTGTCATGATGGGTTCATGTATGTATTTGTTTCAACTTTGTTGCAGCAGGCGTTGATGAGAATGTAAAAACAGATTTGTCAGAGTACGGGGCTGGTATCTTCCATTGATACTGATACTGAATTACTGCTAGTGTTCTGATAAGGGAATTGAGTAAATAACAAAGGACCAGGAATTATTATAGATTGATGAAATACCATAAAGGTGAGAGATTACAATAACCTTAGTATAATACTATGACCTCTTTTGATCTCTCCATCCTATGAGCTAAGCCTTGCAATAGAACTCCCAACTGCCTGGCTGGATCCTGGACTTCCTGTCAGATCGCTGGCAGGTGGTAAGAGTGGGCTCCTTCACCTCTGCCCCTCTGACCCTCAACACAGGTGCCCCTCCTTTACTCTCAGTATACCCATGATTGTGTTGCCACCCACAGCTCCAATCTGCTAATTAAATTTGCTGACAAACTACACTGATTGGTCAAATAATAATGAGCCAGCCTAGAGAGGAGGTCATCACCCTGACTCAGTGGTGTCAAGAAAACAACCTCTCCTTCAATGTCGCAAAACCAAAGGAGGTGGTTGTGGAGTACAGAAGGAATAGAGACAGGCTAACTCCTATAGACATCAATGGATCTGGGGTTGAGAGGGTAAACAGCTTTAAGTTACTCAGCATAAACATCACCGAGGATCTCACGTGGTCCGTTCATACCGGCTGTGTGGTGAAAAAGGCACAATAGCACCTCTTTCACCTCAGACAGTTGAAGAAGTTTGGTATGGGCCCCCAAATCCCAAGAACTTTCTATAGGGGCACAATTGAGAGCATCCTGACTGGCTGCATCACTGCCTGGTCTGGGAACTGTACTTCCTTCAATTGCAGGACTCTGCAGAGAGTGGTGCGGACAGCCCAGCTCATCTGTAGTTGTGAACTTCTCACTATTAAGACCATTTAAAAAGACAGATGTGTAAAAAGGGCCCGAAAGGTCATTGGGGACCTGAGTCACCCCAACTACAAACTGTTCTAGCTGCGACCATCTGGGAAATGATACCACAGCATTCCGGGACAGCTTCTTCCACCAGGCCATCAGACTGAGTAATTCAGGTGGATGCTACTGTATTTCTATATAGACAATCCTGTTGTACATAACATTTATTATAAATTACTATAATTGCACTTTGCACATTTGAGCGGAGATGTAACTAACGTAAAGATTTTTACTCATGTATTTGAAGATGTAAGTAATAAAGTCTGCTGGGTGTTTTTTATAGACCACCCAATAGTAACAGGGACATCGAGGAGCAGATAGGGAGACAGATTCTTAAAAAGAGTAATAATGACAGGGTTATTGAGGTGGGAGATTCTAATTTCCCAAATATTGAATGGTATCTCCCTAGAGTAAGGGGTTTAGATAGGGTAGAGTTTACACTGGAAGGTTTCTTGATGCAATATGTTGATAAGCCTACAAGAGGAGAGGCTGTACTTGATCTGGTATTGGGAAATGAACCTGATTAGGTGTCAGGTCTCTCAGTGGGAGAGCATTTTGGAAATAGTGATCACAATTCTATCTCATTTACAATAACATTGGAGAGGGATAGGAACAGACAAGTTAGGGAAACGTTTAATTCGAGTAAGGGGAAATATGAGGCTATCAGGCAGGAACTTGGAAGCAAAATTGGAAACAGATGTTCTCAGGGAAACGTACAAAAGAAATGTGGCAAATGTTCAGGGAATATTTGCGAGGGGTTCTGAGTAGGTACATTCCAATGAGACTTGGAAAGGATGGTAGAGTACAAGATCTGTGGTATACAAAGGCTGTTGTAAATCTAGTCAAGAAGAAAAGAAGAGCTTATGAAAGGTTCAAAAAACTAGCTTATGATAGGAATCTAGAAGATTATAGGGCTAGCAGGAAGGATCTTAAGAATGAAATTAGGAGAGCCAGAAGGGGCCATGAGAAGGCCTTGATGGGCAGGATTAAGGAAAACCCCAAGGCATTCTACAAGTATGTGAAGAGTGTTACGTACCCCGTAACTGGGTCACTTACCAGCAAAGATAGAGAGGTCAGTTGAAGTCTGATGGTACTATTTTTAACAGTATTTATTGATAAAAATACACAAAAATAATATCGATGCAAACATACAGATAATATACGTCGTCAATACTAAATCTAAAAGCGCGGGTATAATAATAATCAATAAGAAATAGCTCTATCGTTGTCTAGGGGATAATGTATTGTCCGATGGAAATATAAAAGTCACTCAAGTTCATTCAAGCTGCAGGCTGCAGCCTTTGGTTGGAGTCGAGAGAGAGTTTAAAAACTTGCCCATTCCTTTTATGATGTCAATCCTTCGAGAGTCGTTGGGTCTGATTTCTCCTTTGTGTTAGCTAAAGCCGTTCTTCCGTGGCAAGGCCCACCAATTCTGAGGCAAATGGAAAAGGACGCACGTGGACTTTCCACCGGCTTTCGCTATTTCGCTGTTACAGGAGTTCTAGCGTTTCTTCTGGTGCATCTGAAGGGGCCGTTCCCCAGACCCTCTTTTATCCCCACTCTCGGGGTCTCAGATGTCAATCAGGGTGGAATGATGCCATCCCCCAACCAGCCCACGTTGCCTGAGGGCTTCCACGAAGCACAGTACTCAATACACAATTCCGTCTCCAAGAGACAATGGCCGCTTCCCGTAGCTTTGTATCGCCACGGGGCCAAGACATTCCAAACATCTCTCTCTCATTTCCTGGGTCTCCTGACCTGAATTAATAGCGATCTTGCGATTCTCAAAAAGGAGGGGGCACAGGCATAACAAGAGCAAGAGGATAAGATGTGAGAGAATAGGACCAATCAAGTGTGACAGTGGAAAAGTGTGTATGGAACTGGAGGAGATAGAGGAGGTACTTAATGTATACTTTACTTCAGTATTCACTATAGAAAAAGATCTTGGTGATTGTAGTGCAGACTGAAAAGCCTGAGCATGTAGATATTAAGAAAGAGGATGTGCTGGAGCTTTTGGAAAGCATCAAGTTGGATAAGTCACCGGGACCGGATGGAATGTACCCCAGGCTACTGTGGGAAGCGAGGGGGGAGATTGCTGAGCCTCTGACAATGATCTTTGCATCATCAATGAGGACGGGAGAGGTTCCAGAGGATTGGAGGGTTGCAGATGTTGTTCCCTTATTCAAGAAAGAGAGTAGGGATAGCCCAGGAAATTATAGGCCAGTGGGTCTTACTTCAGTGGTTGGTAAGTTGATGGAAAAGATCCTGAGAGGCAGGATTTATGAACATCTGGAGAGGCATAATATGATTAGGAATAGTCAGCATGACTTTGTCAAAGGCAGGTCATGCTTTACGACCCTGAATGAATTTTTTGAGGATGTGACTAAGCACATTGATGAAGAGCCATAGATGTAGTGAATATGGAATTTTCAAGGCATTTGATAAAGTACCCCGTGCAAGGCTTATTGAGAAAGTAAGGAGGCATGGGATCCAAGGGACCTTGCTTTGTGGATCTAGAACTGGCTTGCCCACAGAAGGCAAAGAGTGGTTGTAGACGGGTTATATTCTACATGGAGGTTGGTCTGCATGGAGGCCGATCACCAGTGGTGTGCCTCAGGGACCTGTTCTGGGACCCCTACTCTTTGTAATTTTTATAAATGACCTGGATGAAGAAGTGGAGGGATAGTTTAGTAAATTTGCTGATGACACAAAGGTTGGGGGTGTTGTGGATAGTGTGGAGGGCTGTCAGAGATTACAACAGGACATTGATAGGATGCAAAACTGGGCTGAGAAGTGGCAGATGGAGTTTAATCCAGATAATTGTGAGGTGGTTCATCTTGGAAGATCAAGAATGATGGTAGAATATAATATTAATGCTAAGACTCTTGGCAGGGTGGAGGATCAGAGGGGTCTTGGGGTCCTAGTCCATAGGACACTCAAAGCAGCTGAGCAGGTTGACTCTGTGGTTAAGAAGGCATACAGTGCATTGGCCTTCATCAATTGTGGAATTGAGTTTAAGAGCCAAGAGATAATGTTGCAGCTATTTAGGACCCTGGTCAGACCTCATTTGGAGTACTGTGCTGTTCACCTCACCACAGGAAGGATGTGGAAACCATAAAAAGGGTACAGAGGAGATTTACAAGGATGTTGCCTGGATTGGGGAGCAAGCCTTATGAGAATAGGTTGAGTGAACTCAGCCATTTCTCCTTGGTGCAACACAGGATGAGAGGTGACCTAACAGAGGTGTTCAAGATAATGAGAGACAATAATTGTGTGGAGAGTCAGAGGCTTTTCCCCGTGGCTGAAATAGCTAGCGTGAGACGGCACAGGTTTAAGGTGCTTGGAAGTAGGTACAGAGGAGATGTCAGGTAAGTTTTTTACTCAGAGAGTGGTGAGTGCACGGAATGGGGTGGTGGCAGCGGCGGTGGAGGTGGAAACGATAGGGTCTTTTAGGAGACTCTGGATGGCTACATGGAGATTAGAAATATAGAGGGCTATGTGTAAAGCCTAGGTAGCTCTAAGGTAGGGAAATGTTCGGCACAGCTTTGTGGGCCAAAGGGCCTGTATTGTGCTGTAGGTTTTCTATATTTCTAAGTCAATTCAATTCAATTCAGTCTCATGGATCAATCTTTTGATGAACTGATGAGCCACATCTATTGGTAACCTTTCTTTGACAGTAGTATCTTTGTGGCTGAAAGCTCTTACTTCTATGGTAAAATTTATTAGCATCAATAATTGCAGATCTTCTATTGATTTGACACTTTGCACTCCACACTATTCTGCTCCTGGCCTGAGAGGGACGCACAGCATCAGACACCCAATTCGGCTCCTGGCCTGAGAGGGACACACAGCATCAGACACACAATTCTGCTCCTGGCCTGAGAGGGACACACAGCATCAGACACACTATTCTGCTGCTGGCCTGAGAGGGGGACACAGCAACAGACACACAATTCTGTTCCTGGCCTGAGAGGGACACACAGCATCAGACACACAATTCTGCTCCTGGCCTGAGAGGGACACACAGCATCAGACACACAATTCTGCTCCTGGCCTGAGAGGGGGACACAGCATCAGACACACAATTCTGCTCCTGGCCTGAGAGGGGCACACAGCATCAGACACACTATTCTGCTCCTGGCCTGAGAGGGACACACAGCATCAGACACACAATTCTGCTCCTGGCCTGAGAGGGGCACACAGCATCAGACACACTATTCTGCTGCTGGCCTGAGAGGGACACACAGCATCAGAATCACAATTCTGCTCCTGGCCTGAGAGGGGCACATAGCATCAGAATCACAATTCTGCTCCTGGCCTGAGAGGGACACACAGCATCAGACACACAGTTCTGCTCCTGGCCTGAGAGGGACGCATAGCATCAGACACACAATTCTGCTCCTGGCCTGAGAGGGGCACACAGCATCAGACACACAATTCTGCTCCTGGCCTGAGAGGGGGACACAGCATCAGACACACAATTCTGCTCCTGGCCTGAGAGGGGCACACAGCATCAGACACACTATTCTGCTCCTGGCCTGAGAGGGACACACAGCATCAGACACACAATTCTGCTCCTGGCCTGAGAGGGGCACACAGCATCAGACACACTATTCTGCTGCTGGCCTGAGAGGGACACACAGCATCAGAATCACAATTCTGCTCCTGGCCTGAGAGGGGCACATAGCATCAGAATCACAATTCTGCTCCTGGCCTGAGAGGGACACACAGCATCAGACACACAGTTCTGCTCCTGGCCTGAGAGGGACGCATAGCATCAGACACACAATTCTGCTCCTGGCCTGAGAGGGGCACACAGCATCAGACACACAATTCTGCTCCTGGCCTGAGAGGGACACACAGCATCAGACACAGACCAGAGTCTCCAATTACTGCTGCTTTCTTTATTTGACTGAAGTACCTAAAGTATTCTTTTTGATTATTTTCCCTAATTTGTCAGCCTTTGACTACATTGTGAATATTGTTGCCATGTGAATGGTCAAACACTAGGTGGGGTAGGGGAGGTGCGTGTCAGATAAAAAAATTGTCAAATGTAATCACGAACACATCTCCACCTTCTCTCCACTTCACTCCATTCCCAGTGTTTGTATATCTACAGAGTATCTAGTTCTGCCATATCTTGCTAAGACATTCTGGGAATGAACGGGTTAACATATGAAGAGCAACTGATTGGTCCAGGCCTGTACTTGCTGGAATTTAGAAGAAGGCAGGGCGATCTCATTGAAACTTAGCAAATATGGAAAGGTCTATATAGACTGGATATGGTGAGGATGTTTCCTATAGTGAGGGAGTCTAGGACCAGAGGGCACAGCCTCAGAATAGAGGGACATCCATTTAGAACAGAGATAAGGAGGAATACCTTTAGCCAGAGGGTGATTTATTGCCACAGCCACTGTGGAGGCCAAGTCATTGGGTATAGTTAAAGTGGAGATTGATAGGTTCTTGATTAGTCAGGGTGTTTAAGGCTGTGGGGAGAAGGCAGAAGAATATTTTTGAGAGGAATAAAAAAAATCAACCAAAATGAAATGGTAGATTAGACTTGATGGGCTGAATGACCTAATTCTGTTCCTATGGCTTATGGCCTTATGGACATTTACAGGCAGGTTCTGGATTTAGACTATTTAGACTATCAGATTTAGACATAGGAGCAGAATTAAACCATCTTGGCCCATCAAGTCTATTCTGCCATTCAACCATGGCTGATCCTTTTTTTCTCCTCCTCAAACCCAGTTCCCGGCCTCTCCCATAACATTTGATGCCATGTCCAATCAAGAACCTATCAATCTCTGCCTTAAGTACACCCAACGACCTGGCCTCCATAGCTGCATGTGGCAACAAATTCCACAAATTCAGCACGATTTGGCTAAAGAAATTTCTCCGCATTTCTGTTTTGAAAGGGCGCAGCTCTATCCTGAGGCTGAACTCTCCCACCATGGGAAACATCCTTTCCATATCTACTCTGTCTTGACCTTTCAACATTGCAAAGGTTTCAATGAGATCCCCCCCCCCCCCATCCTTCTGAATTCCCATGAGTACAGACACAGAGCCATCAAATGTTCCTTGTATGATAACCCTTTCATTCCTAGTCTTCATTTGTGGTTAGTGGAAATGGACTTATCATTTGTAGATAACAGTCCATTTTCACTGCATGGACATGTTAATATCGATATAGGTAGTCACTCCTGCAGATAAAGCGACAGCGATAAGGTATAAGCTGTTCCCCACACTTAATCCCTGGTGAACTTTGATCTCAGCCAGGCTAATGGTTGAGCAGAAGCTATCAGAGATGAATCTACCTTTGGTCTTTGTGCAGTCTCAGCATGAGCAGTTGCAGCATGTTGAGCTCACTTCTTTGCTTCTATTGGCGTCAATGGAAACAAATGTCACAGGGTGAATACAACCAGTAGCTGGCAGCCAAGTACTGGTTTAATTCTCACAACAATGAGTTTATTCCCTTTGGTCATTGTCTGTTTTCTTATTGATAGCCATGTTTGGTCTGTAACAGTCTCAGGCAATATCATTGTATATTCAAAAAGAAGGCAAGTACAATGATGCAAGATGGGTGCATGGCAGCAATTGACACCTGACCTGTTTAGAGAACCTTTCAATATTGAAGGAATTTTTTTCTGCAGCAATTTTTTCACTTGAACTTATTGCATATTTTTATTTCCTCTTGACTTTGACCTTCTGTGAAACTTCTCTGTTTAACACGACATAGCACACTCTGTACCATGAGTATTAATCACATCACCATGAGTATTAGCTGTGCAGGTCACAAAGCCAAGCTCTTTCCAATTACAAATGAATTTTGTGCATGGCATTCTCTTCCCACAGCTGTAACCTTGCCACTTTAATCATAAGTTTTCCAGTGAAGAAAACTCTATGTCATTATATCCCAGTAGAAAAAATAATGTTAAAACAAGTCAACAGTAAAAACAAATGCTGGAAAAGAAAGGGTCAGGCAACATATGGCCATAAGATATAGGAGCAGAATTAGGCCATTGGGTCCATCAAGCCTGCTCTGCCATTTCATCATGACAGATCTAATTTTCCTCTCAGCCCCAATCACCTGCCTTCTCCCTATATCCCTTCATGCCCTGACCAATCAAGAATTTATCGACCTCTGCCTTAAATATAAATAAAGATTTCGCCTCTACAGCTGCCTGTGGCAAAGAATTCCACAGATAGACCACTCTCTGGCTAAAGAATTTTTTCCTCGTGTCCATTCTGAAAAGATGCCCATCTCTTCTGAGGCTGTGTCCTCTGGTGTCAGACACTCCCACCATAGGAAACATCCACTCTATCAAGGCCTTTCATCAATCAATGGATTTCAATAAGGTCAACCGTCATTTTTCTGAATTCTAATGAATACAGGCTCTTCATATGACAAGCCATTCAATCCTGAAATCATTTTCATGAACCTTCTTTGAACCTTCTCCAGGTTCAGCACATCCTTTCTAAATAAGGTACCCAAACAGCTCTCAATACTCCAAATGAAGCCTCACCAGTGCTTTTTAAAGTCTCAACATTACATCCTTGCTTTTATATTGTAGTCCTCTTGAAACGAATGTTAACGTCACATTTGTCTTCCTGCAAATTAACCTTTAGGAAATCTTGCACCAAGGCTCCCTAGTCCCTTTTCACCTCAGTTTTTTGGAATTTGCAATTTTCCAGTCTTCTGGAACCATACCACAATTTAGTGATTCTTGAAATATTATTACTAATGCCTCTACAATCTCTTCAGCCACCACTCTCAGAACCCTGATCCAGATGACTTAGCTACCTTAAGATCTTTCAGTTTCACAAGAACCTCTCTCTAGTAATAGTAACTTCACACACCTAATGACTGCTGACACTTGGATCTTCCACTCTACTGCTAATGTCTTCCACAGTGAAGGCTAATGCAAAATATTTATTTAGTTTATCCACCATTTCCTTGTCCACCATTACTATCTCTCCAGAATCATTTTGCAGCAGTCTGTTATCCACTCTCACCTCCTTTTATAAATCGGAAGAAATTTTTGGTATCATCTATAGGGAAAAGAATCTGAGTCAACATTTCCAGTCAAATTCCCTCCATCAGAACAAGAAAGGAGAGAAAATGTTAGTAGCATCAAACTGCAGGGAGGGTAGAAGAGGGAGATGAGTGAAACAAAAGGTTGGTGCCAGGGTTCCTCTGCAGAAAAAGTCTAAACAAGGTCATGTGTTTGACAGGTTGATAGGGGGAAAGAGCAGAGTCCTATATTCATACAACAATCAAAGAAGCTGGAAAGTGAGAACACGAATGAAGTGTAAGAGTTGTGAATGTGGATCAGCAGGATGTATCCAGCAGTTACCACTGTGTGAACAGGGAGAGGAAACCTGAGCCAACATCACAGTTGGATGGCGTGGCCCATTCTGAGGCAGACAGAAAGAGTGGAATTACCTGAAGTTGTTGAATTTAATATTAAACCTGGAAACCTCTAACATGCTCAGCAGGAAGGTGCACTGCTGTTCTCCAAGCTTATGGTGGGCCTTGTTATAATACTGCAGAAGATTACAGACTGCTCAGCGTGGAAGTGTGAAGGAGATTTAAAATGGCAGGCAATCAGAAGCTCAGCGTCACCCTTGCAGAATGTATGCAGGCACCCTGTAAAGTGGTCCCTCAATCTGTGAGTGGTTTCTCCATTGCGAAGGAGATTACAACCTGAGTACCCAGTGCAGTGGAATAGATAGGGAAAAGTGCAAGGAGATTGCTGATTCGTCTGGAAGGATTATTTTAAAGTTCAAAGTACATTTATATGTACTACATACAACCTTGAGATTGGTCTCCTTCCATGCAACCACAAAACAAAGAACCCATTAAAAAGAAGACTGTCAAACACCAAATCTGCAGAAAATAAAACAAATTGTGAAACAATAAAAGTACGGTAAGCATATAGTGAGTGCATAGCCACGAAGCCAGTCTTTGCTGCAGCCAGTCCAGGAGCCCATTAGTGGCAGGACACAGACTCAGTTCAGCACAGAGATGAATAAACCTCGTCGAGCAGCTGGCCTGTTCCCCTCCTTTTCGGCCACAACACTCTAAACCTTTTCAATCAGGCCCGGCACTTAACTCCGTCACTAGTCAGGTGGTTTTTCACTCTTGGACCCATGCCCTATCCCTTTGTTACACTCTCGGGACCCGGACCCCACTGCATCAATTCAGCCCCTACCTGATCTTTGTACTCTGGCCTGGCGCTTTAATCGGTCGAACCTTGGGTCCTTCCTCACTCTCAGATCTGGACCCTGCCACCTCGACTCTGCCTCAAATCCACTCTGCTCTCCTCGATTCTACCATATTGAATCGCTTCCAAGCCGGTCTAGCAATGGCCAAACATAGGCTGATTCCCCACTTTTGGGCCCAGGCCTTTCCGACTCGATTCAGCCCGTACCTGCTACATCACACCATCCTGCACCTTTGAAACTTCAGTTCAAAGCTCGAAAATGCCAGGTTCAAAAAGTTCAGCTCTGAAAGCGAAGTAACAGGCTATTGAATGCAGTGATAGTTTCCAAGAAAAGGTATGATTAATACTGTAATTTACAGTTTTCCTTGCTGCCAACAAGTCATCACAGTGCTTCGCCAGTGACATCTTAAACTGGAACCAGTCTCTTTCTTTTCAGATCTTTTTATTATTATTTTTATTCAAAATACAAGAGTACATCGAAATAAGTAATGCTTACAATGTCTCAAAAGAGAAAAAAAATATTAAGGATTGAAAAATATGGTGAAACAAAAAAAAGAGAAAAAAAGAAAAAAAACCTACTAAAGCAAGAAAAAAGTGAGAAAAAGAAGAAACCATTAGGTATTCAACCCCAGAGCCATGCGTCATACAAAAAGCGTCTAAAGGTAAACATCAAACCGCCAGCAAAAAAAATTATACCAGAATTTACAATTGGATCGTGGAGGAAATCTATCAATTAACTCAAATGGTAGTAACGAGCAAACGAACCCCATCTTTTCTCAAAATCAAACATAGGTTCAAAGGTTCAACTTCTAATTGTCTCTAAACTAAGACATAACATCACTTGAGAGAACCATTGTGACAGAGTGGGAGCCGACGTATCCTTCCACTTCAACAGAATGGCCCTCCTAGCTGTCAATGTAACAAACGCAATAACACGTTGGTCAGACAAAGAAATACCACGGATATTTTGAGGTATTATTCCAAAGAGCACCAGTCTCTGAATGGGTGATCACTTTGCAGTTTGCACAGGCTGACCCTGATCCACCGCTATTACAACAAGGCTAAGTTGAAGCTGAGGAGCAGCCTTTTTTCCAGCTATTAGGGTTCAATTTCCTCCGCTGTTTATAAGTTTGCATATTCTTCCCTGAGCTTTAAATTCCTTGGTGTTATCATGTCAGAGGACCTACCCTGGGTGCAGCACCTAAGTGCAGTTATGAAGAAAGCACGGGAGCACCTCTACCTAGAAGTTTGTGAAGATTCAGCATGACGTCTAAAACTTCGACAAACTTCTATAGATGTGTGGTGGCGAGTGTATTGACTGGCTGCATCACAGTCTGGTATGAAAATACCAACGTCCTTGAATGGAAAATCCAACAAAATGTATTGGATTCGACCCAGTCCGTCACAGGTAAACCCATCCACCACTGAACACAACTACACAGAGCGCTACCACAGGAAAGCAGCATCCATCACCAAGGATTCCCACCACCCAGGCCACGCTCTCTTCCCACTGCTGCCATTAGCTGAAAGAAATGCTGCTCCTCAGCCTTCAGCTGAGCCTTGTTGTAATAGCAGTGTGTACAGGAGCCTCAGAACTCACACCACTAGGTTCAGGAACAGTTGTCATCCCTCAACTGTTAGGCTCTTGAACCAGAGGGGATAACTCACCCCATCGCTGTACTGCTCCCACAACCTATGGACTCACTTTCAAGGACTTTTCTTTTTGATATTTATTGCTTATTTATTATATATTTTTTCTTTTTTGTGTTTGCAGTTTGTTGTCATTTGCACAGGTTGCTTGTCCTGCCGGGTGTGGTCTTTTATTGATTCTATTACGTTTCTTGGATTTACTGTGTATGCCCCCAAGAAATCTAATGTTAGGGTTGTACATGGCAACATGTAAGTACTTTGATAATAAATTTACTTTGACCGCATGGGTTTCCTCTGGGTGTTCCAGTTTCCTCCCACATTCCAAAGCTGTATAGTAAGTTGAGAGCATCCAATGTTGGCTAGAAACACAACAACACTTGCAGGTTGCCCTCAGCATATTCTCAGACTGTGCTGGTTGTTGACACAAAGCAACACATTTCACTGGAGGTGTTTCGATGTACATGTGACAAATAAAGCTAATTTCTTTATCTACACTTCATAGTCTTCTAGACTGTATATCACATTTGACAACTTCAACATTTTCTCTGTCTACCAGAATGGGCCAAGTCATCCATCAGTTTCTGTCTCATCTTCATTGCGGTGTGAATTGCTGGGCACGTTCTGCTACTCTGCATTTTGTAGCTCGTACATTTCTTTGAGTGCTCGCTCTTTCTGCCATTATTCTGCCTGTATCACGTCTGTCTCCCTAACTGTCCCCATTAACTCAGATGGTTATAACAGCAGTGGGACAGATAACTGGAAGCTCAGGGTCAGCCTGCGCAAACAGCAGAGTGGTCACCCATTCAGAGAACGGTTCTGGTTTAGGACAGCGCTGGTGAAGCACAGCAACAACTTGTTGGCAGCAAAGAAAACTATAAATTACAATATTAATCTAAACTATCACTTCACTCAATAGCCTGTAACTTCACTTTCGGAGTTGAGCCAACCCTACCAGAGATATTTTTTGTCTTGTCCGTCCTTCTAGTTTCACTCCTGCTTGATACTAGTTCTGACAAAGGCTCTGGACCTGAAGTCTTTCAAACCAGTAAATGGCATCTCTAAAAGTTAACTATTTTTAAAAATTAAATGTTTTTCAAATTACTAAAAGGAGATTGTATCTTCATCAATTCTTATCTTGGGATTGATGAAAATCATTTAAGTAGAGTTAAGTGTTCACCGCAACTGTGTAAATCCTAGTTCATTTTAGCCTGCCCTTTGCAACTGAGCGAAGGTGTTCTTCTCTTTCCTTCAGAATTCTATACTTCAGTATCATAATATTAACAATAGCATTTGTGCATGTTAATATATTCCATTATTATAGTGGATATTATTGGATTAGCAGACAAAGGTCTGGATCACTGTTCAAGGTCTGCCAAGATTGCTAGGAAACTTGAAACTCATTCAATTAAATAAATTTGAAATATTGAACTAATACCTGTAAATGTAAATATTTAACTGTTGGATTAACATAGAACATAGAAATCTACAGCACATTACAGGTCCTTTGGCCCACAATGTTGTGCCAACAATGTAACCTACTCTAGAAATTGTCTAGAATTTCCCTAGCGCATAGCCCTCTATTTTTCTAAGCTCCGTGTACCTAAGAGGCTCTTAAAAAGACCCTATTGTATCTGCTTCCAACATCGTCGCCAGCAGTGCATTCCACACCCACCAGTCTCTGTGTGAAAAACTTACCCCTTACATCCCCTTGGTACCTATTTCCAAGCACCTGAAAACTATGCACCCCCACGTTAGCCATTTCAGCCCTGGGAAAAAGATCAATGCCCCTCATCATCTTATACACCTCTATCAGGTCACCTCTCATCCTCCATTGCTCCAAGGAGAAAAGGCCAAGTTCACTCAACCTATTCTCATTAGGTATGCCCTCCAATCCAGGCAACATCCTTGTAAATCTCTTCTGCACCCTTTCTATAGTTTCCACATCCTTCCTGTAGTGAGGTGACCAGAATTGAACACAGTACTCCAAGTGGGGTCTGACCAAGGTTTTATATAGCTGTAACATTACCTCATGGCTCTTGAACTCAGTCCCACGATTGATGAATGCCAACACACCACACACACAACATTGTCAACCTGCGCAGCAACTATGAGTGTCCTATGGACATGGACCCCAAAACCTCTCAAATCCTCCACACTGCCAAGATTCTTACTATTAATATAATGTTCTGTTTTCAAATTTGACCTACCAAAATGAACCACTTCACACTTATCTGGGTTGAAGTCCATCTGCCACGTCTCAGCCCAATTCTGCATCCTGTCGATGTCCCGCTGTGACCTCTGTCAGCCCTCCACACTATCCACAACACCTCCAACCTTTGTGTCATCAGCACAGTTACTAACCCACCCTTCTACTTCTTGTAACGTTTCATTGTTTTCATTAATGCCAGATCAGTATTGGAAATCGGACTTCCTTGCCCACTGCCTATATGTAACTCCAGACCAAAATGTTGGTCTTTTACCCTTTAATCATAGGTCTCAGTTCTACAGGCAATTAAGGCTGGGCAGTAAGAATTGTTACAAATTCTATAATGGGGTAACTTCCAATTCTTTTTTCAATACAACAAAGCTTTCAATCTCCGGAGTGGTGTACAAAGGTTGTATCTTTGCTTGCTCGGTTGGCACGTCTCAGGGACTGAAGAATTGATATTGATGATTGTGAATATCTGTTGGATATTCCTTTGCTTAAATAAAATTCTGATTTTATGAAGCTTTATTAACAATTGCAGCACCAATGTGCTTGAGTAAACATAAAAGACAGTGAACTACTGTGACCCTAGAGTCTGTCCTTTAGATCCTGCTTGCTGATTGCAGTTGAGATAGCAGCTGTTACCAAAGTCGGTGAGATTGGAAAATGTTCTCATTCTTAACAGTGTTGCAAAGAATCTGAGGAAGACTTACTTTCTAACTAATAACTAATTATAACATTACAACTAATGTTATACTAATTCTGTCAGAATATTAAAAATAAAGTAGAAAATATGGTCACACAAAAAGGGTTACCGAGTAATACGCTATGGAAACAGGCCCTCTGGCCCAACTGGTCCATACCTACCCCAGCATTCTCCAACTCAGCCCTCATGTCTGCACTTGGCCAATAACCTTCTAAGCCCCAGCTCTCCATGTACCTATTCAAATGCCTCTTTAATGTTGCAATTATATCCACTTCAATCACTTCCTCTGGCAGCTCATTTCAGGTTCTCAAAGTTCAAAGTAAGTTTATCATCAAAGTAGATATACCATATACTGCCTTGAGATTCATTTTCTTATAAGTATTTACAGGAAAAAAAAATGATAGAATTTTACAAAAAACAATAAATAAGCTGGCAAAGATTGACAACCAATGTGCAAAAGAAGACAAATTGTAAAACAAAATAAGAGCAAAAACTTAGAGTTCTTGAAAGTGCATCTGTTGGTCATAGAATAGTTTCAGAGTTGTGATTAAAGTTCGCCACACTGGTACAGGAGCATGATGGTTGTAGGCTAATAACTGTTCCTAAACCTGGTGGTGCTCTCTTTTCTTGAGCCTACGGGTATGATACAGAGGTCGTACACATAGGGGTTGACTATGTGGGCGTGACAACTGACCGAGGTACTGACCCAGTGGTCTAAGCTTACTGACCAGCAGCTGTAAGCCTGTGGTTGGCTGACATGAATTTAGCAGAAGCTGGTGTTTCTCTCCTGTGCGATGTCTCAGCCGATCGCCCTCGCACCGTAGCACCTGGAATCTGGAGGTGGACTGTTTCTAACTCCATTGATGGCCTCTCACTTCTGGGCCGGAAGGCCTCACTGGAACTGTTGCACTGAAGTTTGTGTGGCATGGCCTGAGAATGGACGTGCAGCCTTTGCTGAGTGCCAGGGGGCAAAAATTAACTGTCACGTTCGGTCGCCATTGGCACCTTTTTGAGAGGACAATAAAGAAGATGGTTACGGTTTTCCGTAAACTTGAAACCCCTCTGATGTTTTATTTATGAAGGTCATGATACCTTCTGCACGATGGTTGTAGTGAGTTGTGGACATGACCTGGATGGTGGGGTTCTATAATGGATGTGCTTTATTTTATTTAGAGATACAGCATGAAACAGGCTCTTCTGGCCCAGTGCCCAGCAACCCACCTATTTAACCCTGGCCTAATCACAGGACAATTTACAATGACCAATTAGCCTACTAACCAGTACATCCTTACAGATGGCACTGGAATTGAACTCTGAACTTTGGTACCCTGAACTGCAATAGTGTCACGCTGACTGCTACGCTACTGTGGCACCCCCGTGTGGCAGCATCTAAATGTACTCAATGGTGGGGTGGACTTTGTCTGTAATGGACTGCATTGTATCCACCATTTTTTGGTAGCATTTTCCATTCCTGGGTATCGGTGTTTCCGTATCAAGCTGTGATGCACCAAGTTAGGATCCTCTCCACTCTGCATCTGTAGGTGCTGGAAATCTTGAGTGACACACACAAAATGCTGAGCGAACTCAGCAGGCCAGGCAACATCTATAGAGAGGAATAAACAGTTGATGTTTTGGACCAAGACCCTTCATTAGGACTGGAAAGGAAGGGGAAAGAAGTCAATGAGAAGGTGGAGGGGGAGGAAGGAGTACAAGCTGGCAGCTGATAGGTGAAACAAGGTGAGTGGGTAGGAGGGGGGAGGAAGTAAGATGCTGTGATGGGCCTGTAGAATCACTAGAATTCAGAAGAATGAGGAGAGACCTCATTGAAACCTATCAAATGGTAAAAGGACCTGATAGAGTGGAGAGGATGTTTCCTATGGTGGGAGAGTCTAAGACCAGAGGACACAGCCTCAGAATAGAGGGACGTCCTTTTAGAATGGAGATGAGGAGGAATTTCTTCAGCCAGAGAGTGGTGAATCTGTGGAATTCTTTGCCACAGGCAGCTGTGGAGGCCAAGTCTTCATGTATGTTTAAGGCAGAGGTTGATAGATTCTTGATTGGTCAGGGCATGAAGAGATACGGAAGAAGGCAGGAGATTGGAGCTGAGAGGAAAATTGGATCAGCCATATTGAAATGGTGGAGCAGGCACGATGGGCCAAATGGCCTAATTCTGCTCCTATATCTTATGGTCTTATAGGTGGGAGAAGTAAAAGAGCTGAGGAAGAAGGCATCTGACAGGAAGTACAGTGGAACAAGGAAGAAAGGGAAGGAGGAGGGGTACCAGAGGGGGAGGAAGGGATGAGAAGAGAATGAGAACTAGGACTGGTAAAAGGAGTGGGGGTGGTGGAAGAAATTACTGGAAATCATGGAAATCGATGTTGATGCCATCTGGTTAGAGGCTCCCTAAACAGTATTAGAGGTGTTGCCCCTCCTAACTCATCATGGCAATAGAGGAGGCCATGGACCGATGTGTTGGGATGGTAAGTCAAATTGAAATTGTAGGCGCTGGGAAATCCTGCCTTTTGTGGTGAATGGAGCGAAGGTGCTCAATCTTTGGGCTGCCCTGGGCTTCTTGGACACAGTTAATAACCCTGACAGACTCACGGGGTGTTAACTCACCTGGATGTTTGTCAGTGTTTTTGGGACATGCTGAACCTACATGAACTTCTAAGAAAGTAGAAGCAATATCGTGCTGCCTTTGTGATAATACTTACTGGTCCCAGAACAGATCCTCTGATATGTTGATGCCAAAGAATTTTTAAAGCTACTGACCCACTCCACCACTCATCTTTGTAAAGAAGTTACCTCTCAGGTCTCTTTCAAATCCCTTCCCTCTTGTATCTTCGGTCGATTTTAATTTTCTGGACTCATGATTAAATAAATATTTCTACAGTAAAGTACAAGTCCCTTTGTTGAACAATGCATATTTCTGAGTTATTTTTGTGTTACCTAATTAGTTAGTGCCCAATTTACTGAATAGTTTCCATTATCTTTGTTTACTTTACAACTAAACCCTTTATATTCCAGTAATATATTGGAAGACTGTAGTAGTAATATATTGGAAGCAAATCCATGGATATTACCAACAGCTGACTTCAACAGTTTTGCATTTTGACCTAAACAGAATATGTTGTTAATGCTAGCAGTATATTAATCTATTGAATGAACAAGTGCTGGTATTATACACATAAAGCAGAGGAGGAATGGAAATGAAAAACTTAATCTTCAGGAATGACTCAGGCATTATTTCAGTTGGATATAAAAGAGGAACACACATACGTATTTTATTCATATTGAATGGCTGGAGATCACTTTTACCTACCGACCAGCACCCATGCCAAGCCTGGTGAGGGTGGATGATTCTGGGTAACAACCCAGAGATTTATTGCTGAGACCAAGAGAAGAACTCATTCTGCTAATTTCCCAAGACTTTCCCACTAACCTCCACCATATAATAAGATTATCAGTGAGCTTATAAAAAAAATTGCATGGTAAAGTTGTTATGCTGTATAAAGGAAGATGGAAGAACTGTTTTACATGTGTACTGCTCAGCTGAACCAATTTTTTTTTTGTTGTGTTGTCACGTTCATAATTTCCCACCATGATTCCCAGTCTCTCCATCTACTTTCTCCAGAGGTTTAGAATGTGAACATGGAACAGCACAGTACAGACCTTTCGACCCATGATTTTGTGCCTACTTCTTAATCTGCTGCAAGATCAATCTAACACCTCCCTCCCATGTAACCAACCATTTTTCTTTCATTAATAGTCTCTGAAATCTATTGCTTCCTTCGGCAATGTCACTGGTTTTAAGCTGTCTAAGATCTTAAGCTGGTTTTAAGATACATACTGCATCTTTTAAGTGATTGTCCTCGGCCATCACACCATGATAGTGTCTGCATGGCACTCTGCTTTCGATTTATCTTCAATATATAGAAGACAGAACTATAAACAATCACAGTTGCCTTTGTTGTTGTAATTGAAAACTGTGCCTTTGTTATACAGTGCAGCATCTGATCAGTGTTGGCAATTGAAAGACTATTTTAAAAATATATAGCAATTATAAATGTTACGCTTGCACTGAATAACTGAGTACTATTTCTGTGATACCTGTGTTTTTATGATCCCTATTTTTAAAATCCTTTTTGATGTATCTGACATCACACGTGATCAATGATAATCCATTACCATCACCATTTGGATCAAGCTTTGTTGTGTAAAGTATATGGCCTTTTCCTCCAAGATCTTGTAGTCTCGGTCTTCCTAAGGTCAATATTCATGTGGTCTTTAAGTCGAAGTGCCTAAGCAATAATGATTTTCTGACCAATTGGACTGAGTGTGCTTCAAAAGACATGCATTACTTAGTTGGTTTAAAAGAATATTGTTTAAATCATGACCTTTTGTGGAAAATAGAATGGATTTGGGCAAGTACATCACTGATTTGGTAACTCCGCACTGAAGACCATGTTGGAGACTTTAAGTAAACTCCGGAACATCGATTCCACACTGATATTTCTTAAACTGCCAATAATGCATGAAAGGGTTGGTTTAAAGATGTTGTTACCAACATGATCAACAAGAACTTGTTCCTGCCATTTGCTTAATATCATCAAATCTAAAAAGTTAGGAATGATATGCTTTGCTTCAACCCCATTATTCCCTTCTTTTAATTTATTTACATAACACCATCCCTTTGCCTGTGGAATTTCTTATATCTCCTTTTATACAACTAACACTAACTTTCAGCAGCTTCTTTATGCAAGACCATGCTTGTCTCTTGTTGCTACAATCAGCAGCTATTCTTTATCATCCGTCTAGGACATGGGACACCTTGAATTTATGAAGTGCACAACAGCTCTTTGCTGGTAGAGAAATCTGGGAGGCCACAAGAGAAATGGCAGAACAAACTCGTGGCACTGGGGACTCTAATCAGCTGCTTCTATTTCTCTCCCATTAATCAGTACCCCACATGTTGCCTTGTGCCCTGCTGGCTGTGTCTGGCACTGGGCAGATGCTTGCTGTGCAAAGACTCTCACAGGCTCCAGAATTCAAAAGAAGCCACAAAAACAGCAGGGATCTGATCACCTTTCATTCATTTACTTCGGTTAATGGTACAAGGGTTGCAAAAGGCGTGAATTCTAGTGAACAAAAGAGTCCTGGTTCATGGTTGCAGTAGGTTAATTCGAGTGGACATTTTACAAAATAATAGTTACAGTTGTGATTTTTTGGATTACTTTAGCTGTTGACCCCACATATAGATTTGTGCTTATTAAACAGTCTTGTTTGGAATGATGAATGTCGAAGTTGGGATGAAGCAGAATATGAATGGATCCTAACAGAGACATTCTGTGTTGGGAGGAGATGGGGAGAGAAAGTAATGTCAGCAAAATACATTTATTGAAGATTTAACTGCAAAACTAATTAAATATAAATTAAGATTTATATTTAGACTTAGATATTCATGAATCATGTGCACGATCCTTGTGGTAAGGTAGATTTATTGCTTATGTCTTGCAGGTTGGCCGTGGACACCGCTCGTAGTTTTGGGATATTTTTACTGCTACACCCAAGTAGGAATTGAATATGACAGAATCAAAAAATAAATCCTTTGGGTTTTTTTGTTTGTATCATGAAGTGAAAATGGTAGTCCTGACCATATTTTGTTTGTGCTTAGATGTTAAAATACAAGACACATTTTCATTATGAATAATATTTTGAGTACATTCCATCTCTCTGTTTGATATGCTGCTGAGTAAATTTTTATACATTTTCTGTACTGAATAAGATATTTGGTCATTGTAGAATGCTTTAGTGCTCTTTGAAATAACATTTTTTTAAAAAAAAATATTGAACTGCTCTTTTAAAATTTTTTATTTGATGCTTTCAGTCATTTAGGCATGTTAATGCAGGTACATGAAACTCCATTGCATAATATTTTGCCATTATCAATACATTAACAAATGTGGAATTTCATACAAACCGTTCCATATATTTTATAAATGTGTGCATGATTCTAAACCAATGCACTTTATTCATGGAGGATAAGGCTTATGAGCCAGCTTTCACTAGTAGCTTGTGAGCTACTTTGAGAGACTCAGTTAAGATTAGAATTGCTTCATATAGCTGGAGATTAATGCAAGTTAGTACACCAGTTAAGTAAGATATACAGTATCTGATTACCCTATCTCAAAGAAGATTTAAGGAATGGAATTAAATTACAACAAAATTATTGGAATTAATCTGAAAAGTATGCAATATTGAGATGTTAAATCAAAGTGGGTCTAAAATATCATTATTCTTTGCTATATTTTGTCCATTTTGCTGGAGAAAAATCAGCTTGACAATTTTAAACTAACTTTCATTAATCAAATGGTAACTATTCTAGCAGAACAAGTGCTACACCCTCACTACCATTCAGGGCCCCAAACAGTGCTTCCAGGTGAGGCGACACTTCACCTTTGCGTCGTTGAGGTCATGTGTGTAGGCCTCCGTTAGTCTTGAAAGTTTCCAGGGCGCAAGCCTGGGCAGGGTTTTTTTTTAATGGAAGACAGGCAGTTGCCCAAGCTTCAAGCCACCGATGTTGTTCCACCAGTGTCGTCGCAGAGCAATGTGTGGTTAAGTGCCTTGCTCAAGGACACACACGCAGCCTCAGCCAAGGCTCGAACTAGCGACCTTCCGATCACTAGATGAACACCTTAACCACTTGGCCACGCGCCAGCACATCATATACTGTGCTGGCCTCCTGTATACCGGTGAGACCCAACATAGATTGGGAGACTGCTTCGCCAAGCACCTACGCTCTGTCCGCCAGAAAATGCGGGATCTCCCAGTGGCCAACCATTTTAATTCCACTTCCCATTTCCATTCTGATACATCTATCCATGGCCTCCTCTACTGTCGCAATGAGGCCACACACAGGTTGGAGGAACAACACTTCATATTCCGTCTGGGTAGCCTCCAGCCGGCACGAATATTGATTTCAGTTTGCTTCCAGTAATGCCTCCCCCTCACCATTCTCCATCCCCATTTCCCTCTCATCTTATCTCTTTGCTTGCCTCCCTCTGGTGCTCCTCCCTCCTTTCTTTCTTCCATGGCCTTCTGACCTCTCCAATTGGATTACCCCTTCTCCAGCCCTGTATCTCTTTCACCAATCAGCTTCCTAACAATGTACTTCATCCCTCCCCCTTTCGGTTTCACCTATCACCTTGTGTTTCTCCCTTCCCTCTCCCCATCTTTCTAGTCTTCTGCTCATCTTTTTTTCTCCAGTCCTGCTGAAGAGTTTCAGACTGAAACATCGACTGTACTCTTTTCCATAGATGCTGCCTGGCCTAATGAGTTCCTCCAGCATTTTGTGTCTGTTGCTGAGTTGCCAAGGAGATGACCTATAGATGAAGTCACCCAGTTTTACAAGACTTGAAAAACATGTTCAAGTGACAGATGAGGGCTGAATATAAGAACATAAGGCCATAAGACAAAGGAGCAGAACTAGGCCATTTGGCCCTTTGAGTCTGCTCTCCTATTCCATCATGACTGATTTATTATTCCTTTCAACTCCATTCCTCTGCCTTCTTCCCATGACACCCTTGTTAATCAAGAACCTATCAATCTCTGCTTTAAATATACCCAATGACTTGGCCTCCACAACCATCTGTGGCAATGAATTCCACAGACTCGCCACCTACTGGCTAAAGAAATTCATTTCTCTTCTAAAGAGCATCCTTGTATTCTTAGGCTGTGCCCTCTGGTCCGAGATGCCCCTACTATAGGAAACATCCTCTCCAGATCCACTCTACGTAGGCCTTTCAATATTTGATAGGTTTCAATATGATACCTGCTTATTCTACTAAACTCCAGCCTAGAGCCATCAAACACTCCTCATAGTTAACCCTTTCATTTCTGGGATAGTTCTGGTGATCCTCCTCTGGACCTTGTCCGATGCCAGCACATCCTGTCTTAGATAAGAGGCCCAAAACTGCTCATAATATTGCAAGTGAGGTCTGGCCAATGAAGTGCATCTGGACACAGATCATGTTGGTGTTCTGCCAGTAAACCCAAGGACACGTCCTATGGTGAAATGGAAGGTCAAATGCACCAAGAGTTGATTTTCTGACTTCTGTGTTTGACAGAGTACATGTGGATCTTTAAGTGTATTAAGTGATAACCATTTAAGGTTTAGTGTTTTTCTATGTAATTGCAATCAGCTCCTTGTAGCCCATTTGTTTCTTATAATATGATATGTTAGGACTTGTTATAAAATTTCAATGATCAAACTTGAATGTGGACTTCAAGAAGGGGAAGTTGAGAGAACACACACCGGTCCTCATTGAGGGATCAGTGGTGAAAATGCTGAATAGCTTCAAGTTTCTGGGTTTTTCCAAGGATCTGTGCTGGGACCAACACATTGATGAAGAAGACACGCCTGCAGCTCTATTTTAGGTCGTTTAAAGAGATTTGCTCTGTCACCAAAAACTTGCAAATTTCTACAGATGGACGATGGAGAGCAAGCATCATGTAAAGAATCACGAGGCTGCAGAGAGCTGTCGACTCTGCCAGCTCCATCACAGGTGTAACCCTCCCCACCACTGAGGACATCTTCAATCGGCAGTGACTCAAGAAGCCAGCATCCATCGTTAAAGACCTTCACCATCCAGGATATACTATTCTTGTTAGTACCATCAGTGAGAAGGCAATATGTGCTATTTGTGCTACAAAACAACAAATTATTACCAACTGCCCCATCCTCAGCCCCATCACTCCAGTTTCCAACCTCCTGCCAAATTAGTTAAACCCTCCCCAACAGCTCTAGCAAACCTGTGTCATAAGGATATTGGTTCCCCTCGAGTTCAGGTCATAACTTCCCCAGAAGAGATCTTGATCCAAAAATCTGAAACCCTGTCTCCTGCACCTATTCCTCATCCAAACAATCTCCTGTCTGCTCTTAACTATGGAAACCCCTATCACTCCTGCACCCTTTCTCTCCCCCTTCCCTTCTGAGCCACAGAGCTAGACTCAATGCCAGAGCCCAGTTCCTGCAGCTTCTCCCTGGTGGGTCATACCACCCCCCAACAATATCCAAAGCAGAGTACTTATTATTGAGATGAACAACCAAAGGGTACACTGCACTGACTACCCTTTCTCTTTCTCTCATCACTCAACTATGTGCCTCCTGCAACTTATGGGTGACCCTGTAGCTCCTATCTATCATTTCCTCATCTCACATATGAGTCAAAGATTATCTAGCTGCAGCTACAGTTCCTTAAACAAGTCACTAAGGAGCTGCAGCTTAATGCACTTGGTGCCGATTTAGTTATCAGAGAGGCTGGAGATTCCCACATCGCACACAAAGAACATACCCCTAACTTGGATCCATTTTCTCCATACTAGCTATGTACTCAAAGGCAAAGAAAGAAGGAAAAAAAATTACTAGAAACTTTGCTCCTCAAACTATTTAAGCCCTACAAGTATGTGATGAGCAAGAGGATAAGACATGAAAGAGTAGGACCTATCAAGTGTGACAGTGGGAAAGTGTGTATGGAAACAGAGGAAATAGTAGAGGTACTTAATGAATACTTTACTTCAGTATTCACTATGGAAAAGGATCTTGGTGATTGTAGTGATGACTTTCAGCGGACTGAAAAGCTTGAGCATGTTGATATTAAGAAAGTGTGTGTGCTGGAGCTATTGGAAAGCATCAAACTGGATAAGTTACCAGGACAGGACAAGATGTACCCCAGGCTACTCTGAAAGGCAAGGGAGGAGATTGCTGAGCCTCTGGCAATGATCTTTGCATCATGAATGATGGGGATGGGAGAGGTTCTGGAGGATTGGAGGGTTGCGGATGTTGTTCCTTTATTCAAGAAAGGGAGTAGAGATAGCTCAAGAAATTATAAACCAGTGAGTCTTTCCTCAGTGGTTGGTAAGTTGATGGAGAAGATCCTGAGAGGCAGGAATTATGAACATTTGGAGAGGTATAATATGATTAGGAATAGTCAACATGGCTTTGTCAGGGGCAGGTTGTGCCTTACGAGCCTGATTGAATTTTTTGAGGATGTGACTAAACACATTGATGAAGGAAGAGCAGTAGATGTAGTGTATATGGATTTCAGCAAGGCATTTGATAAGGTACCCAATGCAAGGCTTAAGGAGACATGGGATCCAAGGGGACATTGCTTTGTGGATCCAGAACTGGCTTGCCCACAGAAGGCAATGATTGGTTGTAGACGGGTCATATTCTGTATGGAGGTGGGTCACCAGTGGTGTGCCTCAGGGATCTGTTGTGGGACCCTTACACTTCATGATTTTTATAAATGACCTGGATTAGGAAGTGGAGGGATGGGTTAGTAAGTTTGCTGATGACACAAAGGTTGGGGGTGTTGTGGATAGTGTGGAGGGCTGTCAGAGGTTGCAGCAGGACATTGATGGGCTGAGAAGTGGCAGATGGAGTTCAACCCAGGTAAGTGTGAGGTGGTTCATTTTGGTAGTTCAGATATGATGGCAGAATATAGTATTAATGGTAAGACTCTTGGCAGTGTGGAAGATCAGAGGGATCTTGGGGTCCGAGTCCATAGGACACTCAAAATAGCTGCGCAGGTTGACTCTGGTTAAGAAGGCGTATGGTGTATTGGCCTTCATCAATCGTGGAATTGAATTTAGGAGCCTAGAGGTAATGTTGCAGCTATATAGGACCCTGATCAGACCCCACTTGGAGTACTGTGCTCAGTTCTGGTCGCCTCACTAAAGGAAGGATGTGGAAGCCATAGAAATGGTGCAGAGGAGATTTACAAGGATGTTGCCTGGATTGGGGAGCATGCCTTATGAGAATAGGTTGAGTGAACTCAGCCTTTTCTCCTTGGAGCGACGGAGCATGAGAGGAGACCTGATAGAGATGTATAAGATGATGGAAGGCATTGATCGTATGGATAGTCAGAGGCTTTTTCCCAGGGCTGAAATGGTTGCTACAAGAGGAGACAGGTTTAAGGTGCTGGGGAGTAGGTACAGAGGAGATGTCAGGGGTAAGTTTTTTACTCAGAGAGTGGTGAGTGCGTGGAATGGGCTGCTGGCAACGGTGGTGGAGGCGGATATGATAGGGTCTTTTAAGAGACTTTTAGATAGGTACATGGAGCTTAGTAAAATAGAGGGCTTTAGGTAAGCTTAGTAAAATGCTGGAGGAACTCAACAGGCTAGGCAGCATCTAGGAAACGAGTACAGTCAATGTTTCGGGCCGATACCCTTCCACAGGACTGGAGAAAACAAACTGAGGAGTAGATTTTAAAAGTGGGGGGTGGGGAGAGAGAAACACAAGGTGATAGGTGAAATCTGAAAGGGGGAGGGGCTGAAGTAAATTGGTAAAAGAGAAGGTCATGGAAAAAAGAAAAGGGGGAAGAGACAGGCAATGGGTGGGCAAGGAGCTAATGTGAGAGAGGGGAAGGGGTGGGAAATGGTGAAGGAGAATGTGATGGAGGCATTACTTGAAGTTCATTTTGTGTGTCAAATTTCAGTACAAATAGCCTTTTGCTTGTTTGGAGAGGTTTCCAATTTCAGCAGAAGGCTCGAAATACTTAAAACAAAGGTTACCCCTATACATGGCACTTGGGGAAACAATCTTATGGGTGCCCACTGAGAAATCATTCCAAGAGAAATGAATAGTCAGTACTTTAAACAGGTCTAGATGTTGATTGTCATTTCAGTTCATTTTACTTTTTCTTCTCTCTCTTGCTTGGTGTGACATCCGTTATGTTTGTGCTTGGTTTTTGCTTAGCCTTTAAATTTTCCAACATCCCAAAGCACTACTTTCAACTGGTGCTGCAGAAACTTGTGTTATACAAAAGAAAGCTATTACTGATATAGGCATTGCCTTTAATTTAAGAAACAGCATTACAATATGATTTAATTTCACTCAATAAGAAAAGCTGATTAGTCTTGAATTTTTGGTAGTATTGAGATATGATTGTTCAGCTACATGAAACCTACCTCTCATTGTCTTATTGGCTTTTAGTTCAGCCAGAATATTTTACAATAAACTGATCTCCGTTCTGAAACAATTAAATCTGCAAGTTTATAGTGCTTACTTTCAATTTAAGATATGACAAAGTATTTTCAGTCAATGAAATAGGTTTTTAACTGCTGTAAAATTGCTGTTACCATGGTAAAAGGAGAATTTTTTTTCAAATTTTAACCATAAGCAAATTACAACAAATTTTTTGTAAAAAATGATAATGTGGGCCATTTAACATGAACACAATCAACATTTCATAATTTATGCACAAGCAAAGCTTCTATATGAGTAAAATATTCTTTATTTTTGTAAATAAAGTTTACATAGCTTTATAAATCAAACAATTTGTGCTTCATGTCCCATTTTATTATAGGAATAAATATGATGTGCATAAATTCTGCTTAACGTTGCAAAACTGTTACATATGCCACTACAGGCAGCTTTCCTGGCTGACCACAAAAATAATTCCTGAACTTTTCAGTACATTTGTCATGCTCATGGTAATATATGCAGAATTATGGTAATGATAAAAGTGTATACTTAGACTGAAACCAGTGTTGCAGGTAATTTGGTGCTTCTTTGACTAGAAAAGAAAATAAGTGAAGCACGTACCTATGAAGCTCTAACCCTACTGCATTATGCAGATCATGCAAAAATTAAAGTAAATAAAAACAGAATTTCTTTGAGAACAAGTATTAGACTTTTTCCCAGTCACGTCGAAGGTTGGTTTTGTCCTTTAGATATCTCCCACAATTCTAAAATTTGAGCCATTTATTGTTAAAGCATTTATATTCTTACATCTTCAGTGTCCTATCAACAGCCTGTTGCTTCTGTACAGTATTAATCTGTTGATGTCACTTTAAATCAGGTAATTAATTTCTTATGAGAATATCCAGGCATTTTGTGCTGCTAAAACAAATTCAGACAGTGTATTGCTCATTTACTGTGTGTACACTTTTTCTGATGCAATACAATAAAAAGGTTTACAGCAGCAAGATTAAAACAGAATGATTAGAAACTTATATCAATTCATTCTACTGCCTACATAAAAGCAATATAAGGTTCTTGGAAATCAAAATTCTTATATAGAATGTCAGGCAGTTGAAGCAATGTGCTCTGCTGAACTATTAAAATATACACTAATAATTAAAGCATGTTTTTAAAATACCTCCTTTGCAGTCTCAATTATATTATATGGTAGCATCTATTGATTTATCTTAAGCTAAAGAATAAAGATTATTGTGGAAAAGTTACTTGGAAATAAATGCAATTAGTTTAGCTAAGACTTGGGTATGATCTCAGTTGCTATCTTTTGATAATTTAACTTTTATTTGACGAATGTTTAAGTTCAAGTTTAATTAAAAGTTTTATTACCTATGTTATTGAATCCTGTTCAACCACCCTTTTTACATTCCAATCATTTGAATTTATCTATTATGGACACTCTGGGAAGAATTAAGTATTGTGCAGAACCACGATTTACCTTAGTTGGAACAGCATAAATAATTTAAAGAGTACTAAATACCATGAACAAAACTGAAACTAGATTCATTACTTGCAGCATTCAAAGAAAAACTATTTATAACTTTTTTATTGTTCCCTCTTACTCCAGGATCAGCCTCCTCGCTAAATTGGAGTATGTAGGCCTGCTTCAATTTGGTCTTTCAGGTGTTGGATGCTCTGTAATCCTTACTGTTGACGAGTATCTTCTTTCGGCACATTCAGGTCAGCATACGAGTCATTGCAGTAGATTCTTGGGAAAATCAGTTGTTTATTGAATGATCTCTCCAAGCTCATTTTTGCAAATTATCAACACTTAAATTTTAAATTGTTGCATTCACTTCATGGTGGAAAAGGATACTTAATTTTTGTACTTTTGTAATAAATTTTTTGCTGCCAGCAGGATCATCCAGGATGCTGCAAAAACATTTGGATTCCATGGCAACTTTTAAGATGGTGTATGTAACTATATTAGTAACTTTAATTAGTGGAGGTGTTTGAGGATTATTTTTGGGAGAACTTTATATTTAGGACTTGTCTCCTCGAACTTGTATAATCTAATAAATTCTTCCACTGCTCGTAAGACCTTGACAATGAATCCATGATAATAATTCCTTTTGTATTTCAATAACAATGTCTATTTCCACAAAGTGACAGAGGTGGATAAGTCATTAAGACAAAAGTTTGATATGTCTGCTTAACGTGAAGGTTAGCATGTTTAGTATCACTAATGCGAGAATTTGGGCTACAGACATTAATCTGCCAGTATACATTATGAAATTGTTTAGATGTTCCAAGTTATTGCAGCATCTTTACTAGAGGATGAAAAATTATACAAGGTTCTCTGCCCTGATGAACAAAACTTCTATGTATACCCAATGAGTATAAAGGGGGCTTGGTACTGAAGCTCCATATTTAAGAGGTATTAACTATCCAGGAACCATACATTAAGAGTAGCCATAGGATACAAGATACCGGAGAACCCCTGCATCTTTGGAATCATCTGGTATAAATTGGTCGCTTCAGAAGGAAAAATTCCAGCTGTGGTGTCAGAAAACTGCAAACAAAAACAGTAGAACAGTAAAATAAACAATCCTTACGGGAAACAATTTTCACACTGAATTTTTGCATTTTTTTAAAAAATGCACTTCAATTTGAGCTGCTTAAAACAAAGGTTAGAGTTTTAGAGTAAAACAGCAAAGAGCAATAATTATGCGCGACCTCAGCTATTACCAAAACAAATGCTTAGACGTATTTTTTGCTCTTTAAAGCCAATGAGGTACAAAAAGCTTAAATAGCACTATGTTCTACAGTCATAAAAACAAAATCAACTTTGGTAAATAATTAATCTACAGATATAGTGCAGATTTGTAAAAATCACCATATTTTTTGTTTGCACCTGTGAAATAGAGAGGCTGAATCACATAGAAGAAAGAATCCTGCATTACCCAAATTAATTATCCAAAAAAGTGTGGCAGTTACCTTTTGTGATAAGATGTAAAAAGCCAGCATGTCAAAGATATTTTAGATTGTGTATTCATAATTTCATCACTTTTAAACTGATCATCATATATTCACCAGCAAATCGGCAAAATCTGTAGTATTTTTAGTCTTCATTCTGTAAATGTGGCAATCATACACATCTATTTGTGTATGCTTCCTAGGAAAGTCATGAATAAACAAGATTACACCCCACCATTCCATTGTCAAGCTAAGTCAATTTTCACCTGTATTTTCTCATTGTAATTTATTTTGTATTAATGTAAAGACTGGTTCAGTTAGAACTGCTGATCTTCCTTTTCAGACTCTGGGGTTGTTGGTCTCGATATTTCAAACACTTCCTGTGGTGAATGTGTGGATCTTGCATTTAATATTCTCAGTATTTCTGAAAGTTGTTTTTCAATGTTGGTGATCTTGTTATTAAGTGATTTGATGTCTTGTTTCAGCTCATTCTTTACTTCCAGTATGGTAGCTTGAAGAGTCTGTTCAGGAATTGGACAAAAAGTGTGCTTTGCCTCGGTAAGCACAGGGCTTCTGTCCTGAGGGCTCCGTGTTTCCCCTGCATTGTCTAATCTCAAATCACTCTTTGTGATGCCACTGTCAAATGAGTCTGTTTTTCTCAGAGACATCTCTTCATGTGCTTTAGTTCGTTCTGGCAAAGTTTCCATGGATTCTGCCTTGGATACTTTATTCCAGTTTTCTGCTTTGGAACCAGAGTCTTTAAATTTTGACGAATCCTTGCGCTTAGTGGACTCACCAGATTGCCTTGCATTTGCAAACTGCTCAGATGTTGGAGCTTGCAACTTATCTTGGTCTGATATCTCTGCTGATGCTCTTACTACTTGCGAAGGGATTGGAGTTGCAGGACTTTCTGTAACTGTAACTACACTGGTTGTTGCTGCTGCATCCATCACAGGGCTTTGTAATTGTGAAGGACCTTTCTCCACATCCTCAGTTTCTTTTAATCGCTCTGCTGCCAAGCGTGCTTCTTTCTGCTGTCTAAACCTTTGGAAAAGTCTGCGGACTGGATGATCAGGAGGTAGGTTTAAGGGTGCCTCATTCTTTCTCCTCATCCTTTCTTCTTCTTCACGCTTCACATCACTGATTTTTCTGAACACAATCTGTACCAATGAAGAATGTAAAAGTTAGATTAATAGATCTATGTGCATCTTCCATTGTGTTATGGTTAAAGCTGTGACATTAGTGGTACAGAGCGACAAAGTTTATATTTAGCTTCTGGTGCATTATGGTAACATACTGTTTTATACTATTATACCTTTTTAATGTCTTGCAACTTTGATCTTTCTCTCTTGCTGATGTATCTATGAAATAGCACTGATTTAAGATTCTAGTGAAAAATCTCTGGCCTGCAAAGTTAATTCAAGCAATTGATCTGGCCTATTGTGTTTTTATGACCTATCTAGAAGTTGGTCAAATCCATAGATCACAGAAAAAAGCAAGTTGTGCCTTTTTCTCACTGTTACCATCAGGTAGGAGGTACAGTAGCTTTGAAGGCACACAGTCAGCGATTCAGGAACAGCTTCTTCCCTTCTGTCATCCGATTCTTAAATGTACATGTAATCTGTGAACACTAGCTCACTTTTCAAATATATATTTCTGTTTTTGGCACTATTTCTAATCTATTGAATATACATATATTGCAATGTATTTATTTATTTTGCTTTCTATATTATGTATTGCATTGAACTGCTGTTTCTGAGGTACCAAATTTCACGACACATGCTGGTGATAATAAACCTGCTTCTGAAAGTGTATGCCATCTTCCTTTCGTCAGTCAGAGCAAGGAGTATGACACAGTTAGGAATGAAGCTGTAGAAAACTTGTGTTTGGATACATTTGGAGTACTGTATGCAGTTCTGGTTGTTTCATTACACAAAGGATGTGGAGGCCCTGCAGAGGATGCAAGAGTGGTTGGACAAACTTAGTTGTGTCCTCTGGAGTTTTGGAGACTGAGGGGAGACACAATAGAGATTTATAAACCTATGGGAAGCATAAATAGAGTAGATAGAGTTTTCTCCCCACAGGGTAGAAATGTCAAATGCTAGAGTATGTAGCTTTAAGGAGACAGGGAGAAAGTTGAAAGGACTTGTGCAGGGTAAATTCAGAGAGTGGTAGGGCCTCGAACATGCTCGGGGTGGTGGGGGAAGCAGGCATGATAATGGAATTTGTGACACTTAAGGCAGACAATGAATGCGTGGAGAATTGAGGGATAGGGACCATGTACAGGCAGATACTTTTGTCAAATCTGGCAACATGGTCGGCACAGACATTGTGGGCTGAAGGGCCTTTTCCTGTACAATACTGTTTTTTCTTCAATACAAATAGCATTTTGTACATATACTTGTATTACAGAATTAACTAGACATGTTATGTACTTCACTTTTCTTTTGCATACACTAGTTCAATTCTTCAAATATAGTCAACCCTTGCTGCTTTGCTTAATGCTGTTAAATCCCATCATGGACAAATCTCTTGTTACTACCAAATATATATTCAGTGACCACTTTATTAGATACACCTTCAGAACCCAGCATGGTCTACTGTTGCTGTAGCCTTCGAGGCTCAATGTCTTGTGTGTTCAGAGGTGCTCTTCTGCACACCACTGTTGTAAACTATTTGAGTTAATGTCACCTTCCTGTCAGCTTGAACCAGTATGGTCATTCTTCTTTGACCTCCCTCAGTAATAAGATGTTTTCACCACAGAACTGCCGCTCACTGGATGTTTGTTGTTTTTTCTACCATCCTCTATAAACTAGAGATTGTGTGTGAAAATCCCAGATCAGCAGTATCTGACGTACTCAAACTACCTGTTTAGCATTGACAATCATTCCATGGTCATATTCACTCAGATCACATTTCTCCTCCATTGTGATATTTGGTCTGAATAACAACTGAACCTCTTGACCATGCCTGCATGCTTTTCTGCATTGAGTTGCTACCATGTGTTTGGCTGATCGAAAAAGCAGCAATATATATAGTACAATGTTAAGGGTAATGATCAGCAAAAATCTGCAGGTTTACGTACATAAAAGATGTCAGGGCAAGTTGAGAAGGAAAGGGATTATTACCTTTAATAATAGAGGCATGCAGTATAAAACACCAGATAATGCCTGACCTAACTACTACATGCGTTTTCTCTTTTATTCCAACATCTTGAAATCAGTTCATTTGTTTCTGAGTATACCTGACAGGATTTTCATTTGATGCACATCAGGCATAATTTTTTATGACTAAACTGCAGTTTCAGCTTTTTCAAATTTTCCGTTGAGAACTGACAGCGGGCACTCAACTGGCAACATACTTACCTATAAGTTTTTTTCACTTCTCCAATCTTTCTTTGACTATGAAAGTTTAACCCTAATTCTCCCTTTCTTTGCAATTGTACTATATTCAATTCTAGGTACCATATAAAAGTACATCGTGTTTAAAATATGAATCTTGATAGGGGCAGCTTCTGGCAAATCTCTGTTTTATTTTGGAGCATAAAACAAACCGCTGGAGGAATTTAATGGGTCAAACAGCATGCTTGGAAGGAGAGGTAAGTGGATTAGGAATTCAGTACAGGGTTCCCCTGTGGCCATTCCCTCAGCAACACGTTTACCTTTGGATACTGCCGGGGGGAGAGGGTGAAGACCCATCAGTACATGGCACAGCAGCCAGGCTGGTGGCACTGTTGCCAGCTCTGAGGCTCAACAGGGAAAGATAATATCAGGCATTGTGGTGGTTACAGGAGACTCGATAATTAGGGGGATAGAAACGAGATTCTGTGGCTGCAAAGGAGACACCAGGATGGTGTGTGCCTGCCAAGTGCTAGGATATGTAATGGTATTCTCAAGGGGGAGGATGAACAGCCAGAGGTCGTGGTGCATGTTGGCACCGGTGACATAGGCAGCAAAGGGAAAGAGGTCCTGCGGAATGATTAGAGTTAGGAAAGAGGCTGAAGAGATGGACTTCCAAGGTAGTAATGTCCAGATTACTCCCTGTGCCACAGGCTGGTGCAGATAGGAAAGGGGGGACAGCACAGATGAATGAGTGGCTGAGGAGATGGTGCAGGGGACAGGGTCTCATGTTCTTGAATCAATGGAACCTTTTCTGAGGAAGCGTGACCTGTACAAGAGGGATGAGTTGCACCTGAACTGGAGAGGAACCAATATCCTGGCCAGGAGGTTTGCTAATGCTACTCAGGAGAGGTAAAACTAACAGTATTAAGCAAATAGAATTAAGATGAATCCCGAGGCATTCTATAGATAGATAGATAGATAGATAGATACTTTATTCATCCCCATGGGGAAATTCAACATTTTTTCCAATGTCCCATACACTTGTTGTACATACAATACTTAACTCAGTAATAATATGATATGCATCTAAATCACTAACTCAAAAAGCATTAATAATAGCTTTAAAAAAAAAAGTTCTTAAGTCCTGGCAGTTGAATTGTAAAGCCTAATGGCATTGGGGAGTATTGACCTCTTCATCCTGTCTGAGGAGCATTGCATCGACAGTAACCTGTCGCTGAAACTGCTTCTCTGTCTCTGGATGGTGCTATGTAGAGGATGTTCAGGGTTTTCCATAATTGACCGTAGCCTACTCAGCGCCCTTCGCTCAGCTACCGATGTTAAACTCTCCAGTACTTTGCCCACGACAGAGCCCGCCTTCCTTATCAGCTTATTAAGACGTGAGGCGTCCTTCTTCTTAATGCTTCCTCCCCAACACGCCACCACAAAGAAGAGGGCGCTCTCAACAACTGACCTATAGAACATCATCAGCATCTCACTGCAGACATTGAATGACGCCAACCTTCTAAGGAAGTACAGTCGACTCTGTGCCTTCCTGCACAAGGCATCTGTGTTGGCAGTCCAGTCTAGCTTCTCGTCCAACTGTACTCCCAGATACTTGTAGGTCTTAACCTGCTCCACACATTCTCCATTAATGATCACTGGCTCCATATGAGGCCTAGATCTCCTAAAGTCCACCACCATCTCCTTGGTCTTGGTGACATTGAGACGCAGGTAGTTTGAGTTGCACCATATCACAAAGTCACATACATCAAGAGCAAGAGAGTAACTAAGGAGAGGGTAAGACCACTAAAAAATAAAGGGGGGAACATTTGCTTGGATGCAGAGAATGTGAGTGAGTTAGTGAGTATTTTGCTTCAGTATTTACCAAAGAAAAGGATATGGAGGACCAGGTGATCACTGTTGAGTGCATAAATATGTTAGGGTGTTTAGAGGTGAAGGAGGAGGAAGTGTTGGACATCCTAATGACCATTAATGTGGATGTCTCCAGGGCCTGATGGGATTTACACCAGGTTTTTAAATGAGACAAGAGACAAAATTTTTGTGCCCTTGATCAGTATCTTAATATCCTCTCCAGGCAAGGTCCTGGAGGATTGGCGAGTCACAAATGAATTTAAGGAGGGAACGGAGGAAAATCCTGGAAACTATAGCCTGGTGAGTCTCAAGTCAGCTGTAGGGAAATTGCTTGCGAAGATTCTTAGGGACAGAATATATGGCCTAATTAGGGAAGGCCAGCGTGGCTGTGTGTGAAGCAGGTCGTGTCTTACCATCTTGATTTGAGTTTTTTGATAAGATGTTGGGAGACATTGATGAGGGTAGGACAGTGGATGTTGTCTACATGGATTTTAGTATGGCATCTGTCAAGGGCAACTAATCCAGAAGGTTAAGATGCATGGGGTCCATGGCAAATCGGCTGATTGGATTCAGAATTGGCTTGTGCAGAGAAGAGACGGAGGGTAGTGGTTGAAGGGTCTTGTCTGAACTGGAGGTCTGTAAATACAGGAGTTCTGCAAGGATCTGTGCTGGGACCTCTTTTGTTTGTAGTGTACATAAATTACCTGGCTGAAAATGTAGATGGGTGGGTTAGTAAATTTCAGAATCAGGTTTATTATTACCAGCACGTGATGTGAAACTTGTTAACTTAGCAGCAGCAGTTGTTTAATACAATACATAATACAGGAAAAAAACCAAAATATAATAATAATAAGTAAATCAATTACAGTATAGGTACATTGAATAGATTAAAAATCGTGCAAAAAACAGAAATACTATATTTTAAAAAGTGAGGTAGTGTCCAAGGGTTCAATGTCCATTTAGGAATCGGATGGTGGAGAGGAAGAAGCTGTTTGTAAATCATTCATTGTGTGCCTTCAGACTTCTGTACCTCCTACCTGATGGTAACAGTGAGAAAAGGGCATGCCCTGGGTGCTGGAGGTCCTTAATAATGGATGCTGCCTTTCTGAAACACCGCTCCTTGAAGATGTCCTGAGTACTTTGTAGGCTAGTACCCAAGATGGAGCTGACTAATTTTACAACCCTCTGCAAGTTCTTTCGGTCCTGTACAGTAGCCCCCACCCCTACCCCTACCCATACCAGACATTGATGCAGCCTGACAAGATGCTTTCTATGAATCTACATAAGTTTTTGTGTATTTATTGACATACCAAATCTCTTGAAACTCCTAATTAAGTATAGCCGCTGTCTTGCCTCCTTTATAACTGCATTGATATGTTGGGACCAGGTTAGATCCTCAAGAGATCTTGACACCCTGGAACTTGAAACTGCTCACTCTCTCCACTTCTGATCCCTCTGTGAGGATTGGTAAGTGTTCCTTCATCATGCCCTTCCTGAAGTCCACAATCAGCTCTTTTCGTCTTACTAACGTTGAGTGCCAGGTTGTTGCTGCAGCACCACTCCACTAGTTGGCATATTTCACTCCTGTATGCCCTGTCATAACCAACTGAGATTTTACCAACAAATGTTGTATCGTCAACAAATTTATAGATGGTATTTGAGCTATGCCTAGCCACATAGTCATGGGTATATAGAGAGTAGAGCAGTGGACTAAGCACATTTCCTTGAAGTTGCACCATTGTTGATCGTCAGTGAGGAGGGGTGTTATCACCAATCTGCACAGATTGTGGTCTTCTGGTTAGGAAGTCAAGGATCGAATTGCAGAGGGAGGTACAGAGGCCCAGGTTCTGCAACTTCTTATTCAGGATTGTGGGAATGATGGATTGCGGATGATAACTAGGTTGGTGGTGTCTTGGACAGTATAGAAGACTGGCAAAGAATACAGCACAATATAGATCAGTTGCAGATATGGGCAGAGAAATGGCAGATGGAGTTTAATCCAGATAAATATGAGATAATTGCACCATGGTAGGTCAAATGCTAGGAGACCGCAACTTGTCCTTAATAGTGTTGCTGAGCAGAGAGATCTTGGGATCAATATTCATAGCTCCTTGAAAGTGGCTTCACTAGGTCAAGAAAGTGGTTAAGAAGGCTTATGGAATACTTGCTTTTATTAGTCGAGGCACTGAGTTCAAAAGTCCAGAAGTTATGATATAATGTTACAAAACTCTGGTTAGGCCACATCTGGAGTACTGAGTTCATCCAGCTTTTTTGTACATCTTGGTTTACCAGGATGCTGTCTGGTCTAGAAGGCATTTGCTATCACGAGAGGCTGGATAAATTTGGGTGGTTTTCCTCTGGAGTGACGGAGGCTGATGGGAGATTTGATAGTGGTTTATAAGATTATGAGAGGCAGAGATAGAGAAGACAGAGAGTATCTGGTTCCCAGAGTAGAAATGTCTAATACCAGAGTGCATGCATTGAAGGTGAGAATGATAGGTTCAAAGGGGGGTGTCAAGGATAATTTTGTTTTTACTCAGAGTGATGGATGTGCTGTCTGGTGTGGTGGCAGAGGCTTTTAAGAGATGTTTAGATAGGCACATGGATGAGAGGAAGATGAAGGGACATGGACATTGTGTAGGTAGGAAGGATTACTGTTTGGGTGTTCTAAATTTACTTTTTAGCTGGTTTGGCATGACATTGTGAGCTGAAAGTCCTGTTCCTATGTTGTCCTGTGTTCTATGAAATGTTTACTTGCTAGTTCAGTAGTTCAGGTGCCTTGCCGTTCGGCATGGGCGATCATGTCTCCATCCATCACAGTCCCTGACCCTCCGAATTGTAGTTGTTGCCTCCCCTGTTTCTAACCATGATGTTAATCCATCTATCATTCTCATTCTCTCTCTGCCTCTGCTTATTTTTCCTTCCAGCTTTCCAGTTGTAACTAAATGTTCTAATATCTCTCTTCACATGATGTGTCCAAAGAATTTTGATCACTGTTTTCTGATTTTTTAAAAATAATGTATATTTTGTTTTCATTCTCTGTAGGACTTCTTCATTGGTTATCCTGTCCGTATATGATATGCATAGCATTCTTCTGAGGAACCACATCTCTGCTGCATTGATTCTTTTTTCCATTGCATTTGTGATGGTCCATGACTCGTATCCATACATCAACATAGGAAGACTGTAGCAGCTGAGAGTTCTAAGGCGGATGTCAATTACTATTTTCTTGTTCGTTAGGATGTTTCTCATTTCTGTAAATGCTGTTCTTGCCATTGCTATTCTTGCTTTTATGCCTGTTTCGTATTTGCCATCAGATGTTACCCATGATCCAAGGTACTTGAAGTTGTGAACTTGTTTCAGGATTTCATTTCCCAATACGATCCTACAGTTTGGGATATCAGGTTTCTTTGATATTGCCATTACTTCATTTTTCTTTTTGTTTAAGGTTAGGTCAAGTCTTTCGCTCTCTGTGTTGATGGTAGATACTAGTTTCTGTAAATTTACTTCACTGTTTGCTATCAGTACTGTATCATCCGTATAGCGGAGGTTGTTGATATTGTTTCCTCCTATACTTACTCCAGGTAGGTCTTGTATATTTCTCATGATGTTTTCACTGTACAGGGAAAGCAGATCTGGTGATAGAACACAACCCTGTCTGACTCCGCGCTTTATTGACTGATATTCACCAATCTCGTTGTCTATCAGTATGGCTGCACTTCGTTGCCAGTAGAGATTCCTAATTATTCTTGGATCTTTTCCGTCGATATTAATATCTTTAAGCATTTTCATGATGACTTGGTGTTTCACTGTGTCAAAGGCTTTTGTGTGGTCAATGGAACAGAATTATAGGTCTTGTTGTACTTCTATTGGCCTTCCGATAATATTCCTGAGAATATAAGTTGCGTTTGATGTTCCCTTGCCTTTGACAAAACCACACTGTTCTTCACCGATCTTTGATTTAATTTTGTTTCTTATTCTGAGCATGATGATTCTGAGTAGAATTTTTGTGAGGTGGCTCATTAAACTAATTGTTCTGTGTTGTCCGCACTCTGTTGCACCTGGTTTCTTTGGCAGTGCAATGAATACTGCCTTTAAAAGATCTTCTGGTACTTTGCCACTGTTGTATATCCTATTCAATAAGATTGTTAATTTCTCTACACCAAAATCATCTAGTGCTTCATACAGTTCAACCAGAATGTTATCTGGTCCTGATGATTTCCCGTTTTGCATTTTCTTCAGAGCATGTTCCATTTCTTCTTTCAGTATTGCTGGGCCCTCGTTGTTGTTGCCAGTATCAAAGTTGTCCTCTCGGTCTTTGTTGTCATATGGATCTTTGATGTATTCTGACCATCTTTGCATTATTTTTCCTTTTTCAATAATTGTAGATTTTTTTTTTGCTTTTATACATCCTGTTGCTGCCCTTGCTTTTCTTCCGATTTGTGACCTTTTTGATCTTGTCGTGCATACGTTTGCTGTTGTTGGTCTTCTGCAATTGTTCTATTTAAACTCACATTTGTCCTTAAGCCACTTTTCTTTTGCTTCCTTGCACTTGGTTGTTATCTGTGCATGCAAGGATATGGAGGCTTCTTCGTTTTCCTTACATTTTCTTTTTTGTTCCATAAGATCCAGAATTTCTTCTGTCATCCATTTCTTTTTAGCTTTTTTCTGTTGTTTGGGAATCACCTCTTGTGTTATATGCTGTCTCTGAGGTTTCCCCCATTGCTGTTCTATAATAGTGATGTTTTGTAGAGCCTCGAATTTGGTCTTCACTGTTACTTGGAATTCATTTTTGATGTCACTGTTTTTTCTCAAAAGTCCCAAATTCAGCTTTGGCTCTACTCTTGGTCTTTTAAGCTTTCTGAGTCTCGGATACATCACACTGATTATTGGTACGTGATCCCTGTAGCAATCTGCACCCGGATATGTTTTGCATTATTTCAGAGCATTTCTATACCTTCTCCTTATAAGCACGTAATTAATCTGGTTTCTGGTGTTATCCCCTGGGCTCTTCCATGTCGATAGTTTTCTCAGGTGTTGCTTGAGGACGATATTACCAATTATATAATCTTTTTCTGTGACCCATGTAGCTAAATGTTCACCCCTCTCATTTCTCTCATCTATGCCATAAGGCCCAATATTGTTGTCGTCCCTGGTCTTGCCTACTTTTGCGTTGAAGTCACCTTGAATAATGGTAATTTGTGAGCTTTACATTGTCTTAATGCTGTTTCTAGTTCGTCATAAAATTGTTCAATGTTTTCTTCACTGCTGTTGGGGCATAAACTTGAACGATGTTAATGTCAAAAGGTTTTGCATGTAGTTTCACAAGTAACATTCGATCTGATATTGTCCAATAGCCTTTTATTGATTTTGCATGTTCTTCATCTAACATAATTCCAACACCTTTTTCATGTATTTCACCTCCTGAGTAAATGACAGTATATCCCCCTGAGCTTGTTTTACTAGCTCCTTTCCATCTCATCTCACACATTCACAAGATGTTGATTTTTAATCTTTCCATTTCCTGTTTGATATTGCCTAGTTTACCAGGTTGGTTAAGGGTTCTTACATTCCAGGTTGCTAGTCTGATCTTCTTTGCTTTTAATCTGCCGACAGTCGCTGGAGAACGGTCGAGGTTCACCTGTGGCGCATGAGATCCTCTACCGGATGAAGCTCCTTCGGTGAAGGCTCCATTCACATCTTTGAGCTGAGATGGTTTCCCTGTCTCAAATGGATCCGCTTTGATAAATCTATGTTACAAAGAGATTCTCTAAAGTCCTCCATTATGTTTCAGGTGTTGCTACATCAAGCTTCCTGAATCAGTCCTTAATTGTATACTTAACTCGAAAGGAGTACAAAGATTGGGAACAGATGTTCTCAGGGAATGTACAGAAGAAATGTGGCAAATGTTCAGGGGATATTTGCGTGGAGTTCTGCTTAGGTACGTTCCAGTGAGACAGGGGAAGGATGGTAGGGTACAGGAACCGTGGTGTACAAAAGCTGTTGTAAATCTAGTCAAGAAGAAAAGAAGAGCTTACGAAAGCTTCAAAAAACTAGGTAATGATAGAGATCTCAAAGATTATAAGGCTAACAGGAAGGAGTTTAAAGAAATTAGGAGAGCCAGAAATGGCCATGAGAAGGCCTTGGCGGACAGGATTAAGAAAAACCCCAAGGCATTCTACATGTACGGTCGGCCCTCCTTATTCACAGGGGTTTGGTTCTTGGACTTCCCGCGGATACCAAAAAACGCGGATGCTCAAGTCCCTCATATATAAAATGGTGTAGTTTTTGCATATAACCTACGCACATCCCCCTGTATACTTTGAATCATCTCTAGATTACTTATACAATGTAAATGCTATGTAAAAAGTTGTTATACTGTATTGTTTAAGAAGTCTGTACACGAGACACAACGTGAACAATATTCAAACAATCAGTGCTGGAGAGAGAACTTCCGGGTTTTCCCGATCCACAGTTGGTTGAATCTGCGCATGCGGAACCCGTGGATAAGGAGGGCCGACTGTACGTGATGAGCAAGAGGATAAGACATGAGAGAATAGGGCCAATCAAGTGTGATAGTGGAAAAGTGTGCATGGAACCGAAAGAGATAGCGGAGGTAATGAGTACTTTGCTTCAGTATTCAGTACGAAAAAGGATCTTGGTGATTGAAGGGATGACTTGCAGCAGACTGAAAAGCTTGAGCATGTAGATATTAAGAAAGTGTGTGTGCTGGAGCTTTTGGAAAGCATCAAATTGGATAAGTCACCAGGACAGGACAAGATGTACCCCAGGCTACTGTGGGAGGCGAGGGAGGAGATTGCTGAGCCTCTGGCAATGATCTTTGCATCATCAGTGGGGACGGGAGAGGTTCCGGAGGATTGGAGAGTTGCGGATGTTGTTCTCTTATTCAAGAAAGGGAGTAGAGATGCCCATGAAATTATAGACTAGTGAGTCTTACTTCAGTGGTGGGTAAGTTGATGGAGAAGATCCTGAGAGGCAGGATTTATGAACATTTGGAGAGGCATAATATGATCAGGAAAGTCAGCATGACTTTGTCAAGGGCAGATCGTGCCTTACGAGCCTGCTTGAATTTTTCGAGGATGTAATTAAACACATTCATAAAGGTAGAGTGGTAAATGTTGTGTATATGGATTTCAGCAAGGCATTTGACAAGGTACCCTATGCAAGGCTTATTGAGAAAGTAAGGAGGCATGGGATCCAAGAGGACATGGCTTTGTGGATCCAGAACTGGCTTGCCCACAGAAGGCAGAGTGGTTGTAGACAGGTCATATTCTACATGGAGGTCGGTCACCAGTGGTGTGCCTCAGGGATCTGTTCTGGGAACCCTTCTCTTTGTGATTTTTATAAATGACCTAGATGAGGAAGTGGAGGGATGGGTTAGTAAATTTGCTGATGAAACAAAGGTTGGGGGTGTTGTGGATAGTGTGGAGCACTGTCAGAGGTTATAGCAGGACATTGGAAGGATGCAAAACTGGGCTGAGAAGTGGCAGATGGAATTCAATCCAGGTAATTGTGAGGTGGTTCATTCTGGTGGGTCAAAAATGATGGCAGAATATAGTATTAATGGTAAGACTCTTGGCAGTGTGAAGGATCAGAGGGATCTTGGGGCCCGTTTCCATAGGACACTCAAAGCAGCTGCGCAGGTTGACTCTGTGGTTAAGAAGGCATACGGTGCATTGGCCTTCATCAATCGTGGAATTGAATTTAAGAGCCAAGAGGTAATTTTGCAGCTATATAGGACCCTAGTCAGACCGCACTTGGAGTACTGTGCTCAGTTTTGGTCGCCTCACTACAGGAAAGATGTGGAAACTATAGAAAGGGTGCAGAGGAGATTTACAAGGATGTTGCCTGGATTGGGGAGCATGCCTTATGAGAATAGGTTGAGTGAACTCGGCCTTTTCTCCTTGGAGCGACGGAGGATGAGAGGTGAGCTGATAGAGGTGTATCAGATGATGAGAGGCATTGATCGTGTGGATAGTCAGAGGCCTTTTCCGAGGGCTGAAATGACTAACACGAGAGGGCACAGTTTGAAGGTACAAAGGAGATGTCAGGAGGAAGTTTGTTTTTTTTAAAAAACACAGAGTGGTGAGTGTGTGGAATGGGCTGCTGGTGACGGTGTTGGAGGCGGATACAATAGGATCTTTTAAGAGACTCCTGGACAGGTACATGGAGCTCAGAAAAATAAGGACATTCAGGAAATGTGGTTTACAATCCCAGGCAGCACCATCTACTCCATTAAGCAAATAGATTGTCATTTCCACAACAGATTCGAGATTCTGCAATGCTGGAGGAACTCTGCAAGCCAGGCAGCATCTATGGAAGGGAATAAATTCCCTTCAACGTTTCAGTGCAAAACCCTTCATCTGCTTGACTTGCTGAGTTCCTCCAGAATTTTGAGTGGATTGTCATTTAATTAAATTTCCTAACTTCTATCTACAGTTTATTCCATTGCCTTCTTTCTGATTTCAGTTATCAGTTTCATAATAAATAAAATGTTAACAGATCATCTGTCATTACAAGGCAGCCATTTTAGCTGTACAATTTCCATAGTATCTCAGATTTTTAGCACTTGCAATTATTTGATAAGATATCATATAGAAGGCTACCTAGAAAGTATTCGATGTGGTGATTCATAAAAAGCTCACTGCCCCAGTTAAAAGCATCTAGGATTAACGGCTATATATTCAATAGTTCGATGGTTCCATTTACTATCAGAATTTGTACAAAGTATACAACCTGAAATTCTTGCTCTTCACAGACATCCACAGAACAGAAGAGTACCCCAAAGAATCAGTGACAGTAAAAATGTTAGATGCCTAAAACCCCTTCTCCCCCCTCCCAGGCACAAGCAGCAGCAAAGTATCAACCCTCCCCCTTCCCCACATTTCAGCAAAAAGTATCAACACCAATTATCCAGCAAGCAAGCAATAGCAAAGTCCCAAGAGAGATCATGATCTGCAGTACAAGAAAAACTAATTGTTCAACTGAGAATTCAACATACCACAGGCGCTCTCTCCCCCTAATAAAGGGGCAGAGGGGTGTTGCTCAGTAAGAGAGGAGACAAAAACAAAACAGCTTGCTGAGTTTGGTTTGGATAGTGAAATAGCTAACTAACAGAAAGCACAATTAAGATAAATATGTCATTTTCAAATCCACAAACAGGGGATCATCCAGTTATTGGTACTTGGGATGTTGCCAAAGTTGCTCATGATACAAATGTAGGTGAGTTAGCAAACTGTAAGGATAGAAAGTGCCTATAACAGTATAGCAAGAGATTATGCTGAATAGAATGGGGTAAATGTACAATTATTCACATGGATGAATGAATTAAAAAGTAAATTATTATTTAAACAGAGACAACAAAATATTGTGATACCAATTGATCTAGGGTATCAGATCATGAAACATAATAATGTACAGGTACCAGAAAGCTAATAGAATGTTGGTCTTCATAACGTTGGTTATGGAGTGTCAAAAATTGGTGAAAGCACACCTGGAGTATTGCATTCAGTTTTGATCTCCATATCAAAGAAGGGTGAGCTTCCCTTTTGGAGCACCCAGGTGGAGTTCTGGGATGAAGGAATTGATGTATAAACTAAGACTAAACAGACTGGGCTTCTATAGAGTGAGGTGATCCTATTAGAACAAGGGTTCCCTACATCTGATCTCCCCTTCCAGCCATAGTATGTACTTGGGTGGTTCAGCTGAATTGCTAGTTAATGGAGATGCCCAGGATACTGTACATCCTTCTTTCACCAGGTTAACAATGGTGGGTAAAACAGAAATAATAATGCCTTTAAATGTCAAGTATAAGGGAATGGTGTGTGTTGTTGGAGGTGCAAATTCTCTAGTGTAAAGATGCATGGAATTCATGGTTGTTTGGATTCAGAATTGCTTTGCTCATAGAAGACTGAAAGTTGTGGTGAATGGGTATTATTCTGGCTGGAGGTCTGTGACCATGGTATTCTGTAAGTGTTAGTGTTGAAACCTCTGTTGCTTGTGCTGTATATAAATGACTTGGATAAAAATGTAGGTGAGTGGGTTAATAAATTTGTAAATAATACAAAGCTCTGGAATTGTAGACAGAGAAGACTGTCAAAGGATACAGTAGAATATAGACTAATTACAGATACAGGCAGAGAAAATGGCAGATGGACTTTAATCCAGACAAATGAGGAGTTGCACTCTGGGAGGTCAAATGTTGCGGTAAGTATATAGGATTCTTAACAGCATTAATGTACAGGGGGATCTTGGGATCCAAGTTCTCCTGAGACTGACAATGCAAGGGTGATAGAGAAGATGTTTGGCATCAAAAGGACACAAGAGATTGTCCAGATGCTGGAATCATGAACATTGGACACAAATGTCTGGTGGAACTGAGCAGGTCAGGTAGCATCTATGGAGAGAAATGAACAGTCAACATTTTGGGCTGAGACCCTTCAGGTTGGCATAGAGAGTGTATTGCTTTCAATCGGTCAAGGCATCAGTATAAGAGTAAGAAAGGTATGTTGCAGCTGTATAAAACTTCAGTTGGATCCTAACTGGAGAATTGTGGGGAGCAGTTTTGGTTTCCCTTTACAGGAGGTGGCTTTGGAAAGGTACAGAAGAGATTTACTAGGATGCTAATTGAATTAGACAATATGAAAGGTTAGGGAAACTTGGGTTCTTTTCTCTGGAGTGTTGGAGGTTGAGGGTACTGAATAGGAAGTTTATAAGATTTTGAGAGGCCTAAGTAGAGTAGACAATCAGAATAATTTTACCAAAGCAGAAATGTCAAATACTAAAGCACATGCATTTAGGGTGAGAGGAGAAAAGTTTAAGGTGATGTGCAGGGCTTGTACTGTCTACATGGAGAGTGGTAGATGCCTGGAACATAGAATAATACGGTACAAACTCTTAGCCCATGATGTTGTGCTTACATTTCCCTCCCACATAACCCTCTATTTTTCTTTCATCTGTGTGCCTATCTGCCTCTACCACCACCCCAGCAGTGTGTTCCGTGCACCCACCACTCTGTGTAAAAAACTTATGGACAAGAGATCTTATGTAATTTTCTATATTGTCCTGCAGATGCCAATCTAGTAATTGTACTGCATCAGCTTGACCAGAGGCACTCCTGGTGCTTCATTTGCCTTCATAAATCAATGTAATGAGTACAGGAGATGGGACGTTATGGTGAAGTTGCATAAGGTGTTGGTGAGGCCTCATGTGGAGTATTGTGTGCAGTTGTGGTTACCTACCTACAGAAAAGAGATGGATGGTAGGAGTATGGAGGGCTATGGTCCTGGTACATGTTGATGGGAGTAGACAGTTTAAATGGTTTCAGCATAGACTAGATGGGCTGAAGGGCCTGTTTCTGTGCTGTACTTCTCCATGACTCTGACATCCCCCTTATACTTCCCTCCAATCACCTTAAAAGTATGTCATCATGTATTAGCTATTGCCACCCTAGGAAAGAAAGGTGCTGCTTCTCCACTATATCTAAGCCTCTCATTATCTTTACTTTCTATTAAGTCTCCTCTCATCCTCGTCTGCTCTAAAGAAAAATGCCATAACCCATCAACCTTTCTGCACAAGACATGTTATCTAATTCAGGCAGCATCCTGATAAATCTCATCTTCACTCTCTCTAAAGCCCTGCATCCTTCCTATAATGAGGTGACCAAACTGATAACAATACTCCAAGTATGGTCATACTGTATAGTACCTCACGGCTCTTTAACTCAGCGCCCTGACTAATGAAGGCTAACACACCATTTGCCTTCTTAACCACTATGTCAACACGAGTGCAACTTTGAGGGATCTGTAGACTTGGACCCAAAGATCCCCCTGTTCTTCCACACAGCTAAGAATGGTTGCCAGGGGTGATGGAAACATTTAAAACATTTTTAGATAAATACATGAATATGTAGGGAATGAAGAGATTAACCTGATTTAGCATTGTGTTTGATGCTAAAGTTGTGGGCAAAAAGGCCTATTCCTGTATTGCACAGTTCTATGATCTAAAGGTATTTGCCACTTTCAAACTAGTCCTGTTGCATTCAGATGTGGACTGCTTCATTTGCTGAGAGGCTGTAATTGGAATTGAACTTCTTATTTCTCAACAGATATCTCCACTTCTCTCCTTAAAATGGAAGGGAATTCATTGTTAATCATTTTGAAAAAAATAAGGTCTGAGGAAAGGCGCCATGATGTTCTGCAGCTGGGAATGATTCATCTCCAACAACCACAGCCAGAGTACTTTGGGATAATTAAGATTCCAGCTACTAGAATGTTTTTACTTTAATTCCCACTGATCAGATTAAGCAGGGTTCCTCAATACCATCCTCTATTAAATGTCTTGGTTTGACACTCGCCTCACCATTGTATTTCAGTTCTAAGGGCCATCTTTTCAAACTTGATCTAATGAGATTCGAAGTAGAAGTGAAAAGATTACTGTTGAGAATGTGCCTCTTAATAACACGTTCATTCATTAGTTTGGTTGAATTTAGCCTGTTTCAGTGGACTGGAGACTTTGTCCAGTTTTCCACATTGTCTTCTGGATGCCAATCTGGTAATTGTACTGGATCAGCTTAACTGGAGGCACTTATGGTCGGACATTTGCTCTATTTTCTGGTTTCCTATTTCATTGCTGTCTCCAAAGCTATCAGCTGAGATGTGGCATGTGTTGAATTGCCTGAAAATAGGTCGCTTGATGGGAACAGTAGAAGGATGCAGAGATCATTTCTGTAACTAGCATTTTCATCTAAACACCAACCTCCAGGCAGAGTACACTCCATCTACAACCATGTTCTGCCTTCTTTGGGCAAACTAATTCTGAATCCATATGGCCAAGTTTCCATGGCTTCTGACTTTCTGAATGAGCCCTCCATGGGGAACCTTATCAAAGGTCTGACTGAAATCCACATACACCACAACCACTGCTCAATCTTCATCATTGTGCCTTGTCACATCCTTAAAGAATTCAATCCAGCTCATGAGAAACAGCCTGCTCCTCACCTCACAAAGCCATGTTGACTATGCCTAATCAGACTATGTAATTAGGTCACGTCTCATCAGTGGGAGAGAAAATGTTCTCTGACCTGAAACTTTGACTCTGCTTCTTTTCCCACAAATACAACTGAGGATTTTCCAGCATTTTTTGTTTATGTTTTAGATTTCTACCATCTGCAAATTATGTTTCACATTGCTGATATAATTAAGGTAATTTCTATTTATCTTCATTAGGTAAAGTCTATAAACAAAGAGAACTGTTATTTGCCTCAATACTATTGTCTTGAAATTATCAGCTGCACAGAACATGTGCAAAAAGTCTTATACAATTGCCTGTGGTTTAAAATATTCCTAGACAGGCACAAACCATGACTTACTAGGAATGTGAGGCAGTTTCATTTGCAACAATTAAGGATTATAATTTTTTAAGTCTAATGTTTGACTCTGAGTCCATACCAAATAAAACTGGTCTAATGCTTCTTGTAGGATTATAAGTTTTAACAAGTACCAAATTCAATTTATTTACATTATTATCATTGGTTTTGAGGAGCCAGAGGAAGGTAATGTCAGTCCTTCACACAAATTATTGTAAGTTCATCAAGAGGAATAAAAGTGTACTTTTCATTTGCTAATTACTAACATTTCTAGTGCAAATTGTGGCCAAAACAGCTTACTGTAAAAAGTTCATTTTTATCATATTTGCCAAGTTTTCAGTCAAGCTTACTTGCAATTTGCCAAGAGTGAAATCTACAATGAACCAGTGCATTAAATATATTTAATGTTAGTTTTACATAGATTTGGTTTACATGACAATTATTAAAACTATACAGGCACTATATGACAATCCTACTACTAGGATTAAAATCAATAGAGATTTATCAAATAGTTTTACCCTAGAAAGAGGCCTGAGACAGTGTTGTGCATGGTCACCGCTACTCTTTGCATTATATCTGGAACCATTAGCTCAATACATCAGACAAAATGAAGATATCAGGGGAATTACTATTAAAGGGACAGCATAAATTGGCCTGTTACGCAGATGACATTTTGATCTATCTAGGGCAACCAACATACTCTTTACCTAAATCGATGCAATCCTTTGAACAATATGGTCAATTATCAGGATGCAAGATCAACATAGATAAAACCCAATTACTTTCATATAACTATAGCCCACCAAGAGAAATTGAAAGTAGATATCCCTGGGCATGGCAAACAGAGTCTTTCAAATATTTGGGCATCATTATGCCAAAAGATTTGCCAAAATTATCAGAATGCAATTATCCGCACATATAAAAAAATTAAGGAAGATATAACAAGATAGAATTTAATTCCTTTTTTAATCTCAGTTCAAAGATTGAATCCATTAAAATGAATATATTGCCCAGACTATTATATCTCTTTCAGACCCTACCAATAGAGATTAACCAAAATCAATTCAATGAATGGAACAAGACGTTATCAAGATATATATGGCAAGGTAAAAGGCCTAGAATTTGTCTCAAAACTTTGCAATTAGCCAAGGAAAAGGGGGGGTGGGGTCTACCTTCTCTTAGAGATTATTATTTTTCAGCACAGTTGAGAGCTGTGATATGCTGGTGCAACCCATCATATGACACTCAATGGAAAAATATTGAAGAGAGGGTACTTTCCATCCCCATACAGGCAATTTTGGCTGATAACGACCTGCAAAGTTACATAAATACTATTGATAACCCACGGGTGAAATGAACTCTTAAAATATGGAAAACTACTATAAAAAGATATCATCTAGAGCAGGGGTGTCAAACTCATTTTAGGTCACGGGCCGGATTGAGCAAAATGCAGCTTCATGCGGGCCGGATCAGTCGGACGCGTGCGAACGCAGCTTTCGTTGACTCCGTTTTTTCAGCCTGCTCTCATATGTCTCAGTCTCTGCTATAACTACAAAGTGTTTCACTTTACAAATTCCGTTTCTTATGAAGAAGACTGCCGAATAAACACTAAAAACCCTGAAAACCTGGTACCTGAATAAACTCAGCATTAGCCATATCATACGCCAGCTTTAATAGTAATTAGATATTATCTCGCGGGCCAAAGATAATTCCACCGTGGGCCGGATTTGGCCCGCGGGCCTTGAGTTTGACATATATGATCTAGAGGGAGTTAATACAATTCTTAAATGGTTTGCATATGACTTGGATTTTACACGGAATAAACTGGATCTAGATTTAAGGACTGGACAACTAAAGGAATAACACCTCTTTGCAATATAATGAAAGAAGGAACACTGTTCAGTTTTGAAATGCTTAAAGAGAAACACTTATTAGAAAAACAAGACCTTTATCAGTATTTGCAGATGTGACAGTATGTTAATAGGAGGGTTAAAAATATAACCAAGGCAAGTACATGCTTGATAGAGCTATTTAGAAAAGCATATTATTCAGATAATGGTAGTAGAATCTTTTCAAGCGTGTATAAAAAACACATTCAACTTCATACATTAAAACAAATTGGGAAAAGGAAGGAGGGATAATTATATCTGAGGAAGAATGGACAATAATATGGAGGTGTCAATGGAAGTGTACCAATTCACAGAAATGGAGGGAGTTTGGATAGAAAAACTTGATATGTTATTACACCCTCTCAGAAATCCAATTATGATAGTAACCTCCCTGTTTGCTGGAGAAATTGTGGAAATCAAAATGCAAACTATTATCATATTTCCTGGGATTGCCCTGTTATCAGAGATACAGAATGCCCTACAAGACATTTTTAAATGAAATACCCTTAGAAAGTACGACCATATATTTTGGGTATATACCTCAAGAATGGTTGAAAAGAGATAAATATTTAATGAATATACTGCTGGTGACTGGTAAAAAGACTCTTACCAGGAAATGGTTATCACAGGAGAGCCCAACTTTAAATGCATGGATGGAAATTACAATGGATATTTACAAAATGGAGAAGATAACAGCATCTGTTAATCATAAGTTGGAACAATTTGATTCATACTGGGAAAAATGGTTTAAGTACATAACACCTCATAGGTCTGATTTTATTCTCACAAATCAATGAATATGTTGTATAAAAAAATCACTCCCTACTTGTACATAGTTTCCTCCTTTCACTTGTTCTATCTTTCCTCTCTTTCTATAAATGTATACCTCAGATAAATACTACATAGAGATTTCTGGCAAATATGAATATATGATGTATATGTACAGCATCTGAAATACATCTTATGGAAATGTTTATTTGATGAACTTCAATAAAAAAAATTACAAAAAATATTTAATGTTTCAGTAATCAATCTTTAGCAAAATTTAAAATGTAAAACCACAGTGCAAAATGAAACCATTTGATTAGCCTAATTTTAATGAATGAAAATACCAGTTAAAAAAATTTACAAACCTATTTTCTCATTATATTGCAGTTCAATCATTAGTTCCCTAATTTCTTTTTAAAAAAATCATTCAGACCTGAAAATAGAATCTTTGATATGTTTTCCCCAACAGCTCTAGCTTAATTTGTAGAGCCTCCATAAAGACCCATAAACAGTTTAAATTAGCAGAAAGCTCCAGTGAAAATCAATGTATGCTGGAAGTGCTTTTTGTTGGAGACTATTTCGAGCTTGCTATTATTAAACTAGAGGGTTGTGGATGCTTGCATTGTGCTGCAGGTTACTTTGCTTACAATTCCTTGCTCACTTTATCCCAATATTAGGAAACTATACCAACATGAAGTTGCAATTAATGAGAACCTCCAGGCGAATGTGTACAATTATAGGACTACTATAAAGTGTAGCAGATTATGATCTGCTTCAGAAATTTGGCTTCACTGAAATCAATGAAAACGTTGCGAAGCCTATCTACTGATGAAGGACAAATTTCTATCTTTCACCTGCAACAATATTTTCTTTTTGATTGATTATGAATTTTGCAGAACAAGAAGATTTCAAAGTGGGATTAAGCCCTGCTCTGCTGCACATCAAGCTCACAGTTCACCGGACACCTCAGCCCCATTTTCCGCACTGCTTCCATATACTTTGATTTATTTAATGTCCAGAAATGTATTGATGTTTTGAACGAAACTAATGATTGTGGGGTTTTTTTTTAACCCCCAAAGGTCTGTGGAAAGGCAAACATTTAGCATTTCTTTTTTCTGAGACTGTGACCACTGCTAGGGGAAACTATGTTCCCTATATCATCCTGTTAAGATCTATAAGCATTTTGTAAGTTTAAATGAGATTATATCTCATTCCTAAATTCCAGAGAATAAAAATCAGTCAATCACTCCTCGTATCTGGCATCTACCATCACAAGAACCAGTCTGAGAAATCTTCATTATACTCTCTCTAAAACCTTTCTGGAAAAGGAGATTAAAACAAGACAAAATGCCCCAACATGGATTTCCCAGGACTGGACACCATCTATTCCAGCAGACTCAGGAGGAAAGCAATCAGCATAACCAGAGACACCACACACCCCGGCCACTCCCTGTTTGACCTGCTGCCGTTCAGCAAAAGGTTCAGGACACTAAAAGCCAGAACAAATAGATTGAGGAACAGCTTCTACCCCAGAGCTGTGGCCTCCATCACACCACTCCCACAGAACAATGACTGAAACTGTGAGCACACACAAGGACTCAAATACTTGCACTAATGGCACTTTGCACATTACTGTGATATTCTGGTGCTGCTGCAATTTATTTTCTGCTACTTATCTATTTAATACTGTCTTTCTATTACTGTCTTGTTTTTATCAACCGCTTTGTTTGATTGTCTGAGAGTAACCCAAATAGAGTTTCATTGTACCTATGTATAATGACAATAAAGATCATTCAATTCAATTCAATTTTACCAGCACCCCATATATTTCCACCAATAAATCGAATAATCTTATAATAAAGTTCAACATTTCATTTGCCATACTTATTGCCTGCTCCACCTACATGTTACCTCTCAATGACGTGTATGAAGACACAAAGGTCTCATTGAACACCAACATTTTCCAATGTCACCATTGAGAACTCTGCTTTTCTGTTTTGTGCATTAAAGTCAATAGTCTCACATTTTCCACAACATAATCCATCTGATACGTGCTCACTTAGTTTATCTGCATCTCCTTGCAGATACAGATAATTTAGTTTAGAACATAGAAATCTACAGCAACAATACAGGCCCTTTGACCCACAATGTTGTGCCGACCATGTAATCTACTCTAGAAACTGCCTAGAATTTCCCTAGTGCATTGCCCTCTATTTTTCTAAGCTCCATGTACCTATCCAAGAGGCTCTTAAAAGTCCCTATCGTATCCGCTTCCACCACCACTGCCAGCAGTACATTCCATGCGCCCACCACTCTGTTTGAAAAACTTATCCCTGACGTCCCCTCTGTAACAACTTCCAAGCACCTTAAAACTATGCCCAGAAATAGGTACCAGGGAGTTTAATATCATCATGAAATTTGGAAATATGGCATTTGGTCCCCACATGCCATATCACTAAAAATAAATCCTTTTGAATATCAGTTGTTTTCTCAATTAATATTCAGGAAAGGGCATACATTAAACATACCTCAAACAATGAGTTCTTGAAAATGAGGTGTATCCAAAGCAAATGGGCAAGTTATGCATTAAATTTGTTACCAAACAAGAATTATTCTTTTTAGTTTTAATGTCAACTTAATCTTGGTGTTTCTAACTTTTTCATTTCTACTTCCCTTTTTAACAAGTTGGTCATCAAATTTTTTAAAAAGTAAAATGTTTGTTCACCAAGATCTCAGATGAATTCTCATCTACCAATGTTTTAGAAATGCAAATATAAATACGGTAATTTGCTAGGAAAGCTTATTTAATTTGAATATGGTGCAAAATGTTAACACTTTTCGAATGGAGTGTACAGTAGGTGGCTGTTTTGAGGTCTTTTAAAGATGAATACTTCAATTTCCAAAATAGGAAGAAAAAAAAACTTACTTATATCCTGGAATTCCAAGTTTAGTGTTTCTCTGATTATTTACCCACTACTTGACATGTTTAACTTTTCAGAATTAAATACAAAATATTTCTTGACACCTTAGGACATTATTGAGGTTGTAAAGTGAGGAATGTGGCCACTAAGGCCATTTGATTAAGCAAGAGCCAATTTTTTTGAGTTTTAGTTCCCTGAACTCCAAGGAATAGCTTGCCAAACCTCTCTGCCTTTAACTTAGTCCTGACAACATTCTTATAAATCTTCTTTGCATCCATTCCAGCTTAATGATTTCTTCATATAACTGAAACAGAACACTGCATTCCTGGTGCAATCTCACCAACATCTTGTACAACTGCTGCATAATTCCTGACTCCTATTGCCGATGCCCTGACTGGTGAAGGCCAGCGTATTAAGTGCCTCCTTCACAACTGTGTCTAACTGTGATGCCTCTTTTACATGTACACCTTGCCCCCTCTGTTCTACAATGATCCTCAGAGCCCTTCCCTTCACCCTGGAAGTCCAACCCTGCTTTGACGTAACAAAACACAACACAGCACACTTTTCTGAATTGAGTGCAATTTGCCATTCCGCAACCCAATTACATCACTGATCAAATTCTGCCATTTTTATAGCCTTCTTCACTGACTACAATACCACTTATTTTAGTATTCTTTGCAAACGTAATGTGGAAAGATGACTGCAGACCAAAAGATTAGTTAGGATTTCATCAATGGGAGAACTTTACAAAAGAATATGTTAGGGCTGTAGACTTTGTTAGTTTTAGTTTCATACAAAGTTATTTTTTAAAAATTGAAGAGATATAATGTAGAGTATTTAGACAGAGCATAGGGGGAACGTGTGCTATATACCTAATTCTACTTTGCATTCTACTCCATTATCCTATTCCTTTTCCTTGTATTAAACCCTTTCAGAAATATAGATACAAAATATAAATTAACAGATGCATTTTACTGAAATAGACAAAATGGTATGTTTTGTAGTCAAATTAATAGATGCAAACATTGCTTAGGAATCTGCTCTATGACCATAAGACATAGGAGCAGAATTAGGCCATTTACCCATCGATCCTTCTCCACTACTTCACCAGGGATGATTCATTATCCCTCTCAACTCCATGCTCCTGCCTTCTCCCCCTAACCTTTGACACTCTGATTAATCAAAGACCTACCGACCTCCAACTCAATGACTTGGCCTGCACCACTATCTGTGGCAAAGAATTCCACAGGTTCCCTAATCTCAGGCTGCAGAAGTTTTTCCCTCATCACTGTTCCAATTGGCTATCCTTCTATTCTGAAGCTGTGCAATAAAAAACATCCTGTCCTCTTCCACTCTAGCTAGACCTTCCAATATTTGATAGGATTCAATGAAATTCTTCTCTTCCCCCTCACTCTCCAATTCTTCTAAATTCTAATGAGTACAGGCCCAGAGCCATCAAATGCTCCTCATATGTTACCCCTTTCATTCCTGGGATCAGTATTATGTTGGGTTAAGGTTGGATTTTAGAAACAATTTTTTTTGATACAATGTAATAAACGTAAACTCACTTGCTCTGTGACTGATTTAGAAGGATTTACATTTTGTGCCTGATGATGTGGTTATTGAGAAAGCATTTAATATCTTTAAAGATCAGAAAAAAACCCAAATCCTATCTGCACTGATATCACCTTTGGATTGAAAGGAAGTAATTGGTCAGGGTTTAAGTTGTACAGAAGAAAAACAACATTTAGTCTGTGACCCTTCAAATCTCATGCTTAGTGCTAGATAAAATAGCAAACTCTTTAACTGCCATTTACTCAATTTGGAAACTCAATTTAAGGGCTGTATTGTTGAAAGATTTGGACATAGGGAAGAACAAATAACCATGGAAATCTACTAAACTTCTACTGGCGAAGGCATATTTTTAGCTTCTAATTAAAAAAACAGTGGAAACACTAAGCAGGTCATTCAATCACAATGCAGAGGTTAATTGTGTTAATATTTTGGTTCTAATGAAAAGTCAGAACTCTACGGATGCTACACAACTTGTCAGAAAAGTATACGGTTCTTTTTCATTTTTCATATCACTATCTTCCACAGTCATTTGCTTTAAATTACAGGGTTACTCATTTAATAAATAAAACACAAATATTATACATCATCCACGTGGTTCTAAAGGCAATGGGGCCAATATTTGTCTCTGCTCAGTGGGTGTCTGCTTATACCTGTAAGTGGACCAGAAGCAAGTCAAAAGCTTAAAGTAAAGAAACACTGGGATATCACTGGTATGCATACATTCTAATTTTCATGTGCACTTCCAACTAAGCAAGATCCAGAGTAAAATACTCAAATGTAGACCAGTTGATGTTACTGGGCCAAACTATTCTATATTCCTTGTATACCAACATTAACATAGTTACCTCCTCAAACTGGTTACAAACCATGACCAATTTCATCAACCTCAATATATTTGTGTAGCACTAAAATTTGAGGTTTGTGTATATATACCATAGTTTTGGAACAGGAGGCCGTAGGAAAGGGAACTTAAATCTCAGAAACAGTAGCTTAAACGATGGGTAGACACCAATCATTGGGGTACCGCAGACTTGTTCTCCTCTCATGCCCATGGACAATGGAATAGAGAAAAGGGGGGAGAGAGAGGGGGTAAGGGGAGGGGGATTTTCATTTCATTCCATGCAATGTATTCTCAGTAGCTAAAGTTATCAGGAAGAATACATTCTCCATAATCCCAGGAAAATTGTAATCCACTGATAACGGTAAAGATGCAAAGGAAGGGCCAGGTGAAAGATTTATTCAGTGCAAGTTAAAAATTAAATAGCCACTGATATGAGGAATTCAAAATCACTGTACAATATAATTTCTTTCCTAAAATTTATTTGGTTTTGTTTTAAACACTTCTACACCAGTTCATTAATGTTAAATATCTTAGTTCATTCTGTAATGTACTGCTTTAAATATTAGCTGTCAGGCTGCTCCCTCACATTCCTGATCTGCTAGTTGAATAACACACTTATGTGGTCAAGGATGAGGTTTTTGCACAGTTGAAATTTCATTCTGCCCCATCAGTTCCTTGCTGAGACTCAAAAGGTAAAATCTGACAAACTCCCCAATACAAGAAACCATGCAATTTCAAAAGGAATTTCCCACTTACACAACCCTATACAAGTTTTCTGTGCACAGTAGTTCATGGACAATGCTGAATTATCTTCAGTGCAGCTGTATATTTATCCTCATGATTGTACAGAGTATTTCTCATTCTGAAGAATTTATGCACATTTAACATTGAAGAGGCAAATGAAGATTTATTATTTACTCATTTGAGAGTAATTCTGATTTGCAATTCTATCTTAGATTAACAGTTGAGATCCAATTAATGTTGCTATCATCTGTTAAAAATAATTATTTTTCAGAAGTAATTAATCAAAATATATTTTAATTAAATATTGACTGCATCACTTTTTGTTGAAATGATGTTCTAAAGCCTGCAGGCCTCCCAGCAGGATAGTTTAGGACTGTGACCCATTTATACAACATATAAATAATACATTAGCAGTGTAATGTTGGACGAAATAGTTCATGGGAAGCAGACTGATCTCAGAGATGATGAAATGCATAGTGGTAAAGAAATCAGTTTTCAAATGGGTTTGAAAGCAGGAAAAACCCTGAACATCTTTCTTTTGCAGATGCATGCTACAAATTTTTGCAGAAATTATGTAGCTCTTTAAAACCCTTACAAATACTTAAAGTATTATTGACATTTATCACACAGTTCAAATTAGCACCTAAATTTTCCAAAAATAAATATGCTGTAAAGCTCCACTTATTGTGCATTTGTGCATAAACTCAAGGAATTGTGGAAACTTAAAAAGCAGCCATTTATCAATAACAAAAAATAGTTGACTAGAACAATCAACCTGTTGGGGGTGAGGAAAGATCCCTCCTATAAGATATTTAAAATGTTTGTTTGGATTTCTTCTTTCAAAATTACTGTTAATAAAATAGACACGTATTTGTATATCTATGTCAACCTGATAGAGATTGAGACACTGTAATGTGCCTAGAATATTGAAAAATAATCTCCTGTTGAAAATGCTGTTTCATAGTAAGCCATTGAAATTCATAAACACGAGATTCTGCAGATGCTGGAGAGTAACTCGTACAAAATGCTGGAGGTATTCAGCTGGTCTGCATAGTCCTGATGAAGGGCCTTGGCCCAAAAATTCAGCACTTTATTCCTCTCCATAGATACTGCCTGACCTGCTGAGTTCCTCCAGCATTTTGTGTAAGCCAGTGAAAGTTTTGTTTGAGGCAGTAGTACTGGGAAATTCAAATCAGTGGTCCGCAGAGTTGCTGGCCTAAAAGAGAGCTGATAAGTACATTACTTGAAGAGACCTAGCTAAAGGAGGTTCTCAGAATTAGACTCCAGCTGAAGCAGGTCTCAAGTGGTATGAAGGCCTGTATTTATGCAAGTAGCACAAAGGTGGTGCAGACCAGGCAAACACAGGACTCCCCAAGTGGAATGCTGAACATATGGTGCACATCATTAGCCATCAATAAGTATGTCTTGGCTCATCCATCACTATATCACATGCTCAAAAGATCCAAGAGTAAAATCCTAAGCTTTGTGCAACTCACGTAATAAGCCTCTGATTTTAAAGTACATTTTATTTTCCTGAGTTTGAATTTTCATTTAGTGCACAAAAATGGAGTAATACCCATCATGCTGCTGAGCAATACCTGAAAATATTACAAACATGAAATGCGTAAGCAACACACACAAAATGCCGGAACGAGTAAACAGTCGATGTTTTGGGCTGAGACCCTTCTTCAGGACTTGTATAAATCTATAAAATGCTGCAGTTGTACAGTATATCTACACATACTGCCATAGCAGCATAGCAGTCAGCATGATGCTATTACAGCTCAGGGTCTTCTGGAGTTCTGAGTTCAATTCCGGCACCGTTCTGTAAGCAGCCACTGCACATCCTCCCTGTGGAATGCATGGGTTTCCTCTGGGTCCACCCACAGTCCAAAGACATACCGGGTAGGTTAACTGGTCGTTGTAAATTGTCCCGTGATTAGTTTAGAGTTAAATTGGGGCTTGTCGGGTGTTGTTGGAGCAGCGTGGCTCGACAATAAATATAAATAAAATGAATTTGGATTACCATGCAAACTCTAGCTCTAATACTCTCAAAATTGGCACTATTAAGAGATACAAGTTTAGTACCTCCTCCTTCATGACAATGTTAGTGACTTTGTTGTACCATAATCATCTTATTCAAATGCCCAATTTGATGTGCACTAGAAATATAACTGATTATTTTCTACTGTCATGACCTCAGCCCCCTCCTTTGTGAGAATCGCAAGAGAGAGAGCCTTACGGTTTGGAATGTGGGCTGGCTGCTCAGCAAGACAAAAGCCTTGGACATAGCCATTGTCTTGGGAGACACCTTTGTGGAATAAGGAATTGGACTACGTGCAAACCCTAAGGGCAATGTGGGCTGGGTGATGGGGGAAAGATTGCCTCACCCCCACCCTGATTGACATCTACAACCCTGCCAGTCCAGATAAAAGGTGGGCTGCCGAGGCGGGGCCTCAGACGCACCAAGGAGACACACGAAGAAGACACGATAGTGCTTCCCGTCGGAGCGGGAAGCCATTCTGAAGGAAGCCATGTGCGTTAGATTCCGGGTCGGGAGTCTGTGGCTGGAACCAAAGGACAAACCGTTTTTAACTAACAACAGGGATTTGCTTCGCAAAGACGACGGGCAAGTGTTCCTTCTCTCTCTATCCAACACGTGAAATGCCAGCGGTTCCCGAAACGGGAAAGCCTGCAGACTTTGAGTGACTCTAATATTTCATTGGACTCAGTATCCCCTAGACAACGATAGAGCTAATTTTTGATTGATTATTACTACACCTGTGCTTTAGATTGAGTTTTGACGATGTATATGATCTGAATGTTTTGTATTAACCATATGTTTGTGCCCCTTTTTAAATAAAACGTTTGAAAATAGTAGCACCAGGCTTCAGCGGACCCATCTATCTTTGCTGGTAAGTCACCTGGTTACTGGGGAACGTAACACTACAGCCAACTTTTTTTCCAGTGGAATACTTTAAATATTGATTTCCTCCCTTTTAAAGCATTGTGCTGTGCACCCAATGTATTTTTAATCAGAACAGAGGGAAAATACACTTAAAGAATTAAGAATATCTTAGGTTAATTAATTATTAATATCCATGCTGCCACTGAAACCTGTATCTTTCAAAGGTACTCAAGAAATGAAAAGATGCCAAAAATAACTTCCCTGGAATTTCACATCTTTAATCATTGGTGTTGTTTGTTCTTCATGAAGATCAATTTTTCCAAAGATAGAATGGAATGTAGCAATACACCAATTTACTTCAGAGTCTTTTCCTGTTTGAGTCAGGCCCATACAAGCCCCCAGAATAGATTTATGTTGGGGAACAAAATAAAATGCTATTTTCCCTGAATCACACAATCCTTGCTGGATTTGTTTATTTTTAATTTAGCAATACAGCACGGAGTTGGCCCTTCAAACCACACCGTCCCTGCATTCCCATTACCCTGATTAACCCTAACCTAATCAATGGACAATTTACTATGACCAGTTAACCTACCAGTATGTCTTTGGGCTGTGAGAGGAAACCAGAGCACCTGGAGAAAAGACATGCATTCCACAGGGGGAGATACAGCCTCCTTACAGATGACGTCAGAGTTGAACTCTGACGCCCTGAGCTGTTAATAGCATTGCACTAACCACTACTCTACTGTGGATCTAAGATGAATATATCACGCTCAGCTGCATTAATATGCATTTACCATGGTTTATTGCACTGTTTAACCTATTGCTATTTTCATTAATAACAAGTACTTTCAGGTAAATTACTAATACTGGAATTTAAAAGCTTCGTGCAAGCTGTAATTAATAAAATTTCAATCATGTTCATGATTAATATTATCAAGAAGGATTTTTGAAGACTTTACTGATTTAGGTACTTGTATGAATTTCCTTCACTTTTTGATATTGGCCCTTTGAGCATAGAGGAATTTCACCAATAGAAAGAAGGTACAAACCTTGCTATCAACTGTTTGCATTTGTATTCTGGCCTTATTAATTATGTACTCTCAAGCTCTCTGTATTTGTTTTTTTCTATGATCTGTTTGAAAATTAATAAAAAGATTTAAAAAGAAAGAAGGTACAAACCTAATATTTAAAATACATATTAACATATAACATATAACAATCACAGCACGGAAACAGGCCATCTCAGCCCTCCTAGTCCGTGCTGAACTCTTAATCTCACCTAGTCCCACCTACCCGCACTCAGCCCATAACCCTCCACTCCTTTTCTGTCCAATTCTTGTAAACTCTCGAGTTTTATGACACAAGAATCTTTTCTGGAAAATTACTAACAAGTATTAATAGAGTTCCTTTGTTAAATATTTTAATGAAGATGGCTTCTACTAGAATAGAAAAAAATCTTCAAGCATTCATACACAAATATTTTGAAGCAACATTTTGATAACTAAAACCACAAACATTATGAAATGGCAATAAGTGATAAAAGACAGGATTCTAGCACCATAAACATGATTCTTCCTGTGGAACTCTGGAAAATGGAAACCACAGTTTCTCTGCAAATTTTCTTTTACAGAATTATGTTTATTATTAAAGGGTAACGAAGGAGAGAATAGGACTCCTGAAGGATAAATGTTGTTGTCAGTGTATTGAGCAGCAGGAGCTGGGTGAACTCTTAAACAAATGTTTCTGATCAGAGAATGCCATAGAATTATCTCTGCCCAAAGAAGCAATGGAGGCTACCTCAGAAAATATGTTTAGGACAAGGTTGGTAGATTTTTGCATAGTAAGGGAATTAAAGGTTATGGGGAAAAGGCAGGTTAAGCGGAATGAGGCTATAGTCAGATCTGCCACGATCTTATTGAATGGCGGAGCAGGCTTGATGGGCCTGCCTACTTCTGCTCCTATTTCTTATGTACTTTGTAATTCAGGTAAGAGAAAAGTGATATCTTGAAGCATATCCTCATTACAAAAGGGTCTTAAAGTGTGTAAAGGTGGATACATCTGCAGACATGACCGAGTGTATCTTTGGATATTGTGGCAAGGTAGGGGAGAAATTGCTTGGGCCCAGGCAGAAATATTTGTAGGGTCGCTCGCCAAACCTCAAGGCTCCACGAACAACCCTACAAACAAGCAGCCAGCCTGAGCTACGAATCTCTTTTATTTCAGAAATATTTGTATCATCTGTTAGCAATGGGCAAGACTAAAGAGCGAGTAATGCTATGCCTTTATTAGAGAATGATTTCAAGGACAGGACAAGAACTATCTGCCGGAACAACAAACACAAAATGCTGGAGGAACATTTTGGGCCAGGTTTCATCAGGACAGGTTTCCAGAATCTGCAGAATTTCTTGTGTTTATGGTAAACTACCTTCCTCATTTCAGTGGTGGGAAAGTTTATGGAGGGATTCCAAGAGACAGAATATACCTGCCTTTGGAGAGGCAAGAACTGATTAGCAATCATTGGCATGGCTTTGTACAGAGGGAATCATGTATTTGACTGGGTTTTGTTTTTGAAGAGGTCACCAGGAAGTTTGAGAAGGGCAGGATGGGCAATAAGCAGTTGATGTTTTGGGTCAAGACCCCTCATGCAAAGTGGAAATAAAGGGAAAAAAAATCCAGAATAAAGTGGTGAGGGAGGGGAATGAGTACAAGCTGGTAGGTGGAAGGTGGGTGGGGGAGGGGAGAATAAAGAAAGAAGCTGGGAGATGATATCTGGAAGATGTAAAGGGCCAAATAAATTTAATAGGGTTGGCCACGGAAGAAAGGGAAGGGAGGTGATGGACAGGTGAGCAGAAGAGAGAAGAGTATGGTGGGGGGGGGGGGGGGGAATTTTCAGATTGGAGGTCTGTAACCAGTAGTGTGACACAGGGATTGAGACTGGGTCCACTGCTGTTCATCATATATATTAAATGATTTAGATGAGAAAGTAGACAAGAGACTGCAGATGCTGGAATTCGGAACAAAACACAAAAAGCTGTAAGAATCCAGTGGGTCAGACAGCATCTATGGAAAGAAATGGACATTCCAGGTACAGACTATTAATCTGAACTACTGGTCTTAACTTGAAATGTCAGCTGTCTATTTCTCTCCCTAGGTGCTGCCAGACATGCTGAATTCCTCCAGCTTAGTGTGCTGGATGGGAACCAAGTTGGCTTGATTAGTAACCTTGCAAGTGACACCAAATTTGTGAGCGTTGTGGATGGTGATCCTGATCAGGTGGGAAAGTGGACCACAGAATGGCAAATGGAATTCAACACTGACAATTGCAAGGTGGTGCATTTTGGCAAATTAAGTCATCGTAATACTTGCACAGTAAATGGTAGGACACTAGAAAGCACCGTATAATGAAGAGACATATTGTTTGCTGAAAACAGGCAGGGCAGTGACTCACGTGTTTGACACATTTTTTCTTGATCAGTCAGGGTGCTGAGTGCAAAAGTTGGGATGTCATGTTATAAGGCTTTGTGAGTTCAAACATGAAGTATCGGGTGCAGTTTTAATCCCTAGCGATAGGAAAGTCATTAAACTGGGAAGCACATAAATAAGGTAAATACTCACAGTCTTTTTTCCCCCTGAGAGATGGAGAGTAAAATTAGAGAGCATAGTTTAAGGTGAGAGGTGAAAGATTTGAAGGGTAACCACAAAAGGTGGAGGGTATGTGAATGGGCAGCCAGAGGAAGCCAGATACAGATACAATGTTTAAAAGACATTTGATTCCTAAGTAGAAGGGAAAGATTTAAAAGGGATATAGGCCTAGCTTAAGTAGGCAACTTGGTCAGCATGGGTGAGTTGGGCTGTAGGGCGTTACTCTGTGCTATATAACTCTATGACACTAAAATAAGAATGATGTCTCAGAATGGGATCCTATACACCAATAATTTCATTTTACTCTGCCAGAATAGTTTGAAGAACTTCATTAGTTTATAAACCAACTACGCCAGACATTATAAAGTTAAACAGAATTACAAAAACTTTACAACTGGTTGTGTCTTAGAAATCAGTATGTAAAGAATACAGCTATCCCAAGAAAACATGTCTCAAAGAATGATAAATAGCATGGTAAATAAAATAAATAGATTTTTTATATCCCCTATTGTATTAGTATGACTCAAACTGCTTATTAATAAAAACAGGTAAAACATTTGTTTAATCAACAATTGTATAATTACTAAACAATGGACAACACTGAACATAAATCTAAAATCACCTTGTATTATATCCACTTGCAAGGCAGAAGAAGTGGAAATTGATTTATTCTATTTTAGTGGATTATGGTTAATTGGGCTATCATTTAATCAGGGCAGCTGCTTATTTGGGACAACACTTGAAGTGTCAAAACTAATTAAGAAGATAGCCAAGATTTCCTTTGTTTATTTGGGACATTATACCGCTTAATTGGGTTAGAAGACTGTGGCTGAACAGTTTCTACTAATGTAAACTGTTGGGGAGGGTCTCAACTAATTTGGCAGAGGGATGGGAAATGGAGTGATAGGGCGGAGGATGGAGCATTCAATATACAAGTAAATGCAGTGAGACTGTGAGGAAGGAAGGATAGACTGCAATCAGTGGGATGAGTTAAAATGTAACAGGGAGCCAAAATCAAAAAGGGTGATGTATTTAGGACTGAAAATGTTATATTTGAATGCATGCAGTATACAGAATAAGGTAGATGATTTTGAAGCATAGTTGGAGGTTGCCATCTCAGAGTCATGACTGAAAGAAGATCATCGTTGGGAGCTTAACATCCAATGATACACATTGCATTGAAAAATCCAGTTGGTGTTTGATCCTGAGAGAAGGAATTTGTAGAATACCTGCAAGATGGCTTTTTGGAGCAGTTTGTGGTTGAGCCCACTAGTAGAATGACAATTCTGGATTGAGTGTTATGCAATGACCCAGATTTGATTTGGAAGTTTTAAGTAAAGGAGCCCTTGGGAGGCAGTTATTATAATATGATAGAATTCACTCTGCATTTGAGAATGGAAAGCCAAATTCAGATGTATCAGTATTACAGTGGAGTAAAAGGAATTACAGAAGCATGAGAGAGGAGCTGGCAAAAGTTGATTTGAAGGGGACACTAGCAGGAATGATGGCAGATCAGTGATGGCTAGTGTTTCTGGGGGTAATTGAAAAGGCACAGGAAAGATACATCCCAAAGATAAATAAGTATTCTAAAGGGGGGATGAGGCAAACATGGCTGACAAGGGAAGTCAAACACAGAATAAAAGCAAAAGAGGGAGCATATAATATAGCAAAAATTCGTGGGAAGGTAGAGGATTGGGAAACTTAAAAAAGATCGACAGAACGCAACTAAAAAAGCCATAAAAAGAGAAAAATAAAATATGAAGGCAACTAATCAATAATATAAAAGAGGATACATAAAGTTTTTTTTTAGATATACAAAGAGTAAAAGAAAGGCGAGAGTAGTAGTAATAGGGAACAAAGAAATGGTGGAGGAGCTTAATAAGTCATTCGCATCAGTATCCTGTGTGGAAGACACTAGCAGAAAGCCAGAAATACACGACTGTTGGGTGCAGAAGTGAAAGTGAAAGTGCTCGGGAAGCTGAAAAGTCTTAAAATAGACAAGTCACCTGGACAGATGAACTACACCACAGGGTTCCTGAAAAGGTAGCTGAAGAGATTGTGGAGGCATTGATAATCTTTCAAGAATTACTAGGTTCTGGAATGGTTCCTGAGGACTAGACAACTTCAAATGTCACTCCAGTCTTTAAGAAGGGAGGGAAGCAGAAGTAAAGGCATTATAAGCCAATTAGCCTGACACTGTGGTTGGAAAGATGTTGGAGTCTACTATTAAGGATGAGTTTTGGGGTACCTAGAGGCACATGATAAAACAGGCTAGTCAACATGCTTTTAAAAACTGAAATCTTGACTGACAAATCTGTTGGAATCCTTTGAGGAAAAAACAACAGGAGAGACAAAAGAGAGTCAGTGGATGTTGTTTATTTGAATTTTCAGAAGGCCTTTGGCAAGGCACCACACGAGGCTGCTTAACAAAATAAGTGCTCATGGTATTATGAGAAATGCACAAATGAATGGAAGATTAGCTGATTGGCAGGAGGCAAAGAGTGGAAATAAAGGGGGTTACTGGTTGGCTGTCAGTGACCAGCGGTGTGCTACAGGGATTGGTATTGGGACTGCTTCTTCTCACTTTGTATATCAATATTTGGATGAAGGAAATGATGGCTTTGTGCCCAGGTTGATGGACAAGATAGCTCGAAAGGCAGGTAATGTTGAGGAACTATGCTGTCTACAGAAGCACTTAGACAGATTGGAGGAATGGGCAAAGAAGTGGCAGATGGAATATAATGGAGGGAAGTGCATGGTCATGCACTTTAGCAGAAGCAATAAAGGTGTCGGCCATTTTGTCAATGAGGAGAAAATTCAAAAATCAGAGGTGCAGAGGTACTTGGGAGTCCTCATGCAGGATTCCCTAAAGGTTAACTTGCAGGTTGAGTCAGTGGTAAGGACAGCAAATACAATGTTAGCATTCATTTCGAGAGCAACACACACAAAATACTGGAGGAACTCAGCAGGCCAGGCTGGAAAAGAGTAAACAGTCAGCATTTCAGGCCAAGACCCTTCATCAAGGCTGAAAGGAAAAGATGAGGTCAGAGTAAGGAGGTGGAGCGAGGGGAGGAAGAAATACAAGGTAGTAGATAGGTGACACCAGGAGAGGGGAGGGGGAGAAGTGAAGAGCTGGGAAGCTGGAGTAAGATAAAGGGCTGGAGACGGGAGAATACGATGGGAGAGGACAGTAGGCCATTGGAATAAAAGGTAAGGAGGAGCACCAGCAGGAGGTGATGGACAGGTAAGAAGATGAAGTGAGAGAGGGAAATGGAAATGGAAATTAGGCTACTGCTCCACTTGCTCTGTACCACACTGAGCAGCCATTTCCCTACTCAAGCATCAGTGCTTTGCCTTGCTTAAGATAGCATGGATCAGAATCTTGGCTACCTTTGCTGTAAACAGCATAGATTGGAGACCCTGGTTTTTCTCCCCTCCTGGCAATTCCTGTTCCATTTTGTTGCATCACACTCCACCAAGCGCACCCCATCCAACACTGTAGTCAGGATCAATTGTCACAAAGAACAGATTCTCATAACCTATGGTGATTTGGGAAACAGCTTTATGTCATTCTGGATTTTTTAAAAAGCACAGCAACTTCTCAAAAAAAGGACTAATTTTTAAAATCATAGCTAGGAATGCCTCAGTTGGTCCATAAAGAATAAAAAGGCCTGACTGGCATTTCTGGAAGTGAGCTGGGAGCTGTCAATTTGATGTTGAAAGTACATCATCCGAGACAATAACACTAACACCGATCCGAGGATAAAGTCAGACCATTGAGGTACTTTGGTTATAGTACCTGTAATTCTGTCACATATTTTAAAAAATGTCTTCTTGACCATCTCAGAAGCACATAACTCATATTGCATAGAGTTCAGCAAATAGCAGTTTTATATAACCTGAAATTAATCACAAAATAACTATCTGACAAGTTACTACATCAACATGTATTCTATCTAATTATGGATATTTTGGGAAAGATGTGAACATTTCCATTCTTCCTGGTTATTACTGTTTACACGTTATACAGAACAATATTAAATTTATCTAACTTAATGATTGTGGTAGACTAAATTGAGAAAAGAATAGAACACATTAATAAGAATAATTCCAAATTGAAATAATTTGAATGGACTACCCTAACTATTGTGTCTATGTCTATGAATTGATCAGCAGAAGTCAGAATTATGGTAAGAAGCTGGAAGAAATTAAAGGGGTAAACCTTCATCTTTACCATTTGAAGCATGTATTTTCAATTCCTTGTGTAAGTGTATGTACTTCCTATAATTGAAGTGATGTTGGGAGTACAAAATACACAAATATGGTATTTCAGCCATGCAAAGTGATAATGGAGAGATATCTGCAAAATCAATAATATACTAGAAATTTACATTTGAATGTTTTGTCTGAACTAATGACCTCATACTATCCTTTACCTATCAGCTTGCTAGGACTTCAACAAGAGATCTTTGATTCTTCTTTAGCCACAGGCAAAGTCCCAAGGGACTGGGGAAAAGCCAACAGTGTTTCTTTGTTAAGGATGGTTAATTGGGATAAAGTAGCAAATTACAGATGAATCTTGCGGCAGTGAGAGGGAAATTATTGGAGAAGGTTGTCTACTAGCATCTGAAAGAGCACAGGCTTATTTTGGATAGTCATCGTGGCTTTGTATGAGGGGACATCATGTTTTACTAAGATTTTTTGAGGCAGACAGATGATAATTGATGAAAGTAGGGCAGTGGATGTGGTAGACATGGACTTCAACAAAACATTCATCAGGGTCCCTCATGTCATTCTGATCCCGAAGATTAAGGCTCATGGGCTCCACAGTGGCTTGATGGTTTGAATGCAAGACTGGCATGGCCATAGAGACTGAGGGTAGCAATGGAGGGGTGTGATTCTAAATGGAGGTCTGTGACAGTGGTGTTCTACATGGATCAGTGCTAGGACCTTTGTTATATGTGATATACATAAATTATGCATATGAATATTTAGGTGGGCTAATAAGTTTGCAGGTGGCACAAAAATCACCAAAGTTGCAGGTAGAGAGGAGGTTTGTTAAAGGACATAGCAAGATATAGGTCAGTTTATATTAAGTAGGATGGGTGGATAAACAGCAGATGGTGGTTAATCTGTACAGGTACTTTGTCAGCTCATATGTAAGAGGACAGCATACAATAAATGGCAAACCCCTCAGAGCACTGATGTACAAATCCATAGCTGCTGGCACATGGCAACAGCATTATATAAGGTGGCAAAAGTGGCATATGGCATACTTGCTTTCATCGGTCAGGGCACTGACTAAAATTTGGTAAGACAGATTGCCAAATAAGACTTTATTTAGGCCACGTTTGGAGTATCATGTGCAGTTTGCTTGCCACATTATTTGGAGGTTTTAGAGAGTGTGCAGAAGTGATCCACCTACATGCCAACTGGATATGAGCAAGTTTTCCAAGTCTGTCCAAACAAGGACAGGTAGACAAACTTGGATAGTTTTCTCTGCAGCACTGAAAGTCAATGTGTGATTTGATTGTGAGGAATTTGTGAGAAGGCAGGAGTTAACAGAATGTCTAGGCAAGCATAGATTGCTGATAGAGAGCAGACAGCCCAGACAAGAATTATCTTTGAAGAGCATCGCTTCTTTTTACGTTTCCATTTTGGCCTAGGTAGACAAGATAAGAAGGGTGCAAAGCATAAAACAATGGAGGGACAATTATTTTACTAACTTCAAATTCTCATTAGTTGTTAGCTTGTAGTTTCTATTGACTTTGAATATCTCTACTGTGAATGGCAATTGATATTGCAAATAAGGAATTCAAACATACAAATTTAGCCAAAAGGTCAATTATCAAAACTGCTCATCAGTTCTGTATACAAATAACATTACTCTGTTCTGAGTGGTGATGGGTTGTGCTGTTCTCCTTGTACACTAATAAAGTACGATTTGAGGAATGAATGCAAGTTTTCAGAGTCCAGTTAATCAGCAACAACAATTGAAGTATAAAAAACTAAGAGAGGCATAGATAGATAATATACTTAAAGTCATTTTCTTCAGGGTGGAACTGTCAATACCAGAGGGCATAGCTGTAAAGTGAGAGGGAAAAATTTAAAGAGGTTTATGAGGCAAGAATTATTACTTTTTTAAAAAACACAGAGAGTGGTTGGTGCCTGTAACGTGCTACATGAAAGCAGATAAGTTAGTAATATTTAAGAAGCATTTTGACAGAAAATGGAGGGATACAGACCATGTACAGGCAAATGGGAGTTGTTAAATTGGCGTCATGATCAGCACAGGCTTTGTGGGTGAGAGCGGCTGTTTCTGCGCGGTACAATGCTATGTCTAAATGATCTTTGGAAAATCCTGCTTTTACCTTTCATAAGAAAATACTGCCTTCTTCTAAAGTAGGATTTATACAAAATGAAAAATAAAATTACTTTATTCCAATAACAGATCTTGACATGTATTTATATAGTACTATTCCAGACCTTAGAATGTCCTAAAGTATTTACAATCAGATTCATAATTTGGAAGTATTGTCATTGTTTTAATATGTAAAAAAAGGCTAGTTTGTGCAAAGGTCCCACAAATAGCAATATGATAATGATGCCTGATAATTTAGTAATTTTATTTAAAGAATATATTTTCACAGGTATATTTGGAAGCTCTGTTTGAAGGAAGAATATAGGGTTAACGGAAGGATTCTTAAAGACCATACAAGACATAGGAGCAGAATTAGGCCAAGTGACCCATTGAGTCTGCTCTGCCATTCATTCATGGCTGATTTATTATCTCTCTCGACCACATTCTCCTGCCTTCTCCCCGTAACCTTTGACACCCAGACTAATCAGGAACCTATCAACCTCCGCTTTAAATATTCCCAAGGACTTGGCCTCCACTGCCTTCTGTGGCAATGAATTCCACAGATTCACCTTTCAATATTCAATAGGTTTCAGTGAGATTCCCCACCATTCTTCTAAAGTCCAGTGAATACAGGCCAGGAGCTAGCAAATGCTATCCACGTTAACCCTTTCATTCCTGGAATTATTCTCATGAACCTCCTCTGAACTTTCTTTAATGCCAGCATTTATTTTCCCTAGATGAGGGGCCCAAAACTGATCTTGGGGTCCATGTCCATAGATATCTCAAAGCTGTCATGCAAGTTCATGGGCCTTTGGGTGTGACCTTCATTAGTTGAGGGATCAATTTGAAAAGCCTTGAGGTAATGTCGCAGCTCTGTAAAGCCCTGGTGAGTCCATTTTTGGAATATTGTGTTCAGTTTTGAACAGTTCATTTCAGTCTCATAAGAAGAAGGATGTGTAAAGTGTGTTCTTTGTAATTGTATCAATATATTGTGTGCAGGACAGATATTCGAAGATGTTGATACACAGGAATGTGAAAATGGTCATCCCTTCCTCTACTGATCCTTCATAGAGGGTTGGTCTGCATTCCCTTGACTTCCCCTTCCTGAAGTCCACAATCAATTCCTTAGTCTTACTGATGTCGAGAGCAAGGTTGCCATAGCAACACCACTCAATCAGCTGATCTATTTGAACCATGTACACCATCTCATCACTTTCTGTAATTCTGCCATCAGTAGTTGTGTCAGCGGGAAATTCAGAGATGGTGTTTGAGCTGAGCCTAGCCACATTGTTGTGGGTGTAGAGACGGTAGAGCAGTAGGATAAGCATGCATCCTGGAGGAGCACCAGTTTTGTCTGCCATTGAGGAGATGTCATTTCCGATCTGCACTGATTAAGGTCTCCCAATGAGGAAGTCAAGGATATAGTTGCAGGAGGTGGTACAGAGGCCCAGGTTTTGGTGCTTGTTGATTAGGACTGAGGGTATGATTGTGTTGAACACCGAGCTGTAATCAATAAACTGCAGCCTGACATAGATATTGCTATTGTGCAGCTGATTCAAGGTGAATGGAGAGTCAGTGAGATTGCATCTGTTATTACAGAAAGGATATGGAAGCTTTAGCGAGGGTGTAGAGGAGATTTACCAGGATCCTGCCTGTATTAGAGAACATACAGTACTGTGCAAAAGTCTTATGCATATATAAAAAAAACTTCTGCAAAGTGAAGATGCTTTCAAAACTAATGAAATATAATGTTTCTAAATATGAAAACAATTACTATAAAGAGCAGTAAAGAGTAAAAACTAAATCAAATTAATATTCAATGTGACCACTCTTTTCCTTTAAAACTGCACCAATTCTCTTAGGTACACTGTCAAGCAATTTTATGAGGGAAAAAAACTTTTTTTTTTAAAAGCAGGATACCAAAAGTTTTTTCAGTTACCGGTATATTGAGTAAAAGGGAGGTGAGAGTTGATATTGGATCACTGAAAAATGATGCTGGTGAGGTAGTAATGGGGGAACAAAGAAATGGCAGATGAACTTAATGGTACTTTGTATCTGTCTTCACTGTGGAGGACGCTAGCAGTGTGGCAGAGGTCCACGAGTAGGAGTGAGTGCCATTGCTATTACAAAGGAAAAAGTGTGAGGCAACCTCTCAGGTCTTAAGGCAGATAAGTCATCTAGACTAGTTGGATAACATCCCAGAGTCCTGAGAGAGGTTGCTGAAGAGATAATGGATGCATTGGTCATGATGTTTCAAGAATCACTTGATCCTGGCATGGTTCTGGAGGACTGTAATATTGCAAATGTCACTCCACTCTAAGAATGGAAGGCAAAAGAGAGGAAATTATGGACCAGTTAGCCTAACCGCAGTGGTTGGGAAAGAGTTGAAGTCGATTATTAAGGATGAGGTTTTGGGGTACTTAGAGAGTAATGATAAAATAAATCAAAGTCAGCATGGTTTCTGTAAAGGGAAATCTTGTCTGACAAATCTATTAGAGTTCTTCAAGGAAGTAACAAGCATAGTGGACAAAGGAGAGGGAGTGGATGTCATTTACTTGGATTTTCAGAAGGCGTTTGATAAGGGCCACACATGAGACTGCTTAACAAGAGAAAATCCTATGCCATTACAGGAAAGACTGGCATGAATAGTGTGTTGGTTGACAAAGTAGGAGGCAGCGAGTGGGAATAAAAGGGGCTATTTCTGGTTGGTGCCACTTCCTCAGGGGTCAATATTGGGACTGCTACTTTTCACATTGTTTGTCAATGATTTGGATAAAGGAATTGATGGCTTTGTGGCAAAGTTTGCGGCTGATACGAAGATAGGTGGAGGGGTAGACAGATCTGAGGAAGCAATGTGATTGCAGCAGGACAGAAAAATTGGAAGAATTGGCAAAAAAAAGTGGCTAATGGAATACAGTGTTGGAAAATATAATGATAATACATTTTGGTAAAAGGAACAATAGTGCGGACTATTATCTGAATGGGGAAAAGGTTCAATCATCTGAGGTGCAGAGGGACTTGGGAGTCTGTGTGCAAAACTCCCAGAAGGTCACTTTACAGTTCGAGTCTGTGGTAAAGAAGGCAAGCACAATGTTGGCATTTATTTCAAGGGGAATAGAATATAGGAGATATTCTAAGGAGATACAGCAAGGAGATAATGCTGAGCCTTTATAAGACACTAGTCAGGCCGCACTTGGAGTATTGTTAACAGTTTTGGGCCCCATGTCGCAGAAAGGATGTGTCATCTTTGGAGAGAGTCCAGAGGAGGCTCACGAGGATGATTCTGGGAATGAAGGAGTTAACATAAGAGGAGTGTTTGGCAGCTTTGGGCCTATACTCACTAGAATATAGAAGAATGTGGTAGGATCTCATTGAAACCTGCCGGATATTGAAAGGACTAGATAGGTTGGACGTGGAGAGGATATTTCCTATGGTGGTAGTATCCAGACCTAGAGGGCACAGCCTCAAAATTGAGGGGCGGCCCTTTAGAACAGAGGTAAGAAGAAATTTTTTTTAGCCAGAGAGTACTAAATCCGTGAAACGTTCTGCCACAGAATGCGGTGGAGGCCAAATTCATGGGTATATTTAAGGCGGAAGTCGATAGTTTCCTGATGGGTCAGGGCATCAAAGGATATAGCGAGAAGGCAGGTATATGGGGTTGAGTGGGATGTGAGTGGGAACAGCAGAGCAGACTGATGGGCTAAATGGCCCAATTCTTCTCCTACGTCTTATGGTTTTATGGTCTAAAATCAACTGGTAGGTTGCTCCAAGCATCTTGGAGAACTTGTCATGGTTCTTCTGCAGACTGGCTTCTGTCTCTCCAGGTAATCTCTGACAGCCTTAATGATGTTGAGATCAGAGGCCATACTATATCTAAAACCCTATTAAAAAAAACTTTTACATAGTACTTATCTTATGAGGATAGGCTAAACGAGCTAGGGCTTTGGAATGAAGGAGGAATCGGAATCAAGCTTAATATCACTGGCAGATGTCATGAAATTTATTGTTTTGCAGCAGCAACACAGTGCAATATGTAAAAGATAATTTGATAAAAATGTACACAAGATGATAAAAGGCAAAGATCGAGTGGATAGCTATTGGCTTTTAAGGCGGAAGTTGCAGAATAGTGGAGCTATTGGCTTTTTTCCAGAATGGTAATGGCTAATAGCAAGGAGCATAATTTTAAGGTGATTGGAGGAAAGTACATCTTGTCAGAAATAAAATTGTAGGTGATACGGAGATTATTCTAACCTTAAAATCATACAGTATGGAATAGCACTTTGTTAAAGCCTTTAAATGTTAATCTGTACTCCTCATCATTCTGATTCACACGTCAATGGAGTGCCAAGGGAGAGCTGCATTGTTCAGGTGCCATAATTTCAATGAGATATTATTTTAAAAAGCATCTTCTGTCATCGGTGGATGTGAGAGACAAGTTTTATTTACACAGAGGGTGGTGGGTATGTGGAACATCCTGCCAGGAGTGGTGGTAGAGGCAGATACATTTATTTAGAAAAACTCTTAGATAGGCACATGGTTTAAAGTTAAATGGGGGGGGGGGGGAAGCTATGTAAGATGGAAGGGCTAGATTTTAAGGTTAGAATAATCCTCCTATAACCTACAATTTTATTTTATGCCCATTTTAGTACTAACAATTCCAAATTATCTATTTTCTTTCCATTTGATAATAACTCACTTTTGATGGAGATATTGAAGCAGAAAATTAAGCACCGAAAGCTTTGAAACAGTCCATTGTACGTCACTTGCGAAATAGTCTGAATCTTGTTGGTAATGCTGGCAATTTCATGGTGAACTGTTTGGTTTATAGTACCAGTAATTCCGTTACATTTTCAAATTTTTAAGCCTATTTCAAATACAGAACCTGCCGTTTGGAGACATTGACTCATAGAAAAGTAGAGCACAGAAACAGACTCTTCAGCCCATCTAGTCCATGCTGACCCATTTAAACTGCACTGGCACTGTAGCTCTCAACATCTCTACTATCCACGTACCTATTCGAATTTTCTTAAGCATTGATATTGAACTCACATGCACCGCTTGCACTGGCAGCTCGGTCCACATTCTCACGACCCTCTGAGTGAAGAAGTTTCCCCTCATGTTACCTTTAAACTTTTCACCTTTCAGCCTTGATCCATGATCTCTAGTTGATCACTTCAACATGGAAGCCCTTTTAACAGTTGCAGAAGATCTCTATACTACAACTCTTATGAATTGTTTACATCATTCTTGGGAGATTAACATAGTCAATTTACTATGGAATTGCCTAGAACGATGGACAGGGTAATTCTTCTCCCTGATCTTCCACTTAGCTAAATATCAACTATAGACAGTGAATTCTTTAATAATGAAAAGACAAATTTCCACAGGCCTTTCACATATATTATCCATTTCAGACATCAATGGCAGTAGTGACAGAATCCTGACTACAAAAGCCAGGACCTCTCAGAAACTGATCAGCTGAGAGAAAGAATTTAAATTACATCCAGACACTCCACCTTCTCACAACAGCTGAGGACTTTTATCTGACTGACATTCAAGTTGTATCACTATGTCCTCTGCATCTCTGAAATCTTCATTAATCTTAACCTTGCCATCTTCTGAGGCAAAACTACTTGCATTGTCTAACAGTTGTAACTGTTTAGGCATTGTTCTCCGATCACCAAAATATATCCTGCAGCTAACAGTCTGTTCAACAGAACAGTTGCCTCTATCTTTGAAGCCAGAGTGCTCAAGAGATCTTTAAATCCTCTCTCACTGGCACTCGTTCTGGAGCCATCTGCACCACTACATATGGGGATGCACTCTTGAACTGATCAGGTGAATGTCTGCTGTAGTCATTCACTGTCAGATATGAATAGACAAAAGAGATCATCAGTGTAACCCTGACCCTTTACCGTCCTCTTCCTTAGGAACCCCAGTGTTACAATGGATACATTCAGTGGCCACTTTATTAGATACATCTTTCTAGTACTGGTTGGGACACCAACCCACACCTGCCCCTTGAACAGCCTGAATTCTTCATGGCATTGATTCAACGAGGTGTTGGAAACAAATTTCTGTTTCATTTGATATCAATGGATCACAGAATGTCCTTACCAACAGAATATTTATTCATTTCCATAGATGCTGCCTGACTTGCTTAGTTCCTTCAGTGTTTTGTGTGTATCGAATTAACATTTTACATCAACTCAACTGGAGACAAAAACACCACACAACAACATTTTGAGATGAAAACATGTAAAACAATAACCTGCTGTTTATAGGGAAAATAAAGAATTTGAACAAGTACTTCCTGCATCCAAGGCATACATTAATGATTAATGTATGGATAGTTTCAGAGGTGATTTTTATTATTTTCTCCTGGTATAATGGTTACTTCCATTTTGATTTGCACTGTCCAGAAAACACCCATTATTTCTAGCCATATTATAGAATCAAAATTCCGTGACATTAATAGGACTACACTGTTACTTTGTCATTTTGTTTTCAAGTCAGTACTACATTGAGTGTCTAGTTAAGGATCATATTAGTTCTGTAGGAACTGTGCAAACACAAGACCTATCCTACCCCACTCTACACCTTGCTGTCAGCCACCACAACCCAACTTTCAGATCAGAACTGATATCTTCTATCTGGCATCCTGCAACTCATCAGTTTTAATTGAGACTGGGACCTGAAATTCAAGTTGCTACCAGAATGGCAGCCAGTTACGTAGTTAGAAAGACAAAACCTACAACAATGCAACTGGAACAGCCAACCTACTTCACACATCTTTGATAACACAGTTCCATCACACACTGCTATAATAAAACGATCCTATCTAATTATACCAGCTTTCCACTGGCAGGTAGGTTAGTCTAGTGTTCATTCAAAAACAGTTTTTTTTCCTTTAAATAAGGAGTATTTATATTTTTAAATGCTGCACTCAGTGACCACTGATCCTTATACAATTACTTTCAGGTTCATAGTTTTAGTAGTATCCAAGTTTCAAAAAAAATAGTACATACATTTATGTTCTTACAATGTCAAAATTTAATAACCTACCAATTTCAGCCAAGAAGTGCTAACATGACGTATATAATCAGAACATTTCAAGAACTTCACTGAATGAGAGAAAATTATAAACTTCATTTTAACTGCTTATGAATTTTAACATATTTAAAGTTGCCATATTGCATACAACTTTCTGAACACCAGGAGCACGTCTTAAGAAATCACACACCATGATTTTGTGAACACTTGATATTCAGACAAAAAACTGAATGTGGCACACTTCCAGTTACCTGAGAGTTGGAAACAATGTGGAACCAATTCAAACATACTCCTCAAGTATGTTTGAAAAATCTGCCCATCAGCAAAATCATGTTGGTAAGAAGCCGGGGAGTGTAATTTCTCAAAGCAGAAATGCTAAGGAAGGGTGACAGATTTAAAGGTACTACATTGTCTGCTAGACATTGATAATCTTTTTAGGAGCCAACTCTCTCACAGGTGGGACTGGAGGTTTTAATGATGTACTATTCTCCTCACTTCTTAAAACAGGGTTCTTTTGCAGCACTGGCTGAAAACTAAATTACACTAGTCCAAGGTGCAACTGATCTTGTAAATTTTTAGAATTAGCATGTTTTAGTTAAATTAGTGGAGCTGGGATCCATTCCCAAGCACCCAGACCCTCCTCTTGTTTTAGTATGACTTACTCTACAATCCTTATATAACCTCCTGACCCACCAAGTGACTCATGATGTTGTATTGACTCCAAACTGCAAATGCTAGCATTCTCTCCCCCATGATTTCCTGAGACCTTATCCCAGGTCTTGAACTTGTCTCAGCAGCTGCCTAGAAAACATGGCTTTTTCATTTAGTTACTAAAAATATCAGTTTTGTTGCAGCAAGTTCACACCCTACTAAGTTGATTGGTTCACCAAGCAATGTTCTCAACCTTGGCTTTCCTGGCACCAATAGATTTCTTGGTCCTTATCTTTAAGTTATTCTGTTGAACCATGGCTGCATTTATTTAAGATCATATTTCATTTCCGATGTAACAATAGGCCATTAGGAATAGGGGTAGAATTAGGCCATTGAGCCCATCGAGTCTACTCCATTCCATCATAGCTGTTTTATTATCCCTCTCAAACCCATTCTCCTGCCTTCTCCCTGCAACCTTTGATGTCCCTGAATAATCAAGAACCTACCAACCTCTGCTTCAAATATACTCAATGATTTCGCACCCACAGCTGTCTGTGACAATTAATTCTACAGATTCACTACCGGCTGGTTAAAGAAATTCTTCCTCATAGTTCCAAATGGATGTCCCTCAATTCTGAGGCTGTGCCTTCTGGTCCTAGACTCACTCACTAAGGAAACATCTTCTCCACATCCAGTCTGTCTAGGCTTTTCAATACTCGAGGAGTTTCAATTAGATCCCCACTCAAAGTGCATGACCATACACTTCTCTACACTAGATTCCATCCGCCACTTCTTTGTTCATTCTCCTATCTAAGTCCTTTTGAAGACTCTTGCTTCTTCAACACTACCTGTCAGTCCACCTATTTTCATATCATCCACAAACCTGGCTACAAAGCTATCAATTCCCATCATCCAGATCATTGAAATAAAAGGTGAAAAGTAATCCCAACACTGGTCCCTGCCACTAGTCACCGGCAGCCAACCAGAGAAGGCCCTCTTTATTCTTACTCTTTACCTCCTGCCAGTCAGCCAATCTCCTATCCATGCAGGTATTTTTCCTGTAATAACATGGAATCTTATCTTGTTAAGCGGCCTCAAGTGCGGCACCTTGTCAAATTCCTGCTGAAAATCTAAGTAAACAATATCCACCGACTCCCTTGTCTCTTCTGCCTGTTATTTCCTCAAAAAATTATGACAGCTTTGTCAGGCAAGATTCCCCCTTAAAGAAACCATGCTGACTTTGGTCTATTTTATCATTTGTCTCCAAGTAACCTTAAACCTCACCCTTAACAATGGATGCCAAAATCTTCCCAATCACTGATGTCGGGTTAATTGGCCTATAATTTTCTTTCTTCTACCCCCCTCCCTTCTTAAAGAGCAGAGAGAATTTGAAAATTTCCAGTCCTCCGCAACCATTCCAGAATCCAGTCATTCTTGAAAGACGATTACTAATGCCTCCATAATCTCTTCAGCTACCTCTTTCAGAATCTAGGGTATAGTCCATCTGGTCCAGGAGGCATATCTACCATCAGACTATTCAGCTTCCCAAAGCACATTCTCCTCAGTATTAGCAACAACACTCACATTTGCCCCCTGACACTCTCAAGTTTCTGGCATACAGTAAAGAGTGATGCAAAATTCTTCCTCTCTGGCATCATTTTCCAGCAGTTCGATATTCACTCTCACCTCTTTTTGACTCTTAATATATCTGGAAAAAAAAACTTTAGGTCGCTTCTTTTATATTATTGGCTACCTTCCCTTCATAGTTCATGTTTTTTTCCTCCTTATGGCTTTTGAGTTGTCTTCTGTTGGTTTTTAAAAGCTTCCCAATCCTCTCTCTCCCACTAATTTTTGCTATATTATATGCTGTCTCTTTTGCTTTTATACTGGCCTTGACATCCCTCATCAGCCACGTTGCCTCATCCTTCTTTTACAATACTTCACCTTAGGGAATTATCCACCCTATGTCTTCTGTGCCCCAGAAATTCAAGCCATTGTTGTTCTACTACCATCCCTAATAATGTCTACTTCCAATTAACTTTGGCCAGCTTCTCTCTCATGCCTCCGTTAATTACCTTTACACCATTGTAATGCTGGTACATCTGACATAAGCTTCTCCCTCTCAAACTGCAAGGTGAAGTCAATCATATTATTATCACTGCCTCCTAAGGCTTCCTTTACATTCTCCCCATTCAAACCTGGTTCATTACAAAATACCCAATCCAGAATTGCCTTTTCCTTAGTGGGTTCAATCTCAAACTGCTCTTAAAAGACAAATGTTCATCCTACAAATTCCCTCTCTAGGGATCCAGCACCAACCTAATTTTCTGAATCTACCTGAATATTGATAGTCCCCCATCACTATCATAACATTGTCCTTTTTACATGCCTTTTCTATTTCCCTTGTAATTTCTATCCCATATCCTGGTTACCATTCAGAGGCCTGTATACAACTTCCATCAGGGTCTTTTTACCTTTGCAGTTTCTTAACTCTGCAACTTCCGATCCTCTTTGATTTTTTTTAAACCAACAGAGCCACTCCACCCTCTTTGCCTACCTGCCTGTCCCTTTGATACAATGTGTATTCTTGGATGTTCACCTCCTAGCTATGACTTTCTTTCAGCCATGACTCAGTGACACCCACAACATCAATGAAGCCTGTTGAGTCAATGCTTGACCACTCTAACCCTGAACTGCTCCAACAATGGCCGCTCCATTTACATCTCCCTTCTTTTTATATCGACTCAAATAAAACTCACTCCTGATGAGACGACTTCTTTTCAAATGGCATGCACACTGCAGTAATGTCTTTCTCTCAGTCACTACTTCAATTTATGATTCAATCCTGATGGGAATTATTCTTTTTGAATGCCTCCCGCACTGCAACATTGTCTTTCTCTCTCACTTGCTACTCCAATATGTTAGACACCTCAGCTTTATAAGGCACAAGAGAAGCAGAGTAAAAGAAGTGCAGAAAAAAGATGGAGAGCATTGCAAAGAAACTTTGGAATTGGAGATGACAATACAGTACGTGTCAATCATTATACTCCATGGATCTACTGCAAGTTGAGAAATCCAGCGAAACTTGGAGGCTGGATAACACTGCTAATTGCCATTCGAGCCACACTGGATAAAGAAGAATTGGAATCAGTTTTATTATTACCGGCATGTGTCATGAAATTTGTTAACTTAGCAGCAGCAGTTCAATGCAATACATGATAATATAGAAAAAATATAACTAAATCAATTACAGAAAGTATATATGTGTACAAAATAGATTAACAATAGTGCAAAAACAGAAATAACATACTTAAAAAATGGGTTCAATGTCAATTTAGAAATTGTGTTGCAGAGGGGAAGAAGCTGTTCCTGAATCACTGAGTGTGTGCCTTCAGGCTTCTGTACCTACTTCCTGATGGTAACAGTGTGAAGAGGGCATTTCCTGGATGATGGGTGTCCTTAATAATGGACGCCACCTTTCTGAGACAATGTGTCTTAGATACTACAGAGGCTAGTACCCAAGATGGCTCTGACTAATTTTACAACTTTCTGTAGCTTCTTTCGGTCTTGTGCAGTAGCGTTCCCCCCCACCCCCATATCAGACAGTGATTCAGCCTGTCAGAATTTTTTCCACGGTATGTCTATAGAAGTTTTCGAGTGTTTGACATGACAATCCAAATCTCCTCAAACTCCTAATGAAATGTAGCTGCTGTCTTGCTTTCTTTATAGCTGGATCAATGTGTTGGGAACAGATTAGATCCTCAGAGATCCTGAAATTGCATACTCTCTCCACTTCTGACTCCTCTACAAGGATTGGTGTGTGTTCCCATGTCTTACCCTCCCTGAAGTCCACAATCAGCTCTTTGGGCTTACTGATATTGAGTGCCAGGTTGTTGCTCCAACACCACTCAACAAGCTGGTATATCTCACTTCTGTACGCCCTCTCTTCTCCATCTGAGATTCTGCCAACAATGATTGTATCATCAGCAAATTTATAGATGGTATTAGAGCTATACCTAGCCACACAGTCATGGGTATAGAGGGAGAAAAGCAGTGGGTTAAGCATACACCCCTGAGGGTATCATCAGCGAGGAGGAGATATTATCACCAAACTGTTCAGATTGTGGTCTTCTCAATAGGAAGTCAAGGATCCAATGAGATTGCATCTGCAGTAGAGCTACTGTGGTGATAGGCAAATTGCAGCGTGCCCAGGTCCTTGCTGACGCAGGAGTTAATTCTGGCCAGCCCAACCTCTCAGAGTGTTTCAGTACTACTCTCCTCAAAGTGATGCAACTGACCAGGCAAATACATTTCTCAACTACATCTAGGTTAGTATTTCACTGACTTTTTTTGCGACCTATTGTTCTTTCTGAGAGGGCATAGCATCTATCAGAGCAAAATTGCGTAGGTGTGAGGAGAGAAAAACCTGCTTCACAACCTTGCTTAGTCAATTAGCTGGATTCAATTTTAACGTTTTGTACAGCTGAGGATCCAATATTCACCTAATTAGATACATCTTTTTATCATGAGAAAGTTAATTTTTATACATGATGCATTTTTTCCTTTCCAGAATTAACAAATGATGCAGATATATTCTGGGAAGTACCCTCACAGGCACATCACTGGTTTGGTGCTCAGTCAAGTAGCTTTTTGTCTTTGACAGTGATGAACAAGCTATACGATGAACATTTGCAAGTTCATTGGTATACAGTACATTAAGAGCCTATGTCTTTAATATATATTGTATTTGCTTTTCTATCTGATCCCATGTACACTAAAATCAGGAAAACATACAGTACATCAGAGTATGAAGCAAATATATTCACATTGTGTTGTCACAAAAATAAGTTACAAAACTGGATTATTTCTGCAGAGATTTCAAGTAGCTTTAAGCAACTGGCTAGATAAACACCAAATAGCCATTTTCATTTGAGGTTACAAATAAGGAGAATCAGAACTGCTGAGGACAACATAGGACATTCAGTTATTCCAGTTGCTGCTCATTGAGATCCATTATCATAAGAGAACCTTCATTAATTACACAAGATGAGAAGGAGACAGCCAATCTCATAATCACAAAAGTTGGAAATGGCTGCTTGCCAGAACCTAATGGATTAACCAGCCACCTTGCTTGGTAGTGAAGATTCAAAGTCATGGCAGAGAGCTTCATAAAGATTTCAATCTTTCTCCAATTATTAAATACACCATGATTTATAATCTAGTTCTTGTACCTTTGACAATGGAATTACTGCAAAGAAAATCTGATATAACTGAAGAGAAGGCATCTACCGAAATTAGCATAAGCATTTAAATCTGATTTCAAAAGAACATTGTAATTACAAAGTATTAAGGCGTATTACCTTAATCTTATGAATGTGACCTTTATTTTTCAAGTAGATTGGGGACATTTATGACTTGCACACAATTCTTCAGCGTACAAGTGAAACAATGAATTTGCCAAAACAGGGAGATATGCTTGAACATGTCAACGTTAAGAAAGAGAATTTGATGAAACTTTTGAAAAAACATTAGGATAGCTAAGTCCCTGGGGCAAACAGGATATATGGAGAAGATTCTTAAACAGGATTTACAAGCATTTGGAGAAGCATAGTCTGATTAGGTTTAGTCAGCATGTCTTTATGGGGGAGGGGCAGGTCATGCCTCATAAGTCTGATTGAATTATTTGAGCAAGTGACTTTGATGAAGGTAAACATTTGATGTGGTGTATATAAATTTTAGTAAGGCACCAGAAGGTATTATAAGGTTCCCCATGGTAGGCTCATTCACAAAGTCTGGAGACATAAAATCCAGGGAAACGTGGCTGTGTGGATACAGAATTGGCTTGCCCATAGAAGGCAAAGGGTGGTTGTAGATGGAGGGTATTCTGCCTCCAGGTTGGGAAGGTACAGGCATCCATTATTAACCATATAACAATTACAGCATGGAAACAGGCCATCTCGGCCCTTGTAGTCCATGCCGAATGCTTACTCTCACCTAATCCCACTGACCCGCACTCAGCCCATAACCCTCCATTCCTTTCCTGTCCATATACCTATCCAATTTTGCTTTAAATGACAATACCGAACCTGTGTGGATGCCGTTGTCCCTGTTAGAACTGTTCGCTGCTATCCCAAAAATAAGCCCTGGATCACTAGTCACATCAAAGGCCTCCTAAACCAGAAGAAGAGGGCCTTTAAAGATGGTGATTGGTTGGAGCTTAAAAGAGTTCAGAAGGAACTCAGAGTACAGATAAGGGGGGCAAAGGAGCAGTATAGGAGGAAGCTAGAACAAAAGCTGCAGAAAAAAAGCATGAAGGAGGTGTGGGATGGGATGAAGATCATCACCGGATGCGGTGCAAAGCGGGGGGCGAACATAAGTGGAGATGTGGAGAAAGCGAACCAGCTGAACAACTTCTTCAACAGGTTTGACAGCTCAATCTCATCCTCACCGCAGAAATCCACACCAGGCTTACTTCCCTCACAGGAAAATAGCCACTCACAGGAGACCTTGTCCATACCCAGGATTACGGCTGCACAGGTGGAAGGTCAACTGAGGAAGATCTGTACCAGCAAGGCGGCTGGACCGGATGGAGTTTCCCCACGATTACTGAGGGCCTGTGCGACTGAGCTGGGAGAACCACTACAGCGCATCTTCAACATGAGCCTGGAGCAGAGAAGAGTACCCAGACAGTGGAAAACATCCTGTATTGTCCCGGTACTGAAGAAACCACAACCAAAGGAGTTGAATGACTTCAGACCCGTTGCCTTGACGTCGCACGTGATGAAGACCATGGAGCGGCTGATAATACAGAATCTGAGGCCACAAACCAGGCACGCCCAGGATCCTCTTCAGTTTGCGTATAAGGAGAAGGTGGGAGTGGAGGATGCTATCACGTATTTGCTGCACAAATCACTCTCTCACCTAGATGGGGTCAGTTGTGCTGTGAGGATTACATTCCTTGACTTCTCTAGTGCCTTTAACACCATCCAGCCCAAGATCTTAAGGCACAAACTAACGGAGATGGGAGTAGACTCTCACATGGTGGATTGGATAGTGGACTACTTGACAGATAGACCTCAGTATGTGCAGTTGGGAGACTGTAGGTCTGACACGGTGGTCAGCAGCACAGGAGCGCCGCAGGGAACCGTACTCTCTCCGGTCCTGTTCACCCTGTACACATCAGACTTCCAATATAACTCGGAGTCCTGCCATGTGCAGAAGTTTGCTGATGACACGGCCATAGTGGGGTGTGTCAGGAATGGACAGGAGGAGGAGTATAGGAAACTGATACAGGACTTTGTGATATGGTGCAACTCAAACTACCTGCATCTCAATATCACCAAGACCAAGGAGATGGTGGTGGACTTTAGGAGATCTAGGCCTCATATGGAGCCAGTGATCATTAATGGAGAATGTGTGGAGCAGGTTAAGACCTACAAGTATCTGGGAGTACAGTTAGACGAGAAGCTAGACTGGACTGCCGACACAGATGCCTTGTGCAGGAAGGCACAGAGTCGACTGTACTTCCTTAGAAGGTTGGCGTCATTCAATGTCTGTAGTGAGATGCTGAAGATGTTCTATAGGTCAGTTGTGGAGAGCGCCCTCTTCTTTGTGGTGGCGTGTTGGGGAGGAAGCATTAAGAAGAGGGACGCCTCACGTCTTAATAAGCTGGTAAGGAAGGCGGGCTCTGTCGTGGGCAAAGTACTGGAGAGTTTAACATCGGTAGCTGAGCGAAGGGCGCTGAGTAGGCTACGGTCAATTATGGAAAACTCTGAACATCCTCTACATAGCACCATCCAGAGACAGAGAAGCAGTTTCAGCGACAGGTTACTATCAATGCAATGCTCCTCAGACAGGATGAAGAGGTCAATACTCCCCAATGCCATTAGGCTTTTCAATTCTACCGCCAGGACTTAAGAACTTTTTAAAAGCTATTATTAATGCTTTTTGAGATAGTGATTTAGATGCATATCATATTTTCTTACTGAGTTATGTAATTAGTTTTGCTACAACAAGTGTATGGGACATTGGAAAAAAGTTGAATTTCCCCATGGGGATGAATAAAGTATCTATCTATCTATCTACCACTTCTACTGGAAGCTCATTCCACACAGCTACAATTCTCTGAGTAAAGAAATTCCCCCTCATGTTACCCTTAAACTTTGCCCCCTAACTCTCAACTCATGTCTTCTTGTTTGAATCTCCCCTACACTCAATGGAAAAAGCCTATCCATGTCAACTCTATCCCCCTCATAATTTTAAATACCTCTATCAAGTCCCCCCTCAACCTTCTACGCTCCAAAGAATAAAGACCTAACTTGTTCAATCTTTCCCTGTAACTTAGGTGCTGAAACCCAGGTAACATTCTAGTAGATCTTCTCTGTACTCTCTCTATTTTGTTGACATCTTTCCTATAATTCGGTGACCAGAACTGTACACAGTACTCCAAATTCGGCCTTACCAATGCCTTGTACAATTTTAACATTACATCCCAACTCCTATACTCAATGTTCTGATTTATAAAGGCCAACATACCAAAAGCTTTCTTCACCACCCTATCCACATGAGATTCCACCTTCAGGGAACTATTATTCCTAGATCACTCTGTTCTACCGCATTCTTCAATGCCCTACCATTTACCATGTATGTCCTATTTGGATTATTCCTACCAAAATGTTGCACCTCACACTTATCAGCATTAAACTCCATCTGCCATTGCTCAGCCCACTCTTCTGACTGGCCTAAATCTCTCTGCAAGCTTTGAAAACCTACTTCATTATCCACAACGCCATCTACCTCAGTATTATCTGCATTCTTACTAATCCAATTTACCACCCCATCATCCAGATCATTAATGTATATGACAAACAACATTGGACCCAGTACAGATCCCTGAGGCACTTCACTAGTCACCGGCCTCCAACCTGACAAACAGTTATCCACCACTACTCTCTGGCATCTCCCATCCAGCCACTGTTGAATCCACTTTACTACTTCAATATTAATACCTAACGATTGAACCTTCCTAACTAATCTTCCGTGCGGAACCTTGTCAAAGGCCTTACTGAAGTCCATGTAGACAACATCCACTGCTTTACCCTCATCAAATTTCCTCATAACCTCTTCAAAGAATTCAACAAGATTTGTCAAACGGGACCTTCCATGCACAAATCCATGTTGACTGTTCCTAATCAGACCCTGTCTATCCAGATAATTATATATACCATCTGTAAGAATACTTTCCATTAATTTACCCACCACTGATGTCAAACTGACAGGCCTATAATTGCTAGGTTTACTCTTAGAACCCTTTTTAAACAATGGAACCACATGAGCAATACGCCAATCCTCCGGCACCATCCCCGTTTCTAATGACATTTGAAATATTTCTGACAGAGCCCCTGCTATTTCTACACTAAGCTCCCTCAAGGTCCTAGGGAATATCCTGTCAGGACCCGGAGATTTATCAACTTTTATATTCCTTAAAAGCACCAGTACTTCCTCCTCTTTCATCATCATAGTTTCTATAGCTTCCCTACTTGTTTCCCTAACCTTACACAATTCAATATCCTTCTCCTTAGTAAATACCAAGGAAAAAAAAGTTGTTCAAAATCTCCCCCATCTCTTTCAGCTCCACACATAGCTGTCCACTCTGATTCTCTAAGGGACCAATTTTATCCCTCACTATCCTTTTGCTATTAATATAACTGTAGAAACACTTTGGATTTATTTTCACCTTACTTGCCAAAGCAACCTCGTATCTTCTTTTAGCTTTTCTAATTTCTTTCTTAAGATTCTTCTTACATTCTTTACATTCCTCGAGCACCTCATTTACTCCATGCTGCCTATATTTATTGTAGATATCTCTCTTTTTCCTAACCAAGTTCCCAATATCCCTTGAAAACCATGGCTCTCTCAAACTTTTAACCTTTCCTTTCAACCTAACAAGAACATAAAGATTCTGTACCCTCAAAATTTCACCTTTAAATGACCTCCATTTCTCTATTACATCCTTCCCATAAAACAAATTGTCCCAATCCACTCCTTCTAAATCCTTTTGCATCTCCTCAAAGTTGGCCTTTCTCCAATCAAAAATCTTAACCCTGGGTCCAGTTCTATCCTTCTCCATAATTATATTGAAACTAATGGCATTGTGATCATTGGACCTGAAGTGCTCCCCAACACATACATTCAACAACTGACCTATTTCATTCCCTAACAGAAGATCCAATACTGCCCCTTCTCTAGTTGGTACCTCTATGTATTGCTGCAAAAAACTATCCTGCACACATTTTACGAACTCCAAACCATCCAGCCCTTTTATAGTATGGGTTTCCCAGTCTATGTGTGGAAAATTAAAATCTCCCACAATCACAACCCTGTGCTTACTACAAATATCTGCTATCTCCTTGCAAATTTGCTCCTCCAATTCTCACTCCCCATTAGGTGGTCTATAATACACCCCTATAAGTGACTACACCTTTCCCATTCCTCAATTCCACCCAAATAACCTCCCTAGATGAGCCCTCTAATCTATCCTGCCAGAGCACTGCTGTAATATTTTCTCTGACAAGCAACGCAACACCTCCCCCTCTTGTCCCTCTGATTCTATCACACCTGAAGCAACAAAATCCAGGAATATTTAATTGCCAATCACACCCCTCCCTAAACCATGTTTCACTAATAGCTACAACATCATATTTCCAGGTATCAATCCATGCTCTAAGCTCATCCACCTTTCTTACAATGCTCCTAGCATTAAAATAAATGCATTTAAGAAATTCTCCACCTCTTCCTCTCTGTTTATCTCTAACAGTACAAAGAACATTACTGTCTTCTTTTTCTTCCTTCTCCCATACATCTGTTCCTACACTCTGGTTCCCCTCCCCCCTCAGATCTAGTTTAAATCCACTGGAGCCTCTCCAGCAAACCTACCTGCAAGAATATTTGTCCCCCTCCAGTTCAGATGTAAACCGTCCTGCCGGAACAGGTCCCACCTTCCCGGAAAACTGCCCAATTATCTATAAATCTGAACCTTTCTGTCCTGCACCATGTCTTCAGCCACGTGTTGATCTGCACTATCTTACTATTTCTAAACCCACCTGCACGTGGCACTGGTAGCAATCCTGAGATTGCTATCCTGGAGGTCCTGTCCTTTAACTTGGCACCTAGCTCCCTAAACTCACCTTTCAGGACCTCCTCACTCTTCCTACCCATGTCATTGGTCCCTACATGGACCACAACATTCAGCTGCTCACCCTCCCTCTTGAGAATACTGAGAACTCGATCCAAGATCTTGCGGACCCTGGCACCAGGGAGGCAGCAGACCATCCGGGATTCTTGATCTCTTCCACAGAACCTCCTATCTGTCCCCTAACTATCGAATCCCCTATCACTACTGCTATCCTCTTTTCCCTCCTTCCCTTCTGAGCTGAAGGTCCAGTCTCGGTGCCAGAGATGCAACCACTGCAACTTGTCCCTGGTAGGTCATCCCCACCAACAGTATCCAAAACAGTATACTTATTTGTTGATGGGACGGCCACAGGGGTGCTCTGCTCTTCCTGTCTATTCCCCTTCCCTCTCCTGACAGTCACCCAACTACCTGTCTCCTGACTCCTAGGGGTGACCATCTCCCTGAAACTCCTGTCTATTTCTGCCTCTGCCTCCCGAATAATCTGAAGTTCATCCAGCTCCAGCTCCAGTTCCCTAACACGGTTTGTCAGGAGCTGCAGCTGGATGCACCTTTTGCAGGTGTAGTCATCAGGGACAGCTGTGCTCGCCCTGACTTCCCACATTCTGCAAACAGAGCACTCGACTGTCCTAACTGCTGCCTCCATTACCTACTTCTAATCTAATTAGATTAATTAAAGGAGTTTACCCGGCCTTACGTCACTTGGAGTGAAGCTCGTACTCAGCCTCTGTTCACTATTTAAATTCTCCCGCTGCCTCACGTGCTTAAAGATGAGGTTTCGGGGTCCTTAGAGGCACATGATAAAATAGGCCAAAGTTTGCAAGGTTTCCTCACAAAGACATGTTGCCTGACTAATCTATTGGAATTCTTTGAAAAAATAATAGGCAGAATAGACAAAGGAGAGTCAGTGGATGTTGTTTACTTGGATTTTCAGAAGGTCTTAAGAGCCCATGGTATTGCAGGAAAGATAATAGCATGGGTAGGCTGACTGGCAGGAGGCAAAGAATAAGAATTAGGGAGCCTTCTGTAAAAATCAGTGTTGGGACCTCCTTTTTATTTTGCATGATATGTCAATGATTCGGATAAAGGAATTTACAGCATCGTGGCAATGTTAGTGGACAGTACAAAGATAGGTGCAGGGGTAGGTAGTCTGCAGAAGGATTTGGACAGATTGTAAGTAAGAGCAGAGAGGTGGCAGATGGAGTATACTGTAAAGAAGTGTATGATCATGCACTTTGGTAGAAGGAATTAAGGTGTGGACTATTTTTTATTGGGGAGAAATTCAAAAATCAAAGGTACGAAGGGACTTGTGAATACTAGAGTAGGATTCCCTTAAGGTTAACTTGCAGATGGAGTCCATGACAAGGAATGCAAATTACCACACTTGGAGTTTTGTGCTCCTTATCTAGGAAAGGGTGTGCTGGCACTGGAAAGGGTCCAGAGGAGGTTCAAGTAAAAGGTTCCAGGAACGAAAGGGTTAAGATATGAGGAGTGTTTGATTGCTCTGGACCTGTACTTGTTGGAGTTTAGAAGAGTGAGAGATATATATGTCATTAAAGTTATCAAATATTGAAATGCCTGGTTAGAGTGGATTTGCGGAGGATGTTTCCTATAGTGGTGGAGTTAAGGACCAGAGGACATTGTCTCAGAATTGAAGGGCATCCATTCTGAACAAAGATGAGGAGGAATTTCTTTATCAAGAGGATGTGAATTTGTGGAATTCATTGCCACAGGTGGCTATGGAGGCGAAGTCATTGTGTACATTTAAAGCAGAGGTTGATTAGTCAGGACATCAAAGTTATGGGTGGAAGCCAGGAAAATGGGATTGCTCCCATGTTCTCTAATATTATGGAAAAAAAGCTTTTGAATAAGGAGAGGGAGATGAGAATCAAGGGAAAATTAAGACATCTTAAAGAGACTCTTTGGAAGTCTTGTTATCACATATACATTTGCTGGGAGAGTTGAAGGGTCCCTTGAATGAAGCTATAGGTGAGTAGATGTAGTCAGGATAGCTGTGGGAGTCAGTTGATATAAAATGCATGCTTGTCATTTCCTGAGGTAGAAATAGATGGAAATGACAAGGATGGGAAGAGTCAGTTATCAATTCTGTGAACATGGAGTATGAGTGGGAATTGGCAGCTAAGGCAATGAAATGCTTAGCTTCTATGCATGACCAGAAAGCAGCATCAATAAAACCATCAATGTAAGAGAGGAAGCTTTGAGGAAGAGAACCCAAATAAAAGTGAAACATCTCTTGATGAAGGGTTTCGGCCCGAAACGTCATCACTACCTCCTCCTATAGATGCTGTCTACCAGCATTTTGTGTTTTTATTTAGAAGTGAAACAATGACTGTTGCACATCTCCTTTGCTTCAATTTGTAAACGACATATTGGTAGAAAGGTGGAGCCAAGATTATCAGAATCATTTGACAGCCAGTTGGACTGAGTGGAATGGGGAAATTACGATGTACATGGATGGATGGTAATATAGAGCTGAACTAGCTTCTTAATTTTAAATTATTTCATGACATGCATAGTTGACTCATTAATATTTTGGTGGCTTTACTAGTAGTTGAACTTTAGAGATAAAGTTTTTTGCCACATGTATATCAAAACATACAGTGAAATGCGTCAATGACTAACACAGTTCGAATGTGTGCTAGGGGCAACCTGTAAGTGTTGCCAGGTATCTGGCGTCAATATAGTACAGTATGTCCACAATTCAGTAGCCCATATGTCTTTGGAAAGTGGGAGGAAACTGGAGCACTGGAGGAAATGCACATTTTCACGAGGAGAACATACAAACTCCTTCCAGATAGTGGCAGGAATTGAGCACCAATTGTTGATATGATGATGTTAGGTTAATAGCTGCATTATTGTGCTCCCTATTTTGTGATGCATGCACTTTAGCCAAGAAATAAGATCAAAAACAATCTGATGCAGGAATTATATTGAAAAATTTGTTCAACTAATTAAAAAATTCACATTCAAATTTTTTTACAGCATAATTTGATATTGTGCAAGCCTTTATCAGGTTTTAAAATGATAATGTGTTTAATTATGGTTTGTGTGAAAGATTAAAACCTCTCTATGAACTCCCTTTTGTGTGAGATTAGTAGAGATATTCATTCATTTTCAATGGGTCAGCACTTGCATTGAGATAGCCCACAGAGGATTTTACTGCAGATATTAAAGATTTGCTTGTTGAAGTCACGTGAACAATGGGAGCATTGCTTCTGTTAATAAGTTGCGTTTTGGACCCTCATAACCAAAGACTGGAATAAACGTTTACCTGAATAACTTTAAACTTAATAGATAAGGATTATGAAGGCAGATTCAATACTCACAATTCATATAAGGATGACATTTTACTGAAACTAAGTGCAAATAGTCTTCCTTCCTTCTTACAAAAGAGGAAAGTTAACAAATAGATATCAGAAACTAATTAACTGGTATTATTCTAACAGAAGGCTCACAATTTATAGCTGTAATTAGAACCATGATAATAGAGAATCTATTATGTTACTGAAGCTATTCTTTGCTACTTCACTGTTAAAGCATTCACTACTTTTCCATTTCATGAGGTTTTTTTTCCAATGAATATTTGAAATTATATCATTAGCAGTTCTCAAATGACAGAACAAATTCTCAGTCTCCATCCTTGGTTAATACATGGCAGTGTTTACACTGGAGGCATGGAATTCTTATACCAAGCTCAGAATAATACAGAACTGAAAGAAGCTATTCAACCCACTCTTTGCGTGCTAGCTCTTTGCAACTTGGTCCTTTTCAAATACATATTAAATTCCCTTTCAATTGTACTACTGAATCTACTTCCACCAGTGTTTCAGATCGTAACTCAATGCATAAATCAAATTGCCTTCACATGGTTTCTTTGCCAACTATCCTTACAAGAGTTACCCCGTCTCAGCTGGAAGTAGTTTATTCTTACTTAGTCTCTCAAAATCTTGATTCTTTCAAACACAACAGAGAGCAATACCAGAATCTCACCAATGTCTTTTCTAAAGTCATGGTCTTACAGATTCCAACTAACTACTCATTTATACAGGTGCACCTTAATGTCCTTGCACACGCAATTTATGAGTCATTTATTATTCCAAATATGCAATATAGATTTCTGTTGAAACAGCTTTATCACCTTATCCCGGAGCTATCAAGGATTAATGCATCTGCTGCCTCAAATTAAAGTATACCCTTTAAAGTTGTACTGTTTAATTTGAAATTCATTTAGAAATGATTTGTAATGATTATGTTCAGTTTATAATTAATGAATTCATTTATAAAGAGAATTGTAGGACTTCACAGTTTTAAAATATTTGGTCATCTCACTGTACAAATAAAATGTACTCTTAGTAGCCTAGTATATACTATTTATTCTCTGTAATGGATAATATTTAGAGCAGGTTGAATCAGTTATTTTCTAATGCTTCTTTGGATAAAGAATGCATTAAAACTTTTTTTTTAATTTACCTCAGATATTAACACTTAATCCAGCTGAATAAATATAATTTATACCTTTCTCATTTTGAATATTCTGCTCCCAGCTAGTCTTTCATAATGAAATGTAAATGGGTCCCAAAAACATGAAACTTAAGTATTAATTTACTCTGGAGAAAATCACTCAGAAGGTTTCTGCATTTTCCTCATAAAATAATTTCACAAATTCCAGAAATCACTGAAGCATTTTTGGATGAGGGATTAAGCACAAGCATCCTACCGATATACAGAAAGAAATCCATCAGAGTCTAGCCTCCCAGTGGAACTCCTGCAGGGCCATGTAGGAGAACATTTTCATGGAACAGCTGCTGTTAGATTCTGCTATAATTAAGTCAAATATGGAATACATATTTCAAAAAGTATTTCTGAATCAAGTTAACAGTATATATATATTAGGATGTAAATGTACATTTTATTACAGGTGATTTCTTTAGAAATTTAGAAATTGCAGAATAATGTAGCTCAGAAGCCAGCCACTCAGCTCACTACACCAGCTCTCTGATTGAGCTTTTCCTCTGTTCCCACACCCCTCAAGTGCCTTCTAAAAGCTTTCCTTTCAATCTCTAATCAAATCCCTTTCAAAAGTTACTTTTGGATGAGACTCCATAGCTCCCAGTAAGAGCAGTAGAAACAATAATAATTCAGTGTTTCAAAGACTTCCTCATGCCACCTCAGGATAGTTTCCCAATCTCCTAAATCAATGTTCTTCTTAACTAACTCATTCACCATTGAAATCAATTTTAACTTATTTGTACTACCAGAACTACTTAATCATTTTCACCTTTCTACGAGCACTATGGCTAATAAAACTCTTCAGTCTTTTTCAGAACCAATCACAAACCTGACTACTACTATTAAGATTTTGCATAGTGTCCTTGCTTTCATATCCCATGCCTCTATCAATAAACATATAGATTTAACAAGAAATTTGTCAACAACCTGACCGTCAGTATGGACAAGAAAAACAGAGATGATTGTGGACTTCAGGAAGGCACAGGTTTTCAATAACGGATGTGAGACGAATGAATACCCTGCTATCACAAACGCTTCTTCACTAGGATAGGGAGTTATTTATCATTTACTGTTTATCTGAGCTGCACACTTCACATGCATTTCAAATTTTATTTTATTAACTTATTTGTGGTAATATTTTGTTCTGTGCGCTGTGCCAGATATACAGGTTTCCCCCATTATCCGAAGGTAGAGCGTTCCTATGAAACCTTTCTTAAGCCGAAATGGCGTAAAGCAAAGAAGCAATTACCATTAAATTACATGGGAAACATTTTTGAGCATTCCCAGACCCAAAAAAATAACCTACCAAATCATACCAAATAGCACATAAAACCTAAAATAACACTAACATATAGTAAAAGCAGGAAAGATAAGATAAATACACTGCCTATATAAAGTGAAAATAATGTATGTACAGTGTAGTTTCACTTACCAGGATCAGGAAGATTTAGCCAAAACTGACTTGTAGGAAAAAAATCACGTACATGCATGTGCATACACCCGCCCGCGCAAGGCTTCATGGTCATGGTAGTCTTTCTTCAGGTAAACACAAGTTTAAAGTGAGCACCTTTTCTCATAAAATCGAAAATCCTCTGGATTTCTTTCAGTTAGCAAAAACAGGTACTAATGTAGGTCTTTCATAAAAGCGAAGTGGCATAAAGCAAACTTTTGTAAAGTGGGGGACACCTGTATCTTTTCTGGTTATGCCATGGTCAGGAGGAACATTGTTTCATTTGATCGTGTATATGTACATTTAGATGACAATAAACAAATTTGACTCCTTAACTGTACAGCCAAGCAAGCACATTGCATGTCTATAAAACTAGGAAAATCATTTGGCCCCTTCTGTCCCAAATGGATGTTAGGGCTTGTCTATGTTCCTTCACCATTAAATTTACTATTTAGTTTATATTTTCTCATTACATTCAGTTCAGAGTGTGTTTTAATTCATACTCCTCTGAACTAAGTTTCATCTGTCACCTGTCTTCACAATTGTTCACATTGTCTATAAACTGCATTTCTAAATACCATGTAATTTGCAAAATATGAAATTATGCACTGTAAATTTAAATCCAGCCCAACCAATGCCAAACAATGGGTAATGTCACAGTATCCTTCTGTGATCTCCACTGCTCACTGTTTCTATTAGTCAATATTGTATCCATGCTGACAATATTTTTGAAATGAATTTTTTTTAAAAAAAAGTCTGCTACAGGCATAGTTAAACAATGCCCAAAATGAGCAGTGCGAGCTGCCTTAATGACATCATCCAGTAGCACTCACATCCATGGTGATGAAGTGCATTGAATGGTTGAACATAACTAGAATCAATCCCTGCTTCAGTACAGGCCAGGACCCACTCTAATTCGCCTATCGCCACAACAGACCTGTGACGGACGCAATCTCAATGGCTCTCCACATGGCCTTGGATCACCTGGACAATAGAAATGCCTACATCAGGATGCTATTTATTAACCATAGCTCAACACTTAACACCATCATTCCTATAGTCCTGATTGAAAAGCTACAAAACCTGGGTCTCTGCACCTCCCTCTGCAACTGGAACCTCGACTTCCTAACCAGAAGACCACAATCTGTGCAGATTGATGATAACATCTCCATCTCGCTGACAATCAATGTTAGCACACCTCACTGGTGTGTGCTTAGCCCAGTGCTCTACTCTCTCTACATCCATGACTGTGTGGCTAGGCACAGCTCAAAAACAATCTGTAAATTTGCTGATGATACAGTCATGTTGGCAGAATATCAGATGGTGATGAGAGTGCATACAGGAGCCAGCTAATTGAGTGGTGTCACTGCAACAACCTTGCATTCAACATCAGTAAGACGAAAGAACTGACTGTGGATTTCAGAAGGGTAAGGCAAGGGAACAGAAATCAATCCTCAAAGAGGGATCAGAAGTGGAGCGAGTGAGCAATTTCAAGTTCCTGGGTGTCAATATCTCTGAGAACCTAACCTGGTCCCAAGAATTCAATACAGTTATATAGAAGGCAAGACAGCAGCTGTATTTCATTAGGAGTTTGAGGATTTTAGGTTTGTCACCTAAAACACTTGAAAATGTCTACACATGTACCATGGAGAGCACCCTGACTGGCCGCATCACCATCTGGTACGGTGGTGGGGAGTGATGCTACTGCACAGGAATGAAATAAACTGCAGAGGGTTGTAAATTTAGTCAGTTCCATCTTGGGCTCTAGCCTACAAAATACCCAAGACATCTTCAAGGAGCAGTGTCTCAGAGAGGCAATGTCCATTATTAAGTACCCAGGGCATGCCCTTTTCTCACTGTTACCATCAGACAGGAGATACCAAAGCCCGAAGGTACACACACAGCAATTCAGGAACAGCATCTTCCCCTCTGTCATCCGATTGAACCCTTGGACACCACCTCACTACTTTTTTTATTTCTGTTTTTGCCCTACTTATTTAATATTAACATATATATTTACTGTAGTTCAGTTTGTCTATATTTATCGTGTATTGCTTGGTACTGTTGCCACAAAGTTAACAAATTTCATGACATATGCAAATGATATTAAACCTGATTCTGATCAGCATGCCATTATTAATATTTCCCAGCTCTTTCAGAACCTGGGTGCCATTGGAATTAGACTAAGTTATTTCATTAAATCAGTCATACAGCACAGAAAAAGGCCCTTCAGCCCATCAAGTCAATTCCATCCACCAGAACCCATCTATAAATTACAACACATGGTCTGTAGCTACTGCTTACCTACTTAATTGGCAAGAACATTTAATACTTACAAGTGAGTCACAAAACATGACAGGAAATATCTAGGCTTGCATCACTGAAGCATACATGAAATATTAAGGGCTTAATTGTGACCAAACTACCTCTTAACACTGAAACTCACCCTTCAGCTGTGGAGTGTTCTACCTTTAGACTTTAACTATTGTTAAAGATTTCAAAACATATGATCTTTCTGGAGCATTGTGACGATGATCGACTAAGTTGCCTGGGAGCAAACTTTGTTGATCACTCCCAAGATAACTTGGTCTTCCCAATGCATTGAAGGTTTGGGCCTGTGTCAACATAGTTTGTTGCTTGTGTTTGATCCTTCTGTCACCTCTACAAACATCCCACCTTCAGGTCACTAGTGAGTGCCCTGTCCCTCATCATTTATATCTTCACCCTGATCCTGGGTCCCAACCAGACTCTCTTTGTTTTGCCACTTCCATCACAGCACTGGCTGCAGTTATTCTTCTCAAACCCAACTGCAGTTGTTCTCCACTCCCTGCCTTCAGCAACTGTATCTCACCCTATCCCTATCCCTCCACCCACACCCACTATGTAAAGTACGGATCTGATGAGGCCTACTAGTTCCTTCCTCTCTTCCTCCACTGAACTAATCATCAGTCCTAACATGTGCAAATATTTTTGAAGACTAAAATATGAAACTCCCAGTTGTGCACAAGGCCATTGCTTTCTAAGTAGTAACCATTTCTGTCCAAATGTTCTCCTACTGAAACACTTTTCAGACACTTTCCTAAGAAAAAGATGCAGCATGGTTTTTTGCTTCACTTGAACATCAAATCAGAGAAGTGCTGTTGCACACATTCCAATTCTCCCTTCTCTTTGCCCTTCATATTTCTATGATTCCACTCTAGTTAAGACTAATATACTTAAACATTTCTTAAGATTTATTCCCTACAATTGGAAGTAATACAGACTTTATAGGCAATATCCATGATATGAACATCAAAGCCACATTTAATGAAAATGTCTAACTTGTGTAAATGAATAATGTAGGAGGAGAATTAGAACTAGTCTCAAAAGATTGACAACGTGGAATCCAGGGCTTAAACAAATAAGGTAAATTAAATCAGGAAGAAAATCCTCAAAGCATGTGCTCTGCTATATCTAGAATCTACTGAACATTACTGTCATTACATTTGATAAAATTTATTAGGAGACATGATTTTTTTTCAATGATATTGATTCCTATTCTTTCAATGAAATGTTACAAATGTCTCTTAGCCTACCAGCAATGCTAACTCGAAGCTAACAAGGATAACATTTTATTTTTCCTAGTGGTTGTCTGAACTACATATTTTAATTTATTCAAAGTTATCGCTAACAAGCTACACACAAATTTTGATGATATTTGCGTGAGCTTTTTTTTTTTACACAGAAGTATAACTAGGTTACAAATCTCAAATTTCTGGTGATGTTGAGTATAATCTTCATCAAGTAATTTGAAAGCAAACTCTAACCAAGGCTAGGACATGTTTCCATATATCATAACACAACGATGGCCAGGATTTTCCAGAATATGCTGTGCCCACACTCGTATCTAATATTCCTCATTCCCTAGAAATTGCCTTCTTCGTAACAAGGTTAATTACAGTGGCCTAGATAGTTCTGGAGTCAAGTGGAGAAGCTCTGAATAGGAACTGGAGATCCATCACAGAAGGGCCAGAAAATCCATGTCCACATAACTCCTCAGGAAGACTTTGACAGCCGGAGAAAAAGAACACCCCCAGCTATTGAAACTGTGAAGATTTTCTGGGTGTCTCTGACATACACCCAGAAAGCAGAACATAGAACAATACAGCACAAGAAACAGCTCCTCAAACCACAATGGTGTGTCATACCAATTAATCTCATAGCACTAATTGACTAATCCCTGCCACCTACACATGGTCCATATCCCTCTGTTCTCTGCCTTTTCCTATGCCTATATAAGAACCTCTTCAATGCCTCCTCCGCATCTGCCGTCACCAACAATCCAAGCAATGCTGTCCTGGCACTCACTTTAATGCACGCCTGAGTAAAAGCTATCTACTGTGCCTCTCTTATTTTTATAGTCTGAAGGCCAAGGCTGCTATGCCACTCTATCACAATGATAACATTAAGAAAAGTAATTACTGAAGTAGGGAAATACCGTCAGGGAGGAGGCACATTAGCAGCGATATTTCAATAGGAGCTTGAGGATATTTGTTATGTCACCAAAGACTAGCAAATTTCTTCAAATGCATTGTGGAGAACATTCTGACTGCAGCGTTATCATCTGTTTCAGAGGCGCCAATGTACAGGATTGGGAAACGCTGCAGAGGATTGTAAATGTAAGCCAGCTCCATCATGGCTTCTAGCCTCCTCACCGCCAAAGACATATTCAAAAGGCAATGCCTCAAGAAAGCAGATTCATCTTTAAGTACCTTCACCATCTTGGACACGCTCTCTTTCATTATTACCATCAGGAGGAGAGACAGTCTTAGGAACAGCTTCTTCTCTCTGCCATTAGATTTTTGAATGGCCCAGGAACCCATGAATACTACCTCACTCTTTTGCTCTTTTTGCACTGATTATTTTATTACATATAATTGTAATTTTATGCATTGTACTGTACAATGGCATGGCATATGTCAGTGATAATAAAATTGATCCTGATAATTCCGATATGATTTAGCTCTCAAATCTCTGGCAAAATGCAACTGGATTGATTATTCAGAGCAACACAAACTAAATGCTGGAGGAACTCAGCAGGTCAGGCAGCATCTATTGAAATGAATAGATAGTTACTCTGATTTCTAATAGTAATGAATATTTGAAATATAAAATTTCAAAGATTATTTTGTGCTATTATTGTATTAACTTTTATTTGTTAGCAATAAATCAAGACTCTGATTCAATTTAGATTGTTTCCTTTCCAGATGTCCCAATTAAAATGCTGTATTAATGCTGGAGTAATAAAATGGATTCAACAGTGGCTAGATGGGAGATGCCAGAGAGTAGTGGTGGATAATTGTTTATCGGGATGGAGGCCGGTGACTAGTGGGGTGCCTCAGGGATCTGTTTTGGGCCCAATGTTGTTTGTAATATACATAAATGATCTGGATGATGGGGTGGTAAATTGGATTAGTAAGTATGCTGATGATACTAAGGTAGGAGGTGCTGTGGATAATGAGGTGGGTTTTCAAAGCTTGCAGGGAGATTTATGCCGGTTAGAAGAATGGGCTGAACGTTGGCAGATGGAGTTTAATGCTGAGAAGTGTGAGGTTTTACATTTTGGCAGGAATAATCCAAATAGAACATACAGGGTAAATGGTAGGGCATTGAGGAATGCAGTGGAACAGAGAGATCTAGGAATAACAGTGCATAGTTCCCTGAAGGTGGAGTCTCATGTAGATAGGGTGGTGAAGAAGGCTTTTGGAACGCTGGCCTTTATAAATCAGAGAATTGAGTACAGAAGTTGGGATGTAATGTTAAAATTGTACAAGGCATTGGTAAGGCCAAATTTGGAATATTGTGTACAGTTCTGGTCACCGAATTATAGGAAAGATATCAATAAATTAGAGAGAGTGCAGAGACGATTTACTAGGATGTTACCTGGGTTTCAGCACTTAAGTTACAGAGAAAGGTTGAACAAGTTAGGTCTCTATTCATTGGAGCGTAGAAGGTTGAGGGGGGATTTGATCGAGGTATTTAAAATTTTGAGAGGGATAGATAGAGTTGACATGAATAGGCTGTTTCCATTGAGAGTAGGGGAGATTCAAACGAGAGGACATGATTTGAGAGTTACGGGGCAAAAGTTTAAGGGAAACACGAGGGGGTATTTCTTTACTCAGAGAGTGATAGCTGTGTGGAATGAGCTTCCTGTAGAAGTAGTAGAGGCCAGTTCATTTGTGTCATTTAAGGTAAAATTGGATAGGTATATGGACAGGAAAGGAGTGGAGGGTTATGGGCTGAGTGCGGGTAGGTGGGACTAGGTGAGATTAAGAGTTCGGCACGGACTAGGAGGGCCGGAATGGCCTGTTTCCGTGCTGTGATTGTTATATGGTTAAAAGTACATATCAACTTATATTTATGCAGACCTAGGAATGAAGTTAAGGTGATGACTATTTACAACAGTCTCAAAATGTCATGTATCTTTAATGCTTTTCCAGGATGGAATTTGTTTATAAAGAACTGTGCATTAATATTCAAGGCCACTTTTTCCCTCCGAGCATCAATTGATATATTATTTTCTCAAAATCTGCTACTTCACTACGTACACTTATTACATATTTATCTTAACCGACATCATCATTCACCTCTAGCATTCATTCTCACAGATTTTGTTGCCTTGAATTTTTTGCAACATCTATTAGATCTGAAGCCAGTTGTTTTGTGCCTGTGTAAAAGTTACATTTGGAAGTTGAGAATAGCAGCTCAACCTACAAATATCTGAGGTGAACAATTAGTTGCATTTATCATTTAGGGAAACATCCATTTACACGATTCATACTTTATACATGTCAATCATCCCAATTTATTTATTTTTATACTCTCAATTCAACACCAAAGATTGATCCTTATAACCTGTCACTTAGGGTGTAGGCTTTATAAGAATGTTTTAATGTTAGCATTCACTGTATTTATTTTGTCTATCTTCTCTGTAATTTTCTCGAAGGATAAGCTTTATTTATCCATGCTGATCTTAACCACTGCTGAGAAAGACATAAAATTATCACAAATCCAAATGAGTCATTTCATGATTTATCTTCACAAAGTATTTGTGAAACACGATAAATCATGAACTGAAAGATATTAAAATCAATTGGTTCCTAGTAAAGAAACAGTTGGTGAAATCGGCTGCTGTTTCATGCCGAAGGCTTTCAGCTCTGCACACTGTCACAATCTCGGCACTAATGGCATCTGCTCTGTGGGGAAACAACACATACTGAAGAAGCAGTAATCACAGGTGTAGTCTTTCATAAATGCTTTTGCTACTGTTGTCAAGGTGATGGAGTCAAATTTCAAGTTTCAGCAGCAGCTGGTTTGAACATGCAGAGAGATATACTCCAGAGAATCCACGATTTCAGGAGGTCAAGTAAGAGTGTAATGCTTTGTACTCAAACAAAGCAGCTTACATGGAGCTTGGTCTCCAATACTAGTATTGGATCAGACAGAAAGGTTTGAACAACATAGCGGGAAAACTAATTAAGAATTTTGTATCGGCCTTCATTACCAAAATCTCAGAAGACCGGGTAATGTTGATTATGGACACAGTAAAAACTAGAAAGGAGGTGTTGGCTCAAGGACTGGAGATGCAGATGTTTTAAAAACTACTTTTTGATAAAGTAGTAAGGCAAAACTCAGAAATGATTACTTTTGATCTGGACTTCCAAATTTAGTAGAAAGATAATCAGTGCCTTGAAAGGGGAATTAGATAGGTATTTGACAGAATAATTTGCAGGACTGTGGTTTAAAAAAAAGATTGACAAGATTGCTCTGACAGGAGCAGGCATTCATTTGATTGGGAGAACAGCCTCCTTCCATGCCAAAAAAAATCAAAGCTCAACTTCTTTTGATGCGCCAGTGATATGCTGAGTTTAGCGTTAACATCTATTGCTCCAATTTCCATAAATGTGCACAAAGTTGGGACAAAAACATATTGAAATAGCACCATGACATTTTATACACCAATTCACGTGCAGAAGCACACCTGAAAAGTTCCCACTGAGAGCTGTATTCAGAACTTGAAGCAGCCATGCTGTTCTGCTGTTAAAAATACTTCCCTCCATGGACAGCCCAGACCGTTTACAGAAAAGTATGGCACAGAGGTGAGGGTAAACACAGAGGAAGCAGTGACCTCGGCTATGTGTGGTCACTCCTGTATGTGATCCGATACAGTGTTCAATTTCTGTGTAGCTGATGGCTCCACAATGAAGTACAAGCTGATCAGCTGAGCAGGTATACAGAAGTGCATAACGAAGTAACATTGTGATTATACTGCAAGGTTGGCCCATTATAAACAGAGAGTCCGCAGATGCTGGAAATCCAGAGTAACACACACAATGCTGGAAGAACTCGCTGGTCAGGCAGCATCTATGGAGGGAAATAAATAGTCAGCATCTTGGGCCAAGACAGTTAGATGGGACTGGAAAGGACAGAGGAAGAAGAAGCCAGAATCAGAAGGTGAACGGAGGGAAAAGAAGTTAGCAAGAGACAGGTGAAGCCAAGTGAGGGGGAAGTTGGGTGGGTGACGTGAGAATCTGGGAGGTGATAGGTGGAAAAGGAGAAGGGCTGAAGAAGGAGGTGTCTGATAGAAGAGGAGAGCAGACTATGGGAGAAAGGGAAGGAAGAGAGGCATGTGATGAGCAGGTTAGGAGAAGCTAAGAGGCAAGAGGGGAGCCAGAGTGGGGAATGGAAAAGAGAGAACATGGTGGGGGGGGGGGGGTGGTTGAAGTGACTGGAAATTAGAAAAATCAATGTTCATGCCACCAGGTTGAAGGCTACCCATTCAGAATATGAGGTGTTGCTCCTCGAGCCTGATGATGGCTTCATTGTGGCAGTAGAAGAGGCCATGGACTGACATGTTAAAATGGGTGTGGATAGAAGAAGTAAAGTGAGTGGCCAGCAAGTAATCCCACCTGTCGCAGTGGACAGAGCCAAGGTGCTTGACATAACAAGGTTGGCACATTCAGGAGGAAATCTGCAGATACTGGAAGTCCAAGCAAGACATACAAAATGTTGGAGGAAATCAGCAGGCCAGGCAACATCTGTGTAAGAGTTCAGTCGATGTTTCAGGCTGAGACCCTTCAGCAGGACCCATCAGCGTGTCTGAAACGTCAACTGCGCTCTTTTCCACAGATGCAGCCTGACCCGCTGAGTTGCTCCAACATTTTGTGTGTGAAGGTTGGCACATTGTTATGTCACGTTACTAACCTTGCACCTTCATCAAAGATATATCACAAACTCTGCACTCAGTTGTCAAACTGACGGTGTTCCATGAAAGGAGCCCTATTGGAGAGCAGCTCACTTATAAAGGAAAACAAAGTGGCAACTTTTACCATCTTTTTGATTTATTTTTCAGTATCTGGGCATTACTAGCCAGATTGTCATTTTTTTTTGCCTATCATTAATTGCCCATAGAAATGTGGTGCCAAGGCACCTTCTTGAACTGCTGCAGTCCTTCCACTGGGGAGTGTTGGGGAGACAGTACCAGGATTGATGTAAATGCCAGCCTTAGATCAGTGAGGCTAAGGACAAGTAGGTTTATCCCTTGTTTGCTCTGATCACCATCTGCTGCAGACCCAGTCTGGCAGTCATGTCCTTCAGGACTTGGCCAACATGGTCAGTGGTGGTGCCAGCAAGCAACACTAATCCCCTACACAAAGTATGCTTTGTGCCCTTGCTTACTTTCCATGTTTGTTCTAAGTGTTGTTCAGCTCATAGGATCAGAGCCGCGGTTTGGCAGTAAAAAATTTATTAGTCAATGCTTACTAGACTGCTGGTGTCACATCCTCATCACCTGCCTTTTTACTACCAGTTTTTTTTAAAGGGTTGTGAAGCCTGCCAAGGAAAGGCAAAAAAAACTGATAAGCATAATAAAATTGCAATGGAATACAATGGATTACAAATGAAAAAGAAAACATCAATATACTCCATGTATCATGTTCAAGTATCTAAGTTGTTAAAGAGTAGACACTTACGATTCACACTTTTCATCACTTCTGGACCAGTATGTACCTTACAATGAAGCCCTTTGAAATTGTTTTAAAGTATGTATTGCAGCAGATAATTTGCACCAGCTGAGCTCTAATAGAACCAAAAAGCAGGCCACTCAGCCCATCAGGTACCTGACAATTCTAATCCCACTTTGCAGCACTCAGCCATTACCATTCGATACCATGCTTTTTAGGTGCTCATCTAAATATTTATTACATGTTGAGGGAGTATTGCTTCCACATCCTACAAGTAGTCTGTTTCAAACTTTAATTAATCTCTGGGTGAAAAATATTCGTATTCAGATCCCCATAAATCTCCTTAGCTAAACTTAAACCCATGCCCTCTGGTTATACCCCACTATGCCAGGGGAAAAGCTTTTCACTATCTACCCCTTATAATGTTGAATGCTGACATCAATCAGGTCTATCTTCTCCACTTCACATAGAGATAAACTCAGCCTACTATTTTTCTCTATACAGCTGAAATCCCCCATTCCAGGTAACATCTTGGTAAATCTCTGCTGTACACCTGCAGTGTATTCACATCCTTCCTTCAGCGTGGAAACCAGAATAGAAACATAGAAAACCTACAGCACAATACAGCCCTTTGGCCCACAAAGTTGTGCCGAACATGTCCCTACCTTAGAAATTATTAGGCTTCCCAATAGCCCTCTATTTTACTAAGCTCCATGTAGCTATCCAAAAGTCTCTTAAAAGACCCTATCGTATCTGCCTCCACCACTGTTGCCAGCAGCCCATTCCATGCACTCACCACTCTGAGTAAAAAACTTACCCCTGACATCTCCTCTGTACCTACTCCCCAGCAACTTAAACCTGTGTCCTCTTGTGGCAACCATTTCAGCCCTGGGAAAAAGCCTCTGACTATCCACACGATCAATGCCTCCCATCATCTTATACACCTCTATCAGGTCACCTCTCATCCTCCGTCGCTCCAAGGAGAAAAAGCCAAGTTCACTCAAAACTATTCTCAAGGCATGCTCCCCAATCCAGACAACCTCCTTGTAAATCTCCTCTTTCTATGGCTTCCACATCCTTCCTGTAGTGAGGCGACCAGAACTGAGCACAGTACTCCAAGTGGGTCTGACCAGGGTCCTATACAGCTGCAACATTACCTCTCGGCTCCTAAATTCAATTCCACAATTGATGACGGCCAATGCACCATGTGCCTTCTTAACCACAGAGTCAACCTGCGCAGCTGCTTTGAGCATCCTATGGACTCGGACCCCAAGATCCCTCTGATCCTGCACACTGCCAGGAGTGTTACCATTAATACCATTAATTCTGCCAACATATTTGACCTAACAAAATGAACCACTTCACACTTATCTGGGTTGAACTCCATCTGCCACTTCTCAGCCCGGTTTTGCATCCTATCAGTGTCACCCAGAATGACACCTATTACGAATGAAGGGTGCAAAGTCGCCCCCTCCTTTTTGAGAATCGCAAGATCACTATTATTTCGGATCTGAGACCCAGGAAATGAGAGAGAAGAGACACAGGAACAGCAAAGGCAGTCGTTGAGACACCGCAGAATACACAAGGTGGAATGCCTCCTATTTGACAAAGAGAGAGATTACTGCTATTGTCTCTTGAGGAGGGAGTTGTGTATTGAGTACTGTACTGTTCATTGAAACCCCTCAGGGGACAACCAGAGTGGTCTGGTTGAGGGATTGCATCATCCCAACCTGATTGACATCTGAGACCCCGTGAGAGAGGATAAAAGAGGGTCTGGGGAAAACACCCCTCAGACGCACCAGGAGAAACACTAGAAATCCAGTGACAGCGTTTTACAGCGAACGCCGGTGAGAGCTTGTGTGTGTCCTCCCTTGCCTGGGTGGCGGGCTCATCACGGAAGAACGGTTTAGCTAAAGGAAAGGTCACACTTGAACGTCCACAACAACGAGACCCCGACAGATCGAAATCATAAAGGAGGGTTGGCAAAACCCGTAGCGGTAACTGTTCCCATTCTATTCCTGTCTCTCTCGCTCTCTCCAACAATTGCAACACAGTGACAACCAAACAATGGCAGCTTGTGTGAACTGCAGTGAACTTTATATTTCCATCGGACAATTCATTATCCCCTAGACAACGATAGAGCTTATTTCTTATTGATTATTATTATACCCGCACTTTTAGGTTTAGTATCGACGACGTATATTATCTGTATATTTGCATTGATATTATTTTTGTGTATTTTTACTAATAAATACTGTTAAAAATAGTATCACCAGACTCCAACAGATGCCTCTATCTTTGCTGGTAAGACACCCAGTTATGGGGTTCGTAACACACCCAGTATTACAGATTTGCCTTAACAATACTTTAGATAATTGTACCATAACCTCCACATGCTTAAATTCTACAATATGCTCTGGCTAAAGAAAACAAGTATTCTATTTGCCTTCTTAATGGTCTTTTCTGCCTGTGCTGCTGCCTTCAGGAATCCCTGGGCACGTATGCAAAGATCCTTGTTCTTCTGCAGGCTTTAACCAAAGGAAAAATATTGGCCAAGGCTTGCTAGTTTTCTAAATGGTGCCATGGGTCTACTACATCGATGTCAAACCCAACAGATATTTATTTTGTACAATAAAAATGATCTCACCATCTACCTTGTCATGGGTCTTGCACCGTACTTGTCTACCTGCACTGCACTTCCTTTGTAAATATTACTATAAAACTATCTTCTGCATCCTGTTATTGCTTATCCCTTTGTTCTTCAATGTACTTGTATTTGGAATGGACTGTATGGGTGACATGCAAAACAAAGTTTTTCACTCTATCTCTGTACATGTGACAATAATAAACCAATTAATAATATTACCAGTGCAAAATTTCCTTAATATCACACCTAACACCACTGTAGACTTTGGTACTCAAGTCTTTCAGTGGATCTTTAACATAAAACCTTCTAAATCAGATGTAAGAATGCTATCAAATAAGCCACAAGCTTGAAGGACTTTAATAGATTGGTGCTAAATATGTCTGGTCAGTGCAAAACCACAATTATCAAAGGCATTAGCATATTGTCAAAGAGTTATTAAAAGATAAGATACAATAAAGAGACATTTGTAATCAGACAAGAGAGCATTAGACAAGTTAAGGCATTGAAAGCTTATAGATCTGCAGAACCTGCCATCTTGAATTGCAAGGTTTTAAAGTGATGGTTATGGATATAATGGTTGCTTCATTCCAAAATTCCATACTATCTAGGCTTATTTCAACAGATTGGAAGGTAACAAATGTAACTTCACTTTTATTTAAAGGAAGGAGAGGAAACACAGAGAACTACATACATCGTCAGTGGTGGGTAAATTAATGGAAAGTATTCATAGAGATGGTATATATAATTATCTGGATAGACAGGGTCTGATTAGGAAGTCAACATGGATTTGTGCATGGAAGGTCATGTTTGACAAATCTTGTTGAATTTTTTGAAGAGGTTACGAGGAAAGTTGATGAGGGTAAAGCAGTGAATGTTGTCTACATGGACTTCAGTAAGGCCTTTGACAAGGTTCCACACGGAAGGTTAGTTAGGAAGGTTCAATCGTTAGATATTAATATTGAAGTAGTAAAATGGATTCAACAGTGGCTGGATGGGAGATGCTAGAGAGTAGTGGTGGATAACTGTTTGTCAGGTTGGAGGCCGGTGACTAGTGGTGTGCCTCAGGGATGTGTACTGGGTCCAATGTTGTTTGTCATATACATTAATGATCTGGATTATGGGGTGGTAAATTGGATGGAGAGAGATTTAGGCCAATTAGAAGAGTGGGCTGAACGATGGCAGATGGATGTGTGATAAGTGACAAGTGTGAGGTGCTACATTTTGGTAGGAATAATCCAAATAGGACATATATGGTAAATGGTAGGGCATTGAAGAATGCAGTAGAACAGAGTGATCTAGGAATAATGATGCATAGTTCCCTGAAGGTGGAATCTCATGTAGATAGGGTGGTGAAGAAAGCTTCTGGTATGTTGCCCTTTATAAATCAGAGCATTGAGTATAGGAGTTGGGATGTGATGTTAAAATTGTACAAAGCATTGGTAAGGCCGAATTTGGAATATTGTGTACAGTTCTGGTCACCGAATTATAGGAAAAATGTCAAGAAAACAGAGGGAGTACAGAGAAGATTTACTAGAATGTTACCTGGGTTTCAGCACCTAAGCTACAGGGAAAGGCTGAACAAGTTAGGTCTTTATTCTTTGGAGCGTAGAAGGTTGAGGGGGGACTTGATAGAGATATTTAAAATTATGAGGGGGATAGATAGAGTTGACGTGGATAGGTTTTTTCCATTGAGTGTAGGGGAGATTCAAACAAGAAGACATGAGTTGAGAGTTAGGGGGCAAAAGTTTAAGGGTAACACGAGGGGGAATTTCTTTACTCAGAGAATGGTAGCTGTGTGGAACGAGCTTCCAGTAGAAGTGGTAGAGGCAGGTTCAGTATTGTCATTTAAAGGAAAATTGGATAGGTATATGGACAGGAAAGGAATGGAGGGTTATGGGCTGAGTGCGGGCCAGTGGGACTAGGTGAGTGTAAGCATTCGGCACGGACTAGAAGGGCCTAGATGGCCTGTTTCCGTGCTGTTATTGTTATATGGTTATATCTAGTCTGTTGATAATAGGGAAAAATGCTAGAATTGAAAAGAAAGTGAATAGAAGATGCCCAGAAAGTGATGAAATTAGCTGAATCAACATGGAATTATGAAAGGAAAAGCCTCTTAGTTAAATCTGTTAAAGGTGTTGAGACAATAAGTAGCAGAATAGATAAGGTGGAACCAGATGATATTGGGTATTTGGACTTCCAGAAGGCTTTGGATAAACCAAAAGGCTTCTGATTATCCAACAGGTTATTTAACATAATGAGTGCAATTGAGGTTAGGTTTAATATCTCAACAAGAACTGTTAATGGGCAAAGAACAAATAGTAATAATAAACAAGTCAGTTTGGGGTTGGGAGACTGTCAATGGAGCACCATGCCCCAACTATTTAGTAATTTGGAGGAAGGGACCAAGGGTAAAATATACAGGGTTGTTAATGATACAAAGTTGTATGGGATTAGATGGATTGTAAAAAATAATTCAGGGAGACTTCAGAAAGATAGGTTAAATGAATGGGCAAGGACTTCAGAGGCATGATTTTGCAAAGGTATACAAAATATCGAATATTTGCTAAAAAGGTTAGACTAGAAAACAACTACAAATTAACTTGTTCAAACACGAGGAAGAAACAGCTTTTGCTTACAGGTTTAAGATAATTGTACAGGGAATTCTGTCTTCCACGTGGGCATCAAACAACATTTGGAACTAAGCCCCCTGGCAGAGCAAAAGAAAAATGTTCTATTCATTTAGAAACAATTACATGTAGAGTAGGATTTTTCTGGATGGATGAATCAAGAAGGGCAAAATGATGTTCCTTATCCCCTTGTAGCTCAATCTTGTGGTGTAATATCGAGTGATTAATCAATCAATTCCTGGTCAAAGTGCCAAACAACATTAGAAACACAAGAGACAGCAGATGCTGGAATCTGGAGCAACAAACAGTCATGGTGAAGGGGTTTGAACCCACAGAAGCTGCTTGAATTACTAAGTTCTTCCAGGAGTTTGCTGCCGAAGTATATTAACGTGTTTGCATATTTTAACAGAGTACCCTTTAAGGAAAATTTTTTAATAATTCTGCAAGAGACAACTGAATGAGATATGTTGTATAGTATGAAAAAGCATACGACAGTATATGAATGTTGATAAATAAGGCCACCTCATTCTACAACGTCAACAGCATTACTTAAATGGTCACAAAGGTTTATATAGATGCGTGGTTGATTGCAAAAGATAAGAAAGCAATAAACAAACATTTATTAAAAGGCTTTTACTGAATGGAATACTTATAGAATTGAAGATAAAGGGATTGCTGTAGCAACATTTCCTAGCAATATTAAAACTATGTTCAACAATTATTGTGTAATTTGAAATGTGGACACAAGTCCAAAGCATCTTTAAGACAAAGACAATGAGCATGGACTATGAGAGACTAAAACCGTATCAAATTTTCAACATTTAAGAACTAATATAAACACTGTAGATTTTGAATCCTGATCATTAATTGTTTGATTTAAATTGCTTATAGTAAATATTACAAACAGCAATATTGATAAATTTTAAAACTTTATTGAAAAAGTAACCAAAATGTATTTAAGGTTGTGATATATAATAAAGTACTCGCATAGACTTAAGCCTGCACCCATTCGACTAAATGTGGGACCGCAGCAGAAACCCCACTTTCGATTCTGGTCATTAGCCTTTTGATCCCACTCGTCAGTAGCCTGATCAATTTTAAATCTTTGGCTTTTATTTTTATAATTGATTGCAAAATCCCTCAAGGATATCCTCCTGCTAAAAATGTTAAAATCTCATTAGAAAATTAAAAACCTATAAAACATATGCGATGTGTGCTTACAGCTTCACATATTGGCCATTCAATCGTTTAAGTAATGGATGATTTTCGCTCCAAAGAAAACAATATCAACTTTTCTGGTGATGCCCGTTATCCCTGGTACCATTCTCACAAATCTGTTCCTCTTTTGGACCTATAAACCCTCTCTAAAATGTTTTGGACAAAACATCCTTCTCAAGATGTGGGCTAACTAGTGTTTAGTACAAGTCCAGCATAACATCCCTGGTTTTGTATCCCATGCCTTAATTTATGAATCACAAAACTTGATCTGCTTTACAATGATATAGTCCTGTCCAAATACAGGCAAGTGGAACAAGCTTAGCTGGGCAATTAGTCAGCATGAACCGATGAGTCCAAAAGGCTCATTTCCACGCTACCACATCTTCTGTGCCCTTATCCAATCATTCCTATAAATTGTAATAAGCTCAGATCCACAGATCCCAGTGGCGCACCACACATTACCAAGCAGAGAAAGATCTGTTTATGTTGACTATCCTGTTAGCCAGCTAATCATCCATTCATGCCACAAAAGTTAACTTTACATGCTAACTTTGTTGCGACACCTTCTGAAAAGTATAGAAATCCACTGGTTCCCTCCTTATCCACCGCACATTTAACATTTTCAGAGAACATTAAACTACCATCTCAATGATGATCATCATTTTGTCTTAGACCATAAGACAAAGGAGCAGAAGTTGGCCATTTGGCCCATCGAGTCTACTCTGTAACTTTATCATGAGACGATCCATTCTCCCATTCAGTCCCACTCCCCTGCCTTCTCCCCATAACCTTTGATGTCCTGGCTACTCAGATACCTAGCAATCTCTGCCTTAAATACACCCAATGACCTGAACTCCACTGCCGCCCATGGCAACAAATTCCACAGATTCACCACCCTCTGGCTAAAAAAATTTCTTCGCATCTCTGTTCTGAATGGGTGCCCTTCAATCCTTAAGTCATGCCCTCTCATACTAGACTCCCCCACCATGGAAAACAACTTTGCCACATCCATTCTGTCCATGCCTTTCAACATTCAAAATGTTTCAATGAGGTCCCCCCTCATTCTTCTAAACTCCAAGGAGTACAGTCCAAGAGCAGTCAAACGTTCCTCATATGTTAACCTTCTCATTCCCGGAATCATTGTGGTGAATCTTCTCTGAACCCTCTCCAACGTCAGCACATCCTTTCTTAAATAAGGAGCCCAAAATGTGGTCCTGTGGTCTTATTTGAACCATATTGAACTTACTAACAATGGCATCAGATCTGTGCTGAACCATAAGACTATATGACACAGGTGAAGAATAAGGCCATTTGGCCAATTCTCTGTATCTCCATTTCATTACGGCTGATTTATTATCCCTCTCAAGCCTATTTTCCTGCCTTCTCCCCATTATCGTTGACAACTGTACTAATCAAGAACCTAATCAACCTCCACTTTAAATATACCCAATGACTTGGGCTCCACAGCTGTCTGTGGCAAAGATCCACAGGTTCACCACCTTCTGGCTAAAGAAATACTTCCTCATCTCTGTTCTAAAGGGACGTCCCTCTATTCTGAGGCTGTGCCCTCTGGCCTTAGACTCTCCACCATAAGAAACATCCTCTCCACACAATGTTATTCTGCACATTTGAGCTCTTTCAGGTGCATAGTTGTAGAGCACATAGAACAGTACAGAACAGGAATAGGCTTGTAAGTTAAATTAGATTAGATCATTGTCCATGCATGTCCCAGGGAGATAATTTTGGATTTCAACAATAGCTAGGCAAATCAAAAGTCAAGGTAGAAGGCCATATGATGCCCTGGCAAATGGAGTTTAAAGTCTGGAAAAGTAAGGTCATACACTTTGGTAACTGGAATTCAAAGGTAGATCATCCAATATAGAAGAGTACAGCACAGGAACAGGCTAGAATAAGCCCCTTTGACCACCACCCTCTGTTTTCTATGGGAAGCCAGTTCTGAATGCAAATGGCCAATTCACCATGGATCCCATGCATCTTAATTGTCTAGAAGAGCCACCCATGAGAGACCTTGTCAAACACCTTTCTAAAATCCATGTAGACAACACTCACAGCTCTACCTTCATCAATCATCCTCGTCACTTTGTCAAAATACTCATTCAGGCTAGTAGGTCACAACTTGCCCTGCACAAGACCCTGCTGGCTCTCCCTAATTAGGCCATGGTTTTTCAGATACTCATAAATCCACTCCCTAAGAATTCTCTCCAGTAACTTCCCTATCACTGATGTGAGTCTCACCTATCTATAGTTTCCAGGATTATCTCTGGTTCCCTTCTTGAATAATCAATAATATTAACTACCGTAGATTCCGGATTTTAAGCCGCTACTTTTTTCCCACATTTTGAACAGCTTTGAACTTTGCGGCCAATAATCCGATGCGGCTAATGCAAAGTTTTTTTCATGCCGCCTCGTAAACATTTTGCCTCGTAACAGTAGACCAATAAAATTGATGAGTAGTTCACAGAGGTCCAATGAAATTGTACGATAAATCAAGCGCACTTTCACAATTAAATTATTGTAAATCAGTCATTTGTACTCACCCTCATCAACATGGAAAACACTCGAAGCATTGTGCTACCTACCCTCTTAGTTTAAACTATATTTGTTTTCTGTACTACATCGCGGGATGCTATGACGACACACCCGGTTTCGCGGCGTCTTGTGGGAAAATGCCGTTTGCGATGAAACGGGACGGAGGGGGTCGAGCGGCGGAGCGGCTTTGGATCCGAGCGAAATCTGCTTTTAAATGCCGTTTGCGATGAAACGGAAAGGAGGGGGGGAGCGGATTCCGCGAGCGGCTTTGGATCCGAGCGAACTCTGCTTTTAAGTTAAAGGTATCAATAACTTTTCCTGGTAGGCTGCAGTATATATATTTTTTACCAGTCGTTAGGAGATATTGGAATGTTGTTCAGTAAAGAAGTATACGCAACGTATATTTAAAAGTAGCCGCGTACGGGCACGGTTCGAAAAAAAGCATTTGCAATATGTATTTGTTTTTGTTACCATATGGATTTAATTAAAAGTTAAAAAAATCCTCACGTGTAATATCTTTCTGTGTAAATATCTCATATTACAACGTGGGACACCTGCGGCCTAAAATCCGGTGCGGCCTTTACATTTAAAAAAATGATTTTATTTCTAAAATTAGTGCCAGCGGCTAAAAATCAGGTGCGCTCTGTAGTCCGGAATCTACGGTACTAGCGAGCCCTCCGAGAACTAAAGAAGCTAAACAGGACCCAAAAATATTGGTCAAGGTCCCAGCAATCTCTTTACTTGCCTCTCTCAATAACCTGGCACATATCCCATCATGCCCTGGGAACTTATTCACTGTAATGCTCTTTAATAGACCCAGCACTATCTCCTCCTCTACCTCAAAATGCCCTAGCCTATTAATACTCTCAGCATTGATATCCCTATCCCTCCATGTCCTTCTCCTCAGTAACTACTGATGTAAAGTACTTAATAAAGACTTCACCCACATCCAAGCAAATGTTCCCCCCTTATCCTTGATTGGTCTCACCCTCTCCCTAGTTACACTCTTGCTCTTGATGTTTGTATAAAAAATAAACAAAAGAAATTTGTGATCTTTATGTTCTAGCCATTTTTCAGTTAAGTTTTATTTTTCCTGAAAAATGTTGGGTCACAATTAAAATGTTGGTCTATGTAGGTTTTAGACCCTCTGAAACCTACATGGACATCAACCTTTATAATACTTAACTACTTGTTAAGGAATCTGCTTTTGAAGTTATTCCATTAATCTTGTTATATTAAAAATAGACAGCATATTTTCAGCTGCCACTGTAACAATCTGCATCAGGCTTTTTTTTTCACAAGCCCATTGGAAGTCATAAAGCTTAAATATTGGCTATTTGTTGAAAAAAAAAACTTTACTGTGACAGCTGAATAAAATCACATGTAAATTATTCAGTGCAGTCATTTGACAAATAAATATTTTATCCTTATGTGCATATTCTAAAAATAATAAATATGGCAGACCTCCTGGAAGTCTTTCATAATCAATGTAGGTAAAGTGATGTTGTGACATTTTGATGCAAGTGAAATGTCAATGTTAATAACTTCAGTCCGTGAGGCTATGTAAATATGTGTACTTTTAACTTTGTGAATCAAATAGTCATAAGGAGATAAATTTTTATGTTTTAAGTGTGTTTGTTTGAGTAAGGTTATGCTGATGCCCCAGTAGTTGGCATATTAGAATAACATAGCGTGATGTGATTAACACAGAGAAACCAACAACTTCCTCATCTTAAAAAAAAGAAACAATAGGCTCCAAGTCACTCTACCCAATTGTATTCATATCTTTCCCAATAGATTTTTAGTAAAAAAGACCAAAGTCATGTTGGGAGATCATCTGGTTAGCACTTAAATGGGATAACAAGACTCCAAGAATGACAGGACAGACCCTTCTGCTCACAATGTTGTGCCAAACTTATTAAACCAATGACTTCTAATTAATCTAATTCCTCTTTCCCACACATTGACTACATTCCTCCCTTTTCTGTATATTCAAGGATTTATCCAAGAGCCTTTTAAGTGTTTCTATGCTATTTGCCTCTACTATCACCCCTTGCAGTGAAATATTAGGCCACAAAAACATGCTTCCCAACTCCTTTGTACTTTCCCTTCTCACTTTAAATATATACCCTCAAATAGTACATATTTCATTCCTGGGTAAGAGATACTGGTTGTCTATGCCTCACATAATTCTATAAACTTCTATCTATTCTCCCCTCTCTGCCAATCCAGAGAAAATTGTCCCAGTTTGTCCAATTTCTCCTCATAGCACATGTCCTCCAAACCAGGTAGCACCTAGTGAACCTTGTCTTCACCCTCCCCAAAGTCCCCATATCGTTCCTATAATTATATGACCCAAATGCAATATTCTCGATCTGGCCTAAGGAGAGTTTTAAAGACTTGAGATCACTGGTCTATAATTTTCAGAATTATCCTTATTTTTTTTCTTGACCAGACAGGCAAAATTAAGTGCCCGCCAATCCTCTGGTACCACACCAGTGACTAGCAAAGAAACAAAGATTTTAGTCAAGGCCCCAATAATCACTCCTTTTGACGCTCTCAATAACTTGGGGTATATCCTATCAGGCCCTGGGGATTTATCCACTTAATGCTTTTCAAGGCACTTAACACTATCTCTATATTTCATTATTCTAATTTTATTTCATAATTCTACATTTCATTAGGAGTTTGAAGAGATTTGGAATATCACCAAAGACTAGGAACTTTCTATGGATCACTGTGGAGAGCATTCTGACTGGGTGCATTATGGAGGGACCAATACACAGGATCCAAAAAAGCTGCTTTTTCAGGATTGAGGGCTGTAAACTCAGCCAGCTCCATCATGGGCACTAGTCTCCGGAACACTGAGAACATTTTCAAAAGGTGATGCTTCAAGAGGGCCGCATCCATTATTAAAGACCCCCACCACCCAAGAGAGGCCGCCTACTCAATGCTACCATGAGGGAGGTTGTTCAGGAGCCTCAAGACATAGGCTCCTGTGCTTTAGGAACAGCTCTTCATCTCTATCATCTGGTTTCTAAGTGGTCCATGATCTCATGAACACCATCTCAACATTTTGCTCTCTTTTTTGCACTACTTTTTTAAAAAAAAACTTATTTGGTTGTATTCATGGGTATTCATGTATGGTTAAATGATAATTAAACTTCAACTTAACTTCAAGATCAAGTTTAATTATCATTTAACCATTCATGAATATCCATGAATTCAGCCAAATGAGATAGCATTCTTCTGGGGCCAAGCTACAGAGCACAATACCAACAGTCATACACAGCATAGCGCAAATATAACACATATAAGATAGCAGAAAATACACAGTCACTAAGCGACACGTCCCATAGATTGATGTTGTTGGAAAAACAACATTCAATCATCTGCAGACAAACGCACACAATTCAGCTCGTCTTCCATTGAGCTGGAAAACAAATTTCATGACATAAGTCAGTAATAATAAACCTGATTCTAATTTTGATTCCTAACCTTGAAATGGCCAAGCATCTAAGTATGTCCACTCTGATCTCGCTATCCTCTAAATCTTTCGCCTCAGTAAATACTGATGCAAATTACTAATTTGGGATCTCACACACATCCTCTGTCCTTATCCTCTGTCCTTAAGTAGAGGTTTCTTCTTTAATCACTGCGTAGTTTTCCCCTCTCCCTTGTTATCCTTTGCCTGTGAATATAAACTAAATAAACAAACTCCAAATTGTTTCTGCCAATTAAAATCAATCTAAACTTGCAAAGGATACTTTGAATATCTTCAGTGTCTATTGTTACTATTGCTGAGAAATTCTGATTTCCTTTTTAACTCACACTTGATCTTGTACTCAAATTAATCTTTCACTAAGATCTCACCATTGCAATAAACCACACGTCTACCCTTTCAGCAACTTTGGATCCCTAAGGTTGTTACGAATGAAGGGAGCAAAGTGCCCCCCCCCCTTTTGAGAATCACAAGATCGCTATTATTTCGGGTCTGATACCCAGGAAATGAGAGAGATACACAGCATGTCAGGAAATGAGAGAGAGAGACGCAGAATACACAACAGGGTGGAATGTCTCCTAAACAGAAGCGGAATGGAACCACTGATTACTGCTATTGTCTCTTGGAGAAGGAATTGTGTATTGAGTACTGTACTATTCATTGAAACCCCTCAGGGACAACCAGAGTGGTCTGGTTGAGGGATTGCATCATCCCAACATGACTGACATCTGAGACCCCGTGAGTGAGGATAAAAGGAAGGTCTGGGGAACACCCCTCAGACACACCAGGAGAAACGCTACGAGATCGGTGAGGGGGCTTGAGTGTGTGTCCACCCTTGCCTGGGTGACAAGTCCTCCACGGAACGGTCTCGCTAAAGGACGGATACCGATCAAGATCGAAAAAAGGAAAGTCGGCAAGTTAATAGCTGTTACTGCTTTCTCTCTATCTCTCTCTCTCTCTCCAACAATTGCAACACAGCGACAAACAAACACTGGAGCCTGTGTGAACTGAAACGAACTTTATATTTCCATCGGACAATTCATTATCCCCTAGACAACGATAGAGCTTATTTCTTATTGATTATTATTATACCCGCACTTTTAGGTTTAGTATTGATGACGTATATTATCTGTATATTTGCATTGATATTATTTTTGTGTATTTTTACTAATAAATACTGTTAAAGATAGTATCATCAGACTCCAACGGACGCCTCTATCTTTGCTGGTAAGACACCCAGTTACGGGGTTCGTAACAGTTGTAATAGCCCCAGGTGGTAGTGCCGATAAGCTCCCACTACTTATTAAATGCTCCCAATGGCACGCGCCTCAAAGAGCTCCTGGCCTTCAGGTTTGGCTTAGCTACTAAGCAGGGAAGAACGGTTTCTGCTGACAGAAGGGGCAAAGGCATTTGATTACTGGTGCCTTAAAACGAGTCACTTCAAGCAGATTGAACTTGTCAGCCATGGTTGCCAGGTCTCCTCGGAGAAGGAAACTCTGATCTCAAACTGGCACTACCTTGCAGCTGATACCCACTCATGGGAAAGACTCCGGGAGTAAACCCCGAGGAAAAATCCAGAGCTGGAGTCCCTGAGGCAGTCCTCAGTTGAGTTCAAAACTGACTGGCAATTCCAGTGACGCCGGTGGTGCCAAACTGTCAGTCTCTGCCGTTCCTTTGGATTCATCAACCGTGTGGTGAGGGGGAGCGTGCTACATGGGCAACAGCTTGCCCTCCATTTCGTATTTTCCTGGTTTGCATAGCACATAGACAGCTGGGACGCAACATCCATGGTCGATCCCGGCCAACAGAGGGTCTCAATCTACTCTTTAGCAAATATTTGCTCAACAAATAGATTATTTAATTTGATTCCTTCCTAACGAAAAATTTTGCTCAGTGCACTTAAATTCTCCCAATATGGCTGCACTTGAATAAACTCACCAATTACTGATCTGCTACCAGGCAATGAGCTGCCATTTTTTAAACAATGTGCACAAGTACAAAGACATCAGACAGCAAGTTATCAATTTAAGAACTGGCACTTGGACAATAATGCCACTGCTAACTTGCTGTCCTCCCAACTGGAGTTGCTCTGGTTGGGAAATCAGCAAGGTCCATGGTTGCATCATGGCCTGGTACGGAAACCCTAATGCCCTTGAGCAGAAAATCTAGCATGACGTCTAAAATTTTGACAACTTCTCTCGAGGTGTGGTGGAAAGTATATTGACTAGTTGTGTCATGGCCCAGTATGGAAACACCGGTCCCCTTGAATGAAAAACAGTTAAAGCCCTCCCCACCATTGAGCAGATCTACATGGAGAGCTGTCACAGGAAAGCAGCATCCATCATCCCTGGATCCACACCACCCAGGCTATGCTTTCTTCTCACTGCTACCATCAGGAACATGGTACAGGTACCTCAGGACCCACACCACCATGTTCAGGAACAGCTATTACCACTCAATCATCAGGCTCTTGTACCAGTGAGGGCAACATCACCCACCATCACTGAACTGTTCCCACAACTTATGGCCTCAGATTCAAGGACTCTTTATCTCATGTTCCAGATATTTATTGCTCTTTTTCCTTTTGTCTTTGAATAGTTTGTTGTTTTTTTGCAAATTGGTTGTTTGTCCATCCTGTTGGGCAGGGTATTTCATTGATTCCGTTCCATTTCAAATTTACTGTGTATGCCCACAAGAAAATGAATCTCAAGGTTGCATATGGTGATGTACATGTACTTTGATAATAAATTTACTTTGAACCTTTAAGTTCCTACCTTATCAAGCACCACTCTGAAATCTGCCAGTGAGTGTCAGTCAGCATATCACTCTAGTCTCATCTTCCTCCACTAAAATCTTTTTGATGCTAAGTACCATACCAGATTTTCTTTCTAGGGGAAACCTACCTCCAGCTTTCTGTGTTCAACGTAAAGTTAATACATGAATTCGGTTCATCATCTAAAGAAGAGTAAGTTGCTCCAGGAATGCAAATAAAACCACAAAGCCTAATTTTCATTGTTGCCAACATACACATTTAAAAACACAATTTTTTTTTTGTGGAGATCAAAGCGTTCGTCAATGCAGCTTTATTCCACCATGATGACTGCCAGGAAGTGGCTACATTCATACAGTTACAATTTAGCTCAATTTGCATTAGCCTTAGTTGTGCAACCACTTTGTCGTCCAAGTCAATAGAGGGTTTACGCTGCATTCAAAAATGTCTGGCATTACCTAAGCTGATACAGTAGATGCTGAAAAGCATGGTGTTGTGGAAGATGGCTTTCAGATGAGATACAAGTCTAGCTTCTTTTTTGCCTCATGCTATTAATCAAACAACAGGGACATTCTCATTATATTGAGAAGAACATCTGTCACTCAACAATCATTAATATCATATAAAACACTTCGAAAAATCATATTGCAAATGTTGGAAATCTGAAGTAAAATAGGAAATGCAGTTCTGCTGAAGGGTTATTGACCTGAAATGTCAGCTTTGATCGTCTTTCAACATATGATGTCTGATCCACTGAATGCTTGAACATCTTTTGTTTTTATATGGTGTTCTTTTGTCCTCAGAATTCATTTAATTTAATAGTATGAAAATTAAATATATATTGAAAGTCTGTTAGACATCTATTCAGAATTTACCCCATTCACAACATTATTTTAATGTTGATCATGTTATTGTGAATCACATAGAAGCTCAAACAATTGATTCTTGCCCTGATCTTTCTTTCATTGAAAGCCATTACAAAAATATACTTAATAAGCACAATCATTTTCACTCTTTGGTCATTTCAATTGTCTTTCTTATGGAAACAAATTCTGAATTGTTTCCTTTTGTTATTTCCACACCTTTTTTCCTCCGCATTTTAAAATTAAAACTAGCCAGAGAGTAAAATAATCATGAAAATTACAGCAACACATTATTTACAAAACTCAGTCAATGTGACTGAATAAACAATACTCAAGCTGCCCTCTCAATTATAATGATTGGCATATTATTTTATTGCACAACCTAGCAGGGAGATAAAAACTTCGTAAGACAAAGACAAAAAAAACTGTTATAACATAACAGAGGGTCACTTTCCCTAATTTCAGACACAGTGTCATTTTATTTTGGCAGATAAAATTTGTACAAGACCATGAAGAGAAAAAGAATGAAATGAAGGTGTGTGGGGCGTGGGGTCGTGGACAATGATGGGTCATACTTCAGCTTGCTGCCATCTCCCAATAGCAGAAAGATATAAAAGGTAGTAAGAGTCTGTGTTTCTGAATGTTATTCAATAATTCCTATTTTGAAGGGCACTCAGCAGTTTCACCCAATGATCATATGGGTGAATTATGATGAGAATTTACCATTGTGGTGAGCTAATCAGATTAGATTAGGGGAATATTTATGCTTTAATATAGTTTCAATAATATTTTTAACAGGAAGAAAATTGGAAGTACACATGAGATTCATATCTAATCACAGATCGGGCAGCATCTATGGAAATGAATAAACAGTCAACATTTTGGGGTGAGGCCCTTCTTCAGTCTTGTTTATTTTTTTTTCCATAGATGTTGCCTGACCTGCTGAGTTCCTCCAGCATTTTGTGCATGTTGCTTTGAATTTCATCAGGTTAGAGTAGCATGCTTTGTATGTGGTTTGGAACTGGTTCCTAGTGGGACTAATCAACAGCCAGAAGGACTGTTGAAGCAACTGGACATATTTATAGTTTTGTTTCTGTTGAGGTATAAAGAGCACAGTTGCCTAATTAGTCTCAACAGTTGACTGTTTATCAAAATAAAGGCACAACTTGAAATAACGTATTATTTGCTGATATTTAAACTGATCATAGAATAGAATATTGCAGAAAAATACTAAAATATACATGATGATATCCATGTAGAAAACTAACAAACTTTATACCGGCAATGGAAAGTATTGTATTGTTTCCTCCTGATTAAAGAGGGAAATTTAAAGTAGAAGATATGCAGGAGTATAAACTACAAGAGACTATGGCTATTATTGTGCGTGCATGTAATCTTCACTTATTCCCCCCAACCACAGATGTTTCAACTTGCAACATTACATGAAATTAAAGATAGTTTTAATCACCTGAACCAAGAACAGGTACTGCATTAGTCATTCAAGAAAGTATACAGTGGTTTGATAACAACCCTTTTCACCATATATTATCAAAAGCCTTAACTCATATTGTTTTATTTAGACCTCCAAAATGAAGATTGTTGGGAACTTTCATTTCTCGTATGATGACAGCCTTTGGCATTCACCTTTTATTAAAGACTCGCTTCAAGATTACTGTAGGAATCCTGTTTGGGTCAGAAATGCAAATGATTGAATATGAATTTACCATGCCTGAAGGAGAAAACATCAGGCAACTAAGCATAAACAACTGAAGTGACATAACCATTGCAACACTATCTAGGTTAATGAGCATCTATGAATATTAATATATGTAATATCAACAGGGTGAATAACTTATCAGCCTGACATCATTACTAATGCAGCTAAAACAATATTTTGGAAAATAAATAGCACACAGAAAAATGTAAACTATTTTATCTTTCTTAAAATCATTTACATTGGAAAGAGCACTTCTGAATGTGTCAGAGATCAGAAAAATAAATGTTAAAGAAACATTTTTATGAGCAAACTGAAATATGGAGGGATTACATTTCTGGAAAAGTTTTTATCATGATCTTCTAAAACATAAGCCTCCTTTTCCCCGTGTTATAATACACCCATGGATCGGGCGCAGAGTATTCCAAAGGGAGAGGGTGTACAGCCAGAAGTCTTGGTACATGTTGGTACCAATGACATAGGTAGAAAAAGGGAGGAGGTCCTGAAGAGAGAATTCAGGGAGTTGGGTAGGAAGCTGAAAAGCAGGACCTCCAGGATAATAATCTCAGGATTGTTGCCTGTACCATATGCTAACAAGTGCAAGAATAGCATGATCAGGCATATTAATGTGTGGCTGAGAGACTGGTGTAGAGGACAGGGCTTCGGGTTCCTGGATCATCGGAGCCTCTTCTGGGGAGGTACGACCTGTACTAAAAGGACGGGTTACACCTGAACCCAAAGAGGTTCAATATCATAGCAGGCAGGTTTAATAGAGCTCTTAGAGAGGGTTTAAACTAATTTGGCAGGGGGCTGGGAACCGAAGTGATAGGGCTGAGGAAGGGGGAAACAGAATTAAATCAAAGATAGAGTACAGCAGAGATGATAGAAAGGACAGGCAGGAGATGAGGCATAATCCCAGCCAGTGGGATGAGGTGCAGGGCAATAGAGGCATGGCACAGTTAAAACAGAGCAACAAATACTGAACAGAAAGTGTTATATTTGAATACACGCAGCATAAAAAATAAAGTGGACGATCTTGAAATTCAGCTACAGATTGGCAAGTAAGACGTTGTGACCATCTCAGAAACTTGGCTAAAGGATGGCTGCCATTGGGAGTTGAATGTCCAAGGATATACGGTGTATCGGAAAGATAGGTTAGTAGGCAGAAGGGATGGTGTGGGTCTGTGTGTACAAAATGATATTGTATCATTAGAATGGAATGACATAGGATCGGAAGGTGTAGAGTCTCTATGGGTTGAGTTAAGAAATGGCAAGGGTAAAAGGACCCTAATGGCAGTTGTATACAGGCCTCCAAACAGCAGCTGGGATGTGGATTACAAATTATAGCGGGAGATAGAAAAGGTGTGTCAGAAGGGCAATGTCATGATAATCGTTGGTGATTTTAACATGAAAGTGGATTGGGAAAACCAGGCCAGTACTGGACCTCAAGAGAGAGAACTCGTAAAATGTCTAAGGGAAGGCTTTTTAGAACAGCTTGTTGTTGAGCCCACTAGGGGACCAGCTGTGCTGGATTGGGTGTTGTGCAATGATCTAAAGGTGATAAGGGAGCTTAAGGTTAAGGAACCCTTAGGGAACAGTGATCACAATATGATCAAGTTCACTTTGAAATTTGAGAAGGAGAAACCAAATTCCAATGTGCCGGTATTTCAGTGGAATAAAGGAAATTACAATGGCATGAGAGGGGAACTGGCCAAGGTTGACTGGAAAGAGACACTAGCAGAAAGGACAGTAGAGAAGCAATGGCTGGAGTTTCTGCAAAAAATGAGGGAAGTACAAGACAGATATATTCCAAATAAGAAGAAATTTTCGAACGGAAGAAGGATACTACCGTGGCTGACAAGTGAAGTCAGAGCCAAAGTAAAAGCAAAAGAGAGTGCATACAAGGATGCCAAAACTAGTGGGAAGATAGAGGATTGCAAAACTTTTTTAAAATTGCAAAAGGCAACTAAGAAAGTCATTGGGAAGGAAAAATTAAATTATGAAAAGAAGCTGGTGACTAATATCAAAGAAGATACTGAAAGCTTTTTTAAGTGTATAAAGGGTAGATATAGGACCAATAGAAAATGATGCTGGAGATACTGTAATTGGAGATGTAGAAATGGTAGAGGAACTGAATGCATATTTTGCATCAGTCTTCACAGTGGAAGATATCGGCAGTATACTGGACATTCAAGCGTGTCGGGGGAAGTGAAGTATGTGCAGTGAAAATTACGACTGAGAAGGTGCTCAGGAAGCTTAATGGTCTGAGAGTGGATAAATCTCCTGGACCTGATGGAATGTACCCTTGGGTTCTGAAGGAAGTAGCTGGAGAGATTGCAGAGGCATTAACAATGATCTTTCAAGAATCAATACATTCTGGCATTGTACCAGATGACTGGAAAATTGCAAACGTTACTCTGTTATTTAAGAAGCCTGACATCAGTGGTTGGAAAGTTGTTGGAATTGATAGTTAGGGATGAGATTACAGTGTACCTGGAGGCACATGACAAGATAGGCCAAAGTCAGCATGGTTTCCTGAAAGGAGAAACCTGCCTGACAAACCTACTGCAATTCCTTGAGGGAATTACAAGCAGGGTAGACAAAGGAAATGCAGTAGATGTGGTGTACTTTGATTTTCAGAAGGCCTTTGACAAGGTGCCACACATGAGGCTGCTTAGCAAGATAGGAGCCCATGGGATTACAGAGGAGTTACGAGCATGGGTGGAGCATTGGCTGGTTGGCAGAAAACAGAGAGTGGGATTAAAGAGATCCTACTCTGGCTGACTTCCATTTTACAGTGGAGTTCCACAGGGTCAGTGTTGGGACCACTGCTTTTTACGAAGTATATCAATGATTTGGACTATGGGATTAATGGATTTGTGGCTAAATTTGCCAATGATACAAAGATAGGTGGAGGAGCGGGTAGTGTTGAGGAAGCAGAGAGCCTGCAGAGAGACTTAGATAGTTTAGGGGAATGGGCAAAGAACTGACAAATGAAATACATTGTTGGAAAGTATATGGTCGTGCACTTTGGCGGAAGAAATAAACGGGCAGACTATTATTTAGATGGGAAAGACTTCAAAATGCAGAGATACAAAGGTTAACCTCCAGGTTGAGTCGGAGGTGAAGAAGGCGAATGCAATGTTGGCATTCATTTCTAGAGGTAGGGATGTGAGCAGGGATATGATGTTGAGGCTCTATAAGGCACCTCTGAGACCACAAGTGGAGTATTGTGTGCAGTTTTGGTCTCCTTATTTTAGAAAGGATATACTGACATTGGAGTGTGTTCAGAGAAGATTCACATGAATGATTCCAGGAATGAAAGGGTTACCGTACGAGGAACGTCTGGCAGCTCTTTGGTTGTATTCCCTGGAGTTCAGGAGAATGAAGGGGGATCTCATAGAAACATTCCTAATGTTAAAAGGCCTGAACGGATTAGATTTGGCAAAGTTATTTCCTATGGTAGGGGAGTCTAGGAGAAGGCGGCACAAATTCAGGATTGAAGAATGTCCACTTAGAACAGAAATGTGGAGAAATTACTTTAGTCAGAGGGTGGTATATCTGTGGAATTTGTTGCCACGAGCGGCTGTGGAGGTCAAGTCATTAAGTGCATTTAAGGCAGAGATAGATAGGTCCTTGATTAGTCAGGGCATCAAAAGGGTATGGGGAGAAGGCAGAGGAGTGGGGATGAATGGAAGAATTGGATCAGCCCATAATTGAATGGTGGAGCAGACACGATGGGCCAAATGGCCTACTTCTGCTCCTGTATCTTATGGTCTTATAAGCAGAGAAGTGTTCCTATGGGATGTTTTTTTTCATATTAATTCAATTTATTTGTAAAGACAAAGGAACTCACTATTGTTATTTTATGGCTAATACCAAAATTAGACTTGGGGATGGAAAACACCCCTGTAAAACAAAACAAATTTTGTCATCTTTTATTTTCAGTCAATCAGTTCTTTGTTCAATGATGTCACCATGTCAACTGCATTGGCAGTCACTGCAAAGACTCACCTCTGCGTTTCACGATAAACTTATTGTGATGCTCGGATGCGAGGGTTTTGCTGTACTCTTGTTCCCCTGATCAGGAACATGCAATGATTAAGTAACAACCATCTTACTTGTCAAGAGAGTTCACCATTATCCTAAACGCAGTTCATATACCACCAAAAGCCATAGTTAATCATGCATTCAAGATACTGAATGCTGTCATCACCAAATAAGAAATACCCACCCCAATGTATTTCATAGTTGGGGACCTCATTCAGGCTTGTTTGAAGAAATCTTTGCCCAATTATTATCAGCATATAACCTCTAGCCCCAGGGGTCCCAACATACTTAACCACTGCTATACTAGGATAAGGAATGCCTACCATTCTATACCTCAAACGCATTTCAGGAATTTGAATTTATGTCCTATTCCTACCTGACAGAGGCCAAAGAGCAAAGCTCCAGAGATAAGGACAACAAAGAGGTGGTTGAGGGGGGCAAAAGAGCGGCTAAGCGATTGCTTCGAGTCAGTGGACTGACCGCGTTCACTGATCAGAGGATCTGAATGAATACACTAGGGTTGTAATATTTAAGTAATATTTGTAAATATTTTGCTTGATTAAGCATGCTTTGTTGGTTTAAATAATTTATATGCAAAAGTACAAGAATGATAAGCATTATTATCCCAGCATGTCATATATCTGTGCACTTCACTTAAAGTAAAACTAAACTAATACACACATCTCCCTGCTTCATGTTCTTCTTCAATTAGTTTCATGTTTTAAAGTTACAAAACATAACAGAGGAGGAAACCAGAGGTCTATGTGCCAGTCTCATCAGGGGATCAGAGGTAGAGTCATCAACTTCAAATTCCTGGGTGTTACAACTTCAGAGGACCCGATATGGACCCAGCAAGCAAGTGCAATTACATAGAAAGCCTGGCAGCACCTGTACATCCTTTGAAGTTTGTGATGATTTGGCATGACATGTAAAACTTTGACAACTTCTGGAGGTGTGGTGGAGAGGTACTTGGCGATTAAAGTCTGATTCTGATTTCTATACTGTACAATTCTATTTTAAAATGCATACCAAGTCCTTAAGTGTTCATCAATGAATCCAACAATTCCAGATAACCAGCCATTCCAATCTTGTCTTTCCAGCATTCATTTTGTGTTCTTTTTCACCCATCTCCTCTTTTTCAGTTTTCATTAACCTACTTTCCTTTACACCTCTTTCAGACAAATTTTACCATTCTTTTCCAGTAGTCTCCACTATCACTTCTCTCATTTAATCTCTCCTAGTTTTCTTCACTTTTCTTCCCTCCACACCTCCCTCTCTCTAACTCAGCATTTTAAACTTGCTTTATAACTAATTGATGAAGGATAATCACATTATAGGTCATTTCAGCTTATCATTCTCTACAGACGCCGCACAACCCACTGAACATTTTTCTGTTTTTATTTCAGATGTACAGCATCTGCAGTATTTTGATGAGCTAACAAAAAGCTTGGAAAGCACTACCCCCCAGATGCAAAAACCTTACGTCTTATTTTATTGAGAAGTACACGGCAATACCAACATATGCATATTTCCTTTTAACCATCCTTAGTTGGAAATAGATCACTTTCCCTTCACTATCACCGAGTCTAAAATAAACTGTTGATCCAACAACAGAGTAGCAGTATCTTCACCAGAAGTACTACAGTTGTTCAAGAATTGCAGATCACCATCAACTTCTTAAGGGCAAGTTGATGCCTTTAAACAAAAGACAAAGTGTAACATTGAAAACATACCCATTGCCAAATGACTCCACCTTATTCTTCAGACCTTGGCTCAAGTGCAAAGGATTAAAACATTACATCCTGTTTCACTTTTAAAACACCATACAATGGATATTTTTGGAAGAAAGTGCAAACTACAGATTTTTGCTTGAAATTTGTTGTCTGATGCTCAGTAGTGAATTACATTACCTACACAGAAAAATCAAGTAAGAGGTTTATGTCATGTCGCAACATGAGCGGTGAGAACAAAGAGCCCATAACGCTATCCGGAATATCCACGCTCCAGCTTTCATGAAAGTTAGGTATCCACCCATTGATTATTTAAGTTAAACACACACACACAAACCTGCCTTTAACTGGGCATTGTAAGGTATCAAGCAGATTTGCTGGTCAGGCAGCATCTGTAGTGACAGGCAGAGTTAGGCTTCAATCTCTCACCTTTCATCAGAAGTGAATGGAACAAGTTCAGAACTGCTTGATTAAACGTCATTAATCTGTAATGTTAACTTTGCTTCTCTCTGCACAAATGGACCAGAACTTGGTGAGTACTGAGAAGACAGTCTGCTTTGAGTTTAAATATCTAGGATCTCTGGTGTTCTGCTGTTCTCTCATTTTATTACAGAATTAGTTCTTTCAAAACAGAAATGTGGCTCAGCACTAGAGATCTGTATGGAGAGAACATTATCAGCTCCCTGATCTGTTTGCATAAATCAAGAGAATCCATGTTAGATATTGATAAAATAGTTTATATAAGTACTCTGGTAAGGGTAATCCAGCAAACTACTGATAACTAAAATTGAAATTAACTTACTCAGTAAAGTGTAAACTCAGTGCAGGAGAAAGCTTGATTCTTACTTTTGAAAAATAGCTGATTACCTCAAAATGTATTTGAGATTTCTTGTATTGTCAAATTGATTGGATCCTGATATGTAGACTGGCATTATACACGGCATGAAAATGAGCAAGAGTTGCTGCTGCTTGAAAATTCTCTGGCAGAAAAGCAGAGCCCTTCAGAGTTAAACTGAAGGCAATTGGGACAAGAGGGTGAGCAGTGTGTTTCTCATCACTCAAATTATATTTTCTTGTCATATTCACCACTCAGTGGATGAAAAATACACCTGCAAAACTGACAAAAACTGTACAAAATTTCAATATTTTTCCTTCGTGTCTGTTAAGAATATTGTCAACTGGTTTCAGGTTGGAAGAGTTGTAGAAATCAGGGTTTTGCTCTGAAGATATGAGGTTTTGGGAAAACAGATGTAGGGTGAAATTAAATTTGCTGTATAATATATACATTCAATAAGTCTCTTTAGACAACAATTGCTAAGGTTTAGCTATGAAGTACAACTTTATAAAATCTTTGAATTGTGTTTATCTGGATCTTAAATCAATAAATATGCAATAACAATAGACATTTTGCTGCTGTACATGTGGTAGAATATTGCTACAACTCTGCCCTTCAAACACTTATTCATCTTTTCTAATTGCTTTCTTGCTGAAAATTTGGCTCTAATAATCAAATGATGCTGGATTTACCTTAAATCTAAAAATTGTTTCATGGCATGGATTCAAACTCAGGGCAAAGCAGTAACAATAGATAGGAAACAAGAACTGGCAAAGACAGTAGAACTAAAAAAAAAGATCGATTAGGTGAGGGGGAAAGTATTTGAAGAGGAAAATGTCACACCCATCTTTTCCCCGGGTTTGTGGGATGTGTGAAGGGTATCTCTGTAAAACAGGAAAGATAAAAATTGCAGTTCTTTTGTATCAACAGGCAATAAGCCATATCACTGCACTGCAGGAGAGAAAAGAAAGATTTATAGAGTAGCAACTGCACCAGTCGTAAATGCAATCAAAGCCACAGCTCTGATATTGCATCCTCTGCTCACATTTTATTACAAGGCGAGTAAATGGCTCCCTTGGTATTTATTGCATGCTGTGAATACAACGTTATATTTTCCACATTGCAGAGTAACTGAATTCCTAACAGGCAGAGCGGTTTTAAATATAAATGCAATTTCCTTTACTTCCCTTTTCTGCATTAAATATTTAAACAAAATCTTAAATGATTTTGCCTATCAAAGGAATTTCACATTTTAACTGTGTTACAAATCATATGAAATACAACATTCAGCAGAGTTACAAAGTAGCAAGAGGCATCTTCGATATTTGTAATTATCACTAGTCAAATATTATTTTCATGTGTGTACTATATAGTCCAGTCACTACAAAAATATATCGATATTTATGAATTTCTAATAATGGTATACATCAACTTTTTAAAAAATACTACAGGTTAAATTACGGAAAATCATTAGTTTTTTACCACAAGTTTTCATTTCAGAAAAGTGCATGAACAGTACCTCATTCCATTATTTTTAATTTTGTATTTTATAGTAATTTTCTGTCTTGCCACTGAACTGTTTCTACAAAACAACAAGCTTCACAGTGATAATAGACGTGATTCTGATCATTACACCTAATTCCATTATTTATGGGTAAAACTAGCAAGCTTTGTTCATTGCAATAATAGTCTAGGCTATGTGGAAAATTACTGATTGGATTGAGAAGCTCCACATTGAAAGGGGCTGAGATGACTATCCACTTTAAAAAAATCATATCCTGCAAGGCAGTGATAATAAACCTGATTCTGACCTCAGCACTTTGTCACCCTTTATGCAACCATATTGTTGACATCAACCAACAAATTACTTGTCTCCATGGAAAGCCTTTTAAAATCGTTGCATTTGATTAAACCCCCATTAGACCAGATGACATTAATTCAGAGGTTCTCAATGATTTTTATATCATAGACCAATACCCCTGCCCTAAGACACAAGAGCAGAATGAGGCCATTTGGTCCATCAAGTCTGCACTGCCATTCCACCATGGCTGATCCCTCTCAGCCCCATTTCTCCCCATAACCTTTGACATAATGATTAATCAAGAACCTGTCAACCTCCGCCTTAAATATACCCAATGAATTGGCCTTCACAGCTATCTGTGACAAAGAATTCCACAGATTCACCACCATCTGACTAAAAGAAATACCCCCTCATCTCTGTTCTAAACAGATGTCCCTCGATTCTGAGGTTGTGCCCTCTGGTCATAGACTTTTCCCACTATGTGAAACATCCTCTCCACAACCACTCTATCCGGGCCTTTCATTATTCCATAGGTTTCATTGAGATTCCCCCTCTTTCTCCTAAACTCCAGAGCCATGAATTGCTCCTCATATGTTAACCGTTCATTCCTGTGATCATTCTCGTGAACCTCCTCTGCACTCTCTCCAATGCCAGCACATCTTTTCATGGATACAAGGCACAAATCTGCTCACAATACTCCAAGTGCAGTCTGATCAGTGCCTTATAATTAAACACAGAACAGTACAGCACAAGAACAGGCCCTTAAGCCCATGATGTTTGTGCTTACCATTATACCAATTTAAACCAAACATTTAACTGCATTTGGTCTGTATCCCTCCCTCAATTCCCTGCCTGTTCCTCTGTATTTCTAAATGTATTAAGACACTGCTGTCAAATCTGCTTTGACCACTTCCCCCAGCAGCACATTCAAGGGAATATCGCTGTGTGTGAAAAGACCTGCCTTGTAGATCTCCTTTAAACTTTTCCCCAAGTCATCTTAAATCTATGCCCTCTAGAATTTGATATTTTCACCTTGGGGAAAAAAAAACATTTCTTCTATGACTCTCAAGATGTTATATATTCTCTTAGGTCACCCCTCAGCCTCTGACACTGAAACAACCCAAGACTATCTAATATTTCCTTATTGCTAATACTCTCTAACCTAGGCAACACACTGGTGAACCTCGTTTCCACCCACTCCAAAGCCTTCACCATCCTTTCAGTAATGTGGTGACCAGAACTGCACACAACACTCCTCATGTGATCCAACCAAAGTTTTATGCAGCTGCAACATTTCTTCCCAACTTTATATCCTAGCAGTCCTAGAAGTAATCCTTGTGGAAAACCACTGGTCAGAGACCTCGAGTCAAAATTCGACTTTTCCACCACTACATTCTGTCAGAATCACAATCAGAATATCAAAATATGATCAACACATATTTTGAAATTTGATTTTCTGCAGCAACAGTACAGTGTAATACATAAAAATTACTACAAATTACAAAAACAAATAAATAGCCCAACGGGGGGATAATGAAGCAGTGTTCATGGGCTTGTGGACTGTTCATTCAGAAATCTTATAGCCAAGGGGAAGAAGCTGTTTCTAAAATCTGAGTGTGGGTCTTCAGGCTCCTGAACCTCCTCCCCAATAGTAGCATTGTGAACAAAGCATGTCCTTCATGGTGAAGGTCTTTCATGAGACCTGCTGCCTTCTTGAAACACCTCCTCTTGAAAATGTCCTCAATGGAGAGACTTGTGCTCATGATGAGCTGCAGTCTTTATTGATCCTGTACACCTTCAATGGCCAAGCCAATATTCAGTCCAATCTACCAGATCTCCATGGACCCTACGGGGCTTGCCATGAGGGACTTTGGGAAAAGCTTTACCAAAGATCAGGTTTAAAACATCCATTGTCGTATCCTCATCAATCATCGCAATTACCTCCTCAAAATTCTTAACCGTCGGTTAAACATGACATCCCCTGCACAAAGCCATGCTGTCCATCCCTAATAAATAAACATATCCTGGTATGAGTTGATTCTATCCCCAAGAATAGGGCTTTTGGCTTTGGAGAAGGATGAGGGGAGACTTCACAGATGTACAAGCTAGAATGAGCAGAGAAAAGTGACCAGCAAGCACCACTTTCCCAGTGTGGCAATGGCTAACACAAGAAGGCATTCTTCAAAGGAGATTAGAGGAAAACATAGAGGAGAACCTCATGAATATTTTAATTTTTAAGCACACACAGAGCATAGTAAGTGCATGCACAGCACTGCTGGGGGTGCAGTCGAGGCAGACGCATTAGGGACATTTAACAGACCATTAGATAGGCACATGTATGAAAAAAATACTCTGTGGGAGGGAAGAGTTACATTAATTTTGAAGTGGTTGCAAGTTCAGCACAACATCGTGGGCTAAAATTCCTGCATTGTGCTGTACTATTCTATGTTCTATGAATCTTCTCCAAAGTGTTCCCCCTACCACTGATGCAAGGCTCACAGGTGTATCATTTAAACAACAGGAGGTATTATATGGAGACTGGTAAATTGACGGCTGATGCCCACAACATGGGTGCACATAGAGCCAACTGCGTATGGCTGAGGATGGCCCAGTTCCTTTCAACCCAATAGTTCACAATCCAATCAGCACGTTTTCCACACAACCTGGACTGTTCACTTGTAATGCACAAAGTTGGCTAATGGCCCAGAAGATATGTCCACTCAACATGCACTTTACAGCACTGCAGCTATTTACATAGAACTGGTAAACTGGGTAGTACGTCAGAGTGGAACTTTACTTTTAAACATGGTACTGCTTTGCGAACTTCACCTGCCACTTGTTGCTTCTTCGCCGCATTGCTGATTTAAGAGAAATTAAATTCTTAAAGTTTCTACTTCCTCACTGGATGCAGCAGGTTACCAATATGAGAACATAGAACTGTATTGCACTAGACAGGCATTTGGATCATGATATTGTGCCAGTCCGGATGTTAGTACATGCTGGGTCCTCCTCCTGTGTATCAACCATATCCCTACATCCCCTTCATATTCCTGTGTCTATGCAAAAGCCTATTAAACTATAGCAAACTACCTGCTTCTAGTATTACCCCCGTAAATACCTGGCACCTTTCACTCTATACATAAAAAAATCTTGCCCTCACATTGCTTTTAAACATCCCCCTTCCACCCACCCATCCTCAAATCTTAAAAAACGTCCTCTGGTGTTTGATATTTCAACCCTAAGGAAAATATTCTGACCATCTGCCCTATCTAAAGGTTTGTCTAATCTTTCATTGTCGTTCATACTTCTGACCCTAGTAAATCTCTTCTGCACCCTTTCCACAGTGTCCACATCCTTCCTACAATGGTCAACCAGAACTGTACACAATACTCCAGTGTGGTCTGACTAAAATTTCAAATAGCTGCTACACGACTTCTTTATTCCTACACTCTACATTCCTAGCAATGAAGGCAAGAATGCCATACTCCTTTCCACCTTTTCCACTTGCATCAACATGCTCATTAAGCTGAGGACAGGAACTGGAACTAGGGGACATAACTTCAAGATTTGGTCATGGAGAGGAAGTAGATTTAGGACAGAGTTGAGGAGAAACTGCTTTTCCCAGAAAGTATTGAATCTGTGGAATTCTCTGCCCAAAGAAGCAATAGAAGCTACTTTATAGGATCACTTTTGTTTTATAATCCCTGCTCGAGCTGTTGGGTCTTCTTCCACTAGTCACTTAAACTTAAGCAATCTCCCTCAAAAGAAAATTGGCAGGTCAATTTAACTACACTACTGAACTGTGGAACTCAATATCTAAAGCTATAAAGGGATGCAGACTTCACTGGTATTTTTAAATGTCAGCTCAAAACCTATTTATTTAACCTTGCTTTTAACTCATATCAGTCTTTTATTTTGATGTTTACACCTTGTCTCATTGTAAAGCACTTTGAGCTCAATCGTTATATGAAAAGTGCTCCATAAATAAGTTATTATTATAAAATACCTTAAGATGTAGATAGATTGTTTACGTTCTATGGGAATTAGAGGTTAAAGGAAAAAGTATGTAGAGCTGAATCTATGGCAAGATCAGCTGTGTTCTTATTGAATGGCAGAGCAAGCTCGATGAGCCAAACAGCCATCTCCTGCTCTTATTTCTTATGTTCCTATAGACCCCAAGATCCCTCTGTCCCAGTGCCATTAAGGGGCCACCCATTAACCGTATACATTTTTCTTTCATTTGACCTCTCAAAGTGAAACACCTCACACTTGCCTGGATTAAACTCCATCTGCCACTCATCTGCCTCATATCTGCAAGTGAACTATATCCTGTTACATTCTTTGATAGTCATTTATACTCTCCACAACTCCACTGATCATTGTCCAATACTGATGGCAGTCTACATCCCACCTCTGACGGGCATGAAGCATGCACTCAGTGTACTAAACTCTGTGATTGACAGCCTTGAAACAGGATACCCTGAGACCCTTTTCATCATCGCTGGCGACTTACTTCAATTAGGCCAATCTCAAAAGTGTGCTCTGAGAATACTAGCAGCATATTCTCCTGTTTTTTTTGATGGGACCATTGCTATACAAACATCAAGGGTGCCCACCGAACCACCCTGTCTACTTTCATAAATCAGACCACCAAGCTGTGCTCCTTCACTCCCCTACAAAAAGAGGCTGAAATGAGAGGAACCAGTGCAGAAATCCTGAGAAAATATATGAGCTTCTATGTGATTGCTTTGAGACAGTAAATTTGTCCACGTTCAAAGACTCAGCTGCCAGCCTAGGTGAGCATATCACCACCATCATGGACTTAATCAGCAAATCCGTTGAGCATTGTGTACCAAAGAGAGCAACCCAAGTGTTCCCAAACAGGAAACTATGGTTGAATTGGGAGACCAGCTCCCTATTGAAGCAACTGCAACATTCTATTCCTGACCTTTACAATAAATCATGATACAACCTTTGAAAAATTATCTTTAAGAAATGCTAAGAGACAACTCACATCCAAAATTGAGTTCCAGACCAGCTCTCAGTTGTTGCAGATTTTACATGCCATAACGGATTACCTAATGGTAATTACATAATGGATTGCCTAATTCCAGCAGCACAAATTTCTTTGAACACAAATTTGATCAGAATGAAAACTTGTGACTTGATTCCTGCTTTCAGTGAGATTTGTGCAGGCCTAATTTCTTAAATTCCTCCAAAAACCACAACCTTGTCATTGGGCTTGGAGGCTTGTATGCCTCAATAACCCGGAGAGCTATATTAGCTAGAGTCAGGGCATTGTGCTTTGGCTCTTGGTAGGGACACTCATCCTAAACAGGTCAAAGGGTAAAAGCCAGATTAAGAATGGACAACTGATCCACCAGGTCTGGGGGTTCAACTCAGGGATAACAACCCTGACTGGTCAAAATGCCAACAGTGTAATGGGCAGAAAGTAAGTAATATCCTAAACTGAACTGAAAGTTTACTCCATTGATAAAGCATTACAAAACATGTCTGATATACTCAACATCAGCAACAGAAGCCAACTGGGGACTCTGTAGACATGCAAGGCCTCACTGTGATGACGACTTGGCTTCAGACCATTCATTCTTGTTTGAATGGTCAATAATCTGTTTTTTCAACGATTCTGCTGTCAATGTTGCTTAAAAGGTGGGGTTGGAGTCTTAAGGTTTGGAGCAAAACTGAGGTAAAGGTAATGACATAGATGTGTCCTTGTGGATTTACCCACTCTGCAAAGTCCTGTCACTATTATCCTCCTTCAAAAGGAACTGCTTTTGCCACAGGTAGTACAAGTGAAGCCAACTTCCACTACACTTGCACTTCCGTGTTAGCCACACTAACTACGACCCAAGTTTGGTAGGCAAGTTTCAGAGAAAGTGACCATTTTCATTGACATTATCCCATTACCCTTATTGTAAGCTCTCCAATTGTGCATGCTCATACAAAGCCATAGTCTATTGTTTTGGCATTCCACCTGACTGCCCCCTAAAATGTTTTCCTCCAGTAAGGGAGCATGGAAGTTGAAACAATCCTTTACAGTTGTAGCGGGAAATCCACAGGAACATGCTGATCCTTCTTTTTACTGGTGCAAGAAGAGTTACATCATTAATTTCAGTAGAAGGGAATTGTTTATAAGGGTCAACACAATTAACAGATAAATAAGATATATATTTTTAAAAAGATTTAATATTGTGTTAATAGGGTAAGACAAACTTATTTAGGAAGTATTGACTAGTGAGATTTATACTTATTTTACATTTTTGATCATGATCCAATGCAAGCTTGTGAAGAAGGAAAGAAGTTAGAAATTTTCAGTACTGAAGTAGATCTTAAGAGTGTCAAACTATCAGTGTGTATTCAGCTCTAAGCAGAAATAAATATTCAGTGCAGTCATTTAAGAAGCCTGTTTTAGACATAAGAATCAAAACATTTAGAGTACAACTGCTTGAAAAACTAGTCTCATTTTGGGAACTACATGTAATTTCTGATTGATACAAGTACTTCACATTAACATTTTAACCTGAGGATATGCTATATATTCAATCTAATGCATTCCATTTAATTACTCCTTAAACAATGTGCTCTCAGACACATAAAACTTTAGTTTCTGCTACTTTTGGAAAGTATATAATTATTAAATTGATATATATTTTGTCTATAATTTGATCACAATTAATTTTATAGACTAACATTTCAAATTGGCCTAATCTATTCATATTATATTTCTGTGTACATTATTTTAACATAGTCATTAACCAGTTGTTTGAGTGGACTAATACCCAAACAATGTATTCCAGCTCATGGTGAAATGCTCAGTTCTCTACTCCAGTTTCTATGTTTTCTATATACCATGGTACATGGTGGTTAGCACAACTCGATGGTAGCACAGTGGTTAACACAACGCTATTAAAGCTCAGGGTATTCCGGAGTTCAGATTTCAATTATGGCAGCATTCTGCAAGAAGTTTATATGTTCTCCCCGTGGAATGTGTGGGTTTTCCCCAGGTACTCCAGTTTCCTCACAAGGTCAAAAGACACTTCAGTTAGTAGGTTAATTGCCCCGTGATCAGGTTAGAGTTAACAGGGCTTGTCGGGGTGACTGGGGTGACGTAGTTCGAAGGGCTGGAAAGGCCTACTCCATGCTATATAGATAGATAGACAGGCAGATAGATCCCCCACAAAAAATCCATTTAAAAATAGGCATCTGGAAACAATTCATATTACCATCAAATCAGTTTTCTTTTTCCCATGCATGAACTACCCAATATCATTTACTGCACTACTCACTTTGTAATTGAATAAAATTAAGAGTAGATTGCATAATGTTTCAGGAAGAGATGCATAAGCAGTTGTAAATAATCAGTACAGCAAGTATAATTTTGAGAAAAGTTCTTGGAAGGGAATACTAACCATTTTTTTTGCCATAATATGCCTAGGTAGGTTAAATCCAGATATAGATATATGTATTCATTCCAAATTTTGAACATTGCATCATCTTCATTCAATTTTTACCAAAATATAAACTGAAGAATGTCAAATACATTTTTAACCTATTCCATTATATTTCTACACTTAAAATTAATCTAATATACATCCTACTTGTCGAATATGCATCTCACTTATCAGATCAAAATCACAAAAGGTCCATATGGTTAATTGCATAATAATGCTTGACAGCACTGAAACAAAATTGTTCCCTTCAAGTTGTATCAGAGCAGTAAATCTTAAACTTGTTATCCAACACTTAATTCTAACTGTGGTATTTTCTTCAACATGTGTTAACATCACAAAAGCATGTGGGTGTGATATAGGGCAACAACGAATGCTGGTGGCATCAGAAAGCTGAAGGGCAAATCAAAACTGTTTATAAAAATACAAAGGAAAGACTTAGTTCTTTTCTGAGTGTATATAGCACAGATGTTATTCCTTTTGAAAAACGCAGTTAAAATATGTTAAAGGAAAAGAGCTTGTTTATAATAAAAGGAAATCTTACCCTTTTCCGAAGATTATACGTCAGTATAAGGTTCCTTGAAAAGGAGTTTGCAAAGGCTGTATAGAATTCCAGAACTTTCTGCAAGGCATCTCTTTTGATAACATGAAGATCACAATATGTCAAAGCTCTGACATTGACGCATGATTGAGCAAGGGTATTTTCCTTCCAGAAAACATCTCCAAAGACATCTCCTTTCCCTGGGCAAATAAAAAAATACAAAAGAGGTACAGATTTGGTTAGACATTTTTGCATGCACAGACATTTTTTTTAAAAATTTCATTTTCTTTCTGTAATGATTTTCTATATGTGTACGTGCAGATATTTGTACGAAAATGCAAACACTCTAGACTCAATCATTTAAAATTTTGTAGCCTGGGGAAAAGTTTTCACCGGGTTACAAAAAAAACATATGTGATCTGTTAGGTTGTTAATATTTGTGAAAGTGATTAACAAATGCTGTCAAATTTCATGATGCCAAATGGACAAACACTATGTGGTTATAATAAAAAAGTAACGTCATTTCATATACAATTTGCAATATATCATTAATAGGAGCATTTGAACAATAGGAATATTTTACTTGCTATATGCCTATTGACAATATAATAATTATTTGCTTACTCACACTGTACAGTTAGAAATTGACAAAGACTTACTGCAGAAGATTTTGAGATATATTCTAAACTAAAATACTGAGGTACTTAGCACTGCGATCTGGGCCAGCTGAGATGGGGCTAAATTATGGGAAATACAAAAGTATTCCATATAAATTGGTGTGAGATGCAGAACAACAGTACATAAAACAATAAATTTCCCAATATATGCCTGTGATATTAAACCTGATTTTGATTCTGATTGATAACATTAGCATTAGCTGATGGTCATGTTAGCAAGCCCAGGTTAGCAACACAAAACTACACCGGTTCATATCCTGCTGTGCAGTTTGAAGTTATTCTCTGGAAAAATCTGGAATAAAAAATAATACCAGTTTGTCATAAACATCCCACAGAGTCATATACAGCTTTTAGGAAACAATATCAGTCAAAAGGACTTAGCTGAGGTCATATTCCTGAGAGGATGGAAGAAATATTAATTTCATAGAAGTGCTCAAAATCATCAAGGGTCCAGATAAAGTAAACAAAAAAAAACAGAAGCTGTGGAAGGGCTGAGAACCAGTGGGCATAGCTTTAGGGTGATTACAAAAAGTAGCTGGATGGGAAAAATAATATGCTAAAGCAACACACACAAAATATTGGAGGAAATCAGCAGGCCTGGCAGCATCTATGGAAAAAAGGAAACAGTCGATGTTTCAGGCCATGACCTTTCATCAGGATTCCTGATCTGCTGATGGTAAAGAGATCTCTTGACCTAACCTGCCCTTGCTGAATAAGCCCTTCAGCAGACTCAGTGCTTCTTCAATACTACCTACACTCCACCTGTCCAGTTGCCTGACATTATCTTCCTGCTACAGCTCGGGTCGTTACCAGTGCAAAAGGGAATTAGATGATTTACCTTGACTCAAACTCCTGAATGAGGAAAGCAGGCAATAGATCTCCAGCAATTAAGCCATCAACAGACAAGTGTAAAGAGGTGTATGCACATTTCACATGTCCCCCTCTAAGAAAAATTACTTTCTAACCTCTCCAGCTGAAAAATTCTGGGATTAATCATGATCAGAATATCTGCTGAGTTTGATTTGATCTGGGAAAGACTGGTTGGTTACCAGTAATCCCAACCGGAAGTTTTCTTATAACGGCATAGATTTATCACTGCATTACAATATCAAACCAGTATTTATTTTGTGTAGCAGAATATTAATGATGTGAAGCAGCAGTAAGACAATTCTGCTTTGAATTGCATTTTCAGTGATAATGAAAACCCAAAGCTCAATGACAATATTCATATTGAAAAAGTCCTGTTAAAGTTAGCTTTGGTTACATTTTGATGCCATGTTCAAACTAATTTCATTAATTGCAGTAATAGTGTTTTAAACATGAAGGCAATTTGCTTAGTGTTTATGCTAGAGTTGTTTGGGAGGGTTGATACTGATTTGTCAGGGGAATGGGAACTGGAGTGAAAAGTGCTGAGGTTGAGGAATTTGGTTTACAAACAGAGGCAGTGTGACTGCTAGCAATGAGAAGCTTATGATAGGGCAAAATTGCAGTTAACACGATGACTTACAATGTAAAAGGTGGACAAAATTGAAAAGGAAGAATACAGGACTGAAGGTTTTATATTTGAATGTGTACAGTATATGGAATAAGGCAGATGAACGTGTAGCACAGTTGCAGATGGCATTTATGATGTTATGGGCATCACTGAACCATGGCAGAAAGAAGATTATAGCTGGGAGCTTAATGTCCAAGGATACACTTTGTATCAGAAGGAAAGGCAGGTAAGAAGAGGGGGTGGTGTTGCTCTGTTGGTTAAAAAAAAACACAAAATCAAACATTAGAAAGAGGCTTGGAAGATGTTGAATCATTGTGGGCAAAGCTAAGGAAATGTAAGGGAATTATATGCAGATTACAACCAGTGTGAAAAATGTGCCCTAGAAATTACAATAGGAAATAGAAAATACATGACAAAAGGGCATGCTACAATAGATCACTGGGAATTTCAATATGTAGGTAGACTGGAAAATCAGATTAGTGCTGGATCCCAAGAGAGGGAATTTCTAGTGTTATGATCCCAGCCCCCTCCTTCTCGAGAATCGCAAGATCGCTATTAATTCGGGTCTTGGACCCAGGAAATGAGAGAGAATCCTCAGCAGGACAAAGCAACGGATTTGGCCATTGTTTCTTGGAGACACCTTTGTGGATTGCGATCCTATACTACGTGCCAGCTCTCAGGGCTACGTGTACACCCTCGGGCAATGTGGGCTGGGGATTGACCCTGATTGACATCTACCACTCTGCAAGTCAAGATAAAAGAGGGGCTGCAGGGGGCAGTCCCCTAGCGACGCACCAGAAGGAGACACCATCGCTCATTGCTCCCGTGATAATGGGAAGCTATTCGGAAGCCATTCGGAAGCCACGTGTGGTCCGTTTCCCCTGGCCTGGGGAACGGGTGGCTGATAACACCGAAAAGGACTTCGAACTAACAACGGGGAACCCACGTTCCCAATTCAACGGTTTGCGTCCTAAAAGACTGGGCAAGTTCTTTTCTCACCAAAATCTCTCTCTCTCTCTCTCTCCCCAACCAGTGAAAACCCAGCGGTCCCCAAAGGCTAAAAGCCTGCATGAACGTGAGAGACTTTTATATTTCCATCGGACAATATTTTTACCCCTAGCCAAAACGATAGAGCTACTTCTTATTGATGATTATTACTATACCCACGCTTTAGATTGAGTATTGACGACATATATTATCTGAATGTTTGTATTAACCTTACTTTTGTGCCCCTTTATAAATAAAGACTTTTAAAAATAGTACCATCAGACTTCAACGGACCTCTCTATCTTTGCTGGTAAGTGACCCAGTTACGGGGTACGTAACACTAGAATGCCTATGAAATGGCTTTTTAAGAGCAGCTCATGGTTGAATACACTAGGGGATCAGCTACTCTGGATTGGGTGTTGTGCAATGCACCGGAATTGATTAGAGAGGTTGATGCACCATCAATAACTCTTGGAGACGTGAGGCGAGATAGGCTTTTATTCGCTGGAAGAGAGCAGTCAGCAGCAAGCGACCACCACACAACATCCTGGAGACTGAGGGAGGAGCAGTGCCTCCAATCGCCTTTATACAGGGGTCTGTGGGAGAAGCCACAGGAGCAGTCAGCAGAGGGGCGTGTCCAGACAGGTATATGTAGTTCACCACATCCACCCCCCCCCCTTTTGTTTTAAAAGAGAGTCCACATGGGGCGAAGTTTCTTACAAGTATATTTACAGGTTAAGTCTATCAGGTGGTCGAATCTGTCGCTGTGATCTACGTAGCACCGGTGGTGATTGTACCAGTGCCGGTGGTGATTGCACCGGTGACGGTGATTGTGCTGGCTCCGGCCTGACTTAAGGTGCCAGCCCGTTAGGCGTCAGTAATCCCTCATGCGTGTGCGAGGCGCCCGGTATGGGAGTGTCGTGAGGAGTCTGTGTAGGGCTTGGTGTGCGCGGTGTCTCGTGGGTATATACATCGGTGGGTACGGGGTTCATAGTCACCGTGGAGTGTTCGGGGTAGTGGTCTGCTGCTCCCGCGGGCGCCAGGTCACGGATGGAGACCGTGTCCTCCCGCCCATCAGGTAAGACCATGTAGGCATACTGGGGGTTCGCATGTAGTAGGTGAACCCTCTCGACCAGCGGGGAGTATTTATTGCTCCTCGCATGTTTCCGGAGCAGCACTGGCCCTGGGGATGTCAGCCAAACCGGTAGGGTGGTCCCAGTGGCAGACTTCCTGGGAAAAGAAGAGGCGCTCATGAGGGGTGGCATTGGTGGACGTACATAACAGAGAGCGGATAGAGTGGAGTGCCTCAGGGAGGACCTCCTGCCATCGAGAGACCAGCAATCCCTTTTAACTTAAAGGCTAAAAATGTGGCCTTCCACACTGTGGCATTCTCCCTCTCCACCTGTCCATTTCCTCAGGGATTATAGCTCGTGGTCCTACTAGTAGCAATGCCCCTAGCCAGCAGGTACTGGCGCAGCTCGTCACTCATAAAGGAGGACCCTCTATCACTGTGGATATAGCAGAGATATCTGAACAGAGTGAAGAGCTGGCGCAGGGCTTTTATGACGAACGTGGCAATGGTGTCGGGGCAGGGGATGGCAAAGGGGAACCGCGAGTACTCGTCGATAATGTTGAGAAAGTAGACATTGCGGTCGGTGGAGGGAAGGGGGCCCTTAAAGTCAACACTCAGTCGCTCAAAGGGGCGGGTGGCCTTGATAAGTTGCGCCTTTTCAGGACGGTAGAAGTGCGGTTTGCACTCAGCGCAGACTTGGCAGTCCCTGGTCATCGTCCTGATGTCCTCAAGGGAGTAAGGCAGGTTCCGGGCTTTCACGAAATGGTAAAATCGGGTGACCCCCGGGTGGCAAAGATCTGCATGGAGGGCGTATAGCTGGTCGAGCTGCGGCTGGCACATGCTCCCCGGGATAGGGCATCAGGGGGCTCATTGAGCCTTCCAGGCTGGTACAGGATATCATAGTTGCAGGTGGAGAGTTCTTTTCTCCACCGCAAAATTTTATCATTTTTGATTTTGCCCCGCTGTTGGTTGCTGAACAGGAACGCAACTGAGTGCTGGTCGGTCAGCAAGGTGAACCTTTTGCCGGCGAGATAGTGCCTCCAGTGCCTAATAGCTTCCACTATGGCCTGGGCTTCTTTCTCCACCGCGGAGTGCCGAATTTCAGGGCCTTGAAGGGTACGAGAGAAGAATGCTACTGGCCTGCCTGCCTGATTGAGGGTAGCAGCCAGCGCGAAGTCGGAGGCGTCACTCTCTACTTGGAAGGGAATGGTCTCGTCCAGTGCATGCATCGTTGCTTTGGCAATGTCCCCTTTAATGCGGCTGAAGGCCGCGTGGGCCTCGGCAGAGAGTGGAAATGTGGTGGACTTGACCAGGGGGCGGGCCTTGTCTGCGTAATGGGGGACCCATTGGGCGTAATAGGAAAAGAAGCCCAGGCACCGTCTGAGGGTGGTGGGAAGAGGGAGTTCTAACAGGGGGTGCATACGGTCGGGATCAGGGCCAATGACCCCGTTCTCCACGACATACCCAAGGATAGTGAGTCGGGTGGTTCCGAACACACACTTGTCCCTGTTATAAGTAAGGTTCAGGGCTTTGGCCACTTGGAAAAATCATTGGAGGTTAGTGTTGTGATCCGGCCAGTCGTGACCGCAGATGGTGATGTTGTCCAGATATGGAAATGTGGCCTTCAATTGGCACTGGTCCACCATCCGGTCCATTTGCCTCTGGAAGACAGAGACACCATTGGTGACACCAAATGGGACGCGCAGGAAGTGATAGAGCCTGCCGCCCGCCTCGAAGACGGTGTAGGGGCAGTCCTCTGGGCGGGTGGGGAGCTGGTGATAAGCGGATTTCAGATCTATGGTCGAGTACACCTTGTACTGAGCTATCTGGTTGATCATATCCGCGATGCATGGTAGGGGGTACGCGTCAAGCTGCGTGAACCTATTGATGGTCTGGCTATAGTCCACAACCATCCTATTTTTCTGCCCAGTCCGAACAACAACCACCTGCGCCCTCCAAGGACTTGTGCTTGGCTCAATGATCCCCTCCCTGAGCAGCCGCTGCACCTCTGACTGAATGAAGGCCCTGTTCCTCGTGCTGTACCTCCTGCTTTTAGTTGCCACAGGTTTACAGTCGGGGGTCAGGTTGGCGAACAGCGGTGGAGGAGGGATCTTGAGGGTGGAGAGGCTGCAAGTGGTGTCAGTAGCGCAGCTGTCGGCATGGTGCTGGATGGGATGTGCGGGTCGGTGTGTGTGTGTGGTCAGTAGTGGGGTATATGACGAAGTCCCACAAAACTGAGGATTCCTGTCAGTGAGTGGTGGAAGGGGACCATCATATGCCATAGTCACACTTTTCAGGTGGCTCTGGAAGTCCAGCCCCAATAGCACAGGTGCACACAGTTGAGGCATAACCAGTAGTGCAAAGTCCCAAAATTCTGTGCCCTGCACCCCCAATGTTGCAACACAACCCCCCCGGATGTCTGTGGAATGCAACCCAGAAGCCATGGTGACCCTCTGGCATACCAGCCATGTCACGAGTCCGCAGTGTTGCACCGTGTCCGGGTGAATAAAACTCTCAGTGCTGCCCGTGTCAAACAGGCAGCTAGTCCTGTGCCCCTCCACCAGAATGTCCACCATTGACCTTGCAAGCTGGTGTGGGGCGCTTTGGTCGAGGGTTATGGAGGCCAGAGTTGAATCACCGTCTTGGTGCCCGGTAAGCACCCGTGGGTCAGAGGCGGAGCGAGGTGGCGCCGACAAAGATGGCCGCCCCATGCCTCACATGAGGCAGGCAGGCAAGATGGCGGCGACCAAGATGGCGGCCCTCATGCCTCACATGCAGCGCTGCTCAACCCCGCTCGTGGTTTAGACTTACAGACCTTGGCGAAATGGCCCTTCTTTCTGCAGCTGGAGCAGGTAGCTTCTCGGGCCGGGCAGCGTTTTCGGGGGTGTTTTTCGAGTCCGCAGAAGTAACACTGCACGGACTTGCGACTGGCAGCAGCCGTGGTCGATTCGCCGGAGGGTTGCGGGGAGTTCACAGACTCGCGAGTGGCAGCAGCTGTGGTCGATTCGCCGGCGGGTGGCAGGGTCTGCAGCGTCCATGGGGTTGGCCAGAGATCGCGTGGCTGGTCAGCGTTGTGCAGCAGCCGTTGGCGCACGTACACTGACCTGATCCCCGTAATGAAGGCGTCTCGTACCAGGAGCTCCGCATGCTGTTCCGCCGTCAGTCCCCTGCAGTCGCAGGCCCGCACGAGTGTCTGTAGGGCCCGGACAAACTCAGCGCTCGACTCTCCGGCCCGCTGCCACCGTGTCGCTAAGCGATGTCTTGCATAGACGGTGTTCACCGGCCGCAGGTACCGTCTTTTGAGGGCGTCCAGTGCCCCTTGGTAGGTCGGCAGGTCCCTGATAAGGGAGAATACCCTCGGACTGACTCTGGAAAGGAGGATTTTGTTTATCGTGGCAGGCTCAGTCACGGGAATCTCTTCCAAGTACGATTGGAAGCATGCAAGCCAGAATTCAAAGGCAAGAGCTGCTTCTGGAGCTTGAGGGTCCAAGTCCAATTTTTCCGGACGTAAAATACTCTCCATGTTTTAAAATTCCAGTGAATAAAATTGATGCACCATCAATAACTCTTGGAGACGTGAGGCGAGATATAGGCTTTTATTCGCTGGAAGAGAGCAGTCAGCAGCAAGAGACCACCATACAACATCCTGGAGACTGAGGGAGGAGCAGTGCCTCCAATCGCCTTTATACAGAGGTCTGTGGGAGGAGCCACAGGAGCAGTCAGCAGAGGGGTGTGTCCAGACAGGTATATGTAGTTCACCACAGAGGTTATATGAAGGAATCCTTAGCGGGAAAGTGGTCATAATATGATTGAATGCACCCTGAATTTTGAGAAGGATAAGCTAAAGACAGATGTATCAGTATTACAGTGGAGTAAAGGGAATTACAGAGGCCTGAGAGAGGAGCTGGCCAAAATTGATTGGAAAAGAACACTGGCAGGGATGACGGCAGAGCAGCAACGGCTGGAATTTCTGAATGTAATTCCAGAAGGTGCAGGATATATACATCCCAAAGATGAAGAAGTATTTTAAAGGAAAGCGGTCACAACCGTGGTTGACAAGAGAAGTCAAAGCCAACATAAAAGCCAAAGAGAAAGCATGTAATAGAGCAAAAATTAGTATTAGTGGGAAGTCAGAGGATTGCAAAGCCATTGAAAACCAACAGAAGACAACTAAAGAAGTCATTAAGGAGGGAAAGATGGAATATAAAAGTAAGCTAGCCAAAAATATTAAAGATATCAAAAGTTTCTTCAGATACATAAAGTGTAGAAGAGAGGTGAGAGTAGATATCAGACTGCTGGAAAATGATGCTAGAGAGGTAGTAATGGGGGTCAAGGAAATGGTGGATGAACTGAATAAGTATTTTGCATCGGCCTTCACTATGGAAGACACTAGCAGTATACTGGAAGTTCAAGAGTGTAAGGGGGCAGATGTGTGTGAAGTTGCCATTACTAGGGAGAAGGTTCTTGGGAAACTGAAAGGTCTGAAGGTAGACAATTCACCTGGACCAGGTGATGCACACCCCAGGGTTCTGAAAGAGGTGGCTGAAGAGGTTGTGGAGGCATCTTTCAAGAATCAGTAGATTCTGGAATGGTTCCAGAAGACTGGAAAATTGCAAATGGCACACCACTCTTCAAGAAGAGAGAGAGATAGAAGAAAGGAAATTATAGCAACACACACAAAATGGACGAAGGGTCTTGGCCTGAAACGTCAACTGTACGAAGACTGTAGTTCTTTCTATAGATGCTGCCTGGCCCGCTGTGTTCCACCAGCATTTTGTGTGTGTTGCTTGAATTTCCAGCATCTGCAGATTTCCTCGTGTTTGCAAGGGAAATTATAGGCCAGTTAGTCTGACCTCAGTGGTTGGGAAGATGTTGGAGTTGATGGTTAAGGATGAGGTTTTGGGGTACTTGGAGGCACATGATAAAATAGGCCATTGCCAGCATGGATTCTTCAAGGGAAAATCTTGCCCAACAAACTTATTGGAATTCTTTGAAGAAATAACAAGCAGGATAGACAAAAAGCAGTCAGTGGATTTTGTGTACTTAGATTTTCAGAAGGCCTTTGACAAGATGCCACACATGAAGCTGCTTAACAAGCGTCCATGGAATTACAGGAAAGATACTAGCATGGATAAAGCAGTGGTTGATTGGCAGAAGCATAGATTGGGAATAAAGGGAGCCTTTTCTGGTTGGCTGCCATTGACTAGGGTGTTCCACAGGGGTTTGTGTTGAGACTGCTTCTTTTTATGTTACACGTTAATGACTTAGAATTCAGAATCAGAATCAGGTTTATTATCACCGGCATATGACGTGAAATTTGTTAACTTGGCAGCAGCAGTTCAATGCAATACATAGTCTAGCAGAGAGAGAGAAAAAAATAAAAATAAACAAGTAAATTGATTACATATATTGATTAGAATATTTTAAAAATGTGCAAAACAGAAATACTGTATATTAAAAAAAATTAGGTAGTGTCCAAAGCTTCAAAGTCCAATTAGGAATCAGATGGCAGAGGGGAAGAAGCTATTCCTGAATCGCTGAGTGTGTGCCTTCAGGCTTCTGTATCTCCTGCCTGATGGTAACAGTGAGAAAAAGGCATGCCCTGGGTGCTGGAGGTCCTTAATAATGGACGCTGCCTTTTTGAGACACCACTCCCTAAAGATGTCCTGGGTACTTTATAGGCTAGTGCCCAAGATGGAGCTGACTAGATTTACAACCTTCTGCAGCTTCTTTTGGTCCCGTGCAGTAGCCCTCCCCACACCAGACAGCGATGCAGCCTGTCAGAATGCTCTCCACAGTACGTCGATAGAAGTTTTTGAGTGTATTTGTTGACATGCCAAATCGCTTCAAACTCCTAATAAAGTATAGCTGCTGCCTTGCCTTCTTTATGTCTACATCAAGTCCCTGATGGCTTGTCTTTAGGGATATTGAAGGCACAGGTTGATAATTGATAGCTTTGTTGCAAAGCTTGTGAACAATACGAAGATAGGTGAAGGGGTGGTTGTTTTGAGGAAGTAGAGAGGCTACAGAAGGACTTAGACAGATTGGGAGAATGGGCAAAGAAGTGGCAGATGGAATACAGTGTCGGGAAGTGTATGGTCATGCACTTTGGTAGAGGACTGAAAAGGATAGACTATTTTTTTTAAATGGAGAAAAAACTCAAACATCTGAGCAGGATTCCCTAAAGGTAAATTCGCAAGTTGAGTTTGTGTTGAGGAAGACAAATGCAAAGTTAGCATTCAGTTCAAGATGACTAGAATATAAAAGCAAAGATATAATGTTGAGGCTTTATAAAGCACTGGTCAGGCCTCATTTGGAGTACTGTGAGCAGATTTGGGCTCCTTATCTAAGAAAGGATGTGCTGAGAGGGCTCAAAAGAGGATTATAAAAATGAGTCCAGGAGTGAATGGCTTGTCATATGAAGAGCATTTAATGGCTCTGGGCCTATACTCATTGGAACTCAGAAGAATGAGGGGTCACCTAATTGACACCTATCAAATGTTGAAAGGCCTCAATTGAGTGGATGTGGAGAGGATGTTTCCTGTAGTGGGACAGCCCAAGTCTAGAGGACACAGCCTCAGAATAGAAGGGTGCCCTTTTAGAATGGAGATGTGGAGGAATTTCTTTAGCCAGAGAGTGGTGAATCTGAGGAATTTGTTGCCACAGACAGCTGTGGAGGCCCAAATCTTTAGGTGTATTTAAGGCACAGGTTGATAAATTTTGGATTAGTCAGGGCATGAAGGGACATGGGGAGAAGATTTGAGATTGGTGCTGAGTGGGAAAATAGATCAGCCATGATGAAATGGCAGAGCAGACTCAATGGGCCAAATGGCTTAATTCTGCTCCTATATCTTATGGTCTTATTTAGATAAACACCTAATTAAAAACAATTAACATTAGTAAGGACTTTGTGACAAGTGGTGATATGATGGTAATCAGCATTGAACTCATTGAAAAATTACCCCAAGAATTCAATGGGTTTTTATAATTTTTCAGCTCTAATACACATAGAGGTTTTGTGATGACCAGGAATAGTGAAACATTCAAACAGGGGAAATCAGGAAGGTGAAGCCTGTTGCTCAAGATATTAAAAGAGCCTGGATAAAGATGAACTTTTTAAAGTATTTTATAGGAAGTTAAGAAATGCATATGGATTAAACAAAGTTGAAATGCTACAACAACGTTCGTTGATAAAAAGAGTTTGTAGTAACACAAAACAGAATAATCAGAATATAACACAATTATTTTTAGATGAACTATAAATCTCACACTCATGGAATTAGATTTTTAAGGCTAGAGAGTTAATTATCATTAGCTGTTACTAAGTCTACTATTAACACCACTTACACTTCTCTCAACAGCACATACATTTTTGTTTACAGTGAGAATCGCACATAAACAGCTTGAAATTCTCATTAAGTCACTAACTCCTGCTTTGATGCAGATAGCATTTTGTAGGAGCAGGATATTGGAGGCATTCACATTTCCGCATTTAGCTGGTTTCTGCAGACACACAAAGTTTCAGTCGGGATTTCAAAGTAACAGCAGCAGGCACTGGCAGGTATATCAGCATTACCACAGCAAATTCTGGGCCATTAGATTTAAACAATTTATGTATCCATGTCATGTATAGATTATTTTCATCCACTTTGTAACAAACACAACAGATAATATCAGATACAAAAGAAATAATTACTAAAAATCCATAAATTTAAAGCAGATGGGTATTTAAATGTGTTATCTGAATTACTCAATACCACTTATGTATAGGTCCTAGCTAAAATTGGCGCTACCTATAAATTAATAAAAGTAATTTAAATCCATACGGATGTACGGTGGACAGATTTTGAAATGGTTGCATCACCATCTGGTATGAAGGGGCCTCTGAACAACATCAGAGAAAAACTGCAAGAGGGTGTTCATGATGCCAACTCCATAATCCACACTAGCCTCACCACCGAGAAAATCTTTAAAAGGCGGCATCCATCATTAAGAACCCTCATCAGCCAGGACTTGCCTTTTCATTATTACCATCAGAGAGGAGGTACTGGAAAAATGACACTCAACATGTTAGGAACAGTTCTTCCTTTCCACTATCTGAGTTCTGAACCCACGAACACTACCTCACTATTTTTGCTCCCCTTTAACTCTGCTTAACTTGTATGTAGTAATTATTTATATAAACATATACATATTTCTTAGTTTATAGCCCATTTTATGTATTGCACAGTACTGCTGCTGCAAAACAACAAATGTCATGACATATGTCAGTGATAATAAACTTGATTTTAGGTGTATACCTAAGAACTTACTACTTTCCCTTACAAGTTCTGGCTTTAATCGACAATATTTTTCTTGCATCATTCCCTGTTCTCCAAATGTTCTTTCATCAGGAGATCAGCAAGGCCTAGAAACCAGCAGGACTTGAGCAATATAATTTGTCTCACCCTCTAAATGACCTTAAATAATTACCATTAACTTCTCACATATATTAAAAAAAAGGTCACCACTTTATTTCCTATAGTTTCAGCAAAAATAAGTCATGAGGTAGGTATCTCACCAGCTTCTGACAAATTTTCACTTCCTGGGGGAAGTGTTCAATATTTGCTTCACTTACACAGTTGCATATTTCAACAATAGAGAAGGTAGTAGTAGCTAAGTGACAGGTTCTTTCAAAGTTTCCACTGTATGCAACAAAGGGTTTTTGCTTCAAGTTTTACTTAGGGGCTTATACAAAATAAATCTATTTGATATGCAGTAAAATTACCAAGTGCAATAACATTGGTCTTCAAGGAGATCAATGCAATTTTACTACATACTAAATGATAAAGACCTATGATGTGACATAGGTCACATAGGTTCTAGTTTTCAGACAGATTGATGGCAAGTTGAAGAAGTCACCCTGGACTTGCCAGTCTTTGCTGATGTACTGATGTTTGCAAGCAAAGGCTTTGGAATTGACGAAAGTGCACCAGCAAAGGTTTTCAAGAAGTTTTCAGTTTCGTATCTCTTTCTCTTCAAACATTTTCTAAAGCTGAAGTTTGTGACAAACAGAAATAAACAAGAGACAGACATCTCAAGACTGGTTTGCTGCATCTTATTTTAGAGTTCATTAGAAAGTCTGGCAGCCTCTGATTCTGTGGAATACCCGATCTCGTAATTTTTCTCCCCAGAAATGGATTATCAACTAATACATTTTTTCTGTGGAACAATGAGGTTCTAACTTGTTCATGGGTTCTTGGACCCGTTATATCCCACGTACTCTGCTCAGTGGGAGTCATTCTTACAGGAGCTGCATGGTGTATTTGCTGAAGTGATTTAGCAATAGACTATTGTTTATTGACTATGGCACAGCCTACAATACTATAATTCCAAGCAAACTCACCTCAAAACTCCTAGACCCGGTATCAAGCCAGTGATCCTTGACTTCCTAACCAACACACCATAATCAGAATGTAGTACCACCTCTACCACATAGGCAGTACCTCAGCCATGATTATCATCAACGGGGTGCCCTACAAAGTTGTGTCCTCAGCCCCCTATATACATGACTACGTGGCCATATAATGCCCTAACTTCATCTGCAAGTTTGCAGATGATAGCACTGTCGTGGGCTGTATCTCAAATAACAATGAGTCAGAATCCAGGAATGAGACAGAGAGCTTAGTAACATGATGTCATGACAACAACCTTTCCCTCAATGTCAGCAAAACAAAAGAAGTGGTCACTGATTTCACAAAGAGGAACGTGCACATGCAGCAGTCAACATTAATGGTTGAGAGCATCTAGTTGCTAGGAGTGAGCATTATCAGTAGCCTGGCCTGGTATGATTACATAGACACCATGACCCAGAAAGCTCACTAATGTCTCTACTTCCTCAGGAGGCTAAAGAAATTTAGCAAGTGCCCATCATCCTGTCAGGAAGTAGTCCGGCTCAATATGGCAATGGCTCTGCACGCAAGTGCAAGAAACTGCAGAGAGTTGTGAACACGGCACAGCACAGAAATCAGCCTCAGCCTCACTCCATGGAATCTGTCAATGCTTTTTGCTGCATCAGTAAAGCAGCCAAAGAACGCACCCACCCTGGACAAATGCTGCCCATCTCCCAGAGATACAAGAATATGAAAGCACATATCACCAGACTCAAGGATGTTCTACCCTGCAGTGGTAACTATTGAATGGTTCCCTAGTGCAATAAAATACTCGACTTCACAATCAGCCTCGTTACAATCATGCACATTCTTACCTACCTACACTGCACTTTCTCTATTGCTATTACACTTTATTCTGAATTCTGGTATTGTCATGTGATGCAGAGAATGGTAGCTCAACTTAGGTATCTGCTGTTATAGAACAGGATGCGTATGAAGTACATGGATCAAAGGAAACATCTAGTGGTGATTGGAATAAAGATCAGAATCAGATTTAATATCACCAGCATAATATATATTTTTTCTCACCCCTTATGAGTGGTGTGTATGTGTATTTTTTCTTCAGTCTTGGTTCCACTACCACAGGCCTCAGACCTAGAGGGTTTGGAGCAGTATTCTTGCTGTACCGAGCAGAGTGCTCTTCTGGACCAAGATCTCAAATGTTGTTCCCGGGATTTGTTGGAGCCACTGCTCAGTCCAGGTGTCACAGCTCCAAGTGTTTCTGTCACCACTGGGATTACTCTGGTTTTAACTCTCCACATCCTTTCTATCTGATCTTTCAAGTTCTAGTATTTCTCCAGCTTCTCATATTCTTCCTTCCTGATGTTACTGTCATTTGGAATTGCCACATCTGTTACTATTGCTTTCTTCTGTTCCTTGTCCAGTATTACTCTGTCTGGTTGGTTGGCTCGTACCTGCTTGTCAGTCTGTATCCTGAAGTCCCACGGGATCTTAGTTCTGTCATTCTCTACTACCTTCTCAGGTGTTTCCCATTTGGACTTGGGAGCGTCCAGTCCATACTCAGTGCAGATGTCCCTGTACACAATTCCTGCATCTTGGCTGTGCCATTCAGTGTATGCCGTCTTCCCCTGCATCTTGCATCTTGCAGCTATGTGGACGGTTTCAGCTGATTCCTTGCACAATCTGCATTTTGGGTCTTGTTTGGCATGATAGACGCCTGCTTCTATCGCTCGTGTTCAGCCCTTGTTCTTGTACAGACATGAGCAGCACCTCTGTGCTGTCCCACAGCCCTGCCATTTTCAGCCATTGGTAAAACTTTTTTTTATGTCAGCCACCTCTGAAATCTGGCAATGGTATGTCCTGTGCGGTGACAAGTCCTGCCATAACCTCTAGTCCTCTGGCTCTGCTTCCTAAAATTCCATTTCCACGTCTCCTGCCTGCTGTCTGAGGTAATCCTCCTAGCAGGTCATCCTTAATGGCCATCTTCCTGATATACTCAAGGATGTTTTGCCTTTCTTCCAAGACTGTAGCCTTGATACTTCTAAGTCCCATCCTCCTTTATTCTGATGGGTGCACAGTCACTCAAACATTGCACTTTGGATGGAATCCTCCATGTATTGTTAGTGTTTTCTGGGCATTGATGTCAGTGGCTTCCAGTTCGTTCCTTGGTCAGCACATTGTTACAGCTGGCAATCTGATGACTGGTAGAGCAAGTATGTTGATGGTTCTGATCTTGTTCTTCCCATTCAACTGGCTTTTAGGACCTGTCTCACTCTTTGGAGGTGCTTGGATGTTGTAGCCTTCCATGTGTCCTCATCATGGGTCCGATGCACCTGCAGGGTTCCAAGTATTTGTAGCCATCCTGTATGTCTAGTATGTGGCCTTCAAGTAACTCAACTCCTTCAGTCTTGAAGAGTTTAGCTCTAGTCATTTCCATCCGGCTGCACTTTTCCAGTCCAAATGACACCCTGATGTCTCTGCTGTACACCCTTGTCAGGTAGATTAGAGAGATAATGTTTCTTTCACTTCTGGCATATGGCTTGATGTCATCCACATACAGGAGGAAGCTGATGATCTTGATCCTGTACCCGTGCCCACTCTGTGAGATGGTAGCAACGAGAAGAGGGAAAGTCCTAGGTGATGTGGGTCCTTAATGATGAATGGTGCCTTTTTGAGGCATCACCTTATAAAAGGTGCCATCGAGGCTGGGGAGACTACTCCCCATGATGGAGCTGCTGAGTTTACAACTTACTGCAGCTTTTTCCAATCCTGTGCAGTGGCCCTCAATACCAGATGATGCAACCTGTTAAAATGTTCTCCACAATACATCCGTAGATATTTGTAAGTGTCTTTCGTGACATACCAATTCTCTGCAAACTCCTAATGAAACACAAACACTGTTTTGCCTTCTTTGTAATTTCATCATTGTGTTGGGCCAAGAATAGATCTTCAAAGATGTTGACATATCTTTTGAATAAAGATCTAAGCTGCAACTCTAGAATGTCCAATTATACAGGAATTGCATAACAGACCATGAGTTCAGTGAGGGAGAATTTTATCTTGCTTTCTGCTGAAGACTGCAGCACCTGTGGCAAGAACTGTGTAGATATGATCAAGAGAGGTGCAGGAGTGTTTACAGGAATTGGTGGACTGAACCATTAATAGAGATTCATTGATGGATGTGAATAAGCCATGGCCATCACTGATTTCATCAAGACCAGAGTGAATGAGTGCATGTCTTTGAGAACATAGAACATCTTCACAAACAGAGGCCTGGATGAACTAGGAGATTTCCAGTCAACTGAGGGCTAAATCTGTGGTTTCCAAGACTGATGATCTAGAATCCTACAAACAGTCCAGGTATGTCCTAAGGAAGGACATTGTGAGAACAAAATGACAACTCCAAGTGAAATATTAATGCACTACAAAGAAGGCATGACAGCAGCTTTATTTCATTAGTAGTTTGAGTAGAAATGTTATGACACTCACAAATTTCTACAGATTTATTGTGGAGAGCGTTCTAACTGGTTGCATCACTGTCTGGTATGGAGGGGCCACCGCACAGGGTCAGAAAAAGCTGCAGAAAGTTATAAACTCAGCCAGCTCCATCATGGGCACTAGCCTCCCCAGCATCAAGGACACCTTCAAAAGGAGATGCCTGAAAAAGGTTGCATCCAAAGATCAAAGTAAATTTATCATCAAATTATGTGCAAGTCACCATATGCAACTCTGAGATGCATTTTCTTGTGAGCATACTCAATAATAACCCCAATCAACAAAAGGCCACCCAAGATGGGCGTTCAACCAGAGCACAGAAGACAAACTGTGACCCCCATCACTCAGGACATGCTCTCTTCACATTGCTACAGCCAAGGAGGAGATACAGGAGCCTGAAGACACACACTCAATGTTTCAGGAACAGCTTCTTCCCATCCACCGACAGATTTCTGAATGGACAAGTAACCCATTAACACTGCCCCAGTACTTTTCCTTCCTTTCTTGCACTACTTATTTAATTTAATTCTTTTTTATATATACCTCATTGTATTTTATAGTTTTTATTATCTATCACAAGGTACTGCTGCCACAAAACAACAAATTTCACGACAAATGCCCGTGATATTAAACTTGGTTCTGAATCTGAAATCAGGAACAGGATTGGATGCATGACATCTTTGTGACGGTTTGCATACCTTTATTTCTTATAAGGTAAAACCTAACAGCATAAATAGCAGTGATGCTTCACTCCCCAATGTGCTCAATGCTTTATATGCATGCTCTGAAAGCATGAACACCACCACACCGTAATGAATCCCCAGAGCATTCAGTGATCCTGTGATCTCCATCTGGGAGGCCAGTGTCTAGATATTCTTCAAGAGGGTGGGCCCTCACAAGGCGTCACGCCTGATGGTATACTGGCAGCATATTGAAAACCTGTGCAAGCTGACAGAGAAAAAGATTCTTGGATGTGCTTAAAGATTCCTTGATATGGAATAGTCCCAAGGGCTCCTGGAATACATACAAGGCCTGCACAAGTTCAAAGTACATTATCAAAGTATGCACACGTTATACATAACCTTGGGATTCATCTCCTCACAGGCAACCATGAAACAAGGTCTCAAAAAAACCATTAAAAAAAACAAACACTCAATGTGGGGAGGGGGAAATTAGTAGATTGTGCAAAGATTAAAAGCAAGCAAATAGCATTCAGAGTGAAGCTGAGTCCACAGACACAAAGCATGGAGCAGCCCCACACCCTCAGCCTCAGTTCAGCACACACTGGAGCAAAGCATGAAGGAGGCCACAGACACGCAGCCTGCAGCAGGTCACCAGCGTCAGACTCAGAGCAGAGCTAACCTCACAGAACAGCAAGCAGAACCAACCCAACTCTCGCCTCCAGGTCCAGATGCCACCCTGAAATGGTGCTTCTCCTCTTTGACTGCTCATGGACCAGAGATTTCGTGGAATCATTGGAACTATTACACGTCAAGGAGGATTTAAGCATAACCTTGAATTTTTTTATCTGTCAGTTTGCTAATCTCCTGGCTTTACAAGTCTCAGGACAGTTTGCATGACAAGTAACGCATTCCATTTCAATTTACATCAGGCATCAACCAAAGATTTCACAAAGACACAAATGCAATGTAGAAACATAGAAAACCTACAGCACAATACAGGCCCTTCAGCCCAGAAAGCTGTGCCAACCATCCTTACCTTAGAACTACCTAGGCTTACCCATAGCCCTCTATTTTTCTAAGTTCCAGGTACCCATCCAGGAGTCTCTTTTAAGACTCTATCATTTCCGCCTACACCACTGCCTTCGGCAGCCCATTCAATGCACTCACCACTCTGTGTAAAAAACTTACCCCTGAACATCTCCTCTGAACCTTCTTCCAAGCACCTTAAAACTATGCCCTCTCATGCTATCCATTTCAGCTCTGGGGAAAAAGCCTCTGACTATCCACACGATCAATGCCTGTCATTATCCTGTACACCTCTATCAGGCCACCTCTCATCCTACATCACTTCAAAGAGAAATGGCCGAGTTCACTCAACCTATTCTCATAAGGCATGCTCCCCAATCCAGGCAACATCCTTGTAAATCTAATGTAATATAGTTAATTTCATAGTCATTTGCATCCTTTACCATCACGCATTGATTCCTCTTTATTTACATGCTTAACGGTGTTACAACAAAGAAAGCAATTTACCTTAGAATTAAATTAAAGTAGCAACATGACTTCCAAGAAACTGGCACATCCAGACTTTACTACAGTTTCAATTGACATGTCTAGTTACTGTCTGAAACAAAGCTTACTGACAACTACCATAGTGTGGTATCAAACATTTCATCACAATGGACATCAATGGACCTTGCAAGTGGGTTTATAACTATGCCAGTAATCATCATTACACCGGACAATACACCAGCCTAGTAGTCATCAAAGGAAAGCTATGAGCATCTGCCCACCAAGTAGATCCACTGAAACCTCCAGTCAGTTTTCCACTTCACCTTAGTTTCCTCTAAAGACGTGAGCTATAATTATTACACAGTATAAACTTGGTGGCGTCCACATTTTATGCAGTACTGAAAAACACAGCACACTGAACTTAATTTACTTGCCCGTTTTTGTTCTTAGAAGAAATATCAAAGGGATGGCCCTCTGCTTATTTGGCTGAAGATGTCATCAATGGAATCTCTAATTAGGTTGTAAGTAAATAAAGACTTAAAAAATTTTGTTTAGGACCAGTCAATAGTGCAAATGTTGATTAACAAGGGTGTAATTGCAATTTAGCAGTCAATTCACATTTTCATTAACGAAAATAAACCACCAGAAATCAGTAGAAGCTGTTCTGCAGAAGGGAATGGCATGCTTTCTTTGACCAAATTGGATCTGCTCTGTGGTTGATGGGGTAAGGAAAATTCAGCATGGCTTAAGCCTGAAGTCAAGCAGATGAGGCCAACAGAAAAGGAACTGGACCTCGTTGTAGATGGGGACGGTGTGGCTAAAGAAAGGATCCTGCCAATGAACTGGGTATCGTGACCCAGGACTAAAGCTAAATACAGGGGAATGGCCAAGTGATTTGTGAGTGGGAATCATAATCAAAATTCCATGAGGTCTAAAGAATCAAAGGAGTGCAAGTCTGAGGTAGGAGTGTCAGAAGGATAGAGCCTGTGAAGATTTCTGGGTGGAGGTGACGGGTTGGGTAGGAGGGGAGAAATGGGATAAACTATAGAGGAGGATAGCCAGAAAGATGCAGTGTTAGTCAATGACTTGCCTGTCTAAGGTCCCAGTTCAGTTTTGCACCATGAAAAATGCATTTGCTATTCCTGGGACAGCTTAGTTTGAACTCATCACAAGAGTTTAAAATGAGTGCATGGGGAGAATGGTATCATCCTGAGGCAAGTGATGTTGGGGTGCAAGTGTGACTTACTTTCAGAGCTCTCAATCAAATATCCAAAGAGATGCAAAAATGTTTCTTCTGGTATCCCACCCTGAAAAGATTTCAAACTCCATTGACCTGAAAAAGCACAGCACTACACAACTGAATTTCTGTGTCTGAATCTTTATTTCAAAGAAACAGCAGCCGGAACTATTTCTGCAAGTGAGGATAATATAATGCATTCAAGATGACTAGTACTATAATTCAAAAAATGCTTTGATCACTTCTATCATAAATGAATATCAAACTAATATCTCATTACATTTCCATCAATTTCTGCAACTGATTGAGTTATTCTCAGAGACCATTCAACTCTCCCTAAACAGTAAATTACCTGCTCATTATTCTGGCTTAAATTTATCACATTAAACTAAAATTAACACAGTTCTCTATATATCATTTTAATTCAGTTAAGCAATTCAGTAAATTATGTCATCCAAATTCTTTTATTCAATGCAAGATTATATACTCTTGCTTATATAAAAATGCTTGCATTTATGTTTTGCTTAGATGACATTAGGACATTTAATACATAATAGTCATTGAGGTACCCTTGAAATATTGTGATTATCTTTTAAAATATACAAAGCATTACCAGTGAATCAGAATCACATCCAAAATATGAAATCTCCTAAATCTACAAATTGCTTGCTGAACTGCAAGTTGATCATGCAATTTGCTCAACGTTCAACACAACCACCCCATCTAACCTCACCATCAAGTTTTAAGAGCTAGGCCCCTGTACCTCCCTCTGCAACTGGATATTTCCTCTTCGGCAGACATCACTGACCATCTACACAGGTGCACCTCAGGGCTACATGCTAATTTCACAGCTCTACCCCTACACTCTCACTGTTCCAATGACATATCCAAATTTGACAACGACACCACTGTTGTTGGATGAATCACACATGGCAATGAGTCAACATACAAAAGCGAGATAAGTCAAGTGGTTAAGAGGTGCTGCAATAACAACCTCACACTCAATGTCAGTAAAACTGAAATATCTTGTCAACTTCAGTAAGGGGAAGGAGGGCAAACATTTGTTAGTCTACATTGGTGGATCAGCAATGCGGAGGGTCACCAGCTTTAAATTCCTGGGCATTAATATATTGGATGACTTGTCCTGAACCTAGCATGTATATGCAATCTTAGTAAAGGCATACCATTGCCGTTACTTTGTTAAATGATAAATTCAGCACATCACCAAACTCTCAGACAAACTAGGTATCTTTGAAAGTATTCTGACTGGTTGAATTATTGTCTGTTACAGAAATTCAAATACGCAGGAATGTAAGAAACTGCAGAGTCCAACAGTTTCATTTAATATCAGAGAATTGTATACAATATGCATCCTGAAATTCTTTTTCTTTGCAGACATCCTCAAAAGCAGAAGAGTGCCCCAGAGAATAAGTGACAGTTAAAATGTTAGAACCCAAAAGCACCCCCCACTCCCCCCTCACACTTGCAAGCAGCAAAGAAACAACCCTCCTGCACCCCTTCTGCAAAAAGCATCAACACCCTCCACCCACCAAGCATGCAACAGCAAAGCCCCCAACAAAAACCATGATCTGCAGTACAACAAGAACTAATCATTCACCTGACAATTTGACAGTATATTCAGCCCAATACATCACTGGCACATCCCACCCCACCATCAAATGTAGAGGCTTTTTGATGACAGATGTTACTTCGTTGCACTGCCTCAAGGTGACAACATCTATCATCCAAATTCCCCAGGGTTCTGTTTGATTCCAGCTTACTAAGCTTGCATACTTTTCATTTTTCTTCTTGACTGAATTCATCACATCTCTCAACATCTAAGGTTCTCTTACCTTGCCATCCTAGTCCTTCCTTCTGACTGGAACATACCTATTCTGTCCTCTGTGTCGCTGGTCTTTAAACACTTCCCACATGTCAGATGTGGACTTGTCCAAAATCAGCTGTTCCCAAATAACACTCCCTAGTTCCCGGCTATTGCTCTCGTAATTTTCCCTGCTCCAATTTAACACTCTCCTGCAAGGTCCATATTTATCCTTCATTTAAATCTTTAGGAGTTGTGGTACTGTTCCCTAACTACTCACCCACTGAAAGATCAATCAATTGGATCACTATTCAACACCATGTCTAGTCTAGCCCCTCCTCGTTTTGGACGATCTACATTTTGATTTAAGAAACCCTCCTGGATGCACCTAACAAATTCTGCTCCATCTAAACCTCTTGCACTAAGGAGGTCCCAATTTACATTAGGGAAGTTGAAATCCCCCGTGACAACAATCTACTGTGCCGCACCAATGGCTTTTGGGATTGGCTGGTAAAGGAAGCCACTGAAATAAAGCTACAGGAAAAGAATTTTAACAAAGATGAAGTTTTCACTCCAAGTAAGAACCGGGACTGTGGGATGGTGGAATCCTGATTGGATGAGGACTAATCATTCGGGAGGGATGGATAAAGGGTATAATACCACCGGACTTAGGCATGCTCAGGCATCATCCTTGATGAAAATGTCAGAGTTTGTCATTGAAATGTCAGTTAAAATCGATACCTGTTCCTAGATGGAAGCCCTCGAGTTCATTCATCTCCATTTCTCTACTTTCTGACCCGGTGCTCTCTTCCCATCCCCTCCTCCCTCACCCCCACCCACCAAGTGGGGAGAGCCTTTTAATCAGTGAAATTCAGTGCTATCTGGTGTTCTAGTGTGTGAATCACAAGAAGTTAGCAGTCATGTCCAACAAATGCTATAGGCAGCAAAAAGTATTTCAATCATTATTGCAAAGGCATTGGAGTTTAAGAACCTGTTAGTTTTGCTACAGCTATAAGGGCTGTTGGTGAAGACACACCTGAAATACTGTGCACTGTTTTGTGCCCCAAACCTATAAAAGGGTAAGTAGCATTGGATCAATCTGAAGGACGTTCATCAGATTGGGATGAAGATCATGTCACATGTGATTCACGTTGAGTTGGTAAATTGGATACAGTATTGTCTATAGCATTTTCTGATTTTATTTCAGATTTCCAGCTTCTTTAGTTACCTGGAGAAGATATCCAAAAGAGGACAGTTTTTCCAACGTACAACATCCCTACTAACACAAGACCAGAACAGTTTGGAGAAACATCATTCAGGTTGGCACTAAGAACCAAAAACCCACTGAAAGTGACAGAAGCAGCACATCAACTCCCAAAACTACCCGCATTTCCTCTAGTAAGAGCCTTCCAATTAAATGTAATAGAGTCAGTTCATCTCACAATAGCCTCATTATTCACCCCAGGATCCACTGAGCTAGAGTGGAAGCATATCCACCTCAATCACAGAAAAGTTACTGTAGAAAGAGCAAGACTCCAGCACTCCTGTAATACTTCACCCATTCTGATGTTACTCCATAGCCACCACTGATTCATTTATCATAAAGTCAGTTTTTGATCCATTTTCAAATTTTCATTTTGAGCTCACACCATTTTCAGATCCTGAAAAGAATCTTTATTGAGGAACTTTATTGAAGGCTTTCCTGATATGAGGTGACACCTCCCAGATTGAACAAAAAAATTAAATACAAATGCTTTGAAAAAGTAATTTTACAAACAATTAAATGGATTCTTTTTTTTTTTGCTTTCTGACCATTCCCAATAATGAAGGGCAAAGCAGAAATGCTGAATGACACCTGCTGGAATCTTTCACCATTGACTCCTTGATGGATCTTAATGTCAACAGGAATGCTGAACAATTGCATCACTAAGAACAAAGAATATTTAACTATATAACAACTTATTAGTATGGTATAAATCACCTTTAAATCTAATCCAAGCTCTAAAACACCACGAGCCCATTACCTTACTTGTGATCAGAATGCCCCAAAATATAGTCAGAGTCACTGAACACTACTGACAGAAACAGGCACTTCAGCCCATCTAGTGCATGCCAAACTATTTAATAATATGGGAATAGTTACTCTGTGTTCAGGCCTTTTTAACTAGAGTTTCTATAGGAGTTCATTGCAAGAACTGCAAATGACTCTGTTTTTACAACTAGTTTTGCACAAGGATATGCTCTGTTTCTACTTTCTTTCTCTTCGAAGATGCAAGTTTTCTGCATGCTAGTTTGCCTTCTAACTCTAGGACATTGTTTCCTAGGGTATGAGAGTATGATCATGAAGGATCAAATCTACATATTGTGTCAGACCTCTGCAGTGGCAAATTGCCACCCTTCAGATTAGCAGCATTTCTTTCAATAGATCAATGATGGGTCAGAGATTCTCACAAGTCAGTGGAGATGTTATACCCACTTTTTTTTTTTAAATGACAGACATACTTTATTGATCCCGAGGGAAATTGGGTTTCATTACAGACGCACCAACCAAGAATAGTGCAGACAATGTAGCAATATAAAACCATAAATAATTAAATAATAATAGGTAAATTATGCCAAGTGGAAATAAGTTCAGGACCAGCCTATTGGCTCAGGGTGTCTGACACTCCGAGGGAGGAGTTGTAAAGTTTGATGGCCACAGGCAAGAATGACTTCCTGTGACGCTCAGTGTTGCATCTTGGTGGAATGAGTCTCTGGCTGAATGTACTCCTGTGCCCAACCAGTACATTATGGAGTGGATGAGAGTCATTGTCCAAGATGGCATGCAACTTGGACAGCATCCTCTTTACAGACACCACCGTCAGAGAGTCCAGTTCCACCCCCACAACATCACTGGCCTTACGAATGAGTTTGTTGATTCTGTTGGTGTCTGCTACCCTCAGCCTGCTGCCCCAGCACACAACAGCAAACATGATAGCACTGGCCACCACAGACTCGTAGATCATCCTCAGCATCGTCCAGCAGATGTTAAAGGACCTCAGTCTCCTCAGGAAGTAGAGACGGCTCTGACCCTTCTTGTAGACGGCCTCAGTGTTCTTTGACCAGTCCAGTTTATTGTCCATTCATATCCCCAGGTATTTGTAATCCTCCACCATGTCCACACTGACCCCTTGGATGGAAACAGGGGTCAACAGTGCCTTAGCCCTCCCCAGGTCCATCACCAGCTCCTTAGTCTTTTTCACATTAAGCTGCAGATGATTCTGCTCACACCATGTGACAAAGTTTCCCACTGTAGCCCTGTACTCTGCCTCATCTCCCCTGCTGATGCATCCAACTATGGCAGAGTCATCAGAAAACTTCTGAAGATGGCAAGACTCTGTGCAGTAGTTGAAGTCCGAGGTGTAGATGGTGAAGAGAAAGGGAGACAGGACAGTCCCCTGTGGAGTCCCAGTGCTGCTGACCACTCTGTCTGACACACAGTAAATGGAAGCTTTATGAATATTTTTGATTCATTTCCTCTGCCCTCCTGGGAATCTTCATATGACAGAGCTCTGAGAGCATGTCTCTTTTCAAGAGTCTGGTGTCAGAATAATGAGCCTGAAAAACTCTTTTCTTCCAATGGCCAAAGGCTGTACTGGCAGAGTACATTTTATCATCAACCACTAGCTGCTGAGGTGTGCTACTAATACATGGGAAGTGTTCTGTTGTTTTTTAGTGCATCATGGTGGACCTTCATTACTGGGGGGCAGTGTAAGTAGTTCTGTAGATGTGCAAGGCTTATTCGCTCATATTTCAGTGAGTAAATCAACCAGGACTTAGAGCTCAGCCTCTAAACATTGAAGTGATGATGATATACTTTGAACAGTTTCCCATTACCCTGTCCATTAGGCCGACTCCACAGGGAGATTGTTGGAAGAATAGTGCCAGTTGAGAAAAAGTGCTGCAGCCTTGCATGACACAAGTCTGCACTAGTGTCAGGATCACTGTGGACCCATTGAAGTTTATATGCCATCATGTGCAGAAGTAGTGGGAGGGGACTTCCTGCAAACCATCACATTTATGATGGATGTTCCACCATCCCTCTCAATTGGAGGAGTGTTTTTGAAAGTAAAACAGGCCAAATATTGCAGTTGAAAATTCCAAAAATCTGGTGTTGGAAATCTGGAACAAAAACAGTAGATGCTTGGAAAGCTCTGATCAGGATTTTAAAAAAGAAGCAGGTCATATTTCTATTGAGATATTCTTCCATCTGTTCACAGAAGCAGTTCTACAGGCACTAGAAGGTGGAATTCCAAAAGTAAACCCATAACCTAAAGAATGGCTGATAGGTAGAAAAAAAGAGTCCAGCAACTTCTTAACAAAAGTGACTTGCACCAAATCTACAGTGCTGTCGAGGCCATCTATGATCTGAGCCCAAATGTTCATTCAAATGAAGATGAAGAAAGGGAGTGAAGCTCTTCTCTCAAGCAGTATGCTTGCTAAAGTTCTGAAACTGAGACTAACTTAAATCACAAATTCTACATCAGTAGAGTTTAGAGAAACTACAGCCATTTATTATTCATAGGAAAAGTACAAGTGCATTTTTTATGACAGCCAGTTAAAATTTAATATTAATAATCAACAGTAACAACTCCCCCTTGAGCTGAGAAATTCAATCCTAACTAAACTGGGACTGCGCGGTAGCATAGTTGTTAGCACAATGCTTTACAGTGCCAGCGACCCAGGTTCAATTCCTGCCGCTGTCTGCAAGGAGGTTGTACGTTCTCCCTGTGACAGTCCGGGTTTCCTCCGGATGCTCCAATTTCCTCCCACAGTCCAAAGATGTACCGGTTGATAGACTGTCAACTGTCCCGAGGTTAGGATAGGGTTAAATTGGGTGTGCTAAGCGGTACAGCTCGAAGGGCCAGAAGGACCTATTCTGCATTGTATCTCAATAAAATAACTTCCCAGGACATATTAAACTAGAGAGCTACCAGGAACTTCTATAAAGAATTAAGTACAATTTGTATACAAACGTACTAAATGAAATTTAATGTAAATAGGAGATATATTTAACATTTGATGCAAGTACCATGAAAATATTAACACAATATTCAATGTATGGCATGTCAGACTGCATTAATGGAACATCAAACAGAATATTATTAAGTCAATGAAATAAATCAACAGATGAAATTACAATTTGCTGCAAATTATAACCAATGTTCAAATCCAGACCAGAAAAGTGATTCAGAAGTACCAAGAGGCAAAAAACATGTTTTCAAAAAATTAAATTCTTGACAATGATCGGGGGAAAAAAACAGTAAACTCTACAGGCTCGAAGTACTCTATTAAAAAGTAACAGTGACATATTAGTTGTACTTCTGGGCTACCTGAAGACTGGAGTTTAAGTGAAAGTTAACAACTTGGGAAATTAGTTTCATCCAATGGTTAAAATAATTAATCAAATTGTGTATAAATGATCAGTAAATGAGCAAGTTCCTAAAAATGAATGGATAGTATCCTTCATGTTCACTTCTAGGAAGGGACTCTTCTGACATTCCCTGGTTCTGTATCAGTTAACTCTTAGACTATTGAACAGTTTGGGCCATGATGTTGTGCTAATCTATTGACACCTAGGTAAAATAATCTCTTCTGCCTGCACATTGTCCATATCCTTCCATTCCCTGCCTCTTAAATATCTCGATTGTATCTGCCCCAAGATTACCCCTGTCAGCTCAGTTCAGGCACCCACCACTCTGTATAAAAAAAAAGTTCCTTGAACTCTCTTCCTTTCACCTTAAATGAGTGGCTTTGTGTATTAGTACCACTCAGTTTTATACACCTCTATCAGATCTCCCCTCAGCCTCTGCCACTCCAGAGAAAACAACTGGAATTGCATTCTGAGGAGAAATGCAGCAGTATGACCCAGTACTGCCTGAGGTAAATGAGAAATAACCTGATGGAAGCATGGAATTTTGAGAGGGATTGATGGAATTGATTCCTCTGCCTGAAGAGTCCAAAGTTCAAGCTCTATTTCAGGTTAAAGGCCCCCGACTAAAAATTAAACTTAATCCTTTAGAATCCATTATGATAATGGATACTCACTCAGCCATCACATAAATTTGAAATGATTGATTTTTGAACAAGTAGTCGTCATTTAGGAGCTGGGTGGATTTCTCAACCTGAAGTGGAAAATCTGATCATATGGTAGACAAGTTTGAGGGAATCTGAGAAAGACTTTTTTTTACCCAGAAGTAATTTGGTTTGCTTGAGGAAGTGGTGAAAACAGACATTCTCAAAACATTTAACAAGTATCTGGATGAATACCAGAACCACCAAAACATAGAAAGCTATGGACATAGCGGACCCAGTGTTCAATTCTATACTGTATTGCTCTAACTCCAACTTACTTCCTTATTGATTGAGATACAGTGTGGAATAGGTCTTTCCAGCCCTTCGAGCCAAGCCACCCAGCAACCCCCAATGTAACTCTAGCCTAATCACATGGTAATTTATAATGACCAATTAACCTACAAAACAATACATCCTTTGGCTGCAGAAGGAAACCGGGCCACCCAGAGAAAACACATGCATTCCATCGGGAGGATGTGCACACTCCTTACAGATGACATTCTTAATGCGTTAAAATTTGACACTTTGATTTCCAAGTAACTTCCCTTTTCTTCAAGGGAACTGTGGTACTTGCAAGATTTTCTTTGCCTATAGATGAGTGCTCCTTCATAGTGCACCTTGCATCTGGTAACCTTCCAAAGAAAAGATTTTTGTCCCAGTAATTTGGACTAGGTTTATAGTTGGTTCAGATCGTCAGAAGGAAATAATACCTTGGGCCATCTGACTACGAACAAGATATCTGTTCCATAATTTCCATCAAATATCATGTTGAAACCATGCCACCAGAATGCTAAACATCAATTTACATAAAGGAATTACGTAACCTGGTTACCTCAGTCTTTCTAAGGTGTTTCTGTTCAAATGGTGTTCATTCTGAGAAAGGGACAGCTACAAAACAAATTTGGGCTGAGACCTAATCAAGCACTTAGAGGAACTCAGTAGGTCAGGTAGTATCTATGGAAGAAAAGGAACAATGATTGTTTCAAGCTGACACACTTATTCAGCAATGGAAAGAAAAGGGGCAGGAGCCTCTGGATCCTCTAACATTTCACCTGTATTCCTCAAGGATTCCAGCATCTGCAGAATTCCGTGTTTACTATTTAATCAACTCCTATTCTTTAAATGGTACAACTGGAGAATCAAGCCAAATGTAACTAATGAAAGAAAACTGAATTATTATTTCATACTACTGAAGCATTGAAAACAATAGACTGAACATAGAAACAGAATGTTACATCCTTATAGAAAGTGTGGTGAATAAAATGAGACCATCTGTAACTGAACAGTAATTTAAAGGCTAGAAAGATAAAGGCTTGGGACATTACCAGCACAAGCTCGATTTACCAGACACAAGTGTATTTCTGGTCTAATATCACATGCATTCAGTTGTGCTGGATCAAAAATTGATAGCAGCACACCTACAACTAAAGTTGCCACAACTATGAAGAATTCACAGATTTTCAGGTCATTAATATACTGCTGATTTGGTGCCTGCTCTAAAATTTCATCCCTGAATTCACTAACTAGCGCACTCTCTTAACATTGTATGTTGGATCATTCATTGCGCCCCAGAGAAGACAACATGACCAGCAGCCTTAATTAACAGGGTCATCAAATACTACAAGGCAAATTGGTGTCGATTACTTATTCCTATCAACATTTTCAATTCATTTCAAACCATAATCTTGAGAAGGCAACAGTGAACTGTCCTTTTGAGCCACCAGAATCCTTAGATGATGGCCTTTCCACACAGCCATCAGGCAGGTTATTCCCAGATTTTAATCCATTTTAAATGGAGGATCAGTTGTTAGCAAATTAGGATGGACCTGAATGGGCAGAGATCTGGCAGGTGGCCAGATACACTATCTATACTAAGATAGGTTGAGTTGTGGATAATGAAGTAGGTTTTCAAAGCTTGCAGAGAGATTGAGGCCAGTTAGAAGAGTGGGCTGAAAGATGGCAGATGGAGTTTAATGCTGATAAGTGTGAGGTGCTACATTTTGGTAGGACTAATCAAAATAGGGCAAACATGGTAAATGGTAGGGCATTGAGGAATGCAGTAGAACAGAGTGATCTAGGAATAATTGTGCATAGTTCTCTGAAGGTGGAATCTCATGTGGATAGGGTGGTGAAGAAAGCTTTTGGTATGCTGGCCTTTATAAATCAAAGCATTGAGTATAGGAGGCAAACACGAGGAAATCTGCAGATGCTGGAAATTCAAGCAACACACACAAAATGCTGGTGGAACACAGCAGGCCAGGCAGCATCTATAGGGAGAAGTGCTGTTGACGTTTCGGGCTGAGACCCTTCGTCCTGATGGAGGGTCTCAGCCCGAAACGTCGACAGCGCTTCTCTCTATAGATGTTGCCTGGCCCATTGAGTATAGGAGTTGGGATGTAATGTTAAAATTATACAAGGCACTGGTGAGGCCAAATTTGGAGTATTGTGTACAGTTCTGGTCACAGAATTATAGGAAAGATGTCAACAAAATAGAGAGAGTACAGAGGAGATTTACTAGAATGTTATCTGGGTTTCAGCACCTAAGTTACAGAGAAAGGTTGAACAAGTTAGGTCTTTATTCTTTGGAGTGTAGAAGGTTGAGGGGGCATTTGATAGAGGTATTTAAAATTATGAGGGGGATAGATAGAGTTGATGTGGATAGGCTTTTTCCATTGAGAGTAGGGGAGATTCAAACAAGAGGACATGTTTAGAGTTAAGGGGCAAAAGTTTAGGGGTAACACGAGGGGGATTTTCTTTACTCAGAGAGTGGTAGCTGTGTGGAACGAGCTTCCAGTAGAAGTGGTAGAGGCAGGTTCGATTTTGTCATTTAAAAAAACTTGGATAGGTATATGGACAGGAAAGGAATGGAGGGTTATGGGCTGAGTGCAGGTCGGTGGGACTAGGTGAGAGTAAGCGATCGGCACGGACTAGAAGGGCCGAGATGGTCTGTTTCCGTGCTGTAATTGTTACATGATTATATAGGTGATAGCAGCATTCAGACCTACCTTGCGTTGAGGAGCAGGACTTTGAGCTGCTTAGAAACTATCTACAGCTTATAAACCAAAACTGCCGTAGAGTAAGAGGAGAAACAGAGGGTTAGTTACAGGAATCCAAACGACTCAGTTGTGTCAGCCCCATTATTGGTCGGTATCTCAGCAATAGCTGCCTCAAAGATAGCAAGCTCTGTCACAGTTTCATCAACAGCTGCTCTTACAATAGCTGAATAAAAGATGGCATGGGCAAGTTATGGAACACAAATGCAAAATTTGCAGCCTTGCCTTTTCCTGAAAGAGTGAGATGATCTTATAAATATCAGATTAATGTTCTGACAAAAAGATTATTGATAGGTGAATGATAGCGGCCTGGTGCATAGAGTTTCACCTGAGACTAGAGATATTGCTGGCAGGATGTGGCATTAACAATACACTCATTAACGTTGCCATGTTCACCAAACATTTTGTCCTACTGCCTCCAAATCCTCAGTGTTTACTCCTGGCATTAGTCACAATAGTTAACTGCTTCCATTACTTCTGGAGAGCCTCCTGTGGACACACTCATTAACTCCTCCTACCCAGATCAAGATCCCCAGCCAGAGAGTAGCGTGCTCTCCTGTAATGTATTTGCCAGAGTTTCTTAAGACGCCTCTCACTGGAGAAGCATTTGCTGCAGTTACTGGGCACCTCCCCTTCACAAGCTCGATCTGACTTGAACTAGCTCTAGGTTCTCACGATGCTGGCTTGTTATGTGCGAACTGGAGAAATGAATCATGAACAGTGTGGCTCATGCAGCAATTATGAGCAGGTGATACAAACTTACACTGGAAAAAAGGAGGCCAGGACTAATCACAAATCATGATCCCGACATCATCTCACCCAGAGGCCACTATTTTAAACAAGTTTCTTTCTAGCATGAAAGCACACTCTGAGCAGCAAGATAACTTAAGCTGCTTGGTATTTAAATTTTCATTTCATATGATATGGATTTAATGTTCTGAAAAACCTCATGTTAGCTCATAGAACAATCCCATCTATACCATTTCTCCATTTATTTCGCTCAAACTATCCTCATTAACTGCTGATCTCCAACCACCCACATGCAATAAAGGTAATTTACAACAACCAATTCACCTATTTTCAAGCAAGCTTTTGAAAAGTAGGAAAGAGAGAAACCAAAAGGAAGCCTGTAGAATCTTGAACATGTAATCTTTACACGGACAGCGATGTAGGTCAGAATCAAGCTTGGAACCCTGAAGCCCTGAGGCACCAATGGTATTTACTGTGCCACCTGACACCCATTCCAACTCTAAATTTCATTGCACAAACTGAAGGTGGTTTTGTTGCTGTTGGTCCTCTTCACACCTTGTGGCACATCGGGCAGCAACCTTGCCATTTCTTTAGCATTTTGTCTGGTTTTCATGAGGCAGAGTTTCTACCTTGATGCTCAACCCTGCACAGATGAAAAGTATGCAAGGAGACGGCCATATTCAAACCTGGGCCCACCCGCCTTGAAGTCCAGTGCAGATGCCACAACTCCACCGGCTGACTTTTTTTTTGTAAAAAAGGTGGTTTTACAAAACATTAAAGTCGCATATCCCAAGTATTAATATGTGGATTCTGATTACCAAAAGTTAGTGAAGTATTCTTAAACAGAAATGCCTAGTAGAATCGGAATCAGGTTTATTATCACTGTCTTGTGCGATGTGCAATATGCTGCTTTGTGGCAGCAGTACAGTGCAAACAGGAATAACAAGTAAGTGTTCATGAACCACTCAGATATCTGTTGGCAGAGGAGAAAAAGCTGTTTCTGAATCAATGAGTGTCAGTCTTCAAGGTTCTGTAACTCCCCCCTGATGGTAATAATAAGAGGGCATGTCATGGCTGGTGAGAATGCTAACAGAATGGTGCCGCCTTCTTGATGCGCCACCGCTTCAAGATGTCCTCGATGGAGATGAGGCTTGAGCCTGTGATGCATCTGGCCAAGTCTGCAGCCTCTTGCGATCACGTGCATTGGAGGCTCCGTACCAGGCTATGGTGCAAACAGTCAGAATCCTCTCCACTTTACATCTACAGACATTCGTAAAAGTCTTTGATGACATACCAGAACTCCTAACAGAGCCACTGAGGTGCCCTCTTTGTGATTGCACAGGTGTGTTGGGGGTCAAGACAGATCTTTCAAGATATTGAGAACCAGGAACTTGAAGCTGCTCAACTTTTCCACTGCTGGCCTCTCAATAAAGACTGGGTTCATGCTCCTGACCTCCCCTTCCCGAGGTCCATAATCAATAACTTGGGTCATGCCAACACTGAGTGTGAGGTTATTGCTGCGCCACCACTAAATCAGCCAAACTCACCATTGTCTGGGTCTTCGTCACGTTATGAGACATTATGTTAAAATGATTTAGAAGGTTCAGTTATTGGATAGAACTTTTCTGTAGAAAAGACATGCAAGAGATTCACCTTGATGTTGCCTGGAATGGAACACTTCAGTGATGAGGAGAGCTGGAGAGCTCGATCTGCTTCCCCGCAGCAGAAGGAGGTTAAAGTGGCAGATGATGAGATATATAAAATTATGAGGGGTATAGATAGGATAGACTTCAGGAAACATTTCCTCATATCAGAGATAGATAAAACTAGAGGACATACATTTAAATAAATGGTTAACAAATACAGATGGGACACAAGGAGGGATTTGGTCACCTGGGGAATGGAATGCCCCGTTTGAGAAAGTGATGGAGACAGAATCGCTGACAGTATTTAAAAAGTGTCTACATGAGCATTTAAAAGAGCCTAGTCATAAAAAGCTATGGGCCAAACACTGGAAGATAGGTTTAACATGGATGGGTGTCCACTGATCAGAGTGGATGTGATAGGCAAATAACCTGTTTCAAGTGCCAAGATTTTGTCTCGTGCAGAGTCATAAATGAAAAACACAATGACAAGTTGAAGATAAACATTCAAGGGCAATAAACAGTTGGTCAGAATGCAATTCTAGACAATGTTTTATTTATAGTGTAAGCCCTATAAGCACAAATCAGAAAATAGTTAGAGGGCAGACCTTCATTTTTCACCCTACATTGACATTACTAAATAGCATTTCAACGGAGGATTTCAGATAGAGGTCATCATTATATAGTCCTGCAGGGACAGTGATAATCAAATGAAAGCATTGTCTCTAGAACGTCCAAACTTTTCATTTGGACAGCATAAATGGGCCATGAGCCTCGAAGGTACTGCTCATTTTTCTATCGACGGCAGGGGTGACTTAGAATTGCAATTGCATAGAAAAAAAAATCAAACTACATGCTTTATTGGTAGATATTTATTGGTAGGTCTGACACGGTGGTCAGCAGCACAGGGGCGCCGCAGGGAACCGTACTCTCTCCGGTCCTGTTCACCCTGTACACATCAGACTTCCAATATAACACGGAGTCCTGCCATGTGCAGAAGTTCGCTGATGACATGGCCATAGTGGGGTGTGTCAGGAATGGACAGGAGGAGGAGTATAGGAAACTGATACAGGACTTTGTGATATGGTGCAACTCAAACTACCTGCGTCTCAATATCACCAAGACCAAGGAGATGGTGGTGGACTTTAGGAGATCTAGGCCTCATATGGAGCCAGTGATCATTAATGGAGAATGTGTGGAGCAGGTTAAGACCTACAAGTATCTGGGAGTACAGTTAGACGAGAAGCTAGACTGGACTGCCAACACAGATGCCTTGTGCAGGAAGGCACAGAGTCGACTGTACTTCCTAAGAAGGTTGGTGTCATTCAATGTCTGTAGTGAGATGCTGAAGATGTTCTATAGGTCAGTTGTGGAGAGCGCCCTCTTCTTTGTGGTGCCGTGTTGGGGAGGAAGCATTAAGAAGAGGGATGCCTCACGTCTTAATAAGCTGGTAAGGAAGGCGGGCTCTGTCGTGGGCAAAGTACTGGAGAGTTTAACATCAGTAGCTGAGCGAAGGGCGCTGAGTAGGCTACGGTCAATTATGGATAACTCTGAACATCCTCTACATAGCACCATCCAGAGACAGAGAAGCAGTTTCAGCGACAGGTTACTATCGATGCAATGCTCCTCAGACAGGATGAAGAGGTCAATACTCCCCAATGCCATTAGGCTTTACAATTCTACCGCCAGGACTTAAGAACTTTTTAAAAGCTATTATTAATGCTTTTTGAGATAGTGATTTAGATGCATATCATATTCTTTACTGAGTTAAGTATTGTATGTAATCAGTTTTGCTACAACAGGTGTATGGGACATTGGAAAAAAGTTGAATTTCCCCATGGGGATGAATAAAGTATCTATCTATCTATCTAAAACTAAAAGTTAAGCCAATTATATTCATGAAGCCAACCCAATTAGATCACTGAAATGGAAAACTGGACAGTCAATTGTGCTTTGTCAAATTACAGTCCATGCACTAAATATGATAAATTAATCCACAAACTCTTGCATTAGTATTTTAAATTTATCATATCAGTATTTCACAAAATTTGATGCATTTGTAGATGAAGTATTGCAGGGTGAGAAAACTGCCCCCCTCCTCTAAAAGATTCATACATAACATTGCATCATTGATCACTCTTTGTCCTGCTCTTCTCCATTAAATTCATTTTCCTAATCTTCCAATCACCTTTCTACAATCCATAATCATCTTCTTCTGCACGCTGACACTTAAAAAAAAATTCCAGCATTCTGTCCCTAGTCATCAAAATAAGGTAGCATCTGGACATTCAAATTTTGTCTGTGATCAGCACATCAAACTCTCCTCAATCAATGTCCTTCTGCGCCTTGCTGAAAAGCAACTCACTTAAAGTGACTTGCATACGATTTTTTCCTGCTGTTCTATCATCTCATACTAATACTGCATTCTCCTATTCTTCAGTTCAGTATTTTACAAATAATATTTATTTATTTTCCAATGTTAATCCTTCCCAAAAGATGCACATCAGTAATATCCTCTAGTTCTGATAAGGATTCCAAACGTCAAGTGTTTCATCTTCATAGATGAAACTATAAAATATTCATCTTCATCACCCTCCACTCACTCAACATCGAAGGAGACCATTCACCCCATCAAATCTATGCTGGATTATTTTCCCTGTGAGCTACTCTCCCCACAATCCCATTAAGTTCCGTCAAGAGAAAATTTACAAGAGAGAGCTTACAAACTAACCATTACATTTTTGGGTTGTGTGTGTTAAGCAAAGCATCTGGGTGAAGCCCATGCAGGCCACAGAGAAGACATGTCAACTCTTCACAGACTGCACTAGAGATGAGGACTGAACCTGAATGGCCGGTGCAGTTCTACAAGCTGCATCGCTGTTAGGTAGACTTATTTCATTCGGTGGAATATGAAACAACATTTACATTAGTAAAATAACATTCCTTTATGCTTGTCCTTCAAGTATATTTAATAACAAGTGGACTACACTACATATTCAAGGTATTTTTCCTCAAAGGATCAGTCAAAAGACCTCAGTTAGCATGACTCCACCTTTGCACAAAAATTAAAGGGGAAAAAAATCTGATTTTAAAATCAAATTGTGCAGTACTGCAGTATACATCACTTTATAACTGAAAGCCAAAATATGTCATAGATGCTACTTGAAGCAAATTTGATCTGATTTGAATATACTGAATCATTTGGACACTCTAGGCTGACACTTGCAGAACTGAATTTTAAGCGGTAAAAGTACTGACCAAACCAATTATATTAGTTCATTATCATGCCAATCTTTGTGTCATCCTTTGGGAAGGTAATTAGCAATGCTAGAAACAGCAGTTGTAGATCTATTTCCAGAAAACAATGGCATCAAATTCATGCTGAGGTAGGGGATGCAAGGCAAAGACTCAAAGGCAAACCAATAATGAGTAACTTAAGTACTTAAAAGGTAATCAATTGGGACTGCACTTTTCCACTGACACAAACAAATGCAGAAATGAAAGTTTGGTGCATTGAACTGCTTAATACAAAGTCTCTTGAATTTAGTGGTTTCTTAGTCACTACTTAGTCCCATGCAAAACACGGAAATGACTAGTGGCAATGGAATTTCAACTTTTATTCATTTGCATTGCTAAAACATTTCAAACTGATAACCCGACGTTTAGACCATGATATTTAAACTCCATGCATTATTTTACTCTTATCCTTAGCTTACTTCAGTCATGGCCACCTCAGGCCAACGTTGGGCAGGCACTGGAGGAGCTGAGCAATGTAATCAGCAGGCACGAAATTGTGCACCCTGATGCCTTCACAATCATTGCGAGAGATTTCAATCAGGCCAGCTTGAAGTCACCTCTGAACAACTACCACCAACTTATCACCTGTGGAACCAGAGGAGCCAACACACTTGACCACTGACATATCACCAATGAGAATGCTTATCATGCCATCCGATACCCACACTTTGGAAAGTCCGATCACCCGGCTGTATCCCTACTCCCAGAATACAGGCAGAAACTAAAGACCACAGCACCAGTGGTGAGGACCAAGAAGGGTATGGTTCAGGGGGCAAAGGACTGCATTGAGTCAGAGGGCTGGTCAAAATTCTAGAACTCATCTTCGAGTCTGTACGAATGCACCACAGTTGTCACTGACTTCATCAAGACCGATGTGGATGAGATGCACCTTTGAGACATATTGGAAATACCCAAGCCAAAACCTGTGAATGAACCAAGAGACTTGTACTCTGCTGCAGGATAGATCTGTGGCATTCAAGATCAGTGATCTCGAACTATACAAGAAATCTAGGTACAACCTACAGAAGGCTATTTTAAGGGTTAAAAAAAAAAACCCAATTCCAATTGAGGTTAGAGACAGAATCAGATGTACGCCAGCTCTGGCAGGTTTTGCAGGCCATTACTTCCTACAAAGCAAAACCTCACATCATGAATGGCTGTGATGCTCCATTCCCAGATGAGCTCAGTGCCTTTCATGCATGCTTTGAAAGGGAGAATAAAACTACCCCCAAGTGAATCACTGCAATATCTGGTGACACTGTGATCTGTCTCAGAGGCTGACGTCAGAACATCTTTCAAGAAGGTGAAGCCTCACCAGGCATCAGGCTCTGATAGCAGGGCACTGAAAACTGGTGCCAACCAACTGACAAGAGTGTTTAAGGACATCTTCGATCTCTCACTACTACAGCTGGTCTTCAAATGGGTGAAAATCATACCAGTGCCCAAGAAGAGCGGGGTGGGCTACCTCAACGACTACTGCTCAGTGACACTCACATTTACTGTGAGGAAATGCTTTGAGAGGTTTGTCATGCCTAGAATCAACTCCTTTCTAAGGGCCTGGACCAGCTGCAAAGTGCCTATTGCCACAAGAAGTCTATGGATAGATGCAGTCTCACTGGCTCCCCACTCAGCCTTGAATCACCTGGACAATAGTACCCAATCTCAGGCTGCTGTTTATTCACCACTACTCAGCATTCAACAAAATTATACCCTCAGTTCTAATCAACAAATTCCAGATCTTGGGCCTCTGTGTTTCCCTCTGCAACAGAATCTTTGACTTCTTCACTGGGAGACCTCAGTCCATGGGGAATGGAAGCAGCATCTCTTCCTTGCTGGCAATGAACACTGGCACACCTCAAGGATGTGTGCTTAGTCCACTGCTCTGCTCTCTCTACACCTACAATTGTGTGGCAAGGCACAGCTCAAACACAATCTAAAAATTTGCTGATGACAACTTTTGCTGGCAGAATTTCAGATGGTGATGAGGAGGTATATAGGAGCAAGATAGTTCAGCTGATTGGCTAGTGTCACAGCAACAAACTTGTACTCAATGTCAGTAAGACCAAGAAATGAATTGTAGTCTACAGGAAGGGGAAGTCGAGGGAGCACACACCAGTCCTCATCGTGAAATCAGAAGTGGAAAGAGTGAGCAGTTTCAAGATCCTGGGTGTCAGCATCTCTGAAGATCTGTCCTGGGCCCAACATGTTGATGCAAATACAAAGAAGGCACAACAGCGACTATATTTCATTAGGAGTTTGAGCTGAATTGGTATGTCACCAAAGACACTCACAAATTTCTACAGATATACTGTGGAGAGCATTCTGACTGGTTGTGTCACTGTCTGGTGTGGAGGGGCCACTGAACAGAGTCAGGAAAAGCTGCAGCAAGTTGAAAACTCAGCCAGCTCCATCATGGGCAGTAGCTTTCTTATCATCGAGGACAGCTTCAAAAGCCGATGCCTCAAAAAGGCTGAATCCATCAAATGTTTACGTCACCATATACAACCCTGAGGGTTTAAGGACCACCCCCCCCCCCCCCATCACCCAAGACATACCTTCCTCTCATTACTACCATCAAGGAGAAGGTACAGCAGCCTGAAGACACCCACTCAATGTTTCAGGAACAGCTTCTTCTCCTCCTCCATCAGATTTCTCAATGGACAATGAACCCATGGACACTACCTTAATATTTTCCCCCTTTTTATACTACTTGATTAATTTCATTTTCTTTGTTTTATAAATATATATTGTAATTTATAGCTTTCATTATGTATTGCACTGCTGTACTGCTGCAAAACAACGAATTTCACAACAAACTATATGCCAGTGATATTAAACCTGATTCATGTTGTGCATTCATGACCAAGAAACTTAGTGCACAGTAACATGCCAATGAAATAGAGCAGCTATGACATGGGTAAGAAAGTTAAACATTATATTTATCCATAAATGTTTTACAGAAGATCATATTAACCTTCAGTCTTAAAATGCATGAAGGTTTGCTGTACTTGGATGATTTACTTGTTAACAAATAAACTCTTCTCGGGCTTCCAGCTGGGTACAGGTACCTATTATAACCAATATTTCAATGACCAACTCTGCCATCTTCATCAGGGATTTTTGCTACTTGTTACTTGAAACTGTACCTACCTGAGTTTTACTTACCTTTTCATATTCTAACTTAAGCTCTCGTAAGCTTATTATGTATTCTCCGAGGTGTATTTAGTATTCTAGAAACATAGAAAACCTACAGCACAATACAGTTCCTTCAGCCCACAAAGTTGTGCTGAACATGTCCCAACCTTAGAAATTACCAGGCTTACGTATCGCCCTCTATTTTTCTAAACTCCATGTACCTATCCAGAAGTCTCTTAAAAGATCCTATCGTATCTGCCTCCACCACTGTTGCCGGCAGCCCATTCCACACATTCACCACTCTCTGCGTAAAAACTTACCCCTGACATCTCCTCTGTACCTACTCCCCAGCACCTTAAACATGTGTCCTCTTGTGGCAACCATTTCAGCGCTGGAAAAAAGCCTCTGACTATCCACACGATCAATGCCTGTCATCATCTTATACACCTCTATCAGGTCACCCATCACCCTCCATCACTCCAGAGAGAAAAGGCTGAGTTCACTCAACCTATTCTCATATGGCATGATCCCCAATCCAGGCAACATCCTTGTAAATCTCCTTTGCACCCTTTCTATGATTTCCACATCCTTCCTGTAGTAAGGCGACCAGAACTGAGCACAGTACTCCAAGTGGGGTCTGACCAGGATCCTATACAGCTGCGACATTACCTCTCGGCTCCTAAATTCAATTCCACAATTGATGAAGGCCAATACACCATATGCCTTCTTAACCACAGAGTCAACCTGCGTAGCTGCTTTGAGCATCCTATGGACTCGGACCCCAATATCCCTCTGATCCTCCACACTGCCAAGAGTCTTACTATTAATACTATATTCTGCCATCATATTTGACCTACCAAAATAAACCACTTCACACTTATCCAGGTTGAACTCCATCTGCCAATTCACAGCCCAGTTTTGCATCCTATCAATGTCCCGCTGTAACCTTTGACAGCCCGCCACACTATCTACAACACCTCTAACCTTTGTGTCATCAGAAAACTTGATAACCCATCCCTCCACTTCCTCATCCACATCATTTATAAAAATCACAAAGAGTAAGGGTCCCAGAACAGATCCCTGAGGCACACCATTGGTCACCAACCTCTATGCAGAATATAACCTGTCTACAACCATTCTTTGCCTTCTGTGGGCAAGCCAGTTCTGGATCCACAAAGCAATGTCCCTTGGATCCCATGCCTCCTTACTTTCTTAATAAGCCTTGCATGGGGTACCTTATCAAATGCCTTGCTGAAATCCATATACACTACATCTACTGCTCTTCCTTCATCAATGTGTTTAGTCACATCCTCAAAATATTCAATCAGGCTCGTAAGGCCACAACCTGCCCTTGACAAAGTCATGCTGATTATTCCTACTCATATTATACCTCTCCAAATGTTCATAAATCCTGCCTCTCAGGATCTTCTCCATCAACTTACCAACCACTGAGGTAAGACTCACTGGTCTATAATTTCCTGGGCTGTCTCTACTCCCTTTCTTGAATAAAGGAACAACATCTGCAACCCTCCAATCCTCCGGAACCTCTCCCATCCACATTGATGATGCAAAGATCATCGCCAGAGGCTCAGCAATCTCCTCCCTCGCCTCCCATAGTAGCCTGGGGTAACATCTCATCTGGTCCGGACGACTTATCCAACTTGATACTTTCCAAAACCTCCAGCACATCCTCTTTGGAACTTTAATTGTATTGACTCACATTTTTGAATGGGCTACTCTGAGCTTTACCATTACAAGGGAGGTACATTATAAAAGTCATCCATTGTAGTGTATGCTAAATATGAACACTTGTCTGGTTTTATGTAACAAATTATGGAGAAGACCATCTATATAAACCCATGGGATTTTGACATGTATCATGAAACACACATCAAGTGTTAATCGAGTGACAAGAATCATGTCAATTTTATTGCAGTAGTGTTATAACCTAACTTGAATCTCACCTACAGTGCCAGCAATTTGTGGCTTAGAAATTGTGGTTCACTGGATCTATCCCTAAAGCTCAGAGCCAGCAGGTCCATTAGTTAAAGAAATAGGATATTTAACTATAGGATCTTGTTCTATTATTCAAATGAGATAGCAGTTGATGTGTAATTTAACACCAAATTTTCACTATTACTCTCATCTTCCTTACATTACCATTAAACAAAATGTTTCGAGTAGCTCTGCTTCGACATAAATACCTGCAGGACAGTAGTGGTTAGATCAGGCCTACAGGAGCTTCTGCTGATGAATCCACTCTGTCTCCAGCTAATAACAATTTTCTAATCAGTTCACTGAACTTGTCTTCAGTTCTTTGTACATCGTTAGTTAGCAGTCTAATGGGGGACTTTATTAAATACCATCTGGTCCAAATAAATAACTCTCATTTCCACTCTTCAAATTAAATACAACCAAGTTTGTCAGATATGACCCATAATCTATATATCCATGTAGGATCTGTAGGCGAAGCTGAAAGCAATCAAGAAGAAAATAACAAGCATGACAGACAAAGGAGAGTTGCGGATGTTGTTAACTTGGATTTTCAGAAGGTCTCTGACAAGGTGCTGCACACGAGGCTGTTTAACAAGACAAGAGTCCTTGGTATTACAGGAAAGGTACTATCATGGATTGAAGATTAGCTGAATGGCAAGAGGCAAAGAGTGCGAATAAAGGGGGCTTCTTTATGTTGGCTGCCAGTAACTAGTGGTGTTCCACAGGGGACTGTATTGGGACCAATTCTTTTTAAGTTATACATCAATGATTTGGCTTTATGGCCATGTTTGCAGATGATACGAAGATAGGTGAAGGGGTAAGAAATGTTAAGAGAGGGAGTCTGCAGATGGACTTAAACAGATTGGGAGAATAGGCAAAGAAGAGGCAAATGGAATATACTGTAGAGAAGTGTATGGTCATGCACTTTGGGAGAAGGAATATAGGGATAGACTATTTTCTAAATGGGGAGAAAATTCAAAAGTTTTCTTCAGATTTTTTCAACTGATTATTTTAAGTATCAAATACTGAGCATAAAAAGGAACCTTTATACTTCAACCCAATCTTTGCAGATTGGCAAAAATCAGAACTCTAATTACCCAGTGTATTATAATTAATCATTCAGTCAAGCTCCACAACCTGAACAAAAAAATAGTTATGCACAGAGTACTTCTTAGCACAGAAACAGTTTCAAGAAACATCTATGCTGTACCAGATATACAGCACATTGTTACTAAACTAAGCTTCTTTCTATCATCCAGACTGGCAACTTATACCACTATTAAGCTATCTTAAATTAAAATTATTGTTTTATTAGTAGACAATTGTCTTATTACCCAAATGTAATGTGCCATGTGCAGAAGTTCACTGATGACACGGCCATAGTGGGGTGTGTCAGGAATGGACAGGAGGAAGAGTATAGGAAACTGATACAGGACTTTGTGATATGGTGCAACTCAAACTACCTGCGTCTCAATATCACCAAGACCAAGGAGATGGTGGTGGACTTTAGGAGATCTAGGCCTCATATGGAGCCAGTGATCATTAATGGAGAATGTGTGGAGCAGGTTAAGACCTACAAGTATCTGGGAGTACAGTTAGACGAGAAGCTAGACTGGACTGCCAACACAGATGCCTTGTGCAGGAAGGCACAGAGTCGACTGTACTTCCTTAGAAGGTTGGCGTCATTCAGTGTTTGTAGTGAGATGCTGAAGATGTTCTATAGGTCAGTTGTGGAGAGCGCCCTCTTCTTTGTGGTGGCGTGTTGGGGAGGCAGCATTAAGAAGAGGGACGCCTCACATCTTAATAAGCTGGTAAGGAAGGCGGGCTCTGTCGTGGGCAAAGTACTGGAGAGTATAACATCGGTAGCAGAGCGAAGGGCGCTGAGTAGGCTACGGTCAATTATGGAAAACCCTGAACATCCTCTACATAGCACCATCCAGAGACAGAGAAGCAGTTTCAGTGACAGGTTGCTATCGATGCAATGCTCCTCAGACAGGATGAAGAGATCAATACTTCCCAATGCCATTCAGCTTTACAATTCAACCGCCGGGAGTAAGATATGTTAAAGTGCCGGGGTTAGGACTCAATGTATTTAAGTAAACTACTTAAGAACTTTTTAAAAGCTATTATTAATGCTTTTTGAGAGGGTGATTTTAGATGCATATCATATTTTTACTGAGTTAAGTATTGTATGTAATTAGTTTTGCTACAATAAGTGTATGGGACATTGGAAAAAATGTTGAATTTCCCCATGGGGATTAATAAAGTACGGTATCTATCTATCTATCTAAATGTCATCTTTGCAACCCAAAATTGGAAGCCAAATTCACAACATGGCAAATGAGTGCTTTACTGACTAGCCTTCAATGCCATGAAGACTGTTGTTAAATTTAGCACCAACAAATAATATGTGAAGGCTTTATGAATTTTAGAAACTGAAAAAGATATCTGGCAGTAGAAACTGCGTAAACCCACAAATTTCTACTTCACAATTTCTATTCCTACAGTTATTGTGGATCAATATATTAAATTTGACAAGCAATTATCAAATCAAGTATCAATTGACAATTGGAAATGACACATTGAAACATTTTTTCATTGAAAATATTTCCGAAACTATTCACTAACTGTCTGGGTCCACTATTTCACAATACAGGTATTATCGAACGTTTAACCACAGAAAAATCTAGCAATAAGTACACAATATGTCACACTAAGTGTAATTGATCATGGGATTAGCTTTCATATTTTATGCTTGATTGGTTGATTAGTTGCAAATTACAGATAAACTGTAAAAACATCCTGGGCTGGCCACATAAGTCATGAGCTTCTTGATTTCAATCGATAAGTTCACAACAGCTAAATCTCAGAGGAGGTGCTTGTAATTATTGGGGCATGAACTGGATCAATAGTATGTCTAATTCCTGTGTGAAAATTAACACACAGATTTTAAAAATGAATGAATGAATGTTAAAAATGAATAGATTACTTAAAGGACCCAAGGCTGCAAAAGCAGAAAGAAAAATAACAGCACTCTGTTCATTTATATAGATGTTTTCCCTGATTTTAGGGAATGTTGTCATTGAAGTTAGTGTTACTCTACATACAACTCTTGGACAGAAGATTAGAAAAATGTTGAGACTTTTTTTCTTAAGGTCCGGTAGCATTTATGGAAATGGAAACAGTGCGACTTTGAAAAGTTTTCTTTTACCAATTCCAATGTAGCATCTTTGGCTTGAACTTTTAAACTGATTTTCTTTCCACAAATGCTGCCTGTCCTGTAAGTATTTCAGCAGTTTCTGCTTTTGTTTTAGAATTTTAGCATTTGTAGATTTTTTGGATTTTCCTTATATACACACTAGAACTTAGAAGACTGATAGGAGGCTTGATTGAAGTATACAGAATTCTGAGTCATCTTGTCAGTGTGGACAAAATCATGAGGAAAGTAACTGGTTATTTAAATTAATGAAGGAGTGTTCTTCAACCCACACTCAGATAGTTTGGAAAACACTTCCTCAAAGGCAGCAGAAAGAGTCTTTGAATACTCTGAAGGACTCCTGGTAGCCCACAGAATGAAAGATGATCATATACAGATAGGAAGGCAGAGTTGAGGTTACAATCAGTCAATAATCCAATTAAATGCTGGAGTGGACTTGAAAGGCCTAATCCTGCTCCTAATTTATTTGCTTGTATTTTAGTCAGATTTCAAATGCCAAGATTACTTATTTCACACAGGAATAAAAGCAGGGTAACCTTACAAATAACAAATTTACCATTAAAGTAATCTTTAAAATATTTTAATTATATCCATTTGAAAATAAAATTTTAAAATTTAACACCCAAATGAAGGTTTAAAGTGTAGATGGAGAATTTCAAATGATTTCTGGTACAGGTACAAAATAGACTTCAGTACGGTTCAGTGGCAGCTGGGTAACAGAGCAATACTATTTGAAGGCAGTTTTTGTCTCTAGAAGAGATGCAATTCTATTTACAATTAAATATAGAAATGGTAGTTGGAGAATTTCTACAAGGTCGTAGGTATTTCAGTCAGTGTTCTAGATGTCATTATGGAGCTGTTCTTCTTAGCTACGGGAAAAGAAGTGTCAAGGCAAATATCTATCAGCAGTAAGAGATGACACAAGTGAGCATTGTGTTTCTGGCCTGGCTTAAAGCTGAAAGTCCTACTAACATTTGTGCTGTTCTGTTTAGCTGTAGTGCCAGTATTAACAAGACTCCATCATTCTCCCATCCCAGTTACTGTCTGCCACTCCTGCCAAAGCTTTCTTCTGCTTCTGGTTGCAAGTTCTAAGTCACAATGAGCCTCAAAATTATCATACAGATTTTGCCTTCCATCGGATCACTTTTCTACACCATCCAAATTATGCTAAGAAGTCGCTTCAACACCTTTTCACTTGACACATTGTAACAATTCCTTTGTTTATGCAGACAAAAACAACACACAATCCCAGGAAGCTCACAAGTCCACTATTCGTTAGACTTCTGTGCCTATTAGTAGAGGCAACATTTGAACCCATAAAGCAGAGCAAGATTCGCACTGATCAATGGCATGTGATCAGAATCAGACTTTAATCGCCAAGTACCTATGCACATACAAGGAATTTACTTCCGGCAGATGTTGTCTCTCTGCTCATAATAATAATGATAGATATAAATGAAAATATAAATTATACATACAGGTAGTGCAATCCAAGTAATAGTTAGCTGACAGTTAACCGGCAGTTAACTGTTCAGCAAAGTGACCGCAGTAGGGAAAAAACTTCTCCAGTGCCTATTAGTCTTAGTCTGGAGGGATCTGAAGCGCCTACCAGACGGAAGCAGATCAAACAGTCCGTGCGCAGGATGGGAGGAGTCCTTTACGATACTTCATTGTTTTGGCTATCTTATAATTTCTTTCATTTCTCATAGAACTTTTTCTTGAGTGCGCTTTTGAATTGCCACTGGTCTCTTCCAGCCTTATCACAAATAAGCACGGATGCTATAGGGGGCACGTATTCACAGTCCTGTCCCGCGCGCAGGCTTTTCCCCTTGCTGGTGAAGCAGACTTGGCGCCCTTTTGGGACTGGCCTTTATGCCGGCGCGCTGGCTATTTGTGAGGCGGTTCGAGTGCGCTAGGAAGTGGGTCGCCACAGTTGTATACTAACAATTTCTCAATCTACTTTCTAGTTGGCACTCCATGTCAGCATGTAGGTTCCCACTTCTAACATGTTTGGGGTCATCATGAAAGATGTAGAAACAACAGAATCAATGTGAAGAAGTTGTGAGTACTTTTAACCACAATATGCAGCTGGAACCTCAATACTGAAGATGGAATCTCAGACTGTTGCCACAGTGGTTCTAAATAAGGACATCTTTTCCAACTCGTAAAATTATGGTAAATGGATAGGATAATGCAAACAATTGAACTCTTTGATGCACCATCAATAACTCACTCTGAGACGTAAGAAGCGAGATATCGGCTTTTATTGACTGGAAGAATGAACAACACTACATCCTGGAGAATGAGGCCGGGCTCAGGCCTCAATCGCCTTTATACAGGGGTCTGTGGGAGGAGCCACAGGAGCAGTCCAGACAGGTATATGTAGTTCACCACACTCTTGTACTCCATTCTCATGCAAAGTACTAGCATTACAAAGAAACTACCTCATACAAATGACTGTAGTCACATGAGGACAGCACACCCATTCTGAGTGAGTGAGCAGACACATTGATTTCAGCCAGGTTAAACTGCCATATCTACATCAAAAATATTGACGACTGCAGTGCTCTGAAAACCACAGGTCTCAAGATCATCCACTGTTCCATCTCAAATGCCTCCATATGTAAACTCAGCCATTTAACATCAGAAATATCGCCAGATTAGGCAAGTAAGCACTCAGAACAGGGTATGAGCTTTGCTTAATTAGGAAATTTAGTCTTTGAGCTTGTTTGTCTCGAATAAAAACACACCATTGGGAATTGGTGCAGAGCTGACTCAGGCTGATAGCTGGACATGCCTAGTGTTCTGAGTACTATAGTCACTGATGCACCATCAATAACTCACTCTGAGACGTAAAAGCGAGGTATCGGCTTTTATTGACTGGAAGAAGGAACAAGCAGTGGTTGACCACCATACTACATCCTGGAGACAGAGAGGCCGGGCTCAGACCTCAATCGCCTTTATACAGGGGTCTGTGGGAGGAGCCACAGGAGCAGTCAGCAGGGGGCATGTCCAGACAGGTATATGTAGTTCACCATAGTCACACTAATGTTGAACTTGGTGTCACTCTTCCAAAGGATGTAGGCGGCATGTTAGATTGCAAGCAGCAGGAATCTTTCAACATCCCTATGAATCTTCAATGTGTTTTGCTGACCTTTCTGACTCTGTGGTCAGGTGGCTGTAAGAAACGCCTTCTCTGGGGGAGCAAAAATATTACAGAACACGCTGCAGGCTATGAGAAATCTGGTGAGTCATTTCCACAGCAAAACAAATTGGTGGACCTTAGCATCAGAATATTAACAGCTTTCTCAGCCTGTTTGAAGTTGGAAACTAGTAATTCATTGCACCTGCTTGGATCCATAAATACTTACCATGAACTACACACTTAACAGACCCACTTATCCAAACATAAGTCAGACTGAAGAACACACTGGAGGAGACGGGAGGAGGGTTAGTTAGGTAAAAATCAAGGACAGATATAGGATAAAAGCATTATTGCAAATGCCAGGAAAATTTCTTTGCTTGTTACTGCACACCAGCAAAATGTCAAATGAACAGCGGACACTTCTTCTGCTATTACCACAGAATTTTAGATGTGAAGTATTCAAAAGCTGTGTGCACATGTAAATAAACTTTGTCCCACATGTGGGAAGGCAGACGTTCCACTGTAAAGCTCGGTGTTTCTGGCAACACTGCCTCCTTGAAGAAAGTGAATATTTTGTTAAGTGCCCGGATGTCACATCATTGACGCAGCAATGAATTTCTGTTGACCAGAATCACTAATGCCACCCTCTTCAAGGTTGGAATGACCCTTAAGTGTACACATCCAGGACTATACCAAGCTTCAAAGCCACAGGAAATAAAATGACAAATGCCAGGGTCACTCGCTAGTGCAACGAAGCATCATGGTATCCCTGGTGAGTTCATCTGCCAGACATGCAGTTGCTCAGTTGATTTTGTATACTTGGTGCATTTTGAAATAATTCTAGCATCTCATTTCATTCCAATTTCTCCCAGCAACTGTAGTAAGCCACAAACCTGCCCTCAATTCATTCTGCTCCAAACACAACAGCACAACCATTTTGGTAAATATCTTGCCCTGGAAATTAAAAGCTTTCCCACCACATACAGCACGGTCTGTGAGTTCAGGCCAGCGATGGGCAGTTGGAGGACTGTGATCTGCATGTCTCAAAGTCCAGGGCCAAGGACTGGAGGTCAGCAGCCCGGGGGCAGCCTGACCTGGGGTTGGAGGCCTGTTTGTGTGCGTGAGTGGATGGGTGGGTGGGAAAAGGGCTTTTGTGCTGTTGTCTTTGTTTCTGGTGTTACTGCTCGAGTTATTCTGCTGAGCATTGTGGGCATTTTGGTACCAGTATGTGTTGTGACACTAGTGGGCTGCTCTCGGTTGTGTTTGTTGTTAACACACGTGATGACTTTCATTGTTTCAGTGTACATGTGATAAATAAATGAAGTTCAATCAACATCGGAACCTTAAATGGCGCAGTCAGTCAAACGTTGCTTATACGTAGGAACTTAAGCCTAGCATGCAAGTGCAAATACAAAGAAAGCATGGCAGTACCTCTAATTAGAACTTCGAAAAGATTCGGTATGACATCTAAAATTTTGACAAATTTTGAAAACTGGCACCTGCATTGCAAAACGTTTTCAGTTAATTGAAGTATAAAGAATGGCACCCCAATCAGTGCTAACCAATCAATTGTTCCACCAATCTAGGGCATATAGGCTCCAACTAATCTTATTTAAAAGCAGTTGCTAAGGAATCTTACCTTGAACGTCTAACAGGAGATATTGTCATTTTGAAATACAAAATTTGAAAGTAAATCTGAAGTGAATGAGTTCATAAACAGAGTCATGTGCATATCTATGTGTGCGTGCACTTTAAAGTGCAACTCAAGACAACACAAAAGACACAGTTGGTGAAGCTTTGCCTCCCAACTCCAGCAACCACATTTCAATCATTCAGTGTTGCCTGAGGTGGAATTTTGCACTTCTTCCCAATGACCTCATGGATTTCCACCCACTACCCAAAATCATTCAGGTTCATAGACCAATTGGTAGTAAACTACTCTTAACATCTGGATGAGGGATTAGAATCCAGAGAGAGTTGATGGCAGAGTAAGGAGAATAAAACTAAAGGAACAAACAATCTGCTGGAGTAACCCGGTGGGTCAAACAGCTTCTGTGGGTTTTTCCAATGCGTCTTAATTTTTGGGTTAAAATACAATTCCTGTCGTTCCACTTGCTGAGCTCCTTCAGCAGACTGTTTGCTGCTCCAGATTCCATCTGTTGTCCCGTGTCTCTAAAATAAAACTGGATTAGTATGAAATTAGTATAAATGATGCCTAATGCTCAGCATGGACTCAATATGCTATATGTCTCTATAAAATAAAGGACTTCGTAACAATGTTTGGCCAATATTTGTAAGCTTTGCCATTGTTATAACAGAAAAATAGTCACTTCTAGCAAATCTGCTGTTGGATATTTGTGCTGTTCCAAATCATGTAATGTTTTCTACATTACTAGTTATGAAATGTGAAAAGTATTTAAATGGCTGTACAGGACATGGAGACAGACTGAGGTTATAAAAAGTGCTTTGTAATAGCATTTTCTTAGCTTTCTAATATCTGCTTCCCACCTTCCCAGCCTACTTACATTAAACCACCACAAGCACAACTTTATTTTAAAAATAGATAGAAAAGCATTTACTATTGGAACCTTCAAAACAAAATACTAGTCAGCTCCCCTTCTCTTTCCGCATGCGCGGATTCAACCAACCGCGGATCGGGAAAACCCGGAAGTTCTCTCTCCAGCACTCGTTGTCTGAGCATGTACAGACTATTTTTTCTTGTCACTATTCCCTAAACAATGCAGTATAACAACTATTTACATAGCAATTTCATTGTATTAGGTATTAAAATCATCTCTAGATTACTTATAAAGTACAAGCAGTCCCTGGGTTATGAACAAGTACCATTCCTGAGTCCGTCTTTAAGTCGGATTTGAAGTCAGACCAGGTACATCCGGTACAATTTAGCGTTAGTTAGTCAAACATTTGTCTTAGTTTATAGTATATATTTTATCATTCTATGCATATAAAACACTTAAGAAATGTATGTATTTCAATAATTAAAACACTGTTGCTTAGTAATAATTGTAGCTTTCATCGGGGCAGGGCCTTTCACATGCTCCATTAAAATTGTTCCGATCGTTGACCAATTGTAGCCTAATGCTTTTCCAATGACCAATGGCGTTTCACCTCTTTCTGATCGCTTTATTACTTCCAATCATGATTGTCATTATTTTCATGAACAGAAGCACTGCAGATTCAGAGCTGCGCCGCTGGGTCCTGATGTCCACCACACTGAAACAGTTAAATAAGGTCCGGTGTTCTGCTGGGTCCTAAAGTCCACTGCACTGAGACAGATTAAATAAGGGACTTGAGCATCCTCATTTTTTGGTATCCACGGAGGGTCCTGAAACCAATCCCCCGCGGATAAGGAGGGCCGACTGAACTCTATGATACCATCAACAATCATTTTTGTTCAGTGCAGATTTAATCGATGCATTATGTATTCTGTTTTACTGGCAATAAAGCCAATTGACAGTTCTCAGATATTCTTGATGTTTTAGTTTTCGTAATGTATTCTATCATTAATCTTCAAAGCAAACAAGTTACTAACAGGTTGACTCCTAAATAGTTTAATGTTAGTCTATCATCCACAAAAATTAATCTTAATCAATACCATATGTTCAAGTCTTACCTAGGATAGCAACAACTTCGTCATCTTGAATTACTTCCAAGGACCCAGAAACCACAAAGCAAAGGTTGTCAACACTTTCGCCTGCGTGATATATTAAATCTCCTGGAGCACTATGAATGGTCTGAAACTCCATTGCCAGAGCTCGTAAACAGCCATCACTTGCGAGCCGAAAAGCAGGATGCTCTTTGAACACTTTACGATTTAGGTGAACACAAATGTCTGCACGCATATCCTTAGGACATATTTCTAGAACCTAAAATAGGAAAACAAAGACAAATAAATCAATTTGTAATTCATAACTTAAGTTCAGTTGAAACTCTCTGGTCTGGCAACTTCTGTGGCCCAGCATGTATGCAGATCTATACTAATTAACTAGTTCTAATTAAGAGCAAATTGAGATCTAAAATTAACTAAGATGCATATTAAACTGTTGCTAATGAACTTCCCAGTGCAACTTCTGCAATCTCAGCTGGAAGCTGTCTCAGCCAACAGCTTTTCCGATTTAAGGAATCTTCAGGTTATGGAAATTTCTTGAAAACCTACATGACCCTGGGAATGTCTACACTTAAAAATTGCGGTTCTCCTGTTCAGAGGAAGATGATCATGTGTCATTTCTTAGGTCTGCATTTCTGTGGTCCAACAATCCTTCCCATTATTGACAGAGCTGTTTTTTTAAAAAATAACAGAATTACAAAAAAGTCTAAAAATTGAAACATTTCCAGCAGTTGTATTAATATTTCAAAGACTAAACAGCATGATACAGATGATAATATATTTTAAAATGTTAATTTCTCTTAATCTCTCATATCTACGTTCAGCCTATGGGTTAGATCCAAAATTTGAAAACAATAGTGACTTATTCATGATGTATTATCTAGAAAGAAATTACAACCAAAATCAATGCCAGTATTAGCAAACAAAACTTGCAATGCTGGATCTGTACCTCAACTGTACATAAGGAGGTGCATAGCTTAATATTTAATCAATTGCTATTGGAGTGATAGTTTACACATAAAATGGTGGAACCTAGTATTCTTGTAATTATGTTGAATATCTGAAGGTTTTCTTTGTCCTGTTGTCTCATGAGCTGCATAATTAGGAAAAGTTATAAATTACCTTCCATGACCATTTTAGATTATTTCACAAAATCAAGATCTACCTTTTTTTTTTATGGCTCTGGAGAATATTTCCTTACTTATATTCAAATCAGTAATCTCTTTTCACTTCAAGGATTCTAATCAGATATGAGGCTGCTGCAAGCAGAGATCCAGCTGAGTAGGAGAGAAATTACAACTTGGCGATTCGTGATGGGTGGTTGCAAGGATGCAATGCCCAGCGGGAAGCAAGGAATTAAGATTTGGAGTGTGTCAGTCAGAACAGGTACCTAAAAGATATTGTATTAGATTTGGAGACCTAAAAGATGGGAGATTCGTAAGTTGGCAATAGAATTTGTCCACAGCTGAGAGGATAGCCCTTTGCATTAATACATTTTGCTGTCTATAAAAATATATAGTACACTAAGTAGTGATGAAACCAATTTTATCAAAAGATATTATAAAGCAATAAAACTTAGGCTTTTCTTTTGCTTTTTTTAAAAAAAACTTTTTATACCTTTTCAGTATCAATTCCTTTTGACATTGACCAAGTCGAAACAATGTAGTCCATGACACGTTCACTCAAGCCTTTGGGCACCTGATAAAGCTTCAAAAAGTCTCGGACGCAGTTCAACATCTCGTGGTATCTGTTGCTGTTAGCATACATTTGTTGGAAGATCGTTGTCACGTTACCAAATATGGTTGCATACAAGAGAGCTGCAAACAAAAGATAGCTTTTATAAGCAAATTTACAGTTATAAACCAACAGGGAAATAAAGGACAAAAAATGGAACTTTGATATTTAAGTTTAATATGGGAAAGGAAAGTTATCTGTGTTTGAACGAAGGAGGGAAAAATTTAAACATATTAAATAGGTTTTACAAAGTACTATTCACATGATTGATAAATAAATGGAATCATTTGTTGGAAATGGACACACACACGGAAGAAAAAACAAAAGGAACATAGAAAATGGTGGATATCAAAAATTTGATTTCCAATATCCTGGTAACTGAACAATAGCTTTAGAGCTGTTGGAGATACAAGAGACTGCAGACGCTAGATTCCAGAACAAATAGAAATTGTTGGAAGAATCAAGCGGTATCAGAGAGAGTCAATGTTTTGGGCCGAGGCCCTGCATCAGGCATGAGAGGCACAGAAGTGGATCTTGAAGCCTCACTCCCAAGCTGTCCTGATGACCCTTTGACAGTTAGAGAATTTAGAAACCCAAATTAACAGCAACAACAATAAAAAGAAAATAAAAACAACGCCTCATTAACCTCTGACCTACATTTAAAGATACTCAGTTAGCATCTATATCAGTAAATTCTCAAGAAATTGGAATATTTTATTTAGGAACAATAAAAAAACATACAAAAGGTTTTCCCATACACAGTGCATTGTGAGCAAATGTCCACCTTTGGAAACTTCCCTCAATACACACAGTTATTACACTTCTAATTACAGGTGGTGGTCCCACTACCAAGCACATCTTTCCCTCCCCCCCCCCCCCGCCCTCTGCAGGGATCGCTCCCTACGCGATTTCCTTGTCCATTCGATCCCCCCCTCCCTTCCCACCAATCTCCCTCCTGGCACTTATCCTTGTAAGCGGAACAAGTGCTACACCTGCCCTTACACTTCCTCCCTCACCACCATTCAGGGCCCAAGACAGTCCTTCCAGGTGAGGCAACACTTCACCTGTGAGTCGGCTGGTGTGATATACTGCGTCCGGTGCTCCAGGTGTGGCTTTTTATATATTGGTGAGACCCGACTCAGACCGGGAGACCGTTTCACTGAACACCTACGCTCTGTTTGCCAGAGAAAGCAGGATCTCCCACATTTTAATTTCATATCCCATTCTTCCTATAGATGCTGCCTGGCCTGCTGTATTCCACCAGCATTTTGTGTGTGTTGGTGATTGCTTCACATGGTATAACAATGGTAAAAGATTCCATACATACTGAACAGCCATGCTCAATATTGCATTGAAGCAACATGTATAAGCTTATTGACTTTACATTAAATAAAAATCTGCACTTAAAAAGAACAATAGCTCCAGTTTGAGAAACATCATTACTTTTCTGAGCGAGATTGGAGGCAACATCAGATGCAAGACAACTCTGGCAGGGTCTGCAAGACATTACTTCCTACAAAGCAAAACCCAATAGCATGAAAGGCAGCGATGCTTCACTACCAGATGAGCTCAATGCCTTTTATGCCCACTTGGAAAGAGAGAATGTAGCTACAGCTGTGAAGATCCCTGCTGTACCCAGTGACCCTGAGATCTCCGTCTCGGAGGCCAATGTTAGGCTGTCTCTAAGGAGGATGAATCTTTGCATGGCAGCAGGCCCCAATAGGGTACCTGGTAAGGCTCTGAAGACTTGGGACAACCAACTGATGGGAGTATTCAAAGACATTTTCAATCTCTCACTGCTACAGTTGGAAGTTCCCACCTGCTTCAAAAAAAGCAACACTTATACTAGTGCCTTATAAGTGTAGTGTGAACTGCCTTAATGACAATTGCCCAGTAGCACTCACACGTACAGTGATGAAGTGCTTTGAGAGGTTGGTCATGGCTAGAATGAACTCCTGCCTCAGCAAGGACCTGGACCCACAGCAATTTGCCTATCGCCACAATAGGTTTTACAGCAGACATAATCTCAATGGCTCCCCACACAGTCTTAGATCACCTGGACAACTCAGGATGACTATAGCTCAGTGATTAACACTATCATTCCCATAGTCCTGATCGATAAGCTACAGAATCTGGGCCTCTGTACCTCCCTCTGCAACTGGATCCTCGACTTCCTAACCAGAAGACCACAATCTGTGTGGATTGGTGATAATATCTCCTCCTCACTGACAATTAACACTGGTGTACCTCAGGGGTGTGTGCTTAGCCCACTGCTCTACTCTCTCTATACCCATGACTGTGTGGCTAGGTACATCTTAAATACCATCTATAAATTTGCTGATGATGTAACCATTGTTGGCAGAATCTCAGATGGTGATGAGAGGGCGTACAGGAGTGAGATATACCAACCAGTGGAGTGGTGTCACAGCAAAAACCTTGCACTCAATGTCAGTAAGACAGAAGAGCTGATTGTGGACTTAGAAAGGGTAGGATGAGGGAACACGAACCGATCCTTAGAGAAGCATCGGAAGTGGGAGAGTGAGCAATTTCAGGTTCCGGGTATCAAGCTCTTTGAGGATCCAACCTGCTGCCAACATATCGATGCAGCCGTAAAGAAAGAAAGAGAGCAGCTCTACTTTACTAGGAGTTTGAAGAGATATGGTTTGTCAACTAAAACACTCAAGAACTTCTAGAAATGTACCATGGATAGCATCATTGTCTGGTATGGAGTGACTTCTGCACAGGACTGAAAGAAGCTACAGAAAGTTGTACAAAAAGTCAGCTCCATCTTGGGTACTAGCCTCCATAGTACTCATGTCATCTTCAAGGCATGGTGCCTCAGAAAGGCGACGTCCATAATTAAGGACCCCTATCACTCAGGGCGTGCCCTTGTCTCATTGTTACCATTAGAAAGGAGGTACAGAAGCCTGAAGGCACACACTCAGCAATTCAGGAACAGCTTCTTCCCCTCTGCCATCTGATTCCTAAATGGACATTGAACCCATGGGCACTTTTTTTTATTATTTCTGTCTTTGCACTATTTCTAATCTATTCAATATACATGTATATACTTACTGTAATTAATGTACTCATTTCCTTTCCATGTTATCATGTATTGCAATGAACTGCCGCTGCACCTTGATCCTCATTTAAGCACCCTGACAACACAGCAAGCCCTTAGCTTAGATTTTGTGTGATGCTCTTCATTGAAATTTACATCCTGAAACTATTTGACCAAAGTCATTACATCAGGCTCATAATTCAGCAACAGATTAACATTGTGTGTTGTCATATATCACTTTCAATCCCACTTTCTCACATAAATGGACTTATTTCACAAACATTATTAAAATTTACCAAGCTGTTGTATTTGGATGCAATTTACTCTTTCCAGATTTCAACCCTTTCAAAGTAGTCAGAACAGATTTGGAAGAAGAAATAGATTCAGACAGTGCTTGTTTACTGGGAGCTTTTGAGTGTCAAAAAAGTGACATTTATGGCATATGTACACACTTCGGACAGAAGTCACAGTTGGTGTCATGTTGAAGAAGATACTGGCACATAGTCAAAACACACAGCATTTACTGCCCATGGAATGGATTCATCTTGTCCAGACTCACTACCTTTGCAGCCCCTCTTCATTCCTCTCCAGCCACTGACAGAAGTAGCCGCCCTGCCAATAGGTTAATCAACAATCCTTGATGGCTGTATTCTATAAAAGGAGCAACCAATGATATCACCAGAGAAAGCAAATGGAGACCAACAGGAACATTTTATACATTGCAACTGAAAATCCCAGTTGAGACTTGATCCCCTTTTGCCCGACCAATACAAGATCATGACAGACCATAGTATCAGGGCCCAACAAAGACCAGATAACTAGAGACCAGAGCTGAGACCCAAGGTAAGTTGACCAGATCCAGGTCCAATCTTCTGGGCCCAATATTGATAATCAGGTCCAAATTCAGCTCCAAAACCAGGTGTACTGCACGAATGCGCACTGCAAAGCTGATACAATATGGGCAGCCACAGGACTGACACTGCATACACTAGTGTACATTCCTAGTGGGCATTATTGTACATAACTGGGATATGCCAAGTGGAAAGGAACATTATGAAGGCAGTGAGTGAAGAAGCATAGATACAACACATGGGGGAGCAAGGAGGCAGTAGGGTAAATGATACTTAAACATTTAACTAAAAATTATCTGGTCCTGGAAATAGTTTGTAAATTTGGCTTTCCCCACACACTACTTGGGCACCAATGTGATTTAGGCTCATAGGACAGATGCTCAGCAGGCATAGCAGGAATCAATTGGAAACAAATGCTGGCATTTTGTTTATTGCTCCAACTAAGATCCCCTCAGATATACACAATTGATCGTACGCTCAGCTTCTGCACGGTCCTTTCTCAAAGGCAGCAGTGTAGCTGATAATTAACTTTCTGTGGAGGAGACTGTGGACAATTTCATCCAACAACCTTGTGCACGAGGACCTGACTGCAGAGGCCCACAGCATCTAACATCTTCTCAGCGTGGGCAGCAGCAGGCTAGGCTGGCTGGCATGCAATAATAAGGAACTGTGGGTGGAGTGAGAGGATGTTGTCTTCCTGTGCCAGGATAGCACTTATGCACTCCATGAATAGCTGCCATTCCCAAGAGCTGGCATTCCTGCCTTCACCACTTCACTCTAACTTGTTACTGCTGACTGAAGTCATAAACAACATTGTTTCACAACAGATATGAATATGGGTAACTAAATATTATATAAAATTATTTGAGTGGAGAGCTCATCTAAGTTGTATTGCTGGCAACATGTGCAATTTGTGATAATTACCTCTCTGCCAAGTGCTTGCTGGTGCAGTAAAAGATCCAATTCCTGCTTCCTTCGCTATGTGACATGTCATTAGACGTGGGCAATTGTGGTCTTTCTATGACCATGATTGCTCTTGGCAATTTTTTCTACAGAAGGGATTTGCCATTGCCCTCTTCTGGGCAGTGTCTTTACATTACCAATACTCTTCAGAGACTGAATGCCTGGCATCAGTGGTCACATAACCAGGACTTGCGATATGCACAAGCTGCTCATATGACCCTCTGCCACCTGCTTCCATAGCTTCACGTGACCCTGATCAGGGGGCTAAGCAAGTGCTACACCTTGCCCAACTGTAGGCCAGCAGAGGGAAAGAGCACCTCACACCTTCTTTGCTAAAGACGGATCTCCACTCCACCACCCAAATTCCAGATTAAGAGGGGTCTTGATAGCTAAGTGATTAGGGATAGAGAATTGACAATTGCTTTCAAACAAGCCCCAGTCCTCAGGGGCTAGACATTTGACATTAAGTTCCATAGCTACCCACTTCTACTGCCTCCCTGTGGACATCGGGCATCACACATCTCCACCAAGTCTTGGTGTGGAGACTGAAGCCACGCTGCTGTTCTTTCCCATTCTTCCCAGGATTACTGTGGTTGTAGGTTCTGCCACTTCTCCAGCCACAATGCATCCACTGCATTGAACAGCATAATTGAGTGCCGCTAAGTTTTAATTAGTGCAAAATCTAGGCCCTAATGGATACAAAAGCTGAGACAATGATTCTTGTTATCTAAATTGGACAACTAGAGAAAGGATAATGACACTGAAATGAGACCTGTGAGTGAGTTTGGCCTGCTTGAAAATTAGACCAAACCTATCCCAACAAGGCATTGCTATCCAAGTGTTAGGTGGTCCTTCTCATCATTCACCACAATTTCTCCAAAGCTTCTGCAATCATCCAAAATTGCAATAGATAAATGAAAAAAAATCTATGAAAATTTGACTGAGTTCCACTTTGCACTCAGATGCAATGAATTTGATAATTTTATAAAGAGCTCCAAAATTAGTAAAAAATTATATCTTGAGAATATGATTTATTGGTTGTGAGAGATACAAGCATTCAGCCAATAGATGCAGATATGACACCAGAAACACATCACCACAAAGACATTCAAAATTTCAAAAGAGTTCAAAGTCAGGTTCATGGCCAAGAAAACCTCTTCTCACTGCTGCCAAATATCAGGAATCTATTAAGGCACAAATAGAGTTGGAATGTAAAATTTGTCAACACCTCAGCTTTGTTAACTATGGTTCTGGCAGTCCAAAGTGTCCCCCGAAGCATAATCAAATCAGATGGCATGGTTTGGTGCTCCAGGATCCCTATTCCAACAGGATCAAACCTCCAGCAGAACCTCTGGCAAACAGCTTGAGTAAGCAATTTCTGCATCTCGTCCCATTCATGTGGAACTTGTACATTAGGCTGTGATCATGTACAGTTTGCCCAGATGCAGAGTTTCCTCCCATATCTCAAGGACAAAGAAATGTTGTTTGCTAGATTAATTGCCTATTGTAAAATTTCCAGCAATGTATGTGGGTTCAAAGTATAGTACATTTATTATCAAAGTATGTATACTACATACAACCTTGAGATTCATCTCCTTGCAGGCAGCCACGAAACAAGGAAACACAATCGAACTGTTCATATTAAAAAAAACACACAAAGATCGTCAAACTCCCAATGTGCGAAAAAAGGAACAAATTGTGCAAGCAATAAAAGAGTAAATAAATAACACACAGAATACGAATCGCAGAGTGCCCAGTATTAATCCACAACCGCAGAGCCAGTTCAGTGTTATAGCGAGTGCTGATGGTTGCAGGCCAGAGCTGCAGAGACAGTTCAGCACTGCAGCAAGTAAACCTCACAGAGGAGTGAGCTGAACACCAGATCATCCTACACCCTTGGCCTTGATCTCTTTAATTTGGCTCATTGCTTAAATCATCCAAATATTGGTTCATTTTTCACTTTTGGGCCCAGCTCCGCCACTTCAATCAGGCATCCACACCAGCACAGGGTCTATATCTGTCTATTTCATTGCTTAAGTGTGTATCTAACATCCTCTTAAAATAATAATTGTATCTGGCAACTCTATCTCCTCTGGCAGCAGGTTCCAGATATCATCCACGGTGTTTAAAAAAAAACAGAAATCTGCTTAGACTTGTTTCTTTTATCTTAAACCTACATCCTCTTATTTTTGATAGCTCTAACATGGGAAAAGATTCTGACTCCTACTCTTCTATTTTTGTCTCTCTCTGCAGGAAAAGCAAGACCAAACCAGCCAATCTCTCCACATAACCAAATGCCCAATCCAGGCAACTTCCTGTTCAATCTCTCCTGCACACTCTCATCCTTCCTCTTGTGACGCTACTGGAACTGCAAATGTGGCCAATCAGCATTTTGTAAAGTTGCAATGGAAATTTGAACTTGTATATTTTCTGTTCAAACCTACAATGGCAAGCTTCCTGCGTGCCTTCATTGCCCTAACTACTAGTCAGGGAGATATTGACTTGAACCACAAAGACCCTCCGCTCATCAACCATTTACTGCATACTCTCTTACTAATCAGGCATCCTTCACTCACATCTAGATTTGCATATATCACAAATTGGTCTACTCCGAACTCAAACTACTTCCCACATGCTTCCAAACTCCTCTGCAACCCTTCCACAGCTTTGTAAATTAATTTGAGGACGCAGGCTATTCTAGGGGCTCTCAAAATTTATCTGCTGGCAGCCACGCTGCACATCCATTCCATGCACCAATTAGATCAGTGATAGATAAATGACAGTACAAGCTCTCCACACCTGAAATTTGGACCAGACACTGCATTTCACACTTACCAGTACCCAACCCATCTAAAAACTACTCCTTGTATATTCATAACCAGGTTCTGTCTAACTTCATCTACAACAGGGGTGCCCAAGGTTTTTTTATGCCACTAAGCAAGGGGTCCATGGACCCCCAGGTTGGGAACCCCTGATCTACGAGTTTGTGGATGTTACCAGAGTAGTGGGCTGTTTCTCAAATACCGATGAGTCAGAGTTTTGGAAGGAGACAGAGTCTCATGACATAGTGTCATCACGACCTTTTCCTCAATATCAGCAAAACAAAAGAGCTGGTCATTGACTTCAGGAAGAAGGGCACTGCATATGTTCTAGTCTACATTAACTGAGAGGGTTGAGGGCCTCAAGTTCCTCTAAATGGACATCACCAGTCCAACCATGTAGATGCCATGACAAAGACAGCTCAGCAATACCTCTACTTCCTCATGGGCTAAGGAAATCTGGTGTGTCCCCATTGACCTTTACCATTTTTTAAAAATCAATAAAACCACAGGAAGCATCCTATCTAATTGATCACAGCTCGGAATGGCAACTGCTCTGCTTATAACCATAAAAACTGCAGAGAGTTTTGGACATAGCTCAGCAAGTCATGGAAATCAGCCCCCCCCCCCCACCCCCCATTGGACTTTGTCTGGACTTCTTGCTGCATCAGAAAAGCTTCCAGCATAATCAAAGACCCCACACACCCTAGACGTTCTCTCTTCTCCCCCATCTCAAAAGATAGAAAAGCCTGATATACTATATGTTTACCAACTTCCACTGATTCTCCTTTGAATATCCTCCCTGTTATGTCCTCAAAGAATTCCAACAGCTTTGTGGGACAAGATTTCCCCTTAAGGAAACCATGCTGACTTTGGCCTGTTTTATCATGTGCCTCCAAGTATCCTGAAACCTTAAAGAATCCTTAATAATCAACTCCAACATCTTCCCAACTATTGAAGTCAGGCTAACTGGCCTATAATTTTCTTTCCTCTACCTCCCTCCCTTCTTAAAGAGTTGAATGGCATTTGCAATTTTCCAGTCCTCCAGAATCAAGTGATTCTTGAAAAATCACTACAAACATGTCCACAATCTCTTCAACTACTTCTTTCAGAACCCTGTGGTGCAGTCCATCTGGCCCAGGTGACCTATCTACCTTCAGACTCTTCAGCTTCCCAAGAACCATCTCTTTAGTAATAGCAACTACAGTCACTTCTGCCCCCTGACACTCTCAAATTTCTGGCATACTGCTAGTGTATCGGAAGCGCTAATCCAAGTGACGGAGAGAGAGAGAGAAAAATATCATTCCAATGTAGCATGACAACTGCCAAATAATCTGAGGATTCCTTAAAGCACCAATGCTATACATATTCCCTGGACTATAAAACTGCCAAACATTCAGAGAAGCTTGGCCAGCCATACAGAGTGCCAGAGAAGAGCAATCATTCCCAGTCAAAAGCAGGAGCCAAATACCTGTAGTCACAATACTCAAGGCAGCACTCAAATCGGAAGCGGTGTGGTTTGAACTCCAATGCCCACAGGACTATCCTTTGGAGTTAATTGGTGGGATTTGCCCTATTTGCTTCCCCAAAGAATAACCAAGTTCATCAGAAAACTTTAGTCAGGTTGATTATTCCAAATGAATGCTGACATGGCTGTATCAAGAGCCGTTTGTTTTTGAGCTTCTGCAGCTTTGCACGCATTTCCAGCCTTTTGATTCTGCGCTAACACTTCTCCTTAGCTTTCACTGCAGTCAAAGATTCTCCCAAGATTTTCTTGGAGAGAATTGGGAGTTCTAGGCTAAATCGCAGCTTTTGGGTGACATTGTTATTAGAGGAATGACATTCAACAATTGGGAGCAGCCTTGGGATCTGCCTGGGTCTTGGGGAAAGACTGAAAAGCTGGGAGATGGACAGATAGGGTGGAGGCCCAGTGTTCTGTGTGACTGGCTGCAAGAAAGTGAATCTCAAGGTAGTATATGGTAATTATGCTATACAGACTTTGGCTTTTGAAGTTTTTGAAAAATGTAAGTGAAGGGAAGAAGGGAGTGATCAAGAATAGAGTCAAGTGAAGCAAGAGGGAAGGGTCTCAAGAGTGGAGGCATTTACCAATTTGGATCATTTGAGCAAGGTTGTGGCCGTGTCAGTGAAGAAATGAGTGGGATGTGTGCATGCTTGCCTGCATATGTAGGTTCCAAGTCTGCTCAACAGAGCTTTATTTCCAATCATCTTGGACCTCTTCACCAATGTACCAAAACTGGTGTTAATACAGCACTGTATGTTGAAAGGATTTGTGCCCAAGCATCCTCTATACATCAGTAAGAGTAGAATAAAGTTACTTTCAATTCAGAGGATTCTGAATATTAATGTGGAAATATGGTAAGCACAATTTGGAGACTATGGATTTTCAGCGAACTCAAGTAATTGACCAGTCTTTGCACGGATGGCAAAAGGAACAAACAAGAACAGCAAGCACACCAGCTAACCAGCTGAAAACTAAGAAATTTCACCACATCCCAAATCTGCAAAACTGGTTTGAAGAAAAATCATGCAGATGTTTGCTGTCCAAAGATGGCTTCTGAGTAATTCATAATAATATTAGAATAGAAATTATGGAAGTTTATGCCAAATGTTTACAAAAAGATAACTAAGCTTTAATACAAGTATTGCCTCCTATTTGCAGTACCTGCTTTTGGGAAATGATTAAAACATTCAATATAGTGCAGGAGAAACTAGTACAATTATCACTGATAAGGACCTTCAGTTGCTAGACCAGCATAGATTGCCCTGAGAGCACAGAAAGTTCAGATGTGATTTGACAAAGGAATCCAAAACTATTGGTTTTGATCAAGTAAGTAATGAAAAATAGCTCGCAGTATCACAAAGATCAGTAACCATGGAACACAAATTTAAAATGATTGCCAAATGCACTAGAGCAAGGAGAGGTAATAAGATTTTAAACAGAGCTGCTTGATTTGGAATGAATTGCCCTAAAGGGTATTGGATGTTGATTGAATTGTAATGTGCAAAAGAGAAATTGATTAATACATGAAGGGAAATAGAACTAATATGCTAATGTGGTAAGGAATAGCAAAGTAGGATTAATTAGTATTTCCATCATACAGCTGTCAGCTGCAGAAGCTATGACAGGCCATCCAATTTATTTTCATGCAATGCAATTCAAAGATTCAAACATGATCTGTGCTTAAAGATTAGTAGAACCACATGAGAACCCACCTCAAGTGCAGAAATCATTTAGTGCAATATTCCCTAAAGATTAACTTGCAGGTTGAGTCAGTGGTAAAGAAGGCAAGTGCAATGCAGGCATTGATCAAGAGGATTACAATATAAAAAAGGATGTAATGCTAAGGCTTTATAAAGCATTGGTCAAAACACTTTCAGAGTATTGTGAAGAGCTTTGGGTCCCATGTCTAAGAAAGGATGTGCTGGGATTAGAGATGGTCCAGAGGAGGTTCAAGAGAATGATCCCGAGAATGCAATATGGACAGTGATAGAATTATACAAGGAGCATTTGATGGCTCTGGGCTTGTACTCACTGGAATTTAGAAGAATGAGGGGGGAATCTCATTGAACCCTACCAAATATTGAAAGGCCTAGATAGAACAGACACCTCCTTTTTCACTAGTTATGATTGCTTGAACTTGAATGAACCCCATTCAACGTGTAACCTCACAGAATGTTATATACATTTTCAGTTATGTAGCCCCCATTCATTCTCAACTACACAGGGCAATCTCACTTTGTCTTTTCTCATGGTACTCTTCCTAACCAGAAATCAGTGAAGTCCATGCTGCAATGTTACAAGTATGAAAGTTTTTTGTAAAATCTATAAACAGTATTCTAGATATAATCTTCCCAAGGCACATATAATTGCAGCAAGACTTCCATCATTTTGAATTCCAAACCACTTTGCAATAAAATACCACATGTTAGTAAGCCTTCTTAATTACCATCCTCTTAACTTGTATAATGAAACAGGATATTAAGATCCCCAAGCTTGCTTTGTTTTTTCTAAATGGCATTTTATATTCTTCCAACCAATGATCAGAACTTTTCCACAAAAGTAAACTTAACTTTACCCATTTCAATGTCCTCTTCATGGGTCTCTTTCCAACTAGGGTTGAATACAGCATCGATATTCAAATTAACATTCATTATTTCTGATTGTAAATTCACCACTGGTCTTTTAGCACCCCTTTAGAAACAGACTAGCAACACCAAAGATACCAATGTATTGCTGTCTGTACTTCAGCCAATCTGTATACCCATATTACAAATGTAAGAGACTCTACAGATGCAGGAAATCTTGAGCAACAGAAGCAAACTGCTGGGAGAGCTCAGCAAGTCGGGCAGCATTTTTGGAGAGGAATAAGCAATCAGTGTTTCAGACCCAGCTCCTTCATCAGGGACCATGTTATTTTTTGTAAACTAAGCCAGAAAGCTTTATTTTACATAAAAAGCTTTGGTATATTTCTTCATCAGGCGCACTTTGAGAATCCAAATTTATTATGCATTACTTCCCAAATAACTTGCCACTAACATTCTTGGAAGTTCAGATGTTTCAAATGATTTTCTTTTTACTGAATCACTTCTTTTGAAAACAAAGGACAGCACACAAGAGTACAACATAGAATGAATAGAGATTTAGAGCATCATTGAGAATAACTTATGGATTTCTGCATTAATCCTTATGAACAGAAACACCACTGCTATTGCATCATTTTTATATTGTAATATCAAGCGATAAATAGTTTTTTTAAAGCCAACTTAATGCTTTTTAAAAAGATCAAGCCACAATATATAGAAAATATTTTGCTTCAGAAATGATTAATTTCCAGACATCAAGCAGCAAATTAGAGCAAAATTTCCAATATTCACCACAATAGGAGGTGCTTCTCTGTAACCATTGTCTCACTATAGAGGTCAGCAATGTGTTTGCATAGAATACAAAACCACAAAAGCTATCATAGAGATGCAGATACATTAGGCAGGTCACAGCTAGAGTACCTTTGTGGTAGCAACACTACAGAGAATATGTGAAAGCACTGAAGACAGTAGAGGAGATTTATAAAGATGATGTTGCCAGAGCTATATCATTGTACTTATTAGCAGAGGCCGGAATAGGGTTTTCTTTGTATTGTGAACAACGGAATCCAGGGAAAAAAATAATTATGCTAGATGAAATTCATCAGAAGCCGAGAGGAGATGAAACAAAAAGGAACCACTTCATGTGATAGCGAATTCTGTAATTAACTCAAAGTTATATACATATCGAATTATGTATGTAACTATATATTACTGTGAGATTCAACTTCTTGCAGACATTTACAGGGGAAAAACAATAGAGTTTAGAATAAACTACATAAACAAAGACTGTCATAAAGCAATGTGCAAAAGGCAAACTGTAAATAAAAATAATGAGAACAAGTTATAAAGAGTGGGTCTGTAGATCTCAGACAGTCCTGATGTCGACTGTACTTCTTCCTATAGATGCTGCCTGCATTTTGTGTGTGTTGTCTGTAGATCACAGAATCAGTTCCGAGTATTGGTGAATGAAATTACCCACGCCGATTCAGGAGCCTGATGTTGTAACGTAATAGCTGCTCCTGAACCTAGTTGTGTGGGAACCAAGGCTTCTGTATCTCTACTGATGGGAGTAGCAATAAGAAGAGGGCATGGCCTGAATGATGGGGGTCTTTGATCATTGATGCTACTTTCTTGTTTGGCATTGTTGATCACAACTTTATCTGTGATGGACTGGGCCATCACTTTCGGTAGCGTTTTCTTCTCATGGGCAATGGCATTTCCATACAAAACCATTATACAACCAGTTAGGATGTTCTTCACTGTGCACCTATAGATGTTTGTCAAAGTCTCTGGAACCGAGTTAGAAAGTGGAGCTGCTATCGTTCCTTCAGGATGACATTTATATGTTGTCCCAGGACAGATCCTCTGAAGTGTCTACACCAAGGGGTTTAAAACCACTGGTCCTCTCTACTGACCCTAGGAGGTCTAGCACTTAAATTATTTGATACCAAATTGAAAGCAATCTGAACAAAAAGTGGTTGGGGTTTTTAACCCATCTTTAAAAAGGATGGTAAAGTTAGGAACACACGCTACATCATAAATAATCATGGTGAGCACTTTAAGGACATTTATCTGTTGGCCCTGAACCAAATAAAAGAAATAGTTTGAAATGGATAACATTGTGTTTATTCCTCCGCAACTTGTCATAGAGTCATAGAGCACTGCTGCAAAGAAACGGGCCCTTTGGCCCAGACTTGTGTAGCCTATTTATCCTGCAGAAACCACTTAGTATCTGAAACTGTATCATAAAGTAATATTGTAGGCAAAAAGGTGTTTAACTTCAAATACAGAAAAATGGAACTTATCCAGGGGAGTCCTTGTACGCTTTGATTAATGATGAGGTTAATTTGGGAAATGAATCATAATTATTAGATAATATTGTTAATGAACAACCTCAACACTTCACAGTACTTCAAAACTAAATTTGCAGTGCATTTTTTCCCATTTGAAACATAAAACCAAAGAGCACTCACAGGTAGATAAGGTCGTAGAGAGACCTTTTAGCACACTGACCTTCAAAAATCAAAATCTTGTGTACAGGAATATTGTGTTGAAGTTGAAAAAGACATTGCTGAGACTTAATTTGGAGTACTGTGTCTAGTTTTGCTCATCTACCTGCAGAAAAGATCTAAGTAAGATTGAAAGAGTGCAGAGAAAATTTATAAGGATGTTGTCAGGACTTGAGGACCCTAGTTAGAGGGAAAGTTTGAATAGGTTGGGACTTTATTCCCTAGAATATAGAAGATTGAGTGTAGATTTGATAGTGGTAAAGTAAATGAGGGGCATAGATAGGGTAAATACAAGCAGGCTCTTCCCACTGAGGATGGGTGAGACTACAACTAGAGGTCATGGGCTAAGGGTGAAGGGTGAAAGGTGAAAGATGAAATGTTTAAAGGGAACATGAGGGGGAATTGCTTCACTCAAAGAGTGTGGAACAATCTGCCAGCAAAAGTGGTGGATGCAGGTTTGATTTCAACATCTAAGAGAAATTTGGATATGTACTGTACATAGATGGGAGGGGTATGGTGGGCTATGGTCCAGGTGCAAGTCAATGGTTCTAGGCATGGACTAGAATGACCAAAGTGCCTGTTTCTGTGCTGCAGTACTCTGACTCTATGACTCTTTGAAACCTCAAGCATGGCTTGATGAAATGAAGAACTTCCTCAGAAATTCAACATTTTTTATTTTATTCAATGTAAGGCTTTACAAAACTTCTAGTAACAAAGTCATATATCAATATTCAAACAAATGTGGTTAAATTCATCACAGAAAATTCTATTGTTGGTACTAGTACTCTATTCTAGTTAACTCTAAGCAAAAGACCACCTATACTAGAAATCTGAAAGAAAATGCTGGAAATACTTAGTAGCTCAGATAGTATCAACAAAAGGGAAAAATTAATATTTAATTTCAATGACCATTGATTAGAACTAAGTTTACAAACATCCTGATGAAATATCATAGGCCTGAAATGTTAACCATTTTTCTCTCCACAGGTGCTGCCTATAGCATCTGTTAGGTATCAAAAAATATAATTTGTTTTGTTAATAATTCTTAATATACATTACTAATATACTGTACATGTCCGCTTTGATACACAGTACAATCCTAGTATACCACAGTGCACACAGTGGATGAACCAGGAGATCCACTCCCACCGAAGCCTAGGACCTCGCATTCAAATCATCTGACACGGACCGGTCTGTGGTCAGGGACAAGAGGGGTGTGACTGTGAGTGAGGCAGGCAGTGGGATCCCAGAGACAGTGCTGGAGGAGCCTCAGCCCTTAAGCTTATCCAACAAGGTCTGAGATTCTTGCTCCCTGTGTGGATGAGAGTGGGGGCTGTAGGAAGGATGAGCAATCAAACTGTGGCACTGTGGTTCAGGGAGCCATTGGTGGGGGGGGGGGGGGGGAAGGGAGGAAGAAGAGAGAAGAGAAATGTAGTGGTAATTGGAGATAGTATGGTCAGGTGAATAGACAAAGTTCTCTATTGCAAGGTTAGAGTGTCCCGAAGGCCGTGTTACCTGCCTGGTGGACAGGTTCGTGACATCTTATCTGACTTGCAGAGGAATTTGCAGCGGGTGGGGAAAGATCCAGTTGTCATAGTCCACGTGGATATCAACTATGTAAGTAGAATGAAGAAAGAGGTTCTGCTGAGGGAATTTGAGCAGCAAGGGACTAAATTAGAAAGCAGAACCAAAAAGTTGGTAATCTTTGGATTACTACCTGGGTCACGTGCAAATTGGCACAGGGTTAAGATTAGAAAGTTATATGTGTGACTCAAGGATTGGTGTGGGAGAAGTGGGTTTGAATTCATGGGAACCTGGCACCAGTACTGGGAAGGAGGGAGCTGGACCAATGGGATGGGCTCCACCCCCTGAACCATGAGGGGACCTGGATCCTGGTGAATCGCATAACTAGGGCTGTGGATAGGGCTTTAAACTAAATAGCAGGGAGATGGGTTCAACAGATTGGGAAAGTATCGATAAAGTAAAAAAGTGTGGGTGACGATAAAGTAAAAGCAAAAAAAAACCAGATAGGTAAGGGTGAAATGCAGAAAAGTCAAGTGCATAAGAGATTACTGGATTTTAGAGGCACAATGAGTGCAAAGGAACTTTATCTGAATGTCCATAGTACTAGTAACAAGGTCAGTGAACTTGTGGCACAAATCAGTATAAAGGGGTATAATTTAGTGGTCATTACAGAAATGTGGTTGCAGGGTGGAGAGGATTGGGAATTAAATATCCAAGGATATCAGTTAATACGGAAGTACCGGCAGGATGGTAAGGGAGGTGGGGTAGTAGTAATAATTAAAGATGAGATCAGGGCCCTAGATACAAGATCTAAGGAGCAGAATGTTGAATCCATTTGGGTAGAGATTAGGAATAGTAAAAGGAAAACGTCATTGGTGGGAGTTGTCTATCAGCCACCTAATAATAATGTCACAGTGGCACAGGCAATGAACCAAGAAATATCTGAGGCATGCAAGAATGAAACAGCAGTTATTGTGGGGTCGGTAACTTGCAGATAGATTGGATGAATCAAGTTGGTCGAAGCAGTCTTGAGGACTTCATAGAATGCATACGTGATAGCTTTCTTGAACAGCATGTTACTGAACCTTCAAGGGAACATGATATCTTGGCTCTGGTCCTGTGCAATGAGGCAGGTAAAATTAGCAATCTTGTAGTTAGGGATCCACTTGGAAAGAATGATCACAGTATGATTGAACTATTGCACCCTCCATTCGTATGAGAAACTCAATCTAAAACCAGTGTGTTATGCCTAAACAAGGGAGACTACAATGGGATGAGGGAGGAGTCGGATAGGCTAGACTGGCAACAGTCTATATCATATATGTCAAATTCAAGGCCAGCGGGCCAAATCCAGCCCGCGGCGGAATTATCTTTGGCCCGCGAGACAATATCTAATTACTATTAAAGCTGGCCCCAGTAATCAAAGCACCTATGGCGTATGATATGGCTAATGCTGAGTTTATTCAGGTACCAGGTTTTCAGGGTTTTTAGTGTTTATTCGGCAGTCTTGCTCGGCAGTCTTCTTCATAAGAAACGGAATTTGTAAAGTGAAACACTTTGTAGTTATAGCAGAGACTGAGACACATGAGAGCAGGCTGAAAAAATGGAGGCAACGAAAGCTGCGTTCGCACGCATCCGACTGATCCGGCCCGCATGAAGCTGCATTTTGCTCAATCCGGCCCGTGACCTAAAATGAGTTTGACACCCCTGTGGGATGGTTAAGAAACAGTGAAAGATTTCAAAGAGATCTTTCACGGTGCTCAACAAACGTACATTCCAGTTAAAAGCAAGAACAGTAAGGCTGGGGAGAGCCAGTCATGGATAACTAAGGAAATAAAGGAAGGCATCAAACCAAAAGCTCGTGCATACAAAGTCACCAACAGTAGTGGGAAACTGGAAGATTGGGAAAACTTTAAAAAGCAAAAGCAATAAAGAAACGGAAGATCAATTATGAAAATAAACTAGCACAAAAGATAAAAATGGATAGTAAATGTTTTTAATAGTTATATAAAGCGGAAAAGGCTGGCCAAAGTGAACATAGGTCCCTTGGAGGGTGAGAATGGGGAATTGATATTGGGTAATGAGGAAATGACAGAGGCTTTGAGTGACTATTTTGTGTCAGTCTTCATGGTGGAGGACAATGTCTAACAAGTCGAAAAGAGAGGATATGGATACAATGGTAGGTGAGGACCTCCATACAATAGCAATCACTAAAGAGGTAGTGCTAAGCAAAATCGTGGGTCTAAAGATAGACAAGTCCCCTGGTCCTGATTGAATGCATCTCAGGGTACTGAAGGAAATGACAGAGGTCATAGTAGAGGCTTTGGTGACAATTTACCAAAATTCTCTGGACGCTGGGCAAATCCTAGAGGACTGAAAGAACGCAAATGTCATGCCACTGTTCAAAAAAGGATGTGGGCAAAAGCCCCACATCTGTGATTGGGAAAATTCTTGAAGCTATAATTAAAGAAGAAAGAGCGCGGCATCTAGAAAGAAATGGATCCATCAGGCAGACACAGCAAGAGTTCACCAAAGGCAGGTCCTGTTTGATAAACTTACTGGAGTTTTTTTTTAGGGTATAACAAGCACAGTGGATAGAGGGGAAAAGATGGACATTATTCACTTGGATTTCCAGAAAGCATTCGATAAGATGGCACATAAAAGGCTTACCCATAGGATAAGGGTGCATCGAGTTGGGGGTGATGTACAGTATATGCATGGATAGAAGATTGGATAACCTTCTATGCACGCTTTGAAAAGGCAGTACACAACTACAGCTATGAAGATCCCTGCTGCACCTGATGATCCTGTGATCTCCATCTCAGAGGCCAATATTAGGCTATCTTTAAAGAGAGTGAACCCTCACAAGGCAGAAGGTCCCGATGGAGTACCTGGTAAGGCTCTGAAAACCCATGCCAACTAACTAGCAGAAGTATTCAAGGACATTTTCAACCTCTCACTGCTATGGGCAGAAGTTCCCACTTGCTTCAAAAAGGCAACAATTATACCAGTGCCTAAGAAGAATAATGTGGGCTGCCTTAATGACTATCGCCTAGTAGCACTCACATCGACAATGATGAAATGCTTTGAGAAGTTGGTCATGACTAGACTGAACTCCTGCCTCAGCAAAGACCTGGACCCACTGCAAATTTGCCTATCGCCACAATAGGTCAACAGCAGACACAATTTCAATGGCTCTCCACACAGCTTTAGATCACCTGGACAACACAAACACATACACCCTATCCCCCTTACATGCACCTTCAGACAATGCATTTTCACAGTTGTGCGTCAAACCGATTTCTACCAACTTCTCCTTAAATGCATCCAAAACTCACAGTTAAGCATGCGTGTGCAGTGGAGTCCGCGAGGCTGTTGACCGACCAGTATTGTGTGGGACGAGACGCACCGCTTTCCCGCCAAAACAAGCCATGCGCACATGCCTCACAGTCTCACTCCCACCAGTCTCGCGTTAGTAGTGGCAATGTGTGGATGTGCGATCTTGCGCTCTTAACCTTTTATTGTCATTACCTATGGTGCAGTGATTTTGTGCTTGAAATATTTAACCATGCCTCCTAAGCATTTCAAGTCCTGGGCCATCAGCCAAGTGGCAGAGAACTGCTTTAACACTTGAAAAAAAGTTAGAAATTATAAACAGGGCCGCATCAGGTGAAGGTAACACAGCTCAGGGAAATTACTTCGGCCTGGGAGAGTCCACGATGGGGAACATAAAGAAAAATGCAGAGAAAATAAAAAGTGCAGTGATTGATTCATCTCAAGTGCCTTCAAAGATTGTTACCAAAGTGCATAACCAGATTATGACAAAAATGGAGAAAATTTGTACATTGAGCATGAAACAAAGAAAAAAAGACACTCAGTTCCGATCATCTTCGTGTGAAAGCTTAGGAAATTTATGATTGCCTTTGTTCAGAGGCTAGTGAGGAAGTGTCAAGTGATATTGTTAGCTTTAATGCAGATAGGAGATGGTTTTCTAAGTTTGTTAATCATCAGAGGCTTCACAACTTAGCTGTGCGTGGTGAGCAAGCTCGTACTGACCACAAAGCTGCTGAACGCTACTCTTTGCAGTTGCGGGCTATGATAGCTGAGTTAGGCATCACACCAAAGCAGGTGTTTAATGCAAACGAGACCAGGCTTTTTTGGAAGCATATGCGGAAATGCACTTACATAAGTAAGGATGAAAAGACTGCGTCAGGTTTCAAGGCAGCAAAGGATAGATTGACTTTGCTTATGTGTTCCAATGCTGAAGGAGAATGTAAGATGAAGCCTCTCATAGTTTACCATTCACTAAACCCCCGTGCTCTTAAGGGTTTGAGTAAGAATATGCTTCCTGTCCACTGGGCAGCTAAGAAAGCATGGGTCTCTCGTCAAGTCTTTGTAGATTGGTTTGTTAATCATTTTGTTGTTGAGGCTGAACGCTACTGCCGGGAACAGAATCTTGCCTTTAAAGTTCTTTTGTTGCTTGACAATGCGCCAGCCCATCCTAAACATTTGGATAGCATTCATCCTAACATAACAGTGCGTTATCTGCTGCCTAACACAATATCGCTGACTCAACCTCTTGACCAAGGTGTGGTATCCACGTTCAAGGCGTATGTTTTTTTTTCGGTGAACCATCTCTCAGATGCTGCAAGCAAGAGATGATTTTGAAAATCCCAGGAGATTACCAACGGTGAGGGAGTGCTGGAAATCCTTCAACATCAGACATGTCATCAACAACATTGATGAATCCTGGAAAGAGGTCAGGTCTTCCACTCTCAATCGAGGGAGGAAATCAATTTGGGTGGAGTGTCAAGGGTTTCCTGTCTTCACTGCAGCTGTCCAGGATTGTGTGGCCCTGAGCCATAAAATTGGTGGGGAAGGATTCTCAGATCTCGAGACTGCTGACATGGTAGAACTCCTGGATTCTCATGATGAATTAAGTGTGGATGACCTTCTGCGTTTAACTCAGATTGAAGGTGGTAACTACGATGGAGAAGAAAGTGTCGAGTTGCAGGTGAAGGATTTTACGGTAATGCAACTGGCAGAATTCTTTAAGACTGCGGAACACTTGGCACAAATGACGATGGACGTGGACCCAAGTTTAGAACGGAGTCAGCATTTCAGTCATTCCCTGCCGTCAATCCTTCTTCCCTACAAGCAGATTTATGCTGAAAAACAAAATGCTGCCAAGCAAACAACCCTCACCACTTTCTTCAAACCGGTGTCATCCACACCAACTCCACCTCCACCTGAGCACTCCACACTTGTCGCATCTCCTGCTACTGGCAGTTCTGAGAGTTCCACTAACTTGCCAAAGAGTTCTGTGAGTCTTCCTTCACCCCTTGATGTCCTAGAAAATCCTGACACCACATAACCATTCACCTCATCCATGTAAAGCTGCCCAACACCATCGCACAACCACTCATCTCCTAGAGCCTACACACCTGCCACTGTTGGTGAGGACTGTACACCCTAGTATGTTAACTTTCTATGATTTATTACATTGAATATTACCTTAAATTGATTAAATATAATACGAATGTTGCCTTGTGGTATTGCTTTTGTGTCGTATTGGTATGAAAATATGAATTACAGATAAAACATATTTAGGAAGCCCTCCAGAACGCATCCCTATTTTCTCCATTTAAATAATTATTCACATAATGCATTTTCCATACTATGCGTCGACTGCGTGGAATGTATCCCTCACATATAACTGGAATAGGGTGTACATCAGGATGCTGTTCATCGACTATAGCTCAGCATTTAATACCATCATTCCCACAATCCTGATTGAGAAGTTGCAGAACCTGGGCCTCTGTACCTCCCTCTGCAATTGGATCCTCGACTTCCTAACCAGAAGACCACAATCTGTGTGGATTGGTGATAACATCTCCTCCTTGCTGATGATCAATGCTGGCACACCTCAGGGGTGTGTGAATCTTCACCTCAGAGTGGTGAATCTGTGGAATTCTCTGCCCAATGAAGCAGTGGAGGCTACCTCAGTAAATATATTTAAGACCAGGCTGGATTGATTTTTGCATAGTAGGGGAACTAAGGGTTGTGGGGAAAAGGCAGGTAGGCGGAGATGAGTCCATGGCCAGATTAGTCATGATCTTATTGAATGGCAGAGCAGGCTCAACTGGCCAGATGGCCAACTCCTGCTCCTATTTCTCATATTCTTATAAGAAATAACTTTATGGAGTTTGTATTTCTATCAGAGGTATCAAGAGCCAATACCATTCCAAAGATTGAGTCCCAGACCAGCCATAAGTTATAGCAGGAATAACATGCTATAACAGGCTATAAGACAATGTCAGGCAACATTGCCAACACCAACGCATCCCATTCCAATTAACTCAACATATTTATGGCACGTTTTGAACAAAGAGGTTTGGAATGTCACTGTCCACACTGACAGCATTAAATGCACCTAAACCCACAGTCACCATTGCGGACGCAAGTGCAGTCTTTCGGAGCGTGAACCCACAGAAGGCATCTGGCCCGAATGGGTCCTTGGCTTTGTTCTTTGATCATGACAAATCAGATGGATCACACGAATAATCTGCAGGCGTTTTTAACCACTACTTCCTTCAGTCTGAGGTTCTTACCTAGCAGAGGTAGGCTACTACTACACTGTACCAAAAAAAAATGCTAATATGCCTTAATAACTACGGCCCAGTGCCCCTGACAGCCATCATTGTTCAGTACTTCAAGGGGCCGGTCAGGGCACATGTTAACTCCAGTCTCCCAGGCAACCTCAACCACCGAATTTTGGCTACAGCTGAAACATATCCATGGCAGATGGCACCTCCCACGCTCTACAGTGATCTCCGGAGCACTTGGACAGTAAAGAAACCTACATTAGACAATAGTTTAATGACTACAACTCCACCTTCAATACTATAATTCCAAACAAAAACATTTCCAACCTCATAGACCTGGAATTCAATGTCTCCCTTTGCAATTGGATGCTGGACTTCCTGACCAGCAGACTGCATCGGTAAGAACAGGCAACAACACCTCAGCCATGATCACCCTCAATAATTGTTCCCCACCAGGCTGCATCTTCAGCCCCTACTTTTCTTCCTATACCACTCGCAACAGATTCTGGCCCTAACTCCATCTACAATTTTGCAGATGGTGCCACCACAGTGGGCCGTATCTCAATAAACATTGACTCAGAGAAGGAGATGGAGCCAGGTGACATGGTGTCATGACAATGACTTTTCCCTCAATGTCAGCAAAACAAAAGAGCTAGTCATTGATCTTAGAAAGGAGGTCAGTGCACATACTCCTGTCTACATCTACTGTGTTAAGGTTGAGGGATTCAAGTTCTAAGTGTGGACAACAGAAAATACCTATCCTGGTCCAACCATGTAGATGTCCCTGCCAAAATAATTCACTAATATTTCTCTGCCTCAGAAGGCTAAAGAAACTTGGCATTCCACTTTGCCCCTCGCCATTTTTAAAAAATAAATAAATGCACCATAGAAAGCATTCTATTTGAAAGCAACATGGATGGCAACTGTTTGCACAGATCAGCAAATCACAGAAACCACAACTCCCCCATGAACTTTATCTGTACTTCATGGACTCAGTAAAGCAGTTAGCATAATCAAAGATCCCTCCCAGCATAGACATTCTCTCTTCTCCCCCTTCCCATCAGGCAGAAGAGTCAAAATCCTGAAAATACAAACCAGCAGGCTCAAGGACAGCTTCTATCCCACTGTTATAAAACTACTAATGGTCCCCTAGAACAACATAACAGCTCTAGGCCTCAAATCGCCCTCCTTATGACCTTGTAACTTATTGCACTACACTTTCTCTGTAAGAATAACACTTTATTCTGTGCTCTGTTATTGTTTTATTTTTACTACCTGGATGCACTGTTGTAATAAATTGATCTGTATGAAAGACAAGTTTTTCACTTTACCTCAGTACATTTGACAATAATAAACCAATCTAATACATTTAGATCAAAATAAAATGTGACTCTAACTTAAGCAATAACAATGAACTGTCAATTACTGTTAGAAAATTCTGAAAAGATCAGAAGGAAATTAGTATTGGTTTACTGTTGTTATATATACCAAGATACAGTGAAAAGCTTGCTTTGCATACCATACATACCAAACAAATCATTACATGGTGCATTGAAGTAGAACAAGGTAAAGCAACAACAGAATGCAGAATGAAGAGTACCAGATACAGAGAAAGCACAGTGCAGGTAGACAATAAGGTGCAAGATCATAACAAGATAGATTAAAGTCAAGAATCCGTTTTATCATTTGAGAGATCCATTCAGGAGTCTTAGGATTGGAGGATAAAAGCCATCCTTAAGCCTGTGAGCGTGAAGAAGAGAGAATGTCCGGGGTGACTGGGGTCATCAATTATGCTAGCTGCTTTACTGAGACAGTGAGAAGTGTAGAAAAAGTCCACAGTGCAGAGACTGTTTCCCATAATATGCTGAGCTGTAACCACAACTCTCTGCAGTTTCCTGCAGTTCCACACAAAGCGATTACCATACCAAGCTAACACATACAAAATGCTGGAGGAAATCCGCAGGTCAGGCAGTATCTATGGAAAGGAATAAGCAGCCGACATTTCAGACTGAGTCCCTTCATGAGGGCTGGAAAGGAAGGGGAAGAAGTCAGAATAAGGTGGGGTGGTGAGAAAGTGTACGAGCTGGAAGATGATAGGGAAAGCCAAGTGGATGGGGGATGAAGTGAGAAGCAGGGAGGTGATAGATGGAAAAGATAATGGAATCTGAGAGTGGATCATGAGAGAAAGAGGAGGAGGAGGGCATGGGTAGGTGAGGAGAAGAGAAGAGCTAAGAGGGAAGCCAGAGTGGGGAATGGAAGGAGGGGGAAGAATGGGAGGGGAGGTTACAGAAATAAATGTTCATGCCAACAGGTTGGAGGCTACCCAGACAGAAAATGAGGTGTTGCTCCTCCAACCTAGAGTGGCCTCATCATGGTAACAGAGGAGGCCATGAACCAACAGGACAGAATGGGAGCGTAGATTGGAATTAAAACTGTTGGTCGCCAGGAAATCCTGCTTGTTGCAATGGAGTGAAGGTGCTCAACAAAGTAGTTCCCCCAATCTAAGTCAGATCACACCAATGTAGAGGAGGCTGCATTGGGAACACCGAATACAGTAGACGGCCCCAGCAGGTGCACAGGTGAAGTGTTGATTCACCTGGAAGGACTGTTATGATCCCTGATTGGTGGTGTAGGAGGTGGTGAATGGGCAAATGTAGCACCTCTTGCACTTACAAGGCTAAGTGCCTGGGGGGAGATCAGTGTGGAGGGTCAAATGGAAAAAGGAATCATGAAGAGAGCAATCTGTGTGGAAAGTGAGAGGTAAAGATGTGTTTGCCTGTAGGATGCCATTGAAGATTGTGGACTTAGTCAAGAATGATTTGTTGGATACTGGGCTCATGGTGTAGTAGGTGAGGAAAAGAGGAAATTCATCCCTGTTAAGGATGTGGAAAGATGGTGTGAGGGCAGATATCTAGGAAATGGAGGAGATGTGGCTGAAGGAAGCATCAATAGTGGAGGAAAGGGAACCCTGTTCTTTGAAGGACATCTCTGATGTTATGAAAGGGAAAGCCTCATTCTGGGAACAGATGCAGTGGTGACGGAGGAGCTGAGAAAGGGGAATGGCATTTTTACAGGTGATGGGGTGGGAAGAAGCATCATCAAGATAGCTGTGAGTCAGTAGGTTTATAAAAGAGATCAGTAGACAGTTTGGCTCCATAGGTGGAGACAGAGAGAGAGGTGTCAGAAATAGACAGGGAGAATTCAAGGACAGGGTAGAAATTGGAGGCAAAGTTGATTAAATTGATGAGCGCAGCATCAGTGCATGAAGCAGCACCAATGCAGCCATTAATGTAACGTAGAAAGAGTTGGGGAGTATTACCAGCGAAGACTTGGAACAAGGACTGTACCAGGTAGCCAACAAAAAGGCCAGCATACTGGAGCCCATGCGGGTGCCCGTGGCTGCACCTAGGGTTTGAAGAAAGTGGGAGAAGCCAAGAAGGAAATTGTTGACTGAAAGGACCAGCTCACCAGATAGAGGAAGGAGGTGGTGGAGGGGAAAAGGTCAGGTTTGTTGTCAAGAAAGAAACAGAGAGCTTTAACGCCTTGTTGTTGGGGGACAGAAGTGTTTTGGGACTGGACGTCCGTGGTGAAAATGAGGTGATCAAAGTCAGGGAAATGAAGGTTGTTGAAGAGGCCATACCATGTTGTTACGCATCAGTCAGAATGATTTCTATGGTGTATCAGTAAGATTTGGTAAGGTTAAACAGAAACCTGCCTCCTGAGAAAGTAGGAGCATTCATGAGCTTGTCTGGCTGTGATTCGTTGAGGATGAATCAGGACAGGGGATTGATAATGTTCACTCCTTTAGGAACTTGGTTTCAACTTCAACGTCATTGATGGAAACAGAAACACGTGCACCACTCTTCATCCTGAGGACAAGGACTAAAGGCTAGAAGGTGATAGGTCAAGCCAGGTGGATGGGGGAGAGGGGATGAAATAAGAAGCTGGGAGGTGACAGATGGAAAGGCAAAGGGCTGCAGAAGAAATCTGATAGGACGGGAGAGTGGACCATGGAGGTAAAGGGAAAGAGGAGGGGCACCAAGGGGAACTGATGGGCAGGCGAGGAGAAGAGTTAAGTGAGGAGTCAGAGGGGGAAATGAAAGAAGAGGGATGAGGGAGGGGGGAAATTACCAGAAGATAGTGAAATCGATGCTCATGTCACCAAGCTAGAGGCTACCCAGACAGAATATGAGGTGTTGCTCCGCCAACCTGAGAGTAGCCTCATTATGGCAGTAGAGGAAGCAATGGACCAACACATCAGAAAGGGAATGGGGGTGGAAATTAAAACGGTTGGCCACTGGGAAATTCTGCTTTTTACGGATAGAGTGGAAGTGCTGGACAAAGCAGTTCCCCAATTTACATTGGGTCTCACCAATGTGGAGGAGGCCCCATCGGGAGTGCCGGATAGGCTCAGCAACCCCAACAGATTTACAGATGAAGTGTTAACTCACCTGAAAGGACTGTTTGGGGCCCTGGAGGCAGTGAATGGGTAGGTGTAGCACTCCCCCACTTGCAGGGATAAATGCCAGGAGGGAGATGAGTTGGGAGGGATGAATAGACAACAATATCACAGAGGGAGTGATCCGAGTGGAGAGTGAGGTGGGGGCAGGTTAAGGTGTTTGGTGGTAGAAGTTGCGAAGAATGATGTGCTGGATGGGCAGGCTCTTAGGTTGGTAGACAAGCACAAAAGAAACTCTATCCCTGTTAAGACTGCAGGAAGATGGGGTTGGGCAGATGTCCAGGAAATAGAGGCAAGATGCAGGTGAGGACAGCATCAATGGTGGAGGAAGTGGTATTGTCAAGATAGCTGTGAGAGTTAGTAGGCTTATTAACCTTAATGATCATCCATCTTTCAAGCATAAGCCATTCAATCCATCAACTTCATCTCAATGTTTTGGGGTATAATCTTTTCTTTTCCCTTCACTCTTCCAACAAAACACAAAAACTGTCCTTCACAAACACTAGAATCTTAAAAGAAAATGCAAAACTACAAATATTTGAAGCAGCACTCAAACTATCTGTTGGACAAACTCCATAGGTCGAGCAGTATCATCGGGAAGAAGTAAACTGTTGAAATATCAGGTCAACACAGAAGACTACAAGAGAAACATTAACAATGTCTTTCCTCCCACTGATACTGCATGACCTACTGAGTTTCTCCAGCAGATTGTGTGTTGCACCAGACTATAGCATTTGCATACTTTGGTATGTCCATTTCATAAATATTTAAACCTACCCTTGGATTATACAATCATGTGTAATTTGTCAAATGTGTATCTCAACTGAACAAAAAGAGTTAGTATTTGATGTTCTAAAACCTAAGTTCTATAAAGACATAAATAAACCCATCTTAAACTTTGTTCATTCCCCCCCCCCCCACAAAAATCACTGAACTTCTAGTTTGTAGCTTTGTTAAAATGATAAAGCCTTAGATAGGTGGCTGGAAATCATCAGTTGACACAAGAATTTCAACTTATATCAAGAGTCCTATTTTATGTCTGATATGGGATTATCATCCCTTTTGTCAGATCCAGTCATTCAATATTCATATAATTTACTGTAGCCAAAACATCTGGAAATACAATTAATTGTTGTATATTGACAGAATGCAGTTTTACTAAGTAAAATATTTCTTTACTCTGATTAGTACAGAAACAAAATAAACTGCAACTACTAAAAAAAACCCAACAAAAACAATTAGAAAAATCTGATTCATTCTCCCCAATGGAGAGGGGGGAGGTATAATTTAACAGATAGCCTAACTAGTCTAAGTAATCATAGTGTTACTTCACTACAGTGACCTGCCTACTCAGTGAAAACCTTGTAATATAACAATAAAAGTTGTCAATTACATATTAAGTACAGAAACCAAAATACAGTCTTATGAATTACTTCATCCATTTTTCAACTTACATCATTTGATAGAAAATAACAACTTACTTTAAATAGTGGCCTATCCAGAATGTTCAAGCTCTGAGTCTGTACTTACTGAGTCTTTAACTCTCAGCTGCTACAGATTTGTCTTGTTATTGGTGAATTATTACATGATTTACTTGAATGGGCTTCCTAACAAGTGTCTAAATTACTGGCTTGAAAAACAAGACAAGCTTTCTCATTCAGGTGTTTCTGTTAATGTTTCAAAGTTTCAGGTGACTATTCAGAAAAGATTACCAGACAGAGTATCAATATTCACATCTAAGATGATTTCTATCATTTTAGCCTTAGAATAGATCTAAGAAGCGCACTCTGATCATATACTTCTGTGCTCTGATTCATTCTCAGTTTTGACATCTATTAAAACAGGAGTTTCAAATCGTAGGCCAGACATTGTTCTTGAGATTGGACATCTATTGAGTCTACAGGGCTTAGGCTTCTTATGGATCCCTGCCCATGTTTGGATCAATGGAAATGAAATTCTAACCAAGCAATCATTTAAAATTAAGGCTATAAATGTAATGGTTCCTTTGCATAAAGGGGGAGGTGAAATTCATAATTAAATAGTCTATTCCATCACTGTGGCACCGAAGGTGGAATAAGAAAAAGAAAGGACAACATTTATATAATAAATGGATGGTGGGATCTTAGCTGGAAAGTCGATATAAAAGGAGGGTAGAAGTTATACTTACACATTTACATATTGGGCATATTAAGTTGAATAATTTCTTGTTCAGAATTAAATGCATGATATGGGTATTTGTAGGGAGTACACCTGTCATGAAACAGTGCAGCATATATTGTTTGAATGCTGTTCGTGTGAAGTGCAAAGGAAATATCTAATTACTAAATTGAGATCTTCGGGGCAGACAGTTTAGCATGGAAAATATGTTAGGATATCGCTGGCATTGTAATGTATATAAGTGCATATTTGACTTTCCAAAAAGCATTGAATTTTTTGAAATGATTTCACCTTTTTTGGGAGAGATGAATTTAACGGGTATACTTCCCGTCTCTTTGCTCCACACCCCAGCTCAGTAGGTGGGTGTAGTGCACCTTGCGTTTTTCTGCCAACTGCCATTAAACTTTACAGGAAGAAGAACAAGACAAGCTTTCTATCAGGCAAATCCAATTAAATTGTTTCCTGTTAGCCTATGCTTAATGTGCTCTTGGGCATAAACTCAGATTACCTGCACAAAACAGTTCCTAATGGACACAAATGAGAAGCTGCATCCATATTTTCAGTAAGTGGCTGTAAGAAGCTGTATATTAGATTGCTGCAAGCTAAATTATAAATATTAACAATACTGTTGGCTCTTCTTGGTGTATTAGGAAATGAAAGTCAATAAAAATGTACATTGAGGATTCAATTGTATTTGAAGTGTATCTTTTTTCCATGGCGCCATTTAAACAAACCTGCTTGTCCTGAAGACAACTAAGCCTCTGCTGTAGTCGGGAACTAACAAGTTTGCATAATGAGGGGCAGAGATAGAGTAAATGTACTCATTCTTTATCACAGGACTGGGGAATCAAGAATTAGATGGCATATGTTTAAGGTGTGAGGGGAAAGATTTAATAACAACATGAGGGGCATATTTGTTTTACACACAAAGGGTGATAAGTTTGTGAAATGAGCTGCTAGAGGAAATGGTTGAGACAGTTTCTATAACCATTTATAAAAGTCATTTGGACAGGGACATAAAGTGGACCAAACACTGGCAAATGAGACTAACTTGGAAAAGGTGTTTTGTTCAGCATAGAGCAGTTTGGTCAAAGGGCTTGTTTTGGTGATGTATCACTCTATGACCCTACCTGCTAGAATCAACAACAAATTCAGTTTATGGAGCACTGTTAAATTGGCAAAGCCTCTAAAGACACGTCAGAGGATAATGCTGTTAATACTGATGTAAGAAATAATATGGCAAATGGAAGGCAATAAGTGTTGGCCTAATCAGTAATGCTCACATTCCATAAGTTACAACATTTTTAAAATAGCCAAAAGCTTGATCAAATAGCTTGGATTCGGGGTAGGCTCTGGAGTCCTAGTTGGGGTTGGAGGAAAGGACTGAGCCTGCCATTGGGAGTTGTGCTCAGGCAGGAAGTGACGGTGAAGACAGAGGTAGTGAACAGATGTGGGATGAGGTGATAGAAGCTGTATGGAGGAAGGCAAATGGCAGGTTTCTGGAAAATGGAAAAATAAGCATCTAATTGAGGATTGTAGTGGCTTATCATCTGGTGATGAAGGCAGTAGACAGGATTTAAATAAAAGAAGGAAGGAAGTGTTCAAGGTTTTGTTGAGATTTGAATGTGGACCTGTATCTGATATCAATCCAATTAGACGAACTGAAGATATGAAAAAAGCATTAGGAGATATTATGGATGCAAAACCTTTAAGAGGTAACTCCCTCGAAGTGTTTTGTAAAGATGGTAAGCAATGTGAGAAAGCTTTAGGGTGAAAGCTGTTGTAGGAAGGAAAGTAACACCAAGAAATTATACTGATTGACCGTGGTTTTGGGGAGTCATCCCTGGAGTGCCTCTAGATCCCAACCTGGGGTCCACGGACTCCTTGCTTAATGTTATGGGTACATGGCATACAAAAGATTGGGAACCCCTGGTCTAGATGTACTGATGGACCAAGTTAAAAATAATTTAGTTGTGGACGCTAAACATATAAAAGGGTTTTGTGGTGAAGTAAGAACAGATATCTTATCAGTGTTAATTAAATTTGATGAATAAATATTGCAGGATAGGGGTAATTTAGGTTATAGGAATTAAATAGTTTGAGTCTATGTGCCGCCCCCTCTGAGATGTTTTTAATGCCAGAAATTTACCTACATAGCAGCCGCGTGTAAGAGTAAGAGTAAAATACGATCTGGTAGATGTGGTGGAGAACATTATTATGGCAATTGTAGAGAAGACATTAGGCTAAAATGTAGCAATTGTTTAGGAGAACATAGATCTGCATATGAAGGGCGTCCTGTATATAAGCAAGCTGTGGAAGTGTAGTATGTTTGGGTGGAAATGGGCATATCATATGCAGATACTTTGCAGAAAGTACAGAACATAGTGTCACTGGGACCTATTAGTAACCAGAATACAAACAGATTAAAGACAGTATGTAAAGTGCATGATTTTATAAAAAAGGATTTGTTGATAAACTAAAATTTGTTACTTTGATAGCAGATGTAAATTTACAGCACAAACTAAAAGAAGGACAGAAATAATTAAGATAATTAAGACAAGATTTCAACCAGGTTTCCTGTACACATGCTGTATAACTGTTTTCGTTTAAGACCTTCCGCTGGTATCTGAGGATATGTATAGCAAGTGTGTGTAAATGGGAAGTGTATAATGATACAACAGTGGGGAGTGATCATTTCCCCATTATCTGTACAATGGGAATAAATGTGTATCAGAGGAAAGCTTGTCATATCTCCAGATAAAATTTGAAAAGATAAATTGGGATGCACTTAATGATTTAGGTTTCCTGATCATTTGGTAATGGAGGGTACATTAATGATTTAGATGAAGGGATAAGGCTCAGTGCTGGGACCCCAGTTGTTTACAATATATATTAATGATTTAGACGAGGGAATTAAATGCAGCATCTCCAAGTTTGCGGATGACACGAAGCTGGGCGGCGGTGTTAACTGTGAGGAGGATGCTAAGAGGATGCAGGGTGACTTGGATAGGTTAGGTGAGTGGGCAAATTCATGGCAGATGCAATTTAATGTGGATAAAGGTGAGGTTATCCACTTTGGTTGCAAGAACAGGAAAACAGATTATTATCTGAATGGTGGCCAATTAGGAAAAGGGGAGGTGCAACGAGACCTGGGTGTCATTGTACACCAGTCATTGAAGGTGGGCATGCAGGTACAGCAGGCGGTGAAAAAGGCAAATGGTATGTTGGCATTCATAGCAAAAGGATTTGAGTACAGGAGCAGGGAGGTTCTACTGCAGTTGTACAAGGCCTTGGTGAGACCGCACCTAGAGTATTGTGTGCAGTTTTGGTCCCCTAATCTGAGGAAAGACATTCTTGCCATAGAAGGAGTACAAAGAAGGTTCACCAGATTGATTCCTGAGATGGCAAGACTTTCATATGAAGAAAGACTGGATCGACTAGGCTTATACTCACTGGAACTTAGAAGATTGAGGGGGGATATTATTGAAACGTATAAAATTCTAAAGGGATTGGACAGGCTAAATGCAGGAAGATTGTTTCCAATGTTGGGGAAGTCCAGAACGCGGGGTCACAGTTTAAGGATAAAGGGGAAGCCTTTTAGGACCGAGATGAGGAAAAACTTCTTCACACAGAGAGTGGTGAATCTGTGGAATTCTCTGCCACAGGAAACAGTTGAGGCCGGTTCATTGGCTATATTTAAGAGGAAGCTAGATATGGCCCTTGTGGCTAAAGGGATCAGGGGGTATGGAGAGAAAGCAGGTACAGGGTTCTGAGTTGGATGATCAGCCATGATCATACTGAATGGCGGTGCAGGCTTGAAGGGCCGAATGGCCTACTCCTGCACCTATTTTCTATGTTTCTATGTTTCTATTAAAAGTAACATTAGCAAATTTGAGATGACACAAAGCTGTTACAAGTCAATTTACATATCTAGGTGTAACAATTACTAAAAACTTCAAGAATTTATTTTAAAAAATCTTAAACCCCTTATTGAATTATGTGAAAAAGACGCTTTCTAAATGGTCCCATCTTTCTTTATCCCTAATTGGCTGAATTAATTCGATTAAAATGAAGATTCTTCCTAAATTTTCATATCTTTTTCAGGCCTTACCTATTTTTATTCCTAAAACGTACTTTGATTCTTTAGATTCAATTTTAACCTCTTATGTTTGGAATAATAAACAAGCTCGTTTAAGTAAAGTTTACTTACAAAGAAATAAAGAGATGGGTGGACTAGCCCTACTCAATTTTAGGTTTTACTATTGGGCTGCCAATATAAGGAATATTACTTTCTGGTCCTATTATATTTATCATAAAGATTGCCCATCATGGGTCTCCTTAGAAGTTAATTCTGTAAAAAATTCCTCTATTGTCTCGTTTCTTGGATCATACTCTTCTTTTTCAGCAAATAAAACAACAGATAATATAATTGTTAAGAAAACTTTAAGGATCTGGTCTCAATTTAGAAAATTTTTTGGTTTAGCGAATTTTTCATTATCATCTCCCATTCTCCTTAATTTTTTTTTATCCCTTCCATGACTGATAAAGTCTTTAAAGATTGGGATGAACTAGGTATTAAGTGTTTTTGGGACCTGTTTATCTCAGGATCTCTTGCTTCATTTGACCAATTGCCAAATAAATTTGCACTCCCAAAAACACATTTTTACAGATACTTTCAAATTAGAGATTTTCTACGTTTCCAATTAGCTACTTTTCTTATAGGTCCTGATAAAAATTTACTGGACGATCTTTTAAATTTAAAACCTTTTGTTAATGGTTCTATTACCGGTATCTATAACTTGTTGATTGATTCTAGACAAGACTTTTTAGATAAAATAAAAAAAGCTTGGGAGGATGACCTAAATTGTCAGATTTCTAATGATAGATGGAATAAAATTCTTAAACGGGTTAATAAATCATCTTTCTGTGCTCATCATTCTCTTCTACAATTTAAAGTGGTTCATTGAGCTTAAATTTCTAAACAGAAGCTATCCAGTTTTTACCCGAATGTTTCTCCACTTTGTAATAAGTGCAACTCTGCTGATGCCTCTTTAATTCATATGTTTTGGTTTTGCCCTACAATTGAAAAGTTTTGGCGGGAAGTATTTCATACCTTCTCACAACTTTTTAGGGTCCAATTTGACCCAAACCCCCTTACTGCCTTGTTTGGTATTATTGCAAATGAAGATATAACTTTAAATACTCCTAACCTACAGGTTTTAATTTTTACCTCTCTTTTAAAAAGAAGAGCAATCTTGCTTAAATGGAAGGAGTCTACCCCTCCTACACATCTTCAATGGCTATGTGATATTATGTCTTATTTAAATTTAGAAAAGATCCGCTGCTCAGTCTTAAATTCGAAACAATCTTTTTATAATATTTGGGGACCTTTCCTAAATTACTTTTCCAATTTATAAAGTTTAACAGTGCACAGACTTTTATGTATATTTTTATCTTCTCTTCTTAAGTGAATATGTCTTTTTTTTTTCTAATTATCCATTGTCTTCCATCAGCTTTTTTCTTTGGTAGTTGGTAGGGGGATGACTTTTTTTTAATATAAAAAATTTATTTTATGATATATAACTTATCTTTAAATTTTTGATTACAGAGTGGTATACCTTTATGTGTTATGCTATAACATTTTGATCAATTTTATTACAATATATGAATGTACACAAGTTATGTTGAGATGTATCTATGTGTTGCACTCTGTAAATCTTGAGTTTTTTTCTTCTGAATAAAAATATTGTAAAAAGAAAAGAAAAAAGGTATCACCTGGCAAAGATGATAATTATTATAATATGTTTACATAGTTATCAGATTTGGAACCGATGCTGGTTTTGAAAATCTTTAAAACAATATGGATTGAAGGGCGACTTCCTGCTTCATGGAAGTTAATGATTATTATCTCCATATGGAAACTTGGTAAGGATCAATCAGATCCCTCCAGTCATTGACCTATTTTACTAACTTCATGTGTATGTAAGACAATGTCATGAATGGTTTGGGATAATGTAAGATAATGGAATCAAAGCTTTCTTATTTTATGGAAAATAATGGAAAATTAGCCGCATACCAATCTGGATTTTGTAAAGGGAGAATGACCATGGACTCGGTGTTAAGCTTGGAATCTGATATTCATAAGGCCCATGTTAATAAAGAATCAGTGGTAATGTCTATGGAAAAGAGTACAGTCAACATTTCAGGCCAAAACCTCTAATGTACTCTTTACCATAGATGCTGCCCAGCCTGCTGAGTTCCTCCAACATTTTGTACATGTTGCTTGGATTTCCAGCATTTGCAAATTTTCTCTTATTTGTGAAAGAATCAATGGTAGCAGTTTTCTTTCTTTGAAACCTTATATGTCATAGACACAAGGTTTGTTGCTTAAACTGGAAATGATGGCAATAGGTGGTAGAATATTCAACTGGATTTAAGATTTTTTATGTGATGAGTGGGAACAACATTCTGTAAAGAGTACGAGATAAAGAATCAGACTCCACAGGGGAGTGTGTGTTGCTCACTCCTATTTAATATTATAATTATAACCATATAACAATTACAGCACGGAAACAGGCCATCTCGGCCCTTCTAGTCCGTGCCGAACACTTACTCTCACCTAGTCCCGCTGATCTGCACTCAGCCCATAACCCTCCATTCCTTTCCTGTCCATATACCTATCCAATTTTACTTTAAATTACAATATCGAACCTGCCTCTACCACTTCTACTGAAAGCTCGTTCCACACAGCTACCACTCTCTGAGTAAAGAAATTCCCCCTCGTGTTACCCCTAAACTTTTGCCCCCTAACTCACAACTCATGTCCTCTTGTTTGAATCTCCACTACTCTCAATGGAAAAAGCCGATCCATATCAACTCTATCTATCCCCCTCATAATTTTAAATACCTCTATCAAGTCCCCCCCCTCAACCTTCCACGCTCCAAAGAATAAAGACCTAACTTGTTCAACCATTCTCTGTAACTTAGATGCTGAAACCCAGGTAACATTCTAGTAAAGCTTCTCTACTCTCTCTATTTTGTTGACATCTTTCCTACAATTCAGTGACCAGAACTGTACACAATACTCCAAATTTGGCCTTACCAATGCCTTGTACAGTTTTAACATTACATCCCAACTCCTATACTCAATGCTCTGATTTATAAAGGCCAGCATACCAAAAGCTTTCTTCACCACCCTATCCACACGAGATTCCACCTTCAGGGAACTATGCACCATTATTCCTAGATCACTCTGTTCTCCTGATTCTTCAATGCTCTACCATTTACCATGTATGTCCTATTTTGATTATTCCTACCAAAATGTAGCACCTCACACTTATCAGCATTAAACTCCATCTGCCATCATTCAGCCCACTCTTCTAACTGGCCTAAATCTCTCTGCAAGCTTTGAAAACCTACTCCATTATCCACAATGCCACCTACCTTAGTATCATCTGCATACTTACTAATCTAGTTTACCACACCATCATCCAGATCATTAATGTATATGACAAACAACATTGGACCCAGTACAGATCCCTGAGGCACACAACTAGTCACCGGCCTCCAACCTGACAAACAGTTATCCACCACTACTCTCTGGCATCTCCCATCCAGCCACTGTTGAATCCATTTCACTATTTCAATATTAATACCTAACGATTGAACCTTCCTAACTAACCTTCTGTGTGGAACCTTGTCAAAGGCCTTTCTGAAGTCCATATAGACAACATCCACTGCCTTACCCTCGTCAGCTTCCCTGGTAACCTCTTCAAAAAATTCAATAAGATTTGTCAAACATGACCTTCCACGCACAAATCTATGTTGACTGTTCCTAATCAGACCCTGTCTATCCAGATAATTATATACCATCTCTAAGAATACTTTCCATTAATATATCCACCACTGACGTCAAACTGACAGGCCTATAATTGCTAGGTTTACTCTTAGAACCCTTTTTAAACAATGGAACCACATGAGCAATACGCCAATCCTCCGGCACCATCCCTGTTTCTAATGACATTTGAAATATTTCTGTCAGAGCCCCTGCTATTTCTACAGTAACTTCCCTCAAGGTCCTAGGGGATACCCCTGTCAGGACCTGGAGATTTATCCACTTTTATATTCCTTAAAAGCACCAGTACTTCCTCCTCTTTAACCATCATAGTTTCCATAACTTCCCTACTTGTTTCCCTTACCTTACACAATTCAATATCCTTCTCCGTAGTGAATACCGATGAAAAGAAATTGTTCAAAATCTCCCCCATCTCTTTTGGCTCCACACATAGCTGTCCACTCTGATTCTCTAAGGGACCAATTTTATCCCTCACTATCCTTTTGCTATTAATATAATTGTAGGAACCCTTTAGATTTATTTTCACTTTACTTGCCAAAGCAACCTCGTATCTTCTTTTAGATTTTCTAATTTCTTTCTTAAGATTCTTCTTACATTCTTTACATTCCTCGAGCACCTCATTTACTCCTTGCTGCCTATATTTATTGTAGATCTCTTTCTTTTTCCGAACCAAGTTTCCAATATCCCTTGAAAACCATGGCTCTCTCAAACTTTTAATCTTTCCTTTCAACCTAACAGGAACATAAAGATTCTGTACCCCCAAAATTTCATCTTTCAATGACCTCCATTTCTCTATTACATCCTTCCCATAAAACAATTTGTCCCAATCCACTCCTTCTAAATCCTTTTGCATCTCCTCAAAGTTGGCCTTTCTCCAATCAAAAATCTCAACCCTGGGTCCAGTCCTATCCTTCTCCATAATTATATTGAAACTAATGGCATTGTAATCACTGGACCCGAAGTGCACCCCAACACATACCTTTGTCACCTAACCTGTCTCATTCCCTTACAGGAGATCCAACACTGCCCCTTCTTTAGTTGGTACCTCTATGTATTGCTGCAAAAAACTATCCTGCACACATTTTACGAACTCCAAACCATCCAGCCCTTTTATAGTATGGGTTTCCCAGTCTATGTGTGGAAAATTAAAATCTCCCACAATCACAACCCTGTGTTTACTACAAATATCTGCTATCTCCTTACAAATTTGCTCCTCCATTTCTTGCACCCATTAGGTGGTCTATAATACACTCCTATAAGTGTTATTACACCTTTCTCATTCCTCAATTCCACCCAAATAGTCTCCCAAGGTGAGCCCTCTAATCTATCCTGCCAGAGCACTGCTGTAATATTTTCTCTGACAAGCAATGCAACACCTCCCCCTCTTGTCCCTCCGATTCCATCACACCTGAAGCAACAAAATCCAGGAATATTTAGTTGCCAATCACATCCCTCCTGCAACCATGTTTCACTAATAGCTACAACATCATATTTCCAGGTATCAATCCATGCTCTAAGCTCATCCACCTTTCTTACAATGCTCCTAGCATTAAAATAAATGCATTTAAGAAATTTTCCACCTCTTACTCTCTGTTTATCACTAATGGTGCAAACAACTTTACTATCTTCTTTTTCTTCCTTCTCCCATACATCTGTCCCTACACTCTGGTTCCCCTCTCCCCCCCCCCCCCCCCCCCCGTATCTAGTTTAAATCTACTGCAGCCTCTCTAGCAAACCTACCTGCAAGAATATTTGTCCCCCTCTAGTTCAGATGTAAACCGTCCTGCCGGAACATGTCCCACCTTCCCTGGAAAACTGCCCAGTTATCTATAAATCTGAAGACCTCCCTCCTGCATCATGTCTTCAGCCATGTGTTGATCTGCGCTAGCTTACTACTTCTAAATCTGCCTGCACGTGGCACTGTTAGCAATCCTGAGATTGCTATCCTGAATGTCCTGTCCTTTAACTTGGCGCCTAACTCCCTAAACTCACCTTTCAGGACTCCTCACTCTTCCTACCCACGTCATTGGTCCCTACATGGACCACGACATCCGGCTGCTTAATAATATTTTCTTAAATGTATGTTCAGACTTTTCCAAATCATTATATGCTGATGATGGTGCAGTGTGAAAGAGAGGCAGGAATATAAATTATCTAGTTAGGAAAATGTAGGCAGCTAATAATGAAGTGGAGGGTGGGGGTTTAAATTTTCTGTGCAAAAACTCAAGTTATTTGTTTTCCTAAAAGGAAACTACACTCACAATTGATCTCAAGTTATATGGTAAATCTCTTAATCAAGAGTCAGTGGTAAAGTTCCTGGGTATGTGAATGGACACAAGGCTAACATAGAAGGTACATGTGAATAAAATTCTAAAGAAGTGTCATAAAGCCCTTAATGTGCTCAGGTGCTTAGTTGGGTGTGATTGTGGTGTGCGTCAGAGATCACTTCAACAAAAGTATATTGTTTTAATCAGATCTGTCTTTGATTATGGATGGGTTGCCTATGCATCAGCCTCACTAGCGATCTTAAAGCCTCTAGATAAAGTTCAATCTCAAGCATTAAGATTATGTTGTTGTGCTATTAAATCATCCCCAATTTCAGCATGACTGTGTGAAGTACCCTTACACCTACACAGGTTACATTTAGCAGTGGTTTATTGCATTAACGTAACAGGACATAAAGTTGGCCGTCAAATATTGACAAGATTTGTACAGTGGTAGGAGCATTGTATTTATAAAGTCTTCAGTTTGGGTGGGCGGGAAATGAATGCACACAAAATCTTGGGTTGTTTAATGTGGAATATGGCCCCAGTGTACCCGTTTCTGTCACACCTCCATGGAATTTGCCTTTGCCTGTGGCTGATTTCAGCCTTCAAGAAGAAGAATGTTTGTATATCAGAGGCACAGGAAGTTCAGCAATATATGCAAGGCAGATATTATGGCTTCTTACATATCTACACGTACACAGATTGTTCAAAAGATCCAGCGACAGGTCGTACAGGTGTTTCTGTCTATGATTCAAATTTTCGGGTCTATATTCAGAAAAGATTATCAGACAAAGTATCAGTACTCATGTCTGAGATGGTTGCTATCATTTTGGCCTGAGAATCGGTCTAAGAAGTATGTCTGATTATGTACTTCTGTGCTCTGATTCATTCTTGATCTTTGACATCTATTAAAATAGGTATTTCAAATTGTAGGCTAGACGTTCTTCTTGCGATTGGACATCTATTGAGGCTACGGGGCCTAGGCTTGTGTATACTTTTCTTATGGATCTCTACCCATGTGGGGATTAAAGGAAGAGAGGTGGAGGGCATTCTAACTGAGCAATCATTTAAAATTAAGGATATAAATTAATGACGCATTTAAAAAAATTTATTCTCGGCTTTATTCCTCTGAATCTCTGAATGACAATATCTCTGTTGATTAATTTTTACAGAATCTGAATATCCCCTCACTTTCATCTGATTTCAAAGCCAAACTCAATGCGTCTATATCATCAGAAGAAATATCTTTTGCAATTTCTGCACTGTCCTCAGGGAAATCTCCTGGACCTGATGGGTTCCCTGTAGAATTTTATAAATCATTCTCTTCACTTCTTTCTCCTCAGTTACTTTCAGTATTATCTGACTCGTTTAATTACGGCAAATTGCCACCCTCTTTCAATGAGGCATCTATTATTCTTCTTTTAAAAAAGGGCAAAGACCCAACAGAGCGTTCCTCGTACAGGCCAATCTCTCAATGTTGATGTAAAGATCTTAGCTAAAGTGTTGGCTCATAGATTAGAAACCGTTATTCCCTCCATTATCTCTGATGACCAAACAGGCTTTATTAAAAACCATCTCCCTTTTTTTAACATTCGGCGTCTATTTAATATCTTATACTCAGCTCCAACTGGGACTCCTGAATGTGTTATTTCCCTCGATGCGGAGAAAGCATTTGATCGTATAGAGTGGAACTACCTTTTTGCAGTCTTAGAAAAATTTGACCTCGGCCAAAGTTTCATCTCTTGGATCCAATTGCTGTACCTGTGTCCTACTGCTTCTGTTTTAACTAATTTTCAGAAATCCCAAGTATTCAATCTCAAACGTGGCACCCGTCAGGGATGCCCCTTAAGTCCCTTTCTCTTTGATTTGGCTATAGAACCTCTGGTGATAGCATTTCGAAACTGTCCTGAATTGACCGGGATTTGGAGAGGGGGTGTTGAGCATAAAGTTTCTCTCTATGCTGATGACTTATTACTCTTTCTCTCAAATCCGTCTACATCCTTACCTCTAATGTTTTCACTTCTTGACCAGTTTATCCAGATCTCTGGCTATAAACTTAATTTACATAAGAGTGAACTTTTCCCAATTAATAAAGAAGCACAAGAACTAATATTTCGTGATCTCCCTTTTAAAGTAGTCCATAATCAATTTACTTATCTTGGAATTACAGTCACAAGGAAGTTTAAAGATCTCTTTCGTGAAAACTTTGTCAATCTTTCACATGCTATAAAACAGAGTCTGGTACAATGGTCACCTCTATCTATGTCTTTGGTAGGTCGTATTAATGTTGTTAAAATGTATGTTCTCCCCAAGTTTTTATACTTATTTCAATCTATCCCAATTTTTATTCCTATATCTTTTTTTGATTCCTTAGACTCTATTATTTTGTCATATCAGTGGCAGAATAAGTGCTCTAGAATTAATAAAATCCACCTCCAAAAATCTAAAAAAGAGGGTGGCATAGCTTTACCTAACTTTCGCTTATATTACTGGGCAGCTAATATACGTTGTGCTACCTTCTGGTCTTTCTTCCACGGCCAACCCGAGTGCCCTAACTGGGTGGCAATGGAGTTGAGCTCCACTAAAGAATTATCTATATCTGCACTTCTTGGCTCTGCACTCCCTAGTAGTCTGCCCAGATCAATAGCTAATCCTCTTGTTAGACACACTTTGCGTATATGGGCTCAGTTCAGGAAATGCTATGGTTTCCAGGGGTTTTCCGTTTCTAGCCCTGTCGCACATAATCACCTTTTTTTTACCTACTACGTATGATTCAGCATTCCATGTTTGGTATAGGAAGGGCATTAGTCATTTTGAAGATCTTTTCATTGATAATCGCTTCGCTTCTTTTAAGCAGCTCTCTGTTAAGTTCAATCTGCCTAACGCTCATTTTTTCAGATATCTCCAAATCTGACACTTTATTGCTCCTTTAATTCCTAACTTTCCTGAAATGCCTGCAAAAAATGCTATGGACCAATTTCTTTCCATTAATCCACTTGGGAAAGGTTTAATATCAATTATCCGAGATAAACTAGCAGCCTTACGATGGGCCCCTGTGGATAAAATTAAAATGGCCTGGGAGCAGGATTTAAATATCTCCTTATCCGAGGAGAGCTGGGACTCAGTTCTCAAATCGGTTAACTCAACCTCTCTTTGTGCTCGCCATTGCCTTTTACAGTTTAAGATTGTTCATAGAGCCCATATGTCTAAATCTAAACTATCTCGATTCTACCCTGGCATTAGTCCGCTCTGTGATAAATGCAAGAGGGGCGTGGCCTCTCTCATCCATATGTACTGGCTCTGTCCTAGCTTGGAGAAATTCTGGAAAGATGTCTTCACTACATTATCGGGTATTCTGAATCAGCACCTAGAACCAAACCCCTTAATTGCTCTGTTCGGTTTTTGGGGCGAGACAGATTTATGTCTGGGTCCGACCAAATGCCGAATACTATCCTTTGCCTCTCTCCTGGCTAGACGCTTGATCCTCCTTAGATGGAGAGATGTTGCCCCGCCCACTCATGCGCAATGGCTTAACGACATTATGGCCTGCTTGGACCTCAAAAAAATTCATTATTCAGTTCTTAATTCGGATCTAAAGTTCCATAAGATCTGGGGACCTTTTATCGAGTACTTTCATAACCTTCCTCTTGACTAGGGTTTTTTTTTCTTTTTTTTTCTTCTTTTCGGTCCCTTGCTTTCAGCTCCCTTTTTTTTTCTGGTAGTAGGCATTATTATCCTCTGTTGCTAAGTGTATTCACAGTCTGGGAGTTTGACTGTCCGGACTTATACTCTCTATATTGTGTTGTGGTCGGTCTGGAGTTGTTGTTTTTTTCTTGTGTTGTGGGGCTTGGGGAGGACTCTAAGCTTACTTGTCTTTAATTTAGGTCCTTTTTTGTTAAATTCTCTTCCTTTGTAGCATATTGTTATTGTATGCTTAATTTTGCACTGTATTAATGCTCCTCATTGGGATTTGGGGTTTTTAATTTGTAAAATGTTTTGAAAAACTAATTTAAATTTTTTTTTTTAAAAATTAAGGATATAAATGTAATGGGTTCCTTTACATAAAGGGGAGCTGAAATTCCCTTAAGTAGTCTATTTGATCACTATGGCTACATAGTTGGGATAAGGGAAAGAAAGGATAGCATTTATATAAAATTCGGAGGATGGTGGGAACTCAACTGATAGATGGATATAAAAGCAGGGAAGAAATTATACTTACACATTTACATATTGGACATATTAGGTTGAATAACTCCTTGTTCAGAATTAAATGCATGATATGGGCATTTGTGGGGAGTACACTTGTCATGAAACAGTGCAACATATATTGTTTGAATGCAGTTCATGCGAAATGCAAAGGAAATATCTAGTTACTAAATTGAGATCTTTGTGGCAGGCAGTTTAACATGGAAAATATGTTAGGATATCACTGTCATAGTAATGTACATACGTGCATATTTGACTTTTTGAAAGCACTGGACTTCGATATGATTTGAATTTTTTGGGTGGAGAGAAATTTAATGAATGTACTTCCTGTCTCTTTGTTCTATACTCCAACACAGTAGGTGGTGGTAATGCACCTTACATTGGACTGCCAACCACCTTTAAACTTTACAAGAAGATAAAATACCTTTATCTTAAGAGCAAGCAGACACAGAGAAGTGGACTGATAAGCCATTAAGTAGTCGCAAGGTATCAACTTACTTTCAAGGACTCTTCATTTCATCTTCTCTATTTATTGTTTATTTATTATTATTATTATTCCTCTTTTTCTGTTTGCACAGATTGGTGTCTGTTGCACTTGGTTGTTGGTCTGTCTTGTATGCAGTTTTTCATTGATTTTATTGTGTTTTTTGTTTTTAATTTACTGTGAATGCCTGCAAGAAAATGAACCTCAAGGTAGCATATGGTGACATACTGTATGTGTACTTTGAAAAATAATTTACTTTATACTATTGAACTCTGAACTGAGTGAGTTCCTGAGCTAAGAACGTGGCAACTGAAGGTAGCTTGACAGCTGAAAGCACAGCTGCAGTTGTACAACAATTAAATTGTGGAATTGAACAAGAAGCCTTAATTAGATATTACTGGGTTTGTTGAGATACAGGGAATATAGATTATAAGACATAGGAGCAGAATTAGGCCATCTGGCCCATCAAGTCTGCTCCACCATTCCATCATGACTGATTTATTATCCCTCTCAACTCCATTTTCCTGCCTTCCACCCCCCCCCCCCGTAATCTTTGATGCCCTGATTAATCAAGAACCAATCAACCCTCACCTTAAATATACTGAATTTGTCTGCACCGCTGTTTGTGGCAATGAATTCTTCTGATTCACTATCTTATGGCTAAAGAAATGCTCTTCATCTCTTCTCTAAGTTGACAGCCCTCAATGCTGAGGCATCGCCCTTTGGTTCCAGACTCCCCCACTACAGGAAATATCCTCTCCACATTTACTCTATCTAGGCCGCTCAACATTCGATAAGTTTCAATAAGATTGGTCCCCCTCGCCTTCATTCTTCTAAATTCTAGCGAGTAGACTCAATACAATCAAATGCTCTTCATATGTTAACCTTTTCATTCCCAGGATCATTCTCGTGAACCCCTTCTGGACCCTCTCCAATGCCAGCTCATCTTTTCTTAGATAAGGGGCCTATAACTACTCACAATACTCCAAGTGCAGTCTGCTCAGTGCTTTTGTATTCTTGTCCTCTCAAAATTAATGTTAACATTGCATTTGCCTTCCTTACCAACGACTCAACCTGCAAGTTAACCTTTAGGGAATCCTGCACAAGGACTCCCAAGTTCCTTTGCATCTCTGATTTTTTAAAATTTTCTCTCCATTTAGAAAACAGTCCACAGCTTTATTCCTTCTGCCAAAGATAAGGACCATGCACTTCCCTGTACCATATTCCATCTGCCACTTGTTTGCCCATTCCCCTAATCTGTCCAAATCCATCTGCAGACACCCTGCTTCCTCAACGTTACCTGCCCCTCCACCTATCTTTGTATGGTCCATAAACTTGGCCACAAACACATTAATTCCTTCATCCAAATCACTGACATACTGTATAACATGAAAAGAAGGGGTCCCAAAACTGACCCCTGCGACACACCACAAGTCACCATCAGACAACCAGAAGAGGCCCCCTTTACTCCCACTCTTTGCCTCAGCCAATCTTCCATCCACACTAGTATCTTTTCTGTAATAGCATGGGCTCTTATCTTGTTAAGCAGCCTCATGTGTGGCACCTTGGCCAAGGCCTTCTGAAAATCCAAATCAACAACATCCACTGACTCTCCTTCGTCTATTCTGGCTGTTATTTCCTCAGAATCGGAATATATAGTAAGGGTAATCAAAATCATAAGAGATGGAAATTTTTTAATCAAACCTGAAGGTCACATATCAGTGTTTTTTGTGCCTCCAACTCTGCTCAAACTATCAAAGGGAGTATCCTCGGTTTCAGTCAGTTTACAAGATAAAGCTGAATCTGACAAATGCATTTTCAGCAGGACAAACACCTTCCTTACATTCTCCAGTGACAATGTGAGCAAAACAAGTACTGTACATTTACGATTTAAGAAATTATGTAAAGAACTTTAGTTTACCAACAGTATCTTTCAACATGCAATTACTGCTGTGAACTGCAAGGACTTCCAGTGTATTAGCACACAGACGGTCAGATCAAAAAAAGACACTAAAGGTTGTTTACTCAATCCCTTAGTAAAATTAAGTTGTATCATTCAGGACTGTTGTGGGTTGAAAGAGAAAACAATGAGGAAAGCTGAATGAGAAAGAAACTGTGGACCATCCCCTTCCACCGTGCAAATTATATTCTGAAAATTATCACGACAATAGCTATAGTAACCAAGGAAACTGAAACGTCAAATTTTCTGAAATAAGATCTATGTCTACTTCCATGAAGTCTCTTACACAATATCTATGATACCTGCTCCAGGTTTACTTTAATGTTATCTAGACTGCTGAAAACATAGTTCCTACAAATCTGTGTCTTAAAGTTTCTGGTAGTTTTCAGCAGAATAAATATCTTCATCTTACTCTTCATGTCCATGTACAGCAGTACATTACTATATTGCACTATTGAAAACTTAAATAACGTGTTTTTAAACAATAAGTGCATATGAGAGAAAGGGGCATGCTTTCCATAATTTATAACAGTTGTACATGGAAGGCATTATGTTTGAAATGAGTGGCCATATTTATTTGGGAAACCTGTACATTTGAAGAAGTAAAGATTTTGGTCATTTTCTGATTTTTAATTTGTTTAAATTTGTAAATTCCATGGTATTTTGTACCAATAATAACTAAGTCTTGGTGGGGGGGGGTCATTAGTTTTTTATTAATGCAAGTGTTGCTTTTAAATTAATTATATCCTACTCCATTCACATAAATTAATTAGCATCATGATTATGAACTCTATGGAGAAATACTGCATGTAGTAAACCGTTTGTGAGTACTTACAGCCAATCATCATCATAGCCACTGCAAAAATCTTCTCGCCATCAGTGGTTGGAGCAATGTTACCGAACCCAATACTGGTGAGGCTGGTCATTGTGAAGTACAGTGAGGCAATATACACAGAGTCTTTACTTGGCCCACCTTCCCACTTTTCTGTTCCACTTGTATTAAAATGATACGGCATTCCTGTGGTTTCTCCCAACTGATATAGCCAGCTATCAGTTCTGACTCTGTTTAATTCTTCATCGATCACTTCATAATCCCCGATGCTGTACCAGATGCAAGCCAACCAATGAGCGGCAAGTCCAAAGACACACACAAGAAGCACCAGCACAGCTGCTCCATATTCAATGTAATGGTCCAACTTTCGTGCTACTCGGCCTAAACGAAGAAGCCGCACAACTTTCAGAGAGCTGAAGAGACTGCTGATACCCTGCAACAACCAAACAGTATGTATGAATGTACATGTACTGAAATTAGTACTGACAGAATGTTTTAACTATCTCAAAGGCCATATACATCAGAATTGTTTTATTTTATTTTTGTACTGCTTACGTACATTTAAAAAAAAAGAGGTTTGGACATCACAGGAGGTACCTAATGGAAGATAAGGACTGCAATGGAATGAGCAGCCTTTCCAGAGAGATAGGAAATAAAAGATTGTGGAGCAAAAGAACAAGCTATTAAGGGAACACAATGGCAGCATCTGCAGAGGGAAACCATTTTAGTCATGACCAGTCCAGATGAATGTCTTGAACTAAAATATCAACTATCCATTTCCCTTGACAGATGATGCCTGGCTAGCTGAGTTCCTTCAGCAGTTTTATGCTCCAGATTCCAGCATCTGCAGTCTGTTTGTCCAAGATTATGATTCGGAGGAAGAAATGTTCTTATGCATACTATTATAATGTTTTGTACTTCCTTGAAGTACTTATGTATGTAATGATCTGTCGGGATGACATGCAGCCAAAAGCTCATCGCGGTATCTCAGTACATGCAACAATAATAAACCAATTGTCAATTAGTGGTACAGTTCCTGGCACAGGTCACAATTTTCTTACAGTACGGGAACAAATAAATTGAACAGAGAGAAACTTACAATTTGATAACTCTAGAACACTGGGCATTGCCTCAAAATTAAACCTTATAGTTTCAAGAAAGGAATTATAAAACTTTTATACAGGTTCAGCATCCTGATAATGACATGCTCAGTTGATAAAATCAAATCTCAAAGTGACAGATTTTTGTGGTCATTAAAGGGATACTGGGCAAAGAATATGATTAGACCATATAGCAGCCTTGATCTACAAATGGTAGAATAGACTTGTGGGGCAAAATGCCTTAAACTGGGCTGTATTCCAATGAGGAGCTATCAAAGGGGGAAGCAAGTGATCAGTGCTGGAGGAATGTGTTGGTGGAGTGGGCGATAGGTGCTCTGAGAAAGGGAGGGAGATACTGCAGCCAGAGGTGTGAAAGGATATTGCAGGAGAAATGAGACATCAGGTTTCTGCAGCATCTATTGAATTTAATTCATAATTCCCAAAAACATTGTGGGTGCCCAAATAAAATATGCCAATAAAGAACCCTGCCCCTTCCAGATCGGACAATGACAATACTCAAAAACCCACCGTCACAAAAACGACAAAGAACGCAGCAGGCTGTGAACATATTCCATATTCACTTCTTAATTTACAACCACTCCACCCATCTCAACCTTCTTTTGCCTATCAGAATAATTGTTAATACTCAGACTGGAGTCTTTCACGTTACTTTTACTCTTATTAAGATACAAATACCTCCATTTGGCTGAGGTGTGAAAATGTACATGTCTGTTTGCCTATGCAAATCTAAACCCTGTAACAGACTAATTTAAATAATTAAGGACAGTTTCAACTTTCAAGGAGGTAAAACAAAGTATTACCAAAAGATTGAAGCAGAGAGGCAAAATACCTAAATCACAGTAAGTTATGACTATTGGGTCCTCAATGTGGAATAGCAAGTAAGAATGAGTCATTCTAGTTTATGGAATAAATCAAAATATCTTTTAGAACTCAATTGCACTCACAAATATGATGATCATATTATTCCTGCATTTTTGTGTAACCTTAAGAACATATTTTTTTAAATGCAGAAGCATTAGCTGAAATTCTATATTTCATGAGTGAATTGCTATTCCTATTTTCACAGTTTTCAACAGTTTAGCAACTGGCACCTACCCAATCATTTTCACAGAATTATTGGAAATTATATCATTATAGAAAAAGCCAAGCAATTTTTAATGCTGTCTACAACCCCATGTTGTGTTGTGTGGGCAAACAAATTGTGAAAATGCTTTAAAACTGTATAAAATATGCTAAAAATGACACAATGATTACATTATAAAAAATAGTACTCATTAGTATGCTGACTGTAATTAAATGATTTCATTTGATAATAAGTAAACAAACTAAGCTTTAAGAGGTTAAGGCACACTTTTATACACTGAAACTATACCATCCTTACTCCAAATTCATTATATACTCTGAGCAGTGAACAGAACAAAATTTAAACAACATTTTCTACAAATACCAATACCTAGTAATTCAAGGAAAGGATTTAAAAGTGTAACTCATTATTATTTTCAACTACTAAAGAAAGCACATTAAACATATATTAGAAAACACAAAGCCTACTTTAGTTAGAGCACGATGGTTCCAATTCTTCACAGCCCATTGGGCATTTAGAAGAGGATCAAGTCACATAATTAAAGTAGCATGCAAATGGAAAAAGTAGAAGGCAAAAGGGAAAAATTTATAAAGGAGCATTTGAAACACAATGCAAATGTCATAAATTATTGTAACACAATATAAAAAAACAATTTTCCATATGAAATCAATGCAAAATAAGGTGAAATACCATAATTAGTGGTAGCACAATTTAGAACTTTGCATTCATTTCAAAATGTCTGGACCATAATAAAACCTGAAATCAACTTAGAAGATACAATTCAAACTTCCTAGCAGTCTTGTTCTCAGTGGAAAGACACTTAATATATATGCAGATTAGGAAAAAACAGGGATTTCCTCTAAGTTCAGCAAACAACTCATTGTTAATTAATATTTTTAATGTGGAACAATTTAATGGATACAGACAATTTTAAAAGTTCCTGTGAGAAGTCATACCATCAGGAACAGCGAACAAAATTAAACAGAGAGAAAACAAAACACAAGGATGCACAGGAAGATTGGAGCCAGAGTTGGCAGCAGTCTCCTGCAACCATCCAAAACACACACACAAAGCCTATCCCACCAGTCTGAACGATGATGACAAATTGGTGCCGTCCTCCGTTTCAAAGGTAAGAGAACAGATAAAGTCCTGTAATATGTGCTTAGGCAACAAGGTAGTCATTAAAAATCAGGACGTCAATGACTGTAATCTCTGCATTGCTTCTGGTGCCATGAGCTAATGAAGTACCAGGATAGAAGGATAGGTCAGATGTGTGGCTGAAGGGATGGAAGAGGTGGTGCTTTAAGTGCCTTGGTCATTGAGACCATTTCTGGAAAGGGTGGGACCTGTAGAAGCAGGATGGGTTGCACCTTAACCAGAGGGAGATCAACAATCTCGTTATGTTCACCTGTATTGAAAGGACAGGCAGGAAGGCAGGGAAGCAGCATTGCTCTGCTGGTAAAAACTGAAATCATGTCCTTAGAAAGAGGTGACATGGGGTCAGAAGATGGTGAATCATTGTGGATAGAGCTAAGGAACTGCAAGGGTAAAAAGACCCTGATGGGAGTTGTATACAGACCACAAGCAGTAGTGAGGTTATGGTCTACAGCTGCATTGGGAGACAGAAAATACATTACAAAAGGGCAATGTTACAATAGTCATGGGGGATTTCAATATGCAGGTGGATTGGGAAAATCAGGTTGGTGCTGGATTCCAAGAGGAGGAGTTTCTAGAATGCCTATGAGATGGCTTTTCAGAGTAGTTTAGGATTGAGCCCACTAGGGGATCAGCTATTCTGGATTGGGTGCTGTGCAATGAACTGGAATTAGTGGAAGCATCTCTATATCTACCCTGTCAGATCCCTTAAGGTCAATTATAAACGAGTGGTGGAAGTGGCAGGGGTCAGGGAGTGTGTGACGTTCTCATTAACTAGAGAGGCGGTTCTTGGGAAACTGAAAGGATTGAAGGTAGATAAGTCACCTGGACCAGATGGTATACATCCCAGGGTTCTGAAAGAGGTGGCTAAAGAGATTGTAGGGGCATTAGTAATGATTTTTCAACTATCGTTAGATTCTGGAATGGTTCCAGTAGACGGGATAATTGCAAATGTCACTCCACTGTTCAAGACGAGAGAGAGGCAGAAGAAAGGAAATTACAGGCCAGTTAGTCTGACCTCAGTAGTTGGGAAGATGTTAGAGTCGATTATTAAGGATGAGGTCTCTGGGTACTTTTGGAGGCAGATGATAAAATAGGCCATAGGCAACATGGTTTCTTTGAGGGAAACTCTTGCCTGACAAATCTGTTGAAATTGTTTTTTAGAACTAATAAGCAAGAAAGGCAAAGGAGAATCTGTGGATGTTATGTGTTTGGATTTTCAGAAGGTCTTTGACAAGTTGCCACACATGAGTCTGCTTAATAAGCCAGGAGCCCATAGTATTACAGAAAAGATTCTAGCATGGATAATACAGTGGCTGATTGGCAAGGGACAAAGAGTGAGAATAAAGGGAGCCTTTTCTGACTGGCTGCTGGTGACTAGGGGTGTTCCACAGAGGTCTGTGTTGGCACCAATTCTTTTTATATTATATGTCAATGATTTCAATGATGGAATAGATGGCTTTGTTTTCAGACAATAGGAAGAGAGGTGGAGGGGCAGGTAGTTTTGAGGAAGAGAAGAGGCTCCTAAAGGACTTCGAAAGATTAGGAGAATGGTCAATGAAATGGCAGATGGAATACAGTGTTGGGAAGTATATGGTCATGCACTTTAGTAGAAGAAATGAACGGGTTGACTGTTTTCTAAATGGAGAGAAAGTACAAAAAAAAAGAGGCACAAAGGGACTTGGGAGTCCTTGTGCAGGATTCCCTAAAGGTTAATTTGTAGATTGAGTCAGTGGTGAGGAAGGCAAATGCAAAGTTAGCATTCATTTCAAGAGGACTGGAATATAAAAGCAAGGATGTCATTTTGCGACTTTATTAAGCACTGGTGAGACCTCACTTGGATTATTGTGAGCAGTTTTTGGCCCCTTAGAAAGGATGCACTGAAACTGGAAGGGGTTCAAAGGAAGTTCACGAAAATGATTTCAGGACTGAATGGCTTGTCATATGAAGAGTGTTTGAGGCTCTGGGCCTGTATTCACTAGAATTCAGAAGAATGAGGGGTGACCTCATTGAAACCTATCGAATGGTGAAAGGCCTTGATAGAGTGGATGTGGGGAAGATGTTTTCTATGGTGGGAGAGTCTAAGACCAGAAGACATAGCCTCAGGATAGATGGGTGTCCATTATTGAAGACCTCCAGCACCCAGGGCATGCCCCTTTCTCACTGTTACCATCAGGTAGGAGATACAGAAGCCTGAAGGCACACACTCAGCAATTCAGGAACAGCTTCTTCCCCTCTGCCATCCAATTCCGAAATGGACATTGAATCTTTGGACACTACCTCACTTTTTAAAAAATATATGGTATTTCTATTTTTGCACTTTTTAACCTATTCAATATACATAATTGATTTACTTGTTTATTTTTTTAAAAAATATTTAATATTATTTTTATTTCTTCTTTTTTCTCTGCTAGATTATGTATTGCATTGAACTGTTGCTGCTGAGTTAACAAATTTCACGTCACACGCCGGTAATAATAAACCTGATTCTGATTCTGATTAAGGGATACAGGGAGAAGGCAGATGATCAGGGCTGAGAGGAAAATTGGATCAGCCATGATGAAATAGGGGAGCCGACTCAATAGGCCATTTGGCCTAATTCTGCTCCTATGTCTTATGGTCTTGTCAATTCCTTTTGGAAATCTAAATATGCTACATCTACAAGTTCCCTTCTGTCACCTCCCTTTGAGCAATCATACTTTATGAAAGCAGGTTTGATTTTATTCAGCTTTCCTGTGTGATTAATTATTTCCTGCTTGATTATTTATCCTAGCATCTTGCTAAAAGTAAAAGTCAAACTGACTGCCCACACCTTTGTCTTCCTTCCTTTTTGAAAAAGGAAATGCACTGGCTCTTTTCAAGTCTTCATTCCAGATCTTAGTGAGTTTTGAAAAATTTCAGCCAATGTATCCACTATCTCTGCAGCCACTTCCTTTAAAACCCTTGGATGCAGGCCATTAATCCTGTTGATTTATCCACTTTTAAACTAAGGAATTTCTCGAATACTTTATCCTTTGTCCTTTGATTTTTAGAAGTCCCTGAATGTTATCTGAAATTAGCTCATCCATTATCTTATCAATATTTGCAGAGACTAATAAAAATTAACACAATAAACATTTGCTAACGTATCTATCAGTTTGCAAAATGCATTTGAGTGTTTGAATTCTAATTCTTGGAGTAACATGTAATGTTCAGTGAGGCTCAATGAGTAACATAATCCATATTATGCTTCAGAATATAGTCCTAATATACACTATGGCGGTATTCAATTCAGAATAATGGCTTGTGGATTCCAAATAAAATTTCAGTTTTTCAGTGGTTCCAGGGAATGGCTATCCAAAACTAACTCCTCCAATTTAGAACACATCTAGGTGAATTTTCTCTGCATTCTCTCAAGTGCCATCACATTCTTTCTCTAGCATGGCAACCAGAATTACATATAACACATCAAAAGCAGCTTCACCAGTGTCTTGTAAAGTTGCAACATAACACTGCAACTCTTATATATATTCTGTGATCTGACCTTTGAAGGAACAAATTTGCTGATTACCCTGCACAGAGAGTGAAGGTGAAAATAACCTCCCCTAAATCATTCCTCAACTGCAAGGATTTATTTCACCTCTAATTGTCCTCCTTCCTGAAGACAGCAAGTTCAGCTTTGCACTTACCTGCATGTTCACTGAAAGAAATCAATTGACTAAGGATCTGATTAAGTAACAGAGGGTGCAAGTAAGACTCACAAGGATGTTGCTGGGACTGCAAGGTTTGAGTTACAAAGAAAGATTAGATGGGGTGATACTGCTTTATCAGGAATAAAGGAGGCTGTGGGGTGACCTTATAGAGGTTTATAAAATGGAGGGTCATAAATAAGGTGGATGATCTTTTTCCGAGTGTGGGTGAGTCTAAAACTAGACGGTATAGGTTAACATAAGGGGGAAAGATTTAAAGGGGTCCTCTAGAGCAGGCTTTGCACATGGTGGGTGGTAGGTATATGGTATGAGCTAACAAAGGAAGAAGTAGGGGCAAGTAAAATAACAATATTTCAAAGACCTTTGGGCAGGTTGATAGTTAGGAAAGGTTTAGAAGGAAATAAGCTGAAAGCAGGCAGTTAGAATTAGCTCAGGAAAGATTCTTCAGCATGGACATGTTGGGCTGAAGGGCATATTTCAGTGCATTATAACTCCACGGGTCTCTGGTTTTCATAAAAAACACATTTCAGTAAGAATGATTGAAAACACTCTGGATTTAAAAAAAGATATACTTTCCTCTTTCTACACTGGATCTGAAGTAAGTTACTTGATTCCTGAAATATATTTTGATTTAAAAAAATTAATTCAGAGAATAACTTTTCATATACTCACCTCATCAACATTCTCAAAGGCGTTGATAACATCATATGGCAAACAGGAGAGGAGATCTATTACAAACCAAGTCTTCAAGTAGTTCATGCGGATGAGTTTAGGATCTGAAATTACTTCCCCTGCTGGCCCAACAAAAGTGGTATGAAAATTGAGGACAATGTCTACCAAAAAGATTACATCAACTATGCTGTCAACCACCAACCAAGTCACATTGTTTTGTTTGGTCTTGAAGGAGACATTGTATGGAACCATGATTGCAGTGTAGAAGGTCAGGATCAGAATAATCCAATCCCAGGAAGTTTTGAATGCACAGTAATGCAGGATGATATGGGGTGGAGTCTTTGGTGCTTCTTGTTTGTACTGTGGAAGAATCTCAGAACCAAGCTGTAAAACCTGCATGGAAAAGACACAACCAAAATATATCATTATTAGATATTAACATACTAACATTTTAATCAATATAGTATACTTCAGAAGTGTGAACATAGCAGCAGATCAGCTATTTCTCTTTGGCAAGTGATTTGGAAACAAGTGCCTGAGAAATGACAACAGTGGACAATCCTGTGTTAGACCTGACAAAGGATCAAAGATCCCATTCTAATGGAGATTCTCAGCCTACATGAAAATTGTGTTTAACTCGTTTACTTTGGGGATAATAATGGTGGCAAAGAAAGGGCAGGCAAACTGAGTAAGTATTTTAAAACAGTCTTCACTGTGGAAATTCACAAAGAATGTCAGAGGACAGAAGTGAATGTAGTCATGAATACTAAGGAGTAGGTGCTTGGGAAGCTGAAAGGTCTGCAGATAGATGTCACCCTGAACAGATGAACTAAACCGCACAAGATTAGGAGGATGAGCAAAGAAATGGCAGATGTAAACAGTGCAGGGAAGTGTATGAATATGCACATTGTTAGAAGGTATAAAGGTGTAAACTATTTCCTAAAGAAGGAGCAAATTCAGGAATCGGAGGTGTAAAGGGTCTTGGGAGCCCTAGTGCAGGATTCCCTGAAGGTTAACTTACAGGTCGAGTTGGTAGTAAAGAAGTCAAATGCAATGTTAGCATTCATTTCTAGAAGACTATAATATAAAGGCAATATGTATTCCAGTACTCACTGGACTATAGGCCCAGAAACAGAAGAACGAGAAGCATTGGTGGTGGGGTGGGAGTGCAACCTCAATGAAATCTATCAAATACTGAAAGGCCTAGATAGAGTGGTCATGCAGAGGGGGTTTCCAATAACGGGAGACTTTAGGACCAGAGGGTACAGCCCTCAGAATACAAGGATGACCCTTTAGAGCAAATATGAGGAAGAATTTCTTTAATCAGAGAGTGGTGAATTTGTAGAATTCATTGCCACAGACAGCTATGGAGGTCAAGTAATTGGCTATACCTGTATTTAAATTGGAGATTGATAGATTCTTCATTAGTTTGGGAACTAGAAGTTATGGGAAGAAGGAAGAACGTGGCTGAGAGTAAAATATAATTCAGCCATGATCAAATGGCAGAGTAGACTCAATAGGCCAATTAGCCTAATTTTGCTCCTATGTCTTATGGTCTTTAAATCATGTCCAACTGTTTGGTATGTGTTATTTAATGTTTAAAAAGTCAAATTATAGTCTTTTTTTCCAACATATTTACATTAACCTTAATATTTTGCAAATGTTCCGGGATATGAAAAACATTTTAAACTCTTCAAAATTGCAGACTTTGACAAAAAGAAATGTTGCACCCCCACACTCCCATAGTCTATTCCCCATCCCTCTATCTTTGTGCATCAAAGCCTGCCAGAGATGTCCAGTGACGTCAGCAATATTGTTACGAATGAAGGGAGCAAAGTCGCCCCCCCCTTTTTGAGAATCGCAAAATCGCTATTATTTCGGGTCTGATACCCAGGAAATGAGAGAGATACACATCATGTCAGTAATGAGAGGGAGACGCAGGATAACAGAAAAGGCAGTTGTTATAGACAATGCAGAATACACAAGGTGGAATGTCTCCTACTGACAAAGAGAGAGATTACTGCTATTCTCTCTTGAAGGAGGAATTGTGTATTGAGTACTGTACTATTCATTGAAACCCCTCAGGGGGCAACCAGAGGGGTCTGGTTGAGGGATTGCATCATCCCAACCTGATTGACACCTGAGACCCTGTGAGTGAGGATAAAAGTAGGGTCCAGACGCACCAGGAGAAAGGCTACGAGACCGGTGGGGGGCTTGTGTGTGTGTCCACCTTTGCCTGGGTGACGAGTCCTCCACGGAACGGTCTAGCTAAAGGACGGATACGGATCAAGATCGTAACAAGGAAAGTCAGCAAGTTTTTCTCTCTCTCTCTCTCTCTCTCTCTCTCCAACAATTGCCACACGGTGATCAGCAACGACAGCAGCCTGTATGAACTGAACTGAACTTTATATTTCCATCGGACAATTCATTATCCCCTAGACAATGATAGAGCTTATTTCTTATTGATTATTATTATACCCGCACTTTTAGGTTTAGTATTGACGACGTATATTATCTGTATATTTGCATTGATATTATTTTTGTGTATTTTTACTAATAAATACTGTTAAAAATAGTATCATCAGACTTCAACGGCTACTCCTATCTTTGCTGGTAAGACACCTAGTTACGGGGTTCATAACAATACACTATTTGAAGCCATGTTGTTACTTAGACTTCACCACAATTCCAAGATGCAGAGGGCCCTTTGTAACCCAACCAGATGAATGAAGCAAAAAGCAGGGGGTGACTCCAACTGATCAGCAGGGTTCAGGAAGATCCAGCCCATTATTCTGATCAATTAGTTTGTTCAAACTGATAAATGGCATTACAATTTTAACAAAACAAATTCAATTTCTCAATGGTAGTTATCACTGAGTATTTCAAAAGAACAAGGTTCATAGTAAACAAATGTTCTCAAGGAGTGGTGGCTGACAAGGGAATCATTGTTAACATATGTTTATGCATCTTTGCTGTCACTCCTAACCAGGGTAAGTACAGACTTGTGAGATAACAGCCCAGTCAGTCAGACACTTCCAATGTCAAAGTAGGTTTGTGAGCAATGAATTTTACTAAGTACATTGATTGGATTTTAGCTCTGATTTTAATCAAGGCAGAGAAGGTTAAAACTCCACCCAAAGGCTTAGGAAGACTTTTCTAAATAGCCAATTCCTACTTTTTTGAGGTAATTTACTTGATCATCATGAGCTATAGGACATTCAGAACGTCACCCTTTGCTCTGACAAACTGATGGGAATCCTGCCATGTACAGTGTTGCTAACTCACAACTCCAGAAACCACGGCTTAATTCTGATCACTCAAGCAGTTTGCATGTTCTCCCTATGACTGTGTGTGTTTCCACAAGGAACTCTAGTTTTCTCTCAGCTCCCAAATATGACTATATCTGAGTGTAAGTAAGTAGCCCATGAACCAAAGTGTGGTTAACAGGCATTTGAGAGAGTATATGTGGCAAGGATGTAAGGAGACAGAAAATAGGACTGATGGGATTGGTCTGCTGGATGCCAGCATTAGCCCAATGGGTGAAAGCTGGCTGTGTTGTAGTAATTAAGCCTACTGGGTTCTCAACCAGGAAAACCATCTTGTGCTCAGATGGCCAAATAATTTAACCTCAAATGAATACTGCCCCATACAGGAAATTTTGTGCAAGCACTAGCAGAAAGAAAATGGCATACTCTACAACACTCGGGTGTCTTTTCAACTTCAAAGTCGGTCCTTTCATCCAACCCTTTACAATTTAAAATTGAATTAATATAAAATAAAATATTTTGGAAATATTAGTAAGTCAAACAGTTAGTAAATAAGTCAAGTGTTAGAAGGTCAATTCTGATGAAAGGTCATTGACTTGAAATATTAACTCTGCTTCTCTCTCCCCAGATGCTGCCCAACCTGCTGAGTACTTCCAGCAATTTCTGATTTTATTTCAGATTTCCAGCATCTGCAATTATTTTACATCATTATGGATTGTTTTGGGTTTATCAGTTGAAATGAAACCTCGGAAATCTGGAAACAGTTTGAAAGGACAATTGAGTACATGACATAAGAGTAAGATGTTCTTACTAATTTCATGTAAAGCTTTGGGGTGCAAATTAACAATCAGAACAGCACATAGTACATAGTCACCCAGGAGAATCTGAGTGTAAAACCAACAGCTCAGGAGATACAAGAAGATGCAAAACATCCAGATGCCCAGATCAATGCAATCACAATGGGATGGTCTTATACATCTTATTGTGCAGTATGGATTAGGTTATGAAACCTGATCATTGCATTGCTAAAGAATAAAAATTGCCTTAAAATAGGCAAAGGCGGACTCATTTAATGGGATTCCATAAGTAACATATTGCATATGCAGAAACCTAAAAAGGACCAATATTCTTAAAATACTCAGCAACTCGGGTAGCATCTCTAAAGAAAGAAACAGAAATGTTTCAGTTCAATTTCCTTTCCTCAGAATTCATATTAAGTTCCATGAAAGTACACTGACATGAAAAGTCAGTATTATTTCTCTCCCCATGATTACCTAACCAGCTTATCATTTCCAATATTTTCTGCTCTTATTCCTTTGAGATATAATGTATTGGAATATCTCTTATAGAGATCATAATGCACAAGATTTCTTATAACATACTTATGTTCTCCAATGTACACTAACCACTATTCCACTCCCTCCCCTACAAAAAAAGTATGATTCAGCTTTTACTTAAGTTTTTAAAAGATAAATTCTCAACTTCTTATTGGTTTCAACAATTTCAAGTATTCAGGAATCACTGAGATTTCCACAGTCAAATCCTTAAAGGTCAGTAATGTTATTGTATGTTCCTCTGTGTAGACATATCAGGGTTTAAAGGTGTAAAAGTGATTGCTCATAATCATCAATAATACTCCTCAATAATGTTTTCAGATATCAGTGTATTTGTTGGCACTGATAAAATCCCATCCACTTTTACATATCCAGAAAAGCATGACTAACAACCTCTACCAAACAGCTTGGCTAAGTATAAAAAAAACCTAAAGTTATCAAATTTGAGCAGCAATTATATCTGGGATCACTGAGCTGTAACACCAACCATATTTCAAAGAGTAAGTAGAATACCAATTTTAACACATATGAGGAAGAGACATCAAATCACAGGTAAAGTTGTACTAATTGGTGATTTCAACTTCCCCTCATATTGACTGTTCTGCCTGAGTGCTAAGGGATTAGATGGAGCAGAATTTGTTAAATGTGTCCAAGGAAGTTCTATGAAGCAATATATAGATGACCGTACAAGAGAAGGGAAACTCCTCTTCGGAAATTAGGCTGGACAAGTAGTTAATGTGTCAATGGGAGAGCCATTTGGGACCAGTGAATATGATGCCATTAATTTCATGGCACATCATGGACTGGATAGGACTGGTTCTCAAGTTAAAGTCCTAAGACTAATTTGATCGTATGATACAGGAACTTTCAAAAGTCGACAGGAGAAACTGTTTGCAGTTAAAGAGATGTCCTAAAGTAGGAGTAAACTTAAGAAGGAAGTTAGAAGGGCAAAAAGGGGGAATGAGATAGTTTCGGCAGTTCAAGGAAAGGGGGATCCTAAGAAGGACCTGTTTCTATGCTAAATTAAACAAGTAAAGATGACAACATGTATCATGTTTTAAATAATTCATGACATCAGAGGTTTTCAAACAGTAAATTGGAAGGAGAGCAGTGCATGTATTGCTATTCATCTTGATGATAAAGGTATGTGCATGTTCTGTTCAGAAAACTGGTAATTGCTAATCTCAGCTTTGCAACAAGGACTTCAAAGCACAAAGTGTTTGAAGTAATAGCAGTTCTGAAATCTTAGCAGAATTTTTACCATGGAAACCAATTATTAGCGTCACCTAAGAATCATATCAGTAAATCAAAAAGAGCTAAACGTCACAGGGTAAGTGCTTAATAGCATCCACTTTTTAAACACACATTTTTGTAATATAGTTTAAAATGTTATATTATGCTGAACCCCGTTTCTAATGTACACCTTACAATCCAGTGATCAGTGATTAACATTCAATAAAATTATATTTGCATAATACTCATAATAATTTTCTTTTGTGTCCTGATTCCATTTTAGTTCTCTCATTATTTACAATGCAAGATTCAGGTACAATTATTTGTCATTTAATAGCACAAATTTAATTCCACAACAATCTTTGATGCAAACCAAACCATTTTCAGCAAAGTAAATTTAGGAAGTAGTGGACAGCATGATTTCAGATAGAAATTTAAAATCTCCTTAACATACTGTATAATGAATTACTATGGAAAATAGTGACAGACAAATATATCAGCCATCTTTGCATACAGACTATGAGATGAATGAACATCCACGTCAGTAACTCAGAGCTGAAAATTTATCTCTGGCTGCTTCCAAGCTCACAGACAGGAAAAGTACCAGCAAAACATTGCAATTTTATATTTTGATAATGAAAATTTTTGAAGACTTTGAACAATGATTAAGAAAGCATAAAATGGCAGAATATCATTTTGTCAGATTATATTTACTGCATTCAGTACCAGAATTTGAAGAGAACACTCCCGCTTTGAAGCAGAAAGCTGTAATTTCAAACCCCACTCCAGAAAATCAAGTACAAAGTCAACAGAGAGACTTTAGCATCTACTGGATGTGAAGAGGTGCAGACTTTTGAGATGTTAATTTAACCCTTACATCTTCTCTCAATGAATGTTATAGGCCTCATACTACTATTTTGAAGGAGGGCAGAGGACTTCTTCCCAGGATTCTGGTGAGTATTTATTCCTCAGTTTCAGAATTATAGAATTGTTAGGGTACAGGAATAAGTCCCTTCAGTCTATTAAGTCCTTAGCCTCTTCAGAGCAAGCCTGTCAGTGACATTTTCCTGCTCTTTCCTGACATCCCCACAAAATTATTCCATTTTAAACATCTATCCAATTTCCTTTTGAAGGCACTGATTTATTCTTCTTCCACCGCTCTTACTGGTGATGAAATACAGATTCTAACTGTTCTAAGTAAAAATGTTTTTTTTAAATTTCCTCACATCTTTTGCCCAAAACTTTAAACACGAACCCCAGGTCTTTGAACATCTTCCAAAAGAAATAATGTTACTCTATCTACCCTATCTAAACCTGCCATTATCTTCTGGACTTGTATCAAACCTCCTCATATCTTATTGCCAAGAGGAACAATCTTATTCCTTTAAGCTTGCAGCTGAATTCCCACATTCTAGTAAATCTTTTCCTAACTCTCTCCAGAGCTTGATATCCTTTCTGCTGCCTAGAATATTCACTTGTGTCCTTATCAGTGCTTTAGGCAGATGTGTACGATGCTTGATCTATCTCAGCCTCCTCCAGGATTTCTCAGCATGATGGATGTCAGTCTCCAACCAATTAGATTCACTGCACGTGATATCAAGAGAAGGCTAAAGGCAATGGATACAGCAAAGGCTATGGGTCCTGACAACATTCTAACCGTACTACAGTAGACTTGTGCTCCACGACTTGAAATGTCCTTGGCCAAACTGATACAGTACAGCTGCAATACTGCTATCCACTAAACAATGTGAAGAACTGCCCAGGTACGTCCTGTTCACAAGAGCGAGGATCAATCCGGCCCAGCCAATTATCGCCCTATCATCAAGATGGCGGCGCGACGACGCAGGGCGCAGCGGCCACTCCAGTAAGGAATATCCGTTATCTGTAAGTAGGGGCCGTGCACAATCCTGATTTGATTGGGACGGATGTGTGAAGCACGGAGGAACATCTGGCGAAACTTCTGACATGCCTGTGCTGCTGACGCTGCTACTGAGCGATCGGAGAGATCTCCAGAGAGGAAGGCCCCGAATCCTCGGCTTTGCCTGTTGCTTGGTGGCCGGAGCCGGGGTTGAAGCACTCGGCAGAGATGGTGCTCGGTGCTCGGTGTCGGAGGGCTGGTCGGAGGCACGAAGTTGTCGGAAGTTTTTCGGACGGACTCACAGTTGGCTGTGCTCGGGTGCTTCCAGAGGCTGCATCGGGAAGTTTTGCCACGTTGGAGGTTTCTTCCTTCTGCCATCTGCGTGAGATGATGGGCTATCTGGGACTTTGAGACTTTTTTTTACCGTGCCCATGGTCTGCTCTTATCAAATTATGGTATTGCTTTGCACTGTTGTAACTGTATGTTATAATTATGTGGTTTTTTTGGTCAGTTAGTCTTGGTCTGTCTTGTGTTTATGTGATATCATACTGGAGGAACATTGAATTTCCCCTTGGGGATGAATAAAGTATCTATCTATCTATCTATCTATCTATCTATCAGTCTATTTTTGAACATCAGCAATGTATAACAGTGCTATCAAGCAGCTCTTGCTCTGCAGCACTCTGTTCACAGAAGTTCCCTCTGGGCACCACTAAAGTCACCCAGCTCCTGACTCATTGCAGCCTTAGTGTAAACCTTGGACAATGGCCCTCAACTCCAGAGATGATGTGAGTGTAGCTGCCCTTGATGTCAAGCCAGCATTTGACTGAGTATGGCATCAAAGCACCCTAGCTAAACTGGAGTCAGTGGGCATCAAGGGGAATTCCTCTGCTGGTTGGAATCATACCTGTCACCAAGGAAGGAGACTGTGGTGGTTGGAGGTCAATCATCTCAGCTGCAGGACATCTCTGCAGGAGTTCCTCAGGGTAATTCCTAGGCCCTACCATATTCAGTTGCTTAATGAAGCAGCAGAGTATGGTTGAGCCTAGAACAACAAGTGATGACCTTTCTTCATCTGAAAGCTCAGAACTAGGGAGGGTCACTATTGATTACACAATGTTCAGCACCACTTGTGCCTCCTCAGATAAGGAAGCAGTCCACACTGAAATGCAGCAAAACACGGACAATATCCAGGCCACACCACAAAAGTACCAGCAATGGCAATATCCAGTAAGAGAAAATCCAGCCATCACCCCCAACCTTCAATGGCAATATAATTCAATGAATCCCCACATCAATATCCAGGGGATTACTATAGTTCAGAAAATGAACCGAAGTTTTTACACAATAGTCTGTAAGAACTGATCATAGAGAAGAAATGCTGCAGCACTTCCTAACTCCATAAAGCCTGCCCACCACCTACAAGGAGTGTGACAGAACAGCCTTCATTTGCCTGGATGAGTGCAAGTTCAACAACACTCAAGAAACGCAACACCGTACAGACGTCACAGCTCACTTGACCAACAACCCGCCACAACCATTCACTCACGCACAGGAGCTGTAGCAACTCACTGGGTTCCTAAGACAGCACGTTCCTAACCTATGACCTCAGCTAGAAGTGTGAGGGCAGCCCAAGCATAGGAATGCCACAGCCTGGAGGTTGTCCTGCAAGCCACACCAAGCCACACCAAGCCACACCAAGCTGACTTGGAAATTATCATGACTGAATCTCTCTCCCTAATCACAGTGCAGCTATACCTGCACCTCAATGACTGCAGCTCACCATCACCTACTCAAGGATAATGGACAATCAAATGCTGGTTCAGCCCACAAAGCTCACATCTCTTGAATGAAGTGAAAATCAAAATTAACACAACTTTTCTCCTTTTGTACTATGACATATATAGTATGAAGGATTCCATATCCTTTATTAGCCACTTAGTCAAAATGTCATGTAGCTTTCAAAGATTTATGCACATGTACACCCAGCCCTTTCTGTTCCTGCATACTCTATAAGACAATGCTATATGGTTTATATTAACTCATCTTACTCTTTTAATTGAATAGATAATTTCACCATGTTAAATTTCATCTGCCACTTGATTTTTGGTAATTGCTATCCTCCTCATTGTTTATGACACTTCGAAATATTACACCACTCGAAATTTTGCATTTTACTCTGTTCAACTACTTTCTTTGGAAAGTAGTTGATTGACTGCAAACTGACTAAAATATCCCATGGTTATGAAAATGTAAGACAGAGCCAAATTATTCCTTTATCACCTACACAATAAGGAAAAGACTAACTTGTTTGACATAATTTCACAACCATTTTATTATTAGCAGCCTCACCTCAGCCAGCCGTGAGTGCTTGTGTATACTTTCTCCTTTGTGCACAGCGGGAGCAAGTTGTTGTAAAACACCTCTGCTGCTTGTGAGTGCCCTTGTCAGACGAGCAAATTTACCCCAGCCTGCAGATACACGAAGCAGTTTCAAAATCACACCATCCACCAACCAGTAATAAACACACAAGAAAATATGAAACAAGAAAAGACTGTATAAATTTGTCCATTTATCATAACGGAGTCAACCACTTCTATTATCCATGAAAGGAAGAAATATAAGTGCCTTTCTGATCCTACTTGTCAAGTTAAATTGCTGGGCCAGATTGCACTAGCACCTGCAGCAGATAATGAATAGAGACAAGTCCATCACAATGTGTGCATCAGCACTCTTTGGCTTCTGCACTGGCACAATGCAATGCAGAAATGTAGATGTCTACATTCAATCTCTTGCTCAATGGTGGGTCCACCAGCACTCTAAAACTTACTGAGCAAAGAGGTCAGATACATCTAGTAATTGGTTCCTCATCTTTACATTCACCAATGTGGTCACATTTTGTGTGGCTCTATTTGTTTGGATAGGTGACTAGCCTGCATGCAAATCGTGTGATCAGCTAAGTTTCTTCATTATCTTTCTATATTTCATTTTACATTTATAAATGTAAATAATTTGTAACAGTTTGTAATATATAATTATTTCATTAGTTTTATTTTTAATTAAATATTGATATCAATTTTAACTGCTTTGGGGTGTTTCATACACTGCTGAAGGCCATCAGGGTACCGCAGAGGATGAGGCCTTGCCCAGAGGCCTGGCTGATTTTGTAGCACACTCTGGTGGTGGAGAGCATTCTGACTGGCTGCATCACCATGTGGTATTGGGGGTGGGGTTTACGGCGCAGGATCGAAATAAGTTGCAGAAAATTGTGAAATTAGTCTGCTCCATCATGGATACCAGCCTCAACACTGATAAGGAGCGGTGCCTTCGGAAGACAGTGTCCACCATTAAGGATCCCCACCACCCAAGACATGCCTTCTTCACACTGTTACCATCAGGAAGGAGGTACAGAAGCCTGAAAACAGATACACAGTGATTCTTGAAAAGCTTCTTCTCCTCTGCCATCCGATTTCTAAATGGACAATGAACCCATGAACACTACCTCACTACTTTTTTGTTTCTGCCATTTTGCATGACTTATTTTAACTTAACTATTGAATAGACATATATATGTAACTCAGTTTTATTCTCTATATTTATTTATCATGTATTTCATTGTACTGCTGCTGTGGAGTTAACAAATTTCATGATATACTGTAAGCTGGTGATATTAAACCTGATTCTGAATCTGTAGGATGGCTGTAGAAATGCAGTCATGAAATAGCTGAGTTTATGTGTCCATGGAGCCAGCACAGGATGATTGGTAACATGAGTCAAGCATTTTACAATCCAAAACTATAACTGATTGATTGGAAAAATTATTCTATTGTTACCTGCTGATTTTCCCAGATTTCAAATGCAGAAGTTTCTTTTAAAGTTCTGTGAACGATATCAGCAACGTCCACGAGATTTTTTAAATAAATGAATAAAAAATTCTGCAGAGTAGTCAAACATCAGACACTCTAAAATTATTTTGATCAATAAATTTTTTATGCTCTATGAAATAGAATTTTATCCTAAACTCAACCAAATTGAATAAGCTCAATCAAATTGCTTCTTACGTGCCTATCCACATTCTCACCTAGACTCATTCAGTAATGTCAACTTTCTTATCAATATGAATTCTTCACGAGATTTTATTTAGTGCTTATGCAATTAACAAACAACACAATCGTGTGCAAAAGCAGAACTTAATTAAGGGTTAATTAAGGGGAATTAAGGGTTATGGGGAAAAGGCAGGTAGGTGGAGATGAGTCCATGGCCAGATCAGCCATGATCTTACTGGATGGCGGAGCAGGCTTGACGGACCAGATGGCCGACTCCTGCTCCTATTTCTTATGTTCTTCTGTTCTTAACGTAAAGAGTCCATTCATGTCTGAACCATTAACTGTTTCCTTGTAATTTTTTCTCATCATCTTCGGTGATCACAACCTCACTCCTCTGATCAGTAAGCATTCCTTTCTAAAATGCACCCAAGGTTTTTTTGAGTCTTTCCCAGAGATAAATAATCGTGACTTTCTTCAATTCAACAATTTAACTTCTCTGCATCTTTCCCATGATCTATTTTCCAGCATTAAGCTCTTTTACCCTGATATCCCTCCCAATAATGTTCTTCAAGCATTAGCTTCTTGCTCTTTGTCATGCTAATGTGATGAGACTATTGGCTCAGATTTTGTCCTACTCACTCAAATCTAACATGCTTGGCAGGTAACTCATTACATAGACCAAAACACTTATGCTGCTAACTTAAATTGGCGCCATTTTGACATATTCTATTACAGTCATTCCCTTAGTTCTACCCATTAGCTCCCCCCACCATTCTATTGAAAACCAACTTGCATTTTTTGCTTTCCAACTTTGATAAAGCACCATAGACCTGAAACACTGACTGTTTCTCTTTCTACAGATACTCCCTGACCCGTTGAGGTATTCAAGCATTTCCTTTTTTTATTTCAAATTCAGGAGCACCTTGTCGTACTGTGATTGAAGATCATTTCTAAGCTCTTTAATATTTTTATCTGGTTGAATTTTAATTACCTCCAAGGGAGTACAATTTATAACTCAAATGTCAAAAAGGTTAGAACATTTACCTTTGGATGAATCATCTTCAATTGGTTGTTTGAAAGCTGTGATATCACTGAAGGTGCAAAGAAATAATACCACTTTGTCTTGTTCATTCCGGATAGGAGCTATCTTCATAAAGAACCAAACTGGGGTCCCTATCAAAATGAACAGTTAAGATGTCAAATGTACCTTTTCCTTTGTGCTACATGCTGTGCACGTACTGAATGTGCACATAACCGTTAATAAGAGAATATACATCTAATACATCAAAGAGAATATAGAATTCATTAAAGTAAAAAGAATGGGCTGCTAAATAAAGTGTAATCATACTGTAAGAGATATTTTGTGTTTGTGTTTTAAATACACTGGTGAAAGCATTAACTACCTGTGCATTAACATTGGGATATACAGATTTAATTTCCATCATGAGCTATTTTGAGCATACTGCTTTATGCATTCTCAGCACATTCCTCACCGTGCTCCTTTAAGGTACTGCAATAGATCCATATAGAGACTTCTGAATTTCAATCTACATTAACCAGTTTCATTAAATATGAATTCTAAACTCAGCTTGAAAGAGTGACATACAGTCTTTTTTGTTTTTGAACAAAAAACAAGTTTAATAAAAAGCAAATGCATGAAAAGGAAACATAAATTATATAAATGGATCAAAACACTTCTTGGTGAAGAAATCAGATGGAAAGATAATTTTTCTATTTTTGGTGTTGTCAGCTTCAGAACTTTTTATATTAAATTAGTTTCACAGCATCAATTTACTTTTTAAAAACTGAACGCATTTCCTGCAAACATGACACAATGCTGTTAAAAATTATGATTGATTAATGTTCTGCTCAGAAATTGTGACATCTTGTGTAACACATTTGATATATGTGTTTAATCAAGATAAAAATATGCCATATATTTGTAAGAATACTAAAAAGCATGATATTCTTGCAAAGTACACCTGAATGAAAAGTAATTATTTAGCATGAACCAAATGAAATATCCATTTCTTAATTGTGTTCACTTATATTATCTAAATTTCTGTCAAAATTAAATCTATATTATGAATTTTTGATGACATTTAAAATAGGTTCTGAATTAAATTATTTTACTTACTGTTCTTTTTATACATGAGGATTTCAAACGAGTTGATCTCATAGTTTTCAAATGTTTGTTGTACTTTTTCAGTTGTTTCTTTGTCTGTTAATTCCCCAAACATGAAGCTATGAACATAAATTAAAATTGAAATTTAATTAGAATGGTGGTAAATATTGGTAACTTGGTGAACACCACCACATTAAATTTGATTATTGGTATACACAGCTTCAAAAGAGCAAATATAAAGCATAACATTCTATACAATTTCAAATTTAACATTTCCATCTTTCACTTCAATTCTGAGTTCCTTGCTTTTTTTTAATTTTGCTCTTGTTAAAAACACCAGGCTACATAACACTGAACCCCACAGAATAACAGTTGTTTAACAGCAGTGCTCCACCAAGAATACTGATCTCCCTGGGATGCTTTGGTGGCTCCTACGCAGGCAATACGTAATCCATTGCAAAAGTGTGCAAAGTTCCCACACATCACAGCAACCTTTCAAAGACTACTGAACATAACCTTAGATATGGTGGGTAAGAGCACAGACAAGTTCAACACTGATGACATCAGATTTCAAAAATCTCCTGACAAATGTGGTTTGGCCTCTTGCCTAAAAAATTAAGTGGTGAACTGCTGATACCGAATTGGACTGACCATCTCCAGGAACAAAAAGCAGAATCAAAAATCATGAACATTATTCCATCATTCTTTCTTTTTGTAAATTTGCTACTCAGACTTCTAATTGGAACTATGCTCCAAAGAATCTTTCTGTGTGCAATTTCTTTAATGAAAAAGTCAAGCACACACAGTCCTTTTATAAAGCAACTCTTAAATTAGAGTTAAGTTCCCACATCAATTACTTTTGATTTTTCTTTCATAAGTCTTGAATGTTTAATCAGAAGACCATTCTTTTGAAGCTGACATACCTCTTGGAAGACTCACAGGATATTCCTTGTACATCAAAGTCACTTTAGAAATGAAAGCTCTATTCCAGTAATTACAAAGCCACCCCATACCTTTTTTAATTTTCAAAAGATGTGATTACACCATGCACTGCGTGAAAGTAAATTTGGACAGCACTGGAAAACGTGTTAGAATCATATAGCACAACTGGCCAGTCCAATTTACATAATGTCCATCTAAATTCTGAAGAGTAACCTCCCTTACAGTTCTGTGATCAGCCACTATTAACTGCATCATTGCTCACTTTGATGCACCATAGCAAGACCTAACTTTGTGACTGACCACTGTCAGTCGAAAGTAGTTAATACAGGTTACCTCTCAGGTTTTTCCATCTCTTAAAGAGAAATTACTGTGTAGCTGCAATGAGTGACAGAAGTTCTTTCAGAAGTTTTAGTAGCTTGCTGGTAGCTATGTCTGAATGGGCACTCCAATTTTCAGACATAAATCTCCGAGGACTTGTTTGACTTTGGGAAAAGGAGGAAAGAGGACCTTTCCCACAGGATGTCAAGAAGTCCATCAGTGACCTTCTCCACAGGTAGTTACCAACCTTCCATCAGTTGTATTGCTGTCAATAGGAGAGCAATGGGTACAATTTGCAAACCACGTCCCTCAAAGCAAGGGCATGCACAAGGCACTGGAGGGAATGACTAGTTGACATTTTTAATTATGACTCATGACAGTATTTGGTTTAGTGTCAGTTGTGACCAGGGGGGCACAGAGATAACAAGCAATAAAAGATAAGAAAGATAAGGTGTGAAATGTGGAGACTTGTTTATATATGTTGGCATGGTTCGTCCAGAAAATACATCATTTAGAGGTTATCTCTGATTCTTTTGATGGGCTGCTACATTTTTTTCAGCATTACAATCGTGGTTAAGCTACTTCCATGGCACTGTTAGGTATGAGGCTTGAGGACATTAAAAATAGAGGAAATTCATTTAGCATCAATGTCAATATTCTATGATGTTCGGAAGTGAATCCATAGGTGATTACATTTCTATACACTTGCTTTCCTTTGCCCTATTGTTGGTAGTAATCATACATTTAAAAGATGCAGTCCAAGGATTAGCTGAAGTAGGTTTTATTGATGGTACACACATAAGAATGTAAGAATATAAGAAAAAGAAAGAGAAATCCTGTGGTTGATCTTCTCCCTGATTCCTTTAATATATAAAAAATCAATATTTTAAATACTGAAACATTGCTACTGAGCCTCCACAACCCTCCAGGTAGAAAATTCCAAAGATTCACAGTCTTCTTGGTAAAGAAATTTCCACTCATCTCAGTATTAAATGGCCTATTCTTTATTTTGAAACTGTGCCACCTGGTCCTAGACTCCTCAGTCTGAGGTAACATCCTCTCTGCATGCAGCTAAGATCTCATTCTTCTGAAAGCCAAAGAACACGTTCCCAGTCTACTCAATTTCTCCTCTTATGGCAAATCTGCCAGCCCTGAAAATGGTCATGTAATTTTCCCTGTGTTCCCTCTAAGGCAAGTACATCCTATCTTACATAATAGAAATTAGAATGAAAAAGTGTGTCTCGGACTAAATCTTGCTCCACGGGGTTTCAGCAGCTGGAAAATACGAAACACTAATCTGGGAGTGGAGAGAGAAAGGACAAGAGAGAGGGAGAGGGAGTGAATGAGGTGGTGGGGGAGGGAGGAGGGAGAGAATGAGATGGGTAGGGGAAGGAAGAAGAGAAAGAAAGAGAGAAATGAAGTGTGAAAAGGAAGAAGAGAGCAAAAGATGAGGGAGAGTGGGCATGATAGATAAAGTAAAAGATATAAGGGTTGTGGAGAAGGAGTAATGGAAGGGGAAGATAATGTGGAGTAACAGAGAGCTGACAAAGGGTCTCTGCCCAAAATGTAGACGGTTTACTCTTTTCCATAGATGCTGCCTGGCCTGCTGAGTTCCTCCAGCATCTTGTGTGTGTTGCTCTGGATTTCCAGCATCTGCAGATTTTCTTGTGTTGTGAAACAGAGAGGTGATAGGGGTTACAGAGGAAGAGAGAAAGATAGGGAAGTACAGAGGGCGTGAGAGGGCTGACTGAGGGAAAGGAAGCAATTGTTCAAATAATACAGATGACTGTATGCATTTCTGAAGAGATTAAGCCTACCAGACCAAAACATGCAACAAAACATATGCTCTGTTCTCGAACCTACAGCTTCGATTACAATACGGCAGGTGTTAGTTGCTCTGAATGAAGCTCAACCACAGGCTTCGATGTTGAATCCCCAAGCAAAACATATTGCTATGTACATTCAAACAAACAACTGTATGTAAATTGCAAGTGAATATTAATGTAAAATTTGTTCTAGAAAATAATTTGTTTTCATACAAATTAGTATGATGCAGTAGAGTACATGTTACTTTGAGAAAAAAAAGAAAATGCCATCACATCTTTAAATACCTGCAAGTGCTACTCTTCTGCATAACTTCTGCTCGATGATATCCAGATAGTTTGCAGAATCCATCATTACTGTACACAATAGGCCAGTCCACGATCTGGGCATTCCCAAGTACAAAATTTGTGTCTGTAGGAGAAGAAAATAGAGTTCTATAAAAAATGATTTATTTATAGAAAGTAGCTATCATTAATTCAATAAAATCCTAGCACTGTTCACTTTAAAGCAGATAATTTCTAATAAGTTACTAGAAGGATGGAATAATACTCTAATTTTCAAATGCAACAGAGAAATTTTTGTCACAAACAAGAGAAAATCTGCAGATGCTGAAAATCCAGGCAACACACACAAAATGCTGAAGGAACTCAGCAGGTCAGGCAGCATCTATGGAAAAGAGTACAGTTGACATTTCAGGCCGAGAAATTGTTGTGGTAGGATTGTTGCTTCATGAATATGAATAATCTGGACATTGTTATGGAGAAGGCCTATCAAAATCTGGCAAAAAAAAGTCATATGACAATGACTGTACGTACCTGTGCAGAATATTAACAGATCTAGGAGGCTGGATAGAAAAATGTAAACGTAAATTAGAAGGAGAGAAATATGAAGAAATGCTTTTCCAGAGGAGGAATAAAGGAAACAAATAAAGATCTTGGAGGAGCAGAGAGATTTAATATATTTTGACTTCACTTTGCAGGAGATGTGCAGAAGTAATTCATCCAGCTCACTTAATCCCTCAGGACCAGTAGAGGAAAGTAGGGTCAACACAGAGAAAAAATAATGGAGGGAAGGTGACGGGCAGGCACTCTCTAGTTCAGTAAAAGCAAATACAGAACTGGATTTGGAAAGGTAGTTCATGCCTGGTAAGCCTTAATGAACATTCAAATAAATGGCAGGTGAAATTAGTGATATTGTAGGGTAATGTAGTTGGTGGAAACGTATAGAATTCACCACCACTGACATTAGGTTGGGTTCACTTTAAGAGGCTAGTCTGTTGTGATGAGGTAATTACATAAAGGACTTTTACCATGCACTGTGTTCAGTTTTTGGTGTTTAATAAATGAATCGTTACTGTTTTTCAAACATAAATGACCTCGGCTGTTTTATTTGTGAAAACGTACAATATTAATTGTGTGGTCTTCAAATCCCCCATTAGTTAATGTCCCTAATGTCCCGTATGTCTCATTAAACAACATGGAGACAAAACTGAAAAAAGGGTAGTTAAAAGAAGACTGAAGGTGTTGTATTTGAATGCATACAGTATATAAATAATGTAGATGATCTTGTAATACAGTTAGAAATTGGCAGGTATGACATTGCACACATCACTGAGTTGTAGCTGACAGAACACTGGGGCAGCATTGTAGAGTTGCAGTTGATGTAACAGTATTACAGTGTCAAACACCAGGGCTCAATTCTGCCACTGTCTCTAGCTGAACACCTTATACCATCGGCCATTAGTTAGTTTGCCCTGCAGCATTTGCTCATTCAATTGTCATAATTGCAACTGCTAACAGTGAAGTGAGGAAAGCTGAACAAAGTAACCAACAAGGTATGCACCTCCTTAATCAAGTAAATATGGGATGCAAACAGCAGAAGTGCTGCGAAGATGGGTGAATTAAAGCAGGTGAAAATGTCAAATCAGGAAGAGAAAATATAAATAAAACGAAACTGAATTGAGAACGCAGAATTGGAAAAGAAACAAAAAAATTACCATTTCAAATAATACGTTTTTAAAAATCTACAAAGTACAATTTAAAAACTTAATCATCTAAATTACACAGATTATAGTTAAAATTCAGTGACAGATGAGTTGATTGGCAGATATCAACATGCAATCACACCACATAAAATGTACTCGAACCTGTAATAACCATCCTGAAGTCGAGTTATTTCATATCTAACCGTACAAATACAAACAATATTCAATGCATGTCAGTTGTGAAGCAAAGAGCCAAATGCAGTGGAGTGGGGAAACTCTGACAGTAACTTTTTAACAATGGCATTGAACAGATAACTAGTGATAACTACTTCACGGTTAATTGACTGCAGTGTTTGCACATATCATAGTAAAGCAGTACTTAGTATATTATGCTCAGGTCTTTACATCCTACTGTGAGTAATGTCAGCAGTATGTAGATGAAGGTGATATCAGGGGTTTATATCATGCTACTATACTCAACTTGATCTCAGGTTTATCAAAAACATATAGAAGTATGTTGAGGATGCACTTTTCTTTGTGATACCCGCTTAAAATGAGTGTTTTTGACTGATATAGAAGCTTCATGGAAGGAAAAAATAGTAAAGTTTAAATTGTATTAAAATGTGTATATTACCTACAGATTAATGTAAGCATTTAGGTATAAAAATACTGCATTTAATTCATTTATTACATCCCATTACTTCTGCTAAATTTGACAATTTATATAAAAGAAGATACATAATCAGAGTTTTATAAAATATGTTAAGGAGATGTTGACAGGAAATGAAAAAGTTGACTACATTTTACCCAAATCTTTTTATTCATCTCGAAAGACTATCAAGCCTCAGTTAACATATCATCTAAAAGTATTGAACTAACACCTTAAATTATGCTTTGGAGTTCTAAAAAGGGCCTAAAGCCATAAATTCCAGATGTAAAGATATCAGGGTTAATAAGAAAGCCAGACCCTATTTAACAATTTTAAAATTCCATGAGATTACATTCGAAATATGTTCTGCAATAATTCTTGTGAAAAAGAGTTTACCTGACTTATGAAAGCTTGCATACAAGTACATGCAAAAGGGAAATTAAATTATCTTGCCATGGTTTACAGTCATTAGTGATATGTCTAGATTTAATGCCCTTCTCCAGTCACCCTGGAGTGGTGAGTGTATTTTTCTATTGTGGCAACCTATTTGGTAAAATTTACACTTGTGTTTTTAAAGTCCAACAATGTTCCTTAGTTGGCAAGTTTACAGACATGGCAAGAATCCACTATGCTCTGATAAATATTACATCATAGTAACACTGAAAATTTCAACAGCTTCTGAGCAATTGAGCAGTAGTTATTATGACACCTATCAACATAACACCTACTGGGGAAAAAAAGGTTCCTTTAAAATTAATAGAATTGGTAGAGTAATTGCATGTGAATTTTAACCACTTCAAGTATTCCAAAATCAAATTTCTTATTGCTTATTTCTCTCTATAAATAAATATATTTATATATTTTAAAGTCATATTCATTATAAACAATGAATATTCAAGTTATAAACAATGTATAGGGTTTCCAGAAAAGGTAAATGATCTAAATCAAATGGCCTGTTTTAACGTGCAATTCCATCTGCATAGCCTTGCATCATCTAACACCCACCCTTTAGTCAGGGTTACAACAGCTTGCCTTAGTTTGCTGTGAGCTGTGGGAATGCTGTAGCACCCTCTACAGAGTCTGCAAGATCTGTGTGAACAGAGAAACTAACTGCATATCTAAATAAATCCAGTTGATGTGTTGTGAAGTGATCAGAAAGTAGACATTAGAATTGAAAGCCAAATCAAAATGAAAAATAAGGAGAAGGAAAAAACTGTATTAAAGGGAAGTGAAAAAAGACCATAAATTTTGTTTTCATCTTAAGAAATCACTGGGTCAGGAGTCAAAAAGGAAATAATCATTTACGGAATGGAATATAATCAAATCAGATCAACATGATTTAACAAAAGATAAAGCATCTGATGAATTTGTTAATTCAATGAGGATATAACTGGAAGAAGTCCATAAAGGAGAATCTTTAGATGCAGTGTATTTAGAGTTCAAGAAGGCATTTGACAAGATGCCACATAAGAGGTTGATATAAACATTAAGAACTCATGGTGTTTGAAGAAATATGTTAACATGGACTGAAAAATGGACCAATAAACAAGTAGCAGAGAGTTGGAATTAACTGATGTTTCAAATTGGATGTAACTCGTGGAGTACCCAGGGATCAATTCTTTAATTTTTATATTAAAAACCTGGAGGAGGAGACAGATTGGAGCAAAAAGTGGATTATAATCTAGACAAAGACTGTGAATAAGTAACATATAGAAGATTCTAGGCTTTTTTTTGTACATGAACAGTTAGCAGGCAGGTTCAACAGGTAGTTCAGTATATAAACAATATGTTAACATTTATTGAATAGTGGGTGGAGTTTAAAATTAGGAAGGTTTTTACAGTTACACTGGCTGCTGATGAGGCCATAAGCAGAAAACCACATCCAGTTTTGGTCCACTTATCTAAAAAGGTATCATCGGAGGCAGTCTAAAGGAGACCCACTAAACTAATTCCTGAGATGAGAGGATTATTCTATAAAGACTGTCAAAATATTTGGATCTATATATTTTGGAGTTTAAAATGTGAGAATAACCATATTGAGACATTGAGATATATAAAATCGTGAGGAGATTTGACAGGGTAAATGTTGAGACATTTTCATGAGTAGAAGAATCCCAAAAGAGAGGACACAAGCACATGATAAGCGATGGATATTTAAAAAGGTGTACAAATACTTCTTTTCACAGAGGATAGTGAATCCCTCCCAAAGAGGGTTGCAGAAGATAGACAATGACAATTAGAAGTAGTTATATGGGTACACAAAGGAGTTGAGGCCAGTGTAGATCAGCCAAGATCATATTGAATGGTGGGCAGGCATGGTGGGCCTGTTGGCCTATTCCTACTCTTATTTTCTTGAGTGATCTTGGGCTTAATTAAAACCCCAAGGAATGAGACTTTTAATTCTTAATTTTTCAGTCCAAGAGTATCTGACATATAATACTCAATACACTAATTATAGTTAACATATAATAAAAAGTTTCTTAGCCTGAACTGAGCAAGAGAAACTTTCTGTGCTATCATTAGTTCATTTTTACCGCGCAAGGTACTTCATGGTACAACAGTGAGCCCATTGGGAACATGCCATTTCATCAAAGCTATCTGCTCTCATCTTCAGTTGCAGTGCAATTTCAACATAATTAAACCATTTGACTGTTGAAGGTAAACATTACAACCACATAACCCAAAGGAATTCTCAATTACATATTTCCCTCCCTCTTTCAGAGATGTTAACACATAATCACAGGCAGCAGAAACCAGCTTGAGGGTAATGGCCTGTCTCCAACTTATAACACTTAACCGGGTATGGCCAATGCCAAAACTGTAGCTATCGGCAGGGCTGAAGCTATTGTAGCTGAAGATATTCACATGCTGGTTCTTTCCTCCCATTTCTCCGTCATCTCAAATATTTCCATGACTAAGCTGCTGCTAATTATCTGTGCATTAATTTCTTTCCTACTCTTCTCTGTTGCTCTCTCCTTTCCCCTGGTTATAAATGTATACTTTATTATTTAGTTACAAAGGATCTGTAACTAAACCAGACAGTTGAAGAACATCATGCTATCAATATCATGATTAATAGCCACTTCACATTTGGCAGCAACTGATCTGTACACGAGCTTTAAAGTCAGCAAAAAAATGGATTTCAGCACCTGTTAGACAACTTCATGTATGCAAAAAAACACTCAAGATGGTGTAACATTCAAAAGCAAATGCACAATTTGTTGATAACCGATCTCTTCAAATATAACAATGACAGAGAGAGAATAGGTTGGAGAGAAAGAGAAAAGGGCATTTGGATGTAAGATGATATAAAGAGTGTGTAGGTTAGAGCATGGAAGATGATATAAAGAGTGTGTAGGTTAGAGCATGGGAGATGATATAAAGAGTGTGTAGGTTAGAGCATGGGAGATGATATAAAGAGTGTGTAGGTTAGAGCATGGGAGATGATATAAAGAGTGTGTAGGTTAGAGCATGGGAGATGATATAAAGAGTGTGTAGGTTAGAGCATGGGAGATGATATAAAGAGTGTGTAGGTTAGAGCATGGGAGATGATATAAAGAGTGTGTAGGTTACAGCATGGGATATGATATAAAGAGTGTGTAGGTTAGAGCATGGGAGATGATATAAAGAGGGTGTAGGTTAGAGCATGGAAGGCCATATGGAAGTAGGAGAGCAGAGCATGTCCAGGAACCTTTGATTAAGTTGGCTGTTTTACTGAGGCAGTGAAAAGTGTAGCAAGTCCATGGATGATAGGCTGGTCCCCATGATGTGTTGAGCTGTGTCCTCAGTGCAGTTTCTTGCAGTCATGGGCAGAGCTGTTGTCATACTGAGACATGATGCATCCAGATAGAATGTTTTCTATGGATCACCAATCAAAATTGGTAAGGGTCAGTGGGTCTCCTTCCTCTACTCTGACTCATCATTATTTGTGATTCTGCCCGCTACAGTGATGTCACCTACAAAATTGTGGATGGAGTTAGAGCAGATTTCAGCTAGGCAGCCATGAGTGTATAGCAAGTAGAGTAGGGGGCTATGGACTCAGCCTTGTGGGTCAGCAGTGATGTGAATGATCATGGCAGAGGTTACTGATTGCAGTCTACCGATCAGGAAATCAAGGATTCAACTGCAAAGAGAGATATTGAGTCCCAGGTCTAGGAGTCTGCAGATGAGTTTGATTGAACTTAAAGTATGAAGGCAGACCTGTGGCCAATAAACAATTGAATCTATCAACCCATGTTTGTCTAGGGGAAACCGCCGTCTGCCCACCAAACTGTGTCTCACGTTTGCGTAGATGCTGTGTAATGCACCCCAGTACAACCCACAATGTAAAATATCAGGCAGTACACAATGTACATTTAACCTTTCACACTTTATGAATTTTACTGTGACTATGGGGTTAGTAGAGAAACAAAAATATAAAATTTTTTAAAAGCGCCAAGAATAAGGATTACACAGTTCGTGCACAAGGTTGGAGCTCACGCAATATCCTCCATCCACCATTCGATTTCCTCCTAACTCCACCCCCTTGGACTGGGACCAACCACAGTGGTCTACCAGAGCGCTTCCAGCACGTCCTTCCTCTTCGCCTCTCCTCGCCGATCTCCCCTGCACTCACCCAGGTTCCCACACATACAGATAGAATAACATGACTTCCATTGGTTAGTTCCCCGTTATCTATAATTATAACCCAAATATTTCAGCTACAAAGAACATTCCCTCATCAGTTTACACTACAGAGAGGCCATTTTATTATTAGCAGTTAACAGTTAACATTACAGTTAATATTACTGAGAACCCTACACAATAGTCTTACATAAGCTGCTTTACTATCTAGATGCTCCAGAGACGAGTGCAGGGACCTATTTCAGAAGCATACAAATAGCAGTGGGCCAAGGTTGTCTGGGAGGATGAAGTCAATGTATTTCTCTTTAAGCATTTTATGACTGAGGATGTCAAAGCCACTGGGCACTCATCATTAAGGCTGTTAACCCTATTCTTCTTAAAGCAGGTGAAAACTCCAGACTGAAGTAGGAAGAGATTAAAAATGTCTTCAAATACCCCCACCAGCTGATCTTAAATATCAAAGTGTGTATGCATACTTCAAAGAAAATATGTTCATGCAACCAGACACCAGGAAAAAGTGTCGGAAGCACATTAAAGATTTCCTTTCTAGACATTATGCAGAAGTCCTGAAACACCCAGTGCAACAGATATAATGAAAAATTACTGAAACTTTCATCTCCAGAGGGATCAATCCAGGAATTGAGTGCATGAAGTAATTATGTTCTATCATAATAGAATTGAGGGTGAATAAGTGTTTTTACTTCTCTAAAATTCTTCTTGCTTTCCCCACATAACTCTCAAAAATCATCTTTCATAAGAACATAAGAAATAGGAACAGGAATAGACCGTCTGGCCTGTTGAGCCTGCTCCGCCATCCAATAAGATCATGGCTGATCTGGCCATGGACTCATCTCCACCTACCTGCCTTTTCCCCATAGCCCTTAATTCCCCTACTATGCAAAAATCTATCCAACCTTAAATATATTAAATATATTTACTTTATAGTCTTAAATATGTTTACTGAGGTAGCCTCCACTACTTCATTGGACAGATTCACCACCCTCTGGAAAAAACAGTTCCTCCTCATCTCCACCCTAAATCTACTCCCCTGAATCTTGAGGCTATGCTCTCACATACATGTGTAAACAACTTTCCTGTCTCTATCTTATCTATTTCTTTCATAATTTTATATGTCTCTATAAGATCTCCTCTCATTCTTCTGAATTCCAGCAAGTACAGTCCCAGGCAACTCAATCTCTCCTCGTAGACTAACCCCCTCCTCTCTGGAATCAACATGGTGAACTTTCTCTGCAACACCTCCAAAGCCAGTATATCCTTCCTCAAGAATGGAGACCAGAACTGCACACGGTACTCCAGGTGTGGCCTCACCAGTACGCTGTACAGTTGCAGCATAATCTCCCTGCTCTTAAATTCAATCCCTCTAGCAATGAAGGCCAACATTCCATTTGCCTTCTTGATAGCCTGCTGCATCTGCAAACTAACCTTGTGCGACTGATGCACAAGCACTCCCAAGTCCCTCTGCACAGCAGGATGCTGCAATTTTTTACCATTAAAATGATAATCTGCTCTTTCATTTTTCATTCCAAATTGGAAAACCTTGCATTTACCAACACTGTACTCCATCTGCCAGACGCTTGCCCACTTACTTAACCTATGTACATCTCTCTACAGACTGTCCGTATCTTCTGTACAATTTGCTTTTCCACTCAATTTAGTGCATCAGCAAACTTAGATACACTACATACTCTGCCCCCTCTTCCAGATCATTTACGTATATCATGAACAGTTGAGGACCCAGCACCAACCCCTGCAGTACGCCACTCACCACTGACTGCCAACCAGAGTAAATCCCATGTATCCCAACTCTCTGCTTTCTATTAGTTAACTAATGCTCTATCCATGCTAACACATCACCCCCAAGACTATGCATTGTTATCTTATGGATAAATCTTTATGCAGCACTTTATCAAATGCCTTCTGGAAATCCAAGTAAATAACATCCATCTGTTGCCCTCTATCCTTTGCACTCATTACATCCTCAAAGAACTCCAGTATGTTTGTCAAACAGGATCTGCCTTTGCTGGATCCCTGGGGTGTCAACCTGATGCATCCAGTTCTTTCCAGGCGCTTCACTATTTCTTCTTTAATGATTTCCAAAAGACTTTACCGCCTTTACTGAAACCACTGTGCCAGAATTGCAGAGAAATTAATAAATATTTTGAGTAAAGTCCTACAAGTGACAAAGAAATTTACCATAACATTGTGCTTGGAAATTGAATCGTCATCTGTATCACACTTGATATATTCATCCACTGTATAGCTGATTTTTCATAGACTACATTGTCAAAATGTCAGGAGAATATTTTCAATTTCTTTAATGAAGAATGGAAGAACTAAAGAAACTGCAGTTGTTCATGTTAAGAAACTTAGCAGTTTGCAGGTGAGAAAAGGCCACAAAAGAAATCGTGTTTCATCAACTGCTCAGTGGCCTCCCTTGTTCCATTTCGTTGTGCTTTCGCTGCAGATGCAGTCCTCCATCGTCAGTGCTTTGTTCTATAGTAATCTCCAAGGGTCCTTGGCTGTGACAGTATATAACTGCCACTACACGGTGGGATTGATGAGGGGTGTCCACAACTAGGAATGGGGAGATGAGGAGGATGTAATAAGGGTAGGTCGGTTGGAAGAAGGGGGGGAGAAATTGTTGAGTTTGTAATAAAATGAAGGCACTGTTGCAGTTCCTAGCACATATGGCACAAGCACATATTCTCCATCTGCACTGATCACTCACTAATTGAACATTAATGATGGAGTCGCAACCCTTTCTGTTTGCAAATGATTTTGACTCACCTTCAACATTAGAGAAATAAATCAGTAGGCAAGTTTACAAAGTAACTAGCAAGCACAGAATAACAACTGTATATTTCAACTTCGTAAATTAAGTGACAGGAAAAAACAGCATAATGAGAAAAAATTGTCCCTTTTCCAAGCATATCTAATAGACACTAACTGATAAGGTGATTTGGAACCCACAAAAGCGATCTTCACAAAACAGAATCGTGAATTGATCAGAAAAGACAGGAAATTTAAGAATAATACAGTAGGAGAGCATTCTACTGATTTTAAGGATTAAAATCAGCTATGAAATCTGTAGGTTAAAAGACGAAGGAACATGTACCAATCCTCATAGAGAGATCAGAAGTGCAGAAAGTGAGCAGCTTCAAGTTCCTGGGTGTCAAGATCCCTGAGGATCTAACCTGGTCCCAGCATATTCATGTAGTCATAAAGAAGGCAGAGTTTGAGGCGATTTGGCATGTCAACAAATACCTGTACACTCAAAAACTTCTATAGTTGCACCGTGGAGAGCACTCTGACAGGCTGCATCACTGTCTGGTGTGGAGGGGCTACTGCACAGGACCGAAAGAAGCTGCAGAAGGTTCTAAGTCTAGTCAGCACCATCTTGGGTACCAGAGGACATCTTTAGGAAGCGATGTCTCAGAAAGGCAGCGTCCTTTATTAAAGGCCTCCAGCACCCAGGGCATGCACTTTTCTCACTGTTACCATCATGTAGGAGATACAGAAGCCTGCAGGCACACACTCAGCAATTCAGGAACAGTTTCTTCCCCTCTGCCATCCAATTCGTAAATGGACTTTGAAGCTTTGGACACTACCTCACTTTTTTTAAATATACAGCATTTCTGTTTTTGCACATTTTTAAATAATCTATTCAATATACGTAATTGATTTACTTGTTTATTTTTTCTCTCTCTCTGCTAGATTATGTATTGCATTGAACAGCTGCTGCTAAGTTAACTAATTTCACGTAACATGTCGGTGATAATAAACCTGATTCTGATTCTAATTCTGAGATATTGATTCCAGAAAAAAGAACAAATAATGAGGTGCTGACAGTGAAACCAAAAAAGGCAAAATGGGAGAATGCTTTGAAAAGTAAAAGCACAAACTGGCAAATGGATGAAAAGGTAATCATGAGTTCAATTAAAAGTTAGCAATAAACAATCTAATTAGAAGGCACCATAGGGGAATAAATAATGAAAGATAAAACTGAATCTAAATAAAACAGCATGCAAAAAGCATTTAAACTGAGGAGGACAAAATCGAACACAAAAGAAGAATCTATAAATAAAGTCAGGAAGACAAAGAGGTAGTACAAAACTAAATTGCAAAGATATATAAAAAAGAATGAAGCATGCAATGCACAGATGCATAACAACTAAAGTGAGAATGAGGCGCCAAGAATTTTTATGGGTTGACAGCATACCACTTTGCCTCAGTTTTTACTGAACAAGCTAGTAAAAAGGGACTGCGGGTCTGACAACCAATGCAATTGAACAGAGAAAATAATTGACAGAATAGCAAAAACTATATAAGGATAAAAGGGAAAAACTTTAGAGCCAGGTTCATTCTCTAGAAAAGTAGGAAGGAAATAACAAAGGTGCTCTATTAATTTAAAGATCAGTAGCACAGAGGAAACTACCGGAGTATTGGCAGACAGCTAATGTTATTACAAAGTGAACAAAAATTGGTAGAACAAACCCTGGAAACCACAGAGCATTTAGCTCAACATGAGTCAGAAAATATTAACAGCTCAGCTTAGTTCCAAAAACCTACTCATGCTTAACCAACTGATGGCATTCTTTGAGGAAGAGGGAAGAGTAGGCATGGATAATGCAGTCATGGGTAATAGATTTCTAAAAGGGCTTTGATGTGGTACCCCCATTGTGAGTTCATGATTAGGGCTGAGGATTAGACAGTTGGAGAAAAAGTGCTGAAGGGGCAATAAATAGGTTGAAAAAAGTACCAATCTCTGGTACTAAAAACTGAGGGAAGATGGAATGTGATACTCCACAATGATCACTGTCATACATTATTAGCACTGATGCTTAAGCATTTGAAATGGGTGTGTCCCATATCCTGATTTTGCCAAAAGGAATAACAATACATACCAGAACTCATCATTAATAAGGGAAAAATATCACATAACTCCATTATTTCCATTGCACAGGAAAATGTAAAACTTGGGAAGTTGGTGTGCATAAGCAACAAAAAAAGCAGATACTGAAATTTGGAAATAAAAAAGGAAATATTGAAGATATTCAGCAGGCCAGATTGTGACAGAATCAGAATTAATACTTCAAGCTAAATGACCTTTCATTAAAACAGGAAAAGTGAGATAACCAACATGTTTTAAATTGCAAAGAGGTGAAGAGAATAAAGGGGATGTTAGTGATGGACAGTAGACAGAGATTGTCTAAGTAACACATATATGGTTGATACAGTGTAAGAAAAGGTGCGGAGTGCTTGTTAATCACAGTTACTTTGTCTGGAAGAGTGTAAAAAGAGGAAGATGAATGAGTCTGGTAAGCAGAAAAAAAGCATTGCTGAAACTGTGAGATAACACAGTTGCTGCTGAACCTAAAACAAAAGAAAATGCTGGATCCACTAAGATAAGACATCATCGATGACAACAGATGGGAATTCACTAATAAGAAAAAGAAAAGTCATTTTAGAAGCACGGTGTGAAAAGTTTTGAAATTAGAATAGATATGATGGAGCCAGAGAAATTAGCAAGAATGGAATTGAATCCTTGTAACAGGCAGAATGGAAGCAGGTGTATCAAGAGAGAAGTGGGAATCTGTGTGCTTCTAATGAATATTGGCCAACGTCCAAGCTCTATTGTTCCTTCCAAAGACACATAAATTCAGTACTGCCCAAGAGATTCAGCATTCAAAATCATTCTGTGGCAATTATCTAATAGCATCAAGGATGCCTTCAAAAGGCGATGTCTAAAAAAGGTGGTATCCATTATTAATTACCCCCATCACCCAAGATGTGCCCTCTTCGCATTGCTGCTATCAAGGAGGTGGTACAGGAGTCTGAAGACACATACTCCACATTTCAGGAACAATTTCCTCCCTTCTGCCATCAGGTTTCTGAATGGACATTGAATCCATGACCACTACCTCACTATATTGGTGCAATAATAACAAGGTTGTCATGAGGGGAAATTTTATTTCCCCAATATTGATTGGCATTTCCCTAGAGCAAGGGGTTTAAATGGAGTGGAGTTTGTTAGGCATGTTCAGTAAGGTTTTCTGACACAATATGTAGATAAGCCTACAAGAGGAGAGGATCTGGTATTGGGAAATAAACCTGATCAGGTGTCAGGTCTCTCAGTGGGAGAACATTTCAAAGATAGTGATAACAATTCCATCTCCTTTACCAGAGGACTGGAGAGGGATAGGAGCAGACAAGTCAGGAAAATGTTTAATTGGAGTTATGGGATATATAAAGCTATCAGGCAGGAACTTGGAAGTATAAATTGGGAGCAAATGTTCTCAGGGAAATGTACGGCAAAAATGCTGCAAATGTTCAGGCGATATTTGCATGATGTTCTGCATAGGTATGTTCCTATGAGACAGGGGAAGGATGATAGGCTACAGGAACCATGGTGTACAAAGGCTGTAGAAAATCTAGTCAAGAAGAAAAGAAAAACTTATGGAAGGGTCAAAAAACTAGGTAATGATAGAGATCTAGAAAATTATATAGAAAATGAGATTAGGAGAGCCAGAAGGGGCTATGAGAAAGTCTTGGTGAGCAGGATTAAGGAAAACCCTAAGTAATTCTACAAGTACGTGAAGAACAAGAGAATAAGACATAAGAGAATAGGATCAATCAAGTGTAACAGTGGCAAAGTGTGTATGGAACCAGGGGAGGTAGCAGAGGTACTTAATGAATACTTCAGTATTCACCACGGAAAAGGACCTTCAAGTTATTCAAGAAAGGGAGTAGGGATAACCTAGGAAATTATGGACCAGTGAGTCTTAGTCAGAGGTTGGTAAGTGGATGGAGAGGATCCTGAGAGACAGGATTTATGAACATTTGGAGAGGTATAACTTGATTAGGAATAGTCAGCATGGCTTTTTCAAAAAGGTGCCTTTGTCTTAAGTGCCTTATGAGCCTGATGGAATTTTTTGAGGATGTGACTAAACAGATTGATGAAGGTCGAACAGTAGATGTAGTGTATATGGATTTCAGCAAGACATTTGATAAGGTACACCGTGTAAAGCGTATTGAGAAAGTAAGGAGGCATGGGATCCAAGGGGACCTTGCTTTGAAGATCCAGAATTGGCTTGCCCACAATAGGCAAAGAGTGATGTAGACGGGTCATATTCTGCAAGGAGGTCAGTCACCAGTGGTGTTCCTCAGGGATCTGTTCTGGGACCCCTTCTCTTGATTTTTATAATGACCTGTATGAGGAAGTGGAGGGATGGGTTAGTAAATTTGCTGATGACACAAAGGTTGGGGTGTTGTGGACAGTGTGGAAGGGTGCCAGAAGTTACAGCATGACATTGATTGGAGGCAAAACTGGGCTGAGAAGTGGCAGATGGAGTTCAACCCAAATAATTGTGAGGTGGTTCATTTTGGTAAGTCAAATATGATGGCAGAGTATAGTATCAATATTAAGACTCTTGGCAGTGTGGAGGATCAGAGGGATATTGGAATCCGAGTCCATAGGACGCTCAAAGCTGCTTGACAGGTTGACTGCATGGTTGGGAAGGCATATGGGGTATTGACCTTCATCAATCGTGGGATTGAGTTCAAGAGGTGAGAGGTAATGTTGCAGCTATATAGGACCCTGGTCAGACCCCACTTGGAGAACTGTGCTCAGTTCTGGTCATCTCACTATGGGAAGGATGTGGAAACTATAGAAAGGGTGCAGAGGAGATTTACAAGGATGTTGCCTGGATTGGGGAGCATGCCTTATGAGAATAGGTTGAGTGAACTCGGCCTTTTTACCTTGGAGCAACAGAGGATGAGAGGGGACCTGATAGAGGTGTATAAGATGATGAGAGGCATTGATCATGTGGATAGTCAGAGGCTTTTTCCCAAGGCTGAAATGGCTAGCACCAGAGGACACAGTTTTAAGGTACTTGGGAGTAGGTACAGAGGAGATGTCAGAGGTAAGTTTTTTATACAGAGAATGGTGAGTGCATAGAATGGGCTGCCGGTGATGGTAGTGGAGGTGGATAAAATAGGGTCTTTTAAGAGACTCTATTTAGGTTCATGGAGTTTAGAAAAATAGGGGGCTATGGGTAACGCTAGGTAATTTCTAAAGTAAGTGCATGCTTGGCACAGCATTGTGGGCTGAAGGGCCTATATGTGCTGTAGGTTTTCTATGTTTCTCCTATGTTTATATTTTCCTCTCTTTTTCCACGGTGTACTGGCCTATGAATGCTACTACACCAGATGGTATTGCTAGATAGTTTTACCTGTATTACATCATCAAATATCTTGATCATGATCTCACAACTACAAACTTCAGTAACACCTGATAATTGAATTTATACTTTTCTCTTTGCACACTTGGGAAATGCAATAAACATAGTTTGGGACAGTTTTGTGCTTTAGGGGGCCTAGCGCTCCATCTGTAGACTCTTCTTAGCTTTTATCTCCATCCAAATTGACTCCACTATCTGTTCTTCTGTATCAAGGTTATCTCACCACTGCCCATCTTTTACTGTCACAGCTAACACTCCTTTACTTTCTAATATCAGCTTTAGATACCAGTCATTTTTCAGGAATACTTATCATACCAACTCTCTTGTCATGAAAATAAAGACTCCCAGACTTGATTCATTGTTAAAAGACTTTATGAATATGCTTCTCCTCTGCCTTCCTCTCTCTCCTTCACTCTGAATCCTATTCTACCTTCCTTTACCCACTTAACCCAATCTTTATCTTACCATCTATATGATTTGGATAATGAATTAAATATCTTGGCTAACACCTCTTTCCTGGTCTCATTAAGGGTATTTCAATTTGATCCGTAAAGGAGATATTCTTTTATTTAACGACAAAAGAGACGACAGATGCTGGAATCAGCAACAAAACAAACACGGAATGCTGAAGCAACTCAGCAGGTCAAGAGGCAATATCTGTAAATCAATGTTCGAGTCAAGACCCTGCAGCAGCCCAGATGCACAGTCACAATCTGAAATACTGTCTTATACCTTTTTCTTTCACAGATGCTTTTGACCTGCTGGGTTCTTCCAGAATTCTGGGGTTGGGGGCATTGTTTGCTCCATTAACATAGCACACTGATTCCCTTGCTAGGCTTACTGATTGATTCCTGTAGGTTGTGATGCAAAAGGCCCACAGAAAGCCTATTGCTGAGTGCAAGAGTAACAAACAACTGGCCCCATTCATTTGCCACTTACTACAAAAACTAGTCCATTATCAAATATGCATATGATATCACACTGAGGATTACTGCTAACTGAAAGGAAGAATGGAATATATTAAGACTTGGGAAATTGTGAAAAGGTTATTTAAATGCTAAATGAATTTTAACACAAGTAACATAAGGGAATACACGTTAAGAGAAATTACAGTCAGAAAAAATGCACATTACATAATGAGGAACTAAACATAGAGAAGTACATTAATCCCAGGATGCAGATGAAAAGTTTTTTAAATCAATATTCCATTGTAGCAATACACTCAAAAATATTAACAAAGAATTACATTCCTTCTAAAGGGCTATGGAATTCAAAAATAATGATTAAACCTTTCCAGGGCACGAATCTGGCTTCACCTTCAATACTGTGCAGAGCTTTGGGCTCCCTTTCATTAAGAAGATTTCAAACTGGTCAAGGAAGTGCAAAAACGTATTACAGAGAGATTACCAGTGGAGGGAGGAATTCAGCTATCAGAGAGATTAAATAGGTTTGCACTTTTGGGGGTCTGAAAAGCTATAAATTGGTTGGTCATGGTAGATATGAAGACAATAGTCTAGAAAGTGAACCATGCCTGAAAACGTGAGTTCAAACAGTATTGCACAAAGCTCATGACAGCTTCAAGTGAAACTGTTCTCACAGCAACTTATGCAAGGCTCAAGGCCCAAATCTGAATAGTTTGTTTAATTATGCACAAAGGGTTTCTTCAGAGAACGACCGAGGAGGGAGGAGACAGCTGTAAGTACATAGGGAGGACTGGGGAAGTGGAATGATCAGAGATGATTAATAAACTTGAGTGGCTGGGCAAGAGGACTGCACAGAGAACAGGGATTAACAGGAGACCTGGGGAGAAAATCAGAGTAAATGGAGAAAAATTGATGGTCACTGAAGACAGCAGAGAGTGGTAGGGAAATGATTACTCGGAAAATCAAAGCCAGCAGAATAGGGTTGTGCTAACAAGCAGGCTTATGTTTCCTCTATTCAAAGTTTCATGCGGTCTCAACTCTCCCACTCAGATTTGCTTCAGCGTGTGAGGCCCTTGCTGCACATATTGACCTTAATGTATGTTGCATGCTTTACGACTTTACTCCTTATTGCCAACAGCATCTTTATGCATATACATCTTCTCCACAGAGGGCTCAAAAAAACATCCAGAAATGCACCACCAATACATGAAGGTTTCAATAAGTGTTTGTTCTGCAGTGTACAAAAATATTGCATTACATGTTAGAATTTCTGGGCCATTATTTCCACTTGAAAGGAGATATAAAAATTTGGATCCTTAAATAAAAGACAGGCAATAATTAATCTAATGAGCAAATAAGGAGAAATTTCTTTTTTCAGAGAATGATTATAACATGTAACTATCACAGGAAGTGGTTTCCGAAAATAGCTTTGATTCATTCAAAAAGAAACAAGACAAAATAAATAGCAGTAAAAAGATATTCTACAAATCTGATCAGAAATGGAGAGAATCAAAGGAAACATGTGTCATTTAAACATTGGTATAGTTACCGAGCTGTTGGTTTGGAGTATTTATTCAAATTCATGTTCCTGGCCACACTCACAGGTTGACTCTGCTAAAATGGTGATGTAATCTCACAATTTCAATGCTATTATTTTAGCAGATAACCAATAACCACAGGATAATTTTTTGAGTATCACAAACCCTATTTTTCTTTGCCATTTTACTAACAAACTAGCAAATACAGTATATTAAAATACACTAGAAGAGAGCACCGCCATATGAGATCACATGACTACCAACAGTGTCTATTACTCAGTTAGAACCTACAACACAGACAGGCCCTTCAGCTCAGCAATGCAAATTTCCTCCTGCATTTGACCTCCTGAAGTGTAACACCTCACACTTTGAATTAAATTCCATCTCTCATTTCCCTGCCCAGATTTCCAACTGATCTACACCATGCTGCATCCTTTCAATAATCTTCCTCACTATCCACAAATTTTCCTTGTCATCTGCAAGCTTACTAATCAACCTGCCTGCATTTTCTTTCAGACAGTACTATAAATGACAATGTCTGGGATTAACTAGGGAGTTGGTTCTAACAATTTCACAGGCATGGCAGTGTAGCAGTTGGTGTAATGCTTCACAGCACCATCAATTCCTGCCTCTGTTTGTAAGGAGTTTGCATGTTCTCTGCATGATCATGTGGATTTCATCTGGGTGCTCCGGTTTCCTCCCACATACATTCCAAAGATGTACGGCTAGTAAGTTGTGGACACGCTATGTTGGTGCCGGAAGTATGGTGACACTTGTGGGCTGCCCCCAGCACATCCACAGACTGTGTTGGTTGATGATGTATTTCACTGTATGTTATAATGTTGCAATGTACATGCAACAAATAAGGATAATCTTTGATCATTTTCTATTTAGTAATGAATTCAAGTAGTACATCTGAATTTGCATCTAATTATGGGACTATCAGCCAATGTATTGGACAACCCTGATGCAAGAGACAACTCAATCATATATGATCTCAATTAAGGCTTTACATGTTTAGGTTAAGTTGACTTACTTTTTACCCATGGCTCACTTGATACAATCCTTGCCTTTGAAACAATACTTCAAAGCCCACTACAGAGACTTCAGTTCTAAAATCTAAGCTAATACTTCAGAACAACATTGAAGTCTCCTACAAGGTTGGAAGCCCAGCTGCCGAATGTTATACAAAGATTTTTTTGATTCACTCACCTGGATGTAAAACCAATAACATATGTGTGTTAGCTGCATCCTAGCCCATATTTATCCTTCGATCTTCATTACTAAATTCTTATTAGACAATGTCTCAAGACAGGGAATTCCTTGCTTACACTCTACTTTCTTGGGGTAAAAGGTAGCTTATGTGCACTTTTCAAGCTAAGTGGCATGGGTGCACAGCCATGCAGTAACTGAAATGCTCCCACGCACATAGCCTTTGTTGCCGCATAGCTGGAATTTTATTTTATATGATGTTAATATAATTTTGAAATTATGCTAATTGTTTTATAATCTATGTTAATATAATTCTGGAATAAGCTGCAACGAATTATGTATTAATGAATATAATCCATAAATTTTCTAAATAATAAACATACCACAACCTTTAATTTGAAACATTATAGAGATTCAATGTATTTACATTGTTAGTGTATCAAGTTACAAAACTGTTACAAATTGTAACAATAACACAGAATGGAAGTCGATAGCTCATTGTTACAAGCCACTGGTCTGCTGAACACTGACGCCATCTAGTCAAAACTTTTTAATTTTGACATTGTGCCTGTCAGTTTTTTTGACTGCCTGACATCGTTTATTTGTGTTGTGAGTTGTGGTTTGTATTTGTTTGATGCGTATATTACAAAACAGACATTTAAAATGCCGACAACAACACACACAAAATGCTGGTAGAACACAGCAGGCTAGGTAGCATCTATAGGGAGAAGCGCTGTCGACGTTTCGGGCCGAGACCCTTCGTCAGGACTAACCGAAAGGAAAGATAGCAAGAGATTTAAAATGCCGCACAGTTTTCAAGCCATGTAAAATTTTTCTACTCAAAGCAATGTTGGTCTGTGCAGCTGTAAAAAAAAATAGCTGGAATGTTTCTATAAGGACAATGAGGTGGACTACAGACTCTTGCAAAATTGGGGCAGAAGGTAAACGGTGATAAAGCATGGTAGGTAGTTCATAATGTAGTCACTGATGTCATTATCAAATTGCTACTTGCGGGAGCTTGCTGTGATCAAGTTGTTCGATGCATTCCATGCAAAGTTCACTATTTAAAACGGGCTTTATTGACTGTAGTTACTTTAGGATGTCCTGCAATAATGAAAATCCAAGCCTTTCAGCCTTTACTTTCTATTTTTAGAGAAACCACAATAGATCTAAATTACACACTGTCCCAGGAAACCTGAAACTAATCTCAATTAAAATCAATAAAGTGGAACGTGAGATTCATGAGATACTGATATCGACATTGTGCCTTTCTTTGTGTATTCGATGCAGTCATCAACAACCTAAAAGCTGCTACAAATATTGATAAATAGTCCATATAAAACCTATGCAAGCAATTTAACAATTTATCACACAGTTACAAAAGTCACGTCCTGGATCATCTGCTGAGTTGTAAACCATCAAACCTGTCCATCACATCTCTGCTAAATCCACTGCTTAACACACACACACAAAGTGCTGGAGGAACTCAGCGAGTTGTAGCATCACAGGTGAGAAATAAACAGTTGATATTTTGGGTTGAGAACCTTCATCAGGACTGGAAAGGAACAGGACAGAAGCCAGGATAAGAAGGTATGAGGAGGAGAACACATACAGGCTGGTGACAGGTGAGACCAGATAAGGGGGATGGTTACTGAGTTGGGGAGGTATTATTTTAAACTCTACACGAATAAAAATAATGCTGATTGATCTGTGAATACCTTGTTCTCAACATTGTTGCATGACAGCCCTGGTTGGAAACATGTACACCAAATTACACTTGAACCTCTAGATGTGTGACCTAAATAAAGCAAACGGATGAAGAAAAGCAAATTTTGTACTGTATTAGGGAGAATGATGGATCAGGCATAGGCTTGAAGTAGAAGAGACAAGTGGGAACTAACTGCTAGGGGTAAGAGGACTTTTGAAGATAAAGAGAGAAGCATTTAGATGGAAATCATGGACAGAATCACAATGTAGACCATCACTGATTTTGCTTTGTTAATGCACGATAGTTGTAGGTTGGATTCTGGCACCGGAAAGCTGGATAAGGCTTTGAAATTCATTTTAAAGTTCTGGCATCTGCTTATGCCAACTGCATGTTGCTAAACAACTCATCAATATATCACAAAACTTATTTCAGGGAGGTAGCACCACCACCCCGACCCCCCACAACCAAATATTGCCCCTCCCCCGGTCAACCTCCAAGGGTGTATATATACAGGACATTTGATTATGAAAGAACACAACAATTTATTTGATCATATATTGAAACTATTTACACACACACACATATAAATTCCTTGTTGAGTATTTTGTTGGCAGTCTCAATGCTAATAGCTAAATGCTAATGCAAATAGCTTTTCTATTTCTTTTGCAAACTTTCCTTGTACTGTGATGTGGCTTCCTTGGCAGATTTGAGCATTTTGCCAGAAGTCTCAACCTCATAGCAGTCTGTGTCAATGAATTTGTTAATTTTGCAAGATATCAGATTCAGAATAATATTAGCTATGCTAATGAATGAATGACACCTGTTAAACTCACCTCAACAGTCATTTAACCCACCATGGGCAATAGAAAAGTCACTGTTGCAAACAGTGCAGCAAGCAAAACTGTCATTATTTTTGACCCCTATTAGGCAGGGGTACACTTTAGTGTAGTCTGGGGTGAAGTACGTTTTATATTTTCTTTTTTTGGAACACCCTACCGTGGCGCTGCAGGACACTAAACTGAACTGATGGACAATGAAAGAGAGAGAGAGGTCGACTGTAAAGCCCGCCCACAGAGAAAACTGATAGGTCTACTCAGCACAAAGAGAGACCAATCAGGATGAATATCTCTCTCTCTCTCTCTCTCTCTCTCTCTCTCTCTCTCTCTCTCTCTCTCTCTCTCTCTCTCTCTCTCTCTCTCTCTCTCTCTCTCTCTCTCTCTCTCTCTCTCTCCCTCCCTCCCTCTCTCCCTCTCTCTCTCTCTCTCTCTCTCTCTCTCTCTCTCCCTCCCTCCCTCTCTCCCTCTCTCTCTCTCTCTCTCTCTCTCTCTCTCCCCCACCCCCCCCCTAGAACGGGCAAATATGAGCCATCAACAGCCAAGAAAATGGCAGAGGAGACAAGAGCATCACTGCTGTCTCCAACTTCAAGTATTTTTTAAAACTTTAATAAATACTGTGTACCACACATCATTAGCAGACTTTGGAGTGTGTATATCTAGAGAGAGATTTCAAAAGAAGAAAATGGGGGCAGTCGGGACACTCTGTGTGCCACACACCACTAGGAGACACTAGAGTGTATGTAGCAAGAGAGAGTTACCAAAAGGAGCAAGCAGGGCCAGTTAGGACTTTCTTAGCACCAAACATCACGAGATGTGGGAGTGTGCGTAGTGAGAGATTTCAAATGAAGCAAAAGGGGACAGTTGGGACATCCAGTGTGCCACACACATACCAGGAGATGTTGAGAGTACGCGTAGCAAGAGAGATTTCAAAGAAGAAATTGGGGCAGTCGGGACATACTGTTCACCGCACTTCACTTAGAGACATTTGGGTGCGTGGGATTGGGAACTTCACAAGGTCCAATAAAATGAATTTAGGTTTAAGCGGAGTGGGGAGTGCAGGTTTTGGCTCACAGAGGCTTTGACAAGTAGAGCTGGAAGCTGTAGGTAGATCTTTTTTGTTTAATTTTTCTTCATTTCTTTCTTACTGCACAGTTAGTGCATTGGGGGTGTCAGGCAGGATAGTGGACTGTGCGAAGGAAGGAAGATCTCCAGTGACTCTGACAACTATGCCTGCAAAAAGTGCACCCAGCTGCAGCTTCTTACAGACCGTGTTAAGGAACTGGAGCTGGAGCTGGATGAACTCTGGATCATTCTGGAGACTGAGGGGTTGGCTGAGAGTACAGAAAGGGAGTTAGTTGCACCCAAGGTACAGGACACAGGTCACTGGGTGACCAGCAGGAGGGGGGAGGGGGAAGGAGAAAGGCAACATTTATGGCTGCTCCCCTCTATAACAGGTATACTACTGTGCATACTATGGGAATGAAGGGAAGGGTCGTAATGAGAGTTTTTGGCCCATTGGCCTTTATAAATCAAGCTACTGAGTACAGGAGTTGGGATGTTATGTTCAAGTTGTATAAAACATTGGTAAGGCCTAATTTGGAGTAGTCTGGTCACCTACCTACAGGAAAGATATCAATAACATTGAAAGAGTACAGAGAAAATTTACAAGAATGTTGCCAGGACTGAGTTACTGTGAGCGCCACAGTAGTGTAATAGTTAAAACAACACTATTACAGATTGGGGCATCACAGTACAGAATTCAATACCAGTGTTCCCCGTAAGGAGATGATACATCCTCCTCTTGGAATGCATGGAATTCCTCCAGGTGCTCTGGTTTCCTCCCACAGTCCAAAGACGTACCAGTTAGTAGGTTAATTGATAATTATAAATTATCCCAGATTAGTCTAGAGTTAATTCAGAAGTTTCCGGCGGCATGGCTCAAAGGGCCAGAAGAGCCACATTGTATTTCTAAATAAATAAATAGATAGATCGATAGATAAATAGGGAGAAAGTTCAATAGGTTATTCTCTAGAGCCTAGAAGATTGAGGGGAGATTTGATAGAGGTATGTCAAATTATGAGGGGTATAAATAGGGTAAATGCAAGCAGGCTCTTTCCACTGAGATTGAGTGTCACTGGAGCCAGAAGTCATGGGTCAAGGGTGAAAGGTGAAATGTTTAAAGGGTACATGAGGGAAAACTTCTTCACTCAAAGAGTGGTGTGAGTGTTGAACGATCTGCCAGCAAAAGTGGTGGATGCAGGCTTGATTTCAACATCTAAGAGAAATTCCGATAGGGGTATGGAAGGCTATGGCTGAGGTGCAGGTCAATGGGACTAGGCTGAAGGGCCTGATTCTGTGACTCTATGACTCCATGAACAAAAACCTACCTAGTCTTCATTGGCTGCCAGCCTTCCATTAAAGATCCACCAAGTGAGTTGCTGGTGACCTTCACAGATTAGTCTGCATTTGCAGGGAGCAGGCCCCACCTACTTTAATGAAACAGACTCTGAAACAGGTGTTCGGCACCAGTAAACAACATGCAACAGGCCAGGTAGTTGTGGTTCTATAGCAGCTGCAGGTGCAATCCTAACGATGACATAGAACAGAGAGAAAGGAATAGATACTGTACAAAATAGGGAAATCAAGCCCTTATCATCAAACTTTCCAATGCTGAACAGGTTAAACAGTCTAGTAAATGAGACTTAAAAGAAGCATTTGAAGATATCAGTTCTGGCAAACTGGTTGAACTGTAATTTTTAGGAGATGTCATTTGGATGTCTGACAAAGTGCATACTGAGAAATGGGACTCTAAGGTAATAAAGTGTGAGAAAACATTCCAGCTGCATCTAATTGGTTTAGGGAAAAGTACAAATCATTTACCAGCATTAAAATATGCCTTGAAAACTATTTAAAAATCTATTTATCTCATAGCTGGGGGCATGGAGAAATATTAATACAAAGTGGAGAAAAATTTAAATGTTTGTAATTCTTTGCAAATGTTATACTTTGAATCCTGCCTGATGCCAATCAAAATGATACATTCACTCCTTGACATTCACAGTTTATGTGACTTTACTTGGATTCTCTAAAACAACATCAGAAAAAAACTTTGATGAGAATATCTCCATGTAACTTCTTTTAAAAAACAGTTCCACAGAAAATGACTCCTGTATATTTGTCCCATGCGCCATATGGTTTCATTCTTATCCACTGTTCTACCTCTATCACTGCTCCTGCCTCCTTCAATCCAGTTTAATGTTTTATATGACAAAGTTATTTCTATCCTCTCTTGAACAAATCACTTTATGTCCACCTAAGTGAAGGGTCAGATATCATTTATAAAGACTGCCCATTACCAAGTAGCAGACAAATCAATATACAATTAACTGAGACAATATTAATGAATGATATAAATTTATTACTTTAAAAGATCAATAACTGACTACACTTAATCATGGAAACTGTACAATTTGATACTCTTTTTATTCTTGGATATGTAATTAAAAAAACCAATGGTTTACTAATCACCATTTTCTATTATGAAAATGATTTTTAAAAATAAAGTAATTCCCATCAAAGTAATGCAATTTTAATTTTGCAAAGGACAGCAGAAACATAACCACCAATAAGACATGAAAGAATAAAGTGTAGCTCAAGTTGACAAAGCAGTGGTTTTGTTCAAATGAACATTCCTTTAGGTTGGGTACTAGAACAGAGAATAGAGCTTAAAAGTGTAAGATTGAAGCAAATACTTTATTGGCTCATGCCTACCACAAAGATGTGAAAGTTCACAAGATAACAAGTACAAAATGGACCCAAAAATAAAAGACAGGGTTCTTTCAGCAAATGCATCTTTTTGCTTCAGATCTGTTAGGCGCGTGACATTATGTCATTATTCTCAGTTCTTTTATCAATACATCATCTTGAGAAATGCTTGTTCTCTGAAAAGTTAATACTTTTCAATTTACCAATAACGCAGAACAAAAAAAAATGACAGGCAAACCAACGGTCATAATTTATTAATGGCTGATGAAGTAGTTTATTTATTAGTTTTGAAATCAGAATACCTATTTGTAACTATAGGGGATGGATAGCCGAGCAAGTTCCCTGCAGGAACGAATGCATCGAGAACAAAGCGTATTGATCTTGTCTCTTTCCTTGACTAACCCGTCCGGTTTTCAGGATTAAAGCAACAATATTATTAGCTACTGCATACAATGAATTGAAATCATTTGCAAATTTAGTCAAGTACATTCAAATCTGGTCAGAACATTCTTCCTTACAGGATAAATTTGAATCTTCAGTTTACTCCGAGACCTTAACAATGTTTGAGCTTCCAATGCTAGAGAAAACAGAACCAAAACTCACGACCACTTCTCATACAAGGATTTTCAAATTCCCTATCTACAAAGTGTATTGAGGTGTAATGTACATTATTCCCAGAATGTATACTTTCGAAACTAAACTTTATAGCTCTAAACTATAAATTCCACAATGTCCTTCGAAATCAGCAAGAATCACAAAATTTATAGTGAGCTCGTAATTTGTTTAAATAATTTCTTTTTCTCAACAGGATCTGATCTGTAACTCAGTTAAGTCGATTTTAAGCAAAACAAAATACTGGGGGGGCTTTTGAAGTTTCGTTGAGTATGGTCTACCAAAGAGTAGCATCCAAATAGAACATTCCACCTTAAATAGTTCCTTTGCCAGCAGATCGAAGTTGCAAATTGACCGCGTTGCTATTTGTACGACCTGTGCAATTATACAAACTAGGCTGTTAACAGAACCCAACTAGATGGGAAACCCCCGCTGCAACGAAACAAAAAGAAAGCCGCACGAAAAATAAAATCAACACAATCTAACAACAATGCTTCTCCTTGATCATGCAGTGTCGCTGTCTACTGACCGTATTGCTATAGTAATCGCTGTTCCAAAACGATTACGCTATTAACATTCTAACACTAAAACAGAGGTGCAAATATGTTCAAAAATCTCTATCTCACTGTGGGTCCAAGCAATGCGCTGCATTATCAAAGGTGCACAGGTGATGAGTATGAAAAGATTTCAGTTTTATCCTTGGCTGATGTGCCTTTCACTTGGAGCGGAATAAATGAGAGCAGCGCAACAAAAACATCAGCATCGTGATATTCATAAAAAAGCGTTTTCCCGCTTCATTTGGGAAGTGGATTAGTACTCGGCGTATTCTGCCACATCCCGAAAATTAGGGAAACGTTTCAAAATCTTGTTAAAATAAGATTGTTTGGGGCACTCAATGCCCAGCATTACAACGTTCCTACCCATAATCCAGAGAGTTTACATCTTTGACTGCAAAAACTTGCAGTGTTTTCAGGCTGACAGCCTGCTGCATTAAATGCTCACCGATCTTAAACACTGCAGGATGCACGATTTCAATTTGTGCTTTAAAGGCATTTTCTCTACCCCGTTACCCCTGGTTCCATTCCCGATAATGGAGAGCGTGGGAATAAGACAGGATGGGAACGGAAATCGCAAAACAATTCAGGTCAAGGAATGGATTCTAGATACTGCACTTACAGTGTGTGCCAACCCCCCTGCAGAACGTGGACATCAGCCCATATACTACTGCTGATGCTGCATTCACACTGGAATTAAATCACAGAGTATTTCCCTGGAACTTGTAATGAGGGTCCTCTGGGATACCCGTAAATAGGGTAAGGAACACCCTAGAAACACATAGCAAGACGGAGGCATTCTTTAAAAACAGAACAAAATCACACTTTTGTTTTTGGGCAATATATACCCAACTTTTAAGAACAAGGATGGAGAGACTCTTCCTGCTTACCATTGGATCGCCGGACAATATTCTCCAAAAAAGTATTTTGTGGGGCAACAAGTCCTTTCCTTCCCCCCGCCATTCTCTCTTCTCAGTGGTAATGCTGCAGTGGCCGAGCTAGTGCGATGGATGGGGCGATCGGGATGCAGGGCTGCAGCTCTCGATCTTCCCAGCTCATGGTAACAGCGCAGACTGTGCGTGGGGCGAGGAGCTCGGTGAAGCCTTGTCTACCTCCCCCGCCTTCTCGTGCCCCTGCTCGGCGCGCCACGCCGCGAGAGCGCGCATCCTCAGCAAACTCCGGGAGCGAGTTTGGACAGGAGCGAGCGTGCTTTCTCCACTCCCCCATCAGTTCCCAGTAAATGCAGCACAACACCACGCTGCACACGCTTCACCTAATCCCGTCTGTTTCTCGTTGCCTGCTGTCCTGTGTACGTCTACCTGAGAGCGAACGAACGCAACATCAGCATCTTATATAAATGTGGCGAGCCTCACCGGCACAAAACAAGCCTTTGCTTATACTGCATCTCACTATTTATAATATAGTTGTATGAGTTTCTAATCCCATCTCTTACTTGTCATCAAGGTTGACAGCTTTCTCATACATAAGTACTACAAATGGGCGCAAATATTGCCGTGGGGTAGATGAGACGGAGATCAGGTGTAAAAAGGGAATGGATCAACTTTCATCAAATGAATGTTCCTTTGAATCAACGCTCGACGGCGTAAGAACAAAACTCGTGGAGAGCAAATAATCAGGATTGTTGATGTAAATTGCAATGATGTTGATGGTATGTAACTTTCGGTCATCTTTTCCTGGGATCAGGGAGAAAATTTTTTTTAAATGACAGAATCCATCGTTGGCAAAACCTTTCCAGTTTGACCAATGATGGGTCCTAACATTTTTTCTTCATACTTTGACGTTTTCTTAGATTTTGTATGAAACATTTCCTGGTTAAATATAATCAGTAAATGCTCCGCTGTAGTTTGGCCAAACTTAGGACACCTAACATCTTTGCCAATTATGTACATTAGTTAAAACAGTTATTAATGGCTAGCAGGTTTCAGTTCAGTTGGATGCCAATTGGGATAAATATACAAAGTCCCTAATAAACAGGTAACATCACTACTCTCCGAGATGCAGGCTTGATAGAAACATAGAAAACCTGCAGCACAATACAGGCCCTTCGGCCCACAAAGCTGTGCCAAACATGTTCTTACCTTAGACCTACCTAGGCTACCCATAGCCCTCTATTTTTCTAAGCTCCATGTACCTATCCAGGAGTCTCTTAAAATACCCTATCATTTCCACTTCCACCACTGCCGCTGGCAGCCCAGTCCACAACTAAGAGCACAGCTCAATGTCTGCTCTAACTTCTCCACCAGTGAAATACTAGTCTGAGAGTGTGTGTGCAAAAACTTTAAAATCAACAAAACACCGCAGATGCTGGAAAATGGGAATAAAAGCAGAAACTTATTGGAAGCACAAAGCAGGTCAGACAACATCTGTGGAAAGGGTGACACATCGATGCAGTAGTTAGAGATGTGGTCTCATGACTTGGATTTGATCCAAACCTCCGGTTCTGTCTGTGTGGAGTTTGCAAGTCCTCCTAGTTATCATGTAAGTTTCTCCTAAATGCTCCATTTTCTTCCCACATCCCAAAGATGTGCCAGTTGAAATGTTGAATTGCTGCAGTAAATGGGCCCTGCTTTAGGCTGGGGGAGTGTGGGCAGTGGGATGAAGGGAACAAGGGGAATTATAAGGTGGAAAGGTATAAATTACAGGGAAACAAATAGGGATTGATGGGATTGCTCCAACAGCTGGCTGAATGGCCTCCTGTGTTCATGAAAGAAAAACTTAGAAAGAGAGAGAAGGTTAATGTCTCAGATCAAAGGTGTTAAATTTCTTTCTCTTTCTGCAGATGCTTCCTAACTTGCTGAATGTGGTTTTTTTTTTTGTTTTTATTGTACATTAACAAGCAAACTCTCCAAACAATATGCATTTGGATTATGCATTCTTGAACAATGAAAATAGTCCACTCCTCTTAGAATGTCTTTCGATTGTTGTTTCTAATCTACTATTAAATTTGATTCATGTAAAATTTCTTAAGGACTTTTCAAATGAACAGAACTTTATAAACAGAGCTAATTTTCATTGTAATTCTCTCTTTTACAACATGCTAAATTTCTTCACATATTATTAATGTAAAGATAAAGGAGCATTCTTGTTTCTGCATCAAGCCTAAAATCTGTGTTAATATACATAACAGTACTTTAGCTACATAAACTGGAAAGTCATACAGTACATTGACCTCTACAGCAATACATATTCAACCAGCTCATTGTCAGATCAATACATGGAAGCTCAGTCAGTGAAAATGTTGATCCTTACAAATTTTCTGAAATGTTAAAATACGCAGATACCCAGAAAAATAATTAAGAACAGATTTGTAATCATTCAAATTTTATCTAAGGCAAAACCTCTACTTCCTCTATTTTCTTAGAAGTTTGCAAAGATTTGAATGACCTCTAATACTTTGACAAACTTCTATAGATGTGTGGTGGAGAGTATATTCACTGGTTGTATCAAGGCGTGGAATAGAAACAGCAATGCCCTCAAATGGAAAATCCTACAAAAGTAATGGATACCGCCCAGTCCATCAAGAGTAAAGCCCTTCCCACCATTGTGTATATCCATACAGAGAGCAGGATTGCAGCTTCCATCATCATGGACCCCCACCACCCAGGACATGCTCTCTTGGCACTGTTGCCATCAGGAAAATGGTACAGGAGCCTTATGACCCACTCCATCAGGTACAGCAACAGTTATTACCCCTCAACCTTCAGGCTCTTGAACCGAGGGGTTAACTTCATTCAACTTCACTCGCCCACCACTGAACTGTTCACACAACCTATGGATTCACCTTCAAGGACTCTTCATTTCACGTTCTTTATGTTTATTAATTATTTATATATTATTTCTTTTTCTTTTGTATTTGCACAGTTTGTTTCCTTATGCACATGGGTTGTTTGTCTGTCCTTTTGGGTACGGTCTTTCATTGATACAATTATCCCAATTTGTCTGTGTGTATTTTATCATCTGCTGTACTCCTGTTGCAGAAGATGGTGAGTCTCTGAAATTTCTATGCCATAAGTTGGGAAAACTAGTTCACAGGAGGCATTTAATGAGGGGATAAATAAACTGAAAAATCAAAGAATGGAAGGCTATGAGGAATTGACAGAAAATGAACTGAGGCCTGGTGCAGATTGGTCATGTTAAATAGTGAGACTAGCTTGAAGAGCCAGGTAACTTACTCCTACTCCTATTCACATGAGTTTTGTTTCTTTCCACGCGCATTAGTATTTTCATTAGCAACTACTAATGAAAGAGTAAAAGATATGATAAAATGTATAGAAAGAGAGGACAGCCACAGGCTTTTTCCAGGGCCAGCAATAGCTAACACAAGGGGCATAATTTTAAGGCAATTGGAGGAAAGTATAGAGGGGAAGTCAGAGGTAGGTTTTTTTACATAGAGAGTGGTAAGTGTGTGGAACACACTGCTCGGGGTGATAGTAGAGGCAGCTATATTAGAGACATTTAAGAGACTTAGATAGGCACATACAGTGGATGACAGAAAAATGGAGGGCTATGTGGGAGGAAAGTGTTAGATTGATCCTGGAATAGGTTTAAAGGTCAGCACAACATCATGGGCTGAAGGCCCTATGTTGTGCTGTGCTGCTCTATGTTCTAACTTTGCATTCATGATGGCATGCCAGTTGTGATCCTAACAAAATGAATCATCAAACACTCAATACAAAATGCATACCGCGGTTAAGCAAAACTATGCCATCACACCAAGGGATGGAATAGTGGTGCAGCTAATAGAGCTGCAGCTTCACAGCACCAGCATCCTAGGTACAATCCTGATCTCAGATGCTGTCTGTGTGGAATATATAATGTTCTCTCTTTGACCATATGGGCTTCCTTGGGTGCACTTGTTTCTTTCCACATCCCGTTGGTGAGTGGGGTGAGAGATGAATTGGCCACTGTAAATTTCCCCTGGTGCTTGGTTGAGTGGTGAATCTAAGGGTACTTGCTAGAAATGTGGGGAGAACAAAATGGGATTAGTATAACTGGGTATTTCATGATCAGTATGAACACAATGGGCTGAAGGTGTGCTTCTGCTCTGTATGCTTCTACAACAATAGTTCTTCATGCAAATATTGCACCTCAACTCCAACAAGCTTCCCAGTGGAGTGACATTAATTTGTAGGATGAATGATAGATGTTCAATTATGTCATTTCCAATCTAGAATCAATTACTGAATTATAGTACACAGTGTTACTTGCAAATGTGCAGATTTGGAGACTGAGTTCCATTGAGTCACCATTGACTCCTTCACTGAAGGAAAAAAAACTTGCCTTACATTAAACACCTGAAAGTGTCCACCAACACCACTCTGTGACAATCAAGATATATTGCAAATGCATGGAAAATGTGGACCTCATTTTGGATGTCATCATTCACTGAAGAAAGATGTTGGTAATAAAATTAAGCTCAACCTTGATGTACAAGCAGCCTTTGACTTAATGTAGAAAATGTACCCAAAGGTTTGAAACCCAGCACCAAACTCATTGTCTGCTAAGCAACAGTGATTGTTGTTCTTCTGTTTGCTTCAGAGACATGGACAACCTTTGGCACTGGAAATGTATCACCAATGTCGATACTGCAATAACCTGAAAATTTATTAATATAACAGTTGAACCAACATCAGCCTGTAATCCTAGGTGAATATTTCCAGCACTGAGTCTTTGTTTACACTCAACCAGTCCAGTGGCATGGCCATATTGTCCTCGTGTCGGGCACAAGACTCCAAAGTCAACATGCTAATCTGAGCGATTTCCAGAAGTACAATAAAAATGTTTAAAGTTTTCTTTAAAAAATCTTACATCCTCAACAGCTCCTGGAAATCCCTCATTCATGACGGCTCAAAATGGAGAAGGAACATCCAGAAAGGCAATGAACACTTAGTATATTTACAATGGGAGTGTGCAGCATCACCAGCTACACAGCAGTCTTGTGAAGTACCATCTGTCCCATCTCAGAATCCTCAGATTAGGAGAAATATCAAGGATAAAAAAAGATAAAAGATGCACACTTCATGTCACCCAGAAAACAACTACAAATTGCTGATGCCTTTTTTAAAATGGCACTCTTTCATATTTCAAAATATGTTGTTCTTCTATTGACTATATAATATACCTTGTATAAATTGAATGGAAGTTTAGCAAGGTAAAATATATATAAACTGTAATTTTTTGAGTTTGCAAAATTATTTGCAATATATAAAATAATTCTCCATTCTTATCCTTCACCTGAATGATTAACAGAGATTGTTTACCCAAGTACTGAGAATAAATGATGCATAACTCCATACAAGCAGTACTTTACTGGGAGCATTCAGGCTACCAGTAGTTACGTTATCTATTTCAAAAAAGAAGTGGTGCTGCTTGCAGCTGCATCCTCCTGATCTCAGAATAAAAAGAGTATTTTGGTTTTAGCTTGATTGACAAATTGTTTTTCTACTTCACCTTTTTTGCAAGCAACATGCAAGTTTCTTTCTTATCATACAATTGAATTTTTGCATGCCAGATCACATCCTGTTCTCAAAGTCTGAATAAAACACAATAAGTATAAAAGACTATACTTTAAAGGTAGTGCTTGAAATCCTTGGATGACAATACATAACAGCATATTTTAGAAAGTGCAAAGGTACAGGGAGCAAAATTATTTGATAATTGATATTTTATGCAATTTCAAGCATTTGTGGATTACATCACACTTTCAAAGATTCAAAGTACAGTTATTATCAAAGTATGTATACAGTATACAACCCTGAGATTCATCTTCCCACAGTCAAGAAAAAAAAGAAAACTATGGAAACTGTTCAAAGAAAAACATCAAACCCCCAAACATGCAAGAAAAAGACCAATCACACAAACAGTAAAAAAGAAAGAAGAACACAGAATATTAAACATCAAACCACAAAGTCAATTAAACAGTCCAGGAATGTTCAGTTTCAGTTCAGTTCAGTTCAATCTAGCACTTTCAAGAATTTATCAGTATTTATACATACTTATGATTACAAGTCTGAAACATGACTTGGATAACTATCAATTGATAATTAATCATCTGATTTCAAATAAGGGAACTCCAACCTTCCACTGAATGTTGTTTAACGGTAACATCTTTCCAACAGATATAAATCACCTTGCATTAATTTACATTAAAATACAATTTGTCAATCATTAACTGATACATCAAACTATCCCAAATTGCTTCAATTAACTTTTTTCTTTGTATTTTGTTCTCTCTCACAAAATTATATTAACTAACTGATTTCAAATTTTCCTGGTAAGCATCAGCTTCCTGCTTCAGCAAACACTGCTAAAATCTGTTAATTTTACAGAAAATATTCATCTATACATGCAATCTGCAAGTCATTCCAGAATGATATTATTAAAGATTTCCACATATTTCATGTATTCACAATAGAAGTGAGCTTACAGGAATTCGTCATTCCCCTCAGCAATTCTGGATGAGAAAGAAGAGGCCAAATTTAACTACATAATTTAACCTAAGTGGTGGTAGAATTGGGGAGCCTTCCAGTAATAGAGCTTATCATTATCTTACTGCATGTTGTGAAAGTGTTACATTGCCCCAGTCCACATCAGACTTTATGTTCTTTTCCAAAATTATCATGGGAAATTGGAGGAGTCTTCAAAACAGTCTTATTACCTAATTTCAGGCACTTTTTAAATATTCAGAAGCATCTCTTTCAAACTCCTGCCTGCTGCAAGCTGAGCTTTGGCAAGAGCACTTTTGATAACAGAAGTGCCATGGATCCTGTCGTATATAAATAATGTCCCACATCCAAGGAAAGGGATTTAATAGGCTTCTGCTATCCATCTCGAAGAGGGGAATATAATTTAAGTTTCAACATAAATCAGATTTGCTCCTTTTTTACTGAGAAACATTCTAAGGCCATGAAATATAGTGCAGAATACTGTTCATTACAAATGTCTTGTGAACCCACAACTCCCCAGCAACATTCTAGGTTAGCCAGCTGTGGTCCTGTGCAAAATGTGCAGGGTTTAAAATAAAATATTATGATAACAGTTAATAAATAGTAATGAGTCACTAGGTGTACTTTATTGAAGTACACTATGTACTGATTATAACTGCTTCCTGGAACATTGTGCTTGAATTTACTAATAATGCCAGCTCTTGCATTCTGATAAGATTTGTTTTTTCCTAAATACACATTCTGTGTTTTATTAATCATATATCCTGTTGTAACACATGCATATTATTAATGCTATAATTTATCAATTTAATATTAGAAACAGGAATATTGGAACATGAATAGACTATGCACTATGCAAATGTTACAGTATTCAATGAGTTCATGACTCATATTTATATACTGTGGATTCTGGTTCATTGGGCCACCAGTTAAGAGGTGAAGCCATTTGATTTAGACAACTCTTACAAACAAAAACTAAATCAAGAAAGTAGCCAGAATTCCCTTTGTTTATTTGGGACACTATGCTGCTTAATTGGAGCAGGAGATTGTTGCCGAACAGTTTCTAACTAAAATCAGTCTCATGCATTTGTGCGGCTGTTAGACGCTACATCATGCTGAGTGCAATCAGTTTTTAAATAGTGTCAATTGCATGTGTTTGTGCTCAGAAGGCTGAGATTTTTGTCACTGATAGTTGACGAGAAATAAGCAGATCTGTTTGGCTTATCGCGGCTTCAAGCATTCAGGCTTTGAAATGCCAGAGACTTCCAGGAGTGAAAGTGAAATGATTTCACTTCTTCAACAAGTTAGGAACTATGAGGAATTTGAAGGCACTAACAATCATCTTGAATGTTACAATGAAAATGAAGATTTGGAGGATGCAGCCATCTAAAGCATTGTATGAAGGCAGTTCTTTATCTGCACTAGGTGTCTGAGCAGATTTAGTTCACTTACAGTTTATCATAAGAACACAGCAGAATAATTCCTCTATTGATAACTATTAGAAACTAATACACAACTTTATAATACTGTAGAGGTATTGGTAGTGTTCTAATTTGTTCTGTATTTCATTTAAAGATATTTATTGTTGCTCAGTTAAGTGGTCGTTGTTCTTTAACTATTTCAATCAAACTTTGGCTAATTGGGGCAGCCATTTAATTGAGCCAAAATGTACTGGTCACAATGTGTCTCAGTTAACTAGAATCCACTGTACTCATATTTTTCCAAATACCTGAATATCTTTGGTCATTAAAAATCCTTCAATGTCAGATTTTGAATTTACTATTGACTTAACATCAATTGCTATCTGCAAAAAAGATTTCCATAGTCCCCAAACCTAAAAACTGGATGCATTAATAATATTTTTATACACATGATAAAAGCCACTTGGTACAGGTTTTAGTGCAATTGCATCAATTTCTGGTGTAAGTCCCACCCATCAGAAAATTGAATCAAGCATGTCTGCCATTTTTTCAAATACCATTCACAAATGTCAAGGCATTAATCAATATGCATGTGCCTATTTTAGGGGATTGCAGAATTGTATTTTCCATTGTCTCTTGATGGTGCAAACCTCAGAAGGGGATCAATGGGCCATAACATCGCTTGTCAGCTGTAATTCACATTGTAGAATGCTGTGAATCCCCACTCTTCCTACTTTCCCTCACTTCCTCTGCAGGCGTTGTGCGACTAGACTGAGGCTAGCCTGGAAAGTGTGCTTTGATTGGCTTCCTAGCAGTCAGCATTGGAAAGATAAGGCAGCAACAGGTACTACAGGCAACTATCATTGAAAAACATCCAGACAGCCACTGAAATGAATGAATAAGGTTGAAGGTCACCTCAGTGATATCGTTACCAGGATTTCACCAATTCCCTGATTGTGCCTTGACGGTTCCTTGATTGGATGCTAGTGCCTCACATAGGATCAATTTGGCATACAAAAGAAGAGCAAGTTACACTTTTCAGGCATCTGTCAATAACATCATTCCTGAAAAGAGCAGGTTTTAATTTTGTTGAACAGTGTCTTGTAACCCAAGATTCCCCAACCTATATGATTTCTGTTCTTCTACCCTATCTGTTAATTTTAAAAAATTTTAATTACTGTATCTCTTAACTTTCTTTATTCCAGAATATAAAACATCAGTTTCAATCATCATCTCTCCTCATAATTTAACACTTGGAGTATAACTTCAATTCTGGGATGTCAATGCTACAGTCTATTTGTGTGTCTTTCTTAATGAGTGATGAAGTCAAACCATTCAAGCTTTTAAACGCAAGATGTTCTGAAGATGCTGCAAATCCAGACTAACACATAAAATTTTGGAGGAACTCAGCAGATCAGACAGCACCTGTGGATATATAAACAGTCAATGTTTCAGGCCAAGACCCTTCATCGGGACTGGAAAGTTAGAAGGAGGGGAAGGAGTACAAGCTGGCAGGTAATAGGTGAAGAAAGGTGAGGGAACAAGTGGGTGAACAGAGGTAAGGGATGAAGTAAAAAGCTGGGAGGTGATAGTTGGAAAAGATAAAAGGGTGAAGAAGAAGGAATCTGATAGGGGAGGACAGTGGATAATGGGAGAAAGGGAAAGATGAGGGGGACCAGAGGGAGGAGAGGAGGAGAGGAGGAGTTCATTCACAATTTTCCAAGCTTGACTGAACCAGACCATCATGGTATAAATTTATAGGCCTATTATCTCACTGATTTTAGATTGTTCTAATATTAGTGGTTTCAATTCACCTTTTAACAAACGTTAACCTTGGGTAAATTTTTTCCCCCTTAGCTGTTACATTATGCAAGATTCCTGGTCAATGTAATACTTTTTCTAAAACTTCAAACCAATTCCTTTTTCACTGTTTTTCTAGTAGTAACTAAAATAAATATTGGTAATTAGATTTTAATTTTTTTCATTTTGATTTAAACTTTCATTTGGATCATCTAACACAATGTGTATAACTGCAATTTAAGGGCAATATGTATTACATGTATTAACCAGAACTTTTTAAAAGTTCTATAATGCATTTCACCCTGAAGAGTCACAGTAGTATATGAAATTGTGTAAACAAGTAAAAATCTGTTTCCTTAAACTGTGTGACAAAATTAGAGCAGCGATAAACATTTGATTAATCATTGAACAAAAATAAAATCAACTGGCATAAAAAAAACAACAAATTAACTCTGAGTTCATTTTCTGTACAGTCTGTCTCCTGCAAATATCCACATTGTGAAGAGATGGGCCTGCATTATAACTCTGAGACTTTGATTTTTGAATCATCTGGCACCAGGAGAGAAAAAGAAAAGCATGCTGTCTGTTCTTTGTCACCAAAATAAAACAATAACAAAGGAAAATCTTCTAATATTGCCAACCCATGCTGTTTTAAAGGTCTATAACATCTGTTACACAGTATGAACTAAACCTGCATTATGTGATTTGTTTTATAAATTCCATTCCAGTTGGAATGGAATCAGTTAATGTGCAATTCAGATTACCATTGTTCAGTCAATATAAACAGCAGTATATTTCTTGAAAAGCTGATTTCAGTTCTACAGACTCAAACCACTGAATGCTAACTTACTAATTGCATAATTCCTACTTATATTTCATTGAAGCATAAGAAGAGCAGTTGCCCCAGTGTCTTATGGTGTCCATCTCTTTTCCCCATACTTCAAGCTTATGACCTAAAATTTTCAATTTATTGCCTATTGTGGCAATATCAGCCAGTGACTGCCATGTGCCACGTGTTAACTCTGGTGTTAATGATTAACCTGTAGCAGCCCAATGTGTTCAATCACACCATACCACCCTCCCCCCTCCACCACCTTGCTGGTCACTTGAACAAACTCGTTGTTGAATTCATGCAAAATAAAAATCTACGTTATTGTTTGGTAGAGGGGTATTTCACTTCTACCTTCTCATGTCTTATAAAATGAACCAGGAATTAATCAAATGTAAATTTATGAGTGCATACGTAATTATATGGATCCCCAAGTAAATTCTTAAATGTACATGCCAACCGCTATATCTATTTCTTAACTACTAGTTGCCTCTGGTGCAGCTGCAGGCGATGGAGCATACCCATCAATATGTTGCTGCCAGTGCATCGAAAAGATTACTTGGACTTGTTTTAATTATGCTCAGTAATGCTGTCCTTATTTCTGTCATCAAACGTTAATCTATGACACAGATATCTTTTGTGCCATTTATATTTTTTCTGTATATTATTTTAGATTGATCAAGATTACAGCTGCAAATGCATTTGCAAATTTCATCATTAGATTTACATTAAGCATCCAGTCATAATTCTGCAGGGCATCCAGCAAATGTGTCTGAGGTATTGACTAGGACTTAGATGTCAGAAATCTTGGCCACCGCGACATGTATATGGGAAGGTCTGCTTGGCGTAGTATCTATATTAGTCCAATTCTGTGATGCCAGAGAGAGACAAAGTTTGGTATTTTCCTCCTCCTATTTTTTCATTGTAGTTACATGTTCCACCTACCTTTCAGTTCCCTAAAGGGCCACATTCTGGGAGCTTGGGAGCATATGAAATTTTGGTTAGAATACAGCGGAATTCTCGTGCAAATGCAAATCTTTTTTTCCCCAGGGGGCAATAAAAATAATGCAGCTGTGGATGTTTAATTCACTGAATCTAGGTCACTCTTTTACAATTCTAAATTATTTCACTCTTTCTCTAATTATTGAACACCAGCATTGTTTTAATATGTACAATACAACAAGGGATTTGATGGTTGTAGACAGAGTTAACAACAATGACACACATTTCAAAAGTAAGACTGAACTAACTTGTAAACAGCAGTAAAAGAAACTGAGAAAATCTCCTCATTAAGCATACTTGCTGCTTCTCATTCTCCCAGCGAATCCAAGTTAATTTTCATTGTACGTGCTAACATTTCTTATCAGTGTAACTGAGTAACACAGTGAGGAAAATTTACTTATCCTACATTCCCAGAAGAAGAAAAAACACAAAATGCTGGCAGAACTCAGCAGGCCAGACAGCATCTATGGGAGGAGGTAATAACGACGTTTCGGGCCGAAACCCTTCATCAGGAGTGAAGTAACGTGGGATAGTCGAGGGGGGATCCCTCCCCCCACTTCTTATCCCCCCTCGACCATCCCACGTTACTTCACTCCTGATGAAGGGTTTCGGCCCGAAACGTCGTTATTACCTCCTCCCATAGATGCTGTCTGGCCTGCTGAGTTCTGCCAGCATTTTGTGTTTTTTATTTATTTCCAGCATCTGCAGATTCACTCGTGTTCCCAGAAGAATGCCTGATTTGAAAGAAACGTAAGTAAAAACTGGATTGCAACAAGGTAGCCACATATTGTGCAACCGAACGTGTCTATCTTTCCAATATAGCCAGCCATTTCTGTTGCTTTTTAAAATTTATTGTTATCACCCGGTACTCATGGTTTATGAACCCGTGGCCATACTTGTTGCTTGTTAATTTTGTCTGTTTAATTCGAACATCTCTCCATCCTCCCTAAGAAAACCGTCCCGCACTCCAATGGGTAGGTGGTCACCTCAGGTTCATTTTAAAACTTTGTCACTGCCACTGTTATGGTTCCAAAACTAATTGAAAGAAAAACACAGGATCTAGGATCTGTGTCTACTTAGCTTTTCTTTTCCTTTTCATTAGTGAGATGTTCACATTTGACATGGTGGTGTAATGACGTATGATATTCATGTACTTCTCACATAATGCATTATGTAAGCAGAAGAATGCTTCATCAAGCAATACATTTACAATATTACTCAAATACTACACAAATATTGATTACATATCTCATCAAAACCATATAATAACAGTAAGACATCTTTATCTCATACTTGCCTTCTCACTCAGCTGGTATATATCAACTTGAAGATTCTTCGCATCTTCATCCCTGCTTACAATTCTACCTAGTTTTGTATCTTCAGCAAATCTGGAAATATGAGATTCAGTTCCATCAGCAAGATTGCCAGAGTTTCAGATTATGGAACTTACAAGATTTGCTGACTTTCCACATGTACCTCGTCCCTCAACAACCCATCAAAACCTTGCAGCTCTCGTACATGAACATGTTCATTTAATTCCCTCCCAAGACAGAGATTTACATCAGAAATGGCACATTGCAGAAGATTAATGGAGTGCTTGGTAGGGCTCTGAAAACCTGTGCCAACCAGCTGGCAGGGGTGTTCAAAAGACATTTTAAATCTCTCATTGCTACGATTGGAAGTTCCCAACTGCTTCAAACAAAAGGGTAACAATTATACCAGTGCCCAAGAAGAGCAAGGTGAACTGCCTTAATGACAATCGTCCAGTAGCGCTCCTATCTACGGTGGTGAAGTGCTTTGGGAGGTTGGTTATGGCTAGAATTAACTCTTGTCCCAGCAAGGACCTGGACCCACTGCAATTTACTCTCTCTACACCTATGATAGTGTGGCTAGTCACAGCTCAAATGTCATCTATAAATTTGCTGACGCCTATTGTTGGCAGAATTTCAGATGGTGAGAAGAGGGCATACAAGAGCGAGATATATCCATTAGTTGAGTGGTCACAGCAACAACTTTGCACTCAGCATCAGTAAAACCAAAAAACTGATTGTGGACTTCAAGAAGGGTAAGACGAGGGAGCACATACCAGTCATTATAGAGAGATCAGAAGTGGAAAGTGTGAGCAATTTTAAGTTTCTGGGTGTCAAAATCTCTGAGGATCTAACCTGGACCTAACATAATGATGCAGCTTCTAAGAAGGCATGGCAGGAGCTATATTTCTTCAGGAATTTGAGGAGATTTGGAATGCCACTAAAAGTACTTGTAATTTTCTACAGATGTACTGTGGAGTGCATTCTAAATGGCTGCATTGCCATCTGGTATGGTGGGAGGGGGGGTGTTGTTGATACTACACAGCATTGACATAAGCTGCAGGGAATTGTAAACTTAGTTATCTCCATTATGGGTACGAACCTCTGTAGCATCCAGGACATCTTCAAGGAGCGATGCCTCAAAAAGGCGGTATCCATCATTAAGGACACTCATCCTCATTGCTACCATCATGGAGGAAGTACGGAAGCCTGAAGACACATTCAACGATTCAGGAACAGCTTCTTCCCCTCTGCCATCTGATTTTTGAATGGACATTGAAACCATGAGCACTACCTCACTACTTTTTTATTTCCATTTTCACACCAGTAATTTTTATTTAACTATTATAAACTGTAATTAACATTTTTCTGTTATTATCTTTTGCATTGTACTGGTGCTGCAAAGGCAACAGATTTCACAATATACGCCGGTGATATTAAATCTGACTCTGATTCTGACTTCATGTCTCTGCTAGCAACCTCCTCCATATTACACTGCCTTTCATAAGAGTCCCTGTCTCAGAAGCAACTATGACAGAGTGAATGTCGAAAAGAGAAGGGTGAAATCTTGAGGAGGAAAATAAGCTGGCACTCAGATGTAATCAGTTGCTGGCACGAATATCCAGATCTCATAATGAAGAGTGCAGCAGCCAGTCAGCTAAATCCTCGGTGGGAAGGCATCATTCAAATGAGGAATAGCCTGGAGCACATAGCATTCATTTTTATATTAAAGTTTCTGAAGGCAGCCAATGCAACAATGCCAAAATCCACCCACAAAATTTCTAGTTCCACCCAAATGATATTGGGTAAAATAAAAAATAGATGAACTTAATTTTTTTTTAAAGTGGAAATAAAACAAAATAGACCTCTTGGTATCCCTGCATTTTAGCATCCAATATGTGGGTTTATGGCTCTGAGTACCACATTACAGTGATCCTGTGTGGTTGTAGTCTACCTACTGAAAGACTCTTCCTAACAGTGGACTTGATGATCTCTGAGAAGCTCTTGGGCCAGTTTCAGACTGCTCCCAATTAAATTAGTTTCAGATGCTGGATGTGGTATTTGTATGCTGCTGCACTAGGTGAATTAGTGCCCACTTGAAGGTATCATCAATGTCCCAAACTACAATGGGCCATCTCCAAGACGACTGGGTAAAAAAAAAATTTGTATGGCACCCAAAGCACTCCACTACTGTATTAGTCCCCAAAATCTTCACTGAATTCAGTCTACTCCATGGAAGCAGCTCTGTGCACGATGAGTACAGGACTCTGAACACAATAAAGATGCATCCAAGTGGAGAGCACCTGTGTTTGCTCCTACAGGATGATCTCAAACATGCCTTAACTATTCTCCAGCAGGAAAGCAGCCTGTTCAGACAGGGCTTCTCTCTGCTTAAGTAGAAGAGCAATGTTGCACTGTATCTCTTTGTTCATGTTAATCTGAGAGTTGCACATGCACCGCATCCTTAGCTCCCGAACTTAGTGCCAAAAGATGCATGTCTGTGTACACTTTGATCAGAAGTCTGCTCCCAGGTGGCAGCTCAGGGCATATTGTTGCTTCACAAGCATGGCATTGCAGAGTTGTGAGTGCCCAAAACAGCACCCATGTGGCAGAAATGACACGCATCGGAATCAGGGCAGAATGGCATAGATGCTGCACCCATTGCGTATGACACTTCGCTAAGCTGATTAATGGTGTTGGTGAAATCCTGGCTCCACATAAACGGTTGTCACAACTTGGAGATGGATTTATATTTGCTCCTTCTCATCTCCTGCCTTTGGTTGAGCTGAGAGCACTTGCAGCATTCACGCATCAGCCCTCATTGAAGGGGCATCCCACATGCAGCTACTCACCTAAATGAAGTGTACTGATTTAATGAGCACAACAATACAAACTCTCTCTCCATTAATCTCCACTAGTCCTGATGTAGGGTCTCAGCTAGAAGCACTGATCATCCCTTCACCTCCACAGACACTGTTTGACCGACCAGCAGTTTGTTTTTCCTCCAGATTTTAGCATCTGCAGCCTCCTGAAGAACCACTACATCTAATTCCCTTTGGATCATTCCATATTACAGTCCAATCCAGCACGATTTACCACAAAGTTTACTTCACTCAGTGGAACTTGCAAAATCCTTCAATTCAACGTAATTACTGTCAAATTCTTTCACCTATATTAGAGAGAAAAAAGAGATAGAAAAGAAATGAAAAGATATAGAAATTATGTAGAGAAACAAGGTTTTACAGATTGCTCCAGATATTTACTTGCATTGTGTTTATATAATGATTACTTTCTGATGATTCAGAAGTCTTTTGAAGAGAATTCAATAACAGCAATGAAATTTTTAAACATACATTTACTGAAACTAAAAGAGAAAGACCTGTTAGGGAAGTTAAAAATTTGGACTGGTTGATAATATAACTCAATAGGCAATCTATGTCTACTTAACAAAAGACAGAGACAAGGAACTGAAGATCATCACCAGTAAAACAAAGAGAGGCGTTTGGAGAAGTCCTTTATAGGTTCAGTTAATTTGTAGATCATTTGTACTGTTAAATCATTTTAAGAAGTAAAATATTAAATGCAGGGAATAATCCCTGAACCCAAACAGAGAATCCTGCTGTGCATCTGGTGTAAGAGCTGAGGGTTTATGATAATGAACCTTATGTGAATGCCTAGCAGACTTTCTTTTGCTACCTATTTTGAATTTGTTAATTCATTATTCAATATCTAATTTACATTAGATTCTTGCAATAGCAAGATTTGCTCAACATCTCAAGGTATAGCTCATAGAAAGCTCATTGACCTTACGTGTAGGACTTGAGTCTACAAACAAAACTAAATGTCCACATGGCCATTGGTTGTCAATCCTGATGCAAGCCTGTGACATTTGAACAAGGTACAAGTACCATGTCGTAAAACTAAACCACTATCATATGAGGCATCTGAGGAAACTGATGAAAATAAAATGCAGAGGTCCTAGTCACCAAGGGTTTAACATGGACAGACAGTCCAAACACCCAAAGTCCACAGATAATATCACAGATAAGGAATCAAACCATGTCTCTTGCTCAGTGTGTTACAGTTTAAAGAATAGATTACCCTGACCATGTCTTCCAGATATAAAACGAGTGAATGCAAAATAAGACTTTTTCACAGGAAGCTAAAGTAAGGAAAAATTACTCAGGGAGACCAAAATAAATGTTTCGGTATTGACCTGGAGTATTGAGAGGGTCTTGCTATATTCATCTGGATTAGCTTCATTCATACTGAATCTATAGTCCATAGACAAAGGAGAATTGCTGATGCAGAGTAAAAGTATAAGCAGACCCAAAATAACTTTTCATGCTCAGTATATTACAGTGAGTTTAAATCACATATTACCCTGATCAGTCATGGTAGTCATAGAGATCAAACCAACTCAGTTGTCATCATCATCTTTGAGAATGAAGGACGAATGAACATGCACAAGTGCATTCGATTCATTGCATCTACATTTATATATTGAAACTAACAAGTCTCCTTAGTTTTATACTTAAAATCCAAAGATGATAGCATAAATCCTAGACGATAATTGCAATTTACTTCCTACTTTAGTGAAGTTTTCCAACATTGCTAACAATAAAAAAGCTAAATTAAACTTATAAAATTATGTATTCATATCTGAAAACTAAAAGGCATATCAATTATCTTTCATTGTGATAGAAAGAAAGGAAATGTGATAGAACTTAAATTTATTTGGTGCCTATCAAATCCTTAAAACAACCTCAAAGCACATCATAGCCAACAACACACAAATTGCTGGTGGAACGCAGCAGGCCAGGCAGCATCTATAGGGAGAAGCACTGTCAACGTTTCGGGCCGAGACCCTTGGTCAGTCCTGCAGATTTCCTCGTGTCATAGCCAACAACGTACTTATAAAATGTATTTGTCTAGCAGCCAGTTACAATATTGCACAATCCCATATAACAATACAAACACCAGGTTATTTGAATTATTAAATTTCCCAGAACACATATTCAGATTGATGCAAAAATATACTGTAACTGATGTCACTTTAAGGAATACTTTTATTATTTACATGATTTTTTTTCTCGGCACATTGAGTGTTTGACAGTCTTCTTTTTTTAATGGGTTCTGTTGGGTTTCTTTGCCTGTAAGAAGATGAATCTCGGGGTTGTACATAGTAAACATATTTTGATAAATAAACGTTCTTTGTACTTTGAATACAAACACCTATGTCATGATGCTGTTAATTGACTAGAGCTCAGCATTAAATACCATCATTCCCACAGTGCTGATTGAGAAGTTGCAGAATCTGGGCCTCTGTACCTCCCTCTGCAATTGGATCCTCAATTTCCTACCCGGAAGATCACAATCTGTGTGGATTAGTAATAACATATCCTCCTCGCTGACATTCAAAACTGGTGCACCTCAGGAATGTGTGCTAAGCCCACTGCTCTACTCTGTCTATACCCATAACTGTGTGGCTAGGCATAGCTCAAATACCATCTATAAATATGCTGATGATACAGCCATTGTTGGTAGAATCTCAGATGGAGACGAGAGGGTGTACAGGACTGACATATGCCAACTAGTGGAATGATGTCACAGCAACAACCTTGCACTCAACATCAGTAAGACAAAAGAGCTGATTGTGGACTTCAGGAAGGGTAAGAAGAAGGAACACATACAAATCCTCACAGAGGAATTAGAAGTGGAGAGAGTGAGCAGTTTTAAGTTCCTGGATGTCAAGTTCTCTGAGGACCTAACCTGGTCCCAACATATTGAAGCAGTGAGAAAGAAGGCAAGACAGCTGCTGTACTTTATTAGGAGTTGGAAGAGATTTGGCATGTCAACAAAAATACTCAAAAACTTCTATAGATGTACTCCATGGAGAGCATTCTGACAGGCTGCATCTTTGTCTGGTATGGGCAGGGTGGGGGTGGGGGGGCTACTGCACAGGACTGAAAGAAGCTGCAGAGGGTTGTAAAATTAGTCAGCTCCATCTTGGGCTCTAGCCTACAAAGTACCCAGGACAACTTCAAGGAGCAGTGTTTCAGAAAGGCAGCATCCATTATTAAGGACCTCCAGCACCCAGGGCATGCCCTTTTCTCACTGTTACCATCAGGTAGGAGATACAGAAGCCCGAAGGCACACACACAGCGATTCAGGAACAACTTCTTCCCCTCTGCCATCTGATTGAACCCTTGGACACCACCTCACTACTTTTTTTTATTTCTGTTTTTGCACTACTTATTTAATATTAACATATATACTTACTGTAATTCACAGTTTTTTGTCTATATTTATCATGTATTGCTTTGTACTGTTGCCACAAACTGAACAAATTTAATGCAAATGATATTAAACCTGATTTTGATTGGCATGCCATCGTTAATATTTCCCAGCTGCCATCCGATTCCTAAATGGACATTGAACCAGTGGACACTACCTCACTTCTTTAATACATATTATTTCTGCTTTTTGCACTATTTTTTATCTGTTCAATATACATATACTGTAATTAATTTACTAATTTATTTATTATTATAATTTTTATTTCTTCTTCTGTATTATGTATTGCATTGAACTGCTGCTGCTAAGTTAACAAATTTCAAGATGCATGCCGGTGACAATAAACCGGATTCTGAATCTATTTCTACAATTGTAACAGATTGCAATGCAATTTTTCTGAGATTCTTTGTGAAAATGTGCCATCTGCTGGCTATTAGAGCAAAACAAAGCCGCTGCTGTGCCAATGAGAAAAGTAGAACATTGAACATAAAACATAGAACTGAACAGCACAGGAACACATCCTTTGGCCCAAAATGCCTCTGTTGAACTTAATACCAATTTAACAATGTCAGCTGCCTGCACATGGTTAAATGCTACTGTCACATCTGCATCTACCAATTTCCCAAGCAGTACGTTCCAAGTATCCACTCACTGTGTTAAAAACTTACCTCACAAATCTCCTTAAAAGGTTTTCCCCCTCACCTTAAACCCACACCCTCTAATATTTGGTATTTCCTCCTTGAGGGGGGGGGGGGAACTCTATTCTAATTCTGCGTCTCATAATTTGATATGCCACTATCAGGTCGCCTCTCAGCCACCAAGTTTATCCAACCTCTCCTTATATTAAACAATATCTAAACCAGGGAACATCCTAGTGAATGGCCTTTACACCCTCTTCGTAGTCCCCATGTAATTCTTGCAACCAGAACTACATGGAACTCTAAATGTGGCATAACCAGAGTTGTATATAGCTGCAACATAGCTTTTTGGCTCTTGAACTCAATGCCTAATGAAGACAAGCATGCCATCTGCCTTCCTTACCACTCAGGCTAAAGTGTTGCCTCTTTCAGGAGGTTATAAGCTTGCACTCCAAGATCTCTCTGTACATCAATGCTCCTGACATTTACTGTATATTTTCCTTTTGTATTTGACCTCACAAAAAGCAACACCTCACACTTGTCTAGATAACATTCCATTTCACATTTCTCTGCTCACATTCCCAATTGGTCATATCCCACTGAATCCTTTGACAAACTTCAATATGCACAGCTCCACCAATTTTGATGTCATCTGCAAACTTACCAAGAAGTGAACATACAATTGTTGTCAAAATCATTTATATATATCGGAGACAACAAAAGTCCCAGCACTGATCCTTGTGGGGCACCGTTGGTCACAGATCTACAGTTGGAATAATACCCCTCTGTCATTACCCTTTATCTTTCATTCTTAATCCAATCTGCTAAGTCTCCATGGATCACATGTGCCTTAATTTTCTGAATCATCCTACCATGAGAAACTTTGTCAATTGCTTTACTAGGGTCTATGTAGACAAAATTCACTGCCCTACATCTTCGTCACTCCTCCAAAAACTTAATCAAGTTTGTAAGGTATGACCTAACAAGCCAGATCCAAATTGATCCTATCCCTAAGAATCTTCTCTAATAATTTCCATTCCACTGATGTAAATCTCACTGGCCTTTAATATTCCCTTCTTAAACAATAGAACAAAGTTGGTGTTTTCCTGGCACTGTGATCTCACCTGTAGCTAAAAAAAGATACAGTATGAAGATCTCTGTTAAGGCCCCAGTAATAGCTTTTCTTATTCCCTGAGTAGCCTAGGATAGATCTCACAGGCCCTGGAGAATATCCTTCTTAATGTTCTTCGAAAGGCCCAACAGCCTGCCTTTCTTGAGATCGAGATGCTCTGGAAAATCAGCCAACATGAGGTGCCTTGTTAGATGTACCCTGATCTCATTGTCTTCCATGTCCTTTGCCTTGGTGAATACCAGTGTGAAGTATTCACACTGCCCATTTCCTCTAGTTCCAGGTATAAATTCCCTCTTTTGTGCTTGAGTAGCAAATCATCCAGGAATTTTACCATGGCCACAGAAACATGCAAAATTCTTTCAGCTGGATTATGCTTTGGGCATATATTTGCCTCATAAAGAAGACCACTAAATATCTTAAATGTTTGCCGGAATAGAACTGGTTGTGTTAAGAGAAAATACTAAATATTTCTGACCTATGGAGCTTGGCAAGCAGGATTAGGCAGAATACTAAGGCATTCTACCAAGAACAAGAGGATAACTGGTTCCTCCATAGAATGCCTTAGCATTCTCTGGCATGACAAAGGTGAATGATGAATGTAGAACTTGTGGATGTTGTTTACATGGATTTTAATAAGGCGTTTGAATAGGGCCCTTAGAACCATAGAACGTTACAGCACAGAAACAGGCCTTTTGGCCCTTCCTGGCTGTGCCGAACCATTTTTCTACCTAGTCCCCCTGACCTGCACCTGGACCATATCTCTTAAATGTTAAAAGTGAGCCTGCATTTACCACTTCATCTGGCAGCTCATTCCACACTCCCACCACTCTCTGTGTGAAGAAGCCCCCCCTAATGTTCCCTTTAAACTTTTCCCCCTTCACCCTTAACCCATGTCCTCTGGTTTTTTTCTCCCCTAGCCTCAGTGGAAAAACTAAGAACTGCACGCAAGACATGCTTTTCACTATTTATTGGTACTTGTCAATAATTAACCAATTCCAACACTGACAGCAAACCTCAGGGTGAAAACATTGCCCCACAAATCCCTTTTAGATCTTTCCTCTCTCACATTAAACCCCTGGCCCCTGGTTTTGAATCTCCTTACCCTTGTCCTTTAAGATCTCGGGAACTGGTCTACAACTCAAATTCAAACTCCTCTAACCAGCCGCCCTGGAATCTGGATTTCCACCCCAAATTTTGCGATAGTCGTTGCCGAGTGATTAAGGTGATGGATTTCATTAGAGTTTCCCTGCACAGATTTAAGTCCTGCTGACTACAGAAGCAGCAGGTCTGTCAGGTTAACTAGTCTGCCTGTCTAATTTTGGGTGGCACTGTAGCACAATGGTTTGCATAATGGTATTACAGCACCAGGGATCTGGATTCAATTCCCATTATTGTCTGTAATGCTTTCGTACGTTCTCCCCATGGCCACCCGGGTCTCCTCTGGGTGCTCCAGCCTCCTCCCACATCCCGAAGGCATACAGGTTAGTAGGTTAATTGGTTATATCGATGTAATTGGCCGGTGAGAGTGTTGTTCTGGATTTCCAGTGATATGACCCCAGCCCCTCCTTTGTGAGAATCGCAAGAGAGAGAGAGAAGCCTTACAGTTTGGAATGTGGTCTGGCCTCTCAGCCAGACAAAAGCCACGGACATGGCCATTGTCTTGGGAGACACCTTTGTGGAATAAGGGACTGGACTACGTGCAAACCCTCAGGGCAACGTGGGCTGGGTGATGGGGAAAGATTGCCTCACCCCCACCCTGATTGACATCTACAACCCTGCCAGTCCAGATAAAAGGTGGGCTGCCGAGGCGGGGCCTCAGATGCACCAAGGAGACACACGAAGAAGACACGATAGCGCTTCCCGTCGGAGCGGGAAGCCATTTTGAAGGAAGCCACGTGCGTTAGATTCCGGATCGGGAGTCTGTGGCTGAAACCAAAGGAAAACCGTTTTAACTAACAACAGGGATCTGCTTTGCAAAGACGACGGGCAAGTGTTCCTTCTTTCTCACCACTCTCTCTCTCCAACATGTGAAATGCCAGTGGTTCCCAAAACGGGAAAGCCTGCAGATTTTGAGTGACTCTTATATTCCATTGGACTCAGTATTATCCCCTAGACAACGATAGAGCTTATTTCTGATTGATTATTACTATACCTGTGCTTTAGATTGAGTTTTGATGATGTATATGATCTGAATGTTTTGTATTAACCATACATTTGTGCCCCTTTATAAATAAAAAACGTTTGAAAATAGCACCATCAGACTTCAGCGGACCTCTCTATCTTTGCTGGTGAGTCACCCGGTTACTGGGAACGTAACACCAGCATCTGCAGAACCTCTTGTGTTTATGCAGTACCATGGGGGAGAACTGTGGAAATTTTAAAATGCTCACTTCAGGAGTGGCTAAAGGGATTAAACTGCAAATTCAGGAAGATCATTCAGAAGATTGAGATGCATGGGTCCACAGTGAATCAGCCATTGGATTTAAAATAGGCTTGCCAACAGAAGACAAGAGGGTGGTGGTCGATGAGATTTACTCAGGCTGGAGATCCATGACTAGTTTTGTTCAACGGATCCATCGTGAGACTTCTGCAATTTTTGAAAAATATACTGTACTTGACTTGGAGGGAAATGTAGTTAGATGGGTTAGTAAGTTTGCAGATCAAATGTATAGGGACACCACACTGAAAAATGATCTTGTGCTTTCCAGGCGTTTATGATGAAGAAACTCTTCTCAGGCTTCCAGCCGGGTACACACATCAATTTTAATTAATGTTTCAATGACAAACTCGGCCATCTTCATCGGGAATGATGCCTGGGCATGTCTAGTCCGCTGGTATTTATACCTCTGTCTTCCATCCCTCCTGATTAGTTAGCCCTCATCCAATCAGGCTGCCCCACATTGTTTACAATCGAATTCCAGTTCTTACTTAGAGCAAAACCTTTGTGTTTGTTAAAATTCTTTTCCTCTAGTTATATTTCAATGGCTTTCTTTCCCAGGCAGTCCCAAACACCATTGCTGTGGCACAGAAAATCAATCAGGCCCTTATAAGGGCCGACAGAAAAACCAGGAAAGCTAACAACAAGGAGGAACCCATCACTACTGACTGTCTTCCCAATATTTCCATGGTTTCTGGAAGGATTGCCAGGATCCTGAAGAAATACTGGATTAATGGCATCTGCAAACTCGTAAGGAAGCTCAAATCACAGTGTAACCTGGGACTCAGGACAGCTGGCATTTACAGGATTCCCTGAGAATGCGGAGCAGTGTATATCGGCCAGATGGGATGAATGGTGGGAAACCACATCAAGGAACATTGAAGGTGTATCCATTTGGGCTACCTAGAGATATTGGTGGTAATAAGAATATAAAAACATAAGAAATAGGAGGAAGTATAGGCCATCAGGCCCATTGAACCTGCCCCGTCATTCAATAATATCATGGCTGATCTGTCTGTAAACTCAGCTCCATCTACCTGCTTTTTCCCCATAATCCTTAATTCCCTTACTATGTAAAAATCTATCTAACTGTATCGTAAATATATTTATCTAAGCAGAACATTACATTCGCAATGGCCTTATGATTGACTTCAAAGGCACAAAACTACTGTGTTGTGCCAATGGTTTTGGGACCACCTGGTAAAGGAAGCCATTGAAATAAAACTAGAGGAAAAGAATTTTAACAAAGAATAAGATGTTGCTTTAAGTAAGAACTAGAATTCGATTGCAAGCAAGGTGGGAGAGCAGCAATCTGATTGGAAGAGGACTAACCAATCAGGAAAAATGGACGATGGCGGTATAAATACTACCAGACTAGACATGCCCTGATAAAGATAACAGAGTTTGTCATTGAAACGTCAGTTAAAATCAATACTTGTATAATCGCTTCGCTTCTTTTCAGCAGCTCTCTGTTAAGTTCAACCTGCCTAACGCTCACTTTTTCAGATATCTCCAAATCCGACACTTTATTGCTCCTTTAATTCCTAACTTCCCTGAAATGCCTGCGAAAAATGCTATGGACCTATTTCTTTCCATTAATCCACTAGGTAAAGGTTTAATATCAATTATCCAAGATAAACTAGCAGCCTTACGATGGGCCCCTGTGGATAAAATTAAAATGGCCTGGGAGCAGGATTTAATTATCTCCTTATCCGAGGAGAGCTGGGACTCAGTTCTCAAATCGGTTAACTCAACCTCTCTTTGTGCTCGCCATTGCCTTTTACAGTTTAAGATTGTTCACAGAGCCCATATGTCTAAATCTAAACTATCTCGATTCTACCCTGGCATTAGCCCGCTCTGTGATAAATGCAAGAGGGGCATGGCCTCTCTCATCCATATGTACTGGCTCTGTCCTAGCTTGGAGAAATTCTGGAAAGATGTCTTCACTACATTATCGGGTATTCTGAATCAGCACCTAGGACCAAACCCCTTAATTGCTCTGTTCGGTTTTTGGGGCGAGACAGATTTATGTCTGGGTCCGACCTAATGCCGAATACTATCCTTTGCCTCTCTCCTGGCTAGACGCTTGATCCTCCTTAGATGGAGAGATGTTGCCCTGCCCACTCATGCGCAATGGCTTAATGACATTATGGCCTGCTTGGACCTCGAAAAAATTCATTATTCAGTTCTTAATTCGGATCTAAAGTTCCATAAGGTCTGGGAACCTTTTATCGAGTACTTTCATAACCTTCCTCTTGACTAGGGTTTTTTTTTCTTCTTTTCGGTCCCTTGCTTTCAGCTCCCTTTTTTTTTCTGGTAGTAGGCATTATTATCCTCTGTTGCTAAGTGTATTCACAGTCTGGGAGTTTGACTGTCCTGACCTATACTCTTTATACTGTGTTGTGGTCGGTCTGGAGTTGTTGTTTTTTATCTTGTGTTGTGGGGCTTGGGGATGACACTAAGCTTACTTGTCTTTAATTTAGGTGTTTTTTTGTTAAATTCTCTTCCTTTGTAGCATATTGTTATTGTATGCGTAATTTTGCACTGTATTGGGATTTGGGGTTTTTAATTTGTAAAATGTTTTGAAAAACTAATTAAAAAATGTTTAAAATCAATACTTGTACCCGGCTTGAAGCTCAAGAAGAGTTTATTTGGGACAGTACACTGTTAATGGCAAGGTCCTTAACACTGTTGATGCACATTGGGAACTTAGGGTAAAAATTTAAGCTCCTTGAAAGTACCTACATGGGTTAATAAGGTGGTGAAAAAAGCATATGGCATGCTTGATTTTATTAGTCAAAGCACTGAGTGCAAGAGTCAGGAAGCCATATTGAAGCTTTATAAAACTTTAGTTTAGCCACATTCTGTTCTGGTTGTCCCTTTAAGGCTTTGGAGGAGGTGCAAGAGAAGTTTACAGGGTGTTTCCTGGATTAGAGGCTGTGTGCTATAAGAAAAGACTGCATGAACTTAGGTAGTTTTCTCTGAAGCAGAAGAGGCTGAGGGGAGATATAATAGAGATTTATAAGATCATGAAAGGCATTGATAGAGTAGACAGACAGTATCTTTTGTTCAGGGTTGAAATGTCTAATACTAAAGGACTTGCATTTAAGATGAGATGGAATATCTCACATCAAGTGCCTGGCTCATCCTTTTGCAGGGTTCCCTAAAGTTTAACTTGCAGGTTCAGTCGGTGGTGAGGAAGGCAAATGCAATGTTAGCATTCATTTCGTGGTGACTTGAATGTAAAAGCAAGGATGTAATGCTGAGGTTTTATAAGCTGTTGTCAGACTGCACTTGGAGTATTGTGAACAGTTTGGGGCAAAGGTCTACTGGCATTGAAGAGAGTCCAGAGCAGGTTTGCAAGAATGATCCCATCAATGAAATGGTCAATGTATGAGGAGCATTTGATGGCTCTGGGCTTGTACTCACTGGAACAATAGAAGAGTGACCGGGGATCTTACTGAAACCCATTGAATATTGAAAGACCTGGATACGGTGGATGCGGTAGGATATTTTCTATACTGGGGAGTCTAGGACCAGAGGGTGTGATGATATGACATGTAAGAATGTGATTGGAGAGAGTTCTGAGCATGTGCAGGAATGATAGAAAGATCAAGAATCATGGTATTGTAAACGTGTTGTGGTTGTTGTTAAATAAAAGTTTTATTTCTTCCAGAAGATGTTTCTTTATTAGTAACCCACGGTATGTATGAATATAAAGAACACAACATGGTGTTAGAAGTTGGTCTGGAAGAATAATACGTTTCCTAATACAGGAGAATTGAGGATAATTCTCTGAAAAAAGAGTTCATACTGTTTTGGCGTTTGCTAACAGTTTTACAAATGGAAGGTTTGCAACCTCCATCAACACTTCAAATGTCTGGGAACATAGCTGAGAACTGGAGAAAATTTAAGCAACATTTTGAATTGAATTTATTGGGGATCGATATGGATTGAAAACTGGAAAAAACGAAAGCTGCGCTTCTACTCCACATAATAGGTGATAGATAGATAGATAGATAGATACTTTATTCATCCCCATGGGGAAATTCAACTTTTTTCCAATGTCCCATACACTTGTTGTAGCAAAACTAATTACATACAATACTTAACTCAGTAAAAAAATATGATATGCATCTAAATCACTATCTCAAAAAGCATTAATAATAGCTTTTAAAAAGTTCTTAAGTCCTGGCGGTAGAATTGTAAAGCCTAATGGCATTGGGGAGTATTGACCTCTTCATCCTGTCTGAGGAGCATTGCATTGATAGTAACCTGTCGCTGAAACTGCTTCTCTGTCTCTGGATGGTGCTATGTAGAGGATGTTCAGAGTTATCCATAATTGACTGTAGCCTACTCAGCGCCCTTCACTCAGCTACCGATGTTAAACTCTCCAGTACTTTGCCCACGACAGAGCCCGCCTTCCTTACCAGCTTATTAAGACGTGAGGCATCCCTCTTCTTATTGCTTCCTCCCCAACACGCCACCACAAAGAAGAGGGCGCTCTCCACAACTGACCTATAGAACATCTTCAGCATCTCACTACAGACATTGAATGATGCCAACCTTCTAAGGAAGTACAGTCGACTCTGTGCCTTCCTGCACAAGGCATCTGTGTTGGCAGTCCAGTCTAGCTTCTCGTCTAACTGTACTCCCAGATACTTGTAGGTCTTAACCTGCTCCACACATTCTCCATTAATGATCACTGGCTCCATATGAGGCCTAGATCTCCTAAAGTCCACCACCATCTCCTTGGTCTTGGTGATATTGAGGTGATGACGCAATTGAGGTATATAGTCATTTTATTTTTGAAAATGGAGATAATTTAAAGTTAAAATTCATAATGGGCAAATTTGAAGCATTTTGTATACCAAAGCATAATGTGATGTATGAGCTGTATAGATTTTTTGCATGCACGCAGAGAGCTGGTGAAACTATTGATCAATATGCTACTGAGTTGAGATATTGGAGTAAAACATGCAAGTTTGGAGAACTGACAGACTCCCTCATTAAAGACAGAATTGTTTGTGGCATTCTGGATAATGGTCAGAGAGAAAGACTGTTAAGAGAACAAGACTTAGACTTGGAAAAAGCTTTGATGCTCTGCAAAGCTTCGGAAACCGTGACATCACAGGCTAAAGAACTTTTCATTGAGAGCTGTAATGTAGATGCTGTGAGGAAGCGCAAACATATTAGAAAAAATAATAAAACAATGACAAAACCAACAGAGAGGAAGACGTCATCTGAGAGAAAAAAAGCTATGTGATTGCTGTGGGTGGCAGCATCAGCCAAAACAGTGTCCAGCGAATGGGAAAATGTGCAACGACTGCAGTAAGAGTGATCAATTTTCATGCTGTTGCAGAAGTAGAAGGAATATAAAACAAGTAAATGCAGTGCTTGAAAATGAACTTGAAGAGTTTTATATAGACGTGCTTTGTGAAAACAAAGTAAGAACGACTGGACTATGCCATTGCAAGTGAGTCAAAACAATATTCTGGTTAAACTTGATACTGGAGCACAAGTAAATGTTCTTGCAGAATCTGAATTTAATGCATTAAACCAAGACCAAAGTTACATCAGACAAATATAAAAGCGACTGGGCTTTCAGGTGCAGACATTCCAGTTAAAGGAACATGTGCGGCAAAAGTATCACACAAAAATATTGCACACACACTTTCATTTGTGGTGGTACCAAGGAATATACAGTCAATACTGGGTTTATCTGCCTGTGAGAGACTGAATTTGGTGAAAAGAATTTTAGTCCTGGACAGTGACACAGAGTCAAAATACAGTGACCTGATAAAAGAGTATGAGGACTTGTTCAAAGGGCTTGGTTGTCTTCCAGGAGAGCACACGATTAAAATTGACACAGTGCCACCCATAGTACATCCATGTAGAAAAGTGCCTTTTGCATTACGTCATCAACTGAAAACAGAGCTTGACAGAATGGAACGGCTAGGAGTCATTAAAAAAATTGATGATCCAACTGAATGGGTCAATTCACTTGTCATTGTTGATAAGAAAAATGGAAAACTGAGGATTTGTTTAGATCCAAGAGACTTGAATTGAGCCATCAAAAGAGAGCATTTCAAATTGCCTACTCGTGAAGGGATTATGTCACAGTTTGTTAATGCAAAGTACTTTAGTAAATTAGATGCATCCTCTGGATTCAGGCAACTTAAACTAGAGGAACTGAGTTCAAAGTCATGTACCTTTAACACTCCTTTTGCCAGATGTTGTTTTCTTCGGCTTCTGTTTGGAATTGCATCAGCTCCTGAAGTGTACCATAAACCATTCACATGTTATATGAACACATTGAGGGCGTGGATACTTCCATGGATGATATTGTTGTTTGGGGATCATCTAAACAAGAGCACGATGCCAGACTCAGACAAGTCTTTGAGGCAACACGCAAGGCTAACCTGAAGTTGAATAAAGACAAATGTCAGCTAGGAGTGACTGAACTTACCTCTGTGGGTGATATCATCAGCAATGAGGGTGTGCGTTCTGATCCATTGAAGGATTTTGCTATTGAGAACATGCCAAGACCGCAATGTAAAAAGGATGTTCAAAGGTTCATGGGAATCGTCAACTAGATGGGAAAATTCATACCCAAACTCTCAGAACAGCTTTCTCCATTGAGGCAGCTAACAGAAAAGAAAAACAAATAGAGCTGGAATCATGAACTGGAGAAGGCATGGCAAAATCTCAAGGAAGTGCTCACCAAAGAACTTGTGTTGAAATTCTATGATACTGAGAGACCCATCAAAATCTCATGTGATGCATCTCAAGCAGGCTTAGGAGCAATATTACTCGAGAAACATGATAAGGAATGGCTACCTTATGGCATAGGAATGGCACATGCATCTCATTCATTATCTAATCCAGAAACAAGGTATACCCAAATTGAAAAAGAATTGCTCAGCATTATGTTTGCTTGTGAGAGATTTCAGCAGTTTGTGTCACGGCAATCTATTGATGTTGAAACTGATCATAAGCTGTTGATTGCATTGTTTCACAAACCTTTAAGTGACTGTCCTTTGCGGATTCAGCAAATGATGATCAAATTGTAAAGATATGTATTGAATATGTCCTACACACCTGGAAAATTCATGTACACGACTGACACACTTTCCAGAGCTGTGGATCCAACAACAAAAGACAGTCACGGGAACACTGTTGATGTTCAGGCATTTGTTGATATGATCATAGAGACTGTACCTGTTGCTCCCAAAAGGTTGGAACTGCTGTGTTTTGAGACAGGGAAGGACAAAATTCTCTGTCAGTTAATACAAGTGATGATGGATGGATGGTCAGATAATAGGCATGACTGTACCTCAGAAGTACAAGAATATTGGAACCACAGATCAGAACTTTCTGTTGTGGATGGGATATTATACAAAGGTAGCAGAATTGCGATTCCTAAAAGTCTCCAAAAAGAAATGCTTGGGAAAATTCATGAAGGCCACCTAGGTATTGAAAAATGTAAGAGAAGGGGGCGGGAAGTGATGTTTTGGCCCAGGATGAATCATTTCCTCTAGCTCAACGCAGGGTCATCTACTAGAGACCTCAGCCTTGGAATCACACGTTCATTGCCATTTTTGTTATTATTTGCGTTTCTTGGTTCTTATTTGTTCAGGGAGTAGATCGATTAAGTTTTATTCTAATTTCAATGATACATTGACAGATAAATACAGACGGCTAAGGACAAGGTAAAATTCATTTCTTTTAATGTCAATGGGCTATTAAATCCAATCAAACATAAGATAATTTTATCCAATTTGGAACAATTTGATTCATACTGGGAAAAATGGTTTAACTACATAATGCCTCATAGGCCTGATTTTATTCTCACAAATCAAGGAATCTGTTGTAAAAAAAAAGAGATCACTCCTACTTGTATATAGTTCTTTCCTTTTGCTTGTTTTTTCTTTCCACTCTTTTCTATAAGTGTGTACCTCAGATAAATACTTTGTGGAGATTTGTAATATATATGATTATATGATATATATGTACAATGTCTGAAATACATCTTATGGAAATGTTTGATGATGAACTTCAATAAAAAAATAAATTACAAAAAAAATAAATTGCAGAATTGGTGTTTTCTTGTCAAATATGCCTTAAGTACCAACCTAGTAAGCCTAAGAAGCCACTGTATCTACATCCTAGTCCTCAGAGACCTTATCAGAAGGTAGGCGTTGATCTGTTTGTAACTGACAACAAATATTATCTATTAATAACAGATTACTACTCATTGTATCCTGAAGTGTGTGGTCTGAGCAGAACAACAGCAGAGAATGTAATTACATGCATGAAATCAGTTTTTTCCAGACATGGTGTACCTGATGAAGATTTCACAGACAATGGTCCACAATTCAATGGTGAGTGCATGAGACATTTTGCTCAGGAATGGGGCTTTGTTCATACAACATCTAGTCCATTTTTCCCTCAGTCCAATGGATTAGTTGAGAAATCAGAAGGAATTGTCAAGAAACTGATGCATAAAGCAAAAGATCGTGGAGGTGATTTTTATAAAGCCTTGTTAGCCTATCGCAGTACTCCACTTGAATGTGGATTTTTGCCTGCTCAGCTCTTGATGAGACGCTGTTTGAGATCCAATCTGCCAATGGATGAGAGCCTTCTGAGAACAGAGGGAGGTGAACAAGTGAAAAGATGGAAAGATGAACACAAAGTAAAGCAGAAAACATATTTTGACAGACGTTCTCGTCCATTACCTGAACTACACCAAGGAGATGAAGTAATGATACAAGACAAAATGAACACGTGGACACAGAAAGCTACAGTACTTGAAGAAATACAACCCAGATCATACATGGCCCAAACAGAAGAAGGAGCAATGTTAAGAAGAAATCGCAAAGACCTCAAGAAAGAGCCAACTTCAGAATTTCAGTTAACTGATGCAGACCAGACGAAATATGAAAATAACAATGAAACACAAGAACTGCGTGAACCACTTAGAAGGTCTACTCGTGTTTGTAAACCCCCAGAGAGACTGATAGAGACATGATAAATTATGCATTTTCTCTGTTCAATGTTGCTAATTGTTTTTCTTTTCAAGGAAAGGAAGAGGTGGTGATATCCCGTGTAAGAACGTGATTGGAGAGACTTCTGAGCATCCGCAGGGATGATAGAAAGATTGAGAAACATGGTATTGTAAACGTGTTGTGGTTGTTGTTAAATAAAAGTTCTATTTCTTCCAGAAGATGTTTCTTTATTAGTAACCCATGATACGTATGGATATAAAGAACACAACAGAGAGCACAGCCTCAGTATAAAGGGACATCTATTTAGAACAGAGATGAAATGGAATGTCTTTAGCCAGATGGTGGCTATATGGAAATCATTGCACAGTGACAAAAGTCATTGGATATATTTAAAGTGGAGGTTGATAGGTTCTTGATTAGTTAGGCCATCAAGGGTTATAGGGAAGAGGCAGATAAATGGTGTTGAGAAGGATAATAAATTAGTCATGATGGAATGGCAGAGCAGACTAGATGGGCCAAATGGCCTAATTCTGCTCCTATGTCTTATGGTCTTGTTGTCCTATGGTCTAATGGAATAAGTTCAAAAGCAAAGTGGGGGCAAGGTTTTTTTTTACACAGAAAATGGTGGGTGCCTGAAATGCGCTTCTGCGGGTTGGTATGGAAACAGCTACAATGGAGGTGTTTAAAAAGTTTTTAGATAAGTGCATGAATGTGTGGGAAACAGAGGTTTATGGACATTACATAAGCAGAAGTGATTGGTTTAGTTACTTGCTAATTTAATTAGTTCACACAACAACAATGGAGCTTACTTGGAAATTATCTCTCAGCTTCAAGTAAAATCATGCTCTTTCCACCTCTTTCCACCTTTGTCTTATCTTGAGGACCTCAAAATTCCCTGCCTTGTCTAATATACTGTAGGTCTTAGATTAGGAATCATTTGTGAGGCAATTTAATAAGAACTTTTCTTACAAATAATCTATAAAGTGGAAAGTGAATTTCCATTTAGTAACATCTTCACATTTTCTGAATGAACGAAATTCAATAAATACCTGTTTTCTAGAAAACTTGTTTGATAGCATCTACTTTCATAAAATTATCTTAAAGTTATATATTTTAAACTTGGAATTGATGGATCAAATCTTAGCTTAATTTCATTAAATTTGCAAATGTTATTTAATTCCAGCATTATAAACTAAAGGTAATATCAAGTTTGGCAACATTTATAGAGGGAAACACAGGGAACAGTTTAAATTAATAATCTTTTGTGAACTCTATACTTTGAGCATTAAAATTTGCTAATAAAGTTCTTAGTACATTTGTAATTCTAGCATTCTGTTTTGAATTGCTGACTTTAATTGTTAAAATTTAACTGCATTAAATTCTGATTTTAATTGCTCCACCTTTAGTGGTTATGATATTAGGTCAGGTCTTACATTCTGGAGACCCTTTCTTTAAAACACACACAAACAAAAACACACACAAACACTCACTCACTCACTCACTCAAATCGCACGTCTTTGACAAAGATTGGTCACTTTTCCAGATAATTCATATTCTGATAATACTCTATTAAGCCACTTGAATTATTTCATTACATTAGAAGTTCTATATAAATACATGATACTCAAATTTGTTCGGAAAAGTACAGCAAACATTATTAGTTGCAAGTAATTTAAAGTTCAGAAAGTATTGAAATGAGCATCATAGAACAGTACAAAACAGGAACAGGCCCTTCAGCCCACACGCTGTGCTTAACCAATTACAACAGTAACCCAAACGAACTAATCCCTTCTGCCTACATAATGTCCATATCCTTCCATTTCTCGCACATTCATATGCCTATTTAAGTGCCTCTTGCACACTTCTATTGTATTTTCTCTACCACAACCCCAAGCAGTGCATTCCAGGCACCTAGCACTCTCAGTGTAAAACACTTATTTCACATCTCCTTTGAACTTAATCCATTTCAGCTTAAACATATGTCCCTTGTTATTAGATATTTCAATGCTGAGGAAAATATACTGTCTGTCTTCTCTAAACCTTCCTGATAAACCTCTTCTGCACACTACAAGGTCTCAACATCCTTTGTTTAATGGGGTGACCAAGAACTGAATGGAATACTCCAGATTCAGCCAAACTAGAATTTTATAAAGCCGCAAGCATAATTTCCCAACACAAATTCAATTCTTCACCTCATAAAGCAAGCATGCCATATGCCTCCTTTACCACTCTATCAACTTGTGCAGCTCCTATTTGATGAGCAAAAAAAATCTTTAGGTAAGATCATTTGTGCAAATTTATTAAAATAAAATCTATAACCACCATCCATTATTTCTCCCACTATAAAAGCCACCATTTCTCTATCCCTTCAATTTGCAGCACTTATCAGATCTATCTAGTCCAGTTGTTTCTCGCTGTACCAAATGCAAGCAATATTGACAGAAGCAGCAACCTTTTTGCAATCTGCCCACAGTGTCTCTAGGTATCCACCAGGTGGTGCTCAAGACCAATTGATGATCAGTCCTTCCTCATATCCAAAGGATAAATGGTAGGTCCCATTGATTATAGGAGTTAAGAAACTTTCTCTCTCCTTAATATAGAAAAATATTATTATAAAATACTGCTTGGAACGATTGAAAACACACTGCTTTTGATCATGCTTTATATCATCTCAGGATGTCCCAAAGAGTTTCACAGCCAAAAAAGTACTTTTTGTAGAGAAGTTACTGTTTTAATGCAAGAAATACAAAAGGCACTTTCCAAGTTCCTATCATCATCATTAAGATACCAGCTAGATAATCTATTATTTTCTCCAGGGATGTTGTTTTAAAGTTAAATTACTCAGGACAGGAATATCTTTCTTACTTCTATATTAAATGAAGTCATGAGATATTCTTGACCACCTGTAAAGGCAGACAGAGCCTTGGTTTTCCCCCTCATTCCAAGATAACAGCTCCAATGGTGCCTCAGTGACCTCAGTACCACAGTGGCACATCATCCTGTTTGCATTGTGCCTCTGTCCTTGATTTGAGCTTGAATCCATAATCTTTTGACTTCAGCATGAGAGTGTTACCCATCTTGGACATATTTACGGAATAAGACAAACAAAATGCTGGAGGAACTCAGCAGGTCAGGTATGGAAACAAATAACTAGTCGACATTTTGGGTCAAGGCTCTCACTGTCCAAGTAACTGCTAACTGTGTCCTTGATTGGCGTTTGTAGAGCTTTCCTGCCGTTAAAACAACTGGTCTGAATTAATGTATCACAAACAAGAGAAAATCTGCAGATGCTGAAAACCCAAGCAACACACACACAAAATTCTGGAGGAACTCAGCAGGTCAGGCAGCATCTATGGAAAAGAGTACAGTCAAAGTTTCGGCTGAGGCCATTCATCAGGATTGTGTATTAGTGCAGTGGTCCCCAACCACCAGGCTGCGGACCGGTACCGGACTGCAAAGCACGTGCTACCAGGCCACGAGGAAACAATATGATTTGGCAATATGAAACAATATGAGTCAGCTGCACCTTTCCTCATTCCCTGTTGTGCCCACTGTTGAACTTGAATGCACGCGAGGTCATTATCCACGCGAGATCATCAGTTGCCTAAATGCAGTGATACCCTCACACCAGGGATCACTGGTTGGCCTCGATTAACCGGCCGCCTCACGCGGCCAGCGGGAAGTGCTGTCGCTACTGGTCTAGAGCGCAGACAGATGGGCGTCACTTCTAAGCCTGTTTAGCACACCGAATGTTCGTGGGGAACCCAGTGCTAAAATATTGTTTCGTAAGTAGCAGAGCAGCTACCTCACTGTGATCTACTGAAAGTCATCCCTCGAGCCAAATCTGTCGGCCGATAGATCCTTACAAGGGGGGCGGGTGTGTGTCCTGTCTCACTCCTCTCTCGGTCGCTCGCTCTCTTCAGACTGCGACTGCCGCGGCCCCAGCACAGGGACCTCCAGCCCTTACCTTGTCCTCTCACCCCACCCACGACCAGCCACACCTGGTCAAGGCGTCTGGTGGCGGGTGAGCGGGAGGCTATCTAATGAGGCATTGAAGTCCTCAAAACTCAAAAGTCAAAGCACCCTGCACTTAAAGACAAACCCATTGAGTTTTGAGCGGAAAAAAAAACGTGAGCAAGCGGGACAGAAGCAAATGCTGATAGCCATGGACACAAAATTGTGGAATAGACTGGACATAAGGAACCCCCTTCAAGTATTGCTATATTCCGGTCGTGATTAACACCACCACCACCACCCCCCCCCCCCCCCCCCCCCCCCCCACCACCAGTCAGCAAGAATATTGTCAATATTAAACCGATCCGAGGTGCAAAAAAGGTTGGTGACCCCTGTATTAGTGTACAGGTAGACAGGTGGTCCCTGAGTTATGAACATCTGACTTACGGACAACTCGTACTTACGAACCAAGGAAGAAGAACGCTGTCCGCCATTTTAAGTCAGATCACGACACTGTCCGCCATTTTAAGTCATTGCCGTTAACACTGTGTTGAGTGTGTAACTTTGTATTTGGCTTAAATTTTTCTTAGCAAGATTGACCCTGACCCCGCACCCCCCCCCCCCCCCCCCCCGTTTTGGTTGGCTGGAGGCGCAGTGAGATCAGCACCGGGCTGGAGAACAGAGGTGCCCGAGTTCGATCCAATGACAGACCACTCCCGTGCCGGGTTGATGTCGATCCAGTGACTCCAGTACCATCCGTGCTGGGTTGATGTCGAGCTCACAACTCAACATCGTAAAAAAAAACACTGCCACCTCCAGTTTAAATTCCCATTCGGAATATTGTGGAGGATCAAATACCCAAACCCAGCACTGCCACCACTTGTCCCATTTAACCTGTCTCACTGCGGTGGTCTTTAGGACCCGGGGAATTCAGTGCGGTGGTCCTTAGGACCCAGCGGACCTTGGGAGCCGACGGAGTGTTTCTGTTCTGTTGACGGAAGGTGATCGTGATTGAACATAAAGTGGAAATAATAAAGCAATCGGAAAGAGGTGAAACGCCATCAGTCATTAGAAAAGCGTTAGGCTACAGTCGGTCAACGATCAGAACAATTTTAAAAGATAAAGTGAGAATAATGAAGCATGTGAAAGGCCCTGCCCCGATGAAAGCTACAATTATTACTAAGCAACACAGTGGTTTAGTTATTGGAATACATATGTTTCTTAAGTGTTTTATATGCATAGAAAGGTAAAATATATACTACAAATGTATATACTAAGACAAACGTTTGACTAACTGATGCTAAATAATACCAGATGTACTTGTTTCAAGTTACGTACAAATCCGACTTAAAGACGGATTCAGGAACTGAACTTGTTCGTAACCTGGGGACTACCTGTATACCATTTTTCTGAATTAGTGTACGAAGTTTGGAAGACTTGATTCTTTAGATATTTGAAAGATTATGACAGCCATTGTACTTATAGAATTATATCAACAGCAAAGTAAAATTAAGCAACAACTGATCTTTAAACATTTAATGACCCTTTTAGCGTCTAGTTATGGATCACATTAAATCTCACCTTACTGCTACACTGGACACTTTCTAGTCCACTTATCACTCAGATCAGTCCACTGATGATACCACAGCCTCTGCACTGCACTCTGTCCTGACCACTGGAAAATGGTGCCTTATATGCCAGGATGTTGTTTATCAATTTCAGCTCAATGCTTAATATGAAGCTGGCAGGTTGTGGTGAACTAGATATACCTGTCTGACTGCTCCTGTGGCTCCTCCCACAGACCCTGCTGACTGCTCCTGTGGCTCCTCCCACAGACCCCTGTATAAAGGCGACTGTGGGCTGCTGCTCTCCCTCATTTTCCCCAGGATGTAGTGTTGTTTATTCTTCCAGTCAATAAAAGCCGATATCTCGCTTCCTAAGTCTCAGCGTGAGTTATTGATGGTGCATCACAGGTAAACTGTCCTTGATGGGTCTCAACACTTCTTTCTATAACTAGATCCTGGACCTCTTGTCAGAAATCTCATGGTCAGTCCACGTTGGCGGAAACATCTCTAGCTCCATCACGCTGGGCACCGGTGTTCTCCAGGGATACATGCTCAGCCCACTGCTGTTCACGCTGCTGACACATGGACTGCACTGCAAAATCCAGTTCAAACAAAATCATCAAGTTTGCTGATGACTCAACAGTGGTTGGCCTCATCAACAATGACGACAAGATGGCACGCAGGAAGGAGGTACAGTAGCTGGTAGAATAGTGCAAGCAGAACAGCTTGAGTCTCAATGTGGACAAAACCAAACGGACAATTGTGGACTTTAGCAAGAAGCTGGCTGAGCACACCTCACTACACATACATACACGGCTCTTCCATGGAGAGTTGGGAGCACCAAGTTTCTAGGAGTGTACATAGCAGATGTTCTCACCTGGTCCCTCAAAACCACTTCTTTGGACAAGAAAGGACTTCCTGAGGAGATTGGGGGAAGGGAGGCTCAAACTTTTTCATCCGACCCAATGTTTACAGGAGCACTATCAAGAGTGTCCTGACCTGCTACATCACTCACCTTGGTGGCTCATTGCTGTAGACTCACTTTTGAGGATTCTGCGGTTTGACATTTAATGTTCTGTGTGTTATTTGTTTCCTTTCTGTTGTTTGCATGATTTGTTTTCTTCCACACATTTGATGGTCTTGTGTGGGGTTTTTCGTTGAATGGGTTGTATGGTGTTTCTTTGTTTTGTGCCTGCCTGCAAGAAAATAAAATCTCAGGGTTCTATACTGTATATGTTGATAATAAACATACTTTGAACTTTGGTAATGGAACTGCAAAGCATCTAACTACAGGTTCCTACCAGAGATTGTGGGTTCTGCTGAGAAGATCACTGGGGTCTCTGTTCCACCTATTGAGATGTTTATCAGAACCACTGTGAATGAAAGGCCCTAAGCATAGTCACTAATCCAACAATCTTTTTGACTCCCTTCCATCAGCATGTGGTACCGTAGCATTAGGACAAGAACTGTTAGGATAGGAAACAGCTTTTTCCTTCAGGCCATAAGACTACTGATTTCCCTGCCACCACCCTGGTCTCATCACATATGAAGCATCAGTAACAGTACACTGTTACAAATACAAGAAATTCTGCAGATGCTGGAAATCCAAAGCAACATACTAGGCAGGCAGGCAGGCAGCATCTATGAAAACAGTTGATATTTTGGGCTGAGACCCTTCATCAGGACCTGTAAAACATCAACTATTTACTCTTTTCCATAGATGCTGCCTGGCCTGCTGAGATCCTCCAGCATTTTGTGTGTATTATGTTTCACTGTTTACTTTTTAACGTGTCATAAATGCACCTTATTATTTGTTAATTTATTTATGGTAATATTACTTTATGTGATTTGTGCATGTTATGTGTACTCTGTTGTGTACCTTGGTGCTGAAGAGCATTGTTTCATTTCACAGCATACATGTGTTTGGTTGAATGACAATAAACTGAACTTGAAGTTAAATTAGAGCATGGCTAATTTTGATGTCATAAGATAGAAACTTGTAAAAGTTGTTTGGAAGAGGCTGTAACCAAGTCAAAGGACATACAGCAAGTAGGAAGCTTTTAAAAGTGAGATGGGAGGAATTTAGGCCCAGCATGTTCCTGTTAGAGTGTACAGCAAATGTGGCCAAGATGGGAGGAACCTGGTTGATGAAGGATATCAAGGCTCTGATCATGAAAAACAAGGAGACATATGTCAGGTAGCATAAAACTTCTAGGACATACGTAAGAAGGAAATCAAGGAGGGCAAAAAGAGGACATGAGGTAAGTTGACAGATATATAAAGGAAATTTTAAGAGGTTCAATAAATATATGAAGACCAAGAGGGTAGCTAAGGAGGGAATATATCCCATTAAAGATTAATATAGTCATCTATACGTGCAGCTGCAGGAGAAGTGTGAAATCATAAATGAGTATTTCTCACAGTGAAGTAGGTCATGGAAGTTAGGGTATTCATGAAGAGAACAATGTTACCTTGTAAAAAAAATCCACATTCAGAAGAAGAGGTGCTGGCAGTCTTAACGTGTGTAAAGATGAATAAATCCCGAGGACTTGACCAAGTATGGGATATTGACGACTTTCCTCACTACCTATAACTCCAACAGTTTTTGTGCTGTCTCCAAACTTACTAAACAACCCACCTGTATTTTCATCGAAATCACTTATATAGAGATCCCAGCACGATCTTTGTGGAAAATCACTGTTGAGAGACTACCATTCGGAATACCACCTCTCCACCACTACTCTCAATATTCTAAGGCAATCCAGTTTTGAATTCAATCTATCAAATCTCCATGGATATTATGTGCCTAAATGCTTTAGAGAGTCTGTGTAAATAATATCTTCTGCCCTGACTCAACAATTATCTTTATCACCTCCTCAAAAATCTCAATTAGGTTTGTAAGACCTCTCCCACCATACTGATTATCCCTATTAAGTGGATGTGAGCACTTTTACTGATGTGAGTAGATCATATTCTAAGAATCTGCTTCAATAATTTCCCTACCACAAATGCAAGGCTCATTGGTCTATAATCTCCTGGCTTACCTTTCTTGTCCTTCTTAAATAGAGGTATAGCTCTTCTCCAGTTCTCTGAGATCTTACCTGTAACTAAAAAGGATACAAAGTTCTCTGTCAAGGCCCAAACAATTTCCTCTCTTGCCTCTCTCAATTTCCTGAGATAGCTAACATAAGGCTCATCCACCTTATTAGTCTTCAAGAATGCCAACACCTCCTCCTTCTTGCTACCAACATGTCATAGAATATCAACATTACCCATCACTGATCACATTATCCTCCATATGCTTCATCTTGATGAATACTAATAAAGTTATGTATTCATTTGTTAATTGATCCATTTCCTATGGTGCAATGGATAAATTCCCTCCTTTGTCCTTGAGTGGCCCTATCCTCTCCCTAGTTACCATTTTGTTTCTAATGTATATAAACCTTGAACATTGGTGCTTCATAAAGGAGCCATCCAATTTGCATTTTGTTTCTCCAGTGTAAAAGAGATCATACCATATTGTGAACAGTAGATTGAGAGAAGTGCATCATTGAATTGTTTGGTTTTCTGGAAAGAGAAGGACTGGTGATGCATTTCCTGCATTTGTAGAGGAAATTAAGGGGAAATGATCATTCATGATATTGAAAAGGGAGAAGGAGGAAAATATGTCTGATGATGGAATCTCAATGAAGGTGACAGAAATTGCAAAGAAGATCTGCTGAGGTGAAAACTGGTGGGGTGAAAATTGAAGAGCAGGGGAACCTTCTCTTTGTCTCAAGAAAAAAATGGGATGAAAAAGAGATGTAGGAAGTAGATGACATGCAGCAAAATGCTCTGCTGGCAACAGTAGATGGGATGTCGAGGTTTAGAAAAATGAAAAACATCTCAAAGGCAGCTGTGTGAAAAGATGGGATGGAGACAGTGGAACTAGAAGAATAGAATGGAGTTTCAAAAGACACAGGGTAAGCAGAAGGATAGCCAAGGAAACTGTGGGAGTCTGTGGGCTATTATGATGCTTTCTGCTCACCTAAACTGAGATGATGAAGGAAAAAAATCAGAGATGGGCTGTGTGAAGGTGAAAGTAAAGTTGATTTGGCAGCAAAAATAATGTTTTTTTGAGTTGTGTTTGAATGCAGGAAGTACCGCTAGTGCAATTATCACTAATTCAAAAAAAAAGAGTTGAGGAAAGGGACCTGAGAAAGACTGAAACAGTCTGTTTCAGACAATCTACTGTTATGAACCCCGTAACTGGGTCACTTACCAGCAAAGATAGAGAGGTCCGCTGAAGTCTGATGGTACTATTTTTAAACGTTTTTATTTATAAAGGGACACAAAAGTAAGGTTAATACAAACATTCAGATAATATACGTCGTCAAAACTCAATCTAAAGCGCAGGTATAGTAATAATCAACAATAAGAAGTAGCTCTATCGTTTGTCTAGGGGTAAAACTATTGTCCGATGGAAATATCAAAGTCTCGGAAGTTCATGCAGGCTTTTAGCCTTTCGGGGACCGCTGGGGTCTCACGTGTTGGAGAGAGAAAATAAACTTGCCAGCCTTTTGGACTCAACTCGTTGAATCGGGAACGTGGGTTCCCCGTTGTCATTTCGAAGTCTTTTTCAGGGTTATCAGCCACTCGTTCCCCAAGCTAGAGGAACCGAATCACACATGGCTCCCGAACAGCTTCCCGTCCTCACAGGAGCCATGAGCGATGGTCTCTCCTTCTGGTGCGTCGCTGGGGTACTGCCTCCTGCAGTCTCCTTTTTATCATGACTGGCAGATTTGTAAGTGTCAATCAAGGTAGGGTGATACAATCCCCACCCCACATTGCCCGAGGGTGTCCATGTCCCTGATAGCTGGCACATACTATAGAGTTGCAATTCACACAGGTGTCTCTAAGAACAATGGTCAAATCCGTTGCATTGTCTCTCATTTCCTGGGTCCAAGACCCGAATTAATAGTGATCTTGCAATTCTCCGGAAGGAGGGGGCTGATCCCGCACCCTTCGGCCCCTCAAAGCTGTGGTACATTCATAACACTACAAAAAAGATGGGGGTAGCTGGGGTCCATGTGAATTCCTACAGTCACACCTTCAACTTGAAGAAAGTAAGTGGTTGACAGAGAAAGTATACCCAAACAAGTGAATGTGTAAGTGGTTGGGGCTTTGTTGCAGGAAGGCTCTCAAACTATCCTGGTACGGGGATGGAGGTACAAAGTGATTATGCATGGAGATGAGCCAACTAAGAGCAGGAAATTGGAAACAATCAAAGTGGTCCCTGGACCAACCATCTTCAAGTCAAGTCAAGTCACTTTTTATTGTCATTTCAACCACAACCACTGGTACAGTACACAGTAAAACCGAGACGTTTTTCAGGACTATGGTGCTACATAAAACAGTACAAAAACTACACTGAACTACCTAAAAACAACACAGAAAAAAACTACACTAGACTACAGACTTACCCAGGACTGCATAAAGTGCACAAAACAGTGCAGGCATTACAATAAATAATAAACAAGACAATAGGCACAGTAGAGGGCAGTAGGTTGGTGTCAGTCCAGGCTCTGGGTATTGAGGAGTCTGATGGCTTGGGGGAAGAAACTGTTACATAGTCTGGTCATGAGAGCCCGAATGCTTCGGTCCCTTTTCCCAGATGGCAGGAGGGAGAAGAGTTTGTATGAGGGGTGTCTGGGGTCCTTCATAATGCCGTTTGCTTTGCGGATGCAATGTGTGGTGTAAATGTCTGTAATGGCGGGAAGAGAGACCCCGATGATATTCTCACCTGACCTCACTATCCGCTGCAGGGTCTTGTGATCCAAGACGGTGCAATTTCTGAATCAGGCAGTGATGCAGCTGCTCAGAATGCTCTCAATACAACCCTTGTAGAATGTGATGAGGATGGGGGGTGGGAGGTGGACTTTCCTCAGCCTTTGCAGAAAGTAGAGACGCTGCATTCTTTGCTAGGGAACTGGTGAGATTCTCCACCAGGTGAACACCAAGAAATTTGGTGCTCTTTGTGAAATTTGGTGCCGAGGAGCCAATGTTCAGCAGAGAGTGATCGCTCCGTGCCCTCCTGAAGTCAACAACCATCTCTTTTGTTTTGTTCACATTCAGAGACAGGTTGTTGGCTCTGCACCAGTCTGTTAGCCACTGCACCTCCTCTCTGTATGCAGATTTGTTGTTCTTGCTGATGAGACCCACCACGGTTGTGTCATCGGTGAACTTGATGATGTGGTTCGAGCTGTGTGTTGCAGCACAGTCGTGGGTCAGCAGAGTGAACAGCAGCGGACTGAGCACACAGCCCTGGGGGGCCCCCCGTGTTCAGTGTGGTGGTGTTGGAGATGCTGTTCCCGAACCGAACTGACTGAGGTCTCCAGTCAGGAAGTCTAGGATCTAGTTGCAGAGGGAGGTGTTCAGGCCCAGTAGGCTCAGCTTTCCAATCAGTTTCTGAGGAATGATTGTGTTGAATGCTGAACTGAAGTCTATGAACAGCATTTGAATGTACATGTCTTTTTTGTCCAGGTGGGTTAGGGCCAGGTGGAGGGTGGTAGCAATGGCGTCATCTGTTGAACAGTTGGGACGGTATGCGAACTGCAGGGGGTCCAGTGAGTGGGGCAGCAGGGTTTTGATATGCCTCATGACGAGCCTCTCGAAACATTGAGGCAGGACACTGAAAACTTCTTCGGCCTGGGGATGATTGTGGCGGCCTTGAAGCATGTTGGAACAACGGTGCTGCTCAGGGAGATGTTGAAGATGTCAGTGAGAACATCTGCTAGCTCGTCTGCACATCCTCTAAGCACTCTGCCAGGAATATTGTCTGGTCAAGCAGCCTTCCATGGGTTGACCCTGCACAGGCGAGACACAGCACCTGGTCATTTGCAGGAGCTGTTGTATCAATTATTTTCCTTCCATCATAACAGTAGAATTGAGAATGTTTTCTCTTGATTGCCCAAATATTAAATCCATTTACGATGCCTCAGCAGTAGAACAGCCCCTACTTGCATGCAACATTCAGGTCTGGGCTGGTAGGTACACGTAACATTTGATCTACAAAAATGCTGGGGAATTAAATTCTCCAGCTACCATTTACCCTTGATACTCAATGGCCCCACCATCAATGTACTCTTTGACCAGAAGATAAGCTGCACTGTTGATATGAATACTATTGACATGAGCAGGTCAAAAACCGGGTATTCAGTGACAAGTAGTTCAACTTCAGACATCCAAAGCCATTTCCACTTGTTGTAGTACATAAATCGGTAATACTCCCCATTTGCCCAAATGAGTACATTACAAACAACTATGAAGAAGCTTGACAGTATGCAGGGTAAAGAGCTCATATGATCTTCCACTTACTTGGTAATTCACTCCACTATCTGCAGACTAGGTGTGCCATCTACAAATTGATTTGCATTTGGTCACCCTGTCTTTTCTCCAAGAGAATCTTCAACACTGTGCACTGCCTAGAACCAAAGACGGGGGGTTCCAGGCACATGGCAATAAACCACCTTGCAGGTTCCTCGCCACGTCTCATACTATTCCAGTTTGAAAGTATGTATGTCACCAACCTTTCATCTTTTCTGAGTTTACATCCTGGAACTCAATATCCAAGAACACTGTGGAAGAACCATCACAAAATTTCTTTCAATAGTATTGGTTTTACCATATTAGACCATGATGAAACCAGTCAGGATACTCCCCACTGTGCATCTATAGAAGTTTGTCAAAGTTTTAGATGACATGCTCAATCTTCACAAACTTCTAAGAAAGTAGAAGTGCTGCTGTAATTTGTTTGTAATGGTGGATCCAGTACAGATCCTCTCAAATGATAACACTGATGAATTTGGAGTTGCTGGCTTTCTCCACCTTTGATGAGGACTGGCTCATAGACCTTGGGCTTCCTCCTCCTCTGGTCAATAATCAGCTCTTTGGTTTTGCTGACATTGAATGAGAAACTCCTGTTGTGGCACCATTTAGCCAGATTTTCAATCTCCCTTCAATATGCTGATTCGTCACCAGCTTTAATTCTGCCAACAGTGGTGTTGTCAGCAAACTGAAATATGACATTGGAATGGTGGATAACATTTCAGTATCCTGCCAGGTGTCATGATGGTTTCATATGGCATCAGTTATCTTGGCCCGATCAGAGGAAAAAAACAGATGGAAAACAAATTCAAGTTCAAGTTTATTGTCATAACCCAGGGTATAAATGCCATAAAAATTTGGCTTTTGCAGCAGATGCACAGAACATTACAAGCTTAAATTAAATACATTTAAATTAACAAAAATTATGCACAACATACACAGCAAAACAAACAGTAATAACATTACAGTATTAGTGCAAGTTGGGAGAAATACAGTGTGAGGTAGAAAATATGGATGGTTGGGGTCCTAATAATTTTGCTTTCCTGACACATTGGGCTAGGAGATGTCCTCAGTGTTAGGGAGGTCTGTATTCATGATGGAACTGGCTGAGTTCAACATTCTCTGAAGCCTCTCGCATTCCCAGGTGATAGTGCAAACAGCCAGAATAACTTTACACTGTACATTTGTAGAAGTTTGTCAGGGTTTTCTATAACATGTTGATTCTTCTTAAACTTCTAAGATAGTAGAGACACTTGCATACTTCCTTTTTGTTTGTATTTATGTGTTGGACCCACGTAAAAAACTTCTGAGATGTTGACACCCAAAAGCTTGAAGTTGCTCACTCTTTCCCACTGCAGACACTTCAATAAGGACTGGTGCTAGCTTGCCTGACTTCCCCTTGAAGTCCACAATCAGCTCCTTGATAACTTTGGCTACAAGGTTATTGTTATGGCACCACTCAACCATCTGATCTACTTCACTTCTCTGGCAGTAAAGTAGAGCAGACTTGATGGGCCAGATGGCCTAATTCTGCTCCTATGTTATATGGTCTTATGATCTCCACCTCCTCATCACCACCTATGATTCTGCCAAAAAATTTATCAATGACGTTCCTACGCTTAGCCACATCTTTGAAGGTATAGAGAGTAGAGCAGGGGCTATGTACACAGCCTGAGCTGTGCCTGTGTTAGTGGTCTATGAGGAGGAGATGAAGTTTCCATCCTTTACATTATGGTCTCCTAGTGAGGAAGTCAAGGATCCAAATGCAGAGAGAGGTACAAAGGCCCGAATCTTGGAGCTTGACAATGTTGAGGATATAATGGTGTTGAACGCTGAGGTGTAGTCAATGAACAACATCCTGACATATCTGTTCAGATTGTCAAAAGAGTGGTTACCAAACAGTATAGCGTCTGTACATTGTAGTTAGATGAATTGAAGGAGAGCCAAGTCTTTGTTGAGGCAAGAGTTGACTCAAACCATAAATAACTTCTCAAAGCACTTCATTATAATAGATGTAAGTGCTACCAGAAAGTATTCACTGAGGCAGGTCACCCTGCTCTTCTTGGAAACTGTTACAGTTGACATCATCTTGAAGCAGGTAGAAACCTTCAAGCACATATGTGAGAGGTTGAGTAAAGCTCCCAGCATAATCAGAGAACCCATCTGCCATGGACATTCGCTCTTCTCCCATCTTCCATTGGACGGAACATAGAACAGCCTGACAATATGTACCACTGGGTTCACCGACAATTCCTATGCCCCTGTTATAAGACTAATAAATATTTCCCTTGTACAGTAAGTTGGACTCTTGACCTCACAATCTACCTCATTATGGCCTTGCACCTTATTGTTTACTAGCTCTGCACTTTGTTCTTCACTGCTATGTTTTTTACCTTGTTCTGTGTAATGATCTGATTTGCATAACCTTGAGACAAGAGAAGTATTCACTCGATTCGGTACATGTGACAATAATAAATCAATTTTGGGCCCTCACAAGTCTGTGTACCTGGTCGAGTACTAAAAACCTGCACTGACCAATTGGCTGGAGTATTCAGGAAGATTGGAATTGAAATTGATTTATTATTGTCACATGTACCGAATCGAGTGAATACTTCTCTTGTCTCAAGGTTATGCAAATCAGATCATTACACAGAACAAGGTAACAAGGTAAAAAATATAGCAATGAAGAACAAAGTGTAACAGTTACAGAGAAAGTGCAGAGCTAGTAACGATAAGGTACAAGGCCATAATGAGGTAGATTGTGAGGTCAGGAGTCCAACTCTGGACCATGAGTCTTGATCTAGACCTCAGGTTCATCCAGGGCTTCAAGGTTAGGAGGATCCAATACATTTTCACTGACACACTCTCATCCACACAGGAAGGACTTGATGAAAACCATAAGGCATGGGAGCAGAATTAGGCCATTCAGCCCATCAACTCTCTCCAATGACAACACATCTTTTCTGAGATATGGGGCCCAAAACTGTTGACAATACTCCAAGTGCAGCCTGAGTAGTGTCTTATAAAGGCTCAGCATTATCTCCTTGCTTTTATATTCTATTCCCCTTGAAATAAATGCGAACATTGCATTTGCCTTCTTTATCACAACTTCTTTAACTGTAAATTAACTTTCTGAGGGTCTTGCACGATGACTCCTCCTCTGCACCTCTGATGTTTGAACCTTCTCCCCATTTAAATAATAGTCCGCAATATTGTTCCTTTTACCAAAATGCATTATCATACATTTCCCAACACTGTATTCCGTCTGCCACAATTTTGTCCATTCTTCCATTTTGTCTAAGTTCTGCTGTAATCACATTGCTTCCTCAGCACTACCTACCCCTCCACCTATCTTTGTATCATGAAGCTGGTGAAGACTGTAGCATATTTGTACAGATCTGTTGATGAGTCCCTACATGTTGTCCAGTCCACCGATTCAAAGAAATTCTGTATTTGCTCCTCCGACTCCCTCGCCATCTTGGTCCTCTGTACTGATGCCTCACTCTTCAGTCACTGCCTGTATACAGAAAGCAGAGGCACAGCTAGATGGTCAGATTTCCTGGAGTGCATGCATGGGATGGCTCAGTAGGTACACTTATTGGTCATATAACAGTGGTCAAATATGTTCCCAAGGTGTTGCAGGTGACATACAGGTAGTAAAGCAGAGGCTTCTTCAAACTAGTCTAGTTGAAGACTGTGTGATGATGGGGGTGGCATTCAAGTGTACTGTTTCATGCCTCTTAATCACAGCATAAATGCTGAGACTATTTTACATACCAGCTAGTGGTGTATAGGAGGTTTCAGATCCCTAGAGTCTAGTTTATAAATGTTTACTATCTATTGATTAGCACTTGTCAGCTTTCTCCAGTAACCATTTGGGAATGAATATCAGATCTTTAGGAGTTAGTTTAGTCTATTCTTTCAATAAGCCCATGGGGAAATAAAGCTGTCTTTGTTATTCTAATTTGGCTCTACCTGACTTATAAGCCTGATGTGCTAGCAGGCAAAAAGACCATGTTGTCTGCATTAGGGTCTCTTGTGGTTTAAAGTTTAGACTGCATCTGTTTTCTTTAGATATACATAGTAGTGAAAAGGGGTTTATTTATTCCTGAGAGATAAGAGGAGTCTCGATTTTAGACTTCCTGTGTCTGTTTTCCTAATCTTTGAATTTTTTTTCCAAGTAAGTTTCTGAGGCAATATCTATTTTTTGACTGGATGGAAAACAAGTTTTAATGAATCAAGCCATGTAAAACTCTAGCTGTTATGAAACAATAAGTTGTATGATTTACTATGAAAAATATAGGGACATTTAAGGTAGGCAAGACAAGCCAAACAAGACAGCAAAGTAAGACCAAGATAACAGCAAATCAGATAGTAGCAAATTAATATCAATATTCAAGTTTCGATTTCACTTATTTTCATGATCAAACTATGTTATAATAGAGGAATTAGAGTACAAATTTGCTTTGAACATTGAATTCAGTCTATTTTAAGAGTTCATTAGCTACATTCACCAATACTACATTTCTGCTACTCCAAGACCAAACTCCCTCTTTGAGGGAGTAAACGCATCTATCAAAAAATAACAATATATGTTTATAGATGAATTATTTCAATAGTTCTGTAAACCTCTAAAGAATGATTCCCATGATCTCGTGAAACACCTAATTTCTTGCGATGGTTATAAGATTGGACTTCTCTTATTTGATCTGTTAAGATCAAATAACTTGAATAATTTAAACATATTCACACTGTATTGTCCGAATGTACAAGTTGATCCTTGCTCATTGCTTGTTTTGAATTCATTGTGGGTAGCACAGCAGGTAGCAGATGGTCTCTTGCCTGAGGATGCCTGCCAAAGTAATTTTGTTTGTCATTTTCCTTCCCAATTAACACAAATATTTGTCCTATTCATGTGCCAAGCTGAAGTTATATTGATCTTTAAAAGGGATAGTTGATCAGAACTACAGAGGAATACCTGGATTGATAACATTGTGCACTTCTCCAAGGGCAATGAAAGAGAAAACTTGGCTTTTTGCTGCCAAGTGTTCTTGCTTACATTTTATTTTATCTCTGCCCAGTAGCAGCCTGTAATTACGTTGATTTCACTGCAAACCATTTCTTGTGCACCTCATGGTGGAATACCAATATATACAACATAAATGTGTAGAAAAGTGCCACATAACTAAAGTACCCGCAAAATAATTTTTATCCTCATCCATAAACTTTTAATTGCCTATCTTGAGAAAATCATATGACATTTGTAATTGAGAAAACAGTGCAATTGAAAAAGGTGACAGCAGCGAAATAAGTGAAAGAAAAATCTATTGACAGATGAAGTTCAATTACAAGACTTAGATTCTGAATTGCATTCAAAGCACAATATAAAGACTTTAGTTAATTCTTTGGGAATCATTTGTGCTTCTTGTACGTAGCACTCTGATTGTGTACAGCTCTGCAGCCTGTATTTTCAAGAGCGTATAACAAACCTGTCCATAATAAATTTTTGCAATATTTACATGTATTTTGAAATGAAAGAGATGAACAATTTTTTGCTTGATAATGAAAAGAAGGAATAAAGCCTTGCAAGTCTATAAGTACTTTCCATTAAGCAGGTTAACAGCCATTGTCTTTTAGCCAAAGTGTTTTACAGCCATTGACTTACCCTGAAACTGTACTTACTGAAGACCTGCAAGAACATTTGTGCCCAGCAGTTTATTTTCAGCCCTCATGTATGTTTCTTTTTCTGTGTGTGATAAAGAAAACAAAGCTCTAACCATATCCAGCAGAATAATAAATAAAAGTTTTACATTAAATGTGACAGGCATCTAAATTAAAAAGAAAGTATTAATGCTCAGAGCCAAAATGCTCCATTACAACTTTGTATGTAAAAGATTTTTCATATCCAACAGCCGATTCACATCTGTGACGAGAGCCAGATTTATGGAAGTGAGCTTCCCTTTTCATGCATAGATCTTCATGGGATCTAAACTATATTGTTTTATCACATGTATTTATAACTTGGTATGCCATTTTATTTAATAATAAATTTAGTTTCTTTCACACAATAATATCAAATCCTTGTTACAAGTGTGTGAAAGGACCTTGTCAACAATATTGTTCATAATTAAAGGAATTCTTGTGAAAAGAGTTAGTCATTTATCAATAGTAATTTTGAGTACCAATAATGATTTTGAGTATTGAAGAATGAGCAGCTGGTCAGCAGATTGCTCCAATCTCTTTGGTGCTTACAATACACTTAAACATTTATTGAAATAGTCCTGTTAATTTTGATATACAACTATTTTCACCATCTCTTTGGCTAAACGAGCCAAATTTCCTCAGAACACTTTTGCACAGAATTTATTGCTTTCCTACAACCAGTGTAACTTTATATCCTTCTAAAATGTCCAAAGAATCTCTTTATTATTTCAGACAAAAACTATGAAAAGTTGAAAAGGCCACAAACTACAGGCCATTGAGAAAAGATTACTTTTCCTTCCTTTTCATCTTTAACTGAAATATTTCACACTTCACTGTGATACATTCTTCCCTTCTCAGCCCAGGGGTCAAAATGTTTTAATAACTACAAGACTATTTTACGATCCAGCACGAAGTTAGCTTTGGCAAGAAACTATTACGAGGAATAGCAATCAACATATTGCTCCACAATAAATGGAAATCAAAGAACTGTAGAAGCTAAAAATTTGGAAATAAAAACACAAACTACTGAAAACAATCAGCAGTTGGGGCTGGATTCGTGGAAAAGAGAAACAAAGATAATATTCAGATCACAAACTATTCTCTCAGCACTTTTGTTGCCTAACTTTATTTTTCCCACTGAGTTAACACTTACAAACACTAATTTTGGTGACAGACACTTTTAATAAGTGAAGATGATTGTAATTTTATATCAGAAATCTAACTAACCATATCTGAATTGCCCCTCATTCTTTGTGTGTTATATATGTACTCAATTTTCTTTTTCCAATCACTACTGGAATGCTTGACAAATATTGTAAGTGTGATTGCAGCTCAGGGTTCGATTGAATGGCAGTAACCATGACACTGCCTTAACCTACACAAAAAGAAAGCATCCTTGCAAAAAGTAACAGATACAAATTGAGGAATTAATGGTAATGCACTATAAATGATCAATGTGCTAGCTGAATGTGAGTTACCTTTGCAACTACCATTTAAGGCCATCAATGACTGACAAAATTTCTTTGAGTTCCAGTACCAACAATATGGACATCTGCAGCATTAATATGGAAGAACACTTCATTTGAAGTGTAAAGGCAAAGCAGGTCTGGGAACTGCTGAAATATGACAATGTTAAATCACAGGGGACAGTATATTCCACACTTAACCTTTGTAGTAAAGTGGAGGAGGAGGGGAAATAAACAGCCAGTGCAGAGTCCACCTGTGGCAGGTCGGCTGTGGTTATTTAAAAAGGGAGCTTCGAGGGTGTTTGTCCATTGTATGTGACCTATTAATGGCGTCAACAGAGCTCTATGAACTAGATAAATTACAGAAGGGATAAGCAGAGTGGCCACTGTCGGCAGTAGTCCAGTGGCGACAGTAGAAGTGACAGGCTTTGGCTCAAAAGAGGCTTCAGCTCGGAAGAGGCATAAAGCTTCTGTGTAGGTTTCCTTTCTATCTTTTTTCCCCCTCTACTGTACCAGTTAAATGGCTGTGGTGTGTTCTTCGTGCTGGATATTGGAGTCTTGAGAGTCCCAGAGTCTCCCGGGGAACTACATCTGCGTGAAGTGCATCCAGCTACAGCTCCTTGAAGACCGTGTTGGGGATCCGGAGCAGCAACTGGATGACCTTTAGCTTGTACAGGAGAGTGAGGAGATAATTGATCAAAGTTACAGGGAAGTTGTCACCCCAAAGTTGCAGGAGGCGAGTAGCTGGGTGACTGTCAGGAGAAATGGAAATATGCAGTTAGAGCAGAGCACACTTGTGGCCATTCCCCTCAAAAACAAGTATACTGCTTTGGATACTTCTGTAGGGGATGACCTCTCAGGGGAATGCCACGGTAACCAGGTTACGGGTATTGGGCATAGGTCCATCGTGCAGAAGGGGAAGAGAGAGAAGAAGGGAGCAGTAGAGATAGGGGACTCAATAGTGAAGGAAACAGACAGAAGATTTTGTGGACGTGAATGGTATGTTGCCTCCCAGGTGCCAGGGTCAGGGATGTCTCAGATCACATCCACAGCATTTTGGAGAAGGAGGGAGACCAGCCAGATGTCTTGGTACATATTGGTACCAATGACATAAGAAGGAAAAGCAAAGAGGTCCTGAAAAGAGAATTTAGAGAGCTGGGTAGAAAGCTGAGAAGCAGGACCTCCCGGGTAGTAATTTCTGGGTTGCTGCCTGTGCCATGCACCAGTGAGGGTAGAAACAGGATGTTTTGGCAGATAAATGCATGGCTGAGAAGCTGGTGAAGGGGGCAGGGCTTCAGGTTTTTGGATCATTGGGGCTTCTTCTGGGGGAGGCATGATCTGTCAAAAGTGACGGGTTGCACCTGAGCCCGAGGGGGACCAATATTCTCGGGGGCAGGTTTGTTAGAGCTGTTGGGGAGGGTTTAAACTAACTTGGCAAGGAGGTGGGAACCAGAGGGAAGGGACTCAGGAAAGGACAGATGGTAAAAACGTAAAGATAGCGTGAAGTCAGATTGTCAGAAAGGACAAGCAGGTGATGGAACTTAGTTGCAGCCAACAGGCTGAGTATCATATCACTAAGGATGCAGAATCAGAAAGGATAGTAAATACGGTACTCAAGGTGTGGTATCTTAGTGCACATAGTATAAGAAATAAGGTGGATAATCTTATTGCAATATTACAGATTGCTAGGTATGATGTTGTGGCCATCACTGAATTGTGGCTGAAGGATGGGTGTAGTTGGGAGCTGAATGATTACATCGGAGCGATAGGAAGGTAGGCAGAGGGGGTGGGGTGGCTCGACTGGTATCAAATTGGCAGGAAGATGTGACATAGGATCAGAAGATGTTGAATCCTTGTGGGTTGAGTTAAGAAACTGCAAAGGTAATAGGACGTTGATGGCAGTTATATCCAGACCTCCCAACAGTGACTGGAAGGTGGACCACAGGTTACAGAAAATAGAAAAGGCAAGTCAAAAGGGCAATGTTATGGTAGTCATGGGAGATTTTAACATGCAAGTCGATTGGGAAAATCAGGTTGGTAATTGATCTTGAGAGTGATTTTGTTGAATGCCTAAGAAATAGCTTTTTAGAGTAATTTGTCGTTGAGCCTACTAAGGGAGCAGCTGTACTGGATTGGGTGTTATGTAATGAACTGGAGGTGATTAGGGAGCTTAAGTTAAAAGAACCCTTAGGAACCAGTGATCACAAGACGATTGTGTTCAACTTGAAATTTGATAGGGAGAAAGGAAAGTCTTGCATAGCAGTATTTCAGTGGAGTAAGGGAAATTACAGTGGTATGAGAGAGGAGTTGGCCAAAGTAAATTGGAAGGAGCTGCTGGCAGGGATGTTAGCAGAGCAGCAATGGCGTTGTTTCTGGGAAAAATGAGGAAAGGACATGTGTATTCCAAAAACAAAGAAATATTCAAATGGTAAAAAAGTACAACCGTGGCTGACAAGGGAAGTCAAAGCTACTGTAAAAGCAAAAGAAAGGGCATAAAACAAGGCAAATATTTGTGGTAAGATAGAGTATTGGGAAGTTTTTAAAAACCTACAGAGAGCAACTAAAATAAATTAGAAAGGAAAATATGAAATATGAAAGCAAGCTAGCAAATAATATCAAAGTGGATAGCAAAAGCTTTTTCAAGTCCGTTACAAATAAAAGAGAGATGAGAGTGAATATAGGACTGTGAGAAAATGAGGCAGGAGAAGTGAGCGGTGATCTAATTAAAACCTATCAAATAATTAAAGGACTTGTTAGAGTGGATATGGAGAGGATATTTCCTGTGGTGGGATTGTCTCAGACCAGAGGACACAACCTCAATATAGAGGAGCATCCTTTTAGAATGGAGATGAGGAGGAATTTCTTCAGCCAGAGAATGCTGAATCTGTGGAATTCGTTGACACAGGCAGCTGTGGATGCCAAGTCTTTATGTATATTTAAGGTAAAGGTTGATAGATTCTTGATGGTTCAGGGCATGAAGGGATATGGTCTTATGTTTGCATATTTATTATTTCAGTGATATTTGAGTCGTCGCGGCTATCCTTCGAGGTTGAGGATGATGGTCTTCATTCCATTTCCACGGAGCGAAGATGCCTCTTCGTGTACTTGTTTAACGTGTACCTGATGTTGCACTCCAAGAAGCACACGATACCTCACAAATCAACCAACTGATTCCAATGGCATGGAAACCACGACGATTGGAGCTGATGGATTTGTTGCAGCCTTCATCCGCCTTCACAGCCGTTGAGTTCGAAGTAACTTCATCCACCTGTTCCCCCGTTGAGGTCTTGGTTGGATTGTTCTTCGTCAGGGACCTCACCTTCGAACTTACCGCCGTGGGTGACCCTACCAGGAGCATAGCTCCAGACGGCATCGCTCTCGTGATCTCAGGACCACACAAGCTTCTCCACCACGACAAGGTGACAATCCATGGGGAAGGATATTTGAGTATTATTGTAAATATACTGTTTGATTAAGCATTCTTGTTCATTTAAATAATTCATTATGGTTTATAACTAAAAACCCATGAATTGGATATGTCACGGAGCTACCACTTGACAAGTGCATGCCTCATCTAAAGTAAGAATCAAACTAGTCATGCATTACCTCCAGGCTCCATGTTTTTCTTTTAATTAGGTGTTTAGTTTTGGCGTTACAAAACATAACAGTGGTGATGAGGAAGTTTAAGTGAATTTGAGATGGCTACCTACTTGTTGAAATGCAGCAAGATGTCAGAGTTTTAAGCAAGCACAGCAAGACATGAGTTTTTTTTAAAAAGTACAGTGAAAAACAAACCAGTAAAAAAAAAACAGTGCAGCACGTGCTTCTTCAGGAAGAGGTTATTTTGCGTTAACATAAATGGCAGGAAACAGACAAATTCACGGGTTCATAAGCAGTGAGTACCGGTGATAATAATCATGAAAAATGAGCAGAAATGGCTAGCTACATTGGAAAGATGAACACACTTGATTACATGACAGACAACTGGATTTTGGATACTGAATGAATTGAGCAATACTTCAAAGCAAACAAAATAGCCAATGAGAAATGAGAGCCAGTTTTGCTGAGTGCATTGGGTTTAAAAGCATACAGTCTGCTTAGAGGTTTGACTGCTCTGACAAAACTGGCTGAAATGAGCTTTGCTGATATCCTGAAAGTAATGCAGGAGCTTTTGGAACTGAAGCCATTGTTGATTGCAGAACTCTAGGCTTCATGAGCAGAATCAAAAGGAAGGGAGCCCACATCAGTGAACGTGCCCAAAATGAAGAAATTGCTAAGCATTTTCAGGTCAATGATGGGCTTAATGATGCATTGAGAAATCGTTTAGTTTGTGGAATCTTTCAAGAAAGTATTCAAAAACAGCTGCTAACTGAAGCACAACTGATGACATAGCTGTATTGCTGAAATCAGCAGAGAGAGATACAATTGTGTTGCAGTCAGGAATTAAAGAGAGTGTGAACAAAATTGTGAAGTCTAAACAGAAATCTGCCTGGATGAACAGATTGTGTTACTGTTGTAGCATGGGCTCATATACACCAGACCAATGTAGGCCTAAAGGTGAAACTTTCAGAAAATGCAACAAAGTAGGACACATACAAAGAGTATGTCAGGAAGACAAAACTAAATGGAATGCACATGGAAGAGCAAAAGATAAAAAGTCAAGTTGTTGTTTTGAAAAGAGCACTAATCTGAAAGTTGTTGATAATGATGAGAGTGATACAGGACTGAGTTGCATTGAGATTTAAAATGTGAAAACTAACAATAGACAAGCAATATGACTTATGCCAGAAATTAATTAAAATTGAATTGGACACTGGCTCAGCTGTTTGATTCATTCCACAAAATGAGTTTGAATGGCATTTCAAAGATACTCAACTGAAGCCTGCAGATATCCAACTAAGAACGTGTACTGGAGAAAAGATAACTTCTGTGGGAATGACATTCATAACAATGAAATACAAAAATCAACAAGCCACATAGGGCTTGTATGTGTTAAAAACTGGAGGACCAGCATTGTGGGGGTGTAATCGGCTGAGACAGCTACAACTTGATTGGCTATCCATCCACAACTTGCATGCCACGTTCAACTGAAAACAAATTAAGAAAGGTACTGGATGATGCCACAACTGTCTCCATGCTGTACACTATGAACCATGCCCAACAGAGGGCAAATAGGTGTTAATGCCAAGCTCTGTGCCTCTGTTTGGAAAGCATATTGGACCAAAGAAGGATCATGCTGCTCACAGGAATCATGAAAGTGACGAAAGCAGTGGTCAAACTACAACAGTTTTTATAGGCAACATATCTGAGAAAACTTTGGATATATTAATCAAGCAGTTACTTGTAAAATCTGGCTTGCCTCAAAGCTGGAAGAGAGTTCAAGGAGCTTCAGGAAAATTGCAAGCATTCAGTTTTTGTGAGTATAAAGAACCAGGATCTATTTTGTGTGCATTAAGGTTATTGCATTAACCTTAATTGTATCACAGATATTGCAACTGGATGAATGGAAGACCATAAAGAAGGATGTCAATGAAGATATGAAAACAGGGGATTAGTCAGATGATGTTGTGGATGTGGAAACCAAGAGGAGAGGTCAAATCGTAAAGTGAGCAATAGAAGGATTAATAAAAGAATACTCCAGTGAACTTAGTGTACCTTCCCAAGAAAAAAGAAAAAAGAAAAGGAAGAGGACAATGACGTAAACACTACAGAAATGGAAGACAATAAATGAGACCTAATTTTTCAAGAAATTAGCAAATTCTGAGATACTCACAAGAAACTAAAAGAAAAAGGAAGGTGAGAAAAAGAAGACAAGCAGTTGAAAGGAGAGAAAAGATAGAGAAAGAATGTGAGTGAGAAAGAGAAAGGCATGAGAGAGAAGGAGAATTGAGAAAAAAGAGTGTGGAGACAAGAGTGTGAGTGGGATCAGGACTGTGAATGAGATCATGATAGGGACTTTGAGAGAACCAAGGATTAGGAATGGGAGTGCAACCAAGAAAAGGATTAAGAGAGTGATTATGAGAGAGAAAGAAGCAGGTACTGGGAGAGAAGCAAGTAAAACACCCTGGTTTCCTTGGCTGTGTAAGTCTAGGGAAGACAACCTCCAACCCCACCAAACTCTTGAGACCGAAGCGCGCTGAGTCCCACCCCAACCCTGGTTTGTGTAGATGCTGTGTAATTTTCTACCCTGTCACAAATTAATGCCACGAAATAGCAGACAGTACCCTGCATACGATTAAAGGAATTATTTATGAATCTTAACTGAAGAGTTACTAAAGAATAACAAAAGGAAAAGGCCCATTCTAATTAAACAGTCAAATGTGCACAAGTTGGAGCTCATCTTGAAGATCTCTGTCACTCATGCGCTGGGCCCTCGGTCAACATGAAAACACACACCACCTTCTGAATGTCACTCGTGTTACGAACCCCGTAACTGGGTCACTTACCAGCAAAGATAGAGAGGTCCGTTGAAGTCTGATGGTACTATTTTTAAAAGTATTTATTGATAAAGGGGCACAAAAATAAGATTAATGCAAAGATACAGATAATATATGTCGTCAATATTAAATCTAAAAGCGTGGGTATAATAATAATCAATAAGAAATAGCTCTATCGTTGTCTAGGGGATAATGTATTGTCCGATGGAAATATAACAGTCATTGTTAGTTTGTTCAAGCTGCAGCGTTTTGGGTTTAAGAGAGACGGTTTAAACTTGCCCAGGTCTTTTATGACGCCAATCCTTTGAGTCGGGGGAGTTGGTTTCCCTGTTGTTAGCTAAAAGCCGTTTTCCGTGGTACCAGCCACCAGTCCCAGGCAACGGAACTGAACGCACGTGGCCTCCTTCAAATGGCTTCCCGCTGTTACGGGATCGCTAGCGTTTCTTCTGGTGCGTCTGAGGGGCTGTTCCTACAGATCCTCTTTTATCCTGACTCGCAGGGTCGTAGATGTCAATCAGGTTGGGGTGATGCAATCTCTCCCTCAACCAGCCCACTTTGCCTGAGGGCGTTCATGTAGCATAGTATCTCAATCCACAAATTTGTCTCCAAGAGACAATGGCCATGTCCCGTAGCTTTACATCGCCGGGGAACGAGACATTCCGCACGTCTCTCTCTCATTTCCTGAGCCCCCTGACCCAACCCAATAGTGATCTTCCGATTCTCACAAAGGAGGGGGCTGCAGGCATAACACTCGCAATCCATCTTGAACAAACACAATTCTTTCCAGCGTCTTCTCTTTTCATCCCCTCACAAACAAAACCCCAAGTCAAACCTTAGTGTCCCTCGCCAGAGAAACCTCCCCTTAATCCGACCATCCTAACTGGATGGCACACATTTCTCCTCATCTCTTATCTTCCACAGTAACCAAAACAAGCATGAAAACAGAACAGATTGCTCTTACAGAACTGCCAAAATGAAATACATACAGCATAACAGTAAAAATACGAGCCAGGGCATTACACAAGGATCGAAGGAAGTTCTGGAATCTGAAATTGTTTCATAGCCACAAGTCTCAACTGCTGAGCAGAGTGGTCTCCCTTGTTAGGATAAACATTATCCCACAAGAGTAAGAAAGGCTCCATGAAAATTAAATCTTTAAGGTTGAATGGGACAATTTAAAATGCACTATGCTGTGGATATCTATAGATTAGTTGTATTATACAGAATGATTAATAAGTTGTGATGCATTCTATATTGAGTTGGTGTTTATAGTTAAGCAGGGAGGAAAGTTGTGTATTTAATATTTTAGTCGTATTTCAGTAATACTGTAAATATATTGTTTTATTAAGCATTTTCATTTAAATAATCCATTGTGGATTATATATAAAAATGTGAATTGCATACAGTATATTGTAATGCTACCACATGATAACGGCGCACCTGGCACTTATCTCAACAACACGAATGTGGGATACCAATGGTCAGATGTCGGATGTTGAGCCAGCAAACCAGCATGGTGGCTGGTTTATCCCGTAACTCAGGTCCTCAAGTCCTGACCACACTCTTTCAAGCTTCAAAGTTTAAAGTTCGAAGTAAATTTATTATCAAGTTTATCAAATATTTCCATGAGACTCATTTTCTTGCTGGCATACTCAATATATCCATAATAGAATAATAGCCATGATACTCCAAATTCAGACTCTCTAACATCTTATACAATTTCAGTATAACATCCTAACTCCTTTACTCAATATCCTTATTTATAAAGGCCAAAGTTTCAAAAGTTCTCTTCACAATCCTGTTTACTTGTGGTTTGATATTATTCAATGGAAATAGTTTTTCATTACTCTTTAATGTAGATCGTTGAAGTTTTTTCTGCCTCTGAATCTACAGATGTAATGATTCTAAATGTGTGAGTTAGAATCAAAGGGGAGATTGTTAGAATCATCTGTGTTTTATGTTTTAATAAAATATTAGTTGAGTTTATGCAAGACTAAAATCATAATTCTTACTGACACAATTTGCATTTTTAACAAACACATATATTTTTCACAATGTGATGTTTGGCTCCACCTACTGGTGGAGAAGTGGTACAGCAGCTACATAACTTCATCACCTTTTTCATTGGCTAATTGTTAGAACATGACACATATGCTATGGCTGTGTTTCTCTAATTGGTCCTTTGTTTCTCAGAAATGTGGCCTTATCTGAAGTATAAAACTGCCAGACCTTGCAAAGGTGCCTTTTTTTTCTTGTTCTCTGCCTGTTCTTCTAGTTTCATAACCTCTGTACCTGCTCATTTGTTCAAATTTTAAAATAAATGATCATGAAGCAATACATTTTCACTCATTCTTGGACTCCTAAAAGAACCTGGGGATCAAAAAACCACCAGATCCCATAGGAATTGAAAAGATTAAAAACATGTTAAAAACATGTAAAAATTCCTTTTTGCATGAGGAAGAATTCATAGGTACATTGCCCAAGGATAATACATCCAGAAGGCATTGTTGTTTTTAGAGTAAGATAGACTCAAACTCCAAGAAGAAATGTTGCTTCTGCTGTATTTTAGTTGTAATATTTGTGCTTATATTAATATTGTAAAGTTTTGCATATTTACCATATGCTTTCTCAGAGACAAAGTCGCATTTACTACAGAAATTGTCTCATCTGGCTCATATACCCCTGAAACTTATTGACTCAGAAATTATATCGAATTAAGTGGATCTGCAAGCAATGATGGCTCTAATTTAAATATCACCAAATAAATGGCCCTTACCTCTTGGTCATATGTTAACTACCACACTGGAACTCTTAAATCTTGTCTCTGGCAAAGTGATTATTCCTGTCCACTTATACATTGACTCTGACAGCCTTGCAGATGAAATAAACATAGATGCATAGGAAGGCAAAGAACCACTTGCTGGTACGATGAATAACACACCATTCTGAAAGAAACCAGTTCAGATATTGAAGGTAAGTTAATAGAGGAATCCCTTAACATGGATCCTACCACTCTTGAAGAAAAGCATAGGCACTGTAGTGTCAATGAATGGTTCCACTTAAGGAACAAGACATTGAAATTGTTAGATTAGAGTATTGTGAAAGATAATTTTTTATGAAGTATTTTCAATTAGATAGTTATCTTACTGCACTTTCCCTTTATGACCAGCAAGTATATGAACATACTTGCTACAAAGATTGTAGACATTTCCATTTCTTAAATTATGGCCACTATTCCAATCCAATGTTAAGTGTCAATAAACAGGACAATTATCTGAATTTCTGTGTTATATTCTAAATGGTTCAGCAAAGCCCTTGATCTGGGTTTTTACATCAGATGATAAGATAGAAAGATGCCCTGAAGCAGAATGTATGATAAAATAAAAATGCTTTCTTCCCTGCTCAACTGAAATTGATAAATCCAATGAACTTTTTAGCTATTTTAGTTCCATAGACTACTGTATTTATCCAGATTTCTTACTTGACCTTAATCAGTCTTCAATAGTTTATGCTGTGGTGTGAATAATACCTTAGTGACAATTATTTCAGAATTATTGGTGTCTTTGTGAATTCATTGATACTTCAGATAGACTTTGACTACAAGCTGAAAACAGGGAAACAAGTCACAAATTTTACTGCAGGAGAACAATTGATGATGCTAAATTTTGCACTTACACAGATAACATCACTCCCCGGATAGACAAAGTTACATACAAAGACAAACCTTCAATTATTGCTGTGAATTCAATCGCATGACTTGGCCATAAACAATTTTCATGATTTAAAATAAATAAAGTAGCCCGTACAGCCATGACAGTGTTCACTCTCATAATAGCACTGAGGAGATCCTTTGGTTCACTCAGAAGGTAGAAATTTCTGATGACAGAAGTTGTTCAGATGTACTGCTCTCCGAGTATCACCACTTTTTTTAGTTTACAGAGGAAATGACTCGGAGCAATTTTATGAGTTAATCTATGACAGAATCTCAAGACAGAATGCAAGTCCAATTTTTGGATGCAACAAAGAATATTTTAGGACTTGATATTTGTCAAGAATGGCTAGGAGAAACTCAGTCAAATTAATAGAATATTTCTCTATATATTCTGAGACTCACTGAACTGATACAATCAGATGAGTGAGGCACCTCATTTCACAAGTTTCTTTTTCAGTTTCAGACTAAGCCCCTGACTGTCTTAACACTCAAGCTGAAACAATAGCAAAGACATTTCCAACTGTTGCAAATTTAGTTTCTGCAGCAGCAAATACAGTGTCTGGATGGACTGATGCTACTTTAAATTGGTTTGAAGTTTTTTTTTGCAATTTCCCAATGGACAATTCCCCTAGACATTAGAATTATTGTTTTGGTAGGGATCTTTTTGCTGAAATGTTGAAGCCTGCAAGGATGGAAGTTTGGCAATTTCTGCTTTTTGTATAACAGCTCCACTACTAAGACTCTGTTAACTCTCATACCTCAGCCGCTCTATCATAGGTTATCCCTTGTATGGCTGCTTTGCTATCCCCTGCCTTGTACTTGCCTCTTTACCTATTCTGCTGGTTTGTCCTCAACCCTGCAAGAGTGACAAACAAGGACTATGCTGATCATGTTACTCTTGCTCCTCTCCTTTTCCTAGTCCTGATCACTACGTTGCATTCAGGTCTGCATGTTTCTTGCCTCATTTTGGGGGTGGGGGGAGGTTTGGGATGTGTCTATCATGAACAATTGGTCTAAAAACACAATCTCCTATAAAGGATGAATTGACAAACATTTTTTACTTAACTATTTTGATGTTGTACATTTCCTTTTTGACATAGGTTATATATATATGCACATACACACATATATGTAATTGTTAAGATTTTATATCGTGTAATTTGTAAATCTGTTGTTCACTGCTAAAGATTGTATTATATTACCATAGTTTATATCTTTGATTTTTATATTCAAACTATCTATCTTAGTATAATTTGTGGGTTATGTTATACAATGGCAAAAGACTTAACAGGAGGAGAAAGAGAGCTACCCCTGAGGAATGCTATACTCCTGATAACCTTTTTATATGTTTGATTATGTTTTGTTGGAAACAGAGATACAATTCTAGGGTGTTACGTTTTCTAACTTCAAAAGATTAAATTAATTCAAATGGGAATCATGAGAGTCTGAAAATACAAGTGTAGTTTGAGTTTACTTTTAAGCAAGGTGCACATATCACATGGTAGCGTGATGATGCATGCAATTAACATATTTTTTACATATAATCCATAATTTATTAAATAAACAAGAAAAGAATGCTTACTCAACCAAAATATATATAAGATTACTCAAATTGTATTGAAGTATTAAATACACAATACTCCTCCCTGCTTAGCTATAAACTCCAACTCAATGTAGAATGCATCTCAACTTATATACACAGTATATTATATAATACAGCTACTATTTACAGACACCCAAAAAACAGTAAATTTTTTAAATTGCCCCATTCAGGCTTAAAGATTTAATTGCTGTGAAGAATTTCTTACTTTTTTGAGATAACGTCATTCCCTGATAAGGGGGATCATTCTGCTTCGCAGATGATACTTGTAGCTGTGAAACAGTTTCAGGTTCTGGGATATCTACCATGGTGGTTGCAGGAGCTGACTCTCGGAGATTGTAGGAAGTGATTCTGACAGTGGTGGCACTGTTCTTTTTCTTTCTTTATCTTCTTCAGGTCTGTACATCTTGATCTTGAGAAGGTGCATTTAGTTCACTGGAGTATTCTCTTATTAATCCTTCTATTGCTCCCTTTATCATCTGATCTTTCTTCTTGGTTTCCTCATCCACAACATTTTATGATGAATCCTCTATTTTTTGCGTCTCCATTCATCCAGCTGGACTTCAGTCGTTGCATTTACTTTTACAAATGGCTTTTTGTTTCCCTCTTGTAGTTCATGCAATAACCTTAATGCACACAGAGTAGATTCTGGTTCTTTATATTCACAAAAGCCAAATGCTTGCAAATTTTCTGAAGGTCCTTGAACTCTTTGCCAACCTAAAAGCAAGCCTCATTTTGCAAGTAATTGCTTGAATAACGTATCAGAAGCTTTCTCAGATATGTTGCCTATGAAAACAGTTGTAGTGGGACCACTCTTTTTGTTACTTTCTTGCTTCCTCTGAGCAGCATGGTCCTTCCTTGGTCCAATATGCTTTCTTACCAAGGCACAGAGTTTGGCATCAATGCTTGTTTGTCCTCGGTTGGTTAACGGTTCATGGTGTTCGGCATGGAGACAGTTGTAGCATCATCCAGTACCTTTCTTAATTCTCTTCCAGTTGACTTCATTGTTGGGAATGTGGTATGCAATTATTGATGGATCTCCAATCAAGTTGTAGTTATCTCAGCCAATCATATCTCCACAATGCTGGTCCTCCTGGTTTTACCACAAACAAGCTCAATGTGGCTTGTTGGTTGTTGTATTTCACAGTTACAGATGTCATTTCCACAGGAGTTATCTTTTCTCCAGTATAAGTTCTTAGATGGATATCTGCAAGCTTCCGGTTGGTGACTTTGAAATGTCATTCAAGCTCATTTTGGAGAATGACCGAAACAGCTGAACTAGTGTTTAGTTCCATTTTAATTAATTTGCTTTTCACTTTAGGGGTAAGCCATATTGCTTGCCTCCTGTTTCCAAATTGAAAATCTCAAGAGTACCCGGTCCAGTTTAACTCCCATTATTATCAGAGTTTTTATCAATAACATGCAGATTTATGCTCTTTTTGAAACTGCAACTTGGCCCTTTAGCCTTTCCTCTTTCCTGTGCAGTCCACTTATTTGTCTGCCTGTCATGCTCTTTGTATGTGCCCTACTTTATTGCATTCTCTGTAAATTTTGCCTTTAACTCTGCAATTGTTTGGTGTATGTGAACCTTGGCCACAACAGTTACACAATTGGTTTGGCCGGGCCTGTTCCTGTTTAGACGATGCAATTTTGTTCATGCTCACTTTAATTCCTGACTGCAACTCAAGTGCAGCCCTGGCTGCGGTTTCCATTGAGTCAGCGATTTCCACTGCTCGTTTGAATACAAGATGCACTTCAGCTAGGAGCTATTTTTGAATGCTTTTTTGCAAGATTCCACAAAACTAAACAATCCCTCAGTGTATCATTAAGCCCATTACTGAAATGACAATGCTCAGACAATCTCATCAATTCAGCCACATACGCTGAACTTAACTCCCCTTTTTTTTTATTCTGCTTATGAAACGTAAAGAGTTCTGCAATCAACAATGGCTTTGGTTCTAAATGTTATTTTACAAGAGCAGCAAAGCTTATTTCTGATGGTTTGGTTGTAACAGTTAAACTTTGATGTAAGCTGTATGCCTTTAAAACCAATGCACTTAGCAAAATTGACACTCACTTTTCACTGGCTTTTTAATTTGCTTCAATATACTGTTCCAATAGCTCTGTATACATGAGCCAATTACTTGTTCTGTAATCAAACTCATCAAGAAAAAATGTGTTTTGTGGTAGGATTCCACAAAGAAGTTGCAGAGAATGATGTGTTGGATGCAGAAGCTCATGGGGTGAGGACGAGAGGAACTCTCTCACTGTTAAGGTAGCATGAAGATGGGGTGAACTGAGATGTCCGGGAACTGGAGGAGATGCAAAAAGGGCAGCATCAATGACAGAAGAAGGAAAACCCTGTGCTTTGAAGAAGGAGGACATTACTGATATCCTGGAAAGGAAAACATTATCCTGGGAAGAATGCAACAGAGATGAAGGAACTATTTGAAGGCCATTTGTCAGTTCTTAGTCTACATACATAGCTGATCAAGATTCTCCAATAATTTTTCATAACCTCCTAAATTATTTAATACACCAACCTGCTTTAATGTCATCTGCAAAGTTACTAAGTATGCCTTGTATGTCTCCAAGTCCTTTATATACAATTAGTGGCCATTATATTATGTGCACCTGTACACCTACTCATTAATCCAAATATCTAATCAGCCAATCGTGTGGCAGCAACTCAATGGATTAAAGCATGCAGACCTGGTCAAGAAATTCAGTTGTTGTTCAGACCAAACATCAGAAGGGGGAGGAAATGTGACCTAAGTGACTATGATTGTTGGTGCCAGTCAGAGTGGTTTAAGTATCTCAAAACCTGGATTCCCAGGATTTTCACACACAACAGTCTCTATTCTAGCGTTTACAGAGAATGGTGCGCAAAACAAAAAGCATACAGCAAGTGGCAGTTCAGTGGGTGAAAATGTCTCGTTAATGAGAGAGGTCAGAGAGGAATAGCCTGACTGGTTCAAGCTGACAGGAAAGTGACAGTTACAACTGTGGTGTGTAGAAGAGCATTTCTGAATGCACAAAATGTTGAATCTTGAAGTGGATGGGCTACTGCAGAAGGAGATCAAGCATACACTCAGAGGCCACTTTATTAGCTATAGAAGCTACTTAATGAAGTGACCACTAAGTATAAATTACTAAACAACAAAGGTCCCAGCACCAACCCCTGTGGTATATTAATAAACACAGGCCTCTAGTCCATGAAGCAACCCTTGACCATCATCCACTGCTTCCTTCCACTGAGCTACTTATAAATCCAATCCGCTATCGTCCTCTGGATCCCATGCAATCAAACTTCCCAGACTAGCCTGTCATTGACAATGTTCGCTGCCCTACTCTCATCTATCATCTTGTTTGCCTTCTTGAAGAACTGTAAGAGATATTTCAAACAATACTTTTCATCCACAAAGCAATGCTGACCATCTTGAATCAGGTCCTGTCATTCCAGATGTTTGTAGATACTGTCCCTCATAACCCACCACCACAATAAACCTGTGGGGTACTGGTTTGTTTTGGTCACCATGTTATAGGAAAGATATTATCAAACTAGAAAGCATGGAGAAAAGTGCAGAAAGATTTACCAGGATGTTGCCTGGACTTGGGAGCATGAGTTATAAGTAGAGATTGCATAGCCTACACCATTCTCTGTGGTATGTAGGAAATTGATTGGTGACCTGATCGAGTGATATAAGGTCTTGAGGGGCATAGATAGAATGAATGCACATAGTTTTTTTTTCCTAGGATAGGGGAGCAAGAAACAATATAGTTTTAAGATCAGAGTTGAGAGATATAAAAGGGACATTAGGGTAGCTTCTTCAAGCAAAAGACGATGCATGTTTGAAGTGAATTGCAAGAAATAGTGCTTGAGGCAGAACGTTAGTAACATTTAAAAAGTTATTTAGATAGCTATATGGATGGGAATATTTAGAGGGCTACTGGTCAATATGAGCAGATGGGTCTAGCTCGCTGGGTAACACATTTGGGCTGAAATTGGCATTTGGGCTGAAAGGCTAACTTCAATACTGAATGACTCTATGGAAATTGGGATTACCATCTCAAAGTAAAGGATCAGCCATTCTGACAAAGCGGAGAAAGTATCTCTCTATACGTAGGTTAGTCAATTTTAGGAACTTCTGAAGTTGCCTGTTTGGTTCAGTTGCTAAGTATATTCAAGACAGAGATTTAAAGATTTTCATATCTTAAGGGAGTCAAGGGAAAGTGGCATTAAGAATAAAAAGTCAGACATGATTTTATTGAATGACACATTTAGCATTTGGGGCTGAATAGCTTAGTCTTGTTTATATTTCTTATTTGCTTATGCTTACATGATAAAATATTAATATTTTTGTTTCATGCCTATATAACTTCTAATGATGTTGTAATGATTTTGAATAAATTCACATTGTCTGCCCTATCACTGTAACTTCTTCCAGTCCTACAACATACTTCTTTGCATTTACCAGAAAGCTTGATTGTCCTCTCGGCTAATACACACTTACGCACCGAGAATAGTTTCCTTTGGATAGGATACTGCAAGAGGACAGTTGTTCCAATCCCCAGGTAGATAAAACTGAGACCAGTTCGACGTGACATTTCCTTGCTTCAGATGAGGGTAGCCAGATCAGACTGACATGAACTTGAATCAGTTGCCGGATAATGAAAAAGTTTGAATCATCACAACTTTGGAACAGAATATGAGCTGCAGAGCAGAGTGAAAGCAATTTCTAACAATAAGTGTGCCAGGGAATAATTCCAAACCTTTTGCCACCTTGATCCAATGGCTGAAGACCAGATATCAAAAACACAACATTCAAATGTAGGAAATGTTCAAACTTTGCTCATCCTCAATAATGGACACTATCATCTTTTCAACCACTAAAGTCAGGCTAACCGGCCTATTGTTTTCTGTACTTTGCCTCCCTCTCCTAAAGAATGGAGTGACATTTGCAATTTTCTAGTACTCAGGAACCTTCCAGAATCCTTGAAATATCATGACTAATGCCTCCATGGTCTCTTCATCTACCTCTTTCAGAACCCTGGGGTGTAGTCCATCAGGTCCAGTTGTCTTATCTACCTTCAAACCTTTCAGTTTCCCAAGCACCTTCTCCTGAGCAATCAAATTTCTGGCGTGCTGCTGGTGTCTTCCATAGTGTAGACTGTTGCAAAATGCTCAATCTGTTTGTCTGCTAACTCTCCAACGTCATTTTCCAGTGGTCCAATGTCCCCTCTTGTTTCTGTTTTACTCTTTATACACCTGGTAAAACTTTTGGTATCGTCTTTTGTATTAATGGCTAGCTTACATTTATATTTCCACACTATACATCCTATTATTCTATACTATAAATGCCCCGAACTCAGCTGAGGTAATTTGATCACTTTGCTTTTATTTTAACTGGTGTTTCAATGTAAAACTGTCAGTCGTAATCTATTTCCCGAATTGATTTAAAAAAACAATTTGATAAAGTTTTATTTCACCCAACCGCTACATATTTATCCTACGGGCATTTTCTTGGATTAAGACAATAGTAAACTTGAGTATCTAGAAAACTCGATCTAGTAAACTCTACCTTTGTTACTAAATCAGAAGTTAGGTTTGCATAATTTACGTAATATCGACAGAAAGGTCTTACATGCATGACTTATAGATGATCACTGTAAACAATGATTTACAAGTGAGAGAAAAAAATTCCTTCAAGATGTTTTGTTTTTATTGATTTTTGCAGTATCCCAATTGATCGCAAACAACCTAACGGATTCAAATTAGTTGAATTTCCCGAATCTTAATGCAGTCATTATTCCGTTTTTTCCTCTATGCCTTTCAGTCGAACTTTTAAACCTTTAATTTATTTCGATCTGATATACCACCAGCTTTACAGAATTCGCATACTGAACAATATATGCTCCAACCTTGTGCCTTAGTTGCAATGTATGAGAATGGACAGCTGTACGTTCAGCCAAGCTGATATAGCAAACACGCGCACATATCACTGACATTGTTTGGTAAACAAGAGTATACGCTCTTTTCAAGTGTAAAAAAACTCAGTTTTGATCTTTTGTGCTTTTTTAAAGCCATCTCACCGTTGATGGGCGCTGTGACAGCTCTGCTTCCGCAGGGGTGGAACAAAGAATAAAAAGAGTCCGAGGCACAAGTCTGAGTAAGGAAGAAGACGCTGCTTCGCCCACACAATACTTGGGAGATAATTTCCTACAGAGGTATGGAGACCCGAACTGTGTCCCTAGGACAACGTGAGGTTATGGGAGGGGCGGTGGTAGGCTGGTGTTGGTATGGGGCAGCGGAGTGATAGCGGCTGTTTCTCTCTGTGCTGAGGCTGCCTGCCTTGCCTGCTCCTAGTTGTTGTGAGCTGGAAGCAGCGCCGAGCAGAGCCACTAATAACTTTCGCCGCTTTCCTCCTTGCATCCTTTCATCCTAAGATGCCTGGAATGATGGAGAAAGGCTCGGAGTACTTGGGCAAAGGACGATCGAACGGCACCAAGAGCCCCGCTGGCGCTTCTTCCAATGGACATTATTCTGAGGAGAGTGGCAGTGACGACGAGCACGGTGGTAGCCTCGAACGCTATGCGAAAAAATATCAAACTTCTTTTGTAAACCTTGGAGTCTTTAAACCCCGATTTAGTCGATGTCGGTAACTCGACGCTAGTCAAGTTTTATTTTAGATCATACTTACGGGTGATTTATTATCTTTTTGTTTGGTTATTGTTGCAGATGTCGGAATGCGAGTGGGCTCTGACTATCAGGCATCCATTCCAGAATTTAACCCTGGTAAATAATCGTTTTCATCAATAATAACGATTTTAACGTTGCGGGGTAACTGATGTGAGCCCCGATTGTTCTGGAAGTGGGGGTGAGGGTGACCAGATTAGCCTCGACTCAGCTGCAAGTGCCTGCTCCAGCCCGGGCTGGAGGGCGGGGTTAAGGGGAGTTGCTTGGCAGTGAGTTTCTCCACTCTGGGGCTGGCTGGTTAACTCTCTGAGAGCGGCCGGGCTGGTGAGAGGGGGCGGGGGGTTCGAGTCGCAGGGCACCGAGCGCCTTCGGGGTGCGAAACGAGCTCTTTAAATAGGCGAGCGAGGCGGAACATGCGCAGTGTGGCGGCCTGAGAGTGAGGCTCCGGCTGGGGATGCTGCCCGAGTGCCGCCTGTTTGTGAGCGTGATCCTCTCCTCAGTCCGTCGCCAACTACTTACGGTAACTGCAAATTGCAGTTCAGAATTGTTGTGAATTGCTTTGCGCGCTGCGACTCTCTCTCCTGCCCCTCCCCCGAGACGACTGCCAGCAACCCGGAGTAGGTGAAACTGCACGCTTGTGAGCTGGTGATGGGTTAAAGAGACAATGCAAACAAAAAGACTTGCACTTGGTGTGCGACCATTTATGTCACTTTCAGAACGTGCCAGGGAGCTTCACAGCCAATGAAATATTTCCGAAGTGTGGTCTTTGTAAAGTAGGAAATGTGGTTGCACTCCGTAAGGTTTTGTAGGCACCAATGTATATATTTACCAGCTAAACAGTTTTAGTCATTGAGGATAAGACAAAACATTGAGACTTGTAAATGAATTTTAAAATTTCAAAATGTTATGAGAACATGTCAATACTGTATATATAATATTTAATACTGTATGAATTTGCATTGCGAGTTTGTATTAGTATTGATTAAGTTTGTTTGATCCAAAGCAACTAATGTTTGTCAGAGTTGTATTGCCATTGTCATTTCTCCAGATGCTGATAAGTGCATAAAGGTACTGCCTGGTTTAGAATAAAATCATACAAATTACATTGAAATTATCTAAAAATGCAAACCATTCATGATGGTGGTAGCTGTTTGCAATAATTTTAATAGTGAAGTATTGTAGAATTCTTATTATATGTTGTGCTTGACATGTGCCAGTTAATGTAAAATGCCAGAGAAGTACTCTCTTGGTGCTGTTTCTCAGTTGGCCTGGCTGCACTTTGAAATGTTGTCACCTGAATGTGTTTTGTAAAGTGCTGGATAATGTAGTGTGCTTTAGGTAAATCAAATATAAAGATGTCACATTTTCTTCAAACCAAGGATGGTAGATCCAAAATTGATATTACTGCTTTTCAGGCATTACTGAAGAAGTTTCTATGTAGGTGTGTTTTAGGCCCCTTGTTGAATTGGTCAAGAATGAATGAGCCTGCTCAGCTCTGGATTCTTCAGTAATCAGTCTTCATGTACTTTGGACATACTGAGGAGCAGGAATTCTCTTGACTTTGTAGCTCATCCTCAGCTTTCCTGGGATTAATCCTCATTACTCTTCCCTATTAGTCAAGACAGATGTCACGTGCTAATTAGATTGAAATTGAATTGGCAGTAGAATGAGTTCCCTATGGAAGCATAACATTCATCACCAGCTTGCTCATCGTAATGAGCCCTGATTTTCAGATGCTGCTTGACTTGAGGGGAAAAAATTTAGCATTTTCTGTTTTTATCTTTCATTTCCAGTATCTGCAGTTTTTTTCGCTTTCAAGAAAACCAGGTTCCCACAAAATTGAGAATTTATTTTAGACTTGAAATGTTAACTATTTATCTGTTCACAGATACTGTGAAACTTGGGACTAATATTTGTAAGGAAGCTATTGAAGTATGTGAATATATCGTTATAACAGATACTTCATTTCTAGAGCTCACAAAAATTATGTTTTGGTCTTAGAAATCATAAATCAAAACTGTTGCCATTCATCTTGATAAATGCCTTCTGATTTCTTTGACCATATTTAAATGTATTTTTATTTATGGATAGCAGTGTCTGATTTTTTTTTTGTCTTCATTGTAGAACAGATGAACAGTTGTTATTGTTAAGGTGGAATGTCTAGCATCTGAAACGAAGATGAGATCTTGGTATTTTCAAGTTGGTGAACAAGGTGAATTTCATTAGAGAAGAGAAATGTCTGAAAGTAGAGAGGGGCAGAACTGGAGAGAAAATCCTGAGAACTATTTAGCAGTGAGACTTGTGTCAATGGTAGGCAAATTATTGGAGAGGATTCTTAGAGACAGAATTTATGAGTATTGGAGAAGCATTGTCTAATTCAGGATGGTCAACATCCTTTGTGATGAGCCTCACGAGCTTGACTAAATACTTTGAAGAAATAACAAAACAAATTGAAGGCAAAGCATACGTACACGACGCTGGAAGAACTCAGCAGGTCAGGCAGCATCCGTGAGAAAAGAGTAGCCAACGTTTCGGGTCGAGACCCTTCATCAGGAATGGGGGGGGGGGGGGGGAGAGAGGGCTGAAGCCCAGTAATAGAGATAGGGGAGGGGGAAGGGCTAGAGGCACCAGGTGGAAAACCAATCAGAGGAAGGATAAAGGGGGGGGGGGGGGGATAAGCATGAAAGAACTGTAGAGATAAAGGAGCAGAAAGTTGAAAGGGGAGAGAGGCAGAGAGGGACCTGGGATAGGGGAAGGGGGAGGGAATTACCTGAAATTGGAGAATTCAATATTCATACCACCAGGCTGGAGGCTACCCAGACGGTAGATGAGATGTTGCTCCTCCAAACTGAGTTTGGCCTCATCATGGCAGTAGAGGAAGCCATGTATGGACATATCTAGATGGGAATGAGAGGCAGAGTTGAAGTGGGTGGCAACCGGGAGGTCCTGTCTATTGTGACAGACGGAGCGGAGGTGCTTGACGAAGCGGTCCCCCAGTCTGCATCGGGTCTCGCCGATGTAGAGGAGGCCGCACCGGGAGCACCGGATGCAGTAGACAACTCCAGCAGACTGGCAGGTGAAGTGTTGCCTCACCTGGAAGGACTGTCTGGGGCCCGGAATGGGGGGAGGTGTGGGGACAGGTGTAGCATTTGCACTTACAGGGTTAAGTGCCAGGTGGGAGTTCTGTGGGGAGGGACATGTGGACCAGGTAGTCGCGGAGGGAACGATCCCTGTGAAAAGCTGAGAGGAGTAGGGAGGGAAAGATGTGCTGGGTGGTGGGGTCCTGTTGAAGGTGGCTGAAGTTGCGGAGGATAATGTGTTGGATCCGGAGGCTGGTGGGGTGGTAGGTGAACCAACCGGATTTAACACATTATCCAGAAAAGTCAGGAAACATGGGATCCAGGGAAACTTGGCTGTGTGGATTCTGAATTGGCTTACCCACAGAAGGCAGAGAGTGGTAGTGGATGGTGCATATTCTGCCTGGAGACAGTGACTGGTGGTGTTCAGCAGAGATCTGTTCTGAGACACCTGCTCTTTGTGATTTTTTATACATGACTTGGATGAGGAGTGTAAGTTTGCAGATGACATGAAGGTTGGTGGTGTTGTGGATAGTGTAGAATGTTGTTGTAGGTAATTGATAGGAAGCAGAGCAGGGCTGAGAAGTGGTAGATGAGGTTCAATCCCGAAAATAGGGAAGTAATTGACTTTGCAAGGTCGAATTTAAAGGCAGAATACAAGGTTAATGTGTTGATTCTTAACAGTGTGGATGAACAATATTTTGCAGTCCACATCCAAAATCCTTCAAAGTTGCAGTGCAAGTTGATAGGGTGGTTGAGAAGGTTTATAGTGTGTTGGCCTTCAGTAGTCGGGGAATTGAGTTTTACGAGGTAATGTTGCAGCTCTGTAAAACTCGGGTTATACCACACTTGAAATATTGTCCTTGAGTTCTGGTCACCTCATTATAGGAAGGATGTGGGAGCTTTAGAGAGAGTACATAGGAGATTTACCAGGATACTGCCTTGGTTAGAGAGGGTGTCTTGTGAGGATAGGCCGGTTGAACTAGGGCTTTTCTGTTTGGAATGAGGGCCAATGATTGGTGACTTGATAGAGGTGTACACAGCCTCTGTGCTGGTGCTCCACTCAAGTCTGTCATCCAGGTACATCCCCGAGTACTTGTAGGTCCTCACCACATCTGTGCCCTCATCTTCATTTATAACAGGGAGCAATGCAGGCTTAGTCTTCCTAAAGTCCATCAGCATCTCCTTTGCCTTACTCATGTTGAGCTGCAGATAATTCAGTTTGCACCATTTGACAAAGTCCTCCACCAGGGCCTGATACAGTAGAATCAGTGTTTTTTTTTCTCCACGGTAGAAATGGCTAATAGGAGGAGGCAAAAATATTTGGAAGAAAGTATAGGTGGGATGTCAAAGCTAGATTTGTCAAATGGGTACCACAGTGGCACAAAATTGTTACAGCTTGGGGTGTTGGAAGTTTGGAGTTCATTTCTGATGTCATCTGTAAGGTCCTCCCCATGAAATGCATGCATTTTCTCCTGGTGCTCCTGTCCAAAGACGTACCAGTTAGTAGGTTAATTGGTCACTGTAAATTGTCCCGTGATTTAGGCTGGGTTTAAAGCAGGGGTTGTTGGCACTGTGGGTCAAAGGGCCTATTACACGCTGTATCAATAAATAAATTAATATTTTTTTATACTGCGAGTGGTGGGTATGTGGAATGCACTGCTGGGATGGTGCAGAGGCAGGTACATTTGGCCATTTGTGAGATTCTTGGGTACATAGATTAAAGAAAAATGGAGGGCTACGTGGGAGAGAAGGGTTAGATTGATTTTGGAGTAGGCTAGAGGCTGCCATAACATCTATTTCATCTGTTGTGATTATGGTGATGATGCTCTAATTTTGACATAATCGGAGAAGATGCCTTTGCATACGTTAGTTAATAATCTCTGCAATGGCATTTTCTCCGATTGCAACAAAGATCATCTCTCTTCCTTTTCCTTCATAGTCTTGTTTTGTATGAACATAACATCTGTGCATCCAGTCTTCTGAAGTAAAGAATTCCAAAGGTTCATCAGCCTCTGATGAAACTTCTCCTCACCTCAGCGGCTAGCACAACGCTTTACAGTGTCACCGATCAGGGTTCAATTCAAGCCTCTGTCTGTAAGGAGTTTTTGCAATCTCCCCATGAACCCATGAGCTTCCTCTGGGTGCTCTGATGTATGCATTAGGGAAATTACTGGAAATACTCAGGGCAGTCTGCATCTGTAGGAGAAAAAACAAGTTAATACTTAAGGTTGTAATGCTTTCAGAACTGAGAGTGAGAGAAAACAAGGCCATTATGTTGCGGGGAGAGTGTGGGGGTGGGAATGTCTCTGGATCTGGGGTGACTATGGGGCTAACGTGTGGAGAAGGTAATTTGGTTAATGAGTGAATATATGCAGTTAGAAAAAATGTAACAAACAAGAAAATCTGCAGATGCTGGAAGACAAAGTAATATGCAAACTGCTGGAGGAACTTAGCAGGCCAGGCAGAATCTATGGAAAAGAGTTAACTGTCAACATTTTGGGCCAGGACCTTTCATCATTTGGCCTGCTGAGTTGCTCCTGTATTTTTTGTGTATTGCTGTTGAATTCAATATTGAGTCCAGAAGGTTGCAATGTGTCCAGGTGCTGTTCCTCAGTTTGCAATAAGCCTCCTTGAAACTGAGCGGGAGGCTACAAATAGGAGTGGGGTGGTGAATGGTTTCTGTGTAATTGAGTATCGGGAATTGCAACAAAATCAAAAACAAAAAAAGAACTACTGTTACTACAATCAGATGTGGGGGGGAAAAACTACTGTACCTCTGAGTAGAAAGTGCATGTTAGAAAAAAGATAGTTTATTTAGTGGTTGTGATATTTTGTGTTCAAGGCACGACCATGATAGCTGAAACTAATTAAGCAAATCATTTTGAAATTTTCTTTAATAGGTGCTACTAAATACAGTGATAAAGAAATTGGTGGTATGCTAGTTTGGTCTCCATATCACATAATTCCAGATGTAAAATGTAAGTAATTCAATTATCACGTTTTAACAAGGTATATTAATATCACATTTGTTGTCATAATTTACTCTTACATAATTGCTTTCAGGGAATGAACATTTCATTGATCTAAAGGGATTGTTTTTTCAAAATTGTCTTGATCAGAGAGATTGGTCAACACTATAGTATTTAGTTTCTACAATACTAATAGAATTTTTAAATGGCAACCTTTGAGATTGTAGTGAGCACTGTGGAAATGCACAAGAAGAGAAAATTTACATTTTATGTACTGTGGAAAGATTCTGTGCAGAGGCCCCTTCAAGAAACCTTGGATCTTTCATTCGGATACCAAAAACACGAAAGAAGTCTTACTCTTTTTAAGTTATTGTGCTTACCAACATAACTTTATCTTTCACTGTTAAGTATTTAAATTTTCTTGACCCTTTTAATAGGTCAGATTTGTTGCAACTTGTGTATAATTTAGTAAACTTGAGAAATAAATTGAATCTTTTTACTTCATGGGTGTGTTACTTGTAATATCCATGGTACAGGATATTATAATGGTTTTTTAATGTTGTAAATTTAATTGTTGAGTACTGCTCAGTTGATTTAAACTAGTTGGTTAGGAATCTTATAAGATTTGATTGTACTTCTCATTTTTAGGTTAGAATTCCAAAAAAAACAAGTGTTTCAGGTTTGCTACTCATTGGCCATTAACTACGAATTTTTGGAGAATATGATGCCTTCCCCTTGTCCACATTTAACCAAGCCAGATAACTATTTGCCTTTAGCATTAAATTCAGTTCATGAGGTTAATGATTAAAACATAAAGTGGATCGTCTATTTTGAAATATTTAAACATTTACTTGAGGAGCTCTTTGCACTAAATAACTTTTTGAATATTCTAGGAACAGCTAAATTACATTGTTGCATGTCTCTACTTTCATCTGTTACTTATGGACCAATGAGGAACTCCGTGATGTATTTGCTACTCTTAAACAAGACAAAATAGAATCCTTGATGCTTTTTTGTTCATAATCATCAACAACTAAGTTGATGGATTTAACACTTTTGCCTCAATAGATGTGATGTGGACTTAAGTGGCTGTTTAATGGCCACTTTCTAAAAGCTCCATAAGTTGCATTGAAATGCCTGATAATTGATCAAATAACATCTGTGGAGAGAGCAACAGTGTAAACTGGATAAAAGGATGTCAGTCTGACATGCTACTCTTCTTTCCCTTTCCCAAGGTGCAGTGAGACACTGAATATTTTGTTTTTATTTTGGAATTCTGATTTTTACTTTTTAATATTAGATGTTTATTCGAAAGGTAACTCTGAGAAACAAGATATATAATGGACGGCAGCTAAAACAGTTGCTTACTTCTTTAGTGGCCAATGGCTGCATGAAGTCAATTAGGAATCTAAAATAACCGAAATTGCATTTTTGGTTATTGAAAGGAAATGTAGGTGTCAGTGTTATACCATTTTAAATAAATGGCAACAAAACGAAATGTGATGTTAAATGTATTGGAGTCAAACATGAGGGAAGTCACTCAAATCTAAGAACAAAGGAAAGTATTCAGACTTAAATGATCTGTTGACTAGATCAACAAATAAAATCAAGCCAACCACTTCAAATGTTTTACAGCCCTTCTCACTTTAACCTGCTGCATGTGGTGATAAATGTAATTTTTAACTACTGTATGACTGGAGCTGTGATGACAGAAGCCAGATAGAGCAGGAGATGAAGCTTCACAGGCTGAACTTGCTGCTCCTTGAATTCAGCATTACTGATCATTGTTGGGGTGGTATTCACTCAGATAGGAGACTCACAAGTTGCCCTTCATTTAGGTGTGCAGCCTGAAGAAGCCCTGTACCTTTTTACCATGAGGCCAGGAGAAATGTGAATGTTCAGATTCAGATTCATGTATTTATCACATGTACATTGATTTCATGTATTGTGGGGAAGTTGAGGCCTTGTGATGCATGAGCAAAAAAAAGCTTTATCACGAAGCCATGACATCAGTCATAGATATATGAATGGAGAAAATAAAGCAGTGGGAAATTGTACCTCACTATGTACTGATATTAGTTTATTATGCTGGTGTAGTTGCCCTCAATTAATACAATGTTCTTTCACCAGGACAAGTGCATTACACCCTGTATAGGCTAATCTTTACTTGGGTGTTGATATGTCCAGTCATTTATTTTTTTCATTTATAACATAAATTTTACATGCATTCTTCTTAAGATGTAACATGCACTTCTGTTACCAGCTGTGATCTTAATTTTTGCTATGTTCAGAAGCATTAATAGACAATGTTCTTAGGTGGCCTGGGTTTGGTTCAAGGTTAGTTGTTAGACAGCTAACTGTGTTATTGATACTATGTAAATGCACATTATCATGGGGTGGGTTGTCTTATTTTTAAAAAAAAAAGTTGAACATGCTGGGCTTGACTGAAGAATGAAAGGAAATTGACTGAAATATATAGGATGCTGAATGTTCTTGAAAAGGTGGATGTGGAGAACATGTTATGGAAGAATCTAGAAGTAGGGGTTACAGTTTTAAAGTTGGGTTCATCCACTTAAGATGTAGATGTAGCGAAGTTTTTCTCAGTTGAGAGCTTTTGGAATTTTTTTCTTCAAACAATGTTTGCAGCAAATATTTTTAAGGCAGAAGTAGATATTCATAATAACTAGGCAGTTGAAAGGTTACCAGCAATGCAGAGCTGAGATTATAATCCGATCAACCATAATCTTATTAAATAAACTTGAAGGACTTGATGGTGAGTGGCTTACTCCTGTTCCTCATTCATATGCTGATTAGGTCTGTTAAAGGTAAGATTGCAATAATCCAAGTTGAAATTCAGAAAAATAAATCCTTTTTGAATATTGCTTTGCTACAATGGCAAATTATTATTTTTGTGGAATGTTATGGATACTTGATAGCAGGTAATGATGAGTTGAAAAAAGTTCAAAGTAAATTTATTATCAAAGAACTGTACATGTATGTCACCATATACAACCCTGAGATTTGTTTTCTTGCAGTGTACAAAAGACAACAAACTGCAAATACAAAAGAAACAAAAAGTAATAATAAACACAATAAATAAATAAGCAATAAATATCGAGAACATGAGATGAAGTGTTCTTGAAACTGTGGGAACAGTTACTGATGGGGCGAGTGAAGTTATCCCTCTCATTCAATAGCCTGTTGGTTGAAGAGTAGTTTCTGAACTTGATGGTGTGAGTCCTGAGGGTCCTGTACCTTCTTCCTGATGGTAACAGCAAGAAGAGTGCATGACCTGGCTGGTGAGGGTCCCTGATGATAGATGCTGTTTTCCTGTGACAACGCTCTGTATAGAAAAAATCAGTGGTGGGGAGGCTTTACCTGTGATGGACTGGGCTCTATCCACTACTTTTTGTAGAATTTTCCATTCAAGGGCATTGGTGTTTCCATACCAGGCTGTGATGCAGCCAATCAGTGTACACTCCACCATGCATCTATAGAAGTTTTAGATGTCATGTTGAATCTTCACAAACTTAAAGGAAGTAGAGGCACTGCCATGCTTTCTTGTAATTGCATTTGCATGCTGGGCCCAGGACATGTCCTCTGAAATGGTACCACCCAGAATTTACAGTTAATGACTCTTTCCATCTCTGATCCCTGGTCAGGACTGGCTCATGGACCTCCAATTTCCTCCACCTCAAGTCAATAATAAGCTCTTTGGTCTTGCTGAATAAGAGGTTGTTGTTGTTGTGGCTCCACCTATTTAGATTTTCAATCTTCTCCCTATAAGCTGAGCTGATATGTCACCACATTTGATGTGACCAACTACAATGGTGGTGTCAGCAAACTTTTATATGGCATTAGAGCTGTGCTTAGCGTGTAGTCATAAGTGTAAAGCAAATAGAGCCAGGAGCTAATCACCCAGCTTTGTGGTGCACCTGTGCTGATGGAGATTGTGGAGGAGATGTTGTTGCCAATCTGAACTTACTGGGGTCTGCAAGTGAGGAAATCAAAGATCAAATTGCACAAGGAGGTATTGAGGCCAAGGGTCTTGAAGCTTACTGACAGTGTTGAATGCCAAGCTATGGTCAATAAGAAGCATCCTGAAGTGTGAAGATGTACTGTTTTATAATTTGGCAAAATCAATTTTGAATAGGTGATGTTAGATTAACAATACCATAAAGATTCCTTAAATTAACTTGAACATGGGAATTGGGTTGAATCATTGGGAACTTCCTGAATCAATGTTTGATCTATACTCTTATGATTCTATTATTTAACTTGGAGTGTGGGAGCCATTAAATAATGCAATCCATTACTAGTGGGGTTATTTTGTTGGCATTGCATTGGGTAGGTTAAGCATCATAAAGAAAAAATGTTACCAATAAACATCAGATCCGTTAGCATCTTTTTAAGTGAAATTGTCCATCACATTAGAGAAGTTGAGATTTTCTCTTGACATGACCATCAGACTTGTGTAAGAAAACTGTAAATTTGCAGCTTTAAGCTATTCTTAATACTTTATGAAAGGGATGAAGATTATGGATGACTTTCGTTGAAAAAAAGAGATGTTTATTAATGAAGCCAGATGGGCATGTATACAACTATCGGCACAACCAAGTGGGCACCATGGTAGCGTAGATTTAGCAGGACACTATTACAATTTGGGGTATTGGAGTTCTGATATCAATTCTGGTGCAGTCTTTAAGGAGTTTGTACATTCTCCCTTTGACCACGTGGGTTTCCTCTCGGTGCTCTGGTTTCCTTCCAGAGTCCAAAGGTGTACTGGTTAGTATGTTAATTGATCATTGTAAATTGTCCTATGATTAGGCTGGGGTTAAATAGGTGGGTTGTTGGGTGGCGCAGCTTGTTGAGCTGGAAGGTCCTGTACTGCTGTGAAAAATAAGTCGGGTACAACATCAGACAATGGCAATGTAAACATTCCTCTGGTCATTTCAAATGTGAGGCTTAACTGTGGAGGTGTACACTTCAGTAACAGTTCCAGCCAGCAATTTTGTTGAGTTTTGAAAATGATCCTCTGTTGGTAATAATGAACCTTAGTGAAATTTGTATTTAAAAACATTATCATTCCCTTGCAACACATTCCAAATATTGTGGCTTTGTTGATTCAAATGGCAAGTGAGACAGAAAATCAACAAAGTACCTCCTCATTGTTATGAAGTACAGGCCAGTTTTTGAAATGTTCCTCAGGAAGCAGCTTTGAAAATAATATGTATATCTTGCCCATAATTAACATTGACAATTGCACAAGGCTTAACCAGTAAACATTTGTTCCTTCTCCTGTTTTGCACTCTAAAACAATTTGTGACAATTTGAAACTCAAAAGTTTTCCTTTCAGCATCCTTCTTATAAATACAAGAATCTGTGATGTCAATAGTCCATATTGCTTTAAAAAAAACTCCTTGCAGCAGTACATGTGTAGACTTGCTGGTCACTCTTCAAGTACACATCTAAATAATTTGTATATTCTAAACTGTTAATACTGTTTAGAGCAAATTACTGTGCAGTGAGGTCAATAAACTATTCTTTCTGTTCAGAAAGCCCAAGAGCCTTAGAGGTTTGGACTGTTAACTGGAGCAAAGGAAGCTGAGGGGTTTATAAAATCACAGGAGGCACAGATAAGATGGGTAGATACAGTCTTTCTCCCAGAATATGGGGGTCTTAAAACTAGATGGGAAAGATTTAAAATGGATATGAGGGACAATTTCTCACATAGAGGATGATATATAAATGAGCTGTCACATGCAGTAGTAGAGAAGAGTACAGTTAGAACATTTAAAAGACACTTGGACAGGTTTTTAAATGGATGAGCTTTAGAGGGATGTGGGCCAAATGCAGGCAAATGGAACTAGTTCAAGTGAAACTCTTGGACAGCTCAGATGAGTTGGGCTGAAAGGCCTGTCTCCATGCAGTGTTACTGTCTCTTAACTCAATTTTCATGAGATTTATTTGTGCTTTTTGTTCAGTCATCACAGCTCATTGCCTAAGAATTGTCTCACAACATATAGCATCAGAAATATTTTCCTATCCTAACTACTGTTGTCATTAGATCCCATTGATAGTAGCTGAAATTTTGAATGGAGATTGTTTATCTTAAAGACTTCCGGATGCTTTATGTAGAAGTGTTCAATGTCAATATTGATCATCATATCAGGACATTATAATGAATACCAACAAATGCCTGAACTGTGCCTGTATTTTATTGGAGGGTGGGGAAAGCAATTGCATTGAGTTTTACTTACTCTTGTTTTGTTTATATAGTGGATGAGTATATTGCAGTAGCAAAGGAAAAACATGGCTACAATGTGGAACAGGTTAGTAATGAACTATTCTAGTGGTTTATTTAGAAAGTTGAATACAATCTGTCTTTTTTTTGGTTTTTTTCTTTTTCCAGTAGTTTTCATTGAATATAAAAATTTATCACACTTTGATCTTTGTTATTTTTAATATTCTCCATGTTTTGCTGTTGGATCACAAAGGGATTTGAGAAAACCTATAAATTATATTGCCGGTGGTGTAGTGGCACCTATACCAGACTTCAGGGTGAGAGGTCCCGGATTTGAATCCTGCCGGCTCCTTACACGAATTCCACCCGTGCTGTGTTGAGCATTGAGCTAACGATTCGGCCTTGCAAAGCAGACAGACGCTAAAGAGTTGCCACCCGACGCACCAAATGAGGTGCGGAAGGAACTTTTAAAAATTAAATTGTTTTACTATATTATGCCCATATGATGCAACAAGTTTATCTGTAGCACAGTGTTTCCATTTTGCATCAATAAACTTCTGCAAAGCTGAACTTGAATAAAACTGATTGCTGTAAAACATGGAGATCTGCATAATTCGGTAATGAAATTAAATGTGAAGTAAATATCTGCAAAGTTACACGTGCATAAATGTTCCCATTTTCAATCCACTATATGCACTCAGTGGCCACTTTATTAGGTACAGCTGTATACCCGCTTGTTAAAGTAATATAATCAGCCAGTCACGCGGCAACAACTTCAATGACTGAAGTCATGCAGACATGGTCAAGAGATTCAGTTGTTTTCAGACCCAACATTAGAATGGGAAAGAAATGTGATCTAGCTACTTTGACCATGAAAAGATTGTTGGTGCCAGATGGGGTGGTGTGAGTTGCACAGAAACTGCTGATCTGGGATTTTCATACATAACAATCTCTAGAGTTTACAGAGATAGAACTAAAAATAAAGATCCAGTGAGCTGCAGTTTTGTGTGCAAGAATGCCTTGTTAGCAAGAGTTTAGAGGAGAATGACCAGACTGGTTCAAGCTGACAAGAAGATGACAATAAGTCACAACAGTGGTGTGCAGAAGACCATGAGCGTAGAGAAATACACACAAAAAAAGTAAAATCATAATGTAGAGTGAGAAGCTCTAGTTTCCTTACATGATGTATTTAGTCAGGTAATTGGCCAGGGTATCTGCTGGAGCGGAAATTACACACAAATCACTTGGATTACAAGGCAGATGTTTTCACTGCTGCTTGCTGTAGAGTGATCTTGAGTGCTTGAATGTTTGGATAAAGCCAAAATCAGTTATTTTTGTGTTATCCACTGTCCTCGCTCACCTGGAGAAGAAGGATGCTAACATTAGAATTCTGTTCTTGGATTACAGTTCATTCTACACTATGCATCTCCCCAGGCTCAACAAGAAGCTCAGAAACCTCAGCCTGAACCCCGTCTTGTGCAGCTAGATCCTGGATTTCCCTGTCAGTTCACCGGCAGAAGTTTAGAATGGCGCCCTCACCTCTGCTCCTGACCCTTAACACAAGAACCTCCCAGAGCTGTGTCCTGAGCCCCCTCCTCAACTCCCTATACACCCACGACTGTGTTACCATGCACAGCTCCAGTCTGCTTATCAAGTTATAGGTGACACAACACTGATGGGTTTTATTTCCAACAATAATGAGACAGCCTACAGAGGAGAAGTCAATGCCCTGATACAGTGAGGCCAAGAAAATAACCTTTCGATGTCGATAAAATGAAGGAGTTGATCATGGATTACAGGAGGAATGGAGACAGACTAGCCCCTATTGACATCTATGGGACTGTAGTTGAGAGGGTGAGTGGTTTCAAGTTCCTCGGTATACACATCACCGAGGATCTCACCCTGAACTGTGCATACTGGCTGTGTAGTGAAAGAAGCACAACAGTGCCTCTTTCACCTCTGATGGCTGAAGAGGCTTGGCATGAGTCCCCAAGTCCTCATGACTTTCAACAGGGGCACCATCCAGAACATCCTGACTGGCTGTGTCACCACCTGGTATGGGAACTGTTACTAGCCTCAAATCGTAGGGCACTGCAGAGAGTGGTGCAGACGGCCCAGCGCATCTGTGGTTGTGAACTTTCCCCTATTCAGGACATTTACAGTAGCAGTTGCGTTTTTTTAAAAAAAAGGGCCTAGAGGATCATCAGGGACTCCAGCCACACCAACCACAAACTGTTTCAGCTGCTCCTGTTTGGCAAATGTTATTGCAGCATTAAGGCCAGGACCAACAGACTCCAACATAGCTGTTTTCACCAGGCCATCAGATTTATCAATACACATTGATCTGATTGTATATCTGACTCTACATGCATGTTTACAAAACAATTATGTATACAATCGTAGTGTTTGGGCAATATTCTCCCGCATTAGGATTTCTTATTGTACATAGCAACAGAGATGTAACATAAGGGTTTTTACTCCCTCATGTGAGATGGATGCAAGAAATAAACAATTCTAACTTCTCAATTGTACCCTCTGATTGAATAGTTGCTGATGGCAGGTGATTAAATTTTGCAGGGATGCTGTAAATGACAAGCACACTAAGAAATGGGGAAGTTCAAGTGAAGTTCAATTCAGCGTCAATTTTTTTTTCATCTCTATGGCTGGATTGAGAGACTTGGGCATTAAAAGCAGTAGCTAAGTATTGTCGGCAGAAGAAAGGGATTTACTGGTTGAGATTACAGTGACAGCTGATAAATAAAAGTACAATCATGTGAGAATGGCTTAGAAGGTTGAAGTGAAATTGTTTCTGTCCCCTGCCCTATAGACAAAATTGGACAAGAATTTGTGCCTTACTTAAATTTGTTGGCCATCTTGTATCTCGAGAATAAAAGGATGTCCCTTTAAAACAGATTATGATGAATTTCTTTAACCAAGGGTGGTGAACATGTGGAATACATTGCTGCAGGTCTGCCACCTTCAACAGGACCCTACCAACAAACACATCTTTAGCTTCCCCGCCCCCACCCTACTCTGCCTTCCACAGGTTTCACTCCCTCCGTGATTCTGTTGTCTATTCATCCTTCTGTCCTCATCTCCCTCCTGGCACTTATCCCTGCGAGTGGCAGAAATGCTACACCTGCTCATTCACTTCCTCCCTCACCGCCATTCAGGGCCCCAAGCAGTCATTCCAGGTGATGCAAATCTGTTGGTGTTGTCTACTGTATCTGGTGCTCCCAGTGCGGTCTCCTCTACATAGGTGGACTGCTTTGTTGAGCACCTCAGTTCCATCTGCAAAAAGTGGAACTTCCTAGTGACCAACCATTTCAGTTCCTGTTTCCTTTCCCATTCCAACATGTTGGTACATGGTCTCCTGTTCTGCCATGTTGGAGCCACTCTTAGGTTGTAGGAGAAACACCTCGTATTCTGTCTACGTAGCTTCTAACTTGATGGCATGAACATCAATTTCTCCAACTTCTGGTATTTTCCCCTCCCCCTTCCCCTCTTCTTTTCCCCACGCTGGCCTCTTATCTCTTCTCGTTTGCCTATCTCCACACCCCCCTGGTGTCCACCCCCCTTCCCTTTCTCCCATGATCTACTCTCCTGTCAGATTCCTTCTGTAGCCCTTTGCCTTTTCTTTCCACTTATCACCTCTCTGCTTCTAACTTCATCTGCCCTCCCCCAGACACCTGGCTTCACCAATCACCTTCTAGCTTGTCCTCCTCCTTCTCCACCCCCCCCCCCCCGCCCCGCCACTCTTATTCTGGCTTCTTACCCCTTCCTTACCAGTCCTGTTGAAGGGTCTCAGCCTGAAATGTTGACTGTTAATTTATTTCCATAGATGCTGTCTCACCTGCTGAGTTCCACCAGCATTTAGTAAGTGTTGCTCTGGATTGCATCTGCAAGATCTCTTGTATTTAAAGTAGGTGTTAATAGGTTCTTGATTAGTAAATGCATTAATGATTATGTGGAATAGGCAGGAAAATGTGGTTGAGAGGGAAAATAAATCGGCCATAATCAAATGGCAGAGCAGACTTGATCGGCTGAATGACCTGATTCAGGTCCCATGTTTTATGGTCTAAGAATAGTTGGATCTCTTACCCCACTTGTCCCATCCTCCTCTTTTCTTTTTAAACAGAAAAGGCTATGTTAATGAAAGCTTAATATTCAATTTCAATTTTTTTTCAATGTGGTCCTCAGACTCGTGTTGGGGAGCATAAAATACTCAGCTTGTACTTTCCAAACTTATTCTTAAACGGGGTTACAGCCACGGGATTTGTATAATAATGAGGTTCAATATCACTGGGAGAAAGGGAAATAATGAAAGTGGAGGAAGCAAGATTTGTTGGCTGCGTAACCTAAGTGTTTAAAATAGTGTAGTAGTAGGAGCATTCTTGTGTTGGGAGAAATTGGAGTTTTGTGAATTTCGTGATATTCCTGTATTAAAAGTAACTCATTCACACCTTTTGAGAGCCTTTGAAATAAGTAAATGTCTTGATTCTTTAGAGCTTTCAATTTGCCATAGGTTGTTTAAATTTGGGTTAACAAACAATGCACAAATTTCAAGGTCGTCTCTTAATATATTTTTACTTTGCATATACCTCACATAGGCTTTGGGAATGTTATTCTGGCACAAACACAACATTGAGAAGTCATTGGCGGACTTGCCTAACTTCACCCCTTTTCCAGATGAATGGACTGTAGAAGATAAGGTCCTCTTTGAACAGGCCTTCAGCTTTCATGGAAAGAGCTTTCACAGAATTCAGCAGATGGTAACTGAACCTTTTTATAGTTTTCTTTTAAACTTTCTAATAACCTGCTTTCCACAGGGGTGATAAAGGGCTGTAAAGTGCTGCATGGTGTAGAAAATGCTCAATTAATAAGTGATGAGAGGCTAACTCTGTTTAACACATGAGGAAATCTGCAGATGCTGGAAAGGCAAGCAACACACACAAGATGCTGGTGGAATGCAGCAAGCCAGGCAGCATCTATAGGAAGAAGTACAGTGGACGTTTCGGGCCGAGACCCTTCGTCAGGACTAACTGAAAGAAGAGATAGTAAGAGATTTGGGGGGGGGAGGGGAGTACGAAATATTAGGAGAAGACAGGAGGGAGAGGGATGAAGCTAAGAGCTGGAAAATTGATTGGCAAAAGGGATACAGAGCTGGAGAAGAGAAAGGATCATGGGACGAGAGGCCTAGGGAGAAAGGGGGAGGGGAGCACCCGAGGAAGATGGAGAACAGGCAAGGAGTGATTGTGAGAGGGACAGGGAGAGAGAAAAACAAGGGAGAAATAAATAAGGGATGGAATAAGAAGGGGAGGAGGGGCATTAATAGAAGTTAGAGAAATCAATTTTCATGCTATCAGGTTGGAGGCTACCCAGACGGAATACAAGGTGACCTACACTTTGTCCACCAGAGAAAGCAGGATCTCCCAATGGCCACACATTTTAATTCCACGTCCCATTTCCATTCTAATATGTCTATCTATGGCCTCCTCTACTGGCAAGATGAAGCCACACTCGGGTTGGAGGAACAATACCTTATATTCCGTCTGGGTAGCCTCCAACCAGATGACGTGAACATTGATTTCTCTAACTTCCGTTAACGCCCCTCCTCCCCTTATCCCTTATTTATTTATTATTTTTCCCTCTTGTTTTTCTTTTCCTCTCTCTCTCTTTCTCTGTCCCTTTCACAATCACTCCTTGCCTGCTCTCCATCTCCCTCTGCTAAGTGAAATATCCTTTTATTAGAGATTTGAGGAATTATTTTATGATTTTGGTTTGGCTTGACTTTCCATTTCCCATTCTCATTGTGATGCCACACAAGTTCACTTTCTAGGATTTTGACCTTTTCCCCCCCCCCCCCCCTTGTATCATGTTTCAGTTACCGGATAAGTCAATTGCAAGTTTAGTGAAGTACTACTATTCATGGAAAAAGACTCGATCACGAACAAGTTTAATGGATCGGCAAGCACGAAAATTAGCTAATAGAAACAATCAAGATGAAAGGTGAGATCAGAAAGATGATTATTACTTTGGAACTCGTGGTACTATTTGTAGAAACAATTTATGATTATTTAACACTTGTGCTACGTCACACTAACTTCCATTAGAAGCAGGACCTGGCTTCTTGGATTTTCATACCTGCTGCATTTAGTAAGGTCAAGTCACAGAGACAAATTCACCCTGGGAATTCGGATCGCAGTTCTCCCAGCTATTCTGACATCAGATATGAAACTTCTGTTCTGTAGCAGCCCACTGAAGCTTATTTCCCCTCGTAGAGTTATCAAAAGCAACATCTTCAAAGTAATTGATGCGTAATGCAGGAAAAGGCTATTTATGGATCATTTTACTTTAGCTTCATTCTTCTCCACTCACCAACTTTCCTTTAATCCCTTTAATATCTGCCTGCAGGAGTTTTCAATTGATGACACTGGCCCAACCAATAGACCTGTGAAGAGTATGGATACATGGAAAATGTTGTTACTGCCTAACATGATGGTGCAAATTAATAGCATGTTGAAAAAACTCTTGTCTGCCCAAACTGTTCCCTGGGTGCATTGCAAGGTTTGGTACAGTGGGTATCAAGATTCAAGAGTTTTGTTGCACATTGCAGAATATCATTATAAAAAGGGAAAGCCTTGCCACCTTTATGGCAAGCAACAAAAGAGGGAGGAGACGAACTATAGAGCCCCTTCTACTTGGGTGATAAGTAAGGAACTAATTCACCCTAAATTTCCCATTTACCAACAGTCTTTCCTCTTCTCATCTCAGTGTTGCTAATCATAAAGTCTTGTCCACAATGCAGAAATAAAAGCTACACAAATGGAACCAAATTCGAAAACTCATTCCTGCATTATTTTGTTACTTGTTAAGATGGCGCTGAGGTGTGGTCTCTATCGAGATCACAGCTTAGATTTTTTTTCAGGGAGTTTCTGTCCGAATGAAAGGTAAAGGTAACAGGTTAGGGAACCTCAGTTTTCAGGAGATTCTGAGGCCCTGGTTAAGTAAAAGGAAGGACATAGCACTTATAGACAGGTCGGAACAAACAAAGTACTTCAGGTGTGTGTGTGAAGTACAAAAAGAACATGCAAATCAGGAGAGCTAAAAGAAGGCATGAGGTTGCCGTAGCAGACAAGGTGAAGGAGAATCCTAAGGCTTCTACAGAGCAACGGGGTTGCCAAGGGGACAAAATTGGTCCTCTAGAAGATCAGAATGGTAATCTATGTGAGGATCCTAAAGAGATGGGTAAGAATGGATTTTTTTGCAGCTATATTGACTCAGGAAATGGACACAGGGTCTATAAAAGTGAGGCAATGTCATGGACATTATACAGCTTACAGAGAAGGATGTGCTTGCTATCGTAAAGGAAAATTGGGTTGGATAAAACCCCAGGGTCTAACCAGGTATTCCCTCTGAGCCAGTGGGAGACAAGTGCAGAAATTGCAGGGACCCTAGCGGAGATATTTAAATTATCCTTCGTGACGGGTGAGGTACTGGAGGTTTGGAGGAATATTCTAAGAATAATCCAGAAAATTATAGGCTAGTGAGCCTGACATCAGTAGTGGGAAAGTTATTAGAAGGTATTGTAAGGGGCCAGGTATGAGTATTTGGATAGACAGGGTCTGATTAGGAATAATTAGCATGGTTTTGCGCATGGTAATTTGTGTCTTACCAATCTTAGAGTTTTTCAAGGAAAGTTGATGAAGGCAATGTAGTGGATGTTGTCTACATGGACATTTGACAAGGTCCCATACTAGAGGTCGGTGAGGAAGGTTTAGTCACTTGGCATTCAAGAGGAGGTAGTAAATTAGATTAGATATTGACTTTGTGAGACAGGCCAGAGGGTGGTAGTAAATGGTTGCTACTGTGACTGGAGGCCTGTAACTAGTGATATGCCGCAGAGATTGTCCCTGGGTCCGTTGTTGTTGGTCCCAGCCAGATCCAGTGATCTGGATGATAAAGCGGTTAACTGGATCATCATATTTGCTGATGTCACCAAGATTGGGGTGTAGTGGACAGCGAGGAAGACTATCAGAGCCTGCAGCAGGATTTGGACCAGCTGGAAAAATGGGCTGAACAATAGTATATGGAATTCAATGCACACAAGTGTGAGGTGTTGCATTTTGGGAGGTCACTCAGAGTTGGTCTTACTCAGTGAATGGTAGGGCATTGAGAAGGGAAATCGAGAGTGAAAAGAGGACATGGGAAAGCTTTGGCGGATAAGCTAAAGGAGAATCCTAAGAGATTATACAAGTACAGTGCCTATAAAAAGTATTCACCCCCTTGGAAGTTTTCATGTTTTATTGTTTTACGGTATTGAATCACAGTGGATTTAATTTGGCTTCTTTGACACTGATCAACAGTAAAGATTCTGTCTTGTCAAAGTGAAAATACGTTTCTACAAATTGGTCTAAATTTATTACAATTATTAAACAAAATAATTGATTGTATAATTACTCAACAATTTATTACAATTATTAAACAAAAAATAATTCATTGTATAAGTACTCAACAGTTGTTGCATGCGCAGTCTCTCCCATTTCAGCCACTGAACCTTGTAACTCCTCCAAAGTTGTCATTGGTCTCTTGATAGCTCCCCTCACTTGTTCTTTTCTTGCATGGACACTCAGTTTTTGAGGATAGCCTGCTCTAGGCAGATTTACAGCTGTAAATCTTTTCGTTTTCGTTTCTTGATGATTGTCGTAACACCCAAGGGACATTCAGTGACTTGGAAATTTTCTTGTATTTATATCCTGACTTATGCTTTTCAATAATCTTTTTAGTAAATTACTTGGAGTGTTCTTTTGTTTTCATGGTGTAGTTTTTGCCAGGATACTGACTCACCAGCAGTCAGACCTTCCAGATACAGGTGTATTTTTACTACTATCAATTGAAGCACCTTCACTGCACATAGGTGATCTCCGTTTAGCTAATTATATTACTTCCAAAACCAATTTGCTGCACCAGTGATGATTTTGTGTGTCATATTAAAGGGGGTGAATACTTAATACAATCAGTTGTTTTGTGGTTTATATTTGTCAGTAGATTAGATCACTTTGTAGGGATCTCTTTTGCTTTAACATGAAAGAACTTTATCTGTTGATCATTGTCAAAAAAAAGCCACATTAAATTCACTGTGGTTCAATGTTGTGAAAAAATAAAACATGAAAAATTCGGGGGGCTTTGTTTTGTGAAAAATCACAATTGTTTGAGGAATTTGAATTGTTCGAAGAGGTGATGAAGAGGATTTGACAAGGACAGGGAGGTAGAAGTTGTCAGTGGGGTCTTCACTGAGGCCTTTGACAAGATCCTGCAAGGTAGGGAATTTTGGAAGGTTAGCTCACATGGGATCCAGGGAGAGTTAATTAATTGAATACAAAATTAGCTTGGTGGAAGGAGTCACAGGGAGGTAGTGGATGGTTCTTCAGATTTGATGCCCAAGACCAGTTGTGTGCCATCGGTATCAATGCTGGGTCTACTTAGCAACTTGGATGGGAATGTGTGTGGTGTGATTGGTATGTCTGTGGAATTTTTTTTAGTGTAGTCGAAAGAAGGTTTAGGTTTCAACAGCATTGAGCTGGACTACAGAATTGGGCTAAGGACTAGCATATTAATCTTAACTCAGACAAGTGTAAAGTGTTGCATTTTTGTCAGTTTAAACCAGGGCAAAGTGATAAGGTTGTAGAGAGTATTGTCGAACAAAGAGAGCAAGAGCATCAATCCCTAGTGATACAGTGGTGCGAAGGGCATTTAGTATGCTTGCAATTATTAGTCAAGGCATTGAATACAGGAATTAGGGCATAGTATATCAATAAAAGCAGGTATTCTGGTTGCTCTGCTATAGAAGGGATGTCATTAATCTGGAAAGCGTGCAGAAAAGATTCACAAAGATGTTATGGGATTCACAAGATCACAAGACAAAGGAGCAGAAGTAGGCCATTCTCGCTCCACCATGAGCTAAACTGTTCTCCCATCTAATTCCAATTTCTGGCTTTTTCCCCATATTCCTTGATACCCTGACTAATTAGATACTTATCTCCTCCTTAAACATCCTCAATGATCGGGCCTGCACAGCTGTATGTGGCAAAGAATTCCATAAATCCACGACCCTCTGGCTAAAAAAATTTCTCCTCATCTCTGTTCTAAATGAGTATCCTCTAATTCTCAGACTGTGGCCTCTTGTCCTGGACTCACCCACCAAGGGAAACAGCCTTTCCACATCTACTCTGTCCAACCCTTTCAACATTTGAAATGTTTCTATGAGATCCCCTCTCATTCTTCTATACTCTAATGAATACAGTCCAAGAGCCGACAAACGTTCCTCATATGTTAACCCTTGCATTCCAGGAATCATCCTCGTAAATCTTCTCTGAACTCTCTTCCAACATCAGTACATCCCTTCTGAGATAGGGGGCCCAAAACTGCACACAGTATTCCAAATGAGGTCTCATCAGTGCCCCATAGAGCCTCATCAACACCTCCTTACTTTTGTACACTATTCCTCTTGAAATGAATACCAAAATAGCATTCGCTTTCCTCACTACCGATCCAACCTGGTGGTTAACCTTTAGGGTATCCTGCATGAGGACCCCCAAGTCCCTTTGCACTTATAATTTTTGAATTTTCTCCCCATCTAAATAATAATCTGCCCAATTATTTCTTCTTCCAAAATGTATAACCGTACATTTCTGAACATTGTTTCTCATCTGCCGTTTCTTTGTCCACTCTCCTAAACTGACCAAGTTTCTCTGCAACCTTTCCATTTCTTCAACACTTCCTGCTCCTCCACCTATCTTGGTGTCATCTGCAAACTTAACCACAAAACCATTTAATCCGTAATCTAAATCATCGATATACAGTGTAAAAAGAAGCGGCACCAACACTGACCCCTGCAGAACACCACTAGTAACTGGCAACCAGCCAGCATAGGATATCTTTATTTCCACCCTTTGCTTTCTGCCTTTCAGCCAATGCTTCACCCATTCCAATATCTTTCCTGTAATTCCATGGGCTCTCATCTTATTAAGCAGCCTCTTATGTGGCACCTTCTAGAAGGCTTTTTGAAAATCCAAATACACAACATCCACAGCCTCTCCCTTGTCAATCTTATTTGCGATTACCTCAAAAAATTCCAATAGGTTGGTGAGGCAGGATCTTCCCTTCATGAAACCGTGCTGGCTTGGGCCAATCTTGACATGCACCTCGAGGTATTTCATAACCTCATCCTTGAGGATCGACTCCAATAACTTTCTAACTACCGATGTGAGACTAATAGGTCTGTAATTTTCTTTTTGCTGCCTCCTTCCTTTCTTAAACAGCATAACTACATTTGCGACCTTCCAGTGCACCAGAACCACGCCAGAGTCTATTAATTCCTGGAAGATCATTTCCAATGCAACCACAATCTCCAAAGCCGCCACCTTCAGAACCCATGGGTGCACCTCATCCAGTGCGGGAGACTTATCTATCCTTAGTCCATTTAGCTTCCCAAGCACTTTCTCTTTAGTAATCTTGACTAATTAATTCTATTTCCTGAGACCTCTGACTATTAGGTATGCTGCTAATGTCTTCCACTGTGAAGACTGATGCAAAATACTCATTTAGTTCCTCTGCCACCTCTTTGTTACCCATTATAATTTCTCCAGCATCATTTTCAATCGGTACTACATCTACCCATGTCACTCTTTTACTCTTCATATATTTAAAAAAACCTCATAGTATCCTTTTTTATGTTAATTGACAAATTCCTTTCATAATTCATCTTTTCTTTCTTAATGACTTTGTTAGTTTCCTTCTGTAAGTTTTTAAAAGTCGTCCAGTCCTGACTTTTTCCACTAATTTTTGCTTCCTTGTAAGCCGTCTCTTTTGCTTTTATTTTAGCCTTAACTTCTCTAGTTAGCTACATTTGTGTCATTTTTCCATTCATGATTTTCTTTTTTTCTTGGAATATATTTTTCCTGCACTTTCTTTATTTCTTGTAGGAATTTCATACAATTCTGCTCTACCATCCCTCCATCTAGCTTACTTTTCCAATCAACTTGGGCCAGTTCCTCTCTCATACCACTGTAATTTCCTTTGTTCCACTGAAATATCGATACACCTGATACCAGCTTCTCCTTTTCAAATTTGCATGGCTTGAGTTATATGGCAAAACTATATAGGTTGGAACTATTTACCCTGGAGCAGGAGATTGAGAGATGGCCTTTTTGAGATTTAATTTTTAAGGGGCACAGATAAGGTAGATGGTTTGCAGTCATTTTCCCAGATTGGGAGAGTCTCTTTCATGTAGAGAGTTGTTGTATTTGGAATGGGCTCTGTGTCCCCCCCCACCCCGACCCCAATCACCTCAGATATTGAGGATAATCACAGATGTAATACATGGTATACATTGTGAATTATACTTTAATATCAGAACTTCATGTAATGGATGACAAGGCAAAACTGAACTGTCTTTAAAAATACTGGGGAAAAAAAAACTTATTTTCCCTGAACTGCAGGCCAATGCCTACCACTTTTAACTTTTCACTAATTAGAGCTTCCAGCAGTACTAATTATTTGATCTATGTATACTGGGACAATGAAAGAATGGATTGCTCAATGTAGCAACTGTTCAGTGTCCATACTACTAAAATCTTCCTCCAGGGAATATCTGATATTCCTTTCATAAGTTGGATAATCAATTGGAACAACTGTCATAGAGCTGTCTGGCATGGAAATGGGGCTCAAATCCCACTGAGTCTGTGGCAACTATCAAGTACCTACTTCTACTAATACCATTTTATCCTCCCCGTATTACCATCAATTCTTGCCAGAGCTGCAGCCATATAAAACCAGGGTAATCTATAGTAGCCAATTAGCCGACCAAACTGTGTGTGTTTGGGATAAAGCTGGTGAGAGCATTTACAGAGGTGATGTGTAAACTCTCGGCAGACAGCACCCAAAGTCAGGGTCAAACACTGATTACCTGTGCCACTGGAAACACTTTAGAACTGGTGTGTGTGTGTGTCTATATATAGTTGCTGATATTTACACTAGATCTTTGATTTCAGTGATGATGGAATGGAGGAAGGAGCTACGAATGACGTGAATGACAGTGATTATGACCCCACTAAAGAAGCTAAAAAGGAGGTAATAAATTTTGTGAATATAACGATACTGAACTTTCGCTACAGCATCATTGGCATGGCATTGAAAGCCTTTAAGCAATCTTGACGTTGTGAGACATGATAAAAGCTGAAACTCAGAAATCTGGAGCTTCTATGACCACATATTCTTATACATAATGTTTGTCAATATCATAAAGCCTCAGGGCTTCCCTGCAGAAAGTATTTTTTAATCTTATGACATTAAATAATTTAAGTGTACAAGTATAAAAATTTTAGAGTTTGTTCAGTGCAAGTAGAAATGGTATTCCTTATTCAGTAACTTTCTTTTCTGTATATGTCTAAAGTGATGAAACCAGTATTAAACATGATACAAGTTGGTACTGTTTGCCTAGCTGTAGTGAAAACAAAATATAGTTCACAAAAAATGACTTGGTGGAACCTAGATTATAATGAATATCCCTTGGATCATTTTGAAGGTCTACTTGCACTGGCATAAGACATGGAATAAATCCCTATTTTCTTACTCAAATGCCTTGGTGCAACATCTTAAAAGAATTCAGGTTTCCACATGAAGTACATTTTACTCTGTGCCAGGGCAAACAGTGATGTGCAAATTACTCAGAAATATCTTTAAAGAGATAAGCACCATGTGCAGTGGGACTCTGTATATGGGATTTGATATCTTAAAGATTACTACAGTCTCCTGTTAGGTTCTTACTGGTTGATCTCCTAGCCCTCTGGGGTCACTCTCCCTCTACCCTGCAGTTTGTGCGGAATTGAACTGAGTGAGTTCCTATCAGCAATCATAATTAGTGGTTAATTCTTGGTGGGGAAAAACATCCCAAAGTTATTTCATACTGCGTTGTGACAAATCTTGTAATTTTGTTTGTTGAAGAGCCTAACATCAGTAGTGGGGAAGATGCTAGAGTCCATTATTAAAGATGAAATAGTGGCATATCTCGATAGCAGTGATAAGATTGGGCTGAGCCAGCATGGATTTACCAAGGGTAAATCATGCTTGACTAATCTATTGGAGTTTTTCGAGGATGTAACCAGGAAGTTAGACAAGGGAGATCCAGTGGATGTAGTGTACGTCGATTTTCAGAAGGCATTTGATAAGGTCCCACATAGGTAAAATCAAAGCTCATGGCATTGGGGGGAAGACATTGACATGGATAGAAAACTGGTTGGCAGATAGAAAGCAAAGGGTAGCGGTGAATGGGTGTTTCTCGGAATGGCAGGTGGTGACTAGCTGGGTGCCACAGGGCTCAGTATTGGGACCACAGCTGTTTACGATTTACATCAACGATTTAGATGAAGGCATTGAGAATAACATCAGCAAGTTTGCTGATGATACTAAGCTGGGTGGCAGTGTGACATGTGATGAGGATGTTAGGAGAATTCAGGGTGACTTGGATAGACTGGGTGAGTGGGCAGATACTTGGCAGATGACGTTTAATGTGAATAAGTGTGAGGTTATCCACTTTGGGAGTAAGAACAGGAAGGCAGATTATTATCTGAACAGTGTAAAGTTAGATAAGGGAGAAATACAAAGAGATCTAGGAGTCCTTGTTCATCAGTCACTGAAGGTGAATGAGCAAGTGCAGCAGGCAGTGAAGAAGGCTAATGGAATGTTGGCCTTTATTACAAAGGGAATTGAGTACAAGAGCAAGGAAATCCTTTTACATTTGTACAGGGCCCTGGTGAGACCACATCTGGAGTATTATGTACAGTTTTGGTCTCCAGAGTTAAGGAAGGACATCCTGGCTGTAGAGGAAGTGCAACGTAGATTCACAAGGTTAATTCCTGGGATGTCCGGACTGTGTTACGCAGAGAGGTTGGAGAGACTGGGCTTGTACACGCTGGAATTAAGGAGATTGAGAGGGGATCTGATTGAAACATATAAGATTATTAAGGGATTGGACAAGATAGAGGCAGGAAATATGTTCCAGATGCTGGGAGAGTCCAGTACCAGAGGGCATGGTTTGAGAATAAGGGGTAGGTCATTTAGGACAGAGTTAAGGAAAAACTTCTTCTCCCAGAGAGTTGTGGGGGTCTGGAATGCACTGCCTCGGAAGGCAGTGGAGGCCAATTCTCTGGATGCTTTCAAGAAGGAGCTAGATAGGTATCTTATGGATGGGGGAAATCAAGGGATATGGGGACAAAGCAGGAACCGGGTATTAATAGTAGATGATCAGCCATGATCTCAAAATGGCTGTGCAGGCTCGAAGGGCCGAATGGTCTACTTCTGCACCTATTGTCTATTGTCTAAGAGGACTTGCAACAATGGTTTAGTGCATTCAAGATGGATACAGTCTAATTTCAAGGTGGTGGGGAATCAGAACTTGAGCGAGGTACTTAATAATGTTACCTTGTCATCTTCTTCATGCAATGTCATCAAAATTTGGTCTTGTTCACCATATGCGCAAATGCATTCAGCAACTGAATTGTTAAATAAACTATGCCTCTGAATATTCGTTGATTTGCTTTCTGTGTGCTCATCCCTAGTCCCCATCACAATTTTTGTTCAAACAGATCTATTTATGTACAAGTTGACAAAGTAATTATTGTCTACTTAAAGGCGTCATCAGTTTCCAGACCATTTGCGTCAGGTGTCTCTTTGCTGTGTGCTGTCCTAGCTGAGAGTGGTCTTGTCTTTGCTTACAATGTTGCATCTTGCAATTTCAAAACTAATTGCTGCTTGGAAATATAAAGAATGGTAAATTGTGTATTATTGATTGTCATATGTACCAAGGTACAGTGAAAATCTTGGCTTGCGTACTGTTCATACGGATCAGTTCATTACAACGGTACATTGAGGTAGTACAGGGTAAGGTAATAACAGTGCAGTGTAAAGTGTACAAATTGCAGTGCAGGTAGACAGTAAGGTGTGAGATCATAACGAAGTAGATTATGAGGTCAACCGTTCATTTTGCTGTATTTGGGAACCATTCAATAGTCTTATGATAGTAGTATAGAAGCCGTACTTGAGTCTGGTGCTATGTGCTTTCATGCTTCCGTGCCTTTTTCCCGATGGGAAGGGGTAAAAGAGAATGTCCAGGATGGGTGAGATCTTTGAATATATTCGCAGCAAGAAATTTATCATTTCAAAATATTCACTCATTTTAAATTGCAGATTCCAGGAATTTGCACACAATTGCTGTATACAAATTAATTTATTTCCTCTTGTATATGGATATACAGTCATTTGTCCCCTAGTCCCATGCCATGGGTTAGAATTAGTAGTTTATTATTGTCACATGTACCAAGATACAGTGGAAAAACTTATCTTGTATTCTCTGTTTATACAGATCAAATCATTATACAGGGCGCTGAGTTAGAATAAGGTAAAACGAGAACAATGCTGAATAAAGTGTAAAAGTTACTGAAATCAATTACAATATGCATATATGAAATAGATTAAAAATTGTGCCACAAACCAGAAATACTATATATTGAAAGAGTGAAGTAGTGTCTAAGGATTCAATGTCCATTTAGGAATGGGATGGCAGAGGGGAAGAAGCTGTTCCTGAATCGCTGAGTGTGTGCCTTCAGGCTTCTGTACCTCCTAGCCTATGGCAACAACAAGAAAAGAGTATGCCCTGGATGCTGGAGGTCTGTAATAATGAACGCTGCCTTTCTGAGACACCGTTCCTTGAAGATGTCCTGGGTACTTTGTAGGCTAGTACCCAAGATGAAGCTGACTAGATTTACAACCTTCTGCAGCTTCTTTCGGTCCTGTGCAGTAGCCTTTCCATACTAGACAGTGATAAAGCCTGTCAGAATGTTCTCCACGGTACATCTATAGAAGTTTTTGGGTGTATATGTTGACATACCAAATCTCTTCAAACTCTTAATGAAGTATAGCCACTGCGTTGCCTTCTTTATAACTTCATCAGTATGTTGGAACCTGGTTAGATCCTCAGAGATCTTGACACCCAGGAACTTGAAACTGCTCACTTTCTCCACAAGTATTGGAACGTGTTCCTTTGTCTTATCCTTTCAGAAGTCCACAATCAGCCCTTCTGTCCTACTGATGATGTGCCAGGTTGTTGCTGCAACACCACTCCACTAGTTGTGGCATATCTCACTCCTGTATGCCCTCTCCTCACCACCTGAGATCCTACCAACAATGGTTGTATTGTCAACAAATTTATAGATAGTATTTGAACTATGCCTAGCCACACAGTCATGAGTATAGAGAGAGTGGAGCAGTGGGCTAAGCACACTCCCCTGAGGTGCACCAGTGTTGATCATCAGCGAGGAGGAGATATTATCATCAATCCGCGCAGATTGTGGTCTTCCGGTTAGGAAGTCGAGGATCCAATTGCAGAGGGAGGTACCAGAGGCCCAGGTTCTACAACTTCTCAATCAGGATTGTGGGACTGATAGTATTAAATGCTGAGCTATAGTTGATGAACAGCATCCTGACATAGGTGTCTGTGATGTCCAGGTGGTCTAAAGCCATGTGAAGAGCCACTGAGATTGCATTTGCTGCTGACCTATTGTAGCGATAGGCAAATAGCAGTGGGTCCAGGTCTTTGCTGAGGCAGGAGTTCATTCTAGTCATGACCAACCTCTCAGAGTATTTTATTACTAGATGTGAGAGCTACCGGGTGATAGTCAGTAAAGCAGCTGACATTATTCTTCTTGGGCACTGGTATAATTGTTACCTTTTTGAAGCAAGTGGGAACTTGCACCCATAGCAGTGAGAGGTTGAAAATGTCCTTAAATACTCCCACCAGTTGGTTGGCACAGGTTTTCAGAGTCTTACCAGGTACTCTTATTAGGACCTTCCACCTTGTGAGGGTTCACTCTCTTTAAAAATAGCCTAACATTGGCCTCTGAGACAGAGATCACAGGGTCATCAGGTGCAGCAGGGATCTTCACAGCTGTAGTTGTATTCTCCCTTTCAAAGCAGGCATAGAAGGTGTTAAGTTCATTTAGTAGTGAAGTATAGCTGCCATTCATGCTATTCGGTTTCGCTTTGTAGGAAGTAATATCTTGCAAACCCTGCCAGAGATGTTGTGCATCCGATGTCATCTCCAACCTCGTTTGAAATTGTCTCCTTGCCTTTGAAATAGCCCTCCACAAATCATACCTGGTTTTCTGGTACAGGCCTGGGTTGTCAGACTTGAATGCCACAGATCTAGCCTTCAGCAGGTGACATACCTGCTGATTCATCCATGGCTTTTGGTTTGGGAATGTATAGTAAGTTTTTGTAGGCGCACACTGATCCACGCAGGTTTTAATGAAGTCGGTAACAACTGCAGCATACTCATCCAGGTTCGAAAGTGAATCCCTGAATACAATCTAGTCCACTGATCCAAAGCAGTACTGTAAGTGCTCCTGGGCTTCCTTGTCCATACTTTCTTGGTCCTCACTACTGGTGCTTCAGTCTTCAGTCTCTGCCTAAACTTCGGGAGTAGAAGTACAGCCAGGTGATCAGACTTCCAGAAGTGAGGGCGTGGAATAGCACGGTAGGCACTCTTGATGGTGGTGTAGCAATGGTGGTGTTGTTTCTTCTGGTTTTGCAAGTGATCTGTTGATGGTAATTGCTTAGTGATTTTTTTCAAACTGGTCTGGTTAAAATCTCCCAAAACAATGGTGAAGGTGTTAGGGTGCATTGTTTCGTGCATGTTGATCCCATTGCTTAGACCATCTAAAGCCTGATTGACATTGGCCTGAGGTGAAATGTATACTGCTACCAAAATGACCCTGGAGATCTCTTGTGGTAGGTAAAAAGCACGGCACTTAACTATAGATATTCCAGGTCTGATGAGCAGAATTGGAACAGCACTGGTATATTTGTGCATCAAGAAGAGTTGATCATGAAGCATACTCTTCCACCTCTGCTTTTGAGAGACACTATAGATCTATCCTGAAGATGTATAGTAAACCCGTCAATCTGAATCGCTGCACCCAGTACGGAAGGGGTTAACCAGGATTCTATGAAACAAAGGATGCGCGGTCCTAATGTCCCTCTGATTCAGCACCCTAGCTCTGAGATTATCAATTTTATCCACCAGAGACTGCACGTTTGCCATCAAGATGGTCAGTATTGAGAGTTTAAAACCCTGTTTCCTTCAATGCAGTCGTATCCCCAACCTGTAACCGCATTTCCTACATGGACCCTTCTGTCCACAATCTGTTGTTTCTGTCAGTTTTAAGCAGCGATAGTTTGTTTAAATGCATTAAGACATTGTTGTTGACTGTACTGACCTTGGAGCAGATGTGCTTTTTAGCTGTGTCAGGCTGAAACAAGAATATTTAATCATATCCATGTAGTACTGCTGCTACTCGAGTTGCCCTTAGGTACCCTGAAGATCCATTCAAGAGTGATTGGTAGATTAGAAGCTCTCCTTGACCCTGGTGGTACATACTTGCAAGCTTTTGCATCTTCTGCCCAGTGGGAGTGGGAGAAGAGAGAATGTCTGGGGCAGTTAGGGTTGAAGTAGTTTGCTGGCAAATCTTTACGTTTAGGTATTTAAATATTTTAATGTTTTTGTTAGTGTATGTTTTTGCTTTTAAAACCTATGTACATAGGGGTTACATTGGATGCAAAAGAGAGCATCTTAGTGGGGTCTACTTTTATTGTTATCTGCAGGAATTCTATACTCTATCATTTTCAGATAACAAGATGTTAACGTAAATTTAAGCATGGTTAAATATAACTCTACTTCCAATATGCTTTGTCTCATTTGTAACATATACCTGCAATCTTGTGTGCATTTTATTATTAGGGAAATCCTGATCCACCTGTGCAGGTCAGCAGAGTTGGCTCGGTCAGACGTGAGCTTCCAAGTTTGCAGCATCGTCACCACCCATTACGATCCAAGTGTCGACCACCAAAAGGAATGTATCTTAGTCAAGAAGATGTTGGAGCCATGTCCTGCAGCCCAAATGCAGCAAGTACCATTCTTAGACAACTTGATATGGAACTAATCTCATTGAAACGCCAGGTATTTGGATACCTGTAGTGTAGTTATAACATTCCAAAGAACTAAATTTTGATACTTGTATACTTTGGATAATCTTAATTACAGATTAATTTTCATAACAAAAATACAATCTTGATCCTGCTAAAACTTATTACTCTAGCAAGTGTAAGTTCACAACAAAAGTATAAATTAAATCATTAGAACCAGGTTTTCATTTATTTTGCATCTTAAGCTTTGCTTTTTAATCCAATAATCCCCAAATATTAGCTAATTTGTAGCAAATTTAAATCATAGGGAGGAATTTGTCTTTTAACTGTTTGCACTAAATGTGCAATATACAGGTTGAGCCTCCCTTATCCAAAATGCTTGCCGCTGGACATATTTTGGATTTTTTTCAGATTTTGGAGTATTTGCATCTATATAATGAGATACCTTGGTGATAGGACCTATCTCTGAACATGAAATCCATTTACATTACATATATAACTTACTCATATATATGGAAGGTAGTTTTATATAATGTTTTTAATAATTCTATCCACAAAACAATTACATGTACAAACCCCATTTCCAGAAAAGTTGGGATATTTTCCAAAATGCAATAAAAACAAAAATCTGTGATATGTTAATTCACGTGAACCTTTATTTAACTGACAAAAGTACAAAAAAAAGATTGTCAATAGTTTTACATAGAAACATAGAAAATAGAAGCAGGAGTAGGCCATTCGGTCCTTCGAGCCTGCACCACCATTCAGTATGATCATGGCTGATCATCCAACTCAAAACCCTGTACCTGCTTTCTCTCCATACCCCCGATCCCTTTAGCCACAAGGGCCATATAAAGAGTAAAAGTTCCTCTTTACTGACCAACTTAATTGTATTTTGTAAATATACACAAATTTAGAATTTGATAGCTGCAACACACTCAACAAAAGTTGGGACAGAGTTAAAATAAGATTGAAAACTGCACAGAATATTCAAGTAACACTGGTTTGGAAGACTCCACATTAAGCAGGCTAATTGGTAGCAGGTGAGGTATCATGACTGGGTATAAAAGTAGTGTCCATCAAAGGCTCAGTCTTTGCAAGCAAGGATGGGTCATGGCTCGCCCCTTTGTGCCAAAATTCATGAGAGAATTGTTAGTCAGTTCAAAAGGAACATTTCCCAATGCAAGATTGCAGAGAATTTAGGTCTTTCTAAATCTACAGTACATAATATTGTGAAAAGATTCAGAGAGTTCAGAGACATCTCAGTGCATAAAGGGCAAGGTCGGAAACCACTGTTGAATGCGCGTGATCTTCGAGCCCTCAGGCGGCACTGCCTAAGAAACCGTCATGCTACTGTGACAATTATAGCCACCTGGGCTCGGGAGTAATTCGGAAAACCATTGTCACTTAACAGAGTCCGTTGCTGCATCCAGAAATGTATCTTGAAACTGTATTACGCAAGGAGGAAGTCATACATCAACTCTATGCAGAAATGCCGGCGAGTTCTCTGGGCCTGAGCTCATCTCAGATGGACTGAAAGACTGTGGAACCGTGTGCTGTGCTCAGATGAGTCCACATTTCAGCTAATTTTCGGAAAAAACGGGCGTCGAGTTCTCTGTGCCAAAGATGAAAACAACCATCCTGATTGTTATCAGCGAAAGGTGCAAAAGCCAGCATCTGTGATGGTATGGGGGTGCATCAGTGCCCACGGCATGGGTGAGTTGCATGTATGTGAAGGTACCATTGACTCTGAGGCATATATTAGGATTTTAGAGAGACATATGTTGCCATCAAGGCAACGTCTCTTCCCGGGACGTTCACGCTTATTTCAGCAGGACAATGCCAGACCACATTCTGCACGGGCTACAACAGCGTGCCTTTGTAGACACAGAGTGCGTGTGCTTGACTGGCCTGCTGCCAGTCCAGGTCTATCACCTATTGAAAATGTATGGCGCATCATGGAGAGGAGAATCAGACAACGGAGACCACGGACTGTTGAGCAGCTGAAGTCTTATATCAAGCAAGAATGGACAAAATTTCCAATTGCAAATCTACTACAATTAGTATCCTCAGTTCCAAAATGATTAAAAAGTGTTATTAAAAGGAAAGGTGATGTAGCACAATGGTAAACATGCCTCTGTCCCAACTTTTGTTGAGTGTGTTGCAGCCATCAAATTCTAAATTTGTGTATATTTACAAAATACAATTAAGTTGGTCAGGAAAACTATTGAAAATCTTTTCTTTGTACTTTTGTCAGTTAAATAAAGGTTCACGTGAATTAACATATCACAGATTTTTGTTTTTATTGCATTTTGGAAAATATCCCAACTTTTCTGGAAATGGGGTTTGTATATTAAGCCATCAGAAAGGTAAGCTATCATTACCTCGGACACCCAGGTGGACTGTTTGACATTACCATCATTTCCGACTGAATTTATGTGCTACCTGTAAGTAGTCTTTGTCTTTCACTTGTTCATAACACTATGTACTAATGCAGCCATTCACTGATGATTTTGGCAAAGTCATAAAAAAATGTCTCTGCTGCTTCATGATCAGTAGACTCTTTATCATCAGATATTTTAAAATTTAATGCTATGCCTTAAATTTTTGCAACCAACCTGCTGAAAATTCATAAAGTTACCTTCTAGTTTTTTAGTTCATCATGCTAGATCTTTCATGATCAGCATATGTTGACTCTGAAGTTGACAAATCCACTCTTTCAATACATGATTGAGATCTTCCTGTTTCATGCAATGTTTTTCTATTCATTAAATTGTGTTCTTTCCATATCTCAAGTCACTTCTCAGAACGCCTGTAGTGCACAAAGACCTGCACATTGCCTGGGAATTTTTCCAGTGTCTTGTGGAATTTCCATTTGTGAGGTCATGTCAGCGCTCAAAAACATTTCTGATTTCATATAAGGGGTGCTCAACTTGTATTAGCAACAGTATGTTGTACTGTGTTGCCAAAATTGACTTCAAAGGAACTACAATTTGGAGGCAAAGTGCATTACATTATTTCAACTGCTGTATCCACCCTGCAAGACTTTAAAAAAAACTAGATTGGTGGAGTATTGCCCATTTCAGGTGAAATGTCAAATCAGTGACATTTTGCCTGTTTTAAGCAGATGAAATGATCCCCTGGTAGTGTTTGAAGATGTTAATTTTAATTACTTAGAGATTAAGTGTGCAATAGGCCCTTCCAACCAATAAGCTGCAGCACCCAGCAGCCCACCTATTTAACCTTGGTCTAATCACAGGACAATTTAAAATTATCAATTAACCTTCAAACTGGTCTTTGGAATGTGGGAGGAAACTCGAGCACCTGGTGGACAAACAAGCTCCTTACGGACTGTGTCAGAATTGAACTCCATACTCCTCTCCTAATCCTGGAGATAGTTCTCATTTGTTGACCAGACTTCAATTTCAGATTTAGTGCCACCAAAATGGATTTATCTCTTTGCTGTTTGTGAAATCTGTGCATAAAATGGCAGCCACAGAAGTCGATTTGTTAAATGACACCACTTCAAAAAATTTTCATTGGTGTTGAAGTAGAGTGGAATTTTGATGTAAGGAAAGCTTTTTCCTTATGTACAACCAGAATACTTTAAGCATGAGATTTTTCAGATGCTGGAAATCCAAAACAACACACACAAAATGCTGGAAGAACTCAGCAGGTCAGGTGGCAGTTTTGCAAATGAATGAACAGTCGACGTTTTGGGCCAAGACCCTTTATCGGGACTGGAAAGGAAGGAAGAAGATGCCAGAATAAGAAGGTGGGACGAGGAGAAGTAGGACAAGTTAGAAAGTGATAGTTGAAGCCAGATGGGTGGGGGGAAATGTAGTAAGAAGCATAGGAAGTGGAATGGGAAAAGGCATATAGCTGGAGAAGAACGAATCAGATAGAAGAGAGTAGACCATGGGGGAAAGGAAAGGAGACAGGGCCTCAAGGGGGTGTGATAGGCAGCTGAGAAGAAGAGGTTAGAAGCCAGAGTGGGGAATAGAAGAAGAAGAAGAAGGATATGGGAGGGAGAAATTTATGTTCATACCATCAAGTTGGAGGCTAGACAGAATATGAGGTGTTGCTCCTCCAAACTGAGAATGGCCTCGTGGCAGAAGGGGGTGCCATAGACCAACATGTCAGAACAGGAATGGGAATAGGAATTAACTGATTGGCCACTGGGAAATTCTGCTTTTTGTGGATGGAATGTTGGTGCTAGACAAAGCTGGACTTCCAGTCTCACTAATGTAGAGAATGCTATATCAGGAGCACCAGATAAAGGAGACAACCACAATAAATTTGCAGATGGAAGTGCTGCTGTGACTGGGAAGTTCAGTTGGGGCCCTGAATAGAGGTGAATAGGCAGTTGTAGCACTTCTGTCACTTGCAGGGATAACTGCCGGGGGAGATCAGTGGGGAGGGACAAGTGGGCAAGGAGTCACATTGAGAGCAATCCCTGCAGTAAGTGGTGGGACAGCGGCGGCGAGTGGGGTGGTAAAGATGTGATTAGTGGTAGGATCCCTTTGAAAATGAGGGAAGTTGCAAAGAATGATATGTTGGATGCCGAGACATATGGGGTATTAAGTGAGGACTAGAACTCTCACTGTTAAGATGGATGATGACTACGTTGGTGCTGTTTCATGCACCCATGTTGCATTAATTAACTTTGTCAACTCTGCCTCAACTTCCACCCTGCCCTTAAATTAACTTGTTCCTTCTCTGACCTCTCTGTCTGTCTCTCTCTCTCTCTCGCGTGTCTGTCGTTGTGTCTCTGCCTGTCTCTATCTCTGGAACTATCTACTGAGATCTTTTTATAAACCTACTTCCATGGCTATCTTGACCTTGCCTCTTCTCACCCTATATTGTGAAAAAAATTATATTATCCGATCCTTCGTCTCCACCCATCTTTTTCCAAGATGAGGCTTTACCTTTCAGGCCCCTTCAAAGAGTGGGGTTTACCTTCCTCCATTATTGATGTTGCCCTCTGCCTCATCTCCTTCATCTCTTGGAGATCCGTGCTCACCCCATTCCCACTGCCTTGACAGGGCCAGAGTTCCTTTGGTCCTTGCCTACCACTTCATGAGCCTCCACATCTAACACATCCTTCTCGGCTACTTCCACTATCTTCAAATCGACCCTGTCACCAAACACATCTTTACCAACCCCTCCCTCCCCCACCCCAATGCTCCCAATGTGGCCTCTTCTACATTGTTGAGACCAACATCAACTGGAGGACTGCTTTGTCAAGCACCTCCACTCCATCTGCAAAAGGTGGAATTTCCTATTGGTCAACTATTATAATTCCTATATCCGTTACTATTCTGACATCTCAGTCCATGACCTCCTCTTTTGTCATGATGAGGTAGGTCACTCTTCAGGTTGGAAAAGCAAACTGATGGTATGAATATCAACTTCTCCTTCTGGTAATAATTTTTTTACCCTTCTTCTTTGGCCATTCCCTACTTTAGTCTCTTGCTTCTTTTCACTTTCCTATCATCACCCCTAGTGTTCCTTCTTCCCATTCTCCCATGGACCACTCTTGTCTCTTATCATATTCCTTCTTCAGCCCTTTGCCTTTTCGGATTATCACCTACCAGTTTCTTACTTCATTTCCCCCCACCCACCTGGCTTCATGTATCACTTTATAGCTTGTCCTCCTTCCCCTCTCACTTTCCCCCTTCCTTTCTGGTCCTGATGAAGGGTCTCGGTCCAAAACGTTAATTGTTGATTCATTTCCATAGATGGTGGCCGAAAATGTAGTTGAGTGGATTAGTAAAGATTAGCAGTGTTGTGGGTAGCATAGAAGACTGACAAAGAATACAGAGGGATATAGATCAGTTCCAGATATGGACTGAAAAATGACAGATGGAGTTTAACACAGACAAATATGAAGTGTTGCACATTGGTAGGTCGAAATGTAAAGCAACAGCATATTGTTAATGACAAACCCTTAACAGTGTTGATGAGCAGAAGAGGTTTACCACGTTGCTTCCTGGATTAGAGGGCATGTGGTATGATGAGAGGTTGGGCAAACTTGAGTTGTTTTTGCTAGAGCAATGGAGACTAAGGGGAGGTTTGATAGAGGTCACTAAGACTATGAGAGGCATAGCTAGAGTGGGCAGACAGTATCTTTTTCCCCAGGTTTGTAATGGCTAATACCAGAGAGCATGCACTTATGGTAAGAGGAGGTAATTTCAAAGGAGGTGTAAGGGGCAAGTTTTTTACAGAGAGTGGTGGGTGCCTAGAATGCACTGCCTCGGGTAGTGGTAGAGGCAGATGCATTAAGAGACATTTAGATAGGCACAGGAATATGAGGAAAATAGAAGGATACTGTATGGACATTGTGTAGGCCAGTTGATTACTAATTGAATTGGTTCGACACAACATTGTGGGCTGAAGAGCCTGTTCCTGTGCTGTATTCTATATTAGATGATAATGTTCCAAATTCACTTTTTGAATTAAATCTCTTAATATTACCTGTAATGCAAGTCAAACGAACAACTGACTACTTTGGCTGTCCACCTGTGAGTGGAGTAACAAACATGGTCAGTTGTATACATGAGCATACACAGACTTTACAAGAAAGAACACCATTAGAGCAAAGAAAAATCTATTGCAGTGCATATTCTAAGGTAGTGATTATGGTTGTGCAGGTCAGTTCAAGGACGGAATGGATGAAGTGAAGTAACCTTTCTTGAATCCAGTGGTGTGGAACTTCAAGCATCTGTATTTCTTGCATAAAGGTAGCTGAAAGAAGGTGACTTGGCCAGGATGGTGGGAAGTTTGGATGATAGATGTTGTCACCTTGAGGCAGTGCAAGAAAGTAACATCTGTCATCAAGAAGCCCCTACTTTTGATGATGGGGTGGGATGTGCCAGTGATGTATTGGGCTGAATATACTAATCAGAATCAGATTTAATATCACCAGCATATGTCATGAAATTTCTCTGGAATTTCTTACATTCGGGCATATTTAAATTGCTGTAACAGACTATGATTCGACCAGTCTGGATACTTGCATCAGTACCTAGTTTGGTGGCATGCTAAATTTAACATTCTAACAAAGTAAAGGCCTTCCATAAGATTACATCTATGTGCTGGTCCAGCATAGTTCATGCAATATGTTAATGCCCAGGAATTTAAAGCTGATGACCGTCTGCACTGCTGATCCACCACTGTAGACTGGCATATGTTTGTTCTCCTTCCCCTTCCTGAATCAGTTTTTTTAGTTTTACTGACATTGAGAAAGAGGTTGTTAAATTGCGGCACCTCTCAACCAGTTGGCCTATTGCACTCCTATATGGTGGCTGACTCATTGCCACCTATGATTCATCCAACAACAGTGGTGTCATTGGAGAATTTGTATGTCATTGGAACTGTGCTTAGTTAGTCATATGGGTATAGGGGATAGAGCAGGAAACTGCAAACTTACTAACCCATCCATCTACATTTTCATCCAGCATTTAAGGAAATGAATCAACGGTCGACGTTTCAAGCTGAGACTCTCCTTCAGGACTGGAAAAGATGGGGGAAGACACCAGAATAAAAAAAAGGTGGGGGGAGGGGAAGGAGGATGAGCTAGAAAGTGATAGGTGAAGACAGGTGGGGGGGAAAGGTAAAGGGCTGGAGAAGTGGTATCTGATAGGAGAGGAGAGTGCACCAAGGGAGAAGGGGAAAGAAGGAGGGGCATCAGGGGAAGGTGATAGGCAGGTGTGGAGAAGAGGTAAGAGGCCAGAGTGGGGAATAGAAGAAGGGGGGAGGGGGAATATCAGGAGAAATAGATGTCATGCCATCATTTAGAAGCTACCTTGATGGAATATGGAGTGTTTCTCTTCCACCCTGAGAGTGGCCACATCATGACACATCATTGACCAAAATGCCGGAATGGGGATATAAATTAAAATGGTTGGCTTTCACATCCTCCAGACACCTCTGGCAAATAATTATCAGATGGATAGATTGATGGACTAAATTCATGAATATTGTGTGTATTGATGACATTTGTTGATTTATGAATACCAAAAGAATTCTTGGCTAATCAGTCCTTTCTGAAGTGGGGGTGGGTAAATTGGCAGGTAACCTTTGATCTTCTCAGATTTAAACTTGGCTCTTTTAAAATCTGCTGAAGGTTCTTTGATGCCAACATACTACATAAGTTAGAATTTGAGCACACAGCAAGATTAGTACTGTCTCTATAGTTAAGTTATCAGTGATTGAGCATTTCCCTTTGGAAAATGAATGGGGGTGAAAGCATGGGTTGGTAGGCAAAAGCAGAAAGCTTTGGACTTCTTGTAAAAGTGCCTACTTTTTCACTGAAGTAAACTCCGCAGAAGTGGCGAAGCATGAAAACAACATTTTAAAGAAAGATGATGAATTTATACAGTTTTGAAATTCTTTTTATTGGGGAAAATACTTTGCTTAAAATTACGGTAGTGATTGATTCGTAGAACAGTACAACACAGGAACCGGCCCTTTGTGTATATGGATATACACAAATCCATATCCTTACATTCTCTGAAAATTAATGAACCTATTTAAAAGCCTCCTAAATGCCTCTATTGTATTTGCCTCCACTACTACCCCTAGCAGTACTTTCCAGGAACCCACTCTTTTAAAATAAAGACTTGCCCATATCTCTGTAGAATTCCTCCCCTATCACTTCAAATGCATGTCTTCTAGTCTTAGACAGTTGAATCCTGAGAAAGTTATCAGCAGTCCACCGATGTCTTACATAATCTAATAAACTGTTAGATCTGCCCTCAACCTCTTTCGCTGCAAAAAAAACAACCCAGTTTGTTCAGCCTCTGCATATTTCCTACTAGAATTCACTGTAATATCCCAGCTAGGGCTTAACTAGACTTATAGGTATGATGATATTTAACACAAAAATATTTGTTACTGTGTCCCGAGTATCATCGCACTTAACCAAATGTCACCATGCCTTTTAATAACTAAATATGGTTTGACATAAGTTCATTCAAATTATTGTAATTTAGTTTGTTCATGATGATTTGATGCACATTGCTAAGATACAATGAATGCCCTAGTATTCATATATTATCTTAATTATAATAAATAAATTTATTTACAATGGGAGATTTCTCTGAACATAAATGGAATGTGTGTTGTCGCCTCAGTTCCCTATTCTCCCTCACATCCTTCTTGCAGCCATTTCTGAGTTTGGATGTCTTCAAAAGTAAAACCTTTTTTCAACTTCATGCAACTATGTATATACTCTTGACATCTTGGCTTTGAAAATTAAAATCATTATTATAGCTACATTTTAAGAATGGCCTACATTGATTTCAATAACCTAGAGAAAATTATGCTACCATAATTTTTTAATGAGTTTATTTATGAAAGACAACTAAAAGTCTAATTTTGAAATGGTTCTCAGGTACAAAATGCCAAGCAAGTTAACAGTGCATTGAAGCTGAAATTAGAAGGAGGTATAGAAGAATTCAAACCACCTGAGGTAAATGATACGATGCTTAAAATTTCACAAACAATCTTGTTTGTCTTGTTACGTCTAGGGTTTTACATTTTACAGTTTTATGTATTATGAAAATGAATGGATACACAGTTAATGTATGTGGTATTTCCTTTGTGTATTAACATTTTTACTAAATTTTGACATGGACACTGTGTGTCCTGTTTAAAAATGTCTACTAGGAAGGAGCAAGAGGTGGAAGGTGAGAACGAGAATTTGTATACGAATTTACCACATTTTCACTGTAGGTGGGTTTCATCATTTGTTGGGTAGAACTACATATGAAATGCACACAAATTGCATTTGGTGCTTAAAAAATACCCAAGAACTTGCATGAAGTGGCATATGCAAATCAGATACAGTGACATCAGAAGAGACTGATTTAGGTGCTCCATGCAACACTAGACTGCAAGATTTTATGGGTTTTTTTATTATTTGTAGGCTTGTGTATTGTTTTCGTGGTTAAATCTGACATTTCATTGTTTTGGTAATATAGATCAGCTTTTTGGTAGCTTGATGATTTACTTCTCTAGAACATATTGGATGCCAGGTCTGCTTCAAATCTTGTTCCTGGAAAATTGCATTTCATCCATCTTTGCATGAGATAAGCATGTACTATGTGTGGCATTGACCAAAAATATGTTCGCAATGGTGGTACACTTACAGAATCTACTTCTAGGTTCATCAACGCGGATACTGTTGGAAGCTGCTAAGTCACTGCTACACTGGTCACTGAGAAGGTGCCAATCAGTAAAGGAGCTGTCTACATTATAGCCATAGGAAAATCTGCATAAAAGGGTTTTGATGAAAGGGAGAAATGACACTTGCAAGGAGGCAACAGTGGTATGTGTGTCTGCCTAATCAAGTCCCATGATATGAATGCCTCACGTCACTGCAAGAAGTGGGATGATCAAATTGATCGAAATCACAAGTGTAGCTTTAATATGAATTGTATAAGAAATCAAGATCAAGATTTCCCTTGACTTGAGCTTTAAAAACTGAAGCTGGCAGATGCTGTGAAAAAGACACAGTGCAAATGGGAAACTGATCATCATCTTGACAATGAACAGAAGATTGTGTTACATACAAAAGTTTCAGTTGTACTGGCAAAAGAGGAATTGTGCAGTACGGAGTGGGTGAAGTCATTAGGCATGCGACAACCACTGAGAAAATGTCAGCAATATTAAGGAGACTTTAGCATGGAAGTGTCCAAGCAAAGTTCTCAACAGCTGAGATCGTGGCTGGAAATGATAATTGATTTTACCTCACTTGGGTAAAAACAACTTTATGCAACTGCACATGAAAATTGGGTGTGAATGGATCCATTAAGGCTCTAGTCTTTCTTTTCATTTTTAACATTACACATTTCAAGCAGAGTTTTTGAGAGGATTTGTTTTCTCCATTTTTTTCCCAGTAAGCAATTAATTCTCTTGAGTCTCATTTTCCATTGTTTTGCCCACTTACTTTGTACAAACCCTTTGTGTAATTTCTGAACTGCTTCCCATTTTTTAAAATAGGTATTATTTGCAAAATAAATTTAATCAATTTGATCTCTGGAGACGGCCTATCTACTGATATCTACTATAAGCCTACAGACTCTCACAGCTACCTGGACTATTCCTCTTCCCACCCTGTCTCTTGCAAAAAGGCTATCCCCTTCTCACAATTCCTCTGTCTCCGCCGCATCTGCTCTCAGGATAAGACTTTTCATTCCAGGACGAAGGAGATGTCTTCCTTTTTTAAACAAAGGGGCTTCCCTTCGTCCACCATTAACTCTGCTCTCAAACGCATCTCTCCCATTTCCCGCACATCTGCCCTCACCCCATCCACCCGCCACCCCACTCGGGATAGGGTTCCCCTTGTCCTTACCTACCACCTCACCAGCCTCCAGGTCCAACATATAATTCTCCGTAACTTCCGCCACCTCCAATGGGATCCCACTACCAAACACATTTTTCCCTCCCCCCCCCCCCCCACTTTCTGCTTTTCGCAGGGATTGCTCCCTATGCGACTCCCTTGTCCACTCGTCCCCCCCCCCCCCCCCCCCATCCCTTCCCACCGATCTCCCTCCTGGCACTTATCCTTGTAAACGGAACAAGTGCTACACCTACCCTTACACTTCCTCCCTCACCACCATTCAGGGCCCCAGACAGTCCTTCCAGGTGAGGTGACACTTCACCTGTGAGTCGGCTGGTGTGGTATACTGCGTCTGGTGCTCCCGGTGTGGCCTTTTATATATTGGTGAGACCCGACGCAGACTGGGAGACCGTTTTGCTGAACACCTACGCTCGGTCCACCAGAGAAAGCAGGATCTCCCAGTGGCCACACATTTTAATTCCACGTCCCATTCCCATTCTGATATGTCTATCCATGGCCTCCCCTACTGTCAAGATGAAGCCACACTCAGGTTGGAGGAACAACACCTTGTATACCGGCTGGGTAGCCTCCAACCTGATGGCATGAACATTGACTTCTCTAACTTCCGTTAATGCCCCTCTTCCCCTTCTTACCCCATCCCTGATATATTTAGTTGTTTGCCTGTTCTCCATCTCCCTCTGGTGCTTCCCCCCCCCCCCCCCCCTTTCTCCTGAGGCCTCCCGTCCCATGATCCTTTCCCTTCTCCAGCTCTGTATCACTTTCGCCAATCACCTTTCCAGCTCTTAGCTTCATCCCACCCCCTCCGGTCTTCTCCTATCATTTTGCATTTCCCCCTCCCCCCACTACTTTCAAATCTCTTACTATCTTTCCTTTCGGTTAGTCCTGATGAAGGGTCTCGGCCCGAAACGTCGACAGCGCTTCTCCCTATAGATGCTGCCTGGCCTGCTGTGTTCTAACAGCATTTTGTGTGTGTTGTTGTAATCAATTTGATTTGGTTTTTAATTTAATATATGTAAATTAGATATTGCATTATGTTTTCCAAATGGTCACCCCTGCCCCTTCTAATAACAATTCTTTTCACAAAAATCTAAATTTATCATTTGTTAATTTCTCGTTCTTTTATCCTCATTAGTTTGGAGCTTGATTAATAGCTTATTTTGTTAAAACTGCATATAAAGGTCCAGTTCCATCATTTTTTTAGATCTCCCTGCAATGTTATTTTCCTCCTCAAAGATATCAGAAATATTAATTTGGTAATATCTGCCATACTAAATTGATCTTAATTACCATTACTTACAGCATAACAAGAACAACAGGAGATCTTCAGATTTGGAAATATTATAATACAATTCGTAATTTTAGTCGGATGTTCTGCTAGAAGTAATTTTATTTCCCTTTTGGGGGACTAATCCATCATAATTAGTAGTACCTCCAGTCAACAATCGGAACAATTTTAAAGGATAAAGTGAGAAAGGCTGTGCCCCGATGAAAGCTACAATTATTACCAAACAACGCAGTGGTTTAATTTTTGGGTTTTTGATCCGCCACATCAACCCAGCACGGTGGAGAGCGCACTCCATAGTGATCTGTCACTAGATCGAACTCGCGAACTTGCATTCCTGAGCCCAGCGCTGAAACATACGTTCTTAAGTGTTTTATATGCATAGAAAGGTAAAATATATACTATATACGAAGACAAACGTTTGACTAACTGACACTAAATAATACCGGATATACCTGTTCCGACTTATTTAGTAAGATAACTTCCGATTTTTTTTTTAATCCCGATCCACGATAACCTACACACATCCTCCCATATACTTTAAATCATCTCTAGATTACTTATAATACCTAATACAATGTAAATGCTATGTAAAATAATTGTTATACTGCATTGTTTAGGGAATAATGACAAGAAAAAAAGTCTGTACATGCTCAAATAACAAGTGCTGGAGGAGCACTTGTGGGTTTTCGTGATTCGCGCATGTGGAATTCGTGGATAAGGAAGGCTGACTGTACTTGGATTTGCAGAAGGTCTTTGACAAGGTGCCACATATGAGTCTGCTTAACAAGTTAAGAGCCCGTGGTATTACAGGATAGATACTAATATGGATAAAGCAGTGTCTGATTGCCAGGAGGCAAAGATTGGGAATAAAGGGAGTCTTTTCTGTTTGGTTGCCGGTGTCTAGTGATGTTCCACAGGGGTCTGTGTTGGGACTGCTTCGTTTTACGTTATATGTCATTGACTTGGATGACGGACAATACACAGATAGGTGGAGGGGCAGGTAGGTAGTTTTGAGAAAGTAGAGAGATTACAAAAGGACTTAGATTAGGAGAATGGGCAAAGAAGTGGCAGATGGAATGCAGTATAAGGAAGTGTATGGCCATAGACTTTGGTAGAAGAACTGAAAGTGTAGACTATTCTGTAAATGGGGAGAAAATAGAAAAATCGGAGGCGAAAAAGGATCTTGAAAGTCCTTGTGCAGGATTCCCTAAAGGCTAATTTGCAGGTTAAGGCTATAATGAGGAAGGCAAATGCGATATTAAAGCATAATATCGAGAGAACTAGAATATAAAAGCAAGGATGTAATGCTGAAGCTTTATAAAGCACTGATAAGGCTTCACTTGGAATATTGTGAGCAGTTTTGGGCCCTTTTATCTTAAAAAGGATGTGTTGACACTGGAGAGGGTTCAAAGGAGTTTCACAAAAACAATTTCATTATTAAATGCTTGTCATATGAAGAGCCTTTGATAGTTCTGGGCCTGTAATCTCTAGAGATCAGAAGAATGACCGGTGACCTAATTGAAACCTGTCAAATGCTGAAAGGCCTTGGTAAGAGTGGATGTGGAGAGGATTTTTTCTCTGGTGGGAGAGTTTAAGACCAGAGGACACACCCTCAGAATAGAGCAGCGTCCTTTTAGGAAGAAGATGAGGGGGAAATTTCTTCAACCCACAGACAGCTGTGGAGGCCAAGTCTTTGGGTATATTTAAGGCAAAGGTTTAACTCAGTCAGGGCATGAAGGGCGATGGAGAGACGGCAGGAGATTGTGATTGAGAGGAAAAATTAATCGGCCATGTTGGAATGTCGGTGCAGACTCAAGGGGTAAATGGCCTAATTCTGCTCTTGTATATTATGATCTAAGATAAATTCAATCTATTTGAATTTATTGTTTTGCATTTTAACGTGAGTTAGAATTTAACAGTTCTGGCTGCAGATTTCACAACGGGCCTAAATAAAACTAAAATGGTTAATTGCAGGTGAAATGCAGATTCTTAATGCAGCTTAACATTTCAAGTTGCAGGTCCAAGTGTTGCAACTTTTGAAATGTTCAAAAACTTCTAATTTATTTGAGGTTTATTTTGTCAGGATTAGAGGGCAAAATTGGAAGGGCAGAAAGCCCTGTATGCAAGTGTTGAACCAGTAGGAATATTGCAATGACAGAATGTTATTTGCATTATTGTGTTCTGTTGGTTAGATTAATGTAGTAATGATATGGTTATGATATACTGTAAAACTTGTTCAGCTCTTGTCATTTAATTAATCATATAATCTAGAACTTAAAAACAAAACACTAACCTCAATTACAGTGAACATGGAATGAGTGGATTATTGTGTAACATTCATCTAATTCACTAACACATGTTAGTGAAGAAAATTTGCTGCCATTACTCAGTCCAGCCAGTGGGTGCCTCTAGGCCTACAACAGTGCAGTTGACTTTAACTGCCTTCTAAAATTGTTCAGCTAGTCATTCTGTTGTATTAAATATGATATAATTTAAAACTGGATAGAGTTCTTGGTACTGGAGTTTTACACAATTTTATGGAAACAGCTTCCACCAGAAGTGCTGAATGGGTGATCACCTGAAGTTCATCAACACAGAGTATATTCTTTATACATTTAATATAACAGCAAAGAGAGCAAGTTGCATCGAAATCAGTGGGATGAGCTAAAACCCTAGGGATAGATCAGAAGGCACAAGCTCCAGACCTCCTCATTTTTGATTTCAGAAATGAACACCGGGTTCTAAAGGTGAAGTATAGGTTAAATTCCAGAGGTGAGATGAAATTGATTTCCCTTGACATCAAGGTAGCATTTAATAAATTGAGATGCCAAGTAGCCTTGATAAAATTGGAATTGTGGGGAATCAAAGGGGAAATCCCAGTGGCTGAAACATTGTCTTCCACAAAAAATGATTATGATTTTTGTAAGTCAATTATTCAAACCACAAAATAGTGTATTCAGCGGAGACATCTTCGACTGGTTTATCAATGATAGTCTATAATAATAAAATCAGCTGAAAATATTAGTTAATGATATACAGTTGTGTTACTGAAGGTTCTGACCTTGGAAAATTTGCCTGCATGCAGTAAGATATTAATTTACTTATTATGTGGCATATAATATTGGTACTGTTGAGGTGCTATTCCTTGAAGGATAGTATAGCCACAAGAATTGGTATTTAGTGCCAAGAATACCAGTATCAAAATGGTAGGAATTGCTATTAGCCAACAAATTCACTAGACCAGCCTGAAAATCTTCAAATGTTTACAGCACAGGAGTCCATTTAGTTTCTTCAAGAGAAATCTAGCCTGTACTGCTTCTCGCAAGCCTGCAAATCTTTTCCTTTCAAATACTGCTTCGGAGCGTTTCAACTGGCGTTGCAGGGGAATGGGAACCAGAGTACCAAGGCATCTCGTGGAGTGTTTGTGGAGAAAGTAGATGTTAAGCATTCAGAGAAAGGCAGGAACCAAAGTATCGAGCATGGTGGGACTCGTGTTCTGAGGTGCAATTATTACAATGCAAAGAATATTGTAAGTAAGGCAGGTAAGCTTGGTGGAGCAGCATGTGGATTAAGATATTGTAGTAATTAGTGAGACTTGGCTGCAGGAGGGGCAAGACTAGCATCTCAATGTTCCAGGGTTCCATTGTTTTAGACATGATAAAGGGGGAGGGGTAGCATTACTCGTCAGGGAAAATGTAAAGGTCATGCTTAGATAGGACAGACTGGAGGGCTTGTCTACTGAGACTTTATGGGTGGAATGAGGAATAAGAAAGGGGTGACCATGTTAAAGGGATTATATTATAGACTAATATCCAATAGTCAGTGGGATTTAGAGGAGCAGATTTGTTGAGAGATACAGGACCCAACTAGAGAGAGTGCAATACTGTATCTCCTATTAGGGAACAAGTTAGGGTAGGTAATAGAAGTGTGTGGAGGGGAGCACTTTGAATCTAGTGATCATTATTCCATTTGTTTCAAGATAATTATGGAGAAGGATAGAACTGGTCCTCAGGTTGAGATTCTAATGTGGTCCACTTGAAGATCAGTGTTGTTAAAAAAAGATATTTTACATCTTTATTTACGTGGGAGATGGACACAGAGTCTATAGAACTGAGGCAAAAATAGTAGTGAGGTCGTGATTACAGAAGAGGAGTTGCTTGCTGGCTTGAGGCACATTAGGGTGGATCAGTCCCTAGGGCCTGACAAGTCCTTGTGGGGGTGGGTGAGGGCTATTGCAGAAATAGCAGGGACCCTGGCAGAAGTATTTAAAATGTCCTTAGCCATGGGTAAGGTGCCTGAAGACTGGAGGATAGCTAATATTCAGTTGTCCAAGATGGGCTGTAAAAGTAAGCCAGGAAATTATAGGTCGGTGGGCCTGATGCCAGCAGTGGGTAAATTGTTGAAAGGGATTCCAGGAGACTGGATATGTAAGTATTTGGATAAACGGGGCGTGATTAGGGTTAGTCATCATGGCTTTGTGCATGGTAACTTTTTTTTTAATTTTTTAATTAGTTTTTCAAAACATTTTACAAAATTAAAAACCCCAAATCCCAATGAGGAGCATTAATACAGTGCAAGATTAAGCATACAATAACAATATGCTACAAAGGAAGAGAATTTAACAAAAAAAGCACCTAAATTAAAGACAAGTGAGCTTAGCATCCTCCCCAAGCCCCACAACACAAGAAAAAAACAACTCCAGACCAACCACCACACAGTATAAAGAGTATAAGTCCGGACAGTCAAACTCCCAGACTGTGAATACACTTAGCAACAGAGGATAATAATGCCTACTACCAGAAAAAAAAAGGGAGCTGAAAGCAAGGGACCGAAAAGAAAAAAAAACCCTAGTCAAGAGGAAGGTTATGAAATGCATGGTAATCTTTTAGTCTTTTTCAAGTGGATACCAGAAAAGTTGATAAAGGAATGGCACTGATCATTGTCAAAGATCTTGCTAAATCAATGTAGACAAAGTCCTGCATGGGAGGTTCAAGAAGGTTCAGTTGTTTGGCATTCAGGATGAAGTAGTAAATTTGATTGAACATTGGCTTAACAGGTGAAGCCAGGGAAAGGTAGCAGATAATGTGGGCTGCCTTAATGACTATCACCCGGCAGCACTCACATCGACAGTGATGAAATGCTTTGAGAGATTGGTCCTGACTAGACTGAACTCCTGCCTCAGCAAGGACCTGGACCCATTGCAATTTGCTTATTGCCAGAATAGGTCAACAGCAGACGCAATCTCAATGGCTCTCCACATGGCTTTGGACCACCTGGACAACACAGACACCTATGTCAGGATGCTGTTCATCGACTATAGCTCAGCATTTAATACCATCATTCCCACAATCCTGATTGAGAAGTTGCAGAATCTGGGCCTCTGTACCTCCCTCTGCAATTGTGTCCTTGACTTCTGAACTGGAAGACCACAATCTGTGCAGATTGGTGATAACAAATCCTCCTCGCTGACAGTCAACACTGGCGCACCTCAGGGGAGTGTGCTTAGCTCACTGCTCTACTTTCTATATACACATGACTGTGTGGCTAGGCATAGCTCAAATACCATCTATAAATTTGATGATACAACCATTGCTGGTAGAATCTCAGGTGGTGATGAGAGGGCGTACAGGAGTGAGATATGCCAACTAGTGGACTGGTGCCACAGCAACAACCTGGCATTCGTGTGGACTTCAGGAATGGTAAGACAAAGGAACACATACCAATCCTCATTGAGGGATCAGAAGTGGAGAGAGTGAACAGCTTCAAGTTCCTGGGTGTCAAGATCTCTGAGGATCTAACCTGGTCCCAACATATCACTGTAATTATAAAGAAGGCAAGACAGTGGCCATACTTTATTAGGAATTTGAAGAGATTTGGCATGTCAACAAATACACTCAAAAACTTCTGTAGTTGTACCGTGGAGTGCATTCTGACAGGTGGCATCACTGTCTGGTATGGAGGGGATACTGCACAGGACCGAAAGAAGCTGCAGAAGGTTGTAAATCTAGTCAACTCCATTTTGGGTACTAGCCTACAAAGTACCCAGGACATCTTCAGGGTGTGGTGTTAGGAAGTGTTCGTTATTAAGGACCTCCAGCACCCAGGGCATGCCCTTTTCTCACTGTTACTATCAGGTAGGAGGTACAGGAGCTGAAGCCACACACTCAGCGATTCAGGAATAGCTTCTTCCCCTCTACCATCCAATTCCTAAATGGACATTGAATCTTTGGACACTACCTCATTTTTTTAAATATACAGTATTTCTGTTTTTACACTTTTTAAAATCTATTCAATATATTCAATTGATTTACTTGTTTATTATTACATTATTTTTCTCTGTGCTAGATTATGTATTGTATTGAACTGCTGCTGCTAAGTTAACAAATTTCAAGTCACATGTCAGTGATAATAAATCTGATTCTGATTCAGATGGCTACCTCTCCTACTAGATGACTATGACTAGTTGTGTGCCACAATGATTGATCTGTTCTTATGTTAACAATTTGGATGGTAAATTGGATCATCAAATTTGCAGATGACACCAATTTGGGGGTGTAGTTTACAGTGAGGAAAAGTATCAAAAGCTTGCAGTAGGATATTAACCAACTGGGAAAAATGGGCTAAAACATGGCAGACTAGACTTGAGACTGGAGCTCTAGGAGAGTGAAAGGTGAAATACTTAGGAGAATCTGAGAGGCACTTTTTTCACTCTGAGTGGTACAAGTGTGAAACGAGTTTCCAGCAGAAATGGTGGGTGCAGGTTCATTTGCAACATTTAAGAGAAATTTAGGTAAGTATATGGATGGGAGAGGTATCGAAGGCTAAGGTCCAGGTTTAGGGTTGGTGGAATAAGGCAGAACAACAGTTCAGCATGAACTTGATGGATCAAAGGACGCTTTACTGTGACTTATCCAGTTTCCTTTTGAGTGCTAGGATAGAATCTGATCATTCTGTTTCTCCTGGCTGCATATTCCAAATTAGAACATAGAAACCTACAGCACATTACGGGCCCTTCAGCGGACAATGTTGTGTCGTCCGTGTTACCTCCTCTAGAAACCTGCCTGAAATTATCCTACTGCATAGCCTTCTATTTTTCTAATCTCCATGTACCTATCCAAGAGTCTCTTAAAAGACTCTATTGTATCCTTTTTCACCACTGCCGTTGGCAGTACATTCCACGCACCCACCACTCCCTGGAAAAACTTACCCTTGATATCAGCTCTGTACCTATTTCCAAGCACCTTAAAACTATGCCCCCTTGCATTAGCCATTTCAGCCCTGGGAAAAAGCCTCTGGCTATCCACACGATCAATGCCTTACATCATCTTGTACACCTCTATCAAGTCACCTCTCCTCCACTGTCGCTCCAAGAAGAAAAGGCCAAGTTCACTCAACCGGTTCTCATAAGGCACGTGCTCCAATCCAGGCAACATCCTTGTAAATCTCCTCTGCACGTTTTCCATCCAGCAAAAAGAAGAGGATTTTCTTCATATCATTTTTGGCTCTTCAGCAAATCATCTTCATCTGCCTTTTATTGGTCACTCTGCTGAAACAGTATTCCTCTACCAATTCTGTCTAGATTTTCAAGTAACTGATTTGAGTATTATGTTACTGTTGGTGACATTAATGTTTTATTCTGTTTATGTTACTAAATTCTAGATAATTTCCAGAAGGAAATTTGTTTTTAAAAAAATCAGTGCTTTCTTAAAATGTAGCTCTGGAAAAATCATTATTCATTTGGATCCATTTCAGATGCCCTTGTAATTCATAATTGGCACACTGTCTGCACCAGATTTTGTACTAAAAGTATTAGAAGTTTTCTGAAATTGTCAATAATGATGTACAACTGACGTATATTTTTCAATTTTGTTTAGTCAACTCAGAAAATCAATGCACGCTGGACAACGGAGGAGCAGCTGCTTGCAGTTCAAGGTGGGCTTCATCTGAAGGCCTAAATCTGAAGCTGGGATTTATAGATATTTATAGTTTATAAATATTTTTGAGTCAATCAAAAAATTCCCAAGGTCCCTCGACTTTACAGAACGCTCAAACCTTTTTTATACCCTGCCACTTGGCCAACAGCATTATTGAGAAAAATTAGGTATTTTTTCTATATATTTATTTTTTGTTTTTTATTGTTACTGGTATTTTTAATATCTGAGGTTAAAATGACAAGTACAAGGATTGGACTATACAATTTTGTGTTGAAAGATGCAGCATAATTTACTAGTGAATGTTTTAACAGATGAATTTATGCTGACTTTTAAATCATAAAAATATCATGGGATCAGTTTATTTACATCTGCCTTTTTGGCAAACATGAATACACATTAATTAGATGTTTGGGTATAAAGTTGTCTGGTCACTTGTGTTAAACAAAAAATAATTGAATATGCAGAGCTGAATAAAAGGTAGAAGAACTTATGCATACATTTAGAATTAAGTACTTACCTTCATCCCTAACACACCCACAAGGTCACAAACTGTACTGGTATTTAAAAGCAGCAGTATGTTAGATGTACAGACTGTAAAGCACACACAAAGATCTTATCGTGACATTAAAATCTTAAGTAAAATGAATCTGGTCTGGAGAACCAATGTTGGCTTCAAATTTGAGCTAGAAGGGAGCAGGTATCATTTGAATTTGCTCTATTTTATTCATGCTTACAACATTGAAGGAGGCAGTTTAGACTTAGTAGGTCCATGCTGTCTCTCAGAGGATTCCTATTTTCCACTAGATTTTTTTGCAGCTATTCTCCCCAGATTTCTATCACCTTACTCTAGATTTTATCACTCACCAATAGACAAGGGACAATTTACGGTTTAGAATTTATTTTATGTTTCTTAATGCCATATAATATTAATTTGCAGATGACTGATGCAGTCAGAATCAGACTATGATATGAGACATTTCAAGACCACATCTGTGTTCACACATGTTTGAGCTCCAACACAGTTAAACCATTTTTGTTTCTTCACAGCTGTGATACTTTTCTGTTTCCTGTGTTATCTATCCTATAGCATTTGGAATTAGTTGACCAGTTATTGAAATGGGTGCAAAGGATGGGGATTGGTTACTGTAACTACTTCCAATTGAGCTGAGACAGTTCAAGTTCTATCCTTGCTGCAAAATTGGAAGTATTTTCCAGTTTTGTTCTGTAACTATCCTCCAATTAAGTCTAGTGTCCATTGCATTGTTCCTTTGTTTTAAAAAAAAGTTGCAAAACATGGATATTTTTAATATTGGGTTTAATTAACTAAGAAGTCACAAGCTATTTTTCATTTACCATTTTTGCATTTGACCTCATAATCATAATCAGCATTATAATGATCTTAACTATAATAGGTTGAATTACTTAGTGATAGTCTCTTAGCTTGGAGTGGACGGACTCTTACTCTTTCAGTTTCATTAATGCCGGGACTTTAGTATTCTAAAAAATTCTCAAGATTATAAATATATTAACAATTTTCTACATAATTTACACATGCTAATGATGTTATTTAATTTTAATTCTATAATTTCTGAGATTAATGTTGTGATTTTTAACAATAATTTCCCCTTTTAATGCTTAACAATTGGGAGAAGAGTTTACATTGTGTGACTTGCAGGTGTCCGCAAATATGGAAAGGATTTCCAAGCTATCGCAGATGTAATTGGAAACAAAACCGTCGGCCAAGTGAAGAATTTTTTTGTTAACTACAGACGTCGTTTTAATCTTGAAGAAGTCTTGCAGGAATGGGAAGCGGAGCAAGGAACGCAAGAATCGAATGGAGTTTCAACCACACCAGGGGAGGAAAGAAAGCCTGCTTTGAATTCTCTTACATCTAAAAGTCCAGATGTAGAAGAAGAGGTAGTGTTCTTTAACATCTTTACCTTTTTATCAACTGTTTTTCTTAGAACTTAGAAACAAATTAAATATGTTCATCTGGCAAGATCCTTTTGGCACTGATGCTTGCTTTGGAATAGTCACAAAAAAATAATCAATGATTTTTGAAGACTAGAATTTATATAAATCATCCACACAGGGTAAATCTAATAATCTAATAGCCTAAAATTAACACCCAATGTAAAGAAAGTAAACAAAAAAATAGAAGTTTTGTGCACAGAATTTTATAAAATAAATCACACGGATATGTTAAAATACACTCATTGCCCACTTTTATTAGGTATACCTGCTCATGAAAATATCAAATCACCAATCACGTGGTAACAGCTCGGTGCATAAAAGCATGCAGACATCATTAAGACATTCAGTTGTTGTTCAAACCAAATATCAGAATAGGGAAGAAATGACTGACTTTTATTGTGGAATTATTGTTGGTGCCAGACAGTGATTTGAGTATCTCAGAAACTGCTGATCTCTTGGGATTTACATGCACAACAGTCTCTAGAGTTTACAGAGTTTGGTGCAAAAACAAAAAAAAATCCAGAGAGAGGGAGTTCTGTGGCTGAAATGCCTTGTTAGTGAGAATGGTCATAGGAATATGGCCAGACTGGTTCAAGATGACAGGAATAACCATGCTTTTCAACAATGGTGTGCAGAACAGCATCTCTGAATGCACAATATGTCGGATCTTGAAGTGGATGGGCTACAGCAGCATACGACCACAAACGTACTCTCAGTGGCCTCGTTATTAGGTAGAGGAAGTACCTAATAAAGTGACCACTTAACTTTCAAATATATCCAAGAGTTTCTATATTTTCCAACACCAAATTTTCATCAATCCCAGACAAACACTATTTTATATATATCTTTATGATACTGAAAGGTTAATGACATTATTGATCAATATAGAGAAATAAATAATTGAGCCTTTTAAAAGAGAGGGAAATAATATAACTGTTTTTATTGTTTGTCTTTTATCTTGAAGATTAGTGGTCACAATTTAGTCCTTCTTTGCTGAAGAAGAGGTTAAAGTAATCTGATTAGAAGCTATACCTGTATCTCATTACTTGCATGACTGCTGTAGTGTTTGAAATGCACATTACATACTGATGGTAGTTTTCAGTATAATCACTGAAGGGCTGCTTAGATTCAAACTTGTTTTATTACCATTACTTATCTGAGGGCCTTGTGAGAGAAAGGCTGGTTGTTCTGAGGAAGTCGAGATGAGCTCAGTCTGTTTGAACTCTCAGGGCAAGAAATATTGGGAGTCTTGCATGATGAGCGGTAGGGCACTGTGGAGTGTAGTAGAACAGAAGGATCTGGGAATACAGATCTGTAATTCCTTGAAAGTGGTGTCACAAATAGGTGTAAAGAAAGCTTTTGCCACACTGGCCTTTGGAAATCAGGAGTTGGGATGTTATGTTGAAATTGTGCAAGATGTTGATGAGGCTTAATTTGGAGTATTGTGTGCAGTTTTGATCACCAACCTCTATAGGAAAGATGTAAATAAGATTGAAAGTGTGCAGAGAAAATTTACAAGGATGTTGTTGGGACTTGAGTTACAGGGAAAGGTTGAATAGGTTAGGATTTTATTCCATAGAAATAAGATTGAGGTGAGATTTGATAGAGGTATACAAAATAATGAGGGGTACAGATAGGGTAAATGTAAGCAGGCTTAATTCACTGAGGTTGGGTGAGACTACAACTAGAGGTCATGGTTTGATGGTGAAAAGTGAAATGTTTAAGGGAAACATGAAGGGGAAATTCTCTACTCAGAGGGTGGTGAGATATGGAACAAGCTGTCAGCACAAGTGGTGAATGCTAGAGTTGATTTCAACATTTAAGAGTAATTTGGATAGATACATGGATGAGTGGGGTACAGAATGCTATGGTCAGAATTCAGGTCAGTGGGACTAGATGGATTAATGGTTTGGTCCATCTAGTCTGTGCCAAAAGACTGGTTTCTGTGCTGTAAAGTTCTGTGACTCTTCCTGCCTTGCCTAGTTCCTGACTGTTGCTACCCATGTGGTTAATGAGGTATCCAGTTGGATTAGCCTCGAACTATGAAAACAAAGCCCATCTTCAGAGATTTCTAATGTAGGCCCTTATTGCTACAAGCTGGAAGACTAGTAAATTGGAGTCTCAATAAGGTATTCATTGTTATAGGGAAAGTTTCTACATTTAAAACTAATCCCTCAGAAACTGTTTTGCAGTCCATAGGCTAGTACATTTTCATTCCCCCTCCCCCAATACAAAACTGTTGGAATGTTTCCTTTGGGAACTGGTATATAATGTATAAAAAGCCCTAGGATTCTCAAAACTTTTGTACCAGTGCTTAAACTCAGAGACTAAGCTTTTAAAACAGGGATCCCAAACAGAAGACCGTATGACCCTAACCCTTTAAAGGTAGGGTGGGAGTGCCTTGGCTTTTACAGTTACCCAGGCAGAATTTTGATCATGCACAGTGTTAATGAGGCTTGGTAAAATTGAAGTTTAAGAGAATCATGGGGAAAAACTCCTTTCTGTCTGAAGGCATAGCTAGCACAATGGTTGTTCTTTGGAAGATAATTGTCATAGTCACAGGACATTACAGAACTACTTCAGGGTGATGGCCATGGTTCTTGCTTCTACAGCCTCTTCACCAGTGTACTCTTTGTGTCATAAATAATAGCCTATATTCTTCACCATGTGCATTTCCTCAGTTAATGAAGCAGTTAGTGTGTGTGTGTGCGCAGGAAAATCTGTTAAACTTTTAGCTTTGGGTTTTTGAAGTGTTAGCTCCTTGGACAGCATCTTCCAAACCCATGACCTCCATCAATTAGAAAGACAAGGGCAGCAAAAGCATGGCAACACCACCAACCATTTTGGAGTTGCTCTTCAAGCCATTCACCATCCTGACTTGGAAATACATCACTGTTCCTTCACTGTTACCTTGTGGATATTTTGGAACACCTTTCTTGGAACTAATATTGTCATATTTACTAAGATGCAGTGAAAAGCTTGTATTGCATACTGTTCATACTAATCAAATCATTTCTAGTAGAATAAGGTAAAACAGTAACATTGAAGAAGAGAAACTGCAGTGCAGGTAAACACCAAAGCTCAAATCATAATGATGTAGATTGTGAGGTCAGAAGTCCCAACTTATCATACCATTCAATAGTCTTGTATCAGTGGGATAGAAACTGTCCTTGAGCCTGGTGATACGTCCTTTCAGGATTTTGTACCTGCTGCCCAATGGGAGAGCTGGTGTCTTTTATTTTGCTGGCAACTTTTACCAATCTCTATCCACATGTGTACAATTTCTTGTGGTCATAGGTAGAGCAGTTGCCATACCAAACTGTTGTGCATTCAGATAGGATGCTTTAATGGTACATTGATAAAATTTGGTAAGGGCCGATGGGAACATGCTAAATCCTTAACAGTATTATGGTTATACCCACTCCTCAAGGTCTGCAACAGTTCAAGAGGACAGCTCTATGCCACCTTTTCAAGGGTAATTAAATACTGCTCAATTTAAAGTCCACATTTGCTTGAAAGAATAAAAAAAACTCTAAAATGAATTGTACACAAATAGCAGGCAATGCACATTGCAACATTTAGAAAATGGCTTTAGAAAGACAGTAGTTAGCCTTGCCAGTGATGCAGCTGTTTGTAAATAATAATAAGCAATGTCAGTAATAATCGTACAAAGAACTGTAATTTCATCAAACTTTGACTCCTTTTTGTGCGTGGAACTTATTATGTTCTTTTCACTTTTCTTTCCTCTGCCTCCTTAAATATAACTGTGTCACCATGCTTCATTATATTTTAGAACCAGTAAAGATGGAATATGAGTTTCTTATAGTTTAATTATGATGAAGCACTGGAACTACTTAATATACAGTACTGTGCTGAAGTCTTGGGTACCGTAGGTTTTTTATATAAATTTTGTTTTAGATGTATTAGCGTGTCAGTAGAAAAGAGCAAATTAAATTTACAAACATTCATTTTACAGAAAAAAAAAATCAGATGTCATAGAAAATGTTATGTGTATAGAAACCGGGAGTGGGAGGGGTGAAGCAAAGAGCTGGGAAGTTGATTAGTGAGAGACACAGTGCTGGAGAAAGGAATCTAATGGGAGAAGACAGGATCTCCAGGATAATAATATCTGGATTGCTACCCATGCCATGTGCTAGTGATGATAGAAACAGGATGATTTGGCAGATAAATGTGTGGCTTTGAAACTGGTGCAGGGGGCGGGGCTTCAGGTTCTTGGATCGTTAGGATCTCTTCTGGGGGAGGTATGACCTGTACAAAAGGGACAGGTTGCACCTGAACCAAAGGGGGACCAATATTCTCGTGGGCAGGTTTTTTTAAAAAATATTATTTATTTATTGAATTTTAGAAATTACAAAGAATAAATGTGGTAATAAAATAGTAAGAAAAATGATATTAACCCTCCCCCTCCCTTTAACCCTTATCTAAAGGAAAAATTAAAAAATTTACATCTTGTATGTATAATTTGATTCAAAAGCAGACAATTAAATTAGGAATTCATAAATCAAGACAAAAATGGGAATCTGATCTGAATGTTAAAATTGATGGAAAAAAATTGGTCAAGATTATGTTCTGATAGTATGAGAAATACAATAAATGTTCGACTTAGATTAATACAATATAATTTTTTACATCAATTATATATAACACCACAGAAAATAAATAGATTAAATTCAAATATGTCTGACCAATGTTTTCGATGTAAACAAGAAATTGGTACTTTTTTTTTACATTCTAAGTGGTCTTGTTCTAAAATTCAACCATTTTGGATTAATTTAAGACTTTTATTGGAACAAATTATTGGAGTACAACTTCCACATAGTCCATTATTATTTTTATTAGGAGACATTGAAGGGACAATAACAAAATTTAAATTGAATAAGTATCAGAAAAAATTTATTAAAATTGCTTTGGCAGTAGCCAAAAAAGTTATCGCAGTTACTTGGAAATCTGATTTAAATTTTAACTATGGATCGTTGGAATAATGAAATACATAGTTGTATTCCACTTGAAAAAATTACGTATAATTTAAGAAATGAATATGAGATATTTTTGAAAATTTGGTCACCATACTTACAAAAGATAGGATTAGATACATAGGTCCTTTGAAGATAAAATTATAGTAATTGGGGAAAGTGAAAATAAATATCAAAATTATTTTGAACTCCATGGAGCATGTGGGGATCCTCCGATATCCGAGCAGGTTTGTTAGAACTGTTGGGGAGGTTTAAGCTAATTTGACCGGGGGGGGGGGGTGAACCAGAATGAAGGGACTTGGGATAGGACAGATGGTAAAAAAGCAAAGATAGCATGCAGTCAGACTGTCAGGAAGAGCAGACAGATGATAGAACAGAATTGCAGCCAGCACGGTGAGTATCAGTGCTTTAGCGATGCAAAGCCAAAAAGGGTAGCAAATACAACACTCAAAGTGATATATCTCAATGCTCATGGTATCAGAAACAAGGTAGATGATCTTGTTGCACTATTACAGATTGTCAGGTATGATGTGGCCATCACTGAATCATGGCTAAAAGATAGTGTTGTCACAAGGGGGATGTGGAGACTGGACCCAAATGCAGGACACAGGCACTGAAGTACTAGGGGCAGGACAGGAACAACTAAAGGATAGAACAAGATGGGGAGACTGTGGCATGCAACGGTGATCCTGGGGTTCAGAGAGTTCATGGCGAAGGTAGGACCCTGGAGTTCATGGCGAAGGCAGGACCCTGGCTAGGCTAAAGGATGGGTCTATGGGACAAGGAATGCTGGGAGGATAGCCCCCTGGGCGGGCCGCATTACTTCTGGGCAAGGCCCAGCCTCCCAGGCAGAAACATAGGGGCCTGGGCAGGATGCAGGGCACAACCCATCACAAGTGAGGGGTAGGAAAGGGTCAGAGTCCTCAGGGCAGGCCACATAGCTCCTGGGCAGGGCCACCTCCCAGGCAGGAACACGGGGGCCTGGGCAAGATGTGGAGCACCTGGGCAGGTTGCAGGGCACCACCCGTCAGAAGAGATGGGTAGGAAAGGGTCAGAGTCCCCCCGCTGGGCAACAGCAGTCCAGCCTGCTTACCCGACAGAGGCAAGGGATCAGAAGGGAGCTCGGTCCAGGGTGACTACAAGAACAGACTTACAGAACTAGATGATTAACAGTGGGTACTCCAAGCCAGGGTCAAAACAGGATAGCCAGGCGAACAGCACATCGACACGAACAAGGCAAACCAGACAGAACAGCAGGTACAGGACAAAACAGTTTCAGAGCAGGACAACCCCCCTTATATCCACCTGCAAGCCAATAGGTCTCAGGTGCACCTCCTTAAGCCAAGATGATCCTATTTGGGCTTAAGGGTGAAAGGAGGGACGGCTCCAAGACCCGGAGTCCGCAGACCGGATCAAGACCCGGAAAGCGGGCTCCGGACCGGACCATAACAGGTGTAGTTGGGAGCTGGAAGTCCCAAGCTTACATGTTGTATTGGAGGGATAGGAAGGTAGGCAGAGGGTGTGGTGTGGCTCTGCTGGTAAAGAATTGCATCAAATCATTAGGAAGATGTGACATAGGATTGAAAGATGTTGAATCCTTGTGGGTTGAGTTGAGAAACGGCAAGGGTAAAAGGACCCTGATGGCAGTTATATACAGGCCTCTCAACAGTAGCTGGGATGTGGACCACAGATTACAACAGGAAATGGAACAGGCATGTCAAAAGGGCAATGTTATGATAGTCATGGGAGATTTTAACATGCACGTTGATTAGGGAAAATCAGGTTGGTAATGGGTCTCAAGAGACTTGAGTTTGTTAAATACCTATGACATGGCTTTTTAGAGCAGTTTGTCGTTAAGCCTTCTAGGGGATCAGCTATGCTGGATTGGCTGTTATGTAATGAACTGGAGTTGATAGGGGAGCTTGAGGTTAAAGAGCCCTTAGTAGCCACTGATCTCAAAATGATTGATTTCAACTTGAATTTGATGGGGAGAAAGTAAAGTCTGATGGAGCAACATTTTGATGGAGTAAAGGAAATTACAGTGGTATGAGAGAGGAGTTGGCAAAAGTAAATCAGAAGGAGCTGCTGGCAGGGATGACAACAGAGCAGCAATGGCATGAGTTTCTGGGAAAAATGCAGGACAGATGTATTCCAAAAACAAAGAAATACTTAAATGGCAAAATAGTACAGGTAGTCCCCGAGTTATTAACGTCCGACTTACGAACCGAGGAAGGAGAACGCCGTCTGCCATTTTAAGTCGGATCGCAACGCCGTCTGCCATTTTAAGTCATTGCTGTTGACACTGTGTTGAGTGTTTAACTTTGTATTTGGCTTAAATTTTTCTTAGTAAGATTCACCCTGACCCCGCCCCCCCCATTCCGGTCGACTGGTGGTGCAGTGAGATCAGCGCCGGGCTGGAGAATGGAGTTTCCCGAGTTCAATCCAGTGATAGACCGTTCCTGTCCCGGATTGATGTCGATCTAGTGTCTCCGTACCATCTGTGCTGGGTTGATGTCGCAACTCGACCTCGTTAAAAAAACACTGCCACCTCCAGTTTAAATTCCCCCGCGGAATATTGTGGATGATCAAATACCCAAACCCAGCACAGCCCCCACTTGTCCCATTTAGCCTGTCTCAATACAGTGGTCCTTAGGACCCAGTGGACCTCAGGAGCCGGCGGCGGCAGTGTTTCTGTTCCATTGACGGGGAGCGATTGCGATTGAAAATAAAGTGGAAATAATAAAGCATTTGGAAAGAGGTGAAACGCCGTTGGTCATTGGAAAAGCGTTAGGCTACAGTGGGTCAACGATTGGAACAATTTTAAAGGATAACGGATAAAGTGAGAATAATGAAGCATTTGAAAGGCTCTGCCCCGATGAAAGCTACAATTATTACTAAGCAACGCAGTGGTTTAATTATTGGAGTAAATACGTTTCTTAAGTGTTTTATATGCATAGAAAGGTAAAATATATACTAAGACAAACATTTGACTAACTGACGCTAAATAATACCGGATGTACTTGTTCTGACTTGTGTACAAATTCGACTTAAAGACGGACTCAGGAACGGAACTCGTACGTAACCCGGGGACTGCCTGTACAACTATGGCTGACAAAGGAAGTCAAAGCTAATGAGAAAACAAGATGGCGTAGAGCAAAGCAAAAATTAGTGGGAAGATAGAGGATTGGGAAGCTTTTAAAAACCTACAGAGAGCAACTAAAAGAATCATTAGAAGAGAAAAGATGAAATGTGAAAGCAAGCTAGCAAATAATATCAAAGAGGATAGTAGAAGCTTTTTCAAGTATGTAAAAAAAAATAAGATGAGAGTTGATACAGGATTGCTAGAAAATGAGGCTGGAGAAATAATAACAGCGGGACAAGGGGATGGCAGATGAACTAAATGAGTATTTTGCATCAGTCTTCACTGTGCCAGATGTGTGTGAAGGAGGAGATGTGAGTGCAGTTACTATTACAAGGGAGAAGGTGCTCAAAAAGCTGAAAGACCTAAGCGTACATAAGTCACCTGCACCAGATGAACGGCACCCTAGGGTTCTGAAAAAGGTAGTGGTACAGATTGTGGAGGCATTATCAATGATCTTTCAAAATTTATTGGATTCTGGCATGGTTTCCTTAAGGGAATATTTTGTCCGACAAAACTGTGGGAATTCTTTGAGGAGATTACAAGTAGGATATATGAAGGGGATGCAGTGGATGTAGTATATTTGGACTTTCAGAAGGCATTTGATTAGGTGCCATACATGAGGCTGCTTACCAAGTTAAGAGCTTGTGGTATTACAGGAAAGTTACTAACATTGTTAGAGTATTGGCTGATTGGTAGGAGGCAGTGAGTGGGGAATAGTGGTGTTTCACAGGGATCGGTGTTGGGACCGGTTCTTTTTATGCAGTATTTCAATGATTTAGATGATGGAAGAGATGGCTTTGTTGCCAAGTTTGCTAATAATACGAAGATTGGTGGAGGGGCAGATAGTATTGAGGAAACGAGTAGGCTGCAGGACAGATTAGGAGAATGGGCAAGTAAGTGGTAAATGAAATACAATGTTGGAAAATGCATGGTCATGCATTTTGCTAGTAGAAATAAATGTGCTGACTATTTTCTAAACGGGGAGAAAATCCAAAAATCTGAGGTGCAAAGGGACTTGGGAGTCCTTGTGCGGAACTTGAGGTTGAGTCAGTGGTGAGGAAGGTAAATGCCATGTTAGCACTCATTTCAAGAGGTCTTGAATACAAGAGCAGGGATGTGATGCTGAGGGTTTCTAAAGCACTGTTGAAGCTGCACCTTGAGTGTTGTGAACTGTTTTGCACTCCTCATCTAAGAAAAGACATGCTGGCATTGAAGAAGGTCCAGAGGCAGTTCGCAAGGATGATTCTGGGAATGAAAGGGTTATCATATGAGTAATGTTTGATGGCTCTGGGTCTGTACTCGCTGGAGTTCAGAACGATGGTGGGAGGGAATCTCATTGAAATCTTTCAAATGTTGAAAGGCCTAGACAGAGTAGATATGGAAATGACGTTTCCATGGTGAGGAGGTCTAGGGCAAGAGGGTACAGCCTCAGGATAGAGGAGCATCCATTTAAAATAGAGATGCAGAGAAATTTCTTTAGCCAGAGGGTGGTGAATTTGTGCTATTTGTTACCACAGACAGTTGTGGTAACTGCCAGGTCCTTGGGTGTATTTAAGGCAGAGATTGATAGGTTCTTGATTGGACATGGCATCAAAGGTTACGGAACGAAGGCCAGAGAATGGAGTTGAGCAGGGGAGAAAAGGATCAGTCATGATTGAATGGCGGAGCAGGCTCGATGGACCAAATAGCCTAATTCTGCTCCTTTGTCTTCTGGTCTTGTGGACAGAAGGCCCTGGAAGAAAGAAAAGGGGGGAGGAGCATCAGAGCTAGGCAGGCAAGGAGATAAGGTGAGAGAGGGGAAAAGGGATTGGGGAATGGTGAAGGAGGGGTGGTGGGCCACTACCAGAAGTTTTTGAGAAATCGATGTTCATGCCATCAGGCTGGAGGCAACCCATTCAGAATATAAGGTGTTGTTTCTCCAACCTGAATGTGGCCTCATCACAACAGGTGAGGAGGCTATAGATAAACATGTCAGAATAGGAATGGGAAGTAGAATTCGCTACTGTCACGAGGAGACCACATTTGGGTTGGAGGAACTTCCGCTCATGCCCCCTCCCCCTCTACTATTCCCCATCTCCTTTTTCCTTTCCCACCTTATCTCCTAGCCTGCCCATCACTAGTGCTCCTTCCCCCTTTTCTTTCTGCCCTCTGCCCTCTCCTATTAGATTCCCCCTTCTCTAGCCCTGTATCTTTCACAAATCAACTACCCAGCTCTTTATTCACCCCTCCCCTCCCAGTTACACCTATCACCTTGTGTTTCTCCCTCCCCTCCCCCCACCTTTTAACTCTACTCCTCATCCTTTTTTTATTCCTCCAGATGAAGGGTCTTGGCCTGAACCATCAACTGTACTGTTTTCCATAGATGCTGCCTGGTCTGCTGAGTTTCTCTAGCATTTTGTATGTGTTGCTTGGATTTCCAGCATCTGCAGTTTTTCTCTTGTTTGTTTTAAGTAATAGACCACTTTTCAAATGTTTAAAAAACTTGATTACTTTGTCAGTATATAACCCAGTGCATGACTAAACAAAGATTACAAACAATGATCAATGGTATATAAAGTTGTGGGTGTGGAAGATGGGACAGTTTAACCTCTAAATCATTCATTCTTACACCAATGCAAAGTGAGCATAGCAACCAGAAAAATAAGGTGGTCATCGTGCACAACAAGATCACTCCCAAGCAGAAATTTTGCGGCAGACATGAGTTTTAAGATGTGCTCACCAAGCACTTCTGAAGAAGGACAAAGAAACAGTCAATGTTGAAGACCAGAAACACAGTGTCTGGCAACAGAAGCTGAGTGTAGCAGATGAGAGCCACGTCAAACTGGCATCCCTTTTAAATTGGAGGAAGTCTAACACTCCTATCAGCTCTGAACTCTCAAAAACCACTGGAAACCAAGTACACTCCTGTACAGTCCAGGGGAGTCTTGATAGAAGTGGTTTTCATGGAAGAGTTGCCAAAGAGCTATTCCTTTGAAGTGGAAACAAAGGCAAGAAAACTCACCGGTGGATAATAAACACGGACTGGGGTTCTGAACAATGGCAGCGAGTGCTCTGGGCTGATGAGTCAAGATTTGAAATCTTTGGCAGCTTGTCTGTGGAGAAGCTGGAGAGCACTACATGGATGAGTATCTGCATTCAACAGTAAAGCACGGTGGAGGTTCCCTACAAGTCTGTGGCTGCATTTCTGCAAATGGAGTTGATAATCCGGTCAGAATTAATGGAAACCTCAGTGCTGAGAAGTACACACAGATTTTCATCCATCACGCAATACTATTAGAGATGTGTCTGATCGGCCCCAACTTCATTCTGCAGCAGGACAAGTCAAGTTTATTGCCATTTAACTATACACATGTATGTAACATATATAACCATATAGAAACGAGGCATTTCTCCAAACCAGGGTGTAAAGCACAGTAGTATATGTAACACGATAACTTATGAAGGCAAGGATAAAATATACAGATGAATCACTTATAAATAACAAACTAAAGTGCATAAATTAAATATAGTAAGGTACGGAACAGATTAACCGTGACACTCCGAAGGCGATGTGGCAGGGACTTCTGAAGTGTAATGGCCTGAGGGAAGAAACTGTTTCCCGTCCTGACCATTCTTGTTTTGTGCATCATAGTCACCTGTTGATGGTAGAAAGTGAAAAAGTATGCTGGATGGAAGGGTACTTAATAATACTAAGCGCCCTGTGTGCACAGATGGTAGGGACTCCTATAATAGAAACATAGAAAATCTACAGCACAATACAGGTCCATTGGCCCACAAAGCTGTGCCAAACATGTCCTTACCTTAGAAATTATCTAGGGTTACCCATAGCCCTCTATTTTTCTAAGCTCCATGTACCTATCCAGGAGTCTCTTAAAAGACCCTATCGTATCTGCCTCCACCACCATCACCGGCCGCCCATTCCACGCACTCACCACTCTCTGCGTTTTTAAAAAAACAAACTAACTTACCCCTGTCATCCTCTGTACCTACTTCCAAGCACCTTAAAACTGTGCCCTCTTGTGATGGACATTTCAGCCCTGGGAATAGGCCTCTGACTATCCACACGATCAATGTCTCTCATCGTCTTGTACACCTCTATCAGGTCACCTCTCATCCTCAGTTGCTCCAAGGAGAAAAGGCCCGTGTGCTCTCAACCTTTTCTCATAAGGCATGCTCCCCAATCCAGGTAACATCCTTGTAAATCTCCTCTACACCCTTTCTATAGTTTCCACATCCTTCCTGTAGTGAGGTGATTAGAACTGAGCACAGTACTCCAAGTGGGGTCTGACCAGGGTCCTATATAGCTGCAACATTACCTCTGGGCTCCTAAACTCAATCCCATGATTGATGAAGCCCAATGCACCATATGCTGCCTTAACCACAGAGTGAACCTGCGCAGCAGCTTTGAGGGTCCTGTGGACTCGGACCCTCTGATCCTCCACGGTGCCAAGAGTCTTACCGTTAATACTACATTCTGCCATCATATTTGACCTACCAAAATGAACCACCTCACACTTAACTGGGTTGAACCCCTTCTGCCACTTCTGCCCAGTTTTGCATCCTATCAATATCCCACTGTAACCTCTGACAGCCCTCCACACTATACCCAACATCCCCAACCTTTGCATTATCAGTAAGTTTACTAACCCATCCCTCCACTTTCTCATCCAGGTCATTTATAAAAATCACAAAGAGTAGGGTTCCCAGAACAGATCCCTGAGGTACACCACTGGTCACCGACCTCCATGCAGAATATGACCCATCTACAACCACTCTTTGCCTTTGTGGGCAAGCTAGTTCTGGATCCACAACACAATGTCCCCTAGATCCCAAGCCTCTTTACTTTCTCAATAAGCCTTGCATGAGGTACCTTATCAAATGCCTTGCTGAAATCCATATACACTACATCTACTGCTCTACCTTCATCAACGTGTTTGGTCACATCCTCAAAAAAGTCAATTAAGTTCGAAGGCATGACCTGCCTTTGACAAAGCCACGCTGACTATTCCTAATCAAAGATACTCTCAGCTGTTCTCACAGTCCTTGTAGGGACTTCTAGTTCAATGCTCGGTAGCTCCCATACCAGATGGAGATGCAGCTTGTCAGGATGCTTTCAGTGGTGCACCAGTAAAATGTAGTTAAATGACCCCACACAGCTAAGGTTAAAAGGAACTCTCTTTAGTGAAATGGAAAATAAGAAGTTCTGCAACAGACGGTATGGTCTCCACAGAGCCCTGATCTCAACATCATCGAGGCTCTCTGGGATTACCTGGAGAGACAGAAGCAAGCAAGACAGCACAAGTCTACAGAAGAATTGTGGCAAGTTCTCCAAGATGCTTGGAACAACCTACCAGCTAACTTCCTTATAAAACTGCATGACAGTGTACCTAAGAGAATTGATGTAGTTTTAAAGGTCACACCAAATATTGAGTTGATTTAGTTTTTATTGTTTACTGCTCTTTATATTTTTTTGATATTTACAAACTTTTAAAATTATTTTTAAAGCATCTTTGCTTTACACAATGCTTTTGCACAGTGCCTTGTTGAAATAGTGCTAAATTTGAAACTGACTGAAATGGCGATGCTTTGCTGTGAGATACAAATAATTAACCTTTCTTTTGCAGATCCCATCACCTCCTGTCTCTGCTCCAGCACCTCCAACACCTGTTACCGTAGCTGTTACATGTGTGGCTACATTAAATCAGCCACCTCCACTGCTTCGACCAGTACTTCCTGCAGCTCCTGCTCTTCATCGTCAACCACCTCCACTCCAGCAACAAACTCGTTTTCTACAGCCAAGACCAACCCTTAACCAGCCTCCACCACCATTAATTCGCCCAAATAACCCTATTCCACCCCGTTTGAATCCTAGGCCAGTACTACAGCAACCTCCATCACTGATTGGAATTCAATCTGAATCACAATCTTCATCCTTGCATTGACCTGATTTTTAAAAAAATAATTGCTTGTGTGGCTTGGTTTAACTCAAGATGCTTCACATAATCCCAAATTCATCACCCAAGAAGAATATTTAACACTATCTAATTGTTTCTCAGTGTCCTCTACATTTCCCAAGTTCTTCATTTTGATGAATTGAACTGTTAACAACACAAACATTTAAATTAGTTTGTTTATTATATATGTGTACATAGCATTTTGTAAAAGAAAAAAAAGGCCAGTAGGTTTGAAGAACTTACAAAAATGTTTCTAGGACAGTTATTTATGGAATTTGATGCATCAAGGCATTTGTTTTCTTTTGCCCTATATTAATTTATTATCTTTGAAAATAGTGTTCATTTAATGAAGGTGAAAACATCATGAACCCTTTAAGATTGTATTGTACAAAATGCAATCTTTTGACATTGTATTTTTTTATGGTTAAAGTTTTTTGAATTCAACAGCATTAAACTCCTGGTTATATTAATCAAAACCTTAGACCGAAGGAAGTGTCCTTAATTTTGTTCGAACACCATCTGATTAGATTGAAATTAATCATGATTTAAACTGAACTTTGTAAAATTATTAATTTGGTTTTGATACCAAAGAGGTGCACTTGCTTTAAGATAACTCCAGAAAACTTACATAATTTGAATTCCAATAAAATTAGCTGTGTTTCATCTCATTAATATTTTTGCCGTTTCTCCTATTTTTAAAAAATATCGATTTATAAGCTTATTAGGTACTGAACTGCAGCATTTACTGCATTCTTTGTAGCATACAAATATTTTAAATTCATATTTTTAATTAATTTTTAACTAAAACTAACACAATACATGTAGTGAATCCAATTCACACTGACAAAAGAATCAGTAATGGAATTCATCATGTTATCAAATTAATCTATCATCATTGATTTTGATAATAAGTCCTCGAACAGCTATGCCAAGCCAATAGATCGTGTATCTGAGTTACAAGAGTGTCAAGAGATGCTGTGATACATCTTTGAACTTTGCCAGTTATTAATCTGGCTGTTAGGCTGAACCATAGACTACAGCAGGATACTTCAGAAGGGAAGATTGCCAAGAAAGCCTAGGCACAATTGCCTTACCCTAATAAAAATGTGCCTCTGTATGCCTGCTGAAGGTGATGATCATAACTAAGAAGATCATGCATTCCCAACTGAAGGAGACTCAAATGTAGATTGAGTCTTGCAGGGAAATAAATGAGGGGAGGGTATGGGGCAGTTTTTCCAAATAGTTACTTTTTATTAAAAATGGCTTGAGACTATTAATATGCATTAACACTTGTTTATTTTTCAGTGTAAGATGTTTGAAAATACTAAAATAAAATTATACTGTAATTTGATTTAGAAGATAGCACAAAGAACCTATAAAACCTCAACGTTCTTTAGTTTACTGTATATATTGACATGGGTTTGTTTTAATTTAGTTTTAGCTTTCAGTTTAAAGGATTTGTACTATTTGTGCATGTACAGTCAGAGCTTCCTTATTTATCTGTTTAGTCAGTACATTTTGCATGCATTTCAAGTAGTATTTTTAGTGTAATAAATTGTGCACTAGCTTCTTTGCTGTAATAAACCTCTATCTGGAAATGCTTTTTTTTTTGTATTTTATGAAGATTTGTTCCAATGGTGTGACAATAAAAATGCTGTTATTAAAGGGCTCTTCCTGGAGTGTGACAAAACTGTAATTCTGTTGATAGCAGCTTATTAAATATTGCTGAGAAAAACATTTTAATTTCTGCAGTTTTCCTTTTAAGACTAGCCAATTTTGAACATGGATTGGAAAACTTTTTAAACGGGCCATTTTGGTCTAGATTCTTCATGTAATATGTACTGGTTGAGTACTGCTTATCTGAAATGTTTGGGGCCACAAGTGTTTGGGATTTTGGAATATATAATGAGATAGCTTGGGATAGGCATCATTAACAACTCTGAATTTATGTGCTGCCAGTAAGCAGTCTTTGTTTTATACTGTTCATCACACATCTAAACTTAACAGTAAAAATTATTATATACTATTAATTTAATGTGTGCAGGGTAACAAAAATAGCACTGCAACGTCAGGAGAATATCTGAATCAGCTACTGAACAACAGTAAACAACAGGTTTTCAGTTTCCACGTACAATGCTGTGTTTTGATTAAAAGGTTACATTGTACGGTATTTGTAATTTACTTTTTGGGGGTTTTATGTAAGGTATAAAAACAATCAGTATAGACTTGTTCTGGTGTTAAATTTTCTTCCAACTATCTGAATTTCTCTGCTGCTTTGTGCTCAGCAGACACTTTATCTTGCTGATATTTATAAATTACCTTTGATTTTCAGTTCATTGTAATAGGTCTTTGCTTGTTTCATACCCAGCGTACCATTAAGCAGCATATGTTTACTCCAATGCTTACAAATTCATTCTTTCAATACAGTACAATATGGAGATCTTCATTTTTCACTTTATGCAGTGTTTTTCTATTTTTCATTAACTTCTGTTCATTACATATGTGAGGTCACTTATCAAAACTATCTCTGGTGTGCAGAGGCCTGCACGTAGCCTGGGAACCTATGCAGTGCCTTGTTGAATTTTCCATTTGTGATAATGTCAGTACTCAAAAAGGGATTTTGGAATTCCAAATGAGTACTCAAATTGTACCTATTCAGCACATCAGGTTCTGTGCCGATCTATTCCTCATGATCCTTCACCTTGCTCTTGTACTAACACAAAGGTATAAGCGAGGAAGTTTAAAAAATCTACTTTCTTGCTTATAATTTTCTTTTAAGTGGGCCATCAATGTGAAATTCTGCACATAACTGCTGCTCAAATTGCTGAGAGCTTACAATAGTTACAATCTGAACACATCCAAAATTTATGCATTTCTGGGTCTTAAAATGTTGGGACTACTTATTCTCTCTTCTACCCCATTCCTTTCCAGTTTTGATGATGAATCTCATCCCAAAAGGTGTGTTGATCTGGACTTAAAGCATCTGCAGAATTTCTTGTGTTATAACTACTTAATTGCCATTCTTACAAATCTGACACAAAAGGCTTCAAGAACCTGCAACTAGTGATTTTAAGTTATTAAAGTTGCATGAAAATGCATTTAGAGAAACGACAATTTTCTTAGGAAAATATTAATGACATTTTAAAAAATTGCAATTATGGACCAAAACATGCAAGCACATGGTTGAGATCATCACCTCTATAAGAAACAGACCCAAACTGACAGTTTGTATCTGTTGGGAAAGGCTATTTTCTCTGGGAATGCAAGAAATGAACTGATAATGTGCATTATGACGAGAAGGGTTTGATAGTGTTGGGAGTTGGGGTATTAAAAATCAAAACTAAAGATCTTAAAGAGAGCTTATAAATGCGGTAATAGAATCTTGGTAAAACATTCAAGACTGGTTAGAATATGAACTTATGTAAGGCAGTGCAGAGAGACTCAGCATTTTATTCTGATTACCTTTTATCAGAATATTCCATCAAATTTTCCATGTACTACAATCAAAAGACTGAAAAGTTTATGAATGGAGCTAAACTGAGATTCTTAATACAAGGGAACAATGGGGACCTGTAAAGTAAAAAGGCAGATTGAATAGATGGCAGTGAATGCATTTTGAAGTGACCGTGCCAAGAAAGTAAATTATGAATATAGTTCTGCTAAGAAAATTAAAGACTACTACAATGCTTGTGAAGTCAGCAATTTTCTTTCGATCTTCTCTCACTGTAAACACCAAGTAGGTATCGTGAACCTGCAGGGACATCGGACAACACAAAAAGCCTCTGGATGTATCTTAGCTGGTTTTCAATTGTGGGAATTCAAGTCCACATAGCAGAGGTAAGACTTTGTTGTAACAAAGGTGTTTTGGATGAGAGAATCTAGGACTAGGAGTCAGTGAAAGAGATTTTCTTTTAAGTAAATTGCCTTGGTATAAAAGATGTCCTCTTTAACTTTGATCAACACGTCTCCCAAATCCAATGTCTCAAAATCATCTTTGAAATCCTAATATCCAACTTGCCACTATCCCTCATCTTAAAATAATTTCACACTCTACCTTAACTAGTGTCCTGACCCTCTGTAGAAAATCTCTTAAACACATGAAGTGCATCAGAATGATTCTAAACTAGTGGAGTTAATCACAGACATAGGAAGATTATGGCTGTCCAGATTATCTCTAATTCTCTTTCTTGTCCTCATTTGAACACTGTAGATGCACTCTCACAATGACAATATTTCACTATTAAAGCAGGTCACCATAAACCTTAACATTTCCTCTGCTGTGTGTCATTAAGTTCTTCCTAAGTGGCTGGCACAGGAGAAAAACTGATTCACTATATGCAGTGCAATCATCAACTAATTTGGCAGCAGATATCTCTTGTTGCTGAATAGAGTTCCTTCAGCGTGCTGTAGTGTCTCAGTTGTAATTGATAAAGGCAGACTGCTACTAGGCATTAATTAACATGAAATACTGATCACATTACTTTGGTCACACACCATTCGGAGGTTCAGAGAGTGGAAATCCTTTCAGTTTTGGAATACAGCATGATTTTCCGGTGCACCTGAAACAGTTTGCGCAAACAAACATGGGCATCTTGGATTGTGGCTTGCCATCTTAGCAAAAGAGCATGAAAGGTGGAGGCAAAAATGGTGTATTCTGAAGGGAAAATAAAGAAACTGCTGGAGGAAGCAGTGTCAAACAACTTCTGTGGAGTCAACAGGATTGTCAAGACTGCATCAGGACAAAGTGTAGAAGGGAGATAGAACAGAGGTGGAAGAGATGGATGAAGAAGGGGTTGGCACGTGATAGGTGCAAACTGGTGAAGTGGGAGTTTATGAACAGATGGAGCCAGCAAACAGTAGTTGAAGGGTGACAGGTAGAGACAGATAAGGAAAGATAGAAAAAGTATGGGGGGGGGGGGTGTCAGAACCAGTAGGGAGAGGGAGGCTGCAGGTTGATAACTGGAAGTAAGAGGTTGCAAATGCTGGAAACTAATGAGCTGTGATAGGAGAAACCAGATAAGAGATGGGTGAGGGCCAGATGAGATGATTGTTAGATGAAAATAGTTGTGGGGGGAAGGGCAAGGTAAGGTGGCTGGCTCACAGATGAAGAGAGAAAAGAGCATAGGCATGTGGATTATATGAAGCTGGAAAATTCAATGTTCATACCATTGTAAACTACCCAGACAGAACATAAGATATTTTCCTGTTTTTTAATATAGGTGTCTTAATACAAAGAAACCTTAAAACTATGCTCAAAAGAGGTTCATGTCACATTTGCCTTGTTCCTGACTACCCTATGCAGTAAAAGTGTTGTCTCAACTCTGCGGCAGTCACTTTGACATTCACCACCAAGGTAATCTTTATTCTGCTCTAAGTTTGCAGTTGTTGCTGCAGCTTGTGGCAAAGTTTAGTTAAGGACAACCTTATAGGAGTGTAGATGGAGGCTGGGTTGGACTACTGCTCCCTGTGCACTCTGGGCAAGTACAAATAGCTTGTTAAGAGTCCTTATCTTCAGAGCTTACCTATATCTGCAGTATTTTATCATTTTGGTGATTTCGTTTAACTCTGAATACTATAAATTTTGCGCAGAAATACTTGAAATTCAGCTGCAAGGCCCTCAAATCTAAAATTCCTTCACCTAACCTCTCCATTACTAGTGCTAAACCGCTGATTAAAACCTACTTCTTTCACCAAGCATATATAATCATTAGCCCAGAGTCCCTTTTTTCTGGCTCCATGTCAAATGCTCTTATGAGGCACTTGGGATCTTTTATTACACTGGAGTAACACTGAACTCCTAGAGCATTAAATCACTGGTGACAAAGTTAAAGTAGTTGGCTTTAAAATAAAACAACACAGATGGTCACAGCTAAGATTAAAGGACTAAACTCAGGCCGACAAGAGAGGGGAAGATTTGGAAGAGGGTACAGAAAATGCAGCCTGAATTAGAGGGTATGTGCTGTAAGAAGAGGTTGGACAAACTTGGGGTGGCTTTTCTGATGCAGCAGAGGGTGAGAGGGAGGGAGAGAGGACAGAAGTTTATAAGATTATGAGAAAAGAAATAGACAAGAGTAGAAAACTGGTATCTTTTTACCCCAGGGTTGAAATAGAGATCATGCATTTTAGATGAGAGGGTAAGACGTGCATTTAAGATGATAGGGTGAAAGTTCAAAGGAAATGTATGGGACTCATTTTGCTTTGAAAACACAGAGAGTTGGGGGTGCCTAGAATGTGCTGCCAGGAGTTCTGGTGGAGGCAGATTCATGGAGACCTTCAGATAAGTACCTGAACATGCAGAGGATAGAGGGATATTGACATTGTGTATGCAGACATTTAGTTACTAGTTCAGTATGTTATAAAGCCATAAGATATAGGAACAGATTTAGTCCATTTGGCTCATCGAGTCATCAGGGTTGATGTCGGTCGGCAGCCGGGTCAGCGTTGTTTGCACCTGGCGTGGCGGTCACTCTTCACAGAAAGTCTGTGTTTGTGTGGCGGCTCTCTTCAATGTTGTTGAGAGGAAGTTTTCCAAATACTGAGATCTATATAATTATTGGACTGTAGTTTATATTGGTCACCTTCAGTTTTCTGTGCTTTCTTTCTTATTGCCAACAGGCAGATGGGTGATATGTTACGTTTTGTGCGAGAGATGGGTTGGGGGTTTGGGGTCTGATGTTCTTGTTGGTGTTTTTCTGTGTGAGTGGTCTGTTAGATTACGTGTGAGAGAGGAGTTAGGGGGTTTGATGCTATTATCACAGTTCTTTTTTTGAGAGGGAGAGGATTTGGGTTTGATATTTAAACTTTTTTTCTAAGGAAGTGGGTTGGGGGTTTGTGGTTTGATGTTTTAGCTGCTGTTTTCCATGTAGGCGAACTATTATTTTTTTGTGGGGGGGGTGGATGGTCTAGATTTTGTGAGTTTTGTTTCTTTTTTTCATAAGGGGGGCCTGATGTCTTTCAACAACCCCTGTGTTTTTTCTGTATTTCATGACTATCTGGAGAAGACGAATATCAGAGTGGTATTGTACATGCATACTTTGACAAAACAATGAACCTTTAAACCTTTGAACTCCTTTTGCTGCACTGTTATACTGATACATCTGACTTCAGCTTTTTCTCAAACTGCAAAGTTAATTCTATCATATTATGATCACCTGCTCCTCAGGATTCCTTTACCTTAAGCTCTCTAATCAATTCTGGTTCATTGCACAATAATCAATTCAGAATAGCTGATCCCCTAGCTGCTCTAAAAAGCCATCTCATAGGCATTCTAGAAACTCCCCCTCTTGGGATCCTGCACCAACCTGTTTTTTCAGATCTACCTGCATATTGAAATCCCCCAAGACCATCGCAACATTGCCCTTTGGTCATATATTTTCTGTCTCCTGTTGTAATTTGTAAACTCAAGAGTTCTGTGACCAGTAACTCACCTCTTAATTCCCCAAAGCCAAGAATGGAATCGAGAGTATGATGGAATAATCTGTGCTTGCCTGGATGAGATTTGAGCTACTCTAAAGAAGCTCAATATCATAAATACATAGCAGCCCACTTGACAGGAACCCCATTGACAACATTCATTCACTCCACCACCAGCACACAGTAGAGCTGCATGATGCACTGCAGCAACTCAGCAAGACTCCTTGGACAAAACTTCCCAAACCTCTATAGCTAGGACAAGGGCAGCGAAAGTGTGGGAAATACCATTCAATTACCCTCCACGTCAATCACCATCCTGACTTGGGGCAAAATCCTGGAACTCTTTTCCCAACAACATTCAGGGTATCCCCACAGTTCAAGAAAGCAGTTCATTACCACTATCTCAAGAGCAGCTAGATATGGGCAATTAAATGCTGGCTCAGCCTTCAAACACACATGTTCCCTGAGCTGCCAGTTCTGAGTCCAATTGTCTTAAGACAACTAAGTGTTTTAAAAGTTCACAGCTGATAGTGATCTTTAATTTTCATCGTCACCTTTCTACTAAGCCTTAATCTCCAAATATGGAGCCTTTCCACTGTAAATTTCCACACTTCTAAATATAAGTGTTGTATATGTGCCTTAGCCATTCATCATCAGGAAGAAAGTGGTGTCTCCATTTTCCCAGTGAGCGGAGAGACATAACAAACAACTCACTGATTTACGATGTCAAATGTCTGTTATGTCGCTTTTTTTGAGCTCTGTGCCTGAAGATTGCAAAGATCCCGGGTCACCAGGCACACAGCCGCAGATATCCCAGCTCCCCCGATGACACACAGGTCTCCTGTTGTGACACCGACCCTCGATCTGCCCATTTCCAGAACCATGAGATCCTAGGCTTCTGAATTCGAGCTGGAGTCTTATGCTGAGCCTTTGGCATGCCAAACAGCAGCAAGTTATGGAACCCCGAGAGCGGGACCCATTTCCGCAAAGAACTGTAGTCAGCATGTAACTCCAGGTCAGGGTCTTCAAAAAACCTTGAAAGGGAAAAAAAATAGAGATATTACAGATGGAAATAATGCTCCTCACACGTGGCTTTCATACTATTTACTATTTACACAAATACAACAAACTGAGTTCCTCCAAACTATAATAAATCAATTACAGTATATATATATTGAGTAGATTTTTAAAAAACGTGCAAGAAACAGAAATACCGTATATTTAAAAAAAGTGAGGTAGTGTCTAAGGGTTCAATGTCCATTTAGGAATCGGATGGCAGAGGGGAAAAAGCTGTTCCTGAATCACTGAGTGTGTGCCTTCAGGCTTCTGTATCTCCTACCTGATGGTAACAGTGAGAAAAGGGCATGCCCTGGGTGCTAGATGTCCTTAATAATGGATGCTGTCGTTCTGAGACACCGCTCCCTGAAGATGTCCTGGGTACTTTGTAGGCTAGTATCGAAGATGGAGCTGACTAAATTTACAACCCTCTGCAGCTTGTCAAGTCAAGTCACTTTTATTGTCATTTCGACCACAACTGCTATGTACAGTACATAGTAAAAATGAGACATTTTTCAGGACCATGGTGTTACATGACACAGTACAAAAACTAGACTGAACTACGTAAAAAATGGAAAAAAAATACACTAGACCACAGACCTACCCAGGACTGCATAAAGTGCACAAAACAGTGCAGGCATTACAATAAATAATAACAAGACAATAGGGCAGTAAGGTGTTGATCCAGGCTCTGGGTATTGAGGAGTCTGATAGCTTGGGGGAAGAAACTGTTACATAGTCTGGCCGTGAGAGCCCGAATGCTTCGGTGCCTTTTCCCAAATGGCAGGAGGGAGATGAGTTTGCGTGGAGTCCTTCATAATGTTGTTTGCTTTGCGGATGCAGCGTGTAGTGTAAAGTCCATAATGGCAGGAAGAGAGACCCCGATGATCTTCTCAGCTGACCTCACTATCCGCTGCAGCATCTTGCAATCCGAGATGGTGCAATTTCTGAACCAGGCAGTGATGCAGCTGCTCAGGATACTCTCAATACAACCCCTGTAGAATGTGATGAGGATGGGGGATGGGAGATAGACTTTCCTCAGCCTTTGCAGAAAGTAGAGATGCTGCTGGGCTTTCTTTGCTATGGAGCTGGTGTTGAAGGACCAGGTGAGATTCTCCGTCAGGTGAACACCAAGAAATTTGGTGCTCTTAACAATCTTTACCGAGGAGCCGTCGATGTTCAGCGGGGAGTGGTTGCTCCATGCCCTCCTGAAGTCAACAAGCATCTCTTTTGTTTTGTTCACATTCAGAGACAGGTTGTCTGCACCAGTCCGTTAGCTGCTGCACCTCCTCTCTTTAGGCTGACACGTCGTTCTTACTGATGAGACCCACCACGGTCATGTCATCGGCGAACTTGATGATGTGGTTCAAGTTGTGTTTTGCAGCACAGTCGTGGGTCAGCAGAGTGAACAGCAGTGGACTGAGCACACAGCCCTGGGGTCCCCATGCTCAGTATGATGGTGTTGGAGATGCTGCTCCTGATCCGGACTGACTGAGGTCTCCCAGTCAGTAAGTCTTCTTATCACTTGGGTTCTTTATCCATACAAATAACAACTACAGATGCCAATCTTCTTATTAATGATTGCTTATTATCACAATCATTGCTGTTATTCCCTATTAATGATTGGTTCAAAAAGTTTAATAATTCAGGTGTGACTCACTCTCAGCAAAGCTCCTGAAAAAGCAAAATAAAACTACAGACAATTGAAAACAGAAAGTTGGGAATATTCAACAGTTCGGGCAGCACCTATGGAGAAAGAAGAGTTAATTCTTCAAGTTTATCTCAACAAAGAGATTCTGGCTTTTTCAGTGGCATGTTGAAGATCTTTGTCGTCTATGCTTTTTAACAAATGTTAATAGCTTGCCAATATCTGATATGCTCCATGGCATTAATGTACCTTTAAGAGTAGAGTATGAGGTGGTATGATCTTTAATATATAGATCTACCATTGGTTGAGATCCTACGCACAGATGCTTTTCATTGATTGCAGCTCGGCATTCAACATCATACTACCGAACAAGCTGACTGTCAAGCTCCACAATCTAGGTCTTAGCATATCAACCTGTAATTGGATCTTAGCCTTCCTCACTAATTGTACCCAGAATGTGAAACACATCAATCCCCATAACTCTGACCAGTGCCCTGCAGGGATGTGTACTGAGCCCACTTCTCTACTCCCTCTGCCTGTAATTGCATTCCTGCTCATGCTACAAACTCATTCATCAAATTTGCAGATGGCACAACTGGGATCACAAACAATAATGAATCTGCACGTAGTGAGGAAGTGCTGAAACTATCCCACAAAATGCTGGAGGAACTCAGCAGTCCTGCTGAAGGGTCTCGGCCTAAAATGTCGACTACTCTATTGCACAGATGCTGCCTGGCCTGCTGAGTTCCTCCAGCATCTTGCGTGTGTTGCTTGGATTTCCAGCATCTGCAGATTTTCCCTTGTTTGTGCTGAAACTGTCTGATTGGTGCAGGAACCACAATCTATCACTCAATGTCAAGAAGACAAAAGAAATAATAATTGACTTCAGGAAGGCAAGAGGTCCCAAACAAGCCCTACTATTATAAATGGTGAAGTAGCAGAGAGGGTCTCCAGTTTCAGATTTTGGGTATGAACATCACCAAAGAGCTCTCTCGGTCCGTCAACACAACCTCGATAGTAGGGAAGGCACAACGTCAACTATACTACCTGAAGTGCTTAAGGAGAGTTAATCTGCCCCAGAAATTGCTGGCCAACTTTTATCGATGTTTGATGGAGAATATACTTACATACAAAATGATAGTATGGTACTCTAACTGCAGCAAGTCAGTTCACAAAGCACTCCAACGGGTGATTAGGGTGGCTCAACAAATCACTGGGACTCTACTACCGAACTTTGGAGACTATCTACAACTCTCAATGTCTAATGCTTGCTCAGAACATCATTAAAGACCCATTGCATCCCAGACACAATCTCCTGCCATGTGGTAGTAGATACAGAAATACCTTAGACTGAAAAACAGCTTCTTCCCAAGGACTGTTGTGCTACTCTCTAGCTTACAAATGGCCTTTGAGTTTTATGGACTATCAAAGTCACATATTACAAGTAAATATGGGATTTTTTAAAAATTTAAGCTATACTGTATGCATTACAAATATCTTTTGCATGGACTAGAGTAGCACTATAATCTCATTGTCTTGAGCAATGACAATAAAGTTCTATTCTTTTCTCAGAAAATGATAAAATCTACATGTTATTTGTTTGCCTTGCAAGCAACAATACCAATGAATGTAATGAATGCAGTTAACAGTGATAGTGCATTAACCGCATTCCTACATTTCTCTTCTGTGTCCTCAATGCTGCCTGTTGTCTCACACAGTCACTTCCTAGACCTCATAGTCACAATATATTCCTTCTCCTGATCACCTTCCTACCTTTGTTTTGCTTCCACACAGGATTGCCGAGGACTGAGATGCAGGTGCATGATTGCATAAACTTACACTTTTCCTCTTGCTTCCCATTATATTATGGCCCTCTACACCAGTGGCACGCCTTGTTCATTCTGTTCATGCTTTACAATAACCTTGTCTCAGCACCCTATCCTCACTGTGTTTTCTGCAGTAGTTGCTCTCAGTAAAGTGGGACCAGGAAGTATAAAAATCGCTCTGCCCGCGTAGTCACTTCTATTTCAAATAAAGGAACAAAATAACAAAAATCAGATGAGCTGAACTGGAATAAAATTGAAAGGCGAATACCAGGAACATGACAGAAGGAAAAAGGAAGCTTCACACAGAACTCCTCACTGTGATAATCAAAAACAAAAAATGCTGGAACCAGATGGAAATAGAAAAGAAGTTAATATTAAAGGTCGAACGTCATTCTTTTTTCTGACCTGCTGAGTGTTTCCAAAACTTTATGATTTTGTTTCAAATTTCCAGCAACGAGACTATTACAAACATGCCATCGAGCAAATGTTGTTCAGGTTCAACTTCAAATTTATTGTCATTCCACCTGATACACAATTGTTGTCGTCGTTCCTTACCACATCTTGAGGTGTGTCAGGCAGGCAACCTTGTTGGTTCTTTGGCATTTTTGTCTGTTTTTACGAGGCCGAGTCACTAGCTCAACAGTCAACCCAAAACGGATGGAAAACGTGCAGGGAGCTGGCTGGATTTGAACCTGGCACCATTCGCCTTGAAGTCAGGTGAAGATGCCACACTACCAGCTAGCTATATACATGTATACAGCCAAACAGAACAATGTCCCTCCAGATGAAGGCACACAACACGGTATATATAACTCACACACAACACATAAACCAACATAACACAAATAATAACATATATTCCATAAGACTGACATTCAGCATAAGGTGCATTTACAAGTTAAAAGTGTTGCAGCCAATTCCTTCAGCAATGTAATTTATATAAATTAATTCATTCTGAAACTTCAGCTACCCATTCCCCACATTTTAAAACTCCTACTCTACATGCAAATCGTCTCTCTCCTAAGGAGCCTCCATGAGATCCACCTCTCCAATCAAGCTATTGATACTTTTTAATCTTTCCTTCTTTGGCTGGGCGGGTGTCCATTATTTCTACCATGATCCCATGAAGTACGTTTGGATTTAATTTTCCACATTAAGTGCTCTGTAAACGCAAATAGTTACTGGTTTCCTGTGGTATTTTATGTTCTCCATATAAATAAGTATCTGCAAGAACCTCCTTCGGGCGGAGTGACTTTGTGATTGGACAACGGAAGCAGCTCTTAGTCTTTGGTTCTATTATAAATGCACATGCAAATTAATAGTGGAAACCACCTAATTCAGATTACATTTGTGTTCTTCATTAGTGGCCTTGCTTTGTGAGCCTCTCCTAACAGAGGGAAGGAATATTAACAAGACACGCTTATAGTGGCTCATTTGAATATGCGGCGTCAAGATCCATAATGGCAACATTTGACGGTAATGCAAATATGATTTATTGACAGATGGTAATACTGTGGCTTTATGTACAGTTAAAAGGCGAAAGTAAAAAAAGCCAACTCAAAATCTAGAGGTAGACCGTGGTCGTGTCTCTCCTTTTACAGTCAGTTTCGTTTTAAATGTTAAGAGGATGTGATACTTCCTGAAACAATGTGTGATCGTGCCTTCGGAGTGCTGGGCGGCGTACTGAGTTCAGCCCGAGCCCGTTTCGACCGCATGCGTAAGGTAAGAGGGACTCGGGTCCGGGACCCATTGGATCATAGTGAGAAGTGGATTGCTGCTGAATGCTGGCGATCTGATCTTGATGTGAACAACATCATCCCGACTTCACTGGCGAATTTCAGGAGAAACCTATTAGTTCCAGACATGGAACAATTATTACACATTGTAGCTCTTAAACTGCTGGAGTGGAATTCGGGGACAGCTCAGCTCTCGGGGATCTCATTCGCCTTTAAAATGGCGCGGATCAGCACTCTCCGAGCAATGCTATGTTTATTGTGAATTTTTTTCATTATAGAAATGCTCTGTGCAAATTGGCTTATACTTTGACCTCGGACAGAGCCATCATTTTTTCCGTTTAGTGGAACTGGCTGACCCCCCCTCACCATTTACATTAACCTTGAAGTTGGTGATTGGCACTAGAAAATTCCTTATACACTGGTAATCACAGTACCGATGCTATTTCCAGATATCACAATTAACACATTCATTTTTACTGTATAACTTGAGTCTACCAAAATGCTTTAAGTGAAGGGAAACTATATTGAAATATGTTTATCAGAAATCTAGAGATTGCAATTGGTGGTGTCCATTTGTATATTGGGCTTGCCCGTTTATTTCCCACTATAATACGGGTTGAGTACCCCGCCCCCCGTCCGAAATTCCAAAATCCAAAAACCTCCGACATCTGATTTTTTTGAGCGCTGGCATGGCGTCATAAATGGAAAATTCCACAAGGCGCTGGGAAGGTTCCCAGGCGACAGACAGGTCTGAAAAGTAACCTCGTGTGTAATGAACAGAAGCTGGTGACAATTAGAAAAACGCTGCATAAAACGAAAAAGGAAGATCTTAATGAATAGCGTCAGCGTCGGAGTGAGCATATGCCGCTTAACGGTATGCTGACCATGAAACAAGCAAAGATCTATCAAAATGAACTGACAAATGAAGGTAATTGTGAATATTCAGCAGGCTTGTTGCAGAAATTTAAGAAATGGCACAGCATCAAATTTTTAAAGCGTTTGCTGATCGCGCAATTCTTGCGCCAGAAAAAGTCAACAAAGCTAATTGTTTTATACCTTACATAAAACATACTGTAACATTTTAATCAGAACACGGCATCATGGTAGGTGAAGACTGAAAGTCTGTTGCTGTTTAGTGTAGTTTAACAGCTGATTCAGGTATTCTCCCGATGCCGCCGTTCTGCCTTTTTTTTACCCTTCATACGTTATATATTCATTATATTAATGACATGAAATATTTTTACTGTTAGTGATGAACAGATGTGAGGCAAAGACTGCTTACCAGCAGCACATAAATTGACAGTTGGAAAGGATGGCCGTCCTAAGCTATCTCATTGTATATTTTAAAATCAAAAATCTAAAACACTTCGGGGCCCCAGGCATTTCGGATAAGGGTGCTCAACCTGTATTAGCTACCGGTTAAGATGTGAACTGAAGTAGCGAGCAGACTAGGTCACAGGAAAATTTACTGTTACTCCCAAGGTTCGTTGTTGAATGTGAATTATTCAGCAAGATCATGGGATCTGCTAGTCCAGTTAGTCTGCACAGCTGATATAATTCGTTACCAATGGGCATTATTTGTTGCTAGACCTGATCTGGAAGATTAAGATGCATGCTCTATCATTGGCGACTTGGTAGTGAGTTCACAATTGCTTGGCTTCACAAGACAGAGAGCCATGATGGAGGGATGTCATTCTGATTGGAGGTGGCGTTCCTCATGGATCAGAGCTTGAAATGGACTGATTAGTAAGTTAGTGGTTGGCACAAAAATTGGTAGAGTTGTGTATAGTGAGGAAGGCTGTCCAAGATGTCAGTGGGATATTCAGATAGTTGGAAATGTGAGCAAAGAATTGTCAGATAGAGTTTAATCCTGGTATGTTTACTTTTTTCCAGAATTTACCCTCACATGCTCAATTCTTCAATATAATATAAAGGTACAGCACAGGAACAGGATGCCCCACGATGTCTATGCTGCCCATCAAGTAAAATTAAAACTAAACTTATCCAACTACATATGACCCATATCCCTCCATTCCTTGCATGCTCATGTGCTTGTCTAAATGCTTCTCATATGCCATAATTGGTTTTGTCCCAGCACTACCCCTGAAAGCAAGTTCCAGGACCCTTAGGAGCAATAATTTTCAGAAGGATTTTGCAGTCTGTAAAAGAGGCCACACAATTAGAGTGATAAAGAAAAAATGCTTTCATCTGTGAGGGTGTTAGGTACAAGTGTCAAGAAGTCATATTGCAGCTGTAGAAAACTTTGGTGAGGTCACATTTTGAGTCAGGTGATCATCTGTCATTGCGTGACTATAGGAAGGACATTGTGGCTTTGGAGAAGGTGCAGAAGTTCACTCAGTTGCTGACTGGATCAGAGAGTATTAACTATAAGGAAAGATTGAACTAACTTGAAACGTTTTCTCTGGAGCACTGGAGCTGAGGGCAGATGTGGTAAAAGGTTAATACAGTATGAAATGCATGGATAGCATTATTCTCAGGAATACTAGTGGACAGTGTTCTGGTGAGATCTAGAATGTTTAAAGCAGTTGGGTGGGGTAAGTTTTTTCCCCCAACCAGGGAGTGCTGGTGCCTGGAACTTGCTTTCAGGGGTAGTGCTGGGAACAAAACCAGTTATGGATCAATGGAAAAGAGTATTCAGTCAACTTTTCAGGCTGAGACCCCTCTTCTGGACTGAAGAAGGTTCCTGGCCTGAAACTTTGACTGTTTATTCTTTTCCATAGATGCTGCCCAGCCTGCTAAAGTTCCTCCAGCATTTTGTGTGTGTTGCTTTGAATTTCCAGCATCTGCAGACTTTCTCGTGTTTATAAGAAAAAAGATTTGATGTTTAGTTTGTTATCATCTAAGAGTGTTGTGTACAAACCTATTCTCAAATATTATCTGGAATTAGATCTTCCAATCCTACCAGTTATAAACAGTAAAAACCATGTGAAACATTTAAAACAGCAAAATCATATCACAGTGAGTCAATCTTCATTGAATAAGCAATGGCCTAGGAATTGGCTTGTGTGTAAATTCAGGGATTAACTCAAACTTGTGTCCTTGTACCTATTGCATCATCAGTTTACAGGTAGATTGCTGGCTGCACATTAAGGAAAGGAGATAATCAAGGAAGTGTGAGTGAAGGCCAGTAGAGTCACAATGCTAATTTGGGAAGAGAACTCCATTTCCTGTACTTCCATGTTCAAATAAAATACTGTTTCTGGCAGTTTCTCTAATGTCTACTGGTTTAGCTGACCAAGTGAAGGAGAGGGAATTTCCTATCAGGCCGACCCAAGTCTAGTTGTTACAAATGGGGGTTACTCTTAATCTTTCATGAAATGTCCATGCTTACAGTACATAGATGTTAAGGAGTCCAATTGCCACTTCAGTTGTTAATTCCCTTTAATATATTAATCAACACTATGGGAATGTACATGCCAAAGTGATTGGGGTACCCAGTCACATCTTCACCCTTTTAATGGGAAAACCAACTTTTTGTCGTCATAGTTTATTAAGGAATCAGTTTTACTTCTAATTTGAAATTCATTGCAATCAAAAATAAGAAGAAATAAAATTATTAAAAATAAGAAAAATGGATATTCAGCTCTATCAATTCATAATAACACAATAGAATTTGCCCAGTATTGGTAAAAAGGTTTACTATTCTCACACATAATGAGGTACAGTGAAAAACTTGTTTTTCATCCGTACAGACCATTCAGTACAACAGTTTACAATAAAAGATTACAGAATAAACTGATACAGTTATAGAGAAAGTGCATTGCAGGTAGACAATAAGGTGCAAGGTCATAACAAGGTAGATTTTTGTCTCTATTGTCTTTTGAATTTTTTGATAAACTTCTCAATCACCTTGCAATCAGTGATGAGTTTTAGTTTGCCTATTAAACAAATTTAAATTTCTCATCATTGCTTTCAGATCCTGCTCCGACTCACCTGTTCTTATCTCTGCAGCTTCCTCCAGTTCTGAAAACTTACAAAAATTCTGTGACATTTTGCTGTGACATAAACTGTTCATTCATTGATCCTTAGCCATCAGTTTCTAGGGCTTAAATCCTGATATGCCCTCCTTAACCTCCCTCTATCCTTCAGGTGTTTCTTAAATTATTGGTTGCTCTTGAGCTGGCCAGGGTGAAGATAATTGGACAAGTCTCCCATTAGTCAAACCTAGTGATGACGCTTTAGTAAGTGACTGAGGTTGTTTGATCTGCACATAATTCATCATAAACCATCAATCATTTACTGCATTTTTATAAGATGCTACTCTGCTATTATCTGGATAAGTTGCTGTAGTTTTATGTCCTCTTTAGTCTGTTTTCTGACTTAACTGACTTTGCTCAGTGAATTGTTATGAATTATTTGCCAACACCCACTCCTTCTTTGCCAGCTGTTGTTTCATATGTGATAGCATCAAGGCAGCATAGAAGGAAGCCACTTGACACATAGTGCATGCCAACTCCAGAGCAATCCAGTCAGTCCCACTTCCCCACATGTTTATTTCCTGTCTTTTCAATTCCCTTTTAAAATAATTGATTGAGTTCACTCTGACCATTCTCACTAACGTATGCAAAATGCTGGAGGAACTCGGCAGGTCAGGCAGCATCCATGGGGAGGAATTGATGGTTTGGGCCAAGACCCTTCATCAGGACTGGAATGGAAGGGGGAAGAAGTTTTTTCTCTAAAAACTAGTATCCTCCTTCTGAATTTTTAGTCCTTTGCTGCCCATTTCTAAAATGTTCCTCGCTCTCAAGAATTTCTTCTTATGTGATACTCTTCCCAATTTGGATTGATCAGTCAATATATACACTCAGTGGCTTCTTTATTAGATACACCGGTGTGTCTGCTTATTAACGCAAATATCAGCCAATCATGTGGCAGCAACTCCATGAATAAAAGCATGCAGACACGATCAAGAGGTTCAGTTGTTGTTCAGAATAAACATCAGAATGGGGAAGAAATGATTGACCATGGAATGATTGTTGGTGCTAGATGGGGTGGTTTGAGTATCTCAGAAACTGCTGATTTCTGGAAGTAGATGTCTTGCTCGGGAACGACCTAGCAGGTGGGGATATGTACCCAGCAGTGAAGCTGACTAGCAAGCCTACCAGGACTGAGGACCCGCCCATAGTTTCTGAAGTTAATCCCGCCTACGCAGTAACTCGAAGCATGGCCAGAAAAGCAGCAGAGACAGGCGCCAGTTTAAATGAGTCCAGCGTTGATTTAGCTGAGATGTTTTTACCAGCCCTATACCAAGAGGGGTTAGAGGGTGGTAAAACGGAGAATAGTAAGTTTCTCTTGAGTTTACAGAGAATGGTGCAAAAAAAAACACCCCAAAAAATAATGAACAGCGATTCTCTGGGTGAAAATGGCTTGTTATTAATAGAGTTTAGAGGAGAATGGCCAGATTGGTTCAAGCTGAGAAGAAGGCAACAGTAACTAAGATAATCATGAGTTACAAAAGTGGTGTGCAGAAGAGTATCTCTGAACACACACACACCTTGAACCTTGAAGTGGATGGGCCACAGCAGTGGAAGAAAACATACTGGGTTCCACCCATGTGGCCACTTTATTAGGTACATTCATGTACCTAATAAGATGGCCACTGGATGTAGACTAAGGTCTCTCTAGTTCCCTTCATGCATGTACTTGATAGTTCCCCATTTATGCTTTGGCCTATTGATAAACCACAATTTGGACGCCTGTGGATTACTCCCATCCATGTATCCTTTCCCCAGTTACTCAGTATTTCCACCCAGATTGATTTTACATTAGTATCCACTATATCTGCACTATACTGTGATATTTTCATTGATTAAGAACACTACTCAACATCCTTTCCCTTCAGACCTAAAATATATTGCCTCTAGTACTTATGCCAGCAACTTAATTGGAACAGCTTTTGATCCGTGGTATAAACCTATTGTAATATCATATACTGCTATCAAATTTCCCAGCAACTCCTTGGCTCTAAGAACAACTCCAGCTTCTTCATGCTCAGCTGGATGAGCACTGGAATCATTCTGGTAAATCACGTATTTCCTAAAGTGTGGCAACCAAGTGGATGCATCAATCTAACTTTAAAAAGTGTCAAATTTTGTCTGATTGCATTCCTGATGTGGCACTTTTGATTTTGTTACATTGAAGGCAATCCAAGACTTGAAAGTTTAACTTTGGATTTAACTGAATTTGTTTGCTTTTCCTTCATCTGGTGTTAGTGAGGCAAGATAAAGATTGGTAGCCTTACTCATTTGCTAATACCAGCAAAAGTTAACTTAATTTCATGCCAGGAATTAGTATGGATTTTGCAAATTTAATATAGAGATTAGTTGGAGCTGGCACCACAGAGGCTTTATTCAATTCCATAGGCGACAGAAAACTGATCAAGGTAGCTAAAACTGCTTATTGAATTATTTTATGCATCCCTTATGAGTTGGAGTGCTCCTGTGGTGCATGAGAAATGTGATTTGGTCTTGCACCACCCCCAAACAACCTCTGCAAATGCGCCTATCATATGCAACCCATCTTGTTTATGCACAATTCACACAATGCATTCTTTATCAAGATGACTCAGCAGCATTTACATATTCAAATAACTCTCTCTGTCCCTAACCAAATATATTTCAAAAATAACTTAATGGGATATTTTAGAAAGATAGCATCAAAATTGCAAGACTCAAATGTAGAAAAAAAAGCTGCTTTATTTCTGAAATGTATGTACGTTAGGTTATGAGACAAATTATGATACTGTACATGTTTGTAACTTCACCCTAACATAAAACAATGTAACCCATGACTTAAGTAGACAAAACTACCCTTCAGTAAGCCTTCAATATTTTTTGGGAAAAGGAGGTCTCATCCTTGACAAACAAGAGAAAAACTGGAGATGCTGAAAACCCAAGCAGCACACGCAAAATGCTGGAGGAACTCAGCAGAGTTTCTGTATTTCTTGCAGTCTATAAGCCTGGAGTTGGGATGTTTGCAACTCTGCTATAGCACTATTAGCTTTAAAATAAAGTTGTTTGCTTATAAACCCACAGGAAGTTGAACACAATGTTCACAGGTTTTACAATAATACTGTAATTCATCAAGATATAAGATTTAAGATTTAAAATTATAATCTAAATACATATATTTATACCTATTTATTATCAATATTAATTTGTTTTGCTGATAAATTATCAAAATAGAAATTTTAAAAATGATGTACCCACAACTCTGGATTTTATCATGGCACAATCTATTATTCCAGGCAAACGAATGGCAAGTAAATGAGTAAGACTTGATGGTGCTAGTAGCATAATCTCTTTATGACCATGCAGCAGTAGATGGTGTCAGAATAAGGCAGAAGAATTGCAATCAGTTGCAAAGCAATAATGCTCAGAATTGACCTGTCACATTCCCCACTCAGATTTAATTGTTGCTCGGGTGAGAATTTCCAAGTTTCCGACATTTAATGCTGGTATCAGTAGAATTCTCATACACAGTAAACTAGAAGGAAAATTATATTTCTGAAACACTAGAAAACTAGAATTTGGCAATATTAAGGAAGAAACAAAAATCATTAACTTCTGTAAAATAGATGTTTACATTTTAATATCCAGATTTGGAATATTTCTGATGAACTCTCTCTCACACACACTCTCTCTGCAACTGGCCAATACCATAAATTCAAATGATCCACCCCTCTCCCCCCCCCCCCCCACTCCACTGGAGGAAGTTGCAAAGAGCGCCGTATACTTTGGAGAAGGGATTAAATCCGAACGGCAATACCGTAATTATAGATTCCACATTGCACTGCAATTTGGTAATTACTATGAGGTTTGCTGAGTAAAAAGAGAGCGAATATTAATTGTTTTATCATGCTTTTTACTGGAATCGTTAGTCCCAGTATTACTTCGCAAGTTCATTTCTGTGCAGAAAAGCTCGCTCTTACTCTTTCAGAATTGATCACTGCTTGTTACGGCAACAACAGCTTGCCATTTTCATCATCAGTACTCTACACAAACTACCTAAACAGGAGTCATGGATAACTTGAGCGTTGTGAATGCCACATACAATTTAACGGTGACAACTTTTCTCAGTAAATATCCTATTCAAGAAAATGCTCTGGAATATCTTCCAGTGTTTCTGAAGAACACTTTATTGAATTACGGGAATTTAGATAAACCTGTATTTTTGTTTTTATTTTCAGTCTGGTTGAAACCTGCTATGTTCCAAGTAGTAGCCAATAATAATCTGCAACCTCTGTAATATAAACGCTGTGAGCGTGAAGTGTTCTTGACTCCTTCCTGCTGTTTTGGCTGGCGTTGACAACTAGGTGAATTGGGTTTTCCAGCTATCTGAACTGTAGCAGAGTTTGATAGGTGGCCTTCATGCTGCGACCGAACTCGTCGCTGCTTGGATTGAGTTTTTTGCTGATGGTGCTGCGGATGTGGTGACGCTGCGGCTTCCAGGGATTGGGCGGAGAGCACGGGGATTTCCGATCATTTCATGCAGTCGGCCCCCGACTGCTGGCGAGTGTGTACGCGCTTCCTACCCAGCCCTCACGTGGGCTTTGGCCAATTGCAGTACATGTTGACTTTCAAAATAAACACATCTTTCCATAGTGGGGTGGAGGGTAGAAACAAGGAAGCGTTTTTTCCCGAGTTAAAGTCTTAAAATTGTGGTTTTCGGGACTTAGGCGTTTATTTAGGGAAAAAATAAATTATTAATTATTGGAAATGATATTAAGGAAAAATACTTAGAGGAAATGTGAACAGCCGTCACTTTTTCTTTTAAAGATCTGCAGATTGGTATCTTTTTAAAGTAGTTTTTGCAGTATTACACTGGTTTCGGGCACAATTCTTTCAGTGAAAACTATTTGAAAAGGTTAACCGCATAATCCCGTCGTGATCTGCCTCGTAAACCTGGGTGGGAGAAGGGAGGCCGGGACTTGGGTACGGTTTTAGGCAAATAGGTAATGGACGTTCAGCGGGTTATGGTAATATACAGAATGTCCCAGGACACATCGATTTATCTCTGTCTGGATTTACGGGCCACCCCGTCCACTGAACTTAAAATTCATAATGAAGAAACTGAAGTTTTAATGATGAACCGCAAAGAAAACGTTTCATCACAGAAGCAACTGTTGTTAATGCCAAATCACCCTCTTCCCCACCCCCACACACACACATACACACATACACATATTTCTTCTACTAGTGAGTCACTGGGTGGTTATTAGGAATGGTACAAGTCAAAGCTAACCTAATGGTATCGAAGTCCATTGCAGCATCCCAATAGCCATATGGTGGACAATTGCCAACCATCAGAGATGGGGGGAAAATTAAATACAACTACTTAATTCGTTACTATGTATGTCGATAGCTAATGATAATGTTATAGCGGTAGTTCCATCTCCCTAAACCAGATGGGCTATGCTGAGACCACATCTGATCTTTGGCTTAACCCCATGGTCATAAACAATGTCTGATTTTAGCATAAAAGTGAGTTCATGAAAGTTTCTCTCCCAAAGTTACTTCTACTATTTTGTTCTTTAGAAATACCAACATACCTGCTATGTTTTTACCTCATTTTTGTATTTTAGTTCTTACCAAATGTGCTAATTTTATATTCTTGATACATAGAATGGCCGAGGAAATAACTGTGTACAATAGAGGTTATAGCAAAGTACAGGTGGGTACCATAGGTTTAAATTGAAGGAAAGGGATGGTTAATTTGTGTTTATTGTGGAGTGTACCAGTAAGTGCAAGGGGATACTGAAATAGATTCCTAAATGCTGAAATACACAATTCATAATTTAACTTGTCTGTCATTTTCCCTTCAAGTCAGGGATTCCCAATGCAGGACACAGGGACCCCTTGCTTAATGGTATTGGTCCATGGCGTAAACAAGGTTGGGAAACCCTGCTTTAAGTGGTACTAAAAAAGGGGAATACCAAGTTGGCTTTAATACAAAAATGTAAAACAGAAGCACAGAAAAGAAAAAAAATTAAATTTAAACTTCTTTACTCTCTGAGTAAAGCAGTTCCCCCTTGTATTACCCCTAACATTAGGAATGTTTCAAATGCTTTACTAAATTCCATGTGTACAACATCCACTGTCCTTCCCTCATCTATCATCTTCATCTTAACTGAAGTTCTTGTATAAACATATAACAATTACAGCACGGAAACAGGCAATCTCGGCCCTTCTAGTCCATGCCGAACGCTTACCCTCACCTAGTCCCACCGACCTGCACTCAGCCCATAACCCTCCATTCCTTTCCTGTCCATATACCTATCCAATTTTAATTTAAATGACAATATCGAATCTGCCTCTACCACTTCTACTGGAAGCTCGTTCCACACAGCTACCACTTTCTGAGTAAAGAAATTCCCCCTCATGTTACCCCTAAACTTTTGCCCCCTAACTCTTAACTCATGTCCTCTTGTTTGATTCTCCCCTACTCTCAATGGAAAAAACCTATCCACGTCAACTCTATCTATCCCCCTCATAATTTTAAATACCTCAATCAAGTCCCCCCTCAACCTTCTACGCTCCAAAGAATTAAGACCTAACTTGTTCAACCTTTCTCTGTAACTTAGGTGCTGAAACCCAGGTAACATTCTAGTAAATCTTTTCTGTACTCTCTCTATTTTGTTGACATCTTTCCTGTAATTCGGTGACCAGAACTGTACACAATACTCCAAATTCGGCCTTACCAATGCCTTGTACAATTTTAACATTACATCCCAACTCCTATACTCAATGCTCTGATTTATAAAGGCCAGCATACCAAAAGCTTTCTTCACCACCCTATCCACATGAGATTCCACCTTCAGGGAACTATGCACCATTATTACTAGATCACTCTGTTCCACTGCATTCTTCAATGCCCTACCATTTACCATGTATGTCCTATTTTGATTAGTCCTACCAAAATGTAGCACCTCACACTTATCAGCATTAAACTCCATCTGCCATCTTTCAGCCCACTCTTCTAACTGGCCTAAATCTCTCTGCCAGCTTTGAAAACCTACTTCATTATCCACAACGCCACCTATCTTAGTATCATCTGCATACTTACTAATCCAATTTACCACCCCATCATCCAGATCATTAATGTATATGACAAACAACGTTGGACCCAGTACAGATCCCTGAGGCACTTCACTAGTCACCGGCCTCATCCTGACAGTTATCCACCACTACTCTCTGGCATCTCCCATCCAGCCACTGTTGAATCCATTTTACTGCTTCAATATTTATTCCACTGTTTCTTTCTGGCTCTCTTAAATACTAGTATGCTACATGAGCCCAGCAGCAAGGTGATGAGGACTGTTTCATTCACTGGTAATTCTGAAATCTTCACACACCCAAGGCCAACTGATAGAATGCTGCATATTTCAGCATCAAAAATAGGCTGCACAGTGCATCTTTTGGAGGATGGGGCCGAGGTCTGTAATGGAAGCTGAAAATATCCAGCAAGTTGGGGAAACATCTGTATTTGCGAGATCACTGACTGGGAGCATTAGTTTGTGCTGAGTAGTTGTATTTCATTTCAGATTTGTATAAGTTGATTTGGGTCCTTGTTGTGTTTGGGAGTGGGCGGTATAATGGAGACATACAGTTTGAATGAAATGTGGAGATTGGGATTGGGTTTGACATTTTGTATGTGGGATTGTGGGGGAGTGATGGAACAGATGAGAAATTGGTATTCCTGTTGCAGAGATTAGGATTGATGGTGGTAGAGGGAGACTATGTGGTTGGTGATGATTAGGGTCTGAAATTTGTGTGGTTGCTGAATCGTGGAATTGGGAGTGAAAAGAACAGGTGGTAATTCGGGAGAGGGAGGCAGAAGGTAAGGAGGCTGCTCTGTAGAAGTAGGCCTAGAGTTAGAGAAATAGAAACAGGCTCTTCAGAACAACTATTCCATGCTGACCACAATTACCATCTAAACTAGTTCTGATGGATGAAAGTTGGTAATTAACCTATTTGGCAGGCTTCTTGCTCTATATTGCCCAGGGTGCCCCCAGGACAATAAGGTCCTAGTTCCCTTGCAGCAGATCAGAAGGACCATTCATCCCATGTATTCCTGATGTGACTAATACAGCAGGGTGCAGTGTGACTGACGTCCAGAAGAGCCCAGTTGAATTTCCTAAGTGACATGAAACAACATTGATGATCCAAGAAGAAGTGATTTTTGATCTCAACAGAATCAAGAAGAAGCATTTTAAGTAAATAAAATCCTAGGTAGGCCACTTGCTATTTTGTGTGAGAGTTTTGAAATCAAGAAAATGGAAAAGTTCTAATAATGCAATGATAGTTACCATTAAATGAAAATGTACTTGTGCTCCTCTCCTCACTTGAACTAATAATACTTATTCAGCCTTTCAGATTTCTGGGTAGAGTTACTGGCGGATGTCGTTTTAGGGACTAGACAAGGTGAAAGAGTGCTGTAAATAACCTCTGGATCTTTACAAAACTGTTACAATTAGTGCCAGAGGGTTTAGTTGGAAACTTTTTTGAAAGACTATGTGCAGAGAATATTCTTGGAGTGGTTGGCAACCTGAAAGTTTGTTTGTTGTGAATGGCGGAATTAAATTTATTTTAAATTGTAAAGACTGGGAGAGATGCTGGATATGGTTTTTAAGATGATGGACAGGCATTGTTCAGTTGAAACAAACTTCAGTTAATGAGTGAGGTTACTGATGTAGAGAGGGGAGGAGCTCGAAGGAAATTTTCAGCTGAAGTCTAACACACTGGGAACTTCACACTTCCCTAACCCAGGAACAAGAAAAACTATTATAATAGATCAATTTATACCTTCATTGAGATGAATCAAACTGTTCTAAATGGCTTTCATGAAGGAGTTTTCCAGTGTGTGTACAGAACTTGTTAGGGCATTGGAAGAAACTTGTTGAACATATTACCTATTGCATAAATTAAACCATTTAGCCCTTTTAGGAGTTTTGTCCCAATGTTATGTAAATACCATATTTGAAATGGATTGATACTACTTACAGTTTAATGATGTATGTATGAATGGAGGCTCCTCCATAGAATCATGTTAAATTGACTTCCATAATGTGTAACTTTTAATTCTTGGGAATTGTGAGATTTCCTTGCAAGACGTTCCTGACAACAAAACTTTAACAGTTATTGAATCAATTTTAGATTGTATTTACATTCTATTAATAATCTTTTAAACACTCTTTAGGTTTGTTGAGCAACAGAACACTGATGGCCTCCAAAGAAATTCCTGGTGTCAGATCAAGTGTGTTTATTCGTCAAGATAGTTCCAACACATCACTGTCTTTAGGGTTTGACCCTCATCAGGATGGATTAAATCTTCAATTTGTGGAACCACTAGAAGATCGGTACAAATGTGTCACTTGCTCCTTTGTTCTATGTAATCCTTACCAGACTGGATGTGGGCATCGATTTTGTGAAAACTGTATTGCAGATTTAATGTAAGTATTAACATCATCATTGATATCCATTTCCACTTATCTGAATTTCCACATCGGTGCTGCAATTTGCTGATGAATGCATAATATTCCATTCTTTTCACAATCCCCTCAAAAACGAAGTAGTGCACCATCACTGAGTAAAATTCATGTACAAGTTAGTAGGTTGGTATTTCCACTGCACAAGTGCTAGTTAGTGATCATCTTCAATAGGAGAGGGTCCAGTCATTTATCCTTGACATAATGTTGACCTCTAACAATCACCTGAGGGGAGGGGTTCAAACAACTTTACTGGACCTGTCAATAAATATTGTGACTTCAGGAGCAGTTCAGAGGCTGAATATCCCACAGTGATGCTGATCTCCTGACCTCGCAAGCCTTTCTACAATGCACTTCAGAAATATGGTGGGGTACTGAAAATCAACAAGACAGAGAAGTTGACGGTCTCAAATAAAAATAGAAACTGCTGGAAATAATCAATAGAGCTAGCTGTGTGTTTACAATATTTTCAGTTTTTATAGCTGTTTTATTTCATTTGCCTTGGTGAGTTTAACTCTGGCAATAATGCAGAAAGTTCAGGACAAAGCGGTCCATTTCATTTGCACCCTATCCAAACCAAAACCTTTCTCTCCCCACTTCTGAACTATGGTGGCTGCAATCTGTGACATTTATGAAATGCTACTCACAAACACTAAACTGAGTTCACTTACCCTAGCCAAGAATGTCATAATCAAGAAGTATATGGGCACAGGCTGACTGTAGCCTGCTTTATGCTGCATCGCATTTGGCTTGGAATTACATTGCTGTCTCTTCATCATCACTTAAGTCCTGAAATCCACCGCCCACTCAATAACACTGAGCATTATTTTCACCTGGAGGAGTACAGTACGCAGCCAGAGGTGGAGGCGGAATCAAATGCAGTTGTGTCTAAGAGGCAATAAGGCAGGCACTTGTAGAGCAAGGTAGAGAAGAATATGGTGTTAAGACAGGCAAAAACATGGCCATGGTTTCAGTGAGCTGAAGTGCCTGATTTTGTAGTGTATGACTCTTTGACTATAATTACCATTCAAAGTAAAACTGGACAAAAATGCTCAGCTGTGCCTTATCCTGTAAATACATTTTTTAAAAGTTACTCTATTAGAAATCTGCTCTTTGCTCTTAGGTACTATATAATTTTGGTGTATTTAATTCCAGAATTTAAGAGTAAATGCCTTTACTCTTTCATCACATACAGGAACAGAGACATTTGTTTTTCCCCTTTTCTTGGTGACAGATGGCTCATTCGGTGATGACAAGTTGTAGCCAAAATAGTTGAATACATCCAAAAACTCTGATTTTGTTTTAAATGTTATAGGATTATTAAATATTAATTCAAAATAAATTTATTATCAAAGTACATATGTGCCACCATATAAAACCCGGAGATTCATTTTCTTGCGGGAATAAATCCATAATAGAATAATAACCATGGTAGGATCAATGAAAGACCACACTGGCTTGGGCTCTTCAACCAGTATGCAAAAGACAACAAACTGTACAAATGAATGAATAAACAAACAAACAAGCAAGCAGCAACCATTGAGAACATGTGATGAAGAGTCCTTGAAAGTGAGTCTATAGGTTTTAGGAGAAGTTCAGTGATGGTGCAAGCGAACTTATCTCCACTGGCTCAAATGCTGATGTTTGAGGGGTAATAACTGTTACTGAACCTTCTGGTATAAGTCCTGAGGCTCCTGTACCACCTTTCCGATGGCAGCAGCGAGAAGAGAGCATATTCTGGGTGGGGGGGGGGGGGGGGTTCCCACGATGGATTTTGCTTTCCTGTGACAACATTTCACGTAGATCTGCTCAATGGTGGGACAGTATGGTGCATAATTCTATACCAGGGTTTCTCAATCTGGAGTCAATGGACCCCTTGATTAATGGTATTGGTTCATAGCATAAAGAAGGTTGGGAACGCCTGTTCTATACTATTAATTAATTATGGTGGTTTAAAATCATAGAATTGATTATATACGATCATTTTGTGGAGGTATAAACAGTAAAACCATGCATAGCATGAAGTTATACAAGGAAAGTTTTTGATCTTGTGGACAATTGATTCTGTGTATTTTATTACCTAATTAGTTCTTTTGTTTTTAAAATGCTTCCTAGAGAGTCAAACCCTATTGGCTTTTGTCCTATTGGTCATGAAGAGATTCATCCAAATTTGGTAAGATAAAGTTATAAACATTTTATGGGAAAACAAAGTTAATCAGAGCCGTGAAATTCTTCTGATTGGGGAAATAAGGTGATAATCTTAAAAATAATACTCTTGAAAGAATCCACATTCAAAGCTGTACATTTTCAAGATTTGTTCCTCACAATGAAGTACTGCAAAATTGAATAAAACATTTCTTGTTTGTTGAAAGAATAAGTTCACTCAGTTTTGAGAAATGTATGTGTCATTTAGAAAAATGCTAGTTCAGTGAAATAATTTTGCAGATGTTGGCTGCTCTTTGTGTCCTCACACTAATATACCATGCCTAAGAACGGAAGGTCACACTTTGGGTTAGTGGTAACGGGTCCCTGAACTCTGTTGTATTGACCGGAAGTAGTTACTGTTGTAAAGGGTAGGAGGGAACGTGAAACATTAAAGAGTACAGTAACACAATAAGGAACCAAGATGTTGTGCTGAACGATATGAACCAACCCCATGATCAAATTAAACCCTCCCTCCTACATAGCCCACACCCCTCAATTTTTCTTTCATCCATGTGGTTAAGCGTATTAAATACCCTTAATGTAACTCTCTCATCCCTGGCAGTGTATTCCCACTTAGGGTGTCTCCCCTAATCTTTTCTCCGCTTACCTTAAAAGGATATCTTCTGGTATTAGCCATTGTGTTCCTGGGGAGAAAATGGCACTGGCTCTCCACTCTGTGCCTCTTATAATCATGCACACCTCTATCAAGTCACTCCTCATCCTCCTTTGCTCCAAAAGGAAAAGCCCAAGCTCACTCAACCTTTCTACATAAGATATGGTTTCCAATCCAGGCAACATTCTGGTGCATCCCTTCCACACCCTTTCAATATTTGTGAGACATGATTCCTAAATATGGGTATGGATTCAGTTGGGGAAATGTCACATCTGTAATCAGTTAGTGTTTTCAAGAGATAAGATGATATGCGCGTAACTTGCCCATATTATACTGCTCACATGTTACACTGTCCATATTATATGCAACTGCAATATATCTTCCAATGAATAGAAAAGTAGACTAAAGAGCATCCCAAAGGCAGAAGGAACATAGAACATAGAATAGTACAGCACAGTACAGGCCCTTCGGCCCACAATGTTGTGATGACCCTTAAACCCTGCCTCAAATATAACCCCACCTCCACCTTAGATTCCTCCATATGCCTGTCTAGTAATCTCTTAAATTTCACTAGTGAATCTGCCTCCACCACTGACGCAGGCAATGCATTCCACGCACCAACCACTCTCTGAGTGAAAAACTTTCCTCTAATATCCCCATTGAACTTCCCAACCCCTACCTTAAAGCCATGTGCTGTTGTATTGAGCAGTGATGCCCTGGGGAAGAGGCGCTGGCTATCCACTCTATCTATTCCACTTAATATCTTGTATACCTCTATCATATCTCCTCTCATCCTTCTTCTCTGCAAAGAGTAAAGCCCTAGCTCCCTTAATTTCTGATCATACTGCATACTCTCTAAACCAGGCAGCATCCTGGTAAATCTCCTCTGAACCCTTTCCAATGCTTCCACATCCTTCCTATAGTGAGGCGACCAGAACTGGACACAGTACTCCAAGTGTGGCCTAACCAGAGTTTTATAGAGCTGCATCATTACCTTGCGACTCTTAAACTCTATCCCTCGACTTATGAAAGCTAACACCCCATAAGCTTTCTTAACTACCCTATCTACCTGTGAGGCAACTTTCAGGGATCTGTGGACATGTACCCCCAGATCCCTCTGCTCCTCCACACTCCCAAGTATCCTGCCATTTACTTTGTACACTGCCTTGGAGTTTATCCTTCCAAAGTGTACCACCTCACACTTCTCCGGGTTGAACTCCATCTGCCACTTCTCAGCCCACTTCTGCATCCTATCAATGTCTCTCTGCAATCTTCAACAATTCGCTACACTATCCACAACACCACCAACCTTTGTGTTGTCTGCAAACTTGCCAACCCATCCTTCTATCCCCACATCCAGGTCATTAATAAAAATCACGAAAAGTAGAGGTCCAGAACCGATCCTTGTGGGGCACCACTAGTCACAACCCTCCAATCCGAATATACTCACTCCACCACGACCCTCTGCTTTCTGCCAATTTGGAATCCACCTGGCCAAACTTCCCTGGATCCCATGCCTTTTAACTTTCTGAATAAGCCTGCCATGTGGAACCTTGTCAAATGCCTTACTAAAATCCATGTAGATCACATCCACTGCTCTACCCTTATCTATATGCCTGGTCACCTCCTCAAAGAACTCTATCAGGCTTGTCAGACACATTCCGCCCTTCACAAAGCCATGCTGACTGTCCCTGATCAGACCATGATTCTCTAAATGCCTACAGATTCTATCTCTAAGAATCTTTTTCAACAGCTTTCCCATCACAGACGTAAGGCTCACTGGTCTATAATTACCCGAACTATCTCTACTACCTTTTTTGAACAAGGGGACAACATTCGCCTCCCTCCAATCTTCCGGTACCATTCCCGTGGACAACAAGGACATAAAGATCCTAGCCAGAGGCTCAGCAATCTCTTCCCTCGCCCCTTGAAGCAGCCTGGGGAATATTCCATCAGGCCCCGGGAACTTATCTGTCCTAATGTATTTTAACAACTCCAACACCTCCTCTCCCTTAATAACAATATGCTCCAGAACATCAACCTCACTGATAATGTCCTCACCGTCTTCAAGGTCCCTCTCAATGGTGAATACCGAAGAGAAGTATTCATTGAGGACCTCGCTCACTTCCACAGCCTCCAGGAACATCTTCCCACCTTTATCTCTAATCGGTCCTACCTTCACTCCTGTCATCCTTTCGTCATTCACATGATTAAAGAATGCCTTGAGGTTTTCCTTTACCCTACTCTCCAAGGCCTTCTCATGCTCCCTTCTTGCTCTCCTCAGCCCCTTCTTAAGCTCCTTTCTTGCTACCCTATATTCCTCAATAGACCCATCTTGCTTCCTAAACCTCATGTATGCTGCCTTCTTCCGCCTGACTAGATTATCCACCTCACTTGTCACCCATGGTTCCTTCACCCTACCATTCTTTATCTTCCTCACCGGGACAAATTTATCCCTAACATCCTGCAAGATATCCCTAAACATCGACCACATGTCCATAGTACATTTCCCTGCAAAAACATCATCCCAATTCACACCCGCAAGTTCTAGCCTTATAGCCTCATAATTTGCCCTTCCCCAATTAAAAATTTTCCTGTCCTCTCTGATTCTATCCTTTTGCATGATAATGCTAAAGGCCAGGGAGCGGTGATCACTGTCCCCCAGATGCTCACCCACTGACAGATCTGTGACCTGACCCGGTTCGTTACCTAATACTAGATCTAGTATGGCATTCCCCCTAGTCGACCTGTCAATGTACTGTGACAGGAATCCATCCTGGACACACTTAACAAATTCTGCCCCATCTAAACCCTTGGAACTAATCAAGTGCCAATCAATATTAGGGAAGTTAAAGTCACCCATGATAACAACCCTGTTATTTTTGCAGTTTCCAAAATCTGCCTCCCAATCTGCTCTTCGGTATCTCTGCTGCTACCAGGGGGCCTATAGAATATTCCCAGTAGAGTAACTGCTCCCTTCCTGTTCCTGACTTCCACCCATACTGACTCAAAAGAGGATCCTGCTACATTACCCATCCTTTCTGTAGCTGTAATGGTATCCCTGACCAGTAATGCCACCCCTCCTCCCCTTTTCTCCCCCCCTCTATCCCTTTTAAAGCACTGAAACCCAGGAATATTGAGAATCCATTCTTGCCCTGGTGCCAGCCAAGTCTCAGTAATGGCCACTACATCATAATTCCATGTATGTATCCAAGCTCTCAGTTCATCACCTTTGTTCCTGATGCTTCTTGCATTGAAGTACACGCACTTTAGCCCTTCTACCTTACTACCTTTACTCCCTTTATTCTGCTTCTCTTTCCTCAAAACATAGCAGAAGTCAAACCAAAGAAGGAAGATGGGTAACTAAAAGTTTGTTAAAAAGTTTGGCTTTAAGGCATATCTTAATTGATGAGCTGAAAGAATATGAATAAAGGGATCCTTTTCTGGTTGGCTGCCAGTGACTAGTGGTGTTCCACAGGAGTCTGTGTTGGGACTGCTTTTTATGTCATACGTCAGTGATCTGGATGTTTGAATTGTTTTTTGGCCACGTTTGTGGACGATGTGAAGGTAGATGGAGGAGCAGGTATTGTTGAGGAAGCAGAGAGGCTATAGAAGGATTTGGACAGATTAAGAGAATGGGCAAAAATGTGGCAGATGGAATACAATGTCAGGAGGTGTATGGTCATATGCTTTGGAGGAAGAAATAAAAGTGTAGAATATTTTCTAAATGGAGAGAAAATTCAAAACTCTGATTTGCAAAGGAACTTGGGAGTCCTCATGCAGGATTCCCCCAATGTTAGTTTGCGGATGGTGTCAGTGGTGAGGAAGGCAAATGCAATGTTAGCATTCATTTCAAGAAGGCTAGAGTATAAAAGCAAGGCTGTAATACTGAGGCTTTATAAGGCACAAGCAAGGCCTCACCTGGAGTATTGTGAGCAGTTCTGGGCCCTTTATCTAAGAAAGGATGTGCTGAAACTGGAGAGGGTTCATATGAGGTTCACAAAAGTGATTTCGGGTTTGAAAGGCTTATATGAGTAGTGTTTGATGGCTCTGGGCCTATACTCACTGGAGTTCAGAAGAATGGGGGTGGGGGGATCTTGTCAAATGTTGAAAGGCCTCAATAAAATGGATGTGAAGAGGATTTTTTCTATGGTGGGGGAGTCTAAGACTAGAGGACACAGCCTCAGAATAGGGGGCGTCCTTTTAGAACAGAAGTGAGGAGGAATTTCTTTAGCCAGAGAGTGGTGAATCTGTGGAATTCATTGCCCTGGGCAGCCGTGGAGGCTAAGTCATTGGGTATATTTAAGGCAGAGGTTGATAGATTCTTAATTAGTCAGGGCACAAAGGCATATGGGGAGAAGGCAGGAGGTTACGGCTAAGAGGGAATATGGATCAGCCATGATGAAATTGCAGACCAGACTCAATGAGCCAAATGGCCTTATTCTGCTCCTATATCATATGCTCCATATTTGCAATATACATCCAACATTGCATTCTTAGATTATCAAATGCATTGAACATGGCACTGCTTAACGATAAGTTAGAATAAGGCCACTGTTCTTTATTAACTTCTGATGTTTCTCATCTGTTCTCAGAGAAAATCCTCCAGCATTAACAGATTCTCAATTTGTCCCTCAATAATCTTCAATTGCATCACATCAAGTGAATTATTTTGAATTCTATTATAGTTACATCTGCAAATGAAAATAGCTACTTGTGCTGAGGAATAGATGTTTCCCCCCTCCCCTTACCTTACATAATTTGGCCATCTATGAGTTAGTAACTGCTTTCAAATGAAATCTCTTTTGAATGGGGAAGGGATGTCCTTTGTGAAGTTTCTTAAATGTTTTGCTGTTTGAATCTTGGAGATATACGCTGGTAACATATATAGCATTGTACAGTATACAGCATTAAAAGATTAGCTAAGAACAAGTGAAATGCTTTATTCAGAATGACCTGTATCTGCAATAGGAAATTGATATTTAGATGGAATTACATAGACTATTTGCTTTTGATTAATTCTATAACAGTAAATTTGAGTATTTCCAGCTAAATTTAATAAATGTTTTTTTAAAGATATTTAAAGATAACTGCTGCAAGAGGGAAGTGTGGAATTTGATGGTATACTGTAAAAATGCACCAGACTGCAGTGTAACTGTATCTTTTGGACGTTTAGGGGTAAGTTCTGTGGAAGTACTTTCATAATTTTCACAACTATCTGCAGATTATCCATGTTTGGAGACAGCAATAAGATTCTGCCATTTGTTTCAAAACCACTTCAAAATCTACATATCATACTCGTATCTCTCCTCTCAAATGGAAGGCATTCATTAACAAATATGATGATTATACTTCTGTATTCCTAGATGATATCATGATCTGCTAAAAATTTGAAAATTTTATTACATTCAAACAGTTGAAATTGTTTACTGGAAAAGGAATTTGAGAGGCTGTAGGCTAAATTTTAAACATGGAAAATGTAAGTGGTTTGCAGTCCTTTCAATGATTAAAATGCTTAACATTTTGGAGTGGGTATGAACCTCTCTTCAAAGGCACTCATTTCCACTTTAATCAAGCAGTCTGAAAGGTGGGCAGCCAATCATAGAAAGAGGGTCTGTAATTGTATATCATAATGAGGCCTGCCTTGATTTTAATTGTTTTACTAATTTTAATGACAATCAGCTGGCTTTCCCAAGACTTAGTATACCGGCAGCTGACAGCTGTTGGAATTGGCTTATTCTGTGAAGTAAAACCATCAACACTGATTAAGGATTAGGAGGACATGTTGTGTTTCCTCTTCTGTTACACAGGTACCCTTACCATTGCAAACCCACTTGTTCCCCTATGATTGGATGCCCCACAGTATAAAATTGGAATACCATCAACTCTGTTTGCTAACTGGAGACCTATCTTAAATTTAATGGTTTAAAGTCAGGCTAAGGCATGCTACTGAAGCAGAAGAAAGAATGTATAACATATTTCTTAGTCTTTGTGTCTTTGGAGTATTTGATGGTGAAATTAAAAAGGATAAAACTTTTCTACAATGATAACTTCATTTCATTTAATGTAGATTATGTAGCAGATCAAAATTCCATGACATGCTTACAAGCTATTTTCTCATTTTAGGATCACCTTAAAAAATGTCAGTTTGAAACGGTAACATGCGTCAATGGTTGCGATGCTACCTTGCGAAGAAAAGATTTAATTGATCATTTGCAAACAGTGTGTGAATATAGGGAAGAAGCCTGTCAATATTGTAAAGTGACTTTAGTTTTTAAAAACATTAAGGTAATGTTCCATTCAAAAAAATAATCTTTTTCTTTTGTGGGGGAGAGGGGTGGTACATTGGTACTTCATAATTTTGTGCGATAAAAGATCAAATATGCAGCTATGTGCTTATCTCTCCATTTATTTGGCTTGATATTCATTTCCTCTTCCTGCCCCAATACTTCTCTGAGTGACTATTCTCCCTGTGTGAGCCTTGAGTCAGTGATTTAACTCTGAATCAGGAGGTTCAGAAGGACTTGCTCCAAGACTGAAAATAACCATGACTGAGCCACCGTGCTCCATTGAAAGAGAGGTATAGTTGCTTTCTCAAAAGACTTTACAACCAAGGCAAATTTTCCTCTTGGGTTGACATGAAAGATCCAAGGCAGAAGAAAAAAGGGGGACATTAATACTCTACTTCGATCAATGCACATCCCTCAATTATAGATGGATTTATCCATAGAGCCACAGTAACCACTTCAAAGGAAAGTCATAAATAATTGTAAAGCAGGTTGGAATGTTTTAAAGGTATGGGAAGTAGTTTATACAGACAAAACCTCTTTTAGATGGCAAGCATTGGGGGAGTTCTCCTCCCTGAGGATAAATACAGTGGATTCTAGTTAATTGAGCCATGTCGGGACCAGTACATTTTGACCTAATAAAGTGGCTGCCCCAATTAACCAAAGTTTCATGGAAATAGTTAAGTATAAAAAAGACAAACTGAGTAACAAATTATGTATTTAAATAAAAAACAGAACAAATTAGAACACTACTAACAGAACTACAGTACTGTAAAACTATATTAGCTCTTAATGGTTATTGTTGGAGGAATTGATGCCGTGTGCTCTGCATTCTTTTAATTGTAAATGAACAAAATCAGTGTAGACACCTAGGTGTAGAAAACGTACTGCCTTGTGCAATCCTTTCAATGACTGCATCCTCCAAATCTTCATTTTCATTGTAGCTTTCAAGATGTTTGTTTGTTGATATTTATAAATAATTTGTTGTTCCTAAACTGTCGAAGTAGTGAAATCGTTTCATTTTCTGGCATCTCCAAATCTCAATACTTGAAACCGCAGTGAGCATAACAGTTCTGAATTGTGTTGCTGCTTATTTCTCGTCATCTATTCGTGACAATAATCACTGATCTTTGAAAACAAATTGTCATGATCTAAAACTGTTCACTCTAAGCGCAGTGTTGTGTCCAATGGCCACAAAAGTGCAGATGACTGGCATTAGTTAGAAACTGTTCGGCAACAGTCTGCTGCCCCACTTAAGCAATTTTATGTCCCATATAAACGAAAAGAATCCCAGTTATTTTCTTGATTAATTTTTGTTCTTTAAGTGTTGGCCCAAATAAGCAGCTGCCCTGATTTAACCAAAGACCCAATTAACCTGAATCCGCTGTATATCTTTTTGGTAGTGTTGCTGGATAAAACAAACAAAGAACGCCAGATAGTTTTCCCTCCTTCCCACAGGGCTCCAAAGGCAATTACACCTTGCGATTAAGGTAAAATGGTATAAATTAGAAATCCAACCTTACACTATCATAACTTACTATCATAATGTGGTTAGTACAGAGGGAAGTGTACTGGGACAGGGAACTCAGTGCTCAGATATGGGAGGACATGCTGACGTCATATTGAATGCTGATCGTTTTGTAAGTGTGAGGCCTAACGTTGAAGTTAATCACATGGCGAGCTCCATTTTAAAGTAAGATTATTTAATATGAATAGCACATGATTGGCTCAGATTGATGCTTTTCTGTTTAAGGAACATGAAGTCGTCACATGTCCGAAGTATCCAATTAATTGCACAAACAATTGTGGTGAAAGTTTTATAAGAAGTGAGGTGAGCAATATTTTAAATACTACGGAAATCTCCTAACACCATTTAAAAATGTAAAACATTAAAAGGCAACTAATAAATAGATTAAAGATAAAAGTTTGTGATATGATGTTTATCGCTGTAGAAATGTAGAAAGTCCTTTATTAACAGTTATGGTTTGAAACTAATCTTCAAATATTGATAGTCTAGCACAGGGGTTCCCAATCTGCGGTCCATGGGTATATAATAGTATTGGTCCATTGTATAAAAAAGGTTGAGAGCCACTGATCTAGACGAAGTTAGTTTGCTAAGTGGTTGAGGCAAACGGTGGTATAGAAGAATGGATTCTGTCCATGCAGACTGATGACATAATAGAATTAACAGACTTTTGACTAAATGATTCCCTGTCAAGATATTTTGCAGGAATTGCAATCAGGTAAAGATGAATATCTTGATGGATCTTAGAGCACAAGAGTAATTAGTTCAATAACTTAGGCTCTCTAACTGAACAAGAAGGTCTCTTCAAAAGTTGTTTGTAAGAAGAATGTGTTAGGGTCTGGTCCGGAGCCCACCTTTCGTGTCTTGCTCCGGTCCGCGGACTCTGGACTCCGGGCTTTGCAGCCAGCCCTCCTGTCACCCGGAGCCATTGGATCATCTTGGCTTAAGGAGGTACACCTATCGCCTATTAGGGGGCAGGTGTTTATAAGGGGCTCGGGGACTGAGCCTAGTTGGGGGGGTCGTCCTGCTCCGAAGCCGGTTTAACCCGCTCTGTACCTGGTCCGCCGGCTCTGAATCCCGCTCTGTGCCCGGTCCGCCGGCTCTGAATCCCGCTCTGTGCCCGGTCCGCCGGCTCTGAATCCTGCTCTGTGCCCGGTCCGCCGGCTCTGAATCCTGCTCTGTGCCCGGTCCGCCGGCTCTGAATCCTGCTCTGTGCCCGGTCCGCCGGCTCTGAATCCTGCTCTGTGCCCGGTCCGCCGGCTCTGAATCCTGCTCTGTGCCCGGTCCGCCGGCTCTGAATCCCGCTCTGTGCCCGGTCCGCCGGCTCTGAATCCCGCTCTGTGCCCGGTCCGCCGGCTCTGAATCCCGCTCTGTGCCCGGTCCGCCGGCTCTGAATCCCGCTCTGTGCCCGGTCCGCCGGCTCTGAATCCCGCTCTGTGCCCGGTCCGCCGGCTCTGAATCCCGCTCTGTGCCCGGTCCGCCGGCTCTGAATCCCGCTCTGTGCCCGGTCCGCCGGCTCTGAATCCTGCTCTGTGCCCGGTCCGCCGGCTCTGAATCCTGCTCTGTGCCCGGTCCGCCGGCTCTGAATCCTGCTCTGTGCCCGGTCCGCCGGCTCTGAATCCTGCTCTGTGCCCGGTCCGCCGGCTCTGAAACCTGCTCTGTGCCCGGTTCGCCGGCTCTGAATCCTGCTCTGTGCCCGGTCCGCCGGCTCTGAATCCTGCTCTGTGCCCGGTTCGCCGGCTCTGAATCCCGCTCTGTGCCCGGTCCGCCGGCTCTGAACCCTGCTCTGTGCCCGGTCCGCCGGCTCTGAATCCTGCTCTGTGCCCGGTCCGCCGGCTCTGAACCCTGCTCTGTGCCCGGTCCGCCGGCTCTGAATCCCGCTCTGTGCCCGGTCCGCCGGCTCTGAATCCCGCTCTGTGCCCGGTCCGCCGGCTCTGAATCCCGCTCTGTGCCCGGTCCGCCGGCTCTGAATCCCGCTCTGTGCCCGGTCCGCCGGCTCTGAATCCCGCTCTATGCCCGGTCCGCCGGCTCTGAACCCCGCTCTGTACCCGGTCCGCCGGCTCTGAATCCTGCCGTGTGCCCGGTCCGCCGGCTCTGAATCCTGCTCTGTACCCGGTCCGCCGGCTCTGAATCCTGCTCTGTACCCGGTCCGCCGGCTCTGAATCCTGCTCTGTACCCGGTCCGCCGGCTCTGAATCCTGCTCTGTACCCGGTCCGCCGGCTCTGAATCCTGCTCTGTACCCGGTCCGCCGGCTCTGAATCCTGCTCTGTACCCGGTCCGCCGGCTCTGAATCCTGCTCTGTACCCGGTCCGCCGGCTCTGAACCCTGCTCTGTACCCGGTCCGCCGGCTCTAAATCCTGCTATCTACCTGTTTTGCCCGCTCCAGATCCTGCTCTGCTCTGGTTGCCGGCCTGCTCGGAATCCTGTTCTGCCCTGGTTGCCGGCCTGCTCGGAATCCTGTTCTATCCTGGTTGCCGGCCTGCTCTGTATCTGTTCTGTCTGGTTGGTCTTGTTCCCCTGCTTCTCTTGTGTGCGCTGGTCCCGCTGTTCCACCTTATTCGCCTTGCCCGCGCTGTCACGCTGTCGGTTGCCTTTCCCAATTTACTGGTGTATCACAGTAGTCCTGCTGCTCACCGTGGACCCAGCTCCCTTCTGTTCCCTTGCCTCCGTCGGGGGAAGCTAGGCCGTCTGCCGTTACCCGGTGGAGGGACTCCGTTCCCTTTCTACCCTTCACCTCAGATGGGTTATGCCCCGCACCTGCCCAGGTGTTAGCGCCTTGCCCCGGCCTCCGTGTTTCCGCCTGGGAGGCGGCCCTGCCCGGGATCCATGCGGCCCGCCCTGAGGACTCCGACCCGTCCCACCCCTTGCTCCCTACGGGTTGTGCCCGCACCTGCCCAGGTGTTCCTTACAGAAAAGTTCCCTTATAACATATATAGATAACTCTAGCAATTTGCATACACTGGTGTTTCAATATGTTCATGTTTTTGTATAGCTTGATACACACCTGACCATCTGTCCGGAAAGTGAAGTGGAATGTAGCTACAAAAAGTATGGTTGCCATGCCAGGGTAAGAAGGAAAATTGATGTTCAAATGAAAAGTATTCGTCAAAGATCATAAAACCATATGTAATTTTGGCGTTATTTCTACAGGAAAAACGGAGGAAGATTGTGGAGCATGAACACTCTTGCTTAAATGAACATCTATTGCTTGTTGTTAGAAACAATAATAAGTTGGAAGGACAGGTAATACAATTTGAAAGACATTTTGTTTCACATCAATGCTACCAGATACCAGTGACTCCAAAAATGCCATTCTCTACCCTCAACTTGATCCTAAATTCCTCCTCGATACTTCAAGATCTTGAGTTACCCATTCTCAGACATCTCCACTTACAGCTCCTTAGCCCCATGACTCTTTGTCATTCACAAATCTCTAGAATTACTCCCTCTGAGGGCAACTCTCATTAGTATTAATTTATTGCTCACTGCTGTCTATCTGGTGTCTCTGAAAACAAGATTTCTTCCACTACACTTAATTTCTGACACCGTCCTTATCTAATGAATCCTCTTCTGTCAGGTCCCTGGAGTCGCCCCTACATTCCCAGTAAGACCTTTCTCACTGCTTTTTGATAGTCTGGTGCTATCTGACCCAGGATCTTCTCAGCATTTCAAACCCCATTCTAGTCGTTTCTGCAATAGCCCCCTTTCCGAGGGCTTTTAGAGCATACAGCAGGAACTAATACCAATAATCATTTACCAACATAATGGTGCTTGACATAAATCTCATTGTAAAACTTTTGATGGACTATGAGAAATCAATTTTCACAAGGTTTATCAGGAGGAAAGAGCACCTGCACAGCACATTCCATGCCATCAGATACTCATAATATTCAAAGCTCTAAGTTGTTTGGTTTTGTGGTTGTGAAGGTAAATGTGGTAGCTCATTTTCCCTCAATGTAACTTTTTAAAAAAAATTTAAGATGGTATACCTTCATTGATACAAGTTGGCCTTCATCATTGAGTTTAGTAATAGGAGCACGAGTTGCTTAGGTTTATGGTGAGGCCACATTGGAGTATTACACTCTAAAGGAAAGACATTGTCAAGCTGGAGAGGGTGCAGAAGAGATTTGCAAGGATGCTGCCTGGATTAGAGAGCCTGTTTTATAGGGAGAGGTTTGCCACACTGTATCTTTACTTCCCTGGATTGCAGGAGAATGAAAGGTGACCTCACAGAAATTTGTAAGTTGACATGGGTATGCATACAGTGGACGGACACGGGCTTTTCCCCAGGGTTGCGGAGTCCAAAACTAAAGGGCACCGATAAAAGATAAGAGGGAGGTTTAAGAGTTCTGAGAAGTAACTTCTTTATGTAGATTTGGTTCTAATAATACTGTTTTTTAAAATTAATAAGTATTAATTATTGATAAACACTTTTCAAATTTGGCAATTCCTGTTACAGTCATAGAGTAGTAAACAAGCTCTTTGGCCCAACTCGTCCATGCTGACCATAACATCCTCCCTGTTAGTCTCAGTTGCCCATGTTTGGCCCATAACCCTGCAAGCAATTTCTCTCCACGTACCTGCCCAAATGCCTCTTAAATGTTGCCTCAACCACTTCCTCTGGCATCTCATTACCTGTGTAGAGCAGTTTGCTCTCAGGTCTCTTAAATTTCTCTTCTCTTATCTTGTATGCGTACCCTCTAGTTTTGAACTCTCCAACCCTGGGAAAAGACTACGACTCGCCATCTGATCCATACCTTTTATGATTGAGATCCGTTGTGGCCTCTTCTCCCTACAAGCCCTCTAGTCTAGGCAGCATCCTCATAAACGTCTTCCACACCCTCTCCAGCTTGACAATGAATTTCTGGTAATAGGGTGACCAAAACAGTACACAATACTCCCAAGTGCAGTCTCAACAACTACTAGTATAACTGCAACATTACGTCCCTACTCCTAAAATGCCTTGAATGATGAAAGCCAGCATGTTAAATGACATTTTCACTCCCCGCCGCCGTCTACTTGTGTGTCCACTTTCAGCAAACTGTGCGCTTGTTCTCCTAGATCCCTCTGTTCCACAACACTCATCGGTGCCCTGTCATTCACTACGTAGGTCCTGTCCTGGTTTGAATGTCACCACACATGTAAGTTGAAAACCATTTGCCATTGCTCAGCCCATCTCCCTAGCTATGTTTCATTTTTTTTTCCCCTTCATAGATACTGGATCTACAAAAAACGTTATGTGACAGAAACCACATTATCAGTCAGTTGGAAGAACAAATCAACAAACTTGACAGTAAGGTCGCACAATTAAGTGAGCTGATTTCTAAAAATGATGACGAAGTTGTAAGAACACAGGTACAAAATTACTGTGCATGTTTTATATTTTTATAAATAACTGATATGTTGGTGTATACTATAAATGTATTATGTACAATAGGTGTAATACTTTATTAAATGGTACTAGTTAAAAGTTTTTCTATATTCCTTTATACCTGTAACCTTAGAATTGGAGGATAAATGTCACTTGAGGGTGGCTTCTGGAATTGTTGGTTTCTTGCCATGCCTCCTTTGAGATCTAGTCTGTTTCCTCCTGGTCCTCCGACCTCCCAACACGGAGAGCGCTCGGAGGATGGGCAAGCTGTTGTTCGTACGGTAACTTCACCCCTGTGTGGCTGTTCTCTGTCTCCCCCACTGTATGAGTCAGTGCAGTTTGTTCCCATCCACCTTGCTCAACAGAACCGGCATGCAGCACGTGGAGTGCTCGGGGGGTGGAATCTCAGCCCGTCAGACGGTGGTGATGGGTCTCAGCCCATAACAGTTGACGTTTCGGGCTGAGACCCTTCATCAGGACTGGCTTATGTGGGCAAATGGGACTAGTTTTGGTAGGCATCTTGGTCTCTATGGTCGAGTTGGGCCGAAGGGGCTGTTTCTATGTTGAATGACACTATGACGAGGAGATTATGCTATGCTTAATGTATAATCATCACCATGTGAGTTGTTGCTTTTAGTCATCCGAGAACTGGGGAGTCAGTCTCCACCCATATTCGAAATACGTATCGGTTGGTAGGTTAATTGGTCACAGTGAAATAGTGGGGGTGCAGGCTCATTAGGCCACACAGGCCTGTTACTGCGCTGTGTCTCTAAACCTCTAACCTTTGTACCTGGGTAACTAGCTTGTTTATGCTCGAATAACAAAGGAATCTGTGTTTTGAAGAGGACTGAGTTCTGACAACACTATCAAAGTAAATTATATTACCAGTTGCATTTTGTGCATTTTATTGAACAGCAAGAAGGTTTAAATAAATAAAATATACAGCTCATTTCATTTCCTGGTTCCAAAACCAGGTTAAATCCGTTGCAGTTTTCAATTATGCTTCTGAGCACATATTTAATATTTGCCTCAGATCATTGTTGCGTAGTGTTTCAAACTAGAAGGATAGGCTTAAAATGAGGAAGGAAAGATATAAAATAGATCTGGTGGTCAGAAGAAGTGGTGGAAACAGATAAGACATTTGGGCAAGTTCATGGAAAACAAGGGGTTAGGGAGGTATGGGCCAATTGCAGAAAACTTGGATTTGTGTAGATAAGGGATCTTGGTCAGCATGGATGATTGGACTGAAGGGCCTGTTTCTGTATGACTGTATCTAAGAATGTCCCATGATTGAAAGTAGATGACTATGTAATTTCTTCACGCTTCCCCAATGTGAATCATCCAGTAATTATAGACAATAGGTGCAGAAGTAGACCATTCGGCCCTTCGAGCCTGCACCACCATTTTGAGATCATGGCTGATCAATTCCTATCAATACCCGGTTCCTGCCTTGTCCCCATATCCCTTGATTCCCCTATCTAGCTCCTTCTTGAAAGCATCCAGAGAATTGACCTTCACTACCTTCCGAGGCAGTGCATTTCAGACTCCCACAACTCTCTGGGAGAAGAAGTTTTTCCTTAACTCTGTCCTAAATGACCTACCCCTTATTCTCAAACCATGCCCTCTGGTACTGGACTCTCCCAGCATCTGGAACATATTTCCTGCCTCTATCTTGTCCAATCCCTTAATAATCTTATATGTTTCAATCAGATCCCCTCTCAATCTCCTTAATTCCAGCGTGTACAAGCCCAGTCTCTCTAACCTCTCTGCGTAAGACAGTCCAGACATCCCAGGAATTAACCTCGTGAATCTACGCTGCACTTCCTCTACAGCCAGGATGTCCTTCCTTAAACCTGGAGACCAAAACTGTACACAATACTCCAGGTGTGGTCTCACCAGGGCTCTGTACAAATGCAAGAGGATTTCCTTGCTCTTGTACTCAATTCCTTTTGTAATAAAGGCCAACATTCCATTAGCCTTCTTCACTGCCTGCTGCACTTGCTCATTCACCTTCAGTGACTGATGAACAAGGACTCCTAGATCTCTTTGTATTACTCCCTTACCCAACTCTATACCGTTCAGATAATAATCTGCTTTCCTGTTCTTACTCCCAAAGTGGATAACCTCACACTTATTCACATTAAACGCCATCTGCCAAGTATCTGCCCACTCACTCAGCCTATCCAAGTCACCCTGAATTCTCCTAACATCCTCATCACATGCCACACTGCCACCCAGCTTAGTATCATCAGCAGATTTGCTGATGTTATTTTCTATGCCTTCATCCAAATCGTTAACGTAAATGGTAAACAGCTGTGGTCCCAATACCGAGCCCTGTGGCACCCCACTAGTCACCACCTGCCATTCCGAGAAACACCCATTCACCGCTACCCTTTGTTTTCTATCTGCCAACCAGTTTTCTATCCATGTCAATGCCTTCCCCCCGATGCCCTGAGCTTTGATTTTACCCACCAATCTTCTATGTGGGACCTTATCAAATGCCTTCTGAAAATCGAGGTACACTACATCCACTGGATCTCCCCCGTCTAACTTCCTGGTTACATCCTCGAAAAACTCCAACAGATTAGTCAAGCATGATTTACCCTTGGTAAATCCATGCTGGCTCGGCCCAATCCTATCACTGCTATCTAGATATGCCACTATTTCATCCTTAATAATGGACTCTAGCATCTTTCCCACCACCGATGTCAGGCTGACAGGACGATAGTTCTCTGTTTTCTCCCTCCCTCCTTTCTTAAAAAGTGGGATAACATTAGCCATTCTCCAATCCTCAGGAACTGATCCTGAATCTAAGGAACATTGGAAAATGATTACCAATGCATCTGCAATTTCCAGGGCCACCTCCTTTAGTACCCTAGGGTGTAGACCATCTGGACCTGGGGATTTGTCAGCCTTCAGTCCCATCAGTCTTCTCATCACCGTTTCCTTCCGAATGTCAATCTGTTTCATTTCCTCTGTTACCCTATATCCTTGGCCCATCCATACATCTGGGAGATTGCTTGTGTCTTCCTTAGTGAAAACAGATCTAAAGTACTCATTAAATTCTTCTGCCATTTCTCTGTTTCCCATAACAATTTCACCCAATTCATTCTTCAAGGGCCCAACATTGTTCTTAACTATCTTCTTTCTTTTCACATACCTAAAAAAGCTTTTGCTATCTTCCTTTATATTCCTGGCTAGCTTGCGTTCGTACCTCATTTTTTCTCCCCATATTGTCTTTTTAGTTAAGTTCTGTTGTTCCTTAAAGACTTCCCAATCATCTGTCCTCCCACTCACCTTAGCTCTGTCATATTTCCTTTTTTTTAATGCTATGCAGTCTCTGACTTCCTTTGTCAACCACTGAGGCCCCTTTCCCCCCTTTGAATCCTTCCTTCTCTGGGGGATGAACTGATTTTGCACCTTGTGCATTATTCCCAAGAATACCTGCCATTGCTGTACCACTGTCTTTTCTGCTAGGCTATCCGTCCAGTCAACTTTGGCCAGCTCCTCCCTCATGGCTCCATAGTTTCCCCTGTTCATCTGCAACACTGACACCTCCGAGCTGCCCTTATCCTTCTCAAATTGCAGATAAAAGCTTATCATATTGTGATCACTACCTCCTAATGGCTCCTTTACTGCGAGATCGCTTATCAAATCCTGTTCATTACATAACACTAAATCCAGAATAGTCTTGTCCCTGGTCGGCTCTCGTACAAGTTGTTCCAAGAATGCATCCCGTAGGCACTCTACAAACTCCCGATCCTGTGGTCCAGCACCAACCTGATTCTCCCAGTTCACCTGCATGTTGAAATCCCCCATAACTACTGTGACATTACCTTTGCCACATGCCAATGTTAACTCCCTATTCAACTTGCACCCAATATCCAAGCTACTGTTTGGTGGCCTGTAGACAACACCCATTTAGGTCCTTTTGCCCTTACTGTTCCTCAGTTCTATCCACACAGACTCTACTTCTCCTGACCCTATGTCCCCCCTTGCAAAGGACTGAATCTCATTCCTCACCAACAGGGCCACCCCACCCCCTCTGCCCACATTTCTGTCCCTACGATAGCACATATACCCTTGTACATTCATTTCCCAGGTCTGATCTCCCTGCAGCCATGTCTCCGTTATCCCAACAACATCATAGTTACCCATTCGCACCTGGGCTTCAAGCTCATCCGCCTTATTCCTGACACTTCGTGCATTCAGATATACAATTTTTAACCCATTTCTCCTCTCTCTGTTTGAATCGCTGCCTATTGTGCTTAACCCAGCTCCCCGAACTCCCATCGGGCTATATGCCCCTAGTATTTTGTTGTCCTTCCTACATTTACTTATTCTTTCAACACATTTAACTCCATGTTCCGTCAGACCATCCCTCTGTACACAAGTCCTCCTTATCACTTGTTCCGCCCCACCTTCCTCTACTACACACTTAATATTCCAGAGCCGTGTAGTCCCCACCTGTCCTTTATTCTTCCTCTCGCTATCCTCTCTCACATTCTGGATCCCTGCCCCCTGAAAATTTAGTTTAAACCCCCCTCAAGAAGCTCTAGCAAACTCCCCTGCAAGAATGTTAGTACCTCTCCAGTTCAGGTGTAAACCGTCCCTTCGGAACAGATCCCACCTTCCCTGGAACAAGGCCCAATTATCTACAAACCTGAAGCCCTCCCTCCTGCACCATCCTCTCAGCCATGTATTAATCTTTATAATCCTCCTGTTCCTTGCCTCACTCGCACGTGGCACAGGTAGGAATCCTGAGATTGTTACCCTGGAGGTCCTGCTCTTCAGCTTCGCACCTAACTCCCTGAACTCCCTACGCAGGACCCCCTCACTCATCCTACCCATGTCATTGGTCCCTACATGGACCACAACATCTGGATTCTTGCCCTCCCTCTCAAGAGTAACCTGCACCTGATGTCTCGGACCCCGGCACCAGGGAAGCAACATACCATCCGAGACTCCCGATCTTCCCCACAAAATCTCCTGTCCGCCCCCCTGACTATAGAATCCCCTATCACTACCGCTCTCTTCTCTTCCCTCCTCCCCTTCCTAGTCGCGGGTCCAACCTCAGTGCCAGAGACAGGACCACTGCAGCTTGTTCCTGGTAGGTCATCCCCACCAACAGTATCCAAAACGGTATACTTATTGTTGATGGGAACGGCCACAGGGGTGCTCTTCTCTCTCTGTCTGGTCCCCCTGCCTCTCTTGACTGTCACCCATTTGCCTACCTCCTGTCTTTTCGGTGTGACTGCCTCTCGATAACTCTTATCTATCTCTGCCTCTGCCTCCCGAATGATCCGAAGTTCATCCAGCTCCTGCTCCAATTCCCTAACTCGGTCTGATAGGAGCTGCAGCTGGATGCACCTATTGCAGGTGTGGTCATCAGGAACAACTGTGTTGACCCTGACCTCCCACATACTGCATACGGAGCACACCACTGCTCTAACCGTCTACCCCATTACCTGATCCCAGATTAGTCAGAATAAATGAAAAGCACGTACTCAGGCTCACTGATTTCTTCTTACCGAAGTCCTCTTGCGCCAAAGCCCAGCACTCTGCTCCTGCGCACTCACTGCGCATTATAACGACAATGACAGCTTTTGCCAAATGTGAAAGCCTTCATTTTGGGACAGGACTTCATATCAGCTGATTTTCCACTGCCCTAACTGCTCACCCTCACTGGGCTGTGTGCTCATGTTGCATTGGTGTTCGTTAAGCACCTCACTTTGTGGCTGCTCCAGAGGACGGGTATGAGTTGTGTCAATGACAAGAGTGCAGTTTAACAAAAAAAAAAACACCTTAATCTGTGCAAGAATAAAAGTAGTTTTATTTGAAACCAGTTTCCTTATTTTTGTAACTGCTAATTTTGACTTGCTCAGCCTAGTCCTTGGGGCAGAGGAAATCCTGTGGACAGCCTCATTACTGCAGGCAACTGTCTTTCCCTCACGTTTCAGCTGAGGTTAAATGTCTAATATTTGGATCTGGGATCAATCTAGGTCTGCATCTTTCATCTGCAGCATGATGAACATCTCGGGCACAAACGAGCAGAAACATTTCTACCACAGATCAATGGTCACACTATCTCCAGGTGACTGGCGAATGCTACACTAAATAATCGCGGGAGTCATGGTATTCTCTAATGGTTAAGCCTCAGCTCTGTGGGGTAAAGGTGGTGGCATCTCAGAGTGTGCACCCTGCAGATACTTTAACCCAGGGGTGTCAAACTCATTTTAGGTCACGGGCCGGATTGAGCAAAATGCAGCTTCATGCGGGCCGGATCAGTCGGACACGTGCGAACACAGCTTTCGTTGCCTCCGTTTTTTCAGCCTGCTCTCATGTGTCTCAGTCTCTGCTATAACTACAAAGTGTTTCACTTTACAAATTCCGTTTCTTATGAAGAAGACTGCCGAATAAACACTAAAAACCCTGAAAACCTGGTACCTGAATAAACTCAGCATTAGCCATATCATATGCCATAGACGCTTCGATTACTGGGGCCAGCTTTAATAGTAATTAGATATTATCTCGCGGGCCAAAGATAATTCCACCGCGGGCCAGATTTGGCCCGCGGGCCTTGAGTTTGACATATATGCTTTAACCTGTTCTGTGTGGACAATTTACTGGTACCAATAGAAACTATTTTCTGAAGACTTCACTGTCAGCATCCACTCTTCAACAAAACAGCTTAGAAAATAAGGAAAGCATGCTTAAAATCTCAGCAGCCATATATTTTCCTATTTTAATTTCATGTTTATATTTTTAAAATTTTGAGAAGTTAACATCTCATTTATCTCCATAGCAATACCAAAGGTAATATGAGTCAAATTACAATAACTGAGCTTGACATTTCAATCATCTTCCTTTGCATGTTGTTTACTCTTCTTAGTAATCTTAGAAATAGCAAAGATGTAGAAAATCTATATTTAGTCCATTGTAGGAATGGTAAAACAACAAAAGCTGGAAACTCCCCTGGCTGACAGTCTGCTCCATATCTCAAACAATACGAAGCAAAATATGTTTGCTGTGAATCAGAAGATTCTGAAGTTTATTCTATTCATACATAAAACATTATTTCTTTAATTATTTTACTCAATTTGGGTTGAGAAGTGAGGCTATGCACTACATGAGGCACAGCACAGGGGAGCCTAAGTTTGACTTTTTTAAAATCTGCTAGGGGATTAAAATATGTAACCCATTTATTCTAAATCTCTAATTCATTATGCTTGAGAAGGTGTGATGAGACATATCACCATACAAGTGCGAGCATTTAATTAGAGTAGCCACATCAAGACCATTTGATTTTAAGTACATATGGCTTAGACTTTATTGACACCTAGAACCATCGAACAGTACAGCACAGAAACAGGCCTTTTGGCCCTTCTTGGCTGTGCCGAACCATTTTTCTGCCTAGTCCCACTGACCTGCACCTAGACCATATCCCTCCAAACCCCTCTCATCCATGTACCTGTCCAAGTTTTTCTTAAATGTCAAAGGTGAGTCCACATTCACCACTTCATCTGGCAGCTCATTCCACACTCCCACCACTTTCTGCATGAAGAAGCCCCCCCAATGTTCCCTTTAAACTTTTCCCCCTTCACCCTTAACCCATGAACTCTGGTTTTTTTCTCCCCTGGCCACAGTGGAAAAAGCCTGCTTGCATTCACTCTATCTATACCCATCATAATTTTATACACCTCTATCAAATCTCCCCTCATTCTTGTACGCTCCAGGGAATAAAGTCCTAAACTATTCAACCTTTCTCTGTAACTCAGTTTCTCAAGTCCCGGCAACATCCTTGTAAACCTTCTCCGCACTCTTTCAACCTTATTAATATCCTTCCTGTAATTAGGTGACCAAAACTGTACACAATACTCCAAATTCAGTCTCACCAATGTCTTATACAACCTCACCATTACACTCTAACTCTTATACTCAATACTTTGATTTATAAAGGCCAATGTACCAAAAGCTTTCTTTATAACCCTATCTACTTGTGATGCCACTTTTAGGGAATTATGTATCTGTACTCCCAGATCCCTCTGTTCTACTGCACTCCTCAGTGTCCTACCATTTACCTTGTATGTTCTACCTTGGTTCGGCCTTCTGAAGTGCAATACCTCACACTTGTCCATATTAAACTCCATCTGCCATTTTTCTGCCCATTCCTCCAACTGGTCCAAATCCCTCTGCAAGCTTTGAAAACCTTCCTCACTGTCCACTACACCTCCAATCTTTGTATCATCAGCAAATTTGCTGATCCAATTTGCCACATTATCATCCAAATCCTTGATATAGATGACAAATAACAATGGACCCAGCACTGATCCCTGTGGCACACCACTAGTCACAGGCCTCCACTCGGAGTAGCAATCCTCCACTACCACTCTCTGGCTTCTTCCATTGAGCCAATGTCTAATCCAATTTACTACCGCTCCATGTATACCTAGCGACTGCATCTTCCTAACTAACCTCCCATGCGGGACCTTGTCAAAGGCCTTACTGAAGTCCATGTATACAACCTCCACTTTCCTGGTAACTTCCTCGAAAAACTCTAATAGATTGGTTAAACATGACCTACCATGCACAAAGCCATGATGACTGTTTCTAATAAGTCCCTGTCTATCCAAATACTTGTAGATCCTATCTCTTAGTATTCCTTACAATAATTTACCTACTACCGATGTCAAACTTACTGGCCTATAATTTCCCGGCTTACTTTTTGAGCCTTTTTTAAACAACGGAACTACATGACCTATCCTCCAATCTTCCAGCACCTGACCCGTGGATATCGACATTTTAAATATTTCTGCCAGGACCCCTGCAATTTCAACACTAGTCTCCCTCAGGGTCTGAGGGAATACCCTGTCAGGTCCTGGGGATTTATCTACTCTGATTTGCCTCAAGGCAGCAAGCACCACCTCCTCTTTAATCTGTATGTTCCATGACCTCCCTACTTGTTTGCCTTGTTTCCATAGACTCCATTCCAGTTTTCTTAGTAGATGCAAAAAACTGATTTAATATCTCTCCCATTTCTTTTGGTTCCATACATAGCCGACCACTCTGATCTTCAAGAGGACCAATTTTATCCCTTACTATCCTTTTGCTCTTAACATACCTTTAGAAGCTCTTAGGATTATCCTTCACCCTGACTGCCAAAGCAACCTCATGTCTTCTTTTAGCCATCCTGATTTCTTTCTTAAGTATTTTCTTACTCTTTTTATACTCTTCAAGCATCTTATTTCCTCCCTGTTGCCTGTACATATCCCTCAAGAACCAAGGTTCCTTATTCTTATTCATTTTGCCTTTAACCCTGACAGGAACATACAAACTCTGCACTCTCAAAATTTCTCCTTTGAAGGCCTCCCACTTCCCAATCACATCCTTGCCAGAGAACAACCTGTCCCAATCTACGCTTTTTAGATCCTTTCTCATTTCTTCAAATTTGGCCTTTTTCCAGTTTAGAACTTCAACCCGAGGACCAGATCTATCTTTATCCATGATCAAGTTGAAACTAATGACGTTATGATCACTGGAACCAAAGTGTTCCCCTACACACACTTCTGTCACCTGTCCTAACTCATTTCCTAATAGGAGATCTAATATTGCATCCTCCCTAGTTGGTACATCTATATATTGATTTAGAAAACTGAACACATTTCACAAACTCTAACCCATCTAGACCTAAGAGGGAAAAAATTACAAAATAGAGCTGGATAAAACGGTCCTGATGAAAAGTCTCAATACAGATTGTCAGCTGTTTATTTCCCTCCATAGATGCTGCCTGGCTTGCTGAGTTCCTCCAGCATTTTGTGTGTGTTGCTCAGTGTTAAATGAAATTATTCCTATGCACATACTTTAAGATGAAAATCAATTTTAAGGTCTTTAATCAAAACAATATTTAACTGGACACTTGTGTCATAAACAGAACAATCCACCATGTACTGAATATTTACTGTTATTCCACACCTATTTATTTCTTTTATAAAATGTACAAAATCAATATCTTGATAGTCTTCAAGAATTCTTCAGCTGCAAATTAGGTTGTTAATGTCTTAAACATAGTGCTGTTTAAATAATGAAAGAGTTAACCATTCTTTACCTTTGATTTGTATTAACTATTATTGTACAATTTCCATTAAACAGAAAATTCTGGCTGGTCATGCTGACAAAATAATAACTATTGAGCAACAGTCACAACAATTTTGCAGAAGATTAGATCAAGAAAGAAATAATGAAGTAGCAGCATTGAAGGAAGTCATTCATGTATTGAAGGAAAAAGTGGAATGTGCTGAAAATAACATTGCATCATTGGGTCTGTACTCTACTCACAATCTGATTATTTCCTTAAATAATATAACTTGTTCATCTTTTATTTAATGTTCATGTACATTTTGTGTGAATTTGTTAAGATTTTTGTCAATTTACAAGCCAAATGTAAACTGCCTAAAATCTGCCCAAAATGATGTTAGGGTTGGGAATTAAACTTATTTAGTATTGGTACATTCAGTAAAACCATAAATGTATTAGAAACATATTTAATACAACATGTCAGTTCAATGGTTAACTCCGAATAGCACAAAATACATTCTTTGAGAGAAAATGCTAATTGTGCAGGCATCTTTCTTTATAATATTTATGATTTAGAACCAGTTCAGCGGGATATGAATTCTTTTTAACATTAAGATCTCACAATAATAGATGCTGAAGAATTTCCTAGTGTAACAATGTGTACTTAAAGTGGGTATCAAATGTAGCAAATTTAGTGGATTCAATTAATACATAGGTCAGAAAGTTTTATGGTGATGTGAATTCTGACACTGCGCAGTATAGATCTTGAGGGGCCTCAGATTCTTGATTCACTGACTGTTGAACTGCACACTCTTTCACTTTACCCAACAAAAAATTGTCAGACTGAATCAATAAATCTTGAAGATTTTAATTGTTTCAACATCAACAGTTTTTAGGGGAGAAAAGTCCTTGTATCTTCTGTGCAAAAAAGATTCTTCAATCTAATTTTCTTCCAAAATGTCCAGCTCCTATTTTTAGGATTGTGCTGTGTAGTTCTGGATTTCCCCACCCGAGGAAGGGACTTGATTTAGAAGGAACTGAAATTCATCATGGCCCTAGGGATGACAGACAGCTTATTAGTTTGATTATATATAAATGTTTATGTATGACATGTCCATTTCAAGACTGTACTTACCCAGAAGAAACACATCAAAATTTATTAATATGAACTCATTATTGTATTAATGTTATAAAGGATTGAAACTGTACAGCTAATCCTATCAATGTTATTTGCTTTGAACACTCTCACTCTCTAGCATCTGGTGACTCAGTTGCCCAATCCAACTTCCCCTGTCTCTCACTTTGGCCAGCTCTATAATGCAACACTACCAAGTGTTTGCAATTTTGTATGCGTCAGAGGAACTGAATTGGTCGATCGCGTCACCCAGTTTGTTCTGCTTTTGAAGTTGGAAATGCAGTGGAAGTAATTCTCAAAAACATGGTTCATAATATCTGAAGTAATATTGTTATATTTAACAATATTTTGATAACCATGAGTCATGAACTAATTACATTGTGTATATTATTTCTACTTTAGTGTCTTTTGAGCCATGCCTGAAGCAACATGAATCATTGTTAAGTGCTCATAAGAAGCTACTGGAAGAGACAAATGAAAGATTTCGAGTTTTAGAAGCAACTGGCTATAATGGCAAACTGATTTGGAAGATCTCCAACTACAGAAGGAGAAAGCAGGAAGCAGCAGAGGGAATGGCTGTTTCTCTTTTCAGCCAGCCCTTTTACACAAGCCGCTGTGGATACAGACTGTGTGCTCGGGCATATTTAAATGGAGATGGAGCAGGCAAAGGAACTCATTTATCATTGTTTTTTGTTGTTATGAAAGGTGAGTTTGACTCTCTGTTAACGTGGCCATTTAAACAGAAGGTGACTCTCACACTGCTTGACCAGAGCCCGAAAAAACATCACATAGTGGACCTCTTTAAGGCCGACGCCAACAGCACCAGCTTTAAAAGACCCGTTTCAGAAATGAATATAGCATCTGGATGTCCTCGATTTGTGTCTCATGCAGTACTTGAAGGTGGGAAAACAGGAACATTTATAAAAGATGACACATTATTCATCAAGGTCAGTGTGGATTTAACCGATCTTGAAGATCAATAGAAGAACTTCTGAAATACTTTTTCAAAAAGCAAATGGAGTCATATTGAAAATCTATTCTTCAACATTGAGCATTATGTTACTATATTTTATTAAATATTCAGGTGCCATAAAACTAATATAATTTGTAATTATTGTGAATATTTTTATTTTTCTATTAAATGCAGATCTCTTATGTATATGAAGATTTTGTATGAATGCTGATTATTTGCATTGTTCATCTGGTGTGATTATTGTTAAATCTAATCAGACAAATACCACTTAAGACACACAGACATAGAAATTCAATATTGATAGTCGCACATTGTGGCCATAAAAGTCATGGAGGATAAACAAAATGGGTGTCCAAATACTGAATGGCCTTACTTCAACCTGGTGGCTGCTTGGAACCATCGTAGGCCTGACTTCTATTATGGCACAAGCATTCTATAGATGTTCCAGATTCATTGTGGAATTTGCCTGCAGAACAATGGGGCCCAATGCTTGGTTTATCATTATCATTACTTGGTTTACAAGCAGGTTAACCAGCAGATCATCAAGGTTCCACTGGAGGCTATAATGTAGTTTACTATTTATAACACCTAGTGGCCTACACTCAGTTACCCACATCTGCTGATCTTCTCTGCTCAACTCTCACCCAAGGTGTTTGAAGATTATTATCAATTGGACAAGCAACTCAAATTCCACCTGGTTACGGTGCCAAGTTTGATCAACTATTACAATCTGGTCCAATGCTATTTTGGGTCTTTTTGCATAGTGCCTCTTCCTGTGTAAACCACATGCAATTTGACATAGATTCTGATACTAATAAATCTGTATACCATAAATTTTAAAAATTACCTATGTTAAGAAAACACAGCCATATTAACTTAGAGATGTTTCATTTATGTCAATCGAAATATACAAGGAATTAAAAAATATCTATTTTTGAAGTTCTGTTCCAACATTAGTTAGTATGTGTAGTGTAAGGGAAAAAGACAAGTGATGCAATTGAAATACAAATAGTTTTGGTTATGAATGACAGCACCTTTTGGAAATAGCTGGTAGTTATTGAAATCTATAAAGTCCAGGTAACTTCTTACATGGTATTTAAATAGTCTGCATTGTTTAAATCTTAGTGAAAGTCAGACTTTGACAGATCTAAATTGGAATACAATTCCTGAGAATAGACTTATCATAAAATAAGAACTTCACATATTTTAAAAAAAATCTATTGTCAGGACTTTGCACATTTAACAAATATGTAAATTTTTTGTAAACATGGCAGCATTGTCTCTTTATAGATGCTACCTGACAGGCTGAGTATTTCCAGCAATTTTCATTCTTAGTTCAAATTTCCAGCTTATGCATTTTTTTGGCTTTTCTATTGTAAACATCTAAGCAGCTGGTGGTGTAGCAGCATTTGCATTGGACTTCGAGGTGAGTGGTCCCAGGTTCGAATCTGGCCAGCCCCTTGAATGCTTTTCACCTGTACTGTGTAGAGTGTTGAGCTAGCAACTCAGCCTCATGATAAAAACAGACAAAAATGCTAAAGAAACTGCAAGGTCACCATCTGATGTGCCACAAGGTATGGAAAGGACCAACACTGTAAACACGTTCAATAAATTTCTCAGTTAAAGACAAAACCATCAGTGTTGTTGGAGGTTACCTTGCTGTGTTGAAGACAAGAAGAACCTTATGGAGATGTGGACAACAATTCCTAAGCAAAGAGGTTTAAGGAAAAAGTTTTGATTCTCTCTCCTTGGGACACTAACTCCAAGTGAATTAGCATTGTTAATAAAAATAAAAACATTCTTAAGAGTGGACTAAAATATTGGCAGTCCCTGCATCTAAAGGGAAAAAGAAGACTTTAAAATATAACATGCATTTGTTCGAAAAGTTAAAAGGGTCTAGTGCAGGGCAACAAAAGCATTGGCCTTTTACCTCTTCTCACTTGCCTATTCCTGGGTCCCCCACCCCCTTCCCTTTCTCCTATGGTCCACTCTCCACTCCTATTAGATTCCTTCCTCACAAGCCCTTTAACTTTCCCACCCACCTGCCTTCATCTATCACTTTCCAGCTAGCCTCCATCCCTTCCCCTCCCTTCCTTTTTACTCTTGCATCTTCCCCCTTCCTTCTCAGTCCTAAAAAAGGGCCTGGTCCGGAAATGTTGACTGTAGATGCTGCCTGACCTGCTGAGTCCCTTCAGCATTTTGTGTGTGTTGCTTTGGATTTCTAGCATCTCCAGACTTTCTTGTGATTATGAAAAGCATTGGTATATTATCATAAGAATTTGGTCACCACAATCATACTTCATTTCTCAAATGTGATCTCAAGTAAATTGGTGGTTGCAGAGCCAAAGACCAAATCTTGTAATGATATTCCAATACTCAGGTATGTAGCTTATAAAGTCTGCCCATATCCAATTCTCTCCTGATATGTCGCTGCAAACAGCTACAATTCTCTCCTGCAATCTCACTATTTTGCCAGCGGTAGTCTAAATGTTCTGTCTTCATGAATTCTAGTTCCTGCACATGTGATCAAGAGAAATAGAAGTGATTTGTGATGTTTCCAGGCAACGCATTTGAAAATATTAGGTGTTATGCATTGGGCCTAAACTCCTTCATAGGACTTGTCTCTGCTGTGGAACATTATGATGATTGAACATCAAGTATATTCATTAGTGAGTAATTCAATTATATTCCATTACTCTTGTGAATTCCAGTCTGGGGGGGGGGGGCGGAGGGGACAGAAAACAAAAGGAAGCAACAACAGCTGCAGTTGGAGAGAACCTAAATAGAAGTGGATATGTTCAGAGAAATCTCATCTATCAACAGTATTCAAGGCAAGGACATACCGATGTAGTTGTTAATGGAGCAGTGCAATTGTTGGTCTCATTTTCCTAAGGGCACTGGGTCAAGGATCATATCAGCTCCTGCAGCAAAAGACCAGTAGCAATACTTCACAAATGACACATTCAAGGTCACTGTGGTCTTCGGCCTTTGTCACCTGTCTCCTTCCTTAAGCCCAAGCGATAACCAATAAAGTCAGACAGTCTGCAGTCTGCCTTTACATCTAGTTGCAGCTGGTGTCTTGGGCACAGCAAACATTGCCATCGCATTCCTCGCAGAGAACCAGCCTAAGAATTGCATACATACCCGGAACGTCACCTGCTGTCCTCTGGCAATTATAGCCGTCCAGGAGCTGCTATATAACCTAAAATATCCCGCGATCACTATCCCACAGGGTGTCTGACGACAAGCATTTAAAGGATCATCCATCTATCATTATTTGATTGGGGTCCAATGACTGTCATTTAACAGGAGGATCACAACTGCAATTCTGGATGCACTGGCGGGCATTTAGACGCAAAATAGATTCCTTTGAACAGCAGCCTTCTTCCTAAACACAAATCAAAACAAAAATAACCTGTTGACATAAGCCTTTCTCCGTGCTGGATTCCCAGTTTGGAAACTTCCATCAGGAAAGAGTTAAAATTCCTCGCTACCGTACGCTCGGTGGGAGCTGGGCGCATGTCACCATATCACAAAGAATCCAAACCTCCAACAATCGAGGTCACGTTTTCAGTGAAACCAAAGCGATCTGGGCTGACTCCCAGAACAGTGCACAACGACTTTGCGAGGACTCGACGGAGGTTCGTCTATTTTAACCAGCAAGCATAACCCGTGTGCCGTAACCATGTGGAAACTAAAACGTGAGTCTTGCTTACAGTATTTGATCGCAATTGTTACGAAAGCAAATTGAAATGTGAGATCGTCAAGACCTTTAAACTCCTGAAAAGCAAACCAATGAAATATAGTATTAACGACACAATAATTGGCAGGCTCCGCGGGGTCAAGGGAATTGCTGGAGTGAAGTGGACAAGATCCATTGAAGTTGTTCTAGTGGCAGTGGCAGGATGCAATGAGTTTGAAACTGTGTAGAGATCGATCATGTATAATCCCTCTTTAAAAATGTTTTTTTTTTTGCATGAAGCGTTGGACTGAAGTTTGAAGTTTATTTGTTGTTTCCAACAGCTCCGATCGAGTTGCCACTCAGTCTCAAGTACAACCACATTTTGGAGGTTTGTGTTCTGAAATAAACAAGACCAACGTTCTTCACCTATTCTGTAGACAAACAAGGGGAAATTACAACTGTGCGTTCCACGTATTTACTTGTGAAGCATACGTGCGGTTGCCATCGGCAAGAATTGCTTGATTATTTGGTTTGTTTTTAAACAACTTGCCATATGTTTCAGATCTTCATAGATGAGCAGCGCGGACACGCCGTCTGAATGATGATCATTTCTGACTTTAGAGAGAATCTGTTTAAGATAGGATGGTCAGTGTAGATTCGATAACATCGGCAGTGGCTGTTTAAGTGGAACGAATCACAACACATAACATTGTCATGTAATCACAGTCATTTATACATTTTCAAGGTTCTCGCTGATTCCTCTTTTAGTCCCTCCACCTCTTTAGTCTAGCTATCTCCCCTCTGCTTTTCAGTCCAGAAAGTCAGCTGTCCACTGGCTGCCTGACCGGCTGAGCTCCTCCAGCGCTTTGTGCGACGTCTTATGTCCAATGTCAGCAAATTCCATAATCAGCGCTTAGATCGCCGACGGTCTGGGCGTTACAGAATTTTTATGGTACAGGAAGCTATTTGACCCATCGAGTCCAAGCAAACCAATCCCACAATTCACATGCCTGACTGTCTCTCCATAACCATAAGTTAATCATTCTCAAGTGCCCCGTTCAATTCTCTTTTCAAAGGCACCGATCTACCATTACTATGACGTGCAGTGAATTCTAGATCATAACCACTCCGGATATTCTTTAAGTTCCCATTATTGAAGTTAGAACAACTAAGCACCCTCACACTGCTGGGTGTCATGTTGATTGTAATAAGAATGCATTTTTGATTGTTTTGCAATACAGTAATATTGAACCATAGATCTGATTTGAACTATGCTTAAATAAACCTGGAATATAAAGCTAGCATCAATAATTATAACATAACTGCAAAACTCATAAAAATGCATCATCTTCACTAATATCCATTACTGTTCTCACACATTTTCGCCTATATGTAACTCTGATTTAAGAACAGTTAGGTTACTGTTAACTGCCCTTTGAAATGGTTTAGCAAAGCACTCAATTTACAGTTAGAGTTGAGCTATAAATGTTGGCTTAGGTATTGATGTTGTATGAATAAGTATAAAGAATGTATTTTCTATGAGTCAAAACAGCATCAATAATCTGTGTTTGTGAGCAAGGGCTTCTTGAGAAATTCCCCATGTTAAAATAGCTTTGAAGATGTTCCCATCATACAAAATTCATCAATCAAATGTTTATTTTTATTAGCCTTACACTTTAATTATGTGCAGAAAGACATTCAATATGCCTAGTAAGAGAGTCAATAGGTGCTACCTTGCATTCTATGCGATTGATTGATATCCCGCACTTCAAGTCATTTAAATCAATCCTATCAATACTGTTGAAGATGAGGAAACAGCAACAATTCCTGATAACACAAGACAAGATATTTCTCAAGAAGGCCATTGCACAGAAAGGCAAAGTATTTTATATATTTATAGGTTTCAAATACATGCTGTCATCATCGCATCCTTAGATGTGTTGGTTTTTAATTCAAATGATACATTTCACTATATCTTTCAATATACACATGTTAATTAAATCTGAATTTCTATTTATTCATAGGGTAAGGATATTACTGTGTGGCCTGAATTGGGTAGCCTGCAAAGTTATTTAAGCTCTGGGACAAGAGTGAAATATTGTACATTATCTCTTAAAAATATAATAACTATCTGATAGAAGTGGGATTAAAATCCATAGGGAAAAGTATCAGCTGAGATGATAGAGTATTCACGGTTCATTGGTTCTGTGACAATTGGGGCAGGCGGAGTTGGGGTTGGGTCATTGAAGGGAGAGAGCTCCGCCTTCCATCCTTTAGCATTTAAAATATATTTTTATATTAAGAATCAGAATCAGGTTTATTATCACCGGCATGTGACGTGAAAATTGTTAACTTAGCAGCAGTAGTTCAATGCAATACATCATCTAGAAGAGAAAAATAATAATAATAATAATAAATACACAAGTAAATCAATTACTATATATATATTGAATAGATTAAAAACACGCAAAAAACCGAAATACTGTATTTTTAAAAGAAGTAAGGTAGTGTCCAAGGGTTCAATGTCCATTTAGGAATGGAATGGCAGAGGAGAAGAAGCTGTTCCTGAATCGCTGAGTGTGTGTCTTCAGGCTTCTGTACCTCCTTCCTGATGGTAACAGTGAGAAAAGGGCCTGCCCTGGGTATCAAAGGTACTGTAGTGGTCATGAAATTGCACAGCTCAGATATAGGCCCTTCAGCCCTCAGCATTGATGCTGTCCCTTTTTGTCCATCTACCTGCATTCGGATCATATCCTTCTATGCTTTGCCCGTTCAAGTGTCCTTGTGCTAATATGGCTGTTCATAATTTTAGAAATTAACTCCACGCGATATTGAAATTAATATTAAAAAATTGTCAGCTGAAGAAGAATTTCCAAACTTCTGCAAAAATCAGACCTGTATGGCAAATGTTCTTACAATCCAAATGTACAAGAGATTGAGGAACCGAGCAACTCAAAGTGGCTTCACACTAGATGATGTAATCCAACCTGGTGTAGATAATCCTGGTAAGAGACATTTTTATATGAATAATTACTTAGAGTTTCATTCAGTAAAATAATATTGCTATGCACTTTATTTTCATAACTGAATAATTTGTAAACTCTCTATTTGTGATTCTATTGAGATTTTAAAGACCAGTTTCAATGCTTTGCCTTACATCAGTCATCAGTATTTAGTAGTTGCCTATACTGACAATGTATTCCTTGATTTTTGTTCATGTAATGTTTGAGTATAGACCTGCAAATTTTCAGGAGTTATATGGAATAAATGATCCTTTCAGGACTAATATTGTGCGAAGTGTTATTGCGTTCGGACTATTTTACCAAATAATATTTCAATGATGTCAATCTTTTAATATTAAAAAAGAACACAAGTGTGTTATCTGCAGTATTATAAGTATTTAGTTGACACTGGTATTTTGTTTATAGAGAATTCCTGTGTGAGGACAACAGGGTGTGTGGCTGGAGATGCTGAATCATATACTGTCTTCATGCAGTTCTTTGATCCTCTCATTGAACTTTATCACAGTGGTTACAAGATATCCGAAAAGCATAAGAGTGACATGAATCCAGAAAACTTAAAGGTAGCTTTTTAAAACTAACTGTGATACTTGTGCACGATCTTTCATTAGATGACAATTGTATATAAAATGTAAATATGTTATTCAGACCATTAAGCAGGCTAATTCTGCACCTTTTAGTCTTTTACTGATCATAACTACTTATGATTTTTCAAATTACTAACCCCCAGCTCACAAGATACGCGCCTCCTGCTTTAGCAAACAGTGACCCGTCTCTCCCTTTATTGACCTATCCCCAACACTGCCCGCTGCCCAATTAGCAGAGATCGAATCAACAATGGATCCTTCATCTCAGCTGCTACTTTTCCCTTTGACTCTCAATCCCACTTCTATTAGATAGCTATTATACTTATATAAGAGTTAATCTGCAATGTTCCTCCCTAAAACCTTTATCCTATAATTCCTCTCATCTTCCACAACCTCCTAAAAAGTTTTTTTCTAACATCTTTATCACCTCACCCAGTCCACTTCCTACATTTGACCACCACATGTGAAGTATCTTGTTGAATGAAATGCACCACAAAACTTCTATTGTTCACATAATGTGGGCCACACAGGCAAGGCTACTATTTAATATTTACCTCTAAATGTCCATGAAGATGACATCTCCTTGCAAAGCCTTTTATTCTCGCTTTGAAAGGGAGAATTAACCTACAGCTATGAGGATTCCTGTACCAGCTAGTAACCCTGTGATTTTTGTCTCAGAGGCCAACATCAGGCTGTTTTTTCAGGAGGGTGAACCCCCGCAAGGCAGCAGACCCTGATGAAGTACCTGTTAAGGCTCTGAAAGCTAGCGCCAAACAACTGGTGGGAGTGTTCAAAGACATTTTCAATCTCTCACTGCTACAGTCAGAAGTTCCCACCTGCTTCAAAAGGGCTACAGTTATACCAGTGCCCAAGAAGAGCAGTATGAGCTGCCTTAACGACTATCACCCAGTAGCACTCACTTCTATAATGATGAAGTGCTTTGAGAGGTTGATCATGGCTGGAATGAACTCCTGCCTCGGCAAGGACCTGGACCCACTGCAATGTGCCTATCAACACAATAGGTCTACGGTACGTGCGATCTCATTGGCTTTCCACATGGCCTTGGTTCACCTGGACCATAGAAATACCTATGTCAGCATGATGTTTATTGACCATAGCTCAGCATGAAACACCATCATTCCTACAGTCCTGATCAATAAGCTACAGAACCTCTTTCTGCAACTGGATCCTGGACTTCCTAACTGGAAGACATATCTAGGTGGATTGGTAATAACATCTCCACCTCACTGACAATCAACACTGACGCACCACAGGGATGTGTGCTTAGCTCTACTCTCTCTACACCCATGATTGCGTGGCCAGGCACAGCGCAAATGCCATTTATAAATTTGCTGATGATACAATCATTGTTGGCAGAATCACAGATGGAGATGAGAGGGTGTACAGGAGCGAGATATACCAGCTAGTTGAGTGATATTTCAGCAACAACCTTGCACTTAATGTCAGTAAGACCAAAGAGCTGATTGTGGACTTCCAAAATGGTAGGATAAGGGAACACAAACCAAACCTCATAGAAGGATTAAAAGTGGAGAGACTGAGTGATTTCAAGTTCCTGGGTGTCAATATCTCTGAGGACCTAAACTGTACGCAACATATTGATGCAGCTATAAAGAAGTCAAGACTGTGGCTATCTTTCATTTGGAGTTGGAGGAGATTTGATTTGTTGACTAAAATAATCGAAAACTACTGCAAATGTACTGTGGAGAGCATTCTGACTGGCTGCATCACCATCTGATATTGGGGAGGGACTATTGCACAAGATTGAAGGAAGTTGCAGAAACTGGTAAAATTAGTTAGCTCCATCAGGGGCACTAGCCCTCTGTAGTATCCAAGACATCTTCAAGGAGCGGTGCCTTAGGAAGGCAGCGTCCATCATTAAGGACCCCCACCACCTAGGACATGCCCTCTCCTCATTGCTACCATTGAGAAGGAGGTACAGAAGCCTGAAGACGCACACTCAATGATTCAGGAACAGCTTCTTTCCCTTTGCCATCCGATTTCTTAACAGACATTGAAACCATAAACACTACCTCACTGCTTTTTTTATTTTTTTTTGCATTACCTATTTAATTTAACTATTTGATACACACACACAAATATAAAACTATAATTCATAGTTTTTTCTATATTATCATGCATTGCATTGTACTGCTGCTGCAAAGTTAACAAATTTCACGACATATGCTGGCGATATTAAACCTGATTCTAATTCTGAAATCAGTCCACCTATTGCCTTCTGAGGTAGAGAATTCCATAGGTTCTCTTCACATATCACACTGAAATGCCTGACCCCATACCTGCAAGGGAACCACTCAAACCATAAGAACAAAAGAAATGGGAGCAGGAGTTGGCCATCTGGCCCCTTGAGCTTGCTCTGCCATTCAGTAAGATCATGGCTGATCTGGCCATGGACTCATCTCCACCTACCTGCCTTTTCCCCATAACCCTTAACTCCCCTACAATGCAAAAATCTATCCAACCTTGTCTTAAATATATTTGCTTCACTGGGCAGAGAATTCCACAGATTCACCACACTCAGGGAAAAGCAATTCCTCCTCATCTCCATCCAAAATCCACTTCCCCGAATCTTGAGGCTATGTCCCTTAGTTCTAGTCTCACCTACCAGCGCAAACAACCTTCCTGCCTCTATCTTATCTATACTTTTCATAATTTTATATGTTTCTATATGATCTCCTCTCATTCTTCTGAATCCCAACAAGCACAGTCCCAGGCGACTCAATCTCTCCTCATAGTCTAACCTCCTCACCTCTGGAATCAACCTGGTGAACCTCCTCCGCACTACCTCCAAAGCCAATATATCCTTCCTCAAGTAAGGAGACCAAAACTGCACTCAGTACTCCAGACACGGCCTCAACAGTACCCTGTACAGTTGCAGCATAATCTCCCTGCTCTTAAATTCAATCCCTCTAGCAATGAAGGCCAACATTCCATTTGCCTTCTTGATAGCCTGCTGCACCTGCAAACTAACCTTTTGTGATTCATGCACAAGCACTCCCAAATCCCCCTGCACAGCAGCATGCTGCAATTTTTTACCATTTAAATAATAGTCTGCTCTTTCATTTTTCCTTCCAAAGTGGATGACCTCACATTTACCAACATTGTATTCCATCTGCCAGACCCTTGCCCACTCACTTAACCTACCTGCATCTCTCTACAGACTCTCCATATCTTCTATACAATTTGCTTTTCCACTCAATTTAGTGTTATCAGAAAACTTAGATACATTACACTTGGTCCCCTCTTCCAGGTCGTTAATGTATATCATGAACAGTTGTAGGCCCAGCACCGACCCCTGTGGCACACCGCACACTGATTGCCAACTAGAATAATACCCATGTGTGCCAACTCACTGCTTTCTATTAGTTAACCAGTCCTCTATCCATGCTAATACATCACCCCAACTCTATGCATTCCAGTTCAAGAGACCACTCATTCAAGCATCGCTATCTTCACCTCTACCCCCACTGTAGCTGGGGGGAGCATTTTCTCCACATTGAATCAATCTAGAACAGTCAATTTTTATGATTCAGCGCAGTTCCCTTCTTCTAAACTCTAGTAACTCAGACCAACTAACCACCTCAGACAACATTTCCGCCATTCCAACAGCCTAGGAATCAGACTGACAATCATTAACTCTTATCCCTCTTTGGCAAATATATTCTTTCCTGGGTAAGGAGACTAAAGCAGTAGACAACACTCAAAAATATAAGTGATTCTGCAGATACTGGAAATCTGTCCATTGCCCCCACCAACACAATAAGGCCAAACTCAGGTTGGAGGAGCAACACCTTGTACTTTGTCTTGGTAGCCTTCTACCTGATGGCAAGATCATTAATTTCTCCAACTTCCAGTAATTTCCCCCTTCACTCCCCCTTCTCTCTTTTCCCATTCCCTCCTCTGTTTCCCCTCTTGCCCCTTCTCTTCTCACCTGCCCATCGCCTCCCTCTGGTTTCCTTCCTCCTCCCTTTCTTCCATGGTCCACTGTCCTCTCCTGTCAGATTTCTTCTTCAGCCCTTTACCTCATCTGTTTATTTCCCTCCATAGATGCTGCTGACTTGCTGAGTCCCTCCTGCATTTTGTGTGTGTTGCTGAAAACAGCAAACAAGGTGTGATCTCACCAGATCCCTCTTTTGCAATGAAGGTCAAAGTACCGTTTGGCTTCTTAACTACTCACTGGATCTGCAAGTTTGCTTTCAGTGACCGATGTAGAAGCACACTACGGTGCCTTATTTCCCAGACTTTCTGATTTTGTACCATAGTAGATGTTTTCCTGATTCTCTCGGTTTTACTTCATTGCCGTTGATTCCGTATACTTTCCCAGTCACTTAACTTGCCTGCAGCACCTTCAAACCTTTTTGCATGCTCCTTACAATTTGCAGTTCCACTGGATTTCATGTCATTGTCAAACATAGAAATATTACATTTAATTCCTTCATACAAATCACCAATGTGATTAGCTGGGACACAAGCATTCATTTCTGTGGTGCCTCATTAATCACTTTTTCACGCTGAGAAAGACCCACATATTCCTACTCTGTTTCCTCTCTGCTGACCAATTCCCTGTCCATGCTGGTAGATTATGCCCATGTGCACACTAATCTTTGATCTGGGACTTTGTCAAAAATCCCCTCTTGCAGGCTGGACAATGCTGGAGGTTAGCTCCTTGAGCAATTTCATGAGTGGTCTTCCATAGGCTCCTTCACTGTAATTAACATCTGAGTCATGCAGAGGTGGATGATCACACCTCTGGGGAGCTGACCGTTCGCTGGGCCTGGCTGCAGTGTTTTCATGCTTTCTGGACATAAACCCTACTGCTAAACTACTCACTAACATCTGTAATGCCTGGTAGCTGAGATGGTGGATAGCAGTGTCAGATTGACCGATGTATCGTCCTTTTCCTCCCCCTTGGAATGGGACAGCTCCATTGCTGGGCTGTAGCTGATGGTTTTGCCTGAAATTTCTGACATGAGGAAAGGCAACAAGATATGTTCACGTTGATGGGCAGAGGCAGTAGAGAAGGGCAGAAGATCATGAGAAGAGAAGAATGTAAATGTGGAGAAAAGTTGATGGAAGCACATTACACTCTTTATGTTAACTGTTCTTCAATGAGCCACAGACTCTGTAGTGGACAAATCATGAATACCAGAACCCTGTGTGTGCTCCAGACAGCTCAACCTGTAAACCTAGATCAGCTGCTACTGTATGTAGTTTTCTGTAAGAGAGGAAAGATTGCTGCAACACACAGAAAATGCTGGTGGAACGCAGCAGGCCAGGCAGCATCTATAGGGAGAAGCAATGTTGACGTTTCCGGCCAAGACCCTTCGTCAGGACTAACTGAAAGATAGTAAGAGATTTGAAAGTAGGAGGGGGAGGGGAAAATGCGAAATGATAGGAGAAGACCGGAAGGGGTGGGGTGAAGCTGAGAGCCAGAAAGGTGATTGGCAAAAGGGATACAGAGCTAGAGAAGGGAAAGGATCATGGGATGGGAGGCCTATGGAGAAAGAAAGGGGGAGGGGAGCACCAGAGGGAGATGGAGAACAGGCAGAGTGATGGGCAGAAAGAAAAAAAAGGAGGGGGAAAATACTAAATATATCAAGGATGGGGTAAGAAGGGGAGGAGGGGCATTAACGGAAGTTAGAGAAGTCATTGTTCATGCCATCAGGTTGGAGGCTACCCAGCCGGTATATAAGGTGTTGTTCCTCCAACTTGAGTGTGGCTTCATCTTGACAGTAGAGGAGGCCATGGATAGACATATCAGAATGGGAATGGGACGTGGAATTACAATGTGTGGCCAGTGGGAGATCCTGCTTTCTCTGGCGGACCGAGCGTAGTTGTTCAGTGAAATGGTCTCCCAGTCTGTGTCTGGTCTCACCAATATATAAAAGGCCACACCGGGAGCACCAGACGCAGTATATCACACCAGTCGACTCACAGGTGAAGTGTCGCCTCACCTGGAAGGACTGTCTGGGGCCCTGAATGGTGGTGAGGGAGGAAGTGTAAGGGCAGGTGTAGCACTTGTTCCGTTTACAAGGATAAGTGCCAGGAGGGAGATCGGTGGGAAGGGATGGGGGGGGGGGAATGAGTGGACAAGGGAGTCGCGTAGGAAGCGATCCCTGTGGAAAGCAGAAAGGTGGGGAGGGAAAGTTGTGCTTGGCAGTGGGATCCCGTTGGAGGTGGTGGAAGTTACGGAGAATTATACGTTGGATCCGGAGGCTGGTGGGGTGGTAGGTGAGGACAAGGGGAACCCTATCCCGAGTGGGGTGGCGGGTGGATGGGGTGAGGGCAGATGTGCGGGAAATGGGAGAGATGCATTTGAGAGCAGAGTTAATGGTGGAAGAAGGGAAGCCCCTTTGTTTAAAAAAGGAGGACTTCTCCTTCGTCCTGGAATGAAAAGCCTCATCCTGAGAGCAGGTGCGGTGGAGACGGAGGAATTGTGAGAAAGGGATAGCATTTTTGCAAGAGACAGGGTGGGAAGAGGAATAGTCCAGGTAGCTGTGAGAGTCTGTAGGCTTATAGTAGATATCAGTAGATAGGCCGTCTCCAGAGATGGAGACAGAAAGATCAAGAAAGGGGAGGGAGGTGTCAGAAATAGACCAGGTAAATTTGAGGGCAGGGTGAAAGTTGGAGGCAAAGTTAATGAAGTCAACGAGCTCAGCATGCGTGCAGGAGGCTGCGCCAATGCAGGAAAGATTGTGTGTGTGTGTGTGATAAATTTACAGGTTTGACCAGCTGAAAGGGTGTGTAAGTTGTGCGATGTTCAGTACTGTACGTGTAATGTTGAAGTGGAAGTGATTGTGGCAGTGGAGCCTTTAGCAGGTGGCATTTATTCCTAATCAGATGGAAGAAGTCATAACTCTTCTGGGACATCACCGGCATCTTTGATTTCTCTGACCACCTTTCTGTTTGTTTTGCAGAAGGGAGTTAATGGAGTATGTTTATGTTCTTTTTTGTAGGCATCCTTTATTTTCCCAGCAAACTGCCAGCATCAAAATAACGCGAGGAGGTCCGATTTGGTGCTCGTCTCCCCTTTAAGAAGGACAGGCTCGTTGTCAATTAATGCTGAATAGCTTCAATGAGTCTTCAGGACTCATTCCACTCTAGTGTGATCGAAGCGTGCAAGTCCTTGCACGGCGTTGGTGCTGCAATATCTCGCATTAGTAGCACCGGGATAAACGTGTATACCCAATGCAGCAGCGTGGCGCGACTTTGTATATGTTTCAGGCGCATTTGAATTACTGCACCCTTTAAGTATTTCGTTAATACGATTACTGCACCGAACTCGCTTTTCTCCCTGGCAGGGTGGAGATGATCTAGATGGACAATATGTGCTGGCGTGCCGAGTGAGCACAGGACGCAATGTGGACGACTTCAGTTTCCCACCCCACTGCAGCCGCGGGGAGAGACGTGCACTGGAAAAGCTTGCAATTGCAGGTGATTTTATTTCTGTTTATAGCTGGACACAGTTCTAATTGTAAAAAAGCTTTAAAATCCCTTTATTCCATCTTTTATACTTCCTGGAGTTAAAAAATCTAAATTATTGTACTTATGGAAAGAATTCCATCACCATCTGGTGGGCATTTGGGGGAAAACATTACAGCTGTTAATACAAGTCAAACCAACTGAAAGGGCAAACGTTCTTTGTTGATCTGTCAGCTTAAAATAACTTGAGTATTTCTGTGCTATTTTTATCTGTTGTCATTTGAAAGGTAGTTGGAAGCTGCTGAAATATTCTCTATCATTGTTTAACTTGTTCCCATGTAACCATACAATCTAAGATAGTGGTGGACCATTATAAGCAAGAATATAGATAATCACTGACTTTTGAAGTTAAGAAATTGTCTACATTTTACTCTAATTTAGCAGAACAGAAAATCTCTTAGCAGGTCACAACGCAATTTTCAAATAAGTTCTGTCTGAATATTACACTCTCAGTATTACACTCAGTAATAACAATTAAAAAACACAGTAAATATAAATACATAAGATATCTTGTATACATTGATTGTATGTCTGTAAAGTGACACTAGGCATAAGGTGACAGGAAATAATAAAGTAGTGGTGGAGTTATTGGGTGGAAATGTTGATCAGCCTTACTGCTTGGGGAAAGTAACTGCCTTTGAGTCCGGTGGTGCTGATGTGGATGCTACATACCCTCCTCCCTAATGGGTGTGGGGCAAACAGTCTATGAGTAGGTTGGATAACATCCTTCATGATGTCACTGGCCCTTTTCTGTATACAGTATATAGCCTTGATGGTGGGTAGGCCAGTGCTTGCGATACACTGGCCAGTATTTACTTGCAGTGCAGTTTCTGTACCAAGCAGTGATGCAGCTTGTCAGGATGCTCTCTATTGTAGAATGACATGAGTGAATATAGATGTGCATAGTCCAGCTCTCTTCAGTCCCCTCAGAAAGTATAGCTTTCCTGACTGTGTAGGATGTGTTGTGGAACCATGAGAGGCTGTGTGTGATGTGCACTCCCAGGAGTCTAAAACTGCTCGCAGTTTCCACCAACTTGCCTCCAGTGTAAAGGGTGTGTGGGTGACTTGAGTTTTCCTGAAGTTGATATCCATCTCCTTTGTCTTGTTGACACTGAGGAAGCTACAATGGTGGCTGGAGCTGGAGTTCTCATTCAACCCATCATAATAAGAGAAACTGCTTTAGCATAATCTGTTGGATTTATCTGGCAATTATTTCCCTCGTGAAAGTAATGTATCATATTAAAATAGATTGTTAGTAAATGAAATCCATTTAAATGCAAATGATGCCAAAATTTATTCAACCTATATTTTTAAATTGTATGAATTCATGCTTTTTAGTTGTTTTATTTGAGACTTTATCTGCAGAAATTATATTTACTTATAGTGAAGACTTTGCCAAAAGCAGTTAATTCCTGGTGTTGTGTTCACATCTTGTTATGGCATTCTGTAGTTAAATAAAGTTTCTATCCAATTAGATGGCAGAGAATTATTAGTTTTCAGTATGACCAGATGCTTGCATGAATTAGCTGCATGCTATTTAGCTACTGTGTTTACCCACATAGAATAAAGATTATGTTTCAAAACAACTAACACAATGATTGTGAAATTCTTTTGGATACACTGAGGACTAGGTGTTAGAAGGCATTTGTATTTTTACTTATAGTAATTATATTTATATATCTTAAGCTTCCTCTGTCAAATGGATGAAAATGTTTAAGTAGGTCATATCTTAGTTATTCACTCTTCAGGAAGGGAGAGAGGCAGAAGAAAGGAAACTATAGGCCAGTTAGTCTGACCTCAGTGAAGATGATGGAGTCAATTATTAAGGATGAAGTCTCAGGGTACTTGGAGGCACAGGATAAAATAGGCTGTAGTCAGCGTGATTTCCTCAACGGAAAACCTTGCCTGACAAATCTGTTGGAATTCTTTGAAGAAGTAACAGCAGGATAGACAAAGAAGAATCAGTGGATGTCGTGTACTTGGAATTTTAGAAGGTCTTTGACAAGGTGCCATACGTGAGGCAGCCTAACAAGACTAAAACTACCAGAGCATGGTATTATAGGAAATATTCCAGCATGGATAAAACAGTGGCTGACTGGCAGGAGGAAAAGAGAGGGGATAAAGGGAGACTTTTCTGGCTGGCTGCCAGTGACTAATGGTATTCCACAGGGGTCTGTGTTGGGACTGATTCTTTATAAGTTATATGTCAATGATTGGATGATAGAATTGATAGCTTTGGTGAAAAGTTTGCAGATGATATGAAAATAGGTGGAGGGGCAGGTAGTTTTGAGGAAGTAGAGAGGCTGCAGAAAGAGCAAACATGAGGAAATCTGCAGATGTTGGAAATTCAAACAACACACACAAAATGCTGGTGGAACACAGCAGGCCAGGCAGCATCTATAAGGAGAAGCACTGTCAACGTTTAGGGCCGAGACCCTTCGTCAGGACTAACTGAAAGGAAAGATAGTAAGAGATTTGAAAGTAGTGGGGGGAGGGGGAAATGTGAAATGATAGGAGAAGACCAGAAGGGGTGGGATGAAGCTAAGAGCTGGAAAAGTGATTGGCGAAAGTGATACAGAGCTGGAGAAGGGAAAGGTTCATGGGATGGGAGGCCTTGGGAGAAAGAAAGGGGGAGGGGGGTAGCACCAGAGGGAGATGGAGAACAGGGAAACAACTAAATATGTCAGGGATGGGGTAAGAAGGGGAAGAGGGGCATTAACGGAAGTTAGAGAAGTCAATGTTCATGCCATCAGGTTGGAGGCTACCCAGCCGGTATCTAAGATGTTGTTCCTCCTCCAACCTGAGTTTGGATTCATTTTGACACTACAGTAGGATTTTTGTCTTTAGAGCAGAGGATGAGATTATTTGATAGAGGTGTACAAGCTGATAAGAGGGACAGATTGAATGGACAACTAGAATTTCCCCATGGGGATGAATAAAGTATCTATCTATCTATCTAATGTTTTTCCCAGGGCAGAAATGGCTAATATGAGAGGGCATAATTTTAATGAGAATGAAGTATAGGGGGTATGCCAGAGGTAAATTTCTTTGCATGTAGGGTGGTGAGTGCATGAAATATGCTGCGGTGTAGTGGTAGAGGCAGATACATTAAGGTCATTAATGAGACACTTGGATAGCCCTCCATCAATGTGCCTATGTGTGATGGAAGGGCAAGACTGATCTTAGAGTAAGTTAATAGGTCAGCACACCATTTTGGGCTGAATGGCCTGTAATGTGTTCTATGTTCTAAATTGTGATGTATAATCAAATTCCAGCTCTTACTTAGAGCAAGACCTTCGTCTTTGTTGAAATTCTTTACCTCTAGCTTCATTTCAATAATTTCCTTTACCAGGTGGAGCACCTGGTAAAAAGCCTTTGGCGTGACACAGTAGTTTTGTGCTGTCAAAGTCAATCCTATGGCCAGTGCGAATGCAATGTTCTTCTACCACCGATTTCTCAGGGTAACCCAAACGGATACACTTCCTCTGCTCCTTAATGCAGGTTTCCACCGTGCATCCCATCTGGCCAATGTACGCTGCTCCACATTCACAGGGAATCCGGTAAATGCCAGCTGACCAGAGTCCCAGGTCATCTTTGATCTGCATAAGCTGTGATTTGAGTTTTTTTTTACAGGTTTGTGAATAGTATTAATCTGGTATTTTTTTCAGGATCCTGGTGATCCTTCCAGAAACTATGGAAACATAGGGAAGAGGGGAGGTAGTGATGGCTCCTCCTCGTTGTTAGGTTTCCTGGTTTACCTGTTGGCCTTTTAGAGCCCGTTTGATTTCATTCACCTTGTAGCCATTCTGCAGGAACGTTGTGCATAATTGTCTTATTTCCTCAGGGAGATTCTCCGGGTCTGAAATAGCTTTTGCACGGTTAATCGAAGTAGAACAAACCACTGTACATTAGGAGGCATGATGGTGGCTTTTACTGTTAAGGTACATCCGTGTGAGTGGGTTTTGATAGATGTCATGCATAAAGCTACCGTCCAGTTACCGTTGTATTAGAATGTCCAGGAATGGGGTGGGGGGGGGGAGGGCAACCATTTTAACAAAGATTAAGATTTCACTCTAAAAACTGGAATCTGATTGTAAACAAGGTGAGAGAGCAGAAAACGGATTGGATGAGGACTATCCAATCAGAGGGCTGGACTATAGGGGTATAAATACCACCGGACTTAGACATGCCCAGGTATCATCCCTGATGAAAATGGTAGAGTTTGTCATCGAAACGTGTTATAATTGATACCTATACCAAGCTGGAAACCTGAGAAGAGTTTATTTGTCAAATACGCCGGGAAAGCACTAGATCATTTTATTTTTGGCCAGAAAAGGACTTTCCTGCACTCGCTGATTTTCATCAAGCCATGCACTGTTCAAAAAAATTTATATCACATCAAAACAAGTCCAGTTTTTGATCATTGATCCTTTCACTAGCACATCCTATCTTTTTTAATAATAGAATATTTCACTGTATTAGTATTATCTAAAGTAACAGTTAGTCTCCAGGCAATCCGTCTCATCAAACCTCATGCATTTTATGCATTCAGAAGTCTTGCCCTGTGTGTTGTCTCTTTTACTTTTTCCCGTTACTTCATCTACCAGTGATTCCTCTTTTCATTTGGTGTTCATTAATACAATTAAGTATATTACAAATAGAACGTGGATTCAGCCTACTGATCTGAACAGTCCATGTTTATATTCAACCTTCTCACAAGTCGTAATCCTAATTCCACATACCCATATTCTTCCTGTATCTATTTGCACTCTTTACTATCAAATATATTGCTATGTGGTTTCTGATTCAATCAGGAGCCTCAAAATGGCCTTGCAAATGTGTGTGCAAAAGCACAGTTCTCCTGTTATTGTTCTAGATCTCATAGATGTAATATTATATCTATGTTCTCATTCCAAACCTTTTAGCCATTTGCTCCATCTATTCTAGCCCATTTCCTCTGAAGCATATTTTTAAATTCTTCTGTTTATTCTCTCCCGTTGAATAATGAGTGCTTCAATTTTACAAGTTTTATGCTTGCATTTACTCATATCAGAGAGCATCCTTTTTATTCTGTGGTGTACTGTTTTTATTATGTCAACATCCTTCTAATAGAAAAGAGCCCAAAACTGCTCTCTCCACTCTTGCTAAAATTTGTATATTCTCCATTCTGTTTTCAGGTTACCTTTTTGACTAAATTATTGTTAGTAGTAAATCATAAACACTAGAAAGTCTGCAGTAGTAAATCATAAACACTACAAAGTCTGCAGATACTGGAAATCCAAATCAAAATGCTGGAGTAACTCAGCAGGTCAGGCAGCATCCATGGAAATGAATAACAGTTGATGTTTTGGGCTGAGATCCTTCATCAGTAAACAGCTGATGTTTCGAGCTGAAACACTTCATCACTGAAATGTCAACTGTAATTTCCACAGATGTTGCCTGACCTGCAGAGTTCCTGATGAAGGGACTTGGTCCAAAATGTTGATTGTTTAGTCTTTTCCATAGATGTGGCCTGGCCTGCTGAGTTCCTCCAGCATTTAGTGTGTGTTGGGTGGGAAAGGTTAAGGGCTGGAGAGGAAGGAAACTGAGGAGAGTGGACTATAGGAGAAGGGGATCCAGGTGGAGGTGATAGGCAGGTGAGAAGAGGTAAGAGGCCAGAGTGAGAAATAGAAGAAGAGGGGAGGGAGAAATCAATATTCATACCATTAAGTTGGAGGCTATTCAGATTACCCAGTTAGTTAGTAGTATTAGTTTCTTTCTGTTTCTACCTTGCACTGTTCCCATTTCAGTTCATTCTATGCTCTGCTCAAATTTTCCAGACATAATCTTTCTATACAATATTATGACTGAGGAGCAAACTATTTTTATTGGAAGTCAGAATAAGGTGGTCGATCTTAAAAGTTGGCAACTGACCACCATTCTATCCAAGTGATGAATTTGACCATTTGACTAATCTATCAATGATTGCTTTTAAGTTTATAGATATTTATTACTGCTAATCATGTCTATTGTTGCTCTGAATATTTAAAAATGTGCAGACTGCCATGCAGCCTTTTTTAATGCAACTGTTTCCAATATTTGACAGTTTAAACCTGAATTCCCAATATGGTGTCTTCACATTGCCTACTGGCTAAAAAGCTACTTGGCTGTCACCTAACAATTTTGTCTGTTTCACTACTTTTCCCCAGAGTACTGTCCTTTGTAGTTTTATATTTATAATTAACAGTTTTTGTTTTAGATTCTTACATTTTGCCGAAGTGTAAAAGAATTTGCATTTCAACTGAATGGCTTGACTTCCCTATGAGCATTGATATTTTTGTTCAAGTCCCTGTGGTTTCTTTGTGACTTACTTTAGGAGACTTTGAAATGCATTTATTAGAAAGGGAAGAAGCTGGGAAGTTGCCAGTTTCCTGCAGAGTCCAGCACATCCCTGACAGCTGAATAGCAGTGGGGAGCGTTCCCCTTCTACAGTTTGTACATTACACTCTTATCTTTGCTGTTGCTACTAAGTAGATACCAGCCTGAGGGCAGAGCCTGAATTAAGTGAATGTCCGCCAGCAGTTCCTTTGATCTTGAACTACAATCAATGAACATGGGACTGGAAAGCAGCTACAACATGGTCTAGGTTAATTCTACAGATGTATATGGGGTTGACCTGAGGGTGTGGAATAGAGAATGTATTAGCTGTTTCATGAGAGTATTTCAAATTATTTTATTCAGAAATGAAATTATTGTGTCATTTGAGTTTAAAGGTGTCAGTCCATAGAAAATACCAGATGTTTCTCTGTTTAGAATGTAATTAAATGATTGATTTATAACTTTACTGGACCATGGCAAATTTACAACATAGAAGGAAGACTCGTATCCACGTTGGTCAAAAAAAAAACAGCATTGAACTAATCCTTTTAACATTTAGTCTGTGGCTATTCAGGCCACAGCTCTTCAAGTACATGTACAAGTTATTTTTAAATGTGATGAGGTTTACTGTTTCTGCCACCCTTTCAGGCAGTGAACCCCAGTCTCCTATGCACAGGGTGTAATAATTTCTCTCTTACCTTGTCTTGTCATACAGTGTGGAAGCAGGCCTCTTGGTTCATGCTGACCAAGATTCCCATCCAACTAGTCCTACTTGCCCATGTTTGGCCCTATCCACGTTAATCAAATCCTAATACTTCTGCAAATCACTTTAAATCTTTGTTGCCCAATTTTAACCCCAGTAAGGGAGATGAGTTCTTCCAATTTACTCTATGCAGGTCCTTTCCTTAACTTGATTAAGATTTGTCTTTGTCTCTTCTTCTAAAGAAAATAACCCTAGTTTATTTAATATTTACCCATTGCTACTATTTGTCAGGCAGTTTAATGTCCTCATAAATCACTTCTATGCCTTCTCTAGTGTAATCATATCTTCCCTGTAATGTGGTCAAAGCTGTGTTCATGCTGAAGTTGTGGCCTAACTAGCAATGTATAGTTTTTGCAAACCCTTCCTGCTCATAAATTCTGTCATGGCCAATAAAAGAAATCATCCCATTTGTTTTTACATCTCCTTATTGACCTTTCAAGATCTATGGATGTACATTTTCACAAACAAGAGAAAATCTGCAGATGCTGGAAACCCACTCAGTCCTGCTGAAGGGCTTTGGCCCAAAACATCGACTGTACCCTTTTCCATAGATGCTGCCTAGCCTGCTGAGTTCCTCCAGTATTTTGGATGTATACTTTCTCCTTGTTTCTTCATAGAATACAATGTCAGGACTTTCATCATATATTCCATTGCCTTGTTGAACATCTCCAAGTGAATGGATTAAATTTTATTTGCCCTTTATCTGCCCTGCTGACCAGACTCTGTATCTTGCTGCGGTTTAAAATTTTCTTCCTAACTGCCACCACATTGTTAATCTTTATCATTTCCTGCATAATTCATCAATTTGTGTGACAGAAAGTCAGGGACTGAGTACTGAGTGGAATATAAAAGCATTTTAAAAAATCTGCTTTTACAATTGAAACTATCCTGACTATGTCTCTTTCCATCAACTTTGATCAAATCTATCATCCGTAGCCCTCAATGGACTGAATGATGAATTTAAGGGCACTTATCACTCATTGAAGAACTTGAGTGAGGAAGACCGTCGGAGTCTGACTGATGCTGGAATTCTTACTGATTATATTGTTACTCCAAAGATGCTTTCATCTGGAATGGCCAGAGATTGGCCAGATGCACGGGGAGTCTGGTAGGTGTACTTTTTAAATCCCGCATGTTTGCTAAATAGTCAGTGATCTCAATGGATTGATAAACAATGACACTTCTGAATAAGTTTCCCCATGTTTTTGAGCCATTTATTGAATTCCTCTTACACATTGACATTTCACATCTATTTTAAATATACTTACAGCTTTTCAACCTGGTGAGCAACTTGGAATAGAGTATTAAAGGCTGGGAAGGAGAACAATTGATTTAGTGACCTTGTGGCAACTTAATGGAATACGGGGAACAAAAGGATCAAAAGGAGGTTTAGCATTAGACTATAATCAACTAACAGTACAGCTTGGAGAAATCCAATGGGTAGTTTGCCCAGCAAACAGCTTGACCATTGTCACTAGGAAACCCAGGAGAAACAGAAAACGCAGAATAGCTTAGTAGCTTGGCTCTTTTTGGGGTAAATAAATATAAATTTGTGTGAGTAGGGTGTGTTAAATTGTTATAATTCCTTATATTTTCTCCAACATGCAATGTTCAAAACTTTATAGTTATTGCTTTCACAATACTTAAAGAATTTCTGATTTTTCTTGAATCAAATTATTTTATTGGTACAGTTTTAAAACTGAGAAAAGTTGAATGTTACTGTGATAATAACATTAATTTTATTAAAAACATAAGTATGCGATGTAATTAGTATTATGATTGGTAGCTGCGGATAATAGATTAACAATGATGCTATTATACTTGACAAAGTATTGAGTTGTTGGCTTCTGTGGCTTCTCAAGACCGTCGCTTACATTCTAAACTACTCACACTATTATCCATCCAATTAAGAACCAAATTATGTTTAAGAGCATAAGACATAGGAGTGGCATTAAGCCATTTGGCGTATCAAGTCTGATCTGCCATTTCATCACGACTAAGCCAATTTTCCTCTTGGGCCCCCAATCTCCCCATATCCCTTCATGCCCTGTCCAATCAAGAATATATATATATAAAAAAAAGACTTGGCCTCCATAGTTGCCCGGGGAAAAGAATTCCACAGAAAAGACTCCCATTATTCCCACTCCTTGCCTCCAGCTAACCAGCTGCTGCTTTATCCATGCTAGAATCTTTCCTGTAATACTAGGCTCATAGCTTAAGCAATCTTATATATGGCACCTTGTCACAGTCCTTCTGAACATCCAAGCACACAACATCCACTTTGTCTATTATAGAAACAGAAAACCTACAGCACAATACAGGCCCTTTGGCCCACAAAGCTGTGCTGAACATGTCTTATTACCTAGGGTTACCTATTGCCCTCTTTTTCTAAGCTCCATGTACCTATCCAGGAATCTCTTAAAAAACCCCATCGTATCCGCCTCCACCATCGTCGCTGGCAGCCCATTCCATGCACTCACAACTCTGAGTAAAAAAAAACTTACCCCTGACTTCTCCTCCGAACCTACTTCCAAGCACCTTAAAACTGTGTCCTCTGGTGCTAGCCATTTCAGTGCTGGGAAAAAGCCTCTGACTATCCATATGAACAATGACTCTCATCATCTTATACACTTCAATCAGGTCACCTCTCATCCTCCGTCACTCCAAGGAGAAAAGGTAGAATTCACTCAACCTATTCTCATAAGGCATGTTCCCCAATCCAGGCAACATCCTTGTAAATCTCCTCTGCACCCTATGGTTTCCACGTCCTTCCCGTAGTGAGGAAACGAGAACTGAGCATAGTCCTCCAAGTGGGGTCTGACCAGGGTCCTATATAGCTGCAACATTACCTCTCAGCTCTTCCCACGATTGATGAAGGCCAATGCACTGTATGCCTTCTTAACCACAGAGTCAACCTGTGCAGCAGCTTTGAGTGTCCTATGGACTCGGACCCCAAGATCCCTCTGATCCTCCACACTGCCAAGAATCTTGCCATTAATACTATATTCTGCCATCATATTTAACCTACCAAAATGAACCACCTTACACTTACCTGGGTTGAACTCCGTCTGCCACTTCTCAGCCCAGTTTTGCATCCTATCAATGTCCCGCTGTAACCTCTGACAGCCCTCCATACTATCCACAACACCCCCAACCTTTGCGTCATCAGCAAATTTACTAACCCATCCCTCCACTTCCTCATCCAGATCATTTATAAAAATCAAGAGTAGGGGACCCAGAACAGATCCCTGAGGCACACCACTGGTGACTGACCTCCTTGCAGAATATGACCCATCTACAACCACTATGGGCAAGCCAATTCTGTATCCACAAAGCAAAGTCCCCTCAGATCCCATGCCTCCTTACTTTCTCAATAAGCCTTGCATAGGGTACCTTATCAAATGACTTGCTGAAATCCATATACACTACATCTACTACTCTACCTTTATCAATGCTTGTTATTTCTTCAAAGAATTCCAACAGATTTGTCAGGCAAGACTTTCCCTTGAGAAAGCCATGCTGACAATGGCCTGTTTTATCATGCTCTCCATGTACCCTGAGACTCCAACATCTTGCCAAAGAGGTCAGACTAACTGGCCTATAATTTCCTTTCTTTTGCCTCTCCCGTTCTGAAGAGTGGAGTGACATTTGCAATTTTCCAAGTCTTCTGCAACCATTCCAGAATTGTGATTCTAGAAAGATCATTACTAAATGCCTCCACAATCTCTTCAGCAACTTCTTTCAGAACTCTGGGGTGTACACTATCTGGTCCAGGTGACTTATTTACCTTTAGGCCTCAAGTAACTTCTGGTATCCTCTTTAATATTGTTGGCTAGCTTATTTTTGTATTCCACCTTTAACTTTTTAAACTTGCTTCTGTTGGCTTTTAAAAGCTTTCCAATCCTTTAGCTTCCCATTAACTTTTGCTCTATTATATGCCCTCTCTTCAGCTTTTACTTTGACTTCCTTTGTTAGCCACTGTTGTGTCACCTTTCCTTTAGAATACTAATTCCTCTTTGGGATCCATATATTCAGTACCTTCCAAATTGCTGCCAGAAATTTCAGCCATTGCTGCTTTATTGTCATCCCTGCCAGTGTTCTTTTCCAATCAATTTTGGCCAGATCCTATCTTGTGCCTCTGTAATTCCCTTTATTCCACTGTAATACTGATATATCTGACTTCAGTTTCTTATTCTCAAATTTCAAGGTGATTTCATATTATCATCACTTGCCCCTAAGGCTTCTTTAACTTAAGGACTCTAATCAATTCAGGTTCATTGCACAACACCCAATCCAGAATAACTGATCATCTAGTGGGCTCAACCACATAGGCATTTTAGAAATTCCCCCTCCTGGAATCCAGCACCAACCTGATTTTCCCAATCTACCTGCGTGGCTATTGTAATTTTGCCCTATTGGCCCACATTTTCTATCTCCTGTTGTAATTTGTAGGCCACATCCTTACTACTGTTTGGGGGACTGTGTACAACTTCCATCAGGGTCTTTTTACTCTTGCAGTTCCTTAGCTCTATCCACAATGATTCAACACCTTCCAACCCTTTGTCATATCTTTCTAAGGATTTGATTTCATTTTTTAACCATCATAGCAACACTACCCCCTCTGTCTTCCTGCCTGTCCTTGAAATACAATGTGTACGCTTGGACATTAAACATGTAAGCATCTCTCAGCCACAATTCAGTTATGTCTACTTCACACCTGCCAATCTGCAACTGTGCTGCAAGTTCATCTTATTCTGTATACTGCACACATTCAAATACAACAAACCTGTATTCACCTTTTTCAATTTTGTCTACCTTTTACGTTGCAATTCATCCTGTTGACTGCAATTTTGCCCTAGCAACAGCGACTCTTCACTACACATTGCCTTTGTTTGTAAATCAGCCAACTCATCTTAAGCACGATTCTCCACCTTTCTTACAATACCTGTATTGAAACACAGGCAGCTCAAGACACTAGTCGCACCATGCTCAACCTTTTGATTCCTAAATTTGTCTGAGGTTTTATCTGACTCCACAATCTCTCCACTAAATGTACTGGCACTCTGGTTCCCATCCCCCAGCAACTCTAGTTTAAACCTCACTGCGTGTCGTTAACAAACCTTCCCACTAGGATATTAGTTCCCTTCCAGTTTAGGTGCAAGCCATCCCTTCTGTACAGGTCTCCCCTTCCCTGGAAGAGAGCCCAATGATCCAAATATCTTTAGCCCTCTCTCTTACACCAACTTCTCAGTCATGTATTAAACTGTATAATCTTCCTAGTTCTGGCCTCACTAGCATGTGGCACTGCTAGCAATCCTGAAATTAGAACCCTGGAGGTCCTGCCCTTTAATTTAGCACCTTTTTGCAAAACCTCGTCACTCATCCTACCAATGTTATTGGTACCTGCATGGACCATGACTTCTGCCTGTGCACCCTCCCACTTAAGAATACTGAGGACTCTATCCAAGATATCCCGGACCCTGGCACCTGGGAGGAAACTTATCATCCAGGAATCTAGTTCTCGCACACAGAACCTCATGTCCATCCCTCTAATGAATCCCCTATCACCACACTGTGCCTCTTCTTCCCCCTTTCCTCCTGAATCACAGAACAACTTATTCCAGTGATGTGAACCATTTTAGTAGAAAAATGTTAGATGAACCAATAGTTTTGCATGAGTAGAGATGAGGAGATACGGAGTCTCCTATGAGGACCAATTTTTTGACATAAAAAAAACCTTTGATTAATCAGATAGAATCCCATTTGACTTCAAAGATACAAATGATAAATTTGCATTTTACAGGCACAATGATATGAAAAATTTTATTGTTTGGGTCAATAAAGAAGACCACCTTCGTATTAGTTCTATGCAACAGGGAGGGAATCTGAAACAAGCTTTTGTACAGTATTGTTTGGGTCTTAAAAAGGTAAGTAAAACCTCCATTTTTAAATATTAACTCTAGGTGTTAATCACTGCTGTACTGCATTTAAACAATGAAAACAGCTTAGAACAATATATTCCTTTTAAGGCATAGAAATTGAGGTCTGGCTACCAAGTGAAAATATTTGTAATATTGCAAAGAGAGGAATAAGGCTGCAGATTGGAAACATTTTAGAATTCACCAACCAAGAAATTGATAAGGAAAGGGAAAGGAGAATGCAAGACTAACTTAGTTAGGACCCCAAAAGTTTCTACTGACATAATTAAGAAAATAAATCATTTGTTAATTTAGGTCCCTAATTGACTGCATGAGCATTGGCAAAGAAATTAAATATTTTATTTGCATTGAGGAAACAAAGTAAAGCTCTGGGGAAACACAGAAAACAAGCCTAGAATGAAGCTGAAAGAAACCACAGTAAAAGTAAGGTGTGGAGTAAGCTAACAACATTGAAAACCACTAAAAACCCAGATTCTGATGATCTGCATTCCAAGGTTTAAAATGAAAAGCTATAGAGATGATGGGTACACATTTTGACTTCCAAAAATCTTTTGATTCTCAAACAGTGATTGTAGGGAGCAAATATAAAACAGGGAGAGATGAAATGGATTACAAGTTATGCTGATGTCAATTGAGTTGAAAAATTATAACTGGCAACAGTACGCTTAGAAAATAGGTAAGGTTCCACTGCAGACACCGGAATCTGGAGCAACCATCTGCTGGAGGAACTTGATGGAGTAGCATCAATGGGGAAAAAGAAGTTGTCAAAGTTTTACAGAACTCTACAATTCCTTACCTCCTACAGATTCTGCCCCTGAATTTCTCCAGCAGATTGCATTGCTGAAGGCTGGTCGAACATAGAACAGTACAGCTCAATATGGGCTCTTCAGCCCATGATGTTGTGCCTACCTTAGTCATTAAAGATATTGAGGGGAGATGTAGGGTTATCCCGGGAAAGAAGCACTGAGGTTAAAGACCACTCGTGTTTTTGAATGGCAGAGAAGGCACGAGGATCTGATTGGCTGGCTTGGTGTGCGTGTGTGTTGTCAAGAACCAAAATACAAATGAACTTATTTTGGCAGAAATGTCTGAAGATTGTCACAAATTTAAACTCTGGAAGAGAAATTTCATTAGATAGTGCTAACACTAGGTATTGCATAACTTTGTAGGTTCTGCCTAGATTGTAGCCAAAAGCTTTGCTACATTATATCTTAAAATATATACACCACTGGAGAATCTTAAATAAAGGAAATATAAGTAAAATTAGGAAGTAAAATGCAAATACAGTTCATTACTTCACTTCTTTAGATCATAAATTTCAAATACCATTCCACAAGCAGAGACCTGGTATTCCCAAGCCCGACTCTTATTTCCTCTACTGGCTGGAAAAACAGTGAACCCTGGAAGACAATCAGATCAGGAAGCGAAGGAAAAAGAAAAAAAATAACATCTCAACAAACCAATAAAAATGAACACTTGGTATTGGACTTCGATATTATTTTGTTAATGGAGCCAGACTAAAGAATATTTGCTGATGACTACCATAACATCATACATTTTCAGAAGACTGAGATATAACCAATTGTTTATCTAGCTTGAAGAAATATACCATCAGAAAAAGCACACCTTCATCTGGAAGGATAACCTAGGTTACGTGTTGACTTGCCCTTCTGAACTTGGAACAGGCATGCAGGCAAGTGTGCACATTAGGCTGAAGTACATCAGTAAGCATGAGAAGTTTGATGAGATCTTGCAGCGACTACGTCTGGAAAAAAACTTCATTGGTACGAAATTTAAAATTCCTTATTAAATTACTAATTCATTAACTACCGTACTTGAATTTAAACAAATGGTGAGTAGCACCAAGTTGGAAAGCATTGTTGAACTGTTATTAACAATCTGGATTTATTAAACCAAGTTTACGTCATAATATACTGACCCTTACCTTACAGCAGGAAAAATCCATTTCTTAAAAGTTCTCCCATTTCCCATCTTTATTGATCAGTATATATTCCATTTGTTGGCAATATATTTATGACTCTACACTAATATATTGCACTATGCCTATCCATACATTTGCACCATGCTGAATCTATTGAACTTTAATTCTCCATTCAAAATTAACATGTACCTCTATTGTTATAATTTGTTCACTTCAGACTGGAGTGCTTTTAAACACCTTACTTTTAGATATCGTATACTTTAATACATTTCATTTTCGTTAGTATTGAATTTTCCACTCCTATCAGATCATCACTCATGACTTTTGCCATTCAATAACAGAATAAATAAAAGTCAATGTAGAGAGTGCACAACAAAAGAGCGCCTGTGCAGAGAGAAGCATAATTTATATTTCAATCATCAATTTGGAATGTCAACTCTGCTTCATTTTCACTGAAGTTACTTCTCTTAACTGTTTCCAGCAACTTCAGTTTATATCTTAGCTTTCTAGCATCCACGGCATTTTGATTTTGTAGTTCAGTATTGTTCTTCGATTCTGTCTTATTAGTCCTGCACCGTCCCTTCCACAACACTTTGAACCTCTCATCAGACTTCCACCTCTCCCTCAATTGCCACAGCCCCAGAAAAAAATAACATGCCCTACCTGTTGAATCCAATTCATCCTCACACCTTCCCTGCAGCCTCTGACATAGTAGATTGTATAATTTTTTTCCTTTTACTAATTATCTCAATGAGAACTGCTTTTTTGAGGTTCTGCCTAATCTGTTAAATCATTAAGATCATCAAATATGTTTATTTGCTTCCAATTTGCATAGATTTCCGAAGAATTTACTTTGGCTTCTTTGCCATCCTGCCAAGTATTCAATATTTCAGCCCAGTATTAAAAAAAAAAATTCTCTTACCTGTTACTTCTACATCATATTCAATTAATTCATTAACCTGTTTACTGTAACAAGTTACTTGTAATTGATGAAACTCTGGGTATATTTATTATTACTTTTCTAGGTGCTGCCCTTGTTTCCACTGAAAGTGAAGTCTGTGATATCTCTAACGCAGATCGAATAGGTTTCTCTGAAGTTCAACTTTTGCAGCTTGTTGTCGATGGCATTAAACTGCTGATAAACATGGATAAACATATTGAACAAGGAAAATCTATTCATGAACTTATTCCTGCTCAGAAATAAATGTACATATTCAGTAAATTTAGTGAGATGAAATTTTCTTCAAAGATGTGATGTGAAACATTTCATGTTATGAGACACTAAAGATAAAATATTTGTAGACTAAACACAGCATTACACAATACTTAAAAAGAAAACTTAAATTTTCCAGTTGCATTTCTGTCACTATTTTATATATGCTTGAAATAAAACACCAGTTCATAATTCCATGCATACGTGTGTTTTTATATTACAAAAGATAATTCTATATTCACCTTTTGTTTATATCAACACTATCAGTGATGGTAGGTTTTCTAATTATCTAAGGCAGAAACCCAGAGCAATAATTAAAAAAAAAACAATGTAGTTAAGGTTGGGAATATTTAATTTTCATGTTTCTTAACAGATACTATTTCATCAGGACCAGTGGAATACAAGTACAATATCCTTGATAACGATCATAAACTTATTCTGAACATGACAGGCCATTTCATGCACTTTAGAGATCACAAAACCCATGGAGTTTACAATTATCAGAAAGCATCTTAAAAAAATCTTTCTGCATTATGTTTAAAAAAAAATGGCTTCAGATTCCCCATTTTTTGGTTGTATTTAAGTGGTTTAGATGATCTTCAATGTACTTTGCTGCAGGGAAAGTTGCAGCTCTGGCAGTCTTGAAAGCTTCCCACTGCTCAGCTCTGCGTTGCTTTGCATGACCTTTTTCTTGTTCCTTTGTCATCCAAGGACGGCTGAGCCAGTATTCTGTCTCCTTTTCAATCTCCAACCTCTGAAGTACATTGCGCTTCATTTGCCACGTAATCTTTCTCGGACGTCTGTATTTCCCTATCCATTGTTTGCCTGGTATTCCTTTTCGAAGCAAAAATGCTGTAAGAAACATTTTGCTACAACTTTACCTTAAAAGAAACAGTAAACAACAATAATCGGAATGTGATCTCTAAACATTAAATATTCTAATACAAGCGGAATCTCAAATAACAAAAAATCAATGCAAACAACTGGTGAACAGCTGAAGTTCAGCAGGTGACCCTAAGCTCTTCTTGTACTTTAAGATTTTCCAGATGTTTTGCAGCCAATTAATTACTATGAAATATTGCCATTTCTATGTAGAGAAATATGGCCAGACATTTGTATATTGCCAGGAACAAGTTGATCTGTTTCAAGACTTGGTATATTTTCATGATTCTATGAATATGACAATTTCCGAATAAACTGGGAACTTTTGTATTTGGCTGAGACGATATACTAGGTCTGTCAAAAACATAGCCCTTGCTAATATTAGTCTTTCTATTTTGTGGCAAGCAGGGCACTAAACCAGAACCTTCATAGTTACCCATCTCCATTCAACTGAAGAAAGTTGTTATTTATTTTAGAGTGTTATGGAAAGGTGCAGAATTATAAACTCTGCAAAGTTCAAAGTAACTAAGCAAGAAAGTAAGTCCTATTTATTCAAGAGTTTTCTTGCTACAAGAAACAAAAAAAAAGTTAGAAAAGCCTTTGATGTAACAGACGCAAACAAGAGAAAATCTGCAGATGCTGGAAATCCAAAATGCTGGTGGAAAGCAGCAGGCCAGGCAGCATCTATAGGAAGAAGTACAGTCCATGTTTTGGGTCAAGACACTTAGTCAGGACCCTTTGATGTACAGCATTTGATTTTGTATTTTGGGAATATAACCTAAAGTTGTAACCTACAGCTGCAGGCTTAAGGTGGCCACGGTCACAAAGTAATTAGTGCAACACTTTACAGCACTGGACATCACCAATTGCTGTTCCATTCTCACTGATGTCTATAAGGAACTTCTATGGTATACCCATGTCCGAGTGAGCTTCCTCCAGGTGCTCCAGTTTCTTCCCACATTCTGAAGACTACGGTTAGGAATCAGGAGTGTCGGTGAGCTACGTTAGTGCCAGAAGCACGGCAACACTTACAAGCTGCTGCCAGCACAATTCTCGCACTGTCTTACTTGTTTAGGCAAAGTGACAACTTTACCTTAAAGTTTTTCACTATATGTTTTGATGTACAGGTGACAAAACTAAATCTTTAAACCTTTCTTTGTGGAAATAGAAAACTATGCTGATAAAAGCTTTATACTGGAACAAAGCCTACCTGGAGCTGTAAATTTCAAAGCAACTGACATCTTGCATCTAACTTTATGAACAGTTGTTAGAAGCATATTATAAATCAGTGGTTCTCCATATTTACTGTCCACATACACCCCATTCATTATGAACATTTTCAAAGAAGATCCATCTCTGCAACCTACTGCCCATTCTCACCTTTTCTCTGTAAAGATGATTTTGCTTCTTAAATTGGTCTCATATCTCTCACAGCTTAATACGCAAGCTGCTTCTGTTGCACATCACTGAAACAAAGTTAACGGAAGACACCAATGAGATTCCTTGAGGTGCATTATTCTCATCAGCAACTTCTTAAACGCTCTACATATCTCTTCAGTTTCTGCTAACTTTTCAACATCATACTCAAGTGACATACATTGTATAAGCACAGCCCCTTCAGTCCTTAATAAACAGACACCTGCCCCAAGAGAAATTCTTTTATGGGCATTTGATTTTCTTTGGGATGCTGCATCTCAAAAGATGACATCAAGTTTCTCATATACAGTACTGTATGCTGTTCAGATACTTCAGTTGAGAATGATTAACATCCACATAACATTTCATTCAAATAAAATATTAGAAGTTAAATACAATATTAAATGCTCCAATAGAAGACAACTGTGTATGCCTTCTTCTAACATGCACGAGTTGTTAAGGTTCCGAACAGAACCGTAGAGAACATGGAGGTCCATGAGCCAGTCCTCCTCGGGTGATCAGAGGTGGAGGGGAGTCAGCAACTTTAAATCCCTTGGTACTAGCATTTCAGAGGATCTGTCCTGGACTCAGCGTGCAAGTGCATTACGAGAAAAGCATAGCTGAGTCTCCACTTAGAAGTTTGCGAAGATTTGGCATGACATCTAAAACTTAAAAACTTCTATAGATGTGTAGTGGAGAGTATATTGATGAGTTGCATTACAGCCTGATATGTAAACACCAATGTGCTTGAATGGAAAATCCTACAAAAAGTAGTTGATACAGCCCAGTCCATCACGGATTAAACCCTCCCCACCACTGAGCACATCTACGTGAAGCACTGTTGCAGTAAAGCAGCATTCATTGCCAGGGACCCCCACCACCCAGGTCATGCACTCTGCTTGACGCTGCCATCAGGAAGGTGGTACAGGAATCTCAGGACTCACACCACCAGGTTCAATAACAGTTAGTACCCCTCAGCCATCAGGCTCTTGAAATAGTGGGGATAACTTCCTTTGGCCCATCATTGGAATGTTCCTAAAAACTATCAAGCGTCTTCATCTCATGCTCTCGATATTTATTATTATTACTTTTCTTTCTTTTGTATTTGCACACTGGTTGTTTGTCTACCCTGTTGGGTGCAGTCTTCCATTGATTCTATTACAGCTCTTGGACTTATTGAGTGTGCCTGCCAGAAATGAACGTAATGACATACATGTACTTTGGTAATAAATTTACTTTGACTTTTGATATCAAAATATTCCAATTCTACTGGGGGAAGAGGGTCATCACTCTCTACAAAAGTCTTCATACACTGCTGCAGCTTCTCCACATCATTTAATAGATTTATTAACCATTTGAGGTAATAGTTGTAATTGTCCTGGAACCAACTGTCATTTATGAAAGGTAGTTCCACTTGTAAAAAGTGGCTCAGTTTTGGAATTGTTTCCTACCTTCACTTCTGAACAGTCTTGCTATGTCACCAGGTCCAAGTCTGAATGAACAGACACACTGTGAATACTTATGAATAGCCTGAAGACTTCAAGCAAATCTTATGTTAACCTGTGGGATTCAGGAAATAAAACCCTTTCTTACCTCAAGGATATATTGTTTGTCAGAAAGGAGGAGACGTCATTAGGCCACTGTTCTACTCTCTCTACAGTCAGGGCTGTGTGGTTATGCATAACTTAAACGCAATTTATAAATTTGCAGATGACACCACTGTTGGTGAAATTTCAGATGGCAAGGAGCTGTTATACAGGAGTGAGAGATCAACACTCAAAATACTGGAGAAACTCAGCAAGTCAGGCAGCATACTTAGAGGGGAATAAACAGATGACGTTTTGGTCCAAGACTTCTTCAGGACTGGTGTTTCTACCAACAGGGAGTGCACAGAACAGTATAACACAGTACGAGCTAGTTGGTCGAAGATGTTATGTTTTTGCACTATACTGCTGCCGCAAAACAAATTTCACGACATATAATACAGCGATAAAAAAAACTAATTCTGAATTGGCCCAGCATCCTACTAACCAATCGAATGAACCTGCGCTACGATACCCCAGCAGTCGTACACAGACTGACTACTTGGCCCAGCAGCACCTTCCTCGTTTTCTACCGATACCATAAGCAATTCAGAACTGAGGAAACCGAAGGGCTTATTCTCCCAAAGGTGTCACCAGAACTGCACTGCGTTTGCAGCACCGTCCGGTTTCCTCAGAACAGCTACAGCAGAAACTGCACATGCAGGAAGTCAAAACCCGTACTCACCTCCAACGGGCGACTGCGAGCCGGGCGCCACCGCTTCATAAGCTCGAGCTTGATTGGCTCAAACTTCCACAAAGTGCGCAGATATTATTGGTTGCTTTCAGTTCCCGTAGTAATAGGCGCTGCAATTGGTGGGTGGCACGCCTGCTAGGTGGTTTGCCACAGGTGACAAGGGGATGGTGAAAGGGAAGAGGGTGGCGGATCACGGCGGTAGCAGAGCGGCACCTTCCCTGTACCGTCAAAGATCTAACGCGATTCTGCAACACATCGTCAGAACCCCAGATGGGTCGTCTTCCAACTGGTTTCGGGTCCGCCCACCTCCCCCCAGCACCCGCATCCTCTTCGACCACCTCGTAGTCCCATTTAAGCACCCCACCCATCCCAACCGACTGCACAACGCCACAAACCATCATGTGTCTCACTGCCCGTCGCCCTGTTTCGTTTCCGTTGTCACCTTGATCATCCACCAGCCGACCGTGGCATTCCACGCACCCATCCAGTATCAAGCCGCAAACAATCCCACCACCATCCTCTCTTCCTGACACTGTATTTGCTTTAGGTCAAGCCACTGAGAACTTATTCTTTCATCCACTAGTTATTTATGACTTACTGTTTACACAAAACCAATTCCACTACCATCTAAAGTTAGAATGTCACACTGCAACCCCTTAGCTCTTATAGTTCGCAACACCTGCGCTGACCATCAAGCTCCGCTCTAATTAACCCCACGTTTCCTCTCACATCCCCATCAAGTCCGCCAGACATACCCCGCCCCCCCCATCCAATTTTTCGCCACGTATCTACTGGCAACCAATGAACATACCGACCAGCATCTCTTTGAAGGAACCAATGCGTCATGTGGAGAACATCGGGATCCAGCCTACATTTCTGCAATTGTACATTAGCAACAACAGCCATTTCCACTGTGTTGCACTTGCCTGTTCAGTAACTTTCTCTGTTTGCCCCACACTTGTTCAATATTATCTACTCAAAACCAACCAGCTCTACTCACATAAATCCAGATCTCGCCACCGAGTTAGTATTTGTCTCTGCTACTTGGCTTCATTTCCTCAATACATTTTGTTTGAAGTCCTCAGGAAAAACTCTTCTGACATAAAATACATTCTCCATTCTAGCTAATTCCCATGGCACCTTAATATTAACTTATCAAGAGAAATGTTTGAAGATAGGCAAAGGATATTTTAATTCTATAAATATGAGCCAAATTTTGATCCAGATGTTCAGTTGATGAATTAGTACATACTGTACTGTAGAAGGGTCTCAGTCCAAAATGGCAACAGTTTATTTATTTCCACAGATGCACCATTTTGTGTACTGTACCATTTAGGATGTTATGGATACAGTCCTAATTAGTTTAAAAATCAGTTTAATTAGTTTAAATCTCAACCTAAGTAGTTTACAAATTGTAACTACAGTTTAAAGGTAAGAACAAAATCCCACCTTGGCACAGTTATACATCAACGTTTGAAAACATGAACAGCTCAGAAACAATGCCTTGGGATAAAGGACAGATGACAACATTACAGAACAAGAAAGAGGCAGTATTGATGACATTATTTAAAGAGAAATGGAGGCTCAGTTCAAGGATACCAAGGTTGAGAAAAATCTGGTTTAGCTTTGGACAATTCCAGAAAGCAATTTCTATTAAAAGCAAAATACTGCAAATGCTGGAAAATGAAATAGGAAATGATGGAAATACTCATCATTGGGTGAGAAAATGATTTAGCATTATCATTTAGTTACCTCTCTGAACCCAGTTCCACTGCAATGCTGTCGCCTGAAAAAATTAGCTCTCTGTTCCTCTTCGCTTATGGTACATTGGCCTGCTAAGTATTTCTAGTATTCTGTTTTTTTTGAAATTTTCTTTGACTAATAGATCTAAATCTAAAATTAACAGTGACTTTTAATTTAGTGATTTCACACATCAATAAATATTCAAAGCAAATGAGATTTTTAAAATTAAGATTGTTGTATAATAAATAATTATGACAAAATGCCATATTACAGACAGCATTCTTGATTAAAAGCAAAATATTGAATAATATTTATTTGTTCTATTTAGTTGCCATATAAACAAGTTTATTTTATGATAATGTAAGCCGCAAAACTATAATGTACAAAAATTTGGTCCCATTCGCCACATTGTACAAAGGATGGACTGTTGCTTTCTTCTCTACTTGGACAATACTGTCCATTACTAATGTAATATTCAAGTTTCTTTATAAGGTTACTTTCTTAAATATGCCATTTTTACATAATGTAAGGAATGTAATCTGGTATAAACAAATTAATAGAGAATGTAAATAAAAGAATGAATGCTCTTCTACCTTGACATCCAATGATCTGAAGAAAACAATCCTATGAAAAGGTTAAAATGAAATAAAACTTACACCATGTTCCAGTCATTTCAAATTTGTTTTAATATCTTGCACCAGTGAAAATGTATCCATGTACCTTGCACTGAGCTCCTCTCATTTAACATAAAGGGGAGGGGCAAGTATGACTGTCCAAGCATCTTCTAAGACAGCAAGTTCAACATCATTCTGAAACACGACCGCCACTGGAAATAAGCTACATTACAGAGTATTTACAATCCAAAGCTTCAACCTAAGATTGCTGAATGTTTAGGCAATCACAGACTTAGTTTACCTTCTGATAATCAGAGTGCATATCTGATCACAACATGTATATTGACAGGGTTCGATTACTTTTCCAAATTGTCACGAGTGCAGACAGGGTCAAATGCTAATATTACAATAATTACAACATAAAATACAATTGCACAATTAACCTACATGGTTAATTTGGTACAAAACATGTATTAAATGTACCATTACTAGTGGTTTTACATTGTACATCACTAGTAATAAAGGAAAAAAATCCTTTAATTTGTGAAAGCCTAATAATTACAATGCACATTACCGGTATACTGTCCTGGAATAAATACAGGAAATCTGGTAAACTATTCAGTACAAGAGATTACAGTTAGGGTAGGAAATCATACCATTTAACATGTGAGCTTTACTATATTATACACGATTTGAAAATGTGAATGGTGTGTATTTGTAATCTCACAGAGCACAAACAAAATGATGAGGACCATCATCCTGAAAGGTGAATGATATTTCCTGAGCAACTTTTCCAAAGCTGTTTTGTGCTATTAATGACGATATCATAATATGGAGGGAATCATATTGGGCATCCAGATAACAAAAGATCATAATGGCTTCAGTTTTGTGGTGGAGTGGAAAGGGGAGATCAAATTTCAGTAATATGAAATCACAAACTTTTATTTATCTAACACCCAAAATGTAGTTAGTGCTAAAGAATTTCAAGCTCAAAAACACATGAAACATTAAAATGAGCATTTCTGTACATAAATCAGGACACAACTATACAGTACCTGTAGATGTTAGGTATTACTTTTTATTGTACAACTATATGAACATAAGCTGTGACAATGCTCAATATACTTACCTGTACATGTGGAAATAAGATCACAATTCGTTAAAGCTAATTCACAATAAGCCATACGGATCCAGGTTTTACAATTTATAATCACAATATATATAACCTTATTGCGACGGAAATTTCTAACCGTTTATTGGTATGAGGGAGGAAGTGGGATTGGTGGCAAAACTCACGCACATTAGCAATAATACCAGTACATTCATGAGTGAACTGTATATCATACAAGAAACTTCCCTGATCTCATATTACAGTTTTTCTTCACAACTTCAGCTCATTAGCAATTTTGGATGCAATGTTCTTGAATGCTATAGACGTTCCTGATATTCGCTTAAAACGAACACCATTTAGAGACAAACGTGGCAACTTGCAGACCTCCATTTCCCATTGAACCAAGTTGTCCTGTCGAGCATCGCCATGAACACAGAACAAAAGGAACCTTTCTCGTTGCTCATAGTCACAGTTATTAGCATCCAGCACCTTTCGAATCTCTCGCATCATATCATTGGGATCCATTGAACTAGTTGTCTTCATGCTCCATGTGAACCTCAAAGACCTTGGTTTTGCATCTTTGCTGTCATCTCTTTCTTTGTCCTTTGGTTCTCCTGACATACTCCTAAAAGTAGAGACATATCAGTTGTACAGACATAATGGATATAGATTCTTGGCCTGCTTTTATCATATTTCATATCACCATATGAAGATAATCTAAAAAAACACTGCAACTCTCACAAGCTACTCTGGTATGAGTAACATGTATTTAGTAACTACGATGTAGGATAAAACAGTTTTGCAATTTGCAGCTGAAGCAGTAAGAGTTACTTTGAAGAAAGCTCAGCTAAAACACTATACAGAGGTTATTTGGCCAGCTTTAGTACTTTTCTGCTCATTTCATTGTAAGGATATTATGGCTTATATGCAAATATTAAATGGTGCTACATTTAAATAATATTTTTTATTTCATATTTGAGTTATTGGTGTTAAAATCATTACATTTTGAACTACTGTATTACTACTATTGTCCTTTGTCCTGAGGAAGGTTTATAAAGACAAAGCTAGACTTCTGTGGGAGAACATGATACAAATTAATTTAGAACTCCAGGTACTACAGACACTGGAGAACAATTAATAAAAGCAATTAGTTCCATTAATGCTTTTTATGCAAAACACCAATCATCTCTCAAATTAACTTTAAAATATTATTTGTTGTCCTAAGGATAATTTTAACAGTTTCTGTCTTTGGAATAGTTAACATACTGTACATGATACATGAAAATCCCAAAATTAGACCCTTTCGTTTTCCAATCATTTATCCATTATACCCATAACAATTTGGGAAATATATAAATATTCCAAACCATTAAGTATTTTAACAGCTTCATTATTACAATCGGGACTTCTATCATGATAATATTCGTGCAAGAGTGAAAAGGTCCAAGGTCCATTCGTTTGGCTCTTCCCAGCTGCACAATTGCCCTTTACAATGACATTAGACTATACTTATCTATCAATCTCTATCAGTTAGTTTACAACATAAATCAGTTAGTTTACAGCCAGTTACTGTAAACACTTGTAACTTTGGGAACTCAAGTTTCACCTTTCAAAGTATGCTATAATTACTTTCATATTTCATATATTTCTTATACCATATCCCAACATCCATTCAATGTTCATTTTATAGTGGAAAGAGCTTTTTCTTGAGAAGATGGATCCTAACGGCAACAGTAGTGTAGGTAACAAGTTTGACATAATATTGGTTGAATTTTTTTTTTAAAAAAAATGAGATTCCACAGTTTTATTGGACCCTTTATGGATTTTCCATGTTAGCTGACATGTCAGGGTTGTAACTCAAGTAATTAGGCCTTTTTGACACAAATTATCAGTGCTGTGTTACAACCAGATTAATTTTAAATCAGTGACTCAAACTTCACTGGAAACTCTTCAGATGAGCATGCAGGTGTTTCCCTTTGCTCAAATCACTGGGAGTTCACCAAAAATGTTTGGCAATTTATGGTAAATTGGCATACAGTACCTCTGCAAAATTATTGCATATTCAAGAACCCATAAAGCAGGTGTCATAAACAGTGCCAATTTCCCAGCATATTTTTTTTGCATATAAATAGAACTAAAACAATCTACAAAAATCTTGTGGAACAACACAAATTTGATCTTATAAGCCATCCTTCTGTTATCTAGTATGGATGACGGATTTTATATTGTGATTACCAAATATTCTTGTACTCCCTTCCAACAATAAGTGAATCACTAATCAAAATCCTCCAGTCAGGAAAGAGAAATCTTGAATGTGAACTGTAATCTAAGCAATTATTGCAAATGTGGAAGGACCAGAAACAGTCTCATTGCTGATGAAGGTCATTAACGTTTTAACTACACTAGCAATACTGAAGTTTCTCTTGGGCCAGAGATAAAATGCTATTAGGATGAGGGGTCTGGAATATGAGGTCAAAATAAAAAAAATGTTCTACTGCATTTCACTTGATATTATAAATTTATGAGATAATGCTTGGCTAAAATTCAACCTATGACATTGAATTTATGAAACCAGAGATGACAATACTGTATATACCATGGTTATTCCTGTAAACGGTCTCATATTCTGAAGGAGCCTTTAGTATTGATTCACATTTCAGTCAAGAATACCCTTGTGAGTTGTGCTGCTGCTTCTCTTTATGCAGTAGAGATAAAGAAAAAATGCCTTTTGTTATACTTCCATTCTTCAGCCATTGGTGTTCTTAATGATCTCTACATGACTGTCTCCCACCCCTCACCAGCAATAACTTATATGCTGCTCCTTTGCAACAACATTTAAAAATCCTGTTTCTATAGTCTTCCAAAGACATAAAGCAACACCTTAGTGCCATTTATCCTGATCACTGCAACATCTCTGAAGTTACTGACTTCTCAAAATACAGTCTGACAAGCAGAAATTTATTTCAACTACTGGGAGAGTTTAAAGCTACAGACACCAATTTCATTGCTCCAACTCTGGTCACAAATCCATGCCAACACTAAGACCACTTAGTGTTACCCTTTTGATCGAATCCAACTTTGCCTCTGCTCATCTGCTGCAGAACCCTCATCTATGCCTTTAAAACTTCCTTATCTGACTATTCTAACAGAATAGTGGCTAACCTCACATACCCTCAATGAGTTTGAATCATCTAATTATTTCCCTTGTGTATTAACACATCAGATCCCATTCAACCACAGCTAGAATGCTGGAGGAACTCAGGAGATCAGGCAGCATCTTACCCAGACTCGTTATAGTTTATAATGTGCTGACTTGCACTCTACCTTGGGTACGAGTTGAGTTTAAATCCTCAACATTTTTTTCAATGCCCTTTTCCTCTTTATTACTGCCAGCTCTTCCAGTGCTGTTACAGCAAAATTTGGCTCCCTCATTTCTGCCCTCCTGCACTTCCATCACTTCACCTGGTGGCTTTGCTTTCAACGGCCAAAATTCTCTGGAATTTCCTTCCCTGTTTTCCTATTTTACAATGCATTATAAAAGCCTACGTTTTCACAATTCATCTGGCCCTTTCCTAACATCTTTAACATAGCACCGTGTCAAATTTAGTTTCTTAATTATCCTGTGAAGTTCTAGGGGATATTTAGTAGTGTTAAGTGTGCCACAAATATGGAAGTTGATGTTCATAATGAAGGAATGACAAAATGGCTAGCAAAAACGCCAACCGTTGCAGTCCCCAAAATATACAATTTATCTTCAGCTTGTTGGAATAGTATTAACAATTTTAACAAGTGGCCCACTATTTTATTCAAAATATAGGGTATCATTTAGTTAGAAAGCGCAGTTTCCATTTAATGCTTCACAACAAACTTCAGTTTGGGGAAGGACAACTATCAAACAACATGTTTATTATTGATATGTTCAAGAAATGTGTGTTTATCTTTAAAATCTGTGTCATCTATGTCAGAAAATGTTTACTTCAAACTTTTTGATGCTTTGTTGTCTTTTTATTGCACATTAATGAATGCCCTTCCCTTTCCAGAGAAAAGAAATGCACTAAAACGTATACCATATTCTTGCTAAAAAAAAAATGGTGACCTTCACCAACACAATTTCAGCAACCAGAATAATCATGACACATGACAATAATAGCAGTGGCACCTCACCTTGCAGTGTCAGCTCTGCCACTGCCTTCAACTTCACTCGGGCCCCTCAAAAGCAATCAGAATTAAGGTTCAGTGCAAATAGAGGAAACAAGATAACATATTAGAGGTCTGAAAATGAAGTTGTGAATCCAGATCCCAAATACATGACAGCAAATCAACACCATGGGTTTTTAAAAAACTACACAAAAACAAACAAGTCAAAATTTAATACTTCCTGAACATGGTCAACTGTTATATTCTTCATTTAGGACTTCAAGGTCTGGACCATTGTTGTGCAAGCAGGTTAAAAGCAAGTGGAGGGAAGAAATCCATCTGCATCCAAAAATGAATCTTCAGTATTCCTATTTAGCATCAATACAGTTATTTGACTAGGTAGCTAAACACCATTTTTGTGGCTTAAAATCAATGTAACAAACTAAAACATTTTATAACCCTGGAAAGCATAACCCATTATAAATAGAATGAAACAACACATCTGCTGGCGAAACTTACTATAACATCTACTGTATCAAGCAGTTTGTTGTATTGTAGTGAGTGTCAAGATAAACTTGAATTTGCTCAAAGAATATCACCCCTGTTGCAGACACTAAAAACACAGATTTGCTCTCCTCCTCCTCCTCCATTTCCCACAAAATGAACTTAAAGTTACACAAGTTAAATTTATGCTTTGCATCTTTTCCATCTACAAGACAAAAAAAAACAGGAACTCAGTTTGAGCAAAGGTAGTTGTTTAACTGAGTTAGAACCCTGACTTCCAATGTTAAAAATTCACAACTATCATTCTTCGGTTCATTTTCTTCATTCTCAACTTTTACATTTCTTCCACTATTAAGTTTGTTTTGGAATTGATACATGTTGCACAATACTTATAAAAAGTATTCAGTCCCCTTGGAAGTTTTCATGTTCTACTGTTTTATGACATTGAATCACAGCAGATTTAATTTGGCTTTTTTTTGACACTGAGCAACAGAAAGAGATTCCTTCATGTCAAAGTGAAAACTGAATTCTGCAAAGTGATCTAAATTAATTATAAATATAAAACACAAAATAATCGATTGCATAAGTATTCTCCCCCTTTAATATGACACATCAAATCACCACTGGTGCAGCCAATAGTTTTTAGAAGTCACGTAATTAGTTGAGACCATAAGATACAGGAGCAGAGGTAGGCCATTTGGCCCATCGAGTCTGCTCCGCCATTCAATCATGGGCTGATCCAATTCTTCCACTCATCCTCACTCCTCTGCCTTCTCCCCATAACCCTCTGATGCCCTGGCTAATCAAGAACCTATTTACCTCTGCCTTAAGTGCACCCAATGACTTGGCCTCCACAGCCATTCATGGCAACAAATTCCACAGATTTACCACCCTCTGACTAAAGTAATTTCTCTACATCTCTGTTCTAAATGGATGTCCTTCAATCCTGAAGTCGTGCCCTCTTGTCCTAGACGCCCCTACCATGGGAAATAACTTCGCCATATCTAATCTGTTCAGGCCTTTTAACATTTGGAATGTTTCTATGAGATTCCCCTCTCATTCTCCTGAACTCCGGGGAATACAGCCTAAGAGCTGCAGACCGCCAGTTAAAAGGAGATCACCTGTGTGCAGTCAGGGTGTTTCAATTGATTGCAGTGAAAATACACCTGTGTCTGGAAGGTCTGTCTGCTGGTGAGTCAGTATCCTGGTAAAAACTACATCATGAAGACAAAAGAACACTCCAAGTAACCCTGCAAAAAAGTTATTGTACAAGTCAGGAGAGGAATACAAGAAAATTTCCAAGTTACTGAATATCCCTTGGAGTACAGTTAAGTCAATCATCAAGAAATGGAAAGAATATGGCACAGCTGTAAATCTCCCTCAAGCAAGCCATCCTCAAAAACTGAGTAACCATGCAAGAAGGGGACTAATGGGGGAGGCCACCAAGAGACCTATGACAACCCTGGAGGAGTTACAAGCTTCAGTGGCTGAGATGGGACAGACTGCGCATACAACAACTGTTGCCCGGGTGCTTCGCCAGTCACAGCTTTATGGGACAGTGGCAAAAAGAAAGCTACTGTTGAAAAAAACCCACATGAAATCTTGGCTGAAATTTGCCAGAAGGCACGAGGCAGACTCTGAAGTCAGCTGGAAGATGGTTTCATCAGACTATAGAACCTAAGTTGAGCTTTTTAACCATCAGACTAAAAACTATTTGGCAGAAGGACACTCCACATCATCAAAAGCACACCATCCCTACCATGAAACCTGGTAGTGGCTGCATTATGCTCTGGGATGCTTCACTGAAGCAGGCCCCAGAAGGTTTGAGAAGGTAGAGGGCAAAATGGATGCAGAAAAATACAGGGAAATCCGGGACGAACTCTAACGTAGTCTGCAAGAGAACTGCGACTTGGGAGAAGAAATGTTTTCCAGCAAGACAATGACACCAAGCATAAATCCAAAGCTATATAGGAATGGCTTAAAAACAACAATGTCCTGGAATGGCCAAGTTAGAGTCCAGACCTCAATCTAATTGAGAATGTGTGACTGGACTTCAAAAGGGCTGTTCACTTATGATCCCCATGCAATCTGACAGAGCTTGTGCAGTTTTGTAAAGAAGAATGGGGAAAATTACAGCATCCAGATGTGCAAAGCTGACAGAGACTTATCCACACAGACTCAAGGCTATAATTGCTGCTGAAGGTACATCTATTGAATACTGTCTTGAAGGTGATGAGTAATTATGCAATCAATTATTTTGTAGAATAATTGATTTGTAGAAATAATTATTCTACAAATAATTATTTGTAGAAATTTGTCTTCAGTTTGACACGAAAGAATCATTTCTGTTGATCAGTATCAAAAAAGTTAAAATCCTGTGATTCAATGCTATAAAAACAACAAGACATGAAAACTTTCAAAGGGGATGAATATTTTTTATAGGCACTATGTGATAAATACACAATATTGTAATTTAAGCAAATTAATTATGGCTTCTTATAAACTGGCATACTTCATGGCACATGTAGGCATGCCACTAGAAAGAACTATTTAGCACTTTGTGTTACCACATGCTATTAAGCCAAACTTCCTTCAATACGTTCAGATTACTCCTTATGTGAAGATCTGGAAATAACTTTCTAGCATTTTTTTTAAAAAACCTGTTTTGAAGTACTAAAGAGATGAAAAAGGATCAACTCCCATCTGAAATTTTAAACCTTCTTTTCTTCAATTGTTTTTTATATATAACTTTCTTTTTTATTCACACTAATTACTGTTGCAGCAATGCACTTCATCCTTTTAACTACTATATGTAAATCAAAATCGCTGCATAATCAATGGGAATACAAATGACCATGATACTTTTTAACAAGGGATTTTAAGAGGTTTGGTGGAAAGAACAAAAGACTATTACCTCACTTCAAGGAGTCATCAGAGAATCAATAAATACCTACAACTGACTGCTAGGTTGACAAGAAATTATTTTGAAGTAGAGGATAATACAGCTGTTTGGCAAGATACTAAAACTGCAGGAAGTTCTGGATTAACGAAGCAAAAGGAATAGTTAAAAAAATGTGGGTTGACTGACTTTCTGTACCATTTATGACTCTGCAGTAATTTGTCAGCACTCTGTTCTATGGTGCATCATTGTACATTCAAGCTGCACCTCCTGAAATGAGCACTCCAAAGGAATGCCATAGTCCAGATTTTAATTGTTGCAATAAACATTAAGTGAAAGTTCTAATTGTTTCCACACACATTGAAGATCTTAGAACATTACAGACATATTTCTAAAGATAATTCAGGACACTGGGATATGCATACATTTGGACAAAATGGCATCAAGCTGTGTTAGGGGTCAGGCTGGCACTGTAAAGCATTATACTAACTATTGCAGTTGTACATTACTTAAAAATTGTTTAAAAATCAGTGACTGACACAAAATTGTGAGGTTATTCCTTGAAATTTCCCTCCCTCAAGCATTGCAGAATGCAAGAATACAGCTTGCTGATACACCTTCCTAAACAAAGCAAAACAAGAGAGGAATACACATTAATTGTTCTTACATAATACCTGAGAGGCATTCTTGGGGCAGAGTGCCTCTTCTTTCTGCTTAAAAACAAACCATACTGCAAAAGGAAACAGTTTAATTGTATGATGATATTGTGCTAAAGAAAGCAGTTCAGCGTTTGAATCACAATTAATGCAAATTATACAATGAATGGCCTCATCAGCAATGTTAAAAATCCAAAGCAATGAGGAAGAGTTTAACAGTAATTGGGACAGAAGAGGGAACAAGGATATTTCAGTATTTACTGTGCTTCCTTAACCTAATTCTGTCACATAAAGCTAATTACCCTACATATAATGCAATGGTAATGCTTGCAGGAAATACGTTAAATAAACTAACAATGAATCACAATTTATGCCTCATCTATCAAAATATACAACTCTTCTGCATTGTTAATACAATTTACTTTTTTATCTAGGAAAACCCTAACCCTTCATCAGGTCACAGCCTGAAGTGTCGACTGTTTATTCCTATCCATAGATGCTGTCAGAACTGCTGAGCTCCTCCAGCACATTGTGTGTATTGTTTTAGATTTCCAGAATCAGCAGTACCTCTTGTGACCAATGTACCAAATCACCATGGATTCCATGTTCCTTAATCTTTTAGATGAGGGCTATCATTAGGAATGTTTCAAATGCTTTACTAAATTCCATGTGTACAACATCCACTGTCCTTCCCTCATCCATCATCTTCATCTTAACTGAAGTTCTTGTATAACCATATAACAATTACAGCACAGAAACAGGCCGTCTCGGCCCTTCTAGTCCATGCCGAACGCTTACCCTCACCTAGTCCTACTGACCTGCACTCAGCCCATAACCCTCCATTCCTTTCCTGTCCATATATCTATCCAATTTTAATTTAAATGACAATGCCGAACCTGCCTCTACCACTTCTACTGGAAGCTCGTTCCACACAGCTACCACTCTCTGAGTAAAGAAATTCCCCCTTGTGTTACCCCTAAACTTTTGCCCCCTAACTCTCAACTCACGTCCTCTTGTTTGAATCTCTACTACTCTCAATGAAAAAAGCCTATCCACGTCAACTCTATCTATCCCCCTCATAATTTTAAGTACCTCTATCAAGTCCCCCTCAACCTTTTATGCTCCAAAGAATAAAGACCTAACTTGTTCAACCTTTCTGTGTAACTTAGGTGCTGAAACCCAGGTAACATTCTAGTAAATCTTCTCTACTCTCTCTATTTTGTTGACATCTTTCCTGTAATTCGGTGACCAGAACTGGACACAATACTCCAAATTCGGCCTTACCAATGCCTTGTACAATTTTTACATTACATTCCAACTCCTATACTCAATGCTCTGATCTATAAAGGCCAGCATATCAAAAGCTTTCTTCACCATCCCTATCCACATGAGATTCCACCTTCAGGGAACTTTGCACATTATTCCCAGATCACTCTGTTCTCCTGCATTCTTCAACACCCTACCATTTACCATGTATGTCCTATTTGGATTATTCCTACCAAAATGTAGCACCTCACACTTATCAGCATTAAACTCCATCTGCCATCTTTCAGCCCACTCTTCTAACTGGCCTAAATCTCTCTGCAAGCTTTGAAAACCTACTTCATTATCCACAATGCCACCTATCTTAGTATCATCTGCATACTTATTAATCCAATTTACCACTCCATCATCCAGATCATTAATGTATATGACAAACAACATTGGACCCAGTACAGATCCCTGAGGCACACAACTAGTCACTGACCTCCAACCTGACAAACAGTTATCCACCACTACTCTCTGGCATCTCCCATCCAGCCACTGTTGAATCCATTTTACTACTTCAATATTAATACCGGTACCTAACGATTGAACCTTCCTAACTAACCTTCCACGCGGAACCTTGTCAAAGGCCTTGCTGAAGTCCATATAGACAACATCCACTGCTTTACCCTTGTCAACTTTCCTCATAACCTCTTCAAAAACTACAATAAGATTTGTCAAACATGACCTTCCACGCACAAATCCATGTTGACTGTTCCTAATCAGACCCTGTCTATCCAGATAATTATATATACCATCTCTAAGAATACTTTCCATTAATTTATCCACCACTGCCGTCAAACTGACAGGCTTATAATTGCTAGGTTTGCTCTTAGAACCCTTTTTAAACAATGGAACAACATGAGCAATACGCCAATCCTCTGGCACCATCCCCGTTTCTAATGACATTTGAAATATTTCTGTCAGAGCCCCTGCTATTTCTACACTAACCTCCCTCAAGGTCCTAGGGAATATCCTGTCAGGACCCAGAGATTTATCCACTTTTATATTCCTTAAAAGCACCAGTACTTCCTCCTCTTTAATCGTCATAGTTTCCATAACTTCCCTACTTGTTTCCCTGACCTTACACAATTCAATATCCTTCTCCTTAGTGAATACCGAAGAAAAGAAATTGTTCAAAATCTCCCCCATCTCTTTTGGCTCCACACATAGCTGTCAACTGTGATTCTCTAAGGGACTAATTTTATCCCTCACTATCCTTTTGCTATTAATATAACTATAGAAAGCCTCTGGATTTATTTTCACCTTATTTGCCAAAGCAACCTTGTATCTTCGTATACAGTATCCATTGCCCTATCCTCAATCATCTTCATGACCTCAAAAAAAAAGCCAATGAAATTCATAAAAAATGATCCCTCACAGTAATGTTGTGCTTAGATGTGAGTAGATCAAAACTTCTCCAATAATTTTCCTGCCACTGGCATAAGGTAAGCTGGCCTATAATTTCCTGCATGTCCCTTTTGTCCTTCTTCAGCAAGGGAACAACATTCTCAAGTCCTCTGGAGCCTCTTCTGTCGTGGAGGAGCATACAAAGATCTGTGTCAAAGCTGAAGCAATCTCCCCTTTCAATAACCTGGGTAAGCACTGAGGACTGTACCACCTTAATGGTCTTCAAGAGACCCAACACCTCCTGCTTCTTGAAACCAACGTGAATCACATTCTTGCTGGTCTTTATTAGAAATGGATTGAACTATATGTTAAGAAAACCTATTGTAGAATCATTGATGAACAACTGTTATCTTAAGGTAAATTTAAAGGAACCTCTAAACTACTATAAATACTAACAGTCAAAAATCAAAACAGTAAATCTGCTGCTAGAATATGGTGCCTTCATCCAAGTGAGCTGGGGAGGGTGGTGCTTGGATGGTTGTTACAATTTTGTTGCACATATTTCAGAACATAAACGGATTATTAAAGTTTAGGAATAATTAAAAACCTACCTGCGGGCAAATTTGGATGTGATCTTGCTTATGATACCAGTTGAAGTTCCTCTTCGAGCTTGTGAAAGGGCACCAGTGTCATGTGACAATGTTGGTGAAGCTGGTGGTCCATTGTACGTGGCAGTGTGGCGTTCCCGCAGCTGTCCCCCATGAAAAGTGCTTCGGCTAGAGCTACCTCGGGGGAAGCGGGTTCGATCTGGAGTTGCAGTGCTAATACTATGTGCAGAAGGGGAAGCAGCAGGTACCCTTTGAGCTGCAGAGCTAAATTAGGAAAGAAAATATGAGCGCACTTGTAATCCGAAATTCAAAGTAAATTTATTATCGAACTATGTAAATGTCACCACATACTACCCTGAGATTGTTTTTCTTGTGGCATTCACAGTAGAACAAAGAAATACAATAGAATCAATAAGAAGCTACACACAAACAAAAACTGCCAGGAAACCAATGTGCAAGAAATCCTGTGCAAATATAAAATAATACATAGTACCTGAACACGAGTTCATCTATAGAAGTTTGTCAACATTTTAGATGACAAGTCAAATCTCCACAAACTTCTAAGAAAGTAGAACTACTGCTGCACCTTCTCTGAAAAGGCATTCACACGCTGGTCCCAGGACAGATCCTCTAATATGCTAATACACAGGCTGTCCGTTTGATAAAAGATGTTCAATTGTCCAACATATTTTCTCCACACTTTTAAATGGCAAGCCTAAAAAATGGGAACAACACACACAAAATGCTGGTGGAACACAGCAGGCCAGGCAGCACCTATAAGGAGAAGCACTGTCGACGTTTCGGGCCGAGACCCTTCCTCAGGACTAGAAAATGGGGTTTGGATTTTAAAAAACGTGGCACAAATTTGATCAAATAGACAATTTATCTTTACAATGAAATCTGATGGGTGGCTAATTGGTCCATAAAGAACTATTATTAAACTAATTATCTAATTTTTTTCCACATTTAAAGTCCCAGTGAAGTTAAGATTCACCTATACTAGGACAACCTGGAAACTAACTAGGGAATAAATGCTTGACCTCAATCATTTTTTTCCCATTCATTTACAGTTTGGTAATATATACAAGTATTTTGCTATGTTGAAAATATCATGAACTTGAAATATTAACTAATTTTCTCTCTCCACAGAATATGCCAGACCTACTTCTGTTTTTGTTTACAATTCTGCTTAAACTGTAATGAACATAAGAATAGTTATAGCAATAATTTAGATGTTGGAGGATACCTGAATGAAGATGCTACAAAGGAGAAACTATATTAAACTATTAATTTTCCAAAAGAAAATCTCTAATTCATAATCTCTTTTCTCAAAAGTAGTCAGAATATGAGCATGAATTTAGATTTAATTCTGAATTCTGCTACAAGGGGAGATTCTTTTAGTCCTGTGTTTTTAGTTCCATGTGAAACTTCAATTAGGAATAAAAGAAAGACTATGGAGGCTATAGATCTCATAGCACTCATATCAATGTATCAAAACACTTGCAGATTCCATTGCATCTAGAAAAGAATGATAATTCTCAGGTAGGATTTCTAAAATCAGATTCAAAAGTGCTGCACATTTCTTGAGTCAGTCTCTCACTTTGCTGAAGCTTTCTATGTTTGGAATTTTGTAAATACTTACCTGGATCGGTAACCTTCACTGCCATCATCTATGGAAGGCAGAGTGACCTTGATTGGATGACCAGAAGCTGACATTGATTTCTGGTGTCGAGGGCGTGCTGAAGGTACTCCAGAAGATCCTGCAGGACTTGCGATGGATGTGGAAGTACTGCTTGCACAAGCAGACATTTCAGTTAGGCTTATGGGTTAAGGCAAAAGAAAGATAGAAACCAAAATGTAACAGAAAAACTAGGGTGAAAAAATTATTTTTTTATTAGGGCTCCTCATACAACCATGATGTACGATTTACTCATGGTCCCAATGTTGATCCTACAATGCTAGCCAGAAAGGTTCTCCAAGCTTCATTTGTTCAACAATCTACAGCTATATACTACAATGTGAGACTGACATTTAAATTTTATCTACAGTACCATACAAAAGTCTTAAGCAAATATAGTTGGGGCACCTAAGACTTTTGCACAGTACTGTAGTAATTTTATGTACTGCACTGTATTGCTGCCCCTGCCACATAAAAACAAACAAATTTATGGTATACGTGAGTGATGATAAACCCAATTCAGATTTGGTTCTATTTTGTGGACTGAGAGTGGGAAGTGGACAGGGAGAGGGGAATCATGGTTGGGAAAAGAGGAAAGGAGAGGAAGCAGGAAGCACCAGAGAGACATTCTGTAATGATAAATAAAACAATTGTTTCCAATCAAATGACCTTGTCTGGTGCTTCAGGTCTGGGTGTATCTGGACCTGTGCCACCGTTGTCCCTCGTACTCCTTCTCTGCTACCTGCCCCTCCTCCAGCCCTTCACCCTCACCACTTCCAACATCTTTTGTTGATACCACTGTTGTGGGCTGTATTAAAGGTAGTGATGAATTAGCATACAGGAGGGAGATTGAAAACTTGGCTGAGTGGTGTAATAACATCAACCTCTCACTCAGTGTCAATGAGACCAAGGAACTGATTGTAGACTTCAGGAGAGGGAATCCAGATGTCCATGAGCCAGTAATCATTGGAGGTGGAGAGGGTCAGTAACTTTAAATTCCTGGATGTCACTATCTCAGAGGACCTGTCCTAGACTCATCATATAAATATGAGCATGACAGTGCCTCTACTTCTTTAGGAGTCTGTGGAGATTCAGCATGTCATTTAAAACCCTGTCAAGCTTCTATAGATGCGTGGTGGAAAGTGTGCTGACTGGCTGCATTATGGCCTGGTATGGGAACACCAATGCCTTTGAGTGGAGAATCCTACCAAAAGTAGGTGATTCAGCCTAGTACATCATGGATAAAACCCTCCTAACCATTGAGCACATCTACATGTAACATTGCTATAGAAAAGCAGCATCCATCAACAAGGATCCTCACCACCCAGGCCATGCTCTTTTGCTCATTGTTGCCCTCAGGCAGAAGTTACAACTGCCTCAAGACTTACACCACCAGGTTCAAGAACAGTTAATACCCCTCAACCATTAGGCTCTTAAACAAAAGTAGATAACTACACTCATTCCACTTCTGGTGTTCCCACAACCCATGGTCTCACTTTAAGGACTGTTTAACTTGTCATTTCATGCTCCTCGTTTATTACTGTTTATTTATATTTGCATTTGCACAGTCTGTTGTCCATAGATCCTGTTTACAGTTACTGTTCTGCAGATTTGCTAAGTATGCCCACCGAGGAAGAATCTCAGGGTTGTACATGGTGACATGCAAGTACTCTGATAATAAATTTTACTTTATATGTATATAAATCCTTAAGTTAACTTTGTTTCTAATCATTACCTACCGTGCTCTAAAAAAAAAGTGTAAAAGATGGTGTTCCATGAAGTGGAAACTGTTTCTGAACAGGTACATTTACTTAACCTCCATTACTCTACATCTCAACGTTGGATTAGTTTTCACAGTCATAAAGCACTTACACAGGGCAGTTTGACCACCCTCCCTCCTGTATTTTCATTCCCCATTTTGATTACCCACTCACTCTTTATCTTCTCACCTGCCCAATACCTCCCTCTGGTTCCCCTCTCTTTTTCTTCCATGGTCCACTGTCCTTTCCTGTTAGATTCCTTCTACTTCAGCCCTTTACCTCTTCCACCTACCCATCCCAGCTTCTGACCACCACCCTCACACCTTAATAACAATACTTCATTGGAGAGCTTCCTGTCCAAACTACTACTCTCTCAGGTTATCTCAACTTTTCTTGTGCTACGTTTTGAAACTGAGCACTCTATACTGAAGTTAATAATAATAGAAGACCCATAGTTCTACCATGGATTGCCAGCAGCCTGACTACTTACATACAGGACACATTCTTTCAGCAGTTCTCATTTACTCTCCTTTGAACAATTTCTTTACTGTAATCCTACATTTACATAACTTTATCGGCAAGCATGCTATGTAACACTACATTGAATGTCCATAGAGAATCTACAAACAGAACATCCACCATATTTCTTTTATGGATACAATTATGCTCTCATTTAAAAAATGCTTTTTCATGTGCTGATTGTCCTGAATTAATTATCATTTACCTGTTCAACTGCAGCCTTCTCTTTCTGTGAGTCATATGGCATTTCAAATGGTCTAAGCACATTAGTCCACATCATTTACTATTGCACGTAACTGGTTATATTTGCAATGACATGTTCCAATTTGAAGTCTGTTAGCTGTGCATTTCATTCACATTAAACAATTATAACTCAACAAAGTGAACTTTAATCTTCTTATCCTATCAGTATCACCATCACCACACCAGACAGTTTGCATTGTACCATGCCATTATAAATGCACAAATTAAATTTCTGCTTCATCTTGTGGTAATTAAATGATTTGAATCTTATTCTCATTATATATCTCAATAAATATGCATGTTGAAGATGATGCTACTTGAATGCCTTTGCATAAGCAGCTATAATGCCCTGGCTAAGGTTTTCACTGCTACGTATAGCTTTCTGTAAAAGGAGTGTGTCCTGCTGGTAGAATGTTTTGGTTTTGGCTAAAGATAAAGGGCAATGATGTTCAATTTAGGAATGTTGTATCAGCCAATCAGGATGATGGAATTGGGAGAAAGTTCAGTAAGCGCTGAGCGGAGAGAGATTTCTGATGGACTTTGGGGGGTTCGTGGTCTTTTGGCAGGAGATGTGGAGAAGAAATGACTGGGAGAGATGGCTGTAGGATTTGATTGAAAGAGGTGCTTTGTGAGATGAATGAATCCTAGATGGAAAGTTCTACTGGTGATTGGTGATGAGAATTCAGTGCCATGAGTTATGGTCAAAACCTAGCTTTTGGACAATGTGAACTCCAATGGCATGTGCACATTTAGACTGGTTAACTGTAATGGACCCTTTTAGTTTTTCCTTCCCACCCCTCTTAATAACTGTTAGATAAAGCTGAAATTAATAAATACACTTTCTTCATAATTGTATGCAGTGTACAATCTATTATTTCTTGCCAACTGATAATTGAAACATCCAAACTTTCCTGTTTGGTTGAACCCAAATTATACTGACCCTAGATATATACTGTTTAAGAAAGGTGGCCTTCTAACAAGCCAAGTTTGCGTACAACCCCAGTGAGGGGGTTTCACAGCCAAACGTAGGAAAATTTAGAATAACATTAAAACCAAATTAAAGTATGGAATTTACACAGGTAACATTTAAGCATTTAGCAACAAAAAATGAGAATGTGATCAATTTCATGGAACAAATATTGCTGGTATTTAGTCACAGCACTGTATTTATAAAAAAATGATGATCTTAAATCTGTAATAACTTATTGCAAACATATAGTCATAATGCCACTTAATTCAGCAAATATGAAAAATCACTAAGCCATTTTACAATATTGTTATATTATGACTTCTGGATCCTCACCTGCTGTCTTTTCCATTCTGCACCGCAGAATACCGATCTCCAGTGGATCGCTCGCAAACATAAGTGTTTCTTCTTGTCATACCTGGAACCATGTTGTTCTGATACAAGAAAGAAATTACCTTCAGATAGGTCTATTTTTGGGAAAATACATGAAGTTTTAGATTCTTGTTCTTATAATTTCAAATATTAGAAATATTATTTCAAATTTATTGCAACTAAAATACTTATAAACATTTAATACAACCATTGTAACAGACAAACTTTAGAGTTTTTTTTATAATTGCCAAGTTTGTTTCATTTCTTTAATTCTTATAAAATTCAGAATTAATTCCACATTACATTCACCAATTAGTTGTGTTACTGCTAATATTAGAACTTTTTAAAAGCTTTTCCCTTCATCACTGAGTTTTTAACTATAAGACTGGAAGATTACAGTTAGATATACCAGTGAAAAGAATGAACTGGTTTAAGGCAAGAAAATATCCCATGTGCACATTTATTACTTTCAGTCTGCACTTGAGTTTTGCTTCAGAATGATATGGTAAATGGTCCGGAACTGTAGAGGCTAAGGTTTGTTATCTGAGGATTGAATATCAACTATGACCATCAGCATCCTCTTTTCCGATTAAGATGAGAGGAACAGAGAGTACCGCGTAACATAATAGTCCCAGGATTTCTCTTGATGGATAGCATCCCTACTGTAAGCACACAATGAACAAGAGTAAAAGAGGAATTTTGTGTCCATTCCATACCAATACAGAGCTTGAGGGATAGGAAAAATCAAATTAAATACGTAACACGCACAAAATGCTGGATGAACTCAGCAGGTCAGGCAGTATTTATGGAAAAAAGTAAACAGTTGACATTTCTGACCAAGACCCTTTATCAGGAGTGGAAAGGAAGGAGGAAGAAGCTAGAATAAGGTGGAAGGAGGTGAAGCAATACAAGGTGAGTCGAGGTAAGGTGGAAGGTGTCATGGTGGTGTGGGGAGGGGGGGGGGGGGATGAAGCAAGAAGCAGTCCTTCCTTTTCAGTCCTGATAGAGGGTCTCAGACTGAAATATCGATTGTTTATTTCCCTCCATGCACGCTACCTGATCTGCTGAGTTCCATCCAGAATTTTGTGTACATTGCTCAAGATTTCCCAGCATCCACAGAATCTTGTGTGTTTAAATCAAAATGCAACTTTGTCAAATATAATTGCTGCTTACACTTGGACCAGTCATAGATTTCTTCCTTTCAAGACCTGCAAGTGGGCTTGCAGGGACATCCGCTTTGGAACCCACAGCGGTGCGAGCCAGGTCCTTGTCCCACTCTTCCTTCTGCTCACTTTCTACACTGTTCGCTTGAGTTCGCTTGGTGTATGACACAGCAGGTGGGATTGATGGACCAGCTGTAAAAAACAAAAGGACAGCATGGCAAGAGATCAGTTTAGCTGCACTTGTGCAAAATTGCAAGCATTTTCTTTTAGGCTGGATGTATTTTAAGGCACATGAAATCCATTATGGCTGGACATGTAATGGCATACAAGAGCATAAAAATGAAGGGAGCAGTAAAGCAGTGAAAGGTAAACATTACAAGAACCAATTTCACATGATTTCTCTTTCTAACTTCAACTAAGAAAGTTACCATAAAAAAAAGATGATGGGCTGATAAAAGCATTGAACAGCCATACTGTGATTATAGCATTTTATTTTGGTACCTTTATGAGCGTCAATCTATTATAATTAACTAAAATTAATTACTCAATTATCCCTGTAGAATTTCTCTTCTGATAAAGCTAAGTCACGTTGTTATTGTCAGCTGATGCTTTGTGTATGAATTACACAAGTCAGAAGATTTATGTTTCTCAATATTAAAATGGGATCCAGTCATTTGAGAGTTATCAGAAACACACAGGAAGCCGAAGACCAATGAAGAAAAATACAACACAAACAATAAGCTTTCACTGGAGTTATTATGTAATCTTTCACCCAACAGCTGCTTAACTGCTCTCCAGTGCCAACAGATGATTTTATAATTTCATGTTTTCAAGGTCAGATTTTTTTTTGCTTATTTATTTATGTTCATTTACTTAGCTTCCTATTCATTGTTATTAAAGAAACAAAACACACACACACGGCACTTAATTAGGTGCTGGATTGACTTAGACTTAATTTCTACCAAAATATACTAGTTTGATTAAAAATCATGAAATATAAAAGCTCTTTATAAATCAGAATACCCTATTTGCCAATGCAATATTTCAGATAGAACTTTCCACTCAGAAGGATGATGGACATGATATAACCAGGACTAGTTTTTAGTAATTAAAAATAACAGGAAATTTAACAATAAAAATATCTTCCAGTAACTACATACTTCTTGTTAATTAGATTAAGTAGCCATTTGATAATTTGTTTTTCTAAATTAATGGAAAATTGTGGAAAAGATTTTCTTGAATTAGGAAGTTATAAATTCCTCCTGAAATAATATAATGATCATCTCCAGCACCTAAAAATGCTTATAATTTTCAAATTACAAAATCTTCAGCTACATTTAAAACAAAGCATACAAAGAATAAATAACTGCTGCAAACTTAGGTAAAACTACCCAAATAGGAATGCACAACAGCACACCAGACAGCACCTGGGGAAAATAAATATTCAGGCTATTGATTGAATGGTTCATTTCACCATAATCTCCAATAGATGCTGAATGGTTTCTGCTGTATTTTCAGATTTCTATTTTTAGTTTAACTTGAAAACCTTATTTTAAAAATTCTTTTATCCTACAATAACTAACACCCAAGTTAACATTTATATAAAACTAAATTCACTGAAGTAATACAAGTGCTTATGAGAATTTTTATACTGCTGTATGTTTTCTACTTTATCTGTCCAATGACAATTAATGTAATAACATTTCAAATTAGCTTACTTGATTTAAATTATTAAATGATTAAAAGGGCCTTCCCAACTAACACTAATATATGAAAATATAAAGTAAATGTCTACCAATAAAGGAAGAGAGAATGCTATTGTTTTTAAAACCACTCTACAAATTTGCTTTACAAGAATAAAATTCAGATGTGTTACCAGGCATGACTGAGAGGTTGAATGGAAATCCAACATTTGAACCAATTCAGGTTTTTATCTGCTAGTGATACAGGTTAATAAACCTGCTGAAATAACAATACTATTCTCCAAAAATTAATACTGCACAGACAGTAATCATTAATTAGGTTTTTTTATCAGGCTAGAGTGATTCAATTAAAATTAGAAGGTCCACATTTGCAATCCAGCAGGGACAGACAGAATCCATCTGACTGATAAGACTGATAAGGAATTATTTTGGGAAGACACTGAATATCAAATTTTCACTGAAAAATGCATGCATAGACAGAAACAATGAACTTAGTCCAAATATACTCTGAAACAAACAATTGGATTGAATTAAATTTTAAGAAGATTTGGTAGTCCAGAATAGCACACTAAGGCACTGCACACTCAAAATTCAAATGTGCCATGTTACTTTACATGTTTGAATGTCATCCCCACCATGATCACTAAACCGCCGCTGTTTCTGATTCGCTGATATACTGCGCTGGACCTTCGAATGTGCAGGGGACTGTGTAGAGCTGTTGTTGAGATCGCTATTGGGTCGAGACCTTTGACACAGGTTACTGCTGGATACAGATTCACTGCCTTCAAACTGGAAGTTTGAAAAGGAAAGTTATTAAAATTATTTTTTTGAAACATTATATCTTTATCTGTTTTTACTGTATCAAGAAAAAATTCTTTCCCACCACATTTTCACTGTTTCCAGTGTTCTGAACCAATGTATCACACAAGATGATGAAAATATATTGTAATTGACTTTTCACAGTACTTGTAACACCTGCCTATACCTGACAAAGATGTGTCAGTAATTTCCGTATTGTGTGGATTGTTGAACTTTCCTAAATGAAAATTTGCTCTAAAAGTCCTCTCGGAACTTATGGGGGGGAAATCTGCAGAACATTTTGTGCAAATTAAGGTTACACAAAACAAATGAGATAAATACCCAATTTTTAAAAAATGTCTTAGAACAACAAATAGTGATTATATTCAAAGAATTCTCCTGCATTTCCTCAAAAAAATGTTATATGATCATTTATGTCCAAAACAGTTTGTACTACGTTGAAGTATCATGTTGATTCTTTATCCTAGTCCAACTACCTCCTATACTATTCAAACAAATAACATAAAGCATTAGGAACAGCTCTATATCATCCCACTGAGCATTATAATCTGATAGACTCAACACCTAAATTCAGTTAAATTAGCTTTTCAATCTTATATTGCACACTTTTAATACTGATTGTTTAGTTTGCTCTGTCGCTCTCCAGCTGTTTGAGATTTCATTCCAATGGAGTCACATCTACAATGGAGAAAACAAACAGTTTGGGTGTACACTTTGAAGAGCAGCTGATTTCAGTCCACAAGATGACCCCGAGTTTCCTAATGCCCCCTCCCCACACCTCACCCGCATTCTGACCAGTTTGTTACAATAAGGCCCCAATGTAATCGGAGGAACTGCAGCCTCTCATCTTCTCTGTCGGCGCATTGCGATCTTCTGGACTCAATATTGAAACTCTCTGGCTCTAAGTAACTCACTCTTTCTTTCTTTCTAACTGTTTCAGAATTGACCATTCTGCCAGTCCTCAGTCTGTGATTTTGCCTTAGATTTTCTCAATTTATTAGTAAGACCATGGAGTTTGGAGTAGTTTTTCTTTTGCTCTTGTTTCAGATTTCTAGCATCTGCAGTATTTTTTCATTCGTCTCCTATTTATACCTTATCCATTCATACACTACTACCGTCTTTTAATCACTAAAATATTAGTCACTTGCATTATTCTTACCTTGTCTCTACCCATTACAGACCTTCCTTCTGTTCTCTCTACCTTCCCTGCTTTCTGCTTAGAACTTGTTTTAATTATTTCTCTCTCCAGTTCTGATTGCAGGATCAACAACCAAAATGATAGCTCTCTTTCTTTTATCAGAAATGCTTCCTGACCAGCTGAGCATCTCCAGCTGTTGTGCATTCATCTGGAGTTGTACTCTATACCCCTTACAATAAAGCAATGTTCCAGCTGTCTCTGTGCCTACAAGTTAAAATTCCACCTCTTACGAAATAGCAAACAAAAACACTACCTACAAAAATATTGTTAGGCCAATTGGGTAGTCAGATGTGTTCTGTAGGTATACAAATAACAAAATGGAGGAATTAGGCCTATAAGAACAAAACTGAAAATCTGCACATGGATGTCAAGGGTAGTGTCAAGATGGTACTTTGCATTGGCCTTCCAAATTAATAGTGAAGTAAATGATGTTTGAGATACTGAATAATTAAAAAACTAGAAGCAAGGAAGAATTAGAAAATTTTAAATAGGCATATCACCAGGAAGGAGTGGAATTTTGTGGCAAATATAGGAGGACACTACAGGAATACTAACTAAAATGTTTCTTTGTTCTTTTCATACAGGATTAGTGTCAAAAGGCTGGAAATGTACTCGCTTGGTCAAAAAAGGTGAATAAGGATAAACCCAGAAACAATAGGGGCAACGATTGAACTTTGATGGTGTGAAATCAGAGGCATTGGGGACAAGATCACCAGAAACTTGGAGGGTAATGGATTATTTAGACAAATCAGGATGGATTTGTTGCCAAGGTCATTTCATGGACAATTTTTGCACCCCTGATTTTTTTCTGATTTTCTCTCCTAAACTCCCAATAAATCTTACTAAAAAATCTTGAGAGGTACTGTACATAAAATAGTCTAAAGAGTGTATGGAATGTTGGCCTTTGAATATAAAAGATTAGAATAAAAGTTGGTGGAGGCAATATCATATCTTTGGGAAGCATTATACTGAAGGGAGGGTATTTTGACCACAAAGAACTTATCAGATTTATCAGAATGGCATCTGGATTTGTGGATTAAAGAAAATTAATTAGGTGCAAAATTAAACTGTGATCTCATGAAAAGTTTCAAGGAATCATAAAGTCTTATGATTGAGAGTCCATACCTAGAGCACAGAGTTTAAAAAAAAGAGCTAGGTCTTTCAAGAGTTAAGTTGGGAGACATTTTTATATGCTCTTGCTCTCAAATATCAATTGGCCCTAGGACAAATGTTAATTTCAAATCCAAGATTGGAAGGTAATTATTAACCAAGAATACAATGACAATGCATGATCTTATTGAATGGTGGAACAAATCTGAACTCCTTTTCCTATCCTCTTAGGATGAAGCATGATTTTCTCAGCCCAATTTTGCCTAATTTTGATATGCATAGAGCAAGTGGGGCATGAAGAAAAACAATTGCTTTGCAAGAGAGGTTGAATAGTCTGGTGTAGAGTTGAGATATTGATTAAGATAAAGATGCATTGGGGATAAAACAATGCAGTAGCCATTTCAATAGGGAAATCTGTTCTTCTGTCAAGGGCAGCTATGGAGAAACTATCAGTATTTTCATACGGATGAACTGCTTCTGGTTTCTGAATAGATTATTATGAAGCTTACCTCTGGAGGTTTCCTGCCTAATAATAGATAGCAGGCCATGACTTCATCATACTTCTGTCCCACAAGGGATTGAGTAATGTCTTCTCTTGGAAAACCCATAGTGATCATCGTTTCTGTAAACAAAGCAAGAATTACAATGTAAAAAAATGTTGTCTGAATAAATACATTCAATGAAATATTCTCCTCATAACCACAATGCTGCAGCAAATTAATTGCCTGAGCTCGGTTTTAGCAAAAGGAAAATTCAAAAAACACAAAACCCAATAAATAATAAGACTTTTTCCCTTATCCTTAATGTATTTATAATAAGCCACATGTGATATTTATATAATTGCCATGTATTTCAGTGGATCAACAAATCAAGACCCACCATTCATGCAAAATTAAAAGACGTACCTATTCGTTTGGGATCACTGTAGTCAGGTTCTGGTTCACTGTATGGTTTTAATTCCTCCTCCTCAAAACCAACGTTCATCCATCTATCCTTCATAATTTGCTGTTTAAAACAGTCAACAATTTAAATAATTTTGCTGTTGCAAAGTTTCAAATATGACATAAATAATGATAGAGTCTGGAAAACTAGGAAATGATATACAATATAGGGCATTAACAAAATACAGGTTTCAAAATATCTCACTTACTTCCAAACTGCCTCGTTTGGCAGGATTTAATACCAGGAGTTTTTTGAGCAAGTTTTCACAGTCAGTTGACATGTAGAAAGGAATACGATATTTTCCTCGCAACACTCTTTCCCTTAATTCCTGGTTAGAGGGACAGAAATAGAAGAATAGAAGAAATCATGACACCTATACTTCACCTCAAGACAGAATCAAGACTCTCAAATGTTTGGTTCAAGAATCCTTCAAATTTAAGGCAACGAGACTAAGATAAAACATAGACATCCTCTTGTGCATTCTTTTCTGATTTTAGGTTTTTTTTGGGGGGGGGGGGGGGGAATGAGAGTGTATTAAATCCCGAAACTTTGGTCGATAACCTGTTTATCATCCACTGAGGCACAAGGTCAAAAATGGTCTGCCAAATACACAGGCTTTCACTTATCCAAGCTCCACTGCTCATTTGGCCTTCTTCACACAACAGAAGATGAGAATTATAAATGAGAATTCCTTAGGAAAAGGCGAGATGGGAAAGCCAGTTGAAAACTGGAAAAGGGTGGACTGACCTGGATGGGAACTGGTTCAGGAAGTTGGAGTGCACTGCAGGCCATACAGAGCTTTGTATTCAATATCATGGCTGGTCCTCAAGCTTCAATACCTTACTTAATCACACTACTCCTCGATTTTTTGTTCATGTCTAAAAATTAATTGACTGTTGAGAATGCATTCAATAGCCAAGTATTCAAGGCTCTTGGGGTGGAGAATTTAAAATATTCACAACTTTCTGAATGAAGAAATTTCTCTTTATCTTGGTTCTAAATGGCCAACTTGTCATACTGAGACAATGCTTCTTTATTCTTAGACTCTTGATTCATAACCTTGTTGAGTCTCACAATGTTATCCTTTAATTTGATTACCCCTCATTCTTCTGAACTGAAGTGAATAAATTTCAGCCCTTCTGAATCTTCATTTTATTGCCACTGCCACTGGGTAGAAATAGGATGATTTGGCAGATAAATGTGTGGCTGAGAAGCTGCTGCACAGGACAGGGCTTCAGGTTCTTGGATCATTGGGATCTCTTCTGGGGGAGGTATGACCTGTTCAAAAGTGATGGGTTGCTCCTGAACTCGAGAGGGACCAATATTCTTGGGGGCAGGTTTGTTAGAGCTGTTGGGGAGGGTTTAAACTAACTTGGTGAGGGGTGAGAACCAGAATGAAAAGGACAGATGGTAAAAAAGTAAAGACAGCATGCAGTCAGACTGCCAGGAAGGGCAGACAGGTGATGGAACTTAGTTGCAGCCAACAGGCTGAGAATCAAATTATTAGGGATGCAGTCAGAAAGGATAGCAAATATGGTACTCAAGGTGTTGTATCTAAATGCATGTAGTATAAGAAAGAAGGTGGATGATCTTGTTGCAATATTGCAGATTGTCAGGTATGATGTTGTGGCCATAACTGAATCGTGGCTGAAGGATGGTTGTAGTGGGAGCTGAAGGTCTAAGGTTACACATTATATCAGAGGGATAGGAAGGAAGGCAGAGAGGGTGGTGTGGCTCTAGTGGTAAAGAATGACATCAAATCAGTAGAAAGATGTGACACATGATTGAAAGATGTTGAATCCTTGCGGGCTGAGTTAAGAAATTGCAAGGGTAAAAGTATGTTGATGGTAGTTATTTCCAAGCCTCCCAACAGTGGCTGGGAGGTGGACCACAGGTTACAATAGGAAATAGAAAAGGCAAGTTAAAAGGGCAATGTTATGGTAGTCATCAGAGATTTTAACATGCAGGTCGATTGGGAAAATGGATCTCCCAATCCATTGGGATATCCATTGGATATGGATATGGAAATGGATCTCAAGAGAGTGAGTTTGTTGAATGCCTAAGAGATAGCTTTGGAGCAGTTTGTTGTTGAGCCTACTAGGGGATCAGCTATACTGGTTTGGGTGTTATGTAATGAACCAGAGGTGATTGGGGAGCTTAAGGTAAAAGAACCCTTAGGAACCAGTGATCACAAGATGATTGTGTTCAACTTGAAATTTGATAGGGAGGAAGTAAAGTCTGATGTAGCTGTATTTCATTGGAGTAATGAAAATTACAGTGGAATGAGAGTGGGTATTTTGCACCAGTCTTCACTGTGGAAGACACCAGCAGCATGCCTGATGTTGTGGAGTGTGAAGGAGCAGAAGTGGGTGCAGTTACTATTACACGAGAGAAGGTGCTCAAAAACCAGAAATACCTAAAGGTACATAAATCACCCTAGGGTTCTGAAAGAGGTAGGATTAGAAATGATCTTTCAAAAACCATTGGACTCCGGCATGGTGCCAGAGGACTGGAAAGTTGTAAATGTTACACCACTCTTTAAGAAAGGAGGAAGGCAGCAGAAATGAAATTATAGACCAGTTAGCCTGACCTCAGTGGCTGGGAAGATGTTAAGAGTCAATTGTTGAGGATGAGTTGATGGAGTACTTGGTGACACAGGACAAGATAGTACAAAGTCAGCATGGTTTCCTTCAGGGAAAATCCTGCCTGACGAACCTGTTGGAATTCTTTGAGGAGATTACAAATAGGATAGATAAAGGGGATGCAGTGGGTGTTGTATATTTGGACTTCCAGAAGGCCTTTGACAAAGTGCCACACGTGAGGCTACCTAGCAAATTAAGAGCCCACGGTATTACAGGAAAGTTGCTAACATGGTTAGAGCATTGGCTGATTGGTAGGAGGCAGCGAGTGGGAATAAAATGATCCTTTTTCTGGTTGGCTGCCAGTGACTAGTGGTGTTCCTCAGGGGTTGGTTCAGCAGATATATATGAAGATTGGTGGAGGGGCATGTAGTGTTGAGGAAGTGGGTAGGCTGCAAAGGACTTAGGCAGATTTGGAGAATGGGCAAGAAAGTGTCAAATGAAATACAATGATGAAAATGCAATGTCATGCACTTTGGTGGTAGAAGTAAATGAGTAGATTAGTTTCTAAATGGAGAGAAAATCCAGGAATCTGAGATGCAAAGGGACTTGAGAGTCCTCATTGCAGGTTGAATCAATAGTGAGGAAGGCAAATGCCATGTTCGCATTCACTTCAAGAGGTCTAGAATACAAGAGCAAGGATGTAATGTCGAGGCTTTATAAGGCACTGGTGAGGCCTCACCTTGCGTATTGTGAACAGTTTTGGGCCCCTCATCTTAGAAAAGATGTACTGGCATTGGAGAGGGTACAGAAGAGGCTCACAAGGATGATTCCAGGAATGAAAGGGTTATCATATCAGGAACATTTGATGGCTCTGGGTCTGTACTTGCTGGAATTCAGAAAGATGAGGGGGGGATCTCATTGAAACCTTTCAAATGTTGATGGGCCTAAACAGAGTAGATGTGGAAAGGTAATTTCCCATGATGGGAGAGTCTAGGACAAAAGGGCACAGCCTTAGGCTAGAGGTGTGCCCTTTCTAAACAGAGATGCAGAGAAATTTCTTTAGCCAAAGGGTGATGAATTTGTGAAATTTGCTGCTGCATGCAGCTATGGAGGCCAGGTCGTTGGATGTATTTAAGGCAGAGATTGATAGGTTGGACATGGCATCAAAGGTTTGGGGGGGGGGGGGGGGGAGAAGGCTGGGAATTGTGGATGAAGAGAAGAGAAAAAAAAAGGATCAGCCATGTTTGAATGGCAGAGCAGATTCGATGGGCCAGATGGTCTAATTCTACTCCTGTGTCTTACGGTCTTATATTCTTTCTTACATATCAGTGCTGAAACTGGACACCTTATTCCAGGTGTGCTTTCATAAAAGAAGTGGACAATGTAGAACATAAGAAATAGAACACAAAAACATAAAAAAGGCTTCCTTATACTTGTAAACTGGCAACAAAGGCTAATAAACCACCTGCCTGCCTAATTACTTCCACGTCAGTAAGTTGGTTTCGTGTCACATGTAAAATCTCACTCCAGTCCCTCTTCACACCAATATTAATAGTTACTTGGCACTTCTAAAAATCTGGGTTTCTCTTAAGCCAGTCAATATATACAATAGTATTTATTTCTATTCTGATTTCTGTCCTTTAAAGAAACCTCCATGCATGTTAACCTATTATCCTAAATGCTGCAACCTCATATTCAGAATTAACCTTTCATGACACATTTTATTGAACACCTACAATCCAAGTAGACCACGTCTACTACTTTTCCTTCCATTTACATCACCAGCTATAAGGTTATAGGTTTAGATTTCACAAAATGATTTACTTGCTGTTAATCTGTGCTCACTAGTTGAAAATGAATTTCAATGTATCTGGTTACCACTTTAATAATGGATTTAAGCACTTTCAGAATGATTACAGAAGATCTTTCTTCATAAATGTCCATTAAAAACAATGCTACAACTCTACCTTTATTGCTACAACAAGTGTATGGGACATTGGAAAAAATGTTGAATTTCCCCATGGGGATGAATAAAGTATCTATCTATCTATCTTATTCAGATGATAAGAATGTTAGAATATCTAGTTCCTAACCTTGTACACTAGGGTTCTGATTTAGCTAAATCTTAGAAAGGTCATAGGAAGAGCTGATTGTGGGAGTGTGGAGTGCTAGAGATAGGGGTTAGGATAGGGGTTCAGACAAGAAAGAAAGACCACTTTGGAAGATAGAAAAGGATTATGGTTTGAGAGAAAGGAACAAGAGTTCAGAGTTTGGGTGCAGTGGGACTAAAGAACTGGGCAGCGGCAGGGGCACTGTTCAATGAGCCAGAATTGAGAAAGTGGGAGTTTGGGATCACTGATCACTGGATTGAATGAAACTAGTTGATCAGGGCTCCATGCACAGGAAAGAGACAAGTTTATAATACAGTGACATCCAAGGGAAGGAGGGAGTGAACGGTGGTGTGATCAGCTGCTGGTTGTCATAAGTCTTCCTTCAGGGGGTATGGAGCATTCCTACTCCTGCTCAATACCCAAGACACATATGCCATTGAGCCAACAGTTTCCTCTCCATTTTAACTGCTAGATTTTCTAAATCTTGGTAATTTGTATGATAATATTAAATGGAAATCAGACTTCCAAAGGTACTTGAAGTGCCTGATTTTATTAAATGAAGAAATGTAACACCTATCCACAGCACATCATTTACATCCCCTTGAAGCAGTGATTTTGCAAGCAGGAGACTCAGTTCTCAACATTACATTTTGAACTTTCTCTTATATGGAGCAGTGAGTGACGTGGGGCTTGGTAATGTGCTTTAACTTCAAGGTCAATCACTTCTGTGAAACAAATTTGTGGTTGCCGTACTTTGAAAAAAAATCTGGAGAAAACTTTCTACTTTGTTGCCAATTCAAATGAGTGCCAAATCAATAAATTTTAACACTATTGTATCCAAAGCCAATGCCTCTTTTTCATTATATTCTACTCAGCAAGCATCTGAAGAACAAAGATCATTGCCAAACCACTAAAGAAAAGCACCTCAAGGAAAAATTTTGGCAGTAGAATTTAAAGACAAGCTAATCTTGCTACGAAATGTGATGCTTCACCATTAAAAAATAACCTCATAAGCTTGTTTGAAGTGCCAACAACAGACATGGTGAGTCCACTTGAGAACTACAGCAAAATGATAGGACATCACTTATCAAGAAATTAAATAACCAATTCAAATAAATTTTACCTAAAGAGTTACAAGAACAATGAAAATATCTGTGGTGATTTAAGAGGAACCTGGACAAGCATGTGCAGGAAGAAAGGCGGTGGCTATCCAAATAAAGTAAGAAGAGGAAGAATGGGAGCTCAAATGGAGCATAAATACAAGTATGGCTGATTGGGCTGCATATCTGGATTGAATTAAAAAAGATCATCTATATTGTAGATTGTATACAATTGTGTAAAAGGCAAAGATAATTTTTATAGAAAGATTACCTTTAAATTTTGCCCATCAAAAGGCAAAGATCCACTAACTAATGTGTAAAGGATGACGCCGAGACTCCAAACATCCACCTCTGGGCCATCATATTTTTTTCCTTGAAAAAGCTCAGGTGCTGCATATGGTGGACTTCCACAAAATGTATCTAATTTGCTACCAATTGTAAATTCATTACTAAAGCCAAAATCTGCAATTTTTATATTCATATCTGCATCAAGCAGCAAATTTTCTGCCTGAAAAAAAGGAAACATCAAATGTTTACTTTTGTCAATATTTACAAATTACCAAATAACTGATGGATGAACAAAACCTTACACTGAGGCAGTTGCAAATACAAAAAACAGAATCACAAAATTCTTTTTAGTTTTAGGTACCTTGAGATCTCTATGTACAATACACTTCTGATGACAGTATTCTACCGACGAAACAATCTGAAACAAACATCAGAACAATTCAGAAATATTTCCAACATATATATGCTACACTGTTATTTCATTGAGATAGCAGTTATACATTACCGCAAATATCAAATTTAGTGACATGTCTGATTAACTCATAACACTGACACAAGTTCATTTTCAAGATAAAAAGACAATGCTGAGAAAAAATGACTGAAAGGAGATGTAAAAGAGAATGGACATGTTTATGTACAGTAAAGAGGATTATACAATTCATTTGTAAGGGGCACTTGACTAAACTACTCTTCAGTTCTTAGCTCTTTTTAAGAATGTTTTAATTTCATGTTTCAGGTTTAGAATATGAGCCAACATCTAAAAACTGAGCAAAATTGCATTCCTGATTAGCATTTGAGTCAATGAATTAAAACATGCTAGTCAGGACAGGAAAAGGATGATGGTACAGATGAATGAGTGGGCTGAGGAAGTGCAGCAGGGGCATGGCTTTAGATTTATGGATCATTGGGATCTCTTCTGGGAAAGGTGCGAACTGTACAAAAGGGATAGGTTACTCCTGAACCTGAGATGGACCAATATCCTTAAAGACAAGTTTGCTAGAGCTGTTGGGGAGGGTAGAAACTAAGTTGGCAGGGTGATGGGAACTGGAGTAATAGGGCTGAGGATGGGGCAGTTGGTATGCAAGTCAATGCAGTGTGTTTTAAGACTGAGGATGAACAGGCAGATGATAGGGCAAAATTGCAGTCAGTGGGATGAGGTAAAATGGGAACAAAAATTGAAAAGGATGATGAATACAGGACTGAAGCTATTATATTTGAATGCATGCAATATATGGAATAAGGCAGATAATCTTGTAGTGTAGTTAGAGATTGGTAGGTATGACTTTGTAGGTATCTCTGAGACGTGGCTGAACTAAAATCATAGTTGGAATCTTAACATCCAAGGATACACATTACATTGTAAGGACAGGCAGGCAGGCAGGTGGGTTGGTTCTGTTGGTAAAAAAAAAATCAAATCCTTAGAAAGAGGTGACACAGGATTGGAGGATGTAGAATCCCCACGGGTAAAGTTAAAAAGTTGCAAAGGTAAAAAGACCCTGATGGGATTTATTTACAGGCCCCCGAACAGTCCCCAGGATGTGGGATATAACTTTCAATGGGAAATAGAAATAGCACGTAATAGGGGCAATATTATGATAGTCGTAGGTATTTCAATATGTAGGTAGATTGGGGGGGGGGGGGGAATCGGGTTGTGCTGGATCCTAAAAGAGGGAATTAGTAGAATGCCTATGAGATGGCTCTTTAGAGCAGTTTATGGTTAAGCCCACTAGGGGAAAGGCTATTCTGGATTGGGTATTGTGCAATGAATCAGATTTGATTTGTGAGCTTGAGGTAAAGGAGCCCTTGGGAAGCAGTGATCATAACCCTGCATCTTGAGAAGAAGAAGATAAAGTCAGATGTATCAGTATTATATTACAATGAAGTAAATGGAATTACAGAGGCCAGAGAGAGGAGATGGCTAAAGTTGATTGGAAGGGTTTACTAGCCGAGTGACGACAGAACAGCAATGGTTGGAGTTTCTGAGAGCAATTTCGAAGGCATAGGAAAGAGACATCCCAAAGATGAAGAAGCATTCTAAAGGGAGGATGAGGCAACTGTGGCTGAGAAGGGAAGCCAAGGACTGCATAAAAGCAAAAGAGAATATAATACAGCCAACATTAGTGAGAATTCAGAAGCTTTTATAAACCAACAGAAGACAACTAAAAACAACCATAACAAAAGAAAAAAAAATATGAAGGTAAGCTAGCCAAGAATATCAAAGAGGTTACCTGAAGTATCTTCAGATATATAATGCGAAGAGAGAGGAGAGTGTGGATATTGGACTGCTGGAGAGGTAGCAATGGTTGACAAAGAAATGGCGGAAAAATTTAGAGCACTTTGCATCAATCTTCACTGTGGAAACACTAATAGTAAGCCAGCCATTCAAGAGTGTCGGGGGAGGGGGGGCCAGAATGAGTGTAGTTGCAAAGGAGAAGATACTTGGGAAGCTGAAACACCTGGTTAAATAAATCATCTGTAGTTCAAATGAACTACACCTCAGCTCTAGCAAACTTGCCTATAAGGAGGTAGTTAAGAGATTGTGGAGACATTAGTAATAATCTTACAAGAATCACTGGATTCTGGAATACTAGAAAATTTCAAATGTCACTCTACCCCTCGAAGAGAGGGAGGCAGAAGAAAGGAAATTATAGGCCAGTTAGCCTGACTTCAGTAGCTTGGAAGATGTTAGTGTCCATTATTACGAATGTTTCGGGGTACTTAGAGGAACATGTAAAGTAGCCAAAGTCAGCATGATTTCCTTCAGGGGAAATCTTTCCTGATAATTCTGTTGGAATTCTTTGAGAAAACAACAGGCAGAATAGACAAAGGAGAGTCGGTGGATGTGGTTTATCTGGATTTTCAGAAGGCCTTTGACAAGGTGCTGCACATGAGGCTGCTTAACAAAATATGAGCCCATGGCATTACAGGAGAGATAACAGCATGGATAGAAGATTGGCTGATTGGCACAGGAGATGAAGTGTTGGAATAAAAGGGGCATATTCTGGTTGGCTGCTGGTGACAAGTAGTGTTTCATAGGGGTTGGTATGAGCACCAGTTCTTTTCATGCTAACAATTGGGATGACATCACTGTATTATCAACAAACTTGCCACAAAGCCATCAAACATAGTTGGAGGGGAAGGTACTGTTGAGGAAGCAGAAAGTCTGCAAAAGGACTCGGACAAATTGGAACAATGGGCAAAAAAGTGGCAATGGAAGATAGTGTAGGAAACTATATGGTCATGTACTTTTGTAGAAGAAATAAAGGCATGGACTATTTTCTAAACGGGGCAAAAATTCAAAATTCAAAGGCTCAAAGGGTCCTGGGAATTCTCATGCAGGATTCCCTAAAAGTTAACTTGCAGGTTGAGTTGGTGGTAAGTAAGACAAATGAAATGCTAACTCTCATTTCAAGAGCACTAGAATATAAGAATAAGGATAGAATGGGGCTTTATGAGGCTTTGGTCAGACTGCACGTGGAGAATTATAAGCAGTTTTAGGCTCCTTATCAAAGGAAAGATGTGATGTGCTGAAATTGGAGAGAGTCCAGAGGAGGTTTACAAGAATGATTCTGAAAATGAAAGGGTTAACGTATGAGGAGCATTTGATGACTCTGGGCTTGTACTCCCTGGCATTTAGAAGGGTGGCAGGGGAAATCTCATTGAAACCTATCAAATATTGAAAGATCTAGACAGAGTGGATATGGAGAGGATGCTTCCTATAGTGGTGAGTCTTAGACCAGAGGGCAGTGTCAGAGTAGGGGGATGTCCATTTAGAACAGAGATGAGGAATTTCTTTAGCCAGAGGATGGTGAATCTGTGGGGTTCACTGCCACAGATGGCTGCGGAGGGCAAGTCAATGAGTATATTTAAAGAAGAGGTTGACAGATTCTTGATCAGTCAGGGCATCAAAGATTACGGGGAAAAGGCAGGAGAATGGGGTTCACAGGGATAATATATCAGTCATGATAGAACGGCAGAGAGAATCAATGGGCTGAGTGGTCTAATTCTGCTCCTATGTCTTATGGTCTGTCACATCTGCAAAGTGATATTAGGTTTGAAAAGATGTTGGGCACACCACATCTGGACCCTATATCTAAGGAAGGATTTGTTGGCATTAGAGAGGGTCAAGAGGTTTATAAGAGTGATCCCAGTAATGAAAGCATGTTATATATGAAGAGAATTCGGTGGCTCTGGGCCTGTATTTGCTGTAGTTTAGAAAATGGGGGGGGGGGGGGGGAGTCTCACTGATACCCACTGAATATTGAAAGTCCTGGATAGAGTGGACATGAAAAGGATGTTTCCATATTGTGAGAGGGTATAGCATCTGAGACCACAGTCTCAGAACAGAAGGGTCTCCCTTTAGAGCAAAGATATGGAGTAACTTCTTTAACCAGACTGTGGTGAATCTGTGGAATTCATTGCCATAGATGGCTACGGAAGCCAAGTCATTGGATATATTTAAATCGAAGGTTGATAGGTTCTTGATTAGTAAGGATGTCAAAGATATGGGTTGGTAGGTTTTTGCCAGATGTATTTTTTTTACATATCTGCAATGATGCATTTTGAAGTACTACTCATATATAATGAATGATAGGGGCAATTGAGGAACAGCAGGATCATGATGCAAAAGCCTAAGGAATCCTGAAGGTGGCAGTACAGATAGGTAGGTTGGTGAAAAAGGTCTATGGAATGATGGGCATAGTGCACAAGTGCAGAGACGTCTTGGTCCAAATCTATAAAGTATTGATTAGGCCATAAATGGAATACTGGATGCAGTTTTGGTCAGCACACTGTATGAAGGACATGATAGCAGTAGAGAGAGTACAGAGGAGATTCTGTTTGGGCTGTAATGTTTTATTTACTGGATAAGCTAAGTTTATATTCCTTTGAGCAGAAGGTGTGAGGGGGGCCTGACTGAGGTGTACAAAATTATGAGCAGCATGAATAATAAGAAATTTTCCCCCACAACAAAAGTGCCCAAGACCAGAATAAGAATATTCCTTCTATGGAGGGAGCTCAGTGAAGGATCAGCAGATTCTTGAGATGCAGGACAGATATATGAGGAGAAATTGTGCCAATTAGCCTCATATTCTGTTGAGTTATGAAGGATGAATGGGAATCTTTTAAAAACTAACCAAAATCCAAGCAGACCAAGACCAGAAGATGCAATCTGAGGATAAATTATAAGCAATTTAGAAGTAAGATAAGCAGAATTTTATTTTCCCAAAAAGCAGTTGAAGCCAAATCATTAAAAATATACAAGGATGAGTTATTTGTTTTTCTCAGGGTAGAATTATCATAGAAAACAGGAAGAAAGCTGGAAAAAAGGAACTGAATTTGGATGATCAACCATGATCATCTGAGGGAAGGATAATATTTTAGTTATTTTATAGATATGACATATTTCATAGGTTTTTTTTGCAAAAGATCCCTGAGTAAATATTAAATATGCAACTCTGCTGAAATACTTTGTGTGAGGTGTCCTCTAATGTAAATGCTTCATAGTCGATGAATTATGTTTGGCCATTTTGTTTTAAGATAAAGCACATATAAATTGATACACAGATGTCAAAAATGAAAATAAATGATCAGTTAATTTATTCTAATTTTAATGATGAAGCAATATTCCTCTACTTTACTAACACCCGCTTTCACAAACGTTCAGGAAGTATTGTAAATGACATAACAGGGGATGATAAAACCTGAATAGGCTGTCTTAAAGCTGGAGAAGTCCTCCTCCTCCTCCCATTTACATTTAAACAATGCTGTGCACGTACATTTTGTTTCTGAAGTATCAGCAAAATTAGATACTTTGATCTACAATTTAAGACTATAGTGCTCCCAAATGCTAAGCTGAAACATTATAATAGTTTTGTAAAATAAGTTTTTTTCTGTTTTTATGTGTAATGTATAGTTACATTCTTTAAATTATCTGTTCATCTAAATGTAGCATAATGAATCTATAACAATTTTAGTAAAAACAATTGAAGATAATTCCTATTGACCTTTGGGTCTAAATTTCTACTAACCCTATTAAGCTTAAACCTTTATTGTTTCAGTGAATATTATACTTGTAGCTTTCATCTTTCCCCAAAATTTCAATCCACTTTTTAATAACAGAACACCCAGTCTTCCAGTTACTGCTGACCCAATCTCTCTTACAATTTCATCATTATCTTCCGATATAAATAAAATATTTTGTTGATTCACTGGCCCACATAAAATTAATTGGTGGCAAAGGCTGAAGACAATGATTTTTTGTATTTCCATATTCAATTTGTTGATCTCACAGACTGGGTAGTAAACAGTCTGACAAGGCATCGGAGATAGTAAGAAAGTTAGGGCTGCGGTGGTATTATGCATACATAGAGATACTCCACATTTCTGTGGATGGCATTTTCAAGATATAGTAAGTCTTTGAAGAGGAGGAAATAACAACAGAGATCACTGCACTATTGGTAACACTGACATCTTGCTTAATAGTACATTTCTCAGGAACATAGTGAATGAAATTCTTGTTAATTCTTGTAAATTTTCTCTGCACATCTTTCCTGTCAGTAGGTGACCAGAACTGCACACAATACTCCAAATTGGGACTCGCCAGAGTCTTATACAACTTGAAACATAGCATTCCAACTTCTGTTCTCAGTACATTGACTTATGAAGGCCAATATGTCAAAAGCCCTCTTTATCAACCTTCAATGTCAATTTCAAGGAATTACGGATCTATATTCCCTCTGTTCTACTGTACTCCTCAGTGCTCTATTGCTCACTGTTTAAGTCTGACCCTCGCTTATCCTCCCAAAGAGCAAGATTTGGTGTTCCAGTGTACCATATCTTCTTTAAATCACACTTTGAAACCTGGCAGTTTAGTTTGCGAGCTTATACAAAACAATCTTTAACAATTCACAGTTAATGTCATAAGAATTAAACCTAAATTCTTATGTAATTACACCCAACTCACCTGTCTAAACTTTGCCCTTGCTTCTTTTTCTTTCATTCTTCCATGTGCAACTAAGTAATCAAAAACTTCTCCTACATTGCAAGGATGTAAAAGGAGAAAGCATGTTTACTGAATGCACAGTCTAATATTACACTTCTTCCCAAACATGTTCACTTTTCAGGGCTCTATACAAATGAACTCTGAAAAGCAAAGGGGTAGAAATATATCCTTCATTGCTTGCATTACACATGCAGCTACAACTTCCCAAAATTTGGATCCATTATTCAGCGACCAAGGACAAATTTCAACCACAAAAGACTTTTTGGCTAGCTTTATCACAGTCCATGTTTGTTGGACCTTAGAATTACCAACACTAAGTTAAATGTACAAAGGAAGGACAGTCTCACTTCCATTTAAGAGTGAAAATAAAACACTTTAAAGGTTGCTGGAGATCCTTGACTAGAAGACAGCCACTGAATTGACTTAGCACCAAATCAACAGATAAACAGCTGAGGAATACAACACAAATCCATTTACATTAATTAAAATAATACATGGACAATTAAGAAACAATCAACAGCAGGTGCACCACTCAGTTACTATAGCTGTAGGCAAAATATATGCAACAGTTAGCAATACTACAAAAAATAGGCTAGGCAATTTATTTTTAATTCCATGAAATAAAATGATAAGTGACAGTCATCAAAAAACAAATTACAGGTCAAATATGAAAGTCAGCATCACAGAACTTTTCTTCAAATATTTAAAGTGACAATTTGAGGAAAACTGGTTTTAATGCTTTTTATTGGTTGTGCTACTCTATGTACTGTTCAACTATGAAGTGATCAAAATTAACAAACGGCACAGCCCCTCCCACTAATATATGCAAAAAAAAGTCACTTCAGATTTACACTCCATTTACAACTAAATGCAGATTATCTTCTCAAATTCCTTGAATAGTCTGTGCTCATGCAAAAAAAAAGTAAATTAGAAGAGACCAAAGTAATTCAAGGTAAAAAAGTCTTACAAGTTTCCTGTTTAAACTGTGTGCCTTCCAGATTGATGACAAAGCTGAATGGAAGTTTTATGGAGATTCAGTGATACAGAGGTTCACAGCAGGAGTTGAATTTCAAAGAGTAAAAAGTGGCAGATTTATCTTTAAATGGGACAAAGCTTGAAAAACAATATATGTTGTGGCAGTCTGGTGTATCTGGTGTAACATTACTGCATTCCAATGCATTTTTCTTGTAGATATTTTTAGATAAAAGTTGATGCAAAGAACATTTTGCTGGCATTAGAAGTTTTACTGTCACATTATTTAAACATGATTTTACCCTACCATTTTCTGAGGCAGAGATCAAAAGGAAACTGCTAGAAGAATTTAATGGATTTAGTTTTGTTAATGGATAAGAAACTTTGTATACAAAAGAGGAACAACTGTATGTGCCCATGTTTGTTACTTAAAGATAATTTGACCCAAATTGATTTGTCATCATTTAGTTATTATTTGCTGAGGATTATGAGAACAAAATTCTTTAACTTTTAACTCTCAACAGAAAAAGCACAAGTATAAGATACACCAAAATGTGAAGATTAAATAAAGTTGAATCTTTAAGGAAACCGCATCTCCTCCATTTCCCAGTCATCTGCCTTTGCCCCATCTTTGCGCTGTCTTAAGGTGCACTTAAGGTGCTTAGAGGTGCACTTGTCTTCACCTGTCACTGCATAAGATTCTACACCAAACATATAATCCGTCGTCATTGGTGCAATCTTCAACAGGACTCTACATCTTTACCACTCCCCACCTCCCCCTCCAACTCCCATAGGGATTATTCCCTTCATGATTCCCTTGTACATCCTTGCTGCTGCACTAATCTCCCTCCGGGCATTTAAGTGCAGAAGTACTACACCTGCCCATTCACCTCCATTCAGGACCTCAAACTGCCCTTACAGTTGAGGCAACATAATACCTGCGAATCTGTTAGGGTCATTTACTCATCTGGTGCTCCCAATGTGGCTTCCTCTACATTGGTGAGACCCGACGTAGATCAGGGGACCCCTTTATTGAGCACCTCTGTTCCACCTGGATTTCCTGGTGGCTAACCATTTTAATTCCTATCCCCATTCCCATTTTGACATATTGGCCCATGCTCTCCTCTTCTGCCATGATGAGGCCACTCAGGTTGGAGGAGCAACGACTGATATTTCATCTAGGTATTCACCAACCTGACTGCACAAACATCGATTTTCCCCCCAACTTCTGGTAATTATTTCCCCTCCCCCTTTCTTCTTTAATTCCCCTCTCTCACCTCTTACTGCTTCTCCTCACCTGCCTATCACCTCTCCCTGATACCCCTCCTCCTTCCCTTTCTACTATGGTCCACTCTCCTCTCCCAGCATATTTCTTCTTCACCAGCCCTTTACCTACAGCACCTAACTTCAAACTCCCCTCCCCCACCCACCTGGGTTCAACTATCACCTTCTAGCTTGTCCTCCTTCTCCACCCCACACCTCCTTCTGTTGCCATCTTTCTCCCTTTCTTTCCAGTACTGTTCAAGGATCTCAGCCCGAAATGTCAACAGTTTATTCATTCCTATAGATGCTGCCCGACCTGTTGAGTTCCTCCAGCATTTTGTATGTTGCTTGGATTTCCAGCATCTGCAGAATCTCTTGTGTTTATTAAATAAAGTTAATGCGCAAACAATAAAGGGAATTAATTTCCAAGGGACCACTAGGAGCATAACAGTTTCCCCCCCCCCCCCCAATACAAAGCAATAATGATAAACTGTTTACTAATTTTCTAATCACAAACAAGAGAAAATCTGCAGATGCTAGAAATCCAATTGTGTGTGTTACTAATTTTCTAAACTTATCATTCCTCAACAGATCCATAACTAAGCACACCATACTGGAAAGATTGCTGATATTGGTATCAAACTGTACTTTCAGGTGCCCTAAGAGCTAAATTGGAACCAGGTTATTCAGAAACAGGTTTCTTACAGAAATCAAAAGGAGATTATACCAAAAACTTAATTTTGAAATATCCAAAAAGGGATAAAGTTCGGAAAAGATAACCAACGATGCTGAAAAAATATTTCTTTTGATTTTAAAAGTACATTTAACAGAACTACTTGAATAAAGTGAGTGATACAAATCCAACATTATTTCAGTGAGATCTTCTCCTTGTGGAAACCACATATTACAAGAAACAGCCAAAGCCTAAACTTACCCCCACTTGCATACTCCATAATTAAATACAGCGTCTTCTCAGTTTCAATTACTTCAAATAATTTCACTGGAAGAGGAGAAGATTGTTTATAAACAACAGTAATGAAATAATTATTGAAAAAGTAATCACCATGGAAATAAATTATTCTGATACTGTCAGCAGCAGTACCATAACAGTTAAAAAGCATAAACTCTAAAAGCAAAGTAACTACGTAGTAAAAAAAATCCTTATGTTTGAATTCAATACTACATTTGAAAGATTTAAGCATTTAAGCTGGATGTAGATGGGCGTTTAACTTTTCCCCATTTTTGTATTTCAAAGATATTTGAATTTCATCATGATATTGCAATGTTAATGACAAACGTCTGCGTCACTCTGACCGAGTTTCAGTGGTCACAGATATGTATTTTTTTGAAGGTTTCGTATTTGAAAAATAAATTTGCTTCAATATCTATGCACAGTATGTATTTGAATCCACTAGCACGCTCCACAAAACATACATTTAAATAATGAAAATATACAGTGGAAAGAGAAACAGAATTTTGTTTAAGGTTGGAAATCTATCACCAGAACATGCACAATGTGGAAAAGTTAGAAATAGAAAATGCTTTAAGTTGAAGAGAATGGGAAATGTTTTAAGTTGAACAGAAAAAGGAATGTTCGTGGTTGGCTGGAGATCAAGACAGATTGAATGACAAATGTTCGTTGTGATACCAATTGAGGAATGGCTATAAAGGCTTGTATTCCCAGGCACACTTCTTCCAGGAGCTTTGAATATTGGGGGATGGAAGAAAATAGGAGAGAAAGAATGCAAAGATTCTGATTTATGGGATATGAACTGAAGAAGCTGAAATAAAAACTGCAGATGCTGTGAACATCATTGCACTTTTCAGATAGTCAGCACCCATCTATTTCAAATATATCCATCTTCTACTCTCAGTCAGTCCTATGTCCTCTTATCCTCCCCTGAAATTGCTAAATTAATTATTTAAACAATGGCTGTTATCCCCTCAGAAATTGAATGTCTTCAAGTGCATGGCAATTAGTAATTCTTCATTTCTCTACCTGCTTGGGGTAGCAAGATAGCTATCATAATTGAGACGGATCCTGTTGTACTCTCTTTAAAAGATTTTTTTTTCAATTGACATGACAGATTTATTCATCAATTTCATCAGAGAAGGCAATAAGCCTAAAAACCTGATAAATTCCAAGGACTTGATTATTAGCATTTCAGAGTTATCTCTGAGCTGGTCACGGAGATAAACCTGTGCTCTGGTTATGGAGATAATGTTTACTCTGGTTACCATCTTCCAAAATTCTGTAAGATTCTGGAATATTCTGCAGTTTGGAGGGAAGCAAATATGCCCTATTATTAAAGAAAGGAGGGAGAGATATAATAGGGAACTGCTGATCAGTTACCAGACAAAGCTCAACACAGATAGAAAATAATGACTGAGAAGTGTTGTACTGGACTTATGAAAGAGAAACTATGTTTAATGAATCATCTGGAGTACTTTGAGAATACGTCTAGAAGAGTAGATGAGCAGGGAACTAGTGAGTGTAGTGCATTTGACCATAAGATATAAGAGAATTAGGCCATTTGGCCCATCAAGTCTACTCAATTTTATCATGGCTGAGCCAAGTTTCTTCTCAGCCCCAATCTCCTGTCTTCTTCCCATATCCCTCATGCCTTGACCAATCAAGAATCTATCAACCTCCACCTTAAATATGCAAAAAGACTTGGCCTCCACAGCCACCTGTGGCAAAGAATTCCACAGATTCACCACTCTCTTGATAAAGAAAATTCCTTAGCTCGATTCTACAAGGACGCTTCTCTATTCTGAGGCTGTGTCCCTCTAGTCTTGAGACTCTCCCACCATAGGAAACATCCTCTGTGCCTCATGCCTTCAAGGCCTTTCACCATTTGAGAGGTTGGATTGGTAGAAGGCTTTATATAATGTACAGCATAGGAATTTGCTGAATAAACACAGAGCACTTGGAATTCAAGTTAATATACTATACACAAATAGACTAAGAGTTTGTTAACAGACAGAAACTAAAGAGTTGAAATAAACAGACCTCTCTCGCTTTGAGAGGCTGTGACTAGCTCTTTGTGGTCCAGCTATTAATAACCTATATCAACAAAATTTGTTTAGAGGACTAAATGTAATATTTCCAAGTCTGAATCAGAATCAAAGTCTTAGAACCACACAGCACAAAAATAGGTATTTCAGCCTACCTTGCCCATACCAATCATCAAGTGCCCATCTATATTAAATCACATTCAGCAGCACTCAAATATTTTATAATCTTCTGTGCCTTGGCAATTCAAAGGATAATTCAAATCGTTTTAAAATGTTGTGAAAATACCTGCCTCCACCACCTTTTCAAGCAGTACTGAGAGGTCTGCACAGAGCACTGGTTGTGTTCAAATTTGGATTTCTAGATATTGGGGGCATTAGGAGATCTAGTGACAGGGCTGAAAATGGTGTTGAGTTAAAACATCAGGTATGTTATTGAATAGTGAAAATGGCTAGGGGCTGACTCCAGATCCCAATTCTTATGTTATCACATACAGAACTTTCTTTTGTTGTCTCAATGAACTGGAAAGTCAGGTACTGACTGTTTATTGATGATTAACTGTTAAAGAGTGAAAATTCCACAAGAATCACATAGTTCACTGAATCCACTGTAATCACTTTCATCACCTTTCAGTGGAGAGTGGTTGCTATTCCAATGAATTGTTATAACAAGTCAAACCCCATAATTTATGCCTGTAATCAATTTGTTAGGAAAAAAACAATAAAAATACTTTCATCAATACACCCTGATGCAACAATCTTGGTGAAAGAAAGCATGTGATATACATTCTACAGGCTACTACTTTCAATCATGGAGGTGGGTTTTGGTCAAAGAAGACTTTAAAAGTATGATGTCCTCAAATTACTGATATGAATGTATTTGAAGCTGTAACAAAGGCTTTAGAGCTACTTCCCAAGAGAAGTTTTTAAACTAAGAGGAATAACATTGGATACAAGAGTGCTAGCATTTCCCAGGAGACCTTGATAAAACCAAAGCTAAGATTAAAGGTAGTTTTGCCATGATACTCTAAAAATAATCTTTTTAATGCTGCTGAATGTTGAGAAATCTGTGAGGAAATTGACACACATGGTTGTCCTTCTGTGAACTTGGGTGAAGCATATGCCATTCCCACGTGCATTGCATCTTTACTTCTCACTTCCCTACAGATATAGCTGGAGCTGAGTTATTTGGTCTTTCTTAGCATGATCCACGTGATTAACATATGGATAATCTTGGTTTGGTGACTGTTACTGAGAATTGGAGAATGTATACCATTATATTTTCCCTGCTTCTGTAGCTTTTGTGGGTGGAATAGTAAAAGAAAACGTGTACTTAAATAGTTCAGTTGTTTCTGCTATAACAAAAGGATGCAGGCTGCAAAGATAACCTAGAAATACCCAATAAATTACACATAGAGTAACATTCCTCAACTCTGGACCCTTGTTGAGCTTATCAACTTTGCCTTCAACTTCCACCCTTCCCTCAAATTTACATGGTCCATATTGGACCTTTCTTGATTTCTCAGTCTCCACCTCTGGGTGCAGCTTGTCTACTGATATCTTTTTATAAACCTACTGATTCTCACAACTATTTTGAGTATACCTTCTCCCACTCTGTAAGTTGTAAAATTGCTACCCCTTTTCTCAGTTCCTGTTATCCATTCCAAAAAATCTGAGAGGTCCCCCTTCTTCAAAGAATAGGATCTTCCTTCCACAACCATTGTTGTGGCCCTCACCCGCATCTCCTCCATTAATTGGACATCCTCTCGCACTCCATCTTTCTGTCACAATAACTGGGATAGAGTTTAGCTTGTTCTTACCTGCCTCCCCATGAGCCTCCACATCCAACATATTCTCTGCAACATATGCCATTTTTAACAGGATCCTCCCACTAAACTCATCTTTCCCTCCTCCCACTCTCCACTTTCTCTATATATGTGACTCCCTTGTCCACTCATCACTTCCCACTGATCTCCCTCCTGACATTTACCCTTGCAAGCAGGACAAGTGTGGCAAATGCCCCTACATCTCTTCTCTCACAACTATTCAGGGCCTCAAACAGTCCTTCCAGGTGAGGCGACACTTCCCCTATGAGTGTATCAGGGTTGTCTATTGTATCTGGTGCTCCTGGTGTAACCTACTCTGCATTGGCAAGATCCAACAAAGATTTGGGAACCTCTTCGTTGAGCACCTTCGCTTTGTCCACCACAAAGGGCAAGTTTTCCTGGTGGCCATACATTTTAAGTCTACTCATTCCAATTCTGACATATCAGTCCATGTCCTTTTCTACTGTCATGTTGAGACACTCTCACGTTGGAGGAGCAGCACATTATATTCCGTCGATGTGGCCTCCAACCCTACTGCATGAACATCTATTACTCTAACATCTGGTAATTTTATGCCTTCCCCCTTCTCTTTTTCCATTCCCCATTCTGGCTCCCCTCTTATCTCTTCTCTTGCACATCAATCCATCTGGGGCCCCTCTTCCTTCCCTTTCTCCCACGGTCCAATCTCCTCTCTTATCAGACTACTTTGTCTACAGCCCTTTGCCTCTTCTACCCATCACCTCCCAGCTTCTCAATTCATCCCCCACCCTCACTCTCCTACCTCCCCCCCTTCTGGTTTCATCCATCACTTGCCAGCTGGTACTCCTTCCTCTCCACTGGTTATCCTCTCATCCCCTCACTTATCCTCCCCTGCCATCACCTCCCTCCTTCCCGGTGTTCTATGGTCCATTGTCCCCCTCTTATTAGATTCCTTCTTCTTCAGCCCTCTCTCTCTTTGACCTGTCTCCTCCCAGCTTCTTTACCTCATTTCCCCCCCCCCTCCACTAGGCACCCACCTTCCTCCTCACCTGACTTCACCTCTCACCTGCCAGTTTGTACTACTTTCCCTCCTCTAATATTCTTTTTCTGGTTTCTTCCCCCTTTCTGTCCAGTCCTGATGAAGGGTCTCAGCCTGAAACATCGACTGTCTATTCTTCTCCATAGATGCTGCCTGATATGCTGAGTTCCTCCAGCATTTTGTTTTCTTGCTCCGGGTTTTCAGCATCTCCAAAATCTCCTATGTTTAATAAAACTCTAATGAAAATGTCTGGTTGCCATACAAGTTCCCTGTTACGTCCTGAGACAGGAAGGTTTAATGCTCAATGAAACTCGTATGTATATTAATTTTCTAAGAATTATTTTAAGAAACACATTGCAATAACTATTCTAAGTAGGCACAAGTACTTTTAAAAGTCCTGGGATTCAATCTATTACACTAGTCTTATTTTTCTAAAAGAAGTACTGAGTTAAAAAGAATGCAATAAGAAATAGATTTGGGAGAGGTGTGTGAGGTGTCAAATCAGAAAAACAAAAACCATAAATTCAAGATTGAACATTGGAAACTCATGTCAGAGAAACATCTTACCATACAACTCATAAGATTTGCTATCTTTATTAGCCAAAGTCAAACACAATAGAAAACCTGACAAACCTACTGCAATTCTTTGAGGAAATTACAAGCAGGGTAGACAAAGGAGATGCAGTAGATGTGGTATACTTGGATTTTCAGAAGGCCTTTGACAAGGTGCTGCACATGAGGCTGCTTAGCAAGGTAAGAGCCCATGGAATTACAGGGAAGTTACTAGCATGGGTGGAGCATTGGTTGGTCGGCAGAAAACAGAGTGGGAATAAAGGGATCCTATTCTGGCTGGCTTCCGGTTACCAGTGGAGTTCCACAGGGGGCGGTGTTGGGACTGCTGCTTTTTATGATGTATGTCAATGATTTGGACTATAGGATTAATGGATTTGTGGCTAAATTTGCCAATGATACAAAGATAGGTGGAGAAGTGGGTAGTGTTGAGGAAACAGAGAGCCTGCTGAGAGATAGTTTAGTGGAATGGGCAAAGAAGTGGCAAATGAAATACAATGTTGGTAAGTGTATGGTCATGCACTTCGGTGGAAGAAATAAATGCGCAGATTATTATTTAGATGGGGAGAGAATTCAAAATGCAGAGATGAAAAGGGACTTGGGAGTCCTTGTGCATGATACCCTAAAGGTTAACCTCCAGGTTGAGTAGTTTGTGAAGAAGGCGAATGCAATGTTGGCATTCATTTCTACAGGTGTAGAATATAAGAGCAGGGATGTGATGTTGGGGCTCTATAAGGCACTCGTGAGACCACACTTGGAGTATTGCGTGCAGTTTTGGGCTCCTTATTTTAGAAAGGATATACTGACATTGTAAAGGGTTCAGAGTAGATTCACGAGAATGATTCCAGGAATGAAAGGGTTACCATATGAGAAACGTCTGGCAGCTCTTGGGCTGTATTCCTTGGAGTTCTGGAGAATGAAGGGAGATCTCATAGAAACATTCTGAATGTTAAAAGGCCTGAATAAATTAGATATGACAAAGTTTTTTCCCATGGTAGGGGATTATAGGACAAGAAAGCACGGCTTCAGGATTGAAGAACAAACATTTACAACAGAGTTGCAGAGAAATTACTTTAGTCAGAGGGTGGTAAATCTGTGGAATTTGTTGCCACAAGCAGCTGTGGAGGCCAAGTCGTTAGGTGTATTTAAGGCAGTGATAGATAGGTTCTTGATTAACCAGAGCATCAAAGGGTATGGGTGAAGGCCACGGGACTAAATGGTGATGCAGACTCGATGGGCCGAATTGCCTACTTCTGCTCCTATATCTTATGGTCTTATAAAACTAAGTTTGCAAATATAATGGTGGAGCCTCCCCACTAGTTTGATGTGCACCATCTTCAGCCTTTTCATGAGAGACTTTTCTATGTCAGAAAACTAATTCACATATTGTGTGATGCTGACAATTTAGTTAACTCTTGCCTGACAAAGAAAGCTGCACAATACAAAGATATATAGGCAGATAGATCATATCCAATTTCTACACTACTCTAATTTCAGCTAGCAGTGCTGAATGGGGACCTTAGCACCTAGTGCTCAAAATTCAGCTACACTTGTCAGAGATCTCCATCATTTAAAAAATGACACAGTGACTTTGGATTTTAGCTACGGATTAAAGTAATTTTTTTAAATTATGAGATAGGGAGGATAATCTCAATCCTTTCTCCACAGTAGAGTAGGGATAGGAAAGGAAACAGCTGAAGGAGCCTAAGGGTAAGTTTTACCATATAGAGGGTGGTGTGTATATATAACAAGTTGAAAGGTACAATTACAATGTTTTAAAAATAAATCATCTGGACAGCCATATGGATAGGCAAATTTTAGAGGGATAAGGGCCAAAAGCAGGAAAATGGAATTCAGAGTCAGGCTTTTTGGTTATGCACACCTCTCACTCCTCAGGGTCTCCAATAATGAATTGCCACAGCCAATGAAACAAAACCCAACCTGAGACACTGGATTCGGAATAGGCAGATATTATAAAGTGAGCAAAAATTTTGTAAGAAAAAGCTGATAAAATACAGAGCACCTCTTACAAATATTTATCATATTTTGAATGGAGAAAGATGGTGAATAGACCTGTAGAATTTAAAAAACGATGATCTCATGGAAGAATACAATTACTGATTAAAGTTAATAAGTTATGATAAGTATGTATTCCAAAATGAGTAAAATTAAACCTTACCTATATTGGGATGATTCAAAATCTTCATAATTCTTACTTCTCGAAAGAGCTATTAAAATTAAAAAATAATGTTAGAAATGTGCATTTTCTTTTAAAAATAACACTACAGACAGTTCTCCATTTTAGTATAAACTTCTGAAACTCATCATGAAGCCATCTGTGCAATAGAGTGCAATACAAGGAGCATCTATTTTTGATCTTCAACAGAAGACTGGGATTAGTGTCAAAAGAAACATAATGCAGAACAGAACTATTCAGTGTACTAATACACAAGCTCTTTCACCTTTGCAACCTTGTTTTTGAATCCAGCCCGAGGGAGGACCTTCCGTGATACAGTTGCATGCAAAAGTACTTTAACACTGAAGTGCAACTGCAAAGTAGTATTGTAATTGGTATTTGGAGATTATCTGAAACTCGGGGCATGAACTGTATTATAATTGGCAGCCAAGCAATAAGAATCTCTGCAGATCTCATATAATTTGCCTCCTAACTTTTATGCTTGACTGAAGGTATTCACGAACACAAATTGAACTGCAGCACCTGGAAACTACATGCAACTTAAAGATCAAGAAAAAAATCCTTGCCATACCTGCTTAATCCTAAAATAGATCAGCTTTAGGTGACATGGTTAACCTGCTTCTTTGTTACTGAACACAATATCTACCCAAACATTTAACATTTGTCAAATGAATCGGGAATCTAAATGTTATTGCTATTCGATGATTATTTGTAATCTGATTGCATCTGAAGTGAATTAAGTCAACCCAATTTCTATTTCCTTTTTCTATGTGTTATCAACTTTTTATTTCATCTTTTTAATTTCACGTCATATTGGATTTCTCAGAAATATCATCATATGTTTCTTGTTGAATGAACTACTTTTAAATACATTATCTATTCTGTGAGACAGCATACCAGTAACCTTGTACAAATTGACATCTTGCAAAGCATCAAGATGATGTCCAGTTAGTTTCATTTTTACATAGGTCATAACAGTTAGCTGAAATTGCAGGAGTTCACCATACTTCTCTTAGGATAATGCCATTTTTCCATTATAGACACTTAAAGAGTTAGAAGAGATCTCAGAACAGTCTTCCATAAAAAATCTTGGCTGCATAGGAAACCACTACAAAACAGCTTTGGAGGTACAAGAGACTGCAGGTCCTGGAATCTGGAGCAACAAGTAACATGCAGGAGGAATTCATGTGTCCAACAGCATCTGTTGTGTGGGGAGTTGGCAGGAAGAGAGGAAGAATGCCCTACAAAACTCCTTCCAAAGGGAGGAGAAAAACTTTGTCAACAGCTGCATGCCATAGACAGACTCTGCAATGGAGAATAAATGGAGATAAAAGAGACTACAGATAGTAAGAGGTGAATGAGCATCAAATTTATAGGGATTCAGCAGATTGCTATGGTCAGTTACTCCCACAAAATCTCCTGCCAAACTTTATTTTTTTGGTTCTCTAGTCTAGCTTGCACTTCAGTTGTAATAAAATCAATTCATAAAACATTGAGGTCAGAACTCACCATTATCATGGAGTAAATGTGACAGTGAATGCACACTTGTGCATTTACAATCAAACATGCAGAAATTACAGTCCAACTCAATGCATGCTGATCTCTGCAGATCAATTCATTACTTTATTATAATCATTCTATTATTTATATTTCAATTCTAAGATTGAAAGATAAAGAAAGAAGGAAGATAAAGAATGGTAGGGTGAAGGAACCATGGGTGACAAGTGAAGTGGAAAATCTAGTCAGATGGAAGAAGGCAGCATACATGAGGTTTAGGAAGCAAGGATCAGATGGGTTTATTGAGGAATATAGGGTAGCAAGAAAGGAACTTAAGAAGGGACTGAGAAGAGCAAGAAGGGGGCATGAGAAGGCCTTGGCGAGTAGGGTAAAGAAAAACCCCAAGGGATTCTTCAATTACGTGAAGATCAAAAGGATGACAGGAGTGAAGGTAGGACCGATTAGAGATAAAAGTGGGAAGATGTGCCTGGAGGCTGTGGAAGTGAGCGAGGTCCTCAATGAATACTTCTCTTCGGTATTCACCACTGAGAGGGAACTTGATGACGGTGAGGACAATATGAGTGAGGTTGATGTTCTGGAGCATGTTGATATTAAGGGAGAGAAGGTGTTGGAGTGGTTAAAATACATTAGGACGTCTAAGTCCCCGGGGCCTGACGGAATATTCCCCAGGCTGCTCTACGAGGCCAGGGAAGAGATTGCTGAGCCTCTGGCTAGGATTTTTAAGTCCTCGTTGTCCACAGGAATGGTACCGGGCAAATGTTGTCCCCTTGTTCAAAAAAGGTAGTAGGGATAGTCCGGGTAATTATAGACCAGTGAGCCTTATGTCTGTGGTGGGAAAGCTGTTGGAAAAGATTCTTAGAGATAGGATCTATGGGCATTTAGAGAATCATGGTCTGATTAGGGACAGTCAGCATGGCTTTGTGAAGGACAGATCGTGCCTAACAAGCCTGATAGAGTTCTTTGAGGAGGTGACCAGGCATATAGATGAGGGTAGTGCAGTGGATGTTATCTACATGGATTTTAGTAAGGCATTTGACAAGGTTCCACACGGTAGGCTTATTCAGAAAGTCAGAAGGCATGGGATCCAGGGAAGTTTGGCCAGGTGGATTCAGAATTGGCTTGCCTGCAGAAAGCAGAGGGTCGTGGTGAAGGGAGTACATTCAGATTGGAGGGTTGTGACTAGTGGTGTCTCACAAGGATCTGTTCTGGGACCTCTACTTTTTGTGATTTTTATTAATGACCTGGATATGGGGGTAGAAGGGTGGGTTGGCAAGTTTGCAGACGACACAAAGGTTGGTGGTGTTGTAGATAGTGTAGAGGATTGTCGAAGATTGCAGAGAGACATTGATAGGATGCAGAAGTGGGCTGAGAAGTGGCAGATGGAGTTCAACCCGGAGAAGTGTGAGGTGGTACACTTTGGAAGGACAAACTCCAAGGCAGAGTACAAAGTAAATGGCAGGATACTAGGTAGTGTGGAGGAGCAGAAGGATCTGGGGATACATGTCCACAGATCCCTGAAAGCTGCCTCACAGGTAGATAGGGTAGTTAAGAAAGCTTATGGGGTGTTAGCTTTCATAAGTCGAGGGATAGAGTTTAAGAGACGCGATGTAATGATGCAGCTCTATAAAACTCTAGTTAGGCCACACTTGGAGTACTGTGTCCAGTTCTGGTCACCTCACTCTAGGAAGGATGTGGAAGCATTGGAAAGGGTACAGAGGAGATTTACCAGGATGCTGCCTGGTTTAGAGAGTATAGATTATGATCAGAGATTAAGGGAGCTAGGGCTTTACTCTTTGGAGAGAAGGAGGATGAGAGAAGACATGATAGAGGTATACAAGATATTAAGAGGAATAGACAGAGTGGACAGCCAGCGCCTCTTCCTCAGGGCACCACTGCTCAGTACAAGAGGACATGGCTTTAAGGTAAGGGGAGGGAAGTTCAAGGGGGATATTAGAGGAAGGTATTTCACTCAGAGAGTGGTTGGTGTGTGGAATGCACTGCCTGAGTCAGTGGAGGAGGCAGATACACTAGTGAAGTTTAAGAGACTACTAGACAGGTATATGGAGGAATTTAAGGTGGGGGGTTAAATGGGAGGCAGGGATTGAGGGTCGGCACAACATTGTGGGCCGAAGAGCCTGTAATGTGCTTTATTGTTCTATGTTCTACGATGGCCTCTATCTGCCAATACTGTACTTTGTTACTGTAACACTTTATTACTCCGTGTTCTGTTATTGCATTCTTTTGCACTACCTAAATGCACTGCTGTTACGAAATGATCACCATGGATGGCATGCATTACAAAAAATTTTCAGTGTCTCAGTACGTGACAATAATGAACCCATTAACCAATTTGTATGTCATTTCTCAACAATAAATAACTAAAGTCAACGAGACTGAGAATCCCCACATGACAGAGTAACATGAAAAGAAATTCCACTCCTCATGTGATAGCTCAAGAAGATATAAACACCCCATTTTTTCCTCCATAATTTGATGGTGATGATTACAATGTAGAGAGGATGACTGGTTTTGTTGGTTCTTCTCCACGGCCTCAGGCCCCCGATGCTCTTGCTGCTTGCAATGCAATGTAACACACAATAGTGAAATCTGCACACCCATGTTTGTAGGGATGCAATGTTCCTAGCGCTCTGCATTGGGACTTCCCCGATAGTCATGAACTGCCTCATGATCTATGACTCACTCAAAGTGGTCAGCAGGACACCTCTGGTAACATGGTTCTGCCAGAAAGATCACAACTGAATCACCCAGGCAAGAAGCAGCTCAAGAGAGAAATGATGGTGAAAATGCTCCACTTCATATTGGTAGAGGCAAAAATGCATGCTTGATGAATAACAACATCTCTAGGTTTGCAGCTGGCATTAGGAAGAAGTCAACCATACCAACGTGCATTGTGTACAGAAGAGCCTGTCCAATTTGATTTCACCTGTAAATATTTGCCATTCTGGGCAAAAATTACATTGTGCAACCAATGCTGAAAAACAGGCACTACCTGGTCCAATTACTGGGCTTGTATGTCACAGTATACTGGACGAGGTGTCATTCTGGTGCACAGAGCAGACTCTGTCTAGTGGACATTGCGCTGGAAAAGGTCCAGTTGGATAAATACAGCAAGCTGCTGCTCTCAAATACTCACAAGATGTCTGTGGGCAACTGTCAACATGATGAACATTTAAGTTTCATTCCTGCAAAATCTGGATAACTATTTTGTTATTGTAACTATGCAAACAGTTAAGGTAAACCTCTAGGTTTCAAAGATCAACAAAGCTTTTTTCTAAGATACTAAAGGTATGGTTGGTATCCTCTCCTATATGAAGAAAGAAAAATAACAGACAAGGGGCAGTACAGAGGCTTTCATCCATCCAGATTCATTCCCAATCTCTGGTACAGTCTGGAATTTGCATGTTCTCCTGGTAACCACATTGGTTAACTCTGATTTAGCCCCACATGCCAAAGATGTGTTGGTTGGTCGGCAAATTGGCAACTGTAAATTGCCCCTAATTTAGGAGAGTCACAGGAGATTCACGGAGAACTGGTAAACACATAAATATAATAAAGGTTATCCAAGTGGGAGAACCTGATTTTTCAGAATTGCTGAGAGCTGTCATAAACCAGATAGGTAGAGTAGCTTTTACTATGTAGTAAGAAAATACTTTAAAGGTGATTCTAATAACTCCTTTATTTCAAATATTTGCCATTTTACAAAGTTACCTTGATTACTTTTCTACTTAGCTGTATTCTCTGGTTTTCCTGCACATTAGAACATCTGTTGAAGTTAGAATAATTTTATTATCTTTGCCAATATGGGCTGTTGCCATGAATTTAGAGCCTGGAATCAGCCCAACTGGTTGAAAAATTGCCGCAAAGGAGTTCCTTTTCATGTAGCCAGTCTATAACACTATTAACTTATTTTGAAATATTTAGAGCTACCAAGAAGAAAACTGGTATATCAAATTAATCAATACTTAGATTGAATAAACTGTCAACAATACATTACTACTATTTCAAAATGGGCTTACTGACAGCAACAAAAATTCTTATCGTTATAGGTGACATTGCACAATGGGATTTATTCCTATGCATGGCAATATGCATAGAAACATTCAATCAAAGGTTGTCACTGCTTTTGTGTAATCACAAGCAATATTGTACATCAGTTTAGTTCACATAGAAACATAGAAAATAGGTGCAGGAGTAGGCCATTCGGCCCTTCGAGCCTGCACCACCATTCAGTATGATCATGGCTGATCATCCAACTCAGAACCATGTACCTGCTTTCTCTCCATACCCCCTGATCCCTTTAGCCACAAGGGCCATATCTAACTCTAGGTTAGATAAATCTCTAGACATAAATGTCTAGGCTAAAAAGATCAATCAACCTTCTTCTTAAGTTACTGACAGTATGGTTGTTGTACTTGCTAATGAAAGTAAGTTGCGACAAGCACACAAGGAGGCTACAAAGGAACACAGATGGGCTATGTGAGAGGGTAAAGATTCGGTAATGAAGTATAATGTGGGAATATGTGGAAAATATTTTGGCAGGAAATATGAAAAAGTTATCTAATTGGTGTGAGGGTGCAAAGCTCTGAGAAGTAGAAGGATTCTTGTGCTCTACTTCACAATTCATAAAAAGTACAGCAAGTTATTAAGAAAATTAACAGTGCTATTGTTTATTAGACCACAAGACCATGATATAGGAGCAGAACTAGGCCATTTGGCCTATCAAGTCTGCTCCGCCATTTCATCATGCCTGATCCATTTCCTTCAGCTCCAATCTCCCACCTTCTCCCCGTACCACTTCATCCCTTATCGTGAGGTTATGCTAATATTATTAAGTTCAAAGTTCAAAAGCTCAAAGTAAATTTACAACCAAAGCGCAGATGTGTCACCACATACAATTCTGAAATTCATTTTTAAAAATTTACTTACACAGCATGGAGTTGGCCCTTTTAGCACTTTAAGCCATGCTGCTCAGCAACCCGATTTAATCCTAGCCTAATCATGAGATGATTTACAATGACCGATTAACCAAAGCACAGAGGAAACACATGTGGTCACAGGGAGAATGTACAAACTCTTTACAAGCAGCGGTGAGAACTGAACCTTTATTCCCTTTAGAGCATTATGCTAACCACTGCACTACCATGCCACCCTACAGTAGCATACTCAATGCAAGCATTCTTCTTCAGGGCATCTTCAATCACTTCAATAACCATAATAATAGTGTTGAAGTATTTTGAGAGGCTGGTGTTGAAGCACATCAGCTCCTGTCTCAATTGTGACTTGGATCCACTCCAATTCATCTACAAACAACAGGTCTACAGCAGATGGCTCTTCGCACAACCCTGGAACATCTGGACAGCAAAGCCGCATACAGCAGGATGCTTTTTTATTAATTACGGCTGGGCATTTAACACCACCATCCCCTCAAAACTAATCAGTAAGCTTCAAGACCTAGGCCTCAATACCCCCTTGTGAAATTGGATCCAGCATTTCACTTATAGAATCCAGTCAGCTCAGATTGGCAAAAATGTCTCCTCCACAATCTCCATCAGCACAGGAATACTGCAGGTATGTGTACTTAACTCCCAGCTCTACTCGCTTTACACCTATGATTGTGTGGCTAAGTACATCTCCAACACTATACAAGTGTGCTGATGAAACCACTGTTGTGGGCTGTATCAAAGGGGGAGATGAATCAACATACAGGAGGGAGATTGAAAACTTAGCTGAGTGGTGTAACAACAACAACCTCTCACTCAATGTCAATAAGACCGAGGAACTGATCCACTCTGGAAGGAAAAACTGGTAAAAAAAAAATTGCAGTATGCTTCTGTGCAGAGGGACTCGGGAGTGCCTTTGCATGAATCACACAAGGTTGGTTTGCAGGTACAACAGGCTTTCAAGAAGGCAAATAGAATGTTGGCCTTCATTGCTAGAGGGATTGAAATTAAGAGTAGGGAGATTATGCTACAACTATACAGGGTAATAGTGAGGCCACACCTGGAGTACTGCATTCAGTTCTGGTCTCCTTACTTGAGGAAGAATATGCTGGTTTTGGAGGCAGTGCAGAGGAGGTTCACCAGGTTGATGTTAGAGATGAGGGGGTAAGACTATGAGGAGAGGTTGAGTATTGCCTAGAAATGTACGTACTGGAATTCAGAAGAATGAAAGGAGAGCTTATAGAAACATAGAATTATGAAAGGGATAGATAAGATAGAGGCAGGAAAGTTGTTTCCACTAGTAGTGAGACTAGAACTTGGGGACATAGCCTCAAGATTCAGGGGAGTAGATTTAGGATGGAGATGAGGAGGAACTGCTTTTCCCAGAGAGTGGTGAATCTGTGAAATTCTCTGCCCAATGAAGCAGTGGAGGCTACCTCAGTAAATATATTTAAGATAAGATTAGACAGATTTTTGTATGGTAGGGGAATTAAGGGTTATGGGGAAAAGGCAGGTAGGTGGAGATGAGTCCATGGCGAAATCAGTCATGATCTTATTGAATGGTAGCGTGAATCCTGAGGTTCCTGTACCACCTTCTTGATGGCAGCCGCAAGAAGAGAGCATGACCTTGGTGGTAGGGGGCCCCGATGATAGATTCTGCTTTCCTTCAACACCACTTTGTGTAGATGTGCTCAGTGGAGGGAAGGGCTTTACCTGTAATGGACCGGGCCGTATCCACTGCTTTCATAGAATTTTCCATTCAAGTGTATTGGTGTTTCTACACCAGGCTGTGATGCAGCCAATCAGTATACTCTCCACTACACAACTATTTGCAAAGTTTTAGAAGTCATGCTGAATCTTTGCAAACTCCTAAGGAAGTAGAGGTGCTGCTGTGCTTTCTTTGTCATTGCACTTACGTGCTTGGCTCAGGACAGATATCCGAAACAAAAACACCAAGGAATTTAAAATTGCTAACCCCCTCTAGCTTTGATCCTGTGAAGAGGACTGGCTCATGGACCTCTAGACTCTTCCTCCTGAAGTCAATAATCAGCTCCTTGGTCTTGCTGACATTGAATGAGAGGTTGTTGTTGTGACACCACTCAGCCCGATTTTCAATCTTCCTCCTATATGCTGATTCATTAAGATAGTGGTGTTGTCAGCAAACGTAAACATGATATTAATCTATGCTTAGCCACACAGTCATAAATGTAAAGCGAGTAGAGCAGAGGGCTAAGAACACAGCCTTGTGCAGCACTTGTGCTGATGGAAATTGTGGAGGAAAAGTTGCCAATTCGATCTGACTGGGGTCTGCAAGTGAGGAATTTGAGGATCGAATTGCACGAGGTATTGTGCTCAAGGTCCTGAAGCTTATTGATTATTTTTTCGGGGTGATGGTATTGAATGCTGAGCTGTAGTCAATAAGGAGCATCCTAATGTATGTATCTTTGCTGTCCTAGCATTCCAGGGTTGAGTAAGGAGCCAATGAGATGGCATCTACTGTGGATCTGTGGCTTCAATAGGGAAACTGGAGTGGATCCAAGTAGTTTCTCGAGGGAGGGAGGGAGGGAGGGAGAGAGAGAGAGAGAGAGAGAGAGAGAGAGAGAGAGAGAGAGAGAGAGAGAGAGAGAGAGAGAGAGAGAGAGAGAGAGAGAGAGAGAGAGAGATACTTTATTCATCCCCATGGGGAAATTCAACTTTTTTCCAATGTCCCAACCTCAACAACCTTGTTGTTTCATCAACAACCTCTCAAAACACTTCATCACTATGGATGTAAGTGCTACTGGACGATAGTCAGTGAGGCAGGTTACCATGTTCTTAAGCAATGGTATAACTGAAGCCTGCTTGGAGCAAGTGGGCATCTTAGAAAGCTGAAACAAGAGGTTAAAGATCTCAGCGAACACTCCAGCGAGTTGATCAACACAAGTCTTTTGTACTTGGCCAGGTACCCCATCTGGTTCACCCTCCTGAAAGAAGAAGTCACGTCAGCCTCAGAGACTGAAATTGCAGGATCATTCAGGGCTGTGGCAGTTTGTGATGGTCCTTCCATGTTTCAATGATCAAAGAGAGCACAGAAAGCACGGAGCTCATCTGGAAGCGAAGCCCTGTTGTCAACTACATTGCTTGATTTCACGTTGTAAGAGGTGATAGTATTCAAGCCTTACAACAACTGTCGAGTATTCTTCATTCACACTTTATCTGGAATTGCCACTTTGCTCGTGAGATGGCTTTCCAGAGATTGAACTTTTGTAACTTTTTTGGTCACCAGACTTGAATGCCTCTGTTCTGACCCTCAGTAGATTGTTCATCCAGGGCTTCTGGTTGGGGAAGCTGCTGAATGATTTTGTGGGGACACACTTGTCTACGACTGGTTTTATAATGTCTGAGACAATCATGCTATATTCATTCTGATACACAGATGAGTCCTCAAACATGGCCCAGTCCACTGACTCGAAGCAATCCCGTAGCCTCTCCTCTGCCTCCTGCGACCACCTTTCTGTTGTCCTAATCTCTGCAGCCTCGGTATAAGCATTGATGAGATCACATCTGGAGTACAGCTTTCAGTACAGTGCATCATTCCTCAGTGGCAATGAAGAGGCATACAGGAGTGAAGTAGATCAGCTGGTTGAGTAGGAGTCCCAATACACAGGATCAAAAGAGGCTGCAGAGGGGTGCTGACTCAGCTGCTCCATCACAGGTACAACCCTCCCTACTGAGGACACGTTCAAGGGCTGGTGTCTTTGAGGTGCTATTAAGGACACTCACCATCTGGGATATGCCCTCTTCAAGCTACTACCATTGGGGGGAGGTAAAGGAGTCTGAGGACCCTCACTGAATACTTTAGGAACAGCTTCTTCCCCTCTGCCATTAGTCTTCTGAATGGTCCATAAACCTACAAACACTACCTTGCTATTCCTCTTTTGCACTATTCATTTATTTCTGTAACTTACAATAATTTTTTTATGTCTTGCACTGCACTGCTTTGCAAAGCAACAAGTTTCACAACATACATCAGTGATAATAAACCTGATTCATTTCTAACATTTAGAGTTCCTGAATTATCCCCGTTTTTGAGGAACTGTTTATCATAATTATTGTAACAAATTTAAATTCTGTGTGCATTGGTTTAAGAAATAAAACATTCTGCAAATCAGTCAGCATTTTTATGGTAACAGGATAACTGAGTTTGGACTTGTGGAGAATTAAGACACCACCCTCTCTTTAATAAACAAAACTGAACTGAAATTCACTGAGGGTCATGCGTATGCCATGCATTATTTCCCCTAGTTCAGCTTGGTCGTTGCATCCAAAACCTCTGGAATCTTCTATGCAAACTTCTACATCTACAGTTGTAGCATTCTTTTCATAATCAAAACCCCGAAAGCTTGTAAAACAGTTTGCTTTTTTACTTCTTTTGGCTGAAGTTAGGATTTAACAACAGGGGGTCAGGTAAGCATTGAGAGCTGCTGAGAGGATCATCAGAGTCTCTCTTCCACTCATCTGAGATATTTGTCAGGAGTACTGCACACACAGGGCCTTTTGCACTGTCAATTATCCCTTCCATCTGTTCAATAGGCTTCTTGACTCCTTACTAACAGACATGAGGTACCGGAGCATCAGGACGGGGAACAGCTTCTTCTCCCAGGCCGTGAGACTACTGCCTCTACCCACTTCTCATCATGTATGAAGTGCCAGTAGCATTGTACTGTTTACTTATTAAACATGCCGCAAATGAGCCTTATTATTTGTGGTAACATTAATTTGTGTGTTGTGTGTGAGTTATATGTACTGTATTGTGCACTTTGGTCTGGCGGAACATTGTTTAATTTGGAAGTATACAATGCATACAGTTGAAATGATAATAAACGTGAACTTGATGGTTTCAGGTGACTGATAAGAATGTCAAGCACGACCAGCTATGCACACAAGAGCTGAGAGTTTGCAGACATCACCAATTTTACAGTTTTGTTAACTGGATCACGACACATAGCAAAGGAAGAGCAACAAAGGACGGACTTTTTTTCGATTTACTGGACCAACAAGGGGATGCAGGAATAATTAGACCTGCAGTTGCACAAGTTATAACACTCTATTGAGAGACAGGACAGTATTCTGCTTTACCTTTAATCGATCAGTGGCAGCTGCATTCATCTCAATTATCTTGGAGTATTCTCTGGAGTGAAGTCACATGCGATTGTTTCTTTCAAGTGGAGTTATAAATGGATTTTCAAAAGACAGTCTTAGTGACCCTCAAGTTTTTGATAATGGTTTTGGTTTTTTGATACTGAATATGAAAGTGAATTTGCTGCTCATGAAAACATGATCCTAATATTTGCTATAAAATTGTTTGCTTTGAGGATTTTTTTTTGGCTTTATACAAGTTATTTGTACTGTAGAATGGTATACAAGTTCTGCTTCTATTTTAAACATTTAGGAAGTGCTGCTTCCAGGCTCCAAGTGTAGATCAATGGAGATTGCTGCAATAATGGCTTTACTGCCGATAATGGAAATATACATTACGGACATAATGAGCCAACAATACACAATTGTACTTTCGTGGGACTGTTAAGTACCTTATGGCATGTATACAAGAAAAGGTAAGACAGTTGTTCATGTTGGATTGCTAGAAGAGCTGATATACCGTGGAATCCGGTTAATTGGGCATACAGTTAATTGTGACAGCCACTAAATTGGGACAACTCTTATAGAACAAAAAAAAATCAAGAAAACAGCTGGGATTTCCTTGATTTATTTGGGACACTATACCAGCAGTTGTTTGCACTTGCGAAGCCATCGGACACTACACTGTGCCAAGAGTGAGGTCTTAAATAGCATCAGTTGCATGTGTTTGTGTTCAAATAGCAGTGATGTTTGTCATGAATAGTTTACGGGAAGTAAGCAGTAAGACAATTCAGAACTGTTTTGCTCACTGCATTTTCAAGCATTCAGGCTTGGGGATGCCAAAACTGGTTGTGAGTATAAATGAAATTATTTCACTATTTCAACATGTTAGGGTCTAAACAGATTTTTTTCACATCTAAAGATTTTTTAAAACTTATTATTTTTATTGAACACAAACAAAAACAGAAACACTAAACATATACAACAAAGCCAGGGAATCACACATAAGCAGCAACAAATATTTAACTATAAACTTACAAACAAGAAAATCCACTCAAATACTGTCGGACAGAAGGCACTATATCTAAAAGGAGTCACAAAACAGAAACATTTACAGAGATAACCCGAAATGTTGACAAATTTGTACAGCCTTTACAGCTTTCTGGTTATGGGAAGTTTTCAGAGTATTAACTACACAGAATTTGAAGGTATCGACAACTATCTTGAATGTTACAAAGAAAATGAAGATTTGGAAGATGCAATCTTCAAAAGCATTGTATGAAGTCAGCCCATTATCTGTATACATGTCTGTGCTGACCTTGTTCTTTTACAATCAAAAGAACGTAACAGTGTATACTGGATAAATTCCTCCATCAATAACTATTAGGAACAAATAGGTAGTTTTATAGTACTGTAATAGTATTGGCAAGATTCTGATATGTTCTGTATTTAATTTAAAAATATAATTTGTTACTCAGTTACATGGTAGCTTGTCTTTTTTATACTTTTTAACTATTTCCATGAAACTTTGGCTAATTGGGGCAGCTGCTTAATTGGGCCAAAACGTACTAGTCCTTATGTGTCTCAATTAACCAGAATCCACTGTATAACATTTTAATTATCTTCACATCACTGTTTGACCAGATATGATGAAGCTTTGTATGAATCAGCAATGTCATTCCATGTATGCAGGATTATTATTGGTATCAGAGAAATGAGACTAAGTGGAAAAAAATATTGCAAGCCAGCTTTATTTAAGTCAACTTCTGTAACTGGATATTAGTTCACTTCTGAAACAAAAAAGTGTGCTGTGGTCAGATCAACAGACTGAATGTGTTATCAGCTGCATCTCCCTTTCATTCATTGGAAGTAATATTGCTAAATGCAGTTTAGGATTTAAAACACTGCTTTTAATTGAGAGAATTGTTGCCACTGGAAATTGATGGTTCTAGTCCAGGCTTTCAATCACAATTATTAGCATTCTTTTAAAAATGTTTATCAACTTCCTAAAATACTATTTTCATTTTTCTATATATATATTTGCCACTTCTTTTCCTGCCTTATGGCCAGACAGCATAGAAACAGGCCCTTTGGCCTACCACATCTATGCAGGGCACCATGTCTCAATCTATACTAATCCTATTTACCAGTACTTACGTAGTCTGTAACCTCCTCTGATGGTCCATAGCTGTGATGTGATATCCAATACTTATCACTGTTATCAGAGTGGTGCAATTACACAAACAATATCTATTTTTGGCAACCTTATAACAGGCACAATTTAAATCAATGGGTTTAAAGATCACTTAGAGTCTGCAATAATCTGGATTACACTCTTGATGAAACATAGATCTGTAACTCTCAGTAGCAAACGCACAAGTTACACATTTCCACAGCCAGCTTAATCCAGTCTCAGAGACCACAAACTCAAAATATCAACACTCACAAGCAGTGATGCCCTAACTTATCAATGTTATTGCTATCTACAAAAGTCAAGGAAAGGCCATCATTGGAGAATGTTTATAATACAAAGATGATGTGTGGAAACAAACCTGAACGGGGAGTTGGAAAAAATCTCCCAATTAAGGAGAAGGAAACTAAAAGATAAATGTTTTTCATCAATGTGTACAGAAAAAGTGAAATACTTCTACTGAAATTTTAAATCCTGAAGTACTAGTCTGAACAAAATATTGCAATAAAAATTCTGATTTTCAAATATAAATATAATGAACCATTGGCTGATCTTTTCAGTCCCTGATGCTTCCTTTAACTGATTTTCATGTTGATCTGGTTTGTAAAGGCATATATCAAGATGCTTCAATAACATTCACTCAGACCAGTTGTTTCTCTTTACCCTTCAACAATATTTGGATAACAGTTTCAATATATAATGAAAAATTTCTAGGCTTTATTCAGACAATTACTTTTAGGAGTTTTGTTTGAAAGAAGGAGATTACATGTGCTCGTATATCAGCACAAAAAGAAAACTGCAATTGCATGATCTGGGTGTTGCTTTCCAGGCCAATATTTATTGTCCATTTTTAAACTGTCCTTGACAAAGTGGGAGTGAACTGCCTTCTTGAACTGCTACAATCCCTTGGTTGTAGATACAATATTATTGAGGCATGATTGCTGAGACTTAGCACCAATGAAGGAAGAGGCAACATAGATCAGTACAGCACAGGAAGAGGCCCTTTGGCCCATGATGTCCTGTTGAACTAATAAGTTATTGAATGCCTAACCAAACTAATCCCTTCTATGGACACTATGTCCATAGCCTTCCATTTCCTAGACATTCATACCCCTATCTACTTGAATATCTCTATCGTATCTGCCTTTACCACCACCCCAGACTAGACACTCCAGGCACCCACCACTCTGTGTAAAAAGCTTGGCCCACACATCTCTTTTGACCTTGCTCCCTCTCACCATAAATTCATGCTCTCTGGTATTTGACATTTCAACCCTGGGAAAGTGATACCAGCTGTTTATCTATGCCGCTCATAATCTTATAACCCTCTATTAGAGCTCCCATCAGTCAACTTCACTCCAAAGAAAACAACCCAAGTTTGTCAAACCTCTCCTTATAGCACATGCCCTCTATCCAGGCAGTATCCTGGAAATCTCCTCTGCACCATCTCCAAAGCCTTGATATCCTTCCTATAATGGAGCTACCCGAATCAATGCAATACTCCAGATGCAGCCCAAGTAGATTTTTATAATGCTGCAACACATCTTTCTAAGTCTTGAACTGAATTTCTTCACTAATAAAAACAAGCATGCCACCTTCTTTATCACTTGTCAACCTTTGTTGCTGTTTTCAAGAAGTTGGACCCCAAGATCCCTTTGCACATCAACATTGTTAAAAATCCTGCCATTAACAGAGTACTTACTGCCTATTTATATTTGATCTCCTGAATTCTTCTATCATTTCCCCACCTATATCTGCAACTGATCTATATTCCTGCTGTATCCTTTGTGAATCTTCTATATCATCCATAACATCACCAATCTTGGAACTGGAATTGATTTATTGTTGTCATGTGTATGGAGACTCCATCTCCTGCGACATGCCTTGGTTTCTTTGCTACAATGAGGAAGGAGGCTCAGAAGCCTCAGCAATTCAAGAACAGCTTCTTCCCTTCTGCTCTCTGATTTCTGAATGGACATTCAACCCATGAACACTACCTCACTACTTTTTCATTTTTACTTTTGCACTACTTATTTAATTTAACTATTATATATTTACTGCAAATCATGACTTTTTTCCTTTACTATGTATTGCATTGTACAGCTGCCGCAAAGACAACAAATTGCATGACATATGCTAGTGATATTAAACCCAAGTCTGATTCTGATAGAGTGAAACACTCATCTTACATACAGCTCATACTGATCAAATTATTACACAGTGCACTGAGGTAGAACAAAGTAAAACAAAAACAGAATGCCAAATAAAGTACTACAGATACAGAGAAAGTGCAGAGCAGGTAAACAAGTACAAGATGATGGTAGATTGAGAGATGAAGAGTCTATCTTTGTATCTTTGCATCATCTGCAAATTTACTAACCCAATCTATGGTTTACATCCAGGATGTTAGAGCTGTTCTCATCCAGGCCAGTGAACATTAGTCTATCCCACTCCGGTCTTATGCCTTGAGATAGTACAAAGACTTTGGGCTGCTAAGAAGTGAATCAATGGCTGCAAAATCACAAACAATTGATCTGCACTTTAAAAGACAGTATTTGAGTTCAATAATGACCCTCACTGCACTAGAATTTTTGACATTGAGAGTAAATGACAGCGACATCACTGAATTTCAGATAGATGGCTAGTCTCACCTCTTGGAGGCCTTTTTTCCTGACACTCTCATGGTAAAGAAGGTATTTGCAACATTCCAGCCAATGTGCTTTGCTTGCTGAGAAGATGTGGACAGGATGGAACATTACACAATCCCAGAGCATTCCCATTTCTGATCTGAGGACGGAATGAAGATGCGATACACAATTGCCTGGAGGCCCAACGGTCTCCAGATATGAAATAATTTTCCATTTAACTGCTCGAGTTAAACAAAAGCCTAAATAGTGTAACTTAAAATTCAGAGAAATTAGTATAGTGTTTCATTTCCAGCATTTTCTTATCATGGTTTTCAAGAACAAAGCCTCAGTTGAATTAATTCCAATCAACAGTCAAATTCTGAACCAATTATGAATGTGGCAAACATGCATGATCTTGGTGATAAGAAAGGTGTACAAAAATTAAATCACTTTAACACAAATAAATATATAGACAAAATTCCATTTCAAGAGCCTGTTTTCAGAGTTGTTCAAACAGCTCACAACTTTATCACAGGGAGAGGAAAAATAATATTTGATTATGTTCATTCAATGAGGAGCATAAAAGTATTGTCCCTGAGACAGCATGGAGCAGAATATTGGAATCAAATCACAACAGAATAAACTACAAATGCTGAAAATCTTCAATAAAACTGAATACTGAAAAACTCGGTCAGGCAGCATCTCTGGAGAGAGAAAAAAAAATCAATAATCACCTGATGAAATCTCTCCTAGCTATTTTCCAGTCTACAGTATAGTTCAGTATTTTCTGGTTTTACTGTTATTTTGTCAGTGCCCAATACAACAACTTTCCCAGGTACAGTAAAAGGCCACTGGGCCCCTCAAACCTGTTGAACCCTTGCACCTTCCACAGGGCTTGACTGATCGGGCAGCATGGTAGCATAGCGGTGAGAACATTGCTTTATAGCACCAGTGACCGTGTGGGTTTCCTCCCACATCCCAAAGACATACGGGTTAGTCTGTTAATTGGCCACATGGGTGTAACTGTGTGGGATGGGGTCATTGTGCTGTAAGGTCCTGTTACCATGTTGTACCTCCAAATTAGAAATAGGGACATGGTTGCCAGGATTTGGTGAGTTTAGGAGATTAGAGTGAAAGTTGGTTTAAAGAATTGGGTGTCAGTGGTGATGAACTTGAAAAGATTAGATTCCACTTTCATTTTAATTTTAATGAACTGAATAGCAACAGGTTCAGATATGTCAAGGAAAATGAAGAACGATGCATTATCACATTCAAAGTTACATGGAATATTCAGACAGGCTGTTTCAAAAACTATAATGAGGGTGTAAACCTAAATTAATGCATTCACAAATAGAGTTGCAGTTTTGTAAGGGTCCATGCAGTTGGGAAGTGCATGAAAAAAATAACATTCAAGAACTTCAAAGAGAGTTTAGAAATACCATCTCTCTTCATTTGCAAGGATTCAAAGGCCTAAGTAATAAATAAGTTACCACTTCAGATAGAAATACAGAGAAAAAAAACAAAGGGCCAAAATATAATTTGTCAAGCAGGAAGAGAACCAGAGTGATAGGTCAGAGGATGAAGTAAAGGTAGATGCAGAGTGTATGAGACCATGAGGAAGGATAGACCGTGGATAGTGTATCAGGAAGGATAGATAGTGGATAGTGTATAACTGGAGTCAGTTGGATGGGTTGAAGTGTGCCTATTTTAAATCAATGCAAGAAGTGTCAGGAACAAGAGTGATAAACTTAGAGCATAGATGAGTACATGGAACATCGTGACCATTACAGAGATGTGGCTGTTACAAAGGCAGGAAAGGCTGTGAGATATTCCATGGTTTAGATATTTCAAAAAGGGACCGAGAGGGAGGTAAAAAAAAATGTCAGGAGTGGCATTGCTCATCAGGGATAGTATCACAGCTGCAGAAAGGGAGGACGTCACAAAAGGATCATCTACTGAGTCAGTCTAGGTGGAAGTCAGAGATAGAAAGGGAGAAATCCGGATTCAGCAGCCACTCTGGGTTCAAACAAAGGTGTAATTTTTCTTCCTTCAAGTTCCCCCCCACCCACCATCGGCTATACCGCATGTGGTACTTAGGCTATATATATATATCCATATCCATGATGAATAACTACTTTACCCAAAGACTGTGACACCACAAGCAGCAGTTGAAATGAATGGCATTTTAACGGAAGACACAAACACACAAAAGTGAAAAAAATACATTATGCTGATGGAGTGAGATAGAGAGGGGTAAGGAGATATTGTTTATGATGTATGAACACTGATTTGGACAATTTAATTTGCTTCTAAATTTCACATTTTATGTAATTCCACATGAATGCTTTGGACTAATTTGAGAAAGAGAACCACTACAGCGCATCTTCAACATGAGCCTGGAGCAGAGAAGAGTACCCAGACAGTGGAAAACATCCTGTATTGTCCCGGTACCGAAGAAACCACAACCAAAGGAGTTGAATGACTTCAGACCTGTTGCCTTGACGTCGCACGTGATGAAGACCATGGAGCGGCTGATAATACAGAATCTGAGGCCACAAACCAGGCACGCCCAGGATCCTCTTCAGTTTGCGTATAAGGAGAAGGTGGGAGTGGAGGATGCTATCACGTATTTGCTGCACAAATCACTCTCTCACCTAGATGGGGTCAGTTGTGCTGTGAGGATTACATTCCTTGACTTCTCTAGTGCCTTTAACACCATCCAGCCCAAGATCTTAAGGCACAAACTAACGGAGATGGGAGTAGACTCTCACATGGTGGATTGGATAGTGGACTACTTGACAGATAGACCTCAGTATGTGCGGTTGGGAGACTGTAGGTCTGACACGGTGGTCAGCAGCACAGGAGCGCCGCAGGGAACCGTACTCTCTACGGTCCTGTTCACCCTGTACACATCAGACTTCCAATATAACTCGGAGTCCTGCCATGTGCAGAAGTTCGCTGATGACACGGCCATAGTGGGGTGTGTCAGGAATGGACAGGAGGAGGAGTATAGGAAACTGATACAGGACTTTGTGATATGGTGCAACTCAAACTACCTGCGTCTCAATATCACCAAGACCAAGGAGATGGTGGTGGACTTTAGGAGATCTAGGCCTCATATGGAGCCAGTGATCATTAATGGAGAATGTGTGGAGCAGGTTAAGACCTACAAGTATCTGGGAGTACAGTTAGATGAGAAGCTAGACTGGACTGCCAACACAGATGCCTTGTGCAGGAAGGCACAGAGTCGACTGTACTTCCTTAGAAGGTTGGCGTCATTCAATGTCTGTAGTGAGATGCTGAAGATGTTCTATAGGTCAGTTGTGGAGAGCGCCCTCTTCTTTGTGGTGGCGTGTTGGGGAGGAAGCATTAAGAAGAGGGACGCCTCACGTCTTAATAAGCTGGTAAGGAAGGCGGGCTCTGTCGTGGGCAAAGTACTGGAGAGTTTAACATTGGTAGCTGAGCGAAGGGCGCTGAGTAGGCTACGGTCAATTATGGAAAACTCTGAACATCCTCTACATAGCACCATCCAGAGACAGAGAAGCAGTTTCAGCGACAGGTTACTATCGATGCAATGCTCCTCAGACAGGATGAAGAGGTCAATACTCCCCAATGCCATTAGGCTTTACAATTCAACCGCCAGGACTTAAGAACTTTTTAAAAGCTATTATTAATGCTTTTTGAGATAGTGATTTAGATGCATATCATATTTTTTACTGAGTTAAGTATTGTATGTAATTAGTTTTGCTACAACAAGTGTATGGGACATTGGAAAAAAGTTGAATTTCCCCATGGGGATGAATAAAGTATCTATCTATCTATCTATCTAAGTTGTTCAACTAGTTTATAAAAATTACTGCCATATTACTCAAGTTTCCATATAACTCTTTCTACAGAGTCTTCAAATTAAATCTCTTAGAAAGGGTCTGTCCAGAACTGGTTGCTTATTCTTTCATGATTTAATGAACAGAAAATATGCATGATTCAGAACTATATTGTTGAACAGTAAACTATATGAACAACACAACTCTGTGAAATTGGAACTAATGTTCCAAAAGTCCGGATTTTGAGGATTTTTTAAATAAACAAAAGCAATCAAAATTTGTAGCTACATCACAGTGGAGATTTCTACAGATGTACTGTGGGAGACCATTCTAACTGGCTGCCACTGTGATACAGGTACAAATTTTTGCAGATTTCTACAGATGCACCGTGGAGAGCATTTCAACTGGCTATATCAGTTAGTACGGGGGAGAGGCACTGCACAGGATCAAAATAAGCCGCAGAGAGTTGTGAACTCAGTCAGCTCCCTAGCATCCAGGCCATCTTCATGGAGCGATGCCTCAGAAAGGCTGTATCAATCACTGAGGACCACCAGCATCCAGGATATGCCCTCTTCTCATTGCTACAATCAGGGAGGAGATACAGAAACCTGACGGCACACATTCAATTCAGGAATAGTTTCTTCCCCTCTGCCATCAGATTTCTGTTAATATTTACAGAATATTTAGTAAGACTCCAAATTTTTTAAATTTAATTTAATATTTTATGTTCTTAATCTCATGCTTTATCTTATTTGAATCTCTGAAATTTTTTTTAAAACATCATAATTTGCAATTTGTATGATTTCTTCAACATGACTGGCTGCTCATCCTGTTTAGTGATGCACTGCTGCTGAATGACACACATCCACCACAGCTGACAGAGAAATGAAATTTATTATATAAAAGGGAAAATCTTTAAGCCAAAGGATCATTGTGGGTAACTTGGGCCCAATGTGAATACGTAATCATTCATGAAATTTGTCTTTAAACAGACAGTAATCTTCCAGTTATGGTTAACTTTCCATGAATGTTTAAGTTTTCAGTTGCCAGGTTTCAGAGTTAAATAGAATTCCAGCAATACAACTTTACAAATTTATTTGCTTAAAGGGGCAGTGAATAATTTTGTAACACTGGAATTCTGAAGAACATCTCAAAGTAAATATTTAACAGTCAATATAAATCTGTGTTTTATAAGATTCAGTATTTATTTATATTTTACATTTTAGCAATTAAAGTGTGCCAAAGGGTCTATAAGCCCAACAACTTACTTCTGTGTGAGTCTTACTTCAGTGGTTGGTAAGCTGATGGAGAAGATCCTGAGAGGCAGCATTTATGAACATTTGGAGAGGCATATTATGATTAGGAATAGTCAGCATGGCTTTGTCAAAGGCAGATCATGCCTTACGAGCCTGATTGAATTTTTTGAGGATGTGACTAAAGATTTTGATGAAGGTAGAGCCATAGATTAGTGTATATGGATTTCAGCAAGGTACTTGATAAGGTACCCCATGCAAGACTTATTGAGAAAGTAAAGAGGCACAGGATCCAAGGGGATCTTGCTTTGTGTATTCAGAATTGGCTTGCCCACAGAAGGTAAAGAGTAGTTGTAGATGGGTCATATTCTGCATGGAGGTCGGTGACCAGTGGTGTGCCTCAGGGCTCTGCTCTGGGACTCCTTCTCTTCGTGATTTTTATAAATGACCTGGATGAGGAACTGGAGGGATGGGTTAGTAAATTTGCTGATGACACAAAGGTTGGAGGTGTTGTGGATAGTGTGGAGGGCTGTCAGAGGTAACAGCGGGACATTGATCGAATACAAAACTGGGCTGAGAAATCGCAGATCATTTTGGTAGGTCAAAGATATTGGCAGAATATCGTATTATTGGTAAGACTGTTGGCTCTGTGGAGGATCAGAAGGATCTTGGGGTGCGAGTCCATAAGACACTCAAAGCTGCTGCGCAGGTTAACTCTGTGGTTAAGGTGGCATATGCTGCATTGGCTTTCATCAACCATGGGACTGAGTTCAAGAGTCAAGAGGTAATGTTGCAGCTATATAGGACCCTGGTCGACCCCACTTGGAGTATGTGCTCAGTTCTGGTCACCTCACTATAGGAAGGATGTGGAAACTATAGAAAGGGTGCAGAGGAAATTTACAAATATATCACCTGGATTGCAGAGCATGCCTTATGAGAATAGGTTGAGTGAACTTGGCCTTTTCTTCTTTGAGCAATGGAGAATAAGAGGCAACCTAATAGAGGTGTACAAGATGATGAGAGGCATTGATCCTGTGGATAGTCAAAAGCTTTTTCTTCCAAGGCTGTAATGGCTAACACGAGAGGGTACAGTTTTAAGGTGTTTGGAAGTAGGTACAGAGGAGATGTCATGGGTAAGTTTTTTTTTAAAAAAACACAGAGAGTGGTGAGTTCATGGAATGGGCTGCCAGCGATGGTGGTGGAGTCGATACAATAGGGTATTGGATAGGTACGTGGAGCTTAGAAAAATAGAGGGTTATGGGTAACCCTAGGTAATTTCTAAAGTAAGTACATGTTGAGCACAGCATTGTGGGCTGAAGGGCCTGTATTGTGCTGTAGGTTTTCTATGTTTCTAATTAAGTGTTTAAGGTTCTAAATAAATCGTAGAATGAAGATCAAAAAAAGCTGCTGTCAAGGCAGAGAAAAACTGGAAACGTTATTTAGTTTTACTTATTGAAGTAGCATACAATAGTCAATATGCATTTTCATTTGGGATGGGTGAGGACAGATCAACTTCTAGAACATTCAAATTTTGACTTTAGCTCATGTGTGGAATGTGTTATATTTGTAATTAGCATTTACAGTACACTGCAGTTCAGTGCTCTAGTTCAGGGATATGAGTGATTTGGTATAGACAGACATTTCTGCTGCAGAAAAATGCATGTTTTGGTTGGGGATTGGATAACAAATGTCAGACTCTGGGTAAGATCAGACACTTGGAAGCATGAGAGGAAATGGAAGTGGGTCAGCCAATACAGTGGAGACATTAACATTATGGAATCTCCAATTTTTGCAAAATTGCAATTAAGTTAGGACTTTCTATATAATGCATTTCTTAAGGTAAGCTTCTCCAAATTTTGCCAGGGAAAGATAGTTTTGTATTTCAATGTTGACTTTGTTTACAAAGTGATGGTAGGATATTTGTAAATACTTTCTATATTGCCATTTAAAAGAAACTTAAAAAACAAACAGAATATATGAGGAAATATTGAATGATATGAATTGAGAATTGTATTGTGGACATTTGGACACAAGCAGCAGTCAGTGCAAATAACATTTGTTTTTGGAAGGAAGGAAATGAAACGAAAAGCAAAGGGCAGCATGGGAAGGAAACAGGGACAATGGGAGGAATGGAAAAGTAAATATATATTTTTTCACATTTCAAAGTGCTCTATATCCAATGGGTTACTTCTGAGATGCAATCACAGCAGTTTTACAATCAAAAGTTGCATTCACCTTGTACAAAGCAAATTTCCACAAACAGCAGGATAGATGGCCAGATGATCATCTTCTAGTATTGATGGATGATAGAACTTGCAAGCAAACAGGTAAGAATGATGCATAGCGCCAGCATGCACTAATACAATGCAGAAATCAGGTACTACTCAAAAATTTATCTAAAAGCATCTAGTGGGGCTTAGACTTAAAAATCTTTTGACTTACAAAGGAAATTAGAGAGTATATAAAATCATATATAGTTCTCCAGAATAAGAGAATCACACAGAAGACATAGAGAATCTCAAAGAATACAGTGAAGATGACATGATAATTTGCATAAATAAGTTAGAGAGAAGAGCATCACATTTGTGTTCAGCAACACCAACAGGGCATTCCACAGACTGGATATTACATTCTAGTTCATAGACATCTGACTATACATATAAACAACAAACAAAATAATGTTCCTACAGACCATGCTGCGCCTACAAAGCATGTATCATACACATCACATGTAACAAAATACTACCACAAGTTAATAAAAGATAATTCAAAGTAGTTGTAGTGTGAAGCACAGTAAACAGCTCACTACCCTAGTGACGAGACCTCGGTGGTAGGATGGTATTAATTAGCTTCACAGTCTGATGAGAAGGTGATGTTACCCATTTTGGCTGTCCTGGTCCTGATGCTCCTGTTCCTCCTTCCTGACAGTAATGGGTCATATAGATTATGGGATGGGTAGCAGAAATCCTCAACAATGCTTTGGACTTTTTCTATACAACGCTTCAGGTAAATGTCACAAAAAGAGGGGGGAGGAAGGCCCCAGTGATCCTCTTGGCAGCTGTTATTATTTTCTATAGGGTCTTGCAGTCCAATGCCTTGCATTTTCAACCTCTCACTACTATGGGCATAAAGGCAACAATTATACCAGTGCCTAAGAAGAATAACATGAGCTGCCTTAATGAATATCGCCTGATAGCACTCACATCTACACTGATGAAATGCTTTGAGAAGTACATCATGACCAGACTGAACTCCTGCGTCAGTAAGGATCTGGACCCATTGCAATTTACCTATTGCTACAATAGGTCAACGGCAGATGCAATTTCCATAGCTCTTCGCACAGCTTTAGACCACATGTACAGCACAAACTCCCATATCAGGATGCTGTTTGTTGACTATAGCTCAGCATTTAATACTATCATTCCCGCAATCCTGATTGAAAAGTTACAGAACCTGGGCCTCTGTACCTCCCTCTGCAAATGGATCCTCGACTTCCTAACCAGAAGACCACAATCTGTGCGGATTGGTGATAATATTTCCTCCTCACTGAAGCTCAACACTGGTGCACCTCAGGGTGTGTGCTTAGCCCACTGCTCTACTCTCTATATACCCATGACTGTGTGGCTAGGCATAACTCAAATACCATCTACAAGTTTGCTGATGATACAACCATTGTTGGTAGAATCTCAGGTGGTGATGAGAGGGTGTACAGGAGTGAGATATGCCAACCAGTGGAATGGCGCCGCAGCAACAACTTGGCACTCAACGTCAGTAAGATGAAAGAGCTGATTGTGGCCTTCAGGAAGGGCAAGTCGAAGGAACACATACCAATCCTCAGAGGGATCAGAAATGGAGAGAGTTTCAAGTTCCTGGGTGTCAAGATCTCTGAGGACCTAACCTGGTCCCAACATATCAATGCAGTTATAAAGAAGGCAAGACAGTGACTGTACTTCATTGAGAGTTTGAAGAGATTTGGTATGTCAACAAATACACTCAAAAACTTCTATAGATGTACTGTGGGGAGCATTCTGACAGGCTGCATCACTGTCTGGTATGGAGGCTATGGCACAGGACCGAATACAGCTGCAGAAGGTTGTAAACCTAGTCAGCTCCATCTTGGGTACTAGCCTACAAAGTACCCAGGACATCTTTAAGGAGCGGTGTCTCAGAAAGGCAGCGTCCATTATTAAAGGACCTCCAGCACCCAGGGCATGCCCTTTTCTCACTGTTACCATCAGGTAGGAGATTTTTCTTCTATATTATGTCTTGCATTGAATCGCAGCTGCTAAGTTAACAAATTTCACGACACATGCGGTGATAATAAACCTGATTCTGAGCTTCCATACCACACAATGATGCAGCCAAAGAGGACACTCTTGACGGTGTTCATGTAGAAAGTTGTTAGAATGGGGGTGGAACGTAAACAAAATCTACCATGCAGGATGATACTTGTGTGAACATAAGTTTTGAAGAACATCATACTAAGTAAGAGAAACAGAGAAGCAAATAGATTCAAAGTTTATAGTCTTGTCAACTGGAGGTAAGCTGTCAGTAGTGGAAAGATTGTTATCATAGGTACTCTCTAGTCCCGAATTTTAAGATTGTAGATGTCATAAAGGATGCAGAACTGGTGATTACAGTGATGTGGGAGATGAGCAGGGGTTGCAGGGGTAAGGACATGAAGCAATTTGAAGACAAAGACACCAAGCTTAACATTAAGCCAGTGGAGGTCAACACCAATGGGCTGGTGTGCAAACCAGACTTAGTCCAAATTAGGACATAGCCAGAGTCTGAATTAATTCAATTTTAATAGGGACCAAACAAGGGAAAAAGACAGGGCTGCCAAGTCGAGAATGATATTACTAAAGGAGACAGGAGCATGGAGAAGGATGTTAATACTGTTACGAACCCCGTAACTGGGTCACTTACCAGCAAAGATAGAGAGGTCCGTTGAAGTCTGATGGTACTATTTTTAACAGTATTTATTGGTAAAAATACACAAAAATATCAATGCAAACATACAGATAATATACGTTGTCAATACTAACTCTAAAAGTGCGGGTATAATAATAATCAATAAGAAATAAGCTCTATCGTTGTCTAGGGGATAATGTATTGTCTGATGGAAATATAAAAGTCACTTTAGTTCATTCAGGCTGCAGCTTTTTGGTTGGAGAGAGACAGATTTTAGAAACTTGCCAGCTTTTCCTTTTTATGATGTCGATCCTTCGAAATTTCATTGGTGGTGGTCTCTTCTTTAGCTAAACCGTCTTCCATGGTAAGGCCCGCCAATTCCTAGGCAAATGGAAAAGGACGCATGCGGGCCCCCCACCGGCTGTCGCTATTAAACGCTGTCACGGGATTTCTAGCATTTCTCCTGGTGCGTCTAAAGGGGTTGTTCCCCAGACCCTCTTTTATCCTTACTCACGGGGTCTCAGATGTCAATCAGGTTGGGATGATGCAATCCCTCAACCAGCCCACTCTCGTCATTCCCTGAGGGCTTCAATGAATAGTACAGTACTCAATACACAATTCCGTCTCCAAGAGACAATGGCCGGTATCCGTGGCTTTGTCTTGCTGAGTGCAGGACACACATTCCAAACCCTTGAGGATTCTCTCTCTCATTTCCTGGGTCCCCAGACCTGAATTAATAGTGATCTTGCGATTCTCAAAAAGGAGGGGGCTACTTTGTACCCTTCGGCCCCTCAGAGTTGTGGCACATTCGTAACAATACTATGTGACTGAACTATACCCAAGCTAACAAATGGATCAGTAACAGATCAATCTCACTGAAGACAAACATCAACAACATTATATCATCGCCTTTACAGTTTCTTCAGACTTTCCTGCCACAATGTTGATTCTTATCTCCAAAACACTTTTCATGAAATTAGAACTAATCTTCAAAATTAATGGGAAACTATTCAACACACAGGAACTATATCTAAACATCAGAACATGAGCGACATTGTGAAGATGATGCTTGCATTTATGTGTCCCCCCCCCCCCCCAGCCCAAACTCAAAGGCAAAATTGTTTTATCTAAGCATATGAGAGAATGGGTCAACATGTTTAATATACTTAAAACAAGGAGGTTTTAATCAAGTTGGCTCCAATGCCCTTAGTCAATTAAAAAAAAGCATTGTGAGACTTTGAAAATGTGGACCATGACTCATAAACTGGTAAACACAAAACACCATCACCTTCCATACACCAGCACAATGTTTGTTCAACTGAGGGAAAGCGTATTTAAAGATGAAGACCTCAGCTCTGACACAGATTTCATGACCTCATTGGTCCAATGATTCTTGCCATCCTACATGCTTCTGAGACCTGGACTACTTAGAGTTGGCACATCAATACAATGGAAAGATACAGCCAGTGCTGTCTCTCAAAATCCACCAAATACATTGAGTGGGGAAGGACCTTTGAATAAAGGCACCTCTCAATTCTGTAACCTCCCAAGGAATGCCAACACCAACTCTCACCCCTGGAACTAACCGAATGAGTCACCAGTTTGCCGCCTATGTACTATATCCTTTTTTTGGGTAAAGGGTCTAAAATTGTGCATAGCATTTCAAATGTGGCCTCAACAACATCCTATCCAACTGTAATAATGTAGTTTGCCTATTTAACTACTTGTTGGTCCTACCTGCTAACTTTAGGATTAATGTTCTAGAATGCCCAGATCCCTCTGAATCTCTCACTTCCTGTCTCTCTTCATTTAGCTAATAATCCATCTTTGATTCCTCTTACTAAAGGTTTCCGTTTCACCTTTTATGTCAATTTTAAAACTTGATTTTTTAAAAACATAGTGAAAGGCTGCCTGCAAAGTGAACATTTTTAAAACTAGATGGATTTGCTGGTAGAGTAGTGCAATGAGAGCCAAATTATCTAGTTTCAGACCACAAGTGATGATGGCCCCAATCAATTCCTATTGTGTAGCTGTTTGCTTTATTAACTTTGAACACAAACAATGGTGCTGTGTGATATACTCTTCATGCACTATTGAACAATGAAATATTGTACATTGTAGATATACTCCTTTAAGACAACTAGACTACTTATATCAATGACTCCAACCACCACATCAATAAGAACATTAAAGGCAGGCCCAAAAGTGATGAGTCTTTGAGATTTCAATTAAGATACTGATTGGGGAAAAAATGGCATCAACTAAAGATCATACATTAAGAAATAATCCCTGACATCATCAACATCCTTTAAAGTTTATGAAATTTATTTGGTTGACCTAAGGCAACCTATGTAAAATAGGAAATGAGTCAGCTAAATTTCTCACAGCAATACCAAAATGACCAATGCAGTTGTTTTTCTGAGGTTTGCTCCTAGATAAATTTTGATAAAAACATTGCTAGATTTTCCCTATTCTTGAACAACATCCAGAAATTTTCAATGTCCACATAAGGTTGGATTATATACTGAAATCTCTAAAGTGGAGTTTAAACTTCCTATAAATGACATTTCAGTTGACAAGGAATTGTGACAGAAGAAAGGGAGGAAAAGAGGGTAAAGAAGTTCTAAACTTGACAAAAATGGAATAAGAAGTGCAACAACAAAGTGATGCCAATGTACCCTCTGGTATTTGTAGAACAATGAATTCTTTGTAACTGGTAACAATTTGGAATCATAATGAAATTGTTATTAATCTTGCCATGTCTGACAATTTGTAAGACAAAAGAATGGACTGGAATATTTCCAAGAATAGTTAATCAAATTTGTTTGGAAGAAAGGGACAGTGGAGCTTTTCACAGCTCATTAACCACCACCAGAAGATTACAAAATAGTTAGGAATTAGACTTATTTGGCTGACATTCATATTAAAATATTGGACTCCACAGCAGAGCAAATAGTTAAACATATCGAATAATATTAAAAACTTATATACAGTGCAGCTGCTCACATTAAAAATTCAAGTGTTTTTTGATCAATGAGCAATAAACTAATGATGGTAACCCTATAAGACATTTTGTGTTCAATTTCACAAAATAGGAGAAAAATAATGCTCAATGGAAAACTGTGAGAAAATAGTAAGATGTCTTTCCATATTTGGTCAATTAATTTTCCAAATCTCTATGATCAGTGTTACTGAATTTAACTGAGTGGGTTTTAAAGATATCTATTCTGTATACATGCATAGCATGATGTCTTGCTAAAGGAACACAAATTGAAACGTGGCCTCACAGGCATACTTGAAGGTGGCAAATATCAGCTGATCTATGAAACTTGTAATTGGTTATCTCTAATCAAATATTCACTTGTTAACTATGATCAACAGAAATTAACACTACAGGAAGGATGTGGAAACCATAGAAAACGTGCAAAGGAGATTTGCAAGGATGTTGCCTGGATTGGGGAGCATGCCTTATGAAAACAGGTTGAGTGAACTCGGCCTTTTCTCCTTGGAGCAATGGAGGATGAGAGGTGGCCTGTATAAGATGATGAGAGGCATTGATCGTGTGGATAATCAGAGGCTTTTTCCCAGGGCTGAAATGGTTGCCACAAGAGGACATAGGTTTAAGGTGCTGGGGGGTAGGTACAGAGGAGATGTCAGGGGTAAGTTTTTTACTCAGAGTGCTGAGTGCGTGGAATGGGCTGCCGGCAATGGTGGTAGAGGTGCATACGATAGGGTCTTTTAAGAGACTTCTGGATAGGTACATGGAGCTTAGAAAAATAGAGGGCTATGGGTAACCCTAGTAATTTCTAAGGTAGGGACAAGTTCAGTGCAACTTTATGGGCTGAAAGGCCTGTAGGTTTTCTATGTTTCCATGTAGAAAGTTTTCTTGCCTTTCCATCAGTTTCTTCACAGGGTATTGATTTAAATCCAGGACAGAAACATGAGCATATAAGGTTAACTGCACCTTACAGTGGCTCCTTCTTTCATCTCAGACACCTGTCTCATAGAAGGGAAAGGCAGTGCATAATACAGTGGAATATTATCCCTCGTCCGCATCACAAAAACAAAACCAGTATTCATCTCAGTGCTGATTGGAGGCCTTGAAGGCCTTCAATTCCCTGCACTACATCTATGGCTTTACTTCAAGTGGTACTTCATTTGCTGTAAAGCAATTTGAGCCATCTTTGTATTGTAATTCATAATTTATAAGCAATATTCTTTCATTTAAAATACCATTCAGAAATTGGTGACTTAGCATAGGCGGCAACTAGATCACAGCATTCATTACTAGTTCAGCAATGGTATCACATTTTCACTTTGATTAACTACTGGATATACATGACCATGCAGTTGAGAAAGGACAGGTGGACTGAAGAGCAGATTTGGAAGTGAACTCAGGCTGTGGGAGGAAAATGAATAAAAATTGGGGGAGAGGGGGAATGAAGAGTATAGGAAGGAGGAGCCAAGCATGGGCACAGGGAAGAAGTGGGAATGAGGTAGTTGGGGAAGTGGAAGCAAGAGGCATAGTCGTGCTTGTGGTCCTACCAGACTTAGCACCTGGAAGTGAAGGGGTCAATGAGTAATACAGAAACAAAATTCAAATCAAATCTATGCACATCTTTCAGAGATTCAACTCTTTCTGGACTACCATCAGTTCAGTGATTTCCCAAAGCACGCAGTAAAACCACAACCTGTGGACACCAACTGCATTGAAATGAACCTAATGGAAATCATCAACCAATGGGGGGAGGGGGGGTGTGTGTGTGTGTTCTTATGTTTTACTTTAAGAAAATAGTGCAGGGGGCTGAAAATCCAAAGAATAAGATGGTTGGTGTTTGCTTGTATTGTGGTCATTTATTCTTAAGATTTTCAATGACATGAATCATATCAAGAATGATCAGTTTAAGTGTCCTGGTTTAAGGTCAGGGCATGAAGGGATACAGGTAGAAGGCAGGAGATTGAGGCTGAGAGCAAAATTGGATCAGCCATGATGAAATGGCGGAGCAGGCCTAACTCTGCTCCTACACCTTACGTTCAAATGCACGTTTCGTCAAAGAATTCGGCAAGACCCCATTTTAATATATTCATCCAATCTGAATGAACTCGCTAACTGATGTCAAACTGCAAGTAATTCCATCCAGTTGGCACAAGTCTATTGAGTTATCCGAACTAATTTCATTCCCAATATGAACCAGCAAACAGAGCAAGCTTTCATCCTTGAACCTCAATGGATTAAAAAAAATCAGTTGAACTCACCTGCTCCAACCACAGAAGGGTTGCCTTGACTGTAGACAGAGTTTGTTTTAAATTAAATTATTCCCCATTTACAAGTGTTACAATTCAAACCTATTTTTGAGGTAAAGCCATAAATTTAGCCAAAATGAAGATATACTTTCTCTTTGACATCTATACAAAGGCTAAGAATATCACTACTGTCTGATTATATGCAACACTGCCATTAAAAGTTATGAAACATTCACATCATTAAATATTTGTTCAAATATTAGATGTGTGTCTTCAAGCCATCATGTCTGAACTAAGTTACTGTAGTTATATACTACTGTTCTAATCATTCAGATTGCATTTGAAAACAAGAAGACCTCAATTGTAATAAGCCTAGCTTTTAAAGTATCCTGTTATATTGTATTCAACCTGTATATTAATAGGATCGCCAAATGGAAATTTGTAATATAAAGATTACTCAAATTACTATTAACATTAAAACAAATAGCTTAGTATAAACAACACAAGTCAATTTCTTGGGAACTGATGAATAATGCTGATTATTCAGCATTATGATGATTTACAGGTTTGCCATTCTACTATTATGCAAAAATATTTCATTAATCAGGAAGCAAAGTATAAAACTGGCCACTTAGTTCAACAAATTCCAAAATGGCATCCAACATATTAGTGCCAGAGGCCATATTGTCGAGGGTGTTTGTTTGCACAAACATAGCTGAAGATCACTGCAGGGTAAGCAAATTATCACAGAACAGAGCACACAATGGTGATTGACATGATTGACAATAATACTGCTGTTTTGGAACTCAATCTAGGTACAGGTCGACTTTCACTAATCCGGCAGCACTGGGACCTGCGGATTGCTGGGTTAGTGAAAATGCCGAATTACAGAAGGATCACATTAAGCAATAAGCTAATCGCCTCATCATACCTTTAAAATGTCATGTAAATCAGTACAAGTTAGATAATAATGAAACAGAAATATTAAATGAGTAGCAAGTAGAAATTTGAAATTACAGTTGCGCAGAATATTTGAAATCAGTGCTGGATTCTCGAAGGAACCAGATTACAAGTAGTCGGATTAGTGAAGGTCGACTGTTAATCTCCCCTACTACTAAACATAAGCTCAGCATCATGAAAGGACTATTTGAAAAGATCATCAACTATATGCAGCCCAGCTGATGTCTGATTTAATGTAGTAATTTGTACGATGGTGCAGATGTGTCACACAAAATATCTGAACACTAACTAGAGCATTGGGTCAGATGCTGAAGGAATTTAAACTTACTTTAAGGTCTCAAAGTAAACTAGTTCCTTGCAAAAACTGGTGATAAAGCACACATTCCACTTGAAGTTTAGTTTGACTGGGTAAGTGAGCAAAGGTGACTTAGAAAATGATCAGCTACTGGTAGAAGGATAAGAAAGTTGAGACAAAGGGCGCCCAGAAAACTACATTTGACAGAAGTGTTCAAAAGCAATTCCTCACCAAGAGGCAACGTAAAATTTCCTCACTGACATCACATTGTCAAAATGAGGAAGCAAAGACATTAAAAATGAAATGAACTGACATCCTATGTCCTGGCAGTCATCACAAAGCCCTTGATCTGTAGCAATCCATGGGCCACCAGCACTTGAGTAATACTCCATCCAAATACATTTAGGGGGGCTTCCATCTGAGAAATTGTATCAGGAGTACCTAAAATGAAGTCTATTGTAAAGAATTTGTGAACCAGGATCTCATATGCAGTGGAAGAAACACATTCTATCACATCCGATATACATTCAGGAGGTCTTTGACAAGATGCCACATGAAACTGCTAAACAAGATAAGATTCCATGGTATTACAGGAAATATACTAACATGGATAGAAGATTGGATGACTGGCAGGAGGCAAAGAATGGGGAAAAAGAGGGCTGACAGTGACAGGTGGTGTTCCACATGGCTGGTTTTGGGACCACTTCTTTTTTACATAGCGTGTCAATGATTTGGATGATGGGTTAATGGCTTTGTGGCCAAGTTTACAGATGATTCAAAGATAGTTGGGGGTGGGGGGGGGAGCAGATAGTGTAAAGGAAGCAGAGAGTCTGCAGAAGAACTTGGACAGGCTAGGAGAATGGGAAACGAAGTGGCAGATGTAATACCGTGTCGGGAAGTGTATGGTCGTACGCTGTGGTAGAAGGAATAAACCTGTAGATTATTTTCTAAATGGGGAGAAAATTTAAAAAAAAATCAGAGGTGCAAAGGGACTTGGGAGTCCTTGTGCAGAGTTCCCTAAAGGTTAACTGCAGGTTGAATTGATGGTAAGGAAGGTAAATGCAAAGTTAGCATTCATTTCATGAGGAGTAGAAATATACTATGAAATGTGATGCTTCATTAGTTGCACACGGAGTATCATGAACAGCTTTGGGCCCCTTATCTAAGAAAGGATACGGTGGCATTAGGGAAGGTCCGGAGGTGGCTCTCGAGAACAATTTTGGGAATAAAAGGGTTAATGGATGAGGAGTTTTTGGTGGATCTGGACCTGTACTCATTGCAGTTTAGGAGAATGGGGTGGGGGGCGGGCGGATCTCATTGAAACCTATCGAATACTGAAAGGCCTAGATAGAGTGATGTGGAGAGCAAGTTTTCTATAGTGGAGGAGTCTGGGACCAGAGGCACAGCATCAGAATAGAATGTTGTCTCTTTAGAACAGAGATAAGAAAGAACTTCTTTAGCCGGAGGCCTGTGAATCTGTGGAACTCATTACCACAGAAGGCTGTGGAGGCCAAATCATTAGGTATATTTAAAGTGGAGGTTGATAGGCTCTTAATTCGTAAGGGCATCAAATATTACATGGAGAAGGCAGGAGAATGGGGTTGAGGGGGATAATAAATCAGCCATGATGGAATAGTGAAGCCTAATTCTGCTCAATGTCTTATGGTCTTGTATATCTTTTACAAATAGACCAGATCAAAGCTATTCGGATAGCATTTAGCTTGTATTTTACGGTTGGTCAAATGTCTAAGTGGTCTTCCATTGATTCTGTTATGGTTATTATTCTATTATAGATTTATTGAGTATGCCCACAAGAAAATGAATCTCAGGGTTGTATATGTAGTTTGATAATAAACTTACTTTGAACTTTGCTCAGAAATGTTAAGTCCTGAATTGTGGTTTCCACTCGCATTTTACCGGAGTTTTCCGATTTAGTCCTCCCTGACTCAGCCTTTTTATTCACTTTGCAGTCTTACTGAGCAATAATCACTTTTGTAACTTGTCTCTTGCCTCCGCCATTTATGTGGCTATAAAATATCCACTCTTGCATTCTTATTAATATTTACTGATTTGTAGATGTTTATAGACATCAATATTGGGAATGTAGTTGACAGTGAGGAAGGCTATCTGGATCAGCTGGAGAAATGCAGACAAGAGTGAGGTTTTGCACTTTGGGAGTACAAATTAGGGTAGGACTTACACAGTGAGGGGTGTGGTAGAGCAGAGGGATTTGGCAATACAGATCTATAATTCCTTGAAAGCGGTGCTGCCAGGTAGATAAGGTCATAAAGAGAGCATATGGCTCATTGGCCTTCACAAATCAAAGTACTGAGCAAAGAAGTTGGGATATTATGTTGAAGTTGTATAACATCGTTGAGACCTAATTTGTGTACAGCTATGGTCATCAACCTACAGGAAAGATGTCAATAAGATTGAAAGAGTGCAGAGAAAATGTACAAGGATTTGCCAGGACTTGAGGACCTGAGTTACAGGGAAAGGTTGAATAGGTTAGGCCTTTATTTCCTGGAGCATAGGAGAATGAGGGGTGATTGATTTAAGTATACAAAATGATAAGGGGTCAGATAAGGTAAATGCAAGCAGGTTTTTTTAAACCACTAAGGTTGGATGAGACTGGAACTAGAGATCATGGACTAAGAGTGAAAGGTGAAATGTTTAAGGGGAACATGATAGAGAACTTCTTTACTCAGAGGCTGGTGAGAGTGTGGCACGAGCTGAGCGGAAGTGATGGATATGGGTTCAATTACAACATTTAGTAGAAATTTGGATGGGTACATGGATGGGAGGAGTGTGGAGGATAATGGTCTGGGTGAAGGTCAATGGAATGAGATAGATTAATAGTTTGACATAAATTATTTGGGCCGAAGGGCCCATTTCTGTGCTTTTACTGTTCTATGACTCAAATTGAATTGCATCATAGTAAATAATTAGATATTCTCACGCAGCATGCATGTATCCAAACACCAAATGTAAGATACTACAAATAGAAAGGCATCTTGGGACACTGGAGCGCATTTATTGCAATATGATTTTCTACTAGAATTGCTTTGCTATTAATCATTTAAGATATCATTGCTGTAGTGACTAGTGGTGTTCCACAGCGTTCTGTGTTGGGACCGCTTCTTTTTAAGTTGTATGTCAATGATTTGGATAACAGAGTTAGAAGCTTTGTAGCTGAGTTTGCGAATGATGCAAAAATAGGTGGGGGTGCAGGTAGTTTTGAGGAAGCAGAGGCTACAGAACTTAGAAAGATTAGGAGAATGGGCAAAGAAGAGGCAGATGGAATACAGTGTTGGGATGTGTATGGTCATGCACTTCGGTACAAGCAGATGTGGAGGTCAAGTCATTGGGTACACTTAATGCAGAGGTTGATAGGTTCTTGATTAGTCAGGGCATGATGGGATTAAGGGGCAGGAGATTGGGCTGAGAGGGAAATGGATTAACGATGATGAAATGGCTCGATGGGCCAAATGGGCTAATTCTGCACCTATATCTTGTGGTCTTATGAGGAGCACTGCAGTCCAGCTGTTGACCAACAAATCCAATAACCCTGGATTAACCCTGACCTTTGATGCTGTCTGTGTACAGATCGTACATTCTCCTCATGATTGTGCAGGTTTTCTCTGGCACTCTGGTTTCACCCTTTTCCCAAAGGGGTGCATAATAAAATGCACCTATTCTGTTGGTGTGTGGTGGAACCTGGGGAGGAGTTGATGGGAATGCTGGGAAAACAGATAAAAGGAAAAGGGGGAGAATGCAAGTTCTTTGTGAGCTACCAGCTCATATGGCCATTTTGAACATGGGAAGGAGTATTTAATTTTAACAGCAGCAAGATCATTTACCATCGGAGGATCATTAAGATATTCTTCAAAGTATCTCTTTCTCATCAATCATGAGTTGCCTCGGTGATTCACTTCTGGCAAGATAACTTTGCACCAGCACCATTTCCTGCTTCTCTGTGATAATCAGTCTGCTTGTCATATGACTGAAATAATCTTTTCCTGTAACAATTTTGCAGCATTTTACAAGCCAAATTTAGACAGGCAGATGGTGGGGGGGTAGATCCAAATAGGTTGCCAACATAAACCACAGAAGCACCGTTTCAGATTATTATGATCACTGTAACCTATACATTTAAATGGTTATTACTGATCAAGATTTTGCAATTCCAGCACTACCCAATGCAGAAAGGTAGTCCTTGTCACAGCTCTAAAGACAAAATGTTGTACATCTAAGAAACAGTTGGGTTTCTAAATTTGGGCTTCAAGATCCATCATAAGCGACAGAATTCTGCTAAACCCAGCTTCATAATTCATGACTCTTGATGTTCCACATCAATTCTATCAATTACACTCATCAAAACCACCTGACTAGGACAGTATCGCGCTAATGAAGTTGAATTTTGAAAGTGGGTACAAAAATTACATATAATTCTTGATTGGACAACCAGAAATTAAAAAATTAACTTCTAGTTCTCTCTTCATGATGGCATAGTACTTCAGAACCCTACACAATATTGGTTTGAGAAAAACATGGGTAAAAGGGAAGGAGCGTGCAGGAGAGGTTACAGTGATCTCCCAAATAAAGAATAAAACAAAATGTTTTGAAATGGATATGCATTTAACTTGAGGCAAGCTGGAGACAAAATTGAAAAGGGTGCTGAATACAGGAATGAAGGCTTTATATTTGAATGCATGCAGTATACATAATAAGGTAGATGGTCTTGTAACACAGTTAGACATTGTGGGCATCACTGAGTCGTGGCTGAAAAAAAGATCGCAGCTAGGAGCTAAATATCCAAGGGTACACATTGTTTCGAAAGGACAAATGGATGGGCAGATGGGGTGGGGTTGCTTTGGTAAAAAATGAAATCAAATCCTTAGAAAGAAGGGACTTAACATGTGAAGATATAGAATCCATGTGGGTAGAGTTTAGAAACTACAAGGGGAAAGATGGCGGCACGACGCAGTTTGCAGCAGCCACTCCAGAGCTGATATGTTATTTGTTTTATTTGTTAAACGGGGTGACTTGTGCAATCCTAATCTGATGAAAAACGGACGTGGGAGCACGGAGGAACATCTGGAAATCTCCAGGAAGGCCTTCTTTGTTGCTGCTGCTGCTGTGAGGTCCGGATCTCTGCTGAGAAGAACAGGCCCCCAGTCCTCGGGGTTGCGTTGCCGGTGGCTGTTGGCGGGGGCGTCTTAATACACTCGGAAGAAGCTCGGAGAAGCTGTGCCGGAGGGGATGGTCGGAGGCTCAGAGGTTCGATGGACTCGGAGTCCGCTGCAGTCGGAGCGCTTTCACTGTGTGCTGTGTCTGCGAGGCTGGGTTCGACGGAGCTTTCATTGTGTGCTGCGTCTGCGAGGCTGAGTCCGGCGGCGCCGTGGAAGTCCATAGCGGGTATATTCCCTTCTGCCACCGGCGTGAGATGACGAGTCTATCGGGACCCTGAGAACTTATGGAAACTGTGTGGTGGTTTCTTTCAAACTTACAGTCTTTTAACATCTTTGGACTATTTTTACTGTGCCCGTGGTCAATTATGCTATTGTTTGCACTGTTGTAACTATATGTTGTAACTATGTGGTTTTGTGCAGGTCTTGTAGTTTTAGTTTTTGGTCTTGTTTTGTCTGGTGAGTTTGGAGCTCCTTTCCAGGGAACGCACTAAGACGGTAGCGCGATATGAATATGCAGCAGCCTCTCCGGACTCTGGAATGGGGATTGCCAAACATTATGTGGATTTTCTGGTGTAGTCTGTTTTGTCATGTGCTTTTGTGAAATCATTCTGGAGGAACGTTGTCTCATTTTTTAAACTGCATTGCAGTTGTGGTTTCTAAATGACAATAAATTGCATCTGAATCTGAAAAAAAGACCCTGATGGGAGTTATATACAGGCCTCCCAAAAGTAGCCAGGATATAAGAAATTAAAAAAGCATGTAAAATGGGCAATATTACAATGGTCGTTGGGTTTTTCAATGTGCCAATAGATGGGAAAATCAGATTGAGAAGGAATTTAAGAGAAGGAAATTGTAGAGTGCCTACATGATGGCTTTTTAGAGCAGCTTGTGTTCGAGCTCACTAGGGAAAAGGCAACTCTGGATTGGGTGTTTTGCAATGAACCAGTTTGATTAAGGAGATGAAGGTAAAGGAACACTTAGGAGCCAGTGATCACAATATGATGAAATTAACCTCAGATACACAAGGAGCAAAATAGATGAAAGAATGGATATTAGACCACTAGAAAATAATGCTGCAGAGTTAGTAACGCGGGACTAAAAATTGCAAATTGCTTCAGTCTTCACTGTGGAAGACACCAGTAGCATGCCAGAGATTTGAGATAGTGTCAGAGGGAGGAGGCCTGTGTCTTCGATACGACCAAGGAGAAACCTGAAATGTCACAAAGTAGATAAGACACCTGGACCAAGTCTCAAGGTCCTGAAAGATGTCGCTGAAGAGATTATGAGGCTGTAGCAAAATAGTGATTCTTCAAAGAATCGATACATTCTGGACTGGTTCAGGAGGACTGAAAAATTACAAATATTACTCCACTCTTTAAGAAAGGAGGGAAGCAAAAGATGGGAAATTAAAGCCAGTTAGCCTTGCTTCAGTGGTTGGGAAAAGAGGCTTCAGTGGCTTCAGAAAGGAGGAGAGTGTGCATGGACTAAGTTAACTCATCCCGTTATGCCAACAGAAAATAAATAAAATACCTCTTTCCTGGGAGAGCAAGGATCTTAACCTAAAAGACATATAGAATTGTGTGGTGAAAGCTGCAAGCCACAGGGCCAATCGATCTCCTATCATCCAGGAGCAATTGGACAAGAATTAAGGAAAAGAAGATGTGCATAGAAAGGACACACACTGCATAAGCCAAGTACCAGGCAAGCGCTAATGTGGATTTCCCAGGGAAAGTGGAAGCTGGCCAAAGATGCCTGGTAATGCAACCTAGAAGCGGACACCAAGAAGATGAGCCATACTTGGGGTCAATTTCAAAGAATAGCCCAGGACAGTGGATTCTGATGAGCTACTTTTTGTGGTCTAGGCTCCAGTAGGAGTAATGGGCCTAACTAAATTTCTGGTTGTCTATCTATGACTAGTAATGTTCCATAGGGCTCAGTGTTGGGTCCATTACTTTTCATGTTAAACAGTATGTTAATGATATGGATGATAGAATTGATGGCTATTTAGCCACATTTGCAGGAAATACAATAATTGGTGGAAGGGCAGGTAGTGTTGAGGAGGCAGGGAGTCTGCAGGAGGACTTGGACAGATTAGGAAAATGTGCAAAGATGTGGCAGACGGAATACAGTGTAGGAAAGTGTACGGTCATGTATGTTGACAGATGGAATAAAGGCATTAACTATTTTCTAAATGGGGAGCCAATTCAGAGATTGGATGTGCAAAGGGACTTGGGTGAACTAGTGCAGGATTTCCTAAAGCTTAACTTGTAGGTTAAGTCAGTAATAAGGAAGGCAAATGCAAAGATAGCAAGAGTATAAAAGCAAGGATATAATTATGAAGCTTGAAAAGGCATTGGTCGGACTACATTTGGAGCATTGTGAGCAGTTTGGGCTTCATATGGATGCACTGGCATTGGAGAGAAGTTTATGAGAATGACCCTATGAATGAAAAGTTTATGTAAGAGGAGCGTATGATGGCTCTGGGTCTGTACTTGCTGGAACTAAGAAGAATGAGGGGGAATTTAATTTAAATCTGCAAAATATTGAAAGGCCTAGATAGAATAGAAGTGCAGAGGAGGTTTCCAGTAATGAGACTGACTTGAACTAGAGGGCATAGTCTCAGAATAGAAGGACGTCACTTTAGAACAGAGATGAGGAACAATTTCTTTAGCCGGAGGATGGTGAATCCTTGGGATTCATTGCCACATACAGCTGTGGAGACCAAGTTATTTGGTATATTTAAAGCAGAAGTTGATAGGTTCTTGATTAGGAACGGTACCAAAGGTTATGAAAAGAAAGCAGGAAAATGGTTTTGAAAAGGGATTATATATGAGCCATAATTGAATGGGGCAAACTTGAAGAGCTGAATGGCCTAATTCTGCTCCTATATTTTATGGCTTTATTACTCTAATGTTGGAAAATGCCCAGTTATGGAAAATATACAAAAAGATAATAATGTTTGGCTAAACACAGAGCTGTATAAGATAATAGTGTTGAAATCAGATCATCTCATATTATATGGATGTTTGCAGTTTTTAAAAAGAAATTTCCAGCTGTAATGGCTTTGACAGCTGGTTGACAGCCTGCCACATTATGTTGTCACAGGATTCATCAGGCAAAAATGAACGATCATTTACACAAAAAAATTTACTATCATCTAAATAAAACATGTTTTCATTTTTGGATGAATTGTCCATCTTTGGAAATAAATAAAGTTACCCTGTGACAAATAAGGTCTGATTTCAAGAGCTGTCCACTAATTCTCACTATTCTAGTTCATGTGCAATTGATTTAATTAAGCTCCAAAGCAGAACACTACATTCAAATGAGGAATTCTGCTGCTGCATGTGTGCAACAGAAGCCAATTTAGTGTGGCTCGACCAACGGAAATCAGATTGGCAGGCAGTCATGAAGTCACGCTAATGGTTACCTTGGAGATCATCCTTATCAGCTGCCAAAGGATAAATTGTATTGAGTAGAATGGGAATAGAGATTACGTATACAAAATTCAGCAGTTTGAATGCATAAGCTTTTAAACATTACTGTATTAAAATATCCAGAATCAGGATGATATAAAAATAATAATTTGAATTTAAATTTGTTTCCTTGAATGAGATAGCAGTATAAATTTTCTTAATTTCTAATAGTACAGGTAATCATCCATGAAATCTGATTTAATCTTTTTTTTGTTGACCTCAGAAATTATAAAGAGATAAAAAAGTATTCTCAAAATCTACAGAAAGGCTTTGATAGCTGAGACTAGTAAGTACATACAATCAAGATCCAATAAAAATGTCAAAATACAGCTGGTTGATCCAATTGTTATCTTCCTCTTTCAAGAACTGTGTTGATGACAGTGAATTACAACCATCGCTAATACCAAAAAGCACTGAATACTATTATTGAGAAAATAAGACACTGCAAAATCACCACAGCTTCGAGATGCTCGAGCGCTTCAAGTACCTAGCTGTGATATCACGAACTGTCTATGCTGGTTCAACCACGTAGACGCCATGGCTAACAAAGCACACTAGCACCTTCCTTCCTCGGGAAGCTCAAGAAATCTGGCCTGTCCCCATTGATCCTCACCAGTATTTTTTCCCACAGGAGGTATCGTGACTTGGTCAGGTAAATGCTCTGCCTTAGACTGCAGGAAGTTATGGACACAATTCAATAATACATCATGTAAGCCAGCCTCCCCTCCATGGATTCTATTTATACTTCTCATCGCCTTGCTAAAGCAGCCAAGGGAACCCTCACACTCCCCCTCCCCACCTAGACATTCTCTCTTCTCTCTCCTTCCATCAGGCAGAAGATACAAAAGCTTGAAAGCACATGACACCATACTCAAGAACAATCTTTATCCTGCTGTTACAAGACTATTGAATGGACTCTTGACCTCAAAACCTCCCTCAACATGCACCTTATTGTTTACCTGCTCTGAGTTTATTTGTAACTGTAGCACTATAGTCTGCATTCTTTTATTGCTTTACACCAAAGCTTGGTATATGATCTAACTGCTCCAATGTTTTCTATGACAATAATAAACCAATTTACCAATTTAAGATGTTCCGGTTACTCAGTAACTCTCAACAACTCACTCAAAACCAGTGACTGAATGGATTGTATTGAGACTGCATTCAATTGATAGTTCTATTTACACCAGAAAACATCAAGTGCAATGTGATATTTATTCTTGTGTGAGCATAGGAGAAGACAGGATTCAGCTGCCACAAAAGCTGAAGGTACAAGCTTGTATGCATGGCATCACACGATTTCCTAACCCAGATTCTCATCCTGTAGTTTACTGAAAAGTGTTTAATTTCCTGATGGATTTTCGATGACAATGTGTCAATTTTATAGCTTTGATCCTTGTTTTCAAGTTTGTTCATTGCCTCCCTACCTGTAAACTTTGCAGGTCCTAAAATAAGTACATTCCAGTTGTGCCCTCCTACTTCATTGCTTCATCATCAGTGGTCTTGCATTGAACTACTTAGTATTGCTAATAGTATTCCTTGTTAAAACTTTATTTGCCCCCTCTCCTCTTCTGCTGCTAGGTTTTAAACTCTCCTTGGCCAAACTTTTGGCCAGGCCATCTAACTTAATTTCTCTTCAAGTGACCCCATTGTCACTTTCATATGATTATACTACTTTGAATCTTCATGGGATACTTAATGACATTATAAGTATTTTTTTAAATCCTGTTCTAATACAAAAAAGATATAATTTAGTGTACGTATTTAAAATGTAACAGGTGAAAGTGAAGCACTGAACAATTGATATGGAATTAACAAAGGCCATCTCTTCTAGAATAGCAATGTGCATTTTATCTTGTCCAGTCACCAACTAAACTCCTCTGCTCATGAAATAGTTTACAGAATTCAAGTAGCAAAATATCACACTATCTGAGAGCAATTATTCAGTGTGAATGTTCCCATATTCTGCAGCATGTACAAAGATGTCTGCATTGATCAATAGAATACTCAGTTTAAATAATTCACAAGTGAACTAGATCAAATCTTTTTAAAGAACAAATCAGGACAGGAATAAAACAAGCTTGAGCCTGGCTACAAAGAGCTTTAAAATGTAAACTGCATCGTCTAATTTGAATTTTTAATCCGGCTTTTTATGCAGATCAGACAACTCATCATTTTATTTACTACTCATTATTTATTTCACACTAACATTGGACAAGAATCATAAGCACACAACCTCATTGAATGAACTGTTTTCTGTAATTCCCTGCAGAATAGCTGAAAAGGATTTTAAGTAACAAAGTGAAACCAACAGCAGCACCAGTTAACTAGAGCACACGTGCCACCCCAACCGTATTTGGTGCAGTTACGCTTGGACAGCAAATTAAATAAACACACAATCATACAATTGTTAGTTACTGGTTGTTTAAAGAGAACAAATCACCAGCTTGCATTAACATACCTCTCAATGTTATGATATAGCAGATCCAGTAAAAACAAATTATTCCATTTGTCATTTAAGAAAGTGTAAATAGGACATTGGGAACAGAATTAGATAATTTAGGATTTGGGAGGTGAAAATGTACATTTAATTAGCACAGTGAGGAAAAGAACAGATAACATGAACAAGGTAGTGACAATTATCCAAATTTTACCTGGAGTAAACTGAGGTACTGATACTTCAGGGTGAAATCACACAAATCAGTAATTAAAATGGGCACTTTCCGTCACGAGTATAGTACACATTTATGTATCTGATCATTAGTCGTACTTGTAGTGGTGACATTACTCAATGTGTAATACAAGTTTCAGTCCATATCGACTATAGCTCAGCATTTGATACCATCATTCCCACAATCCTGATTGAGAGGTTTCAGATCCTGGGCCTCTGTACCTCCCTCTGCAATTGGATCCTCAACTTCCTAACCAGAAGACCACAATCTGTGCGGATTGGTGATAACATCTCCTCCTCGCTGACGATCAACACTGGTGCACTACAGGGGTGTGTGCTTAGCCCATTGCTCCACTCTCTCTATACCCATGATTGTGTGGCTAGGCATAGCTCAAATACTATCTATAAATTTGCTGATGATACAACCATTGTTGGTAGAACCTCAGTTGGGATGAGAGGGTATACAGGAGTGAGATATGCCAACTAGTGGAGTGGTGCTGCTTGGCACTCAATGTCAGTAAGACAAAAGAGCTGATTGTGGACTTCCAGAAGGGCAAGACGAAGGAACACATACCAATCCTCATAGAGGGATCAGAAGTGGAGAGAGTGAACAGTTTCAAGTTCTTAGATGTCAAGATCTCTGAGGATCTAACCTGGTCCCAATATATCAATGCAGTTATAAAGAAGGCAAGACAACGACCATACTTCATTAGGAGTTCGAAGAGATTTGGTATGTCAACAAATACACTCAAAAACTTCTATAGATGTACCACGGAGAGCATTCTGACAGGATGCATCACTGTCTGGTATGGGGGGGGGGGGGGGGGGGGGAGAGAGAGAGAGGGAGGGAGGTTTCTGCACAGGTTTGAAAGAAGCTGCGGAGGGTTGTAAATTTAGTTAGCTCCATCTTGGGTATTAGCCTACAAAGTACCCAGGACATCTTCAAGGAGAGGTATCTCAGAAAGGCAGCATCCACTATTAAGGATCCCCAGCACTCAGGGCATGCCCTTTTCTCACTGTTACCACCAGGTAGGAGGTACAGAAGCCTGAAGGCACACACTCAGTAACTGAGGAACAGCTTCTTCCCCTCTGCCATCTGATTCTTAAATGGACATTGAATCTTTGGACACTACTTCACTTTTTAAAAAAAAAAGTATTTCTGTTTTTTTGCACAATTTTTAATCTATTCAATATACGTATACTGTGATTGATTTACTTATTTATTATTATTATCTTACTTTGGTTTTTTTTCTTCCATATTATGTATTGCATTGAACTGCTGTTTCTAAGTTAACACTTTTCACATCACGTGCCGGTGATAATAAACCTGATTCTTAGGGTTTAAACCTGAAATCAGAGCCCAAAGTTCCACATTTGTTCAATATGAATGTCAGAAGAACTAGAAACACGGTGTGCCACACTTGCTTTGCTCAAAATTCAAGGGATATCTGTTTATATCAGGATACTTCACAATGAAATTTATACAACTCTCTGGAGACTGCTTCAATGCCTATACACAAACTGCCCAAAAAGTACTTTTTGAAGTACGTGATTTTAAGAAAATAATTTTACATGTGGCTCAATGACATTTAGGAAGTACCAACACTGTGGGGCTAGCTTGGCAGTTGACTCTGGGAAAATGGCTGATCCTGGAGAAGACACAGAAATGCACTAAACTGAAGAACCTTTCCCCGCCAGCTTGTCCCTGTCCTCTGCTTACTGATGTTATGCTGGAGTCTGACTGCCAGAAAGATCTTTTCAGTGTCATGTTCTACAAATCAGCGTAGATGTCCATCATGAAGTTTTCGGGCATCAAAAAAGTACAATCCAATTCCTTCTGAGTCAACAGAGTTGTGAACCCAACTTTGTAAAATTATTTGGCATCATGGATTGACCATAAGACCATAAGACAAAGGAGCAGAAGTCGGCCATTCAGACCATTGAGTCTGCTCCACCATTTCATCATGAGCTGATCCAATCTCTCCTTTAGTCCCATTCCCCCGCCTTCTCACCATAACCTTTGATGCCCTGACTACTCAGATACCTATCAATCTCTGCCTTAAATACACCCAATGACTTGGGCTCCACTGCTGCCTGTGGCAACAAATTCCACAGATTCACCACCCTCTGGCTAAAAATTTTTTCGCATCTCTGTTCTGAATGGGCACCCTGCAATCCTCAAGTCATGTCCTCTTGTACTAGACTCCCCCACCATGGAAAACAACTTTACCACAGCTACTCTGTCCATGCCTTTCAACATTCGAAATGTTTCTATGAGGTTCCCCCTCATTCTTCTAAACTCCAAGGAGTACAGTCCAAGAGTGGTCAAATGTTCCTCACATGTTAACTCTCTCATTCCCAGAATCATTCCAGTGAATCTTCTCTGAACCCTCTCCAATGTCAGCACATCCTTTCTTAAATAAGGAGCCCAAAACTGCACACAGTATTCCAAGTGAGTCTTACCAGTGCCTTATAGAGCCTCAACATCACATTCCTGCTCCTATACTCTATTCCTCTAGAAATGAATGCCAACATTGCATTCGCCTTCTTCACCACCGACTCAACCTGGAGGTTAACCTTAAGGGTATCCTGCACGAGGACTCCCAAGTCCGTTGCATCTCAGAACTTCGAATTCTCTCCCCATTTAAATAATAGTCTGCCCGTTTATTTCTTCTACCAAAGTGCATGACCATACACTTTACGACATTGTAATTCATTTGCTACTTCTTTGCCCATTCCTCCAATCTATCCAAGTCTCTCTGCAAACTCTCTGTTTCCTCAGCACCTCCACCTATCTTTGTATCATCAGCAAACTTAGCCACAAAGCCACCTATTCCATAATCCAAATTGTTGATATACAACATAAAAAGAAGCAGCCCCAACACGGACCCCTGTGGAACACCACTGGTATCCGGCAGCCAACCAGAATGGGATCCCTTTATTCCCACTCTCTGTTTCCTGCCAATCAACCAATGCTGTATCCACGTACGTAACTTTCCCGTAATGCCATGGGCTCGTATCTTGTTTAGCAGCCTCATGTGCGGCACCATCAATTGTTTGAGTGGTGATTGATTACAAAGGCAAGCTAGGATGTTTCCTAACTTACAGAGAGTTAAGAATTGTTGAGCAGATATTTAGACACCCAACTATCAAAATTTCAAAGTTAGTGGATCAATGAACTGTTGCTACTTAGAGATGACTGTAATTCAAAAAAAAAGGATATTGTACTTCAGTTGTACAGAGCTTTGCTGAGAATCCCTCTGGAAAGCTGCATCAGCTTTGGGGACTAAACCATGCACTTTCTGGCCTAGCAGAAGAAATAGTTCATATTTGCTACAATTATACCAGTTAAAAATATTAGACAATAAAGAAATTAAAACAAACTTAGTTTGTACTTCAGTGGGTTTAAAAGGGACATCGTATTTAAAATTAATAAAAACTATGTGCAGAGGCTGTTTCCTCTAAGGGAATCCCGTGCCAAGGAATGGTATTGAAATTAGATCTCTTGTTCAGTTACTTCACAAATTCTTTGTTTAAAATTCCTAAATTGGCATAACAAGTAAAAGGACTGCAGACAGATCAGTAATTATGTCTCCAAAACTTCTGCTACAGAGCTCAGACTTTCACACAAAAGGCAGCTGAAATCTGGAATATAAAGTTTGAAGACGTATTAAATGCTGGGTTCAAACTGGAATAAAAATGAATGATCCAAACTGAGTTAAAGGTCAGCCACAGTCAAAATGAATACTAGGACAGGACTGAGGGACTAAATGGCCAATTTCCATTCCTATAATAAATGATCCAAGGCACAAATCAGCAAACAAAGCAGGGAATGCTGGAAGTACTCAGCAGGTTAGTCAGTATCAGTGGGAAAGAATCAGGCTCATCACCACGGGTTAAAACAATTGGAGTTCTGATGAAGGGTCATTGTCCAGAACTATTACTACCACTTTGGAAAATTCGTTGATCATAGATCAACATTATTCAAAAGCACGACATGGGAGCTGTCTGAAAAAGCATATATTATAGTTCCAAATGAAAGAGCTAGTGTAAAATTCTTCAGATCTTACAACTGAAAAGGAATCATTACAAACAACTTAATTATCAAAGCTCTTGAGAATTTGTGCATAATGTAATACAGGTTTCAATAACAGTAGTTGTTGCTAACCAAGAGTAATTTTTACTGCTTTGTAAGATCTTTCTCAAATAGTGTTGGCAAGCTGAAGTGGACCAAGCTCCGGCATTTAAATCACCAAAAGTGCAATAACAGTCTAGATGTTAGTCAGCTTACTTCTTATACACACAAGATTCTGCAGATGTTGGAAATGCTGGCATCTTGATGAAGGGATACAGCCCAAAATATCATCTCCTAATTCCTCTCCATGGTTGCCGCCTGACCTGCCAAGTTCCTTCAGCATTTTGTAGGAGTTGCTCTGGTTTATTTTTTTTTTACATTGGGTTTCTCAGATGCATTATCCACATGTCTTTTGTAATGCTGACTATCTGCCTGCCTTAAAAACAAGATATGGACCAACTTTTAGCTGGGGTACCACAAGATGCCATGGCAAGCAGTGAAACAGTTTATACTAACGTAGCATACTGATGTAGGCTAATGTTAAAGATGCTTACAGCTCCTCTCCCCTCCCCCCACCGGGAAGGTCAGATCACAACCTGGTGCATCTCAAACCCTGCTATGTGCCTCTGGTGAAGAGTAAACCTGCAACCTCGAGGTCAGTGAGGAAATGGTCGGGGGAGGCTTATGAGGCACTCCAGGATTGTTTTGAGGTGACAGACTGGCAGGCCCTTTGTGAGCCACATGGAGAGGACATTGATGGGCTCACAGAATGCATCACTGGTTACATCAACTTCTGTGTGGACTACAATGTTCCAGCAAGAACTGTCCTTTGTTATTCAAGTAACAAGCCATGGGTAACAAAGGACATTAAGGACATCCTGAACGTTAAAAAGAGGGTGTTTAGAGATGGAAATAGGGAGGTGCTGAGGACAATACAGAGGGACCTGAAAGCCAAGATCAGGGAGGCTAAAGACAGGTATAGGAGGAAACTTGAGTGGAAACTCCAGCAGAACAACATGAGAGAGGTCTGGATTGGGATGAGGATCATCACTGGGTTCCGGCAAACCAGCAACAGAGGAGATGAAGGCAGTGTGGACAGGGCCAATGAACTTAACCTGTTCTTCAATAGATTTGACACTGTGGCCCCTGCCCATCCCCCACATGATTCATCTGTTGTCGGTCCCCAACCAACACATACTCCGCTCTCCCCTCCTACCCCTCCTCACAGTCACAGCTCTCGTGACTACACCCCTCCCTCAACTGAAACCACCACAGTGGGGTTCACAGCTGAACAGGTGAGAAGACAGCTGAAACGTCTCCATCCAAGCAAGGCTGCAGGCCCGGATGGTGTCAGCCCCAGGGTGCTCAAAGCTTGTGCCCCCCCAGCTATGTGGAGTACTTCACCATGTCTTCAACCTGAGCCTGAGTCTCCAGAGGGTTCCTGTGCTGTGGAAGACGTCCTGCCTCGTTCCTGTATCGAAGACGCCGTGCCCCAGTGGCTCCAATGACTACAGACTGGTGGCATTGACCTCCCACATCATGAAGACCCTGGAGAGACTTGTTCTAAAGCAGCTCTGGCCTATGGTTAGGCCACACTTAGACCCCCTCCAGTTCACCTACCAGCCCCGACTAGGAGTTGATGATGCCATCGTCTACCTGCTGAACCGTGTCTACGCCCACCTGGAAAAGCCGGCGAGCACTGTGAGGGTCATGTTTTTTGACTTCTCCAGTGCGTTCAACACCATCCGCCCTGCTCTGCTGGGTGAGAAGCTGACAGTGATGTAGGTGGATGCTTCCCTGGTGTCATGGATTATTGATTACCTGACTGGCAGACCACAGTACGTGCACTTGCAACACTGTGTGTCAGACAGAGTGGTCAGCAGCACTGGGACTCCACAGGGGACTGTCCTGTCTCCCTTTCTCTTCACCATCTACACCTCGGACTTCAACTACAACACAGAGTCTTGCCATCTTCAGAAGTTTTCTGATGACTCTGCCATAGTTGGATGCATCAGAAAGGGAGATGAGGCTGAGTACAGGGCTACGGTGGGAAACTTTGTCACATGGTGTGAGCAGAATCATCTGCAGCTTAATGTGAAAAAGACTAAGGAGCTGGTGATGGACCTGAGGAGGGCTAAGGCACCGGTGACCTCTGTTTCCATTCAAGGGGTCAGTGTGGACATGGTGGAGGATTACAAATATCTGGGGATACAAATAGACAATAAACTGGACTGGTCAAAGAACACTGAGGCTGTCTACAAGAAGGGTCAGAGCCGTCTCTATTTCCTGAGGAGACTGAGGTCCTTTAATATCTGCCGGACGATGCTGAGGATGTTCTACGAGGCTGTGGTGGCCAGTGCTATCATGTTTGCTGTTGTGCGCTGGGGCAGCAGGCTGAGGGTAGCAGACACCAACAGAATCAACAAATTCATTCATAAGGCTAGTGATGTTGTGGGGGTGGAACTGAACTCTCTGACGGCGGTGTCTGAAAAGAGGATGTTGTCCAAGTTGCATGCCATCTTGGACAATGACTCCCATCCACTCCATAATGTACTGGTTAGGCACAGGAGTACGTTCAGCCAGAGACTCATTCCACCGAGATGTAACACTGAGTGTCATAGGAAGTCATTCCTACCTGTGGCCATCAAACTTTACAACTCCTCCCTCGGAGTGTCAGACACCCTGAGCCAATAGGCTGGTCCTGGACTTATTTCCACTTGGCATGATTAACTTATAATTATTTAATTATTTATGGTTTTATATTGCTATATTTCTTCACTATTCTTGGTTGGTATGGCTGTAACAAAACCCAATTTCCCTCGGGATCAATAAAGTTTGTCTGTCTGTCTGTCTACCAGATCAGTGAGATCTTCTGGACTGGTTTTGATTGCCCAAAGGAACAGAAAAGAACTTCTATTTCCCACTCCCTAGTTTTGACCTTGCTGTTTATTCTGTTTCTGAGCCTTGCTCAGAAGATTGCAAAGGAACATCTTGTCACCGTGCTCTACGCATCATAAATGTGAGCCCAAACCACCATTCATAAAAATGGGGAAACCTTACTTGTCATATTCTATCCCCCAACTTCATTCAATAAAACCTTCCCAGATAATGAACATATTGCTGATCTCTTTAAAAAATCTTCAAAATTAACCTAAAAATTAATTATTTCTGGATAAACCCCTGTTACAAAAATTATGAAACTAATATTCAAACATTTGATTTAATAAACAAGTGTTCCACCCAGGCACAGAATCAATATATTTGTTGCTGGGGATACGGCATGTTCTGACATAGTACGAGGGGTGATCGATAAGTTTGTGTCCTAAGGTAGAATGAGTCAATTTTAGAAAGCCTAGCACATTTATTTTTCAACATAGTCCCCTCCTACATTTACACATTTAGTCCAGCGGTGGTGGAGCATACGGATCTTGGACCTCCAGAAAGTGTCCACAGCATGGGTGATTGATAAATTCATGGCCTAAGGTAGAAGGAGATGAGTTATACAGCTCTCATTATGCACATGCAGGGTCAACTCTTTGAGTGATTATGCAGAAAGTTTGAAGTTAATAAACTCATCTCCTTCTACCTTAGGCCACAAACTTATCAATCACCTCGCTGAGTTATTAACATGAGTTATTAACTTCAAACTTTCTGCATAATCACTCAAAGAGTTGAACTGCATGTACATGTAACGAGTGCTGTATAACTCATCTCCTTCTACCTTAGGCCACGAACTTATCAATCACCCACTTTCTGGAGGTCCAAGGTCCATATGCTCCACGATCGCTGGACTAAGTGTATAAATGTAGGAGGAGACTATGTTGAAAAATAAATGTGCTAGGCTTTCTAAAATTGAATCCTTCTACCTTAGACCATAAACTTACCAATCACCCCTTGTACTGTATTGATTTTATGCTTATTTCCTTAAGGACGTGTCCTTCGCCCACTACTCTGCTCTCTCTACACCCACAATTGTGTGGCTAGGCTCAGCTGAAAGGCCATAAATAAATTTGCTTATGATATCACTATTGTTGGCAGAATTTCAAATGGTGATGAGGAGGCGTAGAGGAGAGAGATTGATCAGCTGGTTGGGTGGTGTCACAGCAGTAACCTTGAACTCAACATTAGTAAGAACAAGGAATTGACTGTCGACTTCAGGAAGGGGAAGTCCAGGGAATACACACCAGTCCTCGTTGAGGGATCAGAATTGGGAAGGGTGAGCAGTTTCAAGTTCCTATGTGTCAGCATCTCAGAAGATCTAACCTGGGCCCAACATACAATTGAAGAAGGCATAACAGTGGCTAATATTTCATGTGGAGTTTGAAGAGAATTGGTATGTCACCAATGACACTCACACATTTCCAATGACATACTATGGAGAACATTCTAACTGGTTCTATCACCATCTGGTATGGAGGGGCCACTCCACAGGATTGAAAAAAGCTGCAGCAAGTTGTGAACTCGGTCAACTCCATCATGGGCACTGCCCTCCCCAGCATCCAGGATACCTTCAAAAGGCAATGTCTCCCAAAAAAAGGGCTGCATCCATCATTAAGGGTCCCCATCACCCAGGACATGCCCTCTTGTCATTGCTGCCATCAAGGATGTGGTATAGGAGGCTGAAGGCACTCATTCAATGTTTCATGAACAGCTTCTTTCTTACCACCATCATATTTCCAAATGGACAATGAACCCACGAACACTATCTCAGTAATTTATAGTTTTTATTGCACTGCAAATACTTTCCCCCTTTCTGTACTTATTGAATTTTAAAATATATATTTTGTGATTTAGTTTTAATGTATTGCAATGTACTGCTGCCAGAAAACAACAAATTTCACAACATGTGCCAGTGATATTAAATCTGATTCTGATATACATACACACATACACAAAAAACCCAATTCAGCACTACAGATTATACTAAGGCTTGCATTTCATAAAGGTATCCAGTAATTGCATTGGAGAACTTCTCAATTCAGTATTTCTGGTTACTTTTTTTAAAAAAATCAACTGTGTTCCACCAGCATTTTGTGTGAACTATAGCATCAAGCTCACATTGATGCAAAGTTAGTCTGAGTTCCTTCCATTGGTTGGAAAGTTCCACCTCCTCTCCGCTATAGATAACGCTAGACTGTCTCAACCTAGCTTTGTCTAAAAGTAGCTCCACAGCAAAATGTTGGCCACCAACCAAAATAAATGAAGCACTTGGAAGCAAGTATCATCTGAGCAAGTCAGGAATTTGAGGAAACATATAGAATGGTCTATCGTCTCGAAGGAGAGTTACCTGTTTCACATACTCAAACTAGAGCTGCTTAGTAACATTAGGATTGATTTTTTTTTAAGAAAAAAAAACTCCATCACTTCAAACTGTTATTTACATGGTGAGTAATAGTAAAATTCGAATGTGCGCAAACTGTGAAAGATTTGCTATAAATAAAAAAAGATTTAAATAAATGCATATTTAAATGCACAAAATATTATTTACACTAAAATGCTGCAAATCAGCTGCTATTAACAAGATACCTGGGGTGGGCAACAGATTTACCATATTAGCATTCTATAGTAAATATTGAATACAGGTTCACAATCCCAGTTCAATTGTTAATCAAAGTAGAAGATTAAGTAGCCAATGCAATTTGAGCTCATTTTCCCCGCCATTCAAAGATTTTTAACGGCCGTTTTTCAAAAGCAATTTCAATTAAATTAATCAAAATTGTATGTCTAAGGATTTGCCAACCATAAGGCATTAGTACGTTCTCCCTGTGACTTTGTGAACTTCCTCAGGGTGCTTCAGTTTGCTCCCACATTCCAAAGACATACAGTTAAGATTAGTGAGTTGTGGACATGGAAGTGTGGCGACACTTTGCCCAGCATGATCCTCTGATCTGATTTGATTTGACGCAAACAACACATTTTGACGTACGTGTGAGAAATAAAGCTAATTACCAAGGAGGATAATGGATGACTGGAACACATTTGGGATATGGGATGAAACTGGAACACCTGGAAGAAATCCACGCAGTCTCAGGGAAAACAAGCTTCACACAGGGCGCATTAGGCTTGGGTGAAAGATAAGCAAGATTGAATAGGTGGTATAATCAGATCGATGGAATTATTCTGACTGCTGACATGGATTGATGGGCTAAATGCTCTCATTGTATCCTACAGAATGAGAAAAATCTTCCAAATTCAAATCTACAGAATATACTAGGACTTATGAATTTCACTACAGTAACATCACCCTGTTTTTCCACCAACAAAAAGCTCTTCCTTTACATTTGTTACCACTAGTTCTGACTGTTCCAATGGATTTTGTGATGTCTAATATGGCTACATGATTATTCCATAATTTCAAATAATTCAAAACTCTGCTTTGAATATTGATATTTGTGTAAAGCCCTCTTAACCACAGCCTCTGTCTTACTTTGTTTCTATCAAGTAACACATCAATTTGCTCATACTACTACAGTTTTCTCTCTTTTCCTTCATTATCCTGAGGTATCTGTTCTTTTCCAGTTCAAGCCACCACAAAGCCCTAAATGTTATTCTTGTAGATGCTCCTCAAAATATACCTCAATCTACTCTCACAAGCTGTTTATGGCACTGCACCAAACAGGCAAATACCTTGAAATATATTACCACTTTAACAGGAATATAACTATTATAATGGGAATAACTTTGTTGCAGCAATATTTTTCCCATGTTATATCCTGCAGGATTTAAATTACAATTTTCTTTCTGATGGTTTTTACTGTGTTCTTCCACTTTACCTCAGTTTGGAACTGGTCAATAAATATTCTAATTGTGCATAATCACCACACTCAATTTGCATGGATCTTCAAGTTTTTTTTTACTGCCACCAAAGCAGGGTTCAGGTATCAATCCCATTAAATGCCTTTGTACACTGCTCTTTTGCTATTCTGATTATGGAGGCTTGAATTAACATATTAGATGAGAATATATTCAAATGAGACCAGTGGTGCAATAGCAGTGAAGTTGCTTGTATAGCACTGGGGAAAAGTCAGCATGAAATTTACATATCATCATATCACTGTTGTTGACACAGGTAATAGCGAAGTAATTGAACCCAACATAGAACTATGAGAATTATTTTTGAAACTTTTTTAAAAAATGGATTTCAGATTCCACATCCTGGGAGTTGGTTCTTATTGCTTCTGGGAGCCTGGTCCAGTAATAGTATTCACTCTCCTGGAACTTCTTACTCAGTCGTTGGCAAGAAGGGCTTTTTAGAAGCAAGTTAGGTATGAATTAAGGGCCTTTACATGGTAGCTAATCAGCAGCAAAGGGTGGAGGAGAATAAAGCTGCACGTGAGAATAGACTGCACATTTCTGAATGAAAAAAAGGCTCACATCTGTATTTTAAAGATGAGCAGGTTAGAATAGGGTGCTATGCCAAAAGAATTGAGAATCTCTGTTCTCAGATTTGCAGCTGTGGCTACTTGCAGTGTAATTTGGGAAATGGGTAATCATTTGAGCAGGTCCTGTATTTGTTCCCCACATTGGTTACTTTAATAGCTGCTACTTTTTCAAGATGAATAATCAGCTAACACTCATAGGACAAAACAAAATGAAGAGGAAGCTAGGAAATGGCCAAGAGAATGAAATCTTTTTAACATTGGGGTGACAGCTGAGGCCAGTGCCATCACTGCCCACGTGGCCAATTGGATTTGCTTTATTAGAAGGTTTCTTGCCATGAATAAAGTGCTTAATTTCACTGGTTTGGTCTGACTGGGTTAAGCGGTGTCAGTTTCTCTGCTTCCTATCCCCAAATTTATTGCCTTTTCTTCAAGTACCCCTGCAGTAAACACCCTTGAAATGAGGCATTGAAATAGTCATAGGCCTCCAGTTGAGTTAATTGGCATCAACGCACTACACTAAGAACATTGGTGCTTTCCTGACACTCCTCCAGCTGTCTGCTCAGCCTCAAGATCAGATTGATTTTAAATGGCTCAACTGTAATTTCCAACATCCCAGCACATTATCTCCATTCTACATGGTCTTTATCCAATAGCAATTCGAATGTACTGACCCATGATATTGCAGTGCACAGGACAAGTAGTTAACTTCCCAGCCCTTTGAGCGTATTGTACCATTCAATTAAGTTATGTTATTGCAGTCCAGCTTTATGATCTTGTGCTTGTGATGATCTTACAAAAATCTATCTGCCACAACCTTAAAAACTCTGATGTTTCACATCTGCAGCTATTTGAGAAAGTGATCCAGATTTCTACCACCTTTTTTATGAAATGGAGCATCTTAAGCAGTATTTATATATTAGTACATTGGAATAAACTCTGCTTAACCTCCAAACAGATCAAAAAAACAATGCAGTTTAATGCCCAGAAGTTTTTAGCACGGAGATTTTGAAGCAATAATTTAAGAAATCATGGATCATAGAACACTACAGCACTGACACAGGCCTTTGGCCAATCTAGTCCTTGCCTCAGTGTTATTCTGCCTAGTCTTATCGACCTGCACCTGGCCCATAGCCCTCCATACCTCTCCCATCCATGTACTTATCCAAGCATCTCTTAAATGTTTTCATTGAGCTTGGATCCACCACTTCTGCTAGCAGCTCGTTCCACACTCACACCACCCTCTGTTTTGAAAACTTTAATTTTTTTTCTCATCTTCCTTAAATTTCAAGTAAAATATCTTTAAATCAGAAATGTTGAGAATTGGTCTGTGTACTGGTTCATTTATACCAGAGGACAAATTTGCCAATTTATGTTTATTCCATAATATCAGAACAATTACTGCTTTCATAACAATATATTGAAACAGAAGCACGTGAAATAAAAGCTTGATAATCATCTCTTTTATATGATTTCAACAAATTGCAAATTTCTAGATCGCAGCAATATATAGACTAATTACTTTAAATCTTCATTATGTTTCTATTTGGCAGCATCTGTTATTAGATTTAGGGCACCTTCATATGTATGATCAAGAGAATGGGACATAATTCTAAAATTAATGTAAGACGCAAGTTCCTACTATTAAAAGCTTTGCTTCTTCACTCTATTACCTTGTTCTTGCCTACTTGATATCTGTTCATCTAAAATGGACAGCTTGATTCCCACTGCATATTTTATTATAATGAATCTGCTACCGAGACATTCTGTGTTCATATATTTTTCATAATAATGATTTAATCAGAAGGTACTTTCATATTAAAACTGGCCAATTTGTTATTCAAGGAAATGAGATCATGAGAATTATTAATCTCTGGAATTAAATCTATAGTTCATGGTACCAAGGTTATGCTCAGATATGTTTTTTCTGATCTTGTTTGTAATCACAATCATATTTTAATCATAATTTTTAAAAAAAATCTTACTATACTTTTTTTTTAATTTAAAAGGGAAAAACATAAAAGAAAACCAGACTGAAAATTAAACAACCAGTCCTAAATGATGAAATCTATCATTCCATTCATTTCTTTACCATTTGGTCTCTCTCCATTCGCTTCTTATGAAGATACTAGTGAACCCTGAGAGGAATTCTCCTCAAAGATGATGACCTAAGCATTTAGGAAGCTTTGTCAGGGTGTAACTTCTAGAAGGATTATAATTACAATGTGCAAACTAAAAGTCCATTTTCAATAGTGATGTGCAAAGAATTTTACGGGGGGGGGGGGGGGAGAGTAGATGAAGCCTACAGTATTAACTCAAACTCTGACATGCCTTTCGCTTTCCTCTCTCGCTCTCTCTCTCTCTGGCATCTAGTTGTAATACAATATTCAGTGTGCCTTACCTATAAATATCCTGATATTGCAGAAATTTGGCTATCAGAACTGAATCTTCAACTAAACATATTTCTCCACATAATAACACTGCACTAGAATCCAAAATGACAAAATCTAGAAATTAAAGAGTAACTGTGAGATAATTTAAATTCTCATTATCATTTAAATTCCAATTATCATGTGGCATTATGCAGATGTTTATACAAAGTCATAGTGAAATAACCCAGGTGAAAATGGTGTTCTTGGTTAGAAAAATATGGAATTTCATGTTCTGAATGATAAATAACTGGGACATCTTCATTGCATGCTGCTGTAATTATTCTCCATTTGTTTAGAAACCATTAATTACTGTTTCTTCCATTCATAACCAAGTTGCTATTTGAATTTTTAAAAATTGGGCCAAATGGTGTTCTTGTCATTTATAAATTTGCACATTTCTTTTACTAAGTTTATGGGCCTCGTTTAGTGTCTGATAACAAGTACCACTTTTACAGTATTCCAAATATTTTAACATTGGCAGCATTGTCTTTGTCCCAATAACCTTTGAAATATTTAGACCCTCCTTATAATTTCTCTTTGAATATGACTGTTGATCCTGTGGGGTGATTTTAATCATTGTGTTTGCTGTACTTGGCTATGTATTTATCCTGAGAGTTTTATTCAATGACGCTAAAGGATTACTTTACCCTTGAGTGTGTTTGCTCTGCCAAGTCTGAGGCACTAAGCAGACTCAATCCTTGTACTTCCTTTGCTTCCTCAAATTAAGTTGGAAAAGGATTGGCAACATTTTCAAAGTGAAATTGTATATTGATCCACCCATTTAGTGTGCTGTAGAACTAGCTCAAAAGTGCCTGAGTCACGCAAAAGAGTTATCCATCATGGACTTCCCAAAAAACATTCTTCGGGTGACAATCTATCACTTTGTCAACAAAGTTATCATTATTTAGCAATGTAATGAATTTTAAACATCCCAAGCATTTCATGCTGTCATTATCAAACAGAATTTGGTAGTGGTACACATAAGGAGATATTAATGATGCAGCTTAAGGAATTGCCTTAAAAGTAGGAAAGAGATATTTTGACACCAAGAAGGTTTATGGACGGAATCTCAAAGTTAAGAGGCAAAAATCAGAAATTGGGCTGACGAGATTTAAATTCCATCAGGCTTATGAAAGGTTCAAAGGAAGCAGCCAGGAATGCTTTGGAGGGGTGAGCAACAGTACAAATGAAGGTTTCAGCAGTTCCATAGTACATTGAAAAGAAAATCATCGCTTCTTGCACTCTTCCACAATAGGCAGAGACTTATTTTCTGGAATTTAATAGAATAGATGCAACTAAGAAACTGACAGGGTAAATGTCATGATGCTGCTTCCCCTTGTTGAGGAGCTTCAATACAAGGAGAAATTATCTCATAATATTGGGTTAAGCATTTGTGTCTGACATTTGAGGAAACTTCTGCAGTTCCTTCTGTATTTCCTTAAAGGATCTGGGAATTAAGTCATCAAACATTCTCAAGGGCAAGTCTGATAAATGTTCAATACCGTCACCTCTCCATATTAATCACCAAGCTTCTAAACCTGGGACTCTGTAACACCCCCTGCAACTGAATCCTCGACTTCCTCACTGGGAAACCTCAGTCAGTGCAGATTGGTCATAACATCTAAAGATAAGGATCCTCATAGTTGCTTTATTTGTCACATGTATATCAAGACATCAAAACATAACTGCAAAGTGCTTTGTTTGCGTCAACACCCAACACGGAGAATGTGCTGGGAGCAGCGGCAGTACCATCATGCTGCCGGCAGCAGGAAAGCATGCCCAAAACCTACTAATCCATACACATTTGGATGTACACCTCCTCTTCACTGACAATCAACACAGGCACACCTCAAGGGTGAATGCTTAGCCCAATGCTCTGCTCTATTGACACGCATAACTGTGGAGCTAAGTACAGCTTAAACACCACTTATAGACTTGCAGATGACACCACTGTTGTAAAATCTCAGATGGTAATCTGGAAGCATTCAGGCGTGAGATAGATTGGTTGAGTGGTGTCGCAACAACAGTCTTGCACTCAACCTAAGCAAGACGAAGGAATTGATTCTAGATTTCAGGAAGGGGAAGTAGGAAGAGCACACACCAGTCCTCATTGAAGGAGTCATTGATGGGCAGGGTGAGCAGCTTCAAGTTCCTGAGTTTCAACATCTCCAAAGATCTGTCATGAATCCAAAACGTTGATACATTGACAAAGTGGCTCTATTTTGTTAGGAACTTGAGAAGATCTGGCATGTCACCAAAGATTGGCAAATTTTTATAGATGTATGGAGGAGAATAGTTGCATCACAGCCTGGTATGCAGACCCCTATGCACAGGACCACAGCAGCTTGCAGAGCATTGCAGAATCAGCCAGTTCATTGGCGGCACAGCCCTCCATATCATCAAGGATGATCTTCAAGAAGCAGAGCCTCCAAAAGGTGGCATCCATTTTTAAGTACCCTTATCATCAGGGATATACCTTCTTGTTACTACTCTCAGGGGTGAGGTACAGGAGTTTGAAGATCCACATTCAACAATTCAGGAACAATGTCTTTCCCTCCTCCATCAGATTTCTGAATGGTCCAGTGAAGCCACAAACACCACTCAGTATTTCTTTAATTTTACATTATTTTTGCAGTTTATAGTGATTTTATGACTTTGCACTGTACTGCTGCCACAAAACAACAAATTTCATATCATACAACATTGTGATAATAAACTTAATTCGAATTCCAAAGAAAAGTTAAGGGATATGGGGACAGAACAGAAACATTAAAATGAACTGCATTCTTGTCAAATGGTGCAGCAGATTTGAGGAGACATGTTTATAGAAGCAGCTTCAACTTAAATTAGTATAATCTTCCTTTCTCTGTTTACCTGCTGCTAAATATAATAAAAGTACAATAATATGCCACCTACTGGAACTTGGTGGGCTTACTGCTGGGTTTGTCAGACTATTAGATATTACTTCTATGAACACACTTTGAACTTACTTTTGACTTGACATTACATACTCGTACAATAATTTTTCAGTGAACCAGATTAGTTTAAACAAAACAAATATCCATGAGTTTAAAGGGAAGACAGGAAACACAAACTGTCATGTTTAAAGGTAGTTTGGCAAACAAGGACCCACTGTGTTTAAAAGGAGTATGGCAGAATTACTCTGTTGAATTGAAAGCAGCATGGTAAAGGGTCCTTGGGAACTTATAAGGAGCATTGTATACAAAGCCCCATTGAGTTTGTAAGGAGTGTGGGAATAGGCCCTGATGAGTTTAAGGGAAGCTGGATAGAGTGCCCCAGTGTGTTTATAAGTTCTGCAGAAAACAACTCCAATGAGTTTATAAGCAGCATGGAATGAGGCCCAGGGAATTTAAAGGGAGCATGGGAAACATTACCCAGTGAACCAGATGCTAAAGCATAAAGATTTTCAAATAATCAAGATAGCACGTTACCAGAGCTTTACTGTATGACTGATAGAAATGGAGGGGACATTCAGTTTTATCAGATTGATAAGGTTTGATCTAGGGCTTGATTAATCTGACCCAATAGGTGTCCATAATTTACTCCAAAGATGAAACGGTAACATGCGCTTCTCCCAGTTCTCTGCTGAGCCAGCCAAACTCTCCATTGAGTTCAGCATTGAGTTTGTTGCCGACTTCAGGCCACTCAGCATTCATGAACACTGTTCAAACTACCTTTAGAGCCATACACCCCCAAAGTCTGTTTTTCATCAAACGTAAATACTGCCAGAAATGTCATCATAGATTACTGCCAGCAACAAATGTATGTAGGATTTAATTGATAAAATTAATACTAATTTACTGTCTTCAAAATATGGGCAGTCATTCCAGTGAATGAAATTATTACATCTGAATAAAACATTTTCTTACCACTTAAGTTATTATTTTCAACAAATTACATTTTTATTTTGGAAATTACAGGGATCTTTGCCACGGGAAGTAAGAATGTCTGTAGTGAAAACTTACCGTAACATTTGGCAGACCACTTGACCAATATCCTACTTTTTTTTTTTAAAAAGAGCTATTTTTTAAAAAAGCAGGATGAAATGATCCACTTATGGTTACTTTGGGACAATTGCAAAGCAGCTGTAAAATTCTATGTGGAAGTAAGATAACCCTTCGAATGTGTCATGAAATCAACATCAAAAACTAGCAAAGCTTGGATTTAATGCAGCTCATGTGCACAATTTAATAATATGCAGAACTTTTTAAAAACTTACAACATCTAAATTACACTTGAGCAAGCCTCCCATCTTGATACTCCAGTCCAGATGGCGCTCGCCAACATTTCCTCAGCTGACGTCTTTCAGATAGTCCACGAGACTATTTCACTAAGTGTATGTCTTCTCTTCATCTTAAATGTGTTTTTGGACTGTTAGTGACTGCAATTTACAGTTTGGAGATCGACGGAGTGGTCACCATGCTGTCTCAGAGAACATGCCGGGAGTCGAGCATGGGCCTCGGAGCAAAGCTTAGAGACAGGGTGCAAGCCCACAATCAACTCCATTTTGCCAAGTGAAGCATCAAGAAAGACTGAAGCATCGAGGCAAATGTGGAAGGCAAGTGAGTACTCAGCCCCGATTACCTGCCTCTCACTGTCCTGTGACAGATCAGTTGCCTATGGGTGATGGCCTATCACTCGCTGTTACCGGATAAGGAGTCTGTGTGGCCACACATCTCCTTCACTGCTTACCCTCTCTGTTCAAGTGGTCTCCCCTGAAAACACTGGAGTATATTATGAAGTTCTGCGATTTATGGACTGGACCTTTTTTTTCAGTTCTATGTCTATTGAATTCTGTGTTTTTGCCCATTCTTTCTGGCTGTCACCTGAGCAATATAAATTTGGCGCGATTTGTAAGGTTTTTTTTGTGCAGGGGATTGGGGTCTGATGTTCTCGCAGTTCATGGATTTGTTTTTCTAGGTGGGATTTGATACATTTGTCATTGTGATTTAAATTTAGGGTGATTTGCAAGTTTTTTGTATGGTGCTGCTGTTTGATGTTTTTCTTCGAACAATTCCATGTTTATTTTTGTTTGGTGGCTAGATGGAGAAAACAAATCTTAGAGGTGTATACGACATGCTTTCTTTCATAATAAATGAACATTTGAACCTCCCAACACACCCAAATGCTAGTTCCAGATGGATACAGAAACCCCATTCCTTCCAGTAACTCATTCAGTCTGAAACCTCTGAGAACTAATCAAATCCACAGCATTCACACTGGTACCAACAATAGAGCCAAGAAAAGAGATGCAGTCTAGAAGAGCTAAAAAGCATGACCTCAAGGGTAGTAATCTTAGGATTGTTTCCTGTGCACACACCAGTGAGGATAGGAACAGATTGATATGGCAGTAGACAGAGTTGGTGCAGGGGGTAGGGTTTCAAATTTGTGGATCATTGTGACCTCTTCAAGGGAAGATACAACCTGTACAAAAGAGATGGGTTACATCTCAACTCAAAGGGGAAAAATGCTCCTGATGGCAGATTTGTTCGAGCTGTTGGGGAGAATTTAACCTTGGTTGGCAGGGAGGTGGGAACCAGAATGATGTATCAGATGATGAAGCAGTTGGTGTAAAGGAAGATGCAGTGTGTAGAGAATACACAGGAAGGATACACAGTGAATTGGGGATAAATGCAGTCAGTTAGAAGGGTTGAAAAGTGTCTACTTGAATGCAAATAGTATTAGGAGCAAGTGTGATGAACTTAGAGCATGGGTTGGTGGTCGAGACAGATACATGAGGGTCATTTAAGATACTCTTAGATAGGCATGTGGATGAATGAGAAATGGATGGGTTATGTGGGAGGGAAGGGTTAGATTGATCTTGAAGCAGGCCCAGAGGCCGAACTGCCCAAGCACAAAATGGACAATCCAGAGCCTTATGGTAAAATGCAATTACCGGTATAAATCTGCAGGGAAAATGTAAATAATGATTACCTTTAAAAAAATAGGAACACAAGAGACAGGGCAGGTGTTGCTCCTTTATGGCTACTTGAGCCTGCTGCACCATTCAATGTCATGGTTAACCTGATGCCTTGGCCACTTCATGTCTTATCGCCATATATACATCGATTTCCTTCAATTTCACTTTTGAATATATTTAATAATTCAGTGCCAACAGCCCTCTCGGGCAGAGAATTTCAAAGATTCACTGTACAGAGTTAAAATAAATGTCATTCTCTCAGAACTAAATTACCAACTTCAAAAGAGAATCCGACTTAATTTTCAAGACATGGTAGGATGGAATAAATTGAAAGCAAGTTTAACTGACACTTCTAGTTCACTGCTTTCTTCCAGGTATTAAGATCAGTTGTACATGCAAGTTCTTTATATCTTCCCATTGATACACTCCTCTTTGAGGCAAGGAAATGATAGGGTAAAGGAATCTTGGCTGACAGGAGAGGTAGAACATGTAGTCAAGAAGGAAAAAGCATACTTACGGTTTAGGAAGGAAAGTTCAGACTGGGCTGTTCAGAGTTATAAAGGTAGCCAGGAAGGAGGTTAAGAAGGGACTTAAGAGAGCTATAAGGGACATGAAGCGGCCCTTGCTGAATAGGTGAATACTTTGTTTCAGTATTCAATAGGAGACAGATCTTTACAAATGCGAGTTTAAATGTAAAACAGGTTACTGTACTAGAGCATGCTGAGGTTAAGAAAGAGGAAGTGCTGGAACCTCTGAAAAATATTGGGACAGATACGTCCCTGATGCTGGACGGGATATACCACAGGTTACAAGAAGAAGAGAAGGAAGAGATGACTGCATTGTTGGTAGTGATCTTTGTGTCCTCACTGGCCACAGGAGTAGTACCAGAAAATTAAAGAATGGCTATCAAGGAGCTTCTTAGATGCTTTTATCATATTTGTTTCCACCACCACCACTGCTGGCAATACATTCCTGGCACCCACTACTCCGTAAAAATAACTTCCTCTGCACATATCCTCGAACTTGCTTTGTCTTGTCTTAAATGCATGTCCTCTGGTATTAGACATTTCAACCCTGAGAAAAAGATACTGGCTGTCCATACCAGCACTTTCAATCTCACGAACTCTCAGGTCTCCTCTTAGCCTCTACCCCTCCAGAAGAAACAATTCATGTGTGTCCAACCTCTCCTCATATAGCACATGCCCTATAATTCAGGCAGCGCCCTGGTAAACCCCTTCCAAACCCTCCACATCTTTCCTGTAATACGATGACCAGAAATGAATGCAATTCTCCAGAGTGATATTTATGGGAACTTTTTCCTTTTGTCAGCAAGCAATTAGCAATGTTAGATTTAAAAAAGAAATCCCAAAAGTCAGAACATGGAAAAGGGAGCTTAAAAAAAGAGCCATCTGGATTAGACATGACATCAGGATCTGACATGACTGTGGCATCCCACTGTCAGTTAACCAGCTAAGTTCTACTTGGAATAATGCTTAGGTGGTGTAGCAGGGAGAGCAAGACTTTGTATAGTTTTGACTTCAATTTAATAACTATCTTTTTAAATCCCTCCAAAGCTTCACTTTACCCTTGATCTGTTAATTTCCCTAGCTCTAAGATTATCTGTAAACTTCCCTAAATTCTAAGATTATTTTTATTTGAAATCTCCATGATTGCCCCCCACCACTAATCTAGTCCTTGTATACTCTAAACTATAATTGATTCAAAGTTGTGGCTCTCCTTTCAGCTGAGTAGGCCATAGGCATTAGAATTTCTTTTTCAAACCTTATTGGCTTTCCCTCCCCCTTTAAAATCCTTACAATAAAATGTTGCCTTTTTGACCCTGCATCTGTCTTAGGGTCTCCTATTATGGCTCACTATCAAATTTGACTGAACAGTTGTGCTGTGAAGTATGTTGGGAGATTTTAGTCTGTTGAAGTGCACCATGCAAGCGTAGGCTGTAGTTGCTGAGGTTCCCGTGGTGGAATCTAAGATGGAGGAAAAAAAAAACTTTAAATGAATTTCTTGCAAAAAGGAGACTTGTAGTGAAACACCATCAGAAAACATGGGATGCTCCTCTATTCTAACAATTAAAAAAAACTTTTTTAAATGAATACTTAAAATGTGCAATCATTATCAATTAGCATCCATGTATTTTTAGTGTGATGCCATTTACGGCTTTTTGTATATCATACCACTAATTTCAGTCTGATCTCATCATAACTACCCACACCACTGGGATGGAGCCTCTCCTCAGGATACAACAAATGAAAGTTTTTTTTTGTTCATTTGGTTTGGGCTATTTTTAAACTTACAAATAGGGCATTCCTTGCTGACAGTGACAAGTAATCTGCTTTTTAGATGCCTTTCCCAAATCCATCATCACTACTACTCGAGATTTACTAAGTACAAGTTACCTTAGCTTTAAAATACACTCCACTGTGATTCCATCTGTGTGTTGAAGCTGTATGAGGAAGTGTACTCAATCACTGACCACATTCAGGCAAAGTAAAGCGCACCATGAGCAACTTTCCCAGAACTTTCATGCATTCTATATAATGTGTGTCATTATTCCAAGTTGGTTCAAATCAGTTTTTGTTATTTACAAATTCACAGCACAAATCTAGCTCCAGATTGCAAATTATAATGTACAATCTTTTCCAATGTTTACTATATTCTGTCTCAGCATTTTTAAAGTTGATACTAGTTTCCATTAATCTTTATTAACTTATCCAATCCACACAGTACAATAGTTTAGAATGTATAACACATTAAACAGAAAATAATTTGATTGTTGCCTTGTTTCAGATTGAACTAAAACCTTGTTCCATGAGTGTTCACTACATGTTATATAACCAGACTGAGGATGAACTTTTAGCATTATTTTGGAGCAACTCATCTGAATCCCTAAAATATAGGCTTTCACAAATCATGAGGAGAGAGGCAATTAGCACAGCAGATCACTTGGAGTATCAATGTAAGCTCAGGATACTATGAGAAAATAAAGCTACATTGCTTCCTTCCAATCACAGCCAACCATTAAACCACCAAGAGTGCTTTTTATTATCTGAATTCCTGTGGTTAATTACTCTGAAATACCAAATGGGGTACATTTTTATTTTGCTTCTTTACCAAGCAAAATTCATTGTCCATTTATGTTCATTTAGGAAAGGAATAGACCACTTTAGCCCCCTCAGACCTACTAAACCATTCAGCAAAATCATGATCTGTAACAACTACTGCAATTATCCCAGAATCAATCAGACAAGTTTGATTCAGGTAAAATAGTAGCTGTATATTCAAAGAGTATTACCTATAAAGAGAAGTTGTTTGCAGATTGAGAGACAACAACCAGACAAATACCAAGTCATAGTGTCAATCAAATCACACAGCACAGAAACAGACAGTTTGAAACAACTGGTCCATGCCAAGCAAGATTCTCAACTAAATACTGCAGATTCTGGAAATCCAAAGCAAAACACACAAAATGCTGGAGGAAATCAGCAGGTCAGGCAGCATTCATGGAAACAAACAGTCGACCTTTCAGGCAGAGACCCTTCTTCTGGACTGGAAAGGAAGGGGAGTGACACCAGTATAAAAACATGGAGGAAGGGATGGAGGATAGCATGGAGGTGAGGGAGGAAGTGAATGGGCAGGTGTAGCACTTTGGCCACTTTTAGGGATAAGTCCCAGGAGGGACAAATGGACAAGGGAATCACGGAGGGAGCAATCCCCATGGAATGCAGATAGACTGGGGAGGAAAATATGGAGCTAGTGGAAGTTACGAAGAATGATGTGTTGGATGTGAAGGCTCATGGAGTGGCAAGTAAGGACAGAGGAACTGTAGCACTGTTAAGATGGTGGGAAGATGGGGTGTGTGTAGATGTTTGGGAAAAGGAGGAGATGCAGGTGAGAGCAGCATCAATGGTGGAGGAAGAGAAAACCCCATTCTTTGGACGAGGAGGATACATCTGAGGTCCTGGAAAGGAAAGCCACATCCAAGGAATAAATTCAGCAGAGGCGAAGGAACTGAGAAAGGGGAATACCATTTTTTTAAATTTTTTTTTTTTATTTTTTTTTTATTTTTACTGGAGACAGGGTGGTAATAGGTACAGTAAAGATAGTGTGGAAATCAGTAGGTTTATAAAAGATGTTAGCTGACGGTTTGTCTCCAGAGATGGAGACAGAGAGATTGAGAAAGGGTTGTGAGGTATCAGAAATGGACCAAATGAATTTAGGGGCAGGGTAGAGGTTGGAGGCAAAGTTGATTAAATTGATCAGCTCAAAATTGATGGGTGCATGAAGCAGTCATCAATGTAGTGGAGGAAGAGTTGGAGCATGGACTGTTCCATGTAGCCAACATAAAAGACAAGCATAGCTGGGGCACATGGGCACCCCTCAAGCCTGTAGAAAGTGAGAGGAGCTGAAGGAAAAGTTGTTGAAGGAGAGGGCCAGTTGACCATAAGGTTTTCATCTAGCCCCATTTGTCCACATTTGGCCCATGTTTCTATAACCTTTCCTATTCACATGACTGCACAAGCAACTTTTAAATGTTGTTGATGTACTTGCCTCAACATCCACTGCTTGTAATTGATGTACTTTTTCTCCCCCCCTAAATGTTCACATACCAACAGTTCTGCCAATGTTTCATTTTAGGAAAAATTTCAGAAAAATCTCATTTTGTACCACAACTCAGATTTTACTTATTTTGTCTAATTGCCTTAAAAAGCAGCTTGGCCTCTAGGGATTATGAAGGAACAATGAATAGCACATATAATAATTTTCTGGCAGTGCAAGAAGCTCCACATGTCACCCCCTGCTCTGGTACTATATAAAGTCCCAAGTTCTATCCCATCCCTTTTGACAGAAAGCAAAGGAAAGTGATAGTATCCTAAACCCCCATCAAAACTATTGCTCTGGAAGGGCTGATGATTGGATAATTGTTGCCTATGGCAACAGCAAGCAATAAGGAAGAGTAATCCCTCCCATTTTGCACATTAAAAGAGTAGTTTAGGAATATTCCAAAATCGTATAGATTCAGAAGGGATACAGCTAGAAGAGACCAATGTATAACAGTTATATTGGGACAGTAAACAACCAGTTGTATGCTCAAGCGATATGAAATTGTGAAGTAATATTAATTCATAATAAATAAACTAATGCTGGAGATAATGGCATGTCTGTGAACAGAGAAACATTATCAGGCAGATAACGTTTCAAAATTCAAGATTGTTTTAATGTCATTTCTAGTATACTAGTGTAAAGGAACAAAATAATTGTTACTCCAAATCCGATGCAGCATATATAAAACATACTATGATAAAGAACGTAATAATAAAAAGCACAAGAAATATGCTGTAAATACACAAGATAGCTTATTATACATAGATTGATTATATGTACGTAAAGTGATGCTAGGTACAGGAGGGACTGACAGAAAATGATTAATTAGTACTGGTGAGAGGTGGGTTCCTGAGTGGAGGTACTGATCAGCCTCACCTCTTGGGGAAAGTAACTGTTTTTGAGTCTGGAGGTCCTGGAATGTATACTATGCCAGTTAGTTTAATGAATTTTATTAATTGTCATAATCTGTAAAATTCAGTAGGCGTATTGGTTTCTGAGAGGAAAACAACTGGAGCTAGCAAACAGCATTTTCTTTTAATGCTTTTAAATCATGACAATTAAGTGCAACTATGGGCTGTGTTACCGTACAAACTATTTTTCATTGCGTGCACATTCCTTGCTGCACCAATTCTCATTCTCAAATCCGAGATGCATGACTGGATTGGTGTGGGGAATCTGTTGGAGAAACAATTGAGTCCTGGACCTGGAATGCCCAAGTGGGGTGGGGGTGGGGGATGGGAAGCCTTGGAAGTGGCAAAAAGGTAGGTCAGAAACCCCTGAGTCGACAGTTTCCGGAATATCACAATTTAGGCAAGGCCTTAAGCATGCAAAGAAACTTAGACAGTTAATGTTGTAAAATGACATGAAATTAGTATTTGTTCTCGCACCTATCTGGTCATATGTAAAAGAACTGTACTACACCATGAAACTTCAGAAGAGTCCCAGGAATTCAACAGACTCATTCATTAAAAGCAGACAGAAAACCACCTTGAAATTAGGCAGTTGACTGTTAGCATTTATATTTACAAACAGAAGCAGGGAAAATGTATCTAAGGGAGTTACTAACAAGAAAATATCTGCAAAAGCTGCAAATCAGCAGGCCAGGCAGCATTTATGGAAAAGAGTAAACAGTTGATGTTTTGGGCTGAGACACTTCATCAGGACTGGGAAAAAAAGATGAGAAGTCAAAGTAAGAAGGTGGGGGAGGGGACAGTGAAACGCAAAATGATAGGTAAAATAGAGGGGAAGGTTGAGGTAAAGAGATTGGTGAAAGAGATAAAGGGCTGGAGAGGGGGAATCTGATACAAGAGGACAGAAGACCATGGAAGATGGCCTAATGGAGTTAATTACTCTTCGTAGGTAAGTCTCAAGACTTTTAGAACATACTCGGAGATTCGATTGATTGTGAAATCCAGGAGATTGGCCTGGTGGAACAGCTACGACACTGTATCTCACAGATGTGTTACAGTGCCCTTGGGTCTTTAAGTCACAGTCCCTCTCAATCCATGTACTGTTCTGCCAGGAATGAGCCCCTGCCCTCCAGTGGTGCTGTTCCAGCTGTGAATCATTGCTCAGCAAGGTGTAGAAGTGTTTTCCTTGAGGGCTGACGTTGGGCTCAGGGGTGAAATCATCAGTAAACTTAAATATGGCATTACAGCTGTGCTTAGCCTCACAGGCAGAAGAACAAAGCAAGGAGAGCAGGGGTTAAGCATACAGCCTTGTGGTATACTTCCGCTAAGGGAGATTGTGGAGGAACTGACTGCAAGTAAGGAAATAGATCCAGTTACACAAGGAATCAGATTCAGGCTTATTATCACCGGCATGTGGCATGAAATTTGTTAACTTAGCAGCAGCAGTTCAATGCAAAACATAATCTAGCAGAGAAAAAATAAATCAATCAATCAGTATACGAATATTGAATAGATTACAATTGTGCAAAAAAACCAGAAATACACATTTTAAAAAGTGAGGTAGTGTTCAAGGAGTATTGAGGCCTAGACTTGAAGCTTATTGATTAGCTTTGAGGGATTGACAGTATTGAATGCTGAGCTGTAGTCGATGAAAAGCATCCCGCAGTATGCACCTTTGCTGTCCAGATGTTCCAGAACTGAGCGAAGAGCCACTGAGATGACATCTGCCACTGACCTGTCATGACAGCAGACAAATTGGAGTGGTTCCATGTCACTTCTCAGGCAGGAGTTGATATGTTTCGCCACTGACCTCTCAAAGAACTTCATCACAGATGGAATTGCAACTGGCCAATAGCCACTGAAGCAGTGCCCCACCACCTTCTTTGGGGCCAGTATAACTGAAAGCTGCTTGAAACAAGTGGGTACCTCAGATTGCTGAAGTGAGAGGTTAAAGATATCGATGAACACTCGAGCCAGGTGATCAGCACAGCTCTCTCCACTTCCTCTGCTGTCCATCATCCTTCTGCCTGCACAGGTTCCTGATACAACAGCACTATCAGCAACTTAGCTCTCTCTATAATTGATATAAACGACCCCATCTGGGTCTGATTCCATTAGTTTTCTCATTCCTGGGGACGCTTCCTGAGTGACAGGTGCTGTACACTGTACACGTGATGCAGCTGAATCTGTAAAAACATACAGGCATAGAAAGCTGTGACTTCTCCACTACCTAGCTCAAATCCTTGGATGGCCTACATGGCGAAAGCTTATCTGGTAAAGTATGAGACAACAGGCAAGACAGAAAGTGTAATAAAGTTTGCTTAGATGTTGCAAATACTTAGGATGGTGGCACGTGGTTAGAAAAAGAACTGGCTTGCATATGAAAAGGTGTGTGCGATATGAACTGGAAAATTAGTTCTATAAACAGTGCAACATGAAGATGGCCTTTAGATTCACAAAATGAAAATAAGCCATACAGGATCATATTCAGAAACATACTTTAACTTAATATAGTTGCTGCCACTGAGCTCAACCTAGTTTAATGAGACTCAACGTAGTTTTATTTAAAAATATCTGTACATTCATTATGTTCTCAAAGCAACCCATCAATCAGAAGGCAGTGAAATTGAGAGCAATGAATCACTTGCTATGGATATACAAAAGAAGACACAGATGCCAGCTAGGGGGTACTTTGTGAAGGCAGTGAACTCAAAGATTTGAGAGAGGCATGTCTATTACATTACAGCAGCAGACTAGAAAGATGTCAACACCCATACTTGTAAATATTACACTCAGCTAGATGGAACTGATAAAAGTACCCCATGATAGAATCTCAAAGACTGCTTCAACACAAATATTCACCTACTCAACTCATAGATCATTCAGCTGTTGTTCATGTAACAGGGAAATTAAGTGCAAAACAATGCTAAAAGACAAATGGAGAGAGACCATTGAAGAGAAGAGCACTATCACAGTAGCACTTTCACAGTTTCACCATGCGTAGATGGAGAGAATTTTCTCAGCTGTGAAGGAAGTCACACACATGAATCGCATGAAGTCACACACATGAGGGAGGAGGAGGAGGAGGATGTCCCACGGCAGAGGAGCAGGTGCCATCTCAGGAAAGCCTCCTTAAAAGATTTATGGGTCAGAAGCAGATATCGAGTTAACATAGGGTACAACCGCAGGTTAACACTGTACAACATCTTAGCTCAGCCACCGGAAGACCACAAGGGCAACAGTCGGAAGAACTGTTAGTTAATCCAAGCATTGTGATGGCTAAAGGCCAGGCTGCAATCTAGATTATGCTAGAGACCTCCAAAAAATTCACTAGCCATTTCCCTGACTTGCTGCATTCCTCCAGATTCTATGCTCCAAATTCAAGATCACTTGTGACTCCGAAGTGATAATTTTGGTTGCTTTTCTTTTCTGTTTCATTTTATATTATTAGCCATTGTTCAATATAAAAGAACTGTTAGTCTCGTTCTATAATCTTTAAGTGTGGCTCATATAACGTTTGTTGAGCAAATAGCTCAGAAAAGAAATGGTCAGAACCAGTTTGCCAGTCTAGAAATAAACCGCAACAAGGATGTGGTCCCTTCATAAATTCTTCATTTATTTAGTAAAGAACTTATGCTCTTCACTTGAGTCAGCCTATTTTCTAGCATTAAAGCCACTGAAGCACTTAACTTTAACTCTTCACTTCATAAGCTGACAAGCTCAACTGATAAAAAATTGTAACAGGGTGAAGCGAACAGCCAATTGTGTCAGTGAATTAGGTTTTAAATCATCTTGCAAACAAAGAAATAGGCAACAACAGAAATACTTTGCACTGTGATCCACTTTTACACATCAACACAAGCTGAATTCACTAGCACAGTGTCTCATTGCTTTCTACTGCTTTTAAGAGCTCAACTCCAGTTATGTCACTTAAAACCTCTGGTTAATCAATGCATTCCTCCATATGTGCTGCTATGCTGACAAAATGCATGCACAAATATACATTTTTCTCAAAAAGCGTTTTTACACTGAATGCAATTGAAAAAATCTATTTAATTGGGCAATCTATTTACAAAAGGTATCAAAGTCCAAAAAAATGCAGCAAGAAATATTCTGGATTGTGGTGAATATTGGTAGTGCGGGTTGAGGTGTTTGACGTTGTGGTTTGCAGGCATTTCATCACCAGTTTAGGTGATATCCTCAGTGTGCAGTTGTTGGTGTTTCTCACTGGGTGTTTCTTTGGCTCTTAGGGGTTTGGAGAGGGTGTCTATTTCGTTGTTTGTTTATGGAGTTAGAAAAGAACCATGCTTCTAAAAATTCTCGTACCTGCTTCAGGTTTACCTGTGCCAGAATCTTCAAAAGAGCCAAAGAAACGCAAGCCAATAAAATTCAAAGATCAACTGAAGGGGTTGCCAATCATGACCTAGGCAAGCGAACGGGAACCTTCGTAAACCCGAGTACACCTAGAGCTAAACACCAAAAACTGCAGGCTGAAGATGACACCTCAACTGGTGATGAAATGTCTGCAAGCTAATTACCAAGCTTGGTGAACACCACAACATCAAACCAAGAAATATTTCTTTCCTCTGCACAAATTCAAATATTTTTATCATTTTAAAGTTCAATACAGAAGTAACTATTAACTTGTCATAAATAGGGTACAACTAATCTAATACACTCCTTTTGAGAACCATTAGGGATATTAATAGCAAAATGAGGGTATTCAGCACTGTAATTTAAATTATTTGTAATTTTGTAATACAATAGATTACAGTTGATTGTGCCATCAGTTAATCTGAGCAGCTGCTTATTTGGGACAACTCTTAAATAAGAAAAAGTCATTGGAAAAAAAATAACTGGGATTCCCTTCTATTATTTGGGACACTCTGCCAGTTAATTGGGACAGCAGATTGTGGCTGAACAGTTTCTAACTAGTGTCAGTTGTGTGTGCTAGTGTGCCAGTTAAACACTACAACATAGAACCATAGAAAACCTACAGCACAATACAGGCCCTTCGGCCCACAATGCTGTGCCAAACATGAATTTACTTTAGAAATGATCTAAGGTTACTCATAGCTCTCTATTTTTCTAAGCTCCATGTACCTGTCCAGGAGTTTCTTAAAAGACCCTATCGCATCCACCTCCACTACTGTCACTGGCAGCCCATTCCACGCGCTCACCACTCTTTGCGTAAAAGAAACTTATCCCTGACATCTCCTCTATACCTGCTTCCAAGCACCTTAAAACTGTGCCCTCTCATGCTAGCCACTTCAGCCCTGGGAAAAAGCCTCTGAATATCCACACAATCAATGCCTCTCATCACTTTATACACCTCTATCAGGTCACCCCTCATCCTCCATCACTCCAAAGAAAAAAAGCCGAGTTCACTCAACCTATTCTCATAAGGCATGCTCCCCAATCCAGGCAACATCCTTGTAAATCTCCTCTGCACCCTTTCTATGATTTCCACATCCTTCCTGTAGTGAGGCGACCAGAACTGAGCACAGTACTCCAAGTGGGGTCTGACCAGGGTCCTATATAGCTGCAACACATGCTTAGAGTAAACAGTTTTTAAGATAGTGCCAGTTGTGTGCACTCGTGTTTGAACAGCAGTGATTTTTAATCACTTACCGTTGGCGAGAGATAAGCATTAAGACAATTCAGAACTGTTTTGCTCACTGCAATTTCAAGTATTCAGACTTGGAGATGCCAGAAGCAGCCAGGAGTGAAAAGGAAATGATTTCACTACTTCAACAAGTTAGAAACTATGAAGAATTGAGAGGTATTGACAAACTTCTTGAATGTTACAATCAAAGTGAAGTTTTGGAGGATACAGCAGTCAAAAGTGCTGTCTGAAGGTAGTCTATTATCTGCATGAGGTGCCTGTTTTGATTTTGTTCATTTACAGTCAAGCAAAACAAGGCAATTTACACTTGATGAATTCCTCCATCAATATCTATTAGGAGCTAATAGTTTTACAGTACTGTAGTAGTGTTAGTAGATTTCTAATTTGTTGTGCATTTCTTTTAAATACATAATTTGTCACTCAGTTAACTACGTCCAAGAAACTTTGGCCAATTGGGGCAGCTGCCTGATTGGGGCAAAATGTAGTTGTCCCAATTAATCACAATTCAATCTATTGACAATGAAGCATCTATATTCTGCTGGGAGTAACAGAGCACAAGAAATAAATGCAGGGGTTAGTCATATGGCTCTTCCGTCTTATGATGGAGATTATCCTAGAGCCACATATCCCTTGATTTTCTTCATGAATAAAAATCTATCTACCTCCAACTTGAATGGGCTCAACAGCATTCACAGCCCTCTAGGGCAAGGTATTTTAAAGTTTTTCAATTATCTCAGTAAAGGACATTTCTCCTTTCATTCTTTATTGTCATTTGTGAGAGGCTGGGTTTATAATAACTGCAATTGAAGTAACAACAATTTTTCCAGATTTTGTGTGTAATATTAAAGTGTTTTTCTTAGTGAGGAGTATTATTGGACAATGATTGCATGAGCAATCAATTCTCTTTTCTAAAACAGCAACATATTACTATAACTGCCTGGATACAATTATAGCTATTTTGTTCATAAAACTGTGCAATAAACTTAGATATGAACCACAGAGAAAAGCAGGAAAATGGGACTGAATGGATTTGTCTACAAATATCTGGTGCAGCCATCATGGACCAATTTGCCTCATTAGTGCTGTTATGCTTCTGCAGACCCTTAATGGCTTACAAACGCCCAATACACAAACAAGCGTTTGAGAATACAGTGGGATGCTGGAGATGGATTTGGCTGCTGTCGGGTATATTTTCTTATGCCACCCCTCTCCTCATTTCCACACCAATGAAGGGCTGGATTGAGCTAAGAAGACTTGCATCAAATTAACTCACTGAGTCAGTGAGGCCAGCTGGCAGCTGCTCTTCCTGCACGTGCTTACTCCTCTGTCATAGCTCCTTCTGTGATCCTAGCCCACACTTTGTTTCTGTTCATTTCTAACCTACAAATGCTCCATGTTATGAACAATTCTCAGGAATAGAGTGCTGTTATAACCTGGGAATTGCCTGTATACTTTTATGCTCATCTGGCAATTATATGTAGTGTAGTTACTGCTCTCAGGACCAGGTTTAATATCACCGGCACACGTCATGATATTTATTGGTTTGCAGCAGCCAAACATTGTAATACACAGTAATAAAAACTATAAATTAAATAAAAAAGAGAGTTCATGCATTCGTTGTCCATTTAGAAATCTGATGGTGGCCAAGAAGCTGTTGCTGAAATGTTGAGCGTCTCTCTTCAGGTTCATGTACCTCCTCACTGAGGGTAGCAATAAGAAGTGGGCACGTCCTGGGTTGGGTGATGGGGTCCTTAAGGATGGATGCCACTTGTTTTTGAGGTGTCTCCTCTCGAAGGCACCCACAATGCTGGGGAAGCTTGCACCCAAGATGGAGCTGGCTAAGTTTACAATTTATAACGTGCCAACCTCAAAAGCTCTCGGCTCTTTCCGTGACTAAACTGTCACTAATCATGTGGAAGAGTTACAATTTTCTGTCCACGTTCGCTGAATCAATCATGGAACTTCAATTTAAGGCTTTCTTCCATATGTTTGAAGTGTTAAATCCTACACTGAAAGCTTTTAACATAGAAAAGCAATCCCCAGTGTCCTCCAACATCCACGCCTTCAACTTTTCCATCTAATCCAAACAATTACTCAGCATCAAGCTCTACTGAAATGTATCTCTCTGTAGGACCATTTTTCCTGCAAATATACAAAACGTTGAGAAGTCTCAGCATGTTTTCAGGCATATATGTTGCTAACTGTCATTTTTAAACTTAATTTTGGTGTTCATCTTTTCAATGATCTGCAAGAACCATATGCTCAAGGACATATACTAATCATAAATAGATACAGTGACAGTCAGTGAAGCATGACATTGCCACTTCATACTTGTATTCAAGAATCATAAAAAATGCTCATGTTTAAAAAAAAGATGGAGAAATGACTTTTATATATATAATAGACAAGAATAGAACATAGCAGTACAGCACAGAAACAGGCCATTCAGCCCACAAATATTAAGCTGAACCAGCTAAAAAGCAAATCACTAACACTAATCCCTCCAATCTGCACAATAACCATATCTCTCCATCTTCCTTACATCCATATGCCTATTCAAACATCTCTTAAAAGCCTCTAATGTATTTACCTGTACCACCTTACCAAGCACATTCCAAGCATCCATGACTCCAAGGAAAAAAAAAACTTGCCCCTCACACCCATCTCTAAACCAATTCGATCACTTTCAATGCATAGCCTCTCGTATTAGAAACGACGACCCAGGGAAACCGATACTCTCTGTCCACTCTATGCCTCTCATAATCGTGTAAACCTCTATCAGATCTCCTCCCAACCTCCGGCAATCCAGTGAAAGCAACCCAAGTTTATCCAGCCTCTCATGACAGCACAGGCCCTCTAAAACAGGGAGCATCTAGCAAACCTCTTCTGCACTCTCTCCAAAGCCTCAACATCCTTCCTATAGTGGGGCAACCAGAACTGTACACAAAACTCCAGACGTGGCCTAACCAGTGTTTTACAGAGTTCCAACATAACCTCCTGACTTTTGAATTCAATGCCTTGACCAATAGAAGCAAGCATTCCATAAGCTTTAGCCGCCTTATCGACCTGTGTAGCCACTTTCAAGGTGTTATGAACTTGGATCTCAAGATCTCTCTGCTCAGCCACACTGTTAAGGATATTGTCCTTAACATTTGCCCTACTGAAGTGCAACACCTCACATTTATATGGGTTAAACTCCACCTGCCATTTCTCAACCCAAATCTGCAATGATCAATATCGTGCTTTATTCTTTGCCAGTCTTCTGCACTATCTACAACTCCACAAATCTTGGTATCATCCAAAAATTTACTAACCCACCTATTTACATTTTCACCCAGGTCACTTATATATCACAAATAGCAGAGATTTTAGTACAGATTCCTGCAGAACTCTGCTAATTACAGACCTTCAGCTCGAATAAGACCCTTCAAGCATTACCCTGTCTTCTGTGTGCAAGCCACTCCTGAACCCAAACAGCCAATTCACCACAGCATCTTCATCTTTGGGATTTGCCTCCTGTGAGGGACTTCGTCAAATGCCTTACCTAAAATCTAAGTAAACATCTATTGCCCTACCCTCATCAATCTCTCATCATCTTGTCAAAAATCTCAATCAAATAGGTAAGGCATGACCTGCCATGCTGGCTCTCCCCAATTAGGCCACAAGTTTTCAAGTGCTCATATATATTACAGTATCCCCAAGAATTTTCTCCAGCAGCTTTCCTACAAATGATGTGAGACTCACTGGTCTGTAGTTCCCAGGATTGTCCCTTGTTCACTTCTTAAATAGATGTACAACATTAGCCACTCACCAATCCTCCAGGACCTCACCTGTGGCTAGAGAGGACATGAAGATACTGGTCGAGGGCCCAGCAATCTCATCTCTTGCTTCCTACAATAACTTAGGGTAAATCCCAACAGGTCCTGTTAATACTTATAAATTAATACTTAATAGTTAGCAATAAATAAACAAACAAATAAAACTTAATGAATAAATAGTTAATAAATTAATACTTGTTAGGAGGCCCAACATTTCTTCCTCCTTGACCTCTAAATGCCCTAACTTATTTATACATTCAGCACTGATCCCCAGTCCTCCATATCCTTGTCCTTTGTAAATACTGAAGCAAAGCACTCATTAAGTACCTCACTCACATTCTCTGCATCTAAGCAAATGTTCCCTCTTTATCCTCGAATGGTCCCACCTTTCCCTTGTTATCCTCTTGTGTGTGTGTGTACAGAATTTAACTGTATTCAAAATGCTCAAGGAACTCAGCAGGCCAGGCAGCATCCGTGGGGGAAAAAAGTACAGTCAACATTCCTGCTGAAGGGTTTCAGCCCAAAACACCGACTGTACTTTTTTTCCATAGATGCTGCCTGGCCTGCTGAGTTCTTCCAACATTTTGTATGTGTTGCTCAGATTCCAGCATCTGTAGATTTTCTCTTGTTTAACTGTATCCAAGAAAGCTTCTTAAATCAATATGTCAACAGTCCAACAAGAGGAAGTGCCGTACTGGACCTGGTGTTGGGTAATGAGCCAAGCCGGGTGACTGACCTTTCAGTAGATGAGCAGTTGGGGAACAGAGACCACAACTCTGTAACTTTCAGAATAGCTAAAGCTAAGGATAGGTATGCTTCTTGCGGGAGAGTTTTAAGTTGGAGTAGGGCAAATTATGAGGGCATTAGGCAGGAGCTATGAAGTGTTAATCAGGAACAACTTTTCTCTGACAAGTTGGAGGCTATTTAAAGATAGATTGTACAGAGTGCAAGAAAGATATGTTCCTGTTAGAAAGAAGGATGGGGATGGAATATTAAGAGAACCTTGGATGTCCAGAGAGATGATGGATTTCTTCAAGAAGAAAAAGGAAAAATATGTAAAGCTTCGGAAGTTGGGATCAAACGAAGCTCGTGAGGGGTATAAAGAGGCTAGAAAGGAACTAAAGAAGGGAATAAAGAAATCCAGGAGGGGCATGAAAAGTCACTGGCAAGTAAAATTAGGGTGACTCTCAAGGCAGTGTGTGTGTGTGTGTGTGTGTGTGTGTGTGTGTGTGTGTGTGTGTGTGTGTGTGTGTGTGTGTGTGTGTGTGTGTGTGTGTGTGTGTGTGTGTGTGTGTGTGTGTGTGTGTGTGTGTGTGTGTGTGTGTGTGTGTGTGTGTGTGACACTAAGATTGTCCCAGTTTGTATCAGGGAAGTTGAACAACTTTTGACATGACAACAACTTTTTTAAAAAAAAACACATTTCCTTAATCTAATTACATATCCATTCCTCAATGCCCTGGTGGCTATTAGAGGGCCTGTAGCACAATCCCATCAATGTGACTGCACCCTTCCTATTACTGAGTTCCACCGAAAATGCACTCTGTCTCACCCTCCATTATGTCTCCACTGAGTGCAACTGTGCTATTGTCCCTGATGAGTAATTTACCTCCTTCTCCGTCTTCTCTAAAACTTCAAAAACCTGGCACATTTACCCATTCCTGCCCCTCTCAACCAAGTTTCAGTAAAGGCTACAACATCATAGTTCCATGTACTGATTAATGCTCTAAGTTAATCACCCTTACCTATAATACTCCCAGCATTAAAATATACACACTTCAAACCATCCAACCCATCACACCTACTATTTCGATTTTGCCTTTCCACACTTTCCCTGACATCTTCCTTCTGGTCTAATCCTTGCCTTACTAACCTTGTGCTCCAGTTCCCAGCTCCCTGCAAAACTATTTTAAATCCTTGAATCACAATGGTTATTTGGTTTGCCATAATCTTACTGAAGACATCTAGAGATTTAAAATTTCTATTTACCAAATCAAGATTATTTTAGATCTAATCACAGTAATGACAATTTAGATTATGTTCTGCAGCTAAGATGACAAAAGCATTTTTGAGATAAAACACCTTGAAACATACAAATAAAACATTTGGTAACAATCTGCAGTTAATATATATTATGTAGATATTGATGCAAAGTTATTGCATTACATTTTATGAAATACTTAATTCATTTCCAAAATTTGGCAATCCCTACATCTGTTCATTTAACTGTATTCTGTCTCTCCCTTCTCCAGCACTTGCCTAAGCCAGACTTACATATTCATTTAATAACTGTGTATAGCATATGGATTGGTAGGAAATAATCTGGCATCCAGTCATTTGAGACTGCTAAAAATAGAGTTCAACTTGTACCATCATCAGCTTGTTTGCTGAGTATCCAGTAACTGGAGCATGAGTTGCAGATCATTAGCTCTGAAAATTTATCTTTGAAAGAAACCAATGTTATCATATTCTAAATAAAACACTAAAAACAGCATTTTCAAAAGAATTTGTAAAGAAAATTATGCCACATATTAAATAAATACAAATTTTATTTCAAAAATCAAGTTTATAGGGCATTTTCTTTCAAAATTCCTCAATATATCAAAATAATTATGTTTCAAGCTTATTGTATTTTTGAAGCAAATAATTGAAGGACCTGGAATAAACTTGCCTTCTTCATCCTTCAAAGTCTTGGATCTTTCAATTGTCACGCAAATCTTATGAGTTTTGCCTGTCACACAACAGGAATATTTTTCTGATAACCTTTCATGCTGAACCAAATAAATAAATCATTTGCTTGGAGACATATTTTTGTCTGTCACTGTGTGGCCCCCAACATCATACTGTGAAATAGGTTAAGGCTTGGTGGTAACATGGAGAGTAAAATTCATTCTTAGCCTAGTGTTTTACTACAGTGCCTTGCACCAGAGAAACAAACAGCATCTGTGGCTTATGTCATCCTGGCCTTCTTACTGAAAATGCTTTGCAGGGAAAAGCAGCCTAGTGAAAATAATGAAAGCAAACAAACAGTTTCCCTACTTCCACAGCCTTTTCTTGACACAACAGTACCTACATGTATTCACGACAAATAAAGGAAAGTCAAAACACAATGCAAGGGACAATGGAACTGGAAAAGAAAAGGGCAGGATGGCATCAAGTATGTTGTAAGGAACACACAAGTTCGACACAGAAGCTCACATGTAATGACTCCTTCTCAATACTTCCAGTAAACTGCCTTACTAACATAATCTGCACCAATATTCATTAATTACAGAGATGTCTGTTCTGGACATTTGTTGGCTTTGAGAAGTGACATTCTGCAGCTTCCCAAAACACTTTCTACATACAGCTAGAGAGAAACTGCAGGCACACATTCATCAAATAGATATGGATGATAGGAAAACAAAAGCCACGTAGGGAGGGTTAGATTGATCTTAGAGTAGGTTATAAGGTCAGCAGAGCATCATGGGCTGAAGGGCCTGTACTGTTATTTTCTCTATTCTATGCTCGAAATATCTTCCTACTGTCAAAGCCACACGATTTGTTATGTTTTTCTCTTCTTTTGAAGTAAACTTTCAGATGATATTTGCATTATTCAATGATGGTTAATGAATTTCCAGTTACCTGTAGTGGACAGATCAAAATTTTCTTTGCTTACTTCTGTCTGCTCACTGATGACTAAGGTACAGAAGCCACGTACTTTGATAAACATTACCAAAATTAAAGCACTGTGGGCTAAATTTGTATTTTGAGTCAATTTTTAAACTGGATCAACATTAATGATGCTCAAAAATGTATATTAAAACTATTTAAGATGGTGGGTCATGGATAGTGGCACAAGAGGTAAAATTGAAAAATATTGGGATGTACAGTAAGCCAGTTTTGGTCACATTTGTATTTTGTTAAGGGAATAATGCAGCTCAATATTTTAGAGTGCTGCTTCTTTAAATAATTAACCCAGACTTTTATCCAGCGAGCCACTGCTTTGCTCTAGGTCAGGATGAGCAAATGGGATAATAATAGCCCACACATGCCGTCCATCATGATATCCTGTGCTGTTTGGTGAGCAAATAGATCCTTCTGCAGTTCAGTGGAAATAGGGTGCAGCAGTTTGTTGAATTACATACAACTCTGACATGAATTACAGAATTTTGGAACTCTATTTTAAGTGCAGAACCACTTTCTATGGCAGCAATGTGAGCTAGTACCATTCTTCCAATTTGTAAAAAGTACGAAAACATGGAATTGCTACCTAGAAAGATAAATTGCAGGAGCAGAATTATGTCAACCTATTTGGTTATGACTGATTTATTTTTCCCCTTAACATTTGACACCCTGATAAATCAAAAACCTACTGACATCTGCTTTAAATACGCCCAATGTCTTGGCTTCCACAAGGGTCTTATGGCAATGAATTCCGTAGATTCACCATGCTCGAGCTAAAGAAATTGCTCCTCATCACTACTATAAAAGGACAGGACATCCTTTATTCTGAGACCGTGCCCTCTGGTCTGAGAATCTCCTGCCATACAAAATATCCTCTCCACATCCACTCTACCTAGGCCTTTCAATATTCAATACGTTTCATGAGATATGATCACAAGACTATAAGATATAGGAAAATTAGGCCACTTAGCCCATTGTGTCTGTTCTGCCATTTCATCATGGCTGATCCAGTTTTCCTCTCAGCCCCAATCTCCTGCTGTCTTCCGGTATCACTTCATGTCCTGACCAATCAAGGATCTATCAACATCTGCCTCCAATATACGTAAAGCTATGGCCCGTGGCAAAGAGTTCCACAGATTCACCACACTCTGGCTACAGAAATTCTTCCTCATCTCCATTCTAAAAAGAACACCCCTCTATTCTGAGGCTGTGCCCTCTGGTGTCATAGACTCTCCCACCATAGAAAACATCCTCTTTATATCCACTCTATCAAAGCTTTTTAACCATTTGATAGGTTTCAAAGAGCTCACCCTGCATTGTTCTGAATTCTAGTGAATACAAGCCTAGAGCCATCAAACACTCTTCATATGAAAAGCCACTCAATCCTAGAATCATTTTCATGAACCTCCTTTGAAAACTCTCCAGTTTCGGCACATCCTTTCTAAGGGGTCCAAAACCACTCACAATACTCCAAGTGAGGCCTCACCAGTACTTTATAAAGTTTCAACACTGCATCCTTACTCTTATATTCTAGTCCTCTTGAAATTGTCTGCATATCTTCAAATCGTCTGTAAACTTTGCAACAAAGCTATCAATTTAAATATCCAAATCATTGACATATAACACGAAAAGAACTGGTCCCTTCACAGACCCCTATGGAACACTGGGATACAGGTAGCCAGAAAACGATCCCTTTATACTCACTTTTTGCTGCCTACTGATTAGCTACTGCTTTATCTATGCTAGAATCTTGCCCGTAATACCACGGGGTTCATAGATTGTTAAGCAGCCTCATGTGTTGCACCTTGTCAAAGGCCTTCTGAAAATCCAAATACACAACAACAACTGATCCTCCTTTGTCTATCTTGTTTGTTATCTCTTCAAGGAATTCCAGCAGATTTATCAGGCAAGAGTTTCCCCTCGAGGAAATCATACTGACTACAGCCTATTTTATCAAGTGCCTACAAGCACCCAGTGACCTTAATAATCAACTCCAACATCTTCCCATTCACTGAATTTGAACTAATTAGCATATAGTTTCCTTTCTGCTACCTCTCTCCCTTCTTAGAGTGACATTTACAATTTACCAGGCTTCTGGAACCGTTCCACAATCTACTGATTCTTGAAAGAACATTACGATCCACGATCTCTTCAGCCACCTCTTTCAGAACTCTAGGGTGTACACCATCTAGTCCAGGGATTGTCTACCTTTAGACCTTTCATTTTCCACAAGAACGTTCTCTCTGGTAATAACTTCACACACTTCGTGTCCCCTGACGCCTGGAACTTCTACCATACAGCTAGTGTCTTCCAGAGAGAAGAATGATCCCTCCTTGTTCTTTAGAACTCCAGCAAGTAGAGGCACAGAGCCAACAAACACGTCTCAAAAACTTCAATTCTTTCATTTCGTGAATCATTCTAATGAACTTCTCTGGACCCACTCCGAAGCAGAATCAGGTTTATTATCACCGGCACGTGTTGTGAAATTGAGTTATGTAGCCCAAAACTGCTCATAAAACTGGTAATGCAGTCTGACCAATGCCTTATAGAGCCTCAGCATTACATCCTTGTTTTTATATTAGAGTCCTCTGGAAACGAATGCTAACATTTGCCTTCCCTTACTACCAACTCAGCCTGAAAGTTAATCTTCAGGGAATCCTACACGAAGATTCGCAAGTCCCTTTGAATCTCGATTTCTTAAGTCGCTCCCTGTTTAGAAAATACTCTATGCCTTTATTCCTTCTCCCAAAGATTATTATCATTCACTTCCCTGCACTGTATTACATCTGCTACTTCTTTGCTCATTCTCCTAATCTCTCCAAGTCCTTCTGCAGACTCCCACTTCCTCAACGGTCCTTGCCTCTCCACCTGTCTTCAAATTGTCTGCAAAGTTGGTTAAAAAGGCATCAGTTCCTCATTGTTAATGCTTATAATTGTGGTCAGACTGCACTTGAAATATTGTGAGCAGCTTTGGATCCCTTATCAAAGAAAGGAAGTGCTGGCATTGGTAGGTTCAGAGAACATTAGAAACATAGAAAACCTACAGCACAATACAGGCCCTTCGGTCCACAAAGTCGTGTTGAACATGTCCCTACCTTAGAAATTATTGGGCTTACCCATAGCCCTCTATTTTTCTAAGCTCCATGTACCTATCCAAAAGTCTCTTTTAAAAGACCGTCATATCTGCCTCCACCACCGTCGCCAGCAGCCCATTCCATGCACTCACCACTCTCTACATTAAAACTTACCCCTGACATCTCCTCTGTACCTGCTTCCAAGCACCTTAAACCTGTGTCCTCTTGTGGCAACCATTTCAGCCCTGTGAAAAAGTCTCTGACTATCCACACAATCAATGCCTCTCATTATCTTATACACCTCTATCAGGTCATCTCTCATCCTCTGTCGCTCCAAGGAGAAAAGGCTGAGTTCACTTATTCTTATTATGAGAATAAAGGCTTATTCTCATAAGGCATGCACCCCAATCCAGACAACATCCTTGTAAATCTCCTCTGCACCCTTTCTACGGTTTCCACATCCTTCCTGTAGTGAGGTAACCAGAACTGACACAGTACTCCAAATGGGGTTAATGAGAATCATCCTATGAAACGAAGGATTAATACAAGAGGAGCATTTAATGGCACTGGGCCTTTACTCACAGTAGTTTAGAAGAATGAGAGAGGACCTCTTTGAAATCAATCAATATTGAAATGACTAGATAGAGTGGAAACAGAGAGTAGGTTTCCTTTAGTGGGGGAGTCTAGGACCAGACGGCATAATGTCAGAGTAGAGGGGTGTTCACTTAGAGCAGAGATAGAGGGAAATTTCTTTAGCCAGAGGGAAGTGAATTTATGGAATTCATTGCAGCAGATGGCTATGGAGACCAAATTATACCATTGGGTATAATTAAAGAAGTTGATAGTTTCTTGATTAGTAAGAATGTCAAAGATTACAGGGAGAATGCAGAAGAATGGGGTTGAGAGGGATAATAAATCAGCCATGAACAAATTGTGTACCAGACTCAATGGGTTGAATGAAGTATTTCTGTTCCCAAGTCTTATGGTATTGTACATCTAACTCTGAGCTTTGATGAAATTTATACAAGCAAGAAACTTTGAAATTTGAAGTGACAATTCCAAATCCAATTTTCAGCTGCAGGTTAAATTATTTAGTACTTATTGAAGTTTAAAAGAATGTTAAGAAACTTGCTTCCAAGGTGGCTTCCACAAACCAATTTGTATTTCACAACTACTGCCGACTAAGAGAAATACGAGTTGAACTTGTAACTGCCAAATTCACTAAACTTATATAATGGAATCAATGTTGTCAGATACCATTTTCTGTTTAAGGTTAAAAAGTGATTTTTTAAAAAGTATATGAAAATTAAAAGAGCAAAACAATCACTATAAAAAATGTTATTCTTTATTATAATGTACAATGAGATATAAAATGTACTCTGCTTCAAGTACTCTGAAAGGAAATACTGCACTCTTGCTTTTCTTCAATAGTTTTCCACATGGTCTTTTTGCATTTTCCCCTCAAACCTTAAAATAAACTACGTAGCAGGTTTCATTACCAATATCACAAACAAGAGAAAATCTGCAGATACTGGAAATCCGAGCAACACACACAAAATGCTTGGGTTTTGGCCCAAAACGTCGACTGTGCTTTTTTCCCCATAGCTGCTGTTTGGCCTGCCGAGTTCCTCCAGCATTTTGCTTTGAACAAACCAAATGTTTTAGGGTTTTCCAAGAAATTGACAAAAATAAAACTTACATTCTGTTAAATAATTTAACATAATTTACATTTCTTTTGATGAAATGCAATGTTACATAAATTAAATGGTGCACTTACAATACAACAAATCAGATGCATAAAAGGTGCAGAATTTTTTCCAGTCATGAACAAGAGAAAATCTGCAGATGCTGGGAATCTGAGCAACACATACAAAATGCTGGCAGCAAACCAGAATTATTATTTTTTTTATATAAAAGTTGCATTATCAAAGATGTATCACCGTAAGCATGCAAGATACTGAGCTGTAACTCTCCAGTGTCTCCTTTGTCTTTATGATGTCAATATTTTTGAAGCCAACAGTCTGTGAACCATAATTTCCTCCTGTTGAACACTGGGAAGGGAAGAGCTCCATTCGATACCCTACCCCTATCCAATCCTTCAGCACTCAAATCATCTGGACTAGAAATTCCTGTTACACCATGGTAACCTGAATGTGATGTAGCTACATACTCTTGAAAAGCAAGCCCTGATGGGCATTTACTAACAATCACACATTCAACAATTGCGACCAAGGACAAATTTCTACTTGGTTATTGGATAGAATTAATAAATTTTATATTGGTACCGAGTAATGATTTCAGTTTCCTGAATCAGCTCTGCATTCAATTTCATTGTGGCTAATCATTATCTCACTACACTTACTGAGTTCCACGTCTGCTGTGATTGATCTCAATCCTGAAATTTCACTTGACTCAGCAGTCACAAAAGTTGGAGAGTGCATCACTTTAAAAAAAAACAAAATCTATCGTCATCATAAGTTCCTTTATTGGGATTTAAGTACAGTCAATTATCTTGATTTCTGTCATCAGGGAAGACATTTCTTCATTATTAGTCTACCAGCTCAATTGAATTTCACTGATTGTGACCTTTAACCTCTAAAATGAAAGAAATTCAAGCTGCTGGTCCTGATTGGCAGGTATGACGTTGTGGGCATCAACTAGTCATGGCTGAAAGAAGATCATAGTTGGAAGGTGAATATTCAAGGACATACATTATATCAAAAGGACAGCAGGTCAGCAGAGGGAAGCTGCAGTTCCATTAGTAAAGAATGAAATCAAGTCCTTAAAAGTAGGTGGCATAGGATCGGAAGATGTAGAATCCTTGTGGGTAGAGTTAAGAAACTGCAGCTGATTCAGGAGCAGGTCACAGCCTCAGTTCAGCGCAGAGACAAGTAAACCTTGTGAAGTGCCAATCTGAGCCAGCTCGTCCCTTGCCTCCAGCCCAGACCTTTTCAATCTGGCCTGGCACTTAAATCTTCCAAACATCGGGTCATTCCTTGCTCTCAGATCAGGGTCTGGCTGCTTCAATATACTCTCTGGCCTGGGCCCCACTGCCTCGAATCGTCCCAGCGGATGCTTAAATCAATTAAACATTGGGTCTTTTCTCACTAGTCCCCGTCTCAACTCAGTTCTGTCATATCCAATTGTCTTCAAGTCCTCTTCAGCAATGGCCAAGCATTGGCTTATTCCCTGCTTTTGGGCCTGGACCCAGGCACTGCCATTTCAATTTGGCTTGTACACAGAATGCTGCAACTATCCTCCACCTTCAAAACTTCTACTCACAATCCAAAAAATGCCAGGTTGTACAGGCAATTCAACAGCTCAACTCCGAAAAAAGTTACAGGCTACTGTTTGCAGTGATTGTTTACCAGGGGAAAATAAAATGTTATTAATAAAATAGTTAGCTCATGTAAGACGTTGTTCAAAGATTGATAAACCTAGTAAATATTCCTAGTTTTCATCTATACTTACTGATTGTACCTTATAAAGTTAATACCTTTCATAATCTCTTGTATTATTAATAAACATCATTTCACTGCAAATCAGGTCCAGGGTCATTTGTTCTGCAGCATTTAGCAATCCTCATATCCAATTCTTGCCAAAAACTTTATTCAGAACTTTTGTATTTGAATTATATCAGCGAAATTCTAGAAGAAGACCCTCTTCCCCGGTCTGGATCTTCAGCAGAATTTCCCCACTTTGTTCCTGTGATCCATCTTTATTTCTGCATGATAAACAGCTTCAGGCTCTTGGACATTAGCTTCTCAGATAATATAACCTGGGCCCAACATATTGATGCAATCATGAAGTTGGCACACCAGTGGCTTAACATCATTAGCAGTTTGAGGAAATTTCTGTCACCAAAGGCTCTAGTAAATTCCTACAGATGTACAATAGAGAGCATTCTATCTGCTGGCATCACCTCCTGGTGTAGATCTGATGCACAGAATCAAAAGGGGCTGCAGAGGGCTCTGGATTCAGTCAGTTTCATCATGGGCACAGGCCTCCTCACCATTGAAGAAATCTGTGAAAGGCAATGTCATCAGGAGGCAGCATCCATTATTAAAGATGCTCACCATCCACAATACATCTTCTTCTCATTACTACCATCAGGGAAGAAGTATGAAGCCTCAAGACCTTTTTGACCTCATTGTTTTAGGAAGGGCTTCTTCCCCTCTGCCATCAGATTACTGAATGGTCCATGAACCCATTCTCACCATCTTTTTATTCCTCTTTTGACCCATTTATTGTAACTCATAGTAATTTTTATTGTCTTGCCTTGTAGTACTGCCATAAAACAACATATTTCATGACATATGTCAGTGATAATAAAGCTGATTCTTTTTTCCCATTTGGCAACAGAACACATGGAAATTAAGCTTAAACAGCAATTATTAATGGTGACTGGCCCATCTCTCCACTCAATTTTTCCAAATCCATAACCCACTATCTACCTTGTGTGGTACAGTGAGATGGAAATTTCTTTAACTGAACATCATCCACTATTTCAGACACACTTTAGAAACTGTGTTTCCCACCATCCCCAACCCCTTCGCTGCCAACTCCAAGCAGCATCCTGCTTAATCTGGGCACAAACTCAGTTTCAGTCTTGAATTTTAATCTCCACATTCTCTGCCATCACCAGTATGGTCATTTGACTTACAAAGTATAAAATCCTTCATATCCACCACACAACTCCCCACCATATAATTTGGGGACTTTCAATCACATAATAAACTGTCATAAAAATAGTTTCATTTTTTCCTTTGACTATTAAGTGACTTTAGGAGAAATCAGAAACATCGGGCATCATGATAGTGTAGTTGTTAGCACAATGCTTTACAGTACCAATGACTCGTGTTCAATTCCCTCCACTGCTGGTAAAGAGTTTGTATGTTCTCCCCCGACCACGAGGATTTTCTCCAGTTTCCTCCCACAGTCCAAAGAAATACCAGTTGGTATGATAATTGGTCATTGAAATTTTCCTGTGATTAGGCTAGGATTAAATTGTGGGTCTGCTGGGCGGCATGGCTCAATGGACTGGAAGGGTCTATTCCGGGTGGATCTCAATAAAATAAAAGAAACAAAATCTACTGAATATCAGAATGTTTTAACCTCTGCAGTTTTCCAAAAAACAACTTTTGTTATCCGTGTGAATACTTGAATCCCGATCACAAACTTGGTTTTTGATTAAGCTAATTTTGAAAACCAGCGCAACTACCAGCAAGCATGTAGCAGGTCATTTTAAGCAGGAGCTTCATTTTCTTTCTTTATTTGCTCTTACCTATGTCAACTGGACATTCCAAATAGAGGCAATAGTTCAATATATGAGTTTTAGGTTATCAGGATCACTGAAATATCAGGTGTCATGTCACCAATCAAGCAAAGTCTTTCAAAAAGATCACAGGTCCAAATATTTGAAATGGCAAAACAACCAAGAGTTTTTAAAACAAACAAAGTGATTGCCACTCTCAACAACTGGGACTTGTGTTCCTCCTTTCCAAAGTACATGACCAGTGGAAATTTCTCCATCACTGTTAATCTATCCAAGTTGCATCGATATTCAGCCTACTAGTTAATGGAAAAAGATGCACGTGCTCCAGCATTTTCCTTCACATTGATGTAATACATCTTGACCCAATTCAGTAATGTGCTCTGCAAAACTGAATAATCAAGATGTACTATTCCTTCCAAACTATCACTACCAAAATCTGCAGAGTTGTATTAAAACACAGACACCTTTCCAATCTTTAATGGGAAAATATAGTCCTAATTGGAAAAAAAACTTTATAATGCATTAATAAACAGATTGATCTTCACATCCATTAATGGGCAAGAAGATCAATCTGTTTATTAATGCATTACAAAGGCACTTAAGTGAGGAAGGCCATCAATACTTGCAGTAAGACCTGGACTACCTGAAAAAATGGCAGATGGAATTTATTGCAGACAAGTGTGAGGTGTTGGGAGTACAACTCAGAGTAGGTCTTACACAGTGAGTGGGAGAGCACTGAGAAGTGCAGTACAAGAGGGATCCAGAAATACAGATTCCTTGAAAGCAGCATCATGGGTAGATAGGGTCATAAAGAGGGCCTTGGCCACATTGGCCTTCATAAATCAAAGTGATGGGTATAGAGTTGGGATGTAATGTTGAAGTTGTACAAGACGTTAGTGGGGCCCAATTTGGAGTATTGTGTGCAGTTCTAGTCACCTACCTTCAGGAAAGGTATCAATTAGTTTGAAAGATCACAGAGAAAATTTAAAAGGATGTTGCCCTGGACTTGAGGATCTGAGTTATAGGCTGTGTTCAAAGGTTGAATAGGTTAGGACTTTATCTCCTTGGAGATGAGGGGAGATTTGATGGAAATAAGGGGAGATTTGACAGAGATACAGAAAATTATGAGGGGTATAGACAGGGTAAATGGAGGCAGTCCCCTCCCACTGACACTGGGTGAGACTAGAACTAGAGGTCATGGGTTAAAGGTGAAAGGTGAAATGTTTATGAAGAACATGAGTGAAATAATCTGATAGTGGACATGGTGGATGCAGGATCAACTTCAACATTTGAGTGAAGTTTAGACAAGTACACAGATGGAAGATTTATGGAAGACTAAGGTGTGGGCGCAGGTCAAAGGAGTAGGCAAATTAATGGTTTGCATAGACTAGATGGGCCAAAGTTCCTGTTTCTGTGCTGTAGTGTTCTATGACTAATGGCTTTGCATTTTTATTGTATACATAATTTATTGCTGATACCTAGGGAAAAAAATACTTTTCTACCTGAGGTTTTGTTGCAGGACTCTATCCAAGCTGTATGATTTATATACATGTTATATATTTATATTATTTTCACACACAAATAAATACAAATTTTTTTGGATAAAAGAAATATTTAATGCAAGTTTACAACTTTTGGTGTAACTATCTCAAAAATAAATTACACCATTAAAAATAAAAATTAGCAATTGATCATTTAATTTTACCAACTGCAATAAAGCAAGTGCTTGGGAGATTGGAGGTTCTGGCCTGCCAGATTTTCTGTAATTTTGGTTTTAATTCCAATTACTATTACAAACACACTTTTTCTTTTTAAAAAACAGAACGTACACTATAGTTTAAATAAATTTTCCAGAGAAGCTAGCATGCTTAGTGTGGGAAAGAGAACCCAGAGCATTACAACCGCATGTGGAAACAGGTCCCCCGTGAGTTTCAAGCCAATGTGGGAAATAAAACCAGACCAAGTTCAAATTCAAATTTAACTGTCATTCAACCATACAGATGAATAGTGCCAAACAAAGTAGCGTTCCTCTGGGGCCAAGGTGCAAAACACAGAACAGTCACACACATCACATATTATTAAGGTAGCAGAAAACATGTTTACATTTTTTTTTAAAAGAAGTACAGCCCAACTCCGAGTGCCACGGCCTGTATATATATATGGTATATGGATGTTCATCTAGCACAAGGTTTCTGGAAGAACAGGCTGCAGCAATTCCTCACCACACACAGTGCAGCAGCAGCAGCAGGCCAAGGCAATACAGCTCATCTTCCACTGAGTGAACACTGGAGAGCGGCACCGATGGGAGAGAGGGGTGAGCCCCCAGACCACCGGGGAATCCAGTGGCACTGATCCATCTCTGGTAACTCCTTCCTCAGTGGCCACAACAGCAACCCTGAGGCATGACTGAAGGCCTGGTCCACACCACAACTGAAGCCACACAGCTCCCCCATCTTCGGTCTCGACCATGGACATGTGAATCTGTCTTGCAGTGTTCTACATTACTATTGTCCAATAGGGTGCTGCAATCACAACAACAAAATAAAAGTTCAAGACTATCTCCTGCACTGTCCTCCGAGCACTGCCAGTGATGCTTTCTTCCCTGGGTGGCTGAAGCAGGCTGCAATACAGTGTGGAACAAGTCCAGCTCCACCACAGACAAGCAGCTCGCTAGTGAGGTAGACCTGCAGTACTTGATGTTCTTGATAACCAGCAGTGCCTTGCAATCATCAAAAGGACATAAAGGACAAACAATCACACTTTTGTTTGGACCTAGAGAGCGCGGTGCGTCCAAGTGCCCTGCCATCTTACAGGAAGAGGAGTTTAAAGAGGTGTCCTTTGAGAGGAGCATGTAAACCCCAAGGTCAGGTGTGGTGAGGGGAGCACAAAGACCCAGGGCCGTGATGTGTTGCGGGATGTGATGACTTCAATACCCTATGAAGCAGGTACTAAACCATCTGCAATTCTGAACAATCACAGAGCAGATCATCAACTTTACTATAGTTTGTTTGCAAAATTACAGAGAACTGCTCCAGAAAGCACCACTTCCCCAAAATTATTTTATTTTTATTAATGTTGCTGTGAGCACATTCCATGGAAGGACACAAAGGCATCCAACTACCAGCTCTAGAATTATACACTTTGCAGGGTTTCTCAAAGACACATTCATAGCAATTTCTTTTACTGTAACGATCCAGATTGCTTTGGGATTCCTTTGCCTAAACAATGTAACCGAGAAGTAGGCCATCATTCCCCCTTGAAAAGTGGGCCACATTCTTCAAGACAAAGGCGGCAGATTTTATTGGATAACATGCAGTAGTATTACTGCCATCTCTTAGGCAACAAGAACCCGCAATGAGCTCCAATGTCCTGCACTGGTTGCCAGGATCACTGATAAATTCTGTCTGCCTCACCAGCTCCTCCCATGACTTTTCCTTTACAATTGCACTCTTGTTTCAAAACTTGTGAAACCCAAGTTTGACTTCACCAAATCACTATTTTGATTTACTTCTGTTACTGTTTCCCACCCCACTGAGTTCTACAGTCTAGGGCTTGGCCATTTGCCTTCGCTCCTCAATGAAAAAAAGTAAGGATAAAGCCAGGTTTAAGTGGTCAGTGTTCAACAAAAGAACCAAAAGTTGTACAGTCTCTGCTCCTTTACAGGATGGAAATTCAATAAATGAAAAACAATGAAAATGTAAGATTAGCAAGATTAAGAAATAATTACACAAAAAGGTCTGAACTCATCCATTCAAATGAAGGTCAGACTCAATACATCTCTTAGCGTGCTCACGTAACAAAAACTTCACATCTGTCAGTAATTACCCGGTGAAAGACTGTGCTGATATGACTTGTACAGTTAATTTTTTTTTAAATTAAAAATATACTTTATTCAAAAATAAAATTATGTACAAAAAACCATTCAATGACTCTCAGTCCTTTACAAGCGTTTCCATTACAGTCTTAACAGTTAATTAAATATCCAAATAGTAACAATGTCCCTTATTTTTGGATTTTTTCCCCCCAGGTTAAGAATGGGGAGTCAACAATTGAAATGTCTCACATGTTATTTGCATTAAGTATCATCTGTTTTTTTGTGGTACAGGCTCAGAAAAGAATGGGATATCTCCTTAAGAAAAGGAGATACGAATTCTCCCTTGAATAACCACATTGCGCTGATTTCATTAGGCAGCTTTTGAAACGCAATCAAATCAGGCAAGTGAGAACAGCATTCACTGGGTCAGAAGAGGATCTTATGACAATAATCACTGTCACTACTTCACTACCCAGTAAAAAGGTTACTATTGCAGAACCATTTGGGGGGGAACACTTTTCAGCAACAAATTTTACTGAAAAGCAGCTGATCAGCTTAAGACCACAAGACATATGAGCAGAATTACACAATTTGGCCCACTGAGATTGCTTAACTATTTCATCATGTCTGATTCATTTCCCTCTCAACCCCATTTTCCTCCTTCTCCCTAGATTCTTGAATGTTCAGGGCAGGCAGGAATACATCAACCTCTGCCTTAAATACACCTAGTAAACTGGCCTCCACAGCCGCCTGTGACAACAAATTCCACAGATTCACCATTTTCTGACTAAAAAAAAGTATCTCCTTATCTCTGTTCTAAATGGACAGTCCTCTATTCTGAGGCTGTGCCCTCTGGTCCTCGACTCCCCCACCAAACAAAACATCCTCTTTACATCTACTCTATCAAGGCCTTTCAATATTCAATAAGTTGCAATGAGATTCCCCCCCCCCCCCCCCATTCTTCTACATTCTAGCGAGTACAGGTCGAGAGCCTTCAAACTCTGCTCATGCGTAACCCTCTCTTTGCTGGAATCATTCTCGTAATCCTTCTCTGAATCCTCTCCAAAGCCAGCATATCCTTTCTTAGATAAGGAGCCCAAAACTGCTCACAATACTCCATGTGAGGCCTCATGGAACCATAATATTACAACAAAGCAGCACACAAAAAAATGCTGGAGGAACTCAGCAGGCCAGGCAGCATCAATGGAAAAGAGTAAACAGTCGACATTTTGGGCCGAAGCCCTTCAGCAGGACTGGAGGGGAAAAAAATGTGGAGTCAGCGTTAGAAGGTGGGGGAGGGGAGGAAGAAACATAAGGTGATAGGTGAACCTGGGAGAGGTGAAGTAAAGAGCTAGGAAGTTGATTGGTGAAAGATACAGGGCTGGAGAAGGGGGAAATCTAACAAGAGAGAACAGAAGGCCATGGAAGAAAGCAAAAAGGGGGAGAAGCACCAGAGGGAGGCAGTGGGCAGGCAAGAAGATATGGTGAGAGAGGGAAAAGAGGAAGGGGACTGGAGAAGGGGGTGAGTGTCATTACCAGAAGTTTGAGAAATCGACATATATGCCATCAAGTTGGAGTCTACCCAGATGGAATCCAAGTGGTTGTTCCTCCAACCCAAGTATGGCCTCATTGCAACAGTAGAGGGGGGCTTGGATAGACATGTTGGAATGGGAATGGTAAGTAGAACTAAAATGGGTGGTCAATGGGAGATCTTGCTTTTCTGGCAGACGGAGTGTAGGTGTTCAGCGAGGCAATCTCCCAATCTATGTCGGCTCTCACCAATATACAAGAGGCCACACTAGGAGCACTGGATGATCCCAACAGACTCACAGGTGAAATAACTGTTTGTCAAGGTGAGGCGACACTTCTGAAACACAACATCTGATTCTCCTTTGTCTATCCTGCCCATTATTTCTTCAAAGAACTCCAACACATTTTTCAGGCAAGATTATACCTTACGGAAACTATGCTGACTTTGGCCTATTTTGTAATGTGCCTCCAAGTACCCTGAAATCTCATTCTAAACAATCATCTCGAACAGTTCCCCAATCACTGAAGGCTGGCTAACTGTCCTATAGTTTCCTTTCTTCTGCCTCCCTCCCTTGAAGAGAAATTTGCAATTTTCCAGTCCTCTGGAACCATGCCAGGATCTAGTGATTCTTGAAAGCTCATTCCTGATGCCTCCACAATCTCTTCAGCTACCTCTTTTAGAACCATGGGGTGTAATCCTCAGGTCCAGGTGACTTATCTACCTTCAGACCTTTCAGTTTCTGAAGCACCATCGCCCTAGTAACAGCAACTTCACTCCCTTCTGCCCCTTGACACACTCAAACTTCCTGCACACTACTGCCGTCTTCCATAGTGAAGATTCATGCAAAATACTTATTCATTTCATCCACCAATTTCCTTGTCCCCCGTTACTATCTCTCCAGCATCATTTTCCAGTAGTTCAATATCTACTCTCACCTCTTTTTTTAATTCTTTATGTATCTGAAAAATAATTGGTATTCTTTTAGATTATTGGCTAGCTTACATTTCATTACCCCACCCATAGTTCTCTTAGTTACTTTGTTTTTTTTTTTAAAAATTTCCCAATCCTCTAACTTCCGACTAATTTTATATGCCTTCTCTTTTGGTTTTATGTTGGCTTTGACTTCGTTTGACAGCCATGGTTGTATTATCATGCCTTTAGAATATTTCCTCTTCTTTGGGATGTATCTATCCTGCACCTTCCAAATTGATCTGAGAAATTCCAGCCATTGCTGCTCCACAATTATCCCTGCCGGTGTCTCCTTTGGCCAGCTCCCTCCTGGCCCTGCAATTCCCTTTACACAACTCTAACACTGATACATCTGCCTTTTTCTGTCTCTCATATTGCAGGGTGAATTCTATCATATTATGATCATTGATTCACAAGTGTTCCTTTACCTTAAGCTTCCTAATCATACCTGTTTCGTTACACAACACTAAATTCAGAATTGCCGATCCCCTAGTGGGCTCAACCACAAACTGCTCCAAAAGCCATCTTGAAGGCATGCCACAAGTTCTCTCTTGGGATCCAGCATCAATCTGAAACTCTGCCCTAGTTCCTCAGCTACGCATTCATCTGCCAAATTATCCTATTTTTGCCCCCACTGGTGTGTTGCCCAGACAGCAATCCTGTTTTTCCAGTTTTCTATCTAGCTCTCTAAATTCCCTTTTTAGATTCCTATGTCATTGGTACCAAAATGTATCAAGATAACTGGATGTTCAACCTCCCCTTTAGAATGTTGAGGACATGATCTAAGTCATCCCTTACCCTGGCACCTGGAAGGCAAAAATATCATTTGGGTCTCTCTACCACATCCACAGTCTCTCCTATCTACTCCTCGAACTCTGGAAACTCCTATCATCATTGCATTCTTCCTCTGTACCCATCACTTCTGAGCCACAGCTTCAGACTCTGTGCCAGAGACCAAGTTGCTGCGACTCCCCCCCCCCCCCCCACCCCCAGTAGGTCATCCACACCGCTCCCCACCCCAAACAGTATCCAAAACAATCTACGTACTTGTTATTGAGGGGAACAACCACAAAAGAATGCTGTACCAGCTGCTATTTCCATTCCCTCCACTGACTGTCACCCATTCAGTCACCTCCTGCAATCTAAGGGCAACGACCTCATTGCTCCCATTGACAATCTCCTCAGTTTCCCTTATGAGCCGAAGGTCATCAAGTTCCTTAACATGTTCTGAGGAGTTGCAGCTTGGTGCACCTAGTACAGATATGGTTATCAGGGAGGCTGGAAGTTCCCACATCTCACACCAAAAACAGAACACAGTACCTGGAGCTATTCTTTCTGCCGAACTATACACTTACAGATAAGGAGCAAGACAATACTTATCAGGTACTTGCGTCACCCAAGCCTGTTGAGCCAAAGCCAAAAGCCTACCCAATCTAACAGTGCCCCCACTCCAACAAAGGCCACTCAACTTGCCTGCCTTATTTTTATTTGATCTTGCTAATGAACCTTATACTCTGAATGGCCACTGTTCCAGGTCTACTCATCTTCAACTTTGCACAATAATCCAGTTTATGACTTTATAAAAATCAGATAATTATTTCAGAAGGGAAATTGCCTCTCCTCTTGATTCTCCTTCAGCAAAGTCCATGGTGACAAAGGTATTTCTGCTCCATGACATTAATTTCTCAAACTATGCTGTTTCCATCAGCTTTTTTCCCCCATCGCGTGCATGGTCAGAGCAACAGCCTGCAATCCAGATGCTTTACACCACATGTGGTGTAAGAGGTAGACATACAATTGAAAGGAGTGTGCATACAGGTAGCAATAATAACTCACAATCAAAGACCACTTAAGAGAAAGGAGAAAAATACTTAGGACTGTAAAAAAAACACACAATTCTTTGTCTCTTAAGTATCTGAACAATTGCCATGTGAAGTAAAAGGGTGTGTAATAGTGTTCCTGCAAGTTTTGCTTACTATAATCTGTCACATCATCAGCATAGCATTACTGACAGACATCATAAAAATATTTGCATTTTATAACATGCCGTATCCTTTGAACTTTTCAAACAGAGTGACATGTTTTATGCAATTCTGCAACAATGTGCCATAAACAGAAATTACACCAATAGGTAGCTTACTATCATTCCAACAGATACAGCATTTCCCCGATGATTTATGTCTGAAGGAATTATCTTTTATGATTAATTTGCAAGTGGAATGTGTTTATCTCTCCACTAGTTTCACTTAGAACCTGAACTGAGAACCTCAAGATGTAGCTTAAGAGAGGTAACATTACATTTTAAAAACACTGTATTTTGGATAACCAGGTAGGACGATATAAATGTATCAGGATCTATAATGCTGGAGAACTCTATTGTAGTAAACAAATAAACTGTGATAATATACACTATTCAATAAATAAAGTGCACATGAATTCCACACACCATCTCCAAATACTAAATAAAACATTTTGGCAATGGCTGCTTTATATTTAGAAAAATGACTTTTTTTTTTACAACCTTGTATTATGATACCTGTACTGAAATGAAGAACTAACTCATTTGAAATCAATTTAGCCAAAAAAAAACTTAACATATATATTTCTGGATAAAGTTATTTAAACAGTGCAATAAGCATTTTACATCCAGAAAAGTTCTCAATTAAAATACAGTGTTTAAGCTTGACTGCACCAACCTGAAATAAAAATGGAAGGAAGTAGCCCATTTATCCCTTTGATGAGAATATTTCAACTATTATTTGACTTAGCAACAGCAAAGTTTACTACCATTTTGCCACACAATTACATATAAATTATAGCAAATCTATGCTCTAGTTCATGTACACCTCAGCATACATACTTAAAGCCATCAAGTCAAATGTGCGTCACAAGTGGATGCAAGATGATAAATACATCATTTGAGAGAACATGAAAACAATTTAACACTGCTAAGCGTCTGAACAACTAACTAGCTGGTTGTACCTCTGATATCATGGGATACTGGTATTTTGTAGCTGCCTTCAACCACAAAAAAAAAGAGCCAGTCATAACTACATTGCAATATCAGTTTAATTGAAAATGATAAAACAAAAAAGTAGAACAACAGCTTGGATAATTAGTAAATAGTTTTAAAAATTACTCTTTCAATTTTTCAAGAATCCAATTTCAACCTAGTTCTGTAGATACATTTACAATATCCATCATGAACAAAATGTAGGGAAAAATTAAAACATTAAAGACAGCAATTGGAAGTAAAAATCAATATTAAAACTACAATTAAAATACTTGGAGGCAAGCTGAAAAATGGAGTAAACTATGAAAGCCAAAAGCTAAAACCAAGCCTTTACTGAACACATCTTTTCAGAAAGCTGTGTCTCTGACCTTTATCTTTACAAGCTTTTTTTGAAAAAGCAGTCAAGTAATTACTGTTAGTTATAACTGAACAATTTATATCAGACACTTCATACCTTTTATATTGCAGAACAAGAGATTGCTTTGTCTTACTGCTCGCTCATATGATAAATATGGTCAATAACAAATGTGGCTAACTGTGATGACTAGAATTCTCTATCAGTGATCTTGCCATAATCATTCAATTGCAGAATGCTAAAGAATTCAGCTATTATTAATGGTACAAAATCTTCTTCACAGCACAAAGTAAATCAAAATACTATTGCATTTTATACATACAATTTCCACACAATTAATCAACTGCTTTTGGCTATACATTTTAAGCTCCTAGGTAGGATATGTTTTGTGTTGGGAAAATGAAGTACAATTTATTTTAGACACCAGTGTTACTGAATTATACAAAAATCTATCATATAGTGTATGGTATCATAAAAACTGCAGAGTCCATGTCAGTCCAAAGCAGCCAGACTACCCCCCTTCCCAACTCTTGGCCTGCAGCCTTTATTCCAGTACTTCTCAAATATGAAGAGTTTCTACCACCTTAACAGCCCACTGATAACTTGTACTTTCCAAAATGATGATTACACCCCTCGAAGGGTTCCTAATAATTCCCAGCCTGCAGTAAGAGATTGATTAGTGATAATTTGCTGCACCCTACTTTGTTTTTTAAATAACGGTATTGAATCCTCTTTGCCAGAGTTGATTGCAAAATCAGAGTCAGCATTTCTGCTGCTTCATCCACTACCCAATAGCTTGGAATACACTTTATCCAAGTCAGACAATGTTTAAAAGATGCTAAACCTCTTACAATTTTATCTCCCACTCCTTTATATTCAGCACTTCACTGCTAAAAGGAGGTTAACTCATTAAAATATCGTTTCCATCCACAACATATTCCTTACATCAATGTCTTCTGGCAGGGGAGATTTGAGCAAGTTGCAATATAGACAGCATGATGCCGAATGCACACGAACACACAAAAATACAAGGGGCACTAACAGTAACTGAGCAGCCAACTGGTTGACTCATGGTTATGGCTGAGAGAGAAACACCAAAAGAATCAGATTGGGAGCAGACCAGCTCAAGAAAAACTACTTTCTCACATTCACATGCAACCAATCTGCTGAGTCAAGATTTAACATTGCTGGCCCCGGCTGAAAACGCAACACAGTGAGGCTGTGGGTTAATCCAAGGTCAAGCAGCTTTGCAGCATTTCTCCACCAGGTCTGAGTCACTGTTTCCTCTACAATGAATAGCTATGTTCTACTAAGAGCTCCACCCTTTCTTTCGTGAGGTTCATTGAGCAGCCCCGAAATTTAAAAAAAAATCCCAGATTATGCGTGTTTTTTTTAAACCTTATGTTTCGACTACTTTAAAAGAAAATCTCAGAGGGACTACATTGAACAAAGACAATTTTATTTGCACCATCATGGATTGTTCTTAGTTTTGAGAATTTTATACACAAAATAAAGAAATGCAACTCTTAATTCTTTAATTTAAAAAATATTATGTTATTGAAAACATTGAATATAATTATATTTCTTCAGTAAAGCTGCATTAATTTAAAGCTATAATATTTTCTGGATACAAGAATTAGGAATACAATTGCCTTCTACAATTGCTCTGTCTACCATGTTGTCAGCTTCTGAACTGGCAACCAATAATTAATCTCCTCTGGTGATCAACTGATTCTTGCCAATGAGGGTTTTGCCTTATGATGATATAATTGGTTGAAACCTTTTAAATTTAAATTCTGGGAGCTTAACTCACGGAAGTCAACATAGTTCGAAATGTAATGACTCAGATAGGCAGTGTATGACTCGTTCCTCAGCTTGGTTTATATAGATCTGGGGATCCTATCAGGAAAGGGGACCAGCCATTGTGCGTCTAAATGGGTGGACATGAAGGACCCAATTCTTTAGCAGATGAAACAATAACCATTATGAAGAAATTAACCATTCTTCTACAACTAGAGCAAATTAAATTTAAAAGATAGCTGAAGAAATTAACTGCAATGAGGAAATTTTTATTTGCTTAAAGATGGCAATGTAGTGCCAACTTAAGCACAGCTCTATTTAGTAAAAGTTACATTACACTTCTAATTGTCTGTCTTTATAATCCCATGATCCATTCCCACCTATCCATATTATCTGGAATTCATTTGCTCAGAGAGTTATTTATTTCAATACACTCATAGCCTGCATATGTTGGAAATCTAAAATAAAAGTAGAAAAAGTTGGAAATGCTTGGCAATGTAAGCCACTTTAGGAAGAGAAGCAAAGTAAAGGTTTGAAACCCAAGTCCCTTGTCAGCTTCCCCTCTCCCTCCTTTTCAGCATTTTTGATGAAACTGTCCCCTTCACAACTCACTAATCCACTACCACAAAACATCCTCCTTCTTCTGGCATTTCCCCTTGCAACCTCAGACATCCAAAACTTATCCTTTCACCTATTTTTTTTTTAAACCATCAAACAGGAACCCAAACAGTCTGCCCAGTTGAAGCAATGATGCACTTGCACTTCCAATCCAGCGCACTGCATTCAGAATTCAATACGGCTCCATTCCATTATGAGGCTGTGTGTTCTGGTCTTGGACACTCCTACCACTGGAAACATCCCCCGCACTTCTACTCTATGAAGGCCTTTTACTATTTGATAAATTTCTATGATGTCACCATTCATCCTTCTGAATTATAGTGAATATAGGCCTAGAGCCATCAAACGCTCTTCATATTTCAAGCCATTTAATCCTGAAGTCATTTTTGTGACCCTCCTTAGAATCTTCTCCAGGCCAACCTTTTAACCTACAAGATCTATCTAACACTTCCCTCCCAAATAGTCCTCCAGTTTTCTTCCATCCATGTGCCTATCTAAGAGAACTTCAAATAACTTGATTTCTCTGTGTCTATCAGTCACCCATGTGTAATATTGGTTCAGCTTACTTGTTTTTAATTCCTTCTTTTTCTTCTCTGGAAGTGGAGGACATGCCCAGCCTGACATGTCTTGCTGCTCTGCATTTCATAACTCCTACAGTCTTTTGTCTATGTTCTTACCCTCCAACTGCTCCCCTTTTCCTCATTGACCAAATAAACGTGTTTACAGCTTATTGCCATGGTTTTCACTTAGGGACATCAGACCCCCTCACTCTCCCTGCAATTTACAAGCTTTTTTTTCTTCTGCCTAGTTCTGACAAAGGCTTGTATATGGATACCAAAGGAATACAAGAAATAAAGAGATTTATTAAATAACAGTAGACATAAGAGCCTTTAGGAACAACATACGTATTCATTGTTTCGCTGGTGAAAATAGGTGAGTAGGTATTAAGCACTAAGAATGTTAAGCAAGCAACATTTCTCAGCTTTTTACTTGTATTCAAAATTCTGTGATATCTGACAGAAGCAAATCCTGAAACAGATCTTACTTTACATTTAACATGAGAATTGTTTCAAGTGTTATTGTTTTTCTTTGATCTCCACTTTCTGCTGAAAGAAAGTAGTAATAGAAGCCCATTCCATGTTTAACTTCACACTAAACAAGCGACTGGATTTTAAATCAAGTGTTCCCAACCAAGGGTCCACAGGCTCCTTGCTTAATAGAACTGGCCCATAGCATAAAAAAGGTTTGGCATCCCTATTTTAAATGTTTTTAGTTCTCTGATCCACCGGTAACAATAAAATAGTGGGTCCCATACATTCAACATTCTGGACTATTCAGCATTGCTAGATGCCTGGAAATACAGTTGTTCGTCAGTAATCTTCTTTAAAACTGGCAAGTCAATAACTGCAAAATTAAAATCATACTACTAATTAACAATATCTTTGGCCCCTGTCCTTGCCTTCCATCTTCATCAACAACCACATCCTGTCTCAGGGCATGTTCCCATTCAAATAACAGAATAGGCAATACATTCCTTCCAACTGCACCCTCCCCCAGCTCCCCACCACCCCTTCCTTTATCACTATGTAGGAACACAGACTTTTCTGCCAGATGCTGACTATGTGGTGTCCAACATAATGATAAAATCAAATGCAGATCGGTGACTGATAGGGTGACCCTGAGCATCCAGTTAATTGTCATTTCAATTCTCCATCCCATTCTCACCGAGGGTTCTTTGCCTTGCTTAAAGTAAACTTGATTACACCTGCATTTTCACTCTCATGAGTTTCTTTGAATTAGTGTAATGTTTTGAAGTTACATAACACTGGTGACGAGGTATTTTAAAATGAATCCGAGACGGCTACTGACCTGTTAAATGGAGCGAGATGCTCAAAATAAAACAAAACGCAGCAGGATCATCAGCGAGTAAAAGGGTACTGCAGCCGTCAACATGCTCTTCAGATGGGAAGACATGATTGAGTTTTTTGTTAAGGCAGTAAACAGAGGTATTCAGAGTTTAAACTGTGAGTACCGGGTAATACAAATAAAATCAGAAATGGCTGGTCGCATCGGAAAAATTGACGAGTTTGATTATGCAACGGATAGTTGGCTCATGTATACAGAACTATTGGAACAGTATTTTGAAGCAATAATCAATGAGAAGGGAGTGCAAATTTTGTTAAGTGCATTAGGGTTAAAGGCATGCAGTTTGCTTTGAAGCTTGACTGCTCCAGCCAAACCTACAGAAGTGAACTTTGCTGCTTTTGTCAAAGTGACACAAGAACACTTAGAACCAAAGCCACTGTTGACTCAGAGCACTTTAGGCTTCATAAGCAGAATCAAACAGAACGGCAGCCTGTTTCGGTATATGTGGCTGAAATTAAGAGATTGTCACAGCATTATCAGTTCAATAATGGGCTTAACAATATACAGAGTCTTAAAAGAAAGTGCTAAAATTGGCTCCTAACTGAAGCACAGCTTACATTCAAATGAGCAATGTAAATCGTTACATTAATGGAAACCGCAGACAGAGATGCAAATGAGTTGCAGTCAGAAATGAAAGTGAGCGTGAATAAAGATGCAGCATCCAAATAGAAACCAGCTTGGCCAAAGCATCTTGTATTGAGTTGGAGTTTATAGCTAAGCAGGGAGGGGTGTTGTATATTTAGTATTTCAAGTACCGTAGATTCCGGATTATAAGCCGCTACTTTTTTCCCACATTTTGAACAGCTTTGAACTCTGCGGCCTATAATCCAGAGCGGCTAATACATGGTTTTTTTTCATGCCGCCTCGTAAACATTTTGCCTCGTAACAGTAGACCAATAAAATTGATGAGTAGTTCACAGAGGTCCAATGAAATTGTACGATAAATCAAGCGCACTTTCACAATTAAATTATTGTAAATCAGTCATTTGTACTCACCCTCATCAACATGGAAAATACTCGAAGAAAAGCAAGACCCGAGCGCGTCAGACCCGATTAGACCCGATCGCGTACGCAAGCGCGTCAGACCCGATTAGACCCGATCGCGTTACGCAAGCGCGTCAGACCCGATTAGACCCGATCGCGTTGCGCAAGCGCGTCAGACCCGATTAGACCCGATCGCGTTGCGCAAGCGCGTCAGACCCGATTAGACCCGAGCGAAAACGCTGCTTTTAAGTTAAAGTCAATCAATAACTTTTCCTGGTAGGCTGCAGTATATATATTTTTACCAGTCGCTAGGAGATATTGGAATGTTGTTCGTGCTGTTCAGTAAAAAAGTATATGCAACGTAATTTGTGTTACCGATACGTATGTATATTTAAAAGTAGCGGTGCGGCCTAAAATCCGGTGCGGCCTTTACAATTAAAAAATTGATTTTATTTCTAAAATTAGAGCCTGCGGCTTTTAATCAGGTGCGCTCTGTAGTCCGGAAATAACGGTAATCTTACATGTGTGTGTATAATATATAAATTGATTAAGCATTCTTGTTTAAATAACTACAGGTTATATGTAAAAGTGTTCATTGCATGCATCATCACGCTACCACCTGATACACATGTGCCCCGTTTAAAGTAAACTCGAATTACACTCATATTTTTGGACTCCTGTGTTTTTCTTTGAATTAATGTTTTGAAGTTACAAAACACAACGCAAATAGATGGAATTATGCCACATAATTATAGAAAACTATAATAAGTTAGACTAGGGGGTCCCAACAAAAGGTCTATGGACTCCTCAGTTAATGGTAGGGGTCCATGATATATAAAAAAAGGTTGAGAACCCCTGGGTTAGAGCATACCTGTGATACTGTGATTAGTTCTGAGCCCAGAACTTCGAAAGAACAAACAGATATTGGAAGCCACACCATTTTGATTACCAAAGTGATATCTGGACTCCCAAGTTAGAAGCAGTTATAACAACAAGGAGTTAATTCTCTGTAGTTTAGAATGTTATAATGGTGTTCATTTGAACATGATACGATTGAAAAAAAATTCAGATATTAAAATGGTTACCTTGTTAAATCGTTTGGAAAGCTTGATCTAGGAAACATAATTCAAAATTAATGCAACGCCTCTTAAAGAATGACATTTCAAAACACTTTTCACACACAAAAGGATAGCAGAAATTGGGACCCCTTTCCACATACAATTGTTGACAGACTAACAGAATTTTGCTATCCAAAAGCTATTAGATGATAAGTGGAAAATATTTATATGGAGTTACTCCAGAGATTACCCACAGCTTTATTGAAGGCAGGAGTATTAGTTGCTCACTTGCACCTCATTAGGGCAATCATTCCCAAAAACTGAACCTCAGTACCAAAATATTCCTGCGAGACAAATACCACAAAACAAGCTGAACTGAATTTTTTTTTAGGTTGAGCAGTCCATTTTCCTTTTAAGTGCTCGCAGTCTCTTTCTCAATAGCTTAAAATCATCAGTTTTCAGAAAAGAGTATTGCATGTTTTTGATTTGGGGGGGGTCAAGATTTTGTAAAGGTAAATTTGTATCAAGAAAATTTGTTAGAAGCATTAGGACAAAAAGATTTTCGCTCTCCTCCTCCAGCATTAAATAAAGGTTTAACTAAGATTCCCGGGACTAGCAGCCCGGGAATTTTAAATGGATAGAGCTTGAGCTGCCCAATGGGATGTCATTAAAGCCTTCTTTGAGAACTATGTCCTACTGAATTAGCATCTTAATATTTCTTCATTTTTATTTGCTTGGATTTTCCTCTCCTGAAGCTTAAGTAGGAGAGTTCAAGTTTAATAGCCACTCATTCATATACAAATACAGCCAAACAAAAGAGTGTTACCCCGGGGCCAAGGAGCAAAACACAATACCAACAGGCATGCACAGCACAAGGCACATAAAATAGTAAGCACATAAAGTATCAGTAAAATACAGTCACACAAAAATATTAATAAATCTCCTCATTTTTAAATTTTATTATTAGAAAGCTCTACATTACAAATGTAAATAATTATTGCAACTTAGACAGCTAATCAGATGAGACATCATTCCTTGATCAAATAGCATTACACAAAAGTACATACAAAATCAAGTTAATGCTGTATAGAATCAAGTCTTATCAGTGTTCTATAGAAACATCTGTTGAACTGTGGTTAACTGTGACAAAAATTAACTGCCCAAATCCTCCTAAAACAATACATCTATAAATCAGTCCATAATCATTACACTTGATAGACAATGGAACTGCTACAATACCCTATGTGGCCTCAGAATCAACTTGTTCATTCTTCAATCTTTTAAACTAAACTTCTCATTTTACTATCATGAACTGACAGCCAAATAAAAATCACGCCTCACAGCCATGATGAAACAACAGTATGGTAATTCCATCAACAATCGATGAGGTTCTGGTAAATAGTCCCATGTCCTTCAATATGCACTAACTTAAACATAGCAATTCCACATTTCAGCAGAAACTGGTTCAATTTAAAATCAAATTTAACTTGCTAAAGCTACCTTTAAATCTGCAGTGGTGCCTTCGATAGGGTCATAGTCACAGAGCACTATAGTGCAGAAACAGGCCCTTCAGCCCATCTAATTCATTCTAGCCTAGTCAGAATCAGGTTTAATATCACTGGCATATGTTGTGAAATTTGTTGTTTAGTAGCAGCAGTACATTGCAATACATAATATCTACAAGTTACATTATGTACATTACACTGCAAAAGTCTTCTACATACAAGGGTGCCCAAGATATTTGTAGAGCACTGTACTAATTTATGCATTGCACTGTACTGTTGCCACACAAGAAAAAAATCAAAACAAATGTGAGTGATGATAAACATGATTCTGATACGGGTCTCTATTGTGGACTGAGAATAGGAAGAGGGCAGGTGGGGGGGGGAATCATAGTTGGGGAAAAGATGGCGAGAGGAGGGAGTGAAAAAACACTAGAGAGACTGTCTGTAATGGTCAATAAACCAATTGTTTGGAATCAGATGACCTTCCCTGGTGTCTCCAGGCTGGGTGTGTGCTTTCAGGTTCCTGTATCTCCTTCCTGATGGCAGCAATAGGAGGGCATAACCTGGGTGATGGTGGCCCTTAATGATGGAAGGTCTTCGACCTAGTCCCATTGACCTGCAATTGGACCACAGCTCTCCATACTCCTCTCATCCAGCTTCCTACCAAAACACCTCTTGAACATTACAATTCTTACCTCCAGTTTATTTTTCCTTCCTTCAAATGAAACAAATGGACCAAAGCCTACTCAAGAATATGATGGCCAAGATATACCAGTAGAATTAAGACAGTCAGCCTACTAAGTCTACTCTTATTCCTAATCAAGAACGTATCATTCCCGGTCTTAAATACGTTCACTTGGTGGGGCATCCAAAACCTGCTGTGGCAACAAATTCCACAGATTTACCACCTCCAGCTGAAGAAACTCAACCTTTCCAGGGCCAGCACACCTTTCCTTAGATACAAGGCCCAAAATTGCTCACAATATTCCAAATGCAGTCTGACTGATGCCTTATAAAGCCTAAACAGTACGTCCTTAATTTTATATTCTAGTCCTCTTGAAATAAATACTAACGATATACTTGCCTTCCTTACTGCCAACTCAACTTCATGTTAACCTCAAGAAAATTCTGAACTAGACCTCCCAACGAGGCCAATTTTCTTGTATCTTCAATGTCCAAACAGTGGAAGGAGCAGCATTGTTGATATAAATGTCCTTCATAATATTTACTCTTTTATCCTCATTTTATTGCAATTCCCTGACAGCTGTCTGCCTCATTTCCCCTTTCTTGCACAACTACTCTCATTCACATTGTCTTTTTTCAGGTGCCCTTGGATTAGGTTTAGATCTAGTATCCCTATTATCATTTGATCCTTTTATTTTAGAAAAATACACATACAAGCATGAAAACCAACATGGAAACATGCAAATAGACTAAATACAAAGTTGCAACTGGTACTTGAATCATCTGATACAAGTAGCATTGAACAGTGGGCTGAAGGTTTATCACTATGCATCTATCTATGTTGATGTTAGATGAGAATGTTGTTGCCTGCAATATTTAACAGGATCTCCTTTGATAGAAGATGAAATCTAACTTATCAGTAACTTCAAAATAAACATGAAAACAAGAACTCATCTTGGATTTGATATTCCAAGTTGTACAAACTATGACCCAAATCCATGTATTTGCCAATAGCAAGGCAAGGCACAATCATGGTTTTGAAGCAGCACAACACCTCTTCTAGTTAGCTCAGAAGATAAATGCCCAACATATTGTAATGGTAAATGCACCGCTACAGTTTTTTCAAGATTCTGCGTAAATTTGCTTCTGCTTAATCCCCCTCTGCAGATTGTGCAGGGGAATGGGGGAAGAAAACAACAAGTCATCATGCAAGTATGTAACAATGATCAGAGATGTTCTTTGCATTCATACACAAGATGTCAGCTGAAATCATATCTGCAGTCACATCAAATGAATGGCATTGGAAGAAGCAGTAAACAAGAATTGTCTGTCAACCTTTCCTATATTTCCAGCTATAGGTAAAATGTCAGATTTTTGCTACTTGCAATTAACACCGTTGCCCCACAATACCTACATTGCTTTTGGATTCACCAACACAAGGCATTTCCTTTAAACAATGTACTCTTACACATTTGAAAAACACCAGAAAGCTTTCATTACTATGATTTGTTATTATGAATAATTGACTGCCCAGGAATTTACAGGCCAGGATGGACAGAAGGAAAAAAAGCATGTACTTAAAACCACAAAACACCAGATTTCTAAGCAATCAAGAAAATATATATATATATTTTGTTTGTACACTGGAATTCTACACCATATTGTACAAAATCAATTGATTATTAAAGCCATCTTAAATGTATTTTCAAGTACAGAAAAATAAGAAAATTGACAAGAAAATATGGTATTCTTTGGCAAAATGAGAAGAAATGCTCAAAAGAAGTCAATTTCCTCATGTCAGAAGCTTTCTCCTCCCCCAAACTTTTTTTTGTATTCCAAGCATTTTTTTCTTAAAAATTGATTGGGACTTACACAATGGACAATCAAATACAAGAACTCCTTTCTAAAACAAAATGCACTAATCTCTACCAAGTTCTTAAATGTACGATTCTTGTATACATTTACCACAATTATAAAATGTTATATGCCAATTAAAACAAAGTATATGCGGTTTTGTTTCTAACCTGGGGCTATAAAATTACAACCACCTGGCAACCTGTGAACTTCCCCCAACACATACCAATTAAACTCTGACTGATCTCATTTGAAATCCAGAAACGCAAGGGACAGTCAAGTAAGCAGCTAAACTAATTGTAAAATACTGTAATGAAGTTTCTATACATCATAAAATTAGCAGGAAACAAGAAAAATATTAAATCAAATTAATATTTGGTGTGACCACCCTTTGCCTTTAAAACTTCATCAATTTTCTCAGGAACACTGCCGTGCAGTTTTATAAGAATATCAGCTGGTAAGTTGTTCCTAGCATCTTAGAGAACTTGCCACAGTTCTGCAGACATCGTCTCACTTGCTTCTGTCTCTCCAGGTAAATCCAGACAGCTTCAATTATGTTGAGATCAGGGCTCTGTGGAGACCATACCATCTGTTGCAGAACTCCTTGTTCTTTGTTTTGCTGAAGATAGTTCTTTATGAGTGTTTGGGATCATTGTCCTACCGTAGAATGAAGTTGGGACTGATCAAATGGCTCCCCGATGGTGTGATGGATGAGAATCTGCTTATACTTCTCAGCATTGAAGATTCCATTAATTCTGACCAGATGACCAAATGCATTTGCAGAAATGCAGCCCCAACCATGTAGAGAATCTCTGCCGTACTTCACTGTTGGCAACAGACACCCATCCATCCATGTAGTGCTCTCCAGCTCTTCTGTGGACAAACTGCATCCTGTTTGAGCCAGAAATTTCAAAATTTGACTCACTAGTCCAGAACACTTGTTGCCCTTGTTCAGCAACCCAGTCCTTAAGTTTTTGTACTTAGCAGAGTCTCTTTGCTTCGCTTCCACTTCAGAGGAATAGCTTTTTGGCAGCAACTCTTCCATGAAGACCACTTCCGACAAGACTTCTCTGTACTGTTGAACAGTGTACTTGGGTTCCAGTGGTTTTTGAGAGTTCAGAGATGATAGCAGTGCTGGACTTTTTTACATTTAGAAGGGATGTCAGTTTGAGGCATCTCTTGTCAGCTACACTCAATTTCCATGGCTGACCACTGTGTTTCTGATCCTCAGTCTTGCCCATTTCTTTGATCTTCTTCAGAAAAGCTTGGTCAGAACATCTTAAAACTCCTGACTGCTGCAAAATTTCTGCATGGGATAAAACCTTGCTGATGTAAGATGACCACCTTGTGTCTTGTTGCTATGCTCACTCCAGTCCTGGTGTGAGATTAAACTGTCATGTCTGCCACACCTTTAATTTGGTTGTCCTTCGTCCAGCTTGATTCCTTCTACACGCATTTCAGTTCAAAGTTCAAATATTATCAGAGTACATACATGTCACCAAATACACCATGAGATTCTTTTCCCTGCAGGCATACTCAGCAAACCTATAGAGTAATAACTACTACAAGATTCAATAAAAGATCAACCAGAGTGCAGAAGACAACAAACAGTGCAAGTGCAAATATAAATAAATAGCAATAAATAATGAGAGCATGAAATAACAAGATAAAGAATACTTACAGTCAAATCATTGGCTGTGAGAATGTCGCAATAGATGGGTAGGTGAGTGGAGTTATTCCCTTTTGTTCAAGAACCTGATGGTTGAGTATCCTGAACAGTAACTGTACTTGAATCTGGTGGTGCGAGTCCTGAGGCTCTTGTACCTTCTACCTGATGGCTGCACTGAGAAAAGGGTATGGCCTGGTTGTGATGATCTTTGATAATGGATACTGCTTTCTTATGACAATGTTTCACGTAGATGAGCTCAATATTTGGAAGGCTTTAGCTATGATGGACTAGGTCAAATTCATTACCTTTTGTAGAAATTTCTATTCAAAGACTTTGGTGTTCCTATACCTGGCCATGATGCAGCCAGTCAACATAATCCCCACTACACACCTATAGAAGTTTGTTAAATTTTTTGATGTCATCCCGAATCTCTGCGAACTCCTAAGTAGAGGCATTGTCATGCCTTTTTAGCCAATAATTTTACATGCTGGGTCCAGGATAGGTCCTCTGAAATAGTAACACACAGGAACTTAAAAGTTACTGACCTTCTCCACCTCTGATCCTCCGATGAGGACTGTCTCATGGACCTTTAGTTTTCCTCTCAAGTCTAGAATCAGATTCTTTGTCCTGCTGACATTGAATGAGAGGTTATTGTTATGGCATCACTCAGCCAAAATTTGCCTCTTGTATGCTGAATCATCACCACCTTTGATACGGCCTATAACAGTGGTGTCATCAGCAAACTTGAACATGGTGTTGGAGCTGTACTTGCCACATGGTCACATGTGTAAAATGAATACAGCAGGGGGCTAAGCATACAGCCTTGTGGTACACCTTGTTGAAAGAGATCATGGAGATGTATTTGCCAATCCGATCTGGCTGGGGTTGACAAGTGAGGAAATCCAGGACCTAATTGCACAAGGGGATATTGAGGCCCAGGTCTCAAGAGTTTCCTGATTAGTTTTGAGGGGATGATGGTATTAAAATCTGATCTGTAACACATGATGAACATCCTGATGTATGCGTCTTAGCTGTCCAGATGTTCCAGGGCTTGTGAAGAGCCAAGAAGCTGGCATCTGCTGTGGACCTGTCGTTCCAGTTGGCAAATTGGAGTGGATCCAAGTCGCCTCTCAGGTTTCATCACCAGTCTCTCAAAACACGTAATCACTGTGGATGTAAGCGCAACTGGGCAATTGTCATTAAGGAAGGCCACCATGTTTTTCTTGGGCGCCAGTATAATTGAAGCCTGCTTGAAGCAGGTAGGTACCTCACACAATCAGCTTAGTTCATTCACAACATTATGTCATTGATCATTAGCACCCATTTGTTATCTTTGTTTAATCATGCACTGGGCTATATACCTACAAAGTAATCACATTTCAATTTGGAAAATCGTTAATACTTAAAATGTTTCATTCTTTAATGAAGTACAAGACTTCCTCTGTAACATTTAATATTTTGGGAAATGAACATTTGGAAATCTAAAATTTGCTCTTTTCTAATGACACACTATTGCAGAAGACAAAAATAAACATCTAAAACAAAATTTATATTACAAAAACCCTAGGGTGCTAAGACTTTTACACAATGGATGCAGAGCTTATGAAAGCATGCCTCAACTAAAAAGTTTTAACTGCCTCTTACATTAGTTAAAAGCTCCACCCTGACTCAAAGCAGTTACTGAGGAACCTGGCAACGTCAATTTTCTGATGAGGTCATGGAGTCATATAGCCTGGGAACAGACTCTTTGGTGCAACTTGTCCACTGAGCTTGTGCCATCTACCTGCATTCGACTCATTTTGCTCTAAACCCTTTCCATCCATGTTATTTACGCAGATGAATTTTAATTGCTCCTGAAGTACATGCCTCAACCGCTATTTCAGGCAGCTCACTCCAAATCTGCACTACCCTTTCTGTGAAGAACCTGTTGCTGATGTCCCTCTTAAAACAAGTGATAAGGAGGACACATGTACAGAGGGATGGTCTGACGGATCATGGAGTTAAATGTGTTGAAAGAATAAGTAAATTTAAGAAGGACAACAAAATTCTAGGGGCGTATAGCCCGATGGGAGTTCGGGGAGCTGGGTTAAGCACAATAGGCAGCGATTCAAACAGAGAGAGGAGAAATGGGCTAAAAATTCTATATCTGAATGCACGAAGTGTCAGAAATAAGGCAGATGAGCTTGAAGCCCAGGTGTGAATGGGTAACTATGATGTTGTTGGGATAACGGAGACATGGCTGCAGGGAGATCAGACCTGGGAAATGAATGTACAAGGGTATACGTGCTATCGTAGGGACAGAAATGTGTGCAGAGGGGGTGGGGTGGCCCTGTTGGTGAGGAATGAGATTCAGTCCTTTGCAAGGGGGGACATAGGGTCAGGAGAAGTAGAGTCTGTGTGGATAGAACTGAGGAACAGTAAGGGCAAAAGGATCCAAATGGGTGTTGTCTACAGGCCACCAAACAGTAGCATGGATATTGGGTGCAAGTTGAATAGGGAGTTAACATTGGCATGTGGCAAAGGTAATGTCGCAGTAGTCATGAGGGATTTCAACATGCAGGTGAACTGGGAGAATCAGGTTGGTGCTGGACCACAGGATAGGGAGTTTGTAGAGTGTAGATGCATTCTTGGAACAGCTTGTACGAGAGCCGACCAGGGACAAGACTATTCTGGATTTAGTGTTATGTAATGAACAGGATTTGATAAGCGATCTCGCAGTAAAGGAGCCATTAGGAGGTAGTGATCATAATATGATAAGCTTTTATCTGCAATTTGAGAAGGATAAGGGCAGCTCGGAGGTGTCAGTGTTGCAGATGAACAGGGGAAACTATGGAGCCATGAGGGAGGAGCTGGCCAAAGTTGACTGGATGGATATCCTAGCAGAAAAGACAGTGGAACAGCAATGGCAGGTATTCTTGGGAATAATGCACAAGGTGCAAAATCAGTTCATCCCCCAGAGAAGGAAGGATTCAAAGGGGGGAAAAGGGGCCACAGTGGTTGACAAAGGAAGTCAGAGATTGCATAGCATTAAAAAAAAAGGAAGTATGACAGAGCTAAGGTGAGTGGGAGGACGGATGATTGGGAAGTTTTTAAGGAACAACAGAACTTAACTAAAAAGACAATACGGGGAGAAAAAATGAGGTACGAACGCAAGCTAGCCAGGAATATAAAGGAAGATAGCAAAAGCTTTTTTAGGTATGTGAAGAGAAAGAAGATAGTTAAGAACAATGTTGGGCCCTTGAAGAATGAATTGGGTGAAATTGTTATGGGAAACTGAGAAATGGCAGAAGAATTTAATGAGTACTTTAGATCTGTTTTCACTAAGGAAGACACAAGCAATCTCCCAGATGTATGGATCTCCCAGATAGGGTAACAGGGGAAATGAAACAGATTGACATTCGAAAGGAAACGGTGATGAGAAGACTGATGGGACTGAAGGCTGACAAATCCCCAGGTCCAGATGGTCTGCATCCTAGGGTACTAAAGGAGGTGGCCCTGGAAATTGCGGATGCATTGGTAATCATTTTCCAATGTTACTTAGATTCAGGATCAGTTCCTGAGGATTGGAGAATGGCTAATGTTATCCCACTTTTTAAGAAAGGAGGGAGGGAGAAAACAGAGAACTATCGTCCTGTCAGCCTGACATCGGTGGTGGGAAAGATGCTAGAGTCCATTATTAAGGATGAAATAGTGGCATATCTAGATAGCAGTGATAGGATTGGGCCGAGCCAGCATGGATTTACCAAGGGTAAATCACGCTTGACTAATCTGTTGGAGTTTTTCGAGGATGTAACCAGGAAGTTAGACGGGGGAGATCCAGTGGATGTAGTGTACCTCGATTTTCAGAAGGCATTTGATAAGGTCCCACATAGGAGATTGGTGGGTAAAATCAAAGCTCAGGGGGGAAGGCATTGACATGGATAGAAAACTGGTTGGCAGATAAAAAGCAAAGGGTAGCGGTGAATGGGTATTTCTCGGAATGGCAGGTGGTGACTAGTGGGGTGCCACAGGGCTCGGTATTGGGACCACAGCTGTTTACAATTTACGTCAATGATTTGGATGAAGGCATTGAAAATAACATCAGCAAATTTGCTGATGATACTAAGCTGGGTGGCAGTGTGACATGGGATGAGGATGTTAGGAGAATTCAGGGTGACTTGGATAGGCTGGGTGAGTGGGCAGATACTTGGCAGATGACATTTAATGTGAATAAGTGTGAGGTTATCCACTTTGGGAGTAAGAACAGGAAGGCAGATTATTATCTGAACGGTGTAGAGTTAGGTAAGGGAGAAATACAAAGAGATCTAGGAGTCCTTGTTCATCAGTCACTGAAGGTGAATGAGCAAGTGCAGCAGGCAGTGAAGAAGGCTAATGGAATGTTGGCCTTTATTACAAAGGGAATGGAGTACAAGAGCAAGGAAATCCTCTTGCATTTGTACAGAGCCCTGGTGAGACCACACCTGGAGTATTGTGTACAGTTTTGGTCTCCAGGGTTAAGGAAGGACATCCTGGCTGTAGAGGAAGTGCAGCGTAGAATCTCGAGGTTAATTCCTGGGATGTCTGGACTGTCTTACGCAGAGAGGTTAGAGAGACTGGGCTTGTACATGCTGGAATTAAGGAGATTGAGAGGGGATCTGATTGAAACATATAAGATTATTAAGGGATTGGACAAGATAGAGGCAGGAAATATGTTCCAGATGCTGGGAGAGTCCAGTACCAGAGGGCATGGTTTGAGAATAAGGGGTAGGTCATTTAGGACAGAGTTAAGGAAAAACTTCTTCTCCCAGAGAGTTGTGGGGGTCTGGAATGCACTGCCTCGGAAGGTAGTGGAGGCCAATTCTCTGGATGCTTTCAAGAAGGAGCTAGATAGGTATCTTATGGATAGGGGAATCAAGGGATATGGGGACAAGGCAGGAACCGGGTATTGATAGTAGATGATCAGCGGTGCAGGCTCAAAGGGCCAAATGGTCTACTTCTGCACCAATTGTCTATTGTCTAAATGTCTCACCTCTCATTTTAAACTTACACATTCTTGCTCATCAACAGGAAAAGAACAGGAACAGGCTCCTCATGATCTCATATCCCTCATTATGTTTACAACTATGGGGGTTCCACAATAGCATAGAGGTTGACGTAACACTATTACAGTGCCCGTGTCCCAGGTTCAATTCCAACACTGCCCGTGAGGATTTTCTCTTGTGACTGTGTGTGTTTTCTCTGGGTGCTTCGGTTTCTTTTCACATTCCAAAGATGTATGGGTCAATAGGTGTAATTGCTCACATGGGTGTAATTGGGCAGGACTGGCTCATTGGGCCAGAAGGGCGTATTACTCTTCAGTATATCTAAATAAATAATACACCAATAACATAACCCCTGAATCTCCTACAGTCCACCAAACAAAGTCTTAGTTTACACAACCTCTATTTGTCACTCAAGCCCTGCAAGTCCAGGCCATGTCCTGGTCAATCTTTTCTGCACCCTTTTTCTAATTTAGTAACATCTTTTCTATCATAGTGTAACTAAAACTGTACACAATACTCCAAGTGTGGCTTCACCAATATCTTGTGCATCATAACTTCCCAATTTCTGTACTCAATGTTCTGAATGATGAAGACCAGTGTGCCAACACCTTCTTCATCACTGTAACTGCTTATGGCACTGCTTTCAGTGAACTGTGCATCTACACTCAGATCCCTCTATTCCATAGCACTCCTCAGGTCAGTACCTTTCACTGTACAAATCCTCCCTGATGGGATTTCCCAAACTGCAATACCCCACATTTGTCTGGATAGAAAGACATTTGCTAATCCTCAGTACCTACCCAATCTAGATATAGATATACATATAGAGACACACATTTTATAACCTTCCACGTTATCTACATCACCTGCTTTAGTATCAACAACAGATTTACTAACCATGCCAAACATTCACATCCAAATCATTTGCATAAATTACAAATAACAAAGGTCCCAAAGCCAACTGCTGTGGCAAGCTACTAAACACAGACCTCCAATTTCAGAAACAACCCTCACACATCACCCTCCATTTCCTACCACTGAAACAATTACAAATCCAATTCACCATCTCCCCAGAGCCCACACAACATAAACTTCCAAACTAGCAGCTCTGTGTTTAAAAACTTGTCATACCTCTTTGAACTTGCACCTTCTCACCTTAAATGCATACCCTCCAGTATTAGACATTTCAATCCCAAGATAAAGTTACCAGCTGAATCCTATGCCTTCCATAATCTTGTAAACTTCCATCAGATCTCCCATCAGCCCTTTCCAATCCAGAGAAAATACCCTAGATTGTGCAACCTCTCCTTATAGTAACATTCTCTTTAATCAAGGCAGCATCCAGGTAAAACTCTCCTGCACCACATCCAAAGTCTCCACATTCTTCTTTTAATGGGGTGACCAGAATTAAATGCAATACAGTACTCCAGATGTAGATGTACTCAATTGGAATTTTATAAATCTGCAACATACAGTAACTTCCTGATTTTTATAATTAGTGTCTCAACTAATAATGGCAAGCATGCATTCAACCTGTGAAGCCATTTTCAGGCATCTATGGACTTGGACCCCAAGATATCTCCGTATACCAACACTGTAAAAGGTCTTGCCATTAATAGTGTACTATTTACTTTGAATATCCCAAAGTGTAACACTTAAGATTTGGCTGGATTAAACTTCATCTGCCATTTTTCTGCCCATATCTGTAACCAATCTATAACCCATTGTTCCCTTTGGAAATCTTCTTTACTATCCACACCACCATCAATCTGTATATCACCTGCAAAATTACTAACCCACCCATCTACTTTTTTCAAGAAGTTTAAAAAAAAAGTTGCCCAGCATATTTTAATTAAATGATTATTCAGAAACCACTCTATGGGCACAGGATTTGCTACTGAAACATCAGCAAGCAAAAGGACACATTCTATTCAAAACACAGTCTGTGTCATAAGATTTTTAAATATTAATTATTGAGATACAGTGCAAAATAGGCCCTTCTGACCCTCCGAGCCACACTGCCCAGCAATCCCCCAATTTAATCCTAGCCTGATCATGGGACAATTTATGACGACTAATTAACCTACCAACAAGAAGGTCTTTGGCTGTAGAAGGAAACTGAAGCACCGGGAGGAAACCCACACAGTCACGAGTGGAAAATGTACAAACTCCTTACAGGCAGTGGTGGGAATTCTACCCCGATCACCTGTACTGTAAAGCATTGTGCTAACCACTATGCTGCTTAATGAAACATAGAACTATTATAGGATTTGCAACTGCATCATGTATATATGACGTTTGTGCACATACACAGTGCAGTTAGAGTGTACAAATGTACAGTGGAGAGCATTCTAACTGGTTGAATCACTGTCTGGCATGGGCTACAATGCACTGGATGAAAAAAAAACTGCAGAGGGCTGTAGACTCAACCAGCTCCATTCATGGACACTAGCCTCCCCACTACTGAGGACATCTTCAAAAGGTGGGCCTTAAGGTGGCACACCCTTGAAAGACCCTCACAATCCAGGACATGCCCTTTTCTCATTACTACCATCAGGGAGGAGGCACAGGAGCATGAAGACACACACTCAACGTTTTAGGAACAGCTTCTTCCCCTCCCAGTCAGATTTCAGAACAGTCCATGAACACTATCTTACCATTTTACTGTCCTTTTACACCATTTTTAAATATTTCTTACAGTAACATTAATTTTATGTATTGTACTGCTGCAGCAAAACAAATTTCACAACACATGGCAATAACAAAAAACCTGATTGTGATTCTGTAGGCACACACTCATTGTTTTAATAACAACTTCTATCAATCCGACAGATTTCTGAGCAGTCTATGAAAATCTTCTTGCTATTTTGCTCATTTTACACTATTTTCAAATTTCTTAGTAACCTATCATTTATGTATTGCACTGTATTGCTGCCACAAAGCAAATTTCACAACATATATCAGTAATAATAAACCAATTGTGAATAAACCAGTTACACAGTTTAGAAACTCCTTTTGCTCCCCCCATATCCACTGCACTACCTGTGTTTAGACTAAGGACTGCATACATAGCACAAACATAAGACACTCTGTTGACGGATTTCAAAATGCCTTATGAATAGCAGTTTAAGAAAATTATAAATTAAATTTATTGTACTAAAATACTTTACAAATTCAACACTATGAGAAAGGAGCCTATAAAAAAATAAATAATTATAGCAATGTCTGAAATAGATTGAGTTAACATAGTATGTTCATTAACATAATTTTCCTTTAAAACTTCTTATAATTTCTCTTGCATCTGAACAAACTACTCCCAATTTTACTTCAGGACTAGATATCATTTATTAGCTTTCATTTGGATCACAAATTTTATTCACTGAAATAATTGGGTACAAACAGATGAAGACATATTCAGGATGCAGATTTCCTTTAGAGCCATAGTATAACAAAAAATTACAATAAATTGCTTAAGCTATAAATATTGTAGAAATGAGAGACAAATGTTGTTAAGTTCACCTCTCAAAGTCCAACTCTATGTCCCCATCGTGAGAGGTAGAAACTGGTAAGGCCAGCCAACAGGGCTCTGGTGAAGCTGTACAGACTAATCCTCTGTACAGTGGATGCATTGGACTGCAGAAGTGTTGATGAACTTTAACCACAGCATCAACTTCAGAGGACGATGGAGATTGGTGGTTATCAATTGCCTGTGCTCCACTTAGGAGCCAAGGATCCAAGTACAGTGAAGGTCACTATAGCCATTGTGTGAATACCAAAATCCGGTCTAGTGCATACTTGCACAATTCAGCTCTGCTGTGAATTATACTGGAAGTTGTTACACTGAAACCATTAATAAGTGCTCCCATAATATTTATCAGAAGTGTGCAGATTATAAGATTTATTAGCATATATACTTGATTTGATGCCAGTGTTGCCATCATGGAGATCAATGTTGAATCACACCCTTTCTTCAAACACAGCTACATATGCTAAATATGGGAAGGAACCCCATTGCTAACACTCTATCTCACCAATTCCTTTCTGCAACAAAACTATTTAGAAGATGTTATTAATAGCAATGGGCAATTGCTGGGTGATTTTGGCTGTTGCTGCAATTCCATAAATATTTTGTATATTGAGATGCTTTAATGCAACGTGACAAATGCCAATAGCTTTTTTTTTGCTTTCAAGGTTTCTGCACAAGCAGTTATCAAACATAAATGTAAATATAGCATTTCCATCATGACTGAGAGAATTAGTAAACTAAGCACGGCAGGTCACTGGAAGACTAAAGTAAGGAGAAAGCAAGCAGTCAAGAGACCATTAAAAACCAGGTGTTTATGAACTCTCCAACATACCTGGAAGATGCAGGCTCTGGATACCTGGATTGCCTGCTGTATACCCGGACACTTCCTGGGGTCAAAACTGCTGTCTCTGGCAAGTGTGCCAGCTACTAGACAAGATAATAATTGCACTCAGTAAAAAAAAACAAAAAAAAAAACACCAAGCCACAACATGTCACAATTGTTAAATGGAACTTGTGGCACTGCAGGATAACATCAAAAGGCACTAAGGTGCCTCCAATTCAGTATGAGCTTCCAGTCTGTAATACGCTTTACTCAGGAAAGAGATAGCATTTCTTTTCCTCCTGCCACGTAGAGGTAACATTTTTTCCCCGAGGATTGCAAACTTTCTTTAGTACCAGATGCTACTGAGAAGGGCCTTGGCCCAAAAGGTCGACTGTTTATTAATTTCCATAGATGGTGTCTGACCTGCTGAGTTTTTTCAGCATTTTGTATGTGTTACTGAAGCATACATATTGCTTTATAGATGACACGTGGTAATTCTGCTGCTTGAGCTTTGTGCAAGTCGTGATCGAATGTGAAGGGTTCAGTCCTGGACGGCAAGGGCTATCCATCGGCAGCAGGACCTTTATTTCAAATGCATAACCCAATCACATGATTCTGGAACGCATACACTGAGCTCAATTTCACAATGTGACAAATTAAACCTCATAGAAACAACATTTCCACTGCCTGGTCTGATCTGGAGTTGCCATGCAGTACCTAATAAGGTGGCAGTGAGATTTGAGATCCTCTATTGGCTGTTGCGCAACTTGTGCAGTCCGGCCATGCAAATCTGCTATGCAATCAAGAGAATGAAGTGGAGGAGGAAATTGGAAGAGAATGGAAAACTGCTTAGATGAAACACTTTCTTCCTGGGTTGTCTGTGACAAACTAACTGGAGTGTATAACTGGTTAGTACAATCTCAGGTAAGCAAATAAACAAAAATAAAAATTGTGTATGCTGGAAAGAGGAAATAAAAAACAGAAAATGGTGGAAGAGAGCTTAGCAGGTCAAACACCATCTGTGAAAGCAAGCCAATCTTTTCTTCGATCTAAACCGCTGAGTTTTCCAACCCTAGCCATCAGCTGCCTGGTAAGACAACATGCAAAAGTAAAGCGAACAAAATAGAAATACTCCAAACCAAAGTTATAACTGAGATTATGTCACACTGATTACAACCACAAGCTGATCAACCTTGTACAGTTCACTGGTCTGGTGTGTTTTTGCTTCAAAATGATCCTTAGCTGCAATTCTCCTGAAGCCCCAGCTGAAAGAGAAGGGTGCTTCTGAAGATCAACACAAGCAACTCAATGACCCTGCCATTGCCCCTGCTGACTGAGCACAAGAAACTGCCATCCATGACCCAGCAGAATCACTGGTGGAGAAGCTGGAGTGGCAAACTGAATGCTGCTCTGAGGTAGGATCAAGTTCCACATAGCCACAGCCACTGCCCCAAAGCATCACTTCAGCAATACTTGTTCCCAACTGGGAGAACAACTTCTCAACCCGACAAGCTCCTTCAACACTGTTCCAGACCCATGAAAGCCAACGTATGTTAGATATTAATTTGTTTTCCCTCCTTCCCAATTCTGATGAAAGATCCTCAGCCTGATATGTTAAATCTGTTTCTGCTTCACAGATACTACTTGATCTCCTGAGTTTCCAACACATTCTGTTTTCACCTCACGGTAACAACCATCTGAAGCCATCATTGCGGCAACTTGAGCTTATCTGAGCAATCTGAGCTTTCATTGTCAAGCTTTATGCCAGCATTGAGAAATTGCTGCTTTTGCAAAGGAAATTATTGCATAAACCAGATATTGCACTGTAGTTGAGTACATCTGTGTACAGTTGGGCATTGCTTCTGGGCAGATAAGGACCACAAGACACAGGAGTAGAATTAGGCCATTCAGTTCATCAAGTCTGCTCCACCATTCCATCATAGCTGATCCACAATCCCAATCAACCCCATGCACTTGTCTTCTCGTCATATCCTTTAATGTCCTGACTGATCAGGAAACCATCAACTTCCACCTGTTACGAAAACCCCGTAACCAGGTAACTTACCAGCAAAGATAGATGGATCAGCTGAGTCTGATGCTACTATTTTCAAACGTTTTATTCAAAAAGGGGCACAAACGTAAGGTTAATACAAACATTCAGATCATATACGTCGTCAATACTCAATCTAAAACACCGGTGTAATAATAATTAATCAGAAATAAGCTCTATAGTTGTCTAGGGGTAATACTGAGTCCAATTGAATATTAAAGTCACTTAGAAATCTGCAGTCTTTTCCGTTTGGGAACCGCTGGCATTTCACGTGTTGGAGAGAGAGAGGACTGGTGAGAGAAAGAACACTTGCCCGTTGTCTTTGCGAAACAATTCCCTGGAATCAGTTGTTAGCTAAAAGCGATTTTCCTTTGGCTTCAGCCACAGATTCCCGATCCGGAATCTGACGCACGTGGCCTCCTAAAAAAAATGGCTTCCCGCTCCCACGGGAATCGGTATCATGCTTCCTTGGTGTCTCCTTGGTGCGTCTGAGGGTCCTCCCCTCAGACCCGCCTTTATATTTCTTCACGGGATCGCAGGTGTCAATCAAGTTGCAGGTAATGCGATTTCTCTCTCAACCAGCCCACTTTGCCCGAGGGCTTTTCAGGTGGTCTCCATGAGACAATAGTCAAAGTCACTTTTATTCTGCTTCTTGGAAGAACGTGGTCTTTCGCACGTCTCTCTCTCTTGGGTCAGTTGACCCCCCTTAACTAGAGTTCTTGCGATTTTCACAAAGGAGGGGGCCAACGGCATAACACACCTTAAAACAGACCCATGGACTTGGCCTTCACGCTATCTGTGGCAGAGCATTCCACAGGTTTACTACTCTCCGGCTAAAATAATTCCTCCCCAACTCTGTTCTAAAGGGTTATCCTTATTGAGGCTGTGCCACCCACCATTGGAAACATCCTCTCCACATCCACCCCATCTAGTCCATTCAATATCTGGTAGGTTTCAATGAGATCCCCCCACATTCTTCTAAATTCCAGTGAGTACAGGCCCAAAGCTGCCGAATGCTCCTCATATGTTAACCCTTTCATTCTCGGAATCATCCTTATGAAACTTCTCTAGATTCTCCCCAATGACAACACATCCTTTCTGAGATACGGGGCCCAAAACTGTTGACAATACTCCAAATCTGGCCTGACTAGTCTCTTTAAAAGCCTCAGCATTATCTCCTTGCTTTTATCTTCTATTCCCCTTGAAATAAATGCCAACATTGCATTTGCCTTCTTTATCACAGACTCAACCTGTAAATTAACCTTCTGGGAGCCTTGCATGATGACTCCCAAGTCCCTCTGCACCTCTGATGTTTGAACCTTCTCCCCATCTAAATAATAGTCCACAATATTGTTCCTTTTACCAAACTGCATTATCATAAATTTCTGAACATTGTATTCCATCTGGCACTATTTTTTGCCCATTCTTCCAATTTGTCCAAGTCCTGCTGCAATGGGCTTTGCTTCCTCAGCACTACCTAAATGGGATGCTTTGCCACAATACCATCAATTCCATTATCCAAATCATTGACAAAATTGTAAAAAGCATCAGTCCCGATGCTGACCCCCTGAGGTGCACCATTATATATACACGGTCTTCTATTTCGTGCTGCATTGCTTGAGATGCAGCTCAGATTAAGTATCCATCAGTTCTCTTAATATTACTTCTTTCTTGCAGAATCTCTACGTGAAGGAACAATATTTGCTGTAGTAACACTCAATACAAAAAAAAAGATTCCTCAGCTTTCCCAACAGCCACAATGCAAAAGAGTCAGGTGACTAGTAGAAAATTCCATTTTTGATGTTCATGAGAGCAGTAGATATGTCTCACAAGGACAGTTACAGTTTTTTGACTTAACCTCATAAAAAGGGATTCTAACAAGAAAATAAATATAACAATCCTGCAGTCAAATTAAACATCGCTAAATTAATTGATCTTTTTTGCATGCATTTTCATACCACTTACACAAGGAAGCTCTGGGTTCAGACAGTTGAACCCACTTATCATTCCGCTTCCCCATAACTTCATACAATTAAGAACTTCATCACTGTCACTAAACCACAAGACCATAAGGCATAGGAGCAGAATTATGCTATTCAGCCATCAAGTCTGCTCTGCTTTTTAATCATGGCTGATTTAATTTTCCTCTCAACCCCATGTCCCTGCCTTCTCCCTGTAACCTTTGACACCCTTACTAATCACAAACCTATCAACCTCCACTTTTAATATACCCACTGACTTGTCCTCCACAGCCATCTGTGGCAATCAATTCCATAGATTCACCACCCTCTGGCTGAAGAAATTCCTCCTCATCTCTGTACTAAAAGGACATCACTTTAATCTGAGCTGAGCCCTCTGGTCCTAGACTCCCATACCATTGGAAATAGCTTCTCCACATCCATTCTATCTAGGCCTTTCAATATGTTTCAATGAGATCCCCCTCATTCTTCTAAACTCCAGTAAGTACAGGCCCAGAGCCAAAAGCTCCTTATACATTAACCTTTTTATTCCCAGGATTATTCTCAATAACCTTATCTGGACCATCTCCAATGGTAGCACATCCTTTCTCAAATAAGGGACCAAAAACTGTTCACAATATTCAATGTGCGGCCTGACTAATGTCTTATACAGCTTTAACATTACATCCTTGCATTTATTTTTCCAGCCCTCTTGAAATGAATGCTAACATTATGTAGTCTTATCACTGACTCAAGCTGCAAGTTAATCTTTAGGGAATCCTGTATGAGCAATCCCAAGTCCCTTTGCACTTGCAATTTCTGAATTCTTTCTCATTTAGAAAATAGTCTACAACTTTATTCATTTTACCAAAGTGCATGACCATAGTCTTCCCAACACTAATACTCAAGTAGTTTCTGAGAGGCTACAGTGGTAGATTTTGCATATTATATTCATCAATGTTTATTGCACAAGATATTTATGATATTCAAAATATGAGTAATTCAAAACAACACAAGAATATAGATTATGACCATTACACGCTATTAATTTACAGCATACAGAGACACCCGAAACATTATGCAACTTTGTTTCAAGCAATTTGTCAAACTGCAAATACACAAAAACAAAATATTTTAAAAAAAATATTGAGCCTGCAGCACAACTTAAGTGCAGATGTCATGAGCTTACATTTGTACTTCACACAATCTTAGTCCCTTACTTTTGAGTCACAAGCTGAAGAATTCAGGAAAGCGTTGCCCTTGTAGCATCTATATTGTGAAACTGACTTTCCGAAAGTTGAAAAAGAAAATACTGAAATGCACATAATGAGTAATTTACAGACATAACATTATATCAATATTTCATGGTAGACTCTTTATAAACTATTGCCAAACCTCATAACTTGCTTACATATTAATACCTTGATCAAAGTTAATCGGTACACAATATCAATCAACATTCTGTGAAGATATATGGTATACTTAGCACTTCACCTCAAAAAGCACAAAATTTTGCATAAGTAGTGTTCTTTTTAGCACCATATAGAAATTTTTTACTAATATCTTGTGCTTAACTGTTCTCACAAAACCAATATTCCGCAGATCTAGCTTTTGTATGTTCCCTTCCCACTATATGAATGAACCAATCTCAAAAGCAGTTTAACACCTCTCAAGATATATACAGCAATGATTAACACGGGTCTTACCAACAAAAAATATGCTTCTATAATTCTGCAACAGATTTCTATTGACAAAATAGAATCACGTGAACAAGCTATTCTGGATCCCTTAGATAATTAAATTTGCAACTTAATTTTCACAACATACTACTCTAACACAAAACAGGCATCTTCAGTAAATAAAATTCCAGCACTCTGAGGTGCCTTCTCTTATAACCTCTTAAAAAAAAGTATTTTCATAGATATGCCAAAGTAGATTTATATCTCATGTCCAGTAAATGCTAATGTACACACAAATGAAGAGTTGCAATCATGCTCTTGAGTTGATAATCCACTATGGGATTTAAACAATATTCTTCACATAATGATTGGAGTAATTGCAAAATAATAACATTCTTCTATACAATAATATTCACCCCCCCCCCCCCCCAGTTGAATGGTTTGTAACTGTAACCACCCATCCTCTGCAAACAATACAGGCATGTGAAACAAATTTTCTGTTTGTATCCAGCTGCTACTTGCTTAATAAGACATTACTTGAAGCCTAAGTTGACACAATTTCCAATTTCACAAAGTTATATTTCCCTTTGTCAATAAAGTATATGCAAACACAAAACAAAAATTACTTATATTTTCTCTGCTTGTCTCCATGAAAGCAGCAGTGAAAATGAACTTATGATTAAAGAAAGCCTTACCTTTTGTAGACTGGTAGGATTGAGCTGAGTTTTGTCAATTATTTTAACAGCAACCTGAAAAAGATTTTGACAGTAATTAACAGAATGATTATTTCATTATTTTACATTTAAAATTTTTTAGCTAAAATGCATGTACTCTTAGATGAATAGCATTAGTATTCATTTTATTCTTAGCCACTGGTTTAAGTTTCAGAATCATCTGACATTCAAATATGCCCCATTCAAAAAAAACCAAGCATTTTGCGAAAAGCACCTGTAAGGTTTGGTCCAGGAATTTATTTAGAAGATGAGACTTAAACATTTTCCTTTCATTGAAAATAAAACAAATCATTTTCTCTTAAATTATCCTATGTTAATCTTCAACAGACAGAATCTTTAAAATCAGAAATAGTTTTGCTTCTAATTGACAAAAATATGGCTAAAATGAAGATAATAGGAAGCAAATCTATAGTTTCATTAGTAGCATTCCTCTTTACATCTTAAATATCTTAGAACACCAACAACGATTCTGATGTCACTTCAGAAGTATCTCAGAAAATCTTGCTGCATCCACCAAAAGATACCAGAGATAAGGAACAGAACAGCGACATTTGAACTTCTTCGGCCTACATATTATCAATGTGGACCACAAGCCTGCTTCACTCTGCCATTGGCATGCCGAAACTATCAGCATGAATGCCTCAGCCTTTGCAGGTCAATAGAAACAACAAATGATATGCAGAGGAACTCAAATAAGATTATTAAAACTTCTAAAAGTCTGTTAGTGAAATACGCGTATACAAGATTAAGAAATGACAAAATAGTTGCAATAGAACAGTAATGGATATGAGATTCTGATAGAGCTGAAATAAACAAAATAAAACTCACTTCCCTTCCAGTTGGAACATGTCGTGCTAATTTTACTTTTGCAAAGTTTCCCTTGCCGATAGTCTTTAGCAGCCTATAATTTCCAACGTGGGGTTGCTCTTCGGTCGTAGATGCCACTGAGTTCCTACATCGTGGCAGATTTTGCCTGCTACTCGACTTGGAGGGCTGGCTTTGTGATTCGCCATATCCATCAAGGGAAGTGTGCTGGAAAAGTAGATACATATTATTTTAATCATTTCATGTTAATCAGGTGTATGGTTTAAATGCACATTTTAATTGCTTGCAACAACTTAGATTTACCATACCAGTATTTTTCATAATAATCCACATAACTGTCACATTAATGCTCAGCAATTCTGCTGCAACAACGAGGACTTGGATGACTTCAGCATTATTGGTTCATTCCACCAAAGCATAAATGATTAAGAATGGCACAATGCAACTCATCACTGACAAAATGAATCATTGTTTTTTAAAAAGTACCCATTTGGGGAGGGGAGCAACATACACACACTGAAGATTAGCCGATTAGTGATAAAATAGACCAACAATATTTTGGACTTGGGTTAGGCTGGTGTGTAGTCCACCTGACCCTTAACCTTCCCAGTGAGTCGTCAGTTTTGAATAGTCACCAACCTATATTCCTCCTTGAAATATGCCAGGAGTAACTGAACGAATTATGAAATAAACATTAGCAGTAATGCCGATTGTAATCTGCATATTGAAAACTCCCACAATAATATATCAAACTGAAAGATACTGCGTCAGTCCGAAGTCTGCATTGAGCGACACGAAACCGGGTCGGAGCTCTTTTGTGGTCCTTGTCATTGGGCTGCACCCCATAGTCAAAGACAGCCTTAAAAGGATATTTCAGGATTGTAAGGGTACGAGGGATGGTTGTGAGTGAGCACACCACGCAAATGGCAGGCAGGTTTTTAAATTTAGTCTGAATGAAAGAATCACTCCACGGGAAATAATAAAACGCTTCTGCTAGCAAAGCCGGGGAGAGAGGCCTGTGTGCCTGACGAAGCGGGCGAGTCAGAGCCTCTGTCCGCTGCTCTCTCTCTCTCTGGGATTTTTTTTCTTTTGCTGGATCCATCTCTGAGAATCCCCCGCGCCGCCGCCGCCGCATCCCTCACAGCCACAAATACCCCTGCACATTCGGACAGCGGCTCTCAAGCTCTCGGCTGACCCAGTCGCCTTAAAAGTAGCATCGTTTTTTAAAAAGAAACATAATTTCACTCACATTTTCTGTGTCTCGCTCATTCACTGTGGGCAATGGCGTTCTAGTCGACATTTTGGCTTCCACTGAGTGCAGAGGCCGAATCTTCCCCTGTCCTTCTTCAGCCTTTTTTCCCCTTGTTTGTTTTGTTGTTGCTGTTTTTGTTTTGTCTTTTCAAACGAAGGAAGGATCCGCCGGCTGAAGGGAACGTTCGCTTACATGTCGGGTAGGAAATCCTCCATTACTGGCCGGGCATCTATTGGTTAGTGAGGAAGGTGGGGAGGGGAGGCTAGACGGATAGAGGAGAAATCAGTATGAATTGAAACTGGAGAGACAGAGAAAGAGGAGGGATGGAAGAGAAGGAAGGAAGATGAGTCTGGGGAAGGGGGAGGGGATGAGACAGAAGCCGTTGAAACTCGGGTGTACTTGTCACCACCGACAGCCAGGAAGGACTGAGAGGGAGTTTGCGAGCCTACATGCACTCTGGAGAGCCAGTGCATACAACGAGAGAGCAATCCCAGCGGCAGCCGGCTACAGTAGGAAACCCTTCCATTTGCACCGCAGGCATACTCTTTTATACTCTCTTTTTCCATGGACTTTCAGCGAAGGGGGCCCAAGAAGTGACCAATCTGCATTCCTTCAAATGAAAACCGGTACGAAAAAAAATGAAGATGTAATCTGATATGTGTTAGATTATCACTAGCTATTATTTTAGTGCTTTTTTACAATCTGGGCAGATATTAATAAAAATCGACACGTGCACAAAATAAAGTGTTCTAAACATTTTTTGTTTTGTTCCAAAGAGATTAAGGATCTAAATTGCTTTTATTCCAGACAATTGGTATAAAGGTGCAAAAACAACGGATAGAAAATGTTTTCAGGCTATTTCCTATTTTCTCCTGGTGAGATGATTATGTGCATAAATTTATTCATACAGCGAGTTAAAGAAGGTCACTTATGAAATGACCCTTAACATCCATCATTGCATTCCATTGGGATACAGTAAATCTGAAAGAAATCCGTGAATTTTACCAATGACCAGTGTGAGTCATTGTTAATTTGTTACTAAGATTTTGGTGTTCAGCAAATCCGCTTCATTGCAAAATACCAAGTGAATTTAAAACTTTACATGCAAATAGTCGTTTCACAAATCCACATGGGTCACACGTAGGACGGGGCATAAATTTAAGGACGCATGATTACGCAATTCTCAACCTCTGCTCGAGATTGAAAGGATTTCCGTCAAAAGTCGAGATTCCTAGAAAGTCCTACGTGAAATGGCAACACTGAAATGTATATTTTGTGACCACGAACATTGAATACGATTACTTAATTGTTTTTTAATATTCGTGGTTATTATTCAACGTCTAATCCTGGGGATAGTAACCCGCAAGGAGATTATGATCAGACCTCGGGGAAACATTGTCAGACGAGTGAAATGGACAGACAGGTGACAGAAGAAATTTAATGCAGCGAAGTGTGATGTGAAGCATGGGGGTTGGGTGGAGTGGGGAAGAAGACAAAATCGGCCGATTTTATTTAGACTTAATGGCCATTGAGATCTGGCTATTCCTAAATTCAAATTAGCACAAAAAACTGTAAATAAGGAATATTAAGAAAAAGTTATAAATAATGGCACAAAGTGATTATACCCGCACACAGCTTGCATGTTGTATTTATTCATGGTTGTTATACTTTAAAGAATGTAGAGCAGCTTTATCAAGTTGGTTCATAGCAAGATTGTTTCTGTTGAAAGATTTAACTGATGTGTTCAAATTATGAGTATTTTTCATACTTTGGAATGGTACTGATTTCAGTGGAAGGCAGCTTGGTAGTTGCAGGAAATGTTGAAATAGGCAAACATCAATAACTAGATCTTTTTGTATGTAGTAATTGGTTACAGTTTGGAAGACATAAGGCTGGTGGCAATTGTTCAGCAAGATAATTTGGTATTTTTTTAATGTACTTAAGGAGAATTTTGCAGGATCATGGCCCCAGTGCAACTAATGGCCCTTTTCTTTCAAAGTAACAACGTAACTCAGTGGACACAGTGGCCTCATTCTGTGCAATACACCAAATATATTAAAAAATAAGGACAATTTATTGAAGACAGCAAAGTACAAATCTAAAATGCTCAATATGTGTTTTGCAGATGATCACAATCTCTTGCCATAATTACTAAGGCTGTTAAACAAGTTGTACAAATTCTTTGATCATTATAACATTGAGATTTAATTCAACAAGGAGATCTTCAAAGAGTAAATCTATCTTGGGGAGTATGGCCACTGCCTATTAAAATTAGCAATCCTGCTGCAACAGTTACAATCAACCTTTCCATTGATTTACTTTGTTTTACTTTGGAATGTTTTTATATGTCTCAAGTTGTTTATATTACTTGGGTATTTGTTGCACAATCAAAGACTTGATATAACCAAAAGTAGCGGTGATCCCTATCTGTATAAGTTAGGCTTTATGTGTTTATGAAGCAATCTATTTTTCTTTAGAAGAATTGAGAGGATGAATGTTGAGACATGATGTTTTTACTTCTATCATAATGTATTAACCAAGTCACAAATTGTCTGAGAATACACTATCTTCCACCAACTTTGAACTCTTTGGCAAAACTGCAATTGTACTATATGCTATTGACCTCCCAGAGGGTTGGTCAAGTGTAGTCAATTCACATATAAGCCTCATATTTTCTACTTTGTACACAATTCATGGCGAAGAGGTCATATTTGCAAAGTTAAGCCAACAAATAATGTTTGGAAATTTAGAAGGTTTTTTTTTAAAGGATTGTATTTATGTGGAAAACATTATCCCTATGGATTGTGAATTCAGAAATCATGATGTGTCTTTAGAAGTCACTCATATACTTTGATCAGTTAAAAAAAAAAGTATTAGAAATCTATTGAGGCAGTAAAGGTTTTCAACTTTATTAAACTAATAGCATGCAAGGTGCATTCCATGAAAAAGAACAATATTCATTGAGTTGCATTAATTGCGCCTGCAGTATATTTTAAATCAAGAATTGGTGTGAGTTATGAAATTATATTTACTGAAATGGCCCACAATCAGAATAAAGTTTACACAGCTTATAATGGCTTACAAGCAAAAGAAAATCTGCAGAAGTCCAAGCAACACACACATAATGCTGGAGGAACTCAGCAGGCCAGGCAGCATCTGTGGAAAAGTCGACCTTTCAGGTGGAGACCCTTCAGCAGGACTGGAGGAAAAATGATGAGGAGCAAAGTTAAAAGGTGGGGAGAGGAGGAAGAAACACAAGGTTATAGGTGAAACTGGGAGGGGGTGAAGTAAAGAGCTGGGAAGTTGATTGGTGAAAGAGATACAGGGCTGGAGAAGGGGGAATCTAATAGGAGAATACAGAAGTCCATGGAAGAAAGAAAAGGGTGGGGGGAGCACCAGAGAGTGGCAATGGGCTGGCAAGGGGATAAGGTGAGAGAGGGAAAGGGGGATGGGACTGGTGAAGGACAGCCATTGCCTAAATGGCATTATAATGGCTTATTTGCCTAGCTTACAAAAATACAAGTTGTAGCCAGTGGCAGGAGTGGTGCTGGCTGTGATGGGTGGAGTGGGGAGAAGGGGCTGTGTTAAGAACACTGATTGGTTTTTTTTTGAGCCTGCACTACACTACATTTAGAACTGTCATTCACCTGGCCCTGACACATCTAGAGAACAAGGACAGTTTTGTCAGAACGCAGTTTCTGGATTTCAGTGGCGAACAATCTCCTAATCCTCAGTTTAAATACACCACTGTTCAAATGGGCATTGGACTTCTGGACAAACAGACCTCAGACGGCCAGAAGCACAAATACTCCTCCCTCCCCTTCATGCTCAACATGGGTTCTCCCTACCATTGTGTGCTGAGCACATTGATGTGCATTCTGCTCATACATGACCGCAGGGAGAAGCACCCAAGCAATCACATCATCAAGTTCTCTGATGACACAACAGTGGTGGGGCTCATCACCAACAACGAGGAGACGGCCTACAAAGAGGAAGAGGAAGAGCTCAAGGCCTGGTGCCAGGCAAATAACCTCTTCCTCAATGTCAACAAGAGAAAGGAAATGGTTACAAGCACAAAACTCTGGAGATGCTGGAAATCCAAAGCAACACACACAAAATGCTGGAGGAACTCAGTAGGTCGGGCAGCAACTATGGAAAAGAGTAAACAGTCAACATTTCAGACCAAGAGCCTTCATCAGGACACTTCATCAGTCCTGATGAAGGGTCTGGGCCTGAAACGTCAACTGTTTACTTTGTTCCAAGTAAATGGTATCGACTTCAGGAGAACTCACACCATCCACACCCCCCATCTTTACATTGGCTGCACAGCAGAGGAAACTGCAAGCAGTTTCAAACGTTTGGGAGTCCACAGCACGCACAACCTCTCATAGTCACAGAATACATCCTACACAGTCAAAGCTCACCAATGCCTCTACTTTCTGAGAAGGCTGAAATAGCTGGACCTTGCACATCCATTCTCACGTCATTCTATAGGTGCACAGTGGAGAGCATCCGGACAAGCTGCATCACTGCTTGGTACAAAAGCGGCACTCTATCAGACAGGAATGCTCTACGATGGGTAGTTAAATCTGCCCAATACATCACTTCCACCAGCCTACCCACCATCAAGCACACATATACAGAAAAGTGCTGGGAAAAAGGTCAGTGACATCCTGAAGGTTCCCATCCACCCTGCTCATGGGCTGTTTGTCCCATTCCCATCAGGGAGGAGGCTATATAGCATCTACACCAGGACCACCAGTCCAAAAATCAATTACTTTCCCCAAGCAGTAAAGCTGATCAACAGTACCACCCACTAAGACTGCAAGCACTTTAGTACGTATTTCCCATCAGTCACATAATGTACTGCCTAGTGTTTACTTTAATGTACATAAAATTAATCTCTATATAAGCTATCTTATGTAGTTATTTCTATTTATTGTGTGTTTATTATTGTGTTCTTTATTTTTTGAGATTCTTTTGTGCTGCATTGGATCCAGAGTAACAATAATTTTGTTTTCCTCAAACTTGTTTATAGGAAATGACATTAAATGATCTTGAATCTTGAACTGAATTGTTAATGGTCAAAGCCATGAGTGACAGTGCAATAAATAAATAAATAAGACCTGATATATACAAATTCCCTTGTCAACTTGAAGGAATTTCCAGGAAAAAAGTTAATAATTAAGCGACTTGCCTTGTTATGAAAATTAATCACTATAAGCGTAAAATATTCAGTCTTAGAAAAGAATTTACAGTTAATGGTAAGCCGATAGACATTATTGCTTTTGAAGTTATAAATGTTATTCAGTAGCAAGGCAGTATAATAGTATAAGGAGTATACCAGAGGAAGGTTTTTTAAACAGTAAGTGTTAGCTGTGTGGTCAGTGGTAGAGGCAGAGTCATTAGGGGCATTTAAGAGACTCTTGGACGGCTGCGTGAGAGTGAAGGGTTAGACCATATATGTCAAACTCAAGGCCCGCGGGCCAAATCCGGCCCGCGGTGGAATTATCTTTAGCCCGCGAGATAATATCTAATTACTATTAAAGCTGGTCCCAGTAATCGAAGCGCCTATGGCGTATGATATGGCTAATGCTGTGTTTATTCAGGTACCAGGTTTTCAGGGTTTTTAGTGTTTATTCGGCAGTCTTGCTCGGCCGTCTTCTTCATAAGAAACGGAATTTGTAAAGTGAAACACTTTGTAGTTATAGCAGAGACTGAGACACATGAGAGCAGGCTGAAAAAACGGAGGCAACGAAAGCTGCGTTCGCATGCGTCCAACTGATCCGGCCCGCATGAAGCTGCATTTTGCTCAATCCGGCCCGTGACCTAAAATGAGTTTGACACCCCTGGGTTAGACGAATCTAAGAGTAGGTTATAGGCACTTTTGCACAACATTGTGTGCCAAAGTGCCTATACTTTGCCAGGCTATTCTATCTTGTAATAACTTGGCTTACATTTGAGATGATTAATGATATAAAAAAGATGACTTCACAGTTACCTTCACCTAGTACTTCTGAAATATTCTTACTGAAGTTTCACGAAGTAATTCTTGACAAAAAAATGTGTTCATTATTGTCTGATGCATTTTCTTACCATTAACTTAATATGCCTTTTTGCTTAAGTCTCATAATCTTATCAGTTGTGACACACAATTCTGTAATCACCTCTTGTCGTTTTATTTTTTGACAGTTTTTTTTCTCCCTAAATCTAATGGCCTTGACTCAACATGCATAAATACATAGAACCTAGAAATCTACAGTACATTACAGGCCCTTCGGCCCACAATGTTGTGCCAACCATTTAACCTACTCTAGAGAATGCCTAGAATTTCCCGAGCGCATTATCCTCTATTTTCCTAAGCTCCATGTACCTATCCAAGAAGCTCTTAAAAGACCCTATTGTATCCGGGTAATATTCAGAAGCTTTTAACTTTAGCTTAATGAAGCAATGAATTCATTTTAAAGCATAGATTCTTTAATCTTTTGATGATTGAAGCAAAGTTAATCACAATGTCAAGGCATTTCAGATGTTACAAAGTATCGTTTTTGCATTTTAAAAAATAGAGCAATGTATTAAAGAAAATCAAAGATGTTCCTTATCTAAAAAAGATTTGTTGCTTGATTTAATCAGTCTCTAGACTGTGCAAATTTGACTATGTTATGGAGAATATTTTACAAGTCAAACAAGTCAGAAACTCAGCTGAAGGATTAAGAACCTCATATAGGTGGTAATAAACTTCTTCCTCCTGGTTGGACTGGGTTAATGTCTGAAGACTTAATATTTCGATTACATAATTATTCTATATTTTACAATGTCATAAAATTGAAGGTACGTTTTTTAAATATAGCGAATTCCAGTTAATTGGGGCAACCACTTATTTGGGACAACTCTTAAAGAACACAAACTAATGAAGAAGATAGCTTTGATTCCCTTTGTTTATTTGGGACAGGAGACTGAGGCAAACAGTTTCTAACTAGTGTCAGTCACGTGTACTTGTGCAGCCATTTATACCGTGCTTAGAACGAACAATTCTTAAATAGCATGTTGCATGTGTTGGTGTTCAAAAAGCAGTGATTTTTGCCAGTGGTATTAGCAGTAAGACAATTCAGAAATGTTTTACTCACTGTAGCTTCAAGCATTCAGGCTTGGAGATGCCAGAAACATCCAGAAGTGAAAAGGAAATAATTTTGCTACTTCAACAAGTTAGGAACAACAAAGGATTTGAAGGCATTGACAATCATCTTAAATGTTACCTTTAGTCTCCACTGGACACTTGGCTCTCACCTCCAAGTTGCTGTTTGCATGCAACAGCAGCCACACCCCAGCACAACTCTTCAACCGGCAAGCTAAAGCAGATGAGGGTAGCCGGCAGGTCTTGTACCCCAATGAGATGAGGATACGCCTGCCTTAGCATGCAAAGCCAGCTCTGGCAGACTGAGTGGATGAGATTTACAGTGAGATGCAACAGCTAGGAAGGCGGTTTTGCAACAGTCTATGAGGAGTGAAGGGGATGATGAGGCACAAAAGAAATCATGGTCAAACACTGCAACCAAGGAAGACCCAGTTGTGACAACTATTGATTACGCTTAAAGTGGATTTCCAAGATTGAGAGAGTGTAACTACCCCAGTGCAATGGGGTTTCCACTTTAAAAGCTCTCCTGCACGTTTCCTGTCATCATCTGATACTGTGGACAACTGCCAGTAGTATTAATAGTGTTCTAATTTGTTCTGTATTTCATTTAAATACATAATTTGTTACTCAGTTAAATGGTAGTTTGTCTTTTTTATACCCTTTTAACTATTTCCATGAAACCTTGGTTAATTGTGACAGCTGCTCAATTGCGCCAAAATGTGTCTCAACTTACTGGAAATCACTGTATATAATAACATTATCTTTCAATAAGTGCCTAGATTCTAAATACATTTACCCAAAAAGTGTGAAAGTTGAATCTGAAGGCAGAATAAGTCCTGTTTTTTATTAGTCCAGATCTCTGGATGATTAACCAAATAACATAAAGTAAGACAGTTAATGGCAGAATTCTTAACCTTGTGGAGGACAGGGATCTTGGGGTTCACATCCCTAGATCCCTGAAGTTGAGAGGATTGTTAAGAAGGCATATGGTGTGATGGCCTTCAGTAGTCAGGAAATTGTGATCAAGAGCCTTGAGGTAATGTTGCAGCTCCATAAAACCCTGGTTAGACCTACAATTGGAATATTGTGTCACTTCATCATAGGAAAGATGTAGAAGCTTTAGAGAGGGTGCAGAGTAGATTTACCAGAATGCTGCCTGGATTGGGGAGCATGTCTTATGAGGATAGGTTGAGCGAGTTAGGGCTTTTCTGGGTGAGAGTTGACTTGATAGAGGTGTACGGGGCATAGGTTGAGTAGATAGTCAGAGATTTTTTTCCAGTGTGGAAATGGCTAATACAAGGAGACAAAACTTCAAGGTGATTTGAGGAAAGTTTCGGGGGGATGTCAGGTTTTTTACACAACATGTTGGATGCGTGGAACGTCTTGCCCGGGATGGTGGTGGACGCAGGTGCATTTAAGGAGCACTTAGATATGCACATTGATGTTAAAATATTGGAGGGCTATGTAGGAGGGAAGGGTTAGATTGATCGTAGAGTAGGCTTAAGAGTCAGCACAACATCATGGGCTGAAGGCATGTACTGTGCTGTAATGATCTAAATATTTTTCAACACCTCTATAGTTACAGTTCAAATTTATGCACTCATGAGCAATTGCAAAAATCTGGTAAGTGATGGTCCTGTGAATGGAAACAAACCAAAAAAAAGCAGTAAGTTCCTTTGCAGTTGGACTCAACAGCCTCTACAGTGAATCTCCTAGGATGAAGTACATGTTTCTGATCTTCATTGCAGTCCCAACAAGTGGAAGTGATTCTTCAGGACAGTTGTTAATGGTGCAGTGCTACATTGCCTACACTTTGAGCAGTAAATCCAAGTTTTCAATTAATTTTATCTTCAGTCAGGCAATATGATTTACCTTCCGTCAACAGTGGTTTTCTGTGTATATATTAGTGACAGAAAATTCTGGCATTAGGACTTTATAATACAAAGGTGTACACACATTAAAATTTCTGCATTTTATATTTTCTGTAATTAGTTGTTTAATTTTATACTCTGTATGTACAATTATTGTAAATATTGGAGAAAATGAAATTTCTAATTAATACCACATATATCTGAAATTAAATAGAATATGCATTTGGTCATTGAATCTGGCATCAGACGCAAGAATGAAAAAATACCTGCAAAATAACACAATTCTAAATGCACAGATTTTATGATCTGCAATAATAACATGAGATTCTTAATATGAGATTTGCCAATGGTCAGATGCCCCAACTGGCAGAAGGTTCAATGGTAGGTGTCTTCTATAACAGAACAATTGTTATAAGTAACTTAATATCATGTTATACTATTTTCAAATATAAACATTCATTTGATATGAATTAGTATGGCTAATTAATGTTTTGAGGAAAATCTGCTGAAATCTGTCTAGGCAAGTGTAATATTGCACTTGTTTCCAGCATTGTATATGTTCCAAACTCTACTTGGTGATGATGTGCTTTCCCTTGTTTTGGTAAACCACTGTGTATTTTCTAAAAAATTCTTATTTCCTTTACAATTATTTTTGGATTCTTTAGTGTTCGCTGGATAAGCAAGCTTTTTCAAGAATGCATTATATTCACTGGTCAGAAAAGCGTGCTTTTGAAGTACGGCTTCTGCAAATGTGTTTCATTAGATGAGCACTAGTTATAATGAGCAGGAGTAAACCATCTCTATTTATGTTACTAGGTTAATCACCCAGAGGTCTGGGCTAATAAAACACACGGCTATACCAATTTGTGCATTTAAATCTGAGTAAAATACATCAGGAATAAATAGTTGGTTGTAGTGATTGTGAAGGAGTCAGATTAGTATAGAAATTGAGCCAGTTCACTGTCAACTTTCTCTATTTTAGTCTTCCTGTAGTTTTAGACCCACAGCAACATGTATATGTTACTCTGAACTTGCCGCTAAGTCACTAGTTGAGTGATAACACTGACTTCTGAGTCTGATAAAAGAAAATCCCAGAGATTTTAGTAAAGCAGAGATTTGTGGTAGACTGTCCAGCAGAAGGGTCTCGGCCCGAAACATTGACTGTTTACTCTTTTCCATAGAGGCTGCCTGGCCTGCTGAGTTCCTCCAGCATTTTGCATGTGTTGCCCCAGAAATTTTAGTGACTGCTGAAACCTGACTTTCTCTTTTTTTTATGCAGTTGCTGTCATACAAGTTCACAGGGATCCTGAGCATCCCGCAGGTGAGATGGTCAAAGGCATTGAAGAATTCTTGCAGGCAACAAATTTTTAACATAATGATCCAACATTTTACAAGGTGCCAAGATATTTGTAATCTTCTTTGTTGAACAAAGCTTTGAAGAGGAACTGCAGAGAGTTCAGGAATAGTATAGATCCTGTGAGGAGTAATCTTACTGGCTACCCAGTAACACCCTCTAGTACTGTATTGCTCATTGCCACTCTGTGTATAAGGTGTTGGCTGTCCACTGTATTTCATTATCTTATACACCTCTCTCAAATCACCTCTCATCCTTCTTTGCTCTAAAGAGGAAAGCCATCTTGGAATTTACATCATAAGCTTGAATTCTGCATCCACATGGTTACTTGCACTTAATAATCATTGTAAAACAGTCTCACTAACAGTTTCTTGGTCTTTAGCACTGTATCACTCATTGAAATTCAGATTCAACTGCAAACATTGCCTGTTTCTGGCAGAGGAACTGTGGTGAAGAAAGTAAGGATTGGAGATCATGTGGTTTCAAATCTGCTGTCCCCAATCTGTTTAAAATGTATAGAGTGGGTTAGATAAAGTTTTAGTTAATGAGTTGAACAAAAATGTCCACTTATGTTTTGAACATCTGATAGCAGTATTAATTGGTAGCCAAATGACAAGTAATAGGACCATTAAAATTTGAAGCTTCCCATTGTTCATCAGTGGCAGATAGTGTCTCAGGAGTAAGCCAGCATAATAATATTTCATTACAATGGAAGACAGTAGGCGATCAGAAATACAAGCAGTGAATATGTGAATTCCCTGCTGAGGTTTTCTTAAAGCTGCAATTTATATGGTATATCTGCTTAACATAAAATTTTGGAAGTTATAATAGGTCTTCAGATGCATCACAGCAACAAAACAAAACAGCAAAGGCACTTATGAATGTACAATTTTAAGTCATCATCATATCTAATTATACCATGTCATATCTATAGATATGATGATGATTTTAAATTGTACATCCATAAGTGCCTTTGCTGTTTTGGTATGATATGGTATAATTATACATATTGTTCTGGTAGAAACTGGCAGTAAGGAAGTGAGTTGGTTACCCTGCTGTTGGCATTCATGGAGTTGAATATGGAAGAATGATTGGATTATCAAAATAACCCTGCTGTTTACTTTAGCATCTCTTAAGCCATTTACTCCTCATTTTTTCTTATTTCTGAAGTAATGGCACAGCTGACAATAACAAACTATCCAAGGATTTAATGATGATTTAAAACCGCTAGACAATGCACTAAATAAAGTTTCAAATAAAATTATATTTGTATTTGAGATAGAATCCCACCTTTGAAAATAAATTTGAATCCATAACCCTCTTTGAGCTTATGGGGTTCAATTGCCGGTGCTGTCTATAATGAGTTTATACTTCTCTCCATGATCACATTCCAGCAACAGACAGATTAGGATTAGTAAATTATGTACAATGTAGGCTGCCCAAAGCACATCCTTGGACATGTCAGTCCATGGCCATTTCTGCCACGATGCGGCCACCCTCGGCATAGAGGAGCAACCCCTTATATTCCGTCTGGGCAGCCTCCAACCTGATGGCATGAATATCATTTTCTCCTTCTTGTAAAAAAAATCCCTCCCCCTCCCCTCCTCTTCTATTCCCCACTCAGGTCTCTTACCTCTTTCTCTACCAGTCAATCACCTCCCCCTGGTGCCCATCCTCCTTCCCTTTCTCCTCTCTTATCAGATTTCATCATCTCCAGCCCTTTACATTTCCCATCCATTGATAGGCTTCATCTATTTCCTTCGAGCTATTCCCCCTTCCCCTCCCCTCACCTTTATAATCTGGTGTCTTCCTCCTTTCTTTCCAGTCTTGAAGAAGTGTCTTGTCCTGAAGCATTGTCTGTTGCTTGTTTCCATGGATGCTGCCCGACCTGCTCAGTTCCTTGAGCATTTTGTGTGTGATGCTTTGGATTTCCAGGAGCTGCAAAATTTCTCATTGTTACCATTTGTTAATACGTGCTTTCAAGTTTTGGACTAAATGATGGTATGTTCCAGGTGCCCATGTTCCTAATTATATTTGCAACCATTGATGCTCTGACAAGAAAAATCACATTTTCAGTCCTAAATTTGCATACATTTTAACTGATCTCATTTGTATTAAACTATTGGCTAAACTCAGCGGTCAAGAAAGTCGAGAAGAAGAATTAGACTGTGCATCGAATCATCCAATGACCCTTGCTGGAAAGTGAGTCTAGCTTCTTCTTGTGATGCCTGCCATGGGAATTTAGTCTGTTATGGCAATGTTAAAATGGTGGCCTGGCACCAAAAGCACTGTGGTTTAACCAAAGTCTGTGTTTTAAGACAAAGTGGTTTGGGGTGGGAGAGGAAATAAAGGGAAATAAATTTATCAAAAATTATTTTGGGATATGATACCTGATTGTGAAGAACTTATACATGAACAGAATTTAACACAGGCCTGATTTCAAAGTAAGTAGAAATATTATTGGAGAAAAAAAGAACAGGTTATGCCAGATGATAAGTCATGTACAAATCTGAACACTTTTAAAAATTAAAATATTCCCTAAATTAAATACAAAATGGTCAGTGCTTTTATGTTAGAGTGATGAATTTTAAAATAGATCTCAGGGAAATTATGATCAGAACAAGTAAGGAAATCATTGTTTTAAAAATAATCTGCTGCTGAAGAGCAATCATTTAAAACTCATTGAAGTTGAATTCTTAAAAATGCCTGACTAAATGTTGACTTGCTTATCAAACTAGGTTAATCCACACAAAATCTCAATTCAGAAATGTCTATTTAGGCTTGTGGTGAACTACATATACCTGTCTGGACACGCCCCCTGATGACTGCTCCTGTGGCTCCTCTCACAGACCCCTGTATAAAGGTGATGGAGGTCTGAGCCCGGCCTCTCTGTCTCCAGGATGTAGTGTGGCGGTCACTCACTGCTTGTTCCTTCTTCCAGTCAATAAAAGCCGATACCTCGCTTTTACGTCTCAGAGTGAGTTATTGATGGTGCATCAAGGCTTGTTTTACCTTTTAAACACAAGTAAAGTCCACATTTGTAAAACGATATCTCTTTTCTTAACCTTCTCCTAAGTCTCTCTCTCATTGTAATTGGTGACAATTGTGAAACATTGAGAAAAAGTTAGCTGTGTTGTTTTATAACGGTTTGCTGGTGCGGACTCAACCAGTTCCATCACGGGTGCAAATCTCCCCACCATCAAGGTGATCTTCAAGAGATACTGCAGCTTTGTAGAACACGAGTTGGGCTGCACCCGGAGTATCACATACAGTTCTGGCTGCTCCATTATAGGAAGGAGGTTGAGACTTTGGAGAGGGTGCAGAAGAGGTTTACCAGGATTTTGCCTGGATTAGCAGGCACAAGAGGAGTGGTGGAGGCTGAGGGGAGATCCAACAGAGGTTTATAAGATTATGAGAGGCATAGATAGAGTAGACAGAGTGTACCTTTATCCCCAGTGTTGAAATGTCTAATACAATCATAAGGACATGGAGGTAAGGTGAGAGGGAGTAATTTCAAAGAAGATGTGAGGGGCAGAGGTATTTTATGCAGAGAGTGGTGGGTGCCTGGAATTCACTGCCTGAGGTAGTGGTGGCGGTGGAGGCCAAAAAAAATATTAGGGACTTTTAAGAGACACTTGAATGTGAGGAAAATGGAAGGTTAAGGGCACTGTGTAGGCAGAAGAGATTAGTTAGCCATTGGTTTGGCACAACGCTGTGGGCTGAAGAGCCAGTCCCTGTGCAGTATTGTTCAATGTTCTATGAAGACACACATTCAGTAGTTTAGCTTCTTTCATCATCCCTTTGCCATCAGATTTCCGAATGGTCCATGAACCCATTAACACTACCTCAGTATTCATTTTTTTGCACTCTATTTATTTTTAAATTTATAGTAACTTTATGTCTTGCACTGTACTGCTGCCAAAAAAAAACCAGATTTCACAACATATAAATCAGTGATAATAAACCTGATTCTGGTGTGATTGAAAGACTTTTATTTATTTATTTCACTTTGCAGCTGCCAATCAAACAAATTGTTTTCAGGTCCTATTGGTTCATGAAAAATATATGAATACTAATAGGATTGTTTTTTAATGTTCACATTTTAGTATGTTGGTATGTTGAAAATAATCTGCTGTTGACAGACTAAAATTATTGCAAACTGAATAATTTTCCAAGAGCTGTATGAATGAATTGTAGCAGATCTGTAAAGGTTCAATAAATAAATTCAAATTAAAAGGGTAGTAATTTCTGGACAGGGTCATAATTTCTTGATTGCCGCCTGTGCCACGTGCCAGTGAGGGTAGAAACAGGATGATTTGGCAGATAAATGCAAGGCTGAGAAGCTGATGCAGGGGCAGGGCTTCAGATTCTTGGATAATTGGGATTTCATTTGGGGAGGTATGACCTGTACAAGAGTTACGGGTTGCACCTGAACCCAAAGGCATTGAATATTCTTGTGAGCAGGTTTGTTAGAGCTGTTTGGGAGGGTTTAAACTAATTTGGCGGAGGGTGGGGGGGGGGGGGGGGGTGTGGGAACCAGAGTGCAGGGACTCAGGATATGACGGATGGTAAAAATGCTAAGCTAGCATGCTAAGTCAGACTGTTAGGAAGGACAAGCAGATAATAGGACAAAATTGCAGCCAGCAGGGCTTTGGGGATGCAGAATTATGTTGCACTATTACAGATTGTCAGGTATGATGTTGTGGCCATCACTGAATCATGGCTGAAGGATAATTGTAGCTGAGAGCTAAATATCCAAGGTTACATGTTGTATCAGAGGGATAGGAAGTTCAGCAGAGGGGGTGGCATGGCTCTGCTGGTAAAGAATGGCATTAAATCAGTAGAAAGATATGACATATGATCGGAAGATGTTGACTCCTTGCGGTTTGAGTTAAGAAACTGCAAGGGTAAAAGGACCCTTGTGGCAGTTACGTACAGGCCTCCCAACAGTGGCTGGGATGTGGACCACAGATTACAATGGGAAATAGAAAAGGCGGGTCAAAAGGGTAATGATAATCATGGGAGATTTCAAAATGCAGGTCGATTGGGAAAATCAGGTTGGAAATGGATCTCAAGAGAGTGAGTTTGTTGAATGCCTAAGAGATAGCTTTTAAGAGCAGTTTGCCATTGAGCCTACTAGAGCATCAGCTATACTGGATTGGGTGTTATGTAATGAACCAGAGGTGATGAGGGAGCTTAAGGTAAACAAGCCCTTAGGAAGCAGTGATCACAATATGATTGAGTTCAACTTGAAATTTGATATGGAGAAAGCAAAGTCTGATGTAGTATTTCAGTGGAGTAAAGGAAATTACAGTGGTATGAGAGAGGATTTTTCAAAGTAAATCAGAAGGAGCTGCTGGCAGGGATGACAGCAGAGCAGCAATGGCGTTGTTTCTGGGGGAAATGAGGGAGGTGCAGGATAGATGCATTCCAAAAACAAAGAAATACTCAAATGGCAAAATAATAGAGCCTTGGCTGACAGGAGAAATCAAAACTAATATAAAAACAAAAGGGAGGGTATACACCAAAGCAAAATTTAGTGGGAAGATAGAGGATTGGGAAGCTTTCAAAAACTTACAGAAAGCACCACAGAAGCTTCAGGAGGGAAAGGATGAAATATGAAAGCAAGCTAGCAGACAATATCAAAGTGGATAGTAAAAGCTTTTTCAAGTATGTAAAAAATAAAAGAGAGATGAGAGTGGATAGAGGACCACTAGAAAACGAGGCTGGAGAAATAATAACCAGGGACAAGGAGATGGCAGATGAACTAAATGAGTATTTTACATCAGTCTTCACTGTGGAAGACACTAGCAGTGTGCCAGATATTGAAGGGTGTGAGGTAAGAGAAGTGAGTGCAGTTACTATTACAAGGGGTGAAGGTGTTCAAAAAGCTGAAAGACCTGAGCTTATAAGTCATCCAGACCAGATGAACTGCACCCTAGTTTTCTGAATGAGGTAGCGGTAGAGATTGTAGAGGCATTAGTAATGATCTTTTAAGAATCATTGGACTCTCGCATGGTGCCAGAAGACTGGTAAATTGCAAATATCACTCCACCCTTTAATAAAGAAGAAAGGCAGCAGAAAGGAAATTATAGACTGGTTAGCCTGACCTCAGTGGTTGGAAAGATGCAGTCAATTGTTAAGGATGAGGTATTGGAGTTTTTGTTGACACAGGACAAGATAAGACAAAGTCAGCCTGGTTTCTGTAAGGGAAAATCTTGCCTGAAGAACCTGTTGAAATTCTTTGAGGAGATTATAACTAGGATAGATAAAGGGGATGCAGTGGATGTTGCATATTTGGACTTTCAGAAAGCCTTGGACAAGGTGCCACACATGAGGACTGCTTACCAAGTTAAGAGCTCATGTTATTACAGGAATATTACTGGCATGGTGAGAGCATTGGCTGATTGGTAGGAGGCAGTGAGTGGGAATAAAAGGATCCTTTTCTGGTTAGCTGCCAATGACTCATTGTGTTCCGCAGGGGTCGGTGTTGGGACTGCTTTTTATGCTGTATATCAATGATTTAGATGATGGAATAGATGGCTTTGTTGCCAAGTTTGCAGATGATATGAAGATTAGCAGAGGAGCAGATAGTAATGAGGAAACAGGTAGGCTGCAGAAAGGCTTAGGCAGATCAAGAGAATAGGCAAGAAAGTGGTAAATGAAATACAATGTTGGAAAATGGATGGCCTTGCCCTTTGGTAGTAGAAGTAAATATGCAGACTGTTTTCTAAATGGGGAGAAAATGCAAAAATCTGAGTTACAAAGGGACCTGGGAGTCCTTGCGCAGGATGCCCTAAAGGTTAACTTGCAGGTAGAGTCGGTGGTGAGGAAGGCAAATGCCATGTTAGCATTCATTTCAAGAAGTCTTGAATACAGGAGCAGGGATGTGATACTGAGGCACTATAAGGCACTGGTGAGACCTCACCTTGTGTATTGTGAACAGTTTTGGGTTCCTCATGTAAGAAAGAATGTGCCGGCATTGGAGAGGGTTCAGAGGAGGTTCACAAGGATGATTCCGGGAATGAAAATGTTATCATACGAGGAACATTTGATGGCTCTGGGTCTGTACTCGCTGGAATTTAGAAGGATGAGGGGAGATCTCATTGAAAATTTTTGTATATTTAAAGGCCTAAACAGAATAGATGTGGAAAGGATGTCTCCGATGGTGGGGGAGTCTAGGACAAGAAGTCACAGCTCCAGGATATAGGGGTGTCCATTTAAAACAGAGGTGTGGAGAAATTTCTTTCGCCAGGGGTGGTGAATTTGTGGAATTTGTTACCACAGAGAGCTGTGGAGGCCAGGTTGCTGGGTGTGTTTAAGACAGAGCTTGATAAGATTTTGATTGGACACAACATCAAAGGTTATGGGGAGAAGGCCAGTGAGTGGGGCTGAGGACGGGAAAAATTGAATGGCAGAGCAGACATGATGGGTCAAATGGCATAATTCTGCTCCTACGTCTTATGAACTTATGGTCTAACAAAACCCTGCAGGTTCTAGAAATCTGAGCTAAAAGCAAAAAATGCTGGAAGCACTCATTGGGTCTGCCAGCATTTGTGGAAAGAGAAACAGGGCAGGCATTTCAGGTCAAAGTTCCTTCTGCCAGGAAAGAGAGAAAGAAAGGGTTAATTTTAATTTGCTGAGAGAATGGAAGAGTATAGATAGAACAATGGCAATATTATCCATTTGGGAAGTATTTTGGCCAGCAGGGTAGAGGTACATCTCTCCCAAAGGAGGTGTAAGGCATTCCTTCCTTCCACTTGCCTGCAGGTCTCCCTTGGGCAAGGTGTAGTACCTGCGTAGGGTCACATGAAGCCATGGGAGCAGCTACGGGTTGGTTGTATCACCAGTCCTGATCATGCAACCAATGATGCCAGGCAGACCATTGCTGAAGGATCACCCCTCTTGTAAAAACACTGCCCCGAGGAAGGCAATGGCAAACCACTTCTGTAGTGGTATTTGTCAAGAACAGTCATGGTCATGGAAAGACCATGATCACATACCTCATAGATCATGGCACATTATGATGATGATGATGGGCAATATTGGGGTGGGGATGAAGGCAGGCCTCGGGAGTCTTATTACGTGATTGTGATCTTGTGTGTGTTTATTGCGTGTGACTGTTGGTAATGTATCTTTACACCTTGACCTCACAGTAACACTGTCTCATGTGGCTGTCTTCGTATATGGTTAAATGACAATTAAACTTGAATTGAATTGACTTGAATTTAGATTCACTTGACTTATCAATTACTGAGAGCTGTTAATGATTGAGAACGTGACCAAATGAACATAAAAGTGGTGAAAAGCTGAGCTGTAGGAATTGCCCAGTAGGCCAGGCACTGGAGAGAGAGAGAGCCAGTTGAGCCAACATTATAGATGTGCAGCAGACAGACCACTTCTGAAACCAATGGAGAAAGAAAGCATGGTACCAGACATTATTGACTTTGGAAAATCAGATGGCAGATGTCATGGTTCTGCTGGGTCTGGTTATTACCATGCAAGAGGCTTAAGAATGACATGTCAAAGGGAATTGGATGGACATTTAAAGAATCAGGGTCATTGGTGCAATTGAATACAACTGTTCCGTGAAGTGATTTTTCAGTGTGCTTTTGGTTTCTGCACTGTTGGGAGATCATATTGTGAACAGTAAATGCAATACACTAGGTTAGATAAAGCACAAGTGGATTGTTTAAATCCCCAGATTGTGGGAAAGGAAGAGATGAGAGGACAGGGGCCGCATCTCCTACAGTTATTTAGGAAGTGCTGTAGAAAGGAAGTCATTGAGAAAGACAGAAAGCAAATGAGGGAGTCACAAAGGGAATGATCCTTCACAATAGTGGCAGTGAGGTGAGGAGAGATTATTCTGGTGTCAGACCTTGGTGTTTTATTTTAAATAATGGTGATTCTTAATATACCATGATCCTTTCCCATATTGTTTAGTGTTACAGCACCATATGACATGAACAGTAAATTAATTTGTTTCAAAAGAATAAGAGAAAGGGCTACTGTATTTGAGCTTGTATTTTAATTCAGATTTGAGGTTTGCCTGTGTGGTCCCATCTTTTTGGGACTTTGAATTTTCACACCTACATATCCACTTCTTGTTCTAGTTCATATGAACACTCAGAATTGCTGAACAAGAGAATGCAGAGGCCCATCTTGTCATGTTTACCTTGGGATGTTGAATGGTCTCATCAATGAAACCTCTGTTATGGAATGAGCTGTTGACAACAACTTCGCCCCTAGTTCTCCTTCTGTGCAAGGATGATCCAACTCCCTAACTCTACACATCACACTGGTGGCTCAGATGTGTGTTGAGAGTCCAAAATTTATGCTTATTCTCTTTTATTTCTACTTCTGCAATACTTGAAATCATAAACTGAAATTGTGCAGATTGTAAAGCATGTAATTATCTCTGTTGTAACCATACACCAGCTTGTACTGTTGATGTCATAGTGCTTTCAATTGCTCCTGACAAGGTTTCTCTGCCTCCATTTCAGTCTTCAATACGTTGGTCTTACTGTTGTGACTAATAGAGTCTTTGGAATGCAAATATCCTGCATCCATTCTAACTGCCCAACCCAGTACAGTTGTGCTGAATTAAACCACAACTTTGATCAGTGTGGTGCTACACATCTCAAACACACCAATGTTTGGATCCCTGTCCTGCGGTAGAATAAATACTATTTTTCAAAGACAGTGCAGATAAAAAAACATCAAGGCTTGAATTATTCCAGTGTTTGCATAAATGTTACAGCCATAAAATAGTGCAGGTGGAATGCCTGCTTTCAAAAGCACAACATGCCCATTCCATGGACTCTTGATCAAATGTCCAAAACTTTATCAATTAAGCTACAATAAACCCTGAAATGATGTGAGGAAAACTCCAGTGGTAGAGAGCTTTAAAAAACTATAGAAATTTCTCCCTGATCACAAGTACTAAATGTGCAATGCAGAAATGACGGTGTTACTTGCTTTCTAAGTTTGGTTCCATTGCTAACAAGAGAAGTGAATTTCAGAAGCCGAACACAACATGAAGTGGTCACTATATTGTGCATTTGGGCAAGTGATTCAGATCAAAATTTCTTTGCTATACTCCAACGTTATCTTTTCCCACTCATGTACCTACCATGTTACATACTTCAATCTTTTTTAAATGTCACATCCTAAAATATACTTTTTGACAGTTCTCAATGACAAAATGTTTAATTGCACAGAAGCTCTTAATCCAATAGAGGCACATAAAACAATAAAAGGAAAATATTGGCTCAAATTAATTGTAAATGTGACAGATGCTAAGTTTTCTTATTAGCTGGTTTTAGATTTTACATATTTAGTTTTGAAAATTATAATGCAGTGGGTGTTAAAATTATGTTGGATCTCTTTAACAGTGGTCTGATGTAGGAAAAATATTAGTTCTACCGAAACTATCAGCTAAAATAGTCTCTGAAAACCAGAACATAATTATAGACAGTAGACAGTAGACAATAGGTGCAGGAGTAGGCCATTCGGCCCTTCGAGCCAGCACTGCCATTCAATGTGATTATGGCTGATCATCCACAATCAGTACCCTGTTCCTGCCTTCTCCCCATATCCCTTGACTTTAAGAGTTCGATCTAACTCTTTCTTGAAAGCATCCAGAGAATTGGCCTCCACTGCCTTCTGAGGCAGAGCATTCCATAGATCCACAACTCTCTGGGTGAGTAAGTTTTTCCTCAACTCCATTCTAAATGGCCTATGCCTTATTCTTAAACTGTGGCCTCTGGTTCTGGACTCCACCAACATCGGGAACATGTTTCCTGCCTCTAGCGTGTCCAATCCCTTAATAATCTTATATGTTTCAATCAGATCCCCTCTCATCCTAAATTCCAGTGTATACAAGCCCAGTCGCTCCAATCTTTCAACATATGACAGTCCCCGCGATCCTGGGAATCAATCTGGTGAACCTACGCTGCACTCCCTCAATAGCAAGAATGTCCTTCCTCAAATTTGGAGACCAAAACTGAACACAATACTCCAGGTGTGGTCTCACCAGGGCTTTGTACAACTGCAGAAGGACCTCTTTGCTCCTATACTCAACTCCCCTTGTTATGAAGGCCAACATGCCATCAGCTTTCTTCACTGCCTGCTGTACCTGCATGCTTACTTTCAGTGACTGATGAACAAGGACACCTAGATCTCCTTCCCCTTTTCCTAATTTGACATCATTCAGATAGTATTATGCCTTCCTGTTCTTGCCACCAAAGTGGATAAACTCACATTTATCCACATTAAACTGCATCTGCCCACTCACCCAATTTGTCCAAGACACCTTGCATTCTCCTAACATCCTCCTCATAGTTCACACTGCCACCTAGCTTTGTGTCATTGGCAAATTTGCTAATGTTACTTTTAATCCCTTCATCTAAATCATTAATCATTATTGTGAATAGCTGCCTTGCACCAAGTTTTGCAGTACCCCACTAGTCACTGCCTGCCATTCTGAAAAGGACCCATTAATGCCTACTCTTTGTTTCCAGTCTGTCAACCAATTTTCTATCCATGTCAGTACCCTATCCCCAATACTAGGTGCTCTAATTTTGCCCACTAATCTCCTGTGTGGGACTTTATCAAAGGCTTTCTGAAAGTCCAGGTACACTACATCCACTGGCTCTCCCTTGTCCATTTTCATAGTTACATCCTCAAAAAATTCCAGAAGATTAGTCAAGCATGATTTCACCTTCGTAAATCCATGCTGACTCGGACCGATCCTGTTACTGCTATCCAAATGTGCCGCTATTTCATCTTTCATAATTGACTCCAGCGTCTTCCCCACCACTGATGTCAGGCTAACTGGTCTATAATTCCCTGTGTTCTCTCTCCCTCCTTTCTTAAAAAGTGGGATAACATTAGTTACCCTCCAACCCTCAGTAACTGATCCTGAATCTATAGAACATTGGAAAATGATTACCAATGCATCTACAATTTCTAGAGCCACCTCCTTAAGTTCCCTGGTATGCAGACCACCAGGCCCTGGGGATTTATCAGCCTTCAGTCCTATCAGTGTACCCAACACCATTTTCTGCCTAATGTGAATTTCCTTCAGTTCCTCCGTTACCCTAGGTCCTCTGGCCACTATTACATCTACACTAATCTATACAATTAGTATAACTTGGTGAGTTGTTCACTAAAACTTCATGCAATTAAATAAATACAAGTGATTTTACAGATGCTGGAAATCAGGAGCAACACACACAAAACATGGGAGGAACTCAGTAAGTCAGGCAGTATCTCAGGACTGACGAAGGGTCTCGGTTCAAGACCAGCTCAAGACATCAACTACCTATTTATTTCCATAGTTTCTGCCAGGCCAGATAGGTCCCTCCAGTACTTTCTGTGTGTTAAATGAAATTGTTTGCATCTTTGGGAATTTCTTTATCTCCACATTTTCAAATCTATTTTCTCACCATTCCAAACATAGCAAAATTTTTCAATTGTATTATTACTGTTGTAGGCTGTGTATCAACCATGGTGAAACCTTGAAGCTGTTGTTACCTACATGTTCAACTATTTTAGTGATGCCATGGTCACATTGTCATCTTTCTGTCCAGAGCATTATCAAATCTTGCTCATCTGTCACTCGCATACATAGAGATAGACAGACTCTCCATCAGATCAGATTTAAGATTCTCATCCTTGTGTTCACATGCATCCATAGGCTTGATCCTTTCTATGTTTGCAACATATATTACAGTCCACCATTTTATTAGCAAGCAAAGTACCTTTTGTGACTCTCACTTACCATTGTCAGGAGTGTCTTCAGTAATGGAAGCTCTAAACTCTGGAACACCCTTCTGAATTGTTCTGTCTCTAAATTTCCTTTCTCCTTTGAAAGCATCTTTAAAACCTATGACTTTCTTTGGTGTGAAACCTATTTCTCTGTGTTTATCTTGGAAAAGTGTGTTGGATTATCTCCAGCTCCTTTGAAAAAAGTTTTTTTTGCTGAGCTTATGTCATTTCTCCTCATATCCTTGGTTTTGGTTTAATGCCTGTTTTTATTTTGTTACTTTCCTGTGAAACATGTTAAAATACTTCCTACGTACATAAGTGCTAAGTATCGTCATTGCTACCTTGGGATGTCTATCCAAATGTCACTGTTGTAAATTAAAGCATTTTCTGTATTAATGGTAATCTGCACATTATAATGCTGCAGCATCAAAACTTGATAATTCCCAAAATGTGAGGAAAATATTTGCTATAAAAGTCCCCACAGCTGAAGGAACAATAGTGATAATTCTTCAAAACCACAGAGGCTGTAAGTGAATTGAGAACTGAACTATACAACGAAAGAGATTATGTTTCTAAAGGAAATAAAAACTGAAGCAAGCAGCACGCTTTTGTAATGGAAGTGCCGGAGGGTTTTGTGGATAAACTAACTGATGGTTTTGAGTGTTGGCTTACAAACATAAAAAGCAAGTGCATTTCTTTGTGGGTAGCTGTAAGCTGCGTGGGTTTCACTTGGAATTTCTTTTATGACGTTTTATGTTTTGGTGAAGAATGAAGGGACACTAATTTCCAGTTAGAAGAAAACAAAAATAAATAATTAAGACTTATAGTCCTGTAATGGATATCTGTGAGCATTCTAGTAATGTGTCAACTGCAGAAAACTATCAATTACGTCAGTATTAGCTTAAAACTCTTCTAAATGACGGGTTTGTTGATTAGGAGCTGCAATACTCTTGTGTGAGCAAGGTAAATCTAAATCTGTGTACATCTTGATCAGTTTCTTTTCAGGAATTTCCCAGGAAAGTTTTCCGACAATTAATCTGACAATTTAATTGAGTTCATGAGTATATCATCTTGGTGACATGAGTGTTCTGTGATGTAAAATGATTTAGCATACGTCTTATATAAGAAGGAGAACAATGGTTTATTGTAGCACTCCTGTTCCGATATACCAATTAGGAAGTTATGCTCAGCTCTACTGGAGTAGCAGCTACTGACAGCCAGAACATAAAGTACACAGAGGAAGTCAGAGAATGGAGCTACTTATTTTCAGCTTAACATCACTCCTGTAATATTAAAAAAGTAATATTCAATTATTATTTTTAATCAGAAATGTGTGAGTTATCATATTGTAGTAATTGTAATGAGAATATCTAATTTAAATATGATTGTAAAATCCCTAATTTTATTTGAATGTAAAAGCAGTTCTGTCCTTTTATTCTGCCTGTTTTGTTAGGAAATTCATACCTCTGAAGAAATACAAACAATCCAAACAGTACTTGCCACCATTATCATTCCTCATCCTAATTGTGTTCTACATCTTCTATCCAGTCTAACCCCTTTTCACAGCAATGCAGATAAAGATATTAATTCCCAGTTCTCCTGAAACTACAAGAGATTCTGCAAATGCTGGAAATCCAGAGCAACACACACACAAGTTGCTGGAGGAACTCAGCAGGTCAGGCAGCATCTATGGAAATGAATAAAAGTCAAGCTTCCCCTTTTGTTACGAGATGCACCAAATCTTGCCAGCGTCCGGGGTTTAGATGCTGTAACTCTCCGGAGCATGGAGAGCTGGCGTGGCCCCTTTAAGGGTTCAACACCATCCTGCAAATTGGCAATCATGTTTGGGGTGCCAAGAATTGAGTAATTAAAGAGCACCCAAACGGAGCCTTAGAGCTCTATCAGAAGCCCGACTGGTGATATTGTCTAGCATTTGTTTTGTGCTCAGTTCTCGATCCAGTTTGATACCACATTTCGATCCTTGCTCCAGATACTCCAACATTTGGGTCCAAACCATCCTCTGGTTACACCGTTCCATACCAGTCCTGATGAAGGAGTTCGGCACGAAATGTCGACTGTTAGTCATTTCCATAGATGCTGCCTGACTTGCTGAGTTCCTCCAGCATTTTAATTCTCAGCTTCAGATTCCAGATGGAGTACTTGGTAAGGCTCTGTAAACTTGTGCCGACCAACTAGCAGGGATATTCAAAGACATTTTCAATCTCTCATTGTTATGGTCAGAAGTTCACACTTGCTTCAAAAGGGCAACAATTATACCAGTGCTCAGGAAGAACGGTACAAGCTGCCTGAATGACTATCACCCAGCAGCACTCACGTCTACGCTGATGAAATACTTTGAGAGGTTTTTCATGGGTAGAATCAACTCCTGTCTCAGTAAGGATCTGGACCCACTGCAATTTGCCAATCACCTCAATAGGTCTATGACAGATGCAATTTCAGTGGCTCCCCACGTGGCCTTGATGATCTGGACAATCTAACTACCTATGTCAGGATGCTGGTATTTGGCTGTAGCTCAGCATTTAACACCATCACTCCTACAGTTTTGATCAAAAAGCTACAGAATCTGGTCCTCTGTACCACCCTCTGCAATGGATCCTCGACTTCCTAACCAGAAGATCACAACCAGTGCAGACTGGAAATAACCATCTCCACCTCACTGACAAGCGACACTGGCACACCTCAGGGGTGTATGCTTAGCCTACTGCTCTACTCTCTCTACACCCATGACTGTGGCTATGTATAGTGCAAATGCATCTATAAATTTGCTTATTATACAACTATTGTTGGCAGAATCTCAGAGGGCGTACTGGAGCAAGATATACTAGCTAGTTGAATGGTGTCATAGCAACAACCTTGCACTCAATAAGACCAAAGAGCTCATTGGGTTCTTCAGAAAGGGTAGAATGAGAGAGCACAAACTAATCCTCATAGAGTCAGATGTGGAGTGAGTGAGCAATTTCAAGTTCCTGGGTGTCAATATCTCTGAGGACCTCGCCTGGTCGCAACATATTGCTGCAGCTATAAAGAAGGCAAGACAGCGGCTATATTTCATTCGCCGTTTGAGAAGATTTGATTTGTCTCCTGAAACACTTGAAACTTCTACAGATGTACCGTGGAGAGCATTCTGACTGGCTGCATCACTGTCTGATTGTAGACGGCGTGGGGTGGGGGCTGCTACTGCACAGGATCGAAGTACATTGCAGAAACTTGTAAAATTAGTCTGCTTCATCATGGCTGCTAGCCTCTGCAGAATCCAAGACATTTTCAAGGAGTGATGCCTCAGGAAGGCAGCGTCCATCATTGAGGACTCCCGCACGCAGGACATGCCCTCTTCTCATTGTTACTGTCAGGAAGGAGGGACAGAAGCTTAAAGGTACACACGGAGCGATTCAGGAATAGCTTTTTCTCCTTTGCCATCCGATTTCTAAATGGACATTGAAACCATGAACACTACCTCATCACTTTTCAAAAATTATTTCTGTTTTTGCACCACTCATTTTAACTGAACTATTTAATAGACGTGTGTACTTACTTTAATTCAGTTCTTTTTCGATATGTACCATGTACTGCATTGTACTGCTGCTGTAAAGTTAACAAATTTCACAACATACGCTGGTGATATTAAACCTGATTCTGATTCTGTACACACAAGTCCCTCTGTCCTTCGGTATTCCCACCATTCATTGTTCTAACCTTTTGAAACTTCCTCGTATGCATCAGCACACATGTATTGGGGTTTATTCAATGTGCCACAGTTCCAGCCAGCTTATAAGTTAATCAATATTATTGTGCAACCTAAGACTTTCCTCTGTGTAAATTACACGGCAGTTGATCTTAGAGAAAGTTGAAAGGTTGGCACAACATCGTAGACCGAAGTGCCTGTAATATATTATAATGTTTTACAATCTCTGTTCCATGTTCAGTTTTTGTGTCATCAGCAAACTTATCAATCATGCCTCTCATATTTGTATCCAAAACATGTTAATTTTAACCTTATAATAAGTAGGAGAAAGGAAAGGTCTTTGGGTAAGATGGCTGCGTGCTTGGTCACAGTGACCTCTCTGGGTCCAAACAAATGTGTAATGATTTGCCTTTACATCTTTTTTAAGATTGAAAGACAGCACTGGATATTAAGAACATCAAGTGCTGCAGGTCTACATCAGGAGTGAGTTGCTGGATAGCGATGGAGCTGGACTTGTTGCGTACCATTCTGTGAAGCAGGTGCACGGTCCAACAGATGGAGCAAATGATTGCCTTGGACGTTTTTCTTGTGATTGCAAAACCGTGCTGGACATTGGTAATATAGAATATGGCAAGTCCGATTCATTGGTTCGTTGGTGGGGTAGTTGCGTGGCCTCGGTTGTTGCACAGACCAGACCCTCATGCCACAGGGGTCGTCTGTTGCAGCCACTCTGGGAGGAGGCTCTGGAGGCAATCTGGGAGAAAGCAGAGGCATGGCAGACATCTTGGAGTCTGTGATTGGTTCATGCTGGCCCTTCCTGTTGGTGCTGCCCTCCAGTGGTTGCTGGGTGGAAGACAAGCTGCATGGCATTCGTCTGCGGCTGCATTGGTGTGTGATGAGGAATTGCTGAGTGCTTGTTCTTGCAGAAATGTTGCTCCAGGACAATATCCCGTGTACCAGCAATCTATAGGCATGACACTCTGAGACTTGGGCTATATTCCTTCATATACTGTGTACCTTCAGTCCTGCAGAAGGGTGTCAGCTCAAAATACTGACTGCTTATTCATTTCCATAGCTGCTGCCTGACCTGCTGAATTCCTCCCGCATTTTGTGTGTGTTGCTGGAGCTACATTATTTTTTGTGTCTGTATGTGTTTCTGCTTTCATGTGTGTTACATGTACTGTGTGCTTTGCGTGACTGTTGGTACTGTGCTTTACACCTCGGCCCTGGAGGAATGCTATTTTGTTTGGCCTGCATTCATGTGCATGGCTGAATGACAATTAAACTTGAACTTGAAAAGAAGTATCATCTCCAGTTATGTGGTAGCACTCTTGCTTCTGCTTTAGAAAACTGCCAAAAAGAGCGAGAAAGCTTCAGGATTGCCACTTCAACACTCCACTGTCCGAGGCCCCTTCCACTTCAGATGAGACATTAAATTCCCACGAGCCCTGTTGGTTCACAGGCAAAATGCACAAAAGAACCAATGATTTTCCCAGTGGTCTGACAAATATTTATCTTTTAAACACCTTCAAAGTCAGTTTGCAGGCCTTCTGCCAAGTTGTGTTTATTTTTACAGGACAATTTTCTTGAAATTGGCTGATTAGTCAAAAGTCTACTGTAATCTAAATTCACTCATTAGGGTTTGAATGTCTGCAATCTTTTGTGTCGTTCTGAAGAACTTTCAAAGTCAAACTATGTACATGTCTCCATATACCACCTTGAGATTCATTTTCTTGCCAGCATTTACAGGAATATAAAGAAATGTAATCGAATTTATGAAAATCATACATAAGCTAGGACTGACAAACAATGTGCAAAAGAAGACAAATAGTGCAAATAAAAAAATATTAAGGACATGAGTAGTAGAGTCCTTGAAAATTAATCCGCAGTTAATGACATCAGCTCAGAGTTGAAGTGAGTTAAGTTATCCACGCTAGTTCAGCGGCTTGATGGTTGTAGGATAATAATTGTTCCTGAACCTGGGAATGTGGGAGCTAAGACTCCTGTACCTCATGTTCCATGAGAGTAGTGTGAGAAGAGTGTGGCCTGGATGGTGGAGGTCCTTGTTTAGCTTTCTTGTTTAGCATTCAAAAGTTCAAAGTGCATGGTAACTTTATTATCAAAGTACCTATACATAACCATATACAACCCTGAGATTCATTTCCTTGTAGGCAATCACAGTAAATACAAGAGGCACAGTAGAACCACCAACAGGATGGACAACAACCAATGTTCAAAAAAAATCTGTGTTAATACAAAAAGAAAGAAAAGAAGAAAAAATAAATAAGCGATAAATATTGTGAACATGAGATGAAGAGTCCTTGAGGGTGAGTCCATATGTTATGTGTACAGTACATTGATGGGTCGAGGGAAGGTACCTCCTCTTGTTCAAGAACCTGATGGTTGAGGGGTAATAACTGTTCCTGAACCAGGTGGTGTGAGTCCTGAAGCTCCTGTACCTTCTTCCTGATGGCGGCAGTGAGAATAGGACATGGTCTGAATGGTGGAGTTCCTTTGTGAAGGATGCTGTTTTCCTGCGAAGTGCTCCTTGTACATGTACTCAATAGTGGGGAGGGCATTGCCTGTGATGGCCCACTTTCTGAAGACTTTTCTACTGCTGTGCATTGCTGTTTCCATACCAGGCCATGATGCATACATTCAGGATACTCTCCACTGAGCATCTATAGTTGTTTGTAAAAGTTTTAGATGATATGCTGAATCTACGCAGACTTTGAAGAAAGTAGAGATGCTGTCAGGCTTTCTTTATGATGACACTTGTATGCTGGTCCCAGGACAGATCTTCTGATATGATAACACCAAGGAATTTAATGTTACTGACTCTCCAGCTCTGATCCCCTGGTAAAGATTGGCTCATGGACCATTGGCTACTTCCTCCTGTAGTTGATAGTCAGCACTTTGGCCTTTCTGATGCAGAATGAGAGATTGTTATTGTGGCATCATTCAACCAGATCTTCAATTTCTCTCCTATATGCCGTTTTGAGATTGTCTTGGAGCTTAGTAATTAGTTTTGACAGGATGATGGTGTTGAACACTGAACTGTAGTCAATGAGGATTATTCTGATGTATGCATCATTCTTGTCCAGATGATCCAGAGCTGAATGTAGAGCCAATGAAATGGCACATGCTATTGTAATGGTAGGCAAATTGGAGAGGGGAATGGGCCACTCCTCAGGCAGGAATTGATAGGCTTCATGACAAACCTCGCAAAGCACTTCATCACAGTGGATGTAAGTGCTACTGGATGACAGTCACTTAGGTAGGTTACCACATTCGTTTTAGGTACCAGTATGATTGAAGCCTGTTTGAAGCAGGTGGCCACCTAAGCAAGAGGTTGAACTTTGCACTTGAAGTCAGTTTTACCCACACAACTGGTCACACGCCCAAACAATAAAATCACCAGAGTATTTTAGCACTAATATTGTGTTTTTGATGTAGCAATTAAAATTGCAATTATTTCTTATGTACAAGGTCATCAGTAGGAATGTATTCAGTAGGTAGTGCCCAACCTGATGGCATGAACATCAATTTCTCTAACATCTACCAATTTCTCTCCCCCCCCCCCCCCCCCACCATAGCTCTCTATTTTCATTCACCATTCTGGCTCCTCTCTTACCCCTTCTTTTCTCACCCGTCCATCACCTCCCTCTGGTGTCCCTTCCATGATCAACTGTCCTCCCCTATCAGATTCTTACTTCTTTAGCCCTTTACCTCTTCCACCTATCACTTCCCAGCTTCTTACTTCATCCCTCTTCTTCACCCACCCACCTCCCCCCTCACCTGGTTGCATCTATCACCTGCAGCTTGGATTCTGCTTCCACTACCACCCCCCCCCCCCCCCAAACTTATTCTGGCTTCTTTCCCCTTCTTTTCCAGTCCTGATGAAGGGTCTTGGCCTGAAACATCGACTGTTTATTCCCCTCCATAGATGCTGCCTGACCTGCTGAGTTCCTCCAGCATTTTGTGTGTGTGTGTTGCTCTGCATTTGCTGCATCTGCAGAATCTCTTGTGTTTATCAGTCGGTATGTTTCATTATTCTTTAAAAAGCCTTCCATTAATTTCCTTCCACTCCATGAAACTGATGGCAACTAGTAGTTTCATGTGCAAGTAGACACGGAGAGAAAGAAGCTGCGGACAGTGATACTGCATTTCTGCTTTAATATAATCTGTAGTAGTACAATCTAGGTAGGATTGTTGTGAACTTCAACATCATGCAAAAACCATTGAAAATATTAATTGATTGAAGATATAATAATTGAATGTTTTGTATCATAAGTACAAGTGAGTAGATCATCTGGTTCCAAATAACCTATTTTAAGTACATTATTGAACTTTGCAGAATAATTATTTCATAAATCCAATAATTTTAAAATAGTACAATAGTTTTAAAAGTTTAGTTATGACCTTTCAACTTCTATGTTTATCTATATGTGTATCTCAGTTCTTCTCATATCTTTGTAAAAGTGTTTTAATGTGGTAATATTGAATTGATTTGAATTGAATGAAATTGAATTGACTTTATTTCTTACATCCTTCATATACATGAGGAGTAAAAATCTTTACGTTACGTCTCCGTCTAAATGTGCAATGTGCAATCATAGTAATTTATAATAAATAGAACAGTCAATGTAACATAGAAATACACTCAAGTCAGTGTGAGTTAATCAGTCTGATGGCCTGGTGGAAGAAGCTGTCCCAGATCCTGTTGGTCCTGGCTTTTATGCTGCGGTACCGTTTTCCAGATGGTAGTAGCTGGAATAGATTGTGATTGAGGTGACTCAGGTCCCCAATAATCCTTCAGGCCCTTTTTACACACCTGTCTTTGCAAATGTCCTGAATCATGGGAAGTTCACAAATACAGATGCTCTGGGCTGTCCTCACCACTCTGCAGAATCCTGCGATTAAGAGAAGTACAGTCCCATACCAGGCAGTGAAGCAGCCAGTCAGGATCCTCTCAATTGTGCCCCTGTAGAAAGTTCTTAGGACTTGGTGGCCCATAGCAAGCTTCCTCAACTGTCTGAGGTGAAAAAGACACTGTTGTGCCTTTTTCACCACATAGCTGTTGTGTGCAGACCACGTGAGGTCATTGGTGATGTAGATGCTGAGGAACTTAAAGCTGTTTACCCTCTCAACCTCAGATCCATTGATGTCAATAGGGGTTAGCCTGTCTCCATTCCTCCTGTAATCCACAACCAGCTCCTTTGTTTTTGTGACATTGAGGGAGAGGTTGTTTTCTTGACACCACTGTGTCAGAGAGATGACTTCTTCCCTGTAGGCCACCTCGTTATTATTTGAGATAAGGCCAATCAATATAGTGTTATTGGCAAATTTAATTAGCAGATTAGAGCTGTTGTTGGTGACACAGTCATGGGAATAAAGGGAGTAAAGGAGGGGACTTAGTACACAGCCCTGAGGGGCTCCTGTGTTGAGACTCAGAGGGTTGGAGGTGAGGGAGCTCACTCTTACCACCTACCGGCGACCTGACAGAAAGTCCAGGATCCAGCTGCAGAAGGCAGGGTCAAAGCCAAGGTCTCTGAGCTTCCTGGCTTATCTAGATGGAATTATGGTGTTGAATGCTGAACTGTAGTCCAAGAACAGCATTCTCATATAAGCATTCTTCTTCTCCAGATGTGTAAAGACGGTGTGTAGAGCTGTGACTATTGCGTCGTCTGTTGATCAGTTTTGTCAGTAGGCGAATTGTAGAGGGTCCATTTTGAGTGGTAGCAAGCTGCAGATGTGATCCTTGACCAGCCTGTCAAATTATTTGCTCATTATTGAGGTGAGTGCGACAGGACACCAGTTGTTCAGGTATGTTACCTTGGTCTTTTTAGGTACAGGGACAATGGTGGATAATTTGAAGCAGGAGGGCTTCAAATTTCTCGACACTGGGAGAGGGAGAAATTAAAAATGTCTGTAAACACACCTGCCAGTTGTGCTGCGCACATCCTGAGTACCCGGCCTGGGATGCCGTCTGGTCCCGCAGCCTTGCGGCTGTCCACTCGTTGGAAACATTTCTGTACCTCAGCCTCGGAGATGACCAGGTTGCAGGTTGTTTAGCGGTGGCTCAGAGTTAGCAACATCAAACCGAGCGTAAAAGCGATTGAGCTCATCTGGGAGTGAGGCCACGATGTTGGCAGCACCACAACATTTGGCTTTGAAATCAGTGATGGTATGCAACCCTCGCCAAAAGTCATAAATGGTCTTTTTAATTTCCTGGATTGTAGCATGTCAGGATTCTTCAAACTAAGTGCTCACTACTGAAGGTATCTACTGGGCATTAGCATCAGAAAAGGAGAAATCCATGCCACAGAATCTGTAAACACTTTGTGAGGCCATTTCGTTGAGATCAGTGAGATCAGACTTTTCACCACTGACCAAAAATCCAAGTATTTGCTTTATAACGTGACAGAAATTACTTTTGCCTTCCAATATAATGAACAAATAACTCTGTATGATTTTAAAGCCGTTTACAGGCACTTAAAATTGTGTATCTTGGAGGGCAACCAAATACTCCAGATAAAAATACAATTTCTTCATGAAAATTTATTTTGATCATTTTAATCAAACTGTACCAAAGTAGATATATCTTCCACAAAAGCTTTCATATCCATAAACTATTAATTATAAATTGTGCCTAATGCATTTAATGAGCCATATTTTTAAGTTATCTTTTAGTTTATGTCTGTGAAAGCCTGCTGTACACAATTTGTGGTGTCTCCTATTTTATGCCAGTGGCTGTTTCAAACATATTATTGGCTGTAAAGTTCTTTGTGATTTCCTTTGTGTAAGATTTTATATAAATTATTTTCTTTTTGATTGCTGTATGTTGTAAATGAAAGTTCAACCCTACCATACAATTTCAAGCATTGCCTTTCTAAGAATGTTAATACAATAAAGTGCAAACCTCTCCAAGAGCTACACAAATTTACTTTATTATTCATAACTCATATTAAATTATTCCACTGATGAACTCCAGCAATTTAATGCTATGATATTAACAATGCTGTTATTACAATCATTTCCAAACAGCTGCATTTATCCACATTTGCTGGATTTTGTATTCAAGCCTGTTTGAATGTCACAACAAAACATATTTTACGCTACTGGAAATGTTGACTCTGTTTCTCTTTTAATAGATGCTAACTAATCTGTCTGAGTATTTACAGTATTTTCTATTTTATTTCAGATTTCCATCATCTGCAAATTTGTATTCTCATTAATTATCAGGTTAATGTAATTTCCCATAAGTCCATGATTCAAGAGTAGAATTAGGCTGTTTGGCCTAACACTGCTCTACCATTCAATCACGGCCGATTTCTTTTTCACCGCCTTTCTCCTGCCTTATACCCATAACTCTTAACCCCTTTACCATCAAGAACTTATAAACATCTACCTTAAATATGTCCAATAACTTGACCTCTAATGCCCTACGTGATAACAAATTCAATGGATTCATCAACCTCTGGCTGAAGAAATTCCTTCCCATCTTGATTTTAAAGGAACATTCCTTTAATCTGAGGCTGTGCCCTCAAGTCCTAGACTCCCCTTCTAACACAAACACCATCTCCACATCCACTTTATCAAGCCATTCAGTATCCAGAAAGTTTCAATGAGATCCCCATTCATTCTTCTGAACTCCATCAGGCCCAGGCCCAGAGCCATCAAACACTCCTCATGATTCCTGGGATCATTCATGTGAACCTCCTCTGGACCTACTCCAGGGCCAGTATATTCTTCCTTAGATAAAATTGCTCAGAATATTCTGCATGCGGTTTGACCAATGCATTGTGAAGCCTCAGCAATACATCATTGTTTTTATATTCGAGTTCTCTCAAAATGAATGCTGACACTGTATTTCCTTCCTTACTACCAACTCAATCTGTAAATTAATATTGAGGGAATCCTGAACTAGGATTCCCAAGTTGCTTTGCAACTTTGATCTCTGAACTTTCTCCCTATTTAGACAATAGTCAACACCTTATTGTTCTTCCTACCAAAGTGCAGAACCTGAACACTTCCCATCTGCCACTTATTAGCCTACTCTCGCAACCTGTCCAAATCCTTCTGCAGACTCCCTGCCTCTGTGACATTATCTGTCCATCCACTATCTTGGGTATCATCTGCAAACTTGGCCACAAAACTGTCTGTTCTTCCATTCACATCGTTTATGTATAAGCAAAAAGTTGTGATCCACGCTTAAACGGGTACTGCTGTGTTTCCTCGGATTCCCAGTCATTCTGAATCCTGTGTTTGATACTGCTGTCTACCATCGTGCACTGCACCTTCACATATGCTTTACAAAAAAGAGGAAGAAAGTTAAAGTATTCACCATTTTGGCATCTGATGTTTTGTTGGAAACATTAATAAATGAATTTATTGATGATACAACCATTGTTGGCAGAATTTCAGTTGATGACAAGAGGATGTATACCAACTAATTGAGTGGTGTTGCAGCAACAGCTTTGCACTCAGCAAAGAGCTGATTGTGGTCTTCAGAAAAGCTGAGACGAGGGAGCACACACCAGTCCTCATAGAGGGATCAGAAGTGGAAAGAGTGAGCAATTTCAAGTTCCTGAGTGTTAATATCTCTGAGAATCGTAGCGATGTAGACAGGGCAGTGGCAATGCTTCATTAGGAGCATGAGGAGACTCACAAATCTCTACAGATGTACCATGGAGAACATTCTAACTGGCTGCATCCCTGTCTGGTATGGTGGGGTCCTACCACACAGGATCAAAGTAAGCTGTAGAGAGTTGTAAACTTAGTCAGTTCTGTCATAGCACTAGCCTCCGTAGCATCCAGGACATCTTCAAGGAGTGATGCCTCAAAAAGATGGCATCCATCATTAAGGACACCCATCACCCAGGACATATTCTTTTCTCTTTGCTACCAACAGAAAAGAGGTACAGAAGCCTGAAGGCACACACTTAGTGATTCTGAAACAGCTTCTTTCACCTCCAGCCCCTCAACTACTGCCATCTGATTTCTGAATGGGCACTGAACACTACCTCACTGCTTTTTTATTTCTATTCTTGCACTACTTATTTAATTTAACTAATATATACACATATATAGTACTTAATATTATATATCTATATATATACTTACTATAATTTACAGATTTTTTCTAGTATTATGTATTGCATTAGACTGCTTCTGCAAGGTTAACAAATTTCATGACATATGCCAGAGATATTAAACCTGATTCTGATTCTGAAATTACTGTATATCAAGGAAAACATTTCAAAATATTTTTGTAACTTTTAAGTAAATTTTGAAACTCCAAATTTTATAATAAAAGGGCAGGTTCATAATCCAGAAAATATAAAACTGCTCAGAAAAATTTTCTAGCTTTGGAGCATCTATAAAATGTATTTCTTTCTTGATTTGACAATGCTGTGCAATTTATTTTCTCTGGTTTTGCTTTCTTGGCTTCTGTTCTACCTATAAATGAGAAGGTGAGAGCAAGGTAGTCCTCAATTTTTAGATGAATTAATTTAAGCGAACTGCTTACAGTGCCTGAAAGATGAAAAACCAAAGGGTACATATTTAATGCAATGGCAATATAAGATTTTTTATGCTTTTGGGACTGGTTATGATATGGAACATGTTGTCTGCTAAGATGTGTTATGAATGTGCAGCAACTCTGAGGGGGCGAAGGGTACAAAGTCGCCCCCTCCTTTTTGAGAATCGCAAGATCGCTATTAATTCGGGTCTGGGACCCAGGAAATGAGAGAGAGACACGCAGAATCCACAAGGTTTGGAATGTGTCCTGGCCTCAGCAAAACAAAACCACTGATAACGGCTATTGTTTCTTGGAGACGGAATTGTGTATTGAGTACTGTACTATTCATTGAAGCCCCTCAGGGGACGACCAGAGTGGGCTGGTTGAGGGATTGCATCATCCCAACCTGACTGACATCTGAGACCCCGTGAGTAAGGATAAAAGAGGGTCTGGGGAACAACCCCTTTAGACGCACCAGGAGAAACGCTAGAAATCCCGTGACAGCGTTTAATAGCGACAGCCGGTGGGGGGCTCGTGTGAGTCTTCCCTTGCCAGGGTGGCGGGCTCCTCACGGAAGAACGGCTTTAGCTAAAGGAGAGGCCACAAGTGAACGGCCACACCAACGGGACTCCCGACGGATTGAAATCATAAAAGGAAAATCGGCAAGTTTTTCTCCCAAATCTCTCTCTCTCTCCAACCATTGCAACCCAGTGGTCCCCAAAGGCTGCAGCCTGCATGAACTGAGTGAACTTTATATTTCCATCGGACAATACATTATCCCCTAGACAACGATAGAGCTTATTTCTTATTGATTATTATTATACCCGCACTTTTAGATTTAGTATTGATGACGTATATTATCTGTATATTTGCATTGATATTATTTTTGTGTATTTTTACTAATATATACTGTTAAAAATAGTATCATCAGACTTCAACGGACCTCTCTATCTTTGCTGGTAAGTGACCCAGTTACGGGGTTCGTAACAGATGGTATAAACAAATTCCACTGTACATTTCAGATGATTAGTTATTTGAAGTAGTAAAATGGGGGCAGAATTTAAAGTGCAACTCAGTGTTTGCTTTACAAAAGAATTAAAGCAGAAACCAGAGGTTGAATGGGCTTCTTGTACTATGCTAATTTTATCTTATAGTTCAAAGATTCACTCAATTAGATTCATGGCTGTAGATTTTACACTTACCTCTCCTGATTGCAGGTTAACATTTTTTGAACTTCACAGGAAGGACAACAAGTTTATTAAATCCACATTTGATCAGTGTACAACTTAATGATACGCCACATCAAATAGATAGATAGATAGATAGATAGATACTTTATTCATCCCCATGGGGAAATTCAACTTTTTTTCCAATGTCCCATACACTTGTTGTAGCAAAACTAATTACATACAATACTTAACTCAGTAAAAAATATGATATGCATCTAAATCACTATCTCAAAAAACATTAATAATAGCTTTTAAAAAGTTCTTAAGTCCTGGCGGTTGAATTGTAAAGCCTAATGGCATTGGGGAGTATTGACCTCTTCATCCTGTCTGAGGAGCATTGCATCGATAGTAACCTGTCGCTGAAACTGCTTCTCTGTCTCAGGATGGTGCTATGTAGAGGATGTTCAGAGTTTTCCATAATTGTTGCATAATTTCCTTACTTAGGTGTTGTACTTGCCATGAATATTATTCAGACTTTTCAGCTCTATAATCAAAACTGAGTCTGCCTTTCATGGGAAGAACAGAAAGGAATATTATGGGATTTTCATATGAAATGGAAAAGATGGTTGAATTGGTTATGGAAATCTTCAGGCAACAATTCATTAAATGTAAACAAGTGTATGGAATTGGAACAGGAGTAGGCCATCTGACCCTCCAAGCCTGTTCCCCTGTTCATTAGTACAACTGCTCATCTACCCAAAAGCTATTTTCAATTACTTTACAAATTAGACTCAGAAGCAAGTTTATTGTCACTGACAGGTTTATGTCATGAAATCTGCTATTTTGTAGCAGCAGTGCAGTACAAAACATGCAAATTATACTTGCTTAGCACACTATTCTCTAAATTCATGACTGAATTCTAGGCACATCTCAAACACTATCTGTACATTCACCGATGGCACCAGTGTTGTTGGCGGAATCTCAGATATCAGCAAGGAACTGTACAAGAGTGAAATAGATTAGATGGCTGAGTGGTGTCACAACAAGCTTGCCCTCAAAGTCAGCAAGACCAAGGAATTGAATGTGGACTTCAGGAAGGGTGAAGTTGGGAGAATACACACCAGTCTTTATTGAGCATTGTGATGACATTGTGGTGGAAAGGGTGAGCTTTAAGTCCCTGGGTGTCAACAGCTTCGAGGATCTACATTGGGCCCAACACTTTGATTCAATCACGAAGAAGGTACACTAGTGGCTTTATTTCATTAGGAGATTGAGGAGATTTGGCATATCACTAAAAATTCTTGCAGATTTCTACAGATGTACAGTGGAGGGCATTCTGATATTATTCTGCATTCTGTTATTGTTTTACCTTGTTCTACCCCAATGAACTGTGTAATGATTTGATCTGTATGAATAATATGCACGGCGAGCTCTTCACATGTGACAATAGCCAAACATCCAACTAAAGAATGTTGTAATGTGAGTATATTAAAAGTAAGTTAATACTAATCGGGGAGCTGTTGGTAACAAGAGGCGGGATCCGGGGTTGGCAGGGTCTTTACTTCCGCTCTTTTTACTCCCAGTATGCATTGTATATAGTTCCTCCACCCATGCCGCACGAGGTACCTGGAAGCCTCTGTATTGTAAATATCATTTGCCGTCCCAGATAAAGATGCTCTTTTGGCCATCAAATTGTCGAGTGGTCTATTTGTAAAGTAGAAGTTACCACATATTTTTGGCGACGAGGTAAACCGGATTTGTGGATGGGTCGGCCCCATTTCGAACAGGAGGTGTGAGCGGATGGGGAGCCTCGTGTTCGGATGGCTATGTTCGGAAATATCAGTGAGTTCGAGGAGCGGACCGAGGACTGGCCGGAGTACGAGGAAAGGTTGAGCCACTTTTTCTGTGCTAATGGAATTACTGAGGAGGCTGAGAAGTGCTCTATTCCCCTGAGTGTGTTTTAAGCCCAGGTCAGTGCCCTTTGCCATGAAAGGCAAAGTCGAGGCAGAGCTGGAACGTTTACAGGGGCTGGGCATCATTGAGCCCGTCCAGTTTTCAAGGTGGGCAGCTCCTATTGTTCCAGTTTTGAAGGCGGATAAAATGGTGAGGATATGTGGGGACTACAAGCTTACAGTGAATCAGGTCTCTAAGCTGGAGGAGTACCCATTGCCACAGGTGGATGACCTGTTTGTGAGCCTGTCAGGAGGTAAGCTGTTGACAAAGCTGGACATGAGCCATGCCTACCAACAGCTGCTGCTCGACGAGGATTCAAAGGAGTACGTCACCATCAATACGCACAAGGGGTTATTCAAATACAGTCACCTGGTGTCTGGAGTGGTGTCTAGCCCCGCCATTTTCCAAAGGACAATGGACTCTTTGCTGCAGGGGATTCTGCACATAGCAGTGTATCTTGATGATATTTTGATCACGGGAGCCATGGAGGGGGAGCATCTGGCTAATTTAGAACAGGTGCTGAAGAGACTCTCAGATGCAGGGCTGCGGTTGAAACGTGGAAAATGTGTGTTCCTGGCTCCGAGTGTGACCTACCTGGGACACAAGATTACAGCTGAGGGGCTTTGCCCAGTGGAGGACAAAATGGGAGCTATCAAGAAGGCCCCAAGCCCCAAAAGCGTCATTGAACTCAGATAATTTTTGGGCATGGTGAATTATTGTGGCAAGTTTCTTCCGGACCTCTCAAAGGTTTTGGCCCCACTGTATAGGCTGCTTCACAATGACACTAAGTGGCGGTGGGGTGAAGAGCAGGAGGAAGAGACCCAGGAAGGAGGAAGGAGAAGCTTTCAAGGAAGTGAAAGAACTCCTCCACTCAGCGAAGCTGCTCGTTCACTATGACCCAGACAAGGAGATCACCCTTTCATGCGACGCTTCGCCCTATGGAGTCGGGGCAGTTCTCCCACATGTAATGGAGGACCGTTCAGAGAAGCCTATTGGTTTTGCTTCACGTACCCTGACGACTGCTGAGAAGGGATATTCACAGCTAGGCAAGGAAGGTCTGGCCATTGTTTTTGTGGTCAAACGTTTTCATCAGTACCTCTATGGATGTGCATTCACAATTTATACGGACCATAAACCACTGATGAGCCTTTTTAGGGAGACCAGATGCATCCCACTGCTAGCCTCAGCCAGGATACACCGTTGGGCTCTCACATTGTCAGCCTACCAGTATACTATAGTGTACAGAGCGAGTGGGGATAATGCAAACGCCGATGTGCTGAGTCGACTCCCTTTACCTGAGATGCCTGTTACTACAAATGTGCCTCCAGAGATTGTGCTTTCATTGGAGAGACTGTCTGAGACACCTGTAGAGGCAACCCAGATCAAGCAATGGACAGAGAGGGACCCAATCCCTTCTCAAGTCAAGACTTTCCTTTTACAAGGTTGGCCCAGAGTTGCGGAAGGAGAGGAATTGAGACCTTATGCCGAACTGAGTCTGCAGGATGGCTGCATTTTCTGGGGGGGGGGGGGGGCAAGGGTCATTGTGCCTCTCCCTGGCCATTCACAGATTGTGGAGGAAATTCATGAGACTCACCCAGGGGTGTCTGGAATGAAAAGCCTTGCATGATCCTATGTCTGGTGGCCAAGAATGGACCAGGATCTGGAGAACAAGGTAAAATCATGCACGCAATGTCAAACCAATCAGAACATACCACCACCAGCTCCTTTGCACCCATGGGAGTGGCCAGACCACCCCTGGTCTAGGCTACATTTGGACTTTGCTGGCCCCTTTATGGGACAGATGTTTCTTGTAATGGTAGATGCGCATTCCAAATGGATCGAAGCTCACATCATGAGCAACATCACAGCTCCCTCAACCATAGACAAACTCAGGCAAGTGTTTGCAGTCCACGGGTTGCCTGACACTCTGGACACTGATAATGGCCCGACATTCACCAGTGAGCTGTTTGGTGAGTTCATGCGGCAGAATGGCATTTGTCACATTCGGACAGCCCCTTTCCACCCAGCCTCAAATGGTTTGGCTGAGCGGGCTGTTCAGACAGTGAAGGAAGGCCTGAAGCGGATGACAGGGGACTCTCTTAGTACCCGGCTTTCATGTTTCCTGTTTAAATACTGCCTCACTCAACAGACTATGACTGCATGCACTCCAGCAGTGATGCTGATGGGGCGTAGGCCCAAGTCAAGACTGGACCTGCTGCGCCCGGACATGAAGGCAAAAGTGGAGAGAAAGCAGGAAAAGCAGAAGGAGGGACATGATCAACATGTGCGAGAGAAACAGTTAAAACCAGATGACAATGTCTATGTGAGAAACAATCAGCAATGGTTACCTGGTGTTATCCTTAAGCAGAGTGGACCAGACTCCTATGTTGTTAAGCTGACTGATGGGCGTGTTTTCCGCAGACATCAGGACCAAGTGCGCCTGCGTCATGATTCCGGCTCAGAGGTAGACAGTTCCATGGAGTTTCCAATGGTGAGACAGACTACTGGGGAAGCAAGTCCACCAGTGACTTTGCTAGAGGGAGACACACTGGCAGAGGGGGCAGAGTCCCCTGAAGAGGATGGACATTCTCACGCAGACACACAGACCCCTCTCGTGACCCGAACACTAGATCCACCCAAAACATCCTCACCAACGGTGCGTGCCGGGTCACCGGGGATAGTGCGTAGATCGCAGCGCCCCCGCAAACCTCCTGACAGACTGAATCTTTGATTGGATGGTTTCTTTTGTTGCTAGATTGAATGTTGAATTTGCCATGTTTTTTTAAGGTGTTTTTGTATTGGTAACCTGTTGCTAACGATACCACTGTTTTTATTTCCCAGTTCTTCTATATTTGGGGAATGTTGGATTTTAAATGGGGAGAAGTGAGTATTATTAAAAGTAAGTTAATACTAATCGGGAAGCTGTTGGTAGGAAGAGGCGGGATCCAGGGTTGGCGGGGACTTTACTTCCGCTCTTTTTACTCCCAGTATGCATTGTATATAGTTCCTCCGCCCAGGCCGCACGAGGTACCTGGAAGCCTCTGTATTGTAAATATCATTTGCCGTCCCAGATAAAGATGCTCTTTTGGCCATCAAGTTGTCGAGTGGTCTTTTTGTAAAGTAGAAGTTAACACCAAGAACATCTCTGTCAACAGATTGCTCAATGGTCCATGAACACTCCTTCACTATTCTTCTTTCACACTATTTATTTATTTATGTGCATGTTTGTCAGTTTATTTGTTTATTTACTTATTGTAACTTTAGTAATGTTTAGATCTTGTGCTGTACTGCTGCCAGAAAATGGCAAATTTCATGACATATGTCAGTAATAATGAACCTGATTCTGATTCTGCTTTTGAATTTTGTACAGGTTAATCAGATCTTTTTTTTAATTCTAGAGAATGCAATTCTCACCTATTCACTCTCTAGTCATATAGCTAATCTGCCAGGCATGAAACTTGCTGAGTGAATTTTTGCTGCACTCCTTTCATGGCAAATGCATTTTTTCTTGGAAGTGTAACAAGTCTGTATGCAATATTCTCGGTGCGTTCTCACCAAAATCTTATTCAATTCCGTAATACCGTATCCATTTTTTACTGGATTTTAAAGGATTTATATTGGTCGTTTTTCTTCAACGCCTTTGCAACATAGAGCAAAATATCTATTGACATTCCATTCATTTTCTCCATAATGTTTTTGTAAGGCATCACTGTTAGCAATGGTTAAGTCGGTGGCGTTCTCATTTCTGAGGTAGATCCCAGCTGATATCAGTCTGAAGAGTTAAATTTCTTTCTTTCTCCGCTCATGTAGCCTGGTCTCCTGAGTACTCCCAGTATCTCCCTCTTCACTTTATCTACGACCATTGGATTAATTGGACATCACAGCTGCCCCTGTTTTCCACTCAAACACATGCTTTGCGGTGGTAGTTAATTCGTAGTGATTTGAAGTAGAATACAAAATTATTACCTGTCCCTGCATTTGTGATACTGATGCCAACTAAAATGCTCAGTAATATCAGCTAATCTAGACGAATCCAAGAATAGAACATGATTTTTCCTGTGCTTTATAGCTTTTGATTAAACCACGTTGTCACTGAATGCACAACGGACTATATTAACTTTTGTGTGGATGCAGTTGTCCCTGTTAGAACTGTTCGCTGCTATCCCAATAATAAGCCCTGGATCACTAGTCACATCAAAGGCCTCCTAAACCAGAAGAAGAGGGCCTTTAAAGATGGTGATCGGTTGGAGCTTAAAAGAGTTCAGAAGGAACTCAGAGTACAGATAAGGGGGGCAAAGGAGCAGTATAGGAGGAAGCTAGAACAAAAGCTGCAGAAAAAAAGCATGAAGGAGGTGTGGGATGGGATGAAGATCATCACCGGATGCGGTGCAAAGCGGGGGGCGAACATAAGTGGAGATGTGGAGAAAGCGAACCAGCTGAACAACTTCTTCAACAGGTTCGACAGCTCAATCTCATCCTCACCGCAGAAATCCACACCAGGCTTACTTCCCTCACAGGAAAATAGCCACTCACAGGAGACCTTGCCCACGCCCAGGATTACGGCTGCACAGGTGGAAGGTCAACTGAGGAAGATCTGTACCAGCAAGGCGGCTGGACCGGATGGAGTTTCCCCACGATTACTGAGGGCCTGTGCGACTGAGCTGGTACAGAACCAGCTGGAACCACTACAGCGCATCTTCAACATGAGCCTGGAGCAGAGAAGAGTACCCAGACAGTGGAAAACATCCTGTATTGTCCCGGTACCGAAGAAACCACAACCAAAGGAGTTGAATGACTTCAGACCTGTTGCCTTGACGTCGCACGTGATGAAGACCATGGAGTGGCTGATAATACAGAATCTGAGGCCACAAACCAGGCATGCCCAGGATCCTCTTCAGTTTGCGTATAAGGAGAAGGTGGGAGTGGAGGATGCTATCACGTATTTGCTGCACAAATCACTCTCTCACCTAGATGGGGTCAGTTGTGCTGTGAGGATTACATTCCTTGACTTCTCTAGTGCCTTTAACACCATCCAGCCCAAGATCTTAAGGCACAAACTAACGGAGATGGGAGTAGACTCTCACATGGTGGATTGGATAGTGGACTACTTGACAGATAGACCTCAGTATGTGCGGTTGGGAGACTGTAGGTCTGACACGGTGGTAAGCAGCACAGGGGCGCCGCAGGGAACCGTACTCTCTCCGGTCCTGTTCACCCTGTACACATCAGACTTCCAATATAACTTGGAGTCCTGCCATGTGCAAAAGTTCGCTGATGACACGGCCATAGTGGGGTGTGTCAGGAATGGACAGGAGGAGGAGTATAGGAAACTGATACAGGACTTTGTGATATGGTGCAACTCAAACTACCTGCGTCTCAATATCACCAAGACCAAGGAGATGGTGGTGGACTTTAGGAGATCTAGGCCTCATATGGAGCCAGTGATCATTAATGGAGAATGTGTGGAGCAGGTTAAGACCTACAAGTATCTGGGAGTACAGTTAGACGAGAAGCTAGACTGGACTGCCAACACAGTTGCCTTGTGCAGGAAGGCACAGAGTCGACTGTACTTCCTAAGAAGGTTGGCGTCATTCAATGTCTGTAGTGAGATGCTGAAGATGTTCTATAGGTCAGTTGTGGAGAGCGCCCTCTTCTTTGTGGTGGCGTGTTGGGGAGGAAGCATTAAGAAGAGGGACGCCTCACGTCTTAATAAGCTGGTAAGGAAGGCAGGCTCTGTCGTGGGCAAAGTACTGGAGAGTTTAACATCGGTAGCTGAGCGAAGGGCGCTGAGTAGGCTACGGTCAATTATGGATAACTCTGAACATCCTCTACATAGCACCATCCAGAGACAGAGAAGCAGTTTCAGCGACAGGTTACTATCGATGCAATGCTCCTCAGACAGGATGAAGAGGTCAATACTCCCCAATGCCATTAGGCTTTACAATTCTACCGCCAGGACTTAAGAACTTTTTAAAAGCTATTATTAATGCTTTTTGAGATAGTGATTTAGATGCATATCATATTTTTTTTACTGAGTTAAGTATTGTATGTAATTAGTTTTGCTACAACAAGTGTATGGGACATTGGAAAAAAGTTGAATTTCCCCATGGGGATGAATAAAGTATCTATCTATCTATCTATCTATCTATCTATCTATCTATCTAATTAGCCAGAGCCAAAAGGCTAACTGTGGAATTACAATGTAGTTATCAGACATAGAAGATACTGTACTTTACGATCAGTGCGCTGTTACTGCGTGTGCCAGGTAAAGGAAAGCAAAATAAAAATCTATTGTGAAAAGTAGGAATGTCTGTTTCAATGCAACAGTTCAGCTAATGATTATCATTTGCTTAAAGCCAACATGATCTGTATGACACAACTAGGTCTGTTTATTTCAATTGCTCACCTGAAGGGGAATTTACCGTGAGTCAGGTTTGCACTAAGTGCTTCCAAACTACCTGACATCAAAGGGTATACAGTGGAGTCTGAATTGCCAGGAATAACAGTGGGTGTGACCATAGACTGTGGGAAATAAAAAAGGCAAAGGGAGCCTTGGTGCAGAATTGCTCTTTCAACATGGAGTTGTAGAATCACACAGCACAGAAACATGCCTTTTGGACTAATTGATTCATACTAATTGATATTTGCATCTAAAATAGTCCCATTTGACCACATTTAGCCCGTGCCCCTCTAAAACTTTCCTATCTGTGTATCTGTCCAAGTACCTTTAAAATGTTGTAAATATGCCTGACTCAGCCCTTTTCTCAGGCAGCTGGTTCCATGTACTGAGCACTCTCAGGATGAAACAAATTGCCCCGAGGTTCCTATTAAAGTTTTTCTCCTCTCACCATAAACCTGTGCTCTTGATTTCCCAACCAAGGGAAAAAAAAGACTGTGCATTCATCATACCTATGCCCCTCATTACTTTTATACATCTCTGTAAAATCACTTCTTCTTCTCTGACACGCCATTGAAAATATCCCAGCCTGCTCAATCTATCTCCATAACTCAATCCATCAGGTCCTAGTAACATCCTTGTAAATCTCCTGTGCATCATGCGAGCCCCTGGAGGACTGTTGTTCCATTATTCAAGAAGGGAAGTAGGGATAATACTGGGAACTATAAACCTGTGAATCTCACGTAGAGGTGAGGATATTCCTGGAGGAGATTCTTAGGGGTAGGATTTATGAGGATTTAGAAACCCATAACCTTATTAAGGACAATCAACATGGCTTTGTCTGGGACAAGTCTTGCAAACTTGAATGAGTTTTTTGAGGAGGTTATGAAGGTGATTGATGAAGGTAGGATGTTGCCAACGTGGATTGTACTAAAGAATTTGGCAAAGCCTCCCTTGGAGGCTCATCGAGAAGATTAAGGTGCATGGGATCCATGGTGAATTGGCCATTTGATTTCAGAATTGGATTGCCCATAGATGACAGAGTGTTGTAGTCGATGGCACTTATTCTGGCTAGACATCTGTGACTAGTCATGTTCCATAGGGATCTGTGCTATTTGTGATACATCTTCCTCAGAGATGAACAGAGCCTGGAAGTCGCAGCAAGGTGAGGGTTAAGGTAGTGTGCTAACCAAGATAGTATGCCAGCAGTGTGCAGTCACCCATGATGAGCAGGGGCCTTGATAGCCAAGCTGTTCCTTGTACAGCATGGGACCCAAGGACATGAGGCATGTCAAGGCAAGGATGCAAGTGAAAGATTGAAAGGCACACTCTAGCTATTGGACAATTGTCTGACTAATTTAACAGGTAGGGTTTATCAGTTATTAACTCCTGAAAAGTGTATTATGATTGGTACTTACATATGCAGGTAAGGAGTTAGAAAACGCACAAGGTCTCTGATCGGGTCAATATACACATATATAAAAATTGTCAATTCTGAGCTGTCATTTCAGAACAGTTTGGTGACGGGGATGAACTGTTTTTGAGCACAAGTAAATAAGGTGGAAATGAAAAATGAGTGTATGTTGTCAGAGTCCAGTTTTTCGACGATGACTAGATACTTAAATAGAATAGACAGCATTAATCTATTTTCCAGTGTTGAAATATCTAATAATTCAGTTCGAATCCCACAACCTGACTATCAGTCAGAGGAAAGCTTTTGCGTGTCTTGGGCTGGAGAGGCCTGGTGGTGCCCATCCCTCTCCAGGCCCAACCACAGCCGATGTCCTCCAACTCGGTGGCTTGCCCTGGTCTCGAACAATGGCCATTGTAGTTCTTAGGGGAACTCATCAGCCCTGACCGTTGACTTCATCAATGAGGTCCTTCGCCAGCTGAAGTGGTGTACCGGGCTGTGCCACTTGGAGGCAGAAGTGAAAGATTTAGGAGAAGGATGAGGACCAGGGATGCCTGTTCACCCTGCTAGGTAGAGTACAGCTGCCAGTCATCAAAAGTACTACCTTTATCCAGAGCCCCATACACCTCATAACAAAATCTAATGTCTAATATTGAGTATGCCCCCAAGAAAGGGAATCTCAGTGTTGTATATGGTGACAAACAGTATGTACTGTGATAACAAACTTACTTTGAACTTCTGAACAAAGGACATGCATTTAAGGTGAGAGGGGGTTAAGTTCAAAGGAAATGTGTGAGGCAAGTTTATTACACAAAGAGTGGTGGATGCCTGGAATGTGGGAGTGCTGGAGGCAGATATGATAGAGGCATTGAAAAGGCACTTACATAGATAGACACAAGGATGTGCAGGAAATGAAAGGATAGGAGCATTATGTAGACAGAAGGAATTAGTTTAGTTCGACATTTGATTACTAATTTAATTAGCTCAGCACAACAAAGTGGACCCAATGGTCTATTCCTGTGTGGTACTGTTCTGTGCCTGTATTTTATGTTGTAAAGCATAGGTTTAAGATGAGAGGAAGGAGTTTTAAAAGGAGTTTGTGTTTATTTTGGAATACACTGCCAGATCTGGCAGTAGAGTCAGATACAGTCCTTACATTTAAGAGGAAATTAGGCAGGGACATAAGTAGGCAAGGCATAGAATGATGCAGTCCTAATATGGGCAAATGGGTTAGTATAGAGGGGCAGAAAGGTCAGCATGGACCCAAGAGGCTGCTTCTGTGCTGTACAACTTTTATAACTGGTGGAGTTCTGCAGCAGTCTGGGTTGGGGCTGCTTCTTTTTACGTTGTATGTCAATGACTTGGATGTTGGAATCGGTGGCTCTGTATCATCCGCAAACTTGGCAGGTTGTGCAGGGGAAGCAGGGAGATTGAAAAAAGACTGAGACAAATGTGGAGAATGGGCAAAGAAGTGGCAGTTAGAATACAGTGATGAGAAGTGTATCGTCATGTACTTCTGTAGAAGGAATAAAAGCACAAATTAGTTTCTAAACGGGGAGAAAATTTAAAAACCTGAGGTGCAAAGGGAGTTGGGAGTCATTGTGCAGAATTCCCTAAAGGTTAGTTTGCAGGTTGAGTCAGTGGTGAGGAAGGCAATTGCAGTATTGGCATTCCTTTCAAGAGGATTAGAATATAAAAGCAAGGATGTAATACTGAGGCTTTATATGGCACTGGTGAGGCCGCACTTGGAGTATTGCGAGCAGTTTTGGGCCTCTTATTTAAAAAGGATGTGCTGACATTGGAGAGATTCAGAAGAGGTTCATGAGAATGATCCTGGGAATGAAAGTGTTAAAGTACAAGGAGTAATTGAAGGCTCTGGGCCTGTATTTGCAGAAATTTAAAAGAATGAGAGGGGATATCATTGAAACCTATCAAATGTTGAAAGTAGATAGACTGGGTATGGAGAAGATGTTTCCTCTGGTGGGAGAGTCTAGGACCAGTAGATACAGCCTCAGAATGGAGAGACATCCATTTAGAATGGAGATGAGGAGGAATTTCTTTAGCCAGAGGGTGGTGAAACTGTGAAATTCATTGCCTCAGGCGGTTGTGGAGCCAGGTCACTGGATGTATTTAAGTCAGAGGTTGATAGGTTCTTGATTAGTCAGGGCATGAAGGATTAGAGGGAGGAGGCAGGAGAATGAGGTTGAGGGGAAATGGATCAGCCATGGTGAAATAGCAGAGCAGACTCAGTGGACCGGATGGTTTAATTCTGCTCCTATGTCTTACGGTCTTATGGTCTTGTCCATTGCTTGTCCGAGAAAATACTACAGCGGTGCTCTGGCAGGATAGATTAGAGGGCTCACCTTGGGAGACTATTTGGGTGGAATTGAGGAATGGAAAAGGTGTAATAACACTTATAGGGGTGTATTATAGACCACCTAATGGGGAGCGAGAATTGGAGGAGCAAATTTGTAAGGAGATAGCAGATATTTGTAGTAAGCACACGGTTGTGATTGTGGGAGATTTTAATTTTCCACACATAGACTGGGAAGCCCATTCTATAAAAGGGCTGGATGGTTTGGAGTTTGTAAAATGTGTGCGGGATAGTTTTTTGCAGCAATACATAGAGGTACCGACTAGAGAAGGGGCAGTGTTGGATCTCCTGTTAGGGAATGAGATAGGTCAGGTGACGGACCTATGTGTTGGGGAGCACTTCGGGTCCAGTGATCACAATACCATTAGTTTCAATATAATTATGGAGAAGGATAGGACTGGACCCAGGGTTGAGATTTTTGATTGGAGAAAGGCTAACTTTGAGGAGATGCGAAAGGATTTAGAAGGAGTGGATTGGGACAATTTGTTTTATGGGAAGGATGTAATACAGAAATGGAGGTCATTTAAAGGTGAAATTTTGAGGGTACAGAATCTTTATGTTCCTGTTAGGTTGAAAGGAAAGGTTAAAAGTTTGAGAGCGCCATGGTTTTCAACCATGGTATTGGAAACTTGGTTCGGAAAAAGAGGGAGATCTACAATAAATATAGGCAGCATGGAGTAAATGAGGTGCTCGAGGAATATAAAGAATGTAAAAAGAATCTTAAGAAAGAAATTAGAAAAGCTAAAAGAAGATACAAGGTTGCTTTGGCAAGTAAGATGAAAATAAATCTGAAGGGTTTCTACAGTTATATTAATAGCAAAAGGATAGTGAGGGATAAAATTGGCCCTTTAGAGAATCAGAGTGGACAGCTATGTGTGGAACCGAAAGAGATGGGGGAGATTTTGAACAATTTCTTTTCTTCGGTATTCACTAAGGAGAAGGATATTGAATTGTGTAAGGTAAGGGGAACAAGTTGGGAAGTAATGGAAACTATGACAATTAAAGAGGAGGAAGTACTGGTGCTTTTAAGGAATATAAAAGTGGATAAATTTCCGGGTCCTGACAGGATATTTCCTAGGACCTTGAGGGAAGTTGGTGTAGAAATAGCAGGGGCTCTGACAGAAATATTTCAAATGTCATTAGAAACGGGGATGGTGCCAGAGGATTGGTGTATTGCTCATGTGGTTCCATTGTTTAAAAAGGGTTCTAAGAGTAAACCTAGCAATTATAGGCCTGTCAGTTTGACGTAAATGGTGGGTAAATTAATGGAAAGTATTCTTAGAGATGGTATATATAATTATCTGGATAGACAGGGTCTGATTAGGAATAGTCAGCATGGATTTGTGTGTGGAAGGTCATGTTTGACAAATCTTATTGAATTTTTTTGAAGAGGTTACGAGGAAAGTTGACGAGGGTAAAGCAGTGGATGTTGTCTATATGGACTTCAGTAAGGCCTTTGACAAGGTTCCGCACAGAAGGTTAGTTAGAAAGGTTCAATTGTTTGGTATTAATATTGAAGTAGTAAAATGGATTCAACAGTGGCTAGATGGGAGATGCCGGAGAGTAGTGGTGGATAACTGTTTGTCAGGTTGGAGGCCGGTGACTAGTGGTGTGTCTCAGGGATCTGTATTGGGTCCAGTGTTGTTTGTCATATACATTAATGATCTGGATGATGAGGTGGTAAATTGGATTAGTAAGTATGCAGATGATACTAAGGTAGGAGGTGTTGTGGATAATGAAGTAGGTTTTCAAAGCTTGCAGAGAGATTTAGGTCAGTTAGAAGAGTGGGCTGAATGATGGCAGATGGAGTTTAATGCTGATAAGTGTGAGGTGCTACATTTTGGTAGGAATAATCCAAATAGGACATACATGGTAAATGGTAGGGCATTGAAGAATGCAGTAGAACAGAGTGATCTCGGAATAATGGTGCTTAGTTCCCTGAAGATGGAATCTCATGTGGATAGGGTGGTGAAGAAAGCTTTTGGTATGTTGGCCTTTATAAATCAGAGCATTGAGTATAGGAGTTGGGATGTAATGTTATAATTGTACAAGGCATTGGTAAGGCCGAATTTGGAGTATTGTGTACAGTTCTGGTCACCAAATTATAGGAAAGATATCAACAAAATAGAGAGAGTACAGAGAAGATTTACTAGAATGTTACCTGGGTTTCAGCACCTAAGTTACAGGGAAATGTTGAACAAGTTAAGTCTTTATTCTTTGGAGCGTAGAAGGTTGAAGGGGGACTTGATAGAGGTATTTAAAATTATAAGGGGGATAGATAGATTTGACGTGGATAGGCTTTTTCCATTGAGAGAAGGGAAGATTCAAACAAGAGGACATGATTTGAGAGTTAGGGGGCAAAAGTTTAAAGGTATCATGAGGGGGAATTTCTTTACTCAGAGAGTGGTAGCTGTGTGGAACGAGCTTCCAGTAGAAGTGGTAGAGGCAGGTTCGGTATTGCCATTTAAAGTAAAATTGGATAGGTATATGGATATGAAATGAATGGAGGGTTATGGGCTGAGTGCGGACCAGTGGGACTCGGTGAGTGTAAGCATCGGCACGGACTAGAAGGGATGAGATGGCCTGTTTCCGTGCTGTAACTGTTATATGGTCTATTTTTTAAAAATAATTGTGAAAATTAAAAGATGTGCAATGTCCCAGAGGTTACATGGTGAAATAACCTTCTGATTTCCTTCTTGTATCTTACAAGATGTCACTCTTAGGGCTTTTACAGGAATGGGCAACAGCCTTTCTCAATGGAAGTAATATTATCTTTTAGGTCATTGCACAAAATGTATGATTGATCAAACATTTTAGCAAAATTCTATCAGATCGTTAACTTGATTTACAATGAAGTCTCTTAAGGCCAGAATCTTAGGTCAGGGGTGACTTCTCTGACAAAAATATCCACAGCCTCGATTGCCATTTGCTCCTACTCAGTCTGACTCAATACTCAACCAGGTGCTTGTTACTCAAATATCTTATGAAATTACACTGAGAATGAGCGTGAAGACCATAACATATAAATCATAACATTTAGGAGATCCAGTAGGCGATATCAGACTTCAACAAGAAGAGCGAGCAACACTGAGGTAAGGTGAGGGTAGATTCCTATCTTTTTTGTCACTTTCTTATCTCTCAGAGTTTTTTTAGTTATGGCAGGTGAGCTCAGCCTTGTGTCATGTTCCTTCTGTGCTCTGTGGAAACCATGTGTGCAGGAAATATGACCAACAGTAATTCCTGACAGCCCTGGAGCTGTGCATGGATTCACTCTGGATCATCCGTAATGCTGAGAACGTTGTGGATAACACATCCGGATACTGTTGGGGGAGATGGCAATCATAGCCAAGATCATGGCACCATAAGTGGCTCTGCTGCACAGGAGGGCAGCAAGAAAACTGGCAGAGCTGTCATGGTTGGGGGATCCATGATAAAAGGAATAGACAGGAACTCCTGTGGCTGCAAACGGGGCTCCCAGTTGGTGTGTTGCCTCCCAGGTGCAAAGGTCAGGGATGTCTCAGAGTACCTGCAGGGCCTACTGGAAGGGGAGGGTGAACAGCCAGCTGTTGAGTAGTTGCCACTAATATAGGGAAAGGTAGAATGAGGTCCTGCAGGCCGAATTTATGGAGCTAGGAGATAAATTAAAATCAAGGACCCTGAAGGGTAATAATCTGAGGCTTGCTGGCTGTGCCATGTGCTAGCCAGCGTAGGAATAGCATAATAGTTAGAATGAATATGTGGCTTGAGCCTTGATGCAGGAGGGAGGATTTCAAATTCCTGGAGCATTGGAACCGGTTCGAGAGGAAGTGGGGCCAGCACACACTGTGCAATCTGCACCTGGGCAGGTCCTGGATCAATGTACCAGATGGATTGTTTGCAAGTGCTTTTGGGGAGGGTTTAAACTTGTATGGCAAGAGAACATGAATCCAGGCAGAAAGACAGAGCAAAGCAATGCGGAGACCAAAGCTGAAGTGAGAAAAGTGGAAAAGTTAGTATGGAATGCAGAAAAGTCAAATGCAAAAGATACACAGATTCCTGTATTCTAAGGATCAATACGTGCAGGAGCAATTTATCTGAATACCTGTATTATTCAAAACGAGATCAGTGGACATGTGGCATTAATTAGTACAAAGTGATATGATTTAGTAACCATTACATAAATATACTAGACAATGTAGGAAGGAGGGAAAAAAATCACTGACGGCTGTTGCCAATAGGCCACTGAATAATAAAATTGCAGTGACATGGACGTGCTCTTCCTTCATCAATGTGTTTAGTCACATCCTCAAAAATTTCTATCAGGCTCATAAGGCACAATCTGCCCTTGACAAAGCCATGCTGACTATTCCTAATCATATTCTACCTCTCCAAATGTTCATAAATCCTGCCTCTCAGGATCTTCTCCATCAACTTACCAACCACTAAGGTAAGAATCACTGGTCTATAATTTCCTGGGCTATCTTTACTCCCTTTCTTGAATAAGAGAACAACATTCGTAAACCTCCAATCCTCCGGAACCTCTCCCATCCCCATTGATGATGCAAAGATCATCGCCAGAGGCTCAGCAATCTTCTCTCTCACCTCCCACAGTCGCCTGGGGTACATCTCGTCCGGTCCTGGCGACTTATCCAACTTGACGCTTTTCAAAAGCTCCAGCACATCCTCTTTCTTAATATCTACATGCTGAAGCTTTTCAGTCTGTTTCAAGTCATCACTACAATCACCAAGATCCATTTCCATAGTAAATACTGAAGTAAACTATTCATTAAGTACTTCTGCTATTTCCTCTGGTTTCATACACACTTTCCCACTGTCACACTTGATAGGTCCTATTCTTTCACGTCTTATCCTCTTGCTCTTTACATACTTATAGAATGCTTTGGGATTTTCCTTAATCCTGCCCACTAAGGCCTTCTCATGGCCCCTTCTGGCTCTCCTAATTTCCTGCTTAAGCACCTTCCTGTTAGCCTTATAATCTTCTAGATCTCTAACATTACCTAGCTCTCTGAACCTTCTGTAAGCTTTTCGTTTCTTCTTGACGAGATTTATTACAGCCTTTGTACACACCACAATTCCTATGCTTTAATCTTTTCCGCTCCTTATGGAACATAGGGCCTCAACAAAAGTCCTCCACTTCCTGCGATCTCTAGTAGATGTTTTTGCAGTCTCCCATGTTTGGCCGGCGGCTTTCAGTTCATCCAAAAGCCTACGCCTCCAGGTTTGCTTTTGTTACAGAAACCATCAACAATTCCTGTACCCTACCATAACTTCCCTGACTCATTGGAACGTACCTATGCAGAACTCCACACAAATATCCCCTGAACATTTGCCACATTTATTCCTTTTCCCTGAAAACATCTGTTCCCAATTTAAGCTTCCAATTTCCTGCCTGATAGCCTCATAATTCCCCTTACTCCAATTAAACGTTTTTCTAACTTGTCTGTTCCTATCTCTCTCCAATGCTATTGTAAAGGAGATAGAATTATGATCACTATCTCCAAAAAGCTCTCCCATTGAGAGACCAGACACCTGACCATGTTCATTTCCCAATACCAAATCAAGTACAGCCTCTTGCAGGCTTATCTACATATTGTGTCAAGAAACCTTCCTGAACACACCTAACAAACTCCACCCCATCTAAACCCTTTGCTCTAGGGAGATGCCAATCAATATTTGGGAAATGAAAATCTCCCATCACGACAACTCTGTTATTATTACACCTTTCCAGGATCTGTTTTCCTATTTACTCCTCGATATCCCTGTTACTATTGGGCGGCCTATAAAGAACACCCAGTAGAGTTATTGACCCCTTCCTGTTCCTAACCTCCACCCACAGAGACTCCGTAGACAATCCCTCCATGGCGTCCACCTTTTCTGCAGCCATGACACTATCTCTGATCAACAGTGCCATGCCCCCACCTCTTTTGCCTCCCTCTCTGTCCTTTCTGAAACATCTAAAACCCGGCACTTGAAGTAACCATTCCTGTCCCTGAGCCATCCAAATCTCTGTAATGGCCACCACATCATAGCTCCAAGGACTGATCCACGCTCTAAGCTCATCGGCTTTGTTCACAACAGTCCTTGCGTTAAAATAGACACATCTCAAACCTTCGGTCTGAGCGCATCCCTTCTCTATCACCTGCCTATCCTCCCTCTCGCACTGCCTACAAGCTTTGTCTATTTGTGAGCCAACCGCCTCTTACCCAGTCTCTTCCCTTCAGTTCCCAGTCCCCAACAATTCTAGTTTAAACTCTCCCCAGTAGCCTTAGCAAACCTCCCCGGCAGGATATTGATCCCCCTGGGATTCAAGTGCAACCTGTCCTTGCATCTGTGATAGCTTTCTTGAGTAGCATGTTAGAACCTACAAAGGAAAATGCTGTCTTGCATTTGGTAATGCAAGACACTGATATAATTATTTTCTTTTTGAAGCATGTGGGAACTTCCACTATTTGGTTGGTTAAATCTCTCATAAAAATGGAGGTGCAATAGTTCATTCTAAAACCAGCGTATTATGACCAAACAAGGGAGACTACAATGGGATAAAGGAGGAATTGGCTAGAGTAGACTGCGAATACAGGCTATATCATGGGACAGTTGAGGAACTATGGAAGACTTTCAAAGTGTTTTTCACAGTGTTGAACAGAAGTATATTCCAGTTAGAAGTAAGGACAGTAAGTGTGGGGAGAACCAGCCTTGGGTAACTAAGGAAATAAAAGCTAATGCATATAATGTTGCCAGGAGCAGTGGGAAACGTGATTGGGAAAATTTTGAAAACCAACAAAGAACCATAAATCAAACAATAAGTAAAGGGAAGATAGATGATGAAAGTAAACTGGCACAAAGTATAAAACATAATAAATGCTTTTATAATTATATAAAGCAGAAAAGTGTGGCTGAAGTGAATGTACTGTAGGCCTCTTGTAAAATGAAAAGAGGGATTTAATATTGGGTAACGTGCAAATGGTTGATGCCTTGAATGACAATTTTATATCAGTCTTCAGTCTTATGTAAATTTACATTTAACATGCCAAAGGGAGATTTTGTGGATGTGATAAGTGATGAGGTCTTCATTATAATTATTGTCATTTAAAGAGGTGATAATGAGCAAACTAGTGGGCTTAAAGGTAGACAAATCCCCTGGTCCAGGTTACTGAAAGAAATGGCAGAAGTTATAGCAGGCATATTTGTAATCGTTTACCAAAATTCACTGAAATCTGGGCATGTCCTGGTGTATTGGAAGACAGTAAATGCCACACCAATGTTTAAAATGGACGTAAGCAAAAGGCAGGTAACTATAGGCCAATTAGCTTAATGTCAATGGCCAGGAAAATGCTTGAAGCTATCATTAAGGAAGAGTCATCTGGATAGAAGTCCATCAAGCACACACAGAATGGATTCATGAAGGGCAGGTCTCTGAGCACAGTGGTAGAAGTGAGCAAGTGGATGTTGTATACTTGGATTTCCAGAAGGCTTTTGATAATGTGCCACATTAAAGACTTATCCATAAGATAAGGATACTTAGAGTTGGAGTGATGTATTCACATGGATAGAGGATTGGTTAATAAATAGAGTGCAGTAAGTTAGGATAAATGGGTGTTTCTCAGGTTGGCAGTTTATGGTGAGTAGAGTGCCACAGGGATCAGTGCTGGGCCCGCAGAGGATGTTCATGAGGTTGATTTTGAAGCTGAGGAGAGATGAGGAGAGATTTTGAGTCTCGTGGGACTATATTCACTGGAGTTCAGAAGAATAAGAGGGGTTTTTATTGAAATATAAAATTATGAAAGGGATAGGTAAGATAGAGGCAGGAAAGTTGTTTCCACTGTTCAGTGAGACTAGAAATAGGGGACATAGCCTCAAGATTCAAGGCAATAGATTTAGAACAGAGAAGAGGAGAAACTGCTTTTCCCAGAGAGTCGTGAATCTGTGGAATTCCCTGTCATTGGAATCAGTAGAGGCTACCTCATTAAATATATTTAAGACACACTTAACTAGGATTTTGGATAGCAGGGAAATTAAGGTTTATGGGAAAAATGCAAGTAAGTGGGGCTGATTTATGGCCAACCAACAATAATCTTATTGAATGGTTGAGCAGGCTCGACAAGCCAGTTAGCCTACTAAAGCACCTATTTCTTATGTTCTTATCTATCTGGCCCCTTAAGCCCACTTTATCCTGATCAGCAGCACAGCTTATGTTCCAGCTCAGCTTCTTTTTCCTGCACAATCCTTATTATTCCTTGATTTCTTTAGTATCCAAGAGTTCATTGATCTGTGTTTTTCAGTCAAGCTAAGTCTTCGTGGTCTTCTAGGTAGAGAATTCCAAATCATTCATTCATCCGTTCTGAGTTAAGAAATTTCTCTTCAATTTAGTCTGAAACAGTTGATGGTTTATTCTGATTCTGTGATTCTCGGTTCTAAACATCTCAGCTAGGGTAAAGAGCCACATACTGAGCCTTGTGTTAGTGCTTCCACTACTTGGTAATGTAATTTTATAAAAAGTTATGAAAGTGAGAAAATGTATATTTGGATATCAACTGTATAATTAGCAAGAAAGAATTTATCTTATTTTTTTATAACCTTAGCATATCCTCAGGGACTTTACAGTTATCCTAAAAGTATAATTGTAGAGACTCCATAATCTGATGTAAATTGGCAACCATTTTTTCAAATGTCAAAGTCCCACCAATGTTAATATTCCAAAATGAAAATTATTGTTCCTGATTGTCTTTGTGCATTACTTTTGTTTTTGATTTTCTTTGTGTTTTTGATGAATCTAAAGAACGTTTAGATAGTTTAATTCCACAAAAGCATTTTATTTAGAGAAAGAAAAATAAATCACCATAGTTTTTTTCAGAAAACTATATTTAATAAAACTGTCCAAAAAACTAATTACGTACGTAAATGGAGAAGAATAATGCAAAGTTAACAAGACACAGATCATTTGAGCACTCCATTGTCAAATTAAGCTTCTCTAAAATTAATTACAGATGCAGAAAGTGAGCACTCCAATTCCAGCCAAAATAGACAGAAAATTATGTTTGGTTTCACTTCAGCTCATAATTAAATAAAACCAGACATGCTTTTAGCAAGACGATAGCAGGCTGAATGAAAGTGTTTGCCTCAAAGTCCTGATGGATTTAGAAATGGCTCTGATTTAGTTAAAAGCCACTTCGGTAGACTTTACAACCACTGAGTGCCTGTTCTGCTTGTGCCATCATCATCAGGGATTGGAGATGTACCCTCATATCTCTGGAGCAATTGTGCATGACCCATTAATTAGATTAGAAGGAAATTTTACATACAGACTAAGTCAAAATCCTCCGTGCACATGGATAGAAATGAAGATGTCCTAAATGGATGATTTAAGGCTGTATTCCACCCCACTCTGTCATATTTAATTTTGTGTCTCAAATACAATTCTGTCAAATCTTAAATCAAGCAGAATATTTTTCAAATTAAATGGCAACCTACTCAGCACTTTGGACACAATGAGCTGCTGAAACAAAGCACCTTGAAGGACCATTCCTAGACATTAGAATTGAGGCATTTTGGTGGGTTAAGTGTCTGCCACATAGCTGGAACATGATGAAAGCACGGTCGCTTTGCTTAAAGGAATGCTTGTGACTGCTTATTCTCCTTAAGAAGCATTAAAACTGAGCCAGTGTGTTTCACAGCTGCTGCTACTTGTCAAAAGCTTCTAGCATCAATGTAACTATAGTTTAGCAGAAAAAGCTGGAAGTATTCAGCAGGTCAGACAGATTCTGTGGAAAGAGGTACCGCTAATGTTCCAGTTGTGAAACCTTTCATCTGAACTGAAAAATATGAAAAAAAACTAGTTAAAATTACAAGGGAATCTGCAGAAATCTTCAAAGATTCAAAGTATATTTATTACAAAATTTGTATATAAAATACAACTCTGGGATTTGTCCTTCCATGGGCAGCCATGAAACAAAGAAACAATATGGAAACCGTTCAAGAAAATATCAGACACTCAATGCGCAAAAAAAGAATAAATTGCGCAAACAGCAAAAAGCAATTTCATCAGATACAAATGAGTTCTACTAATTAAAATAACATATACAAGTAATGCAAGTAATTTTGAGTTGATGTACTTTGGCAGATTATATAAGGCTTTGGGCCAAGAGCTGTAAGGTGTGATTAATCAGAGTAACTCCTGTTTTGACCAGCCTGGATGCAATGAGTCAAGTGGCCTCTTTCTGAGTAAAGTTAGAACATCAGACTGTAAGACGTAGGGAGAGAATTAGCCCATTTGGCCCATCGAACCTAATCCTCCATTCAGTCGTGGCAGATTTATTTTCCCTCTCAACCCCATTCTCCCAACTTCTCCCTGTAACCTTTGATGCCCTTACTAATCACAAACCTATCAACCTCTGTTTTAAATATACCCAATGACTTAACCTCCACAGCTATTTTTTAGCAATGAGAAACAAGAAGCAGGAGTGAGAACAGATTAATTGCTCCCACAAGTCTGCTCCCTGTACAATAAGATTATGGCTGATCCAAGCTTTGCCTCAAAACCACTTTCCTGCTGTCTCCACATACCCTTTGATTGCCTTCTAAATGTTTCAGAATCCCCACCTTGAATATTTTCAGTGAATTCACCTCCACGTCTTCTTCGAACAGTTTGGTTACAGAACACTTGGACCTTTATGTCATTAATATTGATTGAGAATAGTTGAGGCTAAATACTGATATCTGTGGTGTCCCATTAGTAATTGACTGCCAATTTAACTTTTTGTTTTCTGACAGTTACACAATTTCTTATCCATGTGAAAATGTTACCCGCACTCCCATGCACTCTTATCTTGTGCAGTATGCTTTCATGTGGCACATTATTAAATGTCTTCTGGAATTCCAAAACTACTCAATCTACTGGTTGCACTCTTGTTTATCATGCCCTCAAACAGCTCTAATGAATTTGTTAAACATGATACTTTTGTACAACAGTTGATTTCTTTTATTCCGTTTGCCATTCGATAGTGACGGTATAGCAATACCAAATTTCCATTAAAGACTAGTTTTGTCTGGAATATGTCACTGTGGTACAAGTAACAGCATAGCATGATTTGGACCAATGTTATAATAAATGTTGTTGAATGGATTTTACATTTGCAGCAAAACATTTACATGCAGCAAATATTACAGAAACGAAAAATGACTGCAGCTGAGTGTTCAGCACAATCGTACCCTCAGTTCTAATCAACAAGCTGCAAAACCTGGGCCTCTGTGCCTCCTTCTGCAACTGGATCCCTGTCTTTCTCACTGGGAGACCACAGTCAGTGCGGATCAGAAGTAACATCTCCTCCTCACTGACAACCAACATTGGCGCACCTCAAGGAGTTGAGCTTAGCGCACTGCTGTACTCTCTCCCCACCTGCAATGGTGTGTCTAGGCACACAAACACCATCTATGAATTTGCTGACAACACAACTATTGCTGGCGGAATTTCAGATGGAGACCAGGAGGCGTACAGGAGTGAGATAGATCAGCCGATTGAGTGGTGTTACAACAACCTTGCACTCAACCAATTGATTGTGGACTTCAGGAAGGGGAAATTGAGGGAACACACACCTGCCCTTATTGAGGGATCAGAAATGGAAAGGGTGAGCAGTTTCAAGCTCCTGGGTGTCAACATCTCTGAGGATCTATCCTGGGCTCAACATATTGATGCAATTACAAAGAAAGCATGACTGACTATATTTCATTAGGAGTTTGTGGAGAATTTATATGTCACCAAAGACACTTGCAAATTTCTACAGATGTACCATGGGGAGCATTCTAACTGGTTGCATCACCTTCTGACGTGGAGAAGCCACAGAACAGGATCAGAAAAAGCTGCAAAAGGCAGTGAACAGCCTGCTCCCTCATGGGCACTAACACTGAGAACACTTTCAAAAGGGCTCACTTCAAAAACGGGGCATCCATCATTAAGGATGATGGATCCATCACCCAGGAGATGCTCTTCTGTCATTGCTACCATCAATATTTCAGGAACAGATTCTTCCTTGCCATTAGATTTCTGAATGGACAATTAACACTACCATGATCACTACCTCAGTCTTTTCCCCCCTCTCTTTCTGCACTACTAACTTAATTTAATTTTTATATACTGTACTGTATACTTACTGTAAATTATAGTTTTTATTATTATGTACTGCAATGTACTGCTGCTGGAAAACAACAAATTTTGTGACATATACCAGTTATATTAAAGCTGATTCTGATTCTGAATGCATCATGTTTTGTGAAAATTTCTAGTATTTTACATGATTTCAAGATTAACGCAATAATGCTGATGCATCTGAAATATTCATAGAACTACTTTGTACAAATGGCACAAAATCTTTTGACTTAATATAATCTCCCCCCCCCCAAACAAAGGAACACCAAAAACTTGAGAATAACCAACACTTTAATTGCAAAAATAAATTGTAAGGATACATTATCAGTATTTTAACGAATTGAAAAGACAAGGGAAATGTAAATAGTAAAGAAATCTTGAGTAACCTTTCTCAGTTATTACAATCTCAGAAATTTCTACTGCATTACTGGCATTGGAGTACACTATTGAATTTTCTTCCCCCTTCAAGTACATAATAGAAAATACGATTGGATCAATCTAGCAATGGTCTCACATTGCAAACCGCAGCTAAAAAATTCCTTGTTCATCAACACTTGTCACTAAATATAGTTCAGTGGCTAAATTTCTATGGATCCTGGATGTTAAGTGGAAAGTCTAAACTGACATAAATGTACTACTCTTAAAGCTAACAAATCACACATTAAATTCTGGAAATTTTCCTTCCAAATTATTTATTTTACCTATATGTTAACTTTCATTGATATGTGTGAAATTCTCTGAGGTTCTCTTGATTAACAACACCCCCAACCTTTCAATGATTTAAAAAATAACATATTTTGTGTTCCTGCTACAGTGACATCAATTTCTCTTCATTATATTCTGTCCATATGTCCTTTCTCATTCATTAACTCCCTGGAATTTCCCTGCTTCCCCTTCACAGCCCCCACAACCTAACCTTGTGTATTTTGTATGTTTCTCAAAAGGCAACGATGAGAACATATTGTAGAAGCTTGAATAGATGACAAAATCTTTGAGCCACTCAACCCTTTAAAAATATCATAGCAACACAAACAAGATACTGGTGAAACTCAACCATGTGTGTGTGTTGCTTGGATTTCCAGCACCTGCAGATTTTCTCTTGTTTGGGAATAATACCATTGATAATTTTTTTTTTGATATTTCCATGCCTAGAAATCAGGCTCAATTCCTCATGCATAGAAGACAACATGTTTTTGTTGCTTTGAGGTATTTTCTATCCATTTCCAGCATAAGACCTGCCCATCAGGAATCTGAATTGTTCACTGTTGAGTCCCATTCCTCTTCAAGCAGCTTTCATGTGTTTTCATCATTCCTGCATGTGATAAAAAGTAGAAAGATCATCCTGGACGTTGGAGAGATATTGACAGGGTAGATGCAGAGAGGCTGTTTTTTTTTTAATGGCTAAAATCTTGAACTGAAGTCAAGGCTTCATGTGAAAGGATCAGCTATTGAGATAGGAAAAATATTATTCATTCAGAGGACTGTGAATCATTGGAATTATCAACCCCAAGTAGCTGTAGATGCATTTTATAGTTTATACTTTTTGTACCCTACAAATGTAACACACTGATTTACAAAATGAGAGACACATAAAGTAGTTAATTTTAGGCCATTTAGCTAGGCCTCTGTTGTTGGAGAAATGCTGGAATCCATCATTCAGAAATAGTGGCAATGCTTTTCAAAAATCATGATTTCAATCAAATAGAATCAATAAGGGTTTACGAAAGAGAAATGGTACTTGTCAAATTTATTGGAGTTCTTTGAGTCTGTAATGAGCAGGATGGATAAAATGAAACTGGTACATGTCATGTACTTGGATTTGAAACATGTTTTATTCAGAGCTGTGTAAAAAGTTACTACTCAAGCTCGGGCTCATTGCTCCAGGTAGATAAGGATTGGGCAGACTAATAACAAATGGAGAGCTGAGATTAATGAATCACTTTTCAAGTTGGCAAGCTTTAACAAGTAGAATGCTACAGGCATGAGTGCTGAGGCCTCAACTATTTGTAATCTTGACTTAGATGAAAGGACTGAGTCAAATTGATGATGGAAAAGCCAATTGTCACAGAATCAGAGGGTTTTACAACATGGAAACAGGCCATTTGGCTGAATTCTCCAATGTGGCCAAGGCAAATCAGAATTAGAATGTCCCTAACGTTGCTCTACTCTTTAAGAATGGAGGGAATCAGAATCAGGTTTAATACCTTTGGTATAATTTATGTCATGAAATTTGATCTTTTGCTTCAGCAGTACAGTGCAATACATCATAAAAATCTATAAATTACAAATAGAAATATATATATTAAATTAAATAAGAGGTGTAAAATAAAGAGAAAAATAATAGTGAGATAGTGTAAATGAGTTCATTGTCCATTCAGAAAATCTGATGGTGATCGGGAAGAAGCTGTTCTTGAAACAGCGTGTGTGTCTTTAGGCTCTTGTACCTCCTCCTTGATGGTAGCAATGAGAAGAGGGCACGTCCTGGGTGATGGGGGTCCTTAATGATGGATGCTGCCTTTTTGAGGCATGGCTTTTTGAAGATGCCCTGTGTGGTGAACTACATATACCTGTCTGGGCACGCCCCCCCAGCTGACTGCTCCTGTGGCTCCTCCCACAGACCCCTGTATAAAGGCGATTGGAGGCACTGCTCCTCCCTCAGTCTCCAGGATGTTGTGTGGTGGTCGCTTGCTGCTTGTGCTTTCTTCCAGCCAATAAAAGCCTACCTTAACTCACGTAACCAAGAGTTATTGATGGTACATCACCCTGGTTGCTGTGGAGGCTAGTGCCCATGATGGAGCTGGTTGAGTTTGCAACTTTCTGCAGCTTTTTCTGATCCTGTGCAGAGGCCCCAGACCGTCACTGATGTGTATCCAACGGTTATACAACTAGTTAGAATGTTCTCCATGGTACATCTGTAGAAATTCGCTAGAATCTTTTCTGAGAGTATTGTTGCTGTCTTGCCTTCTTTGTAACTGCATCAGTATGTTGGGCCAGGATAAATCCTCAAAGATGTTGACACCCAGGAGCTAGAAACTGCTCACCCTTTCCACTGCTGATCCCTTGATGAAGGCTAATATGTGTTCCCTCGATTTCCTCTTTGCTGAAGTCCACAATCAATTCCTTGGTCTTACTGGCATTGTGTGAAAGGTTGTTGCAACACCACTTAAATAGCTGAGGTATCTCACTCCTGTACACCTTTTATCACCACCTGAAATTCTGCCAAAAATAGATGTGTCATTGGCAAACTTATAAATGGTGTTTGAGCTGTGGTTAGCCACACAGTCATGGGTGTAGTGTAGAGCAGCGGGCAAGCACTCATCCTTGACCTGTTCCAGTGTTGGTTGTCAGCAAACAGGAGATTATATTTCCAATCTGCACTGACTGTGGTACAGAGGTGCAGGTTTTGGAGGCTGTTGATTAGTACTGAGGGTATGGTAGTGCTGCACACTGAGCTGTAATCAATAAAGAGCAGCCTGACGTAGGTATTGCTATTGCCCAGATGATCCAAGGCAGAGTGGAGAGCCGGTGAGATTGCATCTGCTGCAGACCTCTAGTGGCCTTTTCTTCTTGGAGTGACGGAGGATGAGAGGTGACCTGATGGAGGTGTATAAGATGATGAGAGGAATTGATCGTGTGGATAGTCAGAGGCTTTTTTCACAGGGCTGAAGTGGCTAGCACAAGAGGACACAGTTTTAAGATGCTTGGAAGTAGATACAGAGCAGATGTCAGGGGTAAGTTTTTAACGCAGAGTGTGGTGAGTGCATGGAATGGGCTGCTGATGACAGTGGTGGAGGTGGATATGATAGGGTCTTTTAAGAGGCTCCTGGATAGGTACATGGAGCTTAGAAAAATAGGGGGCTATGGGTAACCCTAGGTAATTTCTAAAGTAAGTACATGTTTGGCACAGCATTGCGGGCTGAAGGGCCTGTATTGTGCCGTAAGTTTTCTATGTTTCTATGTGGCGATAGACAAATTGCCTTCATGAGCTAAATCCATTTGCCTGCATTTGTCCCATATCCCTCTACATCTTTTGTATCAATGGAACATGTCCTAGTGTTTTTTAAACATTGTAATTATACTGGCCTCTGGCTGTTCATTCCATAACCCACTACCTTTTGCATGAAAAAGATGGCCCTCAAGCCCCTTTTAAACCCTTTCCCTCTAAGCTCCTTGATTTACACACACCAGTAATTTCTTCCTTGCTTCCCACAACATCAGCCATTTGACACAATTGGTCATACCCCAGGGATTTATCCGTCTTTATTTATGCATCTCAAGGCCAGCAATACCTTTAGTTTCATCATATTAATATGCTTCTGGACAGTAATATTCGTATCTTTTAACTCCCTAGCTTCCATGACCTTCTTCACAGTAAATACAGATGAAAAATATTCTTTTAAGACATCGCTCATTGCCTGGGGCTCCATGCATTACTGAATTGTGAGGACATAAAGAATCTGGAAAGGGATGTGAGTGGGGGACGGGTGGAGGGGACTTTGTTCTTAAATCACCGGATGATAACATGTAGGTGTAACATGTGGAAACAAAATCATTCCCTTTGGTAGGAAGATTGAAAAGAAGAATTAAATAGAGGGGATTACAGGAAATCAGGAAACTGTGGTACAGGGAGCTTTGGGTGTCAACATAAATGAGATGCATACATATAGCATGCAAATACAGAATATAATTGGGAATAAAAATGGGATGTTTTGGAGAAATCAGAACCAAGGGGCATAGTTTCAGAATAAGGGGGCCATCTGTTTAAGACAGGCTGAAGGTTTTCTCTCACAGAATTTCACCTTTGGCATTGTGCAAGCTAAATCATTGAATATATTCATGGCTGAAGAAGACATTTTTTTGAGATTGATGATGAACAGGCTAGAAAGTGAATTGAAGCCAAGACTGGTTTAGCCATGGTCTTATTGAGTATCACACAAGCAGGAAAGGCTGTATGGTCTACACCTGCTCCTATTTTTTAGTTCACTTGCATTTCCAAAATTTAGTTCTAATGATTTGAATGGAACAGAATTTCAGATGCAAGTAAAACATGCATAGTTATTTGTATGCATAAATTTCTGCTGCAGTAACTGATGTAGAAAATACTAAATCAAAATACTGTTTGAAATTAAATTATAGAAGTGGGATAAAGAGGCACAAGTACAAAGGGATGTCATTAGATTCATGTTAGTTCCAGATATCAGATGATTTGGAGCTTAGATACAGATCAACTGTGTTCTAACTGGATGATCGAGAGTCTTTAAGGACAGCATTGCCTTTTCCTGTCACTGTGTTCCAACTAATAGGTGACTTAAAGGCTGATCTCAGGATCATGCCGATTTGTGCAGAGTGCTTGAGGCCAAGATTCCTGGAATGGTATTTAATAGCCAGATAGATGTGGGTTCCGGAGGTGTGTTGAGGTGTCTGAGTGGATGAATTAAGAATAACATATCACATCCATAAGTATCTTTTGATATTCATTCAATTTGCAGTCATCAAATATTTTTTTCTACATTCATTCTTTGAATTGAAAAATAAGGTAGCTTAGTTCATCATTCTGTGATTTTTAACTGCAAATTTAGAAATGCTGTTTATTTCTTCTTTCCTAAGTTTGGCAACTCTCCATAGGCACATTTTTAAGCTGAAAAAAATCAGAATACTATTGAAAGCATTTTGTAAGTTAAAAAGTCAGAAATGCAATTCTCCAATTTTGGTCCAAATTAGGATGCACTATTGCCATCTGTGTTGTCAGAAACATTATACAATATAATTAGAACATCCTTTGTGCAGAAATCTCTTATGAAGATAAAATGATTTTCAGAAATCCAAAGAAAGCACAAGTGCTGTTATCCCATTGTTCTCACCTATGTTTCAAAGTCTCTCAGTGCTTTCATCCTCTCCAATCTCTGTAATCACTTCCAGGCCTACCACCCTCCAAACATTTGGATGCACTAATTCAGCAATTTTGCTCATTCCTGAATTTTGTGCCTCCGATGTTAATGTTTGTGTCTTCAGCTGCCAAGGCTTGAGACTCCAGAGTTCTTTACCCTGTGATTCTAAGGCTACATCCACACTAGATCGGATAATTTTGAAAACACTGGTTTCGCGTAAAAATGATAGGTGTCCACACTATGCGTTTTTTTGAAAATATCTCTGTCCACATTGAAACGGAGATTTCGGTGAATCTCCTCCTACTGCGCATGCGCAGGACACATCTACCAAAAACAAGCAATATGTTGGGTGTTGAATCTCGCCGTAAAAGTGCACATTTGTGTAGTTACAAACTAGAAAAACTTAAAACGAAGGACAGCTGTTGAGTCTTGTGCAGGAGAACTTAAAAGTAAAATTTTTAAAAAAGAGTATACGGAGGCAACCGACAGGGAGTTCACGGACAGATCGACCCGGCTGACGATGAACATTGAAAAACTGACTAACTCTGTTGCATTAATAAAGCACCTTGTTAAATGTATAAATGTTTTAATGTCTGCATCAGTATTATCTTGTATTTCCATACAATGTTACATTAGGCTGTTACACATCTATTGTCAGAGAAGTACTTGCATAAATAGGTAAACCACCTTCATACAAGCAAAGACAGAAAATAGGGCAAAGTGAGTATACTTACTTATTCAGTAAGTTATGGGTCAAAGTATTTGGTGAGTACATTTCTAATTCTTCTGGCTTCAGTCTTGTTGTCGTCTGTTCTGAAATTGTTAGGTTGCGTTCAAGAAAAAATGAAATAGCGTGCTGCCGTCTGATAGCATTTTCAGATTTCTCTGGTTACCCCGTCCACACTGATCTGCCCGAGCAGCGTTTTCAAAAATACCCACCCTGGAAAGCGTTTCTGAAAAGCTCCGGTTTCAGGGGATGAAATCGCCGTTTTAGTGTGGGCGGAGGGTAAAATGAAGAGAAAAAGCTTCGGTTACGGATTTATCTGGTGTAGTGTGGACGTAGCCTAAGATGAAGATGTTGCCAGAGGTTAGCTAATCCAGGTCTTTTATTTCTTGGAATCAGGAGAACAAATGGTGACATTATAGAAATGTTATAGAAATTTTAAAGACCTATATAGGTATAATTTCTCCCCTTTAGTTGAATATACTCAACAGGCGCTTTCTAAATGGTCACCTATGTTGATGTCATTGATAGGTCGAATAAATGCTATAAAAATGGTTATTCTACCAAAATTTTTATATATATTTCTAGCAGTTCCCTCTTTTGTTCCAAAAACATTTTTTGATAAAATAGATTCTCTGATTTTGTCTTACGTTTGGAATAATAAAAGCTCTAGAGTGAATAAACTTTTATTGCAAAAATCAAAAAAAGATGGAGGACTGGCTTTACCAAACTTTAGATTTTATTATTGGGCAATTAATATTCGTTATATTACTTTTTGGATTTATGACATAAATGACCAAGATCGCCCTTCATGGTTACAGCTGGAGGAAAATTCAGTAATGGGGTTTTCGCTAGCTTCTTTATTAGGAGCTCCCCTTCCGTTTTCACTCTCCAGAATAGGTAGACAAGCTATCAACCCTATTGTTAAACATACTTAAAAAATTTGGTTTCAATTTCGTAGATTTTTTGAATTAAATGATTTTCTACTTTCTAGTAATATTTATTCTAATTTCTTTTTTAAACCATCAACTTTGGATAAGGCTTTTTTAACATGGAAAATTAAGGGAATTATAACTTTTTTAGATTTGTTTTTACAAGACTGTTTAATGTCTTTTTCACAGTTAATGGATAAATATGATATCTCTAATACACATTTTTTCAGATATTTACAGGTTAGGAATTTTTAAAGTGATTTTTTACCGAATTACCCCTCGGCCTGCTCTTTAAATTTGGCTTATGCTATTTGACCAGAGGACACAACCTCAGAATAGAGGCCATCCTTTTACGTCAGAGGTGAGGAGAACAGGACAAATTTGTTTAGCCAGAGAGAGATGAATCTGTGGAATTCATTGCCACAGATGGCAGAGGAGGCCAAGTCTTTTTGCACATTTAAAAAAGGGAAGTTGAAAGTTTCTTGGTTAGTAAAGGTTACAGGGTAAAGACAAAAAATGGGATAGAGAGCGAAATCAGCCATCACTGTGCACTACTTAATAAGAGAAGTAAACTTGTGAGTAAAGCATTGAATAATAATAAAACTAACAAAATGCAATTTATCTTTAAATTTAATAAATGTTCCAAATATACAAATAAGGCCATACCTAAGTTGTGGGAAGAATTTTAAGTGTTGTGGCTGTATTGTGGACAATTGTGAAAAAGTAATATTTATTTTTATTTATTGAGGTAATTTACAAATGTCAGTCAGTACATTCTTTTCTGAGGATAGTATTGGAGTATAAAAGTTGAAATTTTGCTGTGTAACCAAAACTATGTAGTCAGTTTTGAAACTTGCTATTTGCTATGCATGTATCCAATTCTGTAGGAGAATGAAATCTTAAGAATGTAGAAGACAACGGTGTGTTAATGAGAGGTAGCTAAGAGATGTAGATTAGAACATGATTAAGTCAATGGGTAGAAACAATAGTGGCTGTGATACGCAACTATAGACTGATTGCATATGCTAATGCAACTAAACCAGGAGGTTGCTATAAACAATGCTGTGTCCAAGGATCGGTGGGCAATCAGCGACTAGCTCAATGACTGTCTCAGCTTTGATTTGCAAATTAAAGTTTAATACTTCTTGAAGAATCTTCTGCGTTTCCTGGTCATTTGTGGGGCACGAGAAACCACGACAATAGGAAAACAGTTTCAATTACCAAACCACTTACTAAACTTAAAACTATTAAATACTGCCATTCCATCAAACCTATGTAGAGTTTTACCTGAGTTACTGTCTCATTTTCAGTATACATTACTAGTGCACCACTCTTCATTTTCATCTCCATTTATGTGATTGCTTTGTTTTGCTGCAGAAACAGGTGGGTCTGCAATCTTGGATTGGGAAGTGGGAATGACAAGCCTCAGGAATGATGAAAGCAGGAAGCCACAGAACCCAGAAGTGAGTGAATTAGAAGATCGCCCCATTGTGACAGAACCCTTGATGTGGTGAAATCCACAGTTTTCACATTGTCACAACTTAAGTCACTTATGTAAAAAGAATAAGATTTATAAAGTGTGATACATGTTGAGAAAAGTGATGTTCTCCACCAGCTATGACTTAAAACAAAATGTTAGTAGTGTTCAGCAGGTCACACCAAAGGCTGCTCCCTTCAATTTAGATTATGCTGCTTTTCTCATTGTTCCAGTTCTAGCGCCGAGATGTTGATCTGAAACATTGTCTCTGTTGTTCCTCCACATATACTGTCTGACCTGAAGAGTAGTTCGGACACTTTAGCACCTGCAGTATATTGCTCCAACAAGAGGCAGCTTGATTGAAGGTTGCTGTACTTGTCATTCAACCATTTAACATATCAAAGAATTACATTAGCACATTCAGTAAATAAATAATTGTCCCCTTTAGTTTCTAACTTTTCTTCCTTCCTTTTCAGATAGGTTTTGATTCCTTGTTAGATTGGCTTATTTAAATGAAAAACAGGAGTAATTAAATGTGTTAAACTACTGTAAAATAATTCCTAAAAGTAGATTGAATGCCTAATTGTTAACCAAATCTGCAGGCTGACATCACCATTAAACTGACAGTCTTGGATCCTACACACTGCTGGCTAAGGGACTGCTAGTGGGTGTGAGACACTGCTGGGTTACCCCAGTAAGAATGGACTCTGCTGACGCCTTGTGGAGGCCAGTGAAATGGTGCAGTGACAGGTGACCTGAAGCACTGCACTTCTACTTTCAGCTGTTCATAGAAACCTCTCATTTCCTAAAGTTTCAAAGCTTGATCAGAACCACTGACACCCCTAGCAAGATTTGTTATTGCAGCAACTGTTTGAAAAAGGGAAGGTGAAAAGACAGAAAAGAAGAGGGATGCAGATTTAAGCAACACACACAAAATGCTGGTGGAATGCAGCAGGCCAGGCAGCATCTATAGGGAGAAGCAATGTCGACGTTTCGGGCTGAGACCCTTCATCAGGACTAACTGAAAGGAAAGATAGTAAGAGATTTGAAAGTAGTGGGGGGAGGGGGAAATGCGAAATGATAGGAAAAGACCAGAGGGGGTGGGATGAAGCTAAGAGCTGGAAAGGTGATTGGCGAAAGTGATACAGAGCTGGAGAAGGGAAAAGATCATGGACGGGAGGCCTCAGAAGAAAGAAAGGGGGAAGGGAGCACTAGAGGGAGATGGAGAACAGGGCAGAAAGAGAGAAAGAAAAGGAGGAGGGGGAAAAAGCTAAATATATCAGGGATGGGTAAGAAGGGGAGGAGGGGCATTAACAGAAGTTAGAGAAGTCAATGTTCATGCCATCAGGTTGGAGGCTACCCAGCCGGTACATAAGGTGTTGTTCCTCTGACCGGAGTGTGGCTTCATCTTGACAGTAGAGGAGGCCATGGATAGACATATCAGAATGGGAATGGGACATGGAATTAAAATGTGTGGCCGCTGGGAGATCTTGCTTTCTCTGGTGGACAGAGCGTAGTTGTTCAGCGAAACGGTCTCCCAGTCTGCGTCTGGTCTCACCAATATATAAAAGGCCACACCGGGAGCACCGGACACAGTATACCACACCAGCCGACTCACAGGTGAAGTGTCGCTTCACCTGGAAGGACTGTCTGGGGCCCTGAATGGTGGTGAGGGAGGAAGTGTAAGGGCAGGTGTAGCACTTGTTCCGCTTACAAGGATAAGTGTCAGGAGGGAGATCGGTGGGAAGGGATGGGGGGGTGAACGGACAAGGGAGTCGCGTAGGGATGCAGATTTACTTTATTTTACTGATTGTACTGTTTTAATTCTTTCATGTGTTTAACAATTCAATTCATAAGTAAAGCAATTTGCAGCCAAGTTACAGCTGGCTGAAGCAAAAATCTGCAGGTGCTGGAAATCTGAAACAAAAAATATAAAACATCAGAACTATTGTGCAGGTCACACAGCGTGGGCGGCGTGGTAGCAGAGTGGTTGGCGCATTGCTTTACTGTGATCTCTGAGGGGGGTTTGATTCCCGCTGCTGTCTGTGAGGAGTTTGTTCACTCTTCCCGAGACTGTGTGGGTTTGCTCCAGGTACTTCAGTTCCTTACGCATTCTAAAGACCTATGGTTAGAGTGAGCAAGCTGTGGGCATACTGTGTTGGCACTGGAAGCGTGCCAAGACTCATGAGCTGCCCAGCTCAGATCTTGTTGATTGGTTTAGAAACATAGAAACATAGAAAATAGGTGCAGGAGTAGGCCATTCGGCTCTTCAAGCCTGCACCGCCATTCAGTATGATCATGGCCGATCATCCAACTCAGAACCCTGTACCTGCTTTCTCTCCATATCCCCGATCCCTTTAGCCACAAGGGCCATATCTAACTTCCTCTTAAATAAAGCCAATGAACCGGCCTCAACTGTTTCCTGTGGCAGAGAATTCCACAGATTCAGCACTCTCTGTATGAAGATGTTTTTCCTCATCTCGGTCCTAAAAGGCTTCCCCTTTATCCTTAAACTGTGACCCCTCATTCTGGACTTCCCCAACATCGGAAACAATCTTCCTGCATCTAGCCTGTCCAATCCCTTTAGAATTTTATACGTTTCAATAAGATCTCCCCTCAATCTTCTAAATTCCAGTGAGTATAAGCCTAGTCGATCCAGTCTTTCTTCATATGAAAGTCTTGCCATCCCAGGAATCAATCTGGTGAATCTTCTCTGTACTCCCTCTATGGCAAGAATGTCTTTCCTCAGATTAAGGGACCAAAACTGCACACAATATTCTAGGTGCGGTCTCACCAAGGCCTTGTACAACTGCAGTAGCACCTCCCTGCTCCTGTACTCAAATCCTTTTGCTGTGAATGCCAACATACCATTTGCCTTTTTCACTGCCTGCTGTACCTGCATGCCCACCTTCAATGACTGGTGTACAATGACACCCAGGTCTCGTTGCATCTCCCCTTTTCCTAATCTGCCACCGTTCAGGTAATAATCTGTTTTCCTGTTCTTGCAACCAAAGTGGATAACCTCACATTTATCCACATTAAATTGCATCTGCCATGAATTTGCCCACTCACCTAACCTATCCAAGTCACTCTGCATTCTCTTAGCATCCTCCTCACAGCTAACACCGCCGCCCAGCTTCGTGTCATCTGCAAACTTGGAGATGCTGCATTTAATTCCCTCGTCTAAATCATTAATATATATTGTAAACAGCTGGGGTCCCAGCACTGAGCCTTGCGGTACCCCCCTAGTCACTGCCTGCCTTTCTGAAAAGGTCCCGTTTACTCCCACTCTTTGCTTCCTGTCTGCCAACCAATTCTCTATCCACATCAATACCATACCCCCAATACCGTGTGCTTTAAGTTTGCACACTAATCTCCTGTGTGGGACCTTGTCAAAAGCCTTTTGAAAATCTAAATATACCACATCCACTGGCTCTCCCCTATCTACTCTACTAGTTACATCTTCAAAATATTCTATAAGATTCGTCAGACATGATTTTCCTTTCACAAATCCATGCTGATTTTGTCCAATGATTTCACCTCTTTCCAAATGTGCTGTTATCACATTTTTGATAACCGACTCTAGCATTTTCCCCACCACCGATGTCAGACTAACCGGTCTATAATTCCCTGGTTTCTCTCTCCCTCCTTTTTTAAAAAGTGGGGTTACATTAGCCACCCTCCAATCCTCAGGAACTAATCCAGAATCTAGGAGTTTTGAAAAATTATCACTAATGCATTCACTATTTCTTGGGCTACTTCCTTAAGCACTCTGGGATGCAGACCATCTGGCCCTGGGGATTTATTTGCCTTTAATCCCTTCAATTTACCTAACACCACTTCCCTACTAACATGTATTTCCCTCAGTTCCTCCATCTCACTCGACCCTCGGTCCCTTACTATTTCCGAAATATTATTTATGTCCTCCTTAGTGAAGACAGAACCAAAGTAGTTATTCAATTGGTCTGCCATGTCTTTATTCCCTATGATCAATTCATCTGTTTCTGACTGTAAAGGACCTACATTTGTCTTGACCAATCTTTTTCTTTTCACGTATCTATAAAAGCTTTTACAGTCAGTTTTTATGTTCCCTGCCAGCTTTCTCTCATAATCTTTTTTCCCTTTCCTAATTAAGCCCTTTGTCCTCCTCTGCTGGTCTCTGAATTTCTCCCAGTCCTCAGGTGTGCCACTTTTTTTTGCTAATTTATATGTTTCTTCTTTGGACTTGATACTATCCCTAATTACCCTTGTCAGCCAGGGGTGCACTACCTTCCCTGGTTTATTATTTTGCCAAACTGTGATGAACAATTGTTGTAGTTCATCCATGCGATCTTTAAATGCTTGCCATTGCATATCCACCGTCAACCCTTGAAGTATCATTTGCCAGTCTATCTTAGCTAATTCATGTCTCATATCTGGGAGTACAGTTAGATGAGAAGCTAGACTGGACTGCCAACACAGATGCCTTGTGCAGGAAGGCACAGAGTCGACTGTACTTCCTAAGAAAGTTGGCGTCATTCAATGTCTGTAGTGAGATGCTGAAGATGTTCTATAGGTCAGTTGTGGAGAGCGCCCTCTTCTTTGTGGTGGCGTGTTGGGGAGGAAGCATTAAGAAGAGGGACGCCTCACGTCTTAATAAGCTGGTAAGGAAGGCGGGCTCTGTTCGTGGGCAAAGTACTGGAGAGTTTAACATTGGTAGCTGAGCGAAGGGCGCTGAGTAGGCTACGGTCAATTATGGATAACTCTGAACATCCTCTACATAGCACCATCCAGAGACAGAGAAGCAGTTTCAGCGACAGGTTACTATCGATGCAATGCTCCTCAGACAGGATGAAGAGGTCAATACTCCCCAATGCCATTAGGCTTTACAATTCTACCGCCAGGACTTAAGAACTTTTTAAAAGCTATTATTAATGCTTTTTGAGATAGTGATTTAGATGCATATCATATTTTTTACTGAGTTAAGTATTGTATGTAATTAGTTTTGCTACAACAAGTGTATGGGACATTGGAAGAAAGTTGAATTTCCCCATGGGGATGAATAAAGTATCTATCTATCTATCTATCATACCTTCAAAGTTACCCTTCTTTAAGTTCAGAACCTTTGTTTCTGAATTAACTATGTCACTCTCCATCTTAATGAAGAATTCCACCATATTATGGTCACTCTTACCCAAGGGGCCTCGCACGACAAGATTGCTAACTGACCCTTCCTCATTGCTCAATACCCAATCTAGAATGGCCTGCTCTCTAGTTGGTTCCTCGACATGTTGGTTCAGAAAACCATCCCGCATACATTCCAAGAAATCCTCTTCCTCAGCACCCTTACCAATTTGGTTCACCCAATCTATATGTAGATTGAAGTCACCCTTTATAACTACTGTTCCTTTATTGCACGCATTTCTAATTTCCTTTTCTTTACTTTTCTTCCCCACCTCATTTCCTTTCCTGTCTATCCCTCCTGAATATTGAATATCCCTGGATGTTGAGCTCCCATCCTTGGTCACCCTGGAGCCATGTCTCTGTGATCCCAACTATATCATATTCATTAATAACTATCTGCACATTCAATTCATCCACCTTGTTACGAATGCTCCTCACATTGACACACAAAGCTTTCAGGCTTGTTTTTACAACACTCTTAGCCCTTATACAATTATGTTGAAAAGTGGCTCTTTTTGCTTTTTGCCCTGGATTTGCCTGCCTGCCACTTTTACTTTTCACCTTACTACTTTTTGCTTCTACCCTCATTTTACACCCCTCTGTCTCTCTGCACTTGTTCCCATCCCCCTGCGATATTAGTTTAAAGCCTCCTGAACAGCAGTGGCAAACACTCCCCCTAGGACATTGGTTCCAGTCCAGCCCAGGTGCAGACCGCCCTGTTTATATCGGTCCCACCTCCCCCAGAACTGGTTCCAATGCCCCAGAAATTTGAATCCCTCCCTCTTGCACCATTTTTCAAGCCACGTATTCATCTGAAATATCTTCCTATTTCTACTCTGACTAGCACGTGGCACTGGTAGTAATCCAGAGATTATTACCTTTGTGGTCCTACTTTTTAGTTTATCTCCTAACTCCCTAAATTCACCTTGTAGGACCTCATCCCGTTTTTTACTTATATCGTTGGTACCTATTTGCACCATGACCAATGGCTGTTCACCCTCCCATTCCAGAATGTCCTGCAGCCGCTCAGAGACATCCTTGACCCTTGCACCAGGGAGGCAACATACCATCCTGGAGTCTCGTTTGCGGCAGCAGAAACGCCTATCTATTCCCCTTACAATCGAATCCCCTATCACTATAGCTCTCCCACTCCTTTTCCTTCCCTCCTGTGCCGCAGAGCCACCCATGGTGCAATGAACTCGGCTGCTGCTGCCTTCCCCTGATGAGACATCTCCCCCAACAGTATCCAAAACATTATATCTGTTTAGGAGGGAGATGACCTCAGGGGACTCCTGCACTACCTGCCTACTGCTATGCTGTCTAGTGGCCACCCCTTCCCTTTCTGCCTATGTAGCCTTTACCTGCAGTGTGGCCAACTCACTAAACGCGCTATTCACGACTTTCTCAGCATCGCGGATGCTCCAGTATGAATCCAATCGCAGCTCCAGACGCTCAATGCGGTCTGCCAGAAGCTGCTGGACACACTTCCTGCACACATAGTCGTCAGGGACACTGGAAGTATCCCTGATTTCCCACATGCTGCAGGATGAACAAACCACAGGGCCAATCTCAGCTGCCATGACCTACCCAATACTTGCCTCAACTTTTGAAACTTTCTCCTTTGAAAGGAACTTACCCAGCCTTACCTCACTTGGAATGAAGCTCGTCCGCCGCCTCTTCTCGTCAAAGCCTCTCGAGTCAAAGCCTCAAATCTCCACTCCTTCACTGGCCCACTCACTCACTGGCCGCTTTCCACAGGCCACTCCGCTTGAGCTACCCCTCTATCTATTTGTTTGAGCTTTTCAAACTGCTTGGTCACCTGACCTCGATTGCCCAATCAGTTGCTTTCTGCTGAGTCTGAGCTATTCAAATCTTGATTGCACAGTCCAACTGCCAAAACTGCCAGAATCTCTTGACTCAAAGCCTCAAATCTCCACTCCTTCACTGGCCCACTTTGTTTGATACAGAAGATGCATTTCACAGTATGTTTCATGTACGTGTGACAAGTAGGTTGCTGGAGGCGGGTAGCTGGGAGACTGTCAGGAGAAGGAATGGGAACGTGAATAGGCAGTTAGTGCAGAGCACCTCTGTGGCCATTCCCCTTCAATAATAAACATACCATTTTGGATACTGTTGTGGGGGTGATCTCTCAGGGGAATGCCATGGAGACCAGGTTACTGGCACTGAGCATGGGTCCGGGGTGCAGAAGGGAAAGAGGGAGAAGAGGGGAGCAGTAGTGATAGGGGACTCAATAGTCAGGGGAACAGACAGGAGATTCTGTGGACATGAACGGGACATGCGGATGGTATGTTACCTCCCAGGTGCCAGGGTCAGGGACATCTTGGTTTGTGTCCACAGCATTTTGGAGAGGTTGGGGGAGCAGCCAGATGTTTAGGTACATATTGGTACCAATCACATAGGAAGGAAAAACAAAGAGGTCTGAAGAGGGAATTTGGAGAGCTGGGCAGAAATGCTGAGAAGCAGGGCCTCCAGGGTAGTAAATTTGGATTGCTTTCTGTGCCACGCACCAGTGAGGGTAGAAACAGGATGATTTGACAGATAAATGTGTGTCTGAGAATCTGGTGCAGGGGGAAGGATTTCTGGTTCTTGGATCATTGAGATCTCTTCTGGGGGAGGTATGACCTGTACAAGAAGGGTAGGTTGCACCTGAATCCGAGGGTGGCCAATATTATCATGGGCAGATTTGTGAGAGCTGTTGAGGAGGGTTTAAACAAATCTGACAGTGTGGTGGGAACCTGAGTGAATGGACTCAAGATAGGATGGATGGTAAAAATGCAAAGAGCATGCAGTCAAACTGTCAGGAAGGGCAGGCAGATGGTAGGACAAAATTGCAGCCAGTAGGGTGAGTATCAGTGCATTAGGGATACAGAATCAAAAAGGATAGCAATTACAGTACTCAAAGTGTTATAACTCAATGCATGGAGTACAGGTGAATGATCTTGTTGCACTTTTACAGATTGCCAGGTATGATGTTGTAGCCATCAGTGAATCGTGGCTGAAGGATGGTTGTAGTTGGGAGCTGAATGTCCAAGGCTACACATTGTATTGGAGGGATAGGAAGGTAGGTGGAAGGGGTGGTGTGGCCCTGCTGACAAAGAATAGAAAAAGACATTAGATAGATGTGGCATAGGATTGGAAGATGTTGAATCTTTGTGGCTTGAGTTAAGAAACTGCAAATGTAAAAGGACCCTGATGGTAATGGATCTCAAGAGAATGAATTTATTGAATGCCTATGAGATTTCTTTTTAGACCAGCTTGCCATTGAAGAGATCAGCTACACTGGGTGTTATATAATCAATTAGGGAGCTTAAGGTAAATGAGCCCTTAGGAAGCAGTGATCACAATATGATTGAGTTGAACTTGAAATTTGACAGGGAGAAAGTAGAGTCTGACATAGCAGTATTTCAGTGGAGTAAAGGAAATTACAGTTTTATGAGAGAGGAGCTGGCCCAAGTAAATTGGAAGCAGATACCAGCTGGGATGGCAGCAGAGCAGCAATGGTGTGAGTTTCTGAGAAAAGTGAGGAAGGTGCAGGACAGATGTATTCCAGAAACGAAGTAATACTTAAATGGTAAAATAGTCCAACCGTGGCTGACAAGGGCAATCAAAGCTAATATAAAAGCAAAAGACAGGGCATACAACAAGGCAGAAATTAGAGGGAAGATAGAGGACTGGGAACTTTTATAAACCTACAGAAAGCAACTAGAACAATCATTAGGAGGGAAAAGATGAAATATGAAAGCTAGCTAACAAACAATATCAAGGTGGATAGAACAAGCTTTTTCAGGTATATACAAAATAAACGAGAGATGAAAGTGGATGTAGGACCATTAGAAAATGAGTCCGGAGAAATAATAACAGGGGACAAGGAGATGGCAGATGAACTAAATGAGTATTTTGCATCAGTCTTCACTGTGGGGAGACACTAGCAGTGTGTCAGATATTGAAGGGTGTGAGGTAAAAGAAGTGGGTGCAGTTACTATTACAAGGGAGAAGGTGCTCAAAAAGCTGGAAAGTTTAAAGGTGCATAAGTCACCTGGACCAGATGAACTGCACCCTAGGGTTCTAAAAGAGGTAGCAGTAGAGATTGTGGAGGAATTAGTAATGATCTTTCAAGAATCATTGGACACTGACACATTTCCGGAAGACTGGAAAATTACAAATGTCAGTCCACTCTTTAAGAAAGGAGAGAGGCAGCAGAAAGGAAATTATAGACTAGTTAGCCTGGCTTCAATGGTTGGGAAGATATTAGAGTCAATTGTTAAGGATGAGGTTATGGAGCACTTGATGGCACAGGGCAAGATAGGACAAAGTCAGCATGGTTTCTTTAAGGGAAAATCTTGCCTGATGAACCTGTTGGTATTCTTTGAGGAGATTATAAGTAGGATAGATAAAGCGGATGCAGTGGATATTGTGTATTTGGATTTTCAGAAGGCCTTTGACAAGGTGCCACACGTGAAGCTGCTTAACAAGTTAAGAGACCATGGTATTAAAGGAGGATTACTAGCATGGTTAGAGCATTGGCTAATTGGAAGGAGGCAGCGAGGGGGAATTAAAGGATCCTTTTCTGGTTGGCTGCCAGTGACTAGCGGTGTTCTGCAGGAGTTGGTGTTGGGACCGCTTCTTTTTATGCTGTATATCAATGGTATAGATGATGGAATAGACGGCTTTGTTGCCAAATTTGCAGCTGATACAAAGATTGGTGGAGGAGCAGGTAGTGTTGGGGAATTAGGAAGGCTGCAAAAGGACTTGGACAGATTAGGAGAATGGGCAAGAAAGGGGCAAATGAAATACAATGTTGGAAAATCCATGGTCATGCACTTAGGTAGAAGAAATAAATGTACAAATTTTTCTAAACAGAGAGTAAATCCGAAATTCTGAGATGCAAAGGGACTTGAGCGTCCTTGTACAGAACAACCTATAGGTTAGCTTGCTGGCTGAGTCGGTGGAGAGGAAGGCAAAGGCAATCTTAGCATTCATTTCAAGAGGTCTAGAATCCAAGAGCAGGGATGCGATGCTGAGGCTTTATAAGGCACTGGTGAGGCCTCACCTTGAGTATTGTGAACAGTTTCGGGCTCCTTATCTAAGAAAAGATTTGCTGGCATTGGAGAGGGTTCAGAGGAGATTCACAAGGATGATTCCAGGAATTAAAGTGTTTTTCATATGAGGAACGTTTGATAGTCCTGGGCCTGTACTTGCTGGAATTTAGAAGGATGAATCCCATTGAGACTTTTCGAACTTTGAAAGGTCTAGACAGAGTAGGTGGAAATGATGTTTCCCATGGTGGGGGAGTCTGGGGCAAGAGGGCACAGCCTCAGGATAGAGGGGTGTCCATTTAAAATAAGATGTGGAGAAATCCCTTTAGCTAGAGGGTAGTGAATTTGTGGAATTTGTTAACACAGGCAGCTGTGGAGGCCAGGTCGTTGGGTGTATTTAAGGTTCTTGACTGGCCATGACATCAAAGGTTGTGGGGAGAAGGCGGGAGAGTAGGTCTGTGGAGGGGAGAAAAGGATCAGCCATGATTAAATGGCGGAGCAGACTCGATGGGCCAAATGGCCTAATTCTGCTGCTATGTCTTATGGTCTTATAAAGTTAACCTTTATCTCTCCTGTCTTTCATCCGTGGAGAAAAAGCAGATACAATATTTAAGATAAACATCTCTTCTCTAAAAGGATGCAGAACCTGAGCAATTACACACAGAAGGCAAAAACACTGCATGTGCAGGGAGGTTAAAATACGAACAAAAATGCTGGAAATACTCAGCAAGGTTTAGCTAGTGAGAAATAAAGTAATGGGTTTGATCATATAGTACTATCAACTGGCTTGTTACAGGGACGTGTTGTGAGATGTACCTGATGTCTATTAGCTTTACATCAGTCAGAAATGAAAATACGGAGTTACTGTCTGAATAGCTGCAGGCGTAAATACCCAATTTATTTTTCAGTATTGTAATCCTATTATATGGTCAATCTTTGGCTCTTTTTTGGATCTCTTTGTCTCCATCTCGGGAGATAGGCTAGATAATAGCATCATTATGTCTATTTGCTCTCACAGCTACTTCGGTTAATCTTCATCCAATCCTGCCTCCTATAAGTATTCTACTCCCTTCTCCCTGTTCCTTCATCTCTATCATATTTGCTCTGATGATGAGACTTTCTACATTGGTACATTTGAAACGTCTTCCTCCTTCCTGAACTGTGGCTACCTCTCTACCACTGTTAGCAAATCCCATGACTACATTTGATCTTTTTCACATGACCCTGCTCTCAGTCCATCTCCTCTAGGACAGACCAAAGATGAAGTTCCCCTGTCCTCAGCTTCCACCTCAATAGCATCCACATTCAATGGACCTATATCTCAACCTCCAAAGAGATTCCACTACCCAACACGCCTTCTCCTCTCCTCCCCCTTCAACTTTTCACGAGCACTCTCTAGTCCACTCTTCCATTCCCATCAATGACCCTCCTTAATGCACTTTCCCTTGGAACTACAGGCATGCAAGACTTTCCCATTCATATCTTCCCCTCCCTCCACCCAAAGATCCAAACTGTCTGCCTGGTGAAGCAGCAAATTCACTTACACTTACTCCACTCTAGTGCACTGCATCTGGTGTTCACAGTGTGAAGCCAAATGCAGATTGAGTGACTGCTTCATGAAGCACCGATGTTTAGTCCACAAGAGTGACTCTGAGTTTCCTGTTCCCTTCCACTTTAATTCATCATCCCACTCTCACTCTGACCAATCTGTCTTTTACAACAAGGCCCAATGCAAGGCTGAGGAACAGAAAAGCATCTTCTGTTTGCAGCATTCGTAGACTTAATATTGAATTCTATAATTTCAGGCAGCTTGATTCCTGTCTGTATCATTGTCCATCCACTATACTGGCTCAGCTTTTCTGTTTTTTTTTCCTCTCTGGGTGTTGAGAATATACATAGTGTGAACCGCTGGGCTTTTCTTTATGCTCTGTATTTCACACCATCCACAGTCATTAGTCTATGTTCTTTTGATCATGTTATACTTTCTAAATAAGTGGTCCCCAAACTTTTCTTATGTTATGGACCCCTAGTGTATCCATAGACCCTAGTTTGGGGACCCCTGCTCCAGATGCTCCCATTCACATTGACTTTATTTACAACTTACCCCCAAAATCAGCCCCAGAGACCCTCCCGTGAGCTTGCTATGTTGATGCCGGAAGGATGACGACGTTTGTCTGCTGTTCCTAGCACAATCCTCATTGATTTGATTTGATTTGACACAAATGCTGCATTTCAATATTTCAATGTACACATGACAAACACAGCTAATCACCTTCATCTTCCTTGCAACTTAACAAGCTTCTTTTGCCTGCTGGAGACACAGGAGACTAAATGCCAGAATGTGGAGCAGTGGATCTGGTCCTGATGCAGGCTTTCAACCTGAAACATCTCCTCACAGATGCTGCTCAACCTGCTGAGCTCCTCCAGCAGATAGTTTGCTGCTTCCTTTCTGTTTCTTTTCCTGGTTCTGACGAAAAGTCTGTACCATTTACTCTATTTTTCTTCCCACAGATGTGGCCTGATCTCCACAGTATTTCCAAAATTTTCTCTTTTACTTTATTGTATTCAGGAAGTTGTTTGCACCAGAAATTTGAATCAAGTTAGTGGATGCTGGAGAGCTCACACTCAATTCAAAACAGCCCCCATGTGAGGCCCAGATTCAAAGAGAATAATGAAGCAGATCCGATTTTACTTCCAGTCCCTATAAAGTAATAAGATTGATTATGAGGAATAGATATAATGACCTGGCCTTTAACATTATCCTAGTAAACAAAGGACACTGTGAATTCAGAAGGGAACGACTTTCCTTTACAAGTCACTTCAATATCTAAGCTGATTTTGCCAATTTGTTTTGAAAAAAAATGTTGATGTTTTAGTACATAAACAGAAAGAGATATCCACTCTAAACGGAGCTGGCGTCAGTGAACTGCATGATGTTGAATAAGTGTCATTGTTATTAGTGTCTGTTTATTGTGTTAAAGGACAGAAATAAGTTCTGATCACTGAGCAGACATGGTAGCTCCGAGATACAAGGATGAGTGACAAGCAAAGACCAGAGGAATCTTATGGTCAGCTGTATAGAAATGCTAATCTGCAACATTCAAGTTAAAATTAAAAATATGAGTAAAGATATTAACTTAGAATAAATTTCGGGAAACTGATGTCATGGAGACAAGAATCCTAGAATCATTTGAGAAACAAATACACCACATCATATGTGCTGTGGCTGATAATCTGTTGTTTCATGATAGGCCGGTCCCAGATTTATACAGGCTTAGTGAGAGTCACGAGTGAGTTGAGTGACATCTCCTGGTGCATGAGTCACTCTGTTCTGTTGCTGGACATCACTTGGAGTATTATGGCCAGTTGAATCCAATCTGATTTAGGGATAGGGATGCCATTTTTTTGTGTGTGTGTGTGTGTGTGTGTGTGTGTGTGTGTGTGTGTGTGTGTGTGTGTGTGTGTGTGTGTGTGTGTGTGTGTGTGTGTGTGTGTGTGTGTGTGTGTGTGTGTGTGTGTGTGTGTGTGTGTGTGTGTGTGTGTGTTTCTTTCTTTTAAGGGGTAAATTAATATGATTTGAATAACTTTGCTTATTCTTAATTAATCTATGTCCTTGTACCTTTTCCAGGACTAGTACGTATTTTTTTCTGTGCAGTAGCTACAGAGTGGCTCTAAGGCTAGCAAACAAAGCTGGTTAGATTGTGACATAAAACAATAATATCAGAACCTGTTAAGCAGAAACAGAGTATTTTTGCACTGGTTTCAAAAGTAGCTTACAGGTCTTGATTAGTACATGGTACGTAGTTGAATATTACTTATTACACCGGAGAGCAATGCACCTTTTATCCACTATTAATGAATTGGTGATGACAAATTTGCACGAAGTATGAGGTATCGTTGATTATGAGGACTGAAGCAAACTCAACTAAACTATTGATATGACAGTTAAATTGGAACTCAAAGTGAGCAGGAAATATAGGTAATTATTAAGAATGGGAAGTTTGGGATTGTGGAGGAATTGATTGATTTTGGTTCCCAAGGCACAAGCTGTGAGAAGTCTGAAGTAAAAACAGAATAGTTGGAAATACAAAACAGAGCAGGCAATGTTTTAAATAAGGCTATCAATAAGAAGCACGGAACTTTATGAAGAGCTATGGAATATTAAAGTTGAGCATCAATGGTGCAACAGTACAAAATTTTATTGAAGTGGCAAAGAGGGAAAGCTGCACTGATTTACTTATAGGCTGCATAATAATACGAAATGCAAATACAAAGAATGCCTTGAAAAAATAAGGTTGTTTTAATTCAGACAAAGGAGATTACAGGGCAAGTTCAACCAAACTATTTTGCATAACCGAGGAATTCAAAACATTGAGAGTAAAGGCTAACTATGAGAGATTGTAACATACAGAGCAGAAAAGATATTTTTAAACACTAAAGAGTTTATAATTATGTTGTGTACTTCCTGAGATAGTGACTGGAGAATGGGTGAGTTATTTACTTAAATTGGAATTTCATCAGAGATGGTTCAGCACTGTTATAGATTCCAGTGCTCTACTTGGAGATTAAGACTTTTTGTATTAGGCTGGCTTTCTGTGTACAGCCAGTACTTTGAAAATTATTATGTAATTTGTCTCACTGCTGTTTGGGAAATTGTACCTGCAGGAAATGATTTTTATACTTGCCTATAGTAATGCTATATTTACATATAATATTTTCAGAAATAATTATTAAACAGAAAACATTTCAATGTTTTTCTGGAAGACATGGATAGATGTGATACAAGAGTTTAGGGAATTTTGTGTACATTCATGGTCAAGATAAAGTGATTTGAAAAACATTAAAATGGATGTATCCCAAGGGTAAGATGGATCTATTGCAGGACACTGAGGGAAGCAAGGGAGGAGATTGTTGGTGGATTGATAGAGACCTTTGTATCTTCAATATGTTCAAAGGTTAATTGATTATCAAAGTATGTATGCAATATGCAACTCTGAGATTTGTCTTCTCCAGATAGCCACGAAACATAGAAAAAACATGGAAGTGAGTACAAAGTGAAAACAGCAAACTTCCCCAGCACAAAAAAAGAATGGCAACATGATCATTAACCCCTGAAATCCCCCTGCACAAAAAACTAATAAAATACAGTAGGATCACCGACCTCCAAACTCCCCTCCCCTGAACAAAATGCAACATAACATCGACCCTAACCCCCCACATATAAAACATAATGAGAACACTGACCCTCCCAAACCACCCCGTCCTGCAGAAAACACAAGAACATCAACACCCAAACCCCCCTCCCTCCATACCAAGAGGAAACAAACCAGAACGGGTGAAAACACAGAATATAAAAATTATAAGTCTGAAAAAGTCCACAGATCATAGTCCAAATTGAAACTGAGTCGAACATCGGCTTGCGCCATGTCTCAAAGTTCCTTCGCCTCGATGCGCTGGGGCTTTGAGCTCGAGCTCGCGCCTGCAAGTGAAGTGCCAGCGGAATGGAAAATAACTGATGTTGTTCCTTTGTTCAAGAAGGGCCACAGGGATGATCTAGGACATTATAGATCAACGAGCTTTACATCAGTGTTAGGGAAATTAATGGAGAAGATTTTTAGCGACAGGATTACTTGTATTTGGAAAATCAGTTACTTACTGGGGATAATCAGCATGGCTTTATGTAGAAAAGGTCCTGTCTTAGAAATATGATAAAATTGTTTGAGGAAGTGATGAAGATGATTGAGGAGGGTAGGGCAGTGGATACAGGAATTTAGTAAATCATTTGACAAGGTCCCTCAGTGCAGGTGGGTCCAGAAGATGAAGTCACTTGTGATCCAGGGCTGGTTGTTAAATTACACACAGATCAGAGAAATGGAAGATGGAACAGATGGAGTGAAACCTGACTCAAGAACATGGTGAGGCCCCAAATCAAAGAAGAGGTGAGATGTTTCCTAGGGACGGTGGCTTATCTGGCTGCTTATCCCTCGACTATCTGCTGCGTCAGCGAAATGAGTGGCTTTGGTCCCACAAGAAGAGGAGTGTTTCCAGAGGCTGAAAAGAATCCTAACTTGTGAGGAGGCCCTGCTGAAGTTTTATTATCTGGAGAGGTTTACTAGGCTGATGCACTCTGGTATGCCTTGGAGCAGTACTACTGCAGACCGTGATGACACATGGCAACTTGTGGCCTGTGACTCAGAAGATTTAACAAGTGCTGAAGCCACCTATGCACAGATAGAGAAAGAGCTTTTTGCCAGTCCATATGCATGTGAAAGGTTCCATCAGTATATCTATGAACAAGCCTTTGAGGTGGAGACAGACCATAAACCACTGGTCTCAATTACGTCCAAATCACTGACTGTCCCATGAGGATACAGCACATGTTGATAAGGCTGCAGAAATATGATGTGAAGATGATCTACTCAACAGGAAAATATATATTTGCAGTTGATGCACTGTCTCAAGCAATCAACAAGAAAGAAAAGAGTGACCAAGAAATTCATGTAGATATACAGGCCCATGTTCCCATGATTGTCACCTCCCTTCCAGTATCTTCCAACAGGACAGAGAAGACTAGGACAGCAGCAGGAACAGATGAAACAATGAAAGTACTCAAAGAGACAATATAGAAAGGATGGCCAGTAACTAAGAATGACTGTCCAGTGTGTATTTGGGATTATTGGGCATGCAGAGCTGAACAATCAGTGGTGGAAGTTGTCTTCAAAGGGAACAGGTTTATGATTCCAGTGAACACAATGCAAGGAAATGCTCCAGGAGATACTGTACTTGGTGAGGAAAAATGTAAACAAAATGTTTGTGAAGTAATGTACTGGGCAAAAATGAACCAAGACATCAGCCAGACCATTCCTTCATGTGAGATCTGTCTTACCTACAGACCAAAGAAGCAAGCAGAACCAGGCAGGGCATACTTCAGAGTTGGAGAAGATTTGTTTGAATGTAATGGGAACAGTCACATTGTTGTATCAGACTACTTTTCCAATTACCCAGCGGTTGCAACATTGCAATCAACATCCAGCAAAGCAGTCATCACCTTCTTGAAAACTGTGCTTGCAAGGCAGGCAGTTCCATATGAAGTGTATCAGACAATGGTCCACAATTTTCGAGCAGTGAATTTGAGTCCTTTGCCAATGACTGGGGGTTTCAACATATAACTTCAAGCCCCCCCCATCACCCAAAATCCAACAGCCTGGCAGAGAGTTCAGTCAACGTAGTGAAGGGTCATGTGAAGAAAGTGCAAGATGGACGAGAAGATTTCCACTAAAGTCTGATGATTTACAGAAGTGTGCCACTGCAGAATGCCCTTTTACCACCCAAATGCTAATGCACTAACCTTCCAAGTGCATGAAAACTTGTTGACCCCTAAGAGCACAAAAGGTCAAATTGGCTAAAGTAAAAGGGAAGGAGAAACAGAAACAGTATCATGACACAACTGCAAAAAGCCTACCAGTCCTGAAGCCTGAAGATCAAGTGCGAATCCAAATTTCTGGCACATGGTCCATGCAAGGATATGTGTAAGAGGAAATTGCACCACATTCCTACGAGATCTAGATGGAGCGAGGAACTTCTCCAAGAAGGAAATGTGTGAATCTACAAACACAGCTCCAACCCATGAACTTACTGATGCCTTGCCTCACTTCTAAAGACTATATGTCTATTTCCTGAGTAAATATAGATGCAAAAAAATTCACTTAATATCTCCCCCATCTCTTTCGGCTCCACACATTGATTACCATTCTAATCCTCCAGAGGACCAACTTTATCCCTTGCTATCCTTTTGCTATTAATATATCTGTGGAAGCCCCAAGGATTCTTCTTTACATTCTCTGCAAGGGCAACCTCATGCCTTCTTTTTGCCTACCTGGCTTCCTTCATAAGTGTTCTCTTGCATTTTTTATACTCCTCAAGTACCTCATTTGTTCCTGCCTGCCATGCACCTCCTTCATGTTCTTAACCAAGACCTCAATATCTTATTTTTAAGGTAGCTTATTTTTATTCTTTCTTTCTTCTCTTCTAATATTTGTATATCTGTGCACTTGTAATACTACTGTCACACTGTAATTTCCTTTGGGATCAATAAAGTATTGATTAAAGTATTGAGGGCTATGAGTAACCCTAGGTAATTTCTAAGGTAAGGACATGTTCGGCACAGCTTTGTGGGTCAAAGGACCTGTATTGTGCTGTAGGTTTTTCTATGTTTCTATGTTCTATGTATCTATCTATCCACCCATGTAAGATCTCTCAAAAAACAAGGTTCCTTAAACCTATTATCCTTGCCTTTCATTCTGATAAGAATGTACAGACTCCGTACTCTTAAAATTACATTTTTGAAGGTCTCTCACTTACCAAGTACACCTTTGCCAGCAAACAATCTGTCCCAATTGCCAGATCCTTTCTGATACCATCAAAATTGGCCTTTCTACAATTAGAAATCTCAACCCGAGAACCAGATCTATCCTTTTCCATAATTACCTTGAAACTAATGGCATTATGATCACTAGTTGGAGATCTAGTATTGCACTTTCTCTCACTGGGACATCTACAGTATGCACTGATTAAGGAAATTTTCCTGAACACATTTGACAAGCTCTTTCCCATTCATTCCTTTTATAGTATGGGATTCCCAGTCAATATGAGCAAAGCTAAAATCACCTATTATCACACTCTTATGTTTCCTTCAACAGTCTGCAATCTCTCTAGAAGTGTACTGTGTTTAATCCCATGGACTGTTGGGTGGTTTATGAGATAATCCCATTAACATGGTCATACCTTTCTTATTCCTTAGTTCTGTCCATAAAGCCTTGCTAGACAGGCTCTCCAGTCTGTCCTGACTGAACATTGCCCTGACACATACTCTGACTACTAATGCTGCCCCATCCCCTGTAGTGTATTTAATATTTCAGTAATATTTGAGAGATATTGTCAATATATTGTTTGATTAAGCATTCTTTATTAACATAATTTATTATGGGTTATATTTAAAAAAGCACATGAATGGCATATGTCAAATGTGAGTGCCTCACAAAAGAAAATCTAAGTAGACAAAACATATCCTGCCGTGTTCAAGGTGTTCAAGTTTAAAAAAGCGTGCACGTGTTTCTTTGGAAGGGAGAGAGATAGCCGAGTTTTTAAAAAAGGCAGAAAACTGATGAAATTATCAAGCAACACACACAAAATGCTGGTGGAACACAGCAGGTCAGGCAGCATCTATAGGGAGAAGCACTGTCGACGTTTCAGGCCGAGACCCTTCGTCAGGACTAACTGAAAGGAAAGATAGTAAGAGATTTGAAAATAGTAGGGGGAGGGGAAAATGCGAAATGATAGGAGAAGACTGGAGGGGGTGGGGTGAAGCTGAGAGCCGGAAAGGTGATTGGCAAAAGGGATACAGAGCTAGAGAAGGGATAGGATCATGGGACGGGAGGCCTAGGGAGAAAGAAAGGGGGAGGGGAGCACCAGAGGGAGATGGAGAACAGGCAGAGTGATGGGCAGAAAGAGAGAAAAAAAAGGAGGGGGGGGAAGCTAAATATATATGGGATGGGGTAAGAAGGGGAGGAGGGGCATTAACGATAGTTAGAGAAGTCAATGTTCATGCCATCAGGTTGGAGGCTACCCAGCCGGTATATAAGGTGTTGTTCCTCCAACCTGAGTGTGGCTTCATCTTGACAGTAGAGGAGGCCATGGATAGACATATCAGAATGGGAATGGGATGTGGAATTAAATTATCAAGCAATCTGTATAGCCATGGGCTCATCAACAGCGAGTACCAGGTAAAGATAATAATAGTAATAATAAATATAGCAAATTCAATAAACACACTATGCCTATATAAACATACTCTTTTGGCATAATATCTTGGTCCAAAACCGATCTGGAAAATTTACAAAGAAAAGTAAGAACTGAAATGACAAATTTTAGAAAACATTATGTACGCTTCAACGTGCTTGGATTAATACTACTTAGGACAGAAGGGGTAAGAGGAATAACAGGCAGTAAAAATCTACACAACAGTCAGATAAAACTTCTGAGGATGTACTTTCATAAACAAAAACAGGTTTCAGCACTCCACGTGAGCATAACCAATTCTGATAAAAAGTATACACCAAAGTTCAAAGTACATACATTTATTATCAGAGTACATACACGTCAGCACGTACAACCCTGAGATTCTTTTTCCATGGGTATACTTGGCAAATCTATAGAACAGAAGCTGTAAACTGTAAACATCAGATACAATAAAATGTAAACAAACTGCAAATGCAGATGTAAATACTGTAAATAGCAATAAACTTAAATGAGTGCATGGCCCAGGAAAAATGAAGAAATGATCACTATTGAAGAAAAAGTTAACCAATGGATGAGCATGAACCTCCATGGAAGATATCCCTGCAATCTGAACCGACTAGATGTTGACAAGGAAGCAATGAATGCCTCGCTCAGAGTGGGAGACATCATTCCAGAAACAGAAGGGTTCCCTGTGGCAATACAGGGCCAAATGGTTGACACAAAAAAAAATCAAAAATACATAATAAAAGATCAACAAATTCAAGATGATAAATGTAGAAAATGCCAAAGAAAACCAGAAACAATCAAAGACATTACAGGATCCTGTAGCAGTTTAACACAAGCCTGATCTAGTTTTAGAGTCAGAATACCACAAATTACATTATGACTGATCAGTAATTACAGATGGGACAATCCATAATATCCGTCTGCATATAATAATACAGGACAAACAAGCAAGAACAACTTACTTAATAGATATAGCCATTCCAAACACACAAAACTTCCAGAAATCAATAAGTGAAAGACACCAGAAACATGCTGAATTAAAAGCAGAACGTGAAAGACTTTAGAACATGAACAGGTTATACATTGAGCCAATAGTAATATCAAAGCCTGTCCAGTTCCTTACACCATCTGCGATAAAGCAGCCAGTGAACTAGATCATATGGAGGCTGAACAAAGTTTTTTCCAGCTTGATTGGACAATGCCAGTGGTTCCAGTAGCCAAGAAGATTAGGTCTGTCAGGATCTGTGGTGATTTTAAGGTCACCGTAAACCCAGGACTAAAAGTAGATCAATACCTATGCCTAGAATAGTAGATACCTTTACTAAAGTTTCTGGAAGGAAATACTTCAGCAAGGTGAACTTAGCTGAGGCCTACCTAGAGAAGGAGATGGAAGAAAATTCCAAAGTATTTCTCACAATAAACACTCACAAATGACTTTTGAAGTAGCATCTGCACCTGCACACTGGCAGAAAGTGATGGAACAGGTGCTGCAAGGCTGCTCAGGCACCCAGTATTACCTGGATGACATCATTGTTTCTAGTCAGGATCACAAGGAACATCTCCAAAATCTGAAGACAGTGATAAAAGATTGGAAAATTATGTTCTCGGAGCACAATGTAAAACCTGCGAATTCTTTAAACCAAACATCACATACAGTGGTCACACCGTTGATGCACAAGGTTCACACAAATGTGCTGAGCAAATTCAAGCACTGGTGGATGTCCCAAGCCCAAAGAATGTGTCACAGTTGTGGTCCTTTTTAGGATTTGTCTATTACTATAACAAGTTCCTTCCAATCCTGGCTACTGTGCTCCACCCTTGAACTCACTACAGATTGAGAAGAAATAGCAGTGGACAAAGCAGAGTGAGGTAGCTTTCTAAAAGGCAAAGGAAATCAGAATTAGAATCCAAATCAGAATCAGGTTTATTATCACCGGCATATTACGTGAATTTGTTAACTTAGTAGTAGCAGTTCAATGCAATACATAATATAGAAGAAAAAAATATATATAAATAAGTAAATCTTATTCAATATACTTTATACAGTATATGTGTATTGAATAGATTAAAAATCATGCAAAAAAGAGAAATAAATATATTAGAAAGAAGTGAGGTAGTGTCCAAGGGTTCAATGTCCATTTAGGAATTGGATGGCAGAGGGGAAGAAGCTGTCCCTGAATCACTGAGTGTGTGCCTTCAGGCTTCTGTACCTCCTACCTGATGGTAACAATGAGAAAAGGGCATGCCCTGGGTGCTGGAGGTCCTTAATAATGGACGCTGCCTTTCTGAGACACAGCTCCTTGAAGATGTCCTGGGTACTTTGTAGGCTAGTGCCCAAGATGGAGCTGACTAAATTTACAACCCTCTGCAGCTTATTTCGGTCCTGTGCAGTAGCCCCTCCATACCAGACAGTGATGCAGCCTGTCAGAATGCTCTCCACGAGACATCTATAGAAGTTTTTGAGTGTATTTGTTGACATACAAATCTCTTCAAACTCCTAATAAAGTATAGCTGCTGTCTTGCCTTCTTTAACACGTTGGGACCAGGTTAGATCCTCAGACATCTTGACACCCAGGAACTTGACACTGCTCACATTCACCACTTCTGATCCCTCTATGAAGATTGGCATGTGTTCCTTCATCTTACCATTCTGGAAAGCCACAATCAGCTCTTTCATCTTCATAACATGATGAGTGCTGGGTTGTTGCTGCGGCACCATTCCACTAGTTGGCATATCTCACTCCTGTAAGCCCTCTTGTCACCACCTGAGATTCTACCAACAATGGTTGTATCATCAGCAAATTTATAGATGGTATTTGAGTTATGCCTAGCCACACAGTCATGGGTATATAAGGAGTAGAACAGTGGGCTTAGCACACACCCCACCAGTGTTGGTTGTCAGTGAGGAGGAGATATTATCACCAATCCACACAGATTGTGGCCTTCTGGTAAGGAAGTTGAGGATCCAATTGCAGAGGCAGATACAGAGACCCAGGTTCTGTAACTTCTCAATCGGGATTGTGGGAGTGATGATATTAAATGCTGAGCTGTAGTTGATGAACAGCATCCTGACGTAGGTGTTTGTGTTGTCCAGGTGGTCTAAAGCCATATGGAGAGCCATTAAGATTGCATCTGCCATCTGTCAGTGGTGACATCAGATGCTGTGCTCACACATGGTAAATGTAGATGCAGTAATGTCACATGAGTGTTGAAAATGAACTCCTCCCTATAGCCTTTGCTGCACATTCACTTACCTCTGCTGGGGGGCCGGACAGTCCGGCTTTTGAACACTCTGTCCTCTGTCCAGCGCCACCTCGAGCCAGATGTTAATTTGTCCTCCTTTTTTGAGTCTGACTAAAAAACTTAGATAAATTACCTCAGATATACTTAGAACAGTGGGAACTGAAAGCTATAACAACTGTTAAGGTATTTTTATTATATGTAGTTGCTATTGTCATCACTGCTGCTGACGCAGTGTCCGAGTCAGGTCAGCGCGTCCGAGAGGGTCAGTCTGCCCAAGGCCGCCACCGCAGTGGAGAGTGGTTGACTTTTTTGATCTTGTTTCAAGCCCCTAAGAAAATGCCAAAAAGAAAGCCTATATTTAACCATGAATGGGCCAAAGAATTTGGATTTATTGCTAAAAGCAGAAAAGATGACTTTCATGTTTTTTGTACACTATGCCATTGTGATGTGGAGATTAAGGGGAAAAGTGCAGCTGAATGACACGCTACTACAGATAAACATAAAGTTAACACTCGTACTGCTGGTATGTCATCATTGTTATCATTTTTCTCCCCAGCTCGATCAACTCAAGATGACAAAATCTTGGCTGCAGAACTGTGTAAAGTGTATCATACTGTGAAGCATCATCAGTCATACAGAAGTGTTGATTGTGGAGTAAAAGTTGACAAAGAAATATACAGCGACTCATTAATAGTGAAAGGTGTAACATGTGGGAAAACTAAAGCAAAAGCTCTGTGTGAAAATATTCTAGCACCGTATTCTGTATAAAAGCATGTGGAGTATATCAAAGAACATGGCTTGCCCTTTTCAGTAGCAACTAATGCTTCTTATAAAGGTGCAACACCATGTTTCCCAATACTTGTGAGATACTTTCATTTTGAGAAGGGAGTGCACCATGTGTTACTTGACTTTTACAGTGATAACAACGAATCATCAGAGGACATAACAAATCAGCTACTGGTTAAACTAGAGATGTCAGGTCTGGATCTGAGTAAAGTGTCTGCATACACTGCTGACAACGGAAGTGTAAGCTATATAAACACAATAGTGTTTATAAAAAACTGAGAGTGGCTCAGAAGAACATGATTGCTGCAAATTGTCTGGCCCATATTTTGCACAATGCAACAAGATTTGCTTCAGGAAAACTGGAAATTGATGTTGAAAATATTGTGCTCAAAGTGTACAACCATTTCAGCATCTCAGCTTAAAGAACAGCACAGCTAAAGGAATTCTGTGAATTTGTGGATGTTGATAATTGTAATCTGCTACGGCATGTTGTGACTAGATGGCTCTCCCTTTTGCCATCTATTGACAGAATACTTCAGTGCTGGGAAGTCCTAAAAAGTTATTTTTACTTCACTTTATTGTCACCAAACAATTGATACTAGAGCGTACAATCATCAAAGTGATATTTGATACTGCGCTTCGCGCTCCCTGGAGTACAAATCGAAGTAAATATACTAAAAATTTGAGTTATAAATCATAATTAGAAAATAGAAAAGGGAAAGTAAGGTAGCGCAAAAAAAAAATCCCAGAGACAGGTCCGGATATTTGGAAGGTATGGCCCAGATCCGGGTCAGGATCTGTTCAGCAGTCTTATCACAGTTGGAAAGAAGCCATTCCCAAATCTGGCCGTACGAATCTTCAAGCTCCTGAACAAAAAGTGTGTTTTCAGAGTCTAGGTGAGGAGGAGTGCCCCAAGGTGCTTTGGAGATGAAGGAAATGCCTGTGAATCGTCAGAGATCTATTTCTTCTTCCTCAGTTATACTCTTAAATTGTTCTCAGACACTATTGAAGCACTAGAAGCCAAGTCATTCAGCATAATTTCAGTATTTAAGCTAATGGCTGAACTGAAAAGCAAACTTGAGAGAAGAGTAAAGGACTGTTATTTTTTTGGCTTTGCAGTGAACACCAAGCTTAGCCAGCTTACCCCTGATGTGTCTAAGAAATGTAAAGCAGACTTCATTGTTTTCTATGAAAGAGTCAGAAAGTACTTAAGTGACAGTTATGACTTCTCTGAAATCAGCTTTCATAACAAAGCGTCAAAATTGAGCCTAATGAGTGCCATACCTTTTGGAGAATTCTGTGACGCAGTCAAGGCTTGTAACCTTCAAGATATTGATATGGATGAATGATATGAAGAGTATGGGGTTGTGGAGGCAATTATCAATACTCCTGAGATGGTAGATAGCCATAATGAAGAACGTTATCTCAAGCTGTTCAGTAAATCTGAGGTCTCTTTTACAAACCTGAAGGTGAGAGCTTGTATCTTCTCTATTCCATGCAGCAATGCTCACACAGAACAAGTTTTTTCAATGATGACTTCAGCTTGGAGAAACCGTCTGCAAGTGGACTTAGTCGAAGTAGAGCTCTAAATATGTAACAACTTCTCAGAAGAGTGCCCAGCCATGTATAAAAACCTTCTGACCAACAGAAAACTCCTGGAGATGGCAAGTAAAGGGCAGAAATACAAAATATGGACATCCATACCTGGCAGTCCATGGTAGGATACTTCCTTTAGTTTGTGAAGTAAGTTAATTTGGTTAGCATGTCTGCTTCAGCAGGAGTAAAAATGAATATTCATTTCTTTCAGTTCTTTATTTATACTGTATGAATGCATGTATGTAATATGCAGAATGATGAATCATTGGAATAGGAAAAAGGGCTCTGGCAGGAAATCACTGATTAATAATAAAATAGCTAGGTTTATGCTGGATTTATATAGGCAAGAAAGTATCATGTTAGAATTTTCATTTAATAAAATATCTAAAGTAATCATCTGTTTGCATTTGTTGTTTTTGCAATACGGTTTAAATTTTATTAAAATTTTTTTTTGAAACACACTGTATATATATATATATGGTAACCTATGACTACGTATGCAATGTCCTCCTTTTTGGAAATTTGGAAATTGCCACTGCAGATATTTGGAAACTGCAGATATAAAATTCACCCAGATTGACAGAGTAAGTCTGGTTTGGGGTGTAAAGTGTTTCAACTATTTGTATGGGAAAGAGTTTACCCTCATTACTGATCATCAACCTCTGGTGTCCCTTTGCAGTCCTAGAAAGGTGTTCCACTAACAGCAGCAGTTTGAATGCAGAGATGGGCTCTGATTCTTGGAGGGCACAGTTACAAGATTAAATTCAAGAGGACATCTAATCATGGAAATGCTAATTGATTGTCCTGTTTACCCTTGGAAAAGGAAATATCAGAAAACTTTACAAAAGAGGTTACTTCTCTTGATGTATTTTCCCTAATGCAAATTGAAATTCTCTATTCTGGCAGAGGTGATTCAAAGACAAACCAGGGAAGGCTCCACACTCGCTCAGGGCTACATGGCCACCCAGAATGTGTAGCAGAAATTCCAGTTCCCTCACTTTTACCAGCGCCGGGATGAACTTGGCTCTGATGGGGGTTGCCTTATGTGGGTATTGAAAGTTGTTGTACCTGAAGCTGAGAGCTAAAGTCTTGGAGGAGCTATGTCAACAAGGCATGGTCGAAATGAAAGCATTGGTTCGAAGCTATTTCTGGTGCCCTGGGATCAATCAGCAAACTGGAAATTTTGCCACGTACTGTTCAGAATGGCAATGTCCAGAAGATGCCAAGAGCAGTGCCTCTCATCTCCAGCCCTGGGAATGACCTGCATTGCCCTGGCAGAATGACACCTCCCCCCCCCCTCCCCCGTCAGGAAAGACATTATCCCACTAGATTAAGAAATCCACCACGGTATTTAAATCTTTAGGTCTTAATGGGACAACTTAATATTTCCCATGTTGTGGATATATATATATGGAGCAATATGTTACATATTTGAGATGCATTCTATATTGAGCTGGAGTTTATAGCTAAGCAGGGAGGAATTTAGTGTATTTAATATTTCAGTAGTACTTGAGCAAAATTGTAAATATACTGCTTGATTAAGCATTTTGATTGTTTACATAATTCATTACGGGTTTCATGTACAGTATGATGTACATGTAGCATACGTCATTACACCATTATGTTATATGTGAACGCCTCACTAAAGAAAATCTACGTAGAGGAAACGTATCCCGGCTCCTGTGTTTTTCTTTCGGTTATATTCTGAAGTTACAAAACATAACATCCTCCTTTAATTACCTTCCCTCCGCCCGCAATGTCACGTCTAAAATAACGGACCCCCGGACACATTTAGATCGACACTCTACATGGAGGAATGGAGTGATGTGAACCATATAGGCAGGAGGATTTAGTTTAGGTTGACATCAAGATCGACGCAGACATGATGAACCATAATGACTGTACCTGAGCTGCACTGATTTGTGTAACGAGGTCCATGTTTTATTCTAAAATCAAATGGTGCATTCTACTTATAAAATCTTTAACACACGACAGAAATTTGCAAGTTCTAAAACTCCATAACAAAAGCATTAAGTGTTCATTCGAAGGCATTTTAATTATAAAATGTAGACTCTGTTAAATCTTCTGTTAATGGTTGTTCAGTTTTGCTAAACTGGAATACGCAGCATGTTTCCACGCTTTCACTCATTCACAGGATATCTGAAAATGACGTACATTCAATTACCTAAAACGTCGTGCATTTGAAAGAGTCCCGCATCTGGTTTAACCGTTAGTCCAAATGTGGTCTAGGGACCAGATGTTGGACGATCAGGATTTTTTTTTAGGAACACGAGCAGATGCTGTAAATCCAGAGCAACACACACAAAATGCTGGAGGAACGCAGCAGGTGAGGCAGAATCTATGGAAATTTATAAACATTTGACATTTCGTGCCGACAAACACTTTCCAAGTAAATGAATCATAAGGATTGAGGAACTATTGGATGTCGGACTGTGGAAAACCAGGGACAGTTTAGGAGAGAAACCCTAAACCGAGCGCGCCTGCGTAGTTGGCCGAGCAGCGCATGCGTATTAACGTTTACTGGGAGCGTTGCTGCGGCCACAACAGAGCCCGGGGGAGGAGGCAAAGAACAGAGAGTCGACCGTGGCACTGCTGCCGCCACCGCCATGTCCTGCAGCCTGCTGCATTTCTGCTCCTTCCAGGATCTCAGGGTCATCCACAATTTCCTTTTCCCGCAACAGAAGGAGGAGGCGAAGGCCGGCGGTAGGTGACGGCTTGGTGATCGGGGGCCCGGGCTCGGCGTATGGGAAAGGGGTTTATAGCCTGCGAGACAGAACTGAGCTGGCATCTTCCCCCTGGGTTGGCAGACTGAGGGTTCACGCCCCAGTTACGACTTGAGCTCCTTTCCTTTGCTGGCACTCCATTACCCAGTGAGCGCCGCCTGTCAGAAGCGTCATTTCACAGAGCTGCTCGTGTGAAAGGCCCCCAAACACTTGCTGACATTTCCTGGCTGTTGATTATTTCCACATTGCTGTTTGTTGGGGTTTGCTGTATGCAAGGGCTTTGGGATCTCTATTCTTACATTAAAGGTTGCCAATAAAGGTTTTATTTCCCATTGGAGAAACTGGAGATGGGGAAGAGGGAGAGCTCAAACATCTTGTGATGTAATCATGCAGTTTATGGTGAAATCAAAACCTTTGGGCCTTGTTTTTGATCAGGTTTACTTCTACATTTGGATTACTTCTACAGACCATTCTACGTCTGCTCATTCAGAATCGGGTTTAATATCGCCGCCATATGCCGTGAAACTTCTTAACTCAGCGAAAGCAATATATACATGACAAATAAGTATAGAGAACAAACCCGAATCACATTAAGTTTATGTATGTCTGTTAAATATATAAGTTAAAATAAGTAGTGCAGAATCAGAAATTAAAAAAAAAGTAGTGAGGTAGTGTTCATGGGTTCAATGTCCGTTTAGAAATCGGATGGCAGAGGGGAAGAAACTGTTCCTGAATCGTTGAGTATGTGTCTTCAGGCTTCTGTAACCTCCTTCCTGACAGTAATAGTCTGAAGAGGGTATGTCCTGGGTGGTGGGGATCCTTAATGATGGACGCTGCCTTCCTAAAGCACTGCTCCTTGCAGATGTCTTGGATACTCCTGAGGCTGGTACCCATGATGGAGCTGACTAATTTTACAAGTTTTTGCAACTTACTTCGATCTCGTGCAGTAGCCCTCCCACCCCCTCTCCCATACCAGACAGTGGTGCAGCCAGCCAGAATGCTCTCCACGGTAGAAGTTTTCTAGTGTTTTAGTTGACAAACCAAATCTCCTCAAACTCCTAATGAAATATAGCCACTGTCTTGCATTCTTTATAGCTGCATCAATATGTTGCCTCCAGGTTAGGTCCTCAAGAGATTTTGACACCCAGGAACTTGAAATTGCTTACTCTCTCCTCTTTTGATCTCTATGAGGATTGATTTGTGTTTCCTTTACTGTGAACATGTACCCTGAATGCATTTGTTCTACTTAGTTTACATCCTCACTTGCCCCAGTGGGTTCAGTCACTCTCCAGGATGGTGTTGCCTCATCTGACATTTAGCCCACAATTGGAGTCTGCAAAAAAAAAAACTTGGAGATCAGAGTGGGTGAGAGTGGCGGGGTGGATGACATAGTAGCAGAATTCGGCTACTTGGCCCATCATTCGCTCTGCCAGATGTGATGATCCTGGCACAAGATACTGCTGTATTTGGCCAACCCTGGGTGCAGACTTGTTGATGCTACTTTGATTGTCAGTAGTAGAGGCAATCTGCCAACAAGAGAGTCAGGAGATACAGCTGGCCCCTGGAGCTCAATGTTGCTGTAGGTTCTTTGGGCCAGCAATGCAATGTGAGTTATGAGGTTGGCTAACAGCTCTTGGTGGACAGTTGTTGCAGTGCAAACAACTGAATAATTATTTACTAAGTACTGTATTTGTTTATCATACAGGAAATTACCTTGAAATTAGTATGCACCGGCAGTGCTGGTTGTTGATCTTAAATGAACAATGATGGAAATGGTTTGATATTTAGTACATGAAAAGTAAAAACTTAAAATGAATGCAGTGTGATCTAACCCTTTAATTTTGGGTAAAAATTGCAAAAAAAAATTCATTTACTACAGTAAATAATTGCATTGTGGAATGTTGGCAAAAGCTTATCAAATTTTCTTTAGAGGGAGTATCTAAAGCATGTCTGTTGCCCCTATATTTACAGTGCCTTGAAACAGTATTCAGCCCCCATAACTATTTTCACATTTTACTCTCTAATTTTTCAAATTTAAAATGTATTGAAATATGAGTTTTGATCTAATTTACAAAACATTGTGCATTATGCCAAATTAAAAGAAAAATTCCAAAACCTGTCAACAATTTACTAATGTTATGACCTCAGCCCCCTCCTTTGTGAGAATTGCAAGAGAGAGAGAGAGAGAGAGCCTTACGGTTTGGAATGTGGGCTGGTCGCTCAACAAGACAAAAGCCTTGGACATAGCCATTGTCTTGGGAGACACCTTTGTGGAATAAGGAACTGGCCTACGTACAGACCCTCAGGGCAAGGTGAGATGGGTGATGGGGGAAAGATTGCCTCGCCCCCCCGACCCTGATGGACATCGACAACCCTGCCAGTCCAGATAAAAGGTGGGCTGCCGAGGCGGGGCCTCAGACGCACCAAGGAGACACACGAAGAAGACACGATAGTGCTTCCCGTCGGAGCGGGAAGCCATTTTGAAGGAAGCCATGTGCGTTAGATTCCGGATCGGGAGTCTGTGGCTGGAACCAAAGGACAAACCGTTTTAACTAACAACAGGGATTTGCTTCGCAAAGACGACGGGCAAGTGTTCCTTCTCTCTCTATCCAACATGTGAAATGTCAGCGGTTCCCGAAACGGGGAAGCCTGCAGACTTTGAGTGACTCTTATACCCAATTGGACTCAGTATCCCCTAGACAACGATAGAGCTCATTTTTGATTGATTATTACTACACCTTTGCTTTAGATTGAGTTTTGACGATGTATATGATCTGAATGTTTTGTAGTAACCATATGTTTGTGCCCCTTTATAAATAAAAACGTTTGGAAATAGTAGCACCAGGCTTCAGCGGACCTATCTATCTTTGCTGGTAAGTCACCCGGTTACTGGGGAACGTAACAAGTGGGGTGTTCGTCCCGGGTTTGAAACAAAAGGGGAGGGTCAGTGGATCGGGCTGTAAGACCAAACTTAAATCTGGTTACACAGGTAGCCAGACAGGAAACCAGCAAAGATGGATGTGGGTGAATTTATGAGAAACCCGACTGTAGAGGCGCTAGGCACGACTACCAAATCAGACTTGGTAAATCTGGCAAAGGGGTTAGACCTCGCAGAGGTGAGGTCATCAATGAAAAAGCAGGAAGTGCGAAGGGCCATAAATCAGTATTACATTGGGAAGAAGGTGTTTGCAGCTGAGGATGTGGAAAATATCCCCGAAAAGAGATTAGCGAGTGGGGCAGAAAAAGGATTCATCCCCTCTATATTTACTACGCTAACTTCCTTCAGGTGCAATACTGTATATTACCTTACCAGCTCATGTAATTTGTTAAATCGGAGGATCAACTGTTTTTAATGAATTCATAAGAATAAATACCCCCTCTCTCCGTGAATCTAGACCAAAGCAAAATGAGGACAAAAGAGCATTCAAGACAAGTCAGGGAAATGATAATAGAGAAGAACAAATCTGAGGAGGGTGCAAGACCATCTGAAAGGCACTGAACATACTTAGGAGTTCAGTGCAGTCTGTTGTGAAAAAGTGGAAAAAATATGAAACCACAGACACACTGCCTGGTCACACTGACACAAGGTCAGGCTGCCCTCTAAACTTAGTCGCAGGAGAAGAATGGCACTTGTCAGAGAGTCTACTGTGACGCCAACAGTCACTCTGGGTGAGAGCAGAAGTCAGTGGCTGCAACTGGAGATGAAGTTCATGGCTCCACAATCTCTAAGGCCTTGCTCAAAAATGGGTAATTATTGAAGAGTGGCAAAGGAAGAAGCCCTGGCTTTAAAAATGCATAATCTTGCCTGTAAAGACTTTGCAAAGTGTCACTTCAAAGGTAAGATATGGAAGAAGGTTTTGTGGTCGGATGAGACTAAAGTGGAACTTTTTAGCCTCAACACTAAGTGGCACATGTGGTGTAAGTCTAATACTATGCATCAGCCAGGTAACACCGTCCCTAGTATAAAGTACGGTGGAGGTGGCATCATACTCTGGGGATGCTTTTCAGCAGCAGTGACTGGAAATCTGGTCAGGATTGATGGGCTGGTGAGTGCTGCTAGATACACAGAGATCCTGCTAGCCTCTGCCAGAGCAAACATGGAGTGAATTCAGATGAAGAAAATTGATGTCCTTGAATGGCCCAATTCAAGTTTTAACCTTAACCCGATTGGATGTTTCTGGCAAGACCTCAAGATTGCTCCCACCTCCGCTCCCCAACTGTCCTGACACAGCTTGAGCAATTTTGCAAGGTGGAATGGGCAAATCTTATTCCATTGTGTTGTACGAAACCAATAAAGACTTTTCCAAAAGGACTACAGGCTGAAATAGCTGTGAGAGGTGGTTTGACTAAGTACTGAGCAAAGGGGTGGGGGTGAATCCTTTTGAACTACTGACATTTTAGTGTTTGAAGTTTTAAGTTTTCATGCTTTTCAATTTTCCCTGTTTTAGGAGCTACCATGAAAAAAGGAGCATGTGATTCACAAATTAAAATTCTCAGTTAAGTTGATCAAAATCCCTGGTTTGAATACTCATTTATGTGAACAAGTGGTTGAGGGCTGAATACTTTACAAGGCATTGTATTTAGATTCTTGTATATATAAATTAAATATTGACATGTTAATGGAGCAAGGTGCTTCAAGTTGTAAGTCTAAGGTACATGTTAAGAATGCAGGACAAGGTCATACAGATCCTCAAAAGCTGCTCCAGCTTTTCAAGACCGACCCTCTACCTACTCCAGTTTCTTGCTAGATTCCAGTATTTACTAGATTAATCTAACTAAATAATTTGGCATTTGCAGTTCTTCCAAAGATTCATTTAAAAAAAATCTTAATCTCAGTCCTAAGGAGTCAACTACTTATCAAAAAAGAGTAAGAGTTTGCCCCTTAGGGCAAAATTCCATGGTGTAAGTTGGCTATTTTGGACCAAGGTGAACAGAAATATATTATTGTGTGAGTGTTGCAAGACGATGCCTCCTGGTTTTCTAGTTGGAGAAAACAGATTCTTGATATCAATCCTAAGACCTTCTAAGCATCTTGTATGTGTTAGGATCACCCTCGTTCTTCCAAATTCCATTGATTGTCAGCCAGTTTTAATTTCTCGGAATAAAGCAACTTTTCATCTCAAAAATCAAGTAAATTGTGCTGCACATTCCACAAAACATTTCTTAATTGGTAAATTAGTTTATTATTGTCAATATTGAGGTACAATGGAAAAGCTTATCTTGCAGACCATCCATAGCTCATTACATTTACAATTATATTACAACAGTGCATTAAAGTTGCACAACGTAAAACCCGTGTGGGATAGTGTTACAGTTATCAAGACTCTGTAATTGTATACAATAAGATACAAGGCCAAAATGAGGTTGATTGTGAGGTCAAGAGTCAATCTTATTGTACTAGAGAATCATTCAACTGTGTTATAACGATAGGATACAGGCTGTTCTTGAGCCTGGACAGTTTCTTTGAATCCTGAATCTTTCTTTGGATTCAGAGATGAAAAAAAATATGGTAAAGCATGGATTCACCAAATCTGTGAGTAGCCATTACACTTGTGCTTCAGTTCCCTTACAGTAAAGATTAATTGGCACTTGCCTTTCAAATTGCTTCATTGTATACACGTTAACTTTATGCAAATAGTGATACCAATATTTCCCTTTGTACTTAACCCTAGTGTGTAATCTTCCATTATTTAAGAGTCTTTGGGTGAAGTCAATTATATAGATAATAAGCTGAGGGACAACCTGTAACAGATATTCGTACAATTTTCTGATATTTAACAGTTCCTCTATCCATATTGACATATTGCCCTGATTTCATGCAACCTTGTTCTGTAATAACCAAACTGTGTGGTGCCTCATTATATACTGACCTGACCTCTACTTTGCTGAGGCCCGGCGCCAACTCTCAGACACATCCTCTTACTTACCCCTCGAACAGGATCCCACTAAGAAACACTAGGCCATTGTCTCCCACACCATTGTCAAACTTATTGAGTCTGGGGATCTCCCATCCACTGCCACCAGCCTCATCATTCCCGTACCCCTTAACTCCAGTTTCTACCTCCTACCGAAAATCCACAAACCAGCTTGTCCAGGTAGACCCATTGTCTCAGCTTGTTCCTGCCACACTAAACTCATATCTGCATACCTCAACTCTGTTTTATCCCCCCAGTTCAGTCCCTTCCAACCTACATCAGTGACCCTCACATGCTCTTGATCTTTTCAAGGATTTCAGGTTCCCTGGCCCCCATCATCTTATTTTTACTATGGATACCCAGGCCCTGTACACCTCCATCCCCCTCCAGGGAGGCCTCAGTTTCTTTCTGGACACCAGACCCAACCAGTTCCCCTCCACCACCACTCTCCTCTGCCTAGCAAAACTTGTCCTTGCTCTAAATAATTTGTCCTTTGGGTCCTCCCACTTCAAACATGGGCACTCGCATTGGTCCCAGCTATGACTGCCTGTTTGTTGGCTATGTGGAACAGTCTATGTTCCAAGTCTACACTGATGCTGGTGACCATCCCGCACTTTTCCTATGCTACATCAATGATTGCATTGGTGCTGCTTCCTGCACCCATGCTGAACTCGTTGATTTCATCCACTTTGCCTCCAACCTCCACCTTGCCCTCAAATTCACCTAGTCCATTTCCAACACTTCCCTTCCCTTTACCGATCTGTCTCTATCTCTGGAGACAACTTATCCACTGATGTCTTTTATAAACCAACAGACTCTCACAGCTACCTAGACTATACCTCATCCCACTGTGCTACTTCTCTCAATTCTTCTATCTCTGCCGCATCTGATCTGATGATGACGCTTTTCATTCTAGAACGAAGGAGATGTCCTCTTTTTTCAAAGAAAGGTGCTTCCATCCTTCCACCATCAATACTGCCCTCAACTGCATCTCTTCTGTTTCACGCACATCTGCTCTTACCCCATCCTGCCACCACACTATGAGGGTTAGGGTTCCTCTTGTTCTCACCTACCACCCCACCAGCCCCCGCATCCAGCACATAATTCTCTGAAACTTCTGCCATCTTCAACAGGATCAACCCCCAAACACATCTTTCCCTCCCCCCAGTTCCTGCTTTCCACAGGGATCGCTCCCTACTCAACTCTCTTGTCCATTCGTTCCTCCCCACTGATTTCCCTCCCAGCACTTATCCTTGTAAGTGGAACAAGTGCTGCACCTGCCCCTACACCTCCTCCCTCATTACCATTTAGGGCCCCAAACAGTCCTTCCAGGTGAGGTGACACTTCACCTGTGAGTCTGTTGGGGTCATAATCTGTGCTCGGTGCTCCTGGTGTGGCTTCTTGTATATTGGTGAGACCCAACGTTGATCGGGAGACTGCTTCACCAAGTATCTACACTCCGTCCGCCAGAACAAGCGGGATATCCCAGTGGCCGCACATTTTAATTCCACTTCCCATTCCCATTCCATTATGTTCTTCCATGGCCTCCTCCACTGCTAGGATAAGGCCACACTTAGGTTGGAGGAACAACACTTTATATTCCGTTTGGGTAGCCTCCAACTGGATGGCATAAACATCAATTTCCCAAACTTCCCGTAATGCCTTCCTCGCCTCCTACTTCTCCGCTTCCCATCCCCTTGTCCCTCTCTCATGTTATCTCCTTGCCTACCTATCTCCCCCGCCTTTTTTCTTTCTTCCACGGCCTTCTGTCTTTTTCACTAATCAACTTCCTAGCTCTTTGCTTCATCCTTCCCCCTCCAAGTTTCACCTATCGCCTGGTGTTTCTCTCTCCCCTTCCCCCCACCTTTCAAATCTACTCCTCAGCTTTTTCTCTCCAGTCCTGCCGAAGGGCTTCGGCCCGAAACATCAACTATACTTTTTTCCCATAGATGCTGCTTGGCCTGCTGAGTTCCTCCAGCAATTTGTGTGTGTTGGTCATTATATACTATTGTTACTTTTTATCTTATTATTTAACTTGCTGAGTTTCATCTTTGGGGGAAAAATTCAGATTTCCCAAACATTGCTTACCTGTAGTAATTTAGTCAAATAGTATTTGATTTGTTACCACATGAATGAGTGAAGAAGGGCAGAGGCAGGATTTGAGAGGACTGGCTTTAAAATGTGCAGAGCAGAGTGAGTGGAAGTTTGGAGCAAAGATGGGGAGAAGGGTGCTTAGAGTACAGATGGGCAGGGGTTTGGGATGGGACTAGGATTGAAAGTAAGAGACTGGAAAGAGCCTAAAGGGCTTGAGCTAAATTGAAGGATAGAACAGGTGACTAGTGGGGTACCGCAAGGCTCAGTGCTGGGACCCCAGTTGTTTACAATATATATTAATGATTTGGACGAGGGAATTAAATGCAGCATCTCCAAGTTTGCAGATGACACGAAGCTGGGCGGCGGTGTTAGCTGTGAGGAGGATGCTAAGAGGATGCAGGGTGATTTGGATAGGTTAGGTGAGTGGGCAAATTCATGGCAGATGCAATTTAATGTGGATAAATGTGAGGTTATCCACTTTGGTTGCAAGAACAGGAAAACAGGTTATTATCTGAACGCTGGCAGATTAGGAAAAGGGGAGATGCAACGCGACCTGGGTGTCATTGTACACCAGTCATTGAAGGTGGGCATGCAGGTACAGCAGGCGGTGAAAAAGGCAAATGGTATGTTGGCATTCATAGCAAAAGGATTTGAGTACAGGAGCAGGGAGGTTCTACTGCAGTTGTACAAGGCCTTGGTGAGACCGCACCTAGAGTATTGTGTGCAGTTTTGGTCCCCTAATTTGAGGAAAGACATTCTTGCCATAGAGGGAGTACAAAGAAGATTCACCAGATTGATTCCTGGGATGGCAGGACTTTCATATGAAGAAAGACTGGATCGACTAGGCTTATACTCACTGGAATTTAGAAGATTGAGGGGGGATCTTATTGAAACGTATAAAATTCTAAAGGGATTGGACAGGCTAGATGCAGGAAGATTGTTTCCGATGTTGGGGAAGTCCAGAATGAGGGGTCACAGTTTAAGGATAAAGGGGAAGCCTTTTAGGACCGAGATGAGGAAAAACTTCTTCACATGGAGAGTGGTGACTCTGTGGAATTCTCTGCCACAGGAAACAGTTGAGGCCGGTTCATTGGCTATATTTAAGAGGAAGTTAGATATGGCCCTTGTGACTAAAGGGATTGGGGGTATGGAGAGAAAGCAGGTACAGGGTTCTGAGTTGGATACTCAGCCATGATCATACTGAATGGCGGCGCAGGCTCGAAGGGCCGAATGGCCTACTCCTGCACCTATTTTCTATGTTTCTATGTATTACTCAATAGAATTAGAGACAATGGCCAGTTTAAAGAAGAAAGGAATTGGTATCTCACTCTCTCCCCCCCCCCCCCCCCCCCACCAAAGCCTGAACACAGAGTAACAGTTGTGGACTTAAGATCAATTATCCAGAGGATGAACATATGGAAAGCATCTGACCCAGATGGTATCTCTGACCCTATCCTTAGCAGTGGGCAGCTCGGAAGGTGGGAGTATTTGCAGACATTTTAAACTCTCCCTGCTTCAATCTGTGGTTCCGACATGCTTTAAGCAGACTACTATCATCCCAGTACTGAAAAAGAAGATAACATGCCTTAACGACTTCCACCTCGGGCTGTGACATTCATAGTTGTGGAGTGCTTTAGGAGGCTAATCATGATATGTATTAACTCCAGCCTTCCAGGCAGCCTCGATCCACTGCAATTTGCCTACTTGTGAAACAGGTCTGTGGAGAACATTATCTCCCTGCCCCTACACTCTCACCTCTGAAGCATCTGGACAGTAATGACACTTGTTTATTGTTAAAATAAACTATTGTTTATTGACTACTACCCTACCTTCAATAGTATAATCCCAAGCAAACTCATCTCTAAACTCCGGAACCTGGGAATTAACACCTCCCTCTGCAACTGGATCCTCAACTTTCTGATCAACAGACCACAATCGGTAAGGGTAGGCAGCAACACCTCTGCCACAATTCTTCCAAACACTGGTGTTCCATATGGTTGTGTCCTCAACACTTACTGTGCACTCATGACTGTGTGGTCAGACTCTGCTCTCACTCCATTTGTAATTTTGCAGATAACACTACTGTAGGAAGTTATATTTCAAATGATGAGTTGAAGTACAGGAAGAGGATAGTAACATGGTTTTATGGGAGCAAGTAAAATAAAAATAAAAGGGCTAATCTTTGATTTAGAGAGCTGAGGAATGAGGTGAGCAATGCTGCTGTTGACATCAACGGTGCTGTTCATAGTTCAAAGTAAATTTATTATCAAAGTACATGTATGTCACCATATACAACCCTGAAATTCATTTTGTCAATAAATCTATAGAATAATAATCATAATAGAACCAATGAGCACCCAACTAAGGTGTTCAACCAGAGTGCAGAAGATACCAAAATTGTGCCAATATTGTATAAAAAAAAAGAAACAACAATTATATCCATGACTTTGGATATCCATTACTGCCTGGTATGGGAACACCAATACCTTTGAGAGGAAAGTCTCACAAAAAGTAGTGGATTAGGCCCAGTACATCATGGGTAAAAAACCCCCAACCATTGAGTGTATCTACACGAAATGTTGCTATAGAAAATCAGCATCCATCATCGCAGATCCTCACCACTCAGGCCATGCTCTTTTGCTACTGGCATCAGATAGGAGGTACAAGTACTTCAGGAGTTGTACCACCAGGTTCAAGAGCAGCTACTACCCCTCAATCATCAGGCTCTTGAACAAAAGTGGAAAACTACACTAATTTAAGGACTCTTTTATCTTTATATTTCATGCTTGTTATTTATTACTATTTATTTATTATCTATTTGCAGTTTGTTTACAGTTTCTGATGTTACAGATCTTGTTTACAGTTACTGTCTATAGATTTGTTGAGTATGTCCGCAGAAAAAGAATCTCGGGGTTGTCCGTGGTGACATGTATGTACTTTGATAATAAATTTTACTTGAAGTATAATCAGCTCCTTGGTCCTGCTAACATTGAGTAAAGGGTTGTTGTTATGACACCACAGCCTTATTTTCATTCTCCCTCCTAAATGCTGATACATCACCACCTTCGTTTCATCCAATGACAGTGGTATCATCAGCAAACATAAATGTGACATTGAAGCTATGTTTAGCCACACAGTCATAAGTGTAAAGTGAGTAGAGTAGGGGACTGAGCAGACAATGGTTGAGAACTTCATGTTCCTGGGAATAAACATTACTGATGGCCTATCCTGATCCAGCCATGTAGATGGCATTGCCAAGAAAGCTCATCCACACCTTTTATTCCTCAGGAGGCTAAAGAAATTTGACATGTCCCTGTCAACTCTTGCCAGTTTTTATTGATGCATCATGGGACAGCATCTACAACACTTTAACACTATTGAAGAGTTCCCTAGCACGATAAAATAGACTCTTGACCTTACAGTGCACCTTGAATTAATCTTGTACCTTATTATTTATGTACACTGCTCTTTCTGTGTGGCTGTTATACTTTTTCTGTATTCTGTTATTGTTTTACCTTGTTTTGCCTCAATGCACTGTGTAATGATTTGGATCTGTGTGATCAGTATGCAAGACAAGCTTTTCACTCTGTCTTGGTATGTGTAATAATAATAATAATAAAGTAATTCCATTTTCAAGTCTGTGGATGTACCTTTAGCTGGAAGGGCTAACTGGAGGAGACCAAAGAGGACTTCTGTTTGTGTCGTAAATACCCAAGCTAGCATCGTTACAACATCCCTGATCCAACCATCAACGTCATAAGATTATGCCATTATGTGAATGAGAGATGACAAGGATATACACACTGTGCAGACTATAGTGGGTGCCAGTGCTTGTTGGATAATTGCTGCTGTATCTGCTCTGTCATCTCGAGCCTGGCCTTTCTCACAAACTGGTTTAAGGAAAATGAATTTCAATTTAAATAAGCGTGAGTTGATGGATTTTGGACATTCAAACCAGGGTACAATGAATAGCAGGGCACTGACAAGTGTTGTACTCCTCAGTCCCTTTGTTACACGAGTGCATAGTTTGCTGAACATAGCTATACAGTGAAAAAGGCATTTAGCATACTGACCTTAAAATTAGGGTGTTGGATTTAGGAGTAGGAACATATTTTGCAGTTATCCAAGTCATTGATGAGAGTACATTTGGAAAATTGTGTATAGTTTTGGTTCTATTGTTATAAAAAAGTCATTTTGAGCTGGAGAGGGTACAAGGATGCTTCCTGGAGTGGAGGGCCAGAGTTAAAGCGAGAGGTTGGTCTTGTGGATCTTATTCCTTGGAGCATAGAAGAATGAGAGGTAGCCTCCGCGAAGTATATAAAACCATGAGGAATATGGGTTGAGGTTGACAGTGATGGTCATTTCCCCAGGGGCAGGGATTCCAAAACTAGAGAGCACAGGTAAGAAGGGGGAGATTTAAGAGACCTGAGAGGTAACTTTACACAGAGAGTAGTGAGTACCTGGAATGAGCTGCCAGAGGAAGTGATTGAGGCCAGGCCAAATGCAACATTTTGAGAGGCATTTGCATATCTATATTGTGTGAATGCACACAGCTGGGACTAGCAGGGAGGATGCTGTAGTCAGCCAGGACCAACTGTGCCAAAGGGCCTGTTTTATGTTGAATCACTCTGACTATATTGAGCTTTCTCAGAAGGCCGTAATTATTGGTTAGATGATTGGAATCACCTTACATTTGATCTCTGAATTGCTAAGTTAATTTCTTTTTGAAATGTGTTTGCAATTGCAGAGTCAAATATTATTTTCTGACCTTGTAGAGGTATAAGGAGGTAGCCTGTAATTCAGACAATTAACATGTTGACTTTATATGTCAGCTCTGGTTCCAATGCTTAAACTTGTGCAGAGATTTTTTTTCATGCTGCCATTCTCTCAAACTAGTAAGGAAAATGTCTGCTTTTGGGCAGGTTGAGAAAGAACCTACCACTATCTTAAGTTCTGCTCGTTAAGGAACAACACGGAATTTGACATGAATCCAAGATGAAAGTGATAATTTTGTCATTTGGTAAACTGACCTCTACTTCAAAGAGGCTAAAGATCAGGTTTATGATATTCCTTATCTATCTTTGGGTCATAACTCCCCAGCTGAGTATCAGACCATTGTCTCCCAAATGGTCTCTTTCACTGGATGTCGTCTCCCTACTGCCTCATAGACTCCCAACCATGCCTAACCCAATCCTAACTGCTTCCCATGATCCACAAGCGGGACTGTTGTAGAAAACCCGTCACTTCTACATGTTCTTTTCATATTGAACTTAGTTCTTCTTTCATGATTCAATCTATGCTTGTTCATTGCCTTCTCACTTGCATCCGTAGTATCTCTGCTGCCTCTATCAGTTTGAAAGTTTTCTCATTCCCCTTCCTTGTACATTTTTAGCATTAATATCTAAATTGCTCTACACCTCAATTCCACCAGGCTCACCCATTACCTCCATTCCTTCCCTCCTTCAGCTGGCTTAAGACATACTCACAGTGAATAAATTCTTAAAATTAATTCATTTATCAAACCCGTGTATAGCTTTGAAGACCTGAATGGGGTCAAGAAATGCCTGCTTCTTTTGAGGAAACAAAAACCTTTGTTCGAATCTCACTTGGATACCGTCCTATTATTTTGATTCTAGTCATCGATGATGCATAGAGCTCAAGATTCTTCTTTGCTGTCAATTTCCATCCTTATTTTGTTTTCATAAGGTCCATTTCTTCATTTTCCCTAATCTTTCTCAACTTCTCTATCCCTATTTCAGGGGATAGGTTCGCAAGGGACATTCACCACACAGCTATCTTCACTACATGTCCTCCCCAGCCTGGTTCCTGTAAGGATCCAATTTTACTTAGCTGTTTCTCTGGTATACTGTCCATACAAGTCCTTCTGAGGTATCTTCTTCACATCTATGCCTGTTCCATTTTTGCTTTAATTTACCTCACTCCTCCCTCAACCCTGTTGACATTTTACATATAATGATGATCCTTTCAGATTCAGTTTATTGTCATTTAGAAACCACAAATGCAATGCAGTTAAAAAATGAGACAACGTTCATCCGGAATGATATCACAAAAGCATATGACAAAACAAGCTACACCAGAAAATCCACATAATGTTTGGCAATCCTCAATCCAGAGTCCGGAGAGGCTGCTGCGTATTAATATCGCGCTACCGTCTTAGCGCATTCCCCGGAAAGGAGCTCCAAATACACCAGACAAACAAGACCAAAAACTAAAGCTACAAGACCTGCACAAAACCACATAGTTACAACATATAGTTACAACAATGCAAACAATAGCATAATTGATTAAAAAAAAACACACTATGGGCACAGTAAAAATAGTCCAAAGATGTTAAAGGACTACAAGTTCAAAAGAAGTCACCACACAGTTTCCACAAGTCCCCAGGGGCCTGACAGACTCGCCATCCCACGCTGGAGGCAGAAGGGAATACCCCTGCTATGGACTTCGACGTTGCCGTCCGACTCAGCCTCGCAGATGCAGAACACACTGAGAGTAACCTGACCGCAGCGGACTCCGAGTCCGTCGAACCTCCGAGTTGACGACCATCCTCTCTGGCACAGCTTCTCCGAGCACCATCCTCTGCCGAGCGTATTAAGACGGCTCTGCCAACGGCCATCGGCAACGCGACCCCGAGGACTGGGGGCCTGTTCTTCCCAGCAGAGTCCCGGACCTCACAGCAGCAGCAGCAACGAAGAAGGTCTTCCTGGAGATTTCCAGATGTTCCTCTGTGCTCCCACGTCCGTTTTCAATCGATTATGATTGTGCATGGCACCCCACTTCACAAATAACAGATAATCAGCTCCGGAGTGGCCACTGCAAGTTGCGTCGTGCCGCCATCTTGGATAAGTCAAGTCAAGTCAAGTCACTTTTATTGTCATTTCAACCATAACTGCCTCTACAGTACATAGTAAAAATGAGACGTTTTTCAGGATCATGGTGTTACATGACACAGTAGAAAAACTAGACTGAACTACATAAAAAACAACACAGAGAAAAAAAAACAACTGCACTAGACTATAGACCTATCCAGGACTGCATAAAGTGCACAAAACAGTGCAGGCATTACAATAAATAATAAACAGGACAATAGGGCAGTAAGGTGTCAGTCCAGGCTCTGCGTATTGAGGAGTCTGATAGCTTGGGGGAAGAAACTGTTACATAGTCTAGTCGTGAGAGCCCTAATGCTTCGGTGCCTTTTCCCAGACGGCAGGAGGGAGAAGAGTTTGTATGAGGGGTGCGTGGGGTCCTTCATAATGCTGTTTGCTTTGTGGATGCAGCGTGTAGTGTAAATGTCCATCATGGCGGGAAGAGAAACCCTGATGATCTTCTCAGCTGACCTCACTATCTGCTGCAGGGTCTTGCAATCCGAGATGGTGCAATTTCTGAACCAGGCAGTGATGCAGCTGCTCAGGATGCTCTCAATACAACCCCTGTAGAATGTGATGAGGATGGGGGGGGTGGGAGATGAACTTTCCTCAGCCTTCGCAGAAAGTAGAGATGCTGTTGGGCTTTCTTTGCTATGGAGCTGGTGTTGAGGGACCAGGTGAGATTCTCCACCAGGTGAACACCAAGAAATTTGGTGCTCTTAACGATCTCTACCAAGGAGCCGTTGATGTTCAGCAGGGAGTGGTCGCTCTGTGCCCTCCTGAAGTCTTCCTAAGCTTTCAAACTGATATCTCTGCCAGGCATATATTTCCTCTTCCCTCTTTTACTATTCCTATGGCACCATTCCCTCCAAGACATCCAACTCCTCTTTGCAATTTCCCATTCAACCTCTCTCCCTTATTGTATCCCTCCCACTATCCAGAAAATCAAGTGCTTCTTTGGATGAGGCAGCAATCTGTTTGCAATATATCCAGTTTATGCAGATACTGCCTTCTCTGCTTAAAGTGCTGGCTAGGTAACCACTTTGCAGAAAACCTCTGTTTAATGCTGAAAGGGGAACATATTCTTCATTCCACTCCCATGCTTGCTTGTCTTTGGCTTCTTGCATTGTTTCAATGTAACAGCTCATTCAAGGAACAGTGCCTTATGACTTGCTGAGCATGATTGGCATTTGTTTTTGGATTGTAATATTTTATTTCCAGCTTCTGGAGCAAAACAGAATGCTTTAGGAACTCAGTGGTTTAGGCAGTATCTGTGGAGACAAAGGGATAGGTGCTTGAGGCAGGGTCTCAGTATAAGATGTTGACTATGCCTTTGTCTCTGGAGATGCTGCCTAACCCACTGAGTTCCTCAAGCTGTTTTATGTTTAAATTTGAGTTTCCTTTCTTTTCAATATGTTGGGGCTTATGCATTATTGAATTCCACAATAGTGAGCCTTGAATAGAAGTTTCTCTGACCTACCTTCTGTCACTGTTTAAACATGTTCAAATAAGCAGTGTTCAATTTCTAGGCATGATTATTAGTGCATCTTTGAGTGATGCTCACACCACCAGTGCACATATTATGGTTAAACATCCATTAACCCAAGTCTAAAGAGGTAAAGATTTTGCTGCTAAGTCTAAGATTTGGATGTTAGATACAAGGGCCTAGGTTTCTCTAAAGAGTCAACTAGATAACGTACAAAGTATCAGAAATTGAGCATGTCGTCCTTCAGAACTGTTCTGCCACTTAATATCATGGCTTGTCTTCAAACTTGGTGTTATTTTTACTGTTGATCCCCACATACCTGAATCCAATGCAATCTAAAATCTCTATTTTTGAAGAACAACTTGCTCATGTGAATCTAAGGTCGATAGCAGTTTATTTCTAAAGCGGTTTGATCGGGGCATGAACGAGCAAGCACGTAGTTGTCAGCCAGTGAGAACAGCAAGAAGAGTTTAAAAGGAGACGGTTATTTCTTCAGTGGTTTGATCGGGCACAGAGTCTGGCCGTGTGCCTCAGAAGTGTAGGGAAAGGAAGAGGATGGCAGCAGTGATAGGGGACTCTATAGTTAGGGCATCAGACAGGTGATTCTGTGGATGCAGGAAAGAAGCATGGATGGCAGTTTGCCTCCCAGGTGCGTCATGGTATCCTGAAGTGGGAAGGAGAACAGCCGGGGTTGTGGTAGGTATTGGTACCAACGTCATAGGCAGGAAAAGGGAGGAGGTCCTGAAAGCAGACTACAGGGTGTTAGGAAGGAAGCTGAGAAGCAGGACCACAAGAGTGGTAATCTCGGGATTACTGCCTGTGCCATGTGACAGTGAGTATAGAAATAAAGTGTGGTGGAGGGTAAATGCATGGCTGAGGGATTGGAGCAGGGGGCAGGGATTCAGATTTCTGGAACATTGAGACCTCTTTTGGGGCAGGAATGACCTGTAAATCCCAGGGAGAGCAATATCCTGGTGGGGAGGTTTGCTAAAGCTATTGGGGAGAGTTTAAATGAGGATTGCTGGGGGGGTGGGTGTGTGGGAACCAAACTGAAAAGATGGAGGAAGAGGTGGTTGGCTCACAAATAGAGAAAGCTTGGAGACAGTGTGAGAGAGAGAATCGGTAGGTGATAAAAAAGGGACGTACTCAGACCGATGGTTTGAGATGTCTATTTTAATGCAAGGAGTATAATGAACAAAGCGGATGAGTTTAGAGCATGGATCAGTACTTGGAGCTATGATGTTGTGCCCATTACAGAGACTTGGATGGCTCAGGGGCAGGAATAGTTATTTTGAGTGCCAGGCTTTAGATGTTTCAGAAATGACAGGGAAGGAGGCAAAAGAGGTGAGGGCATGACACTGCTGATCAGAGATAGTGTCATGACTGCAGAAAAGGAGGAAGACATGGAGGGATTGTCTACGGAGTCTCTGTGGGTGGAAGTTACAAACAGGAAGGGGTCAATAACTCTACTCGGTGTTTTTTATAGATCACCCAGTTGTAACAGGGACATTGAGGAGTGGACAGGAAGACAGATTGTGGAAAGGTGTAATAATAACAAGGTTGTCGTGGTGGGATATTTTGATTTCCCAAATATCAATTGGCATGTCCCTAGAGCGAGGAGTTTAGATGGAGTTTGTTAGTTGTGCTCAGGAAGGTTTCTTGACACAATATGTAGGTAAGTCTACAAGAGGAGAGGCTGTACTTGATCTGGTATTGGGAAATGAACCTGGTCAGGTGTCAGATCTCTCAGTGGGAGAGTATTTTGGAAATAATGATCACAACTCTGTCTCCTTTACCATAGCTTTGGAGAGAGATAGGAACAGACAAGTTAGGAAAACGTTTAATTGGGGTAAGGGGAAATATGAGGCTATCAGGCAGGAACTTGGAAGCATAAATTGGGAACAGATGTTCTCAGGGAAATATACAGAAGAAATGTGGCAAATGTTCAGGGCATATTTGTGTGGAGTTCCGCATAGGTGCGTTCCAGTGAGACAGGGAAAGGATGGTACGATAGGTTCAAAAAAACTAGGTAATGATAGAGATCTAGAAAATTATAAGGCTAGCAGGAAGGAGTTTAAGAATGAAATTAGGAGAGCTAGAAGGGGCCATGAGAAGGCCTTGGCAGACAGGATTAAGGAAAACCCCAAGGCATTTTACAAGTATGTGAAGAGCAAGAGGATAAGGTGTGAGAGAATAGGACCAATCAAGTGTGTCAGTGGAAAAGTGTGTATGGAACCAGAGGAGATAGCAGAGGTACTTAATGAATACTTCGCTTCAGTATTCACTACGGAAAAGGATCTTGGTGATTGTAGGGGTGACTTACAGAGGACTGAAAAGCTTGACCATGTAGATATTAAAGAGGATGTGCTGGAGTTTTTGGAAAGCATCAAGTTGGATTAGTCACTGGGACCAGATGAGGTGTACCCCAGGCTACTGTGGGAGGTGAGGAAGGAGATTGCTGGGCCTCTGGCAACGATGTTTGCATAATCAATTGGGACAGGAGAGGTTCTGGAGGGTTGCAGATGTTGTTCCATTATTCAAGAAAAGGAGTAGAGATAGCCCAGGAAATTATAGACCAGTGAGTCTTCAGTGGTTGGTAAGTTGATGGAGAAGATCCTGAAAGGCAGGATTTATGAATATTTGGAGAGGCATAATATAATTAGGAATAGTCAGCATGGCTTTGTCAAAGGCAGGTCATGCCTTACGAGCCTGATTGAATTTTTTGAGGATGTGACTAAACACATTGTTGAAGGTAGAGCAGTAGATGTAGTGTATATGGATTTCAGCAAGGCATTTGATAAGGTACCCCATGCAAGGCTTATTGAGAAAGTAAGGAGGCATGGGATCCAAGGAGACATTGCTTTGTGGATCCAGAACTGGCTTGTCCACAGAAGGCAAAGAGTGGTTGTAGATGGGTCATCTTCTGCATGGAGGTCGGTCACCAGTGGTGTGCCTCAGGGATCTGTTCTGGGACCCCTACTCTTTGTGATTTTTATAAATGATCTGGATGTGGAAGTGGAGGGATGTGTTAGTAAATTTGCTGATGACACAAAAGTTGGGGGTGTTGTAGATAGTGTGGAGGGCTGTCAGAGGTTACAGTGGGACATTGATAGGATGCAAAACTGGGCTGAGAAGTGGCAGATGGAGTTCAACCAAGATAAGTGTGAGGTGGTTCATTTTGGTAGGTCAAATATGATGGCAGAATATAGTATTAATGGTAAGACTCTTGACAGTGTGGAGGATCAGAGGGTCCTATGAAGGTGTATAAGTTGATGAGAAGCATTGATTGTGTGGATAGTCAGAGGCTAGCATGAAAGAGCACAGTTTTAAGGTGCTTAGAAGTAGGTATAGAGGAGATGTCAGGGTATGTTTTTTACCCAGAGTGTGGTGAGTGCGTGGAATGGGCTGCCGGCAACAGAGGTGGAGACGGATATGATAGGGTCTTTTAAGAGACTCCTGGACAGGTACATGGAGCTCTGTGTAGGTTGTGTGTGGGTTTTCTATGCTTCTATTTATAAAAATAGTCTCACTCATATATTAACCAATTAATATGTACATTACAAATTTATTAGGATTTATCAAAACATCTTGATATGATTACGTTTTGTGCAGAGCTTTGACTCTGGGCTTGAAAGTGCTGGACCATTGCAATTTCAAGCTTTATTTCATTGTTACTACTTTTAAAGTATGTACTTAATTTTTAAAGCATAGCAAAATGGATTGCAGTTAGTTGGGACACATCGAGACCAATACATTTTGATACAATTAAGCAGCTGCCCAATTAACTGAAATAGTTAAAGCAGTATTTAAGAAATAGACAAACTACCATTTAACTGAGTAATGTATTTAATGTATTTAAATGAAAAACAAACAAATTGGAACTCCAGCAGTACTACTATGGTACTATAAAACAGTTTATTAATAGTTATTGATGGAGGAATTTGGTGTACGCTGCCATTTTCTTTTGATTGACTGTAAATGAACAAAATTAGTACAGGCACCTAGTGTAAATAATGGACTGCCTTCACACAATGCAAGTGACAAGTGCATCCTCCAAATCTTCATTTTAATTGTATCATTCATGATAATTGTTGATACCTGCAAAACCTTTCTAGTAATTAACTTGTTGAAGTACCGAAATGCTGGAGGAACTCAGCAGGCCAGGCAGCATCTATGGAAAGGAGCAAACAGTGGATGCTTTGGGCCAAGACCCTTCATCAGGTCTGGTTTTATTGCCTGTATCTGCAGATTTTCTCTTGTTTGTGAAGTAGTGAAATCTTTTCTTTATCACTCTTGGCCATTTCTGGTATCTCCAAGCCTGAATGTTTGAAACCACACTGAGCAAAAGAGTTTTGTATTGTCTTACTGCTTATTTCTCACCAACTATCAGTGACAAAAATCACTGCTTTTAGAACACAAATGCGTGCAACTGACACTGTTTTAAAAACTGTTATAAGCACCGTGTAGTGTCTAATGGCATACAATTGTACATGACTGATGTGAGTTAAAAACTGTTCGGCAACAGTCTCCTGCCCCAATTAAGTGGCATAGTATCCCAAATAAATGAAGGGAATCCTTTTCTCAAAGGAATCCTTTGAGAAAACAAAAACTATTTTCTCAATTAGTTTTTGTTATTTAATAGTTGTCCAAAATAAGCAGATACACTGATTATTCAATAGTCCAATTAACTGGAATGCACTTTATTTGTAATATGCAGTGTTTAAACCAATTTGTTTCGGTTGAAATTTTAACTATGATTTTACTTTTTTTTTGTATAGATAAAGAACAAAGCTGGGAAGATGAAGACTGGGGAGCTTGGGATGATGGTGAAATGAAAGAAACTGTAAGACATAATTATCAGTTGTTGATTTTTCAGTGAGATCATAAAAATGAATTGACCTGAGATAAAATGTGTTTGGGATATGCTACAACAAAACTAAATTTGTAATAATAGGTAGATCATTTGTTTATACTATCTTGGCTATTGATTAATAGAAGGAAGGGTAGAATGATTTGACAGAACAGAAAGAGAGTTGCACAGGTCCAATGAGAAAAGATAAATGAAGGATATAAGAAAGTGGCATAAAGCATTCACAACCCAGACCAAAGAACAGATAAAATAATTTAGCAGAAGCATACAAGTATTCAACTAGGGAAAGTAAAGAATTCATTATAAATATATGAATAAACAAATATAAACCACAACTTTCATCCAAGAGGAAATCCTGTGTTTGATTATTTCTCTTTATTGGACATTGCTTAAGTGAAGAATCTTATATACACATCAGTCATTTGGTGGTTATTAATGGTAATAGATCTGATGTGAGCTATTTATTTACAAAGTCCAACAAGGATGTGTTCTGCAAAGACCTAGGTTGTACAGTTTCTTTATAAATAATAGACATAGACACATAACCAAGCAGGATTTTTTTTCCTGGATGGAAGTTGTGTTATGCTTTGTCCACATTTGATCTATTGGTGTAGACAAAATCTGTAGATAACTTGTCCTCACAAAAGGTATACTTTTGTCATATTTGCTCCTTGATGCCCTTTGGCTTCTGTTTTTTTAAGGGTACTTGATGATCAACTGCTGGGAGGGACAACTGGAGAAGGAAGTCACATAGAGAGTGATCCCTACGGAAAGCAGAGTGAGGGAGGAGGAGTAGGAAAGATGTGGTTAGGGGTAGGAACCCGTTGTAGATGGCTGACATTGCTTAATTGGTCTTGCCAAACATCAACCAGCTTTTACAGGTTCCCCTCTCTCCATCTTCTTATTCTGACCTCCTTTCCAAACCTGATGATGGGTCTCGGCCAGAAATGTCAACTTATTCACCTACACAGTTGCTACCTGACAATGAAAATTAGTTTAAATGGAATTTGAAAAATAGCAGATTTGCTATGCTGTTATGTTTGCAAGAAAAGATTAAGAAAATATGACATTGTTTGTGCTCAAGTTCCTTTTTTAAATGGGTTTAAGAAGCTCTCCATTGAATATTTTGCTGTACTTGCATGATAGTTTGAAGTTTAGCTATCAGTGCAAGCAAAGCTTTGTCTGAGTATTTAATGTGTCTGAGTATTCAGTCTAAGTTCACTTAAAGTTGAAATATTACAATTGGGTTTAATTGTTGACTTAAAGTTTTACTTTGTAAAGTATCTTCCCTGTTAAATTCATAAGACTGACGATTGTTTGTAATGCATGGATTTGCACTACTTGCCCATACAAATATGTTTCTTGATTATATTGGTTCTCTTTTATGGTTAGATCTATAAACAAATGTATGAATAACAATATCCTGAATTTCTAACATTTATTGAACCCACATTAAACCTAGTAAACCCACATTATTATTTGATCTATTTTCAATGCATAGTTGAAAATGTGATTTACATTTGTGTACAATCTATTTACAATCCTATTCTTGCTTTAAGAATTTAATTTTCTGATACCTTGGCCATTGTGTTTGCCTAAGGTATTGTTGCTCATCTGGTTTAACTAATTTCCTGTTGTTTGGATGTGTCAATAATCATTTGAAACTATCAAGAACAGCTATCTTAAAACTATTTAGTATTTTTCCCACCTTCTCCACCCCCCATCCCATTAGATTGCTATCAATTGATTTACCTCTCATTTTAAAATTTGTTTTAGAAGGAAGATAACTCTCCAAGTAAGGCACCAGCTGTATCATGGTTACAAGACTGTGTGATATCATTGTCACCGACAAATGACCTAATGGTGATGGCAAGGGATCAGAAAGCTGTATTCCTAGTGCGTAAGTGATATTCCTTCTGTGAAATGTGATCAAGTCTAGGTTTAAAAATACACATACAGTTTTCATTGTTACTAAGAAGAAATTTGTAGATATTGGAATTATGGAATAATATACACCTAGAAATATTGTTTCTCAGTATCTTTAGAGGCTATCAGAATAATCGTTTTGTTGTTTTCTAGCTCTGTGCTAGCTTAACTATTTGCATTTTTATCTTTTCAATTTTAATACAAGGTCCTGAACCTCAAATGTTACTCAGGTGGTGTCTGACCTGAATATTATCATCATTTTTTTGCTTTAGTACATAGAACAGTACAGCACAGAAACAGGCCCTTCAGCCCACAATAGCTCTGCCAAACATGATGCCAAACTAAACAAATCCAGTCTGCCTACAGTTGTGTCTATCGAAAAGTTATCTGCTTCCATGACCATGTCTGTTAGTGCATTCCAGGCACCTAAACTCTGTGTGCATTTATATATAAAAAATACTATTTCTGCACATCTCCTTTAACTTTGTTCCCCCTCACCTTGAATCTGTGTCCTGTGGTATTTGACATTTCTACACTGGGACAAGGATTCTAATTGTCTACTATATCTTTGCCACTCAATATTATAAATGTCTATCAGGTCCAGAGAAAACAAGCCAAGTTTGCCCAAGGTCTCATAGCAAATATCCTCTATCCAAGATAGCATCCTGATAAACCTCTTCTGAACCTTTTCTAAAGTGTCCGCATTCTTCTGAAGGGGCAACTAGAACTACACCCTTCAAATGTGACCTAACTGGTTTTATATTTCTGCAACATGACTTATTGACGCTTGCACTCATTGTTTCAATCAGTAGAAGCCAAATGCAGCCTTTATCATTCTATCTCCTTGTGTTGCCAGTTTCAGAGAGCTTTGGACCAAGATGCATCAATGGTCATGTCATTAACTGTATACTTTCACCTTGTATTTGACCTCCCAGAGTGTAGCATGTTACACTTGACCAGATTAAGCTCCATCTGATGTTTCTCTGTCTAAATTTGTGCCTCCTGATCTATATCCTGTTGTATCTTTTGACAACCTTCCTTACTATCTGCAGCTCTACCAATTTTTGTGTAACTCAAACTTGTTTAAAAATGATATAAATATTATATTAGTGAAAGTTCTGCTTGTAAATTTAAAACTTTAAAGTTTCATGAAATAAAATAATTTCAAATTTGAATGTTCACTTTTTAAAATATTTGTCTTTTAGCAAAATGGAAGAATAATGAAAAAGGTAAAAATGAAATGCAATATTGTGTTACCTGGAGTGGTTCCTTGAATGTTGAAGAAGGGTGAGTGTTCATTGACAAGAATTCTGGATTTAACTTTTGTATTTTTAATGACCATGTTGAGTTAAAACAATCATTTGCAAAAGCTGTATGGATGTTGTAAAATTAAAAAATATACAGATGCTGGTTTTAGCATTTGTATTAGGCTAGAGATAGAGTTATGGAAAGCCAGCAGCTTAGAAAGTGGAGGAAACACTTTTGATATGTCTTAAAAAAGATTACTAATTGCAGTTTAATACTTTGTGGATCTTAAGTTAGCTAAAGGTGTAGCTTTCTGTAAGGTAATCATACAACACATTGAATGATTTACTGGATAATAGGAATGATAGCATAAATTTTGTCATGCTTTATCAAACATCATCATAGTGTATACTCAATTTAAATACAAACACTCTTTGTACTTGTAATAAAAAATGTTATTTTTAAACTCAAGGACTTTTCTAGTTTCTTCCAAAGTAACTTTAAATTATGGAAAGTTAGGGTTTGGGGGAATGTGTAGTACTATAATTTGAGAAAAATAATAGAAAAATTCACATTACCTATTTTGTTTGAAGTAGTTGACTAATATTGGGATTTTTCATCAGTAAAATTTTTTCACAAGTCTTTAGGATAGGATCAAGTGCCTGGGAGCGGGGATTGGAGTGCTATAATCAGCCATGTAAACAGAATGGCTCATGGAAATTGTAAATACTCGGATCATCCACAACCCTGTGCTTGGGTCCCTGTCACAAATTTTCAGATATTCAAACAGGTTCTCACTGCCCTAGTAGGGAATCTCACTGATATTGTGCTTTTTCATTAGTTTCAATGACAAGTCTATTATCAGCGTTCAGTCATGAAATATGCTATGAACTGTTGACAAAACTTTGGGATTTCTATATTGTTGTAGAAATTCCTAAGGACCTGTTAGTTATATAGGGGAAACTAATGTTAATAGGAATGTGGCATGTCAGCAGTTTCCCAGTCAAACCTGGCTAGTATCTGTTGAGAGTCTGAATTTTATGAGTCTTAGTAAATGGATAAGTTGTTAAAGATGTACAGATATATTGCAATAACCTGTTAATTTCATGTAATTTGTAATTTTTGAACTGGGCTCTAGTTGAGCTGTTAGCTATTTTTGATGTTGCATTTTTCTTGAACTGTTCTTAATTGCCTACTGATGAAGTGGGGTTACAGTGGGACAGTTTTCAGTATTCTAAATTTGTGGGTTTTTTTTAATATAAAATGCCAAGTTTGGTTTTATAAACACAAAACTTTGGTTGGCTAACTTCGCTGAGCCATAACTTTACCCGTTGAATTCCTTGTGATGAATGAAATGCTACGGGTATTAGACATCTGATATGATTTCCTTTTTTTTCTAGTGAATGTGTCAGTAGTGCAATTTGCATACCGTTAGCAAGTCAGAAGAGGTAAGTATTTTTGCTTTGAAGATCTCTGTGCAAATCAATAAATATTGGCAATACCAATGCTCACTGAGTTGCAGGCAAAGTTTGCTAATAGTAGTTCTGTACAACAAATATTTAAAGTCATTGTTATCTTTTGGTTTGTTATTTAAAACTTAAAATCCTGTTTATTTCCTGTGATTTGTTATGATTGACTTAAAAATATTGAGGTGTTATATCTGGCATTGGAAAACATATGTTGGCACATTTTATTCTCAAAATATGCTACACTTAATGACAGTATTAATGGTCCAAAAATGCCATGTACACAAACTAAGTGGATTTTTTCTATTCAGCATCCTTTTAATAAAACTTGTCCATAATTCTAGTTGTCCTCTGTCATTTTTAGTAGATAAGTTTTCTTGTTAACATGTGATCTTTTGAAATTGATCTACCTTATTGGTTCAGCAATAATTATTTTCAAGCACCAAATCCATATTATGATTTTACTATTGGCTCTGCTAACTAGTAATATTTGTTTAGTTCTGCACACTGCACTATTTCTGTTTCGAATTTGGCTCTTGCTGAATTAAATGAGCGGAATATATATTTGAGTACTATTGAGTTGAGTACACGTCTTTGGGCTCTCCTTGATGTTTTTTGGTGTCGTTTTATTAAAGGTGGTTTTGGCCTCATCTTGTGATACTGCACATAATCAACTTCTATTGTTCGTTCCTATTTAAACAGAGAAAGTAATGATAAGATGAAATAGATAAACAAACAAACTTTATGAACTGTAACATTCCTTGAACTGTTTCGTGATAATAGGAAGGGAATTCACTGTGCAAGATGGAGAGGATCAAGAATTAGAGCCCAATTTCATTCTTGAAATCCGTAGATTCTACCTTAACTCTGTGACAGGGTTAAGAGTGCAAAGGACCAGGTTATATTCAACAATGAGATACCAAACAACTGAAGAAGTGTTGAGAATTAAAGTGAAAATACAGGTTCAAGCAGCATGTATTAAACAGATAATGAATTCTACTGCATTAATTAAAAACTTTACTATATCCACAAGTGACTGATGCAGGAAATTAACAATTAGAACATTGATATAGAAATCTACAACACATTATAGGCCTTTTAGCCCACATTGTTGTGCCGACCATATAACCTACTCTAGAAACTGCCCAGAATTTCCCCAGTGGATAGCCCTCTATTTTTCTAAGCTCCATGTACCTGTCTACGAGTCTCTTAAAAGACCCTATTGTATCCGCTTCCATCACTGTCATCGGCAGTGCATTCCATGCACCCACCACTCTCTGTGTGAAAAACTTACCCTTGACATCCCCTCTGTACCTATCCAAAACTATGGCCCCTCATGTTATCCATTTCAGTCCTGCAGAAAAGCCTCTGGCTATCCACAAGGTCGATGCCTCTCATCATTTTATACACCTAATCCTCCATTGCTCCAAGGAGAAAAGCCAAGTTCACTCAACCTTTTCTCATAAAGCACACTCTCCAATCCAGAGAGAGAACCACAAACCTCCCGTATTGAAGCTCAGAATAACAAAATATTTGCTTTGAAGTTAGTCAAAACTAAAGCTTTTGCAACTACTTCTGGCAGAACTGCCAAGTGAATAATTAACCTTGTACATCCCCCACCTTCTCAGAAGCCCATCTTCAGCCAATTCAATTAGTTACAGGTGTTACTAAATTAAATTTGAGAGCAGTGGATTTGCCAGAGGTTTATAGAGTCAAATACCCTGGCAGAAGTCTTGAGCTCCTGTGCTTCTAAACCTGTTGTTCAATATAACCGCCTCATAACCTTCGGGAAACTGCTCTAAGTGCTTGTCCAATAGAGGAGAATGTACCTAATCTGAATTGTGCTGGTAATCACTATCTAAGTGGTGGAATGGGGCATTTAACAATGCCGTGAAGTGTTCTCAATCTCTGGTTACCTGTTTTCCCAGGCACTCTCTGGGTTCCGTTAGACATTTTATTTTTCTGTTAACTTTCTTCACATCTAATGACCAAACATGCACTGAAGAGCTGAATTTTGTGATTTTTCTTAAACCACCACCATGCCCAAAGGCTCACAGAAGCCAAGTGTGGCATCAAATAGCTGAAGAACCTTTAGTAAGTTGCCACAGTGCATCTTGAATGTGGTACGCAATGCAATGATGATACACTGGTGGTGGAGGGAATAAATACATGCAGGTGTCAGCCGGATACATTATCCTGGAGTATATCAACTTACTTGAGTATGGCTAGATTGTCACCTCGGCCAGTGGTGAGTCTCCAGCTGCAAAATACTTGTCTTCTGACCAGCTCCTATAAACACTTTTATTTGGCTGAAGTTTTTGGCCAGTATTAACCCTAGTATATTGATAGCAAATTCAGTAACCGTAATGATGTTAAATATCAAGGTGATGGTTTTAATTGTTTTTCCTTTCTTTAAGGAGGAAGTCTTTTTTTTGTTCCTGCTGCCATATATTAATTCATCAAACCACCATGCCTTTGAATTCACTTCTGCGAAGCCTCTTCCAGTAACGCCTATACTGAAGAAGTTCAGATCTTCTCTCCGACGGGAGTTCAGCGAGAGCCTCTCTCTCTGCTCCAAACCTACTATTTCTTTGGCCCTGAAACTCTTGGCTCTACTTTATCCCTCCCCCCACTTCTTATCCCCCCTCGACCATCCTATGTTACTTCACTCCTGATGAAGGGTTTTGGCCCGAAACATCGTTATTACCTCCTCCCATAAATGCTGTCTGGCCTGCTGAGTTCTGCCAGCATTTTGTGTTTTTTATTTTTTTACCATGTAGAAACCTTGTTAAATAAACCCTTTGAAAGTCTAAACGTTCCATGCTCACAATATTCCCATTAGGAAAATAAGACATATAATCAAAATTTCTCAAAATAATGGGAGTTTTTACAAAATTAACCATGTTTACTTTATGCCACTTTACAATCGTAAATGCTTATAGCAGAATAATGAACAGCTGCCTACTTCCCTCCCCACCCCCAGCCCCCACTGTCACTCCCCTGAGTAGAAAGAAACAGACAACAATAAAATAATTTTGCAACAACATATAAGCAAGTCTAAATATTTCTGCACCAGTTGTCATGCTTGAGCTTGGGACTTAACTATATTGTTGAAGAAAGATCTGCATTTGTATAGTATTTTGTGCAATCCTACTGCATCCTAAATAACTGAAGAATGCTTTTTGTTTGTATTTTAATGTTATTGAGTTATTTGAAACTTGGAGGACAACTTTCAGCTGAGTGTGATAATAATCTGAGAATATGTTTTAGCCATGTTGATTAATTGTCAGGTCAAGCCTTATTTCCTGGGTCCTGGTTATATATAAAGCAGCAATACACACAAAATGCTGGAGGAACTCAGCAGGCCAGGCAGCATCTACAGAAAAGAGTAATCAGTCAACGTTTTGGGCTGAGTGCCCGGATGAAGGGTCTAGAACCGAAATGTTGAAATTATTCTTTTCCATAGATGCTACCTGGCCTACTGAGTTCCTCAGGCATTTTGCGTGTATTACTTTAATACCGCATCTGTAGATTTTCTCTTGTATATATTTAAAGCAGTACAAGATGCTCAGTGGATAGATTAATAAAATGGTGCCTCCAAATGGATAGTTAGTGGATATCTGCCAAATGACAGATGAGCTACCTGTGAGTCAGTTGCCTTTCGTGTGTGAGTGAGTGAGAGATTGATTGTGATTTCACTAAATCCCTTTGATCAATAAATTGCCTAGTATGCAAAGTAACTCAACTAACTCAGTGCTATTAAAGCTCAGCGCAGAGTGGAAAGTAGGTTGCTGTATTTTGCTAATCATGTCTCTTTTAATTATGTTTAGAGATATTGGCTAAAATAATTGATATGATTCTTCTCTCTACTTAATTGTTACCCAAAATCTTTACTATCTCTGCTGTAGAAAACAGCTGGGCATTAACTCTCATTTGTAAGAGTCTGTGATAATGTTACATTCTTGCTGTTCAGAACTATCATACAAAATTATTGTGCTAAATTTACATGATAATTTTGAGAGTTAAAGAAACAGAATTGCCAAAGGTACATGTAGAGAGAGAATGTGGCCTAGAACATTATCATTGGTTTTGATAAAACCTTGTTGCAGTGCAGTTTAAGATTTAATTCTGAAAATGCTAAATTTAATGATAATCTCTTTTACAATTGATAGAAGTTCCACAGGACGACCAGACTGGACGTGTATAATTGTTGGTTTTACCTCGGGATATGTACGATTTTATACTGAGGTAATGAAGTCATATGTTCAATTTGAGAAGGAATTTTAATATTAACATAAAAATAATTATTCTGATTAAATACTTAAAGGAAATTTTCAATCATGTTGTGTAGAATGACATGGCTTGACTGTGACTTACATATACTGTGTTGCTTTTATACTTATCTCAAAGATAATATAACTTTGTGAATATGATACTGATTTACCTGTTGCATGACTGAGCTTCATATTATAATAACAAAAAAATCCCAAAAGGCTGTATTTATTCTGGGCTGATTCATTTGTGATCCAAAAATGCGCAAGATATTGAAAGCCCGACAAAGTGGGAAGGTCAGTCATAGAATATTGAAGCTTAGTATGTTTGAGTCAGACGTACATATGTAAAAACAAATTCTGTAAAACAAAGATACTTTCAAAAATAGTTAAATGAAAAGTTTCTAAATCTTAAATTATAAAGAGCAGCAAACTGTAAAAAAAAAACTAAATCAAATTAATATTGGGTATGGCCTTTAAAACTGCATCAGTTATCTTAGGTATGTCATAGAGTTTTATAAGAAAATCAGCTGGTGGTAGTTCTAAGCATCTTGGAGTACTTGCTGCAGTTCTTCTGCAGACCTTGGCTGTCCTACTTGCTTCTGTCTCTCCAGGTAATCCCAGACAGCCTCAATGATGTGGAGATCAGGGCTTTGTGGAGACCATACCATCTGTTGCAGAACTTCTTGTTCTTCGTTTTACTGAAGATAGTTTTTTATGACCTTGGTCATGTGTTTGGGGTGATGTGTCCTGCAGAATGAAATTGGGACTGATCAAGCACCTTCCTGATGGTATTGCATGGTGGATGGGAATCTGCTTGTACTTCTCAGCATTGAGGATTCCATTAATTCTGACCGGATCATCATCTCCATTTGTAGAAATGCAGCCCCAACCCGGCAAGGAACCTCTGCCACACTTCACTGTTGGCTGTGGACACTCATCCATGTAGTGCTCTACAAACTGCATCCTGTTTGAGCCAGAAATTTCTCATTTTGACTTGTCTGTCAGAACATTTGCTGCCAATGTTCAGCACCCTAGTCCTTGTGTTTTTGTGCTTAGATGAGTCTCTTGGCTTTGTTTCTACTTTGGAGGAATGGCTTTTTGGCAGCAACTCTTCCATGAAGAGCACTTCTTACAAAACTCCAGACTGTAGAGTGGTGTACTTGGGTTTAAGTGATTTTCTGTGAGTTCAGAGCTGATAGCAGTGCTGGACTTCTTCCAATTTAGAAGGGACGTCAATTTGATATATCTCTTGTCTGCTGTACTCAGTTTCCTTGGCTGACCACTGTGTTTCTGGTCCGCAACCCATTTCTTTGCTTCTTCAGAAGAGCTTGGTCAGCACATCTTAAAACTCCTGTCTGCCACAAAATTTCTGCCTGGGAGTGACCTTGCTGATGCAGGATGACCACCTTGTGTCTTGTTGCTCGGCTCACCTTTGCCACAGTGTTAGAATTGATGATTTGAAGGTTAAACTGTCAAATGTGCCACACCCTTACCTCTTAGTTTGGTTGTCCTTCACCCAGTTTGATTCCTTCTACACCAGTTTCTGTTTCAGTTAATCAGTTAAGTTCATTCAACTCATTATGTTGTTGATCATTAGCACCTGTTTGTTATCTTTGTTTAATCATGGACTGGGCTGTATATCTACCAAGAAATCAATTTTTTATTTGAAAAGTGTTCTATTACTTAATATGTTATCTCTTTAGAAATTAATGCACCTCCTTTTTTAGTTAAGGAGACCAGTTCCATGTTTAGCACTTCAGATATGTTGTCAGTTGTCTTCCAGTTTAGTATTTAACTTGTCTTGAAATTAATGCTATTACTCTTGGCTTTTTCTAATAACTTGCAGTACCTGCAAACACCTATTGAAATATAGCCACTGTCTTTCCTTCTTTATAGCTGCATCAATATGCTGTGTCCAGGTTAGGTCCTCAAAGATATTGACACCCAGGAGTTTGAAAGGAACCTTCTACATAATCCTGCTAAGCATGTGTTAAGATTAATGAAATGTATTACAGCTTAGTGCTTTCTAAAACATTCAATTTAAATGTTGTTATAAAATTTTCTGTTTTTTTTTACAGAATGGAGTTCTTCTTTTAGCACAACTTTTAAATGAAGACCCAGTTTTGCAATTGAAATGTCGAACTTACGAGATACCTAGGCATCCTGGTGTCACAGAGCAGGTAAGTAACAAGCATTGTTAGATGACGTAAGATGCTCTGAGTATTAAGCATTCATGCACATTATTGAATATAGATGATTGTCTTTTTAGTAATTTTTCTTTGGATACCTGGTGTGGTGCACCTATCCTAGTATTTAAATATAAGTTTTGAAAAAAATGTTCAAATTACTTGGTTTGCACTTAGTAAGTATTTTAAGTATGTTGAAGTAGAGTGTATTATTATATGTATAAGTACATGTATGCACAAGCATTATACATAAATTATACACAATTTTTATAAAACGGAACCTGATTAGAGCAAAAAAAGCCCATTTTAGTGCAAGATGATGAAAGTGGCCAGAGTGGTGCTAAACTGTAGTGATTAGGGCTTTGCCATTTGGTTCAAGTAGCTGTTTTTGAAGCTGATGGTGTGGGACTTAAGAATTCTGTACTTCTTTCTCAACGGTAGCTATGAAAGGATAGCATCAGCTATATGGTATCTTTTGCAATGAATATTACTTTCTTGAGCCAGTATCTCCTGTAGATACCACCGATGGTGGAAAGGGATGTTCCTATAATGGACAGAGTCCACTACTCTTTGAGCTCACTGTGATCCTTGCTTTCAAAATGCCGTGCCAGACCATGATGCAACCAGTTAGGAGACTTCCAGCAGTACATCTGTAGAAATTTAGTGTCTGTGACAAGCTGAACCTCCTAAGAAAGTAAAAATGCTGGGCTCAGGACAAGTCACCAGCAATGTCAGCCTCCAAGAATTTAAACTTCCAGTTTCCTCAATATAGACTGATGCGTTCACTGTTCTTTTCTTCCTGATAGCAAGTCAGCTCTTTAGTTTGTTGATGTTGAGTGAGTGGTTGTTATGGCACTACTCAACTGTGTGTCCTATCTTACTCTGGTATACTGACTCATTGCCAGCTGTGATTCATCCAACGACAGTAATGTCATTGACATATTTGAAGTTGGTATTGAATTTGTGCTTAGCTATTCGGCCATGTTTGAATAAAGAATAGATGAGGAGGCTAAGCACACAGCCTTGAGGTGCACCTGTGTTGATGGTCAGTGAGGAGAAATTCCTTCGGATGAGGAAATCACGTATCCAGTTGCAGAGTGAGGGACAGAGACCCATGTCTTTTAGCTTGATGATGAATTGGGATGTGATGATTGTGTTGTACGTAAGACTTTAGTTAATAAGCAGTAGCCTGAATGTGATCCAGTGTAGAAAGAATTACATCTGCTGTTGAACTGTTGTGGCACTAACAAATTTATGCAGGTACAGTTTACATATTAATAACCATCAGATTTCTACTGTAATAGTAGATTATTTTCTTTAATCAATGTATGTTTTGTATTTTTTTTAAATAAAAAAAGTCTTGATGCTTTGTGCCTACTATTACATTCAATAACATATAGGAAATATTCCTGGTACAAAATATTAAATAATCTAGCCACTGGGCATGAGAGAAACAGACTAAGTTTAGTGAAAATTTTAAGTAAATATCCATGGTTGATTCATTTTCTTCAAAACAAGATTGCATTGCTTGGAAGTGACCGATACCATATTTGTATAACTATTGAAAACATATTTTATTTCAGCTTGCTGTGTTTGCTCATATCCATCTACTTCAAATAAACTGGCTTGTGGGGAGAAAATAATGAACTTTTGTGCTGTCCGTCTGCAGTAAAAATGTTTGAAAAGCATATTAATCACTATTAAAGAAGGAGCACAGTGATTCTTTGTACAGAGCATATCTGCTTATTTGTTTTGGAGTGGCTTTATACATTCTTGCGTGAATATTTCCAGTGGGAAAATGCAAACAGTTTTTCAGCAACTTTTTTTTTGCAAAAGGTGACCATTGACTGCAAAGGTATTTTACCTTGTTGTTTAAAAATGATTAGAATAAAAGTGATCAGCTTTGATTTGCCATCTCAGTGAGAGAGTGGATTTGGAACTGCTGTTTGTAAGTTCTCAAATTTGAGGAGTTTTTTTTTAAACTGCTGTTTATTATAAGCATGTTCTAGATAACAGTAACGTGGCTTGACACCTAACTAGAATTATATTTTCCATTTCCTCCCTTCCCACCTCTTCTCCCTTCCTCCATCCCACCCTCCATGAAGCATGAAGAACTGAGCATTTTATATCCATTTGCTCTTGTGACAATAGATGGATTCAGCCTCTTTCAGTCACTTCGTGCTTGTCGAAACCAAGTAGCACGAGGTAATTTTTATTTATAAAATATTTTAACCAGTAGAATTGTATCTACAGTAAGATTTTTAAGTTAACTTCTGGGTTATGTCTGAAAGGTTCATATTATGTTTATATTCTTGGCATAATTGAAGTTTTTGAGTTGTTATACTCAAGGTCTTTTGATTAATGTCCCATTAGTATGCTTCTGCAAAAACTTGATTTGCAAGTTTCTCTAACTCTACAATAATGATTTTTGTATTCGTAGTTAATTTGAACCTACAATCTATAAAAACATTTTGTATAAATATTAATTTGAATACTAAGTGTATGAAATACACAAAAATAGAAATGATGTATGGATTACAAATCTTTTTGACAGTGTGCTGAAAATGTAACATTGTGTGACAATGTAACAGAACAATTATTCTGGCAGGATTATGACTCATTTTTAAAATTGTTATGCATTTACTTCATCACAAAGAAAACACTTTTATTTCAGTTTTGTAACTGAAGGATTGTTGAATGCTTTATTGTAATGAGCATGACAGTGTGCCTTCATGGTGTAACCACAAAGGTCAAGATTACTGCTAGTTAGCATGTTTAGCAGTAACATTACGCTGCTTCATGGTGGGGAGGGGTACTTGTGTATAGAGTAAGTACTTAGCCATTGTAAGAAGAGAAGCTCTATTCATGTTTAGCTCAAAATCGTTCAACACCTTTTGTAACATCAAAACCTAACAATTAAGAGAAGGACTACAGTCTCTGGAGTGACACACACAAAATGCTGGTGGAATGCAGCAGGCCAGGTAGTATCTATAGGAAGAAGTACAGTTGACGTTTTGGGCCGAGACCCTTTGTCAAGAAGGGTCTTCTTCCTATAGATGCCTCCTGGCCTGCTGCGTTCCATCAGCATTTTGAGTGTGTTGCTTGAATTTCCAGCATCTGCAGATTTCCTCCTGTTTGAGTCTCTGGAGTGTGCTGCACCATACATTAAGATTATGGGTGATCTGGTCTTGGCCTTACCCATGGTTACTTCATTGACCAAAATTAATTCCTTGTAATCCAGACCAGTACTATAGGACAAACAGCATTGCAAGCAGATCCAGTCATAGCTGCTTTATCAGTGACATTCCTTAAACCACAAGTTAAAATGGTGATGTTTGAAGATCAATGCCAAAGTTCAGTTCCATTCGCAACTCCTCAAGGAATGAAGCAGACAATTGTTGTACGTAGCAAGAACCAGATAATATTTCAATGGGGACTGTAAGCGGCAGGTAGCATTTGCAAAAATGCCAACTTTGAACCATCTCCAACAAGAAAGCCTAAACCACATTGATATTTAATTGAGTTACTGTTGCCAAATCTATCATTATCTTTCCTGGTAGAGATTGGGAGTGCAATGCAAACATGTTTGCTACAAGAGCAAATAAAATATTGGGTAGGATCACATTCTGAACCTCAAAGCCATTCCATAACTGATAAGGTACAAGTTGGGTGTGTGTTTTCTCATATTTCTATTTGACATAGAATGTGGCTATTTGGCCTTTGAGTCTCTGCAAGCTCTCAGTTTGATCTCCTGTTTCATTTATTTTCTTGTAACTTAGTCTCTCTCATGAGTTCATTTACTCCTTCTTGATTGTCATCACATATGTACACTGGTGATAACCAGCATACTTTTGAAATATGCAAGGAAATGGGAATGCCCAGATGAAATGCTTGTAGTCACAGAAGAATGTACAAACTCCACACAGATTGCCCTCGAGGTTGGGATGAAATATGGGTTGCTGGAGCTGAGTCTCTTGTCAATTACTTCAAATTGCCTGTGATGGAATAGTCGCCACTTGCCTTGATGAGCGCAGGTCTAACCACTCAAAGAAGCTTCACACCAGCAGTCTATTTGATTGGCTCTCCAGTCACTGTGCTTAACCTTGATGTTTTCCAAGACCGTGATTGCATATGTCATCTGAATATGCATTACATTTAGGTTACTTTGACAGCATTTCCCTTGAAGGACAAGGGGAGTATGTGCATGGGAATATTATTACTTACAGGGTCCCTTCCAAGCTTAGAAATTATGTTGATGTTTTCTTCATTGTTGCTGGGTCAAAATCTTAGAACCTGCTAGTCTGCATTATTATGGTGACTACCTCCATCATCACCTTGAGGGTAATAAGCCAGTAAAAACAAGTATTGTCAGTAACAGTGGCATTCTGGGAAATGTATTTGAAAGCAATGCATCAGACAGTTAAAACTTACTAACTTTGTGCTCCTTGCATTATCATATTTCTCAGTTTGTTTGTAATCTAGTGTTAATTTTGGCATGTTCAGCAAATTTTTTACTTGTATTATATACCATTCTCCTAACATGTGAACTTTGTAGGGTTAAAGTGTGCAAAATGGATAATTTTAGTGTGTTTCTCACAAACAACATGATTTGCTAACTTTTTTGCTGCTATGCATTTTTTTTCCATACAGCTGCAGCTTCGGGTGCTGAAACTGTGCAACCTCCACCTTTAACATACAAAAAATGGGGTTTACAGGACATTGAAATGATTGTGGACCATATAAGCGTAGGTAATATAAACATTTTTTCACATTAGAGGAAATTTGCAGAAGAATGACATTAAAAATATTTTATTTCTGTGGAACGAGCTTCCAGTAGAAGTGGTAGAGGCAGGTTCGATATTGTCATTTAAAGAAAAATTGGATAGGTATATATAGATAGGAAAGGAATGGAGGGTTATGGGCTGAGTGCAGGTCGGTGGGACTAGGTGAGAGTAAGCGTTCGGCATGGACTAGAAGGGCCGAGATGGCTTGTTTCTGTGCTGTAATTGTTATATGGTTACTTTTCACCCCCCCAGTTTATAGGTTTGTTTTGCAATTAACTTTGATATTTTCAGTAGGGTTTATGCTCCAATATGTAGAGATGGGGAAATCAGTATTTTACAGTTATTGGCTAGGTTAGTTATAGTGGCAGTTTCTTTTCATTTAAAACCTTTAACATAACAAAACCTCCCGAGATAATTTTGTAACAATATTTTCAATTTGTTGCTTGAGGCAGAATATTACTTCCCTAAAAGCTTGGTCTACCCACAAGTTTGAAGGAGCGTCTTAAAGGAATTATGATTATTAGAAGCAGAAGGGTTGAAGGGTAAAATGTTTGTGCATGATTTAACTGTCAAATCTGCCATCATAAAATGAATGGACTTTGAGTGAAGGGGTTTCAATTGTTTTCAGTACTGTGCTGAAGCATTTATAAATGTATACTTACTTTCAACATTGTAAACATACCACTCTAGAGGAACATTATTTTGAACTTGATTTACATGATGTGCTCTCATTTTCTTTCAATACTTCGATGAATATTCACAATAATGTACAGTATGTTGCTTAGAATAATAAAGTATTCCACGCTGCTCTTTTTGTTTTGAAGCAGGTATTTGCAGTATGGAACATATTTTCATTTGGGTCATAATTTTCTTTCTCTTTTGTACCAGGAATCATGACACTGTGTCCATTTGATCAGTTGAAGACTGCCTCTATTTTAGGTGGAGTAAATGCCACTGTAAAGAGCAGCCCACCAGCCATGTCATCATATGTAACAGTTGGCTCTGGTCCATTCACAGGGTTTTTCTATGCTTTGGAGGTATGAGTATTTATGACTTTGTATTCATTTAAATTACTTTTCATACATTTTGTGTATCATAAGTAATGAGTTAATTGAACAAGTGTTTCATATAAATACTTTAAACTTAGAAGTAAAATATTTATTTGTAAATACATCTATGCTGGAAAGCAATTATAATTCAGAGGTCGACCATCTTAAAGGATCTTTCTGATATAGCAACACACATAAAATGCTGGAGGAATTCAGCAGGCTAGACAACATCTGTGTAAAAGAGTACAGTTGACATTTCAGGCTGACCCATCAGCAGGACCCTACTGTCCTGCTGAAGGGTCTTGGCCAGAAACAAAAACAGTACTCTATTTCACAGATGCTGCCCAGCTTGCTGAGTTCCTCCAGCATTTTGTGTGTGTTGCTTGGATTTCCAGCGTCTGCGGATTTTCTCTTGTTGTGATCTTTCTGATATGTTGTTTATTGGGTTACAGGGTAGCACTCAGCCTTTGCTATCACACGTTGCTTTAGCAGTTGCCAGCAAACTCACATCAGCTTTATTTAATGCAGCTAGGTAAGAGAGCAATCTTTTTGTTGCTGTTTGAGTGTTGTTGTAGCTGTCACTTGAATTTCATATATAGTCTGATAGTCTGTTTGTTTATATGTGGAATAGCATAGGTTAGATTTGACAGTTCCTACAACTATGTGTTTTCAAGCCCTTGGAGATTTTTGACTGTTTTCTGGCTTGTCTTCTGGATATTATCACCAGAAATACATGTGTAGAAAGATTATTTTATCACTTACAGATAGAGATTTTAAATATCTTTTGAATATTGCTTTGCATTTCAAGACTAATCATGAAGGTGCATTTTATTACTGTATCATCTAGAGAAGATGAGTTTATTCAAGATAAAATTTGCATTCTCAAGTAATACCAGTAGATTCTAGATCGTTGCCTGTTGGATGCTTCTGAGCAAATTCTGACCTTCGTTTGGGGTCTTAGTCATTGATTCATGGAGTTTAGAAGTGACCACTTCAACTTACCTTGTCCACGCCAACCAGCAGGCAGCCGGTTATACTAATTCTGCATTAATTCTAAATTAAGTCCCCTCAGATGTTACCACTCACCTACACTTTAGAGACAATATACTATACAATGGCGAATTAATCAACAAACTTGTATGTTCTTGTGATGTTGGAGGAAACTGCAGAACCTGGAGGAAACCCTTGGGGTCACAGAAAGAATGTGTACACTCCCCGCAGACAGTACATGAAGCCAGGAATGAACCAGTATCTCTGGTGCTGAGAGGTTATCTGTGCCATTCTGCTGTCCTAATGGTATCACCCTTGCAGTCATTTATTGTATTCCTGCAGTAACTTTATAAATAGTGCAGAAGTGGTGTTTAGAATAAATGCTTGGTTGGCGTCTTCCAACCTGTTGAGAGCTTATTTTACTGACAGTTACATGAAACTTTTGCTACCTTTTCCAGTGGGTGGCTTGGCTGGAAAAACAAACATGATGAAGAAGCGGTGCAAAAACAGAAGCCAAAGGTTGAACCCGCAACCCCTCTTCCTGTAAGGTGGGTTAACCAAATAGTTAACAACTGTTTGAAAAACATTGAGGAAATGCAACATTATTTTTCACGTAATGTCTGTCAAGGATTTCATAATCACAGCAGCCGTAGTTTTCTGATATTTTTTTCAGTACTGTTATTAGAATTTTTTTTCAAGAAAGTTAGAGACTGTTTTGGTCACTGGTTTTACAACCCTACTTTGCAGTTTATTTCTTGCAGAGCATTTTTGTCTTATGACTGAAATTGAAGTTGTGTCTGAGAACCTGTTAATACATAACAGATGTTGTCTGGCATTTACATTTTTTCACTCATATTGTTTGTCATTAATATTAAATAGTATGGTTATCATCCCTGCAGTTAATGGATCTCTTCGCCTGATTGAATTTCCTTTAGAGTCTTCCAGAAAAGTAACCACTGCTTCAACTTACGCATGTACAAACGTTAGTAATGACAATTCCTAATCCCTCAAACTATTCACCCATATCTTTTCTGCATCTAATTCAGTTGTTTCATATCCTTTGTAAAATATTATGCCTAGAATTGGGCTAAATACTCAAAAGAACTGAGGTATCTTTTGGCGTCATTCAATGTCTGTAGTGAGATGCTGAAGATGTTCTATAGGTCAGTTGTGGAGAGCGCCCTCTTCTTTGTGGTGGCATGTTGGGGAGGAAGCATTAAGAAGAGGGACGCCTCAAGTCTTAATAAGCTGGTAAGGAAGGCGGGCTCTGTCGTGGGCAAAGTACTGGAGAGTTTAACATCAGTAGCTGAGCGAAGGGCGCTGAGTAGGCTACGGTCAATTATGGATAACTCTGAACATCCTCTACATAGCACCATCCAGAGACAGAGAAGCAGTTTCAGCGACAGGTTACTATCGATGCAATGCTCCTCAGACAGGATGAAGAGGTCAATACTCCCCAATGCCATTAGGCTTTACAATTCTACCGCCAGGACTTAAGAACTTTTTAAAAGCTATTATTAATGCTTTTTGAGATAGTGATTTAGATGCATATAATATTTTTTTACTGAGTTAAGTATTGTATGTAATTAGTTATGCTACAACAAGTGTATGGGACATTGGAAAAAAGTTGAATTTCCCCATGGGGATGAATAAAGTATCTATCCATCTATCCATCTATCCATCTATCCATCTATCCATCTATCCATCTATCCATCTATCCATCTATCCATCTATCCATCTATCCATCTATCCATCTATCCATCTATCCATCTATCCATCTATCCATCTATCCATCTATCCATCCATCCCTCCATCCCTCCCTCCATCCCTCCATCCCTCCATCCCTCCCTCCCTCCCGGCATTTTTCTCCACTAGGACCTGAATCCACATTAATTTACTTTTTTACCATCAAATATTTGTGCACAAGTAGCCCTGTCTCTCCCTCTCTCCATAGACTTGTTACAATAGAGGAAAGCGGTTATCCAGATCTGAACTGTCCATTTCCCTTCACAGATAGTGTATCAGCTGTTGACTTCCTGCAGTAGGTTTATTTTTGAGATGTTTTTAGCTATCTTGCCATTTATTATGATATCTGTCTCTAGTACTGTCAGCAGGAATTTTATTTTACCTGTAATTCTTTTTTTTTGTCTTTAGTGTAAACTCCCCAAACTTGTGTAAGCAGCAGTGTAACAATCAATATTTTCCTGTTAATTCTTGTTAATTGGGACACATCAGGACCAGTACATTTTGGTTCATTTAAGCAGCTGCCCCAATAGGCCAAAGTTTCATGAAAATAGTTAAAAGATATGAAAAAGATAAACTATTGTTTAACTGAGTAACAGATTATGTATTTAAATGATAGACAGAACAAATTAGAACATTATCAATACTACTACAGTATTATAAAACTAGGGTTGTTTGTATTTTTTTAACTTTGCTACGTTCGAGTTGCCGTCTTGAGACAAGGGGGTAATTTTAGTATTAGATCGCTTGCTTGCCTCTTTTTGGCTTTTTTCCTGGGGTTTTGAGGGTGGTGGGAGGGGGATTTTTCTTTTTTCTCTTTTTTTTGCTTGCTTTTTGCTTAGTTTTATTTCATGGGCTTATATGAAACTACAAAAATGGCTGCAGTGCTGTGACTTCCGGTTTCCCTTTGAACTTACTTCCTTCTTCCGGGTTCATGAGTTCACTTTTCTTTCAAACTTATGTGTCAACTGTAATATATATTGTCAATATGGATAAGACTATTAACTTTGTTTCTTGGAATACTAATGGTTTAAATCATCCGATCAAACGGAAAAAAATATTCAAAGTATTCCATAGAATGAATGCTAATGTTATTTTTGTACAAGAGACTCATGTAAGGAAGGTGGATAGTCAGCGGTTGTTTAGGTTTTGGAAGGGACAACAGTATCACTCAAATTCGCAAGCTAAAGTGAGAGGTGTTTCTATTTTTATAGACTCATCAACTGCTTTTATACATCATGAAACAATTTCAGATCCGCAAGGTAGATTTTTGCTTATTACTGGTTTACTTTTTAATCAAAAAGTTGTTTTAGTTAATGTTTATGCTCCAAATACTGACTGTCCTGAATTTTTTAAATGCTTATTTACATCCTTTCCCAATCTGAATCAATATAGATTGATAATGGGCGGGGATTTTAATTGTTGTCTAAACCCTTTGATGGATAGATCCAAGCCCATTCAAACTTTTCCGAATAAATCGGCTTCTCTTATTAATTCTTTTATGATTGATTCAGCTATTTGTGAAATTTTGCGTTTTTTACACCCTAATGACAGAGTTCTCATACTTTTCCCATGTGTATCATAATTACTCAAGAATTGATTACTTTTTCATTGATCAGCATTTACTTACAGATGTTATGGATTGTAAATATGACTATTACTATATCTGATCATGCACCTTTGAAGTTATCTATTAAGGTGACGGATTCATATATTAGTACTAAAGGTTGGAGGTTTAATCCTGGTTTACTGCAGGATTCTGACTTTGTCAACTTTATTAAACAACAAATTGATTTGTTTTTCTCAATAAATTCTACAGCAGAGATCTCTAGTGGAATTTTGTGGGATACTTTTAAGGCATATATTCGTGGACAGATTATTTCATATTCTGCTGGAGTTAGGAAACGAACTAATTCTAAAATATTAACATTAGTTGATAAAATCAAGGCAATTGACAAGATCTATTCATTGACCCCTAGTAAAGAACTTTATAAAGAAAGAGTGGAACTTCAAATGGAGCATAGTTTATTATTAACCTCTTCGATTGAAAGTCAGTTAATTAAATCGAAAGCTCAATTCTATACATATGGAGATAAGTCTGGTAAACTACTAGCTAACCAATTGAAAATTGCTTCGGATAAGCGACAGATTACTAGGATTCGCAAACAAGATGGTACTTTGACGATTGATCATAAAGAGATAAATAAAGCCTTTCAAGATTTTTATAATTCCTTATATCAATCAGAATGTACTAAGGACTCTTCTATAATGAATGAATTCTTAAGGAAATTGAATATTCCAAAAGTAACTGTTGAGGATAGTCTATTTTTGGATACACCTATTACGGAGTCTGAAATAGAAAAGGCTATTTTTTCAATGAACTCGGGTAAAGCTTCGGGTCCAGATGGTTTTTCTGCAGAATTTTTTAAATCCTTTTTTTCCAGACTTTCTCCTTGGCTTTGTAAAATTTTTAAAGATGCATTAAGTATAGGTAAACTACCACAATCTTTTTATGAAGCTTCTATTTCTTTAATTCTTAAAAAAGATAAAGACCCTACTGAATGTGCATCCTATCGGCCTATATCTTTGCTGAATACGGATTTTAAGATTTTTAGTAAAATTTTGACTATTAGATTAGAAAATATATTGCCTCGGATTATTTCTGAGGATCAGACTGGATTTATTAAAAATCGCTATTCATCCTTTAATATTAGAAAATTAATTAATATTGTTTATACCTCTTCATCTAAAAGCCCAGAATGTCTCATCTCTTTAGATGCCGAAAAAGCATTTGATAGAGTCGAATGGTCATATTTATTTAATACATTGCAACATTTTAATTTTAGCTCAAAATTTATATCATGGATTAAATTGATATATCAGAAACCTTTAGCTTCGGTCTTCACCAATAATCAAAGATCCCCTTTTTTTCAGTTATTTCGGGGTACAAGGCAAGGTTGTCCTTTAAGCCCTTTATTATTTGACATTGTTTTAGAACCCTTGGCTATAGCCATTCGTGAATCACCCAATATTTTAGGTATTACCCGTGGGGAGACGATGTATTAGCTATCATTATATGCAGATGATTTGTTATTATATATATCTGACCCTGAAAGATCTATTCCTGCTATTTCTTCTTTGCTTGCTCAATTTAGTAATTTTTCTGGATATAAATTGAATTTTAATAAGAGTGAACTTTTTCCATTAACTATGCATACTTCAATTTATAATCATGTACCATGTAGAATTGTTACAGATTATTTTACTTATTTAGGTATTAAAATTACTAAAAAACATAAAGATTTATTTAAAACTAATTTTTTACCTTTAATAGACCAAATTAAGCAACTTGCTAATAGGTGGTCTCCATTATCTTTGTCTTTGGTAGGCAGAGTTAATGCCATTAAGATGATGATACTACCTAAATTTCTATATCTGTTTCAAGCATTACCAATTTTTATTCCCAAATCTTTTTTTGATATGGTTGATTCTAAAATATCTTCGTATTTGTGGCAGAACAAAAATCCTAGGCTAGGTAAAAAATATTTACAGAAGCCTAAGAAGGAGGGCGGCTTGGCTTTACCAAATTTAAGATTTTATTATTGGGCAGTTAATATACGGTATTTGATATTTTGGACACAAGAATCGACTACAGTTGCTGGCCCACAATGGGTGAATTTGGAATGTAAATCTGTGCAAGATTTCTCATTGATTTCAATCTTAGGATCTTCACTTCCTTTTTCGTTACTCAAAATAAATAAACAGATAACTAATCCCATAGTCAAGTATACATTACGAATCTGGTTTCAATTTCGTAAATTTTTTGGCTTGAATAAGTTTATGCTGTTAAGTCCTATAATATCTAACTACTTCTTCAGACCATCATCTATAGATCAAGCTTTTCTTTTATGGAAAACAAAAGGTATAACATGTTTTCGTGATCTGTTTTTGGATGATAACATTATGTCCTTTGAACAGTTATCTAATAAATATAATTTATCTAAAACCCATTTTTTTTAGATATTTACAAGTTAGAAATTTTCTATATAATGAACTAAAGTCTTTTACGAAAGAATGTCCATTGGACATTACAGAAAGAATTTTAGCTCTCAATCCTTGTCAAAAGGGTTTAGTAGCTATCATTTATAATATGATTATGAATGTACAGCCAGATATATCAGAAAAAATTAAGAAGGAATGGCAGGAAGAATTGCATTACCCTATATGTACTGAGCAATGGGAAAATTTTTTATCATTGGTAAACTCATCCTCTATCTGTGCTAAACATGCTCTAATACAATTTAAGGTTGTACATAGAGCTCACATGTCTAAAGATAAACTTGCTCGATTTTATTCTTACGTTAATCCAACCTGTGATAGATGTCATTCTGATGTTGCTTCATTGACTCATATGTTTTGGTCTTGTCCTTGTTTACAAAACTATTGGAAAGATATTTTTAATATTATTTCAAGAGTTTTAAATATTAATCTCCAACCACATCCTTTTACCGCAATTTTTGGTCTACCAATGATAGATAATAAGCGTTTATCCGCTTCATCCCAACGAATGATTGCATTTGTTACACTAATGGCTAGAAGATCTATTTTACTGAATTGAAAAGAAATTAACCCTCCAACTGTATTTCAGTGGTTTTCTCAAACTATTTCCTGTTTGAGTTTAGAAAAAATTAGAAGTGTGGTTTTTGATTCTTCAGTTAAATTTGAGGAAACTTGGAGACCATTTATTCAACATTTTCATATGAATTAAATGGTCTGATCCAGAACCTTATTGTTACTATCATGAATTGTGTGGATGGAGGTTCGGAGTCATCGGCACTACTGTATGTATTTAACATTATGCAATTGCCCATGTTAGTTTAGTTTTTTTTATTATTAGTTGTTTTTTTTAAATTCTTTTAGTCTTTTTTTGGGGGGGGTTTCTTTTTCTCCTTTTTCTTTTTTTTCTTAATTCCTTTACATTAATACTATGAGTTTGGGAGACTTTATATATTGATTAATACATATCTGATTGTTAATTAATCTATTAATTGTGTACTCTCAAACGTTTTGTACTTATATTTTACTTATGTTTTTCTTAAAATTAATAAAAAGATTTGAAAAGTATTATAAAACTGTGTATTAGTTCCTAATTGTTATCAATGGAGGAATTCATCCAGTATACCTGCACGCTGGCACGTTCTTTTGATTGACTCCAAATGAACAGAATCAGCACAGACACTTATTTTGCCTTCATACAATGCTATCGATGATTGCATTCTCCAAGTCTTCATTTTCATTGTAACATTCAAGATGATTGCAGCTACCTTCAAAATCTTCGTAGTTCCTAACTTACTAAAGTAGTGAATTCCTTTCATTTCACCCCGTATGTTTCTGGCAACTCTTAAGTATGAATGCTTGAAACCACAGTGAGCAAAACAGTTCTGAATTGTCTTATTGCTTGTTTCTCAACAATTATCAGTGACAAAAATCATTGCTTTTTGGACACAAGTGCATGCAACTGCGCTACTTAAGAATCGTTTGCTCTAAGCAAGGTGTAGGGTCTGATGGCCACACAAGTACATGTATCCAATGCTAGTTAAACCATTCAGCACCAATCTCCTCCCCCAGTTACGCACCACAGTGTCCCAAATAAACGAAGCAGATCCCCTATAACATGAATGTTTGAATCCAGTGCAGGTTTCTCTGAAGGGCAATCATTCATTGACTCCACTCATGCCCTTGCAGATATCTTCCTAGAAACACCCTTCAGGAGTGTCAGGCTATAACCTTCAAGAATCTTTGTAGCTGTCACACACAAAGAACATGTTACTTGAGAACACCGCTCTTCACTAACCTGTCAAAATTCCCTGTGAACACTGTCTTGCCTTCAGAATGGTGCTTTATTATGATAGGTACTTTAAGAGCTGCCCACAAACATTGAACCTCTTTGGCTACATGTTAATAATTCTGGAACTACAAGGAAATCTAACATCATTGAAAATTTTTTATCACTTTTTTTTAGTCTATTTACAGTGTTCTGTTGATCTGGATAGTGAACTAATACTGAAGAGTACATGTGGATTAGTTTCTTAACTGTGTGATTAAAAATTTATCCTGTATAAGTTGATACAAAATATTTGTTGCTTTGTCCTCATCCACCCTCTGTTACTTCATCTCGTAGTGTGGTTTTGCAAGTTATAAGGATTGCACAATGATTAGTCGTATTTGGTAGCTAAAGGCATTTTTTGTATCCTGGGGAGAAAAAGTTGTTTAAGAGCTTATTTTATTATTTATTTATGTGACTTGTGGGTTCCAGATGTGTGCTGCTTTGGAAATCATAGGTTCTAACAGCTTAACTTAAGCATTTTATTAAGCCAGCACTAAATATACAAAGATCTGTGCAACTACTGTGTACTGAAAACTTCTCACTCTGCCATTGTATATTAACAAAATTATTAGATGTTGCATTCTATTTTCGCTCAAGGGATAATTTTTGACATCTACGTTTTGTGATGGAAGTAATTTCTCTTGTTTTATCACTCTTAGCACTTAAAATTTTTTTTGTTTCTTTCTTGAGAGTTGAAAAAGGAAATTTGTACAGTTTTCTGGTATAAATCTTCCATAATTTCTTGTGCCCAGAGCAACATTTACCGCTTGAGTCACACCACCAAAAATTATATTTGCAATATGTAAACAATTACACTTGTATTGGCAGCTATATTTATTACAACAGTCCCTACAGTTTGGAAGTATGTAAAAGGCTGTGAAGTGTATTTAGCTGAGAGCTGCTCTATTACATTGAATTACTGTACATTTATTTTGTAGGCCAACCAAGGCCACATCAGAACTGTGCTCCATATCAACCTCCTACCCTGTCTCCTTCAGGATAGACTCAGAAAGGTTTTTGAGGTTTCCTTCAGACATGGAAAATATTGTCCCCAGCCTAGATTACGCTGCAAATTCTCCTTGGTATCACATGAGAATTACCAGTTTTGAGAGTACTGTTTCGCGGATATAGTTATATCCTAACAATCTTATCCATCAACTAACTTGTCAGACTTTTTGTCAACCAGTCCCAGATGTTGTCAAATAAGCTTTCAAGTGGCACTTGTTAGTGGGAGGTTTAGGTTAATCCTGGTTCTCCTAAATCGAGATTGCTTGGTTGGATTATTGCTAAAGTTGCTGACTATAAAAGGTGAATCGAGAGTGACTGCTATGACGTAAAGACAGCTTTTGAATATGACATCAAGTAGATTCAAGGTGAACATTCCTTTAGTTGGAGTCAAACCTAGCAGAAGGGAAGGAGGTTGTGATTGTTGCTTAGATATCCAAGTCCTAGCACATTGTTGAACTTCCTTGAGGCAATCATCCTTGGCTGATTCATTAGTTGCCTTCCCTTTGGTCAAATGTGGGGATATTCACTGATACTTAGTGTTCACTTTTTATCAGATTGCATCACAATGGCAGCTAGTTTTCAAAACAAACCTAACCATCTTTCCTTGATATTAAGTGGCTTTAGTACTATAGAATCTTTTTCATGAGCAACATTTAGAAGTCAGCAATGAATTAAAATTTAATTGGAACATCTACGTAAGCTTGGCTTTAGGTGCAGGTCAAAGCTACAGTGAATAATCTGCAGCAAATAACCTTATCGACTCAAAAACAGTTAGGCTACCTACAAGATACAAAATGGGACTGTGATTGATTTATCTATATTGTTTAGATGATTAGTCTACAAAAATCAGCAGTTCAAAACCAAAAGGAAAAAGTTATTTTGATAGGCATCTCATCCACCAGCCGAAATGTTAATTCTCTCCATTATCTGCACAATATAATTGCATTGAATGCATTGCAGCAACTCTTAATCCAGTGCAACCTAAAATGACAAGGACAGCAGAACAGAGAACATAGAATGACCACCTACAATTTTCTTCTAACTTGGAAATGATGTTCCCTTGGAAATAGTTGTGGGTTCAAAATCCCGGAAATATTTGTAAAGGAGCAAGAGGAGTTGGACTAAATATATGAATTTCCATTCTGTGTTTATTTCTGCCTATAAGCTGTTCTGTACATGCTTAAAGTAGCTTTTTGGAGACTTAATTTCTTAGCAGAAAATCTTGTTTTTTAAAAAAAAAATTCCTTTGTAGCTTTGATTGTTGAATCAAACGATGCTCTTCCAGCTCTTGTACACTATCCACAAGTTTGTAATGAGTCCTCTAGTGCCTTGCAGTACTCTTGCCATCATCTGTCTGGATTGCCATCTAGTTTGGTTAGCTCTTAAGCTAACTTGAATTTGGTATTAATCATAATAGCTCTTGTGTCACTGTTCAAGCTCATAGGAATGACATTTTATATATTAGTTCTCTTGTCATTTTATAGGTTTGGGATTCCAGATTCCCGTCGCCGTGGTGAACATATTTGTTTATCGCCTTGTAACACTCTGGCAGCTGTAACAGATGATTTTGGCCGTGTCACTTTACTGGATGTAGTAAGAGGAGTGGCAATACGTATGTGGAAAGGTGAGGATGGTATTTATCTGTAACCAATGTAACAAATATACCAAATGCTTTGCTACTTTAATTTTTTATGTTATTTTATTTACTATGTCCAATACCAAATGTTTTAATTATTAAAGGACATAATTTTGTAATTAATTAGGAGCCTTAGCAATTCTGAGTAATCTGGATTACATATGAGTAATCATATGCACAAGTTTGAGATGCCGTGAATAAGTAGTATAAAAAAATTATATTTTTCAGCATCTGATATAATACGTTAATTGTAACTGAAGCAAAGTTGCTAAGCCTTTCTTTGTATTAGACCGTAAGACATAGGAGCAGAATTGGGCCATTCAGCCCATTGAATTTGTTCCACCATTCCATCATATATTTTGTCAAAATGAACAAAATCTCTCTTAGCAACGCACACAAAATGCTGGAGGAACTCAGCAGGCCAGGCCACATCTATGGAAAAGAGTAAACAGTTGCTTGGCCTGCTCAGTTCCTCCAGCATTTCATGTGTGTTACTTGGATTTCCAGCATCTGCAGATTTTCTTACCTTTGTGCTAAAATCTCTCTTGGGTTTCTCACAGGGATAATTGTAGTTGCTATCTCTCCTTTAAATCTAATTTGTTTCCTAGGATATCGTGATGCAGAGGTAGGCTGGATCCAGGTGGTAGAAGACCTTCATGAAAGAGAGATTGAGAAAAGCAATGTGTCTCCCTTCAGCAGTCCTACAGGTCTAAGGCGAGTGGCTCAATTCCTGGTTATCTACGCTCCAAGGAGAGGAATCTTAGAAATATGGAGTACCCAGCAAGGTCCGAGAGTTGGAGCATTTAATGTAGGAAAACACTGCAGGTGTGTAAAGTGGAATATTATCTTAAGTCACTGTATTTTATGTTAAGAGCTTGCTGTGTTTGAATCCACTATGGAAGGAAGAAGAGCCCTCATTTTACATCTTAAAGTTAAGGTTTCTTGAATGTAATTCTATTTTAAAAGGAAAGAAGAATACATGTATAATTATTTAAATTATGTTTGAGTAACAAATTACTCTGAACAGCTGTAATTTTTTAACCTTGCATGTTGAAAGCCTAACTTTTTCAAGTCATCATCATTCACTTCTCGCCAACAAAACTTTTTTTGTGACAATTTCTGCATTTGTAGATTGTGCTATGTCATGCTTAACCTCAAGTGGTAGGCTGGTCAAAAAGGTCTTTATAAATCAAAATCTTGCCAGAGTTGCAGATAATTATTCCATTTTGCCATGTGGCTCTCTACCTGCCAACTTTGCTGAGGTAGTTTAGGCCTTTATAGATGATATGTTCCTCCTGTATGAAGCAGCTTGGCTACCCTAATGCTCATTTTGCATTCAGTGCTATGTTTTGTAAATTAACCCAATTTGATCCATTAAAATTGCCTTGTACAAAGGGAATAGATCAAGGGTACACTTTTTATAGTTTTGAAACCTTTACTAGATTTATACTTTGTTGAAAGCTCATTATGCTGTTGGTGAAATATCTTGAGAGTCAAATAAGATTACTGCAGGCTATTCTACCCAATCAAATTAACTTAATTTTCTTGAAAATTGTTATTTTAACTGACGTACAAATGCACTTGTCAAATTATAATGTCACTTAACATTAATGAAATGGTAAAAAGGCACTTGAAAAATAAGAGCATGATGCATCCTCAACAAGGATTTCTAAAAGGGAAATTTATATTGAACAGCAGAATAGACATGAATCAATTAATGTGAATTTTATGCTTGTAGAAGGTCTTCAGTTGATGCCATACAAGACATTATTGATTAAACATTTGGTGACGATATACTGGTGGATTGAGGATTACATAGTGCGTGACTGGAGGGGTGCAATGGGACAGTGCTAGGACCCAGTTGTTCAGTCTCTATTGTTGATCTAACTGAACTGACGTAATAGATCCAAGTGTGTTTACAATACAATACCCAGGTGGCAGTGGGGTTTTGAGGTGGGTGGAGAATGGCTTCAGGGGATATATATAAGAACATAATGTGGAAAAATAAGAGGCCATCTACTTCCATAGAACTAATAAGAAAGTGGAATATTTTCTAATCCATGGGAAATGGAATTAGAGCTGTTGCTGTTTAGAAAATAGCTTGGCTGCTGTAAGCAACTCACAAAATTAATGTGGAGGTACAGCAAGTAGTAAGGAAAGCAACTGATCTGTTGACTTTCAGTACAAGAGGAACTGAATAGAATGGAAATGTATTGGTCCAATCATATAGGGGAATGGTGAGACAATATTGTGCGCAGGTTAGTCTGGTTGTTCTGTTTGTTACACTAGTGACAGGAAAAAGGTGAAGGTTGACTAGACTGACTTCTGGGGTGGCAAGTGTTGAATGGAGAGAGATGAGGTTGACTGGTCTCTCCTACCTAAGGGAAAAGGCCGTTATTATACCCCTCATAATTTTAAACATTTCTATACTCACCTCTTTTTCTTCAATGATCAGAAGGAATTTCTTCAGCAAGAGGATAATGCATTTTTGAAATTCTTTACTTGAGAATTGTGGAAGCTCTTTTACTATGTATATTCATGTTGGTTCTATAGATGTTGGTAAATTTTGGGAATTAAGAGATAAGGTGAAGAAAATTAACACTAAGGCAAAAGATCAGCTATGATCTTGTTGAATGATCAAGTCGACACAAAGAGCTGAATGTAATTCATTCATGATAACTCAGGTTTGAATTCTGTTTAAAAAAAAACACCAGATGATTTATTGCAAATACTTAATGTGCAAACTTTGAAATTCACATGGAATATTAATATCAAAAATTGCTTCCAATTGAATATTTTATTGTTTATAAAAGAATGCAGAAGTGTACAGTGCTGGAAAAATCATTTGTTGAAAAATGTGGATCATTTGATTCTGTATATAAAAAAACCTGAATGGTATTCTGGATGCTATATAATTCTTGAGATTCTCAATAATGTTCCTTATTTATAGGTTGTTATATCCTGGATACAAGATAATGGGACTGAACAATGTTACCAGCCAGGGTTGGCAGCCACAAACCTACCAGATTTGTCTGATTGATCCTGTAGATGGTAATGTGAAAACCATCAGTGTTCCCTTCCATCTTGCTCTTAGGTACTTTTTTTTCAGAAAGATAATAATTAATCATTTCAGTATTTCACTGCAGCACTTGACCTAATACCATCGGTGAATTGCATGGAACTATTGAGCACATAAGTGGAATCTACATTTCAAAAGATCAGCAGTGGTAACTTAAAAGTGGCAAGTCATGAGCCACTTCTATTTTGTGTTTATAGCTGCAGGTTTTGAACGCCAAGTGGGGAAAAACTTTTCTTTGCCTACAACCTTCAACCCCCTCTTTATCATAAAGACCTTTTCTTGGTTTTTTTTTGAAGAAAGAAAACCCCAGGCTATTGCCTTTACCTAATTAGTGTCCAGCAAATCTGTACCAGCTGCCTTTCCACTAATAACAAGTGTTGAATATTCATAGTTGATATGTTTGGCTATCTAGAAGGTTAGCCATGCAATTTAGAACAGAACAAGTTAAAGTTGTTTCAGTATTGATCTCAGTATTAGTACCAATATGCAGATAGGCTGTTTGTTTTTAGTGGATTAAGAGTCTTAAGTTTAAAAAATGAAAACGCTATTGATGCACTATTTTTTTCTTTAGTGATAAGAAAAGTGAAAGAGCAAAAGATATGCATTTATTGAAGCGGTTAACTGCTTTGTTGAAGACCAAAATATCTAATCCTGGTGGGTATCATATCTTTCTTTTTTCAATGTGAAGAATAGCTATTCACAATAACCACAGTAACATAATGATTTGTTTACTACAACTAATACATTGCTCTTCCAAGGCTGTTATCAGACTGAAATTCCAGAACAACAGATATGAACATAAGCATAAAGATGCTTTAGTCCTTGCGTTTGCAAAATGACAGGAATATTAATCCATGTATTTTAGCTTAAAAAGTATCTTATTAATTGATGCTTTAAATCAATAGAGCAACTGAACAATTTGCTGGGTTTACTGCATTTATAAATTGGTTTATTAGTTCGCATGTACCTAGAGAAAAGAAGAAACTTTATTTTGCATGTCACCTATTAAGATCACATTGCATCAATGTGTTGAGGAAGTAAAAGGGAAAACAATAACAGAATGCGGAATGCAGTGTTATAATAACAGCAGCAGAATACCAAGAAAGTGCTGTGCAGGGAGACAATAAAGGTGCAAAGCCATAATGTGGTAGATTGTGAGATCAAGAGTCCATTCTAGGGACTCTTCATTAGTCTTATAACGGTGGGATAGAAGCTTGCCACTGACAGCCTGTTTTGGTGGTTAGAGCTTTCAAACTTTTGTGTCTTGTGCCCAATGGGTGACGGGAGAGATTACATTGATTACATTGGCTGCTTTACTGAGACAGTGGAAATTGTGCACAGAGTCCATGTGGGGAGGCTGAGATGTATCTACAGCTCTGTAATTTCTTGACATGTTGGTCACTGAAAACACACAATATTACTATTTTTCTGTGTATTCCTAATACTAACATAATATGTACTTTTGAACTGTTAATGGTTAAATGTTGGCAGAAAAAAGGCACAAATTAACAGCTATATTTATTTCTGTGTGTATTTGTATGATAATTTTCATTTGTTTTACAATCTGGTATTCTATGTTGCCAGAAAATTTGGAAGCAGAGATAAAGACACAGCTTCTTGATATTAAATATCCTACCATGAAAAAGCAGGTAATTAAACTGCAGTATAAAAATAATTCTGTTAACTTTTTTTATTCTGGTTGTAATAATTTTTTTTCAAACACAGGCTTTAGAAAGACTACTAGCAAGTAAAAATATCCCATTATCTTGCTTAACAAATTTAATCCAGGCTCTTTTGGACAACTTAATGAGCCAAGGTCAGTACAAATTTGAATAAGTGTGTTAAGTAAATAGACTTAGCATATTCTCTGTTTTGCAGAAGTACTAGAGAATATTGAAGTGCATCTTTCTTGACTATTGGCCTTATTATTATTGAACAAGTTGCATTTCCAATCATATTTTGTTTCTTTTATGCTGTGAACATTGAGTTCATTAGCAGCTTGCACTGTCTACTCTCTTCCCTAGACTTGACCTCCTCCGTTGTAAATACACTCAGAGGCCACTTTCTTATACCTGGTCATTAATGGAAATATATAATCAGACAATCATATGGCAGCAACTTCAATGCATAAAGCATGCAGACATAGTCCAGAGGTTCAGCTGTTGTTTAGACCAAACATCAGAATGAAGAAGAAATGTCATGTAAGTGGCTTTGACCGTGGAATAATTGTCAGTGTCAGAGAGTTAGTTTGGGCATCTCAAAAACTGCTGATCTCCCAGGATTTTTGTGCATGTCTCTAGAGTTTACAGAGAATGCTGCTCAAAAAAAAATCCAGTGAGCGGCAGTTTGTGGATGAAAACGGCTTGTTAATGAGAGAGGTCAGAGGGGAATGACCAGACTGGTTCAAGCTGACTGGAGTAATTACGCATTACAGTAGTGGTATGCAGAAGAGCATCTCTGAATGCACAACACATTGCACCTTGAAGTGGATGGCCTGGGACAGCAGAAGACCACAAACATACATTCAGAGGCTATTTATTAGGTACAGGAGATAGCTAATAAAGTGGCCATGAAGTGTACAGTTATTAGTCTCCCATAAAGCAAACATAAAGTTTCATTGATGTTTGATATATTTAATTGTCTGCTAAATGAATTTCTTCATAGATTTTTCTTTCAACGTCACTTATTGGTTAAGTAAATGGATTTAAATTTTCTCAATGGATTTAAGTGGGGTTGGAAAAAAATCAGCCATGTTTGAATGGTGAAGCAGTCATTGAGCTAAATGGCTTGATTTTGTTCTCAAATCTTATGGAGAAAGAACTAAAACAGGTTTTTCATTTGTGGTGGTTGGAGAAGTCTGAATGAATGTACCATGGTTGTCATGTACTTTATAAGAATAGACACAAAATCCTCACAGAATCATCCAGAAGCCCTGGATGAGCCATGAGATTCCCAATCTGAGGGCCAGATAAGAGGCATTCAAGTTTGGCGACCAAGAAAGTTACAAGAGGTCCAAGTATGATCTCTGGAAAGCCATCTCATGGGAGAATTGGCAATTCCAGACTAAACTTGAATCAATGAAGGATGCTTGACATGTGTGGCAGAACTTGAATGCTATCTCCTCTTATAAAGTAAAATTAAGCAACATAGGTGACAACAAGGCTTCGCTTCCAGATGAGCTCAATGCTCACTTTGACTATCAAAACAAATAGGAACCATCACAGACTCCCACAGACCCTACTGATCTTGTGATTTCAGTCTCCGAGGCTGTCGTGACAGCATCCTTCAGGTGGGGGAACCCGCAGAAAGCATCCGGCCCAAATAGGGTGCTTCTCTGAGTACTGAAGACCTGTGCTGATCAACTGGCTGGAGTGTTCATTGAGATCTTTAACGTCTAGCTTCAGTAGTCTGAGGTACCCACCTGCTTTAAGCAGGCTTGAATTATACTGATGGTTAAGAAGATCATGGTAATCTGTCTCAATGACTATCATGCAGTAGCACCTATATCCACAGTGATGAAAAGTTTTGAGAGGTTGGTGATGAAACATCAGCTCTTGCGTGAGGAGGGAGTTGGATCTGCTCCAATTTGCCTACTGGCACAAATGGTCCACAACATAATGCCATTTCATTGGCTCATCACTCAACCTTGGAACTTAAGGACAGCAAAGATGCAGACACCATTATGCCTCCTTATCAACAACAACTCAGCATTCAATACCATCATCTCCTCAAAACTCATCAATAGGGTTTAAGACATTTGTCTCAATACCTCCTTGTGTGTTTGGATCCTCGATTTCCTCGTTTGGAGACCCCAGTAATTTCGAATTGGCAACAGCTTCTCCTCCACATTTCCGATCAGTGCAGATGCACCACAAGGCAGTGTGCTTAGCCCCCTGCTCTACTTGCTGTACATTTACGACTGTGTGGCTAAGCACAATTCCAAAGCTGTATTTAAGTTTGCTGACAACACCACTGTTGTAGGCTGAATCAAAAGGAGATTGGAAATCTGGCTGAGTGGTGCCACAACAACAACCTCTTACTCAGTATGAAGACAAAGGAGCTGATTATTGAGTTCAAGAGGAGGAAACTGAAGATCTATGAGCCAGTCCTCATCAGGCGATCAGAAGTGGAGAGGGTCAACAACTTTAAATTCCTTGGTGTTATCATTTCAGAGATCCTATTCTGGGCCTAGCACGCAAGTGCAATTACAAGGAAAGCATGGCACCACCTCTACTACTTTAAGAGTTTGTGAAGATTCAGCATGACGTCTCTAACTTCTATAGAAGTGTGGTGGAGAGTATATTGATAGGCTGCATATTAGCCTGGTATGAAACACCAAGGTGCTTGAACAGATAATCCTGCAAAAGTAGTGGATACAGCATCATTACGGGTACAGCCCTCCCCATCATTGAGTACATCTACATGGAATGCTGTTGTAGGAAACCAGCATCCGTCATCAGAGACCTCATGATTTCTTCTTGTTGCTGTCGTCAGGGAGAAAGTACAGGAACCTCAGGACTCACACCACCAGGTTCATGAACAGTTTTTACCCCTGAACCATCAAGCTCCTGAACCAGAGGAGATAACTTCAAAGTCGGTGGTGAGGAAGGCAAATGCCATGTTAGCGTTCATTTGAATAGGTCTAGAATACAAGAGCAAAGATGTGATGCTGAGGCTTTATAAGGCACTAGTGGCCCTCACCTTGAGTATTGTGAACAGTTTTGGGCCTCTCGTCTTCGAAAAGATGTCCTGGTCCAGAAGAGGTTCACAAAGATGATTCCAGGAATGAAAGGGTTATCATACAAGGAACATTTGATGGGTCTGCACTCGCTGGAATTCAGATGGATGAGCAGGGATCTCATTGAAATCTTTCGAATGTTGAAAGGCCTAGACAGAGTAGCTGTGGAAAAGATGTTTCCCATGATGGGAGAGTCTAGGACAAGAGGGCACTGCCTCAGGATAGAGGGGCACCCTTTCAAAACAGAGATGCAGAGAAATTTCTTTAGCCAAAGGGTGGTGAGTTTGTGGAATTTGTTGCCACATGCAGCTGTGGAGAAGGCCGGGAACTGGGGTTGAGGAGGAGAGAGGAAATGAATCAACCACGATTGAATGGCGGAGCAGACTCGATGGGCCAGATGGCCTAATTCTGCTCCTATGTCTTATGGTCTTATGAACTAAAATTGAATACTATACTATAAGTGCAGTCTAACTGAAGTTTTGTATAGCTATATTCAACACTTCGATCAATTTGATACAACATGCTGTGCCAAAATGCCTTTATCTGTTCTACTAACCTATGTTCTATAATGGCTTTTTGATATATTTACTAAACTTGGAATCCCAGCATTCTCTATCTAGTAGTACATCTTCCGGGTGTTTGATTCTCATTCAGCAGCAGTGCCAGTGCCTTTATCAGCTGTACTTGCCTGTAATCCATACCCGAGCTATTGTTTATCTGTCTCGTCCCCAGCTGTAAAACCCTTCTCAGACTCTTAATTTTATGTCATTTGCATTTGAACCTCCATTTAGTATTTCACTTTCAGTTCTAGTCTTGTTTTCTGTACATTCCTGTGTTGATATTTTAAAACATTTTATCTTTGTGAATACACTTTATTATAAAGCTATAATCATTCAATAACTGATAAGTGGTGTTCAGGCCTTGGTGCAGGGAAGGTGAAAATGGAAAGTAAGTTGATTTTGGGGAGCAAATTGAATCAAAGCCTGATAATGATTGTACCTAATGCTCTTGCAACAGAGGTTGTTGGATTCTGGTTAGGAAATAGAACCATAGATATTCATTTGCATTTTTTATTAGAACAAAAGGAGAGTAAAATTGCCAGCAAAATATTTGTCTTTGTAGCTGGTTGTTGTATTGAATTGAACTTCCCTCTTGTGCTTCTGTTAGACCCTGAAAGCGTTGATGAAGGATTGTTGCAGTTTTGCCTCAGCCAGCTGAAATTGCTTCACCTTTATACATGTGTAAGCAAACTCAACTTTGAAAATGTGGAGCAGAATGGTGCTACAATCAGCAATGTAAGACATTATTTTTGCTTTCAGTATTTAAATATGAACAGACAATGGGAAATTTATTTTTAAAATGTCATTAGTTTTTCTGTGGTTAATTTAAAACAAGCTGTTCTACCCTCATTTTAACCTTCATTCTAATATATCTTGCCACAATGTATTTTTCCTTGTGGATATTTGCCTTTATTATTAAAAAATCTCATCATTGGAACTCTCTTGATAAACTAAGCTTGTACATAGTTTTTTTGCATCTATTTGTTACATGCATTTTTTCTTTATTGCAAAGGAATTGGCTTCTTTGCTAAGACTAGAAGAAAGGGAATGTGAAAAAATTCAAACACTTCTGGATAATTATAGACAAGGAAATACCAAAAATACAGTTCAATTTGAGGAAGATGAAAACTATAATCTTCCAATCCAGATGTTCTTGGAATATCTTGAATATGAAAAAGATACAGTTAATGTGAAGAAAGTAGGTGAAGAAGAATATGTTGCTTTGGGTATGTATTGTAAAGTTGATTCTAGTGTCATACAAATGTAATTTTTTCTGGTATTCAGCTACGCAGAAAATGTTTCTGGCGAGTGGCTTGCCACAACATACATTAATCATTGAATATTTTCTACTGCATATAAAAGCTTTGCTTTTAGTCTGTTTGCTGCAATGTATTGTGTTAGATGCAGCAAGGTTTTATGTAAATCCTAACAAGTGGCTGGCAACAAAGCCATTATAATGTGTAATACTCAAACAATTTACATCATGCTACCTGATGGGAGATAATGGATGATTTTTCAAAATGCCATGGCACAGAACGTATAAACCAAATGGGCTTGGTATGGATAAGTACTTGATTGCTGGCGCAGACATGGCTGAAGGGCCAGTTTCACAACTGCATGATTTACTGTCTTTCTGTTCTCTTTTAGATTTCAATTAATATAAATCCCCAAGCTGGATAGACCTGAAATGAGCTTTTTCTCTCTTAAAATATTGTTTGTCAATATCTTTGAAGAGAAAAGGCCACAATGTCATTCTAAAACAAGAAAATGCCAATTTTTCAAATTTTAAATATGAATCTTGACAAATATATTTAATGAATCACAAAGTAATGATTATTTAGATATTGAACAACTTTGCAGTTAAGTTAGAAACTGGCTCTGACTGCATTACCTATTGTCATCATCTCAGCAGCTGATTTAAATGCCCACAAAGTTTAGCTGGCATTTGCTTTTGTAGTGTTACGTTCCCCAGTAACCGGGTGACTTACCAGCAAAGATAGATAGGTCCCTGAAGCCTGGTGCTACTATTTTCAAACGTTTTATTTATAAAGGGGCACAAACGTATGGTTAATACAAAACATTCAGATCATATACATTGTCAAAACTCAATCTAAAGCACAGGTGTAGTAATAATCAATCAAAAATGAGCTCTATCGTTGTCTAGGGGTTAAACGATTTGTCCAATTGAAATATAAAAGTCTCGCCAGTTCATGGAGGCTTTTTGCCGCTTGAGGGACCGCTGCGTGTTCACGGGTTGGAGAGAGAAAATAAACTTGCCAGCCTTCTGGACTCAAAGCGTGAGATCGAGAACGGGAGTTCCTCGTTGTCAGTCCGAACTCCTTTTCGGGGTTATTAGCCACTCGATTCCCTAGCTAGGGGATCCGAATCACACGTGGCTTCCGAGCAGCTTCCCGTTATTACGAGAGGAATGAGCGATGGTGTCCGTCTAGTGCGTCGCTGGAGTACCGCCTCCAGCAGTCTCCTTTTTATCATGGCTGGCAGATTTGTAAATGTCAATCAAGGTAGGGTGAGGCCATCCCCACACCACGTTGCCCGAGGGTGTCCATGTCCCTGATAGCTGGCACGTACTATTGAGTTGCAATTCACACAGGTGCCTCTAAGAACAATGGTCAACTCCGGGGCATTGTCTCTCATTTCCAGGGTCCAAGACCCGAATTAATAGCGATCTTGCGATTCTCTTGAAGGAGGGGGCTGAGGTCATGACAGTAGTATATTTAGATGCATTATGGGAAAAGATATTTTTCTATTATATTCAGCACATGATGACGTTTTTTTATTGCTGTTAGCTTATTATGAATGGATGTCTGTGATGAATAGCTAAAAATATAAAGTTCAACAGAATGAAAAGATACTTAAAAGCTGTTTTGCATTTCCTGCGTTATTGTAGGCAATTTCTTTTTCTGGAAATGTATATGTGGGAAAAGTTCTGTGGAGGAAATGTGCCGTTTGCTGGAATCTGCAGGAGCGAGGCCTCAGCAACTTTTGGTATGCTTTTAATTCATAGTTGCATAAGCTAAATCATATATGTCAAACTCAAGGCCCACGGGCCAAATCCGGCCCGCGGTGGAATTATCTTTGGCCCGCGAGATAATATCTAATTACTATTAAAGCTGGCCCCAGTAATCGAAGCGCCTATGGCGTATGATATGGCTAATGCTGAGTTTATTCAGGTACCAGGTTTTCAGGGTTTTTAGTGTTTATTCGGCAGTCTTGCTCGGCAGTCTTCTTCATAAGAAATGGAATTTGTAAAGTGAAACACTTTGTAGTTATAGCAGAGACTGAGACACATGAGAGCAGGCTGAAAAAACGGAGGCAACAAAAGCTGCGTTCGCACGCGTCCGACTGATCCGGCCCGCATGAAGCTGCATTTTGCTCAATCCGGCCCGTGACCCAAAATGAGTTTGACACCCCTGAGCTAAATAGATCTGATATGGCTACATACCGATCACATATTAGAAATAAACAGTTTTACTTCAATTGGTATACATTTAGATTTATTTGCCTCCACCCTTTTAGTTCAAGTATGAAGGTACTTGTACAACAGTTCCTTGTTTAGGGAAAGGGGTGCATTCCTGAAAAATGTTCCAGTAATTAATTTTGCAAATGAAAATGGTGGGTGCATTGTATTTGGAAATTTTAACACAGTCTGTTCCAATGCATGGAGAGTGGTCCACTCTTTGTTACAGCAAGTAAAAACTGTAATTTGGAGGCATGCATCTAAAAGAATCAGTTGCTTTATACTAAAAATTATGAAGTAAACAGAGCAATTATTTTGAAGTGATGAATTGTTTGTATATTTTTCACAGCAATATTGTGGGTCTTGTCATAGAGTCATAGGGAAATTCAGCATAAAGCATAAAGAAATTGGCATACTGAGTCCACACTGCCAGTCAACCACCTTTTTGTACTAATCCTACATTAATACCATGCTTAATTCTGGTAACATCTACTCATCATCTACTTCCAGATTTTACTATTTAACTACACTCTAGAGACTATTTATAGTGGGCAGTTAACCTATCAACTTGTACATCTATGGAATTGTGAGAGAAACCAAGAGGACCCTGAAGAATCCCTTGCATCTGTGAGGTGAATGTGCGAGTGCCACACAAAACAACAAAACAATTGAGATCAGGTAGTCTATACAGTTTCCAAAGGGAAACAACCAATCAGAGTTAACATAAAATACAAGCATCATCAAGTAAAGTTGCAGGATATTAATCCAGCTTCATAACCTGTATTTACATGCAAGGGAAATTGCTGTCCACACCTTAACAGTGAAACTTCAGTTGAAGAGTTAATGTTCATAGTGAGGGAACCATTAAGGAAACATCAAATGCATAAAAGAAATTGAAGCAGTAGACCAAAGTGGCTATTGATTCTAACCTGCTATTCATTAAGACCATGGTCAATCTTCTACTTCAATACTTTTCTCTGCTCCATCCCTAGGTTCCCTCAAAATTCAGAAAGCTAATGATCAGTTTTGAACAACCAGAATGATCTAGCCTCTGCTGACTTTGGAGATTCGGCACCCTCTGTATATAGAAAATTCTTCTAATTTTGGGCTTAAATACCCTACTCCTTACTTTCAATTGTTACACTTGGTTCTAGACTCCTCAGCCAGAGAAGTCATTTATCCTCCTGTCAACCCTTTAGAATTTAAGAATTTTGTAAGTTTCAGTGAAAACTCCTTTCATGATCATATAGACCAGATCTTAGCAATCTCTCATCATTAGGCAAACTGCTGTGTTTGGAACTAGTTCAGTGTACTCCCTCTATGACGTGAATATAATTTAAGTATATACCAGAAAGTGTACTTTCACTCAAACCTACATAATTGCATTAAGACATCTTGCTGCATTCAAAGCCACTCATAGTAAAGGCCAACATGCCTCTTACGTTTCTGATTGCTTGTTTCATCTGCATAATGGCTTTCTGAGATGTACAAGAACATGGTCTCCTTGCATACTCAGGTTCAATCCTGATCTTAGATGTTGTCTGTGTGGAGTTTGCATTTTCTCCCTGTGATTACTTGTGTGTCTGTTGAGCTAAAGGACCTGTTTCTATGCTGTATCTCTCAATGACTCTCTAACCTGGGTCTTTGGCACTCTGAGGCAGCAGCTCTCCTAGCTGTAACACTGTGCTGCCCATGTCTGGATAGTGACTGTTTAGAATTCACTAATGTTCAAAAGTTGTGAAACATTGTACTGGACACAGAGTTCTATCACTCAAGCATCATTGCACTATTGTTAAAATTGAATATTTATAGAACCAAAATAAACTTACTTAGTGCTGTTTAAAGGAATCAATATAATGATTGAAAGGCATGCATTCTGTCATGTTTGGTGATGGGAAGTCTGTTAATAAAGATGCCTTGTGTCAATTACACTTCAGGTCTTGACCATTTTGAATGGATTGATATGTGTCTGACATGAGTTGTTCAATGCCTTTATTTTAATAGCCTAATTTTTTTCCACTTAATAATTTCAAATTAATAAATATCTTCTTTGACATTTACTTCACTGGTTACAATGTGATTTGTTTGCTGATATTGGAATATAATGAAATTTCAAGATTTATTACATATATTTAACATTTTAATGCATGTATTGAATTTGGCAAGAAAACAGTTTTAATTATTCTTTTTCTTTATTCTCTGTCTAGTCTCTGCTTCTTTCTATGTGGCTCTTCAGGGAGAAGGAAATCCTCAAGAACCAGGAATCAATTAGCTACCTCCATATTACGCTATCACACTTAATCAAAATGAAAGGTGAAGTGCCTGGAAATAGGGAGTTGCTGTATTGGTTATTTGTGATATCATTGTGGATTATAATGTCAAAGTTATTGATTCTGGTGAAGAACCTATCATGTAGCATCTGAATGACATGACCATCGGATTTGATGTTGCTTTATTGTGGTGGAGGTACCATTCATATTGGCCTCGTCTAGTACACTGGTGCTAGTGCATCTGTCCTTCTATCTGATCCTCAAAGTCTTCTTTGTAAGGTTCTTTGGTGGTATTGTTTCAGGGCTTTCAGGTGTCTGCTCTAGGTGGTCCATAATTCAGTTCCATACAGTCACGTGGGAAGGACAGCTTCTCTACAGACCAAAAGTTTTGTTTGGACCTGTAGGTCACAGTCTTCAAAGACTCTTTTCTTTAATCTTGCATAGGCTTCACTTGCACAACCCAGGTGATCATATGATACAGCAAAGGGGCAGAGTCAATGATCCAGTGATAAATTTTGCCAAATAACACAAAAACAGATTTTTAAAATATGTGTTAATTTAATTATCATCATGATAAGTTGAGAATCTTGGGTAGTTCATTGCAGTATTCATATCAGGTCCTGACTAATAGTGAGGACTGAAAATCATACCCGATTCCTGGCATAGTGGGGAATGTATCTCTCTATTTCTAATATTATACTGACCCCTTTAGGTGCTGTTTCTGTTAGTATGTTCATTCCTGGCAATGCATCCTTATTGCTAAGCTGTAAGTGTCATTTAATCCAATTTGAAATTCTTGTTTTCCTACAGGTGCTATTGATATTTCATGGGATCTTCAGTCGGTATCACCTTGGTGGCAGCAAATGCGTACTGCATGTGCGCAAGCAGAAAACATTGGCGCTGCATTATTAGCTGCACTTGTTGGAAGAAGTGTATCTATAAGTGTAACAAACAGTCTGGCTGAGAAAGATGTGAGTAATATTGCTCACCACTTTAATAGATCCACACAGATACATATTGATTGTACTAGCGTAAAAACATAAGAAATAGGAGCAAGAGTCGGCCATCTGGCCCATCGAGCCTGCTCTGCCATTCAGTAAGATCATGTCTGATCTGGCCATGGACTCATCTCTACCTACCTGCCTTTTCCCCAGAACCCTTAATTCCCTTACTATGCAAAAATCTATCCAACCTGGTCTTAAATATATTTACTGAGGTCGCCTCCACTGCTTCATTGGGCAGAGAATTCCACTGATTCAGCACTCTGGTAAAAGCAGTTTCTCTTCATCTCCGTCCTAAATCTTCTGCCCTGAATCTTGAGGCTATGTCCCCTCTTTCTATATGCACTTACCAGTGGAAACAACTTTTCTGCCTTTTATCTTATCAATCCCTTTCATGATTTTATATGTTTCTATAGGATCTCCTCTCATTCTTCTGAATTCCAGCATGTACAGTCCCAGGTGACCCAATCTCTCCTTATAGTCTAACCCCTTCATCTCTGGAATCAACCTGGTGAAACTCCTCTGCATTGCCGCCAAAGCCAGTATATTCTTCCTCAAGTAAGGAGACCAAAACTGCACACACTGCTCCAGGTGCAGCCTCACCAGTACCCTGTACAGCTATAGCATAATCTCCTTCTCTTAAATTCAGCCCCTCTAGCAATGAAAGCCAACATTCCATTTGCTTTCTTGATAGCTGGTGGCACCTGCAAACCAACCTTCTGTGATTCGTGCACAAGCACTCCCCAATCCATCTGAACAGCAGGATGCTGCAATTAAATCATAATCTGCTCTTTCATTTTATCTTCCAAAGAGATGAGCTTGCATTTACCAACATCGTACTCTATTTGCCAGACCCCTGCCCACTCACTCAAACTATCTAGATCTCTCTGCAGACTCTCCATATCTTCTGCACAATTTGCTTTTTCACTCAATTTAGTTTCATCAGCAAACAGAGATACACAATACTCTGTCCCCTCTTCCAGATCATTGATGTATATTCTGAACAGTTGCAGGGCCAGCTCTGACCTCTGCAGCTCACCGCTCACCAGTGATTGCTAACCAGAACCCCATGTATGCCAACTCTCTGCTTTCTATGAGTTAACCAATCCTCTGTCCATGCTAATACATCACCCCCAACTCTATGCATCCTTATCTTATGGATTAGTCTTTTATGCAGCACCTTCTGGAAACCCAAGTAAATAACATCCATCTGTTCCCCTCTATCCACTGCGCACGTTATATCCTCAAAGAGCTCCAGTAAGATTTGACAAGCAGGACCTGCCTTTGCTGAATCTATGCTGCATCTGCCTGATGGATCCATTTCTTTCCAGATGCCTTGCTCTTTCTTCTTTAGTGATAGCTTCAAGCATTTTCCCAATTACAGATGTTAAACTAACTGGCCTATAGTTAGCTGCCTTTTGCCAACATCCTTTTTTGAACGGTGGTGTGACACATCTTCCAATCTGCCGGGAACTGCCCAGAGTCCGGAGAATTTTGGTAAATTATCACCAAAGCCTCTACTATAACTTCTGCTGTTTCTTTCAGTACCCTGGGATGCATTCAATCAGGACCAGGTGATTTATCTATCTTCAGGCCCACAAGTTTGCTCAGCACTACCTCTTTAGTGATAGCTATTGTGTCGGGGTCCTCGCCTCCCATTGCATCCATAACATCTCTTTTTGATATGTTAGACATTGTCCTCCACCATGAAGACTGACACAAAATAGTCATTCAAAGCCTCTCCCATTTCTTCATTATCCAATATCAATTCCCCCTTCTCATCCTCCAAGGGACCTATGGTAACTTTAGCCACCCTTTTCCGCTTTATATAATTATAAATACTTCTACTATCAGTTTTATATTTTGTACTAGTTTATTTTCGTAAGTAATTGCTATCGATGCAATGCTCCTCAGACAGGATGAAGAGGTCAATACTCCCCAATGCTATTAGGCTTTACAATTCAACCGCCAGGAGTAAGATATGTTAAAGTGCCGGGGTTGATTGTATTTAATGTATTTAAGTAAACTACTTAAGAACTTTTTAAAGCTATTATTAATGCTTTTTGAGAGAGTGATTTAGATGCATATCATATTTTTACTGAGTTAAGTATTGTATGTAATTAGTTTTGCTACAACAAGTGTATGGGACATTGGAAAAAATGTTGAATTTCCCCATGGGGATGAATAAAGTATCTATCTATCTATCTATCTATCCTTTCTTTATTGTTCGCTCAGTGGTTCTTCGTTGCTTTTTGAAGTTTTCCCGATCTTCCAGTTTCACACTTCTCTTGGCAACTTTGTACTAATGTTTAAGCACATAATCCTTTTGGTGCCCTCTGGTTAATCCGCAGAATTCCTCGGTATATTAAATGTGGGAATTACATTCACTTCTGATTTTAAAATTTAGCTCATTGTCATTAAAGATAGAAACAAATCGCATCTCCTGGACAAATTACATTAGATATGGTCCAGTCAGGAATCTGGATTTAGTAGAGATCAAATGAAGAAAAATTTAATCATATATATTTAAGTCTGCATCTAAAGGAAGAAGAGTGTTGCAGGAGGGGTGGGTATAAGAGCGGTGGGATAAGTTAAGAAAATTACCTCCAAAACATGAACAGCTGGATGCATGAATATTGGATTTTAGGGAAGGGGCAGTTGATACTTCTCATTAAATTGGGCACGTTCAGTGGGCTGCAGTCATTCTTCTTTCCCCCTTTCTTGAAGGTAGTTGGTTATTTGTTTTCTTTTCCTGTTTTATGCTAATCTAGATGAGACTTTGTATTTCTTGGTTTTTTAGCTGAAAGAAATTGAAGGTTCAGATGGAATGACTGATTCTTGGGAAGCATTGTCTCTTGATATGGAACACTGGAATACACTGCTGAGACAGCTTGAGGATTGCCTGGTTCTCCAAACACTTTTGCTGAGCAAAGGGAATAAACCACCCTGCTGTCATTCTGAACTACTTCCCTGTTTTTCTGTTAAAAAACTATTGGAGGGTGGTCGAGGTAAGAGTCTTTTTATTTGCATGTGTTTGTAAAACTTTTTCTGTGAGGATCCACAAATCTTCCCAAGGTTGTGGGAGCACCTTATTCTGGCAATGGCAATACTGCCCGAATTGTTTATTGGATTGTTTTGAGAAGCAGAAGAATAAAAGTTAGTGCATGATGATGGTGGTTCAGGTACTGTAATAATACCACTAAGCTGAAGCAAACTCGTAGGATTGTCTCTAAGAGCATAGATCATGGAAATATTCTCCCATTTCCTTCCTTAGTCCTTTCAAGTCCGGTTGGATTTTTGTGTATGTATGTTCTCTGAACCATTCTACACTGCTGCAAAAATTCCAGTTGTTATTTGTTTTCTTGGCATATTTTTCAATTAGTGTGCCTTGATACAGTTTGGCTTTTTTTGTTACTGTACTTTCCTGCCAATTTGGATTGTCAGTATTGTAATTATGTTTGTTACCTCATTACTCTAATGTTTTTTTCCCAAACAAAATCAAATATTTATAACAATTATTTTCTTAAACTAATTTATTCTTACAGGAGCAAGAACTGGTCATATAGTGCATAATGCCCGCTCCACTCTTAAATAGGAAAATAACGGTTAAACTTCTACAATTTCTAGTTCTCTCGCCAAATTATTTTATTTCTGTAGTGCATAATAATCTATTTACCTCTTCCTTGAGTGCACTCATTGACTGAAGATTTTCAGTTCTCTGGGTGTCAGTTCAAAAAATATGATACTCCGAGGAAATTCTACTTAGCACATTTTAAACTGAAATGCAAGCATGAGGTTCGTCATTTTATTTTGTTAACCCAGTTTATCAGAAAATTATTTATCAACAAGGAATCAAAAGACCACTAGTCAATTGAAAACTGTTAAGCCACATCATTGGAGTTTTATCTTCCTCAGTCTTTCTCACTGCAGTACTGCAAAGTTTCTGCTGAACTGCAGGTCAAATTCAATTGACATTAACTTCTGGCATTGAGTGGTTGTGCTGAAATATTTGTGGGTGTGCATGCTGGAAGGCAAAGGTCCACGTTGTTGATTCATTTCCTGTTGCATATGAGGAAAAAGAGCCATGCATTAAACATTCTGGTAGGTCAAATATGATGGCAGAATATGGTATTAATGGTAAAACTCTTGGCAGTGTGGAGGATCAGAGGGATCTTGGGGCGCGTGTCCATAGGACACTCAAAACAGCTGCGCAGGTTGACTCTGGTTAAGAAGGCATATGGTGCATTGGCCTTCATCAACTGTGAGATTGAGTTCAAGAACTGAGAAGTAATGTTATAGCTATATAGGACTCTGGTCAGACCCCACTTGGAGTACTGTGCTCAGTTCTGGTCGCCTCACTACAGGAAGGATGTGGAAACTATACAAAGGGTATAGAGGAGATTTACAAGGATGTTGCCTGAATTGGAGAGTGTGCCTTATGAGAATAGGTTGAGTGAACTTGGCCTTTTCTCCTTGGAGCGATGGAAGATAAGAGGAGACCCGATAGAGGTGTATAAGATGATGAGAGGCATTGATCGTGTGGATAGTCAGAAGCTTTTTTCCCTGGGCTGAAATGGCTAACATGAGAAAGTTTTTTTACACAGGGAGTGGTGAGTGTGTGGAATGGTGACTGTGGTGCAGGCGGATGCAATTGGGTCTTTTAAGTGACTCCTGGATAGGTACATGGAGCTTAGAAAAATAGAGGGCTATGGGTAACCTGAGATAATTTCTAAAGTAAGTACATTCTCGGCATAGCATTGTGGGCCGAAGGGATGTAGGTTTTCTATGTTTTTATTAGCGAAATTGAAGTTCTCAACCAAGCTGTTTCCACTGTGCAGCAATGTCCTCCAACAATATAGATCAATAATGAGATCCTGGAACAGGTGAGTCCTTTTCCCATATATTGGAGCACATCTCGAAGAAGATGTCACTGGTGATGAAATTTGCCATCACCTAAGTATGCCATGGCAGCAGTTGGTCATATAAAGAATATTTGAAGACCAAGACATCAAATTCCCAGTGCAAAGCCACATGTACTGTGTACTGTGCAGGAGTGACCCAATCCTATGAAACTATAAAACATGAGTTACCTGTGATGGACTCCTCAGAGCATTGCAGGTGCACCACTACTATCACCTCCACAAAATACTCCAAACCCACTGACAGATTAAATAGATATAAATGACTTCATCCAGACCCACTGAACCCTAATATTTATACTGTACATGAGAGGCTTTTGCAGATAATTAGTATATTATGAATATAGGTTAACAGATATAATTTTAAACAATTGTAGCTGATAATCCCCTTGTCGTTCATGCCTGTAGGCAAAGAGGATAAGAATATGAGAGAGCTGCTGCAATTTTTTGCCACCATTTCAAAAGTTGAGAATCATTCTACCTGAAGCTGGCAATTCATCCTATTGTAAAGATGCAAAATTTCTTAATATCATTTTTAATAGTTCACACTATTCCTCTGTAACAAAAATATCTTTTGTGAAATCAAATACAAGATATTAATTTAGAGCTATACTCATGTCTTGTATTTCCAAACACAGAGTCCATGGCATATTAAAAGTTGAGAGCCCCTGTTTTAATACATTCCACTGCTGTGTACTAATTTCACTTCATGCAGCCATTTCCTGTCTAATTTTGTTACATTACATCTCAACCAAATTGAGTTTGACCTTGCCTAAATTTAGAATTTTAATTCTTTTTTTCCTGTATTTCTACATAAATCATAGAACATTATAGGACAGTACAGGCCCTTTGGCTGACAATGCCTTGCAAGCCTTTTACTCTACTCTAGGATCAGTTCCCCAACTGCAGAGCCCTCCATTTTTCGATCATTGATACGTCTATCTAAAAGTTTCTTAAGTGCCCCTAATGTATCTGCCTCTACCATCACCCTTGGCAGTGCATTTCATGCATTCACCACTATCTGTGTAGATGAACTTGTCTCTGACACTCTCCGCATACTTTCCTATAATCACCTTAATATTATGCACCCTTGCATTAGCCATTTCTGCCCTGGGAAAAGTGTCTTTGGCTATCCACTCGATCTGTGCCTCTTATTACCTTGTATGCCTCCGATCAAGTGACCTCTCATCTTTCACACTAGAGAGAAAGGGCCTAGCTCGCTGAGTCTATTTTAGTAATTATGCTAGATATAGCTGAATTATTATCACCATCCAAATGACCATTTATTCCAGCAGTTATCCCTAAACCTGATTATGAATGACTCTTCTCCTTTAGAGCTTGCCAAATGCTATTTCTAAAAATAAAATGTCCTTGAATATATAGCCAACTCAACATACTACTAAAGATACATTCCTTTTGCGATATCTTTATCTTAGTTAACGTGCATGTATTGAAATCCTTGTTGTAATTGCCCTATTAAATTTCCCACATACCCTAACTGCATATTTGCCCTTCTAATCTACTGTTATTGCTCTGCATGTCATCTCAGGCCAGAATTAACAAGTGCGTTGTTTGTGAAATAGGCTTTAACTTAATGTGACACACACAAAATGCTAGTCAGACAGCATCCATGGGAATGACGTTTTGGGCGAGACCCTTCTTCAGGACTGATGCTGTCTGAGCTGCTGAGTTCCTCCAGCATTTTGTATGTGCTGCTTTGGATTTCCAGCATTTGCAGAATTTCTTGTGTTTATGCTTAACTTAATGTTCTATAACCTACTGTACTTAATTATCTGTATCTGTACGTATACCCCAGGGGTTGTTGCTGACGGTGTGGCAAAATGGATATTCAAACTGGATCTTACTCCAAGTATTCTGAAACAGGCGCATCAGTCCAGAAGATTGGGAAGTGCCGAAGAGCCAATGGAAGAAGAACACAACATTCTCTTCTATGAGAAATGCAGAGAGCTCGGCTTGGAACAGATATTAGGTAAGAGGAGCCTGAAGATAATACTTCACTTTTTCCCAGTAAAAAGTCTAGGCATGTGGGTTCTGGAGATTAGCATACCTGTGCATTTTGATCTGCATGTTTGGTTCCATTCTGGGGTTTGGTTTATGGTGTGGTTCTGATATATGGAAGAGATGGAGTTGTGCTGATGGAAATGGAGGTGGATATTTGTACAGTTACGGATGGTCTCATTTAATGTTTTCTATTCTTTCAGAGTTTCTCCAGTTGACCTATGAGCGATTTCCATACAGTCTAGAAGCTGATGTTCTTCATGCACATTGCTGTTGGGAATATGTAGTGCAATGGAACAAAGATCCAGAGGTAACTAGAATAAATAAAAACTCTTTAGATTTAATTTTAAAAGTAACTTCTACACTTCACTGAAATTATTAACTGCCTGAAAGCTAATAGTTAAAACTAAGTGTTCATAAATTCCCAGTTTAGTTTGTAATTTTATTGACAACTAGGATTAATGTTCTTTTATATGGATGAATTTTCTAAGATACATTACCGCAGTATGTGGTTGGTGTGATGCTTTTCCAGCTCGGGGCATTCTGGCATTTGGGATTCAATTCTTGCGCCATCTGTAAAGGGTTTGTACATTCTCTGGGTGCTCTGGTTTCCTCCCACAGATTAAAGATGTAGCAGTTAGTAGGTTACTTGGTCATTGTAAATTGTTAAATAGGTGGGTTGCTGGGCAGTACGGCTGGTTAAGCCGGAAATATCTGTTCCGTGCTGCATCTCTAAATAAAATCTTAAGAATTACACATAAGTATCCTGTACTGATGTCATTTTATTTTTTTTACCACGTTAACTGGATTGGAGTTATACATTTTTAATGAATCCAATGGTCATTGATTGATTCAATGTTTAAATTTAATTACATAGTGCTAGAACACCGGAATGAGCCTTTTGGCCCTAAATGACTGTGCTGATATTGCCACTTTTAACTAATCCCACATGACCTATCTCCTCCTGTTTTCTGCCTGTCTAAATGCTTCTTTAACATTATAATAATATCTACTTCTACCACTTCCCTGACATTCTCTTTGTAAAACAAAAAGATCATGCCCTGTAAACCTTTAAAAACCTTTTAATACCCTGTAGTATTTGGCAATATCCACTGGGGGTGGGGGAGAGGACTCTGGCTATCTATCTAATTTATGCCTCTCATAATCCTACATACTTGTATCAGGTCTCCCCTCTTGCGTCTGATGCTCCAGAGAAAACAATCTGTCTGTCCATCCTCTTATTATTAATACATTCTAGTCCTGGCAACATCCTGGTAAACCTGTCCTGCACCCTCTCCAAAGCCTCCATGTACTTCCTGTAAACACAAGTTCTAGAGTTCTAGCTGATTATATAAGAACAATTTTGCAGGCTGAAAATGCAGAATAAGTAATCTATCTGATGTATTGATTGTTTTGGAACCTCAGTGAATTCCAGTCACAACTTCGGTGTTGGACTTACTAATAGTCTTTCTGCATGACCATGTAGGGCCTTTCCATGAGCAAAACACTGAAAGTAATTATGAGTTTCACTCATGAAAGTTATTTCTTTTCTTTAGACAATAGGAACACCATTACCATTACCCTTGCTCAAAGAAAAAGATAAATTCCATTTCTCTTTTTGGCTGCCCTTTAGTTTAACTAAATTATTTAAAATCTGTTCCCTCCTTTGAGCGGAACCTCAAAACCCATTTTCATTTATCACCAAGGCTACTTGCTTCCATCCTGGAAGTCATACGTTTATACATCTGCGTCGCCAAATCTTAGCCAGCCTTCCACATTCCATGATGGTTCATCACCAATTCATATAAAACTTTGCTTTTATCTTGTCCTGCCAACCAATCATCAATGTTCTTATGCCGTACTCTGAGTCCTAGTTAACCTTAACAATACCTGCTCTCCAAATCTTTGTTCTATCAGAAAACTTGGATGTTCACATTCCTTTAGCTGTAATTTCTTGTGCAATTATTGTCATTCTGAGTCCTCTTCTTTGCTGTGTCATTAACTTAAGTGTACGCTAAGAATTGGAATATTTCCATAAATCCCTCCTACTTTGAAACATTCACTCATTAAACTATTGATTCTACTCCTTGCACCTTTACCTGTGGTTCAGTGTGATATGAAATGATTTGTGATTTTTTTTCATTAAAGAAAATAAGTGCACATTGATTTTGATCAATTCTGTTAATTTTGTTCAACTCTTGTCCTTTAATATGTGGTTTTGAAAGTATACTAGAGTTTAATATTGTAATTTGAGGGCTTTAAATACTCAGCATTTATACTTTGCTTAGCATTTATATTTTGATAATCTAATGAAATTAGTACTTGAATATTTCATAATGGCTCTTGTGGTTTTAAAGTCAGATGAGAGCTATGGTTTCAGTTTCTGCTTTCTCTTCATTTCTAGGAAGGCCGATTTTTGAGCAGATCTGTGGATCATTTGAAATGCATTGCCAACGGTCATGTTCAGCGGGGTTAGTACATGTCATGTTACCACAAAAACACCCCACAAATTCTGCATGTATAATTTAAGTACTTAGCTAAGGCTTGGAAAAGAGTTGAGTTCAGTCTTTACAAGGACTCCTATACTTCATTAAAGAGGTCTTTCAGAGCTCAAAACTGTCAGGGAATTGGGAGACTAAAATTAATCAGAGAAGACAAACACGGGCCATTATTACTCTTCATGATGACTATGGGGCAATGAGTGGCTTCAGTAGAGGAGAGTGATCTTATCTGGTTTATCTGATCTGGGAATGGATGGCTAAATTAGTTATGCAATTAATATCCTGATTTGGTTGTTATTTGGGCATCATTAGAACCATAGAACAGTACAGGCCCTTCAGCCCTCCATGTTGTGCTGACCCATATAATCCTTAAAAAGAAGTACTAAACCCACACAACCCCATAACCCTCTATTTTTCTTTCATCCATGTGCCTGTCCAAGCGGCTCTTAAATACCCCTAATGTTTTAGCCTCCACCACCATCCCTGGCAAGTCATTCCAGGCACTCACAATCCTCTGTGTAAAAAAACACTTACCCCTGATGTCTCCCCTAAACTTACCTCCCTTAATTTTGTACATATACCCTCTGATGTTTGCATTGAAATATTTATTCAAGCAGAGAAATTCATTTTCCTGCTTCCTGTGAATTGAAGCATGGCCTTGCATAATAAGGAGCTTTTCATTCCATTGTCAGTCTCATTTCTCCAAGTTCCTTAGAAGTGTTGCAAATAACAAGCTGCTAAAGAAACTCAATGGGTCAGTCAGCTTCTGTGGAGGCAAAGAGACAGTCGACACTTTGAGTCCAGTCCTGCCTTTAGGATTTGATTGCAGGAAATTTCCTGATGACAGAATGTAATATAGAGGTTACAGAATCCTGTACTTGATTTCTGCAGCATTTTAAACCACTTGCAATGAAATGGTAAAATTTTTGTACACATCTTGTGTAGTAGCAAATTATGAAGGAGATAAGTTATAAATAAATACGAAGGTGATAAAAGTATATACAGTGGATTCTGGTTAATTGGAGCAAAAGAGCAAAAACTAATCAAGAAAATAGCTGGGATTCCCTTTCTTTATTTGGGACACTATATTGCTTAATTGGGGCAGCAGACTGTTGCTGAACAGTCCATTATCTGTTATCAACAATCTAACAAACTCTGTCTTAAATATTCATAAACACTTGGCCTCCACAGCTACCTATGGCAAAGAATTTCACAAATTCACCACTCTCTGGTTAAAGAAATTCCTCCTCATCTCCATATAACCATATAACAATTACAGCACGGAAACAGGCCATCTCGGCCCTTCTAGTCCGTGCCGAATGCTTACTCTCACCTAGTCCCACTGACCTGCACTCAGCCCATAACCCTCCATTCCTTTCTGTCCATATACCTATCCAATTTTAATTTAAATGACAATGCCGAACCTGCCTCCTACCACTTCTACTGGAAGCTCGTTCCACACAGCTACCACTCTCTGAGTAAAGAAATTCCCCCTTGTGTTACCCATAAACTTTTGCCCCCTAACTCTCAACTCATGTCCTCTTGTTTGAATCTCCACTACTCTCGATGGAAAAAGCCTATCCACGTCAACTCTATCTATCCCCCTCATAATTTTAAATACCTCTATCAAGTCCCCCTCAACCTTCTATGCTCCAAAGAATAAAGACCTAACTTGTTCAACTTTTCTCTGTAACTTAGGTGCTGAAACCCAGGTAACATTCTAGTAAATCTTCTCTGTAACTATCTCCATTTTGTTGACATCTTTCCTATAATTTGGTGACCAGAACTGTACACAATACTCCAAATTTGGCCTTACCAATGCCTTGTACAATTTTAACATTACACTCTAAAAGGATGTCCATCTATTCTGAGGCTGTGTCTTCTGGTTTTAGACTCTCCCACCATAGGAAACGTCCTCTTCATATCTACTCCATCAAGGTTTTTCAGCATTTGATAGGTTTCAATGAGGTCACCCCGCATTCTTTTGAATTCTAATGAATACAGACCCAGAGCCATCAGATGTTTTTCATATGACAAGCATTCAATCCTGGAATCATTTTCGTGAACCTCATTTGAACCCTCTCCAGTTTCAGCACATCCTTTCTAAGGGGTCCAAACTGTTCAGAGTACTCCAGGTGAGGACTCACCGGTGCTTTATAAAGTCTCAGCATTCCATCTTTGCTTTTATATTCTAGTCCTCTTGAAATAAATGCTAACATTGCATTTGCCTTCCTCACCAGACTCAACCTGCAAATTAACCTTTAGAGAATCCTGCACAAAGTCTCCGAAGACCCTTTGCATATGATTTTTTAACATTTTCTCTCCACTTAGAAGGTAGTCAACCCTTTCATTTCTTCTACCAAAGTGTATGACTGTACACTTCCCAACATTGTATTCCATCTGGCATTTCTTTGCCCATTCTCATTTGTCTAGGTCCTCCTGTAGCCTCTCTACTTCCTCAAAACTATCTGCTCGCCCCTCCACCGAGGGGCAAGTTTATCGTCTGTAAACTTTACAACAAAGCCATCAATTCCATCATCCAAATCATTGACATATAACGTAAAAAGAATCAGTCCCAACATAGACCCCTGTGGAACACACTAGTCACTGTCAGCCAACCAGAAAAGGCTGCCTTTATTCCCACTCTGCCTCCTGCCAATCAGCCAATGCTTGCTTTATCCATGCTAGAATCGTTCCTGTAATACCATGGGTTTATTGCTTGTTAAGCAGCCTCATGTGGCATTTGTCATTGGCCTTCTGAAAATCCAAGTGCACAACACAAACCAATTCTCCTTTGTCTATCCTGCTTGTTATTTCTTTAAACAATTCCAACAGATTTCTCCGGCAAGGTTTTCCTTTGAGAAAAGTCATGCTGACTACAGCCAATTTTATCATGTGCTTCCAAGTACCCTGAGGCCTCACCAGCAATTGGAATAGTTCCAATGGCAATGCAAATATATAATTATTTTGTTTTTTTTTATTGGTAACTTTTGAATACTGGTAGTTTCTGTCTCCATTAAATGTGAGTAACAATCTATATTGGCTGGAGGATTACATTGATTTGGAAGGCTGGTGTTATCTGCTCAGATCAGGGCAAGGCTCATACAGTAAAATATTTCATAGGTGTATTTAAATCTGAGTGACAGATTGGAGACTAAAGTAGGTTCAGGAACCAAAAAGATGGACCCACTGGAATTTCTGAAATGATTTGGACTGTAATCATACTGGGGTAAAATTATTCCTTAATTATTCCTTATTATTATGCAATATGGAATATTCCTTATATTCTGTAAGAAATATAAATTATTAAATTGCAAGAATAGTTACTGAACCATAACAAAACATGGAAAACTTAGAGAATAGTTCTATTCTGGCACAGAGTTTGCAGTTCCACTGTCACATTCATGTGCCTGTGTATTGGATTTGAATTGTAACTTTGCAGTAGTTTCAGTTCTAAATATAGAATTTCAAGCTTTTGGCATAAAATCTAAAATATTTTGGTTTTCTAATTTGCATAATGTTCATGTATTCTTTGGATGAGATCAAAGCATTTGTACTCTCCTCTTTGCAGGTATTGCTGTAATGATGTGGAATACTTTTATTGTAAAGAGGCTGTCAGCTGCTGCTTACCTAATGGATAAGGTAAAAGCTGGGCCAGCTTGTAAAATAATTGCCCTTATGTTCAAGATACAAATTGATTAATGCCTATTCTATACAATGCTCCTGCTGGTTCTAAAATTTATTGCAGGAATGGCATCCCAAGACAAACAGAAAAATTCTGTTCTGATGAAAGGTCTCAGTACAAAACATCAACTCCGTATTCTTCTCCATAGATGCTGCCTTTAAAACCTCCAGCATTTTGTGCGTGTTACTCTGGATTTCCAGGATATACAGAGTTTCGTTTGTTTGTGAAAGATTTTTGTAGATGTTTATATTTAAATAGGATGTTTAATATCTCACCTTGGAATACTAGTTGTGCATTAGGGGTAAGTGAAATAAAAGTGAATCTAAAGAACTGCATAGAACACAAAAATAAAAAAGGAAAAGTGGCAGTGTTACCATGTTAGCCTAAAGCACCAAACAATCTGCTGAAACAGATAATGTTCAAATCTCAAGCTTATTTTGTGGACTTGTAAATAGAACCCCGGAACTGTACAGTACAGAAATGGGTCCTTTGGCACAATGTGTCCATGTTGAGCTTTTTGCCCATCTACCTTAATCCCGTTTGTCCACATGCTGTACAAATCTTTTTAGGCCTTACCTATTATAAATGTCTCTTAAATACAGTAATTGTATCTGAATCTACCAGCTCTTTTGCCAGTGATTTCCAGATATTAGCCACTTTGTTTCCTTAAATAAAAACAATCCTCTTAAATCCCCTTTAAAACTTCCTACACTCAGCTGAAAACTAGCCTCTCTTTTTTTTGATATGTCAACCATGGGGGAATAAGATTCTATTTACCCTCTCTATTCCTCTTAATTATCTTTATCAGAACACTCTTGACCTCCTTCCTTCCAGGAAAAAGAAACCCAAACTATCCAATCTGCACCCCCACCCCCCTCAACAGCTGAAATCCTCCAGTCTAGGCAGCATCCTGGTAAAAGTCCTTTGCACTCTTTCTAACATAATTACATCCTTTCTAACTATGTTAACCAACTGCAGTCTACCCATTGGTTTGTAAAGTTACAATATAATGCCCCAACTTTTATTCTGTTTTCTGATCTATGAAGAAAACATGTCAGATGGATACCAGAAACTGTTGTTCCCTTGCATTTTAGAAAATATCAGTGTGATTATAAATTAGAAAATTGGAAATGCTTTGGAAGAGCAGTAATAACTCCCAAAGAAGTTGAAAATTTGATTTCTGTTGTTGGCATAAAGATATCTTTATGTTGTTGACCTTGGTGATCTGTGGAAATATGTTTCACTGTTTATTGTTATGTACATGGACATGCTTATTTCAAAATTAGAGTAACTAGCACTTAGTAAGGAGACTAACGATGTATTGACTTCAGATTGTTCACAGTATTCCCTTCAACAATAACAATGCCAACAGTGGTTTGGATTGTAATCCAGAAACAAGGGATATTGGGTCTGTGCAGCCTGTGTCAAATTGGAACATCCTCCTGTTTCAGTGATAGGATGCTTTTAAATTATTATTACTTTTTTTGCAAACTGCTCTTTATGCATAATATAAGTAAATTCGCAGATTTACCATGTCCTTTGCCATGGAGCAAAGTAAAAACAAAACGTGTTTAAACATTCAGGTATTGATTTTTAATTGATGTAGAAGTTCAGAATCAGGTTTAATATCATTGTCATATGTTGTAAAATTAAACTATAAATTAAAATGTCTATATTAAAAATTAAATAAGTAGTGTAAAAAACAGAAAAAATAGTGAAGTAGTTTACATGTATTCACTGTCCATTCAGAAATTTGATGATGGAGGGGAAGAAGCTGTTCCTGAAATGTAGAGTGTGTGTCTTCAGGGTCCTGTACCTTCTTGATGATAGTAAAGAAAGGAGGGCATGCACTGGGTGTTGGGGGTCCTTGGAGATGGATGCTACTTTTTTAAGACATTGTCTTTTGATGGTGTCCTTGATGCTGGGGAGGTTAGTGCCCATGATGAGCTGACTGAGTTTACATGTACTGAAATCAAATCAACATGTGCAAAGGTTAACTGATGCATGTGAGTTTGTTTTATCTAAGGAATTGAAAGATTTATTGTTACTATTAAAATCTTCAATTGCTGCAACACCTTCCTACTTCTTCTGGCATTACAAAGAAATACCTTAATCTCAAGGCTGGCTAAATGTAATTTCTCGTCAACTTAATCATGAAGGAGTGTACTAAAATTAATTGTTCTTTTTGCTAGGTTGGGAAGGCACCAAAAGACAGACTCTGCAGAAGAGTGAGTATTGGATTAAGATTTTGGTATGCTATTTGGCCCAGCTAATCTTTATTGGTTTCCTTTGCATTTCCTTTTCTTGTTACTTGAACTGAAAAATGGGGAAATTCCCTTGTATTTGAAGAGGGTCCAAGGTGAACTGTAGTATCAGAGTTCAGTTCACTGTGAAATATCATATGTAGTATGCCATTGCAGACCCCATCTTAAAATTTGACTGAAGCCTACAAACTGTATTTTCATGGTTGAATCCTTGATGTGGTATACATAAATTACTGCACAGTTATATATCATTGTGTTTGAACATGTATGAGTTGCTTTGTGTTCTATAAGTACATTTATTAAGCTTGCTTTGTAGATGTTTAATAATTAAAAATTATTATCCAGATATATTCTTTGTTTGAAGAACTGCACTTTGCTATCGGTCCTATTATTGCTTTGCCTGTGTTTAGTTTAATAGCTGGAACAAAACCCCTGACTGATATTCCAGATCACCTACTGTGACTACTTATGAGGATTTGTCATTTCCAGGTTTTCCATTTCAAAGCTAGCGCTAAGTGCTGAATATCAGTGAATATTGTCAACTTTTGTAGAGTCAGTCTGAACCCAAGGCTTAACTAGTTAATTTGGAGACATTCTAGTTCTCTTTTTTCCCCCCAAATCTCTTCAATTTGATCCTATCCCTCTGCTTGAAAGAAACACAAATTTCAAAGGCCAGGCAACACACACAAAATGCTGGTGGAACGCAGCAGGCCAGGCAGCATCTATAGGAAGAAGCACTGTCGACGTTTCCGGCCGAGACCCTTCGTCAAGACTAACTGAAAGAAGAGATAGTAAGAGATTTGAAAGTGGAGGGGGAGGGGGAAATCCAAAATGATAGGAGAAGACGGGAAGGGGAGGGATAAAGCTAAGAGCTGGAAATTTGATTGGCAAAAGGGATACACAGCTGGAGAAGGGAAAGGATCATGAGACGGGAGGCCTAGGGAGAAAGAAAGAGGGAGGGAAGCACCAGAGGGAGATGGAGAACAGGGAAGGAGTGATTGTGAGAGGGGCAGAAAGAGAAAGGGGGGGGGAAGAGAGAGAGAGAGAGAGAGGAATAAATAAATAAACAACTAAGGGATGGGGTAAGAAGAGGAGGAGGGACATTAATGGAAGTTAGAGAAATCAAAATGTCCATGCCATCAGGTTGGAGGCTACCCAGGCAGAATATCAGGTGTTGTTCCTCCAACCTGAGTGTGGCTTCATCTTGACAGTAGAGGGAGGCCATGGATAGACGTATCAGAATGGGAATGGGACGTGGAATTAAAATGTGTGGCTACTGGGAGGTCCTGCTTTCTCTGGTGGACAGAGCACCTATGATCTGTCTTCCCTTCTCCAGCTGTGTATCCCTCTTGCCAATCAACTTTCCAGCTCTTTATCCCTCCCCCTCCTGTTTCCTATCATTCGGATTTCCCCCTCCCCCTCCCACTTTCATATCTCTTACTATCTTTTCTTTCAGTTAGTCCTGACGAAGGGTCTCGACCCAAAACGTTGACTGTACTTCTTCCTATAGATGCTGCGTTCTACCAGCATTTTGTGTGTGTTGCTTGAATTTCCAGCATCTGCAGATTTCGTGTTTGTGTTTCAAAGGCCAGTCTCAATCTTGATCATTCCCTTGTTTTGTTTTTATTTTATGTTTATCAGTCACTAATTATGTGGAGGAGTTCTCCTCAACTCTGGTTTAATTCCAATTTTTAATGGTAATTTTAATATCAGACCACCGTTAAAACATCCTGAATGTTAACAGACCTTGATCTCTTAAGTATTCCCATGGTTACACATGTAACTCTGTGGCAGGCGCTCATTTTATTTTTGGAAATGCACAAGACGTATGCCTAGGAGGGGGAAGCAACTCATGGTGATGAGGTTTGGAATAACTTTGCTCCTGTATCCAGTTCCAGTGAGATGGTGTTTTTAGCTTTCTCAGTTCTTCACAATTCAATTTTATATATTGAGGAAGTGGCAGGAAATGCAGCCACTTTCTCTCAATGAGTGCTTAGTGCACTTGACAATCTTTCTAAAGCTACCAGCAGAAGCTTGAAGGCAGGTGATGCATCCATTTGATTTTTCAATTGGGTTAAAGGGTGATAGCAACAATGAGCCCCAAGTTGATCTATTTTTTTTTCTATGCTTGTACTTTTTATAATCATAAGCTTCTTCTCTGTTAAGGATGTGGGCATGAGTGACACGGCCATGACTTCTTTCCTTGGTTCTTGTTCACTGCTGATTCAAACTTTAATGGAGGTAATGCAACAGGTTAATGTATTTTAAACAACTTTATCGTTTAAGGCATAGTGCTTTTCAATATACAGATAAACTATTGTAGAATCAGAAAAAAACCTTCCTTTTACTCTTTAGTCATCCAAGAAATAAAAGTACCTCAAAATCATCTTCCTTGCATTCTTGGTATTTAGACGACCAGATTCTTGCAATTTATTGATGAATTTGAGCTAAGATAACTTAATAGTATCAGAATATCAATTAAAAAGAGTTATTGTACTGGGGATTGTGGTTTTCTAAATATTACCTGTAATTGAGGGACTGATGAGAATGACATGAAAGTTGAAGAGATTAAAAGTGATAAAGAGACCTGCTGGAATGAGCGGCCTGTTCTGTATAATTTATATAAGTGGTATAAAATTATGCACGCCTCATGTTGTACTTTTGGAAATTTGTTTTAGGCTGAAATTAGAAGTGATGAGATGAAGGAGCCAATTCTGGAGATAGAAGACACCTGGTCAGCTATAGAGGGTCCAACATCAATTGTGGATCTGGCTCTAGAACAAAGACATGTTCATTATCCATTAGCTGAACACCACTACATTCTGATTGTTGTTATGCATGGAATAATGCTTTTTGGAATAAAATCTGTCAAAATATTTAGTCTATTTGATAGTAAGGTATGATACTTGCCAGGTAATGATTTCTTGTTTATTGTTTATAAACGTAAATACTATTACTCGGTATGCATTTAAAACAATATTTTAAAGTCTACACTCCAGAAATTACATTAGTACATCTAATACTTTTATTTTTTCCCCATGGTCAGGCAACTATTGTACTAAATTCATGTTATCTAAGACAATTATGAAATTTGTAAGTTGTTGCCTTAATTTATAATCTAATTTTTATTTTGTGCATCATTTTGAAGTGTAAGTGGAATATTGCATCTAACTGTGTGGACAACGAATATCTCAACTATATTGTTCTGTATTTATCTTTAGGGCAAAAATGCATTTTTCAAGGAGTTGACTTCAATTCAATTGTTGCCAAGTGGTGATATGGACCCTAACATCATCTCCCTCAGGCAACAGGTAGTAAGATCTTTGCAGAAATGGCTCATTAATCTTGTGTTCATTAGAAATTGATAAATTGCATCTGTTGGTAGAAATATTGCAGTAACACTCTAGTGTAAAAGTATTGGAAACTACTATTAAAATATTGTAAGACATGATTGTACAACTGTTGCATGTACATTCTACAAGATGGTGAATTAAAATATTTCATTCTGCAGTTTCTTGGGAACAAATTTATTTTGGGGATCAGAGTTCAAATACAAATCTCTCTCAAGTTAAATTAAGCAGACGGAATCCATAGCACAAATCTGATTTACTCTTTTGCCATAGAGTATTCTGAAAAGACCACATTTTCCAAAAGATACAGCTTTATTCATCAGCTGTTATGCTTTCAAATGTTCCAGAACTGTTGCCTCTCTTCCAACACGTAAAATGTTGAATTATCACAATTTTTGAAAAAAAAATCAATTTTTCCAACATTTCACCAGATCTAGTGACTTTCCCATGCAGTAACCTGTATTCATTGTATTCCAGTTCTTAATAAAATTAGTCAGTGCTGCAGTCCAAGAACTAGTGAAACCTCAAAGGACTGTGAATGCTGCTGAACATCAATCTTATGAAGAGCAAGACTGGCCCTCGGTGGCAGTAGAGCTGTCTCAGAACCTCCAAGTAAATGAAGATGTTATTCGACGACATCATGTGTGTGAACTATACAGTCATGGAATTGACCACATTGGTGAAGAGGTAAGAATGTTATTATTTCAAATGGATAAGTAAAGAAATACAGTATCCAGAGTCATAGAGCATAGTAATAGTTTTCCTTTCGCCTATCTATACTAATCCCATTTTCCCGAATTTACCACACCACCAGAAATGCCTTGCAATTTCTTAAACCACTATGAGTCTCTACCTTTGCCTTCCTTTAGACAGAGCCCAAATTGACTCCTTACTTAACCTAGAGCTTACTACAGCCAATATTATTTCCTTTACTGTAACACCTTTGTAAAACAAAAAAAAGTTTAATCACTAATCTGAAAGATTGGCTCTGAAGGTGCCACGTAACGGTGCATGTACATTTCAGCCTAAGTTGTTCTCTAGTTCAGAAATATAGCTTTGGACTTTCAATCATATGACTTGGTGGCAGTGAGCCAGGTAATCTGAAACAGTACTGTGAGATTTCTCCTTGTTGTGTTTATGAAGAGATGGCGGTTTCTCCTTGTTGAAACCTCTGATATAGCTGTTTCTAACTTCTCAATTTTAATTCTCTTGGACCTGATCTAAATGTTCCAGGAAGAAGTATGAAATTTTAAGCCCCTCTTGGTGAAGATGTTGTTTGTTTTTACTGACTTTTGTGATATTTAGCATCATTACTCATTCTAGTGGGTCTATTTGACCGTTGCCAGCAAAGCCTGCTGTTTTGCCAGTTTTTCCCCAACTATCCGGCTATATTGTACAATAGGCAAATGCATTAAATTCAAACTGCCATTTCTACACAAGGAAAATCAAATGGCTATACTCAAATATGTTTCAATTGGCAAAGACAATAGGCTTTTAAAATGTCAGGTCAGTCATTTTGACAGGACTGATGGGGGGGGGGGGAATGATGAGAAATTAGCTAAAGTGGGTATACTGAAAGATAATACTATACTAGTTCTTGAAGTACAAAAACAATGTATAGATACACCAAGCAAAGAAGCAATTCACCTCTATTGCAAAGAAATTAGTGAATAAGGATAACAAAATCTTGATACAATTACACAAGGTGACACAGATGAAAACAAAGTAGAATAGATTCACCTGGTTTGTAGTTTTCCAGTAGGCAGAGATTAAAAATGATTCTGCTTTTTGGGCTTAAAAGAATGACAAGTAATCTAGTTAAATCAAGACATACGAGGTTCTAGAAGTGACAAGGTAAGTGTTGACAGGTTACTTTTTTTCTAGCTGCTACGTCTACCATAGGTTGCCCACACTTTTGGGACTAGTGGTTTCTCTCCTTTTCTGAACAGACTACAACTCAACATTGTTGTTAAGTTTTTGTTTTAAATGAATGATGTATTAGTCATTGAGGCCTTGGCATGCATTAAAATTAAGTGGCATATGATTGTTTAATATTCTTTATGAACAATCTACTGTGTATAAGTTGCATGCATGAACACTGAAACATATCACAACCAGCATGTTAAGGTTTAGCAATAGTGAAAGTTATAGCTAGGAAATCTGAAGTGTCAAATATGATGGCAGAATATTGCATTAATGGTAAGACTCTTGGCAGTATGGAGGATCAGAGGGATCTTGGGGTCTGAATACATAGGACACTCAAAGCTGCTATGCAGGTTGACTCTGTGGTTAAGAAGGCATATGGTGCATTGACCTTCAACAATTGTGGGATTGAGTTTAGGAGCCGAGAGGTAATGTTGCAGCTATATAGGACCCTGGTTAAACCCCACTTGGAGTACTGTGCTCAGTTCTGGTCGCCACACTACAGGAAGGACATGGAAACTATAGAAAGGGTGCAGAGGAGATTTACAAGGATGTTGCCTGGATTGGGGAGCATGCCTTATGAGAATAGGTTGAGCGAACTCGGACTTTTCTCCTTGGAGCAACAGAGGATGAGAGGTGACCTGATAGGGGTATACAAGATAATCAGAATCAGAATCAGACTTTAATCGCCAAGTACCTATGCACATACAAGGAATTTACTTCCGGCAGATGTTGTCTCTCTGCTCATAACAATAATAATGATAAATATAAATGAAAATATAAATTGTACATACAGGTAGTGCATTGATGATACAGGTAATGCATAGTGCATTAATGAGAGGCATTGATCGTGTGGATAGTCAGAGGCTTTTCCCCAGGGCTGAAATGGCTAGCACAAGAGAGCACAGTTTTAAGGTGCTTGGAAGTAGGTACAGAGGAGATGTCAGGGTAGGTTTTTTTTATGCAGAGTGTGGTAAAGAGAATGGGCTGCCGGCGGCGGTGGTGGATGGCTACATGGAGCTTAGAAAAATAGAGGGCTATAGGTAAAGGTAGTTCTAAGATAGGGACATGTTCGGCATAGCTTCATGGGCCGAAGGGCCTGTATTGTGCTGTAGGTTTTCTATGTCCATCATCTGAGGCAGTGACACTTAACTTTCCCATTATCTGTACCCCGGCATTTACTACCAGGTAGGACTTTGCATGTGGCTGGTATCTGGCCTCAGGTGTTTAGGTGTGCTCCTTCACTGGAACAAATTCATGATTTGAACATTTGTGTTATAAATCTTAAAGGCACGGGAATCAGGATTTGATTATTTAAAACAGAAATGGAAACATTTAACAATGACAAAAATGTTGGGAGAATTTGGCATTTGTGGAAAGAGAACACAGTTAATGTTTTGGTCAGGGATCTTTTGGAATTAAGCAACTGGTTTACATTTTGAATGGCGGATTAATTCCAGCATCTACAGTTTTACTTTATAGGAAATGTTACACGCTGTGGATAACTAATTAAATTCTCTAACCCAATAATGGAGGACCAGGCTTTTGAGTGTACATAAGGCTGACTAGAATTGTGGCTGGGGAAGGAAAATGCATTACTACTTATGTGATCTCAAGGGAACATGTAGTGCATAATCATCCCTTGTGATTAACTTTGTGCAGGAAAGGTTAGTGACTGGGAAGTTAAATGTCTTATATGGTGGTTGGTTTCTGGTTGATTAATATAGGGGTTAGCTTGGAGCATTTGTGTTGCCTATATTACATCCATTGCAATGAACAAAACCAAAATTTGCATTAGGATGTAATTAAGCTTTTAAATATAATGATGAACATTTGGGGAAATGGCTATTTTCCATGAATGTTGTATGATTGAAGCTTTAAAAGTTTGTTAGTGAATGGAATAAATCTGTCTTTTGAACTGACTTTTTCTTTGTCATCTGCTCAGGCAATTCTCCAAGTTCATGATCAAGAGGTCTTGGCATCCCAGTTGCTTGTGCTTACTGGACAGAGGCTTGCATATGCTTTACTTCATACTCAAACCAAGGAGGGAATGGAACTGCTGGCCAGACTCCCTCCAATGTTGTGCACTTGGCTTAAGGCAATGGTAAGTATAGGTAACATATTCCATCTAATAAATGACAAAAGAGTTAAAACATGCATTCCAATTCTTTTATGAAAATTATTTCAAAAAATCACTAATCTGATTTTGGCATACACAATTTATGTATAATGCATTTTTCTGTTTTAAGAAATTATGATTGCATTGAAATATTGTTCAATATATTCTCAATGTGTTGCCCTTAGTTTGGGGAAGAATAACATTTCTCTTTCAATGTAATAAAGAAGAATTTATTACTTTTTATTAATCACATTATGTATGACTTCCAGAATCCTCAGGATCTTGAAAACAAAGATGTGCCAATTGCAGCAACAGCTCAATTGGTGAGGAAGGTGATAGAACTCTTACCTGAAAACCACGGGCAATACAGCCTGGTGCTGCACCTGTTAGAAGCGGTTGATGCCATTTCATCATTGTGACAAGAGTCTTATTTAAGGTGGTTGATGGTTTCCAGATTTGACCAGCTGGGAAAAGTTTGGATCATTGATGTATATTTGTCATTTTGTTACAGATAATCATGTTACTGACTGTTTCACATTTAACACTTTTAGTACCCATCTGTAAATTCTTATTCTAGTACCCAAATACCTATGCATGTTCAAGGCTGCACACTAGTAAGCTTTGTTTCAGCTTTTTCATTTATTGTTAAAATGGTATTGGTCTCAGAAGATGCAATATTCTCTGTGTTGCTTTAACTATGTAAAATAGGTGGCAGCTTAAAGGAAGTTTATACCTTAAGGTATAATGTCGTGAATGAAATGCATAGCAAGTGATCTTTGGATATTTATACCAAGCATAAATCTATGGTTTTAAATCCTCACTGTTGAAGATGGACATACAAGCATTTTGCAAATTTTCTGAGGCACTAACTAACCTGAACCACACCAAGAATAGTAATGACTTATTTAATGATGCCGTATGTCACTAAAATAAAGGCAAAATTGTAGTTTATTTTGTTAATGTAAAAGATAAATGTTTCTATTCTTTCAAGTTTTCCCCTAAACCAGTATCTTTCTATGTGGATAATAACTAAGGGGTGGTTAAATATTTCCACACTAAGCAGTAGACACCACCTCTGATTGTAAATAATTCCTCTAAATAAAAACTTGTACCAAAACTAAGTTGCTGTGCCTATACGATACTAATTTGCTGGTTTAAAAATTGTAGAGAAATGACTATAGAGGGTAAATTTGATGTAACCAGTTGATTTACATCTGCAAAAAATTATTTTGCATTATCTAAGAATTTTAAATATTTGCAGTATTTAACTACCTGAACAAGCTGGTTAGCTGAACCTATTGAATACAATGGTAAGACTCTCACTATACTTTGATTACTGATAATGTAACATATTTCTCTACAATTCTCCTTTAGAGTTTATATTTCAGTCTGAAAATTAAAGACACTAGCTAGTGTGATAATCATGTTATGAATATCATCTTCATCTGTCTTTTGGCGAAGATTCAATACCTAAGCCTTTAAAAGTAGCTGCTCTTTGCTTAATTGACAAATGTACTGCGGAATCCTAGTCAAAGTTTCAAAGGTACATTTAATATCAGAGAAATGTATACAATATACATCCTGAAATGCTTTTTCTTCGCAAAGAAAAAGGGGGAGGAGCACCAGCTGGAGGCAATGGGCAGGCAAGGAGGCAAGTCCTGTTGAAGGGTCTTGGCCTGAAACATTGACTGTACTCTTTTCCTTCAACGCTGCTTGGCCTGCTAAATGACTGATAAACTTGGGTTACAGCCTGTATATTGTTTTTGGGTCAGTGCTAAACTAAAACATTAAACTTGCTACCAGTCAGCTTATTAAAATTACTGTTTAACCAATAATTGCTTTCAAAAAAGTCATTGTTTCTTTCATCCAAAAAAGTTACTTTTAATTTAAACTCAATTCTTCAAACTGCAGCATGACAAATATAATAGAAACATTAGTGGAACTGTATTAACTTTTAATTATAGGTCACCATGTGTTTTGTTTTTGTAATCCAGGCATCTGCCATATAACATGTATGCTTTGAACATGTTATTAAAAAAGCAAAAATATATAAACTTTAACCTCATTTGATATTACAATCGAAACTAGAGATATTTGATCAGCCACTCACATGGATCAATCTTCACAGTGCACAACAGCAGACGTATTGAAGTTTGCTTAATTTTGTGAACTCTGTCCCAAATTAACTGACATATTACGTAAACATCTGACAGAATATCTTTCTACTGTCCATCAGCTCAAGAGCTGACCAGAAGAAATACGTAGAGTACAATGATTTTTAATAAGTCCTTTGAATTCAGACTCCATAAATGAAGAGTTATTTATAGGATCTTTAAATATTGGAGAGTAGGGAATGAGGCAGTAGATGTGAAAATGTAGATTTCCTCTGAATAAAAGCTTTGCATATTACCCACAAGTCCACATTCCTTCCAATGTTTATAAATTGTCCTCTCATGGAATACAAATTACGTGCTCCACTTCCCCGCAATGACTTCCAAACAACGTGGGCAAGGAGTCAGTGCAGAATCTGATGTGTATTTTTTACAACGAGGACATCTCTGTTTGGCAGCAGGCTGAACAATGACAACATACGGTGATTCCTCAATAATAGCGCCACCTGTCAAGCAATTAATAATTAATCAAATTTTCAATGTAAACTGGAAACATTCCTTTCTTTCAGTGCTGTTCCTCCTGTGGGAGGAGAAAAATAATGCTAAAACATTTGAGCAGACATGTCCACCCCCTCTGCCTTTAAATGCCATTAATTTTGTCATTTCAACAACTCATTTTATCGATTTGACACACAAAGCTTTTTAGCCCAAGTTAACATTACTGTGCTGGACAACAGGCTAAATATAGTTTGATAACTAGTTTAATTCCTTTGTTTTGTACATCAAGTTTTAAATTACATACAAAATTTAAACATACTTTTGAATTTCAAAGATATTTATTCAATGAAGATTTTCTTTCCTCTTATTGATACAATTTTCCAGGCATTGTACTTCGAGTTCATGACTAATAACATAATATACAATACTATGCAGTTAGTAAAACAGGAATTATTCAACATAAAATATTTCACAATCAATCCTAAAGACTGATTCTTTTAAGGCTATGTTAATGGTAATGCAGTACTTTATCCTTCTCAATGAAAATTGTAATTTATATGGTCTTGCATTCAGTTTTCTTTTATTAAAAACTAAGTTCCCAGTATTTGTTAAAGTTGTAAATGAAAATCAGTAGTGAAATCTTGTTTTTTTAAAAAAACTTACCACCACAAGTGTTAGCCCAATAAAATCTGAGCTAGTTTTGTTTAAGTAAGCATTGTAATAATTTCAATATTATAGGCTAATGTAAGTTTAAATGCAAGTCTCAGTAAGCTGTTGACATAGTCGTAACTCCTTAACTACTTCGCCCTCAACATATTCAAAGAAAGTGGAAAAAAACTGATGAAATTCGGAACTCAGAACCAGTTCTATGCCTGTGATGAGCATTTGATGGCTCTGGGTCTGTACTTGATGGAGTTTAGAAGAAAGAGGATGGGAAATTTCATTGAAACCTTTGAATACTGAAAGGCCTAGATAGAGTAGACATGGAGAGGATGTTTCCTATAGTCGGGGAGACTAGCACTAAGGGACACAACCTCAGAATACAAGGACATCCCTTTAGAACAGAGCTGAAGAAAAATTTCTCTTGTCAGACAGTGGTGAATCTGTAGATTTCAATGCCACAGATGGCTGTGCAGGCCAAGTTATTGGGTACATTTAAAAAGGAGGTAGATAGATTCTTGATTAGTAAGTGTGTCCAGGGTTACAGAAAGAAGACAGGTGAATGAGGTTGAGAGGGATAATAAGTCAGCTATGACGGATTGGTGGAGTAGACTCAGTAGGCTGTATGGCCTAATTCTGCTCCTATGTCTTATGGACTTATGATTGTAAATTAACTAATATTGAAGCAGATTAAAGTACCTTGTGAGAATAATATATTGTGAATAGCATTTTCAAAGTAAGATCATAGTCATATAATATGGAAACAGGCCCCTTAACTCAAGTTCTCCATGCCAACTGTGTTGCCCAGCAAGCTAAATCCCATCTATCAGTGTTTGGTACAGCCCTCTAAACCTTTCCTATCCATGGACATATTTATCTAGATGGCTTTTAAATATTCCTGATGTGCATGTCTCAACTACTATTTCTGGTGCTTGTTCCAATGTATGAATTAGCTAAAACATGAAAAACGTCTTAGAAGAGAAAATTGCAACTTATTTTGATTTATACATTGGCTTCACCACTATATTTGATGTTAAACTCATCTAATAATCTCAGTTATTCATTCTAATAATTTTCAAATGTAATTTCACAAGTAAAACTTAAGCTTCAGAAATAATGCCTTATTGAAAACGCTTATAGTATCAAACTGCTTTACCTTCCAAATTGATCACAAATTTTCCTTCAATCAGATCCTTTGCTGAAGGCAAGTCACGAGGAATACTTGTAAGTAATGTTGTGCTTGATGCCATCATTAATTCATTCAGTTCTGAAGTACTGGATGTTTTCTCACTCTGTAATTGCTGAAGACAAGAAATAAATACTCAAACAGGAGCTCTCTTATGAGGGAAACTAGGATCAAAATCTAGGCTTGATCTGTGAAATAATGAGCTGTACTCCAACATAACATTTATTGCTACTTCCTTTGTAACAATACACTATACCTCCAACTCCACTAACCCCCAATTCAACAGATTCAGTCCAACTATTTGAATGTTAAGAACGTTCTAGATGGTACTGAAAATCTATCCAAAGGCACTGTAGTTGTGTGTTGATGGTACAAGTTAGAATGGCTAGGCTCTTTCTCTGTCTGTCACTTGTACATATGAGAGATGATTGATACGTTCGTGGCCTAAGGTGGAAGGAGTCAATTTTAGAAAAGCTAGCACATTTATATTTCAACATAGTCCCCTCCTACATGTCCGGCAGTCACGGAGCATATGGATCTCTTTGTAGAAGTGGTCCACAGCAGGAGTGATTGATAAGTTTGTGGCCTAAGGTAGACGAAGATGAGTTATTAACTTCAAACTTTCTGCATTATCACTCAAAGAGTTGAACTGCACGTACAAGTAATGAGAGCGTCTTGGACCTTCAGGTGGTCCACAGCAGGGGTGATTGATAAGTTCGTGGCCTAAGGTAGAAGGAGGTGAGTTATACAGTTCTCGTTATATGCACGTGCAGTTCAAACCTTTGACTGAAATTGCAGAAAGTTTGAAGTTAATAGCTCATCTCCTACCTTAGGCCACAAACTTATCAATCACCCCTCATATATTCATCATGAGCACCATATCAATAAATGACAGCCAATTCATAATGTTGTTTCATAACAATATAGATCACAATAACATTTAATTTCTATTCTTGTTTTAATTAAAAAGTTTTAAAAATATATACTATTACTACAAGGGTTTCAAAATTAGGATGGAATTACCTCCATCAACTCTAGCAGTAAACTGGGCTCGATGACGATGGTTACATCATACTCTAATGTATTTTTGCCAGGTATAGAGCTCAAGAAGCTCTCTCTCATTGCACAAGCACCTTCAATAGCCTCCACTATACCGGGCTTCTTCCAAACAGAACTGGTCTTTATCCACCCAGTGCGAAACACACTCAAAGGCTCTAAAGATAACCAAAAATATATTAATCTCACTTTTGGTAAGTATTCAGAATATCAGCAATAACCAAAATCATACAAAAATACTAATTGCAAAACAAAATTGATTTCAACAACAGTAATGAAAATGCTTACCTTTTGTGTTTGATTGATGCTGGAATATTTCCTCTGCAAGGTGAGGCAGAATTGGGGCTACAGAACGAGTGATTACATCTAAAGCTTCACTTAATACTGTCTGACATGATCGACGCTTGGGATGCTTTTCATCTTCACAGTACAATCTGCAATTTTAATGAGACTATACTTGAACAAATAACTCCAGATGATCTAGAAAATTTATTTTCAGCTTCACTCAATATCCCTATTAATGAAGTAGCTAATGCCAGCCTGTGACAGGTTAGTGTTATGATACAAGGCTCAGGGGAAGACAAACAGGAAACCGAATCACACATCTGAACAAGGGAACGCTCAGCCACCTCTCCTAACTTTCAGCAAATCTGCACTGCACAGATGTTCCATAATCAATGTTCCAGAGATCAGCAGAATTTAGATATAAAACCCATATGGAAGCTGAGTATGCACACTAAGTAGCTCATACCATTGTTACTTAAAGGTTCAAGTCAAGAGAGAGATCAAACATTTTTAATCTCTCCCTCTGCCAGTGAAGAGTGCCCTATTGCTTTAAAACATCCACCATTGTTCCAGTACCTAAAAGGACCAAAGTAACGCGTCTAATAGACTGGCATCCTGTTGCACTCACCTCAATAATAAGCAAATGCTTCGAGAGGCTGGTCAAGGACTACATCTACAGCATGCTACCACCCACACTGGACCCCCTACAATTCGCCTACTGACACAACCAATCGACAGATCACAATAACCACAGCTCTACACACCATCCTTTACACATCTGGAGAATAAGGATGCTTATGTGAGGATGCTGTTCTTGGACTACAGTTCAGCATTCAACACCATAATTACCTCCAGGCGTGACAAGAAGCTCAGAGACCTCTGCCTTCACCCTGCCATGTGTAGCTGGACTTCCTGTCAGATCACCGGTAGGTGGTAAGAATAGGCTCCCTCATCTCTGCCCCTCTGAAACTCAGGACTGTGTGCTAAGCCCCCTTCTTTACTCTGTATACACATGACTGTGTCGCCACCCACAGCTCCAACCTGCTAATTAAATTTGCTGACAACATGATACAGGTTGGTCTAATCTAAAAAATAATGAGTCAGCCTACAGAGAAGAAGTCCTTACCCTGACACAGTGAAGACAAGGAAACAACCTCTCCCTCAATGTCACAAAAACAAAGGAACTGGTTGTGGACAACAGGAGGAATGGAGACAGGCTAACCACTATTGACATCAATGGATCTGGGGTTGAGAGGGTGAACAGCTTTAAGTTCCCCCAAATACTAAGAACTTTCTACAGGGGCACAATTGAGAGCATCCTGATTGGCTGCATCACTGTCTGGTATGGGAACTGTACTTCCTTCAATCTCAGGACTCTGCGGAGAGTTTTGCGGACAGCCCAGTGCATCTGTAGATGTGAGCTTCCCACTATTCAGGACACTTACAAAGACAGGTGTATAGAAAGGGCCCAGGAAGGATCACTGGGGACCCGAATCACTCCAACTACAAACTGTTCCAGCTGCTATCATCTGGGAAACTGTACCGCAGCATAAAAGCCAGGACCAACAGGCTCTGGGACAGCTTCTTCCAACAGGCCATCAGACTGCTTAATTCATGCTGACACAACTGTATTTCTATGTTATATTGACTGTCCTGTTGTATATACTATTTATTATAAATTGCACATCTTAGATGTAACCTAAGGGTTTTTACTCCTCACATTTATGAAGGATGTACGTAATAAAGTCAATTCAATTCCATTCAACAAGAAGCACTAGCAGCATGACTGGTGGCACTGACATCAGACTCATTATCTACTAGTGGTTGCAGGCTGGTATATGGGATAAACTGCAGCAACTGAATAGGACCTCTGTTATCTGCAATTTCACCATTAATGAAGGTTAGAGAAAAAGTCACACATCATCACTGATTGATAAGAGATATATTGATCATTGACTTTGAAACATTATAGAATCCACTCCTAATTGTTATGAAGAGAATATGATGGGGAATGAATATTTATGGTATAGTCCATCACTATAAAGAGTTTTATCTGAAGTTCAGCATTTGTTGAATTGAAATTATCACTCTTAGTTTGCTTTCATTGTTCAATCTGAGTTGAAGACAGTTTGAAATATCTGCTGAATAATGATTTTAGGACAGATTGACAAACAGAATGCATGTAATCCATGGCAAATATTATACACACCGATCTTTGATGATACTGAAGTAGAAGTTTGAAAGTTCTCTGTTAATAAATGCTAGCATAAGGCGAATAACTTTTCCAAAATCATACTCCGTGTAAGCCTCCGTAACCTAAAAACAATGATTAAAATCATAGTCAAAACTATTGCAAAATACGCTGATTTCAGCTAAGTGGAAATCAGATTTTGAATCAGAATCTTTTAGTAATACCTTTCATATTTCAAATATTAAATACCAGAGGGCATATCTTTAAAATGAGAGAGATTGTTAAGGAGGTGAGTGAGGCATGGTTTTTATCTTTTACAGAGAATGTTCGATGTCTGGAGTGCGATGCCAGGGAATTTGGGGAGGGTGCATGAGTACTGGAAGACAATATAGTAATGACATTTAAGAGGCATTTAGACAGACATGTGAACATGCAAGGAATGGAGAAATACGGCTCAGGTGTAGGCAAATGGGATTAGTTCAATTTCATGTCATGTTTAGTACAGACGTTGTTGGCTGAAGAGTCTATTCTGTGCTATGCTATGGTCTAAATAATAATAGTAAAAGCTAGAACTTAATCTGACCAGAGCTATCATTAGCTGTCAGTGGTAGAATTCAGTTTAAGTACTTATGCTTCTCTCTCCTCTCTCTGGGTATCCATCCCATAGGATGATGATGGTTCCTTTCAGTCAGTTAGTGGGGTTAATACCCCACTCAGAAAGGAACAGCGTGCGTGTGAATGGATTTTAGGTGAGTAGGGGGTTGCACAGGTCCAGACCCACCCTCTCGACATCCCCTCCCGGATCCAGCGGCACGGTGGGGTCCAAGATGGCTGGGGAAGTTCTGTTGCAGTGAATGGCCAGACCAAGCTTTGATGCAAGGGATGCCCTTTCCGCGCTTCATGGCACGTGTTTGCTAGATGGCCGTTGACCCTACGAGAGGATTCATCCGTCCTTTGACAGGTCTTGTTTTTCGTCCTGCAGGGTGTCTAGCCACCCTCCTCTCCAGACAAGCCTGGTGGGGGAGACGGTTTAGTCGCCGACCATGTGACAGGTAGTACTGGGTTACATGGTACTAGCAGCACTCAGATGAGTGACCTGACAGTTCCTAAGCTTAGAGGAGTTTTAATGATTCACACATAATCAGTACCTGAGAACCACAGGTTTAATCTGTTCCCAAACAATATATTTACATTCCAATTTCCATATGCTTAGGAATTTTACATTACATATTCATACTCATATGCACCTGATCCACATTCCTCCATTCCTTGCATGTTCACTTATTAAAGCTTCTATAACTTTAATTCACATTGCTTAATTAGAATGCAATCCAAATGTTTTCTGTCAAGCACATGAATTGAGAAAGAAAAGTTGATTTGCACATGGTATTGGCGCACATGAAACACATGTACTGTATTTCAAGCTAATTGCCGAGTGAGCTTGCTGCTACAATCACAAATTCTATAACGCTGTTCAGTCAGGTTGTTGAAAATTAAATCAATGATTCACACATAATCAGTACCTGACACCAACAGGTTTAATCTGTTCCCAAACAGATGTTTTATGAAGGTTTACATTCTATCTATCTATCTAATTTCCATATCATTAAACTACAGCCATTTACTTTATGAATATTATCACAATGATTTGTAATGGTTTCCTGCTGTTTTAGAGACAAACAAAATAAATTGTTAAAAAATTTCCACAAAAGGTATTTTATGTTAAAGAAGCTAAGGTGTGAAAATTGTTAACTAATTATTTAATACAGGTAAATATTTCTAATGCCTTTACCTTGATGCCATAATCTTGAAGGAGATGAAGCATATACTGATCCACTAAGAGCATTTGTTCATTTGAAACTCCATCAACCTCAGAATTGAAATTATAAAGATTCCCCAGCATAAATCGTAATGTGTTTCGCAACTGAAGGAACAGAACAGATAATTATAGTAGGGACATTCAAAATCATTGCAACTTCAAAATTACAACAAGGAACAATGACTTTCTGGTTCACCTTGTACATGAAGCAGTTCATTGATACAATTTCCAATTAATGCATCAGAATGCAAAAGTAATTCAGCGGTGGCTCAAATGGGGTTTCCAAGATTTGTTTACCAGCCTCCCCAAACATTGTGAAACTAAACATATTCATTTGTTTTTAGTGCTAATGCATTTGTATTCAATAAAATCTGTTTAATTTGCGAAAAAAATCACTTAAGTAAATAATGCCAAAGGTGAGTAGAATTAGAAAATGCTGGAAATACTCTGCAGATCTTTGCAGGGAAGATGCGTCTGGCTCTCAAATAAAGAAAGATAGGAGATTGCGTGTGCGGGAGGATAGGCAGGTGATAGAGAAGGGACTTGCTCAGACCGAAGGTTTGAGATGTGTCTATTTTAATGCAAGAAGTGTTGTGAACAAAGCGGATGAGCTTAGAGCGTGGATCAGTACTTGGAGATATGATGTGGTGGCCATCACAGAGACTTGGATGGCTCAGGGACAGGAATGGTTACTTCAAGTGCTGGGTTTTAGATGTTTCAGAAAAGACAAGGAGGGAGGCAAAAGAGATGGGGCGTGGCACTGTTGATCAGAGATAGTGTCACGGCTGCAGAAGAGGTGGATGTCATGGAGGGATTGTCTAGGAGTCTGTGGGTGGAGATTAGGAACAGGAAGGGGTCAATAACTTTAGTGGGTGTTTTTTATAGGCCGCCCAATAGTAACAGGGATATTGAGGAGCAGATAGGGAAACAGATCCTGGAAAGGTGTAATAATAACAGAGTTGTCGCGATGGGAGATTTTTATTTCCCAAATATTGATTGGCATCTCCCTAGAACAAGGGGTTTAGATAGGTGGAGTTTGTTAGGTGTGTTCAGGAAGGTTTCTTGACACAATATGTAGATAAGCCTATAAGAGGAGAGGCTGTACTTGGTTTGATGTTGGGAAATGAACCTGGTCAGGTAGCAGATCTCTCAGTGGGAGAGCATTTTGGAGATAGTGAGCATAATTCTATCTCCTTTACCATAGCATTGGAGAGAGATAGGAACAGACAAGTTAGGAAAGCATTTAAATGGAGTAAGGGGAATTATGAGGCTAACAAGCAGGAAACTGGAAGCTTAAATTGGAAACATGTTCTCAAGGAAATGTACAGAAGAAATGTGGCAAATATTCAGGGAATATTTGTGTGAAGTTCTGCATAGGTACGTTCCAATGAGACAGGGAAGTTATGGTAGGGTGCAGGAACTGTAGTGTACAAAGGCTGTCATAAATCTGGTCAAGAAGCTTTCAAAAGGTTCAGAGAGCCAAGTGATGTTAGAGATCTAGAAGATTATAAGGCTACTAGGAAGGAGCTTAAGAAGGAAATTAGGAGAGCCAGAAGGGGCCATGAGAAGGCCTTGGCAGGCAGAATTAAGGAAAAGCCCAAGGCATTCTACAAGTATGTGAAGAGCAGGAGGATAAGAAGTGAAAGAATAGGACTTACAGATGTGACAGTGGGAAAGTGTGTATGGAACCAGAGGAAACAGCAGAGGTACTTAATGAATACTTTGCTTCAGTATTCACTATGGAAAAGGCTCTTGGTGATAATAGTGATGAATTGCAGCAGATTGAAAAGCTTGAGCATGTAGATATTAAGAAAGAGGATGTGATAGAGCTTTTGGAAAACATCAAGTTGGATAAGCCGCGAGGCCCGGATGAGATGTACCCCAGGCGAGGGAGGAGATTGCTGAGCCTCTGGCGATGATCTTGTATCATCAATAAGGACAGGAGAGGTTCCAGAGGATTGGAGGGTTGCAAATGTTGTTCCTTTATTCAAGAAAGGGAGTAGAGATAGACCAGCAAATTATAGATCAGTGAGTCTTACCTCAGAGGTTGGTAAGTTGATGGAGAAGATCCTGAGAGGCAGGAATTATGAACATTTGGACAGGTATAATATGATTAGGAATAGTCAACACAGCTTTGTCAAGGGCAGGTCATGCCTTACGAGTCTGACTGAATTTTTTGAGGATGTGACTAAACATATTGATGAAAGAAGAGCAGTAGATGTAGTGAATATGGATTTCAGCAAGGCATTTGTAAGGTACCCCATGCAAGGCTTATTGAGAAAGTAAGGAGGCATGGGATCCAAGAGGACCTTGCTTTGTGGATCCAGAACTGACTTGCCCACAGAAGGCAAAGAGTGGTTGTGGGCAGGTCATATTTTGCATGGAGTTCGGTCAGTGCCTCAGGGATCTCTTCTGGGACCCTTACTCTTCGTGACTTTTATAAATGATCTGGATGAGGAATTGGAGGGATGGTTAGTAAGTTTGCTGATGACAGAGAGGTTGGAGGTGTCATGGATAGTGTGGAGAGCTGTCAGAGGTTACAGCGGGACATTGATAGGATACAAAACTAGGCTGAGAAGTAGCAGATGGGAGTTCAACCCAGATAAGTGTGAAGTGGTTCATTCTGGTAGGTCAAATATGATGGCAGAATATAGTATTAATGGTAAGACTCTTGGCAGTGTGGAGGATCAGAGGGATCTTGGGGTTCAAGTCCATAGGATGCTCAAAGCAGCTGCGCAGGTTGACTTTGTGGTTAAGAAGGCATATTGGCCTTCATCAATCGTGGAATTGAATTTAGGAGTCGAGAGGTAATGTTGCAGCTATATAGAACTCTGGTCAGACCCCACTTGCAGTACTGTGCTCAGTTTTGGTCGCCTCACTACAGGAAGGATGTGGAAGACATAGAAAGGGTGCAGAGGAGATTTACAAGGATGCTGCCTGGATTGGGGAGCATGTCTTATGAGGATAGGTCGAGTGAGCTTGGCCTTTTCTCCTTGGAGTGAAGGAGGATGAGAGGTGACCTGATAGAGGTGTACAAGATGATGAGAGGCATTGATCATGTGGATAGTCAGAGGCTTTTTCCCCAGGGCTGCAATGGTTGCCACAAGAGGACAGAGGTTTAAGGTGCAGAGGAGATGTCGGGTAAGTTTTTTTTAATCAGAGAGTGGTGAATGTGTGGAATGGGCTGCTGGTGATGGTGGTGGAGGTGGATATGATAGGGTCTTTTAATAGACTTTTGGATAGGTATATGGAGCTTAGAAAAATAGAGGGCTATAGGTAAGCCTAGTAATTTCTAGGGCAGGGACATGTTTGGCACAACCTTGTGGGCCGAAGGGCCTGTATTATGCTGTAGGTTTTCCTATGTTTCTGTGACCCATAATCCATTGAGGGAACATTGACTTGAAGCATTAACTCTATTTTGCTGTCTGAAAATACATAACCTGCTGATGATTTCTTATGTTTGCAGTTTTATTTAGGATATTTTGGTTTTCTTCTATTACTCCAAAGGTAAATTGTTCACTGTGATGTGCTTTGGAATGCATAAATCCAAGGAAATAACAGGTAAAATGCAAATTTTAGATCAGGCCTAGATAAGCTGTCTTTCCTAGCATGCTAGTCAATCAGTTCAAATCAATATGAAATAGTTGAACAATTATTCTCAAACATTTAGAATATCAAGGATGCCTTTCTTCCACAGTAGAAGGAATTGCCAGAATTTCAAGAAGCATATTAAAGAGCAGATACAGTGTTTTGGGACAGACTGGCAAACAGAGCCAAAATGCTAACTTATTTTGAAAAGAAAAAATGTAGATGATAGAAATTTAAAATAAAAAGCACAAAATGCAAGAAATAGTCTGCATTATCTTTAAAGAGAGAAACAGTCAACACTTAGACCATATAAGACCATAAGACACAAGACAAGAATTAGGCTATTTGGCCTATTAAGTCTTAAAATGTAAGTGGGCTGATTAGCAAGTTTGCAGACCATAAGATACAGGAGCATAATTAGGCCATTTGGCCCATCAAGTCAGCTCTACAATTACATCATGGCTGATCCATTTCCCTCTCAGTGGCAATCTCCTGCCTTTTCCCCATATCCATTCATGCCCTTACTAATTAAGAATCTACCAACCTCTGCCAATGACAGCCTCCGCAGCTGCCTATGGCAACAAATTTACACAGCATCACTACTCTCTGGCTAAAAAAAATTCCTTCTCGTCTCCATTCTATTGGGCATCCCTCTATTTGGAGGTTGTACCCTCCTGTCTTAGACTCCCTCACCATAGGAAACATCCTCCCCACATCCACTCTATCAAGGCCTTTCAACATTCGATAGATTTCAATGAGGTCCCATCCTCCTTCTTCTGAATTCGATTGAGTACAGGACCAGGGCCATCAAACACTCCTCTTATGATAAGCCTTTCAAACCTGGAATCACTTTCGTGAACCTCCTTTGAACCCTCTCCAACATCTGCATATCATTTTTTAGATAAGGGGCCCAAAACTGCTCACAGTACACCACATGAGGCCTCACCAGTGCTTTATAAAGCCTCAACATTACATCTTGACAACAAAATCAATGGAATTGTGGTTACTGAGAAAGGTCATCAAAGAGTTCAACAGGATATGGAAATGTGGGCTGATGGTATTTACAGAGTGGTGAGTGCTGGAACTCACTGCAATGGGCAGTGGTGGAAGCAGATAGTTTGGCATCAAGATCAGCGCAGACACCAAGGGTTGAATAGTATGTTCTGAGTTGTACTGTTCTTGTTATATGTTCTCTATCTGGCTCATTGCAGCCCTGTTACCATGGCCCTTTTAAGCACACTGGGGCCTTGTTTCCAGTGTTCCCTTTAAGATCAGATGGCTCAGTGGAAATACAACTTACTTCTGTGTAACATCTTTTTAAAAAAAGTGAATTGAATTTTATTCAGCTAGTTAAGGGAATAAAATCCAACAGTCTGGAAAATCTGCTAAATCCAGTACCAACGAAGCCTCACATTTTCTGGATTATCAGTTTTTACTCTACTAAGTTTAACAATTTCAGAAGAAAACCCCACTTTATAACACACATGCACCCTTCTGTTTCAATTAATTATATTTCAAATTGTCTCTGTACCAATTGTCATTTTTAATTGTAACATTGACAACATTAGTCAGCAGACTCTCAGACATTCCATCTGTTCCCTAGCTTCTGTAATTTAAAGCATGGTTATATTCTCATTCTTCCATTTCTGATGAAGGGACATTGTCCCAAAACAAGATGCTGGCAATATGTTATGATTTTTCAGCATTCTGTTCTTGTTCAATCTGCAGCCAGTCCAGTTTTACAATTTTGCAAAGGCCCCCTATATCAATTGAAAATCACGCAGAGCAAAACCTTAACTGCACATAACTGGTAATGCACCGATCAAAGAGTAAGCTAAAAATGTTATGGTCTGCTATAGAATTGAAACAGCTGAATACAAAGGATTCCCTACAAAATCAAGCAATACAGTGTTAATGGAACAGACCTATATTTACCACTGAGAGTTATATACACCCAGTGGCCACTTAATAGATACAGAAAGTACCAAATATGCTTGTGGTCTTTTGCTGCTGCAGCCCATTCACTTCAACGTTTGACATGGGTGTTCAGATGCTCTTCTGTACGTTGTTGTAACGCGTGGTTGAGTTACTGTCACCTTTCTATCAGCTTGAACCAGACTGGTCATTCTCCTCTGACCTCTCTCATTAACAAGACGTTTTCATTCACAGAACTGCCATGCACTGATTTTCACACCATTCTCTATCAACTGTTATGCATGAAAATCGGTAATCAGCAGTTTCTGAGATACTCAAACCATTCTGTCTGGCAACAACTATCAGTCACTTTGATCACGTTTTTTTCCCATTCTGATGTTTGGTCTGAACAACAATTAAACCTTTTAACTATGTCTATATGCTTTTATGCACTGACTTGCTGCCACATGAATGGCTGATTAGATATTTGCATTAACAAGCAGGTGTACCTAACAAAATGGCCACTGGCTGTTCATATAATTAACAGTAAACGATAATGCAAGTTCATTTTTTGTGATTCTCACCTTAAATACATCATCCCTCGCTGCTTGCAATACATTCTGTCCGATTAACACCTCTGTAAAGACGTTGGATTCTGCCACCCACCAGCGAAGTATATCTGCTCCATAGGGTGGGTCTTGGGTTAGATCCTATAATAAAATGAACATCTTAACTAAGTACTGTTAATGCTTCTGAACCTTAGGAGCCTAGTATGTTTCAGCTGTAAAATACCATGAAGATGTAGCAGTTTGTAGCACAAGACAAAGCTTACAAAATGTATCAATAATCTGTAATTACTGTTCACAATGCTTCTATTTCATGATTTGCAAGAGTTTTAAATAATCAGAGCCATACAGCACAGAAACTGGTGCTATGACCCACTATGCCCATACTTACATTTCTGTCCATCTTCATTAATCCCATTTGCCTGCATTAGATCTGTATTCTGCTATGCCTTTTTAATGTAAAGGCCTATCTAAATGTCTCTTAAATATGATGACTGAAATCAACCACTAGTAAAAACAGCTGAGAAGATCACCAATGTCAATCCCTTCCTATTTATGACATTTACTGGGAGTGTTGTATACCAACACTCCAAGGGCCTGAAGCATTGTTGAGGATTCCTACCAGACCCTCTACCATCAGGAAGGAGGTACAGGAACATCAGGACTAGGATTGCCACACTGGACAACAGCTTCTTCCCTCAGGCTGTGAGACTAATGAATACCCTACCGAGGTACTGTCACTAGCATAGCAAGCTGTTCACTGTAACAATTTTCTGTCTGATTCTTTGTGTGTATATTTATGCATATACACACACACACACACACACACACAGAGTCAGATGACAATAAATTTGAATTTGTAGATGAACACTAGAATACTACAGCACAGTACAAGCCCTTCAGCCCTCGATGTTATGCCAACCCATATATTCCTTAAAAAAAAGAACTGAACCCACACTACCCCGTAACCCTCTATTTTTCTTTCATCCATGTGCCTGTCCAAGAGGCTCTTAAATACCCCTAATGTTTTAGCCTCCACACCATCCCTGGCAAGTCATTCCAGGCACCCACAACCCTCTGTGGAAAAAACTTACCCCTGATGTCTCCCCTAAACTTCCCTCCCTTAACTGTGTATATATGCCCTCTGGTGTTTGCTATTCGTGCCCTGGGAAACAGGCGCTGGCAGTCCACCCTATCTATGCCTCTCATAATCTTGTAGACCTCTATCAAGTCCCCTCTCATCCTTCTACGCTCCAAAGAGAAAAGTCCCAGCTCTGCTAACCTTGCTTCATATGACTTGTTCTCCAATCCAGGCAACATCCTGGTAAATCTCCACTGCACCCTCTCCATAGCTTCCACATCCTTCCTATAATGAGGTGACCAGAACCGAACACAATACTCTATAAGTGTGGTCTCACCAGAGATTTGTAAGTTGGAACATGACCTCTCTACTCTTGAACTCAATCCCCCTATTAATGAAGCCTAGCATCCCATAGGCCTTCTTAACTATCCTATCAACCTGTACAGCAACCTTGAGGGATGTATGGATTTGAACCCCAAGGTCCCTCTGTTCATCCACACTCTTAAGTAACTGACCATTAACCCTGTACTCAGCCTTCTGGTTTATCCTTCCAAAATGCATCACCTCACACTTATCCGGATTAAACTCCATCTGCCACTTTTCTGCCCAACTCTGCATCCTGTCTATATCCTCTTGTAACCTTCGACAACGTACAGCTCCATCCACAACTCCTCCAATCTTCGTGTCATCCGCAAACTTACTCACCCATCTTCATCGCCTCTTCATCCAGGTCATTTATAAAAATCACTAAGAGCAAGGGTCCCAGGATAGATCCTTGCGGTATTCCACTAGACACCGGCCTCCAGGCAGAATACTTTCCTTCTACTACTACACTCTGCTTTCTTCCTGTAAGCCAATTTTTTTATCCAAACAGCCAAGGTTCCACTGATCCCATGCCTCATGACTTTCTGGATGAATCTCTCATGAGGGACCTTGTCAAATGCCTTGCTAAAATCCATGTAGACCACATCTACTGCCCTATCGTCATCAATTTCTTTTGTCACCTCTTCAAAAAACTCAATTGGGCTCGTGAGGCACAACCTTCCCTTCACAAAGCCACATTGACTATCCTTGAGTAGACTGTACTTCTCCAAATGCTCGTACATCCTATGCTTAAGAATCTTTTCCAATAGTCTGCAGACCACCGACTTAAGACTCACCAGTCTATAGCTCCCAGGATTCTTCCTATTACCTTTTTTAAACAAGGGAACTACATTTGCCATTCTCCAATCCCAAGATGGTCAAACTATATTTGACTTCTCAAAGTGCATTACTTTATATTTGTTGGGATGAAGTTCCAACTGCCAGTGGTCCACCCTACTTTCAATAAGGTTGAAGTAAGGATCAATAAGGTTCTAGCAAGAAATATAGAAACATAGAAAACCTACAGCACAATACAGGCCCTTCAGCCCACGATGCTGTGCGGAACATGTACTTACTTTAGAAATTATCTAGGGTTACCTATAGCCCTCTATTGTTCTAAGCTCCATGTACCTATCCAGGAGCCTCTTAAAAGTCCCTATCGAATCTGCTTCCACCACTGTTGCTGGCAGCCCATTCCACACACTCAGCACCCTCTGCGTAAAAACTTGTCCGTGACAGCTCCTCTGTACCTACTTCCAAGCACCTTAGAACTGGGCCCTCTCGTGTTAGCCATTTCAGCTCTGGGAAAAAGGCTCTGACTATCCACATGATCAATGCCTCTCATCATCTTATACACCTCCATCAGGTCACCTCTCATCCTCCATCGCTCCAAGAAGAAAAGGCACTCAACCTATTCTCATTGGGAATGTTCCCCAATCCAGGCCACATCCTTGTAAATCTCCTGTGCACCCTTTCTATAGTTTCCACATCCTTCCTGTAGTGAGGTGACCAGAACAGAGCATAGTACTCTGTTATGATACCAGCCCCCTCCTTTGTGAGAATCGCAAGAGCCCTAGTGAAGGGGGGGGGGGTCAATGACCCAAGAGAGAGAGAGACGTGCTGAATACCGCGTTCCACCGGGATGCAGAATAAAGCGACCTTGACTATTGTCTCATGAGGACCACGTGTAAAGCCCTCAGGCAAAGTGGGCTGGTTGAGAGAGAGACTGACACCTGCGATCCCGTGAGGAAGTATAAAGGAGGGTCTGGGGGGGGGGGGACGACCCCTCCAGACGCACCAAGGAGACACGATAGCGATCCTGTCGTAGCGGGAAGCTATTTTGAAGGAAGCCACGTGCGTTAGATTCCGAATCGGGAGTCTGTGGCTGGAATCACGGAAAATCGCTTTTAACTAACAACAGGAAAGCCGGCTCCCCTGATTCCACGGTTTTGCTTCGTAAGGACCCGGGCAAGTGTTCCTTTTCTCACCAATCTCTCTCTCTCTCTCTCCAACACAGGAAACCCAGCGGTTCTCAAAAGGCTGAAGCCTGCCGACTTTTGAATGACTGTTATATTTCCAAATGGACAAGATATTATCCCCTAGACAACGATAGAGCTTATTTCTGATTGATCATTACTATACCTGTGCTTTAGATTGAGTATTGACGACGTATGTTATCAAAATGTTTGTATTAACCTTCCTTTTGTGCCCCTTTATAAATAAAAATGTTTAAAAATGGTACTATCAGACTTCAGCGGACCTCTCTATCTTTGCTGGTAAGTGATCCAGTTACGGGATATGTAACAATGTGGGTGCCTCGTCTCAAGATTTGAAACCTAATTGGGAGGGCAGTGAATTGGGTTTGTAAGTCAAAAAAATAAATAAATTAAATAAATTGGATCTGGTATGCGGGTAGCCAGACGGGAAACCAGCAAAGATGGACGTGGATGAATTTATGAAAAACCCGACTGTGGAGGCGCTAGAGGCGGCCACCAAATCAGACTTGTTAAATTTGGTGAAGGGATTGGACCTCACAGAAGTGAGGTCGTCCATGAAAAAGCGGGGGGTGCGAGGGGCCATAACTCGGTATTACATTGGGAAGAAAATGTTCGAAGCCGAGGCCTTGGAAAATATCCCTGAAAAAGTACCAGCGAGTGGAATGGATCAGCTAGAGTTGGAGAAATTAAGGTTGGAACATGAATTTAAAATGAAGCAGCTGGAAGCGGCTGAGAGAGAGAAAGAAAGGGACCAGGAGCTCCAACTAAAGGAAAGGGCTGAGAAAGAAAGGGAGCAACATGAATTTAAAATGAAGCAGCTGGAAGCGGCTGAGAGAGAGAAAGAAAGGGACCAGGAGATCCAACTAAAGGAGTTAGAGGTGGAAAAAGAGCGGGACCAAGCTGAAAAGCAAAGACAGCATGAAATTCAGCTAAAAGAACTAGAAGTAGCCGAGAACGAGAGGGAACGAACCGAGAACGAGAGGGAACGAGCCGAGAACGAGAGGGAATGAGCCGAAAAGCAAAGAGAGTATGAGGAGAGACGAGAACAGAGGAAACATGACTTGGAGATGGAGAAGTTAAAGAAAGAGCGAAGAGATCTAGGGTTAGAACGAAAGGAGAGGTTTAATGTTAGTCGGGAGTTGAGGGTAGTACCTCCATTCGAAGAGTCGGATGTTGATAGTTATTTCTTGCTTTTTGAAAAGGTGGCAGTAAATCAAAAGTGGCCCAAAGAGCAGTGGGTGGCGTTGTTACAAAGTGTGTTAAAGGGGAAGGCACAACGAGCATATGCGGCCTTGGCCGTCGAGGAAGGGGAAGCGGAGAATTATGCCAAAGTAAAAGAGGCCATTCTCCGGAGTTACGAGCTAGTACCTGAAGCATATAGACAAAGGTTCAGAAATTTACGGAAAGGGTGGAATCAAACGTATACCGAGCTAGCCTATGAAAAGGGTGTGCTCTTGGACCGTTGGTGCACCGCGGAACAGGTGGACGGGGATTATGGACGTATCAGGGAGTTATTTCTGATTGAGGAATTAAAAGGGTGTGTTCCGGAGGAGATCCGGATGTATTTGAATGAGAAGGCGAATAAGTCCATCTCAGAAATTGCTAGGTTCGCAGATGAATATGCCCTAACCCACAGGATAAAGATTTCCTCGCCAAAAGGTTACCCAAGAGACCGTCGGAACGGGAGGGAAGGTCCGCCGGTTGAGGCAGAGGTCCCGCCGGGAGCTAGTGGTAAGGTTGAGGGGGAAAGGCCAGGTGGCCCGAGATTTCCGGGCTTGACCTGTTTTAATTGTGGGAAGGGAGGACATATTGCCTCTAGGTGCTTTGCTCCGAGAAAGGAGCCAGAAAAAGGGAGAGCAGCGGTCCCTATCGGATGTGCCGTGGTAATCAGTAAATCGACGAGAGAGCCCCGGGTAGACAGAGTACGAGAAGGGTCAGAGACCTGGCTGTCACCCGGAACCGTGTCCGTGAAGGGGGGAGACCCACCCATTCCCATCCGAATCTGGCGAGACACCGGGGCGGAGCTGTCGTTGATCCGCCGTGAGATACTAGATTTCGGTCAGAGAAGGGGAATGGTCGCTGTGAAGGGGATAGGTACAAGAATAGAAATGGTGCACCTACATCAGGTAATTATGGATTGTGAGCTGGTATCTGGACCAGTCGAAATAGGGGTGCCATCAGAATTCCCGAGAACTGACGCGGACGTCCTCCTCGGAAATGATTTAGCCGGGGGGCAGGTTTGGACATGGCTCAAACAGCCTGTGAGGATTGCAGCCTCGCCCCTCGCATCTCCAGTCTGTACCACAGGCGCGAGAATTCACAGCTTGTCGAGAAAGGCAGCTGACAAAGCGAGCAGTTTAAATCTGGCCAGTATTGATTTGGCTAAGATGGTCCTACCGACCCTGTACCACGAGGGTTCTGAGGGTGGTAAACCGAAGAGTAGTAAAGTGAAAGGGGTTAAGGGAGAGGAGCGAGATCTTCCCTTAGCGAACAGAAAGGTCCTAGAGGTAGGAAATAAAGATGGGAAACGGAAAAAGCTGTTAAAAGGTCCAGAGTTGGACATGGATAATCTGTCGGGGGTGGCAGCCCTGTTTGAAGAAGTTGAGAGTTGTCAAGGTGTTCCCGATAATGAGATGAAGGCAGTCCTAGATGAAAAGGATGCCATTACCTTGCAGACGAGGTTGTTTCAGCCCGTGGGGTTGAGTTTACTCCGGAAAGGAGTTGCCCAGAGAGGAACTGGGAGGATCAGGGGAATTTAGAATTTGAAAAGGGTATGGGTATTGAAAGCCTGGAAGAGGCAGATGTCCCGTTTGAGTGTGTCCAAGATGTGGATGCACGTGGTACTGAACCTAGTAATGGAGCTCAGAAGAAGTCTGAGGTATTTGATTCAGTTGAAAAGGAATGCAGTCCCTGTGGGTCAGATGGACTGGGTTCAGTGAAGACAGGGTTAACCCTGGTAATTGGGGGAAGGGAGGGTTCCCAGGTGTTGTTACACGAAGGGGTGGTGAATCTTAAAGTGGAACTCGACCAAGGGGGAATAAACATTGTTATTGAAGGGAACGGGAAGTTTGTAGTTCCCAAATCGAATGAAGAAAATTTAAAGTTTAGATTGGTGTCAGAAGAAGCAACCAAGCTACAGAAACGAGGGCTTGGGAACACGGTGCCTGCGCATCGATTACAGGTTGATTTGGAATGTAAAGGTGCCCCACACGCTGTTGTTATTCAAGAGAGCGCTGTGAAAAAGCCGAAATTTAAATGCGGCCTGAGGGAAAGGTTCGAACGGAAACCCATTAGCCTGCATGGTCCTGACGAAAGGGCTAGCCGCCTGGGTAAAATTACAGAATTGGGTGGAAATGGTCTAAGTGGTGTTGATAAGATGACCCCGATGAACGAGATGGGCGGGAGTTCACCACGCCAAATTACTCAAGTTCCCCACGGGGGGACTCACCGAAAAAGAGGCGACGGTTAATGCGGATGCCATTTTTTTAAAACAGCAAAGCAGGTTGTACGGGGTTGCACCAAAGCCTGTGAATAATAAAGACAGCCCCTTTGGAGACCTGTCGGTGAAGTGAAACGACCGAAATGATTAGTATTCGCATAAACTTTTGTAGATGCACCTAAGCTAAGATCACACCTCCTTAGTTTTGTTGCTGAAGAAAAAAAAATAAAATAGGTGGTTATTGAATTGAAGTCTGATGCTACAAGATTTTTAGTACGGTACACAATGTTAAGATATTAAAGAAAGGGACACTGTAATCGTTAACTGTTTAGATACTGACTTGAATGTATAACAGTAGTACTCTGTGAAAAGAAAAGCTTGTGTATTGCGGTAGATTCAAAAATCCTGTAAGACTCTATACCACTGTTTTTAACCGCTGGTAAAAAAACGTTTAAGAGGGGAGGTGTTATGATACCAGCCCCCTCCTTTGTGAGAATCGCAAGAGCCCTAGTGAAGGGGGGGGTCAATGACCCAAGAGAGAGAGAGACGTGCTGAATACCGCGTTCCACCGGGATGCAGAATAAAGCGACCTTGACTATTGTCTCATGAAGACCATGTGTAAAGCCCTCGGGCAAAGTGGGCTGGTTGAGAGAGAGATTGACACCTGCGATCCCGTGAGGAAGTATAAAGGAGGGTATGGGGGGGGGGGGGACGACCCCTCCAGACGCACCAAGGAGACACGATAGTGATCCCGTCGTAGCGGAAAGCCATTTTGAAGGAAGCCACGTGCGTTAGATTCCGAATCGGGAGTCTGTGGCTGGAATCACGGAAAATCGCTTTTAACTAACAACAGGAAAGCCGGCTCCCCTGATTCCACGGTTTTGCTTCGTAAGGACCCGGGCAAGTGTTCCTTTTCTCACCAATCTCTCTCTCTCTCTCCAACACGGGAAACCCAGCGGTTCCCAAAAGGCTGAAGCCTGCCGACTTTTGAATGACTGTTATATTTCCAAATGGACAAGATATTATCCCCTAGACAACGATAGAGCTTATTTCTGATTGATCATTACTATACCTGCACTTTAGATTGAGTATTGACGACGTATGTTATCAAAATGTTTGTATTAACCTTCCTTTTGTGCCCCTTTATAAATAAAAACGTTTAAAAATGGTACCATCAGACTTCAGCGGACCTCTCTATCTTTGCTGGTAAGTGATCCAGTTACGGGATACGTAACAACTCCAAGTAGGGTCTTACCAGGGTCCTATAAAGCTGTAACATTACTTCTCGGCTCTTAAACTCAATCCTACAGGTGATGAAGGCCAATGCACTGTGTGCCTTCTTAACCACACAGTCAACCTGAGAAGTAGCTTTGAGTGTCCTATGGACTCGGACTCCAAGATCCCTCTGAACCTCCACACTGCCAAGAGTCTTACCATTAATACTATATTCTGCCATCGTATTTGACCCACCAATGCTCACTCTTACCTGGGTTGAACTCCATCTGCCACTTTTCAGCCTAGTTTTGCATTCTAGTGATGCCCCTCTGACAGCCCTCCACACTAACCACAACACACCCAACCTTTGTCATCAGCAAATTGACTACAACCCATCCCTCCCTCTTCCTCATCCAGATCATTTATAAAAATCACAGAGTAAGTGTCCCAGAACAGATCCTTGAGGCACACCACTGGTCACTGACCTCCATGCAGAATATGATCCATCTACAACCACTCTTTGCCTTCTGTGGGCAAGCCAATTCTGGATGCACAAAGCAAGGTCCCCTTGGATCCCATGCCTCCTTACTTTCTCAATAAGACTTGCAGGGGGTACCTTACCAAATGCCTTGCTGAAATCCATATACACTACATCTATGACGCTACCTTCATCAATGTGTTCAGTCACATCGTCAGAAAATTTAATAAGGCTTGTAAGGCACGACCTGCCTTTGACAAAGCCATGCTGACTATTATGCCTCTCCAAATGCTCATAATTCCTGCCTCTCAAGATCTCCTCCATCAACTTACCAACCACTGAAGTAATACTCACTGATCTATAATTTCCTGGGCTATCTCTACTCCCTTCCCCTCCACTCCTACGGAACCTCTCCCGTCCCATTGATGATGCAAAGATCATTGTCAGAGGATTGTCAGCGCTGAGTAGGCTACGGTCAATTATGGATAACTCTGAACATCCTCTACATAGCACCATCCAGAGACAGAGAAGCAGTTTCAGCGACAGGTTACTATCGATGCAATGCTCCTCAGACAGGATGAAGAGGTCAATACTCCCCAATGCCATTAGGCTTTACAATTCTACCGCCAGGACTTAAGAACTTTTTAAAAGCTATTAGTAATGCTTTTTGAGATAGTGATTTAGATGCATATCATATTTTTTACTGAGTTAAGTATTGTATGTAATTAGTTTTGCTACAACAAGTGTATGGGACATTGGAAAAAAAGTTGAATTTCCCCATGGGGATGAATAAAGTATCTATCTATCTATATATCTATCTATCAGAAATCACCTCTCTCGCCTCCCACAGTAGCCTGGAGTATACATATCCAACGATGCTTTCCAAAAGCTCCAGCACATCCTCTTTCTTAATATCTATATGCTCAAGCTTTTCAGTCCACTGTAAGTCATCCCTACAATCACCAAGGTCCTTTTCCATAGTGAATATTGAAGCAAAGTATTCATTAAGTATCTTCGCTATCTCCTCCAGTTCCATACACACTTTTCCACTATCACACTTGACTGGTCCTATTCTCTCACATCTTATCCTCTCGCTCTTCACATATCTGTAGAATGCCTTGGGGTTTTCCTTAATCCTGCTTGCCAAGGCCTTCTCATGGCCCCTTCTGGCTCTCCTAATTTCATTCTTAAACTCCTTCCTGCTAGCCTTATAATCTTCTAGATCTCTATCATCACCTAGTTTTTTTGAACCCTTCATAAGCTTTTCTTTTCTTCTTGACTAGATTTTCAGCTGCCTTTGTACACCATGGTTCCAGTACCTTAACATCCTTACCCTGTCTCATTGGATCGTACCTATGCAGAACTCCATGCAAATATTCCCTGAACATTTGCCGCATTTCTGCCGTTCTTTTCCCTGAGAACATCTGTTCCCAATTTATACTTCCAAGTTCCTGCCTGATAGCCTCATAATTCCCCTTACTCCAATTAAACACTTTCCTAACTTGTCTGTTCCTATCCCTCTCCAATGTTATGTGGTAAAGGAGGTAGAATTATGATCACTATCTCCAAAATGCTCTCCCACTGAGAGATCTGACACCTAACCAGGTTGATTTTCCAATACCAGATCAAGTGCAGCCTCTCTTCTTATAGGCTTATCTACACATTGTGTCAGGAAACCTTCCTAAACACATCTAACAAACTCCTTGCTCTAAGAAGATGCCAATCCATATTTGGGAAATTAAAATCTCCCACCACCACGATCCTCTTATTATTACCTTTCCAGAATCTGTCTCCCTATCTGCTCCTTGATGTCTGTTACAATTGGGTAGGCTATAAAAACACCCAGTAGATTTATTGACCCCTTCCTGTTCTAAACTTCTACTCACAGAGACTCAGTTCGACAATCCCTCCATTACTTCCTCCTTTTCTACAGCCGTGACACTATCTCTTATCAACAATGCCACGCCTCACCTCTTTTGCCTCCCTCCCTGTCCTTTCTGAAACATCTGAAGCCTGGCAATCTGCGTACCATTCCGGCCCCTGAACCATCCAAGTCTCTGTAATGGCCGCAACATCATAGCTCCAAGTACTGATCCATGCTCTAAGCTTATCTGCTTTGTTCATAATACCCTTTGCATTAAAATAGATACATCTCAAACCATCAGTCTGAGCACATCCCTTCTCTGTCACCTGCCTATCCTCCCTCTCACACTACCTACAAGTTTTCTTCATTTGTGAGCCAACCACCCCTTCCTCCGTTGCTTCAGTTCAGTTCCCACTCCCCAGCAATTCTAGTTTAAACTCTCCCCAACAGCCTTAGCAAACCTCCCTGCCAGGATATTGGCCCCCCTGGGATTCAAGCACAACCCATTCTTTTTGTACAGGTCACACCTGCCCCAAAAGAGGTCCAAATGATCCAGAAATCTGAATCCCTGCCCCCTGCTCCAATCCCTCAGCCACGTATTTATCCTACATCTCATTCTATTCCTATTCTCACTGTTGCGTGGCACAAGCAGTAATCCCGAGATGACTACCTTTGTGGTCCTGCTTCTCAACTTCCTTCCTAACTCCCTGTAGTCTGTTTCCAGGACCTCCTCCCTTTTCTTACCTATGTCGTTGGTACCAATATGTACCTCGACCTCTGGCTGTTCTCCTTCCCACTTCAGGATATCGTGGACGCAATCAGAAAGATCCCGGATCCTGGCACCTGGGAGGCAAACTACTATCCGTCTTTCTTTCTTGCATCCACAGAATCACCTGTCTGACCCCCTAACTATAGAGTCCCCTATCACTGCTGCCATCCTCTTCCTTTCCCTACCTTCTAAGCCAGACTCTTATTCAGAAGCACAGCCCCTGCTGCTTCCCCCAGGCAGGCCGTCCCCAACAGTACTCATACAGGAGTAATTGTTAAGGGGGACAACCACAGGGGTATTCTCTGGTATCTGACTCTTGCCTTTCCCTCTCCTGACTGTTACCCACTTATCTATCTCCCGAGGCCTCGGTGTGACTACTTGCCTATAGCTCCTCTGTATCACCTCCTCACTTTCCCTGACCAGACAAAGGTCATCGAGCTGCATCACCAGTTCTCTAACCCAGTCTCTAAGGAGCTGCAGCTCGATGCACCTGGCACAGATGTGGCTGTCCGGGAGACTGGGAGTCTCTCAGACATCCCACATCTGACACCCAGTACAGAACAACAGCCTCACAGACATACTTTCTATTCCTCACAAGTAGCTTACCTTGCCTCGACCCGTTATCGCCAGAGCCCTCCTACTCTGTCTCCCTCTACTCCGTCACCCACTCCTCTGATGTCTGCTCTACAAAGCTGTCTTCTTTTAAATCCTTCCCTCCAGTATAACTCGCTGACATCCACGCGCTTGCGCATTCGTGCCTTGATCAAACCACTGAGGAAAAAACTGGAGGATCAGAGGTAGAGAGGGTCAGCAACCTTAAATTGCTAAATGTTATCATTTCCGAGGATCTGTCCTGGGCCCAGCATACAAGTGCAATTACGAAGAAAGCACCACAGCAGTTCTACTTCCATAGAAGTTAGCACCCTTCTAAAACTTTGACAAATTCCTATAGACATATGGTGGAGAGTATATTGACGTGTTGCATCACAGCCTGATATGGAAATACCCTTGAATGGAAAAACCTACAAAAAGTAGTGGATATGGCCCAGTCCATCATGGGTAAAGCCCTCCCCATCACTGAGCACATCTGTACATAGCACTGTTACAGGAAAGCAGCATCCATCATTAGAGACTCCCTCCATCCAGCCCTCTGCTCGCTGCTGCCATCAGGAATGTGGTACAGGACCCTCAGGATTCTGACCACCAGGTGCCAGAACAGTTATTACCCCTCAGTCATCAAGATCCTGAGCCAGTGGGGATAACTTCACTTGCCCCATCACTGTACTGCTCCCAATCTATAGACTCATTTTCAAGGACTCTTCATCTCATGTTCTCGACATATATTGTTTATTGATTTATTATTTTTTCTTTTGTACTTGCATTTTGTTGTTTTTTGCACATTGGTTGTTTGTCTATCCTTTTGGGTGCAGTCTTCGATTGATTCTATTATAGTTCTTGGATTTACTGAGAATGCCCGCAAGAAAACAAATCTCTAGGTTATCTATGTTGACACATATGTACTTTGATAAGTCACAATGTAGTGATGTAAAATTTTGGTTTGGTATATTTGGAGTATTGTGTGCAGTTCTGGCCGCTGAATTACATGAAGGATATGGAGGCTCTGGAGAGGATGTAGAAGAGGTTCACCAGGATGTTGCCTGGGTTAGAATTAGCTATAATGAAAAGTTTTAACAATTTGTTTTTTTCTTCTCTCTGGAACATCAGAGGTTGAGGCACAAATTGACAGAAGTGCACAAGATTTGAGTCTTTTACCCAGAGTGGATATACGAAATAATAGAAGGCACAGCCTATTGTTAAGAGGGAAAGGTTTAAAGGAGATTTACTGGGCAACCAGTTTTTGGTTACACAGTAGTACTTGAACACACAGAAAATGGAGGGATATAGATTATGTGTGAGCAGGTGGGATTACTTGAAACTGACACCACTGTAGACAAATTCATGTTCCTGTGTTGTACTACCAACACACATACAATGATTGCTGGAGGAACTCAGCAGGCCAGGAGAGAAAAAGATGAGGAGTAGATTTACAATGTGGGGGAAGGGGAGAGAGAAACACAAAGTGATAGGTGAAACCGGGAGGGGGAAGGATGAAGTAAAGAAGTGGGAAGTTGGTTGATGAAAGGAATACAAGGCTGGAGAAGGGGGAGTCTGATAGGAGAGGTCAGAAGACCATGGAAGAAAGAAAAGGGGGGGAGGTGATGGGCAGGCAAGGAGATAAGTGAGAGAGGGAAAAGGGGATGGGGAATGGTGAAAGGGAGGACCATAGCCAGAAGTTCGAGAAATCAATGTTCATGCCAGCAGGTTGGAGGCTGCCCAGATGGAATATGAGGTTTTGTTCCTCCAACCTGAGCGTGGCCTCATTGCAACAGGAGAGAAGGTGATGGATTGACATATTGGAATGAGAATGGGAAGTGGAATTAAAATGGGTGGCCACTGAGAGGTCCCGCTTCTTCTGGCGGACGGAGGCATGCAGTGAAGCGGTCTCCCAATCTACGCTGGGTCTCACCGATATACAGAAGGTCACACCGGGAGTACAAGACATAGTGTATGACCCCAACAGATTCACAGGTGAAGTGTCACCTCACCTGGAAGGAGGATGGGAAGCCCCTTTCTTTGAAAAAGAATTTTTTCTTTGAGAAATTTTCCTTCATTCTGGAATGAATAGTCTCATACTGAGAACAGATGCAGTGGAGATGGAGAAATTGAGAGAAGGGGATTGCATTTTTATAAGTAACAGAGTGGAAAGAGGTATAGTCTAGGTAGCTGTGAGAGTCTATGGGTAGAGATACTGACACTGAGGAAGGGGAGGGAGGTGCTGCAAATTTACCAGGTAAATTTAAGGGGAGGGTGGAAGTTGGCGGCAAAGTTGATGAAGTTGACAAGCTCTACATGGGTGCAGAGCATCATTGACATTAATAGCTCTGGGGATCTCCCATCCACTGCCATGAACCTCATAGCTCCCGCACCCCGCAACTTTGGTTTCTACCTCCTACACAAGACCCACATACCAGCTTGTCCAGGTAGACACATTGTTCCAGCTTGTTCCTGCACCACTAAAATCATATCTGCATACCTCGATTCTGTTTTATCCCCCAGTTCAGTCCCTTCCTACCTACATCCGTGACACCTCACATCCTCTGGATCTTTTCAAGGATTTCAAGTTCCCTGGCTCCCATTACCTTATTTTCACTATTGATGTCCAGTCTCTATACACCTCTATCCCTCACCGTGAAGGTCTCAGTTTCTTTCTGGACACCAGACACAACCAGTTCCCCTCCACCACCACTCTCCTCCACCTAGTGGAACTTGTCCTCACTCTTAATAATTTCTCCTTTGGCTCCTCCCACTTCCTTCAAAGGTGTAGCCATAGGTACTCACATGGGCCCCGGCAATGCCTGCCATTGTGTTGACTATGTGAAACAATCCAGGTTTCAAGCCTACCCTGATGTCCGCCCCCCACTTTTCCTACACTACCACAACGACTGCGTTGGTGTTGCTTCCTGCACCCATACTGAGCTTGTTGACTTGATCAACTTTGCTTCCAACTTCCACCCTGCCCTCACATTTACCTGGTCCATTTCTGATACCTCCCTCCCCTGTCTCAATCTCTCCCCCTCCCACCTTTTAAATCTTATCATTTTTTTCTCCAATCTTACTGAAGGATCTCAGCCCAAAATGTCAACTGCACTTTTTTGCATAGATGCTGCCTGGCCTGCTGAGTTCCTCCTGCATTTTGTGTGTGTTGCTTAGATTTCCAGCATCTGCAGATTTTCTCCAGTTCTATGTCCTACACTACCTTAACACTGAAGAAAGACACCATCAATGCATCATCATGTCTAGCTCAAGTAAGCAGGATGGTTATAACATTCAAGTATAAAATCCACTGCAGTCATGCTAAAAACATTTAAATATTTTTCATCCTATTAGATTTATGAATGAATTGCACATGGTATCAATAAGTCTTTAAAAAGTTTTTTTTTTCTACAAGTGACAAAAGATTACCTTACCTGGCCTCCATTAATAACAACGTCAGGATCCACCACATTTCCCAATGATTTAGACATCTTCTCACCGGTTTCATTGAGGGTAAATCCATGGATAATTAGTTTTCTAACAACAAAAAATTAATAACTTTTCCTTAATATTTCTTCCAAAATTTGTAACCAAGAACATAGAAATTATTTAAATCTGTAGGCAACAGAAGAATTTAACCTGGACGGTGGAATAAAGAGTAAATAGCCTGGAACAAGCTTGTTAGCTTTCACTGCCTGAAAAGCAAGTGGTATAGGAACAGGATAATTTCACCAGAAAACCAAAGGAATTGCATTTTGGTAGATCTAATAAAAATGCCAGTGATTCATTTTGAAGTTCTGTCACAGCTGATCAAACTTAATGGCTTGCTTTGTTCTAAAATAGTAGTACAGATTCAAATACTCAGCAATAGAAAGTACTAACAAAGCTAGGTTAATGGAATATGAGAACATTATTTTCAAAAAAGCACAAGCATTTACTCTACTGGGGCACCTTTAGGTAAGCAATAGACAACCAGCTGGAAGGCAACCATCATCATCTGCCGTAGGGTCTACAGAGCATCAAAGGAACTGCTTTATTTCTAAACTAAAAGCAGAAAATTATTGAAAATACTCAGCAGGTCAAGCAGCAGCTATGGAAAGAAAGAGTTAACCATTAACTCTCCAGTAACAACATCCTGAAACATTAACTATATCTGAGATGCTATCTGACCTGCTGGGTATTTCCAAAATATTTTCGTTGTTAGTTCAGATTCCAGCATCTGCAGTGTTTTGCACATCTTATTTCTATAACTCATGGTGTGACCTTACTTAGGTTTGGCATAACATAAAATTGCCAAAGTAATCTGAAAATTCAAGGTCTGCTGTGTCAGAGAACAGGTAAAATATAAAACATTTCACCTTAAAGCATAATTTAATGCCCTGGTTAAGATTTCTACTGCTATGCTGTGAGGTATTTTTATTTTAGCTGTTTTCTGCAAAAGCAGTGTGCCCTGCTGGTAATGTGTTTTAGCTTTGGCTAAAGATTAAGGAGCCATGTTGTCCAAATTAGGAATGTTGGGTTAGCCAACCGAGGTTGGCTTGGTAATGTGTTGTAACTTTCTGCCCAGTGGGATGCCATGGAACATTCGAGAGAGCTGGGCAGGTGCTGCAGAGTGGGGCACAAGGGAAGATGCCGAATGAACAACATTCGAAGGAGAGACCCTGTTTTAAGAAGTGCTTTGTGCAGATGAATGGTTCGAAGGAGGAAGTGCCATGTTCGAGATGGTCTTTGAGGGAAGTTCGAATGGTGGCTGGTGTCTTTCACGTAGAACATGGGTTCAGCGTGTGAGTAGAGGATACACCTGTCTACTCCAGAAATGAGCTCCAACGTTTATGTGTACATTGGACTGGTTTAACTGTAATAGTCCCTTTTATTTTTTTGTTTCCTTTGTTGAACTATTAGTAAATATACATTTTCTTTGTAATATTATATGATCTGTTAATTTTCTGGCGAATGATAACTTTGCATGGGACAATATTTACACGCATCCGTTACAATCAACGTTCCTTAATTGGAACATCTTAACTTTCCTGCTTGGTTAAACTCAAATCATACCAACCTCAGATGTGTGACCCCAGATGTGTGGAAGGTGCCCTTCTTACCGCTGAGTCATGTGGCTGTTAGTAGAGTTAGCTACTGAGCCTGGTAAGGGGGTTACTTTGTGGGGTGCTTGTCCGGAGTTTGGATGCTATATAAGGATTGATTAAGCAGTTTATTTGTGTGTTAAGCCAGGGTTTAAACTAGCGTTTGTGGAAAATGAGGTGTGTTGTAATTAAGGTACATAATTATAGAGGCCGTGAGGAATAAGGTCTGGTGCAATATGAAGAGGGTAGTCACATGTAATGCTTGTGTTGTGAGCGGGGTGTATGTCTGAATTCCCAACAAACTGCTACTAAGAGCGCTGAATTCTGTAAAAGTGTGGGGAAAGTAATACTGATTAAATGGTGTTTTGCGCAATTAGCTGGTACGGATGTCATGTTAGTACAGACCACCAGTGATGTGAATGAAGTCGTGCTGCCCGATAGGATAGGGGGCACCTGGAGAGGCAGGACCATGGCCAGTTCATATCTCTAGAGAAGGGAGAAATGTAGCTGAGGGTGAAGACTTTAAAGCCAAGTTCTTCTTGTTTTTGTGAAGTGATGGAAAAGAGTTGTCTGATGTGAGAAGTCTAGTAAGTCCTTCAGTTGTTTGATTTAAGTTCTGAGCTGGTTTCGGCTATTACATCACTGGCTGATAAATGCCAAAGTGTACCTGCAGAGAGCCAAAGTTATCGTAGACTGATAATGTTCTCTGTAGTTAAAGCCCACACCTGATGGAAAAGAAGAATATGTGGCTTGAGCTGAGCAGACATCTCAGTCACTGGAATGAATGGTAGTGCTCAGATAATATGAAAAGACAGAGACCAGTAGAGAGTTTAAAGAGTCTAGTGGCTGGTATAGTGAGGTTTCTAAAGGCAGAAAATCCATTAACCACGTTAGCTAATTATGTGCAAGCTCTGAAAGATGCTTTTGGCACTACTGAAAGTTCAGCCAATCTTATGATGAAGTTTAGGCACACATTCCAAGAGCAAGGAGAGAAGCTGCCTGCCTCCAGGTTGGAGAAACTACTGCACTGTTTGTGCCACAAAGGGGGGCATTCCACTGTCTGAGAGAAATTGCTTGAGGGTGGAGCAAGTTGTGAAGGGCACGCTGTCACATGACATGATTGCTCTACGTATTCGAATGACCCACAAGATGCGCCCTCCTCCATTTTACCAAGTTACCCAGAAATTAGAGAGGAAAACATGACTTAGAAGCGGAGCATTTCCAAAATGCCGAGTAGTGTCTTCAGTAGCAGCCTCTGCTGCTAAAGTGACCCCTGATGCCACAGACGTAGAGCTTTTGAGGAATGAGGTGAAAATCCTTCAAGCTAGGCCAACTCGATGGGCATTGGCAGAGTTAGCTAATGAGCAAAGTTTATACACGATCTCGGTAAGGGGGTTGTAATCAATTTTCTGTTACTGACTATTGAAAGCTGTGAAATACTTACCTAAATGGAACCTGCTTTTGCACTACCACACTGGTAAGCAGAGATGACTGAAACCAGCCCCCCAGCTGATCCTTTCCCTCAAGGTACACATCGGCAACATTATCTACATCTAGAAAGAAAAGGAGATGTTAAGAAGATACACATAAACCTTGCTTTTTACATATATATATGAAAATACAGACATTTTAGAAATATAAAGTTACGATTTTAACCACATAGCACCTTTTTCACATTTTACTTTTCAGTGTTTTCTTCTTCTCTTCCAAAGATTTTCGAAGAAGCATAATCAGATTAAAATCAATAGGGTCAAAGCATTTGCCCAGGATGTTTGGTCATAACATGCGTTTGAGGTGTAGTACTGGAATAAAGCGAGGCTCTGAGCTAAGAGCTATGAAGAGAAAGTAAGAATGCATATGTGAGAGTGATGTTGGTGCACCTGCTGCCAGAAACCTGGCTTCAGTTCTTTCTGAGCTGAAGAAAGCTGCAATTGATGACGAAAGAAAACTTACTGTAATTTAAACACAGGGTTCAAATCTAAAGCACTGGGGCCCTGTGACACTGAAGGAATAGGAGAAAAGGAGCAAGGTTTTGAAGGAGCTGAGCTGAAGCTGAAGATAGTTATGAATAAAAAGTCTGGATCTAGGAGGAAAGTATTAAATTGCGGCAGGGAAAATTACAGCACTATTAGGTAGGAGCCTGGGAGAGTAAATTGTGAGCAGTTGCTATTTAAAATTCAACATGTGGAGAGTCCACATTTGACAAATAGCAGTCATTTAAAGAGAAACTGGCTAGAATTCAGGGTAGGCATGTTCCAGAAGGTAAGAAGGAAGGACAAAGATGGTAAGGTAAGGGAACCTTGGATGACAGGAGATTGTAAATTTAGTCCAAAAGAAAGAAAACATAAGTAAAGCAAGGAATTAGGAGGGCCAAAAGAGGACATGAAATGTCTGCAGCAAGTATGATTAAGGAGAATGCCAAGCATTTTCCATATACAATAAAAATAAGAGGGTAATTAGGGAGCATAGAATATTCATTAATGTGAAGGATATGGAGGACAGTGTGACTGGCTTGGTGTCTTCTAATATTCTAGGGCATTTTGACATCAAGGAGATGGTATTGGGTTCTTGAAGAGCTGAGCATAGTAGTTCAAGGGACTTACTCTGAAAGGAGATTTGTGACTAGTGTTCACAGGGATTGGTGTTGGGACCTCTGTTGACTTGGAGAAAAATGTAGATGGCTGGTTAGTAAGTCTGCAGGAGATGCAAAAATTGGTGGAGTTGCAAACAGTGAAGAAGGCTGCCAAAGGGTTCAGCAGGATATAGATAGGTTAGTTACAGACAGAGATGACACATGGAGTTCAGTCTGGGTAAATGAGTAATGTTGCATTTTTGGAGGTCAAATGTATGCAATTAATGGCAGGACCCAAAACAGACCACATAAAGTCCAAAAGTCAAGAAGTCATGATGCAGTTTTATCAGCTTCAGTTAGGCTGCACTTGGAGTATTGTGTGCAGTTCCAGTCACCACATTGTAGGAAGGGTATAAAAACTTTGAAGAGGGTGTACAAGAGACTTAACAGAATGTTGCCTGGATTAGAAGGTATTAGAACACTTGGGATGTTTTCTTTGGAGAGTTGGGAGACTGAGAGGACAGTTAATAGTCATTTATAAAATTATGGGAGGCATAGATAGGGTACACAGCTAGAATGCATTTCCCAGGATAGATATGTCAAATACTAAATGGCATAGATTTAAGGTGAGAGGAGGATGTTTTAGTTACAGAGAGTGGCAGGGCTGCCAGGGGTGGTGGTGGAAAAAGGTATGATAGTGCCATTCAAGAGGCTTCTTGGGGGACACATGAATATTCAGGAAATGGAGAAGTACGGCACAGACATTGTGGGTCAAAGGGTGTGTTCTTGTGCTGTGTAATCAGAATAATTAAATTATATAAGTGGCACAAAAAGAGAGTTGAAAAAGAGAAAAGGCGAGGTAGTGTACATGGGTTTGTTGTCCATTCAGAAATCTGATAGTAGTGGGGAAGAAACAGTTCCCAAAGTGTGTGTCTTCAGGCTCCTGTACCACCTCCTTGATGGTTTCAGTGAGAAGAGGGCATGTTCTGGGTGATAGGGACCCTTAATAACGGACGCCACCTTTTGAGGCATTGTCTTTTGAAGATGTCCTTGATGCTGGGGAGGGCTAATTCCCATGACGAAGCTGGCATAGTTTCCAACTTTCTGAAACTTCTTCCATACCAGATGGTGATGCAATCAGTTAGAATGCTCTTCACGGTACATCTATAGAAATTTAAGAGAGTATTTGCTGACATACCAAGTCTCCTCAATTGTATGCCTTCTTTGTAATAGCATCAATATGTTGGGCCCAGGATAGACCTTCAGAGATGTTGATACCCAGGAACTTCAAACTGCTCACCCTTTCCACTGTTGATCCCTCAATAAGGATTGGCATATGCTCCCTCGATTTCCCCTTGATGAAGTCCACAAGCAATTCCTTGGTCTTAATAACACTGAGTGCAAGATTGTTGTTTCAACACCACTCAAACAAGTGATCTAACTCCCTCCAGTCAGTTTATGGTTCCTCAACACTATCTGAAATTCTGTGAACATTAGTTGTGTCATCAGCAAATTTATAGTGTTTGAGCCTTGGCTCAACGCACCATCATGGGTATAGAGTACAGCAGTGGGCCAAGCATGTATCCTTAAGGTGCACCACTGTTGACTGTCAGTGAAAATGATATGTTATTTCCGATCTGCACTGACCGTGGTCTCCAGATGAGGAAGTCAAGGATCCACTTGCAGAGGGGAGTTCAGGGGCCCTGGTGTTGGAGCTTATTGATTAGTACGGAGGAGATGATTGTGTTGAATGCTGAGCTGTAATCAATGAACAACTTGACATACGTGTTACTATTGTGCAGGTGATCCAAGGCTAAGTAGAGAACCAGTGAAATTGCATCAACGATAGACTTATTGTGTCAATTGTGTGCAATGGGTCCATGTTCTTGCTTAGGCAGGAGTTAATTCTGAGCATGATCAAGTTCTCAAAGCACTTCATCACCATAGATGTGAGTGCATCTGGGCAATAGTTGTTGAGGCAGCTCACCCAGCTCTTCTTGGACATTGGTATGATTGTCGCCCTTCTGAAGTGGGTGGGAACCTACAATGTAGCAGTGAGAGATTGAAGATGTCCTTGAACACTCCAGCCAGTTGGTTGGCACAAGTTTTTAATGCCCTACCAGGTAGACCACCAGGTCCTGATGCCTTATGAGAGTTCACCCTTATGAAAGCAATTTTGCCATAGGCCTCTGAGACAGATTACCGGATTACCAGATGCTGCAGGATTCACACAGGAGTAATTTTATTCCCCCTTTCAAAGTGTGCATAAAATGCATTAAGCTCATCTGAGACTGAAGCATCACAGTCATTAATAATGTTAGGATTTGTTTTCTACGAAGTAATGACTTGCAAAGACTACCAGAACCGATATGCATTCAATTCCATCTCTCACTTCAATCAGAATTGCTTTTTCAATCTTAAAATAGCCTTCTGCAGGTCCTACTTGGATTTCTTGTAAAGCTCTGGACCACCGGTCTTGAATGCCACAGATCTAACCCTCAGCAGACTACATCTCTCAGTTCATCCATGGCTCTTGGTAGGGATATGTAAAGTGTGTTTTTGAAGACACACACTAAACCACACAGGTCTTGATCAGGGTCAGGTCAAGGTAGAGGCTGAATGGTAATCTTTGAAAAGGTTAAATTAACAAATGATGAAGAAATAACTTTGGCTGAGGTGGAAAATGAATTACTGGTGAAAGTACACACTTTGTGATAGAAAAGTTACAAGGTCCGACCTATTTTTAACGATGATTAATTCAAGGGATGTGGGCCAAGCCAGGATTTAATAGCTTATCCCTAAATGCCCTTGAGATGTCTTTTCTGCACCTGCATTCCTTGAAGTGTGGGTATACTCTCTACATTAGGCAGAGCTCTGTGGGACTTTGACCCAGCAATAGTGAAGTAATAACAATATATTTCAAAGTCAGGTCGGCGTGTGCTTTAGAGGGCAGTTTCGTGGAAGTAGAGTTTCCATGCTTTTGCTGCCCTTGTCTTTCTGCTGGAAGATGTCAAGGTTTGAAAAGAGCTGTCCAAGGAACCCCACCCAGCGTCAATGATGAAACACAAAACTGAGGACTGAAACTCTCAAAACACTGCATACTGAAAACTACCTCAAAAGGATTATATTGTTGCAACAATATACAAGCTGATATCCCATGACACTGAGATTTCAACATATTCTATTCTTTGAGGTACAGCCTCAGACTCTTGGCAGTATTGACCAAAATGAAGTGCAAATCTCCAATTCCTAAGCCTCAATCAATGGCACTGAATATCTAGATGGCAAACAGCAAATATGTAGGATATATTCTCCCTCGTTTTGTTTAAGAAGACATACCTGGTATCTAATCATTTCCCATTTGTGAATTGCCACTTAAAACATGAATAAGAATCAGACACAAAATGCTGGTGGAACACGATGCTGCCTGGCCTGCTGTGTTCCACCAGCATTTTGTGTGTGTTGCTGTTTGAATTTCCAGCATCTGCAGATTTCCTCGTGTTTGTGCTATAAGAATCAGAATGTTTATTATCCCCAGCATGTGACATGAAATTTGTTAATTTAGCAGCATCAGTTCAATGCAATACATAATCTAGCGGAGAAAAAAAATAATAAATAAAATAAAAAAATAATAAACAAAAGAGTAAATCAATTATATATATTGAATAGATTTAAAAACATGCAAAAACAGAAAATACTGTATACTAAAAAAAAAGTGAGGTAGTGTCCAAAGATTCAATGTCCATTTAGGAATCAGATGGTGGAGAGAAAGAAGCTGTTCCTGAATTGCTGAGTGTGTGCCTTCAGGCTTCTGTACCTCCTACCTGATGGTAACAGTAAGAAAAGGGCATGCCCAAAGTGCTGGAGGTCCTAAATAACGGACGCTGCCTTTCTGAGACACCGCTCCCTAAAGATGTCTTGGGTACTTTGTAGGCTGGTGCCCAAGATGGAGCTGACTAGATTTACAACCTTCTGCAGCTTCTTTCGGTCCTGTGCAGTAGCCCCTCCATACCAGACAGTGATGCAGCCTGTCAGAATGCTCTCCACAGTGCAACTATAGAAGCTTTTGAGTGTATTTGTTGACATGCCAAATCTCTGCAAACTCCTAACAAAGTATAGCCACTGTCCTGCTTTCTTTATAAATACATTGATAAGTTGGGACCAGGTTAGATCATCAGAGAACTTGACACCCAGGAACATGAAGCTGCTCACTTTCTCCACTTCTGATCACTCTATGAGGATTGGTATGTGTTCCTTCGTCTTACCCTTCTGGAAGTCCATCTCTTTCATCTTACTGGCATTGAGAGAATCAGCTCTTTCATCTTACTGGCATTGAGAGAATTAGCTCTTTCATCTTACTGGCATTGAGTGCCAGGTTGTTGCTGCAGCACTACTCCACTAGTTGGCATATCTCACTCCTGTACGCCTTCTCGTCACCACCTGAGATTCTACCAACAATGGCTGTATCATCAACAAATTTATAAATGGTATTTGAGTTATGCCTACCCACACAGTCATGGATATATAGAGAGTAGAGCAGCGGGCTAAGCACACACCGCTGAGGCGTGCCAGTGTTGATCATCAGCGAGGAGGATATGTTGTCACCACTCTGCACAAATTGTGGTCTTCCAGTTAGAAAGTCAAGGATCCAATGGTAGAGGGAGGTACAGAGGCTCAGTTCTGCAACTTCTCAATCGGGATTGTGGGAATGACGGTATTAAAAGTTGAGCTGTAGTCGATGAACAGCATCCTGACATAGGTGTTTGTGTTGTCTAGGTGGTCTAAAGCCACGTAGAGAGCCATTGAGATTGCATCTGCCATTGACCTATTGTGGTGATACACAAATTGCAATGGGTCCAGATCCTTCCTGAGGCAGGAGTTCAGTCTAGTTATGACCAACCTTTCAAAGCATTTCATCACTGTCAATGTGAGTGCACTATATTATAAACTCCAAGATAACACAATAGTGAAATAATTCCATAACATCCTACAAGAGGGAATGAAGAAAGCTTCAAAACAGAAACAAAGGATGCAACAAGTTGACAGATTGTTTGGTGGTTAAAGGAGATGAATCAGCAGGTGGCAGTATAGACAACATGCTTTTCATTTTAAATGCCTGCCGTAGGTACACACAAACCTTGTATTTTATGGCATGATCATGAATTACACAAAGTGTCTCACAAATTGAAGTGAGTGTTACTCTGAATAGAAAATTCTTTAATGATTTATGTCGATTTCACGTCAGAACTCAACTGAAAGATGCTAGCCACGAACCATCCAGAGGGCAGTGGCTGACCAGTATAAGACAAATGGTTACGATTGATACTGAAGTGCTCAAAAACTAAACATAAATGAAAATATGTAGAACAAGCTTCTAAAAAAAAAATCAATTAGTACTTCACAAATACTAAACAGTGGCAATTTATCTGGTATAAAGCGAGTTCAAGTTTATTATCATCTGAATGTACAACCAAATGAAACAACTTTCTTCTGGACCTTGATACACCCACAATACAAATATCACACACAGCATATAAAACAATATATCACCACAAATAAATTAATAAAATACAATTTAAACGCATGTGAAGTATGCAACACAGGGAAACAGTGAACAGTAGAATAAACAGCTCATTGTCCAAGGAATGAGACCTCAGTTGTGGTAAGAGTCATTCATTACTCTCACAGCCTGAGGAAAGAAGCTGTTAACCAGTCTGGTAGTCCTAGTGATGTTCCTGTACCTTCTTGATGATAGTGTGTCAAAGAGATTATGGGAGGGGTGGTACGAATCCTCACCAATGCTTCAGACCTTTCATATACAATGCTCACAGCAAATAGGAGCAGGGAGACTATGGAGATCCTCGTAGGGTTTTGCCCTGATGCTTCCCTACCACACAATGACGCAGCCGGACAGGATGCACTTAATGGTGCTCCTGTAGAATGCTGTTAGAATGAGGACAGGGAGCCTTGCACATCTTAGTCTCCTCAGAAAGTGCAGACACTGCTCTGCCTTCTTGACTAATGAGGTGGTGTAGTGGGCCCACGTTAGATCATCCATTATGTGCACACCTAGGAACTCTGTGCACTTTATTTTCGTCCCGGCAGAGACAGTAATGTGCAATGGAGAGTGGTTGACCCGTGCCTTCCTGAAGTTCACAATTATCTCTTCTGTCTTGTCCACATTAAGACTCAGGTTGTTGTTCTCACACCATTTGACAAGCCTCTCTGATGTTGACTTATCTTTGTTGTCAATAAAGCTAACCTCTGTTCTATTATCAGTGAAGTTAATGGTGCAGTTTGAGCTGGATCTAGCAGTGCAGTTGTAAATCAGCACCATGAACAGCAGCCGGCAGAACACACAGCCCTGGGGGACACCAGTGCTCAGCGTGATGGAGCTGGAGATGTTGTTGCCAACTCAGACTGTCTGGGATCTTGAGTACCAACAAGAACAGTTTACCTACCAGCCTCCACAGGATGATCATCTTAAAACTTTGAAGTTGATGAAGTCCTAGCACATGAAGCTTAATTTTCTGGGTAGGACAGGACAGAGCGGAGGACCAAAACAATAGCATCATCAGTGGCCCGGTTTGAGTGATAGGAGGGGAAAAGAGTGAGATTGGACTGGAAGAAAAGAGAGACACAGGGGAAAACAGCTAGTTTAGACCCAAGGTTGAGAGCGTGAGAAAAAGAGCAAAAGAAAGGAAAAAGATAAATCAAGTGTGAATAAGGAAAATAATTCAATGGCATGGGTGATAAAGTCACCAACGTGTTTCAGAACAAATATAATCAAACATGTCACAAAGGGCTATGCAAATGAAATGAAAGATGTTTAAAAAGCAAAATCAAAGTAATCTGTTAAAAACAAAAAGGAAAAATGCCTGCTGGAAACTGCTGGGACAAGGTAGGTGAGGATATGAGCACACTAAGTGCAATGCATTGAAAATTCTGAATGATAGTGCAGTACTAAGATAAGGAGATTGGTGAATTAAGCTTCAAGTAGAATAGAATGCTTGAAGGAGAAATTGTGAATTATTAAAAAATGTATTTACTAAGGTTACTAGCAGTCCATGAACTTTAACAAGAAAACAAGTAATTTTCATACAACTTAGTCAGCATCTCTTGAGAAAGGATTTTCTCAATGATCCTTGAAATCAAGGTTAAACAAATCAATCTAAACAAAAAAGTAAAATCTGTCAAATTTAATATTGAAAAGGAAAATCTTTAGGAGAACAACGCTTATAAGCAGCAATATGGATTGTCCACAAAAATCATGTGTTTTTCCTTTCATGTTTTTTGGCACCACAATCTCACAAATGATGCAGACATGACCTGGCAATTATGAGAGGGAGTTGCTGATAAAAATTAAGGTTTGATGGAATAATGCTTTTCTACAATGAGATAACAAGGATTACTTCCAAAGTCCTAAAAGTTTAGGGGGCCATATAAATAGATGTCATCTTCCTGAAAATGAACAATTGTATGATAAGGATATATTTACTTTAATGAGTAAGCAAACTCTAACAGTAAAGCTGATAAAATATTACAGCTTTAACCTTTGGAATTATACCAGTAATTGGTGATTATTCCTCCTAAACAGTCGGCCAATTTCAATCTAAAATGATTAAGAAACAATATTTTGAAATATTAAAACTTGATTTTCAAGAAGTCTAAACAATGCATAAATTATTTTCATAACCTTCCAGACCCCCTGATCAAATCTCAGTGTTTGGATACCACATCAAGGAAGGATAAATGGAACTCAAGGGAGTCTTATCAGAATGATAAGGACTAAATTACTACGAGAGATTGCACAAATTGGGGTTATGCTTCCTGGAAATTTGCAGCTTAACTATTTTATTTGTAAAAGGTTGACAGAATTTAGAATTCTCTTCAGACAGTTAATGGCCATGTCAATGACTAACTTCAAATTTTATACTGACAGATTTTTGTCACAGGTCACAGATCAATTTCTATGTTGCTGCATTGTAGCATTGGTTTGGAGAGCTAAATGACAAACCAATAACAAAAACGGGCAAATTTAGTGAAATGAAAATAAAATAAATGGAAAGGTCATTTCCTACATGTTCTTGTTCTTCCTCCATATTCCTTTTCTGACTAGAGTTGATCTACCTTTATAAATATAATCAATAAATTAGTCTGCTGACGAGTGGTAGAAAATTCCATAGGCTAAGCACCCTTCAGGTGAAGAACTGTCTCCTCATCTCAGTCCACTGTCTCAGTCTCCTCAGTCCACTAAGACTAAAGCACACTGAAAAAGATGGTGGTAGAGGCTGATGCAATAAGGATATGTAAGAGATTCACAGATAGGATGAAAGAAAAAAAATGGAGTGTTATGGGCTGTGTATGAGGGATGGGATAGAATGATAGTGGAGCTGCGTTATATAGGTCAGTACTGTTAACACTATGATCCCTGGTTCCAGGCACCTCAGCCAGGGGTAACATCCTCCTTACATTCAACGTGTCCATCATTCTTGGAATTTTGTTCATTTAATTGAGATCTGCTCACAATTTCTTAAATACTGGAGAACACAGACCTAGACAACCCATTCTCTCCTCATGGGTCCTTCCATCCCAGGAATTACTCTGGTGATGCACGAACTCTATGCACAAGTATTTTCTTTCTTATTAAGTACGGAGACCAAAATTGCATGCCACACTTCAGGAGTGATCTCACCAAGACCATGTAAAAGTGTATAAGACATCATAACCTTGCATTCAAAACCTCTTGCAATAAAGGTCAACATATTATCTGCTTTCTTAACAGCAGGTTGCACCAATCTTCTAAATAATTTGTATTTTCTGTTTTTTCCTGCTATTTCCTACGTACAGTATATGCACATTATACAACCTGTTTAGAATATGCCTGATCACTCAACTTACATAAATCACCTTTAAGTATCTTGGCATCCTCCTCACAACCCTACACAATTTTGTGTCATGTAGATATTTAGTGACTTATTTGGTTCTCTCATCCATATCATTTATATATATTGTGAGTAGCTGAGGTACATGCACTAATGTCTGCAGTACCCAGTAGTCACTGCCTTCCTGAAAAAGTCTCATTTATTCCCACTGTTTTCTTTTTCAATCTATTACCCCCACATGCTTCAATTCTACACATTAATCTTTAAAATGGGTCTTTATCAAAGGTCTTTTGAAAATCCAAACATTCCAAATCCCCTTTTTCTATTCTACCAGTTTCATTCTCAGAAAGATCTAGCTGGTTTGACTTGTCAAACACAATTTACCTTTTATAAATCTGTACTTTGTCTAGTCACCTCAATATTTCCCAAGTGCCTTATTCTGTCAATCTCCTTAACAATAAAGCGTTTCCCGACAACTAATGTTAGGCTAACAGGTTTATAGCTCCCTGTGTTTTCTTCCTTTACTAATCAGTGGGGTTTTACTTGCCATCCCTCCAATATACGGGAACAGTCTTATAAACCACAGAAATTTTGGAAGATGACAACCAATCCTTTTCAGCCCTCTAGAATGCAGATCATCAGGTCCAGAGGATATATTTCTCTTAATCCCATTAATCTTTCCGCTACTGTTTATTTACTTAGAGACATAGAGTAACACATCATGGAAACAGGCCTTCCAGGCTAACTCAACCATGCCAACCAAGGTGCCCACCTAACATAATTTGATTTGCTAACATTTTGCCCGTGTCCCTGTGAACAACCTCTACCCATGTACTTATCCAAATGTTTTTTAAATTCCATTATTGTACTGTCTGAACTTCTTTCTCTGGCAGCTCATTCATGAAAGCATCACCCTCTGCTTGAAGAAGATGCTCCTCTGGGACAACCTCTTTTTAAATCTATGCTTCAGGGTTTTTTGATTCCTTTTGCCTGGGGAAAAAGACTTTGCATTCACCCTATCTTTGACCCTCATGATTTTCTACACCCCTAAAAGGTCACTTTTCATTATTCTATACTCCAAGTAATGAAGTCCTAGTCTGCTGAACCCCTCACTCTAACTCAGGCCTCTAAATTTCTTCATTTGATTACTCTTGCTTTCCTAACTTGTCTGGGAAGTTATCTGTGTCCATAAAGGCAAAACCAAGTATTTGTTTAATTGCTCTAACAACTTTTTGTTTATCATTATGAATTCTCCAGTTTCAGATGGTGAAAGATTACATTTGTCTTCCTTAATCCTTCTCTTGTTATATATTTATTGAAAACTCTTTATCATCTGGTTTGATCTTCCTTTCAGGTTTACTCTTGTACTGCTTATGCTTTCTTTATCTATCTTGGTCCAATATTACTCTAGGTTGCCGTCAGTTCTCAAGTCTTGCTTCATTATATGACTTCTCCTTGGAATCAATACTATCCTTTTGTCAGCCACTTTGAGTTGTTTTGTGCCAGAAAGGACGGCAAACTGTTGCAGTTCCTAATATGTTAGTCACTACTTAACCTCATCATACCTTTCAATGAATCGCCCCAATCTAACTGTAATTCTGTAAGAATAGATAATTTACTGCAAGATGTAAAGTAATAAAATCAACCTTTGCTTTATGTTTGCACTTTGACTGGCAAACACAATTCTAAAGATATGCTCACTTAAAAAATAAGCTAACACATCTGTTAAATATTATCAAATATGGTGCTGTTGAAATAGATTATTATATCTTAAAGCTAAACAATTTGCTACTAACATGCAATACTCTGTTTGGAATGAAGTTCATAAAAAATTCTGTAAAAGACAAACCTTAGCTTTCTTTTGGAATAAATTTTTGAGTATTTCAGCCCTTTAGCTCTTAAATTGGGCAAAAATTGTTTAGCTAACAACTGGAATTTTTCAAACAGAATGTGAAAGTTGTACTGTTTTTAAAACAGCCTGTCCATTTAATCCCTGAAATCTATGTGCAGTAAATGCAGAAATCAATTGTTTTTGAGGGATATTTCCAGGTCAGAATATACAAATCTAATATTGATGCTATATCCAATGGGTAGTTTAAGGACTTTGATTGTGCTATGTTGCATTGACATAAGAAGATGTATGAGAGAACTGAACTCTGAATTATAAAACACTTGTTATTAACACAAAAATGTAGAAAGTAGTGTCAGTCTGTGAGTTTGCTCCACCATTCAATATGATCATGGCAAATTTTTTGTCACAAGGTGACACTAAGATTGATGGTGTTGTGGACATGTAGGAGGTTGTCATAGCCAACAGTGGAACATTGATAGGATTCTGAGCTAAGATGTGGCAGATGGAGTTCAATCCAGAGAAGTGTGAAGTCATACACTTTGGAAGATCAAACTTGATAACAAAGTCCAAAGTTAATGGCATGATTCTTAGTAGTGTAGAGGAACACAGGGATCTTGGGGTAAAAGATTCTTCAAAGTTTCCATACAAGTTGATAGGGTGTATGGCAAGTTGGCCTTCATTAGTCGGGGGATTGAGTTCAAGAGCCATGAAGTAATGTTGCAGCTCTATGAAACTCTGGTTAGCATTGTGCTCCATTCTTGTTGCTTCATTATTTAAAGGATATAGAAGCTTTAGAGAGTACACACGTTTACAAGGCTGCTGCCTGGATTAGAAAACATGTCTTGTGAAGTAAGATTGAGCAAGCTAGGGCTTTTCTCTTAGGAAAAAAGGATGAGGAGACTTGATAGAGGTGTATAAGATCATATGAGACATACAGACTGCCTTATTCCTAGGGTGGCAATGGCTAATATGAGTTGACATACTTTTAAGGTGATTGGAGGAAAGTATAGGGTTGAATGTGACAGACAGAGAGTGGGAAGTGCATGCTGGGGCTAGTGGTAAAGGCAAGATACATTAGAGACATTTTTAAGAGACACTTAGATAGGCATATAGATGAAAGAAAAACTGAGGACTACATAGGATGGAAGGGTTAGCTTGATCTTGGAATAGGTTGGCACAACATCTTGGGCCATACAGTGCTGTACTGCTCTATGTTTTAAATAATACTATATTCTGCTTCTTTGTCATTCTACTTGATATTTTATTGTGTCTCCTTCTTTCTTAAATATTTTCAGCATCTTGGTCTCCATTGCTTTCCACGGTAAAGGATTCCACAAGTTCACTACCTTTTGCCTCCTTTCTATATACTTATATTTATATCAAGTTCTATATACTTGACACAGTATCCCGAGATGTGAACTTCTCAGTTTTGACCCACCAGGGAAACAACCAATTGTATCCTGCTGTTATATCTAATCAGAATTTTCACTTTTCCATACGATAGTCTTTCATACATCTAAACTGGTGAGTACAGACCTAGCTGACTAACCTTTTTGCAAAAGATAGTTCTGCTATCCAGGAATCACTGGTAAATCTTTGCTGCACTCACTATATAGCAGGTATAGCCTTCCTTAATGTAATAAAGGACTTCACTCTGCATTTGAGATTCATTCTCACTGAGGCCCTGTATAACTGTATCCTAACACACACAATCCTGTATGCAAAACCTCTAACAATGAAGGCCAACTTAGCATCTTCCCTAACTGCCTATTGTTGCTTTCACTGAGGAACCCCATACATTTCCTTGATTTCCCAAAGCAGGTTTTATATAGATTTCTTATAAAGTTACTCACTTTTTGTTGAGTAAGGTAATAGCCAAAATGATAACTTACTAAATTATTTGCTTTGATGTAAGGAGAAATTTTCAGTGCAGTCACATAGGGGATACAAAAGACTGCAGTTGTTCTTGTCTGGAGCAAAAACAAACTACTCAAGGAACTCAATGGGTTGAAACCCCTCACCTTGACCGAACAGAGTAGAGGGGAGGAGAAGGAGTGGGGCAAAAGATAGGGAAATCCAGTTGGGATGTATTGATTGGCAGATGGTGGAAGGAAGAATGAAAATGGTGACAAGAAGCTGGGATGAGATACGTAGAACATCAAAGGGCTACAAGTGATGCAGTTTGATAGGAATGGAAGGTGGAACATGGAACTAGATAAGGGAAATGGGGCGAGCAGATGAAGAGGAAAGAAACTGGCGATAAGGCTTGAGCAGTGGATGGACATTGGCAGTGTATAAGAATGAACCATATAGACCTTTGTAGGGCTGCACTGGAGTATAGTGTGCAATTCTGGTCTCCCCATGACAGGAAGGATGTGGAGTCTTTGGAAAGGGTGCAGAAGAGGTCTATCACGAAGCTGCCTCAAGGGCATGATCTGAAAGGAGAAGCTGGACAAACCTGGGTTGTTTTCCCTAGAGCATCAGAGACTAAGGGGAGATTGGAGAAAATTTTATATGATTTTGAAAAGGCATAAAAACTTATCTCCCCAGGGTATTAGAGGACATGCATTTAAGGTGAGATGCAGAAAGTTTAAAGGAGCTGTGTAAATTTTGTTTTAAAAAAACATGATGTACCTGGAATGGGCTGCCGGGGGTCTTGGTGGAAGCAGATATAATAAAGGTGTTTAAAAATCTGTTAAGACACATGGATATGCAGGGAATGGAGGAATGCAGATCATGTACAAGCAGAAGAAATTTTGGCATAAAAGGCTACTCGTGTGCTGTACTGTTCTATGTTCTGAGTAGTCAGAAGAAAAGGCAAAGGGACAGAGAAGGAACAAGTTAACTGAAGGATTCTTGAAGAAGTGTTCATGTTATTGTGGACAGAGAGCAGGTATTTGTCAAAGCGGTCGTCTAGTCTGCACTTGGTCTTACCAAAGCGGAGGAAACATCAAGAGCATCAAATGCAGTAGACAATGTTGGAGGAGATGCATATGAATCTCTGCCTCACACTGAAGGGCGGTTCAGGTCCCTGGATAGTGCTGAGAAAGGTGTAGGGAGAGGTGCTACATCTTCTATGGCTGCAGGGAAAAGCACATAGGGAGAGCTCACTGCTACATTCAGAGATTCCTACCTGCATCAAAAAGGTGACAGTCACACCAGGGTCCATGAACAGCAGGTTGAGCCACCTCAACATCTATCGTCCAGTTGCACTCATATCTACTGTTGAGGTTCGTCATGGCCAGAATCAACTCCTGCTTAAGCAAGGACCTGGACCCCTGCAATTTGCTTATTGCTGCAATCAATCTACAGCAGATACGATCTCACTGGCTCTCCACTCAGTCTTGGATCACCTGGATAACCGTAATACCTACGTTAGACTGCTGCTTACTGTTTACAGCTGAGCATTCTTTGTTCTTTTTTTGCACTGGTTATTTAGAGTAATAGAAAAGTACAATATAGAAACATGCCCTTTGGCCCATCTAGTACATGCTGAGCTATTTAAACTGCCTATGATCATCGACCTGCACTGGGACCATAGCCTTCCTTACTCCAACCATCCACATATCTATCCAAACTTCTCTTAAACATTGAAATAGAGCTCACATGTACCACTTACACTGGCAGCTCAATCCACACTCTCATGAGTCTCTGAATGAAGAAGTTTCACCTCATGTTCCCCTTAAAGTTTTCACCTTTCACCCTTAATCCATGACCTAAAGTTGTAGTCCCACAAAACCTCAGTGGAAAAAGCCTGCTTGCATTTACCCGATCTATACCCCTCATAATTTTTGAATATCTCTATCAAGTCTCCACTCAATCTTTTATGTTCCAAGGAATAAAATCCTAACCTATCCAATCTTTCCATATAACTCAGGTCCTCCAGAACCAGCAACATCCTTGTAAATTTTCTCTGTATTTTTTTGACCTTATTTACATCTTTTCTGTAGGTAGGCGACCAAAACTGCACACAATACTCCAAGTTAGGCTTCACCAATGTGTTAACTTCAACTTAACATCCCATCTCCTGTACTCAATACTTTGATTTTTGAAGGCCAATGTGCCAAAAGTGCACTTTCAAAGATTTATGGACATGTACTTCCAGACCCCTTTGGTCTACCTCACTCTTCAGTGCCCTACAATTCACTGTGTAGGACCTACCCTGGCTGGTCCTCCTGAAGTGCAACACCTTGTCTGCATTAAATTCTATCTGGCATTTATCAGCTCATTTTTCCAGCTGGTCCATGGGAATCTTCCCAGTGTCTTGTGGAATTTTCCATTTGCGACATTACGTCAGCACTCACAATAAAATCAGATTTCGGAGGTTTTCAGATTTTGGAATTTCAGAGAAGGGGTACTCAACCTGTATTAAGTATTGCAATGTACTGCTGCAGCAAAACAAATTTCATGACATATGCTAATACTATTAAACCTGATCATAATTCTTTCCCAATGATTCCTACAATGACATGGGATCAAATTTCTTTGTTATTCCCTCCAAGACATATAGCATCCTTCCTAGGAGATTAATCTTTTATCATTACATCAAAACATAAAACTCCCCAACCAATAATATTGCAGGATTAGCTTTACCAGAAGACTGCAATGATTTAAAATAGTGAATCATTGTTTTGCAACAGCAGAGGAATGGACAATTAAATGCCAGTGATGCCCACATACCTAAATACGATAATAATAGCTATTAGGGGAATGCTTTAATTCTTGTCTCCTAGTTAATACATTGTAGATTCTTTATTCAGGCAAATAATCTTGATTGAACCTTCAGCAGTTCTTTCAATGAACTCAGATGTTCAACTGAGGCTGCACCTGCCTACTGCATGGATTGGTTCAATGCAAATAATTCTCGTCTAATCCTGAAAGGAATGGAGCTATCTTGCGGTCTGGAAAATATTCTTTTCTCAGCAGCATGCCCAAAAGTAAATAATCTGGACTTGCATCTGCTGTATTGTTGCTATTGAACTAATTGTTAAGCATTTCGGCAGTTGCTATTATTTATTCAAATAACAGGCTTTGTGTCCTTGTCACATACCTACAAATCAAATCTAAGAATCCCCAGTCTCAATTTGAGATACTACTTTAATGTGACTGTTTAAAAACCCATTTAATACAAGTTTATTTTCTTCTCCTTAAGTCACATTGCCAATTGTATCAGCAATATTTAACTGAAAATAACATGTACGAAACACGTTTAATACTTTTTCTATGAAATATGTTATATTGCTAAAAACTTGCCAAGTAGAACTAATACAATTCACAGAACATAGAATAGTACAGCACATTACAGGGCCTTCGGCCCACAATGTTGTGCCGACCCTCAAACCCTGCCTCCCATATAACCCCCCACCTTAATTCCTCCATATACCTGTCTAGTAGTCTCTTAAACTTCACTAGTGTATCTGCCTCCACCACTGACTCAGGCAATGCATTCCATGCACCAACCACTCTGAGTGAAAAACCTTCCTCTAATATCCCCCTTGAACTTCCTTCCCCTTAACTTAAAGCCATGTGCTCTTGTACTGAGCAATGGTGCCCGGGGGAAGAGGTGCTGGCTGTCCACTCTGTCTATTCCTCTTAATATCTTGTACACCTCTATCATGTCTCCTCTCATCCTCCTTCTCTCCAAAGAGTAAAGCCCTAGCTCCCTTAATCTCTTATCATAATCCATACTCTCTAAACCAGGCAACATCTGGGTAAATCTCCTCTGTACCCTTTCCAATGCTTCCACATCCTTCCTATAGTGAGGCGACCAGAACTGGACACAGTACTCCAAGTGTGGCCTAACCAGAGTTTTATAGAGCTGCATCATTACATTGCGTCTCTTGAACTCTATCCCTCGACTTATGAAAGCTAACACCCCATAAGCTTTCTTAACTACCCTATCTACCTGTGAGGCACCTTTCAGGGATCTGTGGACATGTACCCCCAGATCCCTCTGCTTCTCCACACTACCAAGTATCCTGCCGTTTACCTTGTACACTGCCTTGGAGTTTGTCCTTCCAAAGTGTACCACCTCACACTTCTCCGGGTTGAACTCCATCTGCCACTTCTCAGCCCACTTCTGCATCCTATCAATGTCTCTCTGCAATCTTCGACAACCCTCTACACCATCTACAACACCACCAACCTTTGTGTCGTCTGCAAACTTGCCAACCCACCCTTCTACCCTTATATCCAAGTTGTTAATAAAAATAACGAAAAGTAGAAGTCCCAGAACAGATCCTTGTGGGACACCACTAGTCACAACCCTCCAATCTGAATGTACTCCCTCCACCACGACCCTCTGCCTTCTGCAGGCAAGCCAATTCTGAATCCACCTGGCCAAACTTCCCTGGATCCCACGCCTTCTGACTTTCTGAATAAGCCTACTGTGTGGAACCTTGTCAAATGCCTTACTAAAATCCATGTAGATCGCATCCACTGCACTACCCTCATCTATATGCCTGGTCACCTCCTCAAAGAACTCTATCAGGCTTGTTAGACATGAACTGCCCTTCACAAAGCCATGCTGACTGGCCCTGATCAGACCATGATTCTTTAAATGCCCATAGATCCTATCTCTAAGAATCTTTTCCAGTAGCTTTCCCACCACAGACGTAAGGCTCACTGGTCTATAATTACCCGGACTATCCCTACTACCTTTTTTGAACAAGGGGACAACATTTGCCTCCCTCTAATCCTCCGGTACCATTCCCGTGGACAACCAGGACATAAAGAACCTAGCCAGAGGCTCAGCAATCTCTTCCCTCGCCTCGTGGAGCAACCTGGGGAATATTCAGTCAGGCCCCGAGGGCTTATCCATCCTAATGTATTTTAACAACTCCAACACCTCCTCTCCCTTCATATCAACACTCTCCAGAACATCAACCTAACTCATATTGTCCTCAGCATCATCAAGTTCCCTCTCATTGGTGAATACCGAAGAGAAGTATCCATTGAGGACCTCGCTCACTTCCACACCCTCCAGGCACATCTTCCCACTATTATCTCTAATCGGTCCTACCTTCACTCCTGTCATCCTTTTGTTCTTCACATAATTGAAGAATGCCTTGGGGTTTTCCTTTACCCTACTCGCCAAGGCCTTCTCATGCCCCCTTCTTGCTCTTCTCAGCCCCTTCTTAAGCTCCTTTCTTGTTACCCTATATTCCTCAATAGACCCATCTAATCCTTGCTTCCTAAACCTCATGTATGCTGCCTTCTTCCACCTGACTAGATTTTCCACCTCATTTGTCACCCATGGTTCCTTCACCCTACCATTCTTTATCATCCTCACCAGGACAAATTTATCTCTAACATCCTGCAAGAGATCCCTAAACATCGACCACATGTCCATAGTACACTTCCCTGCAAAAACATCATCCCAATCCATACACGCAAGTTCTAGCCTTATAGCCTCATAATTTGCCCTTCCCCAATTAAAAATTTTCCTGTCCTCTCTGATTCTATCCTTCTCCATAATAATGCTAAAGGCCAGGGAGCGGTGGTCACTGTCCCCCAGATGCTCACCCACTGACAGATCTGTGACCTGACCTGGTTCGTTACCTAATACTAGATCTAGTATGGCATTCCCCCTAGTTGGCCTGTCAACATACTGTGACAGTAATCCATCCTGGACGCACTTAACAAACTCTGCCCCATCTAAACCATTGGAACTAATCAAGTGCCAATCAATATTAGGGAAGTTAAAGTCACCCATGATAACAACCCTGTTATTTTTGCACCTTTCCAAAATCTGCCTCCCAATCTGCTCCTTCGTATCTCTGTTGCTACCAGGGGGCCTACAGAATACCCCCAGTAGAGTAACTGCTCCCTTCCTGTTCCTGACTTCCACCCATACTGACTCAAAAGAGGATCCTGCTACATTACCCACCCTTTTTGTAGCTGTAATTGTACCCCTGACCAGTAATGCCACCCCTCCTCCCCTTTCCCCCCTCTCTATCCCTTTCAAAGCACTGAAACCCAGGAATATTGAGAATCCATTCCTCCCCTGGTGCCAGCCAAGTCTCTGTAATGGCCACTACATCATAATTCCATGTATGTATCCAAGCTCTCAGTTCATCACCTTTGTTCCTGATGCTTCTTGAATTGAAGTACACACACTTTAGCCCTTTTACCTTACTACCTTTACACCCTTTATTCTGCTTCTCTTTCCGTTAGATCTGGCTTTACTCCAAGCACTTCTTTCACTGCTCTATCGCTCCGGGTCCCATCCCCCTTGCAAATTAGTTTAAATTACAATTCCCATTGAAAATTGTAATGTATTAATATTCACCATAGCTTAAAGTTTTTATTGCTAAAGAAACTGGCAATAAATGACTTATGCAGTTTTAACAGATTTATAATCTACTATAAAATTAAAATCCATAATTTTTTAACATGTTTAGTTTTAGATGGAAGATGAAATATCCAGCTTGAAAGGAACAAACTCCAGCATATTCTGGAATGTGTAAAAATCTTCCTGTTGTAGTATGATCAGGCATATCTATCACAACATCGCGCTTGTTATAGACCAGCCCTCAGGACGCATACCTTGAGAGAACTCATCATCCTTTGTTTTATTTGAACCTTTCTGCAAGTGGTTTTATTTCCTCACAGGACAGAGCAAAGCTTCCCTGATTAGGAATACAGACAACACTAATATTGCAGAATCGAGTGAGCTTGCAGAATATCTAAATCACTAAAGCTTCAACAGAAATGATGTTTGTTCAAGAATTAAAAATACAGCTACTCAAATCAAAAATAAAACCAAATTCTGAGGTTGTCCAGCACTCTCCCGTGAAGGAAAATGCCCTCTCCACACCTACTCTCTAGGCCTTTATATTATCAGTAATGTCACTAAGATTTTCACACCCCTCCCCACAACCCCTATTCTGATACCTGACTCTTTTAAACTCCAGTGAGTATAGGCCAAGAGCCATCAAACACTCATTTGTTAATCCTTTCATTCCCGGTATCATTCTTGTAAGCCTCCTCTGGATCTTTCCAATGCAGCCACATCCTTTCTAAAATATGGGGCCCAAAAATCTCTCCACACTCCAAATGTGGTCTGATCAATGCCTTACAAATGCTCAGTTTTATTATATACCATACTGTCCAGATTTAACTACTTAAATGTATCACTTCAAACCAATATTAAATTTGACATACAATATTAAATTTGCCAATTTTCCCAGTTGATCAATATCGTGTTGTAACCTTAGGTAACTTACCTCATTGTCCATTGTAACACCAGTTTGGTATCATCAACACCTAGATTCTCACCAAAATCATTAATATATCCAACAAAATAACAGAGGTTCCAGTAATGATCCCTGTAGCACATCATTGGTCACAATTCAAAAAATAACGACTGACTACCTGACCTCCACCTTTTGAGCAATTTTGTAATCAATTCATTAGATCATTCTTATTTTTCACAATAACACTTAATGTGGCATCTTACCAAATGTTTTTTGGAAATCTAGGTATTGTACATCTACTTGATTTCCTTTATCCATAGGATTTGTAAACTCTTCAAATAAGTCAGGAAAAGTAGACCATGTTTTTCAAAGTTTTACAACTTTTGAGTAATTCCGCACATAGCTTAATTATTCACATACAATGGAACGGTTTCACCAACTCTACTATTAGTAGACAACTTGCCACTGAGAGATGACATAAAAATTGAAAATGCTGAAAATACTTAGATCAGTTAAGTACCTGTGGAGTTATAGACAGAGATAAAGGGTAAATTTGATATTATTTCAGATTTCCAGAACAACAATTTATTCCTTTCCAGTTTTTAGTACTAATTTTTAGTGAAAATGAAGTCAGTTATTCAAAACCACAAAATTCCCAACTTGTTCAATGATATTCAACAATGATATACAACAGCTATATGTTGTAATAGATAAATCATTTAAAATATGTAACTTCCATTAATATTTAACTTCTAACCTTCCAACACATTCGCCCATGAGATGCCACTATCAAACCAAATATCCAGGATATCTTCTCCCTTGATATAGTTTGACACATCAGAGCCTCCACTCTGCAGAAACAAAAGCATGGCAAAATAATTTAACCAAAAAAAAACATTTGTACTGTATTTAAACCCATTACATGATTATTTAGCTGAAATTTATTGTGATACAAGAGGTCCATGTGGGCTCTTGGCAGAGGAATCCCCAATCTCATTAACTTTCTACTGATTTAATTGCATGCCTGTAACCTCATACCCATATTCATACTGCTATTCCTCTCTGATACCCTTCAACTCCCCTTTGGTTCTAATACCTGAAGTAATTAACACTAGACAGTGAACATGAATGTGGAAGGAAACTGGAGAAACAGCCAGAAACTCGCATTGTCATAGGAAGAACATGCAAACTACAGATAGCAAGCAAGATACTAAATTGGGTCCTTGGAGTTGAGAGGCAGCTGTAGTGACAGGTATCACTGTTGCTGACACAGTTAAAACAAAAAGTAAGATCCAATGATCCAGCCATTTTTCCTATCATCTTATTCCAAACTATCACAAAAATTATATTTAAGTACAAAAGTTAAACTGCTGGAATAAGTTTATTATTGTCACATGTACCAAGATACAATGAAAAGCTTGTATTGTCTCGCATACTGTTCACTCAGATCAAATCATTACACAATTCATTGAGGTAGAACAAGGTAAAGCAATAACAGAGAAATAATACAATTTAACAGCAACAGAGAAAGTGCAGTGCAGGTAAACAATAAGGTGCAAGATCATCACGAGGAACATGTGAGGTCAACAGTTTATCTAATTGTACTAGGGAACCATTTAATAGCCTTATAACAGTGAGTTAGAAGCTGTCCTTGAACCTGGTGGCATGTGCTTTCAAGAAGATGGAATGTTTGGGATAGATGGAGTCTTTGATTATGCTGGTTCCTTTACTGAGTATAGAGTCCATGGAGGGGAGGCTGGTTTCTGAGATGTGTTGAGCTGTGTCCATAACTCTCTGCAGTTTCTCGCAATCACATGCAGAGCAGCTGCCATACCTAGCTGAGATGCATCTAGATAGGACACTTTCTATGCTGCATTGATAAAAGTTGTTAATGGTCAATGGGGACGTGCCTAATTTCTTTAGCCTCCTAAGGAAGTAGAGAAATTGGTAGGCTTACTTAGATGTGGTTCTATATAGTTGGCTTAGGATGAGCAAATGGTAACATTCACTCCTAGGAACATGAAGCTCTCAGTTCTCTCAACCTCAATACTATCGAAGGAGAATGTGTACCACTTCCAATTATTAAATAATAAAAGAAAGCATGGCTTTAAAATTCCAACTTATTTCATGTTTTAATTCCTCTTCAGTTAAAGAATAAAGTCCAAGTTAAAGTAAATTTATTATCGAAATACACATAGGTTACCATATACTACTTTGAGATTCATTTTCTTGCAGGCATTTAAAGGAAAATAAGAAATACAATAGAATTTATATTAAAAAGCACTATACATCAGCAAAGACTGGAAAAAAACCAATGTGCAAAAGAAGACAAATAGTGCATATAATTAAAAAATAATACAAGAACATGACTTGTAGAATCCTTGAAAGTGAGAGTGTAAGTTGTGGAATCAGTTCAGAGTTGTGGTGAGTCAAATTATCCACACCACTTCAGGAGACTGACTATTCTTGAACCCAGTAGTGTGACATTATGCATCATCCTATCTTCTAAGGTTCAGTGCTACAGCAGATGACCAAGTAAGGTATATTAAATCTGTGTTTTCATTCTCTTTTAAACCATTTTGAAAAACCAACTGCTACAAGCATGTAAAGCAACAAAGATAGTAACATGTTATTCGAAATTGTAGAAGTTAGAAGCTGTATTCTGAAAATAAACGTCATTGTTCAAATAATTCCATGAAAATAGAAAATGCGAAAGATATTATCTACAAGAAATTTCTGTGCACTTTTGAAGTAGGTGAAAATTTTTATTGAACCACTTCCTCCTCAGAAGACAAATAACATGGTCTGTGAATGATTTTATTCAGCCATAAAAGTTCAAATGGAGCCACGTTTATTTCTGCAGTTTCAGCATTACACTCCCAGTACAAAGGTACAGAACAAAGTAGGCATATGTTTTAGTAATCATAAAGGAGCTGACTCTCAGTTTTATTAATCTTGACTTTTTTTAAGTAAATGATTTTGATGGGTTAGTTCAAGAAGATTAAAATTCTCACATATGCATTCATACTCACTACAACAATGAAACTCAAGGAGTAGAATAAATATTATTCTATTCAATACCACAAATATTGTGAATGTATTCCTTGCAGAACTATTTTACCTGAACAAAAATGGAGGAAGCATGAACCAAGGTTGAGAGGAGAGCCAAGAAATAAATACATTGAGTGATTGTTAAAGCTTAAATGAGATCACAGTTATCTCTTCCAACTGATTTGAAACATTACCATCCTAGCACGTTCACGTACGAGTCTTAAAAGATCCAGGTACACATTAGAGGATGTAACCAAAACAGAAGCACAAATAATTGGCAAACAAGTGACTTTTTTTTTATTCTTAAAAGTAAAATGGAGATTTGTAAAGGATGAAAAACTCAACACATTAACAAAAAATCCACACCCTGCAGGGCTACAAAGGTAGCATTACAACATGGGAATTGGTTAATTCTTCAAATGGCACAAATATAATGAGTTGAATAACCTCCTGGCTTGTAATTTTTTTCAGTAATTTTCATGAATAGGGTGAATGTGGGAAATCGCTTGGGTTATTTGAATGCTACATCTGCAAGGCTGTAGTTACATCGTTTATTTTAGTAAGGTTTTGAATGACATGGGGTTTGGCAGTTCCCCAAGTTTGTTATACCTGGGGGCGGTAATGGGGGTAAGTTGCCACTACCTATTAAATGCTCCCAATGGTCTCTGCCACTGACAACCAAATCCAGGCCCTAGCTTCATTTGTGGCTTATCTACTAAGCCTGATGGAACCTTTTCTACTGTCAGGAGAAGGTGCAAAGGTGGGTTACTGGCACCTTAAAGCCAGTCACTTTGGGCAGGTGGGACTCATCAGCCATGGTTGGCAGCTCATCTAGAGGGAAAACTCTGATCTCAAACCTCTGCTGCCTTGTGGATATACCCACTCACGGGGTGAGGCTACGGGTGTAAATGCTGAGGGAAAAGATCCGAAGCTTGAATCCCTAAGGCAGTCCTACATTGAGTTCAAAATTAACTGGCAACTCCTGCAACGATGCTGGTGCCAAACTGTATTGGGCTCTTCCATTCCGTTGGGTTCATCAAAGGGGGATCTTGCAACAGCTTGCTCTCCATATTGTACTACTCTAGCTTGCAAATCTAGACAACTAGGATGTAACATCCATGGTCTACCCTGACCAACAGAGACCTCAGGAATTTGGCAATAGATTTACTTTACAAGGTAGAATACTTGTTGCTTAAAGCCTGATTATCAAATTAGTACAAAATTTTTGTACTATTTAAAACCAATCATTGACAAGGTAAAGTCTCTAAAAAGGAAAAATCACTCCATACTAATCTTACTGTAACTAAAGTAACTGCATAACTTTTATTGACATGGCATCTTCAGCAGAACAAAACATCAGAAGAACATAATCAAAATGACATGAATACTAAAAAATTTTAGGGAAATTGGACAACATCCTAATAGGATGAGTAAATATTAAGCATGATCTGAAAGGGGTGAATTCCAGATTAGATGGTGGCATTGGTATTAACAATAACAATAAAAAGGGACTGATATTCGAGAGCTGGGGAATGGGAAGGCAATGGAAGTTTTAAAATTTGATGACATCTAACTTGGATCCAGAAGAAAGCAGCAATGGGCAAACAGTTACCGCAAGAGATTCGGCAGATGCTGTTAATCCAGAGTAATACTCATAAAATGCTGGAGCAACTCAGCAGGTCAAGAAGCATCTTTGGAAAGAAATAAAGAGTTGATGTTTTGGGCCGAGACCCTTCATCAGATCGGCAAGTAGTACCTGGTGTGAGGGAGGTAATGTGCAGATGACAGGTTCTTGGAGACTTGGAAGACCCTGGAGAACATCAGACTTTTCAAGTCTGCACATAGCAAGGGCAGGGATGAGAGTTTTATTTGCAGCTGGACTTTAGCACATGGAAATAACATCGATATCAATGAACAGGTTGTAGGATCAGAATGTCAGCTTTAGATAAAAATTTAAGAAATAAAAATAGTGTGTCATATGACCTTGTTATCCTTTTTCCCAATTGAAAATATTATGGCTGATCTGGTCATAATTTTTGTCAAATTCTTGCCACCCTATACAGGAATGAGCTTCAAGCAGTCTTCAATTATATTGGTGCCTAAGAAGAGCATGGGTGACCTGCCTTGATGACTATCGCCCAGCTGGACTTGCAACCACAGTGAAGTGTTTTGAGAGGTTGGTGATAAACATATTGTAGGGTAACATAATTGGGAGAAATGCACATCATTTACAATCACTGACATTGAATTGGGTTTTGCTTAAAGAGGCTGGTCTGATGTGATGACATTGTTACATAAGGATTTTTAGCACTCTTGTGTACATCGGTTTTGGAGTTCAATAAAATGTGTTATGGGTTTCATTAAATATAAAACGCCTTGTTTCATTTTATTTGTGAAAACCTACAGTGGTGATCACGATGCTCTAGGACGATTCGAGTTATTGAACACATCGGCCAACACAGTCGCTTTGAAACTGCCAGCTTTGGGAGCAAAATGCCGTCGCTCAGCTTGTACAAGCTAAGGCCCAGTTTGCTCTGCTAGAAATCATTGCCAATGACACCAAATTCTACTACGTGGTATTGTTGCACAGGAATACCACTGTGGCGAGAGTGTTGAGTTTGCTTGAACACCCGCCTGAACGTGATAAATACCAATCACTGAAAACTCACCTTTTACAGTCTTCTGGAATATCGGAGTACAAGTGCACCAAACAGTCGCTCTTCTTACCCAGTCTCGGTAATGCTAAGCCTCAGAGCTAATGGACCACACGCTGGGAAATCACCAACCTTGTTTTATTTTTAAAGAAAACATCATACAGCAAAAGTCTGATCAAGTTCGCAGCCCATGGTGGACTATAGGATGCTTGCTAAAATGGCTGATATTCTACACTCAGCTGGGTAGCAATGTATCGTTCTTCCTTAATTCTCTATCTCAATAAGCCGGTCAGCAAGGCCCCCAACATAAAGATGCACGTGGCTGTGAAACAGATTACACTGGGCCTGTGTTTTTACCATGCTTGCTTTGGTACAAATGTTAGGAAGTGCCAAATGCCTTGCAGCTTCGACAGTGCCAGCTCATCGGGACAGCAGAGGTCTGGGAACACCGTGGGTTTCAGATGCCAGGGTCATCTACTCTTCAATATGGACACCCTTTTAGGGTGATGTATCTTATGTGACACAGGTGCTCAAGTGAGTGTGTTGCCAGCATTGCCTATTGATGAGAAGGCAAAGAGCAACGAAACCTCACTGGAGACCACCAACAGTAGCAAGATCCAAACTTATGGGAGACACTCTACTTCAGTGGGTGATGTTACACATAGGATTTCATCTTGATTAAAGTGACTAGACCTCTCATCGGTGTGGATTTCCTGTGTGCCCAAGGACTGTTAGTCTATCTTAAGAACTGCCAGCTTGTGGATGTCAAGGACTTTGGGTTGTTACCCAGCTTCCTCAGTAACTTCAAGCACATGCACCACTGTTTGTGAGTTTACTCGACTGCTGGGGGAACTCCCAGACCATACCACACCATACTCCACTACAGTGTCAAAACGTGGAGTCGAGCACCACATTCCCACAACTGGCCTGCCAGTCTATGCCTGTATGCATAGACTAGACCAAGAAAAGCTGGCAACCATGAAGGCAGAGGTTGCCAATATGGAAAGACCTCGACTGGGCGTTGCCCCTCCATATGTTCTCCAAGTCAGATGGTGGCTGCTGCCCATGTGGTGATTACCGATGCCTTAATGAGGCCACCATCCCCCGATCATTTCCCTGTCCCACACATGCTTGACCTTTCAGCATGTTTAGCTGGAAAGTTAATTTTTTCCAAATTCAATCTAGTTAGGGCAGGGGTGGGCAAACTTTTTGACTTGTGGGCCACAAAGGGTTCTAAAATTTGACAGGGGGGCCGGACCAGGAGCAGATGGACGGAGTATTTTGGTAATACACCTCATAAGAGAAAATAAAATATCATGGGATATGTAGAAAACATGTGCTTTAATTTCAATTGAAAATGAACAAATGCATTACAACAAAATATTTCTTTGAAGTCCCATGGTATTTAGCTATTTATTGAAATGACTTTTAAAACACTGAAAATTAAATGAATAAAATACAGCTTTTTTTAATAGTAACAGTTATTATTTTAAAGCACTGAAAATTCTGTTATCCTTCAAGATATTATCATCATCACTCTCCTCCTGACTGTCTTTATTTCAAAAACGGTAGGAAATGCAGGTCTACTTGTCCTGCTCCTTCTTATTCAATTGTCCCCTGTGCCAAAACTCAACAACGACCAGTGTCACTGACAGAACAGTGACAGCGCGCCAGTATGCGGAGCGCGTTATTTGATCTGGAGCGCATTTTTTATTTTGAGAACGTACGTGCACCTACGCACTACTCATGTCCATCACTTAACAGAAATGACATGTAACATGTAAGGCTTATTGAAAAAAATATTTTCAAATGCATTTTTTACATAACACAACGAAGAAACTTATTTTTAATTTCAGTGGGAACAGTGTTGTTGGTCTCCCTTTTTAGCCAGCGCATCAAAGTCTGGATTTAGTTTTGTTGTGGCGATTCTCAGGATGGATCTGAGGTGTTAACAAGGTTTATTAATATAATTTCATCAAGTTCTGCGGGCCGGATTAAAAAGCTTAACGGGCCGCATATGGCCCGCGGGCCGTAGTTGGCCCATGCCTGAGTTAGGGGCTACCATTAGGTGCCAATGTGCTTGGAGGATGTTTGCAAAACAGCTATAATAACCCTGTTTGGCTTTTGAATTTCTGCACATGCCATTTAGACTGAAAAATGCAGCACAGACTTTCCAACAGCTGATAAACTCTGTATTCAAAGACTTAGATTTTCTTTTTGTTCAGCTGGATGACATACTTGCCATCAGTGCGTCCAAATTGGAACACGCATCTCACCTAGGCACACTCTGAGCACTTAAGCCAACACAGGTTGATTATTAACCCTGCTAAATGCTAGTTTGCATTGTCAACCATTGATTTTTTTCGACAATCGCATCTCTGCAGAAGGTGCAAAACCACTCCCATGAAAAGTAGCTGCAACCGTGGATTTCCCATCGCTCCGTACTACAAAAAAACCACAGAAGTTTTTAGGTATGGCAAATTTCTATCACCGCTTCATTCCGCGAGCTGCTGCTCTCCCTGAGTGGTGCGCTTGAAGGCAATACCCCGTATCAAGTGCTTGACTGGTCAGCAGACATGACCAGGGCATTTGATGATGCCAAAGGAGCTCTAACGAGACCATACTGACACACCTGCTCCCCAATGCACCCACAGCCGTTAATACTGATGCCACAAACAATGCTGTGGGTGCTGTGCACGAACAGTCGGTAGGAGGCGTGTGGCAGCCACTTGCTTTTTTTCAGTCAGCAGTTCCGTCCCCCTGAAAGTACAGCACATTTGACCATGAGCTTCTCAGTCTCTCTCTGACTGTCCGCCATTTTTGTTTTCTTCTAAAGTTGTCATTTCTCAGCGTTCATTGACCACAAACCTCCATGTGCACACGATGGCCAAAACATCAGACCCTTGGTCTGCACAGCAGCAACACTGCCTGGCATACATATTCTAGGATATACAACATCTCAAGGGGAAGAATAATGCCTTAGTCGATGGCCTCTCTTGGCCAGCTGTTGAAGCTGTATACCTAGGGCTTGACTATGCTGGCAAGGCAGCGACCAAGTTACTGACCCAGAGGTCCAGCCTTCCCAAACAGCAGTCGTGGGCCTGCGATGGGCTGACATTAAGTTCAAGAAAGCTGGCATTTCTGTCCGGTGCAATATCTCAACAGGTTGTCCTTTCCCCATCATGCCTGCAAAATGAAGATGGATTGTTTTCAACTCCTCACACACCTCTCACATCTGGGCTGGGAGGATGCATACAAACTGGTTTCACTGAGTTTTGTTTGGCACAGCCTCAGAAAGGACGTGCGTGATTGGTCTGCAGCTTGTGTGGAGTGCCAATAGGCAAAAATTGTTCAGGTGTCAATGGCACCTTTTGAGGTCCCTGAGTGACAGTTTGACCATGTCAATGTGGACTTCATTGGTCCTTTTCTCCACCCCCACCCTGGGCAGCTTCTTACCATGGTGGACTGTACCACCAAGTGGCGAAAGGTCGTCCCTCTAGCATCGACGACGGCCGCAGACATGGCTTGGGCGTTCATCGGTACCCGAGTTGTTCGGTTTGGCTCCCCATCCGATAATTCCCCTGATTGTGGTCCCCAATTCATTTCAGACCCCTGGGCTGCGAAGGCCCAGAACTTTGGTGTTAGTATACATCACACCACAGCTTATCACCTGCAGTCCAAAGGCCTATGGAAGCAGTTTCACTGCTCCTTAAAGGTTGCTCTGAGGCCTTCCCTGACAATTGAGTGTTGACAGGATTGTCTCCCATGGGTTCTGCTATAGATCAAAACTGCTCCAAGAGAGGACCTGCAGTCATCCGCTGCGGAGGTGGTACATGAGCAATCGTTACAAGTGCCATGTGATTTCATTCCTGCCACCACGACTGCCTGGTCAGCCTCTCAACAGCATTCCACCCTCCTCAGTAAATTCAATTCCTTTTCACCTATTCCGACTCCCATCATGTGTACAGCACTCTTGGGTTCCCGGTGATCTACAGTCTGCCTTGTTTGTTTTAGTCTGCCATGATGCACAACCAACATCCCCTTAGGCCCTCTTACAATGGCCTGTTTCACATTTTGGAATGAGAAGAAATGACTTTTATCATAGATAAGAGGGTTAAACCTGAACCTGCTAGGCCTGAGTCGATGTAGTAGTAGTAACATTGAGTTGGGGTTTCGCTTTAAGAAGCTGGTCTGACGTGACGACATTGTTATGTACGGATTTTTAGCGCACTTTTGTGTTTAGGTTTTGGAGTTCAATAAAATGTGTTACAGGTTTCATTAAACATAAAACCCCTCATACACAAAAAGCTTGAGGAACTCAGCAGGCCAGGCAGTATCTAGGAAAAGAGTACAGTTGACGTTCCGGCCCGAGATGTTGACTGCACTCTTTTCTTAGATGCTGCCTGGCCTGCTGAGTTTCTTCAGCACTTTGCGTGTGTTGCTCAGATTTCTAGCAACTGCAGATTTTCTCTTGTTTGTGAACGCCTCGCTTCGTTTTATTTGCAAAAACGTACAATATCAGCTCTTGTTCATGAGGCAACTTGGATCACTCCAATTTGTCTCCTGGAGCAACAAGTCCACAATAGAGGTCATTTCACTGGCTCTTCACTCAATCTTGGAAAATCTGGACAGCAAAGATGCATCAGGATGCTATTTATAGACTACAACTCAGCATTCAATACCATCATCCCCTCAAAGCTAATCAATAAGCTCCAAGACCTTGGCCTCAATACCCATGCAATTGGATCCTGGATTTCCTCACTTGCACACCCCAGTTAGTTCAGATTGGCAACATTTCCTCTATGATCTCCATCAGCACTGGTGTACCACAGGACTGTATGCTTAGCTCCCTGCTCAACTCGCTTCACATTAGTGAATGTGTGGCTAAGCACAGCTCCAATGCCATATTCAAGTTTGCTGATGACAACACTATCGTGGGCAAAATCAAAGGTGATGAATCAGCATATAGGAGAGAGACTGAAAATCTGAACAATAACCTCTCACAATGTCAGCAAGACCAAGGAACTGATTAAAGACATCAGAAGAGGAAAACCAGATGTCCATTACCCAGTCCTCATCGGAGGATCAGAGGTGCAGGGGGTTAGCAACTTTAAACTCCTGGGTGTTACTATTTCAGAAGACCTGTCCCGGACCCAGCAAGTAAGTGCAATTGCAAAGAAAGCACGGCATCACCTCTAGAACCATAGAACACTACAGCACAGTACAGGCCCTTCAGCCCTCCATGTTGTGCCAACCCATATAATCCTTAAAAAAAAGTACCAAACCCACACTACCCCATAACCCTCCATTTTTCTTTCATCCATGTGCCTGTCCAAAAGGCTCTTAAATACCCCTAATGTTTTAGCCTCTACCACCATCCCTGGCAAGTTATTCCAGGCACTCACAACCCTCTGTGTAAAAAACTTACCCTTGATGTCTCCCCTAAACTTCCCTCCCTTAATTTTGTACATACGCCCTCTGATGTTTGCTATTGGTGCCCTGGGAAACAGGTACTGACTATCCACCCTATCTATGCCTCTCATAATCTTGTAGACCTCTATCAAGTCCCCTCTCATTCTTCTACACTCCAAAGAGAAAAGTCTCAGCTCTGCTAACCTTGCTTCATATGACTTGTTCTCCAAACCAAGCAACATCCTGGTAAACCTCCTCTGCACCCTCTCCATAGCTCCCACATTCTTCCTATAATGAGGTGACCAGAATTGAACACAATACTCTAAGTGCGGTCTCACCAGAGATTTGTAGAGTGGCAACATGGGACTTCTCTACCCTTGAATTCAATCCCCGTTTATGAAGCCTAGCATCCCATAGACCTTCTTAACTACCCTGCCAACCTGCGCAGCAACCTTGAGAGATGTATGGATTTGAACCCCAAGGTCCCTTCGTTCATCCACACTCTTAAGTAACTGACCATTAATCCTGTACTTAGTCTTCTGGTTTGTCCTTCCAAAATGCATCACCTCACACTTGTCCAGATTGAACTCCATCTGCAATTTTTCTGCCCAACTCTGCATCCTGTCTATATCCTCTTGTAACCTTCGACAACCTACAGCTCGTTCCACAACTCCTCCAATCTTCGTGTCATCCGCAAACTTACTCATCCATCCTTCCGCCTCTTCATCCAGGTCATTTATAAAAATCACTAAGAGCAGGGGGTCCCAGGATAGATCCTTGTGGGACTCCACTAGTCACCAAACTCCAGGCAGAATACTTTCCTTCCACAACTACCCTCTGCTTTCTTCCTTTAAGCCAATTTTTTATCCAAACAGCCAAGGTTCCACTTATCCCATGCCTCATGACTTTCTGGATGAGTCTCTCATGAGGGACCTTATCAAATGGTTTGCTAAAGTCCATGTAGACCACATCCACTGCCCTACCCTCATCAATTTCTTTTGTTACCTCTTCAAAAAACTCAATCAGGCTCGTGAGGCATAATCTTCCCTTCACAAAGCCATGATGACTATCCATGAGTAGACTGTACTCCAAATGCTTGTAGATCCTATCCTTAAGAATCCTTTCCAGTAGTTTGCATACCACCGACTTAAGACTCACCGGTCTACAGTTCCCAGGTTTCTCCCTATTACCTTTTTTAAACAAGGGAACTACATTTGCCGTTCTCCAGTCCTCCGGCACTTCCCCTGCAGCCAAAGAGGATTCAAAGGTCCTCGCTAATACTCTTGCGATCTCTTCTCTCAATTCCCACAACAACCTGGGGTGTATCATATCTGGCCCTGGGGATTTATCAATCTTAATGTTTTTAAGAAGATCCAGCACTTCTTCTTCCTTAATCTCCACATTGTCCAGCACACAGGCCCGCTCTACTTCGACCTCATCCTGATCAAGATCCTTTTCACTTGAGAATACTGAAGCAAAGTATTCATTTAGGACCTCCCCAACCTCCTCCGCTTCCAGGCACATGTTGCCCTCTTTATCCTTTAGCGGTCCCACCTTCATTCTCGTCATCCTCCTATTCTTCACATACGCATAGAACGCCTTGGGCTTCTCCTTAATCTTACATGCCAAGGCCTTCTCATGCCCCCTTCGAGCTCTCCTAAGTCCTTTCTTTAGCTCCTTCCTGGCTACCCTATATTTATCACAAGCCCCTCCTACTTCCTGCTTCTTATATCTAACATATGCTTCCCTTTTCCTCTTGACGAGTTGCCTTACATGTTTCGTCAGCCACGGTTCCCTTTTCCTACCATTTTTTCCTTGCCTCAGTGGGACAAACCTATCCTGAACCCAGCTCAAGTGGTCCCTAAACTTCACCCACATTAATTCTGTGCTTACCCCTTTGAACATCTGTTTCCAACTTACTCTCGCTAGTTCCTGCCTCATCCCTTCAAAGATAGCCCTTCCCCAGTTAAGCACTTTACCATTTTGTCTGATTTTATCCTTTTTCATAGCAATGCTGAAGCTAAGGAGTTGTGGTCACTCTCACCAAAATGCTCTGATGCACCATTAATAACTCTTGGAGACGGGAGGTGAATGATAGGCTTTTATTAGCATAAAAAGGGACCATGACATCTTGGAGACTGAGGGAGAAGCAGTGCCTCCAATCGCCTTTATACAGGGGTCTGTGGGAGGAGCCACAGGAGCAGTCAGCAGAGGGGTGTGTTCAGACAGGTATACATAGTTTACCACATGCTCCCCCACCAAGAGGTCTGTCACCTGACCAGGTTCATTACCCAGAACCAGATCCAGTATAGCCTCTCCTCTCGTTGGCCGGTCCACATACTGTGTCAGGAATCCCTCTTGAACACACCTGACAAATTCAGCCCCATCTATCCCCCTTGCACTCAGGAGGTGCCAGTCAATATGAGGGAAGTTGAAATCTCCCATAACTACTACCCTGTATTTCCTCCACCATTCCAAAATCTGCCTGCTTATCTGCTCCTCGGTGTCCCAAGGGCTATTTGGGGTCCTATAGACTACTCCCAGCACAGTGATTGATCCCTTCCTATTTCTGACTTCCACCCAGACTGATTCCGTGGACACTCCTTCTGCAGCGTCCTCCCTTTCTATAGCCATGATACTATCCCTGACCAGCAATGCCATTCCCCCCCCCTTTTCTACCTCCCATCCTATTCCTTTTAAAACACCTGAACCCCGGGACCTGCATCATCCAATCCTGCCCTTCCTCCAACCAAGTTTCAGTAATGGCCACAACATCGTAGTTCCATGTACTAATCCATGCTCTAAGTTCATCCTCCTTGTTCCTAATACTCCTAGCATTCAAATAGACACATTTCAACCCCTTTAACTGGCTACAATTATGTTCTGTCCCCTGCCTGTCCTTCCTCAGATCTCTTAGCATCATGCTCTTGTCCTTCTACCTTAATCCCTGCACTCACATTCTGATTCCCACCCCCCTGCCAAACTAGTTTAAACCCTCCCCAACAGCTCTATCAAACCTGCCCGCCAGGATATTGGTCCCCCTGGGATTCAAGTGCAACCCGTCCTTTTTGAACAGGTCACACCCACCCCAAAAGAGGTCCCAATGATCCAGAAATCTGAATCCCTGCCCCCTGCTCCAATTTCTCAGCCACGCATTTACCCTCCACCTCATTCTATTCCTATTCTCACTGTCGCGTGGCACAGGCCGTAATCTCGAGATTACTACCTTTCAGGTCCTGCTTTTCAACTTCCTTCCTAACTCCCTGTAGTCTTCTTTCAGGACCTCTTCCCTTTTCCTACCTATGTCATTGGTACCAATATGTACCACGACCTCTGGCTGTTCTCCCTCCCACCGCAGGATATCTTGGATGCGATCAGGAACATCCCGGACCCTGGCACCTGGGAGGCAAACTACCATCCAAGTTTCTTTCCTACGTCCACAGAATCGCCTGTCTGAACCCCTGACTAAAGAGTCCCCTATCACTACTGCCTTCCTCTTCTTTTCCCTACCCTTCTGAGCCACAGGGCCAGACTCTGTGCCAGAGGCATGGCCACTGTCGCTTTCCTGATGTAGGCTGTCCCCCCCAACAGTACTCAAACAGGAGTACTTATTGTCAAGGGGTACAGCCACAGGGGTACTCTCTAGTACCTGACTCTTCCCCTTCCCGCTCATGACTGTGACCCATTTCTCTGTCCCCGTGGCCCCGGAGTGACCACCTGTCTGTAACTCCTCTCTATCACCGCCTCACTCTCCCTGACCAGACGTAGGTCATCGAGCTGCAGCTCCAGTTCCCTAACACGGTCCCTTAGGAGTTGCATCTCGATGCACCGGGTGCAGATGTGGCCGTCTGGGACGCCGGGAGACTCCAGGACCTCCCAGATCTGACACCGACCACAGAAAACTGGCCTCACACACATACTACCTCCTTTTGCAATCAACAACTGCCTCACCTCATCCCGTTACTGCCGAAGCCCGTGGAGCCAAAGCCCTTTTACTCTGCTGCCTCTCACTCCGCTGCCCGCTGGATATGGATGCCTTCTTTTTAAACTGTTCGTGCTCAACAGGCAGACGTCACACACCTGCGCAGTCTGGCCTCTCTCTTCCCCCGAGAACTCAAAATGTCTTCCCGCTGGAAATCCTCAGGTGCTCTCCCGCTGCCTTCTTGTTCTGAATCTACTTCCTCAGGAGTTTGCAGAGATATGGTATGACATCAAAAAATTTGACAACTTACGTAGATGTGTAGTGGAGGGTACATTGACTGGCCGTATCAGAGCCTGGTATGGAAACACCAATGCCTTTGAATGGAAAATCCTACAAAAAGTTGTGGACATAGCTCAGTCCATCACAGACAAAATGCTCCCCACCAGGCCCATTTGTCAATGAATCAATATTAAATACATCTGATACCTTTTTTTAAAAGTACAGTTAAAGACTGTACAGTATACATACTGAGTGATTTATCATGAGACAGTTAGTAAGTAGTGGAATGAGGTCAGTACTCATGATGTAATTCTACACAGGGAACCTAATTTAAAATTAAGCTTACTAAGAATTGTGCCAATAGCGAAACAGCAGAGCAAAATGTTGAGCTGATTACACATTTGTGGAAGATGTACCAATGGCTCCTGGAGATTAAGTGATGGAGTCCTAACTTGATTCCAAGTCCTAAGTTTTTGTTTTACACAGAGAGTGGTGAGTGCATGGGATGGGCTGTCGGCGACAGTGATGGAGGCGGATACGATAGGGTCTTTTAAGAAACTCCTGGGTAGGTACATGGAGCTTAGAAAAATAGAGGGCTATGGGCAACCCTAGGTAAAGTAAGTACATGTTCAGCACAGCATTGTGGGCCAAAGGGCCAGTATTGTGCTGTAGGCTTTCTATGTTTCTTTTTCTGTGATCCTTAAGGGATTCCAGCAAAGTATTACACATGCTCCAGCTGTACCTGCGCATTATCAACAAAGTGGACATTAGTAATGCTAAATGGCAGAAACATACTCAAAGAACACACAGATTAAAGAAGGAGAACCTGCCATTTTCAATGACAAAATGCCATTATTGGCCAGTTCAGGGCAATTTCATGCCAAGGTTGCAGTAAAAACTCAATTAGAATGATTCAATTAAAATCAAGTAGCAGAAGTGATGAGCACAGATCTAAGTAGTAGCAGCAGCAGCAGGTTGAAGGCACAGAATGGAGATGATAAGGCAATCTAGACAAAGCAGGGATAGTGTGGTGCAGGAGGATCAAAAGGATGCATGAGAAAGGAAGAAAAGGGAAGAGACAGATTGGCTTGGTTGGCAACATGAAAGCAGCATAGTAAATAATTTTAGATAAGCATTCTCTGTACTTGAAACATAAAGGTAGAATATGCAGGGAGAATGATTGAATTAGATAGTTATTAATGAGCTGTGGATTACTCTTCCTTCCAGGCAATCATTGTGACATTTGTAAATGGGCTTGAGCAGGTCCACTGAGAACTGGCACAGAGTACAAAGACTGTTGAATAGGTCAAATGGATTTAACCCTAGCCTAATCACCGGACAGTTAACAATGACCAATTCATCCACCAACTGGCATGTCTTTGGACTATGGGAGGAAACCAGAGCATCCAGAGGAAAAACACGCAGTCACGGGAGAAACGTACAAACTCCTACGGACAGCAGCGGGAATTGAATCTGGGTTGCTGGTGCTGTAAAATGTTGTGCAACCATGCCACCCCAGTTTAGTTAGGATTGAATTTCTCAGTTCAGGCGGAGTTGCTACTATTAATTATTAATAATAAAATTTTAAATGGCTATCATAAAAACTACATTTGCTGAGTAAGGTGGGGCAGGGTTCTGCAAATAAGGTGTCTCTTGCTAGGTCAACTAGGAGTCGTTGATTCATCCTCAAATTAGTGTCAAATAGCAAATCTACAAGCACAAAAAATGCTTGATGGTTAACAAACATAACATTTAGGTTTATTGTTGTCATAAGTAAATATATAGGTTTGCCAAAGAAAATGCTTTTGAAAGACAGGTTACGGGCAAGAAAAGGACTTAATAAAGTCCAATCATGCTCAACTTGTCACGTCTGAACTTTTGGTAAAGTTAAGCAGTGCACTTGCTTGCAGCTGTTATACTATGACAGAGAAAAAGCATGGAAATCATAGGTGATGGGAAATTTGCAAGGAAGATTGTGGGACCTGTGAAATAAAGCCCAAAACATCAGGGAGGGCAGACAGAACTTACAGATCTGAAGCAGAGCTGCTATAATATACTTATTCATCTGGATAATGCATTAATGTTGACTGTCCTCAGTATTACATTAAATTAAAATGGAAAGGCATGACAACCATGTACAGGTATGAAATCAAAGTGGAACAATGAAGAAGAAAAAAACAAACTCAGTTCACCCTATCAAAAAATACACTGGGCCATAACACAAACAGAAACTGCTACTTTGGAATTAAAAACAAAACACTTAACTAAGAGCAGAAACGCCAAAAATAAGTGGCCTTTCCACTTTTCCATCTTTAGTTCTGGAACTTGAGTTTTTTTTACAATATAGTAATGTCTTTGATTAAAAGGTAAAGTTTAATACATTCAGGTTTGTTTATGACACAAAGATAAATCAGAAAGAGAGATAGATGTAAGATATACATAAGTGTGTGAGTATGCAGGCAAAGGATAACAGTGAGTATTACTGAAAAACAAAAAGCTGATCATTTTAAATGGTGAGAAACCAGTAGAATCTGTAGTACTCTGGAGTCCAGGATTACTAGTTGCAAAATGCAGTGTAAACATACAGCAAGGAAAAAGTGCATTGAGCCTTACAGTAACAGCAATGAAGAATAAGGGAAGACTAACTGCAGACCTTTGGCAAGGTATTTTTACCATGTTCCTTCCTAGATATATTATTGCTGGGGATACTGCAGCATGAGAGTTTTCTTACAAATGGGGAAACAGACAGAAGTCGTCAATACTCAATAGAGTTTAGATAAACGAGACACCTCATTTCAATACAGAATACTCTTAAATGCTACTTCCTCTGAATGCAGAGATTTGATGTAGAGTCTACAAGTTTCAGACCAAAATGTCAGTAATTAAGGACTGAAATAAATCAGAGGAATTCTCTACCTAAGTGAATATCACAGAATATGGGTACTGGGTGAGATTATGGGGTATAGTTAGAGAATTAGGTGTCATCTCAATGACCTGTACAACTGACTCGAGGGTTACATTCCTCATCCTGCTTCAGATATCGTTAATCTAATGTAATGTATCATTTTCCAATGAATTTATCCCAAATCAATTTATTTCCAGGAAATTTGCTACTTCTTAAAACCTACCTATATTTTTGAACACTTTGTATAAATTATTTTAGATTGAACAGATTTTATGTACTCGTGTTAGGGGACTGTAAAATAAGCAAAATTAATGCACCATATCTAGTACTCCTTTAAGTTTAGAGAGATTTCTTAAACTTTGAATGATTTACAAATACAATGCAAGGAATTTTTATTGAATAGGCTGTATATAGGTTTGAAGCCTCACACATTCTCTTGCAACATGACTGAGATTATGAACTTCAAACAAAAATACCTTTTTTAAAATTTCCTTTGTCAAGAGTTGATCCAAAGGAAGAGTCCACCAACAGTCTGTACCATGTTCTTTTACCAGTTTGACGAGGTGATCCCTTGTATATCTGTATGGGAGCAGTTACATCTGAGTAGTCTGTTAACAACATTAATAATAAACAACAGGCTAATTTAAAAAATACAGTACACTTTCAAGCTCAATTCTTAAAAATATTTCTGTATTTATTCCATCTTTAAGCAAGGCTCTGTGCTCTCTTTAGTTAGTGTGGAGAGTAAGATGTTGGAGAGGATGCAAAATTAGGCCATCAGGTCAAATGACTGCTATGTAATTCCACAATACAACAGAATTTTTATATATTGTATAAATTAGGCAATGACTGATTAAACTCCAGTGATTAATTACTCTGATAATATACGATCAATTGCAAATGATAAATGGTCATATTATGATAAATAAGCAACCTTAATCACAAAACACATGCTGTTATTTGTTAAAGTAATAATATTTCAACTGTTTCTTTAATTTCTGATTTCAATAATACCAAATAAATTTTAATTGATAGAATACAAATAATGATGAACTCTACAACTGAAAAAAACTCAGAAAGAAATCAAAAGGGAAAGAGAATTACATCTCAGTTGGTCATATACAGCTCTACCTTTGCAAGCCTTTTGCATAAAATTTCCCTTTTCTCTTTGCCAATTTTATGACTGTCCAATAACAGACTGCCATAACTTCATACATGACAAGGCATTAACAGTCTCTCAACAAATTTGATCGAATTGTGTGTTTCCATAACAACTAAAAGCCAATCACTCCAAGCAAGAAAATTTCTAAGAGCATCTGTATCTCATGTCAACATCACAGACTGTGTTTGCCATTTTGAGAAAATAATCAACCTGTGAACATCAATAACATAGCTTTGGAGTAATAATTTAATATATTTTTGAAACAGCTTATTTTCATTCACTCAATGATCATCATTGCATCTCTTCTCCAATAAGTATTTCCATTAAAGTTCTCATCTTCCATTCATTAGATATGATAGGTACTTTGAGAAATGACAATTTTGTTAGATACCGTATTTTAACCTGCAGTCAGATTTATTATGAATTTCCAATTAGAAGTATGAATAAAACTCCTTTAAGATCCTTTCATACTGTAAAATTTATGATCAAGTAACCAAAATGAAAATAAGTCAAATATGCATTCAAATAATTTCCATCAAAATATTTGAAATCCTGCTAGTTACATTGGGTGTGCAAAGTTATTAAATATTTGCAGCATGGATAATCATTAACTCACATTTATTAACTTCCACATTGGCCAAAGGTTCATAGTGCTATGTTTAAAAAAGGGAAAAGGGAAATTTCTTTTTGTCACTTTTCATTTGGTACAGATTCCTGAACAATGCCTGAAGCTAAGGGGAAACACAGATGAGGAGTTTCTTCTCTCATCCTGCTACAAGAACATCACCAGTAAACCTGGCATTCATCATCTAACTAGCAAATCTGAATGATTTGCTATAGCTTGCAAGATCACTTCAGAAAAGGCCGTAAGTCTACAACACAATGACTAATGGCAGTCAAGTAAAACTATACCAGGTAAGAATAACAGATTTTATATCCTAAAGCAAAGTTTGTGAAATAAATTTATTCTTTTTCTTTAAAACCAAAGAAATTGGTGTCAGTGAGAGTTTGAACCAAGCCTAAGAATATATTTGTAAATTAAATAGTATCAAACTACTTTTTCATTCATTGGGACATTTCAGTAAGTTTATAAATAATAGTGCTCTTTCATACTAAACTATAATTTTGTAAATGTTCAATTGAACAAATGATATAACTATGCTGACAAATCCCATTTGAAAGACAGATAAAACCTTTTAAAGCTTAAGACCTCATTTCCTCATTCTTCAAATTGTGATAAACTTAAGAGCACTTTACTTTCAAATTTGAGTTTGAAGACAGAGGTGGGTTATACTTTTCTGAAACTTTGAATGCTGAGAAAAGTTACTCTAGAATGAAATAAAAAGATTAAGCATAGAATGACTGTGTTAAAAATATAACATTGTTAATATCAGCGAAAAACAGGCCCAAGTAGCCTGTTGGCAGTCAGAAGACTATCTAACTTGGCATTTTAGTGAAATAATTGTTAACAAATTCAGTGGTCTAATATAATTAAACCAATTGTTTGTAAAACTTGGCCTGGAATTTAGAGGCTATATCTAGGAGGAGTTCTGGTATTGTGTGCCATTTTACTTAGCTCCAACAGCAAAGGGGAATGAGGTAATGCAGCTACCATGACACCAACCAATAAGTGTACAAGCTGATATTGACTGTGTAGAATGCTTATCTTCTAGCATTATCAGAGACAGAGTAGCATTAGATTGATTACTTACAGATGGAAGTTGAAGGTGAACAATTTACAGCTTTCTTAACGACAGGACAAGAGTAGAATCAGGCTGAGAACATGAACGATACTCTGCACCTTTGTTAGCAGGTAACCAAATTTACCCTTCTAAAATAGCCAATAACCTCCCAGGAAACAATGAAATTTCAAGTAACTAATCTTGTTGCATTTGTATATTGTTTGTATTTTAAATGTGAATTACCATGGAATTTAATAGTACTTTTGTCTTTTTAAATTTGTGAAGAGTGCAGAGTTAATTCCCATAATGCCCTGTTACTCTATGTTACACTATCTATAAATCAGTTTTAAGGTACTATTAATTGTACAATATAAGAAATTTCTTCAAAACTTCTTTGATTCTAAGAATATTTCTCCTATAACTATCCATAACCACAAGGTGGATGTGTTAATAAACTTCTGAAAGGCTTGTAAGAGTGCACGAGTATTTATATTAGTTTATAATCTAACTTGGTATGTTTAAACTGCTAAAAGGGTTAACTTACGCAAAATAGTTTTTTTGGATTTTAGTAGTTTCAGTTTCAGTCCGCAGGGCAAAAAATATAACACCAGTTAATATGGATTTTAATTCAATAATACTTTTGATCCACCATGATGAAAAATCCCAATATACACTCTTATTCTAAACAAGCTCTTACATTTTGAAAAATAAATCAACAATTTCAGAGGAATATATTGCTTAAAAATCAAGCTCCCCAAACATTTTCGGAAGCAAGACTTTGTATTTAGCTTAACATTACAATTAGTTTTCAGTTTGCTTAAAGACTAGAACAGAAAATGAGGCTCCCTTGAAAATTTTTGTTTCGACTCTGGCCTGTAGCTACATTTTACAAAACAAATCTCAATTCCATATGGAAAATTTTCAAAACACCAATTCTCAAGATTGCCACTGTCATACCACATAAAGGAAAATGAAGGACCAGGAGAAAGCCCACGCATTCCATGGGGAAGATGTATAGAAACTCCGTACAGAGGACACCCGGACTGAATTCTGAACTCCGTTGCCCAAGCTATAATAATATCATACCATCTGCTATGCTACCATGGCACCCTTGCTGCATGCTTCTATAATTTGCTCCATTTATTGTGCAATAATTTGTATAACTTAATGCAATATTTAGGATTTACCTTCTCCAACAAGGACTTGCTGCAAGTTTTTCTTGTTTCAGACTGATTTTAGACTTTTTTAAAAAAAACTTTGATTCCCCCAATTTACCCAAATCATTTAAGGTCCTACAAGCACCTCACAAGTGTGTATCATAATGTATATTAATTTTTAACTATTGGTACTACTTTTTCCCATCACAGATCAGTATCAAAGACAAAAAAGAAGCTATGCTGTTGCAGTTGTGGAAGATTGGTACATGATGAACATGAACAAATCAGAAACAGAAGAGAACAGCAGTGCTCATCAGGTGTAACAGCAACTCCATTTGGATGGCACTGGCTTCCAGTGGAGTCACTGTTACTTTCGATGGGCACTTACAGATCAAGGATCCTTTCTCTATTGAAATCATTTCTACAAAACAACTTTCCCAGTGGCTTTCCATGAGGTAAAGGTGTGCAAGACTATGACCTATGAATTGACAGCCAGTGCAATTACAAATTTGCCTGTCAGTTCTATAGGCCACTATTTTGTCCATCATTATAACGAAGTTCAACTCAGTCAAGACAGTGTATTAAGGCTTGCATTTTCTAAAATATGTTACATGTATAAAAGGTCTGAAATAATTCTACTGTAATAGTTAAAACAAGCTTGTTTTTCCTGCATTTTAGGAAATAAAACATTTTATATACCTTACAACTTGTTATTGCAAACTGTACTCGACATTAACAAAACTTGCAAAAGCCTAAACTGGCCGAATATCACAATTCCAAGTGACGTGGAACAAAGCGAGTATCTTTGCCAGCCTGAAAATGCAAAGTTCAGCTTCAGGTTGTTGGCAATACAGAATGATCCACACTGAGGCAATGGGTAGGGAATTTGCTGGGCCTTGAAGCATACATCAGTTTCAGTGTGTTCTGACCCATTAACTACACACTTAAGATAACAGTAACACAGCTAAGTTTGACAAAGTACAGGATAATGAATTGGAGAAAATTCATTTTGAGAACCTGAGAATACCCAAGGAAATAACTAATAATTTTGAAAAAGATGTAGAGAAATATTTAATAAAGACTGCTGGAAATCTACATTCTGTTAAATTGTAGTAACAAATAAAACACGGACAGCATGGATAAATATAAAGAAAATTTTACGTGCAAGGAAAGAGACAAGCAAAGAATAAAAAGCAGTCAGTGTTTGTAATGCAAGAGATAAAGTAATTGTTCCTACATGAACCAGGGAAAATATATGATAGACACACTTGGAAGTTAGATAAGAAATATCATAACATTTAAGTTAAGAGAAATATTAAATAATCAGACAATCTGACAAATTGCTCGTATGTTTTATCTACATTTCCTGAAACATGAACAAATGTAGAGTCAGGGGAGAAATAGCAGAACAAGTCAGGAACTCGAGTGAAGGAATACAGGGTCTGTATTCACAGCAGGCGGCAGTTAGTGGTGCTCCACAAGATCAGTAGTTAGAGCAGCTCTGCTCAGAAATATAATTAATGTATTTCTGATTCCAGAGTCTAAGTCAACTTTAACGTTCACTGGGTAACAATTTATTTTTGGTGATGTGGGGTAATAGGACTTGGACAGATTAGGAGAATGGGAAAGAAAGTGCCAAGTGAAATGCAATGTTGGAAAATGCATGGTCATGCACTTTGGTAGTAGAAATAAATGTGTGGACTATTAATAAACGGGGAGAAAATCCAGCAACCTGAGCTGCAGGGGGACTTGGGAGTCCTTGTGCAGAACACCCTGAAGGTTAACTTGCAGGTAGAGTCGGTGGTGAGGAAGGCAAATGCCATGTTAGCATTCATTTCAAGAGGTCTAGAATACAAGAGCAAGGATGTGATGCTGAGGCTTTATAAGGCACTGATGAGGAGTCATCTTGAGTACAGTGAATGGTTCTGGGCCTCTCATCTTAAAAAAGATGTGCTGGCATTGGAGAGTGTCCACAGGAGGTTCATAAGGATGATTCTGGGATAGGAAGGGTTATCATATGAGTAACGTTTGATGGCTCTGGGTCTGTACTCGCTGGAATTTAGAAGAATAAGGGGGGATCTCATTGAATTTTGAAAGGCCTAGACAGAGTAGATATGGAAAGGATGTTTCCCATGCCGGGAGAGTCTAGGACAAGAGGGCAAAGCCTCAGGATAAAGGAGTGCCCTTTCAAAACAGAAATGCAGAGAAATTTCTTTAGCCAAAGGGTTGTGAATTTGTGGAATTTGTTGCCACATGCAGCTGTGGAGGCCAGGTTGTTGGGTGTATTTAAGGCAGAGATTGATAGATTCTTGATTGGATATGGCATCAAAGGTTACGGGGTGAAGACCAGGAACTGAGATTGAGGAGAAGATAAAAAAAAGGAACGGCCGTGATTGAATGGCAGAGCAGACTCGATTGCCTAATTCTGCTCCTGTCTTATGGTCTAATTGGCATCTATACTGAAGAGAATTACAACAAATTACCAGAGGACATTAATAGACTTGCCAAATAGAGAAATAACTTGAAAATGAAACAACACCTGTGATTATTGTACAATACTGTTATATTGTATAAGTAGAAAGCATGAATCTTAGTACTTGAAAAGTGCAAGTCTAAGGGGGGCTGTGGAGGAATACAGCACTAATACAACAATCACACAAGATTGTATCAGACACTAGAACTATACAAAAAGCTTGCTTGCTTTTGCTTTCAGGGATAAAAATGTAAAGTACGTTTGTCAGAAGGAAATGGGGCTGTGCATGGCATTGAGATTAACAGAAGTATTACTAGAAAAGCAAGAATTTCTGAATCAGGAAAAACACACAGACTAATTTTTTTCACTCTGGAGGAAAGGAGTTCGAAGTGTTTTGAGAAAGGGTATGAAAAAAGATTATTTTCACTTTTGGACATGATACTATCATCACAAGTCACCAAAAAACCCAATGGAGAATTCAAAAGAATCTTCCTTAGGTAAAGAATGGTAAAGTGGAACTCAATACCATACAGAATGTGGTTGAGGCAAATGACAAGCTGGTTCACTGTGGACTACAATTACTGATCCAAACCTTATCACAGTTGTCAATATGGGTTTGTGCATTCTTCCCTTAACCATGTGGGGTTGTGTTTGGTGCGCCATTTTCCCCTCACATCCCAAAGGTGCACCTGTAGATTAACTGCTATAAATTACCAGTAGCAGAAGAACCAAGGTGAATTGATGGACACAAGGGAGAGAATAATTTGCAAAGGCTATAGAGAAATGAGACTGATGCTGCAAGTAAACATGGAGCTAATAGGCTGTAAAGCCTCTTTCAGTGCCACAATAAGAAAGCATTGGTCTCAGAAGTGAAAAGGTAGAGGGTCGTTTGAGTGGAGAATAAATTCCACCAAGGATTAGTTGGGCTCAAGCACCCACACATTCTATATATTCAATGTATACATTATGTAGAAAATGTATGATGTATAACTGGTGCCAAATGTTAAAGGAAATCAAGCACTTAGCAAATATCAACCGATCAGTTAAATAACTGCTGTCACAAATAATGACATAACTCAGAGGAAGTGACTGTGGTAAGATTTTGTATTTGGGATGCCACGTAGTAAGTAAGGTTGCACCCTGTGATGTCAGGGAACAAAATGGATCACAAAATGGCTGCAAGACAAAGCAGGCAGGAGAAGAGTAATTATTCAGTGTGACCAAAGGTGGAAAATGGGATTGCACAAGATCAGTGCTGGGAAGCCAACAGTTCACAGCTTGTATCACCAATCTAGACTTCAGAATTAAAAACATTTTTGAATTAAAAAACAAAAAAATTATGTTAATTTTCTAATCAAACTTTGGTGAAATGCACTTTGGAGAACATGTACAATTTTGTTAACGTCATATAAAAATAAAGATTTAAAGCTGTCTTGCAGCTTCAAAAACTAGGCAAGATTCTGACCTCGACTGCTGTTTGGAGTTTGCAAATTTTTCCTCTGATCATATGTGATTCCCACACATACTCAGTCACCACTCAAATGCCAAACATGTACTGATTTGCAGGTTAAACTGCAATTGCAAATTCCATTCAATTGGTGGAAGGCATGGGAAAGGGGAGGTTGAGAATAAAAGAGGGGAGTTTGAAGCTGATGAAAATGAGAGAGAATGGGATTTGCACTTGATGTGGACATGGTAGACTGGAGATGCTGCTTCATGCTGTGTCTCTATGAACTGTCAAAAGATTGAAATAGATTTCTACCCAATTACGTTTTGATAATTATGAGAGAGAAAATTCCAAATGCAGAAAGTAAGTGGCAATCCATTTTGTAAGTTCTTAGCATATATTTGCAAAACTCTATCAGATGCATATATCTATATCGTAATTTACAAGCAGAAAGTGACTTAGAGAAAGTCCTGTATATTGTTGAGACCCGACACAGATTGAGAGACTGCTTCGCTGAGCACCTTCACTCTGTCCGCAAGAAAAAGCAGGATATTCTAGTGGCCATCCATTTTAATTCCATGTCATTCATGGCCTCTTCTACTATCGTGATGAGGCCACATTCAAGTTGGAGGAGCAACATCTTATATTCCGTCTGGGTACCTCCAACCTGATGGCATGAACACCAATTTCTCAAACTTCCGGTAATCCCTCCCCCTACTTCACCATTCCCATTCGCTGTCTCATTTTATCTCTTTACCTGCCTATCACCTCCCTCTGGTGTTCCTCCCCCTTTTCTTTCTTCTATGGCCTTTTGTCTTCTCCTGACAGATTCCTCTTTCACCAGCCCTGTATCTTTTTCACCAATCAACTTCTCAGCCCTTTAATTCACCCCACCTCCCAGTTTCACCTCTCACCTTGTGTTTCTTCCTCCCCTCCCCCATCTTCTAACTCTGACTCCTCATCTTTCTTTCTTTGGTCCTAATGAAAGGTCTTGGCCCAAAACATCAATTGTACTCTTTTCCATTGATGCTGCCTAGCCTGCTGAGTTCCTTCAGCATTTTGTGTGTGTTGCTTGGATTTCTAGCATCTGTAGATTTTCTCGTTAGCATTTAAAGATGATTTGTGAAGGAAAAAAGGTACAGAAGAATAAAACTAACAGAAGAATGTGGGGGATTTAACTTCTGTTCCCTTTGGCAGAGGGAAGAATGCATAAAGGAGCAATGCATTGTGGTGCAAAGGTACAATGATGAGGGGTTAGTGATGATGTCTAATGTGGAGCAGCATATGGTCACAGTATTTTCAATTGAATTAATAAATTATAGGGTTAAATGCTCAAATTTAACTCAGCATCATACATAAGTGTTGCAAAGTCATACAGTATGTTTGAACACACTGCCCACAAACTCCCAAACTGCTTTTCACAATCAGTTTCTCTCTGATTTGAAACATATGTTGAATGTGAATGTGTGCCATTGGGTTATAGATTTGGTCAATATACCACCATGCTTTTGTATACAGAGGTTTGAAATGATGTAGAAACTATGGGTTAATTTTTTAATGCTTATGGCAGGGAATTTTCATTAGATCATAGGACATAGGAGCAGAATTATACCATTCAGCCCATCTAGTCTGCTCTGCCATTTGATCATATCTGAATTAACTTCCCTCGCAACCCCACTCACATGCTTTGTCCCTGTAACCTTTGATATCCCTACTAATTAAGAACTTAACCACCTCCTCTTTAAATGTACCCAATGACTTAGTCTTTACAATCATCTGTGGCAATGAATTCTACAGGTTCACCACCTCTGGCTAAAGAAATTCCTCCTAATCTTTGTTTTAAAGGGACGCCTTTTATTCTGAGCCTGTGCCTTCTGGCCCTAAACTCTCCGACCATTGGAAACATCCTCTCCATGTCCTTTCACTCTATTTCCAATGTACTTAACTAAGAATGACACACAGTTCCTTGTTTAGCTTGTAAAACTAACCAAACCTTCATACTCTGAAAAAACTCAGTATGTTGGGGTATTTAACAGAAGGAACAGGAGCTTTGACATGATATCATATGCACTTATTTTAAGATTAAAAGGACTGAAAGCAGAATTCGAATTTAGTTAGAGGAAAAAGAATAGGAAGTTAATAGGTGGTTACACCCATTCCCCTGAGTGTTTGAAGTGGTTGGTACTGCATGTTGCAGTTCTCGATCTACTTCTGTTCTATTGAGAACAGAACAGTAAACTTGATTGGGGAGGTAGATACTAAAATGGACTGAAAGTGCAGAATGACCAGTGCTGTGTTGTAAATGCAATACTGTGACAAAACCCGAATCTGTCATGTCAATGAAAACTAAGTAATATTATTAACAATTATATATACAGTAATAACAAATAAACAATGCACATTCCACAGCACAACACTTACACAAAAATATAGTTTAACAGCACTTACAAAGCTGTTCTTTCACTCAAAGCATTTTAGGCATTTTTGGGAGTCTTAGAAAATTAGTACCATAATTTTGTCAAGCTGAACTAGCTCCACCCTTTTACAAAGCATTGTAGAATATTAGTCATAACAAAAGTCTGATAGCATCTACCAATGTTCAAAGTCCTGCGAGGGCAGGGACGCCACTACTGTTGCAAAAATTTGGCTGCAATAGTAAAAATCTAAATCTAGGTAAGGCTACAAGATACTGAAAGACTACCTTTTAGAAACCTTGATAACATAGAGATAATACTTGGCAGTTAAGATTTGTTTTATGTCACAACGTACCACGGCATGCCACCCGCTAAATGATATTTGAGTCAGAACAAGCATCATGTAGGCAAATATACATTTTGACGTATTCTTGGTGTTAGAACAGAGCCCTGTACTATTCTTAATTACACAAGTATTGTCATAATACACCCTTCACAAAGAAAGTTCAATTGCTTGGGCAGTACCCTCAACTTTATCACTGTTTACTTTCCTATTTTATCACACCAACGTCCCTTATATTTTTGTAGTTAGAAGGAGCTCAGTAATGTATAATGAACTGGGATCTATTTGAAATTGGCCAAATAATTTCACATTTACCTTGCAGCATATTCCCAAATCAATGGTACACAATAAATGGGGTTGTGAGGAGAGAGGGATCACAAGTGAGGAGGAGGAAAGACACATGGGAAAAAGCAGGTGAATATATAATAGCAATATGGGAAGGAGCTGTTGCTTCAGGAAGGAGAGAATTAGAGTGCTGGTAGGGCGTAGACAAGTCAGGCAGTTACAGTGAGTGCCAAGTTGGGAGCAGATAGGCTATATTGGTCTGGGAATGGAGGTCGAGAAGGGCAATAAATGCTGGCCTTGCCAACACATTCATAAAAACCTTGCCACTGTAAACCAGAAGAAACTTTAGAGCAGTTCCTTGATTTGGTTCTGCAATGGAGCAATAGGTTTCAGTTTTTGCATGAGAAGTGATTGGATGAACGCTGATCCCTGTGACAACCCGCTATTTACCGATCACCAATCTGAAAGTGACCCTCTTCACCCAATTGTTTTCTAATCATTTACCATTCCCCTATCAATTCTGCTATTATACCTTATCTCATGAACTTTTAAGTTATGTAGTCACCTTTTATATGGCACCTTATGGAATGCCTCTGGAAATCTAAATACATTAAATCTACTGGCCCCTTTTTCTGCCCATGTTTGTCATGTACTCCAGGAAAATCTGTAAATTTGGTTTTCCTTTCAAAATTATATGTTGAATCAGCTTGGTTATCTTAAGATTCTGTAGATATTCTGCCCTTATCTTAAACACACACTTTCCCCAATGATACATGTTAGACAGAGTGATGTGTACTTCAAGTTTTCTGTCTCCCACCTTTGGGGATGTTTGCATTGCACAGGTAACTGTAAACAAAGCATCCGTTTATGTAAAAAATTTTGGATGCAGGTCATTAGGTCCAACAACTTGTCAACCATTCTGTCCATTAGTTTCCAGAATATTTTTTCCTTTTTGTGGTATTGTTTCTTTTAAACTCTTCCTTTCCTGTAACTTCTTATAATTTGAGATTATTGGGACATTTTGGTATCTTTTGGTGTAAAGACAAATTCAAAAAGTCATTTAGAATTTAGGAAACTTAACCAATATTAATTCCCCATCTCATCCTCTAAAAGATCAATGCCTACTTTAGCTGCACACGTCCTCTTTATGTACCTGCAGTAGCTCTTACTCATCTTTTTTAGACTATTTGCTAGTTTACTCTCATACTTAACTTTCTTCGTAATTTTTTGGTCATCCTTTGTGAATTTGTAAAATGTTCCACTTGGTGCATAGAATGATGTGGAAATACATCTGGTACCATTCTGGTCAGGACTATGGAAAGGTCAATGAATGCTTAATTGACAAGTTAGGCAAATAAAAGATGTTCTTGATTTGGTGAGTCATTGAAAACAAATATAGAAAGATATTGCAACATATTCAAAGCACCTTACTTGTTAATGAGTGGTTCTGCAGTTTCTTTGTGGTAGAAAACTGGAATGGGAACGCCCCAGCACCTCTGCCTTGAAATGCACCAATAGGTTCGCCTATCCAACATGGCAAGCATGCTATTCATAGCTGATCGTGGAAGCATTTCAACCTTCTTCAGTAACTCCTAAAACAAAACAGTGAGAGATAGATTTTTCATACAGATCTCAACTCTAGCCACTGTCCAGTGTTCAAACAATATTTCTTTTAAAAACACACACACACACACACACACACTCCAGTTAGCAGAAAAATACACATCGGGCTGAGGCCAATAACAGCGCTTATCGACCCACATCATGCTACCATGATGGGTGGTTCTAAAGGACTGCTTCCATGCAAGGAACTCCCAGATGTAAGTCTTGGCACTGCTAATCTAGAATGTTCTGAATGACAGCTGCTAGTGCATTGGTCACTCCGCTGTCACTGGATTCCACTTTGGGTGAAACAGTGGGGCCTGATTTCACACGGATTTCTAAACAATTATGCTGAGCGATCTGGCTCTCTAATCCCACAGATAGACTTCAGTCCAAATACATTTCAAAATGGATTCTCAGTCTGCTAATTTAGAGGAAAGAGCAAAGTTATTTTTTTTAACTTGAATCTGATATCTTAAGAATAGTAAAATCATGTACAAAATACATTTTCTTGAGGCATTAAGGTATACAAATTGTGTTTTTTACGTCTAGCATTTTATATGATTTAAATATCTTTGTCATTAAATTTCGCATGTTCTTATAACAGATGAGGAAAGCATCCAGGGCCCACAACCAGCACTGTCCTGGCCCTGCCTCTTAGAAGAAATCTATTCCATTATCCCATTTCCACTGTCTTGGTCGTATTTGCTTTGATGATGAAACTTTCTGCACAGATGCTTCTGAAGTATCATCTTACTTGTTAAGTCAAGTCAAGTCGCTTTTTATTATCATTTCGACCATAAACTGCTGGTACAATACACAGTAAAAATGAAACAACGTTCCTCCATGACCATGGTGCTACATGAAACAACACAAAACTACACTAGACTATGTGAGACAACTCAAGGCTACACTAGACTATGTAAAACAATACAAAAACTACACTAGACTACAGACCTACACAGGACTACATAAAGAGCACGAAACAGTGCAGAGCAGTACAATAATTAATAAATAAATAAATAATAAACAAGACAACAGGCACAGTAGAGGACAAATCTCAATATAATAATAAATGATGCAGATGTCAGTCTAGACTCTGGGTACTGAGGAGTCTGATGGCTTGGGGGGAAAAGATGTCGCACAGTCTGGTCCCGAGAGCCCGAATGCTTCGTACCTTTTGCCAGATGGCAGGAGGGCAGGAGGGAGAAGAGTTTGTATGACGGGTGCATAGGGTCCTTCACAATGCTGCTAGCTTTGCGGGTGCAGCGTGTGGTGTAGATGTCTGTAATGGCGGGAAGAGGGAGCCCAATGATCTTCTCAGCCTACCTCACTATCTGCTGCAAAGTCTTGCGATCCGAGACGGTGCAGTTTCTGAACCAGGCAGTGATGCAGCTGCTCAGGATGCTCTCAATACATCCTCTGTAGAATGTGGTGAGGGAACATGGCATCCAGTCTATTATTTTTAACAAAACTATTGACCATTTCACACATTGCCACTCTCAACCCCTCATCTCTGGGACAAAACAAAGATGGAATTCCCCTAGTCTTCATATTCAATACAGTAGATCACTCACTGCAATTTCTACCACCGTCAAAGAGACTCCACCACCGGACATGCCTTCTCCTCTCTTCCCCTTTCAGCATTTTTTTGTGACTTGCTGCCTCACTCCTCAGTTCCCACCAACTTCTTTCTTACTTAGCCACTCTCCCTTACAACCACAGGCAAAGCAACACTTGCCCTTTCCTTTCTTCCCCTCCCACCATCCAGGAGCCCAAAGTGACATTCCAGGTGAAGCTGCAATTCACTTGTATGCTATGCTACATTTGTGCTCACAACATGGTCTCTTACATTGGATAAACCAAATGCTCATTAAGTGACTGCTTTATGAAACACTCACAAAGTTTGCAAAGATGATCATGAGCTTCACATTGCCTGCCACCTTACTTCTCCATCTCACTCCTACTTTAACCAACATTTCTTTTACAATGAGGCCCAACACAACATTAAGAAGAGTGCCTCATTTTCCTTATTGAGGAATTCTCAGTGGTTCAAGTAGCTCAATGCTTCTTGCTTCATTTTCATTTATTACATACAACATGCAGTTCGTGCCACGATAGATCAGATACCAGATTTGAACAAGACCCCATCAAAATATATTGGTACAGCTGCAATATTTCTTCATCAATTGAAAATCCAGTCCACCAAGGTGCAGAATCCATCCACCTTACTTAAACAGAAGTAATTCCTATATATTGAGACCAATGTCACCAAAACAGATTACAGAATTAGAATCAGTCACTCATGGTTCTTTCTACAAAAATATCTTGAACTTACTTATATTTTAACAATAGCAACATGATATATTGTTTTACAAGGGCGGCAACATTAAACTAATTTAGCGAATTTTGACATTACCTCAAAATTTTTTCCAAATATCAACTATGTTTTTTCATCTATTCTGTTTTACCAAACTTCATATACAGCTTTGTAGTTACCAAGTTTGTTGATAGAAGGAATTTTACTGAAGTTTCAAAATACTGATGCGAGGTGGATTGCACTATTTGAACAATATACTGCAAGTACAATTGCCAGGCACATTTAGAAGTTAAGGGTATTTTAACTCCTGTTCTAATTTGGTATTTTAAAATGTTCTGTTGACTGGAAGTTTGTTTTGTCTATGAAAGAAACCAAGGAAGAGAAACTGAGCAAATATGCATGCAATGCTAGTAAAAAAAAACTATATCGTAAGATAGGGGCAAGGTAAGGTGCTAGAGGAGGAAGGGAAAGACTGAGTAAGTATAAACCAGGAGGGTAATGGATAGAACAAGTGAAACCTGCAAGAACATCAACATTTACTAGGGCATCAAAGTGCATATCAGACACTGGTTTTGCTTTACTTTCAAAACCATTGAGTAGTTTGGTTTGTTGCCCAGTGTCCAGATATTGATGTGGGGCAGCACCAGCTTTGGAGTAATTGCACTGGCAAGGGGCACTAGTTAAAATAGACTGTATCTTTCTCCTTCTCCAACCCCGGAGCAACCATTGGACTGGAAATGTGATACAAGAATGGCACACTCTAGTGGCAAACCAAAGAACTGCAATGGTGAGACTTCTCCGCCTGTTAGCCAGCTCCAGTAACAGATTAGAATCAGAATTAGGTTTATTATTACTGACATGTGTCGTGAAATTTGTTAACTCAGCAGCAATAGTACAATGTAATACATGATACTATAGTAAGAAATAATTTACAGTTCAGTATATATGTATAGTAAATAGATTAAAATAGTGCAAAACAGAAATTATATATATGAAAGAGTGAGATAGTCTCCATGGATTCAATGTCCATTTAGGAATCATATGGCAGAGAGGAAGAAGCTATTCCTGATTTGCTGGGTGTGTGCCTTCAGGCTTCTGTACTTCTTCCCTGACAGTAACAACCGGAAGTGGGCATGTCCTGGGTGATGTGGGTCTTTAATAATGGACATTGGGTCACCGGGAGCAACAGGGATCTTCACAGCTACAGTTGGCCCTCCTTATCTGCAAAGGATTGGTTCCGGGACCCCTCGCGGATACCAAAAAACATGGATGCTCAAGTCCTTTACTCAACCTGTTTCAATGCGGTGGACTTTAGGACCCAGCGGAACCCCAGACCTTATTTAACCTGCTTCAATGTGGTGCTCTGAATCTGCAGTGTTTCTGTTCACGAATATAATCACGATCACGATTAAAAATAAAGTGGAAATAATAAAGCAATCGGAAAGAGGTGAGACACCATCAGTCATTGTAAAAGTGTTAGGCTACGTCGGTCAACGATCGGAACAATTTTAAAGGATAAAGAGAGAAAGGCCCTACCCCAATGAAAGCTACGATTATTACTAAGCAACGCAGTGGTTTAGTTATTGGATTTTGGGATTTTGATCCTCCACATCAACCCGGCACAAATGGAGAGCGCACTTGAAAGTGGTCTGTCACTGGCTCACACTTGGGAACTTCCGTTCCTGAGCCCGGCGCTGAAACATACTTTCTTAAGCGTTTTATATGCACAGAAAAGTAAAATATATACTATATACTGACAAATGTTTGACTAACTGACACTAAATAATACCAGATGTACCTGTTCCGACTTACTTAGTAAGAGAACTTCTGATTTTTTTCAATCCCGATCCACAATAACCCATGCACATCCTCCCATATACTTTAAATTATCTCCAGATTACTTATAATACCTAATACAATGTAAATGCTATGTAAAACAGTTGTTATACCGCATTGTTTAGGGATAATGACAAGAAAAAAAAGTCTGTACATGCTCGAACAAGAAGTGCTCAAAGAGTACTTCCGGGTTTTCTCGATTCGCGGTTGGTTGAATTTGCGCATGCGGAACTCTCGGAAAAGGAGGGTCGACTGTATAATCATATTCTCCCTTCCAAATCGGGCATAAAAGGCGTAAAGCTCATCTGGTATCGAAGCATTGCTGCCATTCATGCTACTGGGTTTCGCTTTGTAGGAAGTAATGTCCTGCAAACTCTCCCAGAGTCAATGTGCATCGGATGTCGCCTCCAGCCACGCTTGGAATTATTTCTTTGCTCTTGAAATAACCCTCCGTAGGTTTTCTTGTACAGATTTGGGTCACCAGACTTAAATGCCACAGATCTCGTCCTCAGCAGACAACAAACTCCTGCTTCATCGACAACTTTTGGTTTGAAACTGTACAGCAAGTTTTCGTAGGCACACACACATACACACGGGTTTCAATGAAGTCAGTAACAACTGTGGCACACTTGTCCAGATTGGAAGATGAATCCCTAAATACAGTCCAATTCACCGATTCAAAGCAGTCCTGTAAGCACTCCTGTGCTTCCCTTGTCCTTACCTTCCTGGTTCTCAGTACTGGTGCTGCAGTTTTCAGTCAATGCCTATAGTCAGGGAGTAGAAGTATAGTCAGGTGATCAGACTTTTCGAAGTGAAGGTGTGGAATAGCATGGCAGTGTATTGTTTCCTCTGGTGTTAGAAGTGATTTGTTGTTGGTAATTATTTAGTGAATCTTTCAAGCTGGCCTGGTTAAAATCCCCTAAAATGACTGTAAAATGCTGTTTCGTGCATGTTGATCCCATTGCTCAAATCATCTAGAGCCTGTTTGACATTGGCCTGAGGAGGAATGTACACTGCTACCAAAATGATCGTTGAAATCACCTGCGGCAGGTAAAATGTATGGCACTTAAATTGCAAGATATTCCAGGTCTAGTGAGCAGAATTGGGATGACACTGATTTATTTGTGCACCAAGAGGAGTTGATCATGAGGCACACAACTCCACCTCTGCTTTTGAGAAATTTGACAGAAAATATTCTGCTTCTTTCAACTAAAAATTGATATCCTATTGTAACAGAAATGTTAGAAATTTCAAATTCAATTATTTTACAAGTTTTAAGCACACATGGAAAATGACTTAAGGATGCATAAAACATCAAAGAATTATACTGTCCTTAGTCGTTTGTCTTGAAAACAAGCAGCTTTTTAAAAATCCTACCTCATCAAAATACAATATCTTCATGGTTGCCCATTTGTTTCTTTGGCATTTTTCCCATTTTTCCCTAATTTTTAATATAAATTTAATAGGTCTACATGATATATATTCGCCAACATCTGAAGTGCACAAATGCAAATCCATTTGGACTACAGCTTACATTTAGTTATTGAACTGTAACTGGTTTCCATTGTAAATATTGTTATTGGTTTCTTCTCTGTGTAACTCTCACTGACAGCTAAACAAAAAGTTCTTTCTTTACATTTAATGTAAACATCAAAGCTTATCACGTCTGGATTATTTCTCCTTTAGAAAGCAATTTTTAAAACAACGTTGAATAGCTCATGCAAACTTAGATAAAGAGTGTCAACTAGGTTGAGTTGTGGATAATGAAGTAGGTTTTCAAAGCTTGCAGAGAGATTTAGGTCAGTTAGAAGAGTGGGCCGAAAGAGGGCAGATGGAGTTTAATGCTGGTAAGTGTGAGGTGCTATATTTTGGTAGGAATAATCAAAATAGGACATACATGGTAAATGGTAGGGCATTGAGGAATGCAGTAGAACAGAGTGATCTAGGAATAATGGTGCATAGTTCCCTGAAGGTGGAATCTCATGTGGATAGGGTGGTGAAGAAAGCTTTTGGTATGCTGGCCTTTATAAATCAGAGCATTGAGTATAGGAGTTGGGATGTAATGTTAAAATTATACAAGGCATTGGTGAGGCCAAATTTGGAGTATTGTGTACAGTTCTGGTCACCGAATTATAGGAAAGATGTCAACAAAACAGAGAGAGTACAGAGGAGATTTACTAAAATGTTACCTGGGTTTCAGCACCTAAGTTACAGAGAAAGGTTGAGCAAGTTAGGTCTTTATTCTTTGAAGCGTAGAAGGTTGAGGGGGGACTTGATAGAGGTATTTAAAATTATGAGGGGGATAGATAGAGTTGACGTGGATAGGCTTTTTCCATTGAGAGTTGGGGAGATTCAAATAAGAGGACATGAGTTGAGAATTAAGTCAAGTCAAGTCACTTTTATTGTCATTTCGACCATAACTGCTGGTACAGTGCACAGTAAAAATGAGACAACGTTTTTCAGGACCATGGTGTTGCATGACACAGTACAAAAACTAGACTGAACTACGTAAAAAAAACCACACAAACAAACAAAGGGGCAAAAGTTTAGGGGTAACACGAGGGGGAACTTCTTTACTCAGAAAGTGGTAGCTGTGTGGAACAAGCTTCCAGTAGAAGTAGTAGAGGCAGGTTCGATATTGTCATTTAAAGTAAAATTGGATAGGTATATGGATAGGAAAGGAATGGCAGGTTATGGGCTGAGTGCAGGTTGGTGGGACTAGGTGAGAATAAGCGTTCGGCATGGACTAGAAGGGCCAAGATGGCCTGTTTCCGTGCTGTGATTGTTATATGGTTATATGCTGTCATTGCAGAAAAGAAACATAACCACCATAATACAAGCTACATATTAAAAATACAGGTACAATCCACACCTCTGCAAATTTTGATAATTTTAATAATTCAATTTCAATATGATCATATTACCTGGGCTCGGTCCTTAATTCTTCCGGTATCTATGAACCATTGTTTACTGGAACGGATAATTACTGGCTTCTTTGTCCGCCAGTCATATGGGTAACTGTGTTGTACATCTTCCTCCTTTAATAACATTTTTGATCCCTGCAACATTCGGATAACTGTAATAAAATTCAGAAATTAAATCCATAAAAATTTATCCACATTGAAACCCATCTGTGCAGCAAATTTAAAGTAGCATGTTTCTATTATATTGATAATAACCACTCCGGTTGTTGATGTGAATTTATTACTAGTCATAGAGAGATGGCAGAGAATCAGATTGTTCAATCTGCCAACTCTTTACACTGAACCTACATTAACCTTTTTATTCTCCAATATTCTGATCAACTGCCACTCACCACCCCTCCAACCATTCATTTACTACAACCACAGGCAATTTACAGTCGCCAATTAACCTATCAATGCCTTAGACAATATTTACTTATTATTCTCCCAACTTCACTCTAGTAAACAACATAATCTTCCAACAATAAAGATCCTTGATGAGGCACTGGACAATGTAAACCACTTGCCACATTTCAGAAACCACTACTCTTCAAAGTTAGACATCAGTGACAAAATTCACCTGTGTAGCAACACACTCTAGCCAAATGAAGATCAAGACTTCAATTACATTCAGTCAGCTCCAATTGACAGGCCACATTATTTACTTTATCTAACACCAGATTCCCAAAACTTGCACTCTATTCTGAGCTGTGTTACAGGGAGAGATTAACAGGTAGAGAGAGGAAAGGATTCAAAGAGCAACAAGAATCTGCTAGAGGATCTCAGTGAGTCAAGCAGCAGCTGTTGAATGAAAGGAACTGGATGTTTCAGGTCGAAACCCTGCACCAGCAAAGATTTCAAGGTTATTTTCAAAGCCTCCTTGGTATATCCACACTTACTCCTAAGATTCCCTGGCCTCTAACGATTCCATGTAGCCGTGGGATAAACAGCACAGTATCAAGAACCTCAAGTATATGTACTGGGTGCACAATAAAGCAAAAGAAACACAGCACCTCCTAAATTATCTTCCCACCAACCCAGTTACATCACACATCACCTGGTAATTTTTAGTATGAGTCCTACGGTAACCTCCAGTCACCTCAGGTCACAGAGAACTGAGATGGAAGCAAATAGAAAACTCCTGAATAAGGGTCTCAGCCAGAAGCATTGACTGTCTACTCTTTTCCATTGATGCTGCCTGACCCGCTGAGGTCCTCCAGCATTTTGTGTGTGTTGCTTCGGATTTCCAGCACCTGCAGATTTTTTCATGTTTGTAAACAGAAAAGACTTGTATTAATCTACATATTTCTTTACAATGACAACTTGTAAGCTCTATTCCTCACAGGGGAACAAAGGCACAAGCTGGGCTTTTCTTTACATGTTAGACAAAAAAAAAAACAACTAATGTTCCGAAAAGGTTTTGCTCACCCATCAATTATCATTATCATTGGAAATACTTTGTGTTTTCTGCCCTTTTCAAGCTGGAGACAGCACACAGTCAAACAATGCTGAGCAATGTGAAACAGCAACATTTTAAATGAAAATTATTTATAAAATAAAAAGTAGAGCCTTTGTTGTTTTTTAAAATTTATTCTGCATTCCCTCTTCCCCAAATTATCATGATATCTTGTTCTAGCTAGTTACTATTTGAAATTGTCATCATGCAAGTTCCAGATTTCACCCAACTGGCTACCAGTTCAACACAAGTCTTCAAAGAAGAATCAGCAAACTAGTTGATGATATTTTAAAAGTCGGGGGAATGATAAAACACCACTGTTACCCTGTGCCTGAGTTACTACTCAGCAAATCTACCTGCCTGGATTTATTTATATTCTTTCTTTACTCAAGTTGTTTCTTAGCATTTAACATTAGCTCCTGCATTGCCAGGAAAACCACAAACCTTAGCCCATTTACTGTAATGAAATAAAAGGCACCAAGTCCTCATTGGCATCAGTCTACCTTCATATCCACCATTTTAACCAAATTAAGCTAAGGCAACATAATAATGATGAATATCTGGAACCTTCCATATTAGTATAGCTCACATTTATATCTCTAAATTACTGAAAAACAAAGTTTTAAAGTAACTAAATTACATTCCTTAAGCATTCTACAAAAAAAGTAATGCGAACCTGTTTCATTTCCTTCTTTAAGGACAAATTTATTCTGAAGTTCTGATCCAGCTGCATCAGTGAAAATACCATCTTCATCCACTAAACTGCCCTAAAATAGTGAACATTATATTAATGAAAACATTTGAGATCCAACACAAGAGCAGCTAAAATTGCCTTCAATGGAAATAACCTTGATCAATGAACAAATAGATTTTTGAGTATTTAGGGATAAGGAAACAGATTATGTAGAGGAGCATGCTACTGAGACAAATGATCAATAATAACTTGTTGAATGGTGGAGCAGGTGTGAATTACTCAGAAAAGTATCCCTGTTTTTACTTATTATAATCTTTTGTTTGCTCTTTTCCCTCGCAGTGGATCTCATTCACATCCCCAGCTTCTATCTAAAGCTGACACAGATTGCTCACGACTTCGGTCTCTTAATTTAAAGCAGTTTGTTGTTGAGGCTACTGGGGGATCAGCTATACTAGATTGGGTAAGAACATAACAAATAGGAGCAGGAGTAGGCCATCCGGCCCATCGAGCCTGCCCCGCCATTCAATAAGATCATGGCTGATCTGTCCATAAACTCAGCTCCATCTACTAGCCTTTTCTCCATAACCCTTAATTCCCTTACTCTGTAAAAACTTATCTAACTGTTTCTTAAATGTATTTAGTGAAGAAGCCTCAACTGCTTCCCTGGGCAGAGAATTCCACAGATTCATCACTCTTTGGGAAAAAGTTTCTCCTCATCTCCGTCCTAAATCTTCTCCCCTGAATCTTAAGGCAAAGGGTATTATGTTATGAACCAAAGGTGATTAGGGAGCTTAAGGTTAAGGAACCCTTAGGAAGCAGTGAACACAATATTATTGAGTTCAACTTGAAATTTGATAGGGAGAAAGTAAAGACTGACTTTGCAGTATTTCAGTGGAGTAAAGGAAATTACAGTGGTATGAGAGAGGAGTTGGCCAAAGCAAACTGGAAGTAGATGCTGGCAAGAATGGCAGCAGAGCAGCAATGACACGAGTTCGGGGGGGGGGGGGGGAAATGAGGAAGGTGCAGAATAGAGGTATTGAAAAGCAAAGAAATACTCAAACTGCAAAATAGTACGACTGTGGCTGACAAGGAAAATCAAAGCTAATGTAGAAACAAAAGAGAAGGCATAAAACAAAGTAAAAATTAGTGGGAAGACAGACGATTGGGAAGCTTCTAAAAACCTACAGAAAGCAACTAAGAGTCATTAGGAGGGAAAAGATGATACATGAAAGCAAGCTAGCATACAACATCAAAGTTGTAAATGCTTTTTCATGTATGTAAAAAATAGAAGAGATGAGAGTGGATATAGGACCACTAGAAAATGAGGCTGGAGAAATAATGATGGGGAACAAGCAGATGGCAGATAATCTAAAGGAGTATTTTGCATCAGTCTTCACTGTAGAATGCACTAGCAGTGTGCCAGATGTTGAAGAATGTGAGGGAAGAGAAGCGAGTGCAATTACTATTACAAGGGAGAAGGTGCTCAAAAAGCTGAAAGACCCAAGGATACATAAGTCACCCAGGATAGATAAACTGCACCATAGGGTTCTGAAAGAGCTAGCGGTAGAGATTCTGGAGGCATTAGTAATGATTATTCAAAAATTATTGGACTTGGGCATGGCACCAGAGGACTGGAAAATTGCAAATGTGACTCCACTCTTTAAGAAAGGAGAAAGTCAGCAGAAAGGAAATTATAGACCAGTTAGCCTGACCTCAGTGGCTGGAAAGATGTTGGAGTCAACTGTTCAGGATGAGGTTATGGAGTACTTGGTGACACAGGACAAGATATGACAAAGTCAGCGTGGTTTCCTTAAGGGAAAATCTCGCCAAACGAACCTGTGGGAATATTTTGAGGAGATAACAAGTAGAATAAAGAGGACGCAGTAGATGTTGTATATTTGGACTTTCAGAAGGCCTTTGACAAGGTGCCACACAAGGCCGCTTACCAAGTTAAGAGCCCATGGTATTACAGGAAAGTTACTAGCATAGTTAGAGCATTGGCTGTTTCGTAGGAGACAGCAAGTGGGAATAAAATGATCCTTTTCTGCTGGCTGCCAGTGACTAGTGGTGTTCCCCAGCAGTTGGTGTTGGGACCACTTCTTTTTATGCTGTATAGGAGAATGGGCAAGAAAATAGCAAATGAAATACAATGCTTGGAAAATGCAAAGTCATGCATTTTGGTAGCAGAAATAAATGTGCAGAATATTTTCTAAATGGGGAGAAAATCCAAAAATCTGAGATGCAAAGAGACTTGAGAGTCCTTGTGCAGAACAATCTTGCAGATAGAGTCGGTGGTGAGGAAGGCAGATGCAATGTTAGCATTCTTTTCAAGGGGTCTCTAGTACAATTGCAGGCTTTAGGCACTGGTGAGGCCTCACCCTGAGTATTGTAAACAGTTCTGGGCTTGTCATCTAAGAAAAGATGCACTGGCTTTGGAGAGATTTCAGAGGAGATTCACAAGGACGATTCCAGGAATGAAAGGGTTATCTTACAAGGAACATTTGATAGCTCTGGTTCTGAACTCACTGGAATTTAGAAGGATGAGGAGGGATCATTGAAACCTTTCGAATGTTGAAAGGCCTAGACATGGTAGATGTGGAAAGGATATTTTCCATGGTGGGAGAGTCTAGGACAAGAGGACATAGCCTCAGGATAGAGGGGGCATCCATTTAAAACAGAGATGCGGAGAAATTTCTTTAGCCAGAGGGTGGTGAACTTGTGGAATTTATTACCACAGACAGCTGTGAAGACCAGGTCTTTGGGTGTACTTTAAGCAGAGCCTGATTTTTGATTTGGACACGGCATCAAAAGTTACGGGGAAAAGGCTGGAGAGTGGGGCTGAGCTGAGGGAAAAAAAGAGATCAGCCATGAATGAATGGAAGAGCAACTCGATGGGCCAAATGGCCTAATTCTGCTTCTATGTCATATGGTCTTAACTGAACCAAAAATGAAACAAGCAATGGTTTGAGCACAAAGGGCTTGTGTGAGACTCCACACCAGAACTGGATTATTGGAACTACCATCTTCCAGAGACATTTAACTGAAGCCCTATCTGCCCTATTAATGGGACATAAAAAGTTCAATTACACTACATTGAACAGCACTGAATAAAGAAAATAATCTGACCCATACAGCATGATTATGGGACATTGTCATAAGCAAAGTGACATCATGTTTTAGCATATTAAAGGAATACTGCTAGTTGTAAGCACTTGAGAACAACCCATGGTTTTGAAAAGTGTGAAAGAAATGCACATCCTTTCTCTCCCCATTATTGTGCCAATAGCACCCTTTTCCCAACCCTCAATCTTGGAGCAGAATCACATTTCTCACAATCCTGTCTTCATTGACTAAATATTGAAATAGATCACTGAAGAAGGCATTTGAGTAATACTGTTATGGCTGTGCCAACATTATTGGCTCTTTTAATAGTGAATGTATTTTATCTGTAACCTACAACAGAGAGTTCATGTTGCGAAGCCACACTATAATCTTCCATTCCATGAGCTGGAGCTGTATGAACCAATCCTGTGCCTTTCTGCATTGTCACATGGTTAGCAGGCAAAAGTCGAGACTGTCTTCCTGGAATTGTGGGGTGGCTACATACTCCATCCGCTAAATCAGAACCTAAATTTGGAAAAATTATAGGATTACAAGAAAATGTTAGATACCTCTCACATATATCCTAATATGAAACTATTCCGGCAACTTAATTAGTGTCGCATTAAATAACAATACGGACAGTTCAATTCGCCTCTGCTTAGCCAAGAAAGGGAAAATCTCATATACTTAAAATTTTCTACCCAAGTTTACATTTGTAAGATCACTGAATTTATAAATGCAGCATTCCCACCTGCAGACCAGGAATAGGGAAAGAAATGAAAGGGACATGGAACAATTTTAACGCATATATTACGGAAGTAGTACAATCTTTAGTGACAAAGAAATACAGGAATAATTACTTTAAAATCTTTTACCTTTGACCATCTGAACAATTTCAAACTGTGTTCCCAGAGTAGCTGCCACAGAGTCTATACATTCTGTACCCAGAAGGTAGAGCTCCTCTGTGTTTAAGCACTTCACTAGAGAGTACCTGCATACCAAAAAAATAGTAAAGTTCTAATTGCAAATATTACAAATCAATATAGCTTTTGTAATATAAACCAAATCTTAAATTTAACAAAACTAAATAAGAGTTATTCCAATCGCTCTAATAAACTTGTAATTAGAAATACAGAACAAAAATAGAGCAGAGAAAGCATTCAGCAGGTTGAATGTTGAATGGTTAGATACAGGATTTACAAAAGGTTATTAATAAAAGTCAATTTAGAATAAAATATTTAACTGTAGTGATCTGAATAACTCAATTATGTTATTTTCAAGGTTATAGAAGAGAACACAACAACATCAATGCAATATCTTTACTGTGGTACATGTCAATATTTCAGTTATTAAAATTTTACTTTATTCTTGATTTTGCATCTCCTTTAGATCTTTGCCCACAAAGACTGTAAAGTCAAATTGTTGATCTCTATTAGAAAATGAGGTTGTTAGAAATTCAAAATATATTACAGAAGGTTTCAGGCTGGATGAGAGAAATAAAGGCAACTGTCCACTTCACTGCAAGACTTAGCTGCATCCATTTTAAGGAAGTTTATCATATTCATCTGATGATTCATAAATATTGGGACTTACTGGGCATTTGGCATATAACAAACTGCCTGGTTGGCTGGTATGGTCCAAGGTTGGGTTGTCCATATCAGTGCAGAAACAGAGGATACATTCTCTGAAAGAAAGAATAACTGCTCAGCCTGAACAGTGAAAGGCAAATCAACAGCAGGTGATTTTAAAAATCACCTGAAATTCTTGTTATAGGATGCAGCATACTAATGAGTAGGTTTTATTCCCCCTCCTGCTGATAATCTAGTATCAGAAAAATATACATAATCAGTACTGTGCCCAAAACAATGCAATTTTTAAGAAGATATTGAATGCGGAAGAAGGCACAAACAGGAATCTCTGTACCTTTCCATGTTAGTAAATAAAACAAATAGTATCTATGAAAATTAAGCGAACACTTGAGATGGTGATTCGCACTCAGCTTGCATACAGAAAGTGAAGGTATACTTTCTAAAAATCTGGTAACCACTACTCATCCTCCTTATTCAAACATTTATTAAATAAAGTATAAAGTGGTGAGTATCAGCTTCTTTTTGCCATTAGATTGCTGAACAGTCTATGAACATACTATCTCATAACTCCTATTTTTGCAGTATTATTTTGTAATTTATAGTACTTTATGTCTTTGCACTATGCTATTGCAAAACAACAAATTTCATATCATATAAGACAGCGATAATAAACCTGGTTCCCAAGTACGTCCATCAAATTTGTATAACTAGTTGGTCTTTGGAGATGTGCTTGCCAATTATTTTCAGCTACTCAATGACTTATCAAGCCCACGTTCTTGTGTTCAGTAATTTAACAAGCTCCTGTTCTTCAAAGCAAATACAAACAAGCTACCTATAATATGCTAATACCAATATATCATTGGTAGCCTGATATTACTTGCATTAGTTAACACTGAACATTTTATTACACACCCTACAAATGCTGTTATGCAACAGTGACCCTCCCTTCCAGCTACTTTTTTCTCCATCAAGAGTTAACACCGTGGTGTTTCATAAAGTCACACCACCATGCTGAACCTAAATCAAAGTTTAAAATTAAAACTTTAGTCCTCTAACACATTTCGTACCTGTTGCAGAAGTCAATTTGGAAGGAGTGTTTAAGAGAGGAAACTTGACATACACCGATCGGCTAACATGCTGTTGATTGTATTCAAGCTCAGCTTCTGCCAAAGCTGTCCTGCACAGATAAATGACAAATTTCATTAACTCATTACTTCAATTTCAAAGTGAATTCCAAAGAAATAAGTTACAAACCTTGTGGAAGGTGACCAGAATACAGGTTTATAGTCTTGATAAACAAAGCCCTTAAGAAAAGAAGCAAAATAAATCTTGTGAATTTTATCAAACATTGGGCAATATTTGAAACAACCAAGAACAGTAATACCTTGTCAAACATTTGGTGGAAAACTTCTAATTGCTTGGCTTCATATTGCTTGTCAAAAGTGTAATAACAATTGTCCCAATCTGCCATCACACCCCATCGGATGAATGCTGCACGTTGGCGTTCAATTGTTCTTTCTGCAAATTCTCTGGCTGCAAGATAAAATTTGTATGAAGATTTTCTGAGGAGCAAGGAGTAAATGCAAGAACATGTGCAAACAGTGATATAGGCAAGGTGGAGAGAGCATGGACTTCTCTGTACAGGTTCAAAAGTGCACAATGATGTTGTTCACTTCAGGGGGGAAAAAAGGAAGCAAAGCTGGGCATTTTCTAAAATGGTGAGAGACTGAAAAATGTTGAAGTTTAAAGGGATTGGGGTGTCTTCTTTACAAGTTACTAAAATCTAACTTTCCGATGCTAAAAATAATTATAATGACAAATGACTAGTTGGTGGAGTACTTGAGTACAAGAGTCCTACTGAAACTTATATACAGCCATGGTACAAATGCACCTGGAACATTGTGTAGTTTTGGTCCCTTCATCTGGAAAACTTATTTGCTATAGTGAGCATAATATGCAATTATCTTTAAAAATTTGACACATGTACATCAAAACATACAGAGAAATGCATTGATGCGTCAAATAAAATCAGTGAGGATTGTGCTGGGCAGCCAATAAGTATCATCACGATTCCAGCACCCACAGAGCATGCCCCAACTCAGTAATCCTAACTGTCCATCTTTGGATATGGGAGGAAACTGGAGCACCTGGAGGAAACCCACTTGGTCATGGGGAGAATATACATACTCCTTATTGACAACGGCAGGTATCGAACCCCAATCTTACAGCTGGCACTATAAAGAATTGCACCGTTGTGCTAACTGCTATACTTCATTCAGAGGTTGGTGAAGTTGTTGAATTCTCTATTCAAAAATACCGTGAAAGATTACATAAAAATTTAAGTATCGATTTCTAATTATCTAAATAATCAACATAAGGGAAAAGGATGCAAAATAATATTGAAGTAGAAGGTCAGTCATGAGCTTTTCCTTCAAAAAGAAACTGCTATCAGTTTGCCCTCATAAAAGTTGGCTGAAAGAACATTATATTCCTTCCTAGTCCAAGCATGTCTTCCACATTTCAGCAATGCACAACAGGCATATTCTACCATATTGATTTATACAAATGGTCTTCCCTGTATCATCATCCCTGATGAAGGTGGCAGAGTTTTTCATCAAAACGTTGGGTTATAATTGATACCTCTACCCGTCTGGAAGCTCAAAAAGGGTTTATTTGTTTTTGGTCTTCCCTGCAGTTCAACAATATTTATGTAATGCAAATCAGCAAAATGGGTCCATCACAAATCTAGGCTATTTATCAACCTTAGAGAATAATAATTAAGGAACACTACTAATCAGAATCAAAATACCGCTGAAACTACATTTGTGTGCATCCTTGAGAAAAACAGTGGTCCTGATTCTCAATGCCATAAAGGATGACTTACGCAGACAACATGAACAGTCAACTTTCACACAAGTACAAAATATTAGAATAGCCTGCTCTCACTAATTAAACAATGACAGAAAGGAATCTGTGCCTTGAGAAGGAAAATAACATTAAACAATACATATCAAAGTTGTGTTTTAAAAAAAAAAATTCTTTGAACTTCATGCCAAAAGTAACAATGACTTCCTTTAAACAAACATACTTGCAGTGATTTGAATGGTCACAAATTTATAGGGAACAAATTCAAAAATCTCCAAACTAAATACAGATAGAAGGTAGTTTTACATTATACAGTGAAACTCTGTAATCTGACACGTTCAGGGCTTTGGGGGAGCTGAGACTGACAAATTTCTCAGACTACTGGATGCAGCTCCTATTAATGCCTAAACAGATTTTAAGTCAATGTGTTTAAAAGATGACATGAATGTTTCAGTGAGGCAGGCAGGTTTAAAGAGTGTGGGGGGAACTGGTGCCTAAGTGGATTTCAAAGAACCACAATAACCAGAGCCTAGGTGAGCTTAAAAATTAGTGCTGGAAGCAAACTCACTAGGGCCCAGTTCCTGCACTCTTTTTACATTCACTGTTCTGAAATTCCTTTCAAACTCACAAGGGCACAAAGGAACATGGAGAAAAGTCTCCAGTGACTTAAAGTTATCATATCTTTAAACAAATTACCTTTTTGTCTGATCTCAATAGGAGAGAGTGCTTTGACTTGTTCACCACATTCGGCCAACGCTTTGAGCTCAATAGGTAACCCGTGACAATCCCATCCTGGTACAAAATGAACTTTATAACCTCTCATCATATGAAATCTATTAGTGATATCCTTTAGTATCTGTAGTTTGGGAAATAAAGTAACAGGTCAAAAATTCAATGAAACAGCTTTGCTTCGTTTTCAAAATGGTTTACTTGAAAGTTCACACTATCAAGCTCAATAAGGATTCAAAGTACATTTATTATCCAGTATGTGTGCAGTATACAGTCCTGATATTCCTCTTCCCACAGACAGCCACAAAACAACGAAAAAAAGATGGAACCCATTTAAAAAGAAAAACATCAAAGGCACAAGAACAAAATGCGCAAACAGCAAAAAACACAGAATACAAAACACCAAGCCACAAATCACCCAACTATATTTAAGGAATATTCAGTTCAGTTTAATCTAGCTTGTGCGTCACTAAAAGTATCCATTTGCTCAAAATATTGTGTAAAATATATAAAGGCAGCTTCAGAAAACAGGAACTTACTTTATTTAAGGCATGACCAACATGAGGATCACCATTAGCATAAGGTGGTCCATCATGGACACAAAAATCCTTTCCTTTTCTATTTCTTTGCCAAGCATATAGCTCTGAAAACCCACATTCCTGTAAAAATTCAATAAATGCATTAAAATGTCAATACCTTATTGGTTCTTGTCAACTTACTACACTGAAAACTGAATGGTTCAAAATGAAGGGAAGGATTTCTACAATGATTAAAACCATGCAATCATCTAAAGAGGCAGCATATAATAGAAAACAAGTGTCAAGATTAGATACTTTCTTCATCTCATGTGGGTTAGAGGGCAAGAGAAACTGAAATATCACATAAATATAAGGTAAGCCCTTAAAATAATAACCTATCCCTTGTAAATACCTCTTTCTATTTCCCAATTAGTACTTCTCCTACATGTACTCCTCTACAATTAAATATGCCAATTCATCACAGTATTCAAACATCTTAGCAGCCTCTAATTTGATTCAAATCTACAGATAACAAAGTTACCAATGTCTCAATTTCCCCCTGAATGTATGACAGTATAGCACATCTACCCTCAACCCCTATTACTTGTCCTTGACAACCCAGCCCTGAAATAGCATCCGCAAGTATGAGACCAGCCTGAACATCATGCCCAACACATATGAGATGTAGAAAGTTTGATCTGCTGTCTTGACAGATCTGCTAAGGGATCGAGCAGATTGGACGGAGGAGGGGCAGGGAGAGAGCAGAGCAGGGAGGGAGGGAGACAAATGGGAAGGACCAAGGTAGTAACTGTCAGTAGATCTGTGCGGGAAATAAGAAAATAAGGAGACAGAGGCGTGGAAGAGCAGGAGGAGGAATGTGCTGTCACTATTTCATTTTGCATCACGACAGTACCCGCTGGATCTGCAGCTCCTTCGCCGGTAGCTCTCTCCCGCTCAGTCTCATGGGGAAGTCGGTGCGAGGCAGCAGCACCGTCTCCCTGAACTTGTTCTGCCTCTGGTCCTCCTGCAAACTCCTGCTGGAGACCCGTACCCTGCACCGGGCGGCGGCAGCGGCCCGCAATTTGCCCGCCAGCATTGCGTGGCTGCAGCGGTACCTCAGCATTGAGAACATGGTTCTGCCCGGCTGTCAGCCAGGGTCCCGAGCAGGGTAACTCCACCTGCCTTCCGCTACCGGGAACTCTGGGTAGTACCGACTGCGCCACGGCGGCCGTGCAGGCTCAAACTCGGATTTCAAAACCGTAACAGCTTTGGACTTGCCATTCACATCTCAGCAAGAGAAAGTGGACTATGCAAAGATACTTCCAAAGCAAACTGAATTTGTTAATGGAGGCACAATTCAGATGAAGGCCATCGACCCGAAAAGTTAGACTTGTCCATTCCCCTCCATAGATTCTACCTGACCCTTCAGCTTTTTGTTGTTTCTGAATTCCTTCAGCTTTACGTGTGTTGCTGAACTTGTAAATATAGCAATGAGCAATGCCCCAGCTGCAGAATATGTTCCATCTTCCATTGATATCCCCGGTGCTCTTAAAAATGCATTGCTCTGGAATCTTAAGCATTGGCGTCCGCCCTCCTGAATTTCTGAATTTATCCAACATAAGAAATAGCTGTTTATATCGATACTCCAGATGTAATTTCATCAATGCCTTATAAAATAGAATCCCTATTAGAATCAAGTTTTATATCACTGACATATGCCATAAAATTTGTCTTGCTGCAGTGATGTAGTGCAAGACATAAAAATTGCCATGTTACAAAAATAAGTAAATAGTGCAAAAGAAGAATAACGTAGTTTTCATGGGTTCATGGGCCGTTCAGAAATCTGATGGTGGGCGGAAAGAAGCTGTTCCTAAAATCTTGAGCGTGGATCTTCAGGCATCTTTACCTCTGATGGTAGTAATGAGAAGAGGGCATGCTCTGAATTGTGAGGGTCCTTATCAATAGATTGAAATGATCTTCACTTGTCCATCCACTGAGATGTTCCCACAACCAATTACCTCACTTTAAGGACTCTTTATCTTGCTATTTATTGCGCTCGTTATTTTTTGCTATTTATTTGTATTTGTATTTGCGCAGTTTGTTTTCTTCCGCACTTTAGTTGACCTTGAATTGATTCTGTTATAGTTACTATTCTATAGATTGCCTGAGTACGGCCGCAGGAGAAGGTCCTATCGGGCGATATACGTGTACCTTAAATAATAATTTTTACTTAGAACTTTAAACTTATTTATAATTTTTTTTCATTTAGAAGTCACGTAGCTTCCGCACAGTCATTTTCAATTAAAAAGCAAGTTGTGGTATTTGGATCAGCTGAAGTACATTGTCAGATTTCAAGTTTAGTTGCCGGGGGCGGTGATTTAGTCATTAAATGTACAGCAGATCACCAGTGGCAGCTAATCTGTCGATCAAAGTAAGTAGGCTGGGAACGCATGCGTGCTCCGGAGTTCCCCGAGCAGGAGGTGACTGTTCGGCGAGTCCAGGAGCCCCACTTTTCTGCTTTTCGTTGACAATGTCGACGAACCCGGCGTTTTTAATGAGGCTGCTGGCTTCGTCCTTCGCAATCGCCGAGAAGGCGCAGACTATCATCCACCGAGTGCTGACCAGAGGGGATCTGAACATAGTGGAAAAGGTGAGTGCTTGGCAGAGGCGGGCCGAGCCTCCGAAGCGAGCGCTGCTCGGAGACTTTGCCCTGGTATCCCGAGCTGATCGCGGAGAATATCCAGTGGCTGGCTGCTGTTTTGGACAACTGCCCCCGATTGAGAAATCCATCGGAAGAATTGAGCAATACGTATCTGAACTATTACACTGCGACTTGTACAGATGATGCTTGATCTATTGAGTTCTTCCGCAGTTTTGTTCTAGATTCCCGCATCTGCAGTCTTCCTTCGTACCAGTTGAAATGTTTTGTGGCATTTTAACGTTAATATTATAAACGTTGTAAATGGTTTATTATTGTCCCATGTGCTGAGGCACAGTGAAAAAAACTTGCATGCCGTCCATATAGATCTTTACTACAGCGCATTCGGGTAGTACAAGATAAAACAGTAACAGAATGCGGAATAAAGGGTTACAGTTACAGAGTAAGTGTAGTGCTGGCTAAGAGTATGGTTTAAGGCCATAAGGAAATAGATTGTGAGGTAAAGACACCCATTTTATTGTAGAAGGGAAACTTTAAACAGTCTTATAGCAGTGAGATGGAAGCTGTCCTTGAGCCTGCTGGTATCTGCTTTCAAACTTCTGTATCTTCTGCCTGGTGCAAGGGAGAAGAAGAGAGGATATCGGGGGTGGTCCGGGTTGGCTGCTTTATTACATGGTTACTAAGATGGTTGGAGCATTGGTTGATTGGTAGGAGGCAGCGAGTGGGAATAGAAAGATCCTTTTCTGGTTGGCTTCTAGTGACACCTGGTGTTCTGTAGGGGTAAGTGTTGGGACCATTTCTTTTTATGCTCTATATCAATGATTTAGAATGACGATGGAATACGTTAGATGGCTTTGTTGCCTAGTTTGCAGATGATACGAATAAGTAAATGAGCAGACTATTTTCTAAACGGGGAGAAAACCCAAAAATCTCAGATGCAGAGGGACTTGGGAGTGCTTGTGCAGAACCCCATAGAGGTAGCATTCATTTCAAGATGTGATACTGAGGCTTTATAAGCCACTGGTGAGGCCTCACCTTGAGTATTGTGAATAGTTTTGGGCTCCTCATCTAAGAAAAGATGTGCTGGTATTGGAGAGGATCCAGTGGCAGTTCACAAGGATGCTTCCAGGAATGAAACGGTTATCATATGAGGAACATTGTTTGATGGCTCTGGGCCTGTACTTGCTGGAATTTAGAAGGATGAGGGGAGATCTCATTGAAACCTTTCAAATGTTGAAAGGCATAGACAAAGTAGACATAGAAAGGATGTTTCCCATGGTGGGGTCTAGTACAAGAGGGCACAACCTCAGGACAGAGGGGCGTCCATTTAAAACAGAGATATGGAGAAATTTCTTCAGCCAGAGGGTGGTGAATTTTTGGAATTTGTTACCACAAGCAGCTGTGGAGGCCAGGTCATTGAGTGTATTTAAGGCAAAGATAGGTAAGTTCTTGATTGGACACGGCATCAAAGGTTATGGGGTGAAGGTCAGGGAATGGGGTTGAGGAGGGGAAAAAGGATCAGCTATGGCAGAGCAGACTCAATGGGCAAATGGCCTATTTCTGCTCCTATGTCTTGTGATCTTTATATTGGAGGCAATAAGAAGTGTAGAGGCCATGGAGAAGGAGCTGGTTTTCATGATGTGCTGAGCTGTGTTCACAACTCTGCAGTCTCTTTTGGTCCCAGGTAGAGCAGCTGCCATACTGTGTCATGATGTATCAGGATGGGATGTGTTCTATGATGCAGTCCTGCCAAAGGGTTTCGGCCTGAAACGTCAACTGTACTCTTTTCCTAAATGCTGCCTGGCCTGCTGAGTTCCTCCAGTGTTTTGTGTGTCTTGCTTGGATTTCCAGCATCTGCTTGTTTGTGTTCTATGGTTCATGGATTTAAAATGTGGTGAGAGTCAAAGGGGATGTGCCAAATTTCTTTAAACTCCTGAGGAAGTAGAGGTGCTGGCCATGGCACCTACATGTTTGGATCAGGACAGGCTGTTGGTGACGTTCACTCCTAGGAACTTAAAGCTCTCAACCCTCTGGATGTCAACAGTGTTGATATGAACAGGAGAATGTGCATTTTCCCTCTGTTGTGAGTGATGAACAGACCTGATGGACAATGGGGTACAGAGTTAACCCCCCCCCCCCCGAGAACCACGAACTATTACTGTTGCTATGCTGACCATGAGAAAGAGAGATGTAAAACAGGAAAGAACATCTGCGACAGATAAGAGGGAGAGGGAGATTGCTGATTAACTGTATTGTGACTCCTTTTGAATTATTTACTGTTTCGCTGCAAGGACAATAGTTTGCTCGTTAACATTCCTCAGTGGACTGTAGGAGTGGCATGATTTGATGGACACAGGCATTCAGAATTGATGGATAGCTGAGACCCCGTTGGAAGGGATAAAAAGACAGGTCTGGAGAGACACCCTTCAGACACACCAGTAGACACTGATTGAGTGTTGTAACCCACAAGAAAGGTGGGGGCTTCGGAGACCGAACCAGGAGATCGGTCAGTAAAACTCACAGTGTTACAGCAGGGCCGGTGGGGACTTGTGTGTGTGTTCACTCATGCCAGAATGACGAGTCCACCACAGAAGAACGGTCTAGCAGAAGGACGGAGGGGTCATAGCTGAATGACCACCACAACAACGGTGCAACGGAATCTAAAAGGCAACAGGAAGGTTTGCTGACTGCAACTGCTTAATCTCTCACTCTCTCTCTCTCTCTCTCTCTCTCTCTCCAACGATTACAACTCAACAAGCATAACTACCTCAGCACTCATGAACTGAACTGAACTTTATATTCTATGACAATTCATTTACCCCTAGACATCGATAGAGCTTGTTTATTATTGCTTATTATTATTCCCACACTTTTAGGTTTATTACTGCTAACTTGTGTTATATGTATATTTGCATTATTGGTATGTTTTGCTTATTTTACTAATAAATACTATTGAATATAGTACCACCAGACTCCAACAGATTCTTCTTTCTCTGCTGGTCAGACACCCAGTTACGGGGTACGTAACACCTCCCTTTCTCACCCCATCCTGAAGTCATCGACCAGTTCTTTTGTTTTGCTGACATTGAGGGAAACATTGTTTTCATGATATCACATCACTAGGCTCTCTACCTCCTTCCTGTATGTGGAGTTAGAGCAGAACATGATCACACAGTTATGAGTGTATAGGAAGTAAAGTAACAGGGCTGCGGACATGGGGCACCAGTGTTGAGAAAATTGTGGTGGAGGTTGTTGCCATCTATCATCACTGATTTCAGTCTGTTGGTCAGGAAGTGAAGGATCCACTTGCAAAGGGAGGGTCTGAGTTCCAGGTCTAGGAGTTCGGAGATGAGTTTTCTTGCTGTTATTATTAAAGGCAGAACTGCAGTCAAAAAACAATAGTCTAACATGGGTGGCCTGATGTTGCAGATTATTTCCAGGTTGTTAATCAACAGAATCACTTTTTGATTTGATAGCCCAAACTTGTTGTGCTCTTTTATTATTCTGATTATATACAAATATTTGATTTGCAACTTGTCATGCTCTGCATCAATTGCAGTAGTATGTAGTTTTTAGTGATAAATGGGTTTCACATGCATTACCTTGAGTAGTTCAAACTTATGGCAATACCATTAGTATGTACAGATGCAAGAAAAAGTTTGTGAACCTTTTGCAATTACCTGGTTTTCTGCATTAGTTACTCATAAAATGTAGTCTGATCTTCATCTAAGTCACAATAATAGACAAACACAATCCGCCTAAACTAAAAACACAGTGTTTAATCATTCACTGTCTAGGTTGGAAAAAGTATGTGAACCCTTGTACTTAATAACTGGTAGAACCTCATGGAGCAGCAATAACCTCCACCAAACGTTTCCTGTAGCTGCTGATCAGACTTGTACAACAGCGAGGAGGAATTTTAGACCATTCCTCCAAACAAAATTGTTTCAGTTCATCAGTATTTCCGGGATACCTTACATGAACAGGCTTCTTCAGGTCATGTCACAGCATCTCATTGGGTTAAGATCTGGACTATGACTTGGCCACTCCAAAACACAGATTTTCTTATTTTTAAATCATTCTGTTGTTGATTTACTCTTGTGTTTCGGATCATTGTCTTGTTGCATCATCCTACTTCTATTAAGCTTCAGGTGATGGACCGCGAACCTGTCATTCTCCTGTAAACTGTCTTGATACAATTTTGAATTTATTGTTCCCTCAACAACAGCAAGTTTCCAGGCCCTGAGGCAGCAAAGCAGCCCCAAACCATGGTGCTCCATCCACCATGCTTCACAGTTAAGATGAGGTTTTGGTGTTGGTGTGCAGTGCCCTTTTCCCTCTCATCTGTCCACGGAACATTGTCCCAGAAGTGTTGTGGAACATCCAGGTGGTCTTTTGCAAACTTGAGATGTGCAGCAATGTTTTTTTTGGAGAGCAATGTGTTCCTCCATGGTGTCCTTCCATGAGCACCATTCTTTTTCAGTGTTTTTCTTATAGTGAACACATGAACATAGACTTTAGCAAGTTCTAGCAATTTCTGTAGACCTTTTGCTGATACCCTTGGGTTCTTTTTCATCTCCTTCAGCATTGTACGTTGTGATCTTGGTGTGATCTTTGCAGAATGCCCTCTCCTTGGGAGAGTAGCAAAAGTACTGAGATTCCTCCACTTGTAGACAATTCCTCTTACTGTGGACTGATGAACACTCCAGTCTTTAGAAATGCTCTTGTAGCCTTTTCCAGCTTCATGCATCTCTATAATCTTTCTAAGGACCTCTGAAAGTTGTTTTGATCGAGTCAGGCTGCACACAAACAGATCTTTCTTGAGAAGAGCAGGCTCTGTCAGTAACCTGACTATGTGTGTCTTTTTCTATTGGGTAGGGCACCTCTACAACCCACACGTTGAATCTCATCTCTCTCATTGATTGGAACACCTGACTTCAAATAGCTTTTGTAGAAGGCATTGCCCCAGAGGTTCACCTATTTTTTTGAACCTAAACTTTGATTGTCTAAATGTTGTACTCAGTATTGACGAGAAGTACAATTGTTTGTGTGTTATTAGTTTAGGCAGATTATGTTTGTGTATTATTGTGACTTAGGTGAAGATCAGACCATATTTTATGAGTAATTAATGCAGAAAGCCAGGTAATTGCAGAGGGTTCACAGACTTTTTCTTACAACTGTACACAAATTCCAATCAGTTACATTTCAGTGGCTTGGTCTGGCATCAATAAAGTCTTACTAACATATAGTTCATAGACACCAAAAGCTCATGTAAGACACTGGTTAGGGTTTTTACTGCTTTGCTGTAGGTATTTCATTTTAGCAGTTCTACAAGAGCAGTCTGTTCTGCTTTAAACCTGTTTCGGTTGAGATTGAAGCTTTGTTGTTCAACTTGCGAATGTGCTGTCAACCAGTCAGGATGGTGGAATTGGGAGAAGGTTCTGGAGAGCTCTGGGTTGAGTTTTTTTGGTGGGAGCTTGGATAAGGCAAGAGGATAGCTGAGGATGCTGTCCCTGTTGCACAAGGTGTTTTGTGCAGATGAATGGCTTCAAGGAGGAAGGACCAGTAATCCCGTGGGAGACCTGTTTGTTTGAGATGAATTTCGAACAACATTTGGAAGATGGGTGTGTGCTGTCACACAGACTGACGGTCCAGTGCGTGAGTGACAAACAAGTTCAAGTGCACATTTGATGTTTAAGACTAATGGGCCTTTTTTGTTGCAAACACGAGGAAATCTGCAGATGCTGAAAATTCAAGCAACACACATAAAATGCTGGTGGAACACAACAGGCCAGGCAGCATCTATAGGAAGAAGCACTGTCGACGTTTTGGGCCGAGACCCTTCGTCAGGATTAACTGAAAAGAAGGATAGTAAGAGATTTGAAAGTAGGAGGGGTGGGGGGAATGCGAAATGATAGGAAAAGACTGGAGGGGTTGGGGTGAAGCTAAGAGCTGGAAAGGTGATTGGCAAAAGGGATACAGAGCTGGAGAAGGGAACGGATCATGGGACGGGAGGCCGAGGGAGAAAGAAAGGGGGAGGAGAGCACCAGAGGGAGATGGAAAACAGGCAGAGTGATGGGCAGAGAGAGAACAAAAAGGGGAGAGGGGAAAATAAATAAATCAGGGATGGGGTAAGAAGGGAAGAAGGGGCATTAACAGAAGTTAGAGGTCAATGTTCATGCCATCAGATTGGAGGCTACCCAGACAGTATATAAGGTGTTGTTCCTCCAACCTGAGTGTGGCTTCATCTTGACAGTAGATGAGGCCATGGATAGACATATCAGAATGGGAATGGGACGTTGAATTAAAATGTGTGGCCACTGGGAGATCCTGCTTTCTCTGGTGGACAGAGCGTAGGTGTTCTGTGAAACGGTCTCCCAGTCTGCGTCGGGTCTCACCAATATATAAAAGGTCACACCGGGAGCACCAGACACAGTATACCATACCAGCCGACTCACAGGTGAAGTGTGGCCTCACCTGGAAGGACTGTCTGGGGCTCTGAATGGTGGTGAGGGAGGAAGTGTAAAGGCAGGTTCCGCTTACAAGGATAAGTGCCAGGAGGGAGATCAGTGGGAAGGGATGGGGGGGACGAATGGACAAGGGAGTCACGTAGAGAGCGATCCCTGCGGAAAGCAGAAGGGGGGGAGGGAAAGATGTGCTTGGTAGTGGGATCCCGTTGGAGGTGGCGGAAGTTACGGAGAATTATACGTTGGACCCGGAGGCTGGGTGGGGTGGTAGGTGAGGACAAGGGGAACCCTATCCCGAGTGTGGTGGTGGGAGGATGGGGTGAGGGCAGATGTGCAGGAAATGGGAGAGATGCGTTTTTCCAATTTCCCTCGGGATCAATAAAGTATGTCTGTCTGACTGTCTGTTTGAGAGCAGAGTTGATGGTGGAAGAAGGGAAGCCCATTTGTTTAAAAAAGGAAGACATCTCCTTTGTCCTGGAATGAAAAGCCTCATCCTGATGCGGCAGAGAAGGAGGAATTGTGAGAAGGGGATAGCATTTTTGCAAGAGGCAGGGTGGGAAGAGGAATAGTCCGGGTAGCTGTGAGAGTCTGTAGGCTTATAGTAGATATCAGTAGATAAGCCATCTCCAGAGATGGAGACAGAAAGATCAAGAAAGGGGAGGGAGGTGTTGGAAATGGACCAGGTAAATTTGAGGGCAGGGTGAAAGTTGTAGGCAAAGTTAATGAAGTCAACGAGCTCAGTATGTGTGCAGGAGGCAGCGCCAATGTAGTCGTCGATGTAGCGAAGGAGAAGAGGGGACAGATACCCATATAGGCTTGGAACATGGACTGTTCCACAAAGCCAACAAAAAGGCAGGCATAGCTGGGACCCATACGGGTGCCCATGGCTACACCCTTGGTTTGGAGGAAGTGGGAGGAGCCAAAGGAGAAATTATTGAGAGTAAGAACTAATTCTGCTAAACGGAGGAGAGTGGTGGTAGAGGGGAATTGGTTAGGTCTGGAATCCAAAAAGAAGTGGAGAGCTTTGAGACCGTCCGGGTGGGGGATGGAGGTATATAGGGACTGGACGTCCATGGTGAAAATAAGGCGGTGGGGGCCAGGAAACTTAAAATCATTGAAAAAATTCAAAGTGTGAGAAGTGTCACGAACATAGGTGGGAAGGGATTGAACGGGGGGGGGGGAATAAAACAGTGTCAAGCTATGCAGAAATGTGTTCGGTGGGGCAGGAGCAAGCTGAGACAATGGGTCTACCTGCAATGTTTTTGTGCAGTTTATGCAGTCCAGTGTAGGTCTGTAGTCTAGTGTAGCTTTCTCTGTGTTTTTTTTTATTACATAGTTCAGTCTAGTTTTTTGTACTGTGTCATGTAACACCCATGGTCCTGAAAAATGTCGTCTCATTTTTACTATGCACTGTACCAGCAGTTATGGTCGAAATGACAATAAAAGTTGACTTGACTTAAAATGGTGGACGGCGTTCTCCTTCCTCGGTTCGTAAGTACAAGTTGTCTGTAAGTCGGACGTTCGTAACTCGGGGACTACCTATATATGGTCATTAGTACATTGTGCAAGTGTGCTACTATGTTCCACATTAGAACAGTAACTATGCTTCAAATATACTTCATTGGTTGTAAAATGATGAAAAAAGAGTGTAAATGCACTGTGACTGCAGGACACAGCTCAGTACATCATGGAAACCAGCCTCCTCTTCATGGGCTCTGTCTACACTTCTTGCTGCCTCAGTAAAGCAACCAGCATTTTGAAAGCCCCTGCCCACTGCTGACATTCTCTCTTCTCATCTGTCCATTGTGCAGGAGATACAAAAGCCTGAAAACACCTACCACAAGGCTCAAGAACAGCTTCTAACCTGTTGATAAAAGACTATTTAATGGATCACTAGTAAAATAAGATGGACTCTCGACTTCCTAGTCTACGTCACTGTGACTTTACACCATATTGTCTGCCTGTCTTGCATTTTCTCTGTAGCTCTTACCCTTTATTTCGTATTCTTTTATTGTTTTACCTTGTACTGTTTCAATGCACCGTGTAATGCCTGATAAGATAAGCTTTTCACTGCACCTCAGTACCTGTGACAATAATAAACCCATTTACCGCTATGTGTCAGAAATAAAGCAATGGTCTACAGTATTTATTTATTGAGATTGAGATACAGCCTAATCACAGGATCAATTAACCTACCAACTGGTACATCTTTGGACTGTGGAAGGAAACCACACATGGTCACAGGAAGAATGTATAAGCTCCTACAGACAGCGGTGGGAATTGAATCCGGGTCACTGGTACTGTAAAGCGTTGTGCTAATCACTATGCTCCTATGCCACCCTATGGTATTCAATATTAAAATGGTATTCAGTGCTACATAAAAAAATTAAACACAAGAAACCTAGCCTTTCTGCATTGTGTTGATAATATATTTTAACATCAGAGCTGTTACTTTGATGGATACGTTGCAGCCAGCCAAGTGCCAAACCTGTGTAATTCTAGCTGGTGTGACTTATTAAAGCAGAAGTTGCACAGATTGGTGCCTTTGCCCTGTAGGTTACTCTGGGGTGCAAGGGTGATTTTTAGGATGCCTAGTAATTAATAATTTAACACATTGATTTCAATTGTTTTAATTTGCCCATGTTAAAAGCAATAAATAACTAAGTTGAGTATCTCACCATTCTGTAGTATAAGGTACAGTTCAGTGAAGACTCACTAAACTAAGCCTCAACTGTTAATTATTTTTAAGATACTTTTCAGTTCAGTTTCTTGTGATCTTAACTGCTGTGTAACACTGCATGCCATTGCCACATTTGTGATGTAAATGTAAAATTTTGTAATTCTTCATACATTGCATCAGGACTGTGTATATAAATTTGTTGCTTGAATTAGAAATTGCATATGTTCTTATCTTTTCATACAAACGTTTGTACAATTGAGCTGATATTTCAACTTTTCAGTTACGTGACAGGCATAAATTTTCAGAACATGTACAACTGCTGTTCTATTTGTAGAGCCAAATGCAAATAAGAATTGTAGAAACTGGTGGTGTGCAGAGCAATATCATCTGTGTTAGAATATTAATTAGCAAGTCTCGTGGAACTGGGTGATCCAGTTATTTCAGTCTGTGTAAAATATAGTGTACAGTATATTTTGTGGTATTCTTTGTCTTTGTTCCAAAGAAGAACAAACATGGATCAATAGTTTACTTTGTTTATATTTACAATATATGTAGACTGGAGCCAATGACTTACAAACGAAAGCTGACCTGCTGGTGCAACAAAGCATCTGTTCATCACTGGCACGTAAATTCCCCAAACTAACTATAATTGGGGAGGAGGTAAGGGCGTTAGCACTCTATTAAATTTATATTTCCATGTGAATGTTCTGTAAATTTCTATCTCCAGAGTTTCCAGTTCCATATTTGAAACAATATTGTGAGAATTTTTGTTTATCAGAAAACAGCTTGTATATTATTCCTCATTCACTTGATTTCTTTTAGGTTAACGCCCAATTCATATCTACGTACAAGATTGGTAGTGGAATTGTATTGTACACAGGTTTTTATTGTAAACTGTGTTGAAAATTTTGAACAATCGATTACTGTGTTGAAAATTTTGACCAATAAGCCTCTGGATTATTTACTCCTCAAGAAACATAATCACTGCACCATTTTATAAAGAATATGTGGTGATGGGGAAGTAAGGACATTTATAATTGCAGCATTTTTGTTTTTAGGATTTGCCTTCCCAAGAAATTGATGAAGATTTAATTGAAAGTGGTCAATCTGAGGAAGTGTTGAAGTACTCCTGTCCAGCTCAGTTCAGTCATCTCAAGGAAGAAGATGTGAGATTAATTGGATTAGGAATGCTTAATCTACAAGATGAAGAAAAATATTTTCTTAAGTTTCAAAGAACTACTTGGGTTTCATACTTAAACTTGTTGCTTAATTTTCCTTTTGTGGTTTTCTTTTAATTCCTAACTATAACTGGTGAACCTAGTTTGAGCGAAGTGCTAAGACAGAGCAAGAATTTACAGGAACTGGCAATTTCCAGTCCTATTTTATACATTCTTCTCACACATAAAGCTGCAGAGTAATTGTGGAATTTTGCCTCTGTGTTTGGCAATTTGATTAATGAGCAACTTCAATGTTAGAATTTCTGGTTTTAGAGTGAATTTGTCTGGTTTTACTTGTTTCTTTTCATCCCTTTCCCATTGCATGGTCTAGCTGAAAGAAAACAATGTTATATTGATACCGTGGGTAGTGCAGTGCTATCTGTGTAGAATTTGCGCCTTTCTGAATTTTCATTGGGTGTTAGGTTAATCGGTGATTGTAAATTACTCTTAGTTTGGGTGACTGGTGGGAAATTAAGGGTGCTAATAGACATGTGTTAAGAAATGGGCTATAGGAGAATGATATTACTGTGATTGCTCTGGGAACTAGCAAAGACTAACTGAGATCAACAGTCTTATTTTACATCAAGAGAAAATATAGGACACCTGAAAAGAAGCTTCTTGAGCCTGTTCTGCTGTTCAGTGAGATGGGTGATCAACTATGTAACTGATGCACTTGTCTTTTCCCTGTAATTTTTAAAGACTTTGATTGACAAAAATCTATAAGTACCTGAATTAAGTAGTTGAAAATACCCTGCCTCTATTGCTATCAGATGAATACAGATAAGCCTCTAACTGCATTCTTAAATTCAGTTTCTTAAGGCAATTGCATTTAATCTATTAATTTCCAAGTAGCAGAAATAGTTTCCATCTAACAGTTACCCAAAATGAATCACTACTCAGTCATCTAAATTCAATGGAATGTGATCCCAGCTTTAACTATTGGGATCTAGACTTCATTCTGTTAAATATACATGGTACTGCATCCTTCTTAAGGTCTAGTGTCCAGAACTGCATATAGTACTCCATGTAACTCTGAAACATAACTGAAGATAATATTGAAGGAAACAATTACATGTTAAAAATGGAAATACAACTATAATAGCAAAATTTTTAGGCTGCATCATACATTTAGGAAAATGACATATAATCTAATAAATTTCAGATAGTGGTTTGGGTCGATCCTCTTGATGGTACAAAGGAATTCACAGAAGGTAAGGTGCTTAATTTAGTATCAGAGATTTGAAAGAGATGTTTTATATTTGTTGAACCAAAAGATGAGAAAAGTAGAGCATTTAGAGAAGTTGGGAGACTTTTACTGATGTAAAGTGGATGGTCAAATCAATAAACTTCTAGATAAATTACTCTCCGGACAATACACTGAAGGAAATATTTGATATTAGGTGCTAAGAAGCCCCACAATGTTGCTTATACTGTTGAACATGCATACCAGTGTTTTCCAGATTGGGAATGCAAACAGGTTGGAAATTTTGCTGTTCACAATGTTTCTTGCTTGCATCCAACAAAAGCTGTTTTTCAAAAATTGTGTTAACCACAGTTTGAGGTTTTATTTTCGAGGTATGGAGATTTTTGTTCTAAACATAAAAGAAAATCAACTATATTGAGCCAGAGGGAAAGTGACTGAGTTTGGGCTAATATTACACGGTGTTTCTGCCTTTCATCTGGTGGCTAGATCTGAGGCTAATTATATGCTTAGGGTATTTTTAATATTTTTATCTTTAGGCTTCTTGGATCATGTGACTGTCCTGATTGGAATTGCTTGTGGAGGTAAAGCAATAGCTGGCGTGATCAATCAGCCATATTACAACTATCAGGTATGATTTATATTTTCAAAAAATAGATAATGAAACAGCAAAGATCTGTGAAAAATTGGATTATGGAATTCTTAAGTAAAATCAATGTCTGGAAATCATTTACAAGTCAGGCAATATCTGTGAAAAGAAAGTTTTATTCCAGAACAATGACCCCTGATGAGAACTGGAAAAGTTATTGTAACTTGCAGAAAGGGCGAAGGGATGATGAGTAAAAAGGAATGCCTGTGATAGGGTGGATGGAGTCCAAGGTTCTCAGATGATACAAATCTTTGTTATAATTTATTAGCTGCTGCCTGATCGGTGTACTGTGAGCACTTATTGCTTTTTTAAATGTAATCAATCAGGGCTCTTAGCTCAAAAACTGTAAATTTCAAGAATTGAAATTAATGTAAAGAAATTAATAGCCTTGGAATGTTTTGAAGCAGGTTCTATTCACCGGTAGAAACTCAAAATGTAGGATGAGATATGGCATCACCAGAATACCCTTCGCAATATTGCATCCTTACAAGTGACATTTTTGTCCAACAAAAATCATTGGCTCCCAATTTGTTAAGTTTAAAATTTTCCAGGATCAAATTTGACTTTTTCTTAGAAATGAAAGGCAATTCAAAAGAGAAACAACTTTATGAAAAATCTAGTTTTTAAGTTGTACCATATTGCAGTAAAAGTTGTGAGCATGTATTTGTGTCAAAAATTTCATAGACATTTATATTTCTTCAGGCTGGAGGTAATGCTGTGATTGGTCGAACGATTTGGGGTGTTTTGAACCTTGGAGTCTTTGGAATTGAGATGAAAGAAATACCAGAAGGGAAACATATTATTACTACCTCCCGTTCCCACAGCAACAAGCTAGTAAATGACTGTATTAGTGCAATGAATGTTGATGAAGTAGTAAGAGTTGGAGGAGCAGGCAACAAGGTATGTGCTGAATAGGATTTGAAGAGGTGATTTTGAAAACTTTATTTATTTTTAAAGCTATTTTAAAGCTTGTTTTAGTGTTCTGATATTCGATTCTGTGTATCCAACTTCATGTTTTCTCAAGGCCTTGGAGTGCTATATTACTCAATGACTTTAAGATTGCAGAAGAGATGTATAAGGATGGCACCAAGATGCAAAACTTTAGTTTTGTGGGGAAGTTAGAGAGCATTTCATTTCCTTTTACCAAACCTTTTAGGGTATCCTATCACCGTCTGGTATGGGGTGGGGGCTATTGCCCAGGACCGAAAGAAGCTGCAGAGGGTTGTAAATTTAGTTGGCTCCATCTTGGGTACCAGACTACAAAGTACCCAGTACATCTTGAAGGAACGGTGTCTCAAAGGCAGCGCCCATTATTGACCTCCAGCACCCAGGGCATGCCCTTTTCTCACTGTTACCATCAGGTGGGAGGTACTGAAGCCTGAAGGCACACCCTCAGCTATTCAGGAACAGCTACTTCCCATAGAACCATCGAACATTACAGCACAGAAACAGGCCTTTTGGCCCTTCTTGGCTGTGCCAAACCATTTTTCTGCCTAGTCCCACTGACCTGTACCAGGACCATATCCCTCCATACCCCTCTCATCCATGTACCTGTCCAAGTTATTCTTAAATGTTAAAAGTGAGCCGGTATTTACTACTTCATCTGGCAGCTCATTCCACACTCCCACCACTCTCTGTGTGAAGAAACCCCTCACTAATGTTCCCTTTAAACTTCTCCCCCTTCATCTTTAACCCATGTCCTCCAGTTTTTTTTCTCCCCTAGCATTAGTGGAAAAAGCCTGCTTGCATTCACTCTGTCTATACCCATCATAATTTTATATACCTCTATTAAATCTCCCCTCATTTTTCTATGCTCCAGGGAATAAAGTCCTAACCTATTCAACCTTTCTCTGTAACTCAGTTTCTCAAGTCCCGGCAACATCCTTGTAAACCTTCTCTGCACTCTTTCAACCTTATTAATATCCTTCCTGTAATTCAGTGACCAAAACTGCACACAATACTCCAAATTTGGCCTCACCATCTGCCATTTTTCAGCCCATTTTTCCAGCTGGTCCAAATCCCTCTGCAAGCTTTGAAAACCTTCCTCACTGTCCACGACACCTACAGTCTTCGTATCATCAGCAAATTTGCTGATCCAATTTACCACATCATTCAGATCATTGATATAGATGACAAATAATAATGGACCCAGCACTGATCCCTGTGGCACACCACTAGTCACAGGCCTCCACTCAGAGAAGCAATCCTCCACTACCTCTCTCTGACTTCTATTGAGCCAATGTCTAATCCAATTTACTACCTCACCTTGTATACCTAGTGACTGAATCTTCCTAACTAACCTCCCATGCGGGACCTTGTCAAAGGCCTTACTGAAGTCCATGTAGACGACATCCACTGCCTTCCCTTCATCCACTTTCCTGGTAACCTCAAAAAACTCTTAATAGATTTGTTAAACATGACCTACCACACACAAAGCCTTGTTGACTCTCCCTAATAATTCCCTGTCTATCCAATACTTGTAGATCCTATCTCTTAGTACTCCTTCCAATAATTTACCTACTCCGGACATTAAATTTACCAGCCTATAATTTCCCAGATCACTTTTAGAGCCTTTTTTAAACAACGGAACAACTTGAGCTATTCTCCAATCCTCCGGCACCTCACCCATAGATACCGACATTTTAAATATATCTTCCAGGGCCCCTGCAATTTCAACGCTAGTCTCCCTCAAGGTCCGAGGGAATACCCTGTCAGGTCCTGCGTATTTATCTGCTCTGATTTGCCTCAAGATAGCAAGCACCTCCTCCTCTTCAATCTGTATAGGTTCCATGACCTCACTACTTGTTTGCCTTGTTTCCATTGACTCCGTGCCAGTTTCCTTAGTAAATACAAATGCAAAAAACCCATTTAAGATCTCCCCCATTTCTTTTGGTTCCATACATAGGCGACCACTCTGATCTTCAAGAGGACCAATTTTATCCCTTACTATCCTTTTGCTTTTAATATACCTGTAGAAGCTCACCTTGACTTCAACCTCATGTCTTTTAGCCCTCCTGATTTCTTTCTTAATTATTTTTTTGCACTTTTTATACTCCTCAAGCACCTTATTTGCTCTCTGTTTTTTATACATGTCATACATCTCACTCTTCTTCTTTATCAGAGTTTCAATATCTCTAGAGGACCAAGGTTCCTTATTCACTTTGCCTTTAATCCTGACAGGAATGTACAAACTCTGCACTCTCAAAATTTCTACTTTGAAGGCCTCCCACTTACCAATCACATCCTTGCCAGAGAACAACCTGTCCCAATCCACACTTTTTAGATCCTTTCTTGTTTCTTCAAATTTGTTTCTTTTCCAGCTTAGAACCTCAGCCCGAGGACCAGATCTATCTTTATCCATGATCAAGTTGAAACTAATAGTGTTATGATCACTGGAACTAAAGTGTTCCCCTGAACGCACTTCCGTCACCTGTCCTAACTTATTTCCTAATAGGAGATCAAATATTGCATCCTCTCTAGTCAGTACCTCTATATATTGATTTAGAAAACTTCCTGAACACATTTTACAAACTCTAACCCATCTAGACCTTTAACAGTATGGGAGTCCCAATCAATATGTGGAAAATTAAAATTCCCTACCATCACAACTTTATGTTTCCTGCAGTTGTCTTCTATCTCTCTGCAGATTTGCTCCTCCAATTCTCGTTGACTATTGGGTAGTCTATAATACAACCCCATTAATGTGGTCATACCTTTCCTGTTTCTCAGCTCCACCCATATGGCCTCGGTAGACAAGCCCTCTAATCTGTCCTGCCTGAGCACTGCTGTAACATTTTTCCTGACTAGCAATGCCACCCCCCACCCTTCATCCCTCTGCCTCTATCACGTCTAAAACATTGGAAACCTGGAACATTATGCTGCCAGTCCTACCCCTCCTGTAGCCAAGTTTCACTAATGGCTACAATGCCATAATTACACGTGTCAATCTACACCCTCAGCTCGTCAGCCTTCCCCACAATACTCCTTGCATTGAAATAGACACACCTCAGAAGATTATTACCACCACACAGAACTCTTCTATTTGTGACTTTGCATGAACCTTTAACATCATTTATTTTCACCCCCACTCCACTATCTGCTCTGGCACTCTGGTTCCCATCCCCATGCAAATCCAGTTTAACCCCCCAGCCAATAGCACTAACAAACCTCCCTACAAGGATATTGATCCCCTTGTAGTTCAGGTGTAACCCGTCTCTCTTGTACAGGTCCCACCTGCCCCAGAAGAGGTCCCAATGATCCTGAAATCTGAAACCCTGCCCCCTGCACCAGTTCCTCAGCCATGTGTTCATCCTCCAGTGCATCCTATTCTTGCCCTCACTGGCACGTGGCAGAGGTAGCAATCCTGAGATTACCACCCTCGAGGTCCTGCTTTTTAACTTCCTACCAAGCTCTCTATACTCAATCTTCAGGACCTCCTCACTCTTTCTTCCTACATCATTGGTACTGATGTGTACCATGACATCTGGCTGCTCATGTCGTGGTTACTTGAAATGACTTGGAGGCACAGACAATTCTTCAAGAAAATTAAACCTTTATTTGCAAACAAAGGCTGAGGCAATCAATGAACTTGTCACCGAAAGCCCCCCGAGCTCCGGTGTACAGCATTCTTTATAGTAATTTCTTATCTCAGTTACATTTCGGTTTTATTAGCATACCCAATCAATTTTTAGTTGCATATCATCTATATATGAATTAATTAATCGCTCTTGCCTAGCCTGCGGTACGTCACCATTGTTTTTCACCCGTTCACATTGGGGCTTTATTCGTGGCCAAGATTATGTTTTTCAGACAACCTCCCTCACAGTACATTCCTGCTCGCAGCATCCTGTCCGCCACCGTTATCTCGTACTAAACAAAGGCTGAGTGTAATACATGGGATACATCGCAGCTAATAGTGTTGCAAAACAAACAGGTGTACTGTAAGTGCCATAATATGCAGCTAAGAGAGTACAAAGTATCTAGTGAAAACAACACATAACAAAATGTGCCTAGTAAAATAATACATATTAATATTCGGTACCTAGAAGTGATTACATAGTATAGTAAATAGCTAATACATAGTGATTATAGTTCAGGTATATATAATGGTTATGTTTCAGGTATATATAGTGGTTATGTTAGGTATATTTCTCAATATAATCCCCCCTTTGAGACCCACAGGGTCTCACACAGAAAGAGAACACTCAAGAGGCCGTGCACCAAAGCCAAAATAAAGTCCAGCATTTTAATCCCAAATTTGGGTCAACTACAATTTCCATACTCGGAGCTCAAAATGATCTCTCTCTGTTACCCTAGGCTGTTGAGCCAAAAACCTGTCCCTCCGTAGCTGAGACAGGAAAAAAGACTCAGACACCCTTACAGACTAGTGTCCACATTATTAACACCTTCCAGTCCGCTTGATGCATCGTGCAGACTGTAACAGTACATCATCGGCTTTTCTCCTTGTCTAGGGTCAGATTCAACAATTTCCAGGAGCATCGGGAATTGTTTTGCTGTCGCACGCATTATCAAAGTCTTGAGACATGGAAAAAAAACAGCACAGAATAAATGCACAACTTATCAGCACAATGCCTGCAGTCATTGCCAATTTAATCAGCCAAGCACCCCATCCCCCTAGTTTGCTTTCTAACCAGTCAAACCACTGATGCCCAAATCCTGCATTCTGTTTGACCTCCTTCCGCAGATCCTTTAATTTATTCATTGCTCTGGTGAAAGACCCTTCTGGGCTAGTATTGTTCGGTATGAAAGTGCAGCATTGATCTCCAAACATCACACACACACACCCTTTTTCTGCCAAAAGCCAATCCAGTACCTGTCTGTTTTGCCACGCCATCCTGCTAGTTGCATCCAGCTGTTGCCCTAAGGCCTCCAGCGCATCGTCAGTGTAGTTGATGAACCTCTGTTGATTGTAGTATATATAATTTATCCATTCAACATTTTTGCTTACCCCTATCACAGGTATGATAGCTTCCCAGTGAGCATCTCATGCAGTGTCAGGCATGTCACTGTGGGTGGTACACACATCCAAACCTTTGTTTTATTCTCAGTACTTGTAATACCAATTTGACCACCCTTTGGATGAAGGCCGAACCATTGTCCGAGCTAATCTCCGAAGGTATTCCAAACCTTGGGATCACTTCATTTGTCAGGAACTTTACCACTGTTCCTGCCCCTTGATCCTTCGAGGGTATTGCCTCGACCCATCTGCTGAACCTGTCAATTACCACCAGAATGTATCTTTTCCCTCTTACCGTCTTTATCATATCTACGTAGTCGATCACCAGATGTCGAAATGGTCCTTCAGGCACAGGTATGTGACCTATTGGGGTTGCAATCCCCCTTCGAACATTATTCTGTGCACAAACCTCATACTGTGCTAAAATATAGTCTACCGAAGTAAGGCGATCAGAATCCATCCTTTTTTATTTTCCTTATTACTTCCCCCCTTGCACAAAGGTCCACTCCATGTGCTTCTGAAATTAGGATAGTCAACAAAGGAGTAGGAGCTACCCACAAACCATCCTCTGTGCTCCACAGGCCTTCTAAGTTCTGCTTGGCCCCCCGTCGCCTCCACATTGTCTGTTCTGCCAACGTTGCCCTACCTTGCATTTCAACCAGGTCCTCTATCATGGGTTCCAGCTCTAGGCTTACCTGGGGTGCAATAATAACTGATGTACACCCAGACGCTTTCCTGGCTGCTTTGCTTTTCCTGTGCCTGTCTCTTGTGTTAGAACCGCTGTGACATAACCCTCCTGTCGGTTGGATACATACAAATGAAAAACCTTCTCGTAGTCAGGCAAAGCTAATGCTGGTGCTGACTGCAATTCCTGCTTAATAGTAATGAAAGCTATCTCCACCTCTCCATTCCACTGTAAGCCGTCCTTCAAATTTGTATGTCCTGCTTCTTTCATTATCTTTCTCAAAGGTGCCACAATCTCAGCATATTCTCCTATCCAGTCTGAGCTATATCCTGTCATTCCCAAAAACGTCATCATCTGCCCTACTGTTTGGGGCTTTGGAGCCTTCGTTATCGCCTCAATCTGACTCAGCGCTACTGCCTTTACGCCTTCAGATACCATCCTTCCTAAATATTCCACCTGCTGCTTACAAAATTGCAGCTTTTTCTTAGATACTTTATGTCCTCCATACGCCAGTTTCTCTAAAAGTATCACAGTATCCCGTTCACACTGCTCTTCACTTTCAGAGCAAATCAACAAATCAACCACATACTGTATCAGTGTACTTTCCAGCGAAATGCCATCCAAATCTTCCTTCAATACTTTATTAAAAACGTGGTGAATGCTTAAATCCTTGTGGCATTCTAGTGTAGGTGTACTGGTTGCCTCTGTATGTAAATGCAAACAAATACTGACACTGTTCGGCTAGGGGAATGCTGAAGAAAGCCGAACACAAATCAATTACTGAAAAGTAGCTTGCTTCTGGCGGGATATTAGTCAGCAGTGTGTGTGGATTCGGGACCACTGCTGCCAAATCCTCCACTACCTCATTCACTGCTTGTAAGTCATGCACCAGTCTCCATTTAGACCCGTCCGCTTTTGGGACAGGCAACAGCGGAGTATTGCAGGGGCTGTTTACTCTCTTAAGCACTCCTGCCGCTAACAGTCCCTGTATTGTCGGCGCTATACCTTCCTCTGCTTCCGGTCTTAAGGGATATTGTGGTCTCCTAGGTGGAACTGCTCCTTTCTTTAACCTTACATCCACCGGACTGGCTGTTTCTATTTTCCGCATGTCCGTGTCATGTTGCGACCACAGAATAGATGGCAACTTGTCCAATATTTTATTTTTCTGCCAACCCCTTGCCTGCCCCAACAATGGCATGTGTGGCTGAGGAGTTACTTCAACTTCCTTCATAGTTCCTGTCACATCTATGTTTACCCCTATCTTAATGTAGTTGTTGTCTCCAGATATCCATACCTCAGGCATAACCTTTCTCCAAACCGTTACGGTGCTTACCTGCTTTACCAGGGATCCTAGGTCTTTAGACTGGTATCCCTCATTTTCCAGCAAGGTTACGTGGGGTACAGCTTCCGGTATCCTGTACCATTCTTTCAAGAAGGTATTCCACCTGACTTGCAGGGCTGCCCCCTGCTTCCCAATTACTATGGCTTCCCCTTTTAGGTGTTGTCGAATATCTGTCCTCATGTTCCATCTCCTCTCTACCTCCTTATTCTGAGTCTCATCGAAAATTACAGTGCAATGTAATTCAGATTTGGGCGCTACAGCCTCAGGTAATATGGCCTGCACGCCCTGTTTCCACTTTTCCCAGGTATCCCAGATCTGGTCTTCTATGTCCCCTATCCAAAAAACATTGGCTCTTTTATCTTTTCGCACTATCAATTGAGCCCCTACTCTTTCCACACTTAACCCATTTCTGGTGCATTCTAATTTTAATTCCAGTTTTAATAAAGCATCTCTGCCTAACAAATTAATCAGAGTTCCTTTAGATACTAGTACTGGTAAGACAATTCCTTTATTTCCCATTTTCAAATGCACTGGAGCCGTGCACTGTGTCAACTGTGTTTTCCCCGAGAACCCTACCGTCTTAATAAACTTTCCTGACATGGGAAGGTGAAGGGCATACTGTGGCTGTACGCAAGTGTACGTAGCTCCAGTATCTATCGTCATTGGTGTCAGTTGCCCTTCTAACATAACCTGAACCATAGGTTCCTCCTCTGCCTCCCTCGTTATCATTGGGTAATGTCCCTTCCCACTCGAGTTCTCGGGGCACCCCTAATACCTTGCATAGGGGTTTACAGGTCCGCTCGGACCCCCAGGAGCCGGCATGTGGCCAAACTGTGGCTCCCTTGCCATCGGCTCCTGCTGATACGAGACAGGCCATGGTTTAAATGGGCAGTCTTTCTTTCTTCGTGTGTCCAGGCTGGTTGCATCCCCAGCACAATCTTTCTGCCTCTCTTTCCCCCGTCTCCTCTCTAATCCTCTTTGCCCATAACTCCTCTGTCCCCCTCCTTGGGAGTTCCAGTTCTGTCTGGGCTGTTGCTTAACTCTACTCTGTCCCCAATAGGGCATCTGCGGAAATGTTCCGCCAGAGACATTCATTATTGGCATGGGGTTTTCTGGCCCTTGACTGACAGAATGACCGGTTCCTCCATCTAATGGTGTAATGGCTGTACTCACACTAGTGATGGCTGGCAGCATCTTTTTGCTTTTGTCTTTGTCCTTCTTTTTCAGTTCTTCGAGCTGCATTTGCAATAGCTTTCGCAGCACCTCTTCTTGCTGCTCAGCCAGCTTTCGTTTGTCTCTCCGATATTTCTCCACTGCGTGGACTACGTGATCACTGAATGCTTGTGGGGTCAGTGATGACAGCCCAACCACTTCCTCCAATTTAGACTTGACCTGCGGAGGCATTGCATCCAAAATGCTCTGTCGGAACAGTGAGTTCAGAAACAAGTTATTTTCCACCTCTTGCTCAGTCTCCAGTCTCCACTTTTTCAACTGGTTTTCTACATAGGCTGCTGGGTTTTCAGTGTCTCCCAGTAGTTCCCTCTTTAAGGCTTTGGGGTCTACTCTGGGTGGATAAAGCTTCCTGAGGGCCTGCCATACCCTCTGTCTCACTGGATCAAAATTGGCCCCATCAGTCTGTGGACTGTCCACATTCTGTAAGCCAGCCATCTCCATCAGTTCTTTCAACTTGGAAGTTCCAAGTTTTCAGGCAATCTTATCAGCAGTGCCTTCAAATCTCCCATAGCCAACAATCGTCCCGTTGTTTCCTCCTCAAAGGCTCTAATCCACTTTCCTGCCCCCTCGTGCAGACTAGGCAGAGTATTTTTCAGCCCTTCCAGGTCCTGGGATCCCCAAGGGATATACTGTACTTGTCCTGATCCCTTTACCAGCAGTGGCAGCATCTCCTTCTCCCTGTTCCATGTAATCAAGCTTCCTTCCTCACTTGGTTCTTTATCTATTGCTGGCCCTAGTACTACTGGCTGCCACTCATACCTCCCTGGGGTATACCTTCTTCCTTGCTCCTTCTCCACTCTAGTCCCCTCTTCCATCTCCAATATCTGCTTCTCCGTCCTCTCTCGTATTTCCTTCAAACTCTCGTCTCCTACCTTCCTCCAACTTCCTCTCAACTCACTCCATTCTTGCTGTCTAGATGATTCCTGTTCTTCTAGTCTGTCTGTCTCTACAGTATAACCGATACTCCTCATAATCCCTCTTCTCTCTCAGCTGCTGTAGCCTTTCCACTTCTCTTTCCATCTCCCTTCTTTCCTGTTCTATCTTTATCTTTTCTCCCTCTATCTCGTTCTATATCACCGCTTTTTTCCTTCTCGTATTGTTTTTTTCCTCATTATCCCAAACTTGGACTTCTCCCTGCATGACTGTTCCCGTCAGCAGGGGGCACTGCCTAGGGGTTCCTTCCTCATTATAGGGAGGGGGTTTTTCTGTTTCTTTCGCATCCGGGTACGGAGCTGAAGCCAGCTTCTCACTGTACCTTCCTCTCTCTCTCTAACAGGCTGTTTCTCCAGCACCTTAGTGTCTTCCTCGTTTGTAATCAATATTCTACCTGTCCTCCTCAGCCTTCCTCCGTTCTGAAGAGTTTTAGCACTTCCATTTTTCGTTCTCTTTTTTGCCCTCTTTTCTTTGATTTATCTTTTGGTTTGTAATTTTTAAATTAGTGCCTCCATTTCTTTGCACATACTTACATCAAACGTTCCTTCTCTTGGCCACTTTGTGACCAGGTTTTTGGTTCTTTTTTCCCATTTTTCTGAAGTTTTTGTGATCTCATATTTAATTAACGGGAATTTTATGCTCAGAATCTCTACTGCCGTTCCTTCACCTGTCATGTTATTCTCTCTTTTTAAGGTATTTCAGAGATTCACAGTTTGTTTACTGGATAATATTATTTACTCTAATTCTATGCCTAGTCTATTCTGTTCTGCCCGTGCAGACCTCTATTCAGAGCGGTACCCACAGAACTTGCTCTTTGCACCTCGTCTGTTCAGACCCTTATCTCTTAAGGCGGTATCCACGAGGATTTTCTACTCTAATTCTATTCTATTTTTCCTTACCCTGCCCGTTCAGCCCTTTGCTCTGTGCGAAGTGGTATCCACAGGGATTTACCAACATCACGTGGAATTTTCTTCACTCAATTTCTTGTTGCCCTATTCGTACTTACCCCCACTGCAGTGTTCTCGATCAATCCTCTGAGCCTCCTGTCAAACCCTCAATTCTGCCAGATTCTTTGGATCGGAGAGACCCTTCGGCAGTTGCTACACACTTCTGAGTCCCCGAGACCCCCAAAACCAACAGAATTTTAATCCAAATTATCGCAAAAAGCGCTTATCTTTTTCTGGGTGTACCCGTAATTCTGTTAGCTCTGTAAGGGCTCCCGAGAGACCGGGAAGCGGCCTCAACCCGCCGAATCTTTTCCGCGGGTCTCTTTCCGACCCTGCTCGCGGTCGCCAATTTTGTCGTGGTTACTTGAAATGACTTGGAGGCACAGACAATTCTTCAAGAAAATTAAACCTTTATTTGCAAACAAAGGCTGAGGCAATCAATGAACTTGTCACCGAAAGCCCCCCGAGCTCCGGTGTACAGCATTCTTTATAGTAATTTCTTATCTCAGTTACATTTCGGTTTTATTAGCATACCCAATCAATTTTTAGTTGCATATCATCTATATATGAATTAATTAATCGCTCTTGCCTAGCCCGTGGTACGTCACCATTGTTTTTCACCCGTTCGCATTGGGGCCTTATTCGTGGCCAAGATTATGTTTTTCAGACAACCTCCCTCACAGTACATTCCTGCTCGCGGCATCCTGTCCGCCACCGTTATCTCGTACTAAACAAAGGCTGAGTGTAATACATGGGATACATCGCAGCTAATAGTGTTGCAAAACAAGCAGGTGTACTGTAAGTGCCATAATATGCAGCTAAGAGAGTACAAAGTATCTAGTGAAAACAACACATAACAAAATGTGCCTAGTAAAATAATACATATTAATATTCGGTACCTAGAAGTGATTACATAGTATAGTAAATAGCTAATACATAGTGATTATAGTTCAGGTATATATAATGGTTATGTTTCAGGTATATATAGTGGTTATGTTAGGTATATTTCTCAATACTCACCCTCCCACTTCAGAATGCTATACACCCGATCAGAGACATCCCTGACCCTGGCACCCGGGAGGCAACAAACCATCTGTAATTGATTTACTTATTATTATTATTATTATTATTATTATTATTATTATTATTATTTTATCTTGTATTTACTTTTCTATATTATGTATTGCATTGAACTCTGCTGCTAAGTTAACAAATTTCACGTCACATGGTGGGGATAATAAACCTGATTCTGATCTCTTGGTTTTCCTCTTTGCAAACACCTTTTGCTAACATTATTTACAATCATAGGTCACCTTCTACATGTATACATCTTTATGTCTCTTTTGACGGTTGCTAGATTAATTGTGTATTGAATAAGATGCATTCTTATTCAATGTTTAGTATTTGATACAAATTCCCACTTTTTCTCACTATTTTTGTGATTGTTCTGTACTGAGCTTAGTTTATAATCCTGTATCCTACCTTGTCTCGTGTTGTTAGCTTGTGCTGCGGATACCCTCATTGCCCGTTCTCGGCTTTATATAATCAGATGGACTGCTTCTTTTCTCATTACGTGTTAATGATTTGGATAACAGAATTGATGGCTTTGTTGCCAGGTTTGCAGAAGATCAAATATAGGTGGAGGGGCAGGTAGTATTGAGGAAGCAGGGAGTCTGCTGTAGGACTTAGATTAGGAGAATGGGCAGAGAAGTGGGAATGGAATATAGTGTAGGGAAGTGTAGATAATGCACTTTGCTAGAAGGAATAAAGGTATTGACCATTTTGAAAAAGGGGAGAAAATTCAAATATCAGAGGTGCAAGGGGACTTGGGGGTCCTCATGCACAGCTCATAAAGGTTAACTTGCAGGTTTAGTCAGTGGTAAGGAAGGCAAATGCAATGCTAACATTCATTTCGACAGGACTAGAATATAAAAACAAAGATGAGGTTTTGTAAAGCATTGGTTAGACTGCACTGGAGTATTGTGAGTAATTTTGGGTGCTTATCTAAGAAAGCATTTGCTGGCTTTGGAGAGGTGCCAGAGGAGGTACACAAGAACGATCTTGAAATGAAAGAGTTAACTTACAAGGAGTTTTAATGGCTCTGGGCCTGTACTCGTTGGAGTTTCAAAGAATTGGTGGGAGGGGGGTCTCATTGAAACTTATCGAGTATTGAAAGGCCTACATAGAGTGGACATGGAGAGAATGTTTTTGGTAGTGGGAGAGTCTAGGATCAGAGGCCACATTCTCGGAATACAAGGACGTCCCTTTAGATCAGAAATAAGGAGGAGTTTCTTTAGCCAGAGGCTGGTGAATCTGTGAAATTCATTGCTACAGACCGCTGTGGAGACCAAGTCATTTGCTGTATTTAAAGCTGAGGTTGATAGGTTCTGTGTTAAACATGTTGTACCTAAAATGTCCATTGGATACCTCCTGAATCTCTGAGTTCCATTGCCGCACTTGGTTGACAAATCTGTTTTCACATTTCTATATTGTGCCTTTATTAACCCATAATTTACTTTATTCATGCAGGTTTTACAACTTATAGAAGGAAAGGCTTCAGCTTACATATTTGCAAGTCCAGGCTGTAAGAAATGGGACACTTGTGCCCCTGAGGCTATCCTTCATGCTGTTTCAGGTAGGTAGATCTATGAATTGGTTCATTGGAACCAATCTCAGAATCAAATATCTTTGATTTATTTTAGAGTGAATGCAAACAATATGACTCTGCCAAATCTCTTGATAATTTCCAAAAAAGTCAATGTTTGTTGAGCCTAAAGTGAGTTATAATGATTTTCTCCATCCCACTAACTACCCAAAAGTCCTTCCAAACATGGTTGGTGGGTCTTTTGCCTTCTTGCAAGTTAGCATTGTTGAAAACAATACTCTCTTAATCCATATAATTAGCACTGTTTCAAAATAATGGCAAACTGCTTCTTCCTCCCACCAGTTCTGGACAGCCTTGGTGAATCTCACCAGGATCTCCTCTTTCATGTGTATGAATCATCATAACACTGATCTTGCATAATTGACACAAGGAGTAAACTCTGCAGATGCAACACTGCCAAGCCCTCCCCAATACTCCTCTTCCTGGGTATATGAATATTTCTAACTTGCAGTTCAGCTCAATGATGTAAATTATTATGTTATTCTATAATCTTGTTCTGGACTTCTCTTTACTGATGTAATTCTCAGTCACACTAACACTTTGTATTGTATCACTTTTGAAGTAACTGTCGTCACCGATAGCAATATAAAATTAAATAATTGGGCCCGGAACACATGCGTTGTTACAACTCAAGCATTCATTTTATTTTTCTTGTGCACAAGGAGAACAGCAGAGCCCCTGTCACCCATACTGTTCTGAAATCTGAACAGAAAACTGCTATTTCTATTCAGGAATAGAAATTCCATGAGTCCTGACGAAGGGTCTCAGCCCGAAATGTCGACAGTGCTTCTCCTTATAGATGCTGCCTGGCCTGCTGTGTTCCACCAGCATTTTGTGTGTTATTTCTATTCAGGATTAGCTTATCAGTTACGGATATTGATCATTGATCTTGCGAGTTTGAATTCCTTACTCGCAAGATTAATCGCCATGCACAAAAGAGGTGTTAAAGTCAATCAAAACTTCAAGTGGACAGCTGATGATATTTTGAAGATAGTAAAGATAATAGAGCCCTATTTATTGAGTCTGTTTCACACCCTTCCATTATTCTCATCTTGTATATCCCCGGCACCCCTTTTGTGTAAAAAGTTTATATGTTTCAGGAAGACCCTTCTGAAAAAGGCTCACTATGAAGGCCTCACTTGTCTGGCTTGAACACACACTGCCGCAGTCAACCCAGCCTAATTATCAGTAAGCAGATAAGTTTCATTTGACGACGCCTGCCACAGGACACAAGTTGTCTTACTGCAACTTCCACAGCACTCTAAAGCCAATAATTCTACTAAAAACATTTTCTTAAGAGGCTCAATTCTCAGCTTTTATTTTCCTTTTTCCTTACTCTTCCGTATCAATAAGATCAGGTGACTTCCTTTTAAAAAAAATAAATGACGTGTAGATAATTTCCTTAATTTTGTATGAAGATCTGAACGTTTCATTTTGATAAGAAGGGAAAACTGAGAAATCTGACCTTTAGTTTGTATTATTATTCTCAACCATGTTTACGTAAAAATACTTCATATAATTTCTGGGCATATTTGATTAACCTGATTTAATACTAAGTGACTCTTTCCAAAGTCATGGTCTCAACATCCTTGTATTATTGAGGAAACTGGTATGCTATATGAACAAGAAAGCAGTTCAAAAATAAATTCTCTTAACACTGTTTCAACATTTGAATGTGTGCAAATTGATTGAAATGTTGTAGTTGGAAAGTCAAAATGATCCTAGTTTTTCAGGTGCAGTTATCTACTGTTGCTGTGGATTCAATTCCACTACTAAGTGATGTAATTGATGTTTTCACTTCAGAATTTACCCATGCCAAGGCTCTAGAAAATAGCATTTTAAGTTTCCTTTCATGCCACTTCTGTGCGATAAATGGCAGTGTAAAATCAACTCTGCAAAGGCGTTTCCTTGGGACTATTTTTGAAAAGCAAGTATAATTTAATAGCCAGAAGGAATGTTGTATACACTGTAAGCAGTACTTAAAACTCAACTGTTATGATTTTGCATCCATTAAAGATTTGAATATCAACATATTGCCTGTATAAGCCATTGAAATCCCTGCAACATTTAATTTCTTGATCCATATGTATTAATTTTGGTAAATATTTAGATATTCTATTAGATAAAATTTTTGCTATTATTTTATAATCTGTGTTCAACAAAGAAATAGGCCTATATGATGTTGGTTTTAAAGGGTCTCTATCTTTTTTTGGCAATACAGTTATGATCGCTGTTAAAAAAGATTGTGGAAGTTTATGCATTCTTTCCACTTGGTATATTAATTCCATAAAAGGAGGAATTAATAAATCTTTAAATTTTTTATAAAACTCAGGAGGAAAACCATCTTCTCCTGGGGATTTATTACTCTGAAGTGATCCTAAAGCTTCTTCAACCTCTTTTAATGTAAAAGGCATATCTAATCCTTTCTGTTCTTCCAAATTTAATTTTGGAAGGGTTACTTGTGATAAAAATTTATCTATCTCAGCAATCTTATTTTGTGATTCTGATTGATATAGTTCAGTATAAAATTTTTTAAAAGTTTCATTAATTTCTAAAGGCTTATAAGTAACCTTATTTACACTTGTTCTAATTGCATTTATTGTTTTAGAAACCTGTTCTGTTTTCAACTGCCAAGCAAGAATTTTATGTGATCTTTCACCTAATTCATAACATTTCTGTTTAGTTCTCATAATTACTTTCTCTGTACGATATGTCTGAAGTGTATTGATATATGGAGAAGAATTAATCCAAGAGAAAGAGATTATTCATTTTATTCAAACAGACATAAAACTTACTCAAGGATTGATTTTTTTTAATTATCAAAAATACTCAAGATAGAGTGAAAAGTGTGGAATATAAAGCAAGAATATTGTCAGATCATTCCCCCTTGATAATGACAATGATAATGATGGATAAGGAGGAATCAATTTATAGATGGAGATTTAATTCAACTCTATTAAAACGTCAAGATTTTTGTGATTTTATGAAAAAATAAATCCAATTTTTTTTGGATACAAATCTACATTCAGTTGAGGATAAAATTGTATTATGGGAAGCGATGAAAGCACATTTAAGGGGTCAGATTATAAGTTATACATCTAAAATTAAAAAGGAATACGCAGCAGAAATAGATCAATTGGAAAAAGATATTATAAAGTTAGAAAAAGAATCTCAAAGATATATGACAGAAGAAAAACGAAGACAACTTGTTAATAAAAAAACTACAATATAACATTTAATTTCTTAAAGAAAATAAATTTGAGCTTTATTTTGCCTCCTTTTTTATTGTATGCCTTTGTGCTCTTTAGGTAAAATGACAGACATTCATGGGAATTCTTTCCAATATCATAAAGACGTGAAGCATGCAAATACAGCAGGAGTCCTTGCAACATTGAGGAATTTTGACTATTATTCAAGCCGTGTTCCGGATTCTGTTAAAATGGCCCTAATCCCATAATATAAAAAAACAGAATATTCTCCACTTTGTACTTTTGCAAATAGTACAGTCTGGGAATTATTCTTTTCATTTTGTAAGGAAACTGATTTCAGAGTTGCTATCTGACTGTTATGTGGGGGCATTGATTTTTCAACAGCCAATTGTTCTAAATCTGTACAAAGCCTTTTTCACCGTTTATCACCTACCTACTGCTCGTTACGCTGCTGGCGTTTAGGACAACAATGAAGGTCCTCCATCTCTGGCGGTTTCAGGGCTGCCTTCATCATATCAATAGCTCTGTTTTTGCTACTGTCAGTTACGCAAGTTCCGGCTGGAGACTCAGGAATACTGTCACATACAGATGTAGAAGGATTCTTCATTACTGTTTCCATAACAGTTTTGTTTGACCAGTCAGGGTTGTTAATGCTGAACTGAACCCCTGAGCCTGGATGACCAGTGGACCACTCTTAGTCTGGGTTCTACTCTTTTACCTGTTTGGCGTGGGTGACCCTACCAAGAGCCAAAGTATAAAGTCCTGACTCCAGCCAATATAGCTCTCTAGGTCATTCAGATTGTGGTCCCTCAAAGGAAAGGCTAGGTTCTATCAACAAGCAGAAATAGTGAACCGATTTGCCTTATGTACTGTTACGTTTTGTATGGTCCCATAATGGAATAGTGGCTTCTTGTTTGTTTCATATTTCTTCAAACAGACACTTGGATGTACATGTATGGAATAATTTTATGCAATTTTGAAAAATTATATATCCTACCTTTGTTTAACTAGGATGATGAATTTCTTTAGGTCTAATAAAGATTGCCTTACAATAAATCCTGGTTGGATGTCAGCTGTTATTTTACTAGTTTGACTAACTTTGAAAACTTCAATAGATGTATGGTGCAGAGCACAGTGGCTGGTTGCATCACAGCCTGGTATGGAAACAGAATAGCCTACAGAAAGTTGTGGATATGGCCCAGCCCTGTCACCCATACTGTTCTGAAGTCTGAACAGAAAACTGCTATCTCTATTCAGGATTGGCTTATCAGTTACGGATATTGATCATTGATCTTGCGACTTTGAATTCCTTACTCGCAAGATTAATCACCATGCACAAAAGAGGTGTTAAAGTCAATCAAAACTTCAAGTGGACAGCTGATGATATTTTGAAGATAGTAAAGATAATAGAGCCCTATTTATTGAGTCTGTTTCACACCCTTCCATTATTCTCATCTTGTATATCCCCGGCACCCCTTTTGTGTAAAAAGTTTATATGTTTCAGGAAGACCCTTCTGAAAAAGGCTCACTATGAAGGCCTCACTTGTCTGGCTTGAACACACACTGCCGCAGTCAACCCAGCCTAATTATCAGTAAGCAGATAAGTTTCATTTGACGACGCCTGCCACAGGACACAAGTTGTCTTACTGCAACTTCCACAGCACTCTAAAGCCAATAATTCTACTAAAAACATTTTCTTAAGAGGCTCAATTCTCAGCTTTTATTTTCCTTTTTCCTTACTCTTCCGTATCAATAAGATCAGGTGACTTCCTTTTAAAAAAAATAAATGACGTGTAGATAATTTCCTTAATTTTGTATGAAGATCTGAACGTTTCATTTTGATAAGAAGGGAAAACTGAGAAATCTGACCTTTAGTTTGTATTATTATTCTCAACCATGTTTACGTAAAAATACTTCATATAATTTCTGGGCATATTTGATTAACCTGATTTAATACTAAGTGACTCTTTCCAAAGTCATGGTCTCAACATCCTTGTATTATTGAGGAAACTGGTATGCTATATGAACAAGAAAGCAGTTCAAAAATAAATTCTCTTAACACTGTTTCAACATTTGAATGTGTGCAAATTGATTGAAATGTTGTAGTTGGAAAGTCAAAATGATCCTAGTTTTTCAGGTGCAGTTATCTACTGTTGCTGTGGATTCAATTCCACTACTAAGTGATGTAATTGATGTTTTCACTTCAGAATTTACCCATGCCAAGGCTCTAGAAAATAGCATTTTAAGTTTCCTTTCATGCCACTTCTGTGCGATAAATGGCAGTGTAAAATCAACTCTGCAAAGGCGTTTCCTTGGGACTATTTTTGAAAAGCAAGTATAATTTAATAGCCAGAAGGAATGTTGTATACACTGTAAGCAGTACTTAAAACTCAACTGTTATGATTTTGCATCCATTAAAGATTTGAATATCAACATATTGCCTGTATAAGCCATTGAAATCCCTGCAACATTTAATTTCTTAAAGAAAATAAATTTGAGCTTTTTTTTGCCTCCTTTTTTATTGTATGCCTTTGTGCTCTTTAGGTAAAATGACAGACATTCATGGGAATTCTTTCCAATATCATAAAGACGTGAAGCATGCAAATACAGCAGGAGTCCTTGCAACATTGAGGAATTTTGACTATTATTCAAGCCGTGTTCCGGATTCTGTTAAAATGGCCCTAATCCCATAATATAAAAAAACAGAATATTCTCCACTTTGTACTTTTGCAAATAGTACAGTCTGGGAATTATTCTTTTCATTTTGTAAGGAAACTGATTTCAGAGTTGCTATCTGACTGTTATGTGGGGGCATTGATTTTTCAACAGCCAATTGTTCTAAATCCGTACAAAGCCTTTTTCACCGTTTATCACCTACCTACTGCTCGTTACGCTGCTGGCGTTTAGGACAACAATGAAGGTCCTCCATCTCTGGCGGTTTCAGGGCTGCCTTCATCATGTCAATAGCTCAGTTTTTGCTACTGTCAGTTACGCAAGTTCCGGCTGGAGACTCGGGAATACTGTCACATACAGATGTAGAAGGATTCTTCATGACTGTTTCCATAACGTTTTGTTTGACCAGTCAGGGTTGTTAATGCTGAACTGAACCCCTGAGCCTGGAGGACCAGTGGACCAATCTTAGTGTGGGTTCTACCCTTTTACCTGTTTGGCGTGGGTGACCCTACCAAGAGCCAAAGTATAAAGTCCTGACTCCAGCCAATATAGCTCTCTAGGTCATTCAGATTGTGGTCACTCAAAGGAAAGGCTAGGTTCTATCAACAAGCAGAAATAGTGAACTGATTTGCCTTATGTACTGTTACGTTTTGTATGGTCCCATAATGGAATAGTGGCTTCTTGTTTGTTTCATATTTCTTCAACCAGACACTTGGATGTACATGTATGGAATAATTTTATGCAATTTTGAAAAATTATATATCCTACCTTTGTTTAACTAGGATGATGAATTTCTTTAGGTCTAATAAAGATTGCCTTACAATAAATCCTGGTTGGATGTCAGCTGTTATTTTACTAGTTTGACTAACTTTGAAAACTTCAATAGATGTATGGTGCACAGCACAGTGGCTGGTTGCATCACAGCCTGGTATGGAAACGGAATAGCCTACAAAAAGTTGTGGATATGGCCCAGCCCCGTCACCCATACTGTTCTGAAGTCTGAACAGAAAACTGCTATCTCTATTCAGGATTGGCTTATCAGTTACGGATATTGATCATTGATCTTGCGAGTTTGAATTCCTTACTCGCAAGATTAATCGCCATGCACAAAAGAGGTGTTAAAGTCAATCAAAACTTCAAGCGGACAGCTGATGATATTTTGAAGATAGTAAAGATAATAGAGCCCTATTTATTGAGTCTGTTTCACACCCTTCCATTATACTCATCTTGTGTATCCCCGGCACCCCTTTTGTGTAAAAAGTTTATATGTTTCAGGAAGACCCTTCTGAAAAAGGCTCACTATGGCAACGTCCACACTACATCGGATAAATCCGTAACCGAAGCTTTTTCTCTTCGTTTTTACCCTCCATCCACACTAAAATGTCGTTTTCGTCCCTTGAAACTGGAGCTTTTCAAAAATGCTTTCTAGGGTGGGTATTTTTGAAAACGCCGATTCGGCAGATCAGTGTGGACGTGGTAACCGGAGAAATCTGAAAACACTATCAGACGGCAGCGCACCATTTCATTGTTTTCTTGAACACAACCTAACAATTTCAGAACAGACGGCAACCAGACTGAAGCCAGAAGAGTTAGAAATATACTCATCACATACTTTGACCTATAGCTTACTGAATAAATAAGTATACTGTACTCACTTCGCCCTGTTTTCTGTCCTTGCTTGTATGAAGGTGGTTTACCTATTTATGCAAGTACTTCTCTGACAATAGATGTGTAACAGCCTAATGTAACATTGTATGGAAATACAAGATAATACTGATGCAGACATGTTTTATACATTTAACAAGGTGCTTTATTAATGCAACAGAGTCAGTTTTTCAATGTTCGTCGTCAGCCGGATCATACAGTCCGTGAACTCCCTGTCGATTGCCTCCATACACTTCAGTATGTTTTTTTTACTTTTAAATCTTCCTGCATGAGAGCCAACAGCTGCCCGTCATTTAAGTTTTTCTAGTCTGTAACTGAACAAACACACACCGTCTTTCACAGCGAGATTCAACACCAAACGTCACTTGTTTTTGGTAGATGTGTCCTGCGCATGTGCAGTAGGAGAAGATTCGCGGAAATCTCCGTTTCAATGTAGACAGAGATATTTTTTTAAACGCATAGTCTGGCCGGCTATTGTTTTTACACGAAACCGGCGTTTTCAAAATTATCCGGTCTAGTGTGGATGTAGCCTATGAAGGCTTCACTTGTCTGGCTTGAGCACACACTGCCGCAGTCAACCCATTATCTGCAGTAAGCAGATAAGTTTCATTTGACCACGCCTGCCATAGGCTACTGCAACTTCCATAGCACCCTGAAAGCCAATAATTCTACTAAAAGCATTTTCTTAAGTGGCTCAATTTTCAGCTTTTATTTTCCTTTTTCCTTACTCTTCCATATCAATAAGATTAGGTGAATGTTCCTTTAAAAATCAAAAATCACAGGTAAAAACCCTCCCACCACTGAGTACATTTACTAGGAGCTCTCACTGGAAAGCAGAATCCATCATCAATGATCCCCACCATCTAGGCCATGCTCTCTTGCTGCTGCCATCATGAAGGAGGTACAGGAGCCTCAACACTCAAACCAGCAGGCTCAAGAACAGTTATTATTCCTAAACCATCAGGCTCTTGAACCAGAGGTGATAACTTCACTCACTTAAACACTGAACTGTTCCCATAACCTATGGTCTCACTTTCAAGGACTCTTTTGTCTGATGTTCTTTGTAGTTGCCCATTCTAACAAACCAATTGCAGCTGCTGGTGATCTAGCATAGGTTGCTATCCTTGCATGATGCACCCTCTAAGCACTCTAGTAATGATAGTCCACAAAGTTGACTATTTAATAAAGACCCTTTATTAGCAACTAGCAAAACATAGAATCTTGAAGTGATGTAACTAAGCGGTCAACAAAAGATATGATACCCCAGAACCAAACTGCACAGAACAAAGTACGAATACATAACTTATTCCCTTTGCTTTTATCAGCTTCCACCCACGTGACTGACTAACTTCATAAACATGCAACACAGAATAGATAGAGAGCAGATGCATGGCTCCTACATTCTCAATATTCATTGTTTATTTATTTATTATTATTATTTTGTTAAGTTTCTCTTTTTGTATTTGCACATTGGTTGTTTGTCTTGTTTGTGGTTTTACATTTGATTATGTTGTGTTTCTTTGTATTTACAGTGAATGCCACAAGAAAATGAATCTCAAGGTTGCATATGGTGACATATATGTAATTTGATAATTTTCTTATAACTTTGAGTTTCTGAATCATTTTCTAAAAACTTAAACCTTTCTATTATACTTCACAAATATATTAGTGGTTACCTTAAATTCATTAGCACAACTTACATTGATATAGTCATCAGAGTCTCCTTTATTTACACAAGTTTTCAAATTTTTGGGTTTTACTTCGCAGGGTTCAGTTACTAATCCTTTGCTACTTTTGTCCAAATCAATTATCCCTCACAATTCAAGGTAGGTAGGATGAAGTGTAGAACATTGATGTGATCAGTTGGTTGTGAAATTGCTTGGCTCTGTCTATTGCATGCAAACAGTTAGTCCTGTGTGTAGATTCACTAAGCTGACATGTCATCATTTTTAAATATTCATGTCCAGTGAATATAAGAACATATAAAATAGAAGCAGGAGTTGCCCATCAAGTCTGTTGAATCTGCTCTACCAGTCAATAAGATAATGGCCGATCTGGCTGTGGACTCAGCTTCACCTACCTGCCTTTTCGTCATAACTATTAATTCCCCTGCTATGCAAAAATCTATCTTAACTGTGTCCTAAATCTATTTAATAAGGTAGCCTTTACTGCTTCCCTAGGCAGAGAATTCCCCAGATTCACTGCTCTCTGAGAAAAGCATTTTTCCTCATCTCTGTCCTAAATCTATATTCCTGAATCTTGAGGCTACGTCCCCAAGTTCCAGTCTCAGATACCAGAGGAAAGAACTTCCCTGCCTCTAATCAATCTCTTTCATAATTGTTTGTGTGTGTCTATAAGATACTCTCTTATTCTTTTGAATTTCAGTGAGCATAGTCCCAAACAACTCAATCTCTCCTCACCGGTGACTCAATCTGCCCTCATCTCAAGAATCAGACTAGAATCTCCTCTGCTCTGTCTCCAAAGCCAGTGGATCTTTCCTCAAGTAACCATAGTCAATATTCTCACTTGACAATGATATGCTTTTAATTACTACTGTTGATTACGATTTTTCATTGCTACATCACATTTTCTGTTGACTTGCCTTCATAGATGTACACACATCAGATTTTCACATGAGGCTTTTCAGGTCTGCATTCATTTCAAGAGACTATTATGGGGTTTCATAAGCCTCAAATATCCTATTGTCCATGAAGGGATGAGTAAGTACATTTTAACATTTCCTTTCCAATTGATTTTGATTCTACCAGTGTTTCACCTCTGAAAAACAATCCCTCAGAAAAGCTGATTATAATGAAGTACCAGACAAGACTGGTAATTCTCACATATTAACTGTGCAATTCATGCAGCATTCTATAAAATGATGAGCTTTGTTGTTGCTTCTTCATCAATGGCATTATAATGGAAATCCAATTCTTTGTGCCTGCAATTTGTCTTTCCTGCAAAAAGAAATGCATGTGTCACAGTGATAGCTATTTATATTTTATTTCCTGGAGAGAAGGCAAACTGTCTCAAGTGTCTGCATGCCCAGAAGCAGTCACAACAGTGTCTTCTAGGTTCTGGCGCAGGTCCCCTTATATAATCACCTTGAGAGGTTTTGATCAGTCGCCAAATGTGTATCAACACAGAATACCTCAAACTAAAATGTCACAGCAAGTAAGTTCCTTTAAGTTTGAGAATAGCATGAGCAGAGACTTCAGCAAGTTCTAGAATTTTCTGCACGTCTTTTGCTGTTACTCTTGGGTTCTTTTTCACCTACTTCAGCATTGCATGTTGTGTTCTTGGTGTGATCTTTGCACGATGTTCACTCCTAGGGAGAGTAACAACAGTACTGAGATTCCTCCATCTGTAGACAACTTTTCTTCCTGTGGACTGATGAACACTCGGGTCTTTAGAAATGCTTTTGTAGCCTTTTCCAAAGTTCCTCTGAAAGTTGTTTTGTTTGAGGCAAGGTACACATAAACAGACCTTTCTTGAGAAGAGCAGGCTCTGTCAGTAACCTGACATGGTGTGTCTTTTTTATTGGGCTGTGAACCTCTACAACCCACACGTCCAATCTCATCTCACTGATTGGACCACATAACTCCAGCCTTTGTAGAAGCATTACCCCAGAGGTTCACATGCTTTTCCCAACAAATGCATGTAATATTAAATCATTTTTCTCAATAAATATATGAACAAGTATAATGTTCCTGTGTTATTTATTTAATTTTATTCTCTTTATCTAGTTTTAGGACATATGAAGATCTGATCACATTTTAGGTCATATATATGCAGAAATAGAGAACATTCTACAGGATTACAAACTTTCTACCACAATTGTAGCTCTCCATACCCCTACTATCCATGTACATATCCAAACTTCTTTGAAAAGTTGAAATTAAGCTCAGATTCACTTGTTGTGCTGACAGCTCATTCCACACTCTCACAACTCTCTAAGTGAAGGAGTTTCCCCTCAAGTTCCCCTTAAACTTGTCACCTTTCACCCTTAACCCATAACCTCGGGTTGTAGTCCCATCCATTCTAAGTGGAGTCTGCTTACATTTACCCTATCTGCACCCCTCATAATATTGTATAGCTTTATCAAATCTCCTCTCAATCTTCTATATTCTAAAGAATACAGTCAGAACCTAATCAATCTTTCCTCATTACTCAGGCCCTTCAGACTCCTTGTAAATTTTCATTGTACTCTTTCTTGTTTACATCTTACCAGTAGGTAGGTGACCAAAACTGTATGCAATACTCCAAATTAGACCTCACCAACATCTTATACAAAATCAACATAACTTCTCATCTCCTGTACTCAATACATTGATTTATAAAGGTTTACTTTCCTTGGACTGAAAGAGGAGGCTGAAGTGTGACCTGATAGAAATATATGTTTACGAGAGACATAGTTACACTAATTGATCAAAATGTTTTTAGCTGTGTTAGGGGTGTCAGAAACAAGAGGGTATAGTTTAAGGTGAGAGGAGATTTTAGGAAGATTTATATACAAGAGTATGGTTGATAACTGGAACATGCTGCTAGGGAGGAGGTTATTATTATATATTGGTTACTATTATTATATTTAAGAAGCATTTAGAAAGACACAAATAGGCAAGATAAATAGGACAGGTGCTGCTAGGGAAAAAGTTGGCATGGAGTGAGGGGTCCAATTCTGTATTGTAGAACTCTGATGCTGTATGTCTACAAAAGGCTTCAGAAATGGATATGTATAAATTGGTATTTGGAAAAAGACAGATTTTGGATTTATGTACTAGGACTTGGTGTCACTGTCTCCAGGTACTGGATATATATAAACCAATAAGAATTGACTATAGTTTGTTTTGCACTGGGTGACCAGAGGCATTGACTTTCTTCCAAGTCTTAGTACATAAATTTGCACGTACAGTGGTGCTAGAAAGTTAGTGAACACTGTAGAATTTTCTGTTTCTGCATAAATATGACCCCAAATGTGATCAGATCTTCACGCAAGTCCTAAAACAGGATAAAGAGAACCCAATTAAATAAAAAATACAAAAATCACTATATGAGAAAAATGATCCAATATTAAAAGAATTTGTTGGAAAATGTATGTGAACCTCTGGGGCAATGCCTTCTACAAAAGCTACTTGGAGTCAGGTGTTCCAATCAATGAAATGAGATTGGAGGCATGGGTTGCAGAGGTGCCCTGTCCTATAAAGAAGGACACACAAGTCAGGTTACTGACAGGGCCTGCTCTTGTCAAGTAAGATCTGTTTATGTGCACCATGCCTTGATCAAAACAACTTTCAGAGGACCTTAGATGAACTGTACAGCTACATGAAGCTGGAAAAGGCTACAAAATAATTTCTAAAGACTTGAGTGTTCATCAGTACACAGTAAGGGAAGTTGTCTACAAATGGAGGAAACTCAGTACTGTTGCTACTCTCCCTAGGAGTGGGCATCCTGCAAAGAGTACACCAAGAGCACAACATGCAATGCTGAAGGAGGTGAAGAACCTAAGGGTAACAGCAAAAGACTGGCAGAAATCTCTAAATCTTGCTAAAGTCTCTGTTCATGTGTCCACTATAAGAAAAACACCAAACAAGAATGGTGTTCATTGAAGGACAGCACAGAGGAAACGACTGCTCCCCTAAAAAAAATTGCTGCAAATCTCAAGTTTGCAAAAGACCACCTGGATGTTCTACAATGCTTCTGGAACAATGTTCTGTGGATAGATGAGACAAAAGTTGAACTTCTTGGCAGAAATGCATAATGTTCTGTTTGGAGGAAAAGGGGCACTGCACACCAACACCAAAACCTCATCCCAACTGTGAAGCATGGTGGAAGGAGCATCATGGTTTGGGGCTGCTTTACTGCCTCAGCTTGTACTCATTGAGGGGACAATGAATTCAAAATTGTAACAAGACATTTTACAAGAGGATGTCAGGGTAGCAGTTTGTCACCTGAAGCTTAAATGAAGTTGGATAATACAAGACAATGATCTGAAAGACAAGTGAAACAACTGAAAGATTTAAAATGAAGAAAATTTGTGTTTTGAAAGACAGTGTCAAAGTCCTAACCATAATCCTATAGAAATTTTGCATAAGGACCTGAAGCAAGCTGTTCATGCAAGGAAGCCCACCAACATCCCACTGTTGAAGCAGTTTTATAAGGAGGCACGACCTAAAATTCCTCCAAACCGATATGCAGGACTGTTCAACAGTTACCAGAAATATTTATTGAAGTTATTGCTGTACAAGGGGGTCACACCAGTTACTGAAAGCAAAGGTTCACGTACTTTTCCCAACAAATACAAGTAATATTGGATCATTTTCTCAATAAATAAATGAACAAGTATAATGTTTTTGTGTTATTTATTTAATTGCATTCTCTTTATCTAGTTTTAGGACTTACATGAAGATCTGATCACATTTTAGGTCATATTTATACAGAAATAGAGAAAATTCTACAGGGTTCACAAACTTTCTAGCACGAGTGTATGGTCCTGGTGAAGGTCAATGGGAGTAAGCGGTCTAAATGGTTTTGGCATGGACTATATGGGCCAAAGGGCCTGTTTCTGTGCTGTACTTCTCTATGACTCCATGACTCTAAGCCAGCCTATCCAATCTCTCCCCATAACTAGTCCTTCAATCCAAGCAACAAACTGGAGAATCTCCTCTGTACCCTCTCTATTGCAATCACATTCTTCCTATAATGTGAGCACTAGAAAATGCATTATACTCCAAGAACTGATTAACCAGTGTTCTGCAAAGTTGTAACATTGTGTCCCAACTCTGATATTCTGTGCCCTGATCCATGAAATTAAGCATGGCATATGCTTTCTTCACCAGCTCATCCACCTGTGCAGCCACTTTCAGGGAAGTAATTAAGTGTTCCAAGCAATTATGCTCAAATATCATATGATGAAACAGCCTTACAACACATTATGCTTTGCTCTGACCATTCGCTACTTTGATTGGGAGAATTGCGCAGATGGCTCGTCATTGCGCAAAGCCTGAGAAGATTTAAAAAGCCAGGAGTTTCTTTCAGCAGGAGATTTGATTGGGAGAAATACACAGACGCAGATGCTGATCATTGCGCAAGGCTGCTGAGAAGGTTGTGGGCTAAAAGGGAGACACTGCTTAGTGGAGCAGTTGTCGGAGTAGCGTGAGTCAGAGTAGTAGGGCTTTGGCACATTGGGGCTTCGGCAAGGAGGGGCCTAGGCGAGATAAGGAGGTAAGTTACTTTCATCTCTCTTTTTTCCTCTAATTTAAGAATAGCGGGTATGACTGCAGGGCCAGTTTTCTGCTCTGGGTGTCAGATGAGGGATATCTGGGAGACTGCCAGCCAAGCCATGCTCTTTTCTCAGAGCTGCCATCAGATAGAAGTTACACAAGGCTCAGGACTTACACCAGCAGGTTCAAGACCAGTTATTACCCCTCAACCATCAGGCTCTTGAACAAAAAGGGATAACTAGGATCATTCTATTTCTGACATTCCCACAACTGAAGGTCTCACTTTAAGGACTCGTCATCTCATTATTTCATGCTCTTGTTATTTATTGCTAATTTATCTATATTTACATTTGCAGAATTTGTTGTTCATTGATCCTGATTAGTTATTTTTCTATAGATTTGCCAAGTATGACTGCAGGAAGAAGAATCTCAGGGTTGTATGTGGTGACATGTTTGTACTCTTGATAATAAATTTCACTTTGAACTTTAAATGCAGTTCTGGTCGTTATACTGCAGCAAAGATGTGATTAAGCAAGAGGAGCCATCATTATGTGCCGTGCCAAGCAAGAGAAAGTGCAGAAAAGTTTAACAAAGATGTTGCAAACAAGAGAAAATCTCCAGGTGCTAGAAATCCAAGCAACACACACAAAATGATGGAGGAACTCAGCAGGCCAGGCAGCATCTTTGGAAAAGACTTTTCGGGCTGAAACGCTTCAGCAGGACAAAGATGTTGTCTGGATTAATTAACACGTACAAACAAGCTGGATGAACTCAGCAGGTCGGGCTGAAACGTTGACTGCTCGTTTCAACGGATGCTGCGCGAGCTGCTGAGTTAATCCAGCTTGTTTGTACATGTTGATTTGACCACAGCATCTGCAGTGCACTTTGTGATTAAAGAGCTTGAGTTATGAGAGAACGGATTGGTTGGGTCTGTTTTCCTTGGAGCAAAGGGTGCTGAGAGGCGTCACGATGGAGATATATAAACTTATGAGACATAAATAAGTGTGTTTCTCATGGTAAGGGTGTCTAGTTTATGATGAGGGAGGACGTTTGATAGGGATCTGAGGAGTAAAGATATTCACACAAGAGTAGTTGGTATCTTGAATCAAAGAAGGTGGGTGAAGGCAAGAACAGTAACAATATTTAAGAAGCATCAGGTACTTGAATGTGCAAGACAGAGGGAGGGTAATGGAACTAAATCAGTCATGCTCCAGAGACAGAGAAGCAGTTTCAGCGACAGGTTACTGTCGATGCAATGCTCCTCAGACAGGATGAAGAGGTCAATACTCCCCAATGCCATTAGGCTTTACAATTCAACTGCCAGGACTTAAGAACTTTTTTTTTTAAAGCTATTATTAATGCTTTTTGAGTTAGTGATTTAGATGCATATCATATTATTACTGAGTTAAGTATTGTATGTAATGAGTTTTTGCTACAACAAGTGTATGGGACATTGGAAAAAATGTTGAATTTCCCCATGGGGATGAATAAAGTATCTATCTATCTATCTATCTATCTATGTAGGATTAATACAGTTAAGTATGCTGCTCGGCAAAGTGGCGGCAGACCAAAGGGCCCATCTCTGAGTCTATGCTTCAAATTTAGAAGTTTACTTGTTCACGTGCTTCTGTAAAGTACGTGCTCTTTAAACATTATAACACTTCAACATTTCAGTCGATGCCAACTCTTCCCCTATCCTCTCCACCTCCCAGCCTGGTCTTTTCAGTTTGTAGAAATTGTCTAATACGTGGCAGACTGCAAAACATTGTTATGACAATTATACATCAAAAATACAAAAAGTTCGTTGTAAGCAGTTCCTCACTGTTAATCCGTGTGCCTTTTAATTTCGTCGTTTCAGATGAGATGAAATGTTGCAGACAAAGGTAATTAACCCCCAGCGATGACTGGGCAGAGTCTGAGGGAAAGGTTTCCGGAAGAAGCAGTCATGGGGGAAGAATGACCCTGTAGCGCCCGGAACTCGTCAGTTTCACTTCATCGCGGGAGCGACTTCAGAGTGAAGCAGTCGGAGAGCGGTGACGGCTGTCGCTGAGGTGATCAACGGCACAGCAGATGGCTTTGAGTCTATCCGTGGACGTGTCCAGCCCTCCGTTAGGTGAGTGTAAAGCGCCGGACCGCGGGCGGGCTGAGAGCGAGAGACCTGCCGGAGCCTCCTGCACAGCACACGGTATTGCATCATGTGCGTTCCTCCAGGCATGCAGACTTGACAGGACGAGGGACTCTGCACTTCAGAGTGTGTAGGATGGGACAGCGTGGAGCTGAATCACCCAGCTGTTTATTCCCCCTTAATATTTATTTTCTAACAATTGCCTAAAATACAAAGTTAAAAAAGGGATGCAGGCGTAACATCAATATTTTTTTCTTTAAAATATTGCATTTGTTATGATTTTAAAGCTACTTAAATTCCTTTAAGGTTTTAATTTCCTGTCTGTCTTTAGATTCTTTGCAGTAGGTATAAAATTTAAGTTGGAGAGTGAATTACGTTTGAGAGAAATTGAAGGACCAGCGACATGATCGGCTGACCAATTTTAATTGGACAATAAATGGGTGTGGTTCTGGCGATTTAAAATACACTTATGGCACAGGAGCTGTTTATAATTATAAATTCTATTCTGAAACACTATTATGATGCTGACACGTTCATGCCCATTTAATATTTTTCATTTCAAGATGATAGTGGTATATTGAGAAAAATTAGTTCAGTGGTTTTCATCTGCAGAGGGAGGGGAAGAAAGGATACTTCGGACAAATAAGTCCTGCACTACTGAAGGATAGTGACAAGGGTTTTCTTGCATACCTTGACAGATGGATCTGCAGCCAAATCAGATGTTTCTGATTTGCCTGCAGTTAATGTTGCAACCTAGCATCTTGTACTGTACCCCAAAGCATAAACTTAAAAACACTTCATTAAACCTGAATCTGGTCAAATAAATACTCTGTAGAGGATGATAAAGGCTTTCTGAACCTTCACTTTTTTGTATCGAAGTAGATTCTATTTAGTTAGGACTATGGGATATATTATGAGAGTCAAGAAATTAACCAAACAATATGTCTACTTAATGTATTTTTCATTACTACCATGCAATCTTGAATTAGAATGCTGACAGGTTTTATTAATTTGTATTTTGTAGCACAATCACTACCGTCCTCTTGAAATCGGCTACTTTTGCCTGATTTATCACATTTCAGTTGAAGCACACTTATTGGAGAGTGTCTTGGATGATCCAATTAGTCTTTGCTATACAATAGAATATAAGTATATGTAACAGTATCATATATTGATATATTAAATGAGTGGCGACACTTGCAGGTTGATCCTAACACACCTTTGGGTGTGTCAGTTGTTAATGTAAAGGACGCATTTCATTGCATGCTTCGATGTGCACGTGATAAACTTGATTCTTGAAAGAATACTGGCACATATTTCTTGTTATCTTATAATTCGGGAAATATGAAATATTGAAGCTCTGTTCTTGAAACAACTCCATGATAGTTGATAAGCCAAATAAATTGACCAGTGAGATTCAAACTGACTTCTGATACCTTGGGTTGTCATTGTGTTTAATGCACCAAAGAAGAGAAGTGTTAAATATGTGGTAATTATTTAAGGAGGGCTAATGATGTCAATAGTTAGATCTTTAAACCTTCTGTGAAATTGAGATCTCAGATTTTAAAAGTGAGCTACAATATTTACATATTTTAAGTGTTGATTCTTTTAACTGGTTGTGTCCATATCTGATATGTCTTGTTACTTAGAGTTTAGTTGATAATAATTTTAGTAAAAAACATTGTGTGCCTTGCTCTTTGTTCCTCTGACTGTTACATCAACTGCATCCCTCACATGGTCAATAACTCCCATCCCTCCCAATTCTCCTGCCCATTAGGGTCAATTTATGGTGGCTAAATTACCTACCAATATATCTTTGGGATCTGAGGGAAAGGGAAAATGTACAGACTGTTGTCCAGCATCCAGGGTGAAGATTGCACCTACGCCATTGGAACCATATAGCAGCAACACCAACAGCTGCACTGTTGTGCTGCTCCAACGATTTTATGTGGCATTTACCTTGTACTACATAATCACTGTAATTTAAAACACCATGCGTGCACTAATTGGGTTTGTTTGGGTGTGCTTAAAACCCTTGAGCAATTTTATAATTTAAGATTAATAGTTGGATTTTTTTGAAGTTTGGTGAGCGATATCCATCCCCTCTGCGTTATAGCATTTCCGTTGCTGAAAGGAAAATAAGCAAAACTGTATTGGCCAAAAGCTTCTCTATCTGGTGGATACCAAAGCAGGATGCTCACCACTGTCTCTTGTGCATACAAACTATAATCTAGTTAGATTGGCTCTTAAACAATAAGGTAAAGAAAATGTTTTCAAACCTGTGTTACAGTTACAATTGATCTTAAAATGATAAGAGCATTGATTATGGGAGCAGCAAGTCTTACTGTTCTGATGAGTAGAATTGCTGCAGTGCAGATAAGATTGCAAGGTGGGGTGCTTCTGATGTGCTCCTATCCAGTAAAAAGTTGGTGCAAGGTAAGTGCAAGAAAAATGTAGTCTCCATTCAACACACCTGGTGGTGCTGTTTAGCATTGATGATTGGGTGAAAATGTCAGTTGCTCTTGTTTTACTTTGGATGGCTTTTCACCTTGCATCCAATCTTCCAATCTGCAATGCAGCAATTATTCAAGCCATTAGAACTCTGGTGGTTACTGAAGTAGTTATTGATTATGTGGTTTTCAAAAAATGAAATTGGAAATGAAAATAAACTTGTATTTAATGTTTTATGTATTTTGTTTGATGGACAACTTAAATAAGTTAATCTTTCAAACCCCATTTTTCTTGCTATTCTTAACCTCCCAGAACAGAAAATCAGTTTTCCTCATCACTTTTTGATAAGTATTAAAATTGAATACAGTAATGTAGCACTTTCTTCGTTAGCAACAGAACCAGCATGTTTTAAGTGAGAATTGATTAGTACTTTGCAAGGTTAATGCAGATTTGCTTTCAAAACTGTTGTTGAAGCCTTTGCTCAACCAAACCGCCTTAGCAACTCTGAACTCTGCAAGCTTTATGTACAGCAAAAAAAATTGTAAATTTAAAAGGAAAAAAATCAAATCTGGTGGAGTTGACAATTCATTGCAGTAGGTTTTAGGGAAGGAACTAACCAAATGGTGCCAAAAGTATCTTCACAAGTAAGGGGATGTGAGAATTAGTAATTGCAAATGTTTGATGCAACTTTAACTTTAGCATTCGAATCATGACTGTTGACATTTACTAGGAGGATTGATTTTGAGGACTGGACTATTAATGTTAGAGTTTTTGTAATTTTCTTAATGACAGTTCATACTGTTGGTAGCTATGCACTGCAAAGATTAGGTGTGTTTTGTAAATATTATTGTCTGGGATATTATTCTGAACATTGAGACCATTTCACATATTATAAAATCATTGTTCACTTAAATTGGATTTGTGATTTCAAACTAGAAATCTGTGGAATGAAATTGTTCCCTTTTGCAGGTGTATTGCTAACTGTTGAGCACACCAAAGATTATGTCAACGTTTTGGTTGAAGAGGGTAAGGAGAACACTCTGCGAGTTTCTGAGTAAGTATTGTTTTAAGTGGATACTTGGAATTATTGCACCCTCTTTCAACTTCAAAGATTTTTTAAAAACAATAAATCATCCTCTGAATATTATAGATAATGTCTTCCTCTTGCTGAATTAATAAAATATTAATGTGTATAGAAAGATGAAGGAAATGTATTCTTTAGCCTTTGTTGCTGCTACTTGGAAATTAAAAATAATGCTAGGAGGAATATAACAATGGCTTATTTTTAATGGTTTTAATTATTAAGTCGTCACTCAGGATTATTTTTATTATGTATTGACTTCAGCTTGAAATTCTATTTAAATATTCTATGAGCAAGCAACATTTTGGCTATCTTGTCACCGAATTATTAGCATTTCTGTGAAATAGGAACTTGGTGGCTGAATCACATGTAGTAGTAATAGGATTGTGGTATGTACAAATGAGCTGTTGATGGTTAAATGACAACATTTTCTATTCTATTTATTGACACACCTTTTCAGATGTGCAGACAAGCACTAGACTGTTTTCATAGTAATCTCAATCAGCATACATATTCCATAAATCCAATCTCTTCCTTTCCCTCATAGCTACTACTTTTAAACTGTGCCAAACACATTTTAGCTCATTGATTCTGTACTTAAACTCCTACAAAAAATTCTTTTCAAATTTATATCCTTGACTGTTCTTTCACCCATCCAAACTACTGATCTGCTTCTTGTATTCCTTCCACTATTGCTTCTATAAAGCAGTGAATCGTTAGGCATTGATAAGATCCTTTATGTACTTCAGCAATCATCGTTTGGTTTGTATAATTTCATTATAATCTTTTGTTTGAGTACATAAAGTTAGAGCATAGGCACTGAGGACTGAAATGAAGTTTTATTTTCAAAAACAAGATAGTGAATGCTTGACTGGTCCTCTTCAAAATAAACTGGATTCTTTTGTTTTTAATTTACTGTGTTTCTTGGTTTTTGTCCTGTTTAAATTTTGCATTTTGAGGGCATTAAGTATTGGAAATGTATCTAGTTGGTAACTCTCAGTCTGAATATCAACATCTGTTGGTATATACTGTGCACTTTGAGGTACATGTAAACTAATGGGATATGATTCTCAAGTGTGACAAGCCAAGTTGCAAAAGACAAACTTGAGCATTTTTGTTTGTAACTTCCTATAAGAGATTTAAAATTTTGGATTCGTATTTTTTGATTTCTATAAATGACCTCTGATTATGCAGTTGGATGGGTTAGTAAGTTTGGAAATGGTGGTGTGGATAGTGTAGAAGATAGTAAAAGGATACAGCAGGATATAGATTACTCACAGATATAGGCAGGGAAATGGCAGGTGTGAAGTGTTGCATTTTAAGAAATTCTATGTAAAGAGACAATACACTGTTAATGGCAAAATCCTCAAGTGTTGATGTGCAGAGGGATCTTGGGGTTCTGAAAAAAGTTTTAAGTAGTCGAGTTTTTGGGGGCAATATGGAGCCATGAACCAAGATGGCAGCTTAACGTGGAGGCTCAGTACAACCTTGCACTAAACAACTTTAAAACCCTGAGTTACCAATACCAACTGAACTCGGGCTATGTCAAAAATGACTACAATCAAAGACTGTGATATCTTCACCTGAAAACGCGGCTCCAAAAAATTGAAAATCAACATTTCATCGACAAAGCAAGATGAGCATGGAGCATGTGGGGATCCTCCGATATCCAGGCAATCTTTCTCTTCTTTCCTTTTTTTTTATTTCTTTAGATAAGAGTTAAGGGGGGGAGGGGGGGTTAATATTATTTTTCTTACTATTTTATATCACATTTATTCTTTGTAATTTCTAAAATTTAATTAAAAAAAAGACAAAGCAAGATGAGGAAGTTTCTAGCAACATGGCAGAGCTAACGGTGGTGCTAGATGAATTAAAATTACTTTGCTCTGAGTTTGGATCCAAACTGGACTGTATAGATGACTGCCTGGGTAAGATGGCCAGCTCTGTCGTTGTCTTGGAAAACAATATGTCGGAGGTGAAGCGAAATGTTTCTTCTAATACTGCACGGATGGTAGAGGCTGAAAACTGAATAATGGCGGCAGAGGAGCACATGGAAAAGAACAAGGCTGAAACTAACCAGTGCCATGAAATGAATTGCCTACCTGGAATCCAAGACTGAGGACCTGGAGAATCGGAGTCAAAGAAAAAATTGCAGTTGTTCGGCCTCCGGGAGGGCGCTGAAGGAAACTGATCACTGCTGGAATTCATACAAAACATGCTACTGCACTGGCTGGAGCTGGACACCGACAGATCCTTCATCCTAGAAAGAGTTTGCCGAACTTTAGCACAGTTGAAACCAAACCAGAGCAGAGCAGTTCTCATTCAGTTTCTGAAATTTCAAGATCGGGAGTTTGTTTTCTGCTCCATTAAACAGCGTGAAAACCTGTTTAATGTGTGGAAACATTTATTGGAGTTTTTTGGACATCAAGGTGCACAGTCATTTTGAAATAGCTGTGTGTTGTTGAGTACTTCTATGGTTTTTTTCCTGATGTGTTCTTATTTTATTTCTTTATTAAATATGTGAAGTATGTGAAATGTTCTATCTCTTTTTCTTTGATAGTAAAAAACATGAGGATATGTTTCACTATTTAGTTTAATTATTGTTTATTTGTATATGTGAAATATATGTAAAATTCAATGAAAATATTGTTTAAAAAAAGTAGTTGAGTTATTAATTTCAAGAGTCGGGAAGTTATGTTGCAGTTTTATTAAACCCTTCTAAGGCAGCGTCCGGAGTATTACATCAATTACTGTTTGTCCTGTTATAGTAAGGATTTAGAGGCTTTGGAGAGGGTGCAGAAGAGTCTTACCAGAATGCTCCCTGGATTAGAGGGCATGTGCTATAAGGAGAGGTCGGACAAACTTAGCTGAGAGTAGAGCCAATAGAGGTTTATTAGATTCTGAGAGGCATAGGTAGAGTAGACAGCCAGTATTTTTATCCTAGGGTCAAAGACTAATTGTAGAGGACATGCATTTAAAGTAAGAGGGGATAAGTTGAAAGATATATAGGGCGAGTTGTTTTTTACACAGGGAATGGGGATGTGCTACAAGGGGTGGTGGCATTAAAGGTAGATATGATAGAAGTATTTTAGAGACTCTTGGATAAACACAAGGATATGCAGGGAATGGAAGGATATGAACATTGTGTTTGCAGCTGGGTTTATTTTAATAGACATTTAATTAGTTCAGCATAACTAGTGGGCTGAAGGACCTGTACTTGTGCTATACTATTCTGTGTTTGACTCAACAAATATTACATGTACCATTCATAGTATATGGCATTCTGCACTATCACCTTTTCATTCAGTCCCAACATTTGAAATCTGTTATACTCAATTGATCCCAAATCAGAGGTCACATATACTTTAAGAAAATATTTTTAAAGATAAAATATTAAAAAATTTTTATTTAGAGCAGTTGCTGAGTAATATTAATTAGTGTTGCCACTGTGATGTATTCTATTTTTAATATTACAGAAATGTCACTTTTAATGATGTGATTTCCATTGTTCGCTATCTGGCTCGAGTTGCTACCGACAGCAAGCTCTATGGTTTCAATCTGCTGGAACATGCTGAGGTAAAAAGTTGACTTTTAGGTTGGCAACGCAATGATTAATTGGACACCTTGGATGGATGTCATCTGTATACAATCAGAGCAGCATTAAAGCACCCTGGTCATTTTGTCAACCTGGAAGACTTTTGAGTGCGGACTGCACACATAAAAAGCATTTTCTCAATCATTTGTGAATTTATTAATAATATTTAGATTGGGGATGACATTCTCTTAAAGTGTAGCAAGTAATGTTTTTGGATAATTGTTGGCAGTGTTTTCACATGAACACATAAGCAGTATATATCTTATAATTTACCCATTTGAGGTGCAAGGAAATTTTTCACTTTTGTTTTTTCACATTTTCTTTAAATACTTTAGTTAATAAATTTTAGAAATTTTCTGTGATCTTCCAGTCTTTCATTATTGCTGTTTATTATTGGCTAGTGTTCCGCTTGTTAAGTTACGTGGTCCCTCCGCTAAGAAGCTTGTATCATAAAGTCATGGAACTGAACAAGATAACCCAACTCATCCATGCTGACCACGTGGCCTAATTAAGTTATCTTATTTGCCTTTGTTTGCCCTTATCCTTTTAAACTTTCCTATCCATATACCAATCCAAACATCTTTTAAACTTTGTTATTGTCCCCACTTCTTCCGATCTTTCCAAATAAGAGGAGAAGTCAGAGTAAGAAGTGGTGGGGTGGAGGGGGGTGAGGAAGAAGTACAAGGTGACTTCTTTCTTTCCAGTCCCGATCAAGGGTCTTGGCCTGAAACGTTGACTGTTTACTCTTTTGCATAGATGCTGCCTGGTGAGCTGAGCACCTCCAGCACACTGTGTGTATTGCTCTAAATTTTCAGCATCTGCAGTACCTCTTGTGTCATTAATTTAAGGAAAAAATGATTGGATATGTATTCTCCACAGGCTTAATTTAATTTTTTTCTGGCCATTGTGTCTTGAAAAGTTACAAGCATTGCACTTTTTAAAAATATTCTTTAGATTGAAGTTTTGATTGACCTGGTGAAATACAGAACAGGTTTTTCAGGTTTCTATTGTATTCAGGCATTCTTTGCTTTGATTTTTATTACATTAAAGGTATTAACCTACCCATATAAATTGGTAATTAATCCCAGAAAGAGACTATTTTATTTACAGTTGCCAGTGAATCTGGAAAGCATATGAGATGTACTGTGAAAGCAAGGCCTCACTGCCACGTCCACTTCTCTGGTTTACTACAACCTATGCCAGTTGGGACAGATGGAAATAATTTTGCTATGCTACTTAGCATTGTAATAAACTTGCAGTAGAGATGGTATGTTAAATTAGAAAGTTAGGTGTGCAAAGTATGTATTGCAATGATGCCAGTTTAAGACTATAATTTTCTGCTTTCTTTCTTAAATTGTTATGGGAAAGTGAATGTAAAAGCAAAATACCATGGATTTTGGAAATTGAAACTGAAAGTGCTGGAGAGATTCAGCAAGTCATTTGATGTTACTTGAGGGTGGAATGGATTTAATATTTTGGGTGGGTCCTTTCATATAAGCTAATGTAAGGTTATTGGTCTGAAACATTTACCGGTAATTGTTTTTCCCCTCTCTACTGATGCTGCTTTTCTTGCTGTCCAAAGGACAGGAGTTCTAAATGCCCCAAAAACAGTGGTCGAGAACAACCATGTATAAATTCAAACATTAGCATGAATTTAGAAGGAATCAGAAACAGCTAAGGATGATAATTTAAAGTATAAAAAGTGTGCAATGAGACTTGCTTCAAAAAGCAGGTGTCACTAACATGATAAATTTAAAGAAAATAGCAAACAATTTGAATGATTTACAATAGAGAAAGGCATCCCAGACCTCCAGAAAATCAACAATGAATTGAAGGAACATGAATTTGACAAAATTAACTAGTCTATTAAAATACAAAACCAGATGTTTTTATCAACCATGGTTTTACAGGAATTTAGTGTGAACTTTGAAGCCCTAAATTAAAACCTGTTGAAGTTCTCTGTATTTAAAAAAAAAAATTCTGTTTGTAAGAAATGACAGATGGGAGTCAAAGAATTAGTAGTTAAACTAACATCAGTAAATAGTTCTTCTTTGTTAAATTTTCAGTTGATCATAAGGATGCCACGTTTGCTAAACCTGATTGACTTTAATAAAGTACTTATTTTAATGAAAAAAATGATTGAAGTGCTTATAGATGAGTATTAGAAGCAACTGATAATGTCCTTAATTTTGCTGAAGTTGAGTGTAATGGAACTCAAGGCAAATTATTAACTTAAAAACTGTTTGTCAAAGCCACAGACACAGTGAGTCAGATATTAGTACTGGACTACTACTATATTCGTAGTAGTATGCTGTAAAGATCTATGTATGGGCTACAGCTGTTCACTATTTATAAATTGCTTAGCTGATGGCATAGAAAGCCAGGCAACCATTTTTGTCAGTGGCAAAACGACAGATAAGATCTATATGCAATGTTATTTGAAGCATGTGATGTGTATTAATAGTTGAGATGCATCTAGATATGTCTAATGGATTTCAATGTGAATTTTTCCCAATTTGAACAAAAAAGTCATGAAATGGAATGCATATAGTGAACGTCACAAATGACTAAATTTCTAAAGACTTGAGGATCATCTTCCTAAGTAAATAAAATGGTATGCATAGGTGGAAGAAAAAGATCGAATCTAATGGAATGCTAGCTTTTTATGCAGTTGATTATAATGCAAGTAGATAGAGTTGCACTACAGCTATATTGTGATGTCGGGGATTTTATATTGCGCTTGGAAATGTGAAAAATTTTGTGAATTAGTTAAGATAAGTGACTAACATTTGGTTTGTGAGAGGCTTCCAGCCTTTTAGAGTTTTATAAAGTATCTGTTCTAGCACCACTGGCAGACTTTCCTTTAACCTTCAAGTTCCTAAGCCCTGGAATTCCAGAAGCTTAGGAACCTGAAGGTTTTTCAGAGGGAATGCCAGGGCTTGGGAACTTGAAGGTTAAAGGAAAATCTGCCAGTGGTACTGGAACAGATACATTTATTAATGATGAAAAGGTTTGTTTGGCAGATTGAGGCTGAAAGCGTTACTGAGGCATGGATGAAATTGTGGAGGATAAGAATTTCCACACCTGTATCAGAACTTTGTGTGCGACAGTGCAAAATTATAGTGAGTTAATGGAATTGTGCAAGTTAGGTCATAGGATCATCCAAAATTCTTATAGATTAGAACAGGGGTGTCAAACTAATTTTAGGTCACGGGCCGGATTGAGCAAAATGCAGCTTCATGCGGGCCGGATCAGTCGGACGCGTGCGAACGCAGCTTTCGTTGCCTCTTTTTTCAGCCTGCTCTCATGTGTCTCAGTCTCTGCTATAACTACAAAGTGTTTCACTTTACAAATTCCGTTTCTTATGAAGAAGACTGCCGAGCAAGACTGCCGAATAAACACTAAAAACCCTAAAAACCTGGTACCTGAGTAAACTCAGCATTAGCCATATCATATGCCGTAGGGCTTCGATTACTGGGGCCAGCTTTAATAGTAATTAGATATTATCTCGCGGGCCAAAGGTAATTCCACCGCAGGCCGGATTTGGCCCGCGGGCCTTGAGTTTGACATATATGGATTAGAACATAAGAGGAAGTCATCAATAAATGATCAAACCTTGAGGAAGTTAGGAAGGCATGGATATGTATTTCACAACTGATGAATTGGCACTGTGCAGAATCAGACAATGTTGCAGAGATGGAATGACATGCTCTCATGATAGAACTGAGGTCAGAAGGCATCAAGTGTGCATGTTTGTGTGATTTGTCTGACAGGAATGAGGATGGAATTGAAGTTGCCACATGACTTAGACTTCACTCTTCCCAGTCAGATGAAGTTTGCTTGTCCAGCAATGAGTACTGAACTGATAGTTTTTTCACGTTAAAGAACATACAAAGATAAGAGAGTGGTGAGGCAGGTACGGAATACTGTAGATGCTGGAAATCTGGAGAAATTCATGAAATGCTGGATGAATTCAGCAGGTCAGGCAGTATCATTGGAGGTAAATGAGCAGTTGACATTTTGTGTCAAGACCTTTGGTAGCCACGGTAGAATGATGCTATTACAGCTCAGGGCATCGGAATTCAATTGAGACATTCTCTGTAAGGAGTCTCTGTACGCCTTCCCCTTGGAATGCATGTGTTTTCTCTGGTGCTTCAGTTTCCTCCTGCAGTTCAAAGATATCCCGGTTAGTAGGTTAATTGGTCAGTGATTAGGCTAGGGTTAATCAGGGGTTGTTTGGCAGTATAGCTTGTCACTTTCATATGGAATGTGATTTTTTTTTTTTGGTTTTGTTTTGTTTTGCTGAGAACGACCAGGTAGAAGAGAACAGGATAGGGTCAATGCTAGGCCCTTGAGCAGAAACTAGGCATGGTAATGTCAGCATGGAAACAGAAGGCATTATTGGTGATTCCCTTCAAATAAAGCCCTAGTTTGATTACACAGCTGAAAGCAATTCTGGGCATTTGATTTTAGGAGTGATGTACTGCTTAAGAAAATAATGGTTTTATAAGAATGATGCCCGAAGAGACTGTCCAACTATAATTGTATAGTCTTTGGAATTTAACATTGTAAAATGGATTTAGTAGAGTTGCAGAGTAGGTTTAAAAAAAAATTGGCAGTTTCACTCTGTAAGTTTTATACTTAAAAAATTTTGTCACAAGTTCAGTGAAATTTTACAGATTTCTGATTTGGAAGTGTATTGGTGTCGTCATCATCATCATCATCACTAGGTCTAAATCTTGAAGTTCTCAACACTCACCAGAAGAACGACACTTTGATAAGGTAGCTTATCCCACCTTCTCAAAGCCTTTGAGGGAGGGGCAATAAATATTGATGCCCAAGTCCTCACAAAATGTCAGACCTCGTTATTGACTTTGGTCCGTGAAGTTGAGGGATGTGACCAGCAAGTGTTCTTTGTAAAATTAGAACAATATATTTGTGGAAACAGGCATTGCATGTGTTATAATTTCTAATGCTAAAACAAATAGGCCCACACACATTGATGTCACTCAATAAATTTTGTGAAAACATTGTGGACATGTTAAATGTAAAAACATTTTACTGAGCTAAATTCCAACAATGCATTGTGATTAAATTGCTTTGAAAATTTCATTGATTTCAAGGAGGCATTTGTGACAAGTAAGACTTTTTTTAATCTTATAATTTTTATTAAGAAAATTTGATCATATCCAGATACTTCATTGTAAATTGAAGATATGCTGCTGTACATTTCTGCCCCACTGGTGTGAAAACTGGGGACTAAGTCTTAGCTTTGGGCCAACTCCAGCTGCTCCGGGAGTGGATCTGGGACTCAGTCTAGTTTGGAATGCTGTTGGCTTGATTCTACTGCTTGCATGATGTGTTTTATTTTCCCCCTCTCGCTTTCTCTGTACAGTGTTTTTTTATTGGTTTATTTGAATTTCTTGCTTTGTGGCTGCCTTTAAGCAGCCATATTTCAAGGTATATAGTTTATACATTCTTTGATAATAAATGTGAATTTAAAAACTCATGCCAGCAATAATCTGTTTGCTTGCAGGTTGATCACTGGTTGGAGTTCAGCAGCACAAGACTTGTGAGCTCTGCATTGTTTCCTGCTGCAATACAAGATCTTGATAGAGCACTCTCTCTCAGGACCTACCTGGTTGGACATCAGTTGACCATAGCTGATCTATGTGTATGGGCAGCCTTGAAAGGTTAGCAAGAGAATTACATAAATTCAGCATTTATACTTGTGTTGTTTTGAAATTGCAAATATAAATTTGTGTGTGCCTATAAATATCCACTTGAATATACCTGTAAGGGGAAGAGACATTAAACAGACCTGGACCTGTGGTTTCTTAAATCTAGAAACAAGTGGAGAAAGTGGTTTACAAGTCTGGTAAGGGGTTTGGTCAATGATATTGAATATCAAATATTGATGTTGTATTTTTTTCAATCTGTGATTGAATTTCTAGAATACAGATAGTAAATTAATAAGTACTGTTTCTCAAAGGATGCTAATTTAGCAAGAATGATTTTTTAAGTTGTTTGAGAGATATTTTATCATTGGTAAATTGTACAGTAGTAAGTAAATGAAGAATCATTGTGAGAATAAATTGCTCAATGGCAATTGTTTAAATGATAGTCAATTGTATAATTGGATTATTAAGACTATATTTTTATTAACAGGCAGTAACCTTTATCAGAAACTGCTAAGCCAGAACAAGACACCAGCTCATGTTAAACGGTGGTATAATTTCCTTGGCTCCCAGAAAGCATTTCAGTCTGTGGATAAAAAATGGGCTGTAGTAACACCACAGAATAATGCGGTAAATATACAGTTTTCTAAAACCTCATAGATTAATGGTTCAGTATCATCGTATAAGAGTTGACATAAAAATTTTGTAAATCTGTCACTATGGATGTCACAATTATGATATATCTAGTATCATACAGCTCTGTCTTAAGGATTAATTATTGCCAATTTAGCTGAATAAATGCAACAATATATGGTTATTCAGTGGCCATCCCTTGGTTCGATCTGAACCAACCTTCTGATAAAGAATAATCCTGTGGTAGTGTTAGGATAGGAAGTTCCAGAATGTGGACCCTACACAAATTAAACAACATTGACTTATTTCCAAATCAGAATGGTGATTGATGTAGCAGGGTGCTACCATGTGCATGTAAGCAGATTTGAATTCATTTTGAATTGCCTTGTTTGGTAAAATCCAGTGTATTTTGTAGATGGTGTGTTCTGGCATTACTTAGTGCTGCTGTTGGGGAGTGGTTGGGTGATGATGATAATGGTTCATTGTCCTGTACATGGCATGTTTTTACAAGCAACAAATCATGATGAATTCTCAATATCAAAAATGTAGAATGAGAAGCCCTTTGCAGTGTACAATAGACAATTCAATAATCAACATTGTTGTCCCAAATCTCCATATAAATGACTCTTGAAGAGCATGTTAAAGGGAAATCTGCTTCTATCTTGGTTAGGTGCCACTGAGTTATGTAGGGGCAAGGGAACCCAATCACAGATGTCATTTTGCTAATTTGGTACTTGTCCTTTTGGTGCTGCTGTGTTTTTGAATTAATTAAACCACTGAAGAATTAGCCTTTGGACATCTTGCTCAGCCAATTTCTAAACTAAATTTGTCTCGTAAAACAAAATCATTTACTGCTTTTCTGTCTGAGGAATTCCACATTTTTAAGTTAAGTTTTAATTGCATCGTATTTCATAAAAGGACTTGACTGCTTTCACCAGATTAATTCTTGGAATAGTGGACTTGTGTGGGAAGAGATTGCGTACACTGGACTGATAGTCCTGTAGTGTTTAAAAAAGATTGAGAGATTTTAAATTAACAACAGTTTGCATACTAAGAAGAAAGTTTAACATCGCTCTCATTCTATGTGTTTAGTTCCTTCCTAAGTTCATTCTTGAAATAATCAATGGAATTAATGTGTTTATTTAATAATTATTGGTTGCTCTTTAATAATTTGAAAGCTGCAGTCAGTTACCCATTAGCAGTGGTATCACTTGAATCCCTTTGAACTTCAGTCTTCTGGATGAAAAGCTGTTTTGATCATGCATAAGGGCCTTGTAAGTCACACTATCTTGACTGCTGCTAAGTGCAATAGGATTTTGGATTTGGATATGTGGAGTAGACAGCTCAAGGTAAAGACTGAGGGCAAAATATTGCTTTACTTACAGTCATTGTATTAATTACAAGTTGTATGGAATTGTAGATCCCATAAACGTTCCCTCTTAAATCGACAAGAAATTCAGCAAGTACTCACTGGAATTTAGAAAAATGAGGGACGATCTCATTGAAACCTTTTGAATGTTGAAAGGCTTAGGCAGAGTAGATGTGGAAAGGATGTTTCCCATGGTGGGAGAGTCTAGAACAAAAGGGCAGAACCTCAGGATAGAGGGGCATCCATTTAAAATAGAGATGCAGAGAAATTTCTTCAGTCAGCGGGTGGTGAATTTGTGAAATGTATTACCACAGGCAGCTGTGGAGGCCAAGTCTTTGGGTGTGTTTAAGCTAGAGCTTGATAGGTTCTTGATTGGACATGGCATCAAAGATTAAGGGGAGAAGGCTGGGGAGTGGGGCTGAGGAGGGGATAAAAGGACCAGCCATGATTGAATGGTGGAACAGAGTTGATGGGCCAAGCAGCATAATTCTGCTCCTAAGTCTTATGGTCTTAAGGAAATTACAAGTAACCATCTATGAATATTGTATATCACCTATATCTAAAGATTAGATTTATTTGTCACATGCCCATTGAAACATACAGTGGAATGCGGCATTTGTGTCAATGATACTCCATAACAGTCAGTGAATGTGCTGAGAGGCAGCCTGCAAATGTTGTCGTGCTTCTGGGGCCAGCATAGTATATCCACAACTTATTAACCATAATCAGTACGTATGTCCTTCGAATGTAGAAGGAAACTGGAGCACCCTGAGGAAATCCACATGGTCATGGGGAAAACTACAAACTCCTTATAGACGGCGATGGGAATTGAACCCTGAATGCTGGTGCTGTAATAACATTACGCTAACTACTATTGCTACAGTACAACTCAAAGACTTGCACTTGAATATCCTTAAGCTATTGAGTATAATGCAAATTACATTGCATCCACAACTTAAATGATCATTAGCAAACAGAAACTCATTCTCAGACACCAGTGCATTATCAATTCAGCTGTGATCACAATGTAGCTTTTTAACTGCAACCAGTCAAAGCTGCCCGTCTCCTAACTGATCAATCCCAGATACTCGACTTTTCAGGCTGAGACCCTTCGTTGACTGTTTACTCTTTTCCATAAATGCTGTCTGCCCTGCTGAGTTCCTCCAGCAATTTGTGTGTGTTGCTTTGGATTTCCAGAGTCCTTTTTTGTTTTTGGGAATCCCAAATACAGTTAAACAGCAACTTTTAAGTATTGAAAAGCTGATTTCTCCACTACATCATTTTCCTGCTGGGCATGAGTTAAATGCCGAATTTGTTCTCTCTTCTGATTTGTCAACAGTTGTTAATCAGTGAAGGCCTAAAAGCCAAGATCTGTGAATTTCATCTTAAGCTATCATGAGGGTTTTAGCAAATGCTCTGTTGAAGTCTATATAACTAACACCTGTGTTTTATCCTTCTGTGCTTCAAAACTTTTGCAGGCCAATGAGAAGAAACAGGATCGTGGAAAATTTGTCGAACTGCCTGGTGCTGAAGTTGGGAAAGTAGTAGTAAGGTTTCCTCCTGAAGCCAGTGGGTGAGTTCTGAATCACAGATCCTTGCTGTAAATTATTGGTACATTAATAGCTTTAAATCAGTTTGTATTGATGGATTGGACTCTAGTTATTGGAGTTGAATACTGTAAATATTAGTAGTTGTCATTTTTTATTTTAATACAGTTGGCCCTCCTTATCCGCAAGGGATTGGCTCTGGGACCCCTCACGGATACCAAAAAACGTAGATGCTCAAGTCCCTTTTTTTTAATAAAATTTTTTAAAATTAAATTTTCAAATGGTTACAGAAGGAAAAAAAATTATCAACCCTTCCCCCCCCTCCCCTTAACCCCTCCCCGCTAACATATCCCTGTAGAAAGAGGAAAAAAAGAGAAAAAAAAAGAAAGAAAGAATGCCTGGATATCGGAAGATCCCTACATGCTCCACGGAGTTCATAATAGCTTTAATATATATATTTATTTATTTCCCCAAATAACCAATAATTTTATCTTCGGAGCACCTATATATTTAATCCTATCTTTTGTAAATAAGGGTGCCAAATTTTCAGAAATATTTCGCATTTATCTCTTAAATTATAAGTAATATTTTCAAATGGAATGCAGCTAAAAGCTATATCTATTTTCATTTTCTTAATGTATGTTAAAATTCTTTTTCTTTTCACTGGTCCATTAAGCCCATTAACATTAAAACTTAAAAAATTCAGTAAATTAGTCATTATTTTTAACAGGGTTGCTCCAGTCTATAGTAATACCTATCTTTTCAACTTTCGTAGTACCTTGGGGAATCTTTTAAAAATTCTCCGTGTTGCTATGTGTCTCCCCCCCCCCCCCCCCCCGTTTGTCCAGGCAAAGAAAGAAAGATTAAAGAAAAATAGATTATGAAGAGAAAAAAACAAAATACCCCCCTACTAATGTTCTGAATAAAGAAAAAACACAACATTACCCCCCTCCGTTGTACGGGTCATGGTAATCACCATGATTACACACGTGAATCCCGTGGCAATCGATCCGAAGTTCCCCCAGCTCCCCCGTAACATAAAAAAGTATATATAAGAGAAGAAAAAATAATATCACTATTCTTGATTAATATTTCTCAAATTTTTACCTTTCTCCCTCTGTATCATATAATTAAGAATATATTTAAATATTCTTCTGTCCTTAAACATCCATGAACTCCATTCACTGTCCCTGTCTTCATCTTTAATCCGTTTCACTTTTAAATCTTTGGCTGTGGTTAGCGAATATTTGGGAGTTCTTGTGCGAATTCTTCCGCATCCCGATAATCAGAAAAAAGATATTTTCACGTCATCCAAAAAAATTATCAGGGTTGCCAGGTGGCGCAATATAAATTTATAACCCTTTTCCCATAAAACTTTTTTCGCTGGGTTAAATTCCTTCTTTCTCTTCAAAAGGTCATAACTTATATCAGGATAGAAAAGAACTGTTTTCCCTTCTATCATCAATGGCCCATTTCTCTTTCTGGCACGTTGGGCAGCCGTCTTCAGGATCTTTTCTTTATCTTGATATCTTAAGCATTTTATCAAGATTGATCGTGGGTTTTGATCAACTTGAGGTCTTGATCTTAAGGCTCTGTGAGCCCTTTCAATTTCAATTAACTGGGTTCCTTCTTCCATTTCCAAAATTTCCGGAATCCATTTTTGAAAAAAAATTATTGGATCCTCTCCCTGTATACTTTCTTTAAGTCCAACAATCTTAATATTATTTCATCTGTTAAAATTTTCAAGTACATCCACTTTTTCCAACAACCGTTTTCTTTCTGATGTCCAGGCAGAAATACTATCTTCCATTTTATTCACTCTTATCAATGGTGTCTCCCGTTATTTCTTCCAAGTTTTTAATTTTCTTGTCCATTTTGTCCTGTCTTTTCATCATTTTATCAAACATAATCTTCATATTTTTAATATCTTTTTTTATTACCTTTAATGCTTTTAATTCATGCATTATTTGCACCAAAGATTTTTTAATGTCTCCAATATCACCTCCAGCCTCTTCCTGTTGCTCTTCTTTGTTTGTCTCTTCATCTTCGTCTGATTTATCCAGAGAATCTGATTCCACCTCATTCACTTTCACTTTCAGTTCCGATCATAGCTGGGATTTGTAGTTTGGGTTGCTCGTGTTTGCGCATGCCCCTTCCTTCACACGTGCGCAATTCCTGTTGCTCTTTTTTTTGGAAACGGTTGATGTTGCTGCAGTTTCCTGTTCTGTATCGCCGGAGATAATTTGCACTTGAGCCCGAGGCTCTTTCATGGCTGCCGGCCTTGATTCTTTTCCAACTTGTGTTGTCTTCAAAGTAGTAGTTTTCTTCTGCTTCTGTTTAGGAGACATATCTTAATCCTGAGTAGTTTATAAGTAATTTTAAAAAAGTATTTACTAACTTTTCTTCACTTAAACATTATTTTACTAGTTTTTTATGGGAGAGCTGGATTTCCACGTCTCAATCCTACGTCATCACGTGACGTCCCCCTCAAGTCCCTTATTCAACCTGTCTCAATGCGGTGGACGTTAGGACCCAGCGGCAGAGCTCTGAATCCGCAGTGTTTCTGTTCACGAAAATAATCATGATCACAGTTGAAAATAAAGTGGAAATAATAAAGCAATCGGAAAGAGGTGAAACGCCATCAGTCATTGGAAAAGCGTTAGGCTATATCGGTCAATGATCGGAACAATTTTAAAGGATGAAGTGAGAAAGGCTGTGCCCTGATGAAAGCTACAATTATTACTAAGCAACACAGTGGTTTCATTATTGGGTTTTGGGGTTTTGGGTTTTTGATCCTCCCTATCAACCAGGCACGGATGGAGAGCGCACTGGGGAGCGGTCTGTCACTGGATCAAACTCGGGAACCTCTGTTCCCGAGCCCGGCGCTGAAACATACGTTCTTAAGCATTTTATATGCATAGAAAGGTAAAATATATACTATATACTAAGACAAACATTTAACTGACGCTAAATAATACCGGATGTACCTGTTCCAACTTACTTAGTAAGAGAACTTAAGATTTTTTTCGATCCCGATCCACGATAACCTACACACATCCTCCCGTATACTTTAAATCATCTCTACATTACTTATATACCTAATACAATGTAAATGCTATGTAAATAGTTGGTATACTGCAATGTTTAGGTAATAATGACAAGAAAAAAAGTCTGTACATGCTGGAAAAATGAGTGCTGGAAGAGCACTTCTGGGTTTTCTCGATTCGCAGTTGGTTGAATTTGCGCATGCGGAACTCGCGGATAAGGAGGGCCGACAGTAATTGCTATCTTCTAATTCTGCAAAATGTTTTTGAATTTGAATTTGTAAAAAAAAACAGGATGTTTGAAGTAAGCATTACTTTTACTGATATGTGCTTTTTCATTGTTACACTTTCATTTCCTTTGCCAAGTGCAGTTATTTACATATCGGTCACGCGAAAGCTGCACTCCTGAATCAGCATTATCAAGTCAGCTTTAAAGGGAAGCTCATCATGAGATTTGATGACACCAATCCTGAAAAAGAGAAGGAAGACTTCGAGAAGGTTGTTACTAAAATGGATTTATTAAATAAATATTGGCAATGTTAGAGCCAGTCACCATTCACCTGATTTCAAATAGTCATTTGATTATAGAAGTAAATACTTTTAATTAATGCATAGTTTTATCTAAAGCAAAAAAAATCAGTACTTAAGGACTGTACTGTTGCCAAATCTTAGGTTTTTAACCAACACAACGGTTGTCATTATCTGAGCTACATTTATTCCCACATCAAATTGAAATCTGAAGTAAACTGGATAACAGCTAAAAAAAAATCTGTGAAAATCATATTGAAATTATAAATTCTTTCACTACAGTAGCTTCATTTTCTTGATCTCACAAGAGTAAGAACCCACAGGTACGTGTGTTCCACTGAACACAGTAGTATTGAATACAAAACAGATTTTGAGTTCCTAAAGTACTTCAATTTATCCGTTTCAATGTTGCTTTGTTCCATCGTGATTTTGCATCATGTAGATCTAAAACTAGGAGCAAGTTACTTCAACAAATGTTTCTGGACATTTGAATTATTGAGTTTTTAATAGAAACCTGTAATGTGGAATTAAATGAGGATTGTTACCTTGCATTTTGACTAGTTAATTTGTTTGTATATTAATTTGTTTTTTTAGGTTATCTTGGAAGATGTTTCAATGCTACAGATAAAACCTGACCGATTCACCTACACCTCAGACCATTTTGCCATTATAATGCAGTATGCAGAGAAAATGATTAGAGATGGAAAAGCTTATGCAGATGACACTCCTGGAGAACAAATGAAACAAGAGCGTGAGCAAAGAATTGAGTCTAAAAACAGAGCTAATTGTAAGTATTCTGCATGCTATCAAACCGGGGATCATCAAATCCTTATTGGTTGTTTTTTTAAAGAGCAAACACGAGGAAATCTGCAGATGCTGGAATTCAAGCAACACACACACAAAATGCTGGTGGAACACAGCAGGCCAGGCAGCCTCCAACCTGATGGCGTGAACATTGACTTCTCTAACTTCTGTTAATACGCCTCCTCCCCTTCTTACCCCATCCCTGACATATTTAGTTGTTTGCCTGTTCTCCATCTCCCTCTGGTGCTCTCCCCCCCCCCCCCCCCCCACCACTTCTTTCTCCTGAGGCCTCCCGTCCCATGATCCTTTCCCTTCTCCAGCTCAGTATCACTTTCACCAATCACCTTTCCAGCTCTTAGCTTCATCCCACCCCCTCCGGTCTTCTATCATTTTGCAATTCCCTCTCCCCCCACTACTTTCAAATCTCTTACTATCTTTCCTTTCAGTTAGTCCTGATGAAGGGTCTCGGTCCGAAACGTCGACAGTGCTTCTCCTTATAGATGTTGCCTGGCCTGCTGTGTTCCACCAGCATTTTGTGTGTGTTGTTTGGTTGTTTGTTCTTTACTTTAAAAATAATGATTCTTGCTGAAATATATTCTCCCTCCTTGACAAAGGGACCTACTAGTCTACTTGACTGCAGTGAAAAATGTGTTGTGTCAATCTGCTTGACTTCCTCAAAGATGATAACCATGAATGGCTATTGCCCTTATAAGTCATACCATAAAGTGAATGGAGACAAAAAAAGTGGCATGAAGAAAAATGCCATAACACAATGCACAGTTATAATTTGTAGCAAACTATCTAATGAAATAGTGGGTGCTGAATCATGTAGTGTGTAATAGGCAATTAGGTAAGAACTGGAGAAGTAAGTATTGTAGGGATCTGACTATCTGGATGAATTTTTTGAAAGAGATCCAATGGGCGAAGCTATGGTGTATGTCCTAATTATAACTTCAGAAGCACAAGATCTTGGAGAGCAAAATGCATTTGCTGAGTAGAAGTGCTTGCTAAGTGATGCTTGGTGATGTAACTTCGGAGTAGAATACCAGTCCTCTGCAGATGTGGTATTCTAAATGTGCTATTGTGCTTTGTATTGCACTATCTTGCATTAATGTGACACAACCAAAATAAAAAAACACTCTGGATCTCTAGGCAATGGTGATAATTGGGGGAAAAATTCACTATCATTTATTTGGTGAGGGGTTCATTAAATTAAGCTCGAATAGATCTTGATTCTTGCATTGCTTCCTACTTAATTTGTGCAGCTGTGGAACAGAATATTCAAATGTGGGAAGAGATGAAGAATGGAACAGAATATGGACAAACCTGCTGTTTACGAGCAAAGATTGACATGACCTCCAACAATGGTTGCCTCAGGGACCCCACAATCTACCGATGCAAAACTGCGCCACATCCTCGAACAGGGCTCAAATACAGGTGCGGTATATAAGCCACACTTAGGTTTTGCATAGAAAACACCAGAATGTGGAAATTCATTTTGTCTTAATTCTTGTATCTATATAAAAAAAATCATATAGCAACTTTGGTCCCAGACTTTGAAAGAATTAATATTGTGGTCGCAATAGGTGGCTCAGTGTCATTTTTTCATGGGCAATGCTGTATAGAATATGCTAGTCTGACTAGGGACACCACATCCTGGAAAAAAAACAATATACTTAAGTCATAGTATTCTCATTCTGGTATCCATTCCATCCACCACAGAGACATAAATTAATAAAATTCTGCTTCATACACGCTCATTACTCTAGCTCATTACTCAGCAATCTTGTGCTTTTGGTGTTAAAGTTAGAAATTTGCTGATGGTACAGTGACATTGGGAAATAACTTGTGAGGAGGATGCCAAGCCTCCAAAGGGATTATAGTTGTGTTAACTGAATGATCAATGTTCAAGGAATATACTTTTGTAGGAAGAAGTAAAACACAGAATATTATTTAAATACAGAATGACTAAAGGCGGCTGCTGTTCTAAGGAATCTAACTTGTACATTGATTTAAAGTAATTTATTACCAAAATAATGTATATGTTACCATATACTTACTCTTTTGCAGAAATTTATAGGAAAAAATTAATACAATTGTTACGTATCCCGTAACTGGATCACTTACCAGCAAAGATAGAGAGGTCCGCTGAAGTCTGATGGTACCATTTTCAAACGTTTTTATTTATAAAGGGGCACAAAAGTAAGGTTAATACAAACATTCAGATAACATACGTCGTCAATACTCAATCTAAAGCGCAGGTATAGTAATAATCAATAAGAAATAAGCTCTATCGTTGTCTAGGGGTTAAACGATTGTCCGATGGAAATATAACAGTCATTCAAAAGTCGGCAGGCTTCAGCCTTTTGGGAACCGCTGGGTTTCCCGTGTTGGAGAGAGAGAGAGAGATTGGTGAGAAAAGGAACACTTGCCCGGGTCCTTACGAAGCAAAGCCGTGGAATCAGGGGAGCAGGCTTTCCTGTTGTTAGTTAAAAGCGATTTTCCGTGATTCCAGCCACAGACTCCCGATTCGGAATCCAACGCACGTGGCTTCCTTCAAAATGGCTTCCCACTACGACGGGATCGCTATCGTGTCTCCTTGGTGTGTCTAAAGGGGTCGTCCCCCCCAGACCCTCCTTTATACTTCCTCACGGGATCGCAGGTGTCAATCTCTCTCTCAACCAGCCCACTTTGCCCGAGGGCTTTACATGTGGTCTTCATGAGACAATAGTCAAGGTCGCCTTATTCTGCATCCCGGTGGTACGTGGTATTCAGCATGTCTCTCTCTCTCTTGGGTCATTGACCCCTCCCCTTCACTAGGACTCTTGCGATTCTCATAAAGGAGGGGCTGGTATCATAACACAATAAAATTTATGGAAGACTACAAAGACTAACGGCCAATGTACAGAAGAAATTAAACTGTGCAAATAAAAAGAAATACTGAGAACCTGATTTATAGAGTCCTTGAAAGTAGGTTGTACATGTAATGAAAAAGGCAAATGGAGCACTGGCCTTACTTGCAAAAGGGGATAGAGTACAAACGTTGAACAGTCTTGTAGCTCTGTAGGATATTGGTGGTTTTGCACTTTTTTGGGATTCAAGGGAGTGAAGCTATGTGAAAATTAAGCTTGATTAATTCAAGAGGTTTTAGATGATACAGATTGAGAACAGTGGGCAGAAAACTGGAGTTGAAGCTGAGATTGGATGTGTCATTTTCTTGCTAAATGGGGCTGGATGGCCAATTCCTAGCCCTACTCTTGTGTTCTAAGAAAATGGTTGCTAGGGGACTTTTGCAGGAACTGATGGATTGTTGTTGGGTAACTTGGCAAAATGTAGGAGTGTGGCTTTGCTCACTGTCATTTTCTCTTTCAGCTGTTTGTTCTGGATTTTATCTGGTTCTCCAATATGCCACACAATAAAATCTAATGTGCCCGGTCCCCTTGATTTTGGACTGGGATAGCAGTTGCTAGCAAGTGGACATCTGATCTATAAAAATAAACAAGTCCATTTGTGTAGCTAGCAGCAATTTCTCACTCATTAATTTTTTTTGCTGACCAGTCACTTAATCTATGTTTTCATTCCCTTCTCCATTTTCTTAAAATATTCTGACTGATTTGATACTGAATTTGCTATTCAAGCTTTCACCTTTGATTCAAATTCTGCACTGGCATTGAATAATAACTCAATCTAAGCAATAAAGCAACAGACTATTACTTGATTTTGTTTAGTTCCCAGATACTCTATTATGCAGCTTACTACAACTTTCAATGCACAGTGAATATGGCTGTTAAACATTTTGTGATAAATTCTGGCCCTGCATTATCGGTTTGTTATTTGCCAGGGTGATATTCTGATGAAGGAATGCATCTGCATTTTGGCAGCATGGTTCCTTAAGGTTGTTATAGTTGGGTGGTAGTGGGGAAAAGCTCTGACTACCTATTAAATGCTTTCAATTGCGTGCATCTCAAATAATCCTCTTATAACCAGGTCCAGCTCCTGGCTTTCACATGTGGCTGAGCTATCAAGCCCGGCAAAACTGTTTCTACTGTCAGGAGAAGGTGCAAAGGTGAATTACTGGCGCCTTAAAATCAGTTGCTTTGGCAGGTGGGACTCATCACCCATAAATGGCGGCTCATCTAGGAGCAAGAAAACTGATCTCAAACCGCTGCTGCCTTGCAGCTACACCCTACTCATGGAGAAGGCTTTGGGAGTAAACCCTGAGTAAAAAGTCTGGAGCTGGAGTCCTTGAGGCAGTCCTATGTTGAGCTTAAACTCCTGCAACTGCTAGTGCCAAACTGTATTGGGCTCTGTCATTTCTTTGGATTCATGTACTGCATGGAGAGAGGGAGCCTGCTACATGGGCAGCAGCTTTCTCTCCATATCATATTACTGGCTTGTGTATCATGTAGACACTAGGATGCAACATCCATGGCCAACGGTGACCAGCAGAGGGCCTCATGGTGGTAACATAGCAGTTAGCGTAATGCTACTACTGATTCAGTTCTACTGCTGTCTGCAAAGAGTTTGTGTATTTTCCCTGTGACCACATGGGTTTCCTATAGGTGCTCAGGTTTTCTTCCATATTCTAAAGACCTATGGGTTAGTAGGTTACTTGGTCACGTGGTGTAATTGGATGGCACAGTCTAGTTGGGCTAGAAGTGCCTGTTGTTGTGTGGTATCTCTAAATAAAATTATTTTTAAAATCACCCTTTATTCTGTCAAGCAGTTGTAACGGAAGTCAGAAATCTAACTACTGCTTTCCATGATACTACTTTAGCAGGGCATTCTTTATGTGAAAGAATCCTGGAGGTGCTTTAATAATGTAATTTTTCAAAATAGTTATTTGTATTTGCTTTCTTTTTTCATTCTCATCATTATCATTTCTTTTTTCTTTATAGAATATTTCACCCAAGATTTTTTTCCCATGGAAATGGAACCTTTCTATATTACACTTTCACAGGCCTCATCTTCCTGTGCCAGTTCCAATAGCCCTCAATTCCCTGTTGATCTAGCCTCCACAGCCCTCTAGAATAGAGAATTTCAGAGATTCACCATTCATCTGCGAGAAGTAATTCCACTGCACCTTAGTTTTAAATGGCCATCTCTTGTAACTATGTCCCATTATTCAAAATTCCCCCACTAGAAATATCTCAATACATTCTCCCTGTGACTACTTGGGTTTCCTTTAGGTGCTCTGCTTTCCTCCCACATTCCAAAGATGTACCAGTTGTCCTGTGATTGGGGGCTTGCTGGGCGGTGTGGCTCGATGGGCTGGAAGGCCTAATCTATGCCAATAAATAAAAATAAAATAAACTGCACTGTGGTGCTCCCTCAATGTTGTAATTTTCAATAAGATTACCTCATACTTTTTGCATCTCCTCGGGAAGTGGAGTAGTCTATGCTTGTATGTAACAAATCCAATGTAGCATTCAGGCTTGGCTTGATAGCTGGCAAGTAACATTGTGTCAGTCAGTGATCTTGGCCAACGAGAGGGAGTCTGACCATTTACTATTTATATTCAGTGGCATTAGTGTCACTGAATCACTCACTGTCAATATCATGAACATGAAACAGATCTGCACAGGCCATATTGCCAATCTAACTAATCCTATCTGCCTGGACAATGTCTATATCCCTCTATGCCCAGCCTGTACATGTGTCTTGTCTAAATGCCAATTAAATGTTGCTGTCATATCTGCTTCTACTATCTCCCCGGAACACTTTCCAGACACATATCACGCTGTTTAATCAAAGACCTTGACTTGCACATCTTTTTCAACCTCTTCCCCTCTCACCTTTCAACCTATGTAATGCAGTATTTGGCGTTTCCACCCTGGGAATAAGAATGTAACTGTCTAGCCATTCTATGCCCCTCATAATTTTCTATACTTCTATCAAGTCACCCCTCAACTCCAACGCTCCAGTGAAAACCATGTTTGTCCAGCCTCACCTTACAACTAATGCATTCCAATCTTGGCAACATCCTGGTGAACCTCTTTTTCACCCCTTTTCGGACCCTCTGTGTTCTCCTATTGTTTGATTATTATGATTAATCAGAAATTTAGCTGAATTAGCGATACTATGGCAGGAAAATTAATTCAGTAAGTAGAAATGGAAATGAAATAGAGCACACCGTCCACATGAAGATTAATGATGTTAGTTGACTTGTAATTTGAAAAACAACAGGGTAATATGTAGAAACTAGATTGTTGATGGACTTTTACTGTGGCCTGATTAGTTTGCATCTATTCTTTTCTATGCTGGAAGGCATAAAATGGGATGTGGAGGGCTGTAAAGGAATGGTTAATTTTGTTGAAGGTAAGGTGAAAAGACAAGCAATATAATAAGATATAACTCATTATTCTGAAATTATGTTGTAGAGATAAATATTTGACAACCCTGAAATCACTTGTAGATGTGTTAGTGTAGTGGGTAGCATGACATTATTACAGCTTAGTATCAGAATCTGGAGTTCAATTCTGGCACTGTTTGTAAGGAGTTAGTACGTTCTCCCTGTGACCATGTGAGTTTCCTCCGGGTACTCCAGTCTCCCACAGTCTAAAGAAGTATTGGTTTGTAAGTTAATTGGCCGTTGTAAGTTTACCTGTGAGTAGGCTAGTGTTAAAAAGGTGGGTTGCTGGGCATCGTGACTTGTTGGACCACAAGGGCCTGTTCTACATTGTATCTTTAAATAAATAAACTTGAACAGTAAGACAAATAACTAGGAAGTATTTCTTAAGGAACATTTGGTGAACAGTTTGGAAGCTTTTGGATTGGTAGACATGATAATGTAAATGATCAAAAGGTCATTGTTAGAATTGTATACTTGAAAAATGTTGCATTTTAACAGTGATGTAACTAATTGAGATGTGTAGTGAAATATTGCTACAGGTCAATGGTCATGTTTGAATTTCCGTTTTTCCCCTCTTGCAGAGTCTACCCAACATATGACTTTGCGTGCCCAATAGTAGACAGCATTGAAGATGTCACACATGCATTAAGGACAACTGAGTATCATGACCGGGATGAGCAATATTACTGGATAATAGATGCTCTGGAAATTCGAAGGCCTTACGTATGGGAGTACAGCCGTCTTAACCTAAATAACACTGTTCTGTCCAAGAGGAAGCTTACGTGGTTTGTCAACGAGGGATTGGTAGATGGATGGTACGGTTATGTTAAAATTATGCTTAACTAGTGCTTAAGCTGAACAATAATAATTTATAGATGTCTTTTTTGATGGTATTTTATTTTAAATTGTTTGAAATGTTCTCAGTTTTTTTATTATAATGGATTCTTGGAATACCATTTCTCATTCAAAATTTCTATATTTGATTTTAGGGATGATCCTCGCTTTCCAACTGTGCGTGGGGTCCTGCGGAGAGGAATGACTGTTGAAGGATTGAAACAGTTTATTGCTGCTCAAGTGAGTTGAAATGAGTGCTTTCCTGCATAGATTCATGATACTTTACTATTTGCATTGTTTCCAGTGATTTAGAGTAAAAACTTGTGCTAATGTTTCCCTATACAAAGATCTAAACATGTTAAATTTTCTGATGCAGGGTGGCTCCAGATCTGTTGTAAATATGGAGTGGGACAAAATCTGGTCCTTCAACAAAAAGGTAAATATATGACTTGATGGAAGCTTCTTTTACACCTTGCTGAGTAACATTTGGTTTTGCATATACTTTTTGTTAGAAGTTCTGTATGCTTTGTGTGAATTTACAGCTTTTGTGAGGAAAATGGAATGTTCTTTTGAATGGTTACTCGATGACAACTGTTTTCTCTGTTGCCTGAAAAAGTAATAAAAAATCTTAATTTTGGTGCAATTGTTTACTTACGTGCTGGACTAAGATTATGAAAAGAGAAAAATTCTCTATTCTGTAACCCAAAATGTGCAAATTTACTGTGAATTAAACACAATCTGTGCATTGCATTTTCTGCTTTCAAGCTGCAAACTAACTGTAACAAGGTATTACTTATTTTCTGCTCTAATTAGTGTTAGGTTTACTACACAGCTTGAAAAGCATGGCAAGAGTGCTTTAAAGTTCAAAGTGAGTGCAAGCTTGACCACTTTTTGAACTATTGTGATCACTTTTTTTCTTCTGATATGGTTTTCTGCACGTTTTGGTAGCAAAATAGTTATTAAAAATGGGATTGTGTATAATAAAAATGGAAGTAATTTTTTGCTATATCTTATGTAAACAAATTTTGCATTTTTACAAAAATTCAAGTGTTATTTCATGACTGGAGCCTGATTTTTAAATTGTATTTCTCCATCACAAATCTGGTAACTAATTCTAGGAAGAGGCATATTTATTGTGTTTAGCTAACCATTGCAAGTTCTTGTAATTTTAAAGTGAAAAAAAAATCAATATACAGTAGTTGTAGCTTTAAAACAAAACTTTGTTGTTGCACATACACAGTAAAAACACTGTACCATGTACAATATGGTTTATTAAATATCTCAAATTTGAAACAGATAATGTCTAATGTACAATCCTTGTGTGACTAAGTGCAGAAACACCATTCTGTGACTTTGGTTACTTGGCCAAAGTCTTGATCTAAACCATTTGAATTTGATGTGTTGAACTACGGTAATGTCTTGCTAATATACCCATTTGCTTGTACTTCAGATTCATTCTTCCTGCCTTTTTAATATTCATTTTCTCCTGTCTTCATACCTAAAGGGATCGCTTTTTATTTTATTTTAGCTCATATTGGGGATTGTTTATGTTGTTGCACTTAACTGAAAATCAAAATAATATTAAGGCCAATTTTTATTTATAAATGATTTGGGCAGTTAAAATTCACATATGCACTGTAACTAGCTGCCTAGAAATACCATTTTAAATGTATAAGGAACAAGAAACTCTTAAAAGCTCTCTTTATGCATCAAGGTAAACAATTCCATGTATTCTTATTTTGCAACTTGCATGCAATTGAAGACCAAACATAATTTTGGGCTGGGTAGATATAATGAGTACATCTGTTTTTCAGGTTATCGATCCAGTAGCACCTCGTTACACAGCATTATTGCAGGATGAGGTGGTGCCTGTGAGTGTTCCAGGGGCCAAGGAAGAAATGAAGGATGTGGCCAAGCACCCCAAGGTAATAGACCTTAAAAATAAATAGGTAAAGATAAAGTAAGAAAAATCCTCTTGACAGAGATTTCCCGAGTCTTACATAACCTGATGTGGATAGCCTACCTTGCTAGTGCATCAGGTGTGCATTCCAGTGCTCTGGTCTGGGTGATAGTAAGGCCTTCAAAGATGTTTCTGAGGAAGCTTCTCCCCTCAGATGTCCCATTCCGAGTTGAATATTTTTAAAAAGATTTAAAATGGCTCTTCCATTGGAGATTTTTAAAAGCTATTAAATGAGGTAAATTAAATTCTGAAAATGCTTTCAAGCCTCATTACAATGGCTGTGATTAATGAGATAAATCTGGATTGAATGGCTTACACCAGTAATGGTATCACAAACTTACTGGATTTTTTTAATTTTAAAAAAGCCCTTTACTGAGTTGTACTTTTATCTTTGATTCTTGCTCTTTCTGTCAGAACCCAGATATCGGGCTGAAACCTGTATGGTATGGATCGAAGGTATTAATTGAGGGAGCAGATGCAGAAACGTTCACAGAGGGAGAAATGGTTACTTTCATCAATTGGGGTAACATTAACATCACTAAAATTAACAGGTAAGAGACACAAGTTTGCTGCTTTATTCATAAGAACATGACATTTGGTTCTTTATATATCAGATTTAATAAAACATTTTATTTTAGAGATTCCAGGGGAAAAGTTGAATCACTTGAAGCAAAGTTAAATCTAGACAACAAAGATTATAAGAAAACAACGAAGATTACATGGTTAGCTGAGACTTCACAAGCTCCATTGATTCCCACAGTATGTATCTACTATGATCATCTAATATCTAAACCCGTCATCAGCAAGGATGAAGATTTCAAGGATTATGTTAACCGAAACAGCAAGGTAATGATTTGTAGTGCATGTTAGTTGCTAGATAGAATTTTAGTCATATTAGTTGCTTACTACAAAATGTTTGGGCGCACTTGGAGTATTGTGTCCTGTTTTCTGTTGTCAGGAAAGATGATGAAGCAAGAAAGGGCTGAGGAAAGATTCACAAGAATGTTTTCAGAATGGAAGGGCTTGAGTTATAAGGAGAGATTGAATAGACTAGGAGCATGGGAGGTTCACATGTTAGATGTAAATTTAATTATGTGAGGCATGAATAGAGTACATAGCTCTAAAGTATAGGGCAAAAGTTCAAGGTGAGAGGGAGGAGGTTCAAAGGGGATCTGGAGTGAGCTACCAGAGGAGGTGGTGGAGTCAGGTATATTTTCAACCTTTAAGGAGCATCTGGAAAGGTACTTGAATTAACAAGGCATGGAGAGGAATGGAATTAATGGGATCAGTATAAAAAGGCATAATTGTGTGCAGGAACATGGTGGGGCAACGTACAACTCTGATTCTGTAATTTTGATGATTTTATTTTTAATCCCTAATGGAATTTGTGCTCTTTTCACAATTAATACTATATAATCTTGAATATGATTTCCAACTAATAATTAGCCTTGTTCATTGGTACCATAGAAATTAAATAGAAAGAAGTATAAATCTTTAATTATTTTCTGCGCTTTCACACGCTTCAGTGTTGGCAAACAATCATAGTGAAACTTTGCAGGAGATAAATAGTGACAGAATGGAAAGTGACAGTTCCAATTCGTGTTCAAGTGTGTTATTCAACTGTACATATAGAGGCCGTTAATGCTATGAAAATTAGCTTTTAGCAGCAATGGCACAGTATCTTATGCAGAATTTCCCTTAAATATGTTACTAATTTTCTTGTTTATTCAGATGCTTTACTTTTCATTTGTTCTACTTGTAATCAATACATTTTGAATGATACTCTGTCATTTTGGGAAATTGTTCCCAGTATGCAAATTTCCTTTGTCAACTTTAGTTGACAATGAGTTATTGCATCAATCACCCAGATGCAATAGGCAGCTTATGTCTGATCTTGAGTAATGCATATGAATTTAATGTACTCATGACTGCTCAGGTGCAAATTATCCAAGCATAATTGATGAAGCATCTTGTTTGAGTGAGCTTTTTTGGGCAGTTTCAGATTTTGGGGCTTTGTATTGTAGTTTAACATTAGAAATTGTTTGAATGAAGGAATTGAAGAGGTTTTTTCCCTTAGAAAGAGGAACTAATGTTGGGTGATCCCTGTCTGAGAGATCTGAAGAAAGGAGATATCATTCAGCTACAAAGAAGAGGCTTTTTTATCTGTGATCTGCCGTATGAACCAGTTAGGTAAGTAGTTATGATAATTTGACTTGTTATACAGGAAGAATATCTAACTAAAGAATGAGCATAATGGTTAGAGCAACACAGTTACAGCTTGGGATGTCAAAGTTCAGAGTTCAATTCCGATGTAATCTGGAAGGAGTTTATATGCTCTCCTTGTGAATGCATAGATTACCTCTAAGTGTTCCAGTTTCCTCCCGCATTAACCAACTGGTTAATAGGTTAATTGGTCATTGTAAATTGTCCTAGGATTAGGCTGTTGGATTGCTGAACTGGTAGGGCCTGTTCCATGTTGTATCTCGAAATAAATAAATAAATGATTAATGTTTCTGGTTTAATGGTCGTATGGTAAGAGATGTGTTAAATTTTAGCCTAATGGTGATAAGTGTATTGACCATTAACTATGCTGTCTTTGTGGTGCTGGTCGACCACTTTTTTTTTCATTTATGGCATAAACATTTCTAAATACGGTAAGTCATTTATTGAAATTGATTATGATATTTAACAATATTTTTAGAGCTGTGTGTGGCATTAATTTGATTTCTACACTCTGGAGCAACATAGATATGAAAGCTGCATTGCATAATATAGGTTCCATATTTAAATAGCTCCATAACATCATAAAAGAAATTAAAAAGCTGTTTGTAATTTGATTGATGTCAGTCATATGATTTTCTGTTTTTGATATAGCCCATACAGTTGCAAAGAATCTCCTTGTGTTCTGATTTACATTCCTGATGGTCATACCAAGGAAATGCCTACCTCCGGTTCCAAGGAGAAGAGCAAACTTGACGTAGCTAAAGTGGTAAGAAAAGCTATTCAAAAATGTAGACTCGTAACTTTATTTTTAATCCCAAGCAATATTCTAATAGGGAAATTTATCAATCAATAGAAATCTTTTGATAGTTGCTAGTCTTTAGGCAATTTGATTTGTTCCATCTGATATCAGGAAACACATAGGATTGCAGCAAAGGATATGGATCCCAACGGCATTCTGGTAAGAGGGTGGAAGGTTTGTATTTCAGAACTTGCTACACCTAGGTTGTTCTGATGCAGCTATAATACTTACACTGAACATGGAAAATTGCTCATTTATGTCCTGTTCATAAGCAAAACAAATCCAATGTGGCCAGTTACCATTCCATTAGTCTATTCTTGATTATCAGCAGGATGATAGAACAGATGCTTATAATGTCTAACAATCTTGATATGATTATGATTCACCTGCTCACAAAAATTCAAGTTTGGATTCTGCCAGTCACTCCGTTCCTGACCTCGTTACAGCTGTCGTCCAAACATGAGCAAAACATCTGAACTCCAGAGGTGAAACATGAGTAACTGCTGTTGATATCAAGGCAGCATTTGATCAAGAATGGCATCAAGGAGTCCTGTTTAAGCAGTTTACATTTAAGTGCAACAAGACCCAGAACATGGGCAGGCATATGTTGATAGATAGCAAGTAATATTAATGCCACACAAGTGTCTGTCTCTAACAAGACAGAAACACCCATTGATACCAACCAGTGTTATTATTCTGAGTCTTTCACTAACAATACTCTGGGGGTTACTATTAACCAGAAACTGGAGTAGCCATATACACAATGTGGCTACAAGATGAGATCAGATGCTTGGAATCCTGAGGTGAATAACTTACTTCCTAACTCCCCCAAAACCTTTACAAGGCTTAAGTCAGCAGTGTGAAGGAATACTCTCTAATTGTCTAGATCAGCGAAGCTTCACCAACACTTAAGAATACCATATAGGACATTACAACCAACTTCATAGGCACCCAAATCCACAACCATTGATTCAACCACTAATGCATGGTAGCAGCAGTTTGCACCATCTGCAGGAAGCACTGCAACTGTTCACCAAGATCCTTTAAGTTCCTTCAACATCTGCACTTCAAGGACTGCAGTCGTTCAAGAGGCAGTTCTTTACCATTTTCAAGGGCGTTTAGGAATGGAAGTGCACATCAATTGAAATTCAGTTGTGATTGGTGTAGTTTATTCATAGCTTGTTGTAAAATCCAGAAAATATAAAAACCTGTGGGTTTTATTTCCTTTGTAATCCGTGGAGGTAAGTTGACAAAGCAATGGCATTTCAACGAAGGACTATTTTTGTACTTGCGTACATTTATTATGTCTTACTTCTGAGGTTTCTCAACAGAAGTGTTTTTAAACACTATTAGCTCATCCGTCTTGCCCACTATTTAGGGTTAAAGATCACTGTTCCCACTCTAGCTCTGTGGGTTCTAAACTGTTTGAGGAAGCCCTGCCAATTGTGGCAGGAAGTGCATAATGGGTAGGTGGGTAGATTGAGGAATGTGCACCTTTTACCATTTATGCTAGGTTTTTGTGAGCTTCCTGCTACTGGTTTGAGGTTCTTAATACTATTCACCACTTTGTGTCATGCATCGAGCAATCCCAGACTCCATTTTCAATGCTACATATCTTTCGCTGTGACAGAGGTTGTTAAAGGAGATCTGTCTTGGGAGACTATGCACTGTCTGTCCATTAGAGCTGACTGATGCTCAAGATGTTGGCCTAGAGAGGAATACTCACATCATCCTGATAATTAATTTGGAGGAATTGGTGGGTATGCTATTGATGCTTTCCTCTGTCTGTTACAGATGGTCAGAAGTATGGAATTCAGATAATGAAAACCACTTTGTGTATCTCAGTTACTGTTCTGTAATCCATTTTCTTTTGGTTTGCTTGCCTTCCAAGTTGGTAGTTCATCTTCAAGATACCAGTCTACATTGTGTGGGAAGTTGTTGGAAATATTGGTATTTTTCCACTTGGTCCTATCAAATTTAGGATTTCTGTGCAAGTGTATATGAATGTACAGATGTTTACCAGCATTTATTCTTGCTATACTCAGTTACAGAGTTTGGTGAGGGTTAGAAAATTAAAAAGCGTAATCACCAAAATATAATGGATTATTTGTTCAGCAGCTTGTGTCTCAGTTTATTTTAGTTCTGGTTCTTGTCTTTAAATGTACTTTTTTAATAATATCAAATTTTTAAAAAAATCCATAAATGTGTTTTGACTGTTTCAGAATGTCAGAAGTGTGAACTGTCAAGTGTTGACAGTTGTCCAACTCGGATGGTGTGGCCGAGGCCACTGATAATATTTTCAGTTGTTGTGTGTGAGCTTCTGCCCACCCCGTCATCATTCCCTGTGATGCTGTTTTCCTCAGACCAGTTTGTGTCTATTAGAAAGTTCTCTTTGGGAGAATTGTGAGAGTTAAGTGGGAATAGTTTTCATGCAAGGCATTAATTGCTCAAAATTGACTGGGCCATTATGTTTACTGACATACATATGTGCCGCAATTGCAGACTATAAGTACGGTTTAATTTTCCAGTAGATGATGAGAAGAAAAAATCAAAATCATTGCATGAGAGCCCTTTGAGTTTGTTTTCTTTTTAACAGGTAATACATGTCAAAAAATAGTAAAGTAATTAAATCAAAGGATCAGTTTAACTGATTTTTAAACATTTTCAATATTTTAGGTTAAAACTGAGTCTGTAGCTACAAATGAGTCATCTCATGACGTTTCATCTGCTTCAACAAATGATGCAGTGGACCTTATTGCACTTTACAACAAAGTAGCTCAACAAGGTGAGGTGGTGCGTGGACTGAAGGCAAAGAAAGCATCCAAAGAAGAGGTGGATGTAGCAGTTAAAGGACTAGTAACTTTGAAAGCTGAATATAAGAAAAGGAGTGGTACTGAATACAAGCCTGGAAAGCCACCGGCATCAGTTGATAGCTCTCTCTCTGAATCTAAGACTGTGGACACAAATAATAGCAGCATTCTTTTTGACAAGGTGTTTCAACAAGGCGAGATTGTTCGAAAACTCAAAGCAGAGAAAGCACCCAAGGTATTTTTCCCTCTTAAAATCTTCCAAGATGTGTCTTTTCCTCCACATTAGCATATGGAAACATAATTAACTTTTCAGTAACAAAAGAATGCAGATTTTTAATTAGTTTTGAGTGAACTTTTGTTACTTAACTGGTTTCTAATCATGCCAAAATACAGATAAATGTAAGTACAGCAGATGAAAAATGTCAAATGCACTGTAGATGCTGGAAATCTAGAATAATAGAAAATAACAGTTCTGATTATGTGTCTGTGAGTTGAAACCTTGACCATTTCTCTTTCCATAGATGATACCTAACTTCTTGAGTTTTCCAGCATTTTCTGCTGTTATTTCAGATGAAACCAAATTTCTACTTGTTTGAGAAAATTTGCAGATGTTGGAAATCCGAGCAACACACACAAAATGCTGGAGGAGCTCAGTAGGCCAGGCAGCATCTACAGAAAAGAGGATTGTCACCGTTTCGGGCCGAAACCCTTAAACAGGACTCTTTTACCGTAGATGCTGCTTGGCCTGCTGGGTTCCTCCAACATGTTGTGCGTGTTTCTACTTAAATCTTATGTTGATATCTCAAATGAAACGCTCACTGAATTTCTAAATTTTGAGCTAATAAAATCCCAAAATGTTAATAACTTAATTGATGTAAGAATAGGGTGATTTATAATAAGTGATGATGTGGGTATTTTCTAGCATGATCAAACTACATTTCTGCTTATTTCATTCAGCATGCTATTCTCATAATCGAGAAGTCTGAAATGCATGTTGAAATACTTGAATAATTAAATATTTTGCCTCAGGCTTGGCTTGTTTTTGTTTAATTGTTACTTCTTGATTCAGAGTCATGTGGATGAAGCAGTGAAAATGCTTCTAGCTTTAAAAGCAGAGTTTAAAGAGAAGACTGGTGAGGAGTACAAACCAGGGAAGCTACCTGCTCCGAAGGTAGAAGCAGTAACTCCAGTTGTGAACTGCTCTATAGAAGCATCTGGACTTGATGAAAAAGCACTGTACAGCAAGGTGGCTGAACAAGGAGAAGTTGTACGCAAACTTAAAGCAGAGAAGGCATCTAAGGTAATGTCATGAAATTCTTCAGTTATTGAATCCATATGGTGTCCTTGCCATGTTTATATAAAGGAGTGAAAGGTGGCTATTTTTTTTTCAAGATTACATCTTACCTGTCTGCTCAAACAGATTTGGAATAATTTAGGCTGAAAGAATTTATGAAAGTTATATAAATTATGTTATTTCAAAGTAACTTTATTATCAAAGTGCATATATGTTGCCATATACTACCCTAAGATTCATTTTCTTGAGTGCAAACTCAATAAATCCACAATTAAATAATAACCATAATAAAATCAATGATAGAGCACACTAACTTGGGCATTCAACCACTGTGCAAAAGACAACAAACTGTGCAAATACAAAAAGAAAGGAATAATAATAAGTAAATAAGCAATAAATATTGAGAACATGAGATGAAGAGTCCTTGAAAATGTCCATAATTTGTGGGAACTTTTCAATGATGGGGCAAGTGAAGTTGAGTGAAATTAACCCTTTTGGTTCAAGAGCCTGTTGGCTGAGGAGTAATGACTGTTCTTGAAGCTGGTTGTGAGAGTGCTGAGGCTCCTGTGCCTTTTTTCTGATGGCAGCAATGAGAAGGGCCTATTTCTGTGCCGCAGTGTTCTATGACTCTATACTTCACCAGCCAGGTTCCTAGTGAATTGGAGCAAAGCACTGATAAATTGGTAACAATCTCAGTCAAAACGACTGAACAAGTAACTTGCATAGAATTTTACCTTGTATCTAATATTGATTGCCCAATATTGAGGCCAAACTCCCAATTTTCCTAGGTAGGCTAAATCATTCCTGAATGATTTCCCCTTTTGAGTGCCATAACTTTAGAGTACATTGTAGTTACTGTAACAGAAAATTTATTACTTGTTTTGCTATTTGGTGATTTTCTAATTTGGTTCTACATACAAGTTTTTCTCTGTTTGTAATTTTACTTTCCAGGAGATGATAGATGCTGCTGTTGCCTTGCTCCTTGATTTGAAGAGCCAGTATAAAGCCATAACTGGAGTGGAGTATAAGCCAACTGCTGGAGGTGATGAGAGGAACAAAAATAAAAAAGAAAAACAAAACAAATCTGAGAAACAGAATAAATCTGAAAAATCAGAGGAACACAAGAAAAACATAAAAGAGCAGGAGCAAGGATCAAACAGTGGAGGTGCAGGTGAAGGTCAAGGGCCAAAGAAGCAGACTCGGTAAGTACAAATTACTCAAGACAAATTCACTTAAATTCTGCTCCAAATAGTAGAAACTTGCTTGACAGATCTTTAGTTGGAAGCAGGGTCGAAGCTGTTACCAAAATTAGATAATTCGTGCTCCCATTTGGCTCCAATCTGAAAATACCCCAAACTCGCAGACACCCCTTCACCCTCAGAGTACAAATATGGTCAGGAGTACAGCCCTGCAATCAGTTTATATTTGAGTGGGTTTTAAAATATTTTCCTTTTATTAGATGTCAGTCTTGTTAAATGCCCAAATAATGTCAAAAGTATTATACTTGCATGGCTACACCTGTGTGTATCTTTAAACTACACTCTATTGCTTGGACAACAGCAGGAACTGGGAACTTAAGATATTGTGATAGATTTGAAATAATTTACTATAGCTATAATCTTTCATAAATATTGTACTTGACATTCTTTTGGTCTTCGTGAAAGTGAGGGATATCTGCTAAAAATGTTGCAACCAGATGTCAGTGGAAGTTGGGAGTAGAATGGGCCATGTGCTAAATTAATTAATTCGTGCAACCATACTCGCATCTGAGAACACCTTCTGTGCATCAGTGTCCTTTTTACCTCATGTGTCCTGTGCTAAACTCTCTGTAGACTGTGTAACATTGAGATTATATATTTATTGCTGCCAAGAATTTGTACAGCTCTCGGAAATCTCCAAATGGAATACGACTGTCTAAATAATTAAAGGAGTAGACACGGTTAGAGTCAGTTCAACACCATCCTTCTATGTTGCATTGTTCCTCAAACTAAAATTGAGTGCCTCCCAAGGATGCTATGTAGAATTTGTAAAAATAGAAGAAATGGCACTTTGTGATTATGACTACGTTTTAGAACTAAAAAGGACATTATTACACACAAACCCAGTGCATTATTGAAATCCCTGTGATCACAGAAAAAATCTCCCATAATTTAATTTGGTCCATATATTTATATAAAAACACTGTCATCTATATTAACAATATGGATGAGAGTGTCTTGAGTGTGGTTAGTAATTTTGCAGATGGTATAGTGGACTATCTTACAGTTAGAAAATTAATTAAGTTTGCAGCAAGATCTAGATCAACTGGGAAAGTAGGCCAAGGAATGGCAGATGGAATTTAACACAGACAAATGTGAACTTCTGCATTTTGGAAAGTTAATCTAGGACTTGCACAGTAAATGACAGGGTCTTGGAGAGTGTTGTAGAATGGAGACCTGTTGATATAAGTACATGGCTCCCTGAAAGTGACGATATACAGAAGTTAGATGGGATAATGGAAAAAGTGTTGGTCATACTTGCCTTCCTCAGTCAGGATGCTGAGTACATGAGTTAGGATGTCAGTTCTGGTCATTTAGCTATAGGAAAGAACTCATTCAACTGGGAAGTGTGCACAAAAGATTCACAAGGATGCTACTGGGATTGGAAGGCTTGAGTATAAGGAGAGGCTGGATCAGCTAGAGCTATTTCTTTCCCCCTGCAGTGTAGGAAGTTGAGGAGTAACCTTACAGATTAAGCAAAATTATGAGGGGTATGGGTAAGGTGAATGTTGCAGTTTTTCCCCCCAAGGTAAGTGACTCTAAAACTAGAGAGTACAGACTTACGATGAGACGGGAAAATGTAAAAGGGAACTTCATGCAGAAGGTGGTGTGAATGTGGAATGTGCTGTCAGAGGAAGTGGTAGAGACAGGTACAATTATAACACTTTAAAGATGTTGACACAGAAATATTGGATATTACAGGTATATGTGCCAAATGCAGACAATGGGGGCCAGCTCATGTAGGCATCCTGTTTGGTATAGATGAGGTGGCTTGATGGACCTGTTTACATGGCACATAACTGACTTTGTAACTAGTGGCATTTAGCTTTGTCTTGTAGCCTTGAAGTTTTAGCAACATTTTTTAAAAAATGTGCATGAGAACCTTTTTTTTTAAAAAAGCACCATTTTGAATCTGCAAGAGTTTAAAGCATGAAGGTTGGAGTTAGTCAATTGTTAATTATTTGTTTCTTGGTTCCTCTTTATAGATTGGGCCTAGAAGCGAAAAAGGAAGAGAATCTGGCAGAATGGTATTCACAAGTAAGTCTATGTTAACTTTTCTTTTTGAGCACAGTAACATGTTCTAAACTGAATCCAATGTTTATTCCTGCATCTAGTTCTCAAAGAATTGGGAAATGTTTATTTGCATTTTTCAGTCGCTTGCCATTTTTAGTGGCGTCACTGAGCAAGGAAAATTACTTGCATTCGGTATCATTCTTTTAAATGGTATTTCAACTTCAGACTTTGTTCTGACCTAGCATAACCGGACTATTTTTAAAAACTCATTTTAAGTTGAGTGAACTAGTATTTCAAGGCTTTTCAGTATAATTAGTAAAACTGCTTTGAGATGTGCAGTAGTGAATTCCTCTGAGCAGTAATTTCATTTGGGTAAATTTGCTTTTTGGTCTACCTGAATGATAGTCCTCACTGTTAGCAACTGCCATGATGTTTCTTAGTCTATTTTTGATTCTTTGAAATCACCTGTTGTGAAGTTACATTTTTAACAATATAACTCAACTATAGTAGTCAATGTCTTTTTACTGCACACAATGTTTAATCATTGCAGAGAGAAAAATGTTTTTACTATAGTTCCCTTATAGAAGATTTCAGTTTGTTTTTTAATAAAATGATGTTTCATTTTTTAATTAAGCTGTTATTTAAATCCAACTTTAAACTTTTAAATCCTAAGTTGTTTAAATAGCTAAAAACATTGAAATTAGTTTTAACTTGTACAACATTGATTTCACACACACCAGTAAACCAGAAATAAATGGAGAAATCATGGGTATAATGTTTATGTTGGTTATCAATATGTTATTGCCACAGAGTCTAACTCCAGCCTGCATACAAATGAAGAATCAAAATATAATAATAAAGCATGGGATATAAACTTCTTTGAACTAGAAAAATAATAATACCATCTGTATTGCCAGATTACTGTTGCCTTTTGAGTGAACAGCCGTTATGTGCAGCAATTCTTTGCCACGGTCAGCTTTGGAAGCAAAATTTTATGTATATTTAAGGTAGAGTTTATGATAGATTCTTGATTGGTCAGGATGTGAAGGGATATGGGGAGAAGGCAGGAACTGGGGCTGAGAAGAAAATTGGATCAATCAGCCATGATTAAATGGTGGAGCAGACTTGATGGGCCAAATGGCCTAATTCTGCTCCTATATCTTATGGTCTTATTTGTTGAAAGGAAGTTTTTTTTGTCTTCTCAAAGGGTCTCTTTCTGTATTCAGGTCATTACAAAATCAGAATTGATCGAATATTATGATGTTAGTGGCTGCTATGTTCTCCGTCCATGGTCATATGCTGTCTGGGAAACCATCAAAGATTTCTTTGACCGTGAGATTAAGAAACTGGGTGTGGAAAACTGCTACTTTCCCATGTTTGTATCTCAGGCAGCCCTTGAGAAGGAGAAATCTCACATCGCAGACTTTGCCCCTGAGGTAAGAACAAATATACTTGAAAGTCCATCAGAACTCTAGTAGTGTTTAGAGATGTGTGATTCCATAATATAGTTAGTGTAAATTCCATAATTTGGACATGAGCTAAAATTTGGAATCTGGATATACCTGTGTAAATACTGAATTTCCCCCGGAACTTCATGTCATTAATTAATTTAAGGGTATAAAGACTTGTATATCAGCCTTGAATCTGTTGACAGTAATATCAGTCTAGGTTTTGATTCACTTGACCTGTCACTGATATGTTCATTTAAAACACATGATGATAAAGAATGTTTTGCTTCTTGAAGTAATCATTAATTTATTTCAAAATTAGGTAGCTTGGGTGACAAGATCAGGAAAAACAGAGCTGGCAGAGCCAATTGCTGTTCGTCCAACAAGTGAAACTGGTATGAAATAACTTAATCAAGTCTTTTATAGCCTTTAGCTTAATATACTTTGATAACAAGGAAGGTCATGAATATGAGTAGTGTATATCGTAATGCCCTCAAGGCATCTTGGTGATTAACAACTAATTGTGCAACTGTTGATAAATATAGTAACCAGCTTAAGCGCACAAAAAAGATAAATGACCTATTATTTTGACTTTGATCTTAACAGTTGACGATGAAGTGTTAAACTGTACGTTAGTAGAATCCTTTACCTTACAGAAAATGATGCCAAGTTCTCTAGCATTCACCTGAATTGGCAGATTTGGAGTTCTTTTCAGACTTTACTCAAAGCTCAGGATATAATAGTGTGATTGAATTCACAACCTGTTTCCTGATGATTGCAGATACAATTCAGTTTTACAGAATATTGTTGGCTCTGGACCGACCTTCCAATTAAATTAGAATTCCTTTTTAAAGTATCCTTTTTTCAGATATGATTTTTATAAAAAAATAAATGCACTGTGTCAAATAGGACATTCCCTCACTCTGAAAGCTAGTTACATTATTAAATAATATCTGCCAACTTCTTCCCTTTTCTTCTAGTAAAGTTCTCTAACTTCTACTTCTAATTGCATTCTCCAAAATAGTGAAAATGATGTTTTTTTTAAATGCCTTTATGAAACCCACTCAGAATTCTGGTGCATCTATAGTACATTATAATTATTTTTGCTCTCATAAAGAGCTCTAATTCTTTGAACAGAACCTCTTATACTTGCCATAGTGACATCAGTAATTAAAAAAAAATGCTAGGAAGGATTATCTGGTCAGACAGGATATTTTGAAGATAGATGGATCTTGGCTGTTTGACATAGCAAATATTTGAAAGTGATTATTCTCTGAAGAGAAACTAATAATGTCAATGATGCAAGCTAAATTTTCTCATGTTCACTTTGCTAGTTATGTACCCAGCCTATGCCAAATGGGTTCAATCACATCGTGATTTACCAATCAAGCTCAATCAATGGTGCAACGTAGTGGTAGGTATTGAAGGCAAAGTTTGTCTGCATTAATATATATTAATCTGTTTGTATTTCATGTCAAGTTTGATTGCACAAAGCTGTTATGGCCCTTCAGAATGCTTTTCTTGTTATCAATTTTCACTTTTAGGAACTTGGTTTAATCTTACTTGACTCTACTATTGACATGTCCTTTTGATAAGTTTCCTTCCTTACTCCACACAATATATGGGCCTATGATGCTCCCATCTGTGTAGATCATTTGAGGGTTTCTTATTTTTACTCCTAATGTTTAAAAGCTATTCTGATTTTTTTTTTAAAGCTTTAGCTATTCATAGAACTATAGAACATTACAGCACAGAAACAGGCCTTTTGGCCCTTCTTGTCTATGCAGAAACATTTTTCTGCCTAGTCCCACTGTCCTGCACCTGGACCATATCCCTCCATACACCTCTCATCCATGTATCTGTCCCAAGTTTTTCTTAAATGTTAAAAGTGAGCCCACATTTACCACTTCATCTGGCAGCTCATTCGACACTCCCACCACTCTCTGTGAAGAAGCCCCCCCCCCAATGTTCCCTTTAAACTTTTCACCCTTAACCCATGTCCTCTAGATTTTTTTCTCCCCTAGCCTCAGTGGAAAAAATTTATGTTTATCTTTGAGTTAGTACCTTGTGTTCAGTTTTTGCTGAAGTTGGCACATTAAGAGCACTTAACTGATTTTAGGAATTTGCTTACCTTGCATGGTCCTTCATCAGTATTAAATACATAAAATCATTCAGACTCGCTGGATAATCCAGTGGAGTTGTGCGTGGCACCATTGATATACTCAGAAAGTCGTTTCTTGCCTATAAAAGGAAGAAAAAAACAAAAGATAATCTACTTTCACCAAGTAGGAAAACTGCAGAGTAATTAATTTTGTTACCTCTCAAAAATAAACTAATTTCCATTCCAGCCCCCGAATCAACTTGCCTATTGCTGAAACAACATTTCTTTGCTATCTCAAAATTTGGCTTTTCTAATGCGTTCCTGTCACCATAAATGTGATTTCTGTTGTCTGACTGCATTGGTTCCTATTTAAAGTGATTTTGACATTTCTCCTAATAATTACAGGTTTCCCCCGCTATTCAAAAGTAGAGTGTTCCTTTGAAACCTTTTGTAAACTGAAATGGCGTAAAGCGAAGAAGCAATCACCATTAATTTATGTAGGAAAAATTTTAGAGCGTTCCCAGACCCAAAAAATAACCTACCATATCATACCAAATAACACATAAAACCTAAAATAACACTAATATATAGTAAAAGCAGGAATGATAAGATAAATACACAGCCTATATAAAGTAGAAATAATGTATGATGTACAGTGTAGTTTCACTTACCAGAATCGGTAAATTGCAGTTTCGTCACAGTTAAACATATGCTTATACGAATAACCACCTTCTGTAATTATTTTCTTCAGTTCTTCTGGGAACCTTTCGGCAGCTTCTGTATCAGCCGAAGCACTCTCTCCAGTAACCTTTCAGCTATGAAGCTGCCCTCACCTCAAAAACCGATCAAGCCACCCATGACCACCTTTAAATCCCACTTTTGCAACACTTTCATCACCATCGTCCAGTGCTGTCTGTTTCAGTTTATTAAAAAGACTGACTGATGTCTCCTTAAATATAAGATAACGGAACACCATGCTTTGCTCAGGGTGTGCGCTGCCTCTAATGGCTCACTGCAAAACAAACACTGAACGCTGTTTTTGCTTTTTGCCTTTTTCGTAAAAGCGGAAATCCTCTTCGGATTTCTTTCAGTTCACGAAAACCGGTACTAATATAGGTCTTTTGTAAAAGCGAAGTGGCGTAAAGCGAACTTTCAAAAAGCGAGGGATACCCGTATCAATATTGTCAATGAAGGTTCCTTTACTCTGCCACATTTACAGAATTCTAAGCTCTACTCCAGTTATGTATTTTTGATCATCTATAAATTTAGTTATTCATAAATGGTAGACAATCCTTTTTTTCTTGTCTTAAGCTGTGGATTGTATGACCTCTTTACCCATTCTCCTTTAAGGCAATTGTTGCCTCTTTGACTAAGATTTTGGTCACATGTTTCCTTTAGTAGAGGCATCTGGATGTAGGGGACACAATTTCAGAATAATGTACTCCCATTTTAGATGACGAGGAAGAGGATTAGAATACCTTGAAGTTCATCATCTCTGAGAGCTGTAAGACTAGAGTGATAATATATTCAAAGCAGATATTTAAATTTCAAGGGGAATGAGGGATTTTGAGAGAATGTAGAAAAGTTAGCATTAAGGCCAAGAATAACCATGATCTTATGGAATGGTGAAAGAGGCTTGAGGGACTGACTGACCCCTGTAATGTGTGTCAGATGTTGAAAGAAGAAGGTATAAATAAAGTATAATAATTCCTCAAACCCAGTCAAATTTGAATGATGGAATGAGGGTTTTCAAAACTTGGCCCAGCATCTGTTACTTTCTTTGTAAATACTTCTGAATATTAGGAAAACAAATTACTGATAACTAAATCCAGTCATTTGCTTCATGACCTTTTGTATGATGAATTTATATGTTGAATCCAAATTCTTGCAACCTTATGGCAGTTTTGTTGTGTTACCTCCAGTTTTATGGCATCCATGTATATTCATTTTTCTGATTTGTGACTTGGCTCTTTCATTTCCCACCTTTGATGGCAAAGCCCCCAGTGCCTTTGTCCCTACTCCTACATTCCAATCTTCAACTCCTCTACCTCGATACATTAGCACTTATGTTAAAGATGCCTTCTGCTTCTCTATTTTCTCAGTGTATTTTGCTATATTCTGCAATAGCCTTTGATTTTTCTAAACTTGATTATTGATCAGAGCGGCTAATTGTGTGATTACACCTTCTCTACAGCGCTGGGAATTTAAACACCCACAGCCATTTCTTCGCACTCGTGAGTTCTTATGGCAGGAAGGCCATACAGCTTTTGCTACTCGTGAGGAGGCTGCAGAAGAGGTAAAGCATTGAGAGGGTTGGAGTTCATAATTCCCAAGCAACATTATTTTGAATAACTTTCACCCATGTTGAATATGAAAACATTTTTGTTATAACAGTTGAGCACTTATTGGTATTAAATTGTTGTCCTACGATTCATTACCTGGACAGTGGCTTTGTGGTAACACATTAGTATCTACTGTATTAAAGCTTTGGGATGTTACTTGGTCCATGATGTTTCAGAGAAAGCAAATTTAGTTACTACTGAAATTTCAGTTTCAGCGTGCCAGTGGAGGGATCTGAATATTGACTACTTGCCAATTGTCCATCATACTGGCAATTAGTAGTCATTTAAACTTGTTAATTTCCCTGCTCCAGATTTATTTTTTGTTTTTCTTTTAGCATTTCTGCACTTAGTTAATTGGGAAAAATAATGCACTGGAATATAGTAAACATTTTTGAAACTTTATAGTCACTGAAAAGACATTCCCAGATAAGAAGGGTGAAAGCCGAAAAGACAACCTTTCTTTCTTTTCAAGTGCTAACTGATTTGCAAGTTACTGAGCATTCCTGTATTATCAACTGGTGGTTGTTGAAGATTTTATATTTTTGACCGATATTTTTGTGTAGGTTTTGCAAATTCTGGAACTCTATGCACGAGTGTATGAGGAATTGCTTGCAATTCCTGTAGTGAAAGGAAGAAAAACTGAAAAAGAGAAGTTTGCAGGTGGTGACTACACAACTACAGTGGAAGCTTTTGTATCAGCCAGTGGAAGAGCCATCCAGGTATGTGTGTATGGTAATCTAACCAGTATTTGTGCATCCAGAATTCTCAGGCAACTGGCAACATTCTTTTTTTTTAATCAAGTGTTATGCAAATTAAGTTGCAAAGACAGTTTTAGTTTATTTATCTTTATACAAAGGGATCGTGCATTTGTCAGTTGGTTAGCTGCAATATCCTATGAAGTTTTGACACCATGTGATAAGTGCTATCAATCATTTGATTTTTGCTGTATTTTATATTATTACTACTTTGTAAAATAATGGAATTGCAGTGTGTAACATTGTAATTTAAGGTAAGCTGATGACATATACATATTTAGCAACTTATTGAACGATTTATGCATAGAATACTAATGTGCGTGATGTACTGTGATGTTTCTCTTTAAGCAATCCTCATGTAACCAGCAACCAGCTAATCACCATGGATACTGAATGACTGAGAGTATACTGTAGTTAAGTTTCTTTATGATTTTGGATCAGTCATATCTTTTTTATATATAGTTTTTCACTGTTGGTCTAAAAGAGTACAGAATGAAATAGTTTGATTCTTATCTATAGTATGTATGAACTAAATTTCTCTTGAAAAATTAATGTATGGCTTTAAAATTGTAGGGTGCTACATCACATCACTTGGGACAGAATTTTTCAAAGATGTTTGAGATTGTATTTGAGGATCCAAAGAAACCTGGGGAGAAACAATTTGCATATCAAAACTCCTGGGGAATTACAACCCGGACAATTGGGGTCATGACCATGGTTCACGGTGATAACCAAGGATTGATACTGCCTCCGAGAGTTGCTTGTGTGCAGGTATGTGCTTAGTGATGTGCTAGGTGAGGAATAGACTTCAGAACTATATAAGGAACTTGTGGGAAGAGAGTGTCTGGAATTGTAGAATTATTAATGCAATAATCACCATTTAAATTTTATGTACATTAGGACAGCAGATTTCCTAGAGAAATGCACACAGAATATTGTTTTATGTTTTGTCTACACTTCTGATTGCTTTGGTAAACCAGCCAACATAATCAAAGACTCTGCCTATCCTGGGCATTCTCTTTGCTCCCTACTCCGAAAGGGCAGAAGATGCAAAAACCTGAAGGCACAGACTACCAGGCTCAAGGCAGTTTCTATCCCACTGTTATCATACTAAGGGACTATTCAGTAGATGGATTCTTGACTTCATAATCTAGCTTGTTCAACTTTATTGTCATTCAACTGTACGTACAATCTTCCTTGTTTACCAAGGTGCAATACACCATACAAACATCATATACAGCACATAAAATAATATTAACCGATTTTTAAAAAAAAAACTAATCTGTAGATGCACAAATATGTACTTTTTGGCAACATGACATAGTTAAATATACAACATACACTACTACTGGCACTGTCATAAATAATATGTCATCGGTAGTAACAGGCTGCTCAGAAGTCTCACATGATGTTTCAGCTTACTGTCATCCTGCATTGCACTTTTTCTGTAATTGTAACACTTTATTCTGCATTGTTATTGTACCTCAATACACTGATATGATCTGTATGGATAACATGCAAGATGATGTTTTCCATTGTACCACAGTTTCTGAAATGTTAGGGTATCAATTTTAGTAGTAACTAATAGATATTATATTCACATCTACTTTAGCAAAATGTAAATTTATCTGAATTTCCATTTTACCTACAATTAACAAAACAATTATTATCTTGCACTGAATAAATGCAAGTTAGTCATGTCTTTATAAGGAAAATCTACTTTTGGCTTAATGAGCCTAGCTGAGAATCGGTTACTTAAAAAGAATGATCTATTTATGAAGGTGAGAAATAATAGGTGAAACATTCTCTCCTGTCTAAAGCTGTTATTTTACGAGACTAGGTGAGAAACTAGCCCATTTCACCATGCCAGTATCTTTAACTTAATGAGCACAAAGTTCACAAATCAATGAGCATGCATCGATTTTATTTCACTATTAATTTTTTGATTGTAGATTATAATAATACCTTGTGGAATCACAAATACTCTTTCAGAAGAGGACAGGGAGTCATTATTAAAGAAGTGTAATCATTATCTTGATCTCCTGATTAATGCTGGAATCCGTGCTCGAACTGACTTGAGGGATAATTATTCGCCTGGCTGGAAGTTCAACCATTGGGAGTTGAAAGTAAGTAAATGTGTTTAAATTTGAATACAAGAAAGATTCACCTGATGAAGGGTGTTGGCCGGAAACATTGACTGTTTATTCTTTTCCATTGATGTTATCTGGCCTGCTGATTTCCTCTGGCATTTTTTATATGTTGCCAAAGACTTTTTGGCTTTGTTTCTTAAGTGCACTCTGAATTCAGCTCTATAAATTATAGGTTTTGAGGACGTGACATTTTTAAGTCAAAGAGAACTTTTTCAAAGCTGCTGTAATTCTAGAAACTCCAGTGTAAAAAAAAAAGTTAACTGTTGCAAATAAAACATGAAAATCAATTGTCAAACTGGAAACTGAACACAATTTTATGTAAACTAAAAGTTTTTGCAGTAGGATAAATTGTGGACACTTTTTGGGGGAATAGTCTGAATGGCAAATTGAACCACTTGTATAGGCTGTGAAGCCTAAGTGGGAGAATCCAGAACTGAGTGAAAGTCGTTACTCTCTCATTTTGGTTGTGCTATGAAGTTGGATTGTGTTTGGAATCTATCAGAGATGTCAACATCCCACAGTTTTCAATCTGCCTGCTGGAGCCATGACACCATCAATTTCAGTGAAGGTACAGTGGCTGAGGGGAAGAAGTGATTTTAGAATACATATTTGGAATTGATAGAATTTAATAATTAACTGTAGTGTTTTTCAATTATTTTACTGTTAATTGTTTTTAAATAGTGTTGAGTTTAATAGTTTACATTACATAGCCACTCAGTCTTTTGTCAGCCAGTTAGCCTTGGGCAGTTAAATAGCAAGAAGTCAAAGCAATGTAAAGCTATGCTAATCAAAAGATGGGTTTGGTGATCAAGTTGTTCCTATGAAGGATGGCTGGTGTAATAATTTGTTCTCTCTCATCTCCTTAATGGTTCTCTTGCACATGTGCTTGTAAGAGAATGCATTCTTTAATCTGAACTTCAAACCTTTGCTACATGCAGGAATAGTCAGCTCTTTCCTCAAAAAGTGTGACTAGTAAATCTATTTAGTGAAATAAGTCAATAAACTTTTATGCTGCTTTAATCTTCTTGCAAAATGGATTTAAATGGCCAGTTCAACCATTCTAAAATAAGAATGTTATCAAATGCAACTAGTCAGAATTGGAAATTTCCACCAAACAGAGTTCATAGTGTATTATGCATAGTATACTATGATACATCATAGTATATTAATCATCCTGACTCTTTATTTTAACTCTATAGGTACTGTCTTTGTTTCCGGCAGTTCCATTTTTGTTTAAAATTTAGGGCATCTGAATCATTTTGCTTTTATGTTCCAGTAAATACAATTAGAGCTCAAAAGTTTTATTTTTATTCGATGATGGTTTAATCAACACATTGCAAGCACTATGGACATTCTCCATTTAGTTATCACCCCTGATACTTCTATCCAGTTTATTGCTTCATAAGCAACTATTGCACAGCTAACCCAACATCTGTGTATTTCAGTACTATAAAATGGTGCTATTTTCAACAAGTTCAAAGTAAATTTATTATCAAAGTAAATGTATGTCACCACATACAACCCTGATACATTTTTCTGCAGGCATATACAGTAAATCCAAGAAACACAATATAATCAATGTAAAACCATACCCAACAGGATGGAGAAACAACTAGTATATAAAAGACGACAAACTGCAAATACAAAATATAATAATTAATAAGAAATAATTATCGAGAACATGATATGAAGAGTCCTTGAAAGTGAGTCCATAGGTTGGACGAACAGTTCAGTGATAGGACAAGTGAAGTTATCCCCTCTGGTTCAAGCGCCAGATGACTGAGGATAATGGCTTACTGAACCAGCTGGTATGAGTCCTGAGTCTCTTGTACCACCTTCCTGACATCATCATGGCCAGGATGGTGGGTGTCATTGATGATAAATGCTGCTTTCCTGCTATAGCACTCCAGTTCTCAAAGGTAAAGAGGGCTTTACCCATGAAGGACTGGGCTATATCCACTACTTTTTGAAGGATCTTGTGATCAAGGGCATTGGTGTTTCAATACTAGGCTGAGATACAAGGCAACATTCTCTCCACCCCACATCTGTAGAAGTTTATCAAAGGCTTAGATGACGTGCAACTTTCTAAGGAAGTAAGAGTAGCTCAGAAGAAGTATATTTAGAGGGGAGGTGTACTAAGATGTTCTCCTTTCTAATTTTAGGGTGTACCCATCAGGCTAGAGGTTGGACCACGAGATATGAAAAAACAGCAATTTGTAGCCGTCAGAAGAGACACTGCTGACAAACTTACAATTCCAGAGGCTGCTGCTGAGAAAAAGCTGAAGAATCTATTGGAGGAAATCCAAACCAATCTTTATAACAGGTACAAATGAGCAGAAAGTAGTTGTAGTAGGCCCCCGTTAGTCTTGATAAACTATGGATTTGCACCTTGGAAAGTTTCCAGAACGCAAGCCTGGGCAAGGTTTTTTTTATGAAAGACCGGCGGTTGCCCAAGCTGCAAGTCTCCCCTCTCCACGCTACCAATGTTGTCCAAGCGAGGGGCCGTACAGCTTGGCACTGGTGTTGCAGAGCAATGTGTGGTTAAGTGCCTTGCTCAAGGACACACACACAAGCCTCGGCCAAGGCTCGAACTAGCAACCTTCAGGTAACTAGACGAACGCCTTAACCACTTGGCCTCGCGGCAACTCAAAAAGTAGTAGTCCCATAAGTATTACATTGTACAAATGTGAATTATTTGCGATACCTTGCCAGCTATTGGGCCATTTTTATTAAGGTAAGCTCTTTCTCAGACATCTGTAGAAGGTGTAAAACAAGAGTAGAGCACAGTGCATTACCATTTCGGATTCCTGCCTAAGTAAGATGATCCATGATTTGGAAAATATAATTCCTTGCTTTTTAAATGCCATGAGGACAGACCTTTAGAGCAAGGAAAGATCACTCAGCCCTCCAGACCCTACTCCCCCATTACCACTGCTGCACAGTGGCCACAGTATATACTAATCTACAAAATCCAAAGTGATTAATTGCCCATGCTATTTTGAACATCACCTCTACCACCAAGAAAGACAATGGGAACTCGTGAAAGGGCACATCACTACCTTGTGATCCCTCTCCAAGATGTACCTTGGAAATGCAATAAAATGTTGTAGTTTTGCAAATCTGCAGTCAAAATCCACCAATCAAGTATCCCTTTCCCACTGTCATCAACTCCCAATGAGACTTAAGGTTTCTGTTATGCTAATGAAGTCATCAGTTAATATCTCAACTTGGACAATTCCTGGGAGTGTTTCTCCCTTAGTTTTAGAAGTCTGACATTTTTGAATGAAAAACCCAGCTCATCTCCACCCAAGCCATCTCCTAATAGTAAAATATTAAATGCCCCCTTAATAGCCAGGGTTGGTTCTTTCCATCTGGAGAGGATTCTGGATAAATAAATGTCCCATTCAGCTGTTTAAAAACTCTGCTGCTGAAGTAATCTGTGGGAATCAGTGGAGAGTCAAAGACGTTCAGGATTTAGGGAATTCACAGCCATTAAAGGAATGTATCTTCCATGAAAGGCTTTCATAACGTAGCCGAGTCTAAATCCTGAAGTTTGTAACCCATTAGCATTGAGGGAACACCTTTTAAGTTGTTCAACATAGTACCCCAACACCACCTTCTCAAGCTATAGGGACTAGACAACAAATGCTGACAAATTATAAAAATACTTTTCAAAAGAAAAGATTGGGCTTTCTAACTTTTTAGTTGTAATTTCTTGTTTTTTATTTCTCTAGGCACCTGAAAAATCAGTGTTAACTCAATTAAAGAATTGGGAGACATAGATTTGATTGGCATTGCCTGTTTTAATAAAATTGTGCTATACTGTGTTCTCCAATACATGGAAAAGTCCATGTATTGTTGATTATTTCTACTGTTACTTTGAATGGCTGAGATCACTGAATCACTTCCAAAGTTCTTACTATACTATAAGCTGTTGTGCTTCTTCACAGTTAAGATCCTATGCATAAGCTGTTGTGCTTCTTCACAGTTAAGATCCTATGCATAAGTGGGATAAGCTAGGCATAACAGGTGCTGTGGACTTGAGGAGATAAAAGCCTACTTAGGTATATTTTGTAATCTTTACTGACCATTTTGTATTTCATTTGTATTATTATAAGGGCTGCTCGGGATCTAAAGGACCATATGGTTTTGGCTGACACAATGGAACAATTTCAGCAAGAGTTAGATTCAGGAAAGGTATGATCTCGCTTTATTACTGCCTGCTTTTCCTGATAGTTAGTACAGTTGGTTTGTACCTGATGTGGGTTTATACTGGAATGCAAGCAAATCTCGAGTAATTCCTAGCCCTGCCTTTTTTTTCTGTCAGATCTTGTATTAGCAGAGTCTCCATACAGTCTTCTGAAATGCAAGTCTTTTAGCTTTGTCGCTACAGTTTGGCATTAGCATTTGCAAGCCAATGTGTAAGTGGAGTGAAATATAATACAAAGAAACTGAATTGTCATGTTGGTTAATGGCAGAGTTCAGAAGAAACTTGGTATTTGTTTTTATCAAAACCTGAAGTAGTTTTCCATTTGAAGGATTATCACTGATTGTAGTAATAAAATTTTACATTACTGTCTCACATTTCAGATTGTGCAGATTCCTTTTTGTGGAAGCATAGACTGTGAAGATTGGATCAAGAAAACAACAACTAGGTAATTACAAACAATGTGTTGTTAAATGTTTATGTAGTGTTGCTGTCTAATGTATTTGCACCATGGTTAAAATTTCAACATAAAAATTATCTAGAATTGATTCTTGGATACATTTTTTTAATATATAAAAGTGGGTTTATATTAAGCAACTGTTAAAGCTATCTACTGCCCTGGGTGAAGAGAAAACATTTTGTGACATTTTGAAAAGAGTGAACTGATCCTACAGGAGCCATAGCTAATATCTCAATTAATATTATCAAAAAGAACAATGTGCTTTCTACTTATTGCTGCAATCAATTGGGCTGTCATACCATCATTTAATACAACAGTGAATAAACTTGTTAAATGTATTTCAGTGGCTGTTATGTACTTTTGGACATTGTGTAAAATACTATCAGAATTGGGTTTATAATCACTATGTTGTGAAATTTGTGGCAGCAGTAAAGTGAAAGAAACATAAAATAACTAAATTACAAAATTAATAAATAGTACAAAAACAAAGAAATAATGAGGTGGTGTTCATAAGGGGGAAGAAGCTGTATTTAAATGACTGTGGGTTTTCAGGTTCCTGTACCTCCTTCCTGATGGTCGTAACAAGAGAGTGCATGCCCCCAGATGGTGAGGGTCCTTAATGCAAGATTGTTCTTGCATTTTGCACGTTCTTTAAAATATTTTGCCACTTTTTATTTACAAATATCAATTGTGTACAATAATAGCTACCGGTAATTTATTCTTTCACATGCAAGTTTAAGCAACTATGCCATTTTTGAATAACAATAATGTTCTTACTTCTATGCTTCAGGGATCAGGATATTGAACCTGGAGCACCATCCATGGGAGCCAAGAGTCTGTGTATCCCTTTCAAACCTCTTCGTGAATTAAAACCTGGAACCAAATGCATCAGTGGGAAGGAGCTTGCTCAACATTATGTACTTTTTGGTCGCAGTTACTAATGAAGATATGAACTGTGGGGAAAAATCATGTCTTTGTCTGTAAATGTTTTTATAAGAGTAATGAATGAGTTACTTTCATCTTTTTGTGTATTTTTACCTAGTTATAAGAAATCAACTATGATTAACAAATACAAAACCCTTAGAGCCTATTAAATGTCAAAAATAAATCTTGAACAGGTACCCTACTTAACATTAATAAACATTTAATGAATATATTTCTTTGTTCTTTTTTGGTTTGAATGGCATAATTTATTGGTTTTAATACTTGTGGGTCAATAAAAAGCAAAATTCCAAACTATATCTTACCAAAAAGCTAATTAAAATGTATAAACATTTCTAAAGGTTGCCAACACATCTTTTGTAGCAATCTTAACACAAAAGACATTATTACCTTCCACTTGTTTTCAATATTCAGATCTTTAAAAATGTTGCAAGTGACTCACCTCCTTGTGATCATGTAAATGAACCATTTTCCCTCCTGATTGAAAATTGATATTGTGAACAGATCTTTCTCCTTGATTACCATCCATATATTTATCAAATCTTCTGTTGGTATTTCTCCCCTCAAATAAGGAACAATGCTAAAGTACTCAGACACTTGACAATTGACATTCTCATTTCCCATCCTTCTGACCAGTCATTGAATCTGTTATTTGCTCCAAATTTGTACTCATCTTTTCTCAAGTATCCTCAAATGTAGCTAAATAAAGCCTCAGCAAAATCCCATTCTGTGAGAACAAAAATAAATTATTTTATCTGCTCCTCAATGATATTCACACCAACACCCATTCTCCACCATTGTTGAGTTAAATGAGAATGCTCTTAAGTTCAGATGTAGCCTGAAAATAGTCTGATTTCATGTCCTTGTCACTTCTGTATTACTTTATTGTCTGAACTTCTGACTGTCTTTGGCCCCCAATATTTCTCAGCCATATGACGATGTTCAAGAACATGTGCCAATGTGGCATCGCTCTCTATGTGCAAATTGTTATCAAACTTCACCTCACCATCTTTCTCGATCAGAACTAAGAGTGTAACCTGCAGGGTAGAAAAAAAATACAACTAGTGGATGTGGTATTTGATAACGTGCAAGAGTTAAATCAATTAGGATAATAAATTAAGTGGGAAATAAGTTAAAGAGTAGAAGACTAGGACTAAGTCATTTTTAGGTTGGCTGGTGGTTACAGATGGGTATCACAAGGATTAGTAGTGGGACTTGCAGTTATCTTAATCAATCATTCAGATGAAAGGACAATATTAGCAATAGAAAATTAATTAATTGGTTTACCAAGACAGTGAGAAACTTTGTCTTAAATGCCACCCTAGAGATCATTTCAAAACAATGTATGGTTGTGGAATATGTAATAAATCTTCAAATGGAAACATTTTTAATTGATTTTTAAAAAAGTTGGCCGGTTGAGTACAGTGTCAGGATCATTATTGGAAGAATAACAAAACTTTAAAATATGAATCTTTTTAATTATGTGTTTGATTACAGAGTTCTCAACATAAAGGTGTAATGTGCAATTAGGAAACCAAAGGGATTGAAAAGGAATATTAAGAATTTGGTGAGGTAATGTCTAGAATAGGGTGTGCAGTTTCTGTCACTGTACATAAGGAAGGACATGTTCAAATCTTTTAGGGTGCAGTTCAGAATTTTATCTAGTCTGTGGCTAAAGTGGGGACCAAGGTCTCCGTCAAGGCCCTCCTAATCTTCTCTTTTGCCCTCTCAATAATCTGAGATAGATTCCATCCCATTTTGGGGACTTATCCACCAGACTGGCCTACAAGAGCCACAATTCCATGATATCAGCATGCCATAGAATATCAGCATACTCCTTCCTGATCTTATTATCGTTGATGACCTTCCTGTTGAATGTTGAAGCAATGTACAATTTAGTATCTGCCTACTTCCTCTGACTCCAGGCATAATTTCACTCCTTGATCCTTGAGTGGTCTTGCCCTCTCCCTACTTGCCCTCGTGTATGTATAAAATGGCGAGGGATTCTCTTTAATCCTACTTGCTAAGAACATTTCATGTTACTTTATTCAGAATCAGTTTTAATATCATTGGCATATGTTGTGAAATTTGTTAACTTAATGGCAGCAGTACAATGAAATGCATGATAAATATAGGAAAAAAACTGAGTTTCATGAAGTTTATATGTCTATTGGTTAAAATAAGTAGTGCAAAAAACCAGAAATAAAATAGTAGTGTTCATGGGTTCAATGTCCATTTAGAAATCGAAGGGATTTAGAAATCTCTTCTGAATCCCTGCTCTGTTCTCTCGTGGTTCTTTAAGGCTCTGTCTGTTTTCAAATTTCTAAGACTCCCATATGCTTCCTTCCACCAAAGCTCCAATCACCTGGCCAGGGTCATTTCCCAATATGAGGTCTTGTATGCCCCTTTCCCTAGTTGGACTGCCCATGTAATGTGTCAGGAAACCCTCCTGGATGCACCTAACAAATTCTGCCCTATATAAGGCTCTACCACTAAGGGAGTCCTAGTCAGTTTTGGGGGAGTTAACGTCACCCATCAAACTTGTTGCTTTTTCATATTTCCATAACCTGCCTTCATATTATATCTTCCTCTGTCTCACAGTGGTTACTGGGAGGCCTACAGTATAACCCCATCATAGTGATTGCATCTTGAGCTTCCATATTGCTTCACAGCACAACACCTCCAGGTCTTTGCTGCTGTAATGTTATCCCTGGTCACCCACTCGCCCAACTCTTTTACATCCCTCTGTATTGCATCTGAAATGGTTGAATCCTGAATGCTGATCTGCCACTCCTGCCCTTAGCCAAGTCTCTGTAATAGCTCCAACAATATACTAATTCAGGCCCTGTGTTCATATGCCTTAACCATAATACTGTTAGCACTGAAATAAATACACAAGCCCATTGCCCCATTTACTTGGTCCTACATGTCCTTCCTTTCAGACTTGTTTGACCTACTTTCCCATTAATCCCTCCAATTGCTGAGTTCCTGCTTCCTTGCCAAACTTTTTTAAACCCTCATTAGCAACCTAAGTGGACTCAAGGCAACATCAACACTAAGGACCTTTGCTATCTGGGACTTGTCCTCTTTTCATTGCTGTTATTGGGGGTAAGGTACAGGACCCTGAAGACCCATTCTCAGTAATTTAGGAACAGGTTCATCCCTCTGTCATCAGATTGCTGAACAGTTAATTTGTTTTTAGTTGCACTATTTGTATATAACTATAATGTCTTTGAACAGTACTGCTACCAAAAAACATAACAATTCATAATATACAAGTCAGTGATGATGATTCTGATTCTGAAGATATTGGTGCCGCTCGAGGTTGGGTACAACTGTTCTCCTTGTATAGGTTCCACCTGCCTTGGAAGAGAGTTCTTCCTGAGGTTCTGCCTCCTGTACCAGCTGCTTAGACACTTAGTTAACTGTACTATCTTCCAATTTTCTTGCCTTACTAGCACATGGAAGAACAGGAAATGATCCTGAGATTGCACCCACTAGTCGTCCTGCTTTTTAACGTTATGCTTAAATGCCAGGTTTTCTTTGCAGGACATCATCTATCTTCCTGCCTATCTCCTTGGTGCCAATATGGACAAAGACCTCTCTTACCTTTCAGAATATTCTGTGCCCGTGTAGGGCTGGCAGCAGTGAGGAACATACCACCATGGAGACTCGCTTGTGCCACTGAAATGCCTATTTGTGCCCCTGACTAAATGTCTCCCTATCCCTGTCCCTCATTATCTGTGCCCCTATTACTATTGCATGTGTGGGACATTGCAGTACGACAGAGCTGGTGTCATTTTCTCCAATGAGGCTCTTCTTCTCTCCCCACCTCCACCCCACTAACAGTATCCAAAATAGTGTGGCATACTTGAGTAGGGAACAGCCACAGGAGAACACTGTCCTCCTGGCAGTCGTTTATCTGACTGAACCTTTGGTGTGACCTGAATCTCTTGTCTATAATGTTAACTGCCTCCTGTTTGTTTCTCAATGAGTCTGAATGTTCCTTCAACTGATTCATGCAGTCTGAGAAGAGTTTTTAGTTGAGCACACTTACTGTATCTTCAACAGGGACACTTCAACTCTCTGATCTCCCACATCTCATAAAGAGGTGAATACCACCCCACTCACTACCATCATGGCCCATTTTACCAACTAGCAGAATTAATAAGAAGGAAAAGAATAAAGATATCTTGCCTTCCTCACCAAAGCCTGGTTTGACCTTAGCAGTACTTCCATCTCAAGGCTGCCCTTCTCAAAGTTGCCACCTGCTAAATCTTGCCTCCCTTTTATTCAACTGTTGGGCCTCACAGTAGGAAAGCTAGCAGCTTTTCAAGTGATTCACAGATGCTCCTCTTCTAGGTCTCAGTAAGATATTTTAAGTTCTAACATTAAAATATCATTTAAGTAATCTGGTTAACTTTTAAAAGTTTTTGGATACTTTTCAAAGTTTGTATTGTAGACTTGTGTTTTTTTTTGCCATTTCTTTGTTCTTAACCTACTTCCATTGTTCTGTTCCTATTCAATATTTCTTTAAATATTGTCATCAGATAAATAAAATTCACACACAAGTTTCTAATGCAGCAAAGCAACACAGAAGTCGCAGGAGGGAAGCCAATGGCACCCATCGTTAAAGTATTCAAACCTATTTAAAATTGCTGCCACTGATTTTGACATTGGGAAAGGCACATACCTACTTGAGAATATGTAGAATTAGAATTGCAGCCCACAGCATCAACTTATTATTCATTTCCATAGATGCTGCCTGACCTGCTGAGTTCCTCCAGCATTTTGTATGTGTTGTTCTGGATTTCCAGCATCTGCAGAATTTCTAGTGTACATAAGAATATGTTAGAGACCAGCATAGTCTGCTCAGCCCCTCAAACCTGTTCCACCATACATTAACAACATTACTGATCTGGCTGTAACTTCAGCTCTATATCCCCACCTATTTCCATAACATTTAACTCTTGTTTATCCATAATATCTTCCACTAGAAGAGTCTTCCAACACTACTTGCGCTGCCCTTTGAGGAAGTGAGTTTGAAAGTCATGACCCTCTGGAATGGAAATTTTCACCTTATTCATTTGTCTTGAAGGGTGACGCCATAAAGTTTTAACAGTGACCCATAGTTCTACATTGTTGCACAAGAAGAAACATCTCTATTCTACCAACAGCGCTCATAATCTAAACTGTTTCAATCAATTTGCCTTTCATTCTGCTAAACTTCAATGGATACTACCACCCCCCCCCCCCCCCCATACAGTCTGGATATTCCAGGGAAGTGTCTGATATCATTATTTCAAAAGGGTAAACCGGTGTTTCGGAGTTTGGAACACTCAGGTCAGGCAGCATCTGTGGAAAGAGGAAGAGAATTAACTTTACACTTAAAATACTGTGCATTAGAATTCTCTGTTTGCCTTTGTATCGATCTTTGTCTTGTTAGGTCAATAATCCATTTAATATTCCGACCATCGCACTGCAATTTCCAGTGATCGATACTGTTACTGGACCATAGTTGTTAATCCAGCTCATGTTATTTCATTCAGGGAATCTGCACGAAATTTGGTTGATGAAATATTTGCTTTCCTTGGAATAATGTAACGATCAACCACGACCGATGTAGCAAAACATTTCATCACCAAATATTATCAAACAAAATTCATTTTTGAGGCAAGTGAGTTAATATTACGGCAGAGCTTATAAAAATGTCTTGCAAAGGAAAAGGTTTGGAGCGAAAGTGGAACAACCACTGGACAAACAACATTCCTATTACAAACACACCCACGCCCACACGGCGAGTTTTTAAAGGCGTGTTTTGGTTTTGAGAAATGCTGTTTCAGGTAGATTTCCCCACCTTCTTCCCACCCCTCCCCTCTCAATTTCAACCAGGTTTGACATCCAACGCATGATGGATCTGTGCAGGGTGTAACAATTGTTATGCCGTTGGCCCCCTCCTTTGTGAAAATCGCAAGAACTCTAGTTAAGGGGGGGTCAGCTGACCCAAAAGAGAGACGTGCGGAAGACCACGTTCTCTCAAGAAGCAGACTAACGGTGACTTCGATTATCGTCTCATGGAAACCACGTGAAAAGCCCTCGGGCAAAGTGGGCTGGTTAAGAGAAAGATCGCATTACCTGCAACTTGATTGATACCTGCGATCCCGTGAAGAAGTATAAAGGCGGGTCTGAGGGGAGGACCCTCAGATGCACCCAGCAGACACGAGATCGATTCCCGTGGGAGCGGGACGCCATTTTGAAGGAAGCTACGTGCGCTAGATTCCGACTTTGAATCTGTGGCTAAAACCAACGAAAGACTGCTTTTAAAATAACAACGGGGAAGTCTGCTCCCCTGATTCCAAGGATTTGCTCTGCCAAGACGACGGGCAAGTGTGCATCTTTTCTAAATTGTAAAGGAAAAAGCCTGCAAACTTCTGAGTGACTCTTAAGACTTCCGTTGGACTCAGTATTACCCCCCTAGACAACTGTAGAGCTTATTTCTGATTGATTATGGTTACACCGGTGTTTTAGATTGAGTTTTGACGATTTGAATGTTTTGTATTAACCATACATTTGTGCCCTTGTTGAATAAAACGTTTGAAAATAGTAGCATCCGACTCAGCTGATCCATCTATCTTTGCTGGTAAGTTACCTGGTTACGGGGTTTACGTAACAAGTGGGGGCTCGTCCGGGATTTAAAACCAAACGGGAGGGTCAGTGAATCGGGCTGTAAGTCCAAACTTAAATCTGGTTACGCAGGTAGTCAGACGAGAAACCAGCAAAGATGGATGTGCAGGAATTTATGGGAAACCCGACGGTAGGGGCGCTATGGAAAGCTACAAAATCAGACTTAGTAAGTTTGGCGCAGGCCTTAGACCTCACAGCGGTGAAGCCAGCAATGAAAAAGCAGGAAGTGCGAAGGGTCATACAACAGCATTACGTTGGGAAGAAGGTGTTTACAGCTGAGGATTTGGAAAATATTCCCGAAAGGAGATTAGTGAGTGGGACAAATCAGGCAGAGTTGGAGAAAGCAAGGCTGGAATATGAGTTTAAAATAAAGCAGCTAGAAATAGAAGCAGCTCAGAAGGCTGCAGAGAGAGAAGCCGAGAGAGCCGAGAGAGAAGCCGAGAGAGCCGAGAGGGCAAGAGAAGCCGAGAGAGAGCCGAGAGGGAAAGAGAAGCCGAGAGAGAAGCCGAGAGAGCCGAGAGGGAAAGAGAGCAGGTGTTCAAACTAAAGCAGCTAGAAGCAGAAGAGAGAGAGAAACAAAGGAACTATGAATTGGAGCTGGACAGGCGAAAACAAGAGCGAAGAACTCAAGGGGGAGAGAGAGAGGAGGGGTTTGATATTAGTCGGGCGTTGAGGTTGGTCCCCCCGTTCGAGGAGACGGATATTGATAGTTATTTCTTGCTCTTTGAAAAGGTGGCAGAGAATCAGCAGTGGCCCAGAGAGCAATGGGTGGCGTTGTTACAAAGTGTGTTACGAGGAAAAGCACAGCGGGTATATGCCGCGCTGCCCACAGAAAGGGACGGGAATTATGATCAAGTAAAGGAGGCCATTCTCCGAGGTTACGAGTTAGTACCTGAGGCGTATAGACAAAGGTTCCGAAATTTAAAAAGAGGGTGGAATCAAACGTATACCGAGCTAGCCCATGAGAAAGGTGTGCTCTTGGACCGTTGGTGCACAGCTGAAAAGGTGGCCGAGAACTATGGGCGTCTCAGGGAGCTAGTTTTGATTGAGGAATTTAAAAGTTGCGTTCCGGAAGAGATCCGAATGTATTTAAATGAGAGGACGAATCAGTCCATCTCGGAGATGGCTAGGCTCGCAGATGAATATGCCCTAACCCACAAGACAAAGTTTTCCTCGCCAAAAAGTTACCCGAGAGACCGTCGGAATGGTAGGGACAGTCCGCCGGCTAAGGGAGAAACTCCACCGGGAGCTAGCACAAAAAGTGAGGATAACAGACAGGAAACCTGGAGATCTCCTGGTTTCAACTGTTTTAATTGTGGAAAGGTGGGACATATTGCATCAAAAATGCACTGCTCCGAGGAAGGAGTCGGAACGAGGGAAAGCAGCTATTTCCATAGGCTGTGTTGCGTCGATCCGAAAATCGACAAGCAGGCCCCAGACAGATGGAATACAGGAGGGGCGGGAGACATTTAGGTCCGAAGGAACCGTGGCTTTGAAGGAAGGGGATCCCCCAATTCCCGTACGAATTTGGAGAGACACGGGGGCGGAACTATCGTTAATTAGCCGTAATGTGTTAAAATTCGGCCCTCGCACGGGGGAGGTAGCCCTTAGAGGTATCGGGAACCGAACCGAGGTCGTGCCTTTGCATAGGGTCTTTCTAGATTGTGAGTTGGTGTCGGGACCAGTAGATCTGGGGGTCCTGCCGGAATTGCCAGGAGAAGGAGTGGACGTCCTTCTGGGTAACGACCTAGCGGGTGGGAAGATGGGTGCCGCCGTGAAGCTGACCACCCAGCCCGTGAGAGTTGAAGACCCTCCCTCAGAAAAAAAATTCTATCCCGCATGTGCGGTCACTCGCAGCATGTCGAAAAGGGCTGCTGAGACCGAGAGCGGGTGGAATCTGGCCAGTTTTGATTTGGCCGAAACTTTTTTACCGACTCTGTACCAACGAGAGTCCGAGGAAGGGAAAACGGAGAGTAGGGAGGAACGAGTGGGAAATAGGGAGGAGGTAGACCGGTCCTTAGCCAGAAGAGAGTTTGTACGGGAACAGAATGGTGACGAGGAGCTGGTAGCCTTGAGAGAGTCGGTTCTCTCCGAGACTGAACTGGAGGCAGAGCCAGAGGGTTATTATCTCCAGGAGGGGGTGTTGATGAGGAAGTGGAGACCCCCTGCGGTGCAGGCCGATGAGGACTGGGCGGTGCTACATCAGATAGTAGTCCCGAAAGTATATCGGAACGACATTCTTGACTTAGCCCATAAGGGACCTTTAGGCGGGCATTTAGGAATAAAGAAGACCGTGGAGCGGGTTCAGAGGGAATTCTATTGGCCCAATCTGAGGAAAGATGTTACTGAGTATTGTAAAAGATGTCATACCTGCCAGGTGGTGGGTAAGCCGAATCAAGTTATCCCTAAGGCCCCCCTCCGACCTATTCCCGCATGTGAGGAGCCTTTCTCCCGAGTCATTGTGGATTTTGTGGGACCCTTACCTAAAACTGCGAGTGGGCGGCAGTATATCATGACCCTGATGTGTGCCGCTACACGATTTCCCGAGGCCGTGCCTCTGGGTAGTATTAGGACCTCTGCGGTGGTGAAGGCCCTTATCAAATTCTTTACCACCGTGGGGCTACCCAAGGAGATACAATCAGACCAGGGAAGTACATTCACGTCGAACGCATTTCGGCAGATGATGACCCAGCTCGGGGTGAGGCAGATTATGGCCTCTGCGTACCACCCGGAGTCACAGGGAGCGTTGGAAAGGTTCCACGCTACCCTAAAGACCATGCTTAAAGCTTATTGCCAGGAGAACGTTCGAGACTGGGATGAGGCTTTACCCCTTTTGTTATTTGCCGTAAGGGATACAGTCCAGTGCTCCCTGGGGTTCAGTCCGTTCGAGCTGGTTTTCGGTCACAGGCCCAGGGGACCCCTAACCCTACTGAAAGAAAAATGGTCTAACCCGACCGCCCAAGTCAGTGTGGTCGACTATGTGCTGAAATTCCGGGAAAGACTGCGTCAAGTATGCGCCTTGGCAAACGAAAACCTTAAAGCCTCTCAGGAAAAAATGGGTCAGTGGTATAACCAGAGAGCGAGAGAACGAGAGTTTCACGTGGGCAACCGGGTCCTGGTCCTATTCCCGGTAGCTACTCACCCCCTGGGGGCGAGGTTTCAAGGACCATATACAGTGCGTAAGAAAATAGACTCGCTGAATTACGTGATCGAAACCCCCGACCGACGAAAGCCGACCCAGTTAGTTCACGTGAACATGATAAAAGGGTATCACGAACCCACCCCCCCCCCCGGTTGTTGGCGCGGCTATGAAAGCCGATGAAGTTGGGGGGGACGGTAAGGAGGAACCAGAACGGTTCGACAAGATAGGTATAGTCCCTACCAGATTAGAGAACTCTGTCGTATTGGCGAATCTTGCGGGTAAAGTTGGCCACTTAAAGCCTGAACAGCGGGAGCAGGTAATACAGCTCGTTAACCGGCATGCAGACTTATGCCCAGATGTTCCCCGAAGGTGTAATGGGACACAACATGATGTGATAGCTACCTCAACCCAACCTATTAAACAAGCCCCTTATCGGATGAATCCTGAGAAAAGCCAGCTGGTAGAGAAGGAGATTGAACATATGCTAGCTGCTGGGATAATCCGCGAATCCTCATCTGCGTGGTTGTCCCAAAGCCGGACGGGACCATACGATTCTGTACCGATTATCGGAAGGTCAACGCGGTTACCCAGACCGATGCTTACCCTCTTCCCCGGGTGGATGATTGCATTGATCAACTGGGGAAGGCAAGGTACATCACAAAAATTGACTTGCTAAAGGGGTACTGGTGCGTTCCTTTAACGGACCGGGCTCGAGAGATTTCAGCCTTTGTCACCCCGTCTGGGTTGTACGAGTACAACGTTATGCCGTTTGGGATGAAAAATGCCCCAGGGACATTTCAGCGGATGATAGACGCTGTGATAAAGGGGTTAACCCACACCAAGGCTTATCTTGACGATGTGGTAGTTTGGAATGACACCTGGGAGGAGCATCTGGGGGCTGTAGAAAGTTTGTTTACCCGAATGTCGGCAGCCCACCTTACTGTAAACCTCGCCAAGAGTGAGTTTGGTCATGCCACGATCACCTATCTGGGGTATGTGGTGGGAGACGGGCAGTTGGCCCCTGTGCAGGCGAAGGTCCGGGCTATTTCCGAGGTCCCGGTACCCTCCAACAAAAGGGCCCTGAGGAGGTTTCTGGGCATGGTGGGATACTATCGGAAATTCTGTAAAAATTTTGCGGACATTGCGCTCCCCCTTACAAAATTACTGCAGAAGGAGGAAAAATTTGAGTGGGGTCATTCTTGTCAGAATGCCTTTGAAAAGTTAAAAGCCGTACTGTGCCATGACCCGGTGTTAAAAGCGCCCGATCTGTTAACCCCCTTCTCCTTGGCCACGGACGCCAGCGATGAGGCGGCAGGAGCAGTCCTATTGCAGCAAGCGGGGGATGGAGTGGAGCACCCGGTAGCATATTTCTCTCGGAAGTTCAATAGACACCAGAGGAATTACTCTACCGTGGAAAAGGAATTGTTAGCGCTTGTGTTAGCGATACAACATTTCGAAGTGTACATTTGTCCGGCGCAAAGACCCCTAGTGGTCTATACCGATCACAACCCGCTGGTATTCTTGAACAATATGAAAAACAAAAACAGAAGGTTATTAAGCTGGAGTCTGATGCTACAAGAATTTGATATTAAGATCCAGCACATAAAGGGGAGTGATAATGTGCTAGCGGATTGTTTATCCAGGTGTTGAATTAAGTATACGATGTATGGCACGGTAGGGTAAGGTATTAAAGAAAAGGGGCACTGTACTTGTTACCTGTTTAGATACTGACTTGAATGTATAACAGTAGTACTCTGTGAAGAGAAAAGCTTGTGTAGTATGTAGATTCAAAAAGAAAGAGAAAAAAAAATCCGGTGTCAACCTGTTTTTAACCGCTGGTTAAAACCCATTATGGGGGGAGGTGTTATGCCGTTGGCCCCCTCCTTTGTGAAAATCGCAAGAACTCTAGTTAAGGGGGGGTCAGCTGACCCAAAAGAGAGAGAGACGTGCGAAAGACCACGTTCTCTCAAGAAGCAGACTAACGGTGACTTCGATTATCGTCTCATGGAAACCACGTGAAAAGCCCTCGGGCAAAGTGGGCTGGTTAAGAGAAAGATCGCATTACCTGCAACTTGATTGATACCTGCGATCCCGTGAAGAAGTATAAAGGCGGGTCTGAGGGGAGGACCCTCAGATGCACCCAGCAGACACGAGATCGATTCCCGTGGGAGCGGGACGCCATTTTGAAGGAAGCTACGTGCGCTAGATTCCGACTTTGAATCTGTGGCTAAAACCAACGAAAGACTGCTTTTAAAATAACAACGGGGAAGTCTGCTCCCCTGATTCCAAGGATTTGCTCTGCCAAGACGACGGGCAAGTGTGCATCTTTTCTAAATTGTAAAGGAAAAAGCCTGCAAACTTCTGAGTGACTCTTAAGACTTCCGTTGGACTCAGTATTACCCCCCTAGACAACTGTAGAGCTTATTTCTGATTGATTATGGTTACACCGGTGTTTTAGATTGAGTTTTGACGATTTGAATGTTTTGTATTAACCATACGTTTGTGCCCTTGTTGAATAAAACGTTTGAAAATAGTAGCATCCGACTCAGCTGATCCATCTATCTTTGCTGGTAAGTTACCTGGTTACGGGGTTTACGTAACACAATGCAAAATCCTAAATTGATACAAACACATCAATAACTGAGTTACACTGGACTTACCGTACAGATCTGAGCTCGTTTGGGCTGCAAAAGACGGCATATTAGCCTCTCGCCTCCACTTACCATCACCACCATGGTCAAGAACTGCCGCATGATTTTCATGCTGGTGATAACAAGCGGCTTCTTCGTGGTGGAGCTTTTGGTAGGATACATAGGCGATTCCATCGCTCTGGTCTCGGACTCCTTCAACATGTTGTCTGACATGATCTCCCTGGGCGTCGGGTTGACCGCGGCCAACGTATCGAAAATCAGGAGGCGCCACAGCAACACGTACGGCTTTGTGCGGGCAGAGGTGGTGGGAGCTCTGGCCAACGCCGTCTTCCTCTCAGCATTGACTTTCACCGTCTTCATCGAGGCGATCATCCGCCTCGTCCATCCGCACAGGATAGAGGATGTCGGCTTGGTGCTGGTCGTCGGGGCTCTCGGGCTGGCCGTGAACGTCGTCGGTCTGATTCTCTTCCAAAACAGTTGCTTCAGAGGAAGGATAAGCACTCAAACAGGTGAATGCGGCTGCCTGGAGGAGTGCTCCAGACAGCCAGCAAATAAACAAACTGCGCCTCACGCCCGCGTTTGTTAATACGAATGGAACATAACCTAACTAGTGTAATAATTATAATAACAAAGGCTGTAATATTTGAATTTTCAGTCCACTTAGGCTTCGACTTAGCCCCGGTGTTGGCCATGCTTTGTCAACATGAAGTCCATTAGGGTGGAACCAATCATTCACAGTATAGGATAGATAGAAAGGTAGATACTTTATTGATCCCAAAGGAAATTACAGTATCACAATAGAATTACAAATATACAAATATTAGAAGGGAAGTAGGAAATTAATAAAAAAGTAAGTTACTTTAAACATAAATTCGAGTTTAAACAGAACTCTAGTAATCCGAGGTTAGTAACAGTATTAAAATAATTAATACCCGGCGTTTGTAACACAATTTGTATATTGTATATCGGCAACGAATAGAAGGTTTGCATTTCTTAATGAGTTGTTAGAATATGACTGTGGTGTTCGTGCCTTTTTGTTTTATTTTGTGTGTATAGTGCCCACTGACGTGATGGCGGTCAATCCGTAGTTTCACATCATTTCCTAAAATGGAATGCATTCATCGATTTATCTTTTTTTGATTGCAGGTAGATTGGCAAATGGCACGCGAGAACAAATAGAGAACAAAGGGTCAACAAATGCTGCGGCTTTAAATGTCCGAGGTAATACAGTTATCTTGTCATAGTCGCCGTGATGATATATCATTATGTTTCTTTTTTTAAATTTTTTTAATGCATTTCTACAACACTACAGATAAGAAAAAAACCCCAAACCAAAATAAAAAAATTAATACAGTGCAAAAATAAATATACAATAATAATATAATACAAAAAAGATAATTGAGAAAGCACCCAAATTGAAGTCATGTAAAGTAAATATCCTCCCCAAGCCCCACAACAAAAAGAAAACTCCAGACCAACCACAACACAATATAGAGAATATAAATCAGGACATTCAAACCCCCAAAACTGTAAATACACTTGAAAACAGAAGATAATAATGCCTACTAACAAAAAAAGAGCTGAAAGTAAGGGACTGAAAAAAAACCTTAATTAAGAGGAAGGTTATGAAAAGTACTCAATAAAAGGTCCCCAGACCTTATGAAACTTTATATCCAAATTAAGAATTGAATAATGAATTTTTTCAAGGTCTAAACAGGACATAATATCATTAAGCCATTGAGCATGCGTGGGTGGGGCAACATCTCTCCATCTAAGGAGGATTAAACGTTTAGCCAGGAGAGAAGCAAAAGATAATATTCGACACTTAGTCGAACTCAAACGTATATCTGTCTCACCCAAAAAACCAAACAGAGCAGTTAAAGGGTTAGGTTCTAAGTGGTGATTCAGAATACAGGATAAAGTTATAAAAACGTCTTTCCAAAATTTCTCTAAGCCAGGACAGGACCAATACATATGAATAAGAGAAGCCTCGCCCCTCTTGCATTTATCACAAAGAGGACTGATATTAGGGTAAAATCGAGATAATTTAGATTTAGACATATGGGCTCTATGAACAATCTTAAACTGTAAAAGGCAATGGCGAGCACAAAGAGAGGTTGAATTAACCAATTTGAGAATCGAGTCCCAAATCTCATCAGATAAAGAGATATTTAAATCATGCTCCCAAGCCATTCTAATTTTATCCATAGGGGCACACCGTAAGAGTGCTAATTTATCACGGATAAATGATATTAAACCTTTACCCAGTGGATTAATAGAAAGAAATAAATCCATAACATTTTTCTCGGGCATTTCAGGGAAGTTAGGAATTAAAGGATTAATAAAGTGTCTAATTTGGAGATATCTAAAAAAAATGGGCATTAGGCAGATTGAACTTAGCAGAGAGCTGTTGAAAAGATGCAAAGCGATTATTGATAAAAAGATCTTCAAAATGTCTAATGCCCTTCCTATACCAATCATAGAATGTTGAATCATACAGAGTAGGTAAAAAAAGGTGATTATGTAAGATAGGACTAGAAAGGGAAAAACCATAAAAACCATAAAATTTCCTAAACTGAGCCCATATTCGCAAAGTGTGTCTAACAAGACATTATGTTTCTTTATTCCAAGTGTTTATCGATCCGCAGTTTAAATAAACACAAGAATCTACATTCATGTTTAGATATCCACTTTACAGGTAATCCTTCCACTGCAATCTTTATTGGACATTTAATGAATTATGAACAATTTGTTGATTTCTCAGGTAATTTTTCAAATATTTAATTCAGGTCCCAACCTTACCTGAAATTCCAAAATTAGGAAACCTCCAAAATCGGATTGTTTTTTTGAGGACTGACATATGACAAATGGAAAATTCCACAAGGTGCTGGAAAGGTTCCCAGGTGATCTCTAAGCAATACAGACAGTTCAGAGAAGTGCCCTCATACATGTTATGAACAGAAGTTAATGAAAAATAGAAAACCACTGCATCAAATGAAAATTAAAGATCTCGATTGTGTATTGAAAGAGTGGATTTGTCAGCGTCAGAGTGAACAAATACCGCTTAATGTAGTGCTTATCATGAAACAAGCAAAGATCTATCACAATGAACTGTTAACTGAAGATTATCATGAACATTCAGCAGGCTGGTTGCAGAAATTTAAGAAAAGGCGCGGCATTACATTTAAAAAAATTTGTGGTGACGAAGTGTCTGCTAGTCATGAAGAAGTAGAAAAATTCATTGATAAGTTTGTCAATGAATGGCTGATTCGGTACATGTGTGTGGTGAACAAGTGAAAGACAAAGACTACTTACCGGTAGCACATAAATTCAGAGTCAGGAATGATGGTGATGCCAAAAAGCCACTGACTGTCCACCTGGGTGGCTGATGTAGTGATAGCTTACCTTTCTGATGATTCAATGTACACATTATTGTTTCATGCCCGATATTATTAATAATATATAAAACTACCTTCAGGCTATATAGATATAAGCTGTATAGGTAATATAAATGGATTTTGTGTTTAGACTTTGGTCCCATCCCCAAGGTATCTCATTATATAGATGCAAATATTCCAAATTCTGAAAAAATCTGAAATCAAGAACACTTCTGGCACCATGCATTTTGGAGAAGGTGTGATCAACCCATATTAGATATGTGGAACATGACATCTTTCACCGTTTAAAAACTACTAGAGTTGAAAGCCAATGATAACTATAAAAATGGTTTAAACTGGAGTTTTAGGCTTTGATGGAATGAAGTTATTTAAATGACCACTATTGAAATAAAAGCCTCAAATTTAGCAAAAAAACCCCGAAAAAGTTGCAGATCTGATACAGAGACAGCAAAAGCTGGAAATACTCAACAGGCCAGATAGCACTGATTTTTCATGTTGATGATTTTCATAAGATTAATCAAAAATCATTGGTCCAATAGAGTAATCCTTTCTCTTTTCCTCGTTTTAAGTGGGGTTAATGAATTGAGCCATAGAATTGGACAACCAGCATTTGTCTCAACAAGTCCATGCTGACTAATGGACGCTCTTCTAGTTTGGTCCCATCTCCCAGCACTTTCTCCATAGCCTTCTACATCCTGGTGATTTTGGTGTTCATCTAGACTAGTGACCCAATGTTCTCAGTGACCCAATTTTAACAGCCCTTTCAGGCAGTCCATTCCAGGTACTTAACATCCTCTGGGTGAAGAAGATCCCTCTTGTATCTCCTGTACATGTCTTCACCCTTACTCTAAATCTATGTCCTCTTGTTTTATCTACCTCTGATATGGGGGAAGGTTTCCAGCAGCCCACTGTATCTGTACCCTTCATAATTTTATATATCGATTATATACCCTCTAAGAGGGCATTTCATTGAAACCTATTGAATATTGAAAAGCCTAGATTGAGTGGATGTGGAGAGGATGTTTCCTGTAGTGGGTGAGTCCCACCAGAGCACAGCCTTAGAATATAGGGACAGAGATGAGGAGGAATTTCTTTAGCCAAAGGGTGGTGAATCTGTGGAATTCATTGCCATGTCCAGCAGTGGAGGGCAAGTCATTGAGTATATTTGAAGTGGTAGTTGATAGAATCTTGATTAGTCAGGGCATCAAATGTGATGGGGAGAAGGCAGGAGAAGGGGTTTGAGAGGGATATTAAATCAGCCATGATGGAATGGTGGAGCAGACTTGATGGGCCAAATGGCCTTATTCTGCTCCTACATCTCTGGTCTTAATACTCAGGGTGTGGTCTTACCAAGGCTCTGTACAATTGCAGCAAGCATTTCTGTACTCCAATTCGCTTGCAGTGAAGGCCAACATACCACTTGCCTTCTTAACTGTCTGCTGCAGCTGCAAGCTTACTTTCCGGTACTGGTACACAAGTGCAGTATACCCAGTTTTTGATGCTTCATCCCTTTCCCCAAATCATCTGAAAATAAAACACTTTCCAAATGTTGTCATCAATGTGAATAACTTCATGTTTATCAGCCATGCATTTGCCCACTCACTCAACCTGTCCAAGTCACACAGAAGTTTCTCTACTTTTCACGAACTCATACAGGCTTATGTGATTTGCAAACCAGTAATATTACACTAATTTTTCTCAGTTACATCTTTCATGCACACTGTATGTTGTGAATAATTGAGATGCAAGCACTGATTTCTGCTGCATCCCACTTGTCACTGCCTTCCATGTGTACTAAGGCCTCTTTATTCCTGTTTTCTTGTTTCTTGTCTGCCTACCAGCTTCCTATTCAGGTCATTATCTAATCCCATGTCCTTTCATTTGGTACACTGATGTCTTATGGGGAACCTTGTGAAAAGCCATCACAGAATATCTATACACACCCCATGAAGTAACAATGCATTATCTGTAATGAGTTAAGTAATGCTCGGCTTGCACTCAAAGTTACACATCTATTACAAAACTATGTCTAAAGGAATCCAAAAATGCAGCTGAACCACATTCTGCTTAGCTGTTACTGTGAGAGTAAGGTTATTGAGCTTTCAAAAAAAAACCATTATCACAGTTTTTCCTTCTAAACTTTGAACTGTTTTTCGTAAGTACTGGCTGTGCTTGTGTTTTATATCATTGCACTTACTGTAAGATTTAACGTGCTTCAACCAGAGCGTATTGGTGTATAATCGTACTTTCATACGGATTACATACCATTTTCCATTCCACATGGACATTAAGTGTTAATGAATTTTCTGCAAATATTTCAAGCTCCCGATAATTCATTCGCCCCTCACTGAAATGTGATTTTACAAGCATAGTTAATCTCCAGTATCACATCCAGGTGGCCCATATTCATCTATGCTGGTGAGATTTGAAAACATGTTTCAGAACTCCGGCTGCTAGTCTGTCAATTTAACCACCTGCATGGCCATAGTTAAATCACCAGAAAATTAAAAGCTATTTCCAATTTTTTAAGCTAGGGGTTCCCAACTTCTTAATGCCATGGACCCCGACCATTAACTGAGGGATTTGTGGAACCCAGGTTGGGGACCGCTGTGAAGTTTAACTCATAACCAAAACCCTCTGTTGAACTCACATTGATTGAAGCAATAGTTGATTCTTCATTCCAGTAACTCACAGATAGCACAGAGATGTTAATTTTAAAATAGGGATAGGTGAGAGCACAGGGAAGAGCAATAAGTATGGAAATGGATCGAACATTCTGTATAACATTGAACATCAGTATCTGAGCTCTTTTTCCAGTGGGATGTGGATTCATGGTTATAGTACTGTGCAAAAGTCTTAGGCACAGGTGGAAAGCTAGGGTGGCAAAGACTTGCACAGCATTGTATTTGTCAACTTGGAACGGAGAGTGAGTTTGTAAACATGGTGGGAGTAAAGGATGTTGGGAATGGCGAAGGTGGAGTGCCACCAGAGGGGTGTGGGGCAGGTGGCAGAGAAGGCGTGCTGCGGCGGGAGGAGGGGGGGTGCGGGTGCAGACACACCCAACTCTGAGACACTAGATAAGGTTATTTGATTCCAAACAATTGGTTTATCGATCATTACAGAATGTCTCTCTGTTGATTCCTGCTCCCTCCACACTCCCTTCCCCTTTCCCAACAAGGATTCTCCTCTCCCTGCCCATTTCACACTCATAGTCCACAATAGAGAACCATATCAGAATCAGGTTTATTATCACTTACATATGTCATGAAATCTGTTTTTTTTTGTGGCAGCATTAAATACATAAAATTACTACTGCACTGTGTAAATGTCTTGGGCACCCTAGCTATATATATATATGTGCCTAAGACTTTTACACAGTACTATGCTTCAAGCAAAGACTAAATTTCAAGCAAAGATGTGCAATCAGACTAGAGGATATCAGTTTAAATATGGATTTAAATGTTGATTTAAAAATATGATGTATGAATAAATTATAAAATGAAATATTTCACTTGAAGCATTTGAGTGCATTTAAATGAAATTTGACGATTAATTGATGATCTGGAGAACTAGAGGAACAAAGTATAATGAATTTAATAGTCATATAATTGAATTTTTCTTCTGTAATACAATTATGTGAAAGCATTTCAGGCTATTTTTAAAGAATGTTAGTCATCATAGATGTACAGAAATCACTGATTAGCATTGGAAGCTGATTTATTTTATGCTCATAAGAGTTAATACATAAATTTATTTTCCAGGTATCTTTCTGCAGGTAATGGGTGATGCATTGGGATCTGTTGTGGTGGTAGTCACTGCCACAATATTTTATGTGCTTCCTCTTGATAAAGATGAACCCTGTAATTGGAAATGCTACGTCGATCCCAGCTTGACAATCATTATGGTCATAATCATTATATCATATGTCTTACCACTTGTAAAAGAAACAGCTGTAATTTTGCTCCAGATGGTGCCCAGAGGGATCGAGCTACGTGATATAGGTAAGATATTGCTTACTATGTAAGATTAGTTAATATATCTCATGGACTGGAAAAGAATTTCCTGACAAAGATATTATCGGAAGTCATTTTTAAATGCTATGATTGAATATTTTGTACAATATTTATGGGGTTAAAATTGGTTGTGCTAATTCAAGAAGATGTTATGATAATATTCTCAATAAACTGCAACATTGGTTGAAAATTATTTGATTCTCCTGTTTCTAGCTATGATTAAATGAAAAGGAAGATGAGATTATGCACATGGCACAACTTCTTTCTTCTAGTTCTGTGCACATGAAATTAATGTAGCCTTGGATGGTTGCTGTGATATATTGCAATTAAGTACAGAATTACAGGAGCATAGCTTTAGTTGATTTCAAATTGCTGTAATGTCCTTTGGTTCAGAAAACATTTAAGAGAATCAGGATATGTCTGGTTATTCATGACCAGCATAACAACTAGATCAATTAGTATTATATTGTCTCTGTATATATCCTTCCTTTTAGGATCAAGGATGACGTGTTTCATACTCCACACTCTGCTGTAGGTGGGGTAGGAGGTGCTTGTTGGGGCAGATGTACAGGTAGACTGGGAGATGATGTATTGTGTGTGTTGGTGTTCTGTAAACATTCTACTAATTGATGCAAGTTTCTTAACATCATACTGAATGTACTACCTGCATTTTGAGCAGTTTTAAGGCAGATCTTCTCATAAGTCATCAGGACATTGCACTTTTACAAGGAGCCTTTGGAAAACTAACTTAAGTTGCTGTCTCTATCTACCTATCGCTGTGATGGAGCTCAGGATTATGTTTGTTTCCAGACTGTGATGTTAGTGATGTACATGGACTGCCAGTGCAGTTGATTGAGTGTAATTAGATCTCAATACCAAGATCGTTGGCCTGAGAGAGGACGCTGATATTGAAACATAGTGGATTTGGATGACTTTGCAAAGGCTGCTTGGTGATGCCTCTCTGGTGCTTTGAGAGCAAACATGAGGAAATCTGCAGGTGCTGGAAATTCAAACAACACACGCAAAATGCTGGTGGAACACAGCAGGCCAGGCAGCATCTATAAGGAGAAGCACTGTTGACGTTTCAGGACTCGGTCCTGACGAAGGGTCTCGGCCCGAAACGTCGACAGTGCTTCTCCTTATAGATGCTGCCTGGCCTGCTGTGTTCCAACAGCATTTTGTGTGTGTTGTTTGGTGCTTTGAGTGTCTATTTTTGTCTCAGAAGTGTAGAAGAAGGCAGGAATCATGGCCAATTGGTAAACTGTAACATTTGAGATAAGTTTCTGGTTTTTATCTTTAAATACTCTTTTCCTCAGACTACATCCTCTTCCTCCCCACTCTGAACCTCACCCACCAGGTTCTCCCTGTGCCTTCCCTTTCTGTTGTTGGATAGTGGCCTGACTGGGATGTTGGTTAGATGATGGAGATTGGTCTAGGTGCATAGTTGCATGTTGTGGCTGTACCTGAGGATGTTGCCGTGAATAATGAGATGGGTATGGTAAACCCACAGAGAGAGGACCAGCTTGAATGGTTCTGAGCAGTAACCTGATTAATATATCAATGCAAATATTGAGACATTGGAATTCTATTGTATTCACTTTGAAACAGTTATGTAGATGAAGCTCTGTGGGTAAATTTTGCTTATTACTGAAAGCAGCAGCACAATGAACAGTAGACCTTGGAAAATTGTCTGATTAGTGGAGTCTCCAACCATATATTAAGGTGAAAGATAGATTTTCTTGCATGTTATGTAATTGAAATAACATACTAAGTGCTTTTGAGGCACATTCTGTTAAAGGTGTTGAGTTATTTATCTTATTTGATGTGAGTATTTTCAGATGTGAGGTCCACATCTAGTGCAAATTGAATCTTCTTAAACTGTGACAGTTTTGCAATCAGATATAAATGAGGCAATATTTGATGCAATGATTTAGCTCATAAATATATCGGGTGCAGTACATTAACTCCTTCATTGAGGCATACTTTTTGAGGAAACCTGATATTTTCATTTCCACTTAATTACTTACAGACAACCATCATAACTATATGGATTTCCTATACCATCAGTCTTCAGAGATCATTTTTAATATTCACTCAAATATTTTTATAATTAAGGTTTAATGCAGCCTTTCTCAACTTTTTTGCCCTGGAGGAACCCTTGAAATAATTTTCAGTCTCAGGGAACGCCTGTGTACAAATTATTATCTCTAAAGCTCTCAGTACATCAGCATGATCAATAAGTTGTAGATATAATAATCCAAAAATAATTGTCAATGGTCTTTTGAGTAGAGGATGAATTTTTAGCCAAATTTTCTTGGAAAAAACATAGTTAAGCTTAGGGGCAACACCAGTGAATCTGCAGATGCTGGAAATAAATAAAAACACAAAATGCTGGCAGAACTCAGCAGGCCAGACAGCATCTATGGGAGGAGGTAGTGACGACGTTTCGGGCCGAAACCCTTCATCAGGAGTGAAGTAACATGGGATGGTTGAGGGGGGATAAGAAGTGGGGGGAGGGATAAAGTAGAGAGCTGGGAAGTGATAGGCTGGAGGGAAATGGGCTAGGGGGAAGGTGGACAATTATGGGAAATAAAAGAGAAAGAAAGGTAGGGCTGGGGAGGGGAGATTATAGTGAGGGGGGAAAAGAGAGAGAAAGAGAACCAGACTAAAATAATAGATAGGGATGGGGGTAAGGAGGGGGGGCAGAGGTATCAACAGAGATCTGTGAGTTGAATGTTCATGCCGGCAGGTAGGAGGCTACCTAGGCGGGAGATAAGGTATTGCTCCATCGACCTGCATGAACATTCAACTCACAGACCTCTGTTGATACCCCTGCCCCCCTCTTACCCCCATCCCTATCTATTATTTTAGTCTGGTTCTCTTTCTCTCTCTTTTTCCCCCCTCACTATAATCTCCCCTCAGCCCTACCTCTCTTTCTCTTTTATTTCCCATAATTCTCCACCTTCCCCCTAGCCCATTTCCCTCCAGCCTATCACTTCCCAGCTCTCTACTTCATCCCTCCCCCCACTTCTTATCCCCCCTCGACCATCCCATGTTACTTCACTCCTGATGAAGGGTTTCGGCCCGAAACGTCGTCACTACCTCCTCCCATAGATGCTGTCTGGCCTGCTGAGTTCTGCCAGCATTTTGTGTTTTTAGTTAAGCTTAGCTTGCCTTTCTTGAACTTACTCTTTCTTTTTCATACATTTTAAAAACTCACAAGGCAAACATAATAAATTACCCAATTCTGGGTCAAACTTGACCTAAGCACATATGGATTTCAATATCAACTGAAATGAGACCATTTCTACCCTTGTTCTTGATGCTTGTTAAACAAGAAAAAACTTGTTCACACATGTAGGAAGTTGAAAACTGCAACAAAATGATTATTGCTTTCCTATGATTAGCAGGATAATCTTCTCTCACAGAAATCAAGAACTTGTGCAGGGGCAGGTCAGTAAATCTCATCTTGAGTGCAAAGTTCTTCCTCTTCCCTCAAAGTCAAGTTCTCAGGCTGAGCAGAAGATTCAGGGAAAAGGTCCCTCTCCCAGTCATACACTTGTTTTGAAAGGGATGAAAAATATTCTTCTCTTTTGTTCTGCTGTTCTTCCAGGTGGGTTTCAATAAGACTTGAGGCTTTCTAATATCCTTCCTCACTCTCAAGCCCAAGCAGCAGAGGAAACTTTTTAACATTTCCTTTTGCAGCATGATTTTACCAAAGTTTCTGTTTCCTTTCAAATTCAAGAATCTTGTTATTTGAAGACAAAACATTTCTCCAGCGCATTGCAAAGACTTGTTCAACAGGTTCATACGATGAAAAATGTCCATTAAGTAGGTTAGTTTCTGCAGCCATTCTTTGTCTTCAAAGCACTTAGCAAAATCTGGCCTACTATTTTCTCAAGATACTCCTGCAATTCACCTTTCAGCTCAAACATCCTGTTAAGAATTCTTCCTCTGCTAAGCCACCGGATTTCTGTACGTAGCAGGAGATTGGTGTGCTCTTTGTCCAGGTTTCATACAGTTTTTTAAACATTCTTAAGTGGACTGGTCTGAAAGCTACTAAATAACCTGCTCCCTGAACCCTTTTAATGATTGTGACTTTATTTTTAAAAGCATTAATCTGTTTGCTTTGAGATTCCAATTGTTGTTTAAATTAATCAGCATTTTTACAGGTCATATGGCTGTGATTTGTAGTTCAGTGTCTTTTCAGTTTTGCTGGAGCCATTGCCACAGACTAGGCACAGTGGAATAGGACAACTCGGTCACCAGTCTATGTAAAACATCATTGTAAAGAGATGGTACTGGCTGATTACTTTAGTCCCGCTCACTGCTTTTGTCTCCAGGATCCAGAAGAGGCTGTTGGACTTCTTCTGACTCAACAGGAGGCAGTGGGTCTCTGCTGTGGTCCTGAGTCTTCTGATCACGGAAGGCGGTCAGTCACCGGTGTGTGTGTGGACCCAGCTGGCGGCTCTCCACCTCAGGACACTACAGAGTTACCTATATAGCAACCACCCTACGGAGATTGCATGCGCTGGAGACTCACGTTCTCCGCCAGGGACGCTGCCTGCAGGAGGGCACGCGGCTTCCAGTGGACAGCGTCAGCCGCACTGCTTTAAGAGAACTGCCTCCTTGCCAAAGCTGTTGAGGGTATGGGGTCTAGTCTCCTGCACCTGTGCGTGGCGGTGCTCTAGCTGAGAGGGAGACTGGTCCTCATCCTGTCACAGTGGTGGTCAGTGGAGCTCAGGGAAGTGATGGGCCAGAAGGGCTTGTCGGAACTGGGTTGCGGGATACCACGTGGGAGAGGGTCCCACATAACGTCAGCCGCCTGCCCACCGTGCCGTTCTGTGATGCTCCAAAACGTTTCTTCTATGGGCTGCTCCTGCACATCTTTCACTTCCTTGCCTTTGTCTACTGGCCAGACTCACCTTGGCGATCTGTTTGATCATCTGCAAGTGGAGGAGATCGCCGGTGGAAACCTGTTTATGCAGAGGTCCTTCCCCTGTACATTGGGGACCTGGCTGGAAGGAGTTACAAAGGGCAGTGCCATTCAATAGGTCTTTAAACAAGTTCACTGTCACCCCGTCCACCTCTCTATTCTGTGGCTGGGAGGAGTCAGTGCACCACGCTTATCTGGAGTGTGAGAGGTTGCTGCCCCTGTTTGAGTATCTAAAGGGGCTGGTGCTCAGGTTCTGGTTACACTTTAGCCCTGCGATCCTCATATACGGGCACTCAGTTCAGAAGTTGGTGGATCGTGAAGAGGATCTCCTGGTCGGTTTGCTCCTGAGCCTGGCCAAGATGACAATTCATGGGACTAGGCAGCGGAAAGTCGAGGCCTCTGCCAGGGCCAAAGGCCTGCCCCTCTTCCGAGGATGCATTTGTGGCCGGCTGTCTTTGGAGAGGGAGCTTGCGGTCACAATGTGTACAGCGGGAGATTTCTGAGAGCACTGGGTCCCCCAGGGATTCGACTGTTTTATAGACAGTAGTAATCATATTTTAATTTGAATTTATTCACGGTCTTGTAAAGACTTAACGTTTGTACTTTGTGTATTTGTTGTGTAAATAAACTTTTATGGTTTTGTAAAAATAAGACGGACTTTTTAGCTGCCCGTTGTTTCACTAGTACAGTGAGGTGACTCAGAAGATTGTAATTCTTCATCATTGTTCGCGGGCCTCGGTCCAGAATCCTGCTCTTCTATCTCACACTTCCTCTTCAAAAATCGCCACACTGAACTGTCGTTAGAATGAAAACTTCCCTCCAATTTTCTACTACACTGTTAGTTTGTTCGCTTCCATAGCTCAGTCAGCGGCGTGTAAGGGGAAGTTGGTGGATGTAATTTGGGAGGGAGAGGCTGACGTCATAGCTCGAGTTGTGTGAGTCCTTTCAATGCTCGTGAAACACACTTCACACTCCACAACAGCCTACTGTCTTCCCCTCCATGCAATACAGTGCTCACCAATTATCAGTCTAGTGTTCTCCTCTTTGTGCATTACAGCACTCACCAATTATCAGCCTACTGTACTCCCCTCCACGCAATACAGCACTCACCAATTATTAGCCTACTGTCCTCCCTTCCGTACAATACAGCACTTACCAATAAAATGCTTGAAGCTGTCATTAAGGAAGAAATAACGAAACATTGAGAAAGGAGTGGTTCCAATGGACAGACACAGTGTGGATTCAGAAAGGGCAGGTCTTTGAGGAGTTCTTTTAGGACATAATGGGTGCAGTGGATAGAGGGGAACAGGTGGATGTTGTATACTTGGATTTCCAGAAGGTGTTCAATAAGGTGCCACACAAGAGGCTTATAAATAAGATACAGATGCATGGAGTTGGAGGAAGTGTATTGGCATGGATAGTGGATTGGTTAACCAATAGAAGGCAGAGAGTTGGTATAAATGGATGTTTCCCCAGTTGGCAGTCAGTGGTGAGTGGGGTGCTGCAGGGGTTGGTGCTGGGCCTGCAGCTGTTTATCATTTACATTGATAATTTGGAAGAGGGGACTGAGTGTGGCATAGCAAAATTTGCTGATGACACTAAACTGAGTGGAAAAGCAAATTATACCAAGGATGTGGAGAGTCTGCAGAAGGATATAGATAGGTTAAGTGAGTGGGCCATGGTCTGGCAAATGGAATACAATGTTCGTAAATGTGAGATCATCCACTTGGAAGGAATAATAGAAGAGCAGATTATTATGTAAATGGTGAAAGATTGCAGCATGCTGTTGTGCAGAGGGACTTGGGAGTGCTTGTTCAGGAATCACAAAAAGTTGGCTTGCAAGTACAACAGGTTATTAAGAAGCCAAATGGAATGTTGGCCTTCATTGCTAGAGGGGTTGAATTCAAGAGCAGGGAGGTCATGCTGCAGCTATACAGGGTACTGGTGAGGCCGCCCCTGGAGTATGTGTACAGTTCTGGTCTCCATACTTGAGAAAGGATATAGTGGCTTTGAACGCAGTGCAGAGGAGATTCACCAGGTTGATTCCAGAGATGAAGGGGTTAACCAATGAGGAGAGATTGAGTCCCCTGGGACTATACTCTCTGGAATTCAGAAGAATGACAGGGGATCTTATAGAAACATATAAAATTTTGAAAGGGATAGGTAAGATAGAAGTAGAAAAGTTGTTTCCATTGGTAGGTGAGACTAGAACTAGGGGACATTGCCTCAAGATTCAGGGGAAAAGATTTAGGACGGAGATGAGGAGAAACTGTTTTTCCAGAGTGTGGTGACTCTGCGGAATTCTCTGCCCAGGGAAGTAGTTGAGGCTTCTTCACTAAATATATTTAAGATACAGTTAGATAGGTTTTTACATAGTAAGGGAATTAAAGGTTATGGGGAAAAGGCAGGTAGATGGAGCTGAGTTTACAGACAGATCAGCCAAGATCTTATTGAATGGCGAGGCAGGCTCAATGGGCCAGATGGCCTACTCCTGCTCCTATTTCTTGTGTTCTACTGTCCTCCCCTCTATGTAATACAGCACTCACCAATTATCAGACTACTGTCCTCCCCTCCGTGTAATGTAGCACTCACCAATTATCAGCCTACTGTCCTCCCCTCTGTGTAATACAGCACTCACCAATTATCAGACTACTGTCCTCCCCTCCGTGTAATACAGTACTCACCAATTATCAGCCTACTGTCCTCCCCTCTGTGTAATGTAGCACTCACCAATTATCAGTCTAATGACCTCCCCTCTGTGTAATGTAGCACTCACCAATTATCAGCCTACTGTCCTCCCCTCTGTGTAATACAGCACTCACCAATTATCAGCCTACTGTCCTCCCCTCTGTGTAATACAGCACTCACCAATTATCAGCCTACTGTCCTCCCCTCTGTGTAATACAGCACTAACCAATTATCAGCCTACTGTCTTCCCCTCTGTGTAATACAGCACTCACCAATTATCAGCCTACTGTCCTCCCCTCTGTGTAATGTAGCACTCACCAATTATCAGCCTGCTGTCCTCCCCTCTGTGTAATACAGCACTCACCAATTATCAGCCTACTGTCCTCCCCTCTGTGTAATACAGCACTCACCAATTATCAGCCTACTGTCCTCCCCTCTGTGTAATGTAGCACTCACCAATTATCAGCCTACTGTCCTCCCCTCTGTGTAATACAGCACTAACCAATTATCAGCCTACTGTCTTCCCCTCTGTGTAATACAGCACTCACCAATTATCAGCCTACTGTCCTCCCCTCTGTGTAATGTAGCACTCACCAATTATCAGCCTACTGTCCTCCCCTCTGTGTAATGTAGCACTCACCAATTATCAGCCTGCTGTCCTCCCCTCTGTGTAATACAGCACTCACCAATTATCAGCCTACTGTCCTCCCCTCTGTGTAATACAGCACTCACCAATTATCAGCCTACTGTCCTCCCCTCTGTGTAATACAGCACTCACCAATTATCAGCCTACTGTCCTCCCCTCTGTGTAATGTAGCACTCACCAATTATCAGCCTACTGTCCTCCCCTCTGTGTAATACAGCACTAACCAATTATCAGCCTACTGTCCTCCCCTCTGTTTAATACAGCACTCACCAATTATCAGCCTACTGTCCTCCCCTCTGTGTAATACAGCATTCACCAATTATCAGCCCACTGTCTTCCCCTCTGTGTAATACAGCACTAACCAATTATCAGCCTACTGTCCTCCCCTCTGTGTAATGTAGCACTCACCAATTATCAGCCTACTGTCTTCCCCTCTGTGTAATGTAGCACTCACCAATTATCAGCCTACTGTCCTCCCCTCTGTGTAATACAGCATTCACCAATTATCAGCCCACTGTCTTCCCCTCTGTGTAATACAGCACTAACCAATTATCAGCCTACTGTCCTCCCCTCTGTGTAATGTAGCACTCACCAATTATCAGCCTACTGTCCTCCCCTCTGTGTAATGTAGCACTCACCAATTATCAGCCTACTGTCCTCCCCTATGTGTAATACAGCACTCACCAATTATCAGCCTACTGTCCTCCCCTCTGTGTAATGTAGCACTAACCAATTATCAGCCTACTGTCCTCCCCTCTGTGTAATACAGCACTCACCAATTATCAGCCTACTGTCCTCCCCTCTGTGTAATGTAGCACTCACCAATTATCAGCCTACTGTCCTCCCCTATGTGTAATACAGCACTCACCAATTATCAGCCTACTGTCCTCCCCTCTGTGTAATGTAGCACTAACCAATTATCAGCCTGCTGTCCTCCCCTCTGTGTAATACAGCACTCACCAATTATCAGCCTACTGTCTTCCCCTCCGTGTAATGTAGCACTCACCAATTATCAGCCTACTGTCCTCCCCTCTGTAATGTAGCACTCACCAATTATCAGCCTACTGTCCTCCCCTATGTGTAATACAGCACTCACCAATTATCAGCCCACTGTCTTCCCCTCTGTGTAATACAGCACTAACCAATTATCAGCCTACTGTCCTCCCCTCTGTGTAATACAGCACTCACCAATTATCAGCCTACTGTCCTCCCCTCTGTGTAATACAGCACTCACCAATTATCAGCCCACTGTCTTCCCCTCTGTGTAATACAGCACTAACCAATTATCAGCCTACTGTCCTCCCCTCTGTGTAATGTAGCACTCACCAATTATTAGCCTACTGTCCTCCCCTATGTGTAATACAGCACTCACCAATTATCAGCCCACTGTCCTCCCCTCTGTGTAATACAGCATTCACCAATTATCAGCCCACTGTCCTCCCCTCTGTGTAATACAGCACTCACCAATTATCAGCCTACTGTCTTCCCCTCTGTGTAATACAGCACTCACCAATTATCAGCCTACTGTCCTCCCCTCTGTGTAATACAGCACTCACCAATTATCAGCCCACTGTCTTCCCCTCTGTGTAATACAGCACTAACCAATTATCAGCCTACTGTCCTCCCCTCTGTGTAATGTAGCACTCACCAATTATCAGCCTACTGTCCTCCCCTCTGTGTAATGTAGCACTCACCAATTATCAGCCTACTGTCCTCCCCTCTGTGTAATGTAGCACTAACCAATTATCAGCCTACTGTCCTCCCCTCTGTGTAATACAGCACTAACCAATTATCAGCCTACTGTCTTCCCCTCTGTGTAATACAGCACTCACCAATTATCAGCCTACTGTCCTCCCCTCTGTAATACAGCACTCACCAATTATCAGCCCACTGTCTTCCCCTCTGTGTAATACAGCACTAACCAATTATCAGCCTACTGTCCTCCCCTCTGTGTAATGTAGCACTCACCAATTATCAGCCTACTGTCCTCCCCTATGTGTAATACAGCACTCACCAATTATCAGCCCACTGTCTTCCCCTCTGTGTAATACAGCACTAACCAATTATCAGCCTACTGTTCTCCCCTCTGTGTAATACAGCACTCACCAATTATCAGCCTACTGTCCTCCCCTCTGTGTAATACAGCACTCACCAATTATCAGCCTACTGTTCTCCCCTCTGTGTAATACAGCACTCACCAATTATCAGCCTACTGTCCTCCCCTCTGTGTAATACAGCACTCACCAATTATCACCCTACTGTCCTCCCCTCTGTGTAATACAGCACTCACCAATTATCAGCCTACTGTCCTCCCCTCTGTGTAATACCGCACTCACCAATTATCAGCCTACTGTCCTCCCCTCTGTAATACAGCACTCACCAATTATCAGCCCATTGTCTTCCCCTCTGTGTAATACAGCACTCACCAATTATCAGCCTACTGTCCTCCCCTCTGTTTAATACATCACACACCAATTATCAGCCTACTGTCCTCCCCTCTGTTTAATACAGCACTAACCAATTATCAGCCTACTGTTCTCCCCTCTGTGTAATACAGCACTCACCAATTATCAGCCTACTGTCCTCCCCTCTGTGTAATACAGCACTCACCAATTATCAGCCTACTGTTCTCCCCTCTGTGTAATACAGCACTCACCAATTATCAGCCTACTGTCCTCCCCTCTGTGTAATACAGCACTCACCAATTATCACCCTACTGTCCTCCCCTCTGTGTAATACAGCACTCACCAATTATCAGCCTACTGTCCTCCCCTCTGTGTAATACCGCACTCACCAATTATCAGCCTACTGTCCTCCCCTCTGTAATACAGCACTCACCAATTATCAGCCCATTGTCTTCCCCTCTGTGTAATACAGCACTCACCAATTATCAGCCTACTGTCCTCCCCTCTGTTTAATACATCACTCACCAATTATCAGCCTACTGTCCTCCCCTCTGTTTAATACATCACTCACCAATTATCAGCCTACTGTCCTCCCCTCTGTTTAATACAGCACTCACCAATTATCAGCCTACTGTCTTCCCCTCTGTGTAATGTAGCACTCACCAATTATCAGCCTACTGTCTTCCCCTCCGTGTAATGTAGCACTCACCAATTATCAGCCTACTGTCTTCCCCTCCGTGTAATGTAGCACTCACCAATTATCAGCCTACTGTCTTCCCCTCCGTGTAATGTAGCACTCACCAATTATCAGCCTACTGTCTTCCCCTCTGTGTAATACAGCACTCACCAATTATCAGCCTACTGTCCTCCCCTCTGTGTAATACAGCACTCACCAATTATCAGCCTACTGTCCTCCCCTCTGTGTAATACAGCACTCACCAATTATCAGCTTACTGTCCTCCCCTCTGTGTAATACAGCACTCACCAATTATCAGCCTACTGTCCTCCCCTCTGTGTAATGTAGCACTCACCAGTTATCTGCCTACTGTCCTCCCCTCTGTGTAATGTAGCACTCACCAATTATCAGCCTACTGACCTCCCCTCTGTGTAATGTAGCACTCACCAATTATCAGCCTACTGTCCTCCGCTCTGTGTAATACAGCACTCACCAATTATCAGCCTACTGTCTTCCCCTCCGTGTAATGTAGCACTCACCAATTATCAGCCTACTGTCCTCCCCTCTGTGTAATGTAGCACTCACCAATTATCAGCCTACTGTCCTCCCCTCTGTGTAATACAGCACTCACCAATTATCAGCCTACTGTCTTCCCCTCTGTGTAATACAGCACTCACCAATTATCAGCCTACTGTCTTCCCCTCTGTGTAATGTAGCACTCACCAATTATCAGCCTACTGTCTTCCCCTCTGTGTAATACAGCACTCACCAATTATCAGCCTACTGTCTTCCCCTCTGTGTAATACAGCACTCACCAATTATCAGCCTACTGTCCTCCCCTCTGTGTAATACAGCACTCACCAATTATCAGCCTACTGTCTTCCCCTCTGTGTAATACAGCACTCACCAATTATCAGCCTACTGTCTTCCCCTCTGTGTAATGTAGCACTCACCAATTATCAGCCTACTGTCTTCCCCTCTGTGTAATACAGCACTCACCAATTATCAGCCTACTGTCTTCCCCTCTGTGTAATACAGCACTCACCAATTATCAGCCTACTGTCTTCCCCTCTGTGTAATACAGCACTCACCAATTATCAGCCTACTGTCTTCCCCTCTGTGTAATACAGCACTCACCAATTATCAGCCTACTGTCTTCCCCTCTGTGTAATACAGCACTCACCAATTATCAGCCTACTGTCCTCCCCTCTGTGTAATGTAGCACTCACCAATTATCAGCCTACTGTCCTCCCCTCTGTGTAATACAGCACTCACCAATTATCAGCCTACTGTCTTCCCCTCTGTGTAATACAGCACTCACCAATTATCAGCCTACTGTCTTCCCCTCTGTGTAATGTAGCACTCACCAATTATCAGCCTACTGTCCTCCCCTCTGTGTAATACAGCACTAACCAATTATCAGCCTACTGTCCTCCCCTCTGTGTAATGTAGCACTCACCAATTATCAGCCTACTGTCCTCCCCTCTGTGTAATACAGCACTCACCAATTATCAGCCTACTGTCCTACCCTCCATGCAGTATAGCGCTCACCAATTATCAACTGCTTCCCCTGTTTTGTGTCAAAGATTGAGAATGGACTCAACCAAATAAACACTGCGCACTGCCATACTGGGCTGAGATTGCTAACGGGGCTGTTCGGTCACTGCCCACCATGGTGAGCATGAGTTCAAAAAACAATGTTTATTTTCATCCTGATCCCTCACAGAACCCCTAGCAATCTCTCACGGAACCCGGATTAGGAAACCCTGGTTCAGTGTATTATACATGAATACTAAAATATATCAAAAAGCCTACATTATTCCTAATCAACGGCTAAGTTGTCACATGCGATGCATTGTACAGTGGGTACATGTGATGCAAAATTTTAATATATCTCAAATAGATTCTGAAGCCATATGATGTGTATTCAAATTCCAGAAAATATTTGATAAAGTCACACATAAAAAACTGCATTTTAAGATTCACTGTGTCAATAACTTAGAATGTTAAGAAATTGGGTGAAGGCTGAGGAACAGCTGCTTGTTAATGAAAATATGTTGGTGTAGGCTTAAGTATTAAACAGAATTCCCAAAGGAATGAGGTTGAAATTCTTAAAGTTCCATTGATTCTTTTAATGTTTGCCATCAAGAAGGCCTGATCACTATTTTTACTCTTCTGCTTGGGTTATTTGGGCTCCTCTTTAGATGCCACTAGAATTAATATATTTGCATGTAAATAGAAGTGGTTGTAAGTAGAACTATGAAAAAATCTGCATCATTGTCAGTAGGCTTTAAAAAAAAATCTATGATAGAAAAGCCTATTGACAATCACTGTCATTTTGTCATTGGGGAAGTGTTGTGGAACTAGAGCTGAATAAGAGTCTGAATCTACAAAAGCAGAAAAGAGAGCAAAACAAATTAATTCTTGGCTAATAGATCTGAACATTACACCAATACTTTTGCTAAAAGAGATTAATGGGTTACAAAAAAGATTCAGTGCCTCTGCATTTAAGTTGTACAGTTAACATGTGAAATGTGGCTGGAGAATATAATTGATGTAGTTTTAAATTGGTTTAATTGAAGTGAATACTGTTTGATATTTCTTTTCTAGAGAGTAAGTATGAAAAGGTTCTGATTTAAATCTTGGTTCTTGTATATGATGAAACTTTGATAACCGGCTGAAAGCATGCATCTACACACAGTTACAGATGATATTTTCATAATACATATCCATTGAGGAAGCTCTTACATACTGTACTTGTTTCAGGTTTCTCTCTTGCTGTTCCTCACTGTATACCGTAGTTACAGAGGTTTACAACAGTTTGAGCTGTTTCTAGTTTTAATTGATATTGTCCCTTCAGAATGACGCAGCTGAATATGCTTAATCAGTTTTACTCCTCTCTAACTGAGATGGTCTTTTAAGCAAAATGTTTGAGACTTGGTAACACCCCCAGTGGAGGTGTTTGAGTATTTAAATTGGTGTGTTTCTCTCTCTCTATTTAATATCCAGGTTTCTACCAATATAGTGAATAGTCAGACTGATCTTGTTTACTGGAAGACAGTCAAATGTTAAGCTCTGGTAAACTGAAATTACACAGTATTTTTATTTATTGATTAAAATCTCCAGTTCTCTTTCCTATGCTCTGCAGATGAGAAGTTGCGCAAAGTTGATGGAGTATACGGGATTCACGAACTCCATATCTGGGAACTTGCTGGAGGGAAGAATATCGCTTCACTTCATGTGAAATGCCTGGATCCTTCTACATACAAAACAGCAGGGTTACAAATCCGTGAAATCTTCCACAATGCAGGAGTTCACTCTGTAACCATTCAGGTAGAATTTTCTGAAGGAGTAAACGATTCTGACTTGATATGCAACTTCCCCTGTATGTTAACAGAATGTGAGAATCATCTGTGCTGCATTCCACAAAAACATTATGATGTTGATGTACAGGGTTACATAGAGATGAGTAACAATCCTCCAGAAGCCTCCTGTAATGGCCGCAGGAGAAATAGGGTAGAGGAAAATAGCATTGAAGAAACTTCCAGTATTTCATCTCGCAATTTGGGAATACAGGGAGAAGTAAGTGAAGAAAAGGAAGACACAAATGGACTACTACATTTGCAGAGTTCTTCAATGTAGCGAGTGTATTTCATTTGACAATACAGTCAAATTTCAAATTAAAGTTGAATCTAGGGTAGGTATTTAAAAAAAAAAAAAAAAAAAAAATTAATGTGCCAAAGAAGAGCACAGACTAGTAAGGTTTGAAGTTTGTTGAGCTAAGGTTCAACTTCCAGTCGGAAATAAGCTTGCAGATAAAACTGAGTTAATGGAAAGTGAAGTTATTTACATACCTTTAATGTTAGGACTAAGTGACTGTGAAATTTGTGAAGGATGATAAGCTATGTTATTACCTCTTACAATCTTTACATACTAAATCTGAATGAAATCTTTAGCTATACCTGATTTTAGTTGAAATGAAATGTCCAGCCAAGGCAGTTGCATCAGATTTACTGCAATGGATAACTGGTTTGAAAACTGAGAAAAAATGCTCAGAAATTTTCCAGGTTGTGTAATCAACAGTTATTGGAGTGATCAAACTAACTGCTGCTCAACATAATTGTTGAGCAGGTATTTTTTTTCTACTTGCTACTAATTCAAATGCCTTTGTCTGAATTGTTCTCAATCTTAAGAATTACAATTATGTGTTGTAATTTTCATTTGAATATATATTTCAGTTATTAGATTATGGTTGTAACCGGGTGATATGAGTAAACATGATGTATAATCATATCATTACCTACTGATTTCCTAGAATAAAGGTAGAATGTCAGCTATATTCTCTGTATTCATAACAGATCAAAATTCCACCTATTCTGATGGAGAAGTAATTTTAGTGGTGCTGGAATGTTGTCAATGTGAGGGGAACAGGTCAAATTATGCATTCACCTATAAATGAAGAGGTCATCTTTGACGAGAATAGGCCATTGTGCTTATCCGTCAGTACATCCTTGTAGAGTCTAGATTGCTCTGGGATGTAACTTCCTTGGAATTCATCTAGAATTAGTTTCTGCAAGAAACTTGCTTTCCTAATTAACGCTGCTGATCTTCTGTGTGAGGTAGATATTTTAGAAGTGTTTTGTAGATCAGTCTTCCTGACGGCTTTCAAACATCCTTGACATTTGGTTATGGTTCAACAGGAGGTGGTCTATGTGGATGGCAGTGCCAATTTATGGTGAGTTACAGGGGATAGATGTTTCCAGAAACAGAAAATAACTCCAGTATGTTAGTTTCTGGAGGCCTCTTCCTTGTACATATGGCTAATTGCAGATTTATATGAATGCAATTCTAGTAGAGAGTATATAAATGATAGATGTGAATAAATTCAGTCTTTGTTTTAGGCAAGCTATTGACAAGCACTGTTTGATTGTTTTAAGAAAGATACTCTTGACAGGCTTGAATCAGTTGGGGTTATAAATCTTGATGCATACATTTAGATTCAGTTTCCTTTTAAAGTAGATGGAATGGAGGGAAGTGCTTGATTAGGTTAAGGTCAATCAGACATTTTCTTATATGCATGGCATTGCAAAACTCTAGAGTATTAATAATTAGTTACCAATTACAATTGGTCAAATTTTACTTTTTTTTCTTAAATAGATGAAAGGTTGGCTGATCTGTCTCTTTAACTCAGCATCTAGAAGTGGTTTCAGCTGAGGTTCCTGGATAGGATGAAAATATTCTGATATTAAGTAAGTTGATGTTAAAGGAAAAGGGAATTTAACTGTGCTTTTTGTAGACTTGGTCAATGCCTTTGACTTCATTGAGTATAAAGTGAGAAATGAATGTTGTCAGATAATTAATGATCCATTTATTGGTTTAGTTGGTGGCATGTACTTTGACCACAGCAGATTGGAGTTTACTAAACCTACTCTAATTAGAAGAGGGGTGAAGCAGGGGTATGTTCTGTTTCATATCTTGTTGTATTAATTTATGGATATCTTATGTAAGTACTGAAGATCGTGGATTTTTGTCTATATAAATGATATAGTATTGATTAATGATTCATATAAAACAATGGATAAGGAAAGTAGTTGAGGGATTCTACTTGAAAACAAGTCTTGAGTGTCTTGGTTCTCTTTGCCTTCTAAGAACAAAACATTCAATTATATTAGGCTGGAAAGTTAGAATAGTTTAAAATTGGATTTTATTGCTCTGAGGAAAATGTACATGCTTCAATTGAACTAATGATGTTTGTGTCAAGGATAAATCGGTGAATAAATTGGATGGAAGGGTGAATAGCTTTTGTGAGTCAAATTAGAACCTGGATTTTAAAAAACACTGATTTTAACAAAACATTTGCGAAATCTTTTAATTAAGCTAATATATTGGGAACTTCTATTTAACAGGTTGCATTTGTAATATTAGTTTATACTTGTTTGAGTTAAGACTGTGATTTGAAGAACAAATGCTAATTTCATTGATCAGAAAATTAAAAACATGATTTTGTCAAATAAATGATAATCTATTGTTTATTATGGAAGCAATTTCAAAAATAGATTTGAAATACCTGGTGGAGCAGGTGAATTCAATGAATATTTGAAGTACTGCAGTTGTAATAATGGCTTCATAAAGTGTAAGATACTTGTTAAATATGGAATATAGTCTAAAATATCTTACTAAACCAATAGCATTTAAGCAGATTTTTTGAGTGCTGGATTAACTTTTTAAACAGTTTTATCAAAGTGGTATTATTTCAAAACTAATACCTATTCAGAAAACTTGAATAAAGGTTAGGATTGATGAGACTTGCAGCCAGTGAGAACTCAGCACTGAGTGCTTACATCATTTTCTCCGGGTACTGACTGGCTGTTAAAAATGCTAGCATGAACCATCATTGTAAGATACTAAATCTGATAGGCTGTTATATAGTTGGACATATTCAAGGAAGAAAAAGACCCAAATTTTTATTGTAACTTTTAGGAATTAAACCTCTTGTTTTGAAGATAATAATGTGATGCTCTTGCTGTCATTCGGAAAGTGAAATATACTCACGTGAAATCTATAATTGTTGATTGGCACACTAAGGTGAGTGTGGAATTATACTGGTTTCCTCACTGGAGCAAGAAGAGAATGGCTTCCTGGGTAGTCAATGTTTTTAAGGCCTTTACAGTGTTAATCTCACGGTCTAGCGTACCTGAAGCCACAGTCACAAAGCATTGCACCATATAATAGTATACACTAATGCAGAAGGGTCTCCACACAGAAGGGTCATAAACATTAGGTAGTCTAAAACACCAGGGTTACAAGAGCTGATGTCCTGTTGCAGAGAGACAGTAACTTGTATGAACTATACTTTTGTACAACTGGGTTGATGAGTTTAAAGGAATTCTTGCTTTATCATTTTAAAATATGTAGTTAAAGGAATTTGGATGTGTGAAGGCATTTCAATGATTTAAATCTGAGTTTGGATCAAACATGGATATTGTAAATGTATTTATGCATATTCAGGGAAAAGATACTTTGGTAAATAGTAACATTAGGTCATTATCCTATTCAGAAATGAGCTGTAATCACAGAGGAAATATTTGACTTCTGCAACTATTAATTAGCATAACCATGAAATTTGGTATGGATTATTTGGCAATGTGATTATTTCCTATTAATAGCCCCACTTATAACAAGGTTATGACCCCTACAGCTCTAAATTTAGAATATTATTTATGCAAGATAAACTTTAAATTTTAATTTGTTGAGTGATTCCCAGACCTTATTAGCTCAGCATAGCTTTGTGCGTGGTAGGTCATGTCTAAACAATCTCAGAGGTTTTTGAGGAAGCTTCCAGCAAAGTTTATGAAGGCAAGGCAGTGGAAATTGTCTACAATGACTGGACATTGTCAAATGCCTCACTAAAGTCCATGTAGACAATGTCCCACATGGAAGCTAAGTCAAAAAGGTTCATTTGCTTGGTATTCAAAATGGTGTAGTAAATTGGATTAGACATTGGCTTTGGCAGAGAAGACAGTGGTAGTAGATGGTTGCCTCTCTGACTGTAGGCCTATGATAGTGGTGTGATGCAGGGAATGGTGCTGGTCTGTTGTTTGTCATCTATATCAATTATCTGGATGATTATCTGGTTAACTGGATCAGCAAATTTGTGGATGACACCAAGATTAGAGGTGAAGTGGACAGCAAGGAAGATGATCGGAGCTTGCAACAGGATCTGGACCAGCTGGAAAAACAGGCTGAGAAATGGCAGATATAATTTAATGCAGATAAGTGAGAGGTGTTTCATTTTGGTATGACCAGCCAGGGTAGGTGTTACACGGTGAATGGCAGAGCACGGAGGAGTGCAGTGGATCAAAGGGATCTGGGAATACAGGTCCATAATTCATTGAAAGAGGTGACACAGGTAGATAGGGTCGTAAAGAAAGTTTTTGGCATATTGGCTTTCATAAATCAAAGTATTAAGTATAGGAAATGGGATGTTATGTTGAATTTGTATAAGACATTGTTGAGGCCTAATTTAGAGTATAGTGTGCAGTTGTTGTCACCTACCTACAGGAAAGATGTAAATAACATTGAAAGAGTACAGAGAAATTTACAAGAATGCTGCCAGGATTGGAAGACCTGAGTTATAAGGAAAGATTGAATACATTTGGACTTTGTTCTTGAACATAGAAGATTGAGGGGAGAGTTGATAGAGGTATACACAATTATGAGAGGTATAGATAGGCTAAAAGCAAGCAGGCTCTTTGCACTGAGAATGGGTGGGAGTACAACCAGAGTTTATGGGTTAGGTGTGAACAGTGAAAAGTTTAAGCCGAGGGGGAAACGTCTTCACTCGGAGGGTTGTGAGAGTGTGGAAGGAGCTGCTAGCATAAATGGAGAATGTGAGCTCAGTTTCAATGCTTAAGAAATGGCAGGGCTATGGACAGGAAAAATTATTCAAATCTATTTAAAGGTAGAAATAAATTATTTTTAAAAATTTAAATCCAGTTAAAGCAGTTTTCAACAGAAATTTTAGAGTACACATTAGTAGTCCAACTATTGCACTTAAATAGGGTTAACTTGGACAGAAATGTGGAGTTGATTGATTTGACTTTTGTAAGATCCATATAATTTCCTTACAATTGAAGATTATTTTCATTAAATTTTGCAAATACTTCTGGCAAGTAAGCAATGTCATGCCTAATATTCTTGAGTTGATTGTTGAATGAAGCATTTGGGTCTTCAAAGAACTTTATCACAGTTTCAACAAGTGCATAAAAGCAACTCAGGCAGTTTCCTTTTGAAAGCCATCTGACTTCTGTGTACAACAGCAAGTGTTCAATCTCTTCATGATTCTCAGTACAAAACTCACGAATAGTTGAGAACTGAGAGCATCAGACCTGATCTTATTTACTGCTATGATAACAGTATTTAATGATTTCTGCAGCTGTTCACTTGGGTTTCCTTTTTGTGACAAGATGCTGTCTGTGAATTGCACAGTGAGTGGTAAATATGTTAGCTACTGTTTTTTTTCTCCAAATGAAATAACAGCCCCACAGTGGTGTCATTGATGGCTCTCCATCTGAGGCACAAGCAAGAATGTTGGTGAGCAGAATGTTCTTTTTGAAAAATTGTTCAACAATTCAAAATATTGATTTCCTCCTTTTTAACTGTTTCTAGTCTCCTTGCAAAAAAGCAACCTTTAAGCCATGCTTTCATCTTATATGAAGCAAACATAACTGAGAAGAAAAAATTTGTTGCCTGGAAAAACTGACTCATTCAACTGCAGAGAAATTCTGTTGTCCTAAATATGTTGCATAATGTGTCTTGCATATTCTCAGAAATTTTGTCTATTCGTTTTTTAATAGAGTTGCCGCTAAGCAGAATTGCTTTAATTATTTGGTCTGTTGACTTATGCAAAACCATACTCAGAACTCCCCTTGATGCTGGCAGAATCAGTTCTTCTCCAGTTGTATGGGGCTTTCCAGATTTAGCAATGGGCAATGAAATGTTGTATGAAGCACACAAACCATCTCTGAAATATGGAAGTGTCACATTGCTTTTTAACAACTTCATGCTTCAAGCAAAGTGCAAGAGAATGATGAGTTAGCAAGAGATGAGTGATGATATGATCATTGTAATCAATCATATGGCATTGAGGATCAAATGCTTATAATAAGTAACTCATTTCTTAAATTGAGCCAGTAAACCTACCAAAAATATTAGATAAAATACATTGGGTCTAATGCTGGAATTAGAAGCCTATCACTATTACAAATAGATCATTATCACCTGGAATGGACCTGGTGTGCAGCAAATACCTTGTTTTAGCATGTGATGAGACCAGGAGGAGCTTCTTTTTCCTTCAAGCTGAAACTGAAAACTCAATTTGTTTGCATATATATATAATGTATGATACTGTGCTGTATTCAATGAAAGTGGTCTATAATTACCAATGGTAGCAATATGCCTTAATTGCTTGCTACTGTAAAATTACTTTCAAATACAGTGGAGCCTTGTATGAGTTTGTGCTACTGGAAATTTATGAATATTTACAAATGTAGTGTACTTATTCGAAATGTTGCTCTCATTTGAAGAATAAAACTACCTGCTGCAGTATGTAGAGTTCTTTATACAATAAAAACTAAAACAAATGGGTTTGTTGGATACAATCTTCTTGCCGAAACAATTTAACAATGCCTATGTGAATGCAAGATGGGAAGGGGTTACAGAGAAGAACATGGGAATGAGGAGTGGTAGTTCTATTTCCTGCAAAGATGGACAGGGAGCAAATTTTTTAGCATGTCATTCAACATTAGTCAAATAATTGTGCCGCATAATTATTTCCCTGTTTTGGATGACTTTGACATGTGTGGGTTTCTGCCTCCATCTTTTTCAGGCAGGAATTCTAGACTCCTATTTCTCCTTGGAAGAAAAGATACTTAATTCTCCTTTCATCCCCTTTTTCAACTGCAGTTGGACAACAGCTTTGGAGAATAACAGTAGTATTTTGGGCAATAAGGGTAATACTGACCTTATAGTTACTCATGATTTAATTCTCCATTCCACTCCCTCCCTGACTTGGCAGTCTTCATTTTCCTATATCACTTCATTTTTGGTCAATATAAGCTTGAGACAGTGTTGACCTTCCAAATGGCATTGAAGCCCCCAGGAGTTTGTAATGAATGAACAATTTCAAGTGGCCAACTTTCTCCACCTTCAGTAAAACTAATAATCCAGCCCACTTGGAGATCTTACTAGACTCGCATTTTCTGGTCTATTGGATGATATGCGCTGTAAGGTTTCACTAGTAAGGCTAATGTAATGGCTTCAATGTAATGCTAAGGAAATGGTTTCTCTGTAGCAGCAATGCTTGGCTTATTGCTAGAGATAACGGGGCTTTGGCATGCAGCGGTTAGCCAATGAGGAAATGCTGTTCTTGCTTGTGAGTCTGGAAGCCGATTTTTTCACAGTCTTTCGTTGGGGAGTGATGGAGAGAGAGGATGCAGATGGAGAGTCGGAAGACCACCGGATGGAGTGGACCGAGGAGTGAGGGTCCGAGGGCCAGCTACGGGAACAAATGAACAAACAGTGAGCTCCAACAATGCACAATATACATTTTCCTTAAAATGGACCCTTTTACTTTTCATTTTCTTTACTAACCCTCTATCCAGATTAAGATTTATAAAGTTCAATAATTTAATTGCCTATGGTGTACTGTCTGATATTTTGTGGTGCGGATTTGTAACCGGGTGTAACTCTCGTTTTGGCTAGCGGCTATCGCAGATTAAATGATTAAGCTTTATAATTTTTACTTTGACTATATGTTAGTAAAGAAAATGAAAACAAAACGGCCCAATCTTATGAAACAGTCTATTGCACAATGTTGGAGCTCACAGATAAGCTGATTGTCCACCATCGACCTCCTCCGATTGTCACTGGCCCTCGGACCCTTGCTCCAAGTCCACCCCATCCAGCGGTCTACCAACTCTCTCCATTTGTGTCTTCTCTCCTCATCTCACCCCAGCAAAAGACCGCAAAAATCTCTCTTCCAGATTCACAAGAAAGAACAACAGCATTCCAAACCCCGTTATCTCTAGTCATAACCCAAACATTGCTGCTACAGGGAAGCCATTACATTATCAGTGAAACCCTACAGCATGTTACACTCTTCCCCCACCAAATTTAGTCATGTTCTCATGACTTTGAGATAATTTGCCAACCCTTCCTGCAAAACAAAGCCCAATCCAGGTGTAAAAGGCAGTGACATAGCTCCCCAACACAGTAGGGGTTACACTCTGTTCCCCTGGTGCTACGTAGGCCAACCTATCTGGTGGTCTCCTAATTCTCTGAGACCGCCGCACCCCATCACCTAACTCTTCAGGTTCTGACACTACTGAGGATACTTCCGATCTACCTGGCGAGGCCTCCCCCGATCTATCACTCGTGCCCACCTGCAACTCGGAGCCCTCTGTTTGTAGTGACACACTGGAGCATGGACCCACTGAGCCTTCAGGAATTGGGCCTTTCATTTTCGGGAGTTCCTTGGTACATTGCTGGGAAAGTGTTTCCCCCAGAGACACCAGGCCGTTCCCTTACTGGGTCTCCTCTAGTTTTTCCCAACGACTCTCTCTGCTTAGGTACCCGGGGGCTCACTCTCCTTCTGGCGTGACATCGGCTGCCAGCAGCCCCTCTGCACTGTTCGTCCCCTTGGGGAATCTGCCTCCCCCATCAGCTCCATCATATGGGGTGATAACAGCCGACATATCTCCATTCTCAACTCTTCCACAATCTCCTCTACCGCTCCCCCGGGGCAGGCTATCTGTGGTCACTTCACCGCAGGGAACTGCTACCAAGGACTGGACTATTAGAGACCCCAAGCAATCAGGTCATGTGACTGGGTGCCCCTGGCTATCTTGTCCATTCTTAACTGATCCACCTCAGCCACTTGGATGACCCCTCTGCACCACAAGCAATTTACCTTCCTCTCTAGCCGAAAAACCGTAAGCAGAAAGCTTCTCCCCCTTCTCCTGACGCATGTTCTGAAAGCCCTCCGTGAGCACCATTGGGCTTCCAGTTGGGCCAAAAGCATTGTCTAGTGCTTACAGATAATTGACAGCTGTCGCTACAGGAGATTGCAGCCTGACAGTTCTCACAATGTCAGCAGTCCACCCATTCAAATTTTCAACCAACCTCTGTCGCTTTTCATCATCAGAGCACTGCCACTCATCTAACAACTGAGAGGTCCGCTCTGCCCACGTCTCATACTCCTCGTTCCCCTCAAGTGTGGGCATTAATTCCAGAGAATAGGCAGAGCCTGCCATAACTGGGACTGAATCTGATTTTTCCATTTATTCGCCAGAGAAGTAAGGGCGGATACTAACTCAGAATTCTCACTCTTCGCCGGGGGACGTGGACTAATCAGACATTCCAAATCAGACCACTCTTTCCCCTCACTCAGAAATTAGAACTGTGTCTTTGAAATCTCCACCCCCAGCTACCGCTACCTCAGCGCTGGTCTGCATTAAAACAAGAGCTGCGCCCACAATCGCAATTTCAACAGTACTTAACAGTGGAATTAGCAGTTCATCCAGAGTACAAATATCTGTCCCACTGGTTCATTACTCAGGGTAATCATACAGCATCCAATGGAAGCAATCCCGAACGTAGCCCCCACAATTGTAACTCTCGCTTTGGCTAATGTAGGGAGTGATAGCCCCTGGCCTGGCCAAACATAAGAAACCTCGTTTGGGTGGATGCTGTGCAGTGTGTCCAGTGTTACAAATCAGTACCATGAAATAACGAACAGTACACAATATGCGATTAAACAATTAAGCTTTATAATTCTTACTTTGACTATATGGTTAGTGTAGTGTAGGCCTCCGTTAGTCTTCATAGACCATGGATTTGTGCCTTGGAAAGTTTCCAGGGCGCAAGCCTGGGCAAGGTTTTTTTTTAATGGAAGACCAGCAGTTGCCCAAGCTGCAAGTCTCCCCTCTCCACTAATGGTTAGTAAAGAAAATGAAGAAGAAGAAAAACAGCCCAATCTTATCAAACAGTCTATTGCGCAATGTTGGAGTTCACTGATAAGTCAATTGTCCACCATCGACCTCCGATCGTCTCTGCCCTTCGGACCTTTGCTCCAATTCCACCTCATCTGGCAGTCTACCAACTCTCTCCATTTGTGTCTTCTCTCCTCATTTCTCCCTGGCAAAAGGCCGCAAAAATCTCTCTTCCAGACTCACACGAAAGAACAACAGCATTCCAAACCCCTTTATCTCTAGTCATAACCTGAACATTGCTGCTACAGAGGAACCATTACATTATCAGTGAAACCCTACAGCATATTACATGAGCAACACATCATGCAGCATCCACACAAACAAGATTTCTCAGTGCTAGAAGTTGTCTTCCCCTAGATGAACACGGGCTGGCTGAGCCTGAGGGTTACATTTTGATATGTTATGAAATATATATTATGAAATTCTATTAATAGTCTAATACATTTTCAATTAACCATTTTTTGACATTACAATGTTATAATAAATTTAGTATTGGGCTTGAAGCTTAAAGAGCAGTATCCTGATGAATTGGCGTGTGTAAACCAGGACCCTGGTGAGCTGAAAGGAAGTGCAGGACACAAGACCAAAGTGTGGAAGGGGAACACAATGCACATCACTATATGAGCCAAATGATGAACTATTTGGATTTACTAACCATTGGATGAAGATTTATTGAAATGTTATTGTATATGGCTGAAGTTTTGAATGGCTGTAGCCCTCTGACATTCTATATAAATGTCATGTATGAATCACATAGTGTATGGCCAAGTAATTGGAAAGTGTGGGAATATTGCTTCAGTGTTGAGTGCATTTACTGTAGTTAAAATCTGTTGGCAGTTCTTTTAAAAGGTTTACATTGATGAAAGACTGATCAAATGTTTATCCAGTGTCCATTAAAACCTTTCTCTTAGCAATTGTTTCATAAAATAAACTGTGTTGAAGAAGCTTTAAGGGAAATTTCTTTCTCAAACAAGATTAATCTGAGCACAATTATCATGTCTTCTCCACCAAGGTTTTGCTGTCTAAGATAGGGATGTCTATATAAGAGGAACACCTTTTCCAGGAGCAGAAAGGCCAAGTATAATCAACACGTATAAACAAGCTGGATGAACTCAGCAGGTCGGGCAGCATCCGTTGAAACAAGCAGTCAATGTTTCGTGCCGAGACCCTTCGTCAGGACTGAAGAAGGAGGGGGCAGGGGCCAAGTATAAAGTGCATACAGCTCTTTATCTCTGTATGACCCAGAACTGTCACTGGACTCAAACAGTCCGGCAGCAGTAAGGGTGATCAGATGTACCAACATCTGACCTCGAGTGTTTCTGACTTCCACACTGCTGTATGTAGATTTAAAAACCTGTAAGTGGGTGGATGGGCAATAGATCCCTACAGAACTGCTGACCATACTGGAATTCTGCCCTCCTCCATAGTTATTTACTGTCATGCCATTGGCATTTACGGCAGCAATGAAGGTCCTCCATCTCTGTCTGTCCTTAGCCATTTTCTCTATTGTGCCTCAGGTGTGGTTTAGGGACTTCATTTCTGCCTCTCTGGTTTGGCACTAAGTCGTTTTTGGTCTCCTGCATTTCATGTATCCTTCAGGGGTCTAATGATTGTGGAGTTGGCCTCTATTCTCATCATGTGTCCAATCTATCTCCAATGTTTTCTCATGGTAATTGTGGCCATGTCCTCTTGATGACACTGAAGGAGTAGGGCACGGTTGGAGATTTTTCTTGGCCAGAAAATATAGAGCATCTTCTGGAGGCTTGTGGTGTGGAATGTTGAGGCTTAAGGGAACAGAGTCACACTTAAAAATGTTCAGTAAGGTTATTATGAGATATACTTTAGAGGTTTGCATGGGCATACTCAAGATTTGCAGATCTTCCCCCAAACTATAATGATCTTGTCTATTCTTTTGAAAGTCATAAAGATTTTATTGAGATGTAATGTATTTATTATTGCCTGCTGTTTTAATGAGTTGGTATATGTTTGCAATGTTGTATTTCTAAATCTCGTGCTGTTGTGTCTTGAAAATATATATTCCATAAGACCAGAAGACAAAGGAGCAGAATTAGGCAATCTGGCCCATCGAGTCTGCTCTTCCATTCAATCATGGCTGATTCCTTTTTTTTCCTGCTCCTCAACCCCAGTTCCCGTCCTTATCAAGAACCTATCAATCTCTGCCTTAAATACATCCAACGACGGGGCCTCCATAGCTGCATGTGGCAATAAATTCCACAAATTCACCATCCTTTGGCTGAAGAAATTTCTCCACATCTCTGTTTTGAAAGGGCGCCCCTCTCTTCTGAGGCTGTGTCCTCTTATCCTAGACTCTCCCATGATGGGAAATGTCCTTTCCACATCTACTCTGACTAGACCCTTCAACATTCGAAAGGTTTCAATGAGATCCCCCCTTATCCTTCTGATTTCCCGTGAGTACAGACCCAGAGCCATCAAACATTTTTCATATGATAACCCTTTCATTCCTGGAATCATCCTTGTGAACCTCCTCTGGATCTTCTCCAATGCCAGCACATCTTTTCTAAGATGAGGGGCCCAAATCTGTTCACAATACTCAAAGTGAATCCTCAGCAACATAGCTTTGCTCTTGTATTCTAGATCTCTTGAAACGAATGCTAACATGGCATTTGTCTTCCTCACCACCGACTCAACCTGCAAGTTAACCTTCAGGGTGTTCTGCACAAGGACTCCCAAGTCCCTCTGCATCTCAGATTCCTGGATTTTCCTCCCATTTAGAAAATATTCCACACATTTATTTCTACTGCCAAAGTGCAAGACCATGCATTTTCCAACATTGTATTTCATCCCCTGTGGTTGAGTGCAAGTCCTACGGAAAAAAGCACTGCCTCAGAAGGACTGCAGCAATCTGATGGGCATTGATGGCTTTTGCAAGATTCACAACATTTGTTGTCATTTGTTTTGCCACTGTATCTGATTCCAAATATTTTCAACTACCGGTAGTACTTGTGTTACTTAAAAGTTAGTTCCGTTTATTCTGTGGGATAGAGAAGATCGCCATCTGATGGTGGATAGTATTCATTACACCTAGAATGGCTCTGGAATCGTTAGCTTTCTGGCATTACTTCTCTGCTGTTAAAGCTCTTGTTGTTCCAGCTATTTATGTCCATTCACTTTAGTTGTAGCAGTTGTATCTTGCCTGTCTCTGTACAGGTGTTGGTGTACCTAGTTCCCAGTATCTTTCTACTTCACTCTGTATGATTTCTTATTATTAAGAGATCTTATTTATGGTTCAATGTATTGATGAACCTGCCTTCTATATTTTATGAATAAAAACAAAGCAGTATCTGTGTAAAGTGTTGTTTTTTAACTCCAGAAACTAATTAAAAGAAAAACACGAGCCTGGATAATTGTCTATTTAGTTTCTCATTTCCTTTTTAATACAACTACAATATAGACATCCACAGCACAGTAAATTTTAAATTGTCCTATTCAGGCCTAAAGACTTAATCACTCTGGAGGACTTCTTAATCTTGTGTGGTAATGTGTTTCCTGACTAGGGGAGTCATTCTGCAATGGTAATGAAACAATCTCAAGTTCTGTGGCTTCCTTTGTGGTGGTTGTAGGAGTTGACTCTTGGACTGCAGGAAGTGGTTCTGACAGCCCGGGACACTTTTTCTTCTGACTCTGCCATCCTCAACCGATCAATGTGCAATCTCCACTGTGTATGAGTATGGCTCAGTTCTGTCCTTAATCTTTCCAAGTACCCACTTTTGATCACCTCTGTAGTCCCTTATCAGGGCTGCTTGTCCAGGAGTGAAGCATCAAACCTCCTTGTTTAAGGAGCCCACAATTTGTCTCAGCCACTTGTCCTGCATACTCCTCCTGAGATTGGGTTTGAGGAGATCTGAGCGAGAGTGCAAGCGATGACCTAGGACCTGGGAGATGGTTATTGGTTGTGAAGTGTTTGCACTGTGGTATGCAAGGAGGAAATTGGCAAGCTTCTGATTCAGTGTCAGTGTAGTGTGTTCTGCAGACTTTGCTCACAGTGCATTCATTAGACTTGGACAAACCTTTCCACCAAGCCATTTGTAGCTGGGTGGTGTGGGGCAGATGAAACATGTCTTATTCCATTCATTTTCAGGAATGACTAAAACTGTTCCATCACGAACTTGGTCCATTTTCACGGACTAAGTTATCAGGAACACTGATTCTTGAGAAGAGGCTTCTCAATGCGTGAACAGTGTGCGAGGCTGTAGTGGAGGCTGTTGAGAACACTTCTGGCCACATTGTAGCTGCAGGCTCCACTACCATGAAACTGGTGACCGTGAATCCACATGACTCCTCTGCCAAGGCAAATGCAAGCAATTCCAAGGGACGGAGAGGTGCTGCTCTGGCATCTCCTGGATGTGTTGGCATCCCAAACAGTGCCAGGCAAGCTACTCTATCTGCTGATCTGTCACAGAACACCAGACAAAGCTTTGAGCCAATGCTTTCATTTCAACCATATCTAGATGACCGGCACGTAGCTCCATCAACACATTAACTCTCAGTTTGGATAGTACAACAACCCTCAATCCCACATTACGTAATCCCTTTCAAGGGCAAGTTCATACTGGCATTGGTAAAAATAGGGGAATCTGGAATTCCTGCAGCATATTCCAGCCAGTTTGGATCACCATATAGACCCGAGACAGTGTGGGGTCTTTTCAGATTTCCCTTTGGATCATCTCCGCTGTAAAGGGGAGACTTTCCACTTACATTAGGGAGAATACGTCAACAGGAGTGTCCTCTTTTGTAAAAATTTTCAGGTATTGACTTTTCCAAGGGTGAACAGGACAATCCACCAGCATTTCCATGATTAGTTGTCCTCATGACTCAATCCTGTTATTGTGTCCTCCTAGAAACAGAGCCCATCTCAGCATTCATGCAGCTGCTGTTGTGGAACACTCTTCTGGGGATTGAAAATGGACACCAGTGGTTGATACTCAGTAATGAGGGCAAAATCTCTCCCATACAAGTAGTGGTTGAAACATATTACACCCCACACCAGACTCAAGGCCTCTCTGCCAATCTGGGTATACATTTTCTCTGCAGCAATAAGGAAACATGATATAAAAGCTATGGGATTTTCACTTCCATCACTCATAACTTGTGACATGACTGGACATGTACCATAAGACAAGGAATCACAGGCAGGCTTCATAGGATGATGTGGATCATAACATGTGAGTACAGTAGGTGACGTCACTATTTCCTCTGCCTGTTGGAAAGCCACCTCACACTGCTTTGTCCATCGCCATTTCTTCTCAATCTCTAGTAATAGAAGGCCTTTGACAAGGTGGCACACATGAGGCTGCTTAACAAGCTATGAGTACATGGTATTGCAGGAAGGAATCTAGCATGGATAAGGTAGTGGCTGATTGGCAGGAAACAAAGAATGGGAATAAGGGAAGCCTGTTCTGGAAGGCTACCAGTGACCAATGGTGTTCCGCAGCCGTCTGTGTTGAGACTGATTTGTTCTGTGTTATATGTCAATGATTTGGATGATAGAATTGATGGCTTTGTTGAAATGTTTGCAGATGATATAAAGGTAAGTGGAGGGGCAGGTTGTTCTGAGGAAGTAGAGAGGCTACAGAAGGACTTGGACAGATTAGGAGAATTGGCAAAGAAATGGCAGATGGAACACAGTGTTGGAATGTGTATGGTCATGCACTTTGGTAGAAGAAATGAAAGGGTTGACTATTTTCTAAATGGAGAGAAAATACAAAAAAACTGAGGTGCAAGGGGACTTGGGAGTCCTTGTGCAGGATTCCCTGAAGGTCAATTTGCAGGTCGAGTCTGTGATGAGGAAGGCAAATGCAACGTTAGTGTTCATTTCAAGAGGACTAGAATTTAAAAGAAAAGATGTAATGTTGAGGCCTTACAAAGCACTGGTGAGGCCTCACTTGGAGTACTTCGAGCTGTTTTGGGCCCTTTATCTTCAATAGGATGTGCTGAAACTGGAGAGGGTTCAAAGGAAGTTCATGGAAATGATTCCAGGATTGAATGGCTTGTCATATGAAGAGTGTCTGATGGCTCTGGACCTATATTCACTAGAGTTCAGAAGAATGAGGGGTGAACTCATTGAAACCTACTGATTGGTTAAAGGCCTTCATAGAGTGGATGTGGAGAGGATGTTTTCTATGATGGGAGAGTCTAAGACCAAAGGACATAGCCTCAGAATAGAGGGGTGCCTTTTTAGAACGGAGATGAGGAGGGATTTCTTTTGCCAAGAGTGGTGAACTTGTGCAACTCTTTGCCACAAGCAGCTGTGGGGGCAAAGTCTTTATGTATATTTAAGGTAGAGGTTGATAGATTCTTGATTGGTCAGGGCATGAAGGGATACAGGGAGAAGGCAGGAAATTGGGGCTGAAAGGAAAATTAGATCAGCCTTAATGAAATGGCAGACCAAACGATGGGCCAAATGGCCTAATTCTGCTCCTATATCTTATGGTGTTAAGATCTTCCCCTATCCATTATTCCTGCTTATTTTCTCTGCAATTTATCTGCTTCCCAGTCCTATTTCCAACCTGTAATGGGAATTTTGTTTCTCTTTTTGCAGATGTCACCAGACCTCAGAATTTTCTGTTTTCCCTTTTAGACTTCCAGCATTAGCAGCTTTTATAATTTTTTCTTTGTCCATCTTTTCCACTGAGGCCCCCTGTCACAAATAAATCATTTCCAGATTCAACGTGATCATCACTGAGTTTACGAAGGAACCGTATTTATTCTTCTTTCCTGATTATGAGCATAGACATGCACGTCACTCTTGCTCTCATCTATTACGGATACATTCCTTGGTTGATTGTAGCAACTTTGTTTTTTGCTTTCCTGTCTTGCCATTCTTGTTTTTATTTTGTTTTCCATCAGAACAGAACAAATCAAATCAGGAGTAGACTATTCATTGAACCTACTCTGCTATTTAATAAGGCCATGAAAAATATTTTAATTCAGACACACTTTTCTGCATTGGCCCCAGATCCACTGATTTCCACAATATCTAAAATTATACTTGGAAAATGAGCTTCAACTCCCATCCAGGACAGTGAATGAAAGAAGGTAATTACCTTATGGATGATGAAGTTTCTTATGTCTGTCCTGAATGGCCCTTTTCTGTGGCACACTGAGAATCTATGGCACTCAAATCTAGTCAAGGGAAAAATCAATTCCACATTTACTGTAAGAATTTTGTACATTTTGTATGATCTTACCTCATACTTTTGAGCTCAAGACTATCATCAAGACTATTATGCTTCATCTCTCCTCCTATGACAATTCCACTGTTCCATCAGTCAGTCTGGTGAACCTTTTCTGCACATTCTCCATTATAAGAATATCCTCCCATAGAAACAGAGACCAAACCTGCAAAAAATATTCAATGCAGTCTTGCTATCCCCACTTAACTGGAACAAATTGTTTCTACTCTTGTACGCAAGTCTTCTTGGAATCAAACTAACATGTTGCCCGCTTTCCAAATTGTTTGCTGTACTTGCATACTAAGTTCAAATGCTTTATGTTAAGAGCACGTGTATAATATCTCGTTTTCAAATTTATGTCCTCAAATATATTTGAATCTCTCACTACTTAATGCTTACTCTTTCTTCCACTTCGACCCATGAAATTATACCAACTTGTTGTAGCTCCATCAATACCTTTTCAAGGCAATTGTGACTTTTCCTGAACACATTAGCCAAGTGTTTCTGATTAGCAGAGGAAAGCGTAAGTGATACTTGCTCATATCCCATGGGAAGCAGTGTAAATCCGAAGGCTTGGTATATAAGGGAACTGGACAATATGGTGCAACTGTGCTGACAATATGGGCTGAAACGGACAGGTCAGATACAGGCTGGAACATGGTGCCAAGGTCCACAGTGATAGATCCAGATGTATTCAAGAAAGTTTCCTTAATCAATGCATACAAGTCCCACCTGGAGAGAATGTGATAATAGATCTCCTATTAGGGAATGAGACAGGGGAGGTGACAAGTTTGTGTTGGGAACATCTTGCATTTAGTGATCATAATGCCAAGGTAATTATGGAAAAGGATAGGTCTGGTCAGCAGGTTGAGATTCTAAACTGGAGGAAGGCCAATTTTGATGTTATCAGAAAGGATCTGGTAAGCGTGGATTGGGACAGGCTGTTTTCTGATAAGGGTGTACTTGGTAAGTAGGAGGACTCCAAAAGTGAAATTTTGAGAGTACAGAGTTTGTATGTCCGTCAGAATAAAAGGCAGGGATAACAGGTTTAGGGAACCTTGGTTTTTGGGAGATATTGATGCCCTGGTTAAGAAAAAGAAGGAAGTGCATAGCAGGTATAGGCAGGTAGGAACAAATGAAGTCATTGAGGAGGATAAGAAATTAAAAAGAACACAACAAAGAAATCAAGAGGGCTAAAAGAAGACATGAGGTTGCTCTAACAAAAAAGGGGAAGGAGAATCCTAAATGGCTTTTACAGATACATTAAGAGCAAAAACATAGCAAGGGACAGAATCGGTCCTCTGGAAGATCAGATGGTAATCTATGCGTGAAGCTGAAAGAGATAGGGGAGATCTTTAATGGACTTTTTCATCTGTATTTACTCTGGAGCTGGTCACAGAGACTATAGATGTGAGACAAAGCAGCAACGATATCATGAACCCTATACAGATTACAGAGAAGATGTTTGCTTTCTTGAGGCAAATTAAGGTGGATGAATCCCCAGGGCCAATGATGAGCTTTATCTTTAATTTTTAATATACATTTTATGATCCCCAATCCCGAGGGTGAGGTGCCGGAGGATTGGAGTATCCTCCAATCAGCCCATCAGTTTCCACTCAGCCCGTCGAGTCTACTCCACTATTTCATCATGTCTGATCCAGTTTCCCTCTTAGCCCTAATCTCCTGTCTTCTCCCCGTATCCCTTCATACATTGACTAACCGGGAATCTATCAGCCACTGCCTTAAACATACCCAATTGCTTGGCCTCCACAACCACCTGTGGCAATGAAATGCACAGATTCACTACTCTCTGGCTAAAGAAATTCCTCCTCATCTCTGTTCTAAAAGGTTGCCCCTCTATTCAGAGGCTGCCTACTCCAGTCTTAGAATCCTACACCACAGGATCCTCTCCACATCCATTCTCTTGAGGCCTTTCAACATTCTTCGGAATTAGTGAGTAGAGACCCACAGCCATCAAACACTCCTCATAGGACTAGCCTTTCAATCCTGGAATCGTTTTTGTGAAGCTTCTTTGAACCATCTCCAATGTCAGCACATCCTTTCAAGCATAAGTGGTCCAAAACTGCTCACAATACTCCGTGAGGCCTCACCAGTGCCTTATAAAGCCTCAACATTACATCCTTGCTTTTATATTCTGGTCTTCTCAAAACGAATACTAACATCGCATTTGCCTTTCTCACCAGTGATTCAAACTGCAATTGAACCTTTAGGGGATCCTGTATGAGGACTTACAAGTCCCTTTGCCCCTCATATTTTTGAATTATCTCTTCATATAGAAATAGTCCATGTTTTTATTTCTTCTACCAAAGTACATGACCATACACTTCCTGACATTGTATTCTATCAACCACTTCTTTTCCTGTTCTCCTTCCCTCTCCAAGTCTACCTGATTTTCCATCTACCTTTTTATCAATTCTGTCATCCAAATCATTGACATATATCACATCCTCAACAATTGACTCCAGCATGATCCCACCACGGAGGTCAGACTAATTGGCCAATAATTTCCTTTCTTCTGCCTCTCTCCCTCTTGAAGAGTGGAGTGACATTTACAATTTTCCATTCCTCCTGAACATGCCAGAATAAATGGATTCTTGAAAGATCATTTCTAATGCCTCCACAATCTCTTCATCCACCTCTTTCAGGATCCTGGGGTGTACACAATCTTGTCCAGGTGATGTATCTACCTTCAGACCTTTCAGTTTACCAAGAACCTTCTCCCTACTAATGGTAACTTCACACACTTCTGACCCCTGACATTTCGGAACTTTCGGTGTACTGCTAGTGTCTTCCACAGTGAAGACTGATGCAAAATACTTATTCCGTGCATCCACCATGTCTTTGTCCCCCCATTGCTACCTCTCGAGCATCACTTTTGCAGCAGTCCAAATTCTACTATCGTCTCTTTTTTAGACTTTATATATCTGAAGAAACTTTTGGTATGCTCTTTAATATTATTGGCTAGCTTACCTTCATATTCCATCCTTTCCTTCTTTATGACTTTTGTAGATGCCTTCCATTGGATTTTAAAAGCTTCCCAATCCTCTAACTTCCCACTAATTTTTGCTCTACTGTATGCCTTCTCTTTGGCTTTTCTGATGGCCTTGACTTCTCTTGTCAGCCAGGGATGTGTCATCTTGGCTTCAGAATATTTCTTCCTCTTTCATATGTATATATCCTGCACCTTCCAAATTGTTCCCAGAAGTTCCAGCCATTGCTGCTATGCTGTCATCCCTGTCAGTGTCCTTTTGCAATCAGTTCTGGCCAGCTCCTCTCTCAAGCCTCTGTAATTCCCTTTACTCCACTGTAATACTGATACATCTGATTTTAGATTCTCCTTTCTCAAATCGCAGGGTGAATTCTATTATATTATATTCACTGTCCCCTAAGGGTACCTTTACCTTAAGCTCTCTAATCAATTCCAGTTCATTGCACAAAATCCAATCCAGAGTAGCTGATCCCCTACTGGGCTCAAATACAAGCTACTCTAAAAAGCCATCTCATAGGCATTCTAGAAATCCCCCCCCCCCCCCTTGGAATCCAGCACCAACCCAATTTTTCCAGTCTCCCTGTGTATTGAAATCCCCCATGACTATCATAACATTGCCTTTTTGACAAGCATTTTTTATTTCCCATTGTAATTTGTAGACCACATCTTTACTACTGTTTGGGGGTCTATTTATAACTCCCATAAGGGTCTTTTTACTCTTGCAGTGGCTTAGAATATTGTGACCAACTTTGGAGTACTGTGTCCACTTTTGGAGCATTGTGTCCAGTTTTGGTCACTTACCCACATGGAAGATGTAAATAAGATAGTATGAGAGCAGGGTACATTCACAAGGATGTTGCTAGAACTTGGGCACCTGAGTTATAGGGAAAGGTTGTTTAGATTAGAGTTTTATTCCCTAGCACGTAGAAGATTGAATAGAGATTTGATAGAAATATACAAAACTATGAGGGGTATTGATAGGGTAAATGTCAGGCTTTTTTCACTGAGTTTGGATGAGACTACAACTAAAGGTCATGCATTAAGGGTGAAAGAAATGTTTAAGGGGTACATGAGGGGGAACATTTTCACTCAGTGGGTGGTGAGAGTGTGAATCAAGCTGCCAGTGCAAGTAGTGGGTGTGGGTTCAATCTCAACAGTTGAGAGAAGTTTGGATAGGTACTAGGATAGAAGGGGTATGGAGGGCTATGTCCACGTGCAGGTCAATGGGCAGATTAACGGCTTGACATAAACTAGATGGGGCAAAGGACCGCTTTCCGTGCTGTAGTGTTCTATGCCTCTATGTTGTAAAATCATATTTTCACCCAAAAAATTATCTGGGCATTCAATGTGACACAATTGTCAGAGGCAAAAGGCTAATTGCTTCCACGCTATGAAAGAATGATTAAACATGTATTCTTCTCACATCTGCAATGAATAGTTGTCCCTAAAGAATAGAAGAAATATCGTTGTCCAACAATGAACAGGGAGACCAGGGCGACGTGCAGATATGTGAGACTAGTTAATCCCTATTAAATGCAACTTCCAGATAAGTCCTTGGCAAACTGGAGATGCAAGAGAATGCAGATGCTAGAATCTGGAGCAACACACAAAATGCTGGAGGAATTCAGCACGTCAGGCTGCATCTAGGTCCTAGTCCAGATGAAAGGGCACAATCTAAAATGCTTATATTTTCTATATAAATGCTGCCTGACCATCTGAATTCCTCCACTTGAAGTGTCTATTGAACTTGGTTATAGATTTCATGGAAAATACCCACTCACTGATTTACCCGTTTGTTCAGAGGACATTTTTGCAGCTAGGACATCCGTGATCTGCTAATTACATTTGATAAATTTGGTTTATTATTGTCACATGTGCCAAAGTATAGTATGGATGCCATAGATACAGATAATTTCATTACAATAATCATTTGACGCAGTACAAAGGAAAACAATAACAGGTGTTACAGTTGTAGAGAAAGTGCAGTATAGGGAAACAATGAAGTGCAAGGCAATAACAAGGTGGACTGTGAGGTCAAGGGTCCATCTTATTGTACTAGGAACCATTCAATGTTTTATAATAGTGGGATAGCAGCTGTCCTTGAACCTAGTGGTATGTATTTTCAATTTTTTTGTATCTTCTGCGCAATAGGAGGAAGAAGAGAGAAAGAGCATAGCTAATAATCCAGCTTTCAGATTATTTACAGGTTTTGTTGAAAAAAGCCTAAATAGTCAATACAAAGTCCCAATTGACAATCCTATCTTTTCCCAATATGTAGCCCCAGGAATGGAACAGTTGTGTGTTGTGGCTTACAAAAGATAAACTCTCTGAGTACAGAGAATTTGCTTGTGCAAAAAAAGGTAGAAAAATAACTGAAAGTGATCAAAGGAGAACAGACTATTCAGAAATGGAAGGGGTCATGTTAAATTCTATTTGAAGAAATTGAATCAGTAGTTAGTTGTGTGTTAAGAAGAAACGACCAAAGAAGAAAGAAAGTGCTTGTCAAGAAAGTAGTCAGCAGAATGCTATTTTGCTTTGAAAGTCCCTGCACAGTAGGGAAGCACAAGGGTGCTTGAAATAGCATTACACCCTTCTTTGTAGGAATTAAATATCTGGGAAGACTTGGATTTAAACAACCTCTGCAAAATGTGGGAAATAGCATGTTTACTATTTCTTAAAGTTGGCAGGAATTCTGCTGAATCTCATCCTCTATATGTTTAGATTAATATTCTGGCAGGGTCTGTCAGTGCCTCCAAATCCTTAATGTGTACAAGGGTATTAATGGTCCATAACAACATATGGTAAAAATTCCAGTTCAGCAAAGTTCACATACAAATGCATCACCCACTCACAAAACATTCCTCTGTGTGCAGTTATTCTGCAGGTGTTAACATGTTTATAGCACACACAGGAAGGTCCAATGAGCACGTTGAACATTCAAGCATGACCTTTATTGACTAGAAATTCTTTTCTGGTTACTACATATTTAGAAGGAAAAAAATCTGCAGTTAATCATTATGAATATATAACTTCATTTTTTGTGCTACTATGTCCTTCCTGTAATGTAGCTTATAATTGTGGGAAACATAAACAACAGGCAGGATGAGCCTAATCAAACTAGCTGTGACCAACAATTGAGGGGAACCACCATCACCCCGTTACTCCTAGATAAGTAAGCCCTGTATATGCATGAACCCAGAAAATGTCAGAAGCATGCTGAATGATAGATGGCGGGACATCTTTTAATCCTCCCCACTGCATGATTTTACACAAAATCCAACATTTGGATCTAGATGTGCTGGGATTCCCCAGCATTATTCTATGCCAGTGAGACCTAGCATAGTGAACACATTTATTTCAATGGGAATCTCCAACCCAGTCGGTTAGATATTAGAAAAGGTAAATAAAATAATTTTAGTTTTTCTGAGTGTTTAATGAGCTTTATCTTTAATTTTTAATATACATTTTATGATTACATATTAGATGTATTAAGTCATTTTAATAGATTTTAATACTCTTTCTAATTGCTGTTTTCTGACATTCACCAAAAAAGATTCAAGGTGGCACAACAATTGTGTAATTATGGTATTGTTATATTTTGTAACTTCAAAACATAAAAACTAATTGAAAGGAAAACAAGGGAGTCTAACTTTGTTTTTACTTTTAGTGAGGAGCATGCATATGACGTGGTGGCGTGATGATGTATGCTATACATGTACTTTGTATATATAAATATAATGAATTATTTAAACAACAAAGAATGCTTAATCAAATAATATATTTACAATATTGCTCAAATATCACTGAAATATTAAATACAGAACAGGTATTCTACGGTTTCCAATGACAGTATTCAATATCACTGGGATATTTGGATTACTGATCATAAATTCTAGTTCATTAGGAGTTTGAGGAAATTGACAATGTCACCAAAGAATCTCACAAATGTCTATAGAAGTGCGTGGAGAGCTTTCTGATTGGTTGCATTACAGTCAGGTATGGAGGTTCCAATGCACAGATCGCAAAAGGCTGCAGAAGGTTGCAGACTCAGTCAGTTCCACCAAAGTCACAGCTACCCCCACCATTGAGTTCATCTTTAAGAGGCAATACCTCATGAAGGTGCTATCCATTATTAAGCACCTTAACCATCTGGGAAGTATCCTCTTCTCGTTATTACCATCCAGGAGGAGGTATAGGAACCTGAAGACTTAGTGATTCAAGAACATCTCTGTCATCTGATATTTGAACAGTCCATGAATGCCATCTCATTATTCCTTTTATGAACTACTTAAATTAAAATCTGTAGTAATTTTGTGCCTTGGCGCTGTGCAAAGCACCATAGTTCACGTCAAATAAGACTGTGATAATAATCCTGAATCTGATTCAGAATATCCTCTGGTCTGTAGCTGATGTGAAAAACAACCTGAATACAGAACACAAAGTACTCTGCAGATGCTGTGGTCAAATCAAGACGTACAAAAAAACTGGATGAACTCAGCAGGTCGGGCAGCATCCGTTGAAAGGAGCAGTCAATGTTTTGGGTCGAGACCCTTCGTCAGGACTAAAGAAGAGGGGGCAGGGGCCCTATAAAGAAGGGGGGGGAGGGTAGAAAAACAATCAGAGGAAAGATCAAGGGGTGGGGGAGGGGAAGCAGGGAGGGGATAGACAGGAGAGGTGAAGAAGGAATCTAAGGGGAAAACACTATGGGTAGTAGAAGAAGGCAGAGTCATGAGAGGTGATAGGCAGCTAGAAGAGGAGACAGAGTGAAGGTGAGATGGGGGAAGGGAGAGAGAGGGAATTACTGGAAATTGGAGAATTCAATGTTTATACCAAGGGACTGGAGACTACCCAGACGGTATATGAGGTGTTGCTCCTCCAACCGAAGTTTGGCCTCATCATGGCAGTAGAGGAGGCCATGTATGGACATATCCGAATGGGAATGTGAAGGAGAGTTGAAGTAAGTGGCAACCGGGAGATCCTGTCTGTTGTGGCGGACGGAGCGTAGGTGTTCGACGAAGCGGTCCCCCAATCTGCGTCAGGTCTCGCCGATGTACAGGAGGCTGCACTGGGAGCACCGGGTGCAATAGATTACCCCAACAGACTCACAAGTGAAGTGTTGCCTCACCTGGAAGGACTGTTTGGGGCCCTGAATGGTGGTAAGAGATGAGGTGTAGGGACAGTTGTAGCACTTATGCTTGCAGGGTCAAGTGTCAAGTGGGAGATCTGTGGGGAGGGATGTGCGGACCAGGGAGTCGCAGAGGGAACGATCCCTGCAAAAAGCAGAGAGGGGTAGAGAGGGAAAGATGTCCTTAGTGGTGGGGTCCTGTTGAAGGTGGCGGAAGTTGCGGAGGATAATATGCTGGATCCGGAGGCTGGTGGGGTGATAGGTGAGGACAAGGGGAGCATAGTCCCTGTTGTGGTGACGGGAGGATGGGGTGAGTGCTGAAGTGCAGGAAATGGAGGAGATGCGGGTGAGGGCATCATTGATGACGGCAGAAGGGAAACCACGATTCATAAAGAAAGAGGATATTTGGGATGTCCTGGAACGGAAAGCCTCATCCTTGGAGCAGATCTGCATCTCTGGAGATAGACTGTCCACAGACATCTTCTATAAACCCACTGACTCCCATAACTACCTTGATTATACCTCTTCCCACCCTGCCAAATGCAAAAATTCTATTCCCTATTCCCAGTTCCTCCATCTCCGCTGCAACTGGCAGCGTGGGCCATTCAGGGCCCCAGACACTCCTTCCAGGTGAGGCAACACTTCACTTGTGAGTCTGTTGGGGTAATCTATTGCATCTGGTGCTCCCGGTGTGGCCTCCTCTACATCGGAGAGACCTGACGCAGATTGGGGGACCGCTTCGTCAAGCACCTATGCTCCGTCCGCCACAACAGACAGGATCTCCCGGTTGCCACTCACTTCAACTCTCCTTCACATTTCCATTCGGATATGTCCATACATGGCCTCCTCTACTGCCATGATGAGGCCAAACTTCGGTTGGAGGAACAACATCTCATATACCGTCTGGGTAGTCTCCAGCCCCCTGGTATGAACATCGAATTCTCCAACTTCCGGTAATTCCCTCTCTCTCCCTTCCCCCATCTCACCTTCATTCTGTCTCCTCTTCTAGCTGCCTATCACCTCTCATGACTCTGCCTTCTTCAGCTACCCATAGTGGTTTCCCCTTGGATTCCTTCTTCACCTCTCCTGCCTATCCCCTCCCTGCTTCCCCTCCCCCACCCTTGATCTTTCCTCTGATTGGTTTTCCACCCTCTCCCCACCTTCTTTATAGGGCCCCTGCCCCCTCCTTCTTTAGTCCTGACAAAGGGTCTCGACCCGAAACGTTGACTGCTCCTTTCAACGGATGCTCCCTGACCTGCTGAGTTCATCCAGCTTTTTTGTACGTCTTGTCTTAACCTGAATACAGAGCCTGCTGACCACTTGACAATCAACATTACCCTAGGTAGGATATCTTCAAATGAAGGAGAACCCCTTCAGCTCAATCTGAGCATTGCAATTGCAATCAGACATTAAAGGTGATCCATGGTTGTTTTAATCTTTTTGTTCATTTAATTGTTCACTGGATGTAAATATTTCTGGCCTGGCTTGCTTTTATTTCCCGTAGACCATTATAGAGGCATGTAAGTCAATCACATTTTTGTGCCTAGGGTCACATGCAGGCCAGTCTGAGTAAAGATGGTAGATTTCCTTCTCTACAGGTTATTGGGGAAACAGGGTTTTAATGCAATCTCATATTTCCTGGTCACAGTTACTGATACTGACCTTCAATTCCAAAATTAGTTACATTAAATTCATCAGCTGTAAAGGTTGGATTCAAACTCTTCCTTCCAGATCAATAGTCCAAAATTTCCATATATTTATCGGCAGGCTAATGCACTCATAGTGACAACTATAGAGTTTTTGCAATTTTATCCCATGTACTAGTTCAGTCCACAGGTTTAAATATCTTGATCAGAGACTCTAGCAGAGTATCTACACCCAATCAGTGACATGTGCATGACATGGAGTCCTGCCATGTGCAGAAGTTCACTGATGACACGGCCATAGTGGGGTATGTCAGGAATGGACAGGAGGAAGAGTATAGGAAACTGATACAGGTCCTTGTGATATGGTGCAACTCAAACTACCTGCGTCTCAATATCACCAAGACCAAGGAGATGGTGGTGGACTTTAGGAGATCTAGGCCTCATATGGAGCCAGTGATCATTAATGGAGAATGTGTGGAGCAGGTTAAGACCTACAAGTATCTGGGAGTACAGTTAGACGAGAAGCTAGACTGGACTTCCAACACAGATGCCTTGTGCAGGAAGGCACAGAGTCGAATGTACTTCCTTAGAAGGTTGGCGTCATTCAATGTTTGTAGTGAGATGCTGAAGATGTTCTATAGGTCAGTTGTGGAGAGTGCCCTCTTCTTTGTGGTGGCGTGTTGGGGAGGCAGCATTAAGAAGAGGGACACCTCACGTCTTAATAAGCTGGTAAGGAAGGCGGGCTCTGTCGTGGGCAAAGTACTGGAGAGTATAACATCGGTAGCAGAGCGAAGGGCGCTGAGTAGGCTACGGTCAATTATGGAAAACCCTGAACATCCTCTACATAGCACCATCCAGAGACAGAGAAGCAGTTTCAGCGACAGGTTACTATCGATGCAATGCTCCTCAGACAGGATGAAGAGATCAATACTCCCCAATGCCATTCGGCTTTACAATTCAACCGCCAGGAGTAAGATATGTTAAAGTGCCGGGGTTAGGACTCAATGTATTTAAGTAAACTACTTAAGAACTTTTTAAAAGCTATTATTAATGCATTTTGAGAGGGTGATTTTAGATGCATATCATATTTTTACTGAGTTAAGAGTTAAGTATTGTATGTAATTAGTTTTGCTACAATAAGTGTATGGGACATTGGAAAAAATGCTGAATTTCCCCATGGGGATGAATAAAGTATCTATCTATCTATCTATCTATCATTGGAAAAAAAACAAATGAAGCATACAGTAATTTGAAGTGAGCTCAGGGAATGAACATAATGCTTGATATTGTGGTGTTTTGCCCTACTTTTTAAATTGTGAAGAGGCAGTGGATTTAGGTTATAAAACAAAATATTGATTTATTGAATGTTGAAGGGTAAATTAATATAGTATATGACATATTATAGATATGCAGTTTAAAATATATAAAAATATAAACAAGCAACACACACAAAATGCTGGTGGAACGCAGCAGGCCAGGCAGCATCTATAAGGAGAAGCACTGTCGACGTTTCAGGCCGAGACCCTTTGTCAGGACTAACTGAAAGGAAAGGTACTAAGAGATTTGAAAGTAGGAGGGGGAGGGGAAAATGCCAAATTGATAGGAGAAGACCGGAGGGGGTGGGATGAAGCTACGAGCTGTAAAGGTGATTGGCAAAAAGGATACAGAGCTAGAGAAGGGAAAGGATCATGGGACGGGAGGCCTAGGGAGTAAGAAAGGGGGAGGGGAGCACCAGAGGGAGATGGAGAACAGGCAGAGTGATGGGCAGAGAGAGAGAGAAAGAAAAAAAAGGGAGGGGGAAAAATAACAAAAAAACTAAGAAGGGGAGGAGGGGTGTTAACGGAAGTTAGAGAAATCAATGTTCATGCCATCAGGTTGGAGGCTACCCAGCCGGTATATAAGGTGTTGTTCCTCCAACCTGAGTATATATAATATAAACAGTCACATCTGCTACACCAAATTGCAGGATAAAGTGGATCAAATAAATAACAGCTGCTTATTAATCTTCACCTGAAGAGTTCCAGCTTCATATTGAGGAATTCTTAAAAATATGCAAAAATTGCAATAATGATTCTTAACTCAGCAAAGTTGCCAATCAAACATACATAGTAACATGATACATTTAACAACACACACAAAATGCTGGTGGAACACAGCAGGCCAGGCAGCATCTATAGGGAGAAGCACTGTAGACGTTTCGGGCCGAGACCCTTCGTCAGGACTAACCGAAAGGCCTCTTTTATTCCCACTCACTGCCTCCTGCCTGTCAGCCACTCTTTCCTTTTGGTTAGTCCCGACAAAGGGTCTTGGCCCGAAACGTCGACAGCGTTTCTCCCTAGAGATGCTGCCTGGCCTGCTGTGTTCCACCAGCATTTTGTGTGTGTTGTTGTTTGAATTTCCAGCATCTGCAGATTTCCTCGTGTTTGCAACATGATACATGTTTGGATTGAGTAGGATGAATAGTCCACTCCTCAAATACTGGAACAAATATGATATCTACATTTTCTTCCACACTGGTACAGGAATTCTATCAATCATAATGGTACTATCTTGACCTTAGATGTTTTTCCAGGACAGGTAGCTTTCCACAATAGTAGACAATAGTAGCTCTCATTCTGACTTTCAATGGAGTTATGGAGAGCATATTGAAGAATTAGCAACTGGTTTAAAGTTTAAATGTTTTACCTGCTACTCATTGCACACAAATGCAGTTTCCAGAAGACAATCTGGTATTGGTGAAAATGAAAAGGAAGCCCCCAGAAGGACTTCTGCACACAAATTACCCCCCAAAATTTGCCTGTGTTATAGTGGAACACCCTGCCTAAGGACTGGATTTTTTTGTATTCATGACTGACCATAATTTTTCTCAATTTATTTTTGTGTCAAGCATGTAATAACACTAAATAAAACTAAAAATTTCTGGTGAAGTTCTTAGCTCATTTTTACTACAATTGTCTTTTTCCATGTGCTAAAATTGTCAGATAGGCCTACTGTTGTGTTTGAGACCACAAGATGATTTATAAACAAAGACACAAATATAGACAGAAAGTTCTTCAGTCTTAGGAGATGTAGTGTATTTAATATTTCATTAATATTTGAGTAACATTATAGATGTACACTTCCTCAAAATATAACAAGTTCCATATTACAAGTATATTGTATACTTCAATCACTTTATAATTATGTCCTTCAGGGACTGCTACCTGTTTAGATTTCTTTGTAGTTTTTTAATCAAACTTCTGAAATGAGGAACTGATTTTCTACATTGGTCATCTGCTGACCTAAGGATAATGGCTTCTTTGGAACAAAACCTGCGTCTGCAGACATCCTGGAACTTCATTTCAGCAGAAAAGACAGGGTCTTAAGGAAATGAGAGAGCTGACAAAAATGAGGTTTGTTCTGCATAGCAGAATCATTTCAACAGTGCCTGTGTAAATCCTCATTCAATGGGATATGGGTTCCTTAAAGAAATCTATACCAAGCATTATTATGCTCAGCTGTGTTTTGCTCTATAAATGAATAACAGATGTTAAGTATTACCAGCTAAGTAGAAAATTAGCAATTAAACTAATTTAAGGGACAGGATAGACTAAATGGAACTCAGAACAATTTCACATTACTTTTTGTAAATATATATTGAGAGCTATTGTGCAGCCTGAACTGGGCTTTATACCTGCAAAAGTCACATTTCTGTCTTATTCGTGTCCTGATGGAATCACGATTATTTACTGAAGTACTGCTGATTATTAGCAGTGATTATGCTTCAACCATAGTTCTTAAAGATACATAGCACAGGAGACCATTCCTATTAAACCAATGGAGTGATCTCAATTCGTTTGAACAGCAATCTGGACTCACCCACAACTATACCATTCTCTGGAAGAATCATATTAATTTAGTAGAGCCATTCTATATTTTAAAAATGATAGAAAAATACATTTGTAAATTTTGCAAGCAGTCCAATGTATCAAATAGATACTCACAGTATAAAATATTCTCCTGTTCCTTCTGTGGTTAGAAACTGCAGCGAGTGCAAACTGTACCTCATGTGAAACTCTGCTCAGGGTAGACTCCCATCCTGGCAAATGAGCAAAGTGGTCACTTGTGCATTGATGAACATATGTGATTATTTTGCATTGACCTGCAAGTGTGTTATAACTGTGCTCTAATGGAAGGCTATGAATTCTTTTGGGAAGGAAATCATGGATTGTGGCTAGAAGTAGATGTCAATGAACAAATGGAACATATGAAGTGAGGCTCCATTCTCATCACCGAGAAAACTAATAGGTTTGGCAAAACAGCTACTATAGCTCAATGTTATTCCCATCTCATGGTTACAGCTAATGAGTTTGTTGGGAGCATGACCTCAAGGAATTTCCTCACTTGCATATGGCATGAAGAATATAATAAACTACGGATATTGAAAGGAATTTACTCTGGTAGACAATTTTCTGCAATTTGCCTGGAGTTCATTGACTAAGCATTTTGGGTTAAAGTAATATCCTGGCAATCAGTACTAAATTAACATTTTCTTTTCTTTATTTGTTGACTACCGTAAATTTTGGAAATATCAGTACTATCAGTGTTCACCAGTATTTCTTGGTAAAACTGACCTCAATTTGTAGTGTGTGTGTTCAGATAGTTGCTAAGGCTGCACCTGGGGAGTGTTTGCCAAATTAAACCTAACACTAGATTAACTAATTTGGTGGGAACTAATTATCCATTGGCATGGCAGTGAAGTTCAAGGGCAAACCTAAGCCTTGTTGAATTGGGGGGAACAATATCCCAACTTCCTGGCCACTACCAGGAGGGTATGGCCTTGACAACACATAGCCAGATTCTGGCACTTGCCAGGGAGATAAATTACTCATACCCCACAGTAGTACCCCTACCCACCCAATCACAGTCCCTTTCCCCCCACTTCTGAACTCCAGTCTGACCCCAGATTTCAGTTTGTTATTCCCATCACCCACCCCTTCCCCAAGCCCTGTGGTTTTCCCTTTGAACCTTTTATCCATCCACAACCCATCTCTCAAACCTATCGAAACGTGCATCTAATCCAGGTCTCTATACATCCTTACAACCTCCCCCATGACTATCATAACCATGTTCCAGTTTCCTGCTCCTGATGTCGACCCCCTCAACTACTGTCACTCAAAGCTGACCTCCCAAACCTGATACTACACCTCCTACCCACCACACCACCATCACCTTGTGTTCTTCCTTCTCAGTATTCCGTACTGTTCCTCAAAAGCCCAAGTGGCCCTCCCTAACGAGCACACCTCAAACTTGCTTGGCTACTTGGCCACCAACTTTATGATCCTGGGCTCTGTAGGGTGTCTGTAGACCTGTAGTCTGAAAATGTGCGACACATGGTTACTTGTGCCCACAGACTTAGACTATCTAACCAATCATATTTTACTCATTTAGATGCTGAATGCCATGTGGATGGCAATATTTTTCACTTTATGGGGAATAATTTGTACATTTTTAAAATATTGCCTGGTTTTTTCTTCCTGAGCTGCAGTGTGAGGATTCTTCAGTCTGACTATTAAACAGCTAACTGTTTCTGAGGCTGCTAATGGATGCCAAAGAGTCTTTGTAGAGGGCACCATATTCATTCAGATGCTGGTCACACAGATCCTGCCTCTCTGCAGAGGTCTGTGTGACTGATTGAGTGAGAATCTCTGGACAGTTGTACCGGGGTAAACCCAAAAATCCAGCTGGATCCAGGGCGTTTTGGAAAAAATTAGCTTTTATTTACATTTGGGGGGAAAAAAGACAAAAGCATCAAAATAGTCTGCAAGGCATCTGACTGCAAGTCCCTACAAAGGATTGTGAGGACTGCTGAGAGGATTATCAGGGTCTCTCTTCCATCCATCAGAGATATTTATCAGGAGTGCAGCATATGCAGGTCCTTAGCATTGTCAATGATCCCTCCCATCCGTCCAATAATCTCTTTGACCTCCTACCATCAGGCTGGAGCTACCGCAGCATGAGAACAAGGACTGTTGGAGTGGGAAACATCAGGCCGAGAGATTACTGAACTCCCTACTACCACCCAGGGTCTTACCACTTATGACGCATCAATAGTGTTATATTGTTTACTTTTTATATATATCACAATTGAAACTTTGTAATTTTGTTTTCTGAAGCTGTTACATATTGGTTGTCTACTTTCCCCATCACATGCCTGCTTTGCATCTCTGTGTGCTCCATAAAGATTCAAATTAAGCATTAAGTTTTTCGTGTAGCCTGTCCAAGTGTTATTCTACCAAATAAAAACAACCTAATGAATACTAATAAAGATTGATGAATAAGTCTGTGAGAGGTTATAAGGGTTTGGAGTCCTGGACTAAGCAGTGGAGACTTAAACCTCGTTAAAAAACCATTTAAGGCAGGGGTAGAAGTTTGGGAACAGCAATTGATACCAGGTTAATTGTTCATATGTCTTCTTTGATGATCCAAGGTGTTAGGTCATAAGAGAAAAAAGATCTACATTTGAAGTTATATCCTTGATATCGGACCTCATTGAAAGTCAGAAAAATGTTAAAAGTCTTATGAGGCCATTCCTGTTCTAATTTCCCCCACATCACAGTGAGTTAGTAAATATTAAATTACATGAAAAGTTAAGGAAAGGAACGAGGACCTGGCTGCAATTCTGTGATGCATTGATAAGAACTTATACAAGGGTTGATGGAATAAGGGAAACAAAAACAAATGGAAAGACATAGCAGTAATTTGGATGCACATTGGTCAGAATTTCCTATTAAAATTAACAGAAATTCGCCCCTATCTTTCAAGATTGTTGAATATTTTATCAAGCATTAGGAATCCATGAATGCATAAACTGTTGATAGTGATTTCTTTCAGATATAGTTCCAAATTAGAGGCACCTAAATGAATAGGCATTAATAATTTCTGCTCTCAGATATAATTGAAGTGTGGAATGCTCTTAGCTGTGTGTATATGTGCTACTTCTAAAAAGATGCACCAGTGTATATTCTCACAGACTTTATCAGCAAATGTGTTGACGATTGTTTACCAAAGACAACAATCTGAGTGTTCCCAAACTGGAAACCATGTGTGTGATCTGGGAGATCCACTACCTACTGAATTCTAGAAGTGTTCAAGTCAGGTGACCCTGACCTATGCAGGAAACTGAAATACAACCTATGTAAAGCTATCACCGGTTCCAAAAGATAACACCAGTCCAAAACTGAGTCCCAGACCAGCTGTTTGCATGCTTTTCTGGGCTACAAAGTGAAGTCAGGCAACATCACTGACCTTTGAATAGAAGGGAGATGGAATTTCATCATCCATTCTGAGGGCCTCCAATGCACCGGAAGCCCCCAGTCACCATTCTGATGTGAGATTGGTCACAGAGAACGAGTTTGCAGAAAGTACCTGGCCACCATGGTATCCCTGACCATGCCTTTAGATCCTGCACCGACCAGCAGGCGGGAGTATTTACAGATATTTTTAACCTCTCCTTGCTTCAATCTGAGGTTCCCATCATTTTTTAAGATGACCACTATCATCTTGGTTCCTAAGAGAAACAAGACACTGTGCCTCAATGTTTACAGCCTGGTGGCTCTGACATGCACTTTTATGTAGCCATAGAACCATAGAACACTACAGCACAGTACAGGCCCTTCAGCCCTCCATGTTGTGCCGACCCATATAATCCTTTAAAAAAAGTACTAACCCCACACTACCCCATAACCCTCCATTTTTCTTTCATCCATGTGCCTGTCCAAGAGGCTCTTAAATACCCCTGTTTTAGCCTCCACCACCATCCCTGGCAAGTCATTCCAGGCACTCACAACCTTTTGTGTTTATAAAAAAAAACAAAAAAAAACAAACAAACTTACCCCTGATGTCTCCCCTAAACTTCCCTCCCTTAATTTTGTACATATGCCCTCTGGTGTTTGCTACTGGTGCCCTGGGAAACAGGTACTGACTATCCACCCTATCTATGCTTCTCATAATCTTGTAGACCTCTATCAAGTCCCCACTCATTCTTCTATTCTCCAAGGAGAAAAGTCCCAGCTCTGCTAACCTTGCTTCATATGACTTGTTCTCCAAACCAGGCAACATCCTGGTAAATCTCCACTGCACCCTCTCCATAGCTTCCACATCCTTCCTATAATGAGGTGACCAGAACTGAACACAATACTCTAAGTGCGGTCTCACCGGAGATTTGTAGAGTTGCAACATGACCTCTCTACTCTTGAACTCAATCCCCCTGTTAATGAAGCCTAGCATCCCATAGGCCTTCTTAACTACCCTATCAACCTGTGCAGCAACCTTGAGGGATGTATGGATTTGAACCCCAAGGTCCCTTTTTTCATCCACATTAAATAACTGACCATTAATCCTGTACTCAGTCTTCTGGTTTGTCCTTCCAAAATGCATCACCTCACACTTGTCCGGATTGAATTCCATTTGCCATTTTTCTGCCCAACTCTGCAGCCTGTCTATATCCTCTTGTAACCTTCGACAACCTACAGCTCCATCTACAACTCCTCCAATCTTCGTGTCATCCACAAACTTACTCACTCATGCTTCCGCCTCTACATCCAGGTCATTTATAAGAATCACAAAGAGCAGGGATCCCAGGATAGATCCCTGCGGCACTCCACTAGTCACCGACCTCCAGGCAGAATACTTTCCTTCCACAACTACCCTCTGCTTTCTTCCTTTAAGCCAATGTTTTATCCAAACAGCCAAGGTTCCACTTATCCCATGACTCATGACTTTCTGGATGAGTCCCTCATGAGGAACCTTGTCAAATGCTTTGCTAAAGTCCACGTAGACCACATCTACTGCCCTACCCTCATCAATTTCTTTTGTTACCTCTTCAAAAAACTCAATCAGGCTCATGAGGCACGATCTTCCCTTCACAAAGCCATGTTGACTATAACCACAACACTTTATTCTGCACTCTGTTATTGTTTAATCTTGTACTACCTCAATGTACAGTTGTAATCATTTGATCTATATGAATGATATACAAGTTTTTCACTGTACCTTAGTGCATGTGATGTTAATAAACCAATTTACTAAGTTATTAGTACCTTCTAAGATAAAATGACAAACGTCAATTTGATTATGAAACGTTATCTGATGTCTCACCCACCTTCAGCTGATGTAATTTTACTGTCCGATCAAATTTATTTGTCAATGATTCTGAGTGGGATGCTGGCAAAATAAAAGTTAAAATAAATACTAGGTTTTGGTATATGTTAATAGCTTGGCTTGTGATTAGTAGCAGAAAGTTGTGAAAGAGGTGAACAGTTTTGTAAAATGTCGAATATTTGCAGTTTCTCAGATGTTAATGCTTCATTCCTTTCTATTTTGCAGTGCTTGTCAGACTCTATTCCTGTCATGTTCATGTTAATTTGTTGAATGCCTCAGTTTTACTTTATACACATTGGTCAATCATGTTACAATTGCCTCAAAATAATGTTTAATTACTAGTAAAAGTAATCTTTGCAGAAAGCATCTGTAATGATTCAAGGCAGTCAAAATCCAGGAAATCAGTAAACTTGCAGGTAACACACTGTACTTGTCTAATGTCTAATGGTCCATTTGGAAGCACAGCTGCTGGTTTGTAGCAACAATGTGCTTGTATTTATCAATTAAGTTGGGCAAGGCAGCCTGGAGTGGAATCTGGCCAAAATCCATACTTAAGCTGATAAATGAAAAGTAATATTTTCATTGAGTTATGAATTTATATTGAGTTAGCAAAAAGTCATAATGACATCATATATGGTATGGACTGCAGAGGAAACAGTAGAGGCAGATAAAGTTACAACATTTAAACTGAAAGCTTTTAGAGGAAACAGGCCCAATGCAGAGAAGTGAGGACTAGCTTATGAAGACACCTTGGGATGAGTGGGACAAAGGACCTATTTCCCTGCGCTGACTATATTTCATGTCCGCCAGTATAACTATTATATCTGTCACCATGGAGAAAGCAACAGCTTAATTGAACCCAATTATTTGAATTGAGCCATTCAACCCAATGAGTTTATGTCAGCTCTCAAAGATTTCACATCGATTTAATTCCCTTATTTATTTCCTTGTAACCCATTCTCCCCCCAAACAAGTCTCCCCAAATTTCTACCATCTGCACACAGTAGGGATAGCCTACAGTAGCTGATTAATTTCTATCCAACATAAACTTGGACTGTGGAAGGAAACTGAAGTTCACACAGTCAGAGGAGAAAGTGGGCAAACTCTAGAAAGAGCACACTGGATTTCAGGATCAAATGCAGGTTACTGGAGCTGTAAGGTACTTTCCAAACAGTGATATTACCTCTGATGCCATTCCCCACCTAATGAATTAAATAAAAGGATTGATGGAATCTCATTAGCTTCAAAACCTAGGAAGCAGGACAGGGTTAATGAATGAATGACAAAAAGACTGGGAAATATACTGTAAAAATTCAACAGGTTAGGCAGCAGGAAGGTTATCAGACCTAAAATGTTAACTGTTTTATTTTCACAAACACAAACAATTCTGCAGATACTGAAAACCTTGAGTAACACACACAAAATGCTGAATGAACTCAGCAGGTCAGGCAGCATCTATGGAGGGGAATAAACAATCAATGTTTTGGGCTGAGACCCTTCACCAGGTCTGGAAAGGCAGGGAGCAGAAGCCAGAATAAGAAGGTGGGAGAGGGGAAGGAGTACAAGCTTCAGATGATAGGTGCGATCAGGCGAGAGGAAGGTGGGTGGAAGTGGGGGGGGGGGGGGGGATGAAGCAGCTGGGACAGGATTGGTGGAAGTGGTAAAAGTCTGGGGGGAAAAGAGGAGGGAGGGGAGAGAAGTTATTGAAAGTTAGAGAAACTAACAGATGCTAACTTTCCAACATCTTCCGTGTTATTTTTAGGACAGAGAACTCTATTTGCTTGATGAATTTCAAATTTAGCACTCCACAATGGTATTCACTCTCAGGGTACATCAATCTTACTTTAATGATAACCCACCAAGGAGGGTGAATAATAAGGTTGTAAGATTCAGGTCTGTACACCAACACACCATCTTTACATGATCAATTTTCACTGCAGGAAGAGAAAAAGGATTTTTTTTTGTAATTTATTTTTTATTGAAGTTCATCATCAAGCAAACATTTCCATAAGATGTATTTCAATACTGTACATATATATCATATATTCATATTTGCCACAAATCTCCACATAATATTTATCTGTTTGAAGACCCTTTGTTATGACAGACCACTTTGGTTAATATTCCCACGGAAGATACTTGAGTATTTTCAGAGCTTTCTTTTTTTATTTCAGAATCCACAACACTTTGCTTCATTTTGTGTGACTAGTCTGACAACTTCCACTTAGAGGTCAAGGAATCAGAGCACACCTTCATTTCTTCCAAATGAAATGTTATAAATCATAAAATTGTATTAACATCACACCTTCTCAAAGATACAAATGTAAGAACCAATGATGTGGCCTTTTGCTCTTATGCACCAAACATCTGGAATACTCTATTGACTGAATTACGCTAGGCTGGTACTGTGGAACTTTTTAAAACACTTCTAAAAATCTACTATTTTAATTTGGCCTACTTATAGGATTACTTAATACCTGTTGATGTTGATTACAGTTATATAATTTGGTATATTCAATTACATTTTATTCTATATAATGTTCGTCTTATGATTTTTTAATTTTGTCTTGTATTTTTATGTCTATATTGATTTATCTTTACAATCTATGTAACGATCTTTGAGCCTGCATTTTAATGTATAAAAGATGCTACATAAATAAAGTTACTACAATTATTATTTAATCAGTTGTGCTTCAGAATGGGTAAAATAGTGGAAAAGGTTCAAATTGATTTCAAGGTTATAATTTAATCGGTGCACCACTTGGAGCCATGAAGCAAAGTAATCTGTTGCTACCAATGAAGGTGATGACATTATGCAGAAGTTCGACTGAACAGCAAAGCAGAGACCTATGAATATTTTATATATATAAAACACATGGCAGCAGAATGATAATCTAATCTTTGTCTCGAGCCTCTTGATATATAAAGCTTCTGTGGTTGGTTGGCATACCTTGGCCTGAGGCCTTTACATTCAATCACCAACTAGTTGTTGCTCCTTACATTTCTGACAAATAGTAGGTTTCTGTTAAGTACAATACCCATCATTTATGAGACCCTGTATTGCTGAATGTCTGTAATTAGAGCATAGAATGCACACAGTTTGGTGCAGGGCCAGATCAGGCTTGAGTGGGGCTAAGTTAATTATCCAGTTCTGGAAAAGAATAAAAGTCAAAGGTGAACCGGGCAGGAATTCAAATCTGCTGGAGCATGAATGCAGCATGGTAACATTGTGAATAAGACTTCTTACATACATGCCACTGCTGTGACCTCACAATTTTTCTTTGCACCAGTTGATTTCAAATGAATCTTGGCCCATTTCTAATGATCCATTCAACAGTGCCTCACACGACTGCGGTTCAGATGTTGTTCACTGCTGACGTGCAGGAGCCCAAGAGTAGGAAAGGGTAGAAGGACAGTTGGAGGAAGAGTCTTATAATAGAAAGTGAGAATAACAACCAATTAACTAGCATTCATTACACGAGCAGTGGATTTTTCAGAGAGCAAAATTAATTGTGGGATTCCATGTGGTTATTCTGGAACTTATAGACGGCAGGGGATAGAATGGAAAGATTGCGAGGGAGAAGCAAATATAAGGACAAAAACAAAATAAAAGGCAGGGGATCTGACAATGAGACTGAAACTGAGAACAAAATGAGCAAGAAACAAAGTACTGGAGGAAAGGACAGGGAGGGCTTGAGAACTGTACTGAATGAAAAGAAATTGCATCAAAGTGATTTTTTTTAAATTTTGAAGGGCAAGACACATAAAAATGTGCTCTGAGTGAGGTGGACAGAGGAAAAGCAGTAAAATTTGGGCCCAATACTGTTTCACGAGGCAAGAAGCTAAAGGTTGCTTTGCAATGCGTTCACTATCCTGATTTGGAAATAGATTGCTGTTCTTTCATTGCCACTGGGCCTAAGTGCTTGAACCCCCTACAAACAGCCGTGTGGGAATGCATTCACTAGAAGAATTGCAGCTTAAAAGTATAAGAAATAGGAGCAGGCAAGGGACATCTGCTCCAGCATTCAACAAAATCTACCTCAGTACTACTTTCTTGCATCATCTCATATCCTTTGATTTCCTCTATCACCATATCTATGTTATTTTAAATTTATAGCGGCACAGGAGACTATTCAGCCACTTGGACCAATGCCATCCCTAGGAAAGCAGTCCAATTTCTGCTCTCCCTAATACCTTCTGCTACTTGCCCTTCCTCATGCATACTTATCAATTCCCATTTGATTCTTTTTTCTGTTAGTCTACACGATTCTGTAATATACAGTAGTCAATAAAACTAACATATCAATCTCTGTCTTGAATAAGCTTAGCAACTGAGCCTTTATACGTTTCAGGGGTAAAGAATTTCCAAGGTTTTCCACCCTTTGAGAGAAGAAATTTCTCCTCACCTCTGTCCTAAATGGCTGAGCCCTCATTCTGAGACCATGCCATCTAGTTCTAGACTTCCCAAACATTGTCTGCACCTAACCCATTAGCATTATATATATTTCAACAAACCACTTACTTTCTTCAACACCAGAGAATACTAATCTAGCCTTCTCAATCTCTTTTCAGCAAACATAGAGCATCTTCACTGCACTCACTCTCCGGCAAGTATATATCTATTTTTAAGACACTACAGGGTTTATGCAGTACTTATACATTTGCGATATAACATCTTTCTTCCTGTACTCAAACCCTCTTGTCACAAACTTTGCCTTCCTAAGTGCTTAATACATCAGCTTGCAAGCATATCCTGCTCGATTGAACATCAGCATTTCCCAGTTTACCACCATTAAAGAAATCTTACTTTTCTCTTTTTATAACACGATTGGATGACCTTAAATATTTTTTTCAGATTGTATTTCTTGTGCCAAGTTTTTACCCATTCACATAACATGTTTATATTTCCTTGAATCCTCATTTGGGTCCTGTTTCCTACACATAACCATGCCCAGTTCTGTATCATCAGCACGCTTGGAGATATGACATTTGTTCTCTCATAAGTCATTAATAGCTGGGCCCACGTACTACTCACTGTAACACACAAAAGCTGCTGGAGGAACACGGCAGGTCAGGCAGCACCTATGGCGAGGAATACAAAGTTGACATTTCAGGCTGAGCTCCTTCATCAGGACTCCATGATACTACTCCCTGTGGTACCCCACCAATCATAGCCTATCACCTGGGAGATAATCATTTAGTCCCATTCATTGCTTTTTGTTTAGTCAACCAATTGCCAATTATGTCAATATACTGTATTTCTCCCATTTCCTTATTAACCAACATTTTACGTATGACCTTATCAACAACACATGGGTGGATTCAGAAAGAGAGATTACTCATTTTGAAAGTGCAAGTATAAATATTTCCAGCTTTTAAAAAAATGTGGCAGTTTCTGTGCTTTCAAATGATATATTACCACTAATAAAGCAAAATTATAATATAAGGCTGAAATTTTACATATTGACAGCCAGGAATGAAATGGATGTTTCTGTTAACAATTATGGTCTTTTGCAAACTAGCAATATGCCTCTAAAGTGCAATTGAATATAATTCAGAAGTTATGTTTTGTTTGAAAGCACTTCCATATTGAGATCCACTTTATGAAAAATGGGGAATAATCCATTAGAGTGCTTGGTTTGCTCTTCAGAACTCTCACTGACCCTTTAGCTTCCTCAAATAAAATTCATGGTGTAAATAGGAGGGATTAATGTTTGGTTGTTTTTGATTTGCTTTTTAGCTGGTTCAGTACTATATTGTGGGCTGCTGTACTTTTCTATGTTCTATAAAATGCTGGAGGAATGCAGCAGATCAGGCAGCATATATGGAGATGAATATGGAGTCATTGTTTCAGCCTGAGACTCTTCATTAGAACTGGAAAGGAAGATGGAAGAAGCCGGGGGAGGGGAAGGAGTGCTAGTTTGCAGGGGATAGGTGATACCAAGTGAGGGGGAACGTGGGTGGTTGGGAGATGGGGGATGAGATTAGAAACTTGGAGAGGTGATAGGTGGAAATGGTAAAGGGCTGAAGAAGAAGGAATCTGATAGGAGAGGACAAAAAACTTGCTTAAGCTATGGTGTTAGCAAATGATTCAATATCCCATGAATACTGATGAATTTAAAAACAAATCAACCAAGAATGAGCTAAAATGAAGAGCTGCCATTGAAGTGAATGAAGATTGAAAGTCGGATTGCTATTCATTAGGTTTGAAAACCTGTCTTTAAGATGCGATTATTTTGTAGCCACTGCAAATTTGATCATTATTTGCAGTCCTTCAGCCTTCTTTGTAACAGGAGCCGCACACATGATTCAAAATAAATTTTAAAAAAGAATTTATTTATACTGGCAAATGATTCTAAAATTGTGTCCTATCCTATTTGTCTCTTTAATATCGGAAAAATTTCTATAAAGGATAACTTTGCTGAATATCACATGTAATATTTAAGCCATGAGGCTCAATTTTCCAATGTTTTGAGAGGACTGGGAGTGGGGGTGGAGTGGCCAGGAAGTCAAGTTTGTAAAGTTACCAGCTCCCCTCTCCAATCGCCACTTTGCACCTGATTATCTGAAAGGCACTTTTGCACAGAATACACAAGAGCATCGTTTCATGCAAATAGCCACATACTAAGGCTATGTGCAAATTCCTGTTTCCTTACATAATTGCATGTAGTCCTTATCCTGCTTCATTATAATGTATGTGAAACAACATTCTCCTTGGGGCCTTTCAGGGATTGTTAGTTTAGTGCTCTACTGCTCCATTTATAGTTGCTGCAATTTAATATAAAATAACAGCGTATTTATTGACAACACTGCAATAACTTAGAAGCAGGGCAAGATGAGTGACTCACAACAGTCTTTCTGCGCCGCAAACAACATCAATATATTAAGAAAACAGTTTATTTAAAGTGCAGTGGAAACAGAAAAAATAGCAACTATTCTCAAAAAAAATCCAGGCTGATTTCTCTAGAAAAGAACAAGCAGTAACTAGAGGAGCATTTCTCTCAGATGTATTGCAGTCTTCCTCTGGGCAGAATTGATCTGAATACCAGACAATTGATCTTCCCACGGATCATGTTGCTAGCGGTATATAACTAGAGAAGAGTGATAACACTGCATTACTTCAGCAGGCAATCCATTTTCGGAGCACAAGTATGCCTTTTTCATGCCAGGGACTGGCCATTGTATAATGGAGGGAATAGTGGCTAGAAGTTGCTTCAGGTAAGGCTTCGGAGCTGGTGTGTTCTATTGGGGGCGTTGTGGTGCAGCATCCAGGCTGGAGTTGGTGTTACCCCCCACCCCCCCCGTGTTCGCTCGGCTAAAGACAAGCTGCATTGTGGTTGACTGCAGATTTCTGCAGCATGCACAGACTCAGCGTCTGGACTATGTCATTTTTATTTTGTGTGATTGCATCTTGCTGATATCTTACGTGCGCTTGCTATCTTGTTTGAGTGAGGACTGGGCCTCACGATGTGGTGTCGCCTGCTTACAGCCACCAGCAGAGAGGCATTGGAGCTGGTACGCAGCATGGCGCGGTGTCCAGGCTCGAGATGGTGCTGCTCCTCAGTTTTCAATTGGCAGAAGACGAGCTGTATTCCGGTCAACAGCATGTTTCTGTGACATTCATTGCTCCAATCACGACTATTTTTTTTTGCGTGGATGTACCTTTATGGGCTTGTCTTGTATGTGTTGTGTGACTGCTGGTACTGTGGTTTGCACCTTGGCCCCAGAGTAACACTGTCTTGTTTGCTGCTTTCATGGGTATTCATGTATGGGTAAATTAAACTTGAATTGAATGGGCCACCATTTGGGATCAACAGGCCTGGTGGGTTACTGCACCACACGAGGAAATGTGCACATGCTGGAAATTCAAGCAACACACACAAAATGCTGGTGGAACACAGCAGGCCAGGCAGCATCTATAGGAAGAAGTACAGTCCACGTTTCGGGCCGAAACCCTTTGTCAGGAGTCCTGATGAAGGGTCTCGGCCCGAAACGTTGACTGTACTTCTTCCTTTCGATGCTGCCTGGCCTGCTGTGTTCCACCAGCATTTTGGGTATGTTGCTTGGGTTACTACGCTACATTGATTGATCTTTATTACCTTTTACCTTTTCAGTGTTGTCTTTCCCTTTAATGGCTTTCCAACATCAAGGTACCACCGAACTGTATTAAAAAACACACAGAAAATGATGGAAACCCTCAACAGATCAGCCTGCGTCTCTGAGTAGAGAAATAGATTTCACATTTCAGGTTGATATTCTGCTGATTTTCATTTGTTGCAGAGCTAGCTCTTGCTGGGTTGCTTTAGGGCTAAGGTGAGTTGTCATTGCAGATGATTATTCTCTCATGAACTATATCATTTATGCTATTGCATCAGCACTGACAGAAGTTATGGGATTAAGTCCTCAGTCTGTAGGGTGAATTTTTATTCTGAAATTATAAGGGAGAATTTTATTGGTTGGTTTGTTGGGATGGTGACACATCTCTCAGCTCGCTTTTAAAGCTCCTTCATCTCACATTACACCTAGGCCCTCTTGTATTTGACACCTATCTATCTTATTTATCATAAATTAGAACGAATCCAGTATTGAATCTTCCAACTACTGGTTTACAAAATGTCCCATATTTCCATTGTATATAGTTCGTGGATCTGTAAGAACATAAGGAATAGGCCATATATCTCTAGTATATGGTCCACCAATCAAAAAGGCCATTGTAGATTCTTTACCTCAGCTCCTCTTGCATTAACTTCATATCTCTTGATTCTTTTAATTTCTAGAAAATCTGTTGATCACTGACTTGAATATACCTATGAGTGAGCTTTGTCAACCCTCTTGTAATGAGAATTCTTAAGATTCATTGTCTTCTGAGAAAATAAACTTCTCTGTCCTGAATGATCATATCCTTTTTATGGAACAGTGGTTGTAGGAGCCACAGCTAGAGGGGACATTAGTTTCCCATCTTCAGTGTCATGCTCATCTAAGAATTACTTTGTACCCCGGTCAGCTGAGCTTGGAATCCCGATTTGGTGGTAACTTATCTGTCTCCTTGCTTTGCTGCATCCTGTTGTAGAATGATTCGCTATTTTACTTCTGTTCCCTGGAGAACGCTATTGTAGCCACAAATTTCCTTGCTCTGAAAAGCCTACATAAATCTTTTCAATTTAACTCTGCCTTCAGCCCTCCAGCTTCAACCTACCCACTTCCCCATCTCATCTGAGATTTCTTTCTCGATGGAATGTCCTCAGAGATGCCTCCTTGCACTCAAGACATGCCAGAGAATTGCAAGTTGCCTGTGTTTTTTTTGTGTGTTCTTAATGGGTTCCTGATGCTGCAGACAGTGTGGCACTGTTCATAAACAGAGGCTCCAGTTTTACACATTGAATGAATCAAATTATTTACAGCTCTTTAGGCTTGTTTACTCCTCCTGCTTTCAAGCAGTACAGAAGCAGGAAGCATTGTGTAAACTTCTGCACTATGAGGGTTAAAGGGCAGATTCAATATGAATTACACACATTACCCATTCTCACATTTGAAGATATTGCATTTATTTGAGCATGGACATAATCATTTCCAATTTGGGGGCAAAGAAGCTTGGTTGAAGCTAAACAAACAAGACATTTTCTGCAGATATAGAAATACTGCCCTTCGCTCATACTTTACCTTAACTCTAATATGGCTAGTTTCCTTAATATTATGGATATCTTGGCAAGCAGCTAAAGATTCTGGCTTGGGACTTGGTAACAAAGGTAAGCCCATAAATAAGTCGAAACTATTATTACAGTTCCAGCCATTTTATTGCCTCAGAATCCTCCTGACGTTTTGGGGAATGAAGGAGTAATTTAGGAGCAACTGTTATGTCAAAACTTTTGCTTGCTCTCCTTTTTCCAGATTACAAATTCGGTAGGAACAGTAAGAACAACTGTAGGAGGGTGCTTGCAAAAGAATTTAAGTTGGATGTTGGATATTTCCAGCACACTCATTTCCACAATGAAAATACTGCTGCTGTTGTAAATAACTAATTCTGATCACATGGTTTATCCTGTCAATACATAATCTCTTTAGTTATAATGGTATTTTATTTTTTGGCTGAAGAATCTTAGCATCAACAGCAGCATTTTACAAGGAAACTGAGATTTAGTTACTGCAAGTTTCTCACAACAGCTGTCCCCATCTACTTTGAGGAATGCAATTCTTTGTTGTCAGCATGTTTCTGACTGGAGCTAACTGTTTTCCTTAATTGAAACATATTTGTTCTATCTGAAAAATCCAGTCTTGTTTGAGGAAACTACTAACTGTGGTTCCCTGATATAATATCATCAATAATAAGGTTTTATTACCCATTTATTTAAACTAAGCTCAGCGCTCTTTTCCCTTTCCTATGTTTTGGCATTTAGGTTATAGTCGCAAACTCAAGGGGTTTGAATATGTGAATATCTAAAGTCATATATATGCGAGGCATACAGCTAATATCAGACTCAATGTGTTGAAAAGTTCTATTAGTTCTATAACACACCATTGGTTTACTTTGCCCTTTCAAGGTTTTCTGAATAATTACAGTCTTAGATCCTTCCTTGCAGCTGTGCAGTTTAGTCACCAGATAAGTGTATTTTGGCGTACTGAAAGCTGTTTCTTGAAGGTGTTGACTCTTGCCTAGAGATAGTTCCATGGATGCTGGATTCTGTTCAACAACATATCTAAACGCCATTATGCATGTGTGTGTCAAGGCAGTGTTTACACTAATCTATTCCACTGAGGGACATGGGTGTTTTGGATGGACTTAAGAGGCATTGCAGCAATTAAAATCTTGTGTTTGTACCTTACAACAGCGTGCAATAGTTAGGGCCTAAGTGGTAATTTGGTTGAGTATTTCTTTCAGAAAAACAAGAGATTCTGTAGATGCTGGAAATCTGGAGAAACACACACAAAATGCTGGAGAAACTCAGCAAGTTAAGCAGCATCCATGGAGGGGAATAAACAGTCAATATTTTGGTCTGAGATCCTTCCTGACGAAGGGTCTCCAGGCTGACATTTTGACTGTTTATTCCCCTCCATAGATGCTGCCTGACTTGCTGAGTTCCCTCAGCATTTTGTGTGTATTAATGAGTATTTATTTCTCCTCTCTGATCAAAGGTTGTAACTGTCCATATCCCATTAGCCCGGACCAGATAATCAGAGCTGAAAGGTTCTTGATCTACAAGGCTCACTACAGAGATCCCTTAGTTAATCAGACGACATCAAAGAACATTTAGTCTTGCTTTGGTATAATTTGGTTCATTAAGCATGATGTTGAGAAACTTGAACTTAGTCAAGAAGACAGTGAAATCTGTTGAAATATATGTAGACAAATGGAGAGTGAGAATTGGCCCGTTATACAATCACTACGTTTGGTTTTTGTGCAAATTATTCCATCATTTCCTTCTCATGTTTGTCACTGACCCTTCATAGCCCAGCTCTCTCCTCAACCCATGCTATCAGTTTATGATCAATGTCAGTTTTTCAGGCTTTTAGAACACAAATCAACTTTTTTTTTATCTATGGAGACAGACAGTTTTCAAAACAACTAATTGCAACTTGTGAACATAAAACAAATTGGTCAGTAACAGTGAAGAGAACAGAGAATATTGAAGCGAATAGTACTGTGCAGAAGTCTTAGGCACATATAAACTTGATTCTGATAAGGGTCTCTGTGATGGAATGAGAGTGGGAAGGGGGCAGGGAGAGGGGATTCATGGTTGGGAAAAGGGGCAGGGAGTGGGAAGGAGACACGATGCACTAGAGAGCATTCTGTAATGATCAGATGTTTGAAATCAAATGACCTTGCCTAGTGTCTCAGGGCTAACTATATCTGTGCCTGTGCCACCCCCATTCCTGGAACTTCTTCTCTGCCACCTGTGCCCCACCCTTCCAGCAGTGCTCCACCCTCACCATTCCCAACATCCGTAGCTCCTGCCTGACTTATAAACTTGCTCTCCTTTCCGTGCTGCCAAATACGGAACAGTGCAAAAGAAGCCTTAAGCTCTCTAGCTATATAAGACTTAAGAATTTTAAAGAATAAAACATAGAACACAGAACAGTAGAGCTCAGGAACAGGCCATTCAGTCCACGATGTTGTGCCCAACCAGCTAAAAAGCAAATCAAGAACACCCAAACACTAATGCCCCTTACCTACACAATGCCCATATCCCTCCATCTTCCTTACATCCATGTGCTTATCCAAATGTCTCTTAAAAACCTACCCCTCCTCACCTTCAATGCATGCCCTCTGGTATTAGACATATGAGCCCTGAAAATCAGATAATCTCTGTTTACTCTATGACTCTCATAACCTCTATCAGATCTCCCCTCAGCGCCTGCCACTCCTGAGAAAACAATCCAAGTTTATCTAGCCTCTCATGATAGCACATGCTCTTTAAACCAGGGAGCATCCTGGTAAACCCCTTCTAAACCCTCTCTAAAGCCTCAACACCCTTCTTATTGTGGGGCGACCAGACTATATGCAATACTCCAGATGAGGCCTCACCAGAGTTGTATAAAGTTGCAACATAACCTCTTGACTTTTGAACTCAATAAAAGCAAGCACTCCATAAACCTTCTTAACCACTTATCGACCTGAGTAGCCTCTTTCAAGGAGCTATGAACTTAGATCCCAAGATCTCCCTGCTCAGCAACACTGTTAAGGACAAGGTCTCCTTGCATTTGCCCTACTGAGGTGCAACATTTTACATTTATCTGGGTTAAGCTCCATCTGCCATTTCTCAGCCCATACCTGCAACTGATCTATACTGCGCTGTATTCTTTGCCAGTCTTCTACACTATCCACAGCTCCACCAATCTTGGTATCATCTACAAACTTACTAACCCATCCATCTACATTTTCATCCAGGTCATTTGTGCACATCACAAATAGCTGAGGTTCCAGCACAGATCCCTGTGGAACATCACTATTTACAGACATCCAGCTCGAATAAGTCCCTTCAACCACTTCCCTCTGTCTTCTGTGTGCTAGCCAGTTCGGTATCCAAACAGCCAATTTGCCACAGACCCCATACATCGTAATCTCCTGCATTAGCCTCCCATGAGGAACTTTGTCAAGAGCCTTACTAAAATCCAAATAGACATCATCCACTGCCCTACACTCATCGAGCTCTCTCGCCACCTTGTCAAATAACTCAATCAGGTTGGTAAGACACGACCTGCCACACACAAAACCATACTGGCTTTCCCTAATTAGGCTATGGGTTTCCAAACGTTCATATATCTTATCCCTAAGAATTTTCTCCAGCAGTTTCCTTACAACTGTCGTGAGACTCACCTGTCTTTAGTTCCCAGGATTTTCCCTAGTTCCCTTCTTAAATAGAAGTACGACATTAACCCCTTGCTGGACCTCCAGGACCTCTGACATGGCTAGAGAGGACACGAAAATACTGGCCAACAATCTTGTTTCATGCATCCTTCAGTAACCTGGTGTAAATCTCAACAGGCCCTGGGGACACTTTAATAATTATTAGGAGGCCCAACACTTCCGCCTCCTTGACCTCTAAACACCCTAACTTATTATACACTCAGCACTGATCTCCTGGTCCTCCATATCCTTTACCTTAGTAAATACTGAAGCAAAGCACTCATTATGTATCTCACTGACATTCTCTGCATCTAAGCAAATGATCCCCCACCCCCCACCGTTTATCCTTGAGTGGTCCCACCCTCCCCCTCGTTATCCTTTTGCTCTTGGTGTACGTATAGAATGCCTCAGGATTCTACTTGCCAAGGACTTTTCATGGCCCCTCCTGGCTTTCCTAATTCCCTTCTTTACTTCTTTTCTGACTTCTTTATACTCCATGTGCTCCATTGGTCCTAACTTCCGAAGCTTTACATACTTTTCCTTTTTTTTTCTTGACTAAATTCTTCACCTCTCTGGACATCCAAGGTTCTTCTATCTTTCCATCCCCATCCTTTCTTCTAATAGGAACACATCTTTCCTGCATTATGTGCAATTGATCTTTAAACACTATGTGCAATTGATTTTTGAACTTGCTGGAGAAAAGGTGTTCCTAATTAACACTTGGTAGTTCCTGCCCAATGCCCTCATAATTTGCCCTACTCCAATTTAAAACTCTTCTGCAAGAAGCATATCTATCCTTATCTGTAGCTACCCTGACAGTTAAGGAGTTGTGATCACTGTTCTCTAACTGCTCACCCACCGAAAGGTCAGTCACCCGGCCAGGCTCATTACCCAACACCAGGTCCAGTACAACCCCTCCTTTTTTGTTGGACAGTCCACATATTGATTTAAGAAACCTTCCTGTTAACTGTGGTAAAGTCTCACTAGGCCTCAAATAGTTGCCATCCTATTTGCTACTGATCATTGGTGGAATGGGAAGTATAATTATAAACACAAGAAGGTCTGCAGATGCTGGAAATCTGAAGCAACACACACACAGAACGGTGGAGGAACTCAGCAGGTCAGGCAGCAACCATGGAGATGAACAAACAGTCAACGTTTCGGGCTGAGGACCGTCTTCAGGACTGGAAAGGAAGACACCAGAATAAAAAGGTGAGGGGAGGGGAAGGAGGATAGCTAGAAGGTGATGAGTGAAGCCAGGAAAGATAAAGGGCCGGAGAAGAAGGAATCCGATAAGAGATGAAAATGGACTATAGGAGAAGGGGAAGGAGGAAGGGCCCCAGGAGAAAGTGATAGGCAGGTGAGAAGAGGCAAGGGGCCAGAGCAGGGGATAGAAGAATAGAGGAGGGGGAGGGTTCATTGCCAATAGGGCAAAACCTCAGTGGTATTTCCTGATCATGTAAGTTAGAAATGTCACCTTGGCACACTCACTTATATTAGTGCATCACAATTAGCAGGGGAGGTACAGCATAAACTGCAACAGGACATCAAAAGTGTCCTGGAAGGCTTTTGAGCAGGAAACATTTTGACTACAATTTAACTCAGTAACATTTCCTGAATGGTGGTCCCAGAATGTGGTAACAAAAAAAGGAAAAGCTGGAGGCACTGTTTGAGGTGTAAACAACCATCCAAGAACGGAAACAGAACCAGCAGTTTGCAAGCTTCAGGCAAACGTCCCTGTGTAGCTGTTGGCTGCCAATGGTGCACGTAATGATACTGGTGTAATTAGAAACAGCCAGGTGGGCACCTGGGGATGTTGGTAGCTCTTCCATTCAGCAACTAGAGTGGAAGAAATATGCCCATGAGTTTTTATAACTAATTTCATCATTGCAGAAAATGAGCTCTGGGTCATAGAGTGTTTCATGTGGTGTATGTTGTGAAATATTACACAGAAATAAAGGTAAAGGTGGTAAAACCTAGAAAAGTGCCTGCTGTGAAATGAGATGTCATTATAGAGCTATGGAATATGCTCCATAATTTCACACAACACAGTAACCCTTTCATTTTACAGAATCAATTAAATTAACAATAGTTACTCTGTATCCTCTACCTTCATGGACAAATAGGAAATATAAGGATTTCTGCTGATGTAGGGAAATGATCGGCATGAACATGAAGCTGTGGAGCAAAGGCTGATCCAAATAAAAGCAATTTTACTGGAATGCAATATTTATGAAAGATATAATAAAGAGGACTGCTAGCGTGCTCCAATCTTTAGGTAGTTAAGCTAAGTTTTCATTTGACATACTTTGTGATAGGTGATATTCCTGCAGCTGAACTAAGATTTGCTAGTTCAAGTCCCACCTCACTGAGTTTGCAACCTGAGTTCAATTCACTACTGAGGGTAACATGTTAAAATGAGGCCTTGTCTGCTGTTAAATGTATGCAAATATTCCAGTCACACTAAATTAAAGAAGAGCTGGGGAATTCTCCCTGTAAACATGATTAATATTTCTGTCCTAAGCAGCAACTTAAGCACCTTGGGGCAGATATTTGTCTAAATGCACAACGTGGCCCTGCACTGGATGATACTCCGCTTCAAAACCATGATTTGTTTTGCATTTAGTTCATGCATATACGCACGTGTAAGTTGTGTAGCATTTATGTCAACTTAAGTTTAGATTACCTTATGTTTGTGGTGCTGCAGATTGTACCACTGAAACAGTGAACTTTTGGTTCCCCCCTCTTGCTGGGGTGACACCCCTCTCTCTCGTCAGTGAGAAAGAGCCTGTGGAATGGTGGGGTGCTGGGTTATGGATGTTTGTGTTTGATGGACCTAGATTGGGGGCTTTGCTATTTCTTGTTTAGTGGGTGGTAGTGGGGGGGGGGTCTGATAATTCCTGCTGGAACAAGTGAGGGGAGGGAGAAGGAGGAGGATTTATGCATTACTGCTGCTTGTCTGTGGGAGGGGTGCTTTGGGGTTCTAACATTTTCCTGTAATTTATTCTTTGGGATTTTCTTCAGTTTTGTGGATGTCTGTGAAGAGTAAGAGTTTCAGGTTGTATACTGTATACATTCTCTGAAATTGTGGAACCATTGAATTGTCATAATCTATGCAGCTGCTGCTTAATATACTAACTTTCATGACGTGTATACACTGCTTACATGCCACGAAATACATGCATATAGTATGCCTATGGCAGTAAACTTGATCTTGAACTTGAGTCCATGAATGGTTTTACAAGGCTATTATCACATTGTTGTTCGTGGGAGCTTTCAGTGCATAAATTTTTTATCAGCCTTCTCTACTTTAATGTAATGTCTGTATTTCACGAACAGCTTGATGGCTGCAGACTTCATTAGGATGTTGTGATAAATGTGGATGTGTTTTCACGTTCTGTGAACATTCAGTTCACAGTGTTGATTGGGCTGTCAGTCCTGCAGGGGGCACTGTAGTCACAGTAATATCAACTCACATGGCACTCCAGCTGTTATTGTGCACTGAGTTTCAGAAAATGATTTAGCTGCAGAAGCAAACAATGATGCAATGCTTTAAGCATGTCGTAGATTATATTTTTGCACATTCCTTTTTTCAAAAAACCAATAAAGTATCTTGCAAGACACACTGCCAGATGATTGAGTCCTTTTAAAATGGTTATTGCATGAACAAGGGACTACTGGAATTTATTTGCCTCAAAGGATTATCACCAAGAAGCAGATATTGTGTGAAGTTGGATCTATGCTTAATGAAGTCCATGCTTGCTCCATAATGACATGGTACTCAATTTAATCTTAATGTTTCACAAAAGAATGGATTTAAAAAATTATATCTGATCTTTATTAAGGAAATTCAAGAACTAAGCCTTGTTCTTGTTACTTCAGAGTGCAACTTTTTTATTGGAGAAATGCACTTCTTTTGTATAATGATGCTGAACTCACTCTGCCATTAATATTAAAATATTAAACCTTATTGGTGCTGCAGGTGGGTTTGGGCTGGAGAAATTCAAACATGTCTTTCTCCTAAACTGAGCTAGGATGTCCTGATCTGATCAAGGTTGGTGACAACCATTTTGGAACAGGTGGCTTTGGATGCCTGGTCCTTCACCTGAAGCAGGTATTGGTGCAATTATTTTGGTATATAAAAGTCTTTAAATCCATAAAAGTTAAAGAAGAGGTAACTGACCAACCTAAAGAGAACATTTTTAGTGACACTTCAAATGCTGAAGGAACTTCACCAAAAATAAAATGACAGATTGTTTCTGGCTGAGGTTTGCCTCAGCTTTGTCCTCACTGGAGAGATGTTACTACCAAGGCCACTTCCTCACTTTATATTTGAAAAGGGCTCCTGCTGGCGTAGACTGCCATACTGAGATTCAACTGTATCCCGCAAGTTGCTATTTCTCTAAGATGCAGAGATGAAGGATGTTACAGCAGCAGCACGATGAGGTTCAGATGATGAAGAAGAACAATGCTGATGTCCTTTGGCATCTTCCTTTCTGAAGATGTTGAAGAACAGCAGCATTGTTCCTGCGAGAAGCCATATCTACCTTCAGAACATTGAGATCCAAAGTAAATTTAAAGTTCAATATAAATTTATTATCAAATACATACAGAATATATATATGTGCCATATACTATCTTGAGATCCATTTTCTTGCAGGTATTTATAGAAAAAAGGAAATACAATAGAATTAATGAAAAATTATACATAAGCAAAGACTGATAATGTGCAAAGGAAGACAAACTATGCAACTAATAAATATATACCAAGAATATTAGTTGTAAAGAGTCTTTGAAAGTGAGTTTGTAAGTAAATCAGCTTAGAGTAATGGTACAACACACACAAAATGCTGGTGGAACACAGCAGGCCAGGCAGCAACTATAAGGAGAAGCACTGTCGACGTTTCGGGCTGAGACCCTTCGTCAGTAATGGTGATTGAAGTCATCCATGCCTGTTCAGGAACTTGATGGTTGTATGTTGATGCCTGTTGGATGGAGGGAAAGGATGGTTTTACTTGGCCTACTTTAGGCTAGTAGGGTGGGTCTAGTCAGCACCAGACCAGGAGGAAAGTAGTTTGGAATAGGAAGGTGATTATAGGTCTATCTATCTGATTTACCCATTTGATTGTGCCTATAACCTGTCCCATTTGGGATAGGGTAACAGAGCAAAGTCCAAACTGACATGTCTATGTATAAACGCATTCAGAGTTAAAATAGTTATAAAGAGAAATATAAGGGATTTAGGTGGAGTTACGGTGGGTTGGCTGGTGGAATGAAGCACTGAGCTCACGAGAGGATTATAGCTGGAACATCTGCAAGAGTTTTCTCAAACTCTCTCCGTAACTTCAGTGGAAGATCATCAAAAACCCCAGGGAGCTTCTGGAGTTACTGCCAATCTTCTGCTAAAGTTAGGGCTGGAGATTAGGGAACTCCCCACGATGGAAATTCTCTTACCTAGTTACAGGATGGAGCAAGTACTGAGTGGGATGCTTAGGGGCTCAGTACTGTTTCTTTAGTTTACATAAGTGGATTGGATTCAGAGACATGATCAGCATGGTCAGGTTTGCAAATGAAACCATTGTAGGAGGGAGAATAGACTTGGATAAGGAATCAGAAATTACAGAATAATTTGAAGAAAATACAGAAGTGGCAGAGCAATGGCAGATTAAATCCCATTCAGATTCATGAAAATTTGTCTACTCAAGAAAGAAAACTGAACTTGAGGCACACCTATTCAAGACTGGTGTGAATTTTAAGGGCTATGCCACATTCAGTTATTACCAGATACTTTCCAGTCCCCTTCAGCTGTGAAACCAATAGGGAACAGACCTCTGTCAGTTCTTGTGGCAACATCGGAATACAAAACAATTCCACAGTTAGACTGGAGGACCTTCTGGTCTCTTAGGTGCCCGAGAGTTCCTTATGAGAACTGAGGAATACACCAGCCCACCTTGACTACATAAGGAAAGGCAAATCTTAATTGTATCAAAAATAAATTTCCTGAAACTTTTATGGGTTTACGGGAAACTTATAGCCACGCCTTGCTTAGGCTGGCTAGTAAAAACAGCAGTCAAAATCATGGCATGGGGACCTGGTAACGGTTATGCAAAAGACCTATCAGCTCTGAACATGTTCACTGTTGTCTACTTAGTAAATTTGCAATTTATTCTTCTCTATTCCCCACTCTGACCTTCTCAGCTACCTATCACTTCCCCCTGGGTCCCCCCACCCTTCCCTTTCTCCTATGGGCCACTCTCTTCTCCAGCCCTTGACCTTTCCCACACAACTGGCTTCACTTAACACCTCACAAAAATACAACTGCAGATGCTGTGGATCAAAGAATACATATACGATGCTGGAAGAACTCAGCAGGTCAGGCAGCATCCATGAGACAAGAGTAGCCAACGTTTCGGGCCGAGACCCTTCATCAGGAATGTGAGGGGAAGAGAGGGCCGAAGCCCAGTAATAGAGATAGGGGAGGGGGAAGGGCTTGAGGCGCCAGGTGGAGAACCAATCAGAGGAAGGATAAAGGGGGGAGGAGATAAGCATGAAAGAACTGTAGAGATAAAGGAGCTTATCCTGACTATACCTCTTCCCACCCTGCCCAATGCAAAAATGCCATTCCCTATTCCCAGTTCCTCTGTCTCCGCCGCATCTGCTCCCAGGATGAGGTTTCCGTTCCAGGACTTCTCAAATGTCCTCTTTCTTTCAGGATCGTGGTTTCCCTTCTGGCATCATCAAAGATGCCCTCACCCACATCTCCTCCACCTCCCGCACTTCAGCCCTTAACCCATCCTCCCGTCACCACAACAGGGACAGGGTTCCCCTTGTCCTCACCTACCGCCCCACCAGCCTCCAGATCCAACACATTATCCTTCGCAACTTCCGCCACCTTCAACAGGACCCCACCACCCAGCACATCTTTCCCTCCTACGCCTCTCAGCTTTTCGCAGGGATAGTTCCCTCCGCGACTACCTGGTCCACATGTCCCTCCCCACAGAACTCCCACCTGGCAATTAACCCTGTAAGTGCAAATGCTACACCTGTCCCCACACCTCCCCCCTTACCACCATTCCGGGCCCCAGACAGTCCTAGCAGGTGAGGCAACACTTCACTTGCGAGTCTGCTGGAGTTGTCTACTGCATCCGGTGCTCCCGGTGCGGCCTCCTCTACATCGGCGAGACCCGACGCAGATTGGGGGACCGCTTCGTTGAGCACCTACGCTCCGTCCGTCACAACAGACAGGACCTCCTGGTTGCCACCCACTTCAACTCTGCCTCTCATTCCCATCTAGATATGTCCATACATGGCCTCCTCTACTGCCATGATGAGGCCAAACTCAGTTTGGAGGAGCAACACCTCATCTACCATCTGGGTAGCCTCCAGCCTGGTGGTATGAACATTGAATTCTCCAGTTTCCGGTAATACCCTCCCCCTCGCCCTAACCCTATCCTAGGTCTCTCTCTGCCCCTCTCCCCTTTCAACTTTCTGCTCCTTTATCTCTACAGTTTTTTCATGCTTATCCCCTCCCCCCTTTATCCTTCCTCTGATTGGTTCTCCACCTGGCGCCTCTAGCCCTTCCCCCTCCCCTATCTCTATTACTGAGCTTCGGCCCTCTCTTCCCCCCCCCCCCCATTCCTGATGAAGGGTCTCGGCCCGAAACGTTGGCTACTCTTTTCTCACGGATGCTGCCTGACCTGCTGAGTTCTTCCAGCATCGTATACGTATTCACTTATCACCTTCTAGCTAGCCTCCCCCCCCCCCCCTTCACCTTTTTATTCTGGCATCTTCCCCCTTCCTTCTCAGTCCTGAGGAAGAGTCTAGGCCCAAAACATCAACAGTTTATTCATTTCCACAGATGCTGCCTGACCTGTTGAGTTCCTCTCGTGTTCTGTGTGTGTTGCTTTGGTTCTTTCCTGGGGATTCCAGGATGGGCAAGAAACCAAACTAATTTTAAGTGCCTCACAGACAAGAGGAAATCTGCAGATGTTGGAAATCCAAAGCAACATACACAAAATGCTGGAGGAACTCAGCAGGCCAGGCAACATTCATGGAAAAGAGAAAACAGTCAACGTTTCGGGCTGAGACCCTTCATCAGGACCCTTCCTATTCATTCAGTTCCTCTGACATTCAAGGTTGAAAGAACCTCTTTGAGAAGGATAACCTAGGACATATCTGCTTACATTAAACTGTAGAGGATCTGAAAGATAAAAAGCCAAGTAGAATCATAGAGTAATACAGCATGGAAATAAGCCCTTCAACTCAGATTATCCAAGCTAAGCATGGTGCCCACCAAGCTAGCCCCATTCATCTGCAATACGCCCATTTCCCTCTAACCACCTCCTACCCATGTACTTATCCAAATGACTTTTAAATATTATTATTGTACCTCACTACAACCATTTCCTCTCATTCCATACATACACCATGCTCTGCATGAAGAAGTTACCCCTTGGTTCCCTTTTAAATCTTTCTCCTCTCATCTTAAGCTTGTGCCTTCTAGTTTTTGGTTTTCCTTTCCTGGGAAAACGGCCATGTGATTCGAGTTTGGAAGATGTATCTGCAAATAAAGGAGATCAACATGTGGAATAAACTACTAGGCTGCAAAAAGCTTGTTTGGTTTTCATGGCAATAAATGTGTGAGTGTGTGTGTGTGGAGGTTTGTTTGAGGGGAGGAAGGGGTGTGGTGGTTAGTTGGGAGATTGCATTAGGAATTTTGTGGCCCTGTAGAGATGAATTGTATCATCTTTCTTTGGGAGTTGCAGTGTCAGCTTAAGTAGGTGAAAAGGTGAAAGGTCAGTGCTATAGCCAAAATCTCATTTTATTTCCTCTGTCGTTGCAATTTTATTGCCATCTAGCAGATGTTAACTGTGGGAACTAAACTGCTTACTTGTGAATGTGCTCCAGAGGTTTCTCGATTGCAAAAGATTCTGTTGAAAACAACTTAACCTACAGAAAAAAAAAACTTGTGACTTTGATTTTTGGTTTTAATTTTGAATTCTTTTCAGCTTCGTTTACTGATTTTATTCTGCCGTTTCTTGTATGAACCACATGGTGGCAGAGAATACCAAATATCAGCTCAGTCTAGCCACACTTGTTTAAAGATGAAATGTTTCATCAATCCACAAGATAGTAGTACCTTTCAATCTTATGGAATAGGCTGTTGATAAATGACACTGTATTGAATGGGAGCAGTTTCAAATGTTGAAATTAAAGGAGATTCTAAGTAACTTTGTCAATGTCAACCTGAATATATGTGGGCTGTTGTCAGAATGAAGCTCTTCCCTTTATCTTCAAGGAACAGCAGCAATTATTCACGTAACTTAATGATACAGATTTGAAATTTCCAGTCATAGATAATTGAAAGTTAAATGTAATATTTCTTATTGTTTCTCTTTGGAACTATAAGGAGTAGAAAGCAATTTTGCCATGATTGTATAAATCTATGATATTGTAAATATTTGAGTTATGTATTTTGGTAGTGTTTTACTAAATCAGGTATGGCCCAAGTTGAATATGTTTCTGGCAAATATTTTAAATAGAAGAGATTCTGCAGATGCTGGAAATCCAGAGTAACATACACAAAATGATTGATGAACTCAGCAGGTTAGGCAGCATCTATGGAAATCGATATACAATCAATGTTTCAGGCCATGATCCTTCATCAGGACTCCATAGATGCTGCTTGACCTGCTAATGTCCTCCAGCATTTTAGACAATAGACAATAGGTGCAGAAGTAGACCATTCGGCCCTTCGAGCCTGCACCACCATTTTGAGATCATGGCTGATCATCTACTATCAATACCCGGTTCTTGCCTTGTCCCCATATCCCTTGATTCCCCTATCCATAAGATACCTATCTAGCTCCTTCTTGAAAGCATCCAGAGAATTGGCCTCCACTACCTTCCGAGGCAGTGCATTCCAGACCCCCACAACTCTCTGGGAGAAGACGTTTTTCCTTAACTCTGTCCTAAATGACCTACCCCTTATTCTCAAACCATGCCCTCTGGTACTGGACTCTCCCAGCATCTGGAACATATTTCCTGCCTCTATCTTGTCCAATCCCTCAATAATCTTATATGTTGCAATCAGATCCCCTCTCAATCTCCTTAATTCCAGTGTGTACAAGCCTAGTCTCTCTAACCTCTCTGTGTAAGACAGCCCAGACATCCCAGGAATTAACCTCGTGAATCTACACTGCACTTCCTCTACAGCCAGGATGTCCTTCCTTAACCCTGGAGACCAAAACTGTACACAATACTCCAGATGTGGTCTCACCAGGGCTCTGTACAAATGCAAGAGGATTTCCTTGCTCTTGTACTCAATTCCCTTTGTAATAAAGGCCAACATTCCATTAGCCTTCTTCACTGCCTGCTGCACTTGCTCATTCACCTTCAGTGACTGATGAACAAGGACTCCTAGATCTCTTTGTATTTCTCCCTAACCTAACTCTACACCATTCAGATAATAATCTGCCTTCCTGTTCTTACTCCCAAAGTGGATAACCTCACACTTATTCACATTAAACGTCATCTGCCAAGTATCTGCCCACTCACCCAGCCTATCCAAGTCACTCTGAATTTTCCTAACATCCTCATCACATGTCACACTGCCACCCAGCTTAGTATCATCAGCAAATTTGCTGATGTTATTCTCAATGCCTTCATCTAAATCGTTGACGTAAATTGTAAACAGCTGTGGTCCCAATACAGAGCCCTGTGGCACCCCACTAGTCACCACCTGCCATTCCGAGAAACACCCATTCACCGCTACCCTTTGCTTTCTATCTGCCAACCAGTTTTCTATCCATGTCAATGTCTTCCCCCCGATGCCCTGAGCTTTGATTTTACCCACCAATCTCTTATGTGGGACCTTATCAAATGCCTTCTGAAAATCGAGGTACACTACATCCACTGGATCTCCCCTGTCTAACTTCCTGGTTACATCCTCGAAAAACTCCATCAGATTAGTCAAGCATGATTTACCCTTGGTAAATCCATGCTGGCTCGGCACAGTCCTATCACTGCTATCTAGATATGCCACTATTTCATCTTTAATAATGGACTCTAGCATCTTCCCCATCACCGATGTCAGGCTGACAGGTTGATAGTTCTCTGTTTTCTCCCTCCCTCCTTTCTTAAAAAGTGGGATAACATTAGCCATTCTCCAATCTTCAGGAACTGATCCTGAATCTAAGGAACATTGGAAAATGATTACCAATGCATCCGCAATTTCCAGGGCCACCTCCTTTAGTACCCTAGGATGCAGACCATCCGGACCTGGGGATTTGTCAGCCTTCAGTCCCATCAGTCTTCTCATCACCGTTTCCTTCCTAATGTCAATCTGTTTCATTTCTTCTGTTACCCTATGTCCTTGGCCCATCCATACATCTGGGAGATTGCTTGTGTCTTCCTTAGTGAAAACAGATCTAATGTACTCATTAAATTTCTGCCATTTCTCTGTTTCCCATAACAATTTCACCCAATTCATTCTTCAAGGGCCCAACATTGTTCTTAACTATCTTCTTTCTCTTCACATACCTAAAAAAGCTTTTGCTATCTTCCTTTATATTCCTGGCTAGCTTGCGTTCATACCTCATTTTTTCTCCCCTTATTGCCTTTTTAGTTAAGTTCTGTTGTTCCTTAAAAACTTCCCAATCATCTGTCCTCCCACTCACCTTAGCTCTGTCATACTTCCTTTTTTCTAATGCTATGCAATCTCTGACTTCCTTTGTCAACCACTTTGTGTGTGTTACTCTGGTAATTATTTTATTGGATAACTAAACCATGTAGATCTTGTTAATTTTAAAACTTATTCTTTTTGTTGTCTACCAAGCCTTATCTATAGCAGATGAACAGCTTCTTCATGGAGATTTACATGGCATAATTGGCTGAGTACAAATAATTGGTGTTAACTTTTCCATCAACATAATCTTCTTCCATTTCAAGGCAATACTTTCAGCTCTTTCTATAATTTGGGTGAATTTAAGAATTCACTTCATTGGCAAGATGGAATTCTATGACTCAATGCATTAGTATCATAACAGAAGCTAATAGGTAATATTTAGTATACCACCATAGGAACAATTGTCCAATGCTGCAAAGAGGAATTATTTTCAACTAAGCACATAGCTGATAAAATGATAAGTGACATCTGAAAAGTTAAATATGTTGATGTGGAATATTTCTTGGAGTGTACGTACTTAAAACTGACATTATACACTCTTGAAGACAGCACAAGCCAACACATTTTCAATGAGATATTTGGAAAGGAGGTTTTTGATGCTTAACATTTAGTAATACAACTGTGTCACATTAACCATTATTTATAGTCAGACTTATAGAAAACATTGATGAATATAGTGGCAGAACTGATTCATGTACAATTTGACATAATTATTTTTGCCAATTATTTAGAACAGGCAACTGAGGTTCAGTCTATCTGTTTATTGTCAACAAAAGGCAATCACTATTACTGCTTTGACATTGAAGTTAAGTTTAATAAGTACAAAAACATAAGGATTGAACAATGTCCATACTTTCAACATGTTACTAATTATTACCAAAAGTAAAAGGGTTGTATTAGACCAAAGGTTAAAAAAGGTTAGGAATGGACCTAAAGATACCATCTCCTTCTTGCATTTCCTCCATCTCTGCCGCATCTGCCCTCAGGATGAGGCTTTTCATTCCAGGATGGAGATGTCTTCTGTTTTTAAAGGAAGGGGCTTCCCTTCTTCCACCATCAACTCTGCTCTCAAATGCATCTCTCCCATTTCACACACATCTGCCCTCACCCCATCTGCCCACCACCCCACTTGGATAAGGTTCCCCCCTTGCCTCACCTACCACCCCACCAGTCATCGGGTCCAATGTTTCATTCTCTGTAACTTCCGCCACCTCCAACGGGATCCCACTACCAAGCACATCTTTCCCTCCCCCCCTCTTTCTGCTTTCCACAGGGATTGCTCCCTACACGACTCCCTTGTCCATTCATCCCCCCCATCCCTTCCCACCGATCTCCCTCCTGGCACTTATCCTTGCAAGCGGAACAAGTGCTACACCTGCCCTTACACTTCCTCCCTCACCACCATTCAGGGCCCCAGACAGTCCTCCCAGGTGAGGCGACACTTCACCTGTGAGACGGCTGGTGTGGTATACTGCGTCTGGTGCTCCCGGTGTGGCCTTTTATATATTGGTGAGACCCGACGCAGACTGGGAGACCATTTCGCTGAACACCTACACTCTGTCCACCAGAGAAAGCAGGATCTCCCAGTGGCCACACATTTTAATTCCACGTCCCATTCCCATTCTGATATGTCTATCCATGGTCTCCTCTACTGTCAAGATGAAGCCACACTCAGGTTGGAGGAACAACACCTTATATACCGGCTGGGTAGCCTCCAACCTGATGGCATGAACATTGACTTCTCTAACTTCCGTTAATGCCCCTCCTCCCCTTCTTACCAAATCCCTTATCTATCTATTTATTTATCTCTCTCTGTCCCCCCTTTTTTGTTTTTTCTCTCCTTTTTTCCCCTCTATCTGCCCCTCTCACAATCACTCCTTGCCTGTTCTCCATCTCCCTCTGTTGCTTCCCTCCCCCTTTCTTTCGCCCTAGGCCTCCTGTCCCATGATCCTTTCCCTTCTCCAGCTGTGTATCCCTTTTGCCAAACAACTTTCCAGCTCTTAGCTTCACCCCACCCCCTCCTGTCTTCTCCTATCATTTCGGATTTCCCCGTTCCCCTCCTACTTTCATATCTCTTACTATCTTTCCTTTCAGTTAGTCCTGATGAAGGGTTTCAGCCTGAAATGTCGACTGTACTTCTTCCTATAGATGCTGCCTGGCCTGCTGCGTTCCACCAGCATTTTGTGTGTGTTGCTTGAATTTCCAGCATCTGTGGATTTCCTCGTGTTTGCGTTAGTAATGGACTTTTTTGTTGGTCATTTTACCTCCCATATATTTTCCTTTATAAACAAAAAGCCACTAAAGCACCTTTGATGCAAGTAAATGGCGTGTCAATGGCAGTGGCAGCTATTTCAAAAATGATCATTGGATTACAGACAAGGAGATTAGATCTTCATATGAGTTTCAATTCCAACAAATCCCCAAAACCAGGAACATTTGAGAAGAGATTAAAAGCTGAATGAGTTGAATTTTAAGATAAGTAATTAGATGATTCCATTCAGTTATGAAACAGAAGGGGTCACTCTAAGTGCCTAATGCACCAGGGAGCCTAATGCACCTAATGCAGCCACTTGCTGCTGCTCATTTATTCATCTATCTATCTACTGTATCTATCTATCAGTCTGTCTATCTTCTTCTGGGATCCTGTGCTAGCCAGACCTGGTGTAGGATTGGAATCACATTCATCTAAATTTGGTTTGCTGATCTGTAAATTGGGAAGAGATTTTCATGATCTTTTTTCTTATTTTACGTTACTTTATTCATTTTAATATGTTTGATAAAATTTATATTTAATCAACTTTAAATATTTAATGCAGTTTTAATAATCTTAAATGTCTCTGAACATAAAGGCTCTTATTTTCAGGTTGTGAGTTCAGACATGATCTTACGCAACCTCCCAACCTATGCATTGAATATTTTGGATGTTTGATGTTATAAACTTTCTTTTTCCCTTTTTAGTTTTATACTAAGCCTTATCTAAAACGATCAAGCTGCTCCTTCATCAGCATTCAGCTGGAGTGATTTGTAAGTGAGTAGGTGTTGACTCTTCCCCACCCATCTGTCAAGAGCTGCCTAGGCTCCTAGAAGCAGGATCTGTTCTCTACACCATCTGAGGCCTAGTTGCCATCACGTTTCAGAATGAGAAAGTCTGGAGCACTTGGACCCTTGCTTGTATACAATGTTAATACAGGCAAGGACAAGTGCAGGGGAGGAAGTTTTTTTCAGCAAGCCAAACTCAGCACATTTCAGCTGAATGGACAATATAATTATGCAGATCCAACATCATCAACAATTGTTTATGGTACTTATACTGGTTAGGCTGTGTGTGGAGTATTGTTTGCATTTCTGGTCACCTCATTAGAGGAAGGATTTGAATACACTGGAGGAGTCACAGGGGTGATTCATTAGGATATTGTCTTAATTAGAACTTTTTTGGTATGAAGAATGAATAGATTGAGTTTGTTTTCCCCAGAGGAGGCTGAAAGGTAACCCCAGGGAAGTAAACAAAATTATAAGTGATTTAGATAGGGTATGTGATAAGGATCTTTTTACTCTTGTTGGGGATGTCAAAAGGCCATAGGTATATGGTGAGAAGTTGGAGGTTTAGAGGGGATCTGAGGCCGACTGATTTTTTACACAAGTAATGGCTGAAATCTGAAACATGCTGACTGAAGAGGCAGTGGAAGCAGATAATCTCATTTCAGTTAGGAAGCATCTAGACAAGCATGTGAATGGCACTGGGAAAAAAGACAATGGGCTAAATCTGAATAAATAGGAATACTACAGACGAGTACAATGATCACCATAGACACGATAGGCTAAAGGGCCTGTTTCACTACTGCACAATGCACTCATTTTATTACTCCATGTTTCTGTGCTCCACAACTCTATGTCTACATCTTTTAATATAATAAAACACATTACATTCATTTCAGAAAAAGACAAATATGATTCTTTTATATGCAATGTCTTCCGTAACCTTCCTTTATATTTCAAAACCAAAGAAACATTCCTGAACGACAGTATTGCCAACTTTGCCATGTGGAGGGACATGGCAACCAAGTTGTACAAAACAGTAAGCTAGCAAAATAATTACTGGAAAATCTATTGAGGGATTAAGGGATAAGTATTGGTTCGGACTTTTGAAAATGAATCACACTGTTTTCTGAATCAAAATTAGAATAAGAATCAGATTTAATATTACTGGCATATGCCACGAAATTTGTTGGCACGGTAGCAGTACAATAGAGAAAAAACGTGAATTTCAGTAAATATATATATATATATATATAATATATTAGATAGCTAAATTAAATACGTAGTGCAAAAATAGAAATAAAAAGTAGTGAGGTTTCTGAAGTGCTTTAATATATCCATAACTAATTGAGAAAGAAAAATCAAGATGTCCCATATTTCTTATCCTTGACAGTTCCAAACATACCCTGGTGTGTTAATTTGGATTATATACTCAGATCTTTGGAATAAAGCTTGAGCTGAGAATTTTCTGATTGAGAAATTCAGCATGCTACCATTGAACTTTTAAATAACATTTTAGCAAACCTAGGAGAGCCCAAGTTGCTGTGCCGGTGATGTATTACTGGTAAATTGTTTCTGTTGGTGTTGCTTGCGTACTTTATGTTATCGATGACAATGAAGAAGTATTTCTGCACTCTTTCATATAGTGTTGTGGGAACTTTTATAATCAGAAGAAGATAATTTTGTCTCATTTAAAATGCAGCATCTCTGACTTGGAGGTCAGTTCCATCCCTGAAATGCCAGTCTAGCATCATGAGTGGTGCATGGTGATGCTTGCACTCAAAATCTGAAGAGGGTGCTTGCTGATGGTACAACTCTGGAAGTCATCAAGATGTCAGGATAGGGATTCTAGACCTGATGTATGAATGCCAGGTGCTGTCTAGTTACCTTACTTTCATGTTGCCCCTCATAGTTTGTCAAAGGCAAATTTGCTTCTCTGAGCACACAGTCTGTTTTTCTTCACTCCAAAGCACTGCTCTCTGTGTGGGGTTACTTTCTGAATTTGTCTTTTTCCTGTGAAGCAGCTGATCACTTCACCCTCAAAGTAAGACACTGCAAATGGTACATGTGACCAGGGGAATCTTGCATAGGATGGATGCAAGGTACAACTATGAGCTTTAGTATAACATCTGCTAATTTAGAACATAAAATTATGGTTTCTCTTATAAACACTTATTTCAAATTATGTAAACAACAATGCGCACAAAATGCTGGCAGAACACAGCAGGCCAGGCAGCATCTATAGGGAGAAGCGCTGTCGACGTTTCGGGCTGAGACCCTTCATCAGGACTTCTGACGAAGCTTCTCCCTATAGATGCTGCCTGGCCTGCTGTGTTCTACCAGCATTTTGTGTGCGTTGTTGTTTGAATTTCCAGCATCTGTAGATTTCCTCATGTTTGCTTTTCAAATTATGTAAATGTATTTGGTCGAGGGCAATTTGACCAAATGAGCCACGGTGCTAGAATGAGGAAGAAACAGACAGGGCAATGATGAATTGTGACTCAAGGCATGGGGAGGTTCTTTAAACAAACTGATAGAGTTTGTGTATTAACATCACTTAGCAAAGCCTATGTTCAGAAATGGGATGCTTAAGTGTTAATTCAAGTATGCAGTAGAAAGAGATGTCTTGTGAAAACAGATGGAATTAAAAGTAAACATGATTATCACTTATTTCCTGCAACAGCATCGAGAGAATGACGACGAGTTATGTAGTTGTTAGTGCCTTCACTAGCTAGTTCAGTGGACACAGTGCAAGAAACGGTACAAGACTCTATTGAATTAATACATTTTCCAAGTCAAGAAGTAGATATAATACCGACTAAAAATCATTTTAATAATGTCAAATAAAATACTGAAAAACTGTAGACAGGTTAAATATGTGATTATTAAAAAGGCAATTATTGTAACTTTGTTGTAAGTTCACATGTTTAGTAGAGTTAGGGAAAAAATAAACAAGATGCGTTTGCTTTTGGTGATCTCCTTATCTCCCAGTGATTCATTATTCTGGCACCACATACAATTAGAATAAGAACCCACACATACATTGCCGTGTTTAAAGACGTTAGCCATCTGTGTGACTACATATTTCTAAAACATAAGAGCAATGTGGTTTAACCATTGAAGTTTACTTAATTTGCCAAAGATTTTTTTTAGGAAAAACATTCCTTCTATGTTCCAGATAAGCAGATGTCATTCCAAAAGCTGCATGCTATTAGTTGTCAAGCTTTAGAACTTCTGCTTGATTCAAATTATGTTTTTATTTCAAGAGATCCTAATCCTCAATCCAAGATAGCAGTTTTCCATTGGACATATAGAGTACCTATATTTGCAACTAAATGTCAACATGCAATTGAATTCAAGTATTCTTCTTAGAGACACAAGGGACTGTTGATGCTGGAAATGGGAGCAACAAGATGGCAGAAGAACTCCACAGGTCAGGCAGCATCTGTGGAGGGAAATTGACAGTCATCATTTTCAGGTCAAAACATTTCACCTGGAGTGGTATTTTTCTTCGGCTTGTTTTATCCAGCTCCTGTTTAAGTGGGGTTTATAGCACTCTTTGCCTAAAATTTTAATTCGGGAAATGAGCACAACTGTGAAGTAGAAGCCTTCTTCGTCATGTTTTTCAGGTTTAAACCTGACAGGAACTGCTTGATGGGCAGGGCCGTGGTTTCACATGCAAATGAATAGCTTTTATAGAGCTAAGGTTGCAGGTTTGTAAACCAGGAGCAGAAAGATAGGCCTGCGCAAGGGAGGTCCAAGAGAATTCTTGTTTCTTCCTGTCTGCATGGAAGCAAATTCAATTCAGATTTACTAATTTACCTAGACTTTTTTTCAGCTTGTTTCTATTTAGTGTTGTTGGGGTTCATTGGCAGAACTGACTCTTTCTGCCTCTGCCCCAATGGACAATTCAAATTGGATAAGTTCCAAATTAAATACAAGCGAAAGTCTGCAGATGCCAGAAATCCAAGCAACACACACAACATGCTGGAGGAACTCAAGTTCCAAATTAACCTGTCAGATGCTAATTAGTTAGCTATCACCGATCCTTCCATTGCTCCGGAAGGCAATTTCTCACAATCATAAACATTGTTGTTGATGAGAATCTACCTGAAACATAATGTGAATCACCCATTACACCAGTGCCATTGGCTGGCCAAAATTCAGATCCAGGAGTATTCCAGGTAAGGATTTCTGCCTGGAAACAAAAAAAGTAGAAATATGTCTACTTTATTAGGGAAATACTAGTTTCTAAAATGAAGCCATATCCTTAGTTACTATTATCAGTCACCTAATGATCTAACTGTGACTAAATAGGATTCAGTATCATGCACTTCTGAGTGTTCGATATGCTAACACTCAAGTTATTTGTTTCAGTTAGAGCTGGTAAATGGTGTAATAGTTTATTTGTTTTATATATATAAAACAGGGTCTTGAGCTCATCAAAATATTCAACAAATCTTCTTGCCCAAAACAAGCTACTCTCTCATCACAGCACAGAAACATAGATCCCACCTCTTCAAACCATAAGTTCAGATACATTTCTCTTTTAGGTTCTTAGGAAGCTTTGGTTTCCTGGCTTCTGGAACCACAGGTCCTATATGTCATTGGCTATATCCCTTATTATTGAATTTGTTTAGTAAACATTGTAATGGGTGAGAGGCTGTTGAATTTAATTCCCTTACATAAGGTTGGAAAGTGTTGGATCATTGTGGATAGAGCTAAGGAACTGTAAGGGTAAAAAGACCCTGCTGGGAGCTGTGTACAGACCCCCAAACAGTAGTAAGGATGTGGCCTACAAATTACAACAGGAGACAGAAAATACGTGCCAAAAAGGCAGTGTCATAATAGTCATGGGAATTTCAATATGCAGTTAGTTTGGGAAAATTAGGCTGATGTTGGATTACAGGAGGGGGATTTTCTAGAGTACCTATAAGATGGCTTCTTAGAGTAGTTCACGTTTGAAACCATTAGTGAATCAGCTATTTTGGATTTGGTGTAGTGCAATGAACCAGATTGATTAGAGAGCTTAAGGTAAAAGAACCATAAGGGGCCAGTGATCATAATATGATTGAATTCACCCTGAAATTTGAGTAGGAGAAGCTAAAGTCAGATATATCAGTATTACAGTGGAGTGAAAGGAATTACAGAGGCATGAGAGAGGAGCTGACCAGAACTGATTGGAAAAGAACACTGGCAGGGATGATGGCAGTGTAACAATGGCTGGGACTTCAGGAAACAATTCAGAAGGGACTCCTTGTGCAGGATTCCGTCAAGGTTAATTTGCAGGTTGGGTCTGTGATGAGGAAGGCAAATGGAATGTTAGCATTCATTTCAAGAGGACTAGAATAGAAAAGCAAAGATGTAATTTTGAAACTTTATAAAGCACTGGTGAGGCCTCACTTGGAGTATTGTGAGCAGGTTTGGGCCCTGTATCTTAGAAATGAAGTGCTGAAACTGGAGAGGGTTCAGGAGAGGTTCACAAAAATTATTCCAGGATTGAATGGCTTGTCAAATGAAGAGTGTCTGATGGATCTGGGCCTGTATTCACTGGAACTCAGAAGAATGAGGGATGACCTAATTGAAACCTATTGAATGAATTAAATGGCCTTGATAGAATGGATGTGGAGAGGATGTTCCCTATAGTGGGAGATTCTAAGATAAGAGGACGCAGCCTCAGAATAGAGAGGCTTCCTTTAAGAATGGAGTGACCACTCCCCGCTGAACATCGACGGCTCCTCGGTAGAGATTGTTAAGAGCACCAAATTTCTTGGTGTTCACCTGGTGGAGAATCTCAGCTGGTCCCTCAACACCAGCTCCATGGCAAAGAAAGCCCAGCAGCGTTTCTACTTTCTGCGAAGGCTGAGGAAAGTTCATCTCCCACCCCCCATCCTCATCACATTCTACATTCTACTCTCAGGATATTGAGAATATCCTGAGCAGCTGCATCACTGCCTGGTTCGGAAATTGCATCATCTTGGATCGCAAGACCCTGCAGAGGATAGTGAGGTCAGCTGAGAAGATCATCGGGGTCTCTCTTCCCACTATCACGGACATTTACATTACATGCTGCATCTGCAAAGCAAACAGCATTATGAAGGACCCCACGCACCCCTCATACAAACTCTTCTCCCTCCTGCCATCTGGGAAAAGGCACCAAAGCATTTGGGCTCTCACGACTAGACTATGTAACAGTTTCTTCCCCCAAGTCATCAGACTCCTCAATACCCAGAGCTTGGACTGACACCTTGCCCTACTGTCGTGTTTATTATTTATTGTAATGCTTGCACTGTTTTGTGCACTTTATGCAGTCCTGGGTAGGTCTGTAGTCTAGTGTAGTAGTTGTGTTTTTTTTTCTCTGTGTTGTTTTTTTACGAAGTTCAGTCTAGTTTTTGTACTGTGTCATGTAACACCATGGTCCTGAAAAATGTTGTCTCATTTTTACTATGTACTGTACCAGCAGTTATGGTCAAAATGACAATAAAATTGACTTGACTTGAGATGAGGAATTTCTTGAGCCAGAGAGTGGTGAATCTGTGGAATTCTTTGCCACAAGTAGCCTTGGAGACCAAGTCTTCATGTATATTTAAGGCAGTGGTTGATAGACTCTTGATTGGTCAGGGCATGTAGGGATATGGAGAGAAGGCAGGAGACGGGGCTGAGAGGAAGATTGGATCAGCCATGATGAAATGGTGAACAGACTCTATGGGCCAAATGGCCTAATACTGCTCTATACCTTATGGTCTTTTGTAGCATGTTCTTCCTGTAAGTACTATTATTGGCTCTTATAAGATATAATTATCAGACTACTCACATGCTATTTATATCAAATATCCTCTCATTCCTGTCTGAAATGCTTAAATTTGCTGCTTTTAAAACATTTTCTTATACTCAGCTACATTAGCATATAGTTTCCACATGGCACATTCCAGCTCTGATCTTCATTGCCCCCAAGGAGTACTTCCCTTTTTTGTGAGCTACATGGTAATAGCAGATGTGCTGAATAATGATTGTATACACATAAATGTGGGCCAAGAAAAAAAACTAATTATTTTTGAAGAACTTTTGAAATAACACTTTCTTCACGAGGTAGAAATGCTAGTAATTGGAATTGTTCCATGCTCTTTCTCTTCCAGACATCGGTAGTCCCCTTGTAACAAATAACTTCACACTTGCCATCAACAATGTCACACGACATCTGTTAGAAATTTATTAAAGATGATACCATCAAATTCCTTAGCCAGTCCAGTGCTAAAATACTACATTCAGGACAGAGGCTAATAGAGGTCAAAATTAGACATTTGGTTATGCAAGATCTCCATCCTTGATTTCCTATTCAATGTACTTTCTGTGACAGTCGGCCGCTGTTCATGAATAGGTTAGCTTGTGCGATGTGGAGCACTAAAGGATGTCAGTGACTCCTTCATTATTGGACTGTTAAGGACGTGGATGTGGGTCAAAGACAGAATCTAATAGAATTAAGCTGCAGTAAATGTTAGATGCTCTGTGTATATTATATAGGGTACAAATACCAAGAAGTGATAAAAGTGTGATATTGTAGATAAATTGCAGAAATGTTTTAAGACTTAGACTGGGAGAGAAACTGTTTAAAAGACAAAGGCAGGAGAATTTCCTGAAATGTAGAAAATGGTCCAGGACACCACTCCAGACTCAGCCATCCAGCTAGAAGACCTAATGTCCTTTCAGGAGGACAGAAAAGTTGTGACGTCCAGTAAGACCCATGGAGAAGGTCTGTGTGTCTGTAAATAAGATCTGGTATGTGAATGCCTCCATAAAAACAACCCACTGCTCACTGCAGATAAAGTTTTTAATGGTGAAGTGCAGGCCATTCTACTCACTGAGAGAGTTCACTCACATTGTGATTATTGCTGTTCACATCCCTCCTCCCACTCTGTTACTGCTGGGGAAGTGCTGCAGGAGTTCGATGACACCTCGAAGCCACTCACCCTGATGGTGTCTTCATTATTTCTTGTGACTTCAATCATGCCAACTTAAAAACATCCCTGCTAAAGTTCTACCAGCTTGTCAAAGTTGCTACCAGAAAATGGAATATATTAGACCAATTTAAGTGGAGCCCTCATCTCGGATACTCACACTGCATATCCATTTTGAGAATCACTGCATACAGACCACCAGCTAAGCGAGTCAAACCAGAGTGCATGAGTACACACACAGACACCTTTGTGACACCAGGGGTGTGTAACACTGTGGCAAGGTATATAAACCATAACAGATTACAACCCACCCTGTGCGTCAATGGTAGTGACACCTCCCTTCCTGATAGGGCAAATGCCTTCTGTGCATGATTTAACATATTGAACGATGTGACATCGAGGAAACCCCCCTCTCCTCTAGAGGAACAGGCACCCTCTCTGGTCACAGCCGAGGTGAAGAGGACCTTGGTCAAGGGTAAATCCATGCAAAGCTGCAGGGCCAGATAACATACCTGGTCAGGTGTTGAGGGACTGCGTGGCCCAGCTAACAGAAATCTTAACAGACATCTTTAATATCACTTTGCAACAATCCTCTGTTCCTGCAGACTTCAAGGAAGCCACCATCAATCTGGTGCCCAAGAGAGCAAAGTTAACGAGCTAAACAATTACTGCAGTGGCACTGACTTCAACAATCATGAAGTGCTTTGAGTGGCTGGTAATGGATCTTATAAAATCTCACTTTCTAGCTGAGTTAGATCCTTTCTAGTCTGCCTACCACTCAAATCAGTGCACTGATATGATGCCATAGCCTTGGCCCTCCACTCCGTCCTATCCCATCTAGAAAACAATGCCAAGTTGTTGTTCATCAACTTCAGCTGGTTGCTTAGCAATTTACCCTCAGAGGCTGGAGGGTAAATTGTCCTTGTTGGGATTCAGCACCTTTCTCTGTAACTGGATCTTGGACTTCATGACAGAAAGACCCCAGACAACCCAAGATGGCAGCAACATCTCAAGCTGCATCACACTGGTGCCCCCAAGGGCTGCATGTTCAGTCTGCTGTTGTTCATGCTTGTGACGAGATCTGAAGGATTATTCTAAAGTGGACTGTTCCTTTAAAAAGAGAGAGAGGGAGCGAACAGCGTGTGCTATTTCAGCAATAGAGAGAGAGAAAGTCTGAGTTGTCATGGAAACTGAAAGGCGGAGCTATAGGATGGACAGCTCGTGTTCTGCACTTGTGATATATATACACACACAAGGTCAGTTGGATTTATAATCAGACACACTAGACACGCCAGACACCAAGGAAGACACTGGTTGAGCTTTGTGTGTCCATGACAAGGGTGGGGTTTTTGCTCACAGTGTGGACAAAGTGGTGACTGGTGGGGAGCCATCAGTGTGTTTAACCCTTGCCTGGGTTGATAGTGGTACCATGTGAAACCGGCATTCCTCTTTTTGTGGTCGCAAGTCAGTGACTTTGATAAGTTTAAGGACGAGGAGGACAACGTGGAAGATCAACGGCATTGGCACTGGGAAGACAAAACATCTCTCTCTCTCCAACTCTACTTAAATCAAATTGCAGAACTGAACTGATTACTTAACATACCACCGTAAGACAGTATCATTTATCACCTGAGCTGGGAGAAGCTTGGGAACTTTATTTACTCACTTATATATGCATATACTCTGCTAACCTGTTTACCTGATCTTGTTTTATATCACTGCATCACGTAGGTACTAATAAAATAGAGTTTATAATGGAAGGCTCAGACTCCAGGTGTGTCCATTTCTGCTGGTTCTTTCTAACCCGTTACGGGGTACGTAATGCTGCTGGCTCACGACTGCACTGCCAGGTCCAGCTCAAACGGCATCATCAAGTTCACTGATGATACTGCAGTGGTTGGCCTTATTGACAACAGTGACGAGTCAGTATGCAGAGAGGAGGTAGAGAAGCTTGTGAAGTGGTGGACAAGACAAAAGAGATCATTGTGGACTTTGGGAAAGCACAGGTTGACCACTCTCTATTGCACATCAGTGGATCTGTGGAGGGAGTGAAGAACACTAAGTTCCTTGGTGTGAACAACACCTCCTCACTAGTCAAGGTGGCACAGCCACAACTACACTTTTTGAGGAGATTGAGGTGTGCAAGGCCCCTGCCCCCATTTGAACAACTTTCTACAGGAGCACCATCGAGAGTGTCCTGTCTGGTTGCCCCATTGTGTGGTACGGAGGCTGCAAGACTCTAGAGAGGACAGCAAAAACTGCTGAGGGGATCTCACAGGTCTCCCTCCCCATTTGTGAAATTTACAAATGTCACAAGGTGTGTCGTATATGAAGGGTCTGAAGCATTGTTGAGGATCCCTACCACCCCTCCCCATAATCTCTTTGACCCACTACCATCAAGGAGGTGGTACAGGAACATCAGGACTAGGATTGTCAGAATGGGGGCCAAAATCAAAATGGGTGATGAATACAGGACTGAAGGTGTTATAATTGAAAGCACATAGTATAAAGCATATAGAATAAGGTAGATGACGTTGTGGCACACAGAGATTGGCAGGTATGAACCTGTGGGCACCTCTGAGTCGTGGCTGAAAGAAGATCATAGTTGGGAGCTTAACATCCAAGGATACACAATGTATTGAAAGGACAGGGAGGTAGGCAGAGAGGTTGGGGTGGTTCTATTGACAAAAAAAATAAAACCAATCCTTGGAAAGAGGTGACATTGGATTGAAATATATAGTATCCTTGAGGGGCAAGTGAAGAAACTGCAAGGGTAAAAAGACCACGATGGGTGTTATATACAGGCCTCTGAACAGTAGTCAATATGTGGTCTACAAATTACAATGGGAGTTAGAAAAAGGGAAATGTTGCAATTCTCATGGGAGGTTTCAATATGTAGGTAGATTGGAAAATATCCAGGTGGTATTAAATCCCAAGAAAGGGAATTTATAGAATGACTATGAGACGGCTTTTTAGAGCAGCTTGTGAGTGAGCCCAGTAGAGGAACGGCATTCTGGATTGGGTATTATGTAATGACACAGATTTGATTAGGAAGCTTAAGGTAAAGAAACCATCAAGAGGCAATGATCATAATTCACCCTGCAGTTTGAGAAGGAGAAGATAAAAACAAATATATTAGTATTACCATGGAGAAAAAGGAATTACATAGGCATGAGAAAGGAGCTGGCCAAAGTTGACTGGAAGGGGACAATAGCAGGGATGATGGCAGAGCAGCAATAGCTGTTCATGGGGAAATTCGGAAGGCGCAGAAAGATACACCCCAAAGATGAAGATGTATTCTAAAGGGAGGATGAGGCAACTGTGGTGAACAAGAGAAGTCAAAGACAGCATAAAGGCAAAAGAGAGGCTATATAATATAGTAAAGATTAGTTGGAATGTAGAGGATTAGAAAGCTTTCAAAAATCAACTGAATGCAACCAAAATGGCCTAAAGAGAGAAAAGATGAAATATGGAGCCAATAATATCAAAGAGGATACAAAAAGTTTTTTTAGATATATAAAGAGTAAATGAGAAGCAAGAGTGGATATTGGACCGCTGAAAAATAATGCTGTAGAAGTAGTGATGGGGGACAAAGAAATGGTGGAGGAAATTAATACGTATTTTGCATCAGTCTTCACTGTGGAAGACCATAGCAGAATGCAGAAATGAGATAGTGTTAGGGGGCAGAATTGAGTATTGTTGCTTTTACTAAGGAGAAGGTGCTTGGGAGCTGAAAAGCATGATGGTAATTAAGTCAACAGGACTAGATGGACTATATCCCAGGGTTCTGAAGGATGTAGCTGAAGAAATTGTGGAGGTATTAGTAATGATCTTTCAAGAATCAGTAGATTCTGGAATGGTATGAGAGGGCAGGAAAAATGCAAATGATACTCCACTTTTCAAGAAGGGAGGATGGCAGAAAAACAGAAATTATAGGCCAGTTAGCCTGACTTCAGTGGTTGGAAAGATGTTGGAGACTATTGTTAAGGATGAGGTGTCTGGGTGCTTAGAGGCAGATGATAAAATAAGCTAAAATCAGCATGGTTTCTAAAGCGGAAATCTTTTCTGACATATCTGTTGGAATTCTTTGAGGAAATAACAAGCAAGATAGTCAAAAGAGAAATAGTAGATGTTTATTTGGATTTTCAGAAGGCCTTTGACAAATTGCCATGCATGGGGCTGCTTGACAAGATAATAATTACAGGAAAGGTACTAGCATGGATAGAAGATTGGCTGACTGGCAGGAAGCCAAGAGTGGGAATAAAGGGGGCCTTTTACTGGTTAGCTGCCAGTGACCAGTGGTGTGCTACAGGCATCGGTATTGGTACTGCTTCTTTTCACTTTGTATGTCAATGATTTGGATGAAGGAATTGATGGCGTTGTGGCCAATATGAAGATAGGTGGAATAGCAGATAGTGTTGAGAAAGCAGGGTGTCTGCTGAAGGATTTAGACAGAATGCGGGAATGGACAAAGAGGTGGCAGATGGAATATAATGTAGGGATGTGCATGGTGATGCACTCAGCACACGAAATAAAGGCATAGACTATTTTCAAAATGGCGTGAAAATTCAAAAGTCAGAGGTACAGATGGAACTGGGAGTCCACATGCAGGATTCCCTAAAGTTTAACTTTCAGGTTGAGTTGGTGGTAAAAAAAAAAAAAGGGAAATGAAATGTTAACATTCATTTTGATAGGAATAGATTACAAAAGCAAGGATGTAATGCTGAGTCTTTATAAGGCATTGGTCAGACTGCACTTGGAGTATTATGAATAGTTTAAGGATCCTTATCAAGGAAAAGAAAGGGTCCAGAGGAGGTTCATGAGAATGATCCCAGGAATGAAAGGGTTAATGTATGAGGAGCATTTGATTGCTCTGGCCAGGATATCTGATCACTTGGTTGTCCTTCTCCAACCTACATGCAGGCAGAGGCTAAAGAGAAAACCTCCTGAGATTAGAACAACGAGGAGGTGGTTACCGGAGGATACAGGATTGCTTCAAGTCAGTGGACTGGGCCATGTCCAAAGACTCATCTAGGGATTCAGATGAATACACCATGTTGTAACAGGCTTTATTAAAACAGCTGTAGATGAGTGCATCCCCACAAAATCATACAGAGTCTTCCCCAGTCAGAAACCCTGGATGAACCATGAGATCTGAAATCTGCTGAGAGCTAGTTCTCAAAGGCATTCAAGTCTGGTGACCAAGAAAGTTACAAGAGGTCCAGGTACAATCTCTGGGAAGCCATCTCTGGGCAAAGTGGCAATTCTGGACCAAACTTGAATCAACGAAGAATGTTCCACAGTTGTGGCAAGGCTTGAATACTATCACCTCCTATAAAGTTAAATTAAATGTCATAGGAGACAGCAAGGCTTTCCTTCCAGATGAGCTCAATGTCTTCTAAGCTTGCTTTGACCATCAAAATGTGGAAGAACCATCACGAACTGAAGTGCTTGGGGAGGTTGGAGATGGAATATATTAGCTCCTGACTGAGCAGTGACTTGGATCCACTCCAATTTGCCTACTGGCACAGGAAGTTCACAGCAGATGTCACCTCATTGGCACTTTACTCAAACCTGAAACTTCTAGAAAGCAAAGATGTATTCTTCCAGATGTTCTTTATCGGCTACAGCTTGGCATTCAATACAATCATCTTGTCAAAATTATTCAATAAGCTTCAAGACCTTGGCCTCAATATCTCCATGTGCAATTGGATCCTGGATTTCCTCACTTCCAGCTCCCAGTCAGTTTGGATTGGCAACATCTCCACTGTGATCTCCATCAGCACAGGCACACTACAAGGCTGTGTGCTTAGTCCCCTGCTCTACTTGCTTTACACTTATGATTGTGTGGCTAAGCACAGCTCCAATGCCTTTTTCAAGTTTCTTGATGACAACACCATCGTAGGCTGAATCAAAGGTGGTGATGAATCAGCATATACAGTTGAAGGAAAAAGTTTGTGAACCCTTTGCAATTACCTGGTTTTCTGCATTAATTACTCGGAATGCCACTGAGCAGTTTCTATTAAAGTCCGACAAGCCATCCTTGGAGAGTGAAAAAAGAATTTTCTTCAGATGTATGAACTGTCTTTGATTATCATGGGTGAGAAGCACTAGGATGGCCTATTTTCAGGGCATTGTGTAAGAAGATCATGAAACGAAGAAGGAAAGTGGAGCTGAAGGATGGAAGAGACGGAAGTTGGAGGCGGAGGAAGCCAAGAAATTGAGCAAGTTCTTCAAGCCCTTCTTTGAAAGGCCCGGAACAAGTAGTTCGGCATGTTCCGTGGAGTTGCCTGCACCTGCTACAAGCTTGTTAGAATCTGAAGGTGGATCAAGTACAAATGTGACACAAGCCGAGGAGGAAGTCAGGTCAGATAAATCCGAGTATGACGAGATTAAGAGTGAGGCTGCCACAGAGAATGTGGACATGGCAGGAGGGGAAAATGGTGATGGTGGTGGTGATGTTGAGTTCATTGACGAGATTTTACCTGATGAGATTGAACCTGATGACACTGAACCTAGTGAACTGGATGGTGTCAAAGAGCCTCAAACTGTCATTCCAGAAGTGATTGAACAGCATGACATTAGACTTCTGAAGTTCGACAAGGATACTGGAAAAGCAATTCTGCCTGATGCATTGAGAACAGAAATAATAAAGCTGGGTTTGAAGTATTTCCAGAACAGTGAGGGGCCTTTCCTACCAACAAATAACCGCTCAATGAACAAAACTTGGTTCAAGCCGAAATTGGTAAATGGTTGTGGCGAGGAAGTGACTCGCGCATGGCTGGTCTATTCCCCTTCTAAAAAGTCTGCATTTTGTATCTGTTGTCTTCTCTATTCCTGGTCAGACCATCAATCCTCATTGGAGCAGGAAAGTGGATTCAACCAGTGGAAAGCACCTGAAAGGATTAGTGTTCAAGAAAATGCCAAGAATCATCGGGAATGCTTCACACAGTGGAAAGAAATGGAAAGAAATTTAGCTGGAAACAGAGGAGTTATTGACACGGATTGAGAAGGTTTTCAGTCACAGATTGAGAAGGAAAAGCAGAAGTGGCGTGATATCCTGATGAAAATCCTTCATTGCATAAAATTCCTTACGACTCAGAACTTGGCTTTGCGAGGACATAGGGAGTCACTTCAGCTAGACGATGACTCCAGCATGGGAAATTTCCTTGGCTTACTGAAAATACTGACCATCTTTGACCCTGTCATAAAAGAACACCTTACTCATTTGGAAAGTCATCCTGGATCCACGTCTTATCTTTCATCGCGTGTCCAGAACAAATTCATCCACATGATGGCATCCATGGTTCGCCAGAGTTTACTGAGAAACATTCGTAAAGCCAAGTACTATGATCTCATGTTCGACTTGACTCCTGATCAGTCACACCGTGAACAGATGTCAGAAGTAGTGAGGTATGTGGAAGTTGATTTTGAGAGGAAAACAGTCCGTGTTAGAGAGTCCTTCCTTGGTTTTATTCAGATAAGCCAGAAGGATGCTGAGAGCTTGGGTGAAGACATCTTGAAAAAGCTAGAGAAGGATGAAATGGAGCTACAAGATTGTTGGTCACTGTGCTATGACAACACTGCTGTGATGACTGGACACAGAAGTGCTGTTCATCAAAGATTAAGTGAGAAAAACAACCTGGCAGTGTTTGTGTTTTGCGACAATCACTCACTCATCTTGGTGGGTGACAGTATTCAAAAGAGGCTGTAGGATCCTAGCATGAACTTCCATGATGCTGCCCTGGATTTGAAAGCCCTCTGAGATGATTTTCATGATGAAAGAGAAGTGTTGGTTAGTGAGTCACTCGAAGAAGGAGTCAGTCTCTGTCAAGAATGGAATATTGAAGTTGAAAGACATCAGAGACGAAAGAAATGAATGGCTGATGAGAACACGAGAGACGCTGGGTTAACAGCTAAGGAGGAAATGGAAAGAGCCATGAAGGGAACACTTGACCGTCTTCACAGAGAAATGGACAAAAGGTTCACACGTTTGCATGACACTGACACCAAGTTTGGGTTCCTTCTCGATGTCGAGGGACTGTGTTACGGTGCCGACAGCAGTGACCCAAAGAAGCGCAAAAATTTGAGTGAATTGTACAGCTCTGATGTTGATGGACAGTAGCTATATGAAGAAATTTTGGATTGCAAAATGTTGCTATCAAGGTGGGTCAACATGAAAATATCAAGACCTGAAGAGCTTCTTGAATTTATTGTTCAGTATGGAGATGAGAGCGTCTTCCCCAATCTTCGCATTGCTATTCAGATAATGCTAACCATCGCAGTTTCCATCGCCAGCTGTGAGAGATCATTCAGCAAGATAAAACTAATACTTTCATATTTGAGAGCCTCCATGGGTCAAGGCAGACTCTGTGATCTTGCTCTGCTGAGTGTAGAAAGAGAACTGAAAAAACTGACTTTGATCACATCATAGACCAATTTGCATCAGTGAAAGCAAGGAAGGTGCAGTTAAAATTTTCATGTAGTGCCATGATTAGTTAATTAAAAGATTAACGAGCTTGACTTGTATTTTTGAGCTGATATTATGGTAAAGTTATCTAAAAGATGGGTGTCAGGTGTTTGGACAGGGGTGCAATTTCAGTGCTTGCCATAGGTGCTATTTTCCATAGATATGCCCCTGCAACAATAGTCAAACACTATCTGTCTAAATGAATAACACACAAACAATTGTACTTCTTCCCATCAATACTCAGTACACCATTTAAATAATTACAGTCTAGGTTCAAAAAAACATGTGGACCTCTAGGGTAATGCCTTCTACAAAGAGGAATTGTGTACAAATGGAGGAAATTCAGTACTGTTATTGCTCTTCCTAGGAGTGGGCGTCCTGCAAAGATCTCACCAAGAGCACAATGTGCGAAGCTGAAGGAGGTGAAAAGAACTTAAGTGTATCAACATAAGACCTGTAGAAATCTTTAGAGTGTGGCGACCCACGTCCTGTACAGGCGAACCAGCTCACAAATAGCCCGCGCGCGGGGAGAGACTTTGGTAATGCACCTCTGATGTCATTTCTGCCCGGAGAGGGCAGGAACTAGGGATTAAAAACCAGCGCCGCGAAGTTTGAATAAACTAGTCTCAAAACGACTTACCGACTGTGTGTCGTTGTTTCTGGCTCTGTATGTAGTACATCGCTACAAGAGCTTGTACAGTCTCTGTCCATGTGTCCACTATAAGAAAAGTACTGATCAGGTATGGTGTTCATGGAAGGACACAATGGAGCACATCTACATGAAATGCCGTCGCAGGAAAGCAGCATCCAACATCAGGGACCTAACCAGCCAGGGCACGCTCTTTTCTTGCAGCTGCCATCAGGAAGAAGGTACAAGGGTCTTGGTGCTCACACCACCTGAGACAATCCCTCCATGACATCCACCTTTTCTGCAGCCATGACACTATCTCTGATCTACAGTGCCACGCCCCCACCTCGTTTGCCTCCCTCCCTGTCCTTTCTGTAACATCTAAAACCCAGCACTTGAAGTAACCATTCCTCTCCCTGAGCCATCCAAGTCTCTGTAATGGCCACCACATCATAGCTCCATGTAGTGGTCCACACTCTAAGCCAGGGGTGGGCAAACTTTTTGACTTACGGGCCACAAAGGGTTCTAAAATTTGACAGGGGGGCCGGACCAGGAGCAGATGGACGGAGTGTTTTGGTAATACACCTCATAAGAGAAAATAAAATATCATGGGATATGTAGAAAACATGTGCTTTAATTTCAATTGAAAATGAACAAATGCATTACAACAAAATACCTGTCTTTGAAGTCCCATGGTATTTAGCTATTTATTGAAATGACTTTTAAAACACTGAAAATTAAATGAATAAAATACAGCTTTTTTAAATAGTAACAGTTATTATTTTAAAGCACTGAAAATTGTTATCCTTCAAGATATTATCATCATCACTCTCCTCCTGACTGTCTTTATTTCAAAAACGGTAGGAGATGCAGGTCTACTTGTCCTGCTCCTTCTTATTCAATTGTCCCCTGTGCCAAAACTCAACAACGACCAGCACAAGGACAGAACAGTGACAGCGCGCCAGTATGCGGAGCGCGTTATTTGATCTGGAGCGCATTTTTTATTTTGAGAACGTACGTGCACCTACGCACTACTCATGTCCATCACTTAACAGAAATGACATGTAACATGTAAGGCTTATTGAAAAAAATATTTTCAAATGCATTTTTTACATAACACAACGAAGAAACTTATTTTTAATTTCAGTGGGAACAGTGTTGTTGGTCTCCCTTTTTAGCCAGCGCATCAAAGTCTGGATTTAGTTTTGTTGTGGCGAAAACGCCAGAATTGCGGGGAAAAAAACGTTAACAAGGTTTATTAATATAATTTCATCAAGTTCTGTGGGCCGGATTAAAAAGCTTAACGGGCCGCATATGGCCCCCGGGCCATAGTTTGCCCATGCCTGCTCTAAGCCCATCTGCTTTGTTCACTATACTCCTTGCGTTAAAATAGACACATCTCAAACTGTCCATCTAAATGTGTCCATTCTCTTTCACCTGCCTATCCTCCCTCACTCACTGTCTCCAAGCTTTCTCTGTTTGTGAGCCAACTGCCTCTTCCCCAGTCCCCAACAATTCTAGTTTAAACTCTCTTTAGTAGTGTTAGCAAACCTCTCTGCCAGGATATTGGTCCCCCTGGGATTCAAGTGCGACCCGTCCTTTTGGACGGGTAACACCTGCCCCAGAAGAGGTCCCAATGATCCAGAAATCTGAATCCCTGCCTCCTGAATCCCTCAGCCACGCATTTATCCTCCACCTCATTCAATTCCTCTACTCACTTGCTTGGCACAGGCAGTAATCCTGAGATTACTACCTTTGTGGTCCTGCTTCTCAACTTCCTTCCTAACTCCTTAAAGTCTTTTATCTGGACCACTTCCCATTTCCTACCTATGTCATTGGTACCAATATTTACAATGACCTCTGGCTGTTCTCCCTCCCACTGCAGGATATCTTGGATATCACTGCAGAATATCCTGCAGGATATTCTATTGATTTATTGAGTATGCACACAAGAAAATGAATCTCAGGGTTGTATATGGTAACATACTGTATGTATATGTTCTTCAATAATAAAAATTTACTTTGTACTTTGTACTCTTGGGTCTGCTCTGGTATTACATCATGATTGACTTATTATCCCTCTCAACACAATTCTATGCTTTCTCACCGTAACCCTTGACACCCTTAATAATCAAGAACCTGTCAAACTCCACTTTAAATATAACAAATGACTTAGCATCCACAACTGTGCGTAACAATGAATTCCACAGATTCAGCCTCTCTAGCTAAAGAAATTCCTCCTCATCGCTGCTCTGAAGGGATGTCCTTCTATTCTGAGGCTGTGCCCTCTGCTCCTAGACTCCCCCACTATAGGAAACATTCTCTCCATGTCCACTCTATATTGGCCTTTCAATATTAGATAGTTTCAATAAGATTCCTAAACTCCAGCGAGCACATGATCAGTGCCATCAAATGCTCCTCATACATTAACCCTTTCAATCCCAGGATCATTCTCGAGAACCTTCTCTGGACCTTCACCAATGCCAGCATATCTTTTCTTAGATAAGAGGTCCAAACTGCTCACAATACTCCAAGTATGGTTTGACCAATTTCTTGTAAAATCTAAACTGGGCATATATGGGCAGTTAGCTCATGTGCTTGATTGATCCTCGTTCACACCTTTGATAATTAAATCTAATCTATACAGGATTGCAATTCCAGAACAATCAGAAGAAGGAACTTTGCTTCACTTACACAACTTCTTACACCCACCCCAGGTATCCTTTCGTCTTAAACTTTTCCTCTCTGTGAGGATAAGGAATGGCACTGGATTGATTGAGCACAGTACCATTTGGCTAATACTATATCAATTTCTGCACACACATTTTTGATATTGTAGCATAAGTACCATGAAAGATTCAGTAAAGTTCTAACTTCACTTGAACTGTCTATACCATTCATTTAAGTCACCAGATTCTTTACTCTGTTCATGCATACAATATCATTTACTCTTCTTCCCAATAGACTTAGCTTTGCTTGGTTGCTGGAACTTGCTATGGTCTGGTAAGCATTCAAACAAACTGTTGACAGATGTCCCTTGATACACAATTATGGAAAACAGATTCTTTGCATCTGCACTTAGTAGCCAGATGTTGTGTGTTACCACAACAATAACATGTACCCTTCAGGCAGTTCTTCCCTCTTCCTGAACATACCACAGAGCTAGGCCCCAACTTGTTAACACTCGGCCTTCATTGGGTGATACTGCAAATACAGAGCTTGCCTGACTGCTGCCTTCATTGCCTGGGCAATATTAAATGCCTGACTAAGATTCAGTTTCTTTTCACCAAGTATCCTCCTTTAAGTTTCCATGTTTTGGATTCCACCAAACATGAGATCCCACAGCATCTCCCCCAAAGTTGTATTATACTCAAGTGTCCAACAATCATCGCACATTTCTGACAGATTTTGCAAGAGTTTTACTTAGATACTGATTGCTGATATTATTCTTGTGAAGTTGAATAATGTGACTGGGGTGGGTTATGTAACTACAGTTCATCCACTATAACCAACCATTTCATCGAAGAAAGTAAGGTTTCCATCAATGTGTATACCTAGAGATGAAGACAAAATAAACTTCTTCATCCCTGCTGAGATGTCACATGCGATGAAAAATCACTCCACCCTTTCTATATGACTGGAATATGCCACTAAAGGAAGCTGGAATACCAGTTGTGGCCATTTTGACTTGCATTGCAAAAAGCACTGATGCTTACTTTGACTTCAGGCTGAAAGCTTTGCTTCTATGTCAGATTACAACACAAGCTTACCATTACTGAAAATATTAACTAGAGTGCAAAAACACTCAAACGTACAGAAGTTAGACCCACTTAAGCAAGACCAACATTGAGCAGAAGCATATTGTTTAGTCTTCATCACCAATGATCAGAATGACAGTGTCCAATTGATCTGGACATAAGCTGAAACAAGGCAGCTCTGATTATGCATGAGGCTGTCCAATGCACGTGAGACCATAGGGCCAGAAGTAGGAGAAGATTTAGGCCATTCAGTCCATTGAGTCTGCTCTGCTATTTGATCATGGCTGATTTATTCTTCCTTCTCAATCTTTTAAAGGCAGCTTTTTCTTTTGTTATCAGCACACTGGAGCCTTACTAAACTTAACTGTATATTCAAAATCAGAACAACAAGTATAGAAGAGGCTGGTTCCCTGAGATCTTTTTGAGTGTCTGTTCCCAGTTCCATGGAATAGAACGAGTGCTTGCATGTCATTCCAAGTGGCTCCAGAAGATCTGTATACATTGAACCTCATTGTTCAAGAAAACATCCAACCCCTGAAGACTTGCATATATCCAAATGTGTCTATGTAAGTATTGACCCTAATCACCACATTAGGAACAAAATCTCATGCTCTATTACCTGCAGATTGGTTTTGTTGATTGATCTACTTACAAACACAAGCTCTTCGAGTTATTGCCAAAATTGATGCTGTTAGTAATCTCAAATATGCTGTCAAAATCTTTAGGACAAACTTATTAAACATAGATACTAATTTTCAAAACAAGGGTATTTGAGGGAAAATAAAACAATTACTACACACCCCTCCAATGCTTTTAATTTATAGGTTTAATATCGGCACCACCTACCAAATGTTCATATGAAAGAATTTCTATGGTCTTGAACAGAGATGCTTTGGCCTTTTCCTGATACCCAAATTGTTACGGATAGATGTTCTTACTACTATTGTCCACATGCCCAAAGGGTAGGATGCCCCAGAGTGGCAAACAGAAATAGTCTGTTTTGTTCAATAACCAGTTTGCTACTGCCAAGCAATGGAACTCTTCCAATTTCTGATCTCCAGCATCAACATAAAACAATTCCCAGTCAGATATAATGCAGCCAGATGCAGTCTAAAGCTTTTTCTAATGTTCCTAACAGCATGCTGTGACAAGTTTTATATCTTGACTGAGAACATCTCTAGGTGACTGTGATACTAGTCACACCATAGCAATCTCCACATCTTGTTTCCCAGGGTGTGTCTATATAATTCTAATATCTAATCATAAAAATAGTATAACAATATTATCCTTCTCTGATCTAAGCTAAAAATATCTACTATCCACATATGTGCTTTCGTAATCTCTTTGAAGGCAGATCAAGCGAACACTTGGTGGCATGTGATATGAATCATTGTTGTTTAATTTTACAGCACATGGATGCATACATGTGCCTTGCTTATTTTATTTAGCACAGATTGATCTTTGCATAATTATGAAAAGGTTGAAATGACAACTTGCGTTTACATGATATATTTAATATTACTTGTCAATGATGCAAGGGAAAAAGACATGGAGTTGAACGTTGTGGATCTTCTGATAGAGATTTCCTTGCAAGAGCTGAACCGACCTTTACTGATGAAGTCCCAAGTTGCAGCAGGGCCTTCTGCCTATCAATGCTGGGAGGGCCCTGTGAGCCCTGGCATGAAACAGCTGAAAAAGTACTGTGAAATCTGGCAAGGGCAAGCACCTAGCTTGGCCAGCTGTCAAGGAAATCAAAGAATAGGAATATTTCTGAACAACACACACAAAATGTTGGAGGAACTCAGCATGCCAGGCAGCATCTATGGAAAAGAGTACAGTCAACGTTTCTACCTCTGAATTCTCATCTTTTATTTCCAGTCCTGATGAAGGGTCTTTTCCATAGATACTGCCTGGCCTGTGGAGTTCTTCTAGCATTTTGTATGTGAAGCTTGGATTTCCAGTATCTGCAGATTTTCTCTTGTTTATGATTGGAATATACCTGAACATTCATTGATATTTAGAGACCCTCTAAAACTTACAAACAATTAATTTTGCTTTAGTTAACTACGAAATTAAAAAAAAATGTTTAAAAACAATTAAAATAAGTTTGATTCAAATGATGTTAATTATCCACTGGACTCTCCCCTTTACAACCTTTACATTCAAATGAACAGCTGATTATTTCTGCAAGAATTTGGCCTAGCACCTGCTTAATGGGAAGAATCTCCACTTAAACTTAGAGAAGTTTGAGCACTGCTTCTGGACTCTATGTTTTTTAAGGGATCACAGATTTTGACATCCACCATCATGAAGTGCTTCAAGAAGCTCATCATGGCACACATCATCTCCAGCCTTCCAGACAGCCTTGACCCACAACAATTTAATTTCTATGGTGGACACCATCTCCCTAGACCTCCACTCCTCTTTGGATTATTTGGATAGTAAAGAAACTCATGTCAGACCATTATTATATTGACTACAGTTCTGCCTTCAGTACTTTCAGTACTATAATTCCAAGCAAACTCATCTTCAAACTCCTAGACTTGGGACTCAACGCATCAGTTTTCAACTGGATTCTTGACCTTCTAACCAATGGATCACAGTAAGGACAGGCGGCAGCCCCTTTGCCACAATTACCCACAACACTGGTGCCCCACAAGGCTGGGTCCTCAGCCCCCGAATGTACTCCTTGTACACTCATTGAAGGAGCATATGAGTTCTGATGGAGGGTCTCGGCCCAAAACATTGATTGTTACTCTTTTTTATAGATGCTGCCTGACTTGCTGAGTTCTTCCAGCATTTTGTGTGCTTTGGATTTCCAGCATCTGCAGATCTTCTCTTGATTGCCTTGTACACTCATGACTGCCAGGGCAGATCCAGCATTAAATCCTTCTGCAGCCTACCCGTTTCCTCAACATTACCTGCCACTCCACCAATCTTCATATCATATATAAAGCAGCGAAATCGAGCTGCCCTGGAGTCTATTGGTACGTGCTTTTAGGCATTTGTATCTTCTACCTGATGCGAGGATGGAAACGAGAGAATATCCAGGGTGGGTGGGATCTTTGATTGTGCTGGCTGCTTTAGCGAAGCAGCGATAAACGTAGACAGGGTCCACAGAGTTGGTTTCTTTGATGTGCCGAACTCTGTCCACAATTCTCTGTATCTTTGTGCATCTCAGGCGGAGTAGTTGCGTGCCATGTTATGATGTATCTGAATAGGATGATTTCAATGGTGCATCAGTAAAAATTAGTAAGGGTCAAGGGAAACATAACAAATTTCTTTAACCTCTTGAGGAAGTAAGGGCACTAGTGCACTATCTTGGTCATGGCAGTCGCATTGTTGGATCATGACAAGCTATAGCTGATATACATTCCTAGGAATTTTAACCTTTCAACCCTCTCAACCTTAGTACTGTTGATGTAAATAGGAGCAAATGAACCACTCTTATTGCTGAAGTTAATGACCAGCTATTTTGTTTTGCTGGCTTTCAGGAAAAGGGTGTTGCCATGACAACATACTACTAGGCTGTCTATCTGCTTCCTGTATTCTAACTCTTCATTATTTGAGATTTGGCCCACTATGGTGATGTCATCTCCACTCTTGAAGATAGATTTAGTGCACAATCTGTCCTGGCAGTCATGAGTGTATAAGGCAATTAAGAGAAGATCTGCAGATGCTGGAAATCCAAAGCAACACACGTCAAAATGCCGGAAGAACTCAGCAAGTCAGGCAGCATCTATAAAAAAGAGTAACAATCAATGTTTTGGGCCGAGACCCTCCATCAGAACTCATATGTTCCTTCAATGAGTGTACAAGGAGTACATTCGGAGGCTGAGGAGTGTTGAGGGTAATTGTGGCAAAGTGGCTGCTGCCTGTCCTTACGTTTTGAGAGGCTGATGATGAAACAAATCAACTACTGCTTGAGAAGCAAATTGGATCCTCTTCAAGTTGCCTACCGGAACACCAGGTCCACAGCAGATGCCATCTCATTGGCTCTTCACTCAGTTCTGGAACATCTGGACAGCAAAGATGCATACACTTATGACTGTGTGGCTAAGCACAGCTCCAATGCCATATTCAAGTTTGTTGTAGGCCACTGTTGTAGGCCAGCATAAAGGTGGTGATGAATCAGGAGATTGAAAACCTGGCTGAGTGGTGCCACAACAACAATTTCTCTCAGCTTCACTTGCCCCATCATTGTAAAGTTCCCACAAATATTGGACTCACTTTCAAGGACTCTTCATCTCAAGCTCTCAATATTTATTGCTTATTTATTTATATTACTGTTTTTATTTTTGCATTTGCACAGTTTGTTGTCTTCTGCACTCTGGTTGAATGCCCTAGTTGGGTGGTCTTTCATTGATTACAATATAGTTATTATTCTTTAGATTTATTGAGTTTGAACACAAGAAAATGAATTTCAGGGTTGTATATGATGACATATATGTTCTTTGATAATAAAGTTACTTTGAACTACGAGCCTCTTACTCAATGTCATCAAGAGCAAAGAGCTGATTATTGACTTCAGGAGTAGGACATCAGAGGTCTGTGACCCAGTCCTCATCAGAGGATCGGAGGTGGAGAAGGTTAACAACTTTAAATTCTGAGGACCTATTCTGGGCTCAGCATGTAAGCGCAACTGCGAAGAAAGGACAGCTGCGCTCCATGTCCTTAGGAGTTTGTGAAGTTTCAGCATGACATCTGAAACTTCGACAAACTTCTATAGATGTGCAGTGGGAGTATATTGACAGGCAGCATCAGAGTCCAATATGGAAACACCAATGCTTTTGAATGGAAAATCCTACAAAGAGTAATGGATATGGTCCAATCATCATGGGTAAAGCCCTCCCCACCATCAAGCAAATCTACACAAAACTTAACTACAGAAAAGCAGCACCCATCACCAGGGTCCCCCACCACCCAGGACATGCTCTCTTCTTGCTGCTGCCATCAGAAAGAAAGTAATGGAGCTTCTGATTTCACACCACCAGGTTCCAGAACAGTTGTCACTCCTCAACCAGCAAGCTTATGAACCAAATGAAATAACTCCACTTAACTTCACTTTTCCCATCATTGAAATGTTCTCACAACCTATGGACTCACTTTCAAGGATGCTTCATCTCAAATTCCTGATAGTTATTACTTAGTTATTTATTATAATTATTTCTTTCTTATTGTATTTGTATAGTTTGTTGTCGTGTGCACATTGGTTGAAAGTCCTAGTTGTTGCGGTCTTTCATTGATTCTGTTATGGTTATTATTCTATAATGGATTTATTGAGTATACTTGCAAAAAAAAAGAATCTCAGTATACGGTGAATTATATGTACTTTGATAAATAATTTACTTTGAACTTTGAACATAATTACAGCTCTTAAATTCTGGAATGGTATCAGAGGTCTGGAAAATTGCAAGTGTCACTCCACTCTTTAAGACTGGAGGGAGGCAGAAAAGAAATTATAGAATAATTAGCCTGACCCCAGTGGTTGGGAAGACATTAGAGTCTGTGATGAAGGATGAGATATCGATGTACTTGGAGGCATGTGATATAAAAGGCCAAAGTCAGCATGGTTTCCTTAATGGGAAATTTTGTCTGACAAGTCTGTTGGAATTCTTTGAGGAAATAACATGCAAGATAAACAAAGGAGAGTAAGTGGACATTGTTTACTTGGATTTTTAGAAAACCTTTGAAAAGGTGCTGTACATGAAGCTGCTGAACAAGTTGAGAGCCCATGGTATTACAGGAAATATACTAGTATGGTTAGAAGACTGGCAGACTGGCAGGAGGCAAAGAGTAGGAATAATTGATGCCTATTCTGGTCGGCTGCCAGTGGCTAATGGTGTTCTGCAGAGATTGGTACTGGGATCATTCCTTATCACCTTATGTGTTAATGATTTGAATGACAGAATTGATGGCTTTGTGCCAAGTTTGCAGACAAGAAGATAGGTGGAGGGGCAGTTAGTGTTGAGGAAGTAGGGAGTCTGCAGAAGGACTTAGATTGGGAGAATGAGCAAAGAGGTAGCAGATGGAATACAGCACAGGGAAGTTAGGATGGTACTGATTAGTAGTGCAGCTCCAATGGGAATAATCAAATGTTCCTCTTTAGGACTATTACAGCTGAAATCCATTGTCACAATCATGGGTACATTAGTAAGCCACATCTTTTTAAGGCATATTAAAAAAATCTATTAATACTCAAAATCAGAGGACCATGGACAGCAGACTTGGGTTGCAAGTACAGTTCCCCTTTAAGAAAGTGGAAGCAGGGAAGATGTGCTGGTATGCAGGTACAATTCAAATTCAGAGGTTTTAGACCCCCACTCCCAACAATCCTGCTGGTGAATGTGTAGTCTGTGGAAAATAAAATTGGAGACCTCAGAGCAAGATTGCTGTACTAGAGGTACATCAGGGACTGCTGTGTATATTGCTTCACAGAAACCTGTCTAACCTCCACCATTTTGGACACGTTGCTGCAGCCCGATGACTTCACCATTTTAGGCAAAGATGATTTTTGATTAATTCATCATGGTGGACAGATGTGGTGGTTCTGTTTCAATATTGCCCACCCGACCTGGAACATCTAGTGGTCAAGTTTCAGCCATTTTATCTGCTGAGTAGGTTTTCTGCCAGGTACCAGTGTGCACTCTACCTCAGATCATGGTCAGGCAGGCGCTGGAGGAGCTGAGCACCTTGCACAGTGCACCTGGATACCTTCCCTATCATTACGGGGCAGTATTTCAACTAGACAAGCTTGACGAGATCTCTGAACAACTACCACCAACACACTTGACCACTGTTATCTCACTACCATGTACGCTTACTGTGACTTGGACGCTCACACTTTGGAAAGTCCGATCACTGGCTGTACTTCTCCCTGCATACAGGCAGAGACTAAAGACTGCAGCACCAGTGGTGAGTACCAAGAAGGTGTGGTCGAGGGAGACTGAGGAGTGCCTACAGGATTGCTTTGAGGTGGTGGACTGGACAATATTCAAGGATTCAGCTTTGAATCTGAATTAATCCGCCACAGTTGTCACTTACTTCATCAAGACCTGTGTGGATGAGTGTGTGGCTTTGAGAACATATCGGACATACCCAAACCAAAAGCTGTGGATGAACCAGGAGATTCAAATATTCAAACTACATCTATTATCAAAGAATGTATAAATTATACAACCTTGAGATTTGTTTGCTTACAGGCAGTTGCAAAGCAAGAAACTCGAAAGAACCCAATCAAAAAAGTAAAGAACGACTCCCAAAGCACAGAGGAAAAAAACACAAATCATGTAAACGATAGAAGCGAGGAACAACAGCTTCCAAATTGAGTCTTTAGATCCCAGTCCCTGGAGGAGCCCAGAGAAGGCTCAAAGCCACGGTTTTTAGTTCATCATATTAGTGGGACAAATCGCTGCAAAGTTCGCAGACATGCAGAACAGCAGCCAGGGGCAGTCTGACAGTCTTAGAGAGAGGAGCCCCCAGTCTGCCTGAGCTGGTGTTCAAATCATCCGAACACCAGGCTGTACCTCGCATTAGGACTCGGGCTCTGCTGCAGCAAATTGCTCCAGGCCTAGATTTCACTGCTGAAGAAACCATTCTTCATCTCTCCAAATCAGCTCTTTGCCCAGAGCAATCCAACCTCACCCAATTCTCAACATCCTACGTTTCCTGTCTACCTGGACTAGCATTTAAATTGTACAAACAATAGAATGTGCCTTAGATTAGGATCTAAGGACTCAATCTGGGTTGGGATGCTGTTGCTCGCAATTGGACCTGGACCCCAATGTGGCAAATCACTCTGGGCCGAGAACACACCACACAGTGATTCGCTTTGCGCCTCGATTTTGCTGCTGATGAAGCTGTTCTTGACCTCTCTAAATTGGCTTGGCACTTAGAATGAACCACCCTTGCACCCAAGTTCGTTGGACTGGCACCGGATCTCCTCGGCCTGACCTTCTCCTCTCCGAATCATTCATTCTAACCAGCACGGCTCTAACTCCAAGTGCAGTGATTTTGTAGCACACCAGCAAGGAACAACCCACAAATTCACTGTGGCATTCAAGATCTGTGGCAATGAATACTGGTGACCATGAACTATACAAGAAGTCCAGGTACAGCCTAGGGAAGGCTATCTTAAGAGCGAATAAACAGTTCTGCTTGAGGCTAGAGATGGAATTGGATGCACGTCAGCTCTGGCAGGGTTTACAGGTCATTACCTCCTACAAAGTAAAACTTAACATCATGAATGGCTGTGTTGCTTCACTCCAAGATTAACTCAATATCTTTTATTCACACCTTGAAAATGAGAATAAAATTACAAGTATGTGCATCTCTGCAGCATCTGATGACCCCGTGATCTCTGTCGCAGAAGCTGACGTCAGAATATCTTGCAAGAGGGAAAACCCTGCAAGGCATCAGGCCCTGATAGTGTACCTGATAGGGCTCTGAAAACCTGGGCCAACCAAATGACAGGAGTGTAGAAGGACATCTTCAATCTCTCACTGCTGCAGTCAGAGGTACCCACCTGCTTCAAAAGGGTGACAATTATACCAGTGCCCAAGGATAACAGGGTGAGCTGCCTCAGAACTATCACGTCTACTGTGATGAAGTGTTTTGAGAGGTTGTTCTTACCTAGAATCAACTCTTCCTAAGCAAGGACCTGGACCCATTACAATTTGTCTATTGCCACACTAGGACCACAGTGGGTTCAATCTCACTGGATCTTCACTCAGCCCTGGACCACCTGGGCAATAGCAATACCTACATCAGGCTGTGGTTTATTGAATACATGTCAGTGTTCAGCACCATCATACCCTCAATTTTAATCAACAGGCTATATAAACTTACCTTCTGCAACTGGATCCTTGACTTCCTCACTGGGAGACCACAATCAGTGTGGATCAGAAATAGCATCTCCTCCTCACTGACAGTCAACATCAGTGCATCTCAAGGGTGTATACTTAACCCACTGCTCTACTCTTTCTACACCCACGACTGTGTAACTAGGCACAGCTTAAATGGCATCTATAATTTGCCAATGACACACCTATTACTGGTAGGATTTCAGATGGTGACGTGGAAGCGAATGAGAATATGTCTCAGGAATGAATTCTCAATTATCTGGTTGAATGGTGTTGCAACGACAACCTTGAATTCAACATCAGTAAGACCAATGAATTTAATGTGGACTTCAGGAAAGGGAAGTCGAGGGGACACACACCAGTCCTCATTGAGGGATCAGCAGTGGAAAGAGTGAGCAGTTTGAAGTTCCTGAGTGACAACATACCTGAAGATCTATCCTGGCCCCAACATACTGATCCAATGACATAGCAAGCACAACAGTGGCTATATTTCATTAGGAGTTTGAGAAGACTTTGTGTGTCACCAAATACTCTCGCAAGTTTCTGCTGATGTACCATGGAGTGCATCCTAACTGGTTGTATAACCCTTGGGTGTGGAGGGGCCACCGCACAGGGTTGGAAAAAGCTGCAGAAAGTTGTAAACTCAACCAGCTCTGTCACAGGCATTAGCCTCCCCAGCATCGAGGACACCTTCAAAAGGCGTCGTCATAAAAATGTGGCAACAATTATTAAGGATGCCCATTATCCAGGACATGTTACCATGAAGGAGGAGGTACAGGAGCCTAAAGACAAACACTCAAATGTTTCAGGAACAGCTTCTTCCCGTCTGCCATCAGATTTCTGTATGGACAATGTGCCTGTGAACAACTTTTTGTTGTCTTTTTGCGCTACTATTTAATTTCTACTATTTTATTATATATATCTATATATTTCTTATTGTAATTTATAATTCTTTTATTATTATGTATTGCAATGTGCTGTTGCCACAGAACAAATTTCACAATGTAAGCTAGTGATAAAAAACCTGATCTGGAGTGGAAGGAGTACAGGGAGAAAATTCAAAGATTAGAAGTGCAAAGGGACTTGGAAGTCCTCATACAGGTTCCCTAAAGGTGAACTTGCAGGTTGAGTCAGTGGTAAGAAAGGGAAATGCAATGTTAGCATTCATTTTGAGAGGACTTGAACATAAGAGCAAGGATGTAATACTGATGGATTACAAGGCATTGGTCAGACCACACGGAGTATTGTGAGCAGTTTTGGACTCCTTGACATAGAAATGATGTGCTGGCATTGGAGAGAGTCCAGAGGATGTTCACAAGAATGATTCTGGGAATGAAAGAGTTAATATATGAGGACCATTTGATCACTCTGGACCTGTACTCACTGGAGTTTAGAAGAATGAGGGGGATTTCATTGAAACTTATTGGATATTGAAGGCCTGGATAGAGTGGATGTAGAGAGGATTTTCCTATAGTGGGGAAGTCTAGGACCAGAGGGCACAGCCACAGAATAGAGGACCATCCATTTAGAACAAGGGTGAGGAGGAATTTCTTTAGTCAGAGGGTAGTGAATCTGTGGAATTCATTGTCATAGATGGCTGTGGAGTCCAAGTCTTCTGTTATATTTAAAGTGAAGGTTCATAGGTTCTTGATTAGTCAGGGTATCAAAGGTTACGGAGAGAAGGCAGGAGCAAAGGGTTGAGAGCAATAATAAATCAGCCATGATGGAATGGTGGAGCAGACTCCACCGAATGGCCCAATTATGCTCCAGTGTCTTATGATCTGCTGGGATCCGTGCAGCTTCTTCCCTACTGGCTGACTTATCATTCAGGAAAGCTTGCATATATTTTTAGCAATAGCAATTTTTTTTGTAAACATCTGGCAAATTTTACCCAGAATCTTTAGTAAATTGCAATCAAGCTACCATTACTTAACATACCTCATCTCATTTCTACTTAGTAATATCAGTGTGAGGAGGTGTGTCAGTGAAAGCTGGTTCCATGCTACTAGAGAGAGTAGCAGCAAGACAAGTAATTGAAATCTGTTCTGATAATGCACAAAAATCTAGAATTCAAAAATGAAAGTACTCTGAAGTATTGTGAGACATGAAGCAGAAAAAGAAGCAGCTGTTTTACTGAAGAAGAAACACCCAAATCCGCTTTGCCACACCACCCAGTCCCATAGGTTGCAGTAGAGGCATGAAATACAGTCACTCCCTGGACTGAAAGAGAAAAGTCAAGGTCAGAGTGGGAAATGCAAGAAAAGAGCAGCTGCTGTTAGTGTCCCAGTGGACTGGAAAGATGCCAAAATGTTTTAACCACATGATGGAACAAAAAACTTGTTCAGCTGAACATCATTTGTTGTGACACACCCAGGCAAACTGAAATGACAGAACCCAAAATGTGCCTTTTGCCTGATGTGCTTGCCAGACTAAATTAAGATTGAGCTAGGTAACACAGCTGCCTGGGAAATTGTTCCCTTCTGCTGCCCTCCACTCCTGGGTCCATATGTTTCATCCCAGCCAAGGAAATTACAATGGAGGCCTGCTTTTACTGATGACAGTTAAAGGGGCTGTGTTACTTAACAGTTCTGGATTTACAAGTAGTTTCCATAATCAAAACAAATATCTTGTGATAATTTCATTGAGATTGTTTTCGATGCATTCTGAACTGAAATTTCGTGAAATGCTCCTTCAGCTTTGCATTGCTTAAACTCTTAAAAGTCAGATAATTAATTGAAAAGATGGAGGCAGACTCACAGTCTCCTATCTCCTTCTCCACTGCCAAGAGATTGTTATGGTGCCAAACCCAAAGTCAAAATCTAAATGGTGCCAAATGTAAATTTTCCCCTAAAAATGTAAATTTAATCCAATTCATGCTGTTTAGTTTTTTGATGTGGCTGATATTTAAAATATACTAAAGTTACTTCTGGTGCATGCTGTTGCCTATGGTTTTTATCAAGTTATATCCAGCTCTATTTATTGGAGTAATTATCAAAAAGTAAGGGTTGCATAACATTTTTCCTACTTGTCACATGAACCTTTTTTCCCCTTTTGGAGACTTTGATTTCTGCTGAGATAAAGTTTCACAGAAGTTGATGACAATGACTTATTCCTCATCTTGGAGACTGGTTAGGAAGTAACTAAGCCTGAGAATGTACTGCCAAGCCTGATTTGGCAAACAGAACTTTCAAATATGCTTCTTTAAGTTATTCTCATAGGACTGTGTTATCAGAAGTTGGTCATTGTTGGGCAACATTAAATGTAGTATATAATTGTGCTTGTGTTTTGTACACTGCTTGTGAAGGTCTCTCCATTTGAATGCATTGGATTTCAGATGCAGAATAGAATATACTGATGTGACTATATAGGATTATTTAGGGCTACCAGCCAGGGATGAACTTCCAAGCAGTGAGATGCTGAGCAGTAAGTAATTGACAGAACTGAAGACTAGGTAAAAGAGCAAGACAGGTTGACTTAGCTCTCTTCTAATAATCCACATCTCCAACTTTAGTCCAGGAATTAGCTCCTTAGTTCAGCCAATTCCCTCACTTCCGAAGGAAAAGAGCCTTATTTAAGCTATATTTATGTACAACTGTAGGGGCTGAGTTGTTGTCTGTGGCAATAAATTCCTTATTATTAATGCATTGGCCACTTCCATGAACTTTACACCAAAGGCACCGGAAGTTTCATTCTGAACTGCCTGCATTTATCGTTTTTACTCCACTGAAATTTGATAGGTCCTTGCACATGTAGGTGAACGGGCATGTGGTGAAGCTGCTGACTGCATTCCAGTGTAGTCACAATGGTAATGACGGCAGACTGTGCTTGAGGATTGATCCCTCTTATTCGTTACCTTCCAATGAACGTCATCCTGTCAAATCTGCAAGAGGCAACTGTGAGCTTTGTGGACACGTGAACAGCTTTCTGGAAATGTCAGACAAGTTAATGAAATATTCAGTTTTATTATATTGTGTTGTTGTGAATCGCCAAGATACAAAATTTCTGTTTTAACACCACTATATAATTATTTGTTCAATGCTATTACATCACTTCATCTTTATCCTTGGTCTTCTATCCAGCAGCCTAAACACATTATTCTCTGATGGTTCAGGGTTTTCTCCAAGAGTTCACAGCTCTCAGGGTGGTGAATCTCCCTCATCTCTGTCCCCAGTCACAACCCCCGACCCTTCTCCCTTCACCTAATCTTCCACTTCCTACCCTCTGACTCTTCCCCTTCTCCAGTCACCAACTCTCACTCTTCCCCTTTCCCTTGATGCTTCCTCTTCCCCAGTAATCACTCATGATCCTTTCCCCTTCCACTTTCCCTACCCCCCTTTTCCTCTTTGATCTTCCCTCCTACCCCTGACTCTTGCCCTTCACCTCTCACCTTTCCCCTTCCCATTGATGCTTCCTCTTTCCCTGAACTTCCTATTTCACTTCCTCTGACTCTTTTCCAGTGATCAGCCCTTTCCCTGACCATGACAGTTGGATGGTCCTACAGCAGATTGTCTGTTCTGGCATCTGCCATTTCTTGTGTCTCTAAGTAACAGAAGTTTAGACTGTAGAGCAATGAAGCACAGCAACAAGGCTCTTCGACCCACAATGATGTGCCAAACCAAATAAATGAGTCATCAACTGGCCAGCTAATCTCTTCTGCCAACAATGTCCAAATTGCTTAATTTTTCTCACATTGACATGCCTATCTGAATGTCTTTTAGAAGTCGCTAATGCTTCTGCCTCTACCACCACCCCAGGCAGCACATTCCAGGCACCCATCACTCTGAGTAAAAAACTTGCCCCTCACATCTCCTTCAAAATGATCCCATCTCTGCTTAAATGCTTACCCTCTGGTTTTAACCCTAGCAAAAAGATGCTTTCTGTCTACCCTAGGCCTCTTATAAAACTCTTTCAGATCTCCCCTCAGCCTCTGCCACTCCAGAGAAAACAAACCAAGGTTATCCAACCTCTCATTATAGCACACACCCTCTAAATCAGGCAGCATCCTGGTAAACCTCTGCACCCTCTCCAAAGCCTTCTCATAATGGTGTGACCAGAACTGTATGCAATAGTGCAGATGTGGCCTACTAGAGTTTTATAAAGCTACAACATGAGTTTATAGGGAGCGGTGTTTGCACTAAAATACAATACTGTGACTAGGATGGACAGAAGAGGTCTGAACAACAGAAGGAAATTAGAGCAGAAGTAGCCTGCCCAATGGAACATAAAATGGATAACTCTAGCAGAAAGTTAAGAGAAGAGCTAAGGAAATATAAGGTCCATACGAGATACGATCAACCTAACAAAAGCATTATAGTATTGATACACCAGAACTAAAGCTTGGTGCATACAAAGTTATACTAATTAGATACACGATATGCACAGAATGATCAGTTCAGAAACAATGAAAGAGCTTTGTACAGGACATGGAAACAAAACTCAATGTGCCAAAATGTCAGCAACCCTAACACAGCATTACCAACAAGCAGAGATAATGAACTTTTGCTCTAATATCTGGTTTACAGGGTGACGTATAATCAAGAAGCAAGCTGGATTAGGAAGGATAAAGAACACACACACAATTGAAGAAATGCAAATACCTGAAGTTACAATGGATATGCTGAAAGTGGTTATAAAAAGTACCCACACTGGAAGAACACTGTCAGTGATAATATTCATAATCATTGGTATAACAAATTTACATGCCTTCATCTGTACCTATTAATACATATCTACAATTTTCTTGAAAATCCTGAAAATGTGCCCACATTTTTGACAGAAGGTAAAGAAATATCACAAATAATCCATTAAAGTTTTGTCCTATTATTTGCTTACAAGTTATACATAAAATTGTGACTTAGATAACCACAATATTCTTACAGAAGAGCTAAAAGGATGTAGTAAGGGTATGAAAAGATGTGAAGCACAAACAATAATAGATTTTGTAATTTTAAACCCAGCTCAGTGGGAAAGCAGGAATCTTTCATGTCGATATATTGACTACCAAAAAGCATTTGATTCTGCCTCACACTCACGGTTAATAGAAATTCTCAATATGTATAAACTACACCTTGTACTTGTCAAATTCCTTCAACCACTGATGAAGCATCGGCATACTGTAATTACCCCATCTGCTAACAACCAATAAAGAACCATCATTATCAAAATAAACAGAGGCATTTTCCAGGGTGACTCTCTAAGCCCACTGTGGTTTTGTCTAGCTTTAAACTCATGCTCTAATTTACTGAATCGGACAAAAATTGTGTTTCAAATCAGAAACAATCAAATGAATTATACCTTGACACATCTTCTATACATGGATGATTTTAAAGCAATGAATTAAAAACTAAAGCAATAAATTCAAATAATAGAATTATTTTTGAAAGATATAAACATGAACTTTGGACTAGATGTGCAGAACTTTAAACATAAAGAAAGGTGTACTAGAGCTAGTAGAATACAGAACAGAGCAGCACGATACAATTCAACTGAATGTTTGGAGACTGTTACTGGGACTAGGAAGTTAACATTATGAAAACACCAACAAGGACATCTTCATGAGGTAGTACCTCAGGAAGCCAGCATCCATCATTAAGCACCCTAACACCCAAGAGATGTCCTCTTCCCATTACTACCACCAGGATGGAGGTGCAGGAGCCTGAAGACACACTCAATGTTTCAGGGATAACTTCTTCCCTCCACCATCTGATTTCTGAATGGACAATGAATCCATGAACACACCTCCCTATTCCCTTTTTTTTGCACTATTTATAATTGAAGCTTATAGTAATTTTTACGCCTGCCATCACAAAACAACATATTTCACTACATACAGTACTGTGCAACAGTCTTAAGCTATAGCTAGAGTGCCTAAGACTTTTGCACAGTGCTGTAGTAATTTTATGTTATGCACTATACTGCTACTAAGAAGCTGAATTTCATGATGTTTTTGAGTGATGATACATCTGATTCTGATATGGGATTCTATTGTGGACTGAGAGTGGGAAGCGGACAGGGAGAGGGGAATCATGTTTGGGAAAAGGGGAAGGGAGAGGGGAGGGAGTGGGAAGCACCAGAGAGACATTTTGTAATGATCAATAAATGAATTACTTGGAATCAAATAGTCTTGCCTGGTGTCTCAGGGCTGGATATGTCTGCACCTGTGCCACCCACCCCCCTCTCTGTCACCCGTCTCACACCCCTCCCACGGAGCTCCGCCCTAGCCATTCCCAACATCCTTTGCTCCCACCGGATTTACAAACTCACTCTCCGGCCATGCTGACAAATGCAGTTTTTGTTCAATAGTCTTGGGCACCTTAGCTATATAATATGAGACTAAGACTATTGCTCAGAACTGTATTTGCCACTTGTGGGGATCATATGTCAGGGATAATAAACCTGATTCTGATTAAATTGTCCAGGCAGCAGATACTTTGTGTGCAAGGGAACTTGTTTTCTTCTTTCCCCCCCCCCGCTGCACTTTTTCCTCTGAGGTGACTTCTATGCTGAACATACCTACTACCCAGTCGAGAGATCTGAACTGAGACTCCCTACCAGTGGTCAAAAGGACTTTCAATGAAACCTACCAATTTACAGAGATCAAAGGGGAATGGTGGAAATGGCTGTGGGAATATGCAGTCTGTGGAGAGAGTTAGTATTGAGGTAAACTACGTTACAGTGGAACTGGCAGGTTCTGATACAGGCTGAGAAAATGAGTCATTGTTGAATCCAATATTGATCACCACCATGCTACCTACTGGAGTTGCTGCCTCAAGATACCCCTCTCCCCCCATCCAGGCTACGCCATTTTCTCACAGCTGGAGGCCTAATCCAAAAATGACTGCCTTCAAAGTCCTGCTTTTCAAAATACAAAATGATTTATTATCAAAAGTACACACATGTCGCCATATATAACCCTGAGATTCATTTTCTTGTGGGCATATTCTATGAATCCAATATATTATAATAGAATCAATGAACAATCGAACCAACAAGGCAGACAACCAGGGTGCAAAGGACAACAAACTTTGCAAGTACAAAAGAAAGAAAAAACATAATAAAAATAATAATCAATTTGATGCACCAAAATGTCACCACCGCTAGCACAGAATTATCAACAAATACAGAGAAAATGAACTTTCCATCTAATATCTGGTCAAACAGGGTAACACCCAATTAAGAAACAGGCTAGATTGGGAAGGAAAGTGAATGCACTCACATAGTTGAAGAAATGTAAATACCTGAAGTTACAATGGGTATTCTGAAAGCAGTTATAAAAAATACCCACACTGGAAAAGTACTGACCATAAGACCCTAAGATATAGGAGCAGAAGTAGGCCATTCGGCCCTTTGAGTCTGCTCCGACATTCAATCATGGGCTGATCCAATTCTCCCAGTCATCCCCATTCCCCTGCTTTCACCCCATACCCTTTGATGCCCTGGCTAATCAAGAACCTTATCTATCTCTGCCTTAAATGCACCCAATGACTTGGCCTCCACAGCCGCTCATGGCAACAAATTCCCAGATGTACCACCCTCTGACTAAAGTAATTTCTCTGTATCTCAGTTCTAAAAGGACGTTCTTCAATCCTGAAGCAGTGCCCTCTTGTCCTAGAATCCCCTACCATGGGAAATAACTTTGCCAAATCTAATCCGTTCAGGCCTTTTAACATTAGGAATGTTTCTATGAAATCCCCCCTCATTCTCCTGAACTCCAGGGAATACAGCCCAAGAGCTGCCAGATGTTCCGCATACAGTAACCCTTTCATTCCTGGAATCATTCTTGTGAATCTTCTCTGAACCCTCTCCAATGTCAGTATATCCTTTCTAAAATAAGGAGCCCAAAATTGCACACAATACTCCACTTGTGGTCTCACGAGTGCCTTATAGAGCCTCAACATCACATCCCTGCTCTTATAGTCTATACCTTGAGAAATGAATGCCAACATTGCATTCGCTTTCTTCACAACTGACTCAACCTGGAGGTTAACCTTTAGGGTATCTTGAACAAGGACTCCCAAGTCCCTTTGCATCTCTGCATTTTGAATTCTCTCCCCATCTAAATAATACTCTGCCTGTTTATTTCTTCCACCAAAGTGCATGACCATACACTTTCCAACATTGTATTTCATTTGCCACTTCACTGCCCATTTCCCTAAACTATCTAAGTCTCTCTGTAGGCTCTCTGTTTCCTCAACACTACCCGTTCCTCCACCTGTTTTGTACCATTGGCAAATTTAGCCACAAATCCATTAATACCATAGTCCAAATCATTGATATATATCATTAAAAGTATTGGTCCCGACACCGACCTCTGTGGAACTTCACTGGTAACTGGCAGCCAGCCAGAGTAGGATCCCTTTATTCCCACTCTGTTTTCTGCTGATCAGCCAATGCTCCATCCATGCTAGTAACTCCTCTGTAATTCCATGGGCTCTTATCTTGCTAAGCAGCCTCATGTGCGGCACCTTGTCAAAGACCTTCTGAAAATCCAAGTATACCATATCTACTGCATCTCCTTTGTCTACCCTGCTCGTAATTTCCTCAAAGAATTGCAGTAGGTTTGTCAGGCAGGATTTTCCTTTCAGGAAACTATGCTGTCTTTGGCCAATCTTGCCATGTGCCTCCAGGTACTCCATAATCTCATCCCTAACAATCGATTCTATCAACTTCCCAACCACTGATGTCAGGCTAACAGGTCTATAGTTCCCTTTCTGCTGTCTCCCACCCTTCTTAAATAGCAGAGTAACATTTGCAATTTTCCAGTCATCTGGTACAATGCCAGAATCTATTGATTCTTGAAAGATCACTGCTAATGCCTCTGCAATCTCTCCATCTACTTCCTTCAGAACCCAAGGGTGCATTCCATCAGATTCAGGAGATTTATTCACCCTCAGACCATTAAGCACCTTCTCAGTCATAATTTTCACTGCACAAACTTCACTTCCCTGACATTCTTGAACATCCAGTATACAGCAGATGTCTTCCACTGTGAAGACTGATGCAAAATGCGCATTCAGTTCCTCTGTCATCTCTAATAACAAAATCTCCAGTATCATTTTTTTTATTGGTCCTATATCTACCCTTGACTCCCTTTTACCCTTTATATAGTTAAAGAAGCTTTTAGTATCTTCTTTGATATTGGCCACCAGCTTCCTTTCATTATTCATCTTTTCCTTCTGAAAGTTTTTAAAAGCTTCCTAATCCTCTATTTTCCCAATAGCTCTGGCTTCTTTACATGCCCTCTCTTTTGCTTTTACTTTGGCTCTGACTTCACTTGTCGGCTACGGCAGTGTGCCTCTTACTTTTTAAAATGTCTTCTTATTTGGAATATATCTGTCTTGCACTTCCCTCATTTTTTGCAGAAACTCCAGCTATTGCTGCTCTGCTGTCCTTCCTGCAAATGCCCCTTTCCAGTCAACTTCGGCCAGTTCCCCTCTCATGCCATTGTAATGTCCTTTATTCTACTGAAATACTGACACATTGGATTTTATTTTTTTCCTCTTAAATTTCAATGTAAACTCAATCATATTGTGATCACTGTTCCCTGTGGGTTTCTTAACCTTAAGCTCTCTTATCACCTCCAGATCATTGCACAACACTCAATCCAGCACAGCCGATCCACTAATGGGCTCAACATCAAGCTGTTCTAAAAAGTCATCCCTTAGACATTCTACTGTCAGTGATAATATTCATAATTTTTGATATAAAAAAACTTACATGACTTCATCTGGACGCGTTTGATTCTGTCCCACACTCATGCTTATTCAAAGTTTTCAATGTATATAAACTACACCCAATCCTTGCAAAATTCTTTCAATATCTGATGAAGCATTGGTGTATTATAATCACTATTTCTATTAACAATCAGAAAGGAACAACCACCATTAGCAAAATAAATCAAGGCATTTTTCAAGGCGACTCTCTAAACCCACTGCGGTTTTGTCTAGCTTTAAAACCACTCTCCAATTTACTGAACTGGATAAAAATAGGGTATCAAATAAGAGACAACAAAACAAGTTATACATTGACCCACCTTCTCTACGTGGATAATTTGAAATTACACGCACTTCCATCAGTAAAAGTAAAGCAATTAATTCAAGTAGTAGAACAACTTTTGAAAGAAATAAACAAGAACTTTGAACTAGAGAAGTGCAGAACATCAAACATAAAGAAAGGTGCAGTAGATCTGATGGAATACAAAGCAGAGCAGCAGGACACAATACAGCTGATGGATGAAAACGAAACGTGAATATTTGGGATATCAACAAACAAAGAAAATAGATCGCTGTTCGCTAAAGGGAAAACTTTCCACAGAATTTACTTCAAGACTTAAAAACATCTACCAAACAGTACTTAATAGTAAAAATATAACAAAGGCAATAAACACTTTTGCTATACCCATATTAATATATTCTTTTGGCATAATATTCTGATTTGAAACCAATCTGGAAAATATACAGAGAAAAATAAGAACTGAAATGACAACTGTTAGAAAACACAATGTACACTCGAATGCACATTACCTAGGAATAACATTACCTAGGAAACGAGGAAGAGGAATAACAGCAAAGAATTTACACAACTATCGCATAAAACTTCTAAGTATACATTTTCTTCAACAAAAAAAAGATACAGCTCTCCACGCGAGCATAAGCAAGTCTAATAAGTAGTACCTACCACTAAACTTAAATGAAAGCACAACCCAGAAAAATAAAGAAATTATCACAATAGAAAAAAAAGTTAACCAAGGGAAGAGCATGACCCTCCACTGACAACATTCCCATGATCTGAACAGACTAGATGTCAACAAGGAATTGTCGAATGCCTCGATCAGAGTTGAAGACCTCTGCCCAGAAATGGGAGTGGAGGTGGGGGTGAGGGTATCCCTTTGGCAATACAAGACCAAGTGGTTAACACAAAAAAATGCATAATAATAAAAAACAAACTAATTCAAGACAATGAATACAGAAAATGCCAAGAGTAGCCACGAACAATCCAACACATTACAGAATCCTGGAGCAGTCTAACTCAATCTGGTTGCTTACACAGGCTCAATCAAGTGGCAAACATCATTCACCAAAATCTTACTTTAAAATACAAACTCATAAAAACACCATACTTTACTAAAAGTACAACCCTGATCCAGATTTAGTCAGAGCCCTACATATTATACGATGACCAATCTATTATAGATAGGACAATCCGTAATAACTGTCTGGATATATTATTACAGGATAAACAAGACCAACTTTCTTAGTAGATATAGCCATTCCAAACACACATAACATACGGAAATCAGTAAGTGAAAAACACCAGAAATACGCTGAATTAAAAGAGGAAAGTGAAAGATTATGGAACATGAACAAGTTACATATTGTCCTAATAGTTACATCTACAACTGGTATCATCTTGAAGTCACTGTGCAATAGCAGTAAACAATTAGGGCCACACAGCAATATTTATGTAAATATTCAGAATAAAGTTATCCCCAATGATTCAAAAGCCTGATGATTGAGGGGTAATAGCTGCTTCTGAACCTGGTAGTGTGGGTCCTGTGGCTGCTGTAATAATTTCATTTGACAACAAATTTTTTCCAAAAATGTTGCTTCCTCAGAATTTTTTGTTTATGATAGACTGCTTGAAGATGAACACAAATATAATTTGAGACTACTTGTATCACGTAGGAATTTGGAGAAACAACAAATTAACTTTTATTGAATATAATGCACTTAATTGCATAATGGTGCTGATGCTTTGCAATAGTACAACTAAGTTAAAAATAGTTTGTTAATGTTTTTCATTTGTACTCAGTGTCTGAGACTTCTCACTTAAGTGTCCAACAATAATTCACCAGCATTGATGGATTCCAGTAGCCCGGGTATCTTTTCTCCATGACCACATTCTCCTGGTGAAAACTTTCACCATGTTTGTCATTAACAGCACCAAGATTTGCATGGAGGAAGTCTAAATGGGAATACAGAAAATGAATCTTCTGTGACATGTTGCATATCATGGTTTTATATGCTTGAAGCATGCTTTCAACCAGCTGCATGTAGTTCGGTGCTCTGTAGACGCCGAGAAAAATTTCAACAACTTCCTTGAATGCCTTCCATGTGATTTTCGCCGGTCCCACTAGAAATTCTTGAAATTGTCTGTCATTGATGACCTGTTTGATTTGTGGACCAACAAAAATGCTTTCCTTAATCTTGTCATCAGTTATTCTGGGAAGTATCTGTCTCAAATATCAAAACTCTTCAAGGAATTTTTTGTGCCTGGTAATAGCAAATTCCACCCTTACAGTCTTGAACCCAATAATTATTACTAAATCCTGTCCGGCCATGCAGCAGCCGTGCCGTCTGAGAATGCCTGGACAAGATAGGAAACTTTCCAGCTTACATTGTAGGCAACATTTTAATTGACTTGAATTATGAATTGAAATAATAAACATAAGTTTATTTTTAAAACATGGTGCGTGATAGGGGAATTTCATGGTGATTTTCATGATCAGTAGCTGAAAATACATAAGATACACCTAAAGGTATTCAGGAAGCAAAATCTTTGTTGTCCAGTGTAATACTAAGCAGTAACAGTACAGAGTAATCATCCAGGTATTCTAGACAGGTGAAAACATACAAAGAATACAGACAACAAAATACTGCTGCATTCTTCCCTGGCCTCTTTTAGCAGCTGAAATTCTGTCCCAATAGGTCAGCCAATGCTTTGCAGCTCAATGCTTGACCAGGTGTTACATTACTCACTGAGCTTTTGAAATACAAGAATATTTTGTATTCCAGTTGCTCCCAAGTAGTTGTATACAACTGATGAAAGCTTGGTTCTGTACTGATCACTTAACATGACTGAATCAGAATCAAGTTTAATATCACTAGCATTTGTTCTTTTGCTGCAGCAATACAGTACAATACCTAAAAAAGCTATACATTTCAAGAAATATGTGTATACAGTAGTTTTAGGCACATAGATTACATAGCCAGGGTGCCTAAGGTTTTTGCATGATACCGTTTATTGATTTAAATAGGAAGGTGCTTATGAAACAGAAACAAGGGCACTTCGTTTTGAATTAACCCAGTAGTATTAAGTGTTATTTGGTAAATGGAAAGACATAATTTACAGTACTGTGAAACCTAGTTAAATATGTGTGTGTGTGTGCTTATAACTTTTTCCACAATATGCACTAAATAATAATACTTGAAATAAATACATACAGAACATTCACTTCAGCAGTCTGAAGTACTCACCTGCTTCAAGCAGGATTCAATCATGCTGGTGCCTCAGAAGAACATAGTAACCTGTCTCAATGACTATCATCCAGTAGCACTTACACCCATTGCAATGAAGTTTTTGAAATGTTGGTGATGAAGCATATCAACTCCTCCTGAGGAACAACTTGGATTCACTTCAATATGCCTATCGTCACAACAGGCCATTTCATTGGCTCTTTACTCAACCCTTTAACATCTATCTGGACAGTGAAGGTCTGTACATCAGAATGCTCTTCAATGACTACAGTTCAGTATTCAAAATTATCATCCTCTCAAAACTAAAAGATGGAGGGGCAGGAGTCAGAGGCTAGAGAGCACCCCTGTGCTGTACCACTTGACAATAAGTACTCCTATTTGAGTACTGTTGGGGGGTGTGACCTACCTGGGGGAAGCAACAGTGGCCGCGCCTCTGGCACGGAGTTTAGCCCTATGGCTCAGAAGGGTAGGGAAGGGAAGAGGATGGCAGCAGTGATAGGGGACTCTATAGTTAGGGGGTCAGACAGGTGATTCTATGGATGCAGGAAAGAAGCACGGATGGTAGTTTGCCTCCCAGGTGCCAGGGTCTAGGATGATTCTGATTGCGTCCACGATATCCTGAAGTGGGAAGGAGAACAGCCAGAGGTCATGGTACATATTGGTAGCAACGACATAGGCAGGAAAAGGGAGGAAGTCCTGAAAACAGACTATAGGGAGTTAGGAAGGAAGTTGAGAAGCAGGACCACAAATGTAGTCATCTCGGGTATACTGCCTGTGCCACATAACAGTGAGTATAGGAATAGAATGAGGCGGAAGATAAATACTTAGCCGAGGGATTAGAGCAGGGGGCAGGGATTCAGATTTCCGGATCATTGGGACCTCTTTTGGGGCAGGTGTGATCTGTGCAAAAAGGACAGGTTGCACTTCAATCTGAGGGGGACCAATATCCTGGCGGGGAGGTTCGCGAAGGCTATTGGGAAGAGTATAAACAAGGAATGCTAGGGGGTGGGAAGCAAACTGAAGAGACGGAGGAAGAGGAGGTTGGCTCACAAATAGAGAAAGCTTGGAGAAAGTGCGAGAGGGAGGAAAGGCAGGTGATAGAGAAGGGACGGCTCAGACTGATGGTTTGAGATGTGTCTATTTTAATGCAAGAAGTATTATGAACAAAGCAGATGAGAGAATGTGGATCAGTACTTGGAGCTATGATATTGTGGCAATTACAGAGACTTGGATGGCTCAGGGGCAGGAATAGTTACTTCGAGTGCCAGGCTTCAGATGTTTCAGAAAGGACAGGGAGGGAGGCAAAAGAGGTGGGGGCGTGGGACTGTTGATCAGAGATAGTGTCATGACTGCACAAAAGGTGGAAGTCATGGAGGAATTGACTATGGAGCCTCCGTGGGTGGAAGTTAGGAACAGGAAGGGGTCAATAACTCTACTAGGTATTTTTTTATAGACCACCCAATAGTAATAGGGATCGAGGAACAGATAGGGAGACAGTGTCATATGGGGGCGTTGAAGGGAGAATCAAATGCAAGACACAGGCACTGAAGTACTGGGAACTGGACTGGACTAGAGTTAGTGATGGGACTGGACACAGACTAGGAGCTGGAACAGGAACACTGACTTGGGCTAGGACTTTGGTTAGGAAAGCAGGACCAGGAAAAGGGATTGGGAACTAGGAGCCTGGGCTTGGACTCTGAGACAGAGACTGGACAAGGACCTAGAACCTGGGCCTTGACTCGGGCTTGGACCCTGGAAGTAGGTGAGTACATGACGAGGCTAGGGTTCTTGGAGGTTAGGGTAGGGACACCGAGCCAGAAACTGGGCAAGGACCCAGAACCTGGGTCTTGACTCGGACTCCAGAACTAGGCGAAGACGTGACGTAGCTACAGGACTGAACGAGGCTTGGATTCTTTGAGGCTTTCCTGGGCAGGATGAGGTACTTCTTCTTGGAACACAGGGCCGGGACCCTTTCTAGGACGTAGGGCCAGGCCCCTTCCCGGGACGCTGGGCCAGGATGCTTACTAGGATGCGGGACCAGGATGACTGGTAAACTGCTGAGGAGACTGTCAGGGGTTCAAATGGAGAGGGGAAGGGAACAGCCCAGCCTCAGGGCAACGGCAAAGATGGCCTGACTTACCCAACAGAGGTGAGGATGGGAAGGGACAGATCCAACCGCAGGGTAGTGGCAAGGACAGCCCGACTTACCCCATGGAGGCGAGGACAGGAAGGGAGCTCAATCTGGGGTGGCTCTGAGTTTCGGGGTGGACAGCAACCTTGGCTGGTAATGGAAACAGCTGAATCCATATCTAGCTCGGAGTGGCAGACAGCCACTCAGCGGGCCCCGGAAACGACCAAATCCATACCACGATGACTGCTCCAACTAGAGACAAGGCTCCAACCAGGCCTAGAGATCACAAATGGCTGCTCTAGCCTTCCACCAGCAGGTTGATCGAAGGGGATACTGACAAGACAAACCAGCCACCAGACACAATCCCAGGGCCACTTATATTCCCAGCCCCAAGATGAGAATCAGGTGCCTATGATTAAGCCCAACTGAAACAAGGGACAGCTGGAAGACCCGGAGTCCAGAGTCCACAGACCGGACTGTGAACTGGAAAGCAGATTTCACGGACCGGATCATGACAGACAGATTCTGGAAAGGTGTAATAATAACAGGGTTGTCGTGGTGGGAGATTTCAATTTCCCAAATATCGATTGGCATGTTCCTAGAGCGAGGAGTTTAGTTGGGGTGGAGTTTGTTAGGTGTGTTCAAGAAAGTTTCTTGACACAATATGTAGGTAAGCCTACAAGAGGAGAGGCTGTACTTGATCTGGTATTGGGAAATGAACCTGGTCAGGTGTCAGGTCTCCCAGTGGGAGAGCATTTTGGAGGCAGTGATCACAATTCTATCTCCTTTACCATAGCATTGGAGAGGGATAGGAACAGAAAAATTAGGAAAATGTTTAATTGGAGTAAGGGGAAATATGGCGCTTGTCAGGCAGGAACTTGGAAGCATAAATTGGGAACAGATGTTCTCAGGGAAATGTACGGAAGAAATGTTAAAAATGTTCAGGGGATATTTGCATGGAGTTCTGCATAGGTACATTCCAATGAGACAGGGAAAGGATGTTAAGATACTGGAACCATGGTGTACAAAGGCTGTTGTAAATCTAGTCAAGAAGAAAAGAAGAGCTTATGAAAGGTTCAAAAAACTACATAATGATAGAGATCTAGAAGATTGTAAGACTAGCAGGAAGGAGCTTAAGAATGAAATTAGGAGAGCCAGAAGGGGCCATGAGAAGGTCTTGGCAAGCAGGAGTAAGGAAAACCCCAAGGCATTCTACAAGTATGTGAAGAGCACGAGGATAAGATGTGAGAGAATAGGACCAATCAAGTGTGACAGTGGAAAAGTGTGAATGGAACCCGACAAGATAGCAGAGGTACTTAATGAGTACTTTGCTTCAGTATTCACTACAGAAAAGGATCTTGGCAATTGTAGGGATGACTTACAGTGGACTGAAAACTTGAGCATGTGTATATTAAGAAAGAGGATGTGCTGGAGCTTTTTGAATACATCAAGTTGGATAAGTCACCAGAACCAGACGAGATGTACCCCAGGCTACTGTGGGAGGCGAGGGAAGAGATTGCTGAGCCTCTGGCAATGATCTTTGAATCATCAATAGGGACGGGAGAGGTTCCAGAGGATTGAAGGATTGTGAATGTGTTCCCTTATTCAAGAAAGGGAGTAGAGATAGCTCAGGAAATTATAGATCAGTGAGTCTTACTTCTGTGATTGGTAAGTTAATGGAGAGGCAGGATTTATGAACATTTGGAGAGGCATAATATGATTAGGAATAGTCAGCATGGCTTTGTGAAAGGCAGGTCATGCCTTATGAACCTGAATGAAGTTTTTGAGCATATGACTAAACACATTGATGAAGGTAGAGCAGTAGATGTTGTGTAGATGGATTTCAGCAAGGCATTTGACGAGGTACCCCATGCAAGGTTTATTGAGAAAGTAAGGAGGCATGGGATCCAAGGGGATGTTGATTTGTGGATCCAGAACTGGCTTGCCCACAGAAGACAAAGAGTGGTTGTAGACGGGTCATATTCTTCATGGAGATCGGTGACCAGAGGTGTCACTCAGGGGTCTGTTCTGGGACACTTACTCTTCATGATTTTTATAAATGATCTGGATGAGGAAGTGGAGGGATGGGTTAGGAAGTTTGCTGATGACACAAAGGTTGGATGTGTTGTGGATAGTGTGGAGGGCTGTCAGAGATTACAGCGGGACATTGATAGGATACAAAACTGGGCTGAGAAGTGACAGATGGTATTCAACCCAGATAAGTGTGAGGTGGTTCATTTTGGTAGGTCAAATATGATGACAGAATATAGTATTAATGGTAAGACTTTTGGCAGTGTGGAGGATCAGAGGGACCTTGGGGTCCGAGTCCACAGGACACTCAAAGCTGCTGCGCAGGTTGACTCTGTGGTTAACAAAACATACGGTGCATTGGCCTTCATCAATCATGAGATTGTATTTAGGAGCTGAGAGGTAATGTTGCAGCTATATAGGACCCTGGTCAGACCCCACTTGGAGTACTGTGCTCAGTTCTAGTCGCCTCACTACAGGAAGGATGTGGAAACCATAGAAAGGGTGCAGAAGAGATTTACAAGGATGTTGTCTGGATTGGGGAGCATGCCTTATGGGAATAGTTTGAGTGAACTCAGCCTTTTTTCATTGGAGCAATGGAGGTTGAGAAGTGACCTGATAGAGGTGTATAAGATGATGAGAAGCATTGATCGTGTGGATAGTCAGAGGCTTTTTCCCAGGGCTGAAATGGCTAGCACAAGAGAACATAGATTTAAGGTGCTTGGAAGTATGTACAGAGGAGATGTCAGGGGTAAGTTTTTTACTCAGAGAGTGGTGAATGCGTGGAATGGGCTGCTGGCGATGGTGGTGAAGGTGGATACAATAGGGTCTTTTAAGAGACACCTGGATAGGTACATTGAGCTTAGAAAAATAGAGGGCTATGGGTAACCCCAGGTAATTTCTGACGTAAGGACATGTTCATCACAGCTTTGTGGGCCAAAGGTCCTGTAATGTGCTGTAGGTTTTTCTATGTTTCTATAATCAATGAGCTCCAAGACTTTGGCCTCAGTGCCACCTTATCCATCTGGAACTTCGATTTTGTCTCTTGCAGACCCCAGCCAGTTCAGATTTGCAACAGTATCTCCTCCACAATTTCCAAAAGCACAAGCGCACCTAAAGGCTGTGTGCTTCGCCCCCTGCTATACTCACTTGATTATGATGACTGAGTGGGAAAGTGCTAAGCACAGCTCCAATGTCATATTTAAGTTTGTTGACAACACCATTGTCATTGGCTGATTCAGAGGTGGTGATGAAACAGCATATAGGAAGGAAATTAAAAAGAGCTGATTGTTGACTACAGGAGCAGGTAGCAGAAGGTCCGTGAGCTAGTCCTCATCAGAGAATCAAAAATGGAGAAGGTAAGCAACTTTAAATTCCTTGGTGTTATCACTTCAGAGTATCAGTCCTGGGTCCAGCACGTCACTGACATTACAAAGAAAGCTTGGCAGTGCCTCTACTTTTTAGAAGTTTGCAAAGATTTAGCATGTCATCTAAAACTTCGGCAAACTTCTATCAATGGGCAGTGGAGAGTATATTGACTAGTTGTAACATGGCCTTGTATGGAAGCACCAATGTCCTTGAATAGAAAAGCCTACAAAATGTAGTGGATATGGTCCAGTCCATCATGGCTAAAGCCCTCCCCACCACTGAGCACATCTACATGAAGCACCGTGGCAGCAAAGCTGCATCCATCATCAGGGACCCCCACCATCCAGGTCATGTTCTCTTCTTGCTGCTGCCATCAGGTACAGGAGACTTAGGACCCACACCACCAGGAACAGTTATTACCCCTCAACCATCAGGCTCTTAAACCAGATGGGGTAACTTCATTCATCCCAACACTGAACTGTTCCCACAACCTGTGGACTCATTTACAAGGACTCTTCATCTCATGTTCTCGATATTTTATTATTATCAATTTTGTTTCTTTGTATTATTGTATATGCCTTTAAGAAAATGAATCTCAATGTTGTATATGGTGACAAATACATACTTTCAAAATATATTATTTTGAACTTTGAAACTTAACTCCTCACTGGAAGCAAGAAGCTATAGACATTGTTATACAAGCAAGGAAATTCCTACTGTGTAGATGGTGGCTATACTCACTGCTTATCATTCATTTCCTTTGACTCACAGGAACTGAATTTCCATGTGAGCTTAAATGGTAGCTGATACCGTTGAGTGAACGATCTTGAGAAAGGGAGTATATGATGTGGGATGAGAAGGATAATAGATTTTCTAGACTCTTGTGACTCATTGTTTCTTGCTGACCATCTATTGGAATTTGTTAGCACTATTTAATGATTAGTAAGAGTAATGTGGAGAAAACAGGAGAATGGGGTTGAGAGGGATAAAGAATGATTACAAACGTAAATAGTGGAGCAGATTTGATGGGCAAATGGCTTAACTCTACTCATTGTCTTGTGGTCATATAATGTTATAGAAAAATTTACATTCAGAGTGATTGAGATAAATGCTTGGACCGACAAGCCTTTAGTTTCTGGGATGGTGGTGATTTAAACTCTGTATGCTCCTGTAAACTCCCGTTGGCCAGTGGTGTAGTGACATCAACACTGGACTTACAGGCAGATGGTTCTGAGTTTGAATCCGGCCGGGTCCCAACCTGAGCAGCAGAAGCAGCATTTGTGGGAAGAACGGTCTGGCAATCTGCTTCCCTGTCTTGCCATGAAAACCCTATGGACAACTTCACTATCCATAAGGACACCATCACATAGGGTCGCTATGAGTTGACGACTCGATGGCACTCAACAACAACATGCTCACTTACTAGTCGTATACTGTACCTTTATTTATTAATGTTCATGGGTTCTAATAATCTAAGATTCCAATCTGCAGTATTATACTGCTTGAATCATTAAAACACAAATTATTATATAATGGATATTGAACATTAGCTAAAATATTCATTTCAATTAACTGGGTGATATTTACTTTTGAGTTAAAAAAAATCAGTCTTCTGATGTGCAGCAGAACCAGAATCATACATGCAGTATGATTTTTAAGTGTATACACTTAAAAAGTTAAATTAAATAAGTAGTGCAAAAAGCAAAAAAAAGTATTGAGCATTGTTTGATGTCCATTCAGAAATCTGATGGTAGAGGGCAAGAAGCTTTTATTGAGTGTGAACCTTCAGGCTCCTGTACCTCCTCCTTGATGGTAGCAAAGATGCTAGCAGAACTCTTTGTGCCTCATACTAATATATAGCCAACCCCAACTAAGTAACACTGAGCTAATTTGAGAATTGAATAAAGATTTGCATTTATTCAGTATTTTATTATTTTGCTTTGAGTGGCTGGTTATGGATCACACTAAATCCTGTCTCCCTGCTACATTGGACCCTTTCCAGTTCGCTTATTGCTCAAATTGGTCCACTGATGATGCCATAGCCTCTGCACTCCACTCTGTCTTGTTCTCTTGCTCAGCTGCTTTGTTCACTGGGACTTAACACCTCTCCCTGTAACTGGATCCTGGACTTCTTGACAGAAAGGCCACAGTCAGTCCATGTTGACAAAAACATCTCCAGCTCAATCATGCTGAGCACCAGTGCACACCAGAGCTGTGTGCTCAGCCCCCTCTTGTTCACACTGCTGATGCATGATTGCATTGCTAGATCCTATTCAAAGCTAATCATCAAGTTGATTGGCCTCATGAACAACAACAAGACAGTGTACAAAGAGAAGGTAGAGCAGCTGGTGGAATGGTGTGAGCACAACCACTCAGTGTAGGCAGGACCAAAGAGCTGATTGTGGACTTCAGGAATGTGCAGGCTGACCACTCCTCAAAGCACATACACGGCTCTTCCTTGGGGAGAGTTAGGGGCTCCAAGGTTCTGGGAGGACATATAATGATCTATCTCTCCTGCTCCCTCAACACCACGTCTTTGGTCAAGAATGCACAGTGGCATCTCCACTTCCCGAGGAGACTGAGGTGAATGAGGCTCCTTTCCCCATACACATCCCTGTTGCAACCAATTTCGACAGGAACACCATTGAGACTGTCCTGACCAACGGCATCACTGTCTGGTATGGGAATTGGAAGATGTCTAACTGCAACGCCCTACAAAGGATTGTGAGAACTGCTGAGAGGATCATCAGGGTCTCTCTTCCATCCATCAGAGATATTTATCAGGACCAGTGCTCACGCAGAGCCCTTAGCATTGTCAATAATCTGTCTATCCATCCAACAACCTCCTTGATCCCCTACCATCAGGTAGAAGGTACCGTAGCATTAGGATAAGAACTGTTAGGATGGAAAGAAAACAGCTTAATCTCCTAGGTGGTAAGACTACTGATTTCCCTGCCACCACCCAGGTCTCATCACATATGAAGTACCTGTAGCATTATACTGTTTACTTTTTAACTTGTGTCACACCAAGTTCCTAGGAGTTCACAGCACAGATGACTGTGCCTGATCCCTTAATATTACCACCCTGAATAAGAATGCACACCAACACTTCTGCTTCCTAAGAAGTTAGAGGCAAACAATTCTCCCCACTCCCTTAACTGCATTTTACAGGATACAGAGGACCATTGAAAACATCCTGACAAGTTGCAACTCCATCTAGTATGGGAGCAGCTGAGCATCAGACTGGAAGTCCCTACGAAAGACTGTGAGAACATGGGGTCTCCTTACCATCTGCTGGGGACATTTATCAGGAACACTGTATATGCAGAGCCTTTAGTGCTAATAAGGATCCCACCCGTCCATCCGGCATCCTCTTTGACACTCTACTATCAGGCAGGAGACTCCAAAACTTAAAAACAAGACTAGTCAGGATGGGAAACAGTTTCTTCCCTCAGGCCATTAGGCTTCTGAACTCTCTGCTGCATCATATTCGAAGCGTCACTGGTTAACTTGTTCCATACCTTACAGGATTTAATTTATGCACTTTAGTTTGTTATTTATGTGTGATTCATCTGTAAATTTTCTCCTTACCTTCATAAGTTGTGTATTATGTGTACTACTGTGCTTTACTCCCTGGTTCGGGGAAGTATTGTCTCACTGCTATATATATTATATGATTGTATATGCCATTTTCATGTATAAAATGAATAAACTTGACTTGAAATGTATCTTAATATTTGTTAATTTACTGGTGGCATTATTACTTTAAGTGTAGTGTGTTATGTGTGTGAGTCATATGTACTGCGTTGTGCTCCTTGATTCAGAGGAACGTTATTTCATTTACATGAGTCTGATTAACTGACAATAAATTTGAACATGAATTTGAGATATGCCTGGAAGTGATTAATGTGCATATGAATTAGTTGTAATCTATGTTGTACTAACAAACATCAAAGAAGTAAATGATCAACAAACTTTTCAGAAGTTGGGAAAATTCGTAAATGATTCAATCAGCAATTTGAGTAGCTTCCTTGAGTAGCAAGGTGCGATTTCAAGATAGGTAGTCTGCCTGAGTAACTAGGTCGGGCCTTGGCTTAATCACCCTGGCATCTTGCAATAAATTCTGTGCCTCTGTAGAACTCCCACTGACCAATTATCAAATATAACTGTGGGGCTAAAAGTCAAATAATGTATAAAAGTCAAATAATCTAATAATAATGCATACATTACTAATCTAATCTAAATAAGGTTTCATGTATCCAAAGTGAAAGTTTGATCAAAGAAAATGCTGAAATAAATTAGCCCACAACTAAAACAGATTTACATAAGGACTCATTACTCAAAGAATGAAATAAAAACAAGTCTGAAATACACAGTTGATCATTTGGGTTCTGAAAGTGAACACCAGGTTAATGTTTTAGACAGAACCCTTTATCAGAGTGTTTATTTTGTTCCATTTGTATGGAAAATATCAAATGCATTTTGAATTGAAAACATAACACTAAAGTACAAATTGAAGTATACAGCATTTAGATTTATTTTGCTCTTTACATTATGGAGCCAGCACAAAGGGCTTGCGATCAATCAATACTACTGTAAATGCTTTGAAGAGAGAAGATGGTTTAAGCTCACATGTATGGTTTCAATATACGTTTGTAATATAAAACAGATATTCTCAGTTGAATAATTCCAGTATGTCCTGGCTGTATTCCAAGGACTTCAAAGTATTGTTATCAGCAAATTATCACCATTATATTAGTAGAAGAAAGCGGTGTTCTGAGGAAATGTTAGTTTAAAATCTCAGTTTCCTCTCATTTTCATGTGAAGAGGACAAATTAACATTGGCTCAATTCAAACGTGAGCATTTCTTTTACAGTTTTAATTAATAGAATCAGTCTGTCCCTAACTACCCAGTCCTGTGTCACATTATGCTGATATTGTAATCAATGAAATCAAAATCTGTTGACAAACACTCTTTCCCCATAATTTACATATCTTAGAACAGAAAGCATTTTATTTAGAGCTGTAGTTATGTTTATGAAGCTCATCCAGGTCCTACGTCTTCAACTTTTGAAAGTTTTACTTTTCCTTGGGAGCCTTCTCTGTTAAATGTAAATTATTTTGTTCTGAGTCTGTATGTGATTCATAAATGTATTAGCAGCCAAGATTCAACTTTTATTTCCCTTAATCTATGGAACTGGCCAAATTACAGGAATAATTGGCATCTTTTTAATATCAAAACTGAATCACTCTAAATGCCAGTAAACTATTATAGAATTGCTCAGTTATTCCAAGTACCAATCCAGCCATTTTCCAGCATGTTTCATATTTTGTTTAAAAGCATTCAGTGGTGCTTGCACACAATGCAAAAAAACAGCTAACATTGTAAAAATTCTATTTTGATGGATTGTTTAAATGCTGATGTACTTATATCACCTTTGTGCATAGTTAATTCTTATTTGTTTTATATGTCACGAACTGCCAACACATCCGAGCTACTTGCCATTGTTGGCATTGGTGAACTGATAGAAATGGAATAGATAACGATGAGTTAACACAATGAAAGCCCTCTTTCCTATATCTACTGCTGGAAAAGAATTGTCTTTTCCTCATCACAGGAAGATTTTCGAATGGAAAAAAATGTCATTCCAGCAAGCAGACAATAGATCATCAACTGCATGTAGCAAACACATTCTTCTAACCAGATGTGGAGATTAAATGTTAGTTTATATAATACATTTGGAGGTGGGAAATCTGATTTGATCTCTATAACCATAAAAATCCTTTCCTAGCCTCACATAACATTTTGATGTCTACACATTAAAAAAAATCTGTATTTTGATCCACTTTCATTTCCAGTGCATAAACATTCTAGAGTTGATGTTTTTCATCAGTGAGGTTCAGAAATTAAAAAAAGTCTTTCAAATGCATTTTATCGGTTGTAAAGACCTGTATTCACACTTTACTGACATCTTTGAATCTTGCACATTGATTGTTTGGGGACAATCATAAGATTTACCTGGATTGCCTCAAAGCACAAACCAGAATAAAACTGCCTTCATTTCTCTAATGAAGGGCTAACAGAAAAAAATTCTAACCATTTGTTTTAAGTATGGCCAATTACATGCAGGGACAATCTATGTCTTGTGGTATGGATTTACGCCAACAAGAATATGAGAATCCCTCAGCTCATGTTTCTTAGGGCCTGTCAAGAAAGCACTAACACTTTGATCACTCCCCTCAGATCTCATCCAGCTCAAAGGATGACCTAGGTCTTAATAGCGTAACAGCCCAGAATCTGAACACACATAACTTCTTTCACCCTAAATATATGTTACATCTTTGGATAATTTACAATCCGCCCCGACAAGTTAGTTAGATGAATTCACCCAAATTAAGACAAATAATGTGATGCTTAAAAAGAAGCGGAGGTACCTTACAGAATCTTCTAGAGAAACAAAAGTTTAGAATCCATAATCTAAACGAAGGAAACTGAGGGAGTAAAAGATCCTGCGACTTTTAGCTTTAGGATCTTCCTGGCCCACATCCAGTTAGGTCTTGCTGTGGAACGGACAGAACAACTTCTAACCAACTTTATTTTTTTCATACACTATATAGTTTCTTAGCTAAATAATTATTACCAGGCATTTATTCATTTTGCTGTTGTCAAAGTTTAAAGCTCAAAGTCCATTTATTAACAAAGTACGTACAGTATACCATATACAACCTTGAGATTCATCTCCTTGCAGGCAGCCACAAAACAAAGAAACACAATTGAACCTATTAAAAAAAAAACCCACACATCAAAGACCATCAAACATCCAATGTGCAAAAAAAAGAACAAATCGTGCTGCAGGGTAATATCATGGGTGCCATATCTTAATAGGAACTATTCTACATAATTCACAAACACCATCACTGAGTTGTTGTGTTCACTTTAAGATACGGTATCTGACATAGCAACATCAGAGTAAGGCGACTATCTTTGGTTTGTTCATAATGGAAGTGAAGAGTTGTGGCTTTTGTTAAGCACGTAAAACGGCTCTTGCATGTTTTATTCACAAAACCCTACATTGGTGACCCTGACACTCTTGGGCAATTCCAGAGTTACTCAAAGACATGTCAGCCAACACAGTGGCTTTGAAGCTGCCTGAGTTTGGGGAGTAGTAGGCAACCACATGGCTTGCACAGATGGAAGCTCAGTTCACTCTGCAAGAAATCACCACAGACAATACTAAATTTTAGTACATCATAACATCGCTAAGTAGTTCCACTGCAGCCAGAGTGGTGAGTCTACAGAAGAGCCACTTACTCTCTGACAACTCACTTATTACAGACTTATGGACTGTCTGAGGCTGAGTGTGTCATACTGTTGTTCTCCTTGCCCAGCCTTGGCGACACTAGACCTTCAGAACTAATGGACCACGGGCTAACTCTCCTGCCCAATCACCATCCTTGTTTAATTTTAAAGAACTCTTCATACAACAAATGCCTGATACTAATACACTCATGAAGTACTATAGGCAGCTTGCTAAAAAGGCCAATAGTCTACACTCAGCCACACAGAGGTGCATCATTCCTCCTCCTTTCTCTGCCTCCTAAGTCCTGTCAGCAGAGTCTCCAGCAGACTCACGTCCATGGCTCTGACCCCGGCAAAGCTGAGTCTATGTTTTTACCGCACACACTTTGGCATAAACGCCAAGAATTGCCAACCTTTCAACAGTGCCAGTGCATTGGGACATTAGAGGTCTGTGAATACTATGGGATACATCTGCCAGGGTCATCTATTGTTCATTACAGATACCCTTTCAGGGTGACTCTTCCTGTGTGACATGGGCACTCAAGTGGGTGCGCTGCCAGCATCACCCATTGAGTATAATGCAGAGAGCAATGGACCCTCACTGGAGGCTGCCAAAAGCAGCAGGATTCAAACTTAAGGGAAATGCGCTTGATGTTCTGACTCAGTGGATGAGGTTACATGTAGGACTTCGTCTTGGCTAATGTTGCTAGACTTCTGCTTGGTACAGATTTCATTTGTAAGCAGATCTTATGAACTGCCGCCTTGTGGATGTAAAGGACTTTGGGTCATTACCTTGTACCCCCAATAAGTTTCTCACATCCACTTTGTCCAGTGCATGCACCACCGCATGCGAATTTATTCGCTGCTAGGTGAATTTCTAAACTTCTCCAAGCCCACGTTTTCTGCTAGTCACAAAACATGGGGTTGAGCACCACACTTCCACAACTGGCTGACTGGTCCACACTTGTGCGCAAGGAGTGGGCTCAGCGCGAAGGCCGAGTTTGATAACATAGACATGTTTAACATTGTACGCAGATGGAATAGCCCTTGGATTTCATCCCTCCACAGGACTCCAAAGCCCGATTGTGATTGCTGTCCGTGTGCCGAATCCTGCTGCCTTAATGAAGTCACCAAGTGGATCATTACCTGGTCCCACACATTCAAGACTTTTTGGCATGTTTATCCGGAAAGATAATACTTTCTAAAGTCGACTTAGTCAGTGGTTACCATCAGGTGCCTGTACTCATTGACATTCCCAAAACTGCTGTCATAACCCCGTTTGGCCTGTTCAATTTTCTGTGCATGCTGTTTGGGCTGAAAAATTGCAAAACAGACTTTCTATTGATTTTCTTTTTGTTTAGCTGAGCATTCTGACAGGCTGCATCACTGCCTGGTATGGGGGGGGGGGAGGGGGGGGGGCTACTGCACAGGACCGAAAGAAGCTGCAGACAGTTGTAAACTTAGTTGGCTCCATCTTGGGTACTAGCCTACAAAGTACCCAGGACATATTCAAGAAGTGGTGTCTCTGGAAGGCAGCATCCATTATTAAGGACCTCCAGCACCCAGGATATGCCCTCTTCTTATTGTTACTGTCAGGAAGGAGGTGCAGAAGCCTGAAGGCAACATTCAGCGATTCAGGAACAGCTTCTTCCCTACTGCCAGCCAATTCCTAAATGGACATTGAACCCATGAACACTACTTCACTTTTTAAAATATATATTATTTCTGTTTTTTTGTATGATTTTTAGTCTATTCAATATATGTATACTGTAATTAATATAGTTATTTATTATTTTTCTTTATTATGTATTGCATTGAACTGCTGCTAAGTTAACAAATTTCACGACACGTGCCAGTGATAATAAACCTGATTCTGATCTTGACATACATGTTGCTACCACATCCAAAACAGAACATTAATCACATCTCCAAACACTTTTCAAGCACTTGAGCCAAGATGGGCTAATTTATTAACCTGTTCAATGCCAGTTTGGATTGTCTACTATTAACTGTTTTGGCCACTGCATCTCTGCAGAAGGTGCAACATCCCTGCTGTCAAAAGTCACCACTATTATAGACTTTTCATTGCTCCATTGTACCAAAGCACTGCAAGAGATTTTGGGCAGAGTGAATTTTTATCACCATTTCATTCTGGGAGCTGCTGAACTTGCTGCTGATAAAGGCAGTGCCCCTAGTTACATGTTTGAGTGGTCAGTGATGTGACCAGAGCATTAACAGCGCACCTGCTCCCCAATGCACCTATAGCCATCACTACTGACACCTTAGACTACGCTGTGAGTGCTGTTGACTGTGAGCTTCACCGGGCTGTCCGCCATTTTCAGTTTCTATAGGAGGGCTGGCACTTGATAGCGTTTGCTGACCACAAACCCCTTATGCATGTGATGGTCAAAGTGTCAAACACTTGGTCACCAAGCCTATATTTCAGAATTCACAACTGATAGACAGAACGTAGAGTAGAAGGGAAAAGTAATGCTGTGGCTGATTGCCTCTTGTGGCCTGCCTTCGATGCCATACACATCAGGGTTGACTATGCCAGCATGGCAGTTAAACAATTTACCAACCCAGAGGTCCAGGCTTACAGAACAGCAGTTACAGGCCTGCGGTTGACTGACGTTAAGTTTGGGGACATGGGAGTTACTTTCTTGTGTGGTGTCTGAACTGGTCACCCTCGTCCTCTGGTATCAGCAAACTGGAGGCGTACTGATTTTAACTCCATCAACAACCCCTTGCTTTTGGGCCGGAAGGCTGCATCGGAAATGGTTGCTTTAAAATTAGTGTGGTGCAGCTTTAGGAAGGATGTGCAAGACTGGAGTACAGCCAGTGTTCTGAGTCAGTGGGCAAAAATTAACCGTCACATTCAGGCACCATTGGCATCTTTCGACGACCCTGAGCGACAATCTGACCATGTCAATATTGGCCTGGTTGGTCCTCTTCCACCCTCCCACGATTTCACAGATCTCCTTACCACCAGGTGACCAGAGGTCATTCCTCTAGTGTTAAGGACGGCTCGGGTGGTCATTAACACCTGGTCACTGGGCTTAGCACCCCATCTGATGTTCCTCCTGACCGTGGTCCCCATTTCACATTGGCTGCAATGGCCCAGATTCTTGGTGCTGAACTGCATCACACCATGAACTATCACCTGCAGTCTAGTTGCCTGTGTGAGTGGTTTCATTGGTCCTCAAAGGCTGCTCTGAGGGCCTCTGTGGCGGATGAATATTGGCATGATCATCTCCTGCTGGGGTTCAGAATGACTCTAAAAAAGGACCTGCAGTCCTCCCCAGCTGAGCTGGTGTACCGACAGCAGCTACAGGTGCCAGGAGATTTTATTCCTGATGCTACAACCACCTGGTGGGCAGCTCAGCAGCGTTCTGCCCTCCTCAGTAAACTCCATTCTTTTACCTCCCATCATGGCATACAGCACTCTTGGGTTCCAGTTGACCTACGTTCTACCTCATTTGTTCATCATGATGCACATCAACACCCCCTTAAGCTCCCTTACAATCGTCCATTTTGTGTTTTGGAATGAGACAAAAAGGCTTTTATTGTAGATAGGAAGTATTTGAATGCATTTCTTTAGATCATTTTAAACCAACCCACCAAGGCCTGGATGGTTCCACTGTCATATCCCTGCATCACAACAAGATGATGTATGAAACAGCGCTCCCCTGGGCATACCAGAGGCACCTGCCATTTCTCCAACCAGGGCACACAGGATTCGAGCTGTGGGGGCTCCAGACAGACTCGCAATGCTGGTTTCGGTGAATCCTTGAGTGGGGAGTCTGTGAAGAGTAATGTAATGGGTGACAGATAACACATATTGTTCACACTAGAAACTGTCCTACATAAGTCACAATCACCGTCATTGAGTTGGTGCCTGATGTACTGACGTCAGTATATGATGACTGTTTTTGTTTTGTTCATAAAGGAAGTAAAGGCCTGTGGCTTTTGTTAAGCGCATAAAATGACTCTTGCACGTTTTCGTCACAAAATTGTAAAGTGCAAACAATGAAAAAGTAAACAAATAACACACGAGCATTAGCCGCAGAGTCCCAAAAAATGATCATGCAGTTATGAAACCAGCTCAGTGCTTAGGTGAGTGTCGATAATTGTGGACCACAGCTGCTGACTCAGCTCAGAGCTGAAATGAGCAAACCATGGGATGGTGAGCTAAACACTGGTTTGTCCTTCACCAACCAGGCAAATAGTAAAACAAATAGTCAAATATCAATGTATGAATAGCTTATAACCTAAAGCATAGACCATAAAACATAAAATAGCATTGGACAATAAATAAAAACACAAAATGCTGGCAGAACTTAGCAGGCCAGACGGCAGCTATGGGAGGAGGTAGTGACGACGTTTCAGGCCGAAACCCTTCATCAGGAGTGAAGTAACATGGGATGGTCGAGGGGGGATAAGAAGTGGGGGGAGGGAGGAAGTAGAGAGCTGGGAAGTAATAGGCTGGAGGGAAATGGGCTAGGGGGAAGTTGGAGAATTATGGGAAATAAAAGAGAAAGAAAGGTAGGGCTGGGGGGAGATTATAGTGGGGGGGGGGAAGAGAGAGAAAGAGAACCAGTCTAAAATCATAGATAGAGATGGGGTAAGGGGGGGGGGGCAGGGGTATCAACGGAGGTCTGTGAGTTGAATGTTCATGCAGGCAGGTAGGAGGCTACCTAGGCGGGAGATAAGGTATTGCTCCATCGACCTGCGTGTGGCCTCATCTTGACGGTAGAGGAGGCCATGGACAGACATATTGGAGTGGGAGTGGTCTGTGGAATTGAAGTGTGTGGCTACAGAGAGATCCCGCCACTGCTGGAGGACTGAGCGCCGGTGTTTGGCGAAACGGTCTCCCAGTCTGCGGCGGGTCTCCCCAATGTATAAATGGCCACATCAGGAGCACCAGATACAGTATATCACCCCAGTTGACTCGCAGGTGAAGTGGTGCCTCACCTGAAAGGACTGTCTGGGGCCTGGGATGGTGGTGAGGGAAGAAGTGTGGGGGCAGGTGTAGCACTTCTTCCGTTTGCAGGGATAAGTGCCTGGAGGGAGGTCGGTGGGGAGGGATGGGGGGGATGAATGGACAAGGGAATCGCGTAGGGAGCGATCCCTGCGGAAAGCCGAGAGTGGGGGGGGGGGAGGGGAAGATATGGCTGGTGGTGGGATCCCGTAGGAGGTGGCGGAAGTTACGGAGGATTATACGTTGGATCTGTAGGCTGGTAGGGTGATAGATGAGGACCAAGGGGACTCTATCCCTGGTGGGCTGGCAGGGGGATGGGGTGAGGGCAGAGGTATGTGAAATATGGGAGACGCGATGGAGGGCAGAGTTGATAGTGGATGAAGGGAAGCCCCTTTCTTTAAAAAAGGAAGACATCTCCTTTGTCCTAGAATGAAAGGCCTCATCCTGAGAGCAGGTGCAGCGGAGACGGAGGAATTGTGAGAAGGGGATAGCATTTTTGCAGGAGACAGGGTGGGAGGAGGAATAGTCTAGGTAGCTGTGGGAGTTAGTAGGTTTGTAGTAGATGTCGGTGGATAGGTTGTCTCCAGAGTTAGAAACAGAAAGATCTAGAAAGGGAAGGGAGGTGTCGGAAATAGACCAGGTGAATTTGAGGGCGGGGTGAAAGTTGGAGGTGAAGTTAATGAAGTTGACGAGCTCAGCATGCGTGCAGGAAGCAGTGCCAATGCAGTTGTCAATATAATGTAAGAAAAGAGGAAGACAGATACCGGTGTAGGGTTGGAACATAGATTGCTCCACATGGCCGACAAAAAAGCAGGCATGGCTAGGACCCATGCGGGTGCCCATGGCTACACCTTTAGTTTGGAGGAAGTGGGAGGAGCCAAAGGAGAAATTGTTAAGGGTGAGGACTAATTCCGCAAGGTGGAGAAGAGTGATGGTAGAGGGTGACTGGCTGGGTCAATAGTATTGGACCTTCATCCCAGGATGATGTGCCAAACTTTTAACTTCTACTCCAAGGTCTTTCTATTCCTTCCCTCCACATAGACCTCAATTTTTCTCTTGTTCCTATTTTTCTTTATGCCTCTCTAAGTGTCTCTTAAGTGTTGCTAATGTATCTGCCACTGCCACCACCCCTAGCAGTGTGTTCCATCCACTTACTACACTCTGTAAAAAACCTGCTTCTGACATCTTCCCTCTGCTTTCCTCCAATCACCTTCAAAATAAGCCCTCTTGTATTAACCATTGCCCACCTGGGATAACGGCACTGGCTGTCCACCTTATCTAGACCTCTTACCATCTACGCCTCCATCGTGAACTCTCATCCCCTTTCATTCTAAAGAGAAAAACCCTAGCAGGCTCAACCTTTTCACATAAGACATGCTCTCTAATCCAGACAGCATCCTTGCAAATCTCCTCTGCATTCTTTCTAAAGTTTCCACATTGACATTGAGACAACCAGTACAGAATACAATGCTCCAAGTGTGGTGTAACCAGAGGTTTATCGAGCTGCAACGTTACCTTGGGGCATTTGGATTCAATCCTCTGATTAATGAAGAATAACATGCCATATAGCCTCTTAACTATCCTAGCAACTTGTGCAGCAAATTTGAGGGATACATTGTGATGAGATTGCGGCTGAGGTCCTGTGCTTCCCACCTCAGGGAAGATGTAGGCAGAGCAGAGTGAACTTACTCCGATGTGATGGTCACCCTGTGAGAAGAAATCAATTTCAATTTGGAAGTATGACATCTTTAGGGCAATGATATTTGCATTTTTTGCAATAGGTTGTAGAAGCAATGTATGTATCTAATTAATGGGTAGGATTTTGATGAGCTGGTCCTTGCCTTGGTCTCATTGTGTTCACCAAACCCATGGCCATGCAAAGCTTTTGCAACTGTATTGCTCCTCATATCCTGGAGGAGGGGTAGCCTTGGTGCTTCCCATGACATATCTGTCCATGAGTGGCAAGTGTACCTCAGCCATGCCCCTAGACTTTTCTGGCATTTTGTTAACTCACTTCATTGAAATGCCTTTTCTGCAATCTTTAACTGTCTTTGTTGATGAGAGGTATTTTATCAACACTCAAGTATATTTAAGTAATAAAAACAAAAAGGCATCTCAAAACACCTTTACCCTATGTGACTAAATTAAAGATATTAACATTTATTGACAAGAATTCCAAACCTATTAGCTTCAATTACCTTAAAAATGAACATTGCATATCATGGATATCTACCATAAACAGATACGAGATGTATTTTTCTCTTCAGGAAATTTAGCTGGACCTGGTGGTGAGTCCTGCCATAGAGTAGAAAGCCAGATGTGCTGACTAAAATCAATATGATCTGGTCCATTACTTTTGACATATCTTAATCTTCCAGTTAAATTACTTGCTTCACCCATGAGTGATTCCTGCAATAGGATCAGAAACAATGATGGAAACAGTAATTTGACCCCTCGTGGCTATTCTGCCAATCCGTGACTCATCAAAAATACATATTTATGTAACTGATTTCCCCTTTCCTCTAATGTTCTTGTTTTCTGTTGTCATTCTTCTTTTGTCTTTATTCTTGATGGCTTATTTTAAGTTTTGCAAACCCAAATTTTGCTATGTAACATTTAGTTTAGTTTTACATGTTTATTGATTCATGGAACCTAAATGATTAATTAGAAAGTATTTATATTTTACCTAGTCTACATCAGTTTTAAAGATTTTCCTCAGCTGACCCATTAAACTGCTCTGAAAACCGGTAACACTGAACACAATACCTTATTTTGCTGAATATGGCTTTTTCTCATGCAGTGACCATTATCTTTGATTCTTCATTGTCTTTTCTTATTTTTGAATTAGGCCTAACTATGTCATGGATTAATTTTCCACATTCTTTCCTGCTGTTGCGTCAGTTATTTGTTCTGCTTCATTTCCCAACTGTAAATCAAACAATGATTGTTTTCTCATTGTATTCTGATCCAGGGAGCAATACTGCATACCTTATGAAAAGCATCCTGCACTTCAACCAGGATTATTACTCTTGCTTGTGTCTTTCTTGGGATTGTTTAAATTATCCAGTATTATCGCTCTTCTTGCGCATTTGAGCTGACGCTGATCTTTGTCATTTTGTCCTCAATACACATTGAGAACTGTACTTTTTTTATTTCCTGTGTGTTAATATTATCCATGTGAATTCTGCCCTGATGCAGATCCCAAGGCATCCTTAGATTCCAGCTTTGTGCCAGAATTATTCACTGTCATTCCCAGTTGATTATTCCCTTTCCCACTTCCTTTCTATGTTTTCTTGCATTCAACCGCAAGCAAAGAGAGGAGGCAGATGAAGTTGGGGGGTGGGGTTGGGGTTTGGGAGATGTGGAGGTGACGGTGGAGCAGAAAAGGATAGCTGTGGCTTCTATTGACTCGCTCTCAATCTTTTCTGGAGAGGATACTGTATATCAGGAAATGGATGAATAAATTTAAGACTGGTTGGAATATTTTATTCATGGTCAAACCAAGTACAATACACACTCAGTCATCTGGCATCCATGGGCAATGGAGATTTGTTCAACAAAATCATCACTGCACATCACACATTAATATCTGCATAAATTGATGAATTATATGTCATCTTTTAAATAATGATTTATAAATAAACTGTATTAATATAAACTACAGCAGATCTAAATCAAATTCTTGGAAATGTTTGCTCAATGAATGGGAATTATAGAAGTATAAAAGCTGGATAAATGAGACTTTACTGCATTTATCCAATAAGAACAACAGTAATATATGAAATGAGAGGGATTCTGAGACTTAAATCTGTTTTTGGAACTGTCACAATATTTCCAGGAATATAGTGGAAGCCTGGTTTATTTGTGTAAACAGAATTCCTGCTTTAGAATTTACTGGTTACCAGCTCAGCAAATTCAGCCTTGCTTGATGTGCAGATGCTTGGAGTTGACCCATCACGTGTAATTCCGAGTATTTTAAAAAATATTTTGCCAGATCTAAGCTCAATCCTTTGCACTTTAAAGATAAATAGGCAATATATTCTTTTAATGTAAGATAATTACATTCCATAAACCCAAGAGATTCTGCAGATGTAATTACATTCCATATTTCTAGTGTCATCTGGAGCATTGCACAGTCTTCACTGAACCAGATCTTCGATTAAAAATTAGTGAAGAACCAAGTCCTACAGATTGACTGCGGATTCTGAAGTTGATCTACGTTTTAGACCACTGCTTGGCAGATATTTTGCCAGAAGCATTTGAACAGCCAAGGATGAATGAGGAAGACTGTTTTGGCTACCTTTTCTACCTCCTTCCCTGTGTGAGCGGAGCTGAAGAGATCTGTAACTTTTGTCTCAAACCCTAGTGTAAGGCGATCATTCTATGTGTGATTTTTAACAAAACACCCCAGTATCTCCTGACCAAACCCTGTTGCTGCTTGTCTATTTCTTCAGGAACTTTGTAGGGGAAGGTCGGGAAACATGGAAGAAGTATTCACACCAGGAATCTACTGCGTACCATAAAGCATACATGCTAGAAGGTGCATTGGAATCCAATGGAAAATATGTACAAAGACAAAACAGAGATTCACTCTCCTTTTGGAGCTGTCACTTTGGCTGTGTGATGGGAGATTGCTTCATCTGCTTGCTTTGGTATTGGGGTTTTGGTGTCAGATAGCTATTGACCGGCACCTTGTCCTTTCCTTCACACATTACCTGATTGTGAATGCTGGACTCCAGCTAATATTTCACTCAGTTTCATTTGTACAACACAAGCTTCTCTATGACATCACAGTTGCAACCCATAGGGAGTACAATCTCTACCACGATTAACAGCACTGTTTGTGAAACCGTGCCCACTCTTTACTTAAAACTTTACCTATGCTCTGCAATACTATAAGACAAAAAATACCCAATATGTTCATATTTTGCACTTACTCAGAGCCATTTAAGGTAAATATGCATAATTCCAACTTGTGATACAGCAACATCAACGTTATAACTTCAAAATATTCATTTAGAAGTGACCTATGCTTTCATGTTCAGAACCACATTTAGATTTTTTAAATAACTCTTCTTCAAAGCAAATTATGCAATTCACCTCTAATGAGACTTCCTGGCTTTGAAAACATCTCTAAATTGAAATGAATTGGCTTTATTACCTACATCCTTCACATACATGAGGAGTAAAAATCTTTACGTTACGTCTCCATCTGTATGTGCAATGTGCAATCATAGTAATTTATAATAAATAGTATGTACAACAGGACAGTCAATATAGTTTAGAAATACAATTGTATTGTATTAAATGGATTAAATGGTCTGATGGCCTGGTGGAAGAAGCTGTCCCTGAGCCCGTTGGTCCTGGCTTTTATGCTGCGGTACCGTTTCCCAGATGGTAGCAGCTGGAACAGTTTGTTGTTGGGGTGACTTGGGTCCCCAATGATCCTTTGGGCCTTTTTTTTACACACCTGTCTTTGTAAATGTCCTGAATAGTGGGAAGTTCACATCTACAGATGCGCTGGGCTGTCCGCACCACTCTCTGCAGAGTCCTGCAATTGAGGGAAGTACGGTTCCCATACCAGGTAGTGATGCAGCCAATCAGGATGCTCTCAATTGTGCCCCTGTAGAAAGTCCTCAGGATTTGGGGACCCATACCAAACTTCCTCAACTGTCTGAGGTAAAAGAGGCGCTGTTGTGCCCTTTTCAACATACAACTGGTGTGCACAGACCACGTAGATCCTCGGTGATGTGTATGCTGAGGAACTTAAAGCTGTTCACCCTCTCAACCCCAGATCCATTGATGTTAACACGGGCTAGCCTGTCTCCATTCCTCTTGTAATCCACAGCCAGCTCCTTTATGTTTGCAATCATGTCCACCTGGTAACAGCTTGTGTGAATGAGCTTGAAAAAGACTGTGTTGCAGGAATGTGGTTTGGAATTGAAATGGCCTGCCCAAGAAAGCTGTCAAAGCTTCAATGATGAGGTTTCTGGCCCATTAGATAAGCAGTATTGGTGGTGTATCTCCAGTGCTTTGAGGTATCTGCCACAGCACACAGGAAAGTATGAATCACTGTTGCCAATAGTTCTTGAGGTTTAAGCCCAATATGAGGTTTTGCAATGTCAACAATAGGCAGGCATTGGTTAATACTATTACCTGCACCCTCCTTGGAATTTTGCATCATGAAGGTGCTTTCTACTCTGCCTTAAGATGGGGGGAATCCACACTACAATTCAGTGAGAAGCTACTTGGCCTCTTAACTTTGAGCTTTGGAGTTGGTTTTGGAAAATCTTAAAATACCTTTCCCTGCACCAGACAGCAGATAATTATTATAGTCAGATTTTTCCTGTTTCCTTCCTTGAGGATGGCTATCATTTTGATGCCTTTGAGGTCCAGTGGAATATTCTCCTCTCCCTTGATGTGAGAGATAAAATATAGCCTTGTTACTTCAATTCCTCTCCACCAGGCTTTGGAATTTCAATAGGGACATCACCTTCTCCTGAGACATTGCAGTTCTTCAGCTGTCATATGGCTAAGGCTGGCAAAGATAGATTGCTGTGGAAAGGAATCAATGTCAGAATCACAGTGGAGGAATTCTCTGAAGTATTCTGTTAAATAGCTGCTGCTGATTGCCTCTGTCCTTGATAAGTTTACTTCATACTTGGAGGCTAATGGCCTTGCTGAAGAATCTGTACAGGTCTCAGTTATCAGTGAATTGTTAGATTTTCTGAATCTTTACGGCAATCATCTTTCTGCAGACTTGTTGTTGCCCTTGGCCCTCACGCCTCTGTAGAGCTGCTGCTTTTCACTTGCGGTGTGGTGGATTTTCTAATTCAATAAGTTTGCGTGAATTTGTTCCTGGATCCTTGATCTGATATTTTCACTGTGTACAGTAAGTCCTTGTGTTTCCTGGCAGGGAAGCCTCTTCACTGGTGCCAATAATGGTAGAGTTTATGACAGTATGACCACAGTGGACACTCTGTGGCAATTCTTCACTCCACAGCACCAGTGATCACTGATCGGGGGTTGATTTCCACTGCTGTCTGTAAATCGTTTGTATGTTCTCTCCATGTAGGTTTCCTCCAGGAGCTCTGATTTCCTCTCATATTCTAAAGACATCTGGTTAGAATTAACAAGTTGTGAGCATACAATATTGGCACTGGAGGTGTGTTAACACTTGCAGGCTGCCCCTTGTTGATTTGATTTGATGCAAACAATGCATTTCACTGGATGTTTGATATACGTGTGACATATAAAGCTAATCTTTTACCTTCTATCTTTTGAAATTGTTAGAATCTCTGGAGTCACTGTCTGTGAAGAGCCATCTTTCCAGGGTGTTTGATACTTTTGAAATTGATTTTTAAGTGGCAATATTTCTGCTGTTTTGGGGGCTCTCTGTTACATTTGAGAAACTAAACCTCACGTTGAAATGCTTTATACTTCTCACCTTCTCTGCCTGGCCTGCACCTCACCATATTATTCCATCAACACTCCACATCCCCAAGCTCTCCTCACAACCTGAGAATCCCTCCAGACTGGTGTGGCAATGCTAAGCAGAAAGCCAGGTTGGGTTGCTAATGGCAACAATCCCAGTTCGGCATGCACCTTTCAGTGTTCCCAGCTACATATGTACCTCTGCTCCAAGCTGCAGTAACCAAGACTTGTGCAACTTTTGTTCAGAAACTTGGCAGCAGCAGCTGCATTATAGTGTCAACCATTCATGCCTTTAAACATTTATTGTGGCCTAGAATATTAAAATATTGGAATTGCAATTATGCTTTCAAGCTACTATTAATGAGAGAAATTTTCTATGTTCTACGTTTTAAATGAAAGTTCTTCCAATGAAGAAACTGCTAATTAATAATTATTGTTAATGACTATGAGTGAGAAAAGGTTATACGAGGGATGATTGTTAAGTTCGTGGCCTAAGGTAGAAGGAGATGAGTTATTAACTTCAAAATTTCTACATTATCTCTCAAATAGTTGAACTGCACGTGCAAGTAATGAGAGCGTCTTGGACCTCCAGGTGGTCCACAGCAGGGGTGATTGATAAGTTCATGGCCTAAGGTAGAAGGAGATGAGTTACGCAGCTCTCGTTACATGCACATGCAGTTCAAATCTTTGAGTGAAAATGCAGAAGGTTTGAAGTTAATAACTCATCTCCTTTTACCTTAGGACACAAACTTATCAATCACCCCTGCTGTGGACCACTTCTGGAGGTCCAAGACATCAACTCCTACAAAGAAGGGATCCGTATGCTCCACGACCACTGGACAGTGTGTAAATGTAGGAAAAATAAAGGTGCTAGGTTTTCTAAAATTGACTCCTTCTACCTTAGGCCACGAACTTATCAATCATCCCTCGTATCACTTAAATAAATGAGGGCATTTGATTTATCTTCAAACTATTATTTACAGATAAGGATTTTGCCAAAACCTAAGACATTCAGGTACTTTAACAGCATTTCAGAATTAATTATTCATAGAAATGGCTTGCCCAAACACTGCAGAATGGGAACAATAGTTCCCACTGTGCTTAATGAAGTACTGTCCGTGACTTTAGTATCAACGAATGCCATCAAAAATAATCTGATGTTGATAAAATACCAATTTTGTATGGAGCTAGGTGGCAGACCGCACTGGAAAACAGATTTGGGCTTTTGTATTTTATAAAGTAAAGTACGTATATTTTTCATTTGTTGGTTTGAGTTCATGCCTTTTTGTTCTATGTAAGCAGTTGATGTGCATTCTGTTGCCAGCTGATCCTGCAGAATCAAAGAGAAGATTCTGGCACTCTTGACTATTTTTTAACCACATCAAGGACATTCCATGGATGCTCCCTGGAAGGTTATAATCACTTCAATCCAGCATGATACAAAAATGTTGGCATTTCTCAACACTTTCTTTAGAATCTTCACCTGGAATCTTCCATTCTTATTAATTTAAAACATCTGACTTATAAAAAAAACATTCTTAATTGGCATCTTTCAACCTTAAGAACTGTTCCTTGTGCAGGGCAGCAGTGGGAGTGACATTATTTTTTGCTTGTAGCATATTTTTTCCTACTGATGAAATAGGAAAGTACAGCTACCCATGTTGGTGTGACTTCTGAAGCTCATGTTTGTTTTCACATTTATTCTTTAGCTATTTAATTCCTTAAACATACAGCCAAGGTTCTCTTCTAGAGCCACTTGCACATTCTCTGAAACACACTACTTCTTGTAAAGTCAGGGAGAATGATGATTGTAGCCACAATTGACAGCAGCTCATTGGGATTACTGTTATTTGCTAGAAACTGGCTGAGAACAAGTAATAAATTTAACCACTCCTGCAATATTGATTGTTATTTAGAATATTCTTGGTATTAATCAGTAAATTGTGCCTGAAGTTATCTAATCACCCCCTTCCCAATAGCATTGTTGTTCATTGATCAGATGAATTCCCACAGACGTGGATCTCGGTGATACTTTTCCCTTTCCTGTCAGCTCCCGAGGTCAACTCTTACTTGCTTTCTTCCCGTGATCAGAATCCTCTTACAAATGGACATTCTTTCTCAACATGTTAAATGTCTGCTTAGCTTTAGTAATATTTTATTATCCACCCCAAATGGTTTCCTTTCCTTTGAACAAGGGAAGTTTTTCCAGGATGGAAGATTTTCTTAGACGACAGCCAACCTTGACCCCAGGAAATCCCTTACCCTTCCAGCCTTCAGTCTGCCTCTCTCCACTTTACAGTTATTACTTGCTTCTTCCTTGTGGGCACCTATTTAAGAAATTACTTTTCTTTCAGAGTGTTATGAATCTTTGGAACTCTTCCTTCAAGGTTGGTGGAAGCAAATTCTTGGAATAATTTGAAATTAAAGCTAAGTGCATTTTGATAAGGGGGAGGGGGTGGTGAAAGCAGGAAAGCATGAATGCAGAACTGAGTTTAAAATCAGGTCAGCTATGTACAATCGTATTGAATGGTTTGAGGGGAAAGAGTGGCCTACTCCTCTTCTAATTCATATGTTTATATGGCCCTCCTTTTGGCCTACATGGAAAAAAACATTTTGCATATTCTTATATCTTGTTTATTTTTTGGCATTGGATTTCTTTAGCAAGGACTGTTCACAATACCAACCTTGAATACAGCATTAAGGCTGTTCACTGTTGTTAAATCAACCATATTGTAGTGATTTCAAAAGACCCCAAATTTCAATCACCAACAGTATGATGTCCTGCCTGGAAAGTCAAGCTTGCTGGCAGACCTAGAGATGCCTGTTAGAATCCAACATGGTGTGTGGTTGGTTTTAAATTATTTAGTCATGATTTTAAAATGCCCCTCCCCTAAGTCATGTGCCCTGTTATTAACAAGAACAAGGGTTAAATCAAATAAAATTGCTGTGGGTTGAAAAAAATGAATTAGAAAATCGCAAATCTCAGAAGCATTATATAATGAAAAAGCTAAAAAGATTCCTGATTTTGATCCAAAGTCCAATGGTTAAAACAAGTTGAGTGAAAGGGACTTGTGAATTCTTGCCAGATTGCATTGCATCTATCATTTGCTCAAGGGGATGGAAACAGTGAATCTTTCTCTTCAAATGGAAAACAGTTCACTGGATTCCCAATGCAAGTGCTAAGAATGGACTCTTCTCCTATTCATCTCCACATAGGAAACTGGAATCACAGTTCTGATCCTTGGATTGTGCACTGGAAAATCAGATGCAATGACAGTCACATTTTCCATTGCCATCTGCACACCAAAATTACCTTGCTAAGACCCAAGAATGGATTTGGATTCAGGTGCTGGCATTTGGATGATAACTATAACGTCCTGAGTATCCTGAGTCTATCAAGAAGGGTAGGAAAGGACCAAGATTATAAATGAAATTCATTTATTGAACAGAAGGAAATGCAGCTGTGAGACCAGTCATTGTTTGCAAAATCAAAGAGCAAAATAGAAGTGAAAAACTGGTTTAAGAGTGATGTCTTGATGAGTAACTGCAGGGCACTTTTTAGATGGAACACACTGCCAATAGGCCATGTGTGGAGGGAATGAAAACTTGGGGTGGCAATCAATTGAGCTACATCGACTTAGATAGTGTTTGGCTTCTTGAACGTTGTTGGTTTAGCATTCCTCCAGTAAACTCCCAACCTGTACCTTATGGATGGTGGAAAGACTTTGTGATGTCAGAAGGCAAGTCATTCTCTGCAGGATCCCGAGACCCTAATCTACTCAAATTTATGTTGCTATTGCTGATGAGCTCCCAGTCGGGGCTGGCCTCCTCAAGGATGTAGATAAAGATAAATAACGATGGTATACAGGAATATTAAATCATCCCAGGAAAGAACTTTGTGGAATCTATGCTTTTGTGACAGCAAAGAGTAGTATTGAAGGTACCCACTTACTAAGGAGCCTGCCTCAGTCACAAGATGGACTGAGGACGTGAAGAATGAGAGGTGGGGGAAGGACAGTAAATCAAGCCACTCAGTCTTACCTACCTTCTAATAACTTGGTGTCCCTGCAGCATTTGGATCCATGATCACCATCATTATTTTTATGATATAATAGTGATAGATAGATAGATAGATAGATAGATAGATACTTTATTCATTCCCATGGGGAAATTCAACATTTTTTCCAGTGTCCCATACACTTATTGTAGCAAAACTAATTACATACAATACTTAACTCAGTATAAATATGATATGCATCTAAAATCACCCTCTCAAAAAACATTAATAAATAGCTTTTAAAAAGTTCTTAAATAGTTTACTAAAATACATTGAATGGTAACTTAAGCTCAGTCCTAAGCCCAGCACTTTAACATATCTTGCCCCTGGCAGTTGAATTGTAAAGCCGAATGGCATTGGGGAGTATTGATCTCTTCATCCTGTCTGAGGAGCATTGCATCGATAGTAACCTGTATCAACTATTATCAACAAGTAGTAAATAAGGGCAACTGGACTTGCTATGTTGTCTAGAAGACAGTTCACCACTCATCTGAGAGACTTCTTCCATTCTCATCTATGGTGGGCAGTTTTCTAGTTTATAAACTCTGTGAGTTGTTTAAAGGAATAGCAATCTCATGAGGATTGTTAAGAGTCATAGAGGTAATGAGAAAGTCATTAGTCTTATCTTTGCATGAATGGAGGTGTGAACTATTGTGGGGATGGGGGAGTAGAGATGTTAGGACTGCATTGTAAGTAGCTGATAGGTGGTGTTATACCCCACCCCCTCTGTTCAGGGAAGGGTTTTCCAGTTTGACAAAGATGGCTTCTTTAACCCCTCTTTCAAACTACCTGTCCTCCCTGTCCAAAATGTGCAAATTGTTATCATCAAAGGAGTGTCCCTTGTCGTTTAGGTGTAGATATACAGCAGAATCTTGACCTGAGCTGTTAGCCCTCCTATGTTGGGCCATCTGTTTGTGAAGTGGTTTTTTGTTTCACTGATATACAGATCTGTACAGTTCTCATTTCATTGGATAGCATCTATAATGTCAGTAAGACGAAAGAGCTGATTGTGGATTTCAGGAAGGGTAAGATGAAGCAACACATACCAATCCTCATAGAGGGATCAGAAGTGGAGAAAGTGAGCAGTTCCTGGGTGTCAAGTTCTCTGAGGATCTAACCTGGTCCCAACATTATCAATGTAGTTATAAAGAAGGCAAGACAATGACTATACTTCATTAGGAGTTTGAAGAGATTTGGTATGTCAACAAAAACACCCAAAAGCTTCTATGGTGTATGGTGGAGAGTATTCTGACAGGCTGCGTCACACTCTGGTATGGGGGGGTGGGGTGGGTACTGCACAGGACCGAAAGAAGCTGCAGAGGGTAAATTCAGTCGGCTCCATCTTGGGCACTAGCCTACAAAGTACCCAGGACATCTTCAGGGAGCGGTGTCTCAGAAGGGCAGCGTCCATTATTAAGGACCCCCAGCACCTAGGACATGCTCTTATCTCACTGTTACCATCAGGTAGGAGGTACAGAAGCCCGAAGGCACACACTCAGTGATTCAGGAACAGCTTCTTCCCCTCTGCCATCCGATTCCTAAATGGATGTTGAACCCATGAACACTGCCTCACTTTTTAAAATATGTATTATTTCTGTTTTTGCACGATTTTTAACCTACTGGGTATACATATACTGTACTGTAATTGGTTTATTTATTTATTTTTCAACTTTTTCTCTTCTATGTTATGTATTGCATTGAACTGCTGCTGCTAAGTTAACAAATTTCACAACACATGCCTGTGATAATAAATCAGATTCTGGTCCTGATATACAATGCTGTATTGTTGTTCATTTGTGGGTGCAGGATCCTTGGGGTGGTGAGTTTCTGACTGAGTGTGTCTGTAGGTTTAAAAAAACACAGGGATTTGAAACATAGAAATGTAGAAATCTACAGCGCACTACAGGCCCTTCGGCCTACAATGCTGCGTCGACCATGTAACCTACTCTAGAAACAGCCAAGAATTTCCCTACCACATGGCCCTCTATTTTTCTGAGCTCCGTGTACCTGTCCAGGAGTCTCTTAAAAGACCCTATCGTATCCACCTCCACCACCGTCGCCAGCAGCCCATTCCATGCACCCACCACTCTCTGTGTGTGAAAAGCCTACCTCTGACATCCCCCTATACCTACTTCCAAGCACCTTAAACCTATGCCCCCTTGTGTTAGCCATTTCAGCCCTGGTAAAAAGCCTCTGGCTATCCACATGATCCATGCCTCTCTTTATCTTATATACCTCTATTAGGTCCTCCGTTGCTCCAAGGAGAAAAGGCCAAGTTCATTCAACCCATTCTCATAAGGTACACTCTCCAATCCAGACAACATCCTTGTAAATCTCCTCTGCCCTCTCTCTATAGTATCCACATCCTTCCTGTAGTGAGGTGATCAGAACTGAACACAGTAATCCAAGTGCGGTCCTTAGCCACTCATTCATTTGCACCATCTTCTTGTTCCGACCTTCCCTACCTTGTGGCACAGGGAGTTATCTGGAGATTACCACCTCGGAGGTCGTGCTCTTCAGTATCCTTCCTAACTCCCTAAACTTACTGTGCAGGGCCTCTACCTCTCTCACAAACAAGAGAAAATCTGTAGATGCTGGAAATCCAAGCAAAAACATACAAAATTCTGGCTGCTTACCCTCCCCTTCAAGAATTTTCTGCAAACACTCAGATACATCCTGGATCCTTGCACCTGGGAGGCAACACACTATTCTGGCATCTCTTTTGTGCTGCAGTATCTCCTATCTGTCCCCCAAACTATTGAGTTCCCTGTTGCTCCACCTGACTTCACCCTTCCCGTCTGATGCTCAGAGCTGACCACAGTGCTATTGGTCTGGCTGCTGCAGCCTTGTCCAGATAGGTAATCCCCCTCATCAGTATCCAAAGGGGTATACCTGTTGCTGAGGGGAATGGCCACAGGGGGACCCTGCACTGATTTCTTTGGCGTTTGTTGAAAATCCTTCTCTGTTTCTCTGAAACTCCAGTTACATACAGAATAACTATGTTTCTTCGTCTGCTTTACTGTCTGCTGGGCTGGTGTCCCTGCTGGTTTTTTGTTGCCATCTTGATGAAGGCCCAGTCTGGGTAGCCACAAGCTTTCAAGGCTTCTCTCAAATACTTGCGCTCCTTGTCTTTAGGTGTCATGTTGGTGGGCACAGGGGTTAAAGAAGCCATCTTTGTCAAACTGGAAAACCCATCCCTGAATAGAGGGTGTGGGGTACGACACCACCTATCATCTACTTACAATGCAGTCCTAACATCTCTACTCCAGTGTCTCCACAACAGTTCACACCTCCATTCATGCAAAGTTAAGACTAATGATCCTTTCATTGCCTCTATGACTCTTAACAACCCTCATGTGATCACTATGTTTTTAAACAACTCACAGAGTTTATAAACTGGAGAACTACCCATGGATTATTTCTAAAGAAGCCCCTCAGATGAGTGGTGAAATGCATTCAATTCAACACCGCAAGTCCAGTTGCCTTGATTTACTACTGCTTGATATACAATGACCTGGATGACTGAGAACCTTCACAGTGAATAATGTTATACAATCAAATAAAAAGCCCTTCATCCCACCAGATCCATGCTGGCCATAAATAACTATCTATATTAATACTATTTACTAGGATTTGGTTCACAATCTCCTCTGCCTTGGCGATTCAAGTCCTTGCTCATACAGTTTTTAAGTTTTATCTAATCTTGGTTTAGCTCTGGGCTGAAAACTGCTTACTTTAATAGTATACAGTAATGAATCAGGTTGCAGATTGTTCTTCTCGATTCTTTGAACGCTATTTTATGAACCACTTGCTATAACCATTCAGGATACAGGAAGTTGTGACACCAGTTAGCAAGAGTGTTGTTCTTTTTTCCTGTCTCCCCCTCACTTTTGATGTTTGATTTTAGAAAATTTCAGTGTCCCAGGCAGAATTCAAGAAAAGGAAAGTTTCGACCACATGGTGCAAAGAGAACTGATGAGAAGCCGGACAATATCATTGGAAATACAGCAGGGGTTCAAAATGCAGTAAGTGGAACCACTCCCGAAACAACGCAAGAATCCACACCGTGGGAGAACACCGGCTAGCAGTATTTTGCAGCAACAAAGACCAAAACTGGAAGTGGCATCGCATTGTGCAGTGGTGGCTACCTATACTGCCATGGGAAAAGAATCAGTGAACCAGCTTCCTCCCTTCTGGTAAGATGGCGGTGCACTTGGTCACAACGGCCTCTCCGGTTCCAACCAATGGTGCTATTGTTTGCCCTTTCTATCTATCTTATGATTGCAAGACAGTGCTGGGTATTAAGAACACCAAATACTGCAGCTCTACCGTCTACCCCACTAGCAAGTTGCTGGTGGAGCACCATCATTCTTCAGGCCATGTCACTCAGGGACATGGGCTAACATTATGTTTTTTGTGACTGTATTTGATATAACTATATGTATTATATGTTATGTGCTGTGTGTGGCTATACGTACTGTGTTTTGCACCTTAGAAGCCTTGGAGGAGCTCTGTTTCATGCAGCTGTATGCATGTATATGGTTGAATGACAATTAAACAAATCTGAGTAAACATTTACTAAGATTAAAAGCAGAAAGTGATTGAAGTACGCAGCAGATTTGTCATGATACAGAATAGAAAAGGGAGTGCTGAGTTTTGATAACACTGAAATGTCTGTCTGTTTTGTATCATGTGTTATCAAACCTGTTGTGTATTTTCTTCTCAATTACTGGCGGATACTTATTAACTTCCACTCACTGGTTTAAAGAGGCCTAACTAAGCTTTCTGTTATGTATTCATGTATATCTTGACCCTTACAGGTTGCTGTCACGGCTTCCAATATTCTATGTAATGTGACAGGGCATTCTTACAAACAAAACAAACAGCTGCACATTTAGGAATCAGAATCAGGTTTAATATCAATGACACATATTGTGAAATTTGTTAACTTTGCAAGTTTTTATGCAAGATTTAACAATTCATGATAATTATAGAAATAAATCTGAATTACAGTAAGCATATATATGTATATTAATTGTTAATTTAAAATAAGTAGTGCAAAAACATAATAAAACATAAATAAATTAAAAAAATAAAGTAGTGAGATTGTGTTTATGGGTTAGAAATCAGATGGCAGAGGGGAAGAAGCTGTTCCTGAATTGCTGAGTGTGTGCCTTTAGGCTTCTTTACCTCCTTCCTGACAGTAATAATGAGAAGAGGGCATATCCTGGGTAGTGGGGGTCTTTAATAATAGATGCTGCCTTCCAGAGACGCCGCTTCTTGAAGATATCTTGGCTAGTATCCATGATGGACCGACTAATTTTACAACTTTATGCAACTTATTCCAATCTTGTGCAGTAGCTCACTCTCCACACTCCCCAAACTAGACGGTGGTGCAGCCAGTCAGAATGCTCTCCATGGTAAATCTGTACAAGTTTCTGAGTGTTTTAGGTGACAAACCAAATCTCCTCAAACTCCTAGTGAAATAGGATTGGTTTGTGTTCCCTCATTCTACTCTTACTGAAGTCTACAATCAGCTCATTGCTCTTCCTTAACATTGAGTGCAAGGTTGTTGATACAACACCACAAAACCAGCCTGTATATTTCACTCCTGTACGCCCTCTTATCCCCATCTGAGATTCTGCCAACAAAGGTGGTGTCATCAGCAACGTTATAGGTGGCATTTGAGCTATGCCTAGTCACATAGCCATGGTTATAGAAAGAGGAGAGCAGTGGGCTAAGCACACATCCCTGTGGTGTGCCTGTTGATTGTCAGCAAGGTGGAGATGTCATTTGCAATTCACACAGACTGTGGTCTTCCAATGAGGAAGTCGAGGATCCAATTGCAGAGGGAGGTACAGAGGCCCAGGTTCTTTAGTTTTTCATTCAGGACTGTAGGATCAATGATGTTGAATGCTGAGCTATAGTCAATAAACAGCATTCTGAGATTGGTATTCTCTTTTGTTCCTCACCTTTCCATTTCTTGTGTGTACTATTCACGGCCACTGACTTCCCAGTGGCGACGAGATGACAAGTCCTTACACAATATTTATTGCTTTATTCCCTTCGGCAAGAAAAGTCAATGTGCTATGTGGGTGAGCAAAAAGAAAACGGCTGCAGGAAGTGTGGTAGTGAAGAATTCAAGGGGTGAGAATGAGTATGGGACACAAACAAATAAGAGATGGAAGGAGAGCTGGATGAGTTAACTTTTCTGGAATGTGATTGTGATTGAAAATGGTGAAAATGTTTGTAAGTATGGGGCTGTATGATGAAACAACAGAGCAATGGAGTTCACATACTGAAAGACGGCAAATCAAATTTCAGATGACATTCGTTTTCCCAACTGTCATAGGTGCAAAAATGTTTAATTTATTGTGCAGTCTAGTGCAACCTGCTAAGCCTGGCATTAAGTTTTACAAGGATGTATTTAAAGTTTTAAAGGACCACTAATCATCTGAATCTTTGATTATTGCTGAGAGGTTTAGATTTCATAAAATGAATCAAGAGGAAGGTTAGTCTATGGCACAGTTTGTGGCAGTGATGAAGTAATTGTCTGAACATTGATTTTGGGCAGTTGTTGAATGACGTGCTACATGATAAACTCATACGTGGTCTGCATAGTGAGGCAATTCAGAAATGTTTGCTGACGGAAAACAGACTAACAATACAGAAGGCAATTGAGATTAGTTCATCTGTGGAGATGACAGCTAAAGAAGCACACCTATTAAAAGTATCTTCCCAAGTTCATAAAGTTTCTACTGATTTTACGAATAAGACATCTTTTGGCAATCAGTGTCACAATGTGGCAAAACTGGGCATTTGGCAAAAGAATTAAATGCTGTGGCAAAAAAAGAACATACTGAATACGCCTGTAAAAACAAAAAGATACAGTCAATCAAAAACACTGTAATAAAGAAAAAATACTTTTTGAAAAACAAAAAGAAACATGTTATCAAGATGGAGAATACTGAGGAGGTTCATGAAAATGATTCCAGAATTGAAAGGCTTATCATGTGAGGAGCGTTTGAATACTTTGGGCTTGTACTCACTGGAATACAGAAGAATGAGGAGGGGATTACATTGACACCTATTGAATGCTGAAAGGCCTCGACAGAGTGGATGCAGAGAGGATGGCTTCTATGGTGAGGGAGTCTAAGACCAGAGGATACGACCTCAGGACAGAGGGACATCCATTTAGAACGGAGATGAGGCAGAAGTTCTTTAGCCAGATAGTGGTGAATTTGTGGATTTTGTTGGCAGAGGTGGCTGTGGAGGCCAAATCATTGAGTATATTTAAAGTAGAGGTTAATAGATTCTTGATTTGTCAGGGCATGAAGAGATATGGGAAGAAGACAGGAGACTGGGGCTGGGAGGAAAATGGATCATCCATGATGAAAAAGGCTGAGTGGGTTTGATGGGTCAAATGGCCTCAATCTGCTCCTATATCTCATGGTCTTATGGACTTATCTCACCTCAGAAGGGGCAAAATTGATTTTAAAGACTTACAATGGTGAGGTTGTTCCAATGAGGGGAGTAGTATATATTTCAGTGGAGATTAATGGATAGAGAAATGAACTTCCATTGGGACTACAGGCAGTCTACCCTCTTGCCCTAGTTTAGAAAATACATGATTTTTTTGCTGTTTTTAGAATTTGATTAAATGTTAATAGTTCAGCAGCAGGTCTGTGAGTGGGAAGGAGTGAAACCTTTAAAATGGGGGGGAGGGATATGTTATGTATCCATGTATATTTTGACCCTTATGGGCTGCTGTCAAGCTTCTCTGCGCGTTATGTGCCAAATGTAATGTGAGAGGGCATTCTGGGTAGACGACTTACAAGTAAAATAAACAGCTGCACATTTGTTCCTCACCTCTCTGTCTTTCATGTGTGTCATTCGTGGCCACCCGGCTTCCACAAACATAACACTTTTCCTTATGTGTTGTGTTAGTTTTAATTACAGGGAATGTGATGGGGTTGGGGAAGCCTACTCCCAAAAATGGACAGGAGGATTATGGTAAGTGATTAATCCAGTCATATTGTTATCTATCTGGGCAACATAACAACTTGGTGTTGTCTGCAAACTTGAACAGTCTCTATATTCAAGCAACATTAATGCTCTGTTTGATGGCAGCAGGCTGGCTAATGCTAGTTGGAAGTATTTATAGTACATCTGTATTTAGACTCTAAGATCATAAGATATAGAAGCAGAATTGGGCCATTTATTCCTGCGAGTTTGCTCCATCATTTCAACATGGCTGATCCCCTTTCCCTCTCAGTCACATTTTCCTGTCTGATCCCTGTAACCTTTCACCCTGACTAATCAAGAACCTAAGCACACCCAATGAGCTGGCCTCCAGTAAGTATATACTGTATGTATGTGAAATAGTTAAATTAAAATTAATAGTGCAAAAACAGAAATAATAAAAGTGTGAGGTAGTATTCATGGATTACTATCCATTTAGAAATAGGATAGCAGAGGGGAAGAAGCTGTTCCTGAATTGCCGAGTGTGTGCCTTCAGGCTTCTGTACCTCCTTCCTCATGGTAACAATGAGAAGAGAGCATGTCCTGGGTGATGGGGCTCCTAAATAATGGATGCCACCTTTCTGGGGCACTATTCCTTGAAGATGTCTTGGATACTGCAGTGGCTAGTTCCCATAGGAGCTGACTAATTTTACAAACTTCTGTGGGTTCTTTTGATCCTGTGCAGTGGCAACACCTCCCCCCCCCCCCCCCCCCCACACACACACACATACCAGACGGTGATGCAGCCAGTCAGAATGCTCTCCATGGTACATCTGCACAAGCTTTTGAGTGTTTTAGGTGACAAACCTCCTCAATTTCCTGATGAATTATAGCCGTTGTCTTGCACTAGAGCAGTTGTGCTTTGGAGCCACAGGTATAACAATCATGTTTGGGTTGGTACATAATGAACAAGATGGTGATGGCACTGTTTGGCACAGAGCCAGCAACCCACATTTGATCCCAATCCTTGTGCTGACTGTGTGGAGTTTGCACATTTTCCCAGTTTGTTTTTCCTGGGTGGTTTGGCTTTCCCTCACAGCCCTAAGACCCAGAGTAGTCTCCCATGTTATGAGGATGTCAGAGGATCTATCCTGGGAACAGCATATGTACCATCACAAGGTCACAACAGCACTTATACTCTCTTAGAAGTTTGTGCAGATTTGGCGTGTCATCAAAATCTTTGACAACCTTCTGTACATGCACAGTGGAGAGTATCTTAACTGGATATGTCGAGGCCTTCTATAGAAACACCAATACCCACTACTCAGATTGGATTCTATAATCTACAAGCCCACTTTCAAGGACTCCTTACAACTTTTGTTCTCAGGCTTATTTTTTTTTAAAATTTGTAGTTTGTCTTCTTTAGTTGTTTGTCAGTCTTTGCCTGATTATGTATAGATTTTCATGAAATTCTGTTGTATTTCTTTTTTGCTTGTAAATGCTTGCAAGAAAATTACCACATACCCACTTTGATAATAAATTTACTTTGAACTTTAAATTTTGTACTTGACTGAGACTACTGCACTTCTTCAAAGAGCACTATATGAGGTCATTCTTACCCTTGGCCTTTAGGCTCTATAATGAGTCAATCTGTAGCTGGGGAAGTGATGACCCCCTACTGTTAGTCAGCTTAAGGTAGCTTATTTTTTTAATTCTATTCTCCTTCTCTTCAAATATTGGTATATCTGTGCAATTGTAATGCTACTGCGACACTGTAATTTCCTTTGGATCAATAAATTATCTATCTATGATGTTACATTCCTTGGAAACCATAAGACAAAAGACATAGGACCAAGGTTAGGCTGTTTAGCCCATCAAGCCTGCTTCATCTTTTGATCATAGCCGATTTATTTTCCCTCTCACCCCAAACTCCAGCATTCTCCCTATAACCTTTGACACTCTTACTAATTAAGAACCTATTTAAATATATCCAATGGCTTGGCCTCCACAACTGTCTGTGGCAATGAATTCCACAGATTTACAACCCACTGGCTAAAGAAATTCCTCCTCATCTCTTTTCTAAAGGGATGTCCTATTCTGAGACTATGTCTTCTGGTCCTAGATTCTCTCTCTATTGAAAACATCCGCTGCACATTGATTCTATCTATCCCTTCCAATATTTGGTAGGTTTCAAAGATATCCCCCCTCATTCTTCTAAACCTCAGTGAGTACAGGCCCAGAGCCTTCAAACGCTCTTCACACATTAACTCTTTCATTCCTGGGATCATTCTTGTAAAACGCCCTTTGGACCCCCTGTTAGATATGGGGCCCAAAACTGCTCTGCTATTGTGTGAGTTTCAATTGGGAGACAGAAAGCTGCTTGTGAAAGTAGATGGAAAGACCAAAGCCCAGCTGGAAGGCCATAAAGAAAGGAATAAATGGAGATACAAAAACAGAGGATTTGTCAGATGATGTTGTGGATGAGGAAACCAAGAGAGATCAGATCACAAAGGGAGAAACAGAAGGACTAGAAAGAGAAAACTCCATTGAACTAAATGCACCTTCCCAAGATCAAAATGGACAAACTAGGGAGAAGAAAATTAGAGAGCAGTTTAAAGAGAGAGAAAGAATCTGGGACCAGGAGAGAAGTAAGGATTGAAGATCCAGAGAGAAAAGCCAAGAAAAAGGAGAAGAAAATGATGTACGTGTATTCTGAGACTGTGCCCTTTGGTCTTACTCTCCCCCCTGAATGAAACATCTTTTCCATGCCCACTCTAGCTGGAGCTTTCAATATTTCATCAAGATCAAGACAGAGCAACCCGTGGTGAAATTCAGTCCTTATACAACATATAAGTGAATGTAATCATCCTAATATCTATGTACATTTGTTTCCAGTTTCACGTGTTGATCCAATACTAGTATATTTTCAAAATTTTTCATCTTATTCTACTTTTAAGCTATTTTCATCCATTGTACTTGATGAAGAAACAAAGTTTCTTGGCTGACTATGGAGTGATTCTGGTTCCAAAGTTCTCTAAGTGTCAGGACAAATTTGAAGCTCAAGAAAGTGATGAAATAATATTGCCTCATACTCTACCATTGTAGTTTTTACTGTTGAGTATTGAGGTCTAAGTCAAGGACTTCTCAGCTATACTGCCTTCCAAGGTTGCAAAAGGGAATATATGTTTGTGTCTCTTGAAATTCTAGGACACTGTAGCATCTGATACTGCCATTTCTTTAGACTTTTACTACTATACATAGCATTCTCAGCAATTGGAAGTGATGTGCTTTTACAATAACTTTTGGAAGTGCATACTCTTATTTCTTGTTTTTTTGTTTGATTAATTATCCACTTATCTCAACATTGATTTGAATGTTACTAAAAGGTGGAACCTTCAATTCAATTCAATGTTACTATAAAATGGAAGCTCTACAAGTCAGGCACCATGTGGAGAGAGAAACAGTTGACTTTTCAGGCTGCTAATCTTTCATTAGAACTGGAAGTGGTTGGAATTGGAATTCACTTATTATTCTTGTTACACTTAGTGAGGTACAGTGAAAACCTTCATGAAGTCCCACAGTCCCAAGGACCCTGTGATTTCCATGTCCAAGGCTGGTGTGAGAGCATTCTTCAGGAAGGTGAACCCATGGGAAGCATCCAGCCCAGATGGGGTACCTGGCTGAGTACTAAAGACCTGTGCTATCAACTGGCTGGAGTGATCACCGATGTATTTAACCTCTCACTTTGGCAATCTGAGATACTCTCCTGTTTCAAGCAGGCTTCAGTGGCACTGGTGGCAAAGAAGAACATGGTAAACTGCTCAATGACTATCATTCACTAGCACTTACATCCAGTGATAAAATGTTTTGAGAAGTTGTTGATGAAACATCAAATCCTGTCTGTGAAGTGACTTGGATCTGCTTCAATTTGTCACCTGGCACAACAGACCCACAGCAGATGTCATTTCATTAGTATTTCACTCAACCCTGCAACATCTGGACAGCAAAGATGCTTACATCAGCATGCTCTTTATTGATTACAGCTCAGCATTCAATACTGTCATAGCCTCAAAACTAATCAATAAGCTTCAAGACCTTGGCCTCAATACCTACTTGTGCAATTGGATCCTTGATTTCCACACTTGCAGACCCCCGTCAGTTCCGATTAGCAAAAATATCTCTTCACAATCTCTATTAGCACAGATGCACCACAAAGCTGTGTATTTAGCTTTCTGCTCTACTTGCGTTATACTTGTGACTGTGAGGCTGAGAACAGCTCCAATGGCAAATTTAAGTTTGCTGATGGCACCACTGTCATTGGCTGAATCAGAGGTGGGGATGAATTAACATATAGGAGGGAGATTGAAAATCTGGCAGAGTGGACCCACAAATACAACCTCTCACTCAAAGTCAGCAAGACCAAGGAGTTGATTATTGACTTCAGGACAAGGAAACCAGAGGTTCACGAGCCAGTCCTCATCAGGGAATCAAAGGTGGAGAGGGTCCTCAACTTTAAATTCCCTGGAGTTATCATTTCAGAGGATCAATTCAAAGTGAAATTATGAAGAAAGCAGGGCAGTACCTCTACTTCCTTAGATGTTTGTGAGGATTCGGCATGACATCTAAAACTTTGACAGATTTCTATAGACGTGTAGTGAAGAGTGTATTGACTGGCTGCATCACAGCCTGGTATAGAAACACCAATTCCCCTTGAATGGAAAATCCTACAAAAAATAGTGGATATGGCCCAGTCCATCACAGGTAAAATTCTCCTCTCCATTGAGCACATCTACCTCGAGTGCTGTCGCAGGAAAGCTGCATCCATCATCAATGACCTCTTCCACACAGGTCATGCTCTCTTCTTCCTGCAGCCATCAGGAAGAAGGTACAGGAGCCTCAAGACCCACATCACCTGGTTCAGGAACAGTCATTACCCCTCAGCCATCAGAGTCTTGAATCGGTGGGGATAACTTCACTCAACTGTTCCCACAGCCAAAGGACTCACTTTCAAGGACTTTTCATCTCATGTTCTCAATACTTATTGCTTAAGTAGTTATTATTATTATTATTTTATTTTCTCTTTTGTGCTTGCACAGTTTGTTGTCTTTTGCACATGGATCGTTTGTCTTCGCTGTTGGGTGTGGTCTTTCACTGATTCCATTATGGTTCTTGGATATACTGAATCTCAGGGTTGTATATGGTGAACTTTATATACTTTGAATCCTAAGGTTGTCATAGCTGGGGCTGGTAGTGGGAATCAGCTCACACTACCTATAAAGTGCTCCAAATGGCATGCAACTCTAACAGCCTCTGACAACCAAGTCCAACTCTTGGTCTTCACGTATGGATTAGCTACTAGGCCTGGTGGAACTGTTTCTACTTACAAGAGAAGGGGCAAAGGCAGACAACCGATGCTTCAAAACCAGTTGCTTCGGGCGGGATGGAAAACTCTGATTTGGAACCTCTGCAGCCTTGCGGCCATACCCACCCATGGGAAAAGCTTCGGGAGTAAACCCCAAGGAAGAAATCAGGAGCTGGGTCCCTAAGGCTGTTTGATTTTGTTTACAACTTCACTCTGGGAATCTCTGCAATGACACCGGTGCCAAGCTGTATCGGTGCTTGCCCTTCCCTTGGACTACATCAGTGGCATGGAGAGGGGGAACCCACTGCATGGGCAATAGCCAGTTCTTCAAATCTTCCCGTCTAGGCTTGCAACCTGGAGAGGACACAGTCCACCAGAGGTGTAAACCCATGATCCCCAGGATTGACGGTTGCCTACATTTATTCATGTACTTTGATAATAAATTTACCTTGAACTTTGAAGTGCTGACTCAGTGTTGAGGAGACCACATTGTAAAGAAGTACATAAAATTGAAGGAAAAGAAAGAAAATTCTGCTTCACCTGAAAGGAATATTAGTGTCCTGGACAGTGCAGATTCAGGGAAAGGAATTGGTGAAAAAGTGAACTAGATTGTCCAGGAAAGTTTCAATAAACTATGGATGGATCCTTTAAAAGTGTTAGGAGGGTTCAGGTGGAAACAGGATGAGGTTGGTGGATTCAATGGAAGAAGCAGATATCATTTCTTTGAACTTATTGCTTTAAAAATTCCTTAGTTCAAAGAGGTTCTGTTTCTCACAGATGAGCCTTAGCAGTCTGTATTTAAAGCAATCAGGCAATAAAAGTATAGATAGATTAAAGCTTGCACAACAATAAATTAAAGATGTGATAAAAGGAAACTTGGAATTCCATGACAAATTAGTGTCAGTGAAGGCCAAACTGATTCTATCGGCTCAAGGGGTAAGAGCAGGCATGCAGAATTAATTGCATTTTCTTTGGCAATATTGGCACAAATATGATGGGCTGAATAGCCCCCTGCTGGTCTGTCTGATCGTATTCTATGTTTAAACTTACTAGAAGGCTGGGGAGCCATCGAAGGTGGATTCAGATTCCTAAACCTTTGAAGTAGTTTGCAAACTGCTTGAAATGAGTTCTTTTATCTGGCATGACACTAAGAGATTCTTGTAAATTAAAACTTGTAATTCCTTCACAGACTCCACCAAGTATTTTTCCATTCCAAGCTGCCCAATTCTGGGATTCTGTTTCCATTGAGGCAAACTGCTTTCAATGCAGCTTTGTAAGCTCCTTCCAGTGTTATCTTTAATCAGCTTGAAATGTACCCCCAGATGATGTTATAGTTTAGTGTTGCTTTCCATGTTATTTACTTTGCATGTTCTTAACATCTGTTTTTACTTGTGTGTTTCTCTAAACTAGCCTTGATTGCTAAATGGGATAGCTTAGATATTTTGAAACAGAAGTAAATACAAATCTAGATTTAAAAGGCATTTAATGAAAAATGCAATAGTACACATCTTATTTAGAATGATTCAGCTTCTCATAAGGGAATCCTGTAGTGTTTCTTAAGTATGTAGTCTGGTATTGGATTCCTTATATTTTCTTATTACTTCATATTGTCTTAACTCTCTCTTGCCCATATTTCAAATTTCAAATTTGCCCTTCCATGGACCCTGTCTCTTCTTGCTACCTCAGGAAAGCAGCCAGCTTAATCAAAGATCTTACTCACCCCAGAATTCTCTCTTCCCCCTACTCTCGGGCACAGGATACAAAAGCCTGAAAACACACAGCAGCAGGCTTAAGAAATGCTTCTACCCCACTGTTTTAAGACTATTGAATAGTTCCCTAGTGCAATAAAATGGACTCTCGACATCACAATCCACTTCAACATGATCATGCATTCTATTGTGAATCTCTACTGTACATTCTCTGAAGCTTTAACGTTGCATTCTGTTGTCATTTTAATTTCTACCATGTTAATGATTTTATCTCACTTAACATAAAACACAGAACACAGAACAGTACAGCCTAGCAAAGGCCATTAGGCCCACGGTGTTGTGCCAACCTTTTAACCTGCTCTAAGTTCAATCTAACTTTTCCCTCCCACATTGCCCTCCATTTTTCTTTCATCCATTTACCTGTCTCAAAGCATCTTAAGTGTTCCTAATGTGTCTGTCTCTACCGCTACCTCTGGCAGTGCATTCCACACACCTATCACTCTCTGTGCATATAATTTACCTCTGACTCACCCCCCACCCCCCAGACTTTCCTCCAATCACGTTAAATTTACCTCCCCTCATGTTAGCCATTTCCACTCTGGGAGAAATTCTCTAGCTGTCCATTCTGTCTGTGCCTCCTAATGCTACAGGCCTCCTTTTCTCCTCTTCCCTGCTGATGTACAGAGCTAGACTCAGCGAAGGAGATTTGGTCACTGTGGCTTTCACCTGGTAGGTTGTCCTTCCTACCCCCTCCCCCCAACAGTATCCAAAGTGTTATTGAGGGGAATGGCCACAAAGATACACTGCACTATCTGGCTATTCCCTTTCCCTTGCCTGACAGTCACCCAGCTACCTGCTTCCTGCAACTTAAGGGTGACTACCTCCCTGTAGATCCTATCCATCACCTCCTCATTTTCTAGTATGAGCTGAATGTTATCCAGCTCCAGCTCCAGTTCCCAAATGAAGACTATAAGCAATTGGATTCAGGTGAACTTCTTGCAGATGTAGCAGTCAGAACAGTAAGATCAGTAAAAGCAATATATAAGGTAACGTACCACTGTATGTTCACTGCTGTTCTAGAGACACTGGGTCCTCATCAGCATTTCATTTCACAGGCTCTTCCTTCTTCTGGCATCTCACCAGACAACTCTGCCACTCCATAGAGTGCTATATGAGGTCATTCTTACCCTCGACCATTAGGCTCTATAATGAGATAGCCTATAGCTGGGGAAGCGATGACCCCCCCCCCCCCGCCACCCGTTAGACTGTTTGAGGTAACCCTAAAAAGTATTTATCAATCAATTGTTAATCTTATTGAAGAAGACTTCCTAGCAGCTGCTGTCAGATTGTGGGGAATTGCATTCTAGCCTGACCCCATTCTCAGCTATCACTGAGTAATGGCTACAAGAGGAGGATTGTTTCTCTCTTTGCCATCCCAGAACACTGAGATGATGGAAGTCTTCTGCCACTGTCATCAGCCACATTGCCACAGAACAGAGACTGGACCTGGAGGCCAGGTGATATGGATATTATTCACTCAAGTGGTATATGGTCCCAATTGTTTCTAGGTCAGATCATGACAGAGTGGAAATTTCATTGGAAACTACTTATAACCAATTGCATTAGAGCTGATGATGGGTTTTCCATCTCAGAAGTGCACTTATTGACAATGTTCTTCATGCAACCTACCTTTAAAGTGTTGCTAGAACAAAATAATAAACTTTGTTCTGAGATACGTCAGCTGTTACGTGCTCTGACGACAAATAACCTTTAACAGCAAATCTTTGCTGCAGACTAGTTTACAGGAGGCCTTCCTGAGCAGATCCAAACTGAACTCAGGCAAGTAATTTTAAAATAGTTACCTACATCCTTTCAGGTTCGGTCTCCCACCACTGTATCTCTTTGACCATTTTTTCCCTGCCCAGCTCCTCCTAGATTACTGTCACTCTCAATGCTTCCACTGTTTAATCCATACATTCCCCTCTTCTCAATTCCAAAGGACTCAGCCCACATTCAATTCCAGCCGACCATCTATGAGATCTTCCTCTGCTAATGCTCACCCTTCTCGACAAAGGACCAGGCACACCTGCCTTACTTTCGGTGCAGTTTGTAAAGGAAGGTGTGAAAGGCCCAGTCAGCCATGCCAAACGTCTTGCACGCAATAGAATTGCTGTACCATATAGGCCTTGGTCTAGGTCTCAGTCTAAATATATTGCTGTTGGTGAAATTTGATCAGTTAAAAAAGTGCCTGCAAGTATACAGTTAAATAGAATATGGATAAGGATCTTATGGTTTCCTCTTGCCTTCTGCACCAGTACCATGCTCAATGATGCATTTTTAATTGTTATCAATACAAAACTGGCAAACTAGTGAAGATAATGAAGGAAAAGCTTCTCAAACATTTCTATTTACTGTATGCTCTTTCTCACCAAGGATTGCAACTTTCCTAGCTAAAATTAACTGGGGACATGACTCACGGTCAAACCCAGAACAGAATTTCATCACTCTGATCTTTGCCTTACTGGGATACTGTAGATTTCATTTACTGTTTACTGCAGAGTTCTGTGATGATTGAAATGCTTTACTATGCTATACTTAAGCTGTGTCATTAGGAAGATTAAAATGAAGGGCTATAAAATTTAACTGTCTGTTAAAAATACACTATTTTCCTGCACTGTAATGTTATGCCAAGGTATGCTTTAAAATAAGAGCATTTTAAATTAAACCAGTAAGTCTTTTGAAGCAGCAATAGTTTTCATCAAAACAGATGCTTGTTTTGAAAGCATTACATTTGATTGTAGCCAACACATATTTGAAACATTAAAAACAAATATGGTGATGATGGACAGAGCCACACAGCTGCAAATGAGGTCATCTAGCAATTACATGTAGTGGAAGTGATAGTTCTGTGTGCTGTGTCAAGCGACTTCAAATTTCTGGTTGCAAACCCAAAGAGGGACACTGGTGTTTATTACATTGCAGCATAAGAACTGAAATTCATGTATTTACTTCTTTTAACCCTTGTTTGTACAAGAATTTCCTATTTGAACATGTTATCTTGAATATAACCTTTGGAGCTGTATTTTACTGCCACAGAATTCAGAATTGAACTTTTGTTTGATTTTTGTTTGTTCTCACAGATTGAATGCAATAGTGCTTCATCTTGTCCAGATGTTGGCAGCATATCAGAGATCACTACTAGTACTCACTGAGTGATCTCACAAAGAGATCTCATTCTTCATAGATCATCTGACATCTATGGAACTGTACATCATTGCCAAGTTCGACAAGCGATTGCACTCAGATAACAAACCATTATGTGGTATGAGCCTCCAGAGAGTCTTCCCGAGCTTTCCAATCTCCAATTAGAGCTCAGAAGTATTCATTAAAGCTTTGTAAATGACTCTGGTATTACTGAGCAGATGTTCAGTGTGTTTGAAGGATAATGTTTGTGTTAACATCTCAGTTAAGACAAGGAACAAAGAGATGTCAAGAAAATTATTCGCTCATTCATGCAATAATTTGGCAAGCAGATACTTCAAAGTTCACAAAACAATTTGTAATTAAGAGGGACAACACTCATTTCCAATCACTTCCTCCTCACACACCCAATATTAAGCTAAGGCATTCAGCCCAAAGAGGTGCCTGATTCACACTCTGACCAGTTCTAAGTTGTGCGAAGGGTAAACTTTGTGTTTGGCACTTTAAGATTGAAGCTGCAGGTGCATTCTGAAGGAATTAACAAAAGACACTTAATTCATAAACAATACTTTGCAAATATAAATTCAGTAGCAAAATATGTGCACAACAGGGTAGATATTAATCAAGGCAATAATTAGATCTGTTATTGATTGTGCAAAATATACAATATTGGATGGGAAATCTATATCTGAATTAGCGTGAATGTGCTAATGATTGAAAAAGATAACTAATTATTTCTGTTTTCCTGCTCTTTGGCAATATGTTCAAATGTTTACATTTAAGAATTTATCACGTCTTTTATAAAGTTTCTTGGGAATCTGGTTCTTAGAATGTGCATTTTAGGTCATATCAAAGAAGAACATAAGGATGTAGTGGGGGTAGGTCACATGTGCTCTACCATTCAGTAAGAACATGAATGATCTCAACCCTACTCCACTTTTCTTCCTGATCATTGCTACCTGTGAACTGCTGCATCGAATAAAAATATTGGCCACTGGCTCTTTCAACAATCAGCTAGAACTCTGGATACCAAGCCTCTTGCATTGCAGATGGTTAATCCTTATTCAATCCAAATTACTTATGATCGTAAAGATTAAAAAATCTATAGATGCTGGATATCTGAAAAATAAGATTCTGGTGGAGGATCTTTGACCTAAAATGTTAACTCTGTTTCTCTTTCATCAGATGCTATTTGACCTGTTGACTGTTTTCAGCATTTTCTGTTTTATGATTTAAACCCATCTGTCAAATATTCTTTAATACTATTCTGAGTGAGCAATCCGAGCATCATTAAACTACATTCATCATCTGAGCTCATTCAGTACAATCATTTCTGTACCATAAACAAACTCTTAAAATCTTTAGCAACACATATAAAGTTCTGGATGAACTCAGCAGGCCAGGCAGCATCTATGGAAAAGAGTAAACAGTCGACATTTCGGGTTGAAACCCTTCATCAGGGCTCCCAATGAAGTCCTGATGAAGAGCCTTGGCCCAAAATGTCAACTGTTGCTTTTTCCCATAGATGCCACTAGGCTTGCTGAGTTCATCCAACATTCGATGTGTGTGGCTGAAGATTTCTGGCATCTACAGATTATATTGTTCCTTGAAATCTTTCTCAAGTATGATGGTCAAAAATGATATAATTCTCCAGCTAAGATAAAACCACTATTTTAAAATAGGTTTAGTAATACTACTCCATAGGATACGATACCACCTTTGATCACTGGATGTAAACATAGAATATAACAGCAGATGTGTGTTTGAAGGTGCTTGGTGCCCCCGGTGTAGCCTCCTGTACGTCGGTGAGACTGATGTAGATTGAAAGACTGCTATGCCGAGCATCTACACTCCATCTGCCAGAACAAACAGGATCTCCCAGTGGCCACCCATTTTAATTCCACTTCCCATTCCCATTCCGATACATCTATCCATGGCCTCCTCCACTGTTGTGATGAGGTCACACTTTGGTTGGAGGAACAACATATTGTATTCCGTTTGGGTAGCCTCCAACCTGATGGCATGAACGTCGATTTCTCAAGCTTCTGGTAATGCTTCTTTCCCCTCCCCCTCCCCCATCTCCCTTCTACATTTCCCATCCCTCCTTCTATATTTCCCTTCCCCTTTTTGCTCTCTCACCTCATCTCCTTGCCTGTCCATCGCCTCCCTCTGATGCTCCTTCCCTTTTTTCTCACTTCCATGGTCTTCTGTCTCTTTCACCAATCAACTTCCCAGCTCTTTACTTCATCCCTCCCCCTCCAGATTTAACCTATCACCTGGTGGTTCTCTCTCCCTGCCCCTTACCTTTTAAATCTACTCCTCAGCTTTTTTTCTCCAGTCCTGCTGAAGGGCTTCAGCCCAAAATGTTGACTGTACTTTTTTCCGTTGATGCTGCCTGGCCTGCTGAGTTCCTCGTGGTTTGTGTATGTTAAGCAGATGTGTGTTGTTTCCTGCTTATGAAATTCAGTTCCATTAACTTTAATGTGGATTCTCTCACAGAATCAGAATCAAAATCAAATTTATTATCACTGAAATAGGTCATGGAATTTATTTATTTATTTAGCAAAACAGTGTGGAGGAGGCCCTTTTACAACCCTGATTTGCCCTAAACTAATCACGGGACAATTTATAACAAGTAATTAGCCTACCCTGTCAGGCTTTGGACTGTGAGAGGAAATTGGGGAAAACACATACATTCCACGGGGAGGATGTACAGAGACTCATTAGGGAATTGAACTCCAAGTTCCAGAACGCACAGAGCTGTAAATGTGTCGCTCTAACTGCTATGGTCCCATGGCACCCATTTGTTGTTGGTTGAAATTTGTTTTGTGGCAAGACATAAAGCTTACTACAAGGTACAATAAATATAGAAACACATAGTGCAAAAGAGGAATAACAAGTATTTAGAAATTTAGAGCATTTAGAAATCTTCTAGCACATAAATGGCATTACAAAGGAAGCACGGCAGTGCCTTTACTTTCTTAGCAGTTTGCAAAGATTCAGCATGTCACTAAAACTTTGACAAACTTCCACAGGTATGTAGTGGAGAGTACATCAACCGGTTGCATCATGGCCTGGTATGAAACATCAATTTCCTTGAATGGAAGAGCTTACAAAAAGTCGTAGATATGGCCCAGTCTAAAACGGGTAAAGCCCTCCCCACTACTGAGCACATCTACCCAGAGCACTGTCGCAGGACAGAAGCATCCATCATCAAGGACTCCCACCATCCAGGGAGATACAGAAGCCTCAGGACCCACACCACCAGTTTTAGGAATAGCTATTACCCCTCAACCATCAGACTCTTGAAACAGAGGGGATAACTTCACTCATCCCATCACTGACCTATTCTCACAACCTATGGACTCACTCTCAAGTGCTCTTCATCTCATCTTCTCAGTATTTATTGCTTTTATATGTATGGGAGCAGAGAGGACTCAGCCTTACCACCAAGCTGAAGGTCTACTGAGCAGTGGTTCTCACCACCCTCCTCTATGCCAGCGAGACCTGGACTGACTACAGCAGACACGCTTAACAGCTCAACCACTTCCACTTGAGCTGCCTCCGCAGACTTCTCCACGTACGATAGCAGGACAAAGTCCCAGACATGGAGGTCCTGGAGCGGGCTAGCACCCACAGCATCTACACCCTCCTACAGAAAGCCCAAGCCAGATGGGCTGGCCATGTCGTCAGGATGTCTGACAGTCGACTACCAAAACAGCTGCTGTATGGAGAGCTGAGCCAGGGCAAGTGCTCAGTTGGAGGGCAGAAGAAATGTTTCAAAGACTGCCTCAAAGTGTCCCTCAAAGACCTCAACATCAATCCCAGTAGCTGGGAATCGCTTGCTCTGGACCGCCCAACCTGGTGGAGCAGAGCCACTAAAGGAGCGTATGCAGCAGAAATCAGATGCACCACAGAGGCTCAGAGGAAACGCGCCGCACGCAAGGCTCGAGCTACCTCCACTTCCACTGCAGCACCTACCCTCATGTGTCCCACATGTGGGCGAGCTTTCAGGGCCTGGATTGGCCTCACCAGTCACCTCCGGACCCACAGTCACAAACCCTCCACCGAACAGAAGTCGTGTCGTCTTCAACTCCGAAGGACGAACAACAACAACATGTATTTATTTATTATTTCTTTATTTCTTTTTTTATTTACACACTTTATTGTATTCTACACATTGATTATGCATGGTCTCTCTTTGATTCTATTGTGTTTCTTGTATTTACTGTCAATGCCCACAAGAAAATGAAACCTAGGGTTGTATATGGTCACATATATGTACTTTGATAATAAATTTACTGTGAAATTTGATGGTGGAGGGGGTAGAAGCTGCTCTTAAAACGTTGAGTGTGGGTCTTCATGCTTCTGATCCTCCTTTCCAATGATAATAATGAGAAGAGGGCATGTCCAAGGATGGTGAGGATCCTTAATGATGGATGCCGCCTTCTTGAGGATATCCTCAGTGGTGCAGAGGGCTGTTCCCATGATGGGTCTGGCTGAGTCAGCAACCCTCTGCAACCTCTTTTGATCCTGTTCATTGGAGCTTCCAAATCTGGTGTGATGCAACTATTCAGACTGCTGTCCATGGTACATCTGTAGAAATTTGCCCAGATCATTGGTTATATACCCAAGCTCCTCAAACTTCTAATGAAGTATATCCACTGGCATGTCTTCTCCATGATTGCATTGATGCGTTGGGCCCAGGGACATCCTCAGGGATGTTGGTGGTCAAGTAGCTTGAAACTGCTCACTCTTTCCATTACTGACCCCTTAATGAGGACTGGTGTGTGTTCTTCTAACTTTATTTCTTGAAGTCCACAATCAATTCCATGGTCTTGCTAACACTAAGTGTAAGGTTGTTGTGAAACCATTCAATTAGCTGATCTATCTTGCTCCTGTATGCTTTCTTTTTAACACTTGTGATTCTGCCAACAACAGTGTTGTCAGGAGACCATTAGTCAGTATGAATCAGAAATAACATCTCCTTCTTGCTGATAACCAACACAGGCACACCTCATGGATGTGTGTTTAGCTCACTGCTCTGCTCTTTCTATGCTCAGGACTATGTGACTGAGCATAGTTCAAATGCTGACAGGAGAATGGGGTTGAGAGGGATAATAAATCAGCCATGATGGATTGGCAGAGCAGACTTGATGGGGAAAATGGCCTAATTTTGCTCCTACACCCAGTGGCTACTTTATTAGGACACATGTACACCTCATTTGTTAAAGAAACTTCCTTATCAGCCAATCGTGTGGCAACAATTCAATGCATAAAAACATGCAGACATGGTCATGAGGTTCAGTTGGTATTCAGGCCAAACGTCAGAATTGGGAAGAAATGTGATCCAAGTGACTTTGCCTGTAGAGTGGCTGTTGGTGCCATAAAGGAAGGTGACTGTAACTCAAATAACAATGCCTTACAACAGTGGTGTGCAGAAGATCATCTTGGAATGCACAATATATTGAACCTTGAAGTGGTTGGGCTACAACAGCAAAAGACTACGAACATACACTCAGAGGCCACTGTATTAGGTACAGGAGGTACTAAGTATAATGAATGACTTATGGTCTTATGACACATGCCACAACAACTATGTAGCATACATAGTAAACGAGATTAGCTTCTTAACAGATTTTCATTACTTGAAATATTTAGCTTACCTCAGTTGTTATCATTGACTTACGTAGCTTAGCAGCAAGCAGAAAGATGTCTTTGTGAGCTGGGGTTCAGGGATCACTGGCTGTCAAAGCCAGTCTGAGAGTGTTGCCAGCTGTTGGGATGACTTGCGCACAATGCCACATGCTGGGATCAAAGGTCCTGGTGGAATATTGAGACGAAGACACTTACACTTATATTTCAATCAGTGAAGCAGATAAAGTTAGAAATGTAATGGGTTTGCAGCTGTACCAATGAAAAGTAACAAGGAAGAAGAGCGAGAACAAAAGGATAAGAGTAAGAGGGTGGAAGCAAAGGAAAAGAAAAAAAGTGCGCACAGAATAGCTGGAGGAAAGTAAACTGGCCATTCATGTTTCTACTACTTTTCAACATTCATTTTTCCCAAATTGCCTGTCAGATAAGCTTTTTAAAGGAACAATATATTCCACTTTGAGCATGTCTTGTGTTCCAGTCCAGAGCAAACATAACAACTTGAGTCTCAACGTGGACAAGACTAAAGAGATGATTGTGGACTTTAGGAGGGTTCAGGCTGACCACACCTCACTGCAAATCAAAAGGCTCCTTCATGAGAGAGTTAAAAACATCAAGTTTCTTGGAGTGCACATGACAGACAATTTCATCTGGTCCCTCAACACCACCTCCATGGCCAAGAAAGCACAGCAGCTTCTTCACTTCCTGAGGAGATTGACACGAGCAAGTTCCTCCCTTTCCAATTCTAACCAATTTTTACAGGAGCACCATTGAGACTGTCCTGATAAGATGCATTATCATCTGGTGCGGGAATTGCAAAGCATCTGATTGCAAGACACTCCAAAGGATTGCAAGCACTACTGAGAGGATCATCAGGGTCTTTCCTCCACCCATCCAAGATATTTATCAGGAGCACTCTGTATGCAGGACCCTTAGTATTGTCAATAATCTCTCCCATCTATCTAATACTCACTTTGACCTCCTACCATCAGACAGGAGGTACCCTAACACTAGGGCAAGGATCGTTAGCATGGGAAGCAGCTTTTTAAGTTAACAATCTGATGATATTTAATATTAGCAATGGCTAATTAGCAATTTAATATCTGCACCGCCTGTTCTTCATTTTGTTGTATCGGATCATTCTTTTCAAAGTGGAATTATTTAAAATCCAAACACAGCCTCTGAAAGCCTATGTCGATTCCCAGCAGCATGTGATGTAGAACTATTGCAGAACCAGCATCTTTAGTGGGCTGCAGACTCAGCAGATCTGTGGCACCGATGCAGCATGTCTAGGCTTCAAAAGCAGGATTTAGGCAGGATGTTGTCGTAAACCACTTCTGCTCTTAATAGAGTGTTCATCAATTGTTGGAGCTATACACAGAAATTTGCAATTGATCTGAGTTCATAATTACAGTAAAAATGCTGGGGATACACAGCATCTCAGTGGTCAGAGAAATAAATTTAATATTTTCTGCCAATTGCCTTTTATTAATGATCATTCGGTTTTGTTGAAAGATAGCTGATCTGAATAGTTAATTCAATTTTTCTGCCTCTCTGTCTCTCTCTCTCTTTCTATCTATCGCTCCCTCTCTCCAGATGCTCCTTGACTTGCTGAATGTTCCAAGCACTTTCTGTTTTTATTACAGATTTCCAGCATCTGCAGTTTTTTTTTTGCCTTTTATTTGGGTTAACAGGTAAATGGGAAAGTTACTTTAATCAAAAAAGTAAATGGATGACATATTTCTTTCAGAGTGGGGTCTGCAGTTTCTCCAGTGACTCCCTGTTGGTTATGGAACACCTTTGAACAACTTATTGAAGTTCTTCCAAATACTATATGAAGAACATCCATGCTGGTAACACAGCAGTAATTCCAAACAGACCACAGGACTTTTAGCAGTGGTTTGAAATCCATAAAATGGGAGGCTGCAGTCCCAGTGGACTAATAACTATGCTTTAGAACGAATGCCATTCACTATGGTAAGGTCATGTTTATGTGAATTTTTAAGATTATCTCTTCTAAGAATATCAATGGATGATTTACTGTTGCAAAGTTTATTAGTAAAATCTTCCAAGTGATTGCACCCTATACTTTAGAAATTTTCTGAGGTATTTTGCTCCTCCTTCATTTGGCCAACCATCTGTGCCACACCTGTGGATTGTGCGATACACCCACATTTTAATCCATTTCTTCAAATTTTATACAACTAATGGATTGAACAGAACCTCCAAGTGTTTGAAAATGAGGTTAATAAACACAAGAGACTGCAGATGCTGGAAATCCAAGGTAACACATACAAAATGCTGGAGGAACTTAGCAGGTCAGGCAGCATCTATGGAAAGAAATAAACAATTGATGTTTTGGGCCGCAAACCTTCATCGGGACTGGAAAGGAAGGGGGAAGAAGCCATAATAAGAAGATTGGGGATGAGGAAAGAATGCGAGTGGAAGGTTATAGTTGAAGCCAGGTGAGGGGGGGAGGTAGGTGGGTGGTGGAGGGTGGTGAAGTGAGAAGCTGGGAGGGGATAGGTAGAAAAGGTAAGAAGCTGAAAAGAAGAAATCCGATAGGAAAGTGGACCATGGGAGACAGGGAAGGAGAAAGGGCACTGGGGGAGGCGGTAGGTAGATGAGGAAAATATAAGAGGTAAGAGGGGAACCAATGTGGGGAATGGAAGAAGGGGGAAGGCAAAAGATGAAAAACTACTGGCAGTTAGAGAAATTAATGTTCATGCCATCAGATTGGAGACTCCGCTACTGTTGTGATGAGACCACTCTCATGTAGGAGGAGCGACACCTCTGATTCCATCTGTGCAGCCTCCCAACTAATGGTGTTAAGGTCAACCCTTAACATTTTTCCTACATGTTTATTTCTTTCTGTGAAACATTTTTGCCTTACTTCAGAAATAATGTTTAATTTAATTTTTAAATTACATATCAAGTGTATCTGCTTCAGTACATTTCTCCGTCAGCTGCTGTAAGGGGAGCAATCCCAAAAATCCGTCAAGGTGCTTCTCCCCGAGTTTTCCCTTACTGGTAGAGGAGGTCATGGCAAGCAAGGACATTGGGTTTCTCAGCACCCAGAAGGGCTGATCAGAAGTACTTGTTGCGACTACTGCATTAATGTTTCTTTAACTCAGATCTCTCAGCAGGAACAGTACAACCTGTGTTATTCATATGTTTGCTACTCCTCATCCCCAATGCAAGTGAAACCAGTGGCAATTGTGCTCGTGACAAGGGGAGGACAAAAAAGCACAGCTGCTGAAGCTAGCCAGTTGAGAGTTATTTCTGGGAGTCCAAAGAGAACAAGGTGCACAGATTCTGTGATTCTAGGAATCTGAATCTCTGGAATTCTCTAATCCAATGAATGCTCCGTCATCAAATGCAATCAGGGACAGAATTATTCTTCTGCATATTAAGAGAACCAGATGATCAGGGGACAGGGAGGAAAGGTGGAGGTAACGTTAAAGTTCAGTCATGATCTCAGTGAATATGAGGTTTCATATGGTTTCACCAGTTGATATTTCTTATGTTCTTGCACTTGCAGCTGAATACATTTTCTCAGTGACAGGCTGGACACAGGTCACCACTTTCGTGATTTTGTGTTAAAAAGGCAAAAGCATCTGAATAGTGAAATAATGCCACATCTAAACGTTTTCATACATCTCCCTCTTCATACCTTGCCCGACTAAGATACCTAGTTGGATCAAATTCTGACCCCTCTACTGTGATTTTACTCTAGATTACTTGGACAAACAATATTAAACCTATCATCTCAGGTTTTGTTGCTGAAACCTTAGTGAAATGGAAACTGAGTTTTCATTCGAGGAGTTCTTGGGCTGGACTGTGCAGTAGGTGGCTGAATGTCTACCTCATTTTCCATGTGTCCACTCCCCAACTCTGCATGTGAGGAGTTGGTTGATCTGGCCCTTGCACCCAAGAAGACATGAGTGGAAGAGGCCATGAGTTATACTATAGCTTTTCCCTCCAATAATGCTGCTTAAACTGAATTCTTCCAGCATTCTGCTTTTTGCTTCATGAACAGTTATTAGTCCTCTGGTGGTCTAACTTGAAGCCCCAGACCGCTTTGGTAGCCTTTATCAGTTCCATTCTATCAAAGCCTATGAATTGTTTTGAAGCAACAGTTAAAAATCATTCAGATAGCTTTAAGTAATTAAATACAAGTTATTAATAAAGGGACCCTCTTCTCATGGTTATCAGGAAGGAGGTACAGAAGCCCGAAGGCAAACACTCAGTGAATCAGGAACAACTTCTTCCTCTCTGCCATCCGATTTCTAAAGGGACATTGAACCCATGAACACTACCTCACTACTTTTTTTGTTATTTCCGTTTTTGACTGCTTATTTTAACTTAACTATTTAATATACATATCCATACTTATTGTAGTTCAGATTTTTTTCTGTATTTATCATGTATTGCATTGTACTTCTGCTGCAAATTTAACAAATTTCACGACATATGTCTGATTCTGAACAATTCTAATTAGAAGCAAGAGAAAATCTGCAAATGCTGGAACTCCAAGCAACACACTCAAAATGTTGGAGGAACTCGGAAGGCTAGGGTGCATCTACAGAAAATAGTAAATGGTTGACATTTCGGGCTGAGACCCTTCATCAGGACTGATGAAGGATCTTGGCCTGAGATGTTGAATATTTACTCTTTTCCATAGATGCTGCTTGGCCTGCTGAGCTCCTCCAGCAGTTTGTTTATCAGAGATATCTTCAACTACTAGCAAATGTTTCAAAGCTTTATGATAAAGTTAAGTGACTAAAGCACCTTATTAAGACTTTCCCCAGATGCTGCTTGATCTGCTCAGTATTTCCAGCATTTTCCTTATTCATTTCCCTTTCCTGCACTTCACATTTTTACAAAGAGCCAGAAACCTTTTCCAATGTAAAGGATCACTGTCTGTATGCTAGCCAGTCCTGGACTAAAGCTGAGGAACCAGATTTGAAGTGCTGCTGCCCCCCCACCCCACCTTCCATTATGCTTGTGCTTTGCCACTCAGTTAATTGATGAGTCTAGCTGCAGAGGGACTCACTGAGTGATGTTTGGCTTGGACCTCAGCATATGGAACTGCCAGTTCTCAGTCAGCTCAGTTTTGGTCCATTGGGTATATACAGTACTGTATGTCAAAAATTAGCTTTGCATTCTTGGTATCTTTTCCTCTCAAACCCATTCTGCTGCCTTCTCTCCGTAACCCTTGTGCCCTTACTAACCAATAACTTATCAACCTTTAATTGAAGTATATCCTATGGCTTTGTCTCCAAAACCATCTGTGGCACTGAATTTCACAGATTCACCACTCTCAGGCTAAAGAAATTTGTCCTCATCTCCATTCTAAAGGGACACCCTTATATTTTGAGGCTGTGCCCTCCGGTCATAGACTTTGCACAAAGTTTCATCTTGAGAGATGTAGATTGCCAACTAGGCTCACCACATCATTCCTGACAACTTGAGAACCCTGCTATTTAGAAGTATTTAAAGACATCACACAGTCATGAATGTATATTCAGTCACAAGTCTGCGTATTTTTGATATTCCTAGTATGCTAGAAGTTCTAGTCTGTTAAGAAGACATGAATGAAGGATGGTAAATAAAAGCATTTCCAAGTGGATCTGAAGTGATTAATTGGTTCCCCTTTTTGTTATTTTTTATTAGTAGCTGTTTGCATTAGTTGTTTTCAACCTTGTGGTTGGTGGTTTTCATTTCCACTTTCTATTTTATTCATTGGCACTGACTCAGCCATCTCTGCTATGATTTGTTGCTACTTTATAAAGTGAAATTTGAGCAAATCGGTTGCATGGGTAACATATATTGTATAATTTCAGCTACTCGAGTGTGATTCGTTGAATATTGTAAGTGCAAGGGTTATAAGAACATAGAACATAAGAGTTAGGAGCAGGAGTAGGCCAATCGGCCCCTCAAGCCTGCTCCGCCATTCAACAAGATCTTGGCTGATCCAATCTTAACTCTAGTTTTCACCGAATCCCACAAGGCAACAGTGCCAACCAACAGGGCACCATGCCGCCCATTTTATTTTATTATTCATCCCGTCCAAACCCATGTGATCACCCGGGGAAAAAAAACCGAGTTGCCAATTGAGGAGAAAAAATCTGGAAAATTCCTCTCCGACCCATCCAGGCTATCGAAAACTGGTCCAGGAGATCACATGGCTGATCTAAACTTAGCCTCATGTCCACTTACCTGCTCGCTCACCGTATCCCCTAATGCCATTTTTATCCAGGAAAATGTCTATCTCCGTTTTGAATTTATTGAGTGTAGTAGCTTCCACAGCTCTCTGGGGCAGTAAATTCCACAGCCCCACCACCCTCTGAGTGAAGAAATTTCTCCGCATCTCAGTCCTGGAACGGCATCCCCTTATTTTAAGATTATGCCCCCTAGTCCTAGTTTCACCCATCATTGGGAACATTCTCCCCGCATCCACCCGATCAAGCCCCTTCACAATCTTATATGTTTCAATAAGATCGCCTCTCATTCTTCGGAACTCCAATGAGTAGAGTCCCAATCTACTCAACCTCTCATCATACATCAACCCACCCATCCCTGGAATTAACCTAGTGAACTTTCTCTGCACTGCCTCGAGAGCCAGTATGTCCTTTCTTAAATATGGACACCAGAACTGCACGCAGTACTCCAGGTGTGGTCTCACCAATACCCGGTACAACTGCAGTAAGACCTCCCTGTTCTTATACTCCATCCCCCTAGCAATAAAAGCCAGCATTCCATTGGCCTTCTTGACCACCTGCTGCACTTGCATACTAACTTTTTGTGTTTCCTGCACCAGGACCCCCAGATCCCTTTGCACAGAAGCACTTTCCAGTTTCTCTCCATTTAGATAATAACTTGCTCTATTATTTTTCCTGCCAAAGTGCAAGACCTCACACTTGTCAGTATTATATTTCATCTGCCAAATGTCTGCCCAATCACTCAGCCTATCTATGTCCCCCTGCAGGGTTTCAATGTCCTCCGCACTCATTACACTCCCTCCCATCTTTGTGTCATCAGCAAACTTCGATACGTTGCACTTAGTCCCTTTCTCCAAATCATTAATATAGATTGTAAAGAGTTGGGGTCCCAACACCGACCCCTGCGGGAACACCACTAGTCACCAACTGCCAGTCTGAGAATAAACCATTTATCCCAACTCTCTGTTTTCTGTTAGAAAGCCAATCCTCCACCCATGCCAGAATATTATCCCCAATCCCATGATTTTTTACTTTAATTAATAATCTTTGGTGTGGCACCTTGTCAAATGCCTTTTGGAAGTCCAAATACACCACATCCACTGGTTCCCCTTTATCTACCCTATATGTTATGTCCTCAAAGAACTCCAACAAATTTGTCAAACATGACTTCCCTTTTGTAAAGCCATGCTGACTTTGTCCTATTAAGCTATGTTTATCCAAATGCCCTGTTACTGTTTCCTTAATTATCGATTCCAACATTTTGCCAACCACACATGTCAGGCTAACTGGCCTATAATTCCCAGCCTTCTGTCTATTGCCCTTTTTAAATAAAGGAGTTACATTAGCATTTTTCCAATCTGCCGGGACCATTGCCGAGTCCAGCGAGTTTTGAAAAATTATCACTAATGCATCCACAATCCCGACCGCCACTTCCCTTAAGACCCTAGGATGCAAGCCATCCGGTCCAGGGGATTTATCCACCTTCAGTCCCATTAATTTATCAAGTACCATTTCCTTGGTGATTTGAATCGTAGTTAGCTTCTCTCCCCCTAGAGCCCCCTGTTTATCCAGTGTTGGGATATTTTGAGTGTCCTCTACTGTAAAAACTGATACAAAATATTTGTTCAGCGTTTCCGCCATCTCCATGTCCCCTACCATTAATTTCCCGGTCTCATCTTCTAGGGGACCAACATTTACTTTAGCCACCCTTTTTCTTTTTATGTAACTATAAAAACTCTTACTATCTGCTTTTATGTTTTTCGCCAATTTACTTTCATAATCTATCTTCCCCTTCTTAATCAATCTTTTTGTTATTTGCTGCTGATCTTTAAAAGCTTCTTGATCTTCAATCTTCCCACTAGATTTAGCTACCTTATATAATTTTCTTTTTAGTTGTATACTTTGCTTTATTTCTTTACTTAGCCACGGATAACTATTTTTTCTTTTACACCCTTTTTTCTTCAGTGGAATATATTTTTCTTGATAGTTGTAAAATAACTCCTTAAATATACACCACTGATCAAGTACCGATCTACCCTTTAATCTATTTTCCCAATCCATCTTAAGCAATTCCGCTCTCATACCATCATAGTCTTCTTTATTTAAGCTCAGTACGCTTGTTTGAGATCCAACCCTCTCATCCTCTAATTGAATATGGAATTTGACCATGTTATGGTCACTCATTCCAAGGGGATCCTTTACTAGGACATTTTTTATTAGTCCTGTCTCATTACACAGGACCAGATCTAAGACTGCTTGCCCCCTTGTCGGCTCAGTAACGTATTGTTCAATGAACCCATCCCGAATACACTCAATAAACTCTTCTTCAAGGCTGCCGTGTCCGACTTGATTAGTCCAGTCAATATGAAAGTTAAAATCCCCCATAATCCCTTATTACAAGCCCCAACTATTTCCTGATTTATGCTCCGACCAACTGAGTTACAGCTGTTTGGAGGCCTATAGACTACTCCCACCACTGCTTTTTTCCCTTTACTATTTCTTATTTCTACCCAAATTGTTTCGTTATCCTGATCCTTTGAGCCAATATCATTTTGCTTTATTGCAGTGATTTCTTGCTTTATTAACATAGCCACCCCACCTCCTTTTCCTTCTTGCCTGTCTCTCCTAATTGTCGAATACCCTTGTATGTTTAATTCCCAGTCCTGGTCACCCTGCAGCCATGTTTCCGTAATTGCCACAATATCATAACCATACATAATTATTTGTACCGTCAACTCATCAATTTTATTCCTAATACTACGTGCATTCAAATAAAGGACTTTCAAATATGTTTGACACCTATTTCCTACCTTTTCCTTTTGTACAACTTTACGCTTATCTCCGTACATTCTTTCCCCTCCTGACACACTCTGTCTTTTTATTCCTCCACTTTTACCTACATCCATTACCTTCTCCATTGTCTTTCTAATTATTTGCTCTCTAGAATCCTCCCCCCCACTAGTTAGTTTAAAGACCTCTCTGCAGCCCTAGTTATATGATTCGCCAGGACACTAACCCCAGCCCGGTTCAGGTGAAGCCCGTCCCTCCGGAACAGTTCTCTCCTGTCCCAGTACTGGTGCCAGTGTCCCAAGAAGCAAAACTCACTTCTCCCACACCAGTCTTTGAGCCACGCGTTTAACTCCCTAATTTTATTTAACCTAGCCAAATTTGCTCGTGGCTCAGGTAATAATCCAGAGATTATTACCCTTGAGGTTCTGTTTTTTAATTTGACCCCTAGCTGCTCATATTCATGTAACAGAACCTTCTTCCTTGTCCTATCTATGTCATTAGTACCGACGTGTACTAAGACAACTGGATCCTCCCCCTCCCACTGCAAGTTTCTCTCCAGCCCAGAAGAGATGTCCTTAACTCTGGCACCAGGCAGGCAACATAGCCTTCGGGACTCTCGCTCTCGGTTGCAGAGAACCCTATCTATCCCCCTGACGATACTGTCCCCTATTACTACAACATTTCTATTGACTCCCCCCTCTGGAATGGCCCCCCACTCCATGGTGCTATGGGCAGGTTGCTCATCCTCCCCACAGTCCCCACTCCTGCCCTCACAGGGAGTTAAAGCCTTGAATCTGTTGGACAAGAGCAAGGCCTGCATCTCCTCCAGCCCTACCTCCTGGATTCCCCTACTTGCCTCACTCATAGCCACACCATCCTGTGCTTGACTGCAATCTACATTAGTTAATCTATTAGGTGTGGCTATCTCCTGGTACACAGAGTCGAGGTAACTCTCCCCCTCCCTGATGCGTCGCAGTGTCTGAAGCTCAGACTGCAGCTCATCAATATGAAGCTGGAGTTCCTCGAGCAACAAACACTTGCTGCAAATGTAGTCGCCGTGTCCCTCAATGGGGTCCACCGGTTCCCACATCTCGCAGCAGTAACACATCACCTGCTCCATGCTATATAGTTAATTTAATGTACTAGTATTAGTTATGCAAGAACCCTTTGCCCCAATACAGCTAACTATCACACTATTTAACAATACTTTTAAAGTTATAAGTGTAAAAGGAAGCAGGACTACTTACCAAGCAACTAGCTGTGTGAGCTCTGCAGCTCCGGTCTTCCTCGCCTCGCCCGGTTCCGCCGAAGCCCGTGTGTTATGTGTGTAAGTCTCTGTAATTCTTATTCCAGACTACAAAACTAAACTGAAAACTCTGTTCTTTCTAACGGTTCTGATGCTGCCAAACCTTCAAGTAATAGATATTAACACATACATAATGCCAGGGTGCAGAAAACAGCGAAGTGAGTTATTTATTTCACACATGCAAAAATAAAATAGAAACTTACTTTTAGTTTGAACCAACGTATGAGAAGCCTTTAGGTGGGTGAATCCATGAAAAGCATTAGGCCCAGACGGGGTCCCTGTCCAAGTACTAAAGACCTCTGCTGATCAACTGGCTGGAGCATTCACTGATATCTTTAACTTCTTCCTTTGGCAATCTGAAGTACCCACTAGCTTCAATTATACTGGTGCCTAAGAAGAAAGTGGTAACCTACCTCAATGACTATTGTCCAGCAGCACTTACATCCATAGTGATGAAGTGCTTTGAGGGGTTGGTGAGGAGACAGATCAACTCCTGACTGAGAAGCGAATTTGATCCATTCCAATTTGCCTACCAGTACAACAGGTCCACAGCAAATGCCATTTCATTGGGTCTTCACTCAGTTCTGGAACATCTGGACAGCAAAGATGCATACATCAGGATGCTCTTTATTAACTATGCTGAGCATTTAATACAATCATCCTCTCAAAACTAATCAATAAGCTGTATGGAACTGGAGGAGAGAACAGAGGTATTTAATGAATACTTTGCTTCAGTATTCACTATGGAAAAGGATCTTGGTGATTGTAGGGATGACTTCAGTGGATGAAAAGCTTGAACATATAGACATTAAGAAAGAAGATGTGCTGGATCTTTTGGAAAGCATCAAATTGGATAAGTCTCTGGGACCAGATGAGATGTACCCCAGGCTACTGAGGGAAGTGAGGGAGGAGATTGCTGAGTCTCTAGCGATGATCTTTGCTTCATCAATGGGGATGGGAGAGGTTCTGGAGGATTGGAGGGTTGCAGATGTTGTTCCATTATTCAAGAAAGGGAGTAGAGATATCCCAGGAAATTATAGACCAGTGAGTCTTACTTCAGTGATTGGTAAGTTGATGGAGAAGATCCTGAGAAGCAGGATTTATGAACATTTGGAGAGGCATAATATGATTAGGAATAGTCAGCATGGCTTTGTCAAGGCAGGTCATGCTTTACGAGCCTGATTGAATTTTTTGAGCATGTGACTAAACACATTGATGAAGGCAGAGTAGTAGTTGTAGTGTATATGGATTTCAGCAAGGCATTTGATAAGGTACACCATGCAAGGCTTATTGAGAAAGGAAGGAGGCATGGGATCCAAAGGGACATTGCTTTGTGGGTCTAGAACTGGCTTGCCCACACAAGGCAAAGAGTGGTTGTAGGCGGGTCATATTCTGCATGGAGGTCAGTCACCAGTGGAGCGCCTTAGGGATCTGTTCTGGGACCCTTTCTCTTTGTGATTTTTATAAATGACCTGGATGAGGAAGTGGAGGGATGGGTTAGTAAATTTGCTGATGACACAAAGGTTGGGGGGTGTTGTGGGTAGTGTGGAGGGCTGTCAGAGGTTACAGCGGCACTTCAATAGAATGCAAAACTGGGCTGAGAAATGGCAGATGAAGTTTAACCCAGGGAAGTGTGAGGTGGTTCATTTTGGTAGGTCAAATATGATGGCAGAATATAGTATTAATGGTAAGATGCTTGGCAGTGTGGAGGATCAGAGGGATCTTGGGGTCCGAGTCCATAGGACACTCAAAGCTGCTGTGCAAATTGACTCTGTGTTTAAGAAGGCATATAGTGCATTGGCTTTCATCAACCGTAGGAATGAGTTTAAGAGCCGAGAGATAATGTTAAGCTACAATGTTACACCTGGTCAGACCCCACTTGGTGTACTGTGCTCAGTTCTGGTCACCTCACTACAGGAAGGATGTGGAAGCCATAGAAAGGGTGCAGAAGAGATTTACAAGGACGTTGCCTGAATTGGTGAGCATGCCTTACGAGAATAGGTTGAGTGAACTCGGCCTTTTCTCCTTGGAGCGACGAAGGATGAGAGGTGACCTGGTAGAGGTGTATAAGATGATGAGAGGCATTGATCATGTGGATAGTCAGAGGCTTTTTCCCAGGGCTGAAATGGCTAACATGAGAGGGCACAGTTTTAAGGTGCTTGGAAATCAGTCCAGAGAAGATGTCAGGGGTAAGATTTTTACCCAGAGAGTGGTGAGAGCGTGGAATGGGCTGCTGGTGATGGTGGTGGAGGTGGATATGATAGGGTCTTTCAAGAGATTCCTGGATGGGTACATGGAGCTTAGATAAATAGAGGGCTATGGGTAACCCAAGGTAATTTCTAAAGTAAGTACATGTTCGGCACAGCATTGTGGGCTGAAGGGCCTGTGTTGTGCTGTAGGTTTTCTGTGTTTCTATGTTTCTAAGCTCCAAGTCCTTGGTCTCAGTACCTCCTTGTGCAATTGGATTCTCGATTTCTTCACTTGCAGATCCCAGTCAATTCGGACTGGCAACAACACCTTACAAAGTACATGGTACAAAGTAAAATTTATTATCCGAGTACATACATGTCTCGACATACAACCCTGAGAGTCTTTTCCCTGCAGGTCTACTTAGCAAATCTATAGAACAGTAACTGTAAACAGGATCAATGAACAACAAACCGTGCAAATGAATATAAATAAATAACAATAAATAACGAGAGCATGAAATAACAATATGAAGAGTCCTTAAAGTGAGACCATCAGATTGGGAACACCAGAAATAGAATGTAGTTATCCCATCTTGTTCAAGAGTCTGATGGTTGAGGGGTAGTAACCGTTCTTGAATCTGGTGGTGTGAGTCCTGAGGCATTTGTATCTTCTACCTGATGGCAGCAGTGAGCAAAAGAGCATGGCCTGGGTGGTTGCTGCTTTTCTACGACAATGTTTTATGTAGATGTGCTCAAAGGTTGGGAGGGTTTTACCCTTAATGTACTGGGCTGAATCCTTGTGTAGGATGTTCTGCTCAAAGGCACTGGTGCTCCCATACCAGGCCATATTACAGCCAGTCAGTACACTTCCCACCACTCATCTATAGAAGTCTGTCAAGGTTTTTGATAACGTGCCGAATCTCTGCAGACTCCTAAGGAAGTAGAGGCACTGTTGTGCTTTCTTTGCAATGACGTGTCTAGGACAGGTCCTCTGAGATAGTAACTCCAAGGAATTTAAAATTACTGACCCTCTTCACCTCTGATCCTCTGATGAGACCTTTGGTTTCCCTCTCCTCAAGTGTACAATCAGAACCTTGGTCCAGCTGACATTCAGTGAAAGGTAGTTATTACACCACTCAGCCAAATTTTCAGTCTCCCTCCTGTATGCTGACTCATCACCATCTTTGATACGGCACACAACAGTGGTATCATCAGCAAACTTGTGTATGGTGTTGGACCTGTACATAGCCACACAGTCATGTGTGTAAACTGAGTAGAGTGGGGGGGGGGGCTATGTACACATTCCTGTAGTGCACCTGTGCTGACAGAGATTGTGGTGGGGATGTTTTTGTGAATCCGAACTGACTGGGGTCTGCAAGTGAGGAAATCCAGGATCTCATTGCACAAGGGGGTATTGGGGTTAGGTCTTGGAGTTCACTGACTAGTTTTGAGGGGATGATGGTATTAATTGCTGAGTTGTAGTGGATAAAGTGGATCCTGATGTATGCATCTTTGCTCTCCAGCTGTTCCAGTGTTGTGTGAAGAGCCAATGAGATGGCACCTGCTGTGGACCTGATGCTTCAGCAGTGAATTGGAGTGGATCAAAATCACCACTCAGACAGGAGCCAATATGCTTCTCAACAGCCTCTCAAAACACTTCATCACTGTGGATGTAAGTGCAGCTGGGCAATAGTCACTGAGACAGGTCACCATGCTCTTCCTGAGCACCAGTACGATTGCAGCCTGCTCGAAGCAGGTGGGTACCATGCACTGCCGGTGTGAGAGGCTGAAGATATCCATGAACGCACTAGTCAGTTGGTCAGCACAGGTCTTCAGTACTCGGCCAGGTACTCTGTCCAGACCGGACACTTCCCTTGGATTCACTCTCTTGAAGGTAGCCCGCACGACATCTTCAGATACTAAGACCAAAGGATCGTCAGGAGACAAGGGAGTGTGTGACGGTTCCTCCCTGTACTGGTAGTCAAAATAAGTATAGAAGACATTGAGCTCACCCGGAAGTGAAGGTCTGCTGTCCACAAAGGTCGCTAGATTAGAACTCTCTAGAAGGTTATGGCATTCAAACCCTTCTTCAGCTGTCGAGCATCCCTTGTTGGTTCCAGTCTAGTCTGGAATCTCTACATTGCCAGTGAGATGGCTTTCCAGAGATCATATCTACACCTCTTGTAGTATTCTTGATCTTTAAACTTGAATGCCCCTGATGTGGTCCTCAGCAAACTCCGAATTTCATGGTTAATCCAGGGCTTCTGATTGAGGTAAATCCTAAAAGATTTTGTGGGGACACAGTCATCTACAGCTGTTATAATAAAGTCTGTTACAATTCTGGTGTAATCATTCAGATCTTCAGATGAATGCTTCACCTTGGCACAGTCTGCTGACTCAATTCACGACCACCTCTTAGCTGTCTTGACCTCTGGAGCCTTGCTTTTTAGGCCCTGTCTGTATGCAGGTAGCAGGAGTACAGCCAAATGATCCAAAAGGAGGAAGAGCTCCAGAGGGAGGTGATGGGAAGGTAAGGAGATGGAAATGGGAATGGGAATAGTGTCGGGGGGGGGGGGGGGAACCTCTCCCAGTTTCACCTATCACTCTTTTCGACTGTTCACTCTTTTCCATAGATGCTGCCTGTCCTGCTGAGGAACTGCGGTTCGGATCATGTATGAGAGCTCCCGATCCACCTGTCCAGGTGCATCACGGGGCTGTGTGCTTTGCCCCTGTTCTACTTGCTTTACATTTATGACAGCTCCAATGCCCTATTCAAGTTTACTGACACCCCTGTCATAGGCTGAATTAAAAGTGATGATGAATCAGCATATTGAATGGAGATTGAAAATCTGGCTGAGTGGTGCCATAACAATAACCTCTTACTCAATGTCAGCAAGACCAAGGAGCTGACTATTGATTTCAGGAGAAGGAAAGTGGAGATCCATGAGCTAGTCCTTGTCGGGGAATCAGAGGTGGAGCATCTTTAAATTCCTTGGTGTTATTATTTTGGAAGACCTGTCATTGGCCCAGGACATAAGTGAAATTATGAAGAAAGCATGGCAGTGCCTCTACTTTCTTAGGCATTTGTGAAGATTCGGCCTGACATCTAAAACTTTGACGAAGATCTATAGATGTACAGTGGAAGGTATACTGACTGGTTGAATCAGAGGCTGGTATGGAAACACCAATGCTATTGAACAGAAAAGCCTACAAAATGTAGTGGATACAGCCCATCCATTATGGATAAAGCCCTCTCCACCACTGAGCTCATTTACATAAAGCTGTTATGGTGATTATTCTATTACAGATTTATTGAGTATACACGTAAGAAATTAAATAGGGTTATGTATAGTGAGATGCATGTACTTTGATAATAAATTTAATTAGAACTTTGAACTTTGAATTCCAGAATAATATAGATTAAATGGAAAAATCCTCCAGTAATGAGTACCTTATGAGGATGTATGAATATTCTTGCAAGATCATCAGTCCATCAGTATTGCTCATGTTTGATACAAATGATTGACTTGTGGTGTCATTGCCTAAGACCATAAGACATAGGAGCAGAATTAGACTATTTGACTCATTGAGTCTGCTCTGCAATTCCATCATGGCTGATTAATTATCCCTCAGTACTGGGCAGTTAAATTTCATCCACACTGCTGATGAGCTGGAGTCATAAAAAGGCCAGATAGCATAAGAATGCTATCTGGTAAGTCAGATCATTTGGCTGTATACTCCTACTACCTGCAGACAGACAGAATTTAAAGATCAAGGCTTCAGAGATCAAGACAACCAAGAGGTGGTCGCAGGAGCCTGAGGAACAGTTAGGAGGATTGTCTTGAGTCAATGGACTGGGCCATGTTCCAGAACTCATCTGAGGACCTGAATGACTACACCAGGGTCATTACAGACTTTACAAAGACATCTGTGGATGAGTGTGGCCCCACAAAATCATTCAGGGTTTTTCCCAATTAGAATCCCTAGATGGACAATGAAATCTGGAACCCGCTGAGAGCCAGATCAGAAGCATTCAAGTCTGGAGATCAAGAAAGCTATAAGAGGTGCAGGTATAATCTCCAGAAAGCCATCTCTCAGGCGAAATGGAGATTTTGGACTAGACTGAAATCAATGAGGGATGCTTGACAGCTGTGGCAGGGTTTGAATGCCAGAACCTCCTACAAAGTTAAATCTTGTGACATAGAGGACAACAGAGCTTCACTTCCAGATGAGCTCAATGTTTTCTATGCTCATTTCGACAACCAGATCAGGGAGGTACCATTGTCCACCCCCATGTCTCCTGAGGATTGTTTGGTCTCAGTATCTGAAGATGACGTGCAGGCTGCCTTCAAGAGAACGAATCCAAGGAAAGCATCTTGTCCAGATGGAGTATCTGGCTGAATACTGAAGACATTTGCTGACCAACTGCCTTGTGTGTTCACAGATATCTTCAACTTCGCACTTTGGCAGTGTGTGGTACCCACCTGCTTCAAGCAGACTTCAATTGTACCAAGAAGATCGTTGTGACCTGCCCCAACGACTATCACTCAGTGGCACTTACATTCACAGTGATGAAGTGTTTTGCGAGGCTGATGTTGAAGGCTATCAACTCCTGTCTGAATGGAGACTCCAATTTGCCTATTGAAGCAACAGGTCTACAACAGATACTATCTCATTGGCTTTTCACACAAGCCTGGAAAATCTGGTCAGCAAGGATGTGGATGCATACAACAGGGTGATCTTTATTAATTCCAGCTTGGCATTTAACACCATCATCCCCCTCAAAACTAATCAGTAAACTCCAAGACCTGGGCCTCAATATCCCCTTGTGCAGTTGGATCCTGGATTCCCTCACTTGTTGAACCCAGTCAGTTCAGATTAGCAAAAACATCTCCTCCACAATCTCCATCAGCACAGGAGAACCACAGGGATGTGTACTTAGCCCCCTGTTGTACTTGCTTTACACCTATGACTGTGTGGTTAAGTACAGCTCCAACACCATATACAAGTTTGCTGACGTCATCACTGTTGTGGGCTGTATCAAAGGGGGTGATGAATCAGCATACAGGAAGGAGATTGAAGACTTGGCTGAGTGTTGTAATAACAACAACCTCTCACTCAGTGTCAATAAGACCAAGGAACTAATTGTGGATTTCAGGAGAGGGAAACCAGAGGTCCATAACCCAGTAATCACCAGCGGATCAGAGGCGGAAAGGGTCAGTAACTTTAAATTCCTGGTTGTCACTATCTCAGAGGACCTGTCCTGAACCCGTAATACAAATATTATTGCAAAGAAAGCACAACAGCACCTCTACTTCCTCAGGAGTTTGCGGGGGGTTGGCATGTCATCAAAGACCTTGGCAAACTGCTATAGATATGTGATAGAACATGTGCTGACTGGCTGTATTACAGCTTGGTATGGGAACACCAATGCCTTTGAGTGGAGAATCCTACAAAAAGTAGTAGATTTGGCCTAGTTAACCAAGGGTAAAGCCCTCCCAACCATTGAGAACATCTACATAAAACATTGCTGTAGAAAAGCAGCATCCATCATCAAAAACCCTCACCACCCAGGCTGTTTTCTTTTCTCGCAGCTGCCATCAGGTAGAAGGTACAAGTGCCTCAGGACTCGCACCACCAGGTTCAAGAGTTACTACCGCTCAACCATCAGGCTCTTGGACAAAAGGGGATAGCTACATTCATTTAAGGACTTATTTAAAGACCCTGTTATATTGTTATTTCACGCTCATTATTTATTGCTATATATTTATATCTGCTTTTGCACAGTTTGTTTACAGTTTATAGCTCCTGATATTTAGTTTACTTTTGCTGTTCTATAGTATGCCCACAGAAGAAGAATGCCAGGGTTGCATGTGGTGTTATGTATGGCCTCTGATAATAAATCCTACTTTGAACTTTGAAATTCCTCCTTACTAGCAGTTCTTGAACCATTTCCATTTCAATGAAAAAAAACAAGAGTAAATTAATTTTTACTGAAAAATCCAGAAATGAAAGTAAAACATTTGTATTTATTTAAAAGCTACTGAACTCTTTTGTGATGAAGAAACCTTCACACACATAAATTAAGTTAGGTGTTGTTATGATATCTAGTTTTCCATAAGAGAGCAGTACTAGACTACAAATGCTGTGGCAAGTTCTTTCAAACCTGGCACAATTCTGCTTCTCAAACCTATGTTTGCTGATAACTCCCAACTATAATGAAAAAATACTCTATCACAAATCTGTCTACTTATCGGCTGAAAAATAAGTATATATTTAAAACAAATAATGGTGAAACTTAAATGAGTTAATTAAAATTTTAATTTGTCAGTTATTCATTGTTCAATTCGTAATGTTTGTGTTGGCCCTCACAAATGATTCATTTGATGACTTCTTCTAAATCTGAATTTTAAGTGAGTAAAGCAAACCTTCTGGTGGTGACTCAGCTTATAATATTTAAATTTACAGCCAATATAAACAACATCAGTGTTAATGAATGCATTTTGTAGAAGTTGGACACTTGCTGACCTTTTCATTTACTGTGTACTTCAGCCAGCATGAAAAAGAACAACATGCTATTTTTGCCTGGCTCTTTCAGAATCATTATAATAATAATGATAATAATAAAGGATATAATCTTTTTATTTAGCCTGTAAGAATATTTGGTAATTGATATCTTTGCATAATTCTCTTCAATGATATTTTTGACATTAAAAAGTTCTGAAAGACATTTTTTGTTCGGCTATTTTCTGACAGAAATGATGGGTGTATTTTGAAAACCAATAACCTCTTTCATTAGGCAACATTCAGACCTCTTCAGTCACCGTGTGCCCAACTTCTGTTCATTTTCACTTCACTCCTGATGTACATATTTACCTTTAGTGGCAGCCTGCTAAGAAGTAAGGAGGTCTAGGTCACCTGGGGAAATCTTCTATGGAATAATCATCAGGGATACCCTATCATACATTTTAAATAAATATTTGACACTTCATTCTTCATGTGTATTTAATCATTTGTGGATTATATAACAGCAGTACCAGCTGCATGAAAAATGTTCTTGTTATGCAGGTTATTTTGACATTATGTTTGTGATTGTATGATTATTCGTTATAAACCAAGATAATGGCCAAGTATTTTACTAAGCACCCAGATGATTAATATCATCAAACATTGTATCAAGGACAGTTCCATAACTTAGAATATAAGAAGCCATGCATGATGTATGTAGGCAAACAGTGTGCACAGAGAAAACAGATTTAAAGGGGCAAAGTATTTGATAAATAAGAATTAGATAACCACTTGTTTGCATAAATAATGGACATATTCAACAAGATCAAATGAGTGGAGCTGGATAGCTGTCAGATATGTAACTATAAGTATTGACTATTGACTATTTGTTGTATAAGGCATTGGTGAGGCCGAATTTGGAGTATTGTGTGCAGTTTTGGTCAACAAATTACAGGAAGGATATCAATAAGGCTGAAAGAGTGCAGAGAAGGTTTACAAGGATGTTGCCAGGACTTGAGAACCTGAGTTACAGAGATAGGTTGAATAGGTTAGGACTTTATTCCCTGGAGCTTAGAAAAGTGAGGGGAGATTTGACAGAGGTATATAAAATTATGATGGGTATAGATAGAGTGAATGCAAGCAGGCTTTTTCATCTGAGGCTAGGGGAGAAATAAACCAGAGGACATGGGTTAAGGGTGAAGGGGGGGAAAGTTTAAAGGGAACATGGGGGGGGGGCTTCTTCACACAGAGAGTGGTAGGAGTGTGGAATGAGCTATCAGATGAAGTGGTAAATATAGGCTCACTTTTAACATTTAAGAAAAACTTGGACAGATACATGGATGAGAGGGGTATGGAAGGATATGGTCCAGGTGCAGGTCAGTGGGACTAGGCAGAAAAATGGTTCAGCACAGCTAAGAAAGGTCAAAAGGCCTGTTTCTGTGTTGTAATATTCTATGGTTCTAGGTAGGATTTCAATTTTAGAATTAAACATTCTAAATGCACACTGATACAGATTTTGCTAACAGTAGCTTCCATTTTCACATTGATTCTAGGTTTCTTTGTTCAGAAAGTATAAAATAATTGTGAAGAATTGCATTTGTGTGTGATTTCAAGTTAAGTGCATATATCCATTATTTAATGCTTAAAATTTAAACATTAACTCCTGGTACTCTTAGTGTTACCTCTTTCATTCAAAATGCTAATGCTTAAACAGATGGAAATATCCAGATGCACATGTTAACCCACTCTATCGTCACCTGTCACTTGCTGTCTTCTTTGCTTTTAGTCATCCAGACTAACTGGAACATCTGCTCCAGTGTACCATAAATAAAAGTTCCAGATGTGTGTATTATGCCTAAGTACAGATGCATGTACTTCAGTGTGGTGAGCAAATTGACTGGTGTGGTCTAGCAATGACATCTAAACATAAAGATTTTACAGTAACATTGCAATTAAAAACCTGTTCCTACAAGTTTGGAGAAAGTATATCTTTACATGTGTATGCATGAGCAGTAATGAACAAGCCAGAAGATTCATTCATTTTATTTTATGCTTATTGTATTGGAAGGAGAACTGCTTTGCTTTTTTGAACACTGGTCCAATTTAATGTCTGAAATAAAAAAATACAATTTGCTAGAAATACTCAGCAAATCAGGCAGCAATCATGGAGAGGGAATTGATGTCTCAAATCAATGGCTTTATTGGGAGTTAGTCAACCAGAAATATTAAATCTACTTCTTTCTCCGCTGATTCTGCCTTTGAATAGTTAAGGTTTTTTACTTGTAGTACTGAGAATGCTATTCACAATTCTAGATATGTTTACTTAATTTAATTTAATTTCCTTGTATTTTCTGAATCAAGGTTAGTCAACAGTTCTTTATTATCACATTCAACAAAATTATGGCTCTTAAGCATTTCTTATCAGAACTTGTTGATATTTTTACTTTAAGAATATAGATATGTGTCCATATTCAATCAAGTTATTTGCAAACTAATCATATTTTACTTTGTAGATTACTGAGATTACTATGTACAAAAATATATGCTATATTCTGTAGTTTTCCAAGAGCAGAGAATAGCACAACACTTGAATAATGCACTGAAGGGTTTGTTTTTACACCAATGCTTTTATTGGCTGCACTTGACTAACATTGCTAACCTTAAAAAGTGGCTTGTTGTTCAATTGAGGCGTCTTTGTACATGTAGCTTGAGCTATACACTTCAAGCTGTATGGACAATGGGGATGTACACAGGGCCAGTGCACAGGATCATAAAAAAAAGATGCAAAGGATTGTAAACTCAGCTGGATACATCATGGCTATTAGCTTTCCCACCATCGAGGACATCTTTCAAAGGTGATGACTCCAAAAGGCGGTATCTATCATTAAAGACACCCATCACCAAGGGCATGCCCACTTCTCACTACCAGGGAGGAGGTACAGGAGCCTGACATACACTCAATATGTGAAGAAAAGTCTCTTTCCCTTTGTCATCAGATTTCAGAACAGACAATAAACCCATGAACACTACCTCACAATTTCTACGAGTGGATAACTTCACTCACCCAACTCTGAACTTACTCCACAACTTATATAACACTTTCAAGGACTCTACAATTCATCTCAGTACTATTGCACAGCTTTTCTTCTTTTACAGATTGGTTGTTTATTGGTCTTTGTGTGTAATTTTTCTTGATTCTACTGCGCACTCAGTTACCACTTTTTAAGTACACCTATACATCTGCTCGTTAATACAGGTGTTCCCCATTTTTCGAACGTTTGCTTTACATCAACTTGCTGATACGAAAGACCTACATTAGTTACCTGTTTTCGCAGAAGGTGTTTTCACTGTTATGAAAAAAGGCAGCGCGCGCCGAGCGGCCAAGTTCTTCCCCCGGAACTGCATTCTAGCCAGCGTTGCTTAAACACGTGCCTGTGAGCATCTGTGCTTTATGTCGATTTATTTTGTGCATCCATTAGCAAGATGAGTTCTAAGGTATTGGAAAAGCCTAAAAGAGTGCGTAAGGGTGTTACAGTTAGTGTAAAACTAGACACAATTAAGAGCTTCAATCATGATTAACAAAGTAAGGACATAATGAGTTTGGCTAAGGGTTTGTGGAAGTTGACGAAGATGGTATTGAAGAGGTTTTGGCATCCTGTGACCAAGAACTGAGAGATGAAGAGCTGACGAAGAGGAAAGGATAACAATTGAAGCCAAATGCAGTAGCGAATGGCCCAAAAGTGAAGTCGTCCAGCAACTGAACGTGAAGCAATTGCGTGAGATTTTCACTGCGATTGACAATGCTGCAATGATTGCAGAAAAGTATGACTTTAATTTTGAAAGGGTATGTAGGTTTAGGACATATTTGCAGGATGGTTTGAGTGCTTACAAAGAACTGTATGATAGAAAGATGCGTGAGGCTAAGCAGTCAAGCATACTGTTGTTTTTCAAGCCTTCCACATCAGCCACAGCAGACGACGAAACTCAACCTTCGACATTGAGGCAGGCAGACAAAGAAGAAGGTGACCTGCCTGTCCTGATGGAAACAGACAATGATGAGATGACACCCCAGTCTCTTCTACCTCCCACCACCCCGATCTCCGACGACTCAGCCTAACATACCATCATCAGTGTTCTTGCTCTCTTCTTGATTCCGGTAAGTGAAACTACACTGTACATACATTATTTCTACTTTATACAGGCTGTGTATTTGTATGTGTTATTCGGTAGCTTCATAGCTTAAAGGTTACTGGAAAGAGTGCTTCTGCCGGGAGTGCTTGCGCCGTGTGTTTCTGCCGGGAGCGCTTTACGCAGTGTGTTTTTGCCGTGAGTGCTGCTGAAAGCGCTTACATGATATTTTCGCTGTGGTGGACAGTGCTGCAATAATTGCAGGAAAGTATTCCTACTTTATATAAGCTGTGTATTTATCAGATCATTCCTGCTTTTACTATATGTTACTGTTATTTTAGGTTTTATGCGTTATTTGGGATGATTTGGTAGGTTATCTTTTGGGTCTGCGAACGCTCACGAATTTTTCCCATATAAATAAATGGCAATTGCTTCTTCAGTTTACGATATTCCGGCTTATGAACCGTTTCATAGGAACGCTCTACCTTCGAATAGCGGGGGAAATAGCGGGGCAAACCTGTATCTAATCCGCAAATCATGTTGCAGCAACTCAATGAATGAAGACATGCAGAAAAAGTCAAAAGGTTTAGTTGTTTAAACCAAAGATCAGAATGGGGAAAAGTGTAATCTAAGTGATTTTGACCATATTGTTGGTGCCAGATGGGGTGGTTTGAGTATCACAGAATCTGCCGAACTCCTGGGATTTTCATGCACAATAGTTTCTTGAGTTTATAGGGATTGGTGTGAGTAGCAAATAACATCCAGTGAGAGGCAGTCCTGTGGGTGAAAGTGCCCTGTTAATGAGAGAGGTCAGAGAAAAATGGCCCAACTGGTTCAAGCTGTCAGGAAGGTGACAGTAATTCAGATAAGCACATGTTACAACAGTGGTGTGCAGAAGAGCATCTCTGAAGGCACAGCATGTCAAACCTTGAAGTGGATGGGCTACAGCAGCAGGAGATCATGAACATACACTCAGTGGCCACTTTATTTGGTATAGGAGGTACTTAATAAAGTGGCCACCGAGTGTAGTTCTCTGTTTTACTGTGAATGCCTGTGAGAAATTTGAACTTTGAGATTTGAATATCAGTAAAGGACCAGAAGTGTGAATCTTGTTTTGCCTGAGTGGCTTTAGGACCACCCAGCCTCTCTCTTTCACAATCAGTCCTCAAAACTTTATTTCATCCTTGCTGTTGTACTCCTTGTTTTTTCAGTATCTGCTTTTCTTCCTTTGCATGTTCCTCTCAGCATCAGTACATCGTGTGCTCTATGCTGCAGGAACACTTGAGCATGATAAGGAATGACCTCCCATTATTGGGAAAGGTCAGGCTATTAGGATGAAGGCACAGTCGGTGCTGTGCTGTCTGAATCATCATAATATAGAACACAGTAAAAGCCCAGTAATGCTTACTGTAACTAATACTTATTACCGAGAGTATACTGTACATTTTACAGCAGCCTTGCAAAAGATTCAAACCCAAGCTACTGACCTAGAGTTTTCAGTAGGCAATACACCACTAAAAGACCAAAAGGCCATAAGATGTAGGAGCAGGATTAGGCCAGTTGGCCCATCAAGTCTGCTCCAATAATTCAACATGGCTGATCCAATTTTCCTCTCAGCCCCAATCTCCTTACTTCTCTCCGTATCCGTTCATGCCCTGATCAATCAAGAATCTATCAACCTTTGTCTTAAATATACATAAAGACTTGGCCTCCACAGCTGCCTGTGACAATGATTCCACAGATTCATCACTCTCTGGCTTAAGAAATACCTCCTTATCTCCGTTCTAAAAGGACGCCATTCTGTAAGAGGAGCCTCTTACCTAACAAGTATCTAACAAGCATCTTGAACTTGCTGAATGATAGTCCCCAGATTCTTAGTGGCAAGTCTTTATAAAATGAAGGGTCCAATAATGTAAATGATGCACCAAGTGGGACTTGCTTTTGAAATAGCCAGGTCATATTTCTGGCCTTCGCTGGCTAATAAGCTGAGCAAAGAATTTTAATACTTTTGAAAGACTCTGATATTTAACAACAGGAAAAACAACAAAAGGATATTTTTTAAATGATTCATTAAAACAAAATATCATTGACTTATTACTCTTTCTCTCAAATCCGTCTACATCCTTACCTCTAATGTTTTCACTTCTTGACCAGTTTAGCCAGATCTCTGGCTATAAACTCAACTTACATAACAGTGAACTTTTCCCAATTAATAAAGAAGCACAAGAACTAATATTTCGTGATCTCCCTTTTAAAGTAGTCCATAATCAATTTACTTATCTTGGAATTACAGTCACAAGGAAGTTTAAAGATCTCTTTCGTGAAAACTTTGTCAATCTTTCATATGCTATAAAACAGAGTCTGGTACAATGGTCACCTCTATCTATGTCCTTGGTAGGTCGTATTAATGTTGTTAAAATGTATGTTCTTCCCAAATTTTTATACTTATTTCAATCTATCCCAATTTTTATTCCTAAATCTTTTTTTGATTCCTTAGACTCTATTATTTTGTCATATCTGTGGCAGAATAAGCGCTCTAGAATTAATAAAATCCACCTCCAAAAATCTAAAAAAGAGGGTGGCATGGCTTTACCTAACTTTCGCTTATATTACTGGGCAGCTAATATACGTTGTGCAGCCTTCTGGTCTTTCTTCCACGGTCAACCCGAGTGCCCTAACTGGGTGGCAATGGAGTTGAGCTCCACTAAAGAATTATCTATATCTGCACTTCTTGGCTCTGCACTCCCTAGCAGTCTGCCCAGATCAATAGCTAGTCCTCTGGTTAGACACACATTGCGTATATGGGCTCAGTTCAGGAAATGCTATGGTTTCCAGGGGTTTTCTGTTTCTAGCCCTGTCGCACATAATCACCTTTTTTTACCTACTACGTACGATTCAGCATTCAATGTTTGGTACAGGAAGGGCATTAGACATTTTGAAGATCTCTTCATTGATAATCGCTTCGCTTCTTTTCAGCAGCTCTCTGTTAAGTTCAACCTGCCTAACGCTCACTTTTTCAGATATCTCCAAATCTGACACTTTACTGCTCCTTTAATTCCTAACTTTCCTGAAATGCCTGCGAAAAATGCTATGGACCTATTTCTTTCCATTAATCCACTAGGTAAAGGTTTAATATCAATTATTCGAGATAAACTAGCAGCCTTACGACGGGCCCCTGTGGATAAAATTAAAATGGCCTGGGAGCAGGATTTAAATATCTCCTTATCCGAGGAGAGCTGGGACTCAGTTCTCAAATCGGTTAACTCAACCTCCCTTTGTGCTTGCCATTGCCTTTTACAGTTTAAGATTGTTCATAGAGCCCATATGTCTAAATCTAAACTATCTCGATTCTACCCTGGCATTAGTCCGCTCTGTGATAAATGCAAGAGGGGCGTGGCCTCTCTCATCCATATGTACTGGTTCTGTCCTAGCTTGGAGAAATTCTGGAAAGATGTCTTCACTACATTATCGGGTATTCTGAATCAGCACCTAGAACCTAACCCCTTAATTACTCTGTTCGGTTTTTGGGGCGAGACAGATTTATGTCTGGGTCCGACCAAATGCCGAATACTATCCTTTGCCTCTCTCCTGGCGAGACGCTTGATCCTCCTTAGATGGAAAGATGTTGCCCCGCCCACTCATGCGCAATGGCTTAACGACATTATGGCCTGCTTGGACCTCGAAAAAATTCATTATTCAGTTCTTAATTCGGATCTAAAGTTCCATAAGGTCTGGGGACCTTTTATCGAGTACTTTCATAACCTTCCTCCTGACTAGGGTTTTTTTTTCTTTTTTTTTCTCTTCTTTTCGGTTCCTTGCTTTCAACTCCCTTTTTTTTCTGGTAGAGGGCATTATTATCCTCTGTTGCTAAGTGTATTCACAGTCTGGGAGTTTGACTGTCTGGACTTATACTCTTTATATTGTGTGGTGGTTGGTCTGGAGTTGTTGTTGTTTTTTTCTTGTGTTGTGGGGTTTGGGGAGGACACTAAGCTCACTTGTCTTTAATTTAGGTCCTTTTTTGTTAAATTCTCTTCCTTTGTAGCATATTGTTATTGTATGCTTAATCTTGCACTGTATTAATGCTCCTCATTGGGATTTGCGGTTTTTAATTTTGTAAAATGTTTTGAAAAGCTAATACATTTTTTTTTAAAAAACAAAAAAAAACAAAATATCATTAAGAACAGTTAAAAACAATTGAAATTATTGTTTAGTCATTTCATTAAAATGTATCCTATTGCTTAGTTTTTCATTTGCAGCATTCTTTTTCCAATCAAGTGAAAGTAGATCTAACAGACACTGACTTTTTGCTTGAATTTCCTATGGTCAATACTTATAGCAGCACAGAAGGAGCTAGTACAATCCACTGGGGCAATGCCAGCTCCCAGGGAAGCATTTCCGTTAATTCCATGTTCCCTCTCCTCATTTCCCTTTCATCCTGCAATATTTTCTCTCATGTACTCATCACCTCCCCTTTCATTCTTTTTTGCCATTAACCTATGCAAAGGGTAATTTAGAGTAGTAATTAATCCACCAGCATGTCATTGCAATGTGGGAGAAAACTAGAGTACCCTTTTATTAATGGACTGAGAGTACAAAGTCCTCACACCACACCTGATATCAGGATTGAATCTTCCTTCCTTGGATCTGGGACTGTACTATTGTACTGCAGCTAAGCTCCAAGGGAACTAGAATTCAGCACTGCCAAGGAAGAGTGGCAAACAACTCTGGGACTGCCACAATTATGAGCAAATTTGCAGAATTATTGACCTTGATAGAACTTGGAGTTGTGTTTGGATTTGACAATGCCTGATAAAATAGGGGCTATTTATGGGTTTGGGTTGCAGAAGTTACTATTATTATATTTTTGCCATTATGTTGGAAACAAGGATGAAGCTGGAAGGGGCTGGTTGGTTGTGAGTGCAGGAGCAACATCCCATAAAGTCATTAAAATATGAAAAGTGCTTGTGAATCCACATTTGTGTAGAGAAATTTACTTTTACCATGGCCCATTCCTCTCTCAATAAAAGTGATCAAATTTAAATACCTGTGTACATATGCCTGCATGAAGTTGTTTTCCCTCAAGTTGGGTGAGACTAGAATATTTTATGATCTATGCACAACTGAGCAGTGAAGACAGGCCCTTAATGAATAGTGACCAGTGACAGAGAGCTACTTCCACGGGATAATCTAGTGTGGTGTGGTAGTGTACCGCTTCCTAGTGACAGCGGTCAGAGTTCAATTCCCACTGCTGTCTGTAAAGAGGTCATATATTCTCCCTGTGATCACGTACGGAGTAGGAAGTTCGGTAAGTTGAAGGCAAGCTCTATTGGCATTGGAAACATGAAACTTGCAGGCTGCTCAAAGTTCAAAGTACATTTATTATTGAAGTATGTATACATTATACAACCTTGAGATTTGTCTCCTCACAGGCAACCACAAAACAAGAAACTGAAAAAAAAATCATTTAAAGAAACACCAAATGTGCAGAGAGAGAGAGAGAGAGGGAGAAAAGAACAAACTGTGCAGAGAAAAAAAAATAAAGAAATGGCAGTTAGAATGGAAGAGAGTCCTCAGACATGAAGCCTGGAGCAGGCCCACAGCCTCAGCCTCAGTGCATCACATAGTGGAGTAAACGTGTGGAGCCTGGTGCAGTCAGAGCAGGCCCACAGCCTCAGTGAAGTGAAGAGCGGAGTGCAGTAAACGGTGTTGAGCAGCGAGCAGAACCGGCCTGACCCTCACCTCTGGTCCTGACATCTGGCCTTTTCAATCCAACTGGCCCGGAGTTTAAATTGTCCAAACATCAGGTGATTCCTTGCTCTTGGACCCATAGCTTCAATGTAGCTTCAAAATACACAACAAAAGAGTGCCCTCAAAATCCAACATAAGCATAGTATTCGAAGAGACTGTGTGCTTCATTGCCAAAAAGCACCTGGTTTAGTTTGATAAGAATGAGCAGGAAATTCAGGAGATAATTAACTGCAGACTTAAGTGTGGTTGGATTGGAAGCTTGAGGGAAAACAGCTCTACAGAAATCACGTAATAGATTAGACGGTGGATGGAAATATCACAGGATGTCCAGCAATTCCCTGTTATCAAAAATGTGTGTGGACCTTCAGTGTGGTCGAATCCATGCAAGGCCGAAACATTAAAGGGCCCACTCCACTGAGATGAGCTTAAAAAGTTCAGAACTGCAGACAGCATTGCAAGGAGGATGTTGAAACACTCTTCAACTGTGATTTTATCCTTGACATCTGAATTTCATTCCACAGACAATTTGTCCCATCCCTGGCTGATAAGAAACAAAAAAAGCTAACAAAAAGCCAATTGGAAAATCTGGACCAAATGTCATCACTGATGAAATTCGAAAACTTGGAGGAGAGGACTATCAGTCATAAATTTGAAGCCTTGTTTCCCACTTCTGGGAAAGGGCAGGACATTCCTGAAGAGCTCAGAAATACCGCAAGTGTGTCCTATTTCAAGGAAAGAGACAAAAACGACAACGATAACTTCCTACCGTGTGCGACTGCACAAATCATTACCAGAGTCCTCCTCAGCTTTCTCCTCCCAGTGGTCAGAAAGCTACTCTTCAGATTCTATCTGTCTGGAGGCAGACATGACCTGTATCAGAAGTCAATCCAAGGAGAGGGAGTGTTGTGAGGGTGAAGAGCAGAAGGAGCTCATCATCTCCCAACCTGCCCACTTTCCAGCTCCAGTCAAGCACTTGCTGCTCCACTTTTCTGTCTGTCTATCTACATCGGCCTCATCGCCTACCCCAAAATGTGTGGAAGTGGAGTGGAATCAATTCAACTTCAATTTCAGGTTTAATTGCCATTCAACCCTGTAAGGCCATAAGACCAAATATATATTTATATAGCTAAACAAAACAGTTTTTCTCCAGGAACAGGTTGCAAAAAACAGTGCATAGAGCCACACTCAGCACACATAGTTACGATCTCACATACAGCAACAAAAAAACAATATTAGCACAAGTCCCTGAGGGACATGAGGGACAAGAGAGATCGATGGTGTATGTGATATTGTCCGGGAGCCACATTTCTGCAAGAACAAATATTTAGCAGTTGCTCATCTCATGCTAATTTAGTATATAAAGGCAAAACAGCTTGTCTCGTGCTGGGTAACACCGATGGGAGGGTACAAAATGGATGGTATTTCCAGTGCACCCACCATGTCTCTGTTCTCTCTCACATCGCCTCTGGCACCTCCTCTCCTGCTGACTGTAGCAGGCGATGTCATGGCATGAAGTCCTGGTCCACTAAAACAATCGAGTCCACACCGCTCTCTGCCGTTGGTCTTGCCAATGAACCAAAGAACCAGATATTGTATTTTATATTACCAATGAGTAATTTAGTCACAAGAAAAACATTTGCACCATTTGCTGGACCCTGAGAGGCTGTTGTGACTGAGCATGCTGCTATCTTACCAGAATTTAGAAGGAATACTGAAGAAAATGACCAGCAATCAATTTGTAAAATATTGCATTTTAGATGTCCAGTCTCAATCAAGATATTAAGCAATGAGTAATAATTTATTAGATGTTCTGTCATTAGGAGGGGGTTCCTAGATCCAGAACAGAAACAAACAGACTATTTAGTGTTACGTACCCCATAACTGGGTCACTTACCAGAAAAGATAGAGAGGTCCGTTGAAGTCTGATGGTACTATTTTTAACAGTATTTATTGATAAAAATACACAAAAATACTATCAATGCAACCATACAGATAATATACGTCAACAATACTAAATCTAAAAGTGAGGGTATAATAATAATCAATAAGAAATAGCTCTGTCATTGTCTAGGGGATAATGTATTGTCCGATGGAAATATAAAAGTCACTCAAGTTCATGCAGGCTGCAGCCTTTGGTTGGAGTCAAGAGAGAGAGTTTAAAACTTGCCCATTCCTTTTATGATGTCAATCCTTCGAGAGTCGTTGGGGCTGATTTCTCCTTTGTTTTAGCTAAAGCCGTTTTTCCGTGGTAAGGCCCACCAATTCTGAGGCAAATGGAAAAGGACGCACGTGGGCTTTCCCCCGGCTGTCGCTATTACGCTATTACGAGATTTCTAGCGTTTCTTCTGGTGTGTCTAAAGGGGCCGTTCCCCAGACCCTCTTTTATCCCCACTCACGGGGTCTCAGATGTCAATTAGGGTGGAATGATGCCATCCCCCAACCAGCCCACGTTGCCTGAGGGCTTCCACGAAGCACAGTACTCAATACACAATTCCGTCTCCAAGAGACAATGGCCGTTTCCCTTGGCTTTGTATCGCTGAGGGGCCAGGACATTCCAAACGTCTCTCTCTCATTTCCTGGGTCTCCTGACCTGACTTAATAGCGATCTTGCGATTCTCAAAAAGGAGGGGGCACAGGCGTAACACCCCCATCGCAAAAAAACGAAGTAATACAGAGTCTTACAGGATTTTAGAATCTAACACAATACAAAAGTGTTTTTTTTTCTCTACAGAGTAATATGGTTATACATTCAATTCAGCATCTATTATATTGTCACTTCCTTTAATATCTCAACATCTTGTACCTTACTAAAGTCTTGTAGCATCAGACTCCAATTTTATAACCACCTATTTTTATTTCTTATTTTCTTTAGCAAACAAAAACTAAAGAGTTGTGATCTTAGCTTACATGTATACTACAAAAGTTGATGCAAATACTAATCTTTATGTTACTTTCAAACTTAACAGGCAAGCTTCCATGGGGGTTGTCTTTATTATTCACGTGCTTTGTCGAAATCCCTTAAAACCAGCTTCTGCTATTTAAAAATGGCGTTCCCATTAACTCTCACCTCTTTTCCGGTTAATTCCCACGTGGGGAGCTTGTGCACCCTGGCGAAATAGGCTTTCGTCCGCTCCTTTCATAGGAGTTATTTTATCAACAATGTGTTCCAGACTTAGACCATTTCCTGAATTTCCACCCAATTCTTTAATTTTACGCAAGTTGCTAGTTTTCTCTTCAGGACCCTTGAGGCTATTAGTTTTCAGTTTAAACTCTTTGTTCAAACAGCATTTCAAATTCTGCCTTTTTACACCACACTCTGGAATAACAATAGCGTGTGGGGCCCCTTTACCTTCCAACTCAACCTGTAATTGATTCACAGGCTTTGTGGTATCGAGCCATTGTCCCTGTAGCCTGGTTGCTGCTTCTGATATCAGTCCAGCCTTTAAATTTTCTTCATTCAATTTGAGAACTACACAGTTCCCTTTTCCTTCAATAATAATATTCACCCCACCACCTTTGATCTCCGCATTAACTTTTACCACACCTTCGAGCACAAACACCTGGGAACTCTCACTTCCCACTATTACCAAGGTTAACCCTTTTTTCACTGAACTAAGTCCATCTGACCCACAAGGATTGCATTCCTTTTCAACTGAATCAAATAACTCAGACTTTTTCTGAGCTCCATTAGTAGGTTCAGTACCACGTGCATCCACATCTGGGACACACTCAAATGGGACATTTGCCTCTTCCAGGCTTTCAATACCCATACCTGGTCCAAATTCTAAATTCCCCTGATCCTCCCTGCTACTCTCTGGGCAACTCCCTTCCGGAGTAAACTCAACCCCGCGGGCTGAAACAACCTCATCTGCCAACCCAGCAGACTTCTTCAAGGTAAGGGCACCTTTTTCATCTAGGACTGCCCTCATTTCATTATTGGGGACACCTTTAGAATTTTCCACTTCTTCAAACAGTTCTGCCAAACCAGACAGATCATCCATGTCCAACCCTGGACCTTTTAACAGCTTTATCTGTTTCTCATCTTTATTTCGTGCCTCTAGAACTTTTCTCCTCGCTTTAGAGGTCTACCTCCCCTCCCTTACTCTCTTTCACTTTACTACTCTTAGTTTTACCACCCTCTAAACCCTCATGGTACAGGGTCGGTAAAAACGTCTCGGCCAACTCGATACTGGCCGGATTTAAACTGCTCTCGTTCTCAGCTGCCTTTCTCGACATGCTGCGAGTAATCGCGCATGCGGGATAGATCTTGGAATCTAGGGGTGGAGCCTCCACCGGCTGTCTCGTCAGCTTCATTGCTGACCAAACCTTACCACCGGCTAAATCGTTACCAAGAAGGACGTCCGCGTCAGTTCTCAGGAATTCTGATCGCACCCCCATTTCAACTGGTCCAGAGACTAGCTCACAATTCATAATGATCCTATGCAAGGGAACCATTTCCGTCCCTTTTCCTATTCCTTTCACAGCTACCATTCCCATCTTGCGACCAAAATCCAGTACCTTACTGCTAATTAATGACAGTTCTGCCCCCGTGTCTCTCCAGATTCGCACGGGAACTGGTGGGTCTCCCTCTCTCACAGACACGGTTCCGTTTGACATACAAGTCTCAGACCCTTCTCGTACCCTGTCTACCTGGGGCTCTCTTGTCGATTTACTGATTACCATGGCACATCCGATAGGGGCTGCTGCTTTCCCTTTTCCTGTCTCCTTCCTCGGAGCAAAGCACCTAGATGCAATATATCCCCCTTTCCACAATTAAAACAGGTCAAGCCGGGAACTCTCCTGCCATCTTGCCTCTCCTCCCCAATCTTACCACTAGCTCCCGGCGGGACCTCTGCCTCGGCTGGCGGGCTTTCTCTATCGCTCCCTCGGTCTCTCTGGTAACTTTTATTCGAGGAAAACTTTGTCTTGTGGGTTAGGGCATATTCATCCGCGAACCTAGCAAATTCGGAGATGGACTTATTCGGCTTCTCATTCAAATACATCCGGATATCCTCCGAAACACAACCTTTAAATTCCTCAATCAGAATTAACTCCCTGAGACGCCAAAAATCCTCTTCCACTATTTCTGCTGCACACCAACGATCCAAGAGCACACCCTTCCCATAGGCAAACTCGGTATACGTCTGATTCCACCCTTTCTTTAAATTTCTGAACTTTTGTCTATACGCCTCAGGTACCAATTCGTAAGTCCGGAGAATGGCCTCCTTTACTTCGGCATAATTCTCCGCTTCTCCCTCCTCCATGGACAACGCCGCATATGCTCGTTGTGCCTTCCCTTTTAACACACTTTGTAACAGCGCCACCCACTGCTCTTTGGGCCACTTCTAATTCACTGCCACCTTCGCAAAAAGCAAGAAATAACTATCAACATCCGTCTCCTCGAACGGAGGTACTAACCTCAACTCCCGACTGACATTAAACCGCTCCTCTCGGTCTGAACCTTGATCTCTTCGCTCTTGCCTTAACTTCTCCATCTCCAAGTCATGTTTCCTCTGTTTCTCTGCCTCCCTCTCCTTCTCGACTCTTTCCTTTTCTTTCTCAGCTCTCTCCCTCTCTTTTTCAGCTACTTTCAGCTGTTTTAACTGAATTTCATGCTCCCTTTGTTTCTCAGCCCGGTCCTGCTCTAACTCCTTTAGCTGGAGCTCATGCTCCCGTTGCTTCTCGGCTCTTGCTCTCTCTTTTTCAGTTGCTTCCAGCTGCTTTAATTTAATTTCATGTTCCAACCTTAATTTCTCCAACTCTAACTGAGCCATCCCATTGGCTGGTACCTTTTCAGGGATATTTTCCAATACCTCAGTTGCAAACACATTCTTCCCAATATAATACTGAGTTATTGCCCTTCGCACCTCCCGCTTTTTCATTGACAACCTCACCTCTGCGAGGTTTAATCCCTTCACCAAATTTATCAAGTCCGATTTGGTGGCCGCCTCTAGCGCCTCCAGAGTCGGGTTTTCTATAAATTCACCCACGTCCATTTTGCTGGTTTCCCATCTGGCTACCCGTGTAACCAGATCCAAGTTTGGACTTACAAGCCCGATTCACTGGCCTCCCAATTTGGTGTCAAATCCCGAGACGAGAACCCCAATTGTTACATACCCTGTAACTGGGTCACTTACCAGCAAAGATAGAGAGGTCCGTTGAAGTCTGATGGTACTATTTTTAACAGTATTTATTGATAAAAATACACAAAAATAATAGCAAAGCAAACATACAGATAGTATACATCGTCAATACTAAATCTAAAAGCGCGGATAATTAATAAGAAATCAATAAGAATAATAATAATAAGAAATAGCTCTATCGTTGTCTAGGGGATAATGTATTGTCCGATGGAAATATAAAAGTCACTCAAGTTCATGCAGGCTGCAGCCTTTGGTTGGAGTCAAGAGAGAGAGTTTAAAACTTGCCCATTCCTTTTATGATGTCAATCCTTCGAGAGTCGTTGGGGCTGATTTCTCCTTTGTTTTAGCTAAAGCCGTTCTTCTGTGGTAAGGCCCACCAATTCCGAGGCAAATGGAAAAGGACGCACGTGGGCTTTCCCCCGGCTGTCGCTATTACGCTATTACGAGATTTCTAGCGTTTCTTCTGGTGTGTCTAAAGGGGCCGTTCCCCAGACCCTCTTTTATCCCCACTCACGGGGTCTCAGATGTCAATTAGGGTGGAATGATGCCATCCCCCAACCAGCCCACGTTGCCTGAGGGCTTCCACGAAGCACAGTACTCAATACACAATACCGTCTCCAAGAGACAATGGCCGTTTCCCTTGGCTTTGTATCGCTGAGGGGCCAGGACATTCCAAACGTCTCTCTCTCATTTCCTGGGTCTCCTAACCTGAATTAATAGCGATCTTGCGATTCTCAAAAAGGAGGGGGCACAGGCGTAACATTAACAAATGGGAAGATCTCACTTGGTGATGGTAGTACTTAATTATTTGGTTAAAAATCAAGAGTTATATTGTCTAGTGTTTGTTATTTTCCAACAATTCAAACACAGTCCCCAGAATAGTGCAATAGGGACGTGTCAGCTTGCCAAAAAATCCTAACAAATATTTGCTGTTATGGGCATCTTTAACTATAATCATTTTGATCCTTTTTCATTTGAGGAATACTGGAACTAATCATAATTTTTTCAAGAAGTCTTGTATTATTTCAAATTATGGCTCGTAACTCTGCTTATCCCATGTACAGTAAATTATGTCCCCAAGCTCTTAATTTTGCTCCATTTCCTTTCCAGATGGATCTTCTTTGAAGTTTAACCATAAGTAATGAGAAAGTATGAATGTTTCATGATCCTTTTTTTGTGACTTTTATCTTCTTTGCTAGGTCATCCACTTTTATTCAACTTGGAAATCCCTATTTAACATCTTATATTCGTTTAAGGTTGACTCTAATTGTAACCTTTTCTTAAAAAAATGTGATTGGTTTCAAAGTGAACTTTTTTAAGCTTTTTGACTGAGAAAAATATACCTTCCAGAGAAGAGATTCAGAAGGGAGTTTCTTTGCCTAAAAATTCTACTGTACATTCATGGATAGAGCATTGGACATTGAGCACCAGAATGTAAACAGGTAGAGAATCATGGGCTCCTATATTGGTTAGAAGTCAGTCTACCTACCATGTGTGATTCACAGCAAGTCCCAAGTTCTACCTACCAGTCTTTCTCTACAATTTTTTTTCCCACCATTTACTTCTCTATGACTCTAAGCTTGCTTTTATAGGTCGGAACATAGAATATTAAAATTGGGCATAATGTTACAACCTTATAAAACCCATTAGATGGTACTTTGGATTATTGCATGCATTTCTGGTTGTCACACTGTAGGAACAAGATTCACCAGGATGTTGCCTAGATTGGAGGGCTTTAGTTATGGGGAGAGACTGGTTAGGCTGGGTTTGCTTTCCCTGGAATAAAGGAAGCTGAGGGTTGTCCTGATAGAGATATGTAAAATTAGAAGCGTAGACAGGAGAGATGGTCAGAGTCTTTTTCCCCTTTAAAAAGGGATCATTAACAGGACGATATAGGTTTAAGGTAAGAAGAGGATTTGAGGACATATTTTTAATGCAGAGAGTGATTGATATCTGGAACTCTGCTGTGCTATATCATTCTTAATTCTCCGATTTTTAAACATCCTACAGAAGGACCAGTCTCTCATTATCTACTTTGTCTGGGTCCCTCACCTCTAAGCTTTCTTTTCCTGAAATAGAACAGTACCAGCTTTCGTATTTATCCTTGTAACGGTAATCCCAATCACTTCAGGCTTTGGCCAGCAATGACCTTTATTGTCTCAGAAGTCCGAAGCGTGAAAATGTGCCACTTGGTATTATTTTCTGAGATAGGGTTTGGGGCTCTGTTGGGAAAGGTCCTACTGGGCTGGCTCTGTGGGTGGGTTTAGTGGATGGGGTGATGCTCGGACTGCAGCAGAGTTCAGCATTTTGAAATAAAAGTGGAAGTGGAGCGGATCAAAGCAATTTTGGAATAAAATCAGAAAGTAAGAAAACACAGTGAGATAGGAAGCAGCTGTGGGGGGAGAAACCAAGTGAATATTTCACAGCAATGAACCAGCCCTGTTGATTATTTCCAGGGCTCTTTTCCCTTTTTGTTTCTGATTTCTAGTATCTGCAGTTTAATTTTGAATTACTGGGCATCTTTGATTATGTAGGAAGGAACCACATGATGGATCTGCACTGGTATTGTAGTGAGGGTGAGGGACCCTCAGCAGGACTGAGGAGCAGAATATGTGATGTGGTAATGGAGGTGGAGATTGCGTTCAGGAGCAGGACTGGGAGAGTCAGTGGGCTGAGGGTTCAGGGCTTGGATGAATAACTGGGGAAAACAGTAGATCAATGTAAAGGCTTTAAGGGATCTGAGAAAGGAAGCTTAGGTTTCCCTTAAATACCTCACAAGGAGTTTTACATAGGAATAATGTTATTCTTTGTGTCCCTGATGCAGAGAGTGATGGGCTCAGTCTGCCTCATGCCTGAAAGTGAATTTCCAGAGTGATATGAAGCAGCTTGGAAGCCACTGTCATTGCATTTCAGTTTTGGGAGAAATTATTTTTAATTTTATGTTGAACCAGTTCATGGTTTGGAATTTAATTTGTGGCCTATAATCTTTCCCTTCCGTTGGAAGCATCCACTCTTTATCATGTCAGAATGCGGTTTGATTCATCCAACTCAAATTTGACTTTAATGGTTCTCAAATAAATTGGACCATATGCCAGCAGTTCACAACCAAAGTTCAAAACTCTATGCTTAAGTGATGTTCTGATGGTCTAATGAGCTAAAACTTCTGTATTAATGAACTGTAATGTAAAAGAGTTGCTGTTTGTTCAAGAGACAGCTTCTGTTCCCACGTTAATCATAGCTCTGCACTGATACTCAGTGCCTAATGACTAGCAACATTGACCGACAATGAACATGGAGGGGAAAACAAGGGGCTGTCAGACGTTGATCAGATTTTGCAAAGTGAGTGCAGAGGTGCTGCTGACCAAGCTCCTCTGTCAGCTTTTCAGGCAGCAGCCCACCACTGGACCCCAAGCTCCAAATGTAAACTGTGAGTTTATTGGAAGTTCCCAGTATTTTGTTTGCTGGGGTATCTCCTCACAGTCCTGTGCCTGGTTCAACCTGCTGCAGGATCAGTGAAGCATTTCACTTGGATGGACTTTATTATAGTTGCAAGAATCGAAGGTAAGAGTAAGCTGTTACTGTTATAAATTCTTTGTGTTTGGAGGGATGACTTCAGTTATTCAAGACTTCTAAATGTCATCTTATTGTTTTTAACCTTGCATTTTGTTTTTAATAGGTTTTGAATATCAGGACTGAAATCCTTGGAAATCAAAGAAATCTCATTGTACTGTGCAGATGTCTAGGCAGATATTTATAGCTATAGGGCCTAATACATTTGCACAGTATTGTAGGTTCTGAAAACCTTACATAAAATCAAAAAATGCTGGGAACAACCAGTAGTGTAGTCAGACAGTTTTTATGAAAAGAGAAACAGAGCTAACATCTCAGGTTTAAGATCCTTCATCAGAACTTTAATGTCTAAAATGAAAGCTGTTTGACCTGAAATATTAACTCAGTTTCTCTTTCCACAGGTGCTGCTTGACTTGGTGAGTGTTTGCAACATTTTCTGTTAATGATTTGACAAATGGCAAACCAGGCAGCATAATCCTGCCATTGGTCAAATTTGTTCAGAGGACTTCCATTATCGGTGCTTGTTCTGGCCTGTCCCAAGCATGTTGTACAACACTGGAGCTCTCCACAGCTTGGTTGCTTTCTTCCAGCAAGCCTTTCTTCATAGTCTCGGATAATTGAAATAGTGGAAGTTGCTGCGTTTAATGACGTAAGTGGACAACCTGTACCTCTTCTTCATATCTGTGCCACTGTGTGACCTGTCACGTTCATCAAAGTACGTGTAACTGCTCTCTGCTTTTGCTTCAGATGACTAAACCTCAACAGTTTACCGATCCTGGCCAACCTATGCTTGTGCTGGTAAAGTCTTGTTCTGTGTTGGCTGTGGGAGTTGCTGTTGAGGGTTACCTATGTCATTTGGCTACAGTGAATATAAACAAACAACTGAGATGAGAAAATCTTCAGATGCTGGAAATCCAAGCAGCACACACACAAAATACTGGAGGAACTCAGCAGGCCAGGCAGCATCTATGGACAAGAGTACTGATGAAGGGTCGACTGTCTACTCTTTTCCATTGATGCTGCCTGGCCTGCTGAGTTCCTCCAGCATTGTGTCTGTGTTGCAGCACTTGGAGAGTCACTGTTGTGCACCTGCCCACTTTTCTTGCTATGTCTCTGAGTTAAGGCAATTTCGAACTGGGAGGTTGTCCTAGGATCTACTAAATTCTCTGTACCCATACATTTATGCAGTTGGACCCCCAGGATGGGAAGATCTTCAGCTGACAAAAACCCTAGGATGCTTGGTAACAGCTTCTTCCATGTTAGTTCAGCTGGGTACTCTCCTTCCATTACAGGACTATATTGAATACTCGGATAATAAAAACATTGGGAATATACTGTTAATCCGGAAGGTGACCAAGAGCAGGAACTGATGGTTCAGAAGTTGTGAAAAAAATGTAGTTAGATCTATAAAATGATTGTACTCCAGTGATGATTAGAAGTGTTTCTGAAGAAATTGGTAGACAAGATGAGAAGGTGAATAAACGTATGTGTTTGCAATCGATAGGGGCAAGTTAGTTTCTTATGTTGGCTATCTCTTCGACATTGATTTGAAAACCAAAAAAACAAGGTTTTCTGAATGTCAAGCTGAAATTCGCTTCATATTTCTGTTATTTTGAAATTTCAGAATCAAATAGTCACCATTTCTCTCTAAATGGAGAACAGCGAGTGACATCTGCAGAAATTGGCAACTATAGTGGTGTCAAAAGGTGTCAGGCTTAGCTTCTAATGGTTATATATGAAAGCTTTCAAGAAAACTCTACAGTGTTATGTTTGTGTCATGTTTTTGGACATAAAAAATATACTCCATCCAAAGTCCTAAGGTGTATAGTTTGGAAACAGATGCGTTCACAAGACAGTCTCATGTGTGCTGGCAAACTGTGTAGACAATAGAACAAAGTTAATTGGCCTACGTTGAAATAGGCAAAATATTTTCAGTTGAGATATTTTGCACCATTTCAGTAGATATCACGGAAGATTCCAGACTGGTTATTTTGCTAGCTGAGTTTACCTTCATGTGGAGAAGCAGCAAAGACTGAAGGGTCAGCTGTTTGGTCAAGTCCTGATCCTTTCTTTGTTCTTCAAAGATGAATGAATAAATCAAAAACGATGAGAGGGAACAACAGTTGCTACCATTTTTTTTCTAATCCCGTTAAGAGATATGATTATCATTCAGGAGCTGATTTGGATAAAATGATTAGTTTTTCCTCATTTACAAATATAATGATCCTGCAGTCACATTCATCATTCATTTTACTTCCATTGCTTTACTTCTGATGTTTTACTTAAAATAATAGATCTGCAAAAGACTGTGTGTAAATTCTTTGACTGGACATGCGGTTATAATGGATCATGGAAGTTACATCCCATGGCGCCTCAGTTGCTCCAGGTTGACTGTGGATGTTGTGACCTAGCTGTTGAAGTTGATACGCGAGCCAGGGCAAAACAATAAGGAGAGGAAGTTGCTGCCCATTCAGCAGGTTTCCACCTCCATGTAGCTGATGAACCCAAAAGAATGGCAGAGACCAATAAAGTTTAGTATAGCAGCGTCACAGGATTTGCCAATTAGTGTTGAACTCAATGTGGGACTACCTCAGGAACTCCAGCTCCGGATTTTTCCTCAGGGTTTTCTCCCGAATCCGTACTCACGAATGGGTACAGCTGCGTGGCAGCGGAGGTTTGTGATCAGTGACTTCCTTCTCCTAGATGAGCAGCCAGTCACAGCTGATGAGCCTTCTTCCCAAAGTGACTGGTTTTAAGGCATCAGAATCCTGCCTTTGCCCCTTTCCCTGTCAGTAAAATCAGTTCCACAGCACTTAGTGGCTGAGCCACAAGTAAAGGCCAGGAGCTGAACTTGTCAGAGGCTAGTTGAGATGCACACCATTGGGAGCGTTAATAGGTAGTGGGAGCTTGTCCTCATTAGCACCCTCAGCTATAACAACCTGCACTTTTATTGGCACTGTATACAGGAGTTATGTTCCATTTCTTGCAAATGCAATGTTTTTGTGTCTGGAAATATTTTATGTAGAAATGAATTTATGAAACAAACGTTGATTTACAGGTACAATGATAAATTGATCATGGAAATTGATGAGAAAATCATCTCACACAGTAATGAAAGCAGATAAATGATTTCAGCATGAAAAACATTTACTGGAGCTGGGACAATTGATCTCCTTTGATAAGTGTGAAGTTGTGTAGTCTTAGATGCTCAGGAAAATCAGTTTCAATTGGAGTATAAACAGTAATTCACTCAATCGAATGCATTGATCAATTTCAGATATTCTAACTGAACTCTGTTTCCATTCCAGTTACTATGAGGACAGGTTGCTTGCAAGAATGTTTTTCTTTTAACATTTTTGTGAGACCCTCCCTTGGTCAGGGTCTACCATGGATGTTGTGTCCCAGCTGTCTACGTGATAGACAAGACAGGTAAGGATGATATGAAGAGCACCACCCCCACCCCACTCCCCACCCCACACAGCTGATGAATCCAAAGGAATGCAGAGACTACTACAGTTCGGCACTAGTGGTGTTGCAGGAGTTGCCAGCGGAGTATTAAAATCAGAGTTATCCTTCTCCGAGATGAGCTGCCAACTACGGCTGGTGAGCATTTTAAGGTGCCAGTAACCCACCTTTGCTCCTTCTCCTGTCAGTAGAAACAGGACCGCTGTGCTTAGTGTTAGTTAGTTAAAGTCTGTCCTGAGCCATCTAGGCTCATCAGGCTGGTGCTTATTCCGGTTTCCATGGAGCATCTCGTACTCTGAGAGTTTGAGACTTCCCCCCTTGATAGGACACGAGGTTAGCCCCTAGCATTTTGCTGGTACCCATTTTCAGCTGGGTGGACTGGAGCAATATGTGGTTAAGTGCCTTGCTCAAGGACACAACACATTGCCTCGGCTGGGGCTTGAACTCACGACCTTTAGATTGCTAGTCCAACGCCTTAACCACTTGGCCACATGCCACAGCTGTGCTCAGTGGCTAAACCACAAATGAAGGCCAGGAGGTGAACTTGGTTGTCAGAGACTCTTTGAGACGCATGCCATTGGGAGCACTTCACAAGTAGTAGGAGCTTATCTCCACTACTGTCCCCAGCTATTACAACTTTAAGGAACCCCTGTTGGAACAGGAGAGACAGATTCATATGTACCTTCACCCAAGAGTAATAGTGTTCCCAGCACGTCCCCAGGAATGGGACATTCTTTAGAGGTAGTGCCGATGGAAAGGACAAAGTTTGCAATCGATCACCAGATGCGGTACAGCATTTCCAAGCTTAGTGGTGTCATCACTGATTAATTGGACTCTTAAAAACTCTCACTTGTTCCTCAAACACACTTTAGTTTCTTGTGCGTAGCCCCATCACCAAAATTTTCTGAAGTCAAAACAGACAAATGCCAATTTTATACAGAATTGATGAGAAGTTATGGATATTGATCATATGGTAAACTGTGAAAGTTCAAGCTTTTTACTTGTAATCACCATTCACAATCAAGGTACTAAGTGTCAATAGAATTTACAAGCTAACAACTGACAATACTATGACATTAGTAAAATATTATGCTTTAGTTGGGGTGTGTGTCTTGCATCTTTCAATTACATCTTCATTGTTTCCCATTATGCCAAATGGCTCCATCCCCTGATGTGCTCTACAAAGACCTTTCTTCAAAGATCTTCCTTGTTTAGGCAGACTGCATAGCATCTATCTAACCTAGGCATTATGCTACTCCTTGCCTTGCTACAATTCCCACCCTGGGATAGTGGGAGTGTCTGAGGCAGGTTGCCAGGTGTCAGATATTGGTCACAGGAAGATTCTGTGAGAATGTATTCAAGGAGTCAACAGGGAGAAAGGCCGAGTTTGCAGAAGGTCATCGGCAACATCACTGTGTTTTCCAGAGGACTTTAGTAGTGGGTCAGTGTTCACAAGAACTCCCTGCAAATGGCATTTTCACTCATGCCATTGTACAGATGCACAGTAGAGAGCATCCTAACCAGCTGATTCACTGTTTGATACGGAAACTGCCCGGTGATGGACTGGAAGGCTCTACAGTGGTAGTCAAAACTGCCTGATGCATCACAGGCACCACCCAGCCACCATCAAGGACATACGTTGAGAAATAAACACAAAGTACTCTGCAGATGCTGTGGTCAAATCAGGACGTACAAACAAGCTGGATGAACTCAGCAGGTCGGGCAGTATCCGTTGAAAGGAGCAATCAACGTTTTGGGCCGAGACCCTTCATCAGGACTAAAGAAGGAGGGGGCAGGGGCCCTATAAAGAAGGTGGGGGGAGGATGGAATGTGCCAGGTGAAAAACCAATCAGAGGAAAGATCAAGGGGTGGGGGAAGGAAAGCAGGGAGGGGATAGGCAGGAGAGGTGAAGAAGGAATCTAAGGGGAAAGCACCATGGGTAGTAGAAGAAGGCAGAGTCAGGAGAGAGGTGATAGGCAGCTAGAAGAGGAGACAGAGTGAAAGTGGGATGGGGGAAGGGAGAGGGAGTGAATTATCGGAAGTTGGAGAATTCGATGTTCATACCAAGGGACTGGAGACTACCCAGACGGTATATGAGGTGTTGTTCCTCCAACCGAAGTTTGGCCTCATCATGGCAGTAGAGGAGGCCATGTATGGACATATCCGAATGGGAATGTGAAGGAGAGTTGAAGTGAGTGGCAACCAGGAGATCCTGTCTGTTGTGGCGGACGGAGTGTAGGTGCTCGACGAAGCGGTCCCCCAATCTGCGTCAGGTCTCTCCGATGTAGAGGAGGCCGCACCAGGAGCACCGGATGCAATAGATGACCAGCCTCCAGATCCAGCATATTATCCTCTGCAACTTCCGCCACCTTCAACAGGACCCCACCACTAAGCACATCTTTCCCTCTCTACCCCTATCTGCTTTTCTCAGGGATCGTTCCCTCCGCGACTGCCTGGTCCACACGTCCCTCCCCACAGATCTCCCACCTGGTACCTTTCCCTGCAAACGTAAGTGCTACACCTGTCCCTACACCTCCTCTCTTACCACCATTCAGGGCCCCAAACTGTCCTTCCAGGTGAGGCAACACTTCGCTTGTGAGTCTGTTGGGGTAATCTATTGCATCCAGTGCTCCCGTTGTGGCCTCCTCTACATCGGCGAGACCTGACGCAGATTGGGAGACCGCTTCGTCGAGCACCTACGCTCCGACCGCCACAACAGACAGGATCTCCCGGTTGCCACCCACTTCAACTCTCCTTCACGTTCCCATTCGGATATGTCCATACATGGCCTTCTCTACTGCCATGATGAGGCCAAACTTCGGTTGGAGGAACAACATCTCCTATACCATCTGGGTAGTCTCCAGCCCCTTGGTATGAACATCGAATTCTCCAACTTCCAGTAATTCACTCCCTCTCCCTTCCCCCATCCCACCTTCACTCTGTCTCCTCTTCTAGCTGCCTATCACCTCTCTCGTGATTCTGCCTTCCTCTACTACCCATAGTGCTTTCCCCTTAGATTCCTTCTTCACCTCTCCTGCCTATCCCCTCCCTGCTTTCCCTCCCCCACCCCTTGATCTTTCCTCTGATTGGTTTTTCACCCTCTCCCCACCTTCTTTATAGGGCCCCTGACCCCTCCTTCTTTAGTCCTGATGAAGGGTCTCGGCCCGAAACGTTGACTGCTCCTTTCAGCGGATGCTGCCTGACCTGCTGAATTCATCCAGCTTGTTTGTATGTCATACATTGAGAAAGGTGCCAGAAAAGGGCCAGTGACATCATGAAGGATCCCACCACCCTGTTATAGACTGCTTGTCCCACTCCCCTCAGAAGGCAAGCTATGTAGCATCCACGCCAGGAAGGCCAGACTCAAAAATAATTATTTTCCCCAAGTAGTAAGGCCCCACAAGCTCCACCACTACTTTATTATTTCCCGAAAGTCACCTTATGTACAGCATTGTGTCACTTTATAAATCTGGGATCAATCTATGGATAGTATATAAGCTTTCCTATGTAGTTATATTTATTGTGTGTGTTATTACAAAGAAAAGGGATAGGACATAGAGTTGTGGATGTAAGTGAACTGTATGAGGCCCTAGTAGGAGAAATATTTGATTCAACAGGTAATGGTAGTAAAGTGGTAATTTTTTACAACCCTTGTGGAAAGCTGTTGATTGATTTGTTGGAAAGTGTATGTAGCTCTTGCTCACTAAGGGTTATGTGGTGTGATGATTTTAACACACATAGTTCACTCTGGGGTTGTTCGTGGAATGATGGTAATGGTTTAATTGTAGAAGAATTTTTAGATATTTCCCATCTTGTGTGTCTTAATGATGGGAGGGGTATAAGATTCAATGTTCATAGTAGTTCTGAAACTGCTGTAGATTTTAGTTTTGAACATTCTGGCTGGAGTGAGTGAGTGGGATGTCATGGGAGATGAAACATTGGGGAGTGATCATTTTCCTATGTTTATAAGCTTGGCTTTGGATTTATATAGCGGACAGGAGGCCGCTTTTAGGAAGTGGAATTTTGGTAAAGCAAATTGGGAGAAGTTTAAGGTTTTATGTGATGAATGTCTGTCAGGGCTGGATGTTGAGGATGATATGGATTTCCGTAATGAAATGTTATGTCACATTATTCATCAAACTGCGGTGGAAGTGATTTCTATTAAAAAGGACGTTAATAGGAGAACGGTTGTACCGTGTTGCACTGAGGGGTGTGAAGAGGCAATTAGGGAGCGAAATAAGGTTTTTAGGAAAGTTAAGAAGTATTGCTTTCCAAGTGACCTTATAAAGTATAGAAGAGCAGAAGCTGTATTGAGGAAAGTGGTGAAGGTTGCGAAAAAGGTTTACCGGAGCTCATGTTGTGGTAGTATTAAATTAAGGGATATTAAACTTGGAGATATTTGGGGAATGATTAAGAAAATCAGTGGGGGGGGGGGGGGTAATGGTATTCAAAGGGCTAATTACATTCCTGTATTGATTGAAGGAGGTAATACGACTGTTACTGAAATAGAGAAGGCAAAGTTAATGGCTCGGTCATTTGCTGCAATTCATTATCAAGATAATTTAAAGGAAGAGGCTAAACATTGTAGGGAATACCCTGACGAGCTGGAAGCCAGCTGTAGCAGTGATAGTATTAGTAATGTAGAGTTTTCTTTGTGTGAGTTTAAGAAAGCAATTAATCGTACAGGTCAGACAGTGCTACAAAAGAATGATATATGTTCTTGTATGCTTAAACATATGGCTGACAACTCTCGAGATAATATTAAATGTTTTGAATCTTATTTGGAGTTTAGGCCATCTTCCCTCCTCATGGAAAATGGCAGTAGTGGCGCCTGTTCTAAAACCTGGGAAACCCCCATCGGATCCTAGTTATAAACCAGTATCGTTATCATCCCATTTGTGTAAACTTATGAATGTTTGATAATAGAGTGGTTGAATTATATTTTGGAAAAAAAAGTGATATAGCATTTTATCAGAGCGGATTTCAGAAGGATAGAATGACATTGGATTCAGTTTTATGCTTGGAAGATGATGTTAGGAAAGCACAGGTAAATGAAGAAGTTGTCATAGCAGTATTTTTTAACATTGAAAAAGCATATGTTATAGAGGGAAGGTCTTTTGATTAAATTATGGAATTTAAGAGTGAGAGAAAGGCTATATAATATTTTCTGACTTTTTTTATTTGGATAGTTAATGCAGGTAAGAGTGGGGAAGGTATATTCGGGCTGCTATGAGATAGCAAATGGGACCCCACAAGGCAGTATCTGTAGCCCTTTAATGCATAATATTATGATTAATGATATTTTCTCTGAGATAGGTATTGAGGTGGGTAAATCTCTGCATGCAGATGATGGAGCTTCATAGATTAAAGGTAGAAATTTCAATTTAACTATATATAGGTTGTAATTAGCGATTAATAAGGTCAAACAGTGGGCAAATAGAGGGGGATTTAAACTTTCAGTAGCTAAAACACAAGTTATGTATTTTACAAAGAGGATCAATAGACCTGCACTGATTAGAAATTATATGGTCAAAACTCTGAAGAAGTGTCAGTGCTAAGATTTCTTGACATATGGATGGATAATCTCTCTCTCTCTCTTCGGCTGTCCATCGATTTCGATGTTGACTGTGCTGAGAGTTCAGTCTCTGCAGGCACGTTTATGGGCCACAAGACCAGCATTGGATCAGCACTGTCTCCCACATCGGTTGCATTGTGATTTGAGTGGTCTAGCACCGAATGTCTGCGTTCATGACCTGCTTCATATTTCTTCTGCCTTTTCTCCTTGATAGTTGGGATTGACTTCTTGACAACGTAGCACCAACTTCTTCTGTCCAAAGCATCTTTCTCCCAGGTGTTGACATTCATGTCAGTGTTCTTCAAATGGTGCTTGAGCACATCTTTGTAGCGCAGCTTCTGACCACCATGCTTCCTCTTCCCTTCATGTAGCTCACCATAGAAAATAGCTTTGGGTATATGATCATTGCTCATTCTTGTGACATGACCAGTTCAACGCAGCTGAGAAGCTGTGATGAGTGATTCTGCGCTGACTGTCCCAGCACTTTTGAGCATCTCCTCATCTGGTACCCTCTCTTGCCACTTGATGTATAATATTTGGCGTAAATACCTGAGTTGTGTCTTGGTCAATTTCTTGATGTGCTTCCGATACAATATCATCATTTCAGTTGAATAAAGCAGAGATGGTAAAACAGCTGTGTTATACACTTTGACCTTGGTTGCCATTTTAATGTCATGGCGCGACCAAAGTCGCTTCTGCAAAGCACCAAAGACTGTTGTAGCTGATTGAATTCTCCTCTCAACTTCCAGATCTGATGAGTTGGTGTTGGTCACAGCGCTTCCTAAGTATGGGAAAGAGTCAGAACAGTTCAGCGCTACCCCATTGACCGATATGACTGGTGGTTGGGTCTCACTGGACTACACAGAGGAGGCTGGTACAGAAGTTCGGTTTTGGAGACATTGATTGTTAGGCTAAAAAGAGTGGCAGCAAACGAGAAGCAGTCGACAATTTCTTGAATCATGTTAACATCAGTAGCAACCAGGGCTGAGTCATCTGCATACAGAAGCTCTCTGACACCTATCTCTCTTGATTTGGTGAGTCTTTGAGTCTGGACAGGTTGAACAATTTTCCATCTGAATGAATCCTGATGTAGACGCCTTTGTCCAAATTATGGCCCATTATTTCCAAAACTGCAGCAAGATAATAAACTGATGTGGAAGCACCATATCACTAAAATATTTGACAAATGTAAAGGGGCATTAAATATCCTTAGATGTCTGTATGGGTATTCTTGGGCTTCTATACAAAAATCTCTGTCGACCATTTATATTTGTTTAATTAGATCTGTACTTGATTATGGCTGTGTGGCTTATGGATCAGCTTCATCTTCAAATGTAAGCTGTTTGGATATGATACAAACACAGGCTTTAAGTCTGTGTTGTGGTGCAGTAAAGTCAGCTGTTTTAGTTTACTGGTTGAAAGGGGACAATTACCCTTACAGTTGCGGAGGATGAAGTTGTTGTTAACATATTGGATTAATTTGAGGGGGCAGAGAAATGATCACCCTGTTAAAAGTGTGTTGGAAGACTTGGAAACATCACAAGAAGAGTGTTTTTAGTTTTGGGTGGTTGGGTTCTTAACACGCTAGGAATGTGGATTTGCTGGATTAGGCAACTTCTCCCACTGTAGCTTTCTCGGTAACCCCACCTTGGTTTTTTCCAACTACTTTAGTTAATTTTAGATTACATGATTTAATGAAGTCTAAAGGATCCTGATGTGCCTGAGGGAATGCTGGTTCATCAATATGTTAAGGAAAATTATTGCGATATGTTAACTATTTTTACTGATGGATCAAAATATATTTTAACAGGGAATGTTGGTGTGGGTGTTTCTGTGCTGAATTACAGGTAACAATAAACACACATCTTACTAACCATCTATCAGTATATACCACAGAAGTGGTTACCTTCATTTTGGGCTTACAGTCGATGAAGGAAATTTGTCCCTGCAAAGTTGTAATTTGTTCAAATTGTTTTGCGGTTTTGATGAGTCTTATAACAGGCCATTCTAGCAGTAGGTCTGATTTACTGCTGGAAGCTCTTCAAACGTTATTTCATATTCAAAGTATTGGTTTAAATGTCCTCTTCTTATGGGTCCCAGCACATAGAGGTGTTGAGGGGAATGAGTGGTTTGATTGTTTGGCCAAAAATCTGTTAAAAGATTAGCTGTGGATATAGACCTTCCACTTAACAAATCAGAAGCTAAAGGGTTGGTGGGGCTAAGAATGTGAGGATTATAGAAACATAGAAACATAGAAAACCTACAGCACAATACAGGCCCTTTGGCCCACAAAGCTGTGCCAAACATGTCCCTACCTTAGAGCTACCTAGGCTTTACCCATGGCCCTCTATTTTTCTAAGCTCCATGTAGCCATCTAGGAGTCTCTTAAAAACCCCTATTGGTTCCACCTTCACCATCGCCGCCGGCAGCCCGTTCCGTGCACTCACCAATCTCTGAGTAAAAAACTTACCCTACATCTCCTCTGTACCTACTTCCAAGCACCTTAAAACTATGCCCTCTCGTGCTAGCCATTCCAGCCCTGGGGAAAAGCCTCTGACTATCCACACAATCAATACCTCTCATTATCTCGTGTACCTCTATCAGGTCACCTCTCATCTTCCGTTGCTCCAAGGAGAAAAGGCTGAGTTCACTCAACCTATTCTCGTAAAGCATGCTCCCCAATCCAGGCGACATCCTTGTAAATCTCCTCTGTACCCTTTCTATGGTTTCCATGTCCTTCCTGTAGTGAGGCGACCAGAACTGAGCACAGTACACCAAGTGGGGTCTGACCAGGGTCCTATATAGCTGCAACATTATCTCTCGGCTCTTAAACTCAGTCACACGATTGATGAAAGCCAATGCACCATATACCTTCTTATCCACAGAGTTAACCTGTATAGCAGATTTGAGTGTCCTATGGACTCAGACCCCAAGATCCCTCTGATCCTGCACACTGCCAGGAGTCTTACCATTAATGCTATATTCTGCCATCATAATTGACCTACCAAAATGAACCATCATGCACTTATCTGGGTTGAACTCCATCTGCCACTTCTCAGCCCAGTTTTGCATCCTAACAATGTCCCATTGTAACTTCTGACAGCCCTCCACACTTTCCACAACACCCTCAGCCTTTGTGTCATCAGCAAATTTACTAACTCATCCCTCCACTTCCTCATCCAGGTTATTTATAAACATCACGACGAGTAGGGGGTCCCAGAACAGATCCCTGAGGCACTCCACTGGTGACCGACTTCCATGCCGAATATGACCCGTCTACAACCATTCTTTGCCTTCTGTGGACAAGCCAGTTCTGGATCCACAAAGCAATTTCCCCTTGGATCCCATGCTTCCTTACTTTCTCAATAAGTTTTGCATGGGGTACCTTATCAAATGCCTTGCTAAAATCCATATACACTACATATACGGCTCTACCTTCATCAATGTGTTTAGTCACATCCTCAAAAATTTCAGTCAGGTTCATAATGCATGACCTGCCTTTGACAAAGCCATGCTGAATATTTTGCCTCTCATATTTTGCCTCTCCAAATGTTCATAAATCCTGCCTCTCAGGATCTTCTCCGTCAACTTACCAACCACTGAAGTAAGACTCACTGGCCTACAACTTCCTGGGCTGTCTCTACTCCCTTTCTTGAATAAGGGGAAAACATCCGCAACCCTTCAATCCTCCCGAACCTCTCCTATCCTCATTGATGATACAAAGATCATTGCCAGAGGCTCAGCAATCTCCTCCCTCGCTTCCCATGATAGCCTGGGGTACATCCCATCCGTTCCAGTGACTTATCCACTTGATGCTTTCCAAAAACTCCAGCACATCCTCTTCACCCAATGGTGGAGAGAGGGAGTAGCAGGTTAAGGCCACACACCAACCAGCCCCACCCTTGGGTAAACCCCAGTACACACTGATACCGAGACCTCCCAGAAGAGAGGAAGGGGTCCTTGTCTGGCTTGGAGGAGTCTTTGCCCACTGGTGCCAGAATCAGGCTGGTTCTCCCGAGCACCAACATCTACTGTTGGTGTGTCCTCACACGGTGTACACTTTATGCTCTCTGGTGGCACTTACCCAGCTCCGGGACTTTGGCCTCCAGTCGACACCAGCTCTTTTGGGGCCACCACCCGACTCAGGGGCGCCCATGTTGTGGGTGGCTTGGGCTGTGGGGGGGGGGGTCTCAATTGGCCCTTTATGCCACTGTCAGTGGTCCCAGGGGGAAACACTAGGTGTGTCTCTGTCCAGTGCTTGGGTCCAGCAGGTCTGAGGGAGTAAGGACCCTCAACCCCCTCACAATGTAGGATGGTTTGGCCCCGTGGGTCCCTCTGCTGGTGGACACCCCAGCAGGTGATGTCATGGTCTCCAACCATCCAGGAATTTGTCCACAGATCTCCTGTGTTGCAGCATCTGAATGAATCAGGGTCCCGATGCCCAGCCCTCAGACCCTTCCGATGCTTCAGCGCCTGGTTGGGGACCTTATTCAGGACCAGTGGGCTCTGGGCCACTGAACGTGGATGTGTTCACCGGGCATTTCCACAGACTCAGAGAGTGAAGGGTACAGTGGACATTGTCCAGTTCCAGACTCGGGGCCGGGTGGTCAGTGTGTCTCCGGACAGACAGTATGTCCAGAGTCTGGGATCTGTAGATTGACTTGGACCACTCTGTTTCTTTCTGTCCCTCTGTTTCAGCAACACACTGCTTCCGATTGGTGTCTGAGTGATGGGGTGACATTTATGGTTACATCTGCTGGCTCGGACAATCAAACAGCTGGCTCCCTCAGCTGCTCTGAGCTCCACCCTCATGAGTGGATGATCCACACGGAGGCAGTCCAGATCCCCTCTGGACTCAGGAGGGGTTACCAGGCTGAGCGAGCTGCTTGCATCCCAGACAATCACCATTCTAACCATCCTACTCAGGCCTTGGGCGGATGGGGCGGAGGCTCCACAGTCTGTGGTCCTTTTCCAACTCAGGGTTGCCTGATTTCCAAGAAATTACAGAAGGCTCCAGCAGATGGTGGTCCTGGTTAAGCCTTTCCTGGTCTCACTGACTGCCCTCATACTCCCTTGTGTTTCACTACTGCCGGAGTGGCTCAGGAACTCCAGGAAAATGCCAAGTTACCTGACGTTTGAAGACAAGCCTACCTTCTGTAGGGAATCTCTTCGTACCAACGTACTCCACACATGCTGGACATTGTCCAACTGGACCTCAGGGTGAGGAAGGCAGATCCCGTGAGGGATCAGATTCCGCTTCCTGGGACAAATTGATCAAAGTGAGGGTTATTCCGGAATGCTAACACCAGACCCAAACAGGAGCTGAACAGTCAGCCTGTGAACCTGGACCTTCTGCTTCTGACTGATGCTCTGACTGTTTTAAGATGGAACACCCATCAGATTCAGGAATTCTGACCACATGATGTTCATGGAGACTGCTCGGTTTGACCAAGTCTGTCCAAGACACTTTTCCCAGCCAGGTCCCTCCTCCCTCCTCACCCTGTGGACTATCTGTTTAGTCACCAGCAGTGTGTGGAGAATGCCTAGAGTGAAGATCAGCTCCCTTGTAAGCTGCTCCTTTGCTTGTTGCTCCCTTCGTTCATCAGGTGATGCAGCGTTCTCCACCCACCTTGGGTGTTGTGGAGAGCGATGGCTCTCTTTGTCCCTCCTTCTATGTTGCCTTTGGGTGTCACCGAGTTGAGTTCTGGAGTGTGTTCTCAGTTCCCCCAGCACAGGAGCAGGGGGAGAGGGGGAAAGAACTGAGGTGTGGCCCCTAAAGGAAGAGTGTCCACAACACATCTTCACACTGAGGTCACATCTGTAGTATTTTCCCCAATCTCTGCTGATGCTTCCGTTCTCCCACTGTCCCACCCACAAATCACTAGGAACTGATGTTTCATCTAATCACCGCTGCCTCCAGAGTTCCAGTCCAATCAGAACTGCCCATCCAAAACAATGACATCAGCTCTCAGCCAACCAGTGGCTGTCACAGTGGGACTGGATGGGGGAGGGTTCAGGCCATTGATGGGTGCTGGTGTTCTGTCTGGCTGCTGATCGGGCCCGGGCTGGACTGGAGGCCATTGAGAGCAGGCTCTGAGAGAGTGGTCACAACATCTGTTACCTGCAATATTGTTTCAATGGTCCACTGAGACTTAAAAATAAAGTACAATTGACTATCTGTGGCGTGTTTGCTGATTTGTGCACAGAGCGATGGGGGCAGCAGGGCCACACACACACACACACACACACACACACACACACACACACACACACACACACACACACACACACACACACACACACACACACATACACACACCCATTCCAACTTCAGACCTCTCACTGACACACAGCTGGTGAGACCATTACAGGAGTCGTGAGATAAAAGGATTGTTTTCTGTTGTGGAAGCATTTGGAACAATAAGATCCTTCCTCACTTTTTTTTCCAAGATGGCGGCATGACGCAACTTGCAGCGGCCTCTCCGGAGCTGATTATCTGTTATTTCTGAAGTGGGGTGCCGTGCGTGACACACCATCAATAACTCTCTGAGACGTGAGGCGAGATATCGGCTTTTATTGACTGGAAGAAAGAACAAGCAGTAGTTGACCACCATACTACATCCTGGAGACTGAGGGCCAGGCTCAGACCTCAATCGCCTTTATACCGGGGTCTGTGGGAGGAGCCATGGTCAGTGGGAGGGGTCACAGGAGCAGTCAGCAGGGGGCGTGTCCAGACAGATATATGTAGTTCACCACAGTGCGCAATCATAATTGATTGAAAACAGACGTGGGAGCACAGAGGAACATTGGGAACATCTCCAGGAAGACCTTCTTCGTTGCTGCTGCTGCTGTGAGGTCCGGGACTCTGCTGGGAAGAACAGGCCCCCAGTCCTCGGGGTCGCGTTGCCGATGGCCGTTGGCGGGGGTGTCTTAATATGCTCGGCAGAGGATGGTGCTCGGAGAAACTGTGCCAGAGGGGATGGTCATCGGTTCGGAGGTTCGACGGACTCGGAGTCCGCTGCAGTCAGGTTGCTTTCAATGTGTGCTGCGTCTGCGAGGCTGAGTCGGGCGGCGCCGTGGAAGTCCATAGCGGGGGTATTCCCTTCTGCTGCCGGCGTGGGATGGCAAGTCTGTCGGGACCCTGGGGACTTGTGGAAACTGTGTGGTGATTTCTTTTGAACTTATAGTCCTTTAACATCTTTGGACTATTTTACTGTGCCCATGGTCTGTTTTTTTTAATCAATTATGCTATTGTTTGCACTGTTGTAACTATATGTTGTAACTATGTGGTTTCGTGCAGGTCTTGTAGCTTTAGTTTTTGGTCTTGTCTATCTGGTGTATTTGGAGCTCCTTTCCGGGGAACGTGCTAAGACGGTAGCGCGATATTAATACGCAGCAGCCTCTCCGGACACTGGATTGGGGATTGCCAAACGTTATGTGGATTTTCTGGTGTAGCCTGTTTTGTCATTTGCTTTTGTGATATCATTCTGGAGGAACATTGTCTCATTTTTTAACTGCATTGCGTTTGTGGTTTCTCAATGACAATAATCTGGATCTGAATCTGAAGTCAAGGAGAGAAGATATTGCACTTTGGTGACCAACAGAACTTGTGAACAATATCATATCTCCTTGGTTGGGTCTCCACTGTCAGCTTCTGAGAAAGTCCTAAAGGCAGAGAGAGTGAGAGAGAGCGAGACAGAGAGAGTTTATGTAAGTTAAGAGGGCCTTCCCTGATGGAAACCATTTCTCCAGAGTCATGTGTGAATGCAAAATTCAGTTAGGCAAAGAAAATAGATCATACTGTAATAAAGGGAAAACTTTTGACAGAATTTACTTCAAGGCCTAAGAAAATCTGCCAAACAGAACTCAATAGTAAAAATATAACAAAGGCAATAAACACTTTTGCCATACCCATATTATTCTATCTTGGTCTGAAACCGATCTGGAAAACTTACAAAGAAAAGTAAGAATTGAAATGATAAATTTTAGAAAGCACTATTCATACTCGAATGCACTTAGATTAACATTACCTAGGTCAGAAGGAAGAAGAGGAATAACAGACATAACAAATTTACCCAAACTTCTAAGGATATAGTTTCACCAACAAGAAAAGGATTCGGCATTCCATGCAACTCTGATCAGAAGTACACACCACTAAACTTAAATGAAAGCACAACCCAGAGAGATGAGGGAATGATCACCATAGAAGAGAAGTGTAATCCATGGAAGAGCATGACCCTCCATGGAAGACGTCCGCACGATCTGAGCAGACTATATGTGCTGAATAGTATAACAAACCACACATCATCCCTGTTAACCACTGAGGGCATGTCAACATGTAATTAAGAATAGAATTAGGATTTGCAGTCCTTATGAAGCATTCACCATTTGACCAAGGATAAGTAATTTGGGAATAACTTATGTATCATCCAAGGATCTAGGAATTTGTTTGAATCTATGCTTGAATGCACTCACTAACGTGTTCGGGTATAAAAAGTTTATTTGTTCAGGAAGATGGCAGCATTGAAGGCCAGTGAAGAGGATATTAAGCACAACACAAATTGATCCTTTGGACTGAGTAAAGTTGCAGAGAAAATGTAAGAATGAATATGACTTCATGTATATTTAAATTTGGATAGAATATTCACACAAATAATATTTTATACTTTAATAAACAGACCAAATATTTATCTCGTAACCACGCTCCATTATTGCATCAGAATTGTTGTTTTACATTTTGCATTCTGTTCTTTGCAGGATGAATAATTGTGATCATGTTACATTCCTCAGTATTTTTCCAGAGGTTTTGGATTCAAAATGTAATGGCAAGAAGTGAATTTATTCATGACTTTGGGATATTCTGATGTGAGTTGTACAGGCCTGATTGTGCCACATTCTGGCAATGCAGTATCACTTAGGATTAGAGACCAGAGTCTGGAATGACCTTGAAAACTAATCATCCGGTTTAAAGGTGAGAGTACCACCATTAAATTAATATTAAGACACAAATGCAGCTGTTATTCATTTAAGCTTTTGGATGCAGAATCATATGGAATTGATGACCCACAGAATAGTCACTGCCTCCCAATGCCAGCAAACTGGTCTCCATTCGAAACCCTGGAGCTGACTGTGTGGAGTTAATCAGCTCTCCATGTGACTGTGTGGATTTTCTCCATACGCTCTGGCTTCTTCCCATCTCCCATGCAGGTTAGTTGGTTAACTGGCTCCTAGTGTGTAGTTGAGTGGGAGAATCTGGAAGGGTTCATGAGGAGAGAAAAAGTCAGATTAGTGAAATTGGGTTCTAGATGTTTGGTGTATACTTCGATATCTAACAGACCTTTCCTTGGGCTGCATCTCTCTATGGCTGAATTGTATCTACATCAGAAACAGATGTCCAAATGATGTCATTTACCTTCAGCTATTTTATCTACCAACACTAACTACAGAGAGAGCAACTGTCCTTTTATCCATGCTTTTTAAAGAAGTATATGTATACTGGAATGAATCCTATGCAGTTGATAATATAGATATGTAACAAGAATAAATAGTTGAACATTTCAGTGATGATTTTAATAGTTAATCGCAATCTGTTCAGTTTTGGAAGATTGCCACTTGCTGGTGTGGACTTATAATGGAAGAACAGTCTATATTATAAGCTAAAATATAAACAGAACATATAAAAATGATCTCAAAGATCAATCAACATCCATGGAGATAGAATAGTGTTAATGCTTCAAGTTTATGTAAACTGCCCTCAGTTCTGATGAGAAGTCAATTCCTTTCTCTCGCTACAGATGCTGTTTAGTCTGCTGAGCATTTGCAGCATTATCTACTTTTAATGGTTGATTTCCAGCAGTACTTTGTGGATGATATAGCCCATTAATTCAGCTCCCATCCATTCCCAACGACCATTTCCACACCACAACCTAATAAGATGGGTTATATTTTAAATATAGCCTGCAGTGCTTTTGAAAGACAGTGAACATAAAAATACATCATTTATACAGAACAAAGTACCTTCATCTTATGTTCCACCTGCTGGCATTGCAGAAGTAGATCATTAATAGCAGAACAGATTTTGCTTCTCATTTCATCCATATTATTTTTCTGAGCCCATGTTGAAATATGATAAGTGTTGACATACTTATCAGCATTAATATAGCCCTCCCGGCACCTGTAGGAATTAACAGTGGTGCAATTTGATATGCTGAAGTTGAAAAGATAAACTGCCTGTCAAAAAACCATCTGGACAGGAAGGAGACACCTGCTGTTCAGAAGAACTTGAGAAGCATCTTGTTCCATAAAATGATTAAACTAGTTAAGAAATTCTAAACAATGCATTACTGAGGCATCTACATTTACTAACAGTTGATACTGAGCCAAATTAACATTAAGCTCAGATTAATAGCACACGTTCTCACCGGGAGAGAATACTTACTTCACTGTGCACAGGGATGGTCTTCCCTGATTTTTTAATACTAGGGATTTAGAAAGCATTTGGGCATCAGAGATGTTCAAAAGTCAAAGTTGTAATTTCAGCACTGACCTGAGTTTATCCATGGAAGTCTGCACAAGGTGCATTCGAGGGTAAAGACAGCTCTAATGTGCTGGTGTCCAGTAGTTGTGTTCATTACTTCCTCTGCAGAAGATTCATCAGGTACCTTTTACATCAATCCACTGTTACTTCCACCAATACATTGGGTGGTTAAGAAAGCCATGGGAGTGTTGCCCTTCATTAGTCGAGACTGATTTAAAAACTCTAGTTAGATCACGTTGGGAATATTATGTTCATTTCTGGCCATCTCATTGTATGAAGGATGTGGAATCTTTAGAGAGGGTGCAGAGGGGATTTACCAGGATGCTGCCTGGACTAGAGGGCATGTCTTAAATGGCTTAAATTTATTTGGAGCGAAGAAAGGTGAGAGGTGACATGATAGATGTGTACAAGATGATAAGAGGCACAGGTAGAGGAAATGCCTAGAGACTTTTTCCTGTGGGGGGGGGGGGAGAACTGGCTAATATGAGAGGGCATAATTTTAAGGTGATTGGAGGGAAGTATGTGGGGCATGTTAGAGGTAGGTTTTTTCACCATGAGTTGTAGTTGCGTGGAATGCACTGCCAGGGGTCGTGATAGTGGCAAATACATTACAGGCATTTAAAAGACTCTTAGGAACATGGATGAAAGAAAAATGGAGGGCTATATAGGGGAGAAGTGTAAGCGTGATCTTAGCATACGTTAAAAGTTCAGCACATTGTGGGCCAAAAAGCCTGTACCCTTCTATGTTCTATGTTGCTAGTCTGAACTGCTGCTCCTGTAAATTACTCAGAACTGATTGGTTAGATTTACTGACCAGTGCTGTACAACACACACCCGCTCTCAGCAAAAGGTAAGAGTGAGTTTGAAATCTGGGCCTTGGTTACATGACATGGTGTTTCCACTGAAGCAGTGCAGAAAATTTAACAGAGCCAAATGGCAGTGAGCTGGTGTTCCTTCAGGAGAAATTCTATTTCTGTTCTTCCTGTCTGCACAATAAGTTGCAGAATTCTAGAGCCGTTCTTTAAGAAGCCACCAGTGTGCATTGACTGAAGCTGCTCAGTGTCTGTGAGAAATGGGTGGAGAATTTGTACCTTAAATTTTCAAATAGCACCTTATGTATAATTGCTTCCAGGGAGGCAAATAAGACAGCCATTGAAGGATGTTTGAAATATGTAATGGTTCATCAACTGCAGCTCTGGAGGGTGGGGACATTTACACGGTAATAATGCTGCCTTAGGTGGGATGTCAATCGAATAAGCTTGCAAAGTGTAGCCCATATATTTGCACTGACTTACAGCAAACACCGAGGGTGTATACATTTTTAGCATCTACTACAGCCCATGACAGGATTAAAAAGTCATCAAATGTACAGGCAAAAACATAAATTTAATCAAATCATTTTTATTGCAAAATATTAATATTCCCTGGAAAGGGCTTGGGTGGGTGAGAAGCTCTCTTTTCCAGTGAGAGTCTGTTTAGTTCTCACTGCTCTGCTTATGGTCACAGGTAGATCTAAGCACATCAGCCTTGATATGCTTGAGCAGAGACCGCACAATGTTGCATCTGGGCTGACCCAATAGACCACAAATTAGTTTGCTATGCCTAACTATTAATTCCAAATTAAACATCTTCAGTGTCGTTTTAAGGCAGTATGAAACTTAACAAGAAGTAAATCTTATACATCAAAGAAAAGTTTTCATTGATAAATTAATCCCTTCGACTTGGTGCACATGTGCAGAATACAAAGATAAATTATTACAACTTTTGAAACAAATGCAGACTTTTGAATAGGAAAAACTTGAACCACCCTATACTCTCTGTCATTGTTGTTATTTCTGCAAAATGTTGTTTTTGGACGGTGTGATTGCTGATAACTGGAGAGAAATGTGTCGACAGATAATGCATGCACAGCAGCCACTGCCGTATCCACTTCTTCGCATTTGGCTTCAGAACTTTACAGAAGCTGCGTCAGAGCACCTGGCAGCACACACGCTCAGTGGCCACTTGACACACCAGCACCTTGGCTCATTAATGCAAATATCTCATCAACCAGTCATGTGGAAGCAACTCGATGCATAACAGCATGCAGACATGGTCAAGAAGTTCAGTTGTTGCTCAGACCAAATGAGGAAGAAAGATGATCTAAGTGAAAACACCTTGTTAATGAGAGAGGTCAGATGAAAATGGCCTGTCAGGAAGGTGACAGTAACTCAGATGAGAGCATCTCTGAATGTTGAACATTGAAGTGGAGGGATTACAACACCAGAAGGTCATACGGGGTCCTTTTCCTGTACCTAATAAAGCAGCCACTGAGTGTGTGTTTATTGCTGGTGACTAAGAATAAAATTTTAGTTTAGAATACATGCCAATGTTCTTTTTATTGTGAAATATTCTATTAATTGTCCTGATCAGCATGTAGGGAAATTAAGATTAAAACAGAAAATGCTAGAAATCTTCTGCAAGGCAGATGGCATCTGTGAGGGAGTTAACACAGAGTTAAGACCGAGTTAACCCTTCAGGTTGTCAGACCTGGGAAGGAGACGAAGTATGCTGGGAAGTTGGAGGAGAGTGATCTCTCGGAGAGGGTTAAACAGCCTGACAGTGGGGATAAACTGAAAACATTTATCTGTCCAATGAGTGAATGAGACCTGTCAGAGAGTGAGAACATAGAAGGAGGTTCATGGATTAAAGACAGAATCAGAATCAGAATTAGGTTTAATATCACTGGCATATGTCGTGAAATTTGTTAACTACGTGGCAGCAGTACAATGCAATAAATGATAAATATAGAAACAAAGTAAATAAATTAAAATAAATATATATATGTATGAAATAGTTTAATTAAAAATAGTACAAAAACAGAAATAATATAAGTGAGGTAGTGTTCATAGGTTCAATGTCCATTTAGGAATCTGATGGCAGAGAGGAAGAACCTGTTTCTGAATTTCCGAGTGCATGCCTTCAGACTTCTGTACCTCCTTCCTGACAGTAACAACAAAAAGAAGGCATGTTCTGGGAGATGAAGTCCTTAATGACCGACATCACCTTTCTGAGACTCCGCTCCTTGAAGATGCTATGAAGACTTGTACCAAAGATGGAGCTGACTCATTTTACAACTTTCAGTACTTTTGATCCTATGCAGTAGCAACACTCCCCACCCCCATACCAGACAGTGATGCAGCCAGTTGGAATGCTCTCCATGGTACATCTACAGAAGTTTTTGAGTGTTTTAGGTGACCAACCAATCTCCTCAAACTCCCAATGAAGTATAGCCACTGTCTTGCCTTCCTTATAGCTGCATCAATATGTTGGGACCAGTTTAGACCCTCGGAGATCTTGACACCAGGAACCTGACATTACTCACTCTCACCGCTTCTGATCCCGCTGAGGATTGGTATGTGCTCCTTCATCTTACCCTTCCTGAACTCCACAATCAGCTCTTTCATCTTACTGCCAGGTTGTTGCTGCGGCACCACTCCGCTAGTTTGCATATCTCACTCCCGTACGCCCTCTTGTCTCCATCTGAGATTCTGCCAACAATGGTTGTATCATCAGCAAATATACAGATAGAATTTTAGCTATGCCTAGCCACACAATTATGGGTATAGAGACAGTAGAGCAGTGGGCTAGGTACACATCCCTGAGGTGCATCAGTGTTGATTGTCAGCGAGGAGGAGATGTTATTACCAATCTGTACAGATTGTGGTCTTCCAGTTAGAAAGTTGAGGATCCAATTGCAGAGGAAGGTACAGAGACCCAGATTCTGTAGCTTATCAAGACTGCAGAAATGATGGTGTTAAATGCTGAGCTATAGTAGGCAAACAGAATCCTGATGTACTGTAGGTATTTGTAATGCCCAGGTTGTGAAAAGCAGAGCAGGAAGACGTGCTCAACAGGCTAAACTGGACATGTTCTCCACTCCCAACATTAAAAAGGTGTAAAATAAAAGAGAAATTTAAAAAAAACAAGCAAGCTGAACCAGTATCATAGATGGATAACCAATATATTCAGAGAAATCAAGTTACCAGAAACTGTGTAATTTAAAACTAGGTCCAGCAAGCTGGAATGTGGCGAAACAGAAGATAAGGTGTTGTTCCTCAAACTTGCGTTAGACATCTTTGTAACAGTACAGGAGGCCACAAAATGATAAGTTAGAAGAGGAGTGGGATGGCAATCAACAGAGATGAAGTGTCTCAAACAAGAGAAAATCTGCAGACACTGGAAATCTGAGCAACACATACAAAATACTGGAAGAACTCAGCGGGCCAGGTAGCATCTAGGAAAAGAGTACAGTCAATGTTTTAGGTTGAAACCCTTCAGTGGAATCTGGAGAAGTCTCTGAAAATGACAGAAATTGCAGAGAATGTCTGTTGAATGCAGGGACTGGTGTGGTGGAGGGTGAGGACCAGGGAACTCTCTTCTTGTCCTGTCCTGGAGGAGAGGCGTTGAGAGCAAATGCAAGGGAACTGGGTCAGATGTGGTCAAAAGCTTTGTTAACAAAGGCACAGGGAAAGCTATGGTTCAGAAAGAAGGAAGGCATTTCAGCTACATCTGTATGAAAAGTCTTACCATTGGAGCAAAGGAGCTTCTTTTTTTTTCCTTTCCAGTTCTGACAAAGAGTCTCCCACGTGAAACATTTGAACTCCATTTTTCTTCCCATGGATGCATCCTGAACACTTCCAGCATTTTCAGTTTATATTTTAGATCTCATTTGCATTTTTAAAAAAATTTTAAGTGAGGAAATCAGTTAGTTAGGATTAATTATTGACCATAAGACATAGGAGCAGAATTAGGCCATCTGGTCCATCGAGTCTGCTCCGCCATTCAATCATGGCCGATCCTTTTTCTCTATCTCCTCCTCAACCCCAGTTCCCGGCCTTCTCCCTGTAACCTTTGATGCCATGTTCAATCAAGAACCTATCAATCTCTGCCTTAAATACACCCAATGACCTGGCCTCCATATCTGCATGTCGCAACAAATTCCACAAATTCTAATGGCTAAAGAAATTTCTCCACATCTCTGTTTTGAAAGGCAACAGACTCCCCTAGACTCTCCCTCCATGGGAAAAACCTTTCCACATCTACTCTGTCTAAGCCTTTCAACATTCAAAACGTTTCAATGAGGTCCCCCCTCATCCTTTTGAATTCCAGCGAGTACAGACCCAGAGCCATCAAACGTTTCTCGCATGATAACCCTTTCATTCCTGGAATCATCCTTGTGAACCTCCTCTGGACCCTCTCCAACGCCAGCAGAACTTTTCTAAGATGAGGGGTCCAAAGCTGTTCACAATACTCAAGGCGAGGCCTCACCAGTGCCTTATAAAGCCTAAGCATCACATCCTTGCTCTTGTATTCTAGGCCTCTTGAAATGAATGCTAACATGGCATTTGCCTTCCTCACCACCAACTCTACCTGCAAGTTAACCTTCAGGGTGTTCTGCACAAGGACTCCCAAGTCCCCCTGCAGCTCAGGTTGCTGGATTTTCTCCCCGTTTAGAAATAGTCCACACATTTATTTCTACTACCAAAGTGCATGACCATGCATTTTCCAACATTGTATTTCATTTGGCATTTTCTCATTCTTCTCTTAATCTGTCTAATTATGAGCAATTTTGAGGCAGTTTTGCGATTAAGATTCAAATTCCCTGCACAAGATCTCAAAACTGGAAAAAAAACAGGAGAAATTGGCTGTCATTTTAGTTGCCCTATATTTATATTTATGGCTTGGATCTTTTAAAAAAAGAATCTTGGTTGTACTTCAGTAACTTTTTGTTGATAAAATTGGGATATTCCCTTACTAAAAATAAATTGCAAATGCATCAACCTTCACTATAGATTGTAGTTAAGTTGGTAAAAAAATCAATAAAATATTCAAATAACTACATGTAGTCAAGATGAAAGGCTTGGAGATGATCCAGATATGGAGGCTCTGAGGAGATAAATTTGTGACAACAAAAGACACAGCAGCTAAGAGGGAATTGAAGTGGGAATCAAGATGCTAGTCAGTGAGCGTTCAGAGACAACACCAGGGAGATCCTTAAGAGCAACAGAAGAATAAATTGTAGCAAATAATCTAGCATAGTCCAGTAATGTACCAAATACCATGCATAATTCAATTATGAAGTTGATTATGTTAAAGAAACAACTCTGGAGCATTATGAGAGAACAGGCTTGTATGAAGCATATCTGGAGATGTGATTCATTGGAATTCACCAGAGATTTATTGACAAATAATAAAGATTAAAGTCTGAAAATTTTACTGTTCTTACCATATGAAATAGTCCTTTACGTTATACTTTTTAAAAGGCTCCTGTGACTTCCTTGAAGTCTCTTGTGGAAGTAATTTTTCTTCCGTAGACATCTGTAAATTCTGATTCATCCTTAGAATCACAGATTTACTGATTTCACAACATCTACGCCAGAAATGACCATCTCATGCATCTTTCTGTTTCCAATGTAGCTTAATGTATTCTTTTGTGTATAATAGCAACCTTAATTGCAGAACTTACTCTGATATCCTGTGAGAACTGCAAACAAATATTGCAACATAAAACAATTCAATAAAGCTTCATATACCAACATTACTGAAATCTCCAAATGAGTTGCTGGCACTGCTATGCTCACATGCCCTGATAACTGAGTTGGAGGTACCAGAAAAACAGATATGAGTATGTGTATCTTCCTGTTAATTCTTCTTGTTCCCAGCAACTCAACAAAACCTTATGGTCAACTAGAAACTGGCACCAGGTCCAAGGAAAGCACAGAGCTTAGATGTAAAGTACATGAAAATAAATAACTGTATATTAGTAACAAGGTAATTGGACATAACTTTATCTAGGAATATGTCTATAACTGTTCACAACAGTTAAATGAAGGTAGGGTACAGTCAGATACTGAAGTTAGTTTAATGTGCTTTATACTGAGTTTCAAGGTTGAATGGTGGACTTGCTAGTATCAAAGACGTTGGGATTTATGAACTCAGTCAATCTGTTGCTTGTTTTACAGAATTTATCAGTCTCAGTTTTAGCGTGAGAGCAATAGCTACAAGAAAATTGGGGGAACAGCTAATTTAAAACTGAAAAGCTGCCAACGGATAAATTGGTGTCTTCCCGAGTGGTGACCCATAAAAATAAGACAAAATAATGGTAAGAAGTCACAGCTAACATGGAATATGAATCATTCGTCTCAAAGCAATCAATAATTAATGGCACATCTGTTACAACTTTTGCCATCATAAAGATCAATGAACCTGAAGTATTTGAAGTATGATAATATGAAATCCAGCCATTGTTGATTTGTAAAACAAATGTTGCAGTTCCTAACTTGTAATGAGCTCTGACATTCCAAAAGCTTCATATGACTTCCATTCCACATTGGTTGCATGCTGATGTGAGTAGCAATCCTTCACTATCTAATTTTTACTCCAACACCTTTTACTGATATCAAAAGACATAGATTTCGAAGAAAGGTATTTCGAAAACTTGCTACCCGAGCTATTCAGCACTAAAGAAATATATTTTTATATCTAAAATATTAATTGCTGTCAAATGTGACTCTGTCACAATTGAGGATGTTAAATCTGCTGAAAGGAAATTAGCTCTGGGCAGCAGTTTTTGAGAATGGAAAGAACTTTTCAAAGGAGTGTTGTTTTTCTGTGTAGGAAGGTCTGGGAAAAGCATTATAAAATTTGTACTGTGTTAACAAATGTTGTATTCATTTTTAAAGCTTTGGGCCTGCACTCAGCAACTCAGAGCAGTCATATAGCCACCAGTGCTATGTAGTACTATGGACAATTACAACAACCTCAGCAACAATAACAAGATGCTAATCGCCTAACTTCGGCATCAAAAGAGAGGAGGAGTCACCAGGGAGGTCCAACCCTGCATATACTTTCTGACAAGTAAGATCACTGCTCTCACCTTCTGCGCCTCAGTCTCTTTTCTTGAATCTTGTCATAGAATCATAGGGCAAGACAGCACAAAAATAGCCACATGGTCTGTCTAGTGTGTACTGAACTGTTTTTCTGCTGAGTCCCATCGACCCACACCTGGACCATCCACTGGAGACCATCTCTTCCAAGCTGACCAATATTTCTGGCACTGAGGCCGTAATTACATTAAGAAGGCCTAATAAGCAGGGATGCCACTTGCATGCCTAACATTAACTACTTCTTGGAACCAAGGGTATTGTAAGCCCCATTGCTGCAAGCGGTTACCACAGACTCCTTGAAAATCTGAAAAAGTATCACAGACTTACAGAGAACCCTCCCATGACCTCTCAAAATGGAGGAGGAGCACTGAGAACTCCATACACTTGCCAGGAGCATTAGGGTATGTGAACAAGGGAAGAAGAGCACCAGCTCACCCACCATCCCCATCCTGCCTTACCTAGCACTTACTGCCCCACAGAGTCTGCTCTAGACTTGCCAGCCATGTTATAATCCATGGAATCGGAATGGAATCAAATTATCCTCAGTGCCAAGGAGCAGCTGAAGAAGAAGGTGTAGATACGTGTTTGGCCACACGTTGATGCATCAGCCAGTTGGCTTACGCTTTGCTTAAATTACATCAACTATGCCATTGATGCGAGGGAGCATGTGCCCAGGGTGGCAGCTCTGGCTGGCTTAGGGAAGGTGTAATAGATTGCCATTCTCCAGGCACTTCCAGACCACCCAGCAATGCCCATTAGTCACAGCGACTTCCACTCCAGGTGGTTTATAACCATAAGGAGATTGTTCTTCCTAAGTGCATGAACCTCCTTGCCAGCTGCCATGATTCATCCACCCTCACCAATCTATTTATTTACTTCTCAGTATCTTAAGGTCTGTCTACTTGGTGACTATGGCAACCCACTGAAAACATTGCTGACAGTCCCAGGGAGGAAACCAACCAGTACGGCTCAGCAGTGTGCTTAAGTAAAGCCACCCATCTACAGGAACATTCTTAAAATATACTTTAGGTACCTCCGTCTATCTTGTGGTGCCCTTCAATTTGTACCAGTCAGCTGCAATGGCATTGGGGATGTCCTGCTGCACTCTCCAGATCATGGCACAGCAGCACAGATGGGAGACATGGGGCAGGAGTAACACAGCCTCTTTGGACAAAGGTCAGGATTTGAAAAAGATGAAGGTCAGCTCAGGATGAAGATCTAAGAAGTGCTGACACAAGAGACCGGAGCTGCTGGAGTTTGGAGCAGATCGAGCGGCATCAGTGGGGGGAAGGGGAAAGGAATTGCAAACATTTTGGGTCCTGATTCAGGGTTCCTCCAGCAAATTCTTGATATAAGAATTGTTGTCAGATGTCTTCATCACTACATGTTTGCTTAACCTCAGGAATTCACACTAAAGCATCTTCTGTTTGCATTCCCCCTATCAAGTCAGTCCTGGACATAAATATATGCACTTTGCCCATTAGATTCTCCACAGATTCACATAACACTGCTCCACAGCTCGGAGACAGCTAGGTCTACTTCTCTATATGTTAAATAAAAGATTGCAGAGCAGTAAACAAGTACTCATGATTCTATTTTCATCATGTAGATGAGAGTATGCAATGATATAAGTAGATCAGGCACTGGCCATTCAGCCCTTCAAGCCTGCGCCATCATTTAATAGGATCATGGCTGAGCAGACATTCGAGTTCATTTGCCTTTTCCCCCAGAATGCTTGATTCCCTTACTGGTCAATCTGTCTATCTCAGAATACTCGAGGACCGCATTTCTGCAGCCCGCTTTGGTTTGGTGATTCAAAGACTTATAACTCATGGACAGAAGAAAATCTTTCTCATTTCAGTCTTTAATGCATGCCTCCTTATCCTAAGACCATGTCCTCCTGGTTTGGACACTTCCAAATTAGGAAGTAGCCCCTTAGCATTAAGTCCAGTTAACATTCTTACATGTTTCAATCAGATGCCTCTCACTCTTAGAGTTTCAACTTGTTTAACTGTACCCTGGATCTTCCCTGAACTTCCTGCAGTGAATTAATATCTTTAGTTAAGTTAGGGAACCAAAATTGTTCAAGGTACTTGGGATTTGGACTGATTAGTGTCTCCAATAGTTGCAGTGACTTCTCTGTTTTTATACTTCAATCCCCCTGAAATAAGGAATAACATTCTGTTAGTTTAACCAGTTACCTACTGCACTAGTAAGCTAGATTTCTGTACTTGGTGCACAAGAACCCACAAATCCTCTTGCATTTTCTCTCCAGTTAATGAATATTCTCTTGCTATTCATTACAAAATGAACACCATATTTTCCCACATAATACTCCACACACCATCGACGAATAGTTGCAGCAGTGCAAGATGCACCATCTACAAGATGCACTGCAACAACACACCGAAGTTCGTATGGCAGCACCTTCCAGACCCATGACCACTTCCATCTAGAAGGATGAGAACAGCAGATACCTGGGAACACCACAACTTGGAAATCCCTCTCCAAGTCCCTCATCATCTTGATTTGGAAACATATCGCTGTTCCTTCATTGTCACTGGGTCAAAATCATGGAATTCCCTCCCCAACAGCACTGTGGGTGTACCTACGCCTCAGAGACTGCACCAGTTCAAGAAGACAGTTCATCACTACCTTCTCAAGGACAACTAGGGGATGGGCAATAAATGCTGGCTTAGCTGACGATGCCCACATCCCATAAACAAATAAATAAAAAGGAGAAGCTCACTTTTGTTACAATAGCAATGTGTAAGAGGCATTTAGACAGGCACATTAACAGGCAGGGAAAAGAACATAGAACATAACAGCACAGTACAGGGCCTTTGAGCCATGATGTTGAGCCGACCTTTTAACCTACTCTAAGATCAATCTAATCATTCCCTCCTATATGGGCCTCCATTTTTCTTTCATCTTGAGCCTCTTAAATGTCCGTAATGAGTCTGCCTCAACCATTAGCCCTGGCAGCGCATTCCACGCACTTACCACTTTCTGTGTAAAAACATGCCTCTGACATTCCCCCTATTCTTTCCTCCAGTGATCTTCAAATTATATCCCCTTGTGTTAGTCCTGTATGAAAGTCTCTGTCTATCCACTCTGTCTATACCTCTTACCATCTTGTATACCCAGACCTCCCACCCTGCAAAAACTCATTTCAGGGAGGTAGCACCATCAATTTGTGGGAGGCTCCCAGAACTTCTGAGAGAGGTGGGATGTCTACAATAGAGAAGCTCCTTAGCAGCTAGCCAGCTAGTTTAAATAATGTTAGCTATGCTAATGAATGAATGACACCTGTTAAACTCACCTCAACAGTCATTTAACCCACCATGGGCAATAGAAAAGTCACTGTTGCAAACAGTGCAGCGAGCAACACTGTCATTATTTTTGACCCCTATTAGGCAGGGGTACGCTTTAGTGTAGTCTGGGGTGAAGTACGTTTTATATTTTCTTTTTTTGGAACACTCTGCCATGACGTGTGCACTCTCTCGCTCTCTCTTGCTCTCAAAAAAATTGATTTCCGAGATATTGTATATAATTTGTGGGCATCAGGGAGCTGCTATCAATATGCGGGAGACTCCTGAACTTCTGGGAGAGGTGGGATGTCTGTATACCTCTATTGTCACCTCTCATCGTCCTTCACTTCAGGGAGAATAGCCCTAGTTCTCTCAAGCTGTCCTCATAAGGCATGCTCCCTAATCCAGGCAGTATCCAGGTAGATTTCCTCTGTACCCTCTCTAAGGCTTCCACATCCTTCCCATAACCAGAGCCAATACAATATTCTAAGTGTGGTCTAACAAGGATTTTGTAGAGTTGCAATATTACCTTGTGGCTTTGAAACTTGTGTGGAAACTTTGAGGGATCCATGGACGTGGATCCAAAGAACCTTATGCTCCTCCACACTGCTAAGAATCTTGCAATTAAACCTATATTCTGCCTTCATATTCGACCTTCCAAAGTGATTCACTTCAAACTTTTCCAGGTTGAACCCCACCTGCCACTTCTTAGGCTTAGCTCTGCATCCTGTCAATGTCCTGTTGTAACCTATGACAACCTCTCACATGATTCACAATTCCACCAACCTTAAAGTATCAACTACTTTATAGAAAATAATGCCCGCTGTTGCCCTTTCATGCCTTGTGTAGGTCAAATTTCACTCTTTGTGTCTTAGTAAGAATTCTTCGATCTCCTTTGGTCAAGTTAATTCACCATTGCTTGTGTTGTTCAGCTATAGAAGGTTCCAGACTCACATGAGAGAATGACCTAAAGCTTTGGTTCTCTAATTGCCACAAGTAACAATTCCAAAGCCCAGAGCTTGTGGGGGAAAAAAAGAGAGTGAAAGGTGAGCACTGCTCATTCACCACTAACCAAAAAAATCTGGGCTTTTGCATTTTTTATTACATTTCATCTGTATTATTATGTGTGCATTTTATCCTACCCACATCATCTTGAGACAAACATTTATTGTAAGTGGGTGGCTGTAGCCTGTGGCCGGGTGACTCAGAGAGCAGCACATGGGAAGTGCTGAAAGGCATCCCAAGCTGGCTGTCAGCTATCGCCCCTGACAATTCTACCTTCTACCCTCCCTTTAAGGAGGCCTCTTGTGCTTGTGCAGTGTTGCATAAAATGATCTAATCATATTCATAAGTAACCAGTTTGGGGAAGATCTGATTTTCTCCTGTAATTAATTTCCAAGTTTTTATACATGTTCTCTATTTCTGAGGAAAATGAAACTTGGACAACTTGTACATGTTGACAATATTCATATGCCTTTAATGCAAAGGGTAGCTGGTATTTGACAGGGATTTTACAACAAGAGACACGTGGATTGCATTTTGCAGGAAGATTGCAATTGAATATAATATGCTGTAACATTTTAATAAAAGCAACCAGTAATAAATTGAATCTGCCAGATCAAAGGGGAGTAAAAACATTTTTACCACACTAAAGGATGATAGAATCAGCTGTTCATTATTGGTTTGTAACCATGACAAAACAACGACTGGGAAAAAATAAATTAGCTCTTATCCCATCACCCCCTCAAGTTTTAACCCTTGGTATGTTTTTACTATCTCTTGTGATCTTTCCCTCGCTGACCTTTAATGATCTGTCCTTAGAGGCTTTTATATTTCCAACTTAGCGAATTCTGGCATGATGTTTTTTGTTTCTTTGTTTAAAATACTTTACCCCAGACAGTCGAATCTTTCTCTGATTTTCAGAATTCCTGATCCATCTCTCCTGGATCTCTCCCTCTGCCCTCTTAACTTTTCAAGATCTGTTTATTGCTAACTGTGACATGACTATCTTGATTTTTTTTTTGCTATACCTGCTCTAATTTCACCTCCTCCGAATCCTTTGCCACCAGTTTTCACTTGATTCTCATTTTCACTGGGTTCAACCTTATCTCTTCCATTCCCTTTTTTGACATCTCTAACTCCATCTCAGGGGACCGTTCACTGATCAAACTCTGATACAACCCATACACTCCCACAGCTAACTCAACTACATTTCATCCTATCCTGCATTCTGCAAGGTCTCCATAACTTCTAGTTTCTCTGTCTTCATCATTCCACTTCTGGTTTCAAGATATTCTACATCAGTGCTTTTAAAATGAATCCCTTTATTCTTAACCAAGGCTTTGTTCAGTATCATGGTTGACAAGATGCTCAGTCAATTCTCACTTGTTTTTGTTTTTTTAATCTGCACCCCCTCCCTTTCACCTCAGGCAGACCTTGGAGAGGGTACTCCATCTATTCACCCTCCATCCCATCAACCTTCACATGCAGTAAGTACATCGTTCTCCATAATTTCCTCTACATCCAATCGGATTCTAGCATTAGACACAGATCTTCCTCCTCTTTGCTGTTGCCCAAATAAAAGTTGGTGATGAATCAATGTATAGGAGGGAGAATGAAAATCTGTGAGAGTGGTGCCACAGCCACAACCTCTTACTCAATGTCAGCAAGACCAAATAGCTGATGTATTGCCTTCACGAGGAGGAAACCAGAGATCCATGAGCCCGTCCCCATCAGAGGATCAGAGTTGAAGAGGCTCAGCAATTTTAAATTCCTCAGTGTTATCATCTCAGAGGGCTAACCTGGGTCCAGCATTTAAGTGCAAATATGATGAAAGCACGGCAGTGCCTCTACTTCTTTAAAAGTTTGCGAAGATTCGGCATGAGATCTAATACTTCGACAAACTTCTATAGATGTACAGTGGAGGGCATATTGACTGGCTGCATCACAGCCTGGTATAGAGACATCAATGCCCTTGAATAGAAAATGCCACAAAAAGTAGTGGATACAGCTGTTCCCACAACCTATGACTCACTTTCGAGGACTCTTCACCTCATGTTCTCAATATTTATTTCTTGTTTATTTGTCTGTCTATTTATTTATTTATTATGTTCTCTTTGTACAGTGTGTTGCCTTTTGAACATTGGCTTCTTTGTCCATCCTGTTGTGTGCAGTCTATCATTGATTCTGTTATGGTTCTTGGATTTACTGAGTCTGCACACAAGTAAATAAATCTTAGGGTTGTATATGGTGACATATATGTACTTTGACAATAAATTTACATTGAACTTTGGAAAACTCTATAAGATTAATTAGACATATACCACACACAAAGCCATATTGACTATCCCTAATCAGTTGCTGTTTATCCAAATACTTATATATCCAGTCCCTTAGAATACCTGCCAATAACTTGCCTTCTACTGATGTCGGGCTCACCGACTTATAATTTCCTGGCTTATTTCTAGAGCTTTCCTTGAACAACGGAACATCATTTGCTATCCCTCAATCCTCTGGCATCTCGTCTGTTGCTAAGGACATTTTAAATATCTCTGCTGGGGTCTCTGCGGTTTCTGCACTAGCCTCCCACAGGGTTCAAGAGAACACCTAGTCAGGCCCTGGGGATTTATCCAGCTAATCTGCCTCAAGACAGCAAGCATCTACTCTTCTGTAAAGTCCATGACCTTGCTGCTGCATTTCTTCACATCTGTAGACACCGTGACCATCTCCCTGTAAACACTGATGCAAAAAGAATCCATTTAAGATCTCCCATATCTCTTTTGGCACCACACCTACATGACCACTCTGATCTTCCAGAGGACCAATTTTGTCCCTTGCAATCCTTTTGAACTTAATATATCACTAGAAGCCCTAAGGATTCTCCTTCACCTTGTCTGCTAGAGCAAACTCATATCTTCTTTTAGCCCTCCTGATTCCTTTCTTAAGTGTCCTCTTATATTTCTTACACTCCTCAAGTACCTCATTTGTCATTGTCTGCCTATACCTGCCAAGAACTTCCTTCTTTTTCTTAACCAGAGCCTCAATATCTCTCAAAAACCAAGGTTTCATAATCCTGTTAATGTTACATTTATTTTTGACAGGAACATACAAACTCCGTACTCTCAAATTTTCACTTTAGAAGGCCTCCCATTTACCATGTTCATCTTTGCTAGAAAACAGTCTGTCCCAATCACACTTTCCGGTTCCTTTCTGATACTATCAAATCAGCCTTACTCCAACTTAGAATCTCAATTCAAAGACCAGACCTAAACTCTTCTATAATCACTTGGAAACTAATTGTATTATGGTCATTAGATGCAAAGTATTTCCCTACATAAACGTCTGCCACCTGCCCGTCTCATTCCCTAATAGCAGACCTACTATCGCACTCTCGCGAGTTGAAACTTCCATGTACTAATTAAGGAAGCTTTTCTGAACACGTTTGACAAACTCTTTTCCATCCAGTCCTTTTGCAATATTGAAGTCCCAGTCAATATGTGGAAAGCTGCAATAATCTGCTATTACAACCTTATGTTTTGTGCACCAGTCTGCGATTTCTCAACTAATTTGCTCCTCTAAATCCCACGGACTGTTGGGTAGTCTGATTCTTCAGTTCTACCTATAAAGCCTCACTTGATGAGCTCTTCAGTCTATCCTACTGAGTACTGCCATGACATTCTCCCTGACTAGTAATGCCACCCCTTTCCCTTTAATCCCTCCCATTATATCATGTCTAAAACAAAGAAGCTGGGCTTAGTAATTAAACCACACATGACAACCAGGAGCTGGACTTCATTGTCAGAGCTATTTGAAGATGCACACCATTGGGGGCAATAATAGGTAATGGGGCCTTACCCCTGTACCACCCCCGGATGTAACAACTTTAACAAACTCAATCACTATAGACAAGGCTAATCACTACAGCCAAAGGATATCATTGAAGGAGCTGTGAAAGCCAATTCAAAGTCACGCATTTTGAACAATTATGTATTGCTAAATGGCAAAAGTTTGGGAATCAGAAGGTTGTGTTGAGCATCAGCCCTTGCCTGCAAAGAGACACAAATCTGAGGTGCTGGAACAACCCCTCTGAGGCTATAACTTCAGTGAGACAAGTTTATAAATCACAATTTTCATTACTACTGCGGCCAGATTAAGATGTAACTATTGGGATAGAATTGGTAAAGCTGACAGGAGTGCAGATAGATGTTTGAGGCTGAGATGCATCCTAGGATGTAACCGGGGTCACTGGGTGTTTCGGGTCTGTTAACATCAGGTACCCTTACCCAGGTGATGCAGCCAGGGATGATCAGATCCTGGCTTGCATCCCAGCAGCATTGGTCCATGGGTCACATCTCTTGATCCATAGCCATCTGGAGGCTCTGTGATGGTCCTAATGGCTCTTTTCTTTGCAGCCCTCATGCCGAGGAGAGAGTAAGTTCTGCAGAGTGAGCCTCTACACCCCACCGCTATAGGCTAGCAATGTGCCCTCCACCCCCGTCTCTGGCACTGCTCTATCAGCTCCTGGTATTTGGTTTTCTGATGCTCAAATGTCTTCTCAATCCAGTCTTCCCAAGGCATTGCCAGTTCTACTATGACCATCTGCTTCAAGGTTTCAAACAAAATAACCGTTTCAGGCCTCAATGATGATGATATGATGAAGTCAGGGAGCTTTAATTGCTTGCAAAAATCAACTTTTAGTTGCCAGTCAGATGCCGTAGTGAGCAAGCCTTCTGGTGATTTAGGCCAAGGTTGTTGTTGGTCTTCAGCCTTGACAAAGGCTATGGGCTTTCTATGTTGGCAGAGATGCTTACTGTTGTTAATGGCCAAGGAAGTATTTTATGTCACTGCCTTTAGCACCTGCTTGTGGCACCAGTAGTAGTGGCCTTCTCCCAGGGCTTTTGGGAAACTGTTGAGGCTGTGTTCCAGGGTCCTGCCAGGGCAGAGAGGACTTGATAGTGCCTCAAGCAAAAAGGTTTGCTGGACTAGGCAGGATGTGGTACACAGCCTAGATCCTGAACTTAACATGCTGGGGTTCTGCCTGCCTGATGTTGGATCAGGAGATCTTCTGCTTCAGCGCACCCTCTCACCTCGTCCATCCTCTTCCTGTAAGGAGCAATGCCGCTCATAAGGTTTCCACATATGGTTCATCTGCCGTATCTCTTTAGCTCTCTAACATATACTGTATATTTTACATTGTCGCTGAGTAACATCATAGAGTAATGAAGCATTGAAATGGGCTTTTTGACCCAACTCAATGATACCATCCGTGGTGCCCACCAAGCTGGTTCCATTTGCCTGCATTTGGCCCATATCCCTTTAGACTCCTTCTGTACATGTCCTTGTTGCCCCACAGGCCTATTTTAAATTTTTCACGTTACCTCAAACTTACACCTTCAAGTTTTTAGCTTCCCATTTCCTGGGAAAAAGACTACGAGCGTTCACACTATCTATAGAGTCATTGGAAGCACATTCGAATACTGCTGGTTTTCTGGCTTAAGGATACAGTTTTTGCACCCTTAGCTCATAGCTGAATTTGAGTTGCAGACGGACGCATATCCTGCCTGCTCTTTATGAATCGTGTATAACTTTTTACAGCACATCTATGTTATAAGTTGAACATGAGAGTACAGAATCCAACTAAAGATGAGGTTTTTGTCTTCCCTTTGGTACTGGAATATTTTTGCTCAATAATAGTTAATAACAGTAATGGTAATTTAATAGCAAAATATTTTCTGAACACTCAGTAACTGCCAAAAGGTTGCATTAAGGCAAGAGCTGGAAGATATGTGAATAGTAGTAGGCCATCTGGTTCATTTGACCTTCTGTGCCTATCCCTGGCTGCTCCATCCTTCAGATCTTGATGCTCCGCCCTAATAGCAATTATCAATTCCCTCATTTTCCAAGTGGTAACTGAAATCATACATGAAATGTCAATCTTCACATTGTTCTCTAATGATCTTTAAAATGTTTTTTGATACTGTTAGTGATTGTGCTTGGAAGTTCTCAATCTCTTTAGTAGATCTAGAGCCATCTGTCAAGAGGACAATATTTCCTGTAAGAGGTTGTCCTATTCCCGTATTTCATGCCTGAAGTGATAAATCATTATAATGAAGGCATAACATTGTGAAAATGTCAGCAAATTATCATTACTAATTAAAAACAAGCAAATAACTTGGAATGATAGATTAAACATTGCAGCCCTTATTTCTGTGCATGCTCTTTCTATAGTGATCTGCTAAATTTAAGAGTGCCATTTCTTGCTATGGCTATTGGAATTAAATAAAGAGCAAAAGACTAACTCTTGGCAGCATGACCTGGAGGGATCTGTTACACTGATCAGTGTTTACAACAGTACAGCAGGGAACCTATGCACTGCCAACTATGGGGCTCGCAGGTGATGGGATTTCCAGCCATGGATGGCTTTATAGTGGAATTTTACCACACAAAATATAGCCAAGGTTTGCTCTCTCCTACGGGATTCCCATGTACTTCTTAAAACAAGACCAAATACCATATTTCTTCTGTTAAGTCTTTTATTCTTAATTCACAAAACAGGCCAGGGATTAAAATACCTCATATCAAGACTTGCTATTTCCCAACATTGTTATGAAAGCCATTTATTTAATTTATTATATTGGCAAGAATACCTTAATTTTAAACATAAATACTTACATCTGTGAAGGTTAACTTACAAAAACAGCAAGACTAGCAGGAGCTTCCCCAGGTATTATCCAACGCATGCTTCATTTCTCTTTTGACACTCTATTTTTGAATGGAACATACAAAAGGGATGCTTTCCCTTTAGGGGGCCAGATTGAGAATGGCTATTTGTCAATTTCGATAAATTATTCCATAAATAACATAATCTGCAAGTGCATAATGTAACAGTCCCAGATTAATAGCTAATGGCTGCTAAGTATGAACTAATTCCCAGTACCTTTGGTATTTTTAGAAACAAAATTTAAGTATAAAAGCAGTATTGTGTGAATGATATTCTTTTTCTTTCCACTCTTCTTGTGAGGATCTTAAATTCCTTTAACATTTTCAGTTCAAATACCATCCACCCACATGAAGTATTTGCAACCAAGATAACAGCTAAGGGATCTCTTCTGCTTCTGCCAAAGTATATAGCAATTGCTTGTGGGAAGCTTTAGCTCAGTTACAATTTTCTGCATGGCAGTTTAAATGAGGTTGGTAATTTACACAATATGGAACATTGAACTTGCTAATCAATATAGAACAGACCTATTGGCATGCAAACAGAACACCTGGGAAAGATCACCAACCTAATCCAACCATTTGGACAATTGATCCAACTGAAAACCTGCACTGTGGAGAAACAAAACACAGACGGACAGAAACTAGCAGCCAGTTCATAAAGAAGTCTGGAAAAATTTTCCACAGCTTCTTGTAACAATAAAGCAAATTGAAAGAGATTGCATTTACATGCATCCAAGTAACATGACAACTATGCCTAGCCAAAAACTGTCTGCTATTTGCTCTCCTACACTAACAGTAAGGATGATCTGCAACTTCTCATGCTTACTATTGACATCCATTTACCATCTGATGAGACTGTCCAGCAGCACTGTCAGGTCCACTCAAATGCTTACCCAGTCAAGATCAAGTTATGATCTGTTAAATCACTGCTAACCAATTAAACAATAAAACACGCTTGCTGACTATGCTCAGGCTTCGTTTTGGATGTGATTGCAAACTTAGGCCACAGGGAATGAGGACTTATCTACATAAGGTGAAACCAAGAAGAATAAATGTGATTTTGTGAGGCTCCTCTTGCAGCGAGCAACTTCATTGGCATAGAAACAGAATCCAGCTGCCGTACCAGGGACACTTTCTATTCGGAAGGGAAAAATACTGAGTTTGTAGTGTGTGACATATCATTTAAGTATGTAAGTAAATTGCTAAAAAGCCCTAGATGGATCTCATTCCTTCAGGTAAGGCTGTGGAGCAGCTTGAGAAGATACATTAGAAAAAAATTCAAGATGGATGTTGGGACCTGATCAGCTCAAGTAGATTCTTAAAAGGAGACAGTATTCTTTATCAGTGGTACCATGCTGTCTTTAGCTTCCTGCATAAGTTGAATTTTCTGGGTAGCCCATTTTGTCCATTATTTTTGGCTGTAACTGGCTCCTTGCAAAGCACTAGTAATGTGTTTTTCTTTGGGGGTGCTGAAGAGGAGTAGCTTGTGGCAGGGCATCAAATAAATCACCTGAGGCTTTTTAACGTCCATCTCTATCACTATCATTCCACTTGCAGCTGAATATCTCCAAGCAGGATTGTACAATGTCACTGAACATTCTTGTCTGTCATAAAAATGTATCATCTGCAAATAACATCTGGAACACAGATGGCTTTTTCCTAGAGAAGGCATGCTATGAGATCCATCCAAAACAACTCAGGAAATGTTTCCCAATCAAGTAATCTGGCATGCCTCCTTGTAACAAGTTATGTTTATAAGGGACAACATCTTCATTATTATACCTTTGGAAGGTAAGGTGATACAGGTGGCACTCTTATGAACATGGGTATTCTTTGACTCTCTGTATCAATCCACAGCCTATAAGCTGATGGAGTTGTGCTCAACTATATGCAAGCAACATCTGATCACAGACATTATGCCGAGTAATAGTTATAATCTAGAACATCATTAAGCATTAAATATGAAGTATCAAGCTGTAGTGATTGGATGTTTGCACAGAGAGTAAACACTGCTGGGAATCCTGAAAGGAAACCAGGTACGGTTCTTAATCTCACCTACCAGGTGAAACTGCTCATTGACATCTATTTTCAAACTTTGATATGAAATAAAGATGAACACATGGGGCAATCTTTGCAGACAGTGGATAATATGTTGTTTCCTAAATAATGAATGAATTTTTAAATTAGTCCTGCTAGACATCACAGTAAAACAGTTCAGGAATGAGAAGCACATATACCTCCAAGCTGCCCATCAGTTGAAGGAGAATCAATGTCAGCTTTGATAGTGGCATCCACATCTGGCAAATGAGCAAATACAGAAAAAAAATCTATACTAAGAAAGAAACAAACATTTTCTACAGTGTATGGAGGAGAAAGAAGAAACAATTTACAGCCTTTAAATGGTATGAAGAATTCCTGAGTATACAGCTCTACTTTCTAAATTACATTCCACCAATGTGTATAAACAATGACAAGTGAACCAAAGTTAATAAAAAACAAAAGTAATGTAAATCTTTATTTAAGAAGCAGTTGCTCATAATTACTGATGTAACCAATACTCATTTCTATAAATACTACAATGATTATATTACTGTGCATTACAAAAGTGGTCCATTATTATTGTAGGTTTGCAAGTAATATTCTTGCAAAGCAGTTGCTTAAGAAAACCAAAGCCATGTGAACATGTCAGTGCTTAGCCTTGAGTAAGAAACCATGGCCACATAATGCAAATACAACTAGAGAAGACTGCGACTTTCAGCTGTGAAGCCAATGTGAACTAAATAACAACGAGACCAGCAAAAGTGATGAACCTCTTGGACAGACTTAAAGCCTTTAGGACCTCACTCTTGGAATGAAGGTTTTCTTCTCTTTTGTGTGCAGGTTGGAGTGTTTGAACTGGGCTTATTCTTAATCCTGAAACTCATAAATCAATCAAACTTGAGCTCTAACTGTAAATTTAGCTCGGCAAAGCTTGGTCTCAAGACATCGTTTTGAATGCGCACTTGAACGTATGTATGCAGAGTGAAGTTGTCAAGCTAGATTCTGTGTTTTGTTTGAAATAATGATTCTTATACCAGATTCTTATAAGCCTTTGATATTTTCATAAATATAATTTTCAAATTACTTCTGTTTTCATTTCATGAACTTTGGCAAAATTGGAATTTATTATAATAATGTAAAACACATCCCACAATCCCCCTGAGAGCCATACTGAAATCCAGGGTTGCACAAGGATTCAAATTTCAGAGAACGTTCAGGCAGAATTCTCTGAAAACATCATAAATACAGAGAGCAGAAATCATAATGATTGTCTCTTTATTAAATAAAGATAAATTAGATTACATGTCTTTTTGAAGAATGATTTGTTCTATTTTCAAGATAAAGTGCTCTGAAGCTCCAGTGATGATCTCAGTTCTGATACATAGTGTTTGACATGTTTGATTATCTCTGTAAAGATCTATAGAAATGTATTCATGCATGCTTTTTGAGAAGAAACAACATAGACGTGAAATATAGCAATAGCGTTTTGTGATGTACTGATTTTGAACATGCAATATCTTGAAATGCCAGGATTGAATTCCCATGATGGACTGCATGGAATAGTGGAGAGCAGCTCCAAGGGACTGCATAGAGAATCATTTTCCAGAGAACTAGTCAGTAATGATATGTAATGACATGAGAAATAGAAGAAATAGTTTTTTTTGTCCAGCATGCCTTTAAAGTTATTTAGTAAGTTTATGACTGGCATTTATTTCAAGGGGAATAGAATATAAGAATAAAGAGGTAATGCTGAAGCTTTATAAGTCACTAGTCAGGCTGCACTTGGAGTATTGTCAACAGTTTTGAGTCCCTTATCTCAGAAAGGAGGCATTGTCATTGGAGAGAATCTAGAGGAGGCTCACAAGGATGATTCCGTGAATGAAGGGGTTAACGTATGAGGAGGGTTTGGTGGCTTTGGGCCCGTAATCACTGGAATTTAGAAGAATGCGGCGGGGGGGGGGGATCTCATTGAAACCTATTGAATGTTGAAAGGACTAGATAAAGTGGATGTGGAGAGGATGGTGGGGGTATCCAAAACTAGAGGGCGACCTTTTTAGAACAGAAATAAGGAGGCATTTTTTTTCAGCCAAAGTGCAGTGAATCTGTGGAACGCTCTGCCACAGACTGCGGTGGGGGCCAAGTCCGTGGGTATATTCAAAGCAGAAGTTGATAGATCCCTGATTGGTCATGGCATCAAGAGATATGGTGAGAGGGCAGGTGCATGGGGTTGAACGGTGAGAGTTTCAATAATTTACCTTCCTTTTGCTGAAGTAATATTCTTATACCCTATACCTTAATGACTGTCCCCTTATTTAGAGCGTGTGTCATCTAGCTCGATATACCCTAATCGAGGGAAACTTCACTCCTTTTTCTAAACTGCAACAATTTGTAAGTTTCAGTATGAGTACCTTTACACCTTCATAGCAGAAATACAACATTCCAGGATCAGTCTGGTCAACCCACTGCATTGATATTACTGTAGTGCTCTATCGAACTACTCATTGAATGGATGGTTAATACGTTGTGGAGTAGTAAGGTAGAAGTCTGATGGGGCAGTTTTCAGAGGGGAATCAGGCTGCAAAGGGCACATGAACAGGGCTAGACTGTTGTTCTAAATGGCTTTATCATGAAACGGCATGACTCAGTCCTGTTCTATAATTAAAGAATTGAATGACTGATGAGACTCTGTCAATTGCTCAGGTTGCTTGTACTGTAAAGGTGACCTGGGGTCAATTCCCACTGTTTCCTGTCAGGAGTTTGCATGTTCCCCCCGTGACCATGCAGGATTCCTCTAGTGTGCTCTGGTTTCTTCCCATAGTTCAAAGACATACTGGTTGACAGGTTAATTGGTCATTAATAAGAATTAGGAGCAGGAGTAGGCCATCTGGTCTGTCGAGCCTGCTTCACCATTGAATAAGATCATGGCTTGATCTGGCCATGGACTCATCTCCACCTACCTGCCTTTTCCCCTTAATCCTTAATTCCCCTACTATGCAAAAATATGAATGTGTGATTATGGACCATTCGTGATTTGTTACTGAACAAGTCAAACTATGAATGAGTTAAGTACAACCACTGGATTTCCATCTTTGGAATGAGGTGGCCTGTATTCCTGTAAATAAATTAACTGAATACAAATTAGTGTGGTAGATTTGATCACAGAGAGAATGAAAACACAAAATCAAAGTCACAAATCTTGATCTTGATGCAGCTCCAGCTGGACAATAATAATTCAATTTTCTCTTCTTTCTACACTTTGATCAGATATATACAGTATTTGAGCAGATCAATTTGAAGATGAATCATCACATTTGTGACTGTTACAGTTTATTGGGGAACATTATGTAATACAAATATTTAGAGAGCACAGTGGTTTTGCTGGAGATAGGGAGAGAGAATGATTTTTGCAGAGAGGGAGAGGGACATACAGAAAAAAGTTATGCAGTTTCTCAACAATACGTTCCTTTTGTGTGCAGTCCAAAAACATAAGGGAAGTGATAATGGGCTCCTGCAGTTATTGGCACCGGTATTACAATTGTGGGTGGAATTGAGGTTTATAAAAAATGAGGGAAAATAATGTGAGATCATTTAAGATCAACAGTCAGCTCAAAATTACCAAATGATGAAATATTAGAGATCAGCAATTTTAACAGTTGGTTACATTTGAGAAATGAATTAATTGTGGTAATTTTATTTTTATTTGGTGGGTTGTAAACTATTGGAGTGAACTGGCCACACATTATACCACCATTTTATGCGACATTGGGAAGAATTGTCACTTCTTTGTAGCGGATGAAATAAATCAAAGCTTTTACTGCCTCAGTGAAGAGTATGGTGAAATTCAAGATGTAATAATCAATCATTACATTACAAGTAGACTGGCTTGTGTATGCATTGTGGGTGGGAATGTAGGATGAATGAGATTATATGTATTTTATATAGAACGGAAGTAATCAGCAAATGAGTTGACATGGTTGAATGACGAGTGAAGACAACAGTGACAGGAGTAAAGAAAACAGACTATTTTGGGGGGAAATACTGACTTCATGGAAAAACAAGGCAGGGAATAGTTTGTCAACTGCAGCCCTTACAAATGATCTTAGAGGAACTTAGCTGTTATGAATAGAATATTGGTGGAAGGATACTTAGAAATGTACACTCAGATTCTGCCAGAGGCTTTGGCAATGTCCAAAATGATGACTAATAGTTTGCCAAAGTAATGTTCCATAGATGTTCTGTATTGGAAGAATATTAACAAAATGAACCTTATAAATGTTTATAAGGTTAAACCTACATTTCAGGACAGATATGCTCCATACTTTTTCTATGGAAATTTATTAAAGGCAAAGGTGGCAGCAAGAAAAGTGTACTGAAATTTACTACCTTTGTTTTTGGGAATTTAATGAATTGATTTGTTTTTTTCACATTATAGATCTGATGAGAATGGATATCACAGCTCTTAGAACTTGATTCATTCACAAGTTTTACTTATTAAATCCACCCTTTATGTTAGGAGCTGTGCAGAATGAGGAGAGTAGAGCCCTTTCCTGCTAAAACACTGCCAGTTTCACATGCTTAATAATGATGCCATTCTGTGGCAACACCGTCACTGAATCTCCTACTATCAACATCCTGGAGGTTACCATTGACAGGAAACTGAACTGGTCTAGTCATAATAACACCATGGCTACCAGAGCAGGTCAAAGGCTAGGAATCCTGTGGTGTGTAACTCACCTCCTGTCTCCCCAAAGCCTGTCCACCATCTACAAGGCTCAGGTCAGGAGTGTAATGGAATACTCGCCACTCACCTGGATGAGTGCAGCTCCATCAACACTCAAGAAGCTTGACACCATCCAGTACAAGGCAGCCCACTTGATGGGTACCCCTTCCACAAGCATCCAATCCCTCCACCATCAACAAACAGTTGCAGCAGTGTGTACTATCTACAAGATGCACTGCAACAACACACCAAATTTCCTAAGGCAGCACCTCCCAGACCCACGACCACTACCATCTAGAAGGGTGAGAACAGCAGATACCTGGGAACACCACAACTCACCATCCTGACTTGGAAACATATCACTGTTCCTTCATTTTTGCAGGGTCAGAATCATGGAATTCCCTCCCTAACAGCACTGTAGGTGTACCTACACCTCAGGGACTGCAGTGGTTGAAGAAGGCAGCTCATCACCACTTCTCAAGGGCAACTAGGGATGGGCAATAAATGCTGGCTTAGCTGGCGACGCCCACATCCCGTAAACGAATAAAAATAAATAAATAAGCTTCTAATGGTAGGTGAACAGAATATATTTAGTGGCCACCCATCTCTCCTCTTTCCTGCCGTCCAAAAAGCATGATTGCAGGAATTATTGGGTTACTATGGGAAAGGCAGGCACATTGTGCTCCCTCTATTTTCCCTTTTATACTTCCCTCCAACCACCTTAAAGTAATGCCCTCTCATATTAGGCATTTCCATCCTGAAAAAAATGTCACTGGCTATTATGTAACTTCAAATTGCTTTGTCATGTAACCATTATTGAAGGGATAGCTTAGCAGGTGGAACATATAGGCAGTCCCCGGGTTACGAATGAGTTCTGTTCCTGAATCCGTCTTTAAGTCGGATTTGTACGTAAGTCGGAAAAAGTACATCCTGTATTATTTAGCGTCAGTTAGTCAAACGTTTGTCTTAGTATATAGTATATATTTTACCTTTCTAGGCATATAAAACACTTAAGAAATGTATGTATTCCAATAATTAAACCACTGCGTTGCTTAGTAATAATTGTAGCTTTCATCAGGGCAGGGCCTTTCACATGCTCCATTATTCTCACTTTATCCTTTATCCTTTGAAATTGTTCTGATCGTTGAGCGACTGTAGCCTAACACTTTTCCAATGACCAATGACGTTTCACCTCTTTCCAAACGCTTTATTATTTCCACTTTATTTTTAATCACAATCACTTACCATCAACAGAACAGAAACATTGCAGGCGGCAGGTCCCGAGCTTTGCCAGCTCCTGAGCTATGCTGGGTCCTAAGGACCACCACACTGAATTCCCCAGGTCCTAAAGTTCTCCGCACTGAGGCAGGTTAAATGGGACAAGTGGGGGCTGCGCTAGGTTTGGGTATTTGATCCTCCACAATATTCAGGATGGGAATTTAAACTGGAGGTGGCAGTGTTTTTTTTACGAGGTCAAGTTGCGAGCTCGACATCAACCCGGCCCGACACAGCACAATCGGCAGTGATCTGTCACTGGATCGAAATCGGGAACCTCCATTCTTGAGCCCGGCGCTGATCTCATTGCACCACCAGCCAACCAGAAAAGGGGAGGGCAGGGTCAGATGAATCTTGCTAAGAAAAATTTAAGCCAAATACAAAGTTACACACTCAAAACAGTGTTAACGGCATTGACTTAAAATGGCGGACAGAGTCATGATCTGACTTAAAATGGCGGATAGTGTCGCAATCCGACTTGAAATGGCGGACAGCGTTCCCCTTCGTCGGTTCGTAAGTACGAGTTGTTCGCAAGTCGGACGTTCGTAACTCGTATGTGAAAAATGTGAGCAACACACACAAAATGCTGGTGGAACGCAGCAGGTCAGGCAGCATCTATAGGGAGAAGTGCTGTCGACGTTGATGCACCATCAGTAACTCACTCTGAGACGTAAGAAGCGAGATATCGGCTTTTATTAACTGGAAGAATGAACAACACTACATCCTGGAGAATGAGGCCGGGCATCAGGCCTCAATCACCTTTATACAGGGGTCTGTGGGAGGAGCCACAGGAGCAGTCAGCAGGGGTCTGTGGGAGGAGCCACAGGAGCAGTCCAGACAGGTATATGTAGTTCACCACAGACGTTTCGGGCCGAGACCCTTTGTCAGGACTAACTGAAAGGAAAGATAGAGATTTGAAATTAGGAGGGGGAGGGGGAATGCAAAAAGAATGTGAAAAATGTGAAGTCATTCTCTTAGGTAGAAAAATGGAAAAGTGTATTTTTTTTAAACTAGTGAGTGATTGAGAGGTGCTGGTGTTCACAGAGAGACCTTGATGACTGTGCAAATGATACACTGAATATTAACATGCAGGTTCAGCATGAAATGCTGGGGAATTAGGTTAGATACTGTTTTGAAACCAAATTGTACCAATTCTGTGATATAATCCACTTCACATTACCACACTTGCAATTCTGGTGCAAAGTGTTCGGAACTCCAGGTCCCACACTTTTTAAGGGTCATCATTACTGATACATCATCTGCATTCGAGCTACTCATGAAAGTTCAGTGTTCAATTTGATGCTGCAGAACCGTGGGAATTTTGTTTTAGTTTAAGATTGAAAACTGAAGTGTCATTTCATCAGTCAGTGCCCCAGAAATACTACAATCATTTCACTGCAGCAAGTATGTTATAGCTGAGCACATACAACAAATCATTGTTTGCCTTCTAACTTCTGTTAAAATATCACATTTAACCATCTTTTAGAAAATCTGACGCAGACTCATAAATTCTTCATAATTATGTCTTATTCTCAATTATCTAAATGGCACAAAAATAAAGTAATTGCCAAACTATATTGTGATTTTGTTTGAAGTTGACAACTGTGATAAGGAGGAATGGACACCCCAAAACAATGGAATGACAACACATTTAACATCAAAGAGACACAGCATTGTTATAAAACCAGAAAAAAACAGAGGCATTTAGCTGCTGAGTTCCACCATTCACGACTTTGTAATTGGAACAAATTTTCTACTTCTATTAGAAAACTAGATAATGTATCGGCCAAACAATAAAATAAGTACTTTCATTCCATTTGCTCAATTGTTAAGTTAATATAGTTCTATTTTCTATTCATGCTCTTCCTTTACCTTTATTTTCCTGTTTAATCTGTACAAATGCATTATTCTTGGATCTAATTTCTCATTTTGAACTCTTTCTATACTAATAAACTAATACTAACTCTTTTTATACTCACACTTTATTGATCTGAAAGTCAATAAGAAAGTATTGATTAACTGTAGGAAACAGACATGAAAGCTACAGTGAGCTATACCATTTTGGTGAACTATATGAATTAAATAAGTATGAGGCAGAGGAGTCAATGCATTGATTTGAAGCCCCAGTGAATAAATTTATCAGCATAACTTAATAGGTTAATACATATCAAACACGAGGAAATCTGCAGATGCTGGAAATTCAAACACCAACACACACATAACGCTGGTGGAACACAGCAGGCCAGGCAGCATCTATAGGGAGAAGCGCTGTCAACGTTTCGGGCCGAGACCCTTCATCAGGATGAACTAACTAACTAACAATACCCCTCCTCTCGGCCCGAAACGTCGACAGCGCTTCTCCCTATAGATGCTGCCTTGTCTGCTGTGTTCCACCAGCATTTTGTGTGTGTTGTTGTTAGGTTAATACATATGCTTAATTTCATCTCTTGGGATGAATGATTTTCTCATTAGTAATTTATTCTATTATATCACAGATTAGTGAAGCAGAACACCAATCAATTAAAACCCAAGAACTAAAAATAAAAGGTGATGGGAATAGGCTCATTATTAGTAATTTGAACTTCTGTGATGTCATCGTTGTTTTGAAATGAATAATCACAATATACCAACTAATCCTAGACCACCTTGGTTTAATGTTATTCAACACATATTGAATAAGGATAATTAATCATATAAGCTCAATTCTTAGTATAAGAAAATAAACGGACAACATTCAAACATTTGCATCGTCTTCTACAGGAATTAACAGAATTCAATTGAAAGTTTACCACAGACGTTGAAATGAAATGCTGGCTGCATACTTGCATTTGCTTTAGTCATGATCTAACACCCTTTTGCACTGAACAAGGATTAATGTTAGTGACGGAAATGAAATGCATTTCATGGGATGCATTTGCAGAAACAATACTGAAAAGGAACACCTTTAAGATCAGTTTTGGGACCCAGTTTTGACATTTTGTTAAAATCTGTAGTCACAATATTTGTTCTTCATGCATGCAATTTAATGGCATGAATCATGCATTCTACCATATTAGTAAGGATATAAATCTGTTTCCTATTGTCAATAACTAAATCATGATGCCAATCAATTGGCGTGCAATGTTGATCTGATACCAGTTCTGCCCTTATAAAGTTTCACAGGGCCATCAACACTCTCTCTCAACCATGTATTCGGCAAAATGAAGGAAAAAACAATATTGCTTTTTAAATGTGCCATCAAACACTTTCAGGTTAGTTACCTTGACCCACTGCAATTCGTCCTGCACCAGAACTGTTGTACGGAGAACACCATCTCCTTGGCCCTACACTCGTCTCTGGAGCATCTGGACAGTGAAGGCCCCTGTGCTAGAATATTGTTGATTGACTACATCTCCACTTTTAAGAATATAATTCCATGCAAACTCATCTCCAAACACCTAGGCCTGGGACTCAGCACCTCTCTTTGCAGCTGGACCTTTCCCTTCCTGACAACAGAATGAAATTAATAAGGACAGACAAAACCTCTAACATGATTATTCTCAGCATTGGCACCCCCAAGTCTATGTCCTCAGTCCCCTACTCGACTCCCTATTACCTCATGACTGTGTGGCCAGATTTTGCTCTAACTTCACTACACGTTTACTGACGATACCACCGTCGTGGACTGAATCTCATAAAGCAATGAGTCAGAGTAGAGACAAGAGATAGAGAGCTGTGGTTTCATCACAGCAAGCTTTCCCTCGATATCAGCCAAACAAAAGATAGTCAGTAGAGAAGAGTTTCAGCCAGAAATGTCAACAGTTTATTCATTTCCGTAGATGCTGCCTGACTTGCTGAGTTCCCTCGGATTTTGTGTGTGTTGCAAGATGTAGTCATTGATATCAGGAAGCAGGATAGTGCAGATACACCTGTCTATGTGAATGGTACTGAGATTGAGAGGATGGAGAACTTCAAATTCCTAGGAGTGAGCACAAAAAAGGAGTAGCAAGACAGTGTACCCATGAATATAAACTCGCTACTCTTCTTTCTTTTCACTACTTAGTTATTTTTATTATTGTAATTATAATAATTTGCTACACCTGGCCTGTACTACTGCCATTTCATAATTTATGTCATTGACAGTAAACCTGATTCTGATTCTAATTCCCCAGTAGTCCATCCTGATTCAAACTCATAGATGTCGCAGCTGAGATACTGCATCTCACCTGCAACTCCAATTCCTAAGTATACTGCGTGTGGTAGGTTGGGTATGTGTGTGAGGCCCTAAGTGCAGTGGTTTAGGAAGTTAGGTACAAATTCTGAATAGCAGAGGTTGTTAAAAATTGAGTCATAAAGATACTAGTCCCACACAGCTCAACCATTGAGGGAATATGAGGAAAGAGCTGTCTCTGCAGCAGTGGTCCAGGTAAGCTCAAGCCCCATTGTGGAGGGGTATTGTTAGTTAGGTTTGGGACACGACCTGTGAGTGTAATAAGTAAAGTTGGGGTAGGATCTGTGATTAGAGTGGATATAGGTTATGGGTGGCAGTTTACGTCACACAGTTGGTGATAGGGGATTGATTAGTTAGGAGTATGGACAGGAGGTTCTGTGGCTAAGAATGAGATTCCCGGATGGAATATTGCTTCCCAGGAGGCAGGGTCTATGATATCTCTGATCGAGTCCTCAGCATTCTTAATTGGGAGGGTGAACAGCCTGAAGTCGTGGTACGAATGACATGGGTAGGATGAGTGACGAGGTTCTGCATAGGGAGTTAGGTGCTAAGTTAAAGGGCAGGACCTCCAGTGATTGCTACCTGTGCCACATGCTAGTGAGGCCCAAACTAGAAAGAGTATACAGTTTAATACATGGTTAAGGAGTTGGTGTAGGAGGGAGGGATCATTTTTGGATCATTATGGCTCTTTCAGGAAGGGTGGGACATGTACAGAAGGGATGTAAAGGGGTAATATCCTAGCAGGAAAAGTTGTTAATGCTGCAAGGTGGGGTTTAAACTGGAGTAGCAGGGGGAAGGGAATCAGAGTGCCAGAAAAGTTAGTGAAGAGGTTGCGGAAGCAAATGTTGGTAGCACCTCAGAAAAAGTTAGGAATCAAAAGGTTGAGCATGATGTATGTTGAGCGTCATTCAATGTCTGTAGTGAGATGCTGAAGATGTTCTATAGGTCAGTTGTGGAGAGCGCCCTCTTCTTTGTGGTGGCGTGTTGGGGAGGAAGCATTAAGAAGAGGGACGCCTCACGTCTTAATAAGCTGGTAAGGAAGGCGGGCTCTGTCGTGGGCAAAGTACTGGAGAGTTTAGCATCGGTAGCTGAGTGAAGGGCGCTGAGTAGGCTACGGTCAATTATGGATAACTCTGAACATCCTCTACATAGCACCATCCAGAGACAGAGAAGCAGTTTCAGCGACAGGTTACTATCGATGCAATGCTCCTCAGACAGGATGAAGAGGTCAATACTCCCCAATGCCATTAGGCTTTACAATTCTACCGCCAGGACTTAAGAACTTTTTAAAAGCTATTATTAATGCTTTTTGAGATAGTGATTTAGATGCATATCATATTTTTACTGAGTTAAATATTGTATGTAATTAGTTTTGCTACAACAAGTGTATGGGACATTGGAAAAAAGTTGAATTTCCCCATGGGGATGAATAAAGTATCTATCTATCTATCTATCTATCTATCTATCTATCTATCTATCTATCTATCTATCTATCTATCTATCTATCTATCTATGTAACTAGTGTCCTGAGCTGCAGATACTTCAATGCAAGAAGTATCGTAGGAAAGGTGGATAACCCTGCTGAAGATGAGGTACTGTTTGAAAAACAGCGGCAATGTGCAGTGAGGAGAGACTGTTGATAGGACTAGATTGCAGATAACAGGATGAGTTACAAAGTAAAAGGTGGACAAAATCAAAAAGGATGAATAGAAGACTGAAGATGTTGTATTTGAATGTGCGTAGTATATGGAATAAGGTAGATGCACGCAGCACAGTTGCAGGTCAGCAGGCGTCACTGATCATGGCTGAAAGGTTATAGCTGAGAGCTTAATGTCCAAAGATACACATTGTATTGGAAAGACAGGTGGGAAGGCAAAGGGGCAGTGTTGTTCTGTTAGTAAAAAATTAAATCAATTCATTAGAAAGAGGTGACATAGAGTCAGAAGGTGTTGAATCATTGTGGATAGAGCTAAGGAACTGCAAGGGTAAAAAGACCCTGATGGGTGTTGTATACAGACCCCCAAACAGTAATAAAGACGTGGCCTACAAATTACAACCAGAGTTAAAAAATGCAAGCCAAAAAGGCAATGTTACAATCATCGTGGGGGGACCTTAATATGCAGGAAGATTGTGAATGTCAGGTTGGTACTGGATTACAGGAGGGATAATTTCTAAAGTACCTATGAGATGGTTTTTTAGAGCAACTTGTAGTTGAACCCACTATAGAATCAGCTAGTCTGGATTGGGTGTTGTGCAATGAACCAGAATTGATTAGAGACCTTAAGGTAAAATAACCCTAAGGGGCAAGTGATCATACTAAGTGATCATAAATTAGAGAAAGAGAAGCTAAAGTCAGATGTATCAGTATTACATCAAGGGAATTACATAAAGGGAATTACAGAGGCATGAGGGAGGAGTTGGTCAGAATTGATTGGAAAAGAACACTGGCAGGGATGACGGCAGAGCAGCAATGGGTGGAATATCCGGAAATAATTTGGAAGACACAGGATATATACATCCCAGTAAGGAAGAAGTATCCTAAAGGAAAGATGACACAACTGTGGCTAACAAGAAGTCAAAGCCAACATAAAAGCCTAAGAGAGGGCATATAATTGCGCAAAAATTGCTGGAAAGTTAGAGAATTGAAAGCTTTTAAAAAAACAACAGAAGGCAGCTAAAAAGTCATTAAGAAGGTAAGGATGGAATGTGAAAGTAAGCTAGCCAATAATATTAAAGAGGATACCAAAAGTTTCTTCAGATACATAAAGTGTAAAAGAGAGGTAAGAGTGGATATCGGACCGCTGGAAAACGATGCTGGAGAGGTAGTAATGTTGACAACAAAATGGCAGACGAACTGAATGAGTATTTTGCACCAGTCATCACTGCAGAAGACACTAGCAGTGTGGTGGCAGATCCAGGTGTCAGGGGTCATGATGTGTGTGAACTTACCATAACTAGAGAGAACGTTCTTGGCAAGCTGAAGTGGCTGAAGGAAGATAGGTCACCTTGACCAGATGGTGTACACACCAGAATTCTAAATGAGGTGGCTGAAGAGATTGTGGAGACATTTGTAATGATCTTTCAAGAATCACTAAATTCTGGAATGGTTATGGAAAACAGGAACATTGCATATGGCACTCCACTCTTCAAGAAGAGAGAGGGGCAGAAGAAAGGAAACTAAAGGCCAGTTATAGTCTGACCACAGTGGAAGATGTTGGAGTCGATTATTGAGGATGAGGTCTCAGGGTACTTGAATGTTCATGATAATATTGGCCATAGTCAGCATGGTTTCCTCAAGGGAAAATCTTGCCTGTCAAATCTGTTGGAATTCTTTGAAGGAATAACTAGTAGGATAGACAAAGGAGAATCGTTTGCTATTTGTACAAGGATTTTCAGAAGGCCTTTGACAAGGTGCCACATAAGAGGCTGCTTAACATGTTATGAGCCCATGGTTTTATAAGAAAGATTCTAGCATGGATAAAGCAATGGATATTGGCAGGAGGCAGAGTGGGAAGAAAGGGTGACTTTTCTGGCTGGCTGCCAGTGACAAGTGGTGTTCCACAGGGGTCTGTGTTACATTATATGTCAATGATTTGGATGATAGGATTCATGGCTTTGTTGCAAAAATTGCAGATGATATGAAGATAGGTGGAGGGACAGGTAGTAGAGAGGCTGCAGAAGGACTTAGACAGAAAGAGACAGCAGATGGAATGCAGTTTTGGGAAGTGTATGGTCATTCACTTTGGTGGAAGAAATGGAAGTGTTGACCATTTTCTAAATGGAACGAAAATTTAAAAAAACTGAGGTGCAAGGGGACACATGGGTCCTTGTGCAGGAATCCCTAAAGATTAATTTGCAAATTGAGTCTGTGTGAGGAAGGCAAATACAATGTTAGCCTTCATTTCGAGAGGACTAGAATATAAAAGCAAGGATGTAATATTGAAACTTTGTGAAGCACTGGTGAGGCATCACTTGGAGTACTGTGCACAGTTTTGGGCCCCTTATCTTCGGAGGGATGTGCTGAAACTGAGAGGATTCAAAGGAAGTTCATAAAATGATACTAGGATTAAATGTCTTGTCACATGAGGAGCATTTGATGGCTCTGGGCCTGTATTCACTAGAATTCAGAAGAACGAGGAGTGACCTCATTGAAACCTATCAAATGGTGAAAGGCCTCGATAGAGTGGATGTGGAGAGGATGTTTCCTATAGTGGGAAAGTCTAAAACAGAGAACAGAAATGAGTAGGAATTTCTTTTGCCAGAGAGTGGTGATTCTGTGGAATTCCTTGTCATAGGCAGCTGTGGCGGCCAAGTCTTTATGTATATTTGAGGCAGATTTTGACAGATTCTTGATTGGTTATGGCCTGAAGGGATATGGGGAGAAGGGGCAGGAGATTGGGGCTGGGAGGAAAATTGGATCAGCCATGATGAAATGGTGGAGCAGATGTGATGGGCCAAATGGCCTAATTCTTTTCCTATATCTTATGGTCTTTACCTTACATGTACTATTAGAGTCTTATCTTCACAATATACTGTTCTAAATGCTCTTCTCATAGACACACGATGACAGGAGCGGAAAGGAAAACCTTACATCTCTTTTTGTAAAGATGTAGCTGCACTCTACCACCCGAAATCTGCAGTGTATAGACATGTTTAAACAAACATATACTTTTGACAATCAGTTTATTTCCTATCCTTCACTCAATGAACTAGCATATTTATCCAGATACTTGGAGATTCAATGTTCATCTGTACGTGGAAAAGAAGTCCTACTAATAAATAACAACTTGGAAAAGGGCTAAAAAATTGATACAGTATTGAAAGTCAAAATTCAACGTTAGAGTCATCCAGTTGTGGTGGATCACAAACAAGTTGCTGTTTATTCTTCTGAGCCAGGCATATTTCAGTAACATTCATCTTAAAATCAAACTGTCATTTCTACAGAGGATTTGACTAATATGACCTTCAAATTTTGGACAGTTCATAATTATCAGTTTTATCCTTTTGTAAAGTAGTGATACAAGGCAGAAATTATGTACTCTTTTATCTGATAAACTAAGTATCAAATTTGCACTGAAACCTTACTTCTGATTTTTTGGTACTACATAAAGATTTCTGTGTGTTTTAATGATTGATAATCACTGTTTTTACTCATGATTATGTCACTTTTTCAAAGCCATAATTAGAATTCTGAACATGAACCAGAACCTGGTTGAGTGTTCATGATCTCATGCTAACTACTCATTTCCGAAACCAAGAATTCCCTGATGTAACCTCCCCCGAGCCTCCTTCAAAGAGACAGAACATTAGGTCATATAAAATTACACATCACATCAGGCACCTGAGCAAAAGGATTAAAGCAGAGAAAGACATATTGCACATAATAAAGACTTTGTATGATATCATTAAGGACATCTACCTATTTGTCCTTGAGTTTATTGATAAAGGTTGATACTATGCTAGATGACACTTGCAGTTAATACTGTGCCTGAAGGAAAGCACGAATAATTTTGGAGATTGACAGTCATAAATATAACCAAATTTGTATTTGCATATTCATATATATCTACAGTATATATCAGATATAAGTTTATTTATTTATTGATTTATTGCGATACAGTGCAGAATAGGCCCTTCTGGCCCTTCAAGGCATGCTGCCCAGGAATCCCCTGATTTAATCCTAGCCTAATTTACAATGACCAATTAACCTATCAACCGGTTGGTCTTTGGACTGTGGGAGGAAACTGGAGCACCTGGAGGAAACCCACATGGTCATGGGGAGAACCTACAGACTCTTTACAGGCAGCGGCGGGAATTGAACTCAGGTCACCTATACTGTAAAGTGTTGTACTACCATGCTACTGTGCCATCTTAAGTGTGGACACAGTAGCTTATAGAGGATTCTGAGAAATAGATTAAGCTTGAACAGAGTTTAATGTTTGATGATGATGGTAAACAAACATTAATTGATCTGCTATGTATTATTTGACTTGTCTAATTGACTTCAAAGGATTGAAGAATCAATGCATAAGTAGCTGTGGATTGTCCATGGCTTGAAGATGCTATCAGATGAGTCATGTTTAATTAATTTGAAAAAGTATTCTTACCTTGGCCCAGGCTAAAATTAGTGCTTTGCTTTAACCAGGGAGTTCCCTAACTCTGTACTGCTTCCATTTGAACGTGAAGGCTTTAGCCCATGACCTGGTTAAAGAAAATAGAAATATAACCATTTTCTTGAAGTTTCCTGCTTTCTCTTTGATTCCTCCTTCCATTAACTTTGCTCTTTTCCTTTATTGTACCTGTATTCTACCTCTTCTAACTTTAATAGCACAAAGGTAACTTGAAGCTGTGAAAAGAGTGGCAGTGTAAGAAAGGATTTTCACATGAGAGCCCTGGATATATGGATTTCCCACAGGTCCTTGTGATTTTAATGGCAGGAGCCGTTTGAAACACTTTCAGTCAATAGCCAACCCTCAGATCTTATAAATAAATTGTTAATTAAATTGGAGGCACCCAAGCGTTTGAAAAAGATATCATTACCCATTCTCTTCTTGAAGTGAATTGCCTTCCAATTCCCTGCCATTTGAAAACTTAGAGGTTGCTGGCTTAGTTGTGGGATTGAGTCTGACATTCCTGATTTTTTTTTAATGATCCCTATTTAATTTCCAAGCTATTTTGATTCTCCTTATTTCTCTTATGGAAATGTAATACCTCTCATTTACCATCATCAAAGCTTAGAAGCCAACTGAGAAAAGATGAAGCGTAGAGAAAGACTCAGATGTAACAAGGACTTTGCCAGAAACATCAATAAAGTCTATTTTACGTATCCTTGCAGTTTTTCTGCACATTTGCTAATAGAATGTCATCTTATGATTTGTTGCTTTATGGTTTGTTCCATAGTTTTTACAAATAGGCATTAATTTGATGCTGAATGCATATTTAGAATTCTTGGAATATTTAGATTCCAAGGTCTACACCTTAATATAAGCCATTAAAATAAATTGTGAACAGAGATGTTCAACCCTTGAAAAATAGAATTACTTCCCTTTGCCATTGCTTGCTGCTTCTTCTTCTCACTTTTATAACTCACTAATAATGTGGGGCTGGGAATAGAACAGCAGTGCAGGGAAAGATTTCCTTGTGGGACCCCTGACTGGACAGGTTTCCCACAGTACTGGGTGTAAAAACAGAATCTGTTTAAAAGATAATGTAACAAATCACAGAAAGGTGAAAGAGCAGTAAGGCTATAATAGGTTTCATAAAGTTATATAAGGTTTAACGTTCCCACTATTGACTAGGATTGTTTTAATGCAAGGAGCTCAAAATGCAAAGTATGTCAAGAAAGTTTTTGCAACAATACGTTGGACTGGAGATGTGGGAAGTACTTGAGAGTTTGATGGCTCTGGGCCTCTACTTTTTGGAGTTTAGAAGAATGAGATGGAATCTCATTGAAACCAACTGTATATTGGAAGGTCTGGATATGGAGAGGATGTTTCAAATAGTGGAAGAGTCTTGGAGCACAGGTCACACCCTCAGAATATAAGGCACGTCCTTAGAACAAAGATGATGAGGAATTTCTGTGAACTCATTGCCACATGGCTGTGGAGGTCAAGTCACTAGGTATACTTAAAGCAGAGTTAATAGTTTCTTGCCCACCACCTCACTTGGGATAGGGTTCCCCTTGTCCTCACCAACCACACCACCAGCCTCCAGGTCCAACGTATAATTCTCCGTAACTTCTGCCACCTCCAACGGGATCCCACCACCAAGCACATCTTTCCCTCTCCCCCCTTACTGCTTTCCGCAGGGATCTCTCCCTACGCGACTCCCTTGTCCACTCGTCCCTCCCATCCCTTCCCACCGATCTCCCTCCTGGCACTTATCCTTGAAAGTGGAACAAGTGCTACACCTGCCCTTACACTTCCTCCCTCACCACCATTCAGGGCCCCAGACAGTCCTTCCAGGTGAGGTGACACTTCACCTGTGAGTTGGCTGGTGTGGTATACTGCGTCCGGTGCTCCCAGTGTGGACTTTTATATATTGGTGAGACCCGACACAGACTGGAGACCGTTTCGCTGAACACCTACGCTCTGTCCGCCAGAGAAAACAGGATCTCCCAGTAGCCACACATTTTAATTCCACGTCCCATTCCCACTCTGATATGTTTATCCATGGCCTCCTCTACTATCAAGCTGAAGCCACACTCAGGTTGGAGGAACAACACCTGATATATTGGCTGGGTAGCCTCCAACCTGATGGCATGAACTTTGACTTCTCTAACTTCCATTAATGCCCCTTCTCCCCTTCTTACCCCATCCCTGACATATTTAGTTTTTCCCCCCTCCTTCTTTTCTCTCTTTCTGCCCATCACTCTGCCTGTTCTCTATCTCCTTCTGGTGCTCCCCTCCCTCTTTCTTTCTCCCTAGGCCTCCCGTCCCATGATCCTTTCCCTTCTCCAGCTCTGTATCCCTTTTGCTGATCACCTTTCCAGCTCTCAGGTTCACCCCACCCCCTCCAGTCTTCTCCTATCATTTCACATTTTCCCCTCCCCCTCCTACTTTCAGATCTCTTAAGTATCTTTCCTTTCAGTTAGTCCTGACAAAGGGTCTCGGCCCAAAACGTCGTCAGTGCTTCTCCCTATAGATGCTGCCTGGCCTGCTGTATTCCACCAGCATTTTGTGTGTGTTGTTTGAATTTCCAGCATCTGCAAATTTCCTCGTGTTTGCTTAATAGTTTCTTGATAGTAAGGATGTCAAAGCTTACAGGGAGAAGGCAGGAGAATGAGGTTGAGAGGTGGAATAAATCAGCCATGATTGAGTAGAGCAGAGTTGATGGGCTAAATGACTTAATTGTGCCAGTATGTCTTATAGTCTTCTTATGGTCTTGATTATCTTAGGAAACAAAATCGGGCAGATGGTGAAAGTGTTGGTGATGGGGGGAGAGGGACTGGGGAACTCCTTGGCACTATAATTTTGCTGTGATTTGTATCTTTGTTAGGGACCAGCGATGAGCCACAGAACTCAAGAACGTGAGTGAGGGTAGACCAGTTAACTACAAGCCAGTGATTTTTAGGACAGTAGTAGGGAAATCGTTTAAAAAGATCTTAAAGAGTAAGATATGTACATTTGGAAAGTTTGGGCAGATCAGGAATCTTCTCTTATCAGATTCCTTCTTCTCCAGCCCTTAACTATCTAGCCCAGCTGGTGTCACCTATCACCTTCCTGCTAGCCTTTTTCCCTTCCCTCCACCTTTTCATTCTGGCACCTCCTCCCTTCCTTCTCAGTCCTCAGGAAGCATCTTGGTCCAAAACCATTTCCATTGATGCTGCCCGATCTGCTGAGTTCCTGCAGCATTTTGTGTGTGTTGCTAGGGATAGTCAGTGTGGCTTTATGCAGGGGAAATCCTGCCTTACTTATTTGATTAAGTTCTGAGGATGTAACTAATGAGGCTGATGAAGGCAGTGTAGTAGACATTGTAAGGCATTTGTAATAAGGCTGTAATAAGGCATTTGAAAAGCTCCCATATGGTAGGTTGGATCAGACGTGTAAGGAACATGCGATTCAAAGTGAGCAGGCTAATTGTATCCCAACTTAGGAGGCACAGGGCAGTGGAGGAAGTATGCTTTTCTGAGTGGAAATCTGTGACCAGCAATACACTGTAGGGATCAGTGCCGGGACCCTTGTTATTTGGATTTAAATCTAATTGGTAACTTTGCAGGTATTATGTAAGTTGGTGGCACTGTGGATAGTGATAAGGAGATATAGAACGTAGAACTTAGAGCATAGAAGAGCACAGCATAGGAGTAGGCCATCCAGCTCTCAATGTTGTGCTGAACCAAAAACACCCAGACACTAATCCCTTCTAAGTACACAATGTCCATATCCCTCCATCTTCCTTATATCCACACGCTTATCCAAACATCTCTTAAAAGCCTCTAATGCATTTGCCTCTACCACTAAGCATCCATGACTCTCTGAGTAAAAAACTTATCCTCCACATCCCCTTTGAACCTACCCCCTCTCACATTGAATGCACACCCTCTGGTATTAGACATCTCAAACTTGGGAAACAGATACTCCCTGTCTACTCTATCTATGCCTCTCATAATCTTGTAGATGATCACATCTCCCCTCAGCTTCGGATACTGTAGTGAAACAACTCATCTATCCAGCCTCTCATGACAGTGCATGCCCTTTAAACCAGACAGCATCCTGCTAAACTTCTTCTTCACCCTCTCTAAAGCCTCAACATCCTTCCTATAGTGTGGTGACCAGAACTGTATGCGATACTTCATCCAGATGTGACCTAACCAGAGTTTTATAAAGTTGCAATATAACTTCCTGACTTTTGAACTCAATGACTTGAATAATAAAAGCAAGCATTCTATAAACCTTTGTAACCACCTTATCGACCTGAGTAGTCACTTTCAAGGAACTATGAACTTGGATCCCAAGATCTCCCTGCTCAGCAATGCTGTTAAGGACATTGCATTTTTCTTACTGAGGTACAACAGCTCACACTTAATCTGGGTAAAACTCCATTTGTTGTTTCTAAGTCCATATCTACAAATGATCTACATTGTACATTTGCCAGTCTTCCATACTATCCACAACTCCACCAATCATGGTATAATCTGCAGATTTACTAATCCACTTATCTACATTTTCCTCCAGTTCATTTATTTCCATCACCAACAGTAGAGGTCCCAGCACAGATCCCTGCAGAACTCCACTAAATACAGACCTCCAGCTCAAATAAATCACTTCAACCATCACCTTCTATGTGAATCCAAACAGCCAGTTCACTGCAGATCCCATCCATCTTAATCTTCTGGATTGACCTCCATGAGAGATTCTGTCAGAAGGAAAAATGGTAGAGCATTGGCACTTGCAATTTAATCCCATCAAGTGCAAGAAGCTATATTTTGGACAGTCTAATGGGGTTAGGACATGTACACTAAATGGCAGGTTTCTAAGGAATGCTGACAATCAAAGGAAATTTGGGATTCAAGTTTATTGTTTTCTAAAAATGGCAAGATTTGGGGTGGTAAAAAAGGCATATAACAGGCTCACCTTCGTATGTTGGGGCATAGAATCTAAAACCTAGGACGCAGAGTATTGCGTGCATTTGTCACCACACTACAGGAAAGAAATGGTTTCACTGGGTGTGATGCAGACGGGATTGACTAGGATGTTGCTTGGATTGGAGGACTTTTGTAATAGGGAAAGATTAGACAGGTTTATTTTTCCTGGAGCGATGAGTAACCTGATCATGGTATTTAATTATAAGAGACATAATGAGGGAATATGGAAGCTTTTATCCATTTTACGGTATCAAAAACATGGGTAGATTTAAGGTGCGAGGAAGGAATTTTAAAGGTAATTTGAGAGGAAAGATTTTTTAAATATAGTTTGGCTGATCTCTGGAACTTGCTGTGGAGGAGGTGACAAAATCAGACACTATCATCACGTCTAGAATCATTTAGAAAGGCACGTGAATGAGCAACGGGTAGAAGTGGGCAATTGGGATCAGCATAGATGACAAAAAGGTGGGCATGCATGTGGTGGGCTGAAGGTCCTGTTTTGGTACTATAGCTCTATGGCTCTGTCACACTCAGCCAACCTGACACTACTTAACCAAAACCAGGCAGCAATACTTTCATTGACCATTCATCTCAATGTCCATTGTATCTGCTGTATTGTAAATGACAACCGTACTGACTGTTTTCTGTCCAGAACTACAGTCACCAGTGTGTTTGAAACATTTCTCTCTATTCACATCTACTAATTGCTTACCTTTAAAGATAAGCAGCTATATGCAGCCAACAACAAAATGATATTGAAAAATAATTATTTGAAAATGCTAGAATGTCAAATGCCATTTACTTTACAAAGTAATGCAGCCAACAACAAAATGATATTAAAAAAGAATTATTCGAAAATGCTAGAATGTCAAATGCCATTTACTTTACAAAGTATTGGCTTGGAATTTCTGGTAACAGCTGGCAGATGATATTTGCTATTCTTTTCCTTGCTATGTTCCCACTTATCTGGAGTAGGTTGTCTCGTGGGAGCTACCTGAATGAAGTCACTTCCTATGTTGTTAATGAGGCTCTGAGTAGCCTGGGGCTTTTCAGTCAAACAGTATTAAATGAGGGCTCCTGATTGAGACCTATGCACAGGAGTGGTTGGTTAAAACACCCACCAGCATCAACAACAGTCACTGTCTAACAAAAAAATTATCATAACAGTAAATAAACTATTGAAAAGAAGAATAAAAGCTAATGTATTAAAACACTTGAAAGCGCTAGCAAACCTCCTCAGGTTTAATAAGAAGAATTCCCTGCTTAGTCACTGGGGAACTGTAGAAAGGTGTTTCTCCTTGCCGGACTCTACAAAGGACCCAGTTCCAGAATGCAGTTGAGAAACTACTGGTGAGCTCCTCTCAGGAGGTTTAGCGACCCTTCTGAACATATGATGAAGAAGAAGTCTTTAGTTTCCTGACAATCAGGAAGAGGATTGTGGCAGTTCCTCAAGGACAAGAATTTATTAGGAAATTATGGACCAATATGTTTAGGGAGCAAATAGGATAATCCACCCCCGTTCCTGTCAGTGAGATGTAAATAGTTACAGAGTTAAGTAAATATTGTATATGGAGCAAATTAAATGGCTTGTCTTCCAGTACATTAGGATGTGCTGCCCTTTAAGCAGAAGTTTTTGTTTAATTTCAATAAATGAAATAGAGCATGCTGAATCTGAATGCATCAGGCTTCCTGCAGACTGCAGCACATAATTGTACAATATCTGCAGACTTGTTAAGTTGCATGGCAACATCTTGCGTATCAGCAAATCACTTGTTTATTCATGAATGACAGCAGCCCATGTAAATTTGGTGATACTGGGGGAGTGATATTTCCAAGCTCTAATTCTGTTAAAGGTAAGTATATTCCTATTACCTAAATTACACTGGAAAACAAAGATTTGGCTTCCTGAATACTTCTGGGTGTATATTATGGATTTTGGGCTGCTAATCATGAAATTTCCCTATCTTGCACCATTAAAAAAATTGCCTGTATTTGTTATTTCAATTCATAATTTAAGTCAGAGTAACTTTATTAAGGAAGATTGCCAAGATTAAGGAACATTTTTGTTCGTCCACAAATCAAACAGGTCATCAATGACAGGCAATTTGAAGAGCTTCTAATGGGACCAGGGAAAATGGCATGGAAGGCATGCAGAGATGTTGTGGAAAATTTTCTTGGCAACTACAGAACACTGAACTCCATACAGCTTGTTGACAACATGCTTCAAGCATACAAAACCATGAAGTGCAACATGTTACTAAAGATTCATTTTTGGCATTCCAATTTGACTTCTTCCCTACAAATCTTGGCACCGTCAGTGACGAGCATGGTGAAGGGTTTTACCAAGATATTGTGGTCATGGAGAAACAGTATCACAGCAACTGGAATCCATCATCGTTGGCTAATCATTGTTGGCCACTCAAGAGAGAAGCCTCGGACACCGAATAAAAAGAAAGGCATTTTTAGCTCAGTTGAGCTTTTGCAAAGTGTCAGCAACGTTATCCAATTAAATGAATTATTTTCAATAAATAAAAGTTAATTTTGTGTTTATCCAAATTCCTACATGATACAAGTAGTCTGAACTTATATTTGTGTTTAGCTTCAAGTGGCCTAATATAAACAAAAAAAAAGTTGAGGAAGCAACACATGAAAAAATTTGTTGTCCAGTGTTATCAATGAAAGTTAGACTGAGAATGTCTATTATGGAACTGTTACTGTCCTAGCCATTGACCTTTACAGTTATCAAAAGATTTTCCCTTGTTCTCCATTAAAAAGTTTAAATCTTCTTTGAAATATAACCACATTAAGGTGCCAAAGGCCTTCAATTAGATGTAGTTTGTGACCAATTCATCGACTTACCAGGGGCAAATGCAGGGATCTGAAAAATATTGATTTGCATGGGCATTAGGAAAGCTGAAAAGCAATGTGAATTCTTGAGCAAAGTTTATTTTCCAACACACCATAAGACTGTAAGACATAGGAGCATAATTAGGCCGTTTGACCCATCAAGTGTACCCTGCTATTCCATTATGCCTGATTTATCAGAATCAGGTTTATTATCACTGGCATGTGACATGAGATTTGTTAACTTAGCAGAAACAGCTCAATGCAATACGTAATATAGAAGAGAAAAAAATAATAGTAATAATAATAATAATAAATAAGTCAATTACAGTGTACGTATATTGAATAGATAAAAAATGTGCAAAAAACAGAAACACTATATTAAAAAAGTGAGGTAGTGTCCAAGGATTCAATGTCCATTTAGGAATTGGATGGCAGAGGGGAAGAAGCTGTTTCTGAATTGCTGAGTATGTACCTTCAGGCTTCTGGACCTCCTACCCGATGGTAACAACGAGAAAAGAGCATGCTCTGGGTGCTGGAGGTCCTTAATAATGGACGCTGCCTTTCTGAGACATCGCTCCCTAATGAGGTCTTGAGTACTTTGTAGGCTAGTACCCAAGATGGAGCTGACTAGATTTACAACCTTCTGCAACTTCTTTCAGTCCTGTGTAGTAGCCCCTCCCCCCCCCCATACCAGGACAGTGATGCAGCCTGTCAGAATGCTCTCCACGGTACATCTGAGTATATTTGTTGACATGCCAAATCTCTTCAAACTTCTCATGAAGTATTGCCTTCTTTATAACTACATTGATGTGTTTGGACCCGGTTAGATCCTCAGGGATCTTGACACCCAGGAACTTGAAACTGCTCACTCTCTCCACTTCTGATCCCTCTATGAGGATTGGTATGTGTTCCTTTGTCTTATCCTTCCTAAAGTCCACAATCAGCTCTTTTGTCTTGCTGACGTCGAGTGCCAGGTTGTTGCTGCGGCACCACCCCACTGGTTGGCATATCTCATTCCTGTACGCCCTCTCATCACCACCTGAGATTCTACCAACAATGGTTGTAATTATCCCTTTCAACCCTATTCTCCTGACTCCTCCCCATAATCTTTGATACCCTTACTAATCAAGAGCCAATGCAACCTCTGCTTTAAATATACCCAGTGACTTACTCTCCACAGCCACCTGTGACAATGAATTTCAAAGATTCACCACCATAAGTAAACTCTAAAAAGTGACTAAAGAAATTCCTCTTCATCTCTGTACTAAAGGGATCTCTTTATTCTGAGCTGTGCCCTCTGGTCCTGGACTTCCTTTCTATTGGAAACATCTTCTCCACATCCACTCTATCTAGGACTTTCAATATTCAATAGCTTTCAATGAGATCTCCCCTTATTCTCCTAACTCCACTGAGTACAGGCTCAGTGCCTTCAAATGCTCCTCATACCCTTTCATTCCTGGAAACATTCTTGTAAACATTGTCTGAACCCTCTCCAATGCCAGCACACCTTTTCTTAGATGAGGAGCCCAAACCTGCTCACAGTACTCCAAGTACAGTCTGACTGATGCCTTATAAAGCCTCTGTATTACATACTTGCTCTTAAATTCTAGTCCCTTGAAAATGAATGCTAACATTGCACTTGCCTTCCTTATAACCGACTCAGCCTGCAAGTTAACATTTAGGGAATCCTGCACAAGGACTCTGAAGTCCTTTGCACTTCTGATTTCTGAGTTTTGTCCCCAGTTAGAAAACCTTTATTCCTTCTACCAAAGGTTGATATTCCTTTTCCCGTGGTCTCTTTGTAAGAATGCCAAAGACTACCCTGCCCTATACAGCCCTCCTTCTTTACACAATGTTCCCCAACATCCATTCACGTATCTGTCTTCACTGAACTGTTGGGGCTTGATACATTGGCTGATATTTTAGATGTGCCCCTAATTTAGTGAGTGCCTATGATTGACCAGCTTTGTCTAAAGTGCTTCAGGAAGAAAACATTTTAATGAAAGCTATGCTTTATAGCTATCTTTTTTGCAATGATTAGGGCAGTAACAGTTTCAGTAGTGGATATTTTTAGTGTACATTTCAAATTTTCTGAGCCAATTTTCATTCTGGCTACCTTGACAGAAGTATTTCCATCAACTTGAACAATAACTTTGGTTCTCACTGTACAGATGTAACCGGACTAGTTGAGTTTTTCCAGTATTTTCTGATTTTCCTGTCAATATCCTAGGGTCTTTCATACCCTGAAATGATCTTCAATGTCCCAAACTGCTGCCATCTAGCACAAGCCATCACCTTACGATCCCATGCCATGGCCCGATCGGGCTCTGACCTCGCTCCCCCACCTTCCAGCCAAGAGCCTCATCAGGATTGTTGCTGAGTTCCCAAGTTCACCCTTGTGAGAGGTGGACTGGCTGGTGCATACTTGACTATCGAAATGCATAACATCTGTTCTGTTGACAGCCTCAAAATCAACTGAGGTGTTACGCAACAGGCTAAAGGCCTAATCCATTCCCTCCCCACCCTCTTGCACTTTAATGACAACATTGTGCGACTTTCTTAGTAACAAAATACAGATAACCTTTGCTTGGTGAGAATAATCGCTTTTTAGGACAAAGCCAATAGAAAGAAGGAATTCCTGTAGTTCTTCCTTTTTTTAACAACATTGAAGTGCAAAACTATCTCATTACACTTCAATATTGTTTTAAAAAACACACAGCGCTAAACTGCAGGCTTCTACATTAGTGCCTTCAGGCAACACAAATTCTGGTAATCAACTGTGAGGACCAAATTTTTCCATTCAATCCAAATTTATAAACAGACTCTGTAATTGCACAGATTCCATTTTGTGTACTGTATGTTTTCATTCTTCGCCAAAAGAACTCTTGATTGAAAATTGGCCATTTTCTCTCAAATAAGGTGGTGAGAAACTAAAATCTGAATAGACTGCATCAGAGTTTCTTCCATGCTATTTGTGATGAAGGAAAGTATTTTCATTAAAATGGTGGACTTGAGCAGTTTTGCCAAAATAGAAGAGCAGTTTTATCCCAACGATTCAACAGTTTATTTTAAATATTACGGATTAGAGAGGCATTAATGATCAATTGGTGTATTATCTATCAAGCTACATTTATATGTTCAGTTTGAATCCAGCAGCTATAGCTTTGTATGTCTGATTCTGTTAAATCCAATTTTTGTAAAGATAGATGACATGAAGCCAGTTTTATCCAGATCTATAAATTATTCTTTGTTAGTGCAAACAAGTTAAGAAATGTGTAGGCTGAAAAAATGTGTAAGGGAAATGGTCATATTGAAATCAACTAGCATAAAGAGAACTTGATGAATAATGCATCTATTGCCTTCTAATAATGCCTCAGAAATCCCTAATATCTCTAGTAAAGAGTTTAACAGTTAGGGTAAAAATTGCTCCATTGTTTTGCCAAAGCTGCTAAATCTAGCTTTCAGTGAAAACTGAGAAAATGTTTTCCTTCATTACCTATACAAGAATGTGTAACGTGGAACCATGTGCTTTCCAAGTGTGCAATTTAATTAGTGGAAAATTATGTAGAAAAACAGATCCCTTCATGATTTCTGTCAAAGCAGAATTTCACTCCTCGCACATTTTTATATAGTTTCTTCACAGTTTCTTTTACAAGAATGCGAAATGACAATGAATGAGTAATGCTCTGAGTGAAGAGAGTTGAGATGCAGTCATTTTTAAGTTTTAGTAAAGTTTGTATGACATCGTACTGGAAGTTAATAGCAAAGTGTGGTTTTGATTACTGTGCAATTACAGATAAGCAGCACTGAACAGTAGTTATGCAACCACAAACTCAATCAATCAATTATAATCTACACACAGTGGCAGTAATTACTTCCTGGCATTTCCAAATTGTATAATAAAACTGGACCATATCAGTAACTGAATATCATGCTAGTCACTAGCTTTATTGTCATACTTAGACAAGGAAATGCTATGTAACTTTTCATTTTTTATTTGCCTATAAAAATTAAAGTATTTCTAAGTGAAACAATCAACTCCTGAACATTCATTATATTCATTTTTCCTCAAGCATTTTCAGTAGTAGGACTGTTTATTCAGTTTGTCATATTGGCGATGTTAGGTGTTACTTTGGGGGATGTCATCTTTACTAAGCGGAACCCAGAGCGTATATTTTGAGATATGAAGAGAAAGAAAACTGACTGCATTTTCCTTTACAGTTGTCAAACCTTCTTCAATCCTGAAAAATGAAAAATGCCCAATTAACCAATCATGGAACCATCCTTCAACAAAAAAAATCAATGTTTTCAGCAAAGGAATGAAATAACTTGTATTATGTAGTACTTTTCATGACTTGACATGATCCTAATGCATTTTAAATTTGTTGTTACAGCGATGGGAATCATTTCAATTAATTCTCATGTCACACTGTAACTAATGATCAGATAATCTGTTGTAAATGTTAGTCTGGGCTCTAGGACATTATCAATTGTGCTAATGCTATGGGATCTTATATATCTACCTCTTCTCAAGAACAGATGAAATTGGTTGGTGCTTGAGCAGGTATAATGACAGACTGCTGGCTGAGTTTGTTTTCGTGCCAGATGCTGGTATCATATGAGTCAAAAGCACATTGAAAGCCATTCCATAATGAAAGAGGTGCCGCTGTGGAGTATGCGGACAAAATCAAGTCAGTTTAGGCTGCACAGGGTCAGAGGAGTGGCAGCGAGTTTGACCTTGGAATTGTGGGCAGGCTTGGAGGTCTGAAAATGCATCCAGAACTCAGGTTAATGGGCAATGTCTTGGGCAAGGATTGATGGCTAGGGGTTCCAGAAGGATGCAGTGGGTAGATGGAGAGGTGAAGTGGTGTGGCTGTTGGCTGTTGGACTGAGGTTGGTATTGGAGGATGGCACCATTCAGGTGGTAATGGGGATTTGTGGAGAATAAGGCTACACTGGCAGATCGGTAACTGGGAACTTGTCGGAGTATGAATAGCAGATGGGTGGTCAGGGCTTTGGGCAAAGGACTAGAGATAGCTAGAGGTACGTAAGGCTTGGGGGAAAGTAACATAATAACTAAGTAAGATAGTGCTATGTAATGTTGGACTGTGAGTAGATCAGCTGGGTCTCCCTTAGTTTCTACTCAAGCAAGCCCTAGAGATGACGTGAAGGCCCTCTTCCCTCGTGTTCTATAAACAACAGAATACATATTTCTGTGGAAGCTGGATACCATACATGTTAGCATGCTAACATGAGAGCCTAAGAGATAACTTAGAGGGGAAATTGTAAACTGAGCAGCTCACATGAAGCTTCCAATTTTTAATTCTGCTTTATTTTCTTATTAAGTTTGAACAGTGTAGCTGACAAAGCATTGCATGAGTTGGTTCGGTTTCTAGGCAATGGACTCAGTCTAAGAGCTGATCCGAGAGATGACACTTCTGACATTACGCCCCCTCCCCTCACCCCAAGGTCTGCGTTGAACTGCTTCGCTGGTTACGCCAGCACTCCCAGATCTGTCCCTAAAGCCAGTGTGCAACCACTCAGTCACTTTAGAAAAGCTGATGGAATAAAAGTAAAATGACTCATAATATGACTGAAAGCAAATCAATTGTAATGACAGGCTATTTTTTAAAAAATGAATGAGGAAATCTATGGTTGTACTGACACCAGATGGCCTCAGCTATCTGGCAGATGTAGCTAATATAGATTGACAGAGTGTTGGCAGGCTGCTCAAATGAAGGGCACAACCAATGATCATTAAAGTACTTCACAGTGCTGTCTCCTAAAGTTTTCTTCACCTTTAAATCAGTGGTTGCTGGTTAGGTTAAAATGCTTTGTTCACGGCAAAGAAAATCATGAATCAAATCCATTGGTCAATTCTCCCTATTTAAACTGAATGACCTCCTGTTGACAAAAATAGGGAACAGAGTGTGTGGTGAGAGATTGGAGAGTGTGTGAGCCTCATTAGTTTGCTTCCATAGAGCGGCAAAAACATTTGGGACCTTCCGGCTGTTAAATGGAACAGGAAAGTATGGGTAACAAGTAATAAAATGAGTCAAGCATAAATAGTGACAGACTAGCTTTGTTCTATTGTTCAATAACCAAAGAGTCAGTTTGCAGTTATCACAGAAAACCTGGGCCTACTTTATTTTCTGTACAACTCCCTGAACTGGTCTCGACACGTCGTAAAACTCTTTATGAAACAATAGGCATTACAGGAGCCAAAAGAAATAGGTATATTTCTATAGTGCCTTGTGGAACTTCATGATGTCCCAAACTTCCTTGGTGCCAATCCAGCCCATTGCTGCACTACCCAAAATGAGTTGTGATTTGGTTAAAATGTTTTCCTACGTTAGGAAAGATTTAAGAACAGATTTAATAACCTCATGTTGTGTTCAGGGGAAAAAAGCTAAATGTAATGGAACAATTAATTCTGATCACTGTTTCAGGGTTAATACTGAGTCCAGGGGAATAGGTGCAAACTGGTGAAAGGCAAGTTCAAGTCTGATATTAGGAACTGCTTCATTCTAAAAAGTATATGGGACAGTTTCATTTGAAAAGACAATTAGAAGTATTTTGGGGAAAGTAATTTGCTGAGCAATGAGTTGGATAAGCTAACAGGCTTCTTTATTTGTACTAAGGTTCATTCTATGTCCTTGGGCATTTAGGAGTTTTGTGATGCTTCTCTGGATGTTGAAATTCATTGCATTGGAATGGAGTGCAATTGATGAATAATTTTCAGCTTTCAAACTCAATACCTACCAAATTTTAAAAAAGATATGTTCCTCACCTGACACTTCTTTTTTCATGAGATACATTGGTCATTGTTCAATAGTGCCAATTAACCTTCTGACTCTCATATCTTGGGACATGAGAGAAAACCATAGTGTAGCCAGTGGAAATCAATGTAATCGCAGAAAAATCATGCAAACTCCATATAGACAGCACTAGAGACATGATCGATGTGATTGGCTTAACTAATTCTTCAATTACACACAAGAATACACTGTGGTTTTAACAGTCCTGTAATAGTCACTATTCTTTAGATTTGCTGAATATGGCCACAAGTAAATGAATCTCCGAGTTACTGAACTTTGAAGTTTGTATCAAGTTAGTAAAAGTGATGTAATTACATAAATATGTAGGAAACATCCCTCGGTTAAATAGTTTACTTAGAAGGCTCCAGCAATCAACAGCTTCCTTTCCTTCCATTTGTTTATTTACATATCCACTTACTCCATGAGATCTTTAGGTGAAATTTTTAAGAACACGAGAAGGGACTTCTTCACTCAAAGAGTAGTGAGAGTGTGGAACGAGCTGCCCGCAGAAATGGTGGGTGAGGCTTTGATTTCAACAACATGGACGGGAGGCGGTGTGCGTATGGAGGGCTATGGTCTAGTGCAGCTTGATGGGTTAATGGGAATAGGCAGAATAATAATTTGGCAAGAACTAGATGGGATGAAGGACTTATTTCTGTGCTGTACTGTTCTATGAATCTATGACTTTATTATCTTCTATCACCAAGAGCTTTGAATGCACGAGATGAATTTTCAACTGCTTCATATTCTTCAGACCTCTTGTGAGGGAGAGAAATGGCTGCTAACAAGAGATCAGGCAAAGAGATGTGCAATAGCCTTGAGTGTTTTGACGTAGTAACTTCTGCATAATAAATGTTGACAGAATTATAATTAAATTTTAAACTTGGTTTTTTAACATGCAAATTTAAAAAAATTTAACATCTAAAAACAAGTCAGGGATGTTACTAACTCCACAAGCTTAGCAGACACTCTACTGTGGAAGGTTCGTATACATAATTTCGATTGAGTGTTGCTGTTTCAAGCTTTCACTATCCATGCTTCTCTGTCACAAAAGCAAATTGATGTTAATTTAAAATGCCTGTTCATAAAGTAAATATATGCTCCATCAATGTTCTGAATATCCTTCAATCAAACAAAAACCTATCTTCAATCAAACCAACAATGAGCATGGTAGCAGTTTACAGTGGAAGGGCAAAGTTATATAAGACAAACTTTGTTATGTTGTAGTCATTTAGTTGGCATGTGATCTTCTGCTGACAGGCAAATCAAGTGTTCCTGGAGTGTTGAGATTATAGTAACAACCCCTCATCAATCATTTCTAGTGCATGCTGGTAGAAAAGCATACACAATTAGCAGGTCATACTTAACAAATATAAAAATATACAAGTCAAGATATAGTTGACTGCATAGTGTAATTATGAATATATGAAATGTTTACAACCATTACTATGTCATGTACATTATTCATCAGTCACAAGTTAAATGATTTGTGACGGACTTGTACTAACCAAACAGATTTAAGGCTACACTTTTAAAACAAGATTTGTTCTGGTAACTGGTAGTGTCCTGTAGCTTGCATTATTTTAGTGATGGATGTCAGGTATACCCCTCCACAAACACTCGGGACTAACTAGCATGCTGATAAACAGTTGAAATATGTCTCCATAAACTATCATTTGACCCATATTTCTCATATTTATGCAGTTTCCTCTTCCACAAGTCTGCCACATCTCTCTGATAGTAGTTTGTGCTGTGCATTAGTCATTAACTTGGGAGTGGTGGTACGGGTCATTCTATTAAGCAGTCGAAATATCTTAAGTCTGAGAGTTTGCCACTACCAAGTTGTGTCATGAACTAACCTGATGTTGAACAATTAGACTTGCTGATAGAGATCTCATAAGACATAAGTGGAGCATAATCTGGTGACCAGTGCATTTTGAAGCATAGAAAATGTGCTAGCCACCAGATTACTTAGGGTACCTATATATTATCCAAGTACTAGATTCATGGCTCTTTCTTAAGTATTAATGCAGGAGCAGTATGAATCAGAATCCTGTGTTCCACTTGACTACACTTGATCTTCTCTCATATCTTGGATTTAATGTGGGCCTCATGCTGATCACCTCAATGGCTAACTATATCCTTGCTACAAGTCTGCTCAAAACTGTGGCATTCTTTACAGCCCCAAGCCGATCACCTCTCAGCTTTCTTCCTCCATGGTTAGGGTTTATATCTTACTTCAGCTCCGTATTGAATCATGGCATCAGAGAATTTTACAGCACAGAAGTGAGCCTTTTCATCCCAACTCATCCATTCAAGATTGTTTAATGTCCCTTCCAGTACACAGGTGTGAAGGAGAATGCGATGATGATCCATGGTGTCCACGAAGCCTATCAATGTTTATACCATTTGCCGACATTTACCTTTCCTATCCAAGCACCACTCCAAATGCCTTTTTAAATACTATAATTCTATTCCAGTGAATGAACCCTCCCGAGTTAACTACTTCAATGTCAGTATCAGAAATGATTCAGTTGTTGATTCTGAGACAGAATACTGTGTATTGAAACCCCATTCCAAGCAATAAAGGTCGCTTAGTTCAGGAACTCCATGTCATTGAAGGATAGGGATGCACTTCTATTCACAGCAAGGTTCTCAAAGCATTGGATAAATTTTACAGGGCATTGGTGAAATTGCACCTGGAGTACTTCATACAGTTTTGGTTTCCATATTTAAGGAGGTCATGCAGAGAACATTCAATAGCATGATTCCCTTGGGATGAAGTGATTTTTGGATGTACAAAGATTGAGTAGACCTTTACTCATTTGTGCTTAGAAGAATAAGATGTGATCTTATTTAAATATATTACAATTCTGAAGGGAATTGACAAGAAGGATGCCGAGAAGTCGTTTCCCTAAAACAGACACTGCACTCTAAACTGAGTTACACTCAGAGTTTAGAGGGAAAAAGGCTCAAGGGTTTGCTCCAAACTTCCTTGAAAATATGGGATGCCTGCACTGATTCCTGGGAATCTCTGACCTATGACAGCTCAAAGTAGCAAAGAAGCACTCAAGTTGCTGCAGGGATCCCCGGTCCATGTGGCTGGAATACACAAAAGCCCAAAGTAAATGGTGGAAGGTGTGTAGTTCCTCACAAAGTACTCTCCTGCCTATTCCATCAGGTGTCTTGTGTGGTCGAATCCGCATGTTCCATGTTGAACTCATTGGTTAGAATTGGATTTGAAGCAAGTTATCCTTAACCCGAAAGGACTGAGACCTACAAATTTATCTAAACTCTCACTTCACTGAATCTGGCCTCTTGTGGAATCATCTCTTCCCAACTCCCCAACACATTGCTCCACTATTTGCAGCTATACATTCAGCTTTGTGTTCTGTGATTCAGATTCAGATTCAGTTTATTGTCATTTAGAAACCACAAATGCAAGGCAGTTAAAAAATGAGACAAAGTTCCTCCAGAATTATATCACAAAAGCATATGACAAAACAGACTACACCAGAAAATCCACATAACGTTTGGCAATCCCCAATCCAGAGTCCAGAGAGGCTGCTGCGTATTAATATCGCACTCCCATCTTAGCGTGTTTCCCGAAAAGGAGCTCCAAAGCCACCAGACAAAACAAGACCAAAAACTAAAGCTACAAGACCTGCACAAAACCACATAGTTACAACAGTGCAAACAATAGCATAATTGATTAAAAAAAACAGACCATGGACACAGTAAAAATAGTCCAGAGATGTTAAAAGACTATAAGCTCGAAAGAAACCACCACACAGTTTCCACAAGTCCTCAGGGTCCCAATAGACTCATCATTCCATGCCGGCGGCAGAGGGGAATACCCCCGCTATGGACTTCCATGGCACCGCTGAACCCAGCCTCGCAGACGCAGCAGACAGTGAAAGCGCTCCGACCGCTGCAGACTCCGAGTCCGTCAAACCTCCGAGCCTCCGACCATCCCCTCTGGCACAGCTTCTCCAAGCACCTTCCTCTGCCGAGCGCATTAAGACGCCCCCGCCAACAGCCACCGGCAACGCGACCCCGAGGACTGGGGGCCTGTTCTTCTCAACAGAGACCTGGACCTCACAGCAGCAGCAGCAACGAAGAGGGCCTTCCTGGGGATTTCCAGATGTTCCTCCGTGCTCCCACGTCCGTTTTTCATCAGATTAGGATTGAGCATGGCACCCTGCTTAACAAATACAGATATCAGCTCCGGAGTGGCTGCTGCAAGTTGCTGCATCATGCCACCATCTTGAGTGTCATCTGAGCCAAATTTCCCTCCTGACAAGTTCCCTCTAATTAAGTATTTTTGTCATCATTCCCAATATCACCATTGGCTCTCAATTTGATGTTGTTTATATCTATGAACTTTTAAGTCTGCTATATAAATATTTATGTAAATATTCAAATAAAAATAAATTAGAAGAAATTGAATCAAGGCTGATTCAATTAACAAGTAACAAGTAACAAGTTTTCCCCCTTATTCTTGAAATATTTTATTGTTCAATATAAAATATAATCTAAATAACAATTCTTTAGCCAAAAGAGGATGTCCTATGGTTTTTAATTGGAATTGTGTTCATTGTTCCATTTTTACATTTTTTTGCTAGATTTCCATCAATCTAGGTGATGTTTAGAAGTCTGGAAAATGGAACAGGATCTCTTTTGGGGCACCCACTGTCAGTAATGAATACTTTACTTTATTGTCACCAAACAATTGATACTAGAGCATACAATTATCACAGCGATATTTGATTCTGTGCTTTACACTCCCTGAAGTACAAATCGAAGTAAATATAATAAAAATTTAAATTATAAATCATAATTAGAAAATAGAAAAGGGAAAGTAAGGTAGTGCAAGTCAGGTCCGGATATTTGGAAGGTACGGCCCAGATCCGGGTCAGGATCTGACCTGGATTCTGTGGATTACGTGATTCGTACCAACTTCAAAGGCTCAATCCTTACCTCAAGTATGTGACTTTATTCCCTTCCCCATTTATTGAGTGAAAATTTCAGCTTTGACAGTTGTTTGAGGGATTTGGTGCACACTTCTCGTGGACAACAGAATAAAAGTTTGTCATCTAAGCTTTAAAGATAAATATTTCCACTTCAGAGTTACCATATCACATTTAAACTATAATGTGAGCTGTGTAATTCTGTAGATAGCCCAGTTCTCACAATTTGCCCTGATGATACATAGAACCCTAGAAACGTTGCACACAAACTATTTGAAGGCGTGTCTTGCAACCACTCTTTGAAAAAAGGTCTACAATCCACTTTTATGTTTCTTGCCAGTCTACCCCCACGTTGCTTTCCTTTTGCAAATCCTTGAACCACCTCTGCCGTGTTTTAAAATGTTCCCAATCTCCAGCCGACAGGCCTTTTGATACAGTGGGTTGCTCCAGTTGCATCAGCTTCTTGTATCATCTCATACCATTTCAGATGTCTGATGGTTATGCAGCTGTGAGTTTAAAGTTAGCATGGATAAAAATATGTATGAAACAGTACAGAAAAGTTTTACTAGGCTAAAATCTGGAATAGACAGGCTGTCTTGTGGGGATATGTTGTACAGGTTCTGCTTATATTTGCTGGAGTTTAGAATAGTAAGAGGGAACTGGATTGAACAGGAAGGGCTTGACAGGGAGGATGTGGAAAGGATGTTTTCTTTTGTAGATGAATCTAGAATAGAGGTAATTGTTTGAATATGAGAGCGAGATTTGCCAATTTTTTTCTCTCCAATAATGGTGAATAATTGGAACTCGTTTTCTCAAAAGTTAGTTGAAGCAAGATTTTTGAACAATTTTAAGGCAAACTCTTGATAAGCAAGTGGGTTAAAGGTTACCATGCGTCAATAGAAATGGGGAGCTGAATTACTGTTGAATCAGCCATTATTTTACTCAGCAGTGGAACAGCTGTGAAGGGCTGAGAGGCTAAGTCCTGCCCTTATTCCTGTATGTATGTGTTCAAGCCATTGGATGTTCATGTCTATTTGTATGTACGTACCTGGTAATGATTATGATGTATTGCATTGAACTGCTGCTGTTAAGTTAACAAATTTCATGTCACATGCCAGTGATAATAAGCCTGATTCTGATTCTGTTCAAGTCATAAATACGAGACAGTCTGCAGATGCTGGAAATCCAAAGCATTACACAAAGCTGGAGGAACTCAGCAGATCAGGCAGCATCTATAGAAGTAAATAGATAGTCCACTTCTCAGACCCTTCTTCAGGACTGAGAAGGAAGGGGGAAGATGCCAAAATAAAAAGTTGGGGGAGGGGAAGGAGGCTAGCTGGAAGGTGATAGGTGAAGCCAGGTTGTTGGAAAAGGTCAAGGGCTGGAGAGGAAGGAATCTGATATGTGAGAAGAGTGGACAATAAGAGAAAGGGAAGGAGGAGGGGACCCAGGGGAAAGTAATAGCAGGTAAGAAGAGCTAAAAGGTCAGATTGAGGAATAGAGGAAAGCGGGGAGGAATTTGTAGACTGGATAAATTTCAAGTGGTGGTGTTTGTGTATTGTTAGCTATAGTTAATAATTGGCTGCCTCTTTGAAACTACTGTGTTCACAGCTTATCTTTTGTTGCCCTTTCAATGTTTCAGATCCTTCTTACTGTATTAGCATATTTTGTGTTTTGTAACTTGATCTTATTTTGAAGATCATTTCTTTTTTCATCACTCAGGCATTTCATGCATTCGTTTGGAATTCATACGTGGAAGAAGGTGGTGTTAGTGAACAACACGATTGAGGGCGACATACTCCACACAAGGGGGTGGTCTGATGTTTTTCTCTGAATGGTTGATGGGAAGATTAATTTCAGGGTTATATACCTAATATATACTTCGATAATAAATGTACTTTGAACTTTGAATGAGGAGGTTTACCAGAGATTTAATCTAAAGAATGTCCGCCAAGTGAGGGATGAGTAAGGAACATTACTCCAGTAGGATGGTCTCTTTCAGTGCTGCCATGGGCATGGGTGAGGTGACTACATGTGAGAGGCCCAAAACAGGGTTGAAATTATGCCCTAAAGTTATAGTTTTGCATCCAGCTGAAAGGTCGTTTTGGACGATAGATCTCCTTCATGATAGAATTTGGTGCCACTTGAAAACCAAAGACTTGCCAACAAGTGACTCACTTTATCTAGGTAGGCTCCTCCAGAAGGAATTGACCTGGGAAGAAGTGATCTGGTAATATTCAAAATGGTGCATTGAATTTAACAAATGTGTTTTGAGTAATGTATATATGTGAGATGCAAAGAACAAGCTGCGAATATGAATCCTGATAAACAATCTTGCCAGCTCTCTTCTCCTGCATGTTAAACTTGTTTTCCACCTGATTTTGCGATGGTGCCTTTTCAAACAAGGGATCTAAAATTCAAGTTTATTGTCATTCAACCATATGCAAATGAAACAACATTCATCCAGACCACAGTGCATATATCACACACACAAAACATAAAGTAAAATGACCACAAAATAAATTAACAAATAATAAAATATGTTCCAGGAGATTGACATCACCCATTGATGCACCATCAATAACTCTCTCTGAGACGTAAAGGCGAGATATCGGCTTTTATTGACTGGAAGAAAGAACAAGCAGTAGTTGACCACCATACTACATCCTGGAGAATGAGGGCCGGGCTCAGGCCTCAATCGCCTTTATACCGGGGTCTGTGGGAGGAGCCACAGGGGCAGTCAGCAGGGGGCGTGTCCAGACAGGTATATGTAGTTCACCACACCCATATCAACACACACACAAAATGCAGGAGGAACTCAGCAGGTCAGGCAACATCTATGGAAATAAACAAACAGTTGAAGTTTTGGACCAAGGCCCTTCTTCAAAACTGGAAAGGAAGGGGACAGATACCAGAAAAGAAAAGGTGTGGCAGGGGAAGAAGGATATCTAAAAGGAGATAGGTGAAGCAATGTGGCTGGGAAACATAAAGAGCTGGAGAAGAAGAAATTTGATGGGAGAGGAGAGTGGACCATAGGAGAAAGAGAAGGAGGAGTGACACTAGGGGGAGGTAATAGGCAGGTGAGAAGAGGTAAGAAGCCAGCGTGGGGAAAAGAAGAAGAGGAGATCCCAGTAAAAACTTTTTACCGGAAGGAGAAATCGATATTCATACCATCAGGTTGGAGGATACTGAAACAGAATATGAGGTATCGCTCCTCCACCCTGAGGGAGGCCTCATCATAGCACAAGAGAACGTCATGGACCAACATTTCAGAATAGGGATGGGAATTAGATTTAAAATATTGTGCCACCAGCAATTTCCACTTTTGGCGGATAGAGTGGTGGGGCTTAATTAAGCGGACCTCCAATTTACAACTGGTCTCACCGATATAGTGGAGGCCCTATTGGAAGCACTGGATACAATACATGACCCCAGCAGATATTCAGGTGAAGTGTTGCCTCACCTGGAAGGACTGTTTGGGCCTCCTCATTGTGGGAGGAGCGAGGAAATACGGTGCCAGTGGATTTTGTAGGCCCAGGCAACTTCTTCCAGTTCCTCCATGAAACAGCTTATGTTTCTTTTCTTATGTCTTTCTTTCCTTTTCAAGGTGGTTAGGGTTCTGTGATCTGTAGTGCAAACTATGGTTCTTCGCAAGCAGTGGGTTTTCTGATCAACTGTGCGGCCTAGTACTTTGTTAACTTTGGGAACAGCCTGAAAGACATGTGCTCTCAGGACTGGGAGGTCAGAGATCAAGGAACAGCCCCTTGGATGACCCAGTTCCTCGTCAACTTCGCCGAATGAAATGTTGTGGGAGACTTAAACATCGAGGCTGGAATACTGAGTCAGCAAGCGGTGTGTTTGCTAATTGCCAGTTGCTGTCAGAGGGATGCCCCTCTACTCGAGTGATATCCCCCCCCTCTATTTATTGGAAGTGAGAGCCTGTTGGTCCTCAAGACATGGGGGGGGGGGGGTTGTTGTTGTTGGAGAAGTGATGTGGAAGGCTGTAACATCGGAACAGTGTGTGGCTGGTCTCGCTCTTGTTGTTACAGGAGCAACCCCTCTCTCCCTCAATGGAGAGAGAGAGCCTGTCTGAGATAACCATGTGCTGGCTGGTGGACTGTAGTTTTGATGGACTCGAGATCACGGTCTCTTTGGGGGGGGGGGGCTTTTGCTGTTGCTTTCATGGGGGTGGATGGGGGAGCTCAGTGCTTCTGTTGGCATGAATGGTGTTGGTGGGGTTCAATGCTCTTGTGAAAATGGGGGTGTGAGGGGCTTCAACATTTCTAGCATTCATCCTATGGGGCTCTTGTTTTGTAGATGGCTGTGAAAAGTACGAGTTTCAGGTTACATACTGTAAACATTCTCTGATATTAAATGAACCTTTGAATGGAGGTGAGGGAGGAGGTGAATAGTCAAGTGTAGCACTTTGGCCACTTGCTGGGATAAATGCTGGGAGGGAGATTTGTGGAGAGGGATGAATAGTCCAGGGAATCCCTACTGAAAATGGAGAGTGGGGGTGGGGGGGAAGTAAAGATGTGTTTGGTGGTAGGATCCCTTTGGAGAAGGTGGAGAATGCTGTGTGGTATGTGAAAGCTCATGGGGACAAGAGGAACTTTACCACTGATAAGACAGCAGGAAGATGGGGTGAGTGTAGATGTCTGAGAAAGAGAGGATGTGTGGGTGAGGGCAGCATCAGTGATGGAGGAAGGGAAACCCTGTTCTTTGAAGAAAGAGAACATATCTGATACCCTGGAAAGGAAAGCCTTATCCTAGGAACAGATGTGGTGGACGCAAAGGAGCTGAGAAAAGGGAATGGCAATTTTACAGGAGACAGGGTGGGAAGAGGTATAGTCAAGATAACCATGGGAATTGGTAGGTTTTTAAGCTAGGTCAGACAACAACTTGTCTCCAGAGATGGAGACAGAGACATTGAGAGAGGAGAGAGAGATGTCAGAAATGAACCCAGTGAATTTAAGGGCAGGGTGGAAGTTAGAGGCAAAGTTGATGAAATTGACGAGCTCGGCATGGGTGCGTGAAGCAGCAGCGATGCAGCCTTCAATGTAGCGAAGGAAGAGTTGGGGAGCTTTACTGGGGAAGCTTGGAACATGGACTGCTCCATGAAGCCAGTGAAAAGGCAGGCATAGCTGGGGCCCATGTGGGTGTCAAGGGCTACCCCTCAAGTCTAGAGAAAGTGGGAGGAGCCAAAGGAGAAATTGTTGAGGGTGTGGACCAGGTCTGCCAGACAGAGGAGGCTAGTGCTGGAGAGGAACTGGTTGGTTCTTTTATTGAAAAAGAAGTAGAGAGCTTTAAGTCCTTCTTGATAGGTGATAGAAGTATATAGGAACTGGACCTCCAGGGTGAAAATGAGGTGGTCAGGTCCAGAGAATTGAAAGTTAGTGAGGAGATCGAGAACATTAGAAGTGTGAGTGGGAAGGCACTGAACCAAGGAGGATAGAATGGTGTAACCCATATCGCTTGCTTTCATATTTCATATTCATGTTGGCCCTTAAGCTGATTTGAAATGGCACAGAACTTTACCAAAAGTTTAAAGGATTTTAGAATTTTGTAGAAGCTGCAACTGTTTTCCTTTGAGCAAAGGAAAATGAGGAGAGTTTTGAGAAAGGGGAAAAATATTATGACAGGATTAGTTATGATGTGCAAATTAAAGCTGTTCCAATTAATTGATAATTCAAGTACTTGAGAATATTAATTTAAAGTTTTGAGCAAGAGATACAGGAGTTTGTGAGAAAGAACTACTGCTGGGGGAGAAGATCAATGAGGATTGAGTTGTGAAGGAAAGATCAGGGCTACAATGATAGAGCAGTGGAATGGGACTTACTAGATTGCTACTGTTACGACTGTGCCACAACTCTGAGGGGCCGAAGGGTACAAAGTAGCCCCCTCCTTTTTGAGAATCGCCAGATCGCTATTAATTCAGGTCTGGAGACCCAGGAAATGAGAGAGAATCCTCATGGGCTTGGAATGTGTGTCCTGCCCTCAGCGAGACAAAGCCACGGATAATGGCCATTGTCTCTTGGAGACAGACTTGTGTATTGAGTACTGTACTATTCAGTGAAGCCCTCAGGGAACAACTCTGAGGGGGCTGGTTGAGGGATGGCCTCATCCCAACCTGATAGACATCTGAGACCCCGTGAGTAAGGATAAAAGAGGGTCTGGGGAACAAACCCTTCAGACGCACCAGGAGAAACGCTAGAAATCCCGTGACAGCGTTTAATAGCGACAGCCAGTGGAGGGCCCACATGTGTCTTTTCCCGTTGCCTGGGATTGGGGCCTTACCACGGAAGATGGCTTAGCTGAAGAAGAGATCACCACCAACGAAATTTCAAAGGATCGACATCATAAAAAGGAAACGCTGACAAGTTCAAAAATCTGTCTCTCTTGACTCCAACCAAAAAGCTGCAGCCTGAATGAACTAAAGTGACTTTTATATTTCCATCAGACAATACATTATCCCCTAGACAACAATAGAGCTATTTCTTATTGATTATTATTATACCTGCACTTTTAGATTTAGTATTGACGACGTATATTATCTGTATGTTTGCATAGATATTATTTTTGTGTATTTTTATCAATAAATACTGTTAAAAATAGTACCATCAGACTTCAACGGACCTCCCTATCTTTGCTGGTAAGTGACCCAGTTACAGGGTACGTAACACTACAGTGACTGATCATGGATCTGATGGATTGAATGGTCTCTTTCTGTATCAGATTAACCTTCTGACTTGAGCATAAACCATTGAATCTCACACTTATTCAATGGAACAGCATAAAGCTTGAATAAATTAATTTAGATCCATCTTTGGATCTAAATCTCATGTACTGGAAGTCAGAAACCAAAGACCTGTCACTCATCTGGTAGACATGTTGATCTCTGTGTCAGCTCACAAGGACTTCCAGTTTGTACTGGTTACCTTATAGACAGTGGACGTGGACTAACTCGTCTTCAGTTCACAATCACGATCAGTTCACAATAGGACCATGGAATCTGAAGAAATACTCCCCAGTAAGGAACATACATCTCAGTTTTCCTCAAACCATAAATTGTCTTGTCAATCCCTCAAAAGATGAGCCGTTTCTTTCTCCCAGCAATGACTGGTGCTGTTGAGCATCCTTTAACAGGTATTATACATGCTCTAATACTTGTCTCAAGAAATGCTGACGAAGGCTGAAAGTCATCAGGGCTAAAATAGCATCAGTACACACCGAGCAGTCTGAGGAAATTGGCACAATGTGTTTATCTGGCATTTTGAAATGAACAATAAGGCAAATTTTTACCTGGTATTTGGATAATATTTGTCAGCATTACAAAACTGGAAAAACTCCCAAAGGGTAGAAGTTTATTCACAGACTAAGTTCTTCATTGGAATATACTTTTCTTTTCTCTTGCTTCTAACATGGCTGGTCTTTGATTGATCTATGCTCTCAGTTCCCACGAAGTTGCTGTTATGGAACTCCTTAGCAGAAATGAGTGGACCAAGAGAATGTTGTTATGAAATATTCAGAAGTTGAATGTTTGAAAAAGATGTAAAAGAAATACCAGACAGAATAAAACAAAATGTTAATCAAATTCTTGATATCAGAGTAAAATTATTCATAATATGATTTCTATCCTTAAGTATCACTTGATTCATTGGCCTGGTACAGGATTTATACTGACATGAGTCTCCTCTCACTGCTTCATCTGTTAGATCTGTGAGTGATGACCAAAAAAAATGGCTGGAGTTTCTTAGTGCAAGAGTGTTCATTAGATGAATGTAAACCCAGGTGTGGTGAACTACATATACCTGTCTGGACTGCTCCTGTGGCTCCTCCCACAGACCCCTGCTGACTGCTCCTATGGCTCCTCCCACAGACCCCTGTATAAAGGCGACTGAGGCCTGTTGCCCAGCCTCATTCCCCAGGATGTAGTGTTGTTCATTCTTCCAGTCAATAAAAGCCGATACCTCGCTTCTTACGTCTCAGAGTGAGTTATTGATGGTGCATCACCAGGTTAATTAAACTCAAAGATGTAAAGTTAGAAAGCTTCTCCTGTGGAGGCATGAAAATGAGATTTACTAAATTAAAAAAAGAGAACTTGAAAAAAAAACTGTGTGAGAAGAGGTGTGGCTATCGATGCAATGCTCCTCAGACAGGATGAAGAGGTCAATACTCCCCAATGCCATTAGGCTTTACAATTCAACCACCAGGATTAAGATATGTTAAGTGCCGGGGTTGATTGTATTTAATGTATTTAAGTAAACTACTTAAGAACTTTTTAAAAGCTATTATTAATGCTTTTGGAGAGAGTGATTTAGATGCATATCATATTTTTACTGAGTTAAGTATTGTATGTAATTAGTTTTGCTACAACAAGTGTATGGGACATTGGAAAAAATGTTGAATTTCCCCATGGGGATGAATAAAGTATCTATCTATCCATCTATCTACAGGCATGGACAAGTGACAGAAATGCAGCAAAATATAAACTAACGAAAGATAAAAACTGTTAAAAGTGGAATTTGTAGTTAGTATCTTTACCCTACTTACTGAAAATCCTCAAGGTGAAACCTCTGGAGGAGAGATAATATCGATATAAGATTTATTGAAGCTGTGGCTATAATGAGCACTAGCTATAATGAGATGATATTGGCAGAGAGTAGTGTCCAAGATCTCGACTGTGTAACCAGGAATTAGTTCTGTTCAATCATACTAAGGGATTTGGTGAGTTAAAGCTCTTTTACTGTTCCGAGTGTGTAATCTGTGTGTGAAATATGTTCAGTAGTGTTGTAACTGAGAAATGTTTGGAAACAATAGTGTGATATCAAATTATTATGAAATAGAAAATACAATGCGCATAAGAACTTATGAACTGTAATCCTGTTGTATACAGATCAGGTTTTTTTTGAGTACGTATTGTGAATTGACTTTTCGTGATGATACACCATTTCATCTATTGAACCAAGAACCAAGATGGTGAGCCACCCAAGATTGAAGACCCAGTGCAGGAATGGAATGCTTCAGGATGTACAGGATTTAATACAGTTGGAGGTATGAAATTATTTCTTATTCGGAGGACCTGAATTTAATTTTCTGAAAGAACTGATTATTTTTGCAAGGACTTTGATAAATCACTGAATGAGATTTACTTTGTTTAAAAGTTGTGATGTTGAAGAATTCGTTGAGAAAGGAGTTAATCTGTGTGTATATTTTTTTTTGGGGGGGTTGAATTTGAATTTGTAGACCTACTGACCTGAAACTGAAACTGAGGTTAACCATAATACTTGGAGATAGGAATTCAATAAGTTTCCTAACTAATTATGGATAAATAAAAATGAAAATTTTTAAGTAGGGACTAATACTAGATCTAATTAGTTAGTGAAATTGGAGTAATAAAGGTTATTCTAATGAATCTCTAAAAAGGAATCTGGTTTTCACTTATATCTGCCTCCTTTGGGTACCTAGAGCTTCTGATGGCCCACTAGCATCTGGTGTAGAACTACGTAAGTTGATTTTTCTCATAAAGCGTGTGGTGACCAGGCACACGAGATAAGACAAGCACTACACAGGTGTTACATAAATCAAAATTACAAAAATTAGTGAAAAGAAAAATGCCAATATCTACAAAATAATATCTACAAGAAAGCACAATAATAACTTCGAACTTATTCTTGACCAGTGTAAACTCCTGGGAGCCTCTATCCCTTCTGAAACTGGGGGTGACGTGCTCCTTTTTCATTAGGCACTAGGACGTACCATTTTAAATTACCAACAAAGTTAGCTTAAGACTACACATGAATTAGAACATGATGCACTCCACAATGTAGTTACAATCATATTACAAATTAAGCAGAAGTATCTAACTTAAATACAGTAAACAAACAATATATGCACATTTACACATCCCCACCTCTCTGTGTACGGCAGGAAAGGCACAATAAAAGCAACCTGAGTGCATCCGCTCAGTTTAGGACCCAGTGGAGGCCATGTGACTGCTGGGAAACAACAGTATGAAGCAGCAAAGTGCTTAACACAATCATACACTTCCAATTAAGTGTCCAATTCTGTATGTATGTATGTATGAATGTATGTAGCAATGTAGAGGCAATCCTGGGATGGCAGGACTTTCATATGAAGAAAGACTGGATCGACTAGGCTTATACTCACTGCAATTTAGAAGATTGAGGGGGGATCTTATTGAAACGTATAAAATTCTAAAGGGATTGGACAGGCTAGATGCAGGAAGATTGTTTCCGATGTTGGGGAAGTCCAGAACGAGGGGTCACAATTTAAGGATAAAGGGGAAGCCTTTTAGGACCGAGATGAGGAAAAACTTCTTCACACAGAGAGTGGTGAATCTGTGGAATTCTCTGCCACAGGAAACAGTTGAGGCCAGTTCATTGGCTATATTTAAGAGGAAGTTAGATATGGCCCTTGTAGCTAAAGGGATCAGGGGGTATAGAGAGAAAGCAGGTACAGGGTTCTGAGTTGGATGATCAGCCATGATCATACTGAATGGCGGTGCAGGCTCGAAGGGCCGAATGGCCTACTCCTGCACCTATTTTCTATGTTTCTATGAAAACACTGGGTTAATGATGAGAATACACTGGAGAAGACATTGAATAATGTACTCACCGCAACGACAGCAGAATGACAAGGCAATGTTTGTGTGTGAGTGAATGCACGTGAGTGAGTAATTTACTGAGTGCTCTCCCTCACATCATCTAACTGTATCAACATATCTTTTATTCTCATCCCTCATCTACTTCCACTTGCGTTCATCTATTATCTTTGTCTCATGGCAACAGATTCCATGCTCCAACCACTCTCGGGTTTAAGAAGTTTCTCCAGAATTTTTCATTGGCCCTACTAGGTCAAATTCTTTTATAGGTTGAAACTTGTCTAGGACTTTCTGTATGTACCCTGCAAAATCCTCTCACAATCTTAAACTCCTTTCTTGAGAAAAGAAGTCCAACTGCCTTTGATTCTCCATGACAATTACAACATTTTTATGTTATGTAAGCCTTACGTGCCTTATTAACTCTCAACCCAGTCGGATGGAAAGCATGCAAGGTGCCAGCTGAATTTGTACCCAGGACCACTCAGCTCGAAGTCCAGTCCGGATGCCACCACACCACTGGCTGGCAGAAGCCAGAGTATTCCTGGAAAGTTTTTTAAATGGCACATCAATGAAAGAATATTAAAAGCCTTTCTATCCATTAGACCTCACACAATTACCATCTACATCAAGTGAAGGTGCTGATGAAGGTTGAGTTTGTGTATTAAATACTTGAAGTCATTTTTTTTTTCCCAACTACCTTCTCACTAACTACATTCAACTAAAGGCATTCCTGAAAGCATTTCGGTAGATGGATGGTCTTTATTATATTTAATAGCATTAAATATTGCATTACTACTGAAAAGGTTGCAATTGTTTCTATATTTGTCCATTGTACAGTCGAAGATCAATGATGTCAGAACACTGGCATACTAGCAACCAGCTGTGTAATGAAATCTCAAACATCATACTTGTTTTAAAATGTGAGCAGCTAGGGAGTAGCTGAAGTAGAAATAATAGAATCTTGTTGAAATGCTATCTTGACATTGACTTGAGTGAACAGTTTTGTGTCTGTACACTCATAATTTAAAACATTATGCAAAGGTTGCGAGTAATTAATCTTGTGCAGGGTTAAATAATGGTGAAAATATATTTCTACAAAAGCGTTCCCCTTGGTATTCTTTTGTTTACATGGTAAATACCACAGTAAGATGAAGCAGCTTTGAAATCACTTTAGAAATACTGACTGATGTCGATGACGCACAGCCTAGTTTAAACCATAATTGAGAACATTGCAAACTATACATTTCAAAATTATTCTGAAAACCATGAGCATTTAAATCCTAGGATTGTTTACTGCATGTGTGTCTGCCAAAGCACTTTCTTCATGATATGCATCTAGATTACAACTTGAGTTAAATATTTAGATTCTGTTTTAGCTGTAGAAATGAACTTTAGCAAAAATCAATTATCAAGACACTGTTTCACAGACAAACATGCCATCCAGTGAGATTATATGATTTCTTGAAACAACTATTCAGTTAATTTCACTACCTCTGTTCATAAAATATAAGTATGATAACTGCTCAGTTTATAAAAACTGTAAAGAGGGATCCTCAAACTTGTGCAAATTTAGACCTTGGACATTAATTAATTAATATTAATTTCTTCTATCGCTTACTTTCTGAAAGTATTTGCTGTCTGCATAATTGTCTCCTAATCATCTTGAAATTCAGGGAATTGTTTTTGCAAGTTCTGTAATTCTTTAGTTCATTATTCTCGATTTGAGCACGAGTGTCAAGTGATGGATTTATAGGCAATTGGAACAGTAACTTCAGAAAGCACTATAAAAATCCTGAAGGATAATCAGCCTTCACTCACCAGTGGTACTTCAGTGACATTGTGGCTAATGGAGGATGTTAGCCGAGAGAGCTCTTACATCGAAAGATGGACATAGAGCAGAGACTAAATACAATTTCCCCCAATGCTTTCATCAATTTTAATAGTTAAATCTGACAAGTTTAAGGATGTCAATAAACTCAACTCGGGCTTAATTTCCCCAGTTTTAACTCTCTGAAATGATTAATATTGAGGCTAAAACTGAACAAACATGTCTGAATGATGGGTTGACAAAAGACCGAACAGATGGGGAGAGTTAACAAAGCTTTTGGGCATTGGCATTTCACCAGAGGGAGATAACAGAATCAGGAAATCAAATGTACGTGCTAGGTTTTCATAAAATTGAAAGTTATGGTCCCTGCAACTATGATGTCTGTTTGGCCATTAGTCAGGTGTATGGTTTCCCTCAGGGATAAGTACAGAAAGGCCTTTGTTGAAGCCCAAGTATGCACAACAATCCCGCTACTGTGCACTATTCAACACCCTCCTCAGCATTATTGAGCACGTCCATCGCCTGGGATTGCTGCACTTGTGATAGCTTGTATGGATTGCTGGAAACGCCAATGAGATCTTTAATGTCAGCGGGTCTCCATTAAAGTGTGTCTCTGTGGTGAACTACATATACCTGTCGGGACACGCCCCCTGCTGACTGCTCCTGTGGCTCCTCCCACATACCCCTGTATAAAGGTGATGGAGGTCTGAGCCCGGCCTCTCTGTCTCCGGGATGTAATATGGTGGTCAATCACTGCTTGTTCCTTCTTCCAGTCAATAAAAGCCGATACCTCGCCTTTACGTCTCAGAGTGAGTTATTGATGGTGCATCAGTCTCCCTATCCAGACGATGCTGGATGCCATTATTCAGAGACTTTACTACTCATAAGAAAGTGCAAACTAATCCCATGTTCTACAAGTAAAGGGTACTTTTACCTGACATCTTCAAACTTCTCTTGAAATGCAGTTATTCTGTGTTTTAGATACATAAGGCAGCAAATGATTGTGGCTGTATCTTACTTCTTTTACCAGCTCCTTTGTTTGCTGGCAGAATTTCTATTTTCCATGTCATCACCTTATATTCATTATTTTACGTATGCTGGAGAAGTGTGTGTTAAAGTCTCAGGTCAGGGAAAGCTATGGTTCCTTTGATTATTTCTCCCTGCTGATTGAAGTTTCAGCTTTCAGGGTTTCATGGATGTAGAAAATCATTGGAAGTAAATCAGATGAATACCTAAGCTAAGAACAGCTGGTGATCCACTTACTGTTCTGTGCAATTTAAATATCATTCGATGTAGTCGCTCTGTTCTACATTAGACCCTACTAGATTTTGTTTTACAAGTTCTAACTTTAGTGTCTTTATACCTACTTGTAATTTTTCATATCTACTAGAACTATCTTTTATTAACTTTCAACTTTTTTCTGTGCTTTTCATCACATCTGATTAAAGATGAGTTGACTTCCCGTTCGTAGCCACCACATTGTCATTCTAAGGAATATTAAGCCATCACAGAATGTAATTTGAATTAATAGTGATTTCACGCATTCCCTCTTACTTGGAAAGTTTTTCACCTCTGTTTTAGAACTCTATTTAGCAGCTTACTTGAGGTAAAGAGCACATCTAATGTGCTATAGATGTGCTTTCAGGTCTTACTGATATTGCATGGGCTAGTTGATTGCATTGAGTGAATGTGCAACCCTTCATCCAGTTAGAATTTCTCTGATGTTGCTGTTGGCTATTCTTGCATGAATTCCTCTAGCATTTTGTGTGTGTTCATCCAATTAGAACTTGTGCATTTCATTGATGATGCTTTTCAAGCTTTTGGGACACCAAGTTCAGCTGGAATTCTACTTATTTTTAACAAGGAAAGCCATGCTCCTTCCATTTCTCCATTGTGCATTGTTGAATAATTGGCCCATTTTTGTCCCTGCCATAATATTACCTTTATGGTGTGCAGTAAAGCATTCAACACAGGTGCCTTGATTGGTTTTATTTCCCAAAGCTATGTGCTTCTGATTGATTGCTTGGAATAAGTCTATTATGTCCAGTTACTTATTAAACTTGAAACTTAATCCCATCCTAAAATTAGGTGCAATGCTTCCTTTGAGTTGCTTATGTCTTTGGTCAAGACAACATTATGTTGCTGTTGGCTACTCTTGCATGAACACACAGACCCGTGATGTCAGGCCTGCACATGCAGGCTCCTCCCAGTCTCCATCCAGCTAATACGAGTTACTTGCTGCCTATTTCTAATGCATCACTTACAGCCTATTTCAACCTGGCTCTCATCAACAGCTCCTGCTTACCCATTGAACCAGCCAGTCTCAGCCATTTGCTCCTGGCCTTCAAAGCTCCAGCCATCTCTGTATTCTATGGATTGAGCCCAAATCACCTTCATCATCTCTCTCTTGATATGCTGCAAGGCCCTCATTATTAACACCCATATGCCTTGCAGTTAGGGAGAGCTCCCTTAACACCCCCTTCCCCACCATCTCCAAAGAGCACGAGCGTCAGTGGAGTAATAACTTGTGCACTTGACCGATTACTGGTATATCAAATGCCCCCTGCGTCTTGGAAATCAACACCACCAGGTAGAGATGAGGGGCCTTCTATCTGATAAGATGCCCCTGGTTCCTTACTCCAGCACCATAGCCTAACTCACTCTCTGTCCTCTTCCACACCCTGACAACTTCACACACACGAAGTAGATTCCAATGCAGTAGGCAACCTTCTAGACCAGACTCTGTGTGTTCATCTTGGACTCCCTACCAGGCCTATATCTCACTGCTTCTGTATCATGGCCATTGATGGGCATCCCTTGGGGTCTGGGATGGTCAGAGCATGCACATGAGCATCTGAGAACACCACGAGTTCATCCAATTCCACCTGATTTGACTTGTCCAACACTCTTTCCAACACTCTTCTCATCTTGGATTACCCTTGGCTCTCCACTGAAGACCGTCACTTCACCTGGTCATCCGGTTCACTGCTGAGTTGAGGACCCACCTATTGAACCACCTGCCTCCAACCGCATTCGACTGCACCCCGTAAAACCGTGGAGATGGAGGAAATCCTTGGCTTCACCCAACCCCCACACGAATACCAGAACTTAGCCACTGTCTTCAGACCACACAACTGCACAATTGACCTCCTGCTGGACATAACCTCCACCCAGGTGCTAGGCCTCCCTGAGGACTTCTGTTCTCCCTGTACCCTCTTGAGACATATCCAATGAATGACTACATCACTGAAGCAGCTCAGCACAGCTTTATTTGACCATCGCAGCCTCCAGTCAGGCCCCAGATGGGGGTCTTTGTCTTTGCATTGACTACCGTGAACTCTCCATTAAGAACTGCTGGTCTCTCTTCTTGCTGGGTAACACATTTAAAACACTCTGCAGGGCCTAGATCTTCACCAACCTGGATCAATGGAGTATGTGCAATCTGATCTGCATCTGCCAGGGGAAACAGTAGAAGATGGTGTTCGTAACACTAACTGTCCACTACAAATACTTGGTGATACCTTTCAGATTTTCCAACAGTCCAGCCGTTTTATAAGCCTTCAGTAACGAGATCTCCGAGAAATGCTACACAGGTATGTGTTCATCTACCTCTGACCCAAGGACCTCCAACAACACGTCTGTCATGTCCTTTCAGACCTTCCAGTCTCCTCGGAAACCAACTGCACTGCAAGTTGGAGAAATGCCAGTCATTTCCTTCCTGGGTTATGTCCCTTCTACCCAAGGTATAACCATAGACCCAGGGAAAGCATGCACCATTGTTGAATTACCCCGACTGTGCTCCCTCAAACAGCTTCTTGGTCTTCAGCTTCTACTGCCATTTCATCAGAAGCTACAGACAAATCACCATTCTCTCACTTCTCTCACCAAGTCATCTACCTCACGGAAATCCTGGTCTGTTGCTGTGGGCCACACTTCTGAGGAGCTTAAGAGATACTCACACCACCAGTCCTAGTCTCTGCCATCCGAACCCTCTGGACCTTTTGTGGTAGAAGGGGCCACATCTGACATGGGCACTGGGGGACCCTCCCCCAGTCAGGACCGGATGGGAAGACACACCCTTGTGCCGCCTTCTTGCACAAGTTTCACTCTACACAGTGAACCAGGAGACGGGAATCTACTTGCCTTTAAGTGGGCTTCAGAGGAATGGAGTCATTAACAATGTGAAACACTGAGCCTCTCCTGATCTGGACTGACCACCAGAATCTTCTATCCATACAACAGACCTGCCACCTCAATCTACGTCAGGTTCACTGGCTCTTCAACTTCACTGTATCCTACTGACCCAGCTCCACGAGCACTAAAGTAGACAGTCTGTCACAACAAATCAACCCAGGGGAATCAATCCAGTGGAATACAGTGCGTAGAATAATCCTCATGGCAGACGGCAGACGCAAGTCCTAGGGATCAGTGACAGCATTATACTCACAAATTGTGGGACCTATGAAGTGCATTTATCAATTAACAGGAGCATTAATCTGCGCTGAGGACTGTTGGCACTGAAGTTCTTATAAATAAAAATGTCAGGAGGAATTTAATCACAAACACGATACTTTGGATGGATATTTTTGATCATGCATAGCTTTCTACTGCCAATGTGATCTATTCAGTATTGAACTGTGAGTCAATAATGAAAATTGTAAGGCAATTTTTTGCTCCACTTTCAGCTGGTAAGCAGTAAATAGGGATTGGTTATTTTAATGCCGTTATCATGAGCAAAAAAAAACATGTAATCACATCCTCTTCAGTGTGAATCATGACAGGATGTGTTAGGTCCCATATCCGGAAGGGTGAAACTTCAATGGGAAATGGCAAGATGCTTCAAAGCATGTGCATAATCACATTTTATGTGGGATTTGTTATTTAAATGGTTCCAATCTTGTCATTTCAGAACAAATTTTCATAAAGGAACACTTTTTTGTCATTTCAATACAAACTTTCATGAAAACACACAATGCTCTCAAATGTTCTCATAGCAACACTAATATTGAATCAAAAGCTTCAAGTTTAAACTGGAGAACAGTAACTTGAAATATCATTTAAATTGTGGTGATCAGTATTTTACACAATGTTCTATGTTTTGTCTGATAAGAGCATTATAAAATAATATAGACTAATACTTCAAAGTAATTTTCCAAAATTCAGTTTGTTTTTATTTAGTTCTTTATATAACCTTGACATTGTACCTAAACAACACACACAAAATGCTGGTGGAACACAGCAGGCCAGGCAGCAGCTATAGGGAGAAGCACTGTCGAGGTTTCTGGCCGAGACCCTTCGTCAGGACTAACTGAAGAGAAAGATATTAAGAGATTTGAAAGTAGTGGGGGGAGGGGAAAATGGGAAATGATAGGAGAAGACTGGAGGGGGTGGGGTGAAGCTAAGAGCTGGAAAGGTGATTGGCGAAAGTGATACAAAGCTGGAGAAGGGAAAGGATCATGGAACGGGAGGCTTCGGGAGAAAGAAAGGGGGAGGGGTGCACCAGAGGGAGATAGAGAACAGGCAGAGTGATGGGCAGAGAGAGAGAGAGAAAAAAACAAACCACTAAATATGTCAGGGATGGGGTAAGACGGGGAGGAGGGGCATTAACGGAAGTTACACAAGTCAATGTTCATGCCATCAGGTTGGAGGCTACCCAGCCAGTATATAAGGTGTTGTTCCTTCAACCTGAGTGTGGATTCATTTTGACAGTAGAGGAGGCCATGGATAGATATATCAGAATGGGAATGGGACGTGGAATTAAAATGTGTGGCCTCTGGGAGATCCTGCTTTCTCTGGTGGACCGAGGGTAGGTGTTCAGCGAAACAGTCTCCCAGTCTGCGTCAGGTCTCACCAATATATAAAAGGCCACACTGGGAGCACCGGACGCAGTATATCACACCAGCCGACTCACAGGTGAAGTGACGCCTCACCTGGAAGGACTGTCTGGGGCCTTGAATGGTGGTGAGGGAGGAAGTGTAAGGGCAGGTGTAGCACTTGTTCCGTTTACAAGGATAAGTGCCAGGAGGGAAATCAGTGGGAAGGGATGGGGGGGGAAGAGTGGACAAGGGAGCTGCGTAGGGAGTGATCCCTGCGGAAAGCAGAAAGGGGGGGAGGGAAAGATGTGCTTTGTAGTGGGATCCTGTTGGAGGTGGCGGAAGTTACGGAGAATTATACGTTGGACCTGGAGGCTGGTGGGGTGGTAGGTGAGCACAAGGGGAACCCTATCCTGAGTGGGGTGGCGGGCGGATGGGGTGAGGGCAGATGTGCGGGAAATGGGAGAGACGCGTTTGAGAGCAGAGTTGATGGTGGAAGAAGGGAAGCCCCTTTGTTTTTAAAAGGAAGACATCTCCTTCGTCCTGGAATGAAAAGCCTCATCTTGAGAGCAGATGCGGTGGAGACGGAGGAATTGTGAGAAGGGGATAGCATTTTTGCAAGAGACAGGGTGGGAAGAGGAATAATCCAGGTAGCTGTGAGAGTCTGTAGGCTTATAGTAGATATCAGTAGATATTGTACCTAAACTTCTATTGTTTCAAACTCTCCCAGAGCTAATTCTATTCCCTCCTTTGTATCTACCCACCTCATAATATCTTGCATTTTGCTTTGATAGCTTTCATTTTGCATTCTCCTGTTTTTTTTAAATAGATAAAAGATAAATAGATAATAGATAAAAGATCGTCATCATCATTATCTGCCATGTCATGTCATGAGATCATGGTCTCATGACCATGTTTCTTCTTGGCAAATTTTTCTACAGAAGTGATTCGCCTTTGCTTTCCTCTGGGCAGTGTCTTTACAAGATGGGTGACCCCAGCCATTATCAATACTCTTCAGAGGTTGTCTGCCTGGCATCAATGGTTGCATAACCAGGACTTGTGATATGCACCAGCTGCTCATACGACCATCTACCACCTCCTCCCATGGCTTCACGTGACCCTGATCGGGGTTCTAAGCAGGTGCTACACGTTGCCCAAGGGTGACCTGCATGCTAGTGGAGGGAAGGATTGCCTCGTACCTCATTTGGTAGAGGTGTATTCCTGCCACCTAAGATAAAAGAATGAAAACCTTCTGCAAAGCATTAAATACTGCCTCATCCACTGACTAGTTTAGGATTATCTGCATAAATATGACTCAACCTGGAGGTTAACCTTTAGGGAATCCTGCACAAGGACTCCCAAGTCCCTTTGCATCTCTGCATTTTGAATTCTCTCCCCATCTAAATAATAGTCTGTCCATTTTTTTCTTCCACCGAAGTGCATGATCATACACTTTCCAACATTGTATTTCACTTGCCACTTCTTTGCCCATTCCCCTAAATTATCTAAGTCTCTCTGCAGGCTCTCTGAAGTATCACTACCTGCTCCTTCACCTATCTTTGTATTATCTGCAAATTTAGCCACAAATCCATTGCCCATAGTCCAAATCATTGACATATGTCGTAAAAAGCAGTGGTCCCAACATTGACCCTTGTGGAACTCGGCTGATAACCGGCAGCCAGCCAGAATAGGATCCCTTTGTTCTCACTCTCTGTTTTCTGCTGATCAGCCAATGCTCCACCTACGCTAGTAACTTCCCTGTAATTCCATGGGCTCTTATCTTGCTAAGCAGCCTCATGTGTGGCACCTTGTCAAAGGCCTTCTGAAAACCAAATACAGCATATCTACTGCATCTCTTTTGTTTACCCTGCTCGTAATTTCCTCAAAAAATTGCAGTAGGTTAGGCAGGCAGGATTTTCCTTTCAGGAAACCATGCTGGCTTTGGCCTATCTTGTCATGTGCGTCCAGGTACTCCGTAATCTCATCCCTAATAATCGATTCCAACAACTTCCCATCCGCTGATGTCAGGCTAACAGGTCTATAGTTTCCTTTCTGCTGTCTCCCACCCTTCTTAAATAGTGGAGTAACATTTGCAATTTTCCAGTTATCCGGTACAATGCAAGAATCTATCGATTCTTGAAAGATCATTGTTAATGCCTCCGCAATCTCTCCATCTACTTCCTTCAGAACCCAAGGATGCATTCCATCAGGTCCAGGAGATTTATCTACCCTCAGACCATTAAACTTCCTGAGCATCTTCTCAGTCGTAATTTTCACTGCACCTACTTCACTTCCCCCGACACGCTTGAATGTCCGGGATACTGCAGATGTCTTCCACTGTGAAGACTAATGCAAAATATGCATTCAGTTCCTCTTCCATCTCTGTATCTCTCATTATAATATCTCTAGTATCATTTTGTATTGGTCCTATATCTACCCTTAACTCTCTTTTACAATTTATATACTTAAAAAGGCTTTTAGTATCTTCTTTGATATTAGTCACCAGCTTCCTTTCATAATTCATCTTTTCCTTCCTAATGACCTTTTTAGTTTCCTTCTGAAAGTTTTTAAAAGCTTCCCAATCCTCTATCTTCCCACTAGCTTTGGCTTCCTTGTATGCCCTCTCTTTTGCTTTTACTTTGACTTCACTTGTCAGCTATGGTAGTGTCCTTCTTCCATTTGAAAACTTCTTATTTGGAATGCACTTCCCTCATTTTTCGCAGAAACTCCAGCCATTGCTGCTCTGCTGTCCTTCCTGCTAGTGCCTCTTTCCAATCAACTTTGGCCATTTTCCCTCTCATGCCATTGTAATTTCCTTTATTCCACTGAAATACCAGCACATTGAAACTTAGTTTCTCCTCAAATTTCAAAGTGAACTTGATCATATTGTGATCACTGTTCCCTAAGGGTTCCTTAACCTTAAGCTTTCATCACCTCCGGATCATTGCACACCACCCAATCCAGCACAGCCGATCCCCTGGTGGGCTCAACAACAAGCTGTTCTAAAAAGCCATCTCTTAGACATTTTACAAGTTCTCTCTCTTGAGGTCCAGTACTGGCCTGGTTTTCCCAATCCACTTTCATGTTGAAATCCCCAACGATTATCATGACATTGCCTTTCTTAACATGCTTTTCTATCTCCTGCTGTAATTTGTAATCCACATCCCGGCTGCTGTTTGGAGGCCTGTATACAACTGCCATTAGGGTCCTTTTACCCTTGCCATTTCTTAGCTCAACCCATAGAGACTCTGCACCTTCCGATCCTATGTCATCCCCTTCTAATGATTTAATATTATTTCTTATACACACGGCCACACCATCTCCTCTGCCTACTAACTTATCTTTCTGATACACCGTATATCCTCAGACATTCAGCTCTCAATGGCAGCCATCCTTTAGCCAAGTTTCAGAGCTGGCCGCATCATCATACTTGCCAATCTGTAGCTGAATTTCCCGATCGTCCATTTTATATCTTATGCTGCGTGCATTCAAATATAACACTTTCAGTAATTATTGCTTTCTGTTGTAAATCATCCCACTGGTTGTGATCATGCCTCATCTCCTGTCTCTCCTTTCTATCACCTCTGTTGCACGCTATCTTTGATTTATTTCTGTTTTCCCCTTCCTCAGCCCTATCACTCTCCAGTTCCCATCCCCCTGCCAAATTAGTTTAAGCCCTCCCTAATAGCTTTTGTAATCCTGCCCGCTAGGATATTGGATCCCTTTGGGTTCAGGTGTAACCCATCCTTTTTGTACATGCCATACCGCCCCCAGAAGAGGCTCCAATGATCCAGGAACCCGAAGCCCTGTCCTCTACACCAGTCTCTCAGCCACGCATTAATATGCCTGATCGTGCTATTCTTGCACTCGTTAGCACATGGCACAAGCACCAATTCTGAGATGACTACCCTGGAGGTCCTGCTTTTCAGCTTCCTACCCAACTCCCTGAATTCTCTCTTCAGAACCTCCTCCCTTTTTCTACCTATGTCATTGGTACCAACATTACAAAGACTTCTGGCTGTTCACCCTCTCCCTTCTGAATACTCTGCACCACATCCTGTACCCTGGCACCTGGGAGGCAACACACCATGTAGGTATCTCTATCAGGCTGACAGAGCCTCCTGTCTGTTCTCCTCACTATGGAATCCCCTATGACTACTGCATTCCTCATCTTCTTCTCTCCCTTTTGCACCATGGAGCCAGGCTCAGTGCCAGAGACCTGATCACTGTGGTCGTCCACTATCAGGCCACCCGCCCCCCCCAACAGCATCCTAAACAAGGTAACGATTACTAAGGGGGTTGGCCACAGGGCTGCTCTGTACTACCTGAGCTTTTCCCTTTCCTTCCCTGACAGTCACCCACTTGTCTAACTCCTGCACCCTTGGGATGACTAACTCCCTATAGCTCCTATCTATCTCCTTCTCACCTCCACTGATAAGCTGTAGGTCATCAAGTTGCAGCTCCAGATCCCTAACACGGCCTCTCAGGAGCTGCATCTCGGTGCACCTGTTGCAGATGTAGCCATCTGGGAGACTGGAAGATTCCCAGGATTCCCACATCTAACATCCCACATACTATACGTACTGAGCAAAAATCTCATGAACATCCACTGTACTAGATCTCTTTTTTGCCTATTCACCAAGGATACTTTAGAAGTAATTTAGAGATATGCATTTCCAATGAGAATGGTAATAGTCTGGCAGAGAGACCTGGATAAAATCCAGTCAAGTGGCATAGGGATTTCATTACAAAACATGCATCTGGGTGATTCTAGATCCCCTGTCACTGGTGAAGGAGTGGGGATGAATATGAACCATTAATAGTCTTCAACATCAGAGCCTGCATTCTCTGATATGGATTTTACAAGCATACTCAAACCATGGCTATAGAATCAAGTCAGTAGTCTCATGCGCAACTAATAAAAAAAGAGCAAATGAAGGTTAACTTGCAGGTAGGTGGTATCCTGATTGACTATTCAGATGAAATCCCAATTTAGAGTAAGACTAGATGAGTTGTGTCAGAAAGAATGTGAATTCTCAATCTTTTTATTGAACGCATTGCTCTAAAACATTAAACAAAATCCTTTAAAATCTGGACTCTGGTTGCAGTAGCCTGTCGTCAGAGATTGATTGACACAACTGTAGTGCTCCCAAACATCTAAGTAAGGTATCTCCCTACTAGTGCTGATTATTTGGTCATCACTGCAATTTGTGGGAGTGGTACTGAGTGAAATCAACACTGTGAATGGTGCTATCCTTTGGATACAACATTGTCCATGAACCTCTAAGAGGACCACAACATTTATGTGGTTTGGAGGCTTGTGTACCTCAGTGACACAGAGGGCTATGTTGGCTGGTGTCAGGGCCTTCTGCTTTGTCTTTTGATAGGGTCGCCCATGCCAAGCATTTCAAAGGTAGAGGCCAGACTAAAAGTGGTCCACCAGTCCACCAGGTTTAACAAACCTGGCTGGTCAAAAAATTGTTACAGAAAGAGCAACGAGGAATCCTTCTACATCTGTGTGTGACTGAGGACCCTGAACTATACCTGCGACACAATAGAGAAAACAAGGATAGAAGAACTTCATTGTTGTCCTAAATGCCAGCGGTGTAATGAACAGTAAGTAAATAATTGGACATGAAATCCTCCTGCACCTGAACGTGTATGCAAGACTGCAGAGTGCCAACAGCAGTTATCGGTGAGGAGAATGTGGGGAAGAATTATTGGTGCTAGTGCTAGGGTTTGTAGGGTGCTCAGTGTTGGTACTCAAGTGATTTAACAGCTCCATGTGATGTTTGCCTATTTTTCTTACTTGGGCTATCTGCATCCCTCTCTTCTTTCACTGGAAGCCACCTAATCCTCTTTATTTCCCTCACCAACAACTCAATCTATTGGCAACCAAACAAAAATAAGATTACACAGTATATATCTCATCAGTCAATCTGATACCAGCTCAAATAGATGCATTGATGCATTGATATGTATAATTCAGTGACTGGTAGGATAGTGGATTCAGACAGCTGATAGTAATTGATGGGAAAAACTCTCTGCTCTGGAGAGGTAGGTTGTACCTGAGCAGGGCTGCAGATGAAATTGATAAGGGTATTAAAACGGCAACCTAAAGTCGAAGACTGCATGCTTGGTGTATTGGCAGAGCTGCCAAAGAACACATGTGACAATTCAGGGAGTTTTCTCTGTCTTTGAAAGGGACTCATGGAGCTAGAACCCATTCTTTCCAACTATCATGTGCTGATTGAGCCCCCTATCTTAGAAAGGATGTGCTGATGTTGGAGAAAGTTCAGAGAAGATTCACGAGGATGATTCCTGGAATGCAGGGAACATATGAGGACCGTTTGTCGGCTCTTGGATTGTATTCATTAGAGTATAGAAGAATGAGAGGGGATCTCATAGAAACATGTCGAATGTTGAAAGGGTTGGACAGAGTAGATGTGGAAAGGCTGTTTCCCTTGGTGGGTGAGTCCAGGACAAGAGGTCACAGTCTTAGAATTAGAGGGTGCCCATTTAAAACAGAGATGAGGAGAAATTTTTTTAGCCAGAGGGTTGTGGATTTATGGAATTCGTTGCCACATACAGCTGTGGAGGCCCAATCATTGAGGGTTTTTAAGGAGGAGATTGACAGGTATCTAATTAGTCAGGGTATCAAGGGATATGGGGAAAAAGCCGGAAATTGGAACTAGACGGGAGAATAGTTTAGCTCATGGTGGAGTGGCGGAGCAAACTCGATGGGCCGAATGGCCTACTTCTGCTCCTTTGTCTTGTGTTCTTGTGATCTTGCGACTCCTTTTGGCAGCTTAGGGTTAAGAATCTCATCCCTCCTCCATGCCCCTGTGTTGCATTGCAATCTCAAGCCGCTGCCACCATGGTTCCAGAACCTTTCTTCTCACAGACGCTGCTTGACCTGCTGAGTTCCTCCAGCAGGTTGCTTGTTGCTAAAATTTCCAATGGTTGCAGTCCCTTGTTTCGTCAGAGGGTCTTGGTGGGTGTCCTAGAAACTCAGCAACCACACATCAATCAATGTATTGAACGTTACCCCTAAGAGGTTGTGGCTTCAATCAAATGGGATTTACTCTCCAATTTCAGCCAGGCTTGCCAATGTTCAGTCAGACAGGCAGCACCCCAAGTGAGATGTTGCAAAATTGAACTCTATTGGTCTAAAGCTACTTAAGATGGTCCACCTGCACCTCACCTGAGTCGTTAACCTCTTGTCAGGTGTCTTGAGAGCACCGTGTAGGGGCACCATGGCAGATGAAGACATTTGGAAGCAAAGCAGTGTCAGAGTGCTCAAGGGAGCTTTAGTCAGAGCTGCATACGTAAATGTGGCTTGGATCGTCAATTTGCCAAGGCCTTATATTCTGAGATTGTTGCTGACTACAATGATGAAAAGGACAGTTGGATGGTACCCGCTGTGGACTGGAATAACAGGCTGATGAGTTTCACACGAATGTCTGGCCAAAATGTGGTTCTAGGTACTGCTTCCTCTTTCTCTATTCCTCTTGTTCCCACCCTCAGGTTAATCCTAGAGCTTCTATAAAGTTTTGCTGCATTGGATTTTACTCGTGGAGAAAAATTGGAATGATAAACTGATATTGAGATGATTTCACACAAACTGTACAATGATTTTTAAGATATGTTTTGCACTGATATCTAAAAAAAGAACTGAGAGGTGGTTGTGCTATGGGATGGGTTAAAGGCCTTATTATTAGGCTCAGCTGTGATCTCTGTGTCCTGTATCCTAAATCTGGTAACATAGAGGAACTTTGAAAAGTGGTGCTATTGAGCACAGGAACGTCTCTAACAACAAATATATCCAAGTGTGTTACAATGTTGATAAAAGTCAGCTATAGTTCCAACAAACACTGGATTTTCTTATCACTATTTTTGCAGTCCACTCTTCAAATATTTGTATTCCTGTTTCCCGTACGCACTTCCCATGCACTTTTATTGTTGCCTCTATTTATTTCTTATTGCGATATAAGCTCATAAAATAGTTCAGCACACCAAGCATGCATTGCATTGTGGCATATCTGTGAGGTCAGGTTCAACTCTCATTTCTTACCAGCATCTTTATTAGTGCATTGGAAACAGTTACTAGATGCTTACCAAACTGACCAGAACAATGGTATCTTGTTTAGAATTCCAAAGCCTCTCTCAACATTTATTAATAGTACAGTGGCAGGAAAAGAATAGGCTGTAGGACTCAATCCAATGCACCAATTACAACCTCACTGTCATACCATCAAACAAGAAACTGATGGTAATGCAACATCTGAACTGGAATATATTACGGATGTTTGCATATATGAATAACTCCTTATCATGGGGAAGGATTCATGATCACAAACAAGTCCTCTTAACTGGTGTTTTCTCACCTGTCAAGCTTTTAGTTGTCCGGCATATGTAATATTTTCCTTTTTTTTCACAAGTGTCACGACCCCTAATTCTTTTAACATTCCTGGGCAGGTTGATTTAAACTAGGTAAAATCTGACAGCTAACTTCCATCAAATTTTTTTCAATGGACTGATTAATAGAAAAATAGAAAAAAATTATGTGGTAACATGTCCAAAAATGTCAACAGGAAATGTGTATCCTGACCAATGTCTGTCACGCTGACAATACATTTATGTTAAAAAAAATAGAAAAAAATAGAAAACCTACAGCACAATACAGACTCCTTGGGCCCACAATGCTGTGCCAAACATGTACTTACTTTAAAAATTACCTTGGGTTACCCACAGCCCTCTATTTTTCTAAGCTCCATGTATCTATCCAGGAGTCTCTTAAAAGACGCTATTGTATCCACCACCACCACCGTTGCCAGCAGCGCATTTCAGGACACCCACCACTCTCTGCGTGAAAAACCTACCCTGACATCTCCTCTGTACCTTCTTCCAAGCATCTTAAAACTGTGCCCTCTTGTGCTAGCCATTTCAGCCCTGGGAAAAAGCCTCTGACTATCCACATGATCAATGCCTCTCATCATCTTATACACCTCTATCAGGTCACCTCTCATCCTCTGTCTCTCCAAAGAGAAAAGGCCAAGTTCACTCAACCTATTCTCATAAGGCATGTTCACCAATTCAGGCAACATCCTTGTAAATCTCCTCTGCACACTTTGTAAATGTTCTCTGCACACTAATGTGCATATTGTCCCAGAAATGTTACATTCTGAGGAATTTTGGCAGGCTTGGTGCAGAACATTTTGATTGGCAGAGAACAGATGAGGGACAGTATATTCCCCTCCTACTATTATTTCTCATATTTATGTGTCTTTAGATCCACTGCCTAAATCTATCCTTATGGTCTTTTAGTTTGGTCTGGTCTCAGATAATCATCTGACCTCTTATCAAAAAGAAGCAAATGTTGCAGAAAAACAAATTCCTCCACATCTCTAACATCTGGAATTTTCTTTATCTTTGGATCCTGCAGCTACATTTGAAGTTTTCATTTCTCAAAATATTCAATAGTGAAAACAAGCTTAATCTTTCTTATTATAATTCAGCATTCATTAAATTAACCCTTTCTCTGCTCTATGCAAGTGATACGTGTCTTTTTGGAGTTTTTATAGCACTCCAAATGTATTTTTACAATAATTTGCTGACTAGAAATGACTTCCTCTGAGTTGTGTTATGATTCCCTGGGGCACGCATGGTAGCGTCGCCACTGACACATCACTTTACAGCACTAAAGATCACTGATCCGGGTTCAATTCCTGACACTGCCGTTAAGAAATTTGTACCTTCTTCCATGACCAAGTGGATTTCCTCTGGCTCCTCTGGTTTTCTCCCACATTCCAAGGACCTACATTTACAATTAGTGAGTTCTGGGCATGCTATGCTGGCACCAGAAATATGGCGATACTTACGAGATGCCTAGCACAATTCTTGTTGATTTGCTTTGATGCAAATGATGCATTTCACTGTATGTTTCAATGTTTTGATGTACATGTGAAAAATAAGGCTAATCTCTTTATCTCCTTGAACTATGTTTGAGGTTCATAAGCATCTTATTCATTTTGACTAGGATTGGTGGATCATCAAGAACAGTATTTATGGCAAATTTTACACTATAGGTTCAGAAAATCACAACGGTGATGTTCTCCTGTATTGTTTCTGGTAGAGCTCCTTCCTCATTCTCTCTCCCCACCTGGACCCTTCTCATCATGCTCCTCCTCCTTCTTCTTCACCTCAAATCATTTCTGGTTTCTGAGTGGACATGGTAACCTTCACTTTTCATTCCTTGATAATTTCTAACAGGAATGCCAAAAGCATCTTTGTCTTCCCTCTTCAACAAACTGATCTGTACCAGTCCCTATATTTGCTTTGAAAGTCATAAAGCTGCAGGTGCTGCAAATCTGAAATGAAATGAGAACGTGGTAGAAGCACTCGGGATGTCAGGTGAAATCTGTGCAAGCAGAACTTAAGTTAGCATTTCAGGGTGAAGATCTGCTTTGCTGTTTGATCTGCTGAGTGCACCCAGCATCCTCTATTTGTTTTGCTGCTTTCTGTCTGTGTACTTGGGGGCAACGCTCTGGCAAAGGAAATAGAGTTAAGCCTGGATTTTCCTAAGGAATGCTGGCAGATCTCTGTGGCATTTCCATCCTCATGGAGTCCAACGGCACAATGCCAACTTCTTGCAATTCTCCAGCAATTATGCTGTGGAATCTGCCTACTGACCCTGTGCCAGGTTAGAATTGGCACCGAAACAGCAAGCCCATTCATTTCAATGGCTGTGGGGGATACATTTCAGGTAATTTACAGTTTTCAAATTAATCTAGTTAAAGATGATTAATTGATTTCTTTTTTAATTTTCCAAATATCAATATCATAATTTATTTTAATAGTGTGAATACATTTTGTAATTTTTAAGTATTCGAATGATTGATAGGTTTCTAGAATCTAGAATCAAAGGATACAGGGTTAAAACAGGGAAGTGATGATGAGGGAAAACGTTAGCCTTTGTCCTACAGCACGGTGGAACAGGTGAACGAGGCTGGAAAACCAGCTCTGCTCCTATTTCTGATGTTTCTAAGTTTTAGACATGTTCAGTTTGTTAACCACTGGTTCATCCTGTCTCTCATAGCATTTTTGGACTGCGCTTGGTCCTGTTCTTTGGAAGGTCTCTGTACTCAGGGGCTTTGCTGAAGCTTGGAGCCTGGCTCCTTCAGTGGATGCCTCTGAAATATTTGTTCCAGGTATGTGAGATACTGGCAGGAAGGGTGGCTCGCTGTTGCCAGGAAGTTTTACGCCAATGGTTCAGAAGAATAATCTTTTCCTTTGTTAACTCATGGCACGTCGACTTCAGCGATGAAGGATGACAAGTCAGTTCATCCGAACAGAGACTGAAAGAATTCACTGAGCTTGGATACAAAGAGTAGCCAGGTTAGTACAGAAAGGTCATTTGAGTGAAGTTTGATCTTTAGGGCAGGACAGGATACAGGATAAAGGATGCAGGAAATGGGGTAAAAAAAACTCAACACTTTCACATGTGAAATCAGCGAAAAGCAACCGACCATTTGAAAAATCTCTTACCCTCTGAAGCAGTAGTGGCATGGACAATCCCAGTGATAAATATACCCAAGGTTGGTTGTTCCATCTCCCCTTGGCATCAACCCTCTTTCAGAGTATGTAGCTGTATTTTCTGTATAAACTTGTAAGAAAATGGAAAAGCCTGTAAAATGTTTACCCACATGTATGTGACTAAACTTCCTGTATCTTGAGATCAGGCTGAATGTCCACTCTGTTATTTAACACCGCTTTGTGATGGTGACAAGGTATGGCTGTTAATACCATCTTTAAAATACCTCTCATCTGGACCCTGGTGAAATATAATGACCATGTCCCTCAATGACTCCAGTGCAGTAGGAACTTTTAGCAGGTTCAAGGAGTAGTTCACAATGCTGCCTATCCATTCTATTTTTAAGGTGAAAGTGGAAGAAAAATGTTTCAGCCAATAAAAAAAAAGAGGCCCCAGTCTTCACCTCTACTGAGCCTGGATTCTACTCTGCAGGAAGGTTGGACAGGTTAGAAGAGCGAGAGCCGGCTGGATTGAGACAATGTATGATACTGATGGCTCAGGGATGTGTAGTGGATATTTCCTTTTGTGGAAAAGTTGAATTTGCAGTCAGTGTTTAGAAACGGGTAATATGTGCTCTCAGGGGGTAATGCGAATGTGAAACTCTTCCTCAAACATTGCTGGACATGGAATCTTTGAATATTTTCAAAGCAGGTAAAGGTGGATAAGGGAATGAAAGGTTACCAGGGGTAGGTGGGAATGCGGAGTTGAGGGTACAATCGCTTCAATCACAATCATGGACTGGTGAGCAGGCTTGAGGGGCCAAGTCACTTCTGTTCCTAATTGGTATGGAGTTTTACAGCACAGAAGTAGGTCTATTCCTCCATGTCCTTGCTGACCTTTTTGCCCATCTACATTAAACCCATTTGCACAGATTAGGTGCTTGTCTAAATATCTCTTGAAGGTTCCTAATGTATCTGCCTCTTCCACGTCCCTGTGCAGAACATTCCAGGCACCGCCACTTTCTGTGTAAAAAAAACCTACCCCTTTCATCTCCTTTAAAATTAATCCCTCTCACCTTGAATGCATGACCTCTGGTATTAGACATTTCAACCCGAGGAAAACGATACTGTCTGTCCACCTTATCTAAGCCTCTCATAATGTATAAACCTCTTTCAGATCTCTCCTCAGACTCTGCTGCTCCAGAGAAAGCAACCTAACTTTGTCTGACCTTTCATTGTAGCACATGCCCCCCAATCCAGGCACCCTCTGATCCTCTGCACCACTCCAAGGCTTTAAAATCTTTCCTATAATGGGGCGACCAGTAATGTCTTCAGGTACTCTAGATGTGGCCTAACTGGAGTTTTATAAATCTGCAACGTAATGTCCTGACTTTTGAACTCAGTGGCTCAACTAAAAAAGGCAAGCATACAATGCGCCTTCTTAAACACCCTATTAATCTGTGCAGCCACTTTCAGGAAGCTATGAACTTGGACCTCAAGATTCCTCTGCTCATCAGCACAGTTAAGGACCTTGCCTTTAACAATGCGCTGTCTCTTTGCCTTTGACCTACCAAGGTGCAGCACTTCATATTTGGCTGGGTTAAACTCCATCTTTCATTTCTCTTCCCACATCTGCAGCTGATCTATATCTCACGCTATTCTTTGCTATCCCCAACACCACCAATCTTTGTATCATTTGCAAACTCACTAACTCACCCACCTACCTTTTCACCCCAAACACGAGGAAATCTGCAGATGCTGGAAATTCAAACAACACACACAAAATGCTGGTGGAACACAGCAGGCCAGGCAGCATCTATAAGGAGAAGCACTGTCAACGTTTTGGGCCGAGACCCTTCATCCACCAGCATTTTGTGTGTGTTGTTTACCTTTTCACCCAATCATTTATCTGTATCACAAACAGCAGAGGTCCCAGTACAGAGCCCTGCACAACACCAACAATCACAGACATCCAGCTAGAATAAGGCCCTTCCAACACTACTCTCTAACTTCTCAGGGAAAGCCAGTTTAGAGTCCAAATGGCCAATTCACCATGTATCCATGCACCTTAATCTTCTGGATGAGCCTCCCATGAGACATCTTGTCAAATACTTTACTAAAATTCTTGTAGACAGCGTCCACAGCTCTACGCTCATCACCTTGTCAGAAAACTCAATCAAATTAGTAAGACATGACTCGCCTCGCATAAGGCCTTGTTGGCTTTCCTTAAATAGACCATGGTTTTCTAAATCCCTAAGAAATCTCTCCAGTAACTTCCCTACCACTGATGTGAGACTCACTGGACTATAGTTTCCAGGATTATCCCTGGTTCCCTTCTTGAATAACGGAACAAAAATGTCTGTCAGTGCTCCAGCTATCTCTTACCTTGCTCCCACAGCAACCTGGAATGCATCTCCTTTGGCCCTGGGCATTTATCAACCATTATGCATTCCATGACATCTAACACCTTTTCCCCCTTAATACTAACTGGCTCCAGATGATCCATGTACCCCTCCCTAGATTGAATATCTTCCACGTTCTTAGTGAATACAGATGTGAAAGTATTCATTTAGGGCTTTTACCCCTGGCTCCCCTTTTGCTCCAGATATACTTGCAGAACGTTTTTGGAACCTTCTTAATCTTACTTGGCCAAAGATATTTCATGGCCCCATTTTGCCCTCCTATTCCTGAAGAGACTCCCCCGAACACAGCTACCTATATCTGCTATGTGTTTCCTTTTCTCATGATGAAGCCTTGTTCATATATTTATGAACTAACAGGCTTCGTTTCCCTTCTGTGTATGACCCTCTGGTGTATTCTCAGAATGCAACCAGCAACATCTGTTCAGGGAACTCCTTCATTCACTTGACTATATCCCTTCTGCAATGAGGATCATATTTGAAATGGGCAGAAAATTTGCCTGAAACAGATCATGAAAACTGTTAGGAAAGGGCTGGATTCAATTTATCAGAGACGTAGAGAAAGATGGAAACGTACAAGATTAATGCATGCCTTTTGACCCACCAAGTCCATGCTAACTATCAAGCACTCATCTATGCTAATCTGATTTCATTCTCCTCACTTCTCTATATTCTCCCACTGATCTACACACTTGGGTTAATTTACCAAATGTGTAAATTACTTGAATAATGGAACAAAAATGTCTGTCAGGGCTCTGGCTATCTCTTACCTTGCTCCCACAGCAACCTGGAATGTATCTCCTGTGGGTGGGAAGCAGTGCACTTGGGAGAAGTACTTGTGGTCAAATACCACAGAGAGGTCGGGGTTGAACCCCGGTTACTGGAGCTATGAGACAGCAGCTGCAAATGCTGCCCATTCTGTTTACTGATTAACTCCTGATCTTTCCTCTCCGGCTCTGTGTTGAACAGCTTCCCTTGAAAGATACAGACAATAGGAGCGGTGACTTGACGTCTGCACAATGGTGGTTTTTTATGGTGCCACAGCTTTTACTGTAGGCCAGTTCTAATGCAAAAGTATTGAATGGAGTAAATGAGCTAATTTTGAAGAGAATAGTTGTTGTTTTTTATCACCTAGTGACCAGCCTGTAATCTGTTGCAAAACAGAAGCCTCCAGAAATAGTGAACGGAGAAGACAGGATCAGTGTCGAGAGAAACAGACCAATCTCTCATGGATAAATTAATCTTATTTTGTTTTGGTCTGACACTCTTGGCATAGAAAACGTGGGTCATCTTGAATTTTAAAAAAAAGTGCTTGGTGAGTTCTTACCCTCCATTAGAGGGTGTTGCAGAATGCGCAGATTTATTCACATAACACATGAGGAGTGTAGGTGTGGGTAGTTTATTCGAGAGTTACTCACTGACAACTTCCAGAACCTGCAAAACACTGCTGCAGCCTGGACAGCAGCTAGTCACGTGGCACAGTCCTGAAAGGGGTGACAGCATGAAACTAACAGTCATCACCATCTTATTGCTGTCGGTGGAAAACCGAGAGAGATTTCTGAACTCACATCCTGGAGCCTGGACTGATGCTGTGGTGGAAAAATTAAGAACATTGGTATTTATGACGTGGTCTGAGGTTTGGCTTTTAGTTGAAGTGATTTGATAGTCACTATGGTGAAGAGATAAATTACTTCTCTATTAAGAATTGAGGAAGTGCTCCTGAGCAGCATTCTGCACATATCTCCTCCTCCCTCTCCTCTCAGCTGTGACTGTTCTTTTCAGCCCCGAAGCCATGCGATGACCTCCCTGGCTACCCATATCATTGGTACACCACTTCTGTGCACAGACATAGCAATTAAACTATACATCAAAAACAAGGCCTTTGAACAACATGGTTAGAGTTCTTCCATATGTTAACACAATGAGTTGTTGGGAGAGTGTATCACAAATCATATCATAGGCTGGGAGAGGTGATAGTTATTTATGATCCTCCAAATTAAATATTTTCAAAAGCCTTTACTTCTCAGTCTCTGTCCATTTGCCCAAGGAGGAACACAATCTGGCATGAAATTTATGCTCTCGGTACTGGGAACTTGCACGTCCATTTCAAGTGATCAAATTTCTATACTCGTATCTTAATAATCACTTCCATCTATTCTATGGTGGTTTAACTAATTCCATGTTTTACTATCCCACAGTGTTAAGTATTTGCATTTCATGCTTAGATTTAATAACATAGCCGTAAGGTATACATATGCTAAATCAATCCTCAGATCAGTTCCCTTACAAAAATTTTACACTCTTCTCCTCTCAGATTCTCTGGTGCTGTCGTCAAGACCATTGGTGATCTGTTATATTGAGTTATCTTGAATTTCTGGTGTCAGATTCATGCTGGGTTTTGAATGTGATACATATAAATTTATTACCTTCAATGCTCAGCATTCCACATTAAGTAAATTTTGAAAGTATTTAGATTTAATTCACAAAACATACCTACAAAAATACAAAAAGGATTTACATACATCGAAGCTTTACACAGGATGCCTGTTAACTTTTTCACGAAGGATTATTACCGACTGAAAAAAACTCTTTATTTAAAATTCGGCCTGTTACTTTAAGGGAATTTAAGCAAATGGAAGTGAGGGCAAGGTTCTTACTGTAGGTCGGTTCTTTTCTTTTCTCATGGCTCTGCTTCATGATGGAATTTATGCTTTGAGGGAAAGAAATAAATAGTGCTAAGAATAGAACTCCAAAATAAGGCTGCTTTTGTTCCTCATCCAATGGATTGCCCAGATACTTGGCAAAGCAGACTGGCACAGAACTGAGTTATCACACACCTTTTACAAAGCTTTATTCAACGGCCAATGTTTCCTTCCTTATGCCCTGATGTGCCTGGATGTCAGATTGACAATCTCACTCCAGCAGGTTTCTATTTGGCTATGATGTTGTGCAAGGCCAAACTTGTTCCTCATCAGTTCAAAAGTTGTGGTAGAGCATTCTGTGGCAAGGGAAACTATTTCAATTGTAGTTGGGACTGCAAATGCACACTAAACCAGCAGATGCCACACTTCTGCTATTGGAGCTGTTCATAAAAAAAATCTGCTTATCTTCTCTCAATGTTCTTAATTAATTTTTCCCAACCAAACCTAAAACAATTCCAAACACTTAATAGAGGCCAGAACTAGAAAAAATTATGCAGTTTAATGCGTGGCTAAGGAGTTGGTGTAGGAGGGAGGCATAAGGTATTTGGATCATTGGTCTCTCTTTCAGGGAAGGTGGGACCTATACAGAAGAAATGGTTTGCATCTTAATATCTAAGGGGAAAGGTTTGTTAATGCTGCATGGTGGGGTTTACACCAGAAATGCAGGGGATGGGAACCAGAGTGCCAGAACAATTAGTGGAGAGGTTGTGGAGGCAGATGTTGATAAGACTTCAGACAAGGTCAGGAATCAAAAGGTTGACCATGGTGCGACTAGTGTCCTGAGCTGCCTGTATTTCAATACAACAAATATCGACAGAAAGGTGGATAATAGTGCTGAAGATGTGATAGCTAGTTTAGAAACAGAGCAATGTGTAGCGAGGAGAGGCTGTTGATGGGGCAAAATTGCAGTCAATAGGATATGTTGCAATGTAAAAGGTGGACAAAATTGAAAAGGGTGAATACAAGACTGAAGATGTTGTATTCGAATGTGTGCAGTATACAGAATAAGGTAGATGAGCTTGCAGCACAGTTGCAGATCAGCAGGTATGATGTTTTAGGCATCACTGAATCATGGCTGAATGATTATAACTGGGAGCTTAACATCCAAGGATACAGATTGTATTGAAAGGATAGGCAGGAAGGCAGAGGGGGCAGTGTTGCTCTGTAGGTGATAAATGAAATCAAGTCATAGTTTCCCTTGCTAACAGAAGACATAAGGTTGCTTTGGCAGTCAAGGTGAAGGATAATCCAAAGAGCTTCTACAGGTATATTAAGAGCAAAAAGATGGTAAGGGATAAAATTGGTCCTCTTGAAGATTAGAGTGGTCGGCTATGTATGGAACCAAAAGAAATGGGGGAGATCTTACATGTTTTTTTTGTGTCTGTACTTACTAAGGAAACTGGCATGGAGTCAATGGAAATAAGGCAAACAAGTAGTGAGGTCATGGAACCTATACAAATTGAAGAGGAGGAGGTACTTGCTATCTTGAGGCAAATCAGAGGAGATAAATCCCCAGGACCTGACAGGGTATTCCCTCAGACCTTGAAGGAGACTAGTGTTGAAATTGCAGGGGCCCTGACAGATATATTTAAAATGTCGGTATCTATGGGTGAGGTGCCAGAGGATTGGAGGATAGCTCGTGTTGTTCCGTTGTTTAAAAAAGGCTCTAAAAGTAATCCGGAAAATTATAGGCCAGTAAGTTTGACATTGGTAGTAGGTAAATTATTGGAAGGAGTACTAAGAGATAGGATCTACAAGTATTTGGATAAACAGGGACTTATTAGGGAGAGTTAACATTGGCTTTGTGCGTGGTAGGTCATGTTTAACAAATCTATTAGAGTTTTTCGAGGAGGTTACCAGGAAAGTGGATGCAGGGAAGGCAGTGGATGTTGTCTACGTGGACTTCAGTAAGGCCTTTGACAAGGTCCTGCATGGGAGGTTAGTCAGGAAGATTCAGTCGCTAGGTATACATGGTGAGGTAGTAAATTGGCTCAATGGGACAAGTCAGAGAGTGGTAGTGGACGATTGCTTCTCTGAGTGGAGGCCTGTGACTAGTGGTGTACCACAGGGATCAGTGCTGGGTCCATTGTTATTTGTCATCTATATCAATGATCTGAATGATAATGTGGTAAATTGGATCAGCAAATTTGCTGATGATACAAAGATTGGAGGTGTCGTGGACAGTGAGGAAGGTTTTCAAAGCTTGCAGAGGGATTTTGACCAGCTGGAAAAATGGGCTGAAAAATGACAGATGGAGTTTAATACAGACAAGTGTGAGGTATTGTACTTTGGAAAAACCAAGGTAGAACATACAAGGTAAATGGTAGAAGGAGTGCAGTAGAACAGAGGGATCTGGGAATACAAATACAAAATTCCCTAAAAGTGGCATCATAGGTAGATAGGGTCGTAAAGAGAGCTTTTGGTACATTGGCCTTTATAAATCAAAGTATTGAGTATAAGAGTTGGACTGTTATGGTGAGGTTGTATAAGGCATTTAAAAAATGAGGTCAAATTTGGAGTATTGTTTGCAGTTTTTGTCACCGAATTACAAGAAGGGTATTAATAAGGCTGAAAGAGTGCAGAGAAGGTTTACAAGGATGTTGCCGGGACTTGAGAAACTGAGTTACAGAGAAAGGTTGAATAGGTTAGGACTTTATTCCCTGGAGCTTAGAAAAGTGAGGGGAGATTTGACAGAGGTATATAAAATTATGATGGGTATAGATAGAGTGAATTCAAGCAGGCTTTTTACACTGAGGCTAGGGGAGAAAAAAAAACCAGAGGACATGAGTTAAGGGTGAAGGGGGAAAAGTTTAAAGGGAACATTAGGGGGGGCTTCTTCACACAGATAGTGGTGGGAGTGTGGAATGAGCTGCCAGTTGAAGTGGTAAATGCGGGCTCACTTCTAACATTTAAGAAAAACTTGGACAGGTACATGGATGAGAGGTGTATGGAGGGATATGGTCCAGGTGCAGGTCAGTGGGACTAGGCAGAAAAGTGGTTCAGCACAGCCAAGAAGGGCCAAAAGGCCTGTTTCTGTGCTGTAATGTTCTATGTTCTATGTTCTAAGTCATTAGAAAGAGGTGACATAGTGTAGATAGGGTTACTGTGGATAGAGCTAAGGAACTGCAAGGGCTAAAAGACGCTGATGGGCGTAGTATACAACTCCCAAACAGAAGTAAGGATGTGGTCAACAAATTACAATGGAAGATATAAAATACATGCCAAAAGGGCAATGTTACAATAATCATGGGGAACTTCAATATGCAGGTAGATTGGGAAAATCAGGTTGGTGCTGGGTTACAGGAGGGGGAATTTCTAGGGTGCCTATGAGATGGCTTTTTAGAGACCAGCTGAAAGTATTTTAGTTTCACTTCCCCTGTCTCGATGGAGTACAGTGGAAGCTGGGTGTGATTATTGGAATGCTGCTGGGACAGGTGGAATGACCACTCTCCCAAATCTGCTACTATGTTGACATGGATTAACTTCCCACTGTTTTATTCTATCTATGTAAATTTCAGACATTTCAATTTGGAATTTTTTTCATCTTCACCTTTAAATTTGACTTGACTTGACTTGACTTGAAATGTAGCAGTAATAACCAAATAAGATAGGTGTGCAAATCAAATTAGATAGGTGTGCAAAGTCAGAAGTAGTTTCCTTGCTATTCTGGATTGGGTGTTGTGTAATGAACTGTAATTGATTAGAGTGCTTAAGGCAAAAGAACCCTGAGGGTCAAGTGATCATAATATGATCAAATTCACCCTGAAATGTGAGAAGACGTATCAGTGGAGCAAGGGAATTACAGAGGCACAATATCTTCTCTCTCTTCCGCTGTCCATCGATTTTCGATGATGACTGAGGCCTAGGCAGGGTTGTATGGAAGACCTGCAGTTGCCCATGCTGCAAGTCTCCCCTCTCCATGCCACCAATGTTGTCCAAGGGAGGTGCATTAGGACCCATACAGCTTGGCACCGGTGTCGTCGCAGAGCAATTTGTGGTTAAGTGCCTTGCTCAAGGACACAACACACTGCCTTAGCTAAGGCTCGAACTAGCGACCTTCAGATTACTAGACTGATGCCATAACCACTTGGCCACACGTGGACATCTGAGTGGATATCAGACCATTGGAAAACAATGCTGGAGAGTAATGGGAGACAAGGAAATGGTGGACAAACTAAGTATTTTGCATCAGTCTTCACTGTAGAAGACACTAGCAGTATGGTGGACGTTCCAGGTATCAGGGGTCATGAAGTGTGTGAAGTTCCAATACTAGAGAGAAGATTCTTGGGAAACTGAAAGGTCTGAAGGTAGATAGGTCACCTGGACCAGATGGTGTACACACTAGGCTTCTGAAAGAGGTGGCCGAAGAGATCATGGAGGCATTAGTAATGATCTTTCAAGAATTACTAAATTCTGGAATGGTTCCAGAAGACTGGAAAATTGCAAATGTCACTGCACGCTTCAAGAGGGAGAGAGGCAGAAGAAAGGAAACTATAGGCCAGTTAGTCTGATCTCAGTGGTTGGGAAGCTGTTGGAGTTGATTATTAACGATCAGGCTTCAGGGTGCTTGGAGACACATGATAAACTAGGTCATAGTAAGCATGGTTTCCTCAAGGGAAAATCTTGCCTGACAAGGGTGTTAGAATTCCTTGAAGAAACAACAAGCATGATAGACAAAGGAAAATTGATATTGAGTACTTGGATTTTCAGAAGGCCTTTCTCTAGGTGCCACACATGAGGCTGCTAAACAAACTACAAGCCCATGGTATTAAAGGAAAGATTCTAGCATATAAAGCAATGGTTGATTGGCAGGAGGCAAGGAGTTGGAATAAAGTGAGCCTTTTTGGCTGGCTGCCCATGACTAGTGGTGCTCCACAGTGATCTGTGCTGGGACCAATTACTTTTACATTAGATCAATGATTTGGATGATGGAATTGATGACTTTGTTACAAAGTTAGCAGATATATGAAGAATGGTGGAGGGACAAGTAGTTTTGAGGAAATAGAAAGGCTACAGAAGGACTTAAAGAGGTTAGGGGCATGGGCAAAGAAATGGCAGATGGAAGTCAGTGTCAAGAATGCATCCTCATGCACTTTGGTGGAAGAAATAAAAGGACTGACTACTTTATAAATGGAGAGAAAAGACAAACACTGAGGCACCAAGGGACTTGGGAGACCTTTTGTAGAATTGCCTAAAGGCTCATTTGAAAGGAAAGGTGGATCTACCATGATGAAATGGCAGAGCAGACTTGATGGGGCAAATGGTCTATTTCTGCTCCTATATCTTATGGTCTTATGGCCATATATTTTTATGGAGACAAGAACTAGAGGTCATAGATTTAAGATTAAAGGTGAAATATTCAAGAGAAATCTAAGGGGAAAACTATTTCACTCAGAGAATGGTGTGAGTGTGGAGTGACCTGCCAGCAGAGGTGCTAGATGCAGATTCAATTGTAAGATTTGAGAAGTTTAATTAAGCACATAGATGAGAGCTGATTGGATGGCTATGGTCTAGGTACAGTTAAGCGGGACTAGGCAGAAGATTTGGGTTGGCATGGATTGGATGGGTCAAAGGACCTGCTTTCTGTTGTATCACTCTTTGCTTCTGTAAATCAATATTAATGTTTTCAGTTGGAAAGTGTAATCTGTATCTATGTCTGGTTCACCAATTGAGTACATAAGGCAGTGACTCTTAGCAGTTTGGTGTTTTGTGCCACAGACAATCAGTAATTGGGACTGATTGGAAAGAACAAATTAAAATAAGGTGGGGCAAGCAGAGCGGCCATTGTTGGAGTTGGCAGAGTTCGAGGGCACACATGACCTTGCTTAAGAAGCTATGAGCCATGACAGAGAAAGATTCTAGCATGGAGAAAGCAGAGGTTGATTGGCAGGAGGCAAAGAGTTGGAATAAAGGGAGCCTTTTCTGACTGTCTGCTGGTGACTAGAAGTGTTCCACAGGGGTCTGTGCAGGGACCGATTCTTTTTATGTTTTATGTCAATGATTTGGATGATGGAATTCATGGCTTTGCTGCAAAGTATGAAGATAGGTGGAGAGGCAGGTAGTTTTGAGAAAGTAGAGTGGCTGCAGAAGGACATAGATGGGTTAGGATAGTGGTCGCCAACCTGTCGATCGCGATCGACTAGTTGATCTTTGAGACTTTCCCAGTAGATCCCAAAAAAAATGAAAAATAAATACACAAATACTGTTGAGGGATTGTTTCTGGGTTGCGGGGTTTTAGTTCCGTTCTTTCTGCCCAGTGCACATGCGTGTAGCTCCCCTGCACTACACAGTGTACTTCAGTGGTCCCCAACCACCGGGCTGCGAGGAAACGATATGAGTCAGCTGCGCCGTTCCTCATTCCCTGCCACACCCACTGTTGAACTTAAACGCACGCGAGGTCATCAGTTGCCTAAATGCAGGGATACCCTTGCGCCAGGGATCACTGGTCCACCTCACGCTGCTGGCGGGAAGTTCTGTCGCTACTGGCCTGGAGCGCTGCCTCTGAACCTGTTTAGCACACCAAATGTTCGTGGGGAACCCGGTGCTAAAATATTCACAGACAACCTAATTCGGGCTTAGGGTTCCGTAAGTAGCAGAACAGTTACTGCGCTGCGATCTACTGAAACAAACTTTTGTCGGCTGATAGATCTTACAAGGCAGGCGGGCGCCCTGTTGCACTCCTCACTCGGTCGGTCGCTCTCTCCAGACTGCGATCACCACGGCCCTGGTACGGGGACCTCCGGCCCCAACCTTGTCCTCTCACCCCGCCCACGACCAGCCGCACCTGGCCAAGGCATCTGGCGGTGGGCAGGCGGGCAGCTGTCTAATGAGGCAATGAAGCACTCAAAACTGCTTCGGTATCCTGAGTCCAAGCACCCTGCGCTTAGAGACAAACCAGCTGAGTTTTTTCAGCAGAAAAAACATGAGCAAGCAGAACAGAAGTTGAGAGCCACGAAAACTAAATTGCAGAATAGACTGGACATAAGGAACCTGCTTCGAGTATCGCTGTATTCCCGTTGTGTTTCACACCGCCGCCCCCCCCCCCCCCCCCCCCCCGTCGGCCGCTCCGCAAGAATATTGTCAATATTAAACCGGTCTGTGGTGCAAAAAAAGGGCGGGTACCCCCGGTGTTTATACATTATTTCTACTTCCGGGTTGTGGGGTTTTACTTCCGGTCTTTTCTGCCCCGGTGTGCATGCGTGTAACTAATTGATCTGGGGTCGATCTTGCCTTTTACTAAGGCTGAGGTAGGGGATCTTGGGCTTAAAAAGGTTGGTGACCACTAGTTTAGGAGAACAGGCAAAGAAATGGCAGATGGAATACAGTGTCTGGAAGTGTATGGTCATACACCGGTAGAATAAATGAAAGAATTGACTATTTTCTAAATGGAAAGAAAATACAAAAAACGAGATGCAAAGGGACTTGGCAATCCTCGTGTAGGATTCCCTAAAGGCTAATTTGCAGGTTGAGTCTGTGGTGAGGAAGGTAAATGCAATATTAACATCAATTTCAAGAGAATAAGGATGTAAAAGCAAGGAGCTGATATTGAAATTTTATAAAGCATTGGTGAGGCCTCACTTAGAGTATTGTGAGCAGATTTCTGCCCATTATCATAGAAGTGATGTGTTGGAACTGGAGAGGATTCAAAGGAGGTTCATGAAAATGATTTCAGGATTGAATGGTTTGTCATATGATGGCTCTGGGCCTGTATTCACTAGAATTCAGAAGAATGAGGAGTAACCTCATTGAAATCTATCAAATGGTGAATGACTTTCATAGAGTAGACGTGGAGAGGTGTTTCCTATGGTGGGAGAGTCTAAGACCAGAGGACACAACCTCAGAATAGAGGGGTGTCCTTTTAAAACTGAAATGAGGAGGAATTTTTTTAGCCAGAGAGTGGTGAATCTGTAGATTTCTTTGCCACAGGGAGCTGTGGATGCCAATTCATCATGTATATTTAACTTAGAGGTCGATTCTTGATTGGTCAGGGCATGAAGGGATAAGGTAGAAGGCAGAAGATTGAGGCTGAGAGGAAAACTGGATCAGCATGATGAAATGGCGGAGCAGATTCGAAGAGGCAAATGGCCTAATTATGCTCTTATATCATATGCTCTTATGATCTTAATTCTTTTCAGAAATTACAATCCATCAAATAGTTATGTTATCATAAGTTCAATACGTGTCATTTGAATTGCATCAAATTTCCAACATTCATTCAGTCCCATTCTACATGTATTTAATTTTTATTTAACGATGAAAACCATTCTGTTTCCTGAGGTAGAAACAGGAGAAAAGTCATATTGACAGTGAATTAGAGAATCTCAGATATAATCCACACTTTCTCCTGCTTTTCCCTTTCCATTGGCTACCTTCCATTGAAGAGCATTGACAAAAGCCACATTTACACTTTCACGTGCAAAAATTTGGCCTAAAATATTTATTCACACATGAAGAAGGCACACCAGCAGCCCTATCTTGTTGTGAGTTTGAGGAGATTTGCTATATCACCAAAGATACTAGCAAATTTCTACAGATTATGGTGGAGAGCTTTCATAATGGTTGCATCACCATCTGGTATGAAGCCTCCAATGTGCAGGATGAAAGGAGGCTGCAGAGGGCTGAGATGAAGCCAAGTTTATTACAAGTACAACCTTTTCCACTATCACGGACATCTTCAAGAGGCGGTTCCTCAAGGACGTGGCATCCATTATTAAGGACTTCCATGGTCCGGGACATGTCCCCTTTTCATTGCTACCATCAGGGTGAAGGTATGGGATCATTTAAGTCCACATTAAATGTTTTAGGACCAGCTTCTCCCTTCTGTCATCATATTTCTGAATTATAAACCCATGATCATGACCTTATTACTCTTCTTTTGCACTACTTATTTATTTTTCTCAACATAGTAATGTTTATGTCTTGCACTGCACTGCTGTCAGTGGTAATTGTTAGAATGATTTTTGGATTTAGCACATTTACGTATAGCAAATCACTTCGCAGCCACCAATCTTCAGTTCTGAATGTAAATTGAATATTTAATTTAAATGAATTGCTTCATAAAAGCCATGAATTACAAAGCAGACAATGCTGATTAAAGTTCATTTAGATGTCTGTGGTGTGGGTGTAATCACGAGGTGGGAAGTTTGTGTGCAGTTTCAAAGAAAGCATTGTAAATATGGAATTGTTCTTTGATGTTCAGTATATAAAATATGTGTAGTTCTGGGCATAGGCAGACCTTTTGACAGAAAATGTCCCCATGTGATGCCAGCTGTATCTTGTTTTAATGAATAAAGAAGCTGCTTCATGTCTGCCAGTACTTTTCTCCAGTGACTTCATTTATGCAACAACAGTAATAAACTTGAGCAACACACACAAAATGCTGGAGGAAATCAGCAGGCCAGGCAGCATCTATGGAAAAGAGTACAAATGACGTTTTGGGCCAAAAACCCTCATCAGGACAGCCTGGCCTGTTGAGTTCCTCCAGCATTTTGTGCGTGTTGCTTGGATTTCCAGCATCTGCAGATTTTCTCTTGTTAGTAATAAAACTGATTCTGATTCTGTTGGAGGCTTTGTTTTGACCTTTAAAACTTAACTTCTTTACTTCAGGCCTGCTGAGTGTACATAGTTCTGACTGAGAGCAACCAAAATTTTGTCTGCCAAAGAACAAAACAATAACACAAGGTAATATATTAACATATAATATATATTCTATTTCCTCTTTTGACTTGAAGGATAACAATTATATTTTATATTGCTATATACGTGGTATCCAATTTACTACCTCATCTTGAATGCCAAACAACTGAACCTTCTTGACCAGCCGCCCATATGGGACCTTGTCAAGAGCCTTGCTCAAAATATCATCAAAAAAATCTGTAAGATTGGTTAGACATGACCTACCACGCACAAATCTATGTTGATTATCTTTATCAGTCTCTGTCTATTCAAATGCTCATAGGTATATCCAGTCTCTTCCAGTAAATTTCTCACTGCTGATGTCAGGCTCATTGGCCTATAATTTCCTGATTTATTCTTAGAGCCTTTCTTAATCAGTGGAACAACATTAGCTGTCCTCCAATCTTCCGGTACCTCACCTGTCACTAAGGATGATTTAAATATCTCTGCCAAGGCCATTGCGAATGCAATATTCTGCTTCTGCCAATTTCTCCGAGTAACCCAAATGGATACATCTCCTCTACTCCTTGATGCGGTCTCCACCATCTGGCCGATGTATGCTGCTCTGCATTCGGGACAGCCATCCTGAGTCTCAGGACATCTTTGACCCCCATAAGCTGCGATTTGAACTTTCTTATAGGTTTGTGGATGGTGTTTATCCAGCATTTCTTCAGGATCCAGGCAATCCTTCCAGAGATGATGGAAATATTGAGAAGACGGGCAATAGCAAAAGGTTCCTCCTTGTTGTTAAGTTGCCTGGTTTATCTGTCAGAACATTGCGTACGCAATAACCACAGGATTGACTTTGATGGCACAAAACTACTGCATAGCACCGATGGCTTTTGGGACAGCCTGGTGACGGAAACCATTGAAATGAGTCTAGAGAATAAGAACTTCAATAAAGACGAAAGTCTCACTCTGAGTAAGAAAAGGAATTTGATTATAAACAAGGATGGACAACTGGAGTTGAGCATATATACCACCAGACTAGACATGCTTAGGCAGCATCCCTGATGGAGATGGTGGAGTTTGTCAACAAAATGTCAGTTAAAATCGACACCTGGACCCAAATGGAAGCCTGAGAAGAGTTTTTGCATCATAAATGCTGGGAACACACTCGATCCTTTTTCAACCCACATATTTATCCTAAGATTTCAGTCCAGAGTCTTTTAGTGAGGATAGTAACATTAGAGGGAGGGCTCCACTTCAAGATCCAGTGCAATTTCCTCACAGGGACCTGTTAATTCCATGCATGTGGGTATCCATGGCACTATTACATTGTGCTCATATTTACAATTATTCAAAAAATCTGAAAGCAAAAATATTAAGATAGAAAACTGTGACATGAAGGAGTGCAAACCAAGCACTTCTGACAGAGAATTGATAAGAAGATTGTCAAAAGAGACATGAAGTCATAGAAAAGTACAGCATAGAACCAGGCCATTGGGCCCATCTAGTCTATGCTGAACTATTTAAACTCCCTATTCCCATCGACCTGCACTGGGACCATTGCCTTCCTAACCCTACCATCCAATATTGAAATCGAGCTCACATGAACCACTTGTGCTGGCAGCTCATTTCACAATCTCATGAACCTCTGAGTGAAGAAGTTTCCCCCCTTGTTCCCTTAAACTTTTCACCTTTCATACTTAACTCATGGCCTCTGGATCTAGTCCCACCAAATCTCAGTGGAAAAACCCTACTTATATTTATCCTATCTACACCTCTCATTATTTTGTATACCTCTATCAAATCTCCTCTCAATCTTCTACATTCTAAAGAATACAGTCCTAACTTATTCAACCTTTCACCCTTACTTACACCTTTCCTGTAGGTAGGTGATCAAAGCTGCACACAATATTCCAAATTAGGTCTCACCAATGTCTTGTATAACTTCAACATATCATCCCATCTCCAGTACTCAATACCTTGATTTACGAAGGCCAGTGTGGCAAAAACTAACTTTATGGTCCTATCTACCAATGAAAACAATTTCACTAATTATGGACATGTATTCCCAGATCATTTTGTTCTACCGCACACCTCAGTGCCCTACCGTTCACTGTATAAGACCTATCCTGGTTGGTTCTACCAAACCACAATACCTCATACTTATCTGCATTAAATTCCATCTGCCATTTTTTAGCCAATTTTTCTAGCTGGTCCAGATCCTGCTGCAAACTCTGATTGTCTTCCTCACTGTACACTACACCCCCACTGAATGGCCTTCATCCACCTTCCTCAAAAACTCCATAAGATTGGCTATATATGACCTACTAAGCAGAAAACCATGCTGACAATCCTCAATCAGTCTCTGTCTATCCAAATACTCATATGTATATCCAGTACCTTAGAATACCTTCCAATAACTTTCTCACTACTGATGTCAGGCTTACTGGCCTATAATTTCCTGGTTTATTCTTAAAGCCTTTCTTAATTAGTGGAACAACATTAGTTATCCTCCATTCTTCCAGGATTTCACTGTTGCTAAGGATGACTTAAATAACTCTGCTAAGGTCCCTACAATTTATGTACTTGCCGCCCACAGGGTCTAAGAGAACACCTTCCCAGGCCCTGGGGAACTTTCCATCCTGATTTGCTCCAAGACAGCAAACACCTTCACCTCTGTAATCTGTATAAGGCCAATGACCTTCCTGCTACTTTATCTTGCTTCTATAGGCTCTGTGTCTTTCTCTTGTGTAAATACAGATGCAAAAAATCATATAATCATATAACAATTACAGCACGGAAACAGGCCATCTCGGCCCTTCTAGTCCATGCCGAACGCTTACCCTCACCTAGTCCCACCGACCTGCACTCAGCCCATAACCCTCCGTTCCTTTCATGTCCATATACCTATCCAATTTTTTTTTTTAAATGACAATATTGAACCTGCCTCTGCCACTTCTACTGGAAGTTCATTCCACACAGCTACCACTCTCTGAGTAAAGAAGTTCCCCCTCATGTTACCCCTAAATTTTTGCCCATTAACTCTCAATTCATGTCCTCTTGTTTGAATCTCCCCTACTCTCAATGGAAAAAGCCTATCCACGTCAACTCTATCTATCCCCCTCATAATTTTAAATACCTCTATCAAGTCCCCCTTCAACCTTCTACGCTCCAAAGAATAAAGACCTAACTTGTTCAACCTTTCTCTGTAATTTAGGTGCTGAAACCCAGATAACATTCTAGTAAATCTCCTCTGTACTCTCTCTATTTTGTTGACATCTTTCCTATAATTCAGTGACCAGAACTGTACACAATACTCCAAATTTTGCCTCACCAACGCCTTGTACAATTTTAACATTACATCCCAACTCCTATATTCAATGCTCTGATTTATAAAGGCCAGCATACCAAAAGCTTTCTTCACCACCCTATCCACATGAGATTCCACCTTCAGGGAACTATGCACCATTATTCCTAGATCACTCTGTTCTACTGCATTCCTTAATGCCCTACCATTTATCATGTATGTCCTCTTTTGATTAGCCCTACCAAAATATAGCACCTCACACTTATCAGCGTTAAACTCCATCTGCCCTCTTTCAGCCCACTCTTCTAACTGGCCTAAATCTCTCTGCAACCTTTGAAAACCTACTTCATTATCCACAACGCCACCTATCTTAGTATCATCTGCATACTTACTAATCCAATTTACTACCCCATCATCTAGATCATTAATGTATATGATAAACAACATTGGACCCAGTACAGATTCCTGAGGCACACCACTAGTCACCGGCCTCCAACCTGACAAACAGTTATCCACCGCTACTCTCTGGCATCTCCCATCCAGCCACTGTTGAATCCATTTTACTACTTCAATATTAATACCTAACGATTGAACCTTCCTAACTACCCTTCCGCATGGAACCTTGTCAAAGGCCTTACTGAAGTCCATATAGATAACATCCACTGCTTTACCCTCGTCAACTTTCCTAGTAACCTCTTCAAAAAATTCAATAAGATATGTCAAACATGACCTTCCATGTACAAATCCATGTTGACTGTTCCTAATCAGACCCTGTCTATCCAGATAATTATATATACCATCTCTAAGAATACTTTCCATTAATTTACCCACACTGACGTCAAACTTACAGGCCTATAATTGCTAGGTTTACTCTTAGAACCCTTGTTAAACAATGGAACCACATGAGCAATACGTCAGTCCTCCAGCACCATCCCCGTTTCTAATGACATTTGAAATATTTCTGTCAGAGCCCCTGCTATTTCTACACTAACTTCCCTCAAGGTCCTAGGGAATATCCTGTCAGGATCTAGGGATTTATCCACTTTTATATTCTTTAAAAGCGCCAGTACTTACTCCTCTTTAATCATCATAGTTTCCATAACTACCCTACTTGTTTCCCTTACCTTACACAATTCAATATCCTTCTCCTTAGTGAATACCAAAGAAAAGAAATTGTTCAAAATCTCCCCCATCTCTTTTGGCTACACACATAGATGTCCACTCTGATTCTCTAAGGGACCAATTTTATCCCTCACTATCCTTTTGCTATTAATATAACTGTAGAAACCCTTCGGATTTATTTTCACCTTACTTGCCAAAGAAATCTCTTATTTTCTTTTAGCTTTTCTAATTTCTTAAGATTCTTTTTACATTCTTTATATTCCTCGAGCACCTCATTTACTCCTTGCTGCCTATATTTATTGTAGATCTCTCTCTTTTTCCAAACCAAGTTTCCAATATTCCTTGAAAACCATGGCTCTCTCAAACTTTTAACCTTTCATTTCAACCTAACAGGAACATAAAGATTCTGTATCCTCAAAATTTCACCTTTAAATGACCTCCATTTCTCTATTACATCCTTCCCATAAAACAAATTGTCCCAATCCACTCCTTCTAAATCCTTTCTCATCTCCTCAAAGCTAGCCTTTCTCCCATCAAAAATCTCAACCCTGGGTCCAGTCCTATCCTTCTCCATAATTATATTGAAACTAATGGCATTGTGATCACTGGACCCGAAGTGCTCCCCAACACATATGTCCGTCACCTGACCTATCTCATTCCCTAACAGGAGATCCAACACTGCCCCTTCTGTAGTTGGTACCTCTATGTATTGCTGCAAAAAACTATCCTGCACACATTTTACAAACTCCAAATCATCCAGCCCTTTTATAGAATGGGCTGAACACAGAACACAGAATACAGAATCCACTTAAGATTTCCCCTCATCCCTTTCAGCTCCATGCATTGATTACCGTTCTGATCTTCCAGAGGACCAATTTTGTCCCTTGCTATCTTTTTGCTCTTAACTTAACTGTAGAATCCCTTAGGATTTTCTTTCACCATGTCTGCTAGGGCAACCCCATGCCTTCTTTTAGCTCTCTTATTTTTTCTTAAGTGCTCTCTTGCATTTCTTACACCCCTAAAGTACCTCTTTTGTTCCTAGCTGCCTTTACCTGCTATGCACCTCCTTTTTTTCTTACCCAGAGCCTCAATATCTCTTGAAAATGAATATTCCCTAAACTTGATATCTTTACCTTTTATTCTAACAAGCACATTTCAGCTTTGTTCTGTCAAAATTACACTTCTGAAGGCCTCCCACTTACCAAGTAACCTTTGCAAGAAAACAGAGAGTCCCAATCCACACTTGTCAGATATTTTCTGATACCATCATAATTGGTCTTTCTCCAATTTAGAATCTTAACCCAAGGACCAGACCTATCCTTTTCAATAATTACATTGAAACTAATGGCATTATGATAAGTGGATGCAAAATGTTCCCCTACAAAAGCCTTTGTCATCTGTCCTGTCTCATTTCCTAATAGGAGATCGAGCATCTCACATTCTGTCACTGGGACTTCTATGTTCTGATTAAGGAAACTTTCTGAACACAACGAACTCTATCCCATCTAACAACACACACAAAATGCTGGTGGAACACAGCAGGCCAGGCAGTATCTATCCCATCTAGTCCTTTTACAGTATGGGAGTCTCAGACGATATGAAGAAAGTTAAAATCACTTACCATCGCAACTTAAATTTATTGCACCAGTCTGTGATCTCTCTACAAATTTGTTCCCCTAAATCCCGCGGACTATTGGGTGGTCAATAATATAGCCCTGTCAACATGGTCAAACCTTCCTTATTCCTCATTTCCACCCATCAAGCCTTACTAGATGAGTTCTCTAGTCTATCCTGACTGAGCACTGCCGTGACATTTTCCCTGAGTAGTAATGCTACCCACCTCTTTTAATTTCTTCTGCTCTATCACAGCTTAAAAAAAACCAGAGGAATCCCAGAATATTAAACTGCCAGTATTGCTTCTCCTGCAACCAAGTCTCACTAATAGCTACAATATCACAATTCCACGTGTTGACCCATGCCCTGAGTCCATCTGACTTTCCTACAATACTTCTTGCATTGGAATATACACAACTCAGAACATTAGTCCTACCATGCTCAACAGTTTGCTTCTCGACTTTCTCTGGGTCTTAACAACATCTGTGTCCACAATCACTCTACTGTCTATTCTGACACTCCCATTCCCCTGAAACCCTAATAGAAACCTCGCCCGATACAGTGCTATCAAACTTTCTTGCTTGGGTCCCCCTCCTGCTCAGGTGCAAACCATCCCTTCTGAACAGGAGCCCAATGATCTAAAACTCTTATGCCTTCCCTCCTACACCAACTTATTAGCCATGTGTTAAACTGTATGATCCTCCTATTTCTGGCCTCACTAGCACATCCTGAGATCTCAACCCTGGAGATCCTGTCCTTTAACTTAGCACTTAACTCCATGAACTCCTTTTGCAGAACCTCATCCCTCTTCCTACTTATGTCCTTGGTACTGATTTGGACCACATTGTCTGGCTGCTCACCCTTCCACATAATACTGAGGACTTGATCCAAGAAGTCCTGGGCTTTGGCACCCAGGAGGCATCATACCATCTGGGAATCTTGTTCTCCTCCACAGAACTCCTTTCTGTTCCCATAACTAATGAAACCCCTATCACCACAGCTTGCCTCTTCTCTCAGCTTCCCTTCTGAGTCATAGTTAGAAATCTGCTGACTTTGACTGTCCTCTGCTAGGTCACCCCTCCCAACAGCATCCAAAGTTGTTGATGGGGTACCACAGGGATACTCTGCACTGGCTGTTTAACCCCTTTCACCCTCCTGATTGTCACCCAGTTTCCTGCGTCCTGCACCTTGGGTGTAACAATTTCTCTATATATCTTGTCTGTCATGTCCTCAGCTTTCTGAATGATCAGGAGTTCATCCGGTTCCAGCTCCAACTCCTTAACACACAGAGTGTTAGAAGCTGTAGCTACAGTATATATTCTTCATGCAGGCAAAGTCATCAGGGACGCTGACGGTCTCCCTGCCTTCCCACATCCTGCAAGATGAGCATTCCACTATCCTGCTTGGCATTCCTACTACTCTAACTATGAAATTATAAAGGAAACAATTAATAATCTGTAAAAAAAAATTACCTACAGCTTTTCACCTTCTGTCACTGAAGTCTCACCTTGCTGAAGCTTCGAAGAGCTACAGCCTCAAAATCTCCACTCAAGCACTGTCCACTTGAACAATAGCTGCTCCAACATAGGTCACTTTGCTTTCCCTGCCTTACTTTAATTTGCATTTGCTAATGAATCCTGATCTCTCATTCGCCACTGCTCAAACACTAAAACTCCTGTGAATGCTACTTTTTAATGCTCACTTGCTGACTTGAGTGATTCAACTCTTCTGTCTGTCCACATCTGATTCGCTACTGTTCAAACATATACTGTATATGTCATATTGCTACATTCTACAATAACCTCTTCCTACTTCCCTCAAAGCTCATTCAATATTATTTCACAAAATATGCTGAATAGGTCTGATTATCTTCTACTGGTGAACTCTCTGACTGTTAATTGAGACAGAACAACTTGTCTACAATGGAATTCTACTCTGACTCCACCATCTCAGAAGATATTGACACAGCAGTTCCTCAGATGGTGTATAACTATCCAAATACACTTCATAGACACGAGTGTGCTTTAAGAACTGTGATAAAAGAGAATCTTGCCCATATTTGGTCTGCATGCTAGCAGGTGACTTGTCCATTTCCCAGAATGAGCAGATATGGCAATATCAGTCACTGCAAGAATCCATTTCATTCAACATTGAATATACAAGCAAATACTTCATCTCCAAGCCCCAGACCCCTTTAGTTTTGTATGGTTTTTCATGGTTATACTTTAAATTGTATTTGTTTGTGGCTTTGATTGCCACATTTGGGAATGATGAGATCAAAAGATGACCTCAATTCTGATGCCTGGAATAACTCTGTAGAGCCTATCCAATGGTAAATTGCAATGTACTGAGGAAACAGATTAGGAATTGAAACATTTTACTTTCAAAGTGCTTCGTTGCAGTTTCTTGATTTTGTCTTTGAAGTTGGAATAATGCCCTTCGTTAGTCCTTTAGAGGAAGGATGAAATGCGACAAACAAGAGCTTGCTGAGTGCACATGTCTGCAAATGTACAGCTTACAGAGATCAACAAAAATATTGAACACTAAAGAACAATCCAGAGACACATGGTGAGTGGACAAAGGCATTGTGACCCCCGCTGTCTTTCAGGAGATGAATATCCAGTTATATTGTAAAATAAATTGTATAGATTACTGCAGCTATTTTATATACTGTATGGCAACTATCAACAGTGAGAACTTTCAGGAAGAGTTCTCACTTATATTTTTGTAGTCACTTCCCTTGAACTTGAAATCAAAACTTTTTGATTCAAAGTTGAAAGTGCTCAAAGTCCCATCAAATAATATTGTTCACAATCACAGAATTTTCCTAAACAAAATGAGGTCACCCAAAGAGATTCTTCTAAGCATCACCTGGCAGAGTTGAGCTCATATATGGAAAACTTGAACTAAGGCATTGGATTTTATGGGTATAAATATTTTTCATTGGCAAGTAATAAGATTGATGAGTGTCATTTGTTTATGTGAAGTTAAAGGCTCAGAATAATTGATGGATGGATAATTTATATCTGATCACAGCTGTTATTATTGAATGGCCATGCATTCTCTTTCTTCTGAATATTATGGAAGTGGCAATAAGCAACTAACATAATGACTGAGTGATGTTTCCTGCACCTCTATAACATATATGTTTTGATATAGAAAAAAATCATTGGTTCCATTGTTGTAGCATGCACAAACTCACCGGAGAGACACTGAAGCTAGTGGATACAGAAATGTTTTATTCATCAAAAATGAGCAACAGGCATCATATTGAGACACTCTTGGAAGAAGAGGCCTGCCTAAACCAATATTACATAACATTTTATATGCTAAAGATCAAAGGTAACAGCATGACAATTCTATAATTGCCATATAACTACAATGCTTACTTTGAATTACATGCAGTTTCCAAAAACATTCCTACTGACTCTAGGTTACATTCATGCATCCGTGGTCTAAGTGCCGTGTTTCTTTGTTTGCAATTGACCCCAACCTTCAGCTCCAGGAAGCCCATTGCTCTGAGCTAAGTTCAATCTGCAAACTGCATTCAAATCTTAAGAATGGCTGCTATTGAAATTAATATTTGCTATATATCCTAACTCCAGAATATGCCCTAACACCATCACAATAAAAGCCCTGTGGATACTGAAGGTATAGGCATAAGCTGGAGCCAAGTTTGTCAGGTTTCCTCCAGTTCATTTTATAGCAATCCAATCACATGGCACAACTGCTCTGGAGAGGCTATGAAATTTTAGGACTCAACTATTTACATCATAACACTTCCTGAACTAAAGAATAACACAATTTCCAATGAATTTGGGTACAAAACTATATCCTAGCAACTTCTTCACCATCATACCATGGAAATAAAGCAATGGAGCCTCCACTACACCAAAAACCTGAGACTCTCTCTGTTGCACTCCCTGAACCAGAACTAGGTTCAAGGTTCACTCCAAGGAAATTTCTGGCACACGGGTAAATAACTAACTTTTCCATAATCCATTTCCAGGAATGTAGGTATCTATAAAATAGTTCTGAGAAGTGGTTTACAGATCAAAGAATAGCTACTGCTCTTTGTTAGAAATCACTGTATACAATAAAATTAAAATATGCATTGTGGAAACTATGGAATTCAGAAGGATTGAATTTCTAATGCAATCTCAGACCCAGCTTTAAGGAGCTTAAGTGTCAGCCCAGTGATTAGGGTCTGGAGCCAAAGGATTTGCTAAAATCTTTGTGTCATTCAGCTTAAAGGTGATAGTGGAAAGTTGAAATCTGTTGCAAAGTACCCCACCCAGGGAAACCTACGCTAATTAATTGGGCAGACAGCTTAATGCATTTTTATGATATCCCTTTGCTATTTTTAAGTGTGCTGACTTGTTTACTTTAAATAGATTAATGCCTCTGCTAAAATGAGTGACAAAGTGATATCACGGAAACTATTTTAGTAGCTACGCATTTCTACAAGGAAGCCTTGGCTAACAGTAGGGAACACTAGAATCTGGGGCGGCCTTGCTTGGAAAATCCTATGTAATGTGCATCCACTTTCGTAATGTGTGTGTCTGTGTAATGAAAGACTCCTCTTGAAAAATGACCTTTAAATGTTTGCCTCCGAAAAGAAGTAAACCCTTTCTGTGCTTGTTTAATGGAGAGATGATTCTTTGCTGTATAAATCCACTTGAACAGAAAAGATGTGGCACTTAAATAATTAGAGAGGTGCCTTTCATATAAACACATTGACTGAGCCAGCTTTGTTCTGTGGAATTCTTCTGGTTCTCCAGAGATTCAGATGATCTATTGTTATATACTATTCTCAGATGATAAGGATTTTAAAAATTACTCCAGAGTCATTTTCTATTCCAACTATTGAAGCAGAGGCCAAATGCCTTCAAATTACAGTCTATGGATATAACTCTTATATAAGATCTGTCTGATAGGCATCTTTTCCCATATTGAATGATGCAAGAAGCTGACTACTTTTTTTAAGTGAAGTTGATGTTGACTTTCCATATTGCTATTAAAGCTTCTGTCAGAAACAGACTCATTGGTGGTCACTACAATAACAACAATCTCTATTTATTTATATAGTAACTTTAACATAGCAAGATAACTTCCAGGTTTTTGAGTAAAACCATTCATGCCAACTCCCATGAGATGTCTGGGCAGATTACTAAAAGCTTGATTGAATAACTAGGTTTGAAGAAATGTCTTAAAGCATGACAGATAGTGAGCTGGAGACATTTAAGCAGGGAAATGCTGATCTTGGGTACATGGCCCAAAAGTCATGCCTGTTGATGGTGAAGCAATTTAGTTCAAGGGAAAAATTAAAGCAGTGTAGATATTATGGAGTCATACGGAATGGAAACAACCCTTTGAAGCATTGATCATGTGGAACGCCAGAGGCTTTTTCCCAGGGCTGAAATGGCTAACACAAGGGGGCATAGTTTTAAGGTGCTTGGAAGTAGCTACAGAGGGGATGTCAGGGATAAGTTTTTTACTCAGACAGTAGTGGGTGCATAGAATGCACTGCTGGCGATGGTAGTGGAGAGAGATACAATAGGGTCTTATAAGACACTCTTAGATAGGTATTGTTACATGTCCAGCAACAATGAATATAGAATTGAGTCAAGTTTTATAAACAAACATAAACATTTATTAAACTCTGCTCAACAAAAATGAAAAGTATTCAAATGACTAACTTAACCAGAAGTTAACTGCTATACGGCAACTCTGGAACAGTTCTTAAAGTGGTAAATGTGAACACAGTCTTAAACGTGGTAAATACTAAAGTCCAAGTGATTTATACAGTCAATTAGGAGAGACTTTCCTGAAGTAACGACTTCCTCAATGACGTGATGCTACTGCTGATCCCAGCCAAAATATGCCTTGTCCGAAGGATTCACGATGAAGGAAATAAAAATGGCTTAAAGGAACTTGTTTGAATTTCCAGCATCTGCAGAATTCCTCGTGTTTGCGGCTTAAAGGAACTGACCTTTTTCTTGGTAAATGAACACTGGATAAACCTTCCTACTCTTACAGGCAGGGGTTATCTCAGATGCAGGTCACTATTTTCTGAACGAAAATTCAATAAGGTCAACCCTGTATTAAAACGCCGAACGACACCAACTTTACTCGATCCTTCGGATTCCCGTACTTCGGTAAAGTCCACAGTCTCCAATACTTAGACTTTAAAATTAAATCAAAGGTACATCAAACAAAACTGGCAGCGATTGATGAAACTGCTGGCACAACAATTCTGTACCTTACAAAGGGTTCTGGATTTTTGTGGCTCTGGAGATGTGCTGAATTTAGACCGGTGCTCCTGACTGAAGCATCATGGGAGAACACAGAACATCGGGAGTAGCAGTTTCGCTGCTGGGGGTTGTGTGTCAGAAGAGCTGTGCCTTTCTGATGTTGACTCTCTGGGCACAGAGCTTGGAAAAAGTGCCGCAACAGACTTCTAACATCGTAAATCAGTGATTTATGTAATGTCTCCCCTCTCGCTATGAAACGGGGACACTTCTTTTTCCCTTATTAGGGGGAGGGAGGGAGGGAGGGAGAGGGAGAGGGAGAGGGAGAGGGAGAGGGAGAGGGAGAGGGAGAGGGAGAGGGAGAGGGAGAGAGAGAGAGAGAGAGAGAGAGAGAGAGAGAGAGAGAGAGAGAGAGAGAGAGAGAGAGAGAGAGAGAGAGAGAGAGAGAGCCTCTGATACGTTGAATTACTGTGTGAATGAGTAGTTTTTAGGGTACTGCAAGTCTGTGTCTTTACTGATGCCCTGCTGTACACTTGAGTGCTCGGTAGAGGGTGCTGATGCTTTTTTTGCTGGTGGGGGGTAGGGGGGCCATTGCCTTGCTGCTATATTTTACCTGTAATTCATTCTTTGCCATTCATTCTCTGTTTTTGTGGATATTTGTGAAGAAGAAGAATTTCAGGATGTACATCGTATACATTTCTCTGACATTAAATGTACCTTCGAAACCTATTGAAACCTAGACACAGACTGTTATTGTGAAAGCATGTGTATTTGGAATATGGTTTTATGAAAGGAAAATTGAACATTTTGTACCTATACAGTTTTACATTACATTAATCTAAAGGGTAGTAAGTGTAACATACGGATCTATTTCTTTTAGAGCAATGATCCCACCCCCCCACTACGTATTGATCTGTTGTCTATGCATGCACTGTTGTCTACACATGTGCATGGCGCTCTCTCTCTCGATACAATGTGAATACACCAGTTAAAGCCATCTCCCGTGTGCATGCTTTTATTTAATTGATATGTTGTCATGCACAGACACAACAGCCATCATGTCTATGTTGATGTGACTTAACACATTGATGAAGGAAGAGCAGTAGATGTAATGTATATGGATTTCAGCAAGGCATTTGATAGGGTACACCATGTAAAGCTTATTGAGAAAGTAAGGAGACATGGGATCCAAGAGGACATTGCTTTGTTGATCCAGAACTGACTTGCCCACAGAAGGCAAAAAGTGGTTGTAGACGGGTCATATTCTGCATGGAGATCAGTCACCAGTGGAGTGCCTCAGGGATCTGCTACGAGACCCTTACGTTATGATTTTTATAAATGACCTGAATGAGGAAGTGGAGGGATGGGTTAGTAAGTTTGCTAATGACACAAATGTTGGGGGTGTTGTGGATAGTGTGGATGGCTGTCAGAGGTTACAGCGGGACATTGATAGGATGCAATACTGGGCTGAGAAGTGGCAGATGAAGTTCAACCCAGATAAGTGTGAAGAGGTTCATTTTGGTAGGTCAAATATGATAGCAGAATATAGTATGAATGGTAAGACTCTTGGCAGTGTGCAGGATCAGAGGGATCTTGGGGTCTGAGTCCATAGGATGCTCAAAGCAGCTGCGCAGGTTGACTCTGTGGTTAAGAAGGTGTATGGTGTATTGGCCTTCATCAATCATGGAATTGAATATAGGAGCCGAGAGGTAATATTGCAGCTATATAGGACCCTGGTCAGACCCCACTTGGAGTACTGTGCTCAGTTCTGGTCGCCTCACTACAGGAAGGATGTGGAAGCCATAGAAAGGGTGCAGAGGAGATTTACAAGGATGTTGCCTGGATTGGGGAGCATGCCTTATGAGAATAGGTTGAGTGAACTCGGCCTTTTCTCCTTGGAGCAATGGAGGATGAGAGGTGACCTGATAGAGGTGTATAAGATGATGAGAGACATTGATCGTGTGAATAGTCAGAGGCTTTTTCCCAGGGCTGAAATGGCTGGCATGAGAGGACACAGGTTTAAGGTGCTGGGGAGTAGGTACTGAGGAGATGTCAGGAGTAAGTTTTTTACGCAGAGAGTGGCTGCCGGAAATGGTGGTGGAGTTGGATACGATAGGGTCTTTTAAGAGACTTTTGGATAGGTACATGGAGCTTAGGAAGATAGACGGCTATAGGTAAGCCTAGCAATTTCTAAGGTAGGGACATGTTTGTCACAACTTTTTGGGCTGAAGGGCCTGTATTGTGCTGTAGGTTTTTTATGTTTCTATGTCCAAATAGACATATTTGCTACACCTTGCACAATGGAACATCTAACTCTTCAGGTATATATTTGCCTTAATTTTACCCATAATTCTCCTTTGAGGTATTCTAAACCATGTTTTATTTTTCTGGCACTTATTGCAACCATCCCTTTGATGATTCTTGACCAGATTTTGCATTACCAAGTGAAAACTATACCCTGAGATATGTTAGCATGTACTTCAGTTACTAGGGTGTATTAATGATTCAAGAGAATTAACATTATCTAATTAAGTCTCTGTAGCTCTCTGATTGAACAGTTTTGTCAAATATCACATTCCATTGTTCATTCCCACAAAGTCTGGTCTATTATTGAGTCACTGGGGAAGTACTAGGAATAACACACACAGAATAACGGAAGAACTCAAAAAACAGGCAGTATCTATGGAGGGGAAGAAACTGACAACATTTCTGGCTGACGACTGGAAAGGAAGGGAGCAGAACATAACAGACTTTTAATATTGTAAACCAATGAGTTGTTTGTTATGTCTCCCCGCTTGCTGGGAGAAATGGAGACACCTCCTCCTCCCTTATTTGGGAGAGAGAGAGAGCCTGTGGTGTGTCAAACGCCGGGTGAAATGCTAGTCTTTGGGGTAACTGCAAGTCTGTGCCTTTGCTATTGCTTTGTTCATGCTTGAGCGCTCGGTGGTGTGCGCTGATGCTTTTTTTGTTGGCGGGGAGGGGCAATTGTTGCTTGCTGCCACTTTGCGTGGGAGGGAGTGGAGGGGGGACTTTGGGTTCTTACGTTTAACTGTTCATTCTTTGGGTTTTTCCTCTGTTTTTGGGATGTTTGTGAAGGAAAAGCCTTTTTAGGATGTATATTGTATCCATTTCTCTGGCATTAAGTTGGACTTTTGAACCTTTGAGAAGCCTGAATTTGAAGGTGGGACAGATGAAGCCAGGGAACAGGAAAGATGGGTAGGTAGGGAATGGTGATGAAGTTAGGGAGTACTTTGTATTGGCAATGTGTCTTGGAATGCCAGCTGCAAGCTGTACATACATTGCATTTGTACACAACATAAGTATAGACGTGAATATGCTTTTATTTATTTTTTTATTTTAGTTATTTAGAGATACAACATGTGACAGGCTCTTCCAGCCCAACAAGCCACACTACCCACTAGGCTAAGCTCAAGACAATTTACGATGACCAACTGGTATGTCTTTACACTGTGAGAGGAATCCACACTGTTATGGGGAGAACATACAAATTCCTTACAGATGACGCTGGGATTGAACTGCAAACTCTGGAACACCAAAAACTGTAGTAGAGTCATGCTAACTGCTGCATTACTGTTGCACCCACGTCAGGGTTGTGAATATTACCTCATTTGGGACATACAAAGTATGCAAAGTGCTTGTGATCAAAGAGCTGTGTAGAGAGAATGCTGAGATCCTGCTAGCCACAGTGGAATCTTCTACTGGTGATATCTGCTAAAGTTTAGGTTTGTATGGCTCTATGATGATTCTGGATGCTTGTATCATTGGCATGTTTTGGATGCTTGCTTTCCTCAAAGTAATAGATACTTTGTTGACTGCTACAGCATTGCAAATGGCTGCTGAGTTTCCTCAGGAAGAACCTATACAAGGAAATGATCAAACACGAGGAAATCTGCAGATGCTGGAAATTGAAACAACAACACACACAAAATGCTGGTGGAACACAGCAGGCCAGGCAGCATCTATAAGGAGAGGCACTGTTGACATTTCGGGCCAAGACCCTTCGTCAGGACTATCTAAATGATGAAAAAGACATCTCCTTTTTCCTTTTTGACTGCAGACCATAGTTTTAGCCTTGATCCTCCACTCCTACTGGCTCACATATATCTTATCCCTCACCCCCAACCCCCACCACATCGCAACTTTCAGCTCCGTCATCTAACGGGCTGGGAATGTTACAGCTCATTTTACCACAGATTCCTGCTCTCATCTACAGTCTACCAGCCTTCATAAGGTGCTGGCTGGTGTTTCAACAGCCCAGGAAATTTCAGAGTCACACCAGGATATACTTGAGCCAAAGCTATTTTCCATCATTCCTACTGGAGGAGTACTGGGTGGCAGCATTAAAAAAAATCATTTCTCCTGAAGAAGGAATCACAGATAAGCATTTATTGCCCATCCTTAATTCTCCTTGAGATGATGGTGGTAAGCCACCTTGAACTGATAAAGATCTTCCCACAACATTGTTGGGTGGTTATTTTCAACACTTAGGGTGAATAGGTGACTGTACGTGACTTCATGAGGAAACAGTAGGTGTTCCCAATCCACTGCTTTTCTCAGTGTAGATGCTGTTGATATGGGAGGTGTTGATGCAACAGGTGAAGTGAATTGCTGCAGTGGATTCTGTATATGGTACACACTACAGGCAATGTGCTCCAGAAATGGGAGAATGAACATTGAGGATAGTGGATGAAGAATCAAACATGTTGGTTGTATTGTCTTGGAGAGTGCTGAGGTTCTTGAGTGTTGTTGAAACTGTACTCATTCAGGGACATAGAAAGCATTCCACTATAATGGAGACTTGTTCCCCAAAGATGGTGTAAAGGCTTTGGCGTACAAAGAGCTGAGTGATTCACCACAGGTTACCTAGCCTCCAACTTGCTCTTATCATTGGAGTGGCTTTACCAGTTGAATTTCTAGTCAACGAGGGGCTTCTAGGATGATGATGATGATGATGGGCGAAATCAATTATGATAATCTGAAACAATACAGAAAGTATTGGAAAAGCACAGTAGGTTAGACAGCATCTATGGAAAGAGAAACAGGTGAAATTTTGGATTCTTCTGACGTGGCTTTGCAGACAAAAAAAAAAATTGCCTGTTTCTCTCTCACAGAATCTGCTCAACTTGCTGTTTCTTTTCAAGAATTTTTTGCTTTTTTTTGTTTCAGATTTCAAGTATCTGCAAGTTTTTATTTGAAATTCTAATAATGCCAAAGATAGGTGGTAAAACATTCTCTTGTTGGAGATGGTATTTCATAACACAAATGTTACGCCCGTTTTCAATCGATATTGGAGTATTGCCAAGGTCTTGCATCGATTGTTCCATTTGCTGAGGAATTGTGAATGGAATTGAACATTGTGCATTCAGAGCAAACATGCCTGACCCTAACATTGATGTAGTAGATGACTGTGGTTGGTTTCAGGACACTGTTCTCTGGAACAAATGCATTTATGTCCTGGGCTGCGATGATTGATCTCTGATTCCTTTTCTGTGAGGTATGATTTCAATTGTTGGAATGTTTTCCTCTTTATGTTTTACCACGAAGAACTCTGTGACTCTGCACAAAGTCAAATGCTGCCTTGATGTCTAGGGCAGTCACTCTCAATTCACCTCTGGAATTCAGCTCGTTACTTCAATGTTTGTGAAAGGATAGGAAGGGATCTGGAGCTGAGTGACCCTGATGAAAACAGAAGTGGGCATGGGCGAGCAGGTCATTGGTGACACAGTTCTCCTTCCTCTCTCTGATCTTTGCTCCCTTTTCCCATCGCACATTAGCACATCTAACTTGCTTGTCATTTGATAACACGGCTAATAATACCTGTACCAGTATCTGTGTTGCTAACTGTTCAGGCTAACAAAATGGATTCTCTGTATTGTTATAATGAAATGGCTTCTTTGTAATGTTATTTAATACTATAATGGGTTTCTGTGTCCGGAATGTTTGAGACATGACTGCAGATAAGGGGGGAATTAACCAATGGAGAATTGTTATGCTATCTTGCATGTGTAAGCTGAGCGGGAGTTCTCAGTCTTTTTCAGGAGGAGAGCAAGGAGGACGGACGTGTGAGGAGCGAACAGCGGTTCCAGAGTGGTGGATACTGGATGCTGGCAGTTCGGACGGTGGCCGAAGGCTCGGAAGGTCGTTGTGGATGGAACCAGAGGTGTGAGCTCCAATGTATTAAAATATCATGTGCACAAATTGATAAACTTACTGATTTGGCACCTTTAGGTTATCTGTTTCTACTAACCCATCACTAAGAGATAACTATAAAGTTGCAATTATTTGCTCGCTTTTGGTGCATTGTCCGGTATTTGTGTTGCGAGTGTGTACTGGGGGGGGGGGGGGCATTACACCGTATTTACACCAAAGTATCGCACTATTGGCCGGGCGATGGCGGTTCACCCTAGGCGAACGGGGGTAAATTAGGGGCACGGATGCTACATACCTTACAGATGGGCAGATGGGACTCGTTAGCTGTAGTTGGCAGCTCATCTAGAAGGAAAACTCTGATCTCAAACCTCAGCTGCCTTGCAGCTATCATTGGAGTGGCTTTACCAGTTGAATTTCTGGTCAACATGTGGCTTCTAGGATGATGATGGGGGGGGCGTAATCAATTATAGGGGAAGGCGTCGGGATTAAACCCAAGGAAAACAATCCAGAGCTGGAGTCCCCGAGGCAACCCTACATTGAGTTCAATTCCACTAGCCACTCCTGAGATGCTGCTGGTACCAAACTGTATTGATCTCTGCAATTCCTTTGGGTTTATCAGATGCGTGGAGAGGGGGAGCTTGCTACATGGGCAACAGTTTGTTCTCCATTTCATACTGCCCAGGCTTACGTATCTGGACAGCTAGGATGCAATATCCATGTTCAACCCTGAACAACAGAGGCCCTCACTCACTCACGATACCTTACATCACGTTGCTGTTGGTTGAGACTGAAAGCTTCCCTGGAGCCCAGAAGTGGGACACCCTTTGTTGAAAGAATGATGGAGGAAGCTGGCCAAATCTGTGCCTTTAGCAAGGGAATCTGACCCTAACCCTCTTTGTTCCATGTGCACTAGAACACAAGGAACTAGGAGCAGGAATAAGGATCTAGCTCTGCAATCCATCTCTATCATTCAATATGATCTTTGTTGACTTGCTCCCGATCTGAATCCTTCTTATGTGCAGGACCACATAACCCTCAAACCACTAATCACCAACCCCCCCCCCCCCCCCCCCCCACCGTCACAATTTCACAAACTTATCCACCTCCAGTTAAACTGCTTCTAAAGAGCTAGCCTCCACATTTTTCTGGGGTCAAAGAATTCCAGAGATTCACTAGTCTCTGTTAGAAGAAGGTTCTAGTTAGTTTTAAATAACTTTTAATTGTGCCCTCCCACTTGACATTTCCCCCAGTGAAAAGATCGTGACTACACTTTGAATGTAGAAAATTTCTTCCTAAACACTTCACAGGGCAATTTTAAGAATGTCAGTAGCAGTCTTTTCTCAGCTGCTTCCACTAAGATTTCCAGGCAATGAATCACTAATTTATACCCTGCTTTGCAGGTGGTATGCACCAAGCATGTTATTGCTAATGTAAACTGTTTGACCTTGCAGAATGATGCTGCTACTGTCTCATTTTCTTCCTGTTCCTTTTATTTATAAAATTCCGGTGTGACAAAAGCAGAAAGGAGAGTATTGAATAGTCTTTTGCTACTAAATTGTGCATGTGTATGATGGGAAAGGAGAACAAGGATTAGAGAGAGAGGGAGAAGCACTGAGTGCTGTTCTGTTGACTCAGGTTGTGTTTACTTTGCTGCATTTAATTGCACATTGGCTCCCTTGAGTTATCTGGTAATAGTGATGTAATTGCTTCAGAATCTATCCCTGTGATCTGTTAGACATTGTGAGACATTTCTGCTCATACACTGAAAGATTAATGTATGGCAATGGTAATGTGTGTTATTTGTCATGTTATATAGGTATGACTTTAGGTTAATTGTAATTTATCACCATCAGTCATCATTCAAGTCATTGCAGATCTCTGCATTACAATGGTAAGTATCTGTTCTCAGTTTGAATTAGCTGGGACAAATACACAGCAAAAATTTTGTTATAATCGTCTGTGAGAGATCAACTTTTAAGTTACTGTTTTACATATCTCTCTGCATAACTGTGTTTGAAAGAAATAATAGCCTGTAATCTCAAGCAATACATACACAATGCTGGAGGGACTCTGCAAGTTGGTTAGCATCCATAGAGGGAAAAAAAGACCCAACATCTTGGGCAGTCCCTGGAGTAGAGCAGAATGACAGGAGACCTAATTGTTGTGTATAAAATTATAAAGGCTAAAGAGGGGTGAATGCTTGCATCTTTTTCACTCAGGTTACCTGAGAGTAGAAAAGTTATTAAGAAGGTAAAGATGGAATATGAAAATAAGCTAGCCAATAATATTAAAAAGGATGCCAAAAGCTCCTTCAGATACATAAGGTGTAAAAGTGAGGCGAGAGTAGATATCGGACCACTGGAAAACAATGCTGGAGAGGTGGTAATGGGGTGAACTGAATAAGTATTTTGCATCAGTCTTCACTGTGAAAGTTCCAGGTGTCAGGGGTTATGAAGTGTGTGAAGTTACTATAAATAAAGAGAAGGTTGTTTGGAAACTGGAAGGTCTGAAGGTAGATAAGTTACTAGGATCAGATGGTGTACACCCCAGAGTTCTTAAAGAGGTGGCTGAAAAGATCATGGAGGTATTAATAATGATCTTCCAATAATCACTAGAGTCTGGAATGGTTCCAGCTATGGTCTAGGTACCGGTACATGGAACTAGGCAGAAGATTTGGGTTGGCATGGATTGGATTGGTCAAAGGACCTGTTTTCTGCTGTATTATTCTTTGCCTCTGTATATAAATATAATCTAATCTGTGTCTATGTCTGGTTCAAAGATTGAATACATAAGGCAGCCAATCAGCGATCGGGATTGATTGGCAAGAACAAATTAAAGTAAGGCAGTGGCCATTGTTGCAGCGGGAAATGTTTGAGTGGGAATTTTGAGGTTTTAGCTCTTCGATGCTTCAGTCAGGAATGACTTCATTCAGGGAAAGCAAAAAACTGTAGGTAGTATTTTTTCCCCACAGTTTATTTATTGTACTTCCTTCTTTATATTTGCTCTGTCAGAATAGTAGAGATGCCAGGCAAGATAGTTGAATGCCCATTTTGCGGGATGTGGAAAGGCAGGGAGACCTCCAGTCTCCCTGATGACTACACCTGCGAGAAATGGATTCAAATGCAGTTTTGAACACTCCACAGTAAGGAGTTGGAGCTGGAAATAGATAATCAAGATGAAACTGGTTGACAGTCATGAAGGGAAACAGAGTTAAACAGCCAGTGCAGAGTATCCCTGTGGCCATCCCCCACAACAACAGGTATATCACCTTGGATATTGTTCCTCAGAAGGAAAAGAAGGGGAGAAGAAGTGAGCTGTGGTGATAGGGAATTCGTTAGTTAGAGAAACAGAAAGAAGGTTCTGTGAATGAGAATGAGATTCCTGAATGGTAGGTTGCCTCCTGGGTGTCAAGGTTTGGGGCATCTCAGATCGAGTCCTCAGCATTCTTAAGTGGGAGGATGAACAGCCAGAGGTGATGGTCCATGTAGGTAACAATGACGTAGCTAGGAAGAGTGACAAGTTTCTGCAAAGTGAGTTCAGGGGTTGGGTGTTAAGTCAAAGGGCAGGGCCTCCCAGGTTGTGATCTCACGATCGCTACCAGTACCATGTGTTGGTGAGGTCTGAAATAGGAAGATTATACAGTTTAACACGTGGCTAAGGATTTGGTGTAGGAGAGAGAGCAAAGACTTTTGGATCATTGAGCTCTCTTCCAGGGAAGGTGGGATCTGTACAGAAGAGACGGTTTGCACCTGAAGTGGAAGGGGACTAATATCCTAGTGGAATGGTTAGCTAGTGCTGCACCAAGTGGGGGGAGAGGGGGTTGAGAACCAGAGTGCTAGAACAGGCAGGAGAGAGGTTATAGAGACAGATGTTGTTAAGCCCTCAGACAAAGTCAGGAATCAAGAGTTGATCATAGTGCAACTAATGTTTTGAGCTGCATATATTTCAATGCAAGAAGTAATTAGGAAAGGCAGATGAGCTCAGGGCATGGATCAGCACATGAAATTATGATATTGTAGCCATTAGTCAGATCTGATTGTAAGAGGGGCAGGATTGGCAGCTGAATATTCCAGGGTTCCAGGGTTCCAGGGAGGGATTAAAGGATGAGGGGTGGTGTTACCATTCAGGGAAAAAGACATGACAGTGCTCAGTCAGGATAGACTGGAGAACTCATCTGGTGAGGTGTTATAGTTGAAACTGAAAAATAAAAAGGGTATGACCACATTTATGGGGCTAAATCTCAGACTATCGAATAGTCCTCGGATTTAGAGGAACAAATTTGTGGAGAGATCACAGACTGTTGCATTAACATAAGGTTGTTGAAGGCAGGTGAGTTTAACTTTCTACATATTGACTGGAACTCCTATACAGTAAAAGGACTAGATGGGATAGAGTTTGTCAAATGTGTTCAGGAAGGTTTTCTTAATCAGTATGTAGAAGTCCCAATGAGAGAATGTGCGATACTTGATCTGCTATTAGGGAATGAGACAGGGCAGGTGACAGAAGTTTGTGTAGGGAACACTTTGCATCCGGTGATCATAATGCCATTAGTTTCAAGGTAATTATGGAAAACAATAGGTCTGGTTCTCGGGTTGAGATTCTAAACTGGAGAAAGGCCAATTTTGATGCTACCAGAAAGAATTTGGCAAGTGTGGATTGGGACAGGCTTTTTTCCAGCAAAGGTGTACTTAGTAAGTGGGAGGCCTTCAAAGGTGCAAAATTGGTCCTCTGGAAGATCAGAATGGTAATCTATGTGTGTAGCTAAAAGATGCAGATCTTAAATGGATTTTTAGCATCTCCATTTACTCATGAGACAGACACAGTGTCTAGAAGTGAGGCAAGGCAGCAGCAATGTCATGGACCCTATACAGATTACACAGGTGAAAGTGTTGCTGTCTTGGAGCAAATCAGGGTGGACAAATCCCCAGGGCCTGACAAGGTGTTCTATTGGACCCTGTGGGCGGCAAGTACATAAATTGTAGGGGCCTTAGCAGAGATATTTAAATCATCTTTAGCGACAGGTGAAGTACCAGAGGACTGGAGGATAGCTGATGTTGTTCCACTGATTAAGAAAGGCTTTAAGAATAAACCAGAAAATTATAGGCCAGTGAGTCTGACATCAGTAGTTAGAAACTTACTGGAAGGTGTTTTAAGGCACTGGACATACCATGAGTATTTGGATAGACAGAGACTGATTGAGGATTGTCAGCATGGTTTTGTGCTTGGTTGGTCATATCTAACCAATCTTATGGACTTTTCGAGGAAAGTGGATGAAGGCCATTCAGTGGGGGTGTAGTGTACAGTGAGGAAGACGATCAGAGTTTGCAACAGGATCTGGACCAGCTAGAAAAATTAGCTGAAAAATGGCAGATGGAATTTAATGCAGATAAGTGTTAAGTGTTGTGGTTTGGTAGAACCAACTAGGATAGGTCTTATACAGTGAACGGTAGGGCACTGAAGTGTGTGGTAGAACAAAATGATCTGGGAATACATGTCCATAATTAGTGAAACTGTTGTCATTGGTAGATAGGACCATAAGGTTAGTTTTTGCCACATTGGCCTTCGTAAATCAAGGTATTGAGTACTGGAGATGGGATGATATGTTGAAGTTATACAAGACATTGGTGAGACCTAATTTGGAATATTGTGTGCAGCTTTGATCACCTACCTACAGGAAAGGTGTAAGTAAGGGTGAAAGATGAATAGGTTGGAACTGTATTCTTTAGAATGTAGAAGAATGAGAGGAGATTTGATAGAGGTATACAAAATAATGAGAGGTATAGATAGGATAAATGTAAGTAGGGTTTTTCCACTGTGATCTGGTGGAACTAGATCCAGAGGCAATGGGTTAAGTATGAAAGGTGAAAAGCTTAAGGAAATAGGGGAAACTTCTTCACTCAGAGGGTTGTGAGAGTGTGGAACAAGCTGCCAGCATAAGTGGTGCATGTGAGCTCGATTTCAACATTGAAGATGAGTTTGGATGGGTATATGGATGATAGGGTACGGAAGGCAGTGGTCCCAGTGCAGGTCAATGGGAATAGGCAGTTTAAATAGTTCAGCATAGACTAGGTGGGTGAATGGCCTGGTTCTATGCTGTACTTTTCTATGACTCCATGACTCTTTTGACAATCTTCTTATCAATTTTCTGTCGGAAGTGCTTGGTTTGCACTCCTTCATGTTCTTTGCATTTATGATGCATAAACTCTTCTCAGGCTTCCATTTGGGTCCAGGTGTCGATTTTAACTGACATTTTGTTGACAAACTCCACCATCTCCATCAGGGATGATGCCTAAGCATGTCTAGTCCAGTGGTATATATGCTCAACTCCAGTCATCTGTCCTTATTTATGATCAAATTCCTGATCAGAGTGAGACTTCTGTCTTTATTGAAGTTCTTATTCACTAGACTCATTTCAATGGCTTCTGTCACCAGGCTCTCCCAAAAGCCATTGGTGCAGTGCAGTAGTTTTGTGTCATCAAAGTCAATCCTGTGGTTATTGCGTGTGCAATGTTCTGATGGATAAACCAGGCAACTTACCAACAAGGGGGAACCCTTTGCTATTGCCTGTCTTCTCAATATTTCCATGATCTCTGGGAGGATTGCCTGGATCCTGAAGAAATACCAGATAAACACCATCCACAAACCTATAAGGAAGTTGAAATCTCAGTTTATGGGGGTCAAAGATGTCCTGGGACTCAAGATGGCTGGCATTTACAGGATTTCCTGTGAATGTGGAGCAGTGTATATCAGCCAGATGGTGGAAACTGCATCAAGGAACTTAGGAGGTATATTCATTTGGGTTATCTGAAGAAACTGGCAGTAACAGAAAATTGCATTTGCAAGGACCACAGGATTGACTTCGATGGCACAATGCTACTGTGTTATGCCAATGGCTTTTGAGAATGCCTGTGGAAGAAGCCATTCAAATAAGAGTAGAGAATAAGAATTTCAACAAAACAAAGGTCTCACTCCAAATAAGAACTGGAATATGATTTTACACAAGTTGGGACAGCAGAAACCTGATTGGTTAGCATTCCATTGGTTGAAACCTGTTGGAATTCTTTGAGGAGATTACACATAGGATAGATAAAGGGGATGCTGTGGATGTTGTGTATTTGGTCTTCCAGAAGGCCTTTGACAAGGCGTTACATATGAGTCTGCATACCAAGTTAAGAGCGGGAAAGTTACTGGCATGGTTAGAGCATTGGCTGATTGGTAGGAGGCAGTGAGTGGGAATAAAAGAATCCTTGCCTGGTTGGCTGTCAGTGACTAGTGGTGTTCTGCAGGGGTCGGTGTTGGAACTGCTTCTTTTTCTGATTTAGATGATGGAATCGATGGCTTTATTGCTAAGTTTGCAGATTATATGAAGATTGGTGGAGGGGCAGGTAGTGTTGAGGAAACAGGTAAGCTGCAGAAGGACTTAGATTAGGAGAATGGGTAAGAGAGCGGCAAATAAAATACAATGTTGGAAAATGCATGGTCATGCTCTTTGGTAGTGGAAGTAAATGTATTTTCTAAATGGGATGAACATCCAAAAATCTGAGAACTCTCTAAAGGTTAACTTGCAGGTTGAGTCAGTGGTGAGGAAGGCAAATGCAATGTTAGCATTCATTTCGAGAGGTCTTGAATACAATAGTAGGGATGTGATGAGGCTTTATAAGGCACTGGTGAAGACTCACCTTGAGTATTGTGAACAGTTTTGGGCTCCTCATCTAAGAAAAGACTTACTGGCATTGGAGAAGGTTCAGAGGAGGTTCATAAGGTTGATTCTGGGAATGAAAGTGTTATCATATGAGGAACATTTGATAGCTTTGGGTCTGTACTTGCTGTAATTTAGAAGGTGGGGGGGGGATCTCATTGAAACCTTTCAAATGTTGAAAGGTCTAGACAGAGTAGATGTGGAAAGGATGTTTCCCATGGTATGTGAGTGTAGAGTAGAAGGGCACGGCCTCAGGATATAGGGGTGACCATTTAAAACTGATTCGGAGAAATTTTTTAGCCAGAAGGTGGTGAATTTGTGGAACTTATCAGCACAGGTAGCTTTGGAGGCCAGGTTGTTGGGTGTATTTAAGGCAGAGCTTGATAGGTTCTTGATTGAGCAAGGCATCAAAGGTTACACGGAGAAGGCCGGGGAGTGGTATTGCTTGCTACATGGGAGGGAGGGGAGTTGGGGGGGGACTTTGGGGTTCTTACGTTTATCTGTTGTTTATTCTTCTCTGTTTTCATGGATGTTTGTGAAGAAAAAAGCATTTCAGGATGTTTATTGTATACATTTCTCTGACATTAAATTGGACCTTTGCCCTTCGAACCTTTGAGGAGGGGATAAAAGGATCAGCCATAATCGAATGGCTCAATGGGCGAAATGGCCTAATTCTGCTCCTATATCTTGTGGTCATACTGTCTTATGGCTGAAGACTAGCTAGTCGGGAAGAACAGACGAATAGAGTTGAGTATATATACCACTGGACTAGACATGCCTAGGTATCATCCCTGATGAAGATATAGAGTTTGTCATTGAAACTTTGGTTAAAATTGACACCTGGACCCAACTGGAAGCCCGAGAAGAGTTTATACAAAATAGGTGGGTTCTTACCCACAGATAAAGATGACAGGGTTTGTACATTCTGAAAAGAAGGATATTTTAAAGGCAGTGATAAATACTGCTGAACATTCTCACTGGCCCTGAAAACTTAAAAAGCAGGAAAAGCTGAAAATACTCTTCAGCTCCGGCAGTATCTGTGGAGAGGGTTCATAATTGCATTTGCAATCTTACAACTGTTCTGTTTCCATCCTTCAGAGGAAAATTAAAGTAGATTGAAAAAAAACAGAACAAAGTTGCACTCATTTCACTTTGTTCATTTATCTTCCTAAAGAAATCCATCACCAAAATGTTATTTTACTTTCACTACATAACTTAAATCTAATAATTTATCAGGATCTTGCATCTGTGAAAACATAAGCAGTTTTCCTTCTCTAAAACAGCCAATGAAAATCATCTGAATTTCAGCTGATTACCAACTATCTTCTCTTTCAACTACCATGAATATAGAATACTTCATTGCATGAAGACCCAATGAGTTAATTATTAGCAAATCAAGTCTCATTAAAGTTTACGAAACTCTCTAGCAAAGCAAAAACTAAGTTTATATATGTAGTTTCTAATAATATGCTTAAAAATATAAGAAAATGCATAACTTTTCAAATATCATGATGATCCTTTCTACTTCTGCCTTGTGGTTCAATCTGTAACATAGTTAAAATATTAGCCCAACAATGTGCTTTTCATTCCTGATCCACAGTCAGTGAATCCCCAGAATCAGAATTAGAGTAAATATCACTGACATATGTTGTGAAATCTGTTGTTTTGAGCAGAGGTACAGTGCAATACATAATAAAAACATTATAAAGTACAGTAAGACATATATACATATAAATCAGCAAAAAGAGAGGGGAAAATGGTGATGTGGTGTGTACATAAGTTCATCATCCATTCAGGAATCTGAGAGGAAGAAGCTGTTCCTAAAACGCTAGGTGTCTGTCTTAACACTCCTGTACCTCCTCCTTGATGGTAGCAATGAGAAGAGGGCATGTCTTGGATGAATTGCGTGATCTACTTAAGGACATTGTCAATGATACATTCCAGATAAACCTTTTAACTAACAGAAGTCATAAATGGGAAAGAGCAAGTCTATGTTGCAGACATTGATAAATCTTTTTAACCAGCTTCTTTCAAGGCCAGTGGCAAGAGCCATCACATTATCACTGGCCAGAGAAAAAGCAGGCCTGTACTTTCTATTCAGTTATGACTCTCCAGTCTGATTAGTTGCATAACCTTGCTGTTCCATTTATTGCTCATCGACACCATAGATGGTGCCATGCTGACTCAGACCACCCAGGAGAGCAAATTGTTGCTCTAATCTCTGTTAACATTTCGTGTCTCTACTTCGTAAAATGATTTCCAAGAGCAGATAAAAGGAATATCTGATAGATCAATAAAAAAGGAAAAAATCTTGGCAGGTGTGCTGCTTGAAATGTTATCAGGTGATGATGTAACTGAGAAAGAATTTGCAGTACTCTCTTCCCTGCTAATTGTTTGCGGTACGTGTAATGATAATCTCAAATGGTTACTCTGATGATGTAATTGGAAATAATTTACAGATAGAAACCATGACAACGGATTTGAAAGTTGAAGAAATGCAATGGTCTCTGTGACACATTCTCCGATAGATTGTTGGGGTCTTTAAAGAGCAAAACAGGGATATTATCTCTGGCAATGGAATAAAAAAACCTGCTGGGGCCACAAAGAGGGTGGTCAGCAGCTGGGCAGTAGGGCAACACACACCGAGGTCTGTCTTTTACATATGACCCTAACTTTAATAATGTTATGTTGAGCTGCTGGCAAAGCTGAAGTGAAATGCTCATCTACAATTGATTTGGTGATTGCAGTGGTGATTTAGACCTCCATTCCTTCTGATGAAGATAGTCCCTCCCTGCTGACAGGTTGCAGAATCCAGGTGCTTAGCTCTGTGATGATGAAGAAATGATGATATGTTTCCCAGGCATGATGCTGAATGATATTCAAGGTTATCTGGTAGGCGGTGATGTTTCTTTGTGCTTCCTGCTCTGGGCATTTTAATTGGAGAAGGTGGACATTGCAATTCCATAAACCATGAGCATTGAAATTGGCCCTTTGGCCTGGCATCTCCTGGCAGCCCTCATGCCTATTGATGTTAATGCTATATAGCTGCATCATTTCTGCTCCACTCTGCTGCACTCTCTTCAGATTGCTTGGCCTATTTCTAGTTGCCTGCTTCATCTTGCAGCTGATTAATTGGTTAGATGTCCCGCCACACTATCTATTGTGTATTTAAAATTTCAGTAACATTGCAAATATATTGCTTGATTAACCATTCCTTGTTGTTTATATAATACATTACTGGTTATCTGTAAAAGTATGGAAATGGCTTACATCATTATGCCACCGCATGATATGTGTGTGTTGCGCTTAAAGTACAATTTGAACTAAGACTGTCCTGATGAGGGGTCTCGGCCTGAACTCTTGACTGTTTACTCTTTTCTACAGATGCTGCCTGACCTGCTAAGTTCCTCCAGCATTTTGTGTGTATTGCTTTGGATTTCCAGCATCTGCAGGTTTCCTCGCGTTTGCAAGACTCACATCTCTCAGCTCTCTTGTTTTCCTTTAAATTAGTTTTTATGGTTTGAGGTTTACAAAACATAACACTATCCACTACCCCAGTTCGCTCCGCATGGTCCACTAATCCTTCTCCCCTTAAAAGTTTTGCTCAGCAATCCTCCTTTCGGATCTGCTTGAGCTCCACTCTGATATGAGCATTGTAGGCCTGCTTGAGGTGCACACTGCCAGATTGCATCCAATTTCTCAGCACTCTCTCCCTGCCCCAGGCTCCTGATCCCCATGTTGTTTGGCCTTACGTCACTCTGCCTTCACAGCCTTGACATACTTCTACTTCCCCGCTGTGCTGACCAGTCACCTTGCCACTCTTTACTTTGCCCAGGCACTCCCGACCACTTTTTTTCCCTCTTTTTCTTTTGGCATTTCGTATTTTTAGGCTTCACCTTGCAGTTAATTACTGTGGCCATTCATTGGTCACAGGCTCCAGCAATAACAGAGCCATGCCTTTTCTTGATTTCAGTCCCTGCTCCTAGATCATCCTAAGCAGTCTGCTGGGCCTTCATCCTTACAGGACCACTTGTGCAGCACCTTGATGTCCCCCTTTCAAGTCTGTCTGAGCTCTATCCTGCCATCCCCCCTTCAGGTCAGCACCTAGTTTCCTGGTGACACCCGTGCACTCTTTCCTGCCACCTCTACCTACATGGTTCACTTATTCTTCACTTTGCTTTTTTGGCCTGTCCATGATTATTTCTACTTGATGGGCCAGCTGGTAGCACTGCCTCACTGCACTTCCTCTGGATGACATATATCACTCCGCTCTCCTCGCTTCACCCTGCGGCTAGTTTCCTAGTTTGTTGCCTCTTTGTGATGTCCAGCCTGCTGCTGGGTTAGCTTATATTGTCTGCAAGGCCACTTCCTTTTCAGGTCTACTCTTTTGTCATACTTCCAGGCCCATTTTAACAGACACTGGTGTATCCCTTTCAGGTCTGCTTGATTCTACCCTCCCATTACCCCTTCAGATCTGCACCCAGATGTGCTCTGAGCCACCTCTGTGCTTCTCCCTGCTGCCTGCTACTTCTCCCCTAAGAGATATTTCCTCATTTTGCTCTGCCTTCACTGCCTTGATGTGCTTCTGGCTGCCGAGTGCACTGGCACCCTCATAGTCCATCCTACATGGTTTATTAGGCTATCAGCTTTTCAGGTTTGCTTTCTAAGTACATTCATAATCATCTAACTAATTGCCATTGCAGCAGATGACTACTCTGGCCAAGGAATGGTTTTATATCGGTATGCTGGAGAATCCACTTCACCCTACAGGGCAAACATGCGTGCTAGAGAAATGTAACCTCTGCCTTTGTCACCATGACTATGACCTGTGGGATGTACCTTTCTGATACACCTTATCCTGCTGTCCACCTGCCACTGTCCCACGTGCAGTCTGTGCCAGTGAACAACACAACCAAGAGAGACATCCTGACTTCTTTCACTTCTTTTACATTTTCTATTTCTTTCAAATATGGTTCAGCTACTATTGGAGCCTGTGATTTAGAGTTTGATGGTGTATTTTCAGGCTGATTGAGCAATTTCGCACTTTGTTGTCTCGGGGGGGGGGGGGGGGGATTTGATGAGGCGTGTGGCCTTGAGGCCAAAAAGTCTGGAGGCAGGGCGCGAGCCCATGATTGAATCAACTTTTCACTAACCTCGCCAATAAAGTGCTGAGGAAGATTGAAATCATCGAGGCAAGTCAGAAGGCGAGCAGGGTTTCAGCACCATCTACCAGCTTCTTGCTTGCTGTTGCTGGAGGAAGGCGTCTGCATGTGATGCTCTCTCTCTCTGTCTCTCTGTCTCTCTCTCTCTCTCTCTCTCTCTCTCCCTCTCCCCCTCCTCTTGCTTGCTGCTCCTGAAGAAAGGCCCCTGCATTTGAATGGTCTCTTGCTCTCCCTCAATGCCATCATAGGCTGGTACTGGATTCCTGGGTCTGGCAAAGTTTACTGGATATTTTGGGCGACGTTGATCAGGGTGGCCTGCAGAAAACAAATTACCTAGAGCTAGGTTGGAATGAACTGAATATGCCTGGGCTCTTTCAATTTTGTGTTTTATATTTTGTTTACTTTTGCTCTTTTTTTGTTGCCATTTGTGCAATTTGTTCTTTTCATTTTGAACATGTTGGGGGGGTGGGGTTTGCTGTTTTTCTTTGAATGGTTTCCATTGTTTTTTTGTTTCATTGTTGTCTATGGGGAAGATGAAACTCAGGGTTGTCTACTGCGTCCATACTTTGATAATAAATGTACTTTGAATCTTTGTAACTTCCATAATGTGTGTTGCCCCAGCTCCACTCTTAGGAAATCAACCTACAAGCCACCTTAATGGGATTCAGAAATCTTCTAAGAGCAGGAAGTCAACTCTCATCAAAAATACCATAAAGTAACCACAGGAAATTGAGATTGAGATAATCTGATAATTAAGAATGTTTTAGCAGAATGTGTGTGTTTGCTTCAGTCCCTTTATTACCACTCTGATCTTGTCTTGATGAATGGGTTTCTGGAAGCCAGTGAGATTAATGGATACCATATTTGTTTAAAACTACTCAATGCCAACATCACTGAGCAATTGCCTCATGTTGACAGGCATGTCATCTCTCCCTAATTTAAAGCTCAGATTAGTGGGTTGGGTCCAGGTACCCTTTGATGCACTCACGCTTAACCCATGATTTCCATCCAAATCCCTGCACTTCGCAGGGTTAACACTTCCTCTGTCATGTTCCGCAAGACTTAAAATTTATTTTTTATTGACCAATATAATTTTAGTTTTAATTAGATTCCCTTCTTACACAAGTGTACACTCAAAGCAACTGGTTTATCCAACAGTACTAACTCAGACTCCATGTTAAGCCAGTTTTGGATTTTCAGACAGGCAAAGCATTTATTCTCAAATGACTTATTCACTGATACCTACACATTCATTGTTGAGATTGTGTTTATCGTGATGTAAGCTTGCCTCATGCACTGGTCTCCCACCCTTGTGTTTGATATAAACATCTTCATGGTGGTCTGCTGGCAAACATAAAACTTGGAGCCATATTTTATTTGCACAAAGTACACACTGAAGAATGATATTCTATTATAGGTTGTGACCTTTAAATGATGAATTATATTATTACCTCCCCATGTGTGCCAAACTGCTAATGTTGAAAAAAAGTAAACTGCTTTGAGCATTGTGCAACTAATGAAAATTGGATGCAGTGTTAGTAAGCCATGAAAAGATCTCTGTGTAGGCTATCAAACAGGACATTGTATTGTAGCTTATAAACTTAAGTTGCAACAGCAAAGAACCTGAAGATCCATATTGTGTTTTTGTAAAAGCTTTGCTTTCAAAATTGTAAACAGATATAATACTATTCCTGTTAGTAACTACAATTTAGAATAAAAGTGACTTTGTGTTAATATTAAAACAGGTACTCACTTCATATTTTATGGCCTGCAGTTATTCTTACCTTGCCTGATGATGTACATTACTTTTGGGATCACAGCATTCAAAAGGAGACTTTGTCCCCTTCTGATCTATATTTTGGTGCATGCTATTCACAACAGTTTTTGAAATATTGCTTATATGTTTCTGTTTTATCAGACTTGCAATTACTTCTCTGCAGTCTAGTCAAAGAAACCCTAATGTGCTTTATGCTAATGAATGAAGAAAGCTTGATTTTTTCTACTAAAAGTGACAGCAGTTCTTATTTTTATATGTTGTAAGATTCTGCCAGCCAGCATGAGACAACTGACAGACATCCATTTAACAGGGCACTGTTGTAGGTTCCTGATGCCTTCTGGAATGGGAGGGTATGAAACACAATAGTTGAGGTTTCCAAGAAATAAGCTTAAATATACCTTTGTAAATCAGATCAATGTTTTTTAAAAAAAACACCTTTTCTTCTTTTTGCTTGTTTATTTTTCAACTGACTATTTGATATAATAGTGTTGACGCGTGGTCTAGTGGGCAAGACATCAGACCAGTAACCTAAAGGTCACTGGTTCGAGCCTCAGCTGAGGCAGCGTGTTTGTGTCCTTGAGCAAGGCACTTAACAACACATTGCTCTGCGACGTCACCGGTGCCAAGCTGCATGGGTCCTAGTGCCCTTCCCTTGGACAACATCGGTGGCGTGGAGAGGGGAAGGCCTGCAGCTTGGACAATTGCCGGTCTCCCATACAACCCTGCCCAGGCCTGCGCCCTGGAAACTCCAGGCGCAGATCCACCACATTTGGTATAAAGGGAAAAACAAACTGGACCACAGTTCCTAAAAGGAATTTTGCTTCCTTGTAAAGTTCAGTTATTATTATTTGCTCTATGCATCTCCATACATTAAGACTAAATTTCCTGATAGGAGTGGATTAATTAAGCAGTAGAGAATTTAAACTGTTGCACAAAAATTACAAATTTAACTAATTGCATGGAAAAATCCAATTATTCTTTTAGCAGTGCTGTATAATCTAAACAGATCCAGACCCTAACTGGACTCAGTGTTCCCATCATGTTAACCTTCAGCTGCACATCATGAACATACTTTCCCCTGTAATACCATGCCAATCTTTGGCAGTTCTCTAAAGTAAAATACCCTAACGCTATTATATTAGATCTAATAATAGATCAAATCAAGCGTTATTAAAATAGGCAATAAATATGATTGAAATCTTTAAACATTAACAAATTATTAAAAAGATTAAAATAAGACAAAATAACTTGAACATGGATTTATCTTTACCCAAAGGTTTGGTGATTTTATTCAAATTAAGTCATGCATTAGCCCTCTGTGGCATAAAGCTAAGGGCATAGATGCAATGGGACATCTGATCCATCTCTCCAGCAGTTGTCAGTCTGGGAGCAAAGGAAAGAGATTGGTGATATTATATTATTATTGCTCAATGTTAGTATGTATCTTTTTTATTTCCATGTTGAGTTCTGACTACTTCCATTATCTGAAATGTGGCAGGCAACCATTGTTTTACACAGTTATCAGTAGTTAGTCTTCATAATTAAAAATTCAAGGGCTGACAGTCACAGTTTATGACTTTCCCAGGACTTCGGTGTTTGGCTGAGCATACACAGGAATCCAAGAATACTTGAGGTGTGAATGATTGATAGCCAAACATTCTGTACAGAATGATCACCTGTGTTAGCATTTTATAATTGATACCTATGGGAGAATTGAATAAATGAAAGAAAAATAAAGTATTGAAAGTTATTTGTAAAGAACAGGTAAGTGAGATAGTCCAGATGGTGCTCCACATAATGACACAGTCAATGAGAGCTGAGAGAGAGCTGTCTTATTTGGAAACTGAGTGGCTGCTAGTATAAAGAATACAGAGCACAGGACACTGACTTGAAAGCTGTAACAAGAGTGCAACATCACAGGTAACACATGACTTTGGTTATGGATGTAGGCTAAGTTTTAAGTTAAACTAGCATTTCACCAAATTTTATAACTGAACAAATGAAACTATGTAAGTAACTTTATTAATAGTAAAGCAATTAATTAACAGATAAAATAAGGGGAGGTTAGGAGTTGGTGCAATGTTATCCAAGACATCTCAGAATCAGAATTAGACTTCTTATCACTGAACAATGGCATGAAATTTGTTGCTTTGTGATAACAGTGCAATACAAAGACATAACAATTTATTAGCTTAAAAAAATAAGTAAACAGGGCAAAATATAAATAATGAGGTTGTGTTCTTGGATTCATAAATGATAGAGGGGAAGAAACTGTTTCTAAACAGTTATGGCCTCCATGATCTCCTTCCTAATGGTAGTGTGGAAATATATCTGTAACCCTGAAGACTATGAATTTATAACTTTTTAGAAATCTAATGTGACAAAATGGAATCTGTGTGATCCCAGAGTGCTTTGCTGGTCTGTTGATGTGTTTGGATTGGAAGCTTGCAAGGGGCTGTATGTTTTATGGCAGAAAGTGTATTGACAGCAAAGAAAAATAGGACAAAGCTGTCAGGCATGGTGGGGGAGGGGAGAAGCCTCAAAGACAGATGGGCTCATTAAAGACAAATGCATTTCAGTCAAGATAAGAAAGGAATACAATTAAGGGATGGAAAAACCTCAAAGGCATGAAGTTGATGAATTACTGGACTATAAATGTATAAAAATTATGGGGTATGAGCTATAAGATTGAAGCTAACTACTGATGACTTAACATATGGAGGTAGGCTTTCCCTTGGAAGTAATAAATGTACTTATAATTTGATTCACTCTAAATTTGTTGTTGTCTGTTAATGTATTTTTAGAAGACGTAACTGAATGGTACATGACAGTAGTAACAAAAAGCGAGCATAGAAAAAACCCTTAATGATGGATGTTGCCTTCTCGAGGCACCACCTTTTGAAGGTGTTCTTGATGGTGGGGAGGATGGCACCTGTGATGAACCTAGTTGAGTCTACAACACTCTGCAACCTCATTTGAGCCTGTGCAATGGAGACTCCCTATCAGGCTGTGATGCATCCAGTCAGAATGCTGTGGAACCTGATATCTGTGTAAATGTCTGTGGCTCGAGGAATGTCAGCCCTGGATTCAGGAACTACAGTCCACCCTGAAGATAGTTCAAGTCTTCAGGGAAGTTACCTGGACTCTTTTGCTTCATATACAGCCAGATCCTTTAAACTAGATACGACTGAATGTCTAATTTTGTAGTATCAAATCTGAGGGATGTTGCAAATAGACAATAGGTGCAGAAGTAGACCATTCGGCCCTTCGAGCCTGCACCGCCATTTTGAGATCATGGCTGATCAACTACTATCAATACCTGGTTCCTGCCTTGTCCCCATATCCCTTGATTCCCCTATCCATAAGATACCTATCTAGCTCCTTCTTGAAAGCATCCAGAGAATTGGCCTCCACTACCTTCCGAGGCAGTGCATTCCAGACTCCCACAACTCTCTGGGAGAAGAAGTTTTTCCTTAACTCTGTCCTAAATGACCTACCCCTTATTCTCAAACCATGCCCACTGGTACTGGACTCTCCCAACATCTGGAACATATTTCCTGCCTCTATCTTGTCCAATCCCTTAATAATCTTATATGTTTCAATCAGATCCCCTCTCAATCTCCTTAATTCCAGTGTGTACAAGCCGTCTCTCTAACCTCTCTGCGTAAGACAGTCCAGACATCCCAGGAATTAACCTCGTGAATCTACGCTGCACTTCCTCTACAGCCAGGATGTCCTTCCTTAACCCTGGAGACCAAAACTGTACACAATACTCCAGGTGTGGTCTCACCAGGGCTCTGTACAAATGCAAGAGGATTTTCTTGCTCTTGTACTCAATTCCCTTTGTAATAAAGGCCAACATTCCATTAGCCTTCTTCACTGCCTGCTGCACTTGCTCATTCACCTTGGGAATATTGGGAGAATCTAGGATCAGTGTGCACCACCTCAGAAAAGAAGGGTGTACTGTTAGAATAGAGATGAGAAGGAATTTATTTAGCTAGAGGGTGGTGAATCTGTGGGATTTACTGCACAGACAGCTGTGGAGCCATTAAGTATATTTAAAGTGGAGGTTGATAGGTTCTTGATTAGTAAGGGCATTAAATGTCATAGGGCAAAGGCAGGAGAATCAGGTTGAGAGAGAAAATAAATTGGCCATACAGGATGTGGAGCGGATATTCCACCGACTGGAGTGTCTAAAATGGGAGGTTATATTGCAACACACATAAAATGCTATAGGAACTCAGCCTGCCAGGCACCATCTATGGAAAAGTATGAACAGTTGAGTTTTGGGCCAAAACCCTTCACTTGTAAGGTTTCAGCCTGAAATATCAACTGTTAGCTCTTTTCCATACATGTCACCTGACCTGCTGAACTCCTCCAGCATTTGTGCGTGTTGCTTTGGATTTCCAGCACCTACAGATTTTCTTGTGTTTGGGAGATCATAATATCTGGAAACTGTGTAAGACATTTAGGATTTTAGTATCCAACAAGATGGTTACGATATGTCTTTACTGAGAGGATGGTGAACACATCTCCCAATACATTTAATAAGGAGATTAACAGATCGCAAAATACAGAAGACATAAAAAGGTAAAGTGGGAATATGATATTAAGGCAGAGGATCAGCCAAGATCTGATTGAGCGATAGAGCAGGCTTGAAAGGCTAAGTAGTCCAATGCTGCTCCTACATCTATGTTCCTATGCTTCGTAAATTGAAATGCTTCCAAATGTGCTGAATTTAGTTTGTTTCCACAGTTTTTGTATATGTTTAGCACAGTTTTTTCTTCATAAAATATAAACACAATTTAGGACATTTAAGCACTCAAAATGTAATTCATTGGCACAAACTGCCTGAATCAAGATTCAAGATTGTTTAATGTCATTTCCAGTACACTAGTGTAAAGGAAAATGAAATAATTGTTAGTCAAGGTCCAATGCAGCACAAAAAAGCACAGTAAGATAAACAACACCATAATAGAAAATACAATAAATATAAATCCTTCTGATTGCTTATATACATAGATTGGTTTCAAGTCCAGAAAGTGATATGAGGCACAGAAGAGTCTGTGCATAAGTTGACTGACAGGAAATGATAAAGTGGTGGTGCTGGGGTGTGTGGAGAGGTGGGTTACTGGATGGAGGTGTTGATCAGCTTTACTGCTTGGAGGAAGTAACTGTTTTTGTGTTTAGTGGTCCTGGCACAGGTGCTACCTAGATTCCTCCCTAATGGGAGTGCGACAAACAGACCACGAGCAGGGTGAGTGGGATTCTTGAGGATATTACTGGCTGTTTTCCAGCACCTTTCTGTGCGTACGTTCTTTATGGTTGGGAGGCATTGGGTAGTTTTGTCTACCTGTTGTAGAGCATTCTTGTCTGACACAGTGCAGCTTCCATACCATGTAGTAATGTAGCACGTTAGGACACTCTCTACTGCACAGCTATAGAATGATGTGAGCATAGCCCAGCTCTATTCAGCCTCCTCAGAATGTGGAGGCACTTGAGACCTTTTCGGATTGTGTAGAATCTGTTCTGGGACCATGAGAGGTTATACGAGATGTGCACTGCCAGGAGTATGAAACTGCTCACCGTCAATGCAAAGAAAGGTGTGAGTGGTGTGTGTTCTCCTGAAGTTGATAACCATCTTCTTTGTCTTCTTTTATATTGAGGAAGAGGTTATTTGCCTGGCACAAGGCCTCAAGCTCTTCCACCTCCTCTCTGTAGGCTGTCTCATCGGTGAACTTAACAATGTGATTACTTGGGTGACTGCAGCCCTGTGTGAGCCGAGTATACAGCAATGGGCTCTGCGTGACAGTCCTGGGGGACATCTGTGTTGAGGATGATGAGGAGGGAGGAGTGGTTGTGCATCCTGACTGGCTGAGGTGTGCTGGTTGGGAAGCTCAACACTCAGTTGCACAGTGGTGTATTTCCATCAAGGATGAGGTGTTTGATCACTAAGCTCTGTGGGGCAATAGGGTTGAATGCCAAAATGAAATACTGTACAGAAACAGCTTTCTGACATAAGGGTCTTTGTTTTCCAGGTGTGCCAGGGCTAGGTGCATGACAGATGTTATGGCATTTGTGTTAGAGCAGTTCTGTCAGTAAGCATATTAGTGAGTGTCCAGTGTGGCAGGACTGGCTTTTTTGAGATGTGTTCGAGCACTTCACATTGATAGAAGTCAGTGCCACTGGCGCCAAGATAAAACAATAACCAAGATAACCATGTTAATGAAAATAGAACAATACAATCAGGGGAAGCTTCCTGTAGGTCTCTCTTTGTCCGCTTCAGAAAAAACTCTGTAGTGTGCCTGTAGCATCTATTTTTTTGTATAGATACCTTTGAATATTAATAAACATTCAGAATCATAAATTGAAGCAGAATTAGATTTACAATATTATCACTGAAACATGTCATAAAGTTTGTTGTTTTACAGCAGCAGTACAGTACAGTACATTAAAATGACTAAGTTACAGTAATAAATAAATAAATAAACAAATCGGTAGTGATGAGAACCACAACATGTCCCAGATAGTGAGAGTCTTTCAAGATGGATGCTCCCCTCCTGAGGCATTGCCTTTTAAGAATGTCTTCACTGATAGGGAGGCGAGTGCCCATGATGGAGCTAGCTGAGTCTACAACTCTGTACATTAGATTTGCTAGAAAAACAGGACTTAAGCAGTTGTTAAGACTTGAGATTCCTCATAACTGTATTCATCGTCATACATTGTGGTCCAATATCTGGTCTATTGATGAGATGTCCTGGGGTGTTACAATTAATTCTCCCTTTTATATCAACTGTTCACTGTAAGTCAAAGGAATGAAAATAGATGTGGGGCGTGCAGTGCTGGGCTCATGCATATTGCCAGGTTTTCAATAATCAAGGTTGATGAATTGGTTGGCCTGGAGCGATGTGCTGTCAGCATTCTCCCAATCTGTGAATGTTTATGAGAGACTAGATTGTCTAATTTTAAATGCTCTGGCTGCTGACTCAATCTTAACTTCAAGTGTGTTAAAATGCATGCAAATACTGTGACTATACTTCAAATTACAATCGTCTCCTTCCATAGCCAGTTGGCCAAACATATCCTCAACTTTCATGGATCAGTCATCCAATGTGATGATTCAGAATGATAAGTGAAGCAAGCAGACGGGGACGGACGGATACAGAAAATCCAAGTATGGTGAGTATTTGAAACTCTTCCACAGGTAGTGGTTGAAAAAAATCAGATGTTTTTAAGAAAAAGGGCTATGTTCTCATGATGTATGGGTCTGTACTCTCTTCATATACTGACCAAAGCAATCCTGGTTTTAGGACAATGAAAGATAATCTCATTACAGTGTATAAAGTTCCCAAGGGGCATGGCAGGATGGTTGCAGAATTGGTGTCTGGTACCAGGGTTCTTGGTTTCAGAACAAGGGTTGGCTATTAAAGACAGATATGAGAAAAGAAAATCTCTTCACCCAGAGGGCATTCTCTGTCCAAAATGAGTCATGAAGTACATTCAGAACAGAGACTTGTAGAGTTAAAAATATTAATTGTGAATTGCACAATGGATTTCATCTAGTGAGGCATGGAGGACATTATCTTAATAGCTTGACATCTCTAAGAGAAATACAGGGAGCGGGACCAGCCCCATAACTTTGTCTTCTTCAAACCTCACTAAAGTGCTCTGCTTCAATCGCCTGGGAAGCGAGCACTCTCCTTAACTTTGGCTGCCCACAGATTATGATCTCCATCTTAAGTTTGCTTCATAATATCATGCAGTTCATATTCTAATCAATCTATCACAGAGATACAGTAGATAATGTTTATCACAGCTGTACTATTGTCTCAGCAATCTCTCTTGCAAGTACACTCTAGAAACAACGTTGAATCAACCCAGCTTTAGTAGTAGAGTGCAAGTGATGTGACTGAGTGGCCTTGTTAAGTACTGCAACCGTGCAATAAAGGTTCATGGTGAGTGTGGACCAGTTCTCCTATCTCAGGAACCAGCTCTCAGATGGATATGGATAATGAATTTCAACACTGCCACAACATGTCAGTACAGGCATTGTGAAAAAAGGGTGATTAGAAGATCCTAAGATCTGTCTCAAAGACCTTGTTATCATCTTATGGCCTACTAGACCGTAGGACCACAAGACATGAGCAGGTTTGGCCATTCAGTCTATCGAGTCCAGGTGGCAGTGATTCCTGCCCTGTTATATGCAGGCACTTCAAGGTACTGGAACGATATCACCACTCCAACTTCACTGGAAGAATAAGGGAACCAATATCAGTGCCCTCTCCAAAACCAATGGCCCCAGCACTGAGGTCATAGTTACACCAGGCTTCATTGGGAAAACTACATCATTCACATGTCTGATACAAGCTACGATAGCACTCAACGGTGACTTCTTCGAGCTCATCTGCAGAAACAGCTTGATTTCTATCTTAACTGTCTTACCTTTTCCTTTTCAATGTGGATGGGGTTCTGTCAAAGACCCAGAACGGGAGCTGCACTCAAACTTGTATTCTTAGTGGCCATGGGACCCGCTCCTAGGGCTCAGCAACCGGCCATTTCTCAAAATTCCAAGGACACGGGCTAGAAGATTAGGGGTTCTGAGGCTTTGCAGCTCTGGGGATGAGCTGATTCTATGCAGGTGCATCATGAGAGAAAACGGAACATTTGGAAGTGGATCTGCTGTCAGCAGCTCTGTACTGGGATGTCGCTCTCTCTCTCTCTCTCTCTCTTTTTCTCATTGGTGGAGGAGCTTGTTACCAATTCTTGAGGCAGATACCTCGGAAAAAAAGCAATGTGACAGATTTTAACTCCGTAAATTGACGAGTTGTTTTGTTTATGTCTCCCCCTTGCTGAATGACACCTCTCTGTCCCTTTATTAGTGAGAGAGAGAGCCTGTGATATTTCAAATTGTCAATTAGTTTTTGTTGTACTGCAGATCATGGGGGGAGTAGGGGGCTTTGGGGTTGTAATGTTTTTACGGTCACTCATTCTTTGGGGCTCTCTTCTGTTTTTGTGGATTTCTGTGAACAACAAGAATTTCAGGTTGCTAATTGTATACATTCTTTGATATTAAATGAAGCTATTGAAATATTAAACAAGATTCCTAAACAGACAATGTATTCTGAGATTTGTCATGGCCAAAGACAAAGAAAAATATTCAAGGATGTGCTTAATGTCTGCTTGAGTAAATGCAGTATTCTCATTGACTCCGGGATATCCCTGCTCCATAAGAGCTCACAGTGAAAGAGCTTTTGATTTATAGATTCATAGACTGGTACAGCACAGAAGCAGGCCAAACTATTGTCCTTCTACCATAACCACATTTGCCCACACCAAATCCATATCCTTTTATGATTTGCATTTCTAAATATTTCTTGAATCTAATAATTGCATGTGATTCTACCACCTCCTCTGGCAAAATTCAGCCTTTATCTGTGTAATATTCTTTTGCCTCAAATCACCTTTACAAACTCCTTCTTATCACCCTTGATCCCATAGCTTCTTGTTTTTGATAGCTCTTCCATGGAGAAAATTTTTGACTAGTATTCTCATCTATGCCTCTTCTAATTTAATCTTCCTCTATCAGGTCACCTTCACCTTCTTCATTACATGGAAAACAAACTTAGCCTATCAATCTCTTGGAATAACTAAAGTTCTCCAATTCAGGCAGCATCAAGGTGAAACTCTTCTGCACTCTTTCTAGCACAACCGCAACCTCCTATAGTGTGTCATCAGAATTGTACACAATACTCCTAATGTCCTAACCAGTATCTATCCATGGTGCTGCCTTCAATATGGACTTGAAACCCAAGGTTCATCAACATTCCTTAAGTGTACTGCTATGACTATATCAGATAGAGGTAGCTATGTTGTATTATTACCTGATTTTCCAAAATGCACGTAACAAAAACCAGAATCAGGTTTAATATCATTGGTGTATAACGTGAAATTTATTGTTGTGCGGCAGCAGTACATTACAATACATAATAGTAAATACTATAAATTACAAAAAGTATATATTATTAAATTAAATAAGTCATGCAAAAAGAGAGGAAAAATAGTGAAAAAGTAGTGCTCATGGATTCAGAATCCACTCAGAAATCTGATGGCGGAGAGGAAGAAGCTGTTCCTGAAAGTTTGAGTGTGTGCTTTCAGGCTCCTGTACCTTCTCCTTGATGGTAACAATGAGAAGAGGGCATGTCCTGGGTCATGGGGATTCTTAATGATGGATCTGCCCAGCTTTCCATTGGATCTATATCCTTGAGTTGTCTTAGATAACTTTCCTTTCTGTCCACAACACCACCAAAATTCATGTTATCAGGCCTGCCAAAATAAAACAGATTTGAAGCATAGACTAATAGATTTCAGATACTAAGGGAATCAAGGGACATGAAGGTGGCACTGAAGCAAAGCGATGAGGCATGATCTCATTGAATGACAGAGCAGTTACAGGGGGCTGAATTGCTTACTCGTGCTTATGTTTCCTTGTGCTGTTTTTCTTAAGCAAGGAAGGACGGGAAGAGTACAGATTGAAGCATAATTGCTAGCATCTACTGGTCGGGCTGAATTTCTGTGTGCTTTCTCTTTAGTAATGCAATATCTAATAATTTTGCATATTAGGGCAGTACTGGGTTTGTGGTACTTTCTGGTGCCAGAGTGGTGACATATATATTAAAGGAAAAATAATCATTTCTGTAATCTAAAACACAAGGAAGTGATACTTACAAGATATTACATTTATTTTCCACGATCTACAAGAATAACATGAAGTCAGTTGTGAAGTTTTTTCAAACTGCAGATTGTTAAATGTTCTCTTGCCTGCACGTAGCTCTTTGATCACCTGCCCACCATGAAATTTATCAAAAGCATTTCTGTTTTATGACAATGCAGACAGTTAGTGAAGCCAAGACTGCAATCACTAATGTGTTTGCCAAACTTCCTAAGGCCCTTTGGTGACTCAAATATTCTGGCTATCTCTGTGTTGACTGAAAGATTCTGAATTAAAACAAATTAGGATGAAGATGGCTAGGACAGCTTGTACATTTACTGGTATTTTGCCTAATTTTCATTCTCTGGCCATTAAATAGAGGTATCACTTCCATTTTGCTTTCTCTCTATCTCTGCTTCCCCTTTTATCTCTCCTCTTATTCAATCACTATCACTTAAAGGAAAAGTATTTTCTTTTTACTCTATATAAAATATGGGTATTGCATTTTTTCTTTACAATATGAATCTTTGTCTAATCCTCCAAATGATCGCAACTGAATTTTTTCAGTTATTCAACAGCAAAATTATAATGATATAATATTAAGTATATTGAATGTGATCCTATAATTCGCCTACCGACACAAGCAATCGAAAGACGAAGCAATAGCCACAGCTCTACACACCGTCCTTACACATCTGGAGAAGAAGGATGCTTATGTGAGAATGCTGTTCTTGGACAACAGTTCAGCATTCAACACCATAAATCCATCCAGGCTCAGCAAGAAGCTCAGCGGTCTCGGCCTTCACCCTGCCTTGTGCAGCTGGATCCTGGACTTTCTGTCAGATCGCCGGCAGGTGGTAAGAGTGAGCTCCCTCACCTCCACCCCTCTGACTCTCAACACAGGAGCCCCTCAGGGCAGTGTACTAAGTCCCCTCCTTTACTCCCTGTATACCCATGACTGTGTCACCACCCATAGCTCCAATCTGTTAATTGAATTTGCTGACAATACTACACTGATTGGCTTAATCTCAAATAATAATGAGGCAACCTACAGAGAAGAAATCATCACCCTGACACAGTGGTGTCAAGAAAACAATTTCTCCCTCAATGTCACAAAAACAAAGGAGCTGTTTGTGGATTACAGGAGGAATGGAGACAGGCTAGCCCCTATCGACATCAATTGATCTGGAGTTGACAGGGTGAAAAGCTTTAAGTTTCTTGGCATAAACATCACCGAGGATCTCACGTGGTCTGTACATACCGGCTGTGGTGAAAAAGGCACAACAGGACCTCTTTCACCTCAGACGGTTGAAGAAATTTGGCATGGGCCCCCAAATCCTAAGAATTTTGTATAGGGGCACAATTGAGAGCATCCTGACTGGCTACATCACTGCCTGGCTTGGGAACTGTACTTCCCTCAATCACAGGACTCTGAAGAGAGTTCTGTGGACAGCGCAGTGCATCTGTAGATGTGAACTTCCCACTATTCGGGACATTTACAAAGACAGGTGTATAAAAAGAGCCCGAAAGATTGCTGGGGACCTGAGTCACCCAAACACAAACTGTTCCAGATGCTACCATCTGGGAAATGGTACCGCAGCATAAAAGCCAGGACCAACAGGCTCCGGGACAGCTTCTTCCACCAGGCCATCAGACTGATTAACTCACACTGACACAATTGTACTTCTTTATTACATTGTCTGTCTTGTTGTGCATACTATTTATTATAAATTACTATAAATTGCACATTGCACATTTAGACGAAGAGGTAACTTAAATGATTTTTACTCTTCATATATATATGAAGGATGTAAGAAATAAGATCAAATCAAATCTCTTCAACTCAATTCAACTCCTTAAATTTTGGTGATCATATTTTCTCATGTAAATTGAGGATACATAAGAAACAACTCATTCACCAGCAGAATTCCTGATGTGGTAGTATTAATGGACCTCTGACTATTTACTGCCATGAACATCTTCAAGAGTCAAAGAGGGAACAGGCCCTTCTGCCCACTGAGTCTGTGCTGACCATCCTTGAATTTATGTTTCCGTATTTTATTCTTCCCAGACTCCTATTAACTCACATCCATTTCTACTGCTCACCTACACACTGGAGTCGATTTACAGTCATCGATGAATCTATCACCCACACATTGTTGGGATGTAGGAGGCAAATGAAGCACCTAAGTGAAACTCACGCAGTCACAGGAACATGAAAACTCAACACAGACAGCACCAGAGATCAAGACTGAAGCTAGGCCACTGGAGCTGTACTAACTGTAAAAGATGAAGCAGTATAATTGAACTGAATTGAATTGAATTGACTTTATTTCTTACATCCTTCACATACACGAGGAGTAAAAGTCTTTACGTCTCCATCTAAATGTGCAATATGCAATCATGGTAATTTATAATAATTTATAATAAATACAACAGTCAATGTAACATAGAAATACTCAAATCAGCATGAGTTAATCAATCTGATGGCCTGGTGGAAGAAGCTGTCCCAGAGCCTGTTGGTCCTGGTTTTCATGCTGCAGTACCATTTTCCGGATGGTATAATACCACTTGGCATGATTAACTTATTATTATTTAATTAGTTATGGTTTTATATTGCTATATTTCTTCACTATTCTTGGTTGGTGCAGCTGTAACGAAACCCAATTTTCCTCGGGATCAATAAAGTATGTCTGTCTGTCTGTAGCAGCTGGAATAGATTGCGATTGGAGTGACTCGGGTCCCCAATGATCCTTTGGGCCCTTTTTAACACACCTGTCTATGTAAATGTCCTGAATCATGGGAAGTTCACATCTACAGATGCTCTGGTCTGTCCGCACTGGTCTCCGCAGTCCTGTGATTAAGGGAGTTACAGCTCCCATACCAGGCAGTGATGCAGCAAGTCAGGATGCTCTCAATTGTGCCCTTATAGAAAGTTCTTAGGATTTGGGGGCCCATACCAAACTTCTTCAACCGTCTGAGGTGAAAGAAGTGCTATTGTGGCTTTTTCACCACACAGCTGGTGTGCACAGACCACGTAAGGTCCTCGGTGATGTGGATGCCGAGGAACTTAAAGCTGTTCACCCTCTCAACCCCAGATCAATTGATGTCAATAGGGGTTAGCCAGACTCCATTCCCCCTGTAATCCACAAACAGCTCCTTTGTTTTTGCGACATTGAGGGACAGGTTGTTTTCTTGACACCACTGTGTCAGAGAGATGACTTCTTCCTTGTAGGCCACCTCATTATTGTTTGAGATTTAGGCCAATCAATGTAGTGTCATTGGCAAATTTAATTAACAGATTGGAGCTGTGGGTGGCGACACAGTCATGGGTATACAGAGAGTAAAGGAGGAGGCTTAGTACACAGCCCTGAGGGGCTCCTGTGTTGAGAGTCAGAGGGGTGGAGGTGAGGGAGCTCACTCTTACCACCTGCCGGCGATCTGACAGGAAGTCCAGGATCCAACTGCACAGGGCAGGGTGAAGGCTGAGGTCTCTGAGCTTCTTGCTGAGCCTGGATGGACTTATGGTGTTGAATGCTGAACTGTAGTCCAAGAACAGCATTCTCACATAAGCATCCTTATTCTCCAGATGTGTAAGGACGGTGTGTAGAGCTGTGGCTATTGCATCATCTGTCGATCGGTTGCATCATTAGGGGAATTGTAGGGGATCCAGTGTGGATGGTAGTAAGCTGCAGATGTAGTCCTTGACCAGCCTCTCAAAGCATTTGCTTATTAATGAGGTGACTGCAAGAGGATGCCAGAAGTTCAGACATGTTAGATACAGAGATGTCAGGGTTAAGTGTTTTACGCAGAGAGTGGTGAGTGCATGGAATGGGCTGCCGGTGGCGGTGGTGGATGCGGAAACGATAGGGTCTTTTAAGAAACTCCTGGATGGATTACATGGAGCTTAGAAAAATAGAGGGCTACGGGTAAGCCTAGTCTAAAGTAAGGACATGTTTGGCACAGCTTTGTGGGCTGAAGGGCCTGTATTGTGCTGTAGATTTTCTATGTTTCTATGTAACCTTGGTCTTTTTAGGTACAGGGACAATGGTGGATATTTTGAAGCAGGTAAGTTCTGTACACTGGGAGAGGGAGAGATTAAAAATGTCTGTAAACACACCTGCCAGTTGAGCCGCGCACACTCTGAGTACCCGCCCTGGGATCCGTCCGGTCCCGAAGCCTTGCGACTGACCTCTCATTGGAAACACCTGTGTACTTCGGCCTCAGAGATTACCGAGCTACAGGTCGCATCAGCGTCTCTCTTCAGGGGCTCAGTATTGGTGACATCAATTCCAGGGTAAAAAAGATTTAGCTCATCTGGAAGAGAGGCAGCTATGTTGGAAATGCCACAGTTTAGCTTTGAAGTCTGCGATGGTGTGCAGACCTTGCCATAAGCTGTGTGTGCTGTTGGTGGAGAGCTGAGTTTGAATCTTGTCACTACCTTGATGACTGCGCAGACTGTAGCTGCATTTCTTGAGCTCCTGCTGATTACCAGTTCCAGGTTAGCTCCTCTTTACCAGCCTTATAAACAATTAATATGCTTTCTTTTTGGTGCAGATGTCTAGCCTATCATGTAGCAAAGAAGCAGTGTTAGTATCTAAGCTGGTGCTCAGTAAAGGTCAAGTGAAGCAGTGGCATCTTGGGCATTGGGTTCAGTCACATCCGGAACACTCCACATTGTATTGGTTTGAATGGGGGGAAACCAGAAGAAGCAGATTTAAGTGAAACTTAAGCAAATACACTTGGTAATATTTGAAAACTGGAGTGAGTTTTCTCTATGAAAGATCAGAATGATATGTGGCCAAAATGGAATAGGGAGAATGTCTGTATCAATTGCCTGCCTCATCTGTTCTCATGCCTTCTTGTGGTCATTGGCTTTGTTCTGAAATACAATGGATAGTGTTAGTTGTCATCCAGTGAGATGGTTTGTGGGTTTGCACATTATAAATTGTCAAGGTGTGATTGATGAAAACAGAAATAGGTGAAGCAAAGCGTGCTTCTATAAATGGAGAAGATCTCGTTAATTAGGTGGAGAGTGACTTCAGGCTGTGGAACAGAGCAGAAAATGATACAAGTAAGAAGTTAGGACTGCTTAGTGTCTGTAGGCTCCTTAGTGCTGCAGAAATGGAGGCAGAGCTGTCAACACTACATTCTTTACTGAACGCAGTTACATTTGATTGATGGCAATGTCTTGTAGAGCAATGTATCAAAGGTCATACAACATGATACATTCTGTTCATAAAGGTACACTTACAACACTTACATATATAAACATTACTGAAAATGATGACACAACAAAGCAGAATTTGTTACACTTGTACTCTGTAAATACATAAAAGATTGCTTTTCAATTGTCAAAATTATTACTTAAGCAAATTAAGTTACAAATTTTATTGACATTATGCTTCTTTCAGATAATTAGCTCTGAAAACCTGTAGAATATATATTTTTATTGATACAATAATAGTTATAATTTTTAAATGAAAACTGAATCATATCAATTAACCCAATTCAATATAACATTTAAACAAACATTCAGTAAACTTATTTCACTGTGAAACATCTTCCCAGAGTTGTTGTGAGTCAAGAATGAACTCAATTTATATAAAAGGAACAGTATTCAGTAATGTGTGTCTGCAAGAGTGGTGAGAGCTGATTGTCGTTATCAAGTAGTTTTACATCCACAACATGCATGCACTTAGTGTGGAAGAGAGAAGCTGGTAGGAATATCACAATACCATTACTCTCCATACAGTCAAGGGGAAAATATTCATATTAAACTGTTCCAGGATTAAAGTTTGCTTGTAAAATCTATTTCATCTGCAGATAAATGATGATTGTTCATTGTGTTCTGAATATGATGTTTTATTGACGTAAAACCAGTTTATCCCTGCTGCTTTTCATAGACTTAAGAACCTTTAGAACGCAGTCCACTAATTTCCTGATATGGATGCCTGGTTACTGATGTAATGAGAGCTATCAGTGTGCGTGTCCTAATTAAAAGAAAATCTTCTTTTCAAGATTATTTTACAAACATTAACAGTAGACTCATGTTGTTGACTCAAGATCTGGCAATGGCTGTTCATCAAAAACAGTAACTATAACCTTACAACCGTAAGTGTCAGCATATATATTACAGACTTGGCTGAGTCAGTAAACATTAACTTTGTAAAAGTAATTAATAATTTTCAGAATCACTACTATTTCTCTAATTGCAAGATGACAATGGAGCATAAGAACTCATTGCAAATTGTTTTTTTGCAGATACAGTACACTCATTTCTAATATAATCATTCTTACTCTTTTAAATCTAAATTACTTTATTCAGCATACTGCTGTTGTTTTTCCTTGTATTAGCACAACGTACTGATATGATGTAATGATTAGTACGAATAGCACACACAACAAAGTGTTTCACTCTATCTCACTACATGTGATACTAATAAACCAATTTACCATTTGTGGTCGAAACAGAAAAACAATGGCATGGTAGTGTTTCTATGCATTTTTGAGTGTTCTATTCACATTAGTTATTATCCAAACCAAACAAATTTTAGGTTTTACTTTCTACCCACTTTACTTAAATATTATGGAATCTGAAATTGAGTAGTAGTCAGCAATTCTCTGCCTTAAACTTTGTAAGACCTACTCAACGGGAAGAGAAATGGATCTAATGTAAAGCAGTTAGACCATTGCAGATCACTTAGCAGGGACGAGGACTGCCAAAAGTTGATCAATTGAATAAATAATGAATTTGATCAAAACATCATTTGGGTAGATGAACTGAGGCCAACTGATGAGATAATTCCCTGAGGATGAATCAGTTCTCACCATTCCTCAGCCCTGTTTACGCGTCTGAGGGAAACCTCAGTAATGAAAGAACTCCTTTTGGGTACTTGCACATGGATCCTTTTAATTCCATTTGTGAGAGGCTAATATTTCTTTTAAAAAGATAGGTGCTCTGTTGTATGTGAATTAAAACTATCTCGTGAACAATCTTCCAGTATGATAGCAACACGTTCGGATGCAGCAACTTCTATGGGGCCAACCAAAGGTGTTAATGTGTTCTTTTTAAAGTATTGCTTATGATCGCAATATCCTGCTAGATATTAAGAACTTTTGAGTACTGCAGGTCCACCTCATCAGCAAGTTGCTCATTGGTGGAAAAACTGAAGGAGAGGGACTTGGTGCAGATTATGCTGTTGACTACATCAGAGAGATGTCAGAATGGCTGAGCAAAGGAGCTGTGCAGTCTAACAGCGAGTGATCATTTTAGTTGCTTTTCTTGGTATTGGAAGAATGCTGTCTTGGACATTATTGTGGAATGCTGCATGTCCAATTCACTGGTTTATTGGCGAATGGCGGGGAAGCTGCGTGGCTTTGGTCATAGTAAGGACTAGGACTCAGGCCGTGGTGTTGCCTGCTTGTAGCCGCTCAGAAAAGAGGTGTCGAAGTCAGTGCGCTCCACCAGGGTGCGGGACGAGGTGTGCCAAGGCATGCATGTTGAAGTCAGTGCTGTCCTCTAGTGTTCGCTCAGCAGAAGACAAGATCTATTGTCTTGCTGCAACATTCATAGACTCTGTCTTGTATGTGGTATGTGTACCATGTGCCAGGAAAGACAGTTGGTACTGTGTTTTGCATCTTGGCCTTGTAGGAATGAGTTCATTTGGCTGTATACATTAAACTTGAAATTGATCTTGACATCTACAAAATAACTTAATCTTCATCCTGTCAAATGCATCTTGTATTTTCATCTTCAATCATTAATTAATGAATCTACATTCATTTACAAGTTCAGTTTATTTGAATATAGGATGCCAGTGAATAGAACAGAAAACTAAATAGCCACATGTTAATGATCAGTTATTAGGGCAGAATGAAGTTTGGCTCCAACTATTTCAAACTACAAATGACTGTTGCATCATTACTGGCAACTGGACACAATAAGCATCATTTTGCTGGTATCAACTTAATCTAAAACATAAGCGTACATTGAGGAAGACAAATTCCAATTCTCCCTGGCACTGTCTCCCACAAAATATCCCCAGATCCTAAATGTTACGATCATATTTCATTCAATGGGAGGTGGCTCTATTTAATTCGTCAATGATGTTAGTTATAACATAGATCTCAGAATAATAAAATTTTGAGCACTATCCATAAATTCTAGGTGCTGTATGCAATACATATTGACCTCTTTATTTAGCACCCTGGAGTTTAGGCACGTCGACATTAGCTGAAGTCAGACCTCACCATCACAGTGTCACCTGGAAGGATGGCAAGTAGACATTTGGAACCGTGAAGGAAATGGGCAGTGTTTGTGAGGTGATGACAAGTTACATCTGAAAAGAGAAGGGATTAATTGCTTGTAATGAACAGAAATGTCAAATGTAGGAAAATTTTATGATAGGTGATGATGTGATATTTAAAGATGGGCTTTACTCTATCAGCATGAGTGGGGGTCAGGAGAAGAAGTTCAGTATTCAGCAGTTTAACTAGACAATAGTAAGTGGTTCACACGGGCAGAATGAGCTCAGCGAGGGCTTCAAGAAAAACTCTCAGGAAGTTACCAGTTCCAGTTAAGAGCATGGGGTGAACACAGGGTGGGGGGAGCAACTTGGCTTGTTCAACAAGTGAGTGGTTAGTGACAGAGGCTGCCCAACTAGTCCATCATCCAGTATATTTCATCAAAGCGAACTGCCTACTTCCACTTGAGTAATGCTGCACACCTCCACTATACTCTATACATCGTGTAGCCCTCATTCAGACCCAATGATTTCCCTCAGCAAATAATATCTTAGCCTATATGCCCACATTAGATGCAGGAGAAGTATTAACTTGTTTTGTGAAAATCTTAACTATAGTACCTCTTATGCTCTACCTTGTCAGGGAACTTTTCTGTGTCTTTTTCCAGCAAGGAAAAACATTTAATTTCTCTACCATTTTCTTATTTCCCAGAATATTTTCACAAGGTTTGGTTTTTGCCTGTAAGGGATCCAGCAACTCCACTTTTGTTATATGGATATGTATTCATTATTCCCTTCCCTGAATCTTTTGGCTTCTATGACCATCTCCATGGTAAATACAGATGAAAACATTCACTTAAAACCTTGCTAGGGTATAGAGAACTGACAATAGAAATAATTAAAGATGATATGAAATCCTACAAGTTACACCTATCGGGGAAAGCCAAACAGCTTGGGGTTCTTGCAGAAGGAAGCAGATATCTGAATGAAGATTGTTAAAATTAGGAATCATTAGCTGGAATAGATACAGAAGGAATTGGGAAAAATTAAAACTAGACACTGTCAATACAATAAATCAAATGATCCATGATGTTACTTTAGTTCCTCTCTCCTCAGATGTGGCTTGACCAAGTGAGTGTTCCCAGCATACTATCTTTTATTTCAAACTTCCAGCATCTACAGATTAGTATTGCTTTTTGAAATCAAGTTGACAATTCAGAAGCAATGTCCATATTAGAAGAGTGGTGAAAATGGGGGAGTCATTCACAAGCTGAATGGTAATGATCTATTTCAAGAAAATCTGAATAGTAAACGAGAGAGAAGGTAACTGAAGATTACACTGATTAGATCATGAGGAAGGACTAGAAGAAGAGTACATTAATATTAATATAGATTATTTGGATCAAATGACCTGTTCATTACTGAATATTTCATGTAATTCTGTTTAATTCAAATTAAATGCAATCTGTTGATGTTTTTCTTTGTTTAACTTCTATCAATTAAAAAAAACCAGTTTTATTAAGTGAATACTTTCACTTGAAAAACTTAAGAGACTAGAAGTTTCTGGTAAATGCCAGCAGCTGTGTGGAAATGGCCACATTCACCCACGTATGTTCTGAACTTGCTGACAGACTCCATCTGGTGAATCTGTCAATACCCTCTGTCACTGGAGTCTGTGTAGAATCCATGCTGTTACAGCTCCAGCAGGGGAGCACAGATTTGCTGAGCTCCTCAACATCACACAGGGAAATATGATCACAGTTTCTATGCCAGCTTAGGCCTGATCTATACACTTCATGGAGATTTTACAGCTGTTAAAGAAGGAAGGGAAAAATAATGGAACTTACGGGCTTTAATTATTTATGCACACAGTAATGTTTCCAGGTATTTAAAAATGTTTTCAATATTAGCAGCACATAGTCAGCTGTAGGAAACCAGCAGTTTGAGCAGCATCAGAGGGAGGAACGGAATTGTCAACATTTCAGGGCTGAGAGTGGAGAGACAGCAGAGATAAGAGAACCGGCGTAAAATGACAGACAAATAGTTCTGGGTAAGGGAGGTGATTTGTTTTGGAGTAGGAAGACTGTAGCATGTGCATGATAGATGGAGGTATATATATAGAGAGAGAGAGGAAAAGGACAAGAGGGAGGTGAAAGTAAAAAAAACAGATAGATCAAGGTAGAAAGTGTGACAAAGGGAGATAAGCTGGGATCACAAAGTGCTACCAGAGCTGGATTGTGATAAGGAGGTGAGACTGGAAATCATTAGAGGAAAAGGAAGAGATGAATGACCATTGGAACCACATGGGGAGGGTTGGGGTGAGGGGTAGCCTGTGTATGAGTGGGTGGATGGAGCCAGGAGAGGAACGGCAATAAGAATGGATGGAGGATCTACTGGGGAAAGGGTGGGGAAGGAGGACAACAAATGTGAGAACAGATTGGGGGAGAGGGGGAGGAAAAGTGTGTGTGGGTGGTGAAATAGATGAAAAAAATTAAAATGTGAAGTAAGTTTACCTAAAATTGGTAAATTCAATATTCATACCATTAGGTTGTAGGCTACCTAAGGATGCTGTTGCTGCACCAGTTTGGACTGGGCTTCATCCTGGCAATAGAAAACTGGAGGGATCACACCTGCACTTTGTCTCACCGATTCAGAGGTGGCCACATTGGAAGCATAGGATGCAGCAGACAAGGTTGGGGGAGATGCATATGAGCCTTGGCCTCACGTGAAAAGACTGTTTAGGTCCTTGGATGGTTGTAAGGGAGGAAGCAGAAGGACAAGGGCAAGAGAGGGATGGCTATGGAGGGTAAGTGGACCAGGTTGCCACAGAAGGAGTGGTCCATGCAGAAGGAGGAAAGGGGTGAGAAGGATAAAGTATGGCTGGTGGTGGATCACGGTTCAGCTGGTGGAATTATTGAAGGATGATGTGCTAGATGCAGCAGCTCATAGGATGAAAGGTATGGACCAGGGAACTCTACTTCTGTTCTAAAAAAAACACAAAATGCTGGCAGAACTCAGCAGGCCAGACAGCATCTATGGGAGGAGGTAGTGACAACGTTTCAGGCTGAAACGTCGTTACTCCTGATGAAGGGTTTTGGCCCGAAACGTCGTCACTACCTCCTTCCATAAATGATGTCTGGCCTGCTGAGTTCTGCCAGCATTTTGTGTTTTTTTAAAATTTATTTCCAGCATCTGCAGATTCACTCGTGTTGCCTCTATTTCTGTTCTGTTTGGGAGGAGGCAGTGTGAGAAACAGAAGAGATGTGATAGAGGGCTCCATTAACCACATTTCCTGAAGAAGGTGTACATTTAGCTGTCCTGAACAGGGAGCTTCATCTTCAAGGAAGATGCATTGGAGATGGAGAAACTAGGAGAGAGGGAAGGCATCCATTTAAGAGACAGGATGGGACTGAGAAGTAGTCTCCTGTAGGAGTGGCGAGTTTCTAATAAATATCAATAGATAGTTTGAGGAGATGGAGATAATGATATCTAGAAAAGGGAGAGAAGTGGTCCACATAAATTTGAGAGCAGGTTGGAAGTTGGTGGTGAAGGTGATAAGATTGATGAATTCTTCTTGAGTGCAAGAAGTAGCAGCAATGCAGTCAGTAAAGAAAAACTTGGAGAGTAGTACCAAAGAAGGTTTGAAAGAGGGACTGTTCAGTGTAGCAAATCCTTTAAGGCAGGGGTTCCTGAGCTGCAGTCCGTGGAGCTCTTGCTCAATAGTATTGGTCCATGGCATAAAAAAAGTTAGGAACCCCTACTTTAAGGTGATTTTTATAATAATAGTCAAGTTTTATTCTAATAGTTTTTCAATGTTTGTACATATCAGGGACACTACAATATAGTCCCAAAATCTTTGGCTACCTTGACAGATGGCAAAGCCAGGATGTGACTTGCCCTTTGTCAAAGAGTTTATCAGCAGTTTTGAAGCCAGAGTTTGTTCAGGCCTATACATGTGACCGGATTATATAATTCAAGGCCAGAACCCTTCTACTGTTGAAAACCTCATCTACCAGACCAACAGTGAAAAATAGGATGTGCAGAAAAATCCTGGCCTATATGTAATGTTTGCTATTAAAAATTAACACAGTTATTACTTAACAACTGTTTGGAAAATATGTTCTCAGCAACATAAACAATTTGTTGAGGTATCTAAGCTTTTATTTTATGGCAGTGAAAGAAACAATATAAAAATAAGACAATGCTGTAATATTTGGATCCCTATATTAGATAAATATTCTGATGCATGAGTAACATTTTGAAGTTATTCATATGCGACAAGTCAAAGGTAAAAGTGTTCTAAATTAATACTTCCAAAAAGAAGCAAACCATAATAGATATGGCTTGGGTGTGTGCGTGCTCTAAGTAATTCTGAACAGTTCTCCTTCCTTTTAGCAATTAACCTTCCCAGGTGAGAGGTCAAAGTTTACTTGGCACGCAGCCATTAATCAGTAGAAACTCTAAAATAAACAATAGTTCCAGAAAATGTTTCTGTCAAGATCAGGTTAATGGAATAAATGTTTCAACATAATTTCAAAAATGTCATGTAAACCATTCAATCAAGATAATGTCAGGAACTGGGGAAACCAATTGCCAATGCCTCCTTAAGGAATATGATAACAGTTTTCATCATGTTCAAGGTTAGAAATTTCCAATGTCAGTCAGACCTCATTTGCGTCAGTGTCAGATATAGAAAAGTTTTAACAATACTACACCTACTCTGAATTTTAAGTATTATTTTATTTGAGCAATTAATGACCCTGTTAAATTCACGTTCAACACTGTATCCTTCTTCTTAAAATCATTTTAATGGGTAAAACACACAAATCCATTGGTCCCAGAAACACAAGTTTAGTTCAGATATTCTCCTACTGGATGACCTAAAATTAGTGGAATCTTTCCAGTGTGGAGGGTTTCCCTTGACAAAGCCTCCGTCTATGATAATATTATTAGACAGGCTAATATTTATGTAAATGAGTCACCTCCCTGCAGTATTGATTAGTGTGTGGATATGAGGAGAACTGGGAGGTAATTATACCTCAGTTTATTAAGTATGTGTCAAGAAGATATTTTCCTTTCTCTGATGGGACTAAAATGTCAATGAAACTGTATTCTTGGACTATTTTAGCATGCTTGTGAATATTTTTAGAATGATCCTTTTGAATGTATGTGCTGAAGTAGGGCTTTTGTTAGTTCTGTCCAGTGTCGGCCATCATAAAATGTCAATTTAAGAAAGGAGAGTGAGAGAAACAATGAATGAAAGTGGCTGTGGAATGATTACCCAAGAGCAGTCAATCTACATAGAGATCGTAGATTTTTAGTCTGGCATACAAGGCTGGAGATTTTTAGTCCGGCATACTGTGTGACATCTGCTTAGAAGTTGCTGGGTTAAACGGGTGCTGCATGTGCAATGCGACTAGCTGGAGCCTGTGGTTTTAAGCATATTTCTTCCCTATTGCCAGCTGTGTTTTTATATATATACATGGGATTATAGTGGGAGTAAGGACAGGAGAAAAGAGCCACAAAACATGACATCCATTTGCAAGTGAACTGTGCCCCAACCTGTGTTGTTTCTAAAGCTAAGATTATTTTAATTGTTAATAGTTTAAGCTGTATAAGCACTATATCTTGCCAATTACTTCAAAAACATATGCAGTAGATTTAAACTATGTCACCACCACCTAGAATCCCAGACTTCCCCCTTTACTTTATACAGAATGAAGACTTTTCTCAAGAGCTGAACAGAATTTAATTTGACTCAACTTATATAAATACAACTACTGATGATGGCATGAAAATTTCTCTAATCTCTAGTGATTTTCCCCCATCCCCTTTCTCCCTTTTTTCATTCCCATTCTAGTTCAACTCTTATTCCTTACACTCTTCTCCTCACATGCCCATCACCTCCCTCTCTTTATCTCCTGGTCCACTGTCCTCACCTGTAGCATTTGTGAACAAAGTCACTGGTGAGGCTCTGAAGTTAATGAATACAGAATTGTTCTATTCAACAAAACGAGACACTCTTGGAGGAGGAGATCTTTTCGACTCAATATTACATGGCATTTTAATATGCTAAAGATCAAATGTAGCAGAAGGATAATTCTATAGTTACAATGTATCTACAATACTTTCTTTGAATTACATATAATTTTGACACCTCCTTCTTCACATCCATCGTCTAGACACCCAATATGAATGTTAATCAGTATTGTCTGATCTGCAATTAACTGGTGTTCACAGCTCCAGAAAACTATTGTCCAGGGCTGCATTTTAAATTTAATCTACAATCTACGTTCAGGTCTAAAGATTGATTGCTGAAATTATAATTTGCTGTATACCTAACTCAAGAATACACCATGACATCTCCTATCAGATTCCTTCTTCTTCAGCCCTTTGCTTCTTCTACCTATCACCTTCCAGCTTTTTAACTAATTCACCCCTCCACCACCGAGGCACGTTCCTACTCATCTGGTTTTACCTATCAATTGCAAGCTTGTGCTCCTATCCCCACCCAAAAAAACCCCTCTTTATTCTGGCTTCTTACCCCTCCCTTTCCAGTCCTGATGATGGTTTCATCTGAAAACACCGACTCATTGACTGTTTATTCCCCTCAATGGAAGTTACCTGACCTCCCGAAGTCCTCCAGCATTGTGTGTGTTTTGCACCTGTGTGACAGGTCTGCAATGTTAGGTCTGTCCTTCCCTTTCAAGGATGCAGTAAATGACTAATGCTTTCATTCCCAAAGCTGCAGCTGACAACAGCATGCAACCAACACAGTACCCGTGGCTGCAACAAGTGCACACGCGGCTTTATGGTTGGGAGCCAACATCATCTAGCAGCCTGGAGTGCTCACCAGGTGCTGGGGACTGCAGTGTGCAACTCTGTGGGCCAATCTCAACTAAATTCAATCACCCCCAGCAGTGAAAGTTATGCTTGCTACTCTCTCTTTCGATCCAAGGGACTGAAAAGAAACTTAATCTTCCTCTGCTTTATCTACTTTTGTGGCAACAAACCTTTCTTCGCTTGAACAACTCTAAAGTTGTTTTTCATCATCTGATGTGCCAGTTTTAAATTGTTGATATGGGTCACTGACACATCAATCAGAACTTCTTTCTTATTAGCAATCTTAATAATTGATACATCTTTATTCAACTGGATGGACTAATTGGCCAGATTCTGTTCCTACATCTTATGGTTGTCATTACATTTTCTAACCTTTGCCAACCGAGTGGAGATTAGCTGCTTCCCACAGAATTACAAAAATACACAAAGAACCAAGTTAATGACATATAATTCATTAAGATGTATTAGATAGGCTGTTATAACAAATATCACCTAATTTGACATTTAGGCGGTCAAGCTGAGACTTGCAACAGGTGTAGCAGAAAATACCACTGTGATCCCTCCATATTTGTGGTTCTGACTCAATTGCCTATTATGCACTATCAAAGGCAGGGGTTTTCTGCATTAGATCTGTTTCAAGATGCTTCTTTGAGACATCTTCTGAACATTGCCTCAGGGTCAATGTTGGAATGTAACTTCAAACAATGGTTACAGAGTTTATTTCGAGGGTCTAGTGAATTGCGAGACTTTAGTTTCCTGAGTTCACTAGACTTCCTACAGGAATACTGCTTTCCAATGAATGCACAGAGAAAGGATGTACAAAGTGGATAGTAAGTTGTTAGGTCTGACTTAAGTAACGGTTCAGTTGTCCATAAGTTGAATTTGTTTTCTTTGTCCTTTCCAGTGCACAGTAGTCAACTATAAAGTACATAAATATAGCATTGCTTCTCAGGAACCTAATTCTGAAGCTCTCAAGTGTTGTTTCCCTGTTTCTGCACGAGTTTGACTTCTAACCTTGATCTTAGCACTAAATTTCTTCAGATAAGACCTTAAGATATAGGAGCAGAAGTAGACCATTTGGCCTATTGAGTCTGCTCTGTCATTCAGTCCTGGGCTGATCCAATTCTTCCAGTCATCCAAACTCCCCTGCTTTCACCCCATACCCTTTGACACCCTGGCTAATCAAAAACCTATCTATCTCTGCCTTAAATACACCCAATGACTTGGCCTCCACAGCCGCTTGTGGCAGCAAATTCCACAGATTTACCACCCTCTGACTGAAGTAATTTCTCCGCATCTCAGTTCTAAATGGATGCCCTCCAATCCTGAAGTTGTACCCTCTTGTCCTAGACTCCCCTACCATGGGAAATAACTTTGCCAAATCTAATCTGTTCAGGTCTTTTAACATTCGGAATGTTTCTATGAGATCCTCCCCTCATCCTCCTGAACCCCAGGGAATACAGCCCAAGAGCTGCCAGACGTTCCTCATACGGTAACCTTTTTATTCCTGGAATCATTCTTGTGAATCTTCTCTGAACCCTCTCCAATGTCAGTATATCCTTTCTAAAATAAGGAGCCCAAATCTGGACACAATACTACAAGTGTGGTCTCATGTGTGACTTATAGAGCCTAAACATCACATCCCTGCTCTTATAGTCTATACCTCCAGAAATGGATGCCAACATTGCATTCGCCTTCTTCACAAACTATTCAACCTGCAGGTTAACCTTTAGGGTATCTTGCACAAGTCCCTTTGAATTCTCTCCCCACCTAAATAATAGTCTGTCCGTTTATTTCTTCCATCAAAGTGCGTGACCATACACTTTCCAACATTGTATTTCATTTGCCACTTCTTTGCCCATTTCCCTAAACTATCTAAGTCTCCCTACAGGCTCTCTGTATCCTCAACACTACCCGCTCCTCCACCAATCTTTGTTTCATTGGCAAATTTAGCCACAAATCTATTAATACCGTAGTTCAAATCATTGATGTACATTGTAAAAAGCAGCAGTCCAACACCGACCCCTGTGGAGCTCCACTGGTGACCAGCAGCCAGCCAGAATAGGATCCCTTTATTCCCACTCTCTGTTTTCTGCCGAACCGCCAATGCTCCACCCATGCTAGTAACAATAGCTAGATAGCCATTGACAATTAATCTGACCAGTCTGGTATCACTTAAGATAGGTGGGCATGGAATTGTATCATCCAGTGTTACAGCAAAAAGTTATAGCAGAAAGATATAGCTCTAATGCATTCAAAAACACTTCACAGTACCAGTGACTGGGGTCCAATTCCTGCTGGTTCCTGTAAGGAATTTGTATGTTCTCCCTGTGATTGCATGAGTTTTCTCTGGGCGCTATGGTTTCCTCCCACAGTCCGAAGAGCTAACAGTTGATAGGTTAACCGGTCTTGTAAAATTATCCCACGATTAGGCTAAGGTTACATCCAGGGTTGCTGAGCAGTGCGACTTGAAGGGCCTATTTATAGAGTGGAGTAAATTTATAGAAATTTATAGAGTATTTTCAAACAATCTTTCTGCTTAAGATGTTAATTTTATCTCAAAAACTAGAAGAATATTACTATGAAAAATGCATACTATTGTTCTTTTAATCAGTGAGTTTCTTTCACTTTGAATTTACTTTTTGTCCTTTAACAATGAGTGATTCAACTTAATCATAGCACTTCAGCTACACTTCTGATACAGTCCCATTTGTTACATTCTCCTCATTCTTGCAAATCACAAATTGGAACCCATGGAAGGCTGATACTGATGATAAACGTTCTGTTTTCTTGCCTGCTGTAAGGCGTTTGTCCTATCTCCTGAACCACAGGCTAAGATAACATTTATAGCAACTGTTTCCTGACAGGAAGTGCTGTTTTGACAAATCCATTGCTCTTTTTCTTTTATGCATTTCAGACAAATTAGAAGGAATAACAATTAATAAAGGCATGAAATTTTCATCCAAATAATGTTACCAAAATGACAGGAACAAAAGCATTACATTATGGATTATGCATGTGGCCTTTAAGAAAGAACCATTTACATAACATTCAGAGATGTAGGGTACTTTCATTGCTATTTGGCATTGGCTTCAGCTACTTCAGTGCTATCTGATTTTTTTTCTTGAAACCTAAGTATTTATAATACAAAGAATATACGCCTGCTAGCAATCAAGTCTAGAGAGACTACAGCAACTTGTTATTATAGACTGGATATAAAAGCCTTAACGTATTGGATTTACAGGTTAGCATGTGTGTATGTGTGGGTGTGGGTATAAGGGATGAAAATGGAGGGAGGAGGTGAGGTAAGATATTTTATTTTCCTGTCTACATGATGCAATGACTTCCATTATTGACACATCATTTCAATGTAAATCTTAACATAATTGCTATTTCAATAATCTCAGAAATTCCTGCTGGCAGTTTCTCATTTTAAATTTCTTGCTGCTCATTGTCCAAATAATTAATTAAGTTGGGATTGCACCATAATGAAATCGGGGAATAGGCAAAGAGAGGCCTCAACATGAGATGCACTTTGCGCATGAAGTTCTTTCAATTGGTAAACTGTTCATTGGAACAGATGAGTTGTTACTAAGAAAGTTGATGAAGGCAAGGCAGTGGGTGTTGTCTACATGGACTATAGCAAGGCCTGCATGGAGGTTGGTCAAGGAGGTTCAGTCGCTCGGCATTCAAGCTGAAGTCATAAATTGGATTAGACATTGGCTTCACGAGAGAAAACAGAGAGTTGTAGTAGATAATTGCTTCTCTGACTGGGGGCCTGTAACTAGTGATGTGCCGCAGGGATCGGTGCTGGGTCCGTTGTTGTCTATCATCAATGATCTGGATGATAACGTGGTAAACTGGACGGTAAATTTGTGTATGACACCAAGTTGGAGATGTAGTGGACAGCGAGGAAGACTATCAGAGCTTGCAACTGGATCTGGAGCAGCTGAAAAAATGAGCTGAAAAATGGCAGATGGAATTTAATGCAGAGAAGTACAAGATGTTGCTCTTTTGGAGGACCAAGCAGGGCAGGTCTTACACGGTGAGTTGTAGGGCACTGAGGAGTGTGATAGAACAGGGGGATCTGGGAATACAGATCCATAATTTCCTAAAAGTAGCATCACATGTAGATAGGGTCATAAAGAAAGCTTTTGGCTCAATGCTCTTCATAAGTCAATCCATTGAGTTCACGAATTGGGATGTTATGTTGAAATTGTGTAAGATATCGGTGAGGCCTAATTTGGAGTACTGTGTGCAGTCTTAGTCATCTACCTACATGAAAGATGTAAATAAGATTGAAAGAGTGTAGAGAAAATTTACAAGGATGTTGCTGGGACTTGAGGATTTATAGGGAAAGGTTAGGGCTTGATTTCTTAGAACGTAGAAGATTGAGGGTATAGATAGAGTAAATGCAAGTAGGCTTTTTCCAGTGAGGTTGGGTGAGAATACAACTAGAGGTAATGGGTTAAGGGTTAAAGGTGAAATGTTTAATAGCAACATGAGGGGGACCTTCTTCAATCAGAGGGTGGTGAAAGTGTGGAAAGAGTTACCAGGGCAAGTGGTGGATGCAGATTTGATTTTAACACTTAAGAGAAATTTGGATAGATACATGGTTGAGAGGGGTATGGAGGGCTTATGGCCTGAGTGCAGGTTGCTGGGACTAGGCAGATTAATGGTTCAGCATGGATTAGATGGGTTGAAGAGCCTCTTTCTGTGCTGTTGTACACCCCGACTCTATGACTCTGTGATAGTGTTATTATATGAACATGATGGATTAACAAATTCAAATCATATCAAGTTCAAGTTTAATTATCATTCAACCATATATGAATTCAGCTGAACAAAATAGCATTCCTCTCGGGCCAAGGTGCAAAAAATACACAGCACATTCAAAATAGCTAGCGAAAAAAGATATATAATGCCAACTCTCAAAGTGATATGTCCCGCACATTGATGATACAGTTCCTGGTAACACACAAATGCGTGCAATCCATCCTGTCATTCCACCAATTGAACACAGGAGGGCAGCACTGACAGGAAAGGCCAGCCCCCAACTGAGCATGTACGCCGCGCTACAGCACCTCTGGTGTCTCCTCTTCTGGACTGCAGTAGCAGGCAAACCCTTGATCTGAGGCCTAGTCCTCACTTAGACCGAGGTCACGCTGCTCCCCGGCTGTCTGTGGCAGGAAACAAGGGAAACAAGCCTGTGGCATCTTACATTATCAATTTCCAACAGGGTCTTGCAATCGCAAGAGAAATGTCCAAGACAATCACCCACAGTTACACTGCATGCCACCTTTCCACATCAACTCCGATGCCTTTGGTGCCTTCCTGTAGCAGGCAGCACCTAGTCCAGCACCTCCACCAACAAGCAGCTCACTGATGGAGTAGACCTGCAGTACCTGAAGTTTTTGGGGTCCAGCATTGTTTTGCTATCATAAAATAGACATTTAATAAAGCAACAAGCATCTTTGGTTGGCCCCTTAGAGGCCGCTGCACCCGAATACACCGCCACCTTACCAGAAGATTCAGTGCTGCCCTCGGGTATTGTCTGTGTAGAGTTTTATATGAACATATGTATGAGAACAATCGTAAAGAGATCCAGTACAAAGCCCATCTCTACATAATCACACCTGAAATGTTACATTAATATGGACTGTGGATATGGAACATTGTCTTTTGGTAAAACCCAGTGTAGCAGTTATGAAACATCAGAGTAGAGTAGAAACAGAGCCACTACCCTCAGTAATATCTTCCAGAATCTGGTTATTTGAACTTAGTTATCTGAACACAAGTTAATCTTTTAAGTCTCTGAAACCTCAGTAAGTACTAACCAACCTTGCAAATGCATTATATCTTCAAATAAACTGCATAGAGGATGCAACCCTGTCCTATCATTAAAACAAACAAATGTACACGATATACATAATGCACATACATATAAAACTAATAAACCATGTATTCTGTTCCAAATTAAACATTGCTACAAAATTAATTCTGACTGATTATTCATCTGAGTAAGATATTCAGTAAACCATTTTATTTCATGGAGATATTTTCCTATATTTTGGATAGGCTTCTTTGGGATAATTAGTGATTATTTTTTCTGAACAGTTACACTGCTAGTTTACTACAAGAATACACTGCAAGAATTACATTCATAGTTGCAAAGTGGCATGGGGTGTCAGAGGCTGCGATAATTTTCTCTTTTTTGTGGCTGGTTACTCTGTGAAGTACTGAAGATGACATGTAAACTGAAAAGAAGATGAGAGGTACTGCAGATTTAATATCTAACATAGGAACACAAATTGTATATTGCTTTAGTATTGGCACATGTACCGAGATACCATGAAAATAATTGTTCTGTGTGCCACCCATACAGATAATTTAATCACATCAATACAGTGAAGTGGTACCAGGGCAAACCAATAACAGAAAATAGAATAGAGTGTTACATTAAAAGAGAAGATGCAGTGTAGACAGACAATCAGCTGCAGGACCATAACATGGTAGACTGAGGTCAAGAGTACACTTTACTGTAATTGAGTCAAAGAGAAGTACAGCACAGAAACAGACCCTTCAGTCCATCTAGTCTATGCCAAAACAATTTAAACTGCCTCCCCTAATGTGGTGTACCAGGACCGTAGCTTTCCATATCCGTACTATCCATGTACCTATCCAAACTTCCCTTAACTGTTGAAATCGAGCTTGCATGGACCATCTTCTGGCAGCTCATTGCACACTCTCATGGCCCTCTGAGTTAAGAAGTTTCCCCTCATGGACCCTTTAAACTTCTCACCTTTCACTCTTAGCCCATGAGCTCTGGTTGTAGTCCCACTGAACCTCAGTGGAAAAAAGCCTGCTTTTTTCTATATCCCCCCCCCCCCCCAAAATTTTGTATATCTCTATCAAATCTCCTCTTAATCTTCTATATTCTAAGAATACAGTCCTAACCTGTTCAATCTTTCTTTATACTGTAACTTAGGTCTTCCAGACCCAGCAAGATCCTTATAAGATTTCTCTGTACTCTTTCAACCTTATTTACATCTTTCCTGTAGGTTGGTGACCAAAACTGCACACAATACTCCAAATCGTGTCTCACCATTATCTTATACAACCTCAACATAACATCCCATCTTCTGTACTCAATACTTTGATTTATGAAGGCCAATGTGCTAAAAGCTTTCTTTATGACTATCTATCTGTGATGCTACTTTCAATGAATTATGTACCTGTACTCCCAGATCCCTTTGTTCTATCACACTCCTCAGCCCTATCTCTGTGTAAGATCTACCTACCCTGGTTGGTCCTACTGTAGTGCCAAACCTCACACTTGTCTGCATTAAATTTCAGGCTATTTTTTCAGCTGATGCAGATCTCTCTGAAAGCCATTTTATAATGCAAATTTTAGTAATGAAAGTGTAAATTATATATTTGTATGTTTACACAGTTGACTATGATATTGCTGTGAAAATATTGGAGATACTCATCAAGCCAAGCAGTATCTGTTAGAGAGAGGAACGAAAGTCTTTCTGAAAAATAACCACTCATCATTTGATATAATTCATGAACTTGGAAAGTTTACTAGAATATCAATGTGTAAACGTTTCAGTGCTTCCTTTATGTACAGGTATGTGTAGTGAATTCACCTTTGCCTTTGCAGAAGTCATTGGATAAAGAACAAAAATGAAGGAACTTCCATGGAGATAACTCATTGCTCTTCTTCTAATGGGTGCCCTGAGATCACATGAGAAAGCAGAAGGATACTCAATTTAATGCTTCTTCCAAGGCACAGATTTTCTGACAATGCAAAGGCTCCCCTGAACATGCACTTACCTTTATCCAGAATATACCAGGTTAAACACATTAGCAATTCAGTCAGCAGAGGCTCAGGCTAATTTTTAAGTAAACTGAGATTTTGGGCAGGGTTCAACAATGAATTCACTAAGTGCCAGCTGTGATTTCTCATCTACTGAAGAGAATAAGTGACATCTAAAACATAACATCATTCTTTTAGGAGCTCCATAAACATCTTTACTATTTCCTCTGTGATAAATGTCTGTGTGATTAATAAAACTGATAGTACGAACTGCCAAAGGCAAGAGGTTTTGTTGATACAGAATCCTTGGAGACTTCAGTGTGTTTGCCTTTTTGTATTTCAGATTAACTGCAACTGGAACCTCTAGTACTTCAGCTTAACTGTCATAAGAAATAAGAAATAGAAGCTAGAATGGGTCATGTTTAAGCCACTAATGACATAATAGGCAGTAAGGAAAGTAATTTGTTACTTGCAGTGAACCCCTCATTTGAAAAATGTTGGGATAATAATGGAAGTAAGAAAATAAGAAAGAGAAGCAAGATTAGGCCTCTGGCACATCTGGCTTACTTCACCTTTCAATAATAGCATGGCTCATCTGGACTTGGATTCAGCTCCACTTTCTTGCTTGTGCCCCAATACCCCTAACTTCCCTATAGAAAAAAACCCTGTTCATTTTGGCCTTGATTATACTCAATGATTCAGCCCCCCCCCCCCCCCCCCATTGCTCCATGAAGTTTAGAATCTGAAATATTTACCACACTTTGAGAGAAGATTTGCACATCTCGGGGAAGAAGTTTGGTATGGACTTTAGAGTTTGCAAACTCGCCACATTCAATTCAGAACAGTATCTGTCTTTTTTTTCTATTCTATATATTAATTGTAGTTTATCAAAACATAATTATACTATTAGGTTATGTTTATTTAAAGTATTTTTAAAAATAAAATCTCAAAATGAATACACTTTAATTAAATTTGCTAATTGTAAATATACCTTGTGCTTGCCATGATTTCTGCATATTTACGGAATCAAACTGCCAAGTACTTAAAACATAAATGTGAATACCTCTGTAGAAGATTGGGGTTGTCTGTAAAAACTTTATTCAACTCGGAATACTAGAGACTTGAGGCTTCCATTGGTCATGGTGGACCATGGATGTTGCATCCTAGGTGTCCGTATATACATAGGTCAATACGCAAGACAGGGCAGTATGATATGGAGAGCGAGCTGTTGCCCATGCAGTAAGCTCCTCCTCTCCACGCAACTGATAAATCCAAAGGAAAGGCAGCGACTGGCACAATTTGGCACCAGTGGTATCAGAGGAGTTACCAGTCAGTGTTGAACTCAATGGATTTCTGTGTTAGCGACTTCAGCTCCAGATTTTTCTCAGGATTTACTCCCAAAGCCTTCTCCATGAGCTGGTATATCCGCAAGGCAACGGAATTTGAGATCAGAGTTTTCCTTCTCCTAGATGAGCTGTCAACCATGGTTGATGAGCTCCACCTGCCCAAAGCAACTGGTTTTGAGGCACCAGTAAGCCACCTTTGCCCTTTCTTCTGTCAGTAGAAATGGTTCTGTGATGCTTAGCAACGAAGCCACACATGAAGGCCAGGAGGTGGACTTGGTTGTCAGGGACTATTTGAGAAGCATGCCACTGGGAGCATTTACTAGGTGGTGGGAGCTTATCCCCACTACACCACTCCCTCCCCTCCGGCTATTACAAACCTTAAGGAAGTAGAGACTGATTTGTTATTTCTACATGCCCTTTTCTCACATGTTCATTTTTGGAATATGGTTATCATTGACAATACCAGCATTTACTGGGCATCCCTAACTTACCTTGAGAAAGTGGTGATGGGCCATCTCCTTGATCCACTGCAATCCTTCTTGTGAGCATCCTCCAACAATGACCTTGGGTTGGGAGTTCTAGCATCTGGTTCCAACTATGATGAAGGAACACACACAAAATGCTGGAAGAACTCAGCAGGCCAGGCAGCATCTATGGGAAAAAAGTACAGTTGACATTTCAGGCTGAGAACCTTCGGCAGGACTGGAGGAAAAAAGATGAAGAAACAACAGTTTATTTCCAAGGGGACCATTGAATAGTTTTATAATATTGGGATAGAAGCTGTCCTTCAGCCTGGTGGTATGTGCTTTCAGGCTTTTGTATCTTCTGCCCAATGAGAGGGTAGAACAGAGAGAATCTCCAGGGTGGGTGGGGTCTATGATTATGTTGACTTCTTTACCGAGACAGTGAGAAGTGTAGACAGTGTTGGTGGAGGGGTGGCTGGTTTTAATGATATGCTGTATTGTGTCCACAACTCACTGCAGTTTCTTGCAGTCTCAGGAAAGAATGCATTCTATGGTGCATCTATAAAATTGGTGAGGGTGAATAGGGACATGCCAAATTTCTTTAACTTGAATCCTTGAAGAAGTGGAGGCACTGGTGTGTTCTCTTGGCCGTGGTGTCTATGTGATTAGTCTACTTGGTCTAAGATACTCCACTGACAATCCTGCAGTGATGTTCAGTGGCTGCAATGATTGACTTCCAACAATCGCAGCTATTTAGCGTAGCTATGACTTTAACCATTGGAGTATTTTCCCTTCAATGCCAATTGACTTTAGTTTCACCCAAGCTCATTGATTCCACTCGGTCAAATACTGCCTTAATGTCAAGAGGAATCACTCACACCTCACTTTTGAAAATGCATTCAAGTTTAATTTATTATGTGCTAGATTTTCTGAAAGATTTCATGTGTGGAAATGAACTTGTAAAATGGACATTCCTGGGATTTACATCAAGATTCTTGGTATTGCCACTTAATTTAACAAACAAGAAATCATTCTTCTCTGTTCATATAAACTTCTCGTTGGCAAAGGAGATTTAAAAAATCTTATGGTGATGTATCGGTGACATATTTGCATTTCAATTAAACAGTGCTACTGTTTATGTTTCTATGAAATGTTTAAACAAAACTTTGTACTTCAGGGTGGCCAACTTGATCATATTACTATGAGGGCACAATAATTTCCCTACAGCCTTAACTTTTCAAGCTAGATTTTTGGCAGTAATGCATTTGCAGTTAGCTTGCGGAATATCAAAGGACCAAAGTTGATTGTAAAGTTAATGTTGTGTTCAAATGATACTATCAGAACCAGTATCATTGCGTATGTGTAAAGGTAGGGAACCAAACTGTATCTTCATTTGGGCTATCTGCAGATCAACCAACTTGCACGAAGCATGAAGAAAATTTTCAAATTTGAGGATAACGTATCAAGAACTGGATAATATGAGAAACATAAGTTCAGGGAAAAAGACTTGCATTCAGCCCATGACATCTATCTGCAGTTCGGGAAAGATTTGATGTCATGTACAATTTCATGCTCTGAATTTCTAGATAGTCACAACTGATGAGTGGTAATAAAATTAATGGGCCAGTGTTTCTTCTGATTTCGCAGATAGTGATTTGAGTAGAATATCAAGCGAATCGCTATTATTGAAAAGAAAAATGAGATCTGCTGACCCAAACAGTTGTGGAATATCCAAACCGAAATTTAATTTAAGATCCCTTCAATCACTATGTTCTAATGGGATATTTAACATAATGGGAGGAGCTAGGAGGAGAATTATTATGGTGGCAGCAGATATTGGGAGATTGACCTCTCTCATATTCTAATCTGTCAAAGGAAGATGGTCTTGTGGAACTCTGTTGCATTTGCCTGATACTTTCCCCAGCAGTTCAAGATGGATTTGGAAATATTTGCAATATCTCATTGTCAACTGCCCTCTGTTGTACAAAAAAGATGTTCGCTGAAACTTCTAAGTTGGCTAATCGTGCCAGCTGACTCACAATGTGCAGATTTTGCAACTAAACCAAATTACTGGGCTTGGATTATGCTATGGCACTCAGAATGATGGTTGACACTGCATGGGGTGGTGTGGCCGTCCCCTGATCGGTAAGTACTACCTCAGCTGTGCCAGAGAGGTGTGGAGGTGAACGTTGTGCAATGCCCTGTGAACACACAGTGAGATTTGCATTTCAAACTGTTGTCATTGTTATATGCATGAGCTTCAGTGGGGTGTTCGACTGAGTCACCAGATCAGTTTGGTAGAGATAAGTTATTTTGTCATTGACCAATACCTAAGGCACGTGGTGAAATAAAGATATAGATTCACAGGCCCTGATTACTCATTTTGGTATTGTGGATGGGATCCTCAATTTCATTCTGCACAAATGTCTGTGCCAAGTTGCTATGGACTTCTTTGCTCTCCTTGCAGTAAATCCAGGCTTGCTGACAGACTTCACTTCAATTCTGCATACCTATCAACCTACCCTATCAACTTGTGTGTCTTAACTTTCCCTTGAGCTAGCTTTTCTGTGAGCCTAGACTCCTGTCCTGAGTAAAAGGTACTTATACATGGTGGCTGCCCCATGTGTGTTGCTGCTATCCTCTGAATTGCAGCCTCCGTAATGATGGCTATGAGTGTGAGACCAAGTGATGAGGTAAGAGTGGGCAACAGAAAAAGAGGAAAGGGGGAGGGTGAGAAATTACCAAAAGATAGAGAAATCAACATTCATGCCATCAGATTAGAGTCTAACCAGATGGAATGTGAGGTGTTACTCCTCCAGCCTGAGAGTGGACTCATCGTAGTAGTCAAGGAGTCCATGGACCGACATGTTGGAATGGGGACTGGAATTACCATGGTTAGCCACTGCTTGTTGCAGACAAGGTGAGGGTGCTCCACGAAAAGATCGGGAGCACAGGATAGAGTAGATGACACTGACAGACTCACAGGTGAAGTGTTGCCTCACCTACGGGCCCTGAAAGGAGGAGCTGAATGAGCGGGTGTAGCTCTTATTTTGATTGCATGAAGTGAGAACATCTGAACCCTGTGTGTATTTTGCCAGATGGAACGAGTTGCTAGGTGGGTGATGGACAGTATGGTGTTGCTGGCATCATGGTAGGAATACTGTCAAAGAGTCATAGAGCCCTACAGCTTAAATATTGGTGATGATGCCCTTGCTCAGAGATTCTGAGTGCTAGCAGCTTGAAGTGAAATGTGAAACTTATAACTTATAGCAGGTATGCCTGATCTAGTCCAAAATATCCAAGTGCAACTCAGTTGAAGAACTGTTGCTTCCAGGCATTTTACTTGCTTTGAAAGAAAGGGTGAACCTTGTCAGCTCATTAAGAGTTAATGGGTAGTCCCGAGGCTCTACTTACTGTCATCGAAAACCTCCTCAATAGTGGATGTGTTTTTGGAGAGATTGTGCTGCCCCTGGACTTCGAATAGTAAAGCTCATCTGAAAAGGATTTGCAGATCCTGAATATCTCGGGCCTTGAGAATATTATTGAGCTGTTCCTTCACCTCTGTGTCCTGGCTACCTCCCCTTTAGTTTTCAGTCCTGTTGAAGAGTTGTGACTCAAAAAGTCAATTGTTAATTTTCCTCCACTGACCCAGTGAGTTCCTTGCTGCTCCATCTTGAAGCACTTTCTTAAGATACCTCTAAACAGACAGACAATTGAATGATTTGAGTTGTAGTCACTGGAGCTGTTCAGGGCTCAACTGAAGAACATGAGAGACCTCAACTGGAGAAGATGTTCTGAAATGCATCTTGCATTTCAGTATCCCCTGTACTACCCTGACACTCACAAGTATATTCAACTACTGATTTGCCCCATTACTCATGCTGGTGGATTCTAATTCTTACCTGCACATTCATCATGCCAATAACTGTTGATCGTTAGCCTATTTTGTACTTCTAGCAATCATCACAGAGGTTGAAATATACAGTGAAATGTTTTGCAAGGGTTGCCAACATTTCCATATGCAGTCACCCACTTGTAAATAGTCAAACCTTCCGATAGATGTGCATGCTGCCTGCGCATTTCCACCTTCGTAAGGTCAGATATGATGCTGAGATACATCCAAGGATGTGCTGAGACACATAATCAGTGATGTAACCTGGACAATTGGGTGCTTCAGGTCTTTTAATATCAGACACTCTCGCGAGGCAGCCAGGGTTGATCAGGCCCCAGCTTGTGTCCTAGCAGCACTGGATCACGGGTCACACCTCTTTGATCCATTGTCATCTCGAGACTTGCCCAGCAGACCCTGTGATGGTCCTTATGGCTCTTCTCTTTGCAGCCCCTGTAGCTCCAAGGAGAGAACAAGTTCTGAAGAGCAAGCAGCCAGCAAAACCTTTACAACCCACCTCTACAGGCTCGCATCATGTTCTGTCTCCGGCTCCTGGTATTTGGTTTCTTATGCTTAAACGTCTCCTCAATCTGGTCTTACCAAGGCATTGCCAGTTCTACATGACCACCTATTTGAGGTATCTGACAGAATGACCATGTCAGGCCTCTAAAACTTGTTCACACTATGTAAATGGATTTTAACTGATATTCTCTGCATATTAACAGTTGGGCAGATAATCTACTGCCCAAATATTGCCTGACTAACAAATTCTTGACAGTAAATCTACCAATTTAGAACCTGGTGCTTTTGAGAAAGTTATTGACAAGGCAGTACAAAGAAAGGTTTGAATGCAGGGTGGCTGAGAATTTGAAGTAAGCAAGTGCTTCTCAATTGAATATATCCAGTTTATCTTTCATTTTCAAATCTCTCATACCCATGTGCAGAGATTTGACTGAACTTAAGGTGTGCTCAGTCGAGGCATGATTCATCCTGTACCAGCTGTGTGGAAGAACAGATTTCACTTTACTGAGAAAAGAATGTGGTGCAGAGAATCTGCCTGAAGTGAATTTGTTTGGGGCTGCATAGCCCAGTAAATAAGCATGGAATCTGCTCTTAAGGGGCTATTGCATTTCATTAAATAGGAGAGGATTTTTTGTTGTGGTAAACTCTGTGCATGTGAAAAAAACATTAGTCTGTTTAAGAAAATTGGTCACAAATAAATGCCAGGGAGATGCAAGTAGCTGCCCTTGATATCAAAGAAACATGCAATTAAGTCTAGCACTGAGATATACCAGAAAAATAAGTCAAAGAAGATCAAAGGAAAATTCCTTCTGAGTTGCAGCAAACCTTGAAATTACAGAAGTTAGTCATGGTGATGAGGCCATCCATCATAGCCCTACTTCAATGCTGCAGGAGTTCCAAAGAAATTCCTTCTCAGCTGTAGTCACAGAGTCATAGAGAGATACAGCATAGAAACAGGCCTTTGTCCATGCCAAGTGTCAACCACTAATTTATTCTGATGTTATTTTCATTTGTTCCACGTTCTCTTCAACTCCACATGGCATCTACCCACTTACTTACACACTGGTGACAATTCAGTGCCCATTTAACTTACCAACCCGAGTGTCTCTAGGTTGTGGAAGGAAACTGTTCAAAGGTAGAGTGTACACACGAGGAAATCTGCAGATGCTGGAAATTCAAACAACACACACAAAATGCTGGTGGAACACAGCAGGCCAGGCAGCATCTATAAGGAGAAGCACTGTCAACGTTTCGGGCCAAGACCCTTTGTCAGGACTAACTGAAAGTAAAGATAGTAAGAGATTTGAAAGTAGTGGGGGGAGGGGGAAATGAAAAATGATAGGAGAAGACCGGAGGGGGTGGGATGAAGCTAAGAGCTGGAAAGGTGATTGGCAAAAGTGATACAGAGCTGGAGAAGGGAAAGGATCATGGGATGGGAGGCCTTGGGAGAAAGAAAGGGGGAGGGGGGAGTACCAGAGGGAGATGGAGAACAGGCAGAGAGAGAGAAAAAAAACAAACAACTAAGTATGTTAGGGATGGGGTAAGAAGGGGAGGAGGTGCATTAACGGAAGTTAGAGAAGTCAATGTTCATGCCATCAGGTTGGAGGCTACCCAGCCGGTATATAAGGTATTGTTCCTCCAACCTGAGTATGGCTTCATCTTGACAGTAGAGGAGGGCATGGATAGACATATCAGAATGGGAATGGGACGTGGAATTAAAATGTGTGGCCACTGGGAGATCCTGCTTTCTCTGGCGGACAGAGCATAGGTGTTCAGCGAAACGGTCTCCCAGTCTGCGTCAGGTCTCACCAATATATAAAAGGCCACACCGGGAGCACTGGACGCAGTATACCATACCAGCCGACTCACAGGTGAAGTGTCGCCTCACCTGGAAGGACTGTCTGGGGCCCTGAATGGTGGTGAGGGAGGAAGTGTAAGGGCAGGTGTAGCACTTGTTCCGTTTACAAGGATAAGTGCCAGGAGGGAGATCGGTGGGAAGGGATGGGGGGGGGGGGGATGAGTGGACAAGGGAGTTGCGTAGGGAGCGATCCCTGTGGAAAGCAGAAAGAGGGAGGGAGGGAAAGATGTGCTTGGTAGTGGGATCCCGTTGGAGGTGGCGGAAGTTACGGAGAATTATACGTTGGACCTGGAGGCTGGTGGGGTGGTAGGTGAGGACAAGGGGAACTCTATCCCGAGTGGAGTGGCGGGCAGATGGGGTGAGGGCAGATGTGCGGGAAATGGGAGAGATGCGTTTCAGAGCAGAGTTGATGGTGGAAGAAGGGAAGCCCCTTTGTTTAAAAAAGGAAGACATCTCCTTCATCCTGGAATGAAAAGTCTCATCCTGAGAGCAGATGCGGCGGAGACGGAGGAATTGTGAGAAGGGGATAGCATTTTTGCAAGAGACAGGGTGGGAAGAGGAATAGTCCAGGTAGCTGTGAGAGTCTGTAGGCTTATAGTATAGTACTTATACTGTATATATAGGCTTATAGTATAGTACAGGTAGAGTGTACAAGTTCTGTACCGGCAGTACTCAAGGTCAGTGTTGGGTCTAGGTCACTTGTGCCCTGAGGCAGTGGCACAACTAGCTTGTGCGCCCTTCATCATATTGGCAAGAATGGAGCTGCCCACTAACTCTCCTGTTATTGGCTGCCTCCACAACTCTCGAGTCACAGGTTGCTGCCAATAAAACCACATCAGGTCGGAGCAGGAGACGGAACCGGACCCACACTGTGTACCTACTACATGTTATACAGCCGCAACTCAGCAGCTCATCAACATTACACTTATAGCACCTGACCTCCAACACACAGTGAAAGATGAGAGTCAAATTATCAGCAGGAGGCTGTCACATCTGAGCTTTCATTCAAATGAACTGGATGAAATCTGACATTACTCTGTCATAGCTAAAGCACTATTGACAGCTTGAATGAAAGCTAAGATGATGATGAATTGAACCTCCCAATTTTGTCGGATAGGGAAATTAAAGAGGAAGAAATCTGGAGTGCTTTTAAGTATTGAATAATGTACATGTTTTTTACTGCTACAGAACTGTCTGACCACCAAGGGGTAGCATAGTGGATATGTGTTTTACAGCATACAAAATCTGCTTTTGCTTTTAATTTTCCTGTAATTATCATTTCTCATGTGCTCTGTGTGGGCTTCTGGCCAAACTATTGAAATAAACCGTATTAGATTGAAAGTATAAACAATGAATTAACAGAAACTTGGTGGAGTGCTTGTAGCAAACAGATTTTATAGTGTGAGACAAATAAACTGAAGTAACTAGGGACCAAGATTTTCTCTGATTGAGTCATATTAAATGTCCATCATTTTTCCCAAAATTGGAAATCTGTCAATGCAGCTGTGGGTTTGAAACATGCCAATCTTAAGAATGCAATAATGTTAACAGAAGCTAAAAGCATAAATGTCAATCACAAGATTATGTGGAGAATTTGGGTCTCACTTTGTATGTTCATCAAGCACCAAATGTATCCACTTGTTATAACAATAAACTGCTGCAGATGCTGGAAATGTTATAAAGTGGAAATCACTGGAAGTACTCAGCAGGTCAGACAGCAGAGAGGTGAGAGAAGCAAAGTTGGTGGCATAGAAATTCATACAAACAACTTCAAAACCAAAGCATTGTCCTGCTGAAAAGTGGTTTAGTCTGGAACTGGGCTGGAATTGACAATTTTACACACACACACCTCTATGTGTTCCTGAGCCCATTGGGAAATTTGACCTCTGATTTTGTTTGCTTTTATATCGGCATAGCAACATAGCAGTTAGGAGAACTGTATATAGTGCCAGTGATCGGAGTTCAGTTTCTGCCACCATCTGTACGTGCTCCCCTTAACTCTGTGGGTTTCCGCCCACGTTCAAAAGATGTACAGTTAGTAAGGGTTAATATAGTGTGGCCACGTTATGTTGGCATCGGAAACATCGTGATACTTGCGGGCTGCCCCAGCACATCTAAAGACTGTGTTGGTCATTGAAGCAAAGCAATGCATTTCACTGTTCATTTTGGTGTAGCGTACATGCAACAAATAAAGCTAAACTTTACTTTTTCTCCTGCATGGAATCACATCACACCTATTGCTACCAGCAGCACAAGGCACAAATTCAATCTCAGTGATCAGAAAATTATAGTTTTTATTTACTTAGAGAACAACCAGTTTTTTACTCATCCTTTCACCTCTGAAATGGTACTCACTTTCAGGTTCCTAGGGTCAGGATCCATCTGCTGCTGCCGATCTCTGCCACATCTTGCAACTGCTCACTAATGCAATGAGAAGCCATTTACACTTCAAACTCAAGAGGATTAATCTACTCTTCTTTCAACCCATAGGAGCAGCCAGAGTGCAGGTGCTTATTTTGCTGCATTGCAGATTTTTCCAAAGATTGACCATTCATTGACTTTGGTCATATTCTTTCAAACACTTCCCCGTCAATCTATTGCCAGGAGAGCCTGGCTATGGTCCTCAAAAATCTCCATAGTCCCTACACAAAAAGACAATGCCATCAAGAAGGCTGCTGGCCTGTCACTGATATCTGCTGGTCTCACTGATATCTTGGGTGGGGGGGGGGGCAGTCTTCCTCCCTATTCCCGTTAGTAGAATATCAATTAATTCTGTAGTAATACCTTCTTGTAGTTGGAACCGTATTGCATCTTTTGTTGATTTTTGCTTTTAGAGCTACCTGCAGAGTACACAACCACTGTTCTAGATGCCAACAATTGCAGGAATTTGTAAAGCTTTTGCAGGGAACATTCAATGAAAGTGACCAGGAAATCCAACATACTCTTTCAGTGAAATGAAAATCCTGATTTTATGCAACCTTCTTCAGCAGGATTAGGGTGACTGCAAAGCTGCTTTAAAAGAGACTAATACAATTTCCAGCCTAAAGTCTTAGCATTTTTGAACTTCCATCAAAACTCAGAACAAACCTTTTTTTACAGGATTGATTGATCATTCTGTTAACTTGGCAGGTGACTGAAAACAATCGTGTATTCTGTTGATACATTTCTACATAACTGCTGCAGCAGTCAAAGATGTTCTGCTGCATTGGGGCTAGAAAATGGTTATTCATAAGTTTGAGGATCTTACAATTATTTTGTAGTTTTATCAACCCACATCATGATGGATATGGCAGAGTTTGTCATTAAAACATTCATTATAATTGATATTTGTACCCAGCTGGAAGCCCGAGAAGAATTTATTCGTAAACTACACAAGTATCCAATCATCTATGTCTCTTAGTTCTTCCACAATTACAGTTGTATAATTCGTTCTAAATCTATATAGTTGTTTAGATTTCGTTCTTGTGATTTTTTTTTAATATACATTGCGTGCTACAGTTCCTTACCAGCTAACAAGCACCTGTCTTGTATACTGCCAATACGAACAGGCATTAAGGGGATTGGCAGTATGGGCTTTGCCAGTTGCTGAGGGGCTGTAAGCATGTTCTACCATGTGGGTACTCAGGTTTATGGCTGCGTTTCTGACTTGCAAATTGTTTGGGTTATGAACAGTTCACAGGAACAGAATCCTGCTGTATCCTGGGGAGAACCTGTAGTTGTATATTATGAATGCAAGGAGTGAAAAATTGTGCAAGTGTACTTAGCAGCTAGTATAGTAGGATTCAGCTTACAACAGGGATTCAGATTTCCTCAATTTTGTCCATTCAAACTGGATTAGCTTGTGGTGTCCCGAACTGTTATTCTAAGGAAATGCTATCCACATGGGAAGAAATTCTGTTGCATTCATGCTGAAACAAAAGGTGACTCTCAGCACTTAGAAGAGTCATCAGTCTGAATCATTTCCTTTGCTTCATCCATTTCAACATGACTCTTAAAATACATCAGAATCAAGACATCCATCCCTCAGATTTCAATGGGCATCTAATTTCTGAGGTTCCAATTGACTAATTATTATAATAATTATCAGTGAGCAAGTACCCCATTTCCAAAGGAATTCACAGTTAATATGTATCCATTTTTGATAAAATGAAGGTATCAAGAGTACATAGATAAAACTGCCTAAAATCCAATACCTCAGTGTTTAGATTGAAAATTTAAGTACATATTTAAATAATGATCACAACTTTGCAGAAGAGTTGTGCACTTTTTAAATTTTATTAAGCTTATAAAATGTAAGCAGGCGGCATAATGACATGTGAAACCATAGAGCTTCATAATGTATATCATTTACAGGGATCATTTGGGTTTTGATGTCAAACTCATAAAGCCAGACTGATGAACTGTCAAAACTCTGCAGGATAAGGAATCTAAAGCCTGGGAAACTATTGCTGGAAAGAATAAAATTTCAACTCTGTGGCAATTTCTTGTAATACAAAAGCACTCTTTAATCTTTTTTGAAGTTCTTGATTACCAGATATGCAGGCACCTGTTTAGAGCCCAGAAGCTGATGTAAGTCAAGTGACCTATATGTAAGACAAATGTTTGATACTACAATTTTTGTTTTAATGGTTTAATACTCATAGTTCTATAACATTTTGTTTTGATAGTTCTGTTAAATAACTAAATATTTTATACATTTCCCTAGCACTGAGATTAATTTTCATTGCATTTTATACAGTATTGATCCTAAATATGAGCAAGTGACTACATTGTCTACTGAAAATATCTTATATGTTGCACCCAGTGGGTGGCTCATTAAGGGTGATACCATAGAATGTCAAGAGCAGATGGCTAATCTTTCTCTTGTTGGAGATGGTTGTTGTCTATGTGACACGAGTGTTGTTTACAACTTACCAGCCCTTGCCCGAATGCAACCACATTAGCCTCAGACGAGTTGCAAATGGAAATAATCGTTGTGCGATCATCAGCCTAGTGTTACAGGAATGAAGTATGAAGAACTTTACGGTAAGTCTTTTTTCTTTGAAGTGTTTTGTTGGGAGGAATAAAATATTGTGGTGAGCATTCGGTCCATGGTGACAGACAAAAAGAGCTAGTTTATCTCAACTGCCGGTTTAACTGTGACAAACGCAGTAACAGATGAGCACCAACCGCATCACCTTGGTGTAGAACTCCTGGGGGACACCCAGCTGCAGGACATGTCTGTCACCGTCAGAAAACTACCTTCACCTGAACAACAACCCGTCACAACCCATCTCACACCTCCAGCATGCCCCACTGAGAGTATAGGGCTTTTGTCTCTGGATCCAGGGAGGAGACTTCTGCCCACACTCAGCCATCCCCTTACCCGGGCTAGCACGGGATCATTCCTGCTCAATGCATAGTTGTTGGTGGTCAATGGTGGGGAGGTCTGCCTTGCCACTGATGCCACCTGAAGCTCTGCCACTGCCCCTTGTCTCTGGCTCTGCTGTGAAGGGCAGCCCTTCCTGGGCTGTGGGAGTGAAACGGAGGTAGCCGTTCTGAGCACAGTGGTGGAGATTTGCTGTGAATGCCCCCAGGTTTTCTCTCACCCAGCCCCACCTACTGCCCAGTTCACCCCTCACTGCTTCCTCCAAAGTTCTGTGGCTGAAGTGCGGCGACAAGGACTCTGTAGTCATACTGCTTAGGCAGCATTAGGTCAAGGAGGTCCCTCACGGCGACCCCTCCTGCACCAGGGCAAGGTTCTTGGGAGTCCTCGTGCAGGATACCCTTAAGGTTAACCTCCATGTTGAGTCAGTGGTGAAGAAGGCAAATGCAATGTTGGCATTCATTTCTAGAGGAATAGAGTATAGGAGCAGGGATGTGATGTTGAGGCTCTATAAGGCACTGGTAATACCTCACTTGGAATACTGTGTGCAGTTTTTTGGGCTCCTTATTTAAGAACTGATGTGCTGACATTGGAGAGGGTTCAGAGAAGATTCACTAGAATGATTCCGGGAATGAGAGGGTTAACATATGAGGAACGTTTGACCGCTCTTGGACTGTACTCCTTGGAGTTTAGAAGAATGAGGGGGGACCTCATAGAAACATTTTGAATGTTGAAAGGCATGGACAGAGTGGATGTGGCAAAGTTGTTTGCCATGGTGGGGGAGTCTAATACGAGAGGACATGACCTGAGGATTGCAGGGCGCCCATTCAGAACAGAGATGCAAAAAAAATTTTTAGCCAGATGGTGGTGAATCTATGGAATTTGTTGCCATGGGCAGCAGTGGAGGCCAAGTCATTGGGGGTATTTAAGGCAGAGATTGATAGGTATCTGAGTAGTCAGGGCATCCAAGGTTATGGTGAGGGGGGGGGGGAATGGGACTAAAGGGGAGGTTGGATCGGCTCATGATGAAATGACCTAGTAGATTCGATGGGCCGAATGGCCGACTTCTGCTCCTTTGTCTTATTGTCTTATGGGTCATCACCATCTCGGTGGGGCTCCACCTGTTGTGCCATGTGGCAAGTTTGGCTCGCGCCAGGTAAGGCTCCAGGCAGTCAGTACCTTTGTACCTGGGAAGCTTTAGGATGGACCTGCTGCCGTTAATTACTGGGGCTCATTAGTCTTCCTCTTTCTCTGACGGCATTGGCGGTACCTACCACGTTACTCGTCCTCACATGGCTGCGGTAGTTTGAGTTTCCTAGCACAGACGCATGGGAGCGGGCGACGCACTCCACTGGGTTGGGGAGCCTTGTGCTCATTGGGGTTTCCTGGAAAGGCACGATGCTCGATTCCCATTCTCTGTCTGGGTCAGCGGTGTCCCATCTTCGGGTGCCTGGTCTGGGGGTGCAAGGAAGGCATACCACCAGGTCCCTCAACTGCTGCGCAGGTTGACTCTATGGTTAAGAAGGCATACGGTGTATTGGCCTTCATCAACCGTGGGACTGAATTCAAGAGCCGAGAGCTATATAGGACTTGGTCAGAGCCCCCTTGGAGTACTCTGCTCGGTTGTTGTCACCTCACTACAGGAAGGATGTGGAAACTATAGAAAGGGTGCAGAAGAGATTTACAAGGATGTTGCCTGGATTGGGGAGCATGCCTTATGAGAATAGGTTGAGTGAACTTGGCCTTTTCTCCTTGGAGCGACGGAGGATGAGAGGTGGCCTGATAGAGGTGTATAAGATGATAAGAAGCATTGATCATGTGGATAGTCAGAGACTTTTTCCCAGGATGCTAACACGAGAGGACACAGTTTTAAAATGCTTGGAAGTAGGTACAGAAGAGACGTCAGTGGTAAGTTTTTTTTACACAGAGAGTGGTGAGTGTGTGGAATGGGCTGCCAGTGGTGGTAATGGAGGTGGATACGACAGAGTCTTTTAAGAGACTCTTGGATAGGTACATGGAGTTTAGAAAAATGGAGGGCTTTAGGTAACCCTAGGTAATTTCTAAAGTAAGTATATGTTTGGCACAGCATTGTGGGTCAAAGGGCCTGTATTGTGCTGTAGGTTTTCTATGTTTATTCCCCAGGTCTTAAGACGCTCCATCATAATTCATCACCTTCTACCTTGGGCCACGAACTTATCAATCACCCCAATGAGTTATTAACTTCAAACTTTCTGCATAATCACTCAAAGAGTTGAACTGCATGTGCATGTAACGAGAGCTGTATAACTCATCTCCGTCTACCCAAGGCCACAAACTTATCAATCACCCTTGCTGTGGACGCTGTCAGGAGGTGCAAGATCCATAAGCTCCACGACCGCTGGACTAAGTGTGTAAATGTAGGAGGGGACTATGTTGAAAAATAAATGTGCTAGGTTTTCCAAAATTGACTCCTTTTACCTTAGGCCACGACCGTATCAATCACCCCTCGTACATTCTGATTAGACCAATGGCATTGTATCTGGACAAAATAGCATGGGTTCAGAGTTGTTCAAGGGAATTTGGGTTGGATATTATGGTTGGTTGTTTTCATAGTTATGCTTCGTGAGCAATCATTTTAATATATTAAAGTTGGAACATAAGCCATTTAAGAAAGATTAAGAATAAATCATGAGAAAATAACAGAGTAGTATTACAGAAGGCGAAGGACAAAGGAAACTGCAGGATTCTCGGTCATTTGCTGGAACTTCAGAGGAGCTGCTGTGCAGAGGCTAGTAAAATTCAGACAAGCTGTGACATCAAATGCAATAGTTAATAAAACTCCTGCATACCATTTGTTTATAAGAAAGAATGTTATTACTGGTTCATATAACCTCTTAGTTATACTAACAATTCACAAAAGTGAAAACGCAAAGTTATCATATGCAGACCTTTAACCTCAAACGGCTTCCTGAATCTAACAAGCAAACCCCCCCAAATAAAACCGAAAGAAATTCCTTATAAGTTTTCCAAAGATAGCAGTGTGAAACCTTAAACCAGCAAAAAAGAAATTGTGAAAATGGTTAGATGACATTTCTCCTTGGCTTTTGGAGGTGTTGATTTTCTCCTGCCAAATGAGTTAGCAATAATGTCAATCACATTAAAATAAACATGCTGAAATATTCAATTACAGGATGCTCATTTTATTTTGCTTCCATCATTGGGTCATTTCCTGTCATAATAGCATCCTGTATCAATATGGAACTTATGTCCTCTGAATCCCCATTCCTTTCTCTCCCACCAACTCCTGACCCATGTAGATACCAGCCCATATCCCCAGCAACCCTATCGAGTTGGTACCGATGTCTAGGTCTCTGTCTCTTCTCTTTATTCCCTAACCTCAGCCTGTGTGGATACTGGTCTCCATCCTATTCTCCCAGAATAAATAACAGCTCCTATCCTTACACCCTCCGTAGATATCATATCCCAACCCCTCTCGCAGATACTAGTCCCTAATTCCTCATCAACTCTGTAGATACTGGTTCCCAATAGCCTCTTCATTTACTGCCAGTCTGTAATTCACTGGGATTAATGCTAGTCTTCTGTCTTGTTTCCTTGACTCTTCCACCTCACTTCTCTTGCAACATCCCCTTGCCCACATTTTCTAATCCAAGCTCCCGTGACAACCTACTTCCTCCCACTCCAGATGGACCTGGAATTGCAGCCTCTGTGAGGAATACTGAATGCACATTTTGTTTCTGAAAATGCAGAATGCTGGTGACTTACACCTGAAATCTCAGGCTTTTAGCCTCCGACACATGCAAGGTTTTCATTGGAGGTCACCATTGTCCCACTGCTGCTCCTTTGAGTTCACTGCAGCTTCACAAGATCATCAAAATAAACTCACGTTAGAAATGCATTTCAGGGCTTTCCCACAGAGGTGGCATGTTGGTGCACTTAATAGAACCACTACCTGACATTATCAGAGGCCGGAGTTCAATCCTGCCTATGGGTGCTCTCTGTGTGGATTTTCTTACTGTGGACAGTTGGATTTCCTCCGGGTGCTTCCAAGGACATAGGGGTTGGTAGGTTAGGTGTCCTTTATAAACTGTCCCAAGTGTGCAGGTGAGTGGTGGGATCCGGTATGAATTGTTAAGAATGTAATATGGGACTAATGTGAACAGTGTTTGATGAGTGGGCAGGCAAGAAGCCCCAGGGCCTGTATCTTTATATGACGCTATAAAGGTCTGAAGTTCATTTTATTGTCAAAGTATGCATATACAATACAACTCTGATACTTAGCTACTCCAGATAGCCATTAAACACAGAAAGGCCATGGCTGTTGATTAAAGAAAAGTCATCAACTCTCCCCCACCCACCAAATGGCATGATAAAGACAAGACACAAAACTCGCAGACCCCAAACTTCCCTCCCCCACAATAGCCACAATAACAATCCATGCCCCCCTACACATAACAATCCCCGACCTCCTCACTCACAGAACAGTGACAGTAGCACCAAACCCCCAATCTCTCCTCTTACACACAAAAAATTAACAGATCAGTTGCCTGCCAGTTGCCCACAAGAAAACACTGAGAAACTGAAGGAAACCAATGTAAAGTATGGTCCAATAATCACTTAAGTCTCAGAATATGGGAAGCGTCTTTTCATCTGCATATGAAGAGAGCAGCCGCACCAACTCAGTCCTTCCATAAAGAGTGACCGCCGACACGGTTGAATGTACTGACTCGGCTACTGACTGTCTCTGTTGGGAGCCATTGCTGATCTCCTCCGCATTCACCTCACTGTTTCAATCGTCTTCACGCTTCAAGATGGAGACATTCATTCATGATCCCGCGTCATTCATGTATCTGGTCTTTTGGGTCTTTGACTCTGTCAACTTATGTTCTCGGACCTTTTTGGCCTGCCCTCCCACCCCGTCTCTGATCTCTACGGGCAGCTCTCTGGACACTGCATAGTGCTGGATTCTTAGATTGAGATTCAAACTGTATGTTCTGTAACATAAACAAGACAAAAAGAACAAGCAGAAGGCATAGAAAAAGTGAAATAATTGGAAAGATTTGCTTTCTGAGAGATGTCGTCCGAGGAATCATTGTTTGTTGGCGCCATCTTGACCAGAAGGAGGCTATAAGCCCTGTTCTTCTGATTGGAGAATTGAACTTCAGATGTTGTCTGATGTTGGTTCTCCACAGGACTGGTAAGGTGCAAGAGGGTATCACATTCATTGTCCATCACACATTGATTATACAGGAGAAAGGGCATTAACCAAGACTTGTACAGCCTTTCAACCTTGATTAATAGTAGTCTTTGGCACTTTAAGTCGAAGAGCAATATGGCAAAAAATAGTATTTTGCTACAGGTCAGCATCAGGGAGTGTAAATGATGGAAGAATAATTATCATATTACCAAGACCTTGGTAATAGCAGAAAAAGAATCTAATTTTGTGATACAGCCAAAACTACAACAAAATGGGACTTGTTTGCTTCAGCACTGAAGTACTTGGATTTTATGGGTGAGGTTAACTCCAGATGCCTCCAATCTTGTGAAAGGCAGTATGGAACTTGGGGGAAAAAAACTACACTAAATATCTAAAAGGAGGTCTTCGGCAATGATTCTCTAAAATTTTCCTCGTTACTCCTTGCAATTATAGGCATGGAACAAATTTGGTGCACAACTTTGTTTAATCTTTATGCCGTTCCAACCAGAGTGAAACAAAACTGGAGTAGTACTGTTGCTTGGGATCTAGTCTTTGATATCATTGAAGGAAACTAATGTTTGAGTTGGAGCAGGAGGATGGATATTTATGAGACATTTTAAGAGGTGTTGTGGACAAAATAATCATGTTACGCATATGTTAAGCAAGTTAAAGTAGCAGATAAACAGTATAACACTGTGCGAATGATGTAAGGCACTATTAATATGTACATCAGTCATCAATGTGGTTAGAAAGAGATATTTATGTGAAATGCAGATCTCTACAGTTTGCACTGCTTTGCTATTAACTTCTTTTAAAATAGCATTTAACCCTTATCCTGCTGGTGCATTTCATGAACTTGCTGTAATTGCACACTTGTGGTAGGGCTGCGTGGAGGTTAGGCTACTGGGCTAGTCGATGAAGTTCTGCACCACTGATCCAAAGACCAGAGTATGAGTCCCACCATTGTAAATAATGGATTTTAATTCAGGTGCTAAGTATATCGAGAGTTTAATAAACAGAAGCTACTCTCAATAACCGTAAGTGTGAAATCGCTGGACTAAGGAATTAGGGACTGATATCTATAGAAGGAAATGGGGACTTGTATATGCACGTGGGTAACTGCTATGTACAGAGGGAAAGGGGTTGCTGATTGTTATCAGGAGAGGGAGGGTTCAGGAATGACCATTGCAACTTGCAGGGAAGGGATTTTGCTGTCCTTACCCATTTTCACCTGGCTGGTGACTCCCAACTACCTCATCAGTTCAGGGTAAATTAAGGATGAACAATAAATGTTGCTTTTACTAGCAAATTTAATATCCATAATTTAATAATTACAACAAATACTGATCATAATCTGCCACAGAACATGAAATCAAAAAATGGTCAATAAACAATACAGTCGTCAGTGATGAGTGTCTCTCAACATCTCTGGCTGAGAACTGAACAATTAAATGTGTGGAATCCAATATTTTATTAAAAAGGAAATGTCAATGTATTTTACTTTTTCCTCATTATGTTGCCTGCATTTTGCTACTTTCTTAATGTATTCTTTTTTTCCGTCCTTTTTTCCCCTTTTCTGTACCGGATTTCACCCACGGTGAATTCACCCACTCTAATTCTTACTGGACTTTCTCTCTGTTTGGTTCTCCGTCCTCAAATCTCATTACTTAATGGGAGATACTGTCGGTTTCATTGAGATTCCATTTAAAAGTGTTCTGAAATATTCACTGGATGAACAATTAAAATTCAGCTATTACCTTTAGCCTACATTGCAGTGAGGGTAAGTAATTGGCAGAGTCCCTGTGTTCACTGCTTCTGAAAATACTGAGATAGATGTTAAGGTAGATCTGGAATAACACATATAACAAAGCTCAGTGTTAGAGCCCTCAAAGAGAACGCCCAAAAGGTGCCTAATCCAATACCCGGCTCAAGAATTTTCAGTCATCTCAGCCAATCACCCCAGATAGGAATGATACTGCATACTCAGTTAAATGGCAATGACAGTTTCATAGGGATCCACCAAGCCTCCTACTTAGCTCATGGGTGTCCACTGCACTGGAGGTCACAGAGGAGCTGTAGGTCAGAAGGTGGTGGGTTCTCACCTGTGGCTCCTCTGGTGGATCTTCTATCATATCCAGAAGCTGCTTGAGTTGCCCAGCATATTTCACATCTGATCTCTCCGACTTACACTGGGGAGGATTGATTTAAGAACATTGATCCTATTCATTTAAATGGAGATTGCAACAATATTTAGAAATGTACAACTGAGCACTGGACGTACCTTATTTTAATGGTTTATATCTGTTCATTATTTTATGTTTTTTTCAGTTTGAATCTATTTGAATAGTTTTTAAATGTCTCTTTGGATAGCAGTGAGCTCATTCTGGGGCGGGGTCGTTGGACATGGGTCCTAAGGTCCAAGTTTACTTTGCCTTGCAGACTGACACTTGTACACCTTGTTCAGCCCTCTGTGTCCAAAAAATTTCTTGTACTCTGTTTCAGTATATGAAAGCTGTTACAATATCAGATGAAAGGAAAGTTAGTGTTGTTGGCCATGAAGCAAGTAATGCTTTCTGTTTAAATTTGTTGACAAATAATCATTATACATGTGATATTATTTATATACAAAGCAAAAGTGTTTTATGACACAAACACAATTATCATTCATTAAGTACTCAACACTCCCATACCCTCAAAACTAATCAATATACTCTAAGACCTTGGCCTCAATAGCTCCTTGTACAATTGGATCCTTAATTTCCTTCATTTTCAGACCCCAGTCAGTTCAGATTGGCAAAAACATCTCCTCCACAATCGCCATTAGCATAGGTGCACCACAAGGCTGTGTGCTAAGCCTCCTGCTCTACTTGCTTTATACTTATGACTGTGAGGCTAAGGACATCTCCACTGCCATATTTAAATTTGCTGATGACGCCACTATCATTAGCTGAATCAAAGGTGGTGAAGAATTGTCATATAGGAGGGAGACAGAAAAGCTGGTTGAATGGTGCCACGCAACAACTTCTCACTAAATGCCAGCAAAACCAAAGAGTAGATTATTGACTTCAGGAGGAGAAAACCAGAGGCCCATGAGCCAGTCCTCATGGGGGATCAGAGACAAAGAGGGTCAGCAACTTTAAATTCTCGAGCATTATCACATCAGAGGATCTGTCCTGCGACCAGCACTTAAGTGCCATTTCAAAGAAAGCACAGCAGCACCTCCACTTTCTTTTTTTTGTGATTTATTTTTTATTGAAGTTCATCATCAAACAAACATTTCCATAAGATGTATTTCAGACATTGTACATATATATCACAAATCTCCACATAGAATTTATCTGAGGTATACACTTATAGAAAAGAGTGGAAAGAAAAAACCAGCAAAAGGAAAAAACTATGTACAAGTAGGGAGTGATCTTTTTTACAACATATTCATTGATTTGTGAGAATAAAATCAGGCCTATGAGGCATTATGTAGTTAAACCATTTTTCCCAGTTTGAATCAAATTGTTCCAGCTTATGATTAACAGATGCTGTTATCTTCTCCATTTTGTAAATGTCCATTGTAATTTCCATCCATGCATTTAAAGCTGGGCTCTCCTGTGATAACCATTTCCTAGTAAGAGTCTTTTTATCAGCCACCAACAGTATATTCATTAAATATTTATCTCTTTTCAACCATTCTTGAGGTATATACCCAAATATATATGGTCTTACTCTCTAAGGGTATTTCACATTTAAAGATGTCTTGGAGGGCATTGTGTATCCCCCTCCAATAGTCTTTGATAACAGGGTAGTCCCAAAAAATATGATAATAATCTGCATTTTGATTTCCACAATTTCTCCAGCAAACAGGGAGGTTACTATCATAATGGGATTTCTGAGAGGGTGTAACAAAATATCTTATCAAGTGTTTCCATCTGAACTCCCTCCATTTCTGTGAATTGGTACACTTCCATTGATATCTCCATATTGTTGTCTATTCTTCCTCAGATATAATTATCCCTCCTTCCTTCTCCCATTTTGTGTTAATGTATGAAGTCAAATGTGTTTTAAGATTTGACAAACCCTTATACATGCTTGAAATGATTCTACTACTGTTATCTGAATTATATGCTTTTCTAAATAGCTCTATCAAGCATGTACTTGCCTTGGTTACATTTTTAAGCGTCCTATTCCTTTGAACAATATGGTCAATTATCAGGATACAAGATCAACATAGATAAAACCCAATTACTTTCATATAACTATAGCCCACCAAGAGAAATTGAAAGTAGATATCCCTGGGCATGGCAAACAGAGTCTTTCAAATATTTGGGCATCATTATGCCAAAAGATTTGGCAGAATTATCAGAATGTAATTATCAGCCTTTATATAAAAAAAGTTAAGGAAGGTATGGCAAGATGGAACCTAATTCCTTTTTTCAGTCTCAGTTCAAAGATTGAGTCTATTAAAATGAATATACTGCCCAGACTGTTTCAGACCGTACCAATAGAGATTAATCAAAATCAATTCAATGAATGAAACAAGATGTTATCAAGGTATATTTGGCAAGGTAAAAGGCCTAGAGTTTGTCTCAAAACTTCGCAATTTGCAAAGGAAAAGTGGGGATGGGGCCTACCTTCTCTTAGAGATTATTATTTTGCAGCACAGTTGAGAGCTGTGATATGTTGGTGCAACCCATCATATGACGCTCACTGGAAAAACATTGAGGAGCGGGAACTTCCCATCCCCATATAAGCAATTTTGGCAAACTACATAATCCTCCTTGTTTCTAAGTCCTCAATTTGTCTCAGCTCTTTGTCCTGCATACTCCTTCTGAGATTCGGTTAAAGGAGATCCAAGCATGAGAATAAGGGATGGCCCAGACACAGCATAGCTGGTGACTTGTTGGTTGTGAGCTGTGCTGCATTGTGACATGCAAGGAGGAAATTGTCGAGTTTCTGAAACAGTGTCAGCATAGTGTGTTCTGTTGACACTGCTCACACTGTGATGCACCATCAATAACTCTAGGAGACTGGAAGTGAACGATAGGCTTTTATTAACAGCAAAAAGGGAGCACGACATCTCGAAGACTGAGGGAGGAGCAGTGCCCCAATCTCCTTTATACAGGGGTCTGTGGGAGGAGCCACAGGAGCAGTCAGCAGAGGGGTGTGTTCAGACAGGTATACCCATAGTTTACCACACAGTGTTCTTTAGACTCTGGACAAAACTTTCCTCCAATCATTTGTAGCTGGGTGGTACAGTGCAGATGTAAAGTGTCTTATTCCATTCATTTTCTGGAATAACCGAAACTGTTCTGCAACAAAGTGTTCTGGAGCACCACTCCTAGATAAGAGGCTTCTCAACACATCAAAAGTGTGTGAGGCTGTAATGGAGGCTACCGGGAACATCTCTGGCCATTTTCTAGCTGCATCCACTACTACCAAGAGATTTTTGCCCATGAGTGGTCTGGCCAGATCCATGAATGCAGGCAACTGCCAGGGAAGGAGAGGTGCTGCTCATGGCATCTTCTGGATGGATTGGAAACCCAAACAGTGCGTGGAAAGCTGCTTGATCTGCTGATCTATCCCAGGCACCAGGCAAAGCTTTCAGCCAATGCTTTCATTCCGACCATGCTTAGACGACCGGCATGTAGCGCCTCCACCACTTGGATGGTTCATGTCTTCATCCGTGCATAAGGCAACCCCCATCAAAGCCAAGTTCATCATAACGCTGGTAAAACTTGGGGAACTGGAACTTCTGCTATACATTCTGGTCATTTGGGGTTGCCATGTAGACCTGAGTCAGTGTGCAGTCTTCTTTGTTTCCTTTTGGATCATATCTGCTGCAAGGAGACTTCTGATTTGCATTAGGAAGAGTATGTTAAGAGAAACGTCCTCTTTTGTGTACCTTTCAGGTATTTCCTTTTCAAAGGGTAAACGGGTTAATTTAGCAGCATTTCTATGATTAGTTGTCCTCTTTATTTTGACCTTGTAATTGTGTCCTCCAAGAAACAGAGCCCATCTCTGCATTCATGCTGCTGCTGTTAGTGGAACACCCTTCTGTGGATTGAAAACGGACACCAATGGTTGACATTCAATAATGAGGGTAAACTCTCTTCCACACATGTATTGGGTTGAAATGTTTTACACTCCAAAGCAGACTCAAGGCCTCTCTGTCAATCTGTGCGTATACGTTCTCTGTGGTGGTAAGGGAACATGATGAAAAGACTATGGGGTGTTCACTTCCATCACTCATAACATGTGACATGACCCCATCTGTACCATGAGGTGAAGTGTCACAGACATGCTTCTCTGGATGATGTGCATCATAATGCGTGAGTACGGTGTCTGACATCATCAGTTCCTTTGCCTTTTGGAAAGCCACCTCACACCGCCTTGTCCATTGCCATTTCTTCCCGATCTGTAGTAATGAGGAGTGCAGGAGCCAGGTTTAGCAAGAACTTGTTACAGTAGTTGACAAATCATAAAAACGACTGCAACTGTGAAACATCCTTTGGCCTTGGAGCATCCGTCATTGCCTGAATTTTCTCAGCACATGTGTAATCCTTGTGTAGTGATGATGTGACCACAGTAAGTGATGCCTGGTTTAAAGCATTCACACTTGTTGTGTTGTGCTGTGAGCCGGCATGCCTCAATGACTCGGAGAGTTATTCTGGCTGTAGTCAGGCCCATATGCTTTGGCTCTTAGAAACATAGAAACAACACAATACAGGCCCTTTGGCCCACAATGCTGTGCCAAACATGTCCTTACTTTAGAAATTACTTAGGGTTACCCATAGCCCTTTATTTTTCTAAGCTCCATGTACCCACGGAGGGTCACCCTTGCCAAACAGGTTAAAGGGTAGAGGTCAGACTAAGAGTGGTCCAGGTTCAGGGGTTCAGCTCAGAGTTAACAACCTTGACTGGTCAAACAAACCTGTTACAGAAACAGCAATGAAGAATCCTTCTACATCTGTGTCCGAATTCAGCATGGAACCTTGGCCCAGAATCCCACTGTACTAACAGTGGTGAAATTTGAGAGGAAGCTACTGGCATGGTGAAGACCGCCCAGACCAAGACCAAAAACTGATTTCGGACAGACAGAGATGAAGGACCTTCATTACTTCCCTAAATGCCAGCAGGCGCAATGAGCCGTAGTAAGTAAGACAGTGATAATAAACCTGATTCTGATTCTGCAATGAGTTATCAAATAGACTGAATCAGTCGGTGCTGATTTACAGGCTGTTTGTTCCTAAAGCAACATACAATGCTTGCTTTTCCAAGCCAGGATAGTTCATCCCCGCTAACATGTAAACAATTAGTCAGAAAGGCAATGACATCTGGAAATGACCCTGCTACATGCCAATATCCCCAGAGGTATGAGGGGCAGGGTTATGTCACTGTACTAATGATCTGGAGCCGCTCTTCAAAACTCACCACAAAAGTTTCAATGCAGCTAATTAAATAAATCTGAATCAAAATGCTGAATCAGTAATGATTGTCATGAAACTACTGGATTATTGTTTGACAAAAACATCTGCTCTAATTTAAGGAAGGAAATTGGGTGTCCTCAGCTGGCCTGAGACTCGAGGCCACAGTTTTGTGGATGGCTCTTAATTGCTGCAGCAAGCCAAGCAATGGCAGCAGTAAAGGACAGCTCTGCCTTAGATACTTGCATCTCACAAATAAATAAAAAAAATAAACATGTGGAATAAACTGCAATTTACGAAGGTGACAGGTGGTTCGAAGCAGTAAGTGCCACAATACCATGCCTTCCCCAGCTTCTGCTTTCCTTTGTAATTTTATTTTTCATTGGGTTTCCTTTCCAAGAGTTAAACATTGGTCTGTCCAAGCTCCCAGCAAATCTAGTTCATAAGGTGTAATTTGAACTGTCTCACAAGCATTTTAGAGGAAACAAAAACCTTGGCACTATTTTTACTGGAGGACAGGGTGTTTCTAGACTGTTTAACATTACATCTATTGGAAATATATGCCACTGAGTGATCAGAAATCAAATATGTTTGTACATTTTTCAAACCCAATTATTTTATGCAGTTGTAGATTTCTCCAAATAAGGTATTGCTTTCTAATGAGGGATTTAATGAATTTTACAGAAACTCTTTCTCATAAATTCAGTGAAACAGCCTGTACCAAGCTACAGAACATAAGGCACTTTGGCAAAATAATGATTTTCCTTGTAATTTTAAATCTTTTAAAATATACAAATCTCTGCTTTAAAGGATCTAGTTATTACATTGTGTCTTTTAATATTAATAATATAATACTTTGAATAATATTAATCTTGATTCATGACACAGAAATATGAAACCTATTTTGTGTGGTAATATTTTTTAAATAAATGTGCAACAAAATTATTGTTGTCAAATCACATCCATCTGTCTTTAATATACAGTATATCTCAGCAGTACATTGTGATCCTTTAGCTTGAAAATAATGGGCCAGTTTATCCTGGAACCAACACACTCTCTGGCAACTGTAATAGGGGGCTGGCTAACTGGCATAAAGGGACCTTGTAAGATGTAAGGATGTAAAAAAAATAAGTTAGCATGCAGGTACAGCCTACAAAAGAAATGACGTATCAAAGTAAGGGATTTTGTCATTTTATTTGTTGCTGATGGGGCTACACTTGGACAACTGCATGCAGCTTTGGTCTCCATATTTATTGTTTATTTTATTTATTTGGTGTTGTTTATTTAGATAAGTAGCACGGTAACAGGCTCTGTAGACCCAGCGAGCTCGCGCACCCAGTTACACCCATTTGACCAATTAACCTACTAATCCGTACATGTTTGGAATGCGGGAGGAAACCCATGTGGGAGAATGGAGTGGTAGAATTAAACACGGGTCACTGCTGATGTAATAGCATTCTGCTAACTGCTACAATATCGTACAACTTCATAGGATATACAGTCGGCCCTCCTTATCCGCAGGTTCCGCATGTGCGGATTCAACCGACCGTGGGTCGGGAAAACCCCGAAGTTCAGCATTGTTCGCCTCGCGTCTCATTCGTTCACTACTTGTGTTGTGAGTGAGAGGAAGGAGTTTAAGGCTAGTAAAGGATGGCTGGCTAGCTGTGTAAAGTGCTACAGCCTCAAGAATTTAAAGAACACGGGAGAATCGGCATTGGCTGTTGTCGAGGTGGCATCGGCATTCCCAGAAGAGCTACGGTGGTTGCGTCTGTACTGAAGATGTACAGACTTTTTTCTTCTTGTCATTATTCCCTAAACAATACTGTATAGCAACTATTTACCTAGCATTCACATTGTATTAGGTATTATAAGTAATCTAGAGATGATTTAAAGTAGACGGAAGGATGTCCATAGGTTATATGCAAATACTACGCCATTTTCTATAAGGGACTTGAGCATCCACGTTTTTTGGTATCCGTGGGGGGTCCCAGAACCAATGCCCCGTGGATAAGGAAGGCCGACTGTATTCACATTAGAGGCAAGGAAGACAAGATTCACTAACTTGACTCTGGGATGAGGGAGTTGATGCATGAGAAAAGGTTGAGCACATTGGACATTTTGTTACTGGAATATAGAAGAATGAGCATTGGGTTTGTTGAAACAAATGAGATTCTGAGGGGGACTGACAAGTTTGATGCAGAGAGGATATTCTTTCCGGAGGGGTAGGGGGTTTGCGATCTAGCATTAGGGTGTCTGATTTCTGAATAAGGGTGTGCACATTTAAGAAAGAGAGAAAAAGTGATATCTACTCTCTGATGGTCATGAATCTCTGGAATCATTTTCTCTAGACAGCAATGGAGACAGAACATTGTAAGTATACAAAATGGAGGATACAGTACACAAGCTTCAATCAAGTGAAGTGTTTTGGGCAGCATATGGTCCTGGGGTTGAGGCCAACATTGGATCAACCATATCTAATTAAATGACTGGTCAGGTTTAAGAGGCCAAGTGAACTTCTACTTCTGCTCTTATGATTCTCAGTTACCAGAGTCTTTTCTCAAGACAGTTTCCAAAGAGTGGTGACAAGGCAACATTGTATCCTGATGCCATAATGGCCTTTACAGCTCCTCACTGTCAAAGATCTCTGAAATATTTTTACATCTCGGACAGTGAAGAGATTTAAAACCCATTGAAATCAATTTGCTACTTTTTAAATATAGTTATTAAAAGTATGCAATTAACACATCTTCTGGAACTTTGATTTAAAATATTAAAATAAACATGTGGTGCAGGTGGTAAAGTTGCCACTTCATAGTTTCAGCAGCCTGGGTTTCTTCTAGAGCTCCAGTGCTGTCTATGTGGAGTTTGCACATTCTCTGTGACTGTGGGTTTACTCTGGGTGATCCAGTTTTCTCCTACAGGTAGATTGGCAGCTTAATTGGTCACTGTAAATTACCTGTAAGTGACGGGCATGTTAAAAAGAGTAGAGTACAGGTGGAGGAGCAGGAATAATGCGATTGCTCTCAGAGGTGGCATGGGCTTGAAAGGGCTCCTTTCATTTTGCATCAAAACATATGAAAATAAATAATCCATTTAGTACTCCAGTCAGGAACAACTTCCTTTACCAGTCAGCTGACTGCTCACTTCGGTACAGTGGTGCTCTGGTCCAAGGCTCCATGCTGAATTCAATGATGTCATCCCCAACTAGGCACCAGAACTGCCAGCTGAAGCTAAATATCATCTGGCCCAGTATGTGCTGCTGGTGTGTGCCACAACCGTTCAACTTTCTATTCTAGTCCTTTGCTCTTCTCAGTTTGACACAACATTTTTTGATGGTCCTGACATCAGTTGCCATGGCCCAGAATTCCCTCCCTTTATTTCTTAGTTTCCCTATCTCTCTTTCCTCTTTTAAGACACTTCTTAAAATCCACTTCTTTGGCTAAGCTTTAAAATCTTCATATATGGCCTGGTTCCAAACTTGTGAAATGCCTTGGGAGGTTTTACGAAGTTAATGATATTTTATAAATACTACACTGTTTTGTTGATGTTGTATAGAATTAATTACCTCAGGACCAACCCTGATAAGAGATATATCAAAAGGTTCCTAGACACTACTCTTTCACTCTTTCAATTACATAACTTGAAGGGTTATATAAAATTTACTTGTCTAGTGCTAGATATATTCATGCTCAATATATCAAGTACATTCATCCTTATTTCTGTATATCAGAAAAAGTGCAACTATCTCATTCTTAAAAAAAGAAAAAAAGAAATTTTAGCAGTCTAAAAGAGGAAGAACTGTTCTTTTTCCACATTGTTAATGCTTGATCTTTGGAACTGGGGAATATCTGTTCCAATGAACTGTAAAAACATATGGTGATTGTGGTCTACTGGAGGGTCAATGAGAAAGCAGTGTTTGTTTTTCACTTCTTCCAGGATCCATTAAAGAAACAAGCCTGGCCACTGACATGGCTTCAGCTCAGCATACCTTACAGTATTGCAGTTAAATTGGGAACAGAGTTCATTATCGTACATTAACATCAATCTATCAACTCCTAATCAAACAAAGATAACTGTTATTGGTTTCCCTTCTCATTGCAAAGAATAGAAAAGAGAGGTTTGCAAATTTAAAGTCATATTTAAATCCCTGTTCAACTCTAAGTTACATTTTAAAAATGTCGCTGGGTTTCTAAATATTATCTTGCATCACATAAACTATGTCCATGTAGGTTAATTTAACTTTTTTTTTGCATTTAGCTTAGTAAGAAAACAATTCCAGTCACCTCCCAGTGCAGGAATTTGCTCCCAAAGTGACCCAAATCCACAAACCAAATGTTGGTCAAAACAACTGAGTATTGCATGACTCTGGGTGTGCCATTAAAAATGTTTTTTGTTGAAAATTTGAGTAGCAAGGTCTGGGAAATTGGCAGAGTTCCAACATTTGTATTTGATATGGGTTCTGCTTTTTTCCATGGCATTATATCTACTGGCAGTTTTTCTTTGTGCTTTGATGAAATTACCGCTGCAAGTTTCATGAATTTGGCAAGCAGATTTTGAGGGTTTTGTTCAGTAACTTGTCTTGCATCTAATGCTTCATGTAGCACAATTTTCTGTGGTTAACCGACAGATATTACAAACAGGCAAACATTTGGTTAAGGGTACAGTAATTAAAGCCAAATGCGATGATGTTGTAATCAGCTGATAATGATTTAAAGAGCGGCAGTGCTAAACTGCATTAATGCTGTTGGCCAGCTTTACTGCTTAGACAGTGATTTTCAAATGATACCTTTTAAAGTCCTTTCTCTGCCTAATTTCAATTGCCCATTTGCACTATATCAGCATGTTTCATGTCAAGTTCAGAATATATGGCAAAGTTAACATTGTGGCTGACAAGAAAATAAAGGATAAGCAAAATTAAGTCCAAACACCACTCCTTTCAAAATATTAAAGTACAGATTAATTTTCTGACATTTTTTAAACTTTCCAGCTTTCCTTATAATTATTTCTCATTTTTCTGCATACTTTTTGTGGTAACTTCTACTTTACAAAAAGACCACTCGACAACTTGATGGCCCAAAGAGCACCTTTATCTGGGATGGCAAATGATATTTACAATACAGAGGCTTCCAGGTACCTCATGCGGCATGGGTGGAGGAACTATATACAATGCATACTGGGAGTAAAAAGAGCGGAAGTAAAGACCCCGCCAACCCCGGTAGTATTAACTTACATATTAATATTATTATTAGTATTAATAATACTCACATTACAACACTTTTAAAATTGGATATGATCTAAGCCAGTCATTGGGAGATGCTAAGTGGATCTATTAATACGGGAGAAGAGAAGGACATACAAAAACTAATGGAAATACACAATGGTTCATTTACTAAAAAATGAAAAATAATACTTCAAGTGTTCCATTAAATTATCATTTTCACAGCCTTAAGCAAGATTGGTCTTTCAGGTACTTATCAATAAGTTTTCCAGTAATGGCATTTTCTGCTTTGATTGAGTCACTTTGCTAAATTATTATTGATGAAAAAGAGCTAATCCAATTTTAGCTCAAACATATTAATTCTACTAAACTACAAAATAAAAAAAATCTGTAACTAAATCATGGAGGGCAGAATCCTCAGAAAGCCAGGAACAGTCAGGATGTGATGGTATTGGGTTTGCTGACTATGAAGTTTTAAACTCAGATGAAGACCTTAAAGCTGATCAGATATAAATAACCAAGAGTATTCTCACTAAAAGGAGATAATACTGTAACCATCCAATCTTGAAAGACTAGTTCACTTCTTGTTTCTTCTCCATAACGAGCTTAGCTACCAATACCCTCTATTTGAGTGGTGGTTCCCCTCTCCCTACCAAGGAGAAGACACTCAGTGAACAAAGTAGTTTAAAACACAGTTCATTTATTTTCAGTGATACACATTTAAATCCACACATTCTTAAACCACATTTAAAACTCACAAAGGATTTCTATTCTTAAACATTTCCAAATTACAAACCATTTCTAAAACACAAAGCCAAAGGATTTCCAAAACACAAGTACAATTCTTATAAACAAAAATGGTATACCCACAAGTTGTAGATGAACAAATGAACTTTCGTAGAAGCTGAAGCCAGAGGAATGGTCTCCAGTTCACTGTGTGTTTCTTCCATGTTTCCTGATGTTCCTTTCCCCATTCCTAATAAGCCCGAACCATTCGCTAGATTTGTACCCTGTTTCTAAAACTTGGGTGACTTCACACAATATAATATTTGCTCAGATATCCTTTTTTCACACAAAGCATCTTGGAGACATAGCCCTCTGCTGCCACGATAAATGAAGCTAACTCCTTTGAGTACATAAACCTTCCAACTATAAACACATCAGTTATTGATATGTTAAATTATATTATCTATCTGGTCTGAAAGATTCCTTGAACTAAACAACTTAAGAGTCAGCTTGTCTGTTTTGAACCAAGCCAAATTAAACAACCCATTGTCTTATACTACATCTTTGAGCAGCAAGACAGGATGTTGTGAGTTCGCATTTTACTTCTATCAGATACAACATCTGCAAATTGCTCTATAGGTAATACTTAGTTTTAATTTCCAACTGATTACTGCTTATCATTTACATTTTAAGACCTGAAGACTGACTCCCACTTATGACCAGAAGCTAAACAAACTGTTAGTTGGAAGTTTACTTACAACTATTTGTGAACGTACAAGTCACAGCTGCTGTGTTTAAAAAGCCAGCATAGCAAACATGAGACCAACCCCCCCCCCCCCCCCCCAAGCTCAGGATAGTGAATATGCATCATAAGGAGACATAAATCAAACAGTAGGGTCACTACTTTTAAACACCATTTCAATGGACATCTCCCACTTTCCAGTTATATATTTGCTAGAAGATTAACTGAAATTCCAGGTAAACAAGTTAAATAGTTATAATAATTTTTATTATCTATCAAAATTGCTTTAAAAATTTGGAGAATTTCTGAACCAAACAAAAGTATTTTGCCCCAAAATTATCGCAACATGATATTGCAAAGTACGTTGTTACAATAAAAAAGAAACATAGGGCAAGACTATCTAGTTTGCCTTTTACCTGGTAGTTGCATGATATGTAAATCATAAAAATATTGACTCCACCAATGCCTATGGTTTGAGAAGAGTTTAACACACTGTTGTTGATTATGTTAACTTGTTGACAAATGTGGCTATTGATCCCTCTAAGAAGGAAATAAAATTAATATTAGATGCTCTAATTTCACTGTTCATATTTATATGATTTATACATGAGTTCTTGATTATTTGTATGTGCGTGGCTTAAATGGTGAAACAAAAAGAAACATGTTAGTGCCTGTCAAACATTTCATGTACCTTGACCTTGACTGTTGTGGTGTCAACCTCTTCTTAATAAATACAGTCTTGATATGTATATATAAAACACCATAAAACACACCTACTATTCTTATATGTATACAGACTTTACAAACATCTGCCATTTGGGAACTAAGGAAGCAAAGCAATTACTTTGATAAAGAAATGAAATTAGTTAAATTAATGTCTCCTGATAGTGACATGAAAAAATTCAGATGGATAAATCATTCTAATCCACCATTTTTAAGTAGGTAGAGAAGTTCTGATTTGCCCAGATTGTATTTGACCATTATTTTTGAAATGCCAATGCACTATTACTCAGAACTTGAGTAGTTCTGATAATTTGTTCCTGGGATATAAAATGAACATTTGGCACTGAAACATTGGAAATGCCATGAAATATCAGTTTCAAAAATCTCAGAGAAGTGCAGAGACCATTTAAAAATCTCAAAAGAGACAAGTTAATAATGTTTAAGGAGAAGAGGATCAACTGCGGAAATTTAAAACATGTAGTTGGATTATTGTAAGTGTATCTGCAATGCATTATTATTTTGCAAACACAAGAAAGTCTGCAGCTGCTGGAAATCCAAAGCAACGCAAACAAAATGCTGGAGGGACTCAGCAGGGCAGGTAACTCCTTTGGAAAAGAGTAAACAGTCGATGTTTTGGGCCGAGACCCTTCATCGGGACTACTATTATTTTGATTACTTTAGGAGCTGGATTTACATAAAAGGTACTTATATGATTATGTAAACTTATTCTATGTACAAAATTATTCACTTAGTGGAGCTTATTTAATCAATTCACTACAATGATGGTTTAGGATAAATCATAATCAGAAAAGCACTTTTAAAATATTGAGATTTGGGACTTACCAATCTAAACTAGGAAGAAGATGATTGAGAACACAGCAACCTAATATTCTGAGCAAGTTTCAGAATTGTGATTTTAAAAATATTGGCTTAGAAATGTTATCGCATGACACAATGCCATTAAATTTGAGGTAAATTTATGTTTATCAACATGAGAAATTATGTGAAATCTAAAATTCTGCAGGAATCAAATGTTAATTGAACATTTATATAGACCTAAGAGAGATGGTGAAAACCTGCTTCTTTGCCCAGTCAAATGAATCTGCAAATGGATTCAGACTTATCAATTCACACTTGATATTTTGCACATGGCCTATAGTTGTGATATAATAGTAGTTAACAAATGCATTCTTGCAGATGAACATGTATGTTACAAGAGATAGAAAATCTAAATTAATATTACAGATGGAAAACTTACTAGACAGTTCAGAGGCAAACAGAGAAATAAGTCAATTGACATTGCTGAATTCAATGTTGAGTCCAGAAGACTGCAATGTGTCTCTCTGAAAATGAAGCTAACAGTGGCTCTTGTTAGCACAGCACAGAAGGCCATAGACCGATGGGTCAGAGTGGAAGTGGGATGGAGAATTATAATGGCGGACAACTGACTGCAGCTCCACAAAGTTGACATCTGAACTCCATATGATTTTCCAAAGCAGAAGAAATCACAGAACACATTGGAGAAAGTATTTCAGTATAGACTGAGGCCCTCTGATTCTTCCTTAAACAAAGTCCCAACCAGTTCTCCTCAACAATCCTCTCATTCACTTGGCTGAACTCATTCTCCTATTGAACAAGTTCTTGTTCAATTTCATTTACTTTCTCCAGATTAAAATAGTAGCTCTGGAAACTCATATTGGCCCAAGCTAAGCCTGTCTTTTTATGGGATAAATGCAGCACTTTTTGTTTCAGTCCATCTCTCTCCATTCATTTTCCAATATCTCAATGACCATATTAGTGTTATCTCCTGCATTTACAGAACTCATAGGCTTCATTGCTTTTGCTGCCAAATTCCACTCTGCTTTCAATTTCACATGGTCCACTTCTAATTCTATCTATCTCTCTCTGGGTCTCTGGCAAGAGGCAGCCAATACAAGTCCATTGATTCCCACAGCTATCTTGACCATAATTCCTCCCACCCTGTCTCCTCCATTCAATCCTCCCAGGTCTTCTGCTTCTATTTAATCTGCTTTGATGGTATGACTTTTTAATAGAGATGCCTCTGAGTTGTCCATGCTTTTTGTAAATTATGGCTTCCTCTCTGCCATAATTGATAGAGCGCTTGATTGCATCTCATCTGGGAAGTCACGGAGCAGCCTGAGCTTCTTTGAGAGCAAGTGCAGAAATGAACGGAGCACAAAACCTTCCAGATAATCCATGCATCTGCCCCTCAGCCAACTCCTATCCCAGATGTGGTGGAGTCTGCAGAACCTCATTAGTTTTGTCAGTGTCCTCAGAACCCACAGAACATGAGAGCATGCAATTTGCCTTTGACTGGGGGGATGCCTAAGAAGACATAACTATCAGATAGACAACAGAGCTATAGGAACAATTCAAGCCAAAAAAAATCTCATAATTAATGAAGAACACTTCAACTTACACAGCTGTAAACAAAAATGATTCAAGTAGGATGTAGAATTCAACAATATTGAAGTTTCCCATTTATGTACAAACTGAGGACATATGGTGAAGAATTTTTGGCTATGACTACAACCCAGGAAATAGTTGATCTCATTACCAATGGACAACAAAACCATGAGCTGCTTATATTCAGACAGTTTGCAAATCAAAATGATGTCCTGTACATTCACTGCTAAAGATAAATTTTCCTTGCCAAAATTATCTGCATTTTACTTTGGGAGCCTAGGTTTTAATCCATCCTAATTTAAAGCAGTGGAAGTGTCTGAGAGTGAAAAGGTCCCATATAAAAGGGGTTAGGGTGTGGTCATCTCATTTCCCATCCAGACCAGGCTATAGCGTAACCTGTATTAAAATGTGAATTTCACTTCAAAATGACAACAGCTAACTGGAACTGATAAATAAACATTACTGATCCACCAGAAATGGCAAGAGAGTAGAACCTTCCAAATAACCCAGATATATTCTCCTTAGGTGTTTTCAGAAATACATTGACAGATTCTACAGATGCCTCATTGTCCTTGGACTTTGAGCTCAAACACATTAATATTGGCTTACGCTGCCTAAGATTGCTATACTTGCTCTAGGAATATTTAATCCTGAGTCTGCAAAATAGTAAACACTTTTTCCCAGTACATTTACTGTGCCTTTTTTTTTACAAAGTAGTATTTGTTCAGATATAAGCTACAATCTTCATGAAATAGGTAGATATCTAATCAAAATCTCAATTTGTATTGAATAAAGGTATTCAAAAAATCATGGCTGCAATAAAAATTTGAATATGTTCTGAAACCAAGGAAACATTTAAAAAAAAGATTTATGGACAAGTTCTTTTCCAGCTATGAATAATGAATTGTTAGTCATTGTGGTTGCCTGATTGTTGAAAGCTTAATAAATTTGAATCTTAGTCATTAATGCAATATTTTATATAGCCTAGTTCTAATTGGTTTGATATTGAAACTAAACTAACTTCTCAAACATAAAAACCACCCACCAAGTACTGATACAGTGTACATAAATATATTGTCATCTGGAGAACTGTCAAGATGATCCACCCCAAAGCAAAATCGCATTGCTAGTTATGCTAGTTATCCTCAATGCTGGGATGTGATGTCTCTGAAAGATTCCAATTGCTTATTGTACCAGTAATTTTGTTAATGTACTACCCTCCATACACGACAGCTAGATTTCAGCTGATGCAGTGAAATTTTGGTCCAAAACAAATTAAAACCATCAACTACAAAAATAAATGGACTGAAAGTGATGATTTGAAAACACTGCTGATTGTTACTTGTACATATTTAGCTGAATCATGTTTGAATTATGTCTCCTATCAAACTTTGTGAAGTTTTGTAAGGATTCTTAATGTCTCTAATATACAGGGATTTTATTAAACAATTGAAATTGCATTGAATAATTAACAGAAAATTATTATTTTATAGTATGTTGAAACATAATAATGAGTAACAATAACTGAAGTTACTTATTTCTCCCTAGACTCCTTCAAATGAATGGGGATTCTGATCTAAACTGACGGTTGGCTGGAGTAGGTTTGTAGAGTTGGATTCATTGTGTGTTATGCTGGGGTATCTCGGCACAATCAGGCTTCCCACTAGACTCCATATGGAATCCAAAGATAGAACAGAGTAATAGCTGAGCCAGTGGGTTCCTGAAAGTCTGTTCAGACTTACCTATGAATAGCAGAATGCTGACTGTTCCCTTCAGAACCACCAGCCACAACCAATTTGATTGGAATCATGTAACCACGTTTGCGCAACCATATAGTTTTATACCTCATTACTGTGACTTGATACTTCAGAGCTAAACCCAATCGGTTACATATTTGTCACCTCATTTAGCACTTAGATGGTCCAGCTCTGTAAATCTATAATGTTGAGTTGAAACAAAATAATGTTTACTGATGAATCACTTCTGGTTTAATTCTTCAACTCTAAAAGCTTTAATGCTCTATTCATATATGTCCAGTAGGAGTATAACAACAGGTCCTTTCAGATCCTCGGAGTAGTTCACAGAACACAGAACAGTCCAGCACAGACAGGCCCTTCAGCCCATGGTGTTTGTGCTGACAATGATGCCAACTGAAATGACTCCCATCTGCCTGCACATGGCCTGTACTCCCTGATTGTTCATGTGCCTCTTAAACATCAGTATTGTAGCTACTTCTGTCACTTCCCCTGGCAGTGCATTCCAGCCATCTACTGATAAAGCTATTTCTCTTCTTACAGATGCTTGCTCTCCTGATATTCTCAGCTTTTATGTTTTGCCCTAATTTTATGGTTGTACCACACAGCCATAGATAACCCCATCAATAATTGAAAATATCTTGATGGAAGAACCCTGTTCTAAAACACCTAAACATTTGCACACAATTATTTTCCCATGAAGTCTTCTTTGCAATGTTATTGCAGAAGGATTAAGTGTATTTTAAAAGCAGAAAAAATGCACGTGCTAGAAGTCATAAATTTAAAAAGAAAAGGGGTGAATGAGTTCATCAGTTCAGATGGCAACTTTGGGAACAAAATTAATGTTATCATTTCAGATTGACGACTTTTTATCAGAACTGGAAAAGTCAGAAGAGAAAATGGCTCCACGTTAAGTTCCAGAACTTTGGGGTGAGAGTAGGGATGGTGAAGAGTATTCATCAAGTTACAGGATGTGGGAAATGGTGATTTCCCAGTTCAACAGGTAGTGTCAGCTATAAGTATTCTAGGATTTCATTCACCCTCTTCTGTGCCCTTAATTTAACCCCAGTCTTTAAGAGGCACCCCTGACAGGCTGCTATGCAATGGTTCTAATCCAGACCAAGTGTCCTTCCCACAGTCAGAGTGGAATTTGCCAATTTTATGTGAATTATTAGTAATAATTGGATGTGATCTAACCTTTGGTAAATAATTGATTGAGTGTGCCCAGATTAATTTCCCTTAAGCTTTTTTCTAATGGCACAGAAAGGATACTTGCATCCCAATGGTCTGAGCTGGATTTGAACCCAGTCCCATATGTAAAAGAATAATGTTCACAACTATTATGGTATTCAGTGCCTAACATAGTTACAAACTCAATTCCAACTGCCCTGCCATTTTTTCCATAGAGTATGTATATTTGTTCATAAAATATTGAATCAAAATCAGAAGCAGACATAAACTTAGAGGCAGCAGTACAATGATAATATAGAAAAAAGTTATTTAATTACAGTAAGAATAAATATGTATATTAAATAGTAAAATTAAAAATAGAGCAAAAAGCAAAATAATAAAGAAATTAAAAAGTGAGTTAGTGTTCATGGGTTCAGCTGGAATTTGGAATCAGATGGCGAAGGGAAGAAGCTGTTCCCGAATTGTTAAGTGTGTGCCTTCAGGCTTCTGTATCTCCTTCCTGATGGCAACAATGAGAAGAAGGTGTGTCCTGGGTGATGGTGGTCCTTAATAAGACCATAAGACATAGGAGCAGAATTAGGCCATCTGGCCCATCAAGTCTGTTCCGCCATTCAATCATGGCTGATCCTTTTTTTCTCCTTCCTAGCCCCAGTTCCCAGCCTTCTCCCCATAACCTTTGATGTCATGTCCAAACAAGAACCTATTAATCTCTGTCTTAAATACACCTAACGACCTGGTCTCCACAGCTACATGTGGCAACAAATTCCACAAATTCATCACCCTTTGTCTAAAGAAATTTCTCTGCATCTGTTTTGAAAGGGAACCCCTCTATCTTGAGGCTGTGCCCTCTTGTCCTAGACTCTCCAACCGGGAAACATCATATCTACTCTGTCAAGGCCTTTCAACTTCGAAAGGTTTCAATGAGGTCCCCCCTCATCCTTCTGAATTCCAGTGAGTACAGACCCAGAGCTATCAAATGTTCCTCGTATGATAACTCTTTCATTCCTGGAATCATCCTTGTGAACCTCTTCTGGACCCTCTCCAATGCCAGCACATCTTTTCTAAGCTGAGGGGCCAAAGACTGTTCACAACACTCAAGGTGATGCCTCACTAGTGCCTTATAAAGCCTCAGCATCACACCCTTGCTCTTGTATTCTTGACCTCTTGAAATGAGTGATGGACTCTGCCTTTCTGAGGCACTGGTCCTTGAAGAGGTCTTGAATACTACAGAGCCTAATACCTCTGGAGTTGACTAATTTTACAACCTTCTGTAGCTTTGTTCAATTCTATGCAGCAGCCTTCTTTCCCCCCAACCCACTCCATCTCACAACCAGACAGAGATGCAGCCAGTCAGAATGATCTCCATGGTACACCTGTAGAAGCTTTTGACAGTTTTAAATATAGTGAAATGTTATATATTTTTTCTGATAGTTTTGCTCAATGCTTTGCATTGCATTAATCTAACTCATGCCACCATTATATTGCTTTTCAGATACCTGAGCTTTGTTTTAAAAAAACCCATCCTTGCACAAATATTGCAGGGCAATATTCCAAAATCTGACTTTTGTGATCTTCAAAAAGTGATTGAGTTGCATTTTTCCATTCAGTCTGTAAGTGTAACAATAGCCAGGATGTGGGATACAAATTACAATGAGAGAACAGGCATGTAAAAAAGGCAGTTTTGCGATAATCGTGGGGGATTTCAATATGCAGGTAGACTGGGGAAACTTGGTTGGTGCTGGATACCAAGAGAGTGAATCTGCAGGATGCCAATGACATGGCTTTTTAGAGAAGCTTAGGGTTGAGCCCATGAGGGGAGTGGCCATTCTGGATTGGGTGTTAAGTAATGACACAGATTTGAGTAGGAAGGTAAAGGTAAGGAAACCCTTAGGAGTCAGTGATCATAATATGATAGAATTCACACTGCAGTTTGAGAAGGAGAAGGTAAAATCGAAATGATCAGCACTACAGTGAGGTAAAGAGAATTACAGAGGTCTGGGAGAAGAGCCAGCCAACGTTGATTGGAAGGGGACGCTAGCAGGGATAATGGCAGCGCAGCAATGACTGGTGTTTATGAGTGAAATTCGGAAGGTTCAGGAAAAATACATCCCAAAGATGAAGAAGTATTCAAAAGGGACAATGGGGCAAACGTGGCTGAGAATGGAAGTCAAAGACAAAATAAAATCAAAGGAGAGGGCTGAATGATCTAATTCTGCTCCTCTGTTTTATGGACTTTTGAATTTCCAATCTTAAAAGTATTTTGTAAGGTCCACTGAGAAGGCCCTAGATCCTAAAGTTAAATCTGTTCTTCTGTGAACAGATATACTGTGAGAGTACTGTATATTCACAAAGTTATTGCACAGTAGTAGAAAGTGAGCAGCTAAATGGGAAAAGATAAGCTGATCTGAAAGACTTCATCCCATATTGAGGACCTCTATTTCTGACATCAGTAATCAGCATCATCAATTATTTGAAAAGGAAATGATGAGGACCTGGGGAGAACTGACAAACTTGCCAGCCAATGTTCTGATTGTTATACCCATCCTATTCCTGCTGCATAACAAGGCAGATGACTATTGTTAGTTTAGTAAAGGGAACACAGTTACCTAAAAAGGAGGAAGTGTTACGTCACTTGTTAGATCAGTGAGAAATGTATGGCTGATGGCCACTGGAAATCTGAAACTTCTATTGTCTTTTAGTTTCAGAACTATGTAGTAGTCCACAATGTATATAAAGCATTTCAATAGAGGTTAGTTTTGTTGGTGATTTGACTGGTAACCATGTCAGTCTGCAGACCACTTTGCTAGTGATTGCTCTCCTATTACATGAATGGCTCCACAGGTGGACAGGGTGGAGAAGATGGCATAGAGCTGGCTTGCCTTTATTAGTCAAGGCACTGAATTCAAGAGTCAGCCTACATCTGAAGTGTTGCATTCATTTCTACTTGCCCATTATAGGTTTTGGAGAGGGCGTAGAAGAGGTTTACCAATGTGCAGTCTAGATTAGAGGTTGGTTAAACATGGTTAGTTTAGATGGAGCAGTGGAGGCTGCATGCAGGTGACATTTAGTTTAATTTGGCAGAGGCATCATTAGCTGAAGGACCTGTTCCTCTCACAAACAAAAGAAAATCTGCAGAGGCTGGGAATTCGAGCAACACACACAAGATGCTGGAGGAACTCAGCAGGCCAGGAAGCATCTATGGAAAAGATTACAGTCGAAATTTTGGGCCAAGACCCTTCAGCAGGACCTGTTGCTCTGATAGGTTCTACTGCATTGATGGTAGCAAGCCTTAATGCTATTCCCTTTACTCAGTTCCTTCTTCTCCACCACATCTGTTCCCAGGATGAGACTTTCCTTTCCAGGACATCAGTGATGTCCCCTTTTTTCAAAGAATGGGGTTTCCCTTCCATCTCCATAAATGCTGCACTCAACTGTATCTCCTCTATTTCCTGAACAGCCACATTTGTTCCATCTTCCTGCCACCTTAATAGTGATAAAGTTTGTTTTGTCCTCACCTACCACCCTATGAGCCTCTGTATCTACCACATCATCCTCCGCAACTTCCGCCAACAACGAAGAGATCCTACCACCAAACATCTATTCCCCTCCACTTTCCACAGGAATCACTCCCTCCGTAATTCCCTTCTCCATTCATCCCTCCCCATTAATCCCCCTCCCGGCACTTATCACTACAAGTGGCCAAAATGTTACACCTGCCCACTCACCTACATTCAGGGCCCCAGTCCTTCCAGGCAAGGCAACACTTCACCTGTGAATCTGCTGGGGTTGTCTTTTGTGTCCTGTGATTCTGATGTGGCCTCCTCTACATTGGTGAGATCTGTCATATATTGTGGGACCACTTTGGTGAGTGCCTACGCTCCATCCAACAAAAGTGTAACTTCCTGGCGGTCAAATATGTAAATTCCCACTCCAATTCCCATTCTGACATGCCAAGATGATGCCACCCATAGGGCAGAGGAGCAACACGTTATATTCTGCTTGGGTACCTCCAACCTGATGGCATGAATATTGATGTCCCCTTCTGGTAAAAAAAAAATTCTCCCCTCTCCTCCCCACTTTTATTGTTCCCCACTCGGGCCTCTTACCTCTTCTCAGCTGTCTATCACCACCCCCTGGATCACCTCCTCTTTTCCTTTCTCCTATGGTCCACTCTCCTCTTCTATCAGATCCCTTTCTCTCCAGCCCTTTATCTTTCCTATCTACCTGGCTTCACCTATCACCTTCCAGCTAACCGCTTTCTCTTCCCCCTCCTTCTTATTCTGGCATCATCCCCACTTCCTTCTCAGTCCTGAAGAAGGGTCTTGGCACGAAACATCGATCGCCTATTCATTTCATAGATGCTGCCTGACCTGACGAGTTCATCCAGCATTTTGTGTGTGTTGCTTTTTATTTCCAGCATTTGCACACTTTTCTCTTGTTGAAGGTAATACACTGGCTTGCCAAAATTGGTCTGTGTTATAAATGTTCCATGTCAGAGGATTAAAATTAAAAAAAAAACAGAAAATGTTAATTTTACAAATAAATTACAACACTGATGAAATTATAGTTATTTTCTACCATAGAAAATCAATATATTTGGAAGGAAAAAATTCCCCTTTTTCTCTCCTGAAAATACAGTCAGACAAAACAAATATATGGTTCATTATTGAGTCCTGAGCAGTCAGCAGTCAAACATAATATTGCTTGACTTGTGCTGAGAATTCACTGGGAGGCAGCACCCACTCCAGCTTTCTCGCAGAGCCACACTGCCCTTGGCAGTCCGGTAGAGTGCAGCCGCTCCAGCTTCTCTCTCCTGGGCGGCTGTAAACAGGCAACACCCTGGCTCAAGGCCTTGTCCTTGCGATGACCGAGGCCATGCAGCTCCCTCGCCGTCTGCCCCGCCAACTGCCAACAAATCAACGAATTGGATTTGCAGGTTAACAATGACCAACAGGGATTTTGTGACCACAAGATGATCACTTGCTGTTAGACTATACTACTGCCTTCATGCACCAATGCCTCTCCTTTGCAGGCAGCAGCACGATTTGCAACAAATCCAGTTAGTTCCATTTCTCCACCAACAAGCAACTTGCTGGTGGGGTAGACCTGCAGTATTTTAATGTGCATCAGAGTCTTGTGATCATAAAAAATATGTTTAACACTTTTGGTTAGCCCCAGTAGAAGCCCCTGTGATTGAGCATGCCTCCATCTTACTGGAAGACCAGTACAGCAAGTGTGGTAGGACCAATGCCATAAAAGGCTTCAGGGCATTACTTTTCAGTTTGAACCTATTCAGATTTGTGCCTATCTGAGTCATACCCCAGTCGAATATCTTTTATCGTTTATTTTAATAGTAGTTCTGAACTCACTGCAGTCTCTTGCCAGATCAGCAGTTGTGGTGCACATACCATTCAGCATGCATTCCTCAATGGCAATTTCAAGGATATTCCCTCTGGATGTATTTGATGGGATATTTCTTTGCAACTGCAAATCAATGCCAAGTATCCAATTTATTTGCTTAAATGGACAGAATGAAAGCCATATGATTTCCCTGATATCAGTGTAGGGGCTTTCAACTACTCAGATTTGTTATTTGATATTTAATTTATTATTGTCACATGTATGAAGATACAGTGAAATGCTTGTCTTGGATACTGTTATACAGATCAAATCATTACATGGTGCATTGAGCTGGAATAACAGAAAGCAATAACAATGAAGAATAAAGTGTAGGAGCTCCTGAAAGAATGCAGTGCAGGTAAACGATAAAGTGCAAGATCATAATGAAGTAGATTGTAAGCCAAGAGTCCACCTTATTGTACAAGAGACCTGTTCAGGAACTGAACCAGTAGAATAAAAGCAGTCCTTGAGCCTGGTGGCATGTGCTTTTTCATCTTCTGCACAATGGAGTGGAGAGAAGACAGAATGTCTGGAATGGGTGTGGTCTTTGATTATGTTAGCTGCTTTACTGAGGCAGTGAGAAGTATAGACAGAGTCCATAGAGAAGAGGCTTCCTATGATGTGCTGAGCTGTGTCCACAACTCTGTATTTTCTTCTGTGATTAACTGTTTGCCCGCTGAAGCCACCCTTGTGACCATGTGACCAGGTCTTGAAAGAGAGGACATTGCCGACAGCAGCATTATTATCCTTAGCTTTGCCCGATGCCACCTTGAGTTAACTGGGGTTCATCCCGTCCACCGTGATACTTCTAACAACTTTCAATTTCTATTGTTTTATCAAAAATGAGAAAATTGAGACCACATGCTCACTGTCCCTCAATACTCTGTTCAAGAGAATTCTTAAGTTACTGCCTTGCTGAGTTCCTCAGATTAACAATGTAATCCCAATTACCTCTTCTGGTTTCTGGTTTAGAGTCCCAAGTTATGATTCTGAAATATGTTGAATGAAATGGGGTTGAGTTGTGCTTTTAGTTTTCCAACTACTTTATCAGGAGTAAAATTTATTGCATTCTGTGGTGTCAACATATTTGTTAGAATTGCATTAGTGTAGCAGCCCATGTTTATTGATAATATGGCTTTTTTCTGCTCGTGAATCAGTTTGTTCTGTTTTCTAACACTGTTGTCTTTAGCCTCTACAAAGTCTTCTTAGTCTTTAAGAAAATAATCAAATATTCCAAGTAAAATTAAAGGCAGGATTCTGCTTTGTTGGAATTTCCACGTTTTTCAATATATTTGTACTCTTTCTACATTTATGATTCCTGTTCCTCTTACTGCAATGTCTTGCTATGTGCTGCTTTGCTTTAGTGAATTTGCAAACCCACTTAGTCAGTAGGCAAATTCACCCACCCAGGAGGTCCATATGTCTGATGTTGATGACAATAATAACTGTGGATTCTTCTGACTTGATCTAGGGCCGAGTACCATTCACTCACTTAAATACAACATTGAGTAAACCACAAAAATTGATTGCAGCCCTCAATTAAATTGCAAACAACCTTGAGAGAGATATCCATGTGCCATAGTTCGTAAGACTGTAGTAACCAGCACTTGAAATACCAATTTTACTTTGCAACAAAGGAAGATAAACCACAAAATTAGTAAACTGTACTTATAGCTAATAACATTTATAATCTACACACAACCTGTTTTCAACATTGGATGTGTGTTCCTGTAGGATAGGCCTAAAATCTTACCTTCCTTTTCTGCAAAAGAACATAAGAAATAGGAGCAGGAGTAGGCCATCTGGCCCATCTGGCCTACCTGCCTTTCCCCCCATATCCCTTAATTCCCCTACTATACAAAAATCTATCCAATCTTGTCTTAAATATATTTACTGAGGTAGGCTCCACTGATTCATTGAGCAGAGAATTCCTCAGATTCCCCTCCCTCTGGGAAAAGCAGTCCCTCCTCATCTCCATCCTGAATCTTGAGGCTATGTCCCCTAGATCAGTGGTCCCCAACCACTGGGCTGCGGACCGATACCAGGCCGCGAGGAAACGATATGATTTGGCAAATGAAACTATATGAGTCAGCTGCACCTTTCCTCATTCCCTGTCATGCCCACTGTTGAACTTGAACGCACACGAGGTCATCAGTCGCCTAAACGCAGTGATACTCTTGTGCCAGAGATCACTGGTTGGCCTCATGCGGCCGGCGAGAAGTGCCGTTGCTACTGGCCTGGGGCGCGGACAGATGGGCGCCGCCTCGAAACCTGTTTAGCACACCGAATGTTCGTGGGGAACCCGATGCTAAGATATTCGCAGGCAACCTAATTCGGGCTCAGGGTTTCGTAAGTAGCAGAGCAGCTACCTTGCTGCGATCTACTGAAAGTCATCCCTTGAGCCAAACTTTTGTCAGCCAATAGATCCTACCTAACTACAAGGGGGGTGGGTGCGCGCCCTGTCGCGCTCCTCGCTCGGTCGGTCGCTCTCTCCAGACTGCGACTGGCGCAGCCCTGGTACGGGGACCTCCAGCCCTTACCTCGTCCTCTCACTGGTGTGTTGCAATAATTTTATATGTTCATACGAGGAACATATGCACTGTGTGTTTAATATCCAAACGTTACTTAAAATGTTACGATGCTATTGACTTATAAGTGAGTTATAATTGACTTATCACTATGTTCATGTGTGAGGAAATTATGCGCTGTGTGTTTAATATTAAATTTGTTAGATAAACCCTTTTAGAAATGAAATTGAGTGTATTAGCCACTTATAAGTGACTTATAGTTGACTTATCACCTATATTCTGTTGTGATTAACAGCCCCCACACACCCCCGCCCTCCGTCGGCCGGTCCGCAAGAATATAGTCAATATTAAACCAGTCCGCTGTGCAAAAAAGGTTGGTGACCCCTGCCTTAGATCTAGTCTCACCTACCAATGGAAACTTTCCTGCCTCTATCTTGTCTATCCTTTTTATAATTTTATATGTTTCTATAAGATTTCCTCTCATTTATCAATGAAACACTGATCATCTTTATACATCCTTCTGCTAATCCAATCTGGTCAGATTTCATGGTTATGTACAATGAGAAATATGTGACAAAATCCAGAGCAAAACACACACAAAATGCTGAAGCAACTCAGCAGGTCAGGCAACATCTATGGAATGGAATAAAGAATCGACATATTGGACAGAGTGCAAAACAATCAGCAAGTCCAATCACAGCACCTTTTAGTAGAGATATATCTTGATTTAAACAGTTAACTTCCACAACTTCCAACTTGATTCAAAATATAGGATGATAAGAAAGAATTTAATTGCTTCCAATATTATAATATAGTTTTGCTCTTGAACTTGTTCAGAAGAAGTCATTTTTCAGAATCACTTCACTGCCAGTGTGTGAAACAGACTAGAATTGATTGTGGTTCGGTGCCAAGCGTTAAACACAGGACAATACCATAACAGACAACATAATAGCAATCAGCAATTTACAAGACAATAGTGCAAACATCCAAGAGCAAACTGCAGTTAGCAGAATGGTCACATGTACAAATGTCAATAATCAAATTTAAATAAATGTGAACATATGAGCAGACTCAATAATTATTAACAGAACAAGGAGAGCAGGAAAGACCATTTAACGGATGTTGTGTAGGGACAGTTAGGGTATTACTCCTGAGTGAGTGAGTTTTGTTGAGCAACTGGATAGCTACAGGAAAGAAACCAGAGATGATGTGTAGTTCTGGTGGTGATGGACTTGTAGCATCTCCTTGACGGCAATTAGGTGAATAGGTGACTGCTAGGGTAAGTGGAGTCCACTGTAATTTTTTTCTGCTCTTTTCTTCAGTATGTAAAGAAATAGAAAGGAAATATTGCTATGATTCATCACTAATTAACAGGGGTTAGCATTGTAGTGGTCACATTAAATTAGCTGTGACAGGAGTAACAGTAATAGAAGGAATGGAACACATTTTTGAAGAGTAAGATTGAAGGAATGACATCATATTGCATTGTATTGTGCTCCTTCTGTCTGATTTGAAAATTAAAATTAACACTGCTGTGAGATCTGGAAAGTTTACCCATTCAGATGGTTCGGGGAGGAGGGGGTATCTGAAGTTTCATTTTACATCCGAGGTCAGGCCATAACTATCTGCAGGAATTTTGCCTGGAAACTAATGATCACTGGAAACTGGCAGTCCAAACTAATATATATCACTCTTTCAGAGTGAAATTCCTTCCTTCTTAGGATTGCATTTTAAGAGATTATCACTTTGCAGAATCAGCATCAGCATAACTCAAGAACCAAGTATTTTGTTTGTGTCTAAACACACTAAGCAATCTCCACACGTGATGTAGTTTTAAAATATAAGCTGACACACAATTATAATCAATTCACCCACTCAGACACACAAAGACACAAGTGTACAAAAAGACACATAGGGGCCCAACAATACTTTGAGTCATCTTTCTGGTAGAATGCCATCCATTATGTGCTGAAGTTTTTACAAGGAAGGTAATACTTTTAAGAGTGGAAACAGAAAACAGTTCAGCTTCCAATTGTGAGCTAATGCCTTGGTCACCATCAAAGCTGAAAGAGGAACTGGGCCAAAATAAACAATGGCTATACTTTTTATATAAAGAAAAGCTCTCTTTGAGAGTTTCCAGTTATGTGTGAAAGAATGTAACGGTATTGATCCAACTACTTAACAAAATACTTACTGCCTATGCACCATTTCTTAACTGATGGTATCTGTCTCATCCCATTCTGCCCTGATAACGCTGTATTTTGTTCTAAAGGAGGTAACAAAGTAAGGAAGAATCATCAACTACTTGGATTGAAGTTTTGATTGAAATTATAACAAAGGAGACTAGTTTTTTTATATAACTGTTAGCGTGACACTATTACAGCTTAGGGCATCGGAGTTCAGAGTTCAAATCTGATGCCGACTGTAAATAGGTTTGTACGTCCTTCCCGTAAACAGATGGGTTGCCTCCCACAGTCCAAAGACATACCAGTTAATAGGCTAATTGGTCATTATAAATTGCTCTGTGATTAGGCCTGGGTTAAATAGGTGGGTTGCTGAGTAGTGTGGCTTGTTGGGCCGGAAGGGCCTGTTTCGAGCTGTATCTCTAAATAAATAAAATAAAGTTTAATCGGGCATTGCATTGAATGACATTGATTCAAAGTCTTTACAACATTATGCACAAACCAGGAAAAAGGAGTTTATTGTATCAAATAATACTGAGGGGAACAGAAGTAATGGATGGAAACAGAAGCAATACTGAGATATCAATTAATTTGTGGTGCTTTGTTCACCTCAGAATTTCCCTCAAACAAGTACTTCAAGAAATTAATTTTATGCTCACAAAACTGAAATAAATAAAAAGATATACTTAAAAAGTTTCATTTTGCAAAAGTTGAGGAAATAAATGATGTGGGTGTAGTAGCGAAAAATGGGCAGTAATGGTCAGAGGGACAACCAGCTTTACAAGGTAACTAAATCTGAGATTTCAATAGAGCCCTAGGAGAACAACTGTTAGTGCAGAATCATGAAAAATGTTGGGCAAATTGTTGAATTAGGAATTCCACCATATTCCTATCATGAGTCAATTTCTGAAGCGAAAGAGACAAAGAACATATCTGCTGCTTAGCTTTCTCAAGCCAACAGAATTTTTGTCTGGTGAGATTCCAGACTTCCATTAGTAATAGCAGTAAAAGTACTAAAATGGATTCAACAGTGGCTGGATGGGAGATGCCAGAGAGTAGTGGTGGATAACTGTTTGTCAGGTTGGTGGCCAGTGACTAGTGGTGTGCCTCAGGGATCTGTATTGGGTCCAATGTTGTTTGTCATGTACATTAATGATCTGGATGATGGGGTGGTAAATTGGATTAGTAAGTATGTAGATGATACTAAGATAGGTGGCGTTGTGGATAATGAAGTAGGTTTTCAAAGCTTGCAGAGAGATTTAGGCCAGTTAGAAGACTGGGCTGAATGATGGCAGATGGAGTTTAATGCTGATAAGTATGAGGTGCTACATTTTGGTAGGAATAATCCAAATAGGACATACATGGTAAATGGTAGGGCATTGAAGAATGCAGTAGAACAGAGTGATCTAGGAATAATGGTGCATATTTCCCTGAAGGTGGAATCTCATGTGGATAGGGTGGTGAAGAAAGCTTTTGGTATGCTGGCCTTTATAAATCAGAGCATTGAGTATAGGAGTTGGGATGTAATGTTAAAATTGTACAAGGCATTGGTAAGGCTGAATTTGGAGTATTGTGTACAGTTCTGGTCACTGAATTATAGGAAAGATATCAACAAAATAGAGAGAGTACAGAGAAGATTTATTAGAATGTTACCTGGGTTTCAGCACCTAAGTTACAGGGAAAGGTTGAACAAGTTAGGTCTTTATTCTTTGGAGCGTAGAAGGTTGAGGGGGAACTTGATAGAGATACTTAAAATAATGAGGGGGATAGATCAAGTTGACGTGGATAGGCTTTTTCCATTGAGAGTAGGGGAGATTCAAACAAGAGGACAAGAGTTGAGAGTTAGGGGGCAAAAGTTTAAGGGTAACACGAGGGGGAATTTCTTTACTCAGAGAGTGGTAGCTGTGTGGAACGAGCTCCCAGTAGAAGTGGTTGAGGCAGGTTTGGTCTTGTCATTTAAAGTAAAATTGGATAGGTATATGGACAGGAAAGGGTTATGGGCTGAGTGCGGACCAGTGGGACTAGGTGAGTGTAAGCATCGGCACGGACTAGAAGGGCCGAGATGGCCTGTTTCCATGCTGTAATTGTTATATGGTTAAATATGATGTGCAAGTTTACCTGACACAAATTACTTAATGCACTGACCATTGCTAACATCAAATCATGATGGAAGACAACTTCCTTTAGCTGAATGTGAAGGGAGAGATTGAAGCTGTAACTTACAGTTTGATCTCTTGATAGCATCTTCTTAGTTGGACATTGGCTTGCTGATTGACCACAATAAAAGCTTCCCATTTAACATGTTTTTCAAGATCATGGATAGCCCTGAATTTAGTTGTTGCTATTCAGCATCCTTTCTGATTAATAATGCACTTCCTCTATTTTATTCCTTGTGATGGATATTCACTTTCCTGGAACTGAGAGGCTTATTGCTAACCTCAGCAGCATGACCTTTTCAAAAAGTTAGAGTTGTTTGTGACAAAGTTAAACTTTTAACAATATTCCCTGCTCAGCTCCTTGTTGTAAAGAAGAACCAGACATCAATTGTTAATGTAAATTACAAGCAGCAATCAGTTTAAAGTTAAAAGCACAGCATTGTTTACAGAGGACAGGCAGTTGGGCAAGCAGGGCTTGGCTGCTCAAGAGATATGGTTTGCAAAGTGAAGAGACCATGAGACTTCTTGGCTGCATTATCCAAACACAAGACAATGGGAGGCAACACACACAAAACACTAGAAGAACTCAGCAGGCCAGGCAGAAGAAGAAATCTTCTGGTCAAGATGGCACTTGTGTACAAAGCTCCTTCAGTCAACATCTTCCAGAAAGCTCACAAAAATATCTTTTTTACTTCTCTTGCATCTGTTTTTCACCTTATATTTTGTGTTCCTCGGACTGTTAGAGCCTGCAGTCTACAGTTTGGAGAACAACAGAGCGATTCAGTGCTTTGCTGTTTCTGACACCAGGAAGCGAGCTCGTACTTCAACTGCCTCAATCCAAAGAAACTTCGATGCTCGACTCCATTTCATTGATTAAAGCATCCATTTATTGCTGATTGAAGCATCGAGAAAGATCAAGACATTGAGGCAAATGCAGAAGGCGAGTGAGAGTTCAGCAATTACAACCTTCCTTTTGATCGCTGCTGGAGAAGGAATCTGTGAGTGGCCTATTGCTGTGTGGCTCGCTATGGCAGATGGGTAGGCCCCTCTGCCTTGTGTGCTGTCCGTCTGTTTCGATGAATGTCAGTGATATCAAAGGATGGTATCATGATTCTGTGATTATAGATTAGACTATTGTGTTTATGGACCGCGGACTTTCAGACTTACAGCTTTGATATCCTCTGTTTTTTTTAAATCGCTCATTCCTTTTCCATTTTGTTGTGTGAGGGGAAGGAGTTTGGGGTATGATGCTCTGTTGGTTTTTTTGTGCAGGGGAGCAGTTGTTTTTTGGGGGGAGGGGTCAATTTTCCTGTCTGTTTCATGTAAAGGGAGGAATTCTGGGGGTTGATGATCGTGATACCATTCTTTATTGTAGGTGGGGGGGGGGGGGAAATGGGTTTGATGTTACTCTCTGAATGACTCTCATGTTTTTTCTTTGCTCATGCCTATCTGGAGAAGATGAATTTCAGAGTTTCATACGGATATGTGCTTTGATAATAAATGAACAGTCGACGCTTTGGCCGAGGCCCTTTGTCAGGACTGGAAAGAAAGATGAGGAGTCAGAGCAAGAAGGTGGGGGAGGGGAGGAAGAAGTACATGGTGGGAGTGATTGGCGAAACCAGGAGAGGGGGAGGGGGTGAAGTAAAGAGCTGGGAAGTTGACTGGTGAAAGAGATAAAGGGCTGCAGAAGGGGGAATCAGATAGGAATGGATAGAAGACCATGGCAGAAAGGGAAGGACGATGAGCACCAGAGAGAGGTGATCGGCAGGTAAGATGATAAGATGAAAACAGGAAACAGGAATGGGGTATGGTGAAGGAGGGGGGCAATCACCGAATGTTCGAGAAATCAATGTCCATGTCCTCAGATTGAAGGCTACCCAGATGGAATACAAGGTGTTGCTCCTCCAACCTGAGTGTGGTCTCATTGCGGTGATAGAGGAGGCCATGGACTGACATGTGGGAATGGGAAGTAATATTGAAATGAGTGGTTACTGGGAGATCACACTTTTTCTGCCGGGCAGAGTGTAGGTGCTGGGCAAAGCGGTGTCCCAATTTACATTGGGTCTCACTGATATACAGAAGGCCACACTGGGAGCACTGGGTACAGTTGATGACCCCAACAGACTCACAGGTGGAGTGTCGCCTCACCTGGAAAGACTGTTTGGGGCCCTGAATGGTAGAGAGGGAGTTGTAGGGGCAGGTGTGACACTTGATCTGCTTGCTCGGGTAAGTACTAGGAGAGCGATCAGTGGAGAGGGACAAGTGGACAGGGGAGTCACATAGGGAGTAATCCCTGTGGAAAGCAGAGAGTGGGGTGGAGGGAAGGATGTGCTTGGTGGTGAGATCCAGTTTGTAGTTGTACCTCAGGATCAGTGCATGTACTGCACAGGTTCACTGTCCAACTACAAAGTACAATACTTAGTTTAAAACTACACTGAGGTTGTCAGTTTCATAAACATGACCTGATCATTAAGGTCCTTTTGTAAACGCCGCTTAAGGGTGCTAATCTGAAACAGGGGTTTTCTCTTTTTTTGTGTGTCTAGTTCTATTGAATTTTGAATATTTTTGTTTGAGCTTTGAGAAATGAAAAGCATCAAAATGGCAGAGAACATAAGATGACTCCTACTTTGCACAATTATTAATTTAATTTATTGTGCTCAATAACTCTTTTGAACCAAATCCTAAAGAACTAAACAGATATCAAAGGTACACACACAAGATGCTGGAGGAACTCAGCAGGCTGGGCATCTATGGAAAAAAGGTACACTCAACATCTTGGGCCGAGACCCTTTGGCAGGACTGGGTCTCGGCCCAAAACATTGACTGTCTATTCTTTTCCATGGATGCTGACTGGCCTGCTCAGTTCCTCTAGCATTTTGTGTGTGTCACTTGGTTTTCCAGCATCTGTAGATTCTCCCTTGTTTGTGATACCAAAGGTAGCCTTGTTGTATTTAACTTGATCTTCCTTATGGTGCAAAGCATCTGCATTACAGACGTGTAGCTGAGTTTTTAGCCTGCTCTTTTCCTTAAGGTCATTGCTCAGATGCTCTGAAGGTTTGGTTTAAATTGATCTCAAACTCTATCAGACTTTGGCTATTTTCTGATAAGAACATTGCAAATATCCAGCTTGAGGTAAAAAAATGCAGTGTCCTTCCCATTTTTAAAAATTATATTTTTGATATTTAGAATCATAATTATTTCCATGTTTGGAAAGTAACAACTAATCCTGAGTTAATTTTTGTAATACCAAAGTAAATGCATTAACAGTCAATGCATTCTCAAAGAATTCAAGAATAGTAGGTAATTAAATAGACCTGTAGGATCTAAAATAAAATCAAAATAAACTGGAGAAAGCATATGACAGAAATTGGGTCATTGTTTTCCCCTAACACAGCAGAATTATAATAGGCTATTCATTCAGATGGCAGATTGGCTTTGTTAGAAACACTCTGATTTCTGAATCAGTATATTGTGGTTTCAAGTCCTAAATCAGAGATACAGATATCCTTTACTTTGAGACATCCTGAGGTCATAAATTGTCTAAATGAATCCAAGCTAATTACTTTCTTCAGCTAAACATAACCAACTTAATCAACACCTTAAATACTATCAGTCTCCAAGTTCAATAAGTCATCTTCCAGCTTCTGTCCCTCCAATAGCGACTCTCATAGAGAATCACAAAGAATCATTCATGATAATCCTATATTAATCACTTACTATTTTCTCCAAATCTTCTCCTTCCCTCCATCCCCGCTCAGCTTTCTGAAGGGACTGTTCTCTTAGTGCATCCTGATCCATCTTCACTAACTACATCCCTCTCACTGGACTTTCCCAAACATTCACAGGACATGTCCTTTTAATTCTTCATTCCCACCATTCATAAATAATAACATCAATTAACTTTCATTTTCTCCAATTTTGTATTCTCCATTCATTACTTGCATGATATTCTCCTCTACGTTTGAAAACCAAATGCAGATTAGTGATCACTTTGCAGAACATCTCCACACAACAGCTTCTGGTCACCTACTGTTTTAATTTTTTGTCCCATCTCCACTTTCATTTCTCTGATTTTGGACTCCCACACTGCTCCACGATGCCCAACACAAGCTTGAAGAACATATGGGGGTAAGTTGAAGCTTCAAGGACTTAATATTGAATTTAATAATTTCAGATAGTCAGCTCCTTTCTCTTTCTACTTCTTTCTCTTTCTAATTCTCTCTCTCTCCCCAGATGTGGCTCTCCCCTTCAGTTTTAATTTGTTTACCTTTTTTCTCTTCTGTATATGTCAGTTTTGAAAATAATTGATATCTTCACAACTTTCAGTGGGCACAAACAATCTTTCCATTCTTTACTGTTCTCCCTCACTGCATGCTCACATTTCCAATTCTGATCAAGTGTCTTGGCCTGAAAAGTTGATTCTGTTCTCTTCCCACTGATGCCACTGGACTTAGAGTACTCCCAGCATTTGTTTTGTTTCAGATTTCTGCTCCATGAACTACATGTACGTGTTCATATACCTATAAATTAAACATGGAGCTAATGATAAATAACTTAAAAGTCACTAAAATCTACAACTTTCCAAGAACTCTGTGTTCTCTTATATATCCCTTACTCCCTTTATCCTTCAGCAGGCAAAAATACTACCATCAGAAACAGGCCTGAGCTCCAGAATTTCCTTCCTAATCAACACCAGCTTTTATCCAGTGATTTTCCGTTTTCTACCCACAGATGTGTGGAAAGAAAGCACTCACTGCACACACAGGGAACAGGACGATTTAGGGAAGAATAATTTGAGATATTTACAAATTATAACAAAAAAGATGGTTCCTTTGGATGTTTTGGAAAACTGCAAGGAAAATAACAATATGGAAATACTGAATGATGGAGCTCCAATACAAGGCACCATTGTGACTTAAGTAGCAGACAATTAAAAAGCGAGCATTTCTGAGGAAAGATGAGTACAAGAGTCTGATGGTGATCATTTACGTTATGAATGTCAAGCAATGGAATAAAGGGAAAGATCTTAAAATCAAGGGAGCCATTGGCTTTTTGACAAAGCCTTCATGATGGCCAAAAGTTAATGCAATTCCTGCTACACAAAGTCTACCTTGTTCTCAGAATGCTGGTCAGACAACAGTTGCAAACAATGGATTAATCAGATCACTTTGCTAATCCAATCATTCTTTTGTTCTTACACAAAACAATTGAAAGTTTTGCCAACATATTTTATTGCACTATACAGCCTTTTTAATTTAAAGAGAACATTTTGTGAATTTTTCTTCGGAAAGGAATCCTGTTCATGAAACATACTCTTTAACTTAAATGTGCTCAAGGACCTCTTCTAAGTGATTAACAGGTTCCCCTCATGCTGAAATTGGCCATCATCCAAGGTAACCTTTGAAAAGACTTTGGGTCGCATTCCTTTATTTTAAGTGTTTAGTTTTACACATGATGGCTGATAAAATTGTTTTCTGAATACAGAAGCCAAGTTATTTTAGAGGCTTTTTGGTGTGTTTTGAAATGTCCTCAAGTAAAAATGCACTGTGGTACACCACATATATTCTCTGAAAGCAGTAGCTACAGCAATAAAAACCTTAGACAATAGCAGTACTGTTACCATACATCTGGAAGTCTTGTGAAGGCATGGAGTACAAAAATTGAAAGGAAAAGTCCAGATGGCAAAAATATCGATTAATATTCAAAATATTATAAGATTGAAAATGTTGTAGCGGTGTGCTACACGCAGCGCTGCAATAACGACACGGAGTCGGTGAGCTGCAGTTGCAAAAAGAGGTTTATTCAAACTTCGCGGCCTTGCTTTAAAGCCTTCCTGATCCCGCCCTCCCCGGGCGGGAATGCTATAGGGGGCGCGTATTCACAGTCCTGTCCCACGCGCCGGCTTTGCCCCTTGCTGGTGAAGCAGACTTGGCGCCCTCTTTGGGACCGGCCTCAATGCCGACGCGCGCCACTTTGTGAGCCGGTTCGAGTGCGCTGGGAAGTGGGTCGCCACATAACCCCCCCCCCCCCCAGAACTGGCGATACACCCCCCAATGTCCACAGTCTGGGTCGGACTCTGTTTGGGAGGTCTGCCTCGGCGCCTGAATCTCGACCGGCTGCGCCAAGTCCACATGGGCCGGTTTGAGTCGGTCCACTGTGAAAACCTCCTCTTTCCCCCCCCCCCAATGTCCAGCATGAATGTGGAATTGGGCTTCTGCTTGCTGGAACCATAGGTGAGGTCGCAGCGTCCAGAAGCTTGGCAGTTTTAACGAAACTGCATGAACAGATGTGGTGTCGTTCATCTCCGGTCCAAATATTGTTTGGGCCGTCGGGGTCACCAATTGTAGCTGTGTGCTACACGCAGCGCTGCAATAACGACACGGAGTCGGTGAGCTGCAGTTGCAAAAGAGGTTTATTCAAACTTCACGGTCTCACTTTAAAGCCTTCCTGTTCCCGCCCTCCCCGGCCAGGAATGCTGTAGGGGGGACATATTCAGTCCCATCCCGCACGCGGGCTTTTCCCTTTGCTGGTGAAATAGGCTTGGCGCCCTCTTTGGGACCTGCCTCAATGCTGGCGCACACCGGTTTGAGTGCGCTGGGAAGTGGGTCGCCACAATGTCACTTTAATGGCTTCAAACAGCTTTGCAGAAAGCCATACTGGAATTAACAGTAACTGTTGACAATGTTGTTCCTCAGTGGTCACTACAAGGCTCTGTGAATTTGTTGTGACTTGGAGATGAGTTGCAGGGTTGAATTTCAAAATTCACAGATGTCATTAAATTTAGATGTGTGGTAAAAGTGAGAAGGTTAAGTAATAGACTGCAAGAAGATATAGATAGACTGGGAGATAGGCAGATAATTACCAGATGAAATATAATACAGAAAAATACAAGGTGGAACATTTTGTAAAAAAGAACAAGAGTAGACAGTAAACAGAAAGGTACATTTCTAAAGAGTGTGCAGAAATTAAGAGATCTGAGTGTGACTCTTTGGAATATTGTATGAAAGTAATTTTTACGGGTTCTCCAAATGGCACAAATCAGAAAGATGATCTGCACTATGTAGTGGTTCATGGCATACTAATAAAAGCCATTTTAGAATTGTGGACAACTATTGTAATGATTTCTATTGGGTATATGTTTCTTTTGAGAAGAGCATTAAAAGGTTGCTAGACGAGCCCTTCAGCAATACCTGTGCAAAGATTATGTCTATGGAGTGAAGGCACATTACAGTATGATACATTTTAACAAAACACTCTGATTTGAAAAGTCTATTGAAAGCTAATTCAGTTTCACAATATCAGGTATCACAAAGTGCTGTGCTTTATTACAGATCACATCTAAAAATATATTTGTAAATGTAAAGAATTTTTTTAAAAAATTATTTATTGGGGCTAAAAGTGACAAATGGAATTCAATGCAGAGAAGTGTGTGGTAATGCATCGGAAGGGCAAACAAGGTGAGGAAATGTATAACATATGGTGGGATATAGAGGGAGTGCCTGTCTACGGATTTCTGAAGTGAGCTAGACATATACTGTAGATAAATAAGGAAGTTAAGAAAGCATATGTAATACTTGCCATTATCAACCAAGACTCAGAATACAGAAGGAAGATCACACTATAACTAGACAACTTTATTTGGACCATTCTGATCATCAGACCACAAAATGGACATGTCATTTGAAAACATTAAATAGGAGATTTAAGATGATATTGCTATGCCAGAAAATTGAAGAATTTTAACTCAAAGAGAGACACTGGAATGTGGAGAAGAAGGACCTACTTACCTTGAAAGTGGCATTGCATTCTGGAAGTATCAAAATAAATATGTTGGTAGAAGGTTTATAGTGGATTTAAGAAAACAATTTGTACATGAAGGGATGGAGAGTCTGGAATTTACTATCCGAAGTGAGGAGTGGGGTTGAAGTAGAAGGCTAGTAACCTTCAAACTCCTCACCAAAGAGAAGGCAGTATTCATAGTCACAGAAATATTCTGTGAAGTATCTGTTTGTAGGCAATTCCTAGTGTAACCTAAGGATTTCAGAACTTGCTTCTCAAGGGTGATAAGGAATGGGCAACAAATTAAATACCCAAATCTTGAAAATGATTAAAACAAAATTGACATTTAAAATTGGAAACATGTTTGACATTGGAACGAGTAAACAGTTGGTAGAAAAGTAGATATTAAGGAAAATGCTACAGGAGGGAAACGAGGTGGAAAAATAGAGGTTAGGAGGAAAATTTTCGGCACTGGCTAGTGATAGGCAAGTGAGGGAAGGGATTCTGAGATATGTAGGAGATCATACTTGGAGGAAAAATTCTGTGAAGGTTAATGGGCCAGTGGAGCTTTTACAAGTAGGGAGAAATCATAGTGTATCAGAATTTCAAACGTCCAACAAGATTTAGTTTGAAATAATGGGGACAGGAAACCAAAGTAGCTCACAGGATCAACTGGTAAGCGGAACTTGGTACCACTTAAGATACAGTAAAAGACAAGTCAGGATTTTCATTGCCTTCCTTTCATTTAGTACTTTCCTCACAATTTAACCTCCCATCACCTTCTCCCAGCTGCTAAACACTCAAAAATAAGTGAGCAGCTGGATTGTATGTACTCAAATCAGCAGGGTATTTGAAACATTGCTAAATTTTTTAAAAATTGGCCATTTCAAATTATTCATCTCAAGGGAAACTTTTCATGATTTGAAGTAGAAGATGGATTTCCATAAATTCACTCTATTTCTAAGTTAGAATGATGTGTGTCTTGAAGAGCAACTTCCAGGTGGTGATGTTTCCGTGCTTTTGCAGCCCTTGTCCTTCCAGCTGGTAGAGGTTGTGGGTTTGAATTATACTGTCTATGGAGAGAAGGTACTTGACAAAGAGGTCCTTCAATTTGCATCCAGTCTCCCTGATGTAGTGGAGGCTGCAGTGGGAGCACTCGATACTATAGATGACCCCCCAAAAACTCAGAAGTGAAATGTTGCCTTATGTGGAAGGACTGTTTGAGACCCTGAATGATGGTGACGGAGGAGGTTTAGAGGCAGGTGTAGCACTTGTTTTCCTCTTAGTGCAGTGTCAGGTAAGATCAATTACCTCTGCATAAACTGAAGAGCGTAGAGTCTTTCTGTTTGATTATTTGCCTTGGGATGTGAGCTGAGCTAACAAGGCAGCAGTTACTGCCAATCTTTGGTTGCCTCAAGGGGTTTAAGTGTCAATCACTTAGGATTGAGTCAGACACAGTCTAGTCCCATAGCTGATGGACATTAGTCACCCTGCTATGTTTTGCTTAATTATTCAACTTCCAATTAGCATTCTAAATCACAAATGGCCCAGCTGAAGCCTTCTCCAGTCAGCATGTTTAATGTGGCAGCAAAAGGAGAACTGCCGGCAGGCTATTTGAGCAAGAAGGATGTAAGAATCATGTCCAATGCTGACGCTCACAGAAACAACAGTTTCTGCAGGAACTAGGGATGAGAACGCTGGCTAGTTTTCCTTTCTTTTTAATACAGACACTAAACCCAATTTTTATATCCAAACTACCTCCACCAACTGTACCCCACTCCTACTCAGAGGCCAGCTAATTCAGTACATGAGAGACCAACTCTTATATGTTTGGCTGCTTCGGTTAACAAATGGGCAAATCAAAGCATCTAGAGAGAAAAAATGATTAATGGATAACTTCTCAAGAAAGGCAAAATATTATTGGTGAAATCATTGACTCATAATGTGTAGATTAAAAGTTGAGCCAATGTTTCTTCTTTGAATGAGCTAATAATTAGTCTTATTCTTTTGCTCTTTCTTCATACTTAAACTAAAAAGTGCATTCACTTAAAAAAGTACTATTGAATATTCTTCCAGTCCCCTTCCAGACAGTGCATTCCACATCGTAACTCTATGAGTCAAAAAAATTCTCAGTTGCATCTAGTTTTCATACCAGATATGTTTTAAACTGTTTCCTTTGGTATTGACCCTACTGGCTGTAGAAACACTTTCGCCCCATCTAAACTTCTTAAACTAGAAATTTTATGCTGAGCAATAAAATTTGAAAAAAAAATGAAATACCACTTAAATTCAGAAATTCAAGCAAGTTTCTGGCCTCAATGTCTGTTCCAAGTCGTACATGGGTCTTTATTGAAATAGTGCATGAGGGTACTAGGACAAGTTCAGTGGTACCTAACATTCCCTAATTCAAAGGTTTCAAAAGGTACATTTAATGTCAGAGAAATGTATACAATGTACATCCTAAAATTCTTCTTCTTCGCAACCATCCACGAAAACAGAGGAGTGCCCCAAAGAATGAATGAGTTAAATGTTAGAGCCCCAAAGCCACCCCCTACTCCCCCACCCAAGTAAGCAGCAGCAAAACAACGATACCCCTCCCCCACCAGCAAACAAAAACCCATCGGTGTTCCCCACCGAGCACTCAAGTGTGCAGCAAAGCATCAATAAAGAAACAGACTTGCAGTACCCCAAAGGCTACTCATTCACTCGATAATTTGACATACTACAGGCTATCTCTTTCTCTAATAAGGGAAAATGGGGTGTCTCTTCCGTAGTTTTAAAACTGGTTTGCAATGTGTGTGAACATAAGTAGGGTTGCAGTACCTGAAAAACCTATTTTTCTATGCCTTAAATGTGTCTGTCTGAGAAGAATCCCAGATTATTGTTTGGTATGTGACTCATTTAAGGTTTCAACCCTCAATTTCCTTGCTCTGCCACAGAGCAATCCCCAGCTCAAGTACCAGACTTGACCGCTCATGCACTGATTTACTGATCCAACAACACTCCACCCGTTCACTCAATGGAACCTCAAACCCCATTATTATTGACTAGAAAACCAGTCACCTCTGCTCTACTGACTGACAAGGCAATCCACTGCCGACTGCCCAACTCCTGTACCTAATACTTTTATTTATGAAGACCAATGTGCCAAAAGCACCCTTTGCGACCCTATCTACCTGTGACACCACTCAACGAATTACGAATCTGTATCTTCAGATCTCTTTGCTTTACCACACTCACTAGTGCCCGACTGTTCACTGAGTAACTCCTACCTTGGTTTGCCCTCTCAAAGTATAACACCTTACACTTCTCTGCATTAAATTTCATCTGTCTCTTCTCAGTCCATTTTTCCAGCTGGTCTAGATCCCCTGCAAGCTTTGGTAGCGTTCCTTGCTGTCCACTACACCCCCAATCTTGGCGTCATCCACAAATTTGCTGATTTGGTTTACCACATTATCATCCAAATAATTAAAATAGAATACAAACACCAACTGGCCCAGCACCAATCACTGCGGTACATCACTAATCACGGGCCTCCAGTCAGAGAAACAACCATCAACTAGCACACTGACTTCTCCTGCAAAGCAAGTATTGGATCCAATTTTCTACTTCATCCAAACTGCCAAGGGACTGAACCTTGTTGAACATAGACCAACAAACAAAAATTCATGAGCCCTAGTCATGTGCCTTTTGGTGGCATTAAGTTTTAGGAAGTCATTGTTTGAATTTCTCTATTAAAACTTTGACTGTTCCAAGGGAAACAAACCTTGTTTCTTTAGTCATAAACCAGTCTTGTTACAGTGTAGTGTTTTCAAGAGAGCCCCAATTCTGCTAGGAATTCTACCACTGGGCTATTTTTATTTAAGTATTATGATCCAAATGCTTTTGGTTTATGACATAATAGGATACAGTGATCACAACTCTTCTGAAATGAATATTAAGCAGGATATGAAAATTGAGAGAAAAGGCATACACAATCAAAGTGTGCACTGATCTGGATTATTTAACCATTTTGCTAAAACCTATTCCCCAAAGCACATGAATCATGGACTTTTAAAAGACCAAAGACAATGAATGATTTCATGTTGTGTCTAGTCATTTGGAACCATCTGGCACTCAACTCAATTTTGATCTGTTCATTTGTGTGAAAGCAAAGTTTACAAAAGGGTTATATCCTTTCCAGTTCTCATTTAACACAGTATAATGAGGTACACACAGGTTCTTAAATCTAAAGCAGTGAAGAATAATTTAGCAGATGTTAGATGAATGTTCTATAATTTCCTGAAGCAATGCCTTACAAACTTTTTTCCATGTCATACAAGAATGTGTGCAGACGCTGCTTAACCACATAACAATGGATCAAATTAATATATCTTCGAATGGATACATGTAATTTAAGGCTTATGCTACTGTATCAGATTCAATTTTGTGACATTCAGAATACTGTAAAATTAGTGGTCTAGTAAGAAAATAAGTAAGATTATGGAACATTTTGACAGTTGCCAGTAATTGATAAAACCCAAATGATACATATAGTAATATGTGGTTTAAAACCCCTGAATGCAGCTTAAATATATATTATTTTTAACTTTGGAATATGGCCATTGATGGGAACATCAACATTTTTTGCTCACCTCTAATTGCCTGTGAAAAGCTGATAATGAGCTACCTACTTGAATAATTTCAGCTCTTTTGCTGGAAGTACACTCATAAGTTCTGAGGAGAGTTCCAAGTCTTGGAGCCAGTGATTATGAAGGACCTGAGTCAATAGATCTTGTCAGTGTAGCTCAGCAGTAGTATATTTCATGGATGTTTAAGGTACTGGTGGTGGAGGGAATGTCTGCTGATGTTAGTAAATGATATACAAATAGTTGCTTTGTCATAGATTCTGTTGAACTTCTTGAATGTTTTTTTGAGCAAGGCATTAGTCATATAACTACAGAATATTCCATCACACTCCTTGCATGCTTTTGCACATGGTGGAAAAGCTTTGTGTTGTCAGGGGGTGAATTATTTTCTGAAGCATACCCAAGATAAAAGTCAATATAACAGTGGATGAGTAGGAAAAGTTTAAAAGGTTATGGGTCAAATGACTGCAAATGGAACTAGCTTGAATGGGGCTGGAATAGTTGGAACTGTTACTGTGATGTCTAATCCTATGACTATAACTTCAAGTTCAAGTTTAATTATCATTCAGCAACCACACACGAATACAGCCAAATTCTCCTCTGGGGCCAAGGTGCAAAACGCAGTACCAACAGTCATACACAGCACAAGGCACATACAGTACATATAAAGTAGCAAGTCACACACATTAAAAAAATCTACATGATGACATATTACTGTTTTCAGCATTTGGGCCCTGCATCAATGAGGCTGGGAATATTCTTAAAGCCTCCTCCACTATTCACCACTGGATGTGACAGAATTACAAAAACTATGATCTGATTTGAGATTGCTTGGGTCTATACATTGCAGTTTTTGATGCTTGACATCATTTAAGCCTGTGGTGCAGTTTCACTGGCACAACATTTCATATTTGGTACAGTAGGTGCTGCTCCCATCTGCAGGCTTTTTTTAAAAAACTGATTTCCTGATTCGATTGTACAGGTCGCCCTGTGGGAGGGTTCTGTGTCTGTAAACTGTAACTGGTAAAGTTTGTGTTTCAGATGGAATGATACATCTTGTGATGCACTCAGATACATAATCAGTAACTGGGGGGGGTGGGGTCACAGGGTGTTTTGGGTCTTTTAACACCAGAGACCCTTGCCTGGGCAACCTGGCCTGGGTTGATTAGGCTCTGACTTGTGCCTGAGTAGCGTTCTGCCATGAATCACTTTTCCTGATCCACAGCCATCTTGAGGCTCGCTCAGCTGCCTCTACTGTGTTCCTGGTGGCTTTCCTCTTCTGGGCTCCTCAGATGCCCACCTGGCTGTAGGCAAGTATTAATAAGGTGTGTTTCAGAAATATAGCTGCAATCCAAATTCCTGGAAGTGGAAAATACATGCAGCGCTACAGCAGTTGGCAAATCTATGTACTGGTCTCCCAAACACTTGTTCGTTTATATGATGCCGTAAATAAATAAATCAAGTACTAACAAGCTGGGTAGGACTTGTCATGGTAAAGGAATATAATAAGCTATGAGATTACAAAGTGTGGTGGTGCCGTAGATTTCTGCTGCTTTGATGGTCAATGACATATTCTGAATTCCAACTTTTGAACACTGACATCTTTTCCGAGTCCATCCCGTTTATACAACTGTCGCGCCACATATTTTGACTGAAGGTGTTCTCAGTCTAAAGATGAGATTTTATCCCACGTGGGCTATGCAGTGGTCTCTTCTACCAATCCTATCATAGAAAGATGCATCTGCTACTGTGTAAGACACACAAAATGCCAGAGGAACTCAGCAGGCCAGGTAGCATGTACAGAAAAGAGTAAACAGTTAATGCTTCGGGCAGAGACACTTCAACATGAGTCCTGATGAATGGTCTCTGCCTAAAACTTTGACTGTTAATACTTTTCCATAGATGTAGCCTGGCCAGCTGAGTTCCTCTAGCATTTTTTGTGTGTTGCTTGAATTTCCATAGAACCATAGAGCACTACAGCACAGTACAGGCCCTTCAACCCTCCATGTTGTGCCAACCCATATAATCCTTAAAAAAAAGTACTAAACCCACACTACCCCATAACCCTCCATTTTTCTTTCATCCATGTGCCTGTCCAAGAGATTCTTAAATACCCCTAATGTTTTAGCCTCCACCACCATCCCTGGCAAGTCATTCCAGGCACTCACAACCCTTTGTGTAAAAAAACTTACATCTGATGTCTCCCCTAAACTTCCCTCCCTTAATTTTGTACATACTGTATGCCCTCTGGTGTTTGCTATTGGTGCCCTGGGAAACAGGTACTGACTATCCACCCTATCTATGCCTCTCATAATCTTGTAGACCTCTATCAAGTCCCCTCTCATTCTTCTACACTCCAAAGAGAAAAGTCTCAGCTCTGCTAACCTTGCTTCATATGACTTGTTCTCCAAACCAAGCAACATCCTGGTAAATCTCCTCTGCACCCTCTCCATAGCTTCCACATCCTTCCTATAATGAGGTGACCAGAATTGAACACAATACTCTTGTGTGGTCTCACCAGAGATTTGTAGAGTTGCAACATGACCTCTCTACTCTTGAATTCAGTCCCCCTATTAATGAAGCCTAGCATCCCATAGGCCTTCTTAACTACCCTATCAACCTGTGCAGCGACTTTGAGGGATGTATGGATTTGAACCCCAAGGTTCCTTTGTTCATCCACACTCTTAAGTATCTGACCATTAATCCTGTACTCAGTCTTCTGGTTTGTCCTTCCAAAATGCATCACCTCACACTTGTCCGGATTGAACTCCATCTGCCATTTTTCTGCCCAACTCTGCAGCCTGTCTATATCCTCTTGTAACCTTTGACAACCTACAGCTCCATCCACAACTCCTCCAATCTTAGTGTCATCCGCAAACTTACTCATTCATCCTTCTGCCTCTACATCCAGGTCATTTATAAAAATCACAAATAGCAGGGGTCCCAGGACAGATCCCTGCAGCACTCCACCTAGTCACTGACCTCCAGGCAGAATACTTTCCTTCCACAACTACCCTCTGCTTTCTTCCATTAAGCCAATTTTTTATCCAAACAGCCAAGGTTCCACTTATCCCATGCCTCATGACTTTCTGGATGAGTCTCTCATGAGGGACCTTGTCAAATGCTTTGCTAAAGTCCACGTAGACCACATCCACTGCCCTACCCTCATTAATTTCTTTTGTTACCTCTTCAAAAAACTCAATCAGGCTCGTGAGGCATGATCTTCCCTTCACAAAGCCATGTTGACTATTCATGAGTAGACTGTACTTCTCCAAATGCTCGTAGATCCTATCCTTAAGAATCCTTTCCAGTAGTTTGCATACCACTGACATAAGATTCACCGGTCTATAGTTCCCAGGTTTCTCGCTATTACCTTTTTTAAACAAGGGAACTACATTTGCCATTCTTCAGTCCTCCGGCAATTCCCCTGCAGCCAAAGAGGATTGAAAGAGCATCTGCAGATTTTCTTGTCTTTCCACCACCATGTAGATTGATGAGAAAAAAGTCAGCAAGATTTATTCCTCCCATTGGTTCACTCACTACAAGGCACAGGTCTAGGCTGGCAGTTAATTCCTTCAGTTTTGTGATGTTAGGCACACTTGCAGTCCTCCAGGCAAGGTACATTTTTTGTTATTGCTATTGCAAGTGTTCAACATGTAAAAGCACTAATTTGTTAACCATGGAATGTTGATGAGTAGTAATCAGGAGGAGGTTTCCTTGCCTATGACATGTCATGTTTACTCTTTTCTGACTGTATAGTACTGTTCTGTACCCTCTGGTATATTTAGCCTTCCTGTGGAACAAGAAACAGCAAATTATTTTGATGGAGATGTTTGGCACATTGTCTGCATGGTGGGATTCCATTGTCTGTTGCTATTTAATAAGGCTACAATTAGCTCTTCCTATTTAGACAGCAGACCTCAGATGTTTATGAGGAAGCCTTTGCAAGGCTAATTGTCTGAATTTGATCCCCAAGTTTATTTAGTATCATATTCTTATTTTCATTCTCTGAATTTACATTCAATGGTTGAGTTATTAGACAGTGATGAGAGTATTCAACTTTAAAATACATATAATTGTAATTATTCATCAACTAATTGTGAAATTTATTAAATGAGGGCACGACAAAATAATGAACCATTGGCCAGGTAGCCTGACACTACTATCCTTTGGAAAATGTTTGAATCCATGAACAAGGATGTGGTAGTGGGGCATTTAGAAAATAATAATTTAATTAAATAGAATAAGATGAAAATACAATCACTTTAAAAGAGCTTTTTTGAGAAAATACTAGCTGGGTAGATAAAGGGTAGGGTGAGACAGTGAAGCTAGTTTGTCTGATTTCAGAAAGGCATTTGATAAGGGACTTCATAAAAGGTTGTCATATAAATTAAGATCCATGAGATTAAGGGCAACATGTTAAATTAGATAATGAATTGCTTAACAGTCAGTAATTGCAATAGAAATTGCTGGTCTTTTTGAGATTGACAGATTATTGCTAGCAGAATGCCACCAAGATCAGTATGAGATCCCCAGCTGTTCACAGCTTACATAAATAACCTAGATAAGTTACATCATGTCTCTTCTTCTAAATTTGTTAATGATAAGAGGCCGTAAGAAAACGAGCACATTAGGAGTACACAGGCAGGGTTAAGCAAATTGACAAGAAAGAAACAAATGGAATACAACATGAAAAAAAGTGAGCTTGAGCACTTTGGTGGGAAGCAATATCTTTTTTAAATCATGAGAACCTAACTCTGTGCAGAGAGATCTGGGTGTACTAGTTGGGGAATCAAAGAAAATAAATAGCCTGGTAAAGCAAGCAATTAACAAAGGCAATGTTATGTTGAAATAAGGCTGAGATCCATTTATGGGTTTCCATACTGAAACAGCTCACCCAATTATTTAATTCACTGCAGTTTCTGAGGACTGATTGTGTGCTCATCTACACAATGATAGTGGCTACACTTGGCTGTGAAATCCTTTGCAACATACGAGAAATATCAAAGCAAAATGGGAGTGCAAGCACTTTTTTCCTGGAATTTGCTATTCAACAATGAGATTACTATCACTGTAAAGACTACAGTGGTTTAATGGGAAATCTAGCTTTTCAGGGCAATTTGGAGTGATAAATAATTTGGTCTTGTCTACAACCGGCAATAAGATAAATATAATAAAAGGAAGGTCACATAGAAATAACAGATTGTTTGGTACAAAGGGGTAGAAGCGGTTCTGATCTCAAATGAGAAATAATTCAAGATTTCGATAATGTTATTTCTGTTCTATAATAAGGCTAAAAATGGCCTGATGGGATTCAAAGGAGGACTTTCTGAAGAAGTATGTATGGAGCTGAGAAAAAAATGATATATCAAGAAGGCAGTATTCATCATTATGGACCCTCACCACCCAGAACATGTCCTCTTCTCATAACTACCATCATGTAGGAAGTACAGGAGCATTAAGATTTTTAGGAATTCTTTAGAAACAGCTTTTTTCCCCTCTGCCTTCAGATTCCTGAACAATCTGTGCACCCGTGAACACTAATTCACTATTTTTATTTAGCATTATTTATTTATTTATTGTAACAATCATTTTAATGCCTTTAATTGTACTGCAGCCATGAAACAACAAATTTCATGACCTATGTCAGTGATAATAAACCTGATTCTGATTGTGACCGTTAGGAAGAATGATCTGCAAACGTATACCAGTTAAAGAACATGGAGCATTTAATGGCGATGGCTGAGCGACAGGAGGATGGAAGTTCTTCAGATGGGAGGGTCAGTGCTGAAGATAAACGATACACCAGAACTTGAAATGAATTACATTATGTGTAAGTTGAGATTGGGATAAATTTTCCAAAAAGACAAAAAATAAAAAAGCAGGTCAGTCCCTGTTGAAAAAAAAGTGAGAAAATGAGTAACCTTGTTCACTACTTTGTAAAGGAAGCCCTAAGGCTAACAGATTCTTTAATGAATGCCCTGTGTCTCACTGATTTTACTGCAGCTTTACTGAGATGTGCATGTGAACGTACATACATTCACCAACAAAAAAAAATTAATCTCCTATAGTATGCCCTTAAGACTTAAAAGTTGTCCATTCACTTCCATACAAGTTCTGAATATGGTAAATTATAAAGATCTTTATTTATCACACTAGATTTTTTAAACAGGAACAGGTAGAAATTTATATTCAGAAACATCTGCTAAGCTTGCAACAAAGGCTGTGTGTTTCTGAAATTTGCACTCCTTATTTTGTATAGAAGTGAACCTTGCAGATAACTTGGAAGGTGTTGGCGCAATCAAGTGATAGATATAGTTTATGAGTTTCAACCCCTTTGGAACCTCAAAGCTAAAGGTTCAACAATAAGGATTATAATGGTCGTAGTACTAATACACAACTTCTAGATTCACACTATTTTGCACCCTTCCTTAATAGGCAAGTCCAAAGTGACGCCTATCCAAGAAGGAACTTTTGTTATAAATATGAGAACATTAAAAATAGGTGCAGAAGTAGGTCATCTGGCCCATTAATCCTGCTCTGTAATTCTACAGTATCATGGCTAATCGGACAGCAGTCCTGCATCACCTTCCTGCTTCCCCCCACTCCTTCATTCTTAATTCCCTAGCTATACAAAAATCTATCTAATTGTGCCCTCAATGTATTTAATAAGGGTAGCCTCTTCTGCTTCGGAGCTGAGAATTCCATTGATTCACTACTCTGTGAAAAAGTTTCTCTTCACTTCCTTCCCAAATCTATTCCCTAAAACCATGAGGCTATTTCCCTTAATTCTAGTCTCACTCACCAGTAGAAACAACTTTTCTGCCTCCATCTCATCAGTCCCTTCATAATTTTTAATGTTTCTATAAGATCCCCTCTTATTCTTCTGAATTTCAGAGGATTTGGTCCCAGGCAACTCAATCTCTCCTCATAGATTAACCACCCCGCCCCCCCCCCCCCCCCATCTCCAGAATCAACTTGGTGAACCTCCTCTGCACCACTCCAAAGCTTTCTCATGTAACGGAATAAGAACTGCACACAGTAATCTAGGTGTGACCTCGGTTATGTACAGTTGCAGCTTAACCTTCCTGTTCTTAAATTCAATCCCTCTAGCAATTAAGGCTAACATTCCATTTGCCTTCTTGATAACCTATTGCACTTACAAACCAACCTTTTGTGAATCATTCACAAGCATTCCCAGGTTCTTCTACATAACAGCATTCTGCAATATTTCACCATTTAAAGAATGCTCAAATCTTCTACTTCACTATTCAAAGTGAATGGCCTCACATTTACCAACATCGCACTCCATCTGCTGCCAGACCCTTGCCCACTCATTTAACCTTACTATAGAACATCTCTCTGCCAACTCGCTGCATCATCTGCACAATTTGCTTTTCTACTCAATTTAGTGACATCAGCAAACTTAGAGATGCTACACTCTGTCCACTCTTCCAAATTGTTAATGTATATTGTGAACAGTTGCAAGCCCAACACTGACCCTTATGGCAATCTGCTCACCACTGACCACCAACCACAGAAACAACTATTTATCCCAACTCTCTACATTCTATTGGTTAACCAATCCTCTATCCATGCTAATACGTTATCTCCAACTCCATGCATCATTATCTTATTAATATGTCTTTTATGAGGCACTTTGGAAATCTAAGTATACAACATCCATCTATTCCCCTCTATCTACTGTGCTCATTACATCATCAAAGAACTCCAGTACATTTGTCAACCCAGGCCTGCCCTTCATGAATCCAGGCTCTATCCAGATGTCTTGCTATTCCTTCCTTTATGATAGCTTCAAGCATTTTCCTATCTACGGAAGATAAACTAACTGGCCTACAGTTACTCACCTTTTGCCTACATCACCTTTTAAACAGGAGTGTGACATTCACTCTCTTTGAATTCACTGGGAGCTGCCCAGAGTCCAGAAATTTTGGTAAGTTATTAGAAATGCACCTTCTATACTAAAAAAAACTTTTTTTTAATCCACAAAAGGATAGATTATATTCATTGTATTTATTTTACGTATTTAAGAACACAGCAAATAGAACAGCAGAGCACAAAAACAGGTCCTTCAGACCCCAATGTCTGTGCTGACCATAGCGCCAATTTGAATTTGTACATTTCATCAGCTATTGACATACGGTACTTTAACCACATTTTTTCAATCAATTTTAGCTTTATAAACTTCCATTCCTAACTTTGGGACAGTAAAGATGTATTTTTTAATTACAATGTTGTTTTTTGCACAAATTTTTTTGTAGACAGTTGTTTGTGCTAAGGATGATTTGGTTTTCCTCGAATTCTATGGGTTCTGAGGTGACACACAATGCCTACGAGGGTTTAGCAGAGCCTACCATAGGAGGGAAAATTGAGCTTTATACAAATTAATTTTGGCCTTTTAATTATTTTCAGATGGTCTTGTTTCTAGGTCTGTTTTGGGTAATAATTAATGTTTTTAAATGTAACTTTTCTGCCATTAGATTTGATTGCTACACTTTTGTATTGTCACCACTGTAGTCAGGCTTGTTTTATTATAGCTGCTGTTAAAATTCAGTTTTGTTTTGTTTTTATTTTTATTGCCTCTGCTCAGATAAATACATCAGCCTTTTGTAATTTTATACATTTGATCTCATACCTATAGACCTCAATTCAAGGTGACTCTTAAATAGGCAATAAAATTTAATTTGGGGTGGGGGAAGGTTGACAAGAATCTGTTAAGTGCTGAGATACCTACATCCAGTTGCCACTTTATTAGATAGACAAATACACTTGCTCATTAATGCAAATAGCTAATCAGGCAATTGTGTGGCAAAAACTCGATGCTTAAAAACATATAGACATGGCCAAGGGGGTTCAGTTGTTGTTCCAACAAAACAACAGAATGATGAAGAAATGTGATCTAATTGACCTTGACTGTGAAGTCATTGTGGTGCCAGACTGGTATCTCAGAAACCGCCAATCTCCTGGTACAACAGTCCCTAGAGTTTACAGAGAATGGTGTGAAAAACAATAAAAATCCAGTGAGCGGCAGTTCTGTGGGTAAAAGTAGTTTGTAAATGAGAGAGATCAGAGGAGAATGGCCAGCCAGACTGGTTCAAGCTGACAGGAGATGACTGTAACTCAAATAAGCACATGTTATAACAGTGGTGTGCAGAACAGCATCTCTGAATGCCCAACACGGCAAACCTTGAAGTGGATGGGCTATAGAAGCATACATCCACATAGGTACTCTCAGTGTCCTCGTTATTCAGTAGGGGAGGGACCTAATAAAAGGCCAGAGAATGTATGTTAATACTTTCACTTATTCTGTCTACCCAGCTATCTACTATTACTCTCTCATCACCTGTCCATCTTCTCCTACTAATCCTGCTTCTATATCCACCTCCTCCATTTCTTCTTTTCCCACTCCATTCACTTCTGCCCTCTTCAATTAAATCTCTGAAAGTTGTCATACTCGTTCAGAATACTGAACAAAACCAATGGAAAGGACAAAGGTTCATGAGATAACTTCAGCTCGGACCCAATTTTCTCCAGTTTCGCACAATGCTATATTGAGGCAGAGTGGCACATTTATACGTTATTTAAATAAGCAAATAAACTCTTTAACAGATTGACATCATCATAATACACTATGATTCTTCACCGGACTTCAAAATGACTGAATCTGAGTGGAAGAAGCAGCAAGATCTCTGTAGTTCTGATGATGATTGTACTTTGTTTGATGTAATCACCAGTAAGAAAGAGAGAAGAGCATCATCACTGAAGAAGATGGCAGAGTCTGCCATCAAGCCGTTGGTTATATTCAATACCTGTACCTGGCTTGAAGCCCAAGAAGAGTTTGTTCGTCATATACACCGGTAAAGCACTAGGTCCTTTTTTTAATGGCAGACAATGTAAATTAGTAATAAAGCAGGAAACATTCCTTAAAGAAGAAAACATACACAGTTAATACTTAAGTACTGGGTCACAGTTAGGTAAGAAAAACAAAATGGCCACTCCAGTACAGAGGGGCTTTGTTGGCAGCCTTGAGGTATCCATCAAGGCTCATGAATCACTCACAGACTTTGTGGAAAGGATGGCAATGTTTTTCATGGCCAACAATTTTTTTCAGGTGGAAATCATGCTGAAAATGCATAGGCACTGAACGTTACTGTGAGAGAGCAAAAGAAAGTATGCTTGGCCCCAAAACTTATTTACCTAACAGCTCCACAAAGATCACGATATCCCATTTGCTGAAGGAGTACAGAAATTAGAAACGCGCTTTAACCCATGGTCATTTAAGATAGTGGAAAGTTACAGACCTGACAGAACAGCCAGAAATGGGAGAAATACTGAGTGATTATATTGTCAAGACGAAACATTTATCAAGCAACCGTCATTCTGGATGGCATTTAGAATGTACGAGAGAGACAGATTCACATGTGATTTAAATGATGAAGGATTGAGTACAAGATTGTCAGCACAAAGGGGCTTAACATTTATCTTCTTTTCAGGATTTCATCGTCAAAAAATGAAAAATGCTTAGAAGAAAGGATACCGAAAGCAGCAACAGATTGGAGTGCTGTAACTCACACAAATACGTTCTTCAATAAGAAACCAGAGGGGAATCTGCAATGCCAGACCTATGCACATAAGTTTGAGTTTAATCTGTGCAGCATCAATTCTAATAATGACAATGATGTTAACAAACTTGATTTCAAAGTTACATTGTTGACTAATATTAAATTATCAGTAATGCAGGTTGGTATCACATCAGAGTGTTCTATTCTGGATAAGAGAAGTTTAGTTACCCACCTTAGCAAGGTGCATCATAGGTATCAAGATCTATCTGAGTGAACTCATGAATGATTCAAGACAAGTACAATGGAAGCTCTGTTATCACGGCCAGCACGTTGAGCTGAAAATAGTTTTAAGTGACTTCATTGTAAGATCAACACTGTAGTACAAGAAGCGGCTCAGAATAAACCTTGTAAGGATATATTCAGCATCCTGACATATATCCAAAAGTTAAGCTTAGAGACATTGTTTTATGATGACATCTTCAGTGATTCCTTACAGGAATCACACATAAGTAATATACATCAAACTGGTCCACTGCAAAGCACAGCCAACGTCTTATTCCTTAAACAGGCATGTAGACGAAAAACTTGTCACACTAGACAAAAGTAGATTCTTGGTGAAAGCAATTCACAATAAATGGGCAACTCCAATAATATTTTTATGTAACACAATGTGCAACAATTACAAAGTACCTTTGAACACAAAGTAGATAAAGCCTCATTGGTCAGGGTCAACCATGGATGATGCATCCTAGCCGGCTAGATACACAAGCCACAGCACTATGCTAAGGAGAGCAAGCTGCTGCCCATGTAGCAAGTTCTTCTCTCCACGCCTCTGATGAACCCAAAGGAGCAACAGAGACCGATACAGTTTGGCACCAGCAGCGTCACAGGAGATGCCAGTCAGCATTGAACTCAACATAGGACTGTCCCATGGACTCCAGCTTGGGAGTTTTCCCTCTGGGTATACTCCCGAACCCTTCCCCATGAGTGGGTTTAGCCGCAAGGCACTGGAGATTTGAGATCAGAGTTTTCCTTCTCCTAGATGAACTGCCAACCATGGCTGACAAACCCCATCTGTCCGAAATGACTGTTTTTAAGGTGCCAGTAACCCGTCTTTGCCCCTTCTCCTCAGTAGAAACAGTTCTGCCAGGCCTAGTGGCTAAGTCACACTTGAAGGCCAGGAGCTGGACTTGGTTGTCAGAGGCTATACACATAAATTAAGAAGGGAGAAAACTATCAGATTCCTTCCCCTTCAGACCAGCTCTACCATTTAACATCTCAGATGCTTAGATTTTCATCTCTACTTGCAGTAAGCTTATCTCCCATTGATTTTTAGGAATTTACTTACCTGTCCTAAAAATATTCAAAAATTGATAAGAGAATTTCAGACTCACATCCTTGAAAAAAAAGTCAACTTATTTGCTTAAAGCAGATTTTAAATATTGACCACGACGATAGATTCTTCCACAACTGTAGGCACCTTCTCCACATCCATCTGATCAATCCCTTCAGTATTTGTGACACTTCAACGAAGTCTCTTATAAACTTTAGAGAATAAAAGGCTCACCTGTCCAGCCTGTTCTCATAAACCACGTCACTCATTCCAGGTGCTGGTCTAGTAAACTTTTTCTCAGTTGTTTCTAGTGCATGACCATCTTTCCTTATGTAAGATACAATACTCCGTTTATGGTATTACCAATGTCTTGTATAACCAGAGCATAACCTCCATTGAATTCCCCTCAGAATAACTAAGTCATTATTCAAGATGTCCTGAAAGGATATATCCTGGCAGAGTTATAAGCAGATATTATTCCCATGAATGCCATAGAAAAATGTTTTGTGGATTGGCTGAACACTGATAATGAGGATTAGTAGGAATAGTGTTGGTGTGTACAATATGCTAACCATTAAGAGCAACTCAAAGTAAAACACCACTACACGCATAGAGATGGTTGAATTCAACCATTTCAAAAAAATCATGTTGAGCTCTGTCAAAATGAAATAACAATGTCCTACATTTCTATAGTGCCCATTCCAAACGAGTCAAAGTCAGACATGTATGTATTTCTAAGACAGTGAATTGTATATCAAAGAGTTTCAGTGGATACTTGTGACACTGAGTATTAAAGGTGTTAGTGTATAACAATGGACCAGGGATAATCGCATTTCTCAAAACGTGCCATGTGGTATAACAGATAAGGAGAATCACATGCTCACTAATTTGTCATTCTCATCCTGGCTCCAATGAAGAGCTGTTTGTTTATTGAAGGAAGCTCTGAAGTGTCAAGTGTTTGGAGACTCTTCCAGCATGACAATTAATTATTGGATGACTAACACTTACTGATGTACCACACCATATTCTACCATAGATTTCACTCTGACAAAACTGTTGACAGAGTGTTACCTTCAAACTAGATTAAGCAGAGTATGGGTTAGCCTTGTGTACAAGTAGCAATTGAAATAAGTCATCAAAAACACTCACAAATCTCTACAGATCTACCATGGAGAGCATTCTAACTGGCTGCATCACCATCTGGGATGGTCAAGGCCACTGCACAGGATCGAAATAAGCTACAGAAAGTTGTAAACCAAGTCAGTTCCACCATGGACACTAGCCTCTCCAGCATCCAGGACACCTTCAAGGGGCAATGCCTTAAAAAAGCAGCATCCATTATTAAAGACCCCAATCACCCAAGGCATGCTCTCATCTCATTGCTACCATCAGGAATAAGGTACAGAAGTCTGAAGGCACACACTCAACAATTCAGGAATAGCTTCTTCCCAAAAGAAACCCAATAAAACCCATTAGAAAAAAAGACCAGCAAACACCCAATATGCAGAGAAAAGAATCGTCCAAACAATAAAAGTAAGCAAAGTAACATTCAGAACTGAAGTTCACAGAAGTGAGTCCACAGACACAAAGCCAGGCATCACAGCAGCTGATTCAGGAGCCACTTAGTTGCAGGCCACAGCTTCAGTTCAGCGGAGAGAAGAGTAAACCTTACGGAACAATGAGCTGAACTGGCTCACCCCTCGCCTCTAGCCCCGACATTCTGACCTTTTCATTCTGGCTGCTTCGATACACTCTCATACCCAAGCCCTGCTGCCTCGATTCAGCCGTACCCTATCTTTCCAATACGGTCCAGCAATTAAATCGATCAAAAATCAGGTCCTTCCTCCCTCTCAGGCCTGGACTTCACCTCACCTCTGCCTCATCTCGAATCTACTGCATTAAATCGCCCCCAAGTCCACTCCCAGCAATGGCCAAACTTTGGCTCATTCCCCGCTCTTGGACCTGGACCCTGCCATCTTGATTCGACCCGTACATGCAACACCACAACTGTCCTGCTCCTCCAGGACTTCAATTCAAACCACAAAAACGCTAGGTCAAACAGGCGGATCGAAAGCTCAACTCTGAAAAGGAAGTCACAAGCTATTAACTGCAGTGATCGTTTACCAGAAAAAGAGTGACTCGTGAAGTATTTAATATTTAGCATAATGAAGTATTTACCTGTTTTATTTGTCACTGGCAGCTAGTCGCTGAGCTTCATAAGTGCCATCTTAAACCGAGGCATCTATGCAGTTAGAATATTTAAGGTCAGTACTTCCAGCCCAGTTTACAATCCATACACAAATACATTATTGTCTTTACCCATTTATGTGCTTTGGCATATCAGCTTGCTGGACGCACCATGGCGGTATAAACCATTGTTAGTGCTAATATCAAGACAAATCTTTCAAAAATAGAGACAGGCTTAGCAAATAGAAACACTCCTTTAAAAAAAAAACTTAACAATGTTTTTTTCCTGTACATAATATATGAATGACTTTGAAGTTCAGTATCTCAGATCTACTGAGACTTTTTATTACTCAAAATGTGCTCCTTTGGGCAATTTTGAGAAGACAAGTGAAATCATATTTCAGTAAAATATCTATTATTCAATATGGCACCAGAAAGTTATTCACTCTGTAGTTTAGTGTTCCCCAAGGGCGAAACACTGGGTGAAAGCTCAGTGTATGTAATGAAGATAATATTTGCCTGTGTCTTATCATTGTACTTCACTTCCCCTGAGATATTAATTTATGACATTATTTAAAATGACACTTCTTTTTGTCCAACCTGTATCTAATTTATGTTACAATAGTTCCACTCATCTGGATTAGATGCCTGGAATAAGGAGCATTTGATGCTTAAAGCAAATATTAAAGGATCTACTGGTGAGCTAAAGACCTTATAAAGACCACTGTATTCTTCAGAGAACACTGGAAAAACAGTTGCTGAACAGATCTGATGACATAATCAAGGGCCATGTGCAACTCACGAGTCTGAAAATACAAAGTGAGTACAAAATAACTTGATGTAATGAAAGCTGCTGGAAATCTGCAGATGTAAACCACTGTGTCATATTAAATATTTAACCATGTAAAATATTTCAAAGACAGATCAAATTTAACTTTTACCTTTCTGAGAGGATTTGGGCAAAATTACTCACTTCTGCAACTGTCTTGAGGCTGCCTTGATCTTCAGTGGTTAGCGTGGTGGGGGGGGGGGGAGAGCAATAATATGTTACGTTGATAATGCAGAGAATACAATGACAAATTGCTATTTGAGAGTCTTAGGTAATGATGAAAAAATGATAGTGAGGTTTAAGAAACCACATTACCATCAGTAATCTAATTTGACCTAAAAGTAAATGTCAAAATGTTGAAATAGCATGACATAGTAGCTGTGTAATGTGCTTCGAACACTGAAATCATTATTGGCACTACTGTTTTGGCTCTTTGACAAATTTCTTCCATAGTTTTAAGCAACTTTTAGTAACTATTGCTTTAACTATAAAGTGTAAAAATCATAGCAAGTAAATCTTCAGAGATCACAATGTTATAATGCAAAGTGCATTTGTGCATTCTTAAAAAGAAATAAAGGTAGATTTGAAGTAGTATATTTTTAACAATTAAATACAGGGATTGGACAGATATGAAAACACAGCTCAAAATGATCCAAATAATGGCAACTTCTTAAGCACCTTAACTACTCAGTCAGAATAGTACTGTCAATCATTTCTGAAGAATTTCTATTTGGTAGTTAAAAAACCCTAGTAAAGTCTGACACCCTAATATTCTATCAAGAGTATAATCAGTATGCATAAAGGCTCTTAAATTATTTATGCATACCTGATGTCTGTTTTGAAATTAATAGCTTAAGGATTTATAAGCAAAATTAAAAAGCCTGAAACTGAACTTGTGTATGGGTATTAGCTAGGAATCCTGGATTTTTATCTACTGCAATTTCATACATTTTAAGACATCCAGCACCTCCTCTACTGTAATACAGACATAACCATTAATTACCTCCAATGTAATAATGAAGGAGAAATATTTATTGAGGACTTTGCAGTTCCAAATGCAGATGTCCATTTTGATCTTTCTGGGCCCTTGATCTCTCCCTAATTAACTCTTTTTCACATACTATACTTATAAACAAATCTCTTTGGATTCTCCTTAATTTTCTCTGCCAGAAATAATGCCTCCTTTTTATCCTTCTGATTATTTTCTTCTTTAAGTAAACTCATGCATCCTCTATATTTCCCCGAGGATTCACTTGATCCCAGCTGCTGGTACCTAACTCATGACGGTTCCTTTTTCCTCACACGAGTCTCAATACCTCCCTCATCATCTAGAATTCCCTGATCCTGTCCACCTTAACCTTCACACTAGTAAGAACATCAAACCTTGAATTCCTGTAAAGCCACTTTTAAAAGTCTTCCACTGGCTGGACATCAAATTGCCTGCAAAGATCTTCTCCAATTAACCTTAGCAAGTTTATGTCTAGCACCATCAAAATTTGCCTTGCCCCAATTTAGATGTTTAAATTCATGGGTCAGATACAGTATGTCTCTTTCCATAACTGATAGCACCATGGCTCCTGGTCCTAAAGAACTGCCCTTTGATACCTGAGTCACTTGTCCTGCCCTATTTTCCAAAAGAAGGACAAGTTTTGCCATTCCTTTATAGGGCCATCTATATGTTGCCTGAGGAAAGTTTCCTGAGCATAATTATCAAATTCTACCACATCTAAGCCCTTAACACAATGGCAGCCCCAATCTCTATTAGGAAAGTGTAAATCCCCTACTATGATAACACTACTCTCATAACCTTCTGCAAACTCCCTACCTATTTGTTCCTCTAATTTCCATTAACTATTGGGGGGGGGGCTATGCATGCTTTTATGCATTGGATTGCTGCCACATGATTCGCTGATCAGATATTTGATTAACAAGCAGGTGTACCTTAAAAAGAGGCCACTGAGTATATAAGTATGGGCCCTTATCCCTTGAACATCACCCGAGTTTCTTTAAATTCTTTTAGTTTTCTCTCATTTAGGTAAGTCACATGAAGACTATTTGATGCTATCCCAAACCTAATTTATATTTACTTCAATGGATTTTTAAAAATAAAGATCTGTTGAACACTTGAAGATTTGATGATCAATGTTGTTGGTGACACAGCAGTATAAAGCCAAGGTAAATTAATCTGAATTTTAAAAGAATTGATTATTTATTATATACATGATATCAGAGAATTTATCTGGAGTGATATTAGCTTGATGCAGATTTTGAAAATTTCCAAATCAACAGGACAATTGTCAAGTGAACTTCTTTAGCATACCCCACCCCACATACACACACCCAATGTACCCAATTACAATCCAAAGAAGCCCTGCCTCTTAATTTCAAAGTAGAATGAAAATCTTTATAAATATTTTAAATATCCTATTAATGGAATTAAACTCGTTGTGCAATGGCTTCAAAGCAAATGGGGGAGAAGTATCATCATTCCTACACAGGAGTGGATCTCACATTAAATGTCCTCATTTAGAATAATATTCTATCTTTTATTTGTGCAAACATTAGAATATGAAAACTGGAAAGGTTTTTAAAAATTGTATCATTTTGTTTTTAATTTGAACTGATGCTTTAATTGTGCATTATTTTGCTCAGATATTTGTATGTACCTCATTTGTTTTGTTACCATACCATGATTATGCAGAACACAGCAGCTAGCTGTAGATTAGTTTATCAGTAGTATGACTGCAAGCAATCAACTGAACACAAGACACCCACACCAAATCAGTTCTCAGCTCATTAATGGTTGGCACTAATAAATCAGTTGGCAATGCAGCAGAGTTCTGTGGAAACACTGGGAACTACAAGAAACAAGCATTTCTTTCATGACCCTGATTTGCTCCTTCAAGTGCACTTGTGGTAACAGTTATTTTCCATGACTTAAAGTTGTAGGTACAGGAAAATTTCTTAATCATTATAATTTGTCATTGTCAGTCATCTTGACAATAAATTTTATGTTTCTGCATACTGACTATTTCGTCCAACACATCCCAATTGTTTTCTTTTCATCCCATCCATACTTATTTCATATGCTGCTTATTTATTTTGTGTGCTTTAACTGTTGTATTATGATACATGTTCCTTTCACTGATAATAATCCTCAGCCGTATTTTAATCTATCTTGGTTTGACATATCAGGATATTCTAGCTCATGTGGAGTAGAATTATAGCAAGATCCCAAAGCAAGATCGCACAAGATGGCTGGCTGTTCATGTATTAATCGAGGCAATACTTACAGATAATAAGGGAATCCATGGAGAATTCCCTTCTCTCCACAGGATTAGATTTCAGCATCTTATGATGCATCAGCTCATTTAGCAAGTAACACATTTCTAAATCAACATATGGATTCAAGACCCAGTCTAAGCACTTGAACATGTAAATTAAGAAATTTCATTGCATTTGTTGGGTGAGATATTAAACTAGGATGAAGCTGGCCTATTCAATTAGATGTAAAGAAATCAACTTTCAAAGATTAATTACTTTTGCCAAAACTCAACAATGCACCAAACTGGATGGGCTTTTCTGGTGAATTTCTTCGTTGAAAATGTTTCCTTTGTACAACAAAGTAATTTGTACACAAATATTTCAGGACACACGATAGTTTACAGGTACTATGCAAATGTTTTCTGACAATAGCACACCCTCAGAAAATCACTGGAGTGATAACTTAGATATAAATTGAAAACCTGGTAGAACTCTAAATTAGAGTCAAAAATACTTTCAACTGGGTTAAACTGGCACTTAATTCTCAATAGTTTTCCTACTCTTCGATTTTAATAATGGTACTCAAAAGCATTTTTGGAATAATGATTTATTTAATATCCATATGAATGGTGAGACTTCATCCCAATCTGATATCTCAATGTATTAAAAAGTTGGCCGAATTTATGTAGGAATTTGCAACCACAAACTTCTGACCTGCAGTGACTCCTGCAGCTTGATTCTGAAACACTTTCAGAAAAATATGGGGAAAATTAGAACTAAAATATAATTAAGCCAAAACAACAACAGTGGACTTCATAAAATGGGAAATAAATGAATTGAGATTTACATAGTAAAGCCTTAGATAGTCAAGCCATAAGAAAGTTGAAAGCACAGGATAAGACTTATATTTGAGTCAATGAAGTTACTATTACAGGAAGGGAACTCAGAGAATTGGAGGCTCCAAGTAGGATAAAACATATATACTTTTTACAATTAATGAAAATTTGCAGCAGAAAAAAAAACATATACCATTAGCTAAAGAGTCAATATTGTAATAACAAAATCCTTAAAGTAATGCAGTTTTGGGTAACTGAGATACACTCTGCCTCATCTTACCTGATGACATTTGCCTAGAGCAGCATTCTCACTGTCAAGGTCAATGCTCAGTCATTGGTTTGGGATCCAAATACACAACTATCATAGCACCACCTTCAGGTATACCTGGCATTGCAAGAAAACTCCTAAAATGGAAATGATGGTAGTCTTCCTTGTACATGAACTAGGCAGCCGGCCTAGTACTTTCAAAATTAATAGATACCAAACTTCAAGGAGAGAAAGCTGGGTGTTGCACCATTTAGTTTTAACATTTTGAACCAGGGAGGTGAAGAGAGTAGTCATTCTGCATTTGCTCATTTCTCAACTTTATTTGGAGATAGAAAAAGATGAAATAGAAATATATATAAATCAAAAATTCCACTATTTCTGCAATAAATATTTAACATTATCATGTTTTTTTCCCCTTTGAGTGTAGCTGTAGATATTTAATGCTACTAACAGTAGGCAACTTATAGAGAATAGGCACCAGGAATCTGCAACAGACTTCCATGCCTCATCTTTAAGAAATTTCCAGAGCATTATGATTAAGAAAAATGACTTCATGTAACAAAGTATGTTCATACATCAAAGTAAAATGACAACACAATTCAGGAAAAGTAGGATATTTTAGCACTAAATAGTTCAATGTGATTTTTCTGCCTTGTTTAATCTAGTTTATTCAACCTGCATGGCTATATATGCAATCCTCCATGACATACTTTCATCCCTAATACGTGGATTACAATCTAATCGAAAAATGTACATTAAGTATTATTTTATTCAGAATGAATAGTATTATTGTTCATCATTAGGTAGCTTATGTAAAATCCATGACTTCAGCTGTTCCAGCTCTGGCTTGCAAAGTTCATGATGGAGATTAGGTAAAGTATTAAATGTGGTTTTCACTCCCAGTGATTGTAAGTTCGAACAGCTCTCTTTACCCCACTCATATAAAACTAGTTGGTCATTGTTTCCATGACACTGGAACAATTCAGGCATTGATATTTTAGTCTTCTGGATAGCCTAGAGACAAGAATATGTTATTCACATAAACCCTTGCATATACCTTTGACAATTTATCATTCTTTCATATATTAAATAAAATCAGTTAAAAAAAATGAAGCACAATATCACTTTTGTTCAACATACTAGTTGTCTAGATGCATACAAATTTAAAACAACACGTGCAAGCCCAAGTACAGGTATAATTAATATATCTATACATATGTTGCTAAGAATGCTAAAAGCTTAGTGAGCAAAAAGTCATAGCTACATTGTTATGAATGAATTCACCATCAATAAAGCCTAACATTCAGGTTTAGACAAAACTTCAAATTTTAATGGAGTTAAATTTATGGCTTGAATCAGAAAGAAAATTAATTAAACATTCTTAAACCATAAATAAATGTAATATATATAAAATCCTCTTTCTGTTAATGTAGACAAATCAAAAGCTTTTAAACACTTTTAGTCAGGGGCTTATTATAATATTGAAATATAAACTTAAATTATTTAAAATTATAACATATTTGGCATGAAACTGTACTATGTGATAGCTAGGTCCACTATGTTAGTGAACTGTACACCTTCCTCAGAACAGCAATGAAGTGTTCTATATATGTGTTGTGCATCACTAGTGATATTTCATCCATCTTATCCTTATGGTAATAATTCTGCAAGATAGATGTCCAGTTTCAATCAAAATAATTGCAGATTTCATCTACCTAAAAGTGTTTTTACATTTTGCTCTACAGATGTAGCTTGACTTTACAGGCAAGTGAGAACAGTATGCTAGAATCTGTACTATGCTGCAGTGCTGAAACAATGCCAAGCTATCAAGAATATCAAAGCAGGTAAACATTTATTTATTTTGCCATTCATGACTATATTGCAAATTCTCTGCAGTATAGATGACCCAAATGGGTATTAAGTTATTTAAGACCATTAAAATTGCTGTAGGCACACACATGCCACTTTTGTTTACCTGGTAGACAGCTGAATTTTTATTCAAGAAAGAGGATAACGCAAATACTCCTGCTACTTGTTGATGAAATCTATAAGCTAAGTGCATTGCCATTGTCCCTCCCATTGAAAATCCTCCTGCAAAGCCAAAAATGATTAAAATCAGTACTTAAATAAAATACAAATCAAACTGCAATTTTGCAGCAGTTGAAAAAAATCACCATCGTTAAAAACTGAGTTATTTTATTAGTATAATTAACTAATTAATTATCATGTCCTGAAGACCATCACTGAAGCCTTCAGTGCAGGAGTGGAGTGGGTGAAGCGGTCCCGACCCTCTAAACTGGCCATTGTCTTTGTCAGAGCTGGGGAGCAGCCAATACCCGCCAAAAGAACATCTGCAGGCATCCTGACCTCTGCAGGGGACTGGCAGCTGTTGATGGACCTCGAACGGCAGCTGAAGTTCCCCAACCATATCGCAACCACCACCCTGCAACCAGATGTTGTCCTTATGTCTGAGTCTACCAAGCAAGTAGTGATGCTGGAACTGACAGTCCCATGGGAAGATCGCTTGGAAGATGCCTTTGAAAGGAAGCTATCTAAGTATGCAGGACTGGTCAGCAACTGCCAGCAGGCTGGATGGAGAGCGAGGTGTCTCCCAGTGGAAGTTGGTTGAAGGGAATTCACAGCCCATTCCTTAGCCAGAGCCTTCAGCAATTTGGGCATCGAGGGAGAGAGGAAGAGGTGAGCCATCCGCAGTAACACCGATGCGGCAGAGAGGGCCTCAAGGTGGCTGTGGCTCCAAAGAGGGGAGCCATGGAGTCATAAGTAGCTAGTCATTTGGACACAAGCTGGGGTTTGATCAGACCCAGCTGGGTCACCTGGAGGAGGGTGTATGATGTTGAAAGACCCGTAACACCCAATGATTCCAGGAACATCACTGAAGATGTGTCCAAAGGCATCAGTAGAAGCATGTACACAACAGTTTAATACTTTGATATTTGTAATGGTCTAGATTGCTTCACATTTATAATAAAGAAGAAATAGGCAAAATTCTTAATTAAAACTTGCCTTTCTACATTTAGAAACTTCAAAAAATCTTAAAAGGAAGAAAAAAGTACAGATGTTGGAAACTTCAAATAAGGGCAAAAAATGATAGAATTTCTCCACAAGTTAGACAGTGGCTGTGGAGAAAGAAACAGGGTTAACTCAGGGTTGATGACCCTTTATCAGATGTAGAAAAAGTTAAAAAGCAAGCATGCTTTAAGTTGCAGTTTAAAAAAAAGCAGGTGTAGAGACAACAAAAGGAATATGTGTACTTTGGTGGGGACCCAGAGTGAATGACTGAAGAAAATGGAATGTGACAGCTTGTAAATCGCAGCTAATCTGTCTGAAGGAAGTGTAATTACAGCGAGGGAGAAAAAAATGTGGTACTGTAAAATACAGAATACTGTAGTTACAAGTAATCTTAAATAAAAGAGAATCCTGGAAATATCCAGCAGGTCAGACAGCTTCTAAGAGAGTTAAAAACACTATAACAGATTGACGACCTTCCATTCAAACTGGTCAGTTCTGACACATACTGGGAAGTCTGGTAATCTGAAATGGTTGAATTTGCACTCATCTAATTTACCTGTGTAAAGAAAAGCTTTTTCATTTCAGTATGTATACCATCATCATTTTCTAATCTCCTTTTATAAAGCAACTTGTGTCATTAACACATGTACCTATGTTTTTTCCTATTTCTTAACTCAAACCAGATCCAATATTTCTTCCTTGAAGAACTAGAAACACTTCAAAATAAATTTATTATCAAAGTACATAAACAACATCATATACAACCTGGACATTCATTTTTGTGAGCAGAGTCATTAAATCCATAATGGAAAAATAACCATAACAGAATCAATGAAAGATTCCTTCAACATGGGCGTGCAACCCTGTGTGCAAATGACAACAAACTGTGCAAATACAACAAGGATAAATAGCACAGTAGTGTACTGGTTAGTACAACGCTTTACAATATCAGCGACCCAGGTCCAATTCCCGCCACTATCTGTAAGGAGTTTGTACATTCTCCCAGTGACCATGTGGGTTTCCTCCAGATGCTATGGTTTCCTCCCACAGTCCAAAGACATTCTGGTTGGTAGGTTAATTGGTTATTGTAAATTGTCCCATGATTAGGCTAGAGTTAAATTTGGGAACTGCTGGGTGACACAGCTCGAAGTGCCTATACTGCACTGTATCACAATAAATAATTAAAAAGGATGTTACATATCAGAGAAGCATCTCCTTTCCTATCCTCAACATTATTTTCCTGTCCTATAGCTTTTATATATTTTAGGTTTGTCATGCAATATTATGTTCTAAAATATGATACAAGTCTGACAATGAAGAAATACTTACCGGTAGGTTAATTTAGGACATCACATTTTTTTTAACTTTGCACTTATTTTTGGTTGATGTCCATAATACCTCCTTTAAAAAGAAAAATATAACTGCAATATAGGAAATGAAAGTAGGAGGTTTGGAGTTTACAGAGAGAATTACATGTTAAAACTAAATCAAGAGGAATCTTTAATTGCATTAATAATGGCTTGAAGTACCAAACCAATTGGTGAAGGTAAACCTATAAGCCATCAATTTAGTCCAGTGATTCTCAAACTAGATGAGAATTTCCCAAAATGACCATACTTCAAGTTTTGGTTCCCCCTTAAACATTACTTTGATTTTAAAATGTTCACCCGTTTTCTAGTCCTATTGTGACTCTATCTCTGTATTCTCCTCCAGTGTCCCATGAGTTAAACTCCTTAACCACCAAACCTCTCTACTTCTCTTTCCTCCTTAAAACCTAGCTCTTTGGCCAAATGTTTGGGCCTCTGATCTAACATCTCCTATTTGAGTCTCTGTCAAACTTCAGTAATGCTTCCATAAAACACATTGGCGTGTTTTGCTAGTCAAATAGCACTCTGTAAGTAGAGGCTGAGTTTTTATTTGTTGAAATAACAGTTCAACGGGTCAAATGGCACTTCATTTTTCCCAATTTTTTCCCCTAGAAAAAGCTTCAGACTGTTAATCCTGTTAGAATTTTCCCATTGCTAAAAGTTGATCTTAAAATTCTGCACAAACAGTAACTCAGCAGTGTCAGCTTGTTGCAAAGTTTGTTTGATTGAGTGTTTATAACATAATACATTTAAAGAGATCAAACTGAAGTTCCAACACAGCAATGCAATTTTAGCACAAGGCAAATCACTGCATTTATTTAGTCACACGCTGGCCAGAATGTCTATAGTTAGTCATCATGGGGCTTTTACACACATATATTTAGGCACTATGAGATATGAATAACTATGGAATTACACATTTTATGTGGTTGACCAATTCGTTTTCTGTTTGAAATTATAGAACACCAAAGGTTTGGACTCTTCATTTTACTTTTCTATGGAAAAACCCTGTGATTTGTCTATCAGTACAGTAATCACTTCTCATTGAATACAGTAACATGTTGATCTCATCCAACATGTTTCATGACAAACTATCCTCATCTGACAACTTGGATAAGGTTTCACTAGATCCTACTTTCAATACATTAATTTTCATTAATTCTGTGGCTTGCATGATTTTAATTAATTCAATCTCAAATTTCTTATATTTAGTTACAAGTTTCTTGAAACACAGACCATTTTGGATAGCAAAGGGAGATTGTCCATGCATTGATAATTAGCAAATATATTCTCTTAATGTGAATTAGTAGCTTTATTAAGAGATTCAACAAACCTTTCTACATAATGTCCAATCTTATTTTATTTCTTTGAGGGTTCATTACAGTCTTCAATCAGTAACACATATGATGTTACTTCAAAATGTAGTGTCCCAAAAGGACATTGTCTGTCAAATTCACCGAAATATTAAAACAAAGCTAAGTCTTTATTTATTCATGTTTATTGTATTTCATGGTTAAAAATAATCCATTAAGTTACTCTTGGGTATGGTGAGTAATTTTATGGAGTCACTGAAATATCACCATGACATATTGCAGAACTTGCTTGCAAAATGTGTTCTTCAGTATTAAAGCATGTTTATGTATTGAATAAAATACAAATGTACAGAAAATGCTGTAATTATCACCAAAATCAGTCAAATATACCTCATTAACTGTTAATTACAAGGAAATGTTCATCAGGAATGAACCATAACTCTGTGATGCTCACATATCTGACAATTTCTCCTGCAATACAAGACTATCTCCCTTATTTCATATGCTGTGTGTATTCAAATATAACATGTTCAGTCCTGTATTCACCACCTTTCTTTTCAATTACTCTCGTTGTTGCCTGAAGTTAAATTCTCCCTTTCTAAAATTTTTGCCTTATTCTTTATTCTGGAGACTTTAGAAAAGTATCCTGTACTCGCCTTCACTTTTACTTTATCCATACTTTCCTATGCTGTTGAAACACTGATAAGTTTAAAACCCTATCCACATTTCTAGTTATGCAATTCTCCACGACCCTGGTCCTAGCAAGGTTCAGATGGAACACATCTCACTGGAATAGTTCCCTTCTTCTCCAATATTGGTGCCAATGTCCCACATATTCAAACCCATTTCTTCCACACTGATCTTTGTGCCATGTATTTAACTCTCCGATCTTATTAACCCTGTGCCAATCTGCAGGTGCCTCAGGTAACAATCCAGAGATGATTACCTTTTTGATTCTGTGTTTTAATTTAGTCTCTAGCTGCTTAAATTCCCTCAGCAGAACCACCTTCCCCTATCTCAGGGGAATTTACAAGGAGTGGAGGGACTAAACATGGAGAAAGGCTGAGCAACTTGTAACTTTATTCATTGAAGTGAAGGAGAATGAAATGTGATATTATAGTGATATTTCAAATGAGGGTGAATGAGCAGTTTTTTTCCCCCAGAGTTGAGGAATCAAGAACTAAAGGACATAGGTTTGGCATGAGGGGAGAGATTTAAAAAGAATGCGAGGAGCAACCTTTTCACCCAAAGGGTAGTTGATATATGGAATGAGCTGTCAGAGAATGTGGTTGAAGCAGATACATTAACAAGATTAAGAAAAAATGGGCAGATAAATGGATAGAAGAGGCTTAGAAGGCTATGGGTCAAATATGGGCAAATGGGACTAGTTTAGAAGGGAATCTTGGCCAGCATGGACAGATTAGGCAAAAGGCTCATTTCCATGCCAGCTAACTCTATAATCACAAAGAAAACAGAAAGTACTTTCATAATTTAGAAAAGATTATATATGCTATTCAATCATATTTTATCTATTGCAATGTTTCTTGCTGCTCCATACAGTATATAAGGAAATTATTGATAGGAATATGCATGACTACATTTTCAATAATTTTTGGTCATTTTATTTATTAATATAAAATGTGATTTTTAAAAAATATATTGTGCTGCTTGCATTAATCTGTGATGTCACAATTGGGCCATTTCTGTTTTTCAAAGGATGTTTACATATTGGTAAAAAAGAGAAGACATTTCCAACGGTGTTCTGATTTTGGTGTAACTTGTTAGGCACACTACTAACTACAACTTTAAATTTGTACACCTCACATTCATCTGGTTGAGAATTTCTTAACTAGCCCACTCCATACATCTCTGGCCATTACTCCCAGCTCAGTAGTGCAGGTGACAGCAGTTCCTCAGCCAACATAAATTATTCATGTATAATTAAATAAGTAGTACAGAAAGAGAGCAAAAATAAAAGACAAAAAACACTCAGTTCATGGGTTCATTGTTCATTCAGAACTCCGATGGGGGGGGGGGGGGGGAGCTATTCCTAAAACGTTGAGTGTGTGTCTTCACACCTCTGTACCTCTTCCTTGATGGTAGCAATAAGGAGAGGGCATGTCCTGGGTGATAGGGGACCTTAATGATAGAAAATGCCTTTTTGAGGCATCACCTTTCGAAGGTGTTTATAAACTCATACAAATATTACTGAAATATAAGCCGTATTAAAAATGAGATATTATCTTTTGTGATTTTTAAACTCTAATTGTCTAGAAGGAAATCATTGAAAGTACACAAGTTAGCCTACTTTGCAAATGTGTATAGTATATATGAGTCACAGAAAGCAGAACTGCAGGAAAGGAGATGAGTTTTCACTTTCAGCATAATTGGATTTTTCCCAATGAGGTAAGGCAACAAGCTGAGGTTTTTCTAATATATTTCTAAACATTGTAGTGTTAATTGCAGGAAAAATGTATTAACTGAGAAACAGTTAGTTTCACACCTCATCACAGCAGCCTATTTTGCACTTACAGACACAGTAGTATAGGACAGCACTTTGCTAACTCAGAAATTGTAAAGTATATTTGTGGCCACTTGTTTCAGTTTGAGCCAACAATGAAAATGGCAGTGGTAAGTTGATTTTTTTTTTACCTTGATGTCAATAAAACTGCTGCTAGCTCAGATTATGCTGCAGCATAGGTTTTGATATACAATAACAAAAAAGAGATGAGTTGTCCATTTCATCTCATTTTCTCTGGGCCAGATTATTAATAGTTTCACTACAAACAACAGATGCATCTTTTCAGCAGTTCTGCAAAGTAAGCAAGATCAAAGTAGTATATTACTTAATCAGTATGACTAACAATCAGGAACATACAATTGCCAAAATAGCTCTTACTGTGGTGCTGGAATTATAGAAGTTTGTGTATTGTTGCTGCTTGTTCTAAAAGCACTAATTTGGGAAACACTGTCTTTGCCTCTTACTCTGAATGTTAGAACCAAACCCTTCTGAACAGTTAACTTATTTAGTGAGGGTATATTCAAGGTATGGCCTTGCAGCTCAGGATTTGATAATCTACTGAAAATGTACATATTTTCCCTACCAGAATGGAAATAAAAGTATTAGGTTTCACAGGTTTCAAGCAAATAAATCATAGGGAAAGGAAATTGATCAGACAAGTGTGCATACTTTCCAAGTAAAACTATCCTCATTTGCCCTGGAGTTGAAAAATGATTGACTTCACAAATAAAATGATATGACCAGAATTCAAATTACAAAAGGACATGATCAGCCACAGAGATCTTTATTTTAAGACAGTCAATCTGTGATACAATCCAGTGGCTATGCAGTGATAAACATGCTCGATGGAAGGATAGCAGACAGGAAAGAGGAACACAAAAGAAAGGTGGATTCTCAGATTATCAAACATAATAAAAACATATTGTTTACCTAAGATTATTCTGTCCTTTGCAATTCCAGCTTTGACTTCTTCATCTACCAAACCACCCAATACGTGGCACATTAAGTCAATGGATTCAAAATGTTCTGGGCAGTTAATGCTGATTTTAGATCTGTCAAACCATACATTTGATGGAGCTCCATTCATGGGCGTATATGGTCTGAAAAAGTGATCGAATATTTTCTTCCATCATTAGACATAGGCACAAAGCTATCTTAGAACAGTAAATCAACAAGTATCCTTTGAATATTGCATAGCTAAAGTAACAGTGGGATGTTTTAATTGTGTATACAGGGGGAAAGAAATCACCACAAAAGCAGAGTGTCTTTGTTCATTATAACTTTATTTTAATATGAGTTTTTGAAGAGAACTGAACCATTTTGAGGGAAACTAAATATTTTTGTATGTGTAACACTTACCCAGCAGGCTGGTATATGTCTAGGGGAAAAGGAGATCCAGCCACTCACCAACCCCACCTCCCGTACACGCAGGTGCTGTGAGAATCAAGTTTATGCTGCGCGTACACACACAATATCAAACTCACACCAGATACCGTTATGGAATACACTTTAAAGATTTTACTAAAACTAAAAGAGTACTATGCAATCCAGTATATATGAAGGAAAAGAAAATAAAGTAAAAGGCACTAACTTATCAAAGTTCAGTCAGTTTAGTGCACATCTTTGAAGCTCAACCATTGAACCATTCGACCCCTCGTCACTTTCCTCCGACCTCCACGTCCTCGCACCTGGGACCACCCCGGTGGTCAACCGAGCAGTGCAGCGCACGTCCACCTTCCTCGGCGTCTCCTTCCCGCCTCCCCTGAAAAGACCGCGAAACCCCCAAGCTCCCAGCCTCACAAGACAAAATAACATTCCCCATTGGTTAAAAAATGAATACAATCCCCATATCAGCAAGTCCAAAGCTAAACAACTGCGAGAGAAAACACTTATCAAACATAAAAGCATTCCTACTCTAGCAAACCAAAGAAGCCATTTTGATTAACATATACAGTACATTGTACATATGAATGAAGAAAAATTATCATACCACAAAATATTCGGGGCACGGGTGGGAACGCAAATTGAAAAGAGAGCAAAATAAACATAACCAGATAAGAAGGGAGGGAATAAGAGTCTACAAAGGTCAGTACAGAGATTGGCAAAAGGTATACACTGCAATTTAATGTGAAATACACAGGAAATCCACCAGTATCTTTGTACAGCTGTATAGTTAATGCCTTTTCTAACAATTCCCATAAAAAAATTGTAATTGTTAAATACAAGATTATTTGCACATCATGGTGCAAAAATTGCAATTTTGAACACAGGAGCTGCACTTATAAACAAAATGTATACAATTCACTTGTAAGTCTGGGGATATTTTAGATAGTTAATTTCATTACTTTTAGATAGTTAAATAATACCTCATTGGTGCTGTTGGATAGATAACACGTATGTGCGGAAAAATCAACTCTTGTTTCAATACATCTTTGATCCATGCTCTTACACCTGGCCCCGTGTCACCTAAAAGTAAGAAAAGTTAATCAGAGCATAGGAAGTTTTACATTTTGAGGCAATGCCTAACAAAAAGGAAGGTGAAAAGTCACAAAAAACTGACACACCAATGTCATCAGAACTACTCAATGAAAGCTTAAACACATTACAATCTAACTATGCTTGTTTCCTAAACAAATGGTGGAGGCACTGACAGGTAACATGCTGGTAAATGCCATGCTGCAATGTAGCATTTGAAAGAAAATGATAGCTATTCTTCCTTGCAAATTTTTATTTTGGTTTATCTGGGCAACATCATCAGAACTGCCATGCTCACATAAATGAGAATAGAGGTAGCAGGTCCCGAGAGAAGGTTACCACATGGACAGAATGAAGACCATGGAGCGGCTGATAATACAGAATCTGAGGCCACAAACCAGGCACGCCCGGGATCCGCTTCAGTTTGCATATAAGGAGAAGGTGGGAGTGGAGGATGCTATCACGTATTTGCTGCACAAATCACTCTCTCACCTAGATGGGGTCAGTTGTGCTGTGAGGATTACATTCCTTGACTTCTCTAGTGCCTTTAACACCATCCAGCCCAAGATCTTAAAGCACAAACTAACGGAGATGGGAGTAGACTCTCACATGGTGGATTGGATAGTGGACTACTTGACAGATAGACCTCAGTATGTGCGGTTGGGAGACTGTAGGTCTGACACGGTGGTCAGCAGCACAGGAGCGCCACAGGGAACCGTACTCTCTCCGATCCTGTTCACCCTGTACACATCAGACTTCCAATATAACTCGGAGTCCTGCCATGTGCAGAAGTTCGCTGATGACACGGCCATAGTGGGGTGTGTCAGGAATGGACAGGAGGAGGAGTATAGGAAACTGATACAGGACTTTGTGATATGGTGCAACTCAAACTACCTGCGTCTCAATGTCACCAAGACCAAGGAGATGGTGGTGGACTTTAGGAGATCTAGGCCTCATATGGAGCCAGTGATCATTAATGGAGAATGTGTGGAGCAGGTTAAGACCTACAAGTATCTGGGAGTACAGTTAGACGAGAAGCTAGACTGGACTGCCAACACAGATGCCTTGTGCAGGAAGGCACAGAGTCGACTGTACTTCCTTAGAAGGTTGGCGTCATTCAATGTCTGCAGTGAGATGCTGAAGATGTTCTATAGGTCAGTTGTTGAGAGCGCCCTCTTCTTTGTGGTGGCGTGTTGGGGAGGCAGCATTAAGAAGAAGGACGCCTCACGTCTTAATAAGCTGGTAAGGAAGGCGGGCTCTGTCGTGGGCAAAGTACTGGAGAGTTTAACATCGGTAGCTGAGCGAAGGGCGCTGAGTAGGCTACGGTCAATTATGGAAAACCCTGAACATCCTCTACATAGCACCATCCAGAGACAGAAGCAGTTTCAGCGACAGGTTACTGTCGATGCAATGCTCCTCAGACAGGATGAAGAGGTCAATACTCCCCAATGCCATTAGGCTTTACAATTCAACTGCCAGGACTTAAGAACTTTTTTTTAAAGCTATTATTAATGCTTTTTGAGTTAGTGATTTAGATGCATATCATATTATTACTGAGTTAAGTATTGTATGTAATGAGTTTTTGCTACAACAAGTGTATGGGACATTGGGAAAAAAAATGTTGAATTTCCCCATGGGGATGAATAAAGTATCTATCTATCTATCTAGAAGTGAATGAACACATTCATCGTGAAAAAGCATAAGGATCTGGGTAACTAAGTAACACGAATAAACTTTAGTATGAATTACTTGGAATACAACTGTCATAATGGAGAATACTGGGAAACTGTAATTACTTCTATTAAAATATGTTGTGGAAGATATCTGTTTGATTTTACATAAAATTGGGTGGTTTTGATAAATAGGAAAAGACATCTTCCATCACCAAAAGAACAAAGACAATTTTCTTTTATGTAGTGACTACTTCTGATATGGAATGTTCCACAGGAAACAGCACGTGGGACACAATCTCCGTTAACATGATAAGCATCTGAAATTTTAAAGGGCGGTAATAAGTCTAATCTCTTGAAATTGCAGGGAAAAATAAATAAAATGATGCCAAATTTATCCTGGATCTAAACTGGGAAGGAACAAAAGGCTACTTAAATCTTTTGTGTCCTCCTTCAATTTGTCCTTTATACCTTTTTGCAACTGGTGCACATTGGAGACTCCACAGATTTTCATGGCTTCTTCTTTACTGTTGCTCTGTCCCACCCTCCCCCAGTACTTTAGAATTCAGGGATCCTTTTTGCCAAGTATACTGAGTTACAGTAGATATGAATTCTCACCTTTACAGATGATGTACTACACAAGGGAGAACTGGATGGGGTTGGGGTAAAATTGGATGGGGAGGGGGGAGATGCAAGGACAAAAGGACATTGGCAAAGGGCGAGAATGAAGGGAGAGGTGAGGCTTGTGAGTAGGTGGCAGAGGAAAGGCTAACCATCTGCATACCTAACCGAAGAATAAATTGCTGCAGTCTAACCTGAGCCGTGAAGGAAAATGACAGATGCGGTATGTTTCCTAGTTTGAGCAACAATGCTCCTCTGCAACTGCACCGCCATGTCCAGAAACCGGTCGCTTCCTGGAGATGCGTGTGCGTCTGACGTCACCGGCAGCGCATGCGCGAATCGCTGCTACTGGGTGAGGCGGAGAGGTGTTTGATCTGTGTGTGCAATATTGCGAGATTATTGTGGATTTACATTTGCACATAAAATTATATTCTCAATAACTAAAATCGTGTTAAATCAAACTTTGGCAGACTTTCTACTCAGGTGGGTAGATTAGGGGAAAGAGGTTAGGCAGCACTCGTGGAATGCGCACAGGCAAGGGAAGGAAAGTGTGGATTGTTCGGTTTAGAAAACTGTACCCGGATGTGCTTCCAATCAGAGCTTTCTAATAAATTCCAGGCATCTTTTAAACGATTGTTCCAGAATCCTTGCCAACATTCAAACTTCTCCAGCCGTGAGTTAGTAATCGCTTGTGGAGCCTTGCTATATATACATAATTAGTCCGCATTTTTGTTTGCATTATAAGAATGATTGTGCCAACTTCCATAGGAGTTGAGGTAGACTTTACTTAAGTCGTTTTCTTAAACTAATAGCGAGAAAATAATACTTAATATCTGTCAACAAAACAAACACGTTAGTGAGCAACAGAGGTAAAATGCTGGAGGAATTTAGCACGTCAGACAACTCGGGAGTGAAATGGACGGTCAACGTTTTGGGAGGAGACCTTTATCAGAACTGGGTAATAGGTCCTGATGAAGGGCCTCGGCCTGAACACCAATAAAGGAAGCACAAATATTAGTAATCTGGTGGGTACGGTATTTTTAAATAAATTGCTGAAACAAGGAATTATTACATCAATAGGCACAAGTGGATTAGACAGCTGAGAGAGAGGGATGAATGTTCGCAGATAAAATAATATTTAACAGAATCCGAGTTTCAGCAAATTCATGGATTGATAAGCATTTAAGTGGATGAGTAAAGCAACAACTTAATGTTGCCATTTCTGTTATGATTCCTCATTCTTTCCACAGAAACCATCCATCCATCTGCAGCACAAATGTAAAAAAGATATGAATTGAGAGTATTGGAAAGCATTCGGTTACTGATACATGCACTAAATTTATAAAAATAGCAACTTTCATCTGTTTATTGATAATTGCATACTACAGTTTTTGTCCAACAGGAATTCACCCAAGGCAGATATAAAAGTTAGAAACTCACTCACAGTTATAGTTCCTTAGATTAATGACTACAGTAAAAGTTCAAAGTTCAAAAGTAAAATTATCAAATTACATATGTCACCATATTCATTTTCTTGTGGGCATACTGAAATCCATAATAGAATAATGAACATATTAAAATTAATAAAAGACCTCACCAACTTCTGCATTCAACCACCGTGCAAGAAAATCAACAAACTACAAATACAAAACTAAGGAAATAACTAATAACTAAATAAGCAATAAATATCAAGAACATGAGATGATGAATCCTTGAAAGTGAGCCAATAACATGTGAGAACATTTCAGTGATGGGGCAAGTTAGTTATCTCCTTTGGTTCAAGAGCTTGATTGTTGAGGGTTAATAACCGTTTCTTAACCAGGTGATGTGAGTCCTGAGTGCTCCTGTATCTTTTCTCGATGGCAGCAGCAAGAAGGGAGCATAACCTGGGTGGTGAGGGTTCCTCATGATGAATGCTGCTTTCCTGTGATAATGCTCCATTAGATGTTCTCAATGGTGGGGGAGGGGGGCTTCTCCCCGATGGACTGGACTGCATCCGCGACTATTAGACGGATTTTCTGTTCGAGGGCATTGATGTTCCCATACCAGGCTGTGATGTAGCTAGTTAATATACTCTCCACCATACGTCTATAGAAGTTTGTCAAAGTAAAATGAGGAAAAGTCATTGTCAAAGTTCCTGTAGAAAACATTAATTTCCTTTTGTTTTGAGTTTACACCCTAGGATTTGTCATTCCTTAAAACTTTACAGCTGTGCTCACTTACCAAAATATTTAATGTATTTTACTCTCAACTTTTGATTGTTGGATTCAAAAACCTAAAAAAATGTCAGCTATACCAACATTGTATCTGCCAAGTTTATTCACGAAGAAAGAAATTGGCTCTTCAGTGATACTTCAACTGGAAGAGACGAGATAAACTGATTAATATATTTGTATCTCCTTTTGAGCATTTACTCCTGATAATTCACTTTTGGTTTGATACAAATGAGATTGTGTGAATCAATTTAGCCCATTTCAAAAATAGAAAAAGCCTTAAGTAATAGCCTCTAACATACACAGTTTATAATTAATAGTTGACTGCCAAGGTAAAATTGCTTATTTAGTGATTTATATTATTTTTATTAAACAAGACTAGAGTCAACTTATTCAATTGTGGTTCAGAATATCTGAAAGTTGCCAAACTACTTGGGTGTGAACATGTTACTGAACAAACTCTCTGGCACAAACTTCTGAAGAAACTCCGGAGGATCTAGTTGGCTTTGTGGTAGGTCTTGGATGAACACATATTTGTTTGAAAAGATCATCTTGAAACAGTATATTTTGGCTTTCACAGCCTGCCAGTATGCAAAAATTGCAACAACAGAAATATAAAATTTGTTTGTAGAAAGCACTTACCCATGTTCTTCATACAAGAAGCACTTCATTTATATTATTATGCAATTTTTTTCTGTAATACGTTGTTCTTTAAAATATCTTTCATTTTGTTGTTGCAGAATACTTCAGTATTGTGGTAGCTTTAATGTGGGTTTACAAGCATGGTGTCATTTTTTTGGTGTCCAAATGTTTTTTTAACCTTGAGAGACTACGCAGACAAGAATCTCATTGTTTCCCTGTGTGTTGAAAATGATAAAGTAGGCAAAACCACATAAAATGATAATTATGATCTTTTGGAATGGGATAAAATAACCTAATTGACTATCACCTTGGTTTGACCTGGCAAAGGTTTATAAGATGAAAAATACTGGGTTTTTTCCACCACTTCAATACCAATGAGTAAGGTTAGTAATTAAACATAGAAATGTATAATTTGATCCAAGTGGTTGATGTAGGTAGTTTTCTGTCCGTAGAAGGAAATGTTGCATTGCCAGACTGCTTCATTGCAGTCCTCTTCTGTTAATTCGGTTATTCAGTCAAAGGGATCTCATAACTTTTGCTCAGCTATTGATCATGGAAGGAAGACCCAAAACCTTACAGTCCTTTCGAATTTTCTCCTGAAACCTGTTGCAAGTAATCCTGTTGCTTGAAGCCACGTGCTTCTATCTCAGGGGTCCCCAACCTTTTTTATGCCGTGGACAGCTACTATTAACCAAATGGTCCGTTGACCCCAGGTTGGGAACCCCTGTTGTAACTACTCTTTCCATCCATTAATAAACTTAAACATAACTATCTCATACTCTCATAACCTATATCCCTCGCACAAAGCTGCAATTACTTCTCTTTTTCTGTTCATACTTCTTTATTCCAGTAAATCTGTATTTTAGGCTCTCCAGTGCTACAATCTCTTCATATATTGTGCAGCCTGATTATACTCAGAGAACTTTAAATGAGTTTGTTAATGTTTTATGTGTATATTATTGCATCTAGATTTTTATATACAATGGAGGCAAAAATGCACTTATTAGTGATTTTTTTGGGGTGTCTGAAATGCTCTTAAATATTCAAATGTGGCATTTTATGTGCAAGTGGAGATGCATTTGACAATTGAATTGAATTCTATACTTGGTCACACACCATGAGAAACAGCCAGGTACAGTATGAACAGACAGATGATGCCGTCTGATTAGAGCATAGCACGCTGTAAGAAATAATAAAACAGAAAATACTGGAAATGCTGACCAGGTCAGGATGCCTCTATGGAAAGAGTTTATGTTTCAAATCATCTGCTTTTCTTTCTGCAGATAGTGCTTCACCAACCAAGTAGTTCTAACATTTTCTCTTTTTATTTCTGGTGTTTTATTTTTCAACTGCTGATAATAACTTGTGAAAGCCTTTGACAGCCGAACATGCATTCAGCGGCATGAAGGATCCAAGTTTACCCTCAATCCCTCAGCAGTGAGCTTTAAATTAATCAGCAGTGGCAGATGCAACAAACTTCTGTTGGTATTTTTTTTTTCTGAACTTGTAAAAGTCAATAAGGAATGATGTAGCAAGTGTTGAAAGGATTTTTGATAACTTCAAAACTATTTACTCCCTTACATGGATACATTGATGGGTGATGGATGTTAAGTATTATAGCATGGTAACACCTGCTAGAAATGAGAGACTGATGGGTGGAGAAGCATGGGGAAAGATGATTTACAGAATCCTGGATTTAGCAATGCTTGCAGAAGCAGTTCTCACACCTGAGTAGCAGTGAGCAATATAATTATATCATAGGAACAGTCACCACAATGAACTAAGGTGGAAATGCTGGGCAGCTTGGACTCTCAACTGAACACAAATAATTAAGAAGTGTAACCTGTTCACATGTCTAGTGTATTTACAATGTTTGTGCACAAAGGGAAAGTCTATGGTTTGCTGAAACAATGGTTCTTCGGCTTTTACTGCTATGAAAAGGCTTTGAACTATTGTTCAGAGTGACTGAAATCTGTGATGATCTCCAATGTGCTACACAACCTTACCATCATGAAAGAACATTACTACTTTCTATGTAGTAGTAACCAACTCTCCAATTTTCCACTCTAACAAGTTCACACCTTATCTTCTCTCTGCAATGATAATCACTGCAGTTGCTTCATCACAAAACAAAAATACAAGTCATCACAAAATATTATCTGAAAGTGTGAAGTTATGGAAGCATGTGAAATTGTGCCACTTTATATATAGCAGTGATTAATCACCTTGAGCATTTCTTCAATGCCATATTTCCTGACCCCTTTTCCTTATCTAACATAGTACTACCCCACTGGCTGAAATTGTGGTTAATCTTGGAGGTTAACTTTAAGTAATAAATTTAAAAATATTGATTAAAAGCACAAAGTAGTACCAAAAATGCAATATTAAAACTTTAAAACAAAGTAATTAAAAATACGTTCTGTCCTCTCCACAATTCACAACATTAACACACTCTATTAATCTCATGTTCTAACCTTTTAGAAGCTTTTCTAAATACAGCTACACAACATACCAATGACTCTACTTCCCAAATCAGTAGCTTTTTAATTGAATGGTGAGCACATTGGCTAGAGCTGGGATAATAATGGAGTTGAACTGTTGGACTTTAGGCTTCATTATGGAGTGTACCTAGATTCCAAGGGCAGCAGCTTTTGTTTCATCCTGAGGGGAACTTGATACTGGAGAAAGAAGTTGACTGATTGGTGGGAAGAGAGGATCTTAAGAGTGGGAAGGAGTTTGTGTGATTTCAGAAGTAGATACAATATAAATTATAATAGCAGCAAGTAGGTAAACAGAAAATTATTTGCCCCAAATTGTTTTCCTGTTTTTTGAGTTCTGATTAAAGGTCTTTGACCTGACAAGTTAACTCTTGTTCTTTTTTTCCATACTTACTGAGTGTTCTCAACATTTTCTCCCTTCATCTCCGCACAAACACTGCTGACTATGAGCCAATTGGAGAAGCTCTCAGTCTGGTAAATTCTATAAACCAACTCATCGACTGCTTCATTCAGAAATGGCAGCAAGATTTTCAAAGGTAGCATGGTAGCATTTCACGTTCTCAGTGTGGATGCACAGGTCTCCTCCAGGTCCCAACGTGCCAGGTAAATTGGTTAGTGTAAGTTGCCTGTCATGCAGGAGAAATGGGGAGTGGGGTGGAGATTGATAGATGTGATAGAAGATAAGTGGGGGCAGTGAGAATGATGGAAACTGGCATGAATTCACTCAGCCAAGAGGTCTCCTTAATACAAAAGAAAAATATAAAAAACAACATATCGTCAGCAGATCTGTACCTTCCTGCTCATAAGCATCTTAGTATTCCCTTAAAAAGCCTTCAAAATAAACTTACATGAAAGCCATTGAACATAATGGACAGACAATATAGAAACTAATTTTATTATAGTAATCTAATAATCTTAATTTGAATTTATTCATCTGCCTATAACAGGAAATTCCTGGGCTAAGTTTACTGTTCATAGTTCCTAATAGAAGGATATCGGGAATTCAGAATCAAAGTGCCTAGTTGTTGTTTTATTTTTTTCATTGCTCTAGAGGCAGTAAGGATATAATGATGGTTCATGCCAGTATTGGAAATGGAGTTCAATGTCAGTTAACAGCTATTAATTGTCAGCTGAAACTTAGCACAAATGGCAATGGCAAGCCTGGTACATCTCTTTTTCACACTAATTCAACATTATGTCACAGTAGGATTTGATTGCTCCCTTGAAGTCCAATTTGAATCTGTTGAAGCTCAGTGAACATTGGAATCTAATACCCATCAGGGAAAGGAAACTTAAATCCTGCCAGTCTGGACTGTATTTAAGTGCAGATCACCAATGTAACTCCGCTTCCTCTATTGGTTTTAATATAACTCCGGAAGCTAGGGAGCTACTGAGTATCCATCATCTAAGTTCTTCACAGTCCATTCATTTGCATTTGCTGTTTTTTGTAATAACACCTGTCATTTCCCTTTTCAAAAATGGTTAGAAAATATTTTTTTGTTTCTATTGTCCAATGTATCAAATGATTAATTTTAATATCCTGGTGGATGGCTTTTGAGTGCTGAAAACCCCTAAAATGGCATATTGATGCAGCAGCTCTGAAGAGAGTACTGAGAAAACCTAGAGATACAGCCAGCCCAGACAGCATGTAAAGGTTGCAAGTTATAGAGGGATTGCAATCACAGACAATGCCGCTGGATGCAGGAGGCAGTGATTACAAATATTGTTACAGCAGCAGTCGCAAACAATATAATAGCCAAGGAGCATTCAGAATATTGAATATAGAACAGTACAGCACAGGGCAGGCCATTCAACCCACCATGTCTACACCAACCATGATGTCAGCCTAACTAATCCCACTTGCCTAATCTGAGTCTGATTCCCTCTGTTCTCTGCCTGTCCATGTGTTTGTCTAAATACCCCTTAGACATTGCTTCGATCCATTTCTACTATTTCCACTGGTGGCATGTTCTGGGCACGACTCTGTGTGTAAAAAAAAAAAAGTGCCTCACGGTTTGCCTTGAATGTTTCCCTTTCTCATCTGAAATCTATGCCCTCTAGTATTTGACATTTCCACCATGGGAAAAAGATATTTACCTCATTAATTTATATAGTTCTAGTAGTTTTTCCCTCTGTCTAATCTAGACAACATCCTGGTGATCCTATGCCCTCAAGTATTTGACATTTCCACCCTGAGAAAAAGATTATATTTACCTAATAAATTTATATAGTTCTATTAGTTTTCCCCTCGGTCTAATCTAGACAACATTCTGGCGATCCTCTTCTGCACAATCTCTAGTGATTACAGATCCTTGCTATAGTGTGGTGACCAGAACTGCACATCGCGTTCCAAATGTGACCTAAACAAAATTTCATGCCCCAAATGACAAAGACAAGCAAGCAAGCATCTAGTTTGTTGCTACTACAGGGAGCTAGCGAGTTGTACCCCAAGATCACTTTGTACATCAATGCTCCTAAGGGGTCCTGCTGTATACTGTATGCTTTGCTTGCACATTTGAACTTCCAATATGCAACACCTCAACTAATCTTGCCCAACTAAACTCCATGTACTCCACCTGCTATTTCTCTACCCACATTTCCAACTTATCTTTCTGTATCCTTTGATAGCATTCCTTATTAATCATACTGCAACTCCATTAATATTTGTGTCATCTGTAAATTTGCTGGTCAGATCAATTACATTATCATCCAAATCATTTACCTGTATACTGCATATTACAATGAACAAAGGTCCTAGCACTAATGATTGGTGTCCACCTCTGGTCACAGATGTCCAGTCAGAGAAACAGCCCTCCATCACTACCCTCCATCTCCTATGTCCAAGCTAATTTTGGATCCAATTTACCAACTCACTGTGGTTCATATGTGACTTAATTTGCTGGACCAGTCTACCATGTCAAATGCTTTACTAAACTCCATGTCAACAACAGCACTGTCCTGCTCTCCTCAATCATCCTTGTCACTCCCTCAAAATCAAATTTGTGAGACAGGAACCCCTGCACCCAGACTTGCTGACATTTTCTGATAAGGCTACGCTTTTCCAAATGTGAGTAAATCCTGTTCCTAAAAACCTTCTTCAGTAATATCCCTACCAGTGATATAAGGTTCACTAACTATAGTCAGTGATCTTGATGATTTTTTTTTACTTCTTGTCCGATGTATTTCACAGGGCCCCTGGAATGCATAAATTCACAATCATGCTGAAAACTCAGGCACACATAAAATAGAAGTGATTTGAACAACAAATGGAAAGTGATGTGATAATTCCACTGCTATTATTTTAACTCCGCTTCTGCCTAGTTTTGCTAGTTCGGGGGAGTTAAGAACTTGCTACAGATTGTATTGCATAAAGTGAGACTCAGTTGCAGCACAATTTTGAACTGCGCACCTTGCTTTAGATGTTTATGTTACTTGCCATGGAAGAATGTGCACATGGTTTTACTGTAATCTGTCTGATAGGCAGATGTCCAATGTTATTAACTGAAGGAGCACAGATAGTTTCTTAGGGTGACTGATTCAATGGAATGTCTGTGTCTCTGACTAAGTGCCAGCAATGATTTTTTTTTAACTTTATTGGAGATATCATTCAGGATCACTTTTAATAGTAAGCAATGCAATTTAAATATTTTATTGGTGTTTGATGAAAAGCAGTTGAGCTTTCTCAGACAAATGGAATTAGAATAAAAAGGTTCTACATACTACATACTGATAAGTACAGCAAAAGGCTGGAAAATGGATGCAAAGTACAGCAGTGCCAGGATTAACTTGACACTACACCCACTTGGGTCATGCTGCAAAATGTTAAAAATAAGTTTATTCCATTTTTGGAATCACAATCCCCATTTTCCTCTTTCCCCCTTATTTCAAAGCCAATGACCTTATTCATTTGGGAGAGGAGGCATGGAGATCACAAATTCCTCTGCTTCTTCCAGAGCTTTTAGTACATTGTCATGCTTTCCTATGAGATCAGAGCACACAATGCACAAAAATAACAGTGAAAGGATAAATCAATTTTATTCACACAATCATTTGATAACTGAAGCTATGTATTATGAACTACTTTGCTGGCTAGTACATTGGAGTCCTGATCTGTGTTGGTATTTCCACCTTTTGAAATCTAGAATTTATCGGGAAATTAAAGAGAAAGTTAACATAAGCCAATTTTGTCTTGAAGTTAGGGCATAGCTGATGCACCATCAATAACTCTCTCTGAGACGTAAAGGCGAGGTATCGGCTTTTATTGACTGGAAGAAGGAACAAGCAGTGATTGACCACCATACTACATCCCGGAGACAGAAAGGCCGGGCTCAGACCTCCATCACCTTTATACAGGGGTCTGTGGGAGGAGCCACAGGAGCAGTCAGCAGGGGGCGTGTCCAGACAGGTATATGTAGTTCACCACAATAGCATATTGTTTAATAGGAATTTTGGGCAAGATGGCACTGGTAACCAACAGCAACATCTTGCAGACAGCTTACAACACTACTGGATTCTCTCCTCCTTCTAGATATTCATCTTCTTCCTCTTCTGAACTGAGATCATTTGCAGCTTGTAATTTCCCTTTTAAAGATGCATTTCTTGGCTGTCTGAGTGATCTGGCGCTTCTGCAGTCTCTTACAGGATTCAGTGTGGAGTGCAACTACGGACATCACTGGGAGTGGCTGCATTGACTCCCAATAATGGAATGCAAACCCATGGTCAGCACCATTACTTCACACTGAATGACACACTGAGCAACATTAAAATAGACGAGGACAAGAGCAGTAAACGAACACATGTTCAGTGCCGCCTGCCTGCATTTGACTAGTCTCCCTTTTACTGCTTCCAGCAGAGAATGCAGGACTCTTGGATCCCACGTGTGCTGCAAGTTCAATTGCCTTGGCAACTCTTAGATGTGGATTCACTCTCAGCTGCGGTTAGACGCTTAATGTCCTCAGCACTGAACGGGTTTTACTATTTATGCAATTTGATCGAGGTGATCGAGAACTGGATCTGCAGCTGTGACTGTAGCCGTTGACACAGTGCTGAACTGAGTGACTCAGTGGCTGCATTAGTGACCATTGGGTCCTGGACCAGCTTCACTTGCCTTGGCAGCTAGCGGATGTGGACTCACTTTTGGGAATTCCGTGGTTTGATGTTTAATATTCTGTGTTATTTGTTTGCTTTATGTTGTTTGCATGATTTGTTCTGTTTTTTTGCACATTTGTGTGGGTTTTTTCTTTAAATGGGTTCTATGGTGTTTTTTGTTTTATGGCTGCCTGCAAGAAGACGAATCTTAAGGTTGTATACTGCACACATACTTTAATAATGTATTTTGAACTTTGATAAGTTTATTCTTTGAGCCTGTCCTTGAGTGCTATTACATCTGATGACTGGATGCCACTTTACACAAATCTTCACTGGGTGACTTCCATTTTCAGGTTTGGGCCACTCCAAACAGAGTGGTTACACTCTACACATTGTTGTTTTGCGCTTCAGCACAACGCTAGATAAGGTTTGCTGATGAGCCAGAAGTTATCCACTGGCCTCAAAAATCCAGCTTTCATTCTGCCACCCAGATTTTCATCCTGCTGGAATCACATCCATTCTGGTTCTGGATGTGGCTTCTCAAGGCCTATAACCACTTCATTTTATGCGAGGTATGAGGCTTCCTGCCTGGCACCTACTAGTTAATGTTAATGAATTATGTTGAAAACTAGTAAAACTTGCTTGCAGCAGCTTCACAGACACATAGATACCAACAAATTATCCAAGACAGTGAAGAGAGCAAAAAAATGTTAATCAGAGACAAGTCCATGGTTGTACAAGAAGTGTGTCATTGTGTTCCATTGCTGAGTATTGGCTCAAGAACTTGGTGGTGTTAGGAAAGTAGCTGTTCCCAAGCCTGGTGGTGTAGGACTTCAAATGCTTGGACTCTCAAATAGGCTGGTACAACTGCAGATTTTCTCTTGTTGGCACCCCTCAGGGTTATTCAGTAACTGGCAGACTGATTAGCCATTCAAAGCTGTACTGTGGAAAATTATACTCCATAATACATACATTTTGCAGACAGAGAAAACAAATAATGTCAAGTAGGGGATCTGTAATATACCCAGTAAAATACTCCTTGAAGGAAAATGAAATAGATCGCATAATGAGTAATTTACTATCCATTTTCTCCCTACTAAAACTATATTTGACCACCTTTGTTTTCCAAATATTTTTCTGTGGTGACAACTCAAAGGTTAATTCACATCATTCTTGAAAACACTTTGCTATTTTATTTTTTTTAAATCGCTTAATTTTCATGGATCTGATTAATGGCTCTTGGGCGGAACAAACTGATGTTAGTTCAGCATAATGCATGTGTTTTTCCTTCAACACCCTCAGGGACACATAACTTGAACTAAGAAAAAGGAACTGTATTTGCAATCATGCATTACACTATTTGTAAATGACATAAGTGTACGTGTATTGGAATGGCTTCCTCTTAGCAGGAATGCTGGTCGTAATTTGCTAAACTGAAAAGGTATGGCTGACAGAATTCCAGTGGTCTTTAGAGAACAAGATTATAGATAGTGTCAAACATGGTTCTGTTTAAAATTACAAAATTGGTTTACAGCCTGTGGTTAACCACCCACGGTATATACAGCATGCAACATATAATGTTTTGTGACAGAACTAAAGTGGTTGTCATGTCTTCCAAGAAGTTTTGCAAGACAACTTTATTCTTCTGTTTAAAAATCATTTTCAAGAACAATTTTGTGCATATTTTTCAGAAACACGTTGCTATAAGCTCTAAACCTGTGAGGACTATTTTCATCATATCCTGGGCTAAATGTATGTGATGGCAACACCTTTTTGCTAAAAGGATATAGCATAAGTGTTGGTTCTACTGAGTTAGTTGAACAAAATGTTCACTTCAATGTTCTCAGAAACAAAGTATTAAATAAAGCTAGCAGTTTATTGTGATAATGGGTCTTCAATTGAAGCTGCAATCATGGTACTATAATGTTACAACATGGATGGGTTATTCTTTTCAGGTACACTAACCCACCGACCTTAAAAAGAAGTTGCATTTAACAAGACCCTAACACACCGAAAGGAAAATGGATGTGGATAAACAATAATGGGGCTATAGGAGGGGGTTGGTGGTTTGAGTTTGATGTTCTAGCTGCCATTTTCAGTGTGGGCGATTTGTTAGGTTTTGTGTGAGGCAGGAGTTGGGGGTTTGGAGTTTGATGTTCTAGCTGCCATTTTCAGCGTGGGCGATTTGTTAGGTTTTGTGTGAGGCAGGAATTGGGGGTTTGGAGTTTGATGTTCTAGCTGCCATTTTCAGCGTGGGCGATTTGTTAGGTTTTGTGTGAGGCAGGAATTGGGGGTTTGGAGTTTGATGTTCTAGCTGCCATTTTCAGCGTGGACAATTTGTTAGGTTTTGTGTGAAGGAGGGGGTGGGGTGTTGGGGTTTGATGTTCTAGCTGCCATTTTCAGCGTGGGCGATTTGTTAGGTTTTGTGTGAAGGAGGGGGAGGGGTGTTGGGGTTTGATGTTTTAGCTGCCATTTTCAGCGTGGGCGATTTGTTAGGTTTTGTGTGAGGGAGGAGTTGGGGGTTTGGGGTTTGATGTTCTAGCTGCCATTTTCAGCGTGGGTGATTTGTTAGGTTTTGTGTGAGGGAGGAGTTGGGGGTTTGGAGTTTGATGTTTTAGCTGCCATTTTCAGCGTGGGCGATTTGTTAGGTTTTGTGTGAGGGAGGAGTTGGGGGTTTGGAGTTTGATGTTCTAGCTGCCATTTTCAGCGTGGGCGATTTGTTAGGTTTTGTGTGAGGGAGAGGGTGGGGGATTGGGGTTTGCAGGTTTTGTTTCATTTTTTTCTTCGTGCGGGGAGTGTTGATGTCTTCTAACACTCCCATGGTTTTTCTGTATTTCATGGCTACCTGGAGAAGACGAATATCAGTTGTGTGGCGTATGCATATTTTGACAATAAAATGAACCTTTGAACTGAGGAACAATACTGATGGGCACACATCTAAAACCGTATAAAGTACAGTAATGGTAGTACCGAATTATCACCATGATACTGCTTAGAGTACTAGTAGTTATTGGTCTTTAACTGTAAATTCAGATTATAAGGAGCTGGTGCAAGCACAATGTGATGTAAAGTTCCTTCAGTTATCATCATTGCATGATATCTCTCCCACATTTTACATTTTTTTGGAGGTGAACATATCTACGTGAACTTATCTGATGCCATGAGGTGTGGTGGTACTGAACATAGATGGGGAAGAAGTGTGGTGGTAGTGAACATAGATGGGGAAGAAATATTGCTAAAGAAGTAGAGAAGATGCTATCTGTAAGTAAGTTCAAAATATGTCTTTGGTTAAAATGTAATATATTTTGTAACATAGGATGGACTTGCACTTTTCAAATGCAACTTATGATGATGTGATATTGTGATGTCATTTATGTATAATTTAACCAACTCTAATGCTATTCAAAGCATTTCTTCCCCCACAGCACCCAGCAAACCACAAGGGCAAGATAGCTAGAAACATACCCAATACTCCATAATGAGTGATACTAAAGATTGTTCTTCGCTCCATCAGTCTACCTATTCTCTGCAGATGACCATTAAATAAACACAATCTCAAACTATAAGCCATTTACAACATTCTGTTTGAATCACCATTTCCAACAATCCCTCAGTGTAGAATAGGTTTATCATTTACAGTTTAGCATTCAACACCATAATCCCTTCCAGGCTTGACAAGAAGCTTGAAGACTGAGACCTTCACCCTGCCTTGTGCAGCTGAATCCTGGACTTCCTGGCAGATTGTCAGCAGGTGGTAAGAGTGGGCTTCCTCACCTCTGCCCCCTCTGACCCTCAACACAGTTGCCCCTCAAGGCTGTGTACTAAGCCCCTTCCTTTACTTCCTGTATACCCACGACTGTGTCGCCAACCACAGCTCCAATCTGTTAATTAAATTTGCTGATGACATTACATTGATTGGCCTTATCTCAAATAATAACTAGGCAACCTCCAGAGAAGTTATCACCCTGACACAGTGGTGTCAAGAAAACAGCCTCTCACTCAGTGTCGCAAAAACAAAGGAGCTGGTTGTGGACTACAGGAGGAATGGAGACAGGCTAACCACTATTGACATCAATGGATCTGGGGTTGAGAGGCTGATCAGCTTTAAGTTCCTCAGCATACACATCACTGAGGATCTCACGTGGTCTGTACATACTGGCTGTGTGGTGAAAAAAAGCACAACAGTGCCTCTTTCACCTCAGACAGTTGAAGAAGTTTGGCATGAGTCCCCAAATCCTAAGGACTTTCTACAGGGGCACAATTGAGAGCATCCTGACTGGATGCATCACTGCCTGTTATAGGAACTATACTTCCCTCAATCACATGACTCTGTAGTGCGGACAGCCCAGCACAACTGTAGATGTGAACTTCCCACTATTCAAGACATTTACAGTGACAGGTGCATAAAAAGGGTCCAAAGGATCACTGGGGAAAGAATCACCCAACCATAAAGTATTCCAGCTGCCTACATCTGGGAAATGGTACCGCAGCATAATAAAAGCCAGGACCAACAGGCCGCAGGACAGCTTCTCCCACCAGGCCATCAGACTGATTAATTCACGCTGATACAATTGTATTTCTATGTTATATTGACTGTCCTGTTGTACATACTATTTATTACAAATTACTATAAATTGCACATTTATTGTATGGAGAAGTAACAAAGATTTTTACTTCTCATGTGTGTGAAGGATGTAAGAAATAAAGTCAATTCAATTCAATTTGAAGGTAGCTCCCGCATATAGTGCAGTGTCTCCTAAAATATTTGAACTTATGCCTAAGAAAATGAAAAAGGCAGTTTCACAAAATAACAACTAAGTTAATTACACTGCCATAATTTTAAGATTCTTGAACTATTTAGAATACATGAACGTGAATCAGTCATGTGAGCAAAATTTTCTTCCCAGGTATTGCTGAATACGTAACTTGCTTTGCACCAACTAGTTATACTTCGAAAGGTATGGAGATTGTAATGGTAATCTGTTGCTTCATGGGGTGATTGCTGAAATATGTATGTCTCTCATCGTGGAAGAGGAAGCATATCAAAGAAGGAAGCCATTCATTTCCTTGATCCTGTTCCATCATTTAGAGCATCATTGACTTGACACCTATCTTCATATATCCATCATGCCCCATCCCTCTTAAAACTTTTGGTAGCAAATGGCCATCTGTTTTCAGCAAATTTATAATTGCCATGTGAAGAAGAGTTTCCCAAACCTCTAGCACTCTTTCTTTGTTCATTGATGAATCACTTAATTCTTTTCTTATTACTTTTTAGTTCTTGACTCACCAATCAGTGGGAAATAGTTTCTCTCTTACTTTGCTGTCTGTTCCATTAGTAACCAACACTTCAATAAAACTTAGTCTTCAAAATTCCTGAGGATATAACCTTAATTTGTGTCATTTTTGCTTGTAATTTTAATGCTGAGAGTGATTGGATTCTAATAAATGAAGCTTCACTCACTCCAAGGCCAGGATATTTTCCACAAATTGTTCATAGCACTTCTAACCTGATCTTTGATTGTTTGCAGCATAAACTTTATTCACCTTGACCAAAGTGCTATGGCTACTGGAGTAGGTGAAAGGCTGAATATCCAGGAGAAAATACCTCACTCCCTGAATTCTCAGCTTAGAAGACACAAATCAAAAGTGTGATGGAATCCTATTTGCTTATCTGGATAAGTGCAGCTCTAATAATGCTCAAGAAGCTTATTACTATTAAGAATCGAGTGTATATTTGACTGGTTTCTCATTGTTCAATCTAACAGCTAATTCTCTGTTGCCAATTTGCAAGATGCATAAGGCTACTCTGAAAGCACCTCCTAAGTTCATGGCATCTAGCACCAAGAAGGGGGAGGGTAGGAAGTACATGGGAACACTATCATAATCAATATTTCATTACATAGCTTCCTGACTTGGAAAGACTATTTCTACATTGTCATTGGGTTCAAATTTAAATTCTGTCCCATGATTTGGTTGTAAAGGTCAGCATTCCATTAGCCATTTTGAATTTGTACTTTCACCATGAGCCAGTCCTCTTCGAGGGATCGGAGGTGGAGAGGATCATCAACTTTAAATTCATCGGTGTTCTTATTTTGGAGTATCTGTGCTGGGTCCAGCATGTAAATGCCATTACAAAGAAAACATGGCAGCACCTCTACTTTCTTAGACGCTTGTGAAGATTTGTATCTCATCTAAATCATCAACAAACATATAGGTGTCTGGTGGAGAGTATATTCACTGGCTCCATCACGACCTTGTATAGAAATACTGATATCCATGAATAGAAAAGCCTACATAAAGTAATGGAGACAACAACACACACACAATGCTGGTGGAACACAGCAGGCCAGGCAGCATCTATAGGAGAAGCACTGTTGACGTTTAGGGCCGAGACCCTTCATCAGGTCTAACCAAAAGGAAAGATAGTAAGAGATTTGAAAGTAGTGGGGGGAGGGGGAAATGCAAAATAATAGGAGAAGACCGGAGCGGGTAGGACGAAGCTAAGAGCTGGAAAGGTGATAGGTGAAAGTGATACAGAGCTGGAGAAGGGAAAGGATCATGGAACGGGAGGCCTCGGGAGAAAGAAAGTGGAGGGGAGCACCAGTGGGAGATGGAGAACAGGCAAACAACTAAATATGTCAGGGATGGGGTAAGAAGGGGAGGAGGGGCATTAACGGAAGTTAGAGAAGTCAATGTTCATCCCATCAGGTTGGAGGCTACCCAGCCGGTATATAAGGTGTTGTTCCTCCAACCTGAGTGTGGCTTCATCTTGACACTAGAGGAGGCCATGGATAGACATATCAGAATGGGAATGGGACGTGGAATTAAAATGTGTGGCCACTGGGAGATCCTGCTTTTTCTGGCAGACCGAGCATAGGTGTTCAGCGAAACGGTCTCTCAGTCTGCGTCGGGTCTCACCAATATATAAAAGGCCACACCGGGAGCACTGGGCGCAGTATACCACACCAGCTGACTCACAGGTGAAGTGTCGCCTCACCTGGAAGGACTGGGGACCTGAATGGTGGTGAGGGAGGAAGTGTAAGGGATTTCCTTTCATTTCCTTTGGGATCAATAAAAGTATCTAACTAGCTATCTATTTCATGTTCTTGACATTTATTTATTATTATTATTTGTATTTTTCTCTCATTTTGTTTATGCAGTTTTTTGCATAATGGTTGTCTGCCCAATTGGGGGGAAGTCTTTCATTGATTCCAATGTAATTATATTTATTGTGAATTCCCACGTGAAAATGAACCTCTGGATTGTATATGGTTCTTTCATTGCTTCTAGCTTGTCATCATTTAGGGAACACTTCCATCTATCCATTTTGGGTCAAAAGGCATGACTTCATATTTCCTACATTGAATTTGCTAAGTCAGAGTTTTATGTCACCTTTACCTGCTGAGTTAGTCCAGCATTTTGTGTGTGTGTATTGCCTAATTGTTTATTCTATTAATATCACTTAAGAAACAGGTGTACTTTTCTATCCTTTCACTCACATGATTAACAAATACAGGTGGGTGCTAGACTATTCTAATAATTTAATCTTGTACTAAGATACCGAATAAGAAACCCACAAACTTATCTGTCAACAGTGAATGCTCACCCACATTCACTGAATGTGCTTGCCACATAATAGCATAACTCACTATGGCTCATGCACTGGGTGACAAGACACAGAGAGGCTCAGAAATGGCAACAGACATCTGGGTGGAAGAGGCTTGGAAATGGACGAATGCTATGTCACTATTTGAGGAAAGAATTAATCTCACTCAGCTGTACCTCCTATCCATCTTTGCAGTTGCAGCTGTTGCTCCCTTACTCAGGCTCATTGCCCCTCCCTACATAGCATGCATCCCAAGGGAGCTCTTCTTCTTTTACCACTGCAGCACTCTGGAAATTCCCTGAGTATTTGTTGGTACTGCACTGGTGACTTTAGAGATGTTCCAGGTAGACTCTGATGTGTTTTAAAAGTCATCTTCAAAACTTCAATTCAAATAAATAATGATGATGGTGTCACTTTAAAGTAGTCGTCAAAATCCTCTGCCACAACTGGTTTGTTTCCCTAAAGGTGTCCATCATCTGGAGAGGACATTTTCATCCTTTGGCTACCAAATGATGATTAGCCTTTTAAATGAGCAATTTTAATATCCTAATGATCCTCCAGGGTGATGGTTTCCTGTTGCACTCATAAATTCATTTAACAAGATAGTGTCTTGCCTTAGCATAAAGATTCTTCATCATTTAATCCCATCTTGTCCACTGCAAAACTCTTTGACATGTAAAATGTCCAAAGAAAACATTCTATGAAACTAAATGAAATGCCGAAATTTCAAAAGAACTTTTTTAACGTATAATAATTGATCTATACTTTCAAAGAAATCAAGTCAAAGATTACTACTATTAAGTAAATATTGATAATACTATAAAGAATCATTTTAATGAAAGAAATAAGGTAGTGAAATATATAAACCATTCAAATGAACAAATACTGTACTGCACAAGTTTCACATGTGCTGTTAGACATTATACTTCAATTGATTTTTAAAAATTAATAGATTAATACTGTAGTGATTTGTGATGAGCTCCTGATTAAGAAATCTTTGGATACTGCTTGTTTTATTGTGGTTGTATAAATTAGAATTGAAGACTGATTATAATGAAAATAGAGGATAATATTGAGAATATTGCAATGATAAATCTGTAGTGGAAATAACATTTAGTCCTGGAATAACAAGAGAAGATGCAAACATAGCTCTAAGTGTTTTAACAGGGAGTTTGGAAAAACATAAAGGGAAATAAAAGTTATGACATAGAGAGAGGAAAATTGGCAAATATTTGAAAAGTTAAAGGCATTAAAACTCAAACCAGAACGATAGTGTTGAGATAATGCACCAATTGAACAGTGTACTGGAATGTTCAGATATTTTCACAACCATTTTGCCCTAGAAATTGCTGGCAGTAATCCCAGACCAATGACTGTGTAGATGGATTAAATTCATGGAGAAAATAGAGATCAATCAAATCTACTAAAAACTAAAGAAGCAATTGAAATTCATTACAGCTGCTCAAATAATTAACACAAAAACAATTAAACATGTTTAAACAAATGAAATTAATTCAAAAAAAATATGAACTATCAAAGCTCCAGTGAACAAAATGTACTCACTTTTGTTCTGTTAGGCTTATGGTAAATGTTAGGGATTGCAGCAAGTATACTCTTTAGTGTGTTACTCCACAAAGTGTGTAGCAGTGGAACACAGTTGGGAAAATAGCAAGCAAGTAAGTCTAGTATTCTGATTTGGACATCCTGAACTTCTTAGCATGTATGGACAAATGGCAAAGAGAACTGATGCCATTTCCCAAAATGTGTCAGTGTTCTGTGGTATCCTTGCCCTTCACTGGTGATGTTATACTGAATAGCACAACAGGCTCAATTGTACCTTCTACTTGTCAGTTTATCTCTGGAAGCAGTATACAGGATTTTAACAAGAAGCTCCAGCGCAAGTTCATTTGAGTGTGTGAAGCTTAACAGTTATGTCGGTTCATTCAGGTTACAAATTATTGCAGCAACACATGAAACTCAACAGGTTAGGCAGCATCTATGGAGGGAACTGGACAGTCAACATTTCAGATTGAGACCCTTCATCTAAATTGGATCCATTGTCTATTCCCTTCCACAAATGTTGCCAGACCCACTGAGTCCCTCCAGCTTTGTGCGTTGCTCCAGATTCCACCATCTGCAGTTTCTTGTGTCCACAAATTATTACATCCAGTTTTAAAATGTTTAATTTAAATTGAGCAGAATAAGTTGTGATATAAGTTCTTATCACTTTCTGCTACTACCAGACATTTCTAATTCTATTGCCACGTTAAACAGAAAATGCTGGAAATACTCACTAGGTCAGGTCACGTCTGCTGAAAGAGAAACAGAGGCTACATTTCAGGTCAGAGATGCTTCATCGGAACTTCAAAGGCAACAAAAAAAGTCTATAACGCTAAGGGAAGGGTGTGGGAGGGTGTCAATTGAATTGATTAGTGATTAATTATAGATTATTTTGTCAATGAGTGAATGGGAGTAATTATGGAGTGAGAACAGACAAAAAATTGTACAAAAGAGCATGAGTCTGCAAGGTTGGGCTGGGCGTAACCACCACTCAGAGAGAAAAGAAAAAGGAAAAATTAAACATCCAGATAATACAATGGATGGATGATTGATACAGACTGAGAAATCAAGTTTCTTGCAGTTACTTAGAACAGCACTAGACAGGGCATTTGACCCATGATGTTGTGCCAGTCTTGATGTCAATTTACGCTAAATGTCCTCTTCCTGTGTATCATCCATATTGCTCCATTCCCTTCATGGGTCTATCCAAAAGCCTCCTAATTTCCACCAAACTGCCTAGTTCCACAATTACCCCAGTAACCTATTGTAGGAACCTATCACCAGGTGCATAAAAGTATACTTGCCCCTCACAATACCTTTAAACTTTCTCCCTCTAACCTTAAAACATAGCTTCTGGTGTTTGGCATTTCTATCCTGGGGAAAAGATTCTGTCTACCCTATCTATGCCTCTTATAATTAAGAAAAACTTATATAAAGTCTCCCCTTAGCCTCTGATGTGCTAGGGAGAGCGACCAAGTTTGTCCAATCTTTCCTTATAGCTCATATCCTCTAATCCCGGAAGTATCCTGGTAAACCTCTTCTACACCCTTTCCACTGTCCCCACATCCTTCCTATCATGGGGAGACCAAAAATGCTGCCAATTGTCTAGTTTTATATTGCTGCTCCTTACATTTATATTACATTTACATTTATATTCAGCACCCGCTACCAATGAAGGGAAGCATGCCACTAATCCACTTGGGTAGGCACTTTCCATGAAGAATGGATCTGGAACCCAAGATCCCTCTATGCCTCAATGCTATTAAGGGGACTATCATTAATTGTATACTTTCTCCATTCATTTCACCTCATAATGTGCAGCACCTCACACGCCTGCATTAAACTCCATCTGCTACTTCTCTGCCCATATCTGTAACTGTTCTATATCCCATTGTATTCTATGATAGTCCTATGCACTGTCCACAACTTCATCAATCTTGGTGTCATTCACAAATTCAGTAATCCACCCATCTACATTTTCATTCATATCATTGATGTACACTTAGTGGCCACTTTATTAGGTATCTCCTGTATTTAATAAAATGACTGCTGAGTGTATGTTCATGGTCTTCTGCTGCTGTAGCCCATCCACTTCAAGGTTTAATGTGTTGTGGGTTCAGAGATGCTCTTCTGCAGATCACTGTTGAAACACATGGTTACTTGAGTTACTGTTGCCTTCCTGTCAGTTTGAACCAGTCTGGTCATTCTCCTCCGACCTCTCTCATTAACAAAGCATTTTTTCCCACAGAACTGCCAGTGTCGGGATGTTGTTTTTTGTTTTTTGCATATCCTCCAAAACCAAATGATCAGAAAATCTATTTTCACATAAATCATCAAATATATCCCAATTTGCCTCTTTAAAATTCTACCTGGGGATATCAGAACCTTTCCTCTAATACACTTGTATTCCCATTGTACGGATAAGAGGGAAATGACCACCTCCCATTGTTGTATCATTATACATTTACCGGTTACACACATTTGCAAAGCATATCTTCAGATACCAGGGTTAGCTCTATAGCAGAAACAGTGTTGTTAATTAGATTTATCCTTGTACTCCTACCATCATTCAAGCACACCAAAAACTTTTCTTCCAGAAAGTCTTCCACCACCATCCCATCCATATTTGTGTTATGCAACCTCACACCAATAAGCATTAAAATCCTCACACCGTATAACCTAATTTTTCCCATTTCCACCCACTTTCCAATATGTCAGCTGTGAACCTTTCCCAAGGGTTACAAAAATTATTATCTGTATTTTACTATTCCTTCCCCAAATTTCAACCACAATCTCCAAAACTTGGTGTGCTGTCCCATTTTTGATAAAGGTAGTCTCTCCTCCATTATCCATTTTCTGATCATGTCTTATATTAATATAACTCTGTATCTTAAAACTTTGACAAGATTTCAACCAGGATTTCTATACATATCTAACATCAGGTTTATTTGGTAAATCTTCAAAATATTTCTTAAACTCTTGACCATTAACAGGCTTCTAGCCATCTATTGTAATATTAGAAAAAGATTAACAACCCTCTTTTGATGTCTGAACATTATGTACTCCTCCTTGTAAGACATCATTCATCATTCTGTAGTTTAATCTTTTACCTCCAAAGTTCTTCTGCAGCTTTTAATATAATTTAAATATAATTTCTGTCCCACTTTTAGTTTGTGCTGTGCAATTTACCGCATTGCCATGTAAGTGACAAACTTCAGTTTATCAACAATCATTGAATCCTTTGTTATACAATTATGCACTTCACTCACACGTTAGACTATTTGTATTCTGGATATTAATAGGTCTTATTGACACTGCCGTCTGTACTTACTGCAGAACTTATGCATGTGATATGCTCATTTCCACCCAAACATGCTGCAGCTTGCTTATATAAAGGGCACCCTGCATAAGCAGAACTATGTTCTCCTCCACTGTTGTTACAATTTAGCCTATCAACTTTTTCACAATTACCATAATTATGTTCTTCAACACATCCGCCACATCACATTTTACCTTTACACACAGCCGCTACATTACCAGACTTCTGGCATTGAAAACATATCAGAGTGAGATGACACATAGACTCAATCTGGCAACTTATTGTCCATCAAATTTAATCAACACCAATAAGTTAACTCGACTATGAACCCCTTCTAAAAGCTTAGCATCCACAACTACTCCCCAACTAAATTATTTTTAATTTGGTCTATGGACACATCTAGAGGCACTCCAGAGATTGCTCCCCAAAGCCACTGTCATTCAATCTAATATCTTGGTGTTACCTTCCTTCTTCCCACAGCTTTTAACCCCAAAACTTTCTCACACTGCTTACCATCTTTACAAAATTCTAAGAGTGCACTATCTAATAAAGGTTTTGCATGCATAATATCTTCTAAAGCTTTTTGCAATCCTTAGTCTAATTGGATTGAAATCAGAAACAGGTTCACATTCAAAACTCAACAAAACCATAAATTCTTCCTTCATTTATTTAAATCTTGTCTACTGTCCTTATCACTGGACGATAAGGAGATGGGATTCACGTTGAAGTTGTAGAAGACGTCGATAGAGCCTAATTTGGACTTTTGTGTGCAGTTTTGGTCACCTAACAACAGAAAAGATGAAACACAAAAGAAGGTTGAAAGAGTACAGTGAAAATTTATGAGGATTTTACTGAGATTGGAGGACCTGATCTATAAGGAAAGATTGAATATTTTAGGATTTTATTACTTGGTACACGGAAGATTGAGGGGAGATTTGATAGATGTATTCTGAATTATGAAAGGGATATATAAGGTAAATGCAAACAAGCTTTTTCCACTGAGGTTGGGTGGGACTACAAATAGAGGTCATTGGTTAAGGATGAAAAGTGAAAACTTTAAGGGGAACAAGAGGGGAAACTTCTTCGCTCAGAGGGTTATGAGAATGTGGAATGAGATGACAGCGCAAGTGGTGCAAGCAAGCTCTATTTGAAGGGAAGTTTGGATAGGTACATGGATGGCAGGGGTATATTGGGCTATCGTCCGGATGCAGGTCAATGGTACTAGGGAGTTTAGATGGAGTTGTGCTGAAGGGCCTATTTCTGTGCTGTATTTTTTTAATTCTGTAAGCCACCACAATCCTCAGAAACTTGTCAGTCACCTTCCTCCATACAACACCTATCACCCAATACCACCTCCCGTTCACTATCTCTGCCTCTTTGTTATTTCCTGCCATCTCTAACTCCCCTTTCTGCCTGAGAGAAAACTCCAAATAGCAGGCTCAGACCTTTGTTCCAACCCTACTTGTAGCTCAAATCTCAGCACTGAACCTCTTGACCATGCCTGCGTGCTTTTATGCATTGAGTTGCTGCCACGTGATTGACTGATTAGATAATTGCAATAATGAGGCGATGTATAGGTGTACCCAATAAATTGGCCATTGAATGTATTTACGAATTAAAACTCTGGTTTCTGGTGGGAAATACCACAGATCTTGGAAATCTGAAATAAAATAGAAACTGCTGGAAATCAGCAGCTCAGGCAATATCTGTGAGGGAGAAAGAGTTGATCTTTTGTTAGAGCCAGCAAAGTGAAAAGACAACTGTAATTTAAGGTGCAGGGAGAACGGAGGCTAGGGAGAACAGGGAAACTATCTGTGATAGGTGCCAACAACAATTGCATAGGTAACGAATGTGGACACAAAATAGAGATAGTGGCTGAATTCAGGATCGAAACCCAAGCCCTGCCATGTACCCAGATTGCAGATGAGGTGCTGTTCTTCATGATTATATTATTGAAGCAATGCAGGAGATCAAAGACAGAGAGGTTAGAGTGGAATTGGGATGTTTCCTACTGATATGTGCCAAATTTATGGCTTTGTTATCTCTGATGGTGTTAGATTTAAATGTTTCTTCAAGGCTTTTACTTTGTTCACATATAAATACTTCATCTGTAACATATGGCACTCCAGACTCACCAACAAAGATGGAAAAGCGTAAACAGTTGAAGTTTCAGGCTGAGCCCCTTCTTCAGGACTGAAAAGGAAGGGAGAAGGTGCCTAAGTAAAAATCGTTCACAATTGGGTACATTTTGTTTCATTCCATATCTACTCATACTTCTCATGCTCCCTGATACAACCAATCTGCTGAACAATGTCATTGTTCTTCTTAGAGAATAGTATTCACTGTTTTCTTTTCATTTTTATTAGAAGTATGTCTTGTTACTCTCCTTAGTACTATTTTAGCCCAGTGTTTTCTGCAGTTTTTGGTTTGTAAAGCCAAGTGACCAATTTTCAAGAAGTCAGACATGTGTACATTCCTAACTTTCTATGGGCCAATAGGAAACTCTTCAATTTTTGAATATTTTATATTTGGCCCTCCTCATCTGAAAATTACAAATATGAGAAAAATAGGTCATGAATTTTTGTGGTAGAAACCTAAAATTCAAATATTTATAGAGTAAAACACTTAATCCTTTTGGCAAACTTAAGTGTTCTAAGACTAGAAAAGGATTCTGTTGTCTTCAGAATTCAGCTTCCCAAATCCAGATATCAACCATGATCCTCCTGATCAACCTATCAGTCTCTGCTTATACTGCCATGAAACACAGATGTTAAATGTTACAACTAAAGACTAAAATTGGCTTATTCATCCTGTAGGCAACAAAAAACATATTGTTTTAATTTAAGATTGGAAATGTTTACAATGGAAAGTACGGAGGTTTGGCTGTTTGGTGACAAGAGTCTTGAGTGTTTTAGCACCAGTGGTTAAATATGTTACTTCTGTTATGTTTTATCACTGCAAGTATTTGGTGGAAACATATACTTAGAACAATGTTTACAAAGAACCATTTTGGTGCTTAGGCCAATGAAATTGTAGGGGGGCGCTTGCTCAAAGAAAATAAAAACCCTAATGTGGAGACTCATTGTTATAAGATTTTCCATATGATTCTAGCTTATTTTATGCAGAGCATGATGTTTAAAACTGTTGCTAGTATTTAGATTATTCCCATATCCTCTATATAATAAATGACCCCTGTAAAATTTAAGAACTTAGATATGATTTATTTGTGACTATTTAACTAATAAAGATGCTGCACATATTTAATGTTAGAAATCCAATTATTAACATTGTTTAAATTTCTCTTTTATTAGCTGTTCATCATGATTATTACAGGTAATGAAGTCTAAAGCTGAAGTTAAGAAATTAATCGTTATATATAATCCTGACAATATCAGATATTAAAAGATGCCTGCATTTATCTAACTTAATCTGCCAAATATTCTAGTTGTGATGGATACTCTTTTCTGTTGCTATGAACCATACGTGAAACTAAAACTCAGACAGTTAATTTGAAGTTGTGAATCATTTTCTCACCCACTCTAATATGCCTCTAGACATGATCTAGAGTGGAATATGAATTTACAGCTCATAGCTATATGACTTCAGGCATCTGTTATCCTTTACTTAATTGTTAACGTTTTCTGGTAAACTGCAAATGTGTTGAAGGGATCCATCTGTTTTTGTTTCTGGGTGGAAATTAAATATTAAACAGAATTGTCTAAATGCCTTCATGAACACAAGGCATATATAAGTAAGCATCCTACACACACACACACACACACACACACACACACACACACACACACACACACACACACACACACACACACACACACACACACACACACACACACACACACACACACACACACACACACACACACACACACACACACACCATTTCTCTGTATACTTATTCCTCATCATCTTCCAATCTGTCTATTGTTCTCTAAGATGTTTCCTAAAAACCTAGCTCCCTGGCTAATTCTTTCTGTAAATCAGTGTAAAATTTAATCTGATTTGTTTGGTAACACTTCTATTACTCACGTTGAGACATTCTTAAGGTGAATAACAGAAGAGCAAAAATCATATCAGTATCCAAGAAGAGAAGGGGGAGCTACCTTAATAATTATTGTCCAGTAGCACACACATCTAGGTGATGAAGTGCTTTGAGAGGTTAGTTACGGCAAGAGTCAAATCCTGTCTCAGCAAGGACCTGGACCTCTGCAGTTTGCCTACTGCCACAAAGGTCTACAGCAGATGCAATCTCATTGGCTCTTCACACAGCCTTGGATCAACTCGACAATACTAATACTTATGTCAAGATGTTGTTTGTTGACTACAGCTCAGTGCCTGACACAATCATTCCTACAGTTCTGATTGAGAAGCTCCAAAACCTGGGCCTTTGTACTTCCCTCTGCAACTGGATCCTCCACTTCCTCAATGGAAGACCGCAGTCTGTGGAGATCAGAAATAACATCTCCACTTTGTTGGCAATCAATAAAGGCACACCTCAAGGATGTGTGCTTAGCCCTTTGTTCTACTCTGTCTACACCCATGACTGTCCGGCTAGGCATAGTTCTAATTCCATCTACAAACTTGGCGACAACATAACTTTCATTAGTAGAACTTAAGATGGTGACAAGAGGGTGACAGGAGCAAGATCAATTAGCTAGTTGAGAGGTGACACAGCACAACCTTCAATCAACATCAGTAAGACCAAGGTACTGATTGTGAACCAGAAAGGGTAAGACGAGGGAGCACACACCAGTCCTCATTGAGGGATCAGAAGAGGAAAGAGTAAGCAGTTTCAAGTTCCTAGGTGTCAACATCTGTGAGGATCTATCCTGGGTCCAACATATCGATACAGTTACAAAGAAGGCATGACAGCAGCTATATTTCATGAGGAGTTTGAGGAGATTTTGTATGTCACCAAACACACTTGTAAATTTGTACATATATACCGTGAAGAGAATAAGAGAATGCTAACTGGCTGCACATCCATCTGGTATGGGGGGTGGGAGATGGGTGGGGAGATGATGGGGCTATTGCACAGGATTGAAAGAGGCTACAGAAAGTTGTGAACTCAGTCAGCGCCATCGTGGGCACTAGCCTCCATAGCATCTTCAAGGAGTGATGCCCCAAAAAGTCAGCATCCATCATTAAAGACCCTCATCACTCAGGATATGTCCTATTCTCATCACTACCATTAGGTGTCTGAATTCACACATTCATCATTTAAGGAATAGCTTCTTCCCCTCTGCCATCAGATTTCTGAATGGATATTGAATTGAACCCATGAACACTACCTCACTATCTTTTTTTGCACTACTTATTTAATTTAACTATTATATATACAAAGTGCAGTTCACAGTTTTTATTTTTATGTTTTGCACTCTAGTGCTGCCACAAAAACAACAAATTTTACAACATGTGCTGGTGATAGTAAACCTGATTTGTGATTCTGACCATTGCATTTTGTATGTGTATAAATGCATCTGGTTGTACGTGGAGTAAATTTGAGTGAATGGTGTGCTTGTTGAAAATTATTTTGTTAATTCTTAGACTATTCAGTATAAAGCTGTGCAGAATGTAGGGTTTTATTATCCTAAATCACTTTGACAACACAGTAGCATAGCAGTTAGCTTAACTCTATTACAGTGTCAGTCACCTGGGTTCAGTTCCAGGTGAACTAAATTTTGTTTAAATACAAAATGTTGTAAGTGTATTCATAAACACCGTTTATCAGAGTCCCTTAGAATGTTGACTCTTCATTTGTTTATTCCTTTCCATAGATGCTTTTAAGTAAAATAATACATTTAGAGATCACTTATTATTCCTGTTTGAAGTAATGTTTGCTTGTATAGCATGAATTATCAAGGATTATTCAAGTATTCTCATGGTATGTGGCTGTGGCATTTTTCCCAGTGAAATCAGGATCTTGCCACTGTTAATGCGGGTTTTAGGGCTCTGTTTTTAATACTTGGCTCTCTTTTTAAGTGATGCTGCACTTTAATGGAATTACTCACATTGAAGAAATATAATTTAAACTTTTGCCCTATACTGAAGTATTTCCTGAAAGAATGTAGTTCAATTTTTCCATAATAATATGTTTAACCAAGCAAGCCTTTGTACTTTGTGTTAGTATTTATGGTATTTTGAAATAACCAACTTTTCTTCATAAAAGGTTTTAAATAATCTAAAGTAACACGCACAAAGTGCTGGATGAACTCAGCAGATCAGGCAGCATCTATGAAAAGGCATAAAGAGTCAACATTTCAGGCCGAGACCCTTTATCAGGGTCCCTTTGAATGCAGACTCTATTCCTTTCCATAGATGCTGCCTGTCCTTGCTGAGTTCTTTTAGCATTTTGTGTGTGTTACTGTGGATTTCCAGCATCTTCTGTGTTAAATAATCCAGGTGGTTTTTGCATATTTATGTAATTTAAGACCAGTGAATGATGTTATACAGTTTACAAGGTAACCAAATCTTATTTATTTTATATAAAACTTGTCAAAGGAAATTACTTTTATTGAAAGAGACCTGGTTAATTGTTCTGATCGGACAGACCAGCACTCATCTGTTAAAAACTGTCAACTAATGTGCACATGCAGGGGAATGAAGAAGTCCAAACTATTCTTAGAGGTAGGTGGTAATACATGTGTGGCTATGCTTCCAATGGACTTCAAGTAGAGACCAACAATAATGCCTAGTTTTGCAGTATGTTGACAACTCAGTATTCAGACCAGCATTGATTTTAATGAGCTATTATCGCCCTACGTGTTAGGACATATTCTGGAGTTAGGGTATATAGTAAATAGTAACTTCAGCAACTGACCTTGAGACCTGAACATGGATTGTAGGTTAAATTTAAAATGTAGCCCTGGACAATAGTTTCCTGGAGCTGTGGACACCAGTCAATGCAGACTGGGCAATACTGATTAACAGTCATTTTGGGTGACAGGAGTGTGGGTGCAAAGAAGAAGGTGTGAGTATTATATATAATTCAAAGAAGCATTGTAGATACATTATAATTATAGAGTGTCCTGCTGTTACTTTTGATCTTTCACATGTAAAATGTCATGTAATATTGGGTCGAATAGGCCTCTTCCTCTGAGAGTGTCTCATTTTGTTGAACAAAGACTTCTGTATCCACTAGCTTCAGTGTCTCACTGGTGACTTTGTTCACTTTAGAACTCTGTGGATTAGGAGGAAAAGGGAAAGGTAAACTTCTTAAATTATTTTACTTTAGTTCAATGTTCTTAATTATTTCTGTTTGAATTAAAGTTTAAAAATTAAAAACAAATTTATGTATTTCAACTGCAACTTCAGTTGGATAAATCTTCAACAGCTGTTAAGACCTATTGGGTTGGAGCATTTGCAGCCATTACCTGACGCCTAGTTGCTGCTTTGGTCTTGCAGCCTGACTTCACAGTATTAAGATCATTGAGATCTACCCTCTGTATCTGTGGCATGCAGGACCACAGGTGGCGATTGTGAACAATAGGCTGGGTTCAGAGTGATATGGTCAATCGTAAATTCACTATAGGTTTGTAGAAAGTATTTCTGTGTTCTTCTTTGAAGTGTGAGAGTATAATCATTCCAGGTTTACACTATCTGACCACCCACAAACAATGAAAATTGCTATGCTGAAGACTATCACTTTTATTTTAGTTTTAATCCGAAAATGAACTACTTGTTTCAACTAAATGAAAGGAATTGTAAAAGACTGAATAATCTTGATTTGCATCTGTTTTTGTTTTTACTCCGTTTCAGTATAGAGAAAGATAAAACATTTAATTCACAGATAAATGGATATATCTATAATGAAAAAAATATCTGAATGTTATGCTTATTGGTGCACACAATAGGAGCTCAAGGTATTGGAGGAAGTGTGTTAGCATAGAATGAAAACTAGCTGTCACATAGAAAACAAGGAGTGAGGGTAAATGGATTGTTTTTGGGCTGAGGAGATGTAACGAGTGGAATAGCCCAGGAATTAATTCCTGGCACTCTCTTGTTTTCTGTTTACATTAATGACCTGGTGGAGGACGTGAAGTGTAAGGTATCCAAATTAAGGTACGCCTATGACATGAAAATGGGTGGAAGGGCATGTTGTGATGAGGACATTTCGATCCTACTTTGGGATCCCGATAGACTGAGTAAGTGGGCAAAACCCAGCCCAATAGAGTTTAAAGTGGAGGAGTATGAGACCATACTCTTCAATCTAGGAACCAAAAGGTGGATTATCATCTAAGTGGAGAGAGAATGCAGATGAACATAAGAACACAAGAAATAGGAGCAGGAGTTGGCCATCTGGCCCATTGAGCTTGCTCTGCCATTCAATAAGATCATGGCTGATCTGACTGTGGAATCAGCTTCACTTAGCTGCATTTTCAATGTAAATCTTAATTACTCCACTATGCAAAAATCTATCTCACTGTGTTTTAAATTTATTTACTGAGGTAGCCCCTACTGCTTCCCTGGGCAGAGAATTCCACAGATTCACTACTCTCAGGGAAAATAATTTCTCCTTTTTATCGTTCTACTTTACTCCCCCAAATCTAGAGGCTATGTCTCCTATTTCTAGTCCCACCTACCAGTGGAAACGGCTTTCTTGATTCTATCCATTTTATCTATTAATGCAGGGGTGGCCAACCTTTTACATTCCATGTGTCAATTTTTTCACACACGAGTTCATATGCACCATACAACTCTTCTACTTCCATTCAATTCTTGTAAAAATATGTTAATATAGACATATTTAGAATTTTTACATGATATTGATTTCATATAAAAACACGATAAACATTACTTACCTTAATGAGACTTTTGAGTCTGTTTTGATTTTGCCAAGCTTTTAATGTTTGGAGTTAAATTAGTTACTGAGAGCAGCAGAGAATTCTTCAAATTTGAATCAGTTAATTGTGACCTTGTTTTGTTTTTAATCAATTTCATGGCTGAAAATATTTGTTCACATCTGTACGTTATTCCGAAACGACAGATATAACTCTGGGCAAATTTTCTTAGTTCTGGAAAATGTTCACAGGGTAATGATTACCAGAAATTAATCATGTCAGAAGCATTTGGGACTGAGGGAAGCTCATCAAATTTCATGTTCAATAATGAATTTGTTTTCAAGTCAATAAGTCTCATTTGTATGTTACTGGGCATCTTCATGATTTTTTGTTCACTAAGTGAAATTGAGTTTATAAACGCAAGTATGCAGTCTTCTTCTTTAGCAAAATCATGATAACAACTTTCAAATGACTAGTAATAACCTGATTTTTTCAATATATTTTGTAAAATTGCCATTATCTTCAGCACATTCACTCTGCTCTTTTAAGTGCGGAAACTGGCTCAAATCCTCATTTTCTAACTGAGAGGTGAACAGTTTTAACTTCATCTTGAATGCATTGATTTCATTTACTAAGCTAGGAAACAATTTGTCCTTGCCTGGCATTTTAAATTTAGATCATTGAGATGGCTGATAACATCAACTAAAAATGCTAAATCAAATAGCCAATTGTTATCACATAAAAGGGCTGTTTCCTCAGGCAGCTCATTTTTCTCTTCTAGAAAACTATGAACAGTATTTTTCAGTTTCCAAAATCTACTTAGAACCTATCCTCTAGAAAGCCAGCGCACCTCACAATGAAGGATGAGATCACCATATTCCACATAACATTTCACAATATTCTCTGAATTCTCGTCTGTTTAATCCTCTTGCTCTAATTTTATTCACACATTTCACAACCAGTAACATAACATGCTGTTTTAAAGTTTTTCCACACAGTGACTCTTGGTGTATAATGCAGTGATATTTTAGTAGAGGACGACCTAAAAAGTTTTCAAGCAAATGTGTAGTCCCAGTGGCTTTACCTATCATTGATGGCGCTCCGTCAGTACAAACACTGATGAGTTTACCAGAATCTAGTTGTAGATTTTCTAGGCATGATTTTACTTCGTCAAATATGTCTGATCCTCTTGTTCTTCCATGAAGTGACTCAAGACCAGTAAGCTCTTCAAAGATGCTAAAATTATCATCAATTCCTCTTAGAAAAATGCTTAACTGGGCTACATCACATATGTCAGCAGATTTGTCTAAAGCTAAAGAAAAGGAAGTACAAGCATGGACAAGGTCTTTCAGTTGCTCAGATACATCATGACAGAGTTCTTCAGTGTGTCTTGTAACTGTTTGCTTTGACAGAGGAATTTCGACTACTAGAGCAGATTAATAGAGTTATTTGCTTGAATAGGTATTGGTTAAGAACTAGTTTCACATACACTTCGAAGAACAAATCAACAATAACTTGGAGCCAGGTCTTCCAATGTATGGAATTCCAAAATCCCAATAATGGGAGGCCAGGCATGAGAAGGGGTGACATATATTTGCATAATCCAGTTCAACCTGTTCTTTTGCTTCATGATAATATTTTTTATTGAATCGTTAAAATGATGAACCCAGTGAATGGGGTTGCAAAATTGCCCATGTTAAGTTGCTGCAGGAGGTGATAATTATAATAAAACAACTATGTAATATTCCCTTGGACATAAAACAATAAATAAAGAGATAAACAAATAAATGGAATTAAATAATACAAATCCAGATAAAGCAACATAAAAATGTAATCTTTAATCTAAAAGTCAATCTGTGGTTATTCATCCTATGATTTGAGAAGGAAATGTCTGAGAAGGAAATGTCTTAGAAGGTTGGCGTCATTCAATGTCTGTAGTGAGATGCTGAAGGTGTTCTATAGGTCAGTTGTGGAGAGCGCCCTCTTCTTCGTGGTGGCGTGTTGGGGAGGAAGCATTAAGAAGAGGGACGCCTCACGTCTTAATAAGCTGGTAAGGAAGGCGGGCTCTGTCGTGGGCAAAGTACTGGAGAGTTTAACATCGGTAGCTGAGCGAAGGGCGCTGAGTAGGCTACGGTCAATTATGGAAAACTCTGAACATCCTCTACATAGCACCATCCAGAGACTGAGAAGCAGTTTCAGCGACAGGTTACTATCGATGCAATGCTCCTCAGACAGGATGAAGAGGTCAATACTCCCCAATGCCATTAGGCTTTACAATTCAACCGCCAGGACTTAAGAACTTTTTAAAAGCTATTATTAATGCTTTTTGAGATAGTGATTTAGATGCATATCATATTTTTTACTGAGTTAAGTATTGTATGTAATTAGTTTTGCTACAACAAGTGTATGGGACATTGGAAAAAAGTTGAATTTCCCCATGGGGATGAATAAAGTATCTATCTATCTATCTCAATTTTAGGAGGTGTAGTTTACACAAGACTTTATCTGTTCTTTTTCTTGGACATAAAAGATTTTATGTCATCATTTCAAGAAAGAACAAATGAATTATCTCTGGTATCTTAACCCAGATCTATCTTTTGCCATGAGCATCATTAAAACAGATGATGTGTTCATTATTATTTTGCATCTTGTAAGAGCTTGCTACCTGCAGTTGGGCTGCTGCATTTCCTACCTTGCAGCAATGACTATACATCAAGTATGTATTTCATTGACCTGGAAGTGTTTTGCGATGTCCAGAAATGAATATGAGAGGCATTACACTGTATAAATTCAACACTTCCATTGGCAAAAATAAAAAGAATGTAGTATCTGAAACTCTAAAGCAAAAAAAAAGGAAATGCTCAGTAGGTCAGGCCACATCTGTGGGAGGGGAAACAGATTTCCAGCACTGTTCTCTTCCACAAACGCATCCTGCCCTGTTGAGTATTTTCAGTAATTATAACACTTTCATTATTTTTGAAAGGGGTCAACGTTCAGAAATGTGAAATGGAAGATAATAGTTTTAGATAGGCTGAGAAAAGGAACACAAGGAGGTTGAATCAAAATTGAAGACTGATAGGAGACAAGGTTTGAGGACAGAACTGAAGCAGTGGGAAAGCAGTGTCTCAAAGTGATGAAGAGGAATTGCTGTCTAAAGTAAGCTAACGATTCTGGAGTCAGGAATCAAAAATAATGGGGACAGATGTGCAGGGAAATGACACAGAGGAAAACGATCAGCCATAACGTTATTGAAAAGCAGAGCAGGCACAAAAGGGCTGAATGGCCTACTCTTGTTTCTTATGCTCTAAGCTAAAATCTATTTCACAGAAAACATTTTTCATAAACTCAGGACATTCAAAGCAAATCACTTCAATTGATTGATTTCTGAAGTGTAGTCAATGATGAGATGTGGGCAAAAAGGCAGGCATTTGAAGGTAAGGAAGCCAATGATATAAAATAAGATACAAAATGATTTTTCAGATATACAGTATAAAAAGTTAAAAAGAGTTGATAATGGATATCAGATCAGTGGAAAATGATGTGGAGAAATAACAGTGGGAGAAAAAGAAATGGTGGATGAACTTAATTTTCATCAGTTAGCCAGAGTTCAGTGGTTGGAAAGACGTTGGGGTCTTATTATTAAGGATGAAGCTACGGGGTACGTGGAGGCACATGACAAAATAGACCAAAGTCAGTAAGAATTCCTTAAGGAGAAATCTTGTTCAACAAATCTATTGGAATTCTCTGAGGAAATAACAGGAAGGATAGACAAAGAGGAGTCAGATGATGTTTATTTGAATTTTCAGAAGGCCTTTGACAAGGTGCCACACGCGAGGCTGCTTAACAAGGTAAGAGTCCATGGTATTACAGGAAAGATACTAGTATGGATAGAAAATTGGCAGCAAAAAATGAGAATAACGGGGGCCTTTTATGGTTGGCTGCCAGTTTTAGTCGGAAGGGGAGAGAAAGAAATTTGAGTTTAAAAAAAAGGCGGAAGATGGACAAAATTCACAGGTTTATAAACAGTCAGTACCAGTTGATTATAATAATAAATAAATAAAAACATAGAAATTGCTGGCTACATCAGAAAGATAGGTATGGTGATTGCACAACACATAACTGGCTGATGTATACTAAACAAATTGAGCAGTATTTTGAAGCCAATGAAATAGTCAATGAGAAATGAGTGCCAGTTTTGCTAAGTGCAAAAGGTGGAAAACATACAGTTTGCTTGGAAGTTTAATACTTCAAGCAAATCAACCAAAATGAGTTTTGCTGACATCGTGAAAATAATGCAGGAGTTTTTAGAACCAAAACCGTTGTAGATTGCAAAATGCTTCAGGTTTCACAAGCAGAATCAAAAAGAAGGGGAGACCATTTCCGTGCACGTGGCCGAATTGAAGTGATTATCCGAGCATTGTCAGTTCAGTGATGAGCTTAATGATGCACTGTGTGCTCACACAAAATGCTGGAGGAACTCAGCAGGCCAGGCTGCATCTAGGAAAAGAGTACAGTCGATGTTTCGGGCCAAAACCCTTTGGCAGGAATGGAGAAAAAAAGAGCTGAGGAGTGGATTTAAAAGGTGGAGGAGGAGAGAGAGAAACACAAGGTGTTAGGTGAAACCAAAAGGGGAGGGATGAAGTAAAGAGCTGGGAAGTAAATCAGTGAAAGAGATGGAAGGCCATGGTAGAAAGAAAAGTGGGGAGGAGCACCAGAGGGAGAAATGTTCAGGCAAGGAGATAAGGTGAGAGAGGGAAAAGGGGATGGAAAATGGTAAGGGGAGGCATTACCAGAAGTTTGAGAAATCGATGTTCATGTCATCAGGTTGGAGGCTACCCAAACGGAATATACGGTGTTGTTCCTCCAATCTAAGAGTGGCCTCATCACGACAGTGGAGGAGGCCATGAATCGACATACCAGAATGGGAATGGGAAGTGGAATTAAAATGGGTGACCACTGGGAGATCCTGCTTTTTACGGCGGACGGAACATAGGTGCTCAGCGGAGTGGTCTCCCAAACCACGTTGGGTCTCATCGATATACAGGAGGCCACACCGGGAGCACCAGCACAGTAGATGACCCCAACAGACTCACAGGTGAAGTGTCACCTCACCTGGGAGGACTGTCTGTGGCCCTGAATGGTAGTGAGGGAGGAGATGTAGGGGCAGGTGTAGCACTTGTTCTGCTTGCAAGGATAAGTGCCAGGAGGGAGATTGGCTCTCGTCCATTTGTCCCTCCTCACTAATCTCAGGATTTTATTGCTATAATAGGCTTATTGTTTGAGGAGCATCTGCACCTGCATTCTGGCTAGGTGCTGCCAGACTGCCCAGGCACTCTGTTTCTTGGATGATATCATTGTTACCGGTAAGGGTGACAAGGAAATTCTTTAAAATTTCAAGACACTGTTAAATAGATTAGAAGATGATGGGCTCAGAGCCCAATGCGACAAATGTGAATTCTTTAACCAAGCATCACTTACAGTGGTCACACCATTGACACAGAAGCATTACACAGTGTGCTGAGAAAATTTAAGCAGTGATGGTTACCTGAAGGTTAAAGGATGTGTCACAGTTGTGATCCATACTACTGAATATGATTTGTCAATTACTGTAACAGGTTCCTGCCAAACCTGGCTAATGTGCTCCAACCCTTGAACTCATTACTACAGAAGAGGAAGAAATGGCAACAGACAAAGCAGTGTTAGGTGCTTTTCCAACAGGCAAAGGGAATAGTGACGTCAGACGCTGTACTCACACATTATGATCCACGTTATCCAAAGAAGCTTGCCTGTGATGCCTTGCCTATGGTATAGGTTTAGTCATGTCACATGTTATGAATGATGGAAGTGAACACCTCATAGCCTTTTCATCACACTCCCTTACCACTTTAGAGAAAAATTATGCACAGATTGACATAGAAGCCTTGAGACTGGTTTGAGATATTAACCATTTCAACTAGTACCTGTACAGGCGAGAATTTACCCTCTTTACTGATCATCAACTACTACTGTCCATTTTAAAATCACGGAAGGGTGTTCCACTAACAGCAGAAACATGACTGCAGAGATGGGCTCTGACTCTTGGAGAACACAATTACAAGACCAAATTCAGGAAGACAGCTAATCGTGGAAATGTAGATGGATTGACCCATTTACTCTTGGAGTAGGAAACACCTGAAAAAAAATTACAGAAGAGGACACTCCTCTTGACATATTCTCCATAATACAAATCGAAAGTCACCTTGTTACAGCAGAGATAATCTACAGGGAAATCAGATAGACCCCACACTGTCTCCTATCTACATTGCAACATAAAATGACTGGAATGTGCAGCAGAAATTCCTGTTCCCCCATTGTTACTAGTGCCGGGCCGAACTTGCCCTTCACAGGGGTTGCTTTATGTGGGAATTGAGAGTTGTTGTACCATCCAATCTGAGAGTTAAAGCTCTGGTGAACTTATGTGCTGGTTGGCATGGTAAAAATTAAAGATTAAAGCTGAGTCTGGTGGTGTGGGATAGATCAGTAGATTGACCGGCTTGCCATGCACCATTCGAATGCCAAAGCATCCAAAAGATGCCAAGAGCAGTGCCTCCCCATCCCTGGAATGGCCTGCATTGCCCTGGCAGAGGATTCATATAAACTTTGCTGGACTATTCATGGACACAAATTACTTGGTAGTAGTGAATGCAGCTACAAAGTGGCCAGAAGTGTTCCCAGTAGCCTCCACTATCACCTCGCACACTGTCGATGTGTTGTGAGGCCTCTTCTGAAAGACTGGTGTTCCAGAACACTTAGTCAGTGACAATGGACCATGGTTTGTTGTGGAACAGCTTCAATCTTAATGGAATAAGACATATTACATGTTGGTTTGCCCAACGTCTTAAGAACACACTGTGAGCAATGTCAGCAGAACACACTATACTGACACTACACCAGAGGCTTTCCAATTTTCTCCTTGCTTATCGAAATGCAGTACACTCCTCAACCTACAGCTCACCAGCTATGGTGTTTCTGGGACATCCCTTGCAAGCAAGCTTGGATCTCCTCAGAGCCACTCGTAGGAGTATGCAGGACAAACAGCTCAGACAAATTGAAGGCTCCTCAGACAAGGAGGTTTGATTTTTCACTCCTGGACAAGCAATCATGGTGAGGGACTACAGAAGTGATTAAAGGACAGATCTGTACCATTCTCCTACACAGTGGAGATTGTGTGTGATGTCATCTAGAGATGACACATTGATTAGTTGAGGAGTGCAGAGTCAATTGTTCGAGAGGAAAGGCATCCAGAGCTCTCAGAACCTCTTTCTGCAGTCTTAGGATCAAGTCCTTCAACCATCATGGAGGAGGCTCCAGAACCTGAGGTTATTTCACAGCCATAAGTCTCACCTGCCAGCAGTGAGCCCCCCCCCCCACCCCTCAAGAGTAAGTAATCCTCCACAGCGATTTTACACACACACACATGCATACACACACGTGCGCGCACACACGCACACACACATATATGCATACACACACGCGCACGCACACACACACACACACACATGCATACACACACGCTCACGCACGCACACACGCACACACATGTACATATTCATTCTATATTATGTATATTGTATTGGATTTATAGCTAAGCAGGGAGGAGTGTTGTGTATTTAATATTTCAGTAATATTTGACTAATATTGCAAATAAATTGATTAAGCATTCTTTGTTGTTTACATAATTCATTATGGCTTATGTGTAAAAGTTTGTGAATGGTATAGGTCATTACACCACCATGCCATATGTGAGCACCTCCCTAAAGTAAAATTAAGTGTATATGTTCTCTCGGGCTTCTATGTTTTTCTTTTGATTAGCTTCCAGAGTTACAATACATAACAGGTAGTGTTGAGGAAGCGGAGTGTCTGCAGAACAACATAGACAGAATGGAAGAATGGGCTAAGAACTGGCAGATGGAATATAGTGTAGGGAAGTGCATGAGCCTGCACTTTGGTAGAAGGAATAAAGGAATAGACTATTTTCTGAATAGGGAGATAACTCAAAAATCAGAGATGTAAAGAGAATTGAGAGCCCTCGTGCAGGATACCCTAAAGATTAACTTGCAGGTTGAGCCGGTGATAAGGAAGGCAAATTCATTTTGAGAGGACTGAAATACAAAAGCAAGGATCCCATGCTGAATTCTTTATAAGCATTGGTAAGTCTGCACTTGTAGTATTATGAGCAGTTTTGTGACCCTTATCTAAGAAAAGATATGTTGGCATTGGAGAGGGTCTAGAGGAGGTTCACAAGAATGATCATAGGAATGAAAGTGTTAACAAACAAAGAATTTTTGATGGCTCTGGGCCTGCACAAGCTGGAGTTTAGATTGAAGAGGATCTCATTGAAAAGTATCAAATATTGAAAGTCCGAGAAAAAGTGGACGTGGAAAGGATGTTTCCTAGAGTGGGTGAGTTTAGCACCAAAGGGCAAAGTCTCAGAATAAAAGGATGTCCATTCAGAACAGAGATAGGGGAGCATTTCTTTAGCCAGAGGGTGGTGAATCTGTGGGATTCATTGCCGCAGATCGCTGCGCAGGTCAAGTTATTGTGTATACTTAAGGCAGAGGTTGATAGGTTCGTGTTACAGGGAGAATGCAGGAGAATGGATTTGAAAGGGATAATAAATCAGCCATGATGGCATGGCAGTGCAATCTTATTAGGCCAGATAGCCTAATTCTGGTCATATATATTATGGTCTTATGGTTATTGTGAAAATGGCAAGGTCTGCTAACAACTGAAAGTGGTTCCATTTTGTGGTATTAGCTGAGAGATGCTTTCCTGTTTTTTTGTATCATGTAATTATTTATGTCCTCCTAAAAGTGCAGAAGGAAACCTGAAATTAATTGTTCTTCTAAATGACAATGGTCTGGATGTTCTATAGAGCATTTGGCATAATTTATATGTGGTATATGACTGAATATCTGAACAAAACATTTTTGTTGAGGAAGATGGAAGATTTGTGATTTGAATTGTAAAACTTAAGATTTTCCTCCTGAGGCACTACGGTGCAAGTAATGGTGTCCAGCTGTGTGTAGCTTTCAGGATTAGTTTTGCCACATGAGACCTAGTTCAGAATAGGTTCCAGGCTGTTGCAGGCTACCTCCATGAGCAGATTCAGTCTGTGCAACATAGGAACCCCTCTTGAGGAGGTCCTTCACCTCTTATTGGCTGCATCTTGCATTGGCTTGCTTTGTACCTCCTCACTCAACCTATAGTCATGACACACATGCTTTACTTTCCCATTTGCTAGCCAAACTCTTACCATCACTTCATATTCCCTTATAATCTGATAGGACACATGAGATACTGAACTCACCAAGAATGACAGATAACTGGAACCCCTTTTACTTGGCTTCCGTCTCCCAGGACTTCATTTCATTTCCCCAACATGACTTAAATTTTAAGATATGCAAACTTTTGTGGTGCACAAGGCCCATGGTGCAATAGACTTCTATAGTGCTGTGGCTTGAAATAAAGTTTGTCTGTTTTGTAATACTGGCTGAAGACATTTTTCCAGGTCCCAAATGTTCCATGTCCAATACCTTTGGCAGTGAGAGGACAACTTACTTAGTACTGCTCTGAAGCCTAGGGAAACAATGGAATCCTGGTCACGAATGATAGAATCACAAGAAGCACATGAATGTTGAGACAGATGGAGCTAATGAGTGGAATGTTATTGGAATTGGAAACTATTTTTCAGAGAAATATTCAGACAATCTATAAAGTAGATTATGATGAGGTTCATTTAGTATTTCTTCCTGATATTTCAGAATCAGGTTTATTATCACCAGCATGTGTTGGGAAATGTATTAACTTAGTATCAGTAGTTCAATGCAATACATAATATAGAAGGAAAAATAATAATAGTAAATAAATAAGTCAATTACAGTACACATATATTAAATAGATTAAAAATCATGCTAAGAACAGAATTAATATATATTTAAAAAGTGAGATAGTGTCCAAAGATTCAATGTCCATTTAAGAATCCTATGGCAGAGGGGAAGAAGCTGTTCCTGAATCGTTGAGTGTGTGCCTTCAGGCTTCTGTACCTCCTACCTGATGGAAACAGTGAGAAAAGGACATGCCCTGGGTGCTGGAGGTCCTTTCTGAGACACTGCTCCCTGAAGATGTCCTGGGTACTTTGTAGGCTAGTACCCAAGATGGAGCTGACTAGATTTACAACCCTCTGCAGCTTCTTTCAGTCCTGTGCAGTAGCCCACCACAACCACCCCCCGCCCCCCATACCTGACAGTAATGCAGCCTGTCAGAGTGCTCTCCAGGGTACCATCTATAGAAGTTTTTGAGTGTATTTGTTGACATGCCAAATCTCTTCAAACTCCTAATGAAATATAGTCACTGTCTTGCCTTCTTTATAACTGCATCGATATGTTGGGACCAGGTTAGATCCGCAGAGATCTTGACACCCAGGAACTTGAAACTGCTTACTCTCTCCACTTCTGATCCCTCTATGAGGATTGGTATGTTGTTCCTTCATCTTACCCTTCCTGAAGTCCACAATCAGCTCTTTTGTCTTACTGACATTGAGTGCCAGGTTGTTGCTGTGACAACACTCCGCTAGTTGGCATATCTCGCTCCTGTACGTCCTCTCATCACTGTCTGAGATCCTACCAAAAGCAGTTGTATCATCAACAAATGCATAGATGGTATTTGAGCTATGCCTAGCCACACAGTCATGTGTATACAGAGAGTGGAGCAGTGGGCTAAGCACACACCCCTGAGATGCACCAGTGTTGATTGTCAGCGAGGAGGATATGTTAGCACCAATCTGCAAAGATTGTGGTCTTCTGGTTAGGAAGTTGAGGATCCAATTGCCGAGGGAGGTACAGAGGCTCAGCTTCTGTAACTTTTCAATCAGGATTGTAGGAATAATGGTATTAAATGCTGAGCTATAGTCAATTAACAGCATCCTGACATAGGTGTCTGTGTTGTCCAGATGGTCTAAAGCTGTGTGGAAAGCCATTGAGATTGCATTTGCCATTAATCTATTGTGGTGATAGGCAAATTGCAATGAGTCCAGGTCTTTGTTGAGGCAGGAGTTCAGTCTAGTCATGACCAACCTCTCAAAGCATTTCATCACTGTTGATGTGGGAGCTACCAGGCGATAGTCATTAAGGTAGCCCACATTCTTCTCCTTAGGCACTGGTATATTTGTTGCTTTTTTGAAGCAAGTGGAACTTCCGCTCATAGCAGTGAGGGGTTGAAAAAGTCCTTGAATACTCCCACCAGTTGGTTGGCACAGGTTTTCAGAGCCTTACTAGGTATTCCATCGGGACCTTATGATGATTAATTTATTTAAGATTATAAACTATAGCTTGCTTTTGGTATTATTTTTATGTAGGCATACATTGACATCTTTCAAACTCTTGGGTGGTGTATTGTTGAGGTGCCGAGAATGCTAATAAGTCACTATATTAAGTGAGAGTAGGGGGTATATCTTCTTTGCCTTCTGTCAAAATGAAAGATTCAACACTAGTGATGAAGCACGGGATGAGTTTAAAGGTTTGAAGAGTCAGTGCTGGTAAATAGCTCCAGTAGTAGTTGCTGCGATGAAGTAGCTGTCCCAACTAAACCATTGCTTCTTAGAACAAATAAAACTTATATTGCCTGCTCTTGTTGGTTGACGAAGAAATATGTGTCTCAGTGAGTATAGGTTGGTGAATTTATGAAAGCAAATACTTGCATAGTGAATTGATTCTTAAGAATGATGTACAATTTTTTTCCAGTTATGAATGCAATTTATACATAATTTTACTGTACTTTATTCAGAATTACTTTGAGAATAAAATTTGAGGAATTATTTATTGAGTGAGAACAGTAAAAGAAGCCATAACTTTATCAAAGGTATAAAGTATACAGTTCAGCTGCAAGCATTATAATGGCAGACTTCTGCTTCAGTTCAGTCCCTTTGTCCTTGAAATCTGAAGCAAGAAGTTTTTATTGCCGTTCTGCATTATTATATAATGTGTCATGCTGTGCTTTTAATGATCCAAATGGATTTTCACAAGGCATTGCCCAAGTCTTGAAAAAACCTAATAAAAATGAATCAAATTGTAGTTATTGAATTTCAACATAATATTGTTGGCATTCTGAAATGGTACTTCCACAAGTGCTTATTGGGAAATTGTGGGCATAGTTTCCACGAATTTCTGTCCATTATGCAAGGAAAATAATAGGGAGAACGTGTATGGTTTCCCAATCTGTAGCTCTTGAGGTAATACTCCATGCTGAGTGCACAGATTTGTAAGTTAACTTGATAGATCAATGTACATTGGATAATAGCAATGTTTGAAGTTTATACTGCATTAGTGGTTCTTTAATGGTGTTATTCATGGTAATTTGTGAAAGGGGCAGTTCTTTTCATAACAGATGTCTCTGTTTTTTTCATTACAACAAGCAAAGTGAAGTTGATCCTTTATCCAGTTGGATATGAGTTTATTAAGGCCAAAATATCACTGCAGATAAAAATAAATTTAGACATGATTGTAGTTCCTTTTCCAAGCTTTATTATCCATATCCTGCATGCTATTTTTTAAATAATAGGAATATTTATATGATTTAGTGGATAACATCATAACTGACATGTACAATTTGATTGTTGTTAAACAGTGGTATAGTCTATTGTTTCAGTTTTAAATGACATAATTTTATGAATTTTACAGAAGTGTATAGTCAACCTTTGATCTTCACTTTCTACTTTCCAGTATTATCTTTTACTATGCCTCCGTCCTGATTTTCTTCTGTTACCAAGTTTTACAGTATTATAGCACAGAAACAGGCCTTCCATCCATCTAGTCCATGCCGGCCTGGTTTTCTGCCTCACCTCACATATTTGCACTCTCAGCCGATAGCCCTCTATACTCCTCTCATGCAGGTACCTATCCAAACTTCTCTTAAATGTTACCACTGAACCTGCATCTAACACTTCCACTGCAGGTTTATTCCACACTTGCACCACACTCTGAGTGAAGAAGTTTCCCCCCAGTTTCCCTTTAATACTTCATCTTTCTCCCTAAACCTATGACTTTTAGTTCTAGTCTCACCTAAAGTGAGGGGGAATAGGCTGCATGCACTCACTCTGTTTATACCCTTTATAACTTTGTGTACCTCTATAAGATCTCCCTCATTCTCTTGTGCTCTTTGGAATAAAATTCTAACCTATTCAGTCTTGTCCTAGAGCTCAGGTCTGCAAGTCCTGGTAACATCCTTCCCTTTAACTCTCTGTTTTATTTTGTGGTTCCTTCACTGGAGGAATGTGTAGAAAAGGTTGACAAATTTATTGAAAATACAGGGAATTAAGAATTATGGTAGACTGGCACAGGAGAGGAGCTGAGGCCTGAGCCAGATAAGCCAAAATCATATTTAATGTCGGGGTAAGATTGTAGGTGCAGTGGCCTAGTCTTGCTGATGTTTTTTTTGTGTGTTGTTCTTTTTCTGTTCAATGTTCTTTTCCCATTTAGACTTTTGTCTGGGAAATGGTAAATGAGATTAGAGTCATGCTCTTTGCTACTTGCATTCCACCTCCACTTCTTCCCAATTACTCAGCTTCCCAAGACATCCAAACTTTTCCTATTCTTTCACCATTCCTCTTCTTACTCAGACTTTAAACTTTTAGCTCTAGGTTTTCTAAAATGGACTCCTTCTACCTTAGGTCATGAACTTATCAATCACCCCTCGTAAATCAAAGTACTGAATACAGGAGTTGGAATTATATGTTGAAATTGCATAAGACATTGGTGAGGCCTAATTTGGAGTAATTTTTGTCACCTACCTACAGGAAAAATGTGAGTATGATTAAAAGAGTACAGAGAAATTTACAAGGATGTTGCTGGACCTGAGTTACTGTATAAGGAAACATTGAATGGATTAGAGCTTTATTCCCTAGAACATAGAAGATTGAGTGGAGATTTGATAGAAGTATACAAAATTTTGAGGGGTACAGAGAGGGTAAATATATGTTCTCAATGTTATTTATTATTTATTTATTATAATTATTATTGTTATTCTTTGTTATTGCACAGTTTTGCATATTGATTATCAGTCTTTATGTGTAGTTTTTTCATTGAATCCATTGTATTTTTATACCTACTGTGAATGCCTGTGAAGAAGTGAACCTCGGTGTTGTATATGGTAGTGTATATACAGTATGCACTTCAATAATAAAGTTACATTGAACCATTTCACTGACACATCAATCCAAAAGTCTGGCATAGCAGGCTTCTCGGGATGTCTTGAACATACCAGCGTCATATGGCATCAAATCCAGACAGCTAAGAAAGAAGGAAAGGATCTGCATGTCTTGTTCCTCGACCTGGCCAATGCCTATGGATCAGTTCCTCATTCCCTGCTGTGGACTGCTTTTGAATTCTTTCAGGTACCTGCAACAATAACAAATCTGGTAAAACACTACTTCCAGGATCTGCAAGTTTGTCTCACAACATCAGACTTCACCACAGCTTGGCAACCACTGGATAGGCATCATGGCGGGGTGCACCATCTCCCCATTGGCCTTCACTATGGCAATGGAGCTCATTATCAGAGCCTCAAAATGGGTTGCGGGAGGAAAATGGCTACAATTTGGTCAAAGGTTACCACCGATACGAGCCTATATGGACGATATAACAATACTGACGACAACTGTCCCCTGAACCAAGAGACTTCTGCAAAAGCTTCATCAAAACATCACATGGCAGAAGCATCTCCATTGTCAAAGGTCAACTCATGGATCAAAGATTTCATATTGATGGAATACCTGTCCCAACTGTTTCAGAAATGCCAGTGAAGAGCTTGGATCGATGGTATGATGCTAAGCACAAGGACACCGAGCAGTTTAAACAACTCAAAAAAGATACCATCACTTACATAGCTCACACCAACAAGACCTTGCTGCCAGGAAAACTCAAGCTGTGGTGCTTCCAGTTCAGCATACTCTCAAGACTCATGTGGCCTTTAACAGTGTATGAAATCCCCATCAACAAGGTGGAAAAGCTCGAAAGAGTGATCAGCACACATGTGAAACAGTGGCTTGGACTTCCACGATGCTTAAGTCCTGTTGGACTGTATGGGAACGGCAAATTGGAACTACCAATTATAAGTCTTGTGGAAGAATTCAAATGCACCAAAGCAAGGTTGGTCATTACCCTCACTGAATCTGAAGATACTGTTATTCAAACAGCGGCCCCCCATGTGGCAACGGGGGGGAAGTGGACCCCATCTGAAGCCGTTCAGAGTGCTAGGTCTGCTCTTCACTTCAGGGATGTGGTTGGCCAAGTCCAACATGGGAAAGCTGGTCTCGGGCTCGTCCCAAAGGCTCCTCAAAGGCACAAGGCAACATCAGTGCAGAAGAGACAGCTCGTGGTGGAGGAGGTGAGGAGACAGGAGGAGTTAAAGCAACACGCCAGAGCTGTTTCAATGGCCAAGCAGAGCCAATGGACTAATTGGGAGAGCCTGGAAAAGAGGAAACTCATTTGGCGTGACATCTGGGAGATGGAGGGATCTCGGCTAAGTTTTGTCATCAGAGCCACTTATGACTTCCTACCAACACCTCAAAACCTGAACCAGTGGTGGGGAGAAGACCCCACTTGCTCTCTTTGTCAAGCACCTGGATCACTAAGGCACATTTTAACAGGATGCACCACGAGCCTCAGCCAGGGGCGGTATACTTGGCGGCATAACCAAGTTCTCAGACAGCTGGCATCAATCCTGGAACAGAGGCAAACTACCATAAATGCTCTCCCACAAACGTTGGCAGGAAATATCCACATCACACGATTTGTACCAGCAGGCCAACCTCCAGAGCACCAAGTAACATCAAGGGATATAAGCATTCTGCATGTTGCTCGGGATTGGAAAATGGACGTGGACTTGGAGAAAAAGCTTGTGTTTCCCCCAGACATTGCGGCTACAACACTCCAGCCAGACATGGTCCTGTGGTCCACAACAGCCAAGCTGGCATATGTTGTGGAATTGACAGTACCATGGGAAGATGGCGTTGAAGAAGCTTATGAGAAGAAAAAGACCAAGTACTCTGAACTGGCAACTGAAGTTGCTCAGAACGGCTGGAAGACCAAGATTTTCCTTGTAGAAGTGCAGGGGGTTCGTTGCTACATCTATGAGCAGTCTATTGAAGAAGGTGGGGGTGAGGGGTGTCTCCCTCCAACAAGCAATCAGGTCCTTGTCAAATGCAGCAGAGGAAAGCAGCAATTGGATTTGAATTAAAAGGAAAGACAATAACTGGGCTGCAAGATGAAGACAGGAGTGTACGGAACCGATGGGGGTGTATCTGGGATGCCAGGTAGCACCGTTGAGCCCTCTGGAGACGTCGTGGGCTTATCAAAAAAACATCAAAGAAGGAGGGTGCCCACCTGATGACCCCAATGATGTAGCTACCCTCCTCGTCACCACTCCAAGCCTACTGCCAACATCGAGAGTGCCAACTTTATCATTGGGATTGAAACATCAAGTCCTAGTAGCTCTACTGTAACTGGTGGTGTGGGACCTAGGGCTCCTTTACCTCTTGTCTGATGGTAGTAGTGAGAAGTGAGCATGGTCTGGCTGATAGATGCTGCTTTCTTATGGTGGCGCTCCTTGTAAATGTGCTTAATGATGGGGATGGCTTTGCCTGTGATGGCCTGGGCCGTGATGTAACCAGTGAGGATACGCTCCATTGTGCATCTATAGAAGTCTGTCAAAAATTCAGATAACATGAAGAATCTACATAAACCTCTAAGATAATAGAAGCTTTGCTGTGCTTTTTTGTGATAGCATTTACAATATGTTAATCCAAGCACAATGATATAGTAACACTAAGGAATTTAAAGTTATTGACCTTATCTTCCTCTGATCTCCAAGTGAACACTCATTGTGTGTGCCTGCCTCTCCATCAGTACAATTAATTATGTCTATAGAAAAGAGATTTCCAGTGTGAACATCTGTAGTAAAAAACATCTGAAACAAGATACTTTTCAAGCAATATTTGCAAGTGTTAAAGAATCCAATAAATATTTTAAATGTTTTATAGTTCCAGCATATTAATCTACATGTATATATATTTATATTTTATATTTAAAACTGCAAATTTGTAATCACAATTTATTTGCAATCTGATTATTCTTCAATCCCAGGGAAATTGGCTCGGGGTCTTCCACTGTATTTTTAATTTGAACTGAAACAAATCTGTGATTAATGGATCCCCAAGTGCTTTCTGTTTCACCCTCAGCATTTTGTTTATAAAGAAACATTGAATTTTTCTTAAAATAAAACACTTTAAATTTGTCTGCCAAATTTTCTTTAAATAAAGTTGGAAAAACAGCTAACTATTTGGCTAACAAGTTGTTACTTGCTGAGTGTTCTGTGAGCAGAAGTATTAAGTTCAAGCTCAGTCTTTTGGGGGAGATTAAGGCCCTCAACCTAAAACATCAATGAAGATGTTAAAAGACATGAAGTTCAGTAACTAAATTTAAACTTAAACGATTGCTGCTTTCTGGAGTAAAAGTCAGGCTTCCTGGAGCATTGTGGCTGGAAAATATCACAGAGCCCGTTCATCTCTGCCAGGTTTCTACACTTGCAAAACCAATGACTTTTAATGAAGGGGGGGAGGCGAAAGCATCCCTATATCTGTGATATATCTATCACAGTCTCTGTATAGTCTGTCAATACTTTTTTATAACATTTATTTGACTCTTAATCTATTTGCCTTTGTCTGCTAGGCATAAAGCTCAACATTCCATTACCCCTCCTGATTGTTTTCTGTATTTGTTCATGACATTTAATGTGTCATAATAATTGGCCTAAGCCTCCTCAGTCTTCTACTATTTCCAGCTCTGCTTCAAGTAGAATCTGTTAAATCCTTTTTAAGTGAAACGCTGATTACAATTTTTTCCAGGTTGAAATCTATTTGCTACTGTTTGCCAATTTACTAAATCGATTACACCTCTTTGTGATATACCCAGCTTAGTTGCCGGTCCTATCCCATCATTTCTAAATAACATCCTTAAGTTCTTGCAGATGGGAAAGCTTCATCTGCCACAAACGTGGACTTACCAATTTATTCCTGCTGTGTAGCTTTTTAATCACGCTGTGGGTTGGACACTAGCAGTATATCTAATTGTATTCACATGTTGAAAGCACTAATCTTTTGTACTTTCAAAGAAGAAGCGTGCCCACAACTGAAGGTCCTGTTACTTTACTTGAGGCACCATCAATCAAGTCAGGCAGCACCCGCAGAGGGAAATGGACAGTGAACATTTTGGATTGAGACCCTTACCTCGGCCAGATGAGGGTTTTGACCCAAAATATTCACTGTCCATTTCCCTCTGCAGATGCTGCCTGAACTGTTGTGTTCCTCCGACAGTTTCTAGATTCTAGCATCTGCAATCACTTGTGTCTTCCTAAAGAAACGGTTCTTAAAATGTTGCTGGTGAAGTCAACAGCTGATGTGAAGATGGAAGAGGTCAATGGCTTGATTCTAATTGAACCGGATAGTCAGCTTGCATTCTTTTTGATTATCTCTACCCCTTCACTCAGGAACAGCACATCAGTAGTAATACGGCACTGTGATGACTCTTAATGAAAGCATTTTCCTGCCCTCTGTAATTTTGGTTACAGCTTTGTTTGAATCAAAAGCCAGTGGCCATACCTGGAAATTGAAAAAGATATTTCATATTTTCCAATCATGCTTAACTCATGATCAATGCAGTTATCAATAAAGTATAATGATGTGTTGATCATCTATATTTAGCTGTGAACAAACTCCAGCTGCAATGGATGTCTGCATTCTCTGATATAACTCTTAAAGTTTTACGATATTAATCTGTCATATATGATGGTTCTTCTGACCTTAAATACACTGAAATACTTAACAAGGGATAAGTTCCAAACAAAAACTTCAATAAAAATGTTAAAAGGCATGGAAGTAGTTTAGTTACTAAATATAAACTTAAATGTTTACTGAAAAAGGATCTAGTGCTTTCTTGGTGTATATGTGATGAAATGTTTGCTGCTTTCTGGACTAAAAGCTAGGCTTCTGGTGGCAGTAAATATCACAGAGCCCATTCATCTCTGCCAAGTTTCTACACTTTTCTGCTTATGACACATGTCAATGAAGTTTGTTAAAATGGGATAAATTTCAGTTAATATTTATGTATTTGAAGTAATTCCAAAGGTTTCAAAGGTACATTTAATGGCAGAGAAATGTATACAATGTATACATTGTATGTATGAGATGCATCCACAAAAACAGAGGAGTGCCCCCAAAGTTAAATGTTAGAACCCCGAAGTCCCCCCCCCCCAGTTCCCCTCCCTGCCATGCAGAAGCGGCAGTAAGCAACATTCCCCCTGGTTTATGATGTTAAAAGTCTGTTGCGTTGCTTTTTTCTGAGCTCTGTGCCCAAAGATCTCGGGTCTCTGGGCACACAGCCAGAGATCTTTCATCTCCAATGACACACCGATCTCCTGCAGAGGCACTGGCCTCTGATCCAACCCATCTCCAGAGCCACGAAATATTGGTCCTCCGAAGGCGAGCCAAGTTCTTAGGCCGAGCCCTTGGCGTGTCAAACAACGGCCATTTGTGAAACCCTGGGAGAGGGCCCCATTCCCACAAAGAACCGTAGTCAGCACGTAACTCCAGCTCAGTTCAAAAGAACCCTGAAAGGGAAAAATAGAGATATTAAAGATGGAAATAGAGCTGTTTCTGAAGATGCAAGCAAAGGAGTCGCCGTAAGGTGCTATTATTCCTCCTAAGCTCCTTGTCAGATTAAAATGAAAATAAAAGTTGCAATTTCCTGAAATGAAACCAACCCTTTCTTTTTCCAAAATGCAAAGAAGTGTCTCCTTTATAGTCAGTGATACAATAAGTGGATAATAGGGTTATTATAGAGTGAATGAAACTCAGTTTATAGAAGATAGTTGATTCCTGAGAATTACTGCATTTCTTAATTCTCCCTGTCTCAATTCTAATGGCTAAAAATTAGAAACATTAGTTTCCAGTAGAATCATTTGTTTAAAAAAGATATTTAATGCATGAAATCAAAGGATTATACCAAATATAAATCATACCCATTATGAAATTAGCCCAGGCACTTCCATGTTGTATTCAATCTTGCCCAAAAAATAAATTAAAGGGAATCAAAAAAATAATTAATTCAGATTAAGATAGCAATTCCAAATGCGCGTGACAGCTTCCTGGCAGTCAAAAAGCTAAATAATCTGACTAAAACATCACTAAAAATGCCTTTTCTGAGGTAAATTGTATTAAATTATCGCCGCAAGCATTGAAGGGGTGAGTGATGGTGAGGTGAGTTCAGTGGATGAATTGTTGCAGGTGGAGTTCCAATGCCTGTACAGCTGGCCCGGGAGCAAGGTTGGATTGCTCAGGGCGTCTTAAAGAGCAGTCGTGGCCCAGGCAGAGGAGATTCGATTTCGATGCTCATGCATATGGATCAAAATTGGATCACTCTGGGTGCTAAGCTGATCTGAAGAGCTTGAGAGCGGCTTTGGACTAGGCAACAAAATCTGGGCCCAGAGTGAGTTCCTGCTCAGCATGGTCTAGGCTTGGAGCAAGTTGCTGGGTGGCGAAATCTGGGCCTGGAGTAATTTGCTGGGCAGTGAAATCTGGGCCTGGAGTAATTTGCTGGGCAGTGAAATCTGGGCCTGGAGTAATTTGCTGGGCAGTGAAATCTGGGCCTGGAGTAATTTGCTGGGCAGTGAAATCTGGGCCTGGAGCAAGTCCTGGGAAGTGTGTTCTAGGCCTGGGGCCCTTCGCAGCAGTAGTGCTAGGGTCCTAGTGCAAGGTACTTTACGCTGTTTGCACAATTTAAACACTGGCCTTAGTTCAGAGGGGTGAGCCAATTTCACTCGCTCTCTGCTATGTTCACTCCTCTCTCCAGGGCATGAAGCCTTTTGCTGTTCCATCATTAGGTCAATTTTAATGCCGGCCCAGATAGACAAGAAAAGACAGGGTGTCGATTAGAATGAGAGCCAATTGGGCTCTCTCTCTGTGGTGGTCATCTCCATACCACTGAGGCTATGAAGACTGTCCCGGCTGCTGTGCTCTGTGCCCAATGATATGATAAACTGATAAGCAAGGCTTTGGGCCGATGTGCTCTGGGATTCAGATCTGTGGGCTCAGTTTTGGTTTGGAATGCTGTTGTTTGCATGACTTGTATTTCTTTTCTTTCTTTTGTGCATGGAGTGTGGACCTTTTATTTTTATTTTTATATTTTTTTCCGTAACTTGGGTTCTTTTGGGTTTCTTGCTTTATGGCTACCTGTGAGCAAGCAAATCTCAAGGTTGTATAATTTATGCATTCTTTGATAATAAATGAACCTTGAATCTTGAATCTTGATTCATGCTAGTCATAACATCATCATTGGGAGTACTTCCTTTCATCAGCTTTAAACACATAAATAGGGCTTTTGGAGTAAAAGGCACCACTTTAGGGATTCATCTAACATTCAATTCTGAGTAGATCATTCTAATTTGCAGTTACATTTGTGATTTTAAGGCACATGCTGACCTTGATTTATTGGCCCTTCAGGAATCATGGAAGGCTTCTCAGATGTCTTTCAAATTTCATAGAGTGCTGAAATGCACAGTACATGACCTTTATTGCATTTGGTATCCCATTTACCTATTTGGTGTCCTGTCATTAATAATGACCTTCGGGGCTATATGTTACTGAAGAAATAATGATTGTTCACTAACAAAAGTAGGCTGTGGACCTTATCCCAGAACAAACACAGAAATCTATAATAGAAAGAATATTCCCAGAGACTCTTCCAAAGCATAATTTCCTAACCAGACTTCTCAGAAGAACAATAAGAGATCAGATTTCCTATTCCATCAAACACGAGATAAATAATCTTTTTGAAAATTTGAATATAATGAAACCTTGCAACCATAGCTTTTTGCAAGGTAAAGCATGTTTGATAATTTTGCTTAAATTCACTGAGGACGTGATATAGAGAGTTGATAGAGGGGAACCTGTTGATGTAGAAAATTTAGATTTCCAAATTACATTGATAAGTTGCTACGTAAGAGGCTGGTACACAAGTTAAGTGCCTAAGGTACTGGAGGAAGTGTGTTAGCATAGACTGAAAACTGGCTCTCACACTGGAAAACCTAGTGGACTTGAACCTCGATGGTTAACCATTTATATTAATGACCTTCAGGAGCATATCAAATGTTAACGTTCCAAGTTTGATGATGATAAGAAAAAAGCTGGAAGACACTAGCAGTATGGTGGAATTTCTAGGTGTCCTGGGGTCATAAACTGTGTGAAGTTACCATAACTAGAGAGAAAGTTCTCGGGAAACTGAGTGGCGTGAAATTAGATAAGTCATCTGGACCAGATGGTGTATACCCCAGAGTTCTGAAAAAGGTGGCTGAAGAGATTGTGGAGGCATTAGCAATGATCTTTCAAGAATCACCAGATTCTGGACTGGTTCTGGAAGACTGGAAAATTGCAAATGTTACGCCACTCTTCAGGAAGGGAAAGAGGCAGAAGAAAGGAAACTATAGAACAGTTGGTCTGACCTCAGTAGTTGGGAAGATGTTGGAGTCGATAATAAAGGAAGAAGTCTCAGAGTACTTAGAGGCACATGATAAAATAGGCTGGAGTCAGCATGGGGAAATCTTGCCTGACAAATCTGTTAGAATTCTTTAAAGAAATGACAAGCAGGATAAACAACGGAGGATCGGTTGATGTTGTGTGCTTGGATTTTCAGGAGGCATTTGAAAAGTTACCACAGATGAGGCAGTTTAACAAGCTACAAGCCCATGGTATTATGGGAAAGATTCTAGCATGAGTAAAGCAGTGGCTGATTGGCAGGACATGAAGAGTGGGAATAAAGAGGGCCTTTTCTGGCTGGTGTACCACAGTGGCCTGCGTTGGGATTGATAATTTGTTGCAAAGTTTGTAGACGATATGAAGATGGGCTGAGGGGCAGGTTTTGAGGAAGTAGAGAGGATACAGAAGGACTTGGACAGATTTGCAGATGGAATACAATGTCAGGAAGTGTATGGTCATGTACTTTGGTAGAAAAAATGGAAGGATCGAACATTTTCTAAATGGAGAGAAAATACAAAAAAACTGAGACACAAAGGTACTGGACTCCTTGTGTAGTACTCCTTAAATGTTAAGTTGCAAGATGAGTCTGTGGTGAGGAAGGCAAATGCAATATTAGCATTAATTTCTAGAGGACTAGAATATAAAAGCTAGGATGTAATTTTGAGACTTTATAAAGTACTGGTGAGACCTCATTTGGAGTATTGTTAGCAATTTTGGGCCCCTTATCTTAGAATGGATGTGCTGAAACTGGAGAGGGTTCAAAGGAGGTTCATGAAAATGATTCCAGGATTGAATGGCTTGTCATATGAAAAGCATTTGATCGCTCTGGGCATGTGTTTACTGGAATTCAGAAGAATGAAAGGTGACCTCATTGAAACCTATTGAATGGTGAAAGGCCTTGATAGAGTGGACATGGAGAGGATCTTTCCTTTGTTGGGAGAGTCTAAGACCAGAGCACACAGCCTAAGAATAGAGGGGTGTCCTTTTAGAATGGAGATGAAGAAGAATTTCTTTAGCCAAAGAGTGTGAATCTGTTGAATTCTTCGCCACAAGCAGCTGTGGAGGTCAAGTCTTTATGTATATTTAAGGTAGAGGTTGATTGATTTTTGATCGGTCAGGTCATGAAAGGTTATGGAGAGAGGGCAGGAGATTGGGGCTGAGAGGAAATTTAGATCAGACATGATGAAATGGCAGAGCAGATTCAATGGGTTGTATGGCTTAATTCTGCTCCTATATCCTTTATAGTCTTATGTGCATTGTGATTCTGAAGTGGGATACAGATAGATGAGTAATTAGGTGAAAATCTGGTAAATGGAATTCATTATGGAGAAGTGTGAGGTCATGCATTTTAGTCAGAGGAATTAAAAAATGGAAATGGAGAGAGACTGCAAATGAGTGAAGTTAAGAGGAATCTAGATGTTCTAATGTATGAATCACGACAGGTTAAACTGGCAGGTCTAACAAGTATGTACAAGAAGGTTTACTTGCAGTTGCACAGGGTGTTTCTGAGGCTGCAGCTGTGGATAGTTTTTGTCCCATTATCTATTAAGAGATATAGTAGCACTGAGGACAGTCCAAAGGAGATTCAACAGGCTAATACCTGAGGAGAGAATGTTGTCCTATCAAGAGATGTTAGACGGTTTGGGTCTTTAGTCCTAGGAGTTTATATGAATGATGGGTAGCATTATTCAAGCATACAGTATAAGATCTTAAGGATAATTAGCAGGGTAGATATATTTTCTAGGGAGTAAGTCATAAAGTCACTAAGGACATTGCAAAATATAAGGAATACATGTAGCAGTATCTATATGTAGCAATATCTACTCTCAAAGTGTAGTGTCTCTGCCATTCTCTGCCCACCTAAGGTGGAGGCAGAGCCAGATTATTAAACATTCTGTACTTAAGATGGAGGTAAATGAAAATATGAAAATTGAGGAACTGAGGGTCATGCTGGTTTCAGCTCCTTACAGAAGAGCAGTTCAGACCAGCATAGATCAGCTATGATCATATTGAATGGTGTGGAGCCATATGGGAACAGCTTGCATACTCCTGCTCCTAGCTATTTAATATTTCAGTAAAATTTGAGTAATATTGTAAATATCCAGTTTTGTTCTTTATTGTTTACATGATGCATTTTGGGTTATCTGTAAAAATACGTCAATAGCATATATCAACATTCCTTCACGTGATACATGCATCCTTGCTTAAAGTGAGCTAATTACACAGTGTTTTGAACCAAATGAAATAGCCAATGAAAAGTGTGTACTAATTCCCCTGAGTGCATTGGGTTTAAAAGCATACAATTTGTTTAGAAATTTGACTGCTCGAACCAAACCAATTGAAATGAACTTCACTGATATCATGAAAGTAAAGCAGGAACATTTAGAACCAAAACCATTGTTGACTGTAGGATGTTATGGATTCCATAAGTGGAATAAAAAGGGGGAGTCCATTTCGGCGTCAGTGGCTTAACTGAAGAGATTGAGCACTGCCAGTTCAGTGGTGGGTTTAATGAGCCACTGATAGATCGTTTAGTTTGTAAAATCTTACAAGAAAGCATTCAAACATGGCTCCTAACTGAAGCACAACTCACATTTAAAGGAACAGTTGAAATTGCTGTAACAATGGAAACAATAGCCAGTGATACAATTGAGTTGGAGTCAGGAATGAAAGTGAGCATGAACAAAGCTGCTAAGGCTATTGGAGAGATTTAAAACTTGTTGGGGGGTGGGAATCAAACTGAAGAGGGGGGAATATTTTTTGGATCACAAAATAGAGAAAGCTTGTAGGCAGTGTGAGAGGGAGGATAGGCAGGTGGTAGAGAAGGGACGTGCTCAGACTGATGGTTTGAGATGTGTCTATTTTATGCAAGAAGCATCATGAACAAAGTGGATGAGTTTAGAGCATGGATCAGTACTTGGAGCTATGAAGTTGTGGCCATTACAGAGACTTGGATGGCTCAGGGGCAGGAATGGCTACTTCGAGTGCCAGGCTTTAAATGTTTTAGAAAGGACAGGGGGAGGCAAAATAAGTGGGCGTGGCACTGCTGATCAGAGATGGTGTCACTGCCATAGAAAAGGAGGAAGTCATGGAGGGATTGTCTACTGACTCTCTGTGAGTGGAAGTTACAAACAGGAAGGGGTCAATAACTCCACTGGATGTTTTTTATAGACCACCCAATAGCAACAGGGACATCGAGGAGCAGTTAGGGAGACAGATTCTGGAACAGTGCAGTAATAATAGGTTTGTCATGATGGGGGATTTTAATTTCCCCAATATTGATTGGCATCTCCCTAGAGCGAGGGGTTTAAATGGAGTGGAGTTTGTTAGGTGTGTTCAGGAAGGTTTCCTGATACAGTATGTAGATAAGCCTACAAGAGGAGAGGCTGTACTTGATCTGGAATTGGGAAATGAACCTGGTCAGATGTCAGGTCTTTCAGTGGGGGAGCATTTTGGAGATAATAATCATCAATGCTATGGTAAAGGAGATAGAATTATAGAGAGATAGGAAGAGACAAGTTCTGAAAGTGTTTAATTGGAGTAAGGGGAAATATGAAGCTATCAGGCAGGAACTTGGAAGCATAAATTGGGAACAGATGGTCTCAGGGAAATGTACTGCAGAAATGTGGCAAATGTTCAGGGGATATTTGCATGGTGTTCTGCACAGGTATGTTCTAATGAGACAGGGAAAAGATGGTAGGGTACAGGAACTGTAGTGTACAAAGGCAGTTGAAAATCTAGTCAAGAAGAAAAGAAAAGCTTATGAAGGGAACTAGGAAATGATAAAGATCTAGAAAATTTTAAGGCAAGCAGGAAGGAGCTTAAGAATGAAATTGGGAGAGCCGGAAGGGGCCATGAGTAGGCCTTGGCAAGTAGGATTAAGGAAAACCCAAAGGCATTCTACAAGTATGTGAAGAGCAAGAGGATAAGACATGAGAGAGTAGGACCAACCAAGTGTGACAGTGGAAAAGTGTGTATGGAACCAAAGTAAGTAGTGGAGGTACTTAAAGATTATTTCGCTTCTGTATTGACTTCAGAAAAGGACCTTGGTTATTGTAGAGATGACTTACAGTGGACTGAAAAGCTTGAGCATATAGACATTAAGAAAGAGGATGTGCTGGAACTTTTGGAAAACATCAAGTTGGATACGTCAGCGTGACTGGACAAGGTATACCCCAGGCTACTGTGGGAAGCGAGGGAGGAGATTGCTGAGCCGCTGGCAAAGATCTTTGCATCATCAATGGGGACGGGAGAATTTCCGGAGGATTGGAGGGTTGCAGATGTTGTTCCCTTATTCAAGAAAGGGAGTAGAGATAGCCTGGGAAATTATAGACAAGTGTGTCTTATTTCTGTGGTTGGTAGGTTGATGGAGAAGGTCCTGAGAGGCAGGATTTATGAACATTTGGAGAGGTATAATATGATTAGGAATAGTCAGCATGGCTTTGTCAAGGGCAGGTTGTGCCTTAAGAGCTTCATTGAATTTTTTGAGGATGTGACTAAACAGATTGATGAAGGAAGAGTAGTAGATGTAGTGTATATGGATTGCAGCAAGGCATTTGATAAGGTACCTCATGCAAGGCTACTTGAGAAAATAAGGAGGCATATGATTCAAGGGGACATTGCTTTGTGGATCCAGAATTGGCTTGCACACAGAAAGCAAAATGTGGTTGTGGATGGGTCATTTTCTACATGGAAGTTGTTGACCAGTTGTGTGCTTCAGGGATCTGTCCTGGGACCCCCTTCTCTTCGTGATTTTTATAAGTGACCTGGATGAGGAAGTGGAGGGATGGGTTAGTATATTTGTTGATGATACATAGGTTGGGGGTGTTGTGGATAGTGTGGAGGGCTGTCAGAGGTTACAGCAGAACATCGATAGGATGCAAAACTTGGCTGAGAGGAGGCAGATGGAGTTCAACCCAGATAAGTATGAAGTAGTTCATTTTGGTAGGTCAAATCTTATGACAGAATATAGTATTAATGGTAAACCTCTAGGCAGTGTGGATGATCAAAGGGATCTTGGGGTCCAAGTCCATAGGACACTCAAAGCTGCTGCACAGGTTGACTGTGTGGTTAAGAAGGCATACAGTGAATTGGCCTTCATCAATCATGGGATTGATTTCAAGAGCCGAGAGGTAATTTTACAGCTATATAGGACCCTTGCCAGACCCCACTTGGAGTACTGTGCTCAGTTCTGGTTACCTTATTACAGGAAGGATATAGAAACTATAGAAAGGGTGCAGAGGAGATTTACAAAGATGTTACCTGGATTGGGGAGCATGCCTTATGATAATAGATTGAGTGAACTTGGCCTTTTCTTCTTGGAGTGACGTAGGATGAGATGTGACCTGATGGATGTGTATAAGATGATGAGAGGCATTGTTTGTGTGGACAGTCAGAGGCTTTTTCCCAACACTGAAATGGCTAACATAAGAGGCACAGTTTTAAGGGGCTTGGAAGTAGGTACAGAGGAGATGTCAGGGGTAAGTTTTTATGCAGAGAACGTTGAGTGCGTGGAATGGGCTGCCAGTGACGGTGGTGGAGGCGGATACAATAGGGTCTTTTAAGAGACCCCAGGATAGGTACATGGAGCTTAGAAAAATAGAGGGCTATGGGTAACCCTAGGTAATTTCTAAGGTAAGTACATGTTCTGCACAGCATTGTGGACTGAAAGGCCTGTATTGTAGAAACGTTGAGCTGAAGGTTTTCTATGTTTTTCTGTTTTTAAAGCTGCAACATCTAGATGGAGGCCTGCCTGCTGAGTGAACAATGCTACTGTTGTGGAAGGAGCTCACATTAACCAGACCAGTGCAGATTGGAAGGTAAAACTTGCTGCATATGTAACAAAGTAGGACACATACAAAGAGGATGTTGCATAGACAAAACTAAATAGACTGCAAAGGGAAGAGTAAAGAATAAAAAGTCAATTTGCAGTTTCAAACAGAACACTAGTCTGCATTCTGTTGATGAAAAATCAAATAATGATGAAGGTGACACAGGACTGAGTAGCCTTGGGATTTATAATGTGAAAACTAACAATGGACAAGCAATATGGCTTACATCAGAAGTGAATGGCAAAAGAATTAGAATAGAATTGGACACTGGCTTGGCTGTTTCAGCTATTCCACAAAATGAGTTTTAGAGTTAAAAAAATGAAGTTAGATATGCATTCTGGTCTCTCCGTGTTTTCTTTGAAATTAATTTTATATTTTGGAGTTACAAAACATAACACTAACTTCTTGGTTTTTTTTGTGTCCAATGAAATCCTTGCAGAGATATGCAAGTTTGAAAAGACAATATATCATGCTCTTGTACTCTTTTTGGATTTTCCATCAAGGTCAATGTGACTGTCACGTTCTGTCCAAGAATCATTTCAAGTTCATGGAGCAAACCTCTCCCATTTTTACCAATTTGCTGCTCACCACTGGAAGGCAATGATCACAAGGCATCAAACTGTGGTGGGATGGCTTTCTGTGTTTAGTTTTGGTGATCGTTTGTGAGACCTGTTGGCCACTCAGAAGCTCCACTTAATTATCCCAACCTTTTTCATCAACAGAAAATGATTTCTGATATGTATTTAATATTTGAGTCATCTTGTATGTGTATATGTTGCTAGGTTAAGCATTCTTATATATTTAAGTAATTCATTATGGATTATTCGTATAAATGTGTGGATTGCATACCTCATCACGCTACCATGTCATACGCGCATATCGCGCTTAAACTCAAAGTTAGACTCACATTTTGGACTTCCATGTCTTTCTTTGAGTTAGTTTAATGTTTTGAAATTGGTGATGAGATATTTTAAAAATGAACTTGAGGAGCTATTGACACATTGATGCACAGCGAGATTGTTTGAACTAAAAGAACACAGTGAGAGATGGTAGAATTTTAAAAAGCAGCCCAGCATGTGCAGAGACAGTCGAGTAAGAAAAAAGCAGCACAGCACACGATCTTTGGAAGGGAAGATATGTTCAAGTTTTTAAAAAATGTCTGAAAATGGAAGAATTTCCGGGTTCATAAAGAGAAAGTTCATAAAGATTGAGTACCGGCTGATAATAATCATAAAAAACTGCAGAAATAGCTGGCTACATCAGAAAGACTGACACTTTTAATTACACTATGGATAACTGAATTTTCTATACTGAGCAAATTGAGCAGTATTTTGAAGCAAGTGAAATAACCAACGAGAAACAAGTACCAATTTTGCTAAGTGCATTGGGTTTAAAGGCATACAGTTTGCTTTGAAGTTTGACTACTCCAATCAAACAGCAGATATGAGCTTTGCTGATATTGTAAAAGTGACGCAGGAATGCTTAGAACCAAAGCCATTTTTGATTGAAGACCACATTATTTATCATAAGTGGAATCAAAAAGAAGGGAATTCCATTTCAGCATATGTGGCTGAATTGAAGCGATTGTCTGAGCATTATCAGTTTGGTGAGGTCTTAATGATACACAGAGAGATTGTTTAGATTGTAGAATTTTTTAAAAAAGCATTCAAAAATGGCTCCTAATTGAAGCACACTTACTTTTAAAAGAGCATTTGAAATAGGTGTTTCAATGGAAATCACAGAGATAGATGCAATTCAGTTGCAGTCAGCAATGAAATTAAGCATGAAGAAAATTATAAAGTCTGAAAGGATACTGGCCTGGCTGAACAAATGGTGTTAACATTGAGCACCATTATAATACAAGCACATTAGCACCAGGATCCTAATGGTGGATGTCCTTGAGAGGATATCCACTGAGGCTGATGGGCTGATGGACATATTTGCTTAACTGTCAAGCATGCTGCATATTAGATTCCAGGGTTTTTGCTGTACATAACAACAATGTAACCTACACAAAATGCTGGACGAGCACACCCGTTCAGGCAGCACCCATGGAAGTGAACACACAGTCGACGTTTCTGGCTGAGACCCTTCTTTAGGACTGGAATCGAAGAGGGAAGATGCCAGAATAAAGAGATGAGGGAAGGGGAAGAATGATATCTAAAAGGTGATAGGTGAAGTCAGGCAGGAGGGAAAGGTGAAGGGCTGGAGATGAAGGAATCTAATAGAAGAGGAGAGTGGATCGTGGGAGAAAAGGAAAAGGTTATAGGCAGGTGAAAAGAGGTAAAAGGCCAGAGTGGGGAATAGAAAGAAGGGATGGGAAGGGGAGGGGACGGGAAATTTTTTACCAGAAGGAGAAACTGATATTCATGTCATCAGGTTGAAGGCTACACAGAAAGAATATAAGGTGTTGCTTCTCCACCCTGCAGAGATCCTCTCAGCTACTCAAGTCCCACTTCAACCATTTTGATCATTGATTAAATCGATTGCACAAATGGGTAATTCTATGTAGATGGAGGAGAGTGTGGGGTGGGGAGCACGATGAATGGCTGCAATTGTCAGTTCTATTTGGTGGAAGCACTTTGTTTCAGTCAGCCCTCAACAAGTAGATCAGACCAATACACACAAAGTTCAAAGTAAATGTGTTATCAAATTATGTATCTGTCACTATATACTACCATGAGATTCATTTTCTTTGAACCCGCTTGCATTGACTTTGAATACAATCTGCCTCTTCCCTGTACAAACCATTGCTAAAATTGCAGTAAAATAGAAAATTGAATTACTCATGTCATTGACCTAAAACTCAACTCTACCTGCTGACTGACATGCATAATAATCACACCATTTTCTGATTTTATTTCATATTTCCAGCATTTATAGCATTTTGCTTTTGACTTAACGCTACTGTTTAATTCCTTCCAAGACTGCAGGCCACATCGGAAGGGGCACATTACGGAAGATTTTAAATCTCTGCAAGCACCCTGCCCCCCATACTTTGCTGGCTCTCACAAGCACACCTGTGTCAGTGACGACTATAACAGACTGAGTGCGGAACAAAGACGACTGAGGTTTTGAAATAACCCAGCATCTGTACTCAGATGTAATCAGTTGCTGGCACGAATATCCAGATCTCATAATGAAGATTGCAGCAGCCAGTCAGCTAAATCCTCGGTGGGAAGGCATCATTCAAATGAGGAATAGCCTGGAGCACATAGCATTCATTTTTATATTAAAGTTTCTGAAGGCAGCCAGTGCAACAACGCCAACATCTAGCCACAACATTCCTCATTCCACCCAACTGAAAACGGGTGCAATCAAAATAAAACAATCAATGAAAATCAAAGGAATTGCAGATACAGGAAATACTCGGAGGGTTGAGCAGCATCGCTGGAAAGAGGAACAAAGTGAATGTTTCAGTTCAGGGACTCTCTGTTCTACCCGCTGAATGGTTCCAGCATTTTCTATTCTTCATTTTTAAAAAGAGAGACACACTTCTAATGCCTAGTCATGTCATTGCAGAAAATGATAACAAAAACAACAGGATTTAAACAAGCAACTTAACAGATCATCCAAAATATGCTATATTGGCCCTAGTATGCTGTGCATGTGGGTTTACAGTTCCAACACCACACTACAGTGTTCCTTGTGTGTGTAGCTGAAGCCTGGCTTCTGAAAGGCCACTCCCCATCAGGTGGACTGTGAGCAAATGGCCTTGAAGACCCAGGAGTAGGACTTGTCTTGGAAAGGAGTCTAATTACAATAAAGCTGTGTGTAAGTGGAGAGCACTTGTGTCTGTTTCTGCAGGATTATTTCAGATGTGCTGTAATGATTCTGTAGGTGAGCAGACTGTTGATGTGTGGCTCCTGTCTACTTGTGCTAGAGTGTTGTATATCTCTGTTCATGAAGAACCAACAGCTGCTCATTGACGACACTGCATCGCTCCTCAAGTAAGTCACGATGTTCAGTATAGCATGCCTGTGTTCCCTAGGACTAGAAATCAGCTCATGAATGGTAAAAATAACTGCAGCATGGTGCTGCTCTTCTGCTAGAACACAAAGCTGCACCCATGTGGCAGAGGAGATACCCAAGGGGATGCATTCTAATTTCACAGGGCCTCTGTTTGTGCCGCCATTTCAGCTGACATCTGCTTCAGTAAGCATTTTGTGAGGGGGTTGATTCCGAGCACCTACAAGGAACTGTTCATGGTATCCAATGGGGCAGGCATATGTGGTGAACTAGATATACCTGTCTGACTGCTCCTGTGGCTCCTCCCACAGACCCTGCTGACTGCTCCTGTGGCTCCTCCCACAGACCCCTGTATAAAGGCGACTGTGGTCTGCTGCTCTCCCTCATTTTCCCAGGATGTAGTGTTGTTTGTTCTTCCAGTCAATAAAAGCCGATATCTCGCTTCCTAAGTCTCAGCGTGAGTTATTGATGGTGCATCAGCATAGAACCATGGCTTTGCAGAACCTGCAATTGTCATGGTGCTGATGCACCATCAATAACTCTCGGAGACGGGAGATGAACGATAGGCTTTTATTAGCAGCAAAACGGAGCACGGCATCTCGGAGGGAGGAGCAGTGCCTCCAGTCGCCTTTATACAGGGGTCTGTGGGAGGAGCCACAAGAGCAGTCAGCAGAGGGGCATCTCCAGACAGGTATACATAGTTTACCACATTCACCCCCCCCCCCTTCTTTTAAAAGAGAGTCCCCACGGGGTGAAGTTTCTTACAAGTATATTTACAGGTTAAGTCTATCAGGTGGTCGAGTCTGTCGCTGCGATCTACGTAGCACCCGTGGTGATTGCACCAGTGACGGTGGTTGTGCTGGCTCTGGCCTGACTTAAGGTGCCAGCCCGTTAGGCGTCAGTAACCCCTCATGCGTTTGCGTGGTGCCCGGTATGGGAGTGTTGTGAGGAGTCTGTGTAGGGCTTGGTGTGCGCGGTGTCTCGTGGCTATATAGATCGGTGGGTACGGGGTTCATAGTCACCGTGGAGTGTTCAGGGTAGGGGTCTGGTGCTCCTGCGGGCGCCAGGTCGCGGACGGAGACCGTGTCCTCCCGCCCATCAGGTAAGACCACGTAGGCATACTGGGAGTTTGCATGAAGTAGGTGAACCCTCTCGACCATCGGGGAGTATTTATTGCTCCACGCATGTTTCCGGAGCAGCACTGGCCCTGGGGATGTCAGCCAAACCGGTAGGGTGGTCCCAGTGGCAGACTTCCTGGGAAAAGAAAAGAGTCGCTCATGAGGGGTGGCATTGGTGGATGTGCAAAACAGGGAGCGGATGGAGTGGAGCGCTCGGGAAGGACCTCCTGCCAGCGAGAGATCAGCAATCCCTTTGACCTAAGGGCTAAGAGTGTGGCCTTCCACACCGTGGCATTCTCCCTCTCCACCTGTCCATTCCCCCGGGGATTATAGCTCGTGGTCCTACTAGTAGCAATACCCCTAGCCAGCAGGTACTGGCGCAGCTCGTCACTCATAAAGGAGGACCCTCTATCACTGTGGATATAGCAGGGATATCCGAACAGAGTGAAGAGCTGGCGCAGGGCTTTTATGACAGACGTGGCAGTGGTATTGGGGCAGGGGATGGCAAAGGGGAACCGCGAATACTCATTGATTATGTTGAGAAAGTAGACATTGCGGTCGGTGGAGGGAAAGGGGCCCTTAAAGTTGACACTCAGTCGCTCAAAGGGGCGGGTGGCCTTGATAAGCTGTGCCTTTTCAGGATGGTAGAAGTGCGGTTTGCACTCAGCGCAGACTTGACAGTCCCTGGTCATCGTCCTGATTTCCTCAAGGGAGTAAGGCGGGTTCCGGGCTTTCACGAAATGGTAAAGTCGGATGACCCCCGGGTGGCAAAGATCTGCATGGAGGGCGTATAGCCGGTCGAGCTGTGCGCTGGCACACGCTCCCCGGGATAGGGCATCAGGGGGCTCATTGAGCCTTCCAGGCCGGTACAGGATGTCATAGTTGTAGGTGGAGAGTTCTATTCTCCACCTCAAAATTTTATCATTTTTGATTTTGCCCCGCTGTTGGTTGCTGAACATGAACACAACTGAGCGCTGGTCGGTCAGCAAGGTGAACCTTTTGCCGGCGAGATAGTGCCTCCAGTGCCTAATAGCTTCCAGGCTTCTTTCTCCACTGCGGAGTGCCGAATTTCAGGGCCTTGAAGGGTACGAGAGAAGAATGCTACCGGCCTTCCTGTCTGATTGAGGGTAGCAGCCAACGCGAAGTCAGAGGCGTCACTCTCTACTTAGAAGGGAATGGTCTCGTCCACTGCATGCATCATTGCTTTGGCAATGTCCCCTTTAATGCGGCTGAAGGCCGCGCAGGCCTCGGCTGAGAGGGGAAATGCGGTGGACTTGACCAGGGGGCGGGCCTTGTCTGCATAGTGAGGGACCCATTGGGCGTAATAGGAAAAGAAGCCCAGGCACTGTTTGAGGGCTCTGATGGTGGTGGGAAGAGGGAGTTCCAACAGAGGGCGCATACGGTCGGGGTCAGGGCCAACGACGCCATTCTCCACGACATACCCAAGGATAGCAATACGGGTGGTTCTGAACACACACGTGTCCCTGTTATAGGTGAGGTTAAGAGCTTTGGCCACTTGGAAAAATCGTTGGAGGTTGGTGTCGTGATCCTGCCAGTCGTGACCGCAGATGGTGATGTTATCCAGATATGGAAACATGGCCTTCAGTTGGCACTGGTCCACCATCCGGTCCATTTCCCTCTGGAAGACAGAGACACCATTCGTGACACTGAAGGGGACATGCAGGAAGTGATAGAGTCTGCCGCCTGCCTCAACAGCGGTGTAGGGGCGGTCCTCTGGGCGGATGGGGAGCTGGTGATAAGCGGATTTCAGGTCTATGGTCGAGTACACCTTGTACTGAGCTATCTGATTGACCATATCCGCGATGCGGGGTAGGGGGTACGTGTCAAGCTGCGTGACCCTATTGATGGTCTGGCTATAGTCCACGACCATCCTATTTTTCTGCCTGGTCCGAACAACAACCACCTGGGCCCTCCAAGGACTTGTGCTTGGCTCAATGATCCCCTCCCTGAGCAGCCGCTGCACCTCTGACTTAATGAAGGCCCTGTTCCTCGTGCTGTACCTCCTGCTTTTAGTTGCCACAGGTTTACAGTCGGGGGTCAGGTTGGCGAACTGCGGTGGGGGAGGGATCTTGAGGGTGGAGAGGCTGCAAGTGGTGTCCGTAGTGCAGCTGTTGGCATGGTGCTGGGTGGGAGGTGCGGGTCGGTGTGCTTGTGTGGTCAGTAGCGGGGTATATGACAAAGTCCCACAAAACTGAAGATTTCTGACAGTGATTGGTGGGAGGGGCCTGTCATACTCCATTGTCACATTTTTCAGGTGGCTCTGGAAGTCGAGCCCCAATAGCACAGGGGCACACAGTTGAGGCATGACCAGTAACACAAGGTCCTGATATTCTGTGCCCTGCACCACCAATGTCGCTACACAACCCCCCCCCGGATGTCTGTGGAATGCGACCCAGAAGCCATGGTGACCTTCTGGCTGACCAGCTGTGTCACGAGTCCACAGCGTTGCATTGTGTCCGGGTGAATAAAACTCTCAGTGCTGCCCGTGTCAAACAGGCAGCTAGTCCTGTGCCCCTCCACCAGGATGTCCATCATCAACCTGGCGAGCTGGTGTGGAGCGCTTTGGTCGAGGGTCACGGAGGCCAGAGTTGCATCGCCGTCTTGGTGCCCGGTAAGCACCCATGGGCCGGAGGTGGGGCGAGGTGGCGCCGACAAAGATGGCCGCCCCCATACCTCACATGTGGCGGGCAGGCAAGATGGTGGCGACCAAGATGGCAACCCCCATGCCTCGCACGCGGCGCTGCTCGACCCCGCTCGTGGTTTGGACTTACAGGCCATGGCGAAGTGGCCCTTCTTTCTGCAGCTGGAGCAGATAGCTTCTCGGGCCGGGCAGCATTTTCGGGGGTGCTTTTAGAGTCCGCAGAAGTAACACCGCGCGGATTTGTGACTGGCAGCAGCCGAGGTTGATTCACCAGCGGATTGTGGGGACTTCATGGACTCGCGACTGGCAGCAGCTGAGGTCGAATGGCCGGGTGGCGGGGCCTGCAGCGTCCACGGGGCCGGCGGGAGATCGCACGGCTGGACAGCATCAGCATTGTGCAGAGCAGCCTCCAGCATGTCGGCCAGCTCGATCGCCAAATGTAAAGTAAGATCGGCGTGTTCCAGCAGCCGCTGGTGCACGTACACTGACCTGATCCCCGTAACGAAGGCGTCTCTTACTAGCAGCTCCGCACGCTGTTCCGCTGTCATTCCCCTGCAGTCGCAGGCCCGCATGAGTGTCTGTAGGGCCCGGACAAACTCAGTGCTCTACTCTCCGGCCCGCTGCCGCTGTGTCGCTAAGTGATGTCTCGTGTAGACGGTGTTCACCGGCCGCATGTACTGTCTTTTGAGGGCGTCCAGTGCCCCTTGGTAGGTTGGCAGGTCTTTGATCATGGAGTAGACCCATGGACTGACCCTGGAGAGGAGAACTCTGTGCATCGTGGCAGGCTCGGTCACACGAATCTCCACTAGGTACGACTGGAAGCATGCAAGCCAGAGTTCAAAAGCGATGTTGGCTTCCAGAGATTGAGGGTCAATATCCAATCTGTTGGGTCTTAAAATGCTCTCCATGTTTTAAAATTGCAGCTAATAAAATTGATGCACCATCAATAACTCTCGGAGACAGGAGGCGAACGATAGGCTTATATTAGCAGCAAAATGGAGCACAGCATCTTGGAGACTGGGGGGGGGGGGGAGCAGTGCCTCCAATCGCCTTTATACAGGGGTCTGTGGGAGGAGCCACAGGAGCAGTCAGCAGAGGGGCGTGTCCAGACAGGTAGACATAGTTTACCACAGGTGGCATAGTGGTTAGTGTAATGCCATTACAGTGCCAGAGACCTAGGTTCAATTCCCACCGCTGTCTGTCAACAGTTTGTATGTTCTCCCTGTAAACGAGTCGGTTTCCTCTGGGTGCTCTGGTTTCCTCCAATATTCCAAAGATGGGTTAATTCATCACATTGGATGTAAATGGGCAGCAGGAGCTCGATGGGCCAGAATGGCCTATAACCAGGCTGTATCTCTTGAATTAAAAAAATTAAATGTGTTTAAAATTAAATTAAAAATTAAATTTTTAAAAAATTAAAAATTAAACTACTGGCTTGTGTGAATATACCACGTTACCTCTTTTTTTCTGGCAACTCCCCCCTCCTCAGTCCTGAAGAAAGGCCTCGGCCCAAAACGGTGACTGTTTATTAATTTCCATAGATGCTGCCTGACCTGCTGAGTTCCTCCAGCAATTTGTGTGTGTTGCTTTGCTTGTTATGTTTTGGCACCCAAAAGTGGGTTTAGTGCAGTTCTAATATCAGTTGAAGTTTAAAAGAAAGGAAAAGACCATCTTCATGCATCTTTATCAGGTCTTTATACAATAACAGTGCTTTTTGTAAGAAGTGCCTCCATCTTTTTGGAAGCATGCCATTCAAAACCTAGCCATTCAAATCAAATATTTTAATCCTAGATGTAGATTACTTTTCATGTATGTTAGGCATCAAATGTCAATCTGTTTTTAAAGCTATTCCATTTTCTGTCTTTGTATATCAGCACTTCAGCTAGCACCATTTCATTTTTTACGTTTGTTTTCATTTAGATATCATGCAGGGCCCATATGTTCGTCAATATGGGTACTGATAAATGTACACAGGATCAGGGAAAATCACACCTTGAAGATGATTATGTTGATACTACAATCTGATGAAGAGTTATTACTTTTGCTCTCACGTAAAGGAATGCTGGCAGGCGCATACATCATGCTTGCTTTGCACACAGGAATGGGAGGCGTACTCGATACAGATGATTTTGGATTGCTGTAATCCTAATGCCAAGGACACATCCGTTGTATGGAATTACAAAGTTATGAGCTAATTTCACAGGAGGTAAGGAACACTACATTATTTTGTAGTGCATGTTTCCTGTAATGGCCATATCCTACAGTACAAAGTTGTTATTATTTCCAATCTGGATTCCTGTATCTTTTCCAACATCACTTTTGTATCTTTTCCAAAACCATGTATAAGATGCAATGCAGTTTGTTGAAGAACACCACCATGTAATAATCAGTTGAAATAATCTATTTCCCAGATTTCCAATGTGTCCATAAATGAGCATTGAACATTAGAATTAATGCCCAAAACTTGTGTGAAATAGTGGTGAGTACTAAAATGCAGTAATGGCATGAGATCATTGATCTAGGCCGAGCTGTGTGGTTGAATGCCTGCAGTCCATGTTTTCCAGTTTAATGAAAACAGCATTTCACTTTTGCTTACTGCAAATCTGCAAGGTGGATATAAATTAAATGCTTCAATTAAAAAAGCAGATATTAAGCCAGAATACGTTTTTAGTGAAGTAGTTTTGTGTAGTTATTTGTCCGCTCTGTCATTGAAAATTATTGCAACTGTTAAGTCTTATTCCATCATGTTTTGAATGTTTTCTCTGAAATTGTAAAACTGGTACTTTTCAGTTCCATTTCAGAGGTTCAAAAGTTCATTTATTGCCGAAGTATAAACTCTGAAATTCTTCTTCTCCAGATAGCCATGAAACGAAGAAAGAAAAGAATGGCAGCATGATCATCAAACCCTGCACAACAAATGAACGGAAACGGAACAGGCATATTGACCCCCAAATCCCTCTGTCCCATATACCAAAAACCGAGAAAGATCTGGTGAAATATACGGAACATAAAAGAATTATAAGACTGAGAAAGTCCATAGTCCAAGTCCATATCCAAGACGCCGAAAACCTGCGTAACGTTCTCCGGGCACAGCAGTATGCCTTTCCCTCTGCAGTAGCAGGGCAATCCCACCAGCGATCAAAAGACAGTCTCTCTCTCTGGTAGCAGAGTGATCACCCGGCGATCAAATGGCAGTCTTCTCTCTTCGGTAATAGAGCAATCCCACCAGCGATCAAAAGACAGTCTCCCTCTCTGGTAGCAGAGTGATCACCCGGCGATCAAATGGCAGTCTTCTCTCTTCGGTAATAGAGCAATCCCACCAGCGATCAAAAGACAGGCAGCCAGTGCTCACCTTCTGCATTCCCCTCAATGTTTCAATCTTCTTTGTTGCTTTAGTCAGTAAGCAATGGAAGCTTTAGTTGGTGAAATGGAGTCAAACATTGGCTCGTGCCCCACATCCAACCCGCGGCCTTCTCACCACAAAGTTCGTGAATGCTGCCTATGCCTCCTGGAATACTCCCAAAGTCTGCAGGGCACTGAAACACACAAATGATCCTCCAAACTGCAAATCACAGAGTCCATCAGTTCCAGAATCACATTTCAGGTGAAAAACAAAGGCAAAAGGTATAAAAGAAGTGAAATGTATGGTTTCATGATCTATCCAGAAGATGCTGACTGAAGGAGCATTGTATGCAGATGCCATCTTGACCTGAAGTCATAGTCTTTTAGTTTTTCTTCTCTTAATGAACTCATTTTTCCGTGTCTATTCATTTCATTTTCTGTATGTAATTTAGTATTGAACTCAACTGCTTTAATTCAACTTCTTTCTGAAGCTTCCTGTTTACCTCCAAGTCCTTATATTTCATTGTGTGAAAACATTCTGCTGGTTGTCTGATTTGCTTTTGGTTCCAAAAACCTGTCCCATTCCATGTGTCATTATCATTTTACAATCTCGGCAGTTTAGTGAGAAACAGGTTTTTGAGCTGACGGCTGTAGGGGTAAGGCTAATTGATGTTGATGATGTTTTCCTCTGTTTGTTAGTTTTATTAAATTCAAAATTTATTTAATGCACTATCTTATAACACAATTTCTATTGTAGTTGAAAGCAGGGCTGGTCACAGAAATTTCACTGGGATTGCTTATGGCTGATTTAGATATGGAGGAAGAAGTGAAACTTTTCAAGAGTGACATGAAAGATGACTATCAGGCACTTTAGTGAATTACATCACAAGTTCAGCTATTATACCTTTTGGACTATGCTTCAGCATATTGTGCCACAGACAAAGTTACGGTCTGCACATGATATTCACCATGTGGGTAACACAATCTGTTGTGGTTAAAGTCAGCATTAAACTTCACTGTTGCAGGTGCATTTCGAACTATTGCTACGGATATTTGTCACATTGGAAGATATCCACAGATTGCAGCACAGTGCAGCTCCAGCAGCATTAGTTACTGTTAAAAACAAAGAGAGACCATGAATTTTAATGATTCACCAACCTCAAAACATGTTAATTAAATGAAATTTAATTCAGAATTTAGGGAGGCATTCTCAGCCTGATTTAACTGAATAATGAAAATACCTTGGTAAACTTTCATCTAGTGGCAGTTCGTAGTATTGTAAGATGAATGAATGTGAGGATTCAGGAACAGCTTCTTCACCTCTGCAATTCGATTTCTAAATGGACATTGAACCCATGAGCACTACCTCACTACTTTTTTTATTTCTATTTTTGCACTACTTATTTCATTTAACAATTATGTATATACACACTTACTGTAATTCATGATTTTTTCCTTTATTTCACGACATATGCCTGATCCTGATTCTGACTCAGATCTATCTGTTGTCCTTACTGACTGTTGAACGTACAGTATAAGTCTATTAGCCATAAGCTGGAATTGAAGAAAGAAGATGCCATAACTCTTTTGATCATGTTTTTGTGTTTTGTTGTTTGATGTTTTTGTGGATTCTTCATCATTGATCAAGTAGGAGCACTTACATAACTGTACCAGCAAGGCGGCTGGACCGGATGGAGTTTCCCCACGACTACTGAGGGCCTGTGCGACTGAGCTGGGAGAACCACTACAGCGCATCTTCAACATGAGCCTGGAGCAGAGAAGAGTACCCAGACAGTGGAAAACATCCTGTATTGTCCCGGTACCGAAGAAACCACAACCAAAGGAGTTGAATGACTTCAGACCTGTTGCCTTGACGTCGCACGTGATGAAGACCATGGAGCGGCTGATAATACAGAATCTGAGGCCACAAACCAGGCACGCCCGGGATCCTCTTCAGTTTGCGTATAAGGAGAAGGTGGGAGTGGAGGATGCTATCACGTATTTGCTGCACAAATCCCTCTCTCACCTAGACGGCGTCAGTGGTGCTGTGAGGATTACATTCCTGGACTTCTCTAGTGCCTTTAACACCATCCAGCCCAAGATCTTAAGGCACAAACTAACGGAGATGGGAGTAGACTTTCACATGGTGGATTGGATAGTGGACTACCTGACAGATAGACCTCAGTATGTGCGGTTGGGAGACTGTAGGTCTGACACGGTGGTCAGCAGCACAGGAGCGCCGCAGGGGACCGTGCTGTCTCCGGTCCTGTTCACCCTGTACACATCAGACTTCCAATACAACTCGGAGTCCTGCCATGTGCAGAAGTTCGCTGATGACACGGCCATAGTGGGGTGTGTCAGGAATGGACAGGAGGAAGAGTATAGGAAACTGATACAGGACTTTGTGATATGGTGCAACTCAAACTACCTGCGTCTCAATATCACCAAGACCAAGGAGATGGTGGTGGACTTTAGGAGATCTAGGCCTCATATGGAGCCAGTGATCATTAATGGAGAATGTGTGGAGCAGGTTAAGACCTACAAGTATCTGGGAGTACAGTTAGACGAGAAGCTAGACTGGACTGCCAACACAGATGCCTTGTGCAGGAAGGCACAGAGTCGACTGTACTTCCTTAGAAGGTTGGCGTCATTCAATGTCTGTAGTGAGATGCTGAAGATGTTCTATAGGTCAGTTGTGGAGAGCGCCCTCTTCCTTGTGGTGGCGTGTTGGGGAGGCAGCATTAAGAAGAGGGACGCCTCACGTCTTAATAAGCTGGTAAGGAAGGCGGGCTCTGTCGTGGGCAAAGTACTGGAGAGTATAACATCGGTAGCAGAGCGAAGGGCGCTGAGTAGGCTACGGTCAATTATGGAAAACCCTGAACATCCTCTACATAGCACCATCCAGAGACAGAGAAGCAGTTTCAGCGACAGGTTGCTATCGATGCAATGCTCCTCAGACAGGATGAAGAGATCAATACTCCCCAATGCCATTCGGCTTTACAATTCAACCGCCAGGAGTAAGATATGTTAAAGTGCCGGGGTTAGGACTCAATGTATTAAGTAAACTACTTAAGAACTTTTTAAAAGCTATTATTAATGCTTTTTGAGAGAGTGATTTAGATGCATATCATATTTTTACTGAGTTAAGTATTGTATGTAATTAGTTTTGCTATAACAAGTGTATGGGACATTGGAAAAAATGTTGAATTTCCCCATGGGGATGAATAAAGTATCTATCTATCTATCTATCACTACAGTCTGGAATGTGCTTAAACTTCATCACAGCTTTGTAAACAGTAAATTGATTTGGAAATTCACAAGGGAGATCTTTCTCCTTTCAGAAAGCACAGTGCTTCCCTGTACATGCAACAAATAAAACCATATTCAAGCATCCAGTCAGCACTTGAGCAAAATCACAGAAAATCGTCATCAGCAGTGCAGGGAAAACCTAGTTATACTTGTTTCATTTCAAAAATAAAATGTTAAATTAAGAGAGGGAATATATACCGAAAGGTACTCAAAGGAAATAGCTTTTCTCAGTGGATGAACAAATAAAGATTCAAGGTTTGTCAAAATATTAAGACATTATCATTCTTTCAGAAACCTGATGATTAGATTAGATTAGATTCAACTTTATTGTCATTGTGCCGAGTACAGATACAAAGCCAATGAAATGCAGTTAGCATCTAACTAGAAGTGCAAAGAATAGTGTTATTTACAAAATAATTGCAAATAAAAAGTAAGTGCTACAGCACACAAATATAAAAGTACTGAGACAGTACAATCTGGGTGCAATACTGCTTAGCACTGTGATGTGAGGTTCAGCAGGGTCACAGCCTCAGGGAAGAAACTCTTCCTGAGCCTGCTGGTGCGGGAGCGGAGGCTCCTGTAGCGCCTACCGGATGGGAGGAGAGTAAAAAGTCCATGGTTAGGGTGAGATGCAACCTTGATAATGCTTTTCGCCCTGCCCAGGCAGCGTTTATGATAGATATTCTCAATGGTGGGCAATTGGGTGCCGATAATCCGCTGGGCAGTTTTCACCACCCGCTGCAGTGCTTTGCGGTCCGATATGAGACAATTGCCATACCACACTGAGATGCAGATGGTGAGTAAGCTCTCAATGGTACAGTGGTAAAAGCTCGTCACTATCCTGGGACAGAGGTCAGCTTTCTTGATGCTCTGCAGGAAATAAAGGCACTGTTGCGCCTTTTTGATCAGGAAGGAGGAGTTCAGGGACCAGGTACCATTGTTGGTAGAATTTCAGATGGAGATGAGAGGATGTACAGGAGCCTATTGCGGCTACAAAAGGGTCTTTTAAGAGACTCCTGGATAGGTACATGGAGCTTAGAAAAATAGAGGGCTATGGGTAACCCTAGGTCATTTCTAAAGTAAATATATGTTCAACACAGCATTGTGGGTTGAAGGGCCTGTATCGTACTGTAGGTTTTCTATGTTTCTAGGAGCAAGATTCAGCAGCTAGTTGAGTGGTGTTGCAGCAACAATCTTGCACTCAATGTCAGTAAGACAAAAGAGTTGAGTGTGGACTTCAGGAAGGGTAAGACAAGGGAACGTGAACCAATCCTCATAGGGGGATCACTCTTGGAGTGAGTGAGCAATTACAGGTTCCTGGGTGTCAAGATCTTTGAGGATCTAACCTGGTCCCAACATATCGATGCAGCTATAAAGAAGGCAAGACAGCGGCTATATTTCATTAGGAGTTTGAGGACATTTGGTTTGTCAACTAAAACACTTGAGAACTTCTATAGATGTACTCCATGGAGAGCATTCTGACAGGCTGCATCACTGTCTGGTATGGGGGGGTGGGTGCTACTGCACAGGACTGAAAGCTACAGATGGTTGAAAATAGGTCAGCTCCATCTCAGGTACTAGCTTCCATCATATCTGAGACATCTTCAAGGAGTAGTGCCTCACAAAGGCAAAGTACAGTATTAAGGACCCCTATCACCCAAGGCTTGCCCCCTTCTCATAATTACTGTCAGGAAGGAGGTACAGAAGCCTGAAGGTACACCCTCAGCGATTCAGGAACAGCTGCTTCTCCTCTGCCATATCATTTCTAAATGGACATTGAATCCATGAACACGTTTTAAAAAATATATCACAAGTCCACAATCCTTTTTCCGAAATTCTGAAATCCGAAAAGCTCCGAGAACCGAAGTTTTTATCGTGGAGTGTGGAGCATGTTGTAACAAGGCTTATTTGGCGCACCAACAGCTGACACCACTCGGATGTGACATGGCAGCACTAGCAGAGGCCACCAGACATCAGTTATGGCTCTGCACTCATACTGGTTACACGTGCATTTGCTGTTCGCTGATATTTTTTGTTCACTGTTGACATTGTGTTTAATTTCACTGTGAAAATGTCAAAAAGAGCTGCAGATATTCCAATGGGTAACAATGGGAAAAAGAGAAGGATGCATCTATCGTTATCAATAACGCAGAAAGTGGAGTTATTGCAGAAGGTTGATTGTGGTGTGTCTGTGAGGCATCTTACTGAAGAATATGATGTCGGAACTACCACTGTATATGATTTAAAGAAAAGGGCCCATCAGGTACCTGTAGAGTGTTTAGCTTTGTTTGCCAGATGTAATGCAACTGAACTAGAAGTACCTGTACGTATTTAGCTTAGTTTGAACCTGTATACGTATATGTCCTAGACTATTTATGTTCTACATTTATTCAATAAGTCATTTACCATGTATTTGATTCCATTCATTTGAAGCTGTATATTTTTATGTTTTATTGAAGGTTTTTGTTGGAAATAAAATGTACTAGTGTATTTATGGTCTATAATTATCCCACTATTTCATTTATCAGTATATTACTCTAAAAATAAACTGTAATAGTATTTCTAAAAGAGCACGGATCAAGAAAACCTGGAAGTTCTCTCTCCAGCACTCGTTGTTTGAGCATGTACAGACTATTTTTTCTTGTCATTATTCCCTAAACAATACAGTATAGCAACTATTTACATAGCATTTACATTGTATTAGGTATTATAAGTAATCTAGGGATGATTTAAAGTATACGGGAGGATGTACGTAGGTCCGGAGCTCCCCCGAGTGCTAAAGTTCATCCACACTGAGATAGGTTAATTATCAATATAATTATCAGTTTTCTGAAATCCGAAGAATTCTGAGTTCCGAAATGCAACTGGCCCCAAGGATTTCAAATAAGGGATTGTGGACCTGTACTTCTGTTTTTGTACAATTTTTAGTCTATTCAAGATATATAGACTGTCATTTATTTATTTATTTATCTTTCTCTATTATGTACTGCATTGTACTGCTGCTGCTAAGTTAACAAATTTCACAGCATATGCCGGTGATAATAAACCTGATTCTGAGCCTTGAAGTATGTGGTCATGGTAGAACTGACAGCGTCTTGGCAAGACTGGATTGAGAAGGCGTTTGAGCATAAGAAGGCTAAAATACTGGGAACTAGTAGAGCAGTGCCAGAGACGGGGTGGAGGGCACATTGTGAGCTTTTAGAGGAGGGAATGTAGAGGTTTTATTGGCTGCTCACTCGACAGAACTGACTCCCTCCTTGGCATAACAGAAATGTAAAGAGAGGAGCCATCAGGACTGTCATAGAGGCTGCTGAGCATGCTTCCAGATGGCTATGGATCAAGGTGTGACCTGTGGACCAGTGCTGTTGGGACACAAGCCAGGGCCTGATCAACCTGGATGGGTCACCTGGGCAGGATGTCTGATGTTGAAAGACCTGAAACTCAGGTTACATCACTGATGATGTGTCCCAGCAGGTCCTAGGATGTGTCTCAGTATCAAACCTTCCAGGATGAACAGCAATTTATTTGTAATTCTTTCAAGTTTTAATATTATATTGGCTTCTCACAATGCTATCTCTGGGAGTCTAAATGAGAGGGCAAATGTTCTGCTGAGCACTTTACTCGCCTCTGCTCACTTCCCTGCCATTTTAATTCTCTCCATCATACTTTGGTCCTTTGAAGCTCAAGAGCCAACATCTCATTATTTGATGAGGTTCCTCCAAAATTCCAGACATAAGTGGGAAAACCTCCATTTAGCTGAACCTGGACTCTTAAGATTGCAGGTTGTAGATTTTACTTGAGCAGTAACTCTTTGTAACATTGGATGCACATGGTTATGTCTGCGATTTAGGGATACAGCTGCTGAAGATCCCTAGAGAAGTGAATATGTGCAAAAACAGTATTGGCTATCATATTGACCAACACTAAACTGACAGTTTTCTAGGGGCCATGCTCCCCTCCCCTCCCCTCCCCCTTTCTTTCTCCCGAGGCCTCCCGTCCCATGATCCTTTCCCTTCTCCAGCTCTGTATCACTTTCGCCAATCACCTTTCCAGCTCTTAGCTTGATCCCACCCCCTCCGGTCTTCTCCTATCATTTCACATTTTCCCCTCCCCCCACTACTTTCAAATCTCTTACTATCTTTCCTTTCAGTTAGTCCTGACGAAGGGTCTCAGCCTGAAACATCGACAGTGCTTCTCGTTATAGGTGCTGCCTGGCCTGCTGTGTTCCACCAGCATTTTGTGTGTGTTGTTTGATGCTCCAAATTTGCAGGTTCTCCTTTTGTGAAATGAATGCTTTTTGCCTTTGGGATTATAATATTTAATCCAGGTCCGTTCCCAGGAGAATGAGGACTTATAGACAATAGACAATAGGTGCAGAAGTAGACCATTTGGCCCTTTGAACCTGCACCGCCATTCTGAGATCATGGCTGATCATCTACTATCAATACCCGGTTCCTGCCTTGTCCCCATATCCCTTGATTCCCCTATCCATAAGATACCTATCTAGCTCCTTCTTGAAAGCATCCAGAGAATTGGCCTCCACTGCCTTCCGAGGCAGTGCATTCCAGACCCCCAAAACTCTCTGGGAGAAGAAGTTTTTCCTTAACTCTGTGCTAAATGAACTACCCCTTTTTCTCAAACCATGCCCTCTGGTACTGGACTCTCTCAGCATCTGGAACATATTTCCTGCCTCTATCTTGTCCAATCCCTTAATAATCTTATATGTTTCAATCAGATCCCCTCTCAATCTCCTTAATTCCAACACGTACAAGCCCAGTCTCTCTAACCTCTCTGCGTAAGACAGTCCAGACGTCCCAGGAATTAACCTTGTGAATCTATGCTGCACTTCCTCTACAGCCAGGATGTCCTTCCTTAACCCTGGAGACGAAAACTGTACACAATACTCTAGGTGTGGTCTCACCAGGGCCCTGTACAAATGCAAAAGGAAGAATCTGGAAGAATCTGTTAAGACTTTTTAATAGCTACTGCCAAAAGTTCTCACTTGGATGTTGTGTACTTGGATTTTCAGAAGACCTTTGATAAGGTGCCACACATGAGGCTGCTCAGCAAGATAAGAGCCCATGGTATTATAGGAATGATACTAGCATGGATAGAGCATCGGCTGATTGGCAGGAGGCAAAGAATGGGAATAAATGGAGCCTTTACTCATTGGCTATAAGTGACTAGTAGTGTTCCACAGGAGTCAGTGTGTCATGACTGCTTCTTCTTACTTTGTATGTCAATGATTTGGATAACAAAATTAATGGTTTTGTGGCTAAGTTTGTGAATGATACAGAGATAGGTGGTGTTGAGGAAGCAGGGAGGCTGCAAAAGATTTACATGGACTTGATCAAACTATTGCTCTGTAGATCAAGAAACATAGAAGCAAAGCAATTTGCATTACAGTGCAATTATTAATGTTTTGTCAATTCACCTTAAAAAGTGATGAAATGGAGTGGAACCAAACCATGTAAATGTGTTTCAGGTCACAAGAGGGTACTACAGTTACACCTTTGTTTACATTGTCGCACTATGTGTGTAAACTCCTGAAGTGTAAAGTACTTAAACCTCTCATGGGAGCCACTGATGCTACTGAACCTGAGAAGGTAACTGTGACCTAAATTTGCAACATCAGACTACTTCATACGAATTAGATTCTGTTTCAGTAAGTAGTTATTTAGAACCGTATGAAATATCTACCAGAATTTAATTTGATAAATTTAGCAATGTTTTGCTTAATAGCCTTGCACGGAAAGTAGTTGTTGGTAATAGATTCCAAATGAACATTTCCATTTTGAAAATACAAGTCCTGTCTGTGTGTAAATTTATCACTATGCTTAATGGTAAAGTATCTCCATTCTAAATGCTAAACTTGGCTCTGTTCCTTTAAATTGTACTAAAAATTTCATGATCCTGAAAACCAATCTTTTTTCATTTAGTTGAATTTAGTTTAAGGGAATTTTCTCTCTTTTAAAGATGGCATAGATTTGTATTTCCATTCCTTTTCATTGTTAACTCCCTGTGCATGTTATTTGCAAATAAGAGGGAAGCCTTACGAGGGGTGATTGATAAGCTTGTGGCCTAAGGTAGAAGGAGTCAGTTTTAAAAAACCTAGCATATTTATTTTTCAACATAGGCCTCTCCTACATTTACACACTTAGTCCAGCGGTCGTGGAGCATACGGATCTTGGACCTCCAGAAAGTGAGCACAGATGGGTGATTGATAAGTTTGTGGTCTAAGGTAGAAGGAGATGAGTTATACAGCTCTCGTTACATGCACATGCAGGTCAACTCTTTGAGTGATTATGCAGAAAGTTTGAAGTTAATAGCTCATCTCCTTCTACCTTAGGCCACAAACTTATCAATCGCCCCTCGTATTCTTGGCCCGCCCTAAGACTTCCAGTGTTGGTATCTGCTTTTAGTGGTGTAATAATGCTGGAAACCAAGACAGATAAGTCAGAGAGGGATTGTAATGCAGAATTAAAGTAACAAACAACAGGAAGCTTATGGCCATTTTTGTTGACAGTAGATGTTCCAGAAAGCAATCACCAATTTGGTGTTGGGTTTCTCCAATGTACAGTAAGCCACACTGTGAACAGTGAATACAGTGTAATACATTGGAAGAAGTAGAAGAAAATTATTGTATTACTTCGAATGACCCTGGTTCCTTGGATGGTGGGAAGGAAAGCGATAGAAGGGTGAATGTTACGTCTGCTGCTGCATGGGAAGGTGCCATGAGAGGAAGAGTGGTGCGTGGGCATGGAAAAGTGGAACAAGGAGACAGAAAGTGAATGAATCCTTTGGAATGGCAAAGGAGAGTGGGCACAGGGGTTTGTCTAAGGGAATATGTGCTGAGTGGTGGAACTACATTAGAACGGGTAGGAATTGCACAAGATACTCTGTTGAATGTGGAGGCTAGTGGGATGGAAGGTAAGGACCAATGAAACTCTTTTTGCTCTCCAGGAGGAATGGGGTTGTGAGTGGAACTGTAGGAAATAGATGATTTACTCATAGGGTTATTAAGCATGGACACAGACCCTTTAGCTCATAGAATTCATGGCAACAATTAAACAGGCATTAATCTTACTATAATCCAATTTTATTCTTTCCCACATTCCTGTTCATACCCCCATATTCTACCATCTTCCTACACACAGGAAGTAATGTAAAATGGCTAATTAATGTACTAACCTGCTGAATTTTGGGATGTTGGAGGAAACCAGAGTAACTGGTATTACCTATGTATGTGGTCATAGGGAGAAAATCATATTTCGTTATGATGATAACTCATTCTTATAAAGCTCAGAAATTAGGACTTTCTGATTAATCGCTCCCCATAGGACAACACTATGCCTCTTTGCACTGCTTCTGACATTCCAAAAATTAACAAGAGCCAGAGAGTTATACTACATGGTCTAGTCAGGTCTTGCAACCAACTAGATCATGCAGACCAAGATACCTCATCCCAGCTTGTGCCATTTGCTAGCATTTTGCCGAACTTGGATATAGTTAAGATAAGTGAGGATATAACTGGTGGAATATAGTGTAATGTTGTCATATTTGAGGGCATCCAATTTGGTGCCCTTTTGTTATGCACTCTTTATTGCCAGGGTATTTTTCTTTAGGTAATGAACCCAGACACAGTAATGCAGGTCCATTCCTAGCTTAGACCTATGTATCTCCAACAAGACTTTTGTCCTCTGATTCTCAGATGGAAAAGGTCAATGTGCTATTTACCTTCTTAACTGCTCAGTCAATCTACAAGTTAATTTCTAATGATTTGTATACCATGACAGTCAGCTCCCTCTGAATACCAACACCTTCAGTCTCTCACCATTTAAAAAACACTGTGCTTTTTTTAGCTTTTCCCAGCAAAGTGAATTGCCCTCAAAACTGACCACATTATATTCCACCAGTTATGTCCTCACTTAGCCTCTCCATATCCTCTGAAACTTTTCTGCATCCTCCCCGCAACTCAGATGACCACACAGCTTTTCATCAACAGAAGAACTGGATGTGTATTAGAACTGGATCGCGATCAAAGTTGTTGATAAAGATTATGAACCACTGACATCCTAGTACTGAATCCTGTAGCACCACGCAGTCAATGCATTCCAACTTGATAATGGTCCCTTAATTCCTAATTTCTTTTTCTATCCATTAATCAATCTTCAATCCAAGTTCTAATATCATCTTCAATGCTCTATTTCAATTAAATCATCTCTAATGAGAAAACCTTATAATGAAATCCTCTTCACAAAGAAGAGAAAATCTGCGGATGCTAGAAATCTGAGCAACACACACAAAATGCTGGAGGAACTCAGCAGGCCTGGCAGCATCTCAGAAAAGCGTACAGTCAATGTTTTAGGCCGAAACCCTTCAGCAGAAAAGCCTCTTGAGAGGTTTTTTATATTTATATAACTCAGTGCTTTGTGACCTACCTAGTGCTTTCCTTTTTGGAGTGAAGGAGGATAAGAAGTGACTTCATAGAGATGTACAAGATGATAAAAGGCATAGATAAAGTAGACAGCCAGTGCTTTTTTCTCAGAGCTGCAGAGAACATCTTTTTAAGGAGATTGAAAGAAAATTTAGGGGAGATGTTAGGAATAGGTTTTATACTCAGAGTTATAGGTGCCCATAATGTACTACTGGGGGTACTGGTTGAGGTTGATATGTTAGCGACATTCAAGAGACTCTCAGATGAAAGGAAAATGAAGGGTTTTGGGTTGTGTAAGAAGGAGGGGTAGTATTGATCTTGGAAAACACTGAAGGTTCGGCACAACATCATGGGTCAAAGGGCACATAGTTTGCTGTACTGTTCTATTTCCTAGTGTTTAGTTTTCCTGAAGGTCTTAGCACCATTAAGGACATCTTCAATAGGTGGAGCTTTGAGTTTTTATTTTACCAGGAAGCAATCAGTTTTTTTCAATTAAATATCTCAGAAAGGTTAACAAATTTTGATTACTGTTTTCTTTTCAATCTTGTAAAAGTTAAGCTTTTTTTCCAAATGTTTCGATGATAAACATTTATATCATGATTTCAATGATTGTTTTGCCATTCACATTGTATCAGGAGGAGCATAGTCCAATTTATTTAAAAGTAAAATATAATTTATCATATGATGGCTCAAAACTAATTATAGCATCACTATAATGTTTAAAATATTTAACAAAGACTAAATTGTGAAACTACATTCTTGTGGACATTTAAAAGATGTACAGTAAACTCTAATAATCTGATGGATTAGAAATACCAATAGTTTACATCCAGCTCCTTGCTGTTGCCTCCCACCATTCCTTTAAGGCATTGTGAATCCAGTCCCTTGTGTAGCAGAGCAAAGGACATATAATGACGACAGAACCAACTTATGTCTGGTTCTGAAATATAAACAGAAAATATTGGAAAACTCTCAACAGGTCAGGCATGCCTTTGGAAAGAAAAACAGAGCAAATGTTTGAGGTAGAAAAACTTACATCAGAACTCAGTCTTCAGAGCTGACAAATCTAAGGTGAGTTGTCACATTGAGTTCTGCTCTATGGTATCAGTTTTGATGCTTTGTTGAATCTGTCTGTAATAGTTCATTGGACAAATATGTAGTTCTGGAGCTGGGTCTACATTTTATCACTGTATGTCCTTTGCTCTGGCACATAAAGGACTGGATACACAGTGCCTTAGAGGAATGGATATGTGATGAGTTTCTTCCACTGCACCTGCAGCAAGACTCTGCATGTTTGTCCCAAAGCTCTCTGAATGTTGTGCTTCACTAATGCATGTTACAAATCCCAGGTAACATCTCCCATAAAGAAATACTATGCTGATATAGGACTTCCTTTTCAAAGTGGCTGAATTATTTCATGAACTGTCATAGTGTATTTGGAAAGTTCAGAATGTTGAAGTTCCTGCCAGTGGCACCACAGATAAATGTGAAATTTCCGCTGAAGTGTTAGACCTCAAAGAGAAGGACAGGTCCTCATTTGCTAGAGAATAATTTCTTGCAGGCATTTCAGATACTAAACAAATAATTACATTGGTCATTGAAAAATTGGTCATTTTTCAGAAATATGTGATTGTTTTTGTGTATTAATATAAGAAATCCACCCTAAAACACTATCATTAGTACTGTTGGAAACATGGTATCCCTGCAGGAAAATGGGACTATTTATTTCCTCGATATCTTGCATCCATCTTCATCCAGTGAAAGCTTCCAAAAATCAGAATCAGGTTTATTAATACCAGCATGTGACATGAAATTTGTTAACTTAGCAGCGGCAGTTCAGTGCAATACATAATTTAGCAGAGAGAGAAAAAAAGTAATAATAATAAATAAAAATATAATAATAAATAAACAAGTAAATCAATTATGTATATTGAATAGATTTAAAAGAATGTGCAAAAACAGAAATACTGTATATTTAAAAAATGTGATGTAGTGTCCAAAGCTTCAAAGTCCATTTAGGAATCGGATGGCAGACGGGAAGAAGCTGTTCCTGAATTACTGAGTGTGTGCCTTCAGGCTTCTGTATCTCCTACTTGATGGTAACAGTGAGAAGAGGGCATGCCCTGGGTGCTGGAGGTCCTTAATAATGGACGCTGCCTTTCTCAGACACAGCTTCCTAAAGATGTCCTGGGTACATTGTAGGCTAGTGTCCAAGATGGAGCTGACTAGGTTTACTACAAACTGCAGCTTCTTTTGGTCCTGTGCAGTAGCCCCTACATACCAGACAGTGATGCAGCCTGTCAAAATGCTTTCCATGGTACAACTATAGAAGTTTTTGAGTGTATTTGTTGACATGCCAAATCTCTTCAAACTTCTAATAAAGTATAGCCGCTGCCTTGCCTTCTTTATAACTACATCGATATGTTGGGACCAGGTTAGATCCTCAGAGATCTTGACACTGAAGAACTTAAAACTGCTCACTCTCTCCACTTCTGATCCCTCATACCAATATGTGCTTCTTCATCTTACCCTTCCTGAAGTCCACAATCAGCTCTTTTGTCTTAATGACGGTTTTTGCTGCGGCACCATTTCACTAGTTGGCATATCTCACTCCTGTACACCCTCTCGTCACCACCTGAGATTCTACTAACAATGGATATATCATCACCAAATTTATAGATGGTACTTGAGCTATGCCTAGCTACACAGTCATGTGTATACAGAGAGTAGAGCAGTGGGCTAAACACACACCCCTGAGGTGCGCCAGTGTTGATCGTCAGTGTTACGTACCCCGTAACTGGGTCACTTACCAGCAAAGATAGAGAGGTCCGTTGAAGTCTGATGGTACTATTTTTAACAGTATTTATTGATAAAAATACACAAAAATAATATCAATGCAACCATACAGATAATATACATCATTAATACTAAATCTAAAAGCGCAGGTATAATAATAATCAATAAGAAATAACTCTATCGTTGTCTAGGGGATAATGTATTGTCCGATGGAAATATAAAAGTCACTCAAGTTCATTCAAACTGCAGGCTGCAGCCTTTGGTTGGAGTCAAGAGAGAGAGTTTAAACTTGCCCATTCCTTTTATGATGTCAATCCTTCGAGAGTCGTTGGGGCTGATTTCTCCTTTGTGTTAGCTAAAGCCGTTCTTCCGTGGCAAGGCCCACCAATTCTGAGGCAAATGGAAAAGGACGTACGTGGACTTTCCACCAGCTTTCGCTCTTCTTTGTGGTGTGGTGGCGTGTTGGGGAGGCAGCATTAAGAAGAGGGACGCGTCACGTCTTAATAAGCTGGTAAGGAAGGTGGGTTCTGTCGTGGGCAAAGCACTGGAGAGTATAACATCGGCAGCAGAGCGAAGGGCGCTGAGTAGGCTACGGTCAATTATGGAAAACCCTGAACATCCTCTACATAGCACCATCCAGAGACAGAGAAGCAGTTTCAGCGACAGGTTGCTATCGATGCAATGCTCCTCAGACAGGATGAAGAGGTCAATACTCCCCAATGCCATTCGGCTTTACAATTCAACCGCCAGGAGTAAGATATGTTAAAGTGCCGGGGTTAGGACTCAATGTATTTAAGTAAACTACTTAAGAACTTTTTAAAAGCTATTATTAATGCTTTTTGAGAGGGTGATTTTAGATGCATATCATATTTTTACTGAGTTAAGTATTGTATGTAATTAGTTTTGCTACAATAAGTGTATGGGACATTGGAAAAAATGTTGAATTTCTCCATGGGGATGAATAAAGTATCTATCTATCTATCTATCTATTTCGCTGTTACAGGATTTCTAGCGTTTCTTCTGGTGCGTCTAAAGGGGCTGTTCCCCCAGACCCTCTTTTATCCTGACTCACAGGGTCTCAGATGTCAATCAGGGTGGAGGGATGCCTCCCCTCAACCAGCCCACTTTTGGTCATTCCCTGAGGGCTTCAAATAAAAAGCACAGTACTCAATACACAATTCCGTCTCCAAGAGACAATGGCCGTTTCCCGTAGCTTTGTATTGCCGAGGGGCCAAGACATTCCAAACATCTCTCTCTCATTTCCTGGGTGTCCTGACCTGAATTAATAGCGATCTTGCGATTCTCAAAAAGGAGGGAGCACAGGCGTAACATCAGCAAGGAGGATATGTTATCACCAAAAAGGGTGGAGAATGAGCAGGCAGTGGATTGGATGCTTCTAATACCCCTGCAATGTCACCTCTGTGGTTTGTGGCATTATTTCTGCCTTTTATGAATTAAGTTTTCTTGTCTGAAGCAGGTGTGAGAATCAACAATCCTTGTGTGTTTAGTTGGTTTCTCAAGCAGGTTTTCTTAAAGAAACTTTTTAAAGATTAATGGGATAGATAATTATAAACACATGAAGAAAAATATGTCTGTAGTTGAATGTGCATCCTTTGCCATACTTTTTCTTAGGTAGTGCAACTTTCTCCTCACAATCTTTGCTACTGCTGACTCCTCCAAGTGACAACTGTACAAGCAGGTATAGGCATGATTAGAGTCAGTCTGACAATGATTAAGATGTTGCGTATGATCTCAGTAAATTAATTTTTTTTCCATTTAGCCATTTCCCATTGATATGATTTTTAAATTAAGTTTTATTTTAGGCAAAAGTTTGATTAATTAAAATTGCTTTAAATTAAAACCGTGAACTGAATAGTTAAAAGTGATCACTTCTCAATGTTCCTTTTGCATGAACTAACCTTGTGCAATAACAAAAATAATCTGTTTTTCCATTCTATACTTGAGTTAATTCTGAGAATTTGTTATTGTTTTATTTGAGATTAATTCCGGCAGTATGATAATCTTTTAAAATTGCCAAAATGTTTTGAATACCATTACCAGTAAATCAATTTCATTAGAGTTCTGCATATGACAAAATAAAGATAGAGATTACTCAAAGCTCTTAAACTTAGCTGCTCATCAACTAATGCATTTGCAGATTTACTTATTTGTTTCACCCCTTTGGATTTTGATAGATCTACCCTGTGGTGAAAAATAAAAACACATTAAATGGAAAAATAACATATACCAGTCAAGTAAGCATTTATACAGCTGCCTCTAGTCTTCCATCACAAATTCCCCCCATTACTCATTGATTGTAAAAATCTCCAAAATGCTCCAACTTGCATACTTTGCCAGCCATTTCAGGATGATTATGGCAGGAGGAATTTCATGCACACCTTTTTTTTTGGAACCTGGATAAAAATAAGGGCATAACAATGCTAGTACTTGCATACTAGACAGTATGGATATGCTGGTGAGATTTGATAGGGAGATATAATCACAATAAATTATATATTGATCTGGTACAGTGATTATTAAATATGTCCTGCAAAACAAGGTAGTTGCTTTTTAAAGGTGTAAGTTAAAACATTTCTTATGCATCTCCATGAGAGCAAACTAATTGTCTGAATTTGATGGACAGCTGTCTCATGATGATGCCTTAACAGTATTGTACTTTGTTCCTAAGACCTGTATATGCACTTTACCAGCAATGCTTCAAAAATATAAAGCTAAGTACTTCCTGAGTGGAGTTTTATCTGTGGGAGAGAAGGAGGTGAATATCATCAATCACTACTGCTCTTGTTACTTCCTGTCAAGGCTGGAGATTTCTGCAACATCAGCCTAGGGGCCAGCATTCATCTTGTAAACTATGTCTTCTACTTCATTTAATCTATTAAAAAAACATAATCTCACAAGTCCAACAAAGGAATAGCTCTGTAATTTCCACAGAGTGACTGGTTTCTTCTGGACACAGGGCACTGTTGATTGTACCCATACAGTGCTGAAGAATGTATATGAGATGCCTCGTTTTCTTCAAAAGATAACACTTGCCAAACAATTTCCAACAATGAATCCTGAACTTCACAAAAGCTGAAGTTTTAATGCCTATAGCCTACGTGAGAGTGGCCTATTGCCAGAAGTAGAGTTATTAAGCACAATCTCTAAGAGACATCGGGAGCTTCTAAACAGGGGATATACTCTTCATTGCAGACTGACATGTGCTTATATGGCTGAGTGATGAAAAATTCTTTCAGTGCAAGTGTAACTTATCTGCACATATACACAAATATACACCTCACTACTTTCCCTCTGTAAAAAGTATTTCACAAATCTACAGATTGATCTAACGAATGTGTAACATCTTGGCTCAGTTTGTTTTTGACTTCTGTCTCTTCAGTAGCTGGTTCTGTATCATATAGAGTATTTTTCAGTATCTTCTGATGTGTGTCTTTCTGAAATCATTTAGTCAAAGTGAACACTTCTGACCTTTCTTCTCAATAGTAAGAGTATATGACATAGGAGCAGAATTAGACCATTCGGCCCATCAAGTCTGCTCTGTCATCATAGATGATTTATTATCCTTTTCAACCCCATTCTACTGCCTTCTCCCTTTGACCTTATTAATCAAGAAACTATCAACCTCCGCTTTAACTATACCCCAATGACTTGGCCTCCACAGCAATCTGTGGCAATGAATTCCACAGATTCACCACCCTCTGGCTAAAGAGGTTGCTCCTTATCTCTGTTCTAAAGGGACATCCTTGTATTCTGAGGCTGTGCCCTCTAGTCCTAGCCAGCTCCATTATAGGAACCATCCTCGTCACATGCACTCTATCTAGATCTTTCAATAGTCAACAGGTTTCAGTGAGATCACCCCTCATTCTTCTAAACTCCAGCAGGTATAGGCACAGAGCCATCAAACATTCCTCACATATTAACCCTTTCATTCCTGAGATCATGCTTGGAACTTCCTCTGGACCCTCTCCAAGTTCAGCACATCCTTTCTTAGATAAAGGGTGCAAGACTACTCACAATACTCAAAGTGCAGTCTGACCAATGTCTTATAAAGCTCAGCATTACATCCTTGCTTTTATATTCTAGTTCTCTATAAATAAATGCTAACATTCCATTTGCCTTCCTTATCACTAACTCAACCTGCATGTTAACTCAAGTTAACTTTTAGGGAATCCTGCATGAGGACTCCCAAGTCTCTTTGCACCTCTGAATTTACTCCCTGGATAGAAAATAGTCCATGTCTTTATTACATCTACCAAAGTGCATGACTGTACACATCTTTAGCTCCCCCCCCCCCCCCACCCCATTTCCACCATAATTCCTTTGTCTATTCGACCCTTTTTATTAATTTCCCTCCTGGCACCCGTCCCTACATGTGACAGATATGCTACAATGCCCATTCACCTCCTTCCTTACCTCCACTTATGGCCCCACATTGTCCTTCCTGTGGTGAGGTAACCCTTTGCCTGTGAATCTGTTGGGACTGTCCATTGTATCCATTGCATTGGTCCACTTCTCTGCATTGGTCAGATCCAGCATAAGTTAGGGGACTGCATTTTTGAGCACCTCTGCTCCATCTGTCAAAACTGGAATTTCCCAGTACCTGCCTTTTTAATTCCTATCCCTATTCTGGTTCTAGTCATGTTAGTCATGGCCCTCTCTTTTGCCTCTCAGTGTGGAGGAGCAACACCTCATATTCCATCTAGGTAGCTTCTAACCTGATGGCATGAACATCGATTTCTTCTTCTAGTAATTTTTTCCCTCTCCACCTTTACTCTTCTTCTATTCCTCAGTCTTGTCTCTTACCTCTTCTCCTCATCTATTTATCATCTCGCCGTGTTTTCCTCCTTATTCCCTTTCTCCCATGGTTTATTCTGCTCTCCTATCAGATTCCTTCTTCTCCAGTACTTTTCCCACCCACATCACCTATCACTTTCTAGCCATCTGTCTTCCTCTCTCCCTACCTTTTTATTCCGGCATCTTCCCCTTTCCTTTCCTGTACTGAAGAAGGGTCTCAGCTTAAAATATCGACTGTTTATTCATTTTCATAGTTGCTGCCTAACGTGCTGAGTTCCTCCAGCATTTTGTGTGTGTTGGTCTGGATTTCCAGCATCTGCAGAATCTCTTGTGTTCAATCCATTTAGAAAGTGTTGAAATGGCAAGGAAATTATTGTTGCCATTTGGATAAAAATCATTGTGGACTCTCCAAAATGGTTGTCCCTTCCACTTCCATGTTTGTAGCAGTTTCCTCTGGTGGTTTTGCTTTTCTCCCATAACAAGCTGTAGAAGAATAAGTCTTATAGGTTTTTGTCAGAAGCAGCCCAGTAGATGAATCTTCTGGATTTATACTGCCATGCTGAAATATAAGCAATGGCTTATTTTGGACTTGAAGTGACTAATAGTAGCTTGATATTTCCAACAGAAACTGGTGAAAACGCCTCAATCTCTTATTCAATCAATCTCTGTACCATTCCCAATGCAATCACATTCTCCTGGTCACATTGGCATTGGTTAAAGTCTTGCAGGATCTTATCGATTGTAGATGGGAAATCTTCACTGATTCACTGTAAGAGTACAGACCCTCTACTCTTCACTGGAGAGGTATAGTGGGCTCTCTCTGTTTAGATTCAGTTGATATACCTGTGCCAAATCTAGCTCAGTGAAGAGCGTGACTACTCGCAATTCCATGGAAGATTTTCCACTATTGGCAAGAGTTACTGCTCATCAACATCCATCTGGTAGAGGGTAATTTAGGATGTTGCCCCATAATCTAACCACCTTGAAGTACCACATAATTGGCATTGTCCTTTCATTTACAGTTGTTCTGAGTAAGTTTTCATTCTTCTCTGGCTTATCTAGATCTTCCTGAACCAGTGCTCAGTGAATTTAATGCTGCTTCAAGTTTACAATAGACTGGTTTGTTTATGTGTGTGTTGTGTATATAATATTTCAGTAATATTGTAAATATATTGTTTCATTAAACATTCTTGGTAGTTTACATAATTAATTAAAGATTATATATATATAAAATAGTGAATTGCATGTGTCATGATACTACCATGTGATACATGCATGCCTCGCTTAAAGTAAACAGAAGATAGACTGGCACTTTGGATGCCTTTGTTTTCCTTTCAATTAATTTTATGTTTTTAGATTAAAAAAACGTAACAGTGGTGACAAAAATGAGCCCAGGCCAACTACCTACCTGCGGAAGTGCTGTGAGACATTCAAGTTAAAAAAAAACGGCAAAGCACTTCAGAAGGGAAGACATTATTGAATTAAAGATGCAAAAACAATGGAAGAATTCACAGTTTCATAAACAGTGAATACTAGCTGATAACAATCATAAAAAAGAACAGAAATAGCTAGCTACATAGGAAAGATGAATGCACTTCATTATACAACAGATAACCTGATATTAGGTATGGAAGAGATTGAAAAGCATTTTAAAACAAATAGAATAGCCAATGAGAAACAAGTACCAGTTTTGTTGAGTGCATTGGGTTTAAAGGCATACAGTATGCTTCAAAGTTTAACTGCTCCAATCAAACCAGCTGAAATGAGCTTTGCTGATGTTGTGAAAGTCATGCAGGAACATTTAGAACTGAAACCATTGTTGATTGAAGAACATTTTAGGTTTCATAAATGGAATCTAAAGGAAGGGGAATCCATGGCAGTGTACGTGGCTGCATTGAACAGAAAGGCATGAAAGAGAAAGGAATGAGGAAAAAAAGAATGGGATAAAGAGAGAGATGGAAGCTGGGACTGGGAGAGAAGCAAGGACTAAAGTAGATCCCAAGACAAAAGCTGAGAAAAGGAGAAGAAAGCTGTCCTGAGCTGTCAGAACTGCTTCCTGCAGTCTGCGAGCCAACTCCTACAGCCACCATGGGTGAGGGCCCAGAGCCTGAGCTGTTTGCCAGCCACAAGTCTCTCCTGCCAAGCAGAGTGACCTCCCTTGTCAGGAAAAATGTTATCCCACAAGCGTAAGAAACCCTGCACAGTTATTAAGCCTTTAGGCCAGAATGGGACAATTTAAAAATTTATTATGCTGTTAATGTTTATATAGTAGTTATATAGAATACTGTGTATAGTTGAGATACATTCTACTTTGTATTTTGAGTTGGAGTTTCTAGATAGACAAGGAGGAGTACTGTGCATTTAATATTTTAGTAATATTGTAAATATATTGTTTGATTATATATTCCTTGTTGTTTAAATAATTCATTCCACATTATATATGTAGAACTAAGAGAATTGCGTATGTCATGACACTACCACATGATACGTGTGCTTCTTGCTTAAAGTAACACGGAGTTAGACTTGCATTTTGAGCTCCTTTGTTTGCCTTTTAATTAATGTTATAGAAACATAGAAAACCTACAGCACAATACAGGCCCTTCGGCCCACAAAACTATGCCAAACATGCCCTTACCTTAGAAATTACCTAGGGTTACACATAGCCCTCTGTTTTTCTAAGCTCCATATACCTATCCAGGAGTCTTTTAAAAGACCCTATCATTTCCGCCTCCACCACCGTCACCGGCAGCCCATTCCATGCACTCACCACTCTCTGAGTAAAAAACTTACCCCTGACATCTCCTCTGCATCTATTTCCAAGCACCGTAAAACTGTGTCCTCTTGTGCTAGCTATTTCAGCCTTGGGAAAAAGCCTCTGACTATCCACACGAACAATGCCTCTCAACATTCATACACCTCTATCAGGTCACCTCTCATTCTCCGTCGCTCCGAGGAGAAAAGGCTGAGTTCACTCAATCTATTCTCATAAGGCATGCTCCTCAATCCAGGCAACATCCTTGTAAATCTCCTCTGCACCCTTTCTATGGCTTCCACATCTTTCCTGTAGTGAGGCGACCAGAACTGAGCACAGTACTCCAAGTGGGGTCTGACCAGGGTCCTATATAGCTGCAACATTACCTCGTGACTCTTAAACTCAATCCCATGATTGATGAAGGCCAATGCACTGCATGCCTTCTTAACCATAGAATCAACCTGCGCAGCAGCTTTGAGTGTCTGATGGACTTGGAACCCAAGGTCCCTCTGATCCTCCACATTGCCAAGAGTTTTAACATTAAAACTATATTCTGCCATCATATTTGACCTACCAACATGAACCACCTCACACTTATCTGAGTTGAATTCCATCTGCCACTTCTCATCCCTGTTTTGCATCCTATCAATGTCCCACTGTAACCTCTAACAGCCCTCCACACTATCCACAATACCCCCAACCTTTGTGTCATCAGCAAACTTACTAACCCATCCCTCCAATTCCTCATCCAGGTCACTTATGAAACTCACGGTGAGTAGGGGTCCCAGAACAGATCCCTGAGGCACACCACTGGTGACCAACCTCCATGCAGAATATAACCCATCTATAACCACTCTTTGCCCTTTGTGGACAAGCCAGTTCTCGATCCACAAAGCAATGTCCCCTTGGATCCCATGCCTCCTTACTTTCTTAATCAGCCTTGCATGGGGTACCTTATCAAACGCTTTGCTGAAATCCATATACACTACATCTACTGCTCTGCCTTCATCAATGTGTTTAGTCGCATCCTCAAAAAATTCAATGAGTCTCATAAGGCATAACCTGACTTTGTCAAAGCAATGTTGACTATTCCTAATCATATTATGCCTCTCCAAATGTTCATAAATCCTGCCTCTCAGGATCTTTTCAATCAACTTACCAACCACTGAAGTAAGACTCACTGGTCTGTTTTTGAGTTACAAAATATAATGGTGTGCTTTGAAGCCAGTAATGGCAGTATATGCATCCTTAGGAACTTTTTCATGATTTGTGTAATAACATTTTCAGGTAGGTTGTCACAATAATGCAAGGATACTAAAAACTTATATTTCCACCTAATCTTTAATGTGTTTAACCAACATTTGCCCAGTAATTAACTACTTTTCTGTGTGTTTTGTTCATGTGTCCTGATGTGTCCTACATTATGAACCTAAGAAAGTAATTGAACATGTAGAGAACTGCTGTCCCTTAAGTAGTGCTGACCTTACCACCAGCAGGTAAAGTACCCATCGAGAAAAGCATGCAGGTTATGACTTAAGGAGCAAGAGTGCAGGTGCTGGAACAAATATTGACAAATACCAAAACTGAGCAATCAGAAAATATGCCGTCTATATCAATGAGAGAAGTCAGTTGCAGCAATTGAAAATCTTGTGGTTAGTTGAGGTTCTTAATTTGTGATACATTATTGTGGAGGATATGTGAGGCTAAGGGGAAAACTGTCCAGTACTGACTGTCACAGTTCAGTCTGCTGACTCCTTATCCCCGTGTTTTGCCTGGCTCCTTGATTGAGGCACCTGATCCTCATTCGAACCAGCAGTATAAAGACTCCAGCTTATATCGACTCGCTGCTGGTTCATCTCCTCAGCAGTGCGGCTATGCTCGTTCCAATTTGCCAAGAATAATGGACTGTCTTCCGAGCTGCCATGAATAAGGGACCATCTTCCGAGCCAAGGTACAAATGGACTGTCATTGTTTTTGTCGTCTCATGTCCAGCTGAGTGTTGCTGGCCATTTTGCCGCGGCTCCAAGCCGGGATGCGAGTGGTCTGTCGTTGTTTTGTTTTGTTGAGTCCAGGTCAAGGCGTCGAGTCCCAGTCCAGGGTCAAGGCTTCGAGTCCCAGTCCAAGTCAAGGCGTCGAGTCCCAGTCCAAGTCTAGGCTTCATGTTCCAGTTCCAGGCTCCGTGTTCCAAGTCAAGTCCAAGTCCAGGCTTGGTGTTTCAGTCAAATCCATGTCTCGGCTTCAAGTCCAAGTCATGTCCAAGTCTGTCTCCATGTCAAGTCTCCGTGCCTATGTCCTGCATTTGGGTTCTCCTCAGTTGCTCCTTGAAACACTGACCAGAGATAGTTGTGCTAATCTGTTTAATGAATGACCATACATTTACCAAAAGGTCAGTGTGCTGACGGTTGAACACAACTCATAGCTCTATTCAGATTCCCAGGGGAATGAAGACATCCTCATGAAGGAAGATTTGGTCATGATCAGGAATATGGTAATAAACCCCACATAATTAATAAAAATGATGTAATCAAATACTAGAAATTAACCCGGACCACTCACATGAATATTGCAGTTACTGAAGCAGGGTATTTCGCAGTAAATTACTCACTCCTGACTCCAAAAAACCTCTCCACCATTAACAAGACATACATTAAGATTATGCCTGGATAACCTTAACATTATCCTGAACAAAGCCAGTTCATGGAGCAGTTCTTTATTCACTGATTTGAAATATCTCTAGTATTATATTATTCCTTTAAAAACAGTAAAACTTTTATAAATAGTGTAATTTTCAGTACTGCATTTAAGATAAGAATAAGTTCATAATGATAAAGATTAATGATACAACCATGAACATGTCCCCATCATTACAAATCTAAGTTGCAGTATTTGATATCAGTATGATATCCTAGCCATTATTTCACCAATATCAACCTGTCACCTAGGACAAGTACCATAGTATCTCTGGAGCTTTATTGTTCTTGTGGGTGATTGACCTCTTTTAAACAGGTAGTACCACCATCTCTCTTTGCATCCTTCCAGGTACTATTTGCCCTGAAGCGAGATGATGGGCAATAGGAAGGTGCTGTGTGAGAAAAGCAGCTGGTAATTTGACCGAATTTATCAGAAATTGCAATCTTTGTTTTCAACACAGCCTTGACAATCAAGTTCAGCAGTTGCCTATCCTGTAATATTTGGCTCTTGGGACCATTAAAATTCTTGACTTTGGGTTATGCCTGAAGGAAATGGAAAATAAAATTCACTTTCATACGAAATGAACATCCCTTATTTACCAAGCCACATTTGAAACTACAATTCAGTCCCAGCACTTGCTTTTTTTTAAAGGAGTTTGCTACAGAACCAGTCAACTTCTGAGAATGGAGATGAAAAAGACCACTGACGCTGGAAACTGGTGCAACAAACAATGTGGTGGAGGAACTCAATAGGTCCGACAGCATCTATGGGAGGAATGAAATTGTTGATGTTTCAGAACCTGAATCTCGATGTAGGTTTACGAAACCTTTACAATTCTTTTCCTCCACAGACGTTACATGTCGTGCTGAATTCCACCAGCACATTGTATGTAACTTCTGAGAATGCTTTTTATCTACCCATATACACATTTGCTTTATTCCCTTCACCCCTCCCCCTTCTCTACAAATCAAAACCTACTATTTTCTCTTACTTCTAGTTCAGGTGAAAACTTATTGAGCTGAAATGATAAATCTGTTTTCTCTCCTCAGATGCTGCCTAACCTGCTGAGCATGTTCAATATTTTCAGATTTAAAGCAGCTGGACTTTTTTTTCACTTGTGTAAATTTGGCCATTTAATGACCAGATGCAATTAGAACCAATGAACTACTTTGCTAATTTACAGGAAAGAGTGGAATTGCTGGTAGAACCTAACCAGCCCTATTAAAGCACAGTTAGTCAATCAATGAGTCATTCTCAATCCAAGCATGGAAACATCAATGCTTACTGTGTCTTGCTGTTCTGCTGAGCAATGTGCTCTGGCTATCAGACACTACGGCAATGAGCTTTAGTGGGAAAAAAAAACTGATGGGATGTGTGTTTCAAAGCTGATTTTCTTCAGCTATGTATGTAGTTTTGCCTGCTAAGTAGGTAGAATAAGCCCATTGAATATAATAGGACTGCATAACTACATCAAGTGAAGTCATGCTGGTTTTAATATGGACTCCAATTCATAAAGAGTCTGACAGTGCTTCTTATCTTGGCTTCTCACTCCTCATTATTCATTTTTTAAAATTTATTGAAATACAGCGTGGAGTAGGTCCTTCTACTCCTTTGAGCCACGCCACCCTGATTTAACCCTAACCTAATCGCAGGACCATTTATAATGACTAATTAACCTACCAACTGGTACGTCTTTGGACTGTGGGAGGAAACCAGAGCACCCGGAGGAAACCCGTGCATGGAGAATGTACAAACTTCTTACAGGCAGTGTCGGGAAATGAACCCAGGTTGCTGGTACTGTAAACCGTTATGCTAACCACTATGCTACTGTGCCACCCCATTATTGTTCAACACAGCTATATTTAAAGTGCTGAATTATATTCAGCTCATGGTCTCATGTACAAATGGCTCTATTAATTGAGGGAGGTTGCAGAAATAGGAAAGGGCAAAGTTAAGGGAAATATTGTAATATTATCAGATCATAAACAAAGATAATCAAGCACAGGATGATAGAAGATTAGGACAGGATATGGACTGCAAATCTTTAGATGAACTAAGGTTTGTGAAATAGTAAAGTCCAGGAAATAAGATAATAGTTGTTTCTGCTGCTGAAGAATCAATATGGAAGCCACCCAGGAAGTCTACAATGTTCAGAAAAAGACTGAGCAGAACTAGAGCATCCTACAAAAAAAAACAGATACAAGTAGAACCCACAGAACTATTCATAGTGACACATTTTATTTGGAGCAATACAAATGTGCTAAATGAGACCACTCATCCAGGTGGACGAAGGTAATGGTTGTTGAAGGCAAGTGGGGCCTTTCTTCATGGAGGAGGGAGAAGTCCCATAGGTCTTCCTACTGAGCACAGGAGGTGTAGAGAGAATTGCACGTCCGTAGTGAAAACGAGACTGTGTCAGGAAACTGGACATGGTTAATGCGGAGGAGCCTATTGGAAGAGATGGAATCAGAGAGTAAAATATTATATTCTCATTGGTAAATGTTTGAATGTGGGGTTTTACTTTGTATGCCTTTATGTTGAATATTTTCCAAATACACCTGAGATCAGATGTTTGATCTCAGGCCTAGCAGAATCATTTTGATGCTACTTACATATGTTTAATTAAGTAAAAAAAAAAAGACACACTTATATATAAGATTTTTATAATTAGATTAAATAAAATATTTGAAAAAAATGGGAATTATTTCCTTTTTATTGAAAAATATATATACATACTAAATTCTTGAAAAATTAAAATAGGTTGAATGGTTGTATAAACAAGGACATTTGGCAGTCCATATATCTACTCAGGCTTTTCTCTAATAGTGTTTTCTTTTCAATTTTCTGATCATTCCCTTGCTAATATTTTTAGACTCAGATCCATGCTTGAACTGCTTCTTGTTTTCCTTCAATTCAGATGTTGAAGATTCAACTTGTCCTTCAGCCAGCATGATCATTCTGCTTGCATTTACTGCCATAAAGATTCCTTCTGCATTCACTGTTACCCAGTTACTACACGGACAGTCTATATGGTGACTTTTTTAATAAACATACTGCCTCTAACAGCTAGCTTGACTAAACCTCCTCCCACCCTTTCACTTACACAAACACCATTTCCTTTTCGCAGTTACTCTGTCTCTGCTGCATCTGTCTCAGGACGAGGCTTTCCATTCCAGGGAATCTGAGGTGTCCTCCTTCTTCAAAGAATAGGGTTTTATTCTACTGCCATCCATGCTGTTCTCACCTGCGTCTTTTCCATTTCCCAGATATCTGCCCTCACCGTATCACCCCACTGCCATAACAAGGATAGGGTTCCCCTTGTCCTTACCTTCCACCCCATGAGCCTCTATATCCAGCACATTATTATCTGTAAATTCTGCCATCCTCAATGGGAACCCACCACTATGCACATTTCGTATTCCATATGGGTAGCCTCCAACCTAATCGCATGAACATTGATTGGTCTAACTTCTCACCCACCTTCTCTCTTTCTCCATTCCCTGTTTGGTTCCTTCATCACTCCTTCTCTTCTCCCTACCTGCCTATCACCTACACTCGATGCCCTTCCTTCTTCTCTTTCACCCACGGTCTACTGTCCTCTCCTATCATATCCCTTCTTCTTCAGCCCTTTGACTCTTCCACCTCCCAATTTCTTACTTGAATCCTTATCCTCTGCCCTCCTACTTTCCACTCACCTGGTTTCACCTATCACCTGCCAGCTTGTACTTCTTCCCCTCACCCCACCTTCTTATTCTGGCTTCTTCCTTCTTCCTTTCCAGTCCCGATGAAGGATCTCAGCCAGAAGAGTCAAATATTGATTCCTCTCCAGAGATGCTGTCTGACCTGCGGAGTTCATGCAGTGTTTTGTGTATGTTTCTCTGGAATTCCAGCATCTGCAGAATCTCTTGTGTTTATAATATATTGTGGATTCTATCTTTTTTAGAAATAATTGCTGTGAAGGAAGTAAAACCACACGCAGCTTAAAAAGCATTTGCTACTTTATACTAGAATATTACCCCCATGTCCAAATAGTCCAGATCTGATTTGAGCTTGAGGATATCAATTTAATTGTTCATCATCAGATCTGGCCTGCAACCTTACTTTACTCAGAAAAAATTGTCACTTCTGGAAGCTAAAAATAACTCGTGCTTCTTTCTACCACTGTGAACCATTTATTTTAGGTCATGTCCCTTCACAATTCTCCCTTCCCACAACCATCAAATAATAAATATAGTTCTGATGAAGGGTCTCAACAAAAAGTGTGAATTGTTTATTCCTCTCCATACATGCTGCCTGACCTGCTGAGTTTTTCCAATATTTTATGTGTGTTGCCCCACAGCTAACGAATCTTTGGACCTTCCTCAAAAATAATGCCTCGTCCAAGCGATTGGCTGTACATTGTAATGTTTTTTTTTATTATACTTCTCTGAAGTGCTTTGTGATGCTATGTACATTAAAGTCACCAATTAATTGTAGTTTGATATTATATTTATTATTCATATTACCATTAGAAATTACCTTTTGATCAGGAATGATTACTCGATCATGACTCTCAGATTGAAATGAAGTATAGACATAAACAAATGAAGCAGATATTAAGCTTGGATTGAAGATGCACAATTTATTTTGTGGAAACACGTCCTAATGGCCAAAGATAGTATTTTGCTTTTAATTTTCCATGGTCAGATCAGCCATGATCTTATTGGATGGCGGAGGAGGCTAAACAGACCAGATGGCCCACTCCTGCTCCTATTTCTTATGTTCTTAAGTTTCTTATGTAAATGCATATTGTGTCATAAAGTGTCTTATTAGAGCTTATGAAACACTTCAAGAATAAAACCAGGCAGAAATACATATGTTGGGAATATTACATTTAAATACAAGTTCTAAGTTATTTATGCTTTGTAATAATGAAATTAAATCTCTTTACAGATCTGTCCCTCAATTAAAGTGTCCTAATCCTGGCAGGAAATAAAAAATAGAAGAAAATGCGATATCTTAAACAGCAAGGACATTATAATAGCAAAGTATCTTTGCCAATAACATATGTTTATGTAATAATCTTAGTCCAAACAAAATGCTAAATAATAATAACACCACTTAAAATTACAAAAACAGATGTTTGAAATAAAGACATAAACTACCATTTTGATACTATAATTGTCAGTGTCTCAAATGACTTTCAGGCCAGGGATACTTCATATCAATGAAAGTATGCTGGCATGTGAAGGATATCTTTTCAGCTAAAATAAACAGTTTATTGCTTCAAAGTGTGCCTGAATTTGGTTTTATTCAATGCAACTACTTGAGGGCTGGGCACGATATAGCTAGGGAGACTGTAAGAGAGCAATTTTCAAAAAATCTGTATTATGTTATGAATTCAGGCACCCTAAAATTCTGAGATCACCATGATTTGTGTCATAGGGGAGAAATAAACATTGTGACTGTCCGTTTTATGCCCAAGAAACAAGTAATCTGCAGTTGACATGGGATAATTGCCTTCCCTTGATGTCTGACAGACAGTTTTCATGCTATAGCAAGTTTACTTGAAGCAAATGAATTAGTGTTTAAATGAAAGTGGTGAACTTTAGTAATATTGGAGGATTTGAGAGGTTTAAAATTCTTGTACTTACATTGACGATATACGTAGAAAAACAGAACATGGGAGGTAAAAGGTTACATTATAGTCATTCTAAACCTTGATTAATTCACATCTGGAGTACTGTGGAAAGTTCTGGGTAATATACCTTACAAAGGATATACTGGCTATCCCGGGTTACAAATGAGTTCAGTGTTCACAGACGTTCATAAATTGATTTTATCCTTAAGTCAGAGCATGCACAAAAGAACTTAATATGGTATAACCATATCTTCACATTATTGTAATGAATGGTGTCAAAAGCATGAAGTCTGATGAAGAAAAACTACTACTTCTGGGAAAGTAGTTCTGTCATTTTTAGGGACAGATATATGTAGTTTCCCTCAGATGTTTGAACTTGATAACATAATGGGAGCTCACTTGTATGACAAAGTCAAAGTTAAAATTGAGTTTATTGTCATATGCACAATTACATGTATGCACAGTTGCAATGAAAAGACTTACTTGCAGACTCACTGCAGGCACATAATATCGTCTCAGTCAAATTCACAAGAAAAACATAAATTAACCATAAATGATACATATTTTATAAGAAAATAGAATTAGAACAAATAAAAAGCCTATTTTAGTACAATGATGTCAGTGTACTAAACTATTTTCACAGTGTTGCTAAACTATTGTGTTGAGGGTTTTGCTGGTTGGTTCAAGAACCAATTGGTTGAAGGGAATTAGCTGTTCTTGAAGCTGGAAGTGTAGGACTTCTGGCTTCTGTCCAATGGTAGCAACCAATGTTGTGGAGAGATATGCCTGTGATGTATTGGACAGATTCTGCAGCTTCTTACATTCATGCACATTTGAATTTTTCATACCAGACCATGATGCAACCAGTTAGGACACTTTCAACAATATGTCTGTAGAGGTTTGTTAGAATGTTCATTGACTAGCCGAACCGCCTTAACCTTAGGTTGAGTCATTTGATATGTTAATGCCCAGGAATTTAAAGCTGCTGGCTTTCTCCACTACCAATCCCCCAGTGTAGAATAGTACACGTTCACCCTCCTTCCCCATCCTGAAGTCAGCAATTGGTTCTTTCATTTTTCTGGTGCTGAATAAGAGATTTTTGCAGCACCACTCTACCAGGTGAGCTATGTCACTCTGATAAAATGATTTATCACTAACTGTGATTCATCCAGCAACAGCTGTGTCATCAGTGAACCTGAAGACTGTATTGAGGCTTAGCCACCAGTCACATGTGGATAGAGCGTAGAGTAGGGCTAAGCACGCAGCCTTGATGTGGACCTGTGTTGATGGTCAGTGAGGAGGAGATGTTGTTAACGAATCCTCACTGATTAAGATCAGTTGATGAGGAAGATGAATATCCAGTTGCAGAGGGGGTCCAAAGGTTGGTTCTTCATCAACAAAGGATGGCCTGTATTATTCCTGCATTTTCTAGACTGCGGCTGAGGGAAAGTTATAGCTAAGAGCTTAACATCCCAGGATACACATTTTATCAAAAGGACAGGCAGGTAGGTTGAGGGGTTGATGGGGCTCTGTTAGTAAAAAATGAGATTGAATCTTTAGAAAGTAGTGACATAGAAGGTGCAGAATCCTTGTGGATAGAGCTAAGAAAATGCAAAGATAAAAAGACCCTGATGGGAGTTATATACAGGTCTCCAGACAGTAGCAAAGATGTGGGACAGAAATTACAACAGGTGGTAGAAAATGTATGTCAAAAAGGCAGTGTTACACTAGTCATAAGGAGTTTCAATGTGCAAGTACATTGGGAAAATCAGATTGGTGCTGGATACCAAGAGGATGAATTTGTTGAATGCCTATAAGATGGCTTAGGTGTAGTTTAATGAATTGGAATTGATTAGTGAGTTTAAGATAAAGAAACCTTAATGAAACAGTGATTATAATATGATAGTATTCACCATGCAATTTGAAAGGGAGAAGATACAGTCAGGTTAATCTGTATTACAGTGGAGTAAAGGGAATTACAGACACATGGAAGAGGAATTGGCCAAAATTGTTTGGAAGGGGACACAAGCAGGATTGATGGCAAAGCAACAAAATCTGGAATTTCTGGAGGCAATTTGGAAGGTGCAGGGTAGATACATCCCAAAGAAGAAGACGTGTTCTAGAGGCAAGATCACATAACCATGGCCGATAAGGCAAGTCAAAGCCCACATAAGTGCAAAAGCAAGGGCATATAATAGAGAAAAAATTAGTGGGAAGTTAGAGGATTGGGAAGCTTTTAATAACTAGCAGAAAGCAACTAAAAATTTCATGAAGTGGAAAAAGATGGAATATGAAGTTAAAATAGTCAAAAATATTAAAGAGGATACCTGAAGTTACAAAGAGTAAAAGAGAGGTGAGAGTAGATATCAGACTGCTGGGAAGTGATGCTGGAGAGGTACAAGGAAATGACAGACAAACTGATTAAGTACTTTGCAAGAAACACACACAGTACTTTGCATCAGTCTTCATTGTGGAAGACACTAGCAGTTTGCCAGAAGTTTGAGAGTGTCAGGGGAAAGAAGTGAGTGAAGTTGCCATTACAAGGGAGAAGGTACTTAAGAAACCAAAAGGCCTGAAGGTAGACAAGTCACCTGGACTTGATGGTCTACACTGCAGTGTTCTGAAAGAAGTGGTTGAAGAGATTGTGAATGCATTGGTAATGCTATTTCAAGAATCAATTGACTCTGGCATGGTTCCAGAGGACTGGAAAATTGCAAATGTCACTCCACTTTTCAAGAAGGGAGAGAGGCAGAAGAAAGGAGATTGTCAGTATGGCTGATCTTAGTGGTTGGGAAGGTGTTGGAGCGGATTGTTAAAGATGTGGTTTTTCAGGCATATGGTAAAAATAGGCCAAAGTCCCATGGTTTCCTTAAGGGAAAGTCTTACCTAACAAAACTGTTGGAATTCTTTGAAGAAATAACAAGCAGAATAGACAAAGAAGAATAGGTTGATGTTGTGTGCTTGGATTTTCAGAAGGCTTTTGATAAGGTGCCACACACAAGGCAAGTTATGCGCCCATGGTATGATGAGAAACATACTTGCATGGATAGAGCATTGGGTAATTGGCAGGAGGCAAAGAGTGGGAATAAAATGAGCTTTTTCTGGTTGGCTGCCGATGTCTAGTGGTGTTCCACGGTGGTCTGTTTTGGGACTGTTTCTTTTTATGTTATATTTCAATGATTGGGATGATGGAATTGATAGCTTTGTGGCCAGGTTTGCCAGCAATACGAAGATAGGTGTAGTATTGAGGAAACGGGGACGCTACAGAACGATTAATCCAGATTTGGAGAATGGGAAAAGACGTGTTAGATGGAGTACAGCGTCGGATAGTGTCTGGTCATGCACTTTGGTAGAAGAAATAAAAGCATGGACAACTTTCTAAATGGAGGGAAAATTCAAGAATCCATGGTGCAAAGGGACTTGGGAGTCCTCATGCAGGATTTCTTAAAGTTTAATTTGCAGGTTGAGTTGGTGGTGAGGAAGGCAAATGCAATGTGAACATTCATTTCAAAAAGACTAGAGTATAAAAGCAAGGATGTAACGTTGAGGCTTCACTTGGAGTATTGTGTACAGTTTTGGGCACCTTATCTGAGAAAAGATGTGCTGACATTGGAGCTGGTTGAGAAGAGGTTTATGAGAATGATGATTCTGGGAATAAAAGGGTTACCATGTGAGGACTGATTGATGGCTCTGGGCCTGTATTGGAATTCAGAATGGGGGGGTGGGGATCCCATTCAAATTTATCGAATGTTGAAAGGCCTTGATTGAATGTATTTGAAGAGGATGTTTCCGATAGTAAGGGAGTCTAGGACTAGAGGGCACAGCCTCAGAATAGAGGGAAGTCCATTTAGAAAGGAGTTGAGTGAGGAATGTCTTTAATCAAGGAGCGGTGAATCGGTGAAATTCATTGCCACATGCAGCCTTGGAGGCCAAGTCACTGGGTATATATTTAAGTCAGGAGTTGACAAGTTCCAGATTAGTCAGGGCATGTGAGGTTATGGAGAGAAGACAGGAGATTGGGGCTGAGAGGGAAAAGGATCAGCCATGATGAAATGGCAGAGCAGACTCAATGGGCCAAATGGCCTAAATCTGCTCCTTTATCTTATGGTCTTATGATGTTTTCTCGTATCAGGTGTTCAGGTGCCTACCCTTTAAAGAGACTGTCAATTACAAAACAAATATACTCCAGAAACCTTGCGTTTGAATGTTCCAAGTAACTGCTGGCTGCTGAATCCTCCTCTTACCAGTATTTACTGTTGACTGACTCACCATTGAAGCTGAGTTCGCATAACTGGCAACTTGCAATGGGACAACTGTTTGGGTCCTCTAGTTCTTTGGCAGTATTTAAATTACTCTAAACATAAATTTTCTTCTAAGATACACTGTCTTAAAGAGTAGGTGTGGTGCCTACGTCTCCAATTTGGTGCCTGTTTTCTGCAGGGGTCATATTTCTCAACCCTTGATTTTTACAGAGGTTATATTGTCCGTGCCATGAGTACACACTTGGTAACTAGGCTTCTGATAAGTCAATACAGGGCATAGCATCTTAAGTAATCCACAGCCATATTTTATAATGTTTTAGAACTTTCACTGCATTAAAAGAAAAGATTATAAATATCTTAAATACTTGAGTCACCTGCATTGACATTTTGTTATTTTTAAGTGAGGTATTAAAATGATTAATTTCTCTTCCTGCTTTGTCCTGTACAGTATTTCATCATTACATTTAGAGCTGCTCTTCCAAACAGTAGTGAGGAAAGAAGTAGACACTAGAAATGATTGTAACAATGATGTTAATCATCAGTCATTTCAGCATTCCACCAAGTACAAAGAAGGCTGGTTTCTCCCACACCTGAGATGTGAGGAGCTTTAGGTAATTGGTTTATTGTTGGCAAAAAATACAGTGAAAAGCTTTTGTTTAGATGCTTTGCAGACAGATCATTTCCATATATCAATACATTGTGGTAATACAAAAGAAAAAAGAAAACAGAATGGAGAAAGGGAAAAAAACATTTACATAGAAAGTGCAGGACAGGTCCATAATGAGGTAGAGTGAGAACTCAGGAGTTATATATGAGTTAATATATGAGAGGTCCACTGAAAGAGGCAGGAGAGTTGGAGATTCAGCCAGCTCCATCACAGGCACAATCCTCCTCCCATGGATGGCATCCATCTTTAAGTACCCTCAGCATCTGGGATATGCATTCTTCTCATTAATTCACTACAACTTTAAATATGATATAGCCAGCAACTGAACTGTGAAATAAAAATGTGAGATGGAGGGATTTCTAATATATGCATCGCCTGATATCAGAGGTGGCTAACGTAAGAAATTCCTACCAATGGCAGGGCTGGGGGGACAGTACAGAGGCGCTGAGCACAGGAGCAATAGAAGCAGGGGTCTATCACACCACACAAGCCCCAAGATGCAGACTGTGCAATGAATCTACTGAAACCATCCAGCATATAGTAGCAGGGTGCAAGGTGCAGGCAGGGACAGCATACACTAAACAGCTCAACCAAGTTGCAGGAATTGTGTACAGGAACATCTGTGCTGAGTATGGATTAGACGCTCCCAAGTCCAAATGGGAAACACCATAGAAGGTAGTGGAGAATGACAGAGCTAAGACTATATGGGCCAAATGGCCTAATTCTGCTTCTATGTCTTACGGTCTTAAACTTTACAGCAGCCATTAACTAACATACTGTACATCACTTTGCTCAATGGACAGGCACTCCTGCATTTTGTCCGAGTTTTCAACCCTGAGATCATGCGCATTTAGGAAAAAGGTTTCTGCTCTGCCTGCGCTTTCAAAAAAGAGTTACTTCTGACAACACTTTGTTCTGTGCAAGGAAGCATCTTTCACTCCTTGGGCTGTGTAACGATAAAACATTTTTTTACCTCCCCTCTAATCTTAGGACATCAGCATCTAGAAAAAGTTTTGACATTCAAAAATTTACAGATGCTGAAATGTACGTCAAGTGACACGCTTCTCTCATGCCATTTCTTTCAATTATGCTTTCACATCCTCCACGCCCCCATCTAAGAGATTGATGGTACAATTTAAGTCATGTTGCTTGGTTGCACATAAATAACTTTTTGGACAAGGGAACTTAAATTACTACATAGCAGACCACCCCAGTGCACAGTGGCCCCTCTTGGGATCTGTAGTGCATTCATACTTGCCTATAAAAGTCAAAATAGCTGACAAATACATCCAAGAACATTAACATGCTCCTAAAAGAACTGACAGACAAAATGAGAAATTGAGAACTACAAGAGATTCTGCAATGGTCTCAGCTATGCCTGCTTTTTTATTGGCTACATAGAACAGTCCATGTCCCTTCCATGCCTTCCCTGGTAATACTCCACAACTTTTTCTGTGCTACATTGTAACTGCATTGATCCTGCTTCGTGCTGTCTGAACCTACTGAATTTCTCCATCATTTTGTTTGTGTTGTGAGATTCTGCAGATACTGGAAATCTTGAGCAACGCACACACACACTCACAATGCTGAAGAAACTCAGCAAGTCAAGCAGCAGTTGTGGAGGGAAATAAATTCAGGGTAAGGTCCTTCAACAAAACTGGAAATGAAGGGAGCAGAAGCCAGTAAAAAGAAGGTTAGGGGAAGGGGAAGGAGGACATGCTAGCAGGTGATAAGTGAAACCTGGTGAGAGGGAAGGTGGGTGGGTGGAGTTGAAGTAAGAATTTGAGAGGGGGAAGAGGTAAAAGGAATCTGATAGGAGGGGACATTGGACCATGGGAGAAAGAGAAGAAGGAGGGCCACTAGAAGGACATGATGGGCAGATGAAGAGAAGAGGAGAGGGGGAAAACCAGATGACAAATAGAAAAAGAGTGAAGGGGGGAGAGGGAAGAAATAGAAAAAGTTAAAGAATTTGATATTCCTGCTATCAGGTTGGAGGCTAGTCAGATGGAATATAAGATGTTGTCTCATTGTGAGATGGAGGAGGCCATGGACGGAAATGTCTGAACGGGTGGCTGCTGGGAATCCCACATTTTGTAGCAACGGAGCAGAGGTGCTCAATGAAATGATCCTCCAATCTTTGACGGGTCTCACCAATTAGAGGAGGCCACAGCAGAAACACCAGATAAAATCGATGGCCTTGACCTTGACAGTCTTGCAGGTGAAGTGTTGCCTCACTTGCAAAGACATTTTGGAGCCCTGAATAGCAGTGTTGGAGGTTGGAGTTCAACAGCTGGAAGGATCTACTGCAAATGCGATCTAAAGGAATTGTCAACCACTATTGGTTAGTAACACACACAAAGTGCTGGAGGAACTCAGCAGGCCAGGCAGCATCTATGGAAAAGAGTTCAATTGATGTTTCGGACCGAGACCCTTCAGCAGGACTGAAACGTCTCGGCCCGAAACGTCGACTGTACTCTTTTCCACCGATGCTGCCTGGCCTGCTGAGTTCCTCCAGCACTTTGTGTGTGTTACTAACCAATTTCCAGCATCTGTAGATTTTCTCTTGTTCACTACTGGTTAGTTGCTGGTTTATTCCTTTCGGGTTTCCTTACCAAATTATAAAAGAAAATTGTGTGCTCAAGCTGCTGCAAGTCGCACATGTCCACAGGAAGTGACATGGCATGTCATTGGGGACATTTCAGCTCAGTTAGAGTTGTATTATTAGGCCCTTACCTCTGGATACAAAATGAATGGGACAATATGTAGAAACCAAGATAAGCCAGACCAGCTCTTGAAAGGTGAGGAGTAAAGTAAGAGGGAAAAAACAAGCTTCCAGCAACAATGTGGCCATATTCAATGTATAAGGAATTTATGTTTCCATAGAAATGTCTTGAAATCTGTCATCAACAACATCTGCCACTGAAACTTCACAATGACAAGGAATGCATTGACTCTTAACATGGTTGTAGCAATTAATTTTTGTGCATGTGCCCCCTTCATATCTGAATTTGCACATATGGGAAATACCCTGGAGTTTAGAAAGAGTTCAATGCTATTCTCTAATCAAAGGAAGCTAAACATATTCCTTTCTCTCTTGCTAGAGAACAGCAGCCTGGGAACTTTGCAGTGGAGGTGATCTGATCAATTGTGCATAATAACCATCAACTCTTCCAAATTCCAGAATGGAGAGGAATTCTGCACTTCCAATGCCCGGTGAATGCATAACCATAGGCAAAGAACCATATTTCTTAAGGTCTTGTGCTTTGCCACGGCTGTGATATCCTCAGTTGATTATGCTAGTTGATCTGAGCCAGCTGACAAGGTCTGTTTGTCGATGCTTCTGTATGTAGGTTTCATATCTGTCTGCAACCACACAACGTGTGATGAAGATCATCTTTGGCATAATGAAGCAATTCATCTGCTGCCTGGACCACTCAGCAAATACTGCATTTCTCTGCAAAGTGTCCGGAGTATATGATGTCTAAAGCTTGCTGCACATTTGTCACATTAACCTTACTGATTTTATCTGTTGCTAACTTTCATATTATCTGTGTGTTAATAACAAAGACTTTCAAGTTCGAGTTCAGTTTATTGTCATCCAACTATACACATGTATACTGACCAATGAAACAACGTTCCTCTGGACCAGGGTTCACATATAACTCACACATATAACATATAAAGTAATATTACCTCAAATAAATTAACAAATATTAAGGTGTATATAAATACAGGTTAAAAAAGTAAACAGTATAATGCTACCGGCACTTCATAGGTGATGAGACCATAGCACGAGATTCATACTATGGTGGTGGGAATTGAATAGCCTTATTCCCTAGGTTTAGATACTGTTTCCCACCTTAACAGTTCTTGTCCAAATGCTACTGCACCTCCTGCCTGATGGCAGTGGGTCAGAAAGATTATTGGATGAATGGGAAGGATCATTGACAATGCTAAGGGCCCTGTGTACACAATACTCCTGATAAATATCTCTGATGGGTGGAAGGGAGACCCCGATGATCATCTCAGTAATCCTCACAAGCCTTTGCAGGGACTTGAAATCAGATGCCTTGTAGTTCCCTTACCAGGCAGTGATGCAGCTATCACTCTTAATGGTGCTCCTGGGAAAAAAAAATTGTTTAAAATACAGTGGGGGAGCCTCACTTGCCTCAATCAGCTGGCCGGTGGTATCGAAGCGTTAGCACTGGCAAATTATCCCGAGTTCAAATTCAGCCGGCTCCCTGCATGCTTTCCATCTGTGCTGGGTTGAGCTTCGAGTTAGCCAGTTGGCCTTGTAAAAAAAAACATTAAAATGCTATGGAAATGGCAAAAAAGACATCCAACGTGCTACAAGTCGTAGAAAGGAGCAACAACTCACCTCAATCTCCTCAGGAAATAGAGATGCTGCTGTGCTTTCTTGACCAAAGAGATGCTTTTGAGGGACCAGGTGAAACCATGTGCACTCCCAGAAACTCCCAGGTGCTTCTAACTTTATGCACCGTGGAGCCGTGTATGGTCAAAGTAAATTTATTATCAAATGACACATATGTCACCATATACAACCCTAAGATTCAAAATGTAATAGAATCATTAACAGGCTAACTCCAACATGACAGACAAACTATCAATGTGCAAGTGACAACACACTGTGCAAATACAAAAGAAAAGAAGCTTATAAAAGAATATATATATCCACTCTGTGTGTGTGTGTGTGTGTGTGTGTGTGTGTGTGTGTGTATATATATATATGTATATAGAGGGAGAGAGAGAGAACATGAAATGAAGAGTTCTTGACAGTGAATCCATTGGTGTGTGAACAGTTCAGTGATGGGGTGAATGACATGGAGTGAAGTTATCCCCTCTGGTTCAGGAGCCTGATGGTTGAGGGGTAATAATTGGTAATAACTGTTCCTGAGACTAGTGGTGTGGGTCCAGAGGCAGCAGTGAGAAGAGAGTATGGTCTGTGTTGTGGGGTCTTTGATGATGGATGCTGCTTTCCTGTGTCAGCACTCTGAGTAGGTGTGCTCAATGGTGGGGAGGGATTTACCTGTGATGGCTTGGACCTGCATGGCTTTGTAGGCTTTTCCTGCATGTACAGTGAGGAGTGATCAGCCTGTACCTTCCTAAAGTCCTCAATCATCTCTTTGGTCTTGTCTGCAATGAGACTCAAGTTGTTGTGCTCGCACCATTCTACAAGCCACTCTACCCCCTCTATGTATGCCTCGCCATCGTTGCTGATGAGGTCAACCACTTTTTTGTGTCATCAATGAACTTTATAATACAGTTTGAACTGGATCGAACAATACAGTCATGTGCCAGCAGCACAAACAGTGGCAGGCCAAACACAGAGTCCTGGGGAGTGCTGGTGCTCAGCATGATGAAGCTGGAGATCTTTCTGTCAACACGGGATGTCTGTGGCCTATAAACGAATGTATCATTAATGCATGAACTCTAACTGTTTGATGAATATCTAAACGCTAATTGTTGATTTACAAACATGAAGGTGGATTTGTATGTAACCCATTTGAATATACATAATATAATCAATAAATTGGTATATTTAAATGTTATGTACAAACCATCTTGTAAAAATTACATAAAAACACACAAAATGGTGGCAGAACTCAGCAGGCCAGACAGCATCTTTGGGAGGAGGTAGTGACGACGCTTCGGGCCGAAACCCTTCATCGGGAGTGATGAAGCTCCTCCTCCCATAGATGCTGTCTGGCCTGCTGAGTTCTGCCACCATTTTGTGTTTTTTATTTATTTCCAGCATCTGCAGATTCACTCGTGTTGCCTTGTAAAAATTACACTTGGGAATAGTCCTCAAGAAACGTAAAGGGCATTTCATCCTGTTTTCAGTTTAATTCTAACAGTATGTTTTGATTTTCCTTAACTTCAACAATGATTATCAGTTGATCCATCAGTTTACTGCAGTAGCACATTCCACACTGAAAATTCATGTCAGAATGGCATAGTCCACACTGTTTTCCGACTGTTCATGGTAAAGCTACTTTAAATAAAAAGATATTTGATGTTTTCATTACCTATAGACGTGTCAACAGGACCAGAAATAATGGTCTATCAAAAATCAGGCTTAAGCACATTTTGTGATCTAATAGTTATTGATATTTGATGTTCATTGATATAAAAATGTCATTGTCAACAAGCATGGTACTCATTTCTCCTTTACTAAAAGTTGTTTTATATCTAATATGCTGCTAAAACTATACAATGGACTTCTTTTGTTCCAGCAATATCAGCAGTGCATTGCAACCAATTTATTTGTCAGACTACTGGCCAGGGAACTGGGCTAAATAAGTTAGGATTTCTAAAAATAAAAAATATTCATCTGCTGTAACATTCGACAGGATGGCATCCTTTTTCACAACTGAAGGAATAAATGCAGAAGTTGCTTTCACAAAAGAGAAATTAAAAGTTAAATGAAGGGGGTAGAATGACTTGAAGGTGGAGTTCTTATGTTTTTAAATAATTGCAACCAAACACAATTGTTAACTGTCATAGTTACAATTTAAAAGTTCAGGGGTTGAACTTACTGTCAAGAAAGTCATTTGATTATTATGTTTTTTTGGGACTGATCACCGCCTCCTTGTGTAACATAACAATAACATAACAGTTTTTAAATAGTCCATGAGGGATTCACTAAACCTACTTCCTACAAATTAGGAGGTTTATCATTTATATTCCTGAAATCAGAGTAATGTGAGAATTCATTTCAAGTTTCAGATCATCTAAAATAACAGTAATTGAAACTTTAAGCAGCATGAAGCTGTTAGGAACATTTTATTAAATCATAAAAAGCTGCTAAAGAGCAACTGTCCATTAAAAATGCTGTAACCATCAGAAATTTCTTGCCAGATTCCCTCACAGTCTTTCTGCACTCTGAAACAATGATTTAACCTCGTGTGACCATTTTGGATGCAAACTATTTATAATTTAACCATCTGAAGTAACACATATGAGAAATCTGATCTACAAACATGGATTTTCAAAGTCAATTTGAATGCACTGAAATCTTTGTAGGCTAGTCCCAGCAGGCCAATATTTCAGGAGGTTCAAATCCAACATTCCTCAACACACCGCGCATTTTCAGCTTTTGATAACATCTTGGTGTTAGACAAATATCAAATAATCATACACAGCAGATAAACATTTTGTATTTTTTGTCTTTAGCTGCAAAACATTTTCAGTTTTGTTTGTACTACCTTAAGACCTACCTGATTCTCAAGTGCTACCATTCAAATTTCCAAGTACAAATTCCACAGATTTTATGATGGGAAGATATGAGATATTTATGAAAAGTCGAATTAACGACTATGTATAATTGAAGGGGAATGCCTGAAAATTTAAGAAGCATTGGTTAAAGAGGAATAGAATTAAAATGAGACAGAGCAAGAAACAAGTGATAAAAGGTTCAACACGTCAGAAACAAGCAACACTACTAGCCAACATATGGCATCCTTGTTAAGGATGTTGTTGAGTCACTGCTTTCCTTCATGCTGTTTTATAGTTACATCCTGCAAGTCAAAGTTCAGGATACCTGCAAGAACAAGCAGTCAAGTTTGAATGGTGTTGCTATGGTGCAGTATCTATACAAAGCCCAAGCTGCATGATAGTTACTGATAATCTTGCAATGCCCTGCTGGAGGGCTTTCAGTGAGTACTTCCCCTTTGCCAATACAGAAAGTGAGCAGGCACCTTACACATTCATTCTCTCCTGGCTATTAATCATCGTTGCATGCTTTCTCTGATACATTACGATATATATAGTTCGCAGCAGATATTTAGGGAGTACCTGAAGCACTTTCCTGCATGGAAATCAGAAAGAGGATTTTACTGCATCTCGTCATGATGTCAGGGGAAGGTGCGCTGCTTTGGTTATCATTGTGATACGAAGCTTCTACCGTCACTGTCTGTCAAAGCGATGCTGGTGCCCGAATGGAGATATAATTAGCCGAGAGCCCTTGGGGCAGCTTGACCTGCTTGCTGTTCTTTTTCCAGTTCCCTTTTCCACTTACAGGCCATTAAACCTTCTCTTATCACCAAGGGAAGTCTAGGGCAAAGTAAGTTCCTATCAGAGAGTGCTGATAAAATGAGTACAGGCAGAACTCTAAAAAAATTCAATGCATGAATCTCAAAACTATGCCTATCTTCTACATACTTCTCCGTTCCCCACTTCAGCTGGGAGCTTCTCACTGCCCAGCTTTTTAGTACTAGCGATCAGCTGCTACCATGTATCTGGGCCAAAGGTGAGGGCTCTGATTTACACCAATTGGAGCTTCAGACTCCATTCTTAGGCTCAATTCCAACATAATGTGACAGTGAGAGTGCAAAATGAGGTAGTTGGATAACAAAATTCCCGCTTCCCTACCTCCACTACTATACCCTTGTGGTGAACTACATATACCTGTCTGGACATGCCCCCTGCTGACTGCTCCTGTGGCTCCTCCCACAGACCCCTGTATAAAGGTGATGGAGGTCTGAGCCCGGCCTCTCTGTCTCCAGGATGTAGTATGGTGGTCAATCACTGCTTGTTCCTTCTTCCAGTCAATACAAGCTGATACCTCGCCTTTACGTCTCAAAGTGAGTTATTGATGGTGCATCAACCCTATTTCATTGGTAACGTGTTGGGTTTCTGGAGTGATTGCTCATCTATTGACAAACAGATTTCAGTGCCAGAGGTGGACAGAAGGACACATAAAATTAAATGTATTTGACCAAAGTGCAATGGAGTGCACTTGCTAAACGCACTCCTCACACACGCGCATTCATTCATGCACAAACATTGACTTATTATTCTGCAGTCGTTGAGGAGAGTGTATGCTCTTCAATGTCTTCCTGGTATACCTATCACTTTCCCTCTGCATTGCTACATACATTCAGAGTCAGTTACCAAAGGTTATTTTAATTCTAAGCCAAGCTGATGTGCTCGGGTTGGCTTTATGGTACCTTTCCTGCCATACATGGCAGAATATTCCATTTCTTTAGTAATGGGGACATGTAAATGTGTATATGTTCTTTCTATAAGATCATAAGACAATAAGACATAGGAGCTGAATTAGGCCATCTGGCCCATTGAGTCTGCTCTGCCATTTAATCATGGCTGATCCTTTTCTATTTCTCCTTGTTAACCCCAATTCCTGGTGTTCTCCCCGTAACCATTGACACCATTTCCAATCAAGAACCTATCAATCTCTGCCTTACATACATCCAATGAACTGGCCTCCACAGCTGCACGTGGCAATAAATTCCACAAATTCACCATCCTTTGGCTAAAGAAATTTCTCCACATCTCTGTTATGAAAGGGCGCCCCTCTATCCTGAGGCTGTGCCCTCTTGCCCTAGACTCTCCCACCATAGGAAATATCCTTTCCACATCTACTCTGTCTATGCCTTTCAACATTCAAAAGGTTTCAATGAGATGCCCCCTGATCCTTCTGAATTCCAGCGTACAGTCCGTCCCAGAGCCATCAAATGTTCCTCGTATGATAACCTTTTCATTCCTGGAAATATCCTTGTGAACCTCCTCTGGACCCTCTCCAATGCCAGCACATCTTTTCTAAAATGAGAGGCCCAGATCTGTTCGCAGTACTCAAGGCGAGTATACTCACCAGTGCCTTATAAAGCCTCAGCATTAAATCCTTGCTCTTGTATTCTAGACCTCTTGAAATGAATACTAACATGGCATTTGCCATCCTTACCAGCAAGTTAACATTCAGGGTGTTCTGCACAAGGACTCCCAAGTCCCTCTGAATCTCATATCCCTGGATTTTCTCCCCGTTAAGAAAACTGTCCGCACATTTATTTCTACTACCAAAGTGCATGACCAGGCATTTTCCAACATTGCATTTCATTTGCCACTTCCTTGCCCATTCTCCTAATAGATCTAAGTCCTTCTGCATCCCACTGTTTCCTCAACACTACCTGCCCCTCCACCAATCTCTGTATCATCTGAAAACTTGGCAACAAAGCCATCTATTCCATCATCTAAATCATCGATATACAGCATAAAAAGAAGTGGTCCCAACACCGACCTCTGTGGAACACCACTACTTACTGGTAGCCAACCAGAAAAAGATCCTTTTATTCCAACTTGCTGCCTACTACCAATCAGCCAATGCTCTAACCATGTTCGTAACTTTCCTGTAATGCCATGGGCTCATAATTTGGTAAGCAGCCCCATGTGTGGCACCTTGTCAAAGGCCTTCTAAAAGTCCAAATATACAATATCCACTGCATCCCCTTTATCTATCCTACTTATAATCTCCTCAAAGTATTCCAACGGGTTCGTCAGGCAGGAATTTCCCTGAAGGAAACCATGCTGACTTCGTACTATCTTGTCCTGTGTCACCAAGTACTCCATCACTTCATCCTTAACAATTGACTCTAACATCTTCCTTATCACTGGGGTCAGGCTAACTGGTCTATAATTTCCTTTCTGCTGCCTTCCTCCTTTCTAAAAGAATGGAGTGACATTTGCAATCTTCCAGTCCTCTGGCACCATGCCAGAGTCCAATGATTTCTGAAAGATCATTTCTAATGCCACCACAATCTCTAACACTACCTCTTTCAGAACCCCAGAGTGCAGTTCATCTGGTCCGGGTGATTTATGTACCTTTATGTCTTTCAGCTTTTTAAGCACCTTCTCTCTTGCAGTAGTAACTGCACCCACTTCTCTTCCTTCACGCACTCCAACATCAGGCATACTGCTAGTGTCCTCATACTCATGTAGTTCATCAGCTATCTCCTTGTCCCCCGTTATTATTTCTCCGGCCTCATTTTCCAATGGTCCTATACCCACTCTCATTTCTCTTTTATTTTTAACATACTTGAAAAAAATCTTTTACTATCCACAGTTTCTAAGGTAGATACTAATGTTTATTTTGTAATATGATTGTAACTGCATAGTGGAGTGCATCATATTGTAATTCATGCCTAGTCTTAAGTTAATTTTGTTGGTAGTTGAAGATGGCATGACTTGTAAACAAAGGAGCTGATCACCCTCAGTAGGAGAGAGAGATAAGGACTGCCAAGGGTTCACACTAGACAAGAATAAATATGGAGCTATTATTGTACTTTCTGGTAGATATCATTTTGTAAATATTGCCAGTTTTCTTTTCACTATTTTCACTAATTTTGGTAAATTTGATTTTTGGCGCACCTAATAAACACTCTTGCATTAAAGTGCTAAGCAACTTCAGCCAATTTCCCTTTGGTCATAACCCACTTAGGTAACATATGGTGGCAGCAGTGGGATGGCCAGTTGCAAAGGGTGCATTCAATTTGGAGAGAGCGGGATTGTGGTCTAAAGACAGGAAACCCCCAGAGGCCAAAAATAAAACAGATGCAGAGACCTCAGAGGAGGAAGAACTTCAGATCAGGGTCATACTTAGGCCAGAAGCAGAGGGCCTTCAAGTGCCACCACCTCCGAACCTTCCTATGAAAATCTGTTGAGATTTTTTGTCTGCCCAGCAGGGAAGAGATGTTGCTTTTAGAAAGGAACTCCAAAGCCTGCAAAAGGGTCCCAAAATACCTTCTTATCAACATGATGACGATATTGGGAACTAGCTCCTCAGGTTTGAGAGGATGGCCCAGATATGGGAATGGCCAGATGAGGAGTGGGCCTGCTAGCTAGTGCCAATATTGAGGGTTAAAGCTCTCGAAGCCTACACTCCAATGGATGAAGAGAGGTCCAACAGCTATCCTGACCTGAAGAAGGATCTGCTGGCTAAACGTGATATCTCGACAGAAAACTATCACCAATGCTTCCACTCCAGTTCTCTACCACCAGGGGAGTCAGCCACTGAGTCACATCATCACTTGAATGGTCTCTGCTGCTGATGGATGCGACCAGAGTAGAACTCCAAAGAGGAGGTCAGTGAGGCCATTGTTCTTGAGCAGTTACTGCCATTTCTTCCTCCAGACACCAGAAATGGGTTCTTAAAGCATGAACCAGTGGATGGACTCACTATGGCCCTGCAGTACCTCAATGTCTGCAAGGAGGAGCCATCACAGCCACGATTCCAAAGCAGCAGAAACTCTAACCCTCCAAGAGGCTCTCAGAGTAACTCTGTGGAATTGGGGAATGGAAGAAAATAGAACAAAGAACCTTTGGTAGTTTCTTCAAAGTCCTTTAGTTTCTACCATTGTCAGCAGCCAGGTCATAAGTCCTCTAAATAAACCCTAAATTGTCAGGTAATGTATGTGCTATGTACCAAGAGAGGAAGACTGTGATGATGATCATTATGACTGTAATGTTTGAGAGTATGGTAATGGAAATCAAGCAGAATGTGATGAGAAAGAGCCTATGTTTATAATCGTCAAAGTTAATGGAAAACCTGTTAAAGCTCTTTAAGATTCTGGTAGCTCATCGTCATTTCTTACAAAAAAATCATGCCTGACCTTTGTTGTTGACAACAGTCACCAAACAGCCATCCAATCTGTCCTTGTCTGGAAGTCTGAGCCACTGGCAGACCTCACTCTTCAGCTGGATGACCACATGTATCTGATGCAAGTGGACGTGCTGGAGAAACTACCCAGTTGACATGATTCTGGATAGAGATATGCTTGTATTACACAAGTTATTGAGGAAAGAAAATAGCCAACCTCCTCTATTTGTTATGCCAGGAGTAGATAGTTCTGTTTCTTATTTTGGCTTATGCTAAAACCAAAGCAATGGCCAGGTTACAATCTCTGCCTGACTTCGGGTGCTAGTCGGTGTGATGGAGAAATCAAAACCCGAGAAGGTCACATCGGCAATGGCGCTTTGAGAAATATGCTGGATCTTCTGTTTCTGTTGATATTTGTACAGATGATATATCCATTAAAGGTGACTCAGAAGGGGAGAGGAGGCCTAGAAGGGGTGTGGGAAGGTTGACCTCTCCCATCTTGATGGCTGCCAACCAGTGGAACTGCAAGAGGGTGTTTGCTGATTTTTAACAGCTTTTCCAGCAGACACCAAGGCTGACACAAGTCCTAAAAAATTCCTAAAGGATTGGACCTGACCAGTGTTCAGTATGCCATCACTGTTACAGAGCGCCAGAGTGACTTGTGAGGGCCCTGAAGGACAAGATTCAGACCATGCTAGAGCTGGGAATCATTGAGCCTGCAAATAGTGAGTAGAGCAGTCCTATTGTTATTGTTCCAAGAAGGACAGCTCTCTGAGAGTATGCATTGATTTCCAGAAGTTGAATACCATTTGTTTTTATTGATACTTATCATGGGCCCCGCATTGATGGCCAACTAGAAAGGACTGGACAGGAAGACTACATTACTACACTGGACCTTATCAAAAGCTACTGGCAGCTCCTCTGTATGACCAATAGTCATTCCTTCCACACACCCCTGGCTCTGTTTCAGTTCACTGTAATACCCTTTGGTATTCATGGTGCACCTGCCATCTTCCAGTAGCTGATAGTTGTGAGGACAGCAGTGTAGCCTACCTAAATGACATGGTCATCTACAACCAGATGTGGTCAGAGCACCTGGACCATCTCCACAGGGTCCTGGGGAGTATTCATGCTGCTGGTCCCTCCCTTAGTCTACAAAAATGTGAGTGGGCAAAAAGGGAAACCAGATACCCTGGCTACCAGCTGAGACATGGAGAGGGTCAAACACAGGTGGACAAAGTGGAAGCGATCTGCAACAGTTCTCAATCTGACACCAGGAAGGAAGTGAAATCCTTCCTGGGTCTAGTGGGATGGTACGGCAGGGTCATTCCCCAATTCGCCACTTCTGACTAATCTGACAGGGAAGCTTGTAAGCAATCCAGTGAAATGAACAAGTGAGTGTGAAAATGCTTTTCAGGCCCCTAAAACTCACATGTGTCCTTCAGAGCCCATACTTTGATGAGTAGTTTCTCGTCTAGGTGGAGGCCTCCGGAGTAGGCATTGGAGCGGTGTAGGCAAGAGGACAACCTGGAGGAGAGCAGCCTGTCCTTCACCTGAGCTGAAAACATGGTATTTCACCATTGACAGGAGTGTCTGGCCAGTAAGTGGGCCCTTGGCAGCCTCCGGTACTACCTCATCGGCAGGGAGTTTGAACTTTACATGGACCACAGAGCAATGGCCTGGATTCAGACAATGAAGAACTGTAATGCCAGAGTCCTGGAGCTCCAACCCTTCAAATTCTGTGTCCACCATAAGGCAGTAAAAGGAAATGTTTCTGCAGTCTACCCGTTTCTGCTGCTGAGCATCGTCGCCACAGGAGAAGGTGGTAATGTGAGGGAGGACACACGGTAAATGCACTCCTCAGACATTCACTGACACACAAACATTGACTTCTCATTCTGCTGTCATTGTGGTAAGCGTACTCACTTCAATATCTTCATCGGTACACCTACTTTTTTCCCTCCACATTGTTACATACTTTTAGAGTCAGCCTCTAAATTTAGTTTAATTCTAAACCAAGTTGATGCGCTCGGGTTGGTTTTATGATACCTTTCCTGCCATACATGGCAGAATATTCCGTTTCATTCCTAATGGGAATATATAAATGTGTATATGTTGTTTGTATACTGTATTTAATGTAGATACTTCTGTTTATTTTGTAATATGACTGTAACTACATTATGGGGTGCATCTATTCTAATTCATGTGCAGTCTTAAGTTAACTTTGTTGGTAATTCAAGATGTTGTCTTCTTGTAAAAAAGGGAACTGGTTACTGTCAGTAGAAGAGAGCAATAGGGGCTGCCAGTAGTTCACCCTGGACAAGAATAAATGTGGAGCTATTACAAATGTGGAGCTATCATTTTTTAAATATTGGCAGTTTTCTTCTCACTATTTTCACTAATTTTTTTTAAGTTTGATTTTTGATGCACCTAATAAACACCCTTGCACTAAAGTGCTAAGCAACTTCAATCATTTTTTCCTTTGGTCATGTATCTTCGGTCATTTTTCCTAATGCACGTATTTAACACTTAAATTCCTTAGCTAAGTTACCAAGTCAGTGAGGTTTGTCCCTGTGTGCTAAAGCAAACATGCAAGGCAGAAAACAACAGGAAAAATAAAACCGATAGAAGAGAAAAGCATTGGCCTTGGCTTAGTAAAGCAAAAGTTGCTGCAACTTTGGTATCATTCTTGTACTTCTGTATTTAGAAACTGGCTTCTGCTGAAAGATTATTTCTCTTTTATTTAGAGGACTTCATTCTCCATTGCAAAAAGCAATAGACCTATAATATTTAAGTCGTCAGAAGAATCAGGTTATTTATTTTAGTAATTATAAATTTGACCCTAGCTTTACATTATTGTTTGTAACTGATTCAGTGTTACCAAGGAGACTGCTTGCCTACCCATATGTTTTAGTCACTGATGTAGAAATTATTAAACAAACAAATGAATTGATGTGATGTATATCAAGCCAAAGTATTCTGAGGATTTTAGTATAGCGGTCCCTTAGGTACAGAGTCCTGTATTGACAGAAAATAAATCTTTAGCCGGGCAGAGCTATCAAAACCTTCTCTGGTTAACTGTTGACTTTCAATTTTGAACACTGTTTTTATCATATTGGAAAGTTTGACTATTTTAAAAGAAAACTATGACTGCATCAATTTTTACTCTGCCAGTTTTGACAGTATGAACTCACTAGCAGAAATCCCTGGAGACAGTCACTACACAGCCCGATCTGTTCAGGCTTTACCATGATAAAAGTCTTTATTTTTGCATGCATTTTGCAACAGGCAACAGTTGGTGCAGTGTGCCTAGGCACTCTAGACACTTTACCATTATCCAACCATCACTCTTACATGGGCTAATTTCACTGGTTCCTTTCCCGCATTCTCAGTTCTATAATTCGTGACAGAATAATTGTTAATATATAGTGGTAAGAAATCTTTCATCATAAAACTAGATGTAAGTAATTGAACATCTCGCAATAAATGCTTCTGGTTGATAACTTGATCCAATTTAAAGTTTTACTACATTTATTAGTAGATGCAAGTTCAAAAATATCCAGAAACTTGCAAAAACTATGAATTATAGATTAGATACATTATTATTTATAGAAAAAAGAATTTCTTGACATTTAGCTTAGTAATAGTCATGTAAAAAGGTGGAATTCATAAGAGACAGAAGATAATGATCTTGGTTATCTATGATGTAAATCGGATGGAAATTTGTTAGTTCTTCCTGTCTTTATTATAAGGCAGATAATGTTAATGGTGGCAAAACTGTTTAAATATACTGATGAATAGGTAAAATAAATCCATTTGATGAATTTATTTTGAATGTCTTGGTGCAGGAGAGATGTTCATCTTTGAACCAGTAAATAAATCATATGTTTAAACAAACTGGCAAGATGTGGGCAACAGAAAGGTAGAATTCTATTTCACAAGCCATGAAATTTTACTTGTGAAGGTAATTATCAAGGTAAGATTACCTACATTTGGACACTCTATAATTATAAGTTCATAGTCCTCATGGAACATGTTTTAAAACACAGTACACCCTTAGGAAGATAGCATGCTTGCATGCTTTTCAATATGTTTGCGTAGTAATTAATCAAGACCTGCTTTCTCATTGATTGGGACACAAATGTTCTGCAATGGATAACCAAAACCAGCAGTTCAGAAAATGTTCGTGTTTTTGAATTAACAGTTCTTTCCTACTTGTTGTTACTGACAAGGCTACTATTTACTGCTAACCTGCAGTTGCCCAAGATATTGTGTTCTTAAATCACTTTAGAACATAGGACAGTACAGCCTATTCCGGATCCTTTGGCCCATTGTGCCCAAATAAGAGTCCCTTAAATGTCCCTATTGTTTCAATCTCTGTCAGTGCACTCTGGACACATACCACTCTCTGTGTAATAAATATACATCTGACGTCTCCCCTGAACTTTTAAACTTTCCACCACTCACCTTAAACAGATCACCTCTGGTATTGGTCAATGCCCCCTGGGAAAAAGGTGTTGGCTGTCTACTCTGTCTATTCCTCTCATAATCTTTACAACTCTGTCAAGTTCTCATTCACTCAAAAGCTCAAAGCTTGCTCAACCTTTCCTCATACAACATGCTCTCTAATCCAGGCAGCATTTGGGTAAATCTCCCCTGCATCCTCTCTAAAACTTCGATATGAGGTGACCAGAACTGAGCAGAATGCCTCTGCTCCATTAGAGTAGCTGGCTGATAATCCTCAGCCTTCCTCCATTCACAGAGCCTGCTCCGATGCTCTCTGTTCCTGAATCCAGTAGGAATCACAAACAGAGCCAGGTTTAATATCAAAGGATTCAAAGGTACATTTAATGTCAGAGAAATGTATACAATATACATCCTGAAATTCTTTTCGTTTGCAATGATCCACAAAAATAGTGGCCAAAAGAATGAATGACAATTAAACATTAGAACCCTAAAGCCCCCCACCAACTGCCCCCTCACACACATAAGCAGCAGCAAGGCAACGATCCCCCCCACCAGCAAAAAAAATTATCAGCCCCCCCCACCGAGCACTCAAGCATGCAGCCAAGCATCAATAAAGACACAGACTTTCAATACCCCAAAGACTACTCATTCACCAGGTATTCAACATACCACAGGCTCTCTCTCCCCCTAATAAGAGAAAAAGAGGATTCCCCATTTCACAGTGAGAGGGGGGACATAACAAACAACTCACTGATCTACGATGTTAAAAGTCTGTTGCGCCACTTTTTCCGAGCTCTGTGTCCAAAGAACTCAGGTCTCTGGGCACACAGCCAGCAGCCAGCTTGCTGCTTTTGATATTCCGTCTCCCACGAAGGCACCGGCCACAAATCCGCCCGCTCCCAGAGCCACGAAATCCCAGAACCCTGAAGGCGTGCAAGTCTTCTCGGCTGTGTCCTTGGTATATCAAATAGCAGCCGTTGTAAGATCCCAAGAGCGGGTCCCATTGCCACAAAGAACTGAAGTCAGCATGTAACCCCAGGTCAGGGTCTTCAAAAGAACCCTGAAAGGGAAAAATAGAGATTTTCCAAAGATGCACGCAAAGGAGTCACCATAATATCATTGGCATATGTCGTGGAATTTGTTGCTTTGGGGCAGCAGTACATTGTAATACATAGCCCATAAGCTCTATTTTTCTTATATCAGTATAAAATTGTAAATTACAATAAAAAGAATATGTTAAAAAAAAAGTAGTACAAAATGAAAGGGAAAATAATAAGGAATTGTTGATGAGTTCATTGTCCATTCAGAAATCTGATGGAGCAGGGGAAGAAGCTGTTCCTGAAACAGTGAGTGGGTCTTCAGGCTCCTGTATCTCCTCCTTGATGGTAGCAATGAGGAGAGGGCATGTACTGAGTGATGAGGGTCTTTAATGGTGGATGCCTGCCTTTTTGAGGCAGCACCTTTTGAAGGTGCCCTGGATGCTAGGGAGGCTGAAGCCTATGAAGGGACTGGCTGTGTTTCCAACTTTCTGTAGTTGTTTACAATCCTGTATAGTGGCCTCTCCGTACTGGCCAGTGATACAACCAGTTAGAATGCTCTCTACGGTCTATCCGTAGAAATCTGTGAGTGTCTTTGGTGACATACCAATTCTCCTCAAACACCTAATGAAAGATAGCCGCTGTCATGCTTTTCTTGTGATTTGCATCAATATATTGGAACCAGGATAGATCTTCGGAGATGTTGACACACAGGAACTTGAAACTGCTCACCCCTTCTCCTACTATTCCCTTGATAAGGACTGGTATATGTTCCCTCAACTTCCACTTCCTGAAGGCCACAGTCAGTTCCTTGGTCTTAATGACATTAAGTGTAAGGTTGTTGTTGCGATAGCACTCAACCAGGTGGTCCATTTTGTTCCTGTATGCCTCCTTGTCACCAATTGAAAATCTGCAACAGTAGCATTGTTGGCAAATTTATACTACAGATGGTGTTTGAGCTGGGCCTAGCCACGCAGTTGTGTGTGTAGAGACTGTAGAGCAGTGGGCCAAACATTCATCCAGTGTTGATTGTCAGCAAGGAGGAGACGTTATTTCCTATCTAGAAAGATACGTGGTCTCCCGGTCAGGAATTCAAGGATCCAGGCAGGTACAGAGACTCAGGTTTTGGGGTTTATTGCTTAGAACTGAGATAGCAGCCTGACATAAGTATTACTATTGTACAGATGATCCAAAGTCGAGTGGAGAGCCAATGAGATTGCATCCACTGTAGACCTATTGTGGAGATAGTCAAATTACAGTGGGTTCAGCTCACTTGCTTAGCCTGGAGTTGATGCTAGCCATAACCAACATCTTGAAGCATTTTGTCACAGTAGATGTGAGAGCCGTTGGATGATAGTTGTTGAGGCAGCTCATCCTGCTGTTCATGGGGACTGTTATGATTGCTGCCCGTTTGAAGCAGGTGGGAACCTCTGACTGCAGCAGAGAGAGGTTGAAGACGTCCTTGAACACACCCGCCAGTTGGCTGGCACAGGTTTTCAGAACCCTATCGGGTATGTTATCAGGGCCTGATGCTTTGCGAGGGTTCACCCTCTTGAAAAATATTCTGAGGTCATCCTCTGAGTCAGAGTTCACATGGTCAACAGAGGCTGCGGGGATTCACAGAGATGTAGTTTTATTCTCCCTTTGAGCTGTTGAGCCTCATCTGGGTGTGAAGCATCACTGCTGTTCATGATGTTTGGTTTCCCTTTGTCCTGCAAACCCTGCCAGAGCTGGCCTCTGTCTGATTCCATCTCTAGCCAATCGGAATTGTTTTTACGCTGTTAAAGATAGCCTTCTGGAGTACACCGGAAGCAGGTGCCTCCAATACAACAGGCTTATCCTGGGTATCAGCCAGACATTAATTAAACCAAAGCAGGCTGCAGGGTGCCATGGAATATGCATTTAGAACCATAGAGCATTACAGCACAGAAACAGGCCTTTTGGCCCTTCTTGGCTGTGCCGAACCATTTTTCTGCCTAGTCCCACTGACCTGCACCTAGACCATATCCCTCCATACCCCTCTGATCCATGTACCTGTCCAAGTTATTCTTAAATGTTAAAAGTGAGCCTGCATTCACCACTTCAACTGGCAGCTCATTCCACACTCCCACTACTCTCTGTGTGAAGAAGCTCCCCCTAATGTTCCCTTTAAACTTTTCCCTTTTCAACCTTAACCCATATCCTCTGTTTTTTTTCTCCCCTAGTCTCAGTGGAAAAAGCCTGCTTGCATTCAGTCTATCTATACCCATCATAATTTTATACATCTCTATCAAATCTCCCCTCATTCTTCTACACTCCAGGGATAAAAGTCCTAACCTATTCAACCTTTCTCTGTAACTCAGTTACTTAAGTCCCGGCAACATCCTTGTAAACCTTCTCTGCACTCTTTCAACCTTATTAATATCCTTCCTGTAATTAGGTGACCAAAACTGCACACAGTACTCCAAATACTGCACACAATACTTGTTTAAAAAGATAATACGGCCTCATTTTCACTGGGTCAATATCAATGCATGGGTGAAATTCTGGATGAATTTGGCAAGCTGGATTTCAGCTTGAAATCCATAATTAGCAAGCCTCCTGAACCTGATCAGTGCCATGAGGTACTGTTAGGTTGAATGAATGCAGACTCACCTTTGCTAAACATATAGGAATCCATTTCAGAATAGGAGGTTCAGTGTAATAACGATAGTACTAAGCACAGAGAATTGGTTGTGATTGTTAATCCTTCAATATTTAGTTGACATGGAAGCTATCAACCACAGCTAACTTGTTGGGAATGCATTATTAGCTTACAATGCGTGGAGAGTCATGATGAAGGATCTTGGCCTGAAACTTCGTCTCTTTATTTCATTCCATAGATGTTGCTTGATCTGATGAGTTCTTCCAGCATTTTGTGTGGGTTACTCTAGATTTCCAGCATCTGCAGAACGTCGTGTGTTAGTTTGCCCAATCAAACGAAAAGACGAATTGAAGAGGAATGTAGTTCTAGAGATAATTTAGAAAAAGAGAGTTGGAGCTGATAATTTAATGGAATGATCTGAGTTTCAGCAAAGGTAAAGGACAAAGGACATTATTAGAGTGAACAAATCAATTTTAAATGTTAATTCTGGTGGATCATCAAGTGATGGATTCATTTGGGGGAGGAGTGAAGCACTTCCCTACACTACAACAGTGAACACATTTCAGAAGTTCTCGATTAGCCAAGGCATGCTATGTGCCATGCTGGAGGATGTGAAATCATTGTTCATTCTTATTTCTTTAAGTCTGCATGTCTCCCCATAACCTTTAAAACTTGTTTATTTCAAACATTCCACAAAAAACTCAACTTTTGCTTCTTAAATCTGCACAGCTTGAATTTCAGTGATCAAAAATACTTTGATACACGTTGCTAATTTAATTTGCTACATTAGTGTTAGGTTGTTCATTGTGAATTTCTTTTTAAATGATAATAAACATTTCTAATGAGCTTTAAATTGGGTAAGGAGCATACAATTACTCTTATTCACTTCTAGTGTTAGAGTTGACTTCCAAAGCAACACACACTCTGCAGGAGGGCCCTGATGCAGGATTCTAAGCTGAGACATTGATGATTCCTTTCCTCCCACAAATTTTGAGTTCTCCTGGAGACCGTTTGTCGCTCCACATTCCAGCATCTGCATCCCCTCGTGTCTCATCTGTATAATTTCCAAAATGCCTCATCCTTTTTACACCGATTACTTTGCTTGAGAAATATGTTCTGGTTGTCCTGTTCTCCAAGGTATCTGGAACTGTTTCGGAAATCATCTTGTTAGTGAGATGTACAAAATGTGGACATGTAGGAATGAATAATTTCTAGTAAGCTATGTAAATGAATATTATGGGATCAAAGTTGGCTTATTAACTCATATTACAGTATAAAAATTAAATGTTGTGCCTTTGTAGTTGAAGTCACCAAAAAAAGTGTATATTCAGGGGCAAAAAAAAACCCTGAGTTTCTATTCAAGGGTTGGTTGCTGAATTGATTCCACATGTTGCAGAGTTGTCCTCATAGGGACTACTGGTCTGGAAACTGTGGGTCTGCAGCTTCAACTTTTCATCTACTGAATTAATCAAATGGTGCATCAGAAAGTAAGGGCCTGATATTTTCCAGCCTACTCTGCCTGCTAACATTTCTCTGGGCTGGAAACCCTGAATCAAACCTTGAATAAAAAGACTGAAATTTTAAAATAACACTTGGATTTGACTACATTTTAAAAGTACAAACTTGAGATTTCTAAAGCACGAATAAAGCAATTTTATAAAATTACACTTTTAAAATTTGTTCATTCAAATCAAAAGCATTAATAAAATGCTGACTAATGAATTATTTACAGCAAATAAGTTACGAGATTGCTAAATTGTTAGATTGGTTTATTATGTCACATGTATTGAGGTAGAATGAAAATCATGCCTTTCATACTGTTCATACAGATCAATTCATTACAACAGAATTCACCTCCTGGATCAGAAACCAATGGTTCTCCAGGTACACTTTGTGCCTCACAATCAATCGCTTTTACTTGCTGCATTCACTATAGGGTTAATTGTTTAGTATAAAAGTCCTCATCAGAGGATCAGAGGTGGAGAGCATCAGCAACTTTTAAGTTCATCCGTGTTATTACTTTGAGCCTAGCATGTAAGTACAATTATTGAAGAAACCACAGCAGCATCTCTACTTCCTTAGGAGTTTCTGAGGGTTTGGCATGGTATCAAAAATAGCTGCGTAGTGGAGAGTCTATTGACGGGCTGCTTCATAGCTTGGTATAGAAACACCAATGCCCTTGAACGGAAGATTCTACAAAAATGTAGTAGATATGGCCCAGTCTATCATGAGTAAAGCCCGCCCACCATTGAGCACATCTACACGAAGAGTTCACAAGAAAGCAGTATCCATCTTCAGAAACCCCACCAGGACATGCTCTCTTCTCACCGCTGTGATCAGATAGAAGATATAGGAGCCTCGGGACTCACATCACCAGGTTCAGGAACGGTTACCCCTCAACCATCAGGCTCTTGAACCAGATGTGATAACTTCACCCACCCTATCACTGAACTGTTCCCAAAAACTATGGACTTGCTTGGAAGGACTTTTTAACTCATGTTCTCGATATTTATTGCTTATTTATTTGTTTATTTTCTTTTGTATTTGCGCAGTTGGTTGTCTTTTCCACATTGCTTGTTTGTCAGTCCTGCAGTGTAGTCTTTCATTGATTTTATTGTGTTTCTTGCATTTACTGTGGATGCCCTCAAGAAAACAAGTTGTACATGGTGGCATATACAGGATGTAGTTTGATAGTAAATTTATTTTGAACTTTGAACTGCCTCATGAGATTATTGCTCCATGTGGAACTGGGTGAGAATCCAACAGTCTTTCCACACAATAAGCTTGCGGAGGCACAATAAGCGAGTGTGCAAATGGAGATGAGAAAATGTATCTTTCAGGAGTGCAGTGGTTCACTGCCATCATTTCAGACTGTGACATTCTCATGAAAGGGTGCCATCTTTATGCTTACTTTTCCTTTCAAGATTGTTAAGAAGTAAATATACTCAAATGTGACAAGCAAGGTCTTTGACCGAATAAAGTTGGTCTACTGTTCGCCTCTGTTTTCCAAAATAACTGTTTTAATGTCTCACCCAGGCAGAAAAAAAAGGACATGAAGAAGGAAACACGAAACCAAAGAATTCTGGATAAAAGAGGAGTGTTTTACAGTCCAATAGCAAAATCATTTCAGGCTTTTGCAGCTGTATCTCCATCATTCAACACACTGCTGCTGTTTGTGTGTGGAATATTGTTCTTCCTTTAAATAGGTGTATTTCCCTAGTCTGCAATAATTAACATTAACATTTAAAATCTGCTTATTTAGTAGAAGTGATCCACTCCGTAATGGGAATGGAAATTCTGTAATGCATCGGCTGAGTGTATTGCTGTCTAGTTGCCAAGTGTAATGTTATACAAATATCCAATGGACCTATTGTCCAACACTGGTAGGCATCAACATTTTCCCCTTGTAAACTGAGTGTTATTATAAATTGAGTAATATGGTAACTGTTATTTGTGGTAGCGAGGGAATAATAACTTAAACACACTAAATTATTGCGATACGTGAAAAGAAGCCAAAAATTTGATCATGCTCTTGGTTTTCCACATAAAACTGCAATTTTCGACTAGAATTTTTTTAAAGTCAGTAATAGAAGCTTGTTGGAGGTCTTCAGTGGGATTGCCTAAGTAAATGTAATTGAAAGCTGAGGATATACTGGCAAAATTTAAGCTAAACATAAGCCTGCAGCAGGAATGCCCAGTAATCCATTAACAACGCATAAGAACCAGGACAGAAATGAATATCCAGATTTGAAAGTTGTTGAATAGTTACTGGCCCTGTAGCGCACATTGTGGACAGAAAAGAAACATGTTGTAACTTGGATGATCACTTGGCCTTATGTCGATTGGTGTAAGAGGGTAACTCCCCTTTGTGTTGTACATCACCTACTCACATGATGCAATTTCCAGTGGGAGTCACGCCAGGATTATAAACATGAACACATTCCCTGTAGAGGGATTGCATTCACTGAGATGTACCAGTGGAAGCGTGTAAGTTTCACAGTGACCCACAAGAGATGTCAAACAGGCTCGGAGTCTGTCACTGCAGTACCAACCATGAAAACTGGAATCGATACTTTATTATTATTCAAGGAATGTCCATCAATCACATTATGCAAGTGTTCCAAGCAGTGAGCAACAGGTATGTTAGCTAAAGGATGTGAATGCAACACTGGAGAAGAGGCTAGGGTATCACGTGATCAAGAAATGTAAATAAATGCAGCTTTTCCTTCATCCCATGCTTGTAGTCCACCCACTGAGAGTCCCAAGCAAAATTACTCTAACATTCACACCAGCTGGTATAATTTCCCACACCTCTGGACACATTTATATAGAATATGAGTGTAATCTCCAAAAGTGAGGCAGTCTCACCATTTGGTTCCTTTTTTCATGTATCTTTTCAGACTAGCCTCCTCAATAAGCTGTCATTCAGCATATTCTCTCATAATCGCTTCACAAGCTTAAACTTTATTCTCAGCCAATAGTACCAACAGTGCTTTATATTTTATCCCCAAATATTCTTGCACTGTTTTTAATCAACAAATTGTCATAGTTCTTCCATTTTTGGTTGCATATAATGCTGTTGAGTTATCATATTCCGTCTTTCCATGTCCACCTTTAGCAAACTATGCAGAAGTATCACATCTGCACATCTCATAGAACACAAAATGGTACATCCGGTGAACAGGCCTTTGGCCCACAATACAGTATCTGTGCTGAATACAATGACAAATTAAATTTAATCTTGTCTTTCTGCCCATAATTCATTTCCTCCATTGTCTGGATGCTCATGTGTCTATCTAAAAGTCTCTTAAATGTCACTATTGTATCTGCTCCACCCACTACCTTGGCAGTCCATTCCAGCACCAACCATTCTCGGTGTAACAAAAAACTTGCCTGCAAATCTTCTTTGAAATTGTCTCCCCTCACCTCGTGCATGGCCTCCAGCATTTGACATTTACTATACTTCCATACAGTTCTCCTGGTTGTGTCCTGCTGTAGTAGATGTGGAATGGTACCTAATTTGCGAGACTCTGAAGGAAACACATTGTAGGGAATGATGAACCTATATCAAAGCTTGGGTTTCTTTATAGCCAACTGAGTGATGTATTTCATAGTGGCATTGTTTTTGTTATAACCGCTCAGCTGCACGTTTAACATGCTGTTATAAACATATTCAGTTTTAAATTGTTGCACATACCTTTTTGACAGAAGAATTAACCAATCATCTCTGCATTGGTTGGGAACAGCATTAAATGAATACAAAAATGAAATCCCCGTGATTGTTTCCTGACTGAAGCCAGTGTAAGTTTTCCTCACTATTCCAGATAAGCAGAACAGTAACTGATGCTGGTCATGACAAGCATTGATGAATATGTTAGCAGTCAATCATTCCAGTACTCGGTGAAAGCTAACCACAACAACAAAACTGGTTTCAAAGAAGGCATTCTCATTGAGATCATTCTCATGAGCCTCCTCTGGACCTTTTCTAATGCCAGCACATGCTTTCTTAGATATAGAGCCCAAAACTGCCCACTAGATTACAATTGTGGTCTAACCAATGTCTTATAAATCTTCAGCATTACATCCTTGCTTTTACATTCTAGTCCTCTTGAAATGAATGCTAATATTAAATTTACCTTCCTTGTTACCAACTCAACCTGCAAGTTAACCTTAAGAAATTCCTGCTCAATTATACTGAAATTCCTTTACACCTCTGATTTCTGAATTCTCTTATTTAGAAAACAGTCTTTGCCTTTATTTCTTCTACCAAAGTGCATGACCATATATTTCTCTGCATTGTATTCCATCTGCCTAATCTGTCCAATTCCTTCTGCTGTAAGGGACCGACATAAATGTATATTTCCAATTTAAAAGTAATGACAGTGGTCCTCAGACAAACAAGCAACAGGTCTTCACTCAGCTGGTTGAAGAAATCAGTGATGATTTATTTAAATGTCCTCAGCCTTCTTAAGGTGACACTGCTCTGACATGCCATATGGGGGTTGTTGGTCTCTATACCCAATGCAGAGCACCCAACTACTTCCTTCACTGAACCTCTGCAGAGATGATGGTCTCCCTGTTGCTGCACTTGCTGCTCATCGTTCTTTCTCTCCTCCTCTCTGGACAGCAGACCCTTGTTTTGTCTGCAAGCTAGGTATGCTGAGGATAAAGCAGAAATCCATTAAAACATAAATACACAGCCTATATAAAGTAGGAATACTTTTCTGCAATTATTTCAGCACTGTCCACCGCAGCGAAAATCTCACGCAAGCGCTCCCGGCAGAAACACACGGGGCAAGCTCTCCTGGCAGAAGCACTCTTTCCAGTAACCTTTAAGCTATGAAGCTACCGAATAACACATAAAAATACACAGCCTGTATAAAGTAGAAATAATGTACGGCCAGTGTAGTTTCACTTACTGGAATCGGGAAGACAGTGTTTCCATCAAGGCAGGCAGGTTACCTTCTTCTATGTCTGCCTGCCTCAATGTTAAAGGTTGAGTTTCGTTGTCTGCTGTGGATGATGTGGAAGGCTTGAAAAATGACAGTATGCTTGACTGCTTAGCTTCGCACATTTTTCTATCATACAGTTCTTTGTAAGCACTCAAACCATCCTGCAAACCTGCCGTAAAACTACATACCCTTTCAAAATTTAAGTCATATTTTTCTGCAATCATTGCAACGTTGTCAATCACAGTGAAAATCTCACACAATTGCTTCCCATTCAACTCCTGGACGTCTTCACTTTCAGGCCATTCGCTACTGCGTTCGGCTTCAATTGTTATCTTTTCCTTTTCATCAGCTCTTCATCTCTCAGTTCTTGGTCACGGGATGCCAAAACCTCTTCAACATCATCTTCGTCAACTTCCACAAACCCTTAGCCAAACTCACTATGCCCTTACTTCATTCACCACGATCGAAACGCTTAATTGTGTCTAGTTTTACACTAAGTGTAACACCATTACATGCTCTTTTAGGCTTCTCTGATACCTTAGAACTCATCTTGCTAATAGATGCACAAAATAAATCGACATAAAGCACAGATGCTCACAGGCACGTGTTTAAGCAATGCCGGCTAGAATGCAGTTCTGGGGAGGAACTTGGCTGCTCGACATGCGCTGCCTTTTTTCATAACAGTGAAAACACCTTCAGTTAGCAAAAACAGGTAACTAATGTAGGTCTTCCATAACAACGAGCTGACGTAAAGGGAACATTCGAAAAACGGTGGACATCTGTATCTTACTGGGGAGCATCACACTTCATTGCCCGAGATGGCTACTTTGTCTACATGACATTCTCTTTGGGTTAAATTGGTCTTTTGGCCTTGGTGACTGGGATATGATGTAAACCAGCTCCAGAGTCTGCCACTTACACCATTGCTTGGCTCCATGTGCTTTCTGGTAGCTTGCCAGAGGCTCAGAGGTAAACTGCCCAGGCATAAAGCAGTATCCTCCTCACCCTATCCAATAATCAAACCAGGCACAGCAAGTTCTGCTAAAATGCTCCATAGTCATGCAACCATCTGCAGTCCCATATGTTGGAAGGTGTATGATCACGACATAACTGCTAGGATCTCAGCTGCTGCACACTAGGTTCCTTTCACACGTGAAAAGTGACCATTTGGAGAACACTGCCCAAAACATTCACCGAAAAGTGCCTGTGAGCTACTTGTTGGTCACTAAAGGAAATATGACATCCTATCTCCTTTTTTATAAAGTTTTGAATTTTTTGGGCTTGCTGTAAAATGCAGATTAAATATTGAAATAAATGCACAATCAAACATTGAATGTATGCCTTGAAATGAGATACCAGGTTTCTTTACACCAGTGATCTAATTTCAATGCGTATTAGGCACATTTGATCTCCTGCCAAAGTGTGCGGATTTTTCTGTCGCCCGAAACTGGATAGTGTTCTCAGCTTGCTAATTCTATTTAAACGAAACCCATATCTTAGGCCTCCATCCTGAGGCGTGGAAGTGAGTGGCATATTTAGCCAAGCTGAGCCACAGTGGCTGGTGGATACGTGCCACCAGTATATTAAAGACAATTAAAGTACTTCACAGATCTTGGATAGCAATGGGCTGTCAAAAACATTCAAGATGGTACAAAGAAGGGTTTTCGAATTTGACATATAATATCTAATTATCATTGTTTGGGCTTGCTATAAAGTGCAGATTGAATATTGAAATTAATGCACAATGAAACATTGAATGGATACCTTGAAATGAGATACCAGAACCGTTTTGCTTTGTAGGAGCAATGTCTGGATAAGTTTCTAACTGTTGAGCCTCCAAAGGTAATATGGCTACAGGGACAACACACAAAGCAGATGTGAAGAACAGGCTAGATTATGTGTGACTCTCCCAGTACTTTTTTATGATATTCAGTATTATACTTAAATTTTCCTTAATTAACTTGTGAAGTGATTGAATAATTTCTGCCATTGCACAAAATTTTAACATGCTATGGAGATGCTAACTACTTATATCCCTGATGCTGTGCTGCCTTGGAAATTGCAAGAGTAGTGAGGATATGTTTGAAAATGTTATTTCTTAAAAATGACAGCAGCATTTGGAATTTGTAAATGTGTACTTAATTGTAACCTTTGTGGCATTCCTGTCAGTGATAACCTACTCCTCCACTGATGCAACAGACTGAATTAATATGAAACACTGGCTTCACATTAACTTGTATGTGCTATTCTTGTTGTATAATGCTGTAACAATATGCTGAGAATAGAAAATGTTAGAAATACTCAGCATGCTAGGCAGTATCTGTGGAAAGAGAAGCACAACTAACATTTAGGCTGGAGGCCACTCATCAGATGATAGAAATAGAACCTGTTTGACATTGCAGAGAAGGAAGAGGGGTAGGTGGAAATATACATTCTGTGATTAGCTGATTTGACTGAACACCATAAACTTTGACAGACAGACAGACATACTTTATTGATCCTGAGGGAAATTGGGTTTCGTTACAGTCGCACCAACCAAGAATAGTGTAGAAATATAGCAATATGAAACCATAAATAATTAAATAATAATAAGTAAATAATGCCAAGTGGAAATTAGTCCAGGACCAGCCTATTGGCTCAGCGTGTCTGACACTCTGAGGGAGGAGTTGTAAAGTTTGATGGTCACAGGCAGGAATGACTTCCTATGACGCTCAGTGTTGCATCTCAGTGGAATGAATCTCTGGCTGAATGTACTCCTGTGCCTAACCAGTACATTATGGAGTGGATGGGAGACATTGAACAAGATGGCATGCAACTTGGACAGCATTCTCTTTTCAGACACCACCGTCAGAGAGTCCAGTTCCACCCCCACAACATCACTGGCCTCGCGAATGAGTTTGTTAATTTTGTTGGTGTCTGCTACCCTTAGCCAGCTGCCCCAGCACACAACAGCAAACAAGATAGCACTGGCCACCACAGACTCCCCTTTGGAGCCCCAGTGCTGCTTATGTTGTGGTTTCTCGTGCCCCACAAACGACCAGGAGACGCAGAAGATTTTTCAAGAAGTATTAAACTTTAATTCGCAAATCAAAGCTGAGACAGTCATTGAGCTAGTCGCTGATTGCCCACCGATCCTTGTACATAGCATTTTTTATAGCAATCTCCTGGTTTAGTTGCATTAGCATATCCAATTGGTCTACAGTTGCGTATCACAAGTACATCCGCCACTATTGTTTCTACCCATTGACCTAATCATGTTCTAATCTACATCTCTTAGCTACCTCTCATTAACACACCATTGTCTTCTACATTCAATTGGATACATGCATAGCAAATAGCAAACTCAGACTACATAATCCACATCTCTTAGCTACCGCTCATTAACACACCATTGTCTTCTACATTCTTAAGATTTCATTCTCCTACTGAATTGGATACATGCATAGCAAATAGCAAACTCAGACTACATAGTTTTGGTTACACAGCAAACAATGCAACTTTTATACTCCAATATATCCCCCTTTGAGACCCATAGGGTCTCACACAGAGAACGAAGACTAAGAGTCCGCGCACAAAAGCCCCAATAAACTCAAGCACTTATTCCCAAATCTCGGGTTAAACTATACTTTTCTGCGCCAAGACCTCAAAGTATTCTCTCCCTGTTACCCTGGGCCGCTGAGCCAAAAACCTGTCCCTTTGTACCTGAGACAGGGAAAAAGACTCAGAGGCCCTTACAATCTACTCTCACACTGTCGTTTTGCTCTTGTTCATCCTGCAGGTGTTGTAGGCTGTAACAATACATTTTTGGTGTTTCTTTCTCCACTAAGCTTGAAAACAGCACAGCACAAGCGCACAGCTCAACAATACAATACTGACAGTTATTGCCATTTTAGTCAGCCATGCTCCCCATCCTCCGAGTCTACTTTCTGACCAGTCAAATAACTGATGTCCGAACCCTGCATTCTGTGCGCATACCTCGCACTGTGACAAGACAAAGTCCACTGAAGCCTGTAAATAAGGTGATCAAAAACCATCCTTCTTTATTTTCTTTATCACTTCCCCCCTTGCATAATGGTCAATCCCATGCGCTTCTGAAATCAGAATTGTCAGTAGAGGGATGGGCGCTACCAACAAACCGTCTTCCATGCTCCACAAGCCTTCCGGGTTCTGCTTGGCCCCCCTTCGTCTCCACATTGTCTGTTCTGCCAAAGTTGCCTTACCTTGTATTTCAATTAGGTCCTCTACCTCAGGTTCTGGAGTTAGGCTTACCTGGGGGGCAATGACAGCTGATGTACACCCAGACGCTTTTCTGGCTGCCTCGTCCGCAGCTTGATTTCCCTTTGTTATTACATCGTTTCCCTTTTTATGTGCCTGGCATTTTACTATAGCCAATGCTTTAGGTTTCATTATGGCTTTTATTAAGTCTAGAATTCACTGACAATGTTGTATGGGATCTCCACTACTTTTTTTAAAACCTCTCTGTTTCCACACTGCCCCGAACAAATGGCATACTCCGTGAGCATATACCGAATCAGTATAGATGTCTACTTTCTCACCTTTCATCATTTCACACGCAGCTGTCAAGGCTTTGATTTCCGCTAGTTGGGCGGAACACGGTTGGGGACAGGACTCCATCCTAATAATCTTATAGCTCGACTGATCCTGCTGCACTACTGAGAACCCTGCATGATTTCCATCATAATCCCTATAACAAGAGCCATCTACGAACAGAACCTTTTTATCTGCATCCTCTAGTGGTTCTGACCATAAATCTGCTCTCAATTTGCCATCATCTTCCCTACACAATCATGGGGTTCTCCTTCACAGCCCAAAGGGACAAAATCGGCTATATTACTGGTAGTGCATCTCTGTATAGTTATGTCTGGAAATGTCAATAGCATCTGATACGCTGCTATCCCGGCTGGCGTCAGCACAAGTTTCCCTCTTTCCAGCAATTCTGCTACTTTGTGGTGTGTGTACAGAGTCACAGGATAGCCCAGGGTTACAGATAATGCCTTTTCATATGCATAGTACAGCGCCGCCAATCCCTGATAACAAGGTGGATACCCCTGAGCCACCTCATCTAGTCTCGTACTGTAGTATGCTATCGGCTGCTTTGCTTTTCCTGTGCCTGTCTCTTGTGTTAGAACCGCTGTGACATAACCCTCCTGTCTGTTGGATACATACAAATGAAAAACCTTCTCGTAGTCAGGCAAAGCTAATGCTGGTGCTGACTGCAATTCCTGCTTAATAGTATTGAAAGCTATCTCCGCCTCTTCATTCCACTGTAAGCCGTTCTTCAAATTTGTATGTCCTGCTTCTTTCATTATCTTTCTCAAAGGTGCCACAATCTCAGCATATTCTCCTATCCAATCTGAGCTGTACCCTGCCATTCCCAAAAACATCATCATCTGCCCTACAGTCTGGGGTTTTGGGGCCTTAGTTATTGCCTCAATCTGATCTGGTGCTATCACCTTCATTCCCTTGGATATTACCCTGCCTAAGTATTCCACTTGCTGCGTGCAAAATTGCAGTTTCTTTTTGGATACTTTATGTCCTCCGTGCGCCAGCTTCTCTAACAGAGTTATAGTGTCCTGCTCACACTGTTCCTCGCTGTGGGAGCAAATCAACAGGTCATCCACATACTGTAACAATGTACTTTCCAATGGTATGGCCTCTAGGTCTGCCTTCAACCCCTGATTAAAAACGTGGTGAATGTTTAAACCCTTGCGGCATTCTGGTATAGGTATACTCAGCACCTCTGTAAGTAAATGCAAACAGATACTGACACTGATTGGCCAGAGGAATGCTGAAGAAAGCCGAACACAAATCAATCACTGAAAAGTAACTCGCTTCTGGTGGAACATTAGTCAAAAGCGTGTGTGGGTTGGGAACTACCGCTGGCCAGTCCTCTACCACGTCATTTACCGCTCACAAATCATGCACCAATCTCCACTTAGATTTATCTGCTTTTAAGACCGGCAGCAACGGGGTATTGCATGGACTGTTTGTTCTTTTAAGCACTCCTATTTCAAGCAACCCCTGCACTGTCGACGCTATTCCCTCTTCTGCTTCTGGTCTTAGAGGGTATTGTGGTCTCCTGGGTGGAATTGCTCCCCTTTTCAGCCTTATTTCCACCGGACTAACTGTTTTTATTTTCCCTACGTCCGTGTCATGCTGTGACCACAGAATAGATGGCAACTCATCTAACCTTCTATCTTTCTGCTGGCCTCCTTCCTTTCCCAGCAATGGCATGTGTGGTTGGGGAGTTATTTCGACCTCTCTCACTGGCCCTACCATATCTACACTTACCATTACTTTAATGCAATTGTTGTCTTCTGATATCCACACCTCTGGCGTGATTTTCCTCCACACTGTTACGGTTTCAACACTCTTAACTAAGGGTCCTAAGTCTTTAGACTGATATCCCTTGTTTACCAACAACGTTACGTGGGGCGCAGCCTCCGGTATCCTGTACCATTTTTCTAAAAAGGTGTTCCACTTAACTTGTAAAGCTGACCCTTGCTTTCCAATTATCACAGCCTCCCCTTCCAGGTGCTGTTGGGTACATGCCTCCAGGTGCCATCTCTCCTCTAACTCCCTGTTCTGAGTCTCGTCAAAAATCACTGTACAATGTAGCTCAGATTTGGGCATTACAGCGCTGGGTAATATAGCCTGCACGCCCTTTTTCCATTTTTCCCAGGTTCCCTGAATCTGATCTGCGATGTCTCCTATCCAAAAGACATTAGCCTTCTTGTCTTCTCGCACTATCAATTGAGCCCCTGCTCTTTCCACACTCAGCCCATTTTTGGTGCATTCTAATTTTAATTCCAGTTTCAATAAGGCATCTCTGCCTAACAAATTAATCGGAGTTCCTTTAAATACTAGCACCAGCAAAACAACTCCTTTATTTCCCATTCTCAACTGCACTGGAGCCGTGCACTGTGTCAACTGCGTTTTCCCTGAGAACTGTGGCTGTACACAAGTGTACTCCAGTACAAGTGTACTCCAGTATCTATCATCATTGGTGTCAGTTGCCCTTCTAACATAACCTGAACAATGGGTTCCTCGTCTGCCTCCCTTGTTATCATTGGGTAATGTCCCTTCCCACTCGAGTTCTCGGGGCACCCCTAATACCTCGCATAGGGGTTCACAAGTCCGCTTGGGCCTGTGGGGGCTGGTCCTTGGCTAAACTTTAGTTCCCTTCTTATCGGTTCCTGCTGGTGTGTGACAGGCCATAGTGTAAACGGACAATCTCTTCTCATGTGACCTGGCTGATTACATCCCCAGCACAATCTCTCTACCTCTCTTTCCCCCTGTTTCCTCACTGGTCCCCTCTGCCCATAGCTCCTCTGTCCCCCTCCTTGGGACTTCCAGTCCTATCTGGGCTGTTTGAATTTAGTTTGTTCCTGATAGGGCATTTGTGGGAATGCTCCTCCAAAGACGTTGATTATTGGCATGGGGTTTTCCGGCCCTTGTCTTGCAGTATAATCGGTTCCTCTCCATATAGCGGTGCTTCATCCAGTTCGATGGCTCTACTCGGACTGGTGGTTGCTGGCAGCATCTTTTTGCTTTTCTCTTTTTCCTTCTTTTTGAGTTCTTCGAGCTGCATTTGTATTAACTTTCTTTGCACCTCTTCCTGCTGCTCAGCCAACCTTCGTTTGTCTTTCCGGTATTTCTCAACCACATGGACTACGTGGTCTCTAAATTCTTGTGGGGTCATTGACGTCAGCCCAACCACTTCCTCCGGTTTGGATTTTACTTGCGGAGACATTGCATCCAAAATGCTATGTCGGAACAGTGAGGTGATAAATAAGCTATTTTCCACCTCTTGCTCAGTCTCCAGTCTCCACCTTTTCAACTGGTTTTCTACCTAGGCTGCTGGGTTTTCAGTGTCTCCCAGTGGATCCCCCTTTAAGGCTTTGGGGTCCACTTTGGGTGGATAAAGCTTCCTGAGGGCCTGCAATACCCTCTGCCTCACTCTGTCAAACCTGTCTCCATCAGTTCTCAGGTCGTTCGAGTTTATTATGCCAGCCATTTCCATTAGTTCGTTAAATTTGGAGGTTCCCATCAACCTTATCAATAGTGCCTTCAAATCTCCCTTAGCCAATAATCATCCTGCCGTTTCTTCTTCAAAGGCTCTAATCCATTTCCCTGCTCCTTCATGTAGATTGGGCAGAGTGTTTTTCAGCCCTTCTACGTCCTGGGATCCCCAAGGGATGTACTGCACTTGTCCTGATCCTTTAACTAACAACGGCATCATTCTTCCTCCTTCTTCCCAACTGCCCTGGCTCTCCTCCTCGCCTGACTCCCCATCTGTCTCAGGGTAAGTCTTTACTGCCTCCCACACAAATTTCTCCGGGGTCCTCTTCTTCCCTCAGTCTCTTCCTTTCTGTCTTGCTTCAATACTTGGTTGGCCCCTGGAGTATTTTTCGCATCTCTTCTGGCAATCCCCTCTCAGTAACTTATCTAGCTCTCTCTCTACTTCCGCAAGTCGCTTCCCTACCGCCTCCTTCTGCTCTTCTAGGCTTCTGCCTCCTACCTCTTCCCCACAAATTCTCGCATCCTCTCTCTCTCCACTTAACTCTTGCTCCTCCAATGAGTCACCTTCTCTTTCTTCCTGTCCGTGTCTGTACACCTGTGGCAGGGACTCCTCATGATCCTTACTCGTGCTTGATTCCCTTCTCTCTTGTGTTTCTCCAAGACTCTCATCTCCTATCTTTTTTCCACTTCCTCTTGAATGCCTCAGCTTATCCTGCCCTGATGAGCCACTTTCTTTTCTAGTCTGTTTATTTCTATGGTATAACTGATACTCCTCATACTCCTTTTCCTTTCTCAAGTATTTCATCCGTTCAATCTCTTCTTTCATTTCTCTCTTTGCCTGTTCCACCTTTATCCTTTCTGCCTGTATCTCCTTCCATATCGCCACTTTTTCCTTCTCGTATTGTCTTTTTCCCTCCTCATTATCCCAAACTTGTACTTCTCCCTGCATGTTTACTGCTCCCGTCAGCAGGGGGCACTGCTTAGGGGTTCCTTCCTCATTATAGGGAGGGGGTTTTTCTGTTTCTTTTGCATCCAGGTATGGAGCTGAAGCCAGCTTCTCACTGTACCTTCCTCTCTCTCTCTAACAGGCTGTTTCTCCAGCACCTTAGTGTCTTCCTCGCTTGTAATCAATATTCTACCTGTCCTCCTCAGCCTTTCTCCCTCTGTTCTGAAGAGTTTTAGCACTTCCATTTCTCGTTCTCTTTTTTGCCCTCTTTTCTTAGATTTATCTTTTGGTTTGTAATTTTTAATTAGTGCCTCCATTTCTTCGCACAAGCTTACATCAAACGTTCCTTCTCTTGGCCATTTTGTGACCAAGTTTTTGGTTCTCTTTTCCCATTTTTCTGAAGTTTTTGTGATCTCATATTTATTTACCAGGATTTTTTTGCTCAGAATCTCTACTGCCGTTCCTTTATCTGTCATGTTGTTCTCTCTTTTTAAGGTATTTCAGAGATTCACAGTTTGTTTACAGGATAATATTATTTACTCTAATTCTATGCCTAGTCTATCGTCTATCTACCAGCGCTTTAAACTATGTATCGGATTGTCCTTGTTTCCTATTCTGTTCTGCCCGTACAGACCTCTATTCAGAGCGGTATCCACAGAACTTTCTCTTTGCACCTCATCTATTCAGACCCTTATCTCTTAAGGCGTTATCCACGAGGATTTTCTCTATTTTCCTTTCCCTGCCCATTCAGACCTTCATTTCATATGAAGCGGTATCCACAGGGATTTTCTCTATTTTCCCTTTCCCTGCCTGTTCAGACCTTCATTTCATACGAAGCGCTATCCACAGGGATTTTCCAACACCACGTGGAATTTTTCTTAACTTCTTATTAATTTATTTGTACTTACCCTCACTGCAGTGTTCTTGATCAATCCTCTGAGCCTCCTGTTAACCCCCAATTCTGCCAGATTCTTTGGACCGGAGAGACCCTTCGGCAGTGGTTCCACACTTCTGAGATTCCAAGACCTCCCCAGAACCAACAGAATTCTTAGTCCAAATTGTCGCAAAAAGTGCTTACCTTTTGTTTGGGTGCACCCTTAATTCTGTTAGCCTTGTGGGGGTCCCTAGAGGACTGGGAAGTGTCCCCAATCTGCCGTTTCCTTTCCACGGGTCTCTTTCCGGTCCTGCCACGGTCGCCAATTTTGTTGTGGTTTCTCGTGCCCCACAAACGACCAGGAGACGCAGAAGATTTTTCAAGAAGTATTAAACTTTAATTTGCAAATCAAAGCTGAGACAGTCATTGAGCTAGTCGCTGATTGCCCACCGATCCTTGTACATAGCATTTTTTATAGCCATCTCCTGGTTTAGTTGTATTAGCATATCCAATCGGTCTACAGTTGCGTATCACAAGTACATCCGCCACTATTGTTTCTACCCATTGACTTAATCATGTTCTAATCTACATCTCTTAGCTACCTCTCATTAACACACCATTGTCTTCTACATTCAATTGGATACATGCATAGCAAATAGCAAACTCAGACTACATAGTTTTGGTTACACAGCAAACAATGCAACCTTTATACTCCAATACTTACCACTTGGTCGTGCTTGCTGAGAATGGTGAAAGCTTGTTGATCACAGCTTCTCTGTCTAAAGTTGTGAATAAATAGGAAAAAAATGTTAAGACTTGTGAAATTGAATGTAGCTGACATCTTGAAAATTTACTTTTCAAGATGTCATTTAGCAGAACTTTCAAAGATTCCAGTATTAGAATATAAGTACCAAGTTGAAAATTGCCTCAATATCAAGAAACTCTGGTTGTGCACAAATAATCATTTCTGGCAATCCTGTGCCTAAACTATATTGTCTTTTAATGTTTTTTGTAGCAGGTTATACAATATCTTCTGATTTATCTTCACACCTTCTTGCTTATGCCCATGTTAAACTTAGATACTTTCTTTGAGGTAACATTTTGAGGGTCAGAATAATGCAACATGCAGAAGTGTATCCTCATCTGCGATCCCTTAGAATGGCTGCAAACTAAATTCTACCTAAAACTGTGTTTAATGTGCCAATAATTGCTCTACCTTTTCTCCGATCTATACCACATCTGTGCTTCTATGGCATAAAATTAACAGAAATTTAAGATACAGATTATTTGGTTACAGATTACAGATTATTATTATACAGATTATTATTGTGGATGGGATGAATTATTTATTAATGAGAGACAGAAATTTACAATATATAGCTTCTACAGTAGTATGTATAGGTGAATACATGATAAAGTTCCTATAGAAGAAATAGAAGCAAGGGTAAGGCATTCAGACCTTCTGCTATTCAATAAGATTAATCATTGTTTAAAGCAGTGAGAAGCAATTAAATTCATAATTTTCAGTTTAATGCCTTGAATCTGAATTTTTACTGATAACTCTAGAGTTTTTCTAATTTATAATTGTACATACGTACATGCAGCTCACTAACAAAAAATATCTCCAAGTACTTTGTTTTCTCTAATCTTACAAAAATATAGAAACTTAAGTATAGAAGTAAAACGTCTGAACAGTTACAGAATCAAGTTTTCTAATGAAACATGTATGAACGTACAGAATGTGAAAGTAAATTGAGTTCTTCAAACACTGACTTCATTAATTACATCATTCACATTGACAAAAAGCTGGTACCATTGCCATCTGCTGTGACTAAATCTGGATCAAAATGGAATAAAAACCAGTTTGCTTTCCATAATCATGGTGTTAAACAGATCTTTTTTTATGATGCTTAAGTCACTGTTTTAAAAGCTACAATAATTTTTCTTCTTTGACATGTTGAATTAAGTGGATTTATCACTGCTCCAAGAATTATCCAAGAACAGCTTAATGTCTTCTTATAACTAAATCCTACTTTCTAAGCTTAGATTTGTAGATTTCAAGCTAAATATTTAATTGGATGTACAAAGTAGAAATAAAATAACTATTAGCAATAAACTCATTTATTTAAAACACATTTCATGGAAAAGTAATATCAACAAATTTACAGAGATGGAACTGGCCATAGGGCAAAGAAGGAAAGACCAGAGGGACTGCCCAAAGCTTGGTTAATGAGCTATTATGGAAGAGTTTGGGACAGAGTGTACTGTTGATAAAGTGACTCTCAAGAATGGAGATGAGCAACAGGCCAAAGCAGAAAATTTTGAAGGGAGGTCTTGGCACCGTGGAAGGTTAAAAAGGGTGCTGGAATCCAGAAATTTCTCTCCAAAATACTGTGGAAGCTTTTGGAATTGAACTTAACAGTTTTATTTTGTTATTTGAAGCACAGAGAATTTGGGTCCTTGTATAAGGAATAGAAACAAAGGTAAGTTATTCAGCCATTTCTGTCATTCAATTTGATTATTGCTGTACTTTTTATCTCAATGCCACTTTCTGGTACTATTGCCATATCCCTTGATTCTCTTAACATCCAAAAATCTTTTGACCTCTACCTTGAATATACTCAGCAAATGAGTCTCCACAGGTCCTCTTAAAATATGGCCCAACATACCATTCACCTTAAACAAAAATACTAAATGTTGGAAACACTCAGCAGGTCAAGCGGCGTTTATGGAAAGAGCAACTGAACTAACTTTTCAGGTCAAAGGCCCTTTGTTGCCTTCCTAATTGCTCGCAGTACTTGAATGTCAATTTGCAATGTATTTTTCTTCCTGGGCATCTGGATTCCACTGAAGACAAACACCGTTCAACCTCTCACCATTTCAAAACCTACTTAGTGATTTTGTTTTTCCTACCAAGGTGAATGAGCTCATGTTTTTCCACAGTATATTCCAGCTGCCATGTCTGTGCCCATTTACAGCCTGCCTATACCTCTCAGAAGCCTCTCTGTATCCCCTCAAAACTCCCACTGCTTATATCATCGTGGATATATTACACTCAGTGCTTTCATTCAAATCATTGGCATAAATTGTGAACACCTGGGCCCCATCGTCAATCCCCACAGAACCCCATTGGTCACAACGTCCCAACCTGAAAATGACCCATTTGTTCTTACTCTCTGGTCTGCGTTCTTTAATTAATCCTGAATCTTATATACTCTAGTTTTGTTCAATACCTTCTTCTGTGCACTTTCTTGAAGGGATTAGGAAGGGACAAGACCATGGGGAACACACTCATGGGGTAGTCTCAGGGACTACTACATTGACCATAATGAGGTACTTTGAGAGATTGGTAATGGCCCACATTAGCACTAGCCTCCCAGATCATCTAGGCACCCTCTCAAAATGTGCATATAGGAAAATAGGTCTGTGGAAGACTTCTTGCTCTTCAATCAGTTATGGATTAACTTGGCAGCAAGAATACATGTCACAATGCTATTCAATGATTATAGCTCAACTTTCAACAACACAATGCCTAATAAGCTCATTGCTAAACTCTTGGCCCTTGGCTTTGGGGCCTCCTTCTGCAAATGCTTCTAAGCTTTCTGACTGTCAAACCTCAGTTAGAGTTGGAGGTAATATCTCACTGACACTGATACACCACAGGTTTGTGTATTCAGTCCTCTACTCTACTCCCTATATACCCAAGGCTGTAAACACAACTCTGTCCTCATCAACAGTGCTGCTGTAGGGATGGTCAACAGCTTCAGCTTCCTTGGTATCCATATCACCAGCAACTTCAGCATCCATATCGATGTGCTGATCGAGAAAGTGCTTCAGTGTACAGTACATACATTCTTATACATCTAGGATGATTCAGATTGGCATGAAATTCTATTAAACTTCAACATGGGTTTCATCTCGGTCAGTGATGGCAACTGCTCTGCTCTGAATTGGCAGAACCTTCAAAGAGAGGATAAACATAGGTTAGTCTATCACAGGACGTCGTTGGCTAAGGCACCATGCACAAAGTTTTGGACATCGTGTTACAATTGTACAAAACATTGGTTAGTCCTTACAGGGAGTAATGAGTTCTACTTCTGCCTCCATCTACTTCTCCAGCTGCTCATTCTAAATACCAAATATCATTTTGTGTTGAGAAAAATTACCCTTCAGACCCCTTTAACCACCTTCCCCCTCAACTTAAGCATATCCCTTTCATGCTACCATGGGGAACTGACTCTAGATATCTACGCTTTTCATAATTTTATATACCTCTATCATATCATGTTTCAGATTTCTTTGCTCCTGGGAAAACAGACCCAGCTTATCCAATTTCTCCTTATAATTCAACTCCTTCAATCCAGGCAAAATCTTTGTGATCAGCACAACATTGTGGGCCGAAGGGCCTGTACTGTGCTGTACTATTCTGTGTTCTATGAATATTTCTGCTCCCTTTTCCGAGTTTAATCAGATCCTTTTTGTAGTGTGAACTTTACACAATACTTCAAGTGTGAACTGTAATATGCTGTCCCATCTTTTGTACTCAATACCTCAGCCAATGAAGCCACATTAGCCATAGAGCTTCACCACCCTGCTTACCTACGTCGTCACTTTCAAGGAGTTCTGTACTTCTATCTCAGGGTGTCTCTGTTTAACAGAACTCCCCTTGGCTATACTATTCACAGTGTATGTTCATTCCTTGCTTAATTTCCCAAACTGCATCACTTTGCACTTGTCATTTATGTAGAGATACAGTACGGTAACAGGCCCTTCCAGCCAACAAGCCTGCACCACCCAATTACACCCAACCTGCTAAAGTCTGCATCTTTGGAACATTAGAGGAAACTGTCTGCCGTTTGCTTGCCCACTTGCTCAATGTATATTTTAATTATTATATTCCAGTTCAAGTTCTGATCATTGGATATAGTGTTTGAAATGGAGCAACTGTTCCTCATGTCATATTTACATCCGGTTAATAATATGAGATATTTTAAGTGCATTGCCTGAAATGGTCCAATCCAGGCTCCTCAAACTGAACAATTAATGCAGTCACTTCATGGAACGATGGGTGTTTAAAGAGCCCTCGGTATTTCACTCAGCATGTGTTTAGTTCCACTTCTCCAAAACAGCTAGAGAAAGCATGAATATTGTACAGTAGACTTCAGAGCCAAACAATTGTCTTCTGCACAAATATATGTGTCTTTGCCTGTGGCTTCAGTATTCAATGTGTAAGGTTTCAATGTTTATTACTTAGCTGCATATCCAGAATGGATTCTTCTAACAGTAAGAGAAACCGGAGTCCTGAGAAACCACACATTGCCCAAGGCATCATAAAATGGAACATGTATTAAGATTTCAATAGTTTTCCACAGGGGAAGAATCATAAACAGTTCACCCCCTATGGCCCATCTGTGCCATCTAAAGGAAACAATAAAAAACATGATTTTCAATTTTAAAGTTTCGTAGAATATTTTATGAAACAAGCTATACCAGTAGTGATTTGCTGTCACCTAAAACTTCAGTACCATGAAATTTAAAACCTCCCTCAGACTTACCCTCCTACAACCTTCATGTTATTTTTTCCAAACTTTTAGCATACTAATGCTTTATCATTACTCAATGACTTATCACATCTTTTGCTCTCACTGAATATAGAAATCCCCATTGTTAATCTATGAAACTGTAATTTTGTAATTAAAAAATCTCCTCCCAGTAGGTGGATATTTGGCATATTATGAAATGTGTTATTGGGTGATGCACCATATCGAGTTTCTGTATGTTTTCATATACTGGCTAGAACACAGCAACCATTTTTTTGACAGATCACTGTAGGTATGTTATAAAATAACAAACTGCATTGCTCTTTGTGGGCCATTCTTTGAGAACTAAAATCTCAAATCAGACCGGTGCAAATCTCAAACGAGAGAAAATCTGCAGATGCTGGAAATCTGAGCAGCACACACTCCGAAGGGTTTCAGCCTGAAACGTCGACTGTACTTTTCCCCATAGATGCCGCCTGATCTGCTGAGTTTCTCCAGCATTTTGTGTGTGTTGTGTGGAGCAAATCTGGTTTTTTTTTTGGTTTAATTATAAACTAATCAAAACACTGCTTACATACATTTGAGAGAATCTTCTGAAATGTTATGGCCATTATCCATAGTTAAGAAAAGTGGATTTCTATATGAAAACCAATGACATATCCCTGGTGGTAGCATTCTCTGAGAAAACATTCTACAGTTAATTCACAATTTGACTATGCTTTAAACAACACTCATAAACAGCTAAACTATTTTATTTCTGTGTGTAAAATGGATCCATCACCAATGAAGAAGGTTATTGTTTTGGTTCTCAAACTTATTTATATTTTTGTGTTGTTGGAATATTTGAAAGAGTTAAAGCAATTTGAGGGTTTTTTTGCCTTTTTTTTGCAGACACCTGTAAAATGTTTCTGAGTGCTAGATTTCAGTGTGGCTGTCAAAGTAGTTTATGTGTAACTTTACTGAATTCAGCTGCCTCAGTTAACTGTCATCATTGCTCAGCACTTATGAGAAGCAGACACAAAATATACAACTCAATTTATACTATGTTGTGAAACTACCTGCACATCATCATACATCTTCATTCAATTACAGTAGGAATGTGTTGCGTATTTAAAATTTCAGTAGTATTTGAGCAATATTGTAAATATATTGTTTGATTAAGTGTTTTTGTATGTTTAAATAATTTATTACAGGCTATATGTAAAAATAAGTGAATTGCATACGTCATGATGCTACAAAGTAATATGTGTGTGCCTTGCTTAAGTAAACATGAAGTTAGAATCGTATTTCAGACTCCTATCTTTTCCTTTAATTAGTTTAATGTTATGAAGTTACAAGACATAGCAGTGGTGAGGAGGTATGTTTAAAAGCGAAACCGAGACTGTTACCTACCAGTTACGCTCAGCGACGCACAGGAGTTTGAAAAAGGCACAGGGAGATAAGGCTGAGTTTTTAAAAAAGCAGTGCAGCACGTGCTCATTAAAAAGAAGGCAGAAAACGAAAGAATTCACGGGTTCAGAAACAGTGAGTACTGGGCGATAACCATCATAAAAAAACTAGCTGTAATGGCTGACTACATTGGAAGTATTGATGTGTTTGATTACCCAATAGATAACTGGATTTTATATACTAAATAGATTGAGCAGTATTTTAAAACAAATAGATTAGTCAATGAGAAACAAGTACCAACTTTGCTGAGTGCGTTGAGTTTGAAAGCATACAGTTTGGTTAGGGGTTTGACTGTTCCAACCAAACCAGCCAAACAGAGCTTTGCTAATATTTTGTGGAAGAAATGTAGTAACGTTTAGATCCAAAACTTTTGTTGATTACAGAATACTTTAGGTTTCATAAGCAGAATCAAAAGGAAAGGGAGTTCATTTTAGCGTACATGGCTGAACTGAAAAAGTTATGTGAGTATTGTCATGGGCTTAATGATGCACTGAGATATCATTTATTTTGTGGAATCTTACAAAGAAAGATTCAAAAATGACTCCTAACTGAAGCAGTTGAAATCGCTAATTTAATGGAAACCGCAGGCAGAAATGCAATTGAGTTGAAGTCAGGAATGAAAGTGAGCATTAACAAAATTGCAATGTCTAAACAGAAACCAGCAGGCTGATCAAGTTCAGTTACTGTTGTGGCATGGCTCACATACACAGACCAATGCAGATTTAAAGGTGAAACTTGCAGAAAATGCAACAAATTAGGACACACATACAAAGAGCATGTCAAGAAGATGAAACCAAAAGGTCTGGGCAGGGAAGAGAAAAAATAAAAAGTCAAGTTGAAGTTTAAAAATCTGTACTAATCTGCATGCTGTTGATGAAAAATCTGATAATGATGAGAGTGACATAGTTCTATGTAGCCTTGAGATTTACAATGTGGAAAATTAACAATAGACAACCAAATGCTCACACCAAAATTGAATGGAAATTAATTAAAATGGAATTAGACACTGGCTCAGCTGTTTCAGTCCTTCCACAAAATGAGTTTGAATGGCATGTCAAAGAAACTAAACTGAAGTTTGCAGATATCCTACAATGAACTTATACTGGAGAAAAGGTAATACCTGTGAGAATGTAACAGTGAAACATAACACCCAACAAGGTACACTGAGCTCGCAGTGGTACAAACAGGAGGGTCAGCATTGTGAGGATGTGATTGGCTGAGACAACTACAACTTGATTGGAGATCCAACTACAATTTGCATGCCATGTGCTCTGAAATAGAATCATCTGAAAGCGAATTAGGGAAAGTACTAGATAATGCCCCAGCTGTCTCCATGAACCATTGCCCATCAGAGGCCAAACAGGCATTGGTGCTAACCTCTGTCCTTCTGGTTGGAAAGCACATTAGACCAAGGAAGCACCATACTGCTCAAAGGGATCATGAAAGCAGTGGTCTGACTACAACTGTTTTTGTAGGCAACATACGAGGGGTGATTGATAAGTTTGTGGCCTAAGGTAGAAGCAGATGAGTTATACAGCTCTCGTTACATGCACATGCAGTTCAACTCTTTGAGTGATTATGCTGAAAGTTTGAAGTTAATAACTTATCTCCTTCTACCTTAGGCCACGAACTTATCAATCACCCCTCATATCTGAGAAAGTTTCTGATATGTTAATTAGGCAGTTAGTTGCGAAATGTGGTATGGTTTTAAGATGAAGAGAGTTCAAGGAGCTTCAGGAATGTTCCAGGTATTTGGCTTTTGTGAGTATAATGAACCAAAATCTACTGTGTATGCACTAAGGTTATTGCATGAACTTCAAGTGGCAGAAATAAAAACTGCTTGTAAAAGTGGATGCAAAGACCAAAACCATGGAAAGCCAAAAAGGAAAGAGTCAATGGAGATACAAAACAGAGGATTCATCAGAAGATGTTGTGAATGGTGAAGACAGGAGGAAAGCTCAAATCATAAAGGAAGCAATAGAAGGATTAATAAGAAAATACTCCAGTGAACTAAATGCACCTTCCCAAGATCAAGATGCACATCCTAGCAAGAATAAAAAAGAAATTAAAGAGGACGATAGAAGTGCTGTGGAAACTGGAGAAGATAAATGGGAACAACAACACACACAAAATGCTGGTGGAACACAGCAGGCCAGGCAGCATCTATAGGGAGAAGCGCTGTCGACGTTTCGGGCCGAGACCCTTCATCAGGACTAACCGAAAAGAAAGATAGTAAGATAATCCTTTCGGTTAGTCCTGATGAAGGGTCTCGGCCAGAAACGTCGACAGCGCTTCTCCCTATAGATGCTGCCTGGCCTGCTGTGTTCCACCAGCATTTTGTGTGTGTTGTTGTTTGAATTTCCAGCATCTGCAGATTTCCTCGTGTTTGCAAGATAAATGGGATCTAATTTCTCCAGAAATTAACAAATTCAGAGATAGTCACAAGAAACTAGAAGAAAAAGGAAGGTGAGAAAAAAGGAAGAGAAGCAAGGATTGAAGTATTGTAGATCTGGAGAAAGAAATTGAGAAAAGGAGAAGAATGGTGTCCAGAGCTGTCAGAACCACTTCCTGCAGTCTCAGAGTCAACTCCTACAGCCACCACGGAGGAGGCCCCAGAACCTGAGATTGTTTTCACAGCCACAAGTTTCACTGGCCGAGCAAAATGACCTCCCTTGTCAAGAAAGATGTTATCCCACAAGAGTAAGAAATCCTCCACAGTGATGAAATCTTTAGGCTTGAATGGGACAATTTAAAATTTACTATGCTATGGTTGTATGATATAGTGTACTGTAAGTAGTTCAGATGCATTCACTATTGAGTTGGAGTTCATAGCTAAGCAGGGAGGAATGTTGTGTATTTAATATTTCAGTAGTATTTGAGTAACATTGTAAATATATCATTTGATTAAATGTTCTTATTTGTTTAAATAATTCATTACATGTTATATGTAAGAATAAATGAATTGCATATCTCATGATGCTACCATGAGATATGTGCGCGCCTCACTCAAAGTAAAGGTAAAGTTAAACTCGCAACTCTGGGCTCCTAGTTTATGAGAGTCATAGATTCATAGAGAAGTACAGAACAGAAACAGACCCTTCAGCCCATCTAGTCTATGCCAAAACCTCTTAAACTGCCTACTTCCATTGACCTGCACCAGGACCATAGCCCTCCATACCCCCGCTATCCATGTACATATCCAACCTTTGCTTAAACATCAAAATCAAGCTTGCATGCACCACTTGTGCTGGCAGCTCATTCTACACTATTGTGACCCTCTGAGTGAAGAAGTTTCCCCTTATGTTCCCCTTAAAGTTCTTACCTTTTACCCTTAACCTATGACCTCTGGTTGCAGTCTCATTCAACCTCAGTGAGAAAAATCTGCTCACACTTACCCTATCTATACCCCTCATAATGTTGCATACCTCTAACAAATCTCCTCTCAATCCTCTATGTTCTATGGAATAAAGTCCTAACCTATTCAATATTTCCTTATAACTCAGGTCTTCCAGATCCGGTACATCTTTGTAAATTTTCTCAGAACTCCTTCAATTTCATTTAGATCTTTCCTGTAAGTAGGTAAACTAAACTGCAGACAGTACTCCAAATCAAGCCCCAACAACATCTTATACAACTTCAATATAACATCCCATGTCTTGCGCTCAATTCTTTGATTTATGAAGGCCAAGGTGACTAAAGCTTTCTTTATGATCCTATCTATCTGTGACACCACTTTCACAATTTATGAACCTGGATCCTCATATCCCCTTGTTCTACAACGCTTCTCGGTGCCCTATCTTTCACTGTGTAAAACCTATCCTGGTTGGTCCTTCCGAAGTGCATTATCTCATACTTGTCTGCATTAAATAGATCTGCCATTTTTCAGCCCATTTTTTTCCAGCTGATGCAGATCCATCTGCAAGCCACGATAGCCTTCCTTGCTGACCACTACACCCCCAGTCTTGATGTCATCTGCATATTTGCTGATTCAGTTAACCACATTATCATCAAGATCATTGATATAGAATACAAACAACAATGGACCCAACTCCGATGTTGCAGCACATCAATAGTAACAGTCCTCCAGTCAGAGAGGCAACTGTCTACTACCTCAGTTTGGTTTCTCCCACAAAGCCAATGTCTAATCCAATTTACCACATCACCTTGAATGCTGAGCAACTGAACCTTCTTGACCAACGTCCCATGAGGGACCATGACAAAAGCCTTGCAAAAGCCCAGGTAAACAACATCCACTGCTTTACCTTCATCCACATTCTTGGTAACTTCCACGAATATTTTTTTCTTACAATTACTTTAATGTTTTGAAGTTATAGAGCATAACAGAATAGGGGAGGAGGTTGCCTTGGGGCTTCTAAACCTTATTCTATGCAACCACTTTAGCTCTGAGATTATTACATAGAAAACCGATTTTTAAAAAAATTCTTCCTCACACGTAACAACTGTAAGAGTCTCAGAAGGTTTGTCAGCAAGTCAGCAGCAAACTCTCAAAAGTTTTCTAGTCAGTGACATTGGTGGTTGAAATTTTGCCAGATCTTACTTTACACATGCAAATATCCAAGAAGCTGCACACATGTGCAGCTGGTGACAATGTGCGCATAAATGTAATTCTGCAAGCGCATAAGCCAGTGGTATTTGTGCAAGTACAAAAATTAGTGCAGTTGTGTGACAGGGAAATCCAGATGGGTCATGTACTGACTTGCCAGCAAGTTAGAAATGGCTCGTTTCATTATGTTTCTCACTGTACAACAGCTGGGAGTTGTTCTGTTAGAGCCCAGCACATACAGTCATTATGTTGTTACCAAAATTCACCATACAATTGATAACTGAAATTGCCTTTTTCAATCTAAAAAAAGCTAAACGTAGATTCAATGTGATAAACATTCTAGTACAGCCAATTATCATAAAGCATGCAATACTTTAGGTTTATCTTTGTTATAGCAACATTGGTGTGGTTTAGAACAAGATATCTTGCCCTGACTACTATAGAAATGAATCACATTTCAGGAGAATTATTTCTGCCTAATAATAGTAGAAAATCATACAGAGCAGAACAGAATCTGGATTACATCAAGATTGAATAGTCTTCCAATATGTACATATTCTCATGATATTAATCCTCAGTTTATGGTGCCATTTTATTTGAACAAAAAAGGAATTCATCTTCACCAAAGAACATGGATAAAATCTAAAAAAAATTTGATATCTTCTGTACCAGATGTTACATTTTGTGTTTTTTAGTCTGATTTTCAATTCTGCCTGAATGGATCCTTTCCCTTGTTTTCAGAAGAAATAACTACTTAATTACAGTGTGAAGTAATCCAACTGCAAACAGATCACATTCAATGCCAACAGATTGCCCCCTGGTCTTCCTCCTTAAATCAGCTGTCAAAGTCCATGCTCACATCGCATCCAGTTCACCCGTCACTCAATGCCTGCTGATCTAAAGTAGCTCTCAATTAAGGGATAACTCCACAACAAAATTTTGCTATACATGTTCACTAGTTTTGTGTAGGTTTCTAAATCAAAGTCATTTTGACTCCTCTGAAGTAGAATTGATATATGTTCATGCTTTCTACCCGTGCCCTGACAGGAGACCATATGCACATTGTAACATTGAATGCAGACCTGGTTCGAAGCTGGCATTCAGTGCACACAAAGAATAGGAGAATATGAGTGTCATTTTGGGTATCAGCAGGCTTCACCTTCATTCCCTCGCTGCTGAGCTTGACTTCTTTTGATTATCCAAAATTGAAAGGTAATAGTGAATGGAGGCTCGTGTAGGGAGATGTCCATCATTGTCTACACCATCTGCAACTTATATTCAGGGGGAAATATCAAGATAACTGGAGAATAAAATATAAGAGGAATTAGCTTTGAGTATTCTGTCATCATTCAGTGGCCGAAAGTCCTTTGTAATACACTCTTAGACATATGGAATCATAAAATGATTACCGCACACAGAGGCTATTCCAGCAAATTAATTTCATTTCATAAACTGTCTTGTAGCAGATCATTGTCGGTCAAGCTATTCATAATTATTAGACAACCATTCCACAATTTTGTCTCTTTTAACATACCAGTTTTATTTAAGTTACAAACATGGGCACCACAGTAGCGCAGCGATCAATGCGGCAGTATTATAGCTTGGGGCAATGGAGTTTGGAGTTCATATCTGGAATCACCTGTAAGGATTCTGTACGTTCTCCCTGTGGAATGTGTGGGTTCTTCCCATGTGCTCTGGTTTCCTCTCACAGTCCAAAGGCGTCCCATGTAGGTTAATCAGTCATTGTAATTTGTCCCATGGCTAGGTTAGAGTTAAATCAGGGGTTGCTGGGACGGCACCGCTCAAAGTGCTGGAAAGGCCTTCTCTCCACTGTATCGCTAAATAAATAAATAGATTGATTAGAGCACAAGAATAAAAATATTGTCCGGCTCCATTACCTATTATCCCATGAAGAGACTGAATGCTAATGCATTTATGTATTTTAATAATTAAGTAAATTATCTGTATTTACTTCTAGTATTTGTGCTGCCTAGTGCTAGGTTAGTCCAAATGTTTCTCGATGGTAGGATGATTAGTTCTGAAAGATTTGAGAGCGGTTGCTCCTCATCTCTTGTTGAAAGCAACAAGGAACATCATTCAGACTCTTGATTGTAACAATTATGAGGGGGTTCTTCACATTTTATATAACAACTGTGTCATATTTCAAACCTGGGTGTGGTGTCCTTCATTTTCAGTACCAACATCAAATGGGACAAAATCAATTTTCCTCACAATGTCCTAAAATTATTGAATCTTTGATTCATTGAAAGAAAATTATTATTTACTGTGCTGTGGATAAAGAGTATATGAATAAGATTAATGAAATAGTTTATGAAGAGTTGATACGGTTTAGATGGGCCTCCTTCTATACTTTAGTACCAGAGCAATTAATATCAGTCATAAAGTTTTACCATGACCCGTGGAGTCTCTGCTCTATACTCTAGAGATTTAGAGGCAGACATATAAGTAGAATGTATACAGTGGCATAGTCTTAAAGATCCCCATTTATGAATTATAGTATTTTTGTAGTTATTTTGGTGAAGACTTAATAGATAATTCTGCTTTCAATGCCTTTGAGCAAGTCAAACATGATCTTAAAGTTATGATTAAGATCAACCTGCAGCTCAAGGTTATTCTGTTCGGATTTCCTCACAGGCAATGTCGCAAGTTTACTGCATATGAGGTAACAGTAAAAATATGTTTTTCTGTACTCTTTCAACTTCTTCATACAAGCAAATGGGATTAAGCACAGGTAGATATCATGGTCAGCATGGATGAGATGGGCCAAAGGGCCTGTAAAACTATGATGTTTTTATGAATCTATTGAATTCATGACATTTCAACAGCTTATCAACAAATTTTACATTATGCTATGCAATTTTCCAGATCTTCCAATTAAGTATCATCTCTTCCATCCGCAGACATTGGGATCCAGGATTTTACATGCAACATTTACACTTAATACCACAGAGGATTCTAATCAGTGAACTGTACTAGAAATTCTCCAAAGAATTTCGTTTAGGGAATCAAGTCAAGAATTTAGGATACATTTTTTGGGCAAATTAGTAATGTTCTGAAGAATAAAATGCCTCTAATCTCACATTACATCGTAAATAAATTTTGACTAAATTTGAAATCATTTGAGTAGAGAAAATAGGGCCAGTTCCACAATTTGGGCTGAGATTGACCTGCACACCTGGTGTTCTTCACCATGATCACTCCAGCCAATACTTCAGTCATTAACGTAAATTCAATAATTTCAGCATGGTTTAATGATTATAGTGAAAATTGTTATACCTATTATGAATGGATCCTTTGTGGTGAAAGAATCAGAACTGACATCCGATTTTAGAAGGAGAACCCTGAGAAAATAGTAACATTTGAAACAGGAAAAAATAGTCCAACCGAGTTAGTTTACAACAAGTATGGCAAGTGGAGGCCGATCATGTCAATGCTTCCTCCTTAGTGCATCAGTCATGGGACCAAATGAGAAAAAAAAGTTCTCAGCACTACAGAAGAGCGCCAAGTCAGGGAACATTAATGGGGCCCATGAGGAGCAGCCTACAATAAGCAAACACCAAATACTCAACCCTGAATATGCTTCCACATCTGCAATGCAGCCTGCAAATCACTGGTCCTGCCTCACACTTCTTAAAGCTAAATATTTGTGGAAGCATTTCCAGCTGGACAGCTGCCAAAGGCATAAGTTTTCTTTCACTTGCACAACTCTGGCATGTTTTCTTCCACAGTTCCTGGAATCACTTGCATGCTGCCTGCTCATCTTTTTGCTGACCAGGGACAAAGTAGTGTACTAATTAGATTGCTTTTTAAGCTTCGTCCCAAAACATTCAGGTATTTCTCCTTCTTTGAACCCTGAAGTTATCCTGCTGCCCCCCTCCAGCTGCTGCAAGGAGCAGACCTTTGAATAATTGCTCTGTAGGACACAGTGATAGGGACAAGACTGATAGTTCTATGCTTGATAAGAAGATGAGGGTATACTTTGAATTCCTTACTGGTTGACAGGTAAAATCTCTAGAATTAATTTGAAGTGCATACATAACAGTATGGAAGTCAGATCTGCAATATTACCAACGTCCACATTGTTACAATGGCAAGACTACTGATCTTATGTTTCTTCAGTGGTGTGACTGACTCCATTTTGAAAAGGCTTTTGAAGGGCCCACCTGCCTCCTTTATATCAAGTGTAATGACACATGAATAGCACAATTTTAAGTCCAGATCAGTTGGAATTTGCTCTGATCAGTTCCACAGCTGATGGAACTGACCAGGTCCATCAAAGATAATTTTAAATTATTGCTGGGCATCTCGGAGGAGCAGGCTTACGTATGCACACCATATCATGCTGAGCATGAGTTTTGGGAACGCTCTGCTTCTCTAGATTCATACCCATTCTAACTTTTGAAGTAATCACAGCAAGAATTCAAGTGGTCGCTCTAATATATGTGCTATATGTATTGTAGGTACAACATTAAGAAACTTTTCGATGCTGCAGTAATATAGTTTAGTGGAGAACCCATTAACCTCTCTCTTTGCAGAGCAAGTCACAGAAAGTAAAATGCTGTCCTGACACAATATGCTCCAGATTTTTCTAAATTGTCAGAGAGAGTGGTACCAGCAGGTCCATGATCCCAAATAAAACCAGTGCCAGTGTAGGACATAGTTCAGAAGCCCTGTTTCCTTGAGCAGGTTTGGATACTTGCTGCATACATTAAGATTTTGAGAGAAGAGTGTGGTCAAGGTCTTAATGAGAGATCACCATAGCTGAGGGCACCAAAACAAGAACTGTCAAGATGGTTTTGTAATGCCACAGAATTTTCAATAGCATACAGTGGCATTGTAGATCATTGCTCCATATCACTGCAACAGGCCCAAGCAGTAAGCAGCCGGTTTATCCTGTTGTTTTATTGACCTCTGTGTATGGATTACTCTTCACAAGTCTCACTTCTCAATTTGTCATTTTGACCAATTCAATCCATTACCCGAAAGTTAAAGCTTCTTTTAATGATTTTATCTGTATTCCTGGAGCAGACAGGGTACTTCCTTTGCAGTTTCTTCTCCAAACTTTCAATAATGAAGTTAATGGCAAAGTATTTGATTTAGTCGAAGTCAACCAAGAGAAATTCAGTCCGGAACAAGAGAAAATCTCCAGGTGCTGGAAATAAAAGCAAGACACACAAAATGCTGCAGGAACTCAGCAGGCCAGGCAGCATCCTTAGAGAAAAGTATAGTCGTCATTTCAGGCCAAGACCCTTTGGTAGGACTGGAAAAAAAAAGATGAGTAGATTTAAAAGGTGGAAGGAGGGGAGAGAGAAACACGAGGTGATAGGTGAAACCGGGAGGGGGAGGGATGAAGTAAAGAGCTGGAAATTTGATTGGTGAAAGAGATATAAGGCTGGAGAAGGTGGATTCTGATAGGAGAGGACTGAAAGAAAAGGGGGAGGAGCACCAGAGGGAGACGAAGTGCAGGCAAGGAGATAAGGTGAGAGAGGGAAAAGGAGGCGGAGAATTGTGAAAGGGGTGCCCACTAACTGAAGCTCGAGAAATTGATGTTCATGCCATCAGGTTGGAGGCTACAGAGACGGAATATAAGGTGTTGTTCTTCCAACCTGAGAGTGGCCTCATCGTAATGGCAGAGGAGGCCATGGATTGACATATCAGAATGGGATTGGGAAATGGAATTAAAATGTGTGGCCACTCAGAGATCCTTCTTCTTTTGGCCTGTACTTTTCTGTGTATCTTCAATCATGTGCATGGAGCGATGTCTTCTGAGTTACCTGATTACCATTACATTTATTAAACCACTTCAATTTGCCCTTTCTTTACAAGGTTAAAATAAGGATTCTCATCCAACTGAGCAGTTCCATTGATCTTCACGACCTATAAAAAAACTAATCTTGAAAAGAAAATCCAAATCTTCTGATGATTTTGTTTCAATTTCCTAGTCCCAGTAATTTGTATCAGCAGTAGCCAGGTAATGAGCAATTACACAACATGAAAAGAAACCTTAGAAGCTGAGCACATTTTTCTTTTGGACAAATAATAAAGTTGAAAAGATTTAACTCATTAAATAAAATGAAAGTCAGCAGGAAAATATATTGCTGGAGCCAATATTATTGCTTACTAAAAATGTGTGTTTAACTATTGCAGTTTTGAATCACATCCAGTTAGACCTGCTTTTAAGACTGGCTTCAAAACAGCCATGCTAATTTGGTACAATGCTTAAAAATGCGTAAAAGAATATTCTCATAGCATATATGCTAGAAACAAGGATCAATTCTCAATTGATTACTGGGCAATATTTAGCATAATTTACATTTAAAATCTTCAGTGAGAATGTGGCAGGAGTAGATTGTAATTTGACACATTATTCGACACAATAAACTCATTCGTAAGGCCAGTGATGTTGTGGGGGTGGAACTGGACTCTCTGACAGTGGTGTCAGGAAAGAGGATGCTGTTCAAGTTGCATGCCATCTTGGACAATGACTCCCATCCACTCCATAATGTACTGGTTAGGCACAGGAGTACATTCAGCCAGAGACTCATTCCACTGAGATGCAACACTGAGCGTCGTAGGAAGTCATTCCTGACTGTGGCCATCAAACTTTACAACTCCTCCCTCAGAGAGTCAGACACCCTGAACCAAAAGGCTGGTCCTGGACTTACTTCCACTTGTCATAATTTACTTCTTCTTCTTCTTCTTCTTCTTCTTCTTCTTCTTCTTCTTCTTCTTCTTCTTATTATTATTATTATTATTATCATCATCATCATCATCATCATCATTATTTAATTATTTATGATTTTATATTGCTATATCTCTACACTATTCTTGGTTGGTGTGCATGTAACGAAACCCAATTTCTCTCGGGATCAATAAAGTATGTCTGTCTGTCTGTCTGTATTGAATATGAAAAATCATTGATTTACTTTTAAGAACCATTATTTAAAAATAATTATTTTATTTCTCAATCTTTACGATTGGTAATTCAGAAGTGGTCCTATAAATGTAATGGTGATCAGGTAACTCAGAAGATGCCTCTCCATGCACACTATTGAAGGTACATAAAAAAGTACAGGACCGAATTTGCCTTGGTTAACTTGGGTACACCACTTGACTAAATCAATTACTTTGTTAGTCAGAATAACATTTGTTTGTTTAATACATCTCAGGAAAGCAGCAGTCACACCTAGTAATAGATATGGAGGATAAAGTTTGGGATAAAGTTAAAATGAAAAAAATGTGTGGACCATTGCAGGAGAAAATGCTATTCTTGAGAACAAACACGGAAGCAATGTTTATTTCTGCACTATTACACTGCACTCACCAAGCATACGCACAATTCATTTAGTTCCACAGTCCATGTATGATAAGACCACAAGATATAGGAGCAGAATTAGGCCATTTAACCCATCGAAGCTGCTGCACCATTTCATCATGGCTGATCCAATTTTCCTCCCAGCCCCAATCTCCTGCCTTCTTCCCGTATCCCTTTGTGCCCTGACCTATCAAGAATCTATCAACCTCGACCTTAAATATGCCTAAAGACTTGTTCTCCACAGCTATCTGTAGCAAATAATTCCACAGATTCACCACTCTCTGGCTACAGAAATTCCTCCTCATCTCCATTCTAAAAGGATGACCCTCTATTCAGAGAATGTGTCCTCTCATCTTAGACTCTCTCACCATAGGAAACATTCTCTCCACATCCACTCTATCAAGGCCTTTCACCATTCAATAGGTTTCAATGAGGTCACTACTGATTCTTATGAATTCTCGTGAATACATGCCCAGAGCCATCAAACACCCTTCATATAACAAGCCATTCGATCTTGAAATCATTTTGATGAACCTCTTTTGAAACTTCTCTAGTTTCAGCACATCCTTTCTAAGAGGCCCAAATCTGCTCACCTTTAAGGAATCCTGCACAAGGACTCCTGTACCTTTGTGGCTCAGCTTTTTTTGTATTTTCTCTCCATTTAGAAAGTAGTCAACCCTTTCATTTGTTCTACCAAATGCATGACCATACACTTCCTGACACTGTAATCCATCTGCCATTTCTTTGTCCATTCTCCTAATTTGTCAAGTTTCTGCTGTAGCCTCTCTACTTCCTCAAAACTACCTACCTTTCCATCTATCTTCATATCGTCTACAAACTTTGCAACAAAGCCATCAATTCCATCATCAAATCATTGACATATAACGTAAAGGGAATCTGTCCAAACACAGACCCCTGCGGAACACCACTAGTCATCAGCAGCCAACCAGAAAAGGCTCTCTTTATTCCCACTCTTTGCCTCCTGCCAATCAGTCACAGCTTTATCCATATTAGAATCTTCCCTGTAATACCATGGGCTTGTAGCTTGTTAAGCAGCCTTATGTGTGGCACTTTGTCAAAGGCCTTCTGAAAATACAAGTATAAATCAACTGGTTATCGTTTGTCTATCGTCCTTGTTATTTCTTCAAAGAATTCCAACAGTTTGTCAGACAAGATTTTCCATGGAGGAAACCACGCTGACTACAGCCTATTTTATCATATAGCTCCAAGTACCTTAAGACCTCATTCTTAATAATCGACTCCAACATCTTTCCAACCACTGAAGTCAGAATAATTGGTCTATAGTATCCTCTCTTCCTTCTTGAAGGGTGGAGTGACGTTTGCAATTTTCCAGTCTTCTGAAACCATTCCAGAATCTAGTGATTCTTGAAAGATCATTAATAAAGTCTCCACGATCTCTTCAGCTACCTCTTTCAGAAGCCTGGTGTGTACACCATCTGGTCCAGGTGACTCATCTAGCTCCAGACCTTTCAGTTACCCAAGAACCTTCTCTATATTCATGGCAGCTTCACGCACTTCATGACCCTGACACCTGAAACTTCTGCCATACAGCTAGTGTATTCCACGGTGAAGATTGATGCAAAATAAACATTCAGTTCATCTGCCATTTCATTGTCCCCCACTTCTACCTCTCCAGCAGCATCTTCCAGCAGCCCAATATACACTTTTGCCTCTCTTTTACATTTTATATATCTGAAGAAACTTTTGGTATCCTATTTAATATTATTGGCTAGCTTACTCTCGTTTTCCATCTTTACCTTCTTTATTACTTTTTTGGTTGCCTTCTGTTGGTTTTCAAAAGATTCCCAATCCTCTAACTTCTTACTAATTTTTGTTCTTTATATGCCCTCTTAAAAGTGGTTGGTGGCCAATGGATGAGCCTAATTTCTCTTCGAGCTGGTGTCCCAGAGGCAGAAACAAAACAAGAGAGTGGCAGCTGGTAGTTGTCAGCCTTTGGCCTTTAAAATCTGTGAACCAGGAGACCACATGGGACAGGTTGTTCATCTTCCTTGATGCATAAAGGTGAACCAGGAGACTGGGTCTTTTACTGGATGCTAAATTGTAAATAAATGTTGTCTCACCAGGATCTCAACCATTTTACATTTTATATAATTGACTTATAGTCACATGTATGGTCACTAAATCTATTGATATCATTAAGAAAGTAGGAAGTTAAGACCATAAGACACAGGACCAAAATTCAGCCATTGAGACCAATGAGCCTGCTTTACTGTTTCATCATGGCTCATTTATTAACTCTCTCAACCCTGTTCTCCTACTAGCTATCTGTTTTAAATATACTCAATGACTTGGCCTCCACAGCTGAGAGTGGCAATGAATTCCACAGATCCCCCACCATCTGGCAACAGGAATTCCTTCTCACCTCCATTCAAAATGGATGTCCCTAATTTCTGAGGCTGTGCCAAATGGTTCCAGACTCACCCACTATTGGAGACATTCTCTCCACATTCACGCTACCTAGGCCTTTCAATATTTGATAGATTTCAATTAGATCATCCCTCATTCTTCTAAACTCTAACAAGTACAGGTCCAGAATCATTAAAAGCATCTCATGCATTAACCCTATCATTCTTGTGAACCCCTTCTCGGCGCTCTCCAATGCCAGCACATATTTCTTTGATACCGGGCACAAAACTGCTTCATACTCCAAGTGTGATCTGACCAATACCTTATAAAGTCTCAGTATTATATCCTTGCTCTTATGCACTAATTCTCTCAAAATGAATGCTAACAATGCATTTGCCTTCCTTAGCACCAACTCAACCTGCAATTAACCTTTAGCGAATCCTGCACAAGGAATCTCAAAACTCTTTGCCTGATTTTTGAATTTTCTGACTGTTTAAAAAATGATCTATGGCTTTATTCCTTCTACCAAACTGCCTGACCACACAATTCCCTACACTATATTCTATCTGTCACTTCTTTGCCCATTTTCACAATCTGGCTAAGTCCTTCTGCAGACTCCCTGCTTCCTCAGCACTACCTGTCCCTCCACCTTGCTTTGTATCACCTGAAAACTTAGCCACAAAACCATCAATTCCATCATTGAAATTGTTGATGTATCATGTGAAAAGAAGCAGTCCCAATTCCAGCTCACACATACAAGATAGCATAACAATTCTCCATTGGTTAGTTCCCCCCTTATCTCCAGTTATAACCCAAACATTCCAGCTACAGAATCCCATTACAGCATGAAGTAACAATACAGAGAAGCCATTTTGTTAGCCTGAACAGTTAACACCAGAGTTAATGGTACTGAGAGCCCTACAGTTCTATCTGTGAGATTCCGCTTTGGAAGCAGTTTTCTTAAAAGTAGTTTAACTAATACTTAGGTTGCACATGTGTGTAAAAAAATCAGGATTTTGGCTTTTCACAAGATGGGGGTAGAGGGAGATGGGGGGAAAGGGAGATGAGTGGAAGAAGAAGATGGGGAGAAGGAGACGGGGAGGAGGGAGATGGAGAAAAGAGGGAGACTGGGGAAGAGGGAGATAGGGAGGGGGAGACGGGGAAGAGGGAGACAGAGGTAGAGGGAGACTGGGGAAGAGGGAGATGGGTGGCAGAGGGAGACAGGGATGAGGAGATGAGGGAGAGGGAGATGGAAGGGGAGGAGAACAGTATGGAATTAGACATCAAAGAAATGCTGTTGATTTCCCAGAAAATTCCATATACCTGTAAAGAGTAGCTGACGTGGATTTAACTTTTGCTCAGTTCTGATGAGGACATAGAGTAGTACGAGGGCATGTGGGCCTTACTAAAGCTTTAGAAGCCCTCTCAGTGTGCAGATCCACTTATGGCACTGATACTCCAGAACAGAACATCAACTCCCAAATATATAGTGGAATTCCTCACTGGAGCTTAATTGAATCTCAGAGTTGCATTCTGTATACATACTTAGATAGTAAGTGAATTTCAATCTCTCAACTCTTTGAAGCATTTCACTTTCTGCATATTTAGCAGAAGAATGAAATATTTGGCGATTTTGCCAGTGTAAAACATGCACCAGTACTGTTTATTTTGATTATGGTCTTAAGCCGCACATGAACACTGACACATCTGCCCCTGTGGGCAAAGTGTTGACAGCCACTGTTGTGAGCACATTGATGGGCATTATTCCTAAACCTGTGATTTCATACATGGAAATGTCTTTCATACCATGATATCATTCACTGATGGTTGTTGTTTCTGGAATTTACTGCCATTGGCAGCTAATTATTTTGTCATTTGGTAACATTTGAGGTCAGATGCAAGAGTTAGCCAGTGCATGTAATAATAATAAAAAAATCATTAAAGCATTTTATTGCAGAAAGTTCTAAAGAACTACAAAAGAATGTCAATGCGAGCACAAATTTTCATTAGTTAAAGTCAAATACTTGAATGATTTGTAAGCCTTTCCCTTTTTAAACAGGATAAAGTTATGTGTAACTTCAGTGTCTGTATTCTAAAATAAACCCCTTTAAACAATTTTCAGTAATGTGCAGAACTGTGAGAATGAGTTCATGATTACCATGAATATGTAAAAGGAAAGATTTGGTCTTTATTATATTTCGTTATAAAGGATTGCACAGCCAATAGGCTTGATCAGTCAAGACGCTTGTCAAGAACACAGGCCTTCCCATGTAGATTGTTTTATGATCTGTGCTTGGATTAACTCCGCATTCCATAATAGGAAAATCGGTCCATACTATGGCTTTTCTACAATTCATCTATTCAGTGTGCGTCTGAAGATGGTTGAGTTTGATATGATGAAGATGGTTGAGTTTGATGTAGGTCAATCATCCCATCCTGGGACATTACTACATAAAATTTTCAGGGCAGAGTCATACAGCAGAACAATACACCCCTTGGCCCAGCATGTCCCTGCCAAGCATCATGGCTTACAAGGAAATGGGAAGAGATGGCATAGATGGGGTTGCTCTACTGGGAGCCAGCAGTGACTAAATCGGCATCCTTCTATGCTGTAGCCAACTTCATCAATGACCTTCATCCAAGCTATGATGTTTGCTGGCAATTGCAGAACTTAAATGCCATCCATGATTTCTTTGCTAATCAGGCAGCCCATGCTTGAGGAAGAAAGGCACAGACAACATTCAGGAATGAGTTAATAGAAGGCAAGACGAGTGAATCTGCAGGTGCTGGAAATAAATAAAAAACACAAAATGCTGGCAGAACTCAGCAGGCCAGACAGCATCTATGGGAGGAGGTAGTGACGACGTTTCGGGCCGAAACCCTCCTGTGTGACTCCTGATGAAGGGTTTCGGCCTGAAACGTCGTCACTACCTCCTCCCATAGATGCTGTCTGGCCTGCTGAGTTCTGCCAGCATTTTGTGTTTTTTTTAAAATAGAAGGCAAGTTACACTTGTGCCACAACAATACCAGTGAATGACTTTCTCCAACGAAGACCATCTATACTTACCACTCAGTGGTATTCCAAACAACATCCTGGGAATTTCATTTAACTACTCATTCTTTCCATTATTGTCACAGAGTGAATCTGATGAGTATCATCTATAAAATTCAATGCAAGCTTTCATCCAATCTACCCTGGCAAGTACCCTATATATCCACATCCTGAACCCTAGAAAAGGGCTTCAGGTGTAAGAGAACATGACCACCAATGGGCTTGCCACAAATTCAACAATCATCCTGATGTGAAATATAGTGTAGCTTCTTTGTTTACTGGGACTAAACTCTGGACAATCCCTCTTGCGAAGGACTGCAATGGTTCAAGAAGGCAGTTCATCACTACTTCTCAGCAATGGCAAATAAAAATGGGCAAAAGAAGCTAGGGTATTGACAGCAACACCAGATCTGAAAAATGAATGAATAAAAAGCATGTAAATTGTAATATTTTAACAAAAAAGAATTTAGAAAAAATCTGGTACATATTCTGAACTTATGCAATCGGTTTTCCTGATGAACTCAGCCTGTACTGGATTATGTGAGAAATAAATATCAATTCATCTCTGTCTGATAATGCTCAACGCACAATATTTTAGTGTCTGTTTATTCTGCACTGCCTTCAGAGTTTTGTACATTGATCCAATTGACCTAAGATGAATTTCTAGTTGCTGCATTCTTCTGGATAATTAAATATCTTGCTTGGAATACATTTCACAACAAATGTTCCATCCTTAACCAACCCAATCTGCTGAATTTAAATCAGCAAAGAAGCTAATGTAACAGAAAAACTTGAAACAGTGAAATCTTCGTGACATCTGTGACCTTATTAAGTGAAATTTTTGATTTTTATTGGCAAAAATAATTGCTGCTGCTTCCAAGTGTCATTAGGGTCAGCAAACCGCGGCAGAATCTGTGATGTCTATTGTTAACTTGCAACATCGCTCTCAAATGAGTATGTATTGATTGTTTCCGAGACTTATCCGCTGAGTCCTTGGCCATCTCATCTACTTCTTTTGCACTTGCAATTCACTAGGGGCGATTCCGAATAAGAACCACGAGGCACAGCTGTTGGCAGGATAGGCTGAGACCAGTGTAAGTGAAGATTTTGAGACGAAAGATTGCTGAAAGTTTGAGTAATGACTACTGCAGCTGGGAATGACTTTTTAGAGCTACTTATTTTTCATTCATGCTAGACAGCCTTAGACATGCTTCTAAGTGCCTAGTGAAAGAATGAGATCACCTATTGATTTTTAGCACTCCACAGCTCTCTATATGAAGAGAGAGCTTCTTGGCTGCAGGTATGGTGAATAATTCATGTCATTGTCATGATGCAACCGACATAAAGACAATTAAAGAAAGGATGGGGAGCTGCTGTACCTTCATATGGCTTTGTTGTCCATGTACATGATCAAGACCTTCTTACAGTAAAGCGACACTATCTAACTCCCTTTTGCTCCAAGTTGCTGCTATGCACTCTCTCCAAACATCACAGTTTGGCACGATTCAAGTCTGCCGACCACTTCTCAAAGACTGTCTGGAAGAAATGGAGGAGCCCTGATGAGCTGCTTTTTAAAAACAACAAGGAAAACAATAACCCTTCATTTCCTGCATGCTCCTATTGAATACAAAGCTGTCAAACTACAGACAACTGTTACCCAAAGCCCTCAACCTTAAAAGAGCCCTCAACCTATTCTTCTGCTGTCCTTGCTCTTTACTCTCTTGTAGTCTTCAAAATTATTTTTGAATCCTGTGGTTCCCAGATTACTTGATAGATCAATTTCAAAGGCTACTTGTTCAAGTGCTTTTGATGTCTCAGCTGCTCCAGGTGTGTGCCAAGACCGTGCTGCCATCGTGGCACTCTCTTGTGAATTCATGCTGAACTTGATTGTGCTGCCGTCACTGCCTTTGTTGTTTATCAGAAGATGAAAAAGCCTTCTTTGACACAAGAGAAAATGATTAACCACGTGTTTAAACAAGAGGGGGAAGAAAGAAGGCAAAATAACTCTTGCTGCTAGTTAAGTAAGGAAGGGTGTGAGCAAAATGTTGGTACATGCTCTCTAACACAAGTTGACAAGCAGCTTTAGGCCTTAGACCAACTTTTCATCCATGTGGAAATTAAATAGCAGCACAAATTATTTGTACAAGCAATTTACTGTACAGTGGAAATGTAAACCAGGTCAACTGATAAAGCAAATAAATTGTCATTTTAATTAGCTCAATTTGCCAATTTATTATTAGCAACAATGCTGCTTTAACTGGCCCACATTCAGTTTATCTCATTGTAGTCTGATATACTAAGATTTCAGTTATGCACAGAGGGATTTAAAACAAATGGTGCATAAAGACTGAGAGGGAGAGGGGGCAAATTGAAAGGAATAGCCCCATGGATAATAATAGAGTCAGACATACAAACGTAGACAGGAATCAAGAAATAATGGACATTTGTTGAGACAAAACCATGGACATCTCACAGGGTCAGAGAAGGAATTGAAGTCTCATAATTAGATATTCAAATTTTTTTCTCAGTTTCTTTTTATCCATCCTGGACTGGTTTTATCCACTTTGAGAAGAAGAAAATATCCTACATCTGTATCGGTGGATTGGGAATATTCCAGTGGTCCTTTCAGTTCCTCAGAGAATCAGCGCCCAGGGCAACACACTTATCAAAGTGCCAATACTTGTCTTCAATGTCAAATACACACTACAGGATCCAAAATAAAATATTCCTTTTAATGCCAGGAGTGGAAATACCTTTGTAATCTGCACTTGGTAATTTTGGTGCATGTGTAAGTACATCATTGAGTTTTAGTTGAATTTGTACTAAATAAGTGCAGGCAGCTTCTGCGGCTGTTCTGCAGAATAGGGTGATGCTGAGCAAAGTAGCAGTACAACTATCCCAATCTAGTAGCTTAAGCTGTGCTTTTTTTTTACAGCCTTCAAAATTTGGTTTCTGGTTGTGCTTTAGTGGAAGCTGAGACATCAGTCATCATATTGTGCATCATGGTGACAGGGTCTACTTGTGCTGCTGATCTTGCTTACTAAATGGAGAGATGAGCTCCCCGTTCTTCACAAAGCTCTCTACATATTGAGACTCCTATAAGCTCATTGATACAGATTGGTGAAGTGGGCATTGTTACACTTATTAGTAAAGACAAACGGCATGGGTAAAAACACTCACACATATTTATTCACAGGACACTTCCGTTAAGGCTTCACCTTGACACCTGCTGATAAAAACAGAAGAGGCATTTTATGTTAAAGAAAAACTGTTGCAACTCATTTGTTGTACTTCAAGCACTAAACACAAAGCGTGGTAAAAACACTTTACATAATTATATCATCACGTCAGACCAACCTCTTAAATTGAAACACAATTCAGTGTTGGTGATTGTGAATCATGTACGTTTCTGCTAATTATGTTTCCCTACACAGGTTCCCCCATCCAGAATTCACTGAAACTGACATTACGAGCCTGTCCAGAGCTCAGATGAACCAGCTGGCTCGGGTCCTATGTTCCACGAGTGGAGGAACAGCAAAGGTCCTTGGATCATCCATTGGTGAAGCCAGGGGCATGGTAGCAGAATCCTCCAAATCCTGGTGGGCTAGTTTAAGGATTGGTGTGCAATATGGCGGATGAATGTAGGTCAACAGGCACCCAAGAGTGCTGTACACCTTGATGGGAGGTAGGGATACGTGCAAAGGAATTGAATTTACTAAGCAGGGTGGAATGCTGTAGAGAGTCCCCAGGCAGTCGTGGTGTCAGAAATAAAACAACCTGGCACTTGTAACAGCTGCCGTTTACCAACTCTGCCGTGGACAACTGCAGGTGTAGTTTTGGAGCTGTTCTGAGCCCCAGCAGAACCCACAGGAAATGATCATGCCAACACTCATCCATCGGGAAGCTCTCCAAACAGCCTTTAAGGAGTAGTGAAACCACTTGCATAGGCCATTGGACTGCGAGTGATATGCTGTGGTGTGATGTAGTCTAACACTGAGATTCTGGGCCATCACAGCCCAGAGGTCTGAAAAGAACAGGGGACTGCAGTCAGAGGAAATATCAGATAGGGTGCCAAACTGAACAGCCCAGGTGCTGATGAATGACTGAGCCACATCTACAGCTGTCATTGATGCTAGAGGGACACTCCACTATGGTAAGGAGGTGAAACTGCAAGAGGGGAGAAGAGGACCAACATGATCCACATCGGTATGGTCAAACTGTTGCTCAGGGACCTCAAATGGTGCCAACAGTGCCTGGACATGACAGTTAATTTTTGCCTGCTGGCATTCCATGCAGGCTGCAGTTCAATCACGCATGCCTTTTCTAAGACCATGCCATATAAACTTTAGTGCAACCAGTTTCTGTGAGGCCTTCTGACCTGGTTGCGAGAGGCCATGTTTGGAATCAAAAACAGTTTACAGTTTGCGGGCAATATAGGGCGAGGGCGACCTGTTGAGACATCACACAGGAGAGAAACCCCAGCTTCTCCAAAGTTAATGTCAGCCAACCACAGGCCCGTGACTGCTCTTTGGTAAGCCTGGACCTCTGGATCTGTAACCTGGTCAATTGGCTGCATAGTCAAACCTACGTGTGCGACCTCAACAGCTGGCCATGACAGGCAATCAGCCTCGGCAATATATTTTCCCTTGATAGGTTGTAGATCCGTTGTGAACCAGTTACGTAGGCCAGTTGATGTTGCTGCTGTGCAGACCAAGTGTGCAGAGCTGAGTTACGTGTTTGGATTTGAACGCACTGATGACAAGTATGTTATCCAGGTAAACAAAAAGAAAATCTAAGTCTTTGAATACAGAGTCGATGAGCCGTTGGAAAGTCTGTGCTGCATTTTTTCAGCCCAAGTGGCATGTGCAGAAACTCAAAGAGGCAAAGCGGGGTTATCACAGCTGCTTTGGCAATGTTCTCCAAGCACACAGGCTCCTGATGATAGCCCCTAAATAGATCAACTTTAGAAAAAAATATACTTTCCGGCTAAACAGGCTAAGACTGGGTAATGATCAGTGGTGCTGGCATTGTTCAGGCATTGATAATCTCCACTTGGGCAGCAACCATCACTGGACATAGGACTTAGGACCATGTAGAGGGGCAGAGCCCAGGGACTATTTAACTGGTGTACAATGCCAAGTCTTTCCATGTTTGCAAGCACAATCTTCCTGGTTTTCTCAATCTTTGCCTTCTCATCAACAGTTTATGTTGGCAGCATACTCACTTGAGCACCTCTGTCACACAGGAAACGTTGCCCTGAAAGGGTGTCTGTAATGAACAGTAGATGGCCCTGGCAACTGAAACCCATGGTGTGCACAGACCTCCGATGTCCTGATGTGCTAGCATTGTTGAGGTTGTGAGGTGGTTGGCACTTTCTAGCATTCGTACCAAAGCAAATGCCCAGTGTTGTCTGTTTCGTAGCCATGGGCAATTTCATGTTGGGCCTTGCTGATGGGCTTATTGAAGTAGAGAAAGGAGATGGAATGATGCATCGATACCTAGCTGAGTGTACACTATCAGCCATTTAAGCAATGGCTATGTGAATTGATCAGGCATTTGCTGCTAGAAGAGTTCTTTAGAAATAATACAAGAATGGCAATGTCCCAGGAGAGACAGCATGTGGTCCATTAGCTCTGACAGTTTAGCATCACCGAGGCTGGGTGAAGGGAGAGCAACTGTTTGGCGTGGTTAGACTCCGACAGTCCAAAGGCTGTAAAAGGTGAGTTTTCAGCAAATGGTAGTTAACGAGCTCAGGCAGGTGTTCAAGTAGACTCACCACTTTCGCTGCCGTAGAATTGCTGAGCAATGCTACCACATGGAAATATTTAGTGTTGTCAGTGGCGGTTTCTCGCAATGTGAATTTTGCCTTGGCTTATACAAAGCAAGCAATAGCATCTTGCTCCCAAAACTCCACCAGTTTCTAAGCAACTGCTTTGGCCGACATGTTCAACAACTCTGGATTCGTCCTAGTGCATCGGGGCCACCAATATAAATAGTCATAGAGTCATAGAGAAGTACACCACAAAAACAGGCCCTTCGGCCCATCTAGTCCAGTGCTACTTTGTCTCAATGTAGACATTGCTAACATCATGACTGTTAGTAAAAACTGTAATTATAAAACAGTGACGAATGGTCTTATCAATCAGTAGCTAGAGGCAACCAAAAATGAGCTCTATTTAGGCTAAGGCTTTATAGAAAACATGTGCATTAGTTTGTACAAAGGAAGCATAACACAGCTGAATCTTATTTAAATATGTACCAGTTAAAGTGGTGGAGCCTGTAGATGGTAATACCCTGCTCAATATATCGAAACATTATTTGCCAACAGGCACTCAAGTGAGAGAGTACATGTGGCTACTGTATCAGTTTCATGCTTATACATGGAGTGATCATTAAATATGACTATTTTCTTTATTCACAAAATGTTCATTCACTTCCCAATGAATTACTGCTAAGAATATTCTGTTCTCATAATTTCTTGCTGTTTTAATTGTAATGAAATGCTTTACAAGCCATTCCTCTTCGCATGTAACTGATATTACTACAGCTAAAGAGAGTGTAGAGAAAATTAGGCTTTATGTTTTTATCATTTGTGTTGTGTATGTGGCACTAACTACATTTTTGGATTGGAAGAAAACCTCATGGCAGCTATTTGTGGGTTTGGTGCAACTTTCATCAGTACCCTAATTGCTACCGAGCTGAGAATTTATTTTGACCTTGGCATTATAGTTAAAACGTGTTCCTGTTCTAAATTGATTCGGGGTCCTGATGCTACACTGTCCACTTACCACTGGGGAGCAGCAGCTCATAACCCTAACAAGTTTGAAGTTCTCTAGAACATGTTGAAAGCTCATTTTCCTGAGAGAAAGCTTTGGAATTACCTCAAGGCAACACTTCTGCCCACACACATGGCTCCTACCATCAGTGTCTGTGGATTGTCTGATTGGGGACGTAAGTGAGATTTTAATGAAAATCCTGATTCTGGTTCACATTCTACTGGTTGGAGGCTGGAGACAGTTCTACTGCTAATGTAGGTCACTAAGAACAGAGGAGAATGAAAAAGGCATGACAATACACACAAAATGCTGGAGGAACTCAGCAGGTCAGGCAGCATCCATGGAAATGAATAAACAGTTCCAGGCTGAGACCCTTCTTCAGGACTGAGAAGGAAGGGGGTAGATGCCAGAGTTGGAGGGCAGCAGAGATCACAGAGGGGGAAACAGAGAGAGGGGGTTTCACTGAACTCCTGTTGAAGAAAAGATCTAAACTTCTTCATGGTAGGCATCTGTCAAAGAAACTTCACAGTGGAGCAGCAAATCAGTTCAGTTCTACAACAGCTTCGATATGAAAGAAGGAAGAGAGACACCTTCTCTCGTAGGATAAGCAGGCAACTTGGGGAAAGAAATGTGACATTTGTTTGGAGGCTGAGGACAGTCATAATGAGTTTCATCACATGAACAATTATTGGCTTTAAATATTATAATAAGATCTCCAGATTGGCTAAAGTAATGAAGATAATTTACAAAATCCTCATGACCCTCCTTCCATTTAGAGTAGCTGATCGATCTATCAGTCCACCATAGGGATGTGGGGAAAAATGGGAGCAACCTGCATTGTCACAGAGTGAACAGCATTCTAAGTCAATAATGAACCAGCAAGTGTGAGGAGAAAGATCTGGATCTCCTGGACTAAGTCTGGGAGAAATTAAGAAATACATTATAAATGGAATGCAACTTTTGCAATGTTGAATTTATGGCACCTTGACAGGCTTTCTGCGATTACCCAGGAATAAATCCTGATTCACAGTTCAATCTTCCTAAATACCCTTTACAGTTACTTTTTATCTGCAAGAAGATTTGTCTAACAGAGAGACTGAAACCCCTCCACTCATTAAATATAAGAGCATTAGGCAATATAGGGGTTTCATGGAGCTAACAATGAAGAGGAGAGGTAGCAAGGTCTTTGAGATTCAACCTTTAAAAGATACATGGCTTGGGAGCCCAGCTTGCACACGTGGACTGTAAAGACCGGCTCTAGCCTGTATCGGAATGGTGGAGAAATTGGACAAATCCATTTTGCAGTAACTGTAAAGAAATACTTGACTTCAAATAACTGCTTCATCTCAATTAATAACATCTTCTTTGGCCATATTTTCACCTTTACCAGGTGGTATAGGCATAATGATTCATGTTGATGCCTGTCTTTTATCAAAAAAAAGTTTATTTATCATTCTTTGGCTATTTATCACTCTATGGCCAATACTAACAACTTGGCACAACTGCTGCTTGATGATTTTGATGAATTTGTAAATGGGTTTACCATGGAAAAGATATAGAAGGAAAGTAAATCATGAAGTGTGGTAGAGTGGATATTTGGATCTTTAATATTGTGATGTTGTATTCAGTAATTTTTTTGTAAGTGTACTGCAGTGATAAAACATATTATTGGGCTGGAACAAATTTCTAATGATATGAGTCTCTGCCTTCTGAAAGAAAAGCATTTATTTCTTATTTTTGCTGTATGTCTACTCATAGTTTTCTCACCTTTCTCTCCTTATATCTGCCTTACCTGAGCTTGACCTCACCATGTTATGATCCACCACGGTACAAATTTGAATACTGCTGTTCCAGACACTAGACAGATTAAGAAAATAAATCCAGCAGTTACTTAAATGCTGAATACTGATTGGAAAATATTCTTAAAATCAATGGATTTCCATTTAAAATACAGGTAGACCTTCTGTAATCCAGCACCATTGGTACCTGAGGAGTGCCAGATTAGTGAAAATGCCGAATTACAGAAGGATCACATCAAGCAATAGCTAACCCCCCTCATCATACCTTTAAAATATCATGTAAGTCAGTAGATGTTAGATAATAATGAAACAGAAGTATTAAATGAGTATCAAGTGAAATCTTAAGTAATATACTCTACAGGCACAGATAAAATAAAGGGTACAGGTAAATGTACAGGAATTAACTTATACAGAACAGTTGAGCACTTCCGCTTCTAAAGTGAGACGTTTAATATACCTTCAGGCAAAGTTATATGTCTGCAAGTGTGGGGTTGTCAGGATCATCAACACCTTCATCTTGAAAAATGAGTGAAGCGTCAGGAACTGGGCCTGAAACTGGCACTACAGTTTCTTCAAAAACTGTTGATGATGGTGGCAGCACATCTGGGTGAGCAGAAGCAGGAGTCAGAGAAAGGTGGTCTTCTATACGCCACATTTCACGTGACCACCAGGCGGCCGGGGATTTGGCTCTGGGCTCTTTCCTCTTCACTCGCAGTTACTGAGGGAATCCTCGTTAGTTTCTTTTCCTTCACTTAGTAATATACTTAAATTCAGTGGGTTGCCACGTCTGATCTGAGGTCGTAGGCAGAAGAAAACGGAGCGCCGGCCGGGCGACGCCGGAGGGCAGTGTGCGACTGCCGGCAGGCGGCCGAGAAGGTGGACCGACCCAACGCGTGCCAGCTCCCCCGCCGCTGGCGGATGGAACAGGCGGGTGCCGGGCAGCCGTGCCTAACGCAAATGATATTAATAAATGCAGAAAACAAGCAGGAATCACCTGGCTGTGCTTACAAGAGCGTGGCAACATGTGAACAGATCTAGCGCAACCAAAACAATGCACAACAGATTGGTTCGGTGGCCCGGAAAATTTGAAATTACAGTTGCGCAGAAAATTTGAAATCAGTGCCGTACTATCGAAGGAACTGGATTACAGGTAGTCGGATTGGTGAAGGTTGACCCGTAGTAGAATACATTATTGTCAGTGGTCAAAGACAGAACTGGGCTGTCTGTGAGCAACACCAATTTCAAATTGATCAACATTGCAGTCTGTTTCAGGGTGCCATTATATCGAGAATGCACTTTTAACAAAGGGGAAAATTTAAAATCATGGCAATCATAATAATAGCTTTAGGGTTTTTTAGCCAGACTGTGCATTTTTAGTTAGTCAATTAGATTCTATAAGATACATATGATTATAAATCAAATTCATAAGCATGTATCCATACACAGTTGCTGCTTCTTACTACTCATGAGATACAGAGGTTTCTGTATTAAGTTTCAATGTCCTGTCCTCTTTTTCCAACAAATATTGATATTGTTCTGTGCTGCTGATTCATTGTATTTCCAAGGCTTTACAGTTGTTCTCCTGTCCCTAATCCTGTTTTGTTCTTCATTTCCCTGATATTATTTACTCCTGTGCTCCTATGTTCATTTATTTACCTACCCACCCAGCTGACTACCTACCTATCTATCTACTTATTTCAATCTACCACACCTCAACACTTTCCAAAGCTCTCCTGCATTTCATTTCTCTCATAGTCTGCTCTGCTCCCTGGTTTCCATTGCATTCTCCTCTCTTCCATCTTCTAAGGCTCTCCACCCTAACCCCTCAGTGAACTCTGCTCCTGCACATTGTGGTTTACCACTTCCTGTTTCCAAAATACTATGCTCTTCAAATTGGAGAGGGACCATGACAGTTGTAGAACTGCATCGATGGTTTATATTAAAGACATAAGCCTACTGGAATTCATTTATAACAGCTTGCATTCATTTGCAGGGTTTAATATAAAATTTCCCAACTCCCTTTTGTTAACGTAAAGATGAAGGGATTAGGTATGGGTCAACAAATGAAGAGGCAATAGGTGAAAGGGGCTGGATTTGGGTTGTGGAATTTAATGTTTATGGAAGTCTGTGGATGGGTGAATGGCCTCGGGGCCAGTGGGTTTTGGAGATAAAGGCATGGAGGGGAGTTATAGTATTAGAGGGAGCATGGTGGCTGGTGTTTCTGTTCGATGGTTATGAAGACATTAAGTAGGTTTGCCTCAAGCACGGGGAATAGAGGGGGATAGGGTAGAGGAATGACATGTTAGTAGGAGTCAGTGCTGGAAAGGGATTATCTCTCCAAGAGAACTACTCAGATATATCTTCCATGTTCAAAGCAAAATTCTGAAACATTTAGAGTGAAGATACTACTGTGCAAAACAGCTTAATAAAACAAACAATTCATAAGAATTCATAAGATTCTTCTCCTCACCTGTCCATCTTCTCCTTCTGGATCCCCTCCTCCCCCTTCTGGTTTCCTTACTTACATGGTCTATCCTATCAAATTCCTCCTTCTTTAGCCCTTTACCTCTTTCCACCTATCTCCTCCAGGCTTCTTACTTCATCCCCACCCCACCCTTACCTTGTCTCACCTATCACCTGCCAGCTTGTACTCCTCCCCCTTCCCCTGCCTTCTTATCCTGGCTTCTGCTCCTTTCCTTTCCTATCCTGATGAAGGGTCTCAGCCTAAAACTTTGACTGTTTATTCACCTTTATAGACATTGCTTGACTTGCTGAGTTCATTCAGCAGTTTGAGCACGTTGCTTTCAACTCCCAGCATCCGTAGGATCTCATACAGTATGTAAATAATTCTGGTGGTGCTGATACAATTACTATGCAATAAGAGCAGGATGGAATTAAGATAAGTGGGTTATTTTCACAATCAGGTGTTACTTGTGACTCTCTTGCTGCTGCATTGAGACTTTTTGTGGCCTGGATCAGTGGTTTAACAACTTTCTTTTCAGGAGACTGGTTTAAACGAAGAATTGACTCATGCAATCAAACAACAAAATCCTTAGTCTGCAGGCTAGCGCTTATTTTAAGGAGTAGAGATTATGATCCATTTTATAACACCTGTGACCCACCCAGGAAATGTGGACCCCCTCTGAAAACCAATTTGTCATTAATGTACAATAGAAGGACTTCGTGACCTTCGTTGGGGAACTACACCAAAATCAGGTTGGAAAATTGCAGCTGCTGACCTGTACAGAGAAACCAAGTTCAGAATTTGGGATAAACTTGTTGGATGAAATAATGTACTGGTAGCCATAGTGGGCACTTTAGTTTACCACCTACATTGACAATTAAATGTTGAACGCTAGGGCCGAACAGTCAACCGTAGTCATGGAGTCAGAGAGCACTATAGTGCAGAAACAGGCTCTTCAGCCTATCAGGATCATGTTGACCTGTTTCTCTGCCTAGCTCCATTTAGTCCCTTAGTATCCCTTCTCATCCACTACTTGTTCAAACTTCTCTTAAATGTTGCAGTCAAACCCACATCCACCACTTCTGCTGGCGGCTCCTTCCACACTCTCACCACCGTCTGAGTGAAGACGTCCCCCGAAATATTTCAGCTTTTACCCTAAACTTATGACCTCTAGTTCTAGCCTCACCCAACCTCAGGTGAGAAAGTTTGCATGTATTTACCCGATCTATACCTCTGATCGTGTCCAATGTTTTACCAATTAAGTACTGGAGATACATCAGAGGTTAGAAGCTCTTCATTTGACCTATGCATGCCTACTTACTGCACTATTGGATCTGAGTTCAGTAACTGGATGAGAAATAAGAAGCTAGCCCTCTAGTGTGTATCTTGATCGAAATTATGGTAGCGATGAGCTGAAATTTTGTTTGGTTAGCCTTTAATTTTCATGCACTTGATTGGAAAGGTTAAAAAAAATACATGCCTCCTAGCCCATATGGCATCAAGATTCTTTTGAACTTTTTTATAAAAAGAGAGGGGAGTAAACACTGTGGGGTTATCAATTCCTTTTCAGTTTAAAGTTGTTTTACATTTACAGATGTTGCCTTGTAGATCTGATAAAGTTACAGTGGTGGGTAAAGAACAGCTCCCAGGAAATTCTGGCCTTTAATTTTAGTTGCATGCTCTTTTATAGCAACATTTATACTTTCTTGAGTCCTTACTTGGGTGCATTCTTAAGGTAACTTCATGACCCTGACCTCTGGCAAGAGACCCACTCCTCAGGGAGTGCCTTATGGAAATTTAGGCAGAATGCCATTATTTTCCACCAATTAAAATGCATGATTGAAAATTATGCACATTGCATATCTGAGTTTCAGATTTGCATTCCCAGTATGCAAAGGCCTCTGCTACAAGCACACATTCCCAAAATTACCCTGGCTGTGTAAACCACTGATAAATAATATTGTGCAGTGGAAGCATAGCCAAAGGCAGCAGATGCTATATTTTGGCAATAGGACAAATTTTAGAGCAGATATTATTTCCTGCATGCTTTGTTTTTTCTTCTGTTTTATTTATATTTGAATATGGTTTCCAGTTGTTCTTTGGCCATAAATTAATCAACAATTGTCTCACTTGGGGTTTTGCAGATAAATGGATAATTTGCAGGATGAGCTTTAATCTTGGAGCTTGTATAAAGAGAAGGCAGAGCTGTTTGGTTGAATGTTTGAGACAGCATCAAAACTAACACAAGGTTGCAAATACAGATAAATTGAACAAATTCCAAGTAGTTCAATGTTCTCATTATCAAAATCATCCATTTTCTTTACTTCATGATACCCAGATAGATTTCAGAAGAACCAATATTTTGATTTTTTAAACACTGTATTTTGTTTAGAATACTTTTTGTTTTACAACCTCACGTACAATACCGGCAAGTTTACAACCTTTGAGATTTTGACTATAAGCTGATGGGACTGCAGGGGTTTCTTCCAACTTAGCGGATCAGATTATACTAAAATTCCTCTTCTCTAACTTCACATTTGTAACTCTCTTTGGGCCTTATCTTTCTTCCCTTCTTCCAAATTTAATTATTTCCTTCTTTCATCTTCATTCTTTTGTTCACTCCATTTCTATTAACAGTTGACAGCAATTCCCTATGATCCAATAAACTTGAAACTAACCTCCCACTGGAACTTTTTTGTCTCTTTGAAATCAGACACTTTACTGATGTAATACTTTATGATACTCCATTTAGAATTTGTATTTGATTTATGAGCGTACACATGGCTTAAAACTACATGAACCCGGTGATGATTTTCAAAAAAAATTTTGTGAGAAGGGAACCTCTTGTGATGACAGCACTGAACTGTTCCTAAGACATCAGAGTATGTTTTTATGTGCTGCAATTTCCAGAGGTTCCCACTATTAAACAATTATTTGTTTGTGATTAAAGCTGCAGGCGGGTATGGAGAGACTACTCAGATTCATTTATTTATCACACATCTATCAAAACATAGAGTTTAATGCATTGCCTACAATAACAACTTAAGGATGTGCTGGGGATAGCTTGTAAGTGTCGTTGCACATTCCATTACCAACATAATATGCCCACAATGCCCAGCAGAACATCACAGAATACAACAAGCAAGAAAACAACAAAAGTAAAAACTAGCTCTTTACCTCCCTCCGACCCACCACAGACAGTCCTCCAACCCCAGGTGTCCAGGCCTCCAGCAGACTCACAGACCCATAGACCTAGGACTCCAATCCTTGGGCTTTGACTTCCGGAAGTCTGATTGACCTACAGGCTTTGATCTTCAGTATCGACTGCAAGACTAATTGATGATGCATCTCCAAACTCCAGGCCTCAAACTCTGGATTCACTGCCGAGGAAAATGTGCAGCCAACTCCTGCTGCACACCATGATTCTACAAATAACGGTTGATAGCTGGAGAAAGCTCACAGTAAATCTTCAGTCTTAAATTCTGAAGGAAATTCATAGATTTCAACAATGTGGGAAAGTTCAGAATCACCTTTTTCAGCTGGTGTAAGTCCTGTATGTGGTCTGCTTTTAACTCACTTAGGTCGCCAAGGCAGTTCAAGGTGGGTTAAATGTGCTGTAAATTGCACTATGTTTCTGTTTTATTTTGCCTTGTGCATAGTGAGAATACACATCCAGATGAACGAGAGCCTGATATTGATGGTAAAATTACATTCTGATAATGTCAATTGATCATTCATGCCACTTTAACTGCAGGTCCAACCAAGAACCTATCTGCATCTGCATTACAGAGGCCCAGCCCAATTCATTTTGCTAACACTTCAAAGCCTCGTAAGAACACACCAACTCTCCCGCTCAATAATATTGTCTTTCACCATCCAAGTTGAAGTCTTTTCCATTATTCCCTTCATTCAGCTTGCTGGGAAATGCCTTCTGTGTTCATGTAATAGTGTTATTTCTATGCATGGATCATTGTGTGAACCACCAGCAATCCAATGTGACCTAGGCGTTAGAATCTTCAGGCTCTCGTGTTCCGACAGCGTAGACCGACAGTCACCTGACTCAGCCCCATAACTCCTGATTCGCACCCGCAGTTATTGCTGAACTAATTTGACCAATGAAATTGTGAATTGAAACAGAGTGAGACCCCCCCCCCCCTCAAAGAATCATCATTTTGTTAGACTCCACAGAAAACTGCACACCATTGGAGCCAGAGTTCAAATACCACAGTCTAATAAATGAGAAACCAATGCAGATTATATTGTTACTGGGCTCTAATCTCCAATTTCTCACTCTTACAACTTTATCAAGGCACCTTCACAACAACCATTGAGTTTAAGAGGACAGTGCACCTACATATTCTCAGGATCATTTTCCTCTGGGCAAAGGCAGAGTTAGAATTGACCTGATTCACTTTAAGCAAGCACTTACAGCATAAATCAGATTCACAAGTGATAGCTTAGTTCAGTGTCAATATAAAGTAACCAAATATCACCACTTTGGTTGAACTTTTTTTGGCTAATTTTAGGTTTCAATCCCTTCTCTGAATAAAGCATAGTACACCAGCCTCTGTTAGAAGATAAGTCTGTGTTCCTAGAATTGATGGAGCACGGCCTAGTTAATGTGTTCATGCCGTGTGGTGCCAATGCTTGTCAAATGTATATTGTCTTGTTCATGGTAAACAAAATCTGTTTCTAATGCTCAAAAAGCAAAGGTGATTCCTGAGCTTTTGAAATATGTAGTTGTTTATATTTAGTTGTATCCCATTGCCTTCTGCTTGTTTCATAAATTGCTATTGAACTGTGGGACAATTTTATCTGCTTATTTCTTGTCTTTCAGGATCCAATGCAGCTACCGTGGTTAGTAAGGGTATTGTGGATGTTTTGGTTCTTGTTGACATGCTCCCCATCTATTGAAAGAGGAATATGTCATGGATGACTGATGAGACCTCTGTGCAATTCATGTCACCACAAATAACATCAGATTTTGTAGCCATCATCTGCAAAAGCAAAATGATTTCTGAATATGTCATGGCAATTTGACATCTGTTTCATGAATACTTTAATGTATTCCTGACAAGCACAAGGTTAAATAAGACAATATAAAATTATTTTGATAATTGTAGTTGTGTTACTTTCCTCTGTTATATACTTTTATACATATTCATTTACTATTTTACTTTAGTTGGCACTCCAGGTTTTGTCTGGAACAATTTTCTTTAATGTTCTAAGCCATGAAAGTCTTTTTTGTACAATAAATATTACATTTTCAGATATAGAAACATTATCTGTGACATTTGTTTCAGCCAAGCATTGATACTGCTTGGTTGCAATGAACTACTTGCTGCTCCAAGGAGAACATTGTGTCAGTGCATGCACACGGTTAAAGTTTACACTCAGCATTCAGAGAAAAGCTGGGCAGCATCTTGGTTCACATGAACATTAGGTCATACTGTGGAGTGAGCAGGAGCACAGTGGATATTTTTGTGCAGCTTTAAATCCACACTGGAAATAGATCCCATTTGTGTGAAGCACAAACAGTATTATTTATATTGCCTAATTGAATCATTGTTTTTGAGGCGAGATAAAGCCCAGCCTTCATGCTATTGGCGTGAAGTGCCAAGCGAAGGGCATGAAATTTTGCATAAATGACTTAGACACTTTTCAATCTGCTCATAACTGATTTTTGCCATGAAGTGTGTGACTGTAGTTGAGTAACTTACTCTAGTCTAAAATAATCTTCCTCCATGCAAACATTTGACAGTAAATGCTAAGCTTTTTCACAACGGATTTGAGCCCAGTTCTGTTTTCTCCTCATTGAAATTTTCTTTAATGGGTTCTTTGTGGCCCCATGTAAAATAAGCAGCAGTGACAGGTGCCCTCAATGTAATCACAGACTCAGTGAGTCACTCATGGTAGGATATTGTAATGCTCAAAGTTGTTTTGACAATGGTCATATCACAGTTAAATGATCCACCTAATGGTCTCTCGGAGCTGATATTCATTTGTTTGAGGATAAGAATCAGGAAGCCACCCATCTCAAAGTTCAAAGTAGATTTTATTTTCCAAATACATATATGTCACCCTATACAACCCTGAGGTTCATTTTCTTGTGGGCATACTCAATAAATCTATAGAATAATAACCATAACAGAATCAATGAAAGACCCTCCCCCCCGCCCCCCCAACTAGGGCATTCGACCAGACTGTAGAAGACAGCAAACTATTCAAATACAAAAAGAGGAAATTATAATGATTTATAAATAAGCAATAAATGTCAAGAAGATGAGATGAAGAGTCCTTGAAAGTGAATGCATAGGTTGTGGGAACATTTTAATGATGGGGCAAGTGAAGTTGAGTAAAGTTATCCCCTTTAGTTTAAGAGCTTGATAGTTGAGGAGTAAAAACTGCTCCTAAGCCTCGTAGTGTGAGTCCTGAGGCTCTTGTACCATCTTTCTGATTGCAGTGGTAAGAAGAGAGTATGCCCTGTGTGGTGGGGGTCCCTGATGATGGATACTGATTTCTTGCAACAGCATTTCATGTAGATGTGCTCAATTGTTGGGAGGCCTTTACCTGTGATGGAGAGGGCCATATTCACTACTTTTTTTTAGGTTTTTCCATTAAAGGGCACTGGTGTTTCCATACCAGTCTGATGCACCCAGTCAATATACTTTCCACTATACATCTATAGAAGTCTGTCAAAGTTTTAGATGTCCTGCTGAATCTTCAAAAACTAAGGAAGTTGAGGTGCTTTCTTCATAATTGCACTACATGCTGGGCCCAGGACCGGCCTTGTGCTTTTTGAAGTAATCACCAGCTATTTATTGGTGCACTATCCTACAGATGCTAGAAATTTAAAACAAAAGCAGAAGGTGTTAGATGCATTCAGCAGAGCAGTCATCATCTAAGGGAAACAAGTCAACATTTCTGGTCAAAGATCCTTTGTCAGGACTGGAGAATTGAGAAGCCAAGTGCAAAACTAAGTTGCGACAGGAGCAGATGAGGAAAGAACAGATGGAATATTTGTGATGGGATGCAGACCAAAGTCAGTTCATAGTTTGAACAACATTGAGTAACATGATCTTAGAGCATTGCTCAATCCATTTTTGGAACTTAATTCTGGTGGTGTAATCACATTCCCATTTCCCCCCAACTTCCTTGTGAATTTCCAGAAATATCATATACTCTTTGCAATTGAAGTTTTGGCTGGTCTCTTGTGACCTTGGAATGCTGGGTAATTGCTGTGTTCTTGTCGCTATTTTGCATCAATGGAGCCTCACCTATAGACCCTGCACACCCACACAACAAACTGCCTTTGATTTTAAATTTATTTCCAAAGATTTAGTGCAGTTTTGCAATCTTGCCCACCAGTGGAGATGACCTTGTTACTTAGACTTTGTTTTGAACTTCTCAGTTAGGAATTAGCATGTACATGATTAGCAAATTATTAATGTAACCTCAATATAATTTTGTATCTTGGCTCTAGATATTACATGTGGGAAATTGACTAATGGCTGCAGCTGGAGTGGAATAAGAACTCATATTAAAGCACATGGACACAAATTCATACCTCATTCTCCCTGTCATATCCGTCCACTTCTCCACCCCCCCCACCACACACACATCCTCAAAACCACAATTCCTGCACTGTGTAAACAGTTGTCCTCCACAGTACCCCACATACAGATCAAGCCTATAAAACTATTTTCAAAATAGTTATTTGCTTCAAACACCCCATAGAAGAAATTAACGTGATTTAGAGGACATGCAGATTGAAAGGGAGTTCTTCTGAATGGATCGGCTTTGCTCCATTCATATCAATATTTTATCTTAACTGGATTATTCTACTTTGTTCTACATTGTAACTTTCTGAGTCCTCCTACAGTATGTGTTTTTTGTTCCATCTCTGTGGTGCTGAGGGAAGAATAACGTGCAGCTGGTAGTGTTGCTGCCTTGCAGGTCTCGTCTGCTGTGTTTAATTCTGACCTTACTGTAGAGTCTGCTGACTCTTCCTGTGACTGCCAACTGGGTCTCCTCTGGGTGCCCCTTTCCCTCTCAGAGGCAGAAGATGCATGGATTTGTAGGCAAACTGGCTACTGCAAATTTCTATTACTGTAGGTGGGCGGTAGGAGAATCAGGAGTAACTAATGGACATATGAGAAAGGATAAATTACAAGAAAATATGTAGGGAGATGGAAGTTGTGGGATCGGTCTGAGAGCTGGCAAAGATTCAATAGAACAGATGGCTTCCTTCTACACTATAAGAAAATATAACAATATCATCCTGATTGCAAGGATATCTCAACAATATCTTGTTCTGACAAAATGTCTTTGACGGAATTGATTGCACTGTTTTTTACTTTCTCCATAAAAGCTGCCTGGTCTGCTGAGTATTTGCAGATGTTCTTTTTCTTGTTAATTGGTATCCCATGCAGCATTTTATTCATAGGGTCTAGAAGATATTTGGGACTGACTTGGTGTTGGCAGCAGCACTACATACTATGACACTATCTGTCCATCTACAAGTTGCATGCCAACTTTGTCCTTGCCATATGATCACATAGCTTAGCCAACTTTGGGGGCCACCACAAATGGGATTGCCCATTCATTATGTTGTACCTCCACCAACAGCCTGCTCTTTTCTAACTTGTGTCATCTGCCTTCTTCTGCAGTTTAAGGGCATAAGGAATCAACTCATCTGATATTCAGATTATGGCTGATTATGACTTCAGCTCCACTTTTCTTCACAAACTCTTTTTCCCTTTCTTCCCTTAATTTCTAAAAATCTCTTGGTTACTGCCAGTCATTGAGCTTCCATAACCTCTAGGATAGAGATATCCCCAGATTAACCACCCTCCGCATAATAAAAAAAATCCTTATTTCTGTCAGCTTCTCTTTTTAAGATAGTGACTCTTGGTTTAAGACAAACCAGACAGGGAAATATTCCCACATCTACTCTGACAAACCTCAAACTTTTATGTATTTTAATACAATCACTTTTTTCATTCTTCTAAACGAGTGCAAGCTTTACCTGCTGAACTTCTCTTTGTATGACCATCCTGCCACTTCAGGACAAACCTTTGCTGCACTGTCTCTGTCACAGAGACCAGATCCTTTGGCAAGGAGACCAGTTATGTACATAGTTGTCAGGTTGGGTCAGGTTACAGTAGGACTCAAGTGCAGACCAATGAATGCTCTTTTACCAGGATTTATTAGGGAACACAAGGGCAACAGTCTTTCAAAAACAGGAGGCAGACACAAATCCAGAATGGCTGGTGGAGGTCTTAACTAGGAAAGGCAGTCCAGCGAGGGCAGACAATCCAGAGCACACAGGCAAAAATCAATTGGCAGCAGTCACAATGGCAGGCTAGACCGACTCAGGTCAGAGCTGGGACAAACTGGCTGAGAATGTGAGTCAAGGTAGGGTTTAAATGGACCGGGTAATGAGTGAAAACAGAAACAGGTGGGTGCTAGTGAGGAGATAAGTGGGTAATTGGCGAAAGTCCAATAAGGAAAGGGGCTGGGTCAAAACCCACATGGCCAGATGAAAGAAGGCAGAAATTAAGGGCTGTCGTGGCCTTCGACCCAGTGTTCAGGCCGGATCCTTAACAATAGTATTTAAACTGAGCGCTAATGCATCAAGTTACTACCATGTGTTAACACTGTTCTTCAAGTACCTTTGCACTATATGCATTGCATCTATGACTTACTTCCACGGGAATGGTTGAGCACAACGATTCTCTGCAGAACTGCCATCCACAACTTGCTCAGTTCAGCGGATAGAGTATCCTCAATGTGTACTTCCCTATTCTACCTCTTATTTGGCTCTATAACTTTAAATCTGATCCAAGCATTCTGTAACTCTGCCCTTTCATGCTTTCAAAATAGGTCTGCTTCTGTTATGAATAATTACTGAAATAAACATATTGAATATAAACTGAATAGTATTAGCATTTCATGTTCAAGAAAGCATTTCACTTATTCCAAATCATTTGGAAATAACTTACTCCAGCCCAAGGCCAATTGTTAGATAAATTAATGAAGTCTCAGTTGTTCATGAAGTCTGAAAAAGAAGTCCAGGCTGCTAATTTTGTGGAGTTTACACATCCTCCTCTGTGACTAGGTTGGCTTCTTCTGGGTGGTCCAATATCTTCCCACATCCCAATGTCAGAATCAAGTTTATTATCATTGATATATGTCATGAAATTTGTTGTTTTGTGGTAGCACTACAGCTGTAGGGCATAAAAATTACTACAAGTCACAATCAGACAAACACCCTAAAGGACAGACGAAGAAAAGCAAGCTGGTGAGCATAAGTTTATGGACTGTTCAGAAATCTGTTGGCAGATGGGAAGAAACAGTTCCTAAAGCAATGAGTGTGGGTCTTCAGGCTCTTGTACCTCCAGCCCAATGTTAGTGATAAGAAAAGCATGCCCCAAATGGTGAGGGGTTTTGATGATGTGTGCTTCTTGAAGCATTGTCTTCTGAAGATTTAGGTAGGTAGATAAAAGTAGTTTAATAGACAATTATAAATTTCCCCCACAGTGTATATGAGTGGCAAAATCTGAAGAGAATATGAGGAGAGTAGAGCAAATGGGATTCATGGCAGAATAGTATACAATGGGTGATTGATGATCAGTGCAGAATTAGTGGACCAAAGAGCTTAATTCCACGCTACATCTCTCTTTATGAGGTCATTCTAAGAAATACAGAATATGACATTATAATAACAGCTCAGGATTACTGCAGAATATCTCATTAGTTATTGATGGTCCTGGGTTTATGTTATCATCAGGTTATTTGAAGGAAGGGGCTCCTTTCAGGTTGAGTTTAGCTATTGTTTTTGCACTTTTACAGTATTACAATGTAAAGTTAAAGAAGTGCAGAAGTACACAGAACTGAAATGACCTCCTTCAGCCTATGTCATCCTTGCTGATAATGACGCCTGTCTATATGATTCCCATTTGGCACCCTCAGCTCAGCACTCCCCTGTGCCTTTCCTATCCAAGTAGCTTTCAAATTATGTAATTGTACCAGCCTACCTCCTGCTTTCTTTGGCAGTTTGTTCCAGATATTCAACACCATCTGTGTGAAAAAATACCCTTAGATAAAAAGTGAATATTATGTTAGCAGGAAAGAACTGTTGGATGCTCTGAGCTTGGTCTGTCATTTGCATTTATGTGTTTTCTTGGAAGCATCGTACCATAACACCAAATCATACAGACTCATCAGTGATAAGGAGTTTTAAAATTCCAGATAACCAGATGGTTTGTTCGATTAGAGCAGAAGGAAGCTGTCTTTGTCAAATAGTGTCATGCTGTAATTCAGCCTCAAATCTCAAACAAATTGTAGGGAGACCAAAGGTCAAAGAGAAATGAGATAGCTACAACTGCATGCTGAAAAGGCATTGATGTGGAAATTTATTGAGATGCCACATTTGCAAAAACAACTTAGAGGGTGACTCAATTTCTGCTTGCATTTTTGTCCAAGGAGTTACATTGTTCAGACACCACTCCATTAAATGAGTAGAAGATCAGGAAAATTGTCAGGTGGAAAGAAACCAGTCAACTATTTGAACTTGCACTGCATGTTTTTGAATGGACTCCCCATTCCTGATTAAGTTACTGTGCAGTTGGAATATGCAGCTGAATTTTAATATCCATACCACTTTCCATATTCTGCAGCAGAGGAAAATTTCTGGAGCACGTTTATGAATCATTAAAAGACTACTCATGGATATTGGGAGAAGCATGAGCTCTAAGTGGAAAGTTGGTGTAAGATGCATGATAAATGTGGATCAAGAAGTAAATCATAATGAACATTCCTCTCCTTTGAGTCACTGTAGAGACACTCTGAAAACTGATATGGTACATATTGGGAGCATGACATTATGTTATTCAATTCACATATTCTATTTGTTTGGCAACTTACTGGTCCACATTTTGGCAGGAATCTCACTAAAGCTCACTGCAAATAAGGATGTGAGGTTTGAGGCAAATATATCTCAATTTTTTCCTCTCATTGAGTGTAACCCCACCTCTGACAGTGCAATCAAAGTAGAAAAGCCCTTCCTGGGCAGAGTGCATTAGCAAGGAATGAGGACCTAGTGAGGAGCAAACTATAAACAGCAGAGACTCTGCAGATGCTGAAAACCCAGAGTTCCACACACAGAATGCTGGAGGAACTCGGCAGGTTGGGCAGCATCGAAGAAAATGAATAAACAGATGACATTTTGAGCTGAGACCCTTCATCGGGACTGGAAAGGAAGGGGAAGGACACCAGAATAAAAAGGTGAGTGGGAGTGAAAGGAGGACTGATAGGTGAAACCAGGTGGTTGGAAAGGGTAAAGGGCTGGAGGAGACGGAATCTAGTAAAGAGGAAAGTGGCCCATGGGAGAAATGGAAGAAGGAGGGGCTCTGGGGGAGGTGATAGGCAGGTGAGCAGACGAGGCAAGAGGTCGAAATCAGGAATAGAAGTAGAGGGAAGGGGAGGGGAGAAAGAAAATAATTACTGTAAGGAGAAATCAATATTCATGCTATCGGATATGAGGAACAGTTTTCATATGCCAAATGTTACTACCAGTGGACATGATAGAAAGGGACGACCAGTCAGGGGAGCCCAAGGGACTGCCTTAATTTGAAGCAACAAATAGTCTTCTGGAGGAACTCAGAACTCAGGGGTTGAGCAATTGAACAGGGTGGGGGTGGGGAATTAATTATCAATGCTTTATGTCAATTTTTAAAAATTTAGAGATACTGTGTGGTACAGGCCATTCTGGCCCTTTGGGCTGTGCCATCCAGCAACCCACCAGTTTAAACAAACCTAATCAAGGGAAAGTTTACAATGACGTATTAACCTACTGAGCAGTACATTTTTAGATTGTGGGAGGAAACCCATGCACACATGGAAAGGAATATACAAACTTGCTTAGCGAAGTTCAGAATTGAACTTCTGAACTCTGACGCCCCAAGCTGTAATGGTGTCACGCTAACAACTATGTTACCATAGACCATGAAAATAACAATCGCTTCTCTCTGCAGCTACTACTCAACCTGCTGAGCTCCTCCAACAGGTGCTTACTGCTGCTGATGAGGGAGATTCACTGCCCCACCAATATTTTTAAGCAGCAATTAGAGGAGGAGAAGTCAATGGGAATTTTAGTGGATGAGAAATTTATATAGAAGTATGTTAATTTCATTATTGACTGTCCCTAATCAACTCAACCTGTGGAATAGAGCTACACAGCATGTTTCCATGCTAGGCCATTCAAATGCTTGTCTAGACTCTTCTTAATTGTTATTCATGACTTTGCCTCATCCATCTCTCAGGCAGTGTTTTTCAGGTGTTTGCTATTATCTAGGTAAATAAAGATCCCCCTCAGGCCTCCTGTAAACTTTATACCCCTTTCCCTCTTGGATCCAATTTACCAACTTGTCTCACATCTCATGTGCCCTAATCTCCTGCATCAATCTTCCATATGGGACACTGTCAAAAGGCTTACTGAAGTCCAGGGAAGTCACAACTACTGCTATATGCTCATCAATGCATTTTGGAAAATACTTCCAGAATTTCATTCTGGTTGGTGGATCAGGATCTGCCCTCGACAAAGCAACGCTGGTTATCTCTGATCAGCTCTTGGCTTTCCAAATGATAATTTCTCTGCTACTGATGGTGCGCTCATAGGTTTCCGATTCTTTGATTATCAGGCTCCTTTCCTGCTGCCTTTCTTGAAAAGGAAGGCCATATTTACCATCCAATAATAGAATAAAATGATGGCAAGTTGCTAGAAAACTGACATGATATTGTTGCATCCTTCTGAGCTGTAGAGTCATAGAGCATTACAGCACAGAGACAGACCCAATGGGCCCATTTAGTGCATGTCAAATTGTTATTCTGCTAAGTCCCATCAACCTGCACCCAGACCACAGTCCTTCATACAACTCCCATCTATGTACTTATCCAAACTTCTCTTAAATATTGCCATCAAACCCTTATCATCCACTTCTGCTAGCAGCTGTTTCCACATTCAACCATCTTCTGACTGAAAAAGTTCCCTCTCAAATTCTTCTTAAATATTTCACCTTTCACCCTTAATCTATAACCTCTAGTTCTAGTCTCACCCAATCTCAGTGAAAAATCCTGCTTGCATTTATCCTATCTATACCCCCCATATTTTAGTATACCTCTACCAAATCTCCCCTCATTCTCCTATGTTCCAGCGAATAAAGTCCTAATCTATTCAACTTTTCCCTGTAACCCAGCTCCTCAAGTCTTGGCAACATCCTTATAAATTTTCTCTGTACTCTTTCAATCTTATTGATATATTTCCTATAGGTAGATGATCAGAATTGCACAAAATTTGGTAAATTTGGCCTCTTATACAACTTTAACTTAACATCCCAACTCCTGTACTCAGTACTTTGATTTATGAAAACCAATGTGCCAAAAGCTGTCTTTATGACCCAATCTACCTGTGACAGCACTTCCAAGGACTTATGGATCTGTATTGCTGGATCCCTTGTTTTACCACATTCTTCAATGCCCTGTGTAAGTCTTATCCTAGTTTGTCTTCCCACAGTATAGCACCTTGTACTTGTCTGAATTAAATTGTATTTGCCATTTTTCAGCCCATTTTTCCAGCTTGTCATGAGCCTGCTACAAGCTTTGCTAGCCTTTCTCACTGTTCATTATGCCCACAACCTTGACGCCATCCACAGATTTGCTGATTCAGTTTACCAGATTGTCTGTACGCTTTTAAATCTAGCATTTTACTCTCCACAAGTACCGTAACTGTCCCATGATCTCAAGGTCTGCACAGTGTCCTAACAGGTCCTGCTCACTTTGTAAATCTGGTGGTTAAGTTCCACAAACAACTGTCTCTATGAACTCAAGCTTCGCAGAAAGTCCCAACAGGCCTTGTCTGATTTTTAAATCTTAAGTGTTGCTCTCGACAAGTACAAACATGAAAAAATCTGCAGATGCTGTAAATCCAAGCAACATACATAAAATGCTAGCGGAACTCAGCAGGTCAAGCAGCATCTATGGAAAGGAATAAACAGTCGACATTTCGGGCTGAGGCCCATCACCAGGATTCGCCACAAGTAGTTTGGTTGTAAGCTAACAATAATACCATCCATATCATTAGTCTGGGGAGTTGCAGGCAAACAAAAAAAAATGACAAGGGTTTGGAATAGACTGCTCGATCACTTACATACAAGTTGCCCGATACAGGTTGCTGAAGCAGTCAATCATAGCCTTTTTGGAAATGGTTAAATGGATGAGAGAGAAAAGTTCACAAGTGCAAGGAACTGGGATTAATTGGAATGTCCTTCAAAAGGGCTGGAAGTTGAATGTGCTATACTGTTCCATGATTCAAGTTTAAATCCAAAGACACTGGCACGAGGCTCATACCTTAGTGCTGCACTGATAGAGTGCTATATTCGATGCACCATCAGTAACTCTCTCTGAGACGTAAAGGCAAAATATCAGCTTTTATTGACTGGAAGAAAGAACAAGCAGTGGTTGACCACCATACTACATCCTGGAGACAGAGAGGCCGGGCTCAGACCTCAATCGCCTTTATACCGGGGTCTGTGGGAGGAGCCACAGGAGCAGTCAGCAGGGGTCTGTGGGAGGAGCCTCAGGAGCAGTCCAGACAGGTATATGTAGTTCACCACAATATTACTGGAGAAATCTCCTTTCTCCTGAATGTAAAAGATCCCATGCACCATTTAAAAACAAAACTACAGCAGTTCCCTCCAGGGTCTGGCCTTTATTTCTCAATCTCCAGGATTAAATCTGATTATGTTAACCAGAAAAATCCTTTAAAACCTATAATGTGCTTTCTGATCTCTCTAAATTGTGAAACATCAAAAAAATGCAAGTTCTTCCTTGATGTAAACTTAGCATGAGAGAGCTTTGCTTTGTGATATAGCTTTAAATATTGGAGACTATAAATGTATAATCATTGTACCTTATACATTTAAGGAAATACTTTGAAAAGTTCCAATGTTCAATTAAATTGTCCAAGATACCTCATGATTTATTTTAAATAAGTAGCTTCAGTAAATCCTTAAAGGTGTCTTGTCCGTCTGTAACTTCTTTTCTGAAACACATGCTAAAACATTTGAGAATTCTGGACTGCTGAAGTGTCATTCATTGATGCCTGAAAATTATGTCTAACTTTGATGATGAGAAATTCCTGTTCATAACCATCCATTAAGAAAATAAATATACTGATTTTATCACAGGAAATAGGTAGGTGGCAACATGTGGGAAATTCAACAGCTACTCTAAACCACAGGCTCAGTTTCATCCTTGACATTGAGATAATCATATTCAAGGTGAAAACACAGTTAATGCTGAACTTGCAATGAATAGTTTTGTATTGATCCCTGCTACACTCATTTGTTGCTACAAATCTCTGAGTTGGTTAATTGATTTTACAGCACATATTTCTCTTAAACACATTTTTGCATTATTTTATATCAATGAAATAAATGCAATGACAGCACTTAGCTATTTGTATTAACTAGATTTCATCCCTACACTCTGTTTCTATGCTGACCTTTTATTAAATAAAGATGCCGTATATGACGTGAACACTGCATCATTTCTTTCTTTAATAAAAGGGAGAGATCATGGGAAATGACAAAATTACACTGAGTAAAATTCATGAAGGATGATAATGCTGGTGCTTTATAAGTTGCGTTGTTCATTAGTCTAGGGAGAATGGATTGAATATTCTTCAATGAGAGTTAGTGAGTTTGAACACCAGACGAGGCAGCCCAATTATCAATGGTTCATCTCCATGATAGTGGCTACCAGCCCACACAGGAGTGTGTATCAAAAAAGTTAAGCAAACCTGCTATACCAAAGAATGTTGTAATTTACAAACGTGGAACTGTGCTACTTCCCACACCGGTGAAGTGTCTCATGCTCTTGCTTAATTAAACAGACATGGATACACAGGCTGTAATCTGGTACAAATAATATTATGAATTATAGGCAAAAAATAAGAGTATCTTAAACTTGAATTTAACAAATAGCTTTGAATGATTCTTTGATATTTTTTATTAGTCATTTTACTTCAATGCAATAGCAAGCCAGTGCCAATGAGCAACGCGACCGATGGTGATGTCCTGCAGACAGTTCACAAAATTACTTCCTGTACTTCATCTTTCAAATATGATTCTATTGCTAAGCTGTGTGCAATTGAAACCTGTGAGTTACATTTTGATGGTGTGTTTTTCAGCTGGCACCTTGCTGTCTCCAGTGGAGTTCAGTGAGTTTGGGAGTGAAGTGTACGGCCTGGAGGCCTGGAAGCCTGGACGTGGGGCATGAGCCCATTACTGCTCTCCGACTGAGGCATCGAGCAAGGTTGAAGTCAATGAAGATGAGAGTGGAAGACGAGTGGTTGTTCGGTGATGTCTGCCTGCAGTTATCTGGTCTTTCTCTCCCTCTAGCTGCTGCTGTTGAAGGAACGTGCAGGAGTTCTGGGATCCGTGCTGCAAGGATCGATCGGTGAGGCTGTGGACTCGTTTCGGGCGATTTTGAGGTTGATGTTGTATGTGTTTCTGCATTCTGATTACTCTCTTTTTTTGCTGTTTCTGAGAGGCTTGATCGATGCCAAATGGGACACTTTGGTGAAGAATTGCACTGCGGCCCATAGTCAGCTAGCGATGCGGTGCTAAACCGAACAATCTAAATACTGTAGGACTCCTGGTTTGATGCTTGTTATTTATGTGTTGTTCACTCGCTTTTTGCTGTTGGTGCAATTTGTCCTTTTTTCACCTGTCAGGCGTTTGATGTTTTCGTGAATGGGTTCCATTGTGTTTCTTGGTTTCGTGGCTACTTGCAGGAGGATGAGCCTCAGGGTTGTATTCTGTGTATGTATTTTGATAATAAATGCACTTAGAATTTTTTTAAACTTTTCTATGCTCAGATGCTGACAACAAAACCACTACACATCCCCACCACTCCCCCAGCCCCTGTCACCAGACCCTGCTGACAAGGCTAATTTCATGACAAAATGTCATTCTGTCTCATCCTTGAAACTTTTTTTATTGAAAACTGTGCCCATCTAACCCACAGCTCCATGTTTCCATCCTCATAATTTTAATCCCCATTTAAACACTAAAATGGCCACTATCTGTGTTGGAAACTACATCCTCAGTGTTGGTGATTTTGATGCAGGTTCCTTCTTGAATTTCCTTGGCTTATCTGTGTCAGCATCAAGTCCTGAATGAACCATGCATTCCTTATTGATGCAGCCAAAACTTTCTCTATTCAAAAATCACAAACAATTTTAATTATCATATAGGCTTGTTATGGTCCGGTCCGGAGACCACATGCCAGGTCTTGATCCGGTCCGTGGACTCCGGACTCCGGATCTTGTAGCCATCCCTCCTGTCACCCTTAAGCCAAATAGAATCATCTTGGCTTAAGAAGGTGCACCTGTTGCCTATCAGCTGGCAGGTGGATATAAGGGACTCTGGGACTGAGCCTAGTTGGTGGTTTGTATGAGCTGGTTTGTTGGATTGGCTCTGTTGTTCTGGTTGTCCTGGCTTGGAGGGCCCATGGCTTCATCCCCAAGTTCTGTGAGTCAGCCTGGACCAAGTTCCCTCCTGATCTCTTGCCTCTGTTGGGTAGCAGGCTGGACTGCTGTTGCCAGGTGGGGGTATGCTGTCCCCTTCCTACCCCTCACCTCTGATGGGTTGTGCTTGCTACCTGTCCATGTGTCCTGTGTCTTGCCTGGGCCACTGTGTTCCTGCCTGGGAGGTGGCCCTGCCCAGGAATGTGTGACCCACCCTGAGGTCTCTGCCCCTTCCTACCCCTTACTCCCTATGGGTTGTGCCTGCAACTGCCCAGGAGTTATGTGGCTGCCCAGGGGGCTCTCCTGCCTAGCCATGGACTCCAAGACCCTGCCTAGCCACAAACTCTCTCTGAACTGTAGGATTACCAAGCATGCCCTGGTCTCCCCATCTCTTTCTATCCTTTAGTTATTCCTGTCCTGCCCCTAGAACTTCAGTGCCTGCATCCTGCACTTGGGTCCAGTCTCCTGTCCCCTTGTGACAATGCTGCACAAATAAAATTTGCAAGAATAATCTTGAGTGGAAGAAAAATGTGACTTTGTGACCCTATACAGTACCAACTTGATCTTTGAATCTTTGTCCTCTGAGTATAGGCTAAATAAACAAAAATGGTGAGGTGGAGCTCAGGAAAAAGATCATGAACCTTGTGTTATGGTATCAGAACAACGATTTAGCTCTTAACATCATCAAGATGAAAGAACTAGTTATTGACCTAAGGAGCTGAGGTGAACACAACTCCATCTTCATCAGTAATGCTGGTGCAAAGCAAGTTGAGAGCTTCAGGTTCCTAGATATCCCTATCACCAACACCACTACCTGATTTCACCTGAAAATGCAACTATGTAGAAATCTCAGATTCCTAAGCAGTGACTTGGCATATGCACGAGGATTCTCTTGAACTTTACAGATGCTCTTTGGAAAGTATCCTGACAATTTGCTTCTCAACTTGATATGTAAGTTCTCTGCTCTGGATCATTGGAGCTGCAGAGAGTAGTAAGCACCATCCAATCCATCACAGGCTCATTAATTCCATCCATCCTGTGTGGTAAATTGTTTAAGGAAGGCTCATAATAGGATGCCTGCTACCTTAGCCGCTTCCATTTCTATCATCTATCTTCTGAGAGAAGGTAAAGGAGCTTTAGAGCCCAGACAACCAGAGTGAAGAACAGCTTCTTCCCCACTTCTGAATCAATCACATCTTTTACATCTCCTTCTTGGTGTGCCACCACATTCTCAATCCCTTAATTCTACTTCTGCTTATTCCTTCATTTGTTACTTTAGCATTTCTTTTTGCATTTCTTCAGATTTCACATTTTTGCACCATTCTGCTTCACCTTGCTTCGTTTGGTTGTTTTGCATTTTTGACTATATTTACTGTTATGTTTATTATTAACATAAATACTGTTTACACTGTGAGTCAGAGTTAGAGTATTACAGCCCAGAAATGTGCCCTTTGGCCCATTAAGTCCATGCTAGCCTGATCTTCTGCCTAGTTCCATCTGCCTGTTTCTGAACCATACCCTTTATAACCCTCTGATCCATATGCCTATCCATACTTCACCTAAATTTTACAACTGAACTTGCATCTACCACTTCTGCTGGCGGCTCATTCCACACTCACACACCATTCCTTGAGTTAAGTAGTTTCCCCTCAGCTTCACTTAAATATTTCACCTTTCATCCAAAACCTATGACCTCTAATACTAATCTTATTCAACCTGAGCTATAAATGCTTGCAAACATTCACTGAACAAGATCAAGGAATTTCATTGCACCCTGGTGTATTTAACAAAAACCTAATCAGAGCCTGTATGTGAATGACAAAGGAGAAGGCTACTTTAAATCTTGTTTTGTGAGCTGATACAGGATCAATTAAGAACCTCATAGAATCTGCTCAGAAAGAGTAACCATTTCACAGTGAGATTTCAAATTCAGTTCCAATAGATGCAACCTGGGTCTTAATCGGTTTTCTAAATTTAAATAAAGACGATTTTGATAAAATAAGCAAATTCGATAAAAGGAGCTACAGATGCTGAAAATCTGAACAGCAGAAAATGCCAGAAAAATCAAAGTTCAAGCTGCATTGGTGGAAGAGGGAGGAGGCAATATTTCAGATTCATGTCAGAATGGTCACCAATTGATGGGCCCTGAACCTGAAATGTTAACTATTTTTCTTTCCACAGATGCCACATGACTAGCTGAGACCTTCTGTTTTTATTACAGTGGTATGAGAACAGATCTGATGAAAATGGAATGGGAAAGCAGACTTTAGTTGATTTATTTTCAGACTAGAAACACTGCATTCTTAACACAACTGCATTCTATATCCTTTTACAAGCTTGGTGTTACCTGTTTCTCCCACACTTTACAGAACATTAATGGAACGACCTTTCTTTACTCCTTTCAGTAAGCAGTAGCAGACATAAACAGTTCTGAACAGAATTTTACTGTTCTGTTTTTTTATTGTTTCTCTTACTGAGGACACAAAACTCTCTTTACTCTTTATTTGAAAAAATCATTTAATAATTATTGGGAAAAGGTTGTGTGGGAGAAACAATCCTGCCTAAATCCAAGCTCAGATGGACAGCTGGAATGAGTGGGAAGAATGATCAGAAATCTGAAGTTAGGATGGTAAGTGGGAGTGATGAATGGTCATTTCTAGTGATATCTGAGAAAGCCTCCAAATAAAGATAGCCGGGTGAAAACACTTGATTGACAATTGTGTTCAAAAAATGGCGTGCCTGAGAAAACATCTCATCTTTCTTAACAGAAGTGTTTTATTTATACATGGGCTTAGGTTGGTGTCACCAGCAAGGGCAACATTTACTGCTCATCTCTAATTGTCCTTGAGGAGGTGACATTGAGTCACACAGTGATGATTGGAGTGGAGTTCCAGAACTTTAACCAAACAATTTTGATTGAGCAATTAAAAACTTCATGTTTTTCTTTTGTTGATTGTAGATTGCTTAGTTGTTAAGCACTTTGAATGGACTAGATAGAAGGCACAGTAGTCAATAGCTGTGGAATACTTAACGAACTTGATGACTGACGGAAGGATACAAAACTCACAGTTGCCAAAATATGAGTAATGGATTAAGCTCTTGCTGTTAAGTGCTAACCACTGTGAAGTTTCTTATGCCTTAAAATAATAAAGAAGGAATCCAGTTTTGTATGTAGAGGTCTCCTCCACCCCCTTCATTTTTTAGTGGGTCATGTGAATTCAGTGTCTTTTATTCTCACTGCAGACGCAGGCAAGTGGCTCACCGAGATCAAACAGAGACAGATTACACTGAGTGATGAGGTCAGTTGGCGGGGTTCAGTCTGAGATGGAACTAGACAGTGTGGAGGAGTGGAATAAAGCTTCAGGTAAAGCTCATATGAGAGAAGGAAGATTCAACAACAGAATGCGCAGAGCCCAATGAAAATGTCAAAAGAAACAATGAGGGTCGGATGAGAGGAATATTTTTGCAATAGTTAGAAAAGGGTTTGTTCAACTTCCTCAGCATCAAAGTGCATGTTTTGTATCTTCATTCAAAATTCACCCAGCCAATGAAACAACCAGTTTCTGAATTCTGTTCATTAACTACTAGCATCTCCTCATGCTAGGTAGCAGTCCCTACAGTAAAGTGTGATCAGACATAATAGAGCTCCTTGCTTGGTACTGGATGGCGTCTCATGTAATGTACAGAATTATGAGGTCACAGCGTGTGCAGCACCACCCACGATGTACTGACAGAGAACATGGTGCACTCCACTCATTGTGTGTGATTTGCAATGGGGAAAGAATTTGTAAATCATGGATTGAGATTTATAACTAAATGCAAGTGCATAAAGAAATTATATGTGTATATTTTTTAAAAATCTTAAATGGAAGGGATGGGGGGGGGACACCTATAGATTTTGCTGTGGATTATTTGGATATGTGTGCAGTTCTATTATATAATTTTATTCTGTGCTGAGGATGACAGTAAATTATTATGCAGTTCCCATTCATGGTCGCTCATAAAGTCCAGCTGCAGAGAACCCAGAGAAAACATCAGAAATCAGTGCTGTACCATTCTATTGGCCCAGTCCCTCAGATAGCTGGCTATGTTACTCACTCCCATGTGCTGTCAGGGCCACAGAAATTTGAAGTGGCATTTTAACAGTTACAGAATGTACAGTGATCACCTTGCACAGTAGTGCAAAATACTCTATAATGGGTTTGATATTTGGGGGTATCCAGAGCTAGAGGGCACAGCCTCAAAATTGAGGGGCAACATTTTAGAACAGAGTTAAGGAGAATTTTTTTTTTAGCCAGAGAGTAGTGAATCTATAGAATGCTCTGCCACAGACTGCGGTGGAGGCCAATTCTGTACGTATGCTTAAGGTGGAAGTTGATAGTTTCCTGATTGGTCAGGGCATCAAAGGATATGGCGAGAAGGTAGGTGTTTGGAGTTGAGTGGGATCAGGGATCAGCCATGCTGGAATGGCGGTGCAGGCACGATGGGCTGAATGGTCTAATGTTGCCCCTGTCTTATGGTATTATGGTCTTATGGAAAAGTTCCAAAATACTTTGCAGGACATAGGTTTTACAAGTACTAATTGTAATATGATGTTTTTGATGAGATCTATCCTTCACTGAGAAAATAAATTCCAGTAATTAAAAGTGAGAGTTTTACTCTAGTTAGAGATGCTAAAGTGGGAGGGTGGTTATGTGATGGTGCTCCTCTCTTGAAGGCTGATCTGCCCTGCATAATTCTTCTAATCCTCTTTGCCTCTGGGCATGCCAACATGAAAAATGTTTGTGGCTAATGCCCTCCTTTAGCAGGTGGTCCACCATGTTACTTGGCTCCAGAGACCTGGGTCTGATTCTGACTTGGCTGGCACCCATGCAGTATTTGAGAATGTGTAGGTTGTCCCAGGTGCTCTGGTTTCCTCCTATATGTCAAAGGGAAACTTATCAGTGGGTTCATTGGCTACCATAAATGACCTCTAGCGAATAGATGGACGACAAGATAATAGATGGAGAGTTGTCTGGGATTTGAGAAGTCACGATGAGTGCAGACGAGAACAAGTCCAGAGTTTAAGGCCTGTTGTTGAGGGGCCCTGTCATCAGCGAATCCTAGTGTCGATACCAAAGGTCAAAGCCTGAAGGTCTTCTGGGGAGGTCAGAACCCTGACATCTGTGCATCTACTGGAGGTTAGAGGGCCGAGGGTAGCCAGTCCTGGGGTCAGAGAACCGACTGTGTGTGTAAGTGGGTTTGTGTGTGGGTGGGAAGGAGAACGGGGTCTTATTTTGCTGCTTTTGTTTTGTTGCTGTTGTTTGTGTTGCTAAACATTGCGGCCATGCTGTGCTGGCACCGGAATATGTGACGACACTTGCAGGCTGCCCCTGCACTTCCTTCAGTTGCATTGGTTGTTCGTGCAAATAGCACATTTCACTGTACATATCTTTCAGTGTACATTGTGATAAAATATGAATCTGAATTTGATGGATAGCACAGATGTGTTGAATTGTCCGTTTATGGCATGTAAGTGTTTATAACACGGTACCTACAGAATATGATGGAGATTTGATGGAACAGAGGACTGGGAGACAGGAGATGACTCCACTAGACAAGAGCAGTTTTCTTGTAACTGACCCATCAATTTCAACCATAACTAAGAGTCAGAGATGAATGCCACACAATTAATACCACTGCTGTGATTTCCTTATTTGCATCCTCTATATTTAAACCAACACTCTCTCCTCATTTGTCCTGGTGGGCTGCATCCTCCCCTCTGATAGTTGTGGCTTCATGCCAGATTCTGGACACTCAAAAACAAGACAATTAAGTTGCTACTCCAGTAAAGGATTAGGGGTCTGCTGTGCTATCTTTTGAATAGGCTACTGAAGAACTGCTTCTTCTCAGATGAATAGAGGAGGTTCAAAGACACTGTTTCAAACAAGAGCAGAGGAACTCTCTGTAGTGTTGTGGACAATATTGGCATCTGTCAGCATTACTGAAATCCAGATTATCTGACTGGGATCTCATGCCTCTGGGAATTTGCTTAGCATATAAAGGTTGCTTTGTTCAGATGTTTTGAACAATAATTACATTTAGAAAGTACATCTTTGTCTGAAGTTTGTTTATTTATTGAGATACAGTGTGGAGTAGGTCCTTCCGGCCCTTTGCGACATGCTGTACAGCAACCCTTCAGTTTAACCCTAACCTAATCATGGGACAAGTTACAATGACCAATTAACCTACCAGCCAGTACATCATTGGACTATCGGAGGAAACTGGAGCACCCAGAGGAAACCCACACGGTCACGGGGAGGAGAATGTGCAAATTCCTTGCAGGCGGCAACGGGAATTGAACCTGGATCACCTGCATTGTAAAGCATTGTGTTAACCACTATGCTACCTTGCCTCCTCATTGAACATTGGGAATCTACTTATATTTATCTTTCCTTCTAAAGTGATATAATCCTTTAATCTTCACCATTTATTTCTCTCTTCAGACTGAAATCTTCACATCTTTTCATTAGGCCATATATTGGTTCCCACCCCCCTTTTTGCAGGATAAGCTTGTGGACAACAGAAGCATAAGAGTGAGAATCGCAATCAATCTGTTCCAATGGAGGGAGTGTTATTTAATGCAATGGACTGCAGGCAAAATCCACATGGAGATGGTGGGAGGAGTTCCATAAGCTTTTGACTACCTTTCTTCTTTCTTTTATTCTCCTTTCCACACTCAAAATTGCATTTAGTGGCTATCAGCCATTCATTCATTTTCAATTCTCTTCCAGTATACAGTGCTGACCCCAGGAAGAATGAGGGATTATAGAACCATAGAACATTACAGCACAGAAACAGGCCTTTTGGCCCTTCTTGGCTGTGCCGAACCATTTTTCTGCCTAGTCCCACTGACCTGCACCTAGACCATATCCCTCCACACACCTCTCATCCATGTACCTGTCCAAGTTTTTCTTAAATGTTAGAAGTGAGTCTGCATTCACCACTTCAACTGGCAGCTCATTCCACACTCCCACCACTATCTGTGTGAAGAAGCCCCCCCTAATGTTCCCTTTTCACCCTTAACCCATGTCCTCTGGTTTTTTTCTCCCCTAGCCTCAGTGGAAAAAGCCTGCTTGCATTCACTCTATCTATACCCATCATAATTTTATACACCTCTATCAAATCTCCCCTCATTTTTCTATGCTCCGGGGAATAAAGTCCTAACCTATTCAACCTTTCTCTGGAACTCAGTTTCTCAAGTCCCGGCAACATCCTTGTAAACCTTCTCTGCACTCTTTCAACCTTATTACTATCCTTCCTGGAATTTGGTGACCAAAACTGCACACAATACTCCAAATTCGGCCTCACCAATGTCTTGTAGAACCTCACCATAACATTCCAACTCTTATACTCAATACTTTGATTTATAAAGGCCAATGTACCAAAAGCTCTCTTTATGGCCCTATATACCTGTGACACCACTTTTAGGGAATTTTGTAATTATCTTATTCAAACATATAAGATTTAACAGGGCTCAAATGTGTAGATGTAAAGATGTTTTCTCTACCGAGGAAGTCACAAGAAGGGGGCATAGTTACAAAGTAAGGGGTCAGTCGCTGAAGACTGAAGAGTGGAGAAATTTCTTCACTTAGTTAATCTCTGTAATTCTATACCCCTGAAAGTGATGGAGGCCAGAGCTAAGATATATTTAAGGTGGAAATAGTAGATATTTGAAAGATCAAGGAACTGAGGGTTATGGTGCAAAAGTGGGGTTGAAGCCAGCATCGATCAACCATGGCAGTATTAACTGGTGGGGCAGGCCTGAGAGACCCAGTCTTGCTCCTGTGTTCTTATGTAGATAAGGAGGTTGTGACTGGTTCATTATGTGACCCCTCATGCCTCATCCCAAGCATCAGCTGTCCATTTCCCTCCATAGATGCTGCCTGACTAGCTGAATTCCTCCAAGATTTCATGGGTTACTCTATATTCCAGCAACTGCAGTCACTTGTGTCTCTATATCTTTGACATGTCTGACAACAGACTCTTGAAATAGAAACCCTACTCCATGTTTTAGTAAAAGTTTACCAAGTGACTGGAAGGATTGATTCCAGAGCATTCTCATTGCCTCCCTGAGATGTGCAACATCCTGCTGATTCATCAGAATTCATGGGCCATGACCACTCAAAGTGGAAATCTGAGCATTCATGTCAGCATTAAGAACTATGAGTCCATTCGTCATGAGCATGCAGAATCAGCCCAGAAAGGTCATTGCCTCCCAAATGATTTGCCGTCCTGCCTGCTCTATCAAACAACCCCCTACTCCCACCCCTTGACGATGTCTATGGATCTCACATGGACCAAACCAACCACAGATCTAAAGGGAACTAAGTCATCCTCAATCCAAAGAGTTGTATAATGTAGAAAGAGAGAGGGGAGAGAGAAGAGAATAAAACAAAAGTTCAAAGTATATTTAATATCAAAGTCCATATATATCACCACATACAACCCTGATACTTGTTTTCTTGTGGGATTACACAGTAGGTCTAAGAAAACCATTAGAAGCATTGAAAGAGCATAGCCAACAGAATGGACCAATGCCCAATGTGCAGAAGACAAGTCGTGCAAATACAAAAGCAATAATAATAATAATAAATAAGTATTAAATATTGAGAACATGAGATGAAGAGTCCTTGAAAGTGAGTCCATAGTGTGTAGGAACAGTTCAGTGATGGCTTGAGTGAAGCTGAGTGAAGTTATCCCCTTGGATTCAAGAGCCTGATGGTTGGGGACAATAATTGTTCCTGAACCTGATGGTCTGGGTCTTGAGGCTCCTAGACCTTCTTCCTGATGGCAGCAGCAAGAAGAGAGCATGTGCTTCTATATTTTTTGTATGATTTTCCATTCAAGGGCATTAGTGTTTCCATACTAGGTTTTGATGCAACCAGTCAATATACTTTCCACCACTTATCTATAGAAGTTTGACAAAGTTTTAGAGGTCATGCCAAATCTTCACAAACTTCTAAGGAAGTAGAGGCGCTACCGTGCTTTCTTTGTAATGGCACTTCCATGTTGGGTCCAGGACAGATCCATCCTCTGATATGATAACACTGAGCAATTTAAAATTACTGACCCTCTCCATCTTGCTTCCCTCGCTGAGGATTGGCTCATGGACTTCCAGTTTTCTTCTCCTGGTCAATAATCTGCTCCTTGGTCTTGTTGACGTTTAGTGAGAGCTTGTTGTTGTGGCACCATTCAGCCAGATTTTCCATGTCACTGCTATGTGCTGATTCACCACCATGTTTGATTTGACACGGATTCTAACAGTATCTCAAAGACTGGTAACAACATGAAGGTATGTTTAAAACCAAAGCATTAGCCCTTAAGTCAGTAACAACAGTGCTACACTGGCAAGTGCCTGTTGAAAGTTAACTCTATGATTCTTTATTAACTCCTTAAATCTGCCTCTGCCATATTATCAACAGAAACTTTTGTGACTCGAGCTGTTTCTGTGAATTTCATTTGGAGAGCTGTTTGCATTTCTGAGTGGTATTTCTCCTTTAATGCAAATACAGCTTTCCACTTTATTTTCCATGGTCTGAAGTATATTTAAAGACCTTTGGCACGGATTACTGAGGAAGTTCAACCCAATGGATATTTCTCATTGAGCTCGTGCTCAGTTTAAACTCCTGCTTGCCAACAGAATGTGAATATTGAGGGGATTTTAGTGCATTAGCTCAATCCCTTTGCACAGCAACCTGCCAATGACAACTCCCAAAAGAAGCCACAGGGAGCCTGTAACTAACCAATTACAACATGTAGTATTGAAATGTCACTTTTGCATGATTACAAAGCAGAACTTTGTTAGGTTGTGCAGAGAAAGGAGCTTATTTTCCTGTAAGTAGGCGAATTGGAAGTCCGGGTGAAGGGTCAGCTTGATCACTCCATTGCAGTTGCCCAAGTGTTGCCTAATGGAGTTTGCAGGCAGTCACTGGTCAAATATCATATCCCTCTGAAGGCTTTCTTAACAAGGAAACACAAGCTGTGGAACTAAGTACAAAAAGTGCATATCTCACTGGTCCAGTGCAGTTTATGTATTTCTGTCCCAAATGCTCCAGATCTATAGCAACCTAACCAGTAATCCTTGAAGGGTCTGGTAAAATCCCACAATAAAAATGCTCAGCGGTTTCTTTGGTGCGTGCGCTGAGGAGGAGCATTAATTCTTTCTATATGCTGAAACGTACTCATATACTGGCTGAGTTGCTAGATTAGCATCTAAAAACCTCAACTGAATTTGTGAGCTTGTGAGCAGTTGGAGAGTTTCAATAAAATGAATCTCAAAGTAAAATCGAGCATCGGTGAACAGCGAAAAACTATCTGCTTCTCTACTGTTTTTCAGAGTAGCGTAGCGGTTAGCATGGCATTTTTACAGCTCGGGGCGTCGGAGTTTGGAGTTCAATCCTGACATCTTCCGTAAGGAGTCTGTATGTCCTTCCTTTGGAATGTGTAGGTTTCCTCCCACAGTCCAGAGCTGTACTGGTTAGTAGCATAATTAGTCATTGTAAATTGTTCCGTGATTAGCCTTGGGTTAATTTGGTCGGCTGCTGGGCGTGCAGTCCTAAGGGCCGGAAGGGCTTATTCCATGCTGTATCTCTAAATAACTGAATAAATAAAAGAAAACATGAAACCCTTGCATTATCTGATTCAAGTAATAAATCTCCAGCTCATGAATAATTATGGACAATTATAATCAGATAAAAACTGCTATTCTTCAAGATTTAAGATTCAGATTGTTTGTTGTCATTCTTCTATTCACAAGTGTAAAGAAGAACAAAATGATTCCCTGTCTGATGCAGCATTAAAAAAACACAAGTATTAAAAAAACACAATAAATAAAAGCAGCCCAAAAAACATTAAGTACAATTAACTGTTGAATGTGGCCCTTTATACATAAGATGAAGTTCATAGGCCCTATATAAATACACTGATTTTATGTACATAAAGAGATGCTCGGTGCAGGAGTATCTGAACGTAAGGTGACTGACCGCAAGCATACACACAGTGGCCTCTTTTTTTAGGTACAGGAGGTACCTAATAATGCGGCCACAAAGTGTATATTTATTTGAATGGTGTAAAATCAGCATGCAGATTTACTGTGTTGAAACATGGATGTTTTACATTTTTTCAAGTTTTCTGAAGGCTAATCTACAGGAATTATAGTCTTTATCCCATGTCCAAATCCCACCCAGTCCAACATACTGACATCCTGTTGTTTGACCAAATCAGCTTTTATTTCATTCCAGTTTTTCCACCTCTGATCCTGAGGAGCTGGTGCACATTTTAAGTACAATTCAACATCGTTTTGTTAAACTTTAAAGTTTCAGCCAATTTCTTTTATATATATGAGTCTCAGAAATTAGTGCTGACAAGCAATTTGCCCACAGGCTTATGACAGCCAAGCCAAGTCCACATATTTCGGCAGTAATCTTTGAATAACAATTAGGAACAGGAGCCTGAGATCAGAATAGTTGGGCCAGTGGCAGCATTTCTTTCAACATCCTTATTTAGGTTGGTTAACACAACATTCACCAGGGATTAAGTCTTGGACATTAAGTCTTGCAATATTCATGGGATGCATTCATCCCCAGAAATACCAGGGGAGCAATTGAATGGTTTCCATTTTATCTCTTTTTTACTTATTTTGTCATATCATGTTCCATGTCACACACTAATCTTTAATTTTACTTACAATCTTAATGTGATATTTATGGAAAATCCTACTAAAATTTGTGGATATGGCCCAGTTGTTCAAGATTAAAACCCTCCCCACAACTGAGCACATCTGCACGGAGCAGTGTCACAGGAAAGCAGCATCCATCATCAAGGACCCCCCCACTATACAGACCATGCTCTTTTCTCACTGCTGCTATCAGGACGAAGGTACGGGGTCTTAGATCCCACACCACCAGGTTCAGGAACAGTTATTACCCCTCAACCATCAGGCTCATGAAATAGAGGGGACAACTACACACATCTTCACTCACCCCACCACCGCACTGTTCATCTGCTGTTCTGGTGCACAATAATGAGATACTGGCACCAATTTCATGTCTTTTGTGCTAGAAGTGCTGAATTTTTAATGATTTGTTACCACAACATAAAAACTTCACGAGAAATCTTTTTTTGTTCTACTCAGTAGGCTTTATTACTTTATATGAAGAATACCATTAAACATAGAGTACCAAGATAAATCTTCTTCTGAATGTGGTTCCAGACTCTGCTAGTTGTTTTAATACTGACTTTTGGGCACAAAGATCAGGGTCTAAGTGGATGAGGTAGGAAAGTGGTCCTGGCTGAGCAACAGGTATAGTCTCAGCAAGTGTGAGGGATGTTTGTTGCGTATGGGGTTAGCCTTCGTCTGTACTGAGAGTATTGGTAAGGCTAACCAAAGGGAAAACTACAGGATGCAAGACACCCTAATAGTTAGGACTTACATCATTTACATGTATAATGTCACCATTATGTTCCATAGCACATGAATAACTTACATATCATACAAAAAACACACTGCCCTTTTTATCCCTCTTCAATCACAAGTGTGTGAGCACAATTCACACATACAATCATTGCAAATTCAGTCTGTGATCAGCTTCCTGAGTTTGAACCCCTCAATTGTCGCTATCATGCATCAACTCTTTAAAACAGGAGAAAATGTAGCCTCTGAACTTAACTCACTGTTGCTCTATGACTCTTCAACAGTAAATGATTCTATGTGAAGTATAACCTCACAGCTCGTCGATATCTTCAAGGATGTTTCATGCTGTGAATATCTGATCAACATGGGTATTTCCAAACTTAGTTCTAGATACTAACTATCCAGAAGATCAGTATCGTGCCATATGATTGATTTACTTTGGTAGTGGTTATCTGTCCATTCTCAAATAAATGCCTTAACTGTTCTTTTGAATCCACCATGCTGAGAGTTTACCACTGAATTAAACACTTCTCAGAAAATGTGACATGATGTTATCACCTCAGATCAATCTTTAACAGCAGGAATCAAATTTTCCAAATGGCATTAAATCATAGCAAAATTACTGACAATTAAAAAATAGGACCCCAGAAGTATTTTATCAGATTAGAAGGAAATTCAATTCTCCACCTTCATCAGACATCACTCTATAAAAATCTTTCAAGGATTATTTTTAAAATATAAGCTTTTAATGCACTTAGAGATCTCAGCTTCCAGTTTCTTTAGGAGATATTTATCCTGTGTGGATTTTTGCAATTAGTGGAACAGGATACAGTTGCATTGCTGCAGTTACAAACCATTTCTTTTCGTTAAATATTATTTTCCTGCCAGTTGTCAGTGGAATTGCAAGTAAGAATTAGTGTCAGTGCAGAATAGATGCTTGTAATTTTGGATGCAAACAGTACAACTTTGTTTTAAAACCTCTAATGGGCTATTCACTGATATCCAGTGGCTGTGTAATTGGATCTAGTAACAGGGAGCATTTGCAACTCTTGGTTTACCTTGATAATATAATCCTGGCTTATGTGCACCCAAATGCTGTATATTTTACATTGCTACGATATGTATTCAGACCAGATACAGGCACTTGATACTCAAACCTAGACCCAACTCACTAGTAAAACAGGGAAATAGCACCTTTTGATATATGGTTCTGTCAGTGTTCCAGTTGCAGAAATTCTATCTTCGTTTCTGAAAATGTAGTATAAAAAACAATAGTTAGTAAACTGGCAATGCTTGATGCTCTTCTTGGTGACCCCATTAGGATTTATATTTGGCTTTTAGAATTTATGCATATAAAATGTTAGAAATCTTATAAGGCTGCACATTTTCTCTCAGCTTTTACTATTGAAATTCCAACATCCACCCTTAAAATGTTGCTTTTAATTTATCCCAATTGATGCAGATAGGCAGATAACACAAGAAAAACAGGGTCCTCATTTTTAATCACATCCCATGAACAGGTAAACTTCAGTGAGTTTCTTGTATTAGAATGCCACATGTGTTAGGGCAGGGGCTCCCAACTTACTGAATGTTATTGGTCCATGGCATAAATAGGTTGGGAACCCCTGTGCTGGAGACTATGCCTTGGCTTGTTAACGCAGAACATAGAACTTAGAGCAATACAGCACAGGGACAGGCCCTTCTGCCCTCAAATTTGTGCCAAGCGTGTTAAATTAGTAATCAAATGCCCAACTGAACTAGTCCATTTCCTGCACATTCAAGTGCCTATCTGAGAACCTCTTGAATGCATCTATCATATTTGTCTCCACCACCATTACTGGCTGGCATTCCAGACACCCTCCACTCTCTGCGTAAAAGACTTGGCCCACACATCTCATTTCTACTTACCATTTCACCTTAAATGCATGCCCTCTGCAATTAGACATTTCAACTGTAGGAAAAAAATACCGGCTGTCTGTTCTATTGATGCCTTTCATAATCTTATCAACCTCTATCAGATCTCCCTTCAGCCTCCACCTCTCCAGAGGAATCAACGCAAGTTTGTCCAGCCGTTCCTTAGAGCACATGCCCTCTAAACCAGGCAGCGTTCTGATAAACCTCTTCTGCACCCTTTCCAAAGTCTCAAAATGCTTCCTATAACGAGGCACACAGAACTGTGAGCAAACTCCAAATATGGCCTCGCTAACAAACTCCTACTCCTCGGTCTAAATACGTCACTGCGCAACTGGGTGTCGGACTTCCTAGTCAATAGACATCAGATAGTCAGGATGCACAACTGCTTCTCCCTCCCCTTCATCCTCAAAATGGGTGCCACAGATCAGGGTGCTGAGTGCATTCCTATGCACTCTGCTCACACATGAGTGCACAGCCAGACACCCCAGTAATCAGCGATGTCAAAACAGTGCTGGGGTTCATACCTAAAAACAATGAGGCGGCCTACAGAGAGGAGGTGGAAGAGCCCGAGGCCTGGTGCCAGGCAAATAACCTCTTCCTTAATGTCAACAAGACAAAGGAGATTTCAATTACGGTACTTCATCCTCCTTTACATTTATGTACTGGAAATTGCATTAAACAATCTTGAATCTTGAATCTCACAAAAGCACAATAGATCTTCCTGACTCTTGAACCCAATTCCTTGGCCAATAAAGGAAAGTTTGATATATGCTTTCTTTACCACCCTATCAAGCTGTGTCACCACTTTCAGGGAGCACCCGGTGGCAAGTCACAAGGGATAATGTGCAAATGTACCAGAGGCCAGGATTGAGCCTGTGGAGCAGTGGTAAATATGCGTGAATAAGTTTATTCACCTTTTAATTAAAAATGCCTGACAAGTAATTAAAAGCATTAAAATTGCTCAAACACTGCATCTTTTCCCACAGTATAATGCTACTTGTACACCATCCCTCCCTCATGTAAGCCCGTGAGGTACGACTGATCCCGTCTTCCCAGCACAGCCTGGTGAACACCTGACCCATTGCTTGCCTTTGACTCCTGTGTCTACTTGAGCGAGCTGAGCCAGACATGACTGACAGAAGGTGGTCCACTCCGATACTTCTATCACCTCACATCTGTCTCCTGCCAGATTTCTTTGCCAGTAGCAAAGAGTGGGAATAAAGGGGGCCTTTCCTGGTTGTTTGCTAGTGACTAGTGGCAATCTACAGGTTGGGACCACTTCTTTTCATGTTATATACTAAAAACCTGGATGATGGAGTTGATGGCTTTGTGGCCATGTTTGTGGATGATACAAAGACAGGTACAAAGAATAAGTAATTGACCAAAAACTCACTTACAGTAGGAATTAGTCCATTATTCTTGTAATTCACTGTAAGAAAACACTAGACTATTGGTGATTGATTTGGCATTACAAATTTAAGTCAACTCATTTGAATGAAAATCAAAATTATACTGATGCTGTAAATTTGAAATTGAAAACAGAAAATGCTGGAAATATGCATCAGGTCAGGCATCATCTGTGAGCCATTAACCTGAAATGTTAACTGTTGCTCTTTCCACAGATATCTCCTGACCTAATGTCATTTTCCAGCATTCCCTGTTATTATTTCATTGGAAAGGAAACTGCAGATGTCATCCAGTACAAGGGGTCACAGTTTAAGGATAAAGGGGAAGCCTTTTAGGACCGAGATGAGGAAAAACTTCTTCACACAGACAGTGGTGAATCTGTGGAATTCTCTGCCACAGGAAACAGTTGAGGCCGGTTCATTGGCTATATTTAAGAGGGAGTTAGATATGGCCTTTGTGGCTAAAGGGATCGGGGGTAGGGAGAGAAAGCAGGTACAGGGTTCTGAGTTGGATGATCAGCCATGATCATACTGAATGGCGGTGCAGGCTCGAAGGGCCAAATGGCCTACTCCTGCACCTATTTTCTATGTTTCTATGTTTCTATCTTGTCATGATATAATTTGCCATCCACAATCAATAATAAAGCTCCTACGTATGTTCTAAATACCCCAATAACTCTATCTATATGACTAACTCCTAGTTTCTAGTCAACATTAATCCTCTCCTCTGCTAACTGATACAGTACATGTTTTGCTGTTAAATATCAAAATAAGTATATGTGTGATTTTATAACAGGAATTAAATTGAACTTCAAAGCACTGCTCACCATCCAGGTCAAAGTCTGCTGCTGACATTAGGTAGAAGGTATAAGAGCCTGAGGACTCGCACCACCAGGTTCAAGAACAGTTATGACCCCTCTACCATTAGGCTCTTGATTAAAAGGGGGTAACTACATTTACTTGCCCCACAACCAATGATATCACTTTAACCACTCTTCATCTCATTATCTCATATTCTCACTCTGGTTGATCTTTCAATGATCCTGTAATAGTTACTATTCTATAGATTTGCTGAGTATTCCTGCAAGAAATAAACCTCTGGTCTGTATATGGTGACATACTATATGTACTTCGATAATAAAATTCACTTCAAACTTTGCTCCAATTATTTTCCACTTTGTTCCTGTGTTCCACCTTGAGTCTGTACCTTTCCTCACATGCAGCACCCCATGATGTTACCTATGTCTTTGAGGGGACCAGAAGTCTAAGGTATAACTTACGTAGGTCAGATGTTAGGTGATTTCTTTACGAATAACCCTGCAGAAGGTCGAGGCTTTTTTTTTAGCAGAGGCCTGCAGGTGTGTCCTGACACTGCATCTTTTCAAAGGCCAGTTTCAAATGCTTCTGTGACAAAAGAGGATTATAAGGATTAAAGAAAATACAGAGTACATGATTGACTGTGAGAAAGATCAGAGCTAACAATTTGACAGTGTTTTGATAGAGTAATGAAGGAAAGGGGAGAAAAAGGCTGCAACCATTTGGGAGAGCTTGAAAAATATTTGCTGAACAAATAAAAAGTAACTGTTCTTTCACAATGACTTTAAATTGGTGATGCTTGCTTGCAATAAAGCCAGGAAGATAAACCGCTATATTAGGTACAATACTCAAGAGGCTACTTTTCCCTTTCCGGAGGCCAGCCACATGTTACAGAGCATAATGTTACCTTTTAAGATAAAAGTCATTTAGTAAGAGAACAAGATGAATTTAAGACTGGCCAGTGGGCTGAATTCATAATGGACATTTTTGTCAGACTACTTCCATACAGCTTTCAAGGACTGCCTGGTGATAAATTCTAAATAGAGTGATCCTAATTGCAGTGCACTTCTCTTTATCTAATCCAGAAAATAGATAAAGAACTGTTGAGATGCAGTTGTTTTCAGATGCGCAGTAAGGTGTGGATAGAATTCACAAACTCAACTGTTCATATTTATACAAATGTTCCACTTCATAGGACATGAAGGCCATGTGTTATTTTCTTCAAATGCCTAACCTGTTGAGTATTTTTTTGAACGTTCTAGTATCCAGTTATTTTGTAGTTTTGGCTTCTGATACAGTTGCAAATTCATGAAGTCACTATTTTGAAAGGCTTTCTGCCAGCCCATATTTGTGTTTGATTATAAATTCCACTCAGGTTCAAGTATAAATCAAATTCCTTAGACAAAAAGAAGAAAAATAACTCCTGCTTTTAGTTCCAGAATCTATTATAGTGCAACATGTGGCTGCGAATGTAACAGGATACATATGGTTAACAGTTAATGCATTTTCTGATGTATTTGAAAACCATAATTAGTCTCTATTTACATTTAGGTGCTTATGTTGTTCTGAATGTCAAATCAACAGCTCAAAATTTATCAGTTTACTTTAATTACTATTGCAATGTTCTTGTCTTGGTTGATATCCGAGTTTGCTGTAAGGAATTCCTTCACTGCCTGACTAAGGTGTTACAGGGGCCCCTTACTAAAGGAAAATGGGCATTTTTCTCAACTGATGTTGCTCGGGACTGAAACAGATGTTAGAATCCATTCCATAGCTTTTAGTTGGGTAGTAAGTTGTGGGTTTGTGCTTGACAAAGACACTCACAGTGACTTGCCAGTGCACCGGTAATGGGAAGGTGCAAAGCGAGGCACCTCAAGGGAAGGAGGGAAAGGAAATAGGAAAGTGGTTATTTTTATGTGCTTTCTGGTTCCTGGCATTCGCTGCTCCTTTCAACCTCCTTAAGGCAACAATTCAGCACTAAAATCATTTCCTGGTTGTTGGCTTCAAAGCAGCATACACACAAACTTTAAAGCAGGTACACTACTGGCTAAGGAAGGCGAGGAAATCCAGAGAGAGGGAAGTTGATGAAAGGCAGAATGCCTTCCACAAGAATTTAACCAGCTGGCACCTGATACTGATTATGGCAGAATCTACAACATCCATGGTGAGGGGAAAGGCGGCAGAAACCAATCTGAAGCCCTAAAGAAAACTAAAATGGAATTAAATCTACAGTATCTTCTCTTACCAAAGGATTTGACTGATAGATACAATGACTGAGGAAAAAACTGTTTTAAATGTTTCTTTTTAAGAAACGTTTGTAACATTTGTAAGAAACCAGGTTCAGGAACAGCCCCATAACCATCAGACTCTTGAACCAGAGGGGATCACTTCACTTGCTCCAGCAATGAACTGTTCCCACAACCTATGGACTTACATTCAAGGACTATTCACTTCATGTTATCCATATGTACGTGTGTAGGTATTTATTTATTATTTATTTTTCTTTCCTTTTTGTATTTACACAATTTGTTGTTTTTTCACACTGGTTGTCCTGCTTTTAAGATCTCCCAGTGGCCACACATTTTAATTCCACATCCCATTCCATTCTGATATGTCTATCCATGGCCTCCTCTACTGTTAAGATGAAGCCACACTCAGGTTGGAGGAACAACACCTTATATTCCGTCTGGGTAGCCTCCAACCTGATGGCATGAACATTGACTTCTCTAACTTCCATTAATGCCCCTCGTCCCCTTCTTACTCCATTCCTGATATATTTATTTATTCCTCCCTCCTTTTTTTCGCTCTCTCTGTCCCTCTCACAATCACTCCTTGCCTATTCTCCATCTCCCTCTGGTGCTTCCCTCCCCTTCTTTCTTTCTCCCTAGGCCTCCCGTCCCATGATCCTTTCCCTTCTCCAGCTCTGTATCCCTTTTGCCGATCACCTTTCCAGCTCTTAGCTTCACCCCTCCCCTCCTGTCTTCTCCTATCATTTCAGATTTCCGCCTCCCCCTCCCACTTTCAAATCTCTTACTATCTTTTCTTTCAGTTAGCCCTGATGAAGGGTCTCGGCCCGAAACGTCGACTGTACTTCTTCCTATAGATGCTGCCTGGCTTGCTGCGTTCCACCAGCATTTTGTATATATAGGAGATGTTCACTTTTGCTTTCCTTGCAACGGACTCAGATATCAACCAGCAGGAAAGTACATTGTGTTAATAATTAAAGTAAACATGCCTGGTGCATGGGCTACTGTGATGCATAGAACCTCAACACTTTATTTTAAAATAGGAACATTTTCTGGTCTTCATTACATAAAAACACTAAAAGTATAACTACATGAGGATCATAAGATTGCTTGAGCTTACTCTGCCATTCAATAGGATGATCTGATCTTGGTCTCCACTTGCTTGTTTCCTGCAATAATTGATTTCCATATTATTCAAAAATCTGACCATTTAGTCATCGTTACATTAACTAACTTATAGTGGTTATGTTTAAGATGGTGGTGCATTCAGATGCAGTGGCCTCTCAGGGGCTAACTAAAGGCATTTTTGCCTTTTTTAAGTGCCTTTTTTATGATCACAAGACAATTCCAGACATTAAGAACTTCAAATGATGCAGGTCTACCCAATCAGTGAGCTGCTCGTTGGTAGAGGAGCTGGAAGAGCTGGGCGGCGCTGACCGTGTAGCTGCCTGCTACAAAGAGGCACTGGAGTCGGTATGTGAAGGTGATGGATAGTCTAGCAGTGCGTGATTTTCTTGCATGGTTTCTCTTGCAATCACAAGACCCTGTTGCACATAAGTAATGTAAAATGCTGCAAGTCTGTTTTCGTTGATTATTGGTGAGACGGTGGCAGGGAGCTGCATGGCCTTGGTTTAGGCCATGGATGTGCTTGTTGCAGGAGTCTAAGAGGGGAGGTTCCAAAGGCAGTGTAGCATGGAATCCATCTAGGGTAAGGGGCTAACCCCTCCCTTCAGTGTTCGATCAGTGGAATGACAAGGTGGATGAAGTGTGACGTGCGTCCATTTGTCTGCAACTGCTGAGAACTGCTTGTTCTCGCTGATAAGACCCATGCACCATCAATTTACAGGACATGTCGCACAGGGACTTAGGTTAGATTTGGTACTGAAGGAACGCTTTTCCGTTTGGCTGTATCCATGGATATTCTTGTATGGCTGAAATGATAATTAAAATTGAACTTGAACTTAACTCAGCTTCACAACCTTCAAAGAGAAAAATATCTCCTCATCTAATTCTTAAATGGATAACATGGTATTCTGAAAAAATACTTCCAATTATGGGTGGAGCTTAGGGGACGATTGTGTCCAATGACGACTCCTTTGTGTGCATCTTCGGAAACCACTCTATTTCTATCTTTAATATCTCTTTATTTCCTTTTCAGTGTTCTTTTGAAGACCCTGACCTGCAGTTACACACCGACTTCAGTTTTTTGCGGGAATGGGACCTGCTCTCGGGGTCTCACGACTGGCCGCTATTCGATATGCTAAGGACTCGGCCTAGAAGACTAGTGCACCTTCAGGGTTCGGGATTTCGTGGCTCTGGAGCTGGGTGGACTCAAGGTCGGTGCCTTTGCAGGAAACTGGTGTGTCGTGGCAGTACATGGAAGATCAAAAGCAGCTAGCTGGCTGCTGACTGTGTGCCCAGGGCACAGAGCTTGGAAAGAGTCACTCAGTAGACCTTTAACATCATAAACAGTGAGTTGTTTGTTACGTTTCCCCTCTCGCTGTGAAACAGGGACACTTCTTTTTCCCTTATTGGGGGAGAGAGAGCCTATGATATGTCGAATTACTGGGTGAATGAGTAGTCTTTGGGGTACTGCAAGTCTGTGTCTTTATTGATGCTTTGCTGCACACTTGAGTGCTTGATGGAGGGTGCCGATGCTATTTTGCTGGTGGGGGAGTTGGGGGGGGATTGTTGCTTTGCTGCTGCTTACGTGTGGGAGGGGGAGAAGTGGGGGGCTTTAGGGTTCTAACATTTAACTGTCATTCATTCTTTGGGGCACTCCTCTGTTTACGTGGATGGTTGTGAAGAAAAAGAATTTCGGGATGTATATTGTATACATTTCTCTGGTATTAAATGTACCTTTGAAAACTTTGAATTCAAAATGATCAAGTAGGGAGAAACTTCCTCTCAACAACTATTCTCATCAGAATCTTTATTTTTTTCCAATCTTTTTATTAATATCAAAATAGTGGATATACATAGTATTGTTACATAACTGTTAAAATTACATTGCTAATTGTTGTTATATATTCAGTTAATGCAAAGGTAATAAACCTCCCACAGATGTTCAAAATACAAATGCAAAGTTAACAAAAAAGAACTGACTTATCCAAAAAGACAAAAAAAGGAGAAAAACCAAAAAGGAAAATATATATATATATCCCCAAAAAACTAACCTAACCAATACTAATCTAATGAGAAAAAAAAACAGAAAAAAGAAAAGAGCATGGGCTGTTTATAACATCCAAAAAAACAGGGATGTTAATGTCGCCAGCTCCAAACCTCCCTACATATATTGTCACAAAAGTAGGTTTGGAAAAAGGTCAACTCACATCATATGAAAGTGTTGAATAAAAGGCTGCCAAGTCTGATCAAATTTAATAGAAGGGTCATATATAGCACTTCCGATTGTTTCTAAGTTTAAACATAACATAGTTTGAGAAAACCAATGAAATATGGTAGGAGGATTAATCTCCTTCCAATTAAACAAAATCGATCTTTTAGCCATTAATGTGAGAATGCAATCATCCGACGTGCTGAGGAGGTTAAATGGTGTGGTTCTATCATTGGTAAACCAAAGATTGCTGTAATAGGATGAGCTTGTAAATCAATATTCAAAACAGTTAAAATAATATCAAAGATTTCTTCCCAATACTTTTTCAGGGTGGAACATGACCAAAACATATGAGATAAAGACACGGTCTCAGAATGACATCTGTCACACACTGGACTTAAATGAGAATAATAGCGAGCTAATTTATCTTGAGACATATGGGCCCTATGAACTACTTTGAACTGTATCAATGAATGTTTAGCACATATAGAGGTTGAATTAACTAATTGAAATTTTTTTTCCCATTTTTCGGTAGGTAAGGTAAGCATAAGTTCCTTTCACAGTCCTTTCTAATTTTATTAGATACATCTAAATGAATTTTCATAATTATGTTATAAATAGATGCTATTACACCTTTCTGAGAAGGATTTAAATCTAAAGTTTTTTCCAAACTATCCATAGAGTATAAATTCGGGAAAGTAGGAAGGACGGTATTTCAAAAGTTACTAACTTGTAAATATCTGAAAAAATGAGATCTAGGTAAAGAATCTTTATTTTTCAATAAGGACACCTCTCATTCCTTTAAATTCAATTATGAAGGCCCATCTGGCACAATCAACATTTCATTATAAGGTAATTGTTTCATTTCAGCAAACACCTTGCGAAATGATTTTAAATACCCTCCATTACAAATACATTCCTCCAAAACTCTGCACTATACTCCAAGCATAGTTGTGTCAATTCTTTCTGCAATTAAAATTTTGCAAACTTTGTGCACTCAAGCTTTCCTGACTTTTCCACCTTGTCCATTTTGCAATAAAGGTCAGCATTTCATTTATCTTCCAAATTATTTGTTATACCAGCAAGATAGCGTTCTGTGTTTCATGTGTGAAACCTCCCTATAGAGCAACTTCCATGGAATCCTGCTGCAGGGTCTTGGCCTGAAATGTTGACAGTACTCTTTTCCATAGATGTTGCCTGGCCTGCTCAGTTCTTCCAGCATTTTGTGTGGTTCCATAGAATCTCTCCATTTAAACAATATTCTTGCTTTATTTCTCCCACCAGAACAGAGAAACTTGATTATAGTCAATCTGTCAAAAATTTGCTCACCCCTTCCACATTTGCAGTCTGTGCATTCATCTTTCAGCTTGCTTTCTCAGTTATCTTTCTCTTATCAGCAAATCTGGCTGCAACAAACTCTGTCGGCTCATTTAATTCATTAGTGTGGATGAGAAATAATTGAGGTCTCAGTTTCACTCCACTTGTTAGACCAAACCAATATGAAATAAGTATGCCTGCAGGAAAATTAATCTCAGGGTTGTCTGTGGTGACATATATGTACTCTGATAATAAATTTACTTTGAACTTTGAAATGACTGATTTATCACCAAATCTGTGGTCAGTTGTTCGCCAATCCACCATGACATTCTCAATAACAGATTTTGGGCTAATTAGCAGATAGTGTCCTGTTTTCTGTTTCCCTCCCTCTTTGGGAGGCCAAGATGATGCCGGTGAATCACAGCAATGTTCTTCAGCCTATGTTAAATACTTCTAAATATACCTCTTTTGAATTACTCTCACTGAAATCTGCAGCATGCAATTCCTCTTCAAGCAATGTACTTTTAAATCAACTTAACAATCTACAGATTTCATGATCTTTTGAAGGACTTGGGAGACTTAACTGTCAAGCAAACAGGTATGGCAACTCTAAGCAGACGAAGGTCCTTCAGCATGGCTGGAAGGGAGGCAGGAGGGGCAGAACTCCAAGGCAGGCTGAAATGCAGAGAGATGAGGCATCTCTATTCAGCATCTTGTTAGAAAATGTGCTGGAGAACAAAATTGAGGATGCGAGGTCAAAATTACTATATCAGAGATTGTATCAGAGATTGTACAAGAGATTGTTGTGTTCTGTGTTTGACTGAGACATGGCTTACTCTCAGCAAACCAGATATGATCATCAGCCCCAAAGGCTTCTCAACTCACAGAATGGACTGAACTGCTGATTCAGAAAAGGCAAAAAGTGGAGGTGTGTGCTTCATGACAAACTCTTGGTGGTGATCTGATATGGCCGTGTGCAAGGACTCATCTGTGGATCTCTATGAATACACAGACTTTATTAAAACAGATGTAGATGAGTGCATCCTCACAAAATCATTCAGAGTCTTCCCTAAACAGAAGTGCTGAATGAACCATAAGGTTTGCAATCTGCTAAGGCCAGCTCAGATGTATTCAAGCCAATAGCCTCTGAGGTAGATAATATGGAGCCAGAGGCTTTTGCAAATTGAGACGACTTCTTCCAGTTCGTCCATGAAAACAGCTTTTTCTTTTATTCTCCTATCTCTCTTTTCTTTCAAGGTGGCTGGGGACCTGTTGGAGTCCATGATCTACAGCTGCAGCTCAAACTACGGTTCTCCATGAGCAGTGAGTTCTCATTCTTGGACTCGCTTTGTGGCCTGGCGTTTCGTTATAGCCAGGTTCAGCCTGGAAGAGGTGTGCCTTTGGGGTGTGGCCCTGTGGATGACCCATTTCCTCACAGATGTCGCAGACTAAAGTGTTGTGGCAGACTGAAACATTGAGACAGCCCGCGGTGTGTGATGCTGTCGGAAGAATGTACCTGTTCTCAAGCAATCCTCTCTCTCTCTGTCTCTCTCTTTTGATAATGAGTGAGAGCCTTTCAGCCCTCAAGTTGAGGAACTCTGAGAGGTGGTGTGAAAGGCTGTAACATCGAAACGGTGAGCCGCTGGTCTCCCAGTCTCATTGTAGTTGCAAGAGCAAGCACTCTCTCTCCTTTGCTAGTGAGAGCCTGAAGTGTTGGGATGGGTTATTGTTTCTGATTAACTCTATATCAAGGTCTCTTGGGGGCTTTTCTATTGCTTGCATGATGTGGGGTAGAGGGGTTGGTGCTTTTGCTGTTGCAAGTGGGGGGAGGGGAGGGTTGATGCTTTTGCTGCTGCTTGTGTGTGGGAGGGGGAGAGGCTTTGGGGTTCTGATGTTTCTGTCATTCATTCTTTGGGTTTTTTTTCTGTTCCTTGGCTGTCTGCGAAGAGTATGAATTTCAGGCTGTATACTGTACACATTCTCTGATATTAAACTCAGCCATTGAATGATTGGTGACCAAAAGAGATACTAGAGGTCCAGGTTCCAGAAGGCCATCTCAAGGATGAAGAGGCAATTCCGGACTAAACTTGAATCAACAAAGGATGCTTAACAGTTGTGGCAGGGCTTGAATACTATCACCTCTTGATACCATTGAATAAAGCGACATAGGGGACAAAAGGGCTTCGCTTCCATTTGAGCTCAATGCCTACTATGCTTGCTTTGACCCTCAAAAGATGGGGGAACCATCACAAACTCCCATAGACACTGATGATGCTGTAATTTTATTTTCTGAGGTTGATGTTCAGGCAGTCTTCAGGAGGTAAAGCCCAGCCCAGGCAGAGTAACCTGGCTGAACAACTGGCTGGAGTGTTCACTGAGATCTTTAACCTCTTGCTTTGGCAGTCTGAGGTACCCACCTGCTTCAAGCAGGCTTCAATTATACCAGTGCCGAAGAAGAACATGGTAGCCAGCCTCAATGACTATCATCCAGTAGCACTTATGTCCATGGTGATAACATTTTTTTGAGAGGTTGGTGATGAAACATATCAACTCCTGCCCGAGAAGTGACTTAGACCCACTCCAATTTGCTTACTGCAGCAACAGGTCCACAGCTGATGCAATTCATTGACTCCTTACTCAACCCTGGAACATCTGGACAGCTAATGTTTCTGCAACCTATGGACTCACTTTCAAGGACTCTTCATCTCACGTTCTCAATACTTATTATTTATTATTATTATTATTATTATTATTATTATTATTTCTTTATTTTAGTATTTACACATTTTGTTGCCTTTGGACACTGGTTGAACTTCCAAGATGGTTATAATTTTAATATGGATTTATTATGCATGCCCACAGGAAAATGAATCTCAGGATTGTATATGGTGTCATATATGTACTTTGTTATTAAATATATTAAATTTTTGTCAAACTTTGAATAGGAGCATAATATTTGTTAGTTTTCTGCTGGGAGAATTCTAAGATTTAGGGAATTTTGGAAGATCAAAACAAGTGCATCCAAACTTTACTTTGCCATGTTCCCTAATGATATAAGTTGTTTTTTTATCTATCTTATATAAATATTAGGATTGAAAGACTGATACCATGAGTATTGACAGTTCTCAGGCACAGTTTACGTGATCTCTTTACACATCCTTGGGAAAGTCTCCTTTGAACCCAACTATAGAAATTGCAGTTCCTAACCTATAAACACTGGAAGGAGGATATATTTACTAAGGCATTTTACCAAGAATGCACAGAACATCTGGCTGACCTACCCTCAAGAGTCTGTTCAAAGAATTTACCATTTTGTTGTTCCATCAACTGAAGCATCTGGACAGATAATATAGTAAATCTGTTGTCTAATGGAAACAAAATCAGTTTGGTTTCAGGCAGCAGATATAAGACGGGCATTATATTGGCAGTGGACCAGAAATATTCAATGGAACAAGTTGATCTAAATGGTTTTCTCGTAGTACAGTTAATTTCTGTTACTCGTTTCCTATTCATGATGGGTGTTTCATGAAACCATTCTGATGAAAATATTTCTTTGTTGTGCGTTCCCAGGAAATTTTAGTACTTATGAACATTAAGAAAAAAGTTAGCTTTTCTCTTTGTTCAAATTCAAGCTTATTGTCACCTGACTGTGCACATATGAAAGAAAATGAAATAATGTTCCTGCACACCACAGTGCATGCACAAAACATACATAACACACAGCACATAAAACAAAACACTACTACAAATAAATTTGAAAATATAGTTCAATATGCATGTAACGTGCAGCACAGGTAAACAGAAAACAGTAACAGCATGTTGTCTGAGTGACAGGACCTCAGTAGTGGCAGCATATTCATTAGTCTCACAGACTGAGGGAAGAAACAGAGACAGTGGAACTGGGACTAGAGAATAGCATTTTTACATTTGGCAGGGTGGGAAGAGGTATAGTCGAGGTAGTTATGAAAGTCAGTGGGTTTATAGAGGATGTCAGTGGACAGTCTGTCTCCAGAAATGGAGACCGAGAGATCAAGAAAGGGGAGAGAAGTGTCTGAGATGGACCAAGTGAATTTGAGGGCTGGGTGAAAGTTAGAGGGAAATTTGATGAAATTGACGAGCTCAGCATGGGTGCAGGAAGCAGCACCAATGTAGTCGTCAATGTAACTAATATCATATTAGAGTTGTTGGTGGGGTTCAATGAGAGGCAAGAGGGATGGAACAAGATGAGATGGTGAATTGTAGAGGAAGTGCCAGACCATAGTATAATTGGTGATAGGAGCTACATCAGCATCTCAGTAACCTGAACTGAGAGATGGCGGTGGAGGGGTTGGTTGGCAGTGGCAAGTAGTAAAGATGTAGCAGGTAATGAAGAAACATTTTGGGCAGAATGTGTCATTGTCCAACCGCCAAATTTCTGCTAAGGCCTTGATGCCAGTGCAGTCATCCTATTAAGCTCATGGTGGCAGAAGTCCTAGTCACAGGTCAGAAAACTCAGAATATTCTGCATTGATGCCCTAAATGTCAACATCTCTTTCACTTGTTTCTCTAGCCTGAATCGATTTCCAGCATTTTCTGTTATTATTTTAGAATTTTCTGGCATATTTTTCAAAAATGTGTGGCACAAAAAGAAGAAATACCCCAGTCAGTTAGTTGCATAAATCTATTAGATAACTGTCGAGAAAACATGCATATAAACCATGAATTTTCCTGGCACTTCGCAGCTGCTGAATGCCACTGACAATGTTGATTATAATATTAAATAGCTCTCCAAAATGAAATTCTGTTTCATGACCTCAAATACTATCTCAAATAGAGAATGCATTGAAAATAAATGGCCTTATTTGGCATAGAATTTAACCACTTCTGGTATTTGTGGATTTCCTTCATGCTCAATCACATTCAATTGTCTACACATGGATTTCTTTATACAGGACACATTCTGGTTTGGAAAAAGCTTCCAAAGAGCTCAGAGAAAAATATTCCTCTGGAATGTAAATAGAAATAGAATTGCTCTGTTGAGGTGAACACATCAGTAATTATCACATCTCGTGGTTTGCCTACTGAAATCTGCTACTGGGTTTACATTTAGTGGGAGGAGAAGGCTAAGGTTATTTCTAAATCTTTCAGTCTCCTGAACCCATAGTTGGCACACGTGTCCAAAGGCATTGATTTTACCCCAGTGCTGGAAGTTAAACACTTGGGAATGAAGAAGATTGGGCAATCTTGTAAATGTGTTTTATTGACTACTGTTTTTCATCCATTGCCACAAGCATATGCACTGCAAATGGTGCACAGTGAAGATAATTTTCCCTTTTAGTAGTAATCTTTTGGAAAGCTCTCCTGCCTTTAACATGACCTTGACAAATCTCACATCACATACCAGTGATAATAAACCTGATTCTGATTCTGTCTGTATGAACAACACATACAAAATGTTAGAGGAACTCAGCAGGTCAGGCAGCATCTATAGAGGGAAATTAGCAGTCAACTATTTGGTCCGTATCCTTCACCAGGACTGGAAAGGAAGGGGGCAGAAACCAGAATAAGAAAATGGGAAGAGGACAAGTGTTCAAGCTGGCAGGGGATAGGTAAGACCAGATGAAGGGGAAGGAGGGATGACGTGAGAAGCTGGATGCCTTTAAACGCAGGCCCAGGTAGACTGGAAAGTTGGGACCAGAGGCGAGGCCGAGGGTCAGGCATTTTTTGAGCTGAGGCTATGAGACTGCAGCAGCTGCAGTGCTGCATGTCTGTGAGTTTAGCGACAATTTGCCCCACTAATATGATGAACTGAGACAGAGGCCTTGGGCCTACTCTGGGGATTCAGATCTAAGGACTCAGTCTGGTTCGGATTGCTGTTGTTTGCTTCTATTGTTTGCATGATTTGTGTTTTTTTCTCTCTTTCTCTGTGCGTTGGGTGTTTGCTTTTTTTTTAAAAATTGGATTCTTTTGGGTTTCTTGCTTTGTGGCTGTCTGTAAGCAGACAAATCTCAAGGTTGTATAATTTATGCATACTTTGATAAGAAATGTACTTTGAATCTTTGATACTGTTATATTTCATAACAGAAGGGTTCCAGATTTCCATACTAGCAATAGTTCTCCCCTCAAACTACTGCCTCATCAAACTCACGGCTGCAGCATCCAATCTTCATTCAGCTGGTTTGCAGATTACTCAGGGACATTCCTTTAGTCTTTCCAAGCAGCCCAAGAAAGAACAAACCAATCATTGTGTGAGACACACAACATTGTAGCATTATGGTCTGCTTCTAAAAATACAGATCCATTGAAATGAAAAGAGCCAACTTTCAATGGCAGAGTACAGTACCGTCATGCTTACTTTGCTAAAAATGGATCTCTATCCCCAGGTCTATTCTAAATTGTGCAGATATGTAGACATGAATGCTGGATGTGCTAAGGGCAGATCAAGAAAGTTGGAACTAAAGCAATTTTGCATATAGAAATCTATGCTAGTGATTAGTGCTAATACTTTTTTGTTGTGCTAAGTGCATTTGTTTGAAAGACAAAAATTTTTCACTGTTATCTCAGAACAATAATAAACCAATTTGAAACCAGTTCAAATCCACTAATATACCATGTTGGGTAATATGGGAAAAAATGAGAAAATGGAGTAAGATAACAATAAAAAAATGTTAGGATGGTTTTCTTCTATGACTATATCAAAACTTACTTTACATGATTTTCAACCACATTTGTTTGAAGAGATCCCATTTATTGTATCTTTCCCACATTGAACACTAACAAAATCCCTCTCCATGAGAGCCAGAGGGCAGGTGAAGGAAAATATGAAGGGAAGGGGAGGACAATATCCTTAGTTTGTGCACACATGCCACCAATAATAACAAGGCACTTTATTATTGTGCCAATTAGTTATACTAAAATGCAATTTAAATCAACAAGTAGAGATTAGAAATACCCAAGTATGTTGGCTTTTGAGTTGCTAAGCAGATCATGGTCTTTGAATTTTGAACTTCGGTCTGGTGAATCAAGGTAACAAAGTGAGTTATTGAGCATCTTAACTTGTCTGTGCCAAATGACCCAGACAATGCATGGGAATGCAAGCTTAGATATTGAATGATCAAGCTCTGTATGATTTAGAATTATGGAAGCCGAAAGCCATGAGTCAAGTAAATAATTTCAGGATTGACTTCAAAGCAATGGAAGAATGGATTTAGCAAATTGATTGCAATTCTGCAGTATGACCTGCATTTACCAAATGTCTTTACCTTCCAAAATGTCCCAAGGTGTTTCACAGCAGAAAAATCAAACAGTTATAAATACAAGAAACCAGAAGGATTGTCATAGTAGGTGATTAAATGCTTGTTCAAATGGATTTTACAAAGGTCTTTAAAGTTGGAGAGATGAGTTGAAGGGGTAAAGGTTAGAAAAGGAATACCAGACCTTAGGACATTGTTACTGAATTCCTGGAATTTGTAGGACTGGATAAAGCTACCAAGGTTGGGTTTAAGGGGTAAAGCAATGAAGGGATTTAACCACTAGGATGAAAAGGGCATCATTATTTTGACAGATTGTGAGACAGCAGGATGCAACGAGTTCCAACCAACCTGTAAGTGAGTAGGAGTAAAATAAGATGATACAGATTCCAACTAGCAGAACACATTATTTTTTCTTTACTGACTGCAAAGAAGTTTTGCACAATTTAATTTTAAAAAAATGGAATGGGTTTCCGGATGGGGTGGTGTGAGTGAAAAACATAATACTATTTATAAAGTAATTTGATGCTGTAATTGGAGACTGGGAATTTACTGGAGGTATGAACCAGGAGAGCTTGAGCAGACTTCCTTAACCATATTTATACTGGCTGGGATTTGCTGGGAAGTGCTAGCAGCTCAGTGCAGAACCAGCGGTGGATATCCCAGCAAGTCTCAGCATGTTTAGTCTGAACGTGCTGACTAGACTCCGTTGGCACTTAGGTTGGTGAATTTATCTGTTGATCAGAGCCATTGAGCCCATGCATTTGTACAGACAAATGGGAGAAGGGTAATATTTGTCTTTAATTATGTTAGTTTTCATATTTCTAGTTAATTCATTACATTTACAAATAGTACTTTTTAATTTAACTAATATTTTAAGTTGTATAGTTATTAGATTTTTCGGGTTTTTTTTAGAAAGCTTCCGTATGCCCGAATACTTAGAAGCACTTAAGTTTCTTGATGACTTTGGCAGTTGGTTAAGCCAGGGCATGGCTTTGTTGGCTATCAGAGTAAGTCTTAGGGGTGGTTCTGCAGGCCCTTGTGATGTGTTGTGTTATACCATGTCCCGTTCCTATGAAGAGCTTCGTCCTTCAGAATCTGGACCTTAGCTCTCCTGAAGTCAATTTCAGAGGATCTACATATATGAAATGTTCTTTTTTCTGTACGTTAGTGGAGATACTTGCAACTTGATGCAGGGAAAACCTTTTGGGCCGTGTGATAATTCAAGAAGTCACTTCACCTACGCTCCTGGTGGCTCAGTGCCAGAACACAGAGGACAGCACCTTCTTTTACGCACAGCTGCAAATGAGTCACAAAGAGAAAAAAAAGAAGACAGAGTGGGTTAAGAAAGAATAACTTGCTGAAAAATAGTGAATTCCCTCTGTAAAAACTATTTCCAACATGGAAAGCCAAAAATATAATTTGAGCTCCGTTTCCAGAGATCAAAAGGAGCTTTGTACTACCCCAACTAAAATACCTGAAAATATTACTACTATAAAAACCAGTGTGACCACAAATGTTCCAGACTCTTTAGAGGTGTCTGAATGACAAGCCAGTCATGTCTGCTTATACCATTGGAGGGTCAGAACCATGGAGTCCTGGAGCCTGTAAATAGGCAGGAGTTTGGGCTGATGAGGCCTGCTTCTGGGTAAACCATGTGAGGATGAAAGAATTAAACATACAGAGTGGTTCAGTAACACTTTGGCATCTCGATTTGTTATAAATATTCTGTCTAAATGCTGAATCTTTGATAAATACATGCTTAATTTGAAAATATTATCCAGGCCTCAGCATTCAGCCGGTTTTTGGCAGATAAAATGGAATCAAATTTTTGATGGGCTGCTTTTCATTGAACACTTCACCAAAGATTTCTGAAAGATATTCCTTTAAAGGGACATTGCTGTATTGTAAAATAAACAAAACAAGAAAAGCCAAGGGAGTTTTCCTTTATTTTAATTATGGTTATGTCACATGTGCTTGACACAGAAATGTTTACAAGCTATGTTAGCATTTAATGTGTTTATTTCAAAGGAAAGTCCATGAAATGATTCTTTCTGAAAACTTTAAAATACACCATGTAAATTTAATTTCTTAACAATAGACCCCTGTAAACAAAGCCAGAATACTATGGACACATGTTGATAATTTACTTTCAGGTTCCATATCACTACTTTTGGTTTATCTGCATGATATAGTATTCATGTAGTATTTATAACCACTGTTTAAACATTGGGAGAGCACAAAGTGCAATGAATGGATAGAGGAAATGGATTGGAATAAAAATATCTTTTTCATTGCTATGTCATATAAAAAGATCTTGAGCCGAATGAATCCAGTTCCTTGTCTGAGTGCATCCAAAATTCAATACTGTATCTAATTCAGTGAATAGACAATCAGAATTTGTGAGGCCATGGGGTGGCTCATGTGAGAAATTCCCCTCCCCCATTTCATAGCTGGATCTATGCACTGTACAATACACTGTAAGGGAAGAATGTAGAGAACCTTGTTTGTAGTTTCTATTTTTTTCATGACACCGCTTTCACAATAGTGGCATCAAATTTGTTACCCACTCCTCTTATTATGGAAAGAAGTAATCTTAAGCTTTAGGTCCCCCAATAAATAGATTTTCATTGGAATCCATAGTAAATTCAATGATATTTGTCAAACTCGACCTCAGAATTAATTTCACAAATATCAAGTGCTACTCATCCATGGGCCTTATTAGCTCTTTAGCACTGATTTTAATTCAAGGGTTTAATTTTAAAGGGACAATGTAATGAGCACAGGCCCATAGTTGAGGCCATGCTACCATGAATGTCAACATCCAACCACGATTCACAAGGCAGGATTCTTTCTGACTGAAATGTGAATGGTAAGATGGTTGTTCGGCAACAGTAGAATTTGCAATGACAGGAGAATGCCACTTGAGAGCTGTGAAAAATTATTAAGTGTTGATTCAGGTCGGAACACCATTTCCAACATGCACTGCCCCCGACTGCCCCCCCCCCCCACCCCCGCACACCCACACCCACCTCCACCCCCAGGATGACTGTACTGGAAATAAGACGGTTAGTTAATCACCTCTTTGCGGGCTTTGGGTTCGCAAAGAGGGTGTGGAGAAAGATGCAAGGGCCCTTGTCATGTGTCAACCTGGGCAGCTGCGTAACAGAGGACTCTCTGATCTATGGGCTGTTTCCAGGGGCACACACAGAAATGGACATCAAGTGCTGCTGGAAGGTGATCATCTTCAGGAAGAATGCCCTGGGGTCTACCTGAAACTTGTTAGCATCTCAGCACATTGAGGTATCTACAGGAGAATGGTACTAATTGGCACCTTCCAAATTTCAGGGATATGTAATGAGGGATGCTCTAAAGCTTAGTGTAGTCATCACATGGGCTGAATGGGGAGGAACCACAGTCTAGGGGTATTCCGCTACTGGACATTGTCTGACTGAGTGGAGAAACCCTTTAACTATTGTAAAACCTCAAGGGACCACATCAGTAGCAGTAGTGCTATTGGATTTAAAAATGTAAGTTAACACTACTTAATGCATTGCCCATGGATGAAAAGGCTTTCACAGTTTATTCTTGTATATATTTTATTACGATTATAGTTAAATTTGATTTCACAAAATGAGTGATGATACAGGGTGAAAGGGGAGGGAAGGAGAAGTAAAGCCCTCAGATCACATTAATAAAGATAGAATGGTAGATGTAGTGTATATGGATTTCAGCAAGGCATTTGATAAGGTACCTCATGCAAGGCTTATTGAGAAAGTAAGGAGGCATGGGATCCATGGGGACATTGCTTTGTGGATCCAGAACTGGCTTGCCCACAGAAGGCAAAGAGTGGTTGTAGAAGGGTCATATTCTTCATAGAGGTCGGTCACCAGTGGTGTGCCTCAGGGATCTGTTCTGGGAACCCTGCTCTTCATGATTTTTATGAATGACCTGGATGAAGAAGTGGAGGGATGGGTTAGTAAATGTGCTGATGACACAAAGGTTGGAGGTGTTGTGGATAGTGTGGAGGGCTGTCAGAGGTTACAGCGGGACATTGATAGGATGCAAAAATGGGCTGAGAAGTGGCAGATGGAGTTCAACCCAGATAAGTGTGAAATTGTTCATTTTGGTAGGTCAAATACGATGGCAGAATGTAGTATTAATGGTAAGACTCTTGGCAGTGTGGAGGATCAGAGGGACCTTGGGGTCCGAGGACACTCAAAACTGCTGTGTGAGTTGACTCTGTGGTTAAGAAGGCATACGGTGCATTGGGCTTCATCAATCATGGGATTGAGTTTAGGAGCCAAGAGGTAATGTTGCAGCTATACAGGACTCTGGTCAGAACCAACTTGGAGTACTGTGCTCAGTTGTGGTCACCTCTCTATAGGAAGGATGTGGAAACCATAGAAAGGATGCAGAGGAGATTTACAAGGATGTTGCCTGGATTGGAGAGCATGCCTTATGGGAATAGATTGAATGAACTCGGCCTTTTTTCCTTGGAGTGATAGAAAATGAGAAGTGACTTGATAGAGGTGTATATGATGATGAGAGTCATTGATCGTGTGAATAGTCAGAGGCTTTTTCCAGGGCTAGAATGGCTAGCATGAGAGGGCACAGTTTTAAGGTGCTTGGAAGTAGGTATAGAGGAAATGTCGGGGTAAGTTTTTTTACACAGAGAGTGGTGAGTGTGTGGAATGGGCTGCTGGTGACAGTGGTGGAGGCGGATACAATAGGGTCTTTTAAGAGACTCCTGGATAGGTACATGGAGCTCAGAAAAATAGAGGGCTATGGGTAACCCTAGGTAATTTCTAAGGTAAGGACACGTTCAGCACAGCTTTGTGGGCCGAAGAGCCTGTATTGTGCTGTAGGTTTTCTATGTTTCTAAGATTATCTTTTGGGTGCCAGATTGCTTTTCTACATAATGGAGTAGAGGTCAACATCCTGAGTGACCCTTTGGAAATTTAAAACAGCAGGGAGGAATGGTGAAAAGTTATATTGGCCATGAGAACACTTCAGGTGGCAGTGGAAGCAGCAGCTGGGGTTGTCCTGTGGCCATCTCGGATTCATGCTTGGATGCCTTCACACTAAGACAGATTTAAACTTTCCTTCCGGATCCTCTTTGGGATACTGCTCCTCCCACGTATTCCAGATGAACTCACATGTTTGAGCTTCCACTGGCCTTATTCTTCTTCCCCTCGGACTTCGTCCATCATGAAAACTACTCTGGCTTTTCACCCAGGCCGTTGGGTTACAATTACAGTTGGTTCACTGAGATGATATTAAGATCAGGCCGGTATATTTAAAGAAGACCCTAACTGATTTGGAAGGTCTTACTTGCTGCCTGCTCAGAGGAAGAGGTTAAAATCAAAATGAAGTGGCCTCTGTTGGCACAGCTGGGCCATTTTAACCACCTCCCAGACATTCTCATTCAGGCAAGTTGGCTTAAAGTCACTTCTTCATGCCAATTTATAAGAATAAGTTACTTAAAGGAAATGGGAAAATGTGATATAAGTATAGAATAAGCATATGAGATTCAAAATTCAGAAACCAGCCTCCTTTCCATGGACTCTGACTAGACTTCTCACTGCCTCAGTAAAGTAGCCAGAATAGTCAAAGACCACACCCACCCTGGTCATTCTCCCTTCCTCCCTCTGCCATTGGGTAGAAGAGACAAAAGCCTAAAAGGACAGTTTCTACCCTGCTGTTAAAAGACTATTGAGTGATTCACTAGTACCTACATACAAGCAGAGGCTAACGATTAAGGCACCAGAGGCACCATATGCATACTTAGATAATACATTTATATTGAACTTTGAACTTTTACTACCTTAATGCACTATAGAATGATTTGAACTGTATGAATAGTATGCAAGAAAAACCTTTCAATATATCTCGGTACATGTGACAATGATAAACCAATTAAATTTCAATTCAAGATTTGCTCATGCAAATGTTAAGTATCACATTCATGATTGGGTGAAGTGTCTTTACTGATCTTCAGAATAGTTCTGCACTGTAAAGCCGTGTTACCAGTCACGTGGGTGATAAACATATTATCACAGCGTAAATGGTGTAGTTCTGTTACAGCACAACCATTAGACTGGCATCTGTAAAGATTGGTCATTCTGATTAATACCTGAAACAGAACACAGGATGTGTCAGTATATAACTTGCACTGAATACCACAACATTCAAGCATCAGTCTGCGTTGATTTTGAAGAGTGGCTGCAATAGAGAATCGCACTTACACTTTATAAAGGTTTGTAAACAAAGGTGCAATTGTGCATCCTTTGTGACTTTGATGGTCACAAGACACTGCAGGATAGTAAGAACATCAAGCTTGGCAGGTCTACTCTACCAATGAGTTACTGGATAGTTTTGGGGCTAGACTTGTTGTGCATTGTGTAGCAGCGTGCTTTGGCCTCCAGGTGGTGTGCGATCCAACAAACTGGAAGTGATTGGCTTCCATGTTTTTCTTGTGATCACAAGACCCTGTTGGATATTGGTAATGTAGAATACTCTGAGTCTGATTCACTGGTGTATTGGCGAGACCAATGGTGGGATAGCTGCCTTTCCTAGTTTGTTACACTGGCAAAGCCCTCATGCTCCAGAGTTGCCTGTTGTGGTCATTGATGAAAGAGTTGCTAGAATTGGCTGTGGGACTCAGGATTCAGTACTGGATTGGGGTCTGGTCCTTCCTGTTGGCGCTGCTCTCCAGTGTTTGCTCCCAGGAGGACAAGCTGGATTGCATACGTCTGTGACTACAATTGCGCAAAATGCAGCAGCTTTTTTTTTTGCAGAAACATGGCTCCAGGACAACATCCATGCAGCACCAATTCACTGGCCATGACACTCAGGGACGAAGGCTATATTACTGTTATTATTATTATTTTATTATTTTTAATTGTATATTTTTCTGCTATCATTCTATATGCTATATATGCTGTGCACTGTGTGTGACTGTTGGTACAGTGTTTTGCACCTTTGCTCTAGAGGAACGCTGTTTTGTTTGGCTCTATTCCTGTGTATGATTGAACAACAATTAAACTTGAACTTATATTGCAACTCGATAGAGTTCCATGACTAATTCAAAAGGACAAATGGATCATGAATTTAGATTACATTTTCATGTTAATCCCTACACACACGATGTGTTTTGCCAATTATGTTCATGTCTGATGTCTGTACATTGTACTACCTTCTAGCAATAAATAACTAAATAATACCAGAAAAATGTCTCATTGAAGCATTTTTGTATATTTAATATAGTATTCAAATTGTACTGTAACACAGTTACAATGCGGTTTTATAACCTGGTTTATAGATAATCTGCTGTTATTATTCTGGTTTTATTTAAAGTAATGCTTATTCATGGTCTGTGTTCTATATTTGTGTTGCTAATACACAAAGGTTCTAGTACAGGATTGCTAATTAACCTCAAAACCATTGACAAGAAAGGGGAAAGGGCACCTCTCTCTAATTGCTGTTGGTTGATCCCTAGTAGAAATTGGATGGAGGGTGAATATCATCTGAGAGAAGAACTGAAAAATCTAAAGATCTCCAAGGTGGAATAGATTGCTCACACATTGACAATTCATAGTTAAAACAAAATGGAATAGTAGTGGACTCCAAACGCTGATACACATCAGTCAATCATTTCTGTAAAGAGGAGGAGAAAGTTAGTTACAGAGTCAGGGATAAGGTCTACATATTCAGGTAGGTGAGGTGCTGGGGAGAGATAAATTGTTCATAGTTGAAGTTTGAATCAGAAGGTAGGACCTTCTTAATTCAAATGAACTATGAAAACAATCCAGTAATGTCAGAAGTAATTAAATCCCCAACTATGGGTAAATAGCCCCACTGCCTTGTGGGCAGCCTCAGGAGAGACAAAGGCTACGGGAGGAAACCTAGACAGCAAGTTCGGAGTGGAGCCCCTAAGGCAGTTGGACAACATTGAACGTCCTTCTGGCAGCTCCTGTAGCCAAGCTAGTGCCAAATATATTGCTTCATAAACTTTCCTTTGGACTACTCTGATGAGCCCTAGAAAGGGACCTTGATGACTGGGCATCGCTGGATCTCGATACCTTTCACCCAGGCTTGAAATGATGGTGACCATCATCACCCATTGTCCTTCGAGACGGACGGATGCCAACCACCACAATTAAAGTACTGTATGTATTTTCCTGTTCCTTTCGCCCTCTTTGGGTAATAACCAAAAGAAATAGCTACTGAACTGTTATCTCTCCTCCCATGCCCACATTTTACCCACATAATGAAGAGCTCATCACTTATGTTTGCTTCCCACTCCAAAATGCAAAGAAATTAACAACGTATGGTTCTCCGATGTGGTCCTTGAGATAAATTCACCCAAAGTAAATTAACAATGGTTTGGTGTTTGTTTAACTTTGTCAAAATGTTAATGTTAAAACTTGAAACTATGATAAACAACGGTTAACCCTACACTCCATGGTAAGTGGTAATAAAATGATATATTTAATGTCATTGTATGAAATAATAATGATGTCACCGTGCACATATGAAAATTGCCAGTGTGAATTTGTTCTGTAATTCCCTTATTAGCACTGCTCTTGGAATGCCTCAGTGACTACACTGTTGTGTGGTCCGTCTTATCTATCAGTAGTTCTGCATCCCTCAAGCTTAGAGATATTTAATGGGTGCAGCCTTTTTCCACACATTATTACTCAGGGACTAACCTCTCAGTCCCCTCAGTCCTTTGTTGGTAACTGTTATTTTGTGGTTTGATAAAGACTAAAGAAAGGAATTACAGTGGTCATGCTGCATGTAATAGTCTGCCCTTTACACAAATATTTCCCTAATTGCTTACATTATTGCCATAAAGAGCCTATTTATATCAAAAAGCCATTAACCACCGGAAGAAAAATGGCATGCCATTGTATACATATAAAATTGCTTCAGTACAATCAATTCTCTCTGCCTCTAATTACGGGGAATGTGGAAATCTAAAAGCAATTTTGCATGAAGAAATTATTCATATTAGCTTTGACTCAGTTAACAATTATGATTCATATTTGGAATAAAAAATGCAATTAAGTGTTTGTGCGGATATCTTGCTAGAAGCAATTATGAAAAGCTCTGGCTGAAGTATTGTAACAAAATTTAGCAGAGTGTGCAGAAAGGTGATCATAAAATAAGAAGGCAAAAACTGATTACTACCATTCATAATCTTACCAGCAAAATGTAACTAAATATATACATTACATGTACCTCAGTAAAACGAGTGTAGAATAAAGCCTTAATGCATGTTGCCACAAGTAATTCAATTACATGAATGCTCAAAATAAATGAAATTGTTTTGCCTGCTTTAAAAGCCTACAAGAGTTTAGTCAAAAAAGAAAACTCATTCTGTGACAGGAACAAAATGGAGGCATCCTCTTCGACTACACAAAGTAAAAAATCCCAGTGTAAAAGCAGATGAGCTTGAAAATTTATCCTTAAGATTACAACCATTAAATAGGCAATGAAAGCAGCCCACTATAGGTTGCTAATGTGTAAATGTTGAATGATATTGGTTGTTAAGTATACACAGGTCCACATCTTCACTGTGAAGAGACGAATCAGAGTGGTGGCCCTGACAACCAAAGAACAATTTCCGCTTCTACGTTTATACCCAGGACCTTCCATTGCTTCAACACAAGTTAGGAACAAAGAGATCCTTCAGTCCTTTTTATCTTGACCTTTCAGATCACCAGTCCCACTGACCTCCTATTATGAAATACAGCAGTGCTCCCGTTTTAGTCAGAACCATTATCCATGACAACTCTTAAACAATTAGATTGGTTCAAAACTGAGATGATTATCTTGATTTTGTGATGTATCTAGTCAACTCGTACATTGCAAATCTTGCCTTTTCCACCAACTATACTAGCCTAACCTGCAGCATTAATGGTGGTATTATTAGCTTCTCCCCTCCAAGAAGAGCAAAACCTTGTCAAAACCAGTTTTATAAGGTTGCAAAATAACCTCCTGACCTTTGAACTCAATGCCTGGACTAATATGATGGGTGATTTATGGGTAACTCATCTCCTTCTACCTTAGGCCACAAACTTATCAATCACCCTTGATGAGTTATTAACTGATGAGTTATTGACTTAAAACTTTCTGCATAATCACTCAAAGAGTTGAACTGCATGTGCATGTTATGAGAGCTGTATAACTCATCTCCTTCTACCTTAGGTCACGAACTTATCAATCACCCATGCTGTGGACACTTTCTGGAGGTCCAAGATCCGTATGCTCCACGACCGCTGGACTAAGTGTGTAAATGTAGGAGGTGACTATGTTGAAAAATAAATGTGCTAGGCTTTCTAAAATTGAATCCATCTACCTTAGGCCACAAACTTATCAATCACCCCTCATAAAAGCAAGCATTCCATAAGCCTTCTTAACCACCTTTTCGACTTGTGTAGCCTCTTTCAAGGAGCTATGAACTTCGATCCCAAGATCACTCTGCTCAGCAATACTGCTAAAGATTTTGCCCTTAACAATGTACTGTCTCCTTGCATTTGCCCTAACATGCAAGTAACAAATGGTAGACACTCAATGTACAATGAAAAAAATGAAGGAAAGGGATATAGAAGACACTTACTAATGATTATGTTCATTACCCTCCTTCCTCCCTATTGTGTCTGTGAATACACCCCCACTTAATTCCACAGTGTCTGAGATGAAATTCACCACCGTCTGTTCCAAGGATGGAAAAATTAAAGTTGAAACAAACTCTATTTTTTTAAAGTTTCCTACCAGATTATGAGGTAATGGTTCAAAATGTGATTCAAAAAGCAAACTGGACTCCAGTTACAAGTCATTGTTTCTGATGCCCCCACTCAGTGGGATGAGCTAATAAACACAGATTGAAAGTGCATTGTGATACAATTTATTTCTTTTAATAATATATATGTTGAAGAGTAATAGCATTTCAATGGGACACTTTAATGTAATTCATAATTTACAACCTCTCCATTACTACACAAACTGATCCACTGCAGTAAATGACTCTGGACAACTTAAAGGATGGGCTATAATTTAACTTAATCTTTTACATCTATGAAATACTTCAGCAACAGAAGTCATTGGTTTATGATGATCTTTCCATAAATTTCATGTCATACTGCTCCAAATGTTAGTGCCTCATACTAATCAGCCAGACTATTCTACTTGTTTGTAAATTATTTTAACTTATTGTGTAAATTTGGGAAGGTATCTGGAAAATGCAAGCTTCTCCAATTCAAGTGTTATAGACCTAGAGACAGGTATGACATTCAGGAGGCCAAAAGGCTAAAGATACTGAAAATAAGAATTCCATTTTTATGGTTGGCCCAGTCAGCTGCTTTTATTCCCCATTAAGTACTGGGCTGAATTCTGACTAGCATCCAACTTGGGACTCTCTGATATTCCTGCACAACCACAGACTGCCAACTCCACTACTTTGTAATGATATGAACCTCATGATTTGGGACAGGGTCAAAATCCTTTGCTGCCAAACAAATATAAGGCCAACATTGCAAAACATCTGGCAGCCAACATGGAAACCAAAGTAAAACAACCACAGTTGTATTTGTTTGTTCTTGTGATGTAGGTAATGGAGATAAGACTGCATTTATTGTCCATCCTTAATTCCCTAGACAGTGATGAACCATTGAACTTCTGTGGTGATTCATGCTTTCTGGTAATTGTTTATATAACTGAGTGACTTTTTAGCCCATTCATTCCATAAATACTAGAAGGACTGTGAAAAAGATTCATATGTAGTCTCCACTTGGAGATAGAAGTTTGCTTTATTTGGGCTTTCATAGTCCAGCAGTTTTCATGGTCAATTTTGATCCTAGTGCTAATCAAAAGTTGAGATTTAATGAAACTTTTCACAATCTTCCTACAGTGCACATTACCTATAACTGCAAAACTATATTCCTCGGTGCACTTATGAATGGAATGAGCTGTCTGGATGTATGCAACAAAAGTTTCTCACTGTGCCTCAATGTATGTGACAATAAAAACCCAACTCAATTCAATTCAATAAATTATCATGAAAATATTTGAATTCTCAATCTTTGATTACTAGTGCTAATATCATAACTATTGGAAGAAAATAAACCAATGCTCCAGGGAGATTTAATAATCTGATGCCTGTGTATGAAATCTTTAACTATCTCAATAGTATCTCAGTCATATTGCATCATTTAATGGCAGTTGATGAAAAAACAATTTCAAATTAATTCTGATCTGCTCCATAACCACTGTAATCCCAATGAAATTCTGGTGAGCATTACAGGGAGATAATCCCACACGCTATTTGCTTGAATGAAACCAACATCTCAAAAACATCTTAGAGTCTTTTTAAATTTATTCGTTTACGGGATGTGGGCATTGCCAGATAAGTCAGCATTTATTGCCCATCCCCAGTTGTCCTTCAGAAGGTGGTGATGAGCTGCCTTAGAAACATAGAAAACCTACAGCACAATACAGGCCTTTCAACCCACAAAGCTGTGCTGAACATGTCCTTACCTGAGAAATTACCTAGGGTTACCCATAGCCCTCTATTTTTCTGAGCTCCATATACCTGTCCAGGAGTCTCTTAAGAGACCCTATCGTATCCGCCTCCACCACCTTTGCCAGCAGTCCATTCCACGCATTCACCACTCTCTGCATAAAAAACTTACCCCTGATATCTCCCCTGTATCTGCCTCCAAGCCCTTAAAACTGTGCCCTCTCGTGCTAGCCATTTCAGTCATGGGAAAAAGCCTTTGACAATCCACACGATCTATGCCTCTCATCATCTTATACACCTCTATCAGGTCAACTCTCATCCTCTGTCGCTCCAAGGAAAAATGACTGAGTTCACTCAACCTATTCTCATAAGGCATGCTCCCCAATCCAGGCAACATCCTTGTAAATCTCCTCTGCACCCTTTCTATGGTTTCCACATCCTTCTTATAGTGAGGGGACCAGAACTGAGCACAGTACTCCAAGTGGGGTCTGACCAGGGTCCTATATAGCTGCAACATTACCTCTCGGCTCTTAAACTCAATCCCATTATTGATGAAGCCCAATGCACCATTTGCCTTCTTAACAACAGAGTCAACTGCGTAGCAGCTTTGAGTGTCCTATGGACTCGGACCCCAAGATCCCTCCGATCCTCTGCACTGTCAAGAGTCTTACCATTAATACTATATTCTGCCATCATATTTGACCTACCAAAATGAACCACCTCACACTTATCTGGGTTGAACTCCATCTGCCACTTCTCAGTCCAGTTTTGCATCCTATCAATGTCCTGCTGTAAGCTCTGACAACCCTCCACACTATTCACAACACCTCCAACCTTTGTGTCATCAACAAACTTACTAACCCATCCCTCCTCTTCTTCATCCAGGTCATTTATAAAACTCACGAAGAGCAGGGTTCCCAGAACAGATCCCTAAGACACACAACTCATGACCGACCTCTGTGCAGAATATGACTCCTCTACAACCACTCTTTGCCTTCTGTGGGCAAGCCAGTTCTGGATCCACAAAGGAATGTCCCCTTGGATCCCATGCCTCCTTACCTACTCGATAAGCCTTACATAGGGTAACTTGTCAAATTCCTTGCTGAAATCCATATACACTACATCTTGATGGCATCCATTAGTCTCGTGTGACCATGGATCTGTACCTGGAAAGTCTCTGGAGTGTCCTTTCCAGGCCACAGGCCTGGGCAAGGTTGTATGGAAGACTGGCAGTTACCCAAGCAGCAAGTCTCCCCTCTCCAAGCCACCGATGTTGTCCAAGGGAAGGGCAAGGTCCGATACAGCTTGGCACCAGTGTCATCGCAGGAGTTGCCAGAGTGAGGTTGAAGACAACGTTGGACTGCCTTAGGGACTCCAGCTCCTCAGGGTTTACTCCCGAAGCCTTTCCCATAAGTGGGTATGGCCGCAAGGCAGCGGAGGTTTGAAATCAGAGTTTTCCCTTTCTTAGATGGACTGCCTTCCCAGGCTGATGAGCTCCATCTACCCGAAGCACTGGTTTTAAGGTGCCAAGACCCACCTTCGCCCCTTCTCCTGTCAGTAGAAACAGTACCACTGGGCTTAGAGGCTAAGCCACACAAGAAGGCCAGGAGTTGGACTTGGTTGTCGGAGGCTATTTGAGGCGCATGCCATGAGGAACACTTTTAGGTAGTGGGAGCTTGTCCCCACTACCACTCCTTGGCTTGACAACCTTGGAACCAACATCTACTGCTCTACCATCATCAATGTGTTTAGTCACATCCTCAAAAAATTCAATCAGGCTCGCAAGGCATGACCTGCCTTTCACAAAGCCATGCTGACTATTCCTAATCATATTATGCCTCTCCAAATTTTCATAAATCCTACCTCTCAGGATCTTCTCCATCAACTTACCAACCACTGAAGAAAGACTCATTGGTCTATAGTTTCCTGGGCTATCTCTATTCCCTTTCTTGAATAATGGAACAACACCCGCAACCCTCCAATCCTGTGGAACCTCTCCCAGCCCTATTGATGATGCAAAGATCATTGCCAGGGTCTCAGCAATCTCCTCCCTCACCTCCCACAGTAGCCTGGGGTACTTTTCATCCAGTCCCGGTGACTTATCCAACTTGATGCTTTCCAAAAGCTCCAGCACATCCTCTTTCTTAATATCTACATGCTCAAGCTTTTCAGTCAACTGTAAGTCATCCCAACAATCTCCAAGAATCATTTTCCATAGTGAATACTGAAGCAAAGTATTCATTAAGTATCTCTGCTATCTCCTTCAGTTCCATACACACTTTTCCACTGTCACTCTTGATTGGTCCTGTTCTCTCCACATACTTATAGAATGCCTTGGGGTTTTCCTTAATCCTGTCCACCAAGGCCTTCTCATGGCCCCTTCTGGCTCTCCTAATTTCTTTTTTAAGCTCCTTCCTGCTAGCTTTATAATCTTCTAGATCTCTGTCATTACCTAGTTTTTTGAATCTTTTGTAAGCTCTTCTTTTCTTCTGGACTAGATTTACACCAGCCTTTGTACACCACGGTTCCAGTACCCTACCTTCCTTTCCCTGTCTGATTTGAACGTATCTACACAGAACTCCACGCAAATATCCCCTGAATATTTGCCATATTTCTTTCATACATTTCCCTGAGAACATCTGTTCCCAACTTATGCTTTCAAGTTCTTGTTTGATAGCCTCATATTTCTCCTTACTCCAATTAAGCATTTTCCTAACTTTTCTGTTCCTATCCCACTCCAATGCTATGGTAAAGGAGATAGAATTGTAATCACTATCTCCAAAATGCTCTCCCACTGAGATCTGACACCTGACCAGGTTCATTTCCCAATACCAGATCAAGTATAGCCTCTCCTCTTGTTGGCTTATCTATGTATTGTGTCAAGAAACCTTCCTGAAAGCACCTAACAAACTCCACCACAACTAAACCCCTCACTCCAGTGAAATGCCAATCGATATTTGGGTTACATTATTAGGTTATTATTATACCTTTCCAGAACCTGTCTCCCTATCTGCTCTCAATGTCCCTGTTACTATTGGGTGGTCTATAATAAACACTCAGTAGAGTTATTAAACCCTTCCTGTTCCTAACTTCCACCCACAGAGAGTCCATAGACAATCCCTTCGTGTCTTCCTCCTTTTCTATGGCTGTGACACTATCTCTGATCAACAGTACCACACCCCCACCTCTTTTGCCTCTCTCCCTGTCCTTTCTGAAACATCTAAAGCCTGGCACACAAAGTAATCATTGCTGCCCCTGAGCCATCCAAGTCTCTGATATGGCCACAACATCATAGCTCCAAGTACTGATCCATGCTCTAAGCTCATCTGCTTTGTCCATAATACTCCTTGCATTAAAACAGACATATCTCAAACCATTGGTCTAAGCGCTTCCCTTCTCTATCACCTGCCTATTCTCCCTCTCGCACTGTCTCCAAGCTTTCTCTATTTGTGAGCCAACCGCCTCTTCCTCCAGTTTGTCTTCCCAGCCCCTAGCAAACCTAGTTTCAACTCTCCCCTATAGCCTTAGCAAACCTCCCCACCAGGATATTGGTCCCCCTGGGATTCAAGTGCAACCCATCCTTTTTGTACAGGTCACTCCTGCCCCAAAAGATGTTCCAATGATCCAGAAATCTGAATCCCTGCCCCCGCTCCAATCCCTCAGCCACACATTTATCCTCCACCTCACTCTGTTCCTATACTCACTATCGCGTGGTACAGGCAGTAATCCCGAGATGACTACCTTTGTGGTCCTGCTTCTCAGCTTCCTTCTTAACTCCCTGTAGTCTGTTTCCAGGACCTCCTACCTTTTCCTGCCTATGTCGTTGGTACCAATATGTACCTCGACCTCTGGCTGTTCTCCTTCCCACTTCAGGATATCTTAGACACGATCAGAATCATCCCGGACCCTGGCACCAGGGAGGCGAGCTACCATCCGTATTCTTTCGTGCGTCCACAGAATGGCCTGTCTGACCTCCTAACTATAGAGTCCCCTATCATTGCTGCCATCCTTTTCCATTCCCTACCCTTCTGAGCCACAGGGTCAGACTTTGTTCCAGAGGCGCAGCCACTGTTGTTTCTCCCAGGTAGATCTCCCCCCCCCCCCCCCCACCCAACGGTACTCAAACAGGAGTACTTTTTGTCAAGGAGTACAGCCACAGGGATGCTCTCTTAGCCTCTGACTCCTGCCCTTCCCTCTCCCTACTGTTACCCACTTATCTGTCTCCCCAGGCCCTGGTGTGACTACCTGACCAAAGCTCCTCTCTATCACCTCCTCACTCTCCCTGACCAGACGAAGGTCATCAAGCTGCATCTCCAGTTCCCTAATACGGTCGCTAAGGAGCTGCAGCTCGACACACCTGGCACAGATTTGTCCGTCCGGGAGGCCGGGAGTCTCCTGGACCTCCCACATCTGATACCAAGCACAGAACACCAGCCTCACACATACACTTTATATCTCTGTTCTACACAGGCAACCTACCTCGCCTTAATCCGTTATCGCCAAAGCCCCGCTGAGCTAAAGCTTTCCTATTCTGTCTCCCTCTACTCTGTCGCCTGCTTTACAAGGCTGTCTCCTGTTAAACTCTTCTCACTTCCTGACATCCACATGCTTGCGCAGTCGTGCCCCGATAAAACCGCTGAAGAAATAACCATCTCCTTTTAAACTCTTCTCGCTGTTCTCATTGGCTGATGTCCACATGCCCAATCAAACCGCTGAAAAAATAACCCAGTTGAAATAGCCTTCTTGAACTGCTGCACTCCCTGAGGTGTAGGGACACCCAAATATCTCCTGGATGACCTCACTGGTTTAAACATTACTCTTTAATCAGTGTTACCCTTGGTTTGATTTAAATTTATCACTATCATTTGAGTACTGAATTATTTTCAAGTTAATTTTTATTTTGTGCTTTGAGGGAAAAAGCCATTTTTCTTAAGTTTCTTTAAACAGACCCAACTGCTCCTATGGGCGGTTTTCATCCAAATTATGAAACACTTCAGGTATGTTAAGATAACACTGAAGATGAAAATGTATTTTTGGTCAGGTACTGACCACGCAGCATATATGATAACATAGGCCAAATTCAGCATGGTTTCATTAAGAGTAAATCTTGCCTGACAAAGCTACTAGTGAGCTGTGTCCCTGCTCGTTGAGTGCCAGTGAGGGGTCTCCTGAAGGTTCTACTACCACAGCACAGGTCCTGGAGGGACCCCGAGATGGAAGGGGAGGTGAAGTGTTGAGTAGGACGAGAGGCCTTGCTCCTTCATTGAGATTCCCACGGCCTGCTGCCACAGTGGGTGCTCTCAGAAGGTGGTCCTCACTCTGGTAGCAGTTGTACCTCAACTTACCTCAAAGACCCGAGCTGCCAGTGGGTGCAGATTGGGAGGGGAAATGGAGGGACCTACGGATAGTCAGTTCCACCCTTGTGTTCAGTACATCAGCTGAAACGACAGGAGATCACAACCAATTCAGGCTACCACTGGGCTTCTGAAGGCGGGGGGCTCTCAGGAAGCTTCCTTCTGGTGAACCAGCAGGGAGGGAAGGTTGAGAGGGAATCCCTAGGAACAGGGATGAGGGTGTCTATCCAGCTCCGAGCTCACGGTTACAGGGGCCAAAGGAGTTCAACCCTTGTCATGAGCCACTGCCACTCTTCGGAAGGTGCCACTGGGGCCCATATACACCCTACCTGGGTGTGCACCCCCAGGAAACCAGATGCCCCCTTCAGGAGTTGTGGAGAGTGGCTGTGGGTAGGTCCACATTGGTGGGGGGGGGGGGGGATTGATAAAGGGCCAATTGAGACCTGTGATTGCCCCTCCACAGCCCAACCCACCCACAACTCTGAGTGGGGTGCAGTTCAAGAGGGTGGTTCCTCCAAATGAGCTGGCGCCAACCATTTTCAGAAAACTCTGTACTTGTACCCTTTGCTCTCTGTTCTATAACTCTCTCCTGGGCCCTGTCATTCACTCTGTATGTTCAGCTCTGGTTTAACTTCCTAAATTTATCACGTCCCACTCAGTTAAGTTCAACCTGCCATTCCTTGCCTCACTTTCTTAGCTGATCTCCATTCCATTGTAACCAAGATAGCCCTCACCTTCACCACTAGACCGTTGTGATGTCATCCACCAACTCACTAATCACGCTGCTTATGTTCTCCTCCAAATCATTATCACATGACAAAAACAGATAAAAAGAAGATGACTACAAGACCTTTCTTACTTGGATTCCAATGGAGGGAGAGATACTGCCTGACTATTAAATGCGACTGGTTCCTAGTCTGCAATTAGACAATGCGCACCGTCTTCAAACAGGCCTGAAGAGAGTATCTGACATCACTAAAAGGCCTTTGTTGACATTACCCTGGGTGCAGTTCCTTAACAATGGCCCAGGATCAACAAGGTTAGTGGGTCCAAAGCAGTAGTTAGTCATATTTAGCCTGAACTGACAACTAGTCCATCATCCCTCTCAAAGACAACCATTCTGATCATTGCTCAACTCTGCAAAGGAATGGAAGAAATCAGTACTTTGTCTCACCGTTACTGGAGTTCTCTCTCTCTCAGGGAGTCTCTCCATCTTGTGCAGATTTCTTCATTCCCCTTCAGATATCTTCCCCTATTCTCCATGTCTGCCTCTCTTCTTTTCAGTCTTAACGTGGAAGATTTAGTCCAGGAAATTCAAGAAAAACTTGGATGAAGTTCCACCGAGGACCAAGATCCTGAATCTCAGGAAGAGGCCTTTCGTCCAATCGTAGTGCTGCCACAATGAACACTCCACGTGTCCTTCTCTGTCTGCTACCTGCCCATCTCCAGCTCTTCCTCTCTCACGGGCTTCAGTAGGATCCATTCCCTTCTGCTGGTTGCATATGTTCCAGTACTACATTTCTGATAAGATTTCTGTATGTTATATGTGTTTGGAATGGCTATATTTAAGTAAATTCTTACTTATTTACCCTGCATTATTATATCCAGACAGTTATTATGGATTGCCGTATCTGTAATAACGGATCGGTCATAATATAATTTGTGGGATTCTGACTCTGAAACTTTGTATTTTATGAGTTTATATTTTAAAGCAAGATTTTGGTGAGAAACGTTTGCCATTTGATTGTGTCTGTAAGTAATCAGATTGAGTTAAACTGCTACAGGATCCTGCAATGAGTTGGATTGTTACTGGCTTCTCTTAACCTTTTCTGCATTTATCCTCTAGAATTTGTTGTCTTTTATTATGTATTTTTGATAATTGTTTGTGTTAACCACCTGTCCTGTATTGACACAAGGAGCCAGTCTGTTTCTGGGAAGAAGTCTCTAACTCCGAACCAGGCTTTTGATGCTTCCTTGTTGACATCTAGCCTGCTCAGATCGTGGGGATGTTTTCCATGGAGGGTCATTCTCTCCCATTGGTTTTTTCTTCTATAGCGAGAATTTCTTCATTTTTCTCGGTTGTGCTTTCATTTAAGTTTAGTTTAGTGGTGGGTACTTCTCATCAGAATTGCCTATGCTCGCATGGAGTGCTGAATTCTGTTGTCATTGAAGAAAATATATCCCTAGCAGCTTTATCCGACTGTTGTGTCAATTTTTTTTATGCCTGCTATTGTCATTTCAGTTCTTATTTTTCTGGTAAATTTTCCAGATTGGTTTCAGACTAATATATTAGAGAATTGAATTTAATTGACTTTATTTCTTACATCTTTCACTTACATGAGGAATAAAAATCTTTACATTATGTCTCTGTCTGAACGTGCAAATTATAGTGATTTGTAATAAATAGTATGCACAGTAAGATAGTCAACAGAACACTCAATATAGCTTAGAAATACAGTTGTATCAGCATGAATTTATCAGTCTGATGGCCTGGTGTAAGAAGCTATCCTGGAGCCTGCTGGTCCTGGCTTTAATGTTGTGGTATCATTTCCCAGATGGTAGCAGCTGGAACAGTTTGTGGTTGGGGTGACTCTTCGGGTCCTTTTTACATGCCTGTCTCTGTTTATGTCCTGAATAGTGGGCAGTCCACCGATGAGCTGGGCTGTCCGCACCACTCTCTGCAGTGTCCTGTGATTGAGGGAAGTACAGTTTCCATACCAGGCTGAGATGCAGGCTGGGGTCAATGTGCCCCTGTAGCCAGCCAGTCAGGATGCTGTCACTTGTGCCACAAGAATATGTTAATATGATGATAACAAAAGTGTTTATTGCTTTGTTATGTTTTATTATAGCTTTTTTTTACTTTCTTCTTATATTTGCACAGTTTGTTATCTTCTGTACACTTGGTAGTTTATCTGTCCTGTTGAGTGCGTTCTTTCATTGATTCTATTTTGTTTCTTATATTCACTGTGTATTCCCACAAGAAAATGAATCTCAGGTTTGTATATGATGACTTATGTGTACATTGATAATAAATTTACCTTGAACTTTGAACTTTACGTACCCTGTGTTAAAAACTTACCCCTTAGTTTCCCCTCTGACTTTAAACCCACAAACACTATTTTTTTAGTTTCTCTTACCCTGGGAAAAAGGCAGTGACCATCCAGTTTATCCATGGCCCTTGGGATCTTATAAACCTCTGGAGGTCACTTTTCAGCTTCCTTTGCTCCAGGATGAACAAGTACCAGTCTATCCAGTCTTGCCTTATAACTCAAGCCCTTCTGTCTTGGCAAAGTCTTTGAGAACCTTTTCTGTGCCTCCTCTGATTTGACAATCCTTTCTGTGGTGTGGTGACCAGAAATGCACACAGTTCCCAGGTACAGTGCGACTAATATCTTGTACAACTGTAACATGATGTTCTAACACTTGCTCTAAAACTCTAACAATACTCTAATTATTGAAGGCATCATCCTGTCAACCTACATTACTCATTTACAGGGAACTATATAATTGTAACCCTAGGACTCCCTGCTCTACAACAATCCCCTGGGCCCGGCCATTAATAGTGTATTTTCTGCTGTGGTTTAGCTCCCTAAAATGCAGTACTTCACATTTATTTGAGTTAAACTCCATCTTGCATTCCTTTGATTACTTTCCCAATTGACTTAGATCCTATTATAAATTTGGAAATCTTTCTTCACTGTGCGCAACACTACCAATTTTGGTGTTATCTGCAGCTTACTAATCATGCCACTAACATTGTCATCCAAATCATTAATACATAGAACAAACAACAGGGAATACAGCACCTTCCCTTTGGCACACTACTTGTTACAGACTTCCAATCTAATTAACAATCCTCCACTACCACCCTCTGATTCCTTCCACCAAGCCTATTAACAGCATTAAAATCAAAATGAAACACTTACGGTACTTTTCTCCCTCATAGCAGCTTCTCTCAATTCAAATGGTTTAACAAGGCTCTGATTCAGCAGGTAGATTTTACAATGCAACTGACACAAAGTTTTTGAGGTCATGTTTTCCTGAGGTGGAGCAGTACCAGACTCCAGCTGCAGTGTCACAGGGAGAGCTAGGCCTTTGAGCTTTGGACTTCCAAACTTCTTTGTGCTAAATCTGAGTTTGGGTGGGGTGGGATGCATGATGGTAGAACGTACTCATTGTCAGGACTGCTGGCCTTTCCCAGAAGATTGGGGCTTGTGACATCATAGCTTAGGAGAGTAGTGAAGTCATACCATAAGAAATATATTTACATATTTTATGTTGATTGTAGAGGGCAGCAGTAAAAACATAATTTTGGTATCAGTTGTCCATCTGCATAGATCAATTCAATGTACAGCTAATATAAGTTACTCCTGAAAACTTTATTCATTATGCTGACAATAAAAAAGTAGGATTTGTACGTACTAGATAGTATTCTCCTCAGAATTACCGTAGATAAGTAACAGCGTGTTTTTGGTAGCTCCATCTATTTAGATTTTTTCAATGCCAAAATGAATCTGAACAGTAAGATCAAATATTGTTTGTGATAGCGAATAGATATGGTTTTGTTCTTCTTAGTAGGCTAAAGCATTCAACTAGAATATTTCTTGTGTTTCAGATATGTCTAGGCAGAGATTGTAATTTGATTGCATAGAGATCTTTCCAGAAAGGTCAATGAACAATATTAAAAAAATAGATATATTGAAGAGAATTAGTACCACAGACGCCCAGCATGAAACTTACAAAGTTTTGAAAATAGAGCTTTGAAAGAATAATATGGGCGTGGGTTGGGATTAGTTTAAGTAAAATGTTATATAGAAGAAATTTAATGATTCTGTCTGAGATCCAGAAGTGAGTCATATAGACAGTAATAGCTATCTTTCCTGCCAATGCACAATTGAGAAAAAGGATTATATTGACATGCCTTATTTATATTTTTAGAAGGAATGGGGTGGCATTTTTGAACCTGCTTCATGTAGTTGGATTTGTTTTGGACAAATATATTGATAGCAGTCCAAAAATAACAACAAAAAGAAAACAGTGGTTTTGTCACCCTCTCTTTTACCAGAATGAACCTTTCAGAATTTTAAAGTTGCACATTTTTTGCCAAAGAAAATCCAGGTTTTAAATCTGTTCAATGTATTTGCCTCAGAGAATGAATAAAGTTTCACTGAGAGACTTTGAAAATGTACATTGCTGTGCCATTGAATTCCTACAGGTTTAACATTCACTTAAATAGGAGAGCAAAGAGTTAGGAAACAGGGATGATTCTCTTAGTCAATAATGTCACGACTGCTCAAATAGTTTCTAGCTGAATGAATGAAAGCTCAAGGTTAATTTATTTTATCTTGATGTTCACTCATTCTGTCTTCTTACAATAGTTCCCTGGGATAGTTGATAGAGCAAATATTCATCATACATTTTCCTGCCTTGAACAGCACTTACTAGAAAACTAAAAATTTGTAAAGAAAAATATTGCAGACTTTGTAAGCATTTGGAAGGTCAGGTAGTACCTGTTGAAAGATGAATGGAGCTAATATTTCAGGTTGATAATCCTCTATCAGAATTAGGAAATGATGCAAATCAAACATCTTTTAAATTGCAGAGAGGGGTGGGTGAAGAGAGATTTGAATGGCACAAGTGGTGGTACTGGCTAAAAGAAACAATGGCAATTTATTAGTTGCAACTGAAGACGGTGTAAATAGAAAGTAAAGAAGAACAGAGGAGAGATAATTAAATACAAAAATACAGAAATACAAAAACTGCAGATGAAGGAACCTTGAAATAAGTCAGAGAATGGTGGAAAAAATTAACAAGTTAGGTAAAAAATAACTAATTTGAAGTTACAGCTTGATTACCTGGACTAGCTAGTCCTTTACAAGCCAGAAGGCTGGCTATGTAAAATTGTTGAATTCAGTCCTGAGTCCTAAGGATTGTGCCATTTCTGGTTAGAAAATGATATATTATTCTTCAAGCTTAGGTTGTAATTTTTTGAAACAGTGTGAGGGGCCATGGAGGATAGGGTGGAGAACGAAATAACAGGCAACTTCAGGGTCAGGGTCAAGCTGTGGATTGAATGGAGGTGTTCTGCAAAGCAGTCACCAAATCGAAGTTTGGTTTCTTTAACTCTAGAGCATGAACACAAAATGCAATGCACTCAACTTGAAGAAATATAAATGAATCTCTGTGTCACCTGGAAGAATTGTTTGATTCCCTGGTTGATGGGAAGGGAAAAGATGACAATGCAGGGGTCCCATCACTTCCAATGACAGGGAAAGGTGCCTTAAGAAGGAGAGTGGGTGTAGAGAGGACAAAAGAGCCACAAGGAAATCTGCAAGTGGAGGTGATGGTGTGTCTGATAGTGGCATCACCCTGAAGGTTGCAGAAAATACTCCCGATAATCAGTCATGTAAGTTGATGGAGTGGAAGGTAATGACAATGTCTTTTACCTTTATTCTCTGTAGGAGAAGGAGAGGATAGTAGGAGTGCAGGAAGTGGAACAAACTTGGTTTATAGAGAGTCACAGAGTCACTGAATTGTCCAACACAGACATGGGCTCTTCGGCCTAACTCATCCATGTCATTTGTGATGCCTATCTATGCAAAATCCTGTGCACCTACATTAGGCCCAAATCCCTCTATCCTTTCCTATCCAAGTACCTGTCCAAATGTCTTTTAAACATCATAATTTTATTTACCTTTATCACTTCCTCTGGCACCTTCCGTATAACTACAACCTTCTGTCTGAAAAAACTTGTCCCTCCAATCTTGCATGAATTCAACTATTGAAATCTTCTGTTGTACAAAACTGTATCTTGCATAACTTTGTGTGGAATGATACTAAAATCATTTTCCCTTTTTTTCATGTTTGCCTACCTTTATAATAGTTTTTATACCATAATACTTACCATGTTTTCATTGTTAATCAGGATGTTATACTGAGTCAGCATATCCAAAATAATTAATGGTTATGACTACCAGCTTTTCTCTCCCCTAGTTAAGGTATGACATATCCAAAGGATGTGGACAATAAACATGGATACCTCCTTTTCCCTTATTAGGGAGGGAGAGAGGGAGAGATGGGGGGGGGGGGGGAGAGAGAGAGAGAAGGGACTTGTATGCCAAATTATCGGGTGAATGAGTAGTTTTTGGGGTACTGCAAGTCTGTCTCTATTGATGTTTCGCTGCACACTTGAGTACTCAGCAGAGGGTGTTGATGCTTTTTTTTGCTGGTGGGTGTGGGGGGGGGGGGTCATTACCTGCTGCTGCTTGTGCGTGGGAGGGGAGTTGGAGGAGGGGGCTTTGGGGTTCTAACATTTTAACTGCCGTTCATTCTTTGGGGCACTCCTCTGTTTTTGTGGATGTCTGTGAAGAAAATGAATTTCAGAATGTATATTGTACACATTTCTCTGATATTAAGTACATCTATTGAAACTATTAAATTACATTCTGCTGAGTCCAGCAGCACTGCAAAATTTTTCACAGTACTGATTTCAAAATATCACATGGAAATATGTTCAGCTTTATGATGTAGGTAAAGTAATGAGATGACAGGGTCAAATGATATTTCTAGCCTGTACTTTCTGTACAGCACTCTTATTTATAGGTCTGCCTTAGTTCTTTCTTCTTTTATACACTTGAATCCTTTTGCCCTTTCTTCTACCAGTTCTGCAGTTATCAGTCTGTATCACCACTGCTACTTGCATTTTTGTTTCCCAGTAACGAAAAACAAAATAAAACGTGGAACAGAATTAATGTTATATTCCACAATCCAGATCAAATGCCAATTATAAATAGAAGGAAATAGTCCATCAAAGAAATAAAATTGGCATTTATGGCATTTTAAAGAAGTCAGATGCAAAATCATACCATATCTGCCTATTTGTATGAGCAAAAACATCAACTATATAGCATTGAAAATGAAGTAAAACATTTGACTGTGCTTGAATACTATCAGAAAGAGGTGAAGTTCAATATAAGACATAGACATGGTGTGATTGAGTCAAAAGGAACCATAATCTGGGTCAACAATAAGTTTTGTTGGGCTTCTCCACTCATCTGAGACAGGTTCGCATAGCAACATTAAAAATATATAGTTGGCACTCTTTCCAGGCTGCCTCAAAAACTTTATCTAGTGCTCTTGCAATAGGCCCAGCAAAGGTATTTCCCACTAAAACCAGGCACAGCATCAACTTGAGGGCCTATGTTTCCCAATAATGTAAGTGGAAGATCAAATCACTTGATTTTTACATTAAGCCATGGATCCACATCATTAATTGTACACCCACGTGACAAGCTGAATATTTGTCTCAGATTTGCAAATGGAACTGACCTACTCAGGCTTTGAAGTTTGGGTGACCAGTGTCGAGTTCAGCCAACCCAGAGAGCTAAGAAAGAGATCCGTACTAGCTTTGAAGCCATGGCACTGAGACAACACTATGAGTTAAACAGTCTTATGTCTTTACACCGAGATTTCTTTGTCAAGCGGTCTTTATTTCTGGAAGGACCGGTTTATAGCAGTGGATAGTGTAAATTATTAAAGAAGTGAAGTAACTCATATATGTAAGCCCTCTCTCAGCCAGGCTGCAGTAATTATGCATTGAATGTTTTTTCATTTGGCTCCATTTCCAGTTCATTTTCCCGTCCAGTTGCTGACATATTTCCTAAGTTACTTCTGAAAATTTTCCAGAGGTTTTTGTATCTGTTACACTCACAGCCAAGCATCCGGAAAAACATGCCAGTTACTCCTAGACAGTGTTTGATTTCTTGCTCTTTTGTCTGTTATTAATGTGCTTGTATCTTTCCTAGATTTTGTTCCACTTGCTGTGTGGAATTTGCTGGGTGTCTGTTCCATTCATAGCTAACAGAGTGGTGCCTGTTTTCATGGAAACTTGCAATTTCTGCTATAAGCTGCTCAATCTACTTTCACGGGGGTCTATAGTAAAATCCCCTATTGTGGAAATCGTTAAACACCAAATTCTGATATATTTCATTTGTGCTATCTTGAGATTTTAGAGGCAATTATCAATATTTTGTTATTATGACTGAGATTTATAAACCACACCATTAGTTTTGTGAATGTTCTAACTTCAAACACAGCTGTTTTACTGCTTGGGCATTCCTTTCTGTTTTGTTTTAAAGGGGGCTGCTAATGTAATAGAGGATCAATTTTCTGCTGTTTCTTGTTAATTACGTAGAGGGGTAAAAATTTCTTTTTTTAACCAAAGTGGGAGGACACCTGCTTTGGAGTGTGATTAAAGACCTGCTGATGGCATTTGGTTCTCAGAAATCACACGTTTCAAAGTCACCCACCCATGAAATTTTGTTAGCAGCTCATTAGGTCCAGGGAAAACAGGCATTTTTTTTTAAAAAGAGGGCTTTACTTTGTCTTTTAAGCAGCTCCAATGTTTAGTTATACTTTTGTGCCTTTGCATTTCCTTCATATTTTGGATCAGTTAGGGATCTAGCCCAATCCAACAGATAAATCATAACTAGACTGAAGGATGTCTAAATGCCATCAAACATGTTGTTAAATACATCATATAGTAACTAACACTTTATATTGAGCTTCCCCTATGATACTCAGTTCTGGACTCTTTAGTTTATCTCCATATATATGGTGTTATAGTGTTACCAATTCATACTGTCTCTAGGCCAGTCCAAAATTCCGATGGATCATTTACAAATCAGTAAGGGAGAGGTAAATTCATAAAAATATCACACCTGATATTTATAGAATCCTAAATAACTATTGTTAATTTAAATGTTATGCAAATAATATCAGGATTAAATAGTTATATAATTATTAAATATATAGTTACCGTAATATAGAATTTCTTGCAACCAAGTCCAGTAGGTAGGTAGGTAGGCCTCCGTTAGTCTCAATAGACCGTGGATTTGCGCCTTGGAAAGTTTCCAGGGCCCCTGGGCAAGGTTTTTTTAATGGAAGACCGGCAGTTGCCCAAGCTGCAAGTCTCCCCTCTCCAAGGAATGTCCAAGGGAAGGGCATTAGGACCCATACAGCTTGGCACCGGTGTCGTGCTTAGCACAGGTGTCATTGCAGAGCAATGTGTGGTTAAGTGCCTTGCTCAAGGACACACACGCAGCCTCAGCCAAGGCTTGAACTAGCGACCTTCAGATCACTAGAGCAACGTCTTATCCACTTGGCCATGCGCCAACACAACCAAGTCTAGTAGGCAGGGCAGGGCAGGCATGCTCAGGAGTGGTACTGAGGGAAACTAATAGGCTAAACTCTATTTATTTTAATGCAAGAAACCTCTCAGAAAAGCTAGATGAACTCATAGGAATAGAATGGGATTGTAATATTAAAGCTATTACAGAACGTGGTTGATGAATGGGCAGGACTGATATTGCAATGTTCTGAAGTACAAATACTACAGGCATGATAGAGCTGGACCCAAGAGTGGAGAGGGAGTTTATAGAGAATATTACTACAGTACTTAAAGATTCCTGTGGAACACTCGGAGAAGCTATATGGGTAAAACCTCGAAGTAGAAATTGGAGGGGGGAGGTGGTGGGTTAGCCTCTGTGATGGAATTGTACAGAATGCCCCACAATATTCAAGAATTAGAGCAGTGAATATGTACGGAGATCATTGATTGGTATAGGAATAATAGGGTTGTAAAAGCAGGTGATTTTAATTTCCCTAATATTGACTAGCACTGGAGAGTGTTAAGAGATTAAATGGAGTAGAATTTATTAAATGTGTCTTGGAAAATATTTTTTGCAAAATATAGATGGCCCTACAGGAAATGGAGCAATACTTCAAAATCAAAAGTTCAAAGTTCAAAGTTATCTGAATATGTATGCTATATACAACTTTGAGTTTCATTGTCTTGTAGGCAGCTACAAAACAAAGAACCACAGTAGAATTCACGAGAGGCCACACACAACAAAGACCACCAAACATCCCCTGTGCAAAAGAGGACAAATCGTGCAAATAGTTAAAGAAAAGTAAACAAATATCACATAGAACATGAGCTGCAGATTCCCCGAAGGTGAGACCAGAGCTGTGGAGTCAGTTCAGTGTGGAGGTGAGTGAAGCCGATCCAGGAGCCTGGTGGCTGAGGACAACAATTCCCAAACCTGCTGGCATGAGACCCAAGACTCCTGCACCAATGGTAGCCGGGAGAAGAGAGGGAGACAGGTCAAAAGCAGGCAGACAGCATGAAACACCTGTTCATTTCCCGCTCTTGGCTTCGACAATTTTAACCTGGCTCAATGCTTTAATTAGCTCAGAGTAATGAAACTGAGCATGGGTTTGGTCTCCGTTCTTGGGCCTTAGTGCAGCGCCCCTCTGCAGCGATAGCTGCCCTGGCCGTACCTATCTTTTTGAGAGTCAAGTTTGATGAACCTTTCAGGAGATTGTAAAATTACTAGTTCATTTAGGCAGTTCAAAAGTGCGTTACATAAAGGAAATTGCAGTGATTGTAGTACAGAAGTATATCTTGTAGAGTGCCCAGTACTGCACTTCTGTGAGTGCCCACAAAATGGCATTGCATATTGCCAGTGCCGTCTTGGACCTCAGATGTATTAGCTGGGGGGAGTACGATGTGTTTATTTATGGCACAGTGGATGGTCAATGAATACTTTCCATGGACAAGGTGATAGAAGCCAGGGCATTCTAGAAAAAAGTAGTGATATTTTGAAAGAAAGAGGAGATGTCGGCAGTCTTGATGCACATACAGTGAATATCGATAAATTCTGGGGCATTGTAAGGACAGAAATTGCTGGGGTCCCAGCAAAGACAGTTGTATCTTCCTTAGCCATAGATGAGGCACCAGAGGACGGGATGGTGAGCAGAGCAGCATCTTTATTTAAGAACTGCCAGAGAATTACAGACCAGTGAGCTTAACGTCAATGGTGGGAAGGTTATTGGAGGAGGTTCAGAGAGAAAGGATCGATCTACATTTGGAAAGGCAAAGGCTGATTGGGGATAACCAGCATGGCTTTGCTCATAGGAAATCACATCTCCTGAATTTGATTGAGTCGAAGACAAACCTCATTGTTCACAAACACGTACAATTCAACTGTGCACTTTAAAATAATAAATCAGTCACCACATCCAAAATTTTAGCTTGCCTGATGGTTCAGTGGTTAGCAGAGTTAGGGTGCAACCTTAATTAAACGCAAAGGTAAGTGTCCAGTGTTGACTGCACCAAAGAAATGGGATGATGCTGTGCAGATAAAGGGTTACAATATGTTTTGAATTAAAGTATCATTTTAGTACTTGTGTGTGTTGCAAACATAATGTTGTTATCTTAGTGTCATGGAGCTGTTCTCCATGTCATTTTCACGTACTGAACCATCCACCGCAGCTCGAGGAAAAGAAAAATTATGCAATCATGAAGTTGAAAAAAATTAAATTTAATTGATCTTGAGGTTAAAATTGTTTAAACCTCTGGAAAACATTGCAATTTACACTTTTCTAAAATATCTCATTCTTTGAGAAGTCAGTGTAGAAATTGGAGCTCATTTTATCCATTAGACGGGCATTAAAAAAAACAGATAATTAGCACCAGGTTTATAGATTGCTTTACTGCTTCTTCAGAACAAGTAGAAAACAATTCATCATCATTCATCCAATTTTGGATGCAGCAAGACTTAGCTGATCAGTGCTGCAGTGGCATCTTCACTGCACTTCAAGGTGAGTGGTCCTGGCTGGCTCCTGGCACACTTTCTGTCCATGCTGGGTTGAGTGGTGAACTAGCAACTCGACCTCATAAGCAGCAGACCGGATGTTAAAGAAACGGCATGGCTGCCACCCAATGTGTCACAAGGTGCGGAGAGGAACATGTTTCAAGACAGCCGCGTTGGATATTTTAACGCAGATTGAGCCTTTTGAATATTGCAAGTGAGAGCATTAACTGGTGTTGCTAAATCTGCTTAAGTAAATAGGACTGAGTTTACTCATTTTAAATGTTTCTTTGATCTCTTCCAGTCACAGCTTTTGATTATTTTGGCTTATTTCAGGCAGCTTATTTGGGATTGTTGTAACAGCTGATCAATGTACGGTATCTCTGTCCCAGAGGGTGTGGAGGCTTAATTAAAATACTTAAACTGGTGGTGGATAAATACTGGGGCATTAGCATGGAAGAGGGGTAGATCAGCCATGATCATACTGAATGATGGGGCAGAGCTGATGGACCAGGTGACCTGTAAACGTTCCTATTTTCTTCTACTCTTCTGTTCTTGTATAAAGCTGACTCATAGGCTTGCATTTAGGACAACACGCTCCAGTCAATTGAACACACTGGTGCCAATATAACATTTTGCATTTTAATGGGGAAGGAACTACTGGCATGTTGCCAGGATATGCTGATTACACTGTGAGTCACCTCTGGAAGGTAAACTGTTTGTTTTGGGCTGGTTTTCTCCCAAGACCCTGTGAAAAATCAAACAGTGTTGAGTAGCCACGCTGCATGCTCTGCATTGATTTTAAGGAAGTGATGTTGTTAACTTTGCCACGTAGAAGATGAGTTCAGCTCTGCTTTTTTTCAATTTTACCACTAGTCCTGAAGGCTGTTATCAGGCCTTTTTCCTTGGACTGCAAAAATCCTTTTGTGGGTGTAACATTCAGATTTTAGTCAGGGACATAACTGTAGCTCTTATCTCAAATATTTAGAGGATGCCCAAAGACCAATTTTAAGGGATGTTAATTATTTCCATCTTCAGGAACAGTGTTCATAATTGCCCTGAATCAATTTTCAGTGCTTGGTGTAAACAGGACCTAAATAGTGTTCCAACAGCTTACCAGAATATTTATGCCAATAACACTGTTATCCATAGTCATATGCTGGTATGCGACTACTTCAACTAGCAGGATCTGTGATTATAAGTGGCCTCAAATGGCATTTGGGTAGACTGTAACTTAGTGGAACCAACAGAATACACTGTGGCCCTGTTTAAATAATACTGTGGTTGAATGAGAGCTGGGAAGGGATTAGAATTAGACTGCTAGACTCTACAAAAATCACTGCACCTGACAGTACTGAGCAAAAGTCTTAGGCACTTATATATAATGAGGGTGCTTAAGACTTTTGCATAGTATTAGTGAGTTTGTAAATCTGGCAGGAGCAAAGGATGTTCGGAACAGTACTGTATGTGCTCTGCTCCAATTCACACTCTTCATTGTGAATATTGTTCCTGCTCAATTCTGGGAGCTTTCACTATATCAACACTAACGAGAGGCTGAGGTTGTCTGTTCTTTCCTGTAAAGCAGGCTGGCTGAGATTTCAAAGATTCAAAGTACGTTTATTATCAAAGTATGTATGCAGAGTACAACCCTGAGATTCGTCTACCCACAGACAGCCGTGAAACAAAGAAACATCATGGAACCCGTTCAAAGAAAGCATTAAACACACAAAGTGGAAATAAAACAAACTTGCTAACAACAAAAAAATGAGCGAAAAACGCAGAATGTAAAACATCAGACCACAGAGTCTTTGAAATGGTCCAGGAATGTTCAGCTTAGCTCAGTTCAGTTCAGTTCATGTTAGCGCTGTGTCATTCATTGAATACAGGCAACAGAGCCAGTCTGCCATCACCAAAATTGCATAAAATAGCAATAAAAAAAGGAGCAACTGGAAACAAGAAACACATTTAGCATGAACTGCAGAGTCCAATTCACAAACTGTGTTGATTAAACTTTGACCAAGACCCAAGATTCTGGCAACTTCAAGCAAGAGGTAGCGAGAGATCAACTGGAAACTGCGAGTGAGAGTAAGAGGGAGAGACCAAACACACGCAGGCACCTTCCTCCGGCAGCAGCGAGTGAGATGAAGAGAGAGAGAGAGAGAGATCGGGGAAATGCAGACAGATGGAGCTGACCACCACTCACCTTCTGCTCTCGCACCCTTTGATTTCAATCTTGCTCGGCACTCTGATTGGCGAGATCAATCAGAAATGGCTCACACTCTGTCTCCCGGCTTCTTGAACTCCTGGCCGCAGACTGCTCCAAACCTCCTTGGAGATGGCAAAGTGCATGGTTGCTCAGGCGGACAGAAAGCACACCATCGTAGGTTCCAGTTGCAGGCAGCATAGTAGTGGAAGAAGAAGCAGTAAAAGATGTAAAGGAAGTAGTTTTGTGAACAGTCTGAAGGATGTCACCTTTGGTAATGTTCTTGCAAATTTGAGGGACATCAGGATTTAAAAAAAACTGCTTACAGGAGTTCCCAACCAAGGGTTCACGGACCCTTCTTTTATTGTTAGGGGTCCATGGCATAAGAAAGGTTGGGAACCCTGGCTTAAGATATGCTTTATGATTTGGTGCTCTTGTTGTGCTCTTACACACTGACAATGTGATTGATAAGAAAGTGTGTTAAGTACATCATTTCCAACCAATAAATATCAAAAAATATGCTTCCCTAATTTGTAGACATTTTCCCACAAACTTCTGAATCCATCAAAATTGTTTTCACATGATAAGTGGGCAGAGATCCAACATAACTTGCTGTGAAAAAAAGCTTAACACACAAATATCAATAAGTTTTTAAACTTTAAATGGTTAATACCATTGGTAAAGTTGCAAAGAAATGGCACAGTAATTGTATCAGAAGATTTTCTGTGCCACTGCTTTTAATTTGTGTATTTTAGGGGTGTTTTAAAATAAATACATTGTAAAATAACATTGCTGTACATTTCCTGTTGGGCTTTACAATGCAACCTTCTTTCTCTGACTAGTGATATTCTTATTTCTTACATGCTTGTATATCACACACTGAATGTTGTCTAAGGTAATACTTGAAACATAAAGGAAAACCAATCTTTTTAAACTTAATGTTCTACATTAATAGTTGCAGTTAAAAGTTCTTATTTACCAGTTGGAAATTGTTTTGTTTAAACATGCAATGAATATGACCTAAATAATCATTACAGAGTAATAGCATACTTTAACAGTGACATACTATTCAGCCATTTAATCATTAATCTGTTTGATGAAGAAAAATCCCCAACTGACCTCTTTTCTTGTGCATGGCAATGGCTCATTTCCCACCTAGTCTAAGGCCATAAACGTATTAGCATCTTCCAGCAATTCACACAGACTGGAAGCTGCAAAAATGTACTGCCTACAAAAACACCTTTGAACCAGCCTCTCTTGAAACCTGTTCCTTGAATCATTCAGTGGTGTCAGCATTAATTTGACAACTATCCTGTAACAAGTATTTGAAAGAATGTGTGAACTTCCCAAATTCCTGCTCATTGGGCCACAACCATCAAAGAGGCCAAAGATTCCTGAACCTGAGCAAGAATGGAATCTGAATACATTTAAATACAACATGCATTTCATCCATGGGAACACATACTTTACCTAGTAGCATCATTCTTACATGGCACAAAGTTGAATGTTATTATTCTCATAGGAACTGTAAATGGGAGAGGGAGTACATTGTTTTGTGCTCTAAAATAGAAAATAAGTTAAAGGAATTTTGGAAAATGTAAATACTTCTCAAGGAAGTTGGAAACTATTTTTATCATAAAATTTATTTTACTCTCATAAGATCTGTTATTGATATTCTTGCCAGAGAAAGCAGAGGGAATATTTAGTTGTGATATATAACATTATGAGAGAGGCCTATACAAGAAGGCCTGAGATAGGAAAATCTTGTTTCTCTTAGCCGTGGGATAACTAATCGGGTGTTATAGATTTATGTTAATAAGTAAGAGAGGTTTATGTTAATAAATTTCCATTTATTAGCATGAGATTTATGCTAATAAGCAAATAGTGAGGGGTTCATTGAATAGAAAATCTACACTAATGAAGGCTTGAAATTTTCTGCTTGAAAAGGCCTTGGAAGCCAGAGTCATCACATTTAATTAGTACCTGAATTAACACTTGGCATGCCATGATTTACAGGCGCCTTGACCAGGAAGTGAGAAATTGCATTAAACTGTATAACTCACTGGCTCCATCCCTTCCCTCGGCTCAAATAAAACTCCCAGAAGCGAAGGCTGACCAATAGAGTTGTACTCCCTTCTGCGGAAGTGGATGGGTCATACATGCTGTGTGTGCATGAAGCTATGCTTCTGGCCAGTGGCATGTCACACTTCATGAGAAAGGGTGCTATCGCCATCATCAACAAGAAAAAAGAGGAGCAAGAGGACATAAGGATTTGGAGACCCAATTTACTCTTGGGGAATGAAATCACTATGTCCATTGTGTTATTCTACTATGCTATAGCAAGAAACACGGCAACAATACTCACTCAATTCATGTTTCTCTCATCAGCCTATTTGATCTTTCCAAAGAGAGACCTAAAAAAATGTGATGCATTGCTAAATTGTTTTGTTTCACATTGAGTGTACGGTGCAACAGTTCTGATTTTGGCTGAATTAGTTTAATAAATACAACTTCGTGAAATAATACAAAGGTATTAAATTAACAATGTGTCACAACATCAATAAGATACTTCACATGATTTAAAGAAAATGACATCTAACTCTTCAGAATTCTCATTCTCAGCCTCTTAAAGAAACTTGTTTTCTCAATTTTCTGTTTAAAACTGCATGGTGGTCTGCACCCGTCTTGTTGGTTTTGAACCTCATCCTGATTCACAGCTCTAGGATCAATCTGAAGTTCAATCCAAGGTTCTCTGACACTCTGCCTCCACTAATATATCACTCACTGCTGAGAGTCCTTCATTTCCTTCAAAATACTACGAGTGCATAAAAAATGGAATATTAATTGAATCATATGAAAATATGATATATTCAAAGTTATGAAGAAATTATAATCTGAATTGATTTAGAATTTGTAAAATTAGTCAGCTCTGTCATGTGTACTTGTCTCCGTAGTATCCAAGACATCTTTAAGGAATGGTGCCTAAGAGAAGCGACTTCCATTACCCAGGTGATGCACCATCAATAACTCTTGGAGACGGGAGGCGAACGATAGGCTTTTATTAGCTGCAAGACACCACGATTAGTAGCAAGAGACCACCACGCAACATCCTGGAGACTGAGGGAGGAGCAGTGCCTCCAATCGCCTTTATACAGGGGTCTGTGGGAGGAGCCACATGAGCAGTCAGCAGAGGGGCATGTCCAGACAGGTATATGTAGTTCACCACACCAGGACATGCCCTCTTCTTATTGTTACCATCAGGAAAGCTAACAGAAGGCACACACTCAGCGATTCAGGAACAGCTTCTTCCCCTCAGTCATCTGCTTTCTAAATGGACATTGAACCCACAAACACTAACTTACTACTCTTTTTAAAAATTTTCTCTACTTATCTTAATTTAACTATTTAATATACATATATATACTTAGAGTAATTCACTTTATTTATTTATCATGTATTGCATTGTACTGCTGTCGCAAAGGTAACAAATTTCACGACATCCTTTACAATAGCATTGGAGAGAGATAGGAACAGACAAGTTAGAAAAGCATTTAATTGGAGTAAGGGGAATTATGAGGCTATCAGGCAGGAAATTGGAGGCGTAAATTGGAAACAGATGTTCTCAGGGAAAAGTACGGAAGAAATGTGGCAAATGTTCAGTGGATATTTGTGTGGAGTTCTGCATAGGTACGTTCCAATGAGACAGGGAAGTTATGGTAGGGTACAGGAACCGTGGCGTACAAAGGCTGTAATAAATCTAGTCAAGGAGAAAAGAAAAGCTTACAAAAGGTTCAGAGAGCCAAGTGATGTTAGAGATCTCGAAGATTATTAAGGCTATAAAGATTATTAAGAAGGAAATTAGGAGAGCCAGAAGGGGCCATGAGAATACCTTGGCGGGCCGGATTAAGGAAAACCCTAAGGCATTCTACAAGTATGTGAAGAGCAAGAGGATAAGATGTGAAAGAATAGGACCAATCAAGTGTGACAGTGGGAAAGCATATATGGAACCAGAGGAAATAGCAAAGGTACTTAATGAATACTTCACTTCAGTATTCACTATGGAAAAGGATCTTGGTGATAGTAGTGATGACTTGCAGCAGACTGAAAAGCTTGAGCATGTAGATATTAAGAAAGAGGATGTGCTGGAACTTTTGGAAAGCATCAATTTGGATAAGTTGCCGGAACCGGATGAGATGTACCCCAGGCTGCTGTGGAATGCAAGGGAGGAGATTGCTGAGCCTCGGGCAATGATCTTTGAATCATCAATGGGAACAGGAGAGGTTCCGGAGGATTGGAGAATTGCAGATGTTGTTCCTTTATTCAAAAAAGGGAATAGAGATAGCCCAGGGAATTATAGACAATGGGGACTTACCTCAGTGGTTGGTAAGTTGATGGAGAAGATCCTGAGAGGCAGGATTTATGAACATTTGGAGAGGTATAATATGATTAGGAATAGTCAGCATGGCTTTGTCAAAGGCAGGTCATGCCTTCAAGCCTGATTGAATTTTTTAAGGATGTGACTAAACACATTGATGAAGGAAGAGCAGTAGATGTAGTGTATACGGATTTCAACAAGGCATTTGATAAGGTACTCCATGCAAGGCTTATTGAGAAAGTAAGGAGGCATGGGATCCAAAGGGACATTGCTTTGCGGATACAGAACTGTCTTTCCCACAGAAGGCAAAGAGTGGTTGTAGATGGGTCATATTCTGCATGGAGGTCAGTCACCAGTGGAGTGCCTCAGGGATCTGTTCTGGGACCCTTTCTCTTTGTGATTTTTATAAATGACCTGGATGAGGAAGTGGAGGGATGGTTAGTAAGTTTGCTGATGACACAAAGGTTGGAGGTGTTGTGGATAGTGTTGAGGGCTGTCAGAGGTTACACCAGGACATTGATAGGATGCAAAACTGGGCTGAGAAGTGGCAGATCGAGTTCAACCCAGATAAGTGTGAGGTGGTTCATTTTGGTAGGTCAAATATGATGGCAGAATATAGTATTAATGGTAAGACTCTTGGCAGTGTGGAGGAACAGAGGGATCTTGGGGTCTGAGTCCATATGACACTCAAAGCAGCTGCACAGGTTGACTCTGTGGTTAAGAAGGTGTACTGTGCTCAGTTCTGGTCGCCTCACTACAGAAAGGATATGGAAGCCATAGAAAGCGTGCAGAGAAGATTTACAAGGATGTTGCCTGGATTGGGGAGCATGCCTTATGAGAATAGGTTGAGTGAGCTCGGCCTTTTCTCCTTGAAGCGACGGAGGATGTGAGGTGACCTGATAGAGGTGTATAAGATGATGCGAGGCATTGATCATGTGGATAGTCAGAGGCTTTTTCCCAGGGCTGAAATGGTTGCCATAAGAGGACACAGGTTTAGCATGCTGGGGAGTAGGTACAAAGGAGATGTCAGGGGTAAGTTTTTTATCCAGTGAGTGTTGAGTGCGTGGAATGGGCTGCCGGCAATGGTGGTGGAGGTGGATACGATTGGGTCTTTTAAGAGACTTTTGGATAGGTACATGGAGCTTAGAAAGATAGAGGGCTATAGTTACGCCTAGTAATTTCTAAGGTAGGGTCATGCTTGGCACAAATTTGTGGGCCAAAGGGCCTGTATTGTGCTGTAGGTTTTCTATGTTTCTATGTTTTTTTATGCTGCTGACGTTAAACCTGATTCAGATTTCAATTCTAGAAGGAAGATCAGTATTCTACTTATCATTCTTTCTGAATATCTATTTGTTAATAAGTTAAATATAGATTTTACATTAATAGAGTTAAATGAAATGTGCAATATCAAACTATACCAGTACAATGTTCCTGATGATTCTTTAATTTGTTTCTCAGCTAGTTTTATCGGCATAACTTTCCATTTCCTTAAATGAATATGCTCTCTTCAATCATTCTCTATTGGAGCAAGTTTCACATTCACGCTATTCTCGGCTGAAGAAGTTTCTTCTGAAGTTCCTATCTGATATCTTAGTGATCAGTTCAGTAAGTCACTGGTTTTATGTTTGGCAAACTCATCTGGAAAATGAAGCAGAGATCTAACCCTAGATGTTGCCCACCACATGCATTTTTGCTTCCAGAATTTATTTTTAACAATTTAAAGGACTTTCCATTATGTAATTTAAGCTGGAATGCAATTTTCCAGGATTCCTGCTTGCATAACACTGATTGAAGTTCCCAGCACTGCAAGTGGCATTGAGAGCTGCTAGACAGAAATTTATATCTGCTGTTTACTGCCAGTGATGTAGTCATAGAACCATAGCGCTGGACAGCACAGAAATACAGTGCCTTTAAAAAGTATTCACCCCCTTGGAAGTTTTTATGTTTTGTTGTTTTACAACATGGAATCATGATGGATTACATTTGTTTTTCTTTTTATGGACGCTGATCAACAGAAAAATACTTTTGTGTCAAAGTGAAAACAAACCTCTACAAAGTGATCTAAGTTAGTTACAAATATAAAACTCAAAATAATTCATTGCAAGACTATTCGGCCCCTTCAAATCAGTATTCAGTGGATGCACCTTTGGCAGCAATTACAACCTTGAGTCTGTGTGGATAGGTCTCTATCAACTTTGCACATTTGGACACTGCAAAGTTTCCCAATTCTTTACAAAACTGCTCAATCTCTGTCAGATTGCACAACAATTGTGAGTGAACAACCCTTTTCAAATCCAGCCACAAATTCTCAGTTGGATTGAGGTGTAGAATCTGACGTGGCCTCTCCAGGACATTAACTTTATTGTTTTTAAGCAATTCCTCTGTAGCTTTCACTTTATGCTTGGGGTCATTGTCCTGCAGGAAAACAAATCATCTCCCAAATTGCAGTTCTCTTGCAAACTGCATCAGGTTTTCCTCCAGGATTTCCCTGTATTTTGCTGCATACATTTTACCCTCTACCTTCTCAAGCGTTCTAGGGCCTGATGCAGTGAAGCCTCCCCACAGCATGTTGCAGCCACCACCATGCTTCACGGTAGGTATGGTGTATTTTTGATGATGTGCGGTGTTTGGTTCTTGCCAAACATAGCATTAAGTCTGATGGCCAAAAAGCTCAATTTTGGTTTCATCAGACCATAGAACCTTCTTCCAGCTGACTTCAGAGTCTCCCACATGCCTTCTGGGAAACTCTAGTCAAGATTTCATGTGTTCTTTTTCAACAGTGGCTTTCTCTTTGCCATAAAGCTGCGACTGGTGAAGTACCTGGACAAAGTTGTTGCACGTGCAGTCTCTCCCATCTCAGCTATTGAAGCTTGTAACTCCTCCAGAGTTGTCACAGGTCTCTTGGTGGCCTCTCTCACTAGTTCCCTTCTTGCACTGTCACTCAGTTTTTGAGGACTGCCTACTCTAGACAGATTCACAACTGTGCCCTATTCTTCCCATTTCTTGATGATTGACTTAACTCCAGGGGATAGTCAGTGACTTTTATTGGATCCATCTTCTGACTTGAGCTTTTCAATAACCTTTTTGTTTGTAGAATTCTGTTGTCTTCATGGTGTAGTTTTTGCCAGGATACTGACTGACCAGCAGTTGGTCCTTCCAGATACAGATGTATTTTTACTACAATCAACTGAAACACCTTGACTGCACACAGGTGATCTCCATTTAACTAATTATGTGACTTTTAAAACCAATTGGCTACACCAGTGATTTGGTGTGTCATATTGAAGGTGGTGAATACTTGCGCAATCAGTTATTTTGTGTCTTATATTTGTAATTAATTTAGATCACTTTGCTGAGATCTGTTTTCACTTTGACACAATAGAGTTCCTCTCTGTTGACCAGTGTAAAAAAAACCAAATTAAGTTCTCTGTCATTCGTTGTAAAACAATACAACATAAAGACTTCCAAGGGAAGTGAATATATTTTATAGGTACTGTAGATTTTTTGGCCTGTCATGTCCATCTTAGCTTTTTTGTAAACCTACACCAATACAAATTTCCTGCATTAGATCCATATCCATCTTTGTCCTGTGATTTTTAATGCCTATCAAAATGCCTATTAAAGAATAGAGAATGGTAAAATTTCTTGGCAACCTCCAACCTGATGGCATGAACATCGATTTCTCCTCCCCACATCTCTATTTTTCCATTCTCCTTTCTGGTTACCTTGTCAACACTTCTCTTCTCCTCCCATGCCCATCATCTTCCTCTTGTTCCCCTCCTTCTTCTCTTTCAAGTAAACTTAATATCAAAATATGCATATACCAACATATACTACCCTGAGAATCATTTTCTAATAGACATTCACAGTAGATACAAAGAAACATAATAGAATCAATCAAAACTACACATGATCAAAGATGGCCAATCAACCAATGTACAAAGGACAACTAATTGTGCAAATGCAAGATGTAAAATAAAATAATAGTAATAAATAAATAAATCATAAATAATATTAAGAAATTGAGTTATAGATTTCTTGAAAATGAATCCATAGGTTGTGGAATCACTCGTGCTGAGGTGAGTGAAGTAATCCACTGGTTCAGGAGCCTGTTGGTTGAGGGGTAATAACTGTTCCTGAACTTGGTAGTGTGGATCCTGAGGCTCCTGTACCTTCCTCCTGAGGGCAGTAGAGAGCATGGATGGAATGTAGAGGTCCTTGTTGATGGATACTGCTTTCCTGCAACAGCACTCCTTGCAGATGCGCTTAATGGTAAGAGAGGGCTTTATCTCTGATGGACTGGGGTGTATCCATTAGTTTTTGTAGGCTCTTCCATTCAAGGGCATTTGTGTTTCCATATCAGGCTATGATGCAACCATTTCACCATGCTTCTATAGCGGTTTGTCAAAGTATTAGATGACATGCTGAATCTTTGCTAATTTCTAATAAGGTAAAGATGTTGCTGTGCCTTGATGCTTACATGCGGACCCTGGACAGGCGACGGTAATGCTAAGGAATTTAAAGTTCCTGATCATCTCAACCTCTGATCTCCTGAGGAGGACTGGCTCACGGACCTCTGGTTTTCTCTTCCTGTAGTCAATAATCAGGTCTTTGGTTTTGTATGAGAGGTTGGGTGTTGAGGTACCATTCAGGCAGATTTTCAATCTGCCCCCTAGATGCTGATTTGTCATCACCTTAAATTTGGCCAAAAGCAGTGGTGTCATCAGCAAGCTTAACTATGGCATTGGAACTATACTTTGCCTCACAGTCATAAGTATGAAGGGAGTAGAGAAGGAGGCTAAACCCACAGTCGTGTGGTGCACTGTGTTGATGGTAATTGTGGAGGAGAAGCTGTTGCCAGGCTGAACATCCATGGTCTTCTATTAGATTCTTTCTTCTTCAGCCCTTTACCTCTTCCACCTATTCCCTCCCATCTTCTTACTTCATTCCCCTCTCCCCATCTACACACCCTCCTCCTCACCTAGACTCACCTCTCAGCTGCCAGTTTGTACTCCTTCCCCTCACCCCGTCTTACTTATTCTGACTTCATCCACCTTCCTTTCCAGTCCTGATGAAGGGTCTTAGTCTGAAACATTGACTGTTTTTCCCTCTCTGTAGATGCTTCCTGACTTGTTGACCAGCATTTTGTGCGTGTTGCTCAAAATTTCCAGCATCTGCAGAATCTCTGGTGGTTATTCTTATTACTTTACCTTGTTCTACCTCAATGTAGCGTGTAATGAGCTGATCTGTATGAACAGCATGCAAGACAATCTTTGCACTGTATGTCAGTAATAAACCAATTGCAGTTCCACTCTGAGTGAGCTCAGGTAGCTGACCACGGCTGAGTTGAAGGAATATTTGCTGACATTGGTCATTGGTTGTTCAAGCTAGAGTGGGAATAATGGGGATTTCTTGGGTTGACTGATAGGGCACTATGGAATTGGTGCTTTGTAATCAGTTATTCACCATATGCATCAGCAATTTGTCATATCTGAAGTGGATCTAGGTACCTCTGTACAGATACACTGAAAGCTGACATGCAGACACAGCAAACAATTCAGAAGGCAAGTGATACATTGGCCTTTATTCTGAGGAAAAAGATTGAGTACAGGATTAAAAATATCTTTATATAATTACCTGCCTCTCAAAGACCAACCCTATGTCCCCGTCACGAGGAGTGGAAACGGGTAAGACCGGCCAACAGGGCTCTGGTGAGGCTGTACAGACTAATCCCCTGTACAGTGGATGCAGAAGCATTGATGAATTCTAACCATACCATCGACTCCAGAGGACAATGGAGATAGTACATTATTGATGGCTTATGCTTCACTTAGGAGCTAAGGGCCCAAGAAAGTAAGTTATATATTATTACATGAAGCCTTGGTGAGACAGCACCTATAGTGTGTACAGTATTATTTTCCTTAACATTAGATAAATGTATATTTGTCAGAGAGGAAGTGCACGAAAGAATTGCAGTTCAGGTTCCTGGAATGAAGAGACTCAGAATCAGAATCCGGTTTATTATCACTGTCATATGACATAAAATCCAGTTACTTTGTGGCAGTGACTAAACTAGGCTGGTATTCCCAGGAGTTTAGTTGAAGAGGAAATCTCATTGACACTTACATTATTCTCACAGGGCTTGGCAGACTGGATGCAGGTGGAATGTTCCCCTGGCAGAGGAATCAAGAACCAATGGCTACAGTCTCAGAATAAGGAGTAAAGCAGTTAGACTGAGATTCAAGGAAATTTCTTCACTCAATGAATATTTGGATTTTTCTGCCCTGGAGTAGCATGGAGACTCAGTCACTAAGTTCATTCAAAACAGGGGTGGATAGATTTTCTGAATATTAAGAAATCACAAGAAATGTGCATCATAACTAGGGCAGAGGCTTAACTATAATCTTGATAAATGGCAAAGCAGAATAAAGTGACTGTATAGTCTACTCCCGTATCCAAATCTTATGTATGATAATTACATTTACAGGAAGGACTTGACTTTGACCATAAACTAATGCAATTACAATAATGTTTTATTGTACTAGGAGAAAACATTACAATTTTGAACAGTCAAGTGCTGATCAAAATCCTGTATGAACCTACCATTAATTGTCTAAGGTGCATTTCGCTCAACCCATCTAATAAAGATGCCAATGAATTTAAGGGTTAGTACAATGTTTTTTTTTAAATTCATCTTATGTTTTCCATAATCTTTGTTGCTATCGCATCATTTTCATCCATTCAGTAATTCAATGAAGACTTCCTCCATTAGTTTTTTCAAAGTTAGTAAGCTACTAAACGTAGTTAAATTATTTTATCCCTATGTGCCCTGACATTCTAACAGACAAATAAATATGTAAAACTGAGATTAATGCAACTTGTCAGCTCTTCTGTGAATTCAGTTCCTTAAAAATACTTGAAGCAATAGGTGCCTTTTCTCATTTCATTTGGTTCAAAAGATCAATAGAAACCAAAGATTAATTTGGTTAATTAGTTTGGAAAAGAGGCATTTTCTTCTTCCAAAGCTAATGCTTATTCAACCCTGTTAAGTTTTAAATCTCTCTTGGATTCTCAAATTATGATGAAAAAGAATAGCATAAAATAAGAATAGTAGCTACTTGTATGTAATTGTATTATATAAAGGCATAGCTAATTGGCTAAAATATGTTGTGGCTGGATCAGGCTAAGGGTCGTCGATGGGAATACTTGACTGGAATTTTATGCTTGGCTTAAGATTGTGTTGTTCCCTCGTTTGTGTCTTTCTCCTGTGCTTGGCAGCATGGTTTTGACTGACCTTGTGATCTTTTTCAAAGCCGAGTTGCTGCTGAGAAAATAACGACCCCGGAAAATGCACCTGCTGCTGGAGGCCTCAATGAAAACCTAACTTGTTAACAAATAAAATTAGAAGGAATTAGTTTCTTGTTGAATTAGTGGAAAAATACTGAGCAATTCTTAAATTAATAAGCATGTTTATATTATCTCACAGAATTTGGCAATGGGAATTCTGTCTGTCAGCAACAGACATCAGAAGCTTAGGAATTCCAGGAACTTCAAACATTCACTCAACCAGTGCTGCATTATATACATTTTATGCCCTCACTTTCATATCAACAATCTGACATTTGGGTAGACACGTGGATCAGAGGGGTTCAGAGGAATATGGACCCGATGGAGGCAAATGGGACTAGCTATGTAACACCATGTTAGTATGGATAAGTTGGGGAAAATGGTCTGGTTCTGTGCTGCATTACTCAAATAGTCCTTCATGTATGTATTGCAGTGTAGGAATACAGGTCAATATGGAGTTCCTGCAAAAGAAGTATGAAGACATAAATGGAGGGGTTTTGACCCAGTGCTGAACCCCAAAATCACTGAAACTAGATAAATACAAAAATAGAAGAGCTAGTTTGCTTGCATGATGGTGGCCCACAAACAGTTAGACCCTAATTTACACTTACTAACCAGGATCCAAGAGTGTTATGATGCTGCCACAGCAATATTTAGTTGGGCCCCCAGTGAGGTCAACTATGACAACTTTTCCTCCAAGTAAAGGATCACGTGAAAAAAGAATGTGAAGTTGAGAGAGCCTTCCCCTTTTCTTTCCTGAAGTTCTTCTGTGGATATCAGTAACTCCTGTTCCCACACTTACCCAAGTACAGATGGTCTGGTCAACTTTCCAAAGAATAGCTGATTCTTGTCATTTTTGCTGTGGTGGGAAGTTGTTGAGGAGATCTGACATTGAATAAATCATTATGGTGTTATAGGGTGATGTATAATGACTTTTAAAGCTGGAAAAATCCAGCTGGCATTCGAATTCTGATCCCATATCTTATGGTCTTACATAATCAGTTCACTCCACCATGATCAAACTTATAAAGTAGCTAAGTTAGTTCAGAATCACTTCAAGCAGACAATAAAACAATAATGAAGGTGTAGAGAATTCAAAGTGAATACCAACTGTTTACATGAGGAAATTGACCATATCCTTAAAAATAATGCATACAACAATTAAGTAATGTAAAGAAGATTGTGCAATTTCGGTGAATGCCACAGATTGCATTGTCTGTGCCGACTTTGAACAGCACTGAAAACCCATGCAACTCCTAGAACTGCACAGGAGAGCCAGAAGAGAAATAGCTGAGGATACTCAGGTGACTGAATTAATGCCTTGATTTTGGAAACAAGCTCCACATAAATATGTGCAAAACCAAGGAAAATGGATTTGGGAATCCATTGGCATTCAATTAAAATCTCTGTGTAAATTCCAGCTCCAGAAAAATACTGAAACAATTCTCAGTGCAAATTTGAAAAACTTTCCAAGCAAATGCCTGTGATTTAGCAGGGTAAGTCATCTAAGTCAGGTGATAGAAAACACAACAGCTGCTCCCAGGCTCTTAGATGCATGAAACTCTCATATCAATGTTAATGGTGGAATTTTCTCAATTGATAACCAGGCAAACTCAATAACCTGAAGACTGTCAATTTTACATGTTGTACGCATGCAAGAAATTTAAGCAACAATATATGGCAGAGCTCCTGTGTTTTTTATTTTTAATTTATTTTGAGATTTGTTTAGTAATGCCTATTGTAATTTACAACCTGTTCAACTATATGAAAGGATATGAATTAAAGCATCTTTCTATTGAGTTCAATATCAATACTAGGTTTCAAAAATGTTAGATATCAAAACTAGATATAACAGTTTGCTGTACAAATATTGCTTATAAAATGAAATCAAGCATTTCATTTATTCTCATACTCTGATGTCATCTTGCTATTGTTCTGGACAAAACCCTACATGTTTCAGGATACAAATTTCAGATCTGTACTATGACATTTTTGGTAACCATGTTAATTTTGGATCCAAAAGGCCTCCAATGGCACATTTGAAGAATGAGTCACATAGCACATCAAACGAGAGAAGATTTTAGCACTGATATCACCAAGGGCCAGAAGAAGTATGCAGAGTCCACAGATCTTGATATTGACTAGTATGCAACCTTGAGTTAGAGCCAGTGCTGCCACTTTTAAATTCAATGATCCAGTCTTCAACTTATCTTAAGTATGTATGGCTGGAAACATTTTCAGCAGCAGAGATCATCAACTACTTTCAGAGTAATTGCTAATTTGTTTTTACTGGCTGTTGTTCTGGTTGTACAAGTACCTGGTGAATTGAGAGCTCTTTAAATTAACACAAGTCAATCAGAGTGTATCTCAAACAGTTAAATGTTACAATTTATTCTGATTTCAAAGTTCTTTGCAAATCAGTAGTTCCCAGTAAGGGGCAGTTTTGGTTGCTGTCCCTTTTGGTATTTTCAGCCACTTCAGTTGCCTGGATCCAAAGTCAAGCAAAACTAAGAGAATAACACCAAGTGGCCATATTTGCCTAGAGTGCACAAGAGCATTTTCTTCAAGTTTTGGAGGCGAATATTGCATGACACATTTATATCCATCAAGATCAATAGTTTCCCAATTCAGAGGGGAAAGCTGGCTTTAATTAACATAGCCTAGCTTTAAGGAGTGCTAGTTTCTCACTGTTTTGGAACACCAAGTGAGTTATGTTGACACGCAATAGCCCAGGCAATACACTGTAATCATGTTATTAACAGGCACCACAAAGTTGGCGTGCTACCTACACTGGAACCAAGGGCATGGGTTAATCCTGCACTACTATCCACGCATCCATTTTTGACAGGTATTGAATGTACCTCTGTAGCCTTTAGCACAATTCAGTGACTAGAAACCATAGGTATAATGTGTTCTTCCTTTTGCATTCCAAGATCCTCTATGATAATATTAATAATTAATTTTGTAAAATATGCAAACCAAAATAACTGCTGTAACTTAAAACATTGCACAAAGCCAACTGGCACAATGTCATTACCCGTATTCTCTAAAGTAATTGCACATTCATTTATGCACAATTTCATATCTCCCTTCTGTGGTAGGTCATATTGAATTACTCACAAAGAAGACATGGCCTTTTCTTCCTGATGGGCTAATTACACAGCAGTTAATAATAGCACATCCGTGCCACAAATAACCAAGGATTATCATGCCTGCTAGAAAGTTGAAATAATAATAATGGGCAAGTTTCAACAAACAGTGAAAGAAATGTGTGACAGACATTAGGTAGAATCTCTGTTAATCAAGTTTTGTGTTTATTGATTGCAGGTATGTTATGAAGGGAAGATGAAACCTATACTAACTATTAAATGGTATTATTGCACTTTTAGACTATTATTCCAGCAGGATATTTGCTGAATCCAGAACTTCAGATAAGCTCAAATTTAAAAACCTTAACAATTAAACTGGATCCTGTAAAGAATCAAGCTATTCCAGGTGTCCTGACAATAATAATAAATCAGAGAAGCTGAACAGCAACGCTTCTGGCTTTCTCCTTCTCTCATACCATGACCATAATTAAATCCTTCTAATTCAGGTAAGGTTAAATCACCTGGCTGGAATATCTATCAATTGTTCATAAGTAGTATATTTTTAAATGTTGTAATTAAGCAGCAGAAGAAAAACAATTCTGATATTAGAAATTCCTGCTCTTTGTAATTGTGTGATACTAAGGAGAAACTTTGTAAGAACTTGCAACACTCTTCAGCTGTCTGTTAGCATTGAATACTTTACCCTAGAGTTTTATGATTTCAAGTACTGAAGAGTAATGGCTATTCTCTCCTGTTTTTGCAGAGCTAAAACAGAACTAATGTCATAATAAGAACAGATAATTTGTTGAACATGGGAAAAAAAGACCCTGCCCGATTAATTAGTGATGATATATATTGTAAATTTCAAAATCACACAACAAATGTTAATTATTCTGTTTTATTTTACACTTATACTTCAATAATCCTCATTTGATACATCTCATTTTGTTCAAACACCATTGAAACAGCTGTATTTTCTCTTTCGAATGTGAACAAATGCATAAAGTTTAAAAGTCTATGATTTTGAGTGTTCTAACATTACTCTGGCAAAGTACTGAGCTGAAAAAAGTCAATGGTTACAGAGTGTGACATTAAGTAAGCCTTGGGGGCTCATCGACACTATCTGCTCAGCCATATTACTGTGATTTGTTGAGCTGAAGAAAATATCCAGGATCTCCAAAAATTGCTACAAATAGCATGACATTCTTTAAATGTGTACCAATCCATTTCTAGCATGAGCCAATGCTTAAGGTCCTCAATATTTTTAAAAATGAGAACATTTTAACTAAATACTAACTTAGATTTTCTATTTGACAGGTATATTGATGGTAAATAAGTTAACATGCAAGCAGTTATTGTGAATCCCAGTGCTCTGGTGAGCAACCTGCTCACTAACTGTATTGTAAATATTACATGTTTATGGTGCATTGAGTAGAAATGTGGGTCAGAAGTGGCAAAACCGATTGCCCATTCATTTTGTAAAATTGCAAGATGTAAGCGTGGAATGTGTTGAGGACATTACTTTCTCCTGGGGATCTCAGTAAGATCCCAAACACGAGAACATCTGCAGACTTTGGAAATCCAAAGCAATGCACACAAAATACTGGAGTAACTCAGCAAGCCAGGCAGTATTTATGGAAATGAGTGAAAGGTCAAAGTTTTGGGCAAAGGTGCTACAACAGGACGGGAAAGGAAAAGAAGTCAGAATATGAAGGTGGGAGAGGGGAGGAAGAAGTACAAGGTGGTAGGTGATAGGTGAAACTGGGAGAGGGGGAGGATTTGAAGTAAAGAGCTGGGAAGTTTTTTGGTGAAGGACAAAGGGCTGGAGGAGGGGAATCTGACAGGAAAGGGTAGAAGATCATGAAAGAAAGAGAAGGAGGAAGAGCACCAGAGGGAGGTGATAAGCAGGTAAGAAGAGCAGGTGTGACAGGGAATCAAGAATGATGAAGGAGAGGAGTCAAATACATAACCATCTAAAATTTTATCATAATGCATATCTCTCATCATTCAGTCCCAGCATGCAGATTGTTTCCTTGTCTTGTTTACCAAAACATCAAACTCTCAAGTCTAAGATGCCAAACAATTGACTAACTGTGTACAGACCAATCCATTTCACACCCTGATGTCAGGGTAATGATAGAAGCTACAAGGAAACTCTAAGCCTGCAAAACAGCTTGCACAGCTGGGAGCAGAGACGTGGCAATAATGGTCTGTAACATGGATGCAGAAATTAGGGCCTATCACTAAAATTGTAGAAATTAATATGAACATCTAACATCTTAGTAAAATCCCCAGGAGAAAGAAATCTGCACACTTCCACACGTGTCTTGCATCCTTACAAAGTGAATGGACAATTGGTTTTGTCACTTCTGACCCCTCTTTCTGTTCAATGCAACATACTGTAAGCTAGTAATATTTAATTCCAGTTCTGGAGTAGATTGATCACTAGAGCATTGGGAGGCTCATTTGTTAACTTCTGGTATTTAGCACCAATGTACCTGTCAAAAGAAAAATCCAGGATATTATTTCAGATTCTAGGTTATAGAAAATGGACATGGTTGATGCGTACCTGATTGTGGAATGGACAGTGTTGGAGTGTCTGGACATAGTTAGAGTTGGTCAATGTCTATACCCAGGGTACACTCTAACCTTGGTGTGGAAAATCACCTGGAAAAGGAATTGATTTATTATTTTCACATGTATCCAGATTCAGTGAGAAGCATGCCTTGCATATTGATCATATGGATCAGATCATTGAGGTAGAACAAGGTAAAGCAATAACAATTCAGAATAAAATGGAATAGCTACCAAAGAAGTTCAGTGCAGCTAAATAATAAGGTGCAAGATCATAATGAGGTAGATTGTGAGGTCAGGAATCCAATTACTAGGGAATTATTTAATAATCTTATCAACAGTGGTGTAGAAGCTGTCCTTGAGAACAGTGGTACGTGTTTTCAGGCTTTTGTATTCTTGCCCAATGAAAGCAGGAGAAGAGAATATCTGGAGTGGGCGGGGCCTTTGATTATTCTGGCTGCTTTACTGAAGCAGTGAGAACTATAGACAGAATCATGGAGGGGAGGCTGCTTTCCATGATGTGATGAGTTCTATCCACAATACTCTGCAGTTTCCTGCAGAACAGTTGCCTTACCAAGCTGTCATGTATCCTATAGGATACTTTCTATGGTGCATCGATAAAAATTGGTGAGGATCAGCAGTGACCCGCCAACTTTCTTTTGCCTCCTGGAAAAGTAGACGCATTGATAATCTTTCTTGGCTGAGGCATAAATGTGGTTGGACCAGGACATGCTATTGGTGATGTTCACTCCCAGGACCTTGAACTTCCAACCCTCTCGAACTCAACGCTGTTGATGTAGACATAAACATGTGCACCCTCCCTTTCTTGAAGTCAATGATCAGCTCATTTATTTTGCTCACATTGAGGGAAAGACTGTTGCCATGGCACCCTGTTGCTAAGCTCTCTACCTCGTCTCTGTGCTCTGACTCATTGTTATTGGAGATACAGCCCACTATAGTGGTATCAGTTGCAAATTTGAAGATGCACATAGAGGGATCAGAGTGGAGAGAGTGAGAAGTTTCATGTTCCTGGCTGTCAAGATCTCTGAGGATCTAACCTGGTTCCAGCATATTGATCCAGTTATAAAGAAGGCAAGACAGTGGCAATACTTCATTAGGTGTTTGAAGGGATTTGGCATGTCAACAAATACACTCGAAAACTTCTATAGATATATCGTGGAGAGCATTCTGACAGGCTGCATCACTGTCTGGTATGGGGGGAGGGGCTACTACACAGGACTGAAAGAAGCTGCAGAAGGTTGTAAATCTAGTCAGCTCCATCTTGGGCTCTAGCCTACAAAGTACCCAGGACATCTTCAGGGAGTGATGTCTCAGAAAGGTAGCGTCCATTATTAAGGACCTCCAGAACCCAGGGCATGCCCTTTTCTCACTGTTACCATCAGGTAGGAGGTACAGAAACCTGAAGGGACACACTCAGTGATTCAGGGACAGCTTCTTCCCCTCTGCCATCTGATTCCAAATGGACATTGAACCCTTGGGCACTACCTCACTTTTTTTAATATAAGATATTTCTGTTTTTTGTACTTTTTAAAAAATCTATTCAAGATACATATACTACAATTGATTGATTGATTTGTTATTATTTTTTATTTCATTTTTTTCTCTTCTATATTATGTATTGCATTGAACTGCTGCTGCTAAGTTAACAAATTTCACAACATGTACCGGTGATAATAAACCTGATTCTGATTCTGAATTAGCGAAGAACCTAAGGATAATATTATTGAATTGAATTAACTTTATTTCTTACACCCATCCTTCACATACATGAGGAGTAAAAATCTTTAAGTTATATCTCCATCTAAATTTGCAATGTGCAATCATAGTAATTTATAATAATTTATAATAAATAGAACAGTCAATGTAATATGGAGTACACTCAAATCAGCATGAGTTCATCAGTTTGATGGCCTGGTGGAAGAAGCTGTCCCGGAGCCTGTTGGTCCTGGCTTTTATTATGCGGCACTGCTGGAGTAGATTGTGGTTGGGATGGTTTGAGTCCCCAATGATCCTACAGGCCCTTTTTACACACCTGTCCTTGTAAATGTCCTGAATCATGGGAAGTTCACAAATACAGATGCTCTGGGCTGTCTGCACCACTCTCTGCAGAATGCTGCGATTAAGGCAGGTACAGCTCCCATTCCAGGCAGTGATGCAGCCAGTCAAGATGCTCTCAATTGTCCCCCTGTAGAAAGTTCTTAGGATTTGGGGGCCCATACCAAGCTTCCTCAACCGTCTGAGGTGAAAGAGGCACTATTGTGCCTTTTTCAACATACAACTGGTGTGCACAGACCACGTGAGGTTCTCGGTGATGTGGATGCCGAGGAACTTGAAGCTGTTTACCCTCTCAACCCCAGATCCATTGAAGTCAATAGCGGTTAGCCTGTCTCCTTTCCTCCTGTAATCTACAACCAGCTCCTTTGTTTTTACGACATTGAGGGAGAGGTTGTTTTCTTGACACCACCGTGTCAGAGAGATGACTTCTTCCCTGTAGGCCACTTAGTTATTGTTTGAGATTAGGCCAATCAATGTAGTGTCATTGACCAATTTAATTAGCAGATTGGAGCTGTGGGTGGCGATACAGCCATGGGTATACAGTGAGTAAAGGAGAAGACTCAGTACGCGGCCCCGAGGGGCTCCTGTATTGAGAGTCAGAAGGTTGGAGGTGAGGGAGCCCACTCTTACAACCTGCTGGTGATCTGACAGGAAGTCCAGGATCAAGCTGCACAAGGCAGGGTGAAGGCCGAGGTCTCTGAGCTTCTTGTCGAGCCTGGATGGGACTATGGTGTTGAATGCTGAACTGTAGTCCAAGAACAGCATTCTCCCTCTTCTCCAGATGTGTAAGGACGGTACGTAGAACAGTGGCTATTGTGTCATCTGTCGATCAGTTGTGTCAGTAGACGAATTGTAGGGTTCCAGTGTGGGTGGTAGCAAGCTGCAGATGTAATCCTTGACCAGCCTCTCAAAGCATTTGCTTATTATTGAGGTGAATGCGACAGGATTCCAGTCGTTCAGACATGTTACCTTGGTCTTCTTTGGTACAGGGACAATTCTATTTTAAATAGCTTGTATGTACAGATCAGTTGAGGTTAGTGTATAGCCTACATGTGGAGATTCCACAGAGTTAGTGTAGAGGCTGGGTGTAGGAGTCACTTGCACATTTCATAGATTTAGGCTCTTAGATAAATATCATGTTCAGGGCAATATTCATAGAACCAAGAAGAGAGCATAGCAAGTGTTCTTTAATGCCTGCAGTTTTACACCCACAGAGGCAAGTAGAATATGGCATAAAATCTTCCATTAATTCACTGTTAATTTTAGTACATTTTGGGAGTTGGGGTATAACAGAGTACTCTAGATAATTCTAAGAGACACCAAAAGCTTTGGAAAATGTGTCAACTCTTCATTGAATATGAACCAGTATCACTTCTGCTTACATGAAACAGGCTTTTAAGTCAGATATATGTGTTTGACTTTCACGTTACAGGCACTTTGGCACAGTGATAGGTGGATCTACAATGAGGAAAAGTTTCCCAGTGAGGATAATGATAGAAAGCTCAAAGCCCTCTGGAATATAGAGTGGAATAGTTAATTACTCTCTCCAAATTTCCTTTTCTTCTGTTGAAAACCTTCTTGCACTCAAGTGAGGAATTTTCATGTTGCAGCTCCTCCGTGTACTCTGAATAATGACAAGAAAACAAATAAGATCTATCAAATAATATTGGAATTTACAATAGTATTTGAGAATAAACTGCAATAACACTCTAACACATAGTTGGCGTGAAGTCTGAGGGGTCACTGTTAAACAATATTCAAGGCTTCATGTACAATACTAGGTTAAACTTTAAATTTCTTCCTAATACCCTTAACATTATATTTGATCTTCAAATGTCTCATGATTAAGTCAATGATCAGCAAGGGCACTTTAGAGCACTTTCTCCCTCAATATTGCAAGAGAACTTGAAGCCAAGATTCATTCTGAAGTGTAGGTAATCAGATCTTCTTGCCAGCCAGTTCCTTCACTTGATTTTCCTTAATGGTTTAGTTTTCTGAGCAGATTGCAACATCAACAGGTGATATTCCAAACAACGCATCAAGATATTTCAGAAGGAGGTAAGATTGACAAAAATATATTTAACATTAGTTCTTCAGACCTCTTTATTTTTTATTTCTTAACAATCCTCACAAATGTACCTGATCATTAAAAATTCTTTTAGCTGTTTGCTATTAATCATTAGTTCTCCAAATTCTTCTTGTAAAGGCAGTGACTCTTGTTCAGCACCAGTTCCACAGGTGCCAGGTGTCTTTCAGTAACTCTCTCAAGTGGGCATTCTTGTCATTTGTTATGCTTGAGCCCATACAGTGAATGACTGAAAGCTATTCATTAACAGTCAAGCTCTATCCTATCATTATCAAACATTCCCGTACACTGTGTTTTTTTTTTCTGGATAACAAGTAAATCCAGAAACCCAAGCTGAAGTCAATCACAATAAGCTCCCAGTCATTCTGACTAAGGTCATTGAACTTAACACAGGGATTAACATAGAACATATAGTACTGGAAATCTCCTGCAGGTCAGACAGCATCTGGGGAAAGTGAGCACATCAGCTTATTCTAGTGCTATATGAGTTTTGCTAAAGTGCCATAAACATAATACTTTAATACTGCTTCTCTCTCTGTGGACGCTGCTTGGATTGCTGAATTTTTCAGGCATCATACCATTTCAGATTTCCAGCAACAACAGTATTCTGTAGCAATCAGATAAATATCATTCAAACTGCCTGCCAGATTTATATTCCAAGTTGCAATCAAGAGTTATATCTTTTTTTCCAATAGATATACTGTAATGAAGCAAAATCTTACAGATTATCTTTAGGATTTGAGTAGTTGTGAAGAGAGCATCACTTTCATACATTCATTTACTTAGATGCAAAGCATCAAGCAAAACACAATTTCTTACGATAGCCTATCTACTGCTTAAAGCAAGGTGCAAGAATGTTGCAAGCGATAACTATGTCATTTGGCTTCTTAAGGTAGTCTTGATGTACCAACCTTAAGGGAGCTCTTTCCTTAGCTGATAGGCATGCACCACTGCCATGGAAATGCTGGTAATGTACGTTTGGTAGTAAATCTTACACATCCACACTGAAATGCTGCTGCAGGGCTCAATGAATTTTTTAACCATTCCTACTATTGTTGAGATGGTTATGACATATCATGTAAATATGCCAACAGCCAAACAAATGTCATTGAATGGATCATGCTTGTTCTGACCTGCATCTTTCATTCATTCCCCTCCATACCCACAGCCCCCACCCATCCTGCATGCAGATACACAAATCTTTTGGTCCCTGGCTGTTCAATGGATCTTGAGGCATTGCAGCTGCAGCCATTGCAAGGAGTGGGATGGTTCTTGATTTCAGCTAGGAAAATCTAATGTTCTCATTCAACACATCCCCTTTTGCTGTCAAAGGCTGCTACCTATTCCTAAACTTCCAAACAATCAGAGAAATAAATCATATAACTGATCAAAAATATTGAAATTATAAAAGGTTAAATCATACTAAATGTACTTAAACATAATTACCCAATATAATTTATAAAAGTTTTTATTAATTTGAATAAAGATTACTTACCTTTGCCGACGGTTCTTCAAACCTCTTCAATGATTGAGTCTACCCTAGATATATCAGCTATGTTGATCAGATAGTTGATGGTCTAGTGCCGATTCCAGTGAGAAAGTGTCAGTTCAAATGGACTAACACGTGACATCAGTGGATTTTGCACTTCTATTTGGCAATGCCCCAGGCACATAAAGGTTAAAGGTGAGAATGTTTCGACTCAGGTTATTACAAAGCATTGCATAAACCAGGGTACCCAAACTGGGGTCCACAGACCCTTTGCTTAATGGTATTGGTCCATGGCATAAAAAAGGTTAAGAACCTCTGGCATAAACTATACTCTTAAGTTCGGATATAATCTCAGAAGATAACATGAAGCTTTGATGTAATTTATAATTGATTGCTTCAGATGGGACAAATTCACTTAACATAATTTTCTCTGCACGTTAGATTGTTAAACATTCATGTTTTGTTTACAATTTTGAGTTCCAACTAATCGAGCAGATATGATTTTCAGTCTGTATGTGAGATGGGTGTGTTTTCTTCATAAGTTGCTGCTGACGAATCTTGGTATGGCCTAAATTGTTACTGGTAATTTAAATTTAGTGTTCCAACAGTTAAATCCAATAGGACTGGGAAGCAGTGATTAACATTCAGCTATAGCTATTGAATTATCAGAGTATTATGTTCTGGTGCTCCAACAGCCCAAGTTGCATAGCCTATTGCTTCCATACAGGGTCCCATTTTACAGAGTAACATCGAACTGTTCACCATGTCCTTGACATACAACAGAGGTATGAAACTGCCCCTTCTTATCACCAGAAAAGATGGAACGGTCTGTTCATGCCTGGCAAGCCAAAGCCGGCGCTGCACCAAGGGTTTGACTTAAATGTGAAAAGGCCTGATCTAACCCTGGCATCCTTTCCACCTGTTCTTTGTCCTGTTTCCCTCCTCTTATGAGAGCCAGCAGAGGTTCTGCGATCTCAGTGTAATTTTCTACAAAATGGCGACAGTAATATATGGAACCTTAAAGTCTGACAGATTCCCTTCACAGTGTAAGGGGGAGGGGGAGAGTTCTAGAATTGCTTCTTTATGTTCCTTGGGTATTCCTTTCTCACACTGTCTAATCTTGTGTCCCAAATATACTACTTCACACTGTCCAAACTGTACCTTAGAGGGATTAGTCTCACATTTTCTTTTTCCTGTGAAATCCTCAAAACCACCTGGTTTGCTCTGTGTCTACCAGTTATGCAATTAGAATGTCATGCACATCTTGCAGAATACTGCCACTGGTACCAGCCAAAGGAACACAGCTGACTATATTAGACAAACATTGGTGGAAAATGACTGGGCTTTTATGGAAAGCCTGAGGTGGCCTTGTACAAGTATACTGCTGTCCCTGGTTGGTAAAGTCTAACTTATCCTGATTAAAGGGATGTACTGGAATTGACTAAAAACCATTCACAATATCTAAGACAGTAGAAAAAGCCTGTTCTGGCCTCAGGCCATTTAAAATGATGGATGGGTTCACCACCATAGGATATTTCGAGCAGCGTATTTGTTCTTTGATTGGAATTGTTTGTTATGTTCTGTAACACTAAAACATGAAACTAATTAAAAGAAAAACACAGAGATGAGCATAATGTATAAAACAAGAATGCTTAATCAATCAATATCTTTACAATATTATTCAAATATTCCTGAAATATTAAATATGCAACACACACACACACACACACACACACACACACACACACACACACACACACACACACACACACACACACACACACACACACACACACACACACACACACACACACACACACACACACACACACACACACACTTATATAATATAACTACCATAGAGATATCCACAGCATAGTACATTTTAAATTGTCTCATTCAGGCCGAGAAGTGTAATTGCTGTGGAGGATTTCTTATCCTTGTGGGATAATGTCTTTCCTGGTGAAGCCGATCGCTCTGCTTAATAGGAAAGACTTGTTGCTGTGAAACAATCTCAGGTTCTGGGGCCTCCTCCGTGGTGGTTGTAGGAGTTGACTCCGGGACTGCAGGAAGTGGTTCTGACAGCTCTGATACCTTTCTTCCAGATGTGTTGCACCCTAGCAGCACCTGGTCCATAGGTTTCACCCAGAGTCCAGGTGCAGATATTACAGACATATTAAATACACAATAGGTATAATCACTGGTTAGCTGGTAGGATCAGTCTGGCTTGGGTACTGGCCAGATCAGGGCCTTCGTATGGTAAATGGTTAACTGGATCAGTCTTTGTTGCTATAGTTCTGTAACTATCTTTATCCTTGCAACCTCTGCTTCAATTTTAGTGAGTTTCTGTCAATGGGGAGGGTATGACGGGCCCTTTATCCCAGCAGGTGTCACCTGAACAAGGCCATTGTAGTTTTACTAGTAATGGGTAAGTAGAGATTTGTTTTCAATATGAGGCCCCAGTGTCTACCAACATAGTGCACTGCCAGACCCCTAACAGAGCCGGTACTAGTCATTTCATCAGGGTACATTTTACCTCGTGTGCAGAGATCTGGAAAACAGGTCTCACTATGCTACTGCTTCATATAAAGTGGTGATTCTCAGCTTGCTGTTTCCGTGGCTCTTGTCACACTTCCCTCTGCCTTTCGACCAATACTTGTCCTGACTATGCCATGTCTTCCCGCAGCAACTGCACTTAACTTGGCCTTTCCCCTGTCCTTACAGTCCTGGGCCATATGCCCTCTTCTTCCACACCTGAAACGTTTGACTTTGCCTCGTCTGTCCTATATTACACCTGCCACTATGGCTACACCTTCTCCTGTTTCTCCCCTCTTTGCTTCTGCTCTCATTGCCCAGTTAAGTGTTTGATTGATCGAATGGCCAATGGGTAGCCCCATTTTTATTATCCGAGTCAGAAATGGGACCATGCATCTTTCAGAAGTTGTACGAAGATGTCACCATCCCGCTTAGACCCATTTAGACCACCATGTTGATCATATGCCTGATATTTTTGCTCAACCTAATCCTTGACTTTCTCTTTCGGCTCTTGTTTAATTAATCTTGGTCCAATTCTCCTGTTCTTTACCTATCGCATTCTTAACTGCCTCATTAAAGTCCTCCAGTATTCTTCTCCCTTTAAGCGAATTTTTACTTTGGATATTGTCGGGCAACAATGACCAGACCTGCCAAGCATTTGAGCCTTTAAAAGGATGTGTACATCAAAAGTCAGATGGTGTGCCTCCCTTAACTCTTAAACCTTTTGTCAAAAAAACATTACTGTCTTTATGTTTGATAGTAGGCAATTCATTTAGCAACATATATTTCTCTGTTGCTATAAAAGATTCTTCCATGCTGGACTCTGTAGCACTATTCCCTATGTATCCTGGGCAACCTGGAGGGCTGCTAGTTCTGAGAAACACATTGCTGCTTTGTTATAGAGTGGAGGATGTGAATCCCATTATGGTCTTATGGTATGTGAGTGAAACCAAGAGTATTAGGAGTCCCATTATCATCAGCTGCATCAGCCAAATCATCCCAATCTACATCATGTTCTGGGGACACAGGTAGACTACCTACACTACCTACCATTTGCCCTGAAATCGAGGGTTTCTGAGCTTGTTTGGCGATCCCTATTCTCTGGTGCAATGATGCTGTTAACTATTACTATAGCCTTTTCATATTTGTCCATCTCTTGTCCCTTCCACCGAGTAATTTGTTCAGAGATTGTTCCTTCTGGATTGTAACCCTACTTTATCATTTTTTTGTATCAATTTATGGTTATGGTGTGCTGCCGTTTGTATGAGGGTAATTTCCAATTCCCACACTACTTCCACGGTTTTCACTGGCTTCCCTTTTTCTGCTTTGGACATGCCTTATGGTGTCTGTAATGCTAGCTCCCGTATCTATGTCTTAACTAACATTAGTTAGCCAATCGATTTCCCAAATCAGCTGCAACCTGTAGCTGCCTGGACCCCGTCCACCAGTTGATAAGAATACTAGTAAAGCTACACTTTGATGACAACATGGTTCCTCCAGGGAGACTTAATTAAATAATGGACTAGGCCCTGATTACAGAGTAAAGTGATTATCCACAGGTCTAACAGTAAATCCAAATTTCTATTACAACAATGGGTGAATGCTATAACATAAATTTAAAAAAAAACTCCTGAAACTGTGGATGTCATCACTTCTTCTAGGCTTTGTCTGCAGTTCCATTTCCACCCTAGCACAATCCACATCACTATTTACTAGTTACTAGTCCTTACAATTCTTTCCCCGACAACACTAATAATGCTGGAAATAGTACACCTAAGATCCAAACCTGTAACTCTATAACTGGAGACCATTCCCAGAAAACAAAGCAGTTTTAAGTTAGACTTAAATAGCACGGTTATATTTTTAATTCAGCTCGCACTTTTCCAAGTGACACTTTTCTAAATAGCATGCAATTATGAAGCTGAAGCGTTCTATTCCATGCAGTAGCACACACATTCATTCCATCTACTGGTCTCAGGTTTCCCATTGCCACTTGTAATACATTAACACATTTTCAACTTTTAATGAGATTTTGTGTTTTTGAACCTTGAGTTCACTCCATGCAAGTCAGTGCGCTCTGGTTTTAAACACCTCATTTCAAAAATAAATACTTCCAATGGTTACTGCCAGCACGTTACTTTCACAAAAGTTACAGATTATCTAAAATCTAAACCACTCTCTTCATGCTACACCTTCTATATTGTGATAGCACTGGAAATACATATTAGAAACAGGGCATTTTCACTGCTAAAATAAATAAATAAATTATATTTCAAGTCAGAGGTAATTAATTACTTTGGATTTCTATTTACTTTTACTTTGAAAGCGAGTATTGCAACTTCTCTACAGCCTAATCTCGGTAAACAGCCAAGAGTGTACCCTGACGCCATCCCAATCATTGGGGGAGACCTCAGCCAGAACAACTTGAAGAAGTCTCTGACAAGCTACTGGCAACACATCGCCGGCAGGACCAGAGGAGACAACAAATTCAATCAATGCAACAGCACCATTCAAAACATTTACAGTATCACCCACGCCCGCATTTTGGCTCGTTCGATTACCTACTGTACTCCTGGGATACAGGCAGAAACTAAGGCCTCAGCACCAGTGGTGAGGACTGCTTCGAAACCTGGGCCTCTGAATCTCCTGCGAATGGATCCTTTTCTTCATCAGAGAAGAACCACAGTAAGTATGAATTGGCCATAACATATCCTCCTCGCTGACAGTCATCTCAGGTGTATCTCAAGGATTAGCCTTCTGCTTTCCACACTAAAATGGTGTGCTTATACACAGTTCAAGTGCCATCTATAAATTCACACATGATATCACTTTTCTTGGTAACATCTCAAATTGCAATGAGGAAGTGTAGACGAGTGAGAAAGATTGGCTGTTGAGTGTTGTCACCAAACAACCTTGCATGCAATATCAACAAAATCAAGTAATTGATTGTGGATTTCAGGGGGATGTCGAGATAACAGCATAAGACCATAAGACCATAAGATATAGGAGCAGAATTAGGTCATTTGGCCTATCAAGTCTGCTCCGCTATTTCATCAGGGCTCATCAATTTTCTTCTCAGGCCCAATCTCCTGTCTTCTCCCCACATCCCTTCATGCCCTGACCAATCAAGAGTCTATCAACCTCTGCCATTAACATACAAGAAGACTTGGCCTCCACAGTTGCCTATGGCAAAGAATTCCTCAGCTTCACCACTCTCTGGTTTAAGAAATCCCTCCTCATCTCCATTTTAAAAGAACACCCCTCTATTCTGAGGTTGTGTCCTCTGGTCTTAGACTCTCCCATCATAGGAAACATCTTCTCCACATCCACTCTATCAAGGCCTTTCACCATTCAATAAATTTCATTGAGGTCACCTTTTATTCTTCTGAATACGAATGAATACAGCCCCAGAGCCATCAGATACTCTTCATATGAAAAGCCATTCAATCTGATCCTCCTTTGAACCCTCTCTGGTTTCAGCACATCCTTTCAAAGATGAGGAGCCCAAACCTGCTCATAATACTCCAAGTGAGGCCTCACCAGTGCTTTATAAAGTTTCAACATTACATCCTTGCTCTTATATTATAGTTCTCTTGAAATGAATGCTAACATTGCATTTGTCTTCCTCACCGCAGACTCAACCTGCAAATTGACCTTTAGGGAATCCTACACGAGGACTGTCAAGTCCCAATGCGCCTTAGTTATTTGTATTTTCTCTCCATTTAGAAATTAGTCAGCTCTTTCATTTCTTCACCAAAGTGCATGACCATACACTTCCCAAGACCGTATTCCAACTGTCATTTCTTTGTCCATTCTACTAATCTGTTTGAATCTTTCTCTAGCCTCTCTACATCCTTTGTACTTGCACCTCCATCTCTTTCATATCATCTGCAAACTTTGCAACAAAACCATCAATTCCATCATCCAAATCATTGACATATAACATAAAAATAATTGGTCTCAACCCAGACCCCTGTGGAACACACTAGTCAACAGCAACCAGTCAGAAAAGGTTCCCAAAATTCCCAATCTTTGCCTCCTGCCAATCAGACACTGCTTTGTACATGCTAGAATCTTTCCTGTAATACCATGGGATCATAACTTGTTAAACAGCCTCGTGTGTAGCACCTTGTCAAAGGTATTCTGAAAATCCAAGTACCCAACATCAACCAATTCTCCTTTGGCTAGCCTGCTTGTCTTCAAAGAATTCCAACAGATTTGTCAGGCAAGATTTTCCCTTGAGGAAACCATGATGACTATAGCCTATTTTATCATGTGCCTCCAAGTACCCTGAGAGCTCATCCTTATTAATCAACTCCAATATCTTCCCAATCACTGAGGTGAGACTAACTGGGCCATAGTTTCCTTTCTTCTGCCTCTCTTCCTTCTTGAAGGGTGGAGTGATGTTTGCAATTTTCCAGTCTTTTGGAACCATTCCTGAATCCAGGGATTCTTGAAAGATCATTACTAAGGTCTCAACGATCTCTTCAGCCACCTCTTTCATAACCTTCTCTCTAGGTATGATAACTTCACACACGTCATGTCCCCTGACATCAATAAAAACACATTAGCCCTCATGGAGATGTTAGCAGTGGAAAAGGTGAGCAGCTTTAAGCTCCTGAGTGTCAACATCTCAGATAATCTATCATAGGTCCTGCATATTGATGCATTCATGAAGAAGTCCAACTTTGTAAGGAATTTGAGGAGATTTGGTATGCCACCAAAGATTCTTGCAGATTTCTTGCAGATTCTTGCATCTTGCAGATGCGTGGTGGAGAACATTCTGACTGGTTGCATCATCACCTGGTAAGGAGGTTCCAAAAAACAGGACAGATGTTGCAGAGGATTGTAGACTCAATTGCAAGCACAACGCTCCCCACCGAAAGGCAACCTTCCAGAGCTGGTGTGTCGAGAAAGTGGTATCCATTATTAAGGACCCTTCTGGACATGCCCTCTTGTTATCATTAGTGTCAAGGAGAAGATACAGGAGCCTGGAGATCTACTGTAAATGATTCAGAAACTGCTTCTTCTCCTCCATGGATCATGAACCCATGCACACCACCTCATTACTTATAGCCCTATTACACAAGAACCATGAGGTCCATTTGCCTGTATAAACCAGCCTTTACCTGAAAAGATAATATTCTGAAAAAGCTTCTCTTCTGTGAAGCATTGAAATATCATCTTAGCTTATTTGCTCATATCTTAGAAATGAATTTGATTCTTTAATCTTCTAATTTATAGGAAAGAGTGCTACATCTGAAGCATGATGGCAAATAGAAGCACAGCATACTTTTTCAGTAGATATTGTTACTGTCTAGCACAGTCAGAAACAAATTGCCGATGCCCAGGAGGTAAATTTTAATGCATTTTTGGAATCTTCAAATTGACAGTGACGTTAATGATTAAATAGGATACTTCAGATCATTAATCTTGTTTATCTACCTTTACTTACTCTATGACATCATTTGTCTGGTGGAACAGTATTCTATTACCAGTTTCTACATCATCACACTTCTTGTGCATTCTACTTAGTCTAAGGCACTCTCATATGAGAGAAGAGGCTACAAATATAATCTACTTGGCTTTTAATCTGGATGGATCAGACAGCAAAGCACAATATTGTCATTAAAGGACTCACTCTGGAAAAGTTTGTTAAGAAATTTGCTCAATGTAGATTGAAAGCAACAGAACTGATTTACCAGTTCCTCGGGACAATTTAGTTATGTGTCTGATCTAGACTAACTTCCATGTCACTTTTCTTCCATTGAAGAACTCACAATAATCTTAGTATTAGTGAAATGAACTGCTTTGAACTATTTTCATTATTCTGTACTTATTTTGCTTTGTGAAGACAAAGGAATTCCTGGTCTGGAATAACTGACCTATGAGGTAAGGTTAAGCAGGATGGCCTTAAACTTGTTGGAGTTTGGAGAATGAGAAGTCATCTTATTGGCCATATAAATGGAGGAGAGGAGCCTCAGAAGGCTGTGACTCTTTGGAGTTGTCAAAAGTTCAAAGTTCACAGCAAATTTATCTTCAAAGTACACATATCTGGTCACCGAATTATAGGAAAGATGTCAACAAAATAGACAGAGTACAGAGGAGATTTACTAGAATGTTACCTGGGTTTCAGCACCTAAGTTACAGAAAAAGGTTGAATAAGTTAGGTCTTTATTCTTTGGAGCATAGAAGGTTGAGGGGGGACTTAATAGAGGTATTTAAAATTATGAGGGGGATAGATAGAGTTGACGTGGATAGGCTTTTTCCATTGAGAGTAGGGGAGATTCAAAAAAGAGGACATGAGTTGAGAGTTAAGGGGCAAAAGTTTAGGGGAAACATGAGGGGGATCTTCTTTACTCAGAGAGTGGTAGCTGTGTGGAACGAGCTTCCAGTAGAAGTGGTAGAGGCAGGTTCAATATTGTCATTTAAAAAAAAAATTAGATAGGTATATGGACAGGAAAGGAATGGAGGATTATGGGCTGAGTGCAAGTCGGTGGGACTAGGTGAGAGTAAGCGTTCGGCATGGACTAGAAGGGCCAAGATGGCCTGTTTCCGTGCTGTAATTGTTATATGGTTATTTGGTTATATGTCTCCATACAGCTGACAGCTGCAAGGGCTAAGTCACTGAGTACTTTTAAGTCTTGGTAGATAAATTTTTGACTCCATGAGTTCAAGCAAACAGATAAGAAAGTGGAGTTGACATTGGAGTTATTGAATGGCAGAGTAGGCTTGGGAGGCCACATGACTTGCTCTCACATCTATTTGCTTTCTGCCTTATTGACCATTTAATTTTCAACTTTATGGCTATGGCCAAATCCAGAGAAGTCCGGGAGGCAATTGTCACTTTATCTAGTGTTTGCTAATGCTTCACAAGATACCTTCAGCCTCATCAGGCCAAGAGGATTAAAAGTTTTACACAATGTCATAAATCATGCAATTGAACCCAACATGGTTTGTTTTTCCTCAAAAAAAGAAAAAGAAAGGCCATACCATATTTTGAAGGATAATTAAAAAAAGACAGGAAAATTCAGAAGATATCTCTTGATGATACCCAGAGATTCATGATAAGAAGGGGAAGAGGGGTGTAGATATATACCTATCATCCTGCAACATTATTACATTATTTCTGACAGTTTTAATGCATAGATTTATTGAAATCAAAAAATCAAAATGGGTCTCAAACAATTGTAGTTGAATACCTTAGGAACATAAAAGTATGAGGATACCCCAAAAATGCTGTTGAATATTACACTGGAACCAAAAATAGTTACGTGTAATAAGAGAAGTACGGTCACACAACGATTAATCATTTGTAAACTTTTTCCCATGAGTGAGAATTTTAATATGGCAATGTAAGATACATGAAATACTCTTACTTTATTTAGAAAGTAATAACTTTGTAGTTTGAAAGGCAGCAGCAGGTCAAAATGGGAATTCCACATCACCCTGTTGAGGGCAGTTGGGGTTGAGTAATAAATGCTGGCCTCACCAATGATGCCCACATTCCATAAAGTTTTTAAAAAGTTTTGCATAGCATTTCCCAATTGTAAGATCTGCAAGGCTTAATGAAATATCACTTTTAATTAAATCATAATTGTATGTAACACAAGTATTTTAGGTTCATTTGCACTGCCCTTTTCCCTTCTTCAGTTGATAGTTCTACACAACTATCAACCTATCAGATCCTGGAAGATTTGAAATGTGATCTTCAGACTGTGTTAGAAAGGCTTAGGTTCAGATGGCATATGCAATCTACCAGCCTGCAGTTTGTATGCACAAAATAGTGAGCCTAGCAGTGTAAACTGAAACTTGCTGGTCTGTGCCTGCATCCTCTGTGTAATATCTTGTAATAGTAAGAACTCGGCTGAAAATCATGCAAAATTATGGTTTTGGTGGGTGTGGAAGTCTGCTTAAGAAAAGCTTTTAAATATCTACTGTGGAGTGGATTTCAGCATTCTTTCCAACATTTGTGTCCAAATTGTGATAATACTTTGGTACTTTTAAAAAGACAGATCATAATAAACAACGTAAAGAATGGTAATTTCATCTATTGAAGAGCTTCCTGGTACAGAGACTGAGGTACATTGTTGAGGTGAGATTGAAGGTTTTAAGAATCACACTTAATCCCTCAAATGGGAGGACTTGATGCTGTTACTTGAAACAAAGGGAATAAAGAAGGTTTGAATTGAACAGTGCTCACATTTCATGCCTTAGAAACATCACAAAAGATGTTCTAAGGCATGCTTGCCCCAGACCATAAAAATCAGTCTTATACATAACTCACCAAGGATTATGTTCTGACTTTGCATAATTTGCAGTTATATTATTTGTGTTAGGATCGTTGCATTTTCAGATCAGCAGCTGTCAGGATGAATATATAGCTGACAAAATGACAGACAGACAGACAGACATACTTTATTGATCCCGAGGGAAATTGGGTTTCGTTACAGCCGCACCAACCAAGAATAGTGAAGAAATATAGCAATATAAAACCATAAATAATTAAATAATAATAAGTTAATCATGCCAAGTGGAAATAAGTCCAGGACCAGCCTATTGGCTCAGGGTGTTTGACACTTCGAGGGAGGAGTTGTGAAGTTTGATGGCCACAGGTAGGAATGACTTCCTATGATGCTCAGTGTTACATCTCGGTGGAATGAGTCTCTGGCTGAATGCACTCCTGTGCCTAACCAGTACATTATGGAGTGGATGGGAGTCATTGTCCAAGATGGCATGCAACTTGAACAGCATCCTCTTTTCAGACACCACCGTCAGAGAGTCCAGTTCCACCCCCACAACATCACTAGCCTTACCAATGAGTTTGTTGATTCTGTTGGTGTCTGCTACCCTCAGTCTGCTGCCCCAACACACAACAGCAAACATGATAGCACTGGCCACCACAGCCTCGTAGAACATCCTCAGCATCGTCCGGGAGATGTTAATGGACCTCGGTCTCCTCAGGAAATAGAGATGGCTCTGACCCTTCTTGTAGACAGCCTCAGTGTTCTTTGACTAGTCCAGTTTATTGTCCATTGGTATCCCCAGGTATTTGTAGTCCTCCATTATGTCCACACTGACCCCTTGGATGGAAACAGGGGATGGAAATGGGTAGATAAATTAAAAGTATTGATGATTTTTATCCAAGAAATACATCCCTTATTTGGAAACTAAGGAGAGGAGGTGGAAAGAGTGGGGAGGAAGCTGGAGTAGGGAACGGAAGGTCGCTGGAGAAAATTAGCTTGAGAGGACAACACACCAGGAATTGCTTTTTACTACCTTTTTCAGAATCATAATCATAATCATTTATTATCATTGACATATATTGTGAAATTTCCTGTTTTGTGGCAGTTGAACAGTGCAAGGCAAAAAATTACTATAAATTGCATAAATAAATAGATAAATAATGCAACAGTACAAGGTTGAAGTTGTGTTCATGCACCATTTAGAAATCTAATGAAGGGGAAGAAACTGCTCTCAAAGCAGTGAGTGTGGATTTTCAGTCTCCGATACCTCCTCCCTGATGGCAGGAATGAGAGGAGGGCATGTTCCAGAAGGTGAGGGTCCTTTGTGATGGATGCCACTGCCCTTTGAAGATACTTTTCCAAATATTAATTCTAATAAGTACCATATATTAACACTGTAATTCTGATAACTACATTTAAAAAGATGTTGTCTAACACTGTTGTAAGCAGGGGTGTCAGACTCATTTTAGGTCATGGGCCGGATTGAGCAAAATGCAGCTTCATGCGGACCGGATCAGTCGGACGCGTGCGAACGCAGCTTTCGTTGCCTCCGTTTTTTCAGCCTGCTCTCATGTGTCTCAGTCTCTGCTATAACTACAAAGTGTTTCACTTTACAAATTCCGTTTCTTATGAAGAAGACTGCCGAGCAAGACTGCCGAATAAACACTAAAAACCCTGAAAACCTGGTACCTGAATAAACACAGCATTAGCCATATCATACGCCATAGGCGCTTCGATTACTGGGGCCAGCTTTAATAGTAATTAGATATTATCTCGCGGGCCAAAGATAATTCCACCGCAGGCCGGATTTGGCCCGCGGGCCTTGAGTTTGACATATATGTACTACTGTATCCCTGTGATATAAATGGAAGCCCAGTTGCTCTTTTAGACCAGAAATGCCAAAGTAAAAGGATAATCAAGGAATGGGGATGCTCCTTTGAATCCCCTTGAAACAAATCTCTGCCCGCCCCAGATTGATTATGCTGATGACCCAGCAACCTAGTTAAAATGTGGTGACTATCCCGACTCAGCTGTGAAATCTCAGACTGCAAGTTGGGGTCCTTTAGCTCACCCAGTATGCCAGGGTCTTTTTGATACTGGAATGGCCACCTAAACAGTGAGCTCAGGCCAACATAGGACATTGCACTCACTGAATGGATCAAGTTGTTTAAACCCTGTGCAAATTCCCTGCAACATCTGAGTAGTGTCTAAACTGATGCTTAGCAATATAATTAAAGCAGAGATGAAATCAAAGTCTGGTGTCAAAAACAAAAAATGACTTCATCACATAATTTGCAAGCAGTGAAGTCACTTGAATACTGTGACAATTTAGTCACAAGTTAAGTATTTCTGGTATTTATTATCCCGACTTTCATCATTGAAATTCTGCTAAGCATCAACATTTCTGGGAAAAAAAAGCTAATTATCTCACATAATTGCTTAAATCAGTAAGTTATAAATTTTCTCAAGCACTTTCAATCATACATAGCTGCATTTGTTACTGTGAGATACCACTGGATTGAAAATGTCCCGCTTTCTATTGTGTACAAAATTCCCATGTTCAGTTTTCTTAAATAAATCAGCCATTTGACCACAATTGTAGAACTCTGAGAATCTAACTATTATCGCTTTCATATTGCTTGAAATACACCAGAATGTGGAGAGCAACAATTAAGATAAATATCTCTGCATTCAAAGAATTCCCATGTGTGACCTCAGCATTCCAAAACATATCTTGTGCTACCAAATTTAAATCGCATTACACTTCTAATGGAAAAGTTACATTGTGCCATGTCTGTATTCTGATTATAGCTCGCTTATTTTCAGTTAATTGATTGTATTAACAATCAGTTAACAACTTTGCTATCTCATACATCAGTTGACTTCATCCTCCAGATCGACTCATTATAACCATCTGCTTGTTTCTGGATTTTATCCTCTAATTCTCAACTGGTACTTCAGATTTCTAAACAACTCTCAAATCTTAGTCCTTACTTTGAACTATTCAGTTCTGTGATAAATGTAACGATTTATATTTAAAAGTTTATATAGCTATTCACTTCAATGAAGTTCTTAACCACAGACAGTAATCTGTCAACTGTGACTCCACATTATTACACTTATTCAACAGTAACTGGAAAGGACAAATTTATGGAAGAAAAGTGAAAAATGTAGTCATACATATAGGAAAGAAAATGGGCTACCATACAACCATGAGTGGTATAGTAACAGCTGAAGTTGAAAACAAAAGACAATCGGTAGGTAAAACTTCTTGTAAGTTTACTGTCATCAGTTCTCTACTACGACCTCATTTCTTTGATTTCCTAAGATGTACATTCCATGAAATTTAGACAAAAGAGGAGTGGTGTTATTGAAACATACTCAGGATCCTAAAGGTGCATTGTATAAGCATATAACCATATAACAATTACAGCACAGAAACAGGCCATCTCAGCCCCTCTAGTCCATGCCAAACGCTTACTCGCACCTAGTCCCACCGACCTGCACTCAGCCCATAGCTCTCCATTTCTTTCCTGTCCATATACCTATCCAATGTTTTTTCAAATGACAAAATCGAACCTGCCTCTACCATTTCTACTGGAAGCTCGTTCCACAAAGCTACCACTCTCTGAGTAAAGAAGTTCCTCCTCGTGTTACTCCTAAACTTTTGCCCCTTAACTCTCAACTCATGTCCTCTTGTTTGAATCTCCCCTACTCTCAATGGAAAAAGCCTATCCACGTCAACTCTATCTATCCTCCTCATAATTTTAAATACCTCTATCAAGTCCCCCGTCAACCTTCTATGCTCCAAAGAATAAAGACCTAACTTATTCAACCTTTCTCTGTAACTTAGGTGCTGAAACCCAAGTAACATTCTAGTAAATCTCCTTTGTACCCTCTCTATTTTGTTAACATCTTTCCTATAATTCGGTGACCAGAACTGGACACAATACTCCAAATTTGGCTTCACCAATGCCATGTACAATTTTAACATTACATCCCAACTCCTATACTCAATGCTCTGATTTATAAAGGCCAACATACCAAAAGCTTTCTTCACCACCCTATCCACATGAGATTCCACCTTTAGGGAACTATGCACCATTATTCCTAGATCACTCTGTTTTACTGCATTCCTCAATGCCCTACCATTTACCATGTATGTTCTATTTTGATTAGTCCTACCAAAATGTAGCACCTCATACTTATCAGCATTAAACTCCATCTGCCATCTTTCAGCCCACTCTTCAAACTGGCCTAAATCTCTCTGCAAGCTTTGAAAACCTACTTCATTATCCACAACGCCACCTATCTTAGTAACATCTGCGTACTTACTAATCCAATTTACCGCCCCATCATCCAAATCATTAAAGTATATGACAAACAACATTGGACCCAGTACAGATCCCTGAGGCACACCACTAGTCACCTGCCTCCAACCTGACAAACAGTTATCCACCACTACTCTCTGGCATCTCCTATCCAGCCACTGTTGAATCCATTTTACTTTGTTAATATTAATACCTAACGATTGAACCTTTCTAACTAACCATCCGTGTGGAACCTTGTCAAAGGCCTTACTGAAGTCCATATAGACAACATCCACTGCTTTACCCTCATCAACTTTCCTAGTAACCTCTTCAAAAAATTCAATAAGATTTGTCAAACATGACCTTCCACGCACAAATCCATGTTGACTGTTCCTAATGAGACCCTGTCTATCCAGATAATTATATATACCATCTCTAAGAATACTTTCCATTAATTTACTCACCACTGACGTCAAACTTACAGGCCTATAATTGCTAGGTTTACTCTTAGAACCCTTTTTAAACAACGGAACCGCATGAGCAATACGTCAGTCCTCCAGCACCAACCCCATTTCTAATGACATTTGAAATATTTCTGTCAAAGCCCCTGCTATTTCTACACTAACTTCCTTCAAGGTCCTACGGAATATCCTGTCAGGACCCAGCCGGAGATTTATCCACTTTTATATTCTTTAAAAGCGCCAGTACTTCCTCTTCTTTAATCATCATAGTTTCCATAACTACCCTACTTTTTTCCCTTACATTACACAATTCAATATCCTTCTCCTTAGTGAATACTGAAGAAAAGAAATTGTTCAAAATCTCCCCCATCTCTTTTGGCTCCACACATAGCTGTCCACTCTGATTCTCTAAGGGACCAATTTTATCTCTCACTATCCTTTTGCTATTAATATAACTGTAGAAACCCATTGGATTTATTTTCACCTTACTTGCCAAAGCAACCTCATATCTTCTTTTAGCTTTTCTAATTTCTTTCTTAAGATTCTTTTTATATTCTTTATATTCCTCAAGCATCTCATTTACTCCATGCTTCCTATATTTATTGTAGATCTCTCTTTTTCCAATATCCCTTGAAAACCATGTCTCTCTCAAACTGTTAACCTTTCCTTTCAACCTAACAGGAACATAATGATTCTGCACCCTCAAATTTTCACCTTTAAATGACCTCTATTTCTCTATTACATCCTTCCCATAAAACAAATTGTCCCAATCCACTCCTTCTAAATCCTTTCGCATCTCCTCAAAGTTAGCCTTTCTCCAATCAAACATCTCAACCCTGGGTCCAGTCCTATCATTCTCCATAATTATATTGAAACTAATGGCATTGTGATCACTGGACCTGAAGTGCTCCCCAACACATACCTCTGTCACCTGACCTATGTCATTCCCTAACAGGAGATCCAACACCACCCCTTCTCTAGTTGGTACCTCTATGTACTGCTGCAAAAAACTATCCTGCACACATTTTACAAACTCCAAACCATCCAGCCCTTTTACAGTATGTGCTTCCCAGTCTATGTGTGGAAAATTAAAATCTCCCACAATCACAACCTTGTGCTTACTACAAATATCTGCTATCTCCTTACAAATTTACTCCTCCAATTCTCACTCCCCATTAGGTGGTCTATAATACATGTCTATAAGTATTACTACACCTTTCCCATTCCTCAATTCTACCCAAATAGTCTCCCTAGACGAGCCAGCTAATCTATCCTGCCAAAGCACCACTGTAATATTTTCTCTGACAAGCAATGCAACACCTCCTCCTCTTGCCCCTCCGATTCTATCACACCTGAAGCAACAAAATCCAGGAATATTTAGTTGCCAATCACACCCCTCCTGGAACCATGTTTCACTAATAGCTCAACATCGTATTTCCAGGTATCAATCCATGCTCTAAGCTCATCAACCTTTCTTACAATGCTCCTAGCATTAAAATAGATGCATTTAAGAATCTCTCCACCTCTTACTCTCTGCTTATCCCTAACGGTGCAAACAACTTTATTATCTTTCTCTTCCTTCTCCCCTACATCTTCAGTCTGGGCGCTCCTCTTCTCTGTCACCTGCCTATCCTCCTTTGCACACTGTCATTACACTATAAGGTAAATATCAAAGTAATTTCACAATTGGAAAAACTCCAACAAGGGTGCCTAGTTTCTAGATTAAGGTAGAAGTTTGAAACTGAGATGCCTAGTTGTATAATACAATTTCTGGTGCTACTTGGGCATGTCTTCAGTGATGAACCCAAGGTCGTAGGATGTTTTGGGTCTTTAATCATCAGACACTCTCGCCCGGGCGACCCAGCCGGGGGTGATCATCCCACGACTTTTGTCCAAGTACTGCACTAATCCACAGAACCCCCCTCCGGGTCCACAGCCACCGCGAGGTCTTTTCAGCAGCCTCCAGAATGTTCTTGGTGGCTCTTCTGCACTGCGGTCCTTTAACTCCAAGGAGATTAAGAGTCTGTTGTAATGAATGGCCAGCAAAGGAACTTCTTCTTCCAAAAGGTGGTGAATCTCTAGAAACCTCTAAATGGAGAGTGTGGATATGACAACATTAAGGTACTTTAAAAAGAAGTAGCATCATTTTTGAAAGATTAGGGGATTGAGGACTTTAAGGGACAGCCACAGAAGTGGAGGTAATGCCTGGCATGTTCTACTACCCCACTTCTTTTCAGCAAAAATTCTCAAAATTGTATTGCTAGAGAGTAGATTCAGTGCATATGCTGTACTTTTTGGTAAATAACTACTGGAATCTTACTCATATACCTCAGAGAACACAAAAGGATCTCAGTTTTAGTTCTAGATATTGTACATGCTCCAGTTTGTTCTGACAGTCTTTTGCTTTACCACAGCTTTGCTAAGGTCCTCAGATATATGGCCTAATGTTTGTAATTGAAATGGTAGAAGCTCCTGCCCACGTTACTTTTCAGCCTTCATCTCCAAAGGCTGTAGTTTAGAAATCTGTTAGTTTTGATTAATTCACAAGATAAATCCACCCAAAGTTCTCCAAAGCCACCAGCTGACTTCTTTGTCATCAATGTGAACAGAGTGGGATATCTTGTGTAATGGATAACAGAGTGGGAGGCAGATTCTGGAATGGTGCAATAATAATAGGGTTGTTGTGATGGGGGATTTTAACTTTCCTAATATTGATTGGCATCTTTTAGTGCAAGGGGTTTAGATAGGGTGGAGTTTGTTAGGTGTGTTCAGGAAGGTTTCCTGATGCAATATGTAGATAAGCCATCTAGAGGCGAGATTGTACTTGATTTGGTATTAGAAATGAACCTCGTCAGGTGTCAGATCTCTTGGTGGGAGAGCATTTTGGAGGTAGTGAACTCTATTTATCTTTTGGAATTCTATCTCCTTCAACATAGTGTTGGACAGGGATAGGAACAGACAATTTAGGAAAACATTTAAATGGGATGGGGGAAATATGATGCTATTAGGCAGGAACTTGGGAGCATAAATTGGCAGCAGATGTTCTCAAGGAAATGCATGGCAGAAATGTGGCAAATGTTCAAGGAATTTGCATGGAGTTCTGAATAGGTATGTTCCATTGAAGCAGGGAAAGGATGGTAGAGTTAAAGAACCATGGTGTACAAAATATGTAGAAAATCTAGTTAAGAAGAAAAGAAAAGCTTATGAAAGGTTCAAGAAACTAGGTACTGTTAGAGCTAGTTACTGTTACCGCTAGGAAGAAGCTTAAGAATGAAATTAGGAGAGCCAGAAGGGGCCATGAGAAGGCCTTGGCAAGTAGGATTAAGGAAAACTCCAAGGCATTCTACAAGTATGTGAAGAGCAAGAGGATGAGCCATGTGAGAATGGGACCAATCAGGTGCAATAGTGGAAACATGTGCATGGAGTCAGAGGAGGTAGCAGAGGTATTTAATGAATACTTTGCTTCAGTATTCACCAGGGAAAAAGACCTTGGCAATTGTGGGGATGACTTAAAGGGACTGAAATGCTTGAGCATATAGACATTAAGAAAGAGGATGTGCTGGAGCTTTTGAAAAAACATTAAGCTAGATAAATCACCGGGACCAGATGAGATATACCCCAGACCTTGCTTTGTGGATCCAGAATTGGCTTGCCCACAGAAGGCAAAAGGTGGTTGTAGAATGTGCGTATTCTGCATGGAGGTCAGTGACCAGTGGCGTTCCGCAGGGAGCTGTTTTGGGATCCCTCCTCTTGGTCATTTTTATAAATGACCTGGATGAAAAAGTAGAAGTGTGGGTTAGTAAGTTTGCTGATGACACAAAGGTTGGGGGGGGTTGTGGATAGTCTGAAGGGTTGTCAGAGGTTACGTTGGGACATCAATAGGATGCAGAACTGGGCTGAGAAGTGGCAGATGGAGTACAAACCAGATAAGTGTGAACTGGTTCAATTTAGTAGGTGCAATATGAAGTCAGAATTTAATATAAGTGGTAAGATTCTTGGCAGTGTGGAGGAACTGAGAGAGCTTGAGGTCCATGTTGATAGGACACTCAAAGTTGCTGCGCAGGTTGACAGTGTTGTTAAGAAGGTGTATGCTGTGTGGCATTCATCAACCGTGGGACTGAGTTCAAGAGCCGTGAAGTAATGTTGCAGCTATATAAGACTTTGATCAGACCCCACTTGGAGTACTCTGCTCCGTTCTGGTCACCTCTCTGCAGGAAGAATGTGGAAACTATAGAAAGGGTGCAGAGGAGATTTACAAGGACATTGCCTGGATTGGATGGTGCTCCTTATGAGAATAGGTTGAGTGGACTTGGCCTTTTCTCCTTGGAGAAACAGAGGATGAGAGGTGACCTGATAAAGGTGTATAAGGGCCATTGATTGTGTGGATAGCCAGAGACCTTTTCCCAGGACTGAAACGGCTAACATGAGAGGGCACAGTTTTAAGGTGTTTGGAAATAGGTATCGAGGGGCTGTCACAGGTAAATTTTCAGACAGAGGGTGGTGGGTGTGTGGAAGCAGATACAATAGGGTATTTTAAGAGCCTCTTAGATCAGTACATGGAGCTTAGAAAAATAAAGGGCTATGCATTGGGGAAATACTAGACCATCTCTAGTTACATGGTCAGCACACCCTTGTGGGCTGAAGGGCCTGTAATGTGCTGTAAATTTCTATGTTCTATGTTGGAACATGATAAAAACCAAACAAAGCAGAAAATTAAGGATAAACAAAGAATAGTTAATACACCTGCTTCTCCAGTATTGGTCATTGAACCTTGTACCTTCCACCTCCTGAGGTCAACTTTGCAAAGTGTTCCCACAACTTTACTGTTCCTACTATTGCTTCAGCTAAATAGAATGGAAATGGTTTTTCTTTATTTCCATTGTTCCAATTAACCGGTTACAATTGTATTCCAAACAAATGCATCCTGGGATTTATAATGAATATGTCAAAACAGATGTGGTTTTTACAATTATTGTATTCAAATATGCTATGACTAGTGCTCAGCCTGAGCCATACAAGAATGGTATATAATAAAGTGAAATGTAATACTTATCAGCAGCAGAGTCAGGAGAATGTAATATGTATGCCAAAAAAAAGGATTTGGAGTCTCTGAATAGAGGAGTGTCTATTGAAAGAATAAAATATATGGAGACAGAAATTCATTCATTAAAAGTAAGTAAACATGATTAAATTTTGTCATCAGAGCTAATATTGTGGGCCAGAATTTACAAGGGTCAGAAGAGCAAATTCTCAGAAAGTATTTTAGACCTTAAAGTAAATAACTCCGGGAAACTTTGCTGCATTTCCTATGCATGACAGAATGAAGTAGCTTTCACTTGTCACGGCCTTAATTTAGATGAATGCCATATTTCTATACAATTTTCCATTCAACTGAATGTTTTAAATTCCATATTTTCTGCATCATCTCAATTCTTTTATTAAGATGTAATAAAATTGTGTGCCCGCATACTGTTTTTGATGACAGTAATTCTGGATCTTCAGGGTTTTAGTTTCCTAATGTTATACTGTCTCAAAATGTCAAAAGGCAACTGTATTGGTATTTCTCAGTAGGAATTGGTGTGTGTGTGTGTGTGTGTGTGTGTGTGTGTGTGTGTGTGTGTGTGTGTGTGTGTGTGTGTGTGTGTGTGTGTGTGTGTGTGTGTGTGTGTGTGTGTGTGTGTGTGTGTGTGTGTGTGTGTGTGTGTGTGAGATATTTTACTTCAATCACACTGGATTATTAGCTTGATAATGTCGAACTCTTCTTCCACAGCAATGTGGGGAGCAGGGCATGTTCATTATGTGCAAGGAGCCTAACTGTCAAGGAAGAGATGATTCTGCCTCTAGCACATTTTGAAACAGGCATTGACCCTTCTTGGATGTGCTCAACACAATATTAGCTACAAATTCAATATTCCCTATTATGACTACAAATTCGGTCTGACACAATCTTCATTCACCACAGTTAGAGTCCCTTTTTTGGTTAAATTTTCCACACTTGGGATAATACCATTTCAGCTTGTAATGCTGCCTCTCAAGAGACCAGTGAGATGAAGTTCTGGAGCAGCAGGGTTATACAACAATACAGCATGGACATGGGCTCTTCAACCCAACAAGTCCATGCTGAACATGATTCCCACCCAGCTAGCCCCAATTTCCTGTGTACGGTTCATAACCTTCTAGGCCCTGCCTCTCTATGTACCTATCCAAGTTTTTTTAAAGGTACTATAGTATCTGTCTCAACCACTTTTCTTGGCAGTTCATTCCATATACTCACCACCCTCTGTCTGAAAAGGATAAATTTCTGGTGCATTTTAATGTTTTTTCTGCACCCTTTCCAACTTAACCACATCTTTCTTATAACAGGGTGACCAAAGTACTCCAAGTGCGGCCTCACCAACAACTTAACAACTGCAACGCAATGTTCCAATTCATATACTTATTACTCCGATTGATGTATACCAGTATTCTAAATTTCTTTTTCATCACCCTGTCAAACTGTGACACCACTTTCAATTAACTATATACTTAAACTCCTAGTCCCTTTCTGTCATTACACTCCCTGTCGGTCATAGTATAAGGGCTTGACTTTCTAAAATGCATTATCTCACACTTACCTGTATTGAAATCTATTTGCTCCTCATTGTCCCTCTTCCCTAAGTGTTGAACATTCCCTTGTAATCTGCACTAACTTTCTTCACTATCAACAACGCCTCCTGGTTGCATGTCATCTACAAAATTACCGATCAAGCCTTCAAATCATTTATATAAATAATGAATAGCAAGGCTCCCAACACTGACTCCTGAGGCACTCCACTAGTGTAGGGTTTTGCAAATAAAACAGCGTATTTTCTCTCCATTCCAAAGCACGGAACAGGCCATCGTTAGAGGACCTAAGGGGATGTAGGTGTGCATCATGGCAGACTAAAACAAATGAGGCAGACTGTAGATCAACGGGAACCCAAGAGTGCTGTACACCATAATGGGAGGTAGGAATAGGTGCAAAGGAATTGAATTTACTGAGGAGGGTGGAATACTGTAGAGAGGCCGACAGGTGATCATGGTGTCAGGAATAAAATCATCTAGCACTTGTAACAGCTGCCCGTATACCAACTCAGCCGTGGGTGACAGCAGGTCCTCTTTCAGAGCCAGCAGGCCCATGGGCGATGATCATGCCAACACTCATTCATCAGGGAAATCCTCAGAGCAGCCTTTAAGAAGTGGTGGCCATTGGACTGCATATGATTCGTCGTGGTGTGATGTAACTTAACGCCGAGTTTCTGGGCCATTACAGACCGGAGGTCTGATACGAGTTGGCCACCCTGGTCAGAGAAGACATCAGATGGGATGCCAAGCAACCCAGGTGCTGATAAATGCACGTCTGTGGCTATCATTGATGCTAGAGGGATGACTTCTGGCCACCTAGTGGTAAGGTCCACCATGGTAAGGAAGTGTGAGAAACTGCGATATGGGGGAAAAGAACCAACAAGGCTCACATTGACATGGTCAAACCATTGCTCAGGGATTTCAAAAGGTGCCAGTGGTGCCTCATTATGATGGTTAATTTTTGCCCGCTGGCAGTCCACACAGGCTGCAGTCGAACCACACACGTCCTTTCAAAGGCCATGACACACAATCTTTAATGCAACCAGTTTCTGTGAGGCTTTCTGGCCCGGACGGGAGATGCCATGTATGGAGTTAAAAACAGTTTGCTTGCAGTTTGCGGGCACTACGTGGCGAGTGTGACTGGTTGAGACATCGCACAGGAGAGAAATCCCATCTCCCCCAAACCTAATGTCAGCCATCTGCTGTACTGTCAAAATTGCAAGGTGGTTGACACTTCCTAGCGTTCGTACCAAAGCGAACGTGGTAAAAACACAGACCCAGCATCATCTGTTCCGCAGCATTAACTAGTAGCCTGCTTCGCATGCTTATGTTAGAGGCCTTGCTTACTAGGCTTATTGAGGCACGGAAAAGAGGAGGAATTATGCATCACCGCCTGGCTGTGTAGATTATCAGCCATTTTAGCAAGCTCCCTATAGTCTTTCATGGGTGCATCACTGGGGGCTGTGCAAACTTGATCAGGCTTTTGCTGCATGAAGTGCTCTTTAAAAATAAAAAAAGGATGGTGATTTTGCCGGAGAGGTCCATTTGCTTAGCATCACCAAGGCTGGGCAAAGAAAGCAACTGTTCGGCGCGCTCAGACTCCGGAGGTTCAAAAGCCCATAAAAGGGTGAGTTTTCCACGGTTGATATTTATCATGTTCAGGCGGGTGATCTAGTAGACTCACCACTCTCGCAGCCATGGAGTTTCTGAGCAACACTACCACATAGTAGAACTTAGTGTGGTATGTGGTGGTTCCTCACTGTGTGAATTGAGCCTCAGCTTGTACAAACCAAGCATTGGCATTTTACTCCTAAAACTTCAGCAGATTCAAAGCAATTGTGTTGGCTGACATGTTCAATAACTCTGGAATTGTCCTAGAGCATCGAGGTCACCAATGTAGTTTTTCGCAAATAAAACAATGTGAAGAATTTTATATTTAAGAGAAAAAACGTGGTAACCTATTTACTGAACTCCAAAAAGCTGAACACAAAGTCCAGTAAAAGTACTTTATGTAATTACATAATCACATCAAACCAGCCTCTTATAGTGAATCTCAACTTAATCACATTACCCTGCACTTGTCACTGGCCCAGCCCTTCCATTCTGAGAAACAAACTTTAACCACCAACCCTTGCTTCCTTCCTCTCAGCCAATTTTGAATCCATCTGACTATCTTGCCCTGGATTCCATGGGATCTAACCTTCCAGACCAGCCTACTTAGAGGGACTTGTCCAAGGCCTTGCTCAAGTCCAAATAAACAATATACACTGCCTTACCCTCATCTAGCTTTCTGGTTACTTCTTCAAAAAACTCTAAAAGATTCATCAAATATGTCACTAAATATGACAAAGTCATGCTTACTCCTCCTAAGTAGACTCTGTCTATTCAAATGTTGGTCAGTCCTGTTCCTCTGAATTCCCTCCAGCAATGACTTGAGACCTAACTCCAAATACATATCTGTTTTTTTCTTCATATACATTATAAATCTTGTATTCAAAAAACTATAAATGATAGATTTTAATTTAATTACTGAGTTAAAATAATTGCAAAAGTGGTTTTCAAACCATTACCCTTTTTTTTTGGATCATGCTCCCTCATCTTAGATTATTGGAAATATTTCCTTGCTGAGATATCCCAACAAACCTCTTAATATTTTAATCCAATCACGCTTTAAGCTTTCAAGTTCCCGAGGATACCATCCCAGGGAACCATACTCTCTCCGGTCCTGTTCACCCTGTACACATCAGACTTCCAATATAACTCGGAGTCCTGCCATGTGCAGAAGTTCGCTGATGACACGGCCATAGTGGGGTGTGTCAGGAATGGACAGGAGGAGGAGTATAGGAAGCTGATACAGGACTTTGTGATATGGTGCAACTCAAACTACCTGCGTCTCAATATCACCAAGACCAAGGAGATGGTGGTGGACTTTAGGAGATCTAGGCCTCATATGGAGCCAGTGATCATTAATGGAGAATGTGTGGAGCAGGTTAAGACCTACAAGTATCTGGGAGTACAGTTAGACGAGAAGCTAGACTGGACTGCCAACACAGATGCCTTGTGCAGGAAGGCACAGAGTCGACTGTACTTCCTAAGAAGGTTGGCGTCATTCAATGTCTGTAGTGAGATGCTGAACATGTTCTATAGGTCAGTTGTGGAGAGCGCCCTCTTCTTTGTGGTGGCGTGTTGGGGAGGAAGCATTAAGAAGAGGGACGCCTCACGTCTTAATAAGCTGGTAAGGAAGGCGGGCTCTGTCGTGGGCAAAGTACTCGAGAGTTTAACATTGGTAGCTGAGCAAAGGGCGCTGAGTAGGCTACGGTCAATTATGGATAACTCTGAACATCCTCTACATAGCACCATCCAGAGACAGAGAAGCAGTTTCAGCAACAGGTTACTATCGATGCAATGCTCCTCAGACAGGATGAAGAGGTCAATACTCCCCAATGCCATTAGGCTTTACAATTCTACCGCCAGGACTTAAGAACTTTTTAAAAGCTATTATTAATGCTTTTTGAGATAGTGATTTAGATGCATATCATATTTTTTACTGAGTTAAGTATTGTATGTAATTAGTTTTGCTACAACAAGTGTATGGGACATTGGAAAAAAAGTTGAATTTCCCCATGGGGATGAATAAAGTATCTATCTATCTATCTATCTATCACCTTTTGAAAGCGCATAAACCAAGCCTGTGAGTCCATGAAACACTTCAGAGATTTGATTAGTTACTGTTGGTTTGATTACAAGACCTTGTCCCTGATTTAGCTTTCTTGGGAGATTAACAATGAAATCCCATTCTGCTTTTGCAAATCAAATTGAAAGCTATGAAGTATGAGATCCAAATGCAATCCAAATTCATTGTGGGCCAAAGGGTCTGAATTTGTGCTATGTTGTTCTGTCAGATGTATGTTAAGAGCAGATGGGGAAGCAGAAAGCCAGTAACACTGGCTGTAAGTGCTCTCTTCCAGACCTATGCATTTTTAGATATGAATCTCATTTCACAGCACATACTGTATACCATTGTGCACAAACGAGCAGTGACTTAGTATCAGAAAATGACAGAAAGAAAATTGGATAGTCCCTAATACCTGAGGAAGATATGATTTTGGAAAAGTTTGCAAAATCAGTAGCAAGCATGATCACAGAATGGTGATAATTCTTTCTTAATGGATAAATCATACTTATATTAAAAAGCTGCATCAGTATATAATGTATGGATTGTTATGGCTGTAGATTTTCTATGTTCTATGAACGAGAACCATCAGCAGGTTAAATGGTAAGCTTTATATGGATTTCGATATGCACTTGAACATATTTCAGAGCTGTGTAAACAGTGGAGGAATGGGAATAATTGGATATTTTCTTCAAAGATCATAGGTGGAAAAGGAAGAAAATAAACTGTACATACATCCTTCTGTGCTCTCTGATTCCGTGAATCTATTTTAAAGTTAAATCTGCTAGCCTCATTTTCAGTGCAGGGCTTGCAACTGTTGGCACTAGTGGGGAATTCTCCTTCATTTCATCCGATGTTCATAATCCTGGTGGTTGGGACCTCAGCTTGTAAGCCTGTTTTCAAACAATAATATGAGTATTATATTCTTTCTTGAGCAAAGAACTAGAAATGAACTCAGAATTGTTATTGAGCTGTTAATTTGTTCAAAGGAAAGTGTGTGACTTCAACATAGGCTGTGACACTTGGCTTTGTTACTGTTCTGTGATCAAAGATTCAAAGTACATTAATTATCAAAGTATGCATGCAGTATACAACCCTGAGGTTCGTCTTCCCCACAGACAACCACAAAACAAAGAAAACCATGGAACCTGTTTAAAGTAAAACATCAACCTCCCTTGAGCAATAAAAACAAATGGGGCAAATGGCAACAACCTGAAAAACGCAGAATATAAAATGAAACAATTGAAAGAGTCCAGGCATATTCATTCAGATCAGCAGGTCGCCCTGATTGAAAATCACCCAAAATAACAATAAAAAGGAGTAACCAGAAAGCAGAAACACATCGTAACATGAACTACAGAATCCGATCCACAAACCACGTAAGTTAAACCTTGCCCAAAACCCAGAACTCTGGCAGCATTGAGGGAGAGAGAGAGAGAGACCAATTCATAAATATTGTGCCCTGATAGCATCAAACTATTGATTGAATTTTAGTTATTATAATTTGTTCTTGTGTAAAATAAAATTAGATTTTGTGAATCAAATAACTGCACCAGTCTAATGATGCATAAGTAATGTTGAAACGCCCATTATTTCTTGCCCTTAATGATTTGTGTGACACAGAATTATATCCATACATTTAAGTAGCAGAAGATAGAATACTTCACTTTACAGGTCATTGGAAGATTAACCAGAAAATTTAACTATATTTGTCACATGTAACATCAAAACATATAGTGAAATGCGGTTTTTTTTGTCCAACATAGTCCAAGGATGTGTCTGGCACCAACATAGCATGCCCTCAGCTTACTAACGCTAACCTGTGAGTCTTTGGAATGTAGGCCAAAACCAGAACATGCAGAAGGAACCCACATGGGAATGAGGAGAGCTTACAGTCTCCTTGCAGGCTGCGGTGGGAATTGGAGGCTGACCTTCTGATAATTGGCACTGTAAAGCATAATGCTAACTGTTAAGCTACCGTTCCGCCCTAGCAGAGAAGTAAAAGAAACAAAAGTGATACAAGCTGACATCTGCTAGCCGGCTAGTTTTAATCTGCCTACTTCCTTCTGACACTACAGTTTTTAATCATATGTCAATACAGATTGTTTTTGGCTACTCAAATCATGTGATTTTATTACCAAATCTATTTGTGTGCCAAAATCTAACAAATGTGAAGAATTCATCATAGGAAAATCATCTTAAATAAGCTAAAACTTCATTTAATTTCTTCCCTTCACTTTACAAGTGCATACTCCCTTTACCCTTAGTTTGTCTTGAGTGAAAGTGTTAAAAATGTGTGCTCCGACTCCTGCTCCTCTTTAGTCAGTCCTGTATAACCTGCTTTCACTCAAGAGGCCTGAATGATATTTGCAACTATTGTTTACATTTGAACAGACCCTTTTTAAATCTGGAGTCAACTGGCAACTGAGCAGCAGCTAAAGTATTTGTGGTAGCAATAAGAGGTCAATTAACAGCTGAGAATAAAACCTCTGCTCATCATGTTTGAGATGAGTGAAGCAGTATAAGGAAGCCTTTGTTAGTTTAGTGGAATTAGTGGATTGCAGAGAAATCACAAGACAAGGTCACAGACACAAGAGGAGACTTTATTCAGTCAATGTACATTTATCAGTCCAGCATATTCACCTTCAAGGACTTTATCAGGAGCTAAATCTGATCCTAATTAACAGCCACCTGCCCTAAGAAGCCAGTTCAGTTGAATCAGCAAAGGACATTTAACTCAATGTCATCTCATGGAGTGGTTCTGTGGCACAGCTAGTTGATTTGCCACCTCACAGTTCCTCCTCCAAGTTGACCACAACCTTGTCATGGTTTAACATAGAAACATAGAAACATAGAAAATAGGTGCAGGAGTAGGCCATTCGGCCCTTTGAGCCTGCACCGCCATTCAGTATGATCATGGCTGATCATCCAACTCAGAACCATGTACCTGCTTTCTCTCCATACCCCCTGATCCCTTTAGCCACAAGGGCCATATCTAACTTCCTCTTAAATATAGCCAATGAACCAGCCTCAACTGTTTCCTGTGGCAGAGAATTCCACAGATTCACCACTCTCTGTGTGAAGACGTTTTTCCTCATCTCGGTCCTAAAAGGCTTCCCCTTTATCCTTAAACTGTGACCCCCTTGTTCTGGACTTCCCCAACATTGGCAACAATCTTCCTGCATCTAGCCTGTCCAATCCCTTTAGAATTTTATATGTTTCAATAAGATCCCCCCTCAATCTTCTAAATTCCAGTGAGTATAAGCCTAGTCAATCCAGTCTTTCCTCATATGAAAGTCCTGCCATCCCAGGAATCAACCTGGTGAACCTTCTCTGTACTCCCTCTATGGCAAGAATGCCTTTCCTCAGATTAAGGGACCAAAACTGCACACAATATTCTAGGTGCAGTCTCACCAAGGCCTTATACAACTGCAGTAGAACCTCCCTGCTCCTGTACTTAAATCCTTTTGCTATGAATGCCAACATACCATTTGCCTTTTTCACAGCCTGCTGTACCTTCATGCCCACCTTTAATGACTGGTGTACAATGACACCCAGGTCTCGTTGCATCTCCCCTTTTCCTAATCAGCCACCGTTCAGATAATAATCTATTTTCCTGTTCTTGCAACCAAAGTGGATAACCTCACATTTATCCACATTAAATTGCATCTGCCATGAATTTGCCCACTCACCTAAACTATCCAAGTCACCCTGCATCCTCTTAGCATCCTCCTCACAGCTAACACCGCCGCCCAGCTTCGTGTCATCTGCAAACTTGGAGATGCTGCATTTAATTCTCTCATTTAAGTCATTAATATATATTGTAAACAACTGGGGTCCCAGCACTGAGCATTGCGGTACCCCACTAGTCACTGCCTGCCATTCTGAAAAGGTCCCGTTTACTCCCACTCTTTGCTTCCTGTCTGCCAACCAATTCTCTATCCACATCAATACCATACCCCCAATACCATGTGCTTTAAGTTTGCACACTAATCTCCTGTGTGGGACCTTGTCAGAAGCCTTTTGAAAATCTAAATATACCACATCCACTGGCTCTCCCCTATCTACTCTACTAGTTACATCTTCAAAACATTCTATAAGATTCATCAGACATGATTTTCCTTTCACAAATCCATGCTGACTTTGTCCGATGATTTCACCTCTTTCCAAATGTGTTGTTATCACATCTTTGATAACCAACTCTAGCATTTTCCCCAGCACCAATGTCAGACTAACCGGTCTATAGTTCCCTGGTTTCACTCTCCCTCCTTTTTTAAAAAGGGGGGTTACATTAGCCACCCTCCAATTCTCAGGAACTAATCCAGAATCTAAGGAGTTTTGAAAAATTATCACTAATGCATCCACTATTTCTTGGGCTACTTCCTTAAGCACTCTGGGATGCAGACCATCTGGCCCTGGGAATTTATCTGTCTTTAATCCCTTCAATTTACCTAACACCACTTCCCTACTAACATGTATTTCCCTCAGTTCCTCCATCTCACTAGACCCTCGGTCCCTTACTATTTCCGGAAGATTATTTATGTCCTCCTTAGTGAAGACAGAACCAAAGTAGTTATTCAATTGGTCTGCCATGTCTTTGTTCCCTATGATCAATTCACCTGTTTCTGACTGTAAAGGACCTACATTTGTCTTGACCAATCCTTTTCTTTTCACGTATCTATAAAAGCTTTTACAGTCAGTTTTTATGTTCCCTGCCAGCTTTCTCTCATAATCTTTTTTCCCTTTCCTAGTTAAGCCCTTTGTCCTCCTCTGCTGGTCTCTGAATTTCTCCCAGTCCTCAGGTGTGCCGCTTTTTCTTGCTAATTTATATGTTTCTTCTTTGGACTTGATACTATCCCTAATTTCCCTTGTCAGCCACGGGTGCACTACCTTCCCTGGTTTATTCTTTTGCCAAACTGGGATGAACAATTGTTGTAGTTCATCCATGCAATTTTTAAATGCTTGCCATTGCATATCCACCGTCAACCCTTTAAGTTGCCAGTCTATCTTAGCTAATTCACGTCTCATACCTTCAAAGTTACCCTTCTTTAAGTTCAGAACCTTTGTTTCTGAATTAACTATGTCACTCTCCATCTTAATGGAGAATTCCACCATATTATTGTCACTCTTACCCAAGGGGCCTCGCATGACAAGATTGCTAACTAACCCTTCCTCATTGCTCAATACCCAATCTAGAATGGCCTGCTCTCTAGTTGATTCCTCGACATGTTGATTCAGAAAACCATCCTGCATACATTCCAAGAAATCCTCTTCCTCAGCACCCTTACCAATTTGGTTCACCCAATCTATATGTAGATTGAAGTCATCCATTATAACTGCTGTTCCTTTATTGCACGCATTTCTAATTTCCTGTTTAATGCCATCCCCAACCTCACTACTACTGTTAGTTGGCCTGTACACAACTCCCACCAGCGTTTTCTGCCCCTTAGTGTTATGCAGCTCTACCCATATCGATTCCACATCCTCCAGGCTAATGTCCTTCCTTTCTATTGCGTTAATCTCCTCTCTAACCAGCAATGCTACCCCACCTCCTTTTCATACCTGTCTATTCCTCCTGAATATTGAATATCCCTGGATGTTGAGCTCCCATCCTTGGTCAGCCTGGAGCCATGTCTCTGTGATCCCAACTATATCATATTCATTAATAACTATCTGCACATTCAATTCATCCACCTTGTTATGAATGCTCCTCGCATTGACACACAAAGCCTTCAGGCTTGTTTTTACAACACTCTTAGCCCTTATACAATTATGTTGAAAAGTGACTCTTTTTGCTTTTTGCCCTGGATTTGCCTGCCTGCCACTTTTACTTTTCACCTTCCTACTTCTTGCTTCTACCCTCATTTTACACCCCTCTGTCTCTCTGCACTTGTTCCCATCCCCCTGCCACATTAGTTTAAAGCCTCCTGAACAGCAGTAGCAAACGCTCCCCCTAGGACAATGGTCCCAGTCCAGCCCAGGTGCAGACCGTCCTGTTTATACCGGTCCTACCTCCCTCAGAACCGGTTCCAATGCCCCAGAAATTTGAATCCCTCCCTCTTGCACCATTTTTCAAGCCACGTATTCATCTGAAATATCCTCCTATTTCTACTCTGACTCGCACGTGGCGCTGGTAGTAATCCAGAGATTATTACCTTTGTGGTCCTACTTTTTAGTTTATCTCCTAACTCCCTAAATTCACCTTGTAGGACCTCATCCCATTTTTTACCTATATCGTTGGTACCTATGTGCACCACGACCACTGGCTATTCACCCTTCCATTCCAGAATGTCCTGCAGCTGCTCAGAGACATCCTTGACCCTTGCACCAAGGAGGCAACATACCATCCTGGAGTCTCGTTTGCAGCCTCAGAGGTTTGCGTGCCTCAGTAACCTGGAGAGCTATGTTGGCTGGAGTCAGGCCTTTATGCTTTGGCTCTTGGTAGGGTCAGTCAAGCCAAGCAGGTCAAAGGGCAGAGGCCAGACTAAGAGTGGCCCATTGGTCCTTCAGGTTCAAGGGTTCAGCTCAGGGCTAACAACCCACACTGGTAAAATAAAGTTGTTACTGAAACAGCAATGAAGAACCCTTCTACATCTGAGTGTGATGATGTTCCTGAGGCTCCACCCGAGACTTGTATGGCTGACAGCAGTGAAAACTGAGTGGAAGCTACTGACACAATGAAGGAAGCCCTGAGAAGGAGCACCTTCATTGCTACCCTAAATGCCAGCGGTGTAACGGCAGTAAGTAGGTCACAGCCCCTGCACTTGGTGCAAGCCTGTCCACTGCTGACTGTGTGGAAATTACACATTCTCTCTGTGACTGGGTTTCCACCTGATAATATAGTTTCTTCCAACATTGCAAAAAAACTGCAGGTGGGTAGGTTAGTTCACCATTCTAAATTGCCCCAGGTGGACAGGTGAATCTGGGGAGGACTTGTCAAAATGTGGAGAGAATAAAACAGGTACTGGTAAGATCAGTGTAAAAATCAGTTCTCGATAGTTCATGCAGACTTGGTGGGCCAAAAGCCCATTTTCTCTGCTGTATCTCTCTGTGAGTCTATTATGTGAAAGAAGTCCATACAAACATGCAAATAGGCACAGTAAGTCATTCTGTCCCTCATTTCACATTCCCTTGTTTATCAGTTTCCATTGTTCGCTGCTTTAAACATAGTAAAAGATCCTGCTTCCACTGTCCTGTGGGGAAGAGAGTTCCAAAGAGAGTTTCAAAGCCTCAGATATAAAACACAAAAGCCATCTAAGCCTTTGGTATTCATTATCACATATGAGGAAGTACCTTTCTACTGTCAGACCCCTCAGGACTTTAGATATTTCAGTGAAGTCCCCTCTCACTCTTCTAATCTCCAGCTGGAACAAGCCTGGCCTGTTAAACATTTCCTCAAGGGAGTATCTGCTCATTCCAAGTATAAGTCTGTGGATCTGTATGAATACACCATGGTTGTCACAGGCTTTATTAAAATAGTTGTAGATGAGTGTGTCCCCACAAAATCATTCAGAGTCTTTCTGAGGCATTCAAGTCTGGTGACCATGAAAATTCCAAGAGGCCCTGGTACAATCTCTGGAAAGATATATCATGGGTGAAGTGGCAACTCTGGACTAAACTTGAATCAATGAAGGATGCTCAACAATTGTAGCAAAGCTTGTATGTTATCACCTCTAATAAAATTTAAACAAGTGACGTAGGCAACAACAGGGCTTTGCCTCCAGATGAGCTTAATGACTTCTATGCTCACGTTGACCATCAAAACATGAAGGAACCAACACAAGCTCCCACAGCCCCTGATGATTCTGTGATTTCAAACTCTGAAGCTGTTCTGAACTGCCTTCAGGAGGGTGAACCCATGAAAAACATCTGGACCAGGTGGGATTCCTGGCCAAGTACTAAAGACCTGCTCTGCTCAACTGGCTGGAGTGTTCACTGAGATCTTTAATCTCTCGCTTTGGCAGTTTGAGGTACCCATCTGTTTCAAGCAAATTTCACTTATATCAGTGTCTATGAATAATGTAGTAACCTGCCTGACTGACAATCATCCAGTAGCACTTATATCCACAGTGATAGTGTTTTGAAACAATGGTGATGAAACATATCAACTCTTGCCAGGGAAGCGATTTAGATCCGCTCCAATTCACCTACCAGTGCAATTGATCCACAGCAGATGCTAAGATGCTATCTCATTGGCTCTACACTCAAATCTAGGACATCTGGACAGCCCTTCATTAAACTGCAGCTCAACATTCAATCCCATCATACACTCAGAACTAATCAATAATTTTCAAGGTGTTGGCTCCAATAGATCTTTGTGCAATTAGATCCTTTGGATTGGAAACAACATCTCCACAATCTCCATCAGCACAGGTGTACCACAAAACTGTGTGCTTAGCTCCCTGCACTATTCACTTTAAACTTATGACCAACATTCCCTCTAAGATGTGCACGCATGCACATGCATGCATCTTTTGCTACTACTGTAAAAGGAAATGCGCATGAAAGGTTGACACCCTCTACTTCAATGGCATGTTAAGTACATTTCACGAGTGTACACTTTCAAATTTCCTTTTCCAGTTTCTGATACGGACGATGTTGACAACGTGGAGTTTATGATAATTTATCTGCAGATGTTAGAACTGGCTTATTTAAACTGTATTCATTGAAGAAGTTATTGATTTTCTATGTTGAATTCCAAAGAAACAAAGGGCACGAAGCACAAATGACTGCTAGTTTAGTAAAAGTGGAATAGCTTAATGAAACAGTAGAAATTGCTACACTGAAAGCTCATGAGATCAGGAACATGCAGCTACAAGAAATATTTATGGACAACACAGGAAATGGTACTACCTGTGTGTATTGTGATACAAAAGTTGCTGGAGAATTTGCAAGTGGGAAGAAGTGAACTAATATTTAGAAATTTGACTTTTTGAAGTGCCATTCAGCAAGCAAATCACACATGGAAAAGCTCTGGCAAGAAAATCCTTCATTGCCCATTACTGGCCTGATACGTGTGTTTTATGAGAGTGCAGATGAACTAGAGCAAAAACGATCAAACCCAGAGGAGATCGAAGTTCTTATTGACAGTGTTTTGCTAGTTATTAAAATGAATACCTTGCTATATAAAATTCAGTCTGCACATGTTATTATCACTGGGCAAGAAATTGCACAGCACAAGATTTTTGTGCACACTGGTCATTACAAGTTAAAGGGAACATTGCTTACCTTGTAGTTAAGCACAGCTCTAATGTCATATTCAGTTTTAGCTGGCCAAATCAAAAGTGGTAACAAATCAGCATATAGTAAGGAGATTGAAAATCTGGCTGAATGTTGTCACAACAACAATCTTGTACTATATGTCAGCAAGACCAAGGAGCTGATTATTGATTTCAGGATGAGGGAATGAGATGTCCATGAGCCAGTCCTCAGCAGAGGATCTGAGGTGGAGAGGGTCAGCAACTTTGAATTCCTTGGTTTTATTATTTCAGAGGACCTGTTCTGGGTCAGTATGAAAATGCAATTACAAAGAAAGCATGCCAGTGCCTCTTCTTCCTTAGAAGTTTGCAAAGATCTGGCATGACATCTGAAACTTTGACAAACTTCTATAGGAACGTAGTGGAGAGTATATAGACTGGTTGAATCACTGCCTAGTATGGAAACAGCAATGCCCTTGAATGGAAAACCCCACAAAAAGTAGTGGATATGGTCCAATCCATCATGGGTAAAACCCTCCCACCATTAAGCACATTTACATAAAGCATTGTCACAGCATCTCTCACCAGGATTCCCCCACCACTGAGGCCATGCACTCTTCTTGCAGCTGCTGCCATCAGGAAGGCAATACAGGAGCCTCAGAACTCACACCATCAAGTTCAGAAGCCGTTATTACCCCTCAATCATCAGAGTCTTGAACCAAAGGGAATAACTTCTCTCAACTTCAACTGCCCCATCACTGAAATGTTCCCACAAACAATGGACTCACTGTCAAGGAGATGTCATTTCATGTTCCCAATATTTATTGCTTATTTATTTATTTTTGTATTTGCACAGTTGGTTGTCTTTTGCACACTGGTGGAACACACAAGTTGGTGTGGTCCTTCATCGATTCTATTATGGTTATTTTCTATTATGGATTTATTGAGCTTGCCCACAAGAAAATAAATCTCTGGGTAGTATATGGTGACATATATGTACTTTGGTAATAAACTTACTTTAAACTTTGATAAAAATTCCCTTGACTATTTTGGGTGCATTGATATCCTTCCATAAATAAACAGACCAAAAATATTCACTGGAATTCAGATGTGAAGTACTGATAGAACTTTGGCTAGTAATAAAAAAATTCAATGCATCTTACTTAGCTGCAAGTGAATATTCTGGATATTCTCTGATAAAGGCTATCTTCTGAATGAAGTTTGTGTAACTGTTATTTGATTAAAAATAGTACAAATCAATGCCAAGAAAATCATCCTTGCTAGGTAGTACTAAACATGGTCTACAGCAGTAGCAGCTGGTGGGACTTTGTCCTCACATTCATAGTAATATTACATGCCAAGTGCTGCTAATCAGGGTGACTCTGGGCAATAATCTTTTACCCTACAAATTAACACTAGAGCACTTACTTTAATTCACTGGCTCTGTCTGAAGGTTTTCTGCTGACCACTAGGTGGAGCACTAATTGGCGACCAGCGTTTCAGTGAAGAAAGGCGTATTATACTTCAAATCACCTTCCTTGAAAACATTTGCAGCCCAGACTCCACCTCATATTTTAGCCAGATAAAAATATACATCAGTAAGCTCTCCACAAACGTAAAGATAAAAGATGAAGAAGAAAGAAGGATGTGTACTTGAAAAGAAAAAAACCTGAATTAGACAGTACCTTTCACATCCAAAAGCTCTTCATAGCTAATGCAGAAGATAAATGAGAGTTACAAAGTATATCACTGTTGAAATGTACAGAACAATTTATATGCAGAAAGTCCTTACCAATAACCATGTGTCAATGCCCAGATAATTATATTTGAGCAATATTTGTTGACGAATTCCTCGCCCTTTTTGTTTTGAAATACATCCAGCTGAGGGGGCAGGCAAGAACTCAGCTTGTTATCCCATCTGAAAGACACACAGCCTTGCATTAGCCTGGATTTCGTGCTTAGTTCTCTGGCGTTGGACTTGAGCCACCAGCATTCCGCCTCAGAGCAAGTCTGCTGCTAGCAGTGCAACAGCTGACACATCACTCTCACAAAATTAACAGCTGAATGTTTATAAAATGCCACATAATAAATAACAGATGAGCAAGGCCATTCAGCCCATCATAGTGCAAACTGTGAAAACCCTTGCTGCGGACCCCATCGTCATGATGGTTAGGTGATGATTTTGTGTTGGAACTTGGAACAGCTGAATAGAACGATCTCTTATTTGGGAAAACTAAGGGTAATGTAGGGTATATAGGTTCAAGCCTTCTGTTGTAATCTTGCAGACAGCTGAGGGCTCTATTATTTTCTGATTACAACATATAAGACTGCCATTTCTTTTCAAGCCCAAGTAGCCATAGGCATCCCCAGTGAATTAGTCATCGTTGTTTGAAAAGGACTCTGGCTTTATGATTGATGAAATGAGAAACACAGTAGACTGATAGACACAGGCAATTGTTAAAGTCTTGACAGCCTTAATGTGGAAAACAGCCATGGCTCAAAACATTAGCTCTCTTGAGTGCCTGGGTTTTGGAAACTTAGCATTGAATTTAACACACTGTCTGTTCTTATTTTTCAGATAGAGGTTTGTCCTTGTAATATATAACTGTGGATCAGATTTTTTTTCTAGGTGGCTTGTTTAGAAAATCCTGGCTGTACCTTTAGTGAATAGTATGAAATGGACAAATGAGCCACGATTAAATCCACCAGGCAGCTTCCATAGGTGAGGCAGGGAAGGTAAATCTGGTTCCCTATTGTAAGTATGAATTGTCATCGATAACATTTTGCTTTTTACGTTATAGATTTATAGGTCTGTGCAATAAAGATTAGAACTGCCTTGATTGTTTATATTCTGCAATCATTTTGTTGATCAATTTTCCAATTGAATTACAACTGTAAGCAATAAAACACTGCACTTACAATACTACACATGCCCAGACACATTACATACAGTATATATGCACAAACTCACACATAATATACACAGACAACACATGTAAAGCACTGTTTAGGCCGTAGTGTACACACAGTGCCATCTGCATCATAAATTCAGAAAGTGAATGAACTATGTGCATTATAAGATACAGAATACACACCAGACAAAATATGCAGGGCAAACTAGCAATACCTTTCTTAGTCACTTCGTTGGGCTCAAAATGAATTGTTTCCCTATTTCTCTGGATTCCCAACTAGCTGCTAAGGGCAATGTGAAACACATATCCTCCATCACAGGTAGGGAGGAGTTCCTTGATGGAGCACATCATTACAATAGGAGATGGTGCTTTCCTCCACCATTTTCACAAAGAGTCTACCCACCTCCAATGGGTCTTGAGATTCTAAGATGTTCCTGCTCCATTTTGATCAAGGGCTTTCTTGAACCTTTGGGAATGTTACACTTTTTCAGTGAGAATCTGAAAAGATCTTCACTTGGCAACTTTTTTGCTGTGACAAAACCTGGAAAGTGCCCATGTTCTGAACCTGGTTTAGGCCGTGTCTAACCATCAGTAAGTAAGGCCTCACTGTTGGTGCGGGGGCCTGGGAGAGGATGCCATTGCTAGTTTTCCTGTTGGGTTTGAAGGATTTTTTGGCAGAATTTTCACTGAGTGGTCAGTGCTTGCAGTGGGTATTCCATAGATTTCAAGTCCTGGGTCAGGGTTACTGTGGTCTAATTACAGGAGGTAGGGATTCAGGGTAAGGAATGTGAATGGGTGCAGAATTGGCTCGGAAACAAAAAGCAGCAAGTTATGGTGAGGGGATTATTTTCACACCTTGAAGTTTTTAAAAGTGGGGTTCTGTCAGGATCAATTACATTAATGATTTGGGTAAGCACATGACAATAAACTGGTAAAGTTTGCTGATGACACAATATTAGGGTGACAGGCTGATAACATTTAGGCAGCAGAATCAATACAGTTAGGTCTAAACAAAATCCAGATGTGGGCAGATGAATGATAGATGACAATTAATGTAAGTAAATGTAAAGTATTACTATAGAAAGTAGAAATATTAGATATAAATAAACAATGGGGGTCTTGAATTAAGAAGTTCACTGTCTGAGAAGGATTTGGGCAATCTGGTAGACTCATCACTATCAACATCTGAACAATGCACAAGAGCGATTAGGAAGGCTAGCTCTCAGTGGAGTTCAGGTCTAGAGGTGTTCTCCTTCAGCTGTATAATGCGCTTGTGAGGCCACACCTTGAATACTGTGTACAGTTTTGGTCTCCGTATTGTGAGAGAGATGTGAGGGCACTGGAGAGCATCCAGGGCGACTAGACTCAGTCCAGGTCTACAGGGTATGAGCTATGAAGAAAGGTTCGACAAATTAAATCTTCTTAGCCTAAGTAGATGTAGAATGAGAGGACACATGATAGTGCGTCCAAAATCATTGGGGGTATTTGTAAGGTGGATGCCAGCTGCTACTTCAAAACTAATCCATCATAAAGGACACGGGGCCATAGGTGGAGACCGGTTAAGGGGAGATTTCAGACTTACATCAGGAAGCATTTCTTTACACAATGAGCTGTGGACACATGGAACAAACTACCTAGTTGTGTAGTTGAGTGTAGTAACTTGGAGACTTGCAAATCTAAACTTGATAGTTATTTCAACACATGATGCGAATAGGAATTTGACAAGCTTTGTTGGACCAAATGACGTGTTCTTGTCAAAAACTTTGCAAAGTTCTAATATACTACAAGATTTGAGATTTTGGTCTCTGTTTCTCATACAGCCAAAGACTATCTATAATTCTGATGTTAATGGTAAATTTCATCTTCAAGGTTGCCCTTGCTGAGAAATTGCTCTCAAAATATGCAGCGATATCCATATTTTCCAAGGATTCACCTTGAATTCTTAAATTTTGGAGGTGCTGCTTTAGAGAAGGAGCAGGCGGACAGCAGTCCTTTGTTTTATGGATGTTTAAAGTTAGGCAAACAGCCCATAATGTGCCCAATCTCAGCACAGACCAGTGTTAATCAAGGGTGCATCATTTTACCAGCATGTGAAAAAATACTTCTTCAATCTTTCTAGCCACAATACTGCACATCACCTCCTACAAGCTTCCTGTAGAGGACTAATCAAGCACTGACCTACAGTTCAACCAACATCATCTCCACTCCAGAAATAGGATCAGTTCCTCCTTGGTCATTAAGCAACAGTCTGAACTCCTAAATCATTGTTAAGACAAGAAGGGGAAATTGATATTGGGTGAAAAGGAAATGGCTGAGGCATTGAACAACTATTTTGTGTCGGTGTTCATGGTGGAGGACACATCTAATATGCCAAAGAATAATGTTATGGACAAAATGGGAGGTGAGGACCTTGCTAAAATCACTGTCGCTAAAGAGATAGTGATGAGCAAACTAGAGGGCCTGAAGGTAGATAAGTCCCCTCGTCCTGATGGGATGCATTCCAGGGTGCTGAGGGAATTGGCGTGGGTTATAGTAGATGCATTGGTAATCATTTATCAAAACTCTCTAGTTTCTGGGCAGGTCCCGGCAGATCGGAAGACGGCAAATGTCACGCCACTTTTTAAAAAAGATGTAGGCAAAAGACAGGCAACTACAGGCCAGTTAGCTTAACATCTGTAGTCGGGAAAATGCTTGAAGCTGTCATTAAGGAAGAAATAGTGAAACATTTAGAAAGGAGTGGTTCCATTAGACAGACGCAGCATGGATTCAGAAAGGGCAGGTCCTGTTTGACAAACTAACTGGTGTTCATGGAGGACATAAGGAGTGCAGTGGATAGAGGGGAACATGTGGATGTCGTATACTTGGATTTCCAGAAGGCGTTCGATAAGGTGCCGCACAAGAGACTTATAAATAAGATACAGATGCATGGAGCCAGCGGAAGTGTATTGTCATGGATAGTGGATTGATTAACCAATAGAAGACAGAGAGTTGGTATAAATGGGTGTTTCTCCGATTGGCAGTCAGTGGTGAGTAGGGTGCCGCAGGGTCGGTGCTGGGCCCACAGCTGTTTACCATTTACATTGATGATTTGGAAGAGGGGACTGAGTGTAGCATAGCAAAATTTGCTGATGACACTAAACTGAGTGGAAAAGCAAATTATAAAGAGGATGGGGAGAGTCTGCAGAGGGATATAGATAGGTTAAGTGAGTGGGCCAAGGTCTGGTAGATGGAATACAGCGTTGGTCAATGCGAGATCATCCACTTTGGAAGGAATAATAGAAGAGCAGTTTATTATTTAAATGGTGAAAGACGGCAGCATGCTGTTGTGCAGAGGGACTCGGGAGTGCTTGTTCATGAATCGCAAAAAGTTGGCTTGCAGATACAACAGGTTATTCAGAAGGCAAACTTCTGTGTGCAGTTGTGGTCTCCATACTTGAGGAAGGATATACTGGCTTTGAAGGTTCACCAGGTTGATTCCAGGGATGAAGGGCTTAATCTCTGAGGAGCAATTGAGTTGCCTGGGGCTATACTCTCTGGAATTCAAAAGAATGAGAGGAGATCTTATAGAAACACACAAAATTTTGAAAGGGATAGATAAATTGCAGGAAGTAGGAAAGTTGTTTCTGTTGGTAGGTGAGACTAGAACTAGGGGGCATTGCCTCAAGATTCAGGGGAGAAGATTTAGGACGGAGATGAGGAGAAACTGTTTTTCCCAGAGAGTGGTGAATCTGTGGAATTCTCTGCCCAGGGAAGCAGATGAGGCTTCTTCATTAAATATATTTAAGATACAGTTAGATAGATTTTTACAGAGTAAGGGAATTAAGGTTTATGGGGAAAAGGCTAGTAGATGGAGCTGAGTTTACGGACAGATCAGCCATGATCTTATTGAATGGCGGGGCAGGCTCGATGGGCCAGATGGCCTACTCCTGCTCCGATTTCTTATGTTCTTATGTTAACTTGTTCACTGAGCTGTACAAGAGAAAGGGCAATACACTAAATAAGAATAAACAGCACATTTGTGTAACTATACAAATCACCAAAGGGGTATGGTTGTGTAATAGTTAAGAATGGAGTTCCAGACTATTGCAAATTATCACATTAATTCCTTAATGTGTTAATTGTTCACACTACCAGAGTTTTAAAGTAAAGTGTTCCAAACCAGTTTCTGCCAGCCACAGTCATTCCCTGCCTCCTCCTTCGGGTCCATCTTAAAGAATCTGATGTCTGGCAATATCTGAAGACCTTCCTCTTGCTTTCAGAACACGTCTTCTGTGTTCAGACAACCTCTTCCAAATGTTGGGACCATCATCTCTAACAATTATATTAGTTTACTGACTTGACATGCTTCCATGTCAAATTCCAGGACAGCAAGCAGGAACATTCATCATTGCTGCCACTCTGATTTGAGATGCAGCCTGCAGTTGTGGGGCGACTGAGTGAAGGTAAGAGAGATGAATCACTTCCTCTCCCTTTCTTTCTGAAGAGTCTCATGTATGTTTCAGAAATAAGGCCAAGGCTACACAAAAATTTGAGCACAATGACAATTTTAAATTGCATTTTCTGAGATCACTGAAGTGGAACATTTTTCATCAGATGATTTAAAATTAAAGGCAAACATATTTTCCTTCGAGCAATTCAAAAACTGATATTCTCTTATTGCTGAACTGTGTGCTTAAATTTTGATTAACTAATCATTTGATCATTCAATTGTTAGAATATTTTAACTGTTTCTAAAACTGAATCTTGGCTCCTTTTTTAATATTTTCGGTGACTTTTTTCTGTTTTTCATGCTTTACCTGTATTTTAGTTATTTTACATTTCTTTGTTTGCTTCCTAATGTCAGAAGTGTTTGTTTTGAAAGTTGGCTAACCTTGAGAGATGTTTTAGCTGAACAGCAAGGGATTTGCAGCATTTTGTAGGTGGGATTTAACTAAGCCACATCTCTCCCTCCTTCCCACATGACCAGAAATGTTCTGTCAGAGTAGAGGGCCTTATTGCTGCAGTTGGAGATGGCTTTATCCATATAAAGCAACTCAACTTGGAGATGATTAAAGAGCATGAAGCTCCAGAATGTGACCTACGTATCACCAGCCCACTCTGACCACTCCACTTGTGCTCTGCCTAAGCTTCCCTCATCCTTCTTCATCTAGAAACATAACAGACTTGCCGTACAAGCTATCATTTCATTGTGATGGAAAACATGTATATAGCTCTGTGTTTAACATTGAGGCAGATTTTCCATTAAATTGAAATCATTGCCTGCTGGCCATGGTTTTTTCCACTGTAGCCTCGAGCACATGGCTGAATGCATCTCAGTGAATAGCTGTGACAGTGGTCAGGCCCTTTCCCCAGGCTCAGCAGCTTTTGCAGGTGTTGATAACTTTGACATTGAAAAACCTTCAATAACACTCAGGATTTGATAAAATAGGTAAAAATGTTGCTGAAACTGAAAAAAAAATTAGGACTTAGTTATAACTAGATCTAATAATAATTGAACTTAAAAAATATTTATGGACATTATGTGCCAACTGGTATTAGTAGGGTGGATGCAACAGTCAGCATGGACATGTTTGAACGAAGGGTCTGTTTTGTACAACCTAGGAGCTTAAATCCTTCTTCCCAGCAGACAATTGCTGCTATTTAAATGGGTGGAAGCTTATTGGGCAGGCTTCCAAGGCAACGGCATATCTCAACTGAAATAAAGGAAATCTAGCCACAAGGATCCTATGAGCTCTGTGGTGTGGACTTCCCAGCATCAGCAGCGAGGGGTGCTTGCAGCCAGCAACAATGATGTTAGCCAGCTGCCTGATCAGCCAATCGCATCGAAAAATAATTTCATCCAGGAAACCAGGAAGTAAAAAGTGTATTTATTTCCAACCTTTTTAAAGACTTTGTAGGATATGAAAAAGTAATTACACCTAAAGTGGCAGAAATGAGGGTATCATAATTGCTTATATCACTTCTGTAAAAAAAAACTATTTTAAAAGACCTACATTCCAAGCAAACAGATTTTGGGTTTTTTTTAGGAGCAGTTAGGTTTCCAAGCAGCAGTGCACCATTTCCATTTTTGCAACAAACTGGAATTTTTTTAAAGATATACCGTGAAAATAGATTATAAGTATCTGAACCATACCTTATGGAGTATTGAATTCTGAACATTATATTGAAGGATGTAGTATGTATTCCTCAGGGGAGGAACAGGAAGTTTTGGATTTCCAAATTTATTTCTGTGTGTACACAATCTAGAAATGATCAGTTTCAAATTGAAATGATGGCAAATGCTCTCAACTTTGCCGTTATTTGGATGACAATGTCTGTGCCTGTATATGCCCAAATACAGAAATCTTAGATTTTTAATCCTCCTTAACCTGTTGTGAGAAAGAGGTTTGAAGCCTGGCATTATAAAAGTCAAGACAGTTCAAGTATTCCATGCAGGAATAACATCTCCACTCTAAAAAAAACGGGAGCTTAGAGAGCTTGTTGTGTAATTCAACAGTCAGGTGAGGGCAGGATTAGACTGTGATGCTCTTCCACAATAATTTGCCTACAAAATTCATGGGAGCTCAGCTAACTGAAGGTAAGTCATTTGAGGAAGGTACCATACCTGTGAAACTGAATCTCAGCAAATTAAACTACCTCAGTGTAAGGAAAGAAAATTAGATGAGTAAAAAAATTTACCAAATAAGTACTGGAGGTGAAGTGGTGGATATGGCTGAAAGAACAAGCATTACGAGTTACAAGAGTTGCTGGGGTTTGATCCAGCTTTTGCTATAATCACTCAACTTCCCTTCAACTCAGACATCATCTTGAATTGCAAATAATGTGAACATTTAAATCTAGTTATGACTAAGAATTAAATGAAGAGTAACACAATCAAAATTGGTCCCATGAGTATTTGGACGGGGCTGCAGTTTTGTCTCCAGTAACTATTCCCCGCAATAAAAGTGAATTTTGCAGATGTACAGTATATTCCAAGCATAGGCATGCACAGGATTTTAAATTTCCTTACCTTTTGGGATACATATTCATGCACCCTGCACCTACATTTACACTCAGTAGCCACTTTATTAGATACCTCCTCTGTTCATGTATGTTCATGCCCTACTGCTTGGGTAGCCCATCCACTTCCAGGTTCAATGTGTGTGCATTCAGAGATGCTCTTCTGCATGCCACCATTGTAATGTGTGGTTATTCGAGTTACTGGTACCTTCCTGTCAGCTTGAAGCAGCCTGCCCATTCTCCTCTGACCTCCCTCATTAACAAGCCATTTTCATTCACAGAATTGTCACTCACAGGATTTACTTTTTTTTTGTTTGTTTTTCCCCATTCTCTTTAAACTCTAGAGACTGTTTTGCATGAAATCCCCAGAAGAACAGCAGTTTCTGAGATACTCAAATCACCCTGTCTGGCACCAATAATCATTCCACAGTCAAAGTCACTTAGATCACATTTCTTCCGCAACAACTGAACCTCTTGACCGTGTCTGCATGCTTTCATGCATTGAGTTGCTGCCACATGATTGGATGATTAGATATTTGCATTAATGTAGGGTTGTACCTAATGAATTGGCCGTTGTGATTATGGATTAGTGGAGGGGAATGATTATGGAGGGGGGATTCAATGAGATTTCCAAAATGCTGCACTTCCCAATACTAATGTTCCTTAAGCAAAAAAGTCATCAGATGTTAGTTTCCAGTTTTTATGTGGGTATTTTTATGTGTGTACCATCTGTTTGAATAAATATTGCCTGTATCCTGTCCAGCACATGATACAACATCTCTTATATTTAGTTATCCTTCCGAATTAACTCAAAAAGATAGTCTGAATATTTAAAATCATAAAGGCTGCACATGAGGTCACATGTTGTTCTGCATAAGGAAGCTGTAAAAAGATACATTGGTGGCATTGAGTGAAACAGGGTGGGATACGACCACTAGCAATGTTCAAATGGCTTCTCTCAGCCTAGCCACTCTATGTTAGAGGCATGCTATAAAATTATATAAATAATCTGGTTCCTAAATAGTTAAAGAAAGACCCATTGGCACGAGATGTTAACTTGGCTGCAGCTGGATAATGAGAAATCCAGATTTATTGCATCTTTTGTGCAAGAGAAATACATTCCGTGTTAAATCTAGTACCTCTGGGTTCTTTGTTAAAGCGTGTAATGGCCTTTGAGCAGTCAGCGGGGACATTCATGCTTACTGCATGGAGTATTGACATGAACAAAAAGAAAGTTGTTCCCTGTAGAGCTTATAGTATATCTGAATGCTTGTAATATGAAGCTCCCTTTATGAGCAACCTCTCTGGTTCTACTTTTTTTTTGGAGGCATTTTACATGTTTTAATTTGACACATTATGGCTTAAAAATTCAGTGTTAAAATATTTAAAGCAGGGCTTCCTGTGTAATATTAATAAGTGTTAATGGCATCTCTCGTGTTAAATGCATGAAAAATAACTTTTTCAGTGTGGTTATCCCTTTTATAAATGCACAATGCAAGAAGTTACCAATGTTTAAATAGGCCTTCTTTTAAAAAGAATGATTTATCTGTATCACAGTTTTTCGCAGCCTGTGCATTAGTATCATTATTATTATTCTGGAATGGCACTAAACTCTGCACCCAAGAGCATTTGTGAACCACATTTCTGATTTGGATATTGAAAGTTCATTCTTTCAAATAAAGGGAGGAAAATATTACAGTCAGTCATTGAATATTTTTGATCATGACTTTTGAGAACTCTCACATTTCTGGCAATGAAAGGTTCCCTTGTTAAAGCATTGTCCTGGTACTTGTTTTGAAAAGAATGACAGTCGAGTCCAAGCCATTAGTGTTCATACAGAGAAGCTTCATAATCTCTCTTCCATCTAACCTCGATCAGATAGACTCATAAATCATAATACAAGTAAAATATGAATTGGGCATTCCTGCCCTCCAGAAACTCTTCCCTCAATATCAATGTGCTGTGCGGTACGGCACTCCCAGCTTGTCAAAAAGCTTTAAAATATAGTTGGCACAAAACATAGGAATTCTTTGTTAATGTCAAACCTTTATACAGCTTTAATTTGCTGTTACATGAACCTTCTTTTACTATTATCTGCATTCTGCATCAAGAATGTTGCTAAGCCTGCAGTGTAGAATGGAAGCACATGCTTTTACAATGTATGTACTTAAAGAGCTTCTTCTCTTTCTGGTGAAAGCAATCATGGCAGGCTCCTAGATTATGTTTCATTTATTATTGTCTCTGCACCTTAACCCCTTTTCCACCTAAACATTTTGTACTGTACTCCTGTAGATCTTTAATCTTCAATATTCAGTTTTTAACTTGGATCTCCTCAGTGTCACCATGATGAACAAGTGCATGCTTTGACTTCTGAGCTTGGTGCTATGTTCATGTTGGGAAGTTTCATGGGGAGAGGTGAGAGGTTTGAGTTGGAGTTCAGGTTAAGCCCTTAAGTTGGCAGCCTGCATTCAAAACCTGAAAATTTAAAGCTTTAGCAGCAAAGTATGCTTTCTGGTGTTATCAACAAAATAAGTCTTACAGACAAGCAATAAGTTAATTTTACTGCACAGTTTATGTTGCTGTAAAATGGTTTTAGCTTCACAGTGATTTGAAATGCAGTCCAGTTGAAGCCAAATTTGCCTCAGATTGAGTTTGGATATTATACATGTGGTGGCCATGCCAAGTTCTCCTCACCTTGTTTAGGTTAACTGCACTAGTCAGCAAATAGATTGTTCAATGTTTACTCAGGCAATGTGCTAGACTACTGTAATTAAAAAAACAGCTATCAGAGAATTGTTAACATGAGCAACATTAGAGTCTTTAAACTGTAGGTGGCAAAACTCTGCTCTCCATCTTTTGTAAATGACATACTAAATAGCATAGCTCAGGGCTGACAACTTGGACTGGTCTAAGATACAAGATTTTTTTAAATCTAGAAAGTCAGAGGAAATAAACTCACATTTTCTGAACCTATCTATAAAACTTCAGAATCCTGGCAGAGCAAAGCAGAAATGAAACCATTTTGAAATGTAAGATTTCCTGTCCATGAGGTAGTGATGCAAAACATTCAAGATAATAAGCCAACACAATGAAAACATAGAGTATTTCTCCATTTTTTTTTCTTTGGATGTCCAGTAAATGCTGAATTAAAGTTAAATGATTTGAGAATCTCTAATAGCACAACATCCACAGAGAGAAATTGGGCAAGACTTGCTCCACTTAATTGGCTGACTGTTTTGGTAGTGAGGCCAAAATCAGTAAGCAGCTAAACTGGGAGGGGGTTTATAAATGAGATTAAACTTGAAGATCCTATGCCCTATAGACAAACAAACTCGGCATTATGCTGTACTCAATGAACAATTGTGTTCATCCAAGAAAAACAGTGATATTTTATCAAGACCTGACAGTTGCAACGACTCATGTAATCCTATGTGATTAAGTTTTTGTATTGATTATGTCAAATTATTACACTCATGTGAATTTACAATTATGAAAATATTTTCCATATTTCTAAGCTGGTCAAGTAATCTCAAATTCAGCTTTGTGAATGGAATTTCAAAAGTAATACTGGCTTTTATAAAGTGACAGTTTATTAAGCCAGGAAAGCTTGTGAATAGGCACCTCCTCTCCCTAAGATCAGAATATGATTCAGGGTTATAATTGTGTTATTATGTGTGTACATAATAAAAAACTGCAGTTCCCAGTGGGCAGTTCACCCAGAAATGGAAGTGATGTTGGGGAGCTGGATACACACGCTCAGGCCGAACTGAAGCCGTGAGCTGGTCTCACGCACTCATGTGGAGCTAGAGCCATTCTGTAAATAAATGTGTGTTTGTTTTACCCATGCTGTCTGTCTTTATTAAGAAGAATCATAACAATAATCTCTCTTCTATATGACGTGAAATTTGTTATTTTCTCACAGCAGTAAAGAGCAAAGGCATAATATTATTACAAGTTATAAAATAAATGAATAATACAAAAGAAAAGGAAAACAACGTTTTGTTCATGGATTAATGGACTATTCAAAATTCTGATGATGACGGAGGGGGAAAAGCTGTATCATTGACTATGGCTCTTTAGGCTCCTGTATGTCCTCCCTGATTGTATAATGAGAAAAGTATATGTCCAGAATTGTCCTTAATGGTGGATGCTGCTTTCTTCTGGCATCACTTTTTGAAGATGTCCTCGATGCTGAGGAGGGTTGAGCCCATGATGGAGCTGGTGGAGCCTGTAGTCTTCTGCAGCCTCTTGAGATTCCTGTGCACTGAAGCTTCCGTACGAGGTTGTGATGGAGCCAGTCTGAATGGTCTCCACCATACATCTGTAGAAATTTGCAGAAGTGGTGACCTACAAAATCTCCTCAAACTCTTAAGGAAATAGAGCTGCTGGTTTGCCTTCTTTGTAAATGTATCAATGTGTTGGGCATGGAACAGATCCTCCTAGATGCTGACACCCAGGAGCTAAAGCTGTTCATACTTTGCTCACCCATCAATGAGCATTGGTGTGTGTGTGTCTCTCAACTTCTCCTACATGAAGTCCACAATCAGTTCCTTGGTCTTGCTAATGTTGAGTGCAAGGTTGTTGTAATTCCAATCAACTAGCCAATCTATCTCACTCCTGTATACCTCCTCTTGCCTAATGATATTTTACCAACAACAGTGGTGTCATCTTTGAATTTATAGATGGCATTTGAACTGTGCAAACTACCACATTGTACCACATTTGTAAAGAGGTTAGAGCAGTGGGCTAAGCATGCCTCCTTGAAGTGTGTTGATTGTCAGCATGGAGAAGATGTTATCGCCAATCCATTCTGACTGAATTTTCTCGATGAAGAAGTCAAGGATCCAGTTGTAGAGGGAGGTACGAAGGCCCAGGTTCAAAAGCTTAGTGATTTAAACTGAGGTGTAATGGATAAACACCATAAATACAAGAATTGTGCGGATGCTGGAAACCCAAAGCACCATGCACAAAATGCTGGATGAACTGAGCATTTCAGGCAGCATCCATGGAAACCAACAAACAGTCACTATTTCAGGCCGAGTCACTTCTTCAGGGCTGGAAAGGAAGGGGGAATACTTTGAAATAAAAAGGCTGAGGAAAGGGAGAAAGGATAGCTAGAACTTGATAGGTGAAGCCAGGCTGGTGGGAAAGGTAAAAGGTTGGAGATGAAGGAATTTAATAAGGGAAGAAAGTGAACCACAGGAAAAAAGGAAGGAGAAGGGGCACAAGGGGGAGGTGATAGAGAGGTGAGAAGTGGTAAGAGGCCAGAGTGGGGAATTGAAAATGAGGGGAGGGGGGGAATTTTTTTAACCGGAAGGAGAAATCAATATTCATGCCATAAAGTTGGAGGCTACCCAGACGAAATATAAAGTATTGCTCCACCACCCTGAAGGTGGCCTCATTGTAGTACAAGAGGAGGCCATGGACCAACATGTCAGAATAGGAATGGGATTGGGAATTAAAATGCTGGGCCACCAGGAAGTTCCTTTTTTGGTGGATAGAGCAGAAGTGCTCAACGAAGAGGTCCTCCAATTTACGACCTGTCTCACCAATGTGGAGGAGGCAGCATTGGGAGTTCCAATGACACTCCAGCAGGTTCACCAGTGAAGTATTGACTCCTGTTTGAGGCCCTGAATGGAGATGAGGGAGAAGGTGAATGGGCAGGTGTAGCATTTTGACTGCTTGCAGTGATAAGTGCTGGGAGAGAGATTAGTTGGCAGAGATGAATGGACAGGAGAATAGCGGCAGGAGGGATCCCTGTGGGAAGCAGAGGGATGGGGGAGGTCTCTGATGTTCTGGAAAGGAAAGCCTCATCCTAGGAACAGATACAGAGAAGATGAAGGAACTGAGAAAAGGGACTAGCTTTTTTACAGGAGATTGGGTGGGAAGGGTCAAGAGAGCTATGGGAATGGTAGGTTTACGAAAGATGCCAGTTAACAGTGTATCTCCAGAGCTGGAGACAGAGAGATAAAAAAAGAGGAAGGAGGTGTCAGAAATAGTCCAAGTGGACCTGAGGGCAGGGTGGAAGTGGAGAAAAAGTTGGTGAAATTGACAGGCTCAGCATGGGTCATGAAGCAACACCAATGTCATTGTCAATGTATCAGAGGAAGAGTGGGGTAGCATTACCAAGGAAGGCTAGAAATATGAACTGTTCTACGTAGCCAACGAAAAAGCAGGCTTGGCTGGGGCCCATGTAGGTCCCCGTGGCTACCCCTCGAGTCTGGATTACGTGAGAAGAGCCGGAGGAGAAATAGTTGAGGGTGAGGGCCATATCTGCCAGATGGAGGAGGATGGTGGTGGAGGGGAACTAGTTGATTCTTTTCCTGAGAAAAAGTGGAGTGCTTTAAGGCCTTCTTAAAGGGATAGAAGTGTATAGGGACTGGACATCCACAGTGAAAATGAGCCAGTCAGGTCCAGGGAACTGAAAGTGAGGAGACTGAAGGCATGAGAGGTGTCATGGTTGTAGGAGGGAATGTAGGTGGATAGAACTGAATCATGGTATGAGGACACAAGTTTTGTGGGACAGGAGCAGGCAGAGACAATGGACCTATCTGGACATTTAAGTTTGTAAACATTATCAATAAACATCAGCCTGACATGTGTTCTGCTGTTTTCTAGTTGATCCAAATAGGGATTGAGAGCCTACTGCTGTAGGCCTATTGCCACAGTAGCGAATAGGAGTGAGTTAATCTGCTTGCTCATGCAGTAGTTAGTTCTAGCCATCGCCAACCTCTCAAAACATTACATTTCAGTGGATGTGGGTGGCACTGGGTGATAGTCATTGAGGCATCTCACCCTGTTCTTCTTAGGCACCAGTACAATTGCTACCCTTTTGAAGCAGGTGGAAACTTCAGATCACAGCAGTGAGAAGAGGCTGAAGATATTATTGAAAATTCCAGTCAGTTGGTCGTAACAGGTACATTATCAGGCCCTGATGCCTTGAGAGTGTTTACCCTCTTGAGGGACGTCTAACATCAGTTTTCAAGACAGATGACAGGTTGCCAGGTGCTATAGATATTTACACAGGTGTGGTGTTATTCTCTGAATCAGAATTAGAATCAATTTTATTGTTATTGTCATTTGTCACCAAATGTGTTGTTTTGCAGCTCCAGTATAGTGCAATGGATAAAATATACCATAGTTAAATGTACACACATGAACCTCCTGTACCTAATAAAGTAGCCACTGAGTGTATATTTGTTGTCTTCTGCTGCTGTAGCTCTTACACTTCAAGGTTCGACATGTTGTACATTCAGGCTTGCTCTTCTGCACACTACTGTTGTAGCACATGCTTATTTAAGTTACTTTCACCTTTCTGTCAGCTTGAAACAGTCTGGCCATTCTTCTCTGACCTCTCTCATTAACAAGGTGTTTTCAGCCACCGAACTGCTCCTCACTGGATATTTTTGTTTCTTGCACCTTCCCTGTAAACTCTAGAGACCATCATGCATGAAAATCCAAGGAGATCAGCAGTTTCTGAAATACTGAAGCCACAAACAACCATTCCACAGTCAAAGTCACTTAGATCACATTTCTTCCTCATTCTGATGTTTGGTCTGAAAAATAACTGAACCTCTTGAACGTATCTTCATGCTTTTATTCATTGAGTTTTTGCCACATGATTGACTGACTAGATATTTGCATTAGTGAATGGGTGTACAAGTGTAACTAATAAAACGGCCACTGAGTGTATTTGACTATTATATCTCCTTTATAATGAATTTCTTTATCTCCAGTTAGGCAATTCACTGCAAGTTATTGGTGATGTTTGCATTGATTGACTGTTGTCCAGTTATGGAGTTGTTTTTGATGTTTTTGATTTATGAACTAATTTTCTATTGTAAAGAGGTACAGAGCCATTCAAACTGAAGCTGTTCTATTTTCCCATTTGAGGATATTGAGTCTGCTAACTACAGCCAAGGCAATAGTTGAGATGTTACAATCAAATTTAATGACCATGGAAAAGCAGAAGAATATCTAAGTCGACATTCTTGGTTATTATTTAACACAATAACTTTCCAATCTCTCACATACTGCTAGAAAGTGGAAACATTTGATTGCTAAGTGGGAAGAATATCTGACATGGTCAATGGTTCAATCTATGTTGAATAACTTGTTTTTTTTAAAAAAGAGGCTTTCAGTTGTAGCAAGATACTGCATCAGTCTTCATATATTTTTTCCTTTCAATACCATACATAGCACTTCCTGTATATGAAGCTGAGAAGAGTGAAAAGTAGAGTAAGAAATTGATTGTTACATGGTTATGAAAATATGAAGATCTCATCTTTCTAAGGAGAAACTACAACAGTCTGATTGCTGCAAATGTATTTTGGTTTTGTCTCAACATTCAGGTGCTAGATATTCATAATGCACTAATCCCCAGTCTCTGACAAAGCACATAATTTACTATTAGTGCATAATACATGATTCAATTTGTATTTGGACATTAAGCTTGCATTTTGTTCCTCTGTCTCCAACAAAAGTACACAGATAATTTTAACAGAAAACTTGATAACAAACATTTGTATTGTTTGAGGATTTATAATTTGAGGAACTAATGATGCAGGAACAATATGCCTGAGTTGTGTCTCTGTAACTCCTACATTAAAACAAAGCGCATGCTTCTTATCTAATATATGTTACTCAAATCTGTTATTTCGGGAAGAACGCATGGATAGAATACAATCTCAAATAGGTGTCTGGAAGCAATGGACCAACATAAATCCTAGTGATTGCTAGCTCAGTTGTTGTTGTTGTACCCATGCACCGCTAATACATAAGAATTCATAAAATTTGAGTTTTTGCCTTTTGGTGATCATCAAAAATATTAATTCTGACTGCTAAGCAAAGCATGTCTCAGCATGTAAAGGTATGTGTCCTTGTTACCAAGTTCTGGTTTCTTCAGCACTTCAGGATTTTTGTTTATATACCTTTAGATATATGTTTAACTAAACAAGATTATTCTTGAGTTAAAGTAGCTACAATAATTCAGCTCTAGTTACTCAGCCATAGTTATAAGCAGTAGCAGTATGTTGTAGCAGAAAGTGAATATACTGACTGACTAAATTTGACAGGAGTTTCCAAAAGCTTTTAAATTATACCTTAAAACAATTAAAATAAAAGATACTTTTTCTAACAAAAATACTTACTAATTTTGTCTTTTAAAGATATTCCTGACCTAAGGCAGTGCATTAGGCACTAAATATGGAATGGATATTACAAATTAGAGACATGCAACAAAGAGACTAATTGATATCTCACATCCACTTATCCATATGAAGCCAAAGCATTCTTTCATTTTTTACATAAAAATACCACAATTTTTTTTATCCAAATATAGCTCTGGCAAAAATTAAGTTGCAGAGGTGATGATGCAGTGATACCATCACTGCAAGACCTGCATGTGTCCAGGACAAAGAAGTAGGGCAGGAAAAATCATTGCGGATAGCACCCATCCTACAAACTACCTTTTCAAGAAGTTCCTTTTGAGAAAACGTTAAAGGCTTATTAAAGCAAAAACTTTACACTATCTTGAAAGTTTCTTCTCCGAGAGCAGAGGTCTCCAATCTGGGATCCACAGACCCTCAGGTAATGGTAGGGGCCCATGGCATAAAAAAGGTTGGGAAATCCTGCCCAAAGGCAGTAGATCTGATCAAACATTTTAGTTAGCACCCCACCCCCACCACACACTCTTACTCCAGTTACTGCACTGCACTATAAACTCTTTATAAACCACTTTTTATAATGCTGTTTACATTGTAAGTTACATACTGGTATTTATGCATATCTTATTCTATATCTATACTTGAAGCTCTAACTTTATAGTTTATATATTGCTGAATGGTGTTTTTGTTGCCTGTCACACCAACACATCACAGCAAATTCCTAATACATGTAAATGTATATGAAAAAAAAGTTGTTCCTCAATCCATGATCCTTGATGGGAACAGTCCTGTTTGACTGGGAAGAGTTGTTCCTCATCAGCAGGAACTCATTGCCAGATTGTTTGTATGCATTTATTGACCATCACACACATAATTCCAAAATGTTATCCCAGAAACAGTTGTCATTGGTATCAAGAATTCCAGTGAGTATCAACACTCCAAATTTATAGTAAAAGTGGTAATACTACTCCTATCTATCTAATTCCCAGTAGGAATTTCAAATGCTGAACCATTTCAGCTAGTTCAAAGTACCGTACTCCTTGTAAGAACATAATCCAGCAATAACCATTGCAATGGATTGTTACAAATTATTTTTTTCATATAGAATCCTTCAATATATTATTCTGTTTTGCAAACCTTCATTATCTTGTTAAAAGAGGTTTGCTCAACAACCTTGAACACATTTCTTCGTGTTGATTCTAAAATCTTTGGCAGACCTCATGAACTATGTGGGCATGACATGTAATCACCAGCCTTTGGGACCTTTTTAATGTATTGGAACTTATTCAACTTTCAAATTACTGGAGCACACTTAGCTTGTGACCATGACATTGATCAAATTTTGAGAAGCAATGCAGATTTGATTTCTTCGCCAGGGCCCTTGACTTTTTTAACATTTGAAAATACATTTGTTATGCATCAAATGTTCCTATAGCCAATGCCAAACAAACTTGGCATATGCCATACATTTAATACCACACCTAAGACATTTTATTTTTTTGCAAACAGGCCACTAATCCCTTGGAGTTTTTGTACAGTTAGCAGTGACAGATAAACAACATTTTAGACCACAAAACCTCCAATTTAATGCCATATATTTCAGTACTATATCTTTAGCTGCTTTTTGATAGTTTTGTCAAAAGAACATTGTCACTGTACTGATTGTGGAGAGGGAAGTATGAAGTAAATCAAATCCCTAAAAGTAAATAAGCAGTAAAGTCACTGCGAACTTAGCTGTAACTCTGGCCAAAGAAGGAAGTTTATGAGCTTCTGGTTTGGTTGAAGAAACTTCAGGGACAAAATTGGGCTCAGCAACATATAGAAAGGAAAGCTTCACATAATTGAGTGCAACTTTTATATCTTTATTTCAAAGCATTTGAACAAAATTTTTAATGACCATATGAAATGGTATGTATTTCACACAAATACAGTAAGGATATGTTCAGGTACTTTGTAAGTGAAAGATTTTGTAGTGTAATTTTACACGAGCCTTTATTGAAGTTGAAACTTTATAATGAGTGGTATTTAATTTGAAATATTGGAAGGTGAAGAGACAATGGGCTGGATTGTAACTTGTTGATGGAAGTGACAAGTGAGGGTTGGGGTGAGAGTGAGGGTATCCAGTGGCATACAGGAAATCTGTTCGGTACTGAAGTATGTTTTTCAATGCAACTTTAATCCAGCCATTGTGTTAACATATTTGCGTTGAACTTCATTCCAGATGAAGGTGTTGCATTGTGATGTCTGTGTGTGTATTTAGCCTCTGAACTTCATTCTTTTGGTTTCAGATCAAGAAAGATCAGTGCAATGGTATATTCACCAAAGTGTTGTTATCTTGATGCTTATCTTACTCCAATCTCATCATACTGCCCTCTCAGTTCTACTCCCACACATTAAGCCTAAACTTACTTACTTTGAAGATATATCCATTTCTTTCTGTCTATGTATTTCCTCACACTCTATCTGTTCAGCTAGTGCTGACTTTCAGCTCCACCTTCATAGAAATTCATGGCTCTCCCTTCTTTGTCAGCTGTAAAAATATTCTCCATCCGTGTGCTTATGCCTTCCTGCTCTTGAAAGCAAGTTGTTTCCTCCTATTAGGAGGAAAGGAAGATATATTAGTGACCCAAAGAGTCCATAAGGTGTCACAATAAATCCAGAAGTGGCCTTGTTTTTTTTCTACTTTCATTTGTTGTGCAGCCAACTCCAGCATCAACTGAATATCATTATCTCAATATCTCCTACTGTAGTAGAGCTGAATTTTGACTTTTAATCATAAGTAAACTCTTCTTGGGCTTCCAGCCGAATACAAATATTGATTATAACTGACGATTCGATGACAATCTCTGCGATCTTCATCAGGGATGATGCCTGGGCTTGTCTAGTCCTGAGATATTTATACACCTGTAGTCCATCCCTGCTGATTTGTTAGTCCTCATCCAATCAGATTTCTGCTGATTGGACAAACCAATCAGCAGTGATGGACTACGGGGGTATAAATAGACATGGCCAGGCATTATCCCTGATGAAGATGGCAGAGTCTGTCATTGAAACATCAGTATAATTGATGCCTGTACCTGGCTGGAAGCTTGAGAAGAGTTTATTTGTCATATACACTGGGAAAGCACTAGATCATATTTTATTCGTCATCATAATTCATCCACAATGCATGTCACTACTCTTTCAGTGGAAAAGTGACCAGAATACCAGGAAGTAGCATGGCCACAGCATGGAGTAGGGGTGGCTCTGGAGATAACTGACATATAAGATGCAGCCCTGTCAAAGATGGGGGATCCCCAGCTACTGGGTGTTAGAATTCAAATTTATCCAGCAACATTAACAACATTCACCTATGTGGACTTGAAGGAAGTGAAAAATGATCATCCGGATAATGATAACTTGAAACATTCTTTCCGTGACAGTCGTAATTCATGTGATTAATCTCCCAGAGGGCATTCACCTGTCTTACGAGATATGAGGTAGAATGACAATGACAACAACACTTCCTCAGAGACGGTCAATCACCAGGCAGATCTCATGTCAGTTTGGAACCAACTCAGTCACTCACAAGCTTGTAGGCCTCAGGAAATACTGCAGATAACTGAATGCAGATGGTGGAGAGAGGGACAACTGTGGAGAGTCAGCATTACGGGGCTCAACTGTCTCCACTTGGACATAAATACCGGACCTAGGGGTCATTGATATGCAACAAATTAATTCAGGAGCAACAGTGAAGGCTGTCAGGGGCCAGGAGGATCCCTCTTTGGAGGAATCCACACTGAAGGTGAGGAGAGTGATAATGTGATGACATCTTCCCTTTGAGTAAGAGCCAGCAATCACATTGAGTGAAGCTTTAGTGAGTGACGAGGATCATGGGTGTTGGGGCTGTCACTGAAGGCTTCCATTTCGGATCTGTTGCCTCTCCCTTAATCTATACCCCACTTTCTGCCTCGCTCCGTTAAGGTGGAATCTTTCTGTGCACAAGAAGGAATCTTTAAAACCTACAGGATGTCAGAGAAGGGGAACATCAGCTGCCAGAGTTGGAATCAGAGCAGAATTTTACACTAGCAAGGGGTTCCAGGAACATGAAGTGTTGATAACTGCATATAGATACATACATGTGAATTTACAGATAATTATAGTATTAAATTACTGAGACTTTTTGACTCAAACAAAAGATATGTTTGGCTGGTGCAAGGTTAGTTTATTTTGGAGGAAAACAAAAGGATGAAATGGGATAAGCCTCTACCTTTTGTAGAGTCGCGGTACCAAAAAGAAATTCACAATTATGTGGGTGCCTTAAATACGCAAACATAAGATATTCTGCCGGTGCTGAAATCCAGAGCAAGACACACAAAATACTGGAGGAACTCGGCAGGTCAGGCAGCATCTGTGGAAAGGAATAAACAGACAATGTTGCTGCTCCTTGCATTTCTAGAATCAGACTCTTCCTCCTGACATGCAGTCCTAACATCTCTACCTCAGCATCTCCACAACAGTTCATGCCTCCATTCATAAGACCATGACCCTCTCATTACCTCTATGACTCTTAACAACCCTCATGTGATTGCTATATGTCTAAGCAGCTCACAGATTTTATAAGCTGGAAAACTACCCACCATGAATTGGAACAGAAGAAGCCTCTCAGATGAGTAGTGAAATGTCTTCTAGACAACACAGCAAGTCCAGTTGCCTTGATTTACTACTGCTTGCTATACTATGACCTGGAAAACTGAGAACCTTCAAAGACATACGTTCTGTAGAGGATAGTATGTGTCTGGAATAAACTGCCTGAGGATATGGCTGAGGCAGGTACAATAACAACATATGAAAGGCATTTGGATAAGTGCATGGATAAGAAATCTTTGATGAGACATCGTACAGATGTGACATGGGCTAAATGAAGGCAAATGGGGATAGCTTTGATAGGCATCATGGTTGAATGGACTAGTTCAGCTGATAGTCCTATTACCCTATGATAGCTCTCTGTTTCCAGCCTGTCAAGCTCTTTAAGAATTTGTAATGTAAATTCTACCATGATCAGAGTTTCTTAATAAAAAAAGCTTTGTGATCAATAAGCTCATTAACAGATCTGCATTTCTTAATCTTTGCTCTCTCCAATGCTGCAGTGGCACTCACATCACTCTCTCTGGTAAGCTGCAGGAAACATGGCTTGAGTTAAGAATCAGAGCTCCTGTCCTATTGCTGCTAATGAGCTATTAAAATGTCTCCAGAGAAGCTGCTCACATGCAGTCTTGAGTGGGTTGCTGGGAGCTTTTTGTTGGGGTCTCTTTAAATGAACTTTAAACTCACCCTCTCATGTAAGGTGAAACCCAATGACCCACTCCTCCGTAAGAGAACTCCACCTGCAAAGGGTTGAGGGAAAACTGCAGCAATTCAGTAGCATGGCCCAGTTACACCCCTGCACAACTGCCAAAGCCTGGTGCCAGGAAAGGGAAATGGAAGAAAAATCAAAGCAGCAGGCTTCTAAGGCCTGCGGAAAAACAAAGTCTTTATCAGAAAACCTGCCAGACGGCAAAAGGATCTGTCACTTACTTCTGTAGTTTCTGTTGCAGCTTACCATTTGGGCTGCTTTGTGGATTTTCTGAAGTTGTAGATTTCAGAGCAGAGGCATCAATGATGAAATAGTATGTTCTCTTCTATTGTTTTCAAATAATGTATTCGGGTGTTGTGTTTACTCTCTCTGAGGCAAGGAAATGGCATTATTAAATTATTTCCAAAAGCAACCTGAAACAACGTTTAGGGCAATGGCATTTACGCATGGACTGAAACCGTCAGTAAGAGAAAATCTTCTCTGTAGCAACTGCATTTTATACTGCACCTTTAATATCATTAAAGTATTATTTGAAGTTCATATTTGACACTAAGCACATCAATAAGGGCTTAGTCCATGGTGACTATTTGGGAGTGACATCTAATTGCAAAGTGTTGGGGTTCAAGAAGGTAATTGCAGGGTTTAGGGCCAAAGTTCCAAAGTCAGAGTAAGAAGGAATAAGTACAAGCTTAGATTTGGCAGAGAACAGAGGCTTGGAGTTTGCAAGGCTGGAGAAGGGAGGAAGGGAAGGAAAAACCATGAGTAGGCAGAAGGCATGAAGAATAAACAATTTAAAACAGAGTAGGAGGCCTTATTTGTGAAATAGGCAAGTGAATACACAGGTAATAGATGAACAAAACAGTGTAATTTATAACACAAACAGCAAAGATTTTGATGACCTCAAATTAATGGAGGAAAAAATAAGATAGCCCAGTTAGGATAGCAGTGGAATAGTTAACAATGAAGGTTAAAAAATTATGAATAAAAGTTTCACGATGTTGGATAAAGCTGAGTGTGGACTACATTCAATAAAGGATTCTTTGTTGATAATTCTATCTTTTGACTTGCCTTAGTACAAAACAACATAAAAGAACCAATGAACACAATGGTTACTAATGTCACAAAGTGTAACTTCAGTCCCAAAGTACTCTCTCATCAAATCCCAGAGACACCAGAGATACGATTTTTGTTCAGTTTTGGACAGATCAAACAGATATCAATTCTATTGATCTTTGCTCCTCAAGTCTTCATTGTCATTTAAAAGGATAATGGTTTATCTTTGACCCACTTACAGACACAGACAGCTTCCCATAACACAACTGGTTGTCAAAGAAACACTAATTCTAGGTTTCAAATGAACATTTGATCTGGCATTAATTTTTGAGTTGTGGAAGTGAGTCTCAATTCCCACCAACTCTTGGAATGGAAATTGCAGTTGGGATTAGCATTGGTTTATTATTGTCACATACAGTGAAAAGCACGTCTGTTATATTATTCACAGAGACCAAATAGCTACAGAGAAAGTGCAGTGCAAACCAACAATAAGGGACAAGGTCATAATGAGGTAGATTGTGAGATCAAGAGTCCTTCTTATTGTACTAGGGAACAATTCAATAGTCGTATAACAGTTCTCCTTTTGAACATTTCAGCTGAATATTATGGTTTTATTTTTATGGACCAAAAAAATAAAACAGTAGCATTTATTTGGTTCTGACATCATCATCTGTAAGTTAATTTATTTTCAACATATTATGAATTTTACAATAGCTCTCTAATTGGAAAACTTTTTGTACATTCTCATTCGGAAGACTGCAGGAGTTGCTGTCTGTAGGCCTTTCTTGCCTATCCACATTGTGCATTAGGGAGCCATTTTCCTTTTACTCGATCACTAAGTTGTGACATGATGTGTTTGGCATGATGCCATCTTTTGACTGCTGCATTGGGAATATGTCATGTGGTCACCATCAATATCTGACCCTCCTTTTACAGCTTCAAAACAGCAAATCATAGGCTTGTATGTTCTGGAAAATGAAATAGCATTTTTACCCCAGTATATTTATTGTTTTCCTTTTTTATATTTGCACAGTTGGTACAGTAGTGATACCAAGCCAGAGAGTTGAATGCTCTTCTTGTGGATGTAGGAAGGCAGGGAGACCTTCAATGTCCCTAATGACTTCACCTGCAAGAAATGCATCCAGCTGCAGCTTCTTACATTCCATGTTTCAGAGTTGGCACTGAAACTGGATGAACTCTGAATCATTCGGGAGACTGAGGGGGTGGTAGATAGGACATATAGAGAGGTAACTACACCCAAGGTGCAGGAGACAGGAGACTGGGTGACAGACAGGAAGGGGAAAGGGGTTAAACAGCCAGTGCAGAGTTCCCCAGTGGCCATTTCCCCCTTAACAAAGGTATACCACTTTGGATACAGTTGGGAGGATGACCTAGCAGAGGATAGTCACAGTGGTCAGGTCTAAAGCACTGGGTCTGACTCTGTGACAGGGTAGAAGAGGAGAGCTGTGGTGATAGGAGATTCATTCTTTAGCTGAACAGGAAGGAAGTTCTGTGGACGAGAATGAGATTCCTGGATGGTATGTTCCCTCCCGGGTGCTAGGGTCTGGGACATCTCGGATTGAGTCCTCAGCATTCTTAAGTGGGAGAGTCAGCAGACAGAGGTCATGGTCCATGTAGGTACCAATGGCATAGGTCAGCAGAGTGACAAGGTTCTACAAAGTGAGCTCAGGGAGTTAGCTGCTAAGTTAAAGGACAGGACCTCCAGGCTTGTGATCTCAGAATTGCTACCCATGCCACGTATGAGTGAGGCCAGAACTAGGAAGATTATACAGTTTGACATGTGGCTAAGGAGTTGCTGTAGCAGGAAGAGCATAGGATTTTTGGATCATTGGACTCTCTTCCAGAGAATCTGGGTCCTGTACAGAAGAGACTGTTTGCATTTAAACTGGAGGGTGTTTAAAATCCTAATGAGGAGATTTTTCTAGAGCAGCTTTTTTGGGGGGGGGGGCGGTTAAACTAGAGTTGTAGGGGATGGGACCAGAGTGCCAGAACAGATAGTGGAGAGGTTATGGAGACATATGTGTTGTTTAGGCTTCAGACTAAGTCAGGAATCAAAAGGTTGAGTATGGTGCGACAACGTTTCTAAACCACATCTATTTCCATGCAAGAAGTATTGTAGGAAATGCAGATGAGCTCAGGGCATGGATTAACACACGGAATTGTGATATTTTAGCTATTAGTGAGGCGTGGTTGTAGGAGGGACAGGACTGGCAGCTGAATATTCCAGATTTCCATTGTTTTAGTTGCGACAAAGCAAGAAAGTTACTAGTCAGGGAAAATGTCATTGGAGTTCTCAGTCAGGGTAGACTGGAGAACTAATCTAGTAAGGTTTTATGGGTAGAACTGAGGAATAAGAAAGGTAATGGGGCTATATTATAGACCTCCCAACTGTCCGCAAGATTTATAGGAACAAATTTGTAGAGAGATCAGACTCTTGCATTAACATAAGGTTGTTATAGTAGGTGAGTTTAACTTTCCACATATTGACTGGGACTTACACACTGTAAAAGGACTAGACGGGATAGAGTTTGTCAAATATATTCAGGAAAATTTCCTTAATCATTACATAGAAGTCCCAATGAGAGAGCTCACCATATTTGATCTGCTGTTCGGGAATGAGACAGGACAGGTGTCAAAAGTTTGTGTAAGGGAACAGTTTACATTTGATGATCATAATGCCATTAGTTTCAAAATAAATACGGAAAAGGATAGGTCTGGTCCACAAGTTGAGATTCTAAATTGGAGAAAGGCCAGTTTTGATGGTATCAGAAAGCTTGGATTGGGATAGTCTGTTTTCTGGCACAGTTGTACTTGGTAAATGGATGATCTTGAAAAGTGAAATTTTGAGAGTACCAAGTTTGTTTGTGCCTAAACAGATTTACATTTAGATGACAGGTTTAGGTTTTCATGAATATTGAGGTCTTGGTTAAGAAAAAAAAAGAGGTTCACAGCAGGTAGAGGCAGGTAGGAACAAATTAGGTGCTTATGGAGTATAAGAAATTCAAAAGAACACTTCAGAAAGAAATCAGGAGGGCAAGAAGAAAGCTTGAGATTGCTCTAACATACAAGGTGACGGAGAATCATAAGGGATTCTACAGATATGTTCAGAGCAAAATGATTACAAGGGATAAAATTGGTCTTTTGGAAGATCAGAATGGTAATCTATGTGTGGAGCCAAAATTGAGATAGGGGAGATCTTAAATATATACTTTACATCTGTGTTTACGCAGAAGATGGACACAGAGTCATCAAAGTGAGGCAAAGCAGCAGCAGCAAGATCATGGACCTTATGCAGATTACAGAGGAGGAGGTGTTTGCTGGAATGAGGCAAATTAGGTTGGATAAATCTCCAGGGCCTGACAAGGTGTTCCTTTTGACCCTGTGGGCAACAAGTGCAGAAACTGCAGGAGTGCTAGCAGAGATATTTAAATCATCCTTAGCAACAGGTGAGGTACCACAGGTTTGGGGGATATCTAATGTTGTACCATTGTTTAAGAAAGGCTCTAAACATAAACCAGGAAATTGTAGGCTGGTGAGTTGGACATCAGTAGTGGGGAAGTGAGTAGAAGGGTTTCTAAGAGACCGGATATAGGTATGTGGACAGACATGGACTGATTAAGGACAGTCAGCATGGCTTTTTGTGCGGTAGGTTGTGTCTAAAGAATCTTTTAGAGTTTTTTGAGCAAGTTACCAGGAAAGTTGATGCAGGCAAGGTAGTGGATGTTGTCTACACGCACTTTGGTGAGACATTTGATAGGGTCCCATGTGGCAGGTTGGTTAGGAAGGTTCAGCCAGTTGGCATCAAAGATAAGATAATACATTGGATTAGATGGTGACATCATGGGAGAAGCCACAGAGTGGTAGTAGATGGTTGCCTCTCTGACTGGAGGCCTGTGACTAATGGAGTGCCACAATGTCAACAATCTGGATGATAATGTGGTTAACTGGATCAGAAACTTTGCAGATGACCCCAAGACTGGGGGTGCAGTGGACAGTGAGGAAGACTATCAGAGGTTGCAGTGGGATCTTGACCAGCAGGAAAAATGGGCTGAAACATGGCAGATGGAATTTAATGCAGAGAAATGCAAGGTGTTGCACTTTGGTAGGTCTTACACAGTGAACGGTAGGGCACTGACAAGTGTGGTAGAACAAAGTGATCTGGGAATTAAGGTCCATAATTCATTGAAAGTGGCAGCATGGGTTGGTAGAGTTGTAAAGAATACACAATAGCCTTCATAAATTGAAGTATTGAGTACAGGAGATGGGATGTTACAATGAAGTGGTACAAGATATTGGTGAGGCCTAATGTGGAGTATTGTGTGCAGTTTTGGTCACAGGAAAGATGTAAATAAGGTTCAAAAAGTACAGAGAAAATTTACAAGGATGCTGTTGGATCTGGAGGAGCTGGGTTATAAGGAAAGATTGAATAGGTTAGGACTTTATTCCTTAGAACATAGAAGATTGAGAGAAGATTTAAGAGGTATACAAAATTATGAGGGGTATTGGTAGGGTAAATGCAAGCAGGCTTTTTCAGCTGAGATTTGGTGGGACTAGAACCAGAGGTCATGGGTTAATTATGAAAGGTGAAAATTTTAAGGGAACATGAGCAGAAACCTCTTCACTCAGAGGGTCGTGAGAGTGTAGAACATACTCCCAGCGCAAATAGTGCATGCGAGCTCGATTCCAACATTTATGAGAAGTTTGGATAGGGACATGGATAATAGGGATATGGAGGGCTATGGTCTCGGAGCAGGCCGATGAGGCTAGGCAGTTACAGCGGTTTGGAACAGACTAGATGTGCTGAATGGTCTGTTTCTGTGCCTCTCTGACTTTACTAAAACCGTCTTGTTTTCATAGTGTCAGTTTCTGGTTATCACAGAAAGAAATTCAAATGGTATGTAAAATATGGTTAGGGTTTCAGAAAGAAGATTTTGCTGTAAAATACTGAGTTACGACCACATTGCATATAATATTTTGAACAACTATTTACAGCTGCTTAGAGCTTTATGTTTATTGGTCTTCTGCTAGTGACTGAACGATGTATGTTTTAATAGACGTAACTCATAAGCTGCATCATTGATTGAGGAAATTCATGTGTAGCAATGTGTTGAAGTAAAGTTAACATTGTTATGTGCTAAAACCTTATTGGAAATTCTCTTTTTTTTGTAGATTTGTTGTGTATGAATACATTTCTTCTGCACAAGTTACATTTCCTATTGTTGCAATTTTGATAACATTTCTATACATTATAAATAACTGTTTCATCAGATATAAATAGATTTCAGTGATGCTATGTTTAAAAGCTGTAGCCTCTAACTCAAATTGCCATAGTATCCTCAGACTTGCTTAAACAATAAGCGAATGTGTGAAATTGCCTTATTCTGTGTGCTTTCATTCATGTGTGCACATATAATGTGCAGTGCACTAGCATTGGCAAGACAACTTAATGTTAGATCACACCACATAGGTTTGTTGGGTGTGTTGGTGATCTCCCACACAGCATGCTCCTGATTTCAACTCTGCCTTCAAGTTAGCAAAGGAGTCATATTTTTCAGCCAAAAGGAGTGAATCAGACAATGAGCAATCCGAGACTTCTATTATATGTTCTTTAATAACTTACTTCACAATGCCATTGTGTCTGAGAGAATGTTAACAGGCACGAGCAACCTTAAAATAATTGTGCAGTAATGTAAAAACACATCTAAAAATGTGTTTTTTTTTAAATGAGAAGAATTCTTTTCTTTACAGTCTTTGATATCAATTAACAAGCATGTACTTGATTCAGATGCCATGTATTCCTTGCCGTGAGCCAAGTGTTACAATCATTTACAGCTTTTTTTGTGTCTCTGCCATTCTATTGGAATCTTATTGTGGAATTTTCTCCAATTCGCTGGGCCAGGTCTTGTACACTGTCTCTAGAACAGAAAGGGCAAGGATAGAGAAAATGAGCATATTCTGTCTGCTTCCTTGTCACCAAATTCACTGCCAGAAAATCAAAGAATTTGCTTTCCTGGAATGTTAGGCTCTGTCAGAGCATAATATGTTTGTGTTGAGTGAAGGGGTAGAGAGGCAGGAGTCTTGTAATATAAAGTCCTGACTCACAAACTTAACAACTTTTCTGAAATTTCGCCATAGATTTCCAGCAAACTCAACTACTCCTTTCCCAGAATATTTTTCCTTTGTCCCAGAAGCTGGAAAAATATTTCCTTTAAAAAGTAGTTTTCTGTTGAGAGTTATTATTCTTAAACATTTTTCCAAATGTCTTTCTTATGTATGAAATTCCACATAAAATACTTGAAACCATGATACTTTAATGAATAATCTTTAATTGTTCTAAATTACATTTATAGACATAAGACATAATAGAACCATTTGAAATGAATTTTAATTTAATGTCTAGTTGTAAATTCAATTGAATGAGCATGTTGATCGTAGCTTCAGTCTGATTTGGCTTGGTTTTCTATTCATCATCATGATGATGCCAACAATGTGTTTTTGCAATCATTCAGAAGCTGGTATTCTATCTGCCTGTCTTGCTTATTTAATTTATCTGAATAAATGAGGTTGTGCTTTCAGCCACATTATTCAGTGAAGCCACCTTGTTTTTCTTGTAGAATTTGGAAGAAATGACTTCCCATAATGCAGCTGAATGTGAACTTTGCCCTTCACCCAGAACAGGTTTCTTCCTGCAGCAATTAATTTTCATTGTGGAAAATGGCACCGTGTGATGATTAGAACATAACCAGGGAGGTAATTTAGGTGCAGGCTCCCAAATATTCTCAGAGCCAGAGGACCACTCCCAGTTTAGTGAGAATACAATTTAATCATGCTGGACCTTGGGTAATACAGACCAAAGCCCCGATGGCCCCTAAATGTATCTGATGATAATATGACCTGGATGATAGGGAGGGAAAGTGCCTCAACTTCCCACTTCCTAGTCCCGTGAATGTTAGGAAGAATGTGCCTCTGGATGAATAGGTAGCGTGCAGCTGAACAGTGTTCCTTCACGTCATTGTACTGAACGTGAAACGTGAAAATAGGAGTTGTGGCAACTTCTACTTTACAAAAGACCACTCAACAATTTTATGGCCAAAAGAACATCTTTATCTGGAACAGCAAATGATATTTACAATACAGAGGCTTCCAGGTACCTCGTGTGGCATGAGTGGAGGAACTATATACAATGCAGACCGGGAGTAAAAAAAGTGGAAGTAAAGACCCCGCCAACCCTGGATCCCGCCTCTTGCTACCAACAGCTTCCCGATTAGTATTAACTTACTTTTAATAATACTCACATTACAACAGAAGTTATCTAAATGTTTCTATGAGAAAGCTCTCCATCTTTATAGTTCTGTGCAAGGTATTATCCTTGGTCTTTAAATTTCTTACCTCAACTGGATCAGTGCTCTGCGTCCCCCTCAGCAAGGGGGCACGGGTGGGTGGTACAAAATCAATAAGTGCTGCTCCTGATTGCCATTCAGTCTCTGAACTGGATGTATTGCTATAGGAATGAGTGAAGCTCCATTCCATAATAGGTGCACTGCTTTGTCACTCCCCCCTCCTTTCTTTATTGCCTGAGGTCCTTCATGCCACCTGAGGGAGCGGAAGAGTGACAGAGGTAACAGAAGACCACACCAGCCACAAAGAAAAGCAAGCTAATGTCATGCATAACTAACATATTACTAATACATCACTAACTGGGAGACACAAACATAAGTTTCCTACCTTGTATGATTGCCACCTGAGCATAATATGGATAATGCAGCTCTTGCTAGACCAGTGTGTAAAATGATCAAGACAGTGAAAATTTCCCTTTAGCAATTAACCCTGCATTAGTCCATTTTCTGTGGTTTTACTATTATAATATCGAGTTTCTTAAGCTGTATTTTTACATATATGTTATTTGGGAGATATCAGTCTGCTGAGCTATCTTGAGTCAGTGTTTCGTGTACTTTTATCCGCTCACTGCCTTTGTACATAAATGCTGATTTTTTTTTTCCCCCTTCCTGATGTGTCTTCTAGAGCCTTGACCACAAGTGAGTATTTTTCTTTTTGTGTGGACCAGCAGCCAATTTTTTTTCTCACTGTGAGCTTGGTCAGCGCCAGTGTTTTTTTGGGCTTGTTTTGTATATGAATTTGGCTGCCACCGAGCTTTTTGTTCTCATGAGTGAAGTCTGGAGGAGGGAGCGCAGAGTGAGGGGGAATTGTGTTCATGATCCTCAGAGACGGTCCAACCAGACTGTCTCTCCTAGGGTAATCCGCCCTGTGTTCGGCTCAGTTTCATCAGGATAATTCCAGGGCTCTGTTTAAAGAAAGCAACAAAAGGGAAACAAAAGATAGGAAAGCAATCAAGAAATTAAGAAAGGGAGCAAAACCACAAAGGAAAATGTGAAGTAGGAAGCCAAAAAATTAAAGAACTATTTAAATAGGAAGAATAAAATATCACCTTTGAAGAGAAGAGAATCCTAATCAAATACATTAGAATGGCTTTAAGTCTAAGAAACAAAGCATCATGGCGTTGAAATTGGAGCAGGGTCTGGGGCCAGAGGATTAACAAGAATGTAGAGGATTGAGGGATGGTCAGAAATTAGTAGGGTAGAGGTCAGGAATAATTGTGTTGGAGCACAATTGGTAAGGAGTTTGGATCAAGGGTATTCTACTGGGGATCAGTGGGGTTGGAGCTGTTATTGGAGGCAGCATTCTGTTGGTCATGTATGGGGTGTTCAGGGAAGAGTGTGTATGGGAGGGAAGATGCATAGGGAGGAGGGTGTGTATGTGTGTGGGAATGGTCATATTGACAGATCAAGTAGAGAGACGTTCCAGAGTTTGTGGATTGAGGTTACTAGAGAGAGTGAGGGAAGGGAAATGGAGAAGCTGAGCAGGAGACAGATGTGTAACTTACTTGAAGGACATCTACCTGATGTGATTTCAAGGCAGTTTTCTCTTGTAGCTAGGAATGAAGCAGGCCACACCGATGTTCAGTGGGCAGTGCAGACCATATCCACAAAAACAAACTTTAAATGGAGTGCCTGGGCATGAATTACAAGCTATTGAACACCACTGTGAGTGGCCAAGATCATCCTTACATGAGTGAACACAGAGGCTGCATTCACCAGAATCCTGGTCCAACATCTCAACCTGAATTGCTGAGGGTTCTTTGTGCCCCTACAGTTGCTGCTCAACCTGTTGCGTTACCCCAGCAGTTTGTACTTGCTGCTTGGATTTGCATGTTGAGTGCACAAAAGGACATGAAGAGATAAATTAAATTTGCAATCCACATAGCAAGTCGATGATATTGTGCATACAAAAATGTGCCCCCGCATGATTTAATTACTGGGTATTTGACTTTTTTTTTTACCCCAATAGTTTCTCACATTTGGGACTAACATTGGCTGAAAAAAAATTACTATTCAATGTACTTGTAACCTTTTGCATGAGTAAATATTTCTCAATGCAATTTTCCCTTCTATTTTAAACATCCCAATCAGGTCATCCCTATCTGGAAAGAAATACAATCTGTTTGGAAAGAAAGAACTTGGGATAGTGTTTCAGCTCTGGGATCAATCAGCACTCTGGATGCAAATTGCACTCAAAATTTTGTCAGGTTTCCGAAGTGAAGTTATGGTTCAAATTTCAGCTTAAACTCATTTACATAATTACAAATGTTCACATCTTCCATGACCCTATGCAACAGGCAGATTTTTACAAGTTAATTTTTTTCTTTTTCTTCCTCCTTTTATTGGTTTAAAAAATTTGAGCCGAATGCTGTTTTATTAATATAGCCCAAAATGGGCTCATCATCAAAAATAATTATTTGAACAGTGTCTGGTCCACCACCAGCAAGCAACCTGATATTAAATGACTAAAGTAACTTTAAATAACTATGCATCATGATATATTTATTTCACTGGCAAATGCTGTTTTTTAAAATATTTAAATAGGTTAGTTGGTACCTTTGCATTTAAATAGGTTTAATTGGCGGATGTATGTAATGATTAATTTGGATTTGGGAATGTAGCCATTTTCTTGGCAAAGCTGACTTTCAGAGTAAAAGATGAAGGATCAACTTTATTTCCTAAATGCATTTACATGTATTCAGAAATTGGTGTGATGTGTTGACGCTATATGCACCAGGAAATGTTAACATTCAACAATTATATAGAATAAAGAATAATATAAAAATAAAGTTGGGGTACTGACATGAAATAAAATCTGCTTAAATACATAAATACTGGCATGTATTTACAATGTAAACAGCATTATAAAAACTGTTTTAACATGTTTCTGTACAGCGCTGTGACTGAGGTAATAGATAGAGGGGGCATGGGGGCTAACTTGAAAGGTCGATCAGATTATCTACCTTGGGGAAGAAACTTTTAAAGAGGTATGGTTTTTATTTTTATAGCCTTATAGTGCTTTCCAGAAGGGATATTTTGGAAAAGGCAGTTTGCTTGGTGGGTAGTGTCTGCAGTGATTTCTCCTGGTTCTTCTTTGTCTTGGACATGTACAAACACTGCAGCAATGGTAGACCTTTTCTGCTGTCCTGACAGTTTATAGATTTTCTTTTAATATTGTGAGAGGACGTTGCACCAAAATAGGCAGTAATGGCTGATGTGAGGATGCTCTCTATGATGGCATTGCAGAATCGCACCATTGTATTAAAACATGTACGTGTATGTACGTATTCGGCACAGCATTGTGGGCTGAAGGGCCTGTGTTGTGCTGTAGGCTTTCTATGTTTTTGCACTCTGGGTAAGATGAAATTTTACCAACTGTTCATGAAGTATATCCATGCCAAGCCTTTTTGTTAATGGTGGAGATAGAGTTCTCCCACATGAGGTACTGCAAAATAATGATGTCCAGAAGCCTGTACCAGCTGTAGAGTTCTTAATAATGTGAGGGTAGAGAGGATATTCAGCTCCAAGTTGTTGTGACTGTGTCAAGATACTAGCTTGTTTACTTCCTGGTGGTACTTGTATTTGTCACCTCTGGTGATTAGTTCTCCACAGTGATGTCTTATGCTAACTTTATCAGTTTGGCTGACGGATCTCAGTCATTGGTGCATAGACAAAACAGGAGAGTGAAGAAGTACCCCCACTTCCCCTGGTGCACTAGTGCTGACTGAGCAAGATGTGCTTGCCTAGTCTCACACACTGCCTCCTGTCAGAGAGGATGTTTGTGACCTACCTGTAGATGGGATCTGGGACATTAAGTTTGGAGATTTTCTCAGCGATGTTGTTATTGAAGGCAGAACTGAAACTGAAAAAAAGTCCTGACATATGTAGTGGGGAGGTCAAGGTATGAAGTCCAGACCAATGTTAACTGTATTATCTATGGATCTATTGGCTCTGTAGTTGAAGTGCAGAGGATCTAAACAATTTTGAGTTATGGATTTGAGAAATGACATGAAACTTAATCAAACCTTCCTGCATTCAAAAATCCTTAGTTATTTGTGCTACTTTGAATGATTTCATTAACCTCACAACATGACACCATGATTTTATGTAGTTTCACAAAACAAGGAATTGAGTAGCTTTAATTTTTAGGTAAATATTATTATAGAAAATAGTGTTACTTATTTTGACATTAGGTCATTAAGGGCTGAATTATTATCTTTCTTGATTATGTATCTGATCTGTACCTAGACTGCTACCAACCAGTATCAAGTATTCAAAATGCATAGTATGTCAACAGCTCTTTGAAGAACTAAAAACAGAAATTATGGGAAAAATAAAAATTCTGATTTGCAGGCGGGAATCTGTACTGAACTAGATATATTGATGAGTGTGAAGGAATAAAGAGCAGTGTATCAGATAAAAAAAAAAACATAACTAGGATTTTTCAGTTGTCGCAGGAAATTTTGAGGGGGGCCTGAACAAACTAAATAGCAAAGCAGTAGATGATGTAAACAATATTGTCTACTTTTGTACCTGAGAATAGTTACAAAGAATAGTTTAATAAGAGGAGATGCTGGGAGTTGTGAAGAACAAAGAGGTTGTAGGCTGCTGATAATTCACCTAAGGAGTGGCATGATAATAAAAAGGGAGCAAAACGCTACTGGTCAGCTGGGCTTTAACTCGAGGAGTTGGCATACAAAAGCAGAAGTAATGCCTCAGCTGCATAAATTCTGCCTGACTCAATGACCAGCTTCCATCTAAGGTACTACATTAACTTTACACCACTTCTGTATCTCAGGGAAAATATTCCATATAGCGGAATAATACTGCGTCTCAAGGAATTAAACCAAATGGAGAAGTGAAATACATTTTGATACCAGTCCTGATGCAAGGGCTCAGCCCAAAATGTCTCTGAATTCAGCCATTTACTAATTGGAGCAACTGTTACAGCTGCCTTTTGTCAGCATATAATGATGTCACACTGCGCGATGCTGCTGGCAAAAATACAGAGGGAAACTATAAATGTCAACATAGGAGGGCATTTTAATTAAGAGGTTTCATAAACACAGGATTTTACCAGTGACTAAAGAGAAAAAGAGTTTACTGTGTGCTAATGGCTATTCTGCGTGCTGGTGGAAGAAGGAGGATAATTTAAAACACACAAGACTCCTACGTTCCCATGCAGATTCAGCCAGGAGCAAGCGGTGTTCTATGTTTCTGGCTGAACTTATGTGGAAAAGTAAGAGCACAGTATGTTTCAAATTATGTATTTTTTTCTTTCACAGCAAGCAGGATAGGCATTGTGATCTGCAGATAAAAGTTCACTAACGATCTCTCCGTGCCAACCACAGGCTGCTCACCGTGAAATGGAAAACAACAAGTGCTTTAAAACTCACTTTTAATTTTCTTAGGAATTCTATAAATAGAAGTTAACATTTTATCTTGAATATGAGGTGATATCATTATTAGGTTGTTGTGATCTTCAGTTCTGGAAAGGAAATAGTAACTTGTGTACCAACATAATTCATGCATTGTACTATTTGGCCTACTAATTGTAACTCCTACTGTGGAAATGAAGAATGCTCCAGAAATTAAGACTTGTGTTACATACAAGTGATTTCCTTAGATTTCTTTAACAATTTTTCTTCTCTCCTGAAGCTACCAATATTGTAATAAAAACAATATGTTTTATAAACATGGCATGCAAAAAGTGTAAAAGATTCAAGTGGAGAATCAACACAGGCATCGAACAGTAGGGCAATAAAACCTGCTTCCATGCTGGGCAGCCTGTGTAACTAATGTGTGCACCTACTCTACATGGTCAAATATTCCAGCAGAGATCTCTGGTTGATAATCAGAATTGGAAAATTGGATAGACCAGGAGCAAAATATCATTGGTAATGATAATGTTACCCAGCAAAGTCTGTCTGGTTAAGTGCCAAAATCAAGTTAGGCATTTACCTAACAGATACCAGGTATAATTTTAATTTTGACTATGAAACTGAGATAAAAAGCCTAATTCCATATTCCTGGACAGTGCAAAAGTGAAAAGCAAAAAGAAAATTGAAAACACTTAATTGAGAGTAACCTTGGATAATAAAACCTGCAAATTATAGTAGGAAAAGGGAGACTGAAGAAGACAAGAAGTGGCAGAGTCTTTGAGCATGATGGTCTTCACTCTGATGGACTGTGATGGTAGTTAATAGAACGGAGCTCAGGTTGAAGGAATGCAGAAGCATCAGCATAGAGTTAACCACAATAGTAACTGTAGCGGGAACTTAAACAAACCAATGCACCATGGGTAGTTATCCTTGTGTGTTGTGCCCTCTGATCTATCCAATAATAATGGTCCACAAAGTCAAAGAATTGTATTTGATCGTTTGTTAGCAACTAGCAAAACATGCAATTTTGAAGCATTATAACCAAGTCAAATTAAGCGTAATCCAACAATCAACAAAAGATATGACATCCGTCAGTCCCCAGCTCTAGAACTGCCCAGAACAAAGCACATATACGTAACTTATTCCCTTCACTTTTACCAGACTCCATCCATGTGACTAGATACCATAATAAACATAATAAGCACGCAACACAGGATAGAAAACAGATGCATGGCTCCTGCAGTAACAATGGAATAGGAAAAAAGTCTATAAAGTTATTGCAGAGAGATTGGACGCCAAAGACAAAAAACATTATGAAAGTGAGGTGCAAGTGTGACACTAGGCAGACTACTCCACAAAAGAGCAGCATTCAACTATTATTGACTTTTGATTAAAGCTTTGACTTAACTTGGGCATCTGCGTGAGAATAAACAGACCTTAACTTATAATCGAGAAGGACTCTTCAATGTAAGTATGTGCAGTGACTCTAGTCAGATCCAATAACAGGAATTAGATAAATATGTACAACAAAGTCCAAGCTGATGACTGTTTGGTATTATGCATGTTACAATTTGTCTGTCATCACTTTCCACAAATGTGGTTTAATAATTTGTTATGTAATTATAAATCCAATACTTCTGGCAGGGAGACAAAAGCAGGAGAGATATGACAGCAAGACTTCAGGCAAAAATGTGGAAAAAAAAGATGTCTCAACAAAATGATTAAAAAGTAATTTAAAAGTGGATGTATGAAAGAACAATAAAACAGCTGATCCTGATAGGTCTGTCATATACAATGTTCATATTATGTTATCTCTAAGCTTGCCCTGCAGATACCACTAGCATTTCCATGATACTGTTATCGTCCTTTAAAAACTCACATAAATAAAATTAATACTAAAATCGTTGTGTATGTGAAAATACCGACAATGAAGAGCCACCGCATTCTGCATTTAATGGGATTGGGTACTTAGACCCATTATTATTGAAGAAATGCCAATATACTTCTAACTCTAGATAGTGCTCCTTTGGATACACTGCCTAATAATCTAGGAAGTGTAAGTCAAGTATCTGTGATGTCCATGTAGCCATGGTGAGTTGCTGCTGTTCACCGTAGGTGATGACCAACACTGGTAGAGAAGGGCCGTAGGTCAGGGTGAAGTACAGGCTGCTGATCAAAGGAGCTGCTTGAACTGGTGCTGCATTGGTCCAAGAAAGTGCAAAGCATTCTAGTACATTTTTGGGCTGCCTTGTAGTTGGTGGAAAGGCTTTGAAGTACCAGGAGATTGGCCATTTACTGCTCAGCAGTTCTCGCAGTTACAACATTATTTTGAAGTTTGAGCCTCTGTATATTGGTGACATCCAAAAAGTTGGTGAAGTGAGACTGTGTTGATAATGCCAATCAGCATTACTCTCTCTTTAACTTTGTGAATAATTATTACTTTCTCATGCCTGAGTGTTTCCCAAGTCTTACTGCATGCAGGCATTGATTTTGTCAAAAATTGAGGAATTGTGAATATGAATGATGGAGAGAAAACTGATGAATATGATTGGGCCTAAGATACAGCTAGAGAAATTCCTATACTGAAGTCTTCCAGTCAAGATGTTTCTACTTGATTTCCAGGTGACTTCATTTTCACTAAGTCTTTTTAATGCTCTTTTGGCATGTGCTGCCTTGATGTCAAAATGATCCATCACACTGCTCTGGAGTTTAGCTCCCTTGCTTGTGATTGGACCATGAGATGATGAGTCAAACTCTTTATGTCCTGGTGAAATCTAAACTCGTTTCCAGTAAACATACTATTAGTGAGTAATTGCTGTTAGGATGCATTGTTACTTGATGATCGTTAAAATTAATGAGAACAGAAAATTCTGGAAGCACTCAACAGGGCAGGCAGAATCTGCATAAAGACAAAATAAAATCCACATTCCAGATTAGTGACTTCTCATCAAAAACAGGAAATCTAAAAATCTGACACGTTTTAAGTTGCAGAGAATGGAGGAAAGTGACACTGGAAAGATCACACGTACCATAGTAGGGAGAGCAGGGTTGATGCAGATGCTGCTGTAGGTTTTCGACACAAAATATCAACTATTTCTTTTCCCTCACAGACACAGCTCAATATATTGAGTTACTCTAGCAGTCTTTTTGTTGCTGGAGAGAGAGTGTTGAAGGCTTATTACTCAGTGCTGGAGGAGGAGTAAATAAATGAAAAGAGTGGGAGAGAAATGCTGCAACTGTGAGTAATGGAAGACTGGAAATCTGAGATTAAACAGAATGCTGCGAATATCTTGCAGGTCGAGCAGCATCTGTGAAGAGAGAATAACAGGGCTAATGCAACAGATTGGTGACATTCCATCAGATTTGTGCAATAGGAAGGTAAGACACTGCTGTTCAAGGTAATATTAGACTATATAGGATCACTATAATTACCAAAGACAGAGAGGGAGTGGAATAGAAAGTTAAAGAGAAAACTAACTAGAAATCAATCACTGCTGTGACTGAATGGAGGTGTTTTGCACTGTGGAGTCCCACAGGCAGACAACCAAAACTTCAAAGGTTAATTTTATTGCCAAGATTTGTGTGTATTATACAACTCTGATACTTGTCTACTCCAGATAGCCATTAAGTACAGAAAGACCATGGATATTGATGAAAGAAAAGATATCATCCCCCAACCGGCACGAGAAAGAAAGGAAACAAAACTCACAGACCCCAAAATCCCCCCTCACCCATAGCAAAATCAGCCGCAATAACAATCAATGACCCCCTCACCCACAGCAAAATCAGCCACAATAACAATCAATGACCCCCTCACCCACAGCAAAATCAGCCGCAATAACAATCAATGACCCCCTCACTCACAGAAAAGAATGAGAAGGGGAGAGGGAGCAAAAACAAGTTGCTGCAGACTGCAGGAAGAATTAGGCAAGTTTGAGCAGCATCTATAGTTGATGTTTAGGATCCAGACACTGCATCAGGACTGAGTGTAGGGAAGAGATTGCCAGTATAAAGAGGTGAGAGGGAGGGGTGAAGCAGGGGCTGGTGGAACCAGGAGAAGAGAATGGTGATGATCAGATGAAACCATCTGGGGAAGGGGAGAACCTGGATGGATCAGAAGGAGAGAAAAGGAAATACGGGGATGCAACTGGGAAGTTCAATATTTAACGCTCATAACATTGACTACCCAAATATAATATGAGATGTTGTTCTAGTTTGCATTTGGGAACATTCTGACAGTAGAGGAGCTTGAAGACAAACAGGTTAGTGTGAGATTGAGAAGGAGAATTGAAATAGCATTCAACTTAGAGCTCCAGATGGCTCAGCAGGTATTCTGCAAAACAGTCAGCAAGTTTGCACTTGATTTCGCCAGTGTAAGGAAGTCCGCATAAAGAGCATTGAATACAGTAGACAAGGTACATGTGAATCTTTACCTCACCTGCAAGGGCTGTTTAGGTCTGTGGATGCCAGTGAGGTAAGAGGAATGGGGATAGTATGGCACCTGCTATGGTTGTATGGGAACTGTGTGACTCAAGATGAGTGAGCATGGATGAGAGAAGCAGGGAATCATGAAGAGAATGATCCCTACATGTCCCTCACCCCTCCCTCTTATCTGTTTATATTGGTCATCTCCCCCTGATACTTTCAGTCTTGTTGCAGTGTCTCAACTCGAAACACTGACTATTCTTTCTTTGCCTAGATGTTTCTCGATTCGCTAATCAGTTGCTTTGCTTCAGACTAAAGCATCTGCAGTCTCTTGTGTCTCCCACAAGTAGATCTAGCATCTGTGGTTGCTTGGAAAAGTGCTATGAAAAGAGAACTGAATTCAGCACAGATTTCCTGCAACAGGCACCACTATATTCCTCACTCTTCCACCATTTTTTCACACTTATCTGTCCACATGTATTTCTTTCTATTTATATCTCCTCCAGAAAGATCACTGTGATTGACAATCCTTTGCTAGTTTCTCTCTGCCATCATTGTCGCTTTTTGTCTTTTACTCATTCGGATGTTCTCCTTGCTATCTCCAAAATCTCCCACTTTTGCCGTTTTCTGCCACTTAATGCAAACGAGATTTCCAACTTTTTGCAGTTCTGACGAAAGGGTATTGACCTAGATCATTCAGCTGCTTCCTGGTCTGCTGTGTTTTAAGCATTTTCCAGTTTTGTTTCCGATTTCCAGTATCTGCACTTTTCTTTATCTTTCTGATGATTGAGAATACACTGACTGAGCAGTAATTTATTCCATGTTTTTACCCCCCTGTGGTCAGGAAGATACCATGGTTTCAGTTGCACTAGAGCAGATTGCTGTGAGCCATGGCTGCTTCTGCAGTGTAACCCTTGTCCATAATGCCATTACATCTGTTTTATTAAATTCCAATTTTATAAATTATTGTTTTATAAATTAATTGGCATGTATAATCAACTATAAATATGACTGTTTATAAATGATTGTTCAGAAGTACTGTATATCTTTATCTTGATCATGTACACCTGTAGATCTGCTTGTTAATGCAAATATCTAATCAGCCAATCATGTGGCAGAAAGGGTGCAGAGGAGATTTACAAGGATGTTGCCTGGATTGGGGAGCATGCCTTATGAGAATAGGTTGAGTGAACTCGGCCTTTTCTCCTTGGAGCGACAGAGGATGAGAGGTGACCTGATAGAGGTGTACAGGATAATGAGAGGCTTTTTCCCAGGGCTGAAGTGGCTAGCATGAGAGAGCAGTTTTATGGTGCTTGGAAGCAGGTACAGAGAAGATGTCAGGGGTAAATTTTTTACGTAGAGAGTGGTGAGTGCGTGGAATGGGCTGCCTGTGGCAGTGGTGGAGGCAGAAACAATAGGGTCTTTTAAGAGACTCCTACATGGAGCTTACAAAAATAGAGGGCTATGGGTAAGCCTAGGTAGTTCTAAGGTAGGGACATGTTCAGCACAGCTTTGTGGGCCGAAGGGCCTGTGCTGTGCTGTAGGTTTTATATGTTTCTTACTCAATGCATAAAGGCATGTTGACAGGGTCAAATGCTTAGTTGTTTAAACCAAAGATCAGAATGGGGAAAAATGTGATCTAAGTGACTTTGACCGTGGAATGATTGTTGGTGCGGCTTGGGATGGTTTGAGTATCTCAGAATCTGCTGATATCCTTTCACACACAACAGCCTCTAGAGTTACAGAGAATGGTGCAAAGAGCAAGTAACATCCAGTGAGCAGCAGTTCTGGGTGAAAACTCCTTGTTAATGAGAAAGACCAGAGGAAAATGGCCAGACTGGTTCAAACTGACATAAAGGGGAGAGGAACTCAAGTAACTACACGTTGCAACAGAGGTGTGCAGAAGAGCATCTATGAATGCGCAACACATCGAACCTTGAAGTGGATGGGCTACAGCAGCAGAAGACAATGAACATATACTCATGGCCACTTTATTACGTACTGAAAATAACTAGTAAAGTGCCATCTGGGTGTAGACTGCTGTACCATATATTTAATATTTTATAATAAACCAGAGTAGTACTCTTTAAAGCTTTATAGAAAGGGAGAAAAGAGGAAGTGGCCTGATATTAGCTGCACACTACAGCATGAGATAGAGAAGACTGTATATTTTTGTGTAATGACTTTTCAGACACCAGGAGTCACAGCTGTACTGGTATAAATCTTAGCCCTCTGACCTGCTGTCCCACTCATTTTCTTGTATAAACCTACACCTCTGACTCTAGCAAGGCAGATTCACCGAAACACCATTACCGGGCTATGAACTATCACATTAGTACTCAAGAACACTTAACACAAGAACTCTGATCTCCTGGTGTATATCTGATATTAGAGTACATCATTGTGCTTAATGAGCAATGACACTGGGCCATAATAAGTGTGAATCTAACAGTGTTTGCTTTTGGTTAGACTTCCCTATAAACATCAGTGTTTTCACATTTTAATTTCTATGTGAGATCAAGCAGTTTCTTTTTAGTTTTATAATAAGGGACTGAGAAGGAAGTTCAAACTGAAGTAATTGAATTCAAAGAAAAAATCAGAAAGGGAAGTATATTTGAATTTAAATGGTAGCAAATAAAATAAGCATCAGTTAGTCTCGAGAGACCATGGATTTGCACCTTAGAAAGTTTCCAGGGCGCAGACTGGGCAGGGTTGTATGGGAGACTGGCAGTTGCCCCTCTCCACGTCACCAATGTTGTCAAAGGGAAGGGCAAGGGCCGATACGGCTTGGCACCAGTGTCATCGCAGAGCAATGTGTGGTTAAGTTAAGCCTTGTTCAAGGACGCAACACACTGCCTCAGCTGAGGCTCGAACTAGTGACCTTCAGATCACTAGACCAACACCTTAACCACTTGGCCACATGCCAAAATTTAATGGTAGCAATTAACATTCAGATGGCAGCTTCTAGCTATGGAAGTGCCTCACCTGAAGCTGCTTTAACATTTGCAAATTTAGTAAATAACGGCACATGCTATTAACCTCACCATGGTTATGACAACATATTTATTTTTATTGAGATGCAGTGCAGAATAGGCCCTTCTGGTCCTTTAAGCCTTGCCACCCAGCAAACTCCCAATTCAATCCTAGCCTAATCAAGGAAAAATTTACAATGACCAATTAACTTACTAACTGGTACATCTTTGGACTGTGGGAAGAAACAGGAGCACCTGAGGAAAACACACACATTCCACAGAGAGGACGTACAGGTTCCTTACAGAGGACATTGGAATGCAACTCCAAGCTCCAGCACCCAAGCTGTAGTAGCGTTGCACTAACCTCTACACCACTGTGACGTCCATATTTGGACCCATTATAAATATAGTGAGGATGATGAAGTTATAAAGAAGATCAGAGAGGAAATAACCCACAACCATAGCTCATATGGTATGTTAACTTACTACAATAACAGTAGTGAAAAGTTAAGCTTTTATCAGCATTTCAATCATGCATAGTGCTAAAAGGCACATGTGGAGCATGAATGCCTTCTGTGTAAGGGACCGTAGATAACTTCCCATCTGATTTGCTCCCTTACACCGGCTTACAGAAAAAAAAATTTCCACATCAATAATGCTAAAATTAGAAACTTATAATGAATGAAAGTTTCCTCTGCGCCCTACTTGTAGTAAGCTTATGAGTACTATCTTCTTAGAGTATATGCAATCAAACGCCATTGCTCATAGGAAACAATGGAAAATTGTAGCCACAGGGAGTTAATCATCGATAAAGATTAATTGGAAAATTCAAGAGCAGCAGAAGATAAACCTGAGTTTTCCAATATGAGGAGATTCCCCCCGCAAAATCAGACCAGAAGACACAGGTGCAGAATTAGGCCATTTGGTCCATTGAGTCTGCTCCGGCATTTCATCATGGCTAGTCTGTTTTTCCTCTCAGCCCCAATCTCCTGCCTTCTCCCCATATCTCTTCATGCCCTGACCAATCAAGAATCTATCAACTTCTGCCTTAAATATTCATACAGTCTTAGCCTCCATAGCTACTTGTATTCCCTTCTATTCTGAGGCTGTCCCCTCTGGTCTTAGACTCTTCCACCACTGGAAACATCCTCTCCACATTCACTCTATCAAGGCATTTCATCATTTGATAGGTTTCATTGAGGTCACTCCTTTTTCTTCTGAATTCCGGTGAATACAGGACCAGAACCATCAAACGCTTTTCATATGACAGCCATTCAAACCTGGAATCATTTTTCTGAACATCCTTTGAACCCTCACCAGTTTCAGCACATCCTTTCTAAGATAAAGGGCCCAAAATTGCTCACAGTACTCTTTGTGAGGCCTCACCAGTGCTTTATAATGATTCAACATTACATCCTTGCTTTTATATTCCAGTCCTCTTGAAATGTATGCTAAAATCACATTTGCCTTCCTCACCACAGACTCAACTGGCAAATTAACCATTAGGGAATCCTGCACAAGGACTCCAAGTCCCTTTGCACCTCAGTTTTTGTATTTTCCCTCCAGAAAGAAAAGAGTTAGCCCTTTCATTCTTTCTACCAAAGTGCATGACCATACACTTCCTGACACTATATGCCATCTTCCATTTCTTTGCCCGTTCTCCTAATCTGTCTACATCCTTCTGCAGCCTCACTACCTCCTCAAAACTACCTGCCCCTCCATCTATCTCCATATCATCTGCAAACTTAGCAATAAAGCCATCAATTCCATCATCCAAATCATTAATACATAACATAAAAACAATTGGTCCCAACACAGACCACTGTAGAGCACCATAGGTCAGCAGCAGCCAATGAGAGAAGGCTCCCTTTATTCCCACTGTTGCCTTCTGCCAGTCAGCCACTTTTCTTTTCCCATCAATTCTAGCCAGCTTCTCTCTCATGTCTATGTAATTCTCTTTACTCCACTGTATACTGATACATCTGACTTTATGACAGTAAGACCATAAGGCCTAAGAGCAGAATTAGCCCTCCTGGCCATTGAATCTGCTCTGTCATTCCATCCTGGCTGATATATTATTTCTCTCAACCCCATTCCCTGCCTTCTTCCTGTAAACTTTTATACCCTTACTAATCAAATACAGCCAATCATGTGGCCTCCACAGCTGTCTGTGTCAATGAATTCCACAGCTTCACCACCATCCGGCTAAAAAAAATCCCTCTTCATCTCTGTTCTGGAGAGACATCCTTATATTCTGATTCTGTGCCCTCTGGTCCTACACTACCCCACTATAGGAAACATCTCCACATCTATCTAGGCCTTTTAATATTTGATATGTTTTATGAGATTCCACCTCATTTTTCTAATTTCCAGTGACTACAGGTGCAGAGCCATCAAGCACTCCTCATTCATTAACCCTTTCATTCCTGGGATCATTCTTGTAAACTTCCTCTGAACCCTTTCATATCCCTGGACATCCTAGAGCTTGTGAATTGTAAATTGTGCAATGCTGTCACTAACATTTGGCTAAAATATGAAAAGTATTTATGTTTTATAAAGGCATCTGGGCGGGACATCAATTGAGAATGTTGTTCTTTTGCCTGTTGAGCTTGGTCAGCTAATGTACGGTATATTTCGGGCGGCAGGGTAGTGTAGTGGTTTGTGTAACACTATTAGTGCACCAGTGACCTGGGTTCAATTCCACTGCTGTCTGTAAGGAGTTTGTTCATTCTCCCCATGACCTTGTGGATTTCCTCTAGGTGCTCCAGTTTCCTCCCACATTCCAAAATCATATGGGTGGGTTGGATAATTTATCACAGGGGTGTAATTGGGCAGCACAGGCTTGTTGAGTGGAAGGAACTGTACCATACTGGATCTAGATATAACATAGAATTGGAAAAAATGCTGTGATTAATGTGATGATACTTCCATGATTTTTATCAAGGTTCTCCGTAAACGTTTGAGTAAGTCCAATTCCTTCCTTGTAAATGTAATTCCACAGTGGTGTATTAACCATAATTCAGGATTAATCACCATTCAAATTGGCAGTCTTTTTCAGAGAATGCATAAAAATGACTGGCATGGGAAGTGGAAAATTTCACACTGATGAAGTAGGGTTTGCTGTTCTAAGGTTATAGTTGAAGGAACAGTTTGGAGAAGAATACTGTAGAGGGAGCTTTATTCTATATCTCATCACATTATACTTGACCTGGCAAAACATAGTGCTGACAGCAAGAGCCAAAAGTGGAAAGCATTTACATTCCGCGGAACTGAAATTTCTCACCTCAATGACCACAGAATTCACAGAATTAATCCAAATACTATATACACTCAGTGGGCACTTTATTAGGTCCCTCCTGTACCTAAAGAAGTGGCCACTGGATGTATGCTTGTGGTCTTCCGTTACTGTAGCCCATTCATTGCAATGTTTGACATGTTGTGCTTTCAGAGATGCTCTTCTGCACACCACTGCTGTAACATGTGGTTCTTTGAGCTACTGTCACCTTGCTGTCAGCTTGAACCAGTCTGGCCATTTTCCCCTGGCCTCTTCCATTGACAATGTGTTTTCACTCACAGAACTGCCACTCTCTGGATTTTTTTTTTTTGTTTGTTTTTCGCACTTTTCTCAGTAAACTCTGGAAATTTGTGCATGATGATCCCAAGAGATCAGCAGTCTCTTAAACACTCAAATCACCCCTTCTGGTGCCAACAATCATTCCATGGTCCAAGTCACATTTATCCCCATTTTGATGTTTTGTCTGAACAACAACTAAACCTCTTGACTATGTCTGCATGCTTTTTATATATTGAGTTGCTGCAACATAATTAGCTGAATAGATATTTGCATTAACAAGCAGGTGTAGCTAATAAAGTGGCCACTGAATGTATATAGTCTATTTAAAATGTATATAAATACACTTTAGATGCTAAATAATGAAAAATAATCTTTGCTTCACTGTACCTTTCTTCAGTAACTTGGTCAGCCAGAATTTCCATCATTCTACCATTACCCATCTGCCAGCTGGTGGTGTAGTGGGATCCGCACTGGACTTCAAGGCGAGTGGTGCCAGGTTTGAATCCCGCAGGCTCCTTGCATGCATCTAATCTGGGCTGAGCGTTGAGCTAGCTGCTAAAGAAATGGCAAGATTGCTGCCCAATGCACCACAAGGCACAGAGAGGAAAACCAACTACATCCAGCTGAGTCATTAGTCATTGGTTCAATGACAAATGTAGAATGGTATTCTGGGAGTGGCATCAGGCTCACGTAAAAAATGATGGGGAACAGTAAAGTTTTAAGAGAGGATGATATGTGGGCTAAATTGTAAAAGCAAAGTACTCTCATGATCAAGGGACCAGGCCAAAACTCTGCAGTCCTGGCATCCACCATCTACAAGATACCAGGCAGGATGAATATTCTCCACTTGCATGGAAGATTACAGCTCCAGTAACTCTCAAGGTATTTGATAACATTAAATACAAGGCAGCCTACTTATCTGGATACTGTTCTGAAAGGGAAAACATGCTTCTGTATATTGCACACATTTGAGTTACTTATGTTGCTTGTGGATTTAATTGCCCACTAGAGTAGGAAACTGAAACGTAACACAAAAAATATTAGGCACCCCACAACTTCAAGCTACTCAATTCTGCATAGTCCACCAATTTCTAAAACAATTGTGTAATAATCATCAGAGTTTATGATTGGTTGAATACCTATCTGTTCAAGCAAGTTCCTAGCCAACTCTTTCATTGCTGCTGCCTTTTTTAAAATGGATCTTTGGTGCCAGGAACTAGGGGAAGTCTGTCAAGAAAGTACTGTAAACTTTTGTTTATTATGAAGAGAATGTTATGCAATGCATAAAATACTGGATAAGCATAAAGTAAAGGTAACGATAAGAATGATAAACATAGAAGGGAGGTGAATGTAAAATGAGAAAGAGGGGTGGAAGAAGAAATATTTTGCTTATCATCTAAAGCCAAGTTGTAAATGTATTTTACGGAAATCAGTGCCAGAGCAGCCACAACAATTATTTCCTATCATGGTGCAGAGGTAACAGATTTAAAATGATGAAGTTTTATTCCAACAACTGAGCATTTTTATAATGGATACTTAAACAATACATCAGAATTATAGAAAATTCTGACTTTACTGAGTTCAGTGGCAGCAATTTACACTCAGATTTGAAATGGTATTATTACTGTAGCATTAAATTTGCTCCACTTGTACGGAGTATTGTTTACAACATTTGAAAACTGTCTGGCTCTGGAGAGCCGGGTGTACTCTGGATCCTGCCAGTGGTCTAAGTGCTAAGGTTACAGCTGAAGAAATGCAGGATCTGACTCATTCTCGACTGTTGTCAGTCTTGCTATTATTTAATAATAGCAACTGGAGATGTTTTTATTTTTTTCATTGCAGCTGATTCATCGTGATGAATCCGACCACAGACCACCAGAAGGAGACAAGTCTCAATTTATTTTTTCATAAGCAATTACTCAGGAAGAAAACACCCCATGGAAATACAAATAGTCAGAGCCCATTCATTTGCTTTCTCATGTTGGATTCTTCTGAGACTTTGCTGAAATGTAGACAAAGCCCTTCAACAGAAGCCTTATGCTGAACTCCTGTGACTGTGGGATACAATGAATCACTTTCCAGTGTCTGGTCCTGTTTTTCCACAAGTAACTTGCTCCAAACCTGCACATAATTTGAAGTTGAAGTTTATTGTCAACTGACTGTACAGATATACAGTGGTATGCAAAATTGGGCACCCCGGTCAAAATTTCTGTTACTGTGAATAGTTAAGCAAGTAGAAGATGAATTGATCTCCAAAAGTCATAAAGTTAAAGATGAAACATTCTTTTCAATATTTTAAGCAAGATTAATGTATTATTTTTGTTTTGTATGATATTAGAGTGACAAAAGGAAAGGAGCATCATGCAAAAGTTTGGGCATGCCAAGAGATTTGAGCTCTCAGATAACTTTTACCAAGGTCTTAGACCTTAATTCGCTTGTTAGGGCTATGGCTTGTTCGCAATCATCATCAGGAAAGGCCAGGTGATGCAAATTTCAAAGCTTTATAAATACCTTAACTCCTCAAACCTTGTCCCAACAATCAGCAGCCATGGGTTCCTCTAAGCAGCTGCCTAGCACTTTGAAAATTAAAATAAATCATGCCCACAAAGCAGGAGAAGGCTATAAGAAGAATGCAAAGTGTTTTCAGGTAGCCATTTCCTCAGTTCATTATGTAATTAAGAAATGGCAGTTAACAGGAACGATGGAGGTCAAGTTGAGGTCTGGAAGACCAAGAAAACTTACAGAGAGAATTGCTTGTAGGGCTGCTAGGAAGGCAAATCAATATCCTCGTTTGACTGCAAAAGACCTTTAGGAAGATTTAGCGGACACTGGAGTGGTGGTGCACACCTGCACAGCAACACCTGCACAAATATGATCTTCATGGATGAGTCATCAGAAGAAAACCTTTCCTGTGTCCTCACCACAAAATTCAGCATCAGAAGTTTGCAAAGGAACATCTAAACAAGCCTGATGCATTTTGGAAACAAGTCCTGTGGACTGATGAAGTTAAAATAGAACTTCTTGACCGCAAGGAGCAAAGGTATGTTTGGAGAAAAAAGGGTGCAGAATTTCATGAAAAGAACACCTCTCCAACTGTTAAGCACGGGGGTGGATCGATCATGCTTTGGGCTTGAGTTGCAGCCAGTGGCACGGGGAGCATTTCTCTGGTAGAGGGAAGAATGAATTCAATTAAATACCGGAAAATTCTGGAAGCAAACATCACACCGTCTGTTTAAAAAAAAAGCTGAAGATGAAAAAAGGATGACTTATACAACAGGATAATGATCCTAAACACACCTCAAAATCCACAATGGACTACCTCAAGAGGCACAAGCTGAAGGTTTTGCCATGGCCCTCACAGTCCCCCGACCTAAATATCATTGAAAATATGTGTATAGACCTCAAAAGAGCAATGCATGCAAGACAGCCCAAGAATCTCACAGAACTAGAAGCCTTTTGCAAGGAAGAATGGGTGAAAATCCCCCAAACAAGAATTGGAAGACTCTTAGCTGGCTACAGAAAGTGTTTACAAGCTGTGATACTTGCCAAAAGGGGTGTTACTAAGTACTGACCATGCAGGCTGCCCAAACTTGTGCTTCGAGCCCTTTTCCTTTTTTGTTATTTTGAAAATGTAAAAGATGGAAATAAAAAAAAATCTTGCTTAAAATATTAAAGAAATGTGTCATCTTTAACTTTGTGCCTTTTGGAAATCAGGTCATCTTTTACTTGCTTTAGCTATTCACAGTAACAGAAATTTTGACCAGGGCAGCCCAAACGTTTGCATGCCACTGTATATATATATTTATATACAAACTAAACAATGTTCCACCACACCATGGTTCATCCACAATACATATATCACATAAAACAAAATACTACCACAAATAAGTTAATAAAATATAATTCAAAGGGCATGTGAAATGCACAGCACAGATAAACAGTAAATAATAAACAGCTTGTTGTCCTAGTGATGAGACCTTGGTGGGAGTGGGGCACTAATTGGTCTCACAGCCTGGGGGAAGAAGCTATTACACAGTCTGGCAGTCCTAGTCCTGATGCTCCTGGGCCTCTGTCCATTATGTGCACATCAAGGAGTCTTGTGGGTCCTTTGTATACAATGTTCCCAGTAAATGTCACAAATAGGGCAGTGGGGGGGGGGGGGGGGGGAGCATAGGAGGAAGACCCTAATGATCCTCTCAATGGATCTTACTGTTCTCTGTAGGGCTTTGTAGTCTGATACTTGCAGCTTTCATACCACACAGTGATGCAGCCAGACAGGACAGTCTCGATGGTGCTCTTGTTGAAAATTGTTAGAATAAGGAGGGGAAAGCCTTGCACGCCTCAATCTCCTCAGTAAGTATCGATGCTGCTGTGGAGGTGTTGTGGGGCCAGGTTTGATCGTCTGTAACGTGTGCATCAAAGATCTTTGTGCTCTTCACTCTCTCCACAGCAGGGCCGTTGATATGCAATGGAGAGTGGCTGATCTGCGCCTTCTTGAAGTCCACAATCATCTTTTTTTTCTTGTCCATATTGAGACTCAGATTGTTGTTCAAACACCAGTTAAAAAGCCTCTCTATCTCCTCTCTGAATAGAGCCTGATTCCCATCCTTCCCTGCATAGATATGGTGGACCTCTCAACTTCAACAGTTTTGGAATTAGAAAATGATCTGGAATTTAAAGAGAAAGTTAGTGGCAACAATAGTAGCCATGAAACAACTGGATTGTTCTATATCCCTCATCTAGTTCTTAAATATCCTGCAAGGAATGAACTTTTTCACCCTCAGCCGCACTGGCCTCTGTCACAACACACCTGTCAACCAGGTGTATATATTTAAATGCCTTCTGAAATAAGATTTCAGAATAGAAATGGACAATAACTCTGGTTTTGTCAGCAATTTCTGAAACCTGCAAATAAATAAATGAGAAAGAGAAGACACTTGCAGATGCCACCATCATGGAAAATATGACTGCAGTCTCTCAGTCTGGGATATCTCTGGTTGAGTCTGCGGCACTCGTAAGTGGGAGGACGAACAGCCAGAAGTTGTGGTCCATGTAGGTACCAATAACAAGGGTAGGATGTGTGATGAGGGTCTGCACAGGGAGTTAGGTGCTATGTTAAAGAGCAGGATCTCCAGGGTTGTGATCTCAGGATTGCTACCCATGCCACATGCTAGTGAAGGTCAGAACTAGGAAGAGTATACCATTTAATATGTGGCTAAGGAGTTGGCATTAGATTTTTGGATCATTGGGATCTTTTCCAGGGAAGGTGGGAGCTGTACAGAAGGGACGGATTGCACCTAAACTGGAGGGGGACCAATATCCCAGTGGGAAAGTTTTCTAGTGCAGTCTGGGGGAGGTGCTTAAAATAGAGTGGCAGAGGGATGGGAACCAGAGTGCCAGAACAGTTGGTAGAGAGGTTATGGAGGAAGATGTTAGTAAAACCTCAGACAACGTTAGGAATCATAAGGTTGAGCATGGTGCGACCACTGTCCTAAGCTACCTGTATTTCAATGCAAGAAGTATGATAGAGAAAACGGATAATAGTGCCAAAGATGAGGTAGCTGATTTACAAACAGAGCCAATGTATAGTGATGAAAGGCTGTTGATAGGGCAAAACTGCAGTCCACAGCTTGGGTTGCAATGTAAAAGTGGACAAAATTGATTAGGGTGAAAACAGAAATGAAGGTGTTGTATTTGAATGCACACAGTATACAGAATAAGGTAGATGAACTTGCAGTACAGTTTCAGATTGGCAGGTAGGCGTCACTGATTCATGGCTGAAAGATTATAGCTGGGAGTTTAATGTCCAAGGATACACGGTGTATCGAAAGGATAGGCAGGAAGGCAGCAGGGGTGGTGTTGCTCTGTTGGTAAAAATGAAATCATTCACTAGAAAGAGGTGATATAGGGTTGGAAGGTGTTGAATCATCATGGATAGAGCTGGGGAACTTCAAGGGTAAAAAGACCCTGATTTGAGTTACTGTATGTACAGACCTCCAAACAGTAGTAAGGATGCGGCCTACAATTTACAATGGGAGACAGAAAATTCATGCCAAAAGGGTAATGTAACAATAGTCATAGGGGACGTCATAATGCAGGTAGATTGAGAAAATTAGGTTCATGCTGGATTACAGGAGAGAAAACCTAAGAAATGGCTTTTTAGAGAAGTTTGTGGCTGAGTCCACTAGGGGATCAGCTATTCTATATTGGGTATTGAGCAATGAACTGAGCTGATTAGAGAGCTTAAGGTAAAAGAACCCTTAGGGGAAGTGATCATAATATTCTTGAATTCATCCTGAAGTCTGAGAAGGAGAAAATGAAGTCAGATGGACCTACAGCTTGGACCCCCTAAAATTCGCCAACTGACACAACCAATGGACAGACGACGCAATAGCCACAGCTCTACACACTGTCCTTACACATCTGGAGAAGAAGGATGCTTATGTGAGAATACTGTTCTTGGACTACAGTTCTGCATTCAACTCCATAATTCCCTGCAGGCTTGACAAGGAGCTAAGAGACCTCGGCCTTCACCCTGCCTTGTGCAGCTGGATCCTGGACTTCCTGTCAGATCGCCGGCAGGTGGTAAGAGTGGGCTCCCTCACCTCTGCCCCTCTGACCCTCAACCCAGGTGCCCCTCAGGGCTGTGTACTGAGCCCCCTCCTTTATTCTCTGTATACCCATGACTGTGTGTCTCCACCCACATCTCCAAGCTGCTAATTAAATTTGCTGACGACGCTACACCTATTGGCCTAATCTCAAATAATAATGAGGCAGCCTACAGAGAAGAAGTCATCACCCTGATACAGTGGAGACAAGAAAACAACCTCTCCTTTAATGTTGCAAAAACAAAGGAGTTGGTTGTGGACTACAGGAAGAATGGAGACAGGCTAACCCCTATGAACAACAATGGATCTGGGGTTGAGAGGGTGAACAGCTTTAAGTTCCTCAGCATAAACATCACCAAGGATCTCATGTGGTCTGTACATACCGGCTGTGTGGTGAAAAAGGCACAACAGCGACTCTTTCACCTCAGATGGTTGAAGAAGTTTGGTATGGGCCCCCAGATTCTAAGAACTTTCTATAGGGGCACAATTGAGAGCATCCTGACTGGCTGCATCGCTGCCTGGTTTGGGAACTGTACTTCCCTCAATTGCAGGACTCTGCAGAGAGTGTGTGGACAGCCCAGCGCATCTGTAGATGTGAACTTCCCACTATTCAGAACATTTACAAAGACAGGTGTATAAAAAGGGCCCGAAGGATCATTGGAGACCCAAGTCACCCCAACCACAAACTGTTCCAGCAGCTACTATCCAGAAAACGATACTGCATCATAAAAGCCAGGACCAACAGGCTCCAGGACAGCTTCTTCCACGAGGCCATCAGACTGATTAATTCATGCTGACACAACTGTATTTCTATGTTATAGTGACTATCCTGTTGTACATAATATTTATTATAAATTACTATAATTGCACGTTGCACATTTAGACGGAAACATAACGGAAGTATTTTTACTCATGTATATAAAGGATGTAGGTAATAAAGTCAATTCAATTCAATCAGTATTACAGGGGAATAAAGGGAATTTCAGAATCATGAGAAAGGACGACAGAAATAGTTGGAAAAGAATACTGGCAGGGATGACAGTAGAGCAGCAACAGCCAGAAATTCTGGAAGCAATTCAGAAGGCACAGGATATAAACATCCCAAAGCGGAGGATGTATTCTAAAGGAAAGATGACACAACTGTGGCTAACGAGAAGTAAAAGCCAGAGAAGGCATATAATAGAGCAAAAATTAGTGGGAAGTTCAAGGATTGGGAAATGTTCAAATACCAACAGAAGGCAACTAAAAAGTCATTAAGAAGGTAAAGATGGAATATGAAAGTAAGTGAGCCAATAATATTATAGAAGATACAAAAAGTTTCTTCAAAGTGTAAAAGAGAGGTGAGAGTGGAAAGTGGACTGCAGGAAAATGATGCTGGAGAGGTAGTCGTGGTAGACAAGAAAATGGTGGATGAACTGAATAAGTATTTTGTATCAGCCTTCACTGTGGAAGACACTGGCAGTATGGTGGAAGTTCCTGGTGTCAGGAGTCATGAAGTGTGTGAAGTTAGCATTTCTAGAGAGAAGGTTCTTGGGAAACTGAAAGGTCTGAAGGTAGATAAGTCACCTGAACCAGGTGTGTACACCGCAGAGTTCCGAAAGATGTGGTAAAGAGATTGTGGGGGCATCAGTAATGATATTTCAAGAATGGTTCTGAAAGTCTGGAAAATTACAAATGTCACTCCATTCTTCATGAAGAAGCAGAAGAAAGGAAACTATAAGCTAGTTAGTCTCACCTCAGTGGTTAGGTAATTCTTGTCTGACAAATCTGTTGGAACTCTTTTCAGAAGTATCAAGCAGGATAGGCAAAGGAAACTCAGTTGATGTTGTGTACATGGATTTTCTGAAGGCCTTTGACAAGGTGCCACACATAGGTTGCTTAACAAGCTACGAGCCCATGGTATTACAGGAATCATTCTAGCATGGATAAAGCAGTGGCTGATTGGCAGGAGGCATAGAGTGGGAACAAAGGGAGCCTTTTCTTGCTGCCAGTGCCTAGTGGTGTTCCAGAAGGGTCTGTGTTGGGACTGATTCTTTTTACATTATATGTTAGTGATGCACCATCAATAACTCTCAGAGATGGGAGGTGAACGATAGGCTTTTATTAGCAGCAAAAGGGAGCACGGCATCTCGGAGACTGAGGGAGGAGCAGTGCCTCCAGTCGCCTTTATACAGGGGTCTGTGGGAGGAGCCACAGGAGCAGTCAGCAGAGGGGCATCTCCAGACAGGTGTACATAGTTTACCACATTCACCCTCCCCCCTTTGTTTTAAAAGAGAGTCCCCACGGGGCGAAGTTTCTTACAAGTATATTTACAGGTTAAGTCTATCAGGCGGTCGAGTCTGTCGCTGTGATTTACGTAGCACCGGTGGTGATGGCACTGGTGACGGTGGTTGTGCTGGCTCCGGCCTGACTGGAGGTGCCAGCCCATTAGGCGTCAGTGATCCCTCATGCGTGTGCGTGGCGCCCGGAATGGGAGTGTTGTGAGGAGTCTGTGTAGGGCTTGGTGTGCGCGATGTCTTGTGGGTATATAGATCGGTGGGTACGGGGTTCATAGTCACCGTGGAGTGTTCAGGGTAAGGGTCTGGTTCTCCTGCGGGCGCCAGGTCGCAGACGGAGACCGTGTCCTCCCGCCCATCAGGTAAGACCACGTAGGCATACTGGGGGTTCGCATGAAGTAGGTGAACCCTCTCGACCATCGGGGAGTATTTGTTGCTCCTCGCATGTTTCCGGAGCAGCACTGGCCCTGGGGACATCAGCCAAGCTGGTAGGGTGATCCCAGTGGCAGACTTCCTGGGAAAAGAAAAGAGTCGCTCATGAGGGGTGGCATTGATGGACGTGCATAACAGGGAGCGGATGGAGTGGAGTGCCTCGGGGAGGACCTCCTGCCAGCGAGAGACCGGCAATCCCTTTGACCTAAGGGCTAAGAGTGTGGCCTTCCACACAGTGACATTCTCCCTCTCCACCTGTCCATTCCCCTGGGGATTATAACTCGTGGTCCTACTAGTAGCAATACCCCTAGCCAGCAGGTACCGGCGCAGCTCGTCACTCATAAAGGAGGACCCTCTATTACTGTGGATATAGCAGGGATATCCGAACAGAGTGAAGAGCTGGCACAGAGCTTTTATGACGGACGTGGCAGTGGTATCAGGGCAGGGGGTGGCAAAGGGGAACCGCGAGTACTCATCGATTATGTTGAGAAAGTACATATTGCGGTCGGTGGAGGGAAGGGGGCCCTTAAAGTCGACACTCAGTCGTTCAAAGGGGCGGGTGGCCTTGATAAGTTGTGCCTTTTCAGGACGGTAGAAGTGCGGTTTGCACTCAGCGCAGACTTGACAGTCCCTGGTCATCGTCCTGATTTCCTCAAGGGAGTAAGGAAGGTTCCGGGCTTTCACGAAATGATAAAGTCGGGTGACCCCCGGGTGGCAAAGATCTGCATGGAGGGCGTATAGCCGGTCGAACTGCACGCTGGCACATGCTCCCTGGGATAGGGCATCAGGGGGCTCATTGAGCCTTCCAGGCCGATACAGGATGTCATAGTTGCTGACAGGAGTTGAACGATAGGCTTTTATTAGCAACAGAAGGGAGCACGGCATCTCGGAGACTGAGGGAGGAGCAGTGCCTCCAATTACCTTTATACAGGGGTCTGTGGGAGGAGCCACAGGAGCAGTCAGCAGGGGGGCGTGTCCAGACAGGTATACATATTTTACCACAGTTAGTAATTTGGATGATGAAATTGATGGCTTTGTTGGAAAGTTTGTAGATGAAGTGAAGATAGGTGAAGGGGCAGGTAGCTTTGAGGAAGCAGAAAGGCTACAGAAGGACTTATATTAGGAGAATGGGCAAAAAAATGGCAGATGGAATAGTGTCAGGAAGTGTACTGTCATGCATTTTGGTAAAAGAAATGAAATGGTTGACTATTTTCTAAATGGAAAAAAAATACAAAAATCTGAGGTGCAAAGGGACTTGTGAGTCCTTGAGCAGGATTCCGTAAAGGTTATTTGTGGGTTGAGTCTGTGGTGAGAAAGGAAAATGCAATGTTAGCATTCATTTCAAGAGGACTAGAATATAAAAGCAAGGATGTAATGTTGAAACTTTATAAAGCACTAGTGAGGCCTCACTTGGAGTATTGTGAGCAGGTTTGGGCCCCTTATCTTAGAAATGATGTGCTGAAACTGGAGAGGGTTCAATGGAGATTCACAGAAATGATTCCAAGATTGAATGGCTTGTCATATGAAGACTGTTTGATGGCTCTGGGCCTTTGTTCATTAGAATTCAGAAGAATGAGGGGTGACCTCATTGAAACCTATTGAATGGTGAAAGGCTTGATAGAGTGGTTGTGGAGAGGATGTTTCCTATGGTGGGAGCGTCTCAGACCAGGGGACACAGTCTCACAATAGAAGGGTGTCCTTTGAGAATGGAGATGAGGAGGAATTCCTTTAGCCAGAGAGTAGAGAACCTGTGGAATTTTTTTGCCACAAGGAGCTGTGGAGACCCAGTCCTTATGTATATTTAAGGCAGAAGTTGATAGATTCTTGATTAGTCAGGGCATGAAGGGATCTGTGGAGAAGGCAGAAGATTGGGGCTGATAGGAAAATTGGATCAGCCATGATGAAATGGCGGAGCAGACTCGATGGGCCAAATGGCCTAATTCTGCTCCTATATCTTATGGCCTGATGGTTCATTTATCAGGTTAGTTGGAAGTCACCCAACTTCTAAGTACTTCTGTGGAAGCTCTGATATATGCCAAGCAAGGTCATACTGTGGCTATCATTAGCACAACACACCAAGATACAAAGCAGTTTTGAGGTATTATTGCATACTGGAATTCAGCTGATGATTTTTGCATCATTGAGAACGCTTCAGTCCACTGGAGTTTTCCACTGCTCTCTCTTTGTGTCCTTTTTGCCCAGAAAAAAAGCTGACATATCTCTAATTCCCTATTTATAAGGGCTCATTTATTTTCCTAATTAAGTCATATGCTGCAAATTACTGATGTCTCCAGTGTCAGCATCAAACGTGCCCTGCCTGATGTTGGCAAGGCAGTTCTAGGCAATGATCTGTGGCTACAGTGTAATTGTAGTGTCTGGTTCACCCCAAAGAGCAGTTCCTTGCATGTTGTTTCTTTGCCCATGTTAACAAAAGAGGTTGTTCTGTATAAACTAAATGTAGATGAGGCCACCCTCAGGGTGGAGGACCTACACCTATTCTTTCTGGGTAGGCTTTGCTTCCGGTTTTAAAAAAATCCCTCTCCCTCCCGCCTTCTTTCATTCCTCAACTGGCCTTTCACCTCTTCTTACCTGCCTGTCACTTCCCCAGGGTCCTCTCCTCCTCCTTTTTCACCTATGGTCCACCACTCTCCTGTTCTGTCAGATTCCTTCTTCTCCAACCCTTGACCTTTCCCACCCACCTGGCTTCACCTATCACCTCCTAGCTAGCCTCCTACCGCTCCCCCCACTTCTTTATTCTGACGTTTCCCCCCTTCCTTCTCCGTTCCGAAGAAGGGTCTTGGTCTGAAACGTCGAATGTTTACTCATTTCCATAGGTGCTGCCTGACATGCTGAGTTCCTCCAGCATTTTCTGTGCGTTGCTTTGGATTTCCAGCATCTGCAGACTTTCCCATATTTAACATGTTGATGGTACTTCCTGCTAAGATCTTTGCTATCATAATTCATCCTATCCTCCTGCATCACCATACTGACTCCTGCTGACTGCACCCTCTCGTCCTCCCGCTCATACTGAGGACAAAAGGTGTGGTCACAAACTACTTCTCCCCACCCCATCCCTCCACACATGGTCTAGCAGCAACAGATGGAAGCTGGCATACAAATGGACATTCATTACGAGGTTACACCTTCAGTGCTGTCCAAATACCAAGAATCAGCAACTTCCCAGTCAGCTCTCAAGAAACAAGATCGTTGGTCTCTTTTTAAAAGGTGCAGCTTAAGGTTAAAGGGTAATGGGTTTGTGGTTTGGTTTATAGTGGATCTTCCTGCAGCTAAACATCAGGGATCCCAGTGCCTGTCTAATATCTGGGATTAGCTTTGTCATTATGGTCTGTTTTCTAGTGCTGGCATCAATAGCATTGTGTGGGTTTTGACATGAATTTCCTCAGCAGCACCTTTCCACCTTGTGTGAATGGCACCTTTCCAAATATGCACAACAACGTGAAAAACTCCAACGGTGTGTACAAGGGCACCCTATATAAAATTCCAAAGAAATGGCATTTTTTTATCACCCAAATAATAGGTGGCGTACAGCACAATTTTGCAGATGTTCTCCTCTTACACACATGCAAAGTGTTCTCTTTTAATCAGCACAGTAGGCCAGGCAACATCTATAGGGAGAAGCACTGTCGACATTTCGGGCCGAGACCCTTCGTCAGGACTCATTTCTTCAGTGTGGGCATCGCTGGCAGTGGCTTCGCAGTAGTGAATTTAAAGAACAAACACGAGGAAATCTGCAGATGCTGGAAATTCAAGCAACACACACAAAATGCTGGTGGAACGCAGCAGGCCAGGCAGCAACTATAGGGAGAAGCACTGTCGACGTTTCGGGCCGAGACCGTTCATCAGTTCCACCAGCATTTTGTGTCTGTTGTTGTTTGAATTTTCAGCATCTGCAGATTTCCTTGTGTTTGCTCTTTTAATCAGCAATAGCTGAGTTATTATCACTAACAAGCAATGCTTTCAAATTACATAGCATGGTACAGCAGGAAGTTGACACTTGTTCCTTCATTTCCATATTTTTAAAATTTGATTGTAATCACTTATTGAAATTTATTGACTGGTCAGTTTGGTTCCTCAATCATGGTAAAAGTCAAGTTATCAGGGCTGGGACAAAGGCCCTTCAACATTAACAAAATGGTTACACCTTATCACTACTTCTCTTATAATGTACTTCTCTCTTCATGAGCTTCTCATAGGTTGTTTCTGCTTTCGCAGTAAGCAAAATTATACATGAATGATTGTTTGTTCTGTGTAGTGGTCCCTCAAGACACAGCACAATATGTTTGAAAATATGGAAGGTGAATGTTAACACTTAATAGTCTTTAAGATGACAGAAAAGGCAAACCGAAAGGACTTTGTCACCTTAGAGTAGGGTTCCCAGCCTGGGGTACACAGACCCCTCGATTAATGGCAAGGCTTCATGGCATAAAAACAGTTGGGAACCCCTGCCCTAGAGTTTCTCCAGAAAAGGCTTTTTTGTTAATATTTTAAAGTTTATCATCTATAATCATCACTTTGGATTCTGGTTAATTGGGATGCATTTGGTCCAGTACATTTTGGACCAATTAAGTGGCTGTCCCAATTAGCTGAAGCTTCATGCAAATAGTTAGAACATAGAAACATAGAAAAACCTACAACACAATACAGGCCCTTCGGCCCACAATGCTGTGCCGAACATGTACTTACTTTAGAAATTATCTTGGGTTACCCATAGCCCTCTATTTTTCTAAGCTTCATATACCTATCCAGGAGCCTCTTAAAAGACCATATCGTATCCGCCTCCACCACCATCACCGGTAGCCCATTCCGTGCACTCACCACTCTCTATGTAAAAAACTTACCCCTGACATCCCCTCTGTACCTGCTTCTAAGCACCTTAAAACTATGCCCTCATGATAGCCATTTCAGCCCTGGGAAAAAGCCTCTGACTATCCACATGATCAATGCCTGTCATCATCTTATATACCTCTATCAGGTCACCTCTCATCCTCCGTCGCTCCAAGGAGAAAAGGCCAAGTTCACTCAACCTAATCCCATAAGGCATGCTCCCCAATCTAGGCAACATTCTTGTAAATCTCCTTTGCATCCTATTCTATTTCCACATCCTTCTTGTAGTGAGGTGACCAGAACTGAGCATGGTACTCCAAGTGGGGTCTGACCAGGGTCCTATATAGCTGCAACATTACTTTTTGGCTCCTAAACTCAATCCCACAATTGATGAAGGCCAATGCACCGTATGCCACCTTAACCACAGAGCCAACCTGCACAGCAGCTTTGAGTGTCCTGTGGACTCAGACCCCAAGATCCCTCTGATCCTCCACACTGCCAAGAGTCTTACCACTAATACTATATTCTGCCATCGTATTTGACCTACCAAAATGAACCACCTCACACTTATCTGGGTTGAACTCCATCTGCCACTTCTCAGCCCAGTTTTGCATCCTATCAATATCCCATTGTAACCTCTGACAGCCCTCCACACTATCCACAACACCCCCAACCTTTGTGTTATCAGCAAATTTACTAACCCATCCCTCCACTTCCTCATCCAGGTCATTATAAAAATCACGAAGAGTAGGGGTCCCAGAACAGATCCCTGAGGCAAACCACAGGTGACCAACCTCCATGCAGAATATGCCCCGTCTACAACCACTCTTTAAACGGTATATAAGAAAAGACAATCCACTGTTTAACTAAGTAACAAATTAGAACATTATCAATTCTACTACAGAACTATAAAACTGTGTACTAATTCCTAATAATTATTGACAGAGGAATTCAGGGTACATTGCCTATTCTTTTGATTGAATGTAAATGCACAAAATCAGTGTAGACACCAAGAATAGATAATAGACTGCCTTCATACAATGACGGTATCCTCCAAATCTTTTTCATTGTATCATTTTAGATTATTGTCAATATCTTCATAGTACTTAGCTTGTTTAAGTAGTGAGATCATTTCATTTTCACAACTGGTTGTTTCTGGCATCTCCAAGCCTGAATGCTTGGAACAGCAGTGAGCAAAAAGTTGAAAATTATCCTATTGCTTTCTCACCAACTATAGGTGACAAAACTCACTGCTTTTTTGAAAACAAACACACACAAGTGACACTGCTTGAAGACTGTTCCCTCTAAGCATGGTATGGTGCCTAATGGCCACACAAATGCACACATATCACACTAGTTAGAAACTATTCAACAATAATCTCCTGCCCCATTTAAGCAGCAGAGTGTCCCAAATAAACAAAGGGGTCTCAGCTTTCTTCACATTTTTTTTTCTTTTAAGAGTTGTCTCAAATAAGCAGCGTCCCTAATTAAATGATGGCCCAATTAACTGGAATCCACTGTATTTGAATTCTAATGTTGGGGCATGAGCTTATGAAGGCAGGTCTGTTTTGCTGAATAGAAATGATGCTGAAATAACATACTCCTACAACCCTAATGGTTTAAATTAGAACAAATTAATTTCCGTATCCAGAATGACAGATATGTATAAATGTTGCCTTGATCCAATAATCTAAGTACTCTAACAAATTGGCTTTGGGGCCAGTCTATTGTTTGTGTAAATAATGAATCATGCATATCATATCTAATCGATAGCAATAGAAGTATAATAAATTAGTATTTACTTTTATGTTCTTTGTTCTATCTCACTGAATGCAAACTGCATTCAGTCACCTCTGTAAGTTGTGCCTTTGGGATTTAATATTTTGAGAATGAGCAGCACTGAGGAAAATAAAATATGTGGACAAAAGCATAGGTTTTGAGTAGGTCCAGTGCTACATCCAGAACAGATATACGTAGATCTCAAACTATCATCATTTTAGATGTTGCTGCTTTTTAAGTATTTTTTTCTTTCTACTGAATAATATTCATATCCCACCACCAGGTTCAAGAACAATTACCACCCCTCAACCATCAGGCTCTTGAACAAAAGGGAATAGCTACACTCAGTTAAGGACTCTGTTATATTGTTATATTGATAGGTGTTATATTATTATTTCATGCTCATTATTTATTGCTATTTACTTATGTATATCTGCATTGGCACAATTTATTTACAGGTTACAGTACTTCCTTCTGCTGAGCATCCGAAGAGAGTATACAGGGTTATGTGAGAGCAATAAAGAATATTCTGGAGTTGTGTGTCCATAGATGCATAGATATAGTGATTGTATCAGTTGTAATGTGACTTGAGATGGGTCTCCAGTTGGCTCTGGGACAGGTTATGCAGCCCTTAATGGTGGGGTAAAGCCACAATGTGAGGGGACGCTAAACATAACATTATTCAACCATACATTTGGTTTGAGAAACAGTGAGGTGACTCGCCTGAATCTTGCAGTGCCAATAAGACCATAAAGCTATGTATGTCTTTTGAAGTGGATATGGTCCCTTGCCTAAAGTGGGAGCTTTGAGATCGAAGCATGTACTAATTGGAAGTCTAAAGTCAGCTGATTGACACTGGTAGCAATGGGTGTATTTTCTTTCATGCTCTATGTTGTGTCTTGCATTGGCAAATGACATATTGTACAGCTCCCTGCTTTGGCAACCATGTTCGTGCTTGTTCTAGTGGACATTCCATTATTGGGTGCAGCAGCAGCGGTAGGTCCTTAATATCTGAAACAAGTAAACAACGTCAGTCTGGGCTTCTGGTCAGGAGCCTGTGTGTCATTTTTCAGTCGGTGCTCTGTGGCACACTGACTGTTGCATTGGCACCAAGAGCAAATACGGTTTTATAGCAAACCCAAACTTCTGGTGATTGCAGCTGGATGAATTAATGATTAATTTCACAATCTGACACACTTCCATACTTCATGTGGCTTTATAGAATTGTATGTTTTCTTTTGTGTTGTCCCAGCCAACCTTGAAAATTTATACTAACAAGTTGAGGGTATAACAAAGGTTAAAATGTCCTGACATATAGCAATGCCATAATTGACTATTATGTTATAAATTAAATGCATTACATTCTAATGGAAACTACTGCATTTGGTGACTGCTATTACTAGTAACTCTATATGTGACCTGTGTCACTTAATACTTGTCATTTAGTTCCTGTTACCTTCCTGCATACTTTATTCCCCTTTAATCAAGGTGGTTAACAAATCCAACAATATTTGATCTTTGCAAACATCTCACAGAACTGAAATGGACCCTCAGCCATAACAAAAGATTTAAGAGAAATGCTTCAAGGTAACATGAGAAATTAAATTAACAAATTGGTAAATTAGATTATTACTCTCAGATGTACCTAGAAACAATAGGAAACATTATCATGCATGCTTATCATTAAAACAGTGCCTTGAGGCAGTACAAGGGAAAACAATGACAGAAAGCAGAATCCAGTGTTATAGTTACACAGAGACTGCAATGTAAGCAGATAATAAAGTGCAAGGACATGACAAGGTAGATTGTGAGGTCAAGAGTCCATTTTATCATACTAGGGGACAGCAGCAGAATCAGAATCAGGTTTAATATCACTGGCATATGTCATGAGATTTGCTAACTTTACGGCAGCAATACAATGAAATACATGATAAATAAATATAGAGGAAAAAAACTGAATTACAGTAGATATATATATATGTTTATTAAATAGTTAAGTTAAAATGCTCCATCTGCCAGAAAAATCGGGATCTCCCGGTGGCTACCCTTTACAATTCCACTTCCCATTCCCATTCCGACATGTCAGTCCATGGCCTTCCCTGCTGCCACAATGAGACCACAGTCAGGTTGGAGGAGCACCACCTTATAGTCCATCAAGGTAGCCTCCAACCTGAAGGCATGAACATTGATTTCTCGAACTTCTGGTAATTGTCCCCCTTCTTCACCATTCCCATTTCCCTCTCTCACCTTACCTGTCCATCACCTCCCTCCCAGTGCTCCTTCCGCTTACTTTCCTTTCATGGTCTTCTACCTCTTCTATCTGATTCCCTCTTCCCAAGCCCTTTATCTCAGAATCAAAATCAATCAGAATCAGGTTTATTATCACCAGTATGTGTCGTGAAATTTGTTAACTTAGTGGCAGCAGTTCAATGCAATACAATACATAATATAGAAGAAGAAAAAATAAATAAGTTACAGTAAATGTATATTGGAGATTAAAAATCATGCAAAAACAGAAATAACATATGTTGAAAAAGTGAGGTAGTGTTCATGTGTTCAATGTACATTTAGGAATCAGGTGGCAGAGGGGAAGAAGCTGTTTCTGAATCGCTGAGTGTGTGCTTTCAGGCTTTTGTACCTCCTACCTGATGGTAACAGTGTGAAAAGGGCATGCCCTGGGTGCTGGGGGTCCTTAATAATGGACGCTGCCTTTCTGAGACACTGCTCCCTGAAGACGTCCTGGGTACTTTGTAGGCTAATACCCAAGATGGAACTGAATAAATTTACAACCCTCTGCAGTTTCTTTCGGTGATCTCCTTCACCTATTAGCTTCCCAGCTGTTAACTTCATCCCCTGCTCCTCTCCCAGTTTTACCTATCACCTACCATCTTTGATTTCTTCCTCCCTTCCCCCCACCTTCTTGCTTCTTTCCAGACCTGATGAATGGTCTCAGCCTGAAACATCAACAGTTTGCTCTTTTCCAGAGGAGCTGCTTTGCCCTCTGAGTTCCTCCAACATTTTGTGTGTGTTGCTTGGATTTCTTTCATCTACAGATTTTCTCTTCTTTCTGTCCCACAGACAGCCACAATATCAAGAAGCACCATAGAACCTGTTCAAAGAAAATATCAAGCACCCAATAGGCAAAAAAAAAGAGCAAATTACTTTGTGATTTGATATTTTATATTCTGTGTTCATCGCTGAGGGAAAAACAAAACGTAATTGGAAGAGTCTAGGAATGTTCAGTTCAATTTAGTGCCCTTTCGTTCATTGACTGCAGGTTGCGGAGCCAGTCTGCCCTGGTCAAAATTGCACAAATTAGCAATAAAAAAAGGAGTAAGCAGAAAGCAGATACACATTATAACATGAGCCATAGAGTCCAATCCACAAACCACGTGGATTAAACCCTGCCCAAGACCCAAGAATCCGGAACCATCCTTTAGCAGAATTGGGTGACAGGGAAAGAGAGAAGGATCTAACACAAGTGCCTAGGTCCAGAAGCAGTGAGCAAGAGAAAGAGAGAGAGAGAGAGAGAGAGAGAGAGAGAGAGAGAGAGAGAGAGAGGTCATATGCAGTCAAGCAGCTCTGAACACACACTTGGCTTCCGCTTTTATCCTTGTTGATTTCAATCTTGCTTGACGCTTTAATCGGTGAGAAATGGAATCGATCGTGGGCTCATGGTCTACCTCCAGGCTGTACACTCCACCCGAAACCTCACTAAACTCCCTCTGAGACAGCAAAGCACCAGAACGCTCTATCAGTCTGAAAACACACTATCAAAATGTAAATCACCAGTTCCAATAGTGGCAGAATATATTTGAAAGAAGTAAAAGTAGTTTTGTGAACTGTCTGAAGGACGTCATCTTTAGTTGTGTTGTATGCTGGCGCCATCTTCTTCCACATTATATTCATTGTGACATTGAGCTGAGAGACAGCGAAGCTAGCTCCAGGTAAAGATAGCAGGGATAACTCCAGTGTAGTGCCCAAAACAGTCTCTGTGCTAATCCTGAGACTGCTTCACGAGTCATCACCATGGTAACCAAGTCTTTAAAAGGAACAAAGAGATGTCTCAAGCATCAGATTAAAGACAAGGATCTGCAAGGCATGATGTAAAAGATGTCGACAAGGTGATATAAAATGGAGGTAGAAAAGGCAGGAGGTCTTGGAATCTGGGCCAAAACGCAAACTGCTGGAGAAACTCAGTGGGTCAGGTAGCATCTACAGAGGCAAAGGAATGGTTGACAATTCAGGTCGAGACTTTGTACCAGGTGATGTCAGAAGTGAGTGACCTGAAGACTGTCCATTTTGAGTTGATCCTAATGCAATAACTGAACCTCTGTATTCTGGTGAAGGTATTGTACTTTATCTTTAAATGTGTATCAAATGCTGTGCTTTATACAATCAAGGCACTGAAGGACTTTATCTGTACATTAATCAGGCCCCACCTCCCTGAAAATCTTAAATCAATGAATATCTTTTTGTGTGGGTGATTTCATTGCTCCACCACAATCCTTGAGTTCATATAAGGAATCCATGACATCATAATGTTGGTGGTTACCATTCTCCCCTGTTCTCCTCCCCCCCTCTTGTTTTCCCTTATCTCTCTGAACTCTTTACCCCTTCTCTTTCTCTTTCCCTCCTTCCCAATCAGCCCATCACCCACAAATTTATCCCTCTATTTGTCCGCCTCCTTTCCTTCATTCCATGGTTCACCTATCAGATTATTTTTCATCCCTTTCCCTCTTCCACCTTTCCCCTCCCAGCTCCTCGTACCATGCCCAAATCCTCCCTCCTCGCACTTACCTACCTTCCCTTCTCACCTATCATCTGCCAGCTCATGCTCCTTGTCCTCTCACCACCCATTTATTCTAGCTTCTGCTTTTTCTCTTTCCAGTCCTGATGAAGGGTCTTGGCCCAAAACATTAACTGTTCATTCCCTTCCTGACCTGCTGAGTTCCTTCAGCATTTACTGTGTGTTGCTCCATTGCAGCATCCACCATCTTTCTTGTGTCTCCTAGTCAATGCCATATCAGTGCTTTGATCACTGTCTTGAATTAAGTTCAAATGTCTAGTGCTGTTATGTTCACAAAATTCATAAAATGATCACTCGTTAAATTTGTTGTCAACTATCAATAAAACTAAATTGTTTTTTTTAATCCATGTACTCTATATCAATTCAAATCAAATGATTGCAGGGCCTTTGACTGACTGTTCAATAAAGTAGCTGTTGATTTATATTGTAGCGTTTCCATTCCTACAAATGGAACGAGTTATACAATGAAGGGCAGTATAACTATTAAAATGCAGGGCAAAACAAGCAGTCACTATGACAGATATGTTTTCAAAACAATGATTATTATGTTAGCAAATTAATTGGGGGAATAAATCAACAGTAAGGAAAAATAAAAATGACAAAAATATCAAAGTAAGTAACAAAACTGGCAATAATTATAACTGAAACATTCATAAGTGGATGTGCAAAGAGGTTTCAAGGTATAAACATTCACCAGACTCAGCGGATTAATCAGCCTTTAATATATGCCGTAGAGTCATTTGGTAGAAAGTTTATATAATGATGATTGGTATACAGCCAGGAAGCAGAGACCTCGATAGTCCCCAGAATGGGAACCAATCCTGAGCAGGTAGCAATAGGTGAGGCATGGGCAAGTAAATCCATTGCTGGAGGCAGTCTGCACATCCACTTCAGAAACGGATATCATAGGACCATCAGAGGATCTGGGATTTCGTGATGGTTCCTCCATATTCTGGTGGTCAAACCAAGCACAAAAAGCATTGCGCTCATCTGGAAGCGAAGCCTTGCTGTCTCCCATGTCACTTGATTTAACTTCATAAGAGGTGATGACGTTCAAGCCCTGCCACAACTGTCAAACATTCCTCATTGATTCAAGTTTGGTCCGGAATTTCCACTTGACTCATAAAACAGCTTTCTGGAGATCGTACCTAGACCTCTTGCAACTTTCTTAGTCTCCAGACTTTGATATTTGATCTGGCCCTCAGCAGGTTTCAGATCTCTTGGTTCATCTAGGGCTTCTGATTGGGTAAGACTCTGAATGATTTAGTGGGGACACTGTCATCTAATTTTTAATGAAGTCTGTTACAACTCTGGTATAATAATTCAGATCCCTAGATGAATGCTTTTACAAGGCCAGCCCACAGACTCAAAGCAATCACATGTTGTATTGGAGGGATAGGAAGGTCAGCAGAGGGGTGGCGTGGCTCTGCTGGTCAAGAATAGCATCAAATCTGTTGAATGGTGTGACATAGGATTGGAAGATGTTGAATCCTTGTGGGTTGAGTTAAGAAACTGCAAGGGTAAAAGGACCTTGATAGCAATTACATACAGGCCTCCCAACAGTGGCTGGGATGTGGACCACAGATTACAACAGGAAATAGAAAAGGCGGGTCAAAAGGGCAATGATTATCATGGGAGATTTCAAAATGCAGGTTGATTGAGAAAATCAGGTTGGAAATAGATCTCAAGAGAGTGAGTTTGCTGAATGCGTATGAGATGGCTTTATAGAGCAGTTTGTTGTTGAGCCTACTAGGGGATCAGCTATACTGGATTGGGTGTTGTGTAATGAACCAGAGGTGATTAGGGACCTTAAGGTAAAAGAACAAGAAGTCAGTGGTCATGATATGATTGTGTTCAACTTGAAATTTGATAGGAAGAAAGTAAAGTCTGGCATAGCAGTATTTCAGTGGAGTAAAGTATGAGAGAGGAGTCAGCCAAAGTAAATTGGAAAGAGATGCTGGCAGGGATGACAGCAGAGCAGCAATGGCTTGAGTTTCTGGGAAAAATGAGGAAGGTGCAAGATAAATGTATTCCAGAAATGAAGAAATACTTAAATGGTAAAATAGTACAACTGTGGCTGACTAGGGAAGTCAAAGTTAATGTAAAAGCAAAAGAGAAGCCATACAACAAAGCAAAAACTAGTGGGAAGATAGGGGATTGGGAAGTTTTTAAAACGCTACAGAGAGCAATTAAAAATCATTAGGAAGGAAAAGATGAAATATGAAAGCAAGCTAACAAACAATATCGAAGTAGATAGTAAAACCTTTTTCAAATATGTAAAAAATAAAAGAGATGATAGTGGATATAGGACTGCTAGAAAATGAGGCAAGAGAAATAATAACGGGGGACAAGGAGATGGCAGATGAATCATATGAGTATTTTGCAATAGTCTTCACTGTGAAAGACACGAGCAGTGTGCCAAATGTTGAAGGGTGTGAGGAAAGAAAAGTGAGGGCAGTTACTATTACAAGGGAGAAGGTTCTCTAAAAGCAGAAAGACCGAAGGGTACATAAGTCAACCAGGCCAGATGAACTGCACCTTAAGGTTCTGAAAGAAGTAACATAGAGAATGTGGAGGCACTGGTAATAATATTACTAGTGATATTACAGAGGATTGGAAAATTGAAAATGTCACTCCACTCTTTCAGAAAGGAAATCATAGACAAGTTAACCTGACCTCAGTGGTTGGGAAGATGTTGGTGTCGATTGTTAAGGATAAGGTTAAGAAGTACTCAGTGACACATGACAAGATAGGACAAAGTCAGCATGGTTTCCTTAAAGGAAAATCCTGCCTGATGAATCTGTTGGAATTCTTTGAGGAGATTACACATGGGATAGATAAAGGGGATGTAGTGGATGTTGTATATTTGGACTTTCAGAAGGACTTTGTCAAGGTGACATACATGGGGCTGTTTTCTAAGATATGAGCCCATGGCATTACAGGAAAGTTACTAACATGGTTAGGGCATTGGCTGTTTGGTAGGAGGGAGCGAGAGGTAATAAAAGGATCCTTTTCTGGTTGGCTACCAGTGACTAGTGGTGTTCCACAGGGGTTGGTTTTGGGACCGCTTCTTTTTATGTTGAATATCAGTGATTTAGATGAAGTTTGCAGATAATACAAAGATTGGTGGAGGGTCAGGTAGTGTTGAAAATGTGCCATCTTAGACCTGCTCCTGTGCAATGAGACGGGTAAAATTAATGATCCTGTATTTAGGGATTCCCTTGGAAGGAGTGATCACAGTATGACTAAGTTTCTCGTACAAATGGTGGGTGCCATAGTTTGATTGAAAATCACTGTTTTATGCCTAAACAATGGAGACTACAATGGGATGAGGCTAGTGTAGACTGGGAACACAGGCTATATGGTGGGATGGTTGAGGAACAGTGGAAGACTTTCAAAGAGATTTTTCATGGTGCTCAACAAAAGTACATTCCAGTTAAAAGCAAGGACAGTAAGGGTGGGGAGAGCCAGCCTTGGATAACTAAGGAAATAAAAGAAGGCATCAAACTAAAAGCTCACATGTACACAGTTGCCGAGAGTAGTGGGAAACTGGAAGATCGGGAAAACTTTAAAAAGTAACAAAGAACCACTAAGTGGCAATAAAGAAAGGGAAGATAGATTATGAAAATAAACTAACACAAAATATAAAAACAGATAGTAAATGTTTTTCTAATTATAAAAAGCGGAAAGAGGTGGCAAAAGTGAATGTAGGTCCCACGGAGGATGAGAAGGGGGAATTGATATTGGATAATGAGGAAATGACGTGGGCTTTGAATGACTATTTTGTGTTAGTCTTCATGGCAGAGGACACGCCTAACATGCCAAAGAGAGATGTTATGGATGTGATCGGCATTGAGGACCTCAATCCAATAGCTAACACGAAAGAGGTAGGGTTGAACAAACTTGTGGGCTGAAAATAGGTAAGTCCCCTGGTCCTGATAGAATGCATCCTAGGGTACTGGAAGAAATGGCAGAAGTTACAGTAGAAGCTTTAGTGAAATTTTACCAAAATTCTCTGGACTCTGGGGCAGGTCCCGGCGGGTTGGAAGATGTTGAATGTCACGCCACTATTCAAAAAAGGATGTAGGCTAAAGGCAGGTAACTATAGGCCAGTTAGATTAACATCTATAGTTTGGAAAATGCTTGAAGCTATCATTAAAGAAGAAATAGCTAGGCATCTGGGAAGAAATTGATTCATTAGGCAGACAGAGCATGGATCCTGTTTGACAAACTTACTGGAGTGCTTTGAGAATATAATGAACACAGTGGATAGAGGAGAACAGATGGACGTTATTTACTTGGATTTCCAGAAGGCATTCAATAAGGGGGCATATAAAAGACTTATCCATAAGATAAAGATGCATAAAGTTCGGGGTGCTGTACTAGTATTGGTTGACTAATAGAAAGCAGAGAGTTGGAATACATGGGTGTTACTCTGGTTGGCAATCAGTGGTGAGTATTGTGCCGCAGGTGTCGGTGCTGGGCCTGCAACTATTCAGGATGTACATTAACGATATGGAAGAGGGGAATGAGTATAGTATCTCTGTTTGCTGATGATACTAAATTGAGTGGAAAAGCAAATAATGCAGAAGATACAGAGAGTCTGCAGAGAGATATAGATAGGTTAAGTGAATGGGCAAGGGTCTGGCAGATGGAATACAATGTTGGCAAATGCGAGGTCACTCACTTTGGAAGGACTCTGGTAAAACAATGCAGCTTGCTGCTGTGCAGAGGGATTTGGGAGTGCTTGTGCATGAATCACAAAATGTTGGTTTGCAGGTGCAGCAGGTTATCAAGAAGGCAAATGGGATGTTGGCCTTCACTGCTAGAGAGATTCAATTTAAGGGCAGGGAGGCTATGCTGCAATGTACAGAGTGGGACTGCACCTGGAGTACTGAGTGCAGTTCTGGTCTCCTTACTTGAGGAAGGATATACTGGCATTAGAGGCGGTGCAGAGGAGGTTCACTAGGTTGATTCTAGAGATGAGGGGGTTAGACTATGAGGAGAGATTGAGTCACCTGGGACTCTTCTCACTGGAATTCAGAAGAATGAGAGGAGATCTTATAGAAACATATAAAATGATGAAAGGGATAGGTAAGATGGAGGAAGGAAAGTTGTTTCCACTGATAGGTGAGACTAGAACTAGATGACATAGCCTCAAGATTCAGGGGGGTAGATTGAGCACAGAGATTAAGAGAAACTGCTTTTCCCAGAGGGTGGTGAATCTGTGGAATTCTCTGCCCAGTGAAGCAGTGGAGGCTCAGTAAATATATTTAAGACGAGGTTGGATAAATTTTTGCATAGTAAGGGAATTAAGGGTTATGGGGAAACGGCAGGTAGGTGGAGATGAGTTCATGGCCAGATCAGCCATGATCTTACTGAATGGCAGAGCAGGCTCGATGGGCCAGATTGCCTACTCCTGCTCCTATTTTTTATGTTCTTATGTTCAGCCTGGCTTGGAGTCTGCTCCCCACCCACCTCGATTTTGGCCATGGCAATGAACCTTCATAAAGGAGCCATGCCTGTCTGGTCATTCAGTTGATTGTGAGATATGAAGATCATTGAGTTAATTTAAATGTCCACTGCTTAGAGGGAAGTTACTTGCTGCAGCTTGCAGTGAAAGTAATTCAAAAAAGTTACATTTAAAAGAATTTTTGGAACATTTTTCTGCAGCCCACAGAATGTCGCTGATGATTATCAGTGCTATCTTGTACCAGATATCTATTTTTTAATCTAATATCAGATTTCCTTTAGGTATCAATACTGATTTTCTCCATCACGTGAATATTTTCAAGGTGTTCATGAATTCAGTTAAGGACTCAAATGATTCCCAGACAGATTTCATGCTAAACAATCCATGCCACTTCATAACCCTTCTAAAAGCAGAAGATGTGGAAGTTTCCAATCTAAAGTAATAGTCCTGAAATTGAGAGGATGTTTGAAAGGTAGGTGCCTCGTCTTTTAAAACCCTGGCAAAGACATCGTCTGATCCTGGAGATTAATCATACCTTGTCATCATTTCTTTATTACTCGAAATGAGATCTCTTTAGTTCTGGTGATTCACTATTCAGGTCCTACATGCTGCACAGCAGTTCCCCATTTCAGTATCTTCACTTCTCAGTTTCCAGTTTTCAAGGGGCTCAGATTGCTCCTAACTCTCCTCTTTTTACAGTAGCTTTTACTTGCGCTGGTTTTGAAAGTACATCCTACAGACTCCTCCTGCCAATCATATATTTGCTTTGTGATGTTTCAACTTATCATGCAATCACTTCATCATCTTCTATCTCTTGTGGTCTGCAGGACTGCACCAATACTTGCATTCATATGTAGTTTTCATTTCTATTTTCCGTCATCACTTGCCTCCTTGGGCATCCACGATTGTAAATTTTTAGCAAGTAAAATTCTAACTCCTTGTAGAATATTAACTGGCCTGTATCACATTTGTTTTGAACGCCTCCCATATATCTTCTGTAGTTTTATCAATTAAAGTATGTGCTTGGTTTACTTGACAGATATTGCCTCATGGCAAAAAAATTAATCTTATCAAAATCTAAAATCTTCCGGGCTGTTTTATCTTTCCTCGTTTCAAGTTCTACATTGGGCATGATCAAATTCATTTTACTATGTAACTGTCCATGCACTTTTACATAGTTAAATAAGCCTAGTACAATACTAATTGCTAATATATATATGATTTGACATATTATTGATACTAATTCTAGTTGATTACCTTTTTTACGTATTTGTAATAGCATTTCAGAAAACTGAACAGAACACCCTGAAACAACTCACTGTCGTTGGGGTAATGTGATTATCCCACTCATTTAAACTTACAATTTCCCACTATTTTTGGTGGGAAGTGCAGTAATGCATTTATTTGCATTAGTACTTCACAGCTGCTAACATCGGCTTGTCAAACAGAGCAAGTGAGTCAGTAAATAAAAGAGGAGATAAAACAAAAATGTAAACACCTTAAACTGGGTGATGTCTCCAACTGCACCTTCATTTAACAAGTACTTATGATGTTTCTTCTCGAGGTATTTAAGAGCAGCTGATGTTGTGAATATCCTCCATTTCTGGTCAGCACTTTCGGTGTCAGATACAGAAGAACTTAGACAGATTAGGAGAACGGGCAAAGAAATGGCAGATGGAATATAGTGTCAGGAAGTGTATGGTCATGCGCTTTGGTAGAAGAAATGAAAGGGATTTAGGAATCCTTGTGCAGGATTCCTTAAACGTTAATTTGCAGGTTGATGTGAGGAAGGCATGTGCAATGTTAGTGTTCGTTTCAAGAGGACTAGAATATAAAAGTGAGGATGTAATGTTGAAACTTTATAAAGCACTGGTGAGGCCTGACTTGGAGTATTTTGAACAGGTTTGGGCCCGTTAACTTAGAAAAGTTGTGCTGAAACTGGAGATTGTTCAAAGGAGGTTCATGAAAATTATTCTATGATTGAATGGCTTCTCATATGAAAAGTGATGGCTCTGGGCCTGTATTCACTAGAATTCAGAAGAATGAGGGGTGACCTCATTGAAACCTATTGAATAATGAAAGGCCTCAATAGATTGGATGTGGAGAGGATGTTTCCTTTGCTGGGAGAGTCTAAGACCAGAGGACACAGACTCAGAATAGAGCAGCATCCTTTTAGAATGGAGAAGAGGAAGAATTGCTTTAGGCAGGGAGTGGTGAATCTGTGGAATTCTTTGCCTCAGGCAACTGTGGAGGCCAAGTCTCTGGCTACATCCATACTATGCTGGATAAATCCATAACCAAAGCTTTTTGTCTTCATTTTTACCCTCTGTCCACACTGTTACGAAGGATGAACAACTCTGATGGGCAGAAGGGTGCAGAGTGGCCCATGCCCCCCCCCCCCCTTTTTGGAGAATTGAAAATCGCTACTAATTCGATGCTGCTAACAAGGAAGTAAGAGAGACAAAAGGAAATCTGCCAGGGCAGTTGTTATTGATAACAGCTCATGAAAGAGAATGAGAGAGAGAGAGAGACACAGCTAAAAGGTACACAAGGTGGAACGCCTCCTACTGACAAAAGAGGAGGAAGGATTGTTTACTTGGTACTGTTCTATTCATTGAAATCCCTCAGGGGACAGCCAGAGTGGGCTGGTTTGATGGGTTAGGTCATTCAAACCTGATTGACACCTGAGACCCCGTGAGTGGGGATAAAATTGAGGTCTGGGGTGACACCCCTCAGACGCACCAGGAGAAACGCTAGTGAGCAGCAGAAACCCACGAGACAGTGTGGGACATCGGAGACCGAACGAAGGGTCGGTAAATTTTAACTCACAGTGTTTATAGCGAGACCGGTGGGGGCTTGTGTGTGTGTCCACCCTTGCCTGGGTGATGAGTCCACCACGGAAGAACGGTCTAACTAAAGGATGGAGGGGTCACACTTGAATGGCCACAACAACGACACATCGATGGATCGAAATCATAAAGGAAGGTTGGCAAAGACCATAGCTGTTACTGTTTGCGCGCTCTCTTTCGCTAGTCTCTCTCTCTTTCCAACAATTGCAACACATCGACCAACAACTACCGCAGCCTGCATGAACTGAACTGAACTTTATATTTCCATCTGACAATTCATTATCCCCTAGACAACGATAGAGCTTGTTTTATTATTGATTATTATTATACCCACACTTTTAGGTTTAGTATTGCTAATGTGTATTATCTGTTTATTTGCATTGATATTGATTTATATATTTTTACTAATAAACACTGTTGAAAATAGTACCACCAGACTCCAACGGACACTTCTATCTTTGCTGGTAAGACACCCAGTTACGGGGTACGTAACAACACTAAAACGGTGTTTTTGTCCCCTGAAACCGGAGCTTTTCAGAAACTCTTTCCAGGGTGGGTATTTTTGAAAACACTGCTCAGGCAGTTCAGTGTGGACGGGGTAACCGGAGAAATCTGAAAATGCTATCAGACGGCAGCACGCTATTTCATTGTTTTCTTGAACGCAACCTAACCATTTCAGAGCAGATGGCAAAGAGACTGAAGCCAGAAGAGTTAGAAATGTACTCACCAAATACTTTGACCCATAACTTCCTGAATAAATAAGTATATGGTACTCTCTTTGCCGTTTTCTGTCCTTGCTCATATGAAGGTGGTTTACCTATTTATGCAAGTACATCTCTGACAATAGATGTGTAACAGCCTAATGTAACATTGTATGGAAATACAAGATAATACTGATGCAGACATGTTTTATACATTTAACAAGGTGCTTTATTAATGCAACAGAGTTAGTCAGTTTTTCAGTGTTCGTCGTCAGTCAGGTCAATCTGTCCGTGAAGTCCCTGTCGGTTGCCACCGTACACTCCAGTATTTGTTTTTTTTAGTTTTAAGTTCTCCTGCGCAAGAGCCAACAGCTGTCCGTCGTTTAAGTTTTTCTAGTCTGTAACGACACAAACATGCACTTTTACGGCAAGATTCGACACCAAACATGTCACTTGTTTTCGGTAGATGTGTCCTGCGCATGCGCAGGAGGAGGAGATTCGCCGAAATCTCAGCTTCAATGTGGATAGAGATATTTTCAAAAACACACAGTGTGGACGCCTATTGTTTTTACGTGAAACCAGCGTTTTCAAAATTATCCGGTCTAGTGTGGATGTAGCCTCTATGTATATTTAAGGCAGAGGTTGATAGATTCTTCATTGTTCAGGGCATGAAGGGATGCGGGGAAAAGGCAGGAGATTGGGGCTGTGAGGAATATTGGATCAGTCATGATGAAATGGCGGAGCGGACTTGATGGGCCCAGTGGCCTAATTCTGCTCCTATATCTTATTAGTCTTATACCTTGAGATGTTAAAAGTAGCATGATCTAATAAAGTAAGCCCCAAGCTTCCATGTGTGTAACCCATCATATGCAGGATTCATGAGTATCCTTACTTTAATAGACTTTCTTATAAAGATTGATTTTGCAATGACCCTTCAAGACATTCATGTGACAGTTTACTGGTTGAAAAGGTGCCTTTCTTGATATGGAACTACATTCAAATTAGTATAAAATAAACTAGTGTAGTCATCGTTACAGAAAAACAGATTCTGATATTTACATGTAGAGTCAGACAGCTAATTTTACATTGGAACTTTACTTTAGTACCAGAGTTTATGCCATTTTCTGTCAAGCACCATAAAATGGGAATCCAACAGTGCCTGCCAAAGCTAATGAGAAGTGCGCATTTTTATCCAGCATTGAAAATTCTGATGTCTCTATCTGCTTGTTGGTTGTTATAGCCGGGGGTAGTAGTGGGGATCAGCTCCCACTACCTATAAAGTGCTCCAAGTGGTGTGCATCGTTACAAGCCTCTGACAACCAAGTCCAACTCTTTGCCTTCACATGTGGCTTAGTGACTAGGCCCGGCAGAACTGTTTCTGCCAACAAGAGAAGTGGTAAAGGCAGACCACTGGCACCTCCAAACCAATTGCTTCGGGCAGATGGGGCTCATCAGCCTTGGACAGCAGCCAACCTAGGAGAAGGAAAACTCTGCTTTTAAGCCTCTGCTGCCTTGTGGTCATACCCACCCATGGGAAAGGCTTCAGGAGTAAACCCCAAGGAAGAAATTTGGAGCCAGGGTCCCTAAGGCAGTTTGATGTTGTTTACAACTTTATTCTGGCAACCTCTACAATGACACTGGTGCCAAGCTGTATCGGTGCTTGCCCTTCCCTTGGACTACATCAATGGCATTGAGAGGGGGAACAGGCTACATGGGCAACAGCCAGTTCTTCAAATCTACCCAGCCAGGCTTGCAACCTGGAGAAGATACAGTCCACTAGAGGCGCAAACCCATGATCCCCTGGGATCGATGGCTGCCTACTACTATCTGTATGTAAGCCACAAGTAAATACACTGCCTCTTCTAAAGGTTTGGCTTTAAAATTGTTGTTCTCCCTTTAAATGGTCATAAATATATTGGTTATCACATACCTTGAATCTGCAGCTTTCCACAACTAATAATTTATGTAATGGGATTTGCTGGAAGACATAATTAGGCCCCAAGCCAAAACCCCCTGCTGGACTCTGCACGGGTAATACATTAATGCTTTGCTACAATTTGCAGATGTAACCCTCAGGTTCAGCTGGCAGCATTAGTCTGGGGAAGACAGTCTCTAGCCCTGCCAAGCATGTGAAATCTGAGGTGTAAAACCTCTTGTTTGTGTGGATGCTGCGTGACGTGTTCTCCTGTTACAAGTCAGTACCACGAAACAACAGACAGTACACTATATGCAATCGAATGACTTAGCTTTATAATTCTTCATTTGACTAGAGGATTAGTAAAGAAAAGGGCCCAATTTAATTAAACAGTCTAATGTGCACGTTGGAGCTCACAGTTCCCCGTCTGTTAGCCCAACATATTAATGTAGTCACAAAGAGGGCAAGGCAGTGGCTATACTTTATCAGGAGTTTGAAGAGTTTTGGCATGTCAACAAATACACTCAAAAGCTTCTATAGTTGTACTGTGGAGAGCATTCTGACAGGCTGCATCACTCTCTGGTATGGAGGGGCTACTGCACAGGACAGAGGAAGCTGCAGACAGTTGTAAATCTAGTCAGCTCCATCTTGGGTACTAGCCTACAAAGTACCCAGGACACCTTTAGGGAGCGGTGTCCTCAGAAAGGCAACATCCATTATTAAGGACCTCCAGCACCCAGGGCATGCCCTTTTCTCACTGTTACTATTAGGTAGGAGGTACAGAAGCCTGAAGGCACACACTCAGCGATTCAGGAACAGCTTCTTCCCCTCTGCCATCCGATTCCTAAATGTTTATTTATTATGTTTTATTTTATTTATTTTTTTCTCTCTCTGCTAGATGATGTATTGCATTGAACTGCTACTGCCAAGTTAACAAATCTCATGTCACATGCCGGTGATAATAAACCTGATTCTGATTCTCTATTGATTTCCCAGGAGTCGTCGACTCCTGGCCCCACTCCAAGTCCCCTCTGTCCTGCAGTCTACAATCTCTCCATTCTGACATCTTCACTCTCCATCTTCCGCCAAACAAAAGATCTTGAACAACTCACTCTCAGGCACATAACAAGAAAAAACACTCCCTCATTGGATGGCGCACATTCCAAAGCCCCCGTTATCTCTAGCCATAACCCAAACACTGCTGCTACAGAATAAGCATTACATTAGCAGTGAAACCTTTCCCAGGGCGTTACACAGATATTACTGAAAATGTGACTTATAGTAAATATACCCAGCAGTTGTGGGGTTAAAACACACATAACACAGTGCTTGTGATTACTCAAGCCAGTATCATCAACAGTTCAATCTTTATACAATGCTGTGCAAAAGTCTTAAGCACATACATATAGCTGGTGTGCCTAAGAATTTTGCAGAGTGCTGTAAGCTGTTTGATATATCACTTCTAGCATGGGTGAATTTCGATTTGATTTGATGTACACGGTGGAAAGACATTCATCATCATCCTCTTTTTATTTGTGTTTGAAACAGCAATATGTGTGTCTTAAATTTTTGTTAATATTGATAAACATTTAGTAGATACAGTACTGTGCAAAAGTCTTAGGAATTCTAGCTATACATTTGTGCCTAAGAGTTTTGCATATCTGTATACCAGCAAGTTTCATATATCCTCTCATATATACAATCTGAACTCTGAAAATTCAAAATGTATTTTTAGTTCCAATAAAACGGTGTTGATGTTGAAAGAGGAATTGAATGAGTAAAATTGCCAAGCAATGGAATTAGAACTAATAAGAAGGCCTTTCAAAGAGCTGGCATGAGCAACATGGGCCAAATAACCTTTTGCTCTACTTCATGAACTTAAGATTAATTAATAGGAAAATCAGACCATGCCTAACCCACAAAATAATATGTAAGCAAAATTGTTTAAAAAAAACCTCTTTCTTTCTGAAAGTCATTCTGCCTCTCTTATAAGTTGTCAAGTTACAACTCAGCAACAAACAAGATACATTCTGGCTCTCTATTTCTCAGCCAAAAGCTTGCCAAATGTATGGTGGTACAGTACTGCTTCCGTGACTAGACTCTATCTGTTGGATAAATGTGCAATGAGATGTTACTTTCAAAATGAACCCTACAGTTCAAATAGTTGTTGTCTGGTGTAAAACAAATTCGAAAATAGAATTTGTGAAGATCCGTGTTCATGGTATTCATGTTTGTGTAGAATTTGGCACAAGTAATCACGCTAGATATTTCCTTCCTGAAGTAATCATACCTTATGCATTGGTGCACACAACACATTATTCACATAGGACTAAAGTCTTTGTTTTCTCTTTTTCTAAAGAGAACTACAAATCATCAATAATCTTGACAGCTCCCTGTAGTGGTTTAGCTATGGTCAATTCTAGATGAAGTATATATTCAATGTCAAGAAAATATTATTCAGTGAATTCAACCTTAGAACTTTGCTCAAATTTTTCTGGATTCTTCATTTCCTGCCCAGCTAATGACAACTACCATCCCCATTTCAAGCCAGCCATAACAAATAAAATTAAGGTTATTTTAATGAAAAGTGGATGTGATTCCTGTGTAATACAATACTGCAGAATACAGTTCAGAACAGTTAATTTCTTCTCACTTTATTATCAACATTAACTTTTGCCTTTCACTTAAACATACAAATCATTGCGTCACTTCCATCTGATAGGGGTTTTAAGCTTTGTTTGCATGAGACACACTTTGTTTTTGCAGAGCAGCTGATTTTTCCAAACTACTCCCAAAAGAATTACGAAGTAACTAGTTGGGGAATTATGAAATAACTAGTAAGTAGGTCAAAGGCTATTGTTATAAATGCTTGGGATTTGTTAAGTTTTAATGTTATCTTTTCATGTACTCTGTCCGGTTTAGTTGAATTTTGTTAAGTTCCTAGTGAAAATTAAGTAATCACTGAATTCCATTAACATAATAACTAATCTAATTGCTTTAACATGCAAAAATTCTCAATGATGAGCTTCTATTATGTATCAATAAAATATCTATAGTTTAAAAAACTTAAAGATATGAGCCTATAAAATTCAAAGATAAAGGCAAATTGCTGATACCAGACATCCCTGTTATTTTTATTAAACCTATTGAAGTCACTGTAAAGGAAACCTGTTCAATTCTTACAGATACCCTAATTGTGTTTAAATTCTGAAATTACGGCAGAAAGCCTGCTTGGCTGAATATCATTCCTTTTCTATGCTACATTTCAACAAATCAAAACAGGCAATTGGCTTAAAGATGATAACTTTGAAACAGTCATTCATCTGGGAAAATGAATGATACTGCCTGAGATTTCTAGCATGATCTCCATCGCAATGAAAAACAACGCATTCGCAGAAAAACCCTCTGCAGAATTTGTGTCTCTTTAATAATTAGTATTTGTTTAATATTGTAAAGCAATGAATATTTTGAAATCACTCGCACCAGCCCACCCGCCATCAAGGGCAGGTGTATGTACAAAATTGTGTCAGAAAATGTCCAGCAATATCATGAACTGTCCCACCCACCCTGTTCATGGACTGTTTGACTCACTCACCTTACATACAGACACTCCTCTACCTAGTGTCACTTTATGTACATACAATCAAACCATGTTGATAAGGAATCTTATCTGCAGTGGATCCTGGTTGATTGGTTCATTGGTTAATCGGGATAGCCACTTATTTGGCACAATTCTTAAAGATCAAAAATTAATCAAGAAAATTACTAGGAATCTCTTTGATAATTTGGGGAACTATTCTGCTTAATTGGAGCAGGAGACTGTTACTGAACAGGTTCTAACCAGTGTCAGTCGCGCATATTTATAGGGCCAAATGTGAACATTCTTTAAATAACAACATTTGCATGTATTTGTGTTCAAAAGCAGTGATCTTTGTTACTGATAGTTTGTCAGAAAGAGGCAGTAAGACAATTCAGAACTGTTCTGTTCACTGCAGTTTCATGCATTCAGGCTTGGCGATGCCAAAAATGGCTGGGAGTGAATATGAAATGATTTCGTTACTTCAACAAGTGAGAAACTACAAAGTATATGAAAGTATTGACAATAATCTTGAATGTTACATTGAAAATGAAGATTTAGAGGATGCAATTATCAATAGCATTGTATAAAAGCTGTCCAATTATATGCATTAGGTGTCTGTGATGATTTTGTTCATAGCATTCACTGGATGAATTCCCTCACTGATATGTAATAGGAACTAATACACAGTTTTATTGGTAGTGTTCCAATTTGATCAGTATTTCATTTAAATACATAATTTGTTCGTCAGCTTGTCTTTTTTTTTATACCTTTTTAACTACTTCTGTGAAACTTTGGCCAATTGGGGCTGCCACTTAATTGGCCCAAAACATATTGGTCCTGATGTGTCCCAATTATCCAGAATCCTTTTCAATTACTGTATATGTATTGTGTTTTTTATCTTTATGTAATTTGTTGTGCTGCATCAGATCCGGAGAAACAATTATTGTGTTCTCCTTGACTGGAAATGTCATTAAACAATCTTGAAACTTGGATGTTGAAATTTGGGATTCTGTTACAAACTTTCCAAAAATGGTAAGGGATGTAAAAAAATAAATCCAAACAAGTTAGCTTATCAAATATGTAAAAACAACAGTTGTAATTTGCTTGTAATTATTTCTTATATAAGGAAACAGTTATTGACTTTTTACTTACTTCTCGTTTGGTGTCACTTGGAAAAGGGTTATTGACAAACCTTAGCCTTAATATACACTGACAATAAAATATATTTTACTCTTCAGAAGTGACTCAGACTGTTACTTTGACCTTCCCTGTGTTAAAAGAGAACACTGTACCACATCCACACACAAGAGGTCCTTAGTGGAGTGTGTGCTCTGTCTCCTGCTACTTTCTGCTTCCATCAATGACATATTGTCCAAACTGACACTGTTTCCTTAGCTGATGAGACCACTCACTTCAAAATGATTAATACCCCATCCTGATAGATAACCATGAACCAAAACATTGTGGTCAGCTATAAACAGGATTAGATAGTAGGCAGACAAATGACTTGTTATTTTTAGTACTGAGAAGAACACGTCAATAACTATTGAAAAAGCTTGACCATGATTTTGACCACTTCAGCAATTCAAAACAAACAGGCCTTTTATTGATAACAAGTATCAATGCTGGGAAGAAAATTGTGAAATTAAATGGAAAAAATAATTTCACAATTCAATATTTTAACTTGGCAGCTTGTGCAATACATTAAACTAGTTGCCAGTCTTCGAGAGATTCTGCTTCTTGATTTTATTCTTGTCTTACAGTACAAATCAGAAAAAGCGCAAAAGCAAAATGCCGGTCATAACTGGAACACTATCAAATGTCAGCATGGAATCAGATAATAATGCCACTCCAAAGTCTGGGCCAATACTTCTCCCTACATTATCAAAATATAAAGGTGGCCACCAGGCAGAGAAACAAATAGAAAGAGAAAAGAAATAAAGTTAAATCTGTTTCCTCTCCTCTGCCTGCCTGGCTGACCATTTTCAACATGTTCTAGTTACTTCAGCTTTCCAGCATCTGCTGCATTTTGCATTTGTAAATTTTGAAATAAAAAGAGAAAATGTCAAAAAAAAAACTCAGCAGTGTAAGAGAGTTAACATTGTAATAGTTTCCTTTCACTGGTATTCATTGAAACATAGTGAACAAAGTTCAAGGTAAGTTTATTATCAAAGTACATATATATGTCACTATATACAACTCTGAGATTCAATTTCATGAATGCATACTCAATAAATACATAATAGAATAATAACCATAATATAATCAATAAAAGACGCACCAACTTGGACATTCCATCAGTGTGCAAATGACAAAAAACTGTGCAAGTACAAAAAGAAAGAAATAATAATAACAAATATATAAGCAATAAATAATGAGAACACGAGATGGAGAAACCTTGAAAGAGAGTCCATAGGTTGTGGAAACATTTCAATGATGGGGCAAGTAAAGCTGAGAGAAGTTATCCTCTTTGATTCAAGACCCTGATGGTTGAGGGGTAATTACAATTCCTGAAACTGGTGGTGTGAGTCCTGAGACTCCTGTACCTTCTTCCTGATGGCAGCTGAGAGAAGAGAACATGTCCTGAATTGTAGAAGTCTCTAATGATAGATGCTGCTTTCCTGCAATAACGCTTCATGTAAATGTTCTCAATGCAGGGAAGGGCTTTACCCATGGTAGACTGGGGCATATCCACTACTTACTGTAGGGTTTTCCATTTGAGGATATTGGTGTTTCTATACCAGGCTGTGCTGCAGTCAGTCAATATACTCTCCATTATAGAAAATTGTCAAAATTTTAGATGTCATGCCAAATATTCAATAACTCTAAAGGAAGTAGAGGCGTTGACGTGCTGGGCTCTGGACTGGTCTTCCGAAACAATAACACTGAGGGGTTTAAAGTTGATAACCCTCTCCACCTCTGATCCTCCAATGACCACTGGCACATGGACCACTGATGACCTCCTACTGAAGTCAATAATCAGCTCCTTGGTCTTACCGACTGAGACAGAGGCTGCTGTTGTGGCACCACTCAGCCAGATTTTCAATTTCCTTCTACATGCTGATTTGTCCCCACATTTGATTCAGCCTACGACAGTGCTGTCGTCAGCAAACTTAAATATGGCATCTGAACTGACTGGGGTCTGCAAGTGAAGAAATCAAAGATCCAATTGCACAAGGAGGTATTGAGGCCCAGGTCCTGAAGCTTATTGATTAGCTTTGAGGGGATGACAGCATTGTATCCTAAGATATAATCAATAAAGAACATTCTGATGTATGCAACTTTGTTGTCCAGATGCCCTAAGATTGAATAAAGAGCCAATAAAACAGCCAATATCTGCTGTGGACCTGTTGCTCCATTCAGCAAATTGGAGTCAATACAAGTTGTTTCTCAGGCAGGAGTTGATATGTTTCATCACCAACTGCTCAAAGCACTTTGTCACAATGGATGTAAATGCCAGTGGACAATAGTTATTGAGGCAGCTTACCACATTCTTAGGCACTGGTATAATTGAAGCCTGCTTGAATCAACTGGGTATCTCAGGCTACAGAAGCAAGAGGTTAAAGATCTCAGTGAACAATCCAGCTGATTAGCATGGGTACTTAGTACTTGTCCAGGTGCATTCTCTTGACTGGATGCTTTTCAAGGTTTCACCCTCCAGAAGGTTGCTCGCATGTCGAGCTCAAACACTGAAATCACAGGATCATCGGGGCTTTGGGAGTTCATGATGGTTCCACCATGTTTTGGCAGTCAAAGCAAGCATAGAAGGCATTGAGCTCACCAAGGCATTGAAAGCCCTGGTGTCACTTATGTCACTTGATTTGTCTTTTTGAGGTGATAATAATCAAACCCTGACACAACTGTTGAACATTCTTTGTTGCTTCAACTTTAGTCCAGAATTGCCTCTTCACTTGTGAGTTGGCTTTCCGAAGTTCAACCTGGGCCTTTGGTAACAATCCAAGTCATCAGCCTTGAATATCTCTGATCGGGCCTTCAGCAGACAGCAGATCTCATGGTTCCTCCAGGGCTTCTGATTGGTGAAGACTCTGAAGTGACTGTGCAGAGCGGGCCCGTCTGTTTCCATTTCAACCAGATGAAGAAACTTATTTCTTGCAAAAGGGCACCATTTATAACACAAAGCTTTACCTTTGCCACACAGGTTTGAGTTAACTATATTCAAAAAGTTGTGTGAAAGAGTGAAGTCCTTAGAACTCATGACAACTGTCGCTGTGATTCCCAGATTGCATTTCAAAGTACAGCTCCTTGACAGTAATTTTGTATGGTACATATACTGTGCCTGGGACAATCTGCTTAATGTGGGCAGGGTATTTTATTTTAAATATCCTACTTATAAATTCAGGCTTTGCACTGGATATTGAAAAAAAAAAAGTGTTTTTTCTTTCCTTTTAAAAGCTTGAAAGTAATTTGACTATCTTTACAAAAGCAAAATATTGAACAAATGCCAGAAATCTGAAATAAACAGAAAATGCTGAAAATCTCATCAAGGCAGTCAACAGAGAGAGAAACAGATTTAACTTTACTTTTCTTTCCTTGAAGTTGCAGCTCAGCCTGAATAACACACTTATATGCTCATAGTTGTCCAGAAAAATATTGGTCCAGTCCTTGGAGTGGCACTATTGTGTGATTCTTTTCTGACAGTTGATAATGTTTCAATAAAGATCAGTGAAGGGCTTTGTTAATGGATCTGTTGGAATGAAGCCTGTACATTATAGGTTTCTTTATTCTATATTTCAACAATATGTTTTTGTAGCTTAAAACATTAATATATAAGTTTTACATTATACAAAAATATCTTCCAACCTACAATCATGCCTAATTAGAATCCATCTATAGCGATTACACATATGATAAATTTAGTTTACCGCAAAATCTATGAGTTCACGTGGGTTGGTTATAGTTAATAATTTTATACCAAAACTCAATGAAGGTGAATGGAAAGCTTTAATTACATAAGCTTTAAATCCACTAAACAAAGTTTAACCATCATCTTTACATCTTTTCTTTTTCAAAATACATTCACACTGGGTTGACTGGAAAGGACAGTTAAAAGGGCAGTGTAAAACTCAGTAAAGTGGAATCATGACCAAGATGAAGTGCATGCTTTACCCTTAGATATGACCCTGGTCCTCTTATCTGTCTGTTAGCTTACTAAAGTGTAAACTGATTGTCTGGCATTATGAAGTTCCATTCATTGTTAATTATGATGAGAAGTTTGTTATAAGAAAATCTGTCAGGGAAATATTTAACAAATAATACATAGTTGTGCTCTTGCTACTGGCAGAAACACCAGAGAAAGAGCTATTAAAATGTCCTTTTGTTAAATTTTGCTAACATTATTTTTCCTGCTGATGACTCAGTCCTGATGGTCTACATACATGTGTTAAGCCTAGCATCTGGTATATTAATCGAGGGCTCAGATCTCCACATTTCCTGTTACCCCGGGTAAGTAAATTTCAAGTGTGAGGAAAATCTTAGCAGTTTTCCCAAATGAAAAACTACCTTCACAAGAAGGACAATGTGATTTACACAGACATAAAGAAGGAAATTATGAGGTAAATGTTATTTCCTCTTAGATCACAGAAGAACTTTATATGATTTTTAAATAAAATTTTCATTAAAATAAATTATAATTAAAAATCAGTCAGGAACATACAAACACAAAGAAACCTTTTTTATCCTCAGTGGATGATACTTTAACAAAACATGTTTGAAAACTCTGTGATCACAGGATTCAAGATGTTTATATCAGTTAAAAACCAATGGACAAAAGTACAGATTAATCTGGAGTAGGCTGGTTTAAAAGGTCTGCAATCCTATTATACAGAAGTAATGAATAGTTCAGCTCACAGCTTGACGGCTATATGAAAAGGAATGCTTTCTAAAAACCTATTATGAAAACTGCCAGATCTCTGAGGCAAGGTTTCATTTCATTTATGGTCAATAAAAGGCTTCAGAACGTTCATGGATTATTTCAGGTTAAATGAACAATTTTGTTATTGGTGCCACTTTAAAGGAGAATGGGAACTACTAGAAACCATTTTGTTAGTATGTGTGTAATAATAACTTCATCTTTCCTGATTATCATTAATTTAATATTGTAACTATGTCACAATAATTAGTCCTTCACTACAAGTTTATCCCACATCAATTACATTTGAAATTGACCACTGTGAAGCCTCTTACTTCCCTAATATGTAATGTATTGATGTCAGTGCTGTAATTTCCAAATGGTATAGATCCATCGTTGAACTCCGTGTTGAATCCAATGGCAGAACCTGGGGATCCTGAGCATCCTGGCATGTTGCTGGGTAATCTGCCTTGGCATTCCTATCACTGTTGAATTTGGCACAGATCTGGAGACTTCAAACTTTGAAATATGGCAAACAAAAGCTAAGTTGTTTATTTTTCACTTACTTTACTTTAATGGTTTGTTTATTTAGTTGTATTTCATATGTAATCTCATTTAATTTATTAAAATATTCATTTTAAACATTTAATTTGTGAGTTCTTTAATGTCTTTGTCAATGACTAAACACTGACAATTTTGAGTTGAGGATCCAGGTTGAGCTTTAGTCAAAGGCTGTCAGGGTGCTTGGGTTGGTGGAATTCAGTGGGGTGCTGATCGAGGTCTCCTCTTCCCTTCGATTCCTCCAAGGTGGGGGTGGTCAGCTCAATGCAACAAAGTAGGACAGGGTTATTGTAGAAAGGTGGGGCTGAGATGAAAGATAAGACAGGATCTTATTGAATGACTAAGATGGCACATGTGAGCAAATAGTCTGACTTATATTTTTATTGGCGGGTCTAGATGGCATACAGAATCCAGTCTGATTCAACACAAAAGAAATTCCTAAACACCTACAGGAAAGCAACATTAAATTCTCCACACAGTGAATCCCTGTTGTTCACAATTTATAGGCTCAGTAGTTCAAGGAAATCCCCTCCTCTCCCTGACATTCATTGTCTGTTACCCACCAGAGCTCTGCTGGATGTTTTAGTGTAAGGCAGAATTTTGTCTTGCTTTGTCACCAAAGAAATCTACATGTAACTGATTTCTGTCAGCTTAATACAAAAGTTTTACAATGCAGGAAATACTTTGAATATTTGCATTATTCCATAATCAATTCCATTAAGACTATGCATTAACAATGAGAGTAAATTCATGATTAAAATGATTAGGGATAGCAAATGCAGTCACCATTTCTGAGGCTTTATGACATTTTTTTAATGATTGTTTAAGTTATCCTTAAAGAGAGAGCTGATATCATCCATATCATTGATTATTTTGGACAACAGGTTTTGTTGAACCATCTATTGTTGCTTTATCTTCAAAATGTTGTACTTTGAGGTCTGAAGATTCCAAACTTTAGTTGGGCTCAGGATAGATCCTCTGAGATATAACTCCCAGGAACTTGAGGCTGTTCACCCTTTCCACTGCTGATCCCTCAATGTTTCTCTCCACCTCCCCTTCCTCAAGTACACTATCAATTTCTTAGTCTTGCTGACATCTCTAGGTTTCATAAAAACAATCAAAGATCAAAGTACATTTCTAATCAAAGTACGTATACCATATACAACGTCAAGCTTCATCTTCTTGCAGGCAGCCACAAAGCAAAGGAACAGAATAGAATCCATGAAAAACCCCACTACAAAGACCATCAAACATCCAATGTGAGAGAAAAGAACAAATCGTATAACCAATTAAAGAAAATAAAGAAATAATACCCCCCCAAAAAAACTGCAGAGTCCTGAAAGTGAATCCACAGCCACAGAGCCAGTTCAACCAACAGGCAAGCAAAGCCTCCCAGAGCAGTGAGCTGAACACCGGTTTATCATTTGTCTTTGGACTCAACTCCTTAATCTATTTAATCTGGTTAGGTGCTTAAATCAACTAAATGGGGACTATGGCACCCCTTACAGGTGCAATAAATTGAAGTAGTGAGCGAGAGGTGAGGAGATTGGAACCTGAGCCAGATTTGGGGTAGGCCATTTACAAATATTTCTAAACTCAGAAACTATTGAATATTTGGAATTCTCTGTCACTGATCATAGAATTGTTGTAATTTTTGTAGCTGTAACTTAATCATACATTATGGCAATATTGAATAGCTACCAAAGGGAAACAGAAGCTTAGACAAAATCAAGAGGATTTTGAAATTAGATAGAGTCATAGAACACTACAACAAAGAAACAGGCCCTTTGGCCCATGTAGTCCATGCCTAGTCCCATTGACCTGCACCCCGTCCATCACCCTCCATACCCCATCACCCTCCATGTACCTATCTAAATTTCTCTTAAATGTTGAAATTGCCCTGCATCCACCACTTACAATGGGTGCAACGTGTTCCACACTCTCATCATCCTCTGAGTGAAGAAGTTCATCCTCCTGTTCCCATTAAACATTTCACATTTCACCCTTAACCAATGACCTCTAGTCATAGTCTCTCCCAGCCACAGTGAAGAAAGCCCACTTGTATTTGTCTTATCTATACCCCTCATAATTTTGTATAGCTCTATCAAATCTCCCCTCAATCTTTTATGTTCCAAGGAATGAAGTCCTAACTTATTCAATCTTCCCTTACAACTCTGGTTTGAGTCCCAGCAACATTTTTGTAAATTTTCTCTGTACTCTTTCAACCTTATTTACATCTTTCTTGTAGGTAAGTGAACAAACTTGCACACAGTACTCTGAATTAGGACTCAGCAAGATCTTATACAACTTCAACATAACAGTCCATCTCCTATACTCAATACTTTGATCTATGAAGGCCAATGTGCCAAAAGTTTTCTTTACAACCCTACCTAACTGTGCTACTACTTTCAATAAATTATGGACCTGTATTCTTGGATCCCCTTTTTTCTACTGCTCTCTTCAGTACCTTACCTTTCTTTGTGTAAGGCCTAACTTGGTTGTTCTTACTGAAGTGCAACACCTCACACTTGTGTATATCCACCATTTTTCAGCCCATTTTTCCAGCTGGTCCAGATTCTACTGCAAGCTGTGATAGCCTTCCACTGTCCACTACACCCCCAATCTTTTATTGTCATCCACAAATTTGCTGATCCAGTTTATCCCATTACCTTCTAGCACCAATACCTGTGGCACACCTCTACTCACAGGCCTCCAGTCAAAGGCAATCATCTGCTACCACTCTCTACTTTTCCTGCAAAGCCAATGTCTAATCCAGTCTGCTACCTCAACTTGAATGCCCAGTGACTGAATCTTCTTGACCAATCTCCCATGTGGGATTTTGTCAAAGGCCTTGCTAAGGTCCATGTAGACATGCCTTCATCAGCTTTTCTGGTAACTTCTTTGCAAAGCTCTATAAGATTAGTTAGACACTACTTACCATGCATTAAGCCATGTTGACTATCCTGAATCAGTCCCTGTATATCCAAATTATTATCCACTCCCTTAGAATGCCTTCAAAATCGTTCCCACTACTGATGTCAGGCTCACTGGCCTGTGGTTTCCTGTCTTATTCTTTTAAACAATAGAATAACTTTAGCCATCCTCTGGCTCCTCACCTGTGACTAAGGATGTTTAAGTATCTTTGCTATGGCTCCTGCAGTTTCTACACTTGTCTCCCACAGGGTCCGAGGAAGCACCTTGTTAGACCCTGGGAACTTATCCACCCTAATTTGCCACCAGACAGCAAACAGCTCCTTCTCTGTGATCTGTATGAGGTCATGACCTCGCTGCTGCATTGCCTCACATCTATAGACTCGTCTATCTTCGGAGTAAATATAGAAATCCATTTAAAATCTTCCCCATCTCTTTAGGGTAGATAGATTACCGATCTGATCTTCCAGAGGACCAGTTTTGTCCCCTGTTCTTAATATATCTGTAGAAGCCCTTATGATTGTCCTTCACCTTGTCTGCCAGAGCACCTTCATGCCTTCTATTAGCCCACCTGGTTTCCTTTTTAAGTGTTCTCTTGCATTTCCTATACCTCTCAAGGACCTCATTTGATCCTGCCTGCCTACAACTACTGTGCGCTTTCTTCTTTTTCTTAATCAGGACCTCAATATCTCTCAAAAACCAAGGTTTAATGATGGATGCCGCTTTCCTAAGGCACCACTCTTTGAAGATGTCTTGGATACTACGGAGGCTCGTACCCATGATGCAGCTGACTAATTTTATGAGTTGTTGCAATTTACTCCGATCACTCCACCCCATTGCCCCCTCCAATTCCAAATTTTAATTGACATTATTTCTTACATCCTTCACATACATGAGGAGTAAAAAACTTTATGTTATGTCTGTCTAAATGTGCAATGTGCAATCATAGTAATTTATAATAAATAGAACAGTCAATGTAACATAGAATACACTCATATCAGTGTGAGTCTGATGGCCTGGTGGAAGAAACTGTCCTGGAGCCTGTTGGTCCTGGCTTTTATGGCGAATTACTGGCATCATGACACAAACAACGGAACCCTGGAACATTGAGTCCTGCCACTCCTCCGCCCAAGTTTCACTAATGGCTACAATGTCATAATTCCACATGCTGATCCCTAAACTAATTGGCCTTTCCTGCAATATTCCTTGCATTGAAATATATGCAGATCAGAACGCTAGTCCCACCATGCTTGAACTTCTGATTCCTGACTTTGTAAATATGCTTAATAACATCTTTCTCCACAATCGTTCCACTATCTGTTCTAGCAGGCTGGTTCCAATCCCCCGAAACTCTAGTTTAACCCCCCCCCCCCGCCATGCAGCAAACTATCAAGCTTTCCCGCAAGGATATTAGTTCCCCTCCAGTTGTGGTGCAAACCATTCCTTCTGTACAGGTCCCACCTTCCCACCTTCCCTGGAAGGGAGCCCAATGATCCAATAATCTGAAGCACTCCTTCCTGTACCATCTCCTTTAGCCAAGTGTTAAAACTGTATGATCTTCCTCTTTTTGGCCTCACTAGCATGTGGCACGGGTAACAGTGCTGAGATCACAACCCTGGAGGTACCGTTCTATAACTTACCACCTAACTCCCTGAACTCACTTTGCAGGACCATGTCACCCCTCCTACCCATGTCATTGGTACCAATGTGGACCACAGTCACTGACTGCTCACCTTCCCACTAAATTAAAGATAGATATTTAGTTTTAAAATGCTTTATTTTGGCTAAATCCCATTGATTGTACATAACATTGCCAGTTCATAATCACACACCATCCCCCTAGTAACTCCCTAAGAAGTGGAAATATTCAGAAAGTGGGTGGAGACTGAATGTCTGTGAACATGTGATTCTTGCGAAACCAAGCAAAAATCTGTTTAACTAAAGAACAGCAGCCTAATACGGCATTTATACAATGTTGTCTGGATTCCAGACATTTACCCCATGGATATACCCCACAGAGCTGCCATCACATCTCTGAGGATTTCACTTATTTTAAAGATAGAAAAGAAGCCCAATGTCAATGGGTAATAATTTCTCAACATCACCCTGACCTGAGTGCACTTCACACTAAGTTAAGGATGCTGTTCTTACATTTTTTTGTTATCTAATCTTTTACTAGAAGTAACAAAGATTTCTTAGGCAGAGAAAGATTGGAACACTTTAGACTATTTTGGTTCTTTGAACCAATTAATGGGTTTACTTTCAAATCTGGGTCTCTAGTGGAGTTACTTGCTGCTGGGTGGTCCGTTCTGTTTATTGATTGCTGGTGGGAACCAAAAGTTTCATGTTTGAGACCTTGACCCGCACACATACATCCAGTCCAGGATAGAGCACTGGGCCAGATAACCTTCTGAAAATGAAACCAAATAAAGTGTCTCTTACCTTAGGGAAAATAAACAGCTGGACTTCAGTCCCGTAAATCCTCAATTGCTTATGGAATTTTAGCTCCAGACCAAAAAAAAATGGTTTATTGTTTAAGGAGCATTAAAGTTTGCTTTTAGTCAGCTTTAAGCCTATTCGCCTAGTAGGTGGTGAGGCTCATAGAGAAGATTAGGAGTTAATACGTTTTGTTAACCCTAAAATTTAGATTAAATATGAGTTAAGCACCAAAGGATCTGGTGGGACGTTGCATCTGTTTAATGTATCATCAGTATTTGACAAAAATAGAAAAAAAAAGTCTTTGCCCGTTTCTGAATCCACTGTCCAATTCCGGGAAATTGATACACCATAAATATTGGAACTTTAGAATTTCAGTGGGTCAGGCAGCATCTGTGAATGCTGAGCTAATATTTTAGGTTACAAATGTTTTGTCAGAACTGAGCAGAAGAAACAAATAACAGGCTAGGTTTAAGCTGCGGAGAGGGTGAGAGAGGCCTGGACTGGACAATGGGAATATCTCTGCTAGGATGAGGCAAGGATCACCATGGTGTAGGTTAAATCAGACAGTTGATAGATTATGTAAGAACATGAACAAAGAAACATCAGTGTATGAAATAAAGCTGGTTAGGGAAGGAAAATGGAATGCAAAATGTAGAGCAATAGAGATGTCTGCAAAGTCATGGACAGATGGATAACCTACAGCAAATTTGGGCAGTTATGACATAAACCGAGACCAGAAGCAGTAAAATTTGGCTTTTCTGAAAGGCTGCCATATGCCAAGACAGAAAAATGAGGTGGTGTTCCCCAGGCTTTCATTGGACTTTCTTGTAAAGGGCTAGGGGTAACGGAAAAATGGGTCAGAATAGCGAATAGTACAATGGAGAATTAAAGTGGCAGGCTCCAGGTGGTCCAGGATTACACTCATGGACTGAACAGAGGTGCTCTGCAAAGTGGTCAGCCTATCTGCATTTGGTTTGTCATGTGTAGAGGAGACCACATCATGAACTTCAAATGCAGTACTTGGACTGAGAGAACTGGAAGTGAATCACTGCTTCACACTGAAGGACTCTTTGAGTGCCTGCATGACGGGAGGGATGGGACAGAGTGACAAATGTTGCATTTCCTGTTGCTGTGTGGGAAAGTGTCATAGAGAAGAGAGTAGTTGCTGAAGACAGAATTTTTCAGCCTGCCTTTGCCTTACCAAATTTATTTCTTCCAATTTTCCCAATCATCCTTTGCTCCTGCTCTTCCTTTTATCTCTCTTCCCGAGCATCATCTGACCTATTTGGCATTTTCCATAGCCCTACATTTCACAGCTTAAATGTTCCCTGATGTTGTTTTCTCTAATCCTCCCCATTCTAGAGTTTGTATGGTTTATTGTGAAAGTTTTCTGTCTCTAGATTCTCTCATTAACATATCAGTTGCTTGAATTCAACTGCAATTTATTTCCCATGGTAACCCTAGCATTTACATCAGCCTATCAGAGCTTTTCACTTTGTACTATCTATGTGTTTCTCTGAGACAGCACTGTAGCATAATGGCTGGAGCATTGCTTTACTGTGTCAGTGATCTCAAGTCAGGGGTTCAAATCCTGCCACTGCCTGGAAGGAATTCATATGTTCTTGCTATGACCGAGTGGTTTTTTCTTGGGTGCTCCAGTTTCCTCACGCATTCCAAAGACATTTGGTTAGAGTTAATGAGTTGTGGCCATACTATGATGGTGCTGGAAGTGTGGTGACACCAACATAATTCTCACTGATGTGATTTGGCACAAATAACGCATTCACTGTATGTTTTGATGTTTCGATGTATATATGACAAATAATACTAATCTTTAATCTCTTATCTTCTACTGGCACTGCCCGATCAGCTGCACGCTTCCATCATTACCATTAATATTATATTAATTACAATGCTAGTTTACAAAAAAAAACTTTTAAAATAACTCTGATCCTTTGCTTATAATGGAGATCAATTTCATCATGAATGGCTGTTAGAAATCTTTCAGGATGTGGGGCAGTTTAGTGTACAATGATTTATGTAATAGTTAACACTATTTAAAGAGCTATGTATCCATTCTAGTCAAAGGTTCACCAAAGCCCATGCCACTGATAGGAAAGGATGGTTTGAACTGCAAACACAACAGTCTCCTTGAGTGCCATGCAATAATGTGTAGAGCATTTCCATGTATCAATATATTCTCCTTTAATTGCATATTGTACATCTAATTTGCAACAGTAATACTAACTAGTAAAAGTCATTTTGAACCAAGAGTATTGTGTATTTAGTTAGGGTGTTAAATGCTAAGTTTTATTAGCAAATCATTATTTTTTGTATTCCACTGTGACTGTGTGTTAGCACCACGTGTAGAACACATTATAGCTACCAGTCTTGATAAGGAAGAATTATTGTTATTTCATAAGAAAAATTTTGGAGGTCACATAACAGAAAAGAAGAATCTAAGTGAGGGAGTAGAGCAAAAGGATTTGACAGTACAAACACACAAATTACTGAGAGTTCTGATGGAGGTCAGCAAGATCATAACAAAAACAAACTCCAGGGTTTGTTTCAAGAGAGTTTGAAATAAGAACCAGAAAGATGATCTGTGATTTTTGTTGAATTTTGATTTGACCAATTTTGGCATACAGTTCTGAGCATCATATTATCACATAGAACAGTACAGGCCCTTTGGCACATGATATAGTGCCAACCCCTTTACCTACTCTAAGATCAGTCTCATATTTCTCTCCTACAAACTCATCCATTTTTCTATTATCATGAGCTTATCTAAGAGTTTCTTAATTGTCCCTAATGTATCTACCTCAACTACCACCACTGGTAATGCATTCCACATATCTCCAATGCTGAGAATCGTCCGATGATGTACTGGGACACATCATCAGTAATGTAACCTTGGATCATTGGGTAGTCTGGGTCTTTCAACATCAGACATCCTCGCCCAGATGACCCAGCCAAGGTTGATCAGGCCCCAGCTTGTGTCCCAGCAGCATTGGACCATGGATCTATAGCCATCTGGGAGCTCACTCAGCAGCGCCCTGACAGATTTTTTTCTTTGAGGAGAGAGTAGGTTCTGCAGAGTGAGCAAACAGCAAAATCTCTACACCCCACCTCTATAGGCTCAAAACATGTGCTCCATCCCTGTCTCTGGCACTGCTCTACCAGCTCCTGTTATTTGACTTCCTTATGTTCAAACACCTCCTCAATCCAGTCTTCCCAAGGAACTGTCAGTTCTACCATGACCACTGTCTGTGTAAAAGACCTGCTTCTGTCATCCTCCTTTTTCTTGCCTCCCAATACCTTGAGGTTATTCTATTTTGTATTAGCCATTTCTACTCTGGGAACAAGTCTCTGGCTGTCTATCTATGCTTCTCATCATCTTGCACACCTCTATCATCACTGCTCATCCCCCTTTTCAAAGACAAAAGCTCTAGCTCACTCAACCTATCTTCGTAAGATATGCTTTCTAAGTCAGGCATCATCTTGAAAAATATCCTCTGCATTCTCTTTAAAGCTTCCACATCCTTCCTATAATGAGGTAACTAGAACTGAACACAATACCCCAAGTATGGTCTAACATGGTTTTATAGAGCAGAAACATTACCCCACAGCTCTTGAACTGAAACCCCTGACCGATAAAGGCCAAGACATAATCCACCTTCTTAACCACCCTATCAACTTGTCCAGCAACTTTTAGGGATCGCTAGATGTGAACCCCCAAGATCCCTCTGTTCAGCATCACTGTCAAGAATGCTGCCATTAACCCTGTATTTGGCCTTCAACCTCAATTTTCCAAAGCAAATCCATTCACACTTTCTGGATTGAACCCCATCTGCCACTTTTCAGCCCAGCCATTCATCCAATCATTGTCCTGTTGTAACCTATGACAACCTTCTACACTATTTGCATCACCACCATCTGTAAACATATTAATCCACCCTTCCACTTCTACAACAAGTCATTCATAAAGATCCTGAAGAGCAGGAGTCCCAGAACAGATCACAGCAGAACACCACTGGTCACCAACCTCCAGACAGAATACATTCCATCTACCACCAACCTCTGCCTTCTGTGGGCAAGTCAATTCTGAATCCATGCAGCCATGTTTCCCTGGGTCCCATGCCTCCTGACATTCTGAGCCAGCCTACCTTGGAGAAACTTGTCACATGCCTTACTAAAACCCATATACATCACACCCACTGCTCTGCCTTTATCAACAAGCTTTATCACATTCTCAGAGAATTCAATCAGGCACTTGTAGCACAACTTGACCTTCAGAAACCCATCCTGACTAACCCTCATCAGACTGTGCTTCTCCAAATTCTCATAAATCCTGTCTCTTGCCACTGACGTATGACTCACTAGTCAATAATTCTTAGGGTATGGCCTATTAACTTAGTTGAACAAAAGAATAACATCTGCCACCCTCCAATCCTCTGACACTGGTTCTCTGGCCAATTAGGATGCAAAGATTATTGCTAAAGATACAGAAATCTCTACCCTCTCTTCCCATAGACGTGCTCCAGCTTATCATCCTGGTTTATTGTTACAGTGTACGCTAACAGATGACTGAACCCAGTGTGGAGGAACAACAGACTCCCATGTAGAGACAGATAGAAGAGTTTATTCATAGGAATTCCATCAGAATATTGGTGGTTTGACTGAGCAACACCGCAAGACAAATCATTCTCGAAACACAAGGACACTGTGATAAGCACTAATCGGGAGCCCCTTTAAGTAATCACAGTACCCAGAAAACCCGAGCCAGTCAAAATAAATTTGACAGGATTAAGCAGACATTTACGCTGTAATCACGATCATCAAGATCCCTCTCACTGGTGAATACAGAATCAAAGTATTCATTAAGGATCTCCTCTTCTTCCTCCAGATCCAGGCACATTTCCTCTTTTATTCCTGATTAGTCCTACCTTCACTTTCATTGAACTCCTATTCTTCATGTACATGTAGAATGCCTTGTTTCTTTTATCCTACTCACCAAGGCTTTCTCACATACCTTTCTAGCTTTTTTGAGTCCATTCATAAGTTTTCTTCTGGTTACTCTGTAACTTTCTAGAGCCCTGTCTAATACTTGTTTCCTAAACTTTAAGAGTACTTCTTTCTTCCTCTTGACATGATGGTCCACATTCTTATTAATCGTGACTCATGGTTAAAAGATTAGAGACACAAGACAGAGTGCAAGATTGTTTACAGATTAGACTTGTAAACAAGATTACAGATTGTATTGTAATCTACAACAAATAAACAAACTGATTCTCTTTAATGTAGTCTTAAATAGAAAAGGCTGAAAATTTGAACTGAAAGAGGGGTTCATAATTATGAAATTTTATGATAAAGTTGATAGCAAGAGTAAGTTTCCTTTTTCTCAGAATGAAAAGCCATATAGGCCATTGATAGATGTTAGTCACCAATATATCAAACAATTAATTCAGAACAACTCACTAAACTAAGGGCCCAACTTGCTGTCACCTCACTACTCACTGTCCCTGCTCTCTCCCAACAGCCCTTTCCCACAACCTTTCAACTTTAGGCAAGATTGGAGGGTGGAATGGGGTGAACTTTAAATGGGGCTGGATGAGTTACTCCTCTGAGGAGAAGCATAATAAAAGTCAAGAAAATAAGTGTAGGTTTTGAAAAACCTCTGCAAAACTGGTGTTGGTAAGGATGTTCAGAATGGAGGGTGAGGATACATTCAGTCCACAAATACTGGAAGCATCATGCCTTTTCCACATTGAGGCTGAATAATCCCTCAGAAGAACATGTAGTAGTCATGAATGGAAGTCCAGAAACGGTACTCAGGAAACAAGTTCTTAACAACAGCGCATTTCTTTGCTTCTCTATCTCTTGCAATAGGCCTTCACCCACCTCTTACCCTACTCAACTAGGTTAACCCATAGCCTCATTACAATCAATTCACCAGTCCTCACTTCCCAATCGTTTTATGGCTGTCACCACATATTCATCTGACAGTGCTTTTTTCTCAGATTTGTGCATTCGTTATGCTAACTCCTCATCTTGATTTCTGTCTGTTTAGTCTTCCACTCCGAATCCTTTCTTCTTAAATTTCTCAACAGATCGAACCCAAGAAAAAACTTCTTTCAGGGAGGAATATCCCTGTGGAGTCAGCATTGTCGTTCAATCACCCTCATGCACAAGTGAAGGTTGGTAATGAATCTGGATTATAGAGAACCCATTAATAAAAATGGAATTTGCTCACTTCATATAGTTCTTTTGTTGGGTTTTGGAGTCTTGCCAAGGAAATCTGCTACTATGGCTGAAAGAAAAGTCTGCTTCCAGTATTTGTGGAGTGAATGTATCCTCACCCTGCTATAACCTACTCAGATTATCCAGGGCCATTCAGAATGTCCTGGCCACCAACAAAATGGTGCCATCGGCAGCCAGGCCCCCACAATGTGCAACAACTTGGACTTAAATAGTATGATTGTGACAAGGAAAAGCACTTCACAGGGATAACACCAGAAAGCATCATGCATTGCCTAGATACTGGTTGGCAGCTGAGCAGATGCATGACCACAGAGGGCTCCTCTGAGGCTCAGGGCCCAGAATGCAAGAGCATATACACCTCTGAGGTCCCACCTCAACAACTGCATCTGCTCTGCCAGACCCACTTGGGGACCACTTCAGAAGAGAAGGAAATATTTAAGAAAAGCTCCGTCAACTGTTAATCTGGTGATAAGAGAGTTCCCAGCAGGACTGTATTCACAGTTCAAATCACTGGCTACAATTCATTGCAGCTGGAAGGATCAGGGCTTCGGTTAATAAAGCAACAGCTTCAACGAACCGCAATCTTTGATGTGTGGAATGGCTTCCAAAATTTGTGCACATTAGAATCAGCAGCCCTGGATCATGTGTACATATTTCAACTCAGCTCCAATGGCAGTCGTTTCAGATATGAATTTCCACTGTAGTGAGAGGGCGAGTGCCTTGGGGACAGTCGGGGGGGGGGGATGGGTAGACTAGGGTATTGGAACGTCTTTGCAGCGGGTCACCAAGCGTCAATGCATTCCTCAACAGGTACTCCCGCATCTTGGAACTGGGGGGATGGTAGCACTTGCTTGCAGGCATCTGCTTACATTGAAAGACAAACATGTTTCAAGCAGGCCAAAATGCATCCTAGTCATAAGTACATAAATAAGTCAGTTTATAAATACTTACCCCCCTGACTTCTGAATGACTGAGCGGAATTTCTGAGCCACCCAGTCAAAATCCCACCAAAGCACAAATTGGACCAGTTCTGTGCAATGCACCTGCACTGGTGGCCTGGGCTCGCTATTCAATCAAATAATTTTTAATATGTTTCTCTCGCAATTAGTTAAACGTTGATTTTTTTAAAAAACTGGTGACCAGTTTAAAGCGTGTTTCGAGCGACATAAGTCAAAGTGGAAATCAGCCCTGCAGGAGGCGATCCTCAATGATGCTTTTTGTTGAAATATCATCTACTGCTGGTTGCCATTCCTAGTAGAATGAGCTGTGCATCCTAAACAGTAACACTGCAAAAACATGATCATTATGTTGCAATAAAGTGCAGCTAAATTTCTATTTAATTCCTAAATCATAATGCTCATTTTCCAACTGCTTTCATTTAGCTTATTTACAAATCTATAGCTCCATGCAAGAGGCAACACAAGTTCATAGGATGGTAATAAAAAGCACATGCCATACTTCATCTTTCAGGGTGTGGTGAATAAAATTTGGTAAGTCACGCTACAGCTGTGCAAAACTGTGGTTAGACCACATCTGGAGTATTGTGTGCATTTGAAGGGACTTATTCGAGCTGGAAGTCTGTAATTAGTGGTTTTCCTTAGGGATCTGTGCTGGGACCTCTGCTATTTGTGATGTATAAAGTGACCTGGATGAAAACGTAGATGAGTGAGATAGTAAATTTGCAGATGATACTAAGATTGGTGGAGTTGTGGATAGTACAGAAAACTGGCAAAGAATACAACAATATATTTTCTGTACCAGTTGCACATATGGGCTGAGAAATGGCAGATGGAGTTTAACCCAGATAAATGTGAGAAGTTGCCCCTCAGTGGGGTAAATGCAAGGAGACAGTACACAATTATGGGCAAAATCCTTAACAATGATGTTGAGCAGAGAGATCCTGGGATACAAATTCATAGCTCCTTGAAAGTGGCTACACACTTTGATAAGGTGGTTAAGAAGGCTTATTGAATGCTTGCTTTTATTAGTTGAAGCACTGAGTTCAAAAGTTAGGAGGTTATGTTGCAATTTTATAAGACTTTGGTTAGGCCACATCTGGCGTATTGCATACAGTTCTGGTCGCCCCTCTACAGGAAGGATGTTGAGGCTTTGGAGAGGATGCAGAAGAGGTTTGCCGGATGCTGCCTGGTTTAGAGGCATGTGCTGTCACAAAAGGCTGGATAAACGAGTTGTTTACTCTGGAGCACTGGAGGCTGAGGGGAGATCTGATAGAGGTTTACAAGATAGAGCGCATAGAGAGCATGTTTTCCAGTTTTGAAATCTCTAACACCAGGGAGCATGCATTGAAGGTGAGAGGGATAAGTTCAAGGGGGATGTGAGGGATAAGCTTTTTTACTCAGAGAGCCGTGGATGTCTGGAATGCGCTACCTGGTATGGTTGTAGAGGCAAATACATTAGAGGCTTTTAAGAGACATTTGGATAGGCACATGGATGTAAGGAAGATGGAGGGATATGGACATGGTATTGGTAGGAGAGATTACTGTTTGGGTTTTTTTTTACTTGCTTTTTAACCAGTTTGGCAAAACATTGTGGGCTCAATGGCCTGTTCTTATGCTATACTCTTCTATGTTCTGGTGACTGCGCAAGAGACAGAAGTGGAGGCTTCTAAAAGGTGCAAACATCGCCTGGATTGCTGTGTAATTGCTATAATAAGTGGTAGGACAAACTTGGAATGTTTTCTCTGTGGCTGAGCAGATGACATGATAGAAACATATAAAATTACGAGAGGAATGGAAAGGATAGGTGGTCAGAGTCTTTTTCCCAGGTTGTAAATGTCAAATTCTAAAGGACATAGCTTTCAGGTAAGAGGGGGGGAGTTTAAAAGAGATTGGTGAAGCAAGCTTTTCACGAGGGGTAGTTGCTGTCTGGACTGTGCTGCCAGAGGGAGTAGTGGAAGCAGGTATGTCAGCAATACCTAAAGTGACATTCAGTATATTCAACATGTTAGATCCCATTTAATGGAAAGATACAGGCAGATGCGTAGTTTAGGCTGGCATCATAGATGGCACCGAGATCGTGGGTTGAAAGGATTCAATCGTGGGTTCGTGTGTTGTACTGTTTTATGTTCTACATGCTCTAACTAAGCATGACAAATGGCAGAAAACAATGAGCCTTGGGTCAAAAGAAGGGTTTCCTGTTGCTGAAATAGTTCTACATATAGAATGATCTGTAGAATTTGATTGGATCCTGTTTCGATAACATGGATTTGTTGGCATTGGCTGTGTTCACACTTCCTGCTGTCATTCAGACTTGCAGAATGCATGCAATATGAATCCCAGCACTGGAAGCAGTCACCCTGACTATGTACTGCTTCTGACAGAGTCTGCCTTTTACAAGTTTGATTGAAAGAGAAAAATGCGGGACTGGTTGATGCTGGTGTAGCATTTTGTGAACTGAACATGTGAGAATCGTCTTATGTGCATTATAAAAGCCTTTAGTTCCATTACGATAAAAAACAAAATCAGTCGACTTACGCTGATGTTATTATGTCAGACACCGTCTCTTAAAGTGAACATAACTCAATAATGGTGTTAGACCACAAGATATAGAAGAAGAGTTAGTCCATTTAGCTTATCGATTCTGCTCCACCATTTCATCACGGCTGATCCATTTTCTGTCTCAGCCCCATTCTCCAGCCTTCCACCTGTATCCCTTCGTGCTCTGATTAATCAAAAATCTATCAAGCTCTGCCTTAAATATACACAATGATTTGGCCTCCACAGCCATTTGTGAATTATATAGAAACAGTTTCTATTATGAACATATGTGTACACTACCCTACACAGAACTCTTCCCAGAATTCACCAAAACCAGCATAGTGAGCCTATCTGGAGCTTGTACAAGCCACCTGGCTTGGGGCCTATGTACCTTAGTTGGAGTAAGAACAGGGGACTCTGGCTCATCCAGGTATGTGCTGAGATGTACATGGTCATGCTGTGATGCAGGGGTCTGTCAGAAGAACCATCAGGTCTTGGTGGGCCGGTTTAAAGTGATCCAGTGAAATACTTTCAAGTTTACCCTTCTTAACTACAATAAAGATCTTTTTGCACTGCTCCATAATACAGCACAGGCCATTGTAATGGGGCTTAAGGGGTTGATCATGTGCAACAACATGGACAAAAACAAAGAGGCAGATCATAGGTCAATTGCACCTCAAGAGCGCTCAACGCCATGATGGGAGGTAAGAACAGGTGTAAAAGAATTGAGTTTACTGAGGAGGGCAGAACACTGCTGAGTCACTGACCAAGTGGATTAAAATTACCCGGCACCCCCAGCAGCTGACTATACACCAGCCTAGCTGTGGAGGACTGCAGGTCCTTTTTTAGAGCTGTTCTGGGCCCCTGCAGGACCCACGGGAGACAATCGTGACAATCAGGGAGGCCCCCAGAGCAGCCTTTAAGGAATGGTGAAACTGCTCACTCGGGCCTTTGGACTGCAGGTGGTATGTCGCGGTGTGATGTAATTTAACAACAAGACCACTGCAGCCCAGAGGTCTGACGAAGGGTCTGGCGCCTTGGCCATTGCACACACAAGAGGATTGTGGTCAATGAATGCTACGAAATGCCGACCCACCAGCAGAAAACGAAAATGGTGGATGGCCAGATAGAGACCAAGAAGCTCATGGTCAAACGACGAGGGGGCGGGGGGCATGGAGCTGCCGGCTGAAGAAGGTGAGTGGCTGCAACATGCCTCCAACCAGCTGTTGGTGCACAGCAGAGCTTGAGACGTCAGTAGTGTTGGGGAGTAGGTGTGCCAGTGAAGTCATGTTCGAAACAGCTTGCTTGGTATCTTCAAATGCTCTGGTCATGTCCACTGACCATTCAGTCATGAAATTAGAGGCACTGCCTTTAAGGGCACTATAAAAGGGGAGCAAAGTTCAGCAGCTGTAGAATGAAATGGGGATAGAAATTCATCATACCTAAAAACACTTGTAGTGCTATGGAGGGCAGCAAAATGTCCATCATAGCAGCTACATTTGACAGCAGGAGTGTTGCACTCTCTACAGAGATGCGGTGCCAAAAATGTCAGTAATAGACTGGCATAGCAACTGACATTTAGCAAGGTTAATAATCAGCCCATATTCGCTTAGGTGCTTGAGAGCTGTGCAGAGATGTGATAAGTGTTCAGTTTTGGATGCACTGGCAACATGTATGTCGTCCAGGTAAAGAAAAACAAAATCTAAGTCTTCTAACACGAAGTGCATTGGTCTGCTCTGCGTTTTTCAGCCCAAACAACAGGCGCAGAAACTCAAATAGGCCAAATGAGGTAATAAAAGCAGTGTTAGGAATGTCCTCAATGAGTACACAGGTACTTGATGGTAACACCTGATGAAGTCCACTTTAGAGAAAAGTTACCTTTCCAGCTGAAAGGCACAGTAGTGTAGTAGTTAGCACAATGCTTTACAGTACCAGTGACCTGGGTTCAATCCCTGCTGCTGCCTGTAAGGAGTTGGTCTGCTCTCCCCATGACCACATGGCTTTCCTCTGGGTGCTCTGGCTTCCTCCCACAGTCCAAAGACATGCCAGTTGATAAATTAGTTAGTCATTGTAAATTGTCCCTTGATCAGGCTAGGGTTAATTCGGGGGTTGGCATGCAGTGTGGCTCGAAGGGCCGGAAAGGCCTATTGTGCACTGTATCTCAAAAATAAACATAAATAAATAAAACTAAATAAACATGTCAAAAAGTATTGAATATGTGAGTTTGGAAAAAGATTGGTGGTGTTGCCTTCATTATGACAGTGGTAATCGCTGCTTGGTAAGCACCATCGGGCTTAGGGCCATGTGGAGAGATGAAGCCCAAGTGCTATTCGATCTGCGCACAATGTCAAGCATTTCAATGTTAGCAAACTCAACCTTCGCGTTGGCTAACTTTCTGAGTCCAGTCTACATGCAGGGGCGAGGACCTGAGAGCCAGTTGTGGAAATGTGGTGCTTGACTCCATGCTTTGTGACTGTAGTGGACAATGTGGGCTTGGTGAGGTTTGGGAATTTGCACAGCAGGCGAATAAATTTACATGTGGTGGTGCATACGCTAAGCAGAGTTGTCGAGGGGAACTGGCTGGAACAAGGTAACGACCCAAAGCCCTTTGCGTCCACAAGCTAGCAGTTCTTAAGATCTACTAACAGACCTTTGGTGCACAAGAAATCTGCACCCTGCAGAGGTCTAGCAACTTCAGCCAAGACAAAGTCCCATGTGTGCGCCGTGCAATGAAGCACATCTTCACCCATCGTATACCATAAGTCCAGATCCTGCTGCTGTTGGTGGCCTTCAGTGAGGGTCTGTTGCTCTCTGCCTTCTACTCAATGGGTGATGCTGGCAGCCCATGTCACACAGGAAGCTTTGCCGTGTCAGGGAGTCCATAATGAACAGTAGATAAACCTGGCAACTGGAACACATGCTGTTTAGGCTTTCAATGTCTTGAAGCACTGGCACTGTTCAAGCTGCATGGCAGTTGGCACTTCTTGGTGTTCGTGCTGAAGTGTATGTGGTAAAACCATAGATCCAGTGTGTTTTTGTTCAGAGCCTTGGGCTAACAGGGCTTATTGAGACAGTGAAAGGAGGAAGAACAATGCACTTCTGCCTGGCTGAGTGTAGACTATCGGCCATTTTAGCAAGCTCCCTATAGTCCTTCACGGGTGTATTAGTGAGGGCTATGCAAACTTGATCAGGCACTTGTTGCATAATGAGTTATTTAAAAATAAAACAAGGATGGTGATTGGCCAGGAGAGTTAGCATGTGGTCCATTAGTTCTGAAGACCTGGCACCATCCAGGCTGGGCAAGGAGAGCAACTGTTTGGCATGCTCTGACTCAGACAGTCCAAAAGTTTGTAATGGGTGAGTTGTAGACTCGCATGCAGGCGGATCTTCTACTAGACTCACATCTCTGGCTGCAGAGGAACTACAATGTAGTAAAATTTGGTATTGTCCATGGTGATTTATTGCAGTACAAACTGGACTTCTGCTTGTGCAAACCACACAGTAGCGTGCAGCTCCCAAAGCTCCGGCAGCTTCAAAGCTTCTGTGTCCTTGAGCAACCCTGGAATTGTCTGAGAGTGTCGAGGTTACCAAGGAAAGATTTTTTGAATAAAACATGTGAGAGCTTTTTATGAGCTTAACAAAAGCCACAGTCCTTTACTTCCACTACAAATAAAACCAAAAGCAGTCGCCTTACAATGCTGTTAGCATGTCAGGCACCTTCTCTTAAAGTGAGCACAACAGCTCAATGATGGTGTTTGTGAATTATGTAGAACAGTTTCTATTATGAACAATATGTGTCATCTGTCACCCATTACATTACCCTACACTGGCAAAGGCCAGTCTATCCCAACCTTAATTTGCACAGACAACAATGCTGAGAATAAAAATAAGTATTGCTTGAGAGAACCAAATTATTTCAATATTCATTGAAATTTTGCATCTAAATCTCATTTTATATATAATGGTCAATTATAACTGCACCACAGAATTTAACATCATTTTTCTTTTAGAATAGACGTACCATTGTAAGTGTAACTATACTAATAACTGGCACACAAATTGGTACAGATTTGTAACAGAGTCAAGGGATTCAAATGACATAATGAAATATGACAGCTAATCTATCCCATGTCCGTAGCTGTTCCTGTAGGGTCGACAAAGGAGATGAGTTGTGAATTTCACTGGTACTTAGGGGGCTATCCATTCAAGACATACATTTCCCTGGCAGTCCAGAAATGGTTTCCTTTCTAGTTGGTGATAGGAGTCAGAGGGTTGTGGGGAAAGGATCTCTTTATAATTGCAAGTCTGTGCCTAATGGTGTAACACATGTATCAATGATGGGACTTATGATATTAACATCTTGGGGGTCAGTGTAGGAGGCAGGATTAGTATGTTTCCTGGTGACAAGAAGATCAGTGATGTTGACGATAATAAGCAAGATTGACTCAGGCTGGAGTGGGATATAGATTAGTTGGAAAATTGGATGGAGCTTTGGCAGATAGAATATAATCTTGGTAAAAGTGATGTGATGATTTTGTTTTAGAAAACAGATGGGAGCCAGACATATAGGGTAAATGGTCAGTGACTAAAGAAGGTGATGGACATGGAGAACTTATTCCTGGAAGTGTTGTTAGGTGGGTAAAGAAAGCATGGCGACAAAGATGGTGGCATAGATTGGCATTTAGAAAAGTTGCTATGTTTCAACTTTTCCAAACACTGATTACACCACACTTGCAGTTCTGGACACCTGCAAACATTTGTGCATCAGCAAACTTACTAACGCACTCTTCCACTTCCTCATCCAAGTCATTTATAAAAATCACAAAGAGTAGGGATCCCAGAACACATCCCTGTGAAACACCACTAGTAACTGACCGCCAGGTAGAATATTCAGCAACTGCCTTCTGTGGGCAAGCCAATTCTTAATCCATGAAGTCAAATTTCCCTGCATCCCATGTTTTTTTTAGCTTTCTGAAGAGGCCTACCATGGGGATCTTAGTCAAGCGACTTGCTACACCACATCCACTGCTCTACTCTCATCAATTTATTTTTATACTTCCTCAAAGAATTCCATCAGGCATGTAAGACATAACCTGCCCCTCAGAAAGCCATGCTGACTATAGCTATCAGATGATGCTTCTCCAAATGCTTGTAAATCCTGTCTCTAAGAATCCTCTCCAATAGCTTGCACACTGCTGAAGTAAGACTCACTGGTCTATAATTCCCAGGATTACCCTATTTCCTTTCTTGAGTAGAGGAATAACATTTGCCACCCTCCAACCATCTGATTCCAGAAAGTAATTTATCCTAATGTTTTTCAAAAGTCTAGCACATCCTCTTTTTTAAGGTTGACATATTTCAGCATATTAGCCTGCTCTATGCTGCCTTGAATTTGTAAAGGTCCTTTGAAAGCAAGAAGGACTGGTGAATTGGTAAATACTGAAGCAAAGTATTCATTAAGTACCTCCTCTACCTCTTCCAACTCCAAGCACGTTTCGTATTTTATCTCTGATTGGTCCTAGTCTCACATTGGTCATCCTTCTGTTCTTCAAGTACGTGTAGAAAACATTAAGAATTTTTTTTAATCCTACGTGTGAAGGCCTTCTCATGTCCCCTTTCCTGCTCTCCAAAATCCATTCTTAAGCCTTAGAACCCTCAGTAGTTCAGTCTGATCCTTGCTTCCTAAACCTTAGGCATGCTTCCTTCTTCCTCTTAACTAGATGTCACTAAAATCTCTATCACCTTCCCGAACTCCAGCTCATCATTATTTGATACATGGTCTACTATAGTGGTATGGTCTTGGAACTTGTAAGTAGAATTATATTTAAATCTGGCTATGCAGTCATAATTGTCCAAGAATTAGAGTAGGAGCGGAGGATACGACCTTGTGGAGCATCAGTGTTTAGGATAATTGTGGCAGAGGTGTTGCTGCCTATCCATAGTGATTCTGCTCTGTTGGTCAGGATGCCAAGGATTCAGTTGCAGAGGGAGACATTGACTCCCAGAGTCCAGAGTTTGGGGATGTGTTTGTTTGCAATTATGGTTCTGAAGGCAGAGTTTTAGCCGATAAACGATAGTATAATATAGGTGTCTTTATGATCCAGATGTTCTAGAGATGAGTGTAGGGCCGAAGGGATGGTATTGGTCATAGACCTGTTTCAGTGGTAGGTGTATTGCAGTGGGTCCAGTTAGTGTGGAAGGCTGGAGTTAACACATGCCATGACTAGACTCCCAAAGCACTTCATGAAAATGCTGTAAAAGTCTATGACTCTGATGCAGGATCTCAACCTGAAATGTTGACCAGCCCTTTGCTCCACAATGCTGCTTGACCAACTGAGTTTCTCTGGTGTTTTGTTTTTAGCTCTAGATTCCAGCTGTCTCTTGTGCCTCTATGGCTTTACTTGACATGGGCTGGTGAGAATTAAGTCATTATGTGTCTTTAGAGGTAAATGAAATATACTATATTTTGCAATACTACATGTGATCGATAGAAGTTAGTACTTCATTCAGCAATTAGAAAAATAATACATTCTTTAAAGTAACAGGCTTTAAAGATTCATCATTTCAACAAAACTTTGGGGTGAGACAGAAGCAGTCAGTAGCTCAAAAGTAAAGATAGGATAAAGGTACCTTGTCACTTAGATGTTCAAAGCCAACTGTTTAGGAATGATGACGCTGGGTCTCCAAAGGTGCAGATAATACTGGCAGGAGAGATACTTGTGTAAGCAACACACACAAAATGCTGGTGGAGCTCAGCAGGCCAGGCAGCATCTATGGAAAAGAGGAAGCAGTTGACGTTTTGGGCCGAGACCCTTCATCAGGACTTCTACAATCCTGATGATGGGTCTCAGCCTGAAATGTTGACTAGTTACTCTTTTCCATAGATGCTGCTTGACCTGCTGAGTTCCTCTGGCATTTTGTGTGTGTTGCTTTGGATTTCCAGCATTTGCAGATTTTCTCATTTGTGTTTAAAAAAAAATAAAAAAATAGGGGCTTAAATATTCCACTCATTTTAACAGGTGGAGAACAACAATGACTAACAGCCCTTCATCGCATATTCAATCAATTTCTTGTTTGTATTGTGCGATTGTAATGAACTTTAGTAAACATCAGTGAGCAGTTTCTATGTGATGAAAATCCAATGCATTTAATCAGAATTTGCAGTCATTAATTGAAGAATGCCAGTATTTCCATTGTCAGCATCTAGTTCCCTCCATTTTGTCCAGGAATGTGCCTTAGCTTCATCATCAGAAAATCATCCAGTGCTCACCACTCTGACTTATTCCATTTCCCTCAATGGTTATTCTTTTCATTTTTAATAAGGTCGCTAATTTACGCTGATAAGGAAACATTTTGTGTTAATGCCTCATCCACTAAATTCTGAGTTCAGCTTATTTCAACTTAAATCTAACAGCCAGAAGTGAGAAGCTTCTATTCATGGATCCCAAAAATAAAAAGTAAAAATCAATGAGCAAGAGACCAAACCACCACCCAATCCATTCCCTCCATATTATTTGTTTTAATGGTACAATAACAGTTCTGGGTTTAGAACTGTGCAAAAGGCCTTTAAAATCTAACTGGAGATTGAGGAGCAGAACTGCAGATCCTGATTTCCCAGATATTCCCAAAATGCTGAAGGAAATCAGCAGGCCAGGCATCATCTCTGGAAAAGAGTACTGTCAATAGTCTGGAAAAGAGTACTGTCAATAGTTCAGCACAGTCCTGCTGAAGGGACTCAGCCCAACACGTCAATTGTACTCTTTTCCAAGATGCCGCCTGGCCTGCTGCATTCCTCCAGCAGCTTGTGTGTGTTGCTTGGATTTCTAGCATCTGCAGATTTTCTCTTGCTTGTTCCCAGATTTTATTTTGTCATTCTAACAATTTTTTTACTGAAGGGAAGTGTTAATCCTATTACATCAACGTGACTGTGATAGTATATGTAGAAGCCTGCAATGGTGCCAAATATATCCACTAAGTCAGGTTATTGTGTAAGACTATAACAAAACAAATCCCCAAGAACGAATCACAACTGTTGTGTATTTAATATTTCAGTAATATTTGAGTAATCTTGTAGAGTTATTGTTTGATCAAGGATTCTTTGTTGTTTATATAATTCATTATGGTTATATACATGAATGGCCTACGTCATGATGCTAACTTGTGATACATGCGTGCCTCACTTAAAGTTAGACTTCCATTGCAGCCTCCTGTATTTTCCTTTTAATTAATATTTTAAAGTTACAAAACATAACAGTGGGGCAGAGGTATTTTTAAAATTACCCCAAAATAATGGTCTACCTGTTGAAAAGCAATGAGATGTTTGAGTTAAAAGGAAAAAACAGAGCAGCAAGAAACAGTTGCATAAAAAACAGTGTTGCACGTACAGAAACAATTGAGTTTAAAAAAACACAGAAAACAGAAGAATTCACAGGCTCCTAAATAGTGAGTTCTGGGTGATAATAATTTAAAAAAGACCAGAAATGACTGGCTACAGCAGAAAGATTAATGCATTTGATTGCTCAACAGGATACTGGGTCATGTATACTGAGGTAATTGAAAAGTATTTTGAAACAAGTGAAAAAGTGAATGAAAAACTAGTACGAATTGTGCTGAATATATTGGGTTTAAAGCCATAAAGTTTGCTTTGCAGATCGACTGTTCCAACCAAACCAGCCAAAATGAAGTTTGGTGATATTGTGAAGGAATATTGCAGAAACATTTAGAACTAAAACATTGTTGATTGAAGAACAATTTAGGGCTCATGAGCAGAATCAAATGGAAGGGGAGTCCATTTCAGCATACATACCTGAATTGAAGAGATTGTCTTAGCATTGTCTTTTCAATGATGGGCCTTTGATGCACTGATGGGTCATTTAGTTTGTGGAATCATACAAGAAAACTTTCAAAAGTAGCTCCTAACTGAAGCACACCTCACATTTAAAAGAGCAGTTGAAATTACTGTATCAATGGAAACAGCAGACAGAGATGCAATTGAGTTGCAGTCAGGGATAAAAGTGAATGTGAACAAAATTGCAACTCTCAAATAGAAGATGGCCTGGCTGAACAAATTACATTACCAAAGTGGCAGGGGCTCACATACAACAGGCTTAATACAGGTTTAAAGGTGAAACTTGCAGAAAATGCAACAAAGTAGGACATGTGTAAAAAGTATGTAGCACAGACAAAAATAAATGGACTGCACAGAGAAGAGAAAAAGATAAAAAGTCAAATTGCAGTATCAAAAAGAGCAGTAATCTGTATGTTGTTGATGAAAAAAACTGATAACGATGAGAGAAACACAGGACTAGCTAGCTTTGAGATTTACAATGTGAAAACTAAAAAATAAACAAGCAATATGGATTACAGCAGAAGGTTTATTAGAGCTGTTGGGGGTGGCTTAAACTAATGTGGCAAGTGGATGGGAACCAATATGATGGAGCTGAGGATGAGCCAGCAGGTTTATAAGTAGATGACAGGTGCAACATGAATGTATGGAAGGACAAGACAATGATTGGATACAAATGCAGACAAAGCAAAGAGTTAAATTGTTCCACAGAGGCAAAATTCAAAAGGGTGAAGAATGCAGGACTAAGGTACTGTATTTAAATACCTTAGCATTTGGAATAAGGTGGATGAACTCATGGCACAATTAGAGATTGATCAGTATGATGCTGTGGGCATCACTGAGTCGTGGCTGAAAGAAGGCCATGGCTGGGAACTTAACATCAAAGAATATACTTTGTATTGAAAGGACAGGCAGGAAGGCATAGTTGATGATGTGGCTCTGTTGTTAAGAGATGGAATTACATCTTTAGAAAGAGGTGACATAGGATCAGAGACCGTTGAATCTTCGTGGGTGGAGTTAAGAGACTGCAAGGGTAAAAAAAAAACCATTATGGAAGACATATATAGGCCTCCAAACAGTAGCCAAGATGTGGGGTTGGGATTGCAGAGCAACATGGAGAAGGCATGTAATAAGGGTAATGTCACAATTGTAATGGGGGATTTCAATATGCAAGGGGATTGGGAAAATCAGGTTGGTTTTGGATTGCAAGACAGGTAATTTGTTTTAATGCCTACAAGATGGCTCTTTAGAGCAGCTTGTGCTTGAGTCTTCTCGGGGAAAGGCTAACTTAGATTTGGTGTTGTGTAATAAGCCAGATCTTATTAGGGAGCTTAACGTAAAGCAACCCTTATGGGACAGTGATAATAATACAATTGAATTCCTACTGCAATTTGAGAGGGAGAAGCAGAGGTCACAATGGCATGAAGGGAATTACAGAGGCATGAGAGAGGAGCTTGCCCAGATGGATTGGAGGAGGATACTGGCGGGGATGACAACAGAGCAGAGATGGCTGAAGTTTCTGGGAATCGTTCACAAGACGCAAGATAGATATATCCCACAGAAGAAAATGTTCTCAAATGGCAGGGGTTGGCAACTGTGACTGACAAGGGAAGTTAAGGACTGCATATGAGACAAGGAGAGGGCATACAAGGTAGCAAAAGTGAACGGGTAGTTGGATGATTGCAAAGTTTTTAAACTCCAACGAAAGGCAACTAAAAAGCTATTTGAGGGAAAAAGATGAAATATGAGGGCAAACTAGCCAATAATATATTGCAAGATACCAAAAGTCTTTTCAGATATATAAAGAGTAAAAGGGAGGTGAGAGTTGATAATGGATCACTCGAAAATGATGCTGGTGAGGTAGTAACGGGGGACAAAGAAATGGCAGATGAAGTTAATGAGTACTTTGCATCAGTCTTCACTGTAGAAGACACTAGCTTTATGCCAGAGGTTGGTGAGTGTCAGGGAGCAGGAGTGAGTGCCACTGCTATTACAAAAGAAAAAGTGCTAGGCAAATTCAAAGGTCTTAAGGTGGATAATTCACCTGGACCAGATGGACTACATCCCAGAGTCCTGAGAGAGGTTGCTGAAGAGATAATGGATGCATTGGTCATGATCTTTCAAATGTCATTTGATTATGGCATGGTCCCAGAGGATTGGAAAATTGCAAATGCTAAACATGAGAAAGTCTACAGATGCTGGAAATCTGAGCAACACACACAAAATGTTGGAGGAACTCAGCAGGCCAGGCAGCATCTATGAAAAAAAGTACAGTCTACGTTTCAGGCCAAAACCCTTTCGTAGGACAAATGCCAGAGGTCTGTGAATGTCAGGGAGAAAGATTGAGTGTCATTGCTATTACAAAGGAAAAAGTACAAGGCAAACTGAAAACTCTTAAGGGGGATAAGTCGCCTGGACCAGATGGACTACCTCCCAGAGTTCTGAGAGAGGTTGCTGAAGAGATAACGGATGCAGTGGTCATGACCTTTCAAGAATCACTTGATTCTGGCATGGTTCTGGAGGACTGGAAGAGTGCAAATGTCACTCCGCTCTTTAAGAAGGGAGGGAGGCAAAAGAAAGGAAATTATAGGCCAGTTAGCCTAACCTCGGTAGATGGGAAAGTGTTGGAGTCTGGTATTAAAGATGAGGTTTTGAGGTACTTGGAGACTAAGTAAGTCAAAGTGGGCATGGTTTCTGTAAAGGGAAGTCTCGCCTGTCAAACCTGTCAAGGAAGTAACAAGCAGGGTGAAGAAAGGAGAGGCAGTGGATGTCATTTACTTGAATTTTCAGAAGGCATTTGATAAAGTACCACACATGAGGCTGCTTAAAAAGATAAATTCCTATGGTGTTATAGGAAAGATACTGACATGGATAGAGGAATGGCTGACAGGCAGGATGCAGTGAGTGGGAATAAAGGGGTCTTTTTTTAGTTTGCTGCCAGTGACTAGTGGTGCTCCTCAGGGGTCAGTATTAGGACTGCTACCTTTCACATTGTCAATGATTTAGATTATGGAATTAATGGCAAAGTTTGCGGATGATACAAAGTTAGGTGGAGGGGTTGAGTGCTGAGGAAGCAATGTGATTGCAGTTGGACTTAGTCAGCTTGGAAGAATGGGCAAAGAAGTGACAGATAGAATATGACATTGGGAAATGCATGATAATGCATTTTGGTAAAAGGAATAATAATGCAGGCTATTATCTAAATGGGGAGAAAATTCAGAGATCAGAGGTGCAAAGGGACTTGGGAGTCCTCGTTCAAAACTCCCAAAAGATTAATTTACAGGTTGAGTTTGTGGTAAAGAAGGCAAATGCAATGTTGGCATTTATTTCAAGAGGAATAGAATATAAAAGAAAGGAGATAATGCTGAGGCTTTATAACACAATGGTCAGGCCGCACTTGGAGTATTGTCAATAGTTTTGGGCCCCATATCTCAGAAAGGATGTGTCGTCATTGGAGAGAGTCCAGAGGAGATTCACGAGGATGATTCTGGGAATGAAGGTTTTAACATATAAGGAGCATTTGGCAGCTTTGGGGCTGTACTCACTAGAGTTTAGAAGAATGTGGGAGGATCTCATTGTAACTTACCGAATGTAAGAAGGACTAGATAAAGTGGATGTGGAGAGGATGTTTCCTGTGGTGGGTGTATCAAGAACTAGAAAGCACAGCCACAAAATTGGAGGGTGACCTTTTAGAACAGAGGTAAGGAGGAATTTTTTTTAGCCAGAGAGTAGTGAATCTATGGAATGGTCTGCCACAGATTGTGGTGGATGCCACATTCATGGGTATATTTATGGTGGAAGTTGATATTTCCTTGATTGGTCACTGCAGAAAAGGATGTATAAAGAAGGAAGGTGTATGGGGTTGAGTGGGATCTGGGATCAGCCATGATAGAACGGCAAAGCAGACTTGACAGGCTGAATGACCTAATTCTGCTCTTATGTCGTATGGTCTTAATTAATATGGAATTGGACACTCGCTCAGATGTTTCAGTCATTCCACAAAATGGGATTGAACACCATTGTAAAGTCACCAACCAGAAGCTTGCAGATATCCAACTAAGCACTTACACTGGAGAAAAGATAACACCTGTGAGAATGACATTTGTAGTAGTAAAAGATAACAACCAACACAGCACATTGGGCTTGTATGTGGGGAAAAAAAGACGGGCCAATATTGTGGGGCTGTGATTGGCAGAAACAATTACAACTTGATGGGAGACCTATCCACCACTTGCATGCCTCATCTCCTACAATGAAGTCAACTGAACCTGAATTAAGAAAGGTACTAGATGATACCGCAACTGTCTTTCCATCCTGTACACCATGAACTGTTGCCAAACAGAGGACAAACAGGGGTTGGTGCTGACTTCTGTGTCTCTAGTTGGGTAGCATATTGGACCAAGGAAAGACCATGCTGCTCTGAGGAAGCCTGAAAGTGACGAAAGCAGTGGTCTGACTGCAGCAATTTTTGTAAGCAACTTATCTGAGAAAGTTTTTGACATGTTAATCAGGCAGTTACTTGCGAAGCGCGACTTCATTTTAAGCTGGAAGAAAGTTCAAGGAACTTCAGGAAATTTGAAAGTATTCAGCTTTTGTGATTATAAAGAACCAGAATCTACTCTGTGTGCATTAAGGCTATTGCGTGAACTTAAACTAGGAGACATAAATCTGCCTGTAAATGTAGATGCAAAGACCAAAGCCCAGCTGGTTGAATGGAAGAGCAAAACGAGGTGAACTTAAACTAGGAGACATAAAACTGCCTGGAAATGTAGATGCAAAGACCAAAGCCCCGCTGGATGAATGGAAGAGCAAAATGAAAGAACTCAATGGAGATACAAAATCAGAGGATTCATCAGATGATGTTGTAGATGAGAGAACCATGAGAAGAGATCAGATCATAAAGGGAACAATAGAAGGATTAATAAAGCATACTCCAGTTAAAAAGTGAACCTTCCCAAGATCAAGATGCACAGAAGAAGAAGTAAAAGGATGGAAAAGGAAGAAGAAAGATGTCCAGAGCTGTCAGAGCCACTTCCTGCAGTCCCAGAGTCAACTCTTACAACCATCATGAAGGAGGCCTCAGAACCTGAGATTATTTCCATAGCCAAAGTCTCACATGTCAAGCAGTGATCTCCCTTGTCAGGAAAGGCATTATCCCACAAGTGTAAGAAATCCTCCATGGCAATTAAATGTTTAAGCCTGAATGGGACAATTTAAAATTTACTATGCTGTGGATGTCTATATAGTATATTGTGTATATGTTGAGATGCATTCTATATTGAGTTGTTTTTTTAGCTAAGCTGGGAGGAGTGTTGTGTATTTAGTATTTCAGTAATAATTAAGTAATCTTGTAAATATATTGTTTGATTAAACATTTTCTGTTGTTCATATAATTCATTATGGTTAGCTGTAAAATACGTGAATTGCATATGTCATGATGCTACCACGATATGTGGTATTACATGATGTTAGACTCGGATTTCAGACTCCTTTGTTTTCCTTTCAATTAGTTTTTGTTTGTTGTTCAGTTGTTAAATCGAGTCTGACTCTTGGTAACATCATGGACTCCTGCACACCAAGCCTTCTTGCTGGAAACTGCCTCTCTAAGATCTCCCAAGGTCATATGCATTGTATGAGTAATATTATCTATCCATCATAGCCTCTGTCATCCTCTCCTTCTTTTACCTTCTGTTGTACCTAACATGAGAGTCTTCTCCAAGGAATCCTATCTTCTCATGATGTGGCCAAAATACATGAGCGTTTGTCTCATAATCAAGCCTCCTAGTGAACAGTCTGGCTTTATTTCAAGTATTGACTTGTTGGGTCTTCTTGCTGTCCAATGAACTCTTGACGCTTTCCTCCAGCATCCAAGTTCAAAACCGTTGATTCGTTTGTATTCAGCCTTACTAATAGTTCAGCTGTCACAGCCATATGTCACAACTGGAAATACCATAGATTTGACTATAATGATCTTCGTGGACAATGTTATATCTCTGCTCTTCAGTATTTTATCTAAATTTGCCATTGCTGACCTCCCCAGAAGTAAGCAACATTTAATTTCATGGCTACAGTTATTATCTATAGAAATCTTTGAATCGAGGAAGACAAAATCCATCACTGGCTCCACTTCCTTTCCATTTTTTACCACGGAGTTAATAGGGCTGGTCGACATAATCATGGTTTTCTTAATATTGAGCAACAAGCCAGCTTTTGCACTTTCTTCTTTCACTTCCGTCCCATTGCACTCACATCCATCATCATGAAGTGTTTCGAGAGGCTCATCATGAGGCATATCAAGACTCTGTTGCTCCCCTCACTGGAACCCCTGCAGTTTGCGTACCGTCCCAACCACTCAACAGATGACGCCATTGCCATCACTCTCCACCTGCCCCTAACCCACCTGGACGAAAAAGACACGTACGTTCGAATGCTGTTCATAGACTTCAGTTCAGCATTCAACACAATCATCCTCCAGAAACTGATTGGAAAGCTGAGCCTACTGGGCCTGAACACCTCCCTCTGCAACTGGATCCTAGACTTCCTGACTGGGAGACCTCAGTCAGTCCGGATCGGGAGCAGCATCTCCAACACCATCACACTGAGCATGGGGGCCCCCCAGGGCTGTGTGCTCAGTCCACTGCTGTTCACTGTGCTGACCCACGACTGTGCTGCAACACACAGCTCAAATCACATCATCAAGTTCGCCGATGACATGACCGTGGTGGATCTCACCAGTAAGAATGATGAGTCAGCATACAGAGAGGAGGTGCAGCAGCTAACGGACTGGTGCAGAGCCAACAATCTGTCTCTGTGAACAAAACAAAAGAGATGGTTGTTGACTTCAGGAGGGCACAGAGAGACCACTCACTGTTGAACATCAACGGCTCCTCGGTAGAGATTGTTAAGAGCACCAAATTTCTTGGTGTTCACCTGGTGGAGAATCTCACCTGGTCCCTCAACACCAGCTCCATAGCAAAGAAAGCCCAGCAGCATCTCTACTTCTTGCGAAGGCTGAGTAAAGTCCATCTCCAACACCCCCCATCCTCATCACATTCTACAGGGGTTGTATTGAGAGCATCCTGATCAGCTGCATCACTGCCTGGTTCAGAAATTGCACCATCTCGGATGCAAGACCCTGCAGCAGATAGTGAGGTCAGCTGAGAAGATCATCGGGGTCTCTCTTCCCGCCATTACGGACATTTACACTACACGCTGCATCTGCAAAGCAAAGAACATTATGAAGGACCCCACGCACCCCTCATACGAACTCTTCTCCCTCCTGTCATCTGGGAAAAGGCACTGAAGCATTCGGGCTCTCACGACCAGACTATGTAACAGTTTCTTCCCCCAAACTATCAGACTCCTCAATACCCAGAGCCTGGACTGATAACTTACTGCCCTATTGTCCTGTTTATTATTTATTGTAATGCCTGCACTGTTTTGTGCACTTTATGCAGTCCTGGGTAGGTCTGTAGTCTAGTGTAGTTTTTTTTCTGTGTTGTTTTTTTACGTAGTTCAGTCTAGTTTTTGTCCTGTGTCATGTGACACCATGGTCCCGAGAAAACGTCTCATTTTTACTATGTACTGTGCCAGCAGTTATAGTCGAAATGACAATAAAAGTGACTTGACTTGACTTTGATTAGAAGCTTCTTCAGATCCTCCTCACTTTCAGCCATTCGAGTAGTCTCATCTGCATAGCTGAGGTTGTTAATATTTCGTTCAGCAATTTTGATTCCAACATTTGAGTCCTCTGGACCAGCGTTCCTCACGATGTGTTCAGCATACTGATTAAATAAGTAGGGTAATAGTATGCATACTGTACCCTACTTATTTAACAAATCATGAGGAATGCTGTTCTAGAGGATTCAGATGTTGGAATCAAAATTGTTATAGAGTTACATAACTTAATAACAACATTTGCTCTGATGAAAAGTTATGAATCCGAAACTAGTTCTTCCTTTTCCTACAAATGTTGCCTGACTAACTGGGCAGTACCAATATTTACTGCTATTTTTATAATACTTTAATCAATCCAGTTATGTGAGTAAGAAACTTTTTTAGACCAAATCAAAAATCTTGCATATATGTCACTTCAACTGTAGTTTGTTTTCTTAATCACTGTTTCAGAGACGTGATCAGGAATTTCAAAATGACTCTTCTTGGAAATTCACATTCAAAATTATTCCATACATATATGGACATTCATAAATATATGCTTTCATTGTGTGCTGAATGATTAGTGGGATGAAGATGAAAAGCATTACCTGCAATCTCATCCAATGCAGATTGCTTTACAGTTACAATTGTCATTACCTGTCCAGGTAACAACATTTGACCTGGTGAACTGTGGTAACTCCAAGCCACTTCATACATGCAAAAATGAAGGCCCAGAGTTTAAAGCTTTTCTAAATGGACAGATAAATCAAGTAGATGACACAGGCTGGAATATATTTCCTTCACACATGTGGTAATGCTTATGTATATTATGTTTTTCTATGGCTCACAGATGATCGTACAACCCATGGGTTGCTTTGTGTTGCTGTGAGTTGATCTTGCGTGTAATTCAGGAGCACTCTTCGCCAACATAGTGGTTAAATGGAATCAAAAGTCTGCTTTTATTTTAAAAACTGCATTATGTCTTGCAAAGCTGCTTGATTCCCTTTATTCCAATGACTGAAATGATAATGAAAAGCAAACTTACATCATCCTCATATCCATGCAGGAAAGGTTTTGATAAAATTCTTGAAGTAAAATGTCATTAATGGCCAGGAAATGCATCTGTTAAGAAGCACAGAGTATACAACATGCATGGTGTTGCTAGATTAGTGACTTCAGAGATTCTCTTACACTTTTGAGTTTGGTCTGGACCTGCCTGGGTGGAGTAAAATTAGTCCAGCCTCACAGGGCAACCTAAAAGCAGAACTCTGGAAATAAAGTGTTATAAATATAAGAACTGCAAGTATGTGATATCTTCCATCCACCAAAGAGTTTATGATTAAAATGTACTGTACATGCACTGATATGACCTCCACACCCTTACTAGCTTTCAGAGCTTTAACCTTTAAGTATAACCCTACCCACGTGTACTCGGCTTTAACTCTGACACTGCATTCTGGCAATCACTTGAAGGAGACCATTCCTGAACTGTACAGGCTATCACCGCAGACTCAGCTTCCTTAAAATCTGCCGTTTAATTTTAGATATTACCTCCTTTTTCAATGCCAGCTAACTATGAGCAGAGCTAAATCCAATGATTGCTCAGAGGAGTACACTGCCCGTAACTTCTTGCATATTGCCTAAGTCGGTCTGAACTGTCCTTATTCCAGCGACAATTTGATTTATGCAATCCCCTTCCCTGTTTTATTGTACCATCTTTATTAGATTTGTTCAAGTCCATGAATCTATCAATCTCATACTCTTTCAGTAACCTATTCTCTCTCACATGCCCCTGATTTTTCAACCACACTCCTACACTGAGGTAATATGCAGTGGCCAATTAACCTACTAACCAGTAGGGCCCTGGATGGCATGAGTTAAAGGCACACTTGCTGGCAGCTATTTTTAAATTATTTATTTTCTTCACTATTGGAATTGTTTGGCCTTTAGCACACCAGAAATAATTCATTAGGAAAAGGACTGAAAAGTTGCTGAATTGTTTTTTTCCCTTCTGGTGACAGTTCTGATGTTTACCAGTTGGGACAAAACAAAATCCAGACATGCTGGAACCTTGGTTTTACTTGTAAGTCCTATTGACAGTCACACCATGGGGGTTCAGGGAAGAACACAGAAAATCTGCTTCTAACTGCATTCTGTTAGTGTTTGTACGTTCAGCTTCTTCAGCATTTCCCTTCAGCTCAGACAGAGCGTCTTCATTCCTCACTCTTTGGTGGGAAAGATATTTACTCCACATTTTAGTCCATGAGAATCGGTCTTTATTATACTTCTCATATTTTTTTATGGTATAAAGAAATGGCATTGGACTCATGTAACTAATAGAACAATGGCATCAATTCCATTCTCCCACATGGTTGCCCACCTATCACATGACCACCAGTCACATGCCCATTTGCTTCCACTGATTCGCCAGAAGGAGTAGTTTATATCAGTTATTTATCTTGCTATCTTGCAGGTATTTGTGAAAACCATGAGTTAAGATTGGAGATGAACTTTAATTGATTTAACTTCCTATCCATGGCCTACTACACAATAACTACAAGGCTCAATGTAAGGCTGAGGAACAGCACTGACACTGAGGGAAATGGTGCCAGCAGGTATAGATGAGGGACCTTCCATCTGGTAAGCTCTCCACTGGCTCTCATTCCAGCACCAGAGCCAGTCTCACTCTCTCTGTCCTCCTCCACACGCACAGGAGGCTCTGGCACAATAATCAACTTTCTGGATTAGACTGTGTGTGTGTGTGCCGGTTGGATCCCTACCAAATCTATCTTACACCCCTTTAACATCACAGCCCTTGGGGTCAGAGTGTGCACATGAGCATTGGAGAGCACCATGAGTCCACACAATTCATCCTGATCAACTCGCCCAATGCCCCCCTCATCTTCGGCTACCCCTGGCTCTTCACCCACAACCCTCACTTTGCCTGGTCTTCCGGTGCACTGCTGAGCTGGGTACCCACCTGCCAGACGACCTGCCTGCAAGCACAGTTGATCTTAGTCCATAAAGCCTTGGAGATGTCCTCAATCTCACCAAATTCCCACTGGAATGGCATGGCATAGCCTTCATCTTCAGTAAAAGGGAAGCAAGCATCCTGCTGCCTCACTAACCACGCAACGGTGCAATCAGTCTCCTCTGGACACCACCCTTCCCTGAAGCTGTCTGTTCTCTCCCTCTCCTCCTGAGACCCAAGCCATGAATGATTACGGCACAACTTCTTTTGTCCATTCCAGTCCACAGCCAGTGTAGGATTCTTACATAGAACATAGAATATTGAAATCTACAGCACGTTACAGGCCCTTCAGCCCACAATGTGGTGCCGACCATGTAACCTACTCTAGAAACTGCTTATAATTTCTCGAATGCATAGCCCTCTATTTTTCCAAGCTCCATGTACCTATCCAAGAGGCTCTTAAAAGACCCTATTGTATCAGCTTCCACCACCACCGCTGGCAGTGCATTCCACACACCCACCACTCTCTGCGTGAAAATCTTACCCCTGACATCCCCTCAATACCTATTCCCTCTCCTGTTAGCCATTTCAGCCCTGGGAAAAAACCTTTGGCTGTCCACACGATCAATGACCCTCATCATCGTATACACCTCTATCAGATCACCTCTCATTCTCCATTGCTCCAAGGAGAAAAGACCAAGTTCACTCAACCTATTCTCATACAGTATGCCCTCCAATCCAGGCACTCTCTCTATATTATCCACATCCTTCCTGTAGTGAGGTGACCAGAATTGAACAACGTACACCAAGTGGGGGCTGACCAAAGTCTTATATAGCTTTAACATTACCTCATGGCTCTTGAACTTAATCCAACGAGTGATGAATGCCAACACACCATAAACCTTCTTATGGACACGGACCCCAAGATCCCTCAGATCCTCCACACTGCCAAGAATCTTACCATTAATATTGTATTCTGTCTTCAAATTTGACATACTAAAATGAAACACTTCACACTTATCTGGGTTGAACTCCATCTGCCACTTCTCAGTCCAGTTCTGCATCCTATCAATGTTCCACTGTAACCTCTGACAACCCTACAGTCAATCCACAATACCCCCAATCTTTTTGTCGTCAGCAAGCTTTCTAACTCACCCTTTTACTTCTTCATCCAGGTCATTTATAACAATCACAAAGAGGAGGGGCCCCAGAACAGATCCCTGTGGAACACCACCGGTCACCGACCTCCATGTAAAATAATAAACATCTACAACCACCCTTTTTCTTCTGTGGGCAAGCCAATTCTGGATCCACAAAGCAAGGTCTCCTTGGATCTCATACTTCATTACTTTCTGAAGGAGCCTTGCATGGGGAACCTTATCAAATGCCTTACTAAAATCCATATACACTGCATTCACTGTTCTACCTTCATCAGTGTGTTTTGTTACATCCACAAAGAATTCAAATAGGCTTGCAAGGCACAACCTGCCCTTGACAAAGCCATGCTGACTATCCCTTATCAGAGTATATCTCTCAAATGCTCATAAATCCTGCCTCGCAGGATCTTCTCCAACAACTTGCCCACCACTGAAGTCAGACTCACTGGTCTATAATTTCCTAGGTTATCTCCACTCCCTTTCTTGAACAACATTTGCAACTCTCCAGTCCTCCAGTATGTCTCCCGCCCCTATTGATGATGCACAGATCATCTCAGGAATCTTAGCAATCTCCCCCCTTGCTTCCCACAGTATCCTGGAGTATATCTCATCCAGTCCCAGTGGACTGGTCTTCTTTGTCAAATAGAAGGATGGGGATCTTCGTCCCTGCATTGACTACTATGGATTCAACAGAATCACCTCTGAGAACAGCTATCCTCTCCCCTTGATACATAGCTCATTTGAAACACTCCAGGTGCCCAGATTTTCAGCAAACAGGATCTACAGAGTGTGTACAACCTGATCTGCATCTCCCAGAGGGATGAGTGGAACACTAGTGGAGGGTGAGCAGCATTCATAACACTCACTGGCCATTACGAATACTTGGTAATGCCTTTTTGGCTTTCCAACAGTCCAGCAGTTTTCCAAACCCTTATTAATGTGATCCTGCAAGACATGCTACATAGGTGTGTGCTCATCTACCTTGACAACATCCTCATCTTCTCCAAGAACCCTTAAGACCACGTCTGTCATGTCCATTTAGTGCTTCAGCATTTCCTTGAAAACCAACTATACTGCAAGTTATTTCTTTCGTTTAGGTCCTTTCATTCCAAGGCCCAGAGAAAGTGTGCACCATCAGTGGATGTCTCCAGCCACACACCCTCAAACAGCTGCAGCGCTTCTGGGGCTTCTTCAACTTCTGCTGCTTTTTCATCAGAAACTACAACCAAATTGCCACTCTTCTCGCCTCCTTCACCAAGTTACCTATCTCACAGATAACCTGGTCTGCTGCTACACACCATACTTCTGAGGATCTCAAGAGGTACTTCACCACTGCTCCCATTCTCTAATATCTGAACCCTTCCAGGTCTTTTCTGGTAAAGGAAAACACATCTGATGTAGGCACTGGGGCCATCCTCTCTCAGCGAGGACCAGACAGGAAGATACATCTCTGTGCTTTCTTCTTGTGCATGTTCAATGTACACAGTGCCATTATGTAGCAAACAGGGAGATACTTTCCATCAAATGGACCTTGGGCAAATGGAGACATTGGTTGATGGGAAACATCGAGCCCCTTCTGATCTGGAATGACCACCAGACCCTCATGTTCATCCGACAGACTCAACCCATGTCAGGCTCACTGAGTCCTCTTCAAACAATTCAAGTTCCTATCGATCTGATTCCAAGAACATAAACGTGGACACCCTGTCATGATGACCCAGCTGAAATGGCAATCAACCCTCAGCCCATCATTCCATCCTCGCCCCGATCATCTGGGGCCAGGAGAACCAGTTCTACCAGGTCCTACAGCACAAACCTGCTCTGGCCAACTCCCCTGACAATTGCCAGTGGCCACGCACTCTGACACACTCCAGCGGACCCCCTCATTACTGCTTTCCAGTCAACCGGGTGCACGACGGACTCTGGATTTTCTGTGATGTCAGTTCTGGTGGCCCACTGTGGTACAGATGTATGTTCATTCATCACTGCCTGCCCTTAGTGTACCCAGACCAATTTCTCTAACCAGTGGGCCTTTAGGCTCCTGCAGTCTCTACTGGTCCCTTGACCCCCATGGTTTCACATTGCCATGGATTTCACCATGGAATTGCTACCTTCTGATGGTACCGTGGTGAAATCATTTCCCCATAGCATCCCACTTCATTGCCCTCACCAAGCTCCATCGGCTGTTGAAACAGTGAACCTGGTTCTTCAACATGTAGTTTGCCTCCACAGCTTCCCTCAAGACATTGTGTCAGATCAGAGCCCACAATTCATCTCCCACTTCTGGCAAGCCTTCTGTTCCTTCCTCTACACCTCAGTGATTTGTCCTCTGGCGATCATCTGCAGACCAACAGTCAGTCAGAAAGAGCCAGTCGGCAAGTGGAGAAAGTTTTGTGGTGCTTTGTCACTTCTAAGCCTTCCACAGGGAAGAAGTGTCTTCTCTGGGCCAAGCTGTCCCACTACCTACATACCTCCTCTGCCACACATATGCAACCTTTTGAAGTGCTTCATGGCTACCAACACCCATTGTTCCCCATGGAGGAGCTAATGGTGGTGGTCCACCAGGTCCCTCGTTTGCTACTCGCAGAATGCTTGAAGGAGGACATGGAGGGTCATCCTAACCGACAACTGCGCCTACTGCTGCCAGGCTGACCACCATCAGTGCCCAGCCCAGCCAGACTACTCTGGCCTGGGGACTGTCTGGCTGTCCACCCGAGATCTGCCCCTGCACAACAACTCCCACAAGCTCTCACCCTGGTTCATTGGTCCCTTCAAAATAACCTATCGCGTCAATCCAGTTGCTTACTGTCTCCAGCTGCCGCCGTTCCTTAGGATCACACCTACCTACCATGTGTCCTGCCTCCAGCCCATTGTCCATGGACCACTCAACCCACCTGGAACCTAGGTGGCCCAGAGTACACATTTGACCAGTTGCTGGGTTCACGTCACTGTGGATGGAGTGTGCAGTATCTGGTCAACTGGGAAAGGAACCACCTGGATGAGAAGTGCTCTCCAGTTACATCTTGGACCCAGCATCCATCGAGGAGTGCACTGGACCCATCCAGATCATCCTGGTCTACCAGGAGCTGGCTGTGGGGCCGGGGGATAGGACGGGTGGGTACATCCAGCCATGTTGGGTACATCACAGTAGATCAGATTTTACATCACTTTGATTTCACAGCAAGAAGCAAAACTACTGCACAGAAAGAAAGGGTTCTATTGTCCATGTAGCGACCACATTTCACCATTCTCTTTGTTCCACCTATTACACCTCTCTATTGGACAGAAGATATGAAAGCTTGAAAGCACATGCCATCAAGCTTCTATTCCATTGCTTTAGACTCTTGAATGGACCTCTTGTATGATGGGATGGATGCTTGGCCTCACAACTTACCTCATATGATCTTGCACTTTATTGGTTGCCTGCACTGAATTTCTTTGGTAACTTTTACACTTTATTCTGCATTTTTACTGCTTTGTTATTCTACCTCAATGATTTGATCTGTATAAGCAATATGTAAGACAAGCTTTTCGTTGTATCTTGCTGCATGTGACAACAATAAACCAATTCAATACCAATACACAGATCATTTCCACTAAAAACACTCAGCTCCAATTCTTAGCATTCTCAATTAAGCATGGATTCAACAACTGATTGCCAAAGAAGAAGTAATAGTTGCAGCACCCAAAATCAAAACAGAATTTTACAAAGGAGGTTATTAAAAACCCTGACGTAACTGAGGTCATATAATAAATATTAACAACATCAGTACAGTGCTTTAAAGGGCAATATTTGCAAATATTACTGCAGATTATTGGGCTTGATTTTGCTGGTTGATCTTTTTATAAGATTCCATCAAAGTTCTGAGTGGGGTTATTTACCACCAATTGTACAATGTTCAGCACCATCCATTTTCTAAATAATTCTTCTGCTTGGGATCTAAACGACATCCAGGCAAAGGTAGACATGTGGCAAGTAACTGTCATATTGGAAGGATCAGCAATTTATGGTTTTTGTATTTTCCAACTAAGCCAACTACACTCAAGTTAAAAAAACAAACTGGTGGGAGTAATTTAGCAGGTCAAGCAACATCTTGGGTTGAGACCCTACATGAGGATCCATCATCAGCAGTTTTTTTGTTGCTCTCAATCCTAGCATCTGCAATCTTTTATGCCGGCATTAAACTTATGCATCGTTCCTTGATCAAAGCAAAGGTCTGGCATCTTCATTCTGTTCTTTCTGTCACATATCTCTTTCTTTGATCCAATATTACTTTTAACTTTAATTTACTCTGCCTAAACAGCTCTATTTATTTTGCTTTCTCAAACAGTTTTTGCTCCTAGATTCCCATCATCCATTAAAAAAAATTGACAAGTTTTGATACAATTGACACTCGAACAGCTGCTTTGTTATAATAAAATGAAGTGATAAATATTTCCAAATTGGCAGCAGTACATAATCAGGCTAATAGCTGGCTTGTTTCTCAGGGCCCATATCTCAAGCATTTGGATTAGTTCTCCCAACAGAAGAATGCATTCATATTGAAGCATATTAAAAGCAGAAACAGTGTTTATTTCAATTGTACACGATTGAGATCACATTCTTAATTTGGTCACCACCTACATTCACACATCTGTCACTTACTTGTCTTTCTTATCTTGGCATTATTATCATGTATTACCACCTGTTACATACCCATCTGTCAATTGTACTGCAGTGAAAAATTTAAACTATTTCTCTGACTAGTCAGGCTCTAACCAAAAGATATATTAAAAGCCTGACAAACACCAGCAATTGAAAAGTCACAAAGGTTTGTATATTTCCTTTATTTTAAAATATATTTAAAATATATACTGTAATTTCATGGATATTCTGGGGACTTCCCACAGATTCTGCAAAAATTTGCAAAAGATCTTCCCAGTTTTTCTTTTAAATATGGGTTATCAATGGTAATTAGTCATTCAATGTATGTCAGTGAATAATTCACTTAAATGCTGGTGAATTATATTCTGCTTAAAATATTTAACTAAAATACAGTGTATTGGTTACTTTTGCCTTTTCCAACAATAACAGTCTTTGAAAGTAATGGTAAAAAGGATCTTAATTGTGTATTTCAACCCAGTTTTCAGCCAACAGATATCTGGATTATGATCTCCTCATAATCTGAGTAAGAACATTTTGGATGCTAGGCTGCTGTACATCTGTAAAATAGTTTCTACAATAAGTCAAGGACTGCCAAAAAAGTAAAACTGAAATAATTTATTTAACCACCAGAGCACCACAAGATTTGCAGGCTTCACAGACACACCATGTGTTAAGATACATAGTAATTAGCCAACAAATATGTATGTTTGACCAAAAATGTATGTTTGTAAGATAAAACAAGGAAAAAGCACCCACCCTCCCACCTAAATGGTAAGATCATAAAATGTCCAACATTTACGAAGGATCAAGAAATAAGTATACAATTAAAAAAACAATAGATTCAGAGACTTCAGCATTACAAGAGGAAGCTTTATAATAGTATCAGTGCAATTCTGAGGAAAAGAAACTTCATCCTAATGGGGCAAAAAAAGCAGCAGAAAGAAATATTGAGCAGAAAACAGAGATTGGTCTTTTTTAACGTATTCAACATTTGGCTGCGTCCGGCGCAGTCGAGATTAGTTTGATTAATCAAACTAACTCTGGCATCCCATCTCCTTCCATTACAGCTAAAAGACAAATTATGCCATTCATCCGGAGATGCTCACAGTGAATGACACCCAGAGTGTTAAAGATAGGTTACCCCTGACCAAAGTGCTTAAACATGTCAGAAGCTATTTCCATGTATTTATCCACAATACGTATTTTGTGAATTTCAACTGCTGTTTAAAAAGTGTTAGAAGAGAACTAAATTGAGCCCACTGTCTTCATGAAAAAGGTATTTGGCAAACAATTTTTTCATTTGTCTGAAACACATGACACAATTACCTCATAGATGTAAATCCAGCCAAAATGTATCATTGCAGGCAATATTACAATAATGAAGATGATGCATGAGTCTTCACACTTGCCAAATAAGACATTTTGCCAACTACTTTTTTTTGAAGGCACTGATCCTTTAAAATGATTTACACTTTATATCTCAATGAACAATGTAAATCATATGGGAAAATATGTAAAATGAACAGCCAGTATTATAAAATAGTTAACATGGTTTTATCATCTAGTATGATGAGCATCACAGGCACAAGGATTTTTAAATGTCTTAAATAAATGCCCTATCCACATCAATGAGTCATAAGAAGTAATGAGGGGAATCTGGATATTTATTTTATTTATACAACTACATCAGCATATTTTCCACTGTATATCTTAAGGAAGCTGTCAAAGGTCATTGTTATTTCCATGAGTTAACTTGTGAAAGTTTAGCACGGAGTTTCTTGCATATTTTTCTGGTGACCTTATATTTAGTTTGCACTTATGATATGAATGGAAATAGTCACAACAGTGGGATATTCCCATGGTATAATAATAAAAGACTTTTGAAATTAATAATTAAGGTAGGTTTTTCCACAATTAAAATTCATTAGAAGTAAAAAAAAAACATACATTATGATAAAACTGACTTTTTATTATAACTCTCCAAGCAATATCTAACACATGAATATTCCTGCTGTTATCAGCTGTGAGATGTTACTATGTGGAGCATACCTGCTGTTTTCTAGCTGCACCCTAGATACTGACCAGCGATACTCCTGAGGCAATGTAGAAAGGCGCCTCTCCCTTGGTAATCTTCATGCTGTATAAAAGGGAACCTACCTTGCCTCCGTTGTTTTTTTGAAAAATTGATCCACATCATTGCTATTTTCCTAAAGCAATGGTTGCTGTCCCATGAATTTGTCTGCAATAACCTATTCTAAGCTATTATTTTAAGTTAGTTCATAGTCATTCTGCCAGTTATTACAATGTTTATTGATGAAGATTAAAATAGCATTTGCCCAAGGAAGGCATTATCCAGCAGCCAGGGATACTGGGTTAACAAAGGTAGAAAGTTCAGAAATCCTAATTAAGAATGTAGCACTTTGTAAAGGAAGATTAAAACATGGATCTTCTATTCAAGAAGAAATGCTTTAATGTGATGGGCAGAGGAAATCTGAGATTTGCCACCTTTAAGCCTAAACAGGCATGCCTCATGGATCATTCACCAGCAAAGTAATATCAAAGGATTTAGCACTATTATTTTGCCTTCTGTGGTTATACAATGAAAGAAAGAAATGAAGCTCTCCTGGAAGGCAGACCCATCCCAGTGTTCAAAAGGCACATGAAAGAACTCTGTTAATGACAAAAAAAAGCATGGGGTTTAATGGATCAATGAACCCTAATGATTTTTATTCTGTTGAAAAAATACTTGGTCTCCACTTAAAATGAGAGCAACACCAATTGAAGAACTGCAGACACAGAACCATACTCTCTTATTCCATGTGGCACCATCTTTTAGCATCCCTAATATAACTTACATTGACACAGTCCTAGAATTTTGCTATCGACCTGATTCAAGCCCAAAACAGAATGGGTATTTGGTTAGAAAAGTGTTATAACTGCTCAGCTACTCTTGCAGATGAAGTGTTATAACCTTGGTGTAAACAGAAGCATCAATTTCACGTTGTAGTTCTAATTTCTTTATTTTTTTTAAACAATACTGTACACATTTCAGTTTTGTGTTTGCTAATTGTTCACTCATATGTAACTGGCAACAATAAAGCATCACACTAACAAATTTAAAAACAGAAATTATAGCAGAGTTAGAGTTGAAATTTTGTATACAAATTGATGATCAGTTTGGAGAAAGGAGAAAGCTAATGTTATTTAGCACTTTCTGTTTGATATGTGGGAGCAAGGGACATTTATTTAACTGCTTTAAAAGATGAAATCTAAGTATAGAGCCCAAAACCTGAGAGCGCAATGAAAATAAGCCCCCAATACTTTATTTTCTGCAAATACATTTGCCCTGGATTTGGAGGGATCTGCTCCTGCTGTGCTGACTTGCTCAACAGGAGGGCAGATTGAAGAGATGGTAGAAAGATCACTGCACCTGAGTTAATGCTTAGCCAGTTTTTTTCAGATATTAAAAATAGAGGCCATAATATTACAAGTCCCACTGATTGCGAATGCTGACCTCTGCATTTCTGACCTGCCCCCCCTGCACTGGAACAGGACCATCACAATTGCGCATGAAAATCTTTAAACCCAAGCCAAGTAGTAGATAGAACTTGCAATTATCGTATTCCATATCTGCTACCCGCTGATCACTGCAGCTAATTACCCAATCAGCACACAGACTATGTACCACTACATTTCTGAGGTTAACATGTTTACAGATGTTAAAACTAATGCAGAGGGGGAAAGGAAAGGTGCTATCTGACTTTTATTTTGAAAAGTTAACCCCCTTCTCACCAAATTATTCTAATCTTTATTTTGCCTGATATTCTTTACTATGAAGGCACTTCTCCGATAAAATATCCTAACATTTAGATTCTATGTGTTTCACTTAACATTTCCTTCTTTCTCCTGTCACTCTGATTTTTAGGCCCAAGTGCTTACTGTTAGCATTTCAAGCCAATATAATATTTGACCATTCACAATGATTTCAAATTTTCTTGCCATATTCTGCCATATTGACCCAATAACACATCCCTCGATGAACAGATCAGCAATATATTTTATTATACTTGTGCCCTTAGAAAGGATTTTATAGGATGCCAACTGCATAACAATACACAAGAGATCAAGTAAGGCACGGGACCTGTACAGCATTTCCACTAAGTGGGACTCCTTTTATTTCACATATTAACACTTACAATTCTTCCAGTGTTTTATTTTTTTAAAAAAATTAAAGGTTCTGTGTCTCATCTATCACACTAAAATAGTAAGTGAAGGATAGAATTAAAGCCTTCAATGTACATTTTTTGCTTCTTTTGTTTCTGTTGGTAGTTAAACAAGAAAATAGTTTCCGAATAGTTCAAACTAGTACCGTGTATTGTTCTTTTGTTTAACACTGATGAACCTGGGATTTTCAAGGGATGTATTCATTCTTAGCTGCATTTGCAAGACTTAACTATCATATTTGAAAGGTGTTCAATTTTGGGATTTTTGCCAATGAAATAGAGGATGGTGAGTGGCTCCAGGTCTTGAGAAACACAGCAAGGAGAGGCGGAAGCTTCAGGGTTTAGGTTGTTGTACAGGCCAAGTATCTGAAATAAAGAAAACATCCTTTAGTCTGCCAAGTAATCTTTTAGAAAAAAAACAGTCATATGGCCTGTGGTCATTCTAGTAGGAAGTTTATATATGACTGAAAGAATAAATAGTCACTTGAGAAATATCTTAAACAAACACAGCCTAACTGGGAGAAAGAAAGGTACAGTTGTTGAACACTGCTCCATTGAATAGGCAAAAGAGAATTGTTTTTGTGCTTTGTAACTTAATAAAGCATCATTGCAGTAACATTTCTTCCAAGAAAAATGTGGCATTTGATTTTTAATTGATATCCAGCCCAAACCAGATGGCCATGGTGTATTTAATATAACTCCATGGCAATGTGTAAAATGCTGCCGTTACACCAGTTTGCTCCCTTTAGGCATCTGTAAATATTTTGGATGTCTCCCAGAGATTAAACAAAACCCTGATATATCTCTCTTGATAGATTCTTCTCACAAGTAGATTTTCATCAAAAAAATTGCATAATGGGCTGACTGCACTTAAATGCTCAATCATTCGGGACTTCAACATGCTCAGATTGTTTCGCGAAACCTTGGTGACACGAAAGATTTAACTTTTACCATTCTACCCAGCAATGAGCTATCATGGGATATTGCTCAATTGCCCAGAATTTATATTTATTAGCATTAAAATGGTTTTATAAAAACTGGTCAGGTGGACTACCAGGGATGATATTGTGAACATCGAGTCCTTTCATCAAAAGAATTTGGAAACCCAGAGTAACTGGTGGAAGCAGCAACCCATTTCCAAAACTGCCCACAATCTAGCCCTGCCAGGGACACAGATTGCAGCTCCCACATCCTTCCTCCTCAGCCTTTTTGTGTTTTCTCACTCAGTTAATTAGCCATATCACGGTGTAGCTTGTCAGATAAATATGTAGTCCTATTTATTATAATTTACCAAAAGACATTTTGATTCAATAGTAATTTATGGAACAATGCATTAATAGATAATGATAAAATTCATAGCTATCAAATGGTTCCCAATTATGGAAACCTCATTAGAATCAGGCCAAGATGGCGCAGATCACAACCTTTTTATTAATCACATTTTTCACTAGTGAATGTGTAGACATTAGCGGATAAAAGAGCATTTACATTACATAATCTTTACTTGTATACTTCTGTTGACTAACTTTCCAATGGTTCGTATTTTCTTTGAAAACATATTTTTAAAAATGAATAACATACTGCTATTTTCCAGCATAATAAATAGATCAAACATGCAATTAACAATATTGTAAAAGATCTAAACATCAAAACTGTTTAATATAATGGTGTTAAAATGGTCATGTTGTCAAAGGTGGTATTTACCTGACTGTGTTGAGTGTCTGAACTCCAGAGGTAAGGACAGGCCCCAGCACAGAAGTTGGCATTGTAGCCCTTGGGTTCATGAATCCATTTCCACCCTAGATCTCTTCGGAAGTCAATGTACAGTGGGCGTAAACAGCAATTATCCTGTAAGTTTCTGTCCAAAGAATAAAAATTCTCAATTAAATGTCAGAAATCTGTAAAATTTTGCTCTCTTCTTTTCAATTTCTACTCTATTTTCCTGATAACAGCCAGAATTTTAAGCATGCAAGAGTATGGCTACAGCAGGATTCATTTTTCACTTGGGACGTGGGTGTGATCGAAGGTTGGCATTTGTTGCCCATCACAATCTGCCAGGAACTGATAATACTGAGTTGCTTGTAAAGCAACTTCAGAGGTGCTCTCAATTATTCAGCAGTAAATGTAAAATAAAATCAGTTTAAATACATATTTTACCTATATCTATTTAGACAAAATGGATAATTATCTACAGCTGTGGAAATTATGATATAACTATCAACCCAGTGCTTAGCTACAATTAAAAAGGGTCAAAGAAATTTGTGTTTTGCATTAACATAGAGTACAAACGAAAGGAGATGGTATCATTCCAATACAAGGTGTTGGCCGGAATCATCTTGATTACTTTAGTGTGACCTTGCTGGGTGCGTCTTGGCTCCCTTGTTTGTAACAGCTACCACATTCAGGCAGCTGATTTTCATCAATTCATTCAAGAGTGCAATTGAAGTTCAGGGGTTTACCACATCTCATATTAAATGTAGCACTTTATTAACTTAGGACATTCATATTCTAAGAATCCAGGCAGATCATACACAAACTCAACTGTTCGCATAGCTACTGGAAATTGAACCACATAACATCAAGTTTTAATGTACTGTATTATGTAATCTGTTTGAAAAATAAAAAGTAATTCACATTCATGGTAAGATGCACGCATGATGAAGTCTGTGACTTTTGTTCTGAATCTTTGAATCCTTATGTACTCCCAACTCTATCTGCAGACTGGGAGTGCAGAAACATGAATTCACAGCACCTATTATGGCCTACTCTGGAGTTAGGACATACAGCAAATATTTTCAACAGCAGCCATTTTTTCAGATTTGAATTGCAGCTTGAATTTAAAATTCAGCTCAGGACTGAAGGGTCTTGGCCCAGAACATTGACTGTTTACTATTTTTTCATAGATGCTGCCTGGCCTGCTGAGCTCCTCCAACATTTTGTGAGTGTTTCTGACTCTCCACGTAGACCTCAGATGCCTGCATATTCATGAATATGGCCTATGGTCAGTGAGAATTAACACTCCTTATGGATTCTGGGGTGTGGGTACAAAGAAGGTACTGTTTGAAAACTATATGTAATTCAAAGGAAGCATAAGATACTTAAGAACATAAGAAATAGGAGGAGTAAGCCATTTGGCCCATTGAGCCTGCTCTGCCATTCAATAAGATCATGGATGATCCAACCACGGACTCATCTCCACCTACCTTCCTTTCCCCATAACCCATAATTCCCCTACTATGCAAAAATCTATCCAAACTTGTCTTAAATATATTTACTGAGGTGGCCTCCATGGCTTCTTTGGGCAGAGAATTCCACAGATTCACCACTCACTGGGAAAAGCAGTTCCTCCTCATCTCCATCCTAAATCTACTTCTCTGAATCTTGAGGCTATGTCCCGATTATAATTATAGAATTGTCCTGCCGTTACCTTTGATCTTTAGCATATAAAAATGTCATGTAATATTGGGTTGAGCAGACCTCTTCTTCCAAGAGTGTCTCAATATTCCTGATTGGTCAAGGCACGGAAAATTATATTAACCATGATGAAATGGCAGAGCAGATTTGATGGGCCAAATGACCTAATGCTGCTCCTATATCTTACAGTCTAACTTGATGCCTGCTGCTCGTTTTTAGCTGAACAAAACGCTTCTATATACACTAGACTGGGTGGTGGCGCAGTGACATCAGCGCCGGACTCCGGAGCGAAGGTCTCAAGTTCGAATCCAGTCAGACTGCTCCCGGACATGCTTTCCATCTGTGCCGGGTTGAGTGTCAAGTGTCGCAACGCGGCCTCATAAAAAAAAATGCCGCACTGTGAGAAGGATGTGGGGGACCACTCACAGAATCTTTCCTCCAAGACAACCACTTGAATAAAAAAGTGGTTGCCGAGGCTCTGCCAGAGCATACACAAAAAAATAAATAAACATACACTAGCTTCAGTATTTCTCCAGTGACATTGTCACTGTGAACAACAAACTTCAAGGTGACCCAAGTGGTATCTCCCTGAGCAGGTGCCTTGTTGGAGTAGGGAACCTACCTGAACAAACCTTCTCTCAGTGATTCACTTAGCCGACACTCCCTCCAGGCCACAACATACAGATCATAACCTCTCTGAGCTCATACATTTTACCCGATTCACACACCCATCTGCCTACTTGTCTTCTAATCAAACACAGCTTACCCTCTACGTCCAACACTCTTCTGCCTGACCACTGACCCAACTACCTGAACATTGACGCCATCACTAACCATAAATGCCACATTCCTGACTTCCAATCATACCTTCTGACCACCTATCCTAACTAGAACAGAACCCTAGCCAATAGCCTGACCTCGTCCATTATCCCATTCCTGGAGCCATTTCTGGGCCATCCAACCCTGCCCTCTGGGTTACAGATGCCATCTCCAGGCAATGAAGCCATTCCCAGTCAACCAAACCCACCACAAAACCGCTACAAACACTACTGTTGCTGAACAAGTGGAATGAGAGTAGGTGAAATTGAAAGTGAAGATACAAGTTATAAAAAATGGGCTAAAATGGAATTTGCCTTTTGTAGGGAGAATTCATTCTGCACAAAAAGTTATTTGCTAATAAATTGAAAATTCCATGTGGAATTGTAGTCTTAGTATATAATATAGACACTATATTTACTGGGGAAGTCTAGGGTAGCAAGAAAAACATCAAACATTGGGACAAAGGGGTCCTACAAAATTTAATAACAGACCCTAGTTTGTCCTTTCACACCCAACGTAATACTATCTAAATTTATTAACTGAAAGAATAATGGGAGGTGGCCAATTTTATTTTATCTATTGTATTTTATTTGGAGATACAGCATGGTAACAGGACCTGCCAACCCAATTGAGCCTGCCCTGCACAATTACACCAACTAAGCGGTATATCGTTGGAATGTGGAAGGAAAGCAGACCATGCGGAGGAAATGCATGCAGTCGTAGGGAGATTGTAAATACTCTTTGCAGACAGCAGTGGAATTTAATGGATTTTTATTGTTTTATTTAGGGATATAGCAAAGTAACAGGCCCTCTAGCCCACGAGACTGTGTCGTTCAGTTACACCTATGTCACCAATTAACTTTCTAACCTGTACGTCTTTGGAATGTGGGAGAAATCTGGAACACCCTGAGCCAACCCCCGCAGTCATGGGGAGAATGTACTAATTTGCAATAGATAACAGCAGAAACTGAATCCGGTTGCTGCACTGTGATAGTGTTACACTAACCGCTATGTCACCATGTCACGCAAATAAAAATAAGTATAAAAAAATGAATGGATTTCCCCAGCATTGCCAAGACAGTATAGTAACACAGCTCAAAATCTCCCTCCTTATAAACTAACACCAGCACAATCTTCCTTTTTCAGGGCTTGATCGTCTGACGGGAGGATTAAGATTGAAGGCATTATATCAGCAGAGCTTTCGCCAGATACCATGCACTGAGTAAACAATATAAATTACTGAGGAGATCTAGAACAAATATCTGAAAGTGTGCATTCTCCAAAATGGAGAAGACTGAAAATATATTTGATATAGAGTTTCACAAAGGAAAATAAAATGAAAAGCAGAATAAACTACAGCTGGAACCATGGGCAATTGAGTTTTAGGTGAAACTTTTTTTTCCAGAGAATAGTGAGTACCTGGATCCACCTACCAGAGTAAGTGGTTGAGGCAGGCACAACTGCAAAAATTAAGGCATCTGGATAGGTACATGAAGGGATGGCTTGGATAGTTATAGACCAAATATGGGCAAGTGGAACCAGTAGGGAAGATGCTATGGCTGGCATCGACCAGTTGGGCTGAAGAGCCTGTTTCTGTGCTATATTCTCTCCATGACACTATCACTCTAAGGCCTGGCAGAGTCCTATGAAAATTAGACAATATGATTTTGTAAGGGGGTTCCTTCTTTCTTTATGTCACAGCATGTTAATCAAAATGGCTTCTTTGTTTGGTAAAGTAAAAATGCTTCTTTGTTATGCTAACTGGTGAGAGAGTGCTTTCTTTTGCAGCTTGTTTGGGTTATAATTACTGATAACGAGAATTGTATTCGTTTGTTAATCAGTTGGGATAGAGGTTATTCTTTCTTGTGGATCTGCAAGCTAGTGTTGGGCGGAATTTGAGAGAGATGGTGCGAGGGAGTTAGAGGGAGAAGACGCGATGTTGTAAGCTGGGCGACGGAACAGACCCTGAGCGGGGGTCCCAGGCCCAGGGCTTTTGGCGATGAGAGATTTGTGTGGAGCTTCTGGTCGACCACTGTTGGCGGCGGGTCGAGGGGGTCAGAGGGGATCGAATGGTGGCAAGAAGACTTCGTTAACTGAGCTCCAACAGTAGTGCACGAAGTGGTTGGACTTTGATAAGTTTGGTGCCTTTTACTTTTCCTTTTATATTGTATCTCTATTAAGTACATAGTTCCAGTAAGATCTATAAAGTGTAATAATTTAATCGCATACAGTGTACTGTCTGTTATCGGGCTTGGTGGGGACATCGCACAGTGGCTACACAAGCTGATTACCCAGTCTGGCGGGACCGAAGGCTGCTCTCCCTAGACGGAGGTGAGCTGAGCGAGCCTGAGGCTTACCAGGGAGCTACAATTTATAAAACCAGAGCACTCAATGTGCTGTAGATCCTCAAGGTTCTCTGTCGCAAATGGCAAATGATGTGGGGTCAATTCCTAATTTGAAATCTCATGTTCTAAACTATTAAAGTATACACGTCACACATCAACAGGAGATATGTGAACGGAAGAATAGACTCAAAGGATCAGCATCCAATATGTGCTTGATAACTGTCTCCACGATTTGATGTTGTACCAGATTTCATGTATCTGTGATCTCCTGCAACCCGCTAAAATGGGTGCCCCATTATCCTGAAACTATGGCCAATCATTAAACTCCAAGACTTCAGCATCAATGCCTCCCTGTGCAATTGGATCCTCAATTTCCTCACTTGCAGACCCCAGTCAGTTTGGATTGGCAACAACATCTCCTCCACGATCACCATCAGCACAGGTGCACCAGAAGGCTGTGTGCTTGACCCTCTGCTCTACTCATTTTATACTCATGATTGTGAGGCTAAGCACAGCTCCAAGGCCATATTTCAGTTTGCTGATGGCACTACTGTTGTTGGCCAAATCAAAGGTGGTGACAAATCAGCATATAGGAGGGAGATTGATAATCTGGCTGAGTGGTGCTACAACAACGACCTCTCACTCAATGTCAGCAAGACCAAGGAACTGGCCATTGACTTTAGGAGAAGGAAAGATCCATGAGCCAGTCCCCATTGGGGGATTAGAGGTGGAGAGGGTCAGCAACTTTAACTTTCTTGGTGTTAACATTTCAGAGAATCTGTCCCGGGCCCAACATGTAAGTGCGATTATGGAGAAAGCATTTCAGTGCCTCTAATTCCTTTTAAGTTTGTGTAGATTTGTCATGACATTGAAAACTTTGACAAACTTTTATAGATGAGTGGTGGAGAGTATACAGACTGGTTGCATCATGGCCTGGTATGGAAACACAAATGCCCTTGAATGGAAAATCCTACAAATAGTAGTAGATACAGCTCAGTCCACCATGGATAAAGCCCTTCCCACCAATGAGCACATCTACATGGAGTGCTGTACAGGAATGCAACATCCTTCATCAAGAGCCCCCACTACCCAGACCATGCTCTCTTCTCCCTGTAGATGCTGCCTGGCCTGCTGATTTCCACCAGCATTTTGTGTGTGTTGTTGTTGGAATTTCCAGCATCTGCAGATTTCCTCGTGCATGCTCTCTTCTTGTTGCTGTCATTAGGAAGAAGGTACAGAAGCCTCAGCACCCATATCACAAGGTTCAGGAACAGCCATTACCCTTCAACCATCAGGCTCTTGAATAACTACCCCATCACTGAACTGTAAACACAACTGTCCTCGATATGTATTTTTAAATTTTTTTCTTTTTAATTTTTGTTGTCTTTTGCTCATTGGTTGTTTGTCAATCCTGTTGGGTGTGATCTTTCATTGATTCTATTATGTTTTTTTGAAGTTACTGAGTATGCCCGCAAGAAAACTGATCTCAGTTTTGCATATAGTAACATATATGTGCTTTGATAATAAATTTTCCTTGAACTTAGAAAATCCACCCCACATCTCACCCAAAGGGAAACAAGAGAACAGATGGTGTTATAATGGTGTCAGAGTTGTGCTAAAGAGAATATGGATCTGTGATCAAGCAGATCACCAGAATTGGTCTGAAAAACGGCAGATGGAATTTGATGCAGACAAGTGTGAGGTGTTGCACTTTGGTTGGACCAGCTGTGTAGGTCTTACACAGTGAATGGTGGGGCACCGAGGGGTCTGGGAATACAGGTACATAATTCGTTGAAGGTAGTGTTACAGGTTGACAGGGTCATAAAGGAAACTTTTGGCACATTGGCCTTCACAAATCAATGTGTTGAGTAGAGGAGATGAGATGTTATATTGAAGTTGAAGAAGATGCCAGTAAGGCCTAATTTGGAATATTGTGTGCAGTTTTGGTCACCTACCTACAAGAAGCATGTAAATAAGGTTGAAAGAATACAGAGAAAGCTTACAAGGATGTTGCTGACTCTGGAGAACCTGAGTTTTACAGAAACTTTGAATAGGTTAAGACTTTATTCCTTAGAATATAGAAGATTGGGAGGAGATGTGTGAGGTACACAAAATTATGAGGGGCATAGATAGGGTAAACGCAAGCAGGCTTCTTCTGCTGAGGTTGGGTGGGACTACAACCAGAGGTCATGGCTTAAGGGTGAAAGGTGAAAAATTTAAGGGGAACACGAGGAGAAACTTCTTCACTCAGAGGGCAGTGAGAGTGTGAAATGATCTGCCAGCACAAGTGGTGCATGGGAGCTCGATTTCGAAGTGAAGTTTGGATAGGTACATGGATAGCAGGGGTCTGGGAAGGGCTGTGGCTCCTGTGCAGGTCGATGGGAGTGGGCAGTTTAAATGGTTTTGGGAAGGACTAGATGGGCTGAAGCGCCTGTTTCTATGCTGTACTTCTCTACGACTCATAAAAGAGTTGGGGACAAAGTGTGGTTCAGTGGTTGAGATGGAGAAAGGTGAGCTGTGGGTGCTTTGAGGTGTGGGTGATAGAGGGCACAGTATCAGTGACTAGAGAACAGAGTTTGTATTTTGTATCTAAGATGATAACTTTAATTTACCCGATGTCTGGATCATATTCATGAATGCAAAATATATCCTTATATCTTTGGAAAATAAACTTGCATGAAGGCTTAAAAGACTTAGCAACCTATCAGATCAGATTGAGAGGACAGTGTTATCTGTCTTTTAGATGTTATAAATGGTTTAAACCTTAAAGCATTTTTGTGCTTGCAAAGACACATGGAGCAAAGTACAATACATGTGCATATTACCTAAAGCAAAATGTGGCATCCAGTGCACGCTTCTTCCGTCCGCTAGATTGCTGTGACTCAAGCCTGTAGGTTGGTAATAGCATGAGGAGGAGATGTGCTGTCTTCCCAATATGGTCCTTACCCTTTTTTCCCTTATCCACGCCAGGATAATCTCCTGGGTAGTTGTCAGAAATTCCTTTAAAACAACAGCTCAAGTTAGAGAAGATATCAATGCAAGTTGGTAACTTCAGCACATTTCTAAAAGGCTTTCAAAAATATCTTCCATACACTGTATCCTAATTACTTGAAATAAATTTCACCTGTCTCTTGGATATAAATTAGACGTTACAGAATTCTGCACTCTCCAAACATTGAGCTTGATTTTAACACTGAGTGCATTCTGACTGGTTTCAGTACAGCTGAGGGAGAGAAATGAATGACTCTAGAGGTAGATGGGGATTGTCCATTTGTACAATTCAGCTTTCCTCAAGCAACACTCACAAAGTGCTGGAGGAACTCATCAGGCCAGGCAGCATCTATGGAAAAGTGTACAGTGGACGTTTTGGGCTGAGACCCTTCAGCAGGACTGGAGACAAAAAGATGAGGAGTCAGGGTTAGAAAGGAGGGGAAGAAGAAACACAAGAAATATGGTTGAAGGCAGTGCTGATGGTGGAGGAAGAGAAGCCCCTTTCTTTAAAGGAGGACACCTCCTTCATCCTGAAATGAAAAGCCTCTTCCTGAGAGCACTTCTGCCATCTTCAGTGGGATCGCACTACCAAGCACGTTTCCCTCGACCCCACTTTCTGCTTTCCGCAAGGATCTTTCCCTACACAACTCATTGGTCCTGTCGTCCCTCTCCACTGATCTCCCTCCTGGCACACATATCTTGCAAGCAGAACAAGTGCTACACCTGCCCCTACGCTTCCTCCCTCACTACCATTCAGAGCCCCAAACAGTCCTTCCAAATGAGGCAGCACTTCACCTGCCAGTCTGTTGTATTGTATCCGATGCTCCCAGTGTGGCTGCCTATATATCGGTGAGACCTGATATAGATTGGGAGACTGCTTCAATGAGCACCTACACTCTGCCAGCAAAATGAGATCTCCCAGTAGCCACCCATTTTAATTCCACTTCTCATTCCCATTCTGACATGTCCATCCATGGCCTCCTCTATGGTCGCAATGACGCCACATTCAGGTTGGAGGAGCAACATCTTATATCCATCTGGGTAGCCTCTATGGCATGAATGTTGATTTCTTGAACGTCCGGTAATGCCCCCCCACCCTTCTCTATTCCCCATCCCTTTTCTCCTTCCTCACCGCATCGCCTTGCCTGCCCATTGCCTCCCCCTTTTCCTTTCTTCCAAAGTCCTTTGTTCTTCCCTATTAGATTCCCGCTTCTCTTTCACCAATCAAATTCCCAGCTCTCTACTTCACTCACTGCCTCCTAACTTCACCTATCATCTTGCGTTTCCTCCTACCTCCCTTCTAACTCTGAACCCTCATCTTTTTTACTCCAGTCCTGCTGAAGGGTCTTAGCCGGAGACGTTGACTGTTTACTCTTTTGAATAGATACTGCCTGACCTGCTGAGTCCCTCCAGCATTTTGTGTGTATTCCTCGGATTTCCGGCATCAGCAGATTTTCTCTTGGTTGATCAAATTCAGTCTGTTAGCACTGTCATGTCCAGTCCAGAGGGTTTCTTGGTTGCACTGACTACCATCTTCTTGCTGACTTTAAAAGTTGAGCGATTGAGATAAATGTTTTGCTGTAAGTAGGAGGGAAAGTGGGATCTCATAATCTCTCTAGGCAAGTCAATATAGAAGTGTAAACACGAGGAAATCTACAGATGTTGGAAATTCAAGCAACGCACACAAAATGCTGGTGGAACACAGCAGGCCAGGCAACATCTATAGGAAGACGTACAGTTGACTTTTCGGGCCGAGACCTTTCATTCCTGACGAAGGGTCTGGACCCGAAATGTCGACTGTATTTCTTCCTCTAGATGTTGCCTGGTCTGCTGCGTTCCACCAGCATTTTGTGTGTGTTGCTTCAATATAGAAGTGAACTATATTTTAATTCATGGAAAATCTTTCATCAATGACGACAATATAAGACTGGCTATCATGGCTATGAATGAGATAATAGTTGTTCTAAAATTTAGTCCCCTATCAACCCATCCACCACTAGGCTTACAAACTAAACTTACAGAAATCAATGTGGATATGCCCGCGGTTGTATCAACCAGCTTCTCAGACTAAATGGTTCATGCTACTCTGTGTTTTCAGTTTCAGTATTTTCAGATCAGCATTATCCCAGGCCATGTCTACAACAGCCCTTTGGGAGCTGTAGATTTTCCACTGGTGATAACATTCTATTATTTGCATTGTTTTCATTGTAAATAAAAAAACATGGTTCAAAGGATATATCTGTTATTCTACTCCGACAGTGGTACATAGAACCACTCTTGAAAGGATTGAAATGGGAAGTTTTGTTAGGGAGCTGTTGAGCCCTTTGCTATGTATGTTCCATGCTTTTATTTAGCACCTGATTTCCAAAACAGTGGGCATTGACACCAGTGATAGCTGCAGGCTCAGCATGTACACAATAATGAGTTAGAAAAGTAGCTTAAGCCATTTGGTGACCTGTGCTTGCATTCCCAAGGCTCCATTTCTACTGGCACCCCAGGACATTGACAATAACTCTGAGGTACTAGACAACAAAAGATCAATAAAAGATAAGTGCCTACCTTTCACTGAATCGCCAATTTGGTTTTCAAGCCTAAATATCCTCTTAGCAGCTAGTTGCTAAAAAAGGGCCCCAAAGCCAGTCCAGCATTGGCATCATCGTCCTGTTTCTATCACCAGTTCCTACTGTACAGTGCTTTTGAAGTGATGCAAGCCACACACCAGGTACTCCACAGATTGCCATGTTCTGGAGTAGAGGCCAGCCATGAAAATTGGCCCCATTTTCGCTAAGTATAAGTGTTTCTTTTAAGAAAACCCATCATCTCAAACTTAGGAAGGCTTTAAATGGGTAAAATGCACCATTTATGAGGTAACACAAGCTGTAAAAGTTCTCAAAGGGATTGCCATAACAACTCCTGAAATAAAAGTAAATCAGAGCCTCTTCACCCCTAGGTTCTCAGCTCTCCTTTGGTGTCAAGGTTCTCACTACTTCAATTCTCATTTCACAAACTGATAATGCTAATGAAAGGCAGTGTAATGCCACAGATCACAGTGCTTAGATCTTTAGCTGGATTTTGGTGTCACAATAGTAACTAAAATACTTTGCTTTATTGTTAGAACTTAAAGATCTAATATAACATTACTGTGAAATTCCATAAATATGACCTAACCAGGGTCTGATAACTTAAGGAATCTCTGGAATGCTTACTGTTTCCAGTAGCAAGATCAATTTTTTCCAGCAACTGTAATGCACTTTACTGCGGTGGTGTACTAAGTGCAGTTACAGCTGCTCAAAGTCCTGAATTCCAGTGGTGGTCCTAACAATGATAGGGAGAGGTTAGGTCAATAAAATTAAGATTTAGGAAAGAACTAAGCTTCTAAACATTGTTTTAGTTGCAATTTGGGAATCAAACAAAGTGTTTTTTATTTTTTTAAATATGGCACTGGGTCCTCTTAAATGTAAGAATATTAAAGCTTTCATACACAGATATTATTTTGGCATTGAGCCACTTTTATTACCACTTGCTCATTATTATTAAGTGGCATAGTTGATTCATTAGTTTTGCTTAATTGAAATTGTTATGGTATGAAGTGTTAAATGAATACAATTTATCAAAGGAACAAAGAATAGTAATAAATTAACCAAACAGAAAAATATTTCCATTAGCATTCACCTTTGATCTTACAGTCCCAAAACCAAAAGCATTTTTAAACTAATTATCCATTTCTTTTTTAAGACGTTATAGTTGATGATATTGGAGAATGCATGTCCTTGCCCCAAAACAGTTACAAAATCAATATTTGGGGAATTTTATAAAAATTCTAAGCTGTGCAAATGATCTGTTTTTAAAATGTATGTAAAAGTCAAGACTATTTTGGTATCAAGAGAATTTCCTCTGTGGACTCAATCTGCCTGATCACTGTGATAAGGAACATTTTGAAGTCATTATTCATACATGTTGCTTTTTCTATAAGAAATTTGAAGTATTTTAATGAATGCCTACAAAGGGCAAGGTTTATGAGCATCTCACAGCATGGAGTTAGCTCATTTCACTTAAAAGTGACACCCAAGAAAGAAGTTTCATGATCTAGATTTTCTGTCATTACCCCTGATCCTCCATCACAAGTTAGATAGGAAATTTTAAAACACACATTTGTTTTCCACTCTCATTCCCAGCCCTATTGAGAAATACATTATGCCATTGTCTCCCAGTATATGCCATTGATATTTTTCACCTATTGTATATTGATTCAAAATACAGATTTTGCAATCTTGGCTTCAATAATACAACATCGTGATAAATGAAATAAATGAGGCAAAAGATGTGGATCAATTAACACATAGCTTATTTACAGACACTGAAACCATAGTTATCCAGCGTATTATCAAGAGGTGTGGACCGTGATAGGCCAAAATGTTATAAAAACTTCTTTTATAACATTATAAAATGTCATTTACCTGCAAATCGAACTTCCAGCTCTTCGCTCTTATTTGGTATAATATAATTACTTGAAGGCACAAATGTGCAACATGGGCAATGTAGACTTATTTTAAAGCCATTGTTTCTCTCTACAAAAGATAAAATATTAAACTAATATTACCACACACATATTACAGAATCAAAATTTTATTTAAAGAATAATTTTAGGCAACTTTATTATCTAAATGGAGATAAAAACCACAGGGCTTTACCTCGATGGAGTAACCATTCATTTACTGTCTCTGTAACATCAAAGGAAAGCCATTCGCCTTCAGTTCTCGTTCGTACAACTTTACTATCAATATACCGATGGCTGGGAGATGATATGTCTTTGTGCTTTAGAATCTGAGAATAAAAATGCAATGAAAATTAATCTGATCACTTTCTATGAATAAGAGTCAGCCAACCTCATGGATAGCAAGAGAGAGCAACAAGGGAACAAAATTCTCAGCCAGTGATTAAAATATTGTGCAAAATATAGCTATAATAAAATGTGCAATAGAATTCTGGAACTACCACTATCATACATTTTGTTGATGGGTTTGTGTGTTTTTTCTTTATGCACAGTATGGTAAAGGGTATGGGGAAAAGATAATGAATGGATTTGAAGTGCATAAACACAAGAAAATCTGCATTTGCTGGAAATCTGGCCTGCTGAGTTCCTTCAGCATTTTGTACGTGTTGCTTTGAGGTACAGGTTCATCAGTCTCGCTGAATACTCTTGATCCTCTGTCCTTCCTTTATGCCTACATTTTGCCTTTATAATTTGTAGGACAATAATTAGTGTGAGTGGATCTGAACTATTATTTTTCCTATTAAAGTGGCTCACATTCTGCAGGATGATTCATGCTTTTATATTCCAAAGCGTGGACTGATATGAATCACTTCATCCCTTTTGCCAGCTAGGAATGAGGAGATTCAAAAGGACTTCTGTCCTCAGCAATAGGTCAAATGTATCCTACATCTTTGGCTTTATATGCTCCCTCCTGTTTTTTATAAATGCTGAAGGCAAACTGATGGCAAGTCATATATAAAGAATATTCAGTGCTCTAGACATTATTCTACTATTCATCCCCCAGAGTTACTGTAACATGGCCTGGAAAACAAATAAATCTGAAGATGTTGCAACCTGAAACAAAAACAGAAATGCTGGAAGAAATCCAAATGTCTGGTTTTTATGGATAATACCTATATCTCTGCAGTCTTTACTATACCAAATAATGAATCCACTTGGTAGATCCATCAAGATGTTGTAACATCATAGGAGTTAGGAGTAGGACATCTGTAAATATTTCCCTGTTAGAGTTGTATTGCAGAATAGTATTTTAGATGAAGATGTTTTAACACATTCTGTTAAGTTTCTACTGTTTACCATTTGAACTTGATCATAAAACTATAAAAGATAGGAGCAGAATTACATCATCTGGCCCATTGAGTCTGCTTTGCTATTTCATCATGGCTGAAACAGTTCCCTCTCAAGCCCATTCCCCTACAAGACCATGAGAGATAGAAACCAGAGACGTTGGATAAATAAACATTCAAGGAAGGAATACATTTATTAAAGAGTAAATTCTGTCATTCTCTCTACATTAAGTAGATCATACATGATTTGAAGGACTCTCCACGAAGGAGGAAAAACCAGTGTTGCCTACAGCATTTGCTCTAAGATTATTTCAAGGTATCTTTTAACAGCGGTCTTTCCTTTCCTGGAGAACATTTGAGAAATTAGGTGGAGTTGCCAAATTAGTAAATTTCAACCATTCATCCTAACTGGATTGTATATATCAATTTTGTGCTGGGCTAAGAGTGATTCTGCTCTCTTCAGACACTGCTAATCTGAGACCCCAAACTGTGTGATAAATTCTTCATTGTGGTTTATATTTGCAGACAATATTTTAAAATATAGAACTTATTCTTCATCTAATTATGTAAAATTTATTATTACCTGCTATAGTTATTTATACAAAATGATATACTATTTTTCCTTAAGCAAATTAACTTCTACATTATGGATTTCAAGATTTCAAAAGAAAATAAAATAATCCTGGAAAGAAGAGCAATGTTAATTGTTCCATGATCAAGGACACATAAGTACGTTGAATGGTAGGATTCTTACTCTGCATATTCTGGAGAAGATTATAATTTCAGTGCAAGATTATTATTAGGTTTCTCTTTTGACATTGTGGGGATTGCCCAATGGTACAACCTGTATTAGTGGATAGTGAATTATAGTCACTTGCTTCAAAGCTAACTGTCAATTGTGTGTGTTGAGGTCCTGAGACCAACGACATGTGTCAATGGTAGAATTGTATTTCTTCATGAGTTTGAGCCAGTAAATTCTATATAGTGGATTCTGGTTAATTGGGACACATTGGGACCAGAAGTTTTTGGCCCAATAAAGCGGCTGCCCCAATTAGCTGAATTTTCATGGAAATAGTTAAAAAGATATAAAAAAGCAAACTACTGTTCAACAAATTATGTATTTAAATGAAATACAGAATTAATTAGAACACTTTCAATACAACTACAGTACGATAAAACTGTGGCAACACACACAAAATGCTGAAGGAACTTGGCAGTCAGGCATAATCCATGAAAAGAGCAAACAGTTGATGTTTCAGGCTGAGGCCCTTCATCAAGATTGATGAAGGGCCTTGACCTAAAATGTCAACTGTTTGCTCTTTTCCTTGGATGCTGCTTGGCCTGCTGAGTTCATCCAGCATTTTGTGTATGTTGCTTTGGATTTCCAGCAACAACAGACTTTCATGTGTTTGTGACTGTAAAACTGTATATTAGTTCCTAATAGTTATTGATGGAGGAATTCATCCATTGTATGCTACAGCATTCTTTTGATTGACTGTAAACAAAATCAGTGCAGATGCCTGGTGTAGATAATGGACTACCTTCATACAATGCCATCAATGATTGCAAACTTCAAATCTTCATTTTCATTGTAACATTCAAGATGATTGCTGATACCTTCAAATTCTTCATAGTTCTTGAAATCATTTCATTTTCACTCTCGGTCATTTGTGACATCTCTAAGCCTGAATGCTTCAAACAGCAGTGAGCAAAACAATTCTGAATTGTCTTACTGCTGATTTCTCGCCAACTATCAGTGACAAAATTCACTGTTTTCTGAACAGAAGCAGACATAACTGACACTATTTAAAAACTGTTCCTTCTAAGCATGGTGTAGTGTTCAATGGCCTCATACGTGCCCATGCCTGTTCCTAGATAGAAACCATCCAGCAACAGTTTCCTGCCCCAATTAAGTAGCACAATGTCCCAAATATACAAAAGGAATCCCATACATTTCATTGATTAGTTTTTGTTTAAGTGTTTTCCCAAATAAGTGGCAGCCCTGATTAACTGATAGCCCAATTAGACAGAATCCACTGCATTTCTATAATCCTAAAATTCTATCAGACAGTCGAGGTGGTATTGTCTTCATACCACTTCAAAGGGATATGAGCATAATCCAATGGAGAAGTGGCTGCATTTTGTCTCTGCTACTTCAGGGAATTTCTGGCAAAGCTTGCACCAAGTGGAAATTCCATCCGCATGTTACAAGGTAAAAGGTGTAGGGTTGTGGATAAACATAAAGTGACCCCTGAAACACATGTTTCAACTTTGCCAGTTCATTCAGTTTCTGGCTGTTTGCCTATAATGCTTCAGTTAGTGTGAATCTTCAGTCCATCACACTTCAGCTGTTGTGCCTTCTGGTACCTCCCAGCGTTAAGATTTTGAGAAAACATTGACAAGACTTTGGAGAAGGTAATGTTGTGAATAAACAGTTTTCAGGCTTGGCAAGCTTAGAGAGTGGGAAGTAATTGGACACAGGCAGGAAAGCAGCTGTAAGTATGAAGTAAAGCTGTAAGTATGAAGAAGGCGGCATTGAAGGACGATGTGAGATTGTCAATAAAATTGACACAGACTGTAGCACCATGATGGTTGTGAGAATAAAAAATAAAATCTGTCTCCTTAAATTCATTCAATGGTGATAAAACATAGTTAATTGTGCATCATGAGGATAAGTGCTGGCATCCTTAAAGTCTGTGATATACATTAACCACATAGATATTGATGTAGGGGAATGATAAGCAAGTTGTAAATGATGTGAAAATTTATGGTGTTGCAGGTAGTGAGGAGGATTGTGTTAGGCTATAACATGATGAGGATCAGTAGGAAATTTGGGCAGAGCCATGGCCAATGGAATTTAATCTTGACAAACGCATGGCAATGCATTTTGGAATGTCAAATAAGGGTTAGATGCACATAGTATATGGCAAGGCCATAGGAAGTGTTGATGTACAAAGGGACCTTGGGGTACAAAGCCTGTGATCCTGAAAGTAGCAGCACTGTTAGCTTGGGTGGTGAGAAAGGCATATAGGATGTTAGGTTCCATTAGCTGAGGAATAGAACATAATGGTTGGGATATCATGTTTCTTCTTTATAAAACATTGGCTAGATCACACCTGGAGTACTGTATGAATTTCTGAGCACAAGACTGCAGAGGGTTGTAATTTTGTTGGAGAACTTGCAGAGGAGATTTGCCAGTATGTTGCCTGGATTAGAATATTTCATTTATTTGGATAGATTGGGTTTGTTCTCTCTGGGGCAGAGGAGCCTGAGGGGAGATGTGATAGAAATTATGAAATCATGAGGGTGTTAGATAGGGTGGATAGTAAGAGGATTTCCCCCTTGGTGGGGAAAGGTTTGCGTTAAGCAAGAGGCCATAGGTATATAGTGAGGGATAGGAGGTTTAGAGGTGATCTGAGGTGGATTTTATTTCACTCAGAGGGTGACTAGAATTTGGAATGTGGTGTTTGAGGAATTGCCAGTAACAGGTACTCTCACAAAATTGAGGAATGATCTAAGCAAACACTTCATATAGCAAAGCAGAGAGAACCATGGATCAAATGTGGGATAATGGGGCTAGCACAGATAAACACAGTGATTAGTATGAACATGACAGACCAAAGGATCCGTTGCACAATTCTGTTTGAAGGCTGATGTGCATGATGGACCTCAGAGTTGAATTCAATAATGATCAAATGTCATTAAAGAAATGCTACATAATTATGATTGTGGTCTTCTGCAATTAGCAAGTCAAATAAAGTCATCTCAGAGTCCCACAAATGGGCATAGGACCAACACAATGAGCTGAAATTTGACTGGAAACAATGGCAGCTCCATAGATGCTACTTATTCCTATGGAATCATTGACATTCCAAACTTATTTGTTCTTTGGAGAATCTTCCCACAGAACCACCACCAGGATTCAGACAGAATGGAGACAGACTAGTTAGAAGCATCTTGGAATGTATAATTCAATTTACTGAGAATAACACATGGAGTATTATAGGTAAGGGTGATGAACATAGCATGAATCAATCCATGGAACTCTGATGTTGTGGCCATAACAGAGACTTGGCTGACAGAGGAACGGGAATGGAAGTTAAATATTCCTTGGTTTTGATGCTATAGAAAAAAATAGAGATGGAGGTAAAAGTCAAGGGGGAGGGGAGTTGAGCTGTTGATCAGAGACAATACTACAGCTGTACTTTGAGTGGATATAAGGGAGGGTTCATTCACTGGTATCTATGGGTGGAACTTAAAAATAAAAAAGGTGCAATCATTCTGATGGAATTATACCACCGAACTGGCCTTCTATACCCTAATAGCCCACAGGATATTGAGGAACACATCTGCAGGCATATTAAAGAAAAGTGTACAATCAACAGGATTTTGTAGTTGATGACTTCAGCTTCACTAATTTTGACTGGTTCATCCTTGGTGAAAGAGGTTTAGGTGGGGCAGAATTTGTTAGGTACACCTAAGAGGATTTCTTAAATCAATATGTAGCGAGTATAACAAGAGGCGAGGCTATATTGGACCTGGTGTTGGATAATAAGCCTGGCTAGGTAACTGACCTTACAGCGGAGGACAGTTAGGGAACAAAGATCACGATTCCACGATTAGGATGGCTAAACATAAGAATAAGTATCAACCTTGTGGGAGATAATTAAATTGGAGCAAGTGAATTACCAGAGTATTAGGCAGAGTATAAGGAGGGTTAATTGGGAACAGTTAGTTTTCGGAAACTCCACAGGTCAGATGTGAACTTGTCCAAAAACAACTGTTTAAAAATCAACTGCATGGACTACATGATGTTCCAGTAGGAAAGAAGGAGAAGGACGTCAAGGAAAGGCAACCCTGGATGTTGAGAGAACTGATGAATTTAGTTAAGAAGAAAAACTGCTATGCTACCGTAGTGGTGGCGTGGTAGTGTAGTGGTAAATGCAACAATATTATAGCGCCTTGGGTTCAATTCTGCCACTGTCTGTAAAGAGTATGCATATTCTCCCTGTGACCGTTTCCTCTGGGTGCTCCAGTTTCCTCCCACATTCCAAAGATAAATGAGTTAATAGATTAATAGCTGTGATTTGCCAGCTTGACCTCATTGGACCTGAAGGACTCATTGCCATATAATGTAGTATCTCTCACCAAAATGAAAAAAAGAAGCGTTTGTAAGGTTTAGGAAGCTAACATCAAACAGAGCCCCTGAGAATTATAAAGAAGCCAGAAAAGAACTGAGAAAAGGAATTAGGAAAGCCAGAAAATCTCATAAAGTGTCCTTGCCAAGTAGAATTAAAGAGAATCCCAAGGCATTTTAGACATACAGTACATTATAACCAAGAGGTTAACCAGAGAGCAACTAGGACTATTGAAGGATACTGGAGGAACAAATGCTTGGAGGTGAAGGATGTGGGTGAGGCCCTAAATGAGTACTTTGCATCAATATTTACCAAGGAGAAAGATCTGAAGGATAGGGACATCAGAGGGAGCAGCTTAATAAAATGCTAAGGCATTTTGAGATAAAGAATGAGGTAGTGTTGGGTCACTCAAAGAACATTAAGGTGGATAAGGTTCTAGCACTTGATGGGATATATCCCGGATTATAGAGAGATGCAAGAAAGAAGATTGTTGAGACCTTGACCAAAATTATAATGTCCTCTCTTGTCACTGGCAAGATTCCAGAGGACTGGAGAGTAGTTAACATTTGTTCCACTACTCAAGAAGAGAAATAGGGATAAATTTGGAAACTATAGACTGGTGAGTCTCATTTCAGTGGTAGTGAAGTTATCGGAGAAGAATCTTTGGGATAGGATTTGGTTTCAGAATTGGCTTGCCCATAGAACAAAAAGATTAGTTTATTTGTCACATGTATATCAAAGCATACAGTGAAATACATCATTTGTGTTAATGAGCAACACAGTCTGAGGGTGTACCCATCTAAAACACTATACATAAACACCATTGCACTGCAGTTGCTCAAAATCTGAACAAAAAAAGAGAAAATGCTGGAAACACTCAGCAAGTTAGGCAGCATCTGTGGAAAGAGCAACAAAGCTAGTAATTCAGGTCAAAATTCCTTTGTTAGAACTTGAAATAACCTGGGCTTTCTTAAATGTGTAAATATTTATTTAAACTCAGAAAGACTGCATAAGGCCCTTAAGTGGCCAGACAAAAACAAATATCACCAATGAAAGAGTTAATTCAGTGTACAGGATCTCTCAAGAGAACAAAAATGTGACTTCAATGTAAGCCTGGTTTCTATTTCAACAAGCATGGCATTTGCTATATATCGGTAAACACTGTAAGTGCTGGTGTAGCAAGATTTATGTTACCAGTACCTCCCAACGCCTGCCTCGCTTATCCCTGTTCTAAATGTTTCACCACCCAGAGCTATCTTCAGTTGACCAGGAGGAAAAAAAAACTTTCTATTTTAAGCTTTTTCATTTTTATCTCTCTCACTCACACACATACAGTCACTCTCACACACACAGATACACACTCTCTCTCTGAGCTAATGCCGTGCTCTACCTTTCTTTACACAAGACAAGAGAATCAGACTGAAGCACACTTAAAGTACGACTCAAATAACGAAATATCCAACCAACGACTGATTCGGCATTTCTTTTTGGAAATTAGGGAAAACATCTGGTAGGCAGACAGTGTCTGCAGCAGCAGCAGTCCAAGAAACGAAGGTTCATTTTCTTATTCAAGAATGGCAAATAGAATTTGTACATGCAGCTGACAACTAAAGCAAAAATTTTAAGGGAAGTGCAGAATTCTTTTCTGGTTCCAGCTTTTCCTCCAGTCATTTTTCTATTTTCCATTTCCTCTCCCACAGTCTGTTCCAGTTAAACAAAATGGGTAAGTCTACACATATGTACATGGTTAAATGTATTTTTTAAATGTCCCTCCCTATTTTTAAAATAGCATTGTTCAGAAGCTTATGAAGAGAGGAAAACAAACAGAAGAAATAAATACCTTAAAACTTTACAAACTCTGGAAGTTTTTGGAAAGAATAAAATAATGATGCTGGCACTGTGATTGGCTGGATTTTTTCAATCTATTTTTCCTATAAATATTGTACTTCCTATTGCTGAAATTGTTCTCTGATCTAGAAAATATTCAGCCTTTAGGAGACAAGGGAACAATGGACTGGCATCAATATTTTGAGAATGTACTTGTAAAAACAACCTTTGGTTTATCTTTGAGACACAGGTGTTTGGATTTCAAATTTGGCTTTAGCCCATATCCTGCTCACCTCTAGCCAATGGTTTCACTGAAAGCATTAGGTTGTCTCCTCCTTGTAGATTGAAATGTAGAAGTCAGAAATCAGCTACCAGCATATCATACTTCCTGTTTCACCAGTGAAACAGAAGGGCACTGGGTTTCTTTACCTCATCTTTACTCTGAGGTGGAGTACTCTATATGGAGATTCCTTTCATTTTCCTGGCACTGTTATACTTCAATGTAGAAAATGGTTTATTTATTTTTCATTATTTATGTCTTAAATTAAATTGTAAAGTTCAGAGTAAATTTATTATTGAAGTACATATAGTATATGCCACCATATACAACACTGAGATTCATTTTCTTGTGGGCATACTCAATAACTTCTTAATAGAATAATAACTATAATAGAATCAATTGCACTAACTTGGGCATCGAACAAGTATGCAAAAGACAGAACACTGGAAATAAAGAAAGAAATAATTTTAAAAACATAAACAAACAATAAATATCAAGAACATGAGATGAAAGTGACTACAGATTGTGGGATCGTTTCAATGATGAGACAAGTGAAGTTGAGTGAAGTTAATCCCTTTGGTTTAAGGGCCCAATAGAGGAGGGATAATAACTGTTACAGAAACATGATGGTGTGAGTCCTGAGGCTCCTCTCCTGATGGCAGCAGCAAAAAGAGAGCATGTCCTGGTGGTGGGGTCCCTGATGATGGATGCTGCTTTCCTGCAACAACACTTCATGTAGATGTGCTCAAAGGTGGGGAGGGCTTTACCGGTGATAAATTGGGCCATATCCACTACTCTTTGCAGGATTTTCCGTTCAAGGGCATTGGTGTTTCCATCCCAGGCCATGATGCAACCAATGAACATACTTTTCACTACCCATCTATAGAAGTTTTAGATGTCATGCTGAATCTTTGCAAACTCCTAACGAAGTAGAGGCACTGCTGTGCTTTCTTTATAATTGCACTTATGTACTGAGTCCAGGACAGATCCTCTGAAATGATAACACTGAGGAATTTAAAGTTGTTGACCCTCTCCAGCTCTGTTCCTCCGATGAGGATTGGCTCATGGAACTCCAGTTTCCTTCTCCTGAATTCCATAATCAGCTCCTTGGTCTTTCTAACGTTGAGTAAGAGTTTGTTGTTATGGCACCACTCACCTAGATTTTCAATCTCCCTCCTGCATGCTGATTCATCACCACCTTACTTTAAGGTCATGGAGTAATACACATAAACAAACCCTTCGATCCAACTGGTCTATGCTGACCAACTTGCCATTCAAAGCCACTCCCATTTGTCAGTGTTAGGCCCGTATGTTTCTAAAACCTTTCCTGTCCATGTACCTACCTAACTGTTGTTATTGTACCTGCCTAACAACATTTAAAAGACAGTTGGACAGGTGCATTGATGGATATTTTAATTACATATGCATTTTTTTCACTGTTTTCCCATTTGAACTATTTTTAAATATCCATAATTATCAAACATTCAAATTGGCAAAGACCTTTAATACGTTGTCAAAAGCACACTAAGGCTTAATGGTAGGACAACATGGGATCTCAATAGTTGCTGTTCATAGCCTTCAATGTTTTGTAGGATAACTTTCATATGTGGAAAGAGAACTAAGTCCACATTCACTTCAGTTTGGTGCACATGGATATTGAGGGTGGCAAGTTCAGTTACTAGGTTAGATCCATTATCATCCTGCCCTCTATGAGAAAACCTTGAAAACTTTGAGAATTCTCCCCTCAGCAAGGATAATGTAGCATAACAATTGGCTAAAAGAAATCAGTGAGTCAAGCAGCATCTTGTGGGGGTGGGGGTGATGGTAGGGGGAGGGGAATGAAAAGTAGAGGGAGGAACTGATGTCAATTTGGGTTGAAACAATGCCAAAACAAATCTTCAATTGGACTTTATAAAAGAGTAAAAGTATGTATAATATTATTGGGACTCATTACAACTGCCCAAAGACTTTGCATCACAGAAAAACCAGAGCAGTCTCCTTGAATGTGGAGAAAATAATCACCAGAAATGCTTTTCAGCTTTACACATACTAACTTTATCTCTCAGATTATGATAAAGTGCAGCAAAAAACAACAAATGGAAAACTGAAAATGGGAGCAAAGGAAGGGTAGAAATATTTTTAAAATTCTAAAACATGGGGGATGCTCCAATTAGACAAAATATAGTGGATTACTTATTAGTGATAAAGGGATAAAAAGGAGTTTAAGATGGAGCTTTAAACAAATACAAAAGAAAAATACTGTCTTGAATCTGTTTATAGAACAGAAATGTAGGTATTTAGAGATGAAGAAAGACAACACAAGTTATTACCTTAATTCATTACCACTGTATTTAATATTTTTCCTTTTAGTATTCATTTTTGCATTTAAAGGTCACATGTTTTTACATTTACTAACTGCAAAAATGTTATTATTGGCTTTCATAACTATTACTTTTGGCAATGATATAATATGGGAACAGGAAAGTGCTATTACAGTATTAGAAAGGCTCGATGGTTGGTATTAACATACAGCCTGTGCTGTGCTTTCCATTAAAGTCAATAGATCTCAGGAACTGCTCCAATAAAAAGACCAGCGCTCTAATTAAAAGACAAAACGGATCGAAAGTACTGGGATACACATCTGAAGTGGTACGACCTGCAGGGCAGCAACCTGATACTTGAAGGTGGGATTACTCTGGGAAGCTCTATTTTGACTCACACAAACACAGTAGGCTAAATGGCCTTCTTTGCATCATTATGATTCTTTGCAATCATGAAATGGCAATCACCATGTATAGAAAATATCTCAGAAGGTACTCTTGATGGCTAATCAAATCATGCAAGGACTTAAACTACCATATTGCTCCCTCACCTTACAAAATGACCCAGTGCAAATATGCTTCAGGCCTTCATCAACCAGTGATTTTTTAGTTAAACTCATAGTGTTACTGGACTTAGTGTGAAGAAGAGAAGAATCAGAGCAAACCCTGAACCGTCTAGAGATAGCTTCGATGGATATGCTCTTTTCAAATATGACTGCATGAACTTTCCTATGAAAGTACAACTCATTTAGGTTTACTTGTAGAAGTGGAATTTGGAGTATGGGAGGATTCCAGCTGTGATGCTAATTGATGTTTGTAGCAAAAAAGGGAGAGGAGACAAGGATGTGGAGCCAAGCTCCCGATGCTTACAAGAATGGCTCCAAGTCATCCAGCAGCCACACACTAGAAAACTGAAGACCACACACATAATCTAAACAGAACGTTATCTGTGCCTGAGTATGTCATTTGTTATAAGATAATAGATACCTATGGGTGAATTATTAGGCACTCCTTTTCTTCTTAAGTTGCATATAAAGCATCCAACACAATCTTTGTATTTTCTGTGCCTTGTGGTGTTGAAATCAACTCACCACATTTTCGCCCTGTCTGACTCATGTTTTTCAAGGCATCCACCTTGTCAAATGCCTTTCATCTCCCAATCCTTCATCCCTCTTTTACCTACAAGTATTTTTTTAAAATTTAACCTCTAAGACAATCTCCCACTTGAATTACTTCATGTCCTTAGCTACACAGCTCAATATTTGTGGCATCTTGTTCCTCAGGATTTTTAAATCTAGGAATTTGATTGGAATTATAAATTGCCTGAAAACACATTGGAATGTAGCTCTGTACCTCAGGATTTAACATCTGCCTTAAGTAATATTGGTTACTTTGACATACAACAGACAAGGGTTGTTCTGCTGGCTTTCTCTTCATGTCTCTCTAGTATTGATTCAATGGTATTAACAAGCATTCTTCATATCTGCATCAGGCAAGTGACTGTTGATAGGACTGACCAACTATTACATTTTTGACCATCTCACAGCTGAGTTCTGTCATATTCATACACATACACGTCCAGCAGGAATCTCTGAGAAACAGTGAATTTATTTTTCCCTTTCTTGGTCAAAGTTGCCGAAGTGTGCCTTATCTGTCCTTATTTGGTTAGTGTCTGCTAACTCAACACATCTGAGGATCTTAGGCCTATGGACAACCTAATCAGTTTGATTTGGTGTCATTACAAGCAATAAACTGAACTACTCAGCAATCAGAAAGTTACAATACTATCATTCAGTATTATAAGATATCCGTATTATAATTATTTCAAAAATCACTGTCCATCTAGATAAATGTCATTGTCTCACCTTGTGGCTTAATAGCCAATGTTTGCAGATCTGTATGTTATTAAATGAATGGTTCTGAAACACTCACCAACACCACTGTGGGAATATTTTCACTAGATAGGCTATGGAGATTTGAGAAGACAGCTTGACATCACCATCTTAAGGGCAATTAAGGCCAATAAATGCTGGCTTACTAAAGAAGTTTGACACTTCCCATTTAAGTAAAAAATAATTCCATTTCAACATAGGAATATATGAGGCAAATTATCATTCCGTGCTTTGGCACACAAGGATAATCACATATGGCTATAGTGTTTGACCTGTGCTAATAATATTTATCTATTTGTAAACAATGTTTTCATTGCAGGGTCGTAAGATATACATAGATTTCCTGATATATAATATCCAGAAAGAAAATAAATTCCATTTATTTCTAAGTGAGTGATTCCACTGAAGGCTAGGTCTAGGGAGCTGGAGAGGATTAATTATCTGTCTTCTCAAACAGTAATGATATAAGTCAAGAGATTCAGGCTTTGACAGTTTGCTCTCCCTTTTGTTGTGGCTGGGTATTTTCCTTTGCTAAGCTACACACTTGGAAATACGAATCAATTTCATTCACTGTCATTACAGCAACAATAAGTACATTTACTCGGAATTATCCCTGCAACCTTCTTGTGGAACACGCAAGATTTTCTGAGATTTGGATATTATTCTGGTGCCAAGATATAAAGAATGTCTCTATTTGTTTGATCAATGCTGTGAGCTAAGAATTTTCCAAAACTCTAAACGGTTTTTAAATTCTGCCATATCTAGCAATAGAAACTAATGATGTATATCCTTCCCTGTTTTCACACATTCACATATTATTACTGAATGTTACATAATTTAGTTCCACAATGGTTAAATCTTTTTGGCAAGTTCACTTAGACACTATAGCCACGTATGAATATTTGTGGCCGCCTGTGAATACAAAAGTTTTCCTTCCGAGAGCACAACAGAGCCGATTTCCAACCACCACCCACCGCCCCCCCCCCCCCCCCACCGATATGAATGGCGTTCCTGGCATTTCATTCTTACAACGCATAAGGACATGGTCTCACAAGAATTGGAATGCAGTTCAGAAAACAAACGTGGAGCTGTTGAGTTGAAACACACATTAAGAATGAATTTGTTTTTCCTTCATGAAAGCCTTCGTCTAATATTAGCACAGAATGAAATGTACAAGGTGTGTACATAGTTAAAAAGAATCCTTCTGCCTGATCTTCCATCTATTCTGTTCCAATAAAAGTGTCTCTCAATTGGAAATATGTAAGCCATCAAAACGTTTTAAACCTTGCACTTGAGTCTCTTCATGACAACACTTCCTTGGGAAGAGTTTCAAATTACTCCGTCCTTTTTAAGAGAGAATATTTTATGATTCTGGTGAAAATTGATGTTTATATTTTGATTATCAGTGTTTGGAATAGCAGTCAACTATCAGTTAAGTATGAACAGGATTAGTACTTAAATATATAACACTACCAGGGGGAAAAAAACAGCAGCTGCTGAATATCTTTGGCTCACATAATTGTAGTTCTCTTACTATATCTGATCGGTGTATAGGAGTGTCTTGTGTGCGCATGTATGTGTGTGTCTGTTTGTGTCTGTGTCTGTGTCTGGATGTACTTCAGCAAAAATCCAAGTTGATAGTTACTAAATAAAACTTGGAATCACTTACATTCTGATTATCACTGACCAATGTTACACATCCTGGTCTTAGTCCAGTGGATTGAAATTAAATCTGATTGCCTCATCAGGGAATCAGGTTAGTAGGGTACAAAAAAGAGAAATAGAGGTATAGACAAACAGATAGAACCAAATGAATACACATGGTGGAGCAGAGATGATACGAATATACAAAGTAGAACACAGAAACTGTAATTCTCACAATATATTTTACTTTACTTCTTGAATAGAAAAAGCATTCCAATAAGTGCTAAATATCTCCCCCCCCCCCCCCCTCCACCGGCACAATTTAGTGATCTAAATTTAAAAACTGCACGAGTCTGACTTCAATTTCATAGCAGCTCTTCTAACAGAGACATTACTAACCTGACACTTGCAAAAATTTGCACCTTAGTCTGACTGTACAAAAGCAAATATAATTTTTAATTGATTCATTTCGATGCTGCTTTCAATGAGCTCTCCAGTTATCTTCTGAAAGACTCCCTCTTTTCCTGAAACTCTCACACATTGGATTGAGGCTGCCTATTTTCCTACCATATTTCAAGAATGTAGCCCGTGGTCTGTATCTGGCAATTTATCTACATAGATGTTAGGCTAGTGTCACTGCAAAAGGAGGAGGAACTTGAATCCTTTCAGGCTAGGAAACTAACGAGGTATACACGGTGTATGTTAAGATCATAGAACATGATGACACAGAAAAAAGCAATTTTGTCCATCAAATTCATATCAGCCACATTTCAAAGGTTGATCCATAAACCTGCAGGTTAGGGCTTTTCAAGTTCCCATCCAAGTCGTTACTAAATAACCATATAACCATATAGCAATTACAGCACGGAAACAGGCCATCTCGGCCCCTCTAGTCCGTGCCGAACACTTACTCTCACCGTGTGTGATGTGTGATGATTTTGGCTGCTCCCTCCCTTCCCCCCACCTAACCCTATTTTCAAGCTCCAGATCCATACCGCACTCTTACAGTGATCTTTTCCAGTCTCTGTTTTTGTTTTAGGATCTTTGATAAGGGATTACATGTTCTTCCTAGGCATAGATGTAGAACTTCTAATACTTTAATTCATAATAATTAAATCACTCCTATGTCTCTCATCTCAAAGAAAATAACCTGTTTTCTTTCTCGTAATTTCACCTCTCCAATTCCAGCAACATGCCCCTGAATCTCCACTTCTCCCTCTCCTGAATTCACATGCTTACTGCATTTGTGGCCTAGATGATTTTTTTGTAGTTTCAGCATTATTTTCCTGTGCTTGTAATTATGCCTCAGCCAGTTGTAGCAAGTAACCCTTTTGTCTTCTTAAACATCTTATCTCCCTTTCCACCTGCTTTCAAGGAATTGTGAATGAGTATTCCAAGATTCCTTTTATTAAATCAAATAAATAAAATTGCCTTGTTCACTTCATAATATTGTGCCCTTCATTAAATATTCATGAACCTACCTAGAACAGTACAACATAGGAACAAGCCCATGGTGTCTTTGTCAATCATGATGACAATTTAAACAGCACACTGCTTGCACACAGTGTAAATCCCTCCATTCCTCGTCTGTTCATGTGTCTGGCTAAATGCATCTTAAACACTGACATTGCATCTGCTTCCACTAATTTCCCTGGCAGTACGTTCCAGGCACTGACTGCTCTATGTGTAAATAACATAAATAACCTTTAAACTTTTCTCCTCTCACCTTAAGGCTACGCTTTTAGTATTTGACACTTCCATCCTGGCAAAAATATTTTTCCTCTTATAATTTTTATTATTTATTTAGTATACAGCATGGAATAGGAAAATCAGGGCCTTCAAGCAACCCCTGGCAACCCCAATTTAAGCCTAACCCAATCACAAGACAATTTACAGTGACCAATTAACTTACCAGTATGTATTTGGACTGTGGGAGGAAACCAGATGATCCAGCGAAAACCCACATATTCCATGGTGACGTCATACATATTCCTTACAGAGAATGTCAGGGTTGAACTGCAAACTTGGACGCCCTAAGCTGAACTGGCATTACACTAACTGTTACGCTACCACGGCGCTTCCCCGTAAGTACTATATACTTATACGTATCAGGTTACCCACACTTTCCTCCTCCAGTCTCCAATAAACCAGACAAGTTTGTCAAACGTCTTCTTATTGCTCATATTCACTGAACCAGCCAATATTGCGGTGAAACTTTTTTGTACCCTCTCCAACGCCTCCACATCCTTTCCTTACTGCCGTGACCAGACATGCAATTTCTTTATCTCTTTGTGCTTCTCCAAACTAATTTCTCACACTTCACTGGAATTAATTCCATTTGCAAATCTCGTGCCATTTAATCAATTTATTTACAAACGTATATTTTTCTGTACACTAGAACTTTCTTCCTCAGCAGCAGACATACTGGCAGTTTTGATATCCCTGTCAAATTGCTCAACAATGCTGAGTTCAATTTGATATACTACACAAAGCAAGGGCCCAGACAAGTGATAAGTGATGAAATGAAATGCCAACTTCCATATATCCATATTTTCTAAATAAGAGGAGACCAGTCGTCAATACATGAGTCCATGCCAGCTCACGACACATTCCCATCAATCTACCTATTTTGCTTCTCCTCTCACACATGCCGATTCCCATCTGCTACTCAAAGGGTAATTTACAGTAGCCAATTAACATTACACACGTTTTAGGAATATCAAGGGAAGCTGGAGCACCACGGGGAATGCACGTGGTCACACACAGAATTGGAGATTAAAAGTGTTACCAGGAGCACTGGCAGTAACACTGTGCCACCCAATTTTATGCTTTGCTAAACCGCATCCTCTAAAATGAAGCACTCCTGTGTGTTAAATAGATTCAGTAGGGCAGTTGTTGTACTGTAACACAATGATACTCAGCAGCTGCTGGCCAAGTATGATATACGACGTGTAGAGTGAAGTTAAAGCAGTAAAGAATTGTGGCCCCAGGTCCAGATATGCAAAGATAATAATGGTTGGAAATAGAGAGTTTAGCACTTCAGTGCTATCTCCTAAGCTACACTATATTTATTTAGTATTTTAATGATATTTGCTTCCTTCCTAATAAGAAACTAATGGTCCAAAGAAGCAGACTTTCATTTTGCATTTTAGACAAATGAAACAGATTAGGACATCTCTTGCCAAGACCAAAACCAGACAGGGGGTGGAATTGGGGCAGGAGGGAGCGTGGGATCATAGCTTGAAAACTTAGACACAACGTGTTGCTGATGAAAACAGTCTTAATAAACTGAACAATTAATGGACCCACATTATAAGATGCAGAATGTATGGAAAGAATTGGTGCATACTTTAAAAAATCAGACTTTAGATGTCTGGTTTATGTCTTAGAACTTTCCGGACAGTCCTCTCAAAAACAGGATCGTCTAATCTAAAACTGCATGGGTGGCAACCCCAGCTTTAGAAACTGGAAAGCTCCACAAAAGGACAGCTGAGGGTGTTTGAGAAAAGAATGTTTTAATACTATTGTACATTCCACAGAGAAGACAGCTGGGACTATGAAAAAAGATCCTGACAAAAAGAGGAGTACACAGAATACAAACAATTAAATAGTCTGCAAAGAAGATGGTAATGGGCTTGCCGTGTAATATACATACTCCTGGTTCCTCTTCAGTTCAGGGACAACTGGCAGTCTGAAGAGTCAGGAGTCTGTTCTTGCAATCATTCAGCCAAGTGTCAGTGTGGCGAGACAGGACGCACATGCCTCCGTTATATTTCTCCTGAGCTGGAGTCAGTTCATGCCAATGTGGCGCACACATGTAATACCTTTTCCACTATGGGTTGGGTGTGTGAGCCAGAATGGACTGTCTGAGCCTTTCTTAATCTTGATAAATGGTTGGCAAATGACTGGAAAGGCCGAGAAAATTGAATGCAAGCAGATCTGTGTATATTCAGTGACAGAAATTGCCACATTCACTGCAAACATCTTCCTGCCTACATCCCAACATGAGTTTAAAAAGCTATTTAAAATTTGGAAGAACAATAAGCCAGTATAAACACCTCTAAAATATCTATGTCAGTGTGGCTGGAGCAGTAGCAACAAACATAAAAGGGAGGCAGTTTAATTTTATTAATTTCTCAGGATGTGGGTATTTCTGGCAAGCCCAGCATATATAGCCCATCTTTAATTTCCCTGGAGAAAGAGGTGGTGAGCTACATTCCTGAACTGCTGCACAGCAGTACTGTTGAGAGGGAGTTCCAAGATTTGTACCCACCATCGATGGGCTGCTGATGTATTTCCAAGAGAAAAGGATGTTTGACTTGGAAGGGAACCTGCAGGTTGTGGTGTTCTCATACACCTGAAATCCTTGGGACAGAGGTCATTGGATTGGGAGATTATCTAGACGAGTAACATTTTGTATAAGGTAAACCCTGCAGCTACTGTGTGCTAGTGGTGAAGGAGATGAATATTTAGGGTGGTGTCTGAGGAGGCTGCTTTGTTCTGGAAGTTGTTGATTTTCTTGAGTATTGTTGGAGCTACACTCATCCAGGGTCTTTTTGGCTCTTGTTGCAACTAGTCTCTGAGGATCACCACCTTGTTTTGGTGGAGAGGCTATGAGTTCCTGACTCCCAAGAGCGATGCTGACTGGAGTTTAGCCACCTGGCATTTAGTTCCTGTGGAGTTTCCAGATGAAGATCAATCCAACTAAGGACTCAACAATGGAGCTGGTGGAGATGATGACTGAAGGCTGAAGAATGCTGCAGCAGTGAAGGGTCCCCAGTCACCTGGCATTCAATGTCACTGGACCCTGACACTGATCTGGCAAGGTCTGTGTAGTTTATGCATCAGACTCCCCATGTTAAATGAAAGGAGAATGCACAGCATTCCCCGTTAATGGAATCCACCCTAACATTCCAGTTATCAGGATCCCAAATGGCCTCTACATCCACCTGAGGACACACTCAAAGACAACACTGTTGGGGAGCATCATACTCGACTCAAGTGATCGCACTACTACTGCTGCATGCAGCAACGTACCACTTCATCTGCTCTGGTATTGCAAATGGACATGAACATGGTGTAATCAACATCAAACATTCACACTTCTGATCTGATGACAGAAGGAAGAAACAGGTTAAAATGGCTAGGGCAAGGACACTGCTTGAATAATCTCCTACAGTGAAGCTTCGTGATTGTGAATGCTGACTCCTAACAATGATAAACTTTCTGTAAGGTTCACATGCTAGAGAGTTCTCCCCTTGAACCCCATTGGCAACAGTTTGACTTGAACTCCTTAATGTCACACCTGGGCAAATACTGCCAGGATTTCGAAATCAGTTACTCCAATCTCATCTCTGGAATTCAGTTCTTTAGTTCGTTTTTGGACCTAGGCTGTGATAAAATATGAACTGAGTATTTTATGCAGATCATTGGTAGGTAACCACCACAAGATGTCAATGTCAATGGATACTGTCCTTTGTTAATGATTAGGGATGCAGATATTCTTCAATTTATGACATAGATGTATTTGTGGAAACATGGGCAAATCAAAGACATGATAGCAGAAATTCCCAAGTAGAACAAATGTAAATGGAGGAACATCTTTAGACTGAATGTGGAGTAATCACCAGATTTGGTTTACCCTATTTATATTTTAAACTGCATTTGTGCTGCTTCATGTACCCATGCTGAGGTCATCAATTTCATCAACTTTGCCTCTAACTTCCACCCATAAGTATGATTTAGATTGCTAATTTAATTGTTTTGTTGCAACATTTTGGACAGAAGGGCCTGTTCCTATGCTGTACTATTCTATGTTCTATGATATGGAAATATGAGATCATGAAAAGGTTTTAGAATTTTTATATCAGGGCTTGATTTAATCAGGATGCATGGTGATGACAGGTGAACGAGGCTCCTTCTAACTTAAGATACTTGAATGGAGCTTTGGATGACCATATTTATGGCGGTTTGAATCAGAAAGGATGGTAATTCATTGGAATAATCAAGTCTAAAAGCTCAAGGCCATGAATGAGGGCTTTGCTCTAATCACTTTATATGTTTTCTTTTGTTACATTCATCAACACTAGAGTTACATAATGATTAGCTAGAGTCAAACACCCAGCCATAAGACTGTGGAATTGTTAGCATTATGCAGTCCATTAAATAATGTAGAACGCTTGCTATGAAATGAGGCTGCTTTAAAATACAACCCATATAAAGTCTCGTATATTTGGGATTTCGGCATGACTGCCGAAGAACACAACTGCTCTAATGATACTAAAGGTAATGGAAGGTCATTTGTATCAAAGTTCAGAGACAGAGGAAACAAGTATTGACAGAAAATGGGTAAAAAGGTTAATGAATCACATCATCTCTGGTGAATCCATTCACTCAAGTATACTGGAAACATAATGCACAAATTCTTCTTAATTTTCAACGAACAGATAATCTACCTTTAGTCAGTCTCTCAAACTGAAAAAAAAAACTTTTGTAATTTCTGTGAATAGAAACCAAATAAAGACCTTCATAAACAAATGGATTCCAAGACCCAACATGCCCTGTTTAAGCTGCAAAGGTGCATACCAGAGTTTGGAATCCAGAGGAAATCAGCTCAGCAGCTTTACCATTTAATTTTAGCTCTTCTGTGTTATAGGATTATGTCCAGAGCCTGTGTTGAAAGAGCCCATCTGGAACAGATGGGAATATTAGCAAGGCTTTCAATGAGACTGGTTAAGTCATGTCGTTTTGCCTGTAGATGTTCTAGGCAATATATCCTGAAGCCCTGTCAGGAGTTATATTTTCTCCTTCTCCTCTCAAACCCAACAATTATGGCAGTCAGTCATAATGTTCATCCTTAGTTTTGTAAGCTTTAGTGCAATCTCCCAATATCAATTATTAGTTGCAAACGGAATGTACACAGGGTTTGTTTCTGTGTTGTAGCTTACCACTAATCATGTGGGAAATTATATTAATCACATCCCTATCATACTGCTCTTGCAACTAGTCTGCTCAATTCTTTCAGTATTTTATACATTTGGAAGAAGTCTTGTCTCATTCATTAAAACATGAATGATAAGCCCAGTCATTCCAATCTCTCTTGATATGCCAGTGCTTCCATCCATTAGGAATCAGTCTGGTCAACCTTGCTATTCTCCCTACAATGTAGGAAGATCCTTCTTCAGATAAAACCAGAACTACACGCACAATACAAAGTGTGATCTCACCAAGGCTAGACATATTTGCAGTTATTAATTCCTATTCCTTCACTTGAATCCTGTTACTAGGGAGGCCCATAAGACAGTTGCCTTCATAACCACCTGCTCACGTGCATCCTTACTTTAATAAGGAGATCTAGTTCTTGTTGCAATTCTCCCTTTCCTAATCTAATATTACTCAGATAATAAGTTGCACTCCTGTTCTTGCCGCCAATGTGGACGTGTTTTACTGCAACTGCCATACATTTGGCCACTCATTCAAACCTACCCAAATGAGACTGGACCTATATGTATCTTCCTCATAGCTTACCTTCCCATCCGGATTTGTTTTATCTGCAAACTTTGGAGTATTACATGTAATTCTTTTGTTTAAATCATTTACTTATTGATTGTTCAGGGCATCAAAGGGTATGGTGAGAAAGCAGGTGTATGGGGTTGAGTGGGATCCGGGATCAGCCATGATGGAAAGGTAGGACAGACTCGGTGGGCTGAATGGCCTAATTCTGCTCCTACGTCTTACGGTATACTGTGAATACCTGTGCTGGAAGCAGTTAATTGTGCAGTACCCAATCTGTCACTGCCTGCCACTCCGAAATGCGGTGGAGGCATGTGTGTCCTGTCTTGCCACACTGACAATTGGCTGAATAACTTATTCCTGCTCTCCAGATCCCATCTATGAATAGACTGTCCATCCATGTCAGCACATTACCAGCAACCAAGTGCTTTAAATTTGTACACCAATCTCTTAAATAGGACATTGTCAAAAGCCTTCTGAGAGCCCTAATACACCATATCCATGCTACAGTTACATACTCAAAAACCTTCAGTAAGTCTGTCAAACGAGGTTCCCCTTTTGTAAACTATACTGATTCTGACCAATCCTGTCATAGTTCACCAAAAGCTCTGCTATTACATCTTTAATTATGGGCTCTAGTATTATCCCAGAACTGATGTTAGGTTACTTGAGTGGCAGTGTGTCTTAAATTAATTCAGTTAATGCCACTAAGCTGATCTGATTTTATTCCATAGATAACAAATGAACCTGTATTCCAGAATTTTATGACATAGTCATGAGAGGAAAGATACTGGCATGGATAGAGGAGTGGCTGACAGGCAGGAGGCAGCGACTGGGAACAAAGAGGACCTTTTCTGGTTGGCTGCCGGTGACTAGTGGTGTTCCTCAGGGGTCAGTATTGGGACAGCTACTTTTCACATTGTTTGCCAATGATTTAGATAATGGCATTGATGGCTTTGTGGCAACATTTGTGGATGACACAAAGATAGGTGGAGGGGTAGGTAGTGTTGAGGAAGCAATGTGTTTGCAGAAGTACTTAGACAAATTGGAAAATGGGCAAGAAAGTGGCATATGGAATACATTTTTGGGAAATGTATGATAATGCATTTTGGTAAAAGGAACAGTAGTGCGGACTATTATATAAATGGGGAGAAAATTCAAACATCAGAGGTGCAAGGCTCCCAGAAGTTAATTTACAGGCTGAATCTGTGGTAAAGAATGTAATGTTGGCATTCTTTTCAAGGGGAATAGAATATAAAAGCAAGAAGGTAATGCTGAGGTTTTATAAGACATTAGGCAGGTTGCACTTGGAGTACTGTCAGCAGTTTTGATCCCTAATATCTCAGAAAGGATGTGTTTTCATTGGCGAGAGTCCAGAGGAGGTTCATGATGATTATTCTGGGAATGAAGGGGTTAACATATGAGAAGCATTTGGCAGCTTTGTCGTGGACTCGCTGGAATATAGAAGAATGGGGATCTCATTAAAACCTACCGAATGTTGAAAGGCCTAGATGAGGTAGATGTGGAGAGGATGTCTCCTATGGTGGAAGTGTCCAGAACTAGAGAGCACAGCCTCAGAATTAAGGGGCCACATTTTAGAACAGAGGTAAGGAGGATTTTTAAGGTTTTTTTTTAGTAGTGAATCTGTGGCTTGTTCTGCCACAGACAGTTGTGGAGGCCAACAGCATGGGTATATTTAAATTGAAAGTTGATAATTTCCTGATTGGTCAGGTCATCAAAGGTCATGGCAAGAGGTCAGGTATATGGAGCTGAGTGGGATCTGGGATCGGCCATGATGGAATGGCAGAGCAGACTCAATGGGCTGAATGGCCTCGTTATGTCATTGAAAATAAATGTGATTCTGGTTCTGTTTCAAAAATTGAGGAATGTGAAGAGAAAGGCATGCGCTCTAACTATGGTGACACTACATATTGGAGATTGTTTGCACACATTTAGTAAATTCATCAGAGAGGCAAATGTTGCTTTTGAATTCTTTCACTCTTCTCTATGTTACATTTTCCTATCAGTTTATATATGTATTCTTATTCAATTCTAAAAACCTGTCATCTCTTTCATTAGCTCCACTGGGTTTCATAGACTTGGGGCAAATATGTGTTCATTTTAAGATTCGCTGTGATCTCCACTAGTGAGCAAGAACTGACCAGCAGTCTGTGAGATCACTCAGACAGCACTACAGCAGGATCACTGCTACAGTACACCAAAAGGCAGGAAGCACCACTGAATTATGTAAAAGGTCATGCAGCCCAGAATAACCCATATGAGATGCAAGGGTTTGAACAGGCAGATAGGAAACAAAACCTCTGTAGGCCTTGTCTGTCCTTTCAAGTTATTTAAGGCCCTCTCCAAAGCTAGCTCAGGTCTACTGATACCTTCCCATAACCACTTCACTGCCCTGTCTCCACATCCATTTACACATGGCGAGTGGGGAAGTTATTCAAGCTGGGTGTTGGAGTTAATAAAATCAATGGTGTGGCAGTATTATTGTCAAACTTACCACTCCACTTAGGTAGAAACCATGGATCACAGACCCTTTCCTGACAGTAAGGGCATACTAGTTCGTATTGCATGTCTTACTTAAGGGACCTTTCATTACCAGCAGAAGCAAAAAAAATGATTTACAAATGTGGATAATTTGGACATGCATCATAAAAGATAAATATTAATTTATTGTTTAATCCACTTTCAATATTTTCTCCTTCACCCCACAATCACACCCTCCTCACCCTATCTCCCCAAATCCCACAGTGAACATTCTCATTCACATTCTCCACTTCCACATTCTGTGATAGAACAGGGCTGGAATGATTTAGGCTGCAGACACTTCTTAACTGCTTTCAACAAAACGAACTGTCTAAGTATTTTCTACTTGGCTCTCATCACAATTGAACAGACTCACTTTTGTGTGGTACTTTTATCTAGCAATCCCACTGACAATGAACAATACTCTTCCAAAGAAATCAATCAGCTAAAAGGACTCAAAATATTTCAGCCTTTTGGTTGGGAGTCAAGAGCTTAGTTTCCTGTGATACTGGCTAGCTTCAGACATTCCATATTTCAAGAAACAGCAAGACTATCAGCTTTACTGCTTCAGCTTTGGGAAATTATTATTTATGGCAGAAATGCAAAGCATAGCCAGGCTAATCAAAAGCTATTGCTAGCAGCTCAGGTTAACTACGGAATATAGCAAGCTAATAACAATTTAAACTGTCCAACAAGTGCTATTCTGAATTATATTCCAGTTTTGTCTATATGATTAGTGACTCAAAATATTCCCACAGTTAAATGCTGCTCTCTCAGAAATTGCCCTCCTGGTATTAGTGGGCCATAAGATCAGATTTATGGTCTGATCTTATAAGGTCAAGGTCTGCCAGGGTCTTGTCTACTCTCTCAGGTAGATGTAAAAGATTCCACAACACTATTCCATAGCATTGTATCTGTTATTTTATTTTGAGATACAGCACAGAAAAGGCCTTTCCAACCCAATGAGCCCTGCTCCCAGCAATCCACTTACTTAACACTAGCTTGATCACAGGAAAATTTGCAATGACCAACTAACCTGCTAACCAGTACATCAGTACCACTTTGGACTGTGGGAGGAAACCCATGTAATCACAGGAAGAACATACAAGCTCCTTACAAACAGCACCAGAACTGAACTCCAAACTCCGACACACCGAGCTGTAATAGCGATGCGCTAACCTCTCACTCTACTGTGGCGCCGCATGCTTTGATTTATACTTCTGTAACAGATTACTGGGTTATTCTCACGATGAACGTTAGCAGTGACTACACCTCAAAAATACTTCATTGGCTGTAAAGCATTTAGGGATGGAAAGATGTCACAGAAACACAGTCCTTTCTTTCTTTATACAAAGCTGGATTCTTGTGACAATATTCTATTCTTGATCGAACTTCGGATCTAAAATTACCACCACCATTAACTCTAAAATATTATTTTCATTCCTTTGGTTTTATGAAATCACTTTGGAAAAACGGGAAAGGACTGCAGGTTCCGCAAGACAGTCCTCACACTTTTCGTATTATCAGATATAAATCGCTACTCTAAATGTTTCTTCAAGCCATAAAAATAATTATTTAAAAATCTTAGCATATTCAGGTTTAGTTGCCAGTAGGATTATTAACATAATTCAGCTTTGGTGCTCCTTCTAGTTGCCATGAATCCATCCTTCCTCCCAACGAAAAGGAAAAGGACACTGTCTAACTTTTATCTTGAACACTTAATAAGCTTCTTGAAATATATGTTAACAAAATCAACATACCATCATTTTTACACATTTATAATGAAGCAAGCCAGACGCCTGTGGTTGGTGGCTAACAGTGTAGATGAATTCAACCTTTTAGTACAACAGTTCTCACATAAAATCATGCCGATAAAAAGATAGTAATGAATGGCACTGTGTAAATAAGATTATACTATTTTTACTACTTGTTGCATTTACATGTGACAGTTTAAAATGATGTATTTACTGCTGAAGAAGCCCAAGTACCAAACAGAAATCATCTGCCTGATCAGGATCCATGGTGAGTTATGTTGCCCAAAAACTAAACAAGTCCAAACGTGATGCTAAACATGAGACCCGCCCCAGTCTGTCCCAATGCCATATGTACCCGATTTCACTACACACATTTCTTACAAAGAAGTATTTTCCCATTGACAGCAAGAAATTTCATGAGTGCCAAAATTCTACAAGAACCACTGACTGACACTGTGTCTTTATGTCTTAAAAAAAGATCAGTGCTCAATCCAAGCACTGCAAGAGGTCATTGGCCAGCTTAGGAAACATTGAAAAGAATGATGCCAGAACAGGCAAAGTATCGGAACCCCTGATCCATTAGTGCAGGTCTAAAAACGTTGATGGAAGCGACAGACACATAGAGAGGTTCTGTCTGTAACAGAAGGCTGAAAAGCAAAAGAGTCCTGCAGCTTGCATAGCTGCCATTGCAATTACATGCTTCTGCACGACTAGGTCTGTGGTGAGGAGCCAAGAGAGAAAGGGATACCCTTTGACCCACAAGAGTCATCCAATCCCGCTGGCCAGTTTTTATTACTGGAGTTTTCATGTCATCTGTGCATTCAGTGAGTGATAAACTCTGCAGTTCATGATGAGGGGCCAGCTCATCCAAAGAGCCTAAAATACCATACGCGTACAGTTAGAGTCATAGAGTAATACAGCATGGAAAGAGGCCTTTCAGCCCAACGCATTCAGGCAAACCAAGATGCTCTAAGTCCCATTTGCCCACATTCGGCCATAGCTCTCTAAACCAAAGGTCCCCAACCTAGGGTCCACGCAACCCTTGCTCAATATTACCAGTCCATGGCATAAAAAAGGTTGGCAACCCATGCTCTAATCCTTTAACTATTTACAAACCTGTCCAAATGTGTTTTAAATACAGTTATACCATCTGCCTCAACCACTCCTCTGGCAGCTTGCTCCATATACATTCCACCCACTACAATGAAGATGATGCTCCTCAGGTCCCTTTTAATTCTTTCCCCTCTCACTTTAAAACTTCTCCCTGTGTTCTTTTTTTTAAAACTCCTTTTCACTGGGAAAAAGATTGCGTGCATTCACCCCAAATCCCCGAACATTCAAGAAGCTTGGATCTGGGAAAATCGATGTGCCTGTAACATCTGCTACTCTTTAATCAAGAAAAACAATATTAATTCCTCTCTCCTTGAATAGGGAACATTTATCATATTGTATACTTTAGAGCCAAGAAATGTGAAATACATTAGCTACTGGTCCTGTAGTAGTAACTTCCCCTCTGATGAAATGGATGCTTGATGGGAGCACTGCCTAAAAAAATGTCAGATCTTCGTCACTGATACCTTAGCATGCTTCTCAGGAAACTCTTAAGGGATAGGAATTTCTAATCAAAGCCTTTTGTCCCTCATTCTTCAGCTTCAGGCAAGACATTCTTCCCATTGCTCTCTCCTCTCTTCTTCCTGATAATGCTGCAGAGCCAACAAAATCACCTCCGGAACACCCCTAACAAACAGTAAAACAAACTCAGACTCTGCACACAACTCCTGGTCTGCCGAAGACGCTATTACTAACTCCGCCACTGACTTGCAAGTGACTGATAATCTCTTTCTGTAGTGCAGGTGCGTTGCCTGCACCTGCAGCTTAGACTGCATCCCCTACACTGCGCATTAATCCTGTGGTGATATAGTTTCACAGGCGAGTGCCATTAGAGTATTGAATGTGCTCCATTCCCAGGTTTCTGAAAGAAGCTTGCATTTTATGCTATCAACATTATTGATTTGAAAATGTTTTTCACAATTGATCATACGCTCAACATTAATCATAGATCAATTTTAAAAACACGCACCACACAACAGAATTTCTCACTTCTAAATATGTAACTTTTTGCGGGTTGCTGATAGGGAGAGAGAATTGGTGGGAAAGCAAGTATAATTTCTTTAATAATGTGACAGGCAGAAAGAAACTATGAATGGGGAAGTATCAGATGAATATTTTCAGGTCAATATTCTACCTACAGAATTTTGCCAAAAGATCATTGACCCGAAACACAAATTCTCTTTCACTTCCCACAAATGCTGAGAGATTGGCTGAGTATTTCCAGCCATCTCTGCTCATATTTCAGCTCTCTACATTCAGCAAGGTATTGATTTTCATCTCCTATTTTGATTATTGGTAAGAATCTCCAACTGTTCATTTGGGGAGAGAAGAGCAGGAAACCTGCTCCAAGCAATCTGAAAAGGATTTGAGTTCAAATTCAAAATTACAAAACCGTTCACTCTGAGTGTCCAGTGGATTTTCCTGTTGTGAAATGTATGTGTGATGTCCTCTCTTTGATGTGTTCTGGAACTTGCTAAATGAGAATCTGAAGCAAATGATCTAATTCAATCCCAGAACAAGCCGGAGGGGCCTAATGGTCTGGTCCTGCCCTGTGCTTAAGTCATATCTTTCATTTTCTGATGTTGTATCCTGGGGCTTAAATGCACTGTAAAGTATCACCACTCTTCCACTGTGCCATTTTTGATTTTTTAAAGTATAAAGAGATGGATGGCATTGTGCCATCTGGCACTCAAACAATGATTAGATTATATTCTCAGCACCACATCAGGAGATTTTCCAATCTCCAAAATAAACATGGCGCTGATGTGCTTGGTTCTGGCATTATAGAAAGAGAGGATTTAATGCAGACTATTAAGCAGTAGCCTTAAGGAAATAAACAAATCCCATCCTATCCACAGTCAATTTGCTTTCTACTAAAACAAGATGTACACCCACAACAGAATTTTGGATAATCAAAACAAACCTTTGATGGTTTCACAAAAGCTTTCTATTGCAGATAAATTACTTGTAATAAAAATTGCTAAAACAGCACAGTCCAACAAATAGAAGTTCCTACAGAATAACGAGTGCGTATATGTAAAGCACTGCAAGATGCTATGCCGATTATTCCTTTAAATTGGGTGTATGATTTTTTTATGGTCGGTGCCAATCAGAATTTCTTCCATTAAGATGGTGTCCACCAAGCGAGAACAAATAGAGTGAAGGGCTAAAAATGTGCAAAAAAAAATTGGGAACAAAATCTTCATTAGTTTCCAGAAAGAAGGAAGTGAACTTTTTCCTATGGTATCAGCATGTTCCTAGAAAGTAGCTTCAACCTCCAAGACTCCCCAGGAACCAGGAAAAGTTGGGTAGGCAGGATCAATATCATAAGGAGCCCAGGTTCTCCCTTCTAGCCTTTCAGTTACATATAATGGGCACTGAAGAAACAAAACGCAGTGAAATGTTGATTGGAGCAATAAGAGGAGATTTTGTGTCAATTTGTTATTTTGGGTGGCAATCACAAGGGAGAAATTCCTTTCCCTGCCCCTAAGCTTTAGAATGTGCTGCAGAAATACGTTGTGGAATTGTAGAGTTGAGTCTATGGTGAATATTATTGGACACACCTCAGAGATAAACATTTACTAACTTTATACAGGGACATGCGAATGGCAGAGGTCTTTCACTCCCTTAAGTTCATTTTCTTGACCTTACCTGGCATCCTCAATGACAAAAAACTATTGAACTCATTCTCAACAGTTTCAATTAAAACCCAACCTATGGAATATCTTCCCTGGAAGAAAAGTACCTCAAGTCATGTTTGAATAACTTCTAATTTTAAGATCACATTTCCTTGCTCTAAACTCTCTAAGAAGAGGAAATAGATATATTTTAAAATAATTTCAATTAAATCTCACCTTATTCTTCAGTACTCAAGGAAATAGAAATTTATATATATATAAGCTACCAGCAAAATTTAAACCATTAAACAACAACAATTTCTGTTGAATTTGTATTGCATCAAGTTTAATATCTGCTTGTTGCTATGCAGAACACCCAGGACAGAAACAATACCCCAAATGAGGTCTGATCACAGGTCTGCAGAACAGAAGCACAAATACCTTCTTCTTGTATGAGGCTACTCAAAGTAAAAACAAGAGTTTCATAGTGTAATTATCAAGCATTAAAGCAGAAGCTGGGTAACTATGCGACAAAGTAGGGAATAGTGGGTTACACTTTAGGATTTATCCAAGGAAGGATGGAAGAAGCTCAACTGAAGCATTAAATGAGACAGTGGCATATCTGTGGAATTAGTTACCACAAATGGCTGTAGAGGCCAAGTCATTGGGTATATTTAAGGAAGCAGTTGATAGATTCTTGATTAGTCATGGCAGGAAAGGATATAGGAAGAAGGCCAGAGATTAGGGTTGAGAGGAAAAATGGATCACCATGATGAAATGGCACAGCAGACTTGATGGGCCAAATGGCCAAATCCTTCTCCTATATCTTATGGTCTTATTATCTAAATATCAGGATGGGCTGGTTGAATAATATGACCTGTTTCAGCTAATTATATTTCAGCTAATCCTAAATAATTATGTCTTTTTTTTTCCATTTTTGCAACTTGTGCTAACAATCAAATATTTTTGCTTCCCTTTGCAGTTTCAAGTTTCCCATATGCTTCCTGGCATTAAATCACCTCAGTCTCTAAGTAACTTCATTTCTCCCATCTGTGCTACTCAGAACCTTAATGCCAATTGACTAGGATATTTAACCCTGTCTATTCCCTCATCTGAATCACAGATGGATAAATGTGGCAAAATCAATATCCCAGTTTGGTCCATGGCTACATGTCTAGATCCAACCTACTAATCAGTCCCTATCCTTATCCATTGCCGATACCTGCGATCATCTTTCCCTTTTTGCTAATAAAAGAATCAAATGCCTAATTTTCCAATCAAATCAGCCTTCAAAGGTACAGATGGTTATTTCTGCAGTTCATCTTCCGATTCAACTATACTACTTGAATAACAATCCCCACTGAGAACAATTGCATTCAGATGTTGTGCTTTAGCTAGAAACCACGCAGGTAGGTTGGTATTTTCTGTGCATCTCTTGAAATTAAATATAACAACTGCATATTATCACACTGAAGATCCAAAATCAGAATACATATTCATATACTGCAGAATCATACAGTTTCAGGGCCAAAGAGAAAGACCCTTAGGCTGACATTGTTTACACCACTGTCAGATACCTCTCTGTATGAATCTGCTTCCCAGCACTCAGCCTGTAGCCTTCCAAGCGATGGCATTTCAAGTTCTCACCCTTATCATTTCCCAGTAAGAATAACCGCTCACACCTGCCCCTCAGTTTCAGGATTTCAACTGCACTCAAAAATTTTTTTTTCAAATTCCCTCTAAACCTGCTGTCCTTACTTTAAATCTGTGCCATCTGGTAAATGTCTCTGTCAGGGGGAAAAAAATAAAGTTTTGTACTATGTTCTTAATTAATTTTGTACAGTATGTTCCAATCAGATCCTTCACCAACCTGTCCAGTCTCCCCTCACAGCTGAAGCACTCCATCCTAGGCAACATCCTAGTGAACTTCCTTTGCACTTTCTCCAATGCGTTCACATCCTTCCTACAGTACGGTGACCAGAACTGTGTACAATACTCCAGCTTTGGCCTCACTAACTAATGTCTCATTTTTGTTTGTTGCCTTCTACCTTCTATTCTTGCAGAGAAAAATTCTGCCCCCATGCTCCTGTAAGAAACTGGTATTATTTCAAACCCAAAAGCAGCAGCCCACAACAAAATCCCTCAGTCTCATACACTTATAATTTAAGTAACATTCAATAACTCAAAAGGAAGCCTTGAAAACTGGTTTTGTATGAGAGCTACTGCTTTATGGTGATTACATTGTATGGGAAACCTTATTCCACTGAATATGATTCCAAGATTTTCAAGAATGTTTTGCAATCACATCAAAAAAATTCAGTTCCTTTTCCATCAGAAGCAAAATATGTTTTCCTATTGCATTAAAATTGATTATGCTAGAAGTACAGTGGGAGAGATTCTTGTTGTAACTACACTACTGATTTACGAAAAGCAGCCATGACTTTTCTTGTTGTGACAATCACAAAACAGAATTTTTTTTTTCATTGATGGAACTAAACATTTCTGTGCACTGAAAGTATAATGTTTTTAACTACAGAATCTGGGTACATAGCCTCTGTCTCACCCAAGATACGTGAGTTTTTGACCTATTATTGGTAACCTTTTTAACATTTTGAAGTGTGCCATTGTCAGTTTTTTAAAGTTTTTGAATATTAAATTTAACTACAGTTGTAAGTTACGACTGACTCTTCATTTCTGTGTACAATACAGAATGCAGAATGAGTTTACTAGCCAAATTTGCTCCAAAAAACCAGAAGCTTGAGATATGCCTGAAATGGTGAAGCTCTAGTCTCACCTCACAAGACTCGCCAGGTGAAATAATGTCAAGTGAACACTAATTCCACTCACTCATCACTGAACCATTTTGAGATCCATGCATTCTTTTAACCTCTGTATGTCCACATAGTCTTCTCACGTCTTTTGGGTATTCTAAACTGATTTATCAAAAAGTCCATTAACCAAAAAGAATGACTTTGCTACTCACTGTCAGAGTTTATCTCTAATGAAGAATCTGTAAAGGTAATAAACACACACCAGATTTGCTAATGCACCACAGGAAAGAAAAACTGCTCTCATTATTCATCTGGTCTATATGTAACATCAAACATGAAATAATACAGTTGACTTTTCAATATACTTTGACATGGCTTAGCAAGTCAAGCAGTTAAGAGGCGATCTGGAATGGGCAATAAATGCTAACCTCACAACGATGCCTACAGTAAACAAATGAATAATTAATTAGGATAAACTTTACCCATTTGTAGCCTTACTTGGCTCCTGGAGATGAAGAAACAGCGCATTCATTGGACTAAAGTAGCACAATTACTGAACATTTATATTAACATCTATTGAAATAAATGTTAAATGCAATAATATTTTATATCAAATGCTACCTGATACAGTTCTATTCGTTGTTCCTCTACTTTTGCCTTTGGATTCTGTAAACGAAACACTCTGAACTCTGCCTTCACCAGGTTGGAAACGTTTTTCTCCATTGAGCTGACGTCAAAAGGCACACGTCTAAAGTATCGGTTGTATTGTGGGGAGGAGATGACATCTACAAGGAAGTGTATGGAACAATTATCAACAAAGATCAGCAAACATTACTGTGGCTTCAAATGATGCAAATATACAAAGTATTAATTTCAATCAGTAATGTTAGATGTCCCTGTATAAAGAGTTCATAGTAAGTGTCCCCTAATCAAAAAATCTATTTGATTCTAAATTATTAATTTGTTCCAAGGCTGGTACAGTATTATTTAATAACAACCTGCTTCAAAAGCTTCTTAAAACTCTGGAGTGCTGGCACACTGGGCTTCAAATTGCATGTAATTTTGTCTTAGAATTTCAAGCCAACACCCATCATACTTTAGCCTTCTATGCTCTACAGAACATTGCAGTTTTGAAGATAATACATTATATAAGCTGTATGGGATATTTGTAAACTCTCTGAATTAATGTAGCTATAACATTAGTAGTTCAGCTTAGCCGAATCACTGCTACAGATATGCAGCAAATTTATTCACCTTATCCAAGATATCAGGCTTTAATATGGGTGATTTCAATAAAGTATTGAATAACAAATAACATTATTGTTGTGAATTTACAGGTTTTAATTTGATCACCAAAATTCCCTGGAGAATGTGAGTTGTCATCATGCTACTAATGATAGTGTCTGCATTTTACAGTTAACAACTTGTTGGTTTGTTCTTGCAACTTTGTTATTTGAGTTCCTTTAGGAAAAGTGAACACAGCTAGTAAGGAATGAGGTTAACATGAAAACAAGGGAATAGTAATTTTCCCACTGCAAGATTACATGACTTTAGGTGAGAAAGACTGTTTGGCCTATTTCAATTCACCCACTTCCAGCAACCTTAACCTCTCCTGATACCTGCATCTAGATCTTTCTGAAGAGATTCCAAACTTTTGCCCCTCTACTCTAACCAGAAACCAATTTCCAAAGCATTAGCTTTTATTAGATTGATTCTGTGTGTGTGTGTGTACATTAATCCCATGGTCTGATTTTCAACAGAACTGCAGAATAATCTTGGCATTGCTGGATGTTCACTTCTATACTTCCAAATTAAAATCTCTGAGACTTTGGTCTTCACAAACTATAAAGCCCTGTCTCGTTCAGCCTTTTCTTAAAATTTAAGTACCCATGTTGGGGATTGGCCTATGGTCTTTCCTTTCATAATTCTGGGAATTAAATATTTCCTTTATTTCTTAATGAGCAGAACTGGACATACTACTCAAGATGTGAGCTGTCCAAACAGTTACTTCCTCTAATGCCTATCAGCTTGATAATTGAACTCAAAGGTCTATTTCTATTCAGAAACAAACCCTTAGGTGCTGGAAATCAGAAAACAGAAAATAGTCTGCAGATCAAGCAGCATCTATGGAGTGGGAAACAGAGTTAACTTTTCAGTCAATGACATGTTCAATAAAACTAGATATCAAAACGTTCCAAGCTGCAGTGAAGGAATATATATGGAAAGAAGAAAGGGAATGTTTATGGTGGGGTAAAGACAAGAGAGATCACAAACATTCCCTCATTCCCTTTGTAGTCTCAACCCTTCCTCCTTCCTTGAAACTGAAAACATCATTAATTTCTAACTTTATCCATCCGTGATGAAAGGCCATCAGCCTCAAATACTAACATTGTTTCTCTTACCACTGATGCTGCTTGTTGTGCTAAATACCTTCAGTAATGTTAAATTTTACTTGTTTGGTTTTTTTTAATTTGCCCTACTTTGTTTTAGCTTAGTTTGAATGTTGCATCCATTTGGAATAAATTTCATCCAGTCACTCACATAATTTGACAATTCACATTCTGTACATCAATGATTTAATTGCATTTTTCAATATTGTATTTTATTAAAATTGAGCATTTTGTAGTCACTTCTAAAGCAGATGGATAGAAATTTGTCCTCTGTCATTAATATAGAGTAGCAACTGTGCACTCAAATCCATTTCAGAAATTCAGGTTCTACTGAAGTCAACAAGAATCATCTGCTATGATATGAGGTTAGTGCTGAACATGACATTTTACACTCAGGAGTTAGATCAGGCTGGATAAAGCTGTGTTCACTGTTGATTAACAGGTTAAAATTTGGAAGGTAATCCTCTAAATTACTCTGACATTCAGTTCTATTTATGCACAGAAGTCGCAGTGACTAATATGTGATCATTATTTGCACTTCATTCTTTTTGAACAGCAATGTTTTAAATTGCAGTTACCTTGAACTATCCAAAAATCTCTCATCAGTACCTCAGAGATCTCTTTATGATACTTCTACAAAATACTTTGGATTGGGCATGCTTTATCTATTTATTTCATTTATTTGTGCAGGTACTGAATTCTGGATCTGTGTTTTTTTAACTCTTTATCACAAATACATGATGGAAGTAGTCATACTTGGAATTTTCACTTCACATTTGCACCATTCAATATAAGTTTAATTTAGATTTCTTAGTACAGTTGCAGTTACAAGATGTTTTAGGTACTTTGGAGAGAATTTCTTGAGTAGATGGACAGATATTAGAACAGCGGTGCTATATCCAATGTAACGGCTAGAGATGAAGAAGTAACCCAGAAACCAGGCATGCTGGGAGATCACCCTTTGCACTCAGTGGAACAAACATAACCAGATCTCTGTGCATCACTTTGTACATCAGAATCCTTTACCATCTCCCATTTATGCATATGCAGTGATGTGCTACTCTCTAGAGGAAAACAGGGAACAGCAGACCAGCTTAATGCATCGCATATCCAAATTTAAAAAGATGAACAACATTGTATCTGAGTAGAAGGTGAAACATTACCAGGGAAGAGCAGAAAAATGTTTCCTTCTCCAACACTGATGTCACAAAATCCATCCTTCCAATGTGTGGAAGAGCTGATCTGTACATTTCAAACCTCGAATATTTTAGTTAGACTTAAAGGAAAATATGAAACCACAGTAATACTGTTTACTGAAGCCTCTGAGCGAAGCCCCATACAAGTTGGCACAGTCCAGCAGCGCACCGTCCAAGTAAACCCAGGGGATAATACAGAGCAACACAAAATAATAAATTACTGCTGTTTTCTATGAGGCTACACTCCTGGTAGGGGAACTGAAAACAAAAGAGGCACAACCTTAAAATTACAGCTAAGCTATTTAGGGACAAAGTCAAGAAGCATACCTTCACATAAGGATGGAACTCTGGCCAATTGAGAATGATAATACATACTAGGCAGGACTATTAAAGGATCTCAGATTGAGTGAGTAATGAAGCTCAAATACACTGTAGTCATGATCTAATTGAAAAGCAGAAAAGGCTTGAAGGGCCGAACGCCCTGGTCGTCTTCCAACATACTAGTTGTAGTCTGCACAGGGAAACCAAGGCTGTCATGAGTCATCATTTGGACTGATAGAATAAAGCTCCTTGACATTGCTGTCTACGCTATTTAGTAACCCAACAATGTGGTCACCGTCAACAGCAGTCCTCCAAATACGGGCTTTGAAATGTTTCCACAGAAATCTTGGCAATGACATTCTGGATTGTTTTCGACAATCTACAGGGTCCAGGTGCCCTCAAATAAGCTGGTCGGTATAAAGAGCTGTAAGTGGCCATGTTTATCCGACCCATATGAAATATGTTTTTGGATATAGAGGTCACCATGACAACAACATTAACTAACATATTTTAGTTTCTTTGCACAAAATTGCATATAAAATGATTTTTTCTTTCCACTTCATTGGGGCTCATGTTTAACTGTTTCATAACTGAACTTCAATTTTTCCTAGAAAATTTGTTTTATTTTACTTGAACTTACAATATAACGACCCAGGTGATGTCACTAAGGAAGCAATTACACTTCATACTAACCTCAAAGAAACATTTTACAGAGCAAGAAATACAGTCTTTCTAAAATTCAGGGGGCATAGTTTTAAGGAGCTTGGAAATAGATACAAGGGGGGTATCAGAGGCAAGTTTTTCAGAGAATGGTGGGTGTGTGGAATGCACTGCCGGCGGTGATGGTAGAGGCGGATACAATAGGGTCTTTTAAGAGACTCTTAGATAGTTACATGGAGCTTAGAAAGATAGAGGGCTATGTGGTAGGGAAATTCCAGGCATTTTGCAGTGTAGGGTGCATGGTAGGTGTGTGGGCTGAAGGGCCTGTAATGTGCTGAAGACTTCTGTTTCTACGTTTTTAAAAATTAAGACACAAGTTAAAATACCTTATATAAATTATAAAGAATTAATGTAATTATTAGAGAATATTCAAAATTTCATCTGCAGCATTTAAATTATATATAAGATTAGGATCAGAGAATTTTCTACACAGTAATTGTAGTTTAATAAAGCATTCAAAACTCACAGCTCTGATGCAATGTTTACAAAATCCATCTTTCTCATCAACCCATATATTTCATTTGATGATGCTGTGGAAGTCTCTAAAATAGTGAGGCCTATGGGGGAGTGTTGAATAACAGCCTACAATATTCATATCTCTACTTCAAATAAATTCAAGATGCACAGAAATCTTAAAGTTGCTGTCAGTTTCACAGAGCAATTATGGTAAACACTGAAAGATTCTTTCAACAAAACCATAGAAAGGTAATAATTTCACTTAAAGTATCGTGTTCAAGTATTAGGTTCAAAAGTAACAGTTATTTTCTTAATACAAAGGCGCAAAACTGACACGTCTCTCCACAACAGGTGTTCACAACCTGGGGTCCACAGACCCCTCAGTTAATGGTAGGAGTCTATGGCACAGAAAGGTTGGGAACCTCTGCTTTAGAGTTTTAAACATGGGTCCTGGAAAGTAGATGCTGATGTTTATAAACTCTGCAGTTGTATGCCTCTATGATACTTTTGCCCAGTGGGTAGGAGTGATTCAGCTCCTCCCCCATACAGGGAGTTCACTGACAATGTATGGAATCAGCACTTCAAGAACTGCAGTCAATAGGGTCAACTACAGCATTTGAAAAAAAAAATGCATGTGATAACCTGTCATAACTGATGGATTAAAAACCTATTAATTACTTCAGCAAATTCTCCATCTTGCAAATATGAAATTCAAAAATACTAAGGGCTTCCAGCCACATGTACAGTGACCAACTAAACCACAACATCAATAATATCGCCAAAGTCAAATTTAATCCTTTGCTATGCACCTTAAACTAATTACTATAGATATAGGGAGAATGTTAATCTTTCAGTACATCTGAATAACTAATTTGAGATTTATGTTTTCAGTTAAATTGGACATATTTTATCTAATTATATATTGGGGTAAAATAACACAACCACTGCTTGCAATTACCCTTCTCCCAAGCTGAAGTAATCCAAAAGAGGGACTATCTCACTGGTCCAAAGCAGTACAGAGTACAGAGACAGGGCCCACAAACCTATTGAAAAAGTCTAACCCTGAAAATTCTTTTTACAAAGTCAACAGCCAGAAAAGCGCCCCCACCCCACATAACTTAACCTGCTCTCAAACCTATCAAACTTTTAAATATTTCATCAATTTCAAGAAAACTATAAAATAAAGAAAGTCACAGATTTTTAACAAGTCAATTAAAATGATTTTTAAAGTAGAATAATAAAAAGAGAGTAAAACTGCTTTTTACTGAAACTAAAATGTTGAAAGAATACAGCCAGTCAAGCAGCATCTATGGAAAGAAAATTGGCCAACATTTTGAATCCGTGGCCCTTCTTCAGAATTGAGGAAAGATTTAGCTTCCATAACAGAGCTGAGAAGAGGACTGAGATACAAACAAAAGACCTTAAAAAAACTGAACAAGCTACAAATAATTTTCTTGAATACCTTAACTTCTCACCTTTCTTCTTTTCAGCCCCACAATCTCCATTGAACTCAATGAATTTGTGGACCATTCATCAGTTCTAATGCTAAAGAATTCAGTAAGATCCAGCTCCACCACTGGACTCCATGAGGGCACCAATGTTGAAGCATATTGAAAGCTAAGATGACAATTGTGTGAGAATAAGTTTAAAATTTATGCCATCAATTACACATGTGTGCAAGTTCCAGTCTTAAATCGATACACACAGACAATTTGGTAGTTAACAGAGCATACTTGGAAGGGCCAGTGGATTTTTGATCTATGGCTCCCAAAATTTTCCACCACTAAGGATTTTCCCCAATTCATGTCTGACTAAATGGCAGACATTGATAGAGATTAATTGTTACGTTTAGTTAACATCTGCGTCATTGTTATAACATGCGCTCAACTGGGTGATAGAATGAAAACATATTACTTAGCTGTTCTCCTCATAATCTGATTCAAATATCCACAAACATTACAGTTTTCTTTTCTATATGATCAGCAAGCATCTGGATCAAACATCCATTTCACTTGCAGGTGATTTTGTTAATGGAGAAATCTGACAGCCAAGGTTTTGAATTGCAGAAATTTAACAACCAGACTAATATTTTAGGCCAAGCTGTCTAGTTTCAAATTGTAGTGCAAAACCTGGCACTTTGTTTTGACTATTGTAGACATGAAAAAAACTGAAGCTGCAATTTGATGTTTCTAATGGATGTGGTTCAGAAAATATTACTTTATCCCTTTGAAAGTTGAGGTCTTGGTGGTGCAATGCTGTACAACATGTCCTGGTCCACTGACACTGTACCATGGCCCTAGATGCTAAATTCCAAATAAAGCCTGCCCTTAACAAAATGAACATTAAAGGCAAAGATATGTAAGAACATCAAGATCCCATTTTATGACTGCATCAGAAGGAAAGCAGAATAAATGAAGGAAAGAACACCAGATGCCAATGCAGACATCGTTAAACATATCTCAAGTGTCAGTATCTCTCTTGTGGCATTATCCTTTAAAATTAATCTCAACTACAATGGACATATAAATCAAATTATCAAATGTCAAGGTCATGGAACTTGTCAAGAATTTCTAGATCATTTCAATCAACAATTAAACTGGACAATGGAAAGTAAACTTGCAGCAGACAAGTGAAGACAACTGTTGCCTTTTTGACTGACTGGAAAATATTTCAGATGCCATTATTTGAGAACTGATGGGGCATGTGAAAGTTATGCTGCCTGCATTTATTTTGGAAACTTCACTTGATGATTTCAGTTTCTATACACTTTTTTCCATAAAACTGTATGAACTCTAAATATTCTTCAAGAGTCTATTAAAAAGATTGGGTTTATTTTATACTCACAACTGTTCAGAGAGTGAACGTTTTGGATTAACATTGGAATAAATTATTTGTGGTGCTGCTTAGGAACTATTGACCTGTTCTTAGCTACAGGAATGATTACCCTTAAATGTTAGAATCTGCACTCAAAGTTGGATGTTCTGGCTGAAATAAAATGGATTTTTGTTTTTATTTTTGGATAGCAAATAAGAAATGGTAGAGTGGACATCCGTTTCATGTTCCATTCAAACCTCTCTTTAGGCAATATGCAAAAGGGGAAAAAGTCTGTTTCACTTATTGCTCAAAGCTCAAATCTACTCCAATGCAACTTCCTTGAAAAATATTACTTATTAATGCTACTATAAAGCTCTGATTCATAATGTAGCTTTACAAAGAATAGGAGAGTTTTCCAACACAACACTCAGGTTTACTAACTCCTTATCAGAAAAATATCATTGGCAAAGCAAGCGCTAAGAAACTTCCTAGTCTATGAAATCATCTGTATGCCATTGCCTGTTATACATGTTCATATACTGTCAAAATCATTGGTTGAATCTAGTTCCTAATGCAAGGATAAATTGAAGATCTTGTCTCCAGTGCCTCCATGGCAATCATGGATAGCAAAGGCACAGTGTGCCTGCTGTGGGTGATTAGAAAGATGGCATACTGGTTCAATTCACATTGCTTAGGGTTGGTCTTAAGTGCATCATTAGGCATAGAAGGGAGAACGTTGTTCTTTGTCTGACCATGCTGCAACAGGCTTCACATCATTTGGTATTGATACAGAATGATTCCCAAGTAAAATGAACTGCTCTTTAATATTGACTTTCACTTCCTTGATAGGAACTACACTCATTCCAAAAGCAATCAGGCAAATGCATTATTGTGAGCCAATTAAACAGACCATTAATTATACAATTGTTACACATTAAATACTGTTTTGGTTAGAAAATTATACTATTCTGTGCTGGTGCTTAGAGTGTTGCAGACTATGCCTAAACACACTGCAAATCTCATTGCTACTTTTGGTTTTAATCAACAGCCACCTTTCCTCTTTTGGAATGGAAAATGAAAATTAAATCTCTTTTGAGGAAAAGATCATTAACAAGAACTATTGTATACTTACAAGTTGCTCATAGAATATAGAACAGTACAGCACAAGAGCAGGCGATTTGACCCACAATGTTGTGCCCAACCAGCTAAAAAGCAAAGCAAAAATCACCCAAACACTAATCCCTTCTGCCAACACAATGTCCATATCCATCTATCTTCCTTACATCCATGTGCTTACTGAACTTGCTGAGATAAAAGAGAAAAAAATAAGTAATGAAAAGAACTAAAAAGCCCAGCTGGTATATACTCTGAGGATCTTGATGGAAGGAAGGGAATACGATTCAAAGACAGTGCTCCTTTGATTTCATTTACGTTACCTCCATCTATCTTTTCAGTGGTTTGGAGCTAGTTAGAAGTTATGAATTGGAGGATGTATAACAACTTTTAGGAATACATCTACTACTAATGCCAAGATGTTTAGGCAATCAGAATTCCAAGCAATGCATGCAGGTAGCTCCAAAATCTTCTAAAAATGAGGTGTTTGGTCTCTGTCAGTCACCTGGTCAATACTGTCTATGTTCTTAATACAATACCCTTAATACACTGGGACTGTGTACAACTAGAAAGTTGTATAAATGTATTCCTGTTGACTCTCAGCCTGAATACAATGACCTTGTTCCACAGATAGATCTGTTAGTTCCTGTGAGACTAATAGATATTATTAGTGGTGCACTGAATTAAGGAAGTACTTGGCAGGGTATTAGATTTGGATGAGGGTAAGTTTGCCCAAAATTGCTTCCTCATTGCAAGAACTTGAAAATACCAGGAGGTCATTACACAGACTACAGTCACAATCCATTTCATCATCTGATAATCATTGAACAGTGCAGCCATTTGTCTTCCCAAAAGAACTTAGCTAAATATGTGCATTTGAAAAGATCTTAATAAAACCTCACACAGAAAGGCACAGACATAAACTAGCCGCTACTGTTCTTCTCAGTGAATCTTCAGTTGGGCTGTATTACTATCCACGGCCTGTAATTGTGGAGTGTGAAGTCCTGCCAGTTATGCTCAAAGTGTACATTACACACGACGGAAACTGTATTCTGCCTAACAGGAAAGAGTTAAGTGCATGTGTGCTTTTTGCACAGTCATGGTGCAGGGCAAGTGGACTGCTTCAAGCATTAGAATTGCTCACTCCTAAATTTACAAAGTGCACTGCTGTTCCAATGGACCACCTAAGCATTTTAATTTAACCCCCCCCCCAAAAAAATCTGCATCTTCTCAGAATATTTACTTTCCCGAACAAAAATTATTAGAGCTGTATCAATATTCCACTCATACGAAAAATTTAATTTGATAATCATTGGGGAAATATTCTGAAGAATTAGATTAACAATTAACTTAGTAGGATAATTAGAAAAACGTTTGCACATTTCCTACATTTAATCTAATTTTTTATATTCCACCGTGTTCAGTTTTTGGATTTCCTATTGTTTTAGATGATTTGTAAAATATAAAATGCTGATACAGTTTGTATACATTTTGATTAGCAACATCAGTTATCAGAAACATTATTTGTTGTCATACTCTCTGCACCAGAACAAAACAATGATTTGATAACGCTGCACTTGGAGATCAGGTTCAATAAGCTAGCCATGGTTTTCATTTCCCCCATAATTATGTCATACTGTTAACAAGACTCCATACCATAGTTAGATCTGCAACTTTGTGAATGGCATTTTAGCCCTTCTTTAATTTCTTTTTTTCTAATTTTGATTTGCTAATGTATTTATTTACAATGTCTTAATTAGCTCAAACTATTTGCTTCCATGGAATACACACAAAATGCTGGTGGAATGCAACAGGCCAGGCAGCATCTATAGGACAAAGTACAGTCGACATTTTCGGCCGAGACCCTTCGTCAGGACAGACTGAAAGAAGAGCCCCTCTCCCTCCCACTTTTATATCTCTTACTATCTTTTCTTTCAGTTAGTCCTGACGAAGGGTCTCAGCGCGAAACGTCGACTGTACTTCTTCCTATAGATGCTGCCTGGCCTGCTGCGGTCCACCAGCATTTTGTGTGTGCTGCCTGAATTTCCAGCATCTGCAGATTTCCTCGTGGAATGTTGTGATATTTTAGTTTTGAATTTGTGACCCAGATTTACATTCTCTATTTAGGATGAATGGTTTCCAAAGGCTGGAGACAAACTGTGTTTACATTAAAAGAGTTTCTGGGAACATCTATCAGAATTTCACAATTTTTTTTCTGAAAACCACAATGCAGTTAGTTAAAAATTTACATTAATATTACCTAAATGATCTCTTAATTAGGGAGCTCAATGGATGATCATTACGCTGTGGGAATTATTTTCCACGTTTTTGTTTAGAAAGTACGTTGTATGGCAGATCGTCGACTTTTAAAGCAATGTCCATTCTTCATCCCGTGCAAAATATACCACTAAACAGAAGCTGCCAGGTCCGACTACGGATTTAAAAAGTTTAAAAACTCCCTCCTGGGCCAAAAAAAGAGAGAAAATACTGCAGTGAAACAGGTTGGAAGTAGGCTCAGTCCTGATGAAGGGTCTAGGCCCGAAACGTCGACTGTTTACTCTTTTCCACAGATGCTGCCTGGCCTGCTGAGTTCCTCCAGCATTTTGTGTGTTTTGTTTGATTTCCAGCATTTGTAGACTTTCTCTCTCTTCAGATCTGTAGATTTGTAAAATGGCAAATAATTCCCACAACTTAATGATGAATGCGGGTCTGGAATTTCCTGACGATCCTCTGGAACTTTGGTATAGGAGTGAGATGCACCAGACTTTTCCGAAGATTTGCGCACCTGCATCACGTGTCATATCGCTATGTGCAAATAGCCTCAGCCTTTCACTCATCTTCAGATATATCTGTCCAGCCTCACTGCCGCTCACCTACACTGCTGTATCCACGCCTGATTTGTGATCATACAGCACAGGAAAAATTAGAATGCTTCGGGGCTAGATTTAGGTACAGCACTGCCATGTTGTAGCTTGGTGTTAACGAAACTGAGATTTCTGGAAGTTGATAATGGACTTTCTTCAATACAAATTTACTAAAGGCTGCACTTGTACGTCAGCAAGACTCAATGTAAGAACTAATGACCTCCGCATCAACAAAACCATGCTCTGATTCAAGAGATCAGGGGGATAACGAGCCAAATCCTGTGAGAATGGAGCGTCGCTGGCATTACTTATTGGTAACTCTGTATCTGCCCTTCCTTTATTCCAGTTATGCTCCGTAACTTTGCTCTAAATTCCAATGAAGTTCGGTAACTTCACTGAAATGCTGATTCAGGAGATTCCAATATTTCAGACATATGGCATTTCTCCCCGGTGGAACAAGTGCTTCTAAAACAACCCCGCCGGTTCCAGCCGCAATCCCGAGCTGGGTTGACGTGGATGCAAAATAAGATGCGGCCTTTAAGCATCGTTTTACTATGAATGGCGGAATCATCTCGTCTTGTTTTATTTTGGTTCTGCAATTTTTTTCCCCCAGAAACTTATCTCTTCCGAGTGCCTTCCTGAAATTACAACGGATTCGAGCAAGTCGGGCAGCGCTAACCTCACGCAGCCAAACGCATTGCAAGAACGTGGCCAATGGTTAGTCAGAACAAACTTGTGAGAATCTGTGATTCGCCGAGGTCCAACTCCACACGCCCCAATCTAGCATGTGCTTTCAGTTCGAGAGAAGTAAGCACAAAGTTCGCTGCTCTTAACGTTGGGAGGTCATTGCATTTCCTGTGGGCTTTATTACAGCACTGCCTATTGTGAGCGATCGGGTACTTTGCATACTTCTTCGTTCGCTTTATCTCCCAGAATTCTTTAAAGCGCCACTATCAATCCGTGAGCAGTATGTAGGATCCTCTGTGGAGAGTACTAGCTCCCATTCCTTGCTAATATAGATGCACTCCGGCTGTGCGGAAACTGCCCCGATAGCCGAGTTGTCTTTGTTTTCTTCCTGGCTTCCGATTGGTCGAATCTTGTTCTTAGATACACATGCAACTGCTTGGAAAACAAGCCTTTAGGGACGGAGCCTGGAGTTCAGTAAGGTCCAGTATACATGCACACAAGCAACAGCACGAAGTTGGAAGTTCAGGGGCACCGTATGCAAAGGGTTCAGACTCTTGACTGGAGACTCTAGGACCAGGAGTTCCGCACAGAACACGCATTTCAAAGCCAGATGTAATTAATATGGACACTGTATCAGGAAAACGGTGCATGCAGTTTGGAGCCAGGTTGCCCATTGTGCCAAATTAGGCAAATCGAAACAGGATACGTGTTTTAAAGTGGTCGAACGCGCCGGAGCCCGGAGGAATATCGTCCCTCCTCTCTCTTGGGTTATTTTACTTTCAATTATCCAGCAAAATTCTTGTTCACACATTTCATAACACGGTGCTTTCTTTTCCAGCAATCCTATTTCCTTGTCCTATATTCCGGGGTTGAAAACTCTCAAAATGAGAAAGACATGCCCACAACCGTAAAATTGCAATCTTTAACTTGGAAACTTGACACTAAGTGATTCAAAGTAAACGTTTTAGGGTTTGCATTACATAAGTCTGCAAAAAATCATGTGGAGGGTTTGGCAGTGCTTCCCGTTAAACAATACAGTACTCTCTCTCGACCCATCCTCCACTCACACTTGTGCCGGGTAAAAATTAAGAAAAACTCTTACTTTTTTCCAAGGCAGGTAAAGGCCACTGCAAGCTGAGTTGCCTTTTCCTGTTTCGTTATTTAAAAACTACACTTTAAAATAACTTTGATACTGGATTCGTGGTTTCTACATATTGGACAATACAATTGCCCCAAATCCGAATAACAAGATTTAAGTCAATTGAAGCAACCGACTAGACTGTTGAAACATATATTTTGTATGTATATACGGTTGATATCTCACAACTACCCTTTTGACCCGTTTATTGTGTAATGATTTTGGCACTCCGCCCAGGGGTAGGTCTGCATGTGAAAGTGCCCTCTGAGGGCTGCGGGGCCTGCCATTTTCCTCCGTTAACCTGGTACGAAGCAACCTAATAAGAACGAATCTCCTCCCTCCACTTGCGGTGAAAGGGATTGCAAAGAGCTATTAAAAACATTTTAACTAAAAGGCACTCACTTTGCACTCATTCGCATTTGTAGGCTATTATTAATAACTTGGGGTTTCGACTGACAGTTTTTTAGAATGGCATGTTATATTTTCGGCCTGTTGATAAATAACTGCTTGCTTAACACTTTATAAATCATTTCAACAAACATCTTAAACCTGCCTCTAAGCTGTGAGATATTGGGACAATCTTCTAAATCACTTTCTACGGCCTATTCCTCCCAGAAACAACTTGTTTGTTTACAACACTTACTAGATTTTTTTAGATATATTTTCTTTAACTGCCGCTTTCATCCAAAATCAAGATCGAGTTGTTAACTCTTTGAGCACCGGACCAGAGAAAATCATTTTAACTTTAAAAAAAAGCATTTGTTGAGCTTATCCCATTGAACCCATTTTACCTTCTGCACCATTGGGCGTTTAACTATACGCGCACGTGTCAGTTTTATTTACCCTGTCACATCGCCTAAAAGGCGTATTTGGAAACCGACAAAATATGGTTCAGCACCCAATGAGTTAAATGGTAGTCGACGATCGAATATTCAGCCCCATGCCTGACTGTCGTGTTTGTTTACAAAGCACCTGTCTTGGAATTTCTGCATTTCCACTGAAGATAGCAGGTTTTAGATTCTGCGCTGAACAGTTTAGATATGATTTTCACGAGTATTATCCCAAATCAGTTGGTGGGCGTGCGGCTGTGCACGCCGCTCAAAACTCAACTTTACCGCTACAAAAATAAACAGGACCAAAATATGTCATTATTATTTGTTCCAGTCACGTCAGTATGCTCTGTCCAAATAGGCGAATACCTCTCATGCTTTATATATCACAATATCTACATCATACAAAAAAAAACTGGCGAGGAACCAGGGTGTTTCTTTGGTCGCGTTGATTACCCGTGCAAAAAACGTTTAAGTAATTCTTAAGGAGGAATGACATCCCTTTTTGCTGGCACAGGGTGGGTATTACAACTATTAAATCCTCGCTTTAGACGAAGCATTGCCAATCATACATCTGGAGCCAAACTAATGGGCATTTGAAGTAAGCAGATTTATGTCGTCTTAATGCTTGGTAAAATACATACATAGGCTGACAAAAAGGGATGTGGTCTCTTTAAGCTACTTTTAAGGCTTACTTTCACGGGAGCTATATGGATTCGTATCAATCCTGTAAACTTCTTTTGCGTAATATTCCTCTTCACTCCTTTCTCGCTCACAAGTGGCAGCCCTCTCGTTTGCCTTCTCCTGAAGCAAATCCCTGGTGCTGTTGTAAATCGCGATTACCTCTGCCGGCACCTCTTCTGGCTCCGGGTAATGTTCCGGGGGCTTTGTAAGTTTCAGTTTGCTGAGGATTTGACCTCGGATGGCTTTGATCCTCTTATCCTTGAACTGGTTGATGTCGAGGGTGTTGCAGGTCGATAAGCAAGCGCCGATCATCGCCAAATCCAGCGTGAGAAACACAGTGAAAATGGAGTGGTGCATTTTCAAAGTTGGTAAGTTGGAAGTTGAAGGGAGGAGGGAGAGGAGAGGGGGAAGAAAAGCAGCTGCAGATCGTAATCTTCACGCGAAAAAAAGCAGATTAGATATTTACAATAAAAAAAGGCATAAAGGCACGTTCTAGTTGCTTATTCTTGATTCTCAAGCCTTGTGCAGTTCACAGACTTGTCAAGAGCTGCCTCCTCGCTGCAGCGCTAGTCCCGGCACCAACACTGCTACTGCCGAAGATAAACACACCTTCACTTCATTGCAATCCGCACCAAGTCTTTAAACTTCGCCCAACTTCTCTCTCTCTCTCTCTCTTTCTCTCTGACCCCTCTGCTTTTCTCCAGTGAAATGCCAATAAAATACCAGCTTTATTCCACCACGATGAGATTTTAGATCCACGGAGATTTAAAAAAAAACTACAATTTTGCCAAAAAAACTATTAATTTGTCAAATGCTACGTTAGGATTTTTGTAGAGGCAGAAAGATTATATTTTTTTCTTATTTGAAATTAACTTATTATACTTAAAAAAAATCTGAAGCAGTGAACCGTTATTTTCGCTGCCCCATGCTAGTAAAGGATCCCAGGCTGGAAGTGAGTGAGTGGGGGAAGAGAGAGAGAGAGAGAGTGAGAGTGTGTGTGTGCGTGTGAGGGAGAGAGTTGCCAGCAGATAACATCAGGCTCGCACACGGGAGGCATTTATAATGTCCTCTTAACCACGTGTTGCCTCCATCGAGTGACGTGGGGTCCGAGGTTTCCTCGCCGCTCGTTACCAGGCTGTCCACACACAGGCGTCTCTGGTATTCCGCGCTGTCTTAGCGCCTGCCGTCTACCTCCCGCCTCCCTTTTTCCGCAACTTACTTTCGCTTTTCGTCCAAATTTTAAGAAACAGGCCGATAACGACAGGGCGCGGGGCAAGAGATCTGCCATTTCAAAACGGGTCAGGGTTTTTCAGATTATGGACCGTCGTTCATTTATATACAATTTTAGGAGAATGTTTGCATTTCCATCCCGCCATCTTGCATGTTAACGAGTGCTGAGAATTAAAATACGAGAAAAAGCAATCCGACCTTTGTAACATATACAGGTTATATATGACAGTAACTAAGAAGAGCTGCTGCAACCACTTATGCTGTAAAGTGAGTTCCGTTGTACCGCCCACGTCCCCAAAACCAATATACATCGTAATTAAGTGTTCTGTCCTTTGAAAAGAATAGACCAGGGATACCTTGAGGCTTGTGAAAAAATTACAATCGTTGAGGCCACCTGGATCATAGTGATCTGAACTAAACGTACGCAAAGCCGAACGTGCAAACAGGCAGCCTTGCAAGATTACAAGGCACGGAGCGTGGGATCAAAGCACTTTGGAGAGAGCCTAAAAGTGGTGAACTTCAGTGCGTGAAACGTCATCAAGATCAAGCGCTTCCTCATCATCGGAAACCTTCCCACTTGGAGTCAGCGAGCACTCCGATACCGCTTACAGCTCAGGTGTAAATATTTCCGGGCATAATATCTGGCAAAACGGGAAGTTGGAGGTGGAGTGTTTGAGAGGGGAAACGGTCGTTTTTGGTTCTTTCTAAGCAAACACCATAGTTTAAATTGGATTGAATTACAAACAGTAAAACGATTGAGGAAATAAAGCGTTCTATAAACGAACTCTTAAACGAACAATATAAAGGAGCACTAGGAACTCGAATTCTGAGGCAGGAGGCATCCCCTCTATTGGGAGGGTCATTGTGTGCCCGATTACTTCACTATTCTCAGCATCCGAGTCTCCCTACGTGACTCCAAAAAAAAATCAGAGTAGGCAGTTAGACAAGGAACTTGGTTTTTAAACTAAAAGACAGACAGGCAAATCGTTCCACATCGCAGAGGAAAATTATGTGATTCAGACCGGCAGCACAATTGGAATTCTCCCGTCAAAAATGAGCAGTAAAGAACATAGGTCACACAGAGTTAATGCCTGTTGCTCTAGCAACTCCCCACCTCCCCCACCAGCATTATCTGGGCCGGAGTTTCTCCGTTCGCTAGTAACTTAGAAGATCTATGTTATCCGTCATGCACATATGCAGAAACATTCGAAACAGATACTGTTATTGGAGGTATAAAATAAAGCAAGCCCTACCAACACAAGGTAGATTTAAACCGTACACTGTCCGGTCTGAAAGTAACGTGGCTATATTTCACACAAGTACCAAGTGCGAAAAGCAGCTTTTTTTTAAAAAAAAAGGTGCGATGGCTGCTTCTCCCCACTGACAAGATTCCTCGCCAACTTGTCTCATTGCTATGCGAACGGAACCTTCGGAAAATGCATCCATTGGATCATAGAACTTCAGAAGGAATTAAGCGCTGCCTGAGGATCTGCGCTTTACCTGCGCGGCTGCGACACAGATCAACCTCGAAAGACCAGATTATGTTAAAGAATAAACTTGCTCCAGCACTATTTCCAGTCAGCCCAACTTGGTGCAGGCATCAACATTTCTCCCGCGTTCCAGTTAATCACATACAGTTCAGAAGAGAGCATGAGGTACCATGAAGTGTTTGGATTTGGGAAACGATTAAAAAGACATTGGAAAGAAATAGTTTGCTTTATTTTTGAAAAAAAAACATATATTATACAATTCCTTGCATTCACAGAATGAGCATCGCTGTAGTTTACATTTCAAACCGAGGAGTGCTTCTGCTGAGAGGATCAGCGGTCCGAAGCACTTTCCTCGCCAGCAACATCACTCTCCTTATCCCAGTCTTTCATGGTAGCTCCCATCATGAAGTCATCGCGTAATATGTTCCATGCTGCAACTTCTTCTGATTTAACCACAACCTGAAAATAAACCAGCTGATTACCAAACAGAATCAAAAACACAAAATTAACACATGATCCCATTTATATACCCATCTGATGTAATTTTAACCCACCCCACCCCCGGTGCTGACTCATTAGAATAGTTCTTGGCACACAAATTTAATACAAATATGGCCTTAATAAATGTTTTGAAACGTGATATTTCTTTTGATCTTTGAACCAACTCCCCATTATGCACTACATCAACTCGTATGGCACAAAGCTGACTTTTAGGAAATTTGATGACTGCAGAATACATGTGTCTTTGGAACCCGTCAAACATTGTTATCGTGGCATTAATTCATTTTCTTGCGGTCGGTTGGTTAAAACGGAAACAATCTTGTACAACATTTCCTATATTTGTGTTTAAAACTCGAGGCATCTGGCTCAGTAGCTGGAATCAGCCGTAAGCTCCCTCTCAACTCGCTTTCAAGAGTTCCTATTTAAACAAGGCTGTGCATCACGGGCATGTAGAATTTCACAACTCACTCACTGAACAGGCTGTCCATTCCAGTGGAGCTAGAGCGCCACCCTGAGGCGCTTTGCAGTCGTGTACCACCGAACATCAACAGCATTTCTCATGCACCGTTGGAATACAAAGTGGCACGACATTGAAACAATATTGGATAACCTTGTTAGATGCTTAATATATTCGTGGCTAAATAAAAATAAAAGTCTCTTTTCATGGGAAGAAATGTTCTTTTTTGGGATTCAACTGCCCTCACTGGCCTTCCATTCATCTTGCTGTGGAAAGAATCCTTTTTCACTGAAGATAAAATATGTTTTGCATATTCTTACATACCGGTAGCTGCCAGGTTAATTCTGCTATCATTCACCTTCAATAACAAAGTGCCTTCACTTTAAAATATGAATGTGAAAAATGGATTTTGGTATTCAGCAAGAACTGTTAGTACTTGACCATGAACAGTTGAAAAATTATCCCCAAATATCCTTATAACATCCTACACTCCTGCAAAACTTGGTATTTGCATGTAGTTTAGGAAAAAACCATAGAGCTCACAGAAGTTTCTGAGAATTCAGCATATTTCAAAATAACATCTCACAACATTGCACCATTTTTTCCAATATTCAGGATTGGGAATTAATATCAATATTAATACTCCATAACATAGCCCATGTAATAAAGATGAGCTCTGAATTAGGATTCTATAGGAACTGTGAAGTTACTGGGTCTAGGGTTGGTATAATTTAAAAACTTTATGTAACTATAGCTATTTTGGAGTTAACATCTACTTTAGCTGTTACAGTGTTAAAGAGGAAGAACACAATTAGAAGATGACAATTTTGCTTTTTGAACCTGTTCCACCATGCATCAAGAATGTGGCCAATGACATACCAGTGCTATTTTCCTGAACCATCTTCCTATCCCTCAACATCCATAAAGTTTCAATGGAATCTCCTTTCATTCTGCCCAACCCTAGAGAATAAAGAAAATCTGGAGAAGGCCCAGTCTAATGCCTGTCCTCATGCAGCAAACCTGCAAACCCCAAGAGCCAATCATTGTCAGGATCCTTCGATTTATAGTAAAAATATATTTTCATAGGTAAGAGGACTAAAACTCCAAGTGTCATTTCATTAAGGTCTTTTTAAGTGTAACCAGACATCTACATTTATGTGTGTAGTGTAGACCTCCATTAGTCTCGATAGACCATGGATTTGCACCTTGGGAAGTTTCCAGGGCGCAAGCCTGGGCAAGGTTTTTTTTAAATGGAAGACTGGCAGTTGCCCAAGCTGTAAGTCTCTCCTCTTCATGCCACCAATGTTGTCCAAGGGAAGGGCATTTGGACCCATACAGCTTGGCACCGGTGTCGTCGCAGAGCAATGTGTGGTTAAGTGTCTTGCTCAAGGACACACATGCAACCTCAACCAAGGCTCAAACTTGCAACCTTCAGATCACTAGACTGAATGCCTTAACCACCTGGCCACACGCCAACACACATTTATGTATCCAAATCCTCTTTAATCAAGTATAATATACCATCTGCCAACCTAATTAATTACACACTAGAGTATTCAGTAATTTGGATACACTTTCAGAATTTTCCCAAAAAACATTATTTAAAAATTACCCTAAGCAGCTCATCACCTAAGTTGCCACATTATATCACTGACTCACTCACCCATGTTCTTACCCACTCATTTTGATTGTCCACAGGCCCTTTACATCCTCCACCCTATTCATAATGACACACCGTTCTGTAGTAATATTAGGATTCCAGGCCAAATCATTTTATGTTGATTATGAGTACATGGGGATCTAAGCTCTGATCCTTGCCCGCCAGCCTGTGAGGAAAAAAACCCTGTATATTCTCATTCTTTGTCTTCTATTCAATATCCAGTTCTGAGGCCATGGCATTGTATTACCCCAAAGCCATATTTCCAAACCTTGTTGATCGATTTCTTATGGGGGTCCTTACTAAAAACCTACAGTAAATTAAACAACTCACAATCATTGGTTCACCCATATTATTCTACTAGTCACATCTTTGAGAATGAGAATCATAATTATCACAGAATTATTACTATGATGTGAAGCTTGTTGTCTGGCAGCAGTATAGTTCAAAGACACAAGATTGCTATAAATTACAAAATGCAGCTGACTGAATCTACAACCCAGTGTACCAGCCACATATAATTTCCAATTCATAATCCATGTTGATTCAGTTCTATTATGTCATTCTTCACCAGTTATAAACTGAAAAATCAGCATTTTATGACTGTGTATAGCAAATAGAAAAAATACATTTTTGCAATCAAGGCAACTGCAAAATATTAAAAATCAAAATTGGAGCAGTTATAAATGAAAAAAAAAGACAAATTGTGAACATTTTTCCCCTCAGAGGGACAGTAAAGTTGTAACCATTAATTCTCCAGTCGTGGCCAGAGCTGTAATAGGGATAAGGACACAATTAAATATGAGGAAGCTGACTAGCACCAGAAGGACAGTCTGTACCAGAGGCTACAAATTGTCTCTTTGCTGCACACAGTCACAGACAGTGGTACCCCAGTCAATATCTAGCACCAGCAGCTTTCTTCATGAGCTATACAATAATCATCATAGGGCTCTTCAACTACAAGCTCCACTGGAAAAAATAAAAGTCTGTATTAATAGCAACACTTTCTTTTTAAGATCATAATGATCAAGAGCAAGGTCCTAATGGTTTTCCAATTCCACTATGACTCTAGCATTCTATATATTACCCCAGCTAACATAAGCCAATTCAGCCTAGACTAAAATTTATCTGCAACCTTCTCGTCTACATGTTACTATTGTAACAGAGGGTACCTTTACCTTATGGGACAGAGATACTCAACATTTTCATCTTTGTAGTTATATTACCATATTCACTGGATAAATTCTAATTAGACACACTTCCTTAGTCTTGTGGGCCAATCTCACTGCCTGCAACATTTTCAAGCAGATCAGTTGAAAGCTAAAGTCCAAGATTTTAACAGATTCCCAGTACTAAATCTGCCAGGCACTCATCTGTTTGACTCCAGAGTTCAGCAGGATGAATTCAGTTTTCCTCAGGCCTGGTAAGGGATTTGGTATTTCACCAACCTTAAATTTTTGGTAAATCAATGATTAGATGCCAAAGAGGAAGGTGGATTAACATACATATGAAATTAAAAATCTGTAGATGCTGCAAATCTAACTGCAAATCCTGGAAAATCAAAGTGTTTCTCTTCCTGTGGATGTTGCCTAACCTGCTGAGTGCTGAGTGCTGAAAGCTGCTGCATTTTGTTTTTGTTTTACATTTATAAGAAATAATTTAGTGGATCTTTGTATAAATGCTAAGATTCTTTTGAATTAATTTCCCTTGAAATAATTGTCTCTGAAGGAGGGACAAAAATATTAAAAACAAGCATTTTTTGGAAAAAAAATCATTTTTCCAGGTGTATGCTTGGGATAACAAGATAGCAAGTCCAGATAATACAGAGCTTACAGATAGACAAGGCAGTACTGCAGAAGGTGAGTGCAGACCAAGCTGCCATTGATGGGCTGGAGTGAGGAGATGAAATGGAGAGGAGGGAATAAGTGAGTGATTGTGGAAAATAAAAGCTCATGGTGAAGGAGATCACATATTGATGTGGACATTAGGCTGGCAGGCAAATTGTCTGACAACTCAAAGAAAGGCAGGAAAGCTGTGAAGAGAACACAAGATGAAAAAAAGGATAGAAATGGGTTAAGTGAGTGAGTAATGATTTGACAATTAAGAGAATAATATGGAGACATTTGAAATCATCTACTTTGGTAGAAAATAAATTCATACAATTTAAATGGTGAGAGACAGCAGAACACAGATGAAGCAGCATCTGAGCAACACACACAAAATGCCGGAGGAACACAGCAGGCCAGGCAGCACCTAGGAAAAGAGTATGGTTGACGATTCGGGCTGAAATGTTGATTGTACTCTTTTCCTAGAAGCCGCCTGGCCTGCTGAGTTCCTCCAACATTTTGTGTGCATTGCTCGGATTTCTAGCATCTGCAGATTTTCTCTTTGTTTGTGAAGCAGCCTCTGAGTGTCTCACTGCATGATTCACAAAACGCAAATACAGTAAGTAACTAGGAAAGGTAATGTCGATATATTGCTGGATGACTAGAATACAAAATTAGGGAGGTTTTATGCTTTAATTATACATTAGGTTCAGCTGCACAGGACACTGGTGAGATCAGATCTGGAGTACTGCATTCAACTGGCATCCTTATTCAAGGAAGGATATTGATGCATTGTGAGCAGTTCAGAGGTTTAGTACCCCGACACTTGGAATGCAGTGGTTTTATGCGAAAATCTGACAGACTAGGCCTGCATCTACTAAAGAGAGGGGACTTTATTAAAACATATGAATCTGAGAGTGGATATGCAGAGGAAATTTTCTCCCAAGGGAGAGTTTAAAAATTAATTGTCACTGTTCAAAATTAAATGGTCACCCATTTGAGACAGATGAGGTGAAAAGATCATCATTCAGTGGGTTACAAAAATTTAGATGCTTCTTCAAGGAATAGTGGAAGCACAGTCTTTGAATATTTTTAAGGTAGGGGTTGGCAAAAGGTTACAGGATGTGTACAGGATTGCACAACTGGGCTCACAATCCAATCAGCCATAATCTTACTGAATGGTATGTTTTTATGTTTGGTGGATGGTGGGGGGGAATATCAAGATCAGCAAGATATGACAAACATAACCTGAGATTAAATTTTAAATAATCAATGAGAAATAAACAAGATTAGCAATTCCTCAAACTTTAGGACCTTTAATATCTGCATCTCCTTTTCCCTTCTCCATACTATTCTCTGACCCTTCACCATACTCAGAGTAAAGTTTCAAACTTAGACTTTTGAAACTACTTGCAGGGAATTTCCAATTTTAAGTGTATTTACCACACTTCTCTCCAGCATCTTGCATTATGCTAGAAATGGTAATTTTATACACTGATATGACCACAGGAAAGTCATGTCTAAATATAAAGAAGGAACTAGGAAAGGTTTGATCTGTTGCAGTTGGCAATTCCAGATTATTTGATTTGAGGGGAAAAAAGGAACAACTTAATTGTGTGGCTCTGAAGTACATGCCTATTGGTAACTGAAAAATTCCTAAATGTCAAGTTAATTTGCTTTTTGAATGTCACAAACATATTAAATGCAAAGAAATCAGTTTTCTTGGTGGTTACTTAAGCCAATTATTATTCTTGGGCTCCATTAGATATTTCAATGACAAGGATACCAACTTAATTTCATTTCCTTTCTTTACTGATCTTCTACAACTATTTTTCCAATAGCTGAGTTTCGTTCATGGGTTTATACGTTCTTTCCTTTATATCAGGATCCATGCCAAAACTTCATGAACAGATCAAATGAAAAGCACAACAGTTATAGTTGCTCTAATCAGAAGCCAGTAACAAGACCTTACTTTTCTTGCAGATTGAAGGGGCTGACCTCTAGTACATTAAAACAATTTGTAAAGCCCACAAGCTGCAAAGAATCTCTATATGGCAAAGTTTATTTCCAACTAATTTCTAAATCACAACTTCAATTAAATGCAATGTTGTGCCAAACTTAAACTTATTGTAATACATTTATAATGTTGATACCTAATGTGATTAGATTGATTGCTGAATGTTTGTTCCACAGCACTGCAGATTTGTAAATTTGGGTATTTTCAGTTTCATGAGATGACAGATAAAAAGTCGACACTATCATGAAAATCAGCTTTACTGTCTTTGGGTCCAATGCAATTTGGAATAACTATGAACTTCCACTGTGCCCTCAAATTCACCTGGATCATTTCCTTTTCAGAATATCTGTGTCCCCATCTCCAGAGAGATGGAGTTTACAGTATCCACTCATAATATACCCACCAACTCTCACATCCAATGTAGACGACACCTTTTCCCATCGTGTCTCTTGTAAAGGAAAGAGACGCTATTCTCCTTCTCCAAGTTTCTGTCACTACTTCACCTGCTCTCAGATGGGGCCTTCTATTCCAGATCTGTAATGCCCTTATTGTTTAGGAAATTCTCATGCACTTGGTCTGCTTTCCAGGTTTCTTCTCTCAGAGCCCAATTCCTTACACTCCCCCAACACCACCGCTGCCCCCAAACAGATAGGGAGAATTTCCCCAAGTCCTCAGCTTTCACCCTGCTGGCTTCCACTACCAGTACATCATCCTTTAACACTTGGCCTTCCACAGCCACATCTTACCCTCCCCCATCCTTTTTGACCTTCCACAGAATTCAGTTTCACTGTGGTCGCCTTTCAACCACAACACTTGTCCCTGCACCTCATCCACTATCACCATCCAGAGACCTAATCAGCCTTTCCATCTGGGCCAAGATACACATGCACCTCTTCCAACCTTGGTTATGCACTCACTGCTCCTGATGTGCCTTCCTCTGTGTTTGCGACACCAAGTGCTGATCAGGTGACCAATTTGTAGGACACCTACACTCTGTCCTCAATGGCGATCCTGACATCCCAGATGCATGCCACTTAAACTCCCCTTCCTCCAGTCGAGATGAGGGAGGAGGAGTTTCAAAGGCAGAGGCTGGTGGGTGATGGACAAAAACAGAACTCAAAAATCTTAACTCCATCCAACACTTTTTTCACTGCTAGAGTGAGGCACTACACATACTAGAACATCAGCACCTCATTCCATCTGGGTAGTCTGCAACTCAATGGTATGAACATCGAGTTTTCCAATTTCCATCATTGTCCTTCCTAGCCCTCATCATCTGTTTTCATCCCTCTCCTCCTGGTTCCATTCACCATCTAACTACACACTTCACTTACCATTTCCCCTCCTTCATTTGGTTCTACCTGCCCTTCACCACCCTTAATGGTTCCCACTATAATCTTCCCATTATCTGATTCCAGCACCTATAGTCCTTGTGCGCCTACTTATCCACCAACTTGTTCCCATCTTCACCTTCCACACACCTTCCCCACCCCAAAATGGCTCCACTTGTTCATTTAAACCTCAGTTTCTACCTATCGCAATTGTCAAAAAATTCCCTCAACTCTATTGTCTTCCACTGCTCTTGTTCCACCTATCACCCACCAGCCATCCTCACCCTTCACACTGGCTATCATCCCTCTACAGTCTGTCTTAATGCAGATTCTCACTCTGAACTGTCAATCATCCCTTTGCCTCCACGAGTGCCCGAGTGACCCCAGCAGTTCATTTCATTTTAATTAAGTGCAGAGGCATGACTCTCAAGTTAAACTTAGGTCTACCTAAAACAGATAAATAGATTTATTAAATATTTACTATTAATGGTGATTGGAAGCATAAACAACTTTGCCTGCAGATTTAAAAATAAATTTGGAATACTTTTCATTGAAATACTTGCATCTCAAAATACCCATGAATAATACAGAAATTCTTCAAACAAATCAAGCAAGGTCATTTGATTCCAAACAACTGGTTTCTTGATCATTACAAAATGTCTCTCTGGTGCTTCCCACCTCCTCCTCACTCCTTTCCCCTTTTCCCAACCATAACCTGCCTCTCCCTGCCCCCTTCCCACTCGCAGTCCACAACAGAGCCCCATATCAGATTCAGGTTTAGCATAACTCACACGTCATGAAATTTGTTTACTTTTGCGGTAGTAGTACAATGCAATATACAGAATTACTCCAGTGCTGTGTATGCTGCTAACCAAATCACAGACATTAAAACATAGAACAGTACAGCACAGAAAAAGATCCCTCGGCCCACAATGTTGTACCAAACCAATTAAATGAGTAATAACTAAACTAGTCTATATCCTTCTAACCTCCTCATATTGATGAGCCTATCTAAACATCTCTTAAAAAGTCTCTAATATATCTGCCTCTACCACCACCCCAGGCAGTGTGTTCTGTGTATAAAAAAAACACTTGCCACTCACACTCCTTTGAAATTAGCCCCCTCACCTTAATTGCATACCCTCTGATTTAAGAAATTTCAACCTTGAGAAAAAATATACTGTCTTCTGTTGGGTGTCACAGTATCGTAGCGGTTAGTGCAATGCGATTACAGATCGGGACATTCCGGTGTTCCAGTGGCAGACCGTGAGGAGTCTCTGTACATCCTCCCAATGGAATGCATGCATTTTCCCCAGGTCCTCTGGATTCCTCACACAGTACAGAGACGTAGGTTAATTGGTCATTGTAAATTGCCCTGTGATTAGGTTATGGTTGAAAATAAGGGAAAATCTGCAGATGCTGGAAATCTGAGCACCACACATGAAAATGCTGGAGGAACTCAGCAGGCCAGGCAGCATTTAATGAAAAAAGTACAGACGACAATTCGAGCTGAAATCCTTCAGCAGGACTGGAGAAAAAAAGCTGAGGAGTAGAATTAAAAGGTAGTGAAGGGAGAGAGAAACAGAAGGTGATAGGTGAAACAAAGTGGGGGAGGGATGAAGTAAAGAGCTGGGAAGTTGATTGGTGAAAGAGACAGAAGGCCATGGAAGAAAGAAAAAGGGGGTGGAAGGAGCACTACAGGGAGATGACGGGCAGGCAAGGAGATGAGGTGAAGGGGAAAAGAGGATGCAAAATGGTGAAGGGGGGTGAGGGGGGTTACTGGAAGTTTGAGAAAGCCATGTTCATGCCATCAGTTGGAGGCTACCCAAACGGAATATAAGGTATTGTTCCTTCAACCTAAGAGGGGCCTTATCACAACAGTGGAGGAGGCCATGGATCGACATATCTGAATGGGAATGGGAAGTGGAATTAAAATGGGTGGCCACTAGGAGATCCCGCTTTTTCTGGCGGAAAGAACGTAGATGCTTGGCGAAGCAGTCTCCCAATTTATGTTCGGTCTCGCCGACGCACAGGAGGCCACAGGGAGTACCGAACATAGTATATGACCCCAACAGACTCACAGGTGAAGTGTTCACCTCACCTGGAAGGACTGTTTAAGGCCCTGAATGGTAGTGAGGGAGGAGGTGTAGGGGTAGATGTAGCACTTGTTCTGCTTGCAAGGATATGTGCCAGGAGGGAGATCAGTGGGGAGGGATGAATGGACAAGGGAGCGATCTCTTGGGTGGGTGGGAGAGGGGGATGAAGCAAGGACTTTGGAGGTGGTAAGTGGGAAATGTAAAGGGCTAAAGGAGGAGGAAGGAGGAATCTGACAGGAGAGGAGAATGGATCGTAGGAGAAAGGGAAGGAGGAAGAGAACTGGGGGAGGAGGTAGGCAGGCGAGAAGAAGTGGCAAGAAGCCAGAGTGGGGAATTGAAGAGGGAACGGGAAAAATTACCGGAAGTTGGAACAATCAATGTTCGTGCCATCAGGTTGGAGGTCACTGACAGAATTTACAATGTTGCTCCTTCAATATGTGAGTGGCCTCATCATGCAGAAGAGGAGGCCATGGACCGACATGCCAGAACAGGAATGGGGATAGGAATTAAAATGGTTGGCCACTGGGAACCCCACTTTTAGCAGATGGAGCGGAGGTGCAAAAATCACAATGACAAGTATACGTTTCTCACATATATAGATATGAGACCTTTAGTGTTCTGATCAGGCCTTCTCAAGGCCAATTAAGAATGACCATTAAGAATGAATAAATTTAAAAAAGAATCACTTTTCCAAATGAAAATGCAGTACTGCACATTTGTTCCATGCTGTTAGTTGTACTAAAAAATATGGGAGATTGAAGCAAAAACAAAGGAGAGATTCTATTAGCAAGCTTATTAATAAAATTGATATATTAACCAGAAAGATCAATGGAAAAGCCATAGTGATTGAAAATAAATACTGGCAAATTCTACCTGAACATTAGAAATAATTTTTGAATCAATTGTTGAGCACGTTAAGAATTAGTCAGCTATTGGCAGAGGCTAGATGCCTTGGATGGGAAGAAAAATGGAGGGTAAGAAAATGAAAAGCCAAACTTGTCAGCTGTTGAATTCTTTTTAAATAGAGTGATAATTTAACAAAATGACTCACTTTATTCAAATAACAGTCAGTTTTATTCTGTGTGTTGACACAATTACATGGGTACCAGCCCAGGAAAGTGCTGCATATACATTTACTCAATTGTTTAGATTCCATTCAACTAAAGGCCAGCAAAACAAGCACAATTATGCAATTTGAGTCTTTGGTTTGGTGACTGGCTAACTATGAATTAGTTGAAAAAACACTTAGAGCCAGCTGGATTTCATTATTTACGAATAATATTATGTAAAACTGTGATTGTTTAACCCAAAAGAATGGCTTCATATATAATGGAATATTTGACATTTATGACTTTAGCTTCTCACCAAAATACAAAGAAATGCAAATCTGCCATTTACCCCCGCCATATTCATTAATAATTCCTATGAATTCCTCAATAATTGCACATCTTCATTAGTAGGCCAAAGAAAGGTGACAGGATTAAGCTGAAAAGAATAGACTTTCCGTTTAATATTTTAAACTTGCAATCTTCAAAGTTCTTCCATTTGGAAACTATGGAACATGGACAGATTTTCAAAACCATCCACAAACAAAAACAAACAACTAGCAACCAATCGTCTGCTGGGAAAATGATGCAGAGGGGCAGACCTATTTTAATCAGGCCTATAGTACCTACTCAAATGTCTTACACAAAACAGCAGCGAAAATGTTCATTAAGCAAAGTCTGTTAGTGATAGGTGGCAGTTGCACCCTATTCATTAGTGCTTGTTCAAATTCTAATATTTTACTGTATCTTAAAAATAAACAGATAGCTTTTATTTTGATTGTATGATCTGAGTGTTCGTCCAATTCTTTGGATGATATATCAAGCCCAACCGCACAATTCCTCTGTGTCATATCTGTGTCAGATACCAAACTGTATTCCCCCCCCCCCCCCCAATCTTTCTGGTATTAGCTGTGCCATTTGTCAATGTGAGAAATCAGTGGGTTTGGCGCACTGATGTGCACAACTCCACAACAAAATGTTATTGAAACTGCAAATGCCTTTGATTTCCAAGTTAACCTGGTTCATCATCATTCAAGTACAGATCTAACCTGCACTTTGGCGAAGTCTCACACATTATGAAGATGTCCAGAACACTTGTTTTAAAATGCCACCTTAAAGCATTTTTATCTTTTTGTTATGGTAAGAAAGAAGTGCATGCATTTGACAGACTTGTGTAAACTTTCCTTCTAATGGTGTTGAAATGCTGCCAAAAATCCATCAAAATGAACTTTATCTCTTTAACAAACTTCAAATTATGTGTTGCTTCAATATTTTATACAAGTTAAAATCAATGATTTTTCATCCATAAAATGGATTTGTTCACTTCACCGTGAATATATACAAATATAAATAATCTAGCTGGTTTGCTTATTGTTTGTGTTGTCCGCTGTTCAAAAAGTATTCTTCTGTATTGGCTTATAGCTAAACACCGCCACACAGAAATGAGCTCAGCTAAGACTCAGTTCTCTTATGTTGCTAAGTAACACATCAAATCTTTCCAAATATTTCAGTATTAGTACACAATTTAAGCTTTATAAGTGTGAAGCATTTAATTACAACACCCAATCTTTATTGGGGGGAAATCCTTCCATAATCCTCTAAGATCTCCATATTGATTTTGTTTTAAAATAGAGAATAAAAATTGTAAATGAACATGTAACCAATTAAGTGTTGCTTTAAAACTGCAAAATTATGGACAAAATAAAATAGATCTCCAAATGCCAAGTTTAAGTCATTTATGGAGAAAAAGACACCTTAAGTTAGTTTTTAAAAACTATTCTGGCTTGCATTCAGAGGTAATCATTTCCATCTGGGCATACAAATTCTGCAAAAAGACTACAGTTTCAAGCCATGAAAGCAAATATTTGACTTCAGCCCACAGCTCTTTCAATCACAACTGCTTGCAAAATAAACAGTCAAACCTCAAATTATTGAAGAGCATTTCTACCCATAAAATCTAGAAGAAACATGTATATAACCAAGGTATGTATTCTCCCAGCTTTTCCAAAATTTTGGATGCCATATTTTAAACCAGAAAACAAGTTATGTATTTGCATTGATTTGAATAAACAATTTAATCAAATGCAAGGACCATCAGTGAAAGAAATTAAGGACTGAAACATAATTACCCACTCAACTTGCCAAGTACTTTTTAAACAAATATGATTTCCCATATATCCAATTTCCCATGCATTGTGACGCATCATGTCTAACCAGAATAGTATTCAAAATTTCTGCTGAGTAGCAATTGAAAATACCCATGAAGAGTTATGAATCAATAATAATCCAGGACCTCATCAGTTCAAACGGATCAGGATATCCTTTTTCACAAATCACTAAAAGTTAACATGCAGATTCAGCAAGCAATCAGGAAGACAAATAATATATAGGCCGTTATTGCAGAAGGATTTGAGTGGAGGCATCCTGCTTCACTTTTTAGACCCTGTTGAAAAGGCATATGGAATATTGCTGACAGGTCAGACCTATCAAAGGAAATATATTCTTGCAATAGAGGGAGTGCAATAAAAGTCCAACAGATTGATTGCTTGGATGGCAAGCTTCTGTGTGAAGAGAGATTAAGCTGACTAGCCCAGTATTCAAAAATTCAAAATAATCAGAGGTGATCTCCTTGAGATATACAAGTTTCTAAAGGGGCTTAGTGGAGTAGAAACTGAATTGATATTCCCCTGGTTGAGTCAGCCATTCAGGGATCAGAAGAAACTTCTTAACCCAGAGAGTAATGAATCTATAGATTTCTCTACCCAACAAGACTTCAGAAGTTTATTCACCAAGTACACTTGGTGGCCATTTTACTAGGAACGAGAATGGAACCCTTCTGTTGTTGTAGCCCATCCACTTCTAGCTTCAATGTTTTGTGTGTTCAGAGATGCTCTTCTGCACACCACTGTTGTAACACATGCATATTTGAGTTACTCTCGCCTTCCCGTCAGCTTGAACCATTCAGGCCATACTCCTCTGATCTCCTTCATTAGCAAACCATTTTGACCACGGACTACTGCTCACTGGATGTTTTTATTTTGTTTTTCTCACCATTCTCTGACTGTTGTGCACTAAAATCTCAGAAGATCAGCAGTTCTGAGATACTCAAACCACCCCATCTAACACCAATAATCATTCCACAGTCAAAATCACTTAGATCACATTTCTCCATGCTTTTATGCAGTGAGTTGCTGCCAGACAATTGGCTGATTAGATATTTGCATTAATGAGCAGGGTACAGGAGCACCTAACCAATCGGCCATTGAATGCATATTGAAGGCAGAGATCAATACATTTCAAATATTAAGGATATGTGACAAGAGCAGAAATGTAGCATGGTGGGTAAATAATTAACCATGACCTCATTAAATAGTGGCTTACTCTTGCTTCTATGTTCCATGCAAATATATAGAGATTTAGTTTATTTTTCTTAACCAGTCATAAAAAGATGACAAAAACACTAAATTATAAAAATTGCTGCAATACCAGAAAAGTGGTCCAAATTAGGCCAGTTCATCATTTAAACTTTCTAAATTAAAATAAACAGAAATAGAATCCATATTACAGTGCATTGTTATGAGACATCCCAAGACACAATCAAGCAACGCACCCGAGTATTTTTGAAGTTCTATCACTATTGTAGTTGTCCCTTTATGCCTGTTAGTTTTGGTGAATCAGTGCAGGCATTTTGCTTAAGATGTAACAATTACTTGAGTTGTCCTACTGCTTATTGAGAGAGACATAGAAAAACAATGTCTGAAACCTGAAAAAAAAGTGCTGTTAGAGCAATTTTCTGCTCTTGGTATAAAAATGAGTATCTGGTGCAATCATCAGTAACCAAGGCAACTTTGTATAAAATTGTACAAAAATAACTTACCGGTCTTTAAAATGGAAAAGACTTTACTGTAAAATTTATGATCTAAAAGTAATTGACTGCATCACTTTGTTTATAAAGCCACATTATTTCATTAACTGTAATTTATGAAGGCAACTGAAGTTTCTGACAAACATAAATTAGAGCACTCTTAATTTACACTGCTTCTAAACTTCAGTCCAAGGGTCTTTGGCTCAAAATGTTAACTGTTTCACTTACCACAAGTGTTGCCTAAACTGCTGAGTTATTTCCAGCTTTTTTAAGACTGTTTCTGTTTTAGATTTCTAGCATTTGCAGATTTTTTTTTCATTTTTAAACTTCAAATCACTGTCAGATTATTTTCTATGTGAAGAAGTGCGTGCTTAACATAGTTAATATGTTAAAATACTGATTTTGTCAAATCTGGCTTTGAATTATGCTTGATTCTAAACAAAAATTTTAAAGTTATGCCCACACCAAATTAAGAGTTCTTTAGATCATTCTGGGGTCTGGGCGAACAGCCTTTATGGTTGATATCAAGTGCCGTCAATTTGGCTTGAAGGGGTCCTGAAAAGTATCGTCATTTCTTTAGCATTTAGATTTCACTTAACATCTTTAACAACTGAAGAAAAGTGCAGATGGATGTAGGTGCAACCATGCAACCTTGAAAGGGAATCATCAAGGATTATAGAATCAACACAAGATGATGGTGCCATGACACAGATCTAAACCAACCTAACCGAGTGTACAAATTAGGAATGAAGTAGACTACTTGGCCCCTCAAGCTAACTCTACCATACTGCAACCAAGGCTTCAATACCACATTCCTGTCCATCTGCATTAGTCCAATACTTATCAAGAAAACATTTACCTCTGCCTTACAATAATTTATATATTCAGTGCTCTTCAAGAAAATTCCCTTATCAGTTTTAAATAGGAGACCGCTACTTATTTCTTTAAATACACTTAGTAACTCCTAATTCTAGACTTTTCTCACATGAAGAAACATTGTTTCACATCCACTCTCAGGATCCTATGCATTTCAATCAAGACCCTCCTAATCTTTTGAACTCTAACTTTTGAGCTCAGCCTATTCAACTTCTCCCCCCAAAAAAAATCCTCTCATCTAGTCTGAATGGAAAACAAGATCCACTCCTTGATCTATTCTTGGTCCTCCTCTTTAATAATCCTTGTGGCTTTAGTTAGGCACATCAGACTACTAGTCACATTGCTAACAATGAACCATCAAGTTCTGATCTTTACTAAAACAAATGCAGAATCAATGGTACTTCAATCCAAACTTTTTATCCCAAATGGGCCTACAGTGTGACTTGAAGCAGAGTAATACAAGATGTTTTTCTTAATTTCTGCTCCCGTCCAAGTGTAAATGCTGAGAGGGTTACTTTCAATTCTGCATACTGTTTGTAAGGATGTATCAAACATCACATAAAACAGTAGTAGGATTTCACCTGGATAAGATTAAGCAAATTTCCATCTCTGCAATTAGCCAAGTAAAGCTTTACTAATAAGGAACAAAACATCTATGAGAGACTGCACACAGAGCTGGAATGACACAACTAGTGAGGTATTCCAGGAATCAGTTCTTAGCCCTCAATTATTTCACGATTTATATTAATGACCTGGAGGAAAGGGAAGAAAGCAGGGTGACCAAGTTTGTCTGTTGACACAAAATAGATGGAAGGACAAACTGAAATAAAGAATTTGTTGAATCTGCAACATGATAGATTCAGTTTAGGAAAACTTGGCAAATGGTGTTTAATGCAGCAAAGCGAGAGGTTATGCAACTCAGTAATAGGAAAAGGCAAATTTATAATGCAAGTGGAAAGAGACTGCAAATGAGTGAAGTACAGAGGAATCTAAGTGTTCTTATACATAGAACAATACAGCACAATGTAGGTCTTTTGACCCTTAATGTTGAGTAAATCTATATAAACTTTCTCCATAATCAAGCAAACACTTCCCTCCAACACATCCCATAATCCTCCATTTTTCTTACATCCATGGCTTAAGAATATTTTAAATGTCTTATAGTTCCAGGTACCTACCACTCTGTGCAAAAACAAAACAGAAAAGCACCTCTGACATCTCCCCTAAACCTCCCTCCATTTACTTCAAGCAGATGATCTCTGATATTGGCAATTATCACCCTGGGGAAAAGGTGCTGGCTGTCCATTCTATGCTTCTAAGATAATGATCTTATATACAGTTGCAAGAAAAAGTTTGTGAATCCTTTGCAGTTACCCGATTTTCTAAATTAATTACTCAGAAAATGTGGTCTGATCTTCATCTAAGTCATAACAGTAAAGAAACAATCTGCCTAAACTAATAACATTCAAACTTCTCGTCAATACTGAGTACACCATTTAAACAATCACAGTCTAGGTTCAAAAAAGTATGTCAACTCCTGGGGTAATGTCTTCTACAACTGACCTTACTCTTGGGCTGCATTGTTCTATGTTCTAAAGATCCTAAGAAAGCTTGACTGGGTAGATAATGAGAAGCCTTCACTAATTGGAGAGTTTCAAATGAGGAGCACAGTTTCAAGGAACTAGTCATGCAAAACCAGTCTTGCAAAAGACAGGAAATCATTTCAATTGTCTTCTTCAGAAAGTTATGGAAGCTAGCACATCAGGTGTTTAAAATTAGAGGTAGATAAATTTTGAAAAAAAATCAAGGGCCAAGAACAATGGAGATTGGTGCAGGAAAGGAGCTAAAACCTGGGACAGTTCAGCCATGGCAAAGCGAGCTTGAAGGGTTAGGTGGCTTAGCCTTGTTCCTATTTTCCTGTATTACTGTAATATTTTCAAAAGCTTCAGAGGTTATGGTATGGGAGATGGGAAGGCTGGGGAAGAAAAAAAACCAAAAGGAAAAAAAAGGGCAACGGGAGAAAAAGTATCCACATTAGTACTGAAGAGATTCTAACTGAATTTCCTGAAAACTGTATATCAAGAGTGAAGTTCAATGCATTTCATCTACATCAGTTAAACATTTCTTTCATCTTCTTACAGCTGTGGTAGAAAGATAAAAAGTTAGTCATTTTAATTTTTAAAGAAAATATGTAATACTGTTTTCTCATGCTCAAAGCCATCATTTCACAGGTAAGACTGCTATCATCATTCTCCATTGAGTCTACTAACACCAGATTTCACATTTTACCGCGTTTAATGGATGTCAATTTGCATCTCCAGCAAGTTCTTAAATAGAGGAAGTTATAGCGAAATGCAAGCTTGAAAGAAAAGAGAAGCATATGTCAATGAATGATTTCTATAAAACTGCAGCTCAAGTCTCTCCATCTCCCTCAAACAGTCAATCCTGATAAAATGGAACGCTTGGGCTTGGACACCACCTTTTGCCCAAATACAGTGCTGCTTTTGAGTAACAACACTAATTACTGAGAACGAGATTAGCACATGCTGGAATATTTAGGCACTTTGTATCCATTTATTGTCCATTAAACAAGCCATGAAAAGTGGAGACTGGTAATGAAGAACACAAGCACCTTTGTAACAAAGTGCTAATTGTTCCTACAAAGTCAACAGACCTTGGAACCACTATGGGAACACATTGATGTTTTCAATCCATTCACTGAGATCTGGAATTTAACAGTTAAAATGATGAATAGATTGTTCTCACCTACCACTAACGTTTCCCCCATTGCATCCAGCTGTGTAATAATATTGAAAAGCATCAAGAGATTTAAAATGACATTTAAATGTTTTCTTCTAAATTTGCTTTTGTATTATTTTGTTAGACACTTAGCCAGATCCCGGTGAAAAAAAACAGCATTCTTAATATGACACACACATCATTAATTAGAACAATCAGCCAGCGAGAATGGAAAATTGATAAATGTGCCTCAAGTTGTAAATCTCCACATTCTGCTGATTGATACATGTTATTTTGCAAATCGCTTGAAGGGTAGCAACATCTTATCCTTCTTCTCTGTTATTTTTTAGAATTTATTCATTTCACTTTAATTGTCTATTAAATAAACCACAAAGAGTAAAGGCTACTAATGAACAAAACAAGCACTCTCATAACAATGTGTTAATTGTTAATGCAATGTCAATAAACTTCTAATCCACCAAGGGAGTATGTTGAATAATTCTGTCTCATTTCTTTGGAACCGGAGTATACAGTCGGTTATAGGAGCTTATTTAGTAAAAAAATAGAAGATGCTGATAATGGTAGAATGAATTGTAACAAAGACAAGGAAAGGGGATTAAATGGAGAGGTATTTCAAGAAACAAGCACACGCACAATTGGTCAAATATGCTCAATTCTTTTGTCCTATGATTTTACAATATAGTCAATTGCTAGGTACCTTAAAATATAAAATCCAAATACAGTGGATTCTAGTTAATTATGCCATCGATTAATCAGGCAGCCATTTATTTGGGACAACTTTTAAAGAGCACAAATTAATCGAGAAAATAGCCGGGTTTCCCTTTATGTATTTAGGACATGATGCTGCTTAATTGGGACAGGAGACTGTTGGCAAACAGTTTATAACTAGGGTCAGATATGTGCACTTGTGTAGCTGTTAGACACTATGTGCTCAGAGTGAAGTTTTTAAAATAGCGTCAGTTGCGTGTGCTTGTATTCAAAAAGCAGTAACTTTTGTCAAGAAATAAGCTGCAAGACAATTCAGAACTGTTTGTTCACTGTGGTTTGGGCTTGGGGATGCCAGAAACAACTAAGAGTGAAAGGAAACAATTTTACTACTTCAACAAGTTGGGAACTATGAAGAATCTGATGGTACTGACAATCATCCAATCACCTTAAATATTACAATGAAAATAAAGATTTTGGAGCATTGTATGAAGACAGTCCATTATCTACACTAAGTGTCTGCTCTGATTTTGTTTAGATACAATCAAAATATTGATAATGTTCTAGTTTCTTCTATATTTCATTTAAATACACAATTTGTTACTCAGTTAAACAGTAGTCTGTTTTTAAATACCTTTTTAATGATCTCCATGAAACTTTGGCTAATTGGCACAATGTACTGGTCCTGGTGTGTCCAAATTAACAGGAAACCACTGTATTTTCAGATTTTCAATTTTCTGATCATCTGCTTTTGTCTTTTTCCTCTTCGCCTCCAGTTCCACCATCCCCCAAAAATGCCATTTCAAAGATCCCATTCCACTTTCACTTCAACATACTTGGCTCTATTTCAAGGTCAAAGTCGAGCTTGTCATACATACAAGTACATGTATGCATAGACGTAATGAAAAATATGCTTGCAGCAGCACCACAGTCACTTAATATCACATAAAAGTATTCACAAGAGAAACAAATTATAAAAGAACAAAATTGGAACAAAACAACAGTCCAGTACAGAGTGTCATAGTGCTGTAGTGAATAAGGCTAAGTGCAGTTAGTTTAAGAACTGAATGGTTGAAGGGAAGTCACTTCTTGAGCCTACTGATGTAGGACTTAAAGCTTTTGTAGATATACACATTCTCAGTTACTTCTGTTTCATTCTCAGTGATTACTTGTCAGTCCCAATTTCACCAAGGTCCCAGATTTCCTATTACCCAAGTTAGACTGCTAGTAGCTCATACCTCTAAAAGTTACCGTAAAAACTGAAGATCACAAAAAGGCACCATTGTGAATGACCCATTTCTGCCACATCTGACTCAATTATTTCTAATACTCAGTTTAGCAACAAAACAAATTGGCAGCCAAAATAATTGTAATTATTGCTCCCCTCTTGCTAATTGCTTCCAAATTAGAAATATAGTCACCAAGTTCCCACATGGCAGAAGATCCCCACAGCAGTGGACTGTCCCACTGGAATAACGTGGACAAGAATTGTAAAACCTCATTTTGCCATTAACAAATTTAGTCTGTCTCAGGCTAATAATGATATTATTTTAAAAGATTTTATTGCATATGAGAATTTCAATGTTATTGATGGATTTAAAAGGGATGATGTGCTTCAAGATAGGATTTGCACAATGGGCATCAATATGTTAAACTCAGAGGTATTCTTTGGAAAAATTCCAGCTAACATCAAGAACAGTCACCTACACCCCTGCAGCAGTTGGAAAATCAATTCTGTTGGTCTTCGAAACACTTGTTTGTATGTACACGCTGTACATAAATGGACATTCATATTCTGGACAGGACCTATATTGCTTTTCCATTATTTTTTGTCCGCAGTATGTAGATGAGTTATAGAATCTTAACGAGTAGACGGAAATATAGGAGAATAAAGTAGGATATGAATGTTATCCCTGACGATGGGCCCATTTTCATAGTGTACTACTCCGAGCTAACATTGTCCTGGCTGGTGCATATTTTTGCAATCACTGGCAATAATTAGACCATTTTTCTCGTTCTCAATCGTCTCCTATGGAGACAAAGAGTCCAAATGCTGCATTTTCACCCTTAGCTTTATGAGGCACCATATAGCGTTATACCAAATAAAAATGTATCTCAGCTCAAATTTGAATTTTAGGTTTCTAAAAGATATTCTATTCCTGTTAGAAACATTGACTGCAAGCTTCAGCAATTCACATCACACTACAGCTCAAACACACACAGACTACCAGGCTTGACAAATTATAACTAAGTGCTCCTGGAACCTGCACAACTCAATGTTTGAGCAAACATGTTGCCCGAGGGAACAGGCAAGTTAACACAATAAGCTGCTTGAAAGCCTGAATCTAACTGGGTTAGAGTTGGAGGAAATAATAGAATGAAGTATAAATTTTAAGCAACACCTGCTCAAACTTCTGTCTGACGCATTAACAAAGAGAGATTATGCTGCAAGATCAGTGAGATGTATACAAGAACCACGTGTTAAAATAATTTTGACCTTTGTTTTTATACAACTATGAATCCTTTATTTTCTGCTGAGTACCATTAGAAAATTATTTCCTTGTGTTGTCCTGGCCACATTGTAGATCTAAGCTGATCACATATACCCAGAATCTGATTTTACAACAGAGATCCACAATCAAAATTACCTCAGCAAGTCAGGACACACCTGTGGTAAGAGGAACAGAGCTAGCACTTCAGGTCAAAGATCCTTTGTTAGATCCATTCTGAAATGTTTGCTCATTTCACAGCTGTAGCCTGACCTGCTGAGCATTTCCATCATTTTAGATTCCCGATATCTGCAGTTTTTTTGATCGTGAAAATGATCTTCGCTTGGTAAATGCAGGAGAAGCACCTCACATACATCACCAAGGCATTCAACGTGTCAGATTATAGCAATAAAACAGACTGCCATTAATGCTGCTCATTGTGGTCTTGATCTATACCTCTAAGACAACATGTAGGAAAGAACATACTAATAGAGAAACAAAATTCTTCAAGGTTTACAGCAGGGTCAAACAGGATAGTGGATTTACAATTCCTTCTAATGATGTCATATGCCTAGAGCTCATCCATAGACAGCATGCATCAGAACCACTGAAAGACTGTTTTTGCCTGCCTGTGAACCAAGATAAGAGTCTGCCAGGCTGTCATCATGGATCGGCTCCCTAGCAACAATCCCAAACTGAGTAGTAACTCCAACAGCACATGGAGAGACACTTCAACACGTGAAAAATTTAGATTTAATCAGCAATATGAAAATGAATGACGAGCCTCAGTATGCTGCCACTCTCAACTAGTGTTGACAATGTGTTATTGCAGCCTCACACACTACAGCCCTGCAATCAATGGCATATGCCATTCAATGCACAAATCACACACTGCAACAGCTGCACTATTTCTGTCCAGCTTGAGCCAGAGAGCATGGTACACAGCAACTTGAAGGAGAACACAAAAAAAATTTAAACTCAATGAAGCCTTTGCGACATCCCCTACAGCAGAAAGGACTGGGCAACAAATACAAGATACGACAAAAGGCTTAACAGCCACAAGTGCAGCTTCAGTTGCATTTCACACACCTTTATTTCTCAGCCAAGAATATCTGCAGTGGATTGATCACGTTCACCAGATAGATGAAGGCAGTGTTCATGAGTCAGCCTAAAAGGTGATCTCGCTACTGCGTTGCAGCCTGCTATCTGTCTACACCTCTTCAAGTGCAAACAAATGCAAGTTATGAATTGGAAAATAGCCACATAATATTGCATAGTCACAGAGTTGTACAGCCCTGTAAGTCTAATCTAAACAGAGAACACCAATCAACATTAATCCTAGCTTCCAACACCTGGCCCATAACCTTTCAAGTCTAGACAATTTAAGTACTTGGCTCAATACTTCTTAAAGGCTGTCAACAACTCTGCTACTGCCACTCTATCAGGCAGTGTATTCTGGGAACTTGCCACTCTCTGGGTCCCCCATTAGATGTCCCCCCTCTTCAGAACCCCATTGCTAATTTTACCACAGTAATTGATAAAGGGGGTTAGGATTTAGTGGATTTAAGAGAGAAGACAACAGAGAAGATATCACTGTCAATCTATCTGATACTACACAGCATTTGACTACCGTTTGTTTTATGTCCCAAAGGTACGAATTTTCTTCTCCCCACAGCACCTTGACTTTGCCTAAGGACTGGTTACACCAACAACATGATATTCTCCCCCTATTACAAAATGCTTAAATTTCAGCAGTATACATGCCAGTTATTGTAAAACATCAAATACCACTGTTATGCATCACAATGGAAATAAATCCCACAGCTATCATTTTTGGATTAATTAATTCAGATACATTACCAGCATGATCATAAAGGCAGCTTTCCAAAGAATCTGCATAAAAGTGGCACTATCATTCAGAAGCCAGATACCACTATCTAATTGTATTGAAGCAAAGAGATGGGCTCACAATTACAGAGCAGGTGTAACGTAGCCCCAAGCAGCTATCAAACTGCAATGCACAGATTGTCTATTAGCACACAAGACCATAAAACATAGGAGCACAATTTGCCCATTCAGCCCATTGAGCCTGCTTTGCTATTTGGTCATTGCCGATTTATTTTCCCTTTTAGCCCCAATCTCCTGCCTTCTGTCCAAAACCTTTCACATCCTTACTATTCAAGGGTCTATCAACATCCACGTTAAATATACAGTACTTAATGACTTGACATCCACAGCCATTTGTGGCAATGAGTTCCATAAATTCGCCATCCTGCGGCTAAAGAAATTCCACATTTGTGTTCGAAAGGGTCGCCCTTCTATTCTGAGCCAGTGTCCACTGATCCTAGACTCACACACAATTAGAAACAGCCTCTCCATATCTATCTAAGCCTTTCACAGTAGGTTTCAATGAAATCGCTCCCAAATTCTTCTAAACTCCAGTGAGTAGAGTCCAGAGCCATCAAATGCTTCTCATACTTTTAATTCTTTCATTCTCACGATCATTCTCATGAACCTCCTCTGGACCAGCACACCCTTTCATAAATGTGGGGAACTGCTCACAAAACTCCAAATGCCTTATAAATCCACAGCATGACATCCTTGCTTTTATATTTTAATGCTTTCAAAATGAATGCTAACAATGCATTTGCATTCCTTACTCAACTACACACTTAGATAGTTTTGAAAACATCTCTTATAATTGCTACAAGTTTATAATAGTGCTCGGAGAGAAGTAAAGCTTACATAGCTCATTTCCATAGTTACATCTTTTACTAAAGGTGTTTAATGGGCCTATTTCTACTTAAAACTGCAGTAAAACTAACATTAACTTTACCCATACTCCTCCTAGCTGTTAGATGAACCAGCACGAGAGTACAGTTTCAACAAGGCAAATATTTCTCCAATAACCACAGGAAACTTGTTACTTACCAATTAAAGATCACAGTACTCTAATTAGTTTAAAGTTACTTGAGTCCCCATATTACAATGATTAGGTCATGAAAGAATTGATTATTTTTATAAAAAATGTTGCTTATTTCCACAAGAGTAATTTAATTTGCTAATACTCAATATCATAAGAAAATTCACACCTGTTTCTCACTATTAGGTGCCTTGTCTGCTGAGCCTTGCTGCGCAGTCTGTGATGATCCACGAAGCACATTGATAAAGTCTTTCTTTGAGACAGTTGACATCAATTTGGCACGTTTTCGTTCAGACCCACCCACTTCTTTAACCTTTTCATCCACAACAGTTTGATGCTTTCGCACAGCATTAAACAGCTGCACAACACCCCTGTAATTTAAACAAACAGGTCAGTCATCTTCATCCATACAGATGGCAAATATTTGCCTAGTTTCCAGCCAATTGCTTTATCCTCAGTTGTACTGAAAAATTGAAGTACTGTACCGGTTCGAGTGCGCTGGGAAGTGGGTCGCCACAGTACCGTATTTACTTCTCTGCCTGTTCTAAACTGTAATTTGCAATAATTTCGTCATTGATTTGCCAACTTGATAAGCTATAAACTTAACTGTGTTTTCCATTTCTTTTAGCTGTCTTGGATAACAATACAATAAAGTAGAAAAATATTTTCATGAAATTATTTTTAAAAATCAGTCGAAATAGCAAAATTTACAATGTAAAAGAAATTCCAGATTGCTTTGCATAATATAACCATTTTCAAGCTAAATGTAAAATCCATACCAATTTCAGAAGGCTTTATATATGCCTTAAAAATCTACATTTGTCTCAACTTCACAGCAATGTACTTGAACCTCAAACACAATGTAGATCCTTGTTCAAACTACTGAAGGAAATGCAAGATTTCAATGTCTATTAATGTAATTGTTTAATGCAACTGTTAAATGAGCTTCTACCATGTTAAATGAATTTCCACCACAAACAGATTAAAATAAATAGACTGTAGTGAAAAATTCAAAAGTGTTGCATTGGTATGCTGACCAAGTTGTCTACTTGTGTTAGTGCTAATTGCCTGGGTTAAATTTGTAACCTTCGAAGTATTTCCTATCCATATACCTGACTTTTAAATGTTTGAATTGTACCCCTAATAGCTTATTCCATATATTCACCACCCCGTGTGGAAAAAGTTGCCCCTCAGGCTTCCTTTAAATCTTTCTCTATCATCTTAAACCTATACCTCTGGTTTTAGACTTCTCTACTCTGAGAGAAACATTAACTATTCACCTTTGGCTTTCTCAGAAAAAAGGGAATCTAGAGTACTCCGAGTCCAGTATTTATTTTTTCCCCTATTCTTGAGACAGTGAAATATCATCCAGAGCAGGTTATTCGTTTGTACTCCCTAGGAAAATCATGTAAGGGCTGAGACCCAAGAACATCAAAACCTAGACTTTCAGACTGAGCACAGAGCAGCAAAGTGAGATATTTGTTGGCCACGGATTAAGGCACTTCCTGATTAATCTGCTCATTAACACAATGGAGATTTATTTCTCTCCTTTGAAATAAAAATTTGCTGAGGAAGGCATCAAAGTCTACCAAAAGACTGAAGGTTTTTTCTGTATAACTGAATGTGCAAAACCTTCTCCACTGATCCTCAAAAATTATATCCTTAGACTTGTTTAAAGATCTGTTATTTCAACACAGAAACATAAACAGCAGGTGAAGGGAAGAACTTAATTCAGAACACTACCTCAAGTCCCTTCTAGTCATTGTGTGTGTGTGTGTGTCATGACAAGCTTTTTGCACCAATCTTTTTTTTGGGGTGATTGCGGCGTGTCTTGGGCAACTGAAACCTGGCAGAACCCATTCCTCTCCAGGTTTTTTTTTACGAGGTCGAGTTGCTAGCTTGGCACTCAACCCAGGCACAGATGGAGAGTGTGCAAGGGAGCCGGCCGGATTTGAACTCGAGTCCTCTCGCCCCGAAGTCCAGCGCTGATGCCACTATGCCACCAGCCGGCATTCCTCTTCATAGCAACTGTTTAAGTCAGAATCAGTCAATTCCTAGTTTTGATATATTTGATCCAAGCAAAGCACTCTTGCTAAGACAGTTGTAACATTACCCAACTTAGCCCCTCTTTGTTCATCTGTTGCCAAAATGTGACATGACTTTCCATCCCTCCAACTGATGTCCCTCTTATCCTTCATGAACTGGAGATCATCCAAAATTTGTCAACCACGTTGAATGAGTCTTGTCAATCATCTCCCCACTGCTTGATGAAATGCATAAGCTTTCAATTAAGCAATATTTCAATTTTCAAATTTGCATTTGTCTTCAAAACTCATAAGAACATAAGAAATAGGAGCAGGAGCAGGAGTAGGCCATCTGGCCCGTTGAGCCTACTCCGCCATTCAATAAGATGATGGCCTACCTGCCTTTTCCCATAACCCTTAATTCCCCTACTATGCAAACATCTATCCAACCTTGTCTTGAATATATTTACTGAGGAAGCCTCCATTGTTTCATTGCGCAGCGAATTCCACAGATTTGCCACTCTCTGGGAAAAGCAGTTCCTCCTCATTTCCCCTGAATCTTGAGGTTATATCCCCTAGTTCTAGTAAATCTTATTTCTCATCTACCTTATTGAGTAAAACTCAATTTTATTTCCTCCTTTCACCCGTCCTCCTGTTTCTGTGTTCCTTCAAATATGCTCTTGCAAATTTCCGACTCTGTGTTCTACCTTTGTTAGCTCATGCTTTCACCTGCTGAAGCTTTAGCCTCCTAAATCCCCTCTCTGCATATTCTCCCTCTCGCTCGCCATTTAAAATGCTCCTTAAAACTTTTTTGCCAAGGTCTTGAATGTTTTACCTTATACTTCTATGTTTGATTGTGCTCATGTGAAATGCCTTAAAATATTTTAATTATGTTAAAGTAACATATAAATAATTGTCCTTTGAAATAAAGGGAGCTGGAATGAGAAAAATGAAGGCTTAAGTATCTGCCTTCAGACTGTGTAGCCAAAGAAAAAAAATTGTTGATGGATGGACAAAGTTTAGTTCACAGAACTGACCCCTTGCTTTAATGAGAAAAAGTTGTATTACATAATATAAACCAATAAAAAGATATTTCAAACAGGTCTTCTAAATACATCACAATTTCAAAGTTCAAAGTACATTATCAAAGTATGTACACTTTATATGACATCGTAATTCGGCTCCTTACAGACTGTCACAAAACAATGAAACCCAATAGAACCCATTCCCAGTGCCGCAACCCAATGTGCAAAAAAAACAGTACGAACAATAAAAGTTAGCAAATTACATTTCAGAACTGAAATTCACAAAAGTGAATCCATAGCCAAGAAGCCAGTCATTACTGCAGCTAATCCACAAGCCCATTAAATGCAGGCCACAGCCTCAGTTCAGCACAGAGATGAGTAAACTCCATGGAGCAGCAAGCTGAACAGTGGCCTGTTCCTTGCCTCCAGCTGTTTCACCCTGACGTTTTCAATCAGGCCCACACTTAAATGGGCTAAATCTCAGGTCCTCCTCGCTGTTGGACACAGGCCCTGCCATTTTAATATGTTCTTGGGCCTGGGTACTGACCTTTCCGATTCATCCCGTCGCTTACATCAGTCAAACCTTGACTTGTTCCTCCCACTCAGGCCCGGGCCCTGCTTCCTCACCATAACCACCCTGCACATTCAACACTTCAGTTCACACCACCAAAATTCCAGGTCATACAGGTGGTTCAACAGCTCGACTCTGAGAGGGAAGTTATAGAAAGTGATCCTTTTCAAGTATGATGAATAAAGTAATTAATACTTGTTTCTACTGCCAACAAGTCATTGCTGTGAATCATCAGTGCCATCTTAAATAAGAACATATTAAGCATCCTGTTTCTCCTGTCATAAGACACCAACTTATGTACGCATCTTCAAGTCCTTAGACAAAACAGTGATTTTGCAATATATATCAGAAATTAAAATTTCTTACCACTAGAGAATTACTTCAAGCCGAACAAAGGAATACTTACTTAGTGGCTATCCTCTGCAAGTTTCTCTCAATCTCCCGGTCTCGAACTAGATCAGGTTTCACTCTGCACATCTGCTCCCATTCTTTCCTTTCATCCAGCTGCCAAAAAAACTCATTTAAGAACATGCTGCATAATCTTAACTTCAAAGATTTTTAATGAATGAAATACTATATTGAATATTCCAGTTGTTTATTGGACACTAATGACACTATCCGGCAAAACTAAACTTTCAGCCAAACAGTTACTAGTTATTTGTAAATATGGAAATTTGTTGAACACCTGGCTGTTATTGGTATATTTCTGGACTAAATGAATGTTATTATCAGTTAGACGTTTCCCCTCATTTGATGTCTGCTTCATTTAACTCTACATCAAGTCAAGCTCAGGATGGAAGTAGAACAAATTCTAACAATATGCTTTTCTGCTAAATGTAAGGTTTCCTTATCCGACACCTGTCTTTTCAAGATCCATTTAATGAAATTGGAAATGCATGTGGTAGGCCCACTTCCATCAGGAAATGCAGCACAGACAGGCAAATGCATTTCAGATGGAGCCTGTGTAATCAAGGAAACAAAAACTTGACTCCTGTCAGATTCAATTCCAGAGGCTTGAAGTGATATGTCAACTCATGCTCCTCAGAACCAGGACTTTCAAAAAACATCCTGTCAAATTCAAATTTCAGAGTTATTAAAGTGTTTGTAAATTTAATATAATTTATTAATAAGCACAATTAACACTTGAGGGCTGGTCCAGAATTACTGGCAGCAATCCAATATTGGGAGTTTGGTGACAAACTCTTTGAAATGCACTCCCTGAATTTAATGACATTGTGCCTCCAGATGTATTGCAAGCTTTACTAACATGACCCTCCTAGCTGAAACAGTGGCCAAAACAAATGCTTGCAATTCCACATTAGTCTACAGGAAACACTTTTTTCCGTTTACTGTTTTAAGCATGGCTCACTCATGTACACCAACAGTTCATATAGTATCCTCTAAGATTTTATCATAACATTTACAGGATGGTCCATTACCAAAAGGTCTCCTTCAATTTCTTAATCGTGATACCAGCGCTGTTTCATTTCACTTCACGTGGAGTTAAGAGTTTGACAAAATTCCCAGTGTCTACCACACTTTGACTGTAAACACATTCTCTTTTACCCATTAGGAACAATGAAAAGTTAGCAGATTCAACAATATAACCCTGATGATTTAGGGACCTAGAACAGCACACAAAACACTTAAAGAAATAAGCAGATCAGGCGGCACCTATGGAGGGAAATGGACAGTTGACATTTAGGGTCAAGACCCTTCACTGGGACTGGAAAGAAAGGGGGGAGGGAATAGATAGTAAATGAAGGTTGGGGAAGGGAATGAGCAAGATCTGGCAGGTGATAGGTGGATCTGGGGAGAGGGTTTGTGGAAATAAACTAAGAAGCTGGAAGGTGATTGGTGGAAGTGACAACGTGCTGAAGAAGATGGAATCTGACAGGAGAGGACAATGGGCAGATTGAGACGGAAGAAAGAGGAAGGGAAAGGGCGATAGAGCCTCTGGGACAAATGAAAAAAGTGGAAGTGGGGAAACAGATGGGGGGTAGTTATCAAAGTCAGAAAAATCAATGTACAATCCATCGTGTTTGAGAATACTAAGGTAAAATACAAGGTGACATTCCTCTTATCTGCATCTAATCTCATTTTAGCCATACAGGAGGCTGCAGTAAGTCCTATTGGTGTGGGAATTGGGAATTAAAATGGCTAGCCACTGTGAGATCCAACTCAGCAAAGGTTCACAACAAAGTAATTCCACAATCTATTCAGGTTTCAGCAACGTGGTGGGGTAAAAGTTGATAACAAGGCTGATGAAATTGATGAGCTATGCATAGGTGCAGGAAACAGCATTAATGCAGTTGTCAGTGTAGCAGAGAGAGATGTAGGTTTGGAACATGGATTGCTCTACATAGCGGGTATAACTGGGCCCCATGCACCTGCCCATGGTCTGGAGAAAAAGGGTGGAGCCAAAAGTTGTTGCTGAGGACAAGCACCAGTTCTGCCAAACTTAAGAGGGTGGTGGTGAATGGGAACTGATTACAATGAAGACCTTCCCAATGAAGTCTACAGGAACTAGATGTAAATTTCATGGTGAAAACAAAGTGGCTGGGACCAGGGATTGAAAGTTGTATGCAGCCCTTAAAGTTGTCTGAAGGAATCTATGAAGCTCTTACTTGTTTGGAAAGTATCTTAAAACACACTATGCATTATAAGCATCTAATACTAATGATGCAGTGTTATTTGTTCAGAAAAGCCAACCAAATTTGCTAGTTATGAAAAGTCAATTCTTCTCAATTGAAATGAGCTTGCAGAAAACATTAGGCCTAATAAATCTTGTTTTTATAAACACTGGTCAATTCAACCACCTTCCCTTCTTCATTTCTCCTGACTATAGAACACAAATGAATTGTAAACCCTACTTCAGCTTCAATGGGATCACGGACTAATACATTTATTACTTGCACCATATCTCATACTATACAGTACATGCATTTGCATCTATAAATGAGAAGCCCATTATTTTTAATTCTTTGGATGCCACTCTAATTTGACTCCTCGATTCAACATTGCAAGAGTGATGTAATGAATAGGAGCCAAGTGAAGAACAGAGTTGTGTATTCAGTTTCCATTCAATTTCTTTGGACCTATGAAAAAAATAATTGCTTCAACTCAAGAGCTCAGTGCAATACCTTTTTCATCCTTTCTGACAGCTCTTGTTTCCGTTTCTCCCTTTCTTTCTTTTTCTCCTTATTTTTGGCAAGTATTATTGGTTTGTCACCAGGTAAGTTCTTATTTAGAATCCTGCTCATTGCATCTGCCCAGCCAGCATTGGGATTCGAAGCTGTTGATTCCTCTCCAGGTTCAGCCAGTGGGTCACAATTTCTCTCATCTTCCTCTGAAGAGAAGTGGTCGCTTGAAAGATCTCCATCGGAATCTAAAAGAAACAGGTAGGTTTCACTGAAAATAAAGGGTGCGTTCTCATTCCAGTTTTCATTTGATCCTGTGCTGACATCTAGTGTTAAAGTGAGATTCAGCATCTACTTGCAACAGCCAACAACCACAAATAAAATTCAGGCTCATATGTATTAAAGAATTGTCGAAGATACTAGTTCATCACGAAGGATGCTTGTATTTTTAAAGGTAATTTTTTTCCTGACATTAGGACAAAACAGAAACACAGCATGTGAAGGTAAAACCTACCCCTATGTATACCTCCTATGTTTGTCACCTACTTTTAAACCTGATCGTGTTAAACAATTTCAAAGTTGAAACTTTTTAACAAATGATCTACAGTGGCAATAATTAAAGGACACAGAAGTATGTCCAATGTTTTCCCCACTATTTGAAAATAAAAGTGGACCCATAATTTCCAGCTCTTCCTCTTGGACAATGCTTCCTTGCATAAACCATCTCTTTAGCAAAACACTCCTCTCCATCCATCTATCAGTTAAGTCTTGATAGTTTGAAAACTTTGATCAACTATTAGATACACAAATTAAATGACATACAATACCAGTGTGTGTAATCAAACTCTCAGAATTTAGTGTGTAATTTTGAAAGTGCAAAGAGTAAAACAGTAACACTGAACACAACTTTTGCAAACCCGAGACATTTTTCGTTAGATTTTCAGAGACAATTCAAAGGTTCTGCTCAATTGATTACTCATCATAATAAACATACTGGGAAAATTTAGCAAAGACAAAGGTACGGATAAAAGAACAGTCCAGAGGCACATGGCATTAGATTTGCATTCCTCCGCAAAGCAGACTTTGACAAGATCCTGCATGACAGGGCAGGGTAGTCAGGGTAGCATAGGAGCACTCTAGGGAGTGCTCTCTAGTAGATACACAATTAGCTTGATGGTAAAAAGGTTGCTTTTGGACTGAATACCTTTGACTAGTCGAGTGCCATAGGAATTGGTGTTGTTCCTCATTTACATAGATGACGCTAAAATAGCTGGTATTGTCGACCGTGAAGGAGGCTAACAAAATTATAATAAGGAGAGTCTGGATAGTAAGGCAAAAGCCATTCAGTCCAGCACTTTGGAAAGTCAAACTAAGGCAGATTTTTCATACTGAACAGAAAAGTCCTGAGGAATATTGCCAAACACAGGAACCCAGGACTACAAGTATTTCATTCTCTGAAAGTGACATCACAGGCAGAGAGTGTGATGCAAAAATCATTTGGCACACTGGCCTTGTCAGTCAGGGTGAGTGAAAGAGTTGGCAGATTATGTTGCAATTGTGTTAGAGGTTGGTGAGGCATTTCCTAAAGTATTGTGTACAGTTTTGGTTACCGTTTTAGGAAGGGCACCATGAAGCTGGAATGAGTGCAAAGACTTACGAGAACATAACCAGGACTCGATGGCCTGAGCTTGGATCAGATAGGACTTCACTCATTGGAACGTAAGAGAGAAGGGGGTGGCCTTATTAGAGGTGTATAAAATGATAGGAAAAGCAGAGGTTGGTAGGTTCTTGACTAGCATGGGTGAGAAGACAAGGGAATGGGGTTGAGAGGTATAATAAAACAACCATGATGGAATGGTGGAGCAGACTCGATAGACTGAATGGCCTAATTCTGGCCGTGTCTTATGGACTAGAAAATACAAAGACTCCACCTAGTCTTTTCTCAGGAAAAGGGAATTTTAAAAAAATCTAGATGGTATGGATTTAAGATGAGAGGGGAACGATTTGAAACAGACCTGAGGGACACTTCTTCATGTAAAAGACAGTATGAATATGGAACAAGCCACCAGCGGAAATGGCCGAGGCCGGTCAATAACAACAATTAAAGACACTTGGACAGTAAATGGATAGGAAAGGTTTAGAGGAACATGGGCCAAATGTAGAAAAATGCAGTCCAATAAAATAGGACTTGATCTCCATGGAGGACTTGAGCCAAAGAGCCCTTGCTACCCTATTCACTGACTAACTGAATCTTTTACATACAAACCCCAGAAACAGGCTATCAGTTTGTTTTAACAATCAAAGTTAATTACTTACTCATTGTTTATTGTCAATAGGCAATAAACCTTTACCTACACACTGTAAACTCCTGCATCAACAAGATCACAGAAGACAGGTAGCCACAGTAATCAACCCACAGTCATGTTTTTTTTAAAGGAAACAGAACTTCTGATGCTAGCTCCCTCTGCATTTCTTGGTTAAGTCTCTTGCAAGGTTTTCTTTTGGACCTGCTCAACAATACAAAGGACACCAGAGAAAGCCATCAGAGCATAAAATCAAAGCTTCTTTCAATCCCAAACAACTTTCTGCAGCCTTTTTATTGTGGGACAATGTGCCTTCATGAATGTTTTGTCACTATAACATGGGGGTTTTTCTTTTAGGCAAAATGACAGATCTGAAGCTATCACAATGATTATGACTACTTTCACTTATAAAGTATCCCATGGACATATGCCAAGAGATTCACAATCGGTTGAATTAAAACTAATATCAAACAAGAAATTTTCTGACAGGAGTTTTATAGCTGCAATAACAGATGGCAATTAGATATGCCACCACCACCATTGTATATGCAAGACAGAGAACTCCAGCGTGTAACAGAGATAACTGATAAATGGTGGATGGTAATAAAGCATAGAAGGTTTGTCTTAGGGAATTGAATATTCTACAGGACACAAAAAACAATAGATAACATATATATGATGTGGAAAGGCATAAAAGTTTTCAGTTAAAGTCAAAAATTTTCTAAATGAATGTTTCTGGTTGAGCAGGTCAGTGTAAGGGAGGACTTAAAAGACTGTATTGTTGGACACGTGAAAAGCTTGCATAAAGGTGTCAGCTACTGTATTACGATTCTTCTTCTTGTTACACTTAAAAGGCAAGTTCAAGAACATGCGTGATAAACAGGAATAAATATAATCTACCTATATCAACCTAGGTAATTAGTGGCAAAGGAGCAGAAATTGTAGTCAAATTAGAGAAAATAGCTTTCACGTTCCCATTACTCAGCTAGCAGCACACAAGAGGGTGAGTGCTGGACAGGCAGTTATATAGGAACAGCCGGTTCCAGCCAATTTTACTTTTGACTTTGTTTCACTTGCCCTCCTTCTTCTTCTTTGATTTACAAGTCACCTTTTTAAAAGCTTTCTGACATCCAGCTGTATTTTTCAACTACAGAAGTACAGAACTGAGGGAAAATTTATGTGTGTCAAATAAGGATCACATGGGCTATCAAAGACAAATTAAAAGATATTAAACTCTTGTCTTATACTTGTATAACAAGGATGGATGCATGCAACCATACATTACACTTCCATTGACCATATTTTTCCACATATTGCCCAAAATATCAATGCAATCATGAAGAAGGCACACCAACAGTTATAGCTCATTAGAAGTTTTGAAGAGCTTTGGTATACAGGTATTACCAAAGACTCTAGTAAACTTCTGCAGATATACCCTAGAGAGCATCACGTCCCATTGTTGAGGTTCCAATGCAAAAGATCCCCACCACCACAGATATTTTCAAAAGTAAGTACTTCAAGGTTGGCATCAATCATTAAGGACCCTCACCACCCAGGACATGCCCACTTCTCATTACTATCATGAGGGAGGAGGCACATGAGCTTGAAGATGCATACTCAATGTTTTAGGAACAGCTTCTTCCCCTCCACCATCACATTTCTCAGTGATCCATGAACTCATGAACACTGCTTCAACTATTCCTCTCTTGCAGTATTTATTTCATTTTTTTACTGTAGCTTACAGTAATGTTTAATGTCTTGCTGCACGGCTGCTTCAAAACAACTAAATTTCACAATGCCTGTTAGTAGTAATAAACTGAATCTGATTCTTAATTTAAGAATGTAGTCGGGAGACTGAAGAACTTGTGAGAAAGCGTTGGTAAAAACGGAAAAAGTTATTCTCAATTTGAGCATTAAGTTGGATTTTGAATCACATGACTGGTTGGCAGCAATGTTTAAAGGAATGAAAATGGAATTTAGTAGCACGTGTAGAAACTGACTAACACCAACAAGGCGTATCACACAAAATGTAGGGGACAGCGGAGATTCCATGCAGGCAAATCGGCAAAGCAAAAAAGAGATCAGAAGTACCATCGCTTCGAATCCGGGAAACTCGGGAGTATATCAATGTCTATTATAGACATCAAAAGAGGGGGAAACTGTCAACGTTACGAAAAGTATTAATGTAGAGAAAAGCCGGAATGCGACTACAACAGGGGGTTGCTAACCCTAAGTACAGAAATAAAGCATGGTGAAAGGTTTTAAGTAAATGATCGGAGACATCTGAGTTGAGGAAACGAGGTTTCAAAGATCAAATTAACTCCTAGACCCCGAGCTGTTCCCTCCCTGGCTCGTTTTCCTTCTCTCCGTCCTCCCACCGAGATCCACGGTTACTCTCCCCACCAATGCCCCGTCCATTTACCACTGAATTCATCTCCGACTTTCCCACGCGAAGCTACCACCACCTGCGCCGCCATCTTGACAGGAAACGGAGGGCGGCCTTAAAAGTTCCCCCAGTTAAAAGCTGGAATCGATGGTTCCGGGAACATTAAGCAGCAGTCATTGACACTGTACTTTTACATTAGCAGAACTGCGTGCATTCACAATTTGCCAAAAAACCGAACGTTTTAGCCCAGTTTTTGTGTCTGCAGCAAACTTCATATTTGCGAGCAGGATTGCTAATGAACATTGAAACGAATCTTTTTGTGATTGGCCCAATTGTTAATTTTAACTGTTCTTCCTCAGAACAACAGTTTAGCATACGTAACTTGGTGGCTTTAGAAAAATTCAGGTGCAGGTGGCCGTCTTGTGTTTATCAGATTGCTTTAGTTCTCAAGTGTTGTCGGCTTATATTTGTGAGTGGAGCGGGATAGGGGCAATAAGGCCACAAAGCGAAGCCATTCTCCTGCGGTTCCGTGCAGGGGGGAAAGGAAGTCACTGCACTCACGTCCGCGCTTCTCCCCCTATACTCCATGCAGCGTTCGCCCACGTGTGTCCAGCAATACCACTTCGATTCTTTCCTTCACATTAACCTACACCAAAGGGTACTTAAGTGGGCACAAGGTTGATCTTCAAAAGAAAGGATTTATTAAAACCTGCTAAGAATTTAACCCAGTTTTATTTCAAGCCACAAATTTAACGTGATGTCACGATTTCTGTTTCCATGTACGCTTTATTGAGCATTTGTTAATTTTTAAAAATCATTTACTATTTTAATAAAAATAAATAAAAATTCTTAATTCTCCTCTTTGGGAATGATGCGTCAGGTGAAAATAAATCCTGCTTGAAAGGATAAATGTGGCACATTGTGCCACAGAGCTGGGGAATCGATCAGACATTGTACAGGATAGGCCAATCCCAGGATCCATAGCGCGTCTGAAAGCCCTCTATTTGCAGACAGAGCTGCGGTTTCAATATAGGACGTTTATCGCCACAATGAATGCTGGGTTGGGAAGCTCTCCATTGCAACTTTAGTTTTCTCTGTGTCAACAATCGGCTTGGAAGAACAATCCTGAATTACGACAGAAACAAAATGTGGCGGTCGTTTGAAATTGTTATAGTTTTGTGCATTTCAGAACAATTTAAATTCAGTTCATTGAAAACTAGCAAACGAGGAGTTGATGCAGACATTGGAAATATGAAGGAAAATCAAAAAATGCTGGAAGCATTCAGCAGGGCAGGCAACAGCAGAGAGAAGAGGAATGGGATTCAGATGGAAAGCCTGCTACGTAGGAGACTACTAAGATTGATCTGGGTGCTGAGAGAAAACATAACAGCCTAAGTAAAAACCTAACTTCTTTTTTTTTAAAAATGGTGTCTTAATATGGTGTCTTAAAAGTCTTAATCGAATTATGCCATTGTGGGTTAGTTTTTATTTCGTGCTGCAACACGTGGCTTTCTCCTTAACTGCTATGGTTGCAGTTTTGGAGTGTGAAGCATGTTTTTTTTCTGACACATGATATGATGTGCATCCTTGTGTCTACCTATGGAATGCTATTTCAATAAGTTACCTCCCCAGCTTTGTTTTCGTATACAGGTATAAGCTGCCAACATTGTGAAACTTAAATATTAGAAAATAAGGGTCATTGGCATATTATGTAAAATATTAATATTATTGCCCAAAAATATATTGATATTTAACTTCAGTAGTGGTATTGACTGGTGTACAAAAATGTAAGGAGACAACACAAAATTTGCTCTCATGCATCATCAATACACCACTGATTCTAGGGTGTTATACTAAGTCTGCAAGAAATGTGGAGATCAGGAGAAGAGCATAGTCTAATATTGCTCTGTGCATTTTTGGCTGGAATATCCTGGCCCTAATGCAGAACTCAGGATCCAGACAGGTGACAAAAGAAACCATAGCATAAGCAGCAAGCAGTTAAAATAGTATTGCACAATGGGGCCTGACAATGGGAGGACCAAGCAAATAGAGAGTAACTCTCCCAACTACAATCTGTTTGCTTGAGACATAAACAAACTATTCTGATTTCTAAAGGCACTTACTTTCTCCCTAGCCACACTATTAATATAGTTCTAGAACCTCTTGGGATTTTCCTTAACCTTACCCATCATATGCATCTCATACCCTCTCTTTGCCCTTCTGATTCCCCTCTTAAGACTATTGTTAATCCATACTTTTAAGGTAAGAGGGAGGAAGTTTTTGATGCAAAGAGTGGCATGTGTCTGGAACAGGTTACCAAGGCTAATAATGGAGTCAGGCAATCTGGTGCAATTTCAGAGGCTTTTAGATAGACAGATGAATATGAAAAGAATCAAGGGATATGGATGTGACATATGGAGGAGGTTATTAATAAAAATTGGCATCAATATTGGCACAACATTGTGGGCTGGATGGCCTATCCAGTGCTGTACTGCTTTATATTCTATGCTCTGTGTTCTATCATTTGCAAACATCTGTCATAGACAGCTGGAGTGTGACTAAATGTGTGTCTTTTCACACTTGTGAAATGTGCAGAAAAGATAGTGATAGAATGGATACTGAATTATGTTTCATCAATCATTTATAATGTTAGGACAAAGTTCAAAATACATTTCTGAAATTTTCTTAATGTTATTACGATTTCAAGCTGAGTATTAACAGGCTGCATAACTTATATTATGCCTCCAAAGCCTATCATAAATTCAGTGGAACAGCAAAAGAGTTCTATTATGTTCTCATTGTCTTGTCCTTTCATCATTATCTTGTAAAAATCTCCCTTGCAATATGTGTCCAGATTCATACAAGGTACAGCCATCAGAATAAATCTGTGCCCTGTTTTTTCAGCTCTCTTGAATTTGGAAAATGTTTCTACTTTTCTGTGTCTCAAACCTTCGGTTTAGAAATCAGCCTAATTTCTCTGGTCTTTGCACATTACTGAAGTTGCACTTCAAGCTAGTTTCATGCAGTTGTACATACTGTCCTCCAGAGTTTTTGTTAGCATCTGTCCTATGTAATGTTTTGGGACTGTGATAATTATCCTGTGATAAACATCGACAACTTCATGTTTATCATGTTTGATTCACACTAATAATATTTTTAATGTACTAAGGAGTTTAACATATTAAGGAAGCCATTTTGAGGTTCATTTGTTGTTCCAGGTGACAGAATCCTCACATCATTAGTGCATTCAAATAAATCTCACATGTACACCCTCTTGTCTAAACCCTTGCCATTCTAAAGCTTCATGCCCAGAATTAGTCTCAACTGCTCTTTGAACTACACTTTAAAGTAAAACCAATAGATTTTGTTTGAGCCTAAAGTTAACAAAGCAACTGTAAAAAACAAAGGAAACAGAATCTGTCTTTTGCATAATTCATTCAGGGGATTCAAATCAAGTGACAAATTTGGAAGAAGTGCAGGATTTAGTTCCTGATAATGCTATTGAAATATCACCAACCAATTCCTGTAGTGCTCCAGCATTCAATGTTTATAAAAGACAGATCAATGGCATCAAATTCATTACCTGGGCAGAATGATCTTTCCTAGAAAACTACTGGATTTGAATTATCTCTTTCTCTACTAGCAGGGAGGGCTACTGTTTTCCTTAAATATACTCTTTCAATATACAGAAACTATGAATAAACTCTTCAAGGACTTTCAGATGGGTACAAGCATCTATCATAACCGATGTTTCGATGACAAACTCTGCCAACGTTCATCAGGAATGAAGCCCATGAGAGTTTATTCATCATATATGCTGGGAAATCACCAGATCCTTTTTCATACAGGAACTATGGCAATAACATAAAGTCATAGTATTTCATTCTTATCAAAAAATATTCAAAATTTATATTGCTTTGAAGTCAATGGGGTCTTTCAAAGTTGTGTAGAAGCAAATGTAGCTCATTATCTTAGAATTTATTGGGGTGAAGTATTTAGTGAGAAACTTTGAAATGGTACTAACATGATCTGAAATGGCCAATGGTTAATCAAAGTTCAGATAATCTTAACAAAGTAATGCTTTTGAATTGAATTGAATTTCGGTTTATTGTCATTTAAAAACCACAACTGCAATGCAGTTAAAAAATGAAACAACGTTCCTCCAGAATGATATCACAAAAGCACACGACAAAACAGACTACACCAGAAAATCCACATAACGTTTAGTAATCCCCTAATCCAGAGTCCGGAGAGGCTTCTGCGTACTAATATCGCACTACCATCTTAGCGCGTTCACTGGAAAGGAGCTCCAAATCCACCAGACAAACAAGACTACCAAGACACACCAAGTCAGGAGACCAACTCTAACACCCAACAAACCAAAAACTAAAGCTACAAGACCTACACAAAACCACATAGTTACAACATATAGTGACAACAGTGCAAACAATACCATAATTGATTAAAAAAAACAGACCATGGGCACAGTAAAAATAGTCCAAAGGTGTTAAAAGACTATAGATTCGGAAGAAACCACCACACAGTTTCCACAAGTCCTCAGGGTCCTGATAGATTAGTCATCCCACGCCGGCGGCAGAAGGGAATACCCCTGTTATGGACTTCCACAGCACCGCCAGACAATGAAAGCTCCGCCGGAACCAGCCTCGCAGACACAGCACACAGTGAAAGCGCTCCGACCGCAGCGGACTCCAAGTCCGTCGAACCTCCGAGCCTCCGACCATCCCCTCCGGCACAGCTTCTCCGAGCACCATCTTCTGCCGAGTGTATTAAGACGGCCCCACCAACGGCCACCGGCAACGCGACCCTGAGGACTGGGGGCCTGTTCTTCCCAGCAGAGACCCGGACCTCACAACAGCAGCAGCAACGAAGAGGGCCTTCCCGGAGATTTCCAGATGTTCCTCCGTGCTCCCACGTCCGTTTTTCATCAGATTAGGATTGTGCACGCAACCCTGCTTGACAAATAACAGATATCCACTCCGGAGAGGCTGCTGCAAACTGTGTCGCGCCGCCAGCTTGAAGCTTTTATCACTTTATGGGAGCTAAAGCTGAGATTGAGAGCTTGGGAAATGTTCTATTAGAAATAAAAACAAAAAAAACATTTGGAATGTAATTTGATATACAGTACTACAGTCTGAACCCCTTAAGCTATAAATTAAAGCAATATATTTGTAGATGTACAATTTTGTGCTTGGATGATACGCAACATAAAGGTTTGATCAAACTTTACCTTTCCATTTTCCATAATCAGTACTTTATAGGGTCCATTTCAGCTGTTAAGAAAAGATCAGAATATTAGCATGCAAATTCTCCTGGGAACATTAAAATATAAATTTAAATTTCTATTTTATAGGCACTTAGCTGGGAGCTAAGAATGTGTTACTTAATAAGCACCATCTAGCTTCATTTTTCTGCAGTTGGTATTCTGATATAAACCATTAATCTGATAGAACAGTGAAATGGTTTGCTGTTCAAGATTGTGAATGCCTTGTTCAGGGTTAGCCCAGCAATTGATCCACACAGCTATAGTGTGAGGCACATATAGAAGCCCATATAGAGTGAGATGCTGCTACAGTGATGTTTACATTCTTATTCATGAAAAGAAAATGTTTCTTATGAGTCATGAGATAAGAAATTTGCAAATGGACCATGGAAACATTTAAGAGTTCTTTCAACTGATTTCATGCTGCCAAAAATGATGTTATTTCAATGGATAACATGAACCAATCATATTTAGTTTATTCTATATTCAAAATAACTCCTTCAACAACTGCTAGGTTATTTTATGTTTACTTAAGTAGCAGAAGCAGTCTTCACTTGAGAGAAAAAGTAACAAGTCAAGAAGTTTAAAACAAGTCTCTTTACTTTCCAGATTAAGAGCATTAACATATAACTTGAAAAGTAGTGACACAATACTTACACCTGTGGAACACCACTAGTCACCTGCAACCAACCAGAAAATGCCCCATTAGCTCACTTCTTGTCTTCTCCTGTGATGATGCTAGTCAATATATTCTGCACCACACAAACATAAAAGTTGGTCAAAGTTATAGATGTCATGTCAAATCTTTGCAAACTCCTAAAGAAGTAGAAGCGCTGCCATGCTTTCTTCGTCATTATAATTACATTTTGGGCCCAGGACAGGTCCTCTGAAATGCTAACACCAAGGAAGTTAAAGTTGCTGCCCCTCTCCACCTCAGATCCTATGATGAAGGTTTGGCTCATGGACCTCTGATTTCCTTCTCCTGAAGTCAATGATCACCTCCTTGGTCTTGCTGACATTGCATAAGATGTTGTTGTTCTGACACCATTCAGCCATATTTTCAAGTTCCCCCCCTAAATACTGATGTGTCACTGCCTTTGATTTGGCTTACAACAGTGGTGTCACAAGCAAACTTAAATATAGTATTGGAGACATGCTTTGCCACACTGTTGTAAGTGTACAGTGAGTCGAGCCAGGAGCTAAGCACACAGCCTTGTGGTGCACTTGTGCTGGTGGAGATTGTGGAGGAGACGTTGTTGCTAATGTGAAATGACTGGGGTCTGCAAGTGAGGAAATTGAAGATCAGATTGCAAAAGGAGGTATTGAGGCGAAGTTCTTGAAGCTTATTGATTAGCTTTGAGTGGATAATAGTATTGTCTGCTGAGTGAGCTGTAGTTGATAAAGAGCATTCTGATGTATGCATCTTTGCTGTCCAGATGTTCCAGGGTTGAGTAAAGAGCCAATAAAATGGCACCTGTTGTGGACCTGTTATTCTGGCAAATTGGAATGGATCCAAGTCACTTCTCAGGCTGGACTTGATATGTTTCATCACCAACTTCTCAAAACACTTCATCACAAGGGTTGTAAGTGCTACTAGATGATGGTCATTGAGGCAGGTTAGTTACCACATTCTTCATAGGCACTGGTATAATTGAAGCCTGCTTGAAGCAATTCGGTACCTCAACAAGAGGTTATAGATCTCTGTGAGTGCTCCAGCCAGTTTTTAGTACTCAGCTGGGTACACCATCTTGGCTGGATGCTTCCTGTTGTCTCACCCGCCTGAAAGATTCTCACATGTTGACCTCAGAGACTGAAATCATGGCATCATAGGGAGCTCTGCATATACACACTATGAACACTAGGGAACATATCAAACAGTTATGTGTACAGTATATAGGTAATTATATAAAATACAAGCAGCCATAAATTGTTAAACTGCATAGAAAATAACAATTATACAGCCCAATCCAACATTCCCCCTTTGATCCTAAACCACACATTTAGAATCATTACATCTGAAAATGTAGAGGCAGAAAAACTGGCAGTATCTTAGTTAAGTATGAAATAATCAAAAAACTACCTAAGTTATGGAAATATTGATAGGTGTGCCTATAGGATTATGTGACTGTTAGATAGATTAGTAGGCACACTTACATGAGTTTAAACTACTCTGTTAATAATCACCCTAATACAAGTAAAAAAGATGTAAATTATGATAAAACATATTAGGACAAATATTAGTACTCAATGTTTGTAGGGATAATTGACAAAAATATAATAACAAATAATATTGGAATAAACTTCATAATGTTCAGTAGCTGTTGACTCTGCTGGAAGTCTTCTTGCTGGTTAATGATTGGCTCACTGTAGCACAGCAACATAGGCATTAGACGCTAGAATACTACAGCACAGTACAGGTCCTTCGACCCTTGATGTTGTGCCGACCCATATATTCTTTAAAAAAAGTACTAAACCCACACTACCCCGTAACCCTCTATTTTTCTTTCATCCGTGTGCCTGTCCAAAAGGCTCTTAAATACTCCTAATGTTTTAGCCTCCACCACCATCCCTGGCAAGTCATTCCAGGCACCCACAACCCTCTGTATAAAAAAGCTTACCCCTGATGTTTTCCCTAAACTTCCCTCCCTTAACTTTGTGCATATGCCCTCTGGTGTTTGCTATTTGTGCCCCGGGAAACAGGTGCTGGCTATCCACCCTATCTACACCTCTCATAATCTTGTAGACCTCTATCAAGTCCCCTCTCATCCTTCTACACTCCAAAGAGAAAAGTCCCAGCTCTGCTAACCTTGCCTCATAAGACTTGTTTTCCAATCCAGGCAACATCCTGGTAAATCTCCTCTGCACCCTCTCCATAGCTTCCACATCCTTCCTATAATGAGGTGACCAGAACTGAACACAATCCTCAAAGTGTGGTCTCACCAGAGATTTGCAGAGTTGCAACATGACCTCTCTACTCTTGAACTCAATCCCCCTATTAATGAAGGCTAGTATCCCATAGGCTTTCTTAACTATCCTATCAACCTGTGCAGCGAACTTGAGGGATGTATGGATTTGAACCCCAAGGTCCCTCTGTTCATCCACACTCTTAAGTAACCAACCATTAACCCTGTACTCAGCATTTTGGTTTGTCCTTCCAAAATGCATCACCTCACACTGATCTGGATTGAACTCCATCTGCCACTTTTCTGCCCAACTCTGCATCCTGTCTATATCCTCTTGTAACCTTCAACAACCTACAGCTCCATTTACAACTCCTCCAATCTTCGTGTCATCCGCAAACTTACTCATCCATCCTTCTGCCTCTTCATCCAGGTCATTTATAAAAATCACAAATAGCAGGGGTCCCAGGACAGATCCCTGCAGCACGCCACTAGTTACCGACCTCCAGGCAGAATACTTTCCTTCCACAACCACCCTCTGCTGTCTTCCTGTAAGCCAATTTTTTATCAAATGTCTTGCTAAAATCCATGTAGACCACATCTACCCCCCTACCTTCATCAATTTCTTTTGTTACCTCTTCAAAAAACTCAATTAGGTTCGTGAGGCACGACCTTCCCTTCACAAAGCCATGTTGACTATCCTTGAGTAGACTGTACTTCTCCAAATGCTCATAGATCCTATCCTTAAGAATCCTTTCCAATAGTTTGCAGACCACTGACGTAAGACTCACCGGTCTATAGTTCCCAGGATTCTCCCCATTACCTTTTTTAAACAAGGGAACTACATTTGCCATTCTCCAATCCTCCGGCACCTCCCCTGTGGCCAAAGAGGATTCAAAGATCATAGCTACTGCTCCAGCGATCTCTTCTCTCACTTCCCACAGCAACCTGGGGTATATCACATCTGGCCCTGGGGACTTATCAATCTTGATGTTTTTAAGAAGATCCAACACTTCTTCTTCCTTAATTTCCATGTTGTCCAGCACACAGGCCTGTTCTATTTCGACCTTATCCTGATCAAATTCCTTTTCACTTGTGAATACTGAAGCAAAGTATTAATTTAGGACCTTCCCAACCTCCTCTGCTTCCAGGCACATGTTGCCTTCTTTATCCTTTAGTGGCCCCACCTTCATTCTTGTCGTCCTTCTGTTCTTCACATATGCATAGAGCGCCTTGGGGTTCTCCTTAATCCTACATGCCAAGGCCTTCTCATGCCCCCTTCGAGCTCTCCTAAGTCCTTTCTTTAGTTCCTTCCTGGCTACCCTATATTTCTCATAAGCGCCTCCTACTTCCTACTTCTTACATCTAACATATGCTTCCTTCTTCCTCTTGATGAGTTGCCTCATGTGTTTCATCAGCCACAGTTCCACTTTCCTACTGTTTTTGCTTGTCTCAGTGGGACAAACCTATCCTGAACTCAGCACAAGTGGTCCCTGAACTTCTTCCACACTATTCTGTGCTTTCACCCTTAAACATCTGTTTCCAATTTACTCTCGCTAGTTCCTGCCTCATCCCTTCATAGTTAGCCCTTCCCCAGTTAAGCATTTTCCCATTATGTCTGTTTTTATCCTTTTCCATAGCTATGCTGAAGCTTAGGGAGTTGTGGTCACTCTCACCAAAATGCTCTCCCACCAAGAGGTCTGCCACCTGACCAGGCTCATTACCCAGTACTAGAGCCAGTATGACCTCTCCTCTCGTTGGCCAGTCCACATACTGTGTGTTAGGAATCCTTCTTGAACACACCTGACAAATTCAGCCCCCATCTATCCCCCTTGCAGTCAGGAGGTGCCAGTCGAAGTTTACTAGCACATTCATCACAGTATTTGTCATCCTTGTTGGATACCAGGTTACCTTGCTTGTAGTGGCTGTTGTGTAACCTCTCACTTTTACCTTCTACTCTCACTGCTGAGTTGGTAATTAACTCGATAAGGACCTACCTATCAAGCTCTTAATGACTCTCATGCAGTTTCTTAATCAGGGACTCACTCACCAGGAATCAGGGTGTGTCCTGCTTTTGTTGGATCACTCCCAGTGGCAGAAACCTATAGAGAAACAGACTCGACAGCTTGGGTTAATTTCACACAATTGTAATCTAAACTGTTGGTTACACTGTGTTTATCAGCCACCCTGAGATTAAGAACGCCTGTCAGTGACATCCTGTTCCTATCTCAAATGGACTTAAATTTAGTTTTCTCATTTGGGATCGCTCTAATGCTATGGGACACCATCGGAAAAGCATAAGCGTGGTATCCCTTCCTCATGACACATAGTCAGTTGTTGTTTGATGGTTCCAGTCATTCACTTGGCTTGTCCTGATGACCCTGGGTGAGGTGGACAATGGAAAAAGAATTCAATGTTCATCAGTCAACATAATTCTTGACAAACATTCACAGTGAAATGTGCTCCTTGGTCAGAGTTGATATGACATGGCAATCCCCATCTGGCAATATAGTCCTTGATAAGAGTTTTTGCTATGTATTGTCAGTGGCTTTCTTTGCTGGAATAGCTTCCACCCATCTTGAAAATGTGTCCACTATTATTAGTTAATCTGAGTATCCTTAACACTTTGGCAAAGTAATGTAGTCCACTTGTAAGTGTAAGGTGGGACAGGAGCATTTAATTATGGTAGCCTTTTTGCTGCTTTAGGATTCATTTCTTGGCATGTCGTGCATCTTTCAAGTATTTGTTGAGCTAATGTATTGAACTTTGGATTCCGCCAACATTGGGAGAATCTGTTGATCATCTTTTCCAGTCCAAAGTTTCCTAGTGAATATATCTGCTGTGCTAGATAAGGGAGCAATGTAGTTGGAGCTGCTAGTCTATGACTAGTGCCATATCTCCATGCTCCATCACTGCTTAACTTCCCACCATTCTCCATCCAGAACCACTTTTCCTGAAGCACTGAGCTTGCATCTCTCAAATATCTCGTATGTTCTTCTCTGAAACAGAGTCGATCTCCATTTCTGTGATTTCAGTTATTGGATTAATTGCGTACGTTTTCCCAACTTCTTCCAACTCTTTGACCTTCTTAACTTCTTACTTTCCACACTTCCATTTTCACAGTTTCATCCTCAAATGCATTTCCACAGCTTTCCATTGTATCCGTTTTGGAATAGCTTTTACATGTTAGAACAGCCACTTCTGATGGCAATTGTAAGACATTCATGAGTTCTTGTATTAGACAGACAGACAGACAGACATACTTTATTGATCCCGAGGGAAATTGGGTTTCATTACAGCCGCACCAACCAAAAATAGTGAAGAAATATAGCAATATAAAACCATAAATAATTAAGCAATAAGTTAATCATGCCAAGTGGAAATAAGTCCAGGACCAGCCTATTGGCACAGGGTGTCTGACAGTTGGCTATTCTTGATTAGGGTTCTTACGGTCATAAGACATCCCTTTGGTCTCCATAAGTTTCCAAAATATTGAACAACACCAAAAGCATATCAAAAATTGGTGTAAATTTTAGCTACTATTCAATCTGTTTCAATCAGAGCTTTCTGTTCTGCTTTTTGTGCAGAGGTACCAGCAACCATAATGCCAGCACTTCAGTTTCAAAATCATCAGCCCATCCAGCCGTTCGAATTCTTATCTCAATCATTGATGAGCCATCGATGTGCAAACTTTTGGTAGAGTAACAATGAACAGGACACTGTCAGACTCCATGTTCTTGAGTTAAGACTTCCATCCTGTGTCTCTCATTGACATACATAGTCATTGGTTTACCAGTATCAGGGATTCGTAATGCAGGTACAGGAGACAATGTTGCCTTTAAAATTTTAGCAGATTGTTCAGTGGCTGAGTAATCTCAGCATTTGAATTGAACCATGCTCTGTTACACAAGCCTAAAGGTGATCAGATTTGCTGGACTCTTGTAGGTGACTTTGCTGACTTAATGGTTTTTGCATGATCCTCAGTTATTTCCCAATTACCTTGGGAAATTTTCTGTCCCAAGTAAATTACTTCTTGTTGCAATTGTGCCTTGTCTAGATTTGCTTTGTGACCTTTGGAGGATAGACAATTGAGCAAATAAAGCAAATTCATACTGGTCTGCAGCTTCGGGTGCAATTGAGCATCATCCACATATTGTATAATAGTTGAATCAATGGCTACTAAGCACCTCAGATGTGGGCTCAAAGCCATGTGATCGACCATGCCTTCTTAATAACATTAATAGTATTCTTCATCCAGACTTTTTCATTAATCTTATCAAACTCAAATGTTTTATTCAGATGAGAGCTTAGTTTCATGACTTTGGCCATTGTTTTCATACAATCTTGTGTGACACTTAATTTAAGCATACTTTTTATTACTTTGACCACAATCTCAAAATATTATTAGATAGCAACAGAAATATTGTAGGATTGCATCGAAATCTTTATAGAACTGCAGTAGAAATCATATTCTTTTTCTTGGTTTGCAAACTTCTCTCACTCGATTACAATCTAGATTTTTTAAAGCACTAGATTACAAACAGAATTTTTCTTCGCACTATATTGGCTTGTATGAATTTAATCCGAGCCCTATATTAATTTCAGTGTTCATCTAATTTTTATGGATCTGGTTTTTTTTTTTCAAAATAGCAGTGTATAGTAGTTTCCTTAATCCTTCACTTCCAGCGGATGGTGTATTAAAGCCAGAACTAGTCCATTTACCTCTCAAACAATTTGGAATTTAAAGAAGCTCTTACCTCCTTTGCTTGGGTGCTAAAAACTCCACTTCATCTGGGATTTTTCCAAGACATTGAATTTTCATAACCATCCTGCCAACTATGCCAAAAATTGTTCGACTATGATTATTATAATCCAATGTCCTTTCAGAAGTCAAGAAAGTGGCACAAAACCTAGTTCACAATTGTTTTATTAAGCATTAATAGAACAAGGAGAATCAGAAATGTAAAGTTGTAAAAGTCCAGTAGCTAAGAACAAAGTTCAGAAAAAAACTAAAGATGGCGGGGCAACACATTCTAATCTTCTTACACTCCATAGACATGAAACATTCCATTCAGATTTGTAGATAAGAGTTAACCAATCAGACAACTCCTACGCAAATAATGTGATAGCAAGATGCGTCTACATTAATGCAAATAACTGCAACCACTAGGGAGCACACTGAACTATTTTGTATATATACTGTAACTACTAGGAAACCCACTAAATAGTTACATGTGTATAGGTAATTATATGAAATAGAAGTAGGCATATATCGTTAAACTGTATAAAAATGAGTTATACAGTCTAATCCAACATGATTGAAGACATTTAAAGTGGAGGTTGATAGGTTCTTTGTTAGTAATCATGTCAAAGGTTACTGGGAGAAAGAAGGAGAATTGGGTTGAGAGGGAAAATACATCAGCTATAATCGAATGGCAAAGCAGACTTGATGAGCCAAATGGCCTAATTCTGCTCCTATTTTTATGGTCTATGAATTCCAACAAATCTGTCAGTCGAGGTTTTTCCTTAAAGAAACCATGCTGACTTTGGCCTATTTAATCATCTGTCTCCAAGTACCCTGAAACCTCATCCTTAATAATAGACTAACAACCACTGACTTCAGGCAAACCGGCCTATAATTTCCTGCCTTTTGCCTCTCTCACTTTTTAAAGAGTGGAGTGACATTTATGATTTTCTGTTCCTATGTAACCATTCCAAAATCTAGTGATTTTTTGAGTGATCACTACTGATGCCTTCACAATCTTTTCAGCTACTTTTTTCGGAACTCTGGAAGGTAGTCCATCTGGTCCAGTTGACTTACCGACCCTCAGACCCTTCAGCTTCCCAAGCATCTTCTCCTTAGTAAGAGTGACTACACTTACTTCTCCTCTCTCTAACTTTTGAATTTCTGGCATGTTATTGGTATATTTCACAGAGAAGAATGATGCAAAATACTAATGCCCTCTCTTTTGCTGTTTTGCTGAATTTGATTTCCCTTGTCAGCCACGATTGTTGACAATGCTTCTTCTTCTTTGGGATGAACCAAACCTGTGACTTCTGAATTACTCCCAGAAACCCCAGCCATTGCTGCTCAACTATGGTATCAATACATTTGATTTTAGCTTCTCTCTCTCTAGCTGCAGGATAGATTTTATCATTATGATATGATATGCAAGGTAAAGGAGATTAGAAACTAAAGTCTGCTATATGCATTGCAGTATTCATTTGTGGCTAATAAAGATTCCAGGTTGTAAAGTGCCACTGGGTTGAGCACGAAATTGTAACTCTGGAATTCATAAGTGTCTTCAGTTTGCTTATATTTCCGCAATGTGTATTTGTAGAATACCCATATTTTAAGATAAGAAATGTGAACGTTAATTGATTTGTTATGATTTACACTAAATGACATAAATTAGGTAATCTTTAAAACAAAGCTTCTTTGATATTTTGTGATCAATTATCTGATCTTGTCAATGAAATAATAAATCACAAAGAACTAACAATGGGAAAGAAATATTTGCAGTTATGTATCTCATTGCAATTCAATTTCAATGGACTTTATAGTCAATGGAGAAATATAGAAAGGTACATAATGAAGCCAATTTTTGTATATTTACAACGATGATGTGATAATGATCAAAATATCAGCTTTTAAAAAGTTGCTGTGTGAATTACATATTAAATAGTACACTGAAACAATTCACCTTCTCTTCAAAATATAGTTTTGCTGTTTCACAATCTACCTGTATCTCTTTAGTTTCCACAGGTGTTTCAGGTTCCTCTCACACTCAAAGATATGCTGATTGTTAGTCTGAATAGCTATTGTAGATTATCCAGCTTTGACTATCCATTTCCCTCCCGTCTGGCCGAACTGGAAAGGCCGTGTATGGGCTGAATTGTGGCAGCAGGTTTCAGGCCCCAGAGTGGTCTGAGAGTGAGGAATGACCCCCTGCTTGGACAATTTAAGCTTCGGGCCAGATTGAAACGGTCAAGTTGTCTGGACCAGAGGTGAGGTGAGGGCTGGTTTTCTCCTGGTTCTGCTCACTGCTCCACAATGTTTACTCAGCTCCGCAGTGAACTGAGGCTGCGCTCTGCCCCAACTGCAGAGACGGCTGGCTTTGTGTCAGTTGTAAAACTTCAGCTTTGAAGCTATTTCCTTACCTTTATTATTTGCATGATTTGTTTTTTTCATTCTGTCTGCACATTGGGTGTTTGATGGACATCTTTTTTAAAGAGTTCTTTTGATGTTTCTTTGTTTTGTGGCTGCCTGTAAGGAGATGCATCTCAAGGTTGTATAACGTATATATGCTTTGACAATTAATGCACTTTGAATTTTGAACTTTGCCTGACCAACTGAGTTCCTCCAGCATTTTGTCTGTTGCTCCAGATTCCAGCATCTGGAGTTGCTTCTGTGTCTATTGTAAGTTATTGTTTGTGTAAATGGATGATACGAGAATTGGGAGGAAATTAACTGGCACATGAGAGAGAATTATTAAGAGGAAAATAAGGGAGGGGGCAAATAGGATTGGTGGGATTGCTCTATAAACTGGCATAAACTTGATGGACTAAACATCCTTCTTCTGTGTCCTAACATGAAATTGTAAACACAGTGACAGGACCATTTACAGTATGTCAATAAAAAAGTGAATATGGTAGCTTATGTAAAAGTTAGCATTTCTGACTGTGTGACTCTCTCTCACCATTACCCTGTTGAGTCAGCTGAGACATTGAAGTAACAATTGAAGTTAGAATCTTCCAACTTAAAGGCTACAACTGAGCACAGTTGATATTTGCTTATAAATAAACTGCATGTCTATGAGAGGAAGCTTATAAACTTAATTAATTTTTTTCATTGAAAGATGAAATGCTGTTTTGAGTATTTATTAGTTTAGGGAATGTCAAGGGTTTACATCCTGACAGGCTAAATTAACTGCTGCTAAATCACCAATGAGTTTTGTAATATTGTCTGTACATTGCCACAGTGACAGACTTTACCAGTAAACCTCCCACTTAACTAAATGTGCATTTTAACTCATCCTTATACTTTAATGGCAAACAATTGATATGATACTTGTTTAAAATATAGATATTGTGTATTTAATATTTCAGTGATATTTGAGTAATCTTGTACACAGTATGTACATATACCTATATATATATATATATACACACACCAATAATATATATACCAATCCTCAAAGAGGGATCAGAAGTGGAGAGAGTGAGCAGCTTCAAGTTCCTGGGTGTCAAGATCTCGGAGAATCTAACCTGGTCCCAACATATCAATGTAGCTATAAAGAAGGCAAGACAGCGACTATATTTTATTAGGAGTTTGAAGAGATTTGGCATGTCAAGAAGTACACTCAAAATCTTTTATAGATGTACCGTGGAGAGCATTCTGACAGGCTGCATCATTGTCTGGTATGGAGGGGCTACTGCACAGGACCAAAAGAAGCTGCAGAAGGTTGTAAATCTAGTCAGCTCCATCTTGGGTACTAGCCGACAAAGTACCCAGGACATGTTTAGGGAGCGGTGTTTCAGAAAGGCAGCATCCATTATGAAGGTCCTCCAGCACCCAGGACATGCCCTTTTCTCACTGTTACCATCAAGTAGGAGGTAAAGAAGCCTGAAGGCACACACTCAGCGAATCAGAAACAGCTTCTTCCCCTCTGTCATCCGATTCCTAAATGGACAACGAACCTTTGGACACTACTTCACTTTTTTAAAATATGCAGTATTTCTCTTTCTTCACGTTTTTAAAAAAGTGATTTACTTTTTTATTTATTATTATCTTATTTATTTTTTTCTCTGCTAGATAATGCTGCTGCTAAGTTAACAAATTTCACGTCACATGCTGGTGATAATAAGTTTGATTCTGATATATATATCTATGTATACGTTAGCTGAATAAGTGTTCTTTACAAGTTACGTGTATAAATACGAGAATTGCATATGTCATCACGCTGCCACGTGACACAAGCACACCTCACTTAAAGGAAATATGAAGTTAGACCCGCATTCCCGGACTCCTGTGTCTGCCTTTGGATTAGTTTAATGCTTTGAAGTTACAAAACATTACAGTAGACATATGACAAGACATCAATTTACATACTTTATATTCCTCTCTATTTCTGGCCGTTAAATACAATTGAAAACACACACATGGCTGAGTTACAAGAGTGCTTAACAAGGAAACATTAAAAACAGAAAGTGCTGATAAAATTTATCAGGCAGCAGCTGTGGAGAAACAGAGTTAACATTTCAAATCAGTGACCTTTCTTTAAAACTGGGAAAAAGTGGAGATAAACAAACATTAAAATGCTGAATAAGGAGAGTAGCTTGAGAGGACAAAAGAGAAAAAAACACAAAAGTGTAGCTTGTAAAATAAGTTACACAAACAGCAATGGCGATGACAGAGGGTAGTAATAGGTTGGGATGAGTAAATGGAAGAAATAAAACCATCATCTGAAATTTGCAAACACTTTGACCCCCAAACTACTGCGCTGCGCTAATGGCTTTTGGGATCACCTGGTTGTAGCATTAATGTGACTCGGACACCGCAGTATTAAACACACACGTTTATTCACCAGACTTCCATTTTACAAAACCCCCGCATTCTGACGTCATACGCACTCTGACCTATGAATACTCACATAATACATTACATCCCCCTTCTCAAGTTTTTTTTTTACAATACTGTGAATTACCAAAACAATGCCTCTAGGTATGACTTTCTAACATTACAACAGCCATGACATAAACTAATAGAAATCTTAACTTCTTATACTGTATTCTACATTGTATCTTACAATACTAACAGCAGTATATTTTCTCTTACTAACATAGACTAATAAACCTTTTATTTCACATCTTGGAACTTATAACATGTGATTTTGTCTCAAACTGTGCAAGACTGTAGGTAGATCTAGTCTCTGTATCTAGCTGGAAGTTTGACTTGTCTCCCAGACCTTGTGTGATAGAACTGTGACTGTGCTTGTCCTTCAGAGTCAGTCTCTCAAGTAACCTCTGTGTCTGCATTTCCACCTCGGTCTGTCTGCGCCGAACTTTCACCGTCATTGCGTCGTGGGGTTTCGTCACGCCCCTCACTCTTGTTGTCGGTTGTTTCCATGTCTGTATCCGTGGAAATGTCCTGTGTATCTGTACATGGAAACGCCCGCTCACCTGTCTTCAGCAGATGCTTCCTGTTCCTCCTGTAGACTCTTCCATCCGGCGTGTGAACTATGAAGGATCTTGGTTGCTGATGCCTGTTCACAACCACAGCTGGCTGCCAAGTGTCTCCTCTCTGTATTCTGACATTTTCACCTATATGCAGATCTGGTAACTGTCTTGTATGTCTGTCATAGTAGCTCTTTTGCTTTATTTGCTTGTCATGTACTTGAGCATTACTTTCAGGAGTCAGTAGAGTTGTGGATGTTGGCAGCTTGGACTTCAGACGACGTCCCATCAACAGCTGTGCAGGAGAGAACCCCACACCCTCAATCGGTGTGTTGCGGTATTCAAGCAGAGCAATGTACGAGTCACTGTTGCTGCTGTGTGCCTTCTTGAGCATGTTCTTGACAGTGTGTACAGTTCTCTCTGCTTGTCCATTAGACTGAGCATGCCCAGGACTGGGCATGTTGAACATGTTGAAATTCCCAGCTTTCTGAAAACTCTCTAAACTCACCACTGGCATATTGTGGACCATTGTCACTGACGACAATATCTGGAATACCATGTCTTGCAAATGTCGACTTCATTGCGGTAATGACACCTTGACTGGACGTGTCACTTAACTTGGTGATTTCCGGATATTTTGAATAGTAGTCCACACAAAGCAGATATTCTGCAACATTGTAGTGAAAAAGATCTGTGCCGATCTTCTCCCATGGTCTTCCTGGTAGTGGATGGGGAAGCAAAGGCTCTCTTGGATTGCTGTTTTTATTTTCATTACAGACAGCACACTGAGACACAATGTCCTCTATCTGAGTTGACATGCCTGGCCAATAGAGAATGTCCCTTGCTCTTTCTTTACATTTCACTATCCCCAGGTTTGACTCATGAATTCTGTTGAGCATTTCCTGTCTCATTTGATTTGGTACTATGAGTTTTGCCGCTTTGAACATTAGTCCTGATGCATAGCTAATTTCCTCTTTAAATGTCCAGTATTTCTGTATTTCTTTTGGAACATCTTTTCTTTCTGTTGGCCATCTATTCATTGTAATGTCTCTTAGCATTTACATTTCAGGATCTTCTGCAGTCGCTTTCTTGAACATGTTCAACTACTCCTCAGAAATAGGTAGCTGAGGTGTAACCCAGCTGACCTCCAGCTCTCTTCCTAGCAACTCTTCCTTTTGCTCTTTGAGGTAAGCACGGCTCAAAGCATCAGCGATGTGCAGTTCTTTTCCTGGCTTATAGGTAACTGTGAGAGTGTACCTCTGTAGCCTGAGAAGCATCCTTTGCAGCCTCATAGGAGCTTGATGAAGTGGCTTTTTGAAGATGCCCTCAAGTGGTTTGTGATCACTCTCAACCTGGATTTCTTTGACGTTTACATACTGGTGGAACTTCTCACACCCATAAACTATGGTAAGTAATTCCTTCTCGGTTTGAGCATATCGGCGTTGACAGTCTGTAAGTACTCATGATCCATATGCCACAGGCCTCCCATCCTGCAGTATAACAGCTCCTATTCCTTCCGAACTGGCATCCACAGCCATTGTCACCGGTTTATTGACATTATAGAACTTGAGTGCTGGTGCTTTGGTAACCAACTGCTTCAATGTGTCAAAACTTTTCTTTTGTTCATCTTCCCAATGCCATTCAGTGTTGCTCTCTAGTAGCTTTCGAAGTGGAGCACTGACCTCCGATGAGTTGGGAATGAACTTGGCAAGATACTGTATCATGCCCATGAACCTCAAAAGTCCTTGCTTGTCTTCAGGTGGTGGTAGCTGTCCCACAGCCCTGACCTTTTCATTATCTGGTTTTAGCCCATCAGCGCTGAGTACGTGATCTATGTATTTGATCTCTGTAGTTCTGATCCTACATTTACTTTTGTTCAGTTTTAGGTTGTACTCACGTGCTCTCTCCAGAAGCTTCCTCAATCTCTGATCATGCTCCTCAATGGTGTCACCCCATATCAGCAAATCATCAATGATACGGAACACTCCATCCAGGCCTTCAATCATTTGTGCCACAGACCTCTGAAATACCTCTGATGCAGAAGAAATCCCAAAGGGTAGACGCAGGAAACGATATCTCCCTATAGGCGTGTTGAAAGTGCATAATTTCTGACACCATGTAGCGTTAATGTGACTCGGACACCGTAGTATTAAACACACACGTTTATTCACCAGACTTCCATTTTACAAAACCCCTGCGTTCTGACGTCATACGCACTCTGACCTACGAATACTCACATAATACATTACACTGGTGAAGGGAGCCTTTGAAATAAAGCTAGTGGAAAAGAATTTTACCAAAGTTGAAGGTCTCAGAAGGTCTAAGAACTGGAATTCGATTGTAAACAAGGTGGGACAGTGAAAACCTAATTGAAAGAGGACTAACCAACGAGGAGAGATGGATGACGGGGTTATATGTGCCATCAGACAAGACATGCCCAGGCATCATCCCTGATGAAGATGGCAGAGTTTGTCATCAAAACATGGGCTAAAATCAATATCCTTACCCAGTGGAAGCCTGAAAATAGTTCATTCATTTTGATCCCCAGCTCTACCTTGAAGTCATTAGCATATGACAAGAACATCTATGTGCAGAATCCCGCAAAATCCCAGTATCCAGTATCTAAATCTATTACAAACAAACTTAAATAAATTGTATAAAGCGGGAATTTTGAATGATGAAAGCAATAAATACTATAGAGCAAAAGGATAGTAAGGGATAAAATTGGTCCTCTTGAAGATCAGAGTGGTCAGCTATGTATGGAACCAAAAGAAATGGAGGAGATCTTAAATTGGTTTTTTGCGTCTGTATTTACTAAGGAAACTGGCAGGAGTCAATGGAAATAAGGCAAAAAAGTAGTAAGGTCATGAAACCTATACAGATTGAGGAGGAGGAGGTGCTTGCTATCTTGAGGCAAATCAGAGTAGATAAATCCCCAGGACCTGACAAGGTGTTCTCTTGGACCTTGAAGGAGACTAGTGTTGAAATTGCGGGGGCCCTGACAGATATATTTAAAATGTCAGTATCTACGGGTGAGGTGCCGGAGGATTGGAGGATAGCTCATGTTGTTCCGTTGTTCAAAAAAGGCTCTAAAAGTAATCCGGGAAATTATAGGCCGGTAAGTTTGACATCGGTAGTAGGTAAGTTATTAGAAAGAGTACTAAGAGATAGGATCTACAAGTATTTAGATAGGCAGGGACTTATTAGGGAGAGTCAACACAGTTTTGTGTGTGGTAGGTCATGTTTAACAAATCTATTAGAGTTTTTCGAGGAGGTTACAAGGAAAGTGGATGAAGGGAAGGCTGAGGATGTTGTCTACATGGACTTCAGTAAGGCCTTTGTCAAGGTCCCGCATGGGAGGTTAGTTAGGAAGATTCAGTCGCTAGGTATACATGGTAAGGTAGTAAATTGGATTAGACATTGGCTCAATGGGAGAAGTCAAAGAGTAGTAGCGGAGGATTGCTTCTCTGAGTGGAGGCCTGAGACTAGTTGAATGCCACAGTGATCAGTGCTGGGTCCATTGTTATTTGTCATCTATATCAATGATCTGGATGATAATGTGCTAAATTGGATCAGCAAATTTGCTGATGATACAAAGATTAGAGGTGTAGTGAACAGTGAGGAAGGTTTTCAAAGCTTGCAGAAGGATTTGGACCAGCTGGAAAAATGGGTTGAAAAATGGCAGATGGAGTTTAATACAGACAAGTGTGAGGTATTGCACTTTGGAAGGAAAAACCAAGGTAGAACATACAAGGTAAATGGTAGAGCACTGAGGAGTGCAGTAGAACAGAGGGATCTGGGAATACAGATACAAAATTCCCTAAGAGTGGTGTCACAGGTAGACAGGATAGTAAAGAGAGCTTTTGGTACATTGGCCTTTATAAATCAAAGTATTGAGTATAAGAGTTGGAATGTTATGGTGAGGTTGTATAAGAAATTGGTGAGGCCAAATATGGAGTATTGTGTGCAGTTTTGGTCACCAAATTACAGGAAGCATCTTAACAAGGTTGGAAGAGTGCAGAGAAGGTTTACAAATATGTTGCCGGGACTTGAGAAACTGAGTTATAGAGAAAGATTGAATAGGTTAGGACTTTATTCCCTGGAGCGTAGAAGAATGAGGGGAGATTTGAGAGAGGTATATAAAATTATGATGGGTATAGATAGAGTGAATGCAAGCAGGCTGTTTCCACTGAGGCTAGGGGAGGAAAAAAAAAACCAAAGAACATGGGTTAAGGGTGAAGGGGGAAAAGTTTAAAGGGAACATTAGGGGGGGCTTCTTCACACAGAGAGTGGTGGGAGTGTGGAATGAGTTGCCAGATGAAGTGGTAAATGCGGGCTCACTTTTAACATTTAAGAAATACTTGAGCAAGTACATGGATGGGAGGTGTATGGAGGGATATGGTCCAGGTGCAGGTCAGTGGGACCAGGCAGAAAAATGGTTCAGCACAGCCAAGAAGGGCTGAAAGGCCTGTTTCTGTGCTGTAATATTCTATGGTTCTATAAAAATTGAAGTTTCTCTAGGCTTGGGAGGCATTCAGCAGAAATTACAGTTTATTGCACTATTATAAGTTACAACTCATTCAAACAAATTAATGTTTTCAAAGAATAAAGTGTTGACATCCTTGACAATTTATAAATTGCAAGAACTTCAGTACTGCGGGGGATGAACATTAACGTGCACCTGCATACTCCACATGTTATTGTCAATTTTCCAATACAACAGCAGTGAACAGTAACAGTGTTCCTATTATTACAAAGGCTAAAACCATGTTCCAGTTCCTTGCATTCTTGAGGACTCACAAAAAAGCATTGGATTTTTGCGTATGATACCTAGTGTGAACTTGATTCATAACACCTTGGGTATTCACTGGGGAGTTTTTAAATTCTCGAGCTGGGATGCCTGGAGTGTCCTTCAGAGACTCTTGGAGCATTACGTTAAAAAGGTCTAGAAATCTAGTCACTGAAAATGATGGAATATATATCATGTAGTGTTAACTGTGAATGTCTGTGATATTTTTTAGAAAAGGCTTCAATGACACTTGTGGGGTTAAATTGCTCTGTGCATTTTTATTAAAGAGACAGATTTGTATATTCATGTACTGTATGTGTATTTCAATTGCCTTCTCTTTTAATTGAGCATTTGAATTATTTATTTCAATTGAGGTAGTTCTTTTATAAAATAATTGAAAGAAAATTTTCACATACTATATCATGGAGTATAATATCCCTGAGTTTCACCTGAGACCTGGAGATGAGGTACAGCACATAGTTTAATACTGTGGTGATAAAACACAGACAACAACAGAAGGTACAAGCATTTCTGCAGATGTCGGGAATCTGAAGCAGCACACACAAAATAATGAAGGAACTCAGCAAATCGGGCAGCATCTATGGAGGGGAGTAAACAGAAGATGTTTCAAACCGAGACTCCTCACCAGGATTGAAATAACAGAAAATACTCAGAAGTTCAAACAACATCTGAGGGTAGAGACTGAAAGGCGTTCCGTGTGCAGAATGGCTTCCCGAACAGAGTCAAGAAGATAATGCAAGCAGCAAATAAATATAATAAAATTACATAAATATAAGTAGATGACTACTGCACTGGAATTTGGCATTCAAGATAGTGGAGAGGGAGAAGGTAAATACCAAATGTGCTATTTCCTGGATATGCATACTGGGGAAGAAGGAATGGGTGCTGGTGCCTGTTGGAAGACTTAATTTTACCTCTTTCGATTTTATTTGCAGTGTTTGCAATGCACAGTCATTTTCACATTGTGGAAGCCAGATGAAGATTTTTTTTCAATTCTGTCCACATTGACATGTTAGAAGGTTATTTGGTTGTAAATTTAATCATATCAGCTTCATTTTTATTTTTAAAGTACTCAATATTTGAAATGTAGTCTGGGGCCTTCAAGCCCATGATTCATATTGCAGCTTCTGTTTATTTATTGCCATGTATGTGACATTCCTATGTACACGTGTGGGATGCCAGGTGTAGGGTAATGATGTTAGATTTCAGTTATGTGATTAAAAAACAATGTGACCACAAACAAACTATTGGTGTTAACAGAAAGAAGCAGGCCTACTGATGCACAAATTAAATGAAGAGACGTTATTTTCATCTTTGATGGGCTGTTCATTGCAGCCACTGATGGATTCTGCTTTGATTAAAAAACAGATCAGATTTTTACTAGTAAGTAGATCAGACTTTTTACATTGTTATTTGACTAGTCCTATATTCCTCTCTCTTGATGCCCATCTCGGTAGCTATAACCTCCAATCTAGTGTTTTAAAAAATGGGGCATTATTGCTGCATTCATTCTGAGACTTCCTAGGATAATTCATCACTTCCAGCAGCAGTTCCAGTTAAAAACCACTTTAAGAACTTAAACCCTGAGGTTAGTGGCTTCTGAAAACTGCATATAGTAAATATGCTGAACTGTGTAAATATTTTGGTGGTTAGAAATATTTGTGCATGTAATATTTCTCTTAACTGTCAGTCCAACAGACACACTATTGGTTCCTTTACAGCGTAAATTCTAAGCCTTGAACTAATAGGTTGTTCAAGTACAGATTAGCAGGTTAAAACTATTTCTAGACTTCATTAAGATTATATGTCATACAATATCATGTGATAGGAGAAGGATTGTGCAAGGGTGCATCACAACAATTAAATTTAGTATCCTTCAAATCGTGAACATAAATATTTTGCATTGATGAAAATATGCAGCCTCCGATTTTCTGAGGTACTTTGTTAGATTTTGATGAAATAATGCTTCATATAAGATGCTCATTGATCTTGACATTTGTCTTGTGGCTACTTTGATTTGCCACTCACTCAATGGCACGACGAATACGGGTAGGCAAATAACTTCTGTCGAAAATTTGCCTGACCGAATTTTTACCTGGGTATTGTAATGGCTGTCCTAAACTCCATTTTAAACAACTCACTGAAAGGTCTGAATTGGCATCCTGCATTCACCATAGGACTCCAAATACAATTTATTATATCAATGAATCTCTTAATGCAACTATTGGAAGCCATTTCCTAATACCGGTACTTCAAAACAACCAGAAGGCTGACCTGACCCTTACTATTCATTGCTGGCTGCTGAGTGCCTTCTTTCGCAGATGCCTGCTCTTGCACTTTTAAAAGTTTATTTCAGCAGTGGCTCTGTGGCAGACTTACCAGTTGAATTCTCCCCCTTCCCATGCCCAGTAACTGACCTGGCCATACATGAACTCGAGGAAGTTTCACTTACTGCACTAACTTACCCTGTTGAGGACAAAGTTCACCTAGTATAGAGAAATATTGTACACTTTCACATTTACCTTCAGTTTAATTATTGGAAATTAATTTTTAGGTAGAGCATAATGGACAGCCTTAGAAGCTGCAAAGGAAACAATTTACAGGAGATGGATATGGTAAGATATTGAGACACAAATTATGGGAAAGGCTCGGATGATTTTGTGAACATAGAAATGAATAATGTTGTAATGTAATTTTCTAATGACGCTTAGAGACATTTCTTCCATGCTGAGTGGCTCTTTATAATTTCTCCCTCTGCTATATGCAGGTATTAAAGGATAGTGTTGATAGGTTAGATGCAAACTTAATTGTCTATATTATTTTTTATAGAATTTTAAATGTTGAGAAACTGCTATAATTTAGCTTTTGCGCCTATTATTCATCAGAAAAACTTACAATTTAATTCCATATAGTACCTGCAGCACAAATTGAATTAAACTAGCATGTGGAAATGAAAAATGGATTATTTGTATTTCTAAATCTGCTCCCTAAACTTTGGAGCAAATAATGGTTTGTTGTTGTAATATGCCATTTGTCTAACACATTTTCTAAGTACTTGTCTGGTGGCTGAGAGATTGATTTGAAATGAATAATTTTAAGGTGCCTCCTGTTTAGTCAAGACATTCATGTTCATGCCACATATGACATTACTTAATTATTACTGTTCTGAAACTAACAGCTACGTTGACATTTCAAGAGACAAATCCCACTGTATAAATGTTTTAGATAAAGTAGCATCTTGTAATTACATTCCACAGTAGCTGAATCATATTGTGTATCTTCAAACATCAAGTTTTGGAAAAGAACATCTATTCTTCTAAAGAATTCAGGGTGTGTCTATTCCAAAGTAACGTTAATACATGAATTGAATGAATGTTTTAAATTTTAATTGGTTCTAGTGGTCTTTTGATCAGCAGTGTGGATAGGAAATGGAAATGCTAAGAATGAAATGTTTGATAGCTTTTTAATGAATATAAACATTTTCCATGTGTTAGCTGAAAGTCATGAAGTCACCTGGCAGTTACACGGAGGGATGGGCTTAGAGGAATATGGGGCAAAAGACCAGCTGGGTGGGCATTGTGGTTCGCATGGTAAAAGGAGCTGGTGGTACTGTGCAGCATACTTCTGGAAGGAAGCTAGAAGCATTTTAAAATATTTCAAAAATCTTAAAAATCAAATAATTAAAGTAAGTATATTTTTAAGAAAGGAGCAACAGCAAAAACCACACACTAAAACAGAAATGCTGGAAGAACTCAATCAGTCAATCATTTATGGAAAGAGAAACCAATTGATATTTCAGGTCGTGACCTTTCCTCAGAAATCAGAACACCACTTCAAAAGAATTAAGATCATTCAATTAAAAAGCTGAGTTAAAATTTGTAAATTGCCCAACCCTGTACAACTTTGCAATTGTGTGCAAATATTACTACACTCCAGAAGAAGCCCAATTTTGGTGCAATAGCAAAGTCACTGGTTAAATGTGTTCTCCAAGTTCTGGGCTTTCCAATAGGAAAATAAGATTTGTTTTGCAGATTTAAGAAATGTCTTAAATGTTGTAATCCAATTACCAATTCTTGTAAAGGTCTCTTTACATCAGAACTCCTGTCATTTTCCTGTAAAGTCCAGTTAAGTACATACTTAAAATGCACACAATTGCAGAAAAGGAGGACTGTAAAGATACAAAGCTTTTTCTTAATTTATCAATTCAAGATTAATACTCATGAAGCTGGGTCCAAATACGCATTATCTATAAAATGTATTTACCAGCAACAACATAGTTAGTACTCTCAATAGGACTAAGATACCAAGGTTTCACCTTTTTACTGTTGTAAGCAATGAAAGTTTCACAATTGTGTCCTTTTGTAGCTTGAGTGACTAGATGCTTCTATCTGGAATATGACTGAGCTCCAGGTAAATAACATTGTGTATAGGTTGTGAAAGAAATAATCTTGACGGTCAATATAATTTTGCTTATTCGTATATCTTGCAATCATAACAAGAAACAGAAAATGTCCTCCCCTGCTATTTGCTCCATATTAAAATGTCTTTTTTTAAGTAGTTTATGATATTGCGATGGATTGTCTCCTCCTTATTTTATGGTGTTTCCCTCAAGAATGGAAAATGCACTTAGTTCACTGTATATGGGCCTAGAAGATGCTCTCTGGATCTTCTTTATTGTAATAGTTATTTTTTAATGTTTTCTTTTAATGTTATGGCAGTGTTATGGGTTTACTCAAACCATTATCCATCGAAAGTTAATTTGAGATTTGCAGTTGTAAGATTCACGGTACAGCTTTGATGTGTTTTCTTGTGCGATATTCCACTGAACATGACATTCCCTGCGATGTGTATCAAATTCTTGCAGTTCTCAGCATGTTCTCGGTATGTCATACACCAGGCAGAGTCTTTGGGGGTGCTCTTAAAGAGATATACTGCAGATTATCAATTCCAGCTTCAGGGGTGTGTTGCTACTGAATGAATAGATACTTCAGTATTGGGAGGTGGATGGAAAGTTCTCCCATGTAGTCCTCCTGTGAGCTGAAGGAGCTTGGAAGCTAGGAGTGACCATGTGCAAAACAATCAAAGTACTTGCATGAGATCATATTTGAGGCTGTAGAAGTTCAGAGCTCTCAGCAAAGCCAGAGAATCCCATTGGTGTTTTGGCCCTCTAAAAAGCATAACATCAAGGGATACAGAGTTAGTAAAATCAGGTTGTACTGTGAATAAATAAGAATTGTCGGATTTCACATTTATGCTGTTGAAAAGATTACCGTGGACAAGAGTTGCATTGCTGATGATGTTGTTCTTAAAGAATGAAAATCTCACTGAAAAATCAGGGGTTAAATTTCCCCAAATGTGTACAAAGTTGCTCCATTCTGTGTTAAGCTGATTTGTATTTGGAGCTCTGTGAGTAATTATGAGAACTGCTTGCATTGAATATAATTTTCAATATAAAATATATGCTTGATTTTAAAGTCTTATCTTTAGGTTGAGCAATGTTAAGAAACAGCATAGCAGTGATTGGATTAATTATACAGGGAGAAAAATTTAGCCCATGTTGTTAGTTACGATTGTTATTCACAGCAGAACATGAACTCTCGTATGGCAGGATGCACTCTAACATATTATCTAGTTCCATTCTGAACTAAGACAGACCAAATCATTCCCCTACGTAGTTTAATCTTGATCAGACTTTAATTCAGTTTGTATGCAAATTGCAAGGCTCTTTTCATATTGGCCTTTTTACCATGATGTAAAATGACCCTGACAAGGGTTTGTAATTGGATTACAGCATCAAAGACACTCCTTAACTCTGCAGAACATGCACTATTTGCCCATTTGCAGACCCCAGCAAATGTGGTCTTTAGGAAAATCATGACCCATAGATTGAGCAATTACTTTTGTAAACTCTATCTGTGAGGTATGAGTAATTGTAGAATGTTTAGCATGATTCAGACTTGTGATAAGAAGAGAGTTAAATAATTGCCCTGTGTGACTTGTGATTGTTAACCTCCGAGGTCAACTAGTTTGAACATAGATTTAATGAAATCCTGGAGCTAGGATTTATGATACTGCCAGTGAATGTTAAATTGGACAATTTACATAAGGAGGACATTAACCTTCTGAGATCTAAATAGCATTTCAGAACCTAGCCGCTAGGGACAAAATAACACATACCATTATTTCTGATTAGCCTAGCTACCCTGCCTCAAGCCCTTATGATGACCAATTGGTGCACTAAGTTTAGTGGCATAATTAAATAAATGTACTTGTAGCAAGTAAATTACTATCAGTGTATGTACTATATCATTAAATTCCTGAGGACTCAAAGATATGAATAATTTAAAAACACATGACTAATTTACCAAGATTAAGCAACTCTGTGATGCCTCTATGCAGATCTGACCTATAAAATACCATTTTATGAACTTGCAAGTCCTGTATGTGTGTGAAAAGTATTGATTTATAGGAGAATGAATTTCTTTTGTTCCTCTGTGAAAATAGCAGGACAGTAAAATAGGATGTCCCATAACACGCGTGGATACTGGTTTGGATTCCTCAATTGAAACGTTATGTTTTCCTCATTAATTGTATAGAAGGAAACACACCGAAGATTAGTCAAGGCCAGCTATGAAATATTATAACTCTTATTTTCACAGGTCAGCCACATAAATGGAAATATAAATCACATCACCTGTCGTTCTCTTTCTCCATTCACTCGCATTCTGACCTCACATTCTTTATCCTCCTACATCATTCCAAGGATGCTCTACACGAGCACAAGGAACAGATTCTCACCTTTCCATTTGGAATTTTACAGCCTTATGGATTCCGTACTGTTCAAAAATCTCAAATTTTTGGGCTTGCTACCACTGATAAGAAATCTGTTGAACTCTCTGAAACAGTCCTTTGTTTCTTTGCTTGCCTCCGAAATGTCTCCTTCTGCTTTTGTCATTAAATCCATCTTGATTTCATCTTATTAAAGGCCTTCACTTTAGTTGGTTTTCCTAATCAGGCAGTCAGGATGTATGACCGCTCCTTCCATTCCGTCATCTTCAACACGAGTGCCCCCCAGGGCTCTGCTCACACACGGGGTCTGCAAATGGGCAAACGTGGAAGTACAGTAATCGCATTGTCAAGTTTTCCGATGACATGACATTGGCGGGGGCTCATTTCTCACAATGACGAGATGGCCTACAAAGAGAAGTTGGGAAGAACTCGAGGCCTCAATATCAACAAAACAAAGATGTTTCAGGAGAATTCGTACCACTCACACCCCTCTTTACTTCAGCTGCACAGCAGTGGAAACTGCGAGCAGTTTCAATCTCTTGGGAGTGTACATCACACACAACCGCTCACAGTATCAAAACATGTTCTACACAATGAGGAAAGCTCACCAATGCCTCTAGTTTGTGAGGAGGCTGAAGCAAACTGGACTGTGCACATCTATGCTCATATCATTCTATGTATGGGCAGTAGAGAGTATTCTAACACACTGCATCACTGCAAGATATGGAAGCTGCTCTGCAGTTGACGGGAATAGTCTACACCAGGTTGGCAAAACTATCATCAAGGGCTTTAATACAGAAAGGTGCTGAAAAGGGCCAGCAATGTCATGAAGAAATCCACCCACCCTGGCCATGGACTGTTTGTCCTACTCCCATCAGTGGATGCTTTGTAGGAGTTTACATGGCTTCCGCGCCTGGACCATCAGACTCAAAACCAGTTACTTTCCCCAAGCAGTAAAGTTGAACAACACTAACTGTGCTGCATTGGATACAATTATTTTATTCTCCTTTACACTTGTGGCTGGAAATGACATTAGACAGTCTTGAATCTTGTTTCTTCCCGTCATTCGGCTTTCGTGTTTACTTGCTGTGCTGCTTGAATAAGAAATTACCAGAAAAAGAATCAGTAAACAATTTTGAAAGTAAGCAATCTCAACTAAACAGCAGTACCTTGCACAAAAATATCAAGGTCATAACACGTGCGGCACTCAGTCATTAAAAGTACCCTCAAAGTCATATACACTACACCCTTATCTCCATTTTCCTGGGTATATATATTTGTTTTATCTGTAACCTTTTCCTATTCTGTTAGAAGGTCTTTAACTTGAAACATTAACCATACCTCGCTCCACTGATATTGTCTGGCTTGTTGGATATTTCTTATATTTTCTATTTGTTATCAGGCTTCTGCGGTACTTTGGTTTCAGATTATGTAACCAGCCTCCAAGTGTTTTAGTTACAACAAAAGTTCATGCATGACTATTATTTTCCATGTCGGCTGTAATACTCATCAATGCAAATCCTATTTGCCCACATTAGGCCTGTATCCAAATACCTGCCAAATGTACTTTAAAAGTTGTAATTTTATCTGCTCAACTGATAGCAGATCAGTTGAATATTCACCAATGAATTTTGCTTCAGATCTCCACTTCTCTCCTTAAACTGGTGCCCTCAACTTACAGACTCCCCTGCCCTAAGTAAAAGACTGATTGTCTATTTCAATAAATGTACTTCATAACTTTGTAAATATCTATAATGTCACCCTACAGTCTTCTATATTCCTATAAATATAAACTCAGGTAATTTAATCTTATAGCTACAGCCCTCCATTCCTTGTGAATGTGTTCTAGTATTCCAATGCAGCGAACTATCCGTGATCTTATAGAAAGCCTTGCTAAAGTCATGTAGAAAATGTATACCATATTTCCCTCATCAATTCTCCTGATCACCTTTTCAACAAAACTCTTTCAGTTTTGCAAGACATGATTTCCCATGCCCAAAGCTATGCTGACCAGTCCTTGCCTTTCCAAGTGCAAATGAATCCTGCTTGTCAGAAACACTTCCAATAATTTCCCACCACAGAGTTAAGACTCACCAGTCTGCAGTACCTCCACTCCCTTTCTTAAATAAAAACACAACATTAGGCACCCTCCAGTCTTCTGCTATTTCACCTGTGGCTAATGAAGTTACAATAATTTCTGCCAGGGCCTCAGTAACCTCCTCCCTGGTTCCCATAACATCCTAGGATACACTTGGTCAGGGGAATTTATCCAAATCTATGCATTGCAAGACCTCTGATGCCTCTTCTTTTGTAATGTTGATACTTTCAGCATTACCACTGTTCCTTCCCCTGAATTCACTACCAGCACCTCCACAATGAGGATGAGAATCGTTCATTTATACCTCTCTCATTTCCATGGCTCCACACATAGATTACCACACAAACTCTTAAGGATACCTACTCACTTCCTTGGCTACTATTTTACTCTTAATATACTAACGGAATCTTTTTAGGTTTTTGATCCAATTCACCATTTGCCTCAGATAACTTCCACCTTAGCCTTGTGGACCAGATAGACATGCAGAATCTTGTCTAAAGCATAAAGAATCTTATATAATGCATATATAGACATTTACTGCTCTGCCTTTTTTTTAACAGATTTGGTTACCTCCTCAAAAAATCCAGTCACACTTGTGAGACATGATCTTCCCTGTATAAATCCACCTTCAGAATCTTCTCCAACAACTTCTGATTCTTATCAGCCTTTAGCTCCAGATTTACTTCTACTGCACTTCTTGGACAAGGCAACAAGATTAGATATCCTCCAGTCTTCTGGTACTTCACCTGTAGTAATTGAAGTTGCAATGTATTTACCATAGCTCCATTGATCTTCTCCCTTGCATTTCTTGACAGACTCTTCACAAACTCTTCCCCTGGGAAAGTCTAGAATAAGAACTTGTAAAACTTCCACTATTTGTGAAAACCATCTTTCAGTTTCAACACACTGGGCTCATAGATACGGCTAATGCACTTACCTGCTCTCCAGTACACTTCACAATGTGTGCTCTACATTGACTGTTAGACTCAAAGGGGAACAATAAGAGCCTCAGTAACAATGGCACCTTGCTCCTCAGAAACCTTTAGCTGTATGTGAGAGAGGGGATCATCAGAGATTATTCATAGTCTTATGTCACAAGTTGGCAGGCCATTACTAACCAAAAAGAACACTGATAGTCTGTTGAAGCCGATAGTCTACCTGTGGATATGAAAGTGGTCACTACACTGTACTCCGAGTCTCAGTAATACATCAGGTGGTGGATGGACATCTTGCTTTGAGGAGCTGGTAACTGCTTCATCTTCGCCACTGAGTCAACTAGTCAGAGTGAGTTACGAAGTAGTACAGCTGAGAAACAGGTCCTTTGGTCCATCTAGTCCATGCTGACCTGGTCTTCTGCCCAGCCATGTCTTCCTGTACCTGGACCCTAGCCCTCCATATCCTCCTCATCCACACCGCTGTCCAAACTTCTCTTAAATGCTACAGTTGAACCACATCCGCCAGCAGCTTGTTCCAAGTTCCACTACCCTCTGAGTGAAGAAGATCCCCTTCAGATTCCCCTTAAATATTTACCTTTCACCCTAATCCTATAACCTCAATTTCTAGTCTCACATCTACTCCCTAGTCTGCAGTGAGTGCCCAGGGTTGTGGTTCTCAAGACAATCACCCAAGAATACTCGTTAATCATAGGGACTTGTGCTCCAGGTGTGCTACATAACCATAAGAAGACTGTTGCCCATATGCCCATGAGGTTCTTTGTCAGCTACCTTGTGTCATCTGCAAAATGGCAACCCTTCACTACCAACACCCCCCCCCCCCCACCACCACCGCCACCTCAGTGACCTATTTATGTCTCTCAGCAGTCTTAAGGTCTAGCTATTTGATGACCAAGGCAACCCAAAGGAAAGGTTATCAATGGTTCTGGTGAGACCCAGCGTTGTTTAAGAAAAGTCATCTACTTAAGGAAATGGCTCAGCACAAGCATTCATAAATTTTGCTTTTGGTGTTTGGACCCATCCAAACATTACTTTTCAGTATATAGCTGGCACCACAACAGTAATAGCCATGGCCTTTTGCGCTCTACTGCCTTGTCTCTAGCAGGAGTTAGAGGCATGAGACAAGGCATGACAGCCTCTTTGGGCAAGGACCAGAAGGAAGACGATAGTGAATGAAGAATGTGAAGATGAAGATAGTGCAAACAGAAGAGCCAGAATACACTGTTGTCTCAGAGGGTCTGATGTCCTCATCAAAGCATGTTGAGTTAGCCTTCAGGAATTTACATGACTGACTCCACAACTTCCTTCCTCCACCAACCCTAATTAGTCATACAAAATGTCCCCCTTGACCAAACCGTCCACACATTTCTCAGAGTTGGTTCTTGTACCATTCAGAGTAGTAAAAGATCGTTTACAAAGTTCAAAGTAAATTTATTATCAAAGTACGTATACCACATAGAACTCTGAGATTCAATTTCTTGCAGACACCCACAGGAAAATATAAAAAAATACAATAGACTCCATGAAAATCCTTTTATGACAAAGGCTGAAAGTGAGTGTATAGGCTGTGTTATCAGTTCAGCTCTGAGGTTGGCGAAGCCACCCATGCCAGTCCAGGAAATCGGTGGCTGCAGGGCGACAAGCACTCATGAACCTGGCAGTGTGGGACCCGAGACTGCCGGTGGCAATGGGTCCCACGCAAGCAGACAGGGAAATGTCAGGCTGGGGGTCCTGGCTGGCATGCAGAAGCAGGGCTCAACACTAGTGGGACACCGATGGCCAAGGATGGACTACCTAGAACCATTAAAGGTGTGCAAGAAATAGTACTCACACTTAATGTGCAGCAGGTCGCATCCAAACATAGGATTGTAAAAACAGTTGGAGCATCACAAATTATACATAAGCTGGAGTGAGTGATGAAGACTGGGTGAGCAGTGGAAAGTTTGTCTCAGACTATGAGAGGGAGGAAAGAGGACAGTTAATATTCAAATTGGCAGGTGGCAAGTCTTATTACTATGATAGAGTACTCTTCAAATGAGCCTCTATTTAACAGACTTTTCACCATGCCGTTTATCCATCATGTCTCTCAAACTCCATTCTAGTTATGACATTATGTGGGTGGCTGTTGTGAAAAGATGGAGACCTCACTAGAATCCATAAATTATTTCCTTGTTCCATACTCTTAGTTCTTGCCACCTCGTTCTGATCTGCCACTTTGTCAGTTGACTCTCCTCAATAATTTGATTACTGGCCAAGGCCACTGTGTGGTCAACAGAAATGTGAGCTACACTTTGACCTGCAGAATGCCTTAGCTTGGCTTAAAATACATGCAAACACTACATAATAAGTGAAGACACCAAGCAAAATATCCCAGCAACCTTTGGGCAGCCTTGCCACAAAGGCTGCCCATTGTCTCCTCTTTCTCAATTATGCAGTCTAATCCAGAATACATAAATTTTATTCCAAAATTGGACTTCTAAATTATGGATCTGAAATTCACTCCTGCATTTCATCATGAAATCAGCCAAGCCTAATTGACTGGGAAACCCAGAACTGAAATGTTAATACTGTGGTTGTGTTAAACACACTTTCAGAATGAACTGAGGAATACTTTGGACCTGTCACCTGCTTCATCCTCTGCTCCAGCACATCAAAGAGTTGGAATTAAGTTCAGAACTGGAATCAGGTTTAATATCACTGGCATATGTCACGAAATTCATTGTCATGTGGCAACAGTATATTGCAACAAACATCAATAAGAAGAACAGTGAATTACAGTAAGTATACATACATAGTAGTTAAAATAAATAAGTTGAGAAAAAATAGTAATGAGGTAGTGTTCATCAGAAATCTGATGGCAAAGGGGAACAAGCTATTCCTGAATTGTTGAGTGTGTGCCTCCAGGCTCCTGTATCTCCTCCTTGATGGTAACAAGAAGAAGTGGGCACGTCCTATGTGACGGGTGTCCTTAATGACAGATGCTGCTTGAAGATGTCCTGGATGCCATGGAGGCTAGTGCCATGATGGAGCTGACTGAGTTCACAACTTTCTGCAGCTTCTTTTGATCCACACACTCATTCTCCAAAATTACCTTCTTTTACATTTGTAACACCTTTTATGATTTCGTTTCTGTTCACCTTCAGGAGAAAAATGAGTGCTACGGAGTCTAATGTTAGCGTCACGGGTTTATTGATTACATTATTCCAAGGAAAGTTAAGCATAATTTACTTTGCTCAGTAAAGTGACTTAATATCAAACTAAGAGCAACCCTATTATTCCATCCTCTCATTTTTGACACATGGATGTGAGTTTTTCATGTCAACGTTAGTCATCTTTAGTAATTCTGTTTGCCAATACAAACACCATTTGTGCTTTGCTGTAAGTAATTTAGTGATAAAGGCCTACATCCACTCAGGAACCAGATGAAGAAAGACGAGATATTTCTGGTAGGACACCTATAATTAATAGAGCAGATGCATATGCATTTACTCCCCCTGTTTGAATTGTCAATCTAAAGCTCCAATTTATAATGATATTGCAGGCAGAAATTTCCTGATTTTCCTACTTACACTGGTGCTCAGGTTGATAAACTGACCCCTCACACTTCAATGCACTGGACCACTCAGTCCTCTATGAACATTTTCTTAATTTAGGCAAATTCGTCACAAGCAAGGACAGAATGATATTGCTGAAAGGATGGAGAGTTGAAGTTTTTCTTTGAGGAATAAGCATAGATCTCTGCCCATCTGTTACTATGGACTGTTGGGACTTATGGTCACTTGATTCATAGTATTTGACATGCCAGGAGGCTCCATCCTTAAAAGTCTACATCACCAAAATGCCAAAATTACTTTGAAGGATTTTCAACAATGACAATCAGAAGAAATAGTATGTTCTCTCAATTAGAAACAATTAATTAAAATCCCTAACTGCTAAATTAAGTTTGAAAATACATTACTTTTCTCCTTTATCTTTCTCCAAAGCTGTAAGATCAAAAACGCTCAGTTTCAGACACCTTCTATGGTTATGGTAACTGCAGTATGGCTTTCACAAGCCATTAGCTTACATAGTCTCACATTTTATTTTCCTCTTTACCTTTGTTTTATTACATATTATGAACCAGACATGGGTACGCCATGGTCTTCAGATTTTTCCTCAGACAATACGGTTCTGTTGTTACAATGTTGCAGGAATTCCACTTCCATATATTACAGGATATGAATTATGAAGCATAGTAATTGTTGTTTAGTTGATTGAGAGATGTAACTCGAAGCAACTGTTTTCACAGGTTCCTATTACTTTTCAAACACGTCTTCAGTGTCAAAGCTAGCAATGTGAGTTTTTGGTGAGGCAGTGATCAATCTTCATGTCAAAAGAACAACGTTAAAGACAGAGAGCCACTGTTAGCTGTAATTTTGCTCACTACACACCATCTGGCACCACATGTCAGAAGATAAATAAAGCTGCAAGGCCGAGTCTTATATTACACTTTGATCAAACGCGTTAGTCTCAGGCTGCGTAAACAGATGTAAAAACACAGTTTCACTCAGTTGCTGTAACATCAAACAATTAATGGCATAACAATGGTTGGATTGCACTGGCTGCTGGTGAATCTAATTGGAATGGCTGGTGTTCAATTGTTGGAACTATTTGTTCAGACTTCAGTAATCGAGATGCGAAACAAGGAAGTGCTAGACCCATTGTCAGATTTACAAGGTCAAAGGTGCCAACTTGCTGTGTTGCTGGCCTTCATGGAAGCTGTCGGTGGAACCTCATCTTGCCCTTCAGGTTCACAGCCATATTAGATGGCAAAGAATTTGAAGGCAATTGGAAGATTAGTTACTTTTTAAAAATTGTTTTGCCTTACCTTAATGTTTTCCTTTATTTATCCATGTTTTAATGTTTTTACTTATTAATTCTTATTCACTCTTCACTATATCCCTCACATCTACCCCAGTGAGGCATTGGGAGGACTATTGTCAGCATTTCCTAGCAGAGATGCCAGGGCAGCAGGGTCGAGCTAAAATGCAAAAGAAACACTATCTTGAAAAAGCTTCATCTTTACTGTTAAACAGGCTGTTATCTCAGTAGGAAGCAACTTAGAAAATTCTAAACCACCTGCCTTTATTTAGAGTGTCTTCTTTGACAGCGCACAACATTTTAGTGATTGCCTTGGGCAAATTAGTTTCAGTGATAGCAGCACTTGTGGATTGTCAAATGTTAATATGAGTTGCCCCTAGACCCTGATGCTTATTCGTCTTCACCTGATTAAATAATGCTTTCTGATGTGTTGCTGCATGTTGCTGAATTAAAGAGGCTTTCAGACAGTTCTGTCAAGAGTTTACTGAAATGTATCCCTCATTAGCTAGGTGAACTGTCAACATGCATGATTTAAGCCTATTGAGATATCACTCGATACATCTAAATGGAAAATGAGGGAGTGTATTTCAAATACTCAGCAAGAACATGCTCAATGTGCTGGAGCCAGAGAGGACTGCATTCTGCTTGAAGGAAAGCAAGAAGATCTTGCTTGAACTTAATGGTAGGCTCAGAGTAATAACTTTAAATGCATGCCTCATCTCTTCTGATGGATCTTAATCCTACCACAATAGAAAAATCTCTACAATTTTTAGTCAGTAGTCTATTACTCACCAAATTGTATCTCCCAAGTCTCACCTTAGGAGCTTCATTAAGGTCTATAACGAGTATGTGCCATCTGGCCTGTGGTTGTGTTAACATCTTGATATGTCAATTAATTTTTTTGTCACATTACAAAATTAAACTGACTTTGAAATAAAGCTATTTGAATCAAAAGTGCTAAGCAATTTTTCAAAAAAGATTTAGACAAAATGATCTAAGTTACCGTAACAGAAAACTAGCTTTTAATTGGATAGGTCAAAGCTTGGGTTTGCTTCAGGGTTCTTCATAAATCTAACCGAGGACAGCAGGAAATGCAATTCAGAGCTCAGTTTCTGTCACCACTGATATTGTTTTACATTTTCTCTGTTTGGTTAGCTACAAACTAATGGATATTCATTTTCTCCAATTCCCTTTTACTTTCTTACTGTTTAATTCTCTTTATCTTCCATTATTTTAGTTATTTCTCTGCCTGTTAATTCCTAAGTCTTTGCTTATTTTTTTCTTTTCTAATTTGCTTTCCTGTTTTGTATATTCCATAACATACAATGTAAAACATCTGAAAACTCAGTGAGGCCTTAAACAGTGAAACTTCAGTATGGGTTCTACATTGGCGAACCCATGGAACTGCAAACTTAGCATTTGCGGAACTGGGCCAATGTCATTGGATATTCTGAGGTCAGCTTCATTGGCTATTCATAGCAAGTATCTGGCCTAGATTGGGTCTGCCTGCAGCAGTTTGCTATCAGTGAAGGGCAGGAAACAGCAATTAAAGGCTGCCACTTTTAGTTAAAGGGGAGCTTCATCATTGCTGTGCAGAAGAGCAATGGCGTCTACAAAAAGAGGCTAAGTACCTCAATTTTCTTAGGATTATAAATTGGCCATAGGAGACATTTGACTATGGTCTAGTCAATCATTTTGATAATCTTTGCCATTGTCTACAAAAGCAATTCAATGGAAATTGTTTCTGGCTCCACATCTCCACACTAGTTTTGCTCTTATTTATGACTTAATATCTTTCCCTCTCCCTGCTCCACGCTTATTAGAGTAGGCAATCATCTTGAAGACAATAATATGCCTGTACTTCAAGATGTCTCCTGATCTGTCCAACACATCTTAAACATCATTTTAAGATGCACAAAGAAAGCAAATAATCTGCATGTTAAATCTACAAAATAACAAGGTGTTAGGAGGGATAGCTGAAGAAAGTAGCTTCAGTTTGAAAAACTTATCTTGCAATGCTTTTTGTTTGCAATTCTAACATTAATCTCCACATTGGTATTATGTTGTATGCTTCAGTTTTGTAAGATACAAACAACATTAATATTAATAAAAATAAAGTCTTTAGTGTTTATGAAGAACTTGTCTTTGCTCTGTGGATGGAAAGATCCTCAGGAATGATGAAACAAGTCTGTAGCGGTGGGTAGACACAGAGCATGAAAATGGGAAATAATGTTCCCCGTAAATATCAGTTGTTTGCAAAGCAGAATGTATTTATACAAACAGTCTCCATATTGTCCGATGATCTTTAGACAGGGGATACTCAAATACTGTCAAAATCATACAGAAATTTTTGTGGCCTAATTTTTTCATTGTGAAGCTCATTGAAGAGAAGAGTCCTTAAGGGGAAATGTTACCTGACAAATTCATTGATATTCTTTAAGGAAATAGCAGACAGGATAGACAAAGGAGAGTCAGTGGATGGTTTTACTTGAAATGTCAGAGGCCTTTGATAAGGTGCCTCTCATGAGGCTGCTAAACAAGATAACAGCCATGGTATTGCAGGAAAGATACTAACATGGATAGAAGACTGGCTGGCTGGCAGGAGGCAAAGAGTGGGAATAAAGGGGACCTTTTCTTGTTGGCTACCAGTGATTAGTGGTATTTCACAAGGGTCAGTGTTGGGACAACTTCTTTTTGCATTATATGTTAATGATTTGGATTGATGGAATTGATGGTTTTGTGGCTAAGTTTGTGGATGATATGATAGGGGAAAGGGCAGCAAATGTTGAGGAAGCAGGGAGTTTGCAGAAGAACTTAGACAGATTCGGAGAATGGGCAATGAAGTGGCAGATGGAATACAGTGTCGGGAAGTATATGGTCATGCACGATATAGAAGAAATAAAATGGTAGGCTATTTTCTAAATGGAGAGAAAATTCAAAAATCTGAATTGCAGAGGGATTTGGGAGTCCTCGTGCCAGATTTCCTAAAGATTAACTGGCAGATTGAGTCAGTGGTAAGGAAGGCAAACGCAATGTTAGCATTCATTTTAAAAGGACTAGAAGGCAGTGACCAGTTGGAGTACAGTGAGCAATTTTTGGCCCCTTATCTAAGAAAAGTTGTGCTGGCATTGGAGAGAGTCCAGAAAAGGTTCATGAGAGTGATTTCAGGAATGAAAGGGTTTTTGTAGGGTAAACGTTTAATGGCGCAGGGCCAGTACTCACTGGAATTTAGAAGAATTGGGGGGAGGGGGGAGATCATTGAAACCTATCAAATATTGAATGGCCCAGATAGAGCGGATTGCATAGGATGTTTCCTATCGTGAGGGAGTCTTGGACTACAGGGCACAGCCTCAGAATAGAGGGATGTCCATTTAGAACAATGATGAGGAGGAATTTCTTTAGCCAGTGCGTAGTGAATCTGTGGAATTCATTGCAACAGACAGTTGTGGAGGTCGAGTCACAGGGTATATTTAAAGCGGAGATTGATAGGTTCTTGAATAGTTGGGACATCAAAGGTTATGGGAAAAAGGCAGAAGAATGGATTTGACAGTGATAATATATTAGCCATGATCAAATGGCGGAGCAGACTCAATGAGCTGAATGTTCTAATTCTGCTCCCATGTCCTATGGTCTTATGGTCTTACATCTGAGTTTTCACTGAGATATAGTGAACGTTCTGTGCATGAAAGGTAACCTTTCTGAAAATTCAGATTAATTGCTGGTTTTCAGAATTCCAGCAATTCCAACTTTCAGCAAAAGGGAATTTCACCCAATTACATGTGGAAATATTAAGCAGCATGATATCATGTTATTCAATAGCACTTCACATAGAATTACAGTGAGCGTACTGCAGTACTTGTCATCCACGTGAGTAGTAACAGGGAATCCTCATGCAGGGTTCCCTGAACGTTAACTTGCAGATTGAGTCGATGGTAAGGAAGGAAAACACAATGTTAGCATTCATTTCGAGATGACGAGAATACAAAAGCAAGGATGCAAGGCTGAGGCTTTATAAGGCATTGGTCATATCACACTTGAAGTATTGTCAGCAGTTTTGGACCCCTTCGCAAAGAAAGAATGTGCTGACATTGGAGAGGGTTCTGAAGAGGTTCATCACAATGATCCAGGGATTGTAAGGGTTAACATACGAAGAGTGTTTAATGGCTCTGGGATTATACTTATTGGAGTTTAGAAGAATGAGGGGGTTTTCATTGAAACCTATTGAATATTGAAAGGCCTAGATACAGTAGACATGGGGAGAATGTTTCCAATAATGGAAGACTCTAAGACCAGAGGACATAGACTCAGAATAGAAGGATGTCCATTTCAAAAATAGATGAGGAGGAATGTCTTTACCCAGAGGGTGGTGAATCTGTAGAATTCACTGCCAACAACACACATGGAGGCCAAGTCATTTGGTAAAGTTAAAATGAAGTTTGATACATTCTTGATTGGACAGGTGTCAAAGCTTATGGGGGGACGGCAGAAGAATGGGGTTGAGAGGGATAATAAATCAGCCATGATGGAATGCAGAACAGACTCACTGAGCCAAATAGATCCAACATTTTATGGTCTTATGGTCTAATAGTCATAGGATTTCTTACAAGCTAAATTAGGTTGGGAAGAACATTGTGTTGATCTTTAAGGTTTTAAATGATCTTTATAGGTTTGGCTGCATTTTTAAATGTTGATTATATTTGTATGGACATGTATTTGCAGTGATATAATGCTTAGATTGTGTAGGTCGTCATTAGGTTTGGAGAAACAATGATTTTAAAATGCGTTATTTAAAAAGGTAATGATTATCTGGTTTCTGAAGTTTACTGAAGTAATTATTTTTCCTCATTGCACTATACTAAGTGTAAAATATTCTGTTTCTATTTGGTTCTTGAGCATACTGATTTAGAAAGTTATCCCTCATACATTTTATGAATTCATCCTTTGCAATCCTGATGTTAATTTGGTCTATACATCTATATGCTGATTACATTTCTCCATCATTATTTTATTACCCATATTATGTGTTTCCCTAATTTCCTAATTTATACTATGACCTACATTACCACCAGTTTAAAAACTTAAAAACAACTTCCACCAATGTTTTGTTCCCTTTGCATTTTCTTAATTTCACTCAAACTAATTCTACCTCTTGAACTTCTGAGTAATGATCTTTCATCATGATTACATTACTATATCCTCCAGCCAGAAGACTTATTTACAATGAAACTGCTGTATGATGATTGAAGCTTCATAATGAAGCTTTCCTGAGTGGAAACCACTGTAATATCCATTAGTCTTGGATGAAATATTTAGATACACAAAAGGTTAAAATGGCAAAAACTATCTTCAACATTGAAGGTTGTTGATTAGCACCAAAACATTAGACACTGCTGCTTATAAAGGAAATTGCTTGACAAAGAAAAACAACATGGCTGAAGATTAGGAAAAAAGATCAGAATATAGGACACAAAGTCCAGGATGTCTATAAGGAAAAACAGAATACAAGGCTAATTAAAACAGTCTGTAAAAACCTCTAAGGATATGCAAAAAGGACAGGCTTTGTGAATAAATGCCCTTAAAAAAACTGGGACGAGAGAATATATCTTGGGGAATAAGCAAACAGCAGAGAAAGTAAACAAATATTTTGGTGGCTGCCTGAATGACACAGAAGCAAATCCTGAGAACAACAGATCCATAGCAAATGAGAAATTGAAAGAAAATTACTTGAATAAAATTAAATATTGGAGAAATTAAAATGGGACTGAAATTAGATAATTCCATGAAACCTGGTTGCCTGTAATGCAAGGTTTTGGGGAAAAAAAAGTGGATACGGAGAAGAAATCACTCGTTGTCATTTTCCAAATCAAGAACGGTTCTATTGATTGGAAGGTAACAAATGCATGCTCGATATTTAGGACGAGAGAGAGAGAGAGAGAACAGGAACTAAAAGGTCATTCAGCCTGTCATAAGTGGTAAGGGAAAAGCTAAAATCTATGAGCAAGGGAACAATTTACTTAGAGAAGAATAAGTAATAGGATCAGGCCAAGTCAGCTTGGATTTAAGAAAAAGAAATCATGCTTGACAGATCTGATAGAGTTTTTATGTTGAAATGAGCAGACTAGATAAGAATGAGCCAATGGATATGGTGTATTTATGCTTTTAGAAAGCCTTACATAAGATGCCTCAGAAGGGGATATTACATAATGGAAAGGCACATGGGGAATATACATGGATTGAAGATTGTTTCATGGATAGAAAATAGAGAGTAGGAATAATAATTGTATTTCCAGATCAGATGGTAGTAAATAGTGAGATGCTGAGGGAATCAATATCAGGCCCTCACATTATGCAGTATATCAGAGATCTGAATGAGGGAACCAAGTATTTTTCATCTAAGCTTTTTGATAATATGAAGCTGGATGGCAATTTGGGTTGTGAGGAAGACACAGTTATAGACTGGATAAGTGAATTTGCAAGGACATGCCAGATGGAATACAACGTGGATAATTTGAGGTCATCCATTGGCAGAAAAATAGAAAGCAGATTACTTTTCAATTGTAACAGAGTGAAAGCTATTGGTTTTCAAAGTTACCTGGACATCCTTGTACACAAATGAAAGCAACAGGTATGTTGGCCTTTATTGGAATAAAATCTGAAACAAGATTAAAAATGTTCTTTAGGACTCTGGTGAGACAACAATTGGACTGTTTTACATAGATCTGGTTTCTCTGCCCAACAAAGGATATTAACAAAGTTTTAGTAGATGGATTCCTGAGATGTGTGGTTGGGAATGTTTGTTCCACAGAAAGAAATTAAACAGTTTACTTCACAAACAGAAAATGCTGTAAAACACTCAATGGGTCATACAGCACCTGTGGGGAAAGACATTTTGGGTCAAGAACCCTTCATCAATGATCATTCCTCTGATAATCCTTAACAGGACAGTGGAGATTTGCTCACTGATTATGTTCAAGGCAGAGACAGACAGAGTTTTGGATATTAAAGGACCTGGAGTAATTGGAAGAAAAAGGTACTGAGGTAAAAAATCAGCCACAATTTTATTGAATGGTAAAATAGACACAAGCTGCTGACTGGCCTGCTCCATCTTATGTTCCTGTACCGGTGTTCTGTAACAGGTATTGTACCATTATCCAAAGTCACTCAGCAGCAAGGTCTACTGGTAATGATGATTGGAGAAGTTTAAAAAAGGGAAAACAATCAAAGCCTTGTCTTGAGGAACAGCATTTGTACCTGAAGAACTCTGCTACCTCCATAGGTTTAAGAAATATGGCAGAAAACTGAATCCTGTGGTTCAATCTTCCCACTGCAATCCTTGCAGCTCAGACCAATGGAAAATAGAAAGATCTCAAACAATAAAACATCTTCTCAGGTGCACCACAAGGTCGCATGCTTAGCCCCCTGCTCTACTAGCTTTACACGTATGACTGTGTGGATAAGCATAGCTCCAATGCCATATTCAAGTTTGCGAATGACGCCACTGTTCTCGGCTGAATCAAAGGTTGTAATGAATCAGAATATAGGAGGGAGAATGAAAACCGGGCTGAGTGGTGCCACAAAAAACATCCTCTTACTCAATGTCAGCAAGACCAAGGTGTTGATTATTGACTTCAGGAGGAAGAAACTGGAGGTCTATAAGCCAGCCCTTATCAGAGGACCAGAGGTGCAGAGGATCAGCATCTTTAAATTCCTCAGTGTTATTGTTTTGGAGGACATGTCCTGGACCCAGCACTTAAGTACAATTACGAAGAAAGCACAGCAGCTCCTCTACTTTCTTCAACGTTTACGAAGATTTGGCATGTCATTTATAACTTTGACAAACTTCAATAGATGTGTGGTATAGAGTATATTGACAGGCTGTATCACAGTCTGGTATAGAAACACCAATGCCCTTGAACAGAAAATCCCACAAAAAGTAGTGGATATGGCCCGGTCCATCACAGGTAAAGCCCTCCCCACCATTGGGCACATCTACATGGAGCATTGTCACAGGAAAGCAGTGTCATTAGGGACACCAACCACCCAGATCATGCTTTCTTCTTGCTGCTGCCATTAGCAAGGAGCCTCAGGACTCACGCCGCCAGGTTCAGGAACAGCTGGTACCCTCATCAGGCTCCTGAACAGGAAGGAATAACCACACAACTTCACTTGCCCTATCACTAAACTGTTCCCACAACCTATGGACTCATTTTCAAGGACTTTTCATCTCATGTTCTCAATATTTATTGCTTATTTCTTCTTATTATTGTTATTACTTTTTTTTTCTTTTTGTATTTTCACAGTTTGTTGTCCTTTGGACACTGGTTGTTGACCATGTTGGCATGGTCTTTTCATTGATTCTATTATGGTCGTTGGATTTATTGAGTATGTTCATCTTGGCAAGGGAACTTCAATGTTCACATTGTATTTTTGGTGATGATTTCTTAGTACCAGCCATGCTACTCAGGCTATTCAGCAAGGTGTTTTACGGTAGCAGGAATGAGGGGATGAAGCAGCCAGAGCAAATATCAACATGGAGCTAAATCCTTATTCCATATTGACAGATTTGAATTATTAATCAATCAAGGATTTTAAAACTGGAAACAAATGACCATTCCAAGCGTACTCAAGAAAACAACTCCAGGCAAGGGACTGTTTGTAAAACATGGATTTATTTCTTTTAAAGCAATGACCCCCCACCTCCTTAGCACTACGTTTTGATCTAATAACCACAAAGTACACTGCAGATGTTGTGGTCAAATCAACAAATGCAAACAAGCTGGATGAACTCAGCAGGTCGGGCAGCATCCGTTGAAATGAGCAGTCAAAGGATTCTGATCTGTTGTCTGTGCATGTGCTGTTGTCTATGCATGCACATTTTCCTCTCTCTCTCTCTCGTTGCAATATGAATACACCACTTAAAGCCATCTCCTGTGTGTGTGCTTTTATGTAATATATATGTAGTTGTGCACAAGAAAGCAGTCATGGATGTTAACAAAGAAAAGTGGAAGTAACAGTGAAAGATTCACTGAATTTAAAGTGAAAATAACATGCTGATGGCTTCAGTTGGGAAAGATGGCGAAGTTGATAGTGCTAATGAAGGTTGTGAGTCATATATTAAGAAGGTTGAACTGTATTGTAATGCAAACAATGTGGAGGAGCAAAAGAAAACTCCACTTCTTAGTTTAATGGGCCCAAGAATGTACAGTCTCTTATGAAACCTAGTCATTAACTCCTGCAAAGACAGCAAGCAAAACATTTGATGAAATTGTTATAAATTCACAAAATCATTGAACCCTAAACCGCTGGTAATAGCTAAGAGATTTAGATTTTACAATAGGAACCAGTCAAAAGATGAAAGCCTTTCTGAATCCAAACTTTCCCTGTACTGTGACTTTAGAGATGGACTTTCTGATGATTTAAGGGGCAGGCTTGCATGTGATATGCATAGTCAAAGCACTCAAGAGAGGCGACTGTCCAAAAGAAACTTAACCCCAGAACAGGCATTGAGCATTGCAATATTGTTAGAGACTGCAGCAAAGGATGAAGCAGAACTAAAGAAAAGGGGGTTAGAATGTGAAATGCACAAAATGTCCCTGAATGGTGCAAAAAGCCAAAAATGTTATTGATGTGGCAAATCCTCCCATGATGAAAATGACCATTGATTCAAAGTAAAAGTCTGCAAAAAGTGTCACAGACAAGGTCACAGAGAGAGACTGTGCAAGGTAGACAAAAAACACAACCCAGTAAAACATCTCAAAGACAAAACTAAGCAATGCATAAAGTTACTGAATGTAAAATAGAATCAGACAACATAGTGTCTAACAAAAGTGAAACATCATGCTTATAACTGCATAGTATAACTGAGGCTAAACACAACAGTTAGAGCTTTATGTATTGAAAAGAGGAGGGTCAGCTCTTTACAGACGTGAATGGTTAAGAAAAATCCAACTGGACTGGCACTCAATAAAAGCTCTCAGTGTGGCATCAACAGGCAACTGCAGCCCAAACGGTAGGACTAACCAAAGGCTGTCACCGCTGCTTAATGTTAATGAGAAGGGAATGGATAAACCCATCAAAGACTTGGCTGATTGCTGTTCCAGATGCCAAAATGTTCAAAATGCACTCCACAGCATCGTTACACCCATGGGAGTGGCCATCACCACCATGGCAAAGAGTACATATTAACTTTGCTGGGCGATTCATGGAGTCCATGCTTCTGATTGGTGTGGATGCTCATTCAGTGACTGGAGGTTATACCAATGAAATTAACCACCTCAGCAAAGACTATCTCTGCTTTGAGACTTTATCTTCACCAGCAGCACCTTACCGGAACAAATTATGAGTAACAACAGACCACAATAATTATCAGAAGAATTGTCCATGAAGGTTTTCAGTCATCCAGGTCATTGTATATACAACAGCAGTAAAGCAAGGTAACTGGACTTGCTGTGTTGTCTAGAAGACATTTTGGCATTCATCTGAGAGGCTTCTTCAGTTCTGATCCATGGCAGGTAGTTTTCTGGCTTATAAACTCTGTGAGTTGCTTATAGGGATAGCAATCACATGAGAGTCGTTAAGACTCATAGAGGCAATGAGAGGGTCGTTAGTCATTTTGCATGAATGGAGGTGTGAACTGTTGTGGAGACACTGGTGTAGAGATATTAGGAAGTCATTGTAAGTAGCTGATAGATGGTGTTGTACCCCACCCCCTCTGTAAAGGGATGTGTTTTCCAGTTTGACAAAGATGGCTTCTTCAGAAGAATTCAGACTGTTCATGAATGAAAATGGAATCAGACATTTCAAGTCAGCTCTTCACCATCCAGCAATGAATAGGTTAGCTGAAAGATTTATCCAGACATTCAAGAAATCTATTAAAGCGATGGACAAGGAAGATATTCCTCTACAGCACAAGGCGGACAACTTTCTTTTTGTGTATCGGAAATCTGTTCATCTGATGACAAATCAAACACCTGCAATGCTGTTCATGAACAGGAATCTGAGATCTTGTATAGACCTCCTGAAACCAGATCTACGGAGGGAAGTGCAGAATAAACAGTTCACCAGTTGCCAATTGAAGCAGCAAGGAACTTCCAGATTGGACAGGAAGTCCTAGCGCATGATTACTGAGAAGACAAGTGAAGACCTGATAGGATAGCTGCAAGAACTGGACCACTGATGTACACAGTGGATGTTGGAGATCAGACATGGAAACGTCATGTGGACCTGATGCTAACCAGAGAAAACAGCTGAGTCAATTGCATCCAACAAGATAGACACATTACAGTCTCCAGACTTACCTCTCAGTGATGATCATGTCACTGACAGCAACGTGACACTGGAAACTGGGAACGCTGTCTTAGACAGGACACCTACTAAACCTGATGCCACTCCACAGGTGCAGAGGTGCTATCCTGAAAGAAACAGAGCACCACCCAAAAGACTGAACCTTTAGAACTGTGGAGTTAATTATGGACTGTCATTGTGAAAGCATGTTTATTTGGAATATGGGTTTATAAAAGGGGATTGAATGTTTTATACATATACAGTTTTATGTTGCATTAATCTAAAAAGGGAGGAAGTGTAATGTACGGATCTATTTCATTTAAAGCAATGACCCCTCCCCCTCCCCTTAGCATTATATATTGATCTATTGTCTGTATATGCACTGTTGTCTACGCATACATTGTTTTCTCTCTCTCTCACAGCAATGTGAATACACCAGTTTAAGCCATCTCCTGTGTACATGTTTTTATTTAATAAATGTGGTTGTGCATAGACACAACACTGTATATGTTGAGCAAACACGAGGAAATCTGCAGATGCTGGAAATTCAAACAACACATGCAAAATGCTGGTGGATGCAGCAGGCCAGGCAGCATCTATAGGGAGAAGCGCTGTCGACGTTTCGGGCCGAGACCCTTCATCAGGACATATATGTTGTATGTATATGTTGAACCCACTGGAATTACTGATATTAAGGTCATTGCTGGGAAATTTGTGCAGAGACTCAGCATACCTGTGCAATTTACCAACAATTCAGAACATCGCACAAAACACTATTATAGGATGGTTGACATGATCATTGCAATGAGAACTTGATATTTTGTCAGAGGATTAACATTTTCTTGTGTTCATTGATAGACATTCAAAATGCGGCAGGATGTGTCAATGCCTTACCGATAGATATAGTGGTCAAAAATGGACCACAGTAGTTTCCCCCTCTCTAACCTTTCTCAATTCTGGCTCCCCACTTATCTCTTCCCTTCTCCTCACCTGCCTATCACATCTCCTGATGCCTCTCCTCTTTCCCTTTCTCCCATAGTCCACTCTATTTCTTCACAGCCCTTTACCTTTTCTACCTTTCACACCCACCCCCCCCACAACTGCTCACATCATCCCCCATCTGCTCCATCCACCTGGCTTCACCCATCACTTTTTATCTTGTACTCCTTCCCCACCCCCACCTTCTAATTCTAGCTTCTTCCCCCTTCTTCCTCAGTCCTGGCGAAAGGTCTCGGCCTGAAACGTCAACTGCTTATTCTTTTCCACAGATGCTACCTGACCTGCTGAGTTCCTCCAGCATTTTGTGCGTGCGTTGCTTTGGATCTCCAGCACCTGCAGAGTATTTTGTGTTACTGAATTCATTGCTGTTCCAGCATCGCACTACAGCAATAAATCAAGTCAAGAAGTTGCAAACTGCCTTGTTTCCTGAAATTAGTGCAGCTTCAGAGACAAATAGAAGCTAAGAACAAGACAGGTAATCCTTCTGGTCTAGTTGGATTCCTTCCTACCTTCACCCTTCTAGATCTGCCTGAATTCCATCCTACTTTCAAGCTTCTAGATCTGCTTCAACTCCATCCTACCTTCACCCTTCTGCTCTGCTTGAACTGTATCCTTTTTAGATCTGCTTGAGCTCCAACTTGCCCTGAAAAATGTTGACATGTGTGCTTTTCAAAAATGGCAGGCAGTGTAATATATTTATGTGAAATGAGATATGAGGCCAAAGGAGTTTGTGAAGACATCTCATATACTCAGTGGCCACTTTATTAGGTATGCCTGTACACCTGCTCATTAATGCAAATATATAACTAGCCAATCACGCGACAGAAACTCATTGCCACAGAGTCAAAAGGTTCAATTGTTGTTCAAGCAAAACACCAGAATGGGGAAGATATGTGACTTAAGTGACTTTGACCATGGAGTAACAGTTGGTGCCAGAAATGGTGCTGAGTATCTCAAAAACTGCTGATCCCCTGGGATTCAAAGTTCCAAGTAAATTTATTATCAAAGTACATACATGCCACCATATTCAACCCTGAGATTCATTTCCTTGTGGGCATACACAGTAAATCCAAGAAACACAACAGAATCAATTAAAGACCACACCCAACAGAATGGACTAACAAGCGATGTACAAAGGACAACAAACTGTGCAAATACAAAAGAAAAAAAAAATCAATATTAACTTAATACAGACAAGTGCGAGGTGCTGCACTTCTGTAGCACCTATCAGGGTAGGTCTTATATAGTGAACAATAGGGCATTGAGGAGTGTGGTACAAAAAAGGTATCCATAATTTGTTGAAAATGGCATCACAAGTAAATAGGGTCAAAAAGAAAGCTTTTAGCACATTGGCCTTCATAAATCAATGTATTAAGTACAGGAGATGGGATGTTATGTTGAAGTAGTATAAGGTGTTTGTACGACCTAATTTGGAGTATAATGTGCAGGTTGAAAGAGTAAGAGGAGATTTATAAGGATTTTGCTTGGTCTGGAGGATCTACGTTGTAAGGAAAACTTCTGCGTTGTAAGAAAAGTTTGAACAGGTTAGGACTGTATTCTTTCAAATGTAAAAGACTGAGAGGAGAGTTAATAGAGGCATACAAAATTATGAGGGGTATAGATAGGATAAATGCAAGGAAGCTTTTTTCACTGAGGTTGTGTGGGACTACAACCAGAGGTCACAGGTTAAGGGTGAAAGGTGAGAAGTTTAAGGGGAACATGAGAAGCAACTTCTTCACTCAGAGGGTCATGCGAGTGTGGAATGAGCTGCCAGCATAAGTGGTGCATGCCAGCTCATTTTGAATGTTTAAGGGAAGTTTCGATAGATACATGGATAGTAGTGGTATGGAGTACTGTGGTCTGAGTGAAGGTCAATGGGAGTAGGCATTGTTTCAGCATGGACTAGATGGGCCAAAAGGACTGTTTCTGTGCTGTACTTCTCAATGACACTATGAGTCTAATAAGCAATCATTATTGAAAACATGCGATGAAGAGTCCTTGAAAGTGCGTCCATAAATGGTGCGAGCAGTTCAGTGATAGGGTGAGTGAAGTTATCCCCTCTGGGTCAAGAGTCTGATGTTTGAGGGTTAGTAACTGTTCCTGAACATGGTGGAGTGAGTCCTGAGACTCCTGTACCTTCTTCCCAATGGCAGCAGCGAGAAAAGAGCATGTGCTGGGTGGTGGGATCCCTGATTCTAGATGTTTCATTCCTGCAACAACGCTTCATATATGTGCTTAAGATGGGGAGGGCTTTATGGACTGGGCAGCATCCACTACTTTTTGTAGGATTTTCCATTCAAGGGCATTGGTGTTCCCATACCAGGCTGTGGCGCAACCAGTCAATTAACACTCCACCACACATATATAGAAATAGGTCAAAGTTTTCAATGTCATGCCAAATTTTGACAAACTTCTAAGGAAGTAGAGGTACTGTAGTGCGTTCCTTGAAATCGCACTTACGTGCTGGGCCCAGGAGAGATCCCTTGGGAAGAAAACACCAGGAATTTAAAGTTGCTGACACTCTCCACTTCTGATCCCGATGTGGACTGGCTCATGGACCTCTGGTTTCCTCCTGCTGAAGTCAATAATCAGCTCCTTGGTCTTGCTGACAGTGAGTGAGAGGTTGCTGTTGTGGCACCACTCACCCATAATTTCTTTCTTCCTCCTATATGCTGATTTATCACCAGCTTTATTTCAGCCAACAACAGTGCTGTCATCAGCAAACTTAAGTATTGCATTGGGGCTGTGCTTAGCCTCACAGTCATTAGTATATAAATTGAGTAGAACGGGTGGGTAAGCACATACAGTAGCCTTGTGGTACACCGGTGCTGATGGAGGTGTTGTTGCCAATCCCAGCTGACTGGGGTCTGCACATGAAGAAATCGAGGATCCAATTGCACAATGAGGTACAGAGGCCAAGGTCTTGGAGCTTATAGATTAGTTTTGAGGGGATGGTAGTGATGAATGTCAAGCTGTATAGATAAAGAGCATTCTGAATTATGCATCTTTGCTGTCCAGATGTGCCAGGGTTGAGTGAGGAGCCAATGAAATGTCATCTGCTGTGGACCTGTTGTATCAATTGGCAAATTGCAGTGGATCCAATTCAGGTAGAAGTTGATACGTTTCACCACCAACCTCTCAAAGTACTTCATAACAGTGGGTGTAAGTGCTACTGGATGTTAGTCATTGATGCACATTACCACGTTTTTCTTAAGCACCAGAATAACTGAAGGCTGCTTGAAGCAGGCGGGTACCTCAGACTGCTGAAGCAAGACGTTAAAGATATCGGTCACACTGCAGCCAGTTGATAAGCACAGGTCTTTAGTTCTTGGCCAGATGCTTTACTTAGGTTCTCCTTCCTGAAGGGTGATCTCACCTTGGCTCCAGAGACTGAAATCACAAGGTCAAAGCGGGCTGTAGGAGCTTGTGAAGATTCCTCCATTTTTTTCTTGCACAACATTTTCTAAAGTTTACAAAGAATGGTGCAAAAAACAAACAAAAAAAAATCCAGTGAGCAGCAGTTCTGTGGACGAAGATGTCTTGTTAATGAGAGAGGTCAGAGGAGAATGGCCAGACTGGTTCAAGCTGACAGAAAGATGACAGTCACTCAAATAACCACACATTACAACAGTAGAGTGCAGAAGAGTATCTCTGATTGCAGAACACTTCAAACTTTGAAGTGGATGGGCTACAGCAGAAGACGACCACAAACATACACTTAGTGGCCCCTTCATTAGATACAGGAGGTACCTTAATCTTAGCCTTATCACGGAACAACTTACAACCACCAATTAACCTACCAACCAGTACATATTTGGACTGTGGGAGGAAACCAAAGCACCACAAGGAAATTCACAGAGTCACAGGGAGAACAACCTCCTTACAGGCAGTGGCAGGAATTGAACTTGGGTCGCTGGTACTGTAAAGCATTGTGCCAACCACTTTTTTGTTTATCTTTATTTCACTTTATATTATTTTTCATTACTTAACAATGGTGTGATATATTTTTAAATAATTTAGTTCCCTTTTATGTTAATCTAACTTTTGTTTTAATTGTCTCTGAATATCAGAGGAATTTAACAACTTAAAGGATGTATTTGTCATTGACAAGTTGACGAAGGCCATTGATGCAGTTGTACCCCTGAATCTCTAGTATGAAGCCTGATCGGCTCCTACTGCCCACACTGCCTCATATTTACTAATTTTGGAGAAAATTGCCTTTCATTGCTAGAGATTCTGTTTAATCAGTCATTCATGAGTTTCATGCAGATGTACACATTTCTTCATTGCCAAAGCCCCATAAATTTGACTCCGCCTGAATCGCAATATGGTCAAATTGAACTACGGCTTCATGCCGCACAACTGGAATTCCAGGTTCACAAATGGCATGATGGCCTTTGCAACTTCATGCTATTAATTGTATGACGTGTAAGTAACACTGTACAATGTTCAGCAAATCAGTGACACAAGGTTGCTCAGTGGGTTGTTGAAATCAATAAAGCTGTGAGGAGCTTTGAAACACATCAGGAGATTTGCCGGGATATTTTCAGGTTGGTACCCAGCGCATTGCAAAAATCATCTGACATCTCTTGAAGGACTTCATTGGACATCTTCGCAAAGCCAAAGTCGAGTGTATTGTCACATGCACAAGTATGCACAAATGCAATGAAAATCTTACTTGCACCAGCATCACAGGTACATAGCCATAGACAGCAAAATTAACAAGAAAAAAGTCATAAATTAAACCCATTTTACAAGAAAAATCACAATTAGAACAGGAAGAATCAAAGTCCATTGTAGTGAAAGTGATCAAGGTGGTCCTAGGGTTGCTATACTATGGCAGTGATTAGGGTTGTGCACAATGGTTCAAAACTTGATGGGAAGTAGCTGTCCTTGAACTCTTTGGTGTAGGTCTTCAGTTTAGACTGATAAATCACTTATAAAGGGCAAATGGAGAAAAAGAACATTTCAGTCTGGTCAAATTGCTAGAAGTCACCCTACGACAAAAAAATGAAAGGAGTTTATTAAGTCAGGCAGAAAGAGGAGCAACTGATGCTTGAGAAGAAATCACTGGTGAAGGATGACAAAATGCCATGTTACAGAATGTATCCAGGAACCAGAGTAGCCCCTGCCTTTGTCCTAGGCAAATCCTGCAGTATGCTGCTGTGTAACAGTCAGACCACACCGTATCTGGTGTAAACTTGCTGCAAGAAATCAGTATGTACTGTCCCATGGGGTCTGCATCAACTCAACCATGAGTACTGAAGCTGCAGATTTCTGGTTTAGAGTCGCATAGAGTATGGAAATAGCCTTTTTGGCTCACCATGTCCATACTTACAATCAAGCAATCACCCCCCCCCCCCCCCAACAATGCTACTCCTGTTACTACTCCAATTTTCCTTCCACCTGCCTACACCAGTGGCAATTTATTGAGCCAATTAACCCAGTAAGCAGCATGTTCTTGATATATGGACAGCCATGGGAAATGGAGTTGCCATAGAGAACATGCAAACTCCTCACAGACAGCATTGAAGCATCATTTCTAAACCAGTTTTAATCATGATAGTCAACAATTAGGCTCAAAAAGCAGTGTTGAATCCAGACAGTCAAATGGATGACGATGAGTAGCATTGCACCCATTTTCCTCCATCAGCTAAAATGATCTTCTAATCAAATTAACTCAGCTTCTCTTGTCCATCATCACAATGTTATGTGAATGCCTCAAAATCTGTATCAGAATACATAAAATCAGATTTGATAAATTCATCCATGGTGGCCTCTCACATTCTACAAACTTTTATATGTGGCATCCGGTCAATTTATATTAGAATATGGGAATAATATCAAACAGACGCTAAATTTTGAGTGAAAAGCTTCAGCAATTTTTATCCAGTGTCTCCTGGGCATTAATTTACATCTCAAAGTCACACACGGATTTCCAGAACTTAAAACAAGCCTCCACTTTGCCACAAAAGACAATGAGGATGGCCGATGTGGGAAATAAAAATTCTAAACATAGAATCCCAAGGGTGATGCAAGTTTTCATCTAATAAAAAGTTCCAATGCTTGAGTTAGAATTATTTTATATAAAATAAAATTTTATACAGAACAACTATCATATGATTTTTTTTCAAATAAGTGATACTGTTAGATTTTGAACCATAATCACTTATGTCTAATTTCTGACCAGGCGTGGCTAAAACATAGGAATTCTTCCCCAGTTACCTTACAGTCTTATGTAGTAACAGCCTCTTATTGAAAACCTTCAACTGCGGGTGAATTTCTGAACAATGGCTTACCATCGAAGCCAAATTGTCATGAGGTAAAGAGGCAGCAGGTAGAGAGTCACATGAACACGTATTTCTTGATAAATTAGTCAGTCATTTTTAAATTCTAACCCTAATTAATCTTTCCTTGCCAGATTTTTACCTATGTTGAAAGAGGGGAGAGCCTTATTCTTATTTTCCATTAATGCTGCTAAGATAAAAATTTAATCACCAATCAACATGTTCCACTGAAGTACAATTGATTCCAACTGTATCTTTAGCCTTCTTAGCTAAACAAGGTGCTGTTCTTCCAAAAGGGGCTGTCATTTTCTTTTAACCAATTGATGTACAGATGTGGGAGTGCAGTCAAAAGATTTGGTGATATTGTTCTTGTCTCTGGACTATCAGTTTAGCGATTCAAACTCATACCTAATACCGATTCATCAGTGCAGTTTAAAGGGGGCACTACATTGCTATAGGCACTCTGCTTCAGATAAGATTTTAAACCAAGGTTCTGTCTGTCCTGGTTGAATGATAAAGATCCCTTGGCTCTAATTACAAAGCACAGGCTGTAACTTTGTTCTGGTCAATATTCTCTCAAGAAAACCCTTCCAAGTTGAGTTCAGATGACTGCTACCCCTAGGGCTCAATGTAAATTAGATGTGCAATCTCATTGGACTACATTGGTTAAAAATCTTCAAATAAGTAAGTCTCCCATCTGACTTCATTTGGATTGCTTGCAAGATGAAACAGAATAAAAATGACAATACTGTAAATACACAATTGCTAGAATTATATCACTGAATTTTGAATTCCTTTTGCTGTTCTTGAATTACACTTACTCTCCAAAACGTAATCACAGAATAATATGTTCCCATTAATTTTCATTAAAATGAGTTTGATTTATATAAACAACGTGAGAGATTTTTTTAAAAATCGTATTGAATTATGCAATATTGTCAGTGCCAAGGACTTGACCTGCCTCCAGAATGAGACTTATTGGAAACTACTTTGCATTAACTTTATACTCACAAACTAAATCCATAAAACCCATTAAAAACTTTCGTTAACTGGATGAACAATGGATTGTATCATTTAATTCCTACAATGTGGCATCTGTTTTAATACAACAACACACACAAAATGCTGGAGGAAGTCATGGAAATGAATAAACCATTGACATTTCGGGCCCAGCCCCTCATCAGGACTGAAAAGGAAGTGGGAAGCTGACAGAATTTTAGTATGAAAATTTTAATATGGTTTATTACATTGAAAATATTCAGATATTATAAAATAGCAAGATGTCCATAAGTTACCAAAATAAAACAAACTTTTAAAGTTTTGGAAATGTTAACTGGGTTCAAAACAATGACTCACTAAGAATATCTCGGAATGTTGACAAGAACAAGAAGGAAAATCTGAACATCAAATAACAATTAGATTACCTAACATGGTGCTCAGATTCTGAGAGGAAGATACAATAGGCACAGCCAATTATAAATCTCATAAGTTTCACATCTTTACCTGGGCAATAACAGGACTGGTTTTCCAGAGTAAATTTGGTGATTTGCTCGAGAACTTCTAGCATAAACCCTAATTAATTTGACATCAGAAGAAGGATATCAAAGTCAGATTTATATAGTTTTCAAGGCAACATGGCATCTCAGAGTACTCAGAACATAGAACGTGGAATAGTATAGCAGTCCTTGAGCCCATCATGTTGTGCCAATCATGATATTAATCTAATTCCATCCTCCTGCACTAGTACATATTCAATTTCTGGCCTGTTCATGTGCCTGATTAAATGTGTCTTACACTCAAAGTTTGTATCTGCTTCCACTATCATTGACGTCACCATGATCAGGAATCCATTATGTTCTGTATAGAAAAACTTGCCTTGCATATTTTTAAATTTTCCCTCTATCTTCTTAAACCCACGGTACTTAACTGTTTCACCATGGACAAAGACTTTGACTGTCCATCCTACCAATGTATATCTCTATCAGCTCATCCCTTAGCCTCTAGTAAGCTGGAGAAGACAATCCAAGTTTGCCCAACCTCTATTTATAGCTCATATAATCCAATTCGAGTGAATCTCTTCTCCTCTCCAGTATCCTTCCTATAGAGTGGTGACCAGAACCACATACAATACTCCCAATGTGGCCTAACTCATGTTTTATACAAATGCAACAAGTATTCCCAACTTTTATACTCAATGCCTCAAAAGGCGAGGGCAAGCATGCCTCGCACCTTCTTTACCATTCTATCCATTTGCATTTTTACAGGAAGTGATAGTCTCCACCACCACCCCCACGTCCTACTGTACATCAGCTAAGGGTTCCATCGTTTATTGTATACTATTCTCTTGCATTTGAACTTCCAAAATACACCATCACCTCACATTTGCCCAGATTAAGCTCTAAACTGGAGCATCCACAACTAAGTGAAATGCTCCCTGATATGGCTTACGTAGAGATTTATAAATTTGCCATTTACACTCTCACCTCGTCAACTCAGTGTCCTCAATCTATAAAGGCAAACATGCTTTATGCTTTCTTCACCACCCTATCAACCTGTGCTGCTACTTTTCAGGGAGCAATAGACTTGGACCCCAAGATCCCTCTGTACATCAGCACTGTTAAGGGTCTTGCCATTAGCAGCATGCTGCCTATTTTCATATGGTTTACATTTGAACTTTGCACAAATTAGTTTGCTAGTATCATTGGTTGGTCTGGTTAAAATTAAGTCCTGACACTTGACACAAAGTGAATACAGGTTCATTGCAAACTACAGATGGAAGACAGGGCTGAGTCTCTGTATTGCTAACTCATTATGGGTTCCCGTGATGACTGAGGTAATATACAAATGAAGATGAAGAAGAAGACACAAACCATGTTATAGTTGTTGTTGACACTAGACATGGTCTCCTTTCTTATAGATACATTTAGTTAATCAGCGCACTGAAAAATCTCACTAACCAGTTTAGCTGCTTTAGGTTTAGGGAAGAATACTAGTGAAGACAGCGAGAACATTGTCCATTCATCATCAGAGTGCCATGGAATTCTTGATGAGCAGACTGATGGGTTCTCTTCAACATCTCAAATGAATGACTCCATCTCTCAGCATATAGTATGAGCTCACATATAGATATATAGAGCTTTCCAATTTCAACCAAAACACAGAATTTACTTTTATTTTCTGAATGCTGAACGTGGCTTTCGAACACGTGTGGTATATAAACTACTGACCCCATTTGTTAATGGGTTATGCTGGTCAGTGGTAGATGGTAGCGAAAAAAAATCATTTGAATTAGGATGTGAACAGAAATATGCCACATCCAAAGGTGTGCATGATTACATGAAAGGAAATTAAGATTTTGCTTAAGTTCCTCAGTCTGATGGTTTCTGCTTTGGAGGCTGCACTGCCTAATGAAAGATAATAAATCTTCTCATGTAGTCAACCAATTAGCTCACAGCCTCAAAAGTAGAAAATCAACAAAATATTGTGACTGACAGAATCACTTTTGGTGATAAATCCTTTCTGTGGACTGGCTTCAACTCCTATGAATGTTTGAATTTACACTCAGAATGAGCAATGAATTTTATCACCTCCTTAAGAGAGGTGGAAGAAACAGAAAGGGTAATTTGATTTTATGGATATTTTATGTTCTATTGTTCTTGTGACCAAATCTGGAGCCAATTCATGCCATTGAGAAAGTTAACTTAGTACTTGCTTACATTTAAATTCTACTGTTCCTTAGATTTTCAACATGAAGATAAATTATAATAACATAAAATTGGTGAAACTCACAGACATAATTAGAATTTCAACCTTTACCCACCAACTTTAGCAGACTGCAAGGGTCCCACATAAGCATTTCTTCAAATCAGTGCTGTTTGATTTTAAACCATAGAGCAGTTTCAATACATAATTTGTAGAATGGAGGTAAATCACTTTGGCTCATGATCTTGTTGTAAATTTGACTTAGCTTCACTCATGGGGTTCAAAATAGAATGCATTTTATTGACTGACTTTTATGTCAAATACTAAATAAAGTGTAATAACATCTTTCAAGACAAGCATTAAATCCAAACAAAATTAGGCCCTTCTGATAATACTCGGTTCCAGAGTAGCTTTCAAATGCATAGACTTTTAGTTCAGGAATATTAGTGCTACTAAGTGAGCTAAATTGACACAGGAGTGAAGAACAGGAAGAACAGTGGGTTCAATGAAAAGATTTGAAGTTAATGAAATACTGTTTTCTCTTTGCCGATGGGGAATGGAAGAGAAACACAAAGGTTAATTTGATTTTATAGATATTTTATGTTCTACTGTTCTTATGACCCAATCTGGAACCAATTCATGGCACCAAGAGAGTTAACTTTGCTGGTTGCTTACATTTTACCTCAGTTCTGCTTTTTTTAGACTTCCAACATGAAGACAAATTGTTCAAAGAAAGTACTTCAGCCAGAAGATGAATGCTGTGTCTTCATTTGAAATCATAATCACATAATTTAGTGAGACTCACAGCCATAATTACAATTTAATATATGGATCAATAAGCAATAAGGCATTTTAGACAGGTCCGTACGTTTTATTTTATCTCAGTTAACTGTAATATTAATTGAAATGGTATTAAAATTCCCATTGAAATCAGACATTGCCATTTTTTCAGAAAAAGGTAATTAATTACACATATATAGTTAAACCCTTATACCTTCCGAAATCATCATTTTCTAGTTATGTTTTTCCAGTAATGTTTCAATCGCACTTTAATGCAACCTGAGCTGTGATTCTGGCTAGCAAAGTAACCGAGTCATTAAATCCATTTAAAATAGCCTCATTTGCGGAGTAATAAAATTTTTAATCATTTTATTACTAAAAGAGTATTTAATAAGTACCTAATTAAATGCCACAGGCAGGTTATCTGAGTTTAACCTTCAGAGGAAAACTATGTATCATACTTTGCCTCTGGCATTATGGGATATAAATGTCATCCTCATAATCATTGTCAGAGAACGTGCTTCTGGCATTTTCTAAAGCTATATCTAAATCATAAGATAAAATTAACAACCACTCAGATAATTTCCAGGTTGCATGTGCTTTCAGTAAATTAAAATCTTCCCTATTGCTTTTGCAAAGTGGGTTGCTTTTTAAATCTTTCAGTTCACTTAGCTGGTATAGATTATTAAAGGAATGGGAAAAGATTCCATTTAAATAACACCTCTGGTTTCTTTGTCCTTTCTTATACATTTGATTAAATGCTTTTCAACCTTTCTTTTATACCTTGGAATTGTAATGTTAGTGTCTGTGGCCTGCAGAAGCAAACGTGGTTTTGTTCAACTCTTGAGATTTGGATTTTAATTCATTCTGGTTTGACTGGATGAAACTTTCATTTCTATCAACCATAAATGGTCTATGAATGAATCTTTGTATCTGTCAGTCCACTCCTATCTAAGTGCATATAATCCAGAATTAAATGTGCATGTTCATTTCAAAAAGTCATCTGGAAGTTTAAAAAAAAAATCCGTGTTTAAAAAGTGATGACCAGAGTTCGGGCTGAGACATATTTTTAGGCTAGTGTTTTACTCTGCATCTCTTTGAGGTACTGTGTGCTTTTAATGAATGTCAGCTAGAAGTAAATGTTGTATTTTACACTACTAAAATTCCTTTAGCAATTAAAATAAACACCTAAAAGACAGCCAAATTTTCATTCCTTAATAAAGAGAAACACCTGCAAGGTAATGAAAACAGGATTGGTTCCTTAGCACCCTCCAAATTAGTTCCTTCAGTTAGTTTAAGTTGAAAAATTAGGTTAATGTAATTGAATGCACGAATGCTGCATGTGAAAACCACACAAAGCCAATGCCCAGTATTTTAACTTTTAAGATTATGAAATGCTTACACTTGCAATTAAACCAGAAGAAATCTATCAAAGTTCAAAGAACATTTATTATCAAAAGAATGCAAACTAAACACAACCTTGAGATTTGTCTCCTCACAGGCAGCCACAAAGAAACCCAATAGGACCATTAAAAAAAGACACACGATGTGCAGAGAAAATAAAACCAAATTGTGCAAACAATAAAAGAAAGCAAATAGCATTCAGAACAGAAGTTCAGGAAAGTAAGTTCACAGCCACAAAAAGCCAGTCTTCACTGCAACCAATTTAACAGCCAATTAGTTGCAGGCCTCAGCCTCAGTTCAGCGCAGAGACAAGTAAACTTCTCACGGAGCAGCGAGCTGAACCCGCCCGTACCTCAACTCCAGCCTTGACACCCCTGACCTGTCCAATCTGGCCTTCTCAAACTAAGTTCTTGGAAGTTTGGACATTTAGCACTCTTCCAAAACTAAGCCTAATTGATAAAACTTTAAAGGATTTTCTTTCAGATGGGGAAATCTGCATTAAATAGGATCTTCATATGAAAGAACATCGTTAATTTTAAAGTATATCGTTGTACCAGTAGAGATTTATATTCACTGTGCACAAATAATTTACTATTTATTTTTAGTTTTATGTTGGCGCCAGCTTGAAAAATAATGAAAATCTTTGTTTTGGGGTGATGGAAGACAGGTGAGCTTAATGTTACTTTTATCATTATGATGACAAATTTGATATATTTATTTTTTTGCTAAAATATATTTTAACATTCTAAGTTGTAGATAAGCAGAATGTTCGTCAAAAGTTTTCTATGAAAGTTTTCACCTTTAAATGTTGCATTAAGTTGACACAAAAAATTCATAACTGATAGCAGTTGTGAAAATTGTGTACTTTTCAGTTTCATAAATGAGCACTTTACCAAGAAAATCTCATTTTATTCATTCTGAACTTCATTTCAAAAATGCTTATGTCCTAATTTGCTACATTAAGGATGAATTCTCTGTAAATAAATATAATGGGGCGCAGTGGTTAGTGTGTCACTCTTACAGCTTAGGGTCTCAGAGTTTGGAGTTCAATTCCAACGTTGTCTGTAAGGAGTCTGTACCTCCTTCCCATGGAACGTGTGGGCTTTCGCTGGGTGCTCTGGTTTCCTCCCACAGTGCAGAGATGTACTGGTTAGTAGGTTAATTGGTCATTGCAAATTGTCCCATTATTAGGCTAGGGTTGAATCGGGGGTTGTTGGGGCTCAAAGGACCAGACGGGCCTACTCCACACTGTATCTCTAAATAAATAAATAAAAACATTATATCCTCCTTTAGATTGTTTGCCCAATATTGTGATATGTTACAGAATTTACTATTCGGCATCAGTTAATCGTAAAGTACTTCCAATTAGCAAGAGGAAAATTTGCAAATTATGAGGTCCAACAATTGAGTTGGTATCATCTATCAATTCATAAGGCATAGATGAGGTTTATGAGCATGTCAAGCTGTTCTCTTTTTTATGACATCACCTATACTCCCTCAGTGGTTGGGCTACTTGTATCTCACTCCATCCATCTATTATTACCTCCCATTGGGAGTTAAAGCATTTGATTGACTGTGCCCTTGTCTGTCATTTTAACACATTTCAACTCTCTCTCTAACATCTTTCTGGTAATGTTGATTGCAGTTATTTTCTCTTTTGTTTGGTTCAATTTGAAGTGATTAGATTAGGAAGCAAATATTCATGTTCACTGTGGGGGAAAAAAGCAAGAATTTAAAAAATACACAATGCAGCAACATGTCGTCCATGCATGACTTCACAGCTGCAGGTTTGATAGGATCTTAGTGTACAGCTCACACTGAGCTCTGGGTGGTATGGCTCCAATATAACTGTAATCTTTGTTTGTCTATTTTTTTCCCCTGGAGTCAATGCACTTGTGCAGACAATGCAGTCAAGAGATTTGTCTTCAATCAAACATTTACATCAGTTTCACATGTAATCATTCCAAAGGTCAAATGGGAATGTTTCCTGCGTATAAGTGCAACTTTCTCAAGTCATTTTGAAACAATTCTGGAATCTAAGGTTTAATTGCAGGGAATAAAGCATTGTTAAATATGTTTTGGAAAATACTGGTGCCCTAGTCCATGACTGTTTGTTATCTACAGCCTTCACAGATGACAGCAGGCTGACTGATTAATAGTGTTAGATTAACCCCTTGGGTCTCCTTAATATTCATTAGATTAACCCTCTCATCCACCATCCTCGATCCTCGTTCACTTCCCGCACCCTTCCAACTCTGTTCCTGTTGAAATGTTGATGACTTGAAAAAGAAGGGAATAACAAAAAGACTAAAAAAGTGAGATCACCATACATTATTACTTTTATTTACAATTATACTGATTCTCGACCACTTCATTTCAAACCTTAGACATGGAACAGCAATTTTTTTCACAACCTGGAAGTTTAACTTTGTTCTTCTTTCTTCAGTATAGGTGAGTGGCTTGTGGAAAGTGCAATGTATGCATGTTTTAAGCCATAACTTGTCACATTTGTTAATAATCCTCCTTTTTAAATTCCAATTACACTGGTTGGTGAGAATTGCCAAGCGCTTAATTGCCACTAAAAATGACTTAAATTTAATAGGTTTAAAATGTATTACTGTAGAGTAATTAGTACTTATTTTACAAATTGCTGCAAAACTGCAGCATGACTTCCCAAACAGATGAGAATGTTGGAAGACAGTGTTTTCCGCAGAATAGATCAATAATACATTTAAAGGAGTATTCCTCTCTGCTTTGGTTGAGCCAATACAATTTACACACAGGTTCTTCAACCTAGAACTTATTTTTGATGAAACAAGAAAGTTATTTAATTTACATAGATTATTTTAAATATTGACTTATGATAGTGTACTATAAATCTATGAATAATTTATACAACTGTAATTTTCTTACTCTTCATGTTTTCTCCCCTCTCCGCTGCTCGAGATACAAACCAGAATTGACATGATGACTGTAAATGAGCTCCTGGTTACTATTTTATCAGTTGGACTTTTCTACAGGCTGGTGACAACATTAAAGGCTGGGAATTTTCTTTGCATCCGAGTAAAAATTCTGTGGCTGCTGTTGTCGCTTTTTAAAATGTTTCAAATTTAGCAGTGGATTTCACAAAGACTCATCTGAGTCGAGCATTTACTTAAAAAAAGCTGATCAAACTTGTATTTAGCAGACTTAATCTTAGAGCTGAGTAAGGATAAAGCTAATTTCAAGCAGACACTTGCTTTCAATTCGTAAGGATACAGAATAAATGTCAGATCTTTTGTGGAAAAATTCTAAATGGAAACTGAAGTCTGATGGTGCATTCAGGCATATATGCAATAGGTTTGTGATCAATTCAAGAGGCAAACACTTTGGGTTTCAGAGTGGCTACAACATAGTTGAATTTAGAACACAGCCCTGACTTTTTTAAAATATATTTATAGTATATGACTTGATGAGACCAGACCTGGAATATTGTGCAAAGTTTTGGTCCCCTAACCTAAAGAAATATATACTCACCATAGAGGGAGACCAACAAAGATTCAACTAAGATATGAGAGAAATAGGATTGTGTAGCATTATATTCTCTGGTTTAGAAGAATGAAAGATGATATTGAAACTTGCAAAAGTCTTTAAGGCAGGGTTTCCCAACCTGGGGTGCCCGCACCCCCAGGAATTTCAGGGGGTGCGACAAAGAGTGGCTTGTGTGCTTGAGTGACAAGTCAGGAGTCATCACTCAGCCAGCTGCCAGTGTGCCTTGAGAAGTGGTAGTAATGTTTGTCCCAAGCACACTCCAGTCTCCCGCTGTCCAAGTCAAGAGAGACGTAAATTCACTCCAGTCTCCCGCTGCCCGAGTCAGTGTTGAGGATTCTCATCAGTGTTACCTGGGAGTTACACCTCAGAGTGGAGAAGTCCCATCAATTTACTGTTTACAATTTTTTCTGAATAAATTAGAATCTAATTGCTCAATTTATATTTGCATTTTATGCACTGAGTTAAAAGCTTATTTTTTTAAGTTCAATTTGTTCACCCGCAGTATTGTAAGTGGTTCAAAAATTAGAAATTAGACTTCATCTTCAAATGTGATATTACTTTTGTAGGGGGTGCGAACATTAATCAAACATTTCCTAGGGGTGTGGGGCATAGAAAAGGTTGGGAACCACTGCTTTAAGGGTTTGATAGCCAGATGCAAGGATGATATTGATTCTACCTGATGAGTCTAGAACCAGGGTTCAGTTTTAGAAAAACGATAGACTAGTTAGCACTAAGATAAGATGAAAATTCTTTACTCGGTGGGTGGTGAATATTTGGAATTGTGTATCCCAAAGGTCTGTAGAGGCAAGGTATTTGATTGCATTCAAAACAGGGTTCAAAGATTTCAGGTTATTAAATGAATTAAGGAACAAAGGGATACTGCAGAAAAACAGCACTGAGATTGAAGACCAGATGGCCTACATTTGCTCTTAATTCTTCTGTTATTATTGTTTCACATGAAAGCAATCTACACGGACTTCTAAAATAGCCTCTGACAAGAAGATGATTAGATCTAATTAGGACAGTTGTAGCAAGGTGCATGTAAATTGGACAGAAGGGAGGAAACCAAATATGAGTTAAGTAGCGTTTCCCAGAATGGTTGTTGTGTTCTCAGATAATTTATGTACAGCAGTCACTTTGAAAAAGAGTTAAAGAAACTTTGTTCAAATTTGCTGTTAAATACAATTGAAATAAGTGAACATGTAAAGTTGTTTTGAGGATCATAAGAAGTTTCAAGAGGATATTAAGGAAATAGTGAAATGTGTAAAAATGAGATGGCCTTCAATATCATCAACATGATTTGTTAAAAAGATTTAATACTTTAAACAGAGAAAAGGCATGCATATAGTTAGCTAAATTTGAGGAGATTGAGAGAATATTAGCAGTATGTCAAATAGAAAAGCCCACAATGAAAAAAAGAATAAATCCACGGTCTTCTGTACATCTGAAGATCAATATAGAACATAGACAGTACAGCACAGGAACAGGCTGTAGAGATAAATCTTAAAAGATCTCGTTTGTATACTTAATGCATGCTGCAGGATACAGCTCGAAGTGACAAGAATGTTGTCTAATTTCAGAAGCACAATTGTCTTCAGGAGGACAAGCATGTTTAAGGAGTTTGTTGGATTTAATATTAAGCATGGGGAGGTCATAGGAATAAAAGGTTCCCAGTAGTTTAGGAAACTTGAAAAGAAGTTGTAATAAAAATAAGCTCAAAATGAGGAGATTTAAGACAGAGAGCAAATAGATATTTATATATGGAAGATTGTGATAGAAGATTGTGGGGCTGTGAAATGTACTACCAGAATTAATGATAGAAGCAACAACTATGTTTACATTTAAGGACAAATTACCCAGGTGACTGAAAGATTGGGGATTAATGGCAAATAGAAGCACATCGAGTGCATACGATTCACCCAAATATTCAAATTATTTTACTTTCTGTGAATGCTAATGTAGTGTCATGGGATTGTATATATGAAGATGAAATCTCTTAAGGGAAATGCACAGGAAGTATATTTAATTATCTGTTTGAATGGTTGCCAATATCTAAAATGTTGTGAAAAAACAATTGACATGCAAAGTTATAAAACTGTTCGAAGATAAGTTAATGAGGCCACTATGCTAGACTGCAATTTTAGAGCCTGGGAAAAGAAGGATTCGATGAAAACACGATAAACAAGCATTTGTCTCCCTGTGGAGGTCCCATTCAGTGATAATGTCACTCACTAACTGTTTTCCTACTTGCAGAGTCCCAGTTTTTAGCATTCAGGGAATATCGAAAAAAACACTTCCATTTATGAGAAAGACACTGTTTTCATTGGCAGTGAGGCTTACAACATTGTAACTAAATTCTAACAATTTTGAATTTTGTTAATTTTCAGTTCCATGTTACAGTAGGATTTTGCATCCTGAAGTCGTGAATACATTATTGAAGTATTTCATTGGCTTTGAAATGTGCTGCAGCATCATGGGAATGTGTAAGCTGCTAATTGAATGCCAATTTTTCTTTTGTGTCTTGTGTTTAGTTTTTCTTAATTAATACATTATTTGGTTAGTGCCTCCTCAAACATATTCATTTTACATATTTTCTTGCACTGAGCAGCAAGTGAATAATGCTCGCCATTCAGCTGACTTGCCTTTGTCCATAGACTTTCTGTTGTCATTTGCTAGGTCATTTCCTGGCAGCCAATTATCCAAAACCTACAAGGCATCTGGGAGCTGTGTGATGAGGGTAAGTGACTCTTTGGACTGAAGCATTATTAATAATCAGAGCAAAGCCTGAAAGAGAATGTGTGGGGATAGAACTACTAAAATCATTGTCAGATCAGGTACACAAAGGGGACAGAGAGAAAGAAAGCTTGTATTTACACAGAGATCAGGAGAAAGTAGGATGATTGTTTCTATACTGCCTACCATAATTAAACAATAGATAAAACTGATTTTAGCACCCAATAAATTGTTCAGCCTTTATATAAATTTATCAAAATTGATATTGGGAATAAAATTAAAAAGTTTTAAACTTCTTTCCATGAGTTTCATCCAAATGTATGAATTGATAACCACAACACTATTTCTAACTTTATATAGCATGCAAATTGACTGCTGCTTCATTTAAAGCAATAGTGATTACACATAAAACATTACAATTTGATGTGAAGTCTTTGGGAACATCCTAAGGTTTTACAAGTGCCATTTATTTTATAAAACACCACTTACACATAATTTAATTGTTTAAGTTTAGTAATTGAAATAAGAGTGATGGGGAAATGTTATTTCACAATGCAATTGATCGCAACATCCAGAATACGCTCGTGCCATTTCTGGAGAAAATCCAGAGACTGCTGTCAGTGATGGTCTGCTCCTCTGCAGGTTGCACTGTGGTAAGCTTTGTTGCATGAAGTGTAACTGTGTTTATAATGGTGTACTCTGTATTAATTAATGTTTAATACTCTGTGTGTGTGCATTACAAATATCAGAAAATTATTGTGATATATGCTTGATTTTAAAATATTTATTTTGCTTTTAAAAGTCATTTATAATAGTTTAGCTTCTACCTTCCTGCTCATATTTCAATTGTAATTTCTCCTACTGCAGAATATTTACAATATTGGTTATAAATTGGCCTGAAAATTTAGTGCACTCTGTTAGGTGTGCTAAATGGCCTGCCTTAAGGATCCACTGCTGCAAATTAGTGTAACCTCAGGCACTGCTGAAGTGGGATTCTGCTCTGGGCTGGGGTTAGTGAAGAGTTTGGGGAGTTGGTGGTAAGGAACAGAGAAACCTAGGAGTCAGAGGCTCAGTAAGAGCAAGGAAACATTTTGGAGGAGTAGCAGGAGCTTCACGTCTAGCCAGTCACCAGGAAATCAAATCAAGGCCAGTTTATGAGTGGAAAATCATCGGGAAATTGAGGGTGAGGTCCCATTGGTGTAGTTAGCCAAAGGAAAAGTGGGGACCATGGAAGAGCTGTTGGCCATGAGATTAAGGCTTGAAGTGCAGAGGCGATTTAGTTCAGTGGTTCAGTTCAGGTGGTTCAGGTGGTTCAGTCAGCTTGGTGTCATGAGGGACTGGTGTCCTTCAGACTGTAGGCAGTTATGTGATCATGGCTTTTTGATGGGAACCCATAGGATAAAAGGAGGGTTTGCGATTCTCTAATTGGCACTGCAAACTCAGTTGTTCTTGATGGAAGCAACAATGGTCACCTCTAGGACAGGGTGTTTGATATCCCCTATGGTGAAATGAAACCAACAGAAATAAAAATAAGATACTGCAGACGCTGGAATTCTAAAGTAAAAGCAAGAAGAACTAGTAAGAGCCATTCAGGCAGGATGTGCAGAAAGAGAAATAGTTCTGACAATCTGTGTCAGACCTGAAATTTTAATACTGTTTCCCTTGACCTATGTGGTGAGTGATACTACTTAACATGGAAGCAACAGTGAAATTGCTTTGAATGTGCAGCTGTAACTCCCTCTGGGATGTGCCAGGTTGAAATTTCAGAGGAAGGTGATATAATCATCATCATATTTCAAAGTGTACTTTCAACACATAAAGCTGGAATAAAGTTCATCAAGAGGACTGATTTATGAGCCTTTTAATTCCCGGTATTGTGGCTGGGTGCTCAGTTAGCTTGATGTTGCTGCGTGTCAAGGATTCTTCAGAACCAGAAGCTGACAACAACCAGTGTTGAAAGGGGAAAGTCAATGTTGCCCAGAGATCATTAGATTTTTTGTGAACACTGATCTTTAAAGCTGGTGGTGAGACCTGTTAATTTGTCACTAACTAGAAGGTTCAGCTCCAATGTATTTGCGACAGAGAATCAGAAGGTAAAAGGTTGTTTTCACAAATGAGAAAATCTGTAGATGCTGGGAATCTGAACATCTATCCCAGGCTGTTTGCACACTGCTTTTGGCGGAGTACCTCAAAGTGCAATTTCCAGATTTAGTCTATTGTTTACATATACTTATATATAAATGACAAGAACAAGAACACTAGTGATAGCCCTTGAATTGACTTCAACCCTCTACACCCCCAACCACCACAATTTTATTATTTCCTGCCAGTCATCTTATGTACAGACACTCCTGTGCCTGGTGTCACTTTATGGATGTACAATCAATCCACGTATATAACCTGTTTTAAGTATTTATTTATTGCATTTTTTATTATTATTGTGTTAACTTCTGTGCTGTGCCAGATCCAGAATAACAATTATTTCATAATCCTTTACTCTTGTGTACAGGAAATAACACTAAACAATCTTAAATCTTGGTTTGCATCTAAGAATGAAATTGGATTCTTGCAGTTAATCTATATTTAATCATGACAGAGATGACATTACCTTAAGTTGTAAAAATAAATGACATCTTATGTGAAGACTTTGGGATTGACTCTCAGGTATGTGAAATAAGCATCTTAAGATTTGGATTCTGGGCAAGTTGCTTTTAATTTCTTTTATGAACTCCCTACAAAGTATCTGCAACATTAAATGCTGAATATTGGTGTATTTTAATGTGCAAAGAACAAATTAATTCTGAGAAAGTGTGACACTTAAACCGCTAGTATTTTGAGTTGGGAATGAAAGATTTCTTTTGTTTTATACTTCCAGTTAGTTTCCATTAAACAGCACAATTTTAGTCATCTTACTGTGCTTTGGATAGCAATGGTAGTGGCAGGGCAGGTAAGTGGGTGATCCAGACCTCAAAATGTAACTGCAGAGTTACCACTTGGTAGCAAGAAGCATAATTTCTAGTTGATCTGTGTCAGATGATCCCTCCCCGCCCCCATCACTTCATTAAATGGCATGTCCTCGATCTCCGTTTAATGCTTCATCTGGCTGACCCAGCCGGTAACTGACAGAAAGCACCCATCCAAAGTAGGCGAGCAATGGGATTGAAAAAGGTTGGGAGGCAAGCTGTTCATTAGTGCACTTGTGCAAAGTCAACTTTATATTAGTTGAAAATTAAGACGAGTTTTAAGATTTTTTTTGAAAAGGGACATAATCATGCATTTATTTCTTGAATTAATGAAGTCAGAGAGAGAGAGGGAACTATGATTTAAAGAGGTAGAATTGGCTGAGCTGGGAAGTAGAAATGCTATAAAACTGATAGAAAGGATCAAAGGATTAATTCAAGGGATAGGGCTGCTCATATGCTAAAGTTTAAATGGGACTAATGAGAGGGTAATTCACACCAAAGCCAGGGGAGTAAAGCTTTACATATGTTTGCATATTTAATCCTGTTAAGTGTTAGCTGCTTGAAGCACATGATTCGGACAAAGTTATAGTATGAATTGAACAAACAATATACACATAATATGAGTTTACTTATACCATTACATGATAATTTCTTCCAAATCTGAAAAAAAGTTAGTAAAATAAAGTAAGACTACATTATTGCCTTCTGTAACCTTAGGAAGTCCCAAAGAGCTTTGGCGTACATGAAATTCTTATTCAAGTATTATCACTGTTGTAATGATGGAGACAATATAACAACATAGCAAATCTCAGAAAATCCTAAAACAAGCAATTCATTTCTGCACTGCAGTCTTGTGCAGTCAAATTAAACAACCAGTTACATACAATCTAGTCTCATACAATTCAAGTGAGTTACTTTTAGTGTGATAGTTTTGAGTAAAGTATGTGGGCTAGAAATCTGTTGTTCTTTAAATAACATGGATTTTGTTTATATCCACCAGTGTAGACATACATAACCCAAAGCAAGGGTGCCAAAAAGTAGAAAAAGTAGAACTCATATTTGAGAGAAATATTTCAAAGTTCAAAGTAAAGTGTATTATCCGAGTACGTACTTACATATCACCACATACAACCCTGAGATTCTTTTTCTGCGGGTACATTTAACAAATCTATAGAACAGTAACTATAAATAGGTTCAATGGACAACAAACTTTTATCATGAGGTGCTTATTTCTTAAGCAAAGCTAAAACACTGTCCAGTCTTTGTTAAGTTACTGTCTCCTCCCAACACCGTTCCTGTCAGACCAGTACGTTTCAATAGTTGGTCTTGACCAATACAGAGCAGTGAAGCCACAACTTCGGTCAGCCAAGGTGAATGAAGTACTGCCTTTCTAGATGTTCAGATCCTGACTTTGAAGGGCTTTCCTGCTGTTACCATTTTCTAGCCAGTTTGCAAGGAAGTGCATAGAAACCGATATAAGATTGATGACAGTTGTGGTGTCTATCAATGATAATGTTCTTTCTAATCGTACATTATACTGACACTGTGTGAGTGTGCCTGCTATGCAGGCAAATGTAGCAGTGCAAGGCAATATCCAATTGGCAGCAATGAAAATAATCCAATTAATTTGTTATTACTGGCATTAATTAAGAATGTTGGCCAGACACCAAAAAGTGCTCTGCTCTTTCTGAATAGCATAATAAGACCTTTAATGTTCATTTGAACCACCAGAACAGGCAGATGGTGCCTCGGTTTAACATCTTATCCAAAAGGTAACATCTCCAACAGTGAAGTACTGAACTGGGGGGCATCAGACTACAGTAGATGATATGCTTAGGCTAACTTGCCTTGTGAAAGATCCTTCTACCCTGGATGACTCCATCAGGAGTCTGCTCTGTACACCTGAACTGGATACTTCTTTTCTGGAATGTCATGGCTACGCCTCTGCCACATTTCAACAATTCTACTGTGGGCTCAATTGTAGCCAGGTCCATTTAAAAAGGTAGGAAATACCAAAAAAAAATGCTTCCGAACTTGAGCAGTTCTACCAAATCAATGATTTTAAAATGCAGAACAATACACTGTGAATCATTGAGTGCTGGAATATGGCATTCAGTTAGTGAAGAATAAAGTTTCTGTATAAATACTTTATCCTTCTTTCGATGAGAAATAATTTATGGAAATTATTCCTTAGAAGAATGTGATTGACTTACAAAAATCAGTGGGGCCTTACATTACACTTAATAATCCTGACAAAAATAAGGAAAGAAAACAAGCACTGCTCTTCACTAATTGCATAAAACTCCACAGAACTAAATTTGTCTGAACATAAAGTTTAAAAACGAATTAGGAAATGCTATAAGGAGCATGGATCAATCACAGTCTATTTCTAAAGAAGAGTCATGTTTTATAAATCTTCTGGAACATGTTTATGACTCTAAGAAATTAGGTGAAGAAAATACAGTGAATATTTTTTATATTGATTCACACAGACATTCAGGATTCTTAAACAGAGAACTTGCTAAGTTATGGGAAGGAAAGGATGTAGAACTAGAGAGATAGTTTTTTCATAGTGGCAAAGTCCCAACAGGCTGAATGTGCTCCTTCTCAGCTGTGTAATACTATGAGGTTATAATTCATCTTTGTTTGAAAGCATAACATAAATATTATTTGCCACACAGGCAGACTATGGTAAAATGCTCACTTACCACCATGGCCCATGGATAAATTGCTATCTATATTGTTTCGTAACATATGAACAAACAGGCTCAATGCAAAACTGATAGGATGTGTCTATATGAATAGTTAAATAGGAATACAGATATAAAGACACAAAAAGGAAAATAGAATTTTTACATTTGCATCCAGAAAGTAGACTGAAGAAAGAGTAATGTATTTATGAGCATCCAGTACAACAGTTAACACACCATATAACAGTAATCAGTTATTTGTAGACATTTTTGAGGGAATTAGGTTTGTCAGTTTACTCCTGAAGTGACTAACCTAGAAATTCCTTCAAGTAATGCAAGGAATTCCACAAAGGAATTTAGTCATGAGCTGATTGCTACATGATTACTAAATTTCTTCAACACTTTTGTGTGCATGCTTTGCGTGTTCATGGAAACTGCCAGACAGCAAAGTCACATCAAACAGAATACAATGCATGTTTTGACATCAAATGTGCAAAGTGCATTCATGATCCACACTTTCCTATGATAGCTGAGACCTGCTTCAGTGTTACTTAAACTGGACGAGATCAACTAGGCCATTGAATTTTTGCAGGGCAGGCCTTGAAGATTTTTAATTGCTATTTGCTTGAACCCTTGACCTTTAAAATTACTATCCCCCAAAATTGCCCCAGCATTTCTTGAAGCCATCATCTTGCTCACATTCATTAACCCCAACCATCCCTTACCCTGGACTGCTTTCAACTTGCTCACTCTTAGCACTTCACACCCCATGATCATGTTACTTCCTTTAGCTAAGCACTTACAAAGCACGTGGAGGAATGGCTGTAGCAGGGATTTGCAAGTACAAGACTGATACTATTACAGGTGACACATTGGGCTAGTGCACAATAGAATCTTACTGCAGCCTTGTACAAAGCAGGCATAAGCACACAGTGCATTGTTAGTCTGATGTACCGTTTGAGGCACAGAAGAATTTCTAGGCCATTGTCTTCAACATGGCCAGAAAAAGTAGAGAGAGAGACTTAATTTGCAAACGAACACTCAGCTGTGCTAGACTCCTTTGCAAAACCATTGTTCAAAAATACAGATGCTCTCACAATTTTGTTTTTCTTTTCCCCCAATCCAGCTTTGGCACAGCAGTCAAAGTAATAATGATTACCTCCAAACAAGCCACTCTCACTTTCATATAGAAACAGTTACTTCCAAAACCAGCAGAGCTTTTCAACTTCAGAAAGCTCGGACCTCAAGTCAAGGAGAAACCACAGCTATTCCCTGGAGATAACAGAAGGTACATCATTCATTAGCCCTTCGGGCAGCTCCATCTTTAAGTATTTTCATTCACTGAATTCTGAGTCGTCTGAAATATCTTTGAACAAAACTAAGAATTAATGCTCATTTTTACAGTTGCTGTAAGGTTTTCCCATCCAGAAATTGTAAAATCTCTCTCAATATTGCCACAACCATAATGGCCATGCAAAAGGTTAATTCCAACCTTCCCCGTACTATTTCTTTTGAAACATTCCATTTATTAAATACCTTCAAATCCATTAAAGCTGCTGCAGCTAAAGGGGAAAGTGGCATTAATAAATGAATTCAGTTGCATATAGGACAGACTCTGTTTTATTTTCATACAAATTAATTAAAAGTTCTATGCGACAAAATGGCTATTATTTCGCCATTAACCAAATGACTGTTTATCACTTGTAAATGATGGTAGAAAGGTGTTGGTTTTAAAAGTCTCTAGATGAAATTAAACTTTCTGTACAAAGCATAATGAGAAAATGGAATTAGGATCATAAAGGTTAAACTATAAAGCCATTCTTATGCCTTTGAAACTAGGAGATGCTGTGGTTCTCTAACACAGGCAGATAAAGAGTTATTACCCATTCATTCTTGGTGGTGGGTAATTATCAATTTCAAAGCACTAGGAGAACCTGTAGTTCTGAAATAAAATGCTTTCTGGCAATCCTGGACTATTCGTGTAACTCCTTAATGATCCAGTGACATTAATCTAGGCAGGTTGTTTCCATTTCACTTGACGTTTGTGCCTCAGAACCAAAGCTGTCTTATAGCAATAATTGACAAGAGAACACTGCTGCTTTGTGCTGTCATAAATAAAGATGCAGTATGAAGTTTTTTATTTGATTGTACTGAAATTGACTTAATTATATTTAGGGCATTTACGCCTATCTCTCTCCTTATTTCTCTCCTTTCTGCTTGCTTGTTCTTTTTTTGTCTTAGTATCTATATCCAAAATCCCCTAAAGCTGTAACCCAAACCACCAGCCTATAAGCTATTTGGGTGGGCAACTCAAGTCTATGGGCCAGTGAGAGCGCCAAAATAGTTTGCACCTTATTAAGAGAGCGCTGATAAGGTCAGCAGCAAGCGGCAGATACCACCCAAGAACAATTTTAATTTTAATAGCTTTTACTATGTATTTCATAAGCGTGCCCATTGAAATTGAGTCATCAAAGCTGCAAGTTCTTCAAGACAGATTTTAGCCCGAGAGCTAGGAGTAATTATCCCAGTGGATGTTACCCTGTGTAGCTATTTCAACCTCGTTTATCATTTCAAACAGCTACATACTCTGCCTGCTAATTTCATCAGATGGATTAGCTTCTCTCACTTGTCCATCTTTTTTTTTATTTCTCGGGGTGAAATATTGCCTCCATTCCCTGTTTTAATAAGCTGAGAAGGCATGCACCACTGCACTGCTTCAGACTCCCATTTTCTTCGGCTCCTTAGGTTGATCATTTGGGGAGAAGAGCTGCGAGTAAATGTGAAGGTGAAAACTTGGCCACTCTTACCTGGAGGGTGGAACCAGCTGCTTTTGCTTTGCATACAAATTTCTTGCATGAACCTTCATATATCTTGATGGAGGTTCTGTCCCAGGCATCCCAGCCCACTGAATAAAGCTGCGCTGTTTCTTCACCAGAGGTGAAAGCACAGTCTGGGAGACGGAGATACAAAAGAGGTTTTGTGAGTGCAGATTTAGCCTATTTACTGTACATAAATGCAAAAAAAAGAGTAGAAATTATTTCAGCTAGAATACCAATAAATATCTTGCAGTTTAATTACATTTCAACAGAAATAGATTTTTTTTAACACAATTATATGCATAGTGCTACATGGTTACTTTTATTTTCTCTACTAGTCAACAGTTTTACAAGGATCCACTTTAAATGATAAATGTTATATTTGCTAGCATAAGCCAGATTGTTTTCTATATCTCTATATGTGGAATATTTGTAGCACATCAAAGTGTTTATCTGTAGAACAGATGTGGCTGTGGATGTTTATATCACATCAGCCCAGTGAAGTTAAAGTCTCATTGGGAGAAAATGTGTAAATTCTCTACACTCGAAGGCAGGGTACGAACATACAGTAAATTGGTAATAATACTTTTGACAATGTTTCAGATTCCAATGCATCCATATACAAATTCTGTTTACATGGATAAGAGGTTTTCTCTTTATAATAAATTTGTACTTCCTTTTGTTTGTAACTGAATAATACTACAATGCTATTTTGGCATAATGAACTTTGATATAGTCCTAAAAAGAAAAGAAAGAACTGGATTTATAAAATACCTCTGAACATTCCTTAGCATTTTGCATATCCTAACGTAGCCTATTTATTTATTGACATACCAAGCCAGGATGGGCCCTTACGGCTCTTCCAACCACGCCGCCCAGCAACCCCCTAGGCTAATCACGGGACAATTTACGATGACCAATTAACCTACCAACCGGTACATCTTCGGACTGTGGGAGGAAAACCGGAGCACCCAGGCAAAACCCGGGGTGAATGTACAAACTCCTTACAGGCAGCTGTGGGAATTGAACCCCGGGTCACTGGAGCAGTAAAGCATCGTGCTACCTCTACGCATACCATGCCACTCTTTAGAAGTGCAGAAAAGGACAGGTGGCAGCTAGTATGGGCGTAGCAATAGTTTTAAAAACGTCCTTGCTGTTGGCTGAGGCACAATAATTAGAAAGGTGTCCGGAAAAATCCCTCTGCTCTTCAAAATAAAGTCATGGAATCACTTGCAACCATCTGGTAATCAAACCAGACTGCAGTGCTGCTTCGGTATTGTGCTGAAGTATCAACATAGATTATGAGCTCAAAACCCAGAAGTGGGTTGGATCTCATAATCATTTAATTTAGACATTAGAACACTAACTTCGGCATCTAAGACACCCATTGGTGCAAACATTACCTGACGTTCCTTATCTCCATGTACATAAATGTATTGTCAATGTACACAGTACATGGAATAGACTATTACAACCGAGTTCTTGTAATTATTAGTTTTGTGTATTAAATATTTGGGTGTTCTGTATTCATGCACAAGAAAATCCATTTACACTTTAAAAATGAGTAAGGGTAACTATAGAAATCTATCAGAAGAGGGCACCAGAAGGAGAAAAATGACCACATTTTATGAAATATTATCCAATCTTCTGTGGCATTGCTCATGGTGAATTGAAAAATATGCTGTCTTATATCAATATGCAATTCAATGCAAAATCATCATGAGGCTTACTGCTTCACAGTGCTTAAATACACCTTTTTTATGATCTGTAATCTGAGACATTTGCTACTACCTTGAAAATTAGATTCAACTAACCCCACTGCTATTTGGAGCACAGAGATAAAATGCTGTCATTCTCTTTATTTTTCCAGAGATATAATTTTACATAAATGCACTTGGAAACTTCCTTTGCCAATACATGTATATAAAAAAGAACCAAGTAAACTCAGGAAGGTGGTATGTAAACTCACCTGTTAGAAATCTGTGGGATTTACAAAACTGTGGTCAAATACTTGGACAAACATTCCTGGGGATGAGAGCATTAGAGCTACAGAGCAAAGAATTGGAGTGTTCAGGACATGTATGTGGACATACATGTGGTCAGGCCAGAGGGACGGGAGTTTTGGTGTGGCTGGGGTGGTTCAGGAGGATATAATATGATGTATGGAATTGGTATGGTGCAGTTCGGGCAGAAATGGGGACAATTTTTACAGCTATCAATTGATGTTCAACTGAACAGGCATGGCCATGAGCCTGCAGTTTGGGGAGTAAGGAGGGGTATTTAAATTGTTTTGCAGTTTTCTGAGGGCAATGTAAGCTTTGTGGGCCAGAAGTAAAGATAGAGCCTTGAAAAAAAAGTCCTGTTTTCATGTTCTGCTAAGGCAGAAATGATCTTTGTATGTTCCTGAAATAAACCATGCCAGACTTAGAGTGATCACTATGAACACTTCCTCCTTGAAATGGCATCTAGGCTCATGGCCTACCCAGAAGTGTAAGGAGACGAAGTAAATCTGTGCCATACTGCAGAATTTCAAATTTGCAGCAGTTTGAAGGGTTTATTCAACAACTTTAATTGAATTATAAGGGTAACTGCAGGAGCAGCAGCCATCAACTCGGAGAAATTGAATATTGTCATTTTAAAGTACTCTTAAACAGAAAATATAAAGCATTAAAATAGACAGAATTCACTGAAAAATGTATAATTTACCAGATGCCCCGCGTTTTCCTTCAGCTATACTTCTCCCTTCAAATTTGACTTAAACTTACTTTTGACTATTATCAGAATGTCAAACAAAATATTCCCACTGTTTATATGATGCTATTTACTAAACAATGTGATAATAATCTGGGAGACACTGGCTTCAAAAGTTCACACATAATCCTGGTAGCCTCCCTTGCCTAGGTGGTGGTGCTTCTCTGTGCTTTGTGGCAAGTTGTTTAAGTATACAGGATAGCAAGGTTCACTGCTGCCCTGTAGACCATGAACAGGGTACCAATTTGAGTTTTTGATCGTTCAGTGATTTTCCTTAGGTGACCAAAGCTGTGTGGCGCATTGCTGATCAAGGTGGACGTATCATCGGTGTCTACCTATTCTGTAAGATAGCTCCAGAAATATGGAAAGCAGTCCATGTTTCACATGGACCTTTACATCGGGTGTACGACAGCAGTGGATCTTTGTTTGATGAAGATTCATTCACTTGTACACTTCACTGAATGAGTTGTCTTGGGAGCTAAGTCTCCAGATTCACAAGTGTCATTTGCATATTTCACAGATAACCACACAAAATCTGTGTTGAACAAACCTCGTCTTTTCTTTTGTCGATAGTTTGGAAGGAATGTACGAAGACTAAGTTTTTTGTCTCAGTTAAATATTCAAAGAGGATTTCAATTTTCTCAAATGATTTAATCCTGGCTAGGAGATGAATTTATATTTATATTGTCAGTTTTCCCCTGGTTGGCTACTGTTATCACACAAAGTCCCCCAGCCTCTTCGATTTAGTTCTGAATTTAATTAAACAACTTTCTTGTTTAGAAAGCAGCAAGCCACATTTGGAATATAAAGATATTCTTCTTTGTCTAGAACTTGGAAATTGCATTAAACAATGAACTATTGAGCATTTCATGAGGTAACACCTTTACACAGAGGGTTGTGGCAAGCACTATCAGAATTAATTGAAGCAGAACCAACATCAACATTTAAGAAAAGATTAAATTAGATGCCAAAGAAAATGAACTCAAAGAATTTATATGTTGAACATATGGGATAAGGATTACTGTTTACATGGTGAATAAATACCAACACTGGCTTGTTTATCTGAACCAGTGCCTCAAAGTATTATACTGCATAGTTTCTTATTTTTAATGAAAAATAAAGCCCAATGAGTTAGAAGTGACTTACAGCAGTAAGTTGGCAGGAAGCAAGGCAAATGCAACATTAGCATTCTCTTTGAGAGGACTAGAATATAAAAGCAAAGACATAATGTTCGCTTGATAAGACTTTGATCAGACCACATTTGGAGTATTATGAGCAGATTTTAGCCCCACATCTAAGGAATAATCTACTGACATTGCAGAGGGCACAGAAAAGGTTTACAAGAATAATCCGAGGAATGAAAGGGTTAACCTCTGGGCTTGTATTCTGTGGAGTTCATAAAAATAAGGTGGGGGGGGGGGTGCATGGATCGCATTGAAATCTGCCAAATATTGAAAGGCCAGAGTGAATATAGAGAGGATGTTCCCAATAATGAGAGAGTCTGAGACCAGAGGGCATATCCTCAGAAAACAGGGTGTCCCTTTAGAACAGAGATGAGGAGCAATGTCATATATTTAAACAGAAGCTGATAGGTTCGTGATTAGTCAGGGTGAAGAGAAGGCAGGAGAATGGGTATGAGGAAATAACTTAGCCATGGTTGAATGATTGAGCAGACTTAATGGACCAAATGGTCTAACTCTGCTCCAATGTTTTATAGTCTTATGGTGTGGATCAGGTTCCAGGTCCTCCAGGCTGTACAGATGTTCCTCTATTTTCTTGCACTTGAGTAATTCTCCAGAACTTGAGGACCCTCGCCACCCAAGCATGCCCTCTTCTAGTTATTACTGATGCACCATCAATAACTCACTCTGAGACGTAAAAGCGAAGTATCGGCTTTTATTGACTGGAAGAAGGAACGAGCAGTAAGTGACCACCATACTACATCCTGGAGACTGAGAGGCCGGGCTCAGACCTCCATCACCTTTATACAGGGGTCTGTGGGAGGAGCCACAGGAGCAGTCATCAGGGGGCGTGTCCAGACAGGTATATGTAGTTCACCACAATTACCATTGGAGAAAAGGTACAGCAAGCTGAAGACCAACACACAATGATCCAGAAGCGGCTTCTTCCCCTCCACCATTAGTCCATGAACACAACCCCGTTATTGTTTTTGTTGTATTATTTCTTTATCTTTGTAACTAATTGTAACTTTATGCCTATGTACTGTACTACTACCTCAAAACAACAGATTTCAGGTCATCTTAGTTAGTGATAATAAATATAACTTTGATTCTTTCCTGGATAAGCAGGCATTCATTGTAGCTGTAGCTCATTTCAGCTCCACCATGGGGGCTGACCTGAGCAGATCCTAGTCCAGTGCAGGGACCCAGATTCTGTTAAGTTCACTTAGCCAAGACTGATTTGTTTCTGAACCACCATCTCTTCTCCACTTTGACTTCCAATGGTAAAATCTAAGTACAGGCATCTTTGCACCTGATTATCAATCCCCGCTTCTGATAATTAACCTCATGTTCTATCCTCACTGCCATTCTACCTAGGATGCAACCATTCTACAAAGTCCTAACACTGGCTGGGACTGACCTCTGGCCCGCCACTCACTGTGACCCACCTTAAACTTCCTAGATAATGTCCACAGCCCCACCTGTGCTCTGTGAAGTCCAGCAAACATCCATATCCAGAGATGCCTCAGCCTGAGCAAACTCCATTCTCCATCTCTCCATTCTGTAATCCAACAATACTGCGGCTAAGTTTGTCATCATGACCCTCGCTTGCGCTTTGCACTTCTATCTGTTCTAACTTGTTCACTATGTCTTCCTTTGCAGGTAAAGTCACCTCTGTTTATTCCCCACTACCATTCCTCAACACTCCTCCCACTCAGACTCTGCTTGAATTTTGTATCCTATTATCCATTCTTCTAAAGCTTAAAGGAATTCAGGTAGAAGGTTCCATCCCAGTAAGGACCTTTGGCCAGGGCTAATCTCTTCCACCTTCAACTTCATGAGGAATTTATGTTTAAACAAGTGTTGAGGAAGTATCTTTCACTGGGAGCTCTGTGGTATACAGCTGTCTATGTAGTTCCAAAAATTGCTTCCAGCTGACATAATCACAGTTCATTTCACTCAGTTTCCTTGGTTTATAAACTATATACATGACAGAAAAGTTCACGAGAATAAACCCTGAAAATACTTATCAAAAGCACCAGATGAATCTTTATTAACCTTAGCAATATTTTATAGACCTTATAAATAGAGTTAACCAGAGTAAGCATCCAAATAATTATAAGATAAGGATAATTACCCAAAAATGACAAAGGCAGCTTGGCTATGCCACAGTAATTCAAAATTAATTACTTGCTAATTAATAATAAGTTGAGATAAGTAAGTGCCTGAAATTGAAGTGAATTGGTGAGATTAAAACTTGGATATTTGACAAGTTAACCACCATACAGTTAGCCTACTTAATAGATAAACATTTCTACATCTGCAACTGGAATTACCTCCAGTACTTGTATGGATGGAGATGATGTGGATGTGTCAATTGCCTGGACACTCTTAGGGAAGGCAGGGTAAGACACAGGAGCATAATTAGGTCATTCGGCCCATCAAGTCTGCTCCAGCATTCAAACACTCATTTATTATGGACCTTACAGTCATTGCTGAAATACTGTTGGTAACTGTTTTTACCCAGACAAGTTAAATCTAATGACGACTTATCTCATGGAACTTTTACACTTAATTGGCAAATTTGCTTTTGACTGCTGTTGGTTGTAGTAACTATACAATCTAACTTACACACTATCTTCCACTCTTATCTGCTGAAGCAGCTGTTCTGATTTTACAGAGGCACATTTCAACATACACACCCCACAAATTGCTTGAATTAGTACTAAAGAAAAGCCTCTACTGTGTCAAAAATACTACGGTAAAGATCATTAATTTGCAAAGAGCCTTCTGTTTCAATGATTCATCAGTCACCTGGTGACACATCTGGTAAAAGAGCTTTGCAGTCTGATGTGAATCACCTTGTGGTGAACTACATATACCTGTCTGGACACGCCCCTCTGCTGACTGCTCCTGTGGCTCCTCCCACAGACCCCTGTATAAAGGCGATTGGAGGCACTGCTCCTCCCTCAGTCTCCAGGATGTTGTGTGATGGTCTCTTGCTGCTGACAGTGCTTTCTTCCAGCTAATAAAAGCCTATCTCGCCTCACATCTCCGAGAGTTATTGATGGTGCATCACACCTGAAACGGCCCGTTTAATCCCTCAGTCACCTCTATTTCAATGAAGCTAAGGCACCTGGAATTACTAACTTCATTGCTTCACATCTAGTTTAAATAGGGGCTGACAGGAATTTTGTATATATGACACTTTATTGAATTATCTCCTGTTAATTTGACTTCTGTAACTGATAAGAAATATCTCATGGATGATTATTACAGAAAAAGTTCTTTGAAGTCTTTTTAAAATTTGGGATTCAGCTTGGTTTTTTTCATAATGTTGAATTGGTGTTAAGTTATTTGTGAATATTGCAGCCATACTGGATATGATGCATTTATAAATTGCCAATGTGTCTATTCAGATGATAATTAGTGACTCTGTCATGTTTGGAACAAAGACGATTAATATGGAGTTAACACAAAGGGTCTCGGCCCGAAACGTCGACAGCGCTTCTCCCTATAGATGCTGCCTGGCCTGCTGTGTTCCACCAGGATTTTGTGTGTGTTGTTTTAATATGGAGTTAAGTTGTTAAGATTGGAAGGTGATCAAATTAGAATGATTCAGAAAATGACTGAAACCGTTTACCCATTGCCTGATTTGAAACAACAGTGAGAATATTCTGATGACCTTCATTCAAAACTTTGCCCAGTGATTGCTGCCAAAACTACATAAATCTTTCATTGAAAATTTCCGACCCACCTTAACTACCTTCAGAATTATTATCTTGTTTCCTTCGTAGGATGTAAATTCTACCAGGAAAAAAAGAGAGGCATTGTCTGCTCTGTGATGAAAAGCCACAGAGCTGGTGAACCTCCCTTGGCATAAGGGAAAAAATACAAGCTGCATTTCAGGATCTTGTTCAGCCTGGTGCTGCCTCTAATGAGTTTCTGACATTGTAAAGGAAGATGTCACAGTGTGTGCTGCAGTTCTAGTAGAGCATAAACTCAGGCAGGTCTTTTTTATATGGTCTATCATTGAATTTCACTGGGACCTGTGTCCCAATTGATTACTGGAACAAGATGTCCAAGCACAGTTTTAGGTCCTATTATGAGTCCAGCAGCCAGCACAATGATTCTAAAGCTGCTACCTTGCTCCTGCCATTACCAGGATGAGGAAGACACTGATTTTAACTGGTCACTTCACAATGGGGATATCCTGCAGATACTAATGAAGGGAAAGAACGGTAACATCTGAAACAAAGATATAATTATTTTTCTTTTTTCATGAACTCTTTTTGGTCAGATGAATTGTTCATGAGTTCAGAATTTTAATAATCGGATGTAATGTGAACCATCTACAAAACTGGGACATCTATACCCACATCTTCAACCTCCTCATCTTCAGCACATCACCCACTCCATGGCTAGTAAGGCCCCTTGACAAAAATCCCATAAGAATGAAATACAGTTGACAGAGGGTAAGCTGAAGTAACTGATAATGATAACTGATATAGTGCTGGTGGCTGGCCTTAACAATTATCCCCACCTTCACCGCTTCATTCTTACCTTCATTTTTCCTTTGAAAAGGAAATCTACAAGGTGTGAAATGGAATGACCATTCACTTTAAATATACTCAGTGATTTGGCCACCACAGGTGTGTGTCTATGGCAATGACTTCAACACATTCACTACCTTCTGGCTAAATAAATTCCTCATCACCGCTGTTCTAAATGGATGTCCCTCTAGACTGAGGCTATGCCCTTTGGTCCTTGACTCACCCACTATAGGAAACATCCAGACCTTTCAATAATTGATAGGTTTCAATGAGATCCCCCTCATTCTTCTAAGCTCCAGCAAGTACAAGCCCAGAGCCATCCAATGCTACTCATACCTTAACCCCTCATTCTTGGAATCTTTCTGGTGAACTTCCTCTGGACCCTTTCGAATGTTAACAACATCTTTTCTTAGATAAAGGTCTGAGAATTGATCACAACACACCAAATGCAGTCTGACCAATGCCTTATAAAACCTCAGCATTACATTCTTGCTCCTATATTCCAGTCCTCTCAAAAATGAATGCTAACATCGTATTTACATTCCTTATCACTGACTCAACCTGCAAATTAACCTTTTGGGAATCCTGCACAAGTACTCCCAAGTCCCTTTGTACCTCTGATTTTTAAAACTTTCTTCCCATTTACAACATAGTCTATGCCTTTATTCCTTCCACCAAAGTATGCTTCCAGGCACTATATTCCATCTGCCACCTCTTTGCAAATTCTCCCATTCTCAGTCCTTCTGCAAACTCCCTCCTTTCTCCAAAATACTTGACTCTCCACTTATCTTAATATTATCTGCTAACTTGGTCACAAAGCCATCAATTCCATCATCCAAATCTTTCACAAATAAAATCACAAGACCATGTGATAGGAGCAGAATTAAGCCATTTGGTCCATTTCATCATGGCTGAACCATTTTCCCTCTCAACCTCATTCTCCCACCCCCTCCCTGTAACTTTCATGCCCTGACTAATCAAGAACCTGTAAACCTAGGCCTTAATAACCTGGCCTTCACGACTGCCTGTGGCAACGAATTTCACAGTTTCACCACCCTCTGGTTAAAGAAATTCCTCCCCATCTCTATTCTAAATGGGTGTCCCTCTATTTAGAGGCTGAGCCCTCTGGTCCTAGGCTCCCCTGCTAGATGAAATAATCTCTCCACATCCACTCTATCTCGGCCTTTCAAAATTTGATAGACTTCAATGAGATCCCCTCTCATTCTTCTAAATTCCATTGGGTACAGTCTCAGAGGCATCAAACGCTCCTCATTCCTGGAATCATTCTCATGAACCTCCTCTGAACCCTCTCCAATGTCATCACATCCTTTCTTAGATAAGGGCTCAAAACTGCTCACACTATTTCAAGTGAGGCCTCACCAGTACCTTACAAAGCCTCAGAATTACATCCTCGCTTTTATATTTTGTCCCCCTGCAATGAATGCTAACATTGCATTGGCCTTGCTCACCACCAACTCAGCCTGCAAGTTAATCCTTAATGAATTCTGCTCAAGGATTCCTGAGTCTCTCTGCACCTCGGATTTTTGCCTGATTAGAAAATAGTTTAAACTTTGGTCCTTCTACCAAAGTGCATGACCATACACTTCCCTACACTACATTTGACCTGCCACTTATTTGCCCATTCTCCTAATCTATCTAAGTCTTTCTGCAGCTTCTCTGTTTCCTCAACACTACCATCTCCATAACATCTGCAAACTTGGCCACAAAGCCATTAATTCCATCATTCAAATCATTGACATAACGTAAAAAGAAGTGGTCCCAACACTGATCCCTACGGAGCACAACTAGTCACTGGCAGCCAACCAGAAAATGCTCCCTTTATTCCCACTCTTTGTCTCCTGTCAATCAGCCAGTCCTCTAACTATGGTAGTATCCTTCCTGTAATACCTTGGGCTCTTTTCTTATTAAGCAGCCTCATGATTGGCAACTTGTCAAAGTCCTTCAGATCCACAGATTCTCCTTTGTTTATCCTGCTTGTTATTTCCTCAAAGAATTCCAACAGCTTTGTCAAACAAGATTTCCCCTTCAGGAAACCATGCTGACTTTGGCCGACTTTATCATGTGCTTCCAATTACCCCAAAATCTCATCCTTGACAATCAACTCCAACATCTTCCCAACCACTGAGGTCAGGCTAACTTGCCTATAATTTCCCTTCTTCTGCCTCCCTCCCTTCTTGAAGAGTGGAGTGACATCCGCAATTTTTCACTCCTTCGGATACATACCAGAATCTAGTGATTCTTGAAAGATTATTACTAATGCCTCCATGATCTCCCCAGCTGTCACCTTCAGAACCCTGGGGTGTAATGCACTTGGTCCAGGTGACTAATCTACCTTCAGACCTTCAAGTTCTCAAGCAGCAATAGCAATTGCATTCATTTCTGCCCCAAAGCTCTCAAACTTCTGGCTTACTGCTAGTGTCTTCAGCAGTAAAGATCATTCACCATATCTGTGTCCCCTACCTCTCCAACGTCACTTTCCAACAGTCAGATATCTACTCTTTTACTCTTTATATATCGGAAAAATCTTTTCAAATGAGCACCTTATGTTTCTATAAATGTATCCGGCAAATATCAATGCACAAATAGCACTTCAAGTGCATCATTTCCCACACTTCCCAACCTGTTAACTATTTCTTACCCTACCTGTAACAAACAATGCAGACTGCACATGGCATTCCTCAGCCACTCCAGAACCCCTAGTACTGGCGTGGAAGTAAGTCATCCTCGATCCCAAAGGACCCCCTTAGAAGAAGAGAAGAATCAATTTAGTCTAATCAATAAATGCATCACAATTTTACTACTGTTTAATTTAATTATATCAATGCTCTTGTTGAGATTCAGCTTTGAAGAGAACATATTGCTTTATTTTTTCTGCCTTCCTCTTGTAGTTTATGTGCACTAATGTATCTATATTAACACATTAGAGACAAATTAATTCCTTCTGTGTTTATGCCTAAGTGATAATGGATTGGTGAGTCTCTCTTTTATTGGGTTCCAAGGAACAGCACAATAATAATAGTCATCAACAACAGCGTGTGAATTACCCTGTTTACATATTTGTTAGCAGGATATTTAAGACCCATTTCATTTGAGCGTACATTTCATAAAATTCAAAGGGATAATGCTCAAGTAGAACAGCCTATTTAGTGAGCAGTAACTTAATTGTAATTTAGGGATACAGCACGATATCAGCTCAACATGCCTGCACCACCCAATTACACCCATCTGACCAATTAATCTACCAACCTATACGTCAATGGAATATGGGAGGAGACCAGAGCACCCGGAGGAAATCCTCATGGTCACGGGGAGAACATACAAACTCCTTATAGGCAGTGGTGGTGTAATACTGTTATGCTAACTGCTGCATACTGTGCCGATTCACAGATTCAGATATGAATATTAGTTTTTACAAGTCCTGTGGGGTCCAAGGAAGCCATTGTGGGAACTGTAGCTCCTGTGACTGAAAGGATAGAATGTCCTTGGCAGGGCTGGTGGGTGGAGATCGTATGCTGCTTCTGTTATTTTACACTGGCATCTTAGTGCTCCTGATGAATGGACATAAGGTTCTCAATACCCATTCTGAGTGTTCCCTTTGACTTGTGTTCACAGCTGAGGGAGACCCAGCAGTCAGTGAGGAAACTCAACTCCTATAAATGCATGTGAATAGTTCTTATTCATGAAATCCTGCTGAAATTAACAAGTATACAGATAAGAAATTGTATTCATTTTATCAAAATGCTGTGAGTTGATTATTTTGCTAGCCAAAAGTAATGGCTGTCCTGGAAAACTGGAAAATCCTTGGCACTTGAGAAAACAGGCCAAAGTTTGTGTAAATGCAAATAAAACAAATAACTCCATTTTGAGTTAACAACATGGATAATTCTTAGATTTTGTAATTCAAAATGATTCATAGTGAGTTTCTTTTTACATGGACGGTAATGGCAGTTTTTTTTGTGTAAGGTTTGGCTTGTTATAAAAGCATGGGGATGTGGAGTTCCTTAAGGGGCCAGTAGGTGGCACATGTGTGACACGTGTTAAGTAAGAGCTAGTTTCTGCTGTAAAACCATCCATCAAATCGGAGGGATGATAGGTAGATCAATCTACATATATGAGAGTAATGAGAAAGTCCCATACAGCCCATCTAGTTCACTTTCTCATTTGGGTCATATTCAGGGCCTGTTGAAATAGAAACAATGATAAATGTAAAATCCCTGTTTGGCACTTTGAGCAGACTTTTTTTAAGGAAACTACACAGACCACTTTGACTTTTGAAATTATGATCTGAAGCTTAGACTTTGATGGTTCTGAATAATAGTCTGGATTGGTCAATGTCTCTTTAAATATGACATGAGAAATATTTGTGTATATTCGGTAAACTCAGTGCCATTCATTCTGTCATTCATCTGATTGATGCAAGGTGGAACAGGGCAAAGGAAGGCAACTTGTTTATCCCCTGCCCCTGAGCAACAGACCAAATCTCTGCTGATACATCCTCTGACCATACAGTAACCTGTATCAAAGTGATTGATGAAAAATTCAATCAGGTTTGAGCGGTTACCAATGTCTGTACGCAAAAAGCATCCAAACCACTCTGTGATTCAGGCCATCAGTGGCCTTACCTGGAACCACTGATCTTCCTGGTCTTGCAGTTGGTAGTGTCTTCTAATTTATACATGTGTCTTTAAATCCCACTTCAGAATCGGAATAAAAGATGTTGAAAAGACAAATCCTCTGCATCAAGAATAAAGGCTCATGAAAGATAGAATTAGGGAAATAAAGTTATACATAATAATTAAATGTATGTCCATTCTTTATATTTCTAAGTAATTGTGCATAAATTTCAGCTTGGGGCAATTGGTCCTTGTTGCTCAGAGTACCACTAAGAGGGGTAAAGGTAGATACTGGAGAAAGATAAACTTGGCTCTAGGTTGGAGGAGGATAATGAAGCTAAATCATGCAGGTTCCTCTGGTTATATGAAAGCCATTTGGGCTTAATGCCTGTAAACTTAGACTGAAAAGTCAGAATGGATACTTGTCAGTGTCTGTGCTGGATACAAAGCTGAGGAATATACCCAAATTAAAATAGTCCTGTCTGAACCAAAATTGAAGTTTTGGCCTGATTAGCCCATCCTACGTGAGGTCCCAGTATATATTGCACCTTTGTAAGCAAATCTGTATGCCATCCCAATTTGGATGAAATGTGCAGGATGTGATTTGATGATGGGCATGCTCCTCTGGGACCAAATTTAAAAATAGGTTCTGAGAGATCGTAAAAGAAGAGAGAGATGTGGGATCAAGTGAACGTCAGATTAAGAAGCTGGTTTGTGAAGGGGATAAATGTTATTGTGGACTGGATGCACTGAATAACATTTGCATTTTGAAGGTGATTCTTTGTAGATAGCCGAGGGAATGGGAAGACTGAGGAAATGCAAGAAAACGAGAAAAAGTAAAGGAATATAAAGCAGTTTTGAGTGGAGGGCAAAGCTAAAGGTTAAAATTATTCAAACGTCTTCAAATGAAAGTGTCGGCAAGTGCCTATTAGAAAAATAAAACAGAAATTGTAGGAGAAATTCACTTTCTGTTTGCAAGATGGTCTGTAACAGATTATGCCTCAGTTCTTTTTCTATTGAAATCAATAGAAAGAAAAAAATCAGGTGGGATGCTTCCCAGGCATCTGATTCATTACTGACGGCTATGCAGAGGAGATTGTTCTGTGAGCAGTGACTACAGTTTATTAGATTAGAGGAAGTACGTACATGCAATTTTCCCTTTTGTATCACATTTCCAGCATCAGAATATTTTGATTTTTAACTTAAAGACAATAGGCATATCACTGGAGTCTGTTTATCGTACTTTTTAAACAGACAAAAGCTTTAGAAAACGACATTGTATATGCAGTTAACAGAAGCACAGATAATTAATTTTTGCATACTTGTGGCTCTTTCCTATTTAAAAAAAATACAGCTGGAAGTAAATGGTGTAACTAAAGGAAAGCATTGTAATTTTCTCTGTTACTTAAAATTTCATTTCCTATCTAATCCAGTCACAACTTTCTACATCCATTTGGGTACCCAAATGAAATCTGCCCTGTGTTAAATGTCAGGGAAGGTGCCCCGTAATTTGAAAAATGATTACTATAAAGTGGATATTCTCTACAATTCAGTAACAGCTTCTTCCCCTCTGCCATCAGATTTCTGAATGGACATTGAACATATGAACACTATCTTACTGTAATTCTGCTCTTCTCTGTTATTATGTATTTCATTGTACTGCTGCCGCAAGGACATCAGACTTCACGACAAATGCCAGTGATATTAAACCCGATTCTGATTTGGACAGAATCTGCCTTTGATTTTTGTGTCAGCTTCCTGAAATGAATGTCTGACTCAACTTACCACTGAGCAGAATGCTATTCTCTCTGGTCTCGAAGATTTAAAACACAGCTCCAGAGTTCATGATTGATTCTAATGTTGGGTGCTGTCCATGTGGAGTCTGCAGGTTTTCTCCATGGTAGTGCGTGTTTCGTCTGGGTGTTTCAGATTCGTATCCAAACATCCAATTGAAGGACTGCTGCAGATTACTCCTAGTTTGGGTTAATTGTAAAACAAAGGGGGACGTGATGGGCATCTGTAAGGCAGAATACGTTGCAGGGATACAGGGCAGTTGGGAAAGGGAAGTAGGATCAATGGGAGGCGGCTTAGCAGACGTAGCCCCGATTTCAAGTAACTATTTATTTCCTGTTAATGTTAGAACTTCCAAATCTAATTTATGGTCATCCATATAACATTATAACATTAATTATGGACCTTCTTCTCTCTGCAGAAACTGTCTGAGCTGCTGAATGTTTCCAATTTTCTCTTGCTTCAGATTTCCAGAAACTGTAGCACCCAAAGCAGTTACATTGTTCTCTGCTTGATCATGCATTTTCTTTTGACCTTTCCTCCCTCCAAATTAGAACACATTCATTTCTTCACTTATCCATTTCTGCTACTGTAGAATGGTCAACAAAGATGAAAAAAGGTCATACACTAAGTTAATAGATCCTAATGACTTTGACTTGACCTATTTTGGTACGTCAGATAGGATTAACCTATCTCATAATGAGGAAACCAAGGTTAGACAAGACCTTTCAATCTGTGGTCCATTCTTTTATCCTCCATTAGCAGAAGAGTTGATTTACTATATGCACTAGTTTATCTGCTATCTGTCTCCATTAGCTTAGAAGTTCACTAAGTGACAGCCACTGTGAGACAACATGCTCCAAAACCTAGAAAGAGGGGGCAGTTGTTGTACTGGGCATTGGGGAAGGCAATGGGTTGATGAGTGGTTATCATGCCAGTATTGAGTGTTAAAGGGATAGCATTTGAGGAATGGGTCACTATTGCTACTTCAGAAAACTGGATGTGAAGAAAGGATTTCATCAGGAGGGAAATCCATCAAGGTAACTGGTCATGAAAGGGAACAGAGCTTGAGGTTGCCCTTTTTCTTCAAACTACCCAGTAGGTTTTAAACTAAGGGAAGCAAAACTGGGTAGCATTTAATGTTGTCAAGCAAGATCTTACAGTTCATGATTAATCCATCTTTTATATTCAGTTTTACAATCCTGAACCGGAAATGAGAATTTAAGGAGGCGTGGGTTTGTGGGCAGAGCTAGGGATACAGTTATAGGTTTGGTAAGTCCAAGTGTATTGGTGCTAGAGGCAGAAAAGCTTCAGTAAAGTTGAAAAACTTGTAGCAAGTGGAGCATCAAAGGTGAAGAATTTGGGAATGAATTGGTGAGGCAGCTGCTGCAAGAATTCCCTCCACATCTGTAGGGTGATGGGAAAGGACCAGATCAGAGACTACATTGTCAGTAATGGTGAGTGCTTGTAAAGGATGTCTGTGAGTGATAAGGAATTGAGGGGGCTGCTCCAGCACATGAGCATGGAGCTTCTCTGGTCAGGGTAAAGAAAGAAAGACTTTAACAAATTGACTCATGACCTTTTATGTCAGTGAATGTCTAACTTCACCGTTTGGAATCTCCCGTTAACTGGAAAAGAAATGTGTGACACATTGAAATTGAAACCTATTTGGAAATTAAAAATGTGGATGTGTGATTCCGATGCAACACACACACAACGCTGGAGGAACTCAGCACAAGGCTGGTGCATCTATGGAGGGGAATAAATAGTCAGTGTTTCAGGCTGAGATCCTTCATCAGAACTGTGGCTCGGATTCTGATGTGGAGTTTTTGTGAAACCTGATACATGCCATATGGTTTCTGAAAAGTTCAATTAATTTCTACAGAGCAATTTAGAAATTACAATAGCTGGCAACTGTACTTCCATCTACTTAAGTTTGGCATTTAAATCTAGATCCTTTTATCCAGCAATTTTGAAAACAAGACAGAACAATTTCTTTTAAGACAAGTGGAACTGGAAAATGCTAAGTCTATTTTCTTTTTCTGCATTGAGATGAAGTTAATACCATTTCAGAGCAGCAAGAAGAAAAAAAAACATGAAATAAATCTTCTCTACTGAAGAGTAATAGCTTTTATTTTGCATAAATTAAACACAATCAATTAACACAATGCATTTGGCAGTGAAGTCCAGCATTTGGAACTGACTGAAGCATTTTCAAATTTCTTGTGCTCCAGAATCAGCTTGTTGCTATTTGCATATCAGTCCAGCAGATGTTGCACTTTACTGTTAAGTGTAGTAGCTCACTACTCAGCCACCTGCCCCATCCCCCCCAAACTCTCCTCCTTCCACCATCATACATACAATCACCCCAACCTCCATTAACCATATGCAAATTACAAAGTCTGTCATCACCCACTGAGTTACTCACCAATCATATGATACACATACAGGAACATTGCTAGCTTCAGATTTATAATACCTGCAGTTCTCTTGAAAGAATTGAAGCACTAGAAATTTTAATTTCACTTTAAAGACATCATTAATTGCATGCAGCTTGATGAGTTAATTTAATACAAAGCGTTCTTTGTGTTTCTAAATTCTTCCTAATACTTTCTCATTTTCTGTCATGTTTTCTAGATAGTATATAATTCCTTTCAACAGTACAGTTTTATAAATAGAGCGGAGACTAAATTGCAATAACTGGGATGATGGAAACTGTTGTTAATAATTTGTATTCAGATGCATAGTTTTTCCATTTTTTGGGTTGCTTTATGTTTCACTTTAGATATTCAGGTGGCTCTGATTTTCTGTTCATTTACCATCTGAGCCTTTACCTTCCACATGCTGCTTAAATATGAAAGTGGCTATTATTTGCACAATATTTCAAGAAGAGCTTTTATTTGCAAGTTTCACTTTTCACGCTAATTTGGTAATCAGAGTAACAAAATGTTAGCGGTGCTTTTTAAGGAACTATTTATAAAATGGTTCCGAAAAGCTCTTTGTCATCCATGTTCTATCTCGTGCTGGTATGTGTTTCACTTTCTCCATCACCATCAATAATGCTCTGGGACCTAGGCCCTATGTCACACTGCCTCAAACTCATAACCAACAACTCAAGACTGCATTGGAAGGTCATTAATAATGGCATACACTACATAACAAATAGGTGGTAATGAATTGAAAACTGTAATTCAGTCATTAATCTATGATGATCCTCCTTAACAACAATCCTCACAATTTATGATGCTCTCAAAACTGCAGCTCACTCACAGGTTTCTGTTATTTGAGATTTTTGAGGCACATTCAGCACTTGTACTGATAGAGTTCAGAGACACAATTAGTCTAATAGGAATATCAGTGACAGGCAATAAAGATAAGCTTAAGGTCCTTTTTTAATACTTACCAAGTATATGTATATCCATCCAGACATTTTCGAGAATCTAGACTGTGGGCGTAACTTTGGTCTTTATAGCTAAATGGAAGCAGAGGGGCTCTTTTTTTTAAAGAATACCGTTAAGGACAAGGCTTTTAAATCTGAAGGCATCCTCTTGATCTAATCTACAATAATCTAATTTTATTTCTAAATTCAACACTTACTTTTACAATGCCTTGAATAATGTTTATGATATCCCATGTCTTGAAGACTAATAAATATGACTTATTGTAATATTAAAATCTAATAGTATGAAATTCACAATCTTTAGCTAAAGCAAAGTCACTGGTTTAGAACACACCCGAAACAAAGCACCACCTTCAGATTTTTCCAAAAATTGCTAACCTTTGTCAGAAAAATTTAAAATATTACATCTTCTTTGCATGGATTACACAGGGAATCTTGCAATACAAAAATATACTTTCCTTTATTTATTGTGTCTGGTCTTCATTTTGCTATAATACCCTCGGTTATAAGACTTGTTAAATCCAGCATGTGCATTTTTTCAATACTAGAATATAAATATTACAAGTGTCAGGTTTATGATTCATTTTAAATGTGCTTCTATATTGTGGAACATGACTGTACTTGCAAAACACTCAGGGATATTGAATAGAAGAGACTGAGCCAGCAAGCACTAACAAGAAGCTTGAGATTTATATATCCCAGGAATCATGGAAAATTTGTCCACAATTAAACAGACACAAAATTAGTTACAATTATTACAAAAGGAATTTATGATGGGCAGTTAATTATCCAAATAAAATAATCAATTCATCACTTCTTGGTATGTTATGAAATACTGAGATAAGCAATGATTTTACTCTTATGAAAGGATGAGAATTATGGACAACCCCTCACAGTTTTCAGTAATTCATGATTACTTGATTTATAGTGCTTTTCTGCTCTGTATTAATTCAACTAGCTTAACCCTCATACTTGAAACCTACGTGGAGTGTTCAGCTAATTTAAAATCAACAATCGGGAACCCTGGGAATCACAGAAATGCTCTTCTTATCATCTGTTCAGCTACTTGGAGAGCCTGTCGAGGCTGGATGGTCATTTTATACCTGCAATCATTAATTAATTCTAGAAGGGAAGTAAATTCCTAGCTTCTTGCTATAAGGATGAAAGACTCAAGGCTATAATTTTGTAAGATGTGCGGTTCCACAAAATCTTTGTGGAATGCATTTCTTTCACACGTACCGCCTGCGGATGTTTTATGATGTTTCCATAGTCTAATTCATAGCACTTAGGGCCTTAGGACTCACAGCCAACACTTCACACTGCTGTAAGGAAATGTCGCAAACCATTATTGTTATAATTTTTAAATCTTTATATGGAGACATTACTCTTGACCTCCATTGAAAACCTGAGGCTTGCCTGGGGGCCCCAATGAAAACAAAAAGAATTCACTTTCGTCACTTTCAGAACTTACTGCTCTTTTCCTGTCGGTTTTTTTGCATGCTCTACATTTTCCATCTTTGCTTTTCTGTTGGCAAGGAAACTTCAACATTGCTTTTTTTTTTAGGAAAGTGAAGGGTAACAGAGTGAGGGCATGGACCAGCTTTTATTTTGTACCCTACGTCAGCATCGAGCACTCACCAGTCAGTAAAATGAGGGGGAAATACAGGACAAAGGCACCATCTCAAAACGGGGAATGATTGGTATCACAGGCAGTGTTGGGAGTAATTTGATAATAAGATTTGCTTTCACTTAGTTCACAGTGATTTGAACTCCCAGTAAATCTCAACCTATACCACTGCCAGGCCAACATAATTAATGCAATATTCCTTATGAAATCTTGAACAAAAAACCCATACATTTTGTGGTTTAGTGAGATAGAAGTCAGCTTTTAGACAAATAAGATCTAGACAGTGCTTTGCCTATTATTTATCAAGCCAAATTGATAGATAGAAGATATCTACAATGTCATTTGATTGGAGAGCCACAAGCAAAAGAATGCATTTTAATTTCAAATTTATGAATATGAAATGTCAAAGTAATCATGAAAAATTGAAACAAATTTTAAGCCACATTTTTGTGAATTACTTATTAATTCTGAGTCACAAGCTTTGGGGAGAATCTTCATTCCCTCTACCCAGCAGAAATGAGAGAAAAAGGAAATTAAAATTCCAAATGACAAGCTGGTGTGGTTTCACTGGGTATGGGCATTGCTGACGTTAACTGAGCACCTCTACTTTCCACCAAAAGGTGGTGGTGACCATGAACACTGCAGTTACTGTACTGAATCTATTCCTAGAGTACTGCCAGGTAAAGCGTTACACGGTATTGCTGTGCCACTGAAGAAGGATATTACTTTTCCTAGCCATGAAGGTGTGTGTCTCGTGAGAACAAGGTGATGTTGATATCTGCATGTTTCTTACCCTTCTATCTGTAGATGGTAAATGTTATTTACTTGGGAAACACGGCCACAGAAGCCATTGTAATTTGCTAACTGCTCTACACATGACCACAAGAAACTGCAGAGAGTTGTGGATGTAACTCAGCACAGCACAGGAACCAGCTTCCCCTCTATGGGCTATGTTCATATTTCTGGCTGCCTCAGTAAAGCAGCCAACATAATCAAAGACCCCATCCACCCCAGACATTCTGTCTTCTCCCCTCAGAGGGTAGAAGATACCAAACCCTGAAAGCGCGTACCACCAGGCTCGAAGACAGCTTCTATCCCACTGTTATCAGACTCCTGTGTGAACTTCTTGTACAAGATGGACTCTTGGCCTTACAATCTACCTTACAATTTATATGTACTGCACTTTTTAAAATAGTTTTAAACTTTTATTCAGCGTTATTATTGTTTATCTTATTCTAGTTCAATATATTGTGTAATGATTTGATCTGTATGAACAGTATGCAAGACAAGCCTTTCACTGTCTTGGTACATGTGACAATAATAAATCAGTAACAATACCCTCGTAGGTGGCAAAAAGCAGAGTCACAATGTGCCAGTTCAGACTAGTAGACGGGGTGGTCATCAAACAACTTATCCTGTTCTATGTAATTGCTGTATATGGAAGGATCCTGAAGAAGGGTCTCATCTTGAAAAGTCAACTGTTTATCCTTTTCTATAGACGCTGCCTGATCTGTTGGGTTCCTGTTTATACGTGTTGCTTCGGATTTCCAGTATCTGCATACTTTTTTGTGTTATATGGGACAGAAATGTTGACAGTCAAGAGATGAGTAAATTGGACTGGAATGCCAAGCTTCTATTTATGCAGCTGTTGAGATTTAAGTTTTAGACTAATGGTGACACCCAGGATGTCAGATTTAATGAGTCTCATTAAAAACTCGGTGGTGGGGTGAAGATATGTCTCTACCAAAGGAGGTGTAAGGCACTCCTTCCCCTCAGCTAACCTGCAGGTCACCCTTGGACAAGAGGTAGCACCTGCTTGGCCCCCAGATCAGGGTCACGTGAAGCCATGGGAGCAGGTGGTGGACGTTCGAATGAGCAGCTTGTGAATATCACAAGTGCTGATTGTATGACGAGTAACGCGGGCAGGCAATCCCTGGAGAGTATTGATAGTGGCTGGAGTCACCTGTCTTGCAAAGACAATGGCAAATTACTTTGTCTATATCAGTCATTGGCATGGAAAGACTATTATCGCCCATGTCATACGAATGAATAAACGATTAAAAACACTATCGATCGATGGCAAAGACAGCAATGCTTACTTTGCCCATGGAAATTGGTCATCTACTCCATGTTTAAATTAAGTTGTAATGAACTGAGTGGTGCAGTTACCTCAGCAAACCCCAGAATTAACCTTGGGGTTAGAGGTTATTCTGAGTAATTGCCACATGGTGATAACATAAATGACGGTTTCCACCACTTTCCTAAGGGTCAAGAATTGACTAGTGAAAAGCAATGGCGAGATTGGTTTCATTTTGCTTTTAGTATTCAGAGTCATAACAGGTAATTTTCCAATCAGTCAGGTCAATGCAGATTCAGCTGTGCTGGAACTATTAGGTCAGAAATGTGGCTAGTTCTGAAGCACTGGTTTTCAGGACTACATTCAGGATTTTATTGGGCCCTGACTGGCCTCACAGTATCTGATGTACTTACTTGTATACTGTACAATGAATGCAATGGGCTGTCATCTCATATAAAAAAGCAAGTTGAATCATGCACTCATATCATTAGTAATCAGTTTGCAAATACTTCAGCCTTATTTTCTAAACTTGTATGCTGGGTTGTCCTCGATGTTCATGAAACCTCCTTGCAGATGATGTGTAATCCCACAAGATCTGAAGGGTGGAGAAAAGGCAGATGAAGCACAACCCAGCCAAATGTGAAGTGTGGCACTTTTGGAGATCAAATGTAAAGGAACAGTACACTGTCAATGGCAAGATCCTAAACAATCTGCCAAGAGTTCTTGGGTCCAAATCCATAGCTCCTGAAAAGTGATTACACTGGTTGACAGGGTGGTAAAGAAGCATATGGTGTGTTTGTCTTTATTAGTTGAGGAATTGAGTTGAAGAGTTGGGAAGTTATGCAGCAGCTTTATAACTCTAGTTAGGCTGCATCTGACATATTGCATGCACATCTGGTCACCCTTTTATAGGAAAAAAGTCAAGGCTTTGAAAAGGGTGCAGAAGAGGTTTACCAGGATGCTGTCTGATTTTATAGGACATGTGCCATAAGGAGAGGTTGGATAAATGGGTGGTTTACTCCGGAGTAGTGGAGGCTGAGTGGAGATGTGATAAGAGATTTAGAAGATCAAGAGAGGCCAGTATCATTTTCCCCGGGTTGATACCACTGAATGTAATACAGTAGATTGGAAGAAGTGCAACTGAAAGGTGAGAGAAGGCAAATTCAAAGGAGATGTGTGTGGCAGTTTTTTTTTTACACAGAGTGGTGGGTGGGGTGTAATGCCTGGGGTGGCAGTGGAGGTAAATATGATAGAGGCATTCAAGAGGTTTTTAGAATATGCAGGAAATGGAATGATATTGCCAGTGTGTAGGCAGAAGGGGTTAGTTTATTTGAGCATTTGATTACTAATTAGTTCAGCACAACATCATGAACTGTTCCTGTGCTGAAAGGTTCTAGCTCTGCGTTCTATCTATAACTGAGCATGGCATATATCTAATCTCTGACATTGGAGCAACCTAACATCTTCTAAGATTTTGTTTCTCAGACATAAAAACAGTAAATGTGGCAAACACAGAGCAGGTTAGGTTGCATCTATGGAAAAAGAAACAGTTAACATTTCAGGTCTGAATCCTACATCAGAACTGGTTAAAAGAGATAAAGGTCAGGTGGGGTTGTGGAGAATGTAGGGGAGGAAATAGTTGGAATTTCTTTGATAGGGTGAGATTGGATGACGTAAAATCTGCGGTTAAGGGACAGTTAAAATCAGATTAATCTTCTTTCTCTTTCTAATATGTGGCTAATGGTAAGGTTGTGGAAGATGTCTGGCAGGCCACATATTGAACAAAGAAGACAGTAGAGATAAAAGAAGAAAGGAAAAACTGGACAAAATGATGAAGGCAAACAAGAATTCCAGTTCTGATTCAAACAGTGGGTGAGTTATTTAATGCCAGAGAATTTGATATTAACTCCTGCAAGTTGCCTCAGAAATGAGCTGTTGTTCCCTTAGTGTTGTGCCTGTTGTAATGACACATGGGACCACAGATATAAAGGTCATAAGACATAGATTAGGCCATTCGTCCCATCGAGTCTGTTCCACCACTGCAACATGAATGATTTATTATCCCTATTCTCCTGCTTTCTCCCCATAACCTTTGATGAATTGATTATTCATCAACCATCAACCTCTGCCTTAATTATACCCAATGACTTCACCTGCACAGCCTTCTGTGGCAATGAATTCCAGAGATTCACCAGCCTCTGGCTAAAGATTTTTTTTCTCATCTCTATTAGACCCCAAGACGTAGCAGCAGAATTAGGCCATTCAGCCCATCATTTCATCATGGCTGACCCCAGATCCATTCAAACCCAGACACATGCCTTCTTGCCATATCTTGTAATGCCCTGACTGATCAGGAAACGACCAGCTTCTACCTTAAATATACCCACGGACTTGGCCTCCACCACAGTCTGAGGCAGAGCACTCCACAGATTTACTACTCCCTTGATAAAAAAAATTCCTCCTTACCTCTGTTCTGAAGGGTCATCCCTCAATTTTAAGGCTGTGCCCTCTGGTTCTGGATATCAACACCACAGGAAACTTCCTCTCTATATCCACCCTATCTAGTCCTTTCAACATAGTGAATGCCCCACTATTCTGAGGCTTTGCCATCTGGCCCTAGACAGCCCCACAGTAGGAAACATCCTCTCCACATCCACTCTATTTAGATCTTTCAATATTCGATAGGGTTTCAATGAGATGTTTCCTTTTTCTTCTAAACTCCAGTGAGTACAGGCCTAGAGGCATCAAACGCTCCTCATACGTTAAACTTTTCATTCTTGGGATCATTCTCGCGAACCTTCTTTGGATCCTCTTCAATATCAGCATATCTTTTCGTAGAAACAAGGCCCAGAACTGCTCAAAACACTCCAAATGCAGTCTGACCAATGGCTTATAAAGCCACAATATTACATCCTTGCTTTCGTATTCTATTCTTCTCGAAATGAATGCTAACATTGCATTTACCTTCCTTACCACTGACTCAACCTGCAAGTTAACCTTTAGGAAATCCTGCTCGAGGACTCCGAAGTCCCCTTGTAGCTCAGATCTTTGTATTATTTTCCCGTTTAGAAAATAGTCCACACTTTATACTTTCTATAAAGTACTTCCCGACACTATATTCCATCTGCTACTTTGCCCATTCTCCCAATTTGTCTAAGTCCTTCTGCAGACATCCTGCTCCCTCAAAACTACATTTCCATCTTTCTTTGCACTGTTCACAAACTTGGCCAGAGCCATCAATTCCTTCGTCCAAATCATTGACATATACGTGAAAAGCAGCAGCCACAAGACCAGCCCCTTCAGCACAACACGAGTCACTGGCATCCAGACAGAAAAGGTCCCCTTTATTCCTACTCTTTGCCTCCTGCCAGTCAGCCAATATTCTATCCATGCTAGCATTTTTCCTGTAATATCACGGGCTCTTATCTTGATAAGTAGCCTCATATGCAGCACCTTGTCAATGGACTTCCGAAAATTCTAATAAATGCCATCCACAGACTCTTCTTTGTCTATCCTGCCTTTTACTTTCTCAAAGAATTCCAACAGATTTATCAGGCAAGATTTTCCCTTAAGGAAACTATGCTAATTTTGATCTATTTTGTCATATGCCACTAAGTAACCTGAAATTTCATCCTTAGTAATAAGCTCCATCTTAGCAACTATGGAAGTCAGGCTAAATGGCCTTTAATTTACTTCTTTCTGCATTCCTCCTTTCCTAAAGGGTGGAATTACATTTGCAATTGCCCAGTCCTCCAAAACTATTGCAGAATCTAGTGATTCTTTAAATATCATTACTAATGCCTCCACAGTCGCTTCAGCCACCTCTTTCAGATCCCTGGGGTGTAGTCCATGTGACTTAGCTACTTTCAGACTTTTCAGCTTCCCAACCACCTTCTTTCTAATAGCAACACCACTCACTTCTGCCCGACACTCAGATTTCCAGCATTCTGCTGGTATCTTCCACAGCAAAGACTGACACACATTAAGTTCATCCCTCATATCTTTGCCCCATTACTACCTCCCCAGCATCATTTTCTAACCGTCCAATATCTACTCTCACCTCTCTTTGACTCTATATATCTGAAAAAAACTATTGGCTAGCTTCCCTTCATATTTCATCTTTTCTCTTCTTATGGGTTTTTTAGTTGCTTGCTGTTGGTTTTTAAAAGCTTCCCACTAATTATTGCTATATTATATGCCCTTTCTTTTCCTTTTATGCTGTTTTTGACTTTCCTTGCCTCATCCTCCCTTTAGAATACTTCTTGGTCTTTGGGATGTATCTTTCCTGTGCCTTCTGGCTTACTCCCAAAAACCCCAGCCATTGCTGTTCTTTTGCCATCCCTGCTTGAGTCCCCTTCCAACCAACTTTGCCCAGCTCCTCTCACATGCCTCTGTAATTCTCTTTACTCCACTGTAATTCTAACACATCTGACTTTAGCTTCTCCTTCTCAAACTACAGGTTGAATTCTATCATAATATGGTCACTGCTTCCTAAAGATTCCTTTATCTTAATCATAAGATCATTACATAACACCCAATACAGAACTGCCATTCCCTAGTGGGGACAAGAACAGGCTGCTTTAAAAAGCCTCCTCACAGGCATTCTACATATTCCCCGTCTTGGGATCCAGCGCCAACCCGATTTTCCCAATCTACCTGCATATTGAAATTCTATCTATTCAACATTGCCCTTTTTACATGCCTTTTCTATACCCCTTTGTAATTTGCAGCCCACATCCTGGCTATTGTTCAAAGGTCTGTACAGTATATAGTTCCCATCAGGGTACTTTTTCATACCCCTGCAGATTCTTCACTTTACCCACAAGGATTCTACATCTTCCGATCCTACATCACCTCATTCTAAGGATTTGATTCACAATATCTCATTCCACTGACTGCAATTTTACCCAGCTGTCTGATCTTCCTCAGTCTCACTGCACACATCTCATTGTACACCAACTACACCATCCTCAGCCCTATCACTCTGCTTACCACCACCCGCCTCCCCCCCCCCCCCTGCCAAATTTAAACCCTCTAGAGCAGCTCTAGCAAGCCTGCCACAAGGATATAGGCCCCCTTGTGTTCAGGTGTAACCCGTCCTTCTTGTACAGGCCATACCTTCCCCAGAAGAGATCTCAAAGAACCAGAACTCTGAAACCCTGCCCCTGCACCAATTCCTCAGCCACACATTCAATTGCCAAATTATCTAATTCTTACCCTCACTGGTGCATGGCACAGACAGCAATCCAGAGATTACTATCTTGGAGGCATTGTTTTTCAGCATCCTACCCAACTCCCTCTACTCTCTCTTCAGGACCTCTGCCATTATCCTACCTATGTTGCTGGTCCAATATGTACCACAACTTCCTGTTGCTCACCCTCCCACTTGAGAATGCTGTGGACCCGTCCCAAGACATCCCTGACCCTGGCAACCGGGGTGTCTCCTTCATGTCCACAGAATCTGCTGTCTGCTCCTCTGATTATGCACTCCTCTTCCTCACCCTTCCCTTCTGAGCCACAGAGACAGACTTAGTGCCAGGTATCAGGTCACTGCAGCTTCCCTTTAATAGGTTATTCCCCCCCCCCCCCCCCATGGATCCAGAGCATTATTATTGAGGGGAAAGGCCACAGTGGGAGTCTGCACTGGCTGCCTATTCCCTCTCCCTCCTTCCTACAACTTAGGGGTGACTACATCCCTGTCACCTCCTCATTTTCTCGTATGAGCTGAGGGTCACACAGCTGCAGCTCCAGTTCCTTGGCATGGTCTCTAAGGAGTTACAGTTCAGTGAACATGCAAATGTAGTTACAAGGGAGACTGGCAGTATCCCAAAGTTCCTACATCTCACACAAGGAACATACCACCAACTTTGGACCACACAAGCTTTATACTAACAGAAAAAAAAAACTTACTGTAAATTTACTTATAACCTCCACCTGTATTTGCCCAAGCCTGTCCCCTCTAACCTTGTCCTCTCACACTATGGCCACTCTGCTTACAATTGCTTCTTTTTATTGGCTGCCACCAAGTGTATAATTGCAGCCCACCAAAATACCAGAAGCAGCTGAGCTCTTCTTAAACCTTGCACTGCGTTACAACTTCTCACGCTGAATGCAGCCCGGTGAACATGTCAGAACGGGAATGGGAGTGGGATGGAGAATTCCAACGGCACTTAACTGGATAATCACAGTTATTCCTCTGTATTGTCCACAATTGCTCCACAAAGCAGGGTTTAGTGTCTCCAGTGTAGAGGAGACTGCTGAACACTGGATGCAGCACAGTATGCCTGCAGAAGTGAAATTGAAAAGCTCCTTCACATGGAAGACTGCTTGAGTCCTGGGTATGGGTAAGCAGTGGAAAGAGAGACGTTACATCTTCATTCTTCAGGATGCTGCCCGACCTGCTGAGTTCATCCAGCTTTTGTACGTGTTGATTTGACCACAGCACCTACATCTTCTCTGCTTGCTAGGGAAAGTGCCGTAAAATGGGGTGTGGCGGATAGTTATCAAAGGGCGGACCAGAAAGTTGCCAAGGAAGTGATGTACTTCAAATGCTGAAAGGGAAAGGGAAGGGAAAATGCATCTGATATGGAATCTTATGATCCATTGTTTGAGGAGGCTGGAGGGGTGGGAAAATGAGGACCAGGAAAACACTGTTCTTGTTCCGTCGAGGAAAAGCAGGGCTGAGAGCAGAGGAGCAGGGAAATGAGGGGCAGTAAGTTAAAAATAATGACCAAATAGTTTCACAGATTTGAGACAGCAGATGAATGAAAAAGGTATGAGGGATAAAAATGATACGGGTATGATTTTAAGAGTGAGACCATTTAGGAAGGGGAGAAAGTGATTCTAAGCATATTCTAATAATACACCAAAGATACTTGAATAAAATTATGGGACTTTGCAATGCCTATTAATGGTAGAAATAGTGTTATCCCTACCAGTCCCGGGAGCCTTTACAATCAGGACAGAGAGCTGGAAAATGAATTAGGAACTTAAGATTGTTACTGATAGTTTCATGCTTATAGAAGTGACTGAGATTGCAAGCGGCCTGAGACTACAACAAATCTATTTTATTTAAGAACCTTGGGAGTTGCGCAAATCACATTATCAGGCTGGGTTGATATAAGCCCAAGTCTATTGGCTGGAGTAAGTTTTTTCCAAATCACTCTGCCACCTAGTTCTTCACTTAAATGACTAGTTAATTCCAGGGAGGGGCTCAGATTGCTCTATGATGAAAATAGCACATTCTTTCTTCAAAATATGAAACAATGTTTCTTTTATAAACGAGAAAAAATTATTAGACTGAGCCCAACCCAACTATTAAATGGAGCATATAAACTGAACCAAATCTAATTTGGGTTAATACACCCTACTACCTAAGGTGATCCAAAATAACTTGGATTCTTGAGAGAAATTATACAGCGCAGGCAGAAATTAAGAATAGCCTGCGAGAGCAAACATCCTCTGCCAAGTGACCCAGAACTGCAGGTGGAGGTCATGGAGGTGGAGGATTTAGAAACAGCTGCATGTTATCCCAAAGGATGCTAAGAGCCTGCTGAACACTTCTTCGCGCTGCAATGCAAGAATGAAATGGGGGGGAAATTAATATAATTTTTATTACTGCTGATTTTATAAAATAAAGAGACTATATCTAAGTTCATTGCATAATGATTATTTCAAACAAGTTTTCCTTTGGGGTTTTCCTTTGAGGTCCCACTTTGAAGTCTGCTCAGTTTTGCATTTTTCGACAGCCCATTACTAAATAAAATATCATAGCTGCGTAGCTATCAATAAAATGCTGAATAAATATACCAAGAGAGTAACTGAAATGTTCACTCAAATAAATTAAACTTACAAAAGCTAATATTCTGATGTAATTCTATACCAGACCTCTCCTCACTCATTGTTCAGATTTTGAAGTATACTTTAATACAGCTCTGTCTAAAGCTTAGACTCAAAGCTGTGAGAAGAGCTCACACTATGATTTAAATGGACTTAAAATTTACATTACACTTTTTCAGTTATTAATCTCAACCTTCCTGTGGCTCTGCCTTTCCTGGAATAGTACATTTGTCTCATTACTCACCGGCAAATCTACAAATGGAAACAGAACAGGTAACGTCATCCAGGACACAAAAATAGAATACAGCAGATGATGTAAATCGGAAATAAAAATTGAAACTGCTGGTGATAGTCGCAGACATTCAGCATATGTATAGAGAGGAGCAAGTTAACATTTCAGATTAGTGCCCTTTTTCAGAATCATTCTGACAAAAGGAATTGATCTGCAATGTTAAACTGAGGATCATTTCAAGACATAGGCAAATTATTATCCTTAGATTTAACTTTTGTTCTTGCTAGTCATTTTTATTTAGTTTTTGTAATTTAGGTATCAAAGATGTTAAACCTGTCCTAATACAGTTATATTTTAAGTTTTATTTAGTATCCTAAAAGTATACAATAATGCAATTATCTAGAACACATGGGGTGTTGACATTCAGTTTAACATTCTATCTGTTGAAAAAAATCTGTTTAATTTATAAAAGACAAATCCGGCAAATACACACACATATAGAGATATATTCATGATTCATTAAACGAGCCCTCCCCAAAAGTCCCCATGGATACATTACATATTACCAGTCTTTAAGGAACACATTATATTCAATGGTACGTGTAAATGAGTCCATGCATTCCTGTTAAGTATTATCCCTCGAGTAAGAGACCCTGTCAATGCACATTATATTCCTCAAACAATTAATTATAAAAATATTATTAGGTTACTTTGTTACAAGAATATATAGTTCAAGTGGAGCAGAGAAGTTCAGAACAATGAGGTGTTGAACTTGGACGGCTCAAGCTGAGTTAGTCACACAGCCATCCTCACACCTTTGCAATGTGAACTCACATTTCTCTCAGAGGAATTATTTTTGCAATTGAACCTTGTTGATAAATGTATGCATTTTTATAGGCTCATAACCATTTAATTACATATTTATACCTCACTGCAGACCCATATCTAGTAGAAGCAATTGTGATATTTCAGATTGTGGGCTCTTTTATATGGGGGTTACAATGACAATTAAACTATTTTCTCATCAGATCTGTTTTTGCAGGCTCCTTGTCGCCATAATACCTTTAATTCTATCATCCGTCTGTTTGTGGAGTTTTGGTGCTCAGGGTAGTCAATGCCAGTTCTGTTTGGGCTGTGCTGTCAGTTAAGTTTCTGAAAAACTGAACTCCGTCTGAATATAGAGGCACAAAGTGTTTATATTAAAGTGGTGCAGCAGATCAAGAGCTGGTAAAATGACAATGTAAAAGGGCACTGGATGACACAAGGAACCTCTGCTTCATACTGATGAGGCTGCATTGATGAAAATACTAACATTTTGTAACTTTTTTATGAATTAGAAAAGTGGCCAATTCTAGAGGGGCTGAGGAAATTCACTTATATAGCAACTGGAATATATATCCGCAGAGGTTTTTTTTGATATTAATACCACATAGCCTGTGGTTTTGTAAACACGTTGTGGTGTTTGCACACATTTCCTATGTTTCAACCCAGTGGAAAGTGGACAGGGAGTTTCCCTGTCACAATGATGCCATTTTCCAAGTGTATTTTGCTTAGCAACAGACGGTGGTCGGAAAACTGACAATTATGACCAGCATCCTCAACAAGTAGGAGTGTATCAAAGTGAAAGTAATGACTTAAAGGGAAGGAACACACACAAAATGCTGGTGGAACGCAGCAGGCCAGGCTTTTCTATTTAATGAAGCAGTCATTGTCCCAACTCCGGTCCTGTTCACCCTGTACACATCAGACTTCCAATATAACTCGGAGTCCTGCCATGTGCAGAAGTTCGCTGATGACACGGCCATAGTGGGGTGTGTCAGGAATGGACAGGAGGAGGAGTATAGGAAACTGATACAGGACTTTGTGATATGGTGCAACTCAAACTACCTGCGTCTCAATATCACCAAGACCAAGGAGATGGTGGTGGACTTTAGGAGATCCAGGCCTCATATGGAGCCAGTGATCATTAATGGAGAATGTGTGGAGCAGGTTAAGACCTACAAGTATCTGGGAGTACAGTTAGACGAGAAGCTAGACTGGACTGCCAACACAGATGCCTTGTGCAGGAAGGCACAGAGTCGACTGTACTTCCTTAGATGGTTGGCGTCATTCAATGTCTGTAGTGAGATGCTGAAGATGTTCTATAGGTCAGTTGTGGAGAGCGCCCTCTTCTTTGTGGTGGCGTGTTGGGGAGGAAGCATTAAGAAGAGGGACGCCTCACGTCTTAATAAGCTGGTAAGGAAGGCGGGCTCTGTCGTGGGCAAAGTACTGGAGAGTTTAACATCGGTAGCTGAGCGAAGGGCGCTGAGTAGGCTACGGTCAATTATGGAAAACTCTGAACATCCTCTACATAGCACCATCCAGAGACAGAGAAGCAGTTTCAGCGACAGGTTACTATCGATGCAATGCTCCTCAGATAGGATGAAGAGGTCAATACTCCCCAATGCCATTAGGCTTTACAATTCAACCGCCAGGACTTAAGAACTTTTTAAAAGCTATTATTAATGCTTTTTGAGATAGTGATATAGATGCATATCATATTTTTTACTGAGTTAAGTATTGTATGTAATTAGTTTTGCTACAACAAGTGTATGGGACATTGGAAAAAAAGTTGAATTTCCCCATGGGGATGAATAAAGTATCTATCTATCTATCTAAAGACCTCGGCCACCAACGCAGATGGGGTTATGGTCTTCAGCCCATCTCGCTCTGATCATGTGATCATGGCACTCTGCCTCATCTCGATCACCTCTCTGCCCAGAGATTTGCTAATGCACCACTTGAACACTCCTTCCTCAGTTTCCCTCCTTTCTTTTCCCATCCTCACTTCTCCCTTCCTATCTCAATTTTCTGCTTCCTCTCCCCTAGCTCCACTTCCCCTCCTCTCTACAGTACCTCATAGAACTGTCAGTGAACACTGTTGCTGGGTGCTGTGTAAAATTTTCTGTCAGGGTTTTAACATTTGCTAAATTATGAAGATCATTCCGATTTTTAAAAGCACCTGCACAGTTATTTCTTATAGGCTATTGATGGACATACCCAAGGTATCAGGAGTGCTTAAGGCAGACTTGGGCAGTCTTTTCTAGTCGATGCCATCAAGCATTGGCCACAAGATCACAGAGTTATACAACATGGAGACAGGCCATTTGGCCTACCATGTCCACAATGGCACCAGGGAGCACCTATCCATATTATTCCTGTCTTCCACCACTTGACCCATTGCCTTCAGTGCTTACTCTGACATTTCTTAAATGCTGTTAGTGACTATGCTTCCATCACCCTCTCCAGTTGTATATTCCAGGTGCTCACCGGTCTGTGTGAAAAACGCCCTCTTCCGAACCCCTCTAGATCTCCTACTCCTAAATCTAGTGTTTCTCTTACTTCCCCTTTAGTAAGGGGACACAATTCTTGCATAATTTTAATGTGTTGCTGCCACTTGTGTGCCATGGCATAAACTTGGGCCAGATTCTTTTACCCCCTTATGACTTAACAAATCACCAACTTCTTCATTACCAGAGAATTTTAAAATTATGATTTTTATATCCAAACACAGATGAAATGGTGATTTCAGAGACAAACTCCTATAACTTCCATTCCCTCACTGATTTCTCTGGTTTCAGCTCCAACCAGTTTAACTTGAACATTGGTAATGTGTCCTTTTGCTAGACTTAATGCAACCCTCTACATCAACATTAAGTTAGACCCTAGCCATAAACCATTTTCCTTGCATTAAGCAGTGGTGAGATCTGATACTATGAGGGGAAATTGATCTGAAGCATTCATGGCGGTAGAGCCAAGAGGCAGGGATATTCACAGAGGGAGGTAATATGTCCCAGGGCCTGGTGGAGGTGTTAAGAAATTATGATATTTCCAGGGAGTTGGGATGGCACCAGGGGGTGGGAATACTCCTCTATGTATATCCTACCTCCTTGGACTATCACCAGCCCTGAGAGATTAGTATTTCTTGGGAATATCCCTAAAAGCTTGGATGGGGTATCTTGGCTGACATGGACCAGATGGGCCAAAGGGCCTATTTGCTTGCTATACAACCAGCAAATATCCCATCTCCTGGTAGTACCGGCACAACCAGAAATATTACTACCTCCTGGGAAAAAATCAACATTCTCCTGAAAGGTGGTGAATCTGTGCAATTCATTCCACAGACAGCAGTGGAGGCCAAGTCAAAGCAGAGGTTACTTGACTTGTCAAAGGTTACAAGCAGAAGGCTGGAGAGTGGGATTGAGAAGAAAAATAAATCAGCCATGATGAAATGAGCAGACTCGATGGGCCAAATGGCCTAATTCTGCTCCTACAGTTTACCTTGGAGAAATCTCATCTGCTTTTTGGAACTATTCATATGTTTTTGACTGCTATTATCTCTGGAGAAGATTAATACTCCCTGGCACAATCTAAATTGTAGATCATTATGACTGTATCTTGACACAGGCTTCTGGAATCTGAAGCAACAACCAATCCTGATGCAGAGTTTCTAGAGAAATGTTGACAATTCCTTCCCTCCCAATGATGCTGCTCATCTCACTGGGTTCCTCCAGCAGAATGTTTGTCAACCGAAGTTCTACAGTCCCCTGTGCAAGAATCACTATCACATCTGCAGCATTTAAGAAGAAGGTCTTTGTCAGATCAGATAGGTAAGCATGGTGATAAATCATCCCTACTGTAACAAGCATAAAAATAAAGTCATTATCAGCTTTTACAGTGTAGGTGTTATTCAGTATACTTTGGGGCTGAAAAAGTATTTGTAAAACTAGGTTTGTAAAAACTACCTTTTAAAACACAGGTCTAGAAATTCCAGTACAGCTAGAAGTACCACTAGATGGATATTGCAGAGTAGTCAATTTCACATTTTGTCACTGGCCTGAAGTACAATTGTTAGTTCTTCCCTGCCCTGTAGTTGGTCTTCAGTCAGGTAATGGGAAATGAGTCTGTTCAGAAACAGGCTGAGGGCAGGGGGAAGAATTTGGGTCTGAAGAAGCATGAGAGTACTTGGGGGAAGGGGTTCACAGGAAAAGGCCTCTTAAAAATGGAAAGGAGCAGAGAAAGGAGGATTTCAAAAAGGATTCAGTTAGTGATGAGGGAAGTGGTGAGATTGACGCCTCCATTAGACACCTCAGCAGAACGCTGGGATGGGAGTTTGGAGAGATGAAGGGCTGAGATTCTGGAGACAGATCGATGGATACAGCATCAGAGTGACGGGGAAGGGAGATGCAGGGAGGGCTGGATGAACATTTTGAAGGACGCAAAGTAAGCAAGAGACTTACCTGTGTATTTCCAGACCAGCCCAGTGCTGGCAGAGATCACCTTCCCCCTGGGAGTGCCCAGGACGGCATAGCCACACTGCTCTGAAAAATCTGTTGCAGATGTAGGTCCCGCACTGACAATAACATTTCTAATAATGCAAATAAGCCAAAAATGGTTGTACTCATATCTTCTGCTGAAAAGAAGTTATTTTCCATTGCATAACACTGTGGCAGGAAAGGACACTGTGCTTGTATTTGTAGGCAAACTAGGTTTAGATAGATTTTGCCTCCTCCAAATTGTTATCTGATCCAATAGCTTTCCAATGGTGTATACATGCAATACGTCACTTTGATGCTGCAGAAACATTAAAGGAAATACAGGGTGAGAAGTGGTAATTGGGTGAGGGTGTGATGCAGTACTAGCAAAAGAGAGAAGCAATTGGTGAAGAAACTGCTCTCTACTGGTATTTTTCCACACAAACCCACTCAATAACTTTACAAGGCCACTCTATCAATGGAATAAAATAATATACTTTTTTCCCAAAATTATTCTTTCCATTATTTTACATGAGCTTTTAAAACTACATGAATAAGAAAGAAGTATTCACCAGGACTTCCACTGTTATAATTGTAAGAGTGAATTAGAGAAATGCATTAGTGCCAGGGCATAATTTCAAGGCCATAGAGATTCAGCTGGCAGTTTTATCAAAAAGTTGCAAAAAGTGAAGTCTTCTAATTCAATCTGAACACATTGGCTGTGACCTTGAACTAAGGTTCAGTGGATATAAGGTTATAATATCACACTGGACACAGTATCCCTCTAACTGCAGCAATTTATTTGTAAACCTCTGGTAACATCACAAAAACTTTTCATGCCCATCTCTGAATGTCAGACTGGATTATACTCAGCTGTCAGTTTACTTTAGAAATTCACTAGAGACTAAAAGAAAATCGCTTCAAAACTAGTAGAGGGTCCACTGATGAGTAATTGTGCTGTGTGGTGCTGTATTGAGTCAAAACAATAGAAAAGCTTTACATTGGATCTCCGAGTAGTTGATCTTATACAGGAGGGCCTTGGAGGTACAACAGTTATTCTGGTGTTCCTGGGTACGAGACAGAAAAGCGGTCAGGAAAACGACTTGTCCTTCAGGTGGCCATGAGCACTTACTGGAGCTGTTGTTTAGAACGATAATGCATCCATAATCAGACAGCCTGCCGACACACCAATGAAGATGGGCCTAGTTGGTAAGCTATTGAACTCCACAGCAGTAAAAGCAAATTATAACAAAGGAAAATATCATCTGCCATTCATTTGTCACTATTAGTAATGGATACATTTTATCCATCCACAAGACACCAATAGTATACTAGGGAATACTGCTCTTATTGTGAAACATATTCACAAATCTCCGAATTCAAACAATGTTCCAAAACAGCAAAGGTAGAAATAGGAAGATCAACACACTATGCACTGTTTGTCCTTCAAACTGATTAATAATAATCAGAAGTGAAAGATCTTGGGAGAAAATACCCAGACTTCTTTCTTATTGTATTGACATTCAACTCCTCAGTCAGCTTGTAACCATGCAATTCTGCAGCTCAATTTTACTGATAATAGACTGTTCATTATCCACCAGTTGTAGCAGCATAATAACAGACATAAACAAAAAAAGGTAAACATTTCTTTTTAAGGAATTTGTTTACATTCAACTACATTTCACCTTGCAACAAATAGAGCTCAGACTAGGGTTTGATATGAGCACTGTACTGAATGCCTCAGTACTAATTCACTGCCTATCCAAGTACATTTTAAGATTTTGACTTAACTAATCTATTTACCATTGATGAAATGTTCAGGTCCCAAATTACTTGTATTTCCTGGAATTCCTATGCACAAAACATCAATTGATTGTTAAAATTATATTCTTCAAAATATCATATTTACATATGCTTAACATGTAGGAATGTGAATACAGAGCCAGTGTGTAGTCTATTCAGAAAACTGTTTGGACCATTAGCTTGTCTCTCTTCACCTACTGAGCAAATTGATCTGGTCCTATAGCAATGCACAATTTGGCTTGCAATAGATACACAAGATCCTGAGATGGGATTGGTAGCTCATTCCTATTTAGTCATTATATATGTCCTTGACGAAATGTTTAAAATGTTTTCTTCCATGAAGTAACAACAGGTAATTGTAGTTTATTCTGATTCATTGATGTGGCCAATATCGCTTGCCATCAAAACTGAAGATGTCCTTTTCATTGTAATGGCTTAGAAAATTAGAACTCACAGAACAACAGGAAAAAAATGTGTTGAAAGAGAGTAACAACTAAAATTTAGTTTAAGTATTTGGTTTTTTTCAATCAAAAATGTGCTCAGTGATGGTTTAATTTGAGTCTGACTACTTCCTTTTGTAATAAAGATCCTTCATCACAAATCTGTCACTTCCAATATGGTTGAGAAATTTGCTATCTGTTAACAATTACTACAATGGACTCACACAGTAACTTTAGGATTTTGTAAACAATGTATGAGTTGTACATGTTAATATGATGGTAGAATATTACATGGTAGTCTTGAAGGAGTAATAACAAATGTTACAAAGCTGGAAACTGTATTATTCAGCATCAGTGCACAGCACATTTAGCACACACATAAAAAAGCATAGGACACAAAGTAACCTTACAGCACTGCCACCAGAAGATAAATAATAGCCCATACTGGTGCAGTATTATCGAGAAAAAACAATTCATCATTTAACACGGCTTCAGTCAATAAATATGAGCAAACAATATTAACATATTAAATATTTGTGGATTAGAATCCTAATTGTTAATTTTGTTGCAGTTAATTCTTGTAGAACGTTTGACAACATGGAGTCAAATTTTGGTATTGGCCATTAATTAAGGTCCTCCATTGGGTCAGGCTCCAAGAATAACACATCAAGCAAGTGGATGGTTAAGGTTACCCAAGAAATCCCATTGGGTTGAGTATCAGAAGATCCAAAGGAGGTCAGAGTGGTGCCATCCCTGAGCTGAGAGGAGCAGATGGTAGTTTAGTATAATAGCAAATTAATGAGGGAGTCAATTTTCTTGTCTATCTGCTGTAAGCCAAATTGTGTATTGCAATAGGACCAGGTCAATTTGTTCACGTCAAGAAGTGGAAAAGGTTCTGCCAATGCGTAAGTCTCAGTGACTGTTCTAATAGTGCTGGGTCAAACTTCCTTAGCAATGGCAGAGTGAAGTGATATCAAAATTACTGGACAATGTCAGTGGCAAGTAAATTGAAATTTTGCCCCTTCATTGTATAGAATAGTAAAGCAAAGCCTTTAGAGGAACAAGCAGGGGCTGCAAATTGCAATGAAAATAAAATCAAATCTGTTATGGTATAAAGCTCAGTAACTATAACCAGCTCTCCTAATTAAGATAAGCAAGCAAAATAATTTTTAAATTACAAATTAAAATAAGATATTTGTATTCCTACATCACTGTTTTTGATTTAAATACTAATGTAATTTACAACCAGATTAATTTTCAAACCTCTTCCACAGTTTTCTATTGTTTTAGTTTTATGTAGCACTATACATTACACTGTCTACTTCCTCTGTGAACATTGTTAATATAGTAGATTGCCCATTATCTGTATATCACCTACTTCAAGGAAAGACTGTAAGCCTCTTATTTGTTAGTTCAGAACAAAGCAGGATTTAGTTGCTACAATGCTGATTGTTCATGGACATTTCTAAATAATCTACATAATTGAATTATACATTTGGAATTATTCAAATAACCGTAGATCACTGGCCAAATATCTTAAATCAAATAAGCTAACTTTGTCACAGGATTCATGTTTAATCTATACACAGCAGCTGTAGATACATTTCACTTCAATTTCTAATATATAAACTTAAATCTCAATCAGAATAATGTAGCATTGATATACATCATTGCATATAAATTGTTTTAAATAACAACCTCAGGCTGTTTGACATACCAGGGAACGTCAGCAATGAAAAGCAGCACATCTGTAGAGAATTACCAAATGTCTTATCACACTTTGTAGCAATATAATCAACCAATGTAAGCCCTTTGACAGCAATGTTATCTTAAAATGAGTTTCATTTAGCAGGGTTTAAAATATATGGGATGAAGAGGAAAACAGGGTGGGTGAGGGGAAGTTTGTCGGTAAGGAGGATCTGACAGTTATTGAAATAGTTGACTTAACCTCAGATGAAGGGAGGTCTGAGACAATTTAAGTTGAAAACTGCGACGGGAAAGGAAGCAAATTAATAATTGGGAAGCGCTATAGTCCACCAGGGCAAAAAAGAAAAAAAAAATGATACAGAATTATCCAAGTAAATAAAGGCTGCACAGAAGAAAGGGAGGGTTTAATTCAGTGCGATTTTAATTACTCAAAATTAAAGCAGGATGAGGTTGAGGATTTTTCAAAAGGAGGAGGCAAATTTATTGAGTTAATACAGGACTGCTTCTTGGTGTAGCAGGTTAAAAGGGGAATGAGAGAAGATGATATACTTGATTTAGTATTTAGGAGTGTGCCTGAGATAGTGGCAAATTTGTGGGCTGGAGAAAACTGTGTATCAGCAATTATAATATCATTAGCTTTGATATTGTGGTGAAGATTAATTGAGAGCAAATTTTAAAGCACTGAGGAACAAACCGAAGAGGTAGTACTGGTAACTTGAGAAGAAGATATTTCAAATATTAAATACTTCTCATATACATGATAGAAGGTCTGCAAATGCAATATGCACCATACGTAAGTATGCTAACAATATATCAAAACCAGTCAAATAACAAAATAAAGGGCAAGGAAAATTAAACAAACCACAGATGTGGAGAAAATATATTAAAACACACAAGAACAGTTAAAATTAGAACTCATGTTAAAATAACCTGTATGAAAAAAATTATCACTCTAATGGTTGAAACAGAGGTAGACTTTGTAAAATTTATATTACTCTCCTTCCTGGACTTGAACTTCATTCCAGCTCCTGTCTATAAATGAACTGCAGAGCAGAGACAATGCGACGAGTTTAAAATCTGTTATAGCAGCCAGGATTGGGGTCAGTAATTAAATCTCATAGAAGTCCAGTCGTATATACTCTTAGAATTTTACACTTCAACAGTAGCAAACTAGTGCATCCAATCAGAAATAAAAACTTAATAAAATAGAAACACTCCATAACACCCAAAGTTAAAAACACTGAGTTAATATTTCAGGTTATGACCTTTTGCCTCCATAGATGCTGCCTTACTTGTTGAGTGTTTTCGGTATTTACTGCTTTTATATTATGTATTCTAACTTTAACCTCACACCCTTGGACAACTAGTATTTTATCAAACTTAAAAAAATAAATATGACACAAATAATAATGTACTTAATGAATGAATGATAAAAATTAATTAATGCAGTTTTGATTGATAAGAAAATTTTTAGATCTCAACAGGATAGTTGCAGCAAGCATATTTCCCCTGGTTGAGTAGTCTCAGAATAAAGGGTCGGGCATTTAGGGGACAGTTTGTTTTACTCAAAGGGTGGTAAGTCTTTGGAATTATTTACCTTGGTGCAATGAGTGGCTCAATCCTTGTCTGCATTCAGAAGCAACACTGATAGATTTCTGGATATTAATTGAATCATATGATATTGAGTTAGTGCAGAGAAGTTGTGTGAAGTAGATCAGATAGTCCATGTAAACCAATCCTGTGAGTGGAGTTACATATCTGCATTTTACTGATTAGATGGAACAAAGTTTACATCAACATTCATTGTACAAATTTGATTAGAAACCTGAAATTAACTAAAATTTGCTATGTGTTTAGTATAGCAATAATGCTTCTCAGTATATTAGTTTGGTATACATCAATTGTATTGTAATGACAGCATAGAAAGAAACTTGCAATTACATAGGGCAATTCAGGATACCCAAAAGTGCTTTGAAGCCAAAGTAGTATTTTCTAAACTATAGTCACAGTCATAACATAGGCCACTGGTGTTACAGTTTATTATATTCACTAACAACACTGTAATCAATAGTTTGACAACTGCTTTTGAAATGTTTCTTGTACTTAGCCAAAATTGTTGATTCCTGTTATGAAGCTACTGCACTAATGCAGAAACTAGCATAAAACATGAATGGCATTTTGAAGGCAGTAATTAAAGTAGTTGAAGACAATTTTTAATTTCTGTAGAAAATAGTAGTTAGTAATAACATAAGCAATAAAAGAAAACCAATTTCATGTCACATATTTCACCACCCCAAGATGTCTAAAAGCTCATAACAAGCAATCAGTGTTTCCATTGCAATGTAGGAAAGATGGCAAGTATTTTGCACCCAAGTGGGTTCCTCAAAGAACCACCTGAAATGACTGGATAATTTAATTTTAAGCAGTGATCAAGACATGAATAATTAAGATAACTGAGAAAACCCTGCATGCTGATGTTTTATAAAAGAGCATTGATCTCCTATGTTCACCCAAGAATGTGTGGGCCTTGGATACTTCATTTAAAGTTTCACCTGAAAGATAATACCCTTCAACACCACAGTGATTATTCAGAGTTCAGCTTGGAGGGACACTCTTAATTTTTTTTTGTTTTAGTCTTGGCTCAGAGGGAAGACTGATGCCCACTGAGCCTCTGGTGAACTTTCTGAATAATTTGATGAATAGTCAGAGCATTTTGGGACTAGTAACATTAAAAGTACTAAGTAAAATTAGAATTGTATTAAGAGGTTTTGTGAAAATGCTGCAATATTTATCCACTACATATTTGATAATTAATGATTTTTCTCAGCTTCAACATTTATGTTGCAAAACCGGCAGTAATTTTAAGTCAGTGTGAATTATGAAAAGCAAGTCATGGCTAAAGAGCACATCATTGAGTTAATGATTCAATTAACTTTAAGAAAGCAAAGAATAAAGTCTGCCATAGGATCTGAAATGAGCAAAGTGATGGGTCATGGGATCTAAAGATAAAGTTGTAACTTATAGTAATTAACCAGATAAAAGATAGCACAGTTTAGTTATCAGCTTAATAGTTTTACTGCATAACTGCTATTAGCATGGTTTTTCTGAAGATTGCTCCAAGATTCATTACTACAAAATTAATTAGTGACCTTGACTAATGTAAATATATCTTCTTTGTTTATAGGTTCCAATTTGTGCAGGAAAGAAAGGGTTTACCATTCAACTGGTATACAAAATGATCTGTAAAAACCCTAGGAGATAAATGGTATTTATTATTATAAAATATAAATACTAAGACACTACAATGATAAAACATTCAGATAATTTCACAGTGTGGTTACATATTAAGTAAAGCAAAGCAGTATACAGTATATATTTGAGTGAACAAATTAACTAAAATGTGAAAAGTCTTAGAAAAGTGCCAAAATGTGAATGAGGGGAAACATACATTATAATTACAGTAAAACAATACTGACACATTGAAGCACTGTCTGCATGGCAGGCGAAGTTCTGAGTCCAGTCATATTCTGAGATGCTACTAATAAATCTTCAAAGGGAAGCTATGGGGGGAAAAACTCGGCCCTGGCACATTCCATTTTGGTTTAAAGAAAGATGAAGGAGACTAGAGATTGAAATGTGAATACATTGGATGAAATCTTGTTTCTTTTGAGTTATATCGGGGACAAGTTAGTTTGAAGAAAAAAATAATTTCATAGCATGAACACTGGACACAAACAGTACACAAATATACAGTAAAAAATAAGCATTATATATATTTTTTGAAACTAGGAACAGTCATTAAAACATGCAAAAAGAAAATGAATAGATTCCTTTCCTAGCTGGAAGCAAAGGAAATAAATTTGGAATCAAGATAGGGGACATGTAAATGTGATTTGTCATTGAAACTAGATGAATTGATTACATTTTTCATAAGTGTACTTCTTATATTGTACAAGTTTGTTTCTTTTGGTTTGTTTCCTCATTTTTCATGGGATCATCAAAGTAATACAATTAGATTAAGCAGGGATGGAGGAACAGAATAGGTCTGTTGCTAATATAAAAAGTACACAGATAAACAGAGTTATCTTTTCAATTGATAACCCTTCATCAGAACTGAAGTCATGTACCTGAAAGTAACTGTCTCTGTTTCTCACTCATTTGAAGGTGTACAGGAAAGAAGCCTCTTCTGAGCATGACAATATTTTCTATTTCAAATTCACATTTGTAGCCTCTGTAATATGATTTTTGATTTCCATTAACATTACCCAATATTCTGTGACCATTAATATCACACATTGTTTATGGCTCGTTCATTAGTCGAGAAAGCTTCCAATAGATTTTCCCTCATTTTGACAGTTTGTACAGCTTCCAAAGATAGCTTGAAACATAGAGGCTCAATCAGTGATAGAAACTGACCGCATTAAAATAAGAATTCAGCTTCAATTTTACATCTAGTAGTAGTGCTACTAAAGATTGTATGGTAGTTATAATAAGTGACAGCATAATAAGCCCCTGGAAATGCAACCTAAAACCCAACCTTGAACATGACATGTCCTTTAAACCAATAATAATCTGATTTTTAAATTTTATTTTCTATCCTCAGCTTGATTAAAAAGCTCTGAAAATTAATAAGCCATGTTATAGTGAGAATTACAAAAAATCTTAAACATTTTAAGATTATAGCATTTTAATTTTTCATTAAACTTGAATTATAACTTGCACCAGTTTGTTAAGGCAATAATTGCAGCATTTATTGGATTCTCTGTCTTCTTTAATGACCTCGCAAAACCAGGACCTTGGGCTATAAACACAATAGTGTCCTTTAAAATGATTTTGCTGTTGTATTTAAAATGGACACATCCTGCCACTTAACTTCATTGCTTTACGCTCCTACTTAAAATATGAAATCTTCTGGTCATTCTGTAAGGGATAAAGTTATTTAACTGAAAAGAGATAAACATGTTTTCAGTCTCCTATTTGCAATAGCTGCAATTCAAGACCATGAAAAATAACAGGACATGTGGCTAACAGGGCAATTTTCCTTTAAAGAAAAACCCTACCTGAATGTAAGCACTTTACCTCAGCTATTCACTGATAAAATTAAGTGTAGTATCATTCAATAAAGCATTTATTTATTGTACAAAATGTCCATTTTATCATTGGACTTTTGCTTCTGAATGGGAGTATGCATCTATTAACAGTGTGAATCAAACTGCACAGAAGATAACACAGTGATATTCCACTTGACAATGAAAGTATTCTTTGCATCAAGGAATACTTCCTACAAAATGTGTGGTTCAGAATACATGCAAAGGAATTTCCACAAAGATTATTGAAAACATGTTGTTTGATTAATTGGGTGCACTTTTGTTAAGATGCAACAGCACCTGACAAGTAATACATTGTTCTTCAAATTGTAATGGAGTTCCTCCTGCAGTTAGCATGATTATTTCAGTGACAACCAAAAGTTTTAGCTTCTGGGAATGCTCATGAATATTTATTATCATCGTGTGATTTTAAACATAGACAAGGGCCAAGTGGTAATTGCATTGTCCCTGATCTTTCCTATTTGACAATGTCCTATTTCTGTCCAAAATAACTTGTTCCTCCCTTAGATATTAACTGAAAATGCATGCAAAATATATGTAACATTATTTTAAAAGTTCAATGAAATATAACCACTTTTACCTGCTGTTGACAAGATGTTTTCTTTCCCACCAACAAATCTGCTGAAATACATTATGGTGTGCTGAGTCTGTCCGCCCTGCACTCAAGACTTATACATGACAATGATACTAAATAAGGGACACATTTGATTACCATTAAAACTAATTTTAACCCCATGTCACCTGGTTCTATTCTGTAACAGTGACCTGAAGATCACTTGCATTTTGCACATTTCCATTTGTTACCTTCCTGAGAGATCAGGTCCTTTATGCTGTTCCTGCTTTCCAAACACACACAGAATTCCAAATGCCTAGCACACAGCATAACAGATCCACAGACACCTGTTTATTAAAAACAGGTGGATGTACTTGCTTTTAACAGTAAAACATTGATATATTTTTGGAAATATTTGAATTCTAAATCTTTAGAAGAATTTCCTTTTCAAATCTTTGTGACTATCTTCCGCTGGCATTGTTCCATAATCCCATTAAATGAGTAACAGAGCCTTTCCTCGCATTTATAAATATTTCTCATTATTTTTAAATACACAGGTCTTTCAATTTTGTAATATGCTATTTTTGTCAGTGAACAAAATTGTGAGTGTGTGGAGGGAGGGTGTAGATTTTTGGAGAGTCAACTTGTTATGCTATGCATATCCTGTTTTATCACATCATGGCATGATGCAGAAGACATTAACTCTGTAATCAAAGTTCAAAGTACATTTGTTATTAAGTATGTGTACATGATATAACCTTGAGATTTGTCTCCTTACAGGCAGCCATAAAACAAGAAACATAAAGAACCCATTAAAAATAAAAGACCAACCAACACCCAATGTGCAGAGGGAGTAAAAAACAAATTGCGCAAACAATAAAATTAAGCAAGTAGCATTTAGTATAGTAATATTCATTCCACATTTATATGCAACTGACATTGTTAAAAAAGTGATTTAATGTGTAATGAAAGTTGTAGTAGTTTGACCATGTGTATAAATGAAGGATACTTTGTCACTTCCGGAGACAGCTTTCTTGTACTGAAGTAGTACCAGAGACCATATACAAAGTCAACACGTCTAAATTTATGTAACCAGGGATTAGCAACATCAGAAAGGATATGAGAGCATTGTTCAATTATCTCTTGGAATTTTTTCTGTTCCCTGGATTGATTGAGCAGACTTTGCATTCAAACCAGTCACAACAGAGTGGTGTCAAGGGCTATTGAAGACACTTCCATGTGCTGTTGCCAGCAGAGACCTATGCTTCCTTGAATAGTGCAAACTGCTTGGTCTTGTTCATAATTACTTAATAAAACAAATTTCATGATTGTATCAGATCTACACTACAGTATTGTGTTGCAAAATAGGATTTATATACATCACTTGGCATTGTTCAATTAAAACCTTTATTTGAGAACAAATATTAACACTTACAAATTATTTTACACTTCACATTAGTTTATTTTGTTGCAATACATCCGTTAAATGTTTACATTGCTTTTTCAAATGCTCCAATGCATAATGTGTCATGAGATTCATACTTCTGATGCACATACTTGCACTGTGTGGGCATATGTACTGTACTCGCTTAAGGCAGAAGTAAAAATGGCCTGTGCAGTGTGGTTTTGCACATGAAGTTATTTTCTATTTAAAAATGGTTTATGAATCTACACTATTTCTCACAGATCCATAAACCACTGACATAATGTGCGCAGAACTGTGTTACTGGGACACCCGGGAGCATGAAGAGATGAAACGCCCACTAACGTCCTCGCCTGCATTTCTGCACATTGCCTAGCACGTGGCTGGTGCAAATTTCAATAATGCGTTGGATATCGCTTTATTGAAGAGCAAAAGGGTTAATTAATTTGAGTATCATGTAAAATTTGCACTGTAACCTCAAATGTGGGGGGAAGAAACCAAATTATAGAAACCGTTGGTTGGAGGCAACCTTTATCAGTCTCAATGAATAAACTATACTTTTCTCCAAGGAGTTTATCAACGCGTCTTTGTGGGCGGCAGAACTGATTCAAATAATCTAAAATGTTTACTATCGATTTAAATTAACAAAGTACATAAGCGATTTATTTTAATAAGTCTGATATTTTATTCATTTTTTCTCTCTACCTATCCACGTTGCAGAGCCTCACTCTGCGAACTGTTATTTCACACGCTTCCCTTTGGTGGACTGTAAGTGTACACGTATACACATATTAACCACTAAATACATTACAGAATTATCTCGATATACCCGTGTGCAGCTTGCATACTTGCAATTTCTTAACCTCAAAGATTTCTGTGTGCGTGTGTGTCTGCACGCGTGTTGCCAGTTCTCATTTGCATGCAGAGATTTAATTTCCCTCACTAAATATGACGAATTACATAGATTTTCTCCAGTTAATGCCGTTAACAGCTCCCAATAAACTTCATTAATCAGTATAGCTCTTGGCCCGATGTGCACACTGGAACAGCTCATTTGGCTGATTAGCTGGTGACTTAGCAAATAACCAGGTGGATCATCTGAAAGCTTTAAGGCTTTAATTACACCCTAATCAGTTCAGTGGCTGGCTGCAAAGGCAGCTACGAGCGCACTTTCTCCACCCAGCCCGCTGCAACACATATTCTTACTGTCACTTTAGCCCCACTGACAAATCACTTCAAGGGCAGTCTAACTTTGAAGGACAAGACAAAGCTTTAACATATGGCACATTCCCCAGATGTTCCTTTTTAAAGACGGCCAGTTTCGAAACCGGCTGTGATTGTGAAAACTTATAGCCAACTATCAGCCATTATAGTTCCTTTTTATAGCTTCCCAAAAGGGGAAAGGCAAACCATCAGCGATTTGCTGAAACATTTAGCTGTAAATGGTAATTTCGCCATGCACATTCATCATTTGTTAAAATAATTCTGCTGCAGTCACGTACCGGTTTTATTTTATAAAGTGAGAGGTCAGAAAAGGAAATGTTAACATTGTTTTCTAAATTACAGTCTGACCACCTGATATCTGTTTCCCATCAACACGTATACTAATCCGGTTACCTAACGTGTACTGTATCTCCACGTTGTATTTAAGATTCTTTCAAATTATAAGCACGAGGTCTATTATTTTTGTATGGTGTTTTATATAATTAATATGGATTGATGTAATATGGTAAATATTGATTACACTCAAACAGGGGAGACCGACTTGCCTAAAATTGCCTGATGACTCGTGTCATTACAGATCAACAAATCAACATCAAGTAGTCAGATCAGGGGAAGCAATCCTGACCTTTGCTTCAGACCTGACCAAAAGACCTTTTTTAATTTATATTACATACCTGGGCGTGACCAGCTCGTGCCACCCCACCTCCGACGTTTATTTAATAGCCACGTTGATCTTCCACGAGCCATAATTTTGCTCGAGCCGGTCTCGGCAATGCAATGTTTTAAAATCCTTTCTGTATATGTTTCATAATGAATTGAGCTCAATGATCATTTTACCGTCATTCGAGAGCAAACGAAATATTCTGACTCTCAACCCACCGTACAACGCGTCTCTTAAATCAAAATAGTCAACATCCCACCTTCCAGTGATACCCTTATTTGGGAAAGAACTTCGATGTAGTTCGCTATTTCGCTTTTCCGTATTATTAATTGGGACTTCGTAGAAAGTATTTCACTGTGCGCTACGCATCAGAAAAATGAGTTTAAAAACTACAGAGGGAATTCGTTTACTAATTAAATCACTAAAAGGATATTGTTCATTAAAAAGGTAATTATTCTCTTGTCTATACCAAATAATCAGAACCCACGTTTGTATATTAGGTGACAGCTCTCTCTGCAAAACCTAGCCCACAAGTCACTTCCAAATTAACTGTTGCTGTATACTGTTTAAAATGTTGTAAGATAAATGCTTGGGAAAATAGGTTCGGCGAATGCAAGGCGAAAAAGAAAACAGGCACTAAACTGGCCCAAAGCAAGACAAAAGCAGAGAACCACATGTATAGAGGGCTCGGGTACAGCACTCAATCATTACCTGTCACAGGTGCAGCCACTATGCATTATCCTGCCGTGATTGATAGACTGCAGTGAGCAAGCAGGGGAGCTGGGCACAGCTCGCGGGAAGCCTCGACGTTCAGTCCGCATCAAACAGAAACACACGGACACGTGCTCACCGCTTCCAATACTTTAAATTACATTGCAACAAAAAAAAGTGTTGCAATTAAACACTGCAAAAACGTAGTAGATGAATGCGGAGTAACCATACAGATAAACCTTTCGAAGCTGAAGTAAAATAGAAATTGCATTCTTATCTATTTTAGCTTGGAATCATAGTTTCACGTGGTATAATGTCTTTGAAATTTGAGTGACACTTGGAACAATTGTTTATCATGGAGATCTGTGGCAAATCTGTTTCGAGATTATCTGCAACATCCTGCAAACGATTTTAAACTTACTTTTAGGAAGAATTATTCTGGCTGCTGTGTGCAGTCAGGCAGTAAGCAGTTTATTTTAGAAGGTGTTAAATATTGCAGTATAACGTGACGGGACAATCCTTACCCTCTCTCATTTAGGGTGATCTGACTTAAGAAACTAGCATTCTATATGTGGGAATAGTGAGACTTTTTATAACTTTGGAGACATTGTGAAGGGTGATTTGAACTCCTGGACTCTATCATGCCTTTGAAGTTAAATATGTTGAATTCGAGCAATTCAAATACATAAGAAGAAAGGAGAAGGGGCTCATCTCAAGAAGTCTAGGAGAGTCATCTGGAGTCTATAAAACTCTAAAAGGAATTTGAATTTCTATAGTTTTTAAAAATTCTAAGTGGAAGGGGCAGTACACTGCAGGGTTATGGTATTTTTAAAAATCCAGTCCATTTCATAAGAATGTTATCAAGCAAATTTTGGCATTATGTCACATAAGATATTGGAGGTAATGTGTAAGGGGCTGCCTTAATGACATGTATGTAGAGTGGTTGAGAGAGGAACGCTGGTTTTCTTGTGTCCCTGACAACAGTGTAAGACTGAAGTATGCTGAGCATTGGATAATTATGTACATAAGGATAAGAGGGTTGTAAATATAAGGACATAAAAGAAAAGTCATAACTGTGCCGTCAGCTATATCTAGCACCAGGCCAGGGAGAGTGCACAGGAAAAAGAAAAAAAAACTTATAAGAAGAAATACTGTATTTGGATACAGTGGGTTAAACACAGCCTAAAATGGACTGATGTGTGTTGTAAACTAAAATTTTCTTGAATTCCAAAATATGATCAGCATATGGTGCAGTGTGACTAAACTTACTCGAACACCATCTAGGTTGAAAATGGGTTTGATTCAAATGAGAGCTGGTGCCAGGGGCAGCACAGATTCTGCAATGCGGCAATGTATAACTGATGACATCACAGAACTACATAGGAATTGAAAATTTAAAATGATTTAAACTGGGCTACTTCTGTATAATTCACAAATTCCAGTATTTATACCCAGTTCAGTCATATTGGCATTAGGTCTGTTCTGCAACACAATACACTAGTCATTTATTTCCCACCCTCCCTCCCTCCCTCCCCCTCTCTCTCACACACACACACACACAACAATGGGACAAAATGTACATAAAAGTTATACATCCTTTATCAGGAATTACTTCCAACCAGTGGGATTTTTGGCAAGTGGCTCCGATCTGAGGCTGGAATCAATATCAAGGATAAAGCTTTCATTCTTGTTTAAAATTTGAAATTTGCTCTTATTGCAGAGAGGGTGTTAAGCATTTGTCCAGTCCTATGTGGAAAGAAGGCATAGGCATATTCTGTCATTTGCAGATGTGTCTATCTGAATCCTTGCACTCAAGTGGAGTGATACACAGTATGTATATGTTGGGAGTGATGGTCCATCTGATCTTGGCAATTTAATAGAGGGTAAAGTTCTATTTTTGATTCTTTGTCAGTAATCATAGGGGATGAGGATGGCTTCATGTTGAATATGTGTCCCTAATACAGAATTTCTGTGTACCTACAGTATCTGATTGCCATGAACTAGAAGCTGACTTATGAAAGTAAAAAAAGTCAAAAAACAGTGAGATCCGATCTCGCTGTCTCATCCACATGGGCACATGGGTAAGAACTTCAATGATTTTGAAGATTTGAAATTAAGGATTCAATTTTGGGGAACAGGATTTCTGAAATATGTAAACAAAATTAACAAGAATACATATTTGTGCAAAAAAAGAAAAATCATTGCAGTTGTCTCACAGTCATGATTTTTTTTCCACAAGCCATATTCCAACTGAAAAAGAACATAAAGTAGAACATAACTTCCTTCTGAAAATCAGCCAGATTTAATAATGCAAAAGCATAATGAGTACAGATAAATCTTACAGACTTTTCTGAGTGTCAGATCAGTGATTTATAATATATCATCAACCAAGATTAGGTATATGTGCCAGTCGGATTTGCATGCTTCTTTTCATTGAGTCATCTCACCTGTATTAAGCCTTTATTGTATTTATCTATCTCAAATTAGCAAATAGACATTTCAAAAATATATACTAAACATTTGAAGTAGAAATAAAACGTGGTTGAATTATACAAAAGATATTCCAAAAGGGTTACATTAAAATTTTGAATTAATTCCATTGTCAGAGTTCAAATTTTAATGGAAGATTCTTTCCAAAGCATTGATGCACCTTTATTCTCCAGATTCTAACTAACCTGTGGTACTTCCAAAATCTTTTTTTATACAATGTTAACCTAGGCCCATTGCAAAATATAATCAGTAAGATTTAATGGAGTAAAAGTTGGATCTACATGAGTATTGTGAAAGGACAAGATGAGATTTAACTAGTTTGATAATGCTTTCATTGTTCCTCTCCATGCATCGTAATTCATCAGGTGGCAACCTTGTCGTTTCTTTAGCATTTGCTTTTTAAGAAGCTGAGTTGCTAGCTCGATGCTCAACTCAGCACAGATGGAAAGTGAGGAAGGAGCTGGCTGGATTTGAACATGGGGGCATTTGCCTCCAAGTCTGCTGTGGATGCCACTACACCACCAGCCAGCTTGATAATGTTTGGTACCTTAAGATAAGGATCAGAAATGGCCACTTGCTCAAGATACAAAAGGTGCTCTAAGATCACAGAACTATAGAGTCAATGCTTGTAAAACAACCTGCAATTGCCAAAGTAAAACATCCCAAGGTATTCCATATATGCATTTCAAACAAAATTTGATCACATTCCCTTAACACTATATGAGAATTGTTAAACAAATGTTTGGTCAAAGAGGTAGAACTTAAGGGGTGCCTTTGAGTACAGGAGCTAGGATTGAAAATGAAAATGGATAATGGACATAATTGGAGAAGATCCACATCCTCAGAAAAGGTATCCATTCAGCTTTTCCTGTTCAGCTGGTAAAGCTTTTGCCAGCTGATTTTATGCTTATGTAGGAATCCTGTTGCTCATTGATAACAGCTATGAAGGTGTTTCTAGATTATTAAGCAGAGATGGACATCCCATGTATCTGCTTATTGAAGATTTAAGATTCAAGATTTTTTTATTGTCTTCTTTCAGTGCATGAGTATAAAGGAGAGCAAAATGATTGTTACTCAGGATCCAGTTCAGCATAAAAAACACTATAGGAATAAATAACATAATAAAGACATGAAAACACAATAAATATAAATATAAAAACAATCCTGTAAAACACAATGTAGAAGATGCTATATTATGCAAGGCTGAAGAAGGGTCTCGGCCTGAAATGTCGACTGTTTATTCACCTCCATAGATGCTGCCTCACATGTTGAGTTCCTCTATTATAAACACCTTATTTGCCACCACTTTGCTTTAGAAGTCAACACCACTTGTGTACAAATTTTGTTTGGCACACTATTAGGATATACTCGTCTACTGAAAGAAGACAATAAAAATATTGAATCTTAAACCTGAGCCTCCTTCAGGTTTGCTAAATTAGATTAATTTGACTATACCATTCTGTGTGTGTGTGTGTGTATATATATATATATATATAATACACACACACACACACACACACACACAAACATATATATATATATATCACTATAAAGCAGGAATGGAAAAACAGAAATGATTAAACAAAAGCAAGATAACGTGCAAGACATTTGCACCACCTAAAATATTTTTTCATTATTCAGGGTATTTATTCAGGGTATTTAAGCTTGGAACATCAAACTCACATTCATTGATCTTACTTGCAACAAATTATACTGTAATGAAAGTCCATTCACTATTTACTGATTCAAGGAGATGACTAACAAGTGCAACAGTGCCAATAGACACTGCGATTAATGCTGACATTAATTTTATTTAGTCCTGTCACAGACTCGTGTTGCAGATTATAAATATACAAACATAATTAAATTTTCTACCAGAGATACCAGTCTGAGTTCACTGGCTTCAGTAAATCTGGGTCAGTAGTTTTGTCTACAAAGTCTGTTTGAAAAATAAACTGAAACTGGGCAAAATGTTCCCAGCAAAAGGAGGAAAATGTCAGGCCCAGACAAGCAGGTAGGCACTTCCCAGTCTCCAACCAGCTAACAGGAGTCATCTGACATTTGTTTCCAACTCATCACCTGCAGCCAATTTAAACCCAGCTTGCAGCCACAGTCCTTGTTCACCCGTTGAACTGGTTGCTCTTAGCCTTCAATTACCTTGTTGTCTGTGGTGTTTAGTATCTGTTGTTTCTTGTTTTGTGGCCCCTTGTGGCTTGTTATTTTTGCAGACTATTATTAGAGTTATAGATCATCACTGAATTGTCCCTGCTGCTCTGCTTTTGGGTCAAGCCTCTTCTATGTTTACTGACAGAAAATAGACCAGAGTATTTTTAAATGGTAAGAAGCAAGGGATTATAGAAGAGAGCTTTGAGGTTTAGGATTCCAAGTACAGATGTCACTAACTACTTCTGGATGTGTACAAGAAATAATGCAAAAGCTTAATGGAATTATTAACTTCCATTTTAAGAAACAAAACATGGTAGAAGGTACATGAGATTTGTATAAAAATAAGTTGTATACTTACAGTTCAGATTCAATTGAATGATATGGAAGGTAAAGAGGTAAAATAATGATCATGGTTCACTACAATCAGCACTTGTACATCTCAAGTATTTAAGATTAGTAGGGGATCTGATTGAGGTGTTTAAATATTTTTAAGTGATTTAACAGTGTAAATTTTTAAAAAAAGCTATATGTGATGAATACAGTGCCTTGAAAAAGTATTCAGCCCCCCCCCACCAAACTTTTGCTCACATAAATGGGTATTATAACCAGGGATTTCGATCAACTTAACTAAGAATTTTTATTTGAGAATTATGTGCTTTTTTTCCCCCTACCCAAAAATGGAAAATAGCAAAGCATGAAAAACTAAAAATTCAGAAACTGAAAAGTCAGCAGCTCAAAAATATTCATTCACCCTCCCCGCCTTTGTTCATCACCTGCACTAACTATGCCACCTATTACAGCCAGTAGTCTTTTTGGTTAAGTCTTTTAGCTCTGCACAATGTGACGGAGCGAGATTTGCTCATTTTTCTTTGCGAAGTTGTTCAAGCTGAGTTAGTTGGGGAGCAGTGGTGGACAGCAATCTTGAGGTCTTGTTAGAGATGATCGATCGGGTTAAGGTCAGGACTCTGACTGGGCCACTCCAGGACCTCAATTTTGTTCATTTGAAGCTACTCCATGATTGCTCTGGCAGTGTGCTTTAGGTCATTGTCCTGCTGAAAGATGAACAACTTCTCCAGTTTAAACTTTCTGGCAGAAGCTAGCAGGTTTTTATCCATGATCACTCTGTACGGTATTTAGCAGCACTCATATTCCCATAAATCCTGACCAGACTTGCGGTCCCTGCTGCTGAAAAGCATCCCTATAGCATGATGCTACCTCCACCATACTTTACAGTAGGGATGGTGTTAGCTGGCTGATGCACAGTATTAGATTTATGCCACGCATAATCCTTAGTGTTGAGGCCAAAAAGTTCCACTTTAGTCTCATTCAACCACAAGACCTTCTTCCACATCTTTAGAGTATCTTCTCAGTGATGTTTTGCAAAGTTTTATGGGCAAGGATATGCTTTTTCTTTAGCCAGGGCTTCTTCCTTGCCATTCTTCCATAAATACCTGTTTTGTGCAAGGCCTTAGAGATTGAGGAGTCGTGAACTTGCAGCCACTGTCTTCTGCCGCTCACTCAGAGTGACTGTTGGTGTCGTAGTAGCCTCGTTTACAAGTGCCATTCTTCTCTGGCAACTAAGAATAGAGAAGTGGCCTGGCCTAGGTAGTATGGCTGCGGTTTCATTTTTATTCCACTTTCACGCCAGACTGAACTGAGTTCTGTGGTATGTTCAGTGCCTTTGACATAGTGTTGTACCCTTCCCCAGACTTTGCTTCTCCTGAACACTTGTCTTGGACACTTCTTGCCTTCATTTTGACTTGCTCTGGTGAAAATTTGCCATACTGTTGGAACTTACTGAGAGGGTTTTTTTCCCTGATGAAAACAGGTGATCCTCCAATTTTCTACATCAACAAACTAGATGATTTGGTAAGGTAATGTACAGTATTGCACCTGTGGAAAGTTAACATAGCATTCAACCCCTTAGTAATTGCTTTTTCCGTCTCACGATTTTGGTTTTTAATTTTCAGTAAATTGTTGACAGGTTTTGGAATTTTTCTTTTGATTTAACATGATGCACATTGTTTTAGCTGAAAAAATACTACTTCAATATATTTTAAATTTAGAAAATGAGATGGACAATAAAATATGAAAATAGTTGAAAACTTTCTCAAGGCACTGTAAATCCGGAACATAGTGATATTACCATGGATTAAACTTAAGCCATTTAGAATCGATAGCAGGCTGCATTTTTTCATACAAAAGGGTGGCAGATATTTAGAACTAACTCATAGACTGGGGTGGGGGGGGGGGGTTTAATGGTTAATTAAACATTCCAGAACTGAGAATGATGGATGATGTTGAAGTATCAAAGGGTGTAAACCAAGGTGTGTAAATGCAGTTGAGGTACAGATCAGCCATGATGTAATTGAATTGCAAAACAACCTTGAGTTGAGCTTATACTGTTGGAATGTTCCTTTGTAGCAAAACTTCAAATTAAGTCTGCAGAATCTGCAGCTTTCAGTTCCCATTTAACATTTGTGATCCCTGCAGTTTACACTAAATTTCCATTAATCTTGTTCAGTTTGTCTTTGCAAACAACTAACATAGATTTGAAGTCGAGAGTTTGTATGCAGCTTTTACACTCCACTTTCACTGCATGTGCACCATTTATGACGCTGAATAAAAATGCATTATAAATGCAAATATGTGTTGGTTTAAATTGTGAACCTGCAAAGACAGCTTTGCACTAGAAGCAACATTAATAAACTTGGCAATAGAAATGGCTAACGCAAAGTTCTGACAAATGGAGGAAGAGTACTTGTTTAAAAAAAAGTGGAAAAAAATTGATTGGCTCATGTGGATTTTTCAGTTATTAAAATCCCATTTGTAGTCAAAAGTCAGAACATACAATGATTGAATACCTAGATCTAATCCCCTTCAACTCCATAGTCATACCAGGAAGCAGATGAAATGTGCTCCCAATTCATCCCACTTTGAAAATAGAACAATGCCTTGCAAATTATTTTTGTAGTTTCAAAGTGGTAATAGTTTCAAGGAAGCATGACTCTCACTGGAGGTTTATTATATTTGTTCTTTGAGGGGACCTAACTTCATATCTAACTGTGGTTCAGTTCACAAATGGTTATAAATAGAGACTGTGTCATTCCTGGCAGTGAGATATGATAAATATCTCTTCTCTTGAGGCTGATCAGATAACTCACGATTGGAGAAGTCACAAATGAATTATGGTCATCCTCATGAGTAGAGATATTCATCATATCTCACTGCTGACCACATCATAATCTATCTATGACACAGTATGTTTTTGACTTAAAAATGCAAACAATTTAAAAAGAAAATTAGTGTTATTTTTGTCTAGAAAATCAAAACGGACTGCCTGTTGTTATCTCCATCATCGGGAAATTTTAATAGTGGAAATCTTTATTTCTCTATCAATATCACAAACCAAATTGAGTTCATTCAACCTACTTATACCAAAGAGATTTTTATTTTAAGGTTGGAAGTACAATAACGCATTCTGAGGTGATCTTTTGACTCACATTTTGCAGAGATTTTGCATTACTCTTGATTGTTTCTTCACCGGTAAAATGGAAGAAAAAATGAGGGTACTGATTTCACATTTCTGTTGTTGGTTTGTGGTTACTATAAGCTGAAGCCTGAGAGATTTAGTCACCAGCATTATAATTGTTAAAACGATATAGTTCCAAATAGGGTTACAGTAGGCAGTATAGTTTCCATGGAAGAATGAATTTTGCTGTTGGATATTTTATGGTAAAACTGTAATTGCTTTCTGGTTTTGATTTAACAACAATTAGGAAATATTCCCCTTAATGGAAGAATTTTTAAGGGTGAAAATAAGTCAAGAATAGTGACATAAGCTTGAATTTATTTAACATAAGATGGATGATTGTTCCTAATAATGCTGGCAGCAAGGTTATAGGACACATGTTGTACCATTGTGAGAGATACCTGACAGTTGGCAGAGAAACAATGAACATAAAATATAGAAGCAGGAGTTGGTCATCTGACCCATTCAATAAGTCCATGTTTGATCTTCTACCACAGTGTCACATTGTTGTATTAACATCACATTCTTTAATTCCTTTAATATCAAAAAGTCTATTCATTTCAGTCTTCAATATGTTCAGCACCTGAATCACAACATCCTTCTTGAGCAGAGAATTCCAAAGATTCACTACCTCCTGGGCAAAGACATTTTTTTTCTCATCTCTCTGCTAATTGACCAATCCATTACTTTAAGATTATGATCTCTGCTCCTAGACAACTCAAGCCAAGGAAAACATTCACCCAGATCTTCTTGTCAAGTCACTAAACATATTTGTAATTTTCACTGTAATCACCCCTCATTCTTCTAAACGCTGAAGTGTAGGTTCAATCTACTTAATCTCACCCCATATGACAAAACTACCATCCCAGAAATCAATCTGATCAATTTATGCACAATTTGATAAAACTATATAAAAGTGTAAGAGGCAGAGATAGGGTAGATGCTCATAATTACCAAAGTCAAAAGGAACAGGTTTAAGAATGCTGCTTCTAGATTTCACTTTGGCATTCAACACTACTGTCCCACAGACCTTGATGAACAAAGTCCTACACAGTCTAAATACACCACTGTGCAATTGTATGTTGGACTCCTAACCAACAGACCTCAGATATTCAGGGTACAAAACCGCTCCTCTCTCCCCATCATCCTCAACGCAGGTTCCCCCACCCACCCCCAGGCCTTTGTGCTGAGCCCACTGCTGTACACCCTACTCACACATGACTGCACGGCCAAACACCCAAGTAATCACATTGTCAAGTTTGCTGGTGACATCATAGAGGTGGTGCTCATCACCAACAATGATGAAACGGCTGATAGAGAGAAGGTGCAGGAGCCTGAGGTCCAGTGCCAGGCAAATAACCTCTTCCTCAATAACAACAAGACAAAGGAGATGGTTATCAACTTCAGGAGAACTTGCACCCTTCTTTAAATCAGCGACACAGTAGTGGAAACTGTGAGTAGTTTCAAACTCCTGGAGTCCACATCTCACACAAACTGTTATGGTCCTAGAACACATTCCACACAATGAGGAAAGCTCACCAACACTTCTACTTTATAAGGAGGCTGGAGAGAGCTGGACTGTGCGCACTCATTTCCTTGTCATTCTACAGATGTGAAGTAGAAAGCATCCTAACATGCTACATCACTGCATTTATGGAAATTGTTCTGTGGCAGACAGGAAGGCTCTACAACAGCTAGTCAAAACTGACCAACGCATCACTAGCATCAGCCTCCCTGCCATCAAGGACGTGTATACAGAAAGGAGCTGGAAAAGAACTGTTAGCATTTTGAAGGATCCCACCCTCCCAGTTCATGGACTGCTATTCCCTCTCACGTCAGAGAGGAGGCTCTGTAGCATCCTTGCCAGGATCACCAGACTCAAAAACAGATACTTTCCACAAGCAGTAAGGCTGATCAACACCTTCACCCACTAACACACCCCTCTACATCCCCTATCTCCACTATTTTATCATTTTCTGTGTTAACTTATGTACTGACACAGCTAAGCCTAGCATCACTTTACGTTCTGTGCATACAATCTATGTAAATAAGCTATCTTATGTATTTATATTAATTGTGTTTTTCTTTATTATTGTGTTTGTTTATTATGTGCTGAGTACAGAGTAACAATTATTTTGTTCTCCTTTACACTTGTGTACTGGAAATGACATTAAACAATCTTGAATCTTGAAGATGAGTGGGGAAGGATGCTCAAATCAGATTTGAGGGGAAAGATTTTTTTCACACAGTGGTTGAGATCTGTAGCTCGCTGATAGAAGAAGTGGTGGAGTCAGATACATATGTGATGTTTATGAGACATTTAGACAAGCGTTCAAAATAGGTGAGGTATGGACAGATAGGAATTATGTGAACAAATGGGATTAATGTAGATGGACAAAAAGGTCAACATAGATGTGTTGGGCCAATTGGCCAGTTTCTGCACTGTACAATTCTATGACTCTATTGGAAATATAATATTCTTAGATAGGAAAACCACACACACACACACACACACACACACACACACACACACACACACACACACACACACACACACACACACACACACACACACACACACACACACACAGTCTCTGAGTCTCAGTCTCATTCTCTCTCATTCACTCACCTGGGCCTTGTGTATTGAGAATCAATGCCTCTAATGTTCAAACCCTCTTTCAATAAGGCTTACATAACTCATCTATTGCTTGCTCAACATTTCAATCTCACAACATTAAAAACAAATGTTATTAACCCTTTTTATGTTTCCTGTCAAAGTGGATAAACTCACGTTTCAAAATGACATTCCATTTGCCATTGCCTTGACTAAATATATGTTAATTACACCTTCCTTAATCTTTTACGCTCTTTCCTTGCATTTGTTTAGCTTCCACATAATGATCCTGATTATATTTCCAGTTCTATGGCTGTACTTCTCTGTGATGGCTTCTGTGTGAGTGTGCACATTGGCTTTGAGTTCTCTCTCACTGTGAACAGAAGTTCCTTTTTCTGTACATCTCCCCCTGTTGGAGATGAGAGTTTTTGCATGAGGGGCTCATGATGGTTGTTTGCTTGGTGGTGTGTTTGGCACATTGATCACTGCACCACTATTGCAGTGGGCATCACTGGTATGATCTAGTTGCCTTGCCCAAGTGCTTTCTATTGCTAGCTTTGAATATTCCAACAGAACAGAACTTTGCACTTTTCCTAACCTGCACTGAAGCTCACACACCTGTTGCCCTATACAGTATATGTAGACCTACTCTAGCTCATAGCCACAAATGCCTCAATTTTGAATTCCTCACCTTGCTTTCAAATTCATCATGAACTTGGTTTTCCTTCTCTACTCACCAACATCTAAATCATTTGAAATTGCCACCTTTGTTTATTTTACTCATCTCAACATTGGCTGCTGGGCTTTTCGATGACTTGATCCTAAAGTCTGGAATTCCATTCACTGCTGTTCTCCATCACGTTTTCACTTAATCCTTTAAAGCTACACATTAAGACCAGCAACTCTGGCTGGGCTTCTGGTCATCTGTCCTTCCTGGTAGTTATCCACAGACATTCTTGGGAATGCCATCAATTTCTATCCATCCCTAATTATCCCTAAACTGGGTAGGCTGGGAATTTTCCTCTACATTGGTCCTAGTAGAGATGCATGAAGGCTAAACCTGCTAAGGACTTCCTGGGAGATCAGATGGGTTTTGTAAGTCAGTTCAGTTTTTAATAAGATTCAGTAGTTTCATGGTTACTGGTACTGAGTACAGCCATTTTAGTTTGTTTTTATTTACATAATTACTTGAATTTAAATTCCCCATGCTGAGATTGAACTCATATTTCTGGATCAATGGTCTAGAACTCTTGTTGCTATGAATCATAAAGCTACCTTTATCTTCAATATTGCCTTTGCAGTTTGGTCAAATTCTGTTTGATAACATGTCTGTGAAGTGTGATCAGAATGGAGGTTGCAGTTGCTATGGAAGTTAAGCATCAACTAACTCTTAAGCAAACATGTTATGAAATTAATAATAGTAAACTACTCTATGAGAACACAAGAATATTAAACTGTAGTAATAAAATATTCCATCAGGTAAACATTCTTGATGTCCTTCTGTCAATTTATTATTGGAACAATTATCCAGATTTGCTTTGATAGTTAGTCTTCCGATTTTGCATTTTAAACACCTAAATGCACTGATTATATGTAATAGCCGTAACAAATTTGCTAAGAACATATTTTGTGAACTATTTTAGAAATGAATACACAAAGGAAATACCAGGGTTACAGCGACACCGAGGAATATATTCCAAGCTTTCAGGTAAATCGCAATACCTATGTATCCATAGACCAGCAAGAACTGTGACCTAAATCAACAAGACTACAGATCAGAACTAGCTTCAGGTACAAAGTCCTTAACAGATGAAAAAAAAGTTTTTTTTGTGGGAAGAACTTTTATTTAGCTGGTTTGCAGAATCATTTTGTCACTGCTCTCCTTCATCTCCCGGTAGGCTGAGCTGCCTGGTTGATCTGTCCAGGGGGACGGGTGTCAGACCAGTGCAGGTGTCAGTGGCTGCTGGTGAGTGATTGCGCCATCAGCCTCCCACTGTGATCTATCATGCGGGCCAGGCCAGTGAAGAATCACAGCTACAGGAAGGTGCTGAGCCCAGCAACATATCATTAAACAAGGTTACAAGGAGCAGATTTGTTCCTATGATCAATCTGGTCAACAGTGGTTCCACTTTACTGTTTTTCAGCAAAGCGTAAACAGGTATCGTGAGCAAAACTTGGGACTTAACCCTTTCACTGACTTCACCTACTTCTGTCATTCTCCATGAAATTGGTGATTGTATGTTCCACTCTATTGCTGCACATACATTGTCAATTACCTTGAAATGCTTTGCAGAGTCAAACTGATTTCACAGTGTCTTTTAAACAATCGAAATCTATAAAATAATTCTGTTGTATCCTTTAGGCACAATTCCCTGTACTTGTGATTTAATGTTAATATATATGAGATTTAGTGAGATTCAAATACTACTTTGCTCTGTTGGATAATGTTGAATAAGGACTAAATGGTAATTAGGAATTGTCAATGCAATGAGCAAGAGTTGATGGCACCCTGAGTGTGATAATATGCGAGCAGATAGGCTGTCATTCTAGTTGTGAAGTTTTCTCTAAAATGATGTGACATGACATAATTTTTACTTGAGTATTTCCCATGTTGACTGTGCAGTTTTCAGTAGTACTGTGCTTTTTGTTGTTAATGTCATATTAACCCTTACTGAACAATAGGCATGCAATAACTTCATGGTTGTTAATGACATCTTCACAGTTGGATCTAGCAACTGTTGGATCACAGCCTGTTACGTTTTTTAAGAAAACCTATTACTTGATCTGCTCAGGATTAACTTTCTTGAATGAGCGTTAGGGCCAGCTTTCAGCCAGAGAATATTTTGTACAACTTACTCCCATTACCAAAATGGATGCTGGGTGCTAAGAGGAAAAACACTGGTAAGTGAGTTCCTTTTAAAAAAAAGCTATTTACAAAGAAAGAAGGTATCAAATGAAATAAATTAGATTTGGTGTGATTAAAAATGATACTACAATATTATTAAAAACTAACATAAACAGTGAAACAAAATGGGAATTAAAGGCTGAGTTAGCAAAAAGCATTTTTTTTCTTTATATTTTATTTGAGGAGTTTTATCGGTCTGGATCATATTGCAAAAGCAGGATACTAGAGTGATTATGTTGCTGGCAACACAGTAAAGTTAAATAAAACTGCCAGTTGCTGATTGAAACTAAAATTTCATTGAAATTACTGACAGTCTAAGAGTTCAGGACCAAAAGGTGACAGACACGTAAAATTAAGAAAGATCTAAATATATCTCAATGCAAAACTGCTGGAAAATCCTGTCCACAAAGTAAGCAACATGATGATAAACCCATGCATTTAAATGCACCATTGAAGAAGAAATATATTACCTTGTTCCTGAAAAATCAAAATGTTCGTGAACCTTGTAGATCCTTGAATTCCTGAGAGAGCCCACCCACTTATGCAAGTAGAAGAAGTGGCAACAATTTTGGAAAGCAGTGATAAGTGTAATAGTCCCATGAATTTCCAAAGTGAATTAAATGAAAATCCCTCTGTATAGTTAGAGAGATTCATGGGACTGCCTGTGCAGCTCTGTTATAAGATTTACTGACTTTTTTTTTGAGGTTCCTGGATTTTACAAGAGAAAAGCTTTTTATTTAATGGTGTCGTTAGGGTTAGCTTGCATCTCCTTGCAATGACTCTAAAGCATGCATACAGATATTGTATTGTATTCATTAGCAGCACATGCATAAAACTAAGCAAGGTGAAAGATAGGATGATACCAATGACCTGGAATTTTGTTAAATTAAACGATAATTTCTTTTTGTCTTGCGTATGTGTGGCAATAAATGCCCCTGCGTTTTGATTAACCACCTTGGCCTGCAGCCTTTGCATTTAATCAGCACAGTAGCTGTTTATTGCCTCATACTTTCCAGAGAAATGAAATTTATTACTACTATGCTGCATTTACTGAGAGCTGGTCTCAAAATTTTTGAGAAAAAAAATCTGAATTTATATGAGAATTTTGTTCTTTACAACAAATAATTGCCAAAATATCTCTTCTAAGTAGATGGCGCTTTGGTAATGTTTGACTGTCCCTTGCAGTACTTATTAACTAAAGACTATTTGGAAGTTCAAAATATCATGTAATTTGTTATCAAATTAAAATGCCCAAGATTGAAGAGTTTTATGTGGGCTGGAGTTTATTCGCAAATGTGAGCTACTTAAATGCCAATACCCAATTACAATACTCACTGATGCATTATTTTAAATGAGAATATCCAATCACAACACTCATAACACACTGGTAAACACCAGTGCTCAATTGTAACATAAGTAAATGACAAATGTTAACTTGCATTATTCAATTGCACATTCTAGAGAATGCTAATACAATACTCACTGACATCATCTGTAATTATTGCAATAGTGAATGTACTTACTAGGTAGGACAAGCTTAAACTTGGTGTTATTCTCAGTTCTATTTCTGCAGAATATTTACTTAGGCGTAACATTTTATCACGACAAAATACTGTCTTTATTGCAAATAGCTTTCATATTATGAACATTGAACATTGCAGCAATAATTAGGAAACAAATAAAAGTTTTTTTTTGTTTCTAGCTTTGTAATATTTTCAGGTTGGTTTTATGATTTACTTTGCAGTTCTGCATAATAAGTTTGGTGCGTAGCTTTATTTTGTGGCCATTGAAAATACTGGTAAAAAGGTAAGATGGTTAAATATATATTTCTCATGATTGTTTTACCTGTGACGTTTCCTCTGAAGAACAGTTATTTTGTAATTTTATTATAAGTTTTATTAGACAGATATAATCTCTTTGCATTTATTGGATCCATATCATTGCTAAAATATTTCTTGGTGACGATGAGCAACACCATCTTTTGTAATTGATTTTAACCTTTTGATGCCCTTCTCAGTTGACAGCAAGACCTTTAAAGTCCATTTTTAAAGTGAACTACTTTATAGTGGGTTTTTGACATATTGAATCATAATCCAATAATTATAAAAATACTTCTAATTCTCACACAAAAAATATTACTAGCAGAGAGGGATGATCAAAATTCATCCCATTCTTCACATTAGTTGCCCCATTTGAGCTTTCCGTAGATTTCTGTAGGTTAAAATTTCACTCTATTTTTAGCACAGTGCTTAATGCATTTGTGTCAAATTTCTGAGTGCCCCGTGTGAATGAAACTGAAAATAAATGGGATAATGCTGCTGAAATAGCATGGAAATTTAGTGCATTAGCAGTGTTCAAAAATGGCACAATGAAGTTTCAATCTCATAAAGCTTTTTTCTTCAATCATTTTGATTGTTGTACTTGTCCAAATATTAACTGGGATAAAACTGAATCACTTTTCCAATATAATAAACACAAAACTCCTGGGTCTTAAAATTGTTTTGTTATATTATTACTTAACATTTTGCACTGAAAATTCTCTCCAGTACAATAAAAAAAAAGACCTTCAAGCAGATCCATTATTAGTACACACATTTTATCCTGCATCATAATTTCAGGGTTTTGGTAAAATACAGTGAGACCAAATGTGAACTGCTGATGGTCTGAATGTTTGTGAAAGCACACAGCTTTCTTGTAAAATTTCAGTAAATCTTTATTAAAATAAATAAAGAATAAATGGCAGCAAACCTAGTCCTTTATCTTTAAATCCAGAAAATGCGGTAAGTGGATATCTCAGAGTACTTTTGCTGTGTCTTGAATAGGTTGGAGCTGGTAATTCAGTTGTATCATCCATCATGATCATTTTAAGAATTTTGCAAAATACCATAGCATATTTTTTCACTTGTTGTGTGTATTGTCTCTGCTCAACTCCTCCGGTGTATGTTTGGGCCAATAATTAGCTTGTCCATCCAAGTTTTTCCATTCTCCTATTGCTACTCCTCATCCAAATAAAAAAAAATACTTTCCCAGTCAAATTTTGACCACAGTAACACTGTTTATCCAAATCCATTGGCCTCCATAGCCCTATTTGCTTATCATCTAACTTCCACATATACACTTGACAGAAATCCGTTCATACAATATCATGTATATTTTTCATGTGTCTTATTAACTAAATCAAAAATAGTAATACATTGTCACATACAAAAGTATTGGAATCTGGTATTGATACACATAAAGTAAAACAGAGCAGATCCATTGGTTCCTTTAAAGATGTATCACCAATAAGGCACTCAGACAAACAAACACAAACCTGGATGAGGAACAGTCAATGTTTCGGGTCGAGACCCTTCGTCAGGACCCGAAACATTGACTGCTTCTTTCAACGGATGCTGCCCGACCTGCTGAGATTCATCCAGCTTTTTTGTACGTCTTGATTTGACCACAGCACCTGTAGTGTACTTTGTGTTTACAAACCTGGGTGATACTGTTGTGGTGGAGATAGTGTTAGCTGATATTTTCAAAGGTACTCTCTGGACCGAGATATAATAATTTTTTTTTTAAAAAGAGTACACGTACAATATAACATGTAAAATATTATACTGTTTTAATCAATTTGATTTTCAAATACAATAATTATGAAATTCAAATGAATTACTAGAGTCAGAATTTACATATAATTACTGCATCAAATTTGCACTAAAATTTTATATATTGTCATCAAAATATAATTATTTATAATCTTCCAGGTCTATACGGTAAAGTAACTTCTGATATTTTCATTAACACGCTATAACATTTTCATGGGCATCCAAACATCTGCAATAGAATATACTGTACATTAATCTACTATCCTGCAGTATTTCTGATTAAGATGGAATTGCGGTTGGAGCTCTGTAAAATATCATGGTATGGAATTGTTCATTATGAATTAACTAGGGGAAAAGTCAAATGTAAGGTTTTTTACACTACCTTTCAGCCTATTAAAATAAAATTATTTGTTTTAATTTATCAGAATAAGATTTATTATCACTGACATAATGTAAAATTGTTTTGCAGCAATGAAGTGCAAAGACATAAAATCTAAAATTACAAGAACAAATTAATTATGGAAAAATAAGAAAAATAACCAGTTGAATTGGAATGCCTTTGTGATTTCATATGCTTTTTTTTAACATAACAGAAAGATGTGTAAGTCTGCAGCTGATAAATCAGATTGTTAGAGATCATTTGCAGTTCGTTGAAATGATTTATTTTAATTCATTTAGTGGTATAAACATAGAGTGTAGGAGGGTGCAATTGTTGAAAGATGTCCCAGAATCTTGGCAATTCCCAGAAGCACAAAATGCTTATGAAAATTGTTGCTAGGTATCAACAGTAAAGGCACATTTTAACTGTAGCTCAGCAAGTGATCAGTTACTTCAGCATGCAAAAGGCTATGGAAATCCCACATATTAACCTTTATATTCAAAGGATAGGACACAAGAGAGTTCCAAAGTAGGAAAAGATACCATAAGCTAATGAAAAATGTGAAGCTTCACAATTATTATTTATTTTTAAAGTGGAAATAATACATAGAACTTTACTCAAACTTATAATGTTTTACCATGAAACTAGAATAATCCTGAGGCTTTGCAGTAATGCACCTTGCTAACTTTAGCAACAGTAGGCTATCTCTCCTGTTGCATAATTATGACCTCTTTGCAGGCAATTAGTATTTTCATGAGCTACAGTTAAAGCAGATTGAGATAGGAAGGGCCATTTTACTATTCATAAAGTGAAAGGTCAATAATAAGGGTCAGCACTTTTTTTACAACTTACTCTCCCACTCTTGTTGGTAGTGAGTCTTCAATGGAATAAAAATCGGTGCAGTTGTGATACTTGTAAAGCTCTGATACCAGGGTTTCCTTATTTTAACCCAACCCAAAGAAGGGAGGGGGTAAATGAATACTTCAGTCAAAATCTAGCCAGAGTTTAGATCCTGTCACAACTGCATGCTTGGGTTGAATAGTGGAGAAGGCAGGAAGCCAAAACAATCTATCTATAGGCATAGAATGTTGCATACCACCCTTAAAGGCCCAAGGAGAACACGACTTGTTGGAAAATAATTTAATGAGCTCACCAACTCTTTGAAGTTGAGGATTGGAATTCTCTGTTTTCTGCAACTAAATTCAATCTATGACTGCTATTATAGCCCATTCAACCGTTTCTTTTCCAAACACAGCCTCTATCAGTAGAGAAAGAAATGGTTAACATTTCAGGTCAAACTTCCATCTGAACTGTGAAAAAGTTAGAGCTAAAGAAGAGGTTTTAACTTCCAGGGAACTGGGACATGGTGCGGGGGAACTAAAGAGGAAGTCACTGATTTACTGGTGGCCAGGTCCAAATACGTAGATGACAAGAAGAACAAAGGCAACTGCTACAAGAGAATGGTAAAGGTTAGAGAATAAAATCATGTTTATCTCGGGGAGATGTGAATTAATTAAATTTGAAATTACCAGAGGAGTACAAAGAAAAGAAATGAATAATTGAAATGAAAAGAAGTGAAGGAATAAGCCAGTGTAGGGCAGAAATAAGACTGCTCAACAAATTCTAGAGAGCTAAACTATACTTTTAATTTGGATGGGATGAGTAGAATTAAAGAGAAGTGCATCCCAGTAATGGAGGACATATTTGGAGGAGTCTGCCTATGTTCATGAAAGAAGCAAATGGCATCAAGGCCATCCCAGTGTGAGATGGGTAGGACATGCGTGGTGAATCTGAGACTCTTGGATCTATCCTGGTGTGGGATGGGTGGGACATGTATGGTGAAACTGAGGCTGTTGGGGCAAGGAAGTTGGAAACCGCTAGAGATGACCAGTTTAACGGATGTGAGTGAGAAGAAACTCTGTAAGTAGAGAAAAAACATAGTCAAAGTTAAAAAAAGGAGCTATTTAAGCCAACAATAGGCTGAAATGATGTGGAGAGGATGTTTCCTGTGGTGGGAGAGTCTGAAACCAGAGGGCACAGCCTCAATAGAGGAGCATCCTCTTAGAACGGAGATAAGGAAGAATTTCTTTAGCCAGAGAGTGGTGAAACTGTGGAATTCATTGCCACAGGCTGCTGTGGAGGCCAAGTCTGTATGTATATTTAAGGAGGGATTGATAAGTTCTTGACTGGTCAGGGAATGAAGTGATACGGTGGGGGGAAGCAGGAGATTGGGGCTGAGAGGAAAAATGGATCAGCCATGATGAAATGGCAGAGCAGACTCAATGGGCTAAATGGCCTAATTCTGCTCCTATATCTTATGGTCTTATAGTTAGTTAGAACATTCGTGTTTGTGGAACATAGAACGTAGATAGAACAATGCAGCACAGAACATACAGTAGATAGAACAGTACCGTACAGGAATAGAGCTTTCGGCCCACAATGGTTTTTATATTTAGAGATGCAGCACAGTAACAAGTCCTTCCAGCCCAACGAGCCCTTGCTGCCCAATTACACCCACATGACCAACATCCTAATAACCTTGTGTCTTTGGAACGTCGGAGGAAATTAACACATTCATGGGGAGAACGTACAAACTCATTATGGACAGTGGCAGAATTAAACCCAGACTGATGGTGCTGTAATAGCGTCATGTTAACTGCTATGCTACCATGCCACCCCCACCCCCACCATGATGTGACAAACTAATTAAAACAGCAGTTAACACCTAACTAAACTAATCCCTCCTGCCTACACAAGGTCCATATCCCTCCATTCCCTAATCTGGCGAAGAGATAGAAGTTGGATATGCACAACTGGGGCAAAACTACTAGAGAGGTGATCTCCAGATCCTGATACATAATGTATTAATTAAATGCTTATACCCCTTGCCACTGTTTTTCACCATTTTATTTTCTGTAATGAATTGTACTCCTTGTTGCTGACTATACTTCATTTTGAGCCGAACTTTGGATAGCTCTTAAGCTTTGAAAGTCTGCATTCATTTTCCTCAAGTTAACTGTCACATATAGTAGTTTTAAATGATCGCCCCTTTATCTTGTAACTCTGTATTCTCAGTCAAGATTTTGCCAGTGATGGATATATCTTGATCTCAACATTGTCATAGTTCTTTAAGATCTTGTATGTTACAATAAGAACACCCCTCATTCTTATAAACTCCAAAGATCACAGATCCAGCTTATTCAATTATTTGTGATCGTACAAAGAATATTGTGCCATTTTCTGAATCTTTGCAAGTTAATTTACCAAGGGTTGCCACTTAAACCATCCGTTGTTTTGTGAGTGGTAGAACAAGCTAAATGGCTTTAATTACAGAATGATACATTTGACCTTCTCTAATGATTCTATCTTCCTTTCCAGCAATGAGAACTGAAGTATAATGGATTCTTGAACTCAAGGAAGATATAACTCCAGGCTGCCATTACACTGAATGGAGATAGCTGCTGCAGCATCTGTAGCACATTACTGCATTGCACTTTTTAAGCTACTTTGAAATTACATTCAAAAAGACATCAGCCCATGGTTAGGTAAGGGGGACTAATCCTTGGGGGTCATAAACAGCTGTGTTCTAGTATCAAAGTCCAAAAGGCCACATGGTCATTTTTACATTGCTTTGCATCATTGCAAAAGTGACAGTATATCATTTCAACCAGAGTTAGATCTTGGGGAATATTAACTTCATGTTTCAGTGAGCAAATTAATTAAGGAATAACAATGGTGAAAAACGCTGGCATTGCCTGGAAATAAGTGTTGGGATAATTTTAGAAAGCAGATGAGACACAGACAGAATAGAAAATAACACAATTAATATAATAGTTGTAGAATCAGAGATGAGCTGATGAGATTGTGTGGAGAATAAAAAAATGAGATTAATGTAGGATTAGTTTAAATTGGTCATTGGTGGTCGGTATAAACTTGGTGGGCCAAAGGGACTGTTTCTGTGCTCTACTGTTCTATGACTCTGTGACAATTATTTAATGCTGGCAGAAAATGTGCCAATCAATTGGCAGGAGTAATTCAAAACATCTACTGAAGCCTGCTACATTGCAAAAGAATTGATCAATGCCGGCAAAATGTGGCCAGACACAGAAGGGAAGCATATACTTGCTTTTTAAAGGATCTCACTTTTTGTAAAGAGGTTTAATCAAAGAGGTATGATGTGGTGTCTATATGCCAGTGTGATAGACCTCATTTCATAGTTAATGAGAAATATTTTTGGTGACTGTATAAATGATGCACTAGCTCTGATATAGGTTAATCTTGTTAATGCAAACATGCTCACTGTAAACAGCCAAGGTTGTGATTTCATCAATCAAATCCACATTAAAAATAGCAGAATATAGATGAGAATATTTTAAAAGATCTTGGATGTCTGAAGCAAAGACGATGCTGCAAATCCAGAGCAGCACACTAAAAAATGAGTAAACAGTTGACATTTTGGTCCTAGACCATTCTTCAGGACTGGAAAGGAAGGGGGAAGATACCAGAATAAAAAAAGGTGGGTGGAATGGAAGGAGAATTAGGTAGAAAGTGATAGGTGATGACAGCAGTGTGGGAAAGGTAAAGGTCGGAGGAAGAAGGAATCTGTTAAGAGAGGAGAATGGACCATGGTAGAAAAGGAAGATGGAGCAGCACCATGTGAGGAAAAGAGATAAGGGGGAGGGGAATTAACAAAAGGAGAAATTGAGGTTCATACCATCAGGTTGGAGGCTACCTAGATTTCGCCTTCCAGTATTTTCCCCTCCCCCTTCCCTCTTCTTCTATTCCCTGCTCAGACCTGTTTATTCATTTCATTTCCATAGATGCTGCCAGACTTGCTGAGTTCCTCCACCATTTTGTGTGTTGGATGTCTGATATCCCATCTGATTGTTCAAGATTGAACATAACTTCAGCCTAAAATTACTGGCTTGCTTGGATACCATACTCCATTAACAGCTGGTTTTATTCATACTTTAGTGTGGTAAAATATGACCATCAGATTTAACCAGCAGTAGAAAATGTGAGTTTGCAGAAAATCATACCAAGGACAAATGACTCCCAAGGCGATGGCCCTGGATTAACATGGTCTCAGGGGAGTGTAGAGAGGATATACTGTTGCTGCTGGGATATTTTTAAAAGCAGTTTTCATCAGATGATGCCAAGTTTCACAGGAGGACTTGACAACAGTTTTTCAAATATTATTTGCCGCCTCAGCCAGCCAGGTGCTTGAGTGTCAGGCTGGTGGACCCTTAGTGTCAGGCCATAGACAGAGAATGGAGTCAAAAAAGCAAAAGATAAGAATCAGTGGGGTTGAGGAACAGTGACGGATAGCCAAGGGAAATTAGGGAAGATCAGAAAAATCTGAGGAAAGAAGCAATTGGCAACCAGCAAGATAGAGGAGAGGGCGAAGGAAGGTGGGAACTCCATGAAATGTGGGAGGGGACAGGGTGATCAAGGGTGGTTGACACCATAGTCTTAGTTACATTTAGATATTGGCTTTTCTGAGTCTGGCGTATCTCAACTGACCAGTGACAAATTATCTGAGTTATAGAACCTCATCAATATATTTTTATTGTGTAACATCCGTGAATAATTGTTAACACCAAAATTGAGCCAGTTTAAGATGAGTAAGATTTGAATGAGAGCCCTTCTATATTTTAATTCTCTGCTTTATTGAACCCTACCTGTTTTGGGAGTTTTCAATTTGCCTCTGTGAATCTGTTTTCATGAGAGGTTAGCTCCCAACCATGCAGATTTTAATAGGTTTTTTTTAATAGAGCTGGATTTCCACAGCACCACAATGGAAAGGGTAAACCCTCCTGACCATTATTTGCAGTGAAATCCCTGCTCTAAAATCAGAACCAGAATCAAGTTTATTGTTATTGACACTAGTTGTGTAATTTGTTGCTTTGTGGCAGCAGTACAGTGCAGACTTAATAAATTATTATAAGTTAAATAAACTATGCAAAAGAGGAGTAGCGAGGTAGTGTTCATAGGTTTCAGCTATCTAATAGCAGAGAAGAAGAAGGTGTTCTTGAAACATTGAGTGTGGGGCTACAGGCTCCTGTACCTTCTCCCTAATGGTAGTAATGAGAAGAGGGAATGTCATGGATGGTAAGGGTCCTTAACGATAGATGTCATCTTGAGGCACGAGCTTTTGAAAATGTCCTCAGTTGTGAAGAGGATTATGCCTGTGATGGGACTGAATGAGTCTATAACCCTCTGAAGCCTCCTGTGCATACTGGATGGTGATGTAGCCAGTCAGAATGGTCTCCATCAAACATCTGTAGAAAATTGCTAACATTTCCATGTTGGGAAGATTGCTAAGAGAGAGAGCATGTGGCAGAGCCTAGCTCATTGATTTAACTTAAGAGTGGAGTGATTCTGGGGAAGACTGAGAGAGTCAGCTTTTATCTTGTGTTGGGAGAGAAGATTGAATTAAATTGCTCCATTTCTGGAGCCACTTCCTCTAGGGACTCCTGCAGTGTTCGGCCATGTGAGTTTCCCTCCTAACTTAAAAAATTATGTGTCGATTCTCTTGAGGGCAAGTAACCTGCGATTTTGAACTTGTAGGGTAAGAGAACCTCTGTGAAGAGTTGGGGAGGTAGGTGAGGAAGGGTGTCTTTACAAACTGTGTTTGAAAGGAGGGTTGATTATTATGTTAGTCCTGACGAAGGCCCAAAACGGCGACAGTGCTTCTCCTTATAGATGCTGCCTAGCCTGCTGTGTTCCACCAGCATTTTGTGTGTGTTGTTTGATTATTAAACAGCAACTTTCTTTTGTTGTACATCCCCAAGCTAACTTATTCCATTTTTTTCATGCAGTACTATCTGTTAACAAGATTGCTTAAATTCAGATGTTGAATGTAATGATTGTTTTCAGGTGATTTTACATCTAGATCCCACCCGCAACCTCCCCAAAATTCACATCCAGCAATGCCACTGATTCCACAGCCTATGGACTCACTTTCAATGACTCTGCAACTCAGATTCACAATATTATTTATAACATGTTAATTTATTATTATTATTTGTACTTTTTATTTGTGCAGTGTACTTTCTTTCTTTAGCACGTTTGCCAGTCTTTGTCTGTAGTTTTCAATTGGTTCTGCTTTTATTCTTCTACAGTGTGTACCTGCAAAAAAAAAAAAAGAATCTCAGGGGAGTATATGGTGGCATAAATGTAATCTGATAATAAATTTACTCTGAACTTTGAACCATTCACCCTCTCTCTATAATGCAACTCTTTCACTTCCAGCTTCTAATTTCTTTCCTTCAGGCTTAATTTACACTCCTATATCACTGATTCTTCAAACTAAAGTTGAAGATCTGAAACCTTCTCGAACTATTTGCTTACACATTACACAATAAAGAGGCATACTAGTTTTATGTAGAGGTGGGAGGGAGCCTGGAATACTCTGCTAGGTGTGACAGTAGAGGAAAATATGATAGAGGCATTTGAAGGAGGCCTTCGATAGGCATGAGAATATGCAGAGAATAGGGGGATATGGACATCGTGTATGTAGAAGAGATTAGTTCAGTTGGGTGTTTAATTACTTGTTTAATTGTTTGGTACATCATTGTGGGGCTGAGGGACTGTTCATGTGCTGCACTATTCTATGTTACTCTAATTGCCTTTGCTGTGGTGGAAGAGATGACGTTGACCACTCCGCAGATGTGCAAATGAAAGTGGCCACCATTTCCACACTCGAAAGTTCTTTGCAAAGCTCTCTGTTCAGTTTGTTGTGTTCAATTATATGAAATGTATGCTTCTAGGCAAATTTCCCAATCTAATAAAAATATCCCCGGTAGCATGTCTTATTCACTTGCTCCACCTGAGCCTCTGCAGCAAAGCATTTATGGGACTGCACCCTCAACCTGAGCTGTTCATGTTTGCTGACTTACGAACTCTGGTTCACCACATGCATGTCTTACCCCTTCGCTTGCCCCTAAATTTTGCACCATATAATTGTTTGAGCTGGTAGATGTGAGAGTAGCGTGGAGTCGTTACCACTGTCTTCTGGATGTTCTTCCTTCAGCCGATTCAGCTGAAGTTCCTCGCTATGAAAAAGAGACAAGAGTAGAGCTGTTGTGCAGTGAAGAGGGAGAATGGAACTCGAGTGACTTTATACCATTTACAGATAAGAAGTCAGAATAGAGGAGAATGTGTATATGAGAGAATTAGATGTGAGATTACCTTTGACAGTTTTAGTTCCCTAGGGAGAGCTACATTTAAACAGTATTGTTCAAATAATAGTCAGCACCATCTCTTCCCTGATGGTTGAGGCATATACAATAGTTAGTCTGCCCTATACGATTTTGCTCCTACTGTTTATAATATCATGCCAACAGGGGAGACAGAGTTGTGTTGATAAATATTACATGGTCAATTGGATTGGATAAGCTAACTAATTGCTTGAAGAGCTGGCAGGCAGTATGTACGAATACAATAGATCATGTGAATGCTCTGAGTTTGAACCGAATGATAGTAATTGCTGGGAGGTGGGTGGGGTGAGGGTGGAATGGGAGTATGGTCATGGAGGAGGAGTGTGTGAGGTGAGGAGTGCAATTTGGGGATATATCATTTAAAAATGCATTCACTGGCCACTCAGCTGTCTTTGATTATCTTGAGGCATTGTAGCCAAAACATTGTGTTCTGACTTCCTAGTGTTCATGCTATAGCCACTAGCTGTCTTCTGAACATGTGTGAGGATGGTCTCTGTCCCTTGTATATATAGGACTTATCTTCTTCTTTGTTCCTCAGCCACTGAAGCCTCAAGTGTAACCCCATCAGAGGCATGTACTCCTTCCTTTGATTTACCACTCTTCAACGTGTTCCAGTTCAGGATAACTCCAGCACAATTCCCAGCTTTTGTTAGCTATACAGTATTTCTTTAAGAGCAATGGGCAGGATCTATGCAGTTGGCATGCTGCCAGTCAAGAGGGATAGGTTAATCACATATCGTGACCCCTATACTGGTTTTCATGCCTGTTAATTTTTGTTGTTGATGAATATCCTATATCATATTTACTTCCCTTGTGCTTGCCACAAGTGGAGGTGTAGGATTCTGTTTATTGGCTAGTGTTTTATGGGATGAGCAAATGTATTATTGCTCATATTGCATGCAATGTTGCAATTCCATTTTATGTTTCACGTTCTGAAGATGCTGGAACTTTGTCACCCAAGTCAGTTTCCAATAAATGCATCATTTGCAATCTTCATGAAGCAGTTACTGGGCTTACTTACTTCTGCCCGTTACGCAGCTGGTGTTCAGGGCAGCAATGAAGGTCCTCCATCTCTGATGGTGTTCAGGACTTACTTCATCATGTCAGTGGTTTCCTCTTGGTTTTCACTACTGTAAGTCGTACAAGTCCTAGGTGGATGCTCAGGAAAACCATCGCACTCAGATGCAGAAGGATTCTTCATTGCTGTTTCCGTAACAATTTTGTTTTCCCAATCTGGGTTGTTAGTCCTGAGCTGTACCTCTGAACCTGGAGGACCGGGGGACCACTCTTAGTCTGGCTTCTACCCATTGAACTGTTTGGCATAAGTGACCCTACCAAGAACTAAAGCACAAAGCCCTGACTCCTGCCAGCATAGCTGTCCAGGTCATTGAGGCACACAAACCTCCAAACCATGACAAGATTGTGGTCCTTTTGGAGGAGATAATTATTGGGTTTACGTGATAGAATATCACTCTTGGAGGCATGAGTCTTTCTGCCATGTCTTTACTGCTGAGGCAACTAGTGTAAAGCTTCGCATTCCCTTCTTAAATTGAATTTCCAACATCATGGGACTAAAACTTGAAACCTGTGATGTAGTCAAGTCCTGTGCCCACAGCACCCACACAGCAACTGGTAGAGAATCTTGAAGCATTTCCTCATCCTCATCGGCAGCTTTCAAAGCTATCGGCATTGAGAGCAATCTTGTAGTATGTGAAGTTTTGCAAGGCGTTGGCCTGTGTGGATGTATCCTGACATCCAGCTTGCATTTCAACGTAAAGGAGGAGTGCACCACATCAACGGGATATTGCAAGTACTTGGTGACGTGATGCAGTGGAAATGTTTCTCTTTGTCATTATCTACTAATTACTGACAAATTGTAAGGTTGTGGTCAGTGGTTTCATGTTGTGTAGTACAAATTTATTTCATTTGAAATGATAAAGTTGGCTCCCTTTGTCATGCTGTGAAACTAAATGGCAATTTACTCCCATCCCATGGGAAACAGCTATCATTCTGCTGAATGCCACCTATCATGGACCTTGCAAGGATATCTCTCCCAAAAAAGGGACGTCCCTTTGTTGCATTTTCTTCAACGAAAAGCACTTACTGAATGGGGCAGTTCTGCAATTTCCCCTGTGTAAATAGTCATGATTGTCTGCACTTTCTACGACAATAGAAGCAAAAATAAAATCCCTTTAACAAAGGCTGCAAACCAGATTTCCTGCACATACGTCACCGTGTTTCATGTGCCTGGAGAAAACACACAGGGTCTATTGCAGTCATTTGAATAAACTGACCCCATTGAATCTGATGAGGTCAGCTCACTCACTCTGCCTACAAAAATGTATGTGCCCTTATATGCTTTCATCCATTTTATCTCCAGTTAAATGAACCATAATGGTTATATGCAATCCACACATTATTATGCACCATGTTGCTATCACGGAGTATTTAATATTCTGCATTGACTCTACTGAAATGTGGGTAGAAAGCCAAAACCCAGCACCATCAGCCTGAACGGACTCTTGTGATTGTGAGAGGGCACTTGGGTTAATGACACCAAGGGGGAGTCTTAGTTGATCTAATTATTAACTTTCTTTCGCCATTTATTTTCACAGAGAAAATATTATGATTAACCCCGACTGTCTTCTGCAGTGCTGCATTTACCTTAATGGGACAATCTTTTTTAAAACCCTTTGGCCTTGTCAGAAACAAAATCATTTTATATTTAAGTGAATGATTTTAGTAACAGAAAATCACTCTACAAGGAAATTGAGTTAAATGCTGTAATTTCTCCAATATGGCTGAAGCATTATTATATCCATGAGTAAAGTAACTGTTTTCTTTCGAGTACAATGTTAAATTATTAGAACTGGTCTGAAATAAGTGAACCTTCCTGCAGTACTCGCACTCATTCACCTCCCAAATATTAAAATGAAAGTATCTTTGCAGAGGAATAGTCTACTTTTCCATTTCTGGCATTCAGGGCTGTCAACCACTTGTAAATAGGGAAGATGAGCATACCTCCGGTGTGCTCTGTACTGGTGAACATGAGTACTTTATGGCTGGTTTCCTGTCTCACATATCCAAATAGGGCTGGTAAGACTGCATTCTGTGCAAAATAAATTGAGAAATCACTGCTTAAAGGAAGCTGAAAACCAGCAGACAGTGGATCCTAATCCATTATTTTTGTTCTGATTCAAACACTAATCTAGAAGTGAGACAAAGCTGTGAACCATCACATGGACCAGTATTTTCTCTGCTGCATTGACAACTGAATTAGTGCTGCTTCCTGCACCAGGCTGAGCTCATCAATTTCATGAAAATTTGCCCCTAACTTCTATCCTACCTCCAGATTTTCTTCGCTCATCTCTGACGTCTCTCTCCCGTTGCTCAATTTCTTTCTCTGTCTCTCTGGAGACAGACTATCTACTGACAATTTTTACAAACTGACTGACTCTCACATTTTGACCATAACACTTTCCACCCTGTTACTTGTAAAAATGCTAACCCCTTCTCTCAGTTCCGCTGTCTCTGCCACATCTGCTCTCAGGATGAGGTTTTCCATTCTAGTATATCTGAGATATCCTTCTTCAAAGAACTGGATTTCCCTTCCACAACTATCGATGCTGCTTTCACCTGTGTCTCCTCCATTTCTCGTGAATGTTCCTTCACTCCATCCTCTAACATCACAACAGGGATAGGGTTCCCCTTGTCCTTACCAATGACTCCATGAACCTCCCCACCCAGCACAAAATTCTCCATAACTTCCGCCATCTCCGTCGGAATCCTACCGCTAAGCACATCTTTCCTTCCTCCCTCCTCCACGTGTCATAGAGATCACTCTCTACGTGACTCCCTTGTCCACTGGTCCCTCACACCACTGATCTCCCTCCTGGCACCTGCCCCTGCAAGCATGGCAAGTCTTTATCTTGCCCCTACACTTCCCCCTCACCACCATTCAGGGCAGCAACCAATCTTTTCCAGGTGAGGCAATAATTCACCTATGAGTTTGTCAGGGTCATCTACTGTATTGAGTGCTTCCAATACAGTCTTCTCTGCACTGGTTAGACCCAATGTAGATTGGAGGACCACCAACGAGCATCTTTGTTCTGTCCACAGCAAAAGGGAAGATGGCTAGCCGTTTCAATTCTATTTCCCATTCCCATTCTATCATTTCTGTTTATGGCTTCCTCTACTGCCACTTTGATGCCAAACTCAGGATGGAGGAGGAACTCCTCATACTCCGTTGGGTAGCATCCAACCTGGTGATATGAATATTGATTTCTCTAACTCCTGGCATTACCCTTCCCTCCATTCTTCACTTCTTTATCATTCCCATTTTTGGTTACCCTTTATCCCCTTTTCTTCACCTCTCCTGTTCATCACTTCCCTCTGGTCCCACTTCTCCTTCCCTTTCTTCTGTTCCATGGTCCACCTTCCTCTCTTATCATACTCCTCCTTTGTTCAGCCCTTTTGGTTTCCTACCTATCCCCTCCCAGCTTCTTACTACATAACCACTCCCCAGAAACCCATTTACCTGGTCTCACCTGTCATCTTACACTCCTTCTGCCCCCCCCCCCACCCTTTTTATTCTGGCTTCTGACCTTTCATTTCCAGTCCTGATTAAGGATCTTAGCTCTAAACATTGACTATTCATTCCCCTCCTCACTGTACATCAGCTCTAGTCTTGTCTTTTTATCATGGCCAGGAACTTCAGCGGAATCAGCTGATGGAAGAATGTCATGAAGACAGTGATGATGACACAAGTCCATTCTCACGCTTAACCTGCTGATTTCCTCCAGCATTTTGAGTGTGTTGTCTATTATTTGTTATTTTGTGTGTGATGGCTCAGCAGTTTCACATAGTGGAATCATGAAGACATCCACCTTATCCGGTCTACATCAGATTACAAGATCAATTGAGACTAATCCCACTTCCCTGCACTTACTCATCAGTGCTATACGTTATGATAATTAAAGTGTGGCAATGATTCCTGATGGAATATGTGTGGCATATAAAAATAATATCACAAAATTGGAGAGAGATAGGAACAGACAAGTTAGAATAACATTTAATTGGAGTAAGGGAATTATGAGGCTATGAGGCAGGAAATTGGAGGCTTAAAATGGAAACAGATGTTTCAAGGAAAAGTACAGAAGAAATGTTGCAAAAGTTCAGGAGATATTTGTGTGGAGTTCTGTATAGGTACTTTCCAATGAGACAGGGAAGTTCTGGTAGGATACAGGAATTGTGGTATACAAAGGCTGTAATAAATCTAGTCAAGGAGAAGAGAAAAGCTTACGAAAGGTTCAGACAGTGAAGTAATGTTAGAGATCTAGAAGATTATCAGGCTACTAGGAAGGAGCTTAAGAAGGAAATTATAAGAGCCAGAAGGGACCATGAGAAGGCCTTGGCAAGCAGAATTAAGGAAAACCCCAAGCATTCTACAAGTATGTGAAGGGTAAGAGGATAAGATGTTAAAGAATAGGACCTATCAAGTGTGACAGTGGGAAAGTGTGTATGGAACTGGAGGAAATAGCAGAGGTACTTAATGAATACTTTACTTCAGTATTCACTATGGAAAAGGATTTTGGTGATTGTAGTGATGACTTGCAGCAGACTGAAAAGCTTGAGCATGTAAATATTAAGGAAGAGGATGTGCTGGTGCTTTTGGAAAGCATCAAGTTGGATAAGTCGCCGGGACTGGATGAAATATACCCCAGGCTACTGTGGGAAGCAAGGAAGGAGATTGCTGAGCCTCTGGCGATGGTCTTTGCATCATCAATGGGGACGGGAAAGGTTTCGGAGGATTGGAGGGTTGCAGATGTTGTTCCTTTATTCAAGAAAGGGTGTAGATGTAGCCCAGGAAATTATAGACTAGTGAGTTTTACCTCAGTGGTTGGTAAGCTGATGGAGAAGATCTTGAGAAGCAGGATTTCTGAACATGTGGAGAGGTATAATATGATTAGGAGTAGTCGGCATGGCTTTGTCAAGGGCAGGTTGTGCCTTACGAGCCTGATTGAATTTTTTGAGGATGTGACTAAACACAATGATGAAGGAAGTGTAGTAGACGGATAGTAGCAATATATGGATTTCAGCAAGGCTTTTGATAAGGTAGCCCATGCAAGTCTCATTGAGAAAGTAAGGAGGCATGGGATCCAAGGGGATATTGCTTTGTGGATCCAGAACTGGCTTCCCCACAGAAGGCAACCACAGAGGTGGTTGTAGGTGGGTCATATTCTGCATGGAGGTCAGTCACCAGTGGGGTGCCTCAGGGATCTGTTCTGGGACCCCTACTCTTCGAGATTTTTATAAATGACCTGAATGAGGAAGTGGAGGGATGGGTTAGTAAATTTGCTGATGACATAAAGGTTGGGGGTGTTGTGGATAGTGTGGAGGGCTGTCAGAAGTCACAGCAGGACATTGATAGGATGCAAAACTGGGCTGAGAAGTGGCAGATGGAGTTCAACCCAGATTAGTGTGAAGTGGTTCATTTTGGTAGGTCAAATATGATGGCAGAATATAGTATTAATGGTAAGACTCTTGGCAGTGTGGAGGATCAGAGGGATCTTGGGGTCTGAGTCCATAGGACGCTCAAAGCAGCTGCGCAGATTGACTCTGTGGTTAAGAGGGCGTTCAGTGCATTGGGCTTCATCAATCGTGGAATTGAATTTAGGAGTCGAGAGGTATTGTTGCAGCTATATAGGACCCTGGCCAGACCCCACTTGGAGTACTGTGCTCAGTTCTGGTCACCTCACTACTGGAAGGATGTGGAAGCCATAGAAAGATTGCAGAGGAGATTTACCAGGATGTTTGCTGGATTGGGGAGAATGCCTTATGAGAATAGGTTGAGTGAACTCGGCTTTTTCTGCTTGGAGCAAAGGAGGATGAGAAAAGACCTGATAGAGGTGTATAAGATGATGAGAGGCATTGATCGTGTGGATAGTCAGAGGCTTTTTCCCAAGGCTGAAACGGCTGCCACAAGAGGACACAGGTTTAAGGTGCTGGGGAGTAGGTACAGAGGAGATGTCAGGGGTAAGTTTTTTTACTCAGAGAGTGTTGAGTGCGTGGAATGGGCTGCCGGCAACAGTGGTGGAGGTGGATATGATTGGGTCTTTTAAGAAACTTTTAGATCTGTACATGGCGCTTAGTAAAATAAAGGGCTATTGGTAAACCTGGTAATTTCTAATGTAGGGACATGCTCAGCACAACTTTGTGGGCCGAAGGGCCTGTATTGTGCTGTAGGTTTTCTATGTTTCTATGTTTTAAAATGAGTAGGTAAACAGAGATAAACCTGATAATAATGTGAAGAATGAAACAGTGAATTATATAACTGGTAGTTTATTTTAATAGTCCCTCCCTTGGCAGATACTATATGTATCATAAATACAGAGGTCATGAATGCGTATGCATTTGCATACATTTCCATGTATCGAGATCTTTTCACCAAAATCTGTTCCAGCTCTCACCTGGAACATGTGTCATCCTAGTTCCATCGAAACCTACAAATTTGAATGCAAAACTCAGCACAGACTCCAATTGTATTGTGAGGAAATAATCTTCAATTTCTCAGCTTTTACTCATCATAACAGCAGTTCCCAAGAGTTCTTCCTGAAACTGCTCCTGAATCAGATTCCTCTTCACTCATTGTATTTATGACAGAAGCTGCAGCACAAAAAGCTAAGCCAATTCATTCCAGTGTTTACTTAACACTGCTTCTTCCATCTCCTCTTCAGCCACCTTCATCACCATAACCTTCTTTAATTTTCTGTCATATGTATATCTACCTTTCCCTTTGAAGTCATTTCTGCTCTTTGGCTTAATGTTTTAGAATGATACCACATTCTTTTAACTATTATTCACATTTTCAAGTCAGTGCTGTTTATCACTAGCACAGATGGTCTGACAAATAAAGAAATGTAACCAAATTAAAATTATTGGTGTTTAAATAATTTAAATTAAGTCAGGTATCATTCTACACATGACTTAAAACTTGGTAATATATTGAACAATGATAAGGATAACACTAAACTTCAATAAGGTATAAGCAGGCCAGTGAAATGGGCAGATACAGATAGGTGCAATGTAATTCGGAGTATTGCAAAATATTAATTGCAGTTGTGAAGAAACAATGCAAAATAGATGGCACAATTCTAAAAGGAATATACAAATAGATCTGGAAGAGCAGCTGAGAAAATGGTTGGAAAAAACATGCAGGATCCTGCCTTTATAATAAAAGTATAGAATGCGGAAGAGTTTCTAAAATATAGGCTTGGACGTAAAAGACTACGTTGTCCAGTTCTGGCTGCCAAACTATAGGAAAAATATGAAAAGGGGATGCAGATGTGATTTGCTTTATTGGTTCTAAGAATGAGGGACTGAATGTTTTTTGAATAGATGGGAGTATTTCAATTCATCAAGGAATTAGACAGAGTGAAGCTGCTCCCATTTGTTGAAGGTACAAAAACTAAGGACATGGAATGAGCGCATTAGGAAGCAGATGTGGCATAAGGAAAAATGCTTAGTGCAACAGGTGCTTATGGTCTGGAACGTACTGCCATAGATTGTATCAATCTGTAGTCAATCTGCATGAATTCAGAGGGAGCTCTTGAAAGTTGCAACCGAATTGTATCTCAAAGATTCATAATTCAAGACTGCTTGTTGTTAATCTCCAGTATACAATTGTAATGGAGAGAAAATGATGGTTTTCCAGATCTGATGCAACATAAAAAACACAATAAATATATATGTATATGATTATATACAGAGATTGATTGTATGTACTTAAAGTGACGCTAGGTACAGCAGTATCTGTAGAAGAATGTTGAGGGGGGAGGGATCTCATTGAAACCTATCTTATGTTGAAAGGGCTAGATAGGGTGGATGTGGAGAGGATGTTTTCTATGGTGGGGGTATCCAGAACTGGAGGACGCAGCCTCAAAATTGAGGGGTGACCCTTTTGAACATAGGTAAGGTGGAATTTTTTTACCCAGAGAGTACCAAATCTGTGGAACGCTGTGCCTCAGAGTGCGGTGGAGGCCAAGCCCATGTGTAAATGTAAGGCGGAAGTTGATCATTTCCTGATCGGTCATCAAAGGATATGGCGAGAAGGCAGGTGTAAGGGGTTGAGTGGGATCCGGGATCAGCCATGATGGAATGGCAGAGGAGACTCGATGGGTTGAATTCTGCTCCTATGTCTTATGGTCTGTACATATGACCATAAGGCCATAAGCCATAGAAGCAGAATTAGGCCATCAAGTCTGCTCTACCATTCCATCAGGGCTGATCTATTATCCCTCTCAACCCCATTCTCCTGCCTTCTTCCTGTAACCTTTGATGCCCTGACTAATCAAGAACCCATCAACCTTCACGTTAACTATACTCACTGTGTACGTAAAGTGATTCTAACAGGAAATGATAATGTAGTGGTAGTGGGGCCGTGGCAGGGTGGGTTAATGGGTGGAGATGTTAATCAGCCTGATGGCTTGGAGGAAGTAACTGTTTTTGAGTCTGGTGATCTTGTGTGGATGTTGTGTAGCCTTTTCTTTGATTATAGTGGGACAAACAATCTATGAGCAGGGTGCATGGGATACCTCATGATTGCTGGCATTTTTCTGACTTCTTTCTATATAAGCAGTCTTGAATTACTTGGAAAGTGGGACAAGCTCAATATTCTTCTTTCGTGCCTTAACCATTCTGTAACTTGAGATTAACTAGCAATAATCATTTCACTTGAGATTAATGCTATTCAGTTTATGAGATTGAGAACATTTATAACTTAATCCAACAAATTCACAGAGAAACCATCATGGTGTACATTTGTCAGCTATCAGTAGAATCCTACTGCTTCCTTTTGGCTGTTCTAGCAGTGAAAAATGTTCTCCTTTCCTCCAGAAATATCAGGTAGCAGTAGTGAAAAGGAAAGAGTTGAAATCCTGTACTGAAACAGAAGTACTCCAGGTAGACAGATTGCTTTCTTGCCTTAACCAACTGCATAAGGTTTCTGCACATCTTTCAATATAATGCTGAAGAAGACATCATTTCCTCAGTTACTGATGATATTTGATGAAATAGTTACTTTTCTGGGATCCTGCCAAGATCTCTAAATTAATTATTTTTGTTACAGTTTGTACAACTGACATGACGGCATGCAATATTCTGAGATAAAAGCTTGACGTATTTAATTCATCTGCTACCAATCTTTATAAACCATAGTTTTGTTTTGGATAAAACGATCTGTAATTTCTTGGCTTTATTTCTGTTGAAACTAAGTGCATGATCTCTGTCAAAATGGTTGTATCCTGGAGACAAGATAAAGATTTTTCTAAAAAAAAAAGGCAGGGAAGTCAAGTGGATCAAAATAACTGCTTGGAAGTTGGAGCCAATTATGCACAATGATGAATGGAAGTGATTTTGCTTATGTTAGATCATCGCTGTGAGCGCTTCCAGTCGATTGGTGACCACTTGGAAATTGGCTGAGACATTCTTGAACACAACTCACCTTTGTGCATCTGATGTTTGCCCTGTGTCAGATGCAAAATCAATGATGTCATGGGTCATGCAGAAAATGTTTTCCATAATACCAGAAGAAATGAGACCTTTGGGGAGGAAACTCATAATCTTTGCTGTTTGCAGAAATGAGACGAATATCATGTGAGACTCAGGAATAAATGACAATTAAAGAATCTGGGTTGTCACCTTGATGTTCTTCATACAGCATCTCCCAGCCTAGTTTTTCAAAAATCAGTATTGCATTGCAGGTTTCAAGGAGCTCCCTTCACTGGCACAACCTTTTTAAATTATATCCTATGATCATTGCTCCTCCTTTAACCTACAACATGCTGTGGCTCAGAACCACTCATGGCACAGGAGACCTAGGGTTAAAAGCATGAAATTAGGCCATTTGGCCCAACTTGTCTATGCTAACCAAGATGCCTAACTAAGCTAGTCCTATTTGCTTGCATTTGGTCTATATCCCTCTAAACCTTTCCTATTTACATAACTGCCCTCTTGTCATTTCAATGTTATTATATCTGCTTTAACCACTTCCTCTGGCTATTCATTCTATATACTCACCAGCCTCTATGCAAAAAAAGTTTCCCCTGAGACACCTTCCTCTCTCACCTTTAATAAATACTCTTGAACTTTGATTTCCCTTCCCCTAAGAAAGTGGCATTTACCCTCTCTATTCCCCTCATGATTTTATGCACCTCTATAAGGTCACCCCTCAGTCTCCTACACACCAAGGAATAAAACCCAGACTGCCAAACCTTTCTATATAATTCAAGCCTGGCAACATCCTTGTAAATCTTCTTTGCACTCTGCCATTAAGCTGACTAAAACTGTACGCAATACTGCAGGCAAAAGAGGTAAATGGAATTCCCATCAGAAAGACGAGCAGAATTTGTGGTAGAGAAGTGGAATGAATTAGCAATTGCCCTTTCTGTTCTCTCTTTGCCCTTTACTTCCCAGTCACCCCGTGGGAGATACAGACTCACCAGAGAACACAATAAATAGCAGTAGGATTTGACCATTCGGATGTTCAACCCTGCCCTGTCATTCAGTCTGATCTCTGCAGAGCTCATATTCTCCTCTGTGTGGATTTTGCATCAACCTCAGTTCCTTGAACTTTTTAATATGCATCTAACACCACCACGGGGCAGGGAATTCCAGAGATTCTCTAAGCTACGGGAGAAGAAATTTACAAGCACCTCGGTTTTAAATAACTGACCCTATATTTTGCAGCTATGCCCCCTTGTTGGTGACCCTCCCCCAAGTGGAAACATTTGAACATCAACCCTGTCAACTCCCTTAGGAACTTGTGTGTCTGAATAATGTCACTTCTCGTTTTTCTAGATTTCAAGGAATATGTCCAGCTTTTGATGATGAGACAACCATGCCATCACAGGAATTAGCCTGGTGAATCTCTTTCTCCTCTGTATTATGTTTCTGTCACTGTACTGTGGCTGCTCCAATGGCAAATCTGTAAATGCTGACTGTCTTCCCAGTAGTCATCGTGGCAATCATGGGCAACTGGCCACTTGCCTATGATCCCAATGAGAACCTCCTGTGATGTGTTTTAATGTAGGAATTTGTATTAAAAAACCACACAATTTTACAAAGCTTCTCAGAGAATGGAGTAGAAATTGAAACTAGAAGGGTATGCTTCATACATCAAAAGAAGGTGAACTTTATTTTCTGTTAACCTTCATTCATGAACAAAATTGATCATTATTTCTGAATCTGTGTAAAAAAAATGTATGATCTTTCCACTTCAAATTCCATTGAGAATTCTCTTCTTTTGTCTATTTCAGTTCTAAGTACTGCCATACATTTATAGTTCCATAGCTCTATCATATATTTTCAGCGTGACCGTGACCTTTACTCCAGGTGGCCCCTTTGTAAAGTCCATTTCAAGACTAAATCTCAGGACCAATTTAGATAGAAGATGTTCTACCAGCATCTTAGCTTTATGTTATTTGACAGATGCTATGACAATATATGCCAAAGGAAAGTGAGAAAAACAAAGCCATAAAGTTTTCCAGAGATTAGCCAAAAGCGTGCATAAATCAACATGCCAGATTTCTTTACAGCCAAATACTGATCTACCAAACTTGAAAACTGACTGGGAAAAAAAAATAATGGAATAGGTTGTCAGTTCTGATTTAAGCAAATATGGACAATTTCATAGACGAGCTTTCTGGCCTGAAGCAGTCAGACATGCAGATAGACATTCGATGTCAATTGCATGTCCTTGAAGAGATCAGGTATAACGAATGGCTGGGAATTGCCACTACCAGTGCATTCAGTGAGAAAAAAATATTCAGCTCAGTTCAGGGACATGCGTAAGTAATGCGTTACCGTCTCTGCTCCCTCTTCAGCTCCTTGACAAAATGTTAATCTAATTGTGATACTATCACTTTGATGACAATATGACAAGACAGACAAATTTGATTTTATTCTCAACAGAGCCAGCATATGCTGTGTGTGAGACTTTGACAGAGAGAAGGGCACAAAACAAATGAAGCTCATGAATATACAATTTTTATTGTACACAATAGTGACATATAAACTTCTGAGAGAAGGTGGGATAGAATCATTGTACTTTACAATTTCGGTTAATGGTTTTGCAAAAAAAAAGTCATTGGAGAATAGGAAGGCCTAATACATCTAGGTACAGAAGAACAATTTTGCCACAAGATAAATGGGGGTCAGAAACTATGAATATATTAACAATTTTTTTGTTTCTGATAGGATTTATGGTAAAGGCTTATAAAACTATTTTCCTTGTATCTGCTAAAAACAAAATACTTAACCTTAAAAAATAACATGTGAATTATATGAATTTACAATATGTCCCTCTACAGATTTACTTATTTTGAAGTTTGTATCTTTCTGGAAAACGTCTAAACAATCAGAGGATTAATAGCTGTCATTTCCTTTAATTATTTCTGATCTGTATAATTCTCAACATATTTTTAAAATAATTAGCATATGAAAAGGCATTTTCCAGAACTGATGAAACAATAGTTTGTAACTATTGATGAATAAACAACCACATGAAAAAAACTGCAATTCTGAAAGAATGTATGCAATAGTTTTCAGAATCAGATCATACTCTCTGATCACTGTTAATTAGGACAAGTAATTTTAAAAATACATTTCAGATTTCACAATTCATCTCCCTTTGAATTAATATTCTCTTTAATACAACAGTGTGCTATTTTGTGTTATGAACAATATTACTTAAATAGAACGTCTGTTGTCAAACTGGGCATTTGGTGCACACGTTCTTGCAAACTATTGTGAAGTCCTCCTAGAGATACTTCAGAGAAAGAACCCTTGCTCCAACACTGGTGTTGTCAATATCAATGCTCATGTTCCAGAAAGACCTGGAAATACCACAAACTGCATAACTGACAGTTGTGCAGAGGCAAGCTGTTCTTTAAGAGTAGTAGAACTGACACTTCTCATGCAACAGAAATTTAAAAATGGGTTTATATACATCCCTGGCCAGTGTGCCTGTTCATGTTTTGTCTTTACACGTTCATTTCTGGCACCATTTAATTTTCTGAGTTTGTTTTGGTTGATACCTCATGTGGTGTGGAGTAAACATTTTATATTTGGATCTTCTACCGCTGCTAATTTGTAATTCAGGCAATTTACAAATTATAGCAAGATAATTCAACTGGAATCAGCATTAGCATTTAATTCAGAGTACTTAAATTTAAAAAGTATCTTCAATATAATATAGCACCTATAGCTATCTCAAGGAGAATTCTTTTGGGAAAGACACAGGATTTCAAATCAATTCGGGACAGTGGAGAATTGTCTCATAAGAATTTTCTTTAAAAGGTCAATAAAAAGAAAGATTCAATTTTGCAGAGGGATTAGTTTGCTGGAAATGTATTTGGCATAAATCTTTTCTTAAGTTTGCACATATCACTTCAGGATGACTTTATCTATTTTTAAAGCTTTATCTTTGCCAGAGAAACACAAAACAAATGCTTAATATTTGTGACATGCTACAATTTTTTCTGTGCTGTCACATAATCAAACAACACAGATTGTGCAATCATATCAAAACTGAATAAAAATAAATTAAAGCTGAAGCAGGAGCAACAGGAAAAGCGTGCAAAACTAATGATTAAATTCCCTTGGGAAGCAATAGTATACATTTTTTCCATATCTGCACTTTAACCTTTAACTTCAGTTTTTATATAATTCTTTATAATTGTTGCATGTTGTGCCAACACACCACAACAAATTCCTAATACATGTAAATGTATATGGCGAATGAAGTTCATCCTTGATCTTTAAAGTTATCAGCCATATTTTCAATTGAGTTTGCAGGCAATATTATTTCAAATGTACATTTCATTGTTCTTTAGGCATTCACATCTTGCAGTGATGACTTGCCTTTGAGTTTCCTTAAATTTTGCCTTACTTTCATATTTCCTTTCTCTTGCCTTATCAGATAAACCTCAACAGGGATCTCCAGTAAATGTCAAATATGGATGAACATGTTTATTTGTTTTCCTTTCTTTCTCTTCATCCCCCCTCCCCACATCATAATGGGGAAGCGCATATTTCCACTTGGTCTTCTTTTGCCAACCACATACAAACTTCTGAAGGTCATAGAAAGGGTGAGCCAAGGTCATTCTAGATGAACTGTCTAGAAATAGAAAGTGTCTTTATTCTTTTGTTTTTCTCTGTTTCAATCTGTTCTTTATTGGTTAATTTATGGAAATTCCAGTGCAGATTGTGTCCATCAGAATTTATTTATGAAACATTCCTTTATAATTTCATTTCAAGACTGAAAGTTATAAATTGGAATGGCCCCAAAAATGGAGGCAGAGATTGCAATCAATGATTAACCTGCAGTCCTACTTCTGATTTGGGCCACATGCCAACTTCATGCTATCTGGTAATTTGCATGATTGCTGTATCCAACTGGTGCTGAGAGTACTATTGAGTGGATGGCCAACCTAGTAAGGGACCATTATTGTGATTAGTTTGCAGCTTGTGAAATGAGCTTGTGGTAATTAAGGCACATTTTAAAGGAGATTGCATGGTACCCAAAGACATTCTATTAAACAATGGCACAATGTGAAAGAGAATGTGTCCAATAATTTTCAGTGCTGCTTCAGAGAACCTGTTGGAGAGAAGTAGAAGAGTGCTGTATTGGTGGGAGATTATTTGCTCTAACACTTGGAGGCAGTCAGAGAAGGTAACTGTATTCAACAGTCACTGAGGAGTTGACTACCGTGCAGCAAACTGGTCACAAGTGTGGTTAAGATCAGTGAAGGCATATCCCACTAATCTAAGGGAGTGTTCAATGCACCACAGCCCCATCACCCAATAACCATCAATCTGTATAAATCATGGTTCATTCTGAACTTTCACTCATTCTTTCATTCTCACAGATTCTGCCTTCCATCATCCTCACACCCACTTTGCATGGACTTCAAGTTATTTATCCATGGGAACACATCACACTAACAGGTTGAGTGATGTACAACTTCTTTACTCTCTGTATACCAATGACTGTGTTGCCACCCACAGCTCCAATATGCTAATTAAATTTCCTGACAATACTACATTGATTGGCCTGTTCTCAAATAATAATGAGGCAGCCTACAGAGAAGAAGTCATCACCCTGACACAGTGATGTCAAGAAAACAACCTCTTCCTCAATGTTGCAAAAACAAAGGAGTTGGTTGTGGACAGCAGGAAGAATGGAGATAGGCTAACCCCTACAGACATCAATAGATCTGGGGTTGAGAGGGTGAACAGCTTTAAGTTCCTTGGCATACACATCACCGTGGATCTCACATGATTTGTACATACTGGTTGTGTGGTGAAAAAAGCACAATGGCACCTCTTTCACCACAGGTGTTTGAAGAAGCTTGGTATGGGCCCCAGATCCTAAGAACTTTCTACGGGGGCACAATTGAGAGCATCCTGACTGGCTGCATCACTGCCTGGTATGGGAGTTATAATTCCCTGAATTGCAGGACTCTGCAGAGAGTGGTGCAGACAGCCCAGCACATCTGTAGATGTGAACTCTCCACTGTTCAGGACATTTACAAAGATAGGTACATAAAAAGGACCCAAAGGATCATTGGGGACCCGAGTCACTCCAACCATGAACTGTTGCAGCTGCTACCATTCGGGAAATGGTACCGCAGCATAAAAGCCAGGACCAACAGGCTCCAGGACAGCTTCTTCCACCAGGCCATCAGACTGATTAACTCACGCTGAAACAATTGTATTTCTACGTTATATTGTCTGTCCTGTTGTACATACTATTTATTATAAATTAATAAAAATTGCACATTTAGATGGAGATGTAACATAAAGATTTTTACTCCTCATGTATATGAAGGAAGTAAGTAATATAGTCAATTCAATTCAATTCAAAGTTGGAGCTGGATATTCAGTGCTCGCTGACAATACAAACCACACATTCAGCTATATCAATCTGCTTCTGTGCTCTGTCCCACCACGAATCTCATCTGACTCCTCTGATGCAGAATTCATGTACAACCCAGTCTGCCATGGCAATGTCAGATATATCCTTGTTCTCTGTTCCAGCTGCTTTACTTGTATCCTGATGTCTCACCGCATGCAGATCGTTTCTTTAAGCTGCCTTTTAACTCACATGCACTATCAGTATTTTAACTGGTGGCTGCAGGTATCCAGTGGAGTGACATGAGCATTCATCTTTGTTATGCTTTGTGACTCCAGGACATAAAACTCATTGAAAGAAAAAGATGAGAGAGGGAAGATGCATTCCTCAGTTTTGTTTTCATTTCTAGTGAGGCGTACACTTATCATGTAGTAGGGCAATGATGAGTGCCATTCACATACTGTACATGTAACCCATAATGTCAGTCAGGGTCAACCACGGGGGTTGCATCCCAGCTGTTCAGATAGGCAAGCCGGGGCAGTACGATATGGAGAGCAAGCTTTTGCCAATGTAACAAGCTCATCTTCTCCATGCTTCTGTTGAACCAAAATGAATGGTAGACACAGATACAGTTTGGTACAAGCAGCATCGCAGGAGTTGCCGGTCAGTGTTGAATTCAATGTAGGACTGCCTCAGGGTCTCCAGCTCTGAATTTCATCCCCTCGGATTTTACTCCCAAAGTCTCCCCCATATGTGGGTATAGCCACAAGGCAGCAGAGGTTTGAGATCAGAGTTTTCCTTCTCCTAGATGAGCTGACAAACATGGCTGATGAGCCCCATCTCCCTGAAGCGACTGGTTTTAAGGTGTCAGTAACCTGCCTTTGCCCCTTCAGTAGAAACGGTTCTGCCGTGCTTAAAAGCTAAGCCACACATGAAGGCCAGGAGCTGGACGGTTGTCAGAGACTATTTGAGGCACACACCATTGGAGAATTTAAAAGCTAGTGGGACCTTGTCCCCATTACCACCTCCTAGGCCTTAACAACCTTAAGAAACCTTATGTGAATTATTTAAGGAAAAAAGAATGCTTACCCAAACAATATATTTACAATACTATTCAAATATTAAAGATTTAATTGCCACAGAGGATTTCTTACTCTTGTGGGATAACATCTTTCTTGGTAAGCGGGGGTTCACTCTACTTGTCAGGTGAGACTTGTGGCTGTGAAACAAACTCAAGGTCTGGGGCCTTCTCCATGGTGGTTGTAGGAAGAGGTTCTGACAGCTCTGGATCCTTTTGTCCTAGACATGTTGGCACCCCAAACAGTGCATTACAGGCTGTTCGATCTGCTGTTCTATCCCAGGCTACCAGACAAAGCTTTGAGCCAATAACATGCCTAGATTCCCATCATGTAGCTCTCCAACACTTTAGTACTCAGCTTGGCAAGTACTACTCTCAATCCCCACATAAGGCAAACCCCATCAAGGGTAAGTTCGTCCCTTCACTGGTAAAACTGAGGGAACTGGTGTTTCCACTGCAGATTCCAGCCAGTTTGGGTGGCCATGTAGACCTGATAAAGTGTGGGTTGTTTTACTCGTTTCCTTTTGAATCCTCTCCGCCATAATAGACTTTTGATTTGCATTAGAGAGAATACATCAAATGGAGTGTCTTCTTTTATAAGATTTTCAGGTATTTCCTTTTCCCAGCATGCACGGGACAATTCGTCACCACTTACATGATTAGTTGTCGACTTGAATTTGATTTTGTAATTGTGTCCTCCAAGAAACAGCCCATCTCTGTATTCATGTATTCAGCCCATCTCTTCTGTGGATTGAAAATGGACTCTAATGGTTGATGATCAGTCATGAGGGTAAACTCTCTCATACAGACATCGGTTGAAACGTTTTACATCCCATATCAGACTCAAGGCCTCTCTGTCAATCTGAGCATAATTTTTCCTGCAGTGGTAAAGGAGTATGAAGCAAACAATATGGGGCATTCACTTCCATCACTCATAGCATGTGACATCACTGAACCTCTAGTTTGTTTTAATGAGTTCACACTTACTGTGTTGTGCTCTGAGTCCGTAACCTTCCAAAGTGACCTTGAGATTAGCACAGGTCCTGACAGACCTATTCTTCTTGGCTACTGGGACCACTGGTGTTCCCTTTGGGCTCCACTCAACTTTAGAAAGAATTCCTTCAGCCTCCTTGCAGTCTAGCTCACCGACTTCTTTATCACAGATGAAATAAGGAACCAAACATACTTTGTAAAAATTGGATGTAGTATTTTCATTTAACTCTGTGTTATCCTTGACATGTTTGAGTTTTCCAGTGCTATTCTTAAGCACTACAATGGCATCATCCAGTACTTAATTCACTCTCAGTTGACTCTGTTGCAGAGGACATGGCATGCAAATAGCGGATGGATCTCCAATTAAGTTTTGGTAGTCTCAGCCAATCATTGCTCCACAATGCTGGCCCTCCTGTTTTTGTTGGATGTTGTATTTCACTCTGACGAATGTCATTCCCACAAGAATTATCTTTTAGTTATCTTTTCTCCAGTATAAGTTTTTAGTTGGATAGCTGCAGGCTTCAGTTCTGTACCTTTGAAATGCCACTCAAGCTCATTTTGTGCACTGACTTAAACAGTCAAGCCAGTGGCCAATTCTATTTTAATTAATTTACCATTCAGTTCTGGTGTAAGCCATATTGCTTGTCTCTTGTTAGTTTTCACGTTATAAAACTTAAGGTTATCCAGTCCTGTGTGACTGTCACACTATCGGATTTTTTTTATCAACAACATGCAGATTATTGCTCCTTTTGAGACTGCAAATTGTTTATCTTTAGCTTTACTCTGTAGGCCTGACATGCACTTTGTATGTGTCCTAATTTGTTGCATTTTCTGCAGGTTTTGCCTTTAAACCTGCATTGGTCTGGTGTATGTGAGCCTTGCCACAGGGGTAACAGAATTTGTTCAGCCAGGCTGGTTTCTGTTTCAACGTTGCAATTTTATTCATAGGCACTTACATTCTTGACTGTGACTCAACTGCATTGCTGACTGCCGTTCCCTTAGCTACAGTGATTTCACTTGCTCTTTTAAATGTCTGTTGTGCATCAGTTCAGAATTGTATTTGAATGCTTTTTTGAAAGATTCCACAAACTAAACAATCTCTCAGTTCATCATTAATCTCATCACTGAACTGACAATGCTCAGACAATCTCTTCCATTCAGCCATATAAGTTGAAATGGACTCCCCTTCCATTTGATTCCACTTATAAAACTGAAGCATTCTGCAGTCAACAATGGTTTTGGTTCTAAATGCTCCTGTGTTACTTTCATGATATCAGGAAAGCTCATTTCAGCTGGTTTGGTTGGCACAGTCATCCTTCTAAGCTCTTCTACCCAATGTACTCTGCAAAACTGGCACTTGCTTCTCATTGGATATTTCATTTGCTTTGAAATGTTACTCAATTTGTTCTGTCTACAAAATCCAGTTATCTGTTGTGGATCTGAATGCACCTATCTTTCTGATGTAGTCAGACATTCCTGCGTTTTTCTTCATTATTATTATTATTAACCAGTACTCACTGTTTGTGAACCTGTGAATTAGTCCTTTTTCTGTCTCTTTTAACATGTCCATCTTCTCTTGCAAAGAAAGCACACTGCATTTTTCTTAACTTGAACATCTGGCTGCACTTCAACAGGTAGGTAGTTGTTTTGAGTTCATTTTAAATCTTCCTTGTTGCCACTGTAATGTTTTGTAACTCCAAAACATAAAACTAATTGAAAGAAAAAGACGGGAGCTGGGAGGTGTATGTCTTAGTTTTATTTTTACTTTTAGTGAGGCAAGCACTTTTAGTACTGCCGTAAAGACATATGCCATTCATATACTTTTACATATAACTTGTAATGAATTACTTAAACAACAAAGAATACTTAATCAAACAATATGTTCACAATGTTACTCAAATATTACTGATATCTTTATTACACAGTAATCTTCAACGTTTGCTTTCTCTTCTATCACTATTCAGAGTGGAGCCCGCCCATTCATGACTCTCTGAAAAGGGTATATCACAAGATGAGTGAGGACTTTCAGCCTCTTGTAAGACTGGGATCAAACATAATAATGACCAAATGACTGGAGATAGTTTGGATCACTTTTTATTCCTGGATAGAAGCTGCTTGCCATCTTTGGACTGGCCAGAATCTGTTACCATTGTTTGGGTTGAAATCACTTCCCTGTCATCCTACAATCCCCTCTGATTTATAACATTCCAGTTGTGTTAGCATATATCTCTAGCTTGTCCACTAATCCCTCACTCACCATGACCCTCGCCTTGTGATTTACCCTTTTCAGAGAGTCAAGAATGGGTGGGCTCCACTCTACTGTAAATAGTGATAGAAGAGAGATTGAAGATGAATTCCCATTGTCACACCATTTGACACCGGCAGCCACCAATTAAAATACTGATTGGGTGTATGAGTTTGAAGGTAGCTTAAAGAAATGATCTGCATGTGGTGAGACATTGGGCCACAGGTAATGCAGCCAAAATAGAGAACAAGGACATATCTGACTGGATTGTACACAAATTCTGCATCAGAGGGGTCAGATGAAGTTCTTGATGGGTCAGCCCCCAGAACTAGTTTGATAAGATGGCTGAATGCATGGTTTGTATTGTCACAGAGTATTGAAAATATAGCATCGAATTCATGCAGGGCCTTTTCTCAGACAAGAGCCCCGCATTCTACCATTGGAATTATTTGCCAGTTCCATTTGCATACAGAGTGATCGAACCCCTCATGCTGCACTGGATGTTGGATATTTCAGTTTCTATTGCCATAAAAGCAGGCATATTCATGCTTCTGTCGTTATATCCCTGGATATCATTGTCAAAGAGCTCAAAATGTATCTTAGTGCCAAGGTCAGGGACAGCAAGCAGGTACCTGAGACCAGCCTTCCGTGTACGTGTTGCTCCAAACAACACATCACCAAGCAATAATTTATACTGCTGTCCCTTTATCATCCTAAAATGTCTTTCTCAATGGGCCTTCACCAAAAGGTATCTACACAAGAAAGACCTCAGCAGTTCAAGATGAGATCTCACCACAACCTTCTCAAGAATGAAGTAAGGACAGACAATTAGGGTGATGCACAAAAACAACATCTAAATTACATGGTTCAATTAAAAAAATTACAGTAATCCAGTGAAGTACCCTTAACAGATCACTGACAGGTATCATATGGTTGTATACTGAACTCACCAGCTAAGTTGTTAGTAAGTAGCACTATTCACTAATTGCACCTTTATCCCAATGCTAATGCCACCGTTGACTGCTGAAGAATGAAGGCATCTTGTGCACTGCCAGGATGTTGGTCTTGATTAGCCTTATCTGGTGTCTTGGCCACACAATAGCCAGGCCAGGCAGTGAAGAAATGGAATCTTTCCATTCCCAGTGCATTATAAAATTCTTCAGATGCTTGTTTCTTCCTGCATGCTTTTTGTTACATTTTGTAACTCCAAAACATAAAACTAATCCGATAAAAAACATAGAACTGGGGATAACTGGTGTACATATTTTAAAAATTTTGGTGAGGCGCACATTTATGGTGTGGTGGTGTAGTGACATATGCCATTCACATACTTTTACATATAACCTGTAATTAATTATATAAACAACAAAAAATGCTTAATCAAACAATATATTTACAATATTACTCGATACACCTCCTCCTGCTTAGATAGAAAGTCCATCTCAATACAGAATGCACCTCAACTATATACACAGTATACTATATAATACAGCTACTACAAAGACATCTACAGCATGGTAAATTTTAAATTGTCCCATTCATGGATAAAGATTTAATTGCTGTGAAGAATTTCTTACTCTTGTGGGATAATGTCTTTCCTGACAAGAAGGATCACTCTACTTGCTAGGTGAGACTTGTGAATGTGAGACAATTTCAGGTTCTGGACATCCTCTGTGGTGGCTGTAGGAGTTGACTTTGGGACTGCAAGAAGTGGTTCTAACAGCTCTGGACATCTGGATATGTTGGCATCCCAAACAGCTGCTTGATCTGCTGATCTATCCCAGGCCACCAGTCAAAACTTCCAGCCAACACCTTCATTAGGGCCATACCTAGATGGGCTATGACTCTCAGCTTGGATGCTACAACAACTGTCAATCCCCACATAAGGCAAAAGGGCAAGTTCATCCAGCTGCTGGTAAAAATGGGGAAACAGGAATTTATGCTGCTTATCCTAGCCAGCTTGGGTGCCTTTGTAGACCTGAGAAGAGAGGTACCTTTTGTGATTTCCTTTTTGATCATCTCTGCTGTAAAAGGGAGACTTCTGATTTGGATTGGGGAGAATACTTAATGAGAAGTGTCCTCTTCTGTAATTTTTTTTTGTATCTCCTTTATCCAGGGTAAATAGGACAATTCATCAGCATTTCCATGATTAGTTGTCCTCTTCAATTCAATCTTGTAATTGTGTCCTCCAAGAAACAGAGCCCATCTCTGCATTCGTGCTGCTGCTGTTAGTGGAACACCCCCCTGTGGATTGAAAATGGACACGAGTGGTTGATGATCAGTAATAAGAGTAAACTCTCTTCCATACAAGAACTTGTTGAAAGGTTTTACACCCCAAACCAGACTCAAGGTCTGTCTATCAATAAATGTGTAAATTTTCTCCGCAGTGGTAAGGGGATATGATGCAAAAGCTATGACGTGTTCACTTCCATCATTCATAACATGTGACATGACTACACGTGTACCATAAGATGAAGTATCCGAGGCAAGCTTCAATGGACAATGTGGATCATAATGTGTGAGTGCAGTACCTGATGTCACTATTTCCTTTACCTTTTGAAATTCTGCTTTGTCTATTTCCATTTCTTCCCAATCTGTAATAATGAGTTCAAGGGGTGGAGCACAGAAGCCAGGATTGGAAGGAGCCTATAATAGTAACTGACAAATCATAAAAAGCCTATCATAGCAATAATGCCCTTTGTGAATATTTATGGTGAGAAACACTTTGAACTCTTCTTTCATTCTCCATCTGTAGATAGGCCTCAGCTAAATTAACTTTGCTGAAGTGTTTTCCTCCAGAAAGGCTTTCAAAGATGTCCTTTATCCTGGGCCAACAGTATTGATCTACCTTCAGTATTCGGTTGATGGTGACCTTGAAATCACCAAAGATCCTGACAAACCCATCCTTCTTGGCTACTGGGACTGCCGGCATTCCCCTTGCGCTCACTTAAGCTTGAAAAGAATTCCTTCAGCCTCCATGTTATCTATCTCACTGGCTTCTTTATCACAGGTAGTAAAGGAACCAGATGTGCATTGTAAAACTTGGGTATGGCATTTTCATGTAATGCTATTTTAACATTGATATGTTTGGGTTTTCTAATGCTATCCTTGAATACTGCTGTGACATCATCCAGTGTGTTTCTTAATTTGCTTTCAGTTAACTTTGTTACAGGGGATGTGTTATACAAATAGTGGATGGATCTCCAATCAAGTTGTACTTGTTTCAGCCGAACTGGACCCCACGATGTCTGCCCACAGTGTGGCTTGTTGTTTGCTGTATTTCACTGTTACTGATGTCATTCCCGCAGGAGGATTTTCTTTTCAGTGGAAGTTCTTAATTGGATATCTGCAGGCTTCAGCTCAGTATATCCGATATGCCGTTCAAACTAATTTTGTGAAATGATTGAAACAGTCAAGCCAGTGTCCAATCCATTTTAATTGATTTGCCATTCATTTCCGGTGTAAGCCATATTGTGCATGTATTCTTAGTTTTCACATTGTACCTTTCAAGGCTGTTCAGTCCTGTGTCACTCTCACCATTATCAGATTTTTCAACAACAGCATGCAGATTAGAGTTCTTTTTGAAACTGCAACTTGACTTTTATCTTTTTCTCTTCCCTGTACAGTCCATCTATTTTTGACTGCACAGCATGCTCTTTGTATTTGTCTTACTTTGCTGCATTTTCTGCAGGTCTTGCCTTCAAATCTGCATTGGTCTGGTGTATGTGTGCCCCTGCATCAATGCTAGCATTTTATCAGCCAGGCTGATTTCTGATTAGATGTTGCAATTTCCTTCATGCTCACTTTCATTCTTCCCTGCAACTCTATTGCGTCTCTGTCTGCAGTTTCATTGATACAGCGATTTCAACTGCTCTTTTAAATGTGAGTTGTGCTTCAGTTAGTAGCCATTTTTGAATACTTTCTAAAAAGGTTCCACAAACTAAACCATAAGACCATAAGCTACTGGAGCAGAATTAGGCCATTGTGCCAGCATTTTAACATGGCTGATCCAATTTTCCTCTCAGCCCCAATCTCCTGCCTTCTTCCCATATCCCTTCATGCCCTGACCAGTAAAAAAATCTATTAAACTCTGCCTTAAATATACATGAAGAGTTGGTCTCCACATCTGCCTGTGGCAAAGAATTCCACATATTCACCATTCACTGTCTAAAGAAGTTCCTCCTCATTTTCATTCTTAAAGGGTGCCCATCTATTCTGAGGCTGTGCTGCTGGTGCTAAACTCTCCCACCATAGGAGACATCCTCTCCACATCCAGTCTATCAAGGCCGTTCACCATTCGATAGGTTTCAATGAGGTCACCCCTCATTCTTCTGAATTCTAGTAAATACAGGCCCAGAGCTATCAAATGCTCTTCATATGACAAGCCATTCAATCCTGGAATCATTTTTGTGAGCCCCCTTTGAACCCTCTCCAGCTTCAGCACATCCTTTATAAGATACAGGGCCCAAACCTGCTCACAATACTCCAAGTGAGGCCTCACCAGTGCTTTATAAAGTTTCAAAATTACATTCTTGCTTTTATATTCTAGTCCTCTTGGAATGAATGCTAACATTGCAATTACCTTCCTCACAACAGACTCAAACTGCAAATTAACCTTTAAGTTATCCTACAAAAATACTTCCAAGTTCCTCAGTTTTTTTTGTATTTTCTTTTCATTTAGAAGATAGTCAATCCTTTCATTTTTTCTACCAAAGTGCATGACCATACACTTCCCAACACTCCGACACTGTATTCCATCTGCCATTTCATTGCCCATTCTCCTAATTCATCTAAGTTCTTCTGTAGCATCTCTACTTCCTCAAAACTACCTGCCCCTCCATCTACCTTCATACTATCTGCTAACTTTGCAACAAAGCTATCAAGTCCATCATCCAAATCACTGACATATAATGTAAAAAAAATCAGTCCCAACATAGACCCCTGTGGATCACCACTTGTCGTTGGCAGCCAGTCAGAAGAGGATCCCTTTATGTTCACTCTTTGCCTGCTGCCAATCAGCCATTGCTTTATCCATGCTAGAATCTGTTGTAATACCATGTGCTTATAGCAGCCTCATGTGTGGCACCTTGTCAAAGGCCTTCTGAAAATCCAAGTATACAACATCAACCAATTCTTCTTTGCCAATGTGCTTGTTACTTCTTAAAAGAATTCCAATAGATTTTTCAGGCAAGATTTTCCCTTGAGGAAACTATACTGACTATGGCCTATTTTATCAGATGCCACCAAGTACCCTGAGACCTCATATCTTGAAGATCTTTCCAGCCACTGAGGACAGACTAACTAGCCTATAGCTTCCTTTTTTCTGCCTCTCTCTCTTCTTGAAGAGTGATATTTAAAATTTTCATGTCTCCCAGAGCTATTCCAGAATCTAGTGATTCTTGAAATATCATTACTAATGCCTCTACAATCTCTTCAGCCACCTCTTTCAGAACTCTGGGGTGTACACCATCTCATCCAGCTGACTTATCTATCTTCAGATCTTTCAGTTACCCAAGAACCTTCTCTCTAGTTATGATAACTTTATGCCCCCGACACCTGGAACTTCCACCATACTTATAGTATGTTCCACAGTGAAGACTGATGCAAAATACTTTTTCAGTTCATCCACCATTTAGTCGTCCCTTATGACGACCTCTCCAGCACCTTTTTCTAGCAGTCCAATATCCACTCTTACCTCTCTTTTCCACTATGTATCTGAAAAAACTTTTGGCATTCTCTAATATTATTGGCGAGCTTACTTCCCGTATAAAATCTTTACCTTCTTAATGACTTTTTAGTTGCCTTCTGTTGGTTTTAAAAGCTTTCCAATCCTCAAACTTCCCCTAATGTTTGCTCTATTATATCCCCTCTCTTTGGCTTTTATGTCGGCTTTGACTTCTCTCGTTAGCGAAGATGTGTCATCATTCCTTTATAATACTATTTCTTTGGGATGTATATATCCTCTGCCTTCCAAATTGCTTTCAGAAATTTCGAGATTGCTTCTCCGCTGTCACCCCTGCCAGTGTGGTTTTCAATCAGTTCTGGTCAACTCCTCTCTCATGGCTCTGTAATTCTCTTTACTCCACTGTAATACTGATACATCTGACTTTAGCTTCTTCTCAAATTTCAAGATGAATTTGATTATATTATGATCACTTCCTCTCAGGGTTCTTTTACCTTAAGCTCTCTGATCAATTCTGGTTCATTGCACAACACCCATTCCAGAACAGATGATCCTCTAATGGGCTCAACAATGAGCTGTTCTGAAAAGCCATCTGGTAGACACTCTAGAAATTCCTTCTCCTATTATCCAGCACCAACCTGATTTTCCCAATCTACCCGCATATTGAAGTCCCCCATGATTATTGTAACATTGCCCTTTAGGCCTGTATTTCCTATCTTCTTTTGTAATTTGTTGCCAATATCTGCTCTACTGTTTGGTGGCCAGTATACAACTCCCATCAGGGTCTTTTTACCCTTGCAATTCCTCAGCTCTATCCACAATGATTCCAAACCTTCTGACCCTATGTCACCTTTTTCTAATGATTTGATTTCATTCTTTACCAACAGGGCAACACAGCCCCCTCTGCCTTCTTGCCTCACTAGCCTGAGGCAAGGGTAGCAATCCTCTTATCACAACCCCGGAGTTCAGGGAGCACCTAACTCCCTGAACGCCCTATACAGAACCTCATTGTTTGTCCTACGCATGTCATCAGTACCTACATAGACCATGATTTCTGGCTGTTCACCAACCCACTTAAGAATGCTGAGGACTCGCTCTGAGATATCCCAGACTCTGGCACCCAGAAGGCAAAATAACATCCGGGAATCTTGTTCTCGCCCACAGAAGCTCCTGTCCTTTCCCCTAACTAATGAATCCCCTATCAGCACAGCATGCCTCTTCACCCCTTTCCCTTCTGAGTCACAGACCAGACACCTGACCACTGTGACTTTCTCTGTTAGGTCAACCCCCCCCCCCCCCCAAACAGTATCCAAAGTGATATGCCTGTTGTTGAGGGGGATGGCCACAGGAGTACTCTGCACTGGCTCCTTAAACCCTTTCCCCTTCCTGACTGTCACCCAGTTTCCTGTGTCCTGCACCTTGGGTGTAAATACCTCTCTATATGTCCTACCTATCACACGGAGTTCATCCAGTTCCAACTCCAACTCCTTAATTCAGTTTTTTAGAAGCTGCGGCTAGTTGCACTTCTTGCAGTTGTAGTCATCAGGGTCCCACATCCTGCAAGAGGAGCATTTCACTATCCTGTCTGTCATTTCTTCTGCACTAGCTGAGCAGATATAAAGAGGAGAAAGAAACAACTTGAGCTTTTCTTTTCTTTGCTTTCTCTGAGTGAAGACTCTCTTCACTGAAGCCTTAAGATCACCACTCTGACTATGTCCACTCAGATGATCTCTCCATGCATCATTAAGCCCATCATTCATTTGCAATGTTCAGGCACTGGTTAGGCCTCATTTGGAGTAGTGTGAGCTGTTCTGGGCCCCCTATTTAAGAAAGGATATGTTGACATTTGAGAGAGTTCATAGGAGATTCGCAAGAATGATTGCAGAAATGAAAGATTATCATATGATCAGCGATTGAATATTCTGGGCCTGTACCCACTGGAATTTAGAAGAATGAGGGAGGATCTCATTGAAATCTGTGGAACATTGAAAGGCCTAAATAGAGGTTATGTGAAGAGAATATTTCCTTTGGTGAAGGAGTCTAGAACCAGACAACATAGAAGGTCTTCCATTTAGAAAAGAGATGAAGAGCAATTTCTTTAGCCAATGGGTGGCGAGTCTGTAGAATTTGTTGTCACAGGCACCTGTGAAGACCAGGTCATTGGGTGTACGTGTTTAAGGTGAAGGTTGATAGGTTCTTGATTAGTCAGGGATTTTTGGGGAGAAGACAGGAGAATGGGGTTAGGTAGGAAATGGATCAACCATGATCAAGTGGCAGAGCAGACTCAATGAGACAAATTACTTAATTCTGCTCCTCTGCCTTATGATCTTAGTTTCTTCAATTCAGCCATGTAAGCTAAAGTGGACTCTCCTGCCTTTTGATTCTACTTATGAAATCTAAAGCATTCTGCAATCAACAATGGTGTCAGTTCTAAATGTTCCTGCATTACATTCATGATATTAGCAAAGCTCATTTCGGCTGGTTTTGTTGGAGCAGACAAACTTCTAAGTAAACTATATGCTCTTCCACCAAATGCACTCAGCAAAACTGTCACTTGTTTCATTTGCTTTAAGATACTGCTCAGTTTGCTCATTGTACATCACGGTAGCTGTCTTTTGTACAATTCAACATGTCTCTGTTTCCAATGCAGCCAGCCATTTCTACTTATATTCATTTATTTTTAATATCGCCCAGTACTCAGTGCTTATGAACCCATGAATTCTATCTGTTTTCTGCCTTTTATTTTAATTTGACCATCTCTGTCCTCTTGCAAAGAAGAAACCACGCTGTGCTTCGTTTCTCATTCCAAAACATTGAACAAAAAATATGGAGCTAGGGAGACTCGTACACATTTAGTTTTTTACTTCAGCGAGCACACACTTATGATGTTAGTTGCATAATGGTGTAAGCCATTCAGGTACTTTTACGTATAACCCATAATGTGTTTTTTTCAATAAGAAAAAATGCTTAATCAAACAATATATTTACAAGATTGAGCGATCTGGCACTTTGCTGTCTCTGAGGGAGTTTCAAGTGAACTGTGTGGTATGGAGGCCAAGAAGCCTGGAGATGTGGTGTGAGCCCATGATCAACTCCATTCGTCACTGATGTCACTGATTAAAACATCGAGGAAGATAGAAATCCACAAGCACAAGAGCGGAAGTCATGCTGTCTGCCTGTGAGTGACTGGTCTCTCACTCAGACTTGCTCTCGCTCACTAATGTGAGGAAAGTGCCTGTGTTCAATTGGTCTCTCTCTCTCTCTCTCTCTCTCTCTCTCTCTCTCTCTCTCTCTCTCTCTCTCTCTCTCTCTCTCTCTCCTCTCTCCTCTCTCCTCTCTCTCTCTCCTCTCTCTCTCTCCTCTCTCTCTCTCTCCTCTCGCTCTCTCCTCTCCCTCTCTCTCTCTCCTCTCTCTCTCCTCTCTCCTCTCTCTCCTCTCTCTCTCTCTCTCTCTCTCTCTCTCTCTCTCTCTCTCTCTCTCTCTCTCTCTCTCTCTCTCTCTCTCTCTCTCTCTCCCTCTCTCTCTCTCTCTTCTCCCCCCCTCCCCTTGCTCATTGCTGCTGGAGGATGGTGTTGGAGATTTGGGTCTTGGGCAAGGTTTAATCAATGAGGTTTATGGACTGGAATCATAGTTCATGTTTTTATGTATTTCTGATTTCTAATTGCTCCTTTTTTGTTGCTATTTTGTGCAATTTTGATTGGTGCGGACAGGCTCTGCGACCTGCAGTCATTGAACAAAACAGTGCCAGATTGAACTGAACTGAGCTAAAACTGAACATTTCTGGACTGCTTCATTAACTTTGTGGCTTGATGTTTTACATTCTGTGTTTTTCGCTTGTTTTTTTGCCATTTGTGTGATTTGTTCTTTTTTTGGTGTTGGGGGTTTGATGTTTTCCTTTGAACATGTTCGATGGTTTGCTTTGTTTTGTGGCTGTCTGAGGGAAGATGAATCTCAGGGCTGTATACTGCGTACAGACTTTGACAATAAATGTACTTAGAATCTTAAATCTTCTGGAACTTTAAATCTTTGAATATTACTCAAATATTACTGAAAGATTAAGTACACAACCCTTTTCTTTGGCAAATGGAAAAAGAGACCAAAATCAAAATAAAATCTGCAGATACTGAAAATCTGTAGAAAAAAAAACAGAACATTCTGAAAATATTCAGCAAGTCAGACAACATCCGTGGAAAGGGAAACATAGTTATTGTTTCTGATTAGACCCTACATCAGTTCAGGACCTGAACTTGAGCTCTGAGTATTTCCAACATGTTTCTGTTTTATTTAGGGTAACATGGAGGCAGTTCCCTTTAAAAAGAGATTTTCAGTGACACTCTTTTATGCAAGAGTGAACAGCAAACTGCAAAATTTTGCAACTTGCTCCAGCTCTGCCCAATAGTAGCCCAGCACATCAAGTTATGCAGTCACCATTGTGGCAACGTTCCCTCTAATTTTTTTTTACAGCTGTGTTCACCAATCATTGCTCTGAGCAGGATATTTCTACATGGCCTGAAAACTCTGTGGCTCTTTAATAAAACATTATTTAAAAGAAAATTCCAACTGCGTGGCAACAAAGGCAATGTACACGGGAACATTTCAGTTAATGCACAGTCGCGACCCGTGGAGCTTAGAGGGAACAGTGTTTTGTGGATGTTGGAAATTTTCTACTTGAAGTGCTCTGAAGCTGCAGTTATGGCTGGAAGATATGTCAGATTTCAGTGAGAACGTCTTTCCTAAAGCATTGACTCACTGCTGAATTTCATGTACAAGAATTCCTACTGAACATTATAGGCCAATGTGTACTCCCACTAGAAGTCCTTTGTACCACTTCCCTTCCTCCCTCTCCTAAAAACTTCTTCTCTTTTGTCCCTCCTCTGCTTGCTTGTAGCTTCGGGAATGCAGGAACACAGAGCAACACACACAAAATATTAGAGGACTCAGCAGGTCAGGCAGTAAATAAGCAGTCGACTCTCTGAGCTGAGACCCTTCCTCTGGACTGGAAAAAGAGCGGGAAAACACCAGAATAAAAAGCTGGAGGAGGGGAAGGGGGACACAGTCCCATCTGCAGCAGGTGGTTTGTGTAGAAGACTTGAGGTCGGGATAGAGTACTCAGCGCCACATCAACCTCTGTGAAGAACTATAGAGGGCAGCAAACACTTGCACTATCAGAGCAAAACAGAAAGCAATAGCAGAAATTGTGCATCATCAAGCATCAATGGGGTTTATAACCCTTTAAAAAGTTTCATCAGAGGTGGGAGATGATGATTTGTGCCTTTCTAAGAATGGTTCAAGGTTAAGGCATTGCATTAGCTGGAATATTGCTCATTATACACCAGCACTGGTGTCAGATGATCATTGCACACTGACTGAGGTCCTAATTGACCACTCTATATTTTCATGAAATTCAGCTGTACAAGATGTAAAATATTGTGTCCCAAGGAACCCAGTTTTGTGCCCTTTATATTTTTCTCTTAATCCAGTATGATTAGCAGAAAGGCAGAATCCCTGGGCTAATTGAGTTCATCCGGCAAGATTACAAGAAACAAAACAATCTTCAGCTTTTGCAGTTAACTGATATTAACCAGGGTGACAAAAGCATCTCTGCAATAGAAGAAGGAAAATCAGCCAGATAACATTTTTATAATCTGACCTCTGAATACATAGGCATGTAAGGACAGGAGCAGCTTCAGCTTGATTGATCACTCTGGATTAGCCCATTAGCATTCACGGAACAAGGACGGTATTTAAGTATTCTGCAATAAGGAGTCAATACCCTGAGAAAAGAGAGACAAAATGTTGATTAGCAAAATGTTAACTGCAGTAATGTATATATTACATATAACTGAATGTTTATGGTTAATACGTGTTCTCCTCCAGTCTAGCATTCTTAACTTGGGTAAGTCTTTTGTTTGTTGGCAGATGACACTTTGGTTGACCTCTGTAAGACCGAAACCTGCAGACATGTGCACTCAGCAGGCATGAAGAAAATGAATGAACTTCCTAAAGAATGAAGTTTAGCCTCTATCTTTTCTCTGTGTTGGGATAAAGCAGTTATGGCAGATGTTTACCCACCTTCGTCAAGAAGCATTTTCTCTAATTTTCTTGGGAGAAAATGATAGAAGCTTACTGCTTTGCCAGGAGCTCTAACACTTTAATTCAACCTTTTTCACAATACACAGTCACAAATAAAGGCCAACAGCCGGACAGAAAGTCAAGCTTTTACAGCTGTGAACATGATTAAAAGCAAGAGAAAGGAAAAGTCAAAATAAATAAAAGGTATTCATTTCGAAATTCGTACGTGTAGCTGGAAATAAACAGAAGTTACCAGTCCTTGTTAAGTCAAACACTGCCAACTTAAAATTAACTGCATGTGACACCTAGAATCACAAAACATGATTTTCTGCCAACAAGCAAATGAGCTAGTTCAGATGATGCTCTTCAAAAAGAGAACATTCTTGCCTTGTCTCATTGTATTGTAACCAAGGGGGGAAACTGCCAGATCAGGGATGTTAGTGAGGATGAAGAGGCCCCCTGTGCCTCTGACATGCTGTCCACTCATTTCATTTGCAGGCACATGTCACCTCAACAAAATAAGCTGCCACAACTCCTGAGGCTATCACTTGATGCTCTTGCAGCTGTTTCAAGCACAAACTCTGTTTTCTCTTTATTGTGCTGTTCTGGCCTCATTAGAAAAGGCGATGTCAGACTAATTTGGGATTTTTAACTTTAGCCTGCTTCTTTTGATTTAAGCAGACAGTATTCCCTAAGGTGGTTTACACATGTTAGATGTCATAGGGCTGAAAGGGAGAAAAAGTGCCCATGCAGTAGTTTGTTTATTGTGCAACAGCAGCATCTTATAAAATACAGTTTGAATAGCATTGCTGGTTCAAAAAGAAAAGTATTCTTTATCATAATCAATAAACAGTAACCTATAGAAAATCTGAAGACAAGAACTAAAGAGTTTGCTAACCCATTTAAAGTATGTAAATTATGCTGTTGAAGATGCCTTGTAATGAATTGTTATCCCTTAATCATACATAATGCCCCCCTTCTTCAGTGGTTGCCAAATAAAAATGATTTAAAACTATTTATGAACAACATTGTGCTTACTTATTGAAAGAGCTAAAGGCAATTATGGATGGTGATGCATACTTTTGTGATGAGATGCTGTTTTCAGTGAGAAGTTTTTTGGAAGCATTCAATTTAACATGCGTACGAACTGAAGGTTTCTGATAAGTAGCCTATAGACAATGTTGTTTTAAGCTCCCTTAATCATGTATTGATGTTGACTATTTCTAATCAGTCTCTGTCTGTCCAAATACTTATATATCTGGTCCCTTAGAATACCTTCCAATAACTTAGCCAGTACTAATGTCAGGGCCTCACTGGTCAAAAATTTCCCAGCTTATTCTTAGAGCCTGTCTTAAATAATGGACCAACATTACTTACCCTTCAATTCTCCAGCATCTCACCTGTGGCTAAGGACATTTTAATTATCTCTGCTAGTGCCTCTGCAATTTCTGCACTGGTCTCCCACTGGGTCCATGAGAACAACTTGTCAGGTCCTGGGGGATTTATCCACCCTAATTTGTCTCAAGACAGAGGACACCTCCTCTTCTGTGTATGGTCCATGGCCTCACTGTTGCTTTGCCTCACCTCTGTGAGCTCTGAGTCCATCTCCTGAGTAAATACGAAATGCAAAAGATCAATTTAAGATCACCCCCACCTCTTTGGTGCATTGATGGCCACGCAGAGCTTCCAGAGGACCAGGTTTGTCAATTGCTATCTTTTTGCTGTTAATATATCTGTAGAAGCCCTTGGGATTCTCCATCACCGTTTTTTTGCTAGCTCAACCTCATGCCTTCGTGCCTCTTGATATTATTTTTCAGTCTATGCATATTAGTTTGCAATTCTCCCACATTGTGTTGAAGATGCACCCATCAGTTAGTGATAGGGTAAACTGAGAGAGACAATGGAGCACCCGGTTGGGCACTTGTAACTTCAGCAGCAGGATGAAGTCATTGAGATGTCAGATACTGGAGAGAGATGTAAAAAAACACAGGAATGTTTAGCACTGAGGACAGGAAGGAAGAAATGGACACTTTATCAAAAAAGCAGAAGAGAGAATTATCAGTGGAAGAAATGAAGAAGAGAAAGGAAAAGTTAGAATGGACAATGAGAAAGTAGAAGGATAAAATATTACACTTAACAGACAACAGAAGAATTTGTTAATGAGGAGAAGATTGTGTAGGAGGGTTAGATAAGAAGTGAGCAGGACAGATTGAAAAGACAGCAGAACGGCAGCACTGCTTGTGGCTTAATTTGGAAATGTCAGTGTAGCACAGTGCCCAAATTACATTTAAGTATAAGAGATCCAATGGAAAACAAGGCAGATGAGAATAAATGCTAATTTTAATTAGCCTAGTGTGATTCTTTCTGGATGGTTGGAACCTATAAATGCCCTTGACATTCATAGGTTCCAACCATCCAGAAAGAATCACATGAAAATGATAGAAAATGGGAATTTTGAGTAACTCTTGCCTAGACTAATCTGCTTGGATACCTTCCAATAGATGAATATTCCAGCTTAGAGCAGTCAACACCGAAATAGATCAAACTTTGGACTTCTAGCATTTACAGAGCTAAGCTTCACACTGTGGAATGGTTATCAATGGGGTGATCAGGGAGCCTTTTCTTCAGTGCTTAAGGAATATAACTTACCTTTCACTCTACTTCGTAGTCTACACTTCTCTCACTTAACTGATGATTTTACCATGTGACTGTACATGACCACTCTTTGGCCTATTGAGTACTGCAATTGTTTCAAGGATTTTACCAGACAATTTTACTGTGATCTTTTCATGAGTTTAGTGTCATAAACTTCAACTACACCCCTGTCTCCACTACACAATTAGAGTTGTAAGCTTTGATGAGTTATCTTCTTTTATATGCATTTAATTCAGAATATACAACATTTCTTTAGTTTCCATTACAAGTTTGATGAAATAACAAAGCACGCACTTGAGTGACGGCAATTCTCTTCAGGCTGTGTAATTGTTTATGAACATACAAATTATCAGCTACATTATATATGTTTGACGTCAGAAAGAGCTATTTATCAATTATATGACAGCTAGAAAAGTATTACAACGCTGTTTTTTCAGCTGTGGTACAAGGTTTTTTCATTGTATTATACAGTGGACTTTCAATTATCCCACACACTCAGGAGACACAGAATTAGTCTGGATAATGGAGGGTGTGAGTAATTGAAGAGATACATTTCATTTACTTAACATTACTATCTCTGTAAGTTAGATTGTACTTTAGTTCAAGTATCAATAATCTAGATAGTTAATATCTAAAAACTTTTCTATAACATAAATGAATGCTATTATTTTATTTACTGTTAACTTCACTGGTTATGAACACTCTATAAGATTAAGGTAAAGTTTTACTGCTGCCAGTGATTTTTTTAAAAAAAATAGGGAACTTAACTATTTATTCTTTCTGTATATACCAAATTATCAAAGTGAATTACAATTTATATTAACATTATTTTATAATGATATGTTGGTCAGTCATTTCCAATGGCACACTTAGGTAACCAATGAGAAAGAATAATGAACTATTCTGTATAGTTTTGATAACTTTGCAATAGGAAAGACATTGTTAAACTGGAGAGGTGCAGAAAAGATTTACAGCAATACTACCAGGAATAGAGGGCCTGAGTTATTGGGATAGGTTGGCCTCACTGGATCTTTATTCCTTAGAGCATAAGAGAATGAGGGATAATCTCATAGAAGTTTATAAAATCATGAGCTATGGAAAAGGGAGACAGTCATCCAAAACTAGATGCAAGATACTGTAAGAGGGGAGAAATTTGAAAGAGACCCAAGAGGTAACTTCCTTACACATAAGAGTAGTGAATGCCCAGTGTGAGCTGCCAGAGGAGATGAAGAAGAGGCATTTGGATAGGTACATGATGGGAAGGTTGGAAGGTTCTGGGCCAAATGCAAGTATTTGGGAAAAGCAGGGAAGGTGCTGTGGACGGCATGGACCAGTTGTGTTGAAGGTCCTGTTTTCTGAGCTGATTTACTCCATGACTCTAATTAAACCAAACACTCCCATGTAGCTAGAGCAGCTCCCGATCACCAAAATATTCTGACTTAATGACTGCCTGTGAAGATGTCAGTCTTTATTCTTTACATTTGTTTACTCACAATGTTAGCATTTGAAAATAAGTATTGATGGAGAAGGTTTAAATTGACAAGAACTATTTTCAACTGTTTAAATGTTTTTAAGAAAAAAACTGTTAAGCATTACCTATGTTTTTAAACAAGTGAAAATCTTCAGATGCCGCAACTCCATGCAACACACACAAAATGCTGGAGGAACTCAGCAGGCCAAGCAGCACCTAAGGAAAAGAGTATAGTCGATGTTTTGGGCCGAGACCCTTTGGCTGGACTGTCTCAGCCCAAAATGTTGACTGTACTCCTTTCCTTAGATGCTGCCTGGTCTGCTGAGTTCCCCCAGTATTTTGTGTGTGTCACCTACATTCTGTTATTTTTTGGGGTAAGAGACTTTTGCTTCTGTCTGTGGTACATGAACATTTCAGTTTTCCAAAGCTTGTAAAGTCATTCCTACAGTGTACTACTGGCATAGGTGCTTTGGCCTTTCATGGTTAAACGTTTCATAAGTATTGAAATGAATCAGATTGATGCAAGTTTGTATCATAGATTTCTCAGGAATTGTTGACTATAAGCATTGAAGTAATTACCTAAGAAGGCTAATTAAAAGATACAAAAGTCAGATTTTCTTTTGGTTAATGATAAGTATCTTTGAGCATAACATTCCAGCAGATTAGCTGTTGTCACAAAAGATATCTGCCTAAAAAAAATCTGATATCTGCAAATAATGGATTGGCTGACTGGCAGAAGACCAAGTGAGGGAATAAAGTGGACCTTTTCTGGTTGGCTGCCAGTGACTAGTGGTGTTCTGTGGAGGTCAGTGTTGGGTATGTTACATTTCACATTATATGTTAATGATCTGGATGACAGAATTGATGGGTTTGAGGCCAATTTTGAAGATGATACAAAAATAGGTGGAGGGGCAGATAGTATTGAGGAAGTAGCATGTCTGCAGAAGGACTTGGACAAATTAAGAGAACGTGCAAAGGAGTGGCAGATGGAATACAGTGTAGGGAAGTATATGGTCTTGCACTTCTGTAGAAAGTTTTCTATATAGGGAGCAAATTCAGATATCAGAGGTGATAATGTACTTGGGGTCTTAGTGCAGGATTCTATAAAGGTTAACTTGCAAGTTGAGTCAGTGGTAAGGAAGGGAAATGCAATGCTGGCATTCATTTCTTAGTAACGAGAATATAAAACCAAAGGTGTAATGCTGAGGCTTTATAAGGCATTGGTCAGACCACATTTGGAGTATTGGGAGCAGTTTTGGGTCCCATATCTAAGAAAGGATGTTCAGGCATTGGAGCAGATCTAGAGGAGGTTTATAAGAAGGATTCTGTAAATAAACTCATTGAAACCTACTGAATATTGAAAACCTGCATAGAATAGATGTACAGAAAATGTCTCCAACAGTGGTAAGGGCCAAGGGCAGAGGGCACAGTCTCAAAACAGAAGGATATCCCTTTAGAACAGAGATGAGATGAAATTTCTTCAGCCACTGGTTGGTGAATCTGTGGAATTCATTGCCACAGATGGCTGTGGAGACCAAGTTATTGGGTATATTTAAAGAGGAAATTGTTTGGTTCTTGATTAGTATATGTGTCAAAGAAGCTGGGATTGAGAAGAAAAAATAAATCAGCCATGATCATTGGCAAAACGTACTCAAAGACTTAATTTTGCTCCTACGTCTTATGTCCCTATGGTCACATTTACTAAACTATCCACCATTTTCACTGGTGCAAATTCTATATACAGTATAGTATAAACCTTTGCTATGGAAAATATTTTCACTTGGAATTAATTTAATTCAGAGACCTGGAAGGTCCACAATTTAGATTGATGCAACAACTGATAGCCGTTAGAAAGGGTTTGTTTGATACCTCCAGGCAAGGGCATCTTTAACTTTCTATCTGTTAGAATTCTGCATGTATTAAAAATGTAGACAATAAGCATCATTATAAGTTGTAGTGCAAGAACTGGGAAGATAAAACAAAGTTTGGAAGATTTTTCAATGTCTTACAAAATTACATTGTATCCATCTATATTATAAGAAAAAATAGTGACCACATTTAGGCACATTTGATATTGCAACTTAATTTTTTTTGCCATGTTATGTTGAAGATGTATAAGATGTTGGTGAGGCCTAACTTGGAGTGTTGTGTGCAGTTTTGGTCACCAACTTACAGGAAAGATGTAAATAAGTTTGAAAGAGTACAGAGAAAATTTTCAAATATGTTGCTGGTACTAGAAGACCTGAGTTATAAGGAAAATAGATCCAAAATGGCGGCACGACGGAGCTTGCAGCGGCCACTCCGGAACCAATTATCTGTTACTTATGAAGTGGGGTGCCGTGCGCAATCATAATCGATTGAAAACAGACATGAAAGCAAGGAGAAACATCAGGAAATTCCAGGAAGACCTTCTTCGTTGCTGCTGCTGCTGTGAGGTCCGGGACTCTGCTGGGAAGAACAGGCCCCCAGTCCTCAGGGTCGCGTTGCCAATGGCCGTTGGCGGGGCCGTCTTAATATGCTCGGCAGAGGATGGTGCTCGGAGAAGCTGTGCCGGAGGGGATGGTCATCGGCTCGGAGGTTCGACGGACTCGGAGTCCTTTCAACGGACTAAGGTCACTTTTGGTGTGTGCTGCGTTTGCGGGGCTGGTTTCAACAGAGCTTCCATTGTGTGCTGCGTCTGCGAGGCTGAGTCGGGCGGCACCTTGGAAGTCCATAGCGGGGGTACTCCCTTCTGCCGCCGGCGTGGGATGGTGAGTCTGTCGGGACCCTGGGGACTTGTGGAAACTGTGGTTATTTCTTTTGAACTTACAGTCCTTTAACATCTTGGACTATTTTTACTTTATTTGCCCATAGTCTGTTTTTTTAAATCAATTATGCTATTGTTTGCACTGTTGTAACTGTATGTTGTAACTATGTGGTTTTGTGCAGGTCTTGTAGCTTTAGTTTTTGGTCTTGTTTTGTCTGGTGGATTTGGAGCTCCTTTCCGGGGAACGCGCTAGACGGTAGCGCGATATTAATACGCAGCAGCCTCTCCGGACTCTGGATTGGGGATTGCCAAACGTTATGTGGATTTTCTGGTGTAGTCTGTTTTGTCATATGCTTTTGTGATATCATTCTGGGGGAACGTTGTCTCATTTTTTAACTGCCTTGCATTTGTGGTTTCTAAATGGCACTAAACTGAATCTGAATCTGAAATTGAATGGGTTAGGACGTTATTCCTTAGAACATAGAAGATTGAGTGGAGATTTGATGGAGGTATACAATATTATGAGGGGATAGGGTAAATGCAAACAGGTTTTCCCCACTGAAATTGGGTGGGACTACAAACAGAGCTCATGGGTTTAGGATGAAAGGTGAACAATTTAAGGGAAATATGAGGAAAAACTTCTTCACTCAAAGGGTCATGAGAGTGTGGAACAAGCTGCCAGTGCAAGTGTGGATGCATTATCCATTTCAACATTTAAGAGAAGTTCAGACAGGTACATAGATGGTAGGGTCGTGGAGGGCTATGGACCAGGTGCAGGTATTTGGGACTAGGCAGTTTAAATGGTTCAGCATGGACTAGATGGTCTAAGAGGCCTGTTTCTGTGCTGTCCTTTTCTATAACTCTACAACTCTAAATTTAATGAATTAGGCAAACAGAAACAGAGATGGTATGAGGAAGTATTGGAGGAAATTGGCAGAAGCCTGTAATATATTTTAGTACTTTTTACTGTGACACAAATGACACTGCATTTTCCTTTAAAGTTCAAAGTACATTTATTATCGAAGTATGATACCATATACTATCTTGAGATTCATCTTCCAGCCACAAAACAAAGAAACACAAGAGAATCCACACAAAAGAACTTATACCACAAAGACTGTTAAACATGCAATGTGTGAAAAAAGAACAAATGGTGCAAACAGTGGAAAGATAAACAAATAACACACAAACAGGAACCGCAGAGACCCCAAAAGTGAGTCCACAGCTGGGGAGTTGGGTCAGCACTGCAGCTGGTCCAGGAGCCTGATGTCTGAAGACCACAGCTGCAGATTCAGTTCAACACTGAAGCGATTGAAGCCAGTCCAGGAGCCCATTGGCTGTGATCGTTCTTGGCCTTCGGCCTCTTTTAATCTAGCTCAGCACTTACATTGGCTAAACACAATATATCTTTTATTTCCTTCAAAGCCACCTTTTAAATTTCCTGCCGCTCATACTGGTCCAATATCAGGATTTCCTCATTAATCCCATTGCTGAAGAATAAGCCTGTCCTACCTAGGTAGGGCCACTCACCTACCTGGCTGAAGATTATTGAGGGAGAATGAATGTATTGTGAATTCCACTGAGATTTACTGAATTCAGAAAGCAAGGTCTTCACATTAAAACAGATATGTACAATACAATTTAGTTTCATTGTGACGAATGTGCAAATCTAAATTGTGTGTTTTCTCTCCATAGCTAAACATAAAAGCATTGTTGTTATTTGTATAACATAAATAAAATAGAGAATTGAGTAGTGGAAAAGTGTATATTAGATTTCTCACTAGAAAAAAAAGTGTTTAATTCTTTAATAGAGACTGACCCTGCTCACAGAGTGCTCACACTGACGCCAAGATACACCTCCTCAAGAGGCCAGTAGCCCTATCTGGCTGTGAAACATGGACCCTAAAAGCAGCTGATGAAAAGAAGTTGACAGCATATGAGATGTGGTCATACAGACAGATCCTCAGGGTATCATACATTGAAAGGAGATTCAACAATTTCATCCTAGATCAAAGATTGGCACGAAACCAATACTTCTGGAAACTGTTATCCAAAGGAAATTTTGCTAATTTCTCAAGAAATTAGCAAAGACACATCTCTAGAACTGATGACACACTGGAACGCACTGCGCTTGAAGGCAGAATAGATGGAAGCCACTCCCGAGGCAGACAGAGGACAACCTGGTTCGACAACATCAAGAAGTGGACCAGCCTCACCGCCAGAGATGCAAGTGGTTTGACTGCCGACGGATCGCAGTGGAAGTAAGTGGTGGCCAAGGCTCTGGCAGAATATGGCGCACAATGATGATGATGACCCTGTTCACCAAGAACATTAACCCATTTTTACTCATAGATCTGCTCTGAGTTTTTGACATTTTCTATTTTTACTTCAAATTTCAAGTATTTTCACCCTTTTGGTGGATTTCAAAATTAAAATGGTAGGAATGTTTGCTGTGACAGAAATAAAAGATGTGCTATTTTGCTGTGTAATGTTTATAACAATATTTATTTTGAAAGCTCCCATATATAATTATCATTGTGTAAGAATTAAATCAATACTGAGATGATTAAGTTGTGTTGTAAAGCCCACAGTGTGCATATGTTAAAGTACAGCATGGGACTATTAAATATTGAAATATTCAAAGGGAAGTTTGGGCCAGGATTTGTGAAAGAAAAAACCTTTCTACCTTGAATGTATTGGACCTCTGTTACTGTATCTCAGGGTGCAGATGCTCACATCATGAAGCATGCAAAAATTTGGCAGATCTAGTTAGCGCTTAATAGCTGTAAAAGCGCAGGGTCAAAGAAAGGAATCTCTGTTTAACATTCACATGCTTACATTGTCATCTAATCCAACTTGAAAACTTCAGATAATGGAGGGTCTAAGTAATTGAAAAGATGGGTTTCATTGACTATACACCATTATCCCTGTAAAATAGTATCTTAGTTTAATAACCAAGAGTTTGGATAATCAAAATCAAAATCCTTTCTTATAGGTTTTCTGATCAGACAGAAGCAGTGAGGTCAAATTGTCCAAAATTAACTACAATTATAGTTATAAAGTAAAATGTAATTATAACTGTACATAATATTTTCTGCAATTATTTCTAATGTTGCACAACTCACATTTAGAAGAGCAGTTGAAATCACAGTATCAATCGAAACAGCAGACAAAGACACAATGAAGTTACAATATAGCGCACATGACAAAATTGCAAAGTCTAAACAGAAACCTGACTGGCCAAACAAATTGTGGCAGGGACTCACTTACACCAGACCAATGCAGGTTTAAAGGTGAAAACTGCAGAAAATGTAACAAAGTAGGGCATATACAAAGAGCATGTCAGGCAGACAACAATATATAGTCTGCACAGGGAAGAGAAAATGCTAAAAAGTCAAGTTGCAGTTTGAGAAAGAGTTCTGACCTGCATACTGTTGATGAAAAATCTGATAATGATGAGAATGGCTCAGGATTGTGTAGCCTTGAGATTTACAGTGTGAAAATTAACAATTAACACATAGTATGACTTACACCAGAAGTGAATGGCAAATTTATTAAAATGGAATTGGATACTGGCTCCTCTGTTTCAGTCATTCCACAAAATGAGTCTGAATGGCATTTCAAAGATACTGAACTGAAGCCTGCAGATATCCAACTAAGAACTTAGACTAAAGAAAAGATAATTCCTGTGGAAATGACATTGATAACAGTGGAATGCAACAACCAACGCACCACATTTGGCTTGTATGTGGTAAAAACAGTGGGGCCGACATTGTGGGGTTGTGATTGGCTGAGACAATAACAAATTGATTGGAGATTCATTTGCTATTTGCATGCTACATCCCCTGCAATTGAGTCAACTGAAAGCAAATTAATAAAGACACTGGATGATGCTATAACAAACTCAAACAATCAAGGGTAAAATGGTGTTGAATGAAAATGCAACATACAAATTTTACACAGTCTGTCCACTTCATTATACCACCAGTGATAAAGTAGTCAATGAGCTAGATCATATGGAGGCTGAGAGAATTCCTTCCAAAGTTGAGTGAGCCTGTGGACAATGCCAGTGATCTCAGTAGCCACAAAGTGTGAGTTGGGATTTCATGTGAAGGGGCTGGTCTGACGTGATGATGTTATTACATAAAGATTTTTAGCATGCTTTTGCATTTAGGTTTAGGAGTTCAATTAAATGTGTAATAGGTTTCATTTAGCATAAAATGCCACCCTTTGTTTTATTTGCAAACCCTACATTGGTGACCCCGATGCTCTAGGACAATTCCAGAGTTATTGAATACATTGGCCAAGCAGTCATTTTGAAACTGCCTGAGTTTTGGGAACAAAATGTCATTGCTTGGTTTGCACAAGCTGAGGCCCAGTTCGAAATCACCACTGGTGACACAAAATTTTACTACATGGTAGCGTCGCTCAGCAATTCCACGATGCAAGTGTGGTGAATTTGCTTGAACACCTGCCTGAACGCGATAAATACTTAGCGCTGAAAACTCACCTTTTACAGACATTTACAGATTATTGGAGTCTGAGCGTGCCAAGCTGTTGCTCTTCTTGTCCGCTCTTGGCGATGCTAGGCCTTCAGAGCTAATGGACCTCAAGCTATTTCAGCTGGGAAATCACCGCCCTTGTTTTACTTTTAAAGAACTCCATGCAGCAAATGCCTGATCAAGTTCATATAGCCCTTGCTAATCCACCTGTGATGGATTTTGGGAACTTGCTAAAATGACTGATAGTCTACACTCAGCCAGGCAGCGATGCATCATTCCTCTTCTTTTCCCTGCCTCAATAATCAAGACCCCAACATAAGGACATCTCCAGCTGTGAAACAGTTAATGCTGGACCTGTGTTTTTATAATGCTCGCTTTGGTATGAACACTAGAAAGTGTCGACCGCCTTGCCAGCGCATCAGGACATCAGAGGTCTGTGAATACCATGGGTTCCAATTTACCAGGGTCGTCTGCTGTTCATTACAGGCACTCTTTCAGGCTGACGCCTCCTGTGTGATACAGGTGCTCAAGTAAATGTGCTACCTGTATCACCTATTGATGCGAAGGCAAAGACCAATGAAACTCACTAGAGGCCGACAAAGGCAGCAAGATCCAGACTTACGGGACATGACGGGTGATGCTATGCTGCAGTGGGTGATGTCACACGTGGGACTTTGCCTGGCTAAAGTGGTTAGACCTCTGCTTGGTACAGATTTCCTATGTGCCCAAGGACAGTTAGTTGATCTTAACAACTGCCGGCTTGTGGATTTCAATGACTTTGGGTCATTGCTCTGCTCCCTCAGTAACTTCCCCACAACAACTCTGTCAAGCATATGTACCACCACATGTGAGTTTACTCGACTGCTGGGTGAATTCCCAAACCTCACCAAGCCCACATTCTCCACTACAGTCACAAAACAGAGGGTTAAATACCACATTTCCACAATTGGCCCACCAGCCCATGCCCATGTGTGCAGACTGGACCCAGAAAAGCTGACAACCGTGAATTTACCAACATGGAAAGACACAGAATTATACGCCAGTCAAATAGCCCCTAAGTCTGCTGGTGGTTGCCACCTATGTAGGGATTATTGACACCTTAATGAAGCCACCACCCCGATCATTAGGTGATCCCATATATCCAAGACTTTTCATCATGTTTAGCCAGCAAGTTAATTTTTTCTAGTTAGGGGCTATCATCAGGTGCCTGTATGCTCGGAGAACATTCCCAAAATGGTTGTGATAACACCGTTTGACCTTTTTGAGTTTCTGTGCATGCCATTTGGACAGAAAAATGCAGCACAGACTTTCCAATGGCTGATGGACTCTGTATTAAAATACTTAGATTTTCTTTTAGTTTACCTGGATGACAAACTTGTCAATGTGTCCAAATCCAAACACGTGCCTCATCTCCGCATATTTTCACATGCTTAAGCCAACTGAAGTTGATTATCAACCCAGCTAGATGCCATTTTGGGTTGTCAAACAGTGACTTTCATGGCAATCGCATCTCTGCCGAAGGTGCAAAACTCCTCCCATCATCGGTAACTGCTAGTATGGATTTCCCACCACCCCACACTACAACAAACTACGGGAGTTTTTAGACATGCTAAATTTCTATCACCGCTTCATTCTGTGAGCTGCTGAACGTATGCTTCCCCTGTATAGTGCACCTAAAGGCAAAACCCCGAATCAAGTGTTTGACTGCTCAGCGGATACAACCAAGGAATTTCGGGCATTCAACCGCACCCAGGTTGCTCGGTTTGGCATCCCATTTTATAGTGCCTCTGACTGCAGTCCCCAATTCATTTCAGGCCTCTGGACTGCAATGGCTGAGGACCTTGGCATTTGGCTAATCACACCACGGTGTGTCACTCCCAGTCCAATGGCCTATGTGAAGTGGTTTCACCGCTCCTTAAATTCTGTCCTGAGAGCTTTCCTGACTTTTGAGTGTTGGCATGATTGTCTCTCGTAGGTGTTGTAGGGGATCAGAACAGCTCCAAAAGAGCACCTTCAAGCATCTGCAGCCGAGTTGGCATATAGGCAGCCATTATGAGTGCCAGGTGGTTTCATTCTTGATGCCACAACCACCTGGTCAGCCTCTCAACAGCGTTCCACCTCCCTCAGTAAATTCAATTCCTTTGCATCTATTTTTACCTCCCATCATGGCGTACAGCACTCTTGTGTTCCTGTGGCCTATGTTCCACCTCATTTGTTTTTGTCACCATGATGCACATCAACATCCCTTTAGGCCCCCTTACGTTAGGCTATTCCATGTTTGGAACAGGGAGAAAATACTTTTATCATAAATAAGAGGGGTAAACTTAAGTGTGTTTTGGTAGATTGCCTTAAACCGGCCCACCAAGATTTGGAGTATTCTGCTGCCATGCCCCTGCCACCATAGAAACATAGAAACATAGAAAACCTATAGCACAATACAGACCCTTCACCCACAAAGCTGTGCCAAACATGTCCCTACCTTAGAACTACCTAGGCTTTACCCATAGCCCTATATTTTTCTAAGCTCCATGTAGCCATCCAGGAGTCTCTTAAAAGACCCTATTGTTTCCGCTTCCACCATCGCCGTCAGCAGTCCATTCCACGCACTCCCTGTGTAAAAAAAAAACTTATCCCTGACATCTCCTCTATACCTACTTCCAAGTACTTAAAACTGTGCCCTCTTGTGCTAGCCATTTCAGTCCTGGGGAAAAGCCTCTGACTATCCATATGATCAATGCCTCTCATTATCTTGTACACCTCTATGAAGTCACCACTCATCCTCCTTCGCTCCAAGAAGAACAGTTCACTCAACCTATTCTCATAAGGCATGCACCCCAATCCAGGCAACATCCTCGTAAATCTCCTCTGCACCCTTTCTATAGTTTCCACGTCCTTCCTATAGTGAGGCGACCAGAATTGAACACAGCACTCCAAGTGGGGTCTGACCAGGGCCCTATATAGCTGCAACATTGCCTCCCGGCTCTTAAACACAGTCTCAGGATTGATGAAGGCCAATGCACCATATGCCTTCATGACATGGTCATGACATGATTATGAGCGTGTCAAAACACCTCTGGATGAGCCAGAGGCACCTGCGGTTCCTCCATCCATGGAACACAGGATCCAAGCCGGGCGGCTAGTCTGAGCTCCAGACAGGCTCACAAACTGGGTTTTAGTGAATTCTAGGGGTGTCTGTGTAGGGTAACATAACTGGGAGAAATATACATAATTTACAACTACCGACATTGAGTTGGGGTTTCACTTTAAGAGGATGGACTGACGTGATGACATCATTACATACGGACTTTTAGCTCGCTTTTGTGTTTAGGTTTTGGATTTCAATAGAATGTGTTACAGGTTTCATTAAACATAAAACCCCTCACTTTAATTTATTTGTGAATTTCTGCAAGGTCACCATCAACCCAATCTAACACTACCCTCTGCCCAGGACTGAGGGTATCTTAGCAAACCTCTCTGGAGGGAAACACTTCAACGAAGTGGACTTATAGAGGCCTACCTACAGATGCAGATGGAATTAGAGTCCAAAGTTTCTCTCACCATGAGCTTTCACAAAGGGCTTGATTGCTATAATAGGCATATTTTTGGAATAGCATCTGTATCTGTACTCTGACGGAAAGCTATGGACCAGATGATGCAAGGCTGCCCAGGCACTCAGTTACCTGGATGACATCATTTTCACTGGTCATAACAACAAGAAACATCTTCAAAATCTCAGGACAGTGTTAAAGATATTAAAAGGTTATGGGTTCAGAGTACAATGCAACAACAGTGAATTCTTTAAACCAATCATCAGTCACTGCAGTCACAACACTGATGCACAAGCACTACCCAAGTGTACTGTGAAAGTTCAAGTAGAGGTGGATGCCTGAAGGACAAAGGACATGTCAGAGTTGTGTTCTTTTTTTAGAATTTGTCAATTACTATAACAGGATTCTGCCAAGCCTGGCTACTGTGCTCCACCCCATGAACTCATTAATACCGTTTGGGAAGAAATGACAATGGACAAAGTAGTGAAGAGAGGAGCTCTCCAAAAGGTATAGGAGATAGTGACATAGACACTGTACTCACACATAATGATCTACATCATCCAGTGAAGCTTGTCTGTGATGAGGTAAAGTCGACACGTGTTATGAGGGACAGAAGTAAACGCCCCATTGCGTTTGCATCACGTTCTATTACTGCTGCACAGAAAAATTATGCACAGATTAACAGTGAGACCTTGAATCTGGTTCGGGGGGTAAAGTGTTTCAACCAGTTCCAGTATGGGAGAGAGTTTACCCTCATTACTGATCATCAACCTCTAGTGTCCATTTTCAATCCACAGCAGAGTGTCCACTAACAGCAGCAGCACAAATGCAGAGACGGGCTCTGCTTCTTGGAGGACACAAATACAATATTGAATTCAAGAGGACAGCTAATCATGGAAATGCTGAGGATTGTGCCGTTTACTCTTGGAAAAGGAAATACCTAAAAATTTACCAAAAGTGGATGCTCTTCTTGACAAATTCTCCCTAATGCAAATTGAAAGTCTCCCTGTTATGGCAGAGATGATCCAAAGGGAAACCAGAAGACACCCCACACAGTCTCAGGTCTACATGGCAACCCAAAGCGTCTGGAATATGCAGCAGAAATTCTAGTTCCCCATTTTTACCAGGACCATAATGAACTCGATGGGGACTGCTTTATGTGGGGAACTGTAGTTATGTGGCATCCAAGCTGAGAACTAAGTTGTTGGAGGAGCTACATGCTAGTCACCTAGGTGTTGTCAAACTTAAAACATTGGTTTGAAGCTTTGTTTGATGTCCTGGGATAGATCCGTAGATTGAGCAACTTGCTATGCACTGTTTGGGATGCCAACACATCCAGAAGATGCCAAGAGCAGTGTCTTTCCGTCCATGGGAATGGTCTGCATTGCCCTGGCAGAGGATTCATGTGGATTTTGCCGGACTAATCATGGATGCAATTTCTTGGTAATAGTGGATGCAGCTGTAAAGTAGCCAGATGTATTCCCAACAGCCTCCTCCATAGCATCACACACTGGTTATGTGCTGAGAATACTCTCCACAAGGACTGGTGCTCCAGAATACGTAATCAGTGACAATGGACTATAGTTTGTGGTGGAACATTTTCAGTCATTCCTGAAAATTAATGGAGTAAGACATATTACATTTGCATTGTACCACCTGTGGCTTGGAGGAAAGGTCTGTCTAGAGTCTAAAGACTGTACTGTGAGCAATGTCAACAGATCACACTACACTTGATCAGAAGCTTGCCAATTTCTTCTTTGCATATTGCAATGCACCACACTCCACAGCCCACAAATCACCAGCTGTGCTGTTCCTGGGTTGTCCCTTGCACTCAAGTTTTGATCTGCTCAATCCCAATCTCAGAAGGAGTATACAGGACAAACAGCTGAGACAAATTGAGTGCTCCTCAAACAAGAAGGATAGATGTTTCACTCCTGGACAAGCAGTCCTTGTGAGGGACTACAGGGGTGACCAAAAGTGGGTATTTTGAAAGATCAAGGATAGAACTGGACCACTCTCCTACACAGTGGAGATTTGGTCTGATGTCACCTTGTGATGACACATCAATCAGCTGGGGTGAGCAGAGTCAATTTTTAGAGAATAAAGGTATCCAGAGCTGTCAGAACCACTTACTGCAGTCCCAAACCACAGAGGGAGCCCCAGAACCTGAGCTAGTATCAAACAACAAGTCTCACCTATCCTCTCTTGTTAGGAAAGATGCTATTCCACAAGAGTAAGAAATCCTCCACAGCAATTAAATTTTTAGGCCTGAATAAGACTATCTAAAATTTACTATACTGTTTATATAGTACATGTATTATATATAGTATATTGTTTATGTAGTTGAGATGCATTCTATATTGAGTTGGAATTTATAACTCAGCAGGGAGGAGTGTAGTGTATTCAATATTTCAGTAATATTTGAGCAGTATTGTAAATATATTGTTTGATCAAGCATTCTCTGTTTCCATCATTCATTGTTGGTTATATGTAAGAAGTATGTTAATGGCATACATCATTACGCCACTACATGTGAGCGCTTTACTGAAAGAAAGAAAGAAAAACAAAGTATGCAAATATCCCAATTCCTGTGGATTTACAAAACATAACACCAGTAACCCGCCTTTGCCCCTCCTCCTGTCAGTAGAAGTGGTTCCGCCGGGCTTATTAGCTAACCATATCTGAAGGCCAGGAGCTAGACTTTCTTTGTTGTCAGAAGCTATTTGAGACGCATGTCATTGGGAGCATTTAATAGGTAGCGGGGGCTTTTCCCCACTACCTCCTATGGCTTTGATAATCTTAAGGAACTGGAAGGGTATAATTCAACCTAACAATTCTGAACTGTCGAAATGACTAAATTGCCATCACTCTCTGGGTTAGCATCAGGCTCAGGCGCAAATCAGATAAATTCTTTGTGTGAGTTGTCTATTGGGTTGTTGTTAAATTGAGTTCCAGAAATAAAATGATTCAAAGTAAGAAGAGCAAAATTGGGCTAAGCCATTTTTAGCAATGATGTAATAGCTTCAGGGAGAATCATTAGTGCAGAGAACATGAAAAGTTTCAAGAGACAATAGGATGCATCTTTAAATAGATCAACTCATTTAGCTGTCGCATGATAGCCCTCAAACATATGTCTGAGGGACATCATGTGGGAGCTAGATGAGATTGATCTGTAAAAAAGAGAACTTAGTTTGTACACTCTATTGATATTTACTTGCTCCAGAAGTTGTTTTTGTTGTTATGTTCAAACAAATCCTAGGTTTGATTCTTATAATGAGGCAAGAAATCCCTGTCCCATGATACTAATTTAACTTGTTTGTTCTGGCAATTATTTCTCCTTGGAAGAAAAAGGGAAAACTTGGTTTTATTATTGTTACCTGTCAACATTAAGCAAGCCTATTAGAATATGTACAGATGTGGGCATTGAAAAATAAACAGTTATGTTCAACTATTATAAACCCTCGCTATGGATGGGTCAGCTCATATACGGGGCTGGGTAATTTAAAATGCAAGAAAAGAATTGGATGAGAGCTAAACTGGTAAAAATGTGGGACTTGAACTCAAACATGTTTATATCTGGTTAAAATGTAAAGGGTTTGGGATTAACATAGCCTCTAGAATTAGTATTTTTATAATGTTCAAATAAAGCCTGTGCTTCCCGAGATTCGGGAAATCAGGCAACTCAAAGGAAGGAAGATCTACAATATCTACATGGTAAGTGCATTTCTGGCACTATATGAGATTCAGAATGAGCACATGTCAATTATCTTTTGAGATATTAACCCAACCAGTGATTCACCATCTCCAACCTTCGCATTTCCATGGTCGGCTTTCTTCCCACGATCCCTGAACTGCCAAAGTTACCATTAGATGCTATCAATTTCTGCTTTGCTTTCATCCAAGCCATACATTAGTATCCTTACTTCACTGAGGTCATAGTTAAGTTTGTTTATCACGTGGAGCTTGGGAGGGAAGAGGCTGTGTAGGCGCAGTTTCTCATTGTTTTCCATCTTCTTTGTGCTTGCAATATTTTTCTTCTCCTCAACTTCTAATCTAGTGGGTATGTGGGGAGAAAAGTGTAAGCCATTTAGCTCTTCAAGCTGTTCTGCCATTTGAAATGATTATACTTAATCTGCATCCTAATTCTGAATAACTGTCTATTTCTAGTAAAACCTTAGTTTGTTAAGTTCCAAATGCCTATTACTGTACTCTTACAGTGTTTCATAACCATTCACTAAAGACCATTCTCTAAGCCTAGATGCCCTACTACTGAAAATAATTTTTCTCTATCTGTTCTATCAATTACCCTTAATGTCTAAGGTTCTTCCTTAAACTGGCCATGTTGTATAGTCATTACCATCATCATTATGTGCCGTGTTGTATGATGTAGGTGATCATATACCCATGAAGGTAATTGTTCTTGGCAATTTCTTTCTGCAGAAATGGTTTGCTATTGCCTTCTTCTGGGCAGTGTCTTTATAAGACAGGTGATCCCAGCCATTATCAATGCTCTCCAGAGATTGGTCGTCTGGTGTCAATGGTCATGTAAGTAGGATTTGGGAAATGCACCAGCTGCTGATAGGATCATCCACCGACTGTTCCTATGGCTTAATGTGACCCCGATTGGCAGGGAAAGCAAGTGCTTCACCTTGTCCAAGGGTGGCTTGTTGGCTAGCAGAGGGACGAAGTATCCTCCACCTCCTTTGGTAGAGACCTGCAAATCTATAGTATACCATGCAATTCTTCATGTGTTTCCACTACACACCTTTGGAATGGTTAGGCAGTGGAATCATTGCTTCTGCAGATTTTTCTACCACATGTCACATTAGAAGACACCATGAACAGCTACTTGGGCAGAAAAGGTTTAAAGCATATATGTCAAACTCAAGGCCCGCGGGCCAAATCTGGCCCGCGGTGGAATTATCTTTGGCCCGCGAGATAATATCTAATTACTATTAAAGCTGGCCCCAGTAATCAAAGCGCCTATGGCGTATGATATGGCTAATGCTGAGTTTATTCAGGTACCAGGTTTTCAGGGTTTTTAGTGTTTATTCGGCAGTCTTGCTCGGCAGTCTTCTTCATAAGAAACGGAATTTGTAAAGTGAAACACTTTGTAGTTATAGCAGAGACTGAGACACATGAGAGCAGGCTGAAAAAACGGAGGCAACGAAAGCTGCGTTTGCACGCGTCCGACTGATCCGGCCCGCATGAAGCTGCATTTTGCTCAATCCGGCCCGTGACCTAAAATGAGTTTGACACCCCTGGTTTAAAGGCATATGGGCAAAATGTGGGAAAATGGAACTAGCTGAGATTGGTATCTTGGTTGGCATAGACCTGTTTAGCCAAATGGTCTGTTGTGTGGTCTATGACACTGTGTGATCATATGGGTCTGATTGCAGATATATGATGATCAGCAAACTAGAGTCAAAAGCTGTGTCATTAACATAGAATTCTTATTTCCCAGTGAACACCAATCACTTGATTTGGTGACTAAATTGTAACCAGCACAGAGGACCGTTATCAAATGTAGGTATCACAGTTTTGCCATTACACTGGGCATTGTGCTTAAAGTAATTTAGCAGCTGGATACTGAAGGATGCAGTCTAGAGTAGGGATGAAATGTAATGCAGCTACCTGTAATTGCACCACACCAAACCATCCAGCCATGTAAACTCCTCTGCTCAGCCTGGTGCTTTTTGTTGAGAGAGCCTTAGTATCCTCCTATAACAAACTGTAAAAAGTAGCTCCAGTAAGGGAGGATCTAGGTGAAAAAACATTTCGGCCACGTTCACTTTGAAAGCAAAAGGCAATATGGCCTTTGTCCTGCATTGAGACTGATATTGAGTTGTTGCACATGACTGATGGGAGTTCAGTGACAACCTCCTCGGTGGGACAGAAAACTAGAGCAATGCTATAGTTCACTATCAACCTCCTTTGTCCTATAACCAAGGAAGAGTGTGCTGGTTCTGGAGAGAGTCCAGAGGAGGTTCACAAAATATGATCTCAGGAATGAAAGGCTTAACGTATGAGGCACCTTTGATGTCCCTTGGTTAGTATATGATAGAGTTCAGAAGGATAGGTGGGGGTGGAGGAATCGCACTGACACCTGCAAGATAACACAAGTTTGGATGGAGTGGATGTGCAACAGACATTTGCATTAGCAGGAGAGTCTGGGATACAAGGCATAGCCTCAAAAGAAAGGGATGAAGTGAGAAGGAATTTCTTCAGTCAGAAAGTGGTGGATCTGTGGGCACAGCAGATTGTAGAGGCCAAGTCATTGGGTGTATTTAAGGCAGAGATTAATAGGTTCTTGATTGATAAGGGGTTTACAGGCTATAGTGAGAAGGTAGCCGAATGGGGTTAAAACAAAACAAAATGGGCTTGTATCTTATGGTCTTATTCTTCTGTATCTCACGGTCCTAAAGATCTTGTCAGTTTGGGTGTCCTGCTCATGGAATGAAACATTATTAAGCCTCTGTTCATTTTCCTGATCATGTCTGATTCCATAAGCAAGACCAATTGGTGTATCTAGTAAAAGCTATTTGTTTACACAGAGCCTGCAAAATCAGGAACAGGTACTTCATACCTGGTGCAATATTTAAGATTCTGTAGATTCAAGGCTTGAAGCACCTCTGGAAAGAACTGAATACCTCCAAAATTGTGGCAATAGTCGCAAGAAATTATAATCCACTTAGTAGTGCTGGTAATGTTGAGATTTAGTGGCTCAAGTAAGGGTAATAACTCTTCATTTTTTTGACTCATTTTGACTTTTTTCACTTTTCATTATCTTTAAGTTTTTAATTATTTTTATGTTTTTATGCATGTTTTCAGGAAACTAAAAATGTTTAAATTTATTTTTGGTTATTTGAATTCACATAAACTTTTTTATATCCATGATTATCAGAAATACTTGAAGACATTTCTACATGTTCTGACAGGAACAAACTGTCAAATGACCAGCAGAGTGATCTGGGGCAGAGACTTGGCATTCTCTGTCTGAAGGCTGATTGGTGGCCTATCCCTCTCCCAGGATAACGACAGCCGCCTAGTTTCCAGCTCACTCAGTTCCCCAGAACTACAAAAAGTAAATGCATTTCAGTGAAAGGTACTGGGTGAATGTGATTGATAAGTCAGTCTAAGCAGGGCCTAAATGCTCAGAAAGGAAGACTTTTCAATCCAGTCGGAGTCGTTCTTGATGGTTGTAATGTAGGAAAAGTGACACATAATTTATGATGTAACAGGACTAGACAGAAGGTGTTCCTCAGATTAACAACAATTTACATTAGCATCTGATGTGTTATTCTGCAGTTTTGGATTGGCATTACCTCATATACTGACCCCTGTTATGTTGTCAGACCTGCATCATTTTCTAGCATTCAGTGCTAGTTTTCTTGCAAGCAGTCTCTGTCTCTTTTTTACACCTTTCACTCAACTGTATTTTGTTAATAACAGTAAAATTTATAGCCATAATTAGTTATCTATTTACCTTAAAAAGTTTAGAGTTGTGTACTGTTGGATATATTTCTGAAGTGGTGTGAGACTGCCCCCTCAAGGTGATCTCAAAGTACGGGCTTGCTCTGTCCATCTTCATTTCCCTGTTAGTTTATGACATTCCACATTGCCGAGCTAGAACTGTATTGAAACTGTAACAAATGAAACTAGTAGTCTTCACTTTAGGTTTCAGTCACTGGAAATCTAGTTGTCATTGATTGTTACGCACTGATTGTCCAGATTATTCTGCTTATTCCACCGTATTATTATTGCTTATTTATTGATACTTTATATAATCTAGAAATCAGCAACAGAACGCTTATACTTCCTAAATTTTAGTAAAAGGCAATTTCAATCTAGGCAGGAGAAATGGGATCCAGCTCCCAGTGAGTGCTTGGCCGAGAATTTCTCTGAGCATTCGACTTGTAAATAAATAGATGGAATCAGTATTCATTGGTATTTGTTATTACAATTGATTAAGGTTACATATACCAAATAAGAACATAAAAATTTGATTATCTCAACACAATGTGTCATAAGAAAAGCCAGTTCCCTCGCATTCTACATTTTACTTAGTTATCCCTGTTAATATAAACTATCTATCTGCATTAACTTTTATTGATCAGTCAGGTGAATCTCCAGGGATACTGTAACTTAAACAAAGACGCTTTGATTTCCATTGCAATGACGAATTTGACATTAAACATTCAGACTTTCTTGTGAAGTTAGAAAAACATTTAGTAGATGGAGCTTAGAAAAATAGAGGGCTTTGGGTAACCCTAGGTAATTTCTAAGTATGTACATGTTCGGCACAGCATTGTGGGCCGAAGGGCCTGTATTGTGCCGTAGGTTTTCTATGTTTCTATGTTTCCCGGTTAAACACTGTTGTTAATAATTGTAAAGTGTAACCCACCAACGAGTGGGTAATACCTAATGGCAGGTAGAATTTAACTGGCCCAAGTACTGGCAGTTGAGGCAAATGCCTTTTATACGATTAACTACAATACCTTCTAACAGGGTGTCCGATGAGACAAAGTGATCAGGGAAATCATAGGCCAAATCAGATGAATGATAATTACTTAAACTCAAGTGAAGCACATTTGTTAATATATAGAGCATGCTCAGTGGGAGTTGATGAAATATGGGCTGTATTACATGACTGTGGAACACCAAATAGCTCATCCACACCAAAGCAGGCATGCACTGAGAATATAATTTTTAGCCAATGCTAGTAAAATGACAGAAATACATCTTTTTTTTTAAGATTAGAAATTTTCTTTTTTCCTTAATGTCCTTCTTTATCAAATTCAGTCTTCCAGCTGGGCTTGACCTGAGGCGAGGTTTCTCATGCTACTTTTCTCTAACTGGGATGAGAGCGACAAAGGTAGATTTGTTCTCCAGGTTTGATGCTGTTTATCTCTCAGTATGGAAGCATTTGCCTATCACCACTCTATTCAACCTGCCTGCGATGAAGAATTCACATAGCATAGAATTTCATTCTGAGTTTGTACTCTATCCCTCTGTGGAATGGTGTATTATGCCAACATTATATCTGAGCCACGAATAAAATTGTCACTTGTATTAATAATGAGCTCAGCCAAAATATTTGCACTAAAATAGAGCGAATAACTTTCAGTCCTGTATCCTTTTGTTCTATTCATTCTCTCACCACTATCTTTCTCTCTTTCATTTTTTAATGGGTGTCCATTTAAAATTTCTAATCAGTGACGGGGTGACTAATGCTCACTTCAGAATGTGTAAGATTATCAAGAAACCAATTTGAATTTTAAATTAAAAAAAATTAAAAAGCAGAATGGAAATGGCAATGATAATCTTGAAGGTCACTGCATGTTGCCATTCTGGTCTAATAGGAAGTCAAACAGCAGCTTAAAAAGAAACTCGGTATATTTGAAGAATATCTAGAAATGCAATTTACCTCTGAATCTGCTACACGCTACAATTAGTGACATTTTTGTTTCTGTTTTTTTTTCTCAGTTGCTTTTGGATCTCTTTCCCCAAAAAGCATAAATATTGAATTTTTGGATAAAATAGTTATAAATAGTGCAATTTCCTAGCATGTCACTGAATGAATGTATAGGATGGAAAAAGGGAAAGAAAAGATGCCAGACAGGTCAGGCTGTATTTTTGCAGATTGAGCAATGAAAAATCATGCTCTGCTAGAAGCACACCTTGAAATCCCAAAGGAAAATTAACTTCGTGGGCTGCTCTTCACTTAGAGTCAGTGACAGAGTTATGCTGTCTTCTGGACTTTGACCTTCAGTCAAGTTAGTGTGACTGGTGCCAAGTTGAGACTGATCTTTTACACCTCAGGCTCACTTCAAGCTGGTAAAGGGGACAGGAGAAAAATCAGTCACTCTGCAGGTCAGAGACGTATCAAGTGCATGGTTCACACATGAATAACAGCCAGAGAGCAAGACCAACACCAACTGACAATTAAATTGTCTTAATTTAGCCAAAGGGAATCAGTATGGAGCAGGTGGTGAGAGAAAATGTAGGGGAAGTGGTTGTCAGTGATATGGAAGGAAAGGATTGTTGTGGGAATATTAACTCCTTGCTCCCAGTGCACTTTTTCCACTTACAGTGGTTGAGGCACCAGCCTGAATTAGTGAAGGATAATTTGATGAAGAATCCAAAGTAGAATTCTATTTCATAACAATAAAATGCTAGAATTGCTCAGCAGGTCAGGCAGCATTGAGATATTGAGGCCCTGATTAAGAAAGAGAAGGAGGTGCGTAGCAGGCATAGTGGGGAAGGAGAAAATGAGATACTTGAGGAGAATAAGAAATGCGGGAGAACACTTAGGAAGGAAATCAGGAGGGTGAACAGAAGGCATGAGGTTGCTCTAGCAGACAAAGTGAAAGAGAATATCAAGGGTTTATACAGCTACATTAAGAGCAAAAGGATTTCAAGGGACAAAACTAGTTCTCTGGAAGATCAGAGTGGTCAGTTTGGGAGTCGGACACAGACTATAGAAATGAAGCAAAGAAGCAGTCATGAACCATATACAGATTACAGAGAAGAGGGTGTTTGCTGTCTTGAGGCAAATTAGGGTGGATAAATCCCCAGGCCCTGACAAGTTGTTCCTTGAATACTGTGGGAAACCAGTGCAGAAATTGCAGAGGCCCTAGCACAGATACTTAAAAACACCCTTAGCCATGGGTGAGGTGCGGGAGAATTGGAGGTTAGCTAATGCTCCATTGTTTAAGAAAGGCTCTAAGAATAAACCAGGAAATTATAGGCCAGTGAGCCTGACATTAGTACTGGGTAAATTATTGGAAGGTATTCTAGGTATTTGGATAGACAGGGAACATTAGGGATAGTCAACATGGCTTTGTGCATGGTAGATCATGTTGAAGCAATCTTGTAGAGTTTTTTGAGTTATTAGGAAAGTTGATGAAAGCATGGCAGTGGATAAAACCTACATAGACTTTAGCAAGGTCTTTGACAAGGTATCACATGGGAGTTTGGCCAAGAAGGTTCAGTTGCTCAGCAATCAAGGTAATAGTAAATTGGATTAGCCATTGGCTTCACAGGAGAAACCGGAGAGTAGTAGTAGTAGGAGAGAGTAGTAGCCTATCTGACTGGAGGGTTGTAACTAGTGGTGTACCACAGGGACTGGTGCTGGATCCTTAGTTGTTTATATCAATGATCTGGATGATAATGTGTTAAAACTTGATCAGCAAAGTGGACAACAAGGAAGACTATCAAAGCTTGCAGAATGACCTAGACCAGCTGGAAAAATGGGCTGAACAATGACAGGTGGAATTTATTGCAGACAAGTGTGAGGTGTTGCACTTTGGGAGGACAAACCAGTGGTGAACACACAGTGAATGCTAGGGCACTGAGGAGTATGACAAAACAGAGAGAACTGGGAATACAGATCCAAAATTCTTTGGAAGTGGTGTCACAGGTAAATAGGGTTGTAAAGGTATTTTCTGGCACATTGCCATTCACAGATGAAAGTATTGAGTACAGGAAATGCTGGAGGAACTCAGGCAGCAACTATGGAAATGAGAAAAGAGTCAACGTTTTGGATCGAGACCCTTCATCAGGACCTGATAAAAGCTCTCAGCTGAAAATATTGATTGTTTACTCTATTCCAGCATTTTGGGTGTGTTTGTGTGTGTTCCTCCAGCATTTTGTGTGAGTTTGGATTTCCATCATCTGCAGATTTTCTTGTATTGTGTACAGGAGTTGGGATGTTATGTTGAAGTTGTATAAGACTTTGTATAAGTTATATAAGGCCTAATCTGGAGCATTGAATGCACTTTTTGCCATCAACCTACAGGAAAGATGACAACAAGATTGAAAGAGTTCAGAGAAAATTTGCAAGGATGTTGCCAGGGCCTGAGAAACCGAGTTATAGTGAAAGGTTGAATAGCTTAGGACTTCATTCCCTAGAGTGTCGGATTTGATAGAGGTACACAAAATTATGAGGGGTATGAATAGTGTAAATGCATGCAAGCTTTTTCCACTAAGCAACACACATAAAATGCTGGAGGTACTCAGCAGTCAAGCAGCATCCATGACAATGCAAAAAAAAACAGTCAACGTTTCAGGCCAAGACCCTTCTTCAGGACTACGAAGTAAGGGGAAAGACCCCAGAACAAAAAGGTGGGGGGAGTAGAAGGAGGATAGCAAGAAAGTGATAGATGAAGCCATGGGGGGAAGGAATGGTAAAGAGCTGGAGAAGAACAAATTTGATAGGAGAGGAGAATGGACCATAGGAGAAAGGGAAGGAGGAGGGGATGCAGGGGGAGGTGATAGGCAAATGAGGAGATAAGACTGGAGAACAGAAGAAGAGGGGAGGGAAGAGGAAAAATGTTTCCAGGAAGGAGAGATGGATATTCATGCCATCAGGTTGGAGGGTACTCAGACAGATAACCCTCCACCCTGAGGGTTACCTCATCATAGCACATAAGGAGGTCATCGACCAACATGTCAGAATGGGAATTGGAGTCAGAATTGAAATGTTTTGCCACCGGGAAGTTCTGCTTTTCGTGGATGGAACAGAGGTGCTCAACGCAACTGTCCCCCAATTCACAACGGGTCTCACCAATGCAGAGGAAGCTGCACTGGGAGCACCAGACACAGTAGACAACCCCCAGCAGATTCACAGATGTTGCCTCACCTGGAAGGACTGTTTGGAGCCCTGAATGGAGGTGAAGGAGGAGCTCAATGGGCAGGTGTAGTTCTTTGGCTCCTTGCAGGGATAAGTGCCGGGAAGGGGATTAGTGGGGAGGTTTGAATGGACAAGGGAATCATACAAGGAGCAATCTCTGTAGAAAGCAGATGGTCGGGGGGGGGGGGGGTGGAGATGAAGATATGTTTGGTGGTAGGCTCCCTTCGGAGATGGTGGAAGTTGTGGAGAATGATGTGTTGGATGTGGAGAATCATGGGGTGGTAGGTGAGGACATGAGGAACTCTATCATTGTTAGGGCGGCAGGAAGATGAGGTGAATGCAGATGTTTGGGAAATGGAGGAGATGCAGGAGAGGGCAGCATCAATGGTGGTGGTAGAAAATCCCTATTCTTTGAAGAGCAAGGACATCTCTGATGTCCTGGAAGTTAAAACTGCATCCTCTGGACACATGTGGTTGAGACAAAAGAACTGAGAAATGAAATGGCATTTTTACTGGAGACAGGGTGGGAGGAGGTATAAACATAGGAATCAATAGGTTTATAAAAGATGTTAGTCAACAGTTCGTCTCTAGAGATAGAGACAGAGAGATCAAGAAAGGGGAAGGAGGTGTCAGAAATGGACCAAGTGAATTGAAAGGGAAGATTGGAAGTTAGAGGCAAAGTTGATGAAGTTGACGAGCTCAGCATGGGTGCATGAAGCAATGCCAATACAGTTGTCAATGTGGTGGAGGAAGAGTTGGGGAGTTTTATCGGGGAAGGCTTGGAACAATGACTGTTCTGCAAAGCATACGGAAAGGCAGGCATGTCTGGGGTCCACGCAGTACTGATGTGACCAGGAGTTGTGGAAGTATTCAATGGTGTACAAAGCACATTTAAACATATTTTCCAGAAAATTCTATTGTACTAATGTGGCTGACAGAGTAGGTCACCTATGTTGAAGAGGACTACACCACCGGAGGTGAGCTGTACTTTGATGATAGTGATAGGGAACTAGTGCAAGCAGGATTCAGACCTGGAATTCTGACACTAGAAACCAACTAAGGATGGTTGCTCATTAAGCTAAAAATGTTTCACTCAGTGTGGAAGTACCTCATGTTCCTCAGCACTATAATCTAGGCTGGCCACAACCCCCTATATTCCCTACCATTGTCATTCCCTCCACTGCAAATTCCACCCTCACCAGCTAACACAAGATCTCCATCTTAAAGATCCTCCTCATCTACACATGACCTCAGTCCACATATATTCACAGCCAACCCCATATCTTCATAAAGCCCTAACCTAATCTCCTTCTGATTAATGCCTCATCATCTCTCCACTTTGTCCAGTTTCTCTCCACCACAACGTTCCCTTGACATGCAGTCAGTTTTCTATCTGACCTCGTCTCTTTGACGAATGACCAAAGGAAAAATCTTCGTGTGCATTACGCACACAACTCCTATTGGATGTCACACACGAGATCTTGCTTATGATAGAATTTGTACCACCATTTGTACGTTCAGCATGTGTTGGTCTGCTGTGTACTGCCATTCAATATGTGCTCCTAGTGCAAAATAATGTCGAGCCTGTCGCATATCAGGACACAAAACTGTTGAAACAAGAGTTTACTAGTCTTCTTATGACAACTCTGCCTGAGCTGAGAAAATATTTTTCATTTGAATCTGTGTCATGTTACAGGGTTTTGCCAGTCAGCACATTGGATAACGTTGTTCCTCCAGTAGCTGGCTGGTCGGGGAGGAAGTATGCAATGGGGAAAGTGGAAGTGAGGGCTAGCTGTTATCTTCAGGTTTGTTGTGAAGCCAGGCAGAGACACTTGCTTAGCTCAATTACAGCTCTCTAAACTGTAGTTTTAAACAACTTTCAGGGTTGTCAGTTATTCTGAACAGTGTCAAGTCAACTTTGAGAAGCCCTAAAACAAGCAGCAGCTGGAACCATTGAGATACTGAAATGCAATAATCCCTTTCCATTTCAGGGCACGGAATGTCCATCCTGGACCATCAGCTAGTGTGAAGGTAGAATAGGTGAATGCTGTCCAATATATTAGCCAGACAGATGACTGTGGTACTTCTCCAAAGCTGTCACCATGTCATTGAATTTTATGCCAACATTTGAATAGCTTTCTTGCAGCCAAATTTAAGAGAAAATAATTATTAATTGATTTACAGGAAAAACAAATGGCTTTTGAAGTAAGGAGCTATCTTTAGCTGTGTTTGTGTGCAGAACTCTTTCCCATTTAATCAGTCCACTAGAGTCATTGAGAAACCACATCACTTAATTTTAGCAGCCTTCACTTTTAGTTTGTGGGAAGAAAAGATTTGAATGGAGACAAGCCGGAGTTGCAGCAAGAGGGATATTTTTACACTGCTCTCAGCACTTTATCAAACAAAGCATCCACTTGGGGAATGGGGAACGATAGATTATAAAACCAGACTCTTCCTCTGATGCCAGTAAATGGGTATTTAATCTTCCTATTGCAGGCATTCACTCTCTAGGGCCTGTAATGAATAGACTGTAGGGGACATTAGCTGAGCTGTTGTGCGTTCTGACCAAAAATACCATCAGTTTTTATTTTGGGTGTGGTCTAAAGATATCAGTGTTCCTCTGTTCCCAAAGGGCTGCAGGAGCCTATGCTTTTTTTGACATGGAAATGCTCTGGAGAGTTTTCTGTTAATTGCATAATTGCGTCAGTCCTCATCTGTTATCTGACACCGACCTAGAGAGGCAAGATTTAGAAAGCTGGCTTTGCAGTTTAACAAAGCAATCTTTAAAGTGACAAAACTAACATCACTATTATAAACTGGCTAGAAAGTACCATGGTCAACTTTTTAGGAGAGAAGCATCTGGAGATATGTGTGTGGAGCTGCCTCTGAGAATGAAAAATTATCTTCAGGGCAATATTGATAAAAGGAAAGTTGCAAAGACATTTTAAAAAACTTCCATTTTTCACTTTCTTTGATCACTCTATTAATTAGATAACTAGTGGAAGTGGAAAAATTTGGATATTTTGCTTGTCAGTCAAAAATCATCTGCCGTGGTCCATGAAATCTTTCTAACTGGTTTTGCAAGAAGGTTGGATGTGTGATCAATGGTGGGAGCATGGGGACACTTTTGAGGTGGGGGGGGGGGGGTCCAATGAAAGCTGCAGAAAAGTGCTGCCTTTTCTAAGGGATTGTCAGGTTTATTTCATAACTCTGCTTTTATCTCTTAACATGCACATTTATCCCACACCCTCTTCAAGTGCATGTCTCTATTCAATTGGAATAGATTTCTGGGGCAATCTAATTGAGACCACCAGTTCAATAGCGATTTTTAGATGTAACCACACCAGATGAACATATCTATACTCCTTACCACTGTAATTGCTTTGGCAATATTAAGTTCTAAGACTTCTGTTGGCCAATCCACTTACAAAAAGAAATTGCTCCTCCCAACTTGCTCTGCCCAATTTTCGCATAATTTCTCATTGTCTTCCCTTAACTTCCTCTATTCAAAGATGTTCAATGATAACTTTTCCACTGTCATCATAGCAAGGTTTCCCTCAACACTTTCAAAGACTTATATATGTAGTATACTGATCCCTAAGTCCTTATAGACTCTCAACACAGGACCATTTAGGTCGTATCTCCAAATAGTTTCTCCTAAATACATCTTTCCATCCAGCCACTGCATCCACTATGTGTCCACTCCCATTTGCTTGCTTTCTCCAACCTAAAACTTGTTAATATTTTGTTCATTGTTTACAATATTGGAATTGGTATTGGTTCATGATTGTCACATGTGCCAAGATATATTGAAAAGCTTGTCATGCATGCTCTTCATACAAATACTTTATTGTCATCAAACAATTGGTACTAGAGTGTACAATCATCACAGTGATATTTGTTACTGCGCTTTGCGCTCCCTGAAGATCAAGTCAATACAGTGCATTGAGGTAGAACAAGGTAAAACAATTACAGAATGCAGAATGAAGTGTAATAGCTGCAAAGAAAGTGCAGAGCAGGCTGACAATAAGGAGTAAGTTCATAACAAGTTAGATCGGACTGGCAAGAGTCCATCTTATTTTACTCGGGAACTATTCAGCCATCTAATAACACTGGGGTAGAAGTGGTCCTTGAGACTGGTAGTATATGCTTTGGGCTTTTGTATTTTCTGCCCAGTGAAAGAAAGGAGAAGAGAGAAAGTTTGGGTGGATGGCGTTTGCTTTACTGTGGCAATGAGAACTATTGGGAGGCTAGTTTCCATGATTTTCTGAGCTGTGTCCACAACTGTGTGGCCATGGGCAGAGCAGTTGCTACACTAAGCTATCGTTCATCCAGATAAAATGCTTTATATGGTGCATCAATAAAAATTAGTAAGGATCACAGAGACAAGCCAAATTTCTTCACTCTCCTGAACAAGCTGAAGCTATGGTTGAACCAGGCCAGGCTGTTTGTGATGTTCACTCTAGGAAGTTGAAACACTCAAACTCAAAACCGTTGATATAAAGAAGAACATGTGCATCACCCTCTTCCTGAAGTCACATAACCAGCTCTTTTGTTTCACTGACTTTGAGGGAAAGGATATATTGCCATGTTGTAGAGTTTTGTTTTGACTGTAAATACCAATACGCTTCCTAATTCTGCAGTACATTCAATCATTTATGAATGATAGTTCTCTACTGGCTTCACACCTGCCCATACCATGGCAGCCAAAGCTCAATAGTGCAATCCTTATGGACAATAACCCACAATTTATCATCTTGGAGAATCTGATGGGCTTGTTCATCAAATAACCTTGATCAAAGGCTTAGTTGCCACAGAGATTTTGATAAAATAATAGATGCCTCTTAAAGCTGGTGAGACTTGTGCAATAGATCTCTTACTTGCATGCTCATGCTGCCCCTTGCTGTCTTTCAATCCTGTTTCATATTTGCAGAGTGGAGGTAATGTCAGTCTTTGTGGCACCTCTGGCTTCCATGCATCCTTCCTTCAGTTCTCCATTTTTGACTGAAATGTACACAACACCTGGCAGGAGAAGCTGTTTTCCCTCAGATGACAGTGTTGAGTTCGTTGCCATTTGGATCAGACTTTACCCTGGCGCTGGGGGGGGGGGGGGGGGGGAGGTGGTGAAGATTATTCAAATACACCTAGTGTCTGTGTGGAAGGTTCAGTGATAGCATACGGTACAGGAGGGCAAGATGAGTTTCAATTTCCCATATGGACCAGCTGGGCTGAATGGCTTTTTTGTTTACTCTAAGTGCAGTAAATTCTGTTTGAGGTAGAAAAACAACACTCTTAAAACAGACCCTTGAGAGACTCCATTACCTTCCTCCAATGGGAGATATATTCATCACTAATTCTTGCTTCGTATCTCTCACCCAATTTGAACTGCCTACCACATTCTCTTTATACAAAGTACTCCTGCAGTCCTGTTGTATGCTATTTTACAGTACTGTGCATAAGTTTTAGGCACATGTAAAAAAAATTCTGTAAAATGAAGATCCTTTCAAAAAAATGAAATGAAAAGTTTCTAAATATCAAAAAAAATTACTCTTAAGAGCAGCAAAAATTTTTCTTCTGGGAAATTAATGTTTGGAAATCTAAAATTGTTCTTTTCTACCGACACAGTAATGCAGAAGACAAAAAATAAACATCTAAAACAAAAAGTATCTAAAAAGTCTCTGGTGCATAAGACTTTTGTACAGTGCATATAAAATGCGTTTTGAAAGTGAGCAAGTGCACAATTTAGATGGAACACTCCCACAAGAAAGCAGCATCCATCATCAAAGACCCAACCATTTAGACCATGCCTCCTTCTCATTACTACCATTGGCTGGAGGTACAGAAGCCTTATTTCCCACATCACCAGATTCTATGACCCAGGCTCACTTTCATGGACTGATTACAACTCAAGTTTAATTATTTTCATCTGCACATTTTGTCTTCTTTTGCACATTGGTGTATGTCTGTATTACTCTGTTTACGTATAGAGGCCACTTTATTAGGTACACCTTTACATCTGCTCATTAATGCAAATATCTAATCAGTCAATCATGTGGCAGCAGCTCAATGCATAAAAGCATGCAGATATGGTAAAGAAGTTCAGTTGTTGTTCAGACCAAACATCAGAATTGGGAAGAAGTGTGATCTAAGTGACATTGACTGTGGTATCAGGGTTGAATACCTCAGAAGCTCTGATGCTTGGAACTTTCATGCACAGCAGTCCCTTGAATTCAGAGAGAGTGGTGAGAATAAAAAAACATCCAGTGTGCAGCTGTTGTATAGGTGAAAACGCCTTGTTAATGAGAGAGGTCAGAGGAGAATAGCCAAACTGATTAACTCAACTAACTATGCATTACAATGGTAGCGTGCGGAAGAGCGCCTCTGAACAGACAACATGCTGAACCTTAAAGTGGATGGGCTACAGCATCAGAAAACCACAAACGTATACCCAGAGGCCACTGAATGTATAGTTTTTCATAAAATTCTATAATATTTTTCCTGCAAGAAAATAAATCTCAAAGTAGTACTGTATAAAGCCACATATATGCACTTTGATAATACTTTTACTTTGAACTTAGAACTGCTACTGCCTTCATCAGCACTGTCCCTTACTATATCAAAAGGAACAATCAGATCAGTCAACACACACAAAATGCTGGAGGAACTCACCAGGCCAGGCAGCATCTGTGGAAAAATAGTATTGTCAACGTTTCAGGCCGAAACCCTTCAGTCTCTGCTTTTCCAAGTCTAAGTGAATTTCGTCACTGACAAGCATATATGGTAGTTTGCTCATCACTAAGCTAGATTGATTGAACTACAGTTACCAAGGTTTTCTTCCCCGCTCCCCCCCCCCCCCACCCCCCCAAGCAGAGTTGTAAAATCTGCAGAACTACATTCATGTATTCTAAACCCACCCAGGATACGTGCAGTGTAAACCAGGTGACTGACTAGTACAGCTATTACCACACATCTCCTGTGACCTTCGTGTAATCCTGACCTTGGACACTGCCTATGCTGAGTTTACATGCTCTCCCCATGTATTTCCCCATGTGCTCTGGTTTCTTCCCATACCCCAGAAGACATTTGAGTTGATAAGTTAATTAACCACAGAAAATTCCTTTCAGGGGACAATAAAATTTAGGGGGAGTTGATGGGTATCTGAGACAAATAAGTAAAAGGGAAAATTAGTGGAAGAAGGAGATTGTAACCCCACTTTTTAAAAAAGGAGGGAGAGAGAAACCGGGGGAATTATAGACCGGTTAGCCTAACATCGGTGGTGGGGAAAATGCTAGAGTCGGTTATCAAAGATGTGATAAAAGCACATTTGGAAAGAGGTGAAATCATCGGACAAAGTCAGCATGGATTTGTGAAAGGAAAATCATGTCTGACGAATCTTATAGAATTTTTTGAAGATGTAACTAGTAGAGTGGATAGGGGAGAACCAGTGGATATGGTATATTTGGATTTTCAAAAGGCTTTTGACAAGGTCCCACACAGGAGATTAGTGTGCAAACTTAAAGCACACGGTATTGGGGGTATGGTATTGATGTGGATAGAGAATTGGTTGGCAAACAGGAAGCAAAGAGTGGGAATAAATGGGACCTTTTCAGAATGGCAGGCAGTGACTAGTGGGGTACCGCAAGGCTCAGTGCTGGGACCCCAGTTGTTTACAATATATATTAATGATTTAGACAAGGGAACTAAATGCAGCATCTCCAAATTTGCGGATGACACGAAGCTGGGCAGTGGTGTTAGCTGTGAGGAGGATGCTAAGAGGATGCAGGGTGACTTGGATAGGTTAGGTAAGTGGGCAAATTCATGGCAGATGCAATTTAATGTGGATAAATGTGAGGTTATCCACTTTGGTTGCAAGACCAGGAAAACAGATTATTATCTGAATGGTGGCCGATTGGGAAAAGGGGAGGTGCAGCGAGACCTGGGTGTCATTGTACACCAGTCATTGAAAGTGGGCATGCAGGTACAGCAGGCAGTGAAGAAGGCAAATGGTATGTTGACATTCATAGCAAGAGGATTCGAGTACAGGAGCAGGGAGGTTCTACTGCAGTTGTACAAGGCCTTGTTGAGACTACACCTGGAGTATTGTGTGCAGTTTTGGTCCCTTAATCTGAGGAAAGACAATCTTGTCATAGAGGGAGTACAAAGAAGGTTCACCAGATTGATTCCTGGGATGGCAGGACTTTCATATGAAGAAAGACTGGATCAACTAGGCTCATACTCACTGGAATTTAGAAGATTGAAAGGGGATCTTATTGAAATGTATAAAACTCTAAAGGGATTGGACAGGCTAGATGCAGGAAGATTATTTCCGATGTTAGGGAAGTCCAGAATGAGGGGTCACAGTTTAAGGATAAAGGGGAAGCCTTTTAGGACTGAGATGAGGAAAAACGCCTTCACACAGAGAGTGGTGAATCTGTGGAATTCTCTGCCACAGGAAACAGTTGAGGCCGGTTCATTGGCTATATTTAAGAGGGAGTTAGATATGGTCCTTGTGGCTAAAGGGATCGGGGATATGGAGAGAAAGCAGGTACAGGGTTCTGAGTTGGATGATCAGCCATGATCATACCGAATGGCGGTGCAGGCTCAAAGGGCTGAATGGCCTACTCCTGCACCTATTTTCTATGTTTCTATGTTTCTATTGTTTCTGCGACCTGTCATAGTTTCAACAGACTATGATAGTCTGAATAACTGAATAACAGATAAACAAATCCATTCAAAGGCTCTTTTCTATTATGATTAAATATATTTCATAACACTGCTCCCCCCACATATCTTTTCCATTATTTGTCTCAGGCTCCTATTGTAAAAACTGGATGTAAAGTACTTCAGCACATCAAACAATCTTTGTGCTTCTAAAAAGATTTCTACTACTTGTAGCTAATTGGCACTACTAATCCTTTAGCTATTCTTGTACTATTTTGCTTCTATACAGTGTGTGATGAGCTGTAAAGGGGCCATCAGGGCAGAGCTGAGGCAAACCATCAAAATGTATCTCTCTGACCTGCTGCTGTCACGACAAACCCTGATACAATAAATTGCTGAGTGACATCATGGTACAGAATTGCCATCTTCCTGTCTCTGTTCAGTTTCAGCAGAGGCATTAGCTTGAATAGTCACCATGACAAAGGCTGGCATTTCAAAGTAAATTGGTGGCTCTATCAGTATTTTTTTATTCTCTTATAATGTAAGCCAAAGATTATATGGTTTGAGAAGGCTTCAGTAGCAGTCCATGCACTAGCCAGAAGACTGCATCAGTCAGGAAACCAGGTCTTTCATTACCATTGCTCAGATTTTCAAGCTAAATGACAACTCAAACAATATGACTCTTCACAAAAACCTTTATGCAGCCAATTACTCCACTCTGAGCAAGTCAGTTCTTTAGTTCCTGCCCCTCATTTTCCTTCCTCTTTTATCTGGATGTTCCATACTTACTGAAAACTTATAAAATGTGTCACCTTCCACCTTTTTTTGCAAGATTTATTTTTGTATCATGGCAATACCATCAAGGCCAGAATTAATTGGGTTGTTCGAACTTCGCTTGTGCTGGTGGAAATGAATCATCATTCTAAAGCAGTGTTGACTTATTCTGGTGAAGATTCTTGCATGGTACTTAGACCCAGTGATGATGGAGACCAAGTCACTACGGTATGCAGTATCGATGCACATACTGCCCTTGTCCTTCTTGGTGGAGTTTGAGAGGTGTTATCTCAGATCCTGGGAGCGTAAATGCATTTTGGAAACAATATACATTGCATTCACAATGTGCTGCAGGTGGAAGGAAAGAACTTCAAGAAGGTTGATGGAAGCCAGTCAAGAAGGCTGCTCCATCCTGAATTATATTTTGTTGGTGCTGAATTCCTGCAGGTTAAGAATCTTGATTTGTCCTTGTAAATATTGTAAAGGCCTTGGAGCATCAGGTGGCAAATCACTCAATGCAGGATATCTAGTCCCTACTCTGCATTTACAGCCAAAAGATTCATGTGGCTTGTTCTGCTGAGATTCTAGTGAACAGTGATCTTCAGGATATTGATGGTGGGTTATTAGCAATGATATCAGCCATGGGTGGTTAACTTCTCTCTTGATGGAGATGGCCATTACCTGGTACCTTTGTAGCATGTATCTTACTTGCCACTTATCAGCCCTCGATGGTGTTTGAGCTTTCTGCATGCAGAGGAATTGCAAATGGAACTGAACACTGTGCAATCACCATTTCCAATTCTGACCTCATGAAGGAAGGAAGGCCATTCAAGAAACAGCTGTTGATTGTTGAACTCAGGACACTACCCAGAGAAGGATATGGGGAGAAGGTGGGAGATTGGGGCTGAGAGGGAAATGGCCCAGCCATAATGAAATGGCAGAGCAGACTTGATGAGTCAAATGGCTTAATTCTGCTCCAATATCTTATGGTCCAAATCTGTAGGACTGGGCTGATTGATTTCCAGCAACCACAGCCATCTCCCTTTTATCTCAAACACTGCAGCATTGTCCTTGATTCTCACTTACTTCAGTTTTGCCATCAATGCCATGACTTAGTAACATGCTGCTTTGATATTAAAGGCAGTCACTTTCAGCTTGACTCCAGAATTCACTTCACTGGTTTCTGTTTGGACCAAGGTATGATGAGGTCTGGAGCAGAACAGTCCTGGTAAAGTCAGAAATGTAAGAGCTGATTGAAAGCTGATCATCATTTTCTGATGACAGAGAGTGAATTGATTAGGTGATAATTCTCTGGAGCAGATTTGTTCAGCTTCTTGTGAACAGACCATACATCAGAATGAGATTTATTATCACTGGCATGTGAGGTGAAGTTTGTGGTTTTGTAGCAGTGGTACAGTCCAAAAATATAAGAATCCATATATTGCATAAATGAATAAATAGTGCAAGAAAAGAATAATGTGGTCAGGGAGAAGAGTGTGTTGTAACTGTACTGGTGCTGCACAATTAGGGACATAGTTCAGGAATGTAGGCTTTCGTTATTAAAATGGAATCTTGTTTGGCCCTTGATGTTTCCAGAGCTTTCAGTCATTTCCTCATACCACGTGGAGTAAATTGTATGCACTGGTGAAGCAAATTAGAGTCATAGAGTAATAGAAAAGTACATCACAGAAACAGGCCCTTCAGTCCATCTAATCTGTGCCAAACCATTTAAGCTGTCTACTCCCATCGACCTGCACCAGGACCATAGCTCTCCATACCCCTACCATCCACGTACCTACCCAAACTTCTTTTAAATGTTGAAGTTGAGCTTACATGCACCATTTGTGTTGGCATCTTGTTCCAAGCTCTCATAGCCTTCTGAGTGAAGAAGATTTTCCTCATGTTTCCCTTAAACATTTCACCTTTCGCCCTTAACCCATGACCTCTAGCTGTAGTCCCGCCCAACCTCAGTGGAAAAAGCCTGCTTGCATTTACTCTATCAATACCCCTCATGATTTTGTATACCTCTATCAAATCACCCCTCAATCTTCCACATTCCAATGAATAAACTCCTAACGTATTGGCATATGTGATTGCAGGGATCTCAGGATGAAGCTGAGGTGGATCATTTATCGGGTAATTTGATTGAATATTGTCGCAAATGCTGCAGCCTTTCCTTTAGTGATGATTTGTTAGGCCCTGACATTACTCAGGACTTTCTACCTCCTGTGAACTGTCCATCACCACTCACAAATAGATGTGTAGTACTGCAGTGCTTTAATCTGGTCCTTTGATTGTAAGATTATTTTTCTCAGTCATTGCATTCTGAAATCCTATTGTTTGTTGTTTAGCACATAAGAAATCATGTATTGCAACTTCAGCAGGCCACCATATAATTGATGTATCTGATGCTGCATTAGGCACACTCTCCCAGTCATCAATGACTCTGCCACCTTTACCCAGTCTGGCGCCCATGTAACACCAGTGTCACCCCATGATTTAGATTCATACACTGAAACTTAAATTACCTAAAGCTTGTTTGTTTTCTTAAATCTACAAGGACTAGGAGCCTCCACTGCTCTGCATGAGCCAACAACATGGACAAAGACCAATCTGGAATGTGGTCTATCCTATACTTCATCAAGGAAATGCCCTTGATTATCTGCATTCATTATCTGTTCAGCAGAGCAAATGTTCCGATTTTGCCGTATATCTTCTCATGCACTCCCTTGGGATCAAGGAGCACTTGGTTCCACTCCAGTAGTGAATCACTCAACAGATTCTGTGCCAGGTTTGACCCTATAGATTTCTAAGAGGATTTTAGAGCTACAGATTGGAAGACAGAGGCAAGTTCCTTTATTCAAAATATTCATGTTTACTGTTTTTAAGATTTTAAGTGTTTTTAATTTACCTCTTTTAAAATCTAATTTTTTTTTTGAATTACTTACTTCAACTTTTCTTGTTAAGTATTTCAAAAGGCCAGAGACATTTAAAATTGTTAAACTACCCTCAAACCTTGACAGCTGGAAAAGCTAGGGTTAAACCTTTGGCCATCAGCATGTGGACCAGGTATGTGCCAGAGAGAGCACAGGCAATGATTGCAGGCAGGGGTTCAGGACAATAAGATTTGCTGCAGTGAATCATCATCGACTTTATGGTCCAATTATATGGGGCCATATCTGGCACAAATATATTAAATATATATTACAATTATCCATATAGAAATTAGTTAACAGAACAGTAATGAAGTACAGAAGATACAATGACAGTTAAAATGTGCGCTGACAAATATATTTGTATCTGTACAGAATGAAGTCTATGGCACAATCAAAAATTCTATAAATCTTTGTTCTCAGGTTCTTACCATCATTTAAACACTAATAATTAAATTCCTACTGACACAATATGCCAGCACTGAAGATTGTTAACTAAACAGGATTATGACCATTGTTAATCACCCACAAATTCAAGAGATCCAGTAGCTTAACTTGTTTTCTGAGTTTGTTATACAAGTATTAAAATGATGTCTGATAAATCCCTTTGATCACAGAATAGTTCTATTAGAAACAAAAGAATATAAGAATCAGAAGCAGAAGTAGGCATATTCAGCAACTGAACATAAGCGGGTCTCTTGAGTAGACAGTTCCAAAGCATTATTATCCTCTGGGTGAAGAAACAGCTTCATCTCTATTCTTGAATGTCCAGCCTCTTACTTTGAAAATGTGACCAATGGATATGGAAAAACAGTCCTGCATCTACCCTGTCAAACCAAGTGAGAATTGTGCATGTTGGAGTGAAGTCAATTTTCTGTCTTCTAAACTCTAGAGAACATTTGTGCTGTATTTGTGCTCATACTCTCCCTGCCACTCCAGGACTCAATGTGGTGAACCTTCTTTATATTCTCTGTATCACAAGCACAGTCTTCCTTTGACAAAACTGCAGCAATGGCTGATGCCATCTCACCAAGGCCTTAGATAACTGTGAATGGTTCTCTTTGTTCTCGTACTCATGTTTCCTTGAAATAAAGACCAATGTTCCATTTACCTGCCTAATTGTTTGAGGTATCTGTTTATTCACTTTCAGTGATTCAGGTACAGTATACCCAGGTCTTTCTGAACATCAACACTTTTCAATCCCTCACCATTTAAGAAATATGTTGTTTTATTATTGTTGCTACCCAATTAGAGGATTTCACATCTTTCCACATTATATTCCATCTGCCAGTTCCTTGTCCATTCACCTAGCTTTCCTGTGAATCCCTTAAAATCTCAATGTATTCTCTTAATAAGGCACACAGCCATCCATCATCAGCAAACATAGACATACTCCACTTGGTTCTATTATCCAAATTATTGATATAGATAGTGAACAGCTGGGGCCCCTGCAGTGATCCCAAGGTCACAGCCTCCCAACACAAAAATAACTGTTATTCTTACTCTGTTTTCTGACTCTTAACCAAACCTCAGCCGACGACAGTGTATTCCCACCTATCACATGTGCTATAATTGTATTCATGGTGCCTTATCAGTGGAATTCTGCAAACTGACAACCAGTATGATCATAGCCTCAAAAGTCCCTCTTTTAAAACCTTGTGACAAAGTTTATCATCTCCCGGGGATTCATCTGCTTTCAGTCTCATTTATTTTTCTAATATTTTTTTAAAAATGTGTTGATTTCTTTCATCCTTTAATTTTCCAGACATCTGCTATTCTCTCTATTATTTCAGCCAGGTTTTACATTATGTTTCCTTCCAGAATAATTGATTATATATATTCCACTCCTTATCTGTTTAAGTACTCAATTTTAAAAAAATAGAAATACTCAACAGATTATACAGTAACTGGATTGAGGATCAACTTTTCAGGGAACAGAGCAGCATTAAAAGAGGAAAGTAATATTGTTGTTAGTGTAACACATGAGTAAGTCTATTAACTTTGATTGGAATGTGAAACATTCATTCTGTTTATTCCTGTAAATATATTCTCTAACCTGCTCAATATTTCCAGCACACTCTTTATTTATTATTTCGGCTTTCTAGAAGCTTCAGTTGTATTGCTGTGTGCATCTGCATTATTTTAAAATTGGAAAATACTGTATACATCCTCTACTAACTTAATTTTTTTTCCATCTGAGACATTACATTGATTTTCTTTTGGAATAGGTTTGGCCCATTTCATTTAAAAAAATGTTTCTAAAAACTACTTATAACTCTCAAATGTTTACACACCAACTCCAACTAGAGTCCATAACAATAATCACTTTCCTTAATTGTTTCTTTTTTATATATATATAAAACACCCTGGGAAAGGTTTCACTGCTACAGCAGAGCTTTAACATCTGCTTTACAGCAGAGCTTTAATGTCAAAATCTGTATTTGAATACATTGAATTCCATATTCTGTATCAACTGAATGCAAGTCTGTACAACCTTTTTTTTCCAAATAATCTGTATTTGAAAAATACAGGTCATTTGAAATTAAAAGATTACATAAATACTGTAGGATTTATTTTATACTGTAGTACTGTTTTGTGCAAACTCAGATATGCTTGCTGACTGATATTTTCATCTACATTATCACTTAATTTTATCAATATTATTCAAAATACCACAGAACTCCAGTGAGGACAGAGATACATAAAATATCATGTTGCACTGCCACTTTATATTGCAAAAACAGCCCGGAAAAGACCTATATCTTTATCATTTTGCAGATGTTGCAAAACGGGTCCTGTAGTACTCCACCTTAACTTCCTAAAGTCGCAGATTTTACCTTCAAATTTGATGATGTGTCAAAGTCATTTACTGGTAATGAGTTCTCTGGAATTTTATTTTGCTTGGAATTTAATTAATGGTCTGAAGACTTTCCATTGTGATTTGAGCAAATGAATAATAAATCAAGAAAGGAGATTTGTCAGGGAAAGAACATCTGTTTCTTACAAGCGTTACAACATGACTACAGTTTGACTGTGCATTACCAAAGCACTGACAGTAGGAGTCCTCTCCTCGAAAGCACTCTTCATTTATTGCTCCATTGAAGGTGAACAGAGCACTCTAATGGGTCTCTGGTGTTAATAAAAGCTTGCAGTTCTCAATTTCACATCCCTGCTTTTGGCTTCTTCTGTCCTTAGTCCATGCTTTGTTGGGCAAAGCATCAAGATTCTGCAGTGTCAGTGGTTACAGGATGATTAATAGGGGCAGACAAATTCATAAGCAAAAACGTTAAGAAATGTTATAAAATCACCACTACATTGGTGTCATGTGGCATGCCATACCTTCACAGTGTAAATGCTACAATGATTGAAGTTAAGCAGATTGCGCTAAATTATTCAGGGAAAAGCTAAATTAGTGGCCCTGTTTCTCCAGCTATTAGACATTTCACCTATAACAGATCCTATTCTAACGACGTTAATAAATGAATTATAGTGATATGAAATAATAACACTCTGTTTAATGGTGATGTGCAGGTCTCACTTCTATAATTGTTATTTTTGTTGAATTAGGCCTCGTGAATGGAGTGAGTCAGTATGCCATCAATGATAAAGCAGACTCACTATAGCCTGGTGCTTTTATCAATCCCAAATTTAATGAATGAGCCAAAAACGCAATAGTTTTGTTTTGATACCCAGTTAATCTAAACTTTCTGACCCCATTATTCTCGTCTACATTTTTCCTGAACTTGTTAAAATATGTTTCTGCAATAGACCCCTTATACCTCTCTCGAGTAATCTTTTTACAGAATATGTTACTGTATAAACATTTTTACTGTTAAATGCCTCAGATGCAAGCCTGACGCTGTCCTCTGACATCTACGTGCATTCACTTCTGGACAGGAAAAACTGGAAAATTATTTCTTGCTATGATCTATGATCACGTGTGCTTCTGTACACATGTACAGAAATAACTGGGAAGAAGGCACATGAATTCACTGATATTTTTACTCCCTTTTCTAGGGTAATGGATCATTCCAGTTATCATTTCCTGCATTCCAGTATTGTTAGATAAAACACCATCTTTCAAACTTCCAATTGCAAAGCATTGCACGCAATGTTCGCACAATGTCATCCTTGCTAAGTGCATGTTTTTGCCTAAGAGCAAGCTGCAGACCTTGATTGTGCTGGACCGCAAGGGGACTGGAAGAATTTTAGAGTTGAGGGAGAATTAGAGAAAAAAAAATCTATTTTTAAACCCACGATAATATTTCCTTGCGTCAAAAAATGTTGCAAAGCATTACTGATTTATTATTTGTATTTTTTTGTTCTTTGTGAAAGAACAAGGTTCATTTGTTACCTATGTGTTCCCTGGTGAACTAATCGCTTGTCCTGAATCACCTTCTCCACACTGGATACCTCTGTGATCATGATGATCTCGGACGATCACAGCAAATACTTCAAACATAACACACACGCAGACACGTACAATATTTATCACAATCGGATATGAGTCAAAACATAATTAAAATCTTTAAAAATATAAGGAATAATTAATTGAAGAACACCCAAACAGATAAGTTAAATTGTATCTTCAAATTGCACTGATTTATATTATTATACATATATCTAAAATGATACATCAAATGATTGCATGAGGTTCATAAAGTTATCGAGACATACAGTACTGAAGTAGGACCTTCGGCCCAACATGTCAATACTAACTATTAAGTATACATCAATGCTATTCTTATTTTCCAGCTTCTGGTCCATTGCTTTCTATACCTTAGCAGTTCAACTGCTCACATAGGCACATCTTAAATGTTAAGAGAGCTGCTACTTCACCAGCCCTTCAGGCAGAATGTTTCAGATTCCAATCATTGATCCCTCGCAAGGTGTCAGGCCCCGGTAGTGTACCTGGCAGAGCAATGAATACCTGTGCCAAACAACCGACTGGAGTGTTCAAGGACATATTGAACCTCTTACTGCTGCAGTTGGAGGTTCTTACCTGCTTCAAAGGGGCATCAATCATACCGGTACCCAAGAAAAGCAGGGTGAGCTGCTTCAATAGCTATTACCTGGTAGCACTCACATCTACTGTGATGAAGTGTTTTGTGAGGTTGGTCATAGCTAGAATTAACTCCTGCCTAAGAAAAGGCCTGGAGCCACTGCAATTTGTCTACTGTTGCAACAGGTCAACAGCAAATTCAATCTTGCTGGCTCTCCACTGGGCTTTGGACCATTCGGATGAAAGCAATAACTATATCAGACTGCTGTTTATTGACTAGAGCTCAGCATTCAACACCATCATAACCTCAGGGCTAATCAACAAGCTTAAAATCCTGGGCCTCTGTACCTCACTTTGCAACTTGGTTTCCTCACTGGAAGACACAGTCAGTACGAATTGGAAAAAAGCATCTTCCCCGCACTGACAATCAACACAGGAGAACCTTGAGAATGCACACTTAGCCCATTTCTCTACCCACTCTACGCTCATGACTGTGTGGCTAGATACCAATGACACCATTGTTGTTGGTAGAATCTCAGATAACAACGAGGAGGTGTATAGGAGTGAGCTAGGTCAGCTGGTTGAGTGGTATTGCAAGAGCAACCTTGCATGCAACCTCAGCGAGACCAAAGGATTAATTCTGGACTTCAGGAAGGGGAACTGGGAGAACACACACCAGTATTCATCAAGGGATCAGCAGCGGAAAGGATGAACAGCTTCAAGTTCCTCAGCATCAACAACTCAGAGAATCTACCCCGGGCCCAACATATTGATGCAATCATGATACAGGCATGCCAGTGGCTATACTTTATTAGGAGTTTGAGGAGACTTGGCACCTCAGCAAACGCTAGCAAATTTATATAGATGATTCTTGGAGATTATACTAACTGGTGGTATCACTTCCTGGTATGGAGTTTCCAACACAGAGGATGCTATAAACTGCAGAGGTTTGTAGATCTAGCCAGCTCTAGCGTGGGCACTAACCTTCCCACCATTGCGGACATCTTCAAAAGGCGAAGCCTCAAAAAGGCAGCATCCATCACTGTAGACTTTCACCATCCATGACATGCCCTTTTCTCATTACTGCCTTCAGAGAGGTCAAACACTCAACAGCTTCTTCCTTTCTGCCATCAGATTTCTGAACAGTCCATGAATCGCTACTTTGATCTTTTTTGCAGTAGTTATTTATTATATGTTTCTTATTTTGACATAATATTTTTATGTATTGCAGAGCACTCCTTTCACTACACAGCAAATTTCATGACATATATCAGTGATAATAAACCTGATTCTGATTCTGCTTCTGAAGTTCTTGCAGATCTCCTAGAAAGATCTAAGTCCTTAACGGAAGCTATGTCCTTTGGTGTCCTGAGACGGAGAAATATTTTCTACTATCTACTCTATATGTGTACTTAGTAACTTTGTATATCTCTATCAGGTCTCCCATTGGCCTGCTCCATTCCAAGGAAAGAAGCCCAGCTCTATCCAGTCTCTCCTCAAAACTAATATTCTCCTTTCCAGGGAACATCCTGATGAATTTCTTTTGCACCCTCTCCAATGGGATCATAGCCTTTGTTTGTCATGGTGACCAGAAATGCACACAGTACTCCATCTGTGGCCTAACTAATTTGATTTCAGTTTCACTGTAAGCTTGCTACTCTTATAGTCTATGCCTCTGTTAATGGTCTAATATCCCATTCATCTGGTGCACCATCTTATCTACGTCTAATGCTGCCTTTAAGAAACCTTGGTATTACACACCAAGATCTCTCTCCAGTCCTCAATACTTCCTATGGCCCCACTTCCGTTGTATATGCTTTATGTTCTAGCCCATCCTAATACAACCCTCCAGATTATCAGCAAAACCAAAATTTTCATGACATCTGCAAACTTACTAATTACCCTATATTTTTACATTCTAATTATTAAAGCTTAAATAAAACTTTACCAATCATATCACCAATCTCTGAAGTACCCTCTTGATCACAGTCTTCTAATTTGACCCTCCAGCATCACCCTCAATTTCCTCTATTTCTAATTTTTGGACTCAATTGACTGACTTGCCTTGGATTCTATGGCTCTAATCTTTTGGATCAAGCACTTTGTCAAAGAAAGGAAGAAATAAAAGAGAGTTCAGCTTTATTTGTCACTCGTACATCGAAACAAGTGATATGCGTCAGCAGGCATTGTGCTAGGCTGTTCTCAAGTGCTGCTACGCTTCCAGCACCAATGTTACATGTCCACAGCTCACTAACCTTAATGATACATCTTTGTAAAGCCCTTCATGAAGTCCATCTATATTGTATTGATCACACTGTCCATAATAATGCACTTTATTACCACTTCAAAAGATTGTATTAAATTGATCAGATGGATATCTTTGTAACAAAGCCATGCTGATCATATATGACAAATCCTTGTTATTATGAGTGATTTTAAAAAATTCTGTCCCAGTCATTGAGATTAGCCTCATATGCCTGTAATTACCTGTCTTAATCCCCTTGGCCTTTCTTAAAAAAAGGTAGCATATGTGGTTTCTTCCACTCATTTGCCACCTCACCTGTAGCCAGGAAAGATTTAAAAGGTCGATGTCAGAATACCTGCAAATTTTTGCCTCTCACAACACAAAAACCCAGGATGGCATTGGGGAATTACTCACCTGTAAATCCAACAAGACAATGAATACTTTTTAATGATAATTAATACTAGAATTTCACCATTCCTCTTCAAAACTCTCCAAATGCTACACAAGGTCCTTCCCTAAGTACAAAGGAGAAATTTAATTTGAAACTCCCCTACGTCCTCTGGCTCCAAACAGAGGTCGCCCCTTTGGCACTTACTCCCTGTTCTTTCCCTGGTTACTCTTTTGTTATTAATATAAAATGGCTGAAATAGAATCTGCATCTGTTTAACATGGTCTAGACCAGAACAAGATACAGAATCAAGGCCTCTGTACCTCCCTCTGCAATTGAATTCTTGACTTCCTAACCAGAAGACCACAATCTGTACAGATTATTAATAATATTTCCTCCTCACTGACGATCAATACTCAAGGATGTGTTCTTAGCTCACTGCTCTACTCTTTCTATATACCCATGACTGTGTGGCTAGGCAGAGTTCAAATGTCATCTATAAATTTGTTGATGATACAACCATTGTTGGCAGAATCTCATATGGAGACGAGAGGGCATACAGGAGCAAAATATGCCAGCTAGTTGAGTGGTGTCAAAGAAACCACCTTTTACTCAAAATCAGTAAGACCAAAGAGTTGATTGTGGGCTTCAGAAAAGATATGATGAGGGAGCATGAACCAATCCTCTTAGAGGGATCAGAAGTAGAAAGAGTGAGCAATTTCAGCTTCCTGGGTGTCAATAACTCTGAGTATCTAACCTGATTCCAACATATTAATGCAGCTATAAAGGCAAGACAGTAGCTATATTTCATTAGGAATTTGAGAAGATTTGGTTTGTCACCTAAAACACTCAAAAATTTCTACAGATGTACCATGGAGAGCATTCCAACAGGCTGTGTCACTGTCTGGTATGGGGTGGGGTTGGGTACTACTGCACAGAATTGTAAGAAGCTACAGAAAGTTTTAAAATTAGTCATTTCTATCATGGTACTACCCTCCACAGCATCCAAGACATCTTCACGGAGTGATAGTTCAAAAAGGTGGCGTCCATTACTAAGGACCCTTGTCACCCAGGACATGCTCTCTTCTCATTGTTACATCAGGAAGGAGGTATAGAAGCCTGAAGGTACACACTCAGTGATTCAAAAACAACTTCCCCTCTGCCATCTGATTTCAAAATGAACATTGAACCCATGAACACTGGCTCAGTTTCTTTTTCTGTGTTTGCAATATTTTAACAGCTACTCAACATACATACATATACTTACTTTATTTATTGATTGATTTTTTTCTATAATATTGTACTGCTGCCACTGAGTTAATGAATTTCATGACATATGCTGGTAATATTAAACCTGATTCTGATTCTGATCCAGTGTAATTCTCAAGCTGTTGAGCAATAATTGGGGCTGAGTCTGGTCAATATCAATGGAGTGATGCAGAGCTGTAGAGGGCTTGTGCTCATTTTTACAGTGTGCTCAATTTTCCTTCAAATACTGAAATCTAGTTAAATCTCTGGAAGTTGCATCATTTAATTTGTAGGAATTGATCTAGTACAAGTACTTATCCTAACTTAACCAAAATCTCAGGCCTACTCATGGCCGTATTCATCTCTTTTTTCAGTCAGCAAATCCCTGCCCAATGTTGCCTGTGAACACTTCAGTTAGAAGAGAAAATACTGGATACTCCTGTCGGACAGCATCTGCGGAAAGAAAAAAAAACCAGAAGTAATGTTTCAGACAAAAGATATTAATTCTGTTCCTCAATTCATAGACTTATCTGGTGAATGTTTACTGTTTTTTTTTATATACTTCAGATTTACAGAATATAATCTGCAGTGTTTAACATTCAATGCATGGATGGAAATCCTCAAGACTCCAACAAATTATCTGATTGACAGTTATAGATTGTGTGATTCATTATCTCCTCAGTCTGGCTATGAACCTCTTGATTTGAGGAACCAAGGAATTTATGTCTGATTGCTTCCTAAACTGTACTTCACCTGCTAAATTTCATTTCTGAAGTCTTTCCTTTCAATTTAGTACTGATATTGTTGCGATGCAACTAATTTATCATAAAAAGTAATAAATGCCAGATTTAAGAATCATTCATATATACGTAGCAGTTGCTTGCATTTTCTTATTTTAACTCCAATATATGATAATACTTCAGCCTTTCCTTAAGAATATGGCATGTCTTATTTTTGTAGGCATGAATGTTGTCATGGTACCATCCCCATACTGATGTACAGTATAGGAAGTACAACGTACAGTTGATGGAATTGATTTTACTTTTGGATTACAATTCACTATGCCTTCTCAACAGGGAGTACTTATATATGAATATTTGACCAAAACACAGATCCAGTTTATTTTAAATGTTAATACATGTACCCTGTCAATGTACCATCAAAGTATTAGACATGCATGCTAATTACAAACTATCATTGATTAAGATTCATAATCAACGTTGAGCCCTGGGGAATTGAAAACATATTCCACTGTTCGCTCTCTGGGATCAAATGCAGAACTTTACCATTGTCGAAGTGAACTAGGTAACAATACAACTCAGAACTGAAATGTATAAGGAATGTATTAACATTATAAGCAAGAAAATAAATCACAAATATTTTGTAAAATGTACTACACTGGAGCTTATATTTAGAAAAGAGCATAGGTTTTAGATCTGACTGACTTCACAGTAGCATTTAACAGGCCTAAAGGGACCATAATATCCAAACTTTAATGCCCATTAACTTAGTCCTAATTCTGATGAGTTTGAATTTAACTTTTATTCTTAATTAATATGTTTCATATAGTTTAGTTCACTCCTCTGCTTTGAAGATTATGGAATGCCTATAAATACAATCTTCATCTTGCTTTCTCAAAATTACATTCCTTTTAAATGTAATTTTACTTATAGCTATTGGTACAAATAGTCATTAGAATATTAGGAATTACTTTATAGAATTCTATTTTTGATATAAGAAACATAAATGATACTTCTAACATCAGTAAGAATAAAGAGAATAGATTTAAGGTTTCATTGACAAAATAACCAGATGTTGTAAGTTGTTATGATCTGGAATTCACCATGTAATAGGGAGCCATATGTAGATTTAATCATAACTTCAAAAAGTTCTATATTTAAAAGGAAATTATCATGGAGTATGTTGGAAGAATTGCAACAGGATCTTCAGTGGTGGTGGGGAGGGGGCATTGGTAGAGGAGATCATGAAGGTGAAAGGATTCTTAGCTGCATTTTAATGAAATGATGTGGGAATAATGGCTGGGCAAGATATCTTAGAGAGGGCAGCAGGCATATCATAGGGAATTTATTGAGGCATACAGTAATTACCGGTTCCCCTAACTCCCAAGCAATACCATTAGGACCCTATTGGGTCCTGTGCCATCAGATCTTAAGAAGCTCAGCAACTATCAAGAATAAACTAACCGATCTAACAAGAACCTTATCAATCACACTAAACATTTATTCCCTCCATGAGTTGTACAAAATGGCTCAGGTTTGTACCATTTACAAAACTCACTCAGGTACCTCCCTAACCTGTGACATCTACCACAAAGCCAGCAAGTACATGGGAACACCGCTGCAGGTTTGCCTCCAATTTCTGCATTGTCCTGACTTGGAAATATGCTACCAGTCCTTCATCATTATTCCTACAAAATAACACCATATGAGTGCCTTCAGCTGGAGGACTCCAGTGGTTCAAAAAGGTCACTCACTGCTACCAACTAGGGTTGGGAAATCACTGCTAACATTAAAGGTTACCTCTTTTAATTCTGCATCACCTGAATTTCAATAGATGTTAGACAACAGAGCAAATTTTACATGACTTGAGGTACAGAGCAAGAAGGGTGATGCACCATCAATAACTCACTCTGAGACGTAAGAAGCGAGATATCGGCTTTTATTGACTGGAAGAATGAACAACACTACATCCTGGAGAATGAGGCCGGGCTCAGGCCTCAATCGCCTTTATACAGGGGTCTGTGGGAGGAGCCACAGGAGCAGTCAGCAGGGGTCTGTGGGAGGAGCCACAGGAGCAGTCCAGACAGGTATATGTAGTTCACCACAAAGGGACAACCTGACAATTAAAAATAACCTTTCTAATGCAGTGTTTATGTGTTACGTTTCGGTGGATTCTGCTCAATTTGCTTGATTTCCTTCAACACATGAACAGTAAAACTTGTAATAATGGGAAATTTCCACCTCTTCCCTCCCTGCTGAGTTTCAAGATATGATCTGCAATGTTACATTCCCTGAAGCTTGGAAGTTACATTCCACAGAAAACAGATGCATAACTTAAGAGAACTGGAATGATACATAATCTGAAATGTTTCATATAGTGCTGTTGTCCATTTACTTGCAAGAACATTCGACTGATCAACTGTTGGAGAACCATCTCAGAATCACTTCTGTTTTAATATTCTCTGTCTCACTGAAAGCTGAACCAGGTTCTTGAAGAATGTTTGATTATCCATGCCAATCAGCATTCACTAAGCTTTATACCACTTTGGTGTATTGGGATTCTAGGTTGTATTCCTGCGTATAATTTATATCAAGCCATTGGATGGCACAGATTGCAAAATTGGGACATGAATCTGATATTACTTTTCAAGAAGGAAATAAGTATCTACACACCCAGTACAGCTGAATATTTCTGGCCCATGGTCCTTTGGTTTTCTGTATAAGTGATCTCACACCAACAAAAGTCTGCTACAGTACCTTCCTTCCTTTCAGCCGAGTGGATTGAAGCTGATTAGTGGCAGAATTTTTGACAACCATGATCTAGGTGTAAGCTTGAGTTCCAGATGCTCACTATTTCTTAAGCCTCTGCTCCTGGTGACACATTGTTCTGATGATGTGCTCCAGGTTTATTAACATTAATCAAAATCTTGGTCTGGAGTGTTCAACTCGTATGTCAGCACTTTACAAGGCTCCAAAAAATTCCTCAGCAGAGCCGCATGCAGAAGATAAGACTGCTGAACTGGGTGTCCATCATTTGTATCCTGAAGTCATCGGTTTAGGCTTTACCTGGAGTGATATAATTGTATGATGGTTCGATTTGGGAATTGTAGCTGAGGAAAACAATTGTTAAATAATTGGGAGTCATCTTGAGTCTTGCAACAAAGTCCAAGTTTATTTTACTTAGGACACATTTGCTCACTGTTTTACAGATAGCAGGAGCTGAGCATCTAGACTTCCTTGGATTCTCAGTTGAACTTAGTAAGTACCCACAAGGTGAATTATTTGCAACAAAGAATAATGGCAATAAGAGGAAAAGTAGGACAAGGTCCCATGTAGCTGGTGATAAGGATTGAGCCTTCACAAAGACAAAGTTGTGCAGTAAACATCAGATCACTGCTCTGTCAGGGCAGTCCAGCCAGAAACATTAGGGTTTGACTAATGCCAGTGTTTTTTTCATGTACACTTCATCTGGTGACATAACTCCTGTGTAATGACCTCTTCTTCAATAATACTGTGGAATATTACTTAAGTCACTGAGATTACTGGCATTAGGAAAATAACTTTTTACATTTCTGCAGGCAGTACTCAACAGAACTTAAAATATCAAACAATCTGCTGGGGGATCTCAGCAGGTCAAACAACCTCCGTGGGAGGAAATAAATTGTCCGACCACTTCCACAGGATCATTCTGTAAACTCCCATTTTGTTGTCTCTATGTGGTTGACATGAATTTTCCTACATGTTCTGTTCTAACTACCATATAGCGTTATTCAAAAAAAAAATTGCAAGACTTTATCAGAGATTAACACTCCTGGAAGGCCATATATGGCAAAGGTTTACCTTAATTCTTTATTAGTTTACTGTACTGTATCTGTACAGGATTAGTACAGATCTGATCACCAGTACAAGATAGCCTGTAATCCTTGTGAAATTGCATTATGGTTACGGAGAGAAGGCAGGAGAATGGGGTTGAGAGGGGTAATAAATCAGCCATGATTGAATGGTGAAGCAGACTCAATGTCTTACGGTCAAACTTAAGTGAAATAAGAAAAACATCTCTCACATTATTCCTTGCTAAGTTTCAGATAGGAGAATCCCTCCCTGAGCATCCTGGGCGGAAATGGTCTGCTTGTGATAGTTCTTCTTTTCTGCCGACCTCTTCTTTTAATATAATCTCTTTTCATCCTGCTCTGATCCGTAGAGAATGCCAACTAATGTTGGGGATCTGCTAGTTTGTACAAAAGCTTTGATGTCAAAATAAAGTCCTTTGTCCCTAGCGTACAGTTCTTGAAACTTTAAAAAAAAACTCCAGAAAGCTGCAAATGCTTGGGCAATTACAAGAGAATCAGAGGAAATCAATCTGCGGTTAAACTGCACTTATTTGATGATCACTTTAAATAGAGCTGGTGTAGAAACATTTGGCTACAGTACACGTGTTCAGCAGTGCAAAGTTAAGAAAGGGTATTAGCTGGAGTGCTAATCAGCAATTTGGGAGAACTGCTTTTAGAAGAATATTAAAAGTTTTCTGATAGAATCCAGACTACTCGTCCCATCAAGTTTACACCAGCTTTTTGTCAGGCAATTCCCTGAGTCACTTACCCAGCTTGTAGCAGCAAACTAAACATTTTTGATAGGCAGGGAGGCCACTCTGTCAGCACCGTTTCCTTATTAGATACATCTAGAAAGTACAGGCCTAGCCTTTTTAACTTCCCCTCATAGGACATCAGTACTGCCCCCCACCCCACTCTCAACATCCGCCATCCCCAGGAATATCATTGCACTCCCTCAATCACAAGTATATTCTTACACAGAACATAGAACGGGATAGCGGAGGAACAGGCCTTCAGCTCACTATGTGTGCCCAATCACAATGCCAATCTCTCACTGGTAGAGACATAACATACCTGCTACAGTCTCATCGGGATTCTGAGGAGTTTAAGCATCCTTTGGATGCTATCTGTGAGCAGACTAATGAATATTCAGCCAGTATTTTGTCAATCTGAAGAAAAAGTTGATAAAATTCACAATGGTATTGCACAGTGCTCACATTCCATTACTTCCCAAAAATTACTAAAGCTCAGATAGCTTGGAATTTTCCTGATAAAACAACTATTGGTCAACTCCGGAATCCAACAATGGAAATACAGCAAGCCTTCGAGGGTCTGGGGTATATATGATGCATTCTGTCTGGTCAGTTTGGATAGCATCTTCTTTTTGCACAGAGCTTAATAACATCCCAAATGTTTTTATCCCATACTCTGAGCTTTTCACATGGGAAATCATATTGGATTTGACACTGGTGTCCTGTAAATCTGATGATATTATGAAAGCTGACTCCAGTAGTTTGAGACTTAATTGATGAGGAGATTCAACATCTTTTGGCTCAGTTTAAGCAGCTGGTTCTTCCCTTTTTATTGTTGCAGCCATTTTGATCCACAGTGCACCATGTGCTTTAAGATCTGTGCTGTGGTATTTTTGCATACAGTTATCATGACAATTAATTTGCTATTTCTGCCTGATCACAGATATACAAAAAACACCAACATTATTGAGTTTGGCCTAGTTATTTTCTATGAAATTTCAGTGAAGTTAAATTTTCTTAGGAAAGGCTTTTACTGGATCTTGAGTTGCTTATATCAGGACTCTGATGAAGTCTAAACCCCTTCTAGAGATGTCTATTGAGAGTCTTTATAATCTTCTCCATATTATAGTGCATATACATTAAGGTCAATAAAGTGTAGCTGGCCAGTGGTGTAGTGGCATCAGCAATGGACTTTGAGGCCAGTGCTTCTGAGTTTGAATCCGGCTGGCTCCTTGCATGCTTTCTATATGTGCTGGGTTGTTGAGCTAACAATTCAGCCTCGTTAAAAAAAATAGCCAAATGCTACAGAAATGGCAAAAATGCCACCTGATGTGCCACAAGGCATGAAAAGGAACACAACAACACAATAAAGTACAGCTTTAGTTCTGCCAGGGGTTGATGGCATTTCTGAGGGAGTGAGATTGTCACAGTCTCTAATTTAATTGTTTATGCTAATTGCAATTTATTGACTCGGATGCAAATGATAAACCAGCCAAAGTGAAATTTTATGATGAGTGAACTCCCCCCACCTTTGCAAAAATTGAAAGTATGAAACAGGAAAGGCTCAAATGAGCCGAGGATGGTCTTAATGGTTGGGTTTTAATGGGGAAGGCGAAATTAAGACTGATTTATGTGGTCAACTCCCTGTTTTCCTCATCAGCTCATTTGGCAGGAAAAATGGAAAAGTGACTGTTCCTCTTGGATGAGAGGCTGCAAACCGTTATTTATTGACTGAAATTAATCGCTGTTTATCCTTCATTCATGTGTAACTCTCTCCATCAGCATTATGAAGAGCAACACCTCCAGCAAGTCACATGCAATTCAGTAAAAGTAGCAGAGATTCAGCTGAGGCATGCCTTCATTTTCTGCAACGTGGAAGTTAAAAATTTCTGAACACCAGAAAACACTTCTGTTTTCCTTAACACCAAACAAATCCAAGTGTTTGAAGTATTGCATCTGTCGGAATTTCTTCACTATTTTACCCCCTCTTAACAGATAATATTAACGGTACAGGATATATTCTGGCTGTGGCTATCCTTATTAGGTTACTCAATCAATTCAACTTTATGCATTGCTTCCACACCACTCTTCCTTCTTAGAAAGTGACAGACTGCCATTTCTAGAATATTATTTTGCTTTGAGATCTTTTATTTTCTCTATTCAACTAATTTGCTTTTTCATGTTTTTGCATGGAAAACAGCTTCTGTCATTAATCAACAGGGCAGCTTGGGTTAAAAACTCTTATATAAGATGATAGAGCCATGGAGTCATAGAAAACTACAGCACAGAAACAGGCCCTTTGGCCCATCTAGTCCACGTCAAACCATTTAAATTGCCTAGTCCCATCAACCTGCACTCAGACCATAGCTCACCCTATCCCTCTCATCCATGTACCTACCCAAACTTCTCTCAAAAATTGAAATTGATATTTCATCCACAATTTGTGCTAGCAGCTCATTCTACACTCTCACCATCCTCTGAGTGAAGAAGTTTCCCTTCTTGTTTGTCTTAAACATTTCACCTTTCACCCTTAACCCATGACCTCTAGTTGGAGACTCACCCAACCTCAGTGGAAAAAGCCTGCTTGCATTTACCCTATCTTTACTCCTCACAATTTTGTATACCTCTATCAATTCTCCTCTCAATCTTCCCTTGATAATAAAATAAAAATAAATGAATGAAAGATAAAAAGAAATAAAGACAAAACTTAAACTGTCGTGCAAATTGGAACCTCTGGGAAAAAATCTCTGCATTCAGACAGAAACCATACAATGAATACTAGAGTGGCACTATTGTAAAAATAGAACCATCTGAATTATTAATGTACAAATCAGACTTGTCAGCAGCATTTCATTCCAGAATGTTTGGCTTTTTTGTAGCTATTTCAGGCAGACTTCGGGACTAATCACTTGTAGCAAAGCTGTTATTGTGAAGTGAGGCTGCACTGAAAGCCAGGCAGAGATGTTGTTGAAAAACAATCGCTATAATCATTTAGTTATTATGTGACTGGCCTTTTCTGAATGAGTTTGAAGCACTAGAAATGTTGCAATAATCATCAATGTTGCATTTCAAGTGCTATCAAGCCTTGTCTTCCAGCGGAATCACCACTATTCCGGAATCATCTTTCAGAGCAAAGCTAACCCTCAGCTCTATTTTTCATTACTAACCTCTTAACCTTATGCACTCATCTTCAACGAGTGCAAGCAGCTTCTGGACATTATTTAACTTGGTGTCTTCTGTTCCTTCCATTGTCCAGTAAGCCAAACCTTACTCAAATCTTCCTTTCCCTCTCACTCTAGTGTCTCTTATATCACCTCCTCCTATCCTTTCTCAACTACGAGACCCATCTCTTGATTATTCCATTATTTCCTGACTACTCTATTTCCCCTTTCTGTCCGTTGTTTCTATTCCTTTATACACTCTATTTGGCCTCCATTTTAAAGTTAGTGGCAGTGAAATCAAATGATCACGTTCCAAGGTTTGGTATTCCCTCCCCAAACTGCCACCTTTCCTTTGATCGGGCCTCCCCATGGCTCCATTTTTGACTTTGCCTTGGTGCCCGTTCTTTTACATTCCGTATGCAATTTGTTGGGAGATTTATCTGTGTTTTAAAATACAAGTTGCTGTGCTTCTAATCAATTACTTATTTATTGAAATACAGTGTGGAACAGACCGTCAAGCTGCACTGCCCAGTAATCCCCAATTTAATCCTAGCTTAATCAAAGGGCAATTTACAATGACCTATTAACCTACCAACCAGTATGTCTTTGGACTGCAGGGGGAAACTGGAGAACCCGGAGGAAACCCTTAGAGGCAGCAGCAGGAATTGAATCCAGGTCACCTGTATAGCATTGTGCTAGCCACTACGCTACTGTGCCGCCCTTCTTAAGAATTAGAAGTCTGTATGTAATTTGTGGAAAGCATTTCCAAAGACTTGCCTAAATTCCTGGTGTAAGCAAGGTGTTACGATTGATTCAAATATCTTAGTCAATAAATAAATACAAATAATTAATATAATAACCAACACCAGCATTTTATCATTACCCAAAACAGATAAGAAAGGTGTGGTCTGTCCTCTAATCCCATCCTGAGATAAATCATGCAAGGAGAAAGGTGAAAAAGGGGGATTAAAAGCTTCTCTTTCTTCATACCAACCCAACACTAGGACAGCAGAGTTGCATTAACTGTAAAGCTGCTGCCTCAAACTCCAGCAACCTGGGCTCAAGTCTTACCTCCACTCTTGCCTGTTGGAGGTTGCACATTCTTTCTGTGACCACATAGATTTCCTTGGCCTGCTCTCGTTTCCTCCCAGATTCAAAAGACTGAAGGTTAATTGGGTCACTGTGACTTGCCAATGGTATGTGGATGAGCTGTAGGATTGGTTGGGGATGGGAGTAGGGTTTTAAAAATTGTAGGGAATATAGGGGGAATAGAATGGAATTAGTGTGAATAGGTGCTTAGTGGACCTAAGTTGCCTGTTTCCGTGCAGTATGTCTCTATATTTCCCAGTTACAGGTGAGGATATATTTTAGAACAATTCCACTCTTTCCACAGGAGCAGATACAATATAGAAAGATAATAACTAGCAAACAAATCACTAACATGCTAGTTATAGCAAAATTGCGTTCACCTTCTGATGCATAATGTGCTTGGGAAGCCACCCACTAGGTGGCTGGTTTGCTCTGAGTAGTGAATATGTTGCCATTCAACTTCCAATCCATTTGACAAATTAATGTCATTAAATGTTGAAAAGATTAATTAAAATATGTCATGACTGTAAATGCCTTTTAAGATTTTCCTGCATTGAAAATAATCTGGAAATAATCAGGCATTGTGGAATAAAATGTGATTTTATTCTTCGCTGATAGGTTGACTAAAGTAGAAGTGGAATTGTTACTACAGAGACTTCTGATTTTGGTCTCTTTACATAATTATGTTTATTTTATTCCCTGCTTCAGATCACACGTTGCCTGAATCTGAATGATTGGTGAGAAAGCACCCGTTTGTAGCATGTATCAGTTGATTACACCAGTTAAATGAGAATTCAGTATCTTGTGTAATGGAAGGTTCTAGCACACTCTAATTGGATAGTTTCCATCATTTCCTTAACTTCATTTGCTTGTAATTTAAAAAAAAATCATCTCAGGCTCCATTTTCCCTTGCAAGACCGCAGTTAATGTCACCATAAAGCCCGCAACTGGAAAGTCAATAAGATTTTCCTGGCCACTCACTTTCCTTCTATCTACTTTCACTCTCCATAGCAGGAATTTTGAATAATCTTACCCTCAAGGCCATGAGATTTGTGGGAAGCAAGGATAAAAAAAATGACAGAGCTAGACGGTGCTCTTGCTGCAGTTCTGACAGATTCTGGAGTTGTTTCTTGGATTAGAAGGTGTTAACTATAGTAAGAGGTTGTATAAACTTAGATTGTTTTCCCTGAAGACTGAGGAGTGACCTAATAGAAGTATATAAAATTGTGAGAGGAATCAATAGGGTAGATGGTCAGATTTTTTTTCCTCAGGGTGGAAATGTTAAATACTAGATGGCTTACGTTCACGATGAAAGGGGAAAGGTTAAAGGGGTGTATGATCCAAGTTCATTTTGCACAGAGTGTAGCTGGGTGTCTGGAATACACTGCCAGGGAATGTGTTGTGAGCAGATAGGATAGCAACATTTAAGCGACACATGAATTGTCAGGAAATGTGGAATGTAGACCATGTGAAGCTTATGTGTAGTTTAAATTGGCATCATTGTAGGCACAGATGTAGTGGAGCAAAGTGCTAGTTCCATGTTCTATATTCTACCCTCTCCTGCACTGAACAACCTGAAATCCTCTTCCTTACCCAACAATCCTATATCCTTCTAACATCATCCATCCACCCAGTTTGTCACTTTTATGAGCATGAACAAGAGTGCTTCCAATCTCCACCCTGTAGTGAACTACATATACCTGTCTGGACACACCCCCCCCTGCTGACTGCTCCTGTGGCCCCTTCCACTGACCGTGGCTCCTCCCACAGACCCCAGTATAAAGGCGATTGAGGCCTGAGCCCTGCCCTCAGTCTCCAGGATGTAGTATGTTGGTCAACTACTGCTTGTTCTTTCTTCCAGTCAATAAAAGCCGATATCTCGCCTCACGTCTCAGAGAGTTATTGATGGTGCATCACACCCCCAAGTTATCGATTCTGCCAGAGACAAAGCCTGTAATAGATAAAGTGGATCAGAAGGCCAGAATTGAAATGGGTGGCCATTAGGAAATCCTGCCTTTTGTGGCAAATGGAGCGAAGGTGTTCAACAAAGCGGTCACTCCATCTACTTTGGGTCTCACCGATGCAGAGGAGACTGCATGAGAGCATCAAATACAATAAATGACCTCAACAGGTGAAATGTCACTTCACCTTGAAGGGCTGTTTTGGGGTCATCTGGTGTTCTAGATTCTGCCTCCTCTGTTATCAGTGAGTCCCAACATAGACTGGGGGACTGCTTTGTCAAGCACCTGTCCTCCGTCTGCTACAAAGAGGCAGGTTTTTCCAGAGGCCATCCATTTTAATTCCACTACCCATTCCCATTCTGATATGTTGGTCCATAGCCTCCTCTAATGCCACAATAAAGCCACTCTCAGACTGGAGGAGCCACACTTCATATTCCATCTGGGTAGCCTCCAACCTGATGACATTAACATCAATTTCTCTAACGTGTATTTCTCCCCCTCCCTTTCTCTCTTTTCCATTCCCCATTCTGGCTCTCCTAATAACCCTTCTCTTCTCACCCATGCATCACCTCCCCCTGATTGCCTCAAACTTCCCTTTCTTCCATGATCCACTACCCTCACTTATCAGATTCCTTCTTCTTCAGCCCTTTACCTCTTCCACCTATCACATTCCAGCTTCTAACCTCATTCCTCTCCCCCACGTACCTGTCTTTTCCCTCACTTGATTTCACCCATCACTTGCCAGTTCATACACGTTCCCCTCCCCCCCACCTTCTTGTTCTGGCTTCTTCCCCTTTCCTTTCAAGTCCTGATGAAGGGTGTTGGCCCAAAATGTTGTCTAAGTTCCTCTGCATAAATACTGCCTGACCTACTAAGTTTGTCAGCTTTTTTTGTTTGTTGCACTGGATTTCCAGTATCTGCAGAATCTCCTGTTTATGGAACGGATCCAGTTTATCTCTGAGGCAGGAGCTGAATTGCACCATAACAAATCTCTTGAAGCACTTCTTCAGAGTTATGTAAATTCTACTATACGACAGTCGTTGCAGCAGGTCACCATGCACTTCTTGGCCACCGATACAATAGATGACTTTTTGAAGCAAGTGAGAACCTCAGCCCACAGTAGCGAGAGGTTAAATGTCTGTAAATACTTAGTACTTGGCCAGATCTTGTACCAGAAGTCTTATGTGGATTCACCCTCTTCAAGGATATTTGAACGTTGGCCTCAGAGACAGAAAATTACAGGGTTATCCAGTGATGTGTGGACTTGTGTAGAAGTGTCATAGTTCACCCTTTCAAAGTGTGCATAAAAGGCATTGCACTCATCAGGGAGTGGTGGGTTGTTATACTGCCTGATCTTGCCTTGCAGGAAGTTATTTTGTGCAATTTAAGACCTGAAATGTAAAATCACTCAGGCCTCACGAAGACTGCCGACTTACATGGTCTTGTCACTTGGTACTTCAGTACACTTCATCACTTCAGAAAAGTAATTACAATGAATTCAGTAGCATCTACACTCTGACACCTCAACGTGTACCACTGCTTTCTAGTGATTCGATAAAATCATGGACCTAATATTTACAGAAAGCAAGGAACATAGAAGTGTGGTGATGATGTCAAGCCTGTTAAACCCAGTGATGCACTTCACCACCATAGGTTTCTTCAGGTTAAGCTTCTAGCAATGTGAGATTTAAGCCATCCGAATGCTGGAATCTCCAGTCATAGAAGATCCTATTGGGGTAACTTTTTCAGTATCACATCTGCTAATATGAATTGCCTAGATAACTTTGCATGTATTTTCAATGTGAGTTTATTGGACCTTTTCTCACTGGAGTAAGACCAAGTCATTAACCCAAGTCTTCAGCTGAAAGAAATTTTCCAGTATCATTAATTTGTTTGAAGTGTAATCTTCGTTTTGTGACAGGAGTAGGACTTCAGCGAAAAGTGAGATTATCCAGTGCTATTTGAGGAGTGAGAAAGGGGCCTGTGGAGAAAGAAAAAGAATTAGCCTGGTCAAATTAAAGCAAAATTAGGATCAGATGGTGATGTAAAAGGAGTATTATTTTAAGGGAGAGTAAAAATAATCAGAAGGGAAAAATCAGATAAAAATAACAAATGAAAATTTGACATTTCAAAATCTAATAATTGACTACTTAAACGAATAAGAATCTACATTTTGAATTGTTCACTTTATAAGCCAAAGGTTTTGATTGACAGTCAATAATACTTAACATATTGTTCAAATGATACTTAAATACTTTGGCGTAGCTTTCTGTATTATATTTAACAGGCAAGAAATAGGTAAAACTGATAAATTGGTGAATTAGTTCAATATTGTAACAGGTAGCAAAGTGCAGTAAATAAACTTGTTTTGCATATTCGTACGGATCGAAACGGGGTATTAAAGTAGTACAAACAATAATGGAGTGTAGAGTAAAGTTTTACAGTTAACAGGAGAAAACGCACTGCAGGTAGCCAATAATCTGCAATGAGATAGACTGAGGTCAAAAGTCCATTCTATCATACAAGGGAACCATCCTGTAGTCTCTTAACAGTGGTTAACAAGACAGGCGTGTTTGAGTGATAAGGACAGACTGGATAGGCTGGGGCTTGCTTCCCTGGAGTGCAGGAGGCTGAGCGGTAATGTGAAAGAGATATAAAATCATGGGTAGCAAAGATAAAGTGAATAGACCAAGTCTTTTTCCCAGAGTAGGGGAGTCTATGTCTAGAAGTTACGGATTTAAGGTGAGAGGGGTAAAATTGAAAGGGGAACTGAGGACAATGTGTTATGCAGTTTGTGTTTGAAAAGATGATATATTGAAGGCATCTTTGTAAATGCTGAGTAAGTTATATTTGTTTATTAAGAGGATAAACTTACGTTCTGTTATATTAGGAAAAACTGAATTTCAAAGGCCATTATGGCTTGTCTCCAAAAATACTTGAGCAATACTTCTATCTCTCTTCGTCTTTCTGTGATCTTATCAAAGCCAATGGTATGCATTATCTAATTTTGCTTACTTCCAGATGCATTTTATTATTCTGTTGCCTGATATGTTTACTATATAAAACAAAAAAACTTCATTTCAAGTTACAGTAACAGCTTCTGGCTGTGCTGTGCCAGTGATGGCACGTATAGACTATAACCACATTGTTATAAACTTTCAACAACAATTGAGGAAACCACAAAGGAGAGAAAATAAAGAGATCCAAATAAAAATGCATTAGATACTGATGCATCTTTCATGCTAATAAAGTTCAGATTCATAATTGATGTTTAATTTGACATTTCTGCTCAAGTAATTTGCCAGCACAAAGCTATGACACCACAGAACCAGATGCTTCTGAATAGGCTGTGTTAGAAAACCTCTCATATGTCACCCAGTTTTGGGATTATGTTCTAAAAAGCATCTGCAATCATTTTTTAACTTATAATTGCTCATTTAGTCATTACCAACAATTACACAACACACTGGTGTACTGGCTTCCTGATAAATTGTTGTTTTCACACATATGTGTCATAGAAAAAAATACTGAACACATATTCCATATTTACATAATTAATTCAACAATTCATTTGTAATGTTTTATTGCAGAAAACTTGCTGTGTATAAACATTGGACTCAATGGGGACATTTGAGTGTTAAATTTGTTTGAGAAAATCCTTAATAACTCACTCGTGAGCCTGTCATTTTGAGTTATCAGGTCTGTTTCAGTGTGGAGTAGTTCAGGGCTGCATTGATCCCCACAGAATAGGCAATATTTTTAGTGTTCCAAAATTTTATTTCAAATATTGGCTTTATAGTTTTAGCATTAGAGTTATGATATTATTTACAGAATCAGAATCAGGTTTAATATCACTGACATGTGTGATGAATTCCGTTGTTTTGCAGCAGCAGTACAGTGCAATACACAGCAATAAAAACTACAACTTAAAATAAGAAGCATAAATAATAAAATAAATTAAGTAATAGTGCAAAAAGAAAGGGGAAAAACTCTGGGGAAGTGTTCATGGGTTCATTGTCCATCTGATGGTGGTGGGGGTGGGGTGGGGGTGGGAAGCAGCTGTTCCTGAATTGTGGAGTGTGTGCCTTCAGGCTCCTGTACCTCCTCTTTGATGGTAGCAATGAGAAGAGGGCATGTACCAGGTGACGGGGTCCATAATGATGGATGCTGTATTTTTGAAACAGTATTGCTTTTTGAACGCTTCCTTGATGTAGGGGAAGCTACTGTAGATGATGGAGCCAGCTAAGTTTACAACTTTCTGCAGCTTGTCCTTATCCTCTGTAGTGACCCCTCCATACCAGAAATGTGATGCAAATCAGTTAGAATGCTCACCACCATACATCTATAGAAATTTGTGTGAGTCTTTGGAGACAATAATAAGTCTCCTTAAGCACCTAAAGAGGTATAGTTGCTGTTTCTTTGTAGATGCATCAATATGTTTGGACCAGGATAGACCCTCAGAGATGTTAACACCCAGGAACTTGAAACAGCTCACCCCTTTCACTTCTGATCCCTCAAAGAGGACTCGTGTGTGTTTCCTCGATTTCTCCTTTCCGAAGACAACAATCAATTCCTTGGTCTTACTGACATTGAGTGCAAGGTTGTTGCTGTGATAGAACTCAACCAGCTGATCTATCAAACGTCTCCCTGTCACCATCTGCATTGTTGGCAGATTTATACTATAACTGCCATCTGAGCTGTGCCTAGCCACATGGTCATATTTGTAGAGACTGTAGAGCAGTGGGCCAAATGAACATCCTTAAGGATCACCAATGTTGATTGTCAGTGAGGAGACATTATTTCCGATCTGCACAGACCGAGTTCTCCTGGTGATGAAGTCAAGGATCCAGTTGCAGAGGGAGGTACAGAGGCCCAGGTTTTGGAGAATATTTTAATGATTAAAATTTGCTTATAGTATGCACATAATTACTATATCCTTAACAATTTCAGGGAAGTTTCATGTTGTTGCAGTCATTATTTCCTTGCTATTAAAATTATAGAAATATTAGTGTCTTTCAGGATTGCTATCTACAATGTGATTGTTCACCCTTTTCTACATTCTGCATGGCTATAACTAGATAGGATAACTCCCACTTTTCTCATTATCCTTCTCACTTCATCCCTCCCACCCCCAAGAAAGCAGGTTCTAAAGATATGCTTTTTTTCTGCATCTCTTCTAATAGTGGAAACATATTTCTCATCTCTACCCTTGGTTAGGATAATCTCCCTTTCTTTTTATCTTGCCTGCTCATCATTTCAGCAGGTTCTCTCTTCCTTATTTTAGTGTCTCTGCTTACCTCTAAATTAATTCAAAGATTTCCTTCATTGTCCTCTAATACCACATCTGTTTCTATAAATACTCCAGTATTTGTGAAGTGCAAAAAAAAGACCTGGAAATTTATTCGCACAAGTTTTTTTTATATACAGTAAGTATACATTCTTAAGTTCTCCCTTGTCCTTCCATTCCCTGTCATCTTTTCAATCTAATTGATCTTATCAATTTTCCCTTCCATATCTCATTATTCACCATCTTACTCTTCATCTCTTACCCTGTTTTTATGCTTTTATTCACAACAACTTTTTCCCATTTCTCACATTTCTTAATCAGGCATATTATTTCTTACTCTTATGAACTTTAATAAGACTCATTTATTCAAATTTCATTTAAGTTTACATTGTCATGTCAGAAAGCACTTTTGAGTGAGGTACAAGATTGCATCAGTTCATTGACATAACATCGACCAAATGGAGTTGGTGATACTCAACCCATGGAGTATGAGGTCAACGCTAGGTCTGAGAACCTCATATCTTTGTCTATTGCTGTGTAGGGTGGTAGTAATGAAGATTGTGATAATGAAGAGACAATACCTTGAGTTCCTCTAATGAAGAAATTCATGGTTACTCTTGGAATTTGTAATCCTGGGGACACACACACACACACACACACACACACACACACACACACACACACACACACACACACACACGTCTCCATTTGCTTGTTTCAACAATGGATATGATGGCTCTGAGATTATTTACACCTTCATCATAGCTTGTATGGTGAATGTGGAAGTGGTGAGGGGAGGACAGCAATTGTTGGACTTAAGTTTCTAGGTCAGTTTGCGACTTCTTTTTAACAAATTCATCATGCTTTATATGAGAAAGTTTATTTTTAGTGATATATAATGGAGTGGGTAAGGAACTGTGGTGACAGCCAATTTCAGAGAATTTACTTTAGCTGAAAGTGGTTGGAGGAAAAATGAAATGATTTTGCTTAATGTTACAAGTGATTAATAACTTTAGGAAAATAATTAGACAGAAAACAAACATTTAACTATTGAAGAAGGAGAATGACAAATTCACAGGTTTCTTTTGATAATACTTTGGAGGAAAATTTATAGAAAGATATAAATATCACCACGATTAAAGCCCTGTCAACGTTCTGGCTCAGCTGAGCAGTGTTATTTTGGGTCACCTTCTCTCCAGACTTTGTTGTGCAGTAGGTTGCACACCGAGTAGATTCCTTTATTGAATCAGGCCCTGGAACTTTGGAGGTTCCATGAATCGGGGAATGGAAATTATGTACTCCTTTGCATAGAAAGCAGTTTCGGCTATTTAAAATTGTAAAAGGAATAACGTATTCTTTTAATGACCACAGAGCAGACTGAGCAGAGAGTCAAGATTAAATTAACTATGAGTTGATTCAAACTTTCATGTTTGAGAGGACACAAGTCAAGGCACCAAACTGTGGGTGGGGAGGAGTTGTGGCTACATTTTATCTAAACCTTCACTGAATGTGGCACTCTGGTTCTCTGAGCCCTCTGGGTTTGAACAGTGAAGTCAAATAATATACCATATTCATTTGATGACCCTTATTCTGGTGTTAGTTAGAGAACTCACCTAATGGCATTGCTGTCTGAAAGTACAGAACATCCATCTTCCTTCAGGTATGTGCTTTTGTCCCCCAGCTCGTCTACCTCTACCTCATTTACTGTGGATGACTGAACCCCCAAACCCCTCCTGTCAAATCATCTCCCTGATGCTCCTCCTCTTCAGCACAGAAGGTTTTCTATCATCTGCCCAATAACCCCCATCAACTGTCCCACCACTCTCAGAAGCACCTGATTACTCTTGCCTTCAAATCAAGACAGAGCCAAGAATTGGCATTTGCCAGTTTGGAATCAGGGGGCAAAATTCTGGGAGATAATTAAATGGCCAAATTGGGTTGAGGGACGCTAAGACACACTCCTATTTTGCATATTTTCTAATCAATTAGGGCATCATTCAGTTCATTCTCAGACTATTCTCATCAGTCATTTATTTCCCTGTCACCCAATGTTTACCTGCAACCATCAACTCCACACTGATTCTCCTGCCACTCCCCCCACTCTAATGGTAACTTATTGGTGCCAATTAAACCACCAGTCAACATACAGTATCGTTAGAATATGATAAGAAACCAAAGCATCTATCACGGCTTCTGAACCTTTTAGGTAGGGTATTCCAGGAATTAGACCAAGTGATAATGAGTGAACGATACTATTCTCCAAGACTGGACAGTGTGAAAAGGAACCTGGAGCACTTGTTCTTCTTGGTGGTAGGCATCATAGGCTAGCTTGGTGCTGTAGGAGAAGCCTCAGGGAGTGACTGCACTGTATTGTGTAAATGGCAGATACTGCAGCCACAGTGTAATAGGGAATGAAATTTAGGGCAGTGTGTAGAGCACCAATCAAGCATCTTATCCTGTATGGTATTGAGATTCATAAAGGATATTGGAGCTGCAAAGTGGTGAGCATCTATTTGCCCCCCTGTCAAGTCTCTTCAAGGTATGTATATCCTGAAGATTTTTAACTCCTCTCCACAATAGGAGTTCAGTGAGACCCTCTCTCTTCATGTCCCCTCCCTCATAATCTCAGCTGCTCTCTGGCTCTTAGCCTCCCCCTTCCCTTACCTTCTTATTCCGTCTTCTGCCCCCTTCCTTTCCAGTCCTGATAAAGGCTGTCAGCCTGAAGCATTGACTGTTTATTCCCTCCATAGATGGTGCCTGACCTGTTGAGTATATGCAGTATTTTGTGTGTGTTGCATCGTGATCCTGAATTATATCTTGAATTTAGTGCCTTGACCCGTGCTTTAATCAAGTCTGTGATGAGGTGTGGAGCCAGGTTGGGAATCAGTGAGTAGTTTATTGGTGAGTGAGTGCTGTTTCATAGCATTGTTGATGTCAACTTCTGTCAATTTGCCAATGATTAGTGGACTGATTGCAGACTGATTAAAATCAGATGGATTGTACTTGCCCTACTTTCTTGCAGGGAATGCAGAATTGAATAATTTTCCAAATTGTAGAGTTGTATCTACACTTGAGCAGTGCGGCTGGTGGTACCACTCATTTTGGAGTGTAAGGCTTCAGCTCCATGGCCAACATATGGCCTGATTGTCTTTGTTGTATCAAATGGTCTCAGGGTTTTTCTATATACCTCAAGGAGTGAAATGAATTGACTGGAGAGATTTCGTGAATATGGGGATCTCATAAAAATAGCAACAATAAGTCACCCACCAGTATTACTGTATCTGGTTGCAGCAGCCTTTAAAAGCTTAGCCTTATATTAAGCAGTCACTTGGTGGACCCTGCCATCACTGAGCGCAGGAAGCTTGTGAACCATCCTCCTTCCATTAGCTGTTTAATCACCTGTCTTCATTCATTACTGGAAATAGCAGGGCAACATAACTTTATGTTGGCTGTAAGATCACTTATCTCTACTGAATGCATGTAGTGATTGAAATACAGCCTCCCTCTCTCCTCAGCAATCAGTGTTTTGCCGCTGTCTGACTGCAATGAAGACTGTGCTGTCAATAAGTTCGTACTTTCTCTATCTCTGTGCAGCAAATTGTTTTCAGCTGCACCAAATTGCGTAAGGTCCCATCTGGGAATATGCACGTCCATTTTACCAGTGCTCTTTCAGATGAACATTTGGCCAATCTTACACTTTTTATTTTGCAGAGGATCTGCTCGGGAGTGAGAATTTGCGCTGCACCTGATCAGCACACACAGACTCAGAATCAGAATATGAATCTGAATCAGAATCACTGACATATGTTGTGAAATTTGTTGTTCTGTGGCAGCAGTACAGTACAATACATAAAAAATGACTATAAATTACAACAATAAATATGTAAAAAATAAACAAGTAGTACTACACAGTGGGGTAGTGTGCATGGGTTCATTGTCCATTCAGAAATCTGATGGCAGAGGGGAAGAAGCTGTTCCTGACAAATTGTGTACGTCTTCAAGCTCCTGTATCATCTCCCTGATGGTAGTAATGAGAAGGGGGAAAATCCTGGATGGTGAGAGTGCTTAATAATGAATGCAACCTTCTTTAGGCATCACCTGTTGATTATGATCTTGATGATTGGGAGGCTATTGCACATGATGAAGCTGATTGAGTTTGCAGCCCTCTGCAGCTTTGTATAATCCTGTGATTGGCACTTCCATACCTGAAGGTAAGGCAACCAGTCAGAATGTCCCCCATTGTACATCTGTAGAAATTTGCAAGAGCGTTTGGTGACATAGCAAAGCTCCTCAAATTGAGTTGTTGACACATACGAACTTGAAGTTGCTCAACCTTTCTACTGCTGACCCTCAAAGAGGACTAGTGTGTGTTCTTCTGACTGCCCCTTCTGGAAGCCCACAATCAATTCCTTGAGCTTACTGACATTGATTGCAATGTTGCTGTTGCAACACGACTCAACCAGCCGATCTATCTCACTCCTGTACACCTCCTTGACACCATCTGAGATTCTGCCAGCAACGGTTCAGTCTTAAGCAAATTTATAGATGGCGTTTGAGCTGTGCCTAGGCACACAGTCATGGGTGTAGAGAGAGTACAGCAATAGGCAAAACACACATCCTATACATGAGCCTGTGTTGATTGTCAGCGAAGAAGAGGTGTGCTCCCTTTTTACTGCTTCTAAGACAGCCTGTCAAGATTAAGGATGACTTATTTCATCCTAGTATTGTGGATTCTGAGGTGGCTAAAGAGGCCAAAGTGGGAACCACAGATTCTTCTAAAACAGGGAACTGTGATTAAGTCTGAACTTCAGTTTAAATAACTTTCTGCTAAACGTCAGAATGGTGGCACCATGCAGAGCAGTATGTTATCCAAATGAGTTACTAATAAATATAGAAGATTGAGGTTTGTTCAGACAAATCCTGAGGGCATAGTGGAAATGAAGGAACTGAGACCATGCCCTCTTCCATCAGGAAGGAGGCAGAGGAACCGGAAGTCCAACATTCAATGATTCAGAAGCAACTTCTTCTGCTCTGCCATCAAATTTCTGAATGGTCCATGATTACTATGTCATTATTCTTTTTTTTCAGATTCTTATTTATTTGGAAATTTGTGGTTTAGACTATTTTTTAAGCCTTTGTACTACACTGCAGCTGCTATGCATCAAATTTCACATCACATAAGACGGTTATAATAAACCTAATTTTGAAAATTTGATTTATTCAGGTGTAAAAGAAACTATGATGGGGAGTGACACTTTTATCATCTTGATAAACTTTGTTTGATAACCCCGTGTAACGCATCAGACAGTTAGAAATGGGACGCTGGAATGATAGCTGAAGCATCCAGAACGAAGAGTTATCTTATGAAAATTGGGAGGCAGAAGTAGAAGTGCACATGTATGTCACTTAACTCCTGCAGGAGAATATTAGGGTTATAAGATTGTGAGCGTTTTGCAGCAGCGTATCTGGTGGAGATGCCACTTAAGCCATTGTGGGCTGAGTATGATCAAAACCGAAGATAAGGAATGTTGTATGGGGGTTAGGAGAAAATAGCCCAAATAGTTATCTCAACCTGGCAAGAGAGCAGATGGAAGAAATCAGCTTGAAGGCAAAGCCTAAAAATACTGCTTTCAAGTAAATAATGGCAGAACATTTCTCAGCTACTTTTTTTCAAGTGGTTTCCTGGCTGTAGGCAGACAGAGGGGAAAAGTGGCTCTTGGTTATGTTTGAAAGCAGGCAGGAATGGATGTTAAATCAATCTAGGATCAAAGTTTAAAGTGCAAAATTCATAGTAAATTTATTACCAAAGTGCATATATGTAATTGCGTAATTAAGCTTTGACCAGCAACCAATCTGGACATCAGAAGATTGAGAGGAGGGGATTTCTCTCAGGACCACTGCCCAAGCAGAAAAAGGCAGCAGCAAGCAGGTCGCAGCAGCGTAATTGACTTTGACCAGCAGCCAATCGGCATTTGGGATTGACTAACAAAGGAAGGCAGGGATAAGCGCAGAGGCCATCGTCTGAGCGGATAGAGTCAGAGCGGTGATCTTGAGGCTTTAGCTCTTCAAAGCTTCGGTGAAGAGAGGCTTCAATCAGAGAAAGCAAAGAAAAGAAATGCTCTAGGTTAAGCTTTTTCAAATTTCCTGTCCTTCTTTATAACTGCTCAGCAAGGACAATAGAAATGTCAGACAGGGTAGTTGAATGCTCCTCTTGTGGGATGTGGGAAGGCAGGGAGACCTCCAATGTCCCTGAAGACTACAACTGTGAGAAGTGCAGCTTCTAACAATCTGCGTTAAGGAGGTGGAGCTAGAATTGGATGGACTCCAGGTCATTCGGGAGGCTGAAGGTGTGATAGATAGGATGTGATGTTGAGGCTCTATAAGGCACTCGTGAGACCACACTTGGAGTATTGTGTGCAGTTTATTTTAGAAAGGATATACTGACGTTGGAGAGGGTTCAGAGAAGATTCATGAGAAAGATTCCAGGAATGAAAGGGGTTATCATATGAGGAACGTCTGGCAGCTCTTGGGCTGTATTCCCTGGAGTTCAGGAGAATTGGGGGGGGGGGGGTGAATCTCATAGAAACATTACGAATGTTTAAAGGCCTGAACAGATTAGAGATGGCAAAGTTATTTCCCATGGTAGGGAAGTCTAGGACAAGAGGGCACAAGAGGGGTTCATTAGTTAGGTGAAAGGACAAGAGGTTCTGTGGGTGAGAAAGGGATTCCAGGATGCCATGTTGCCTCCTGGGTATCAGGACCTGGGATATCTCGGATTGAGTCCTCAGTATTCTTAAGTGGGAGGGTGAGCAGACAGAAGTCATGGTGCATGTAGGTACTGTTATGAATGTGAAGCAACTCTGAGGGGCCGAAGGGTACAAAGTCACCCCCTCCTTTTTGAGAATCGCAAGATCGCTATTATTTTGGGTCTGAGGCCCAGGAAATGAGAGAGAGACATCCAGAATACACAAGATTTGGAATGTGTCCTGACATCAGCGGAACGGAACCACTGATAATGGCCATTGTCTCTTGGAGACGGAATTGTGTATTGAGTACTGTACTATTCATTGAAACCCCTCAGGGGACAACTAGAGTGGTCTGGTTGAGGGATTGCATCATCCCAACCTGATTGACATCTGAGACCCCGTGAGTTAGGATAAAAGAGGGATCTGGGGAACAACCCCTTTAGACGCACCAGGAGAAACGCTAGAAATCCCGTGACAGCGTTTTATAGCAAAAGCCGGTGGGGGCTTGTGTGCGTCCTCCCTTGCCTGGGTGGTGGGCTCATCACAGAAGAATGGTTTAGCTAAAGGAGAGGTCACACTTGAACGGCCACGACAACGAGACACCTGACGGATCGAAATCATAAAGGAAAGCCGGCAAGTTTTTCTCCAAATCTTTCTCTCTCTCCAACAATTGAAACACAGCGGTCCCCAATGGCTGCAGCCTGTATGAACTGAACGAACTATATATTTTCATCGGACAATACATTATCCCCTAGACAACGATAGAGCTTATTTCTTATTATTATATCCACACTTTTAGATTTAGTATTAACGACGTATATTATCTGTATATTTGCATTGATATTATTTTTGTGTATTTTTACTAATAAATACTGTTAAAAATAGTATCATCAGACTTCAACGGACGTCTCTATCTTTGCTGGTAAGTAATCCAGTTACAGGGTTCGTAACAGTACCAATGACATGGGTAGGATGGATGACGAGGTTCTGCATAGGGAGTTCAGGGAGTTAGGTGCTAAGTTAAAGAGCAGGACCTCCAGGGTTGTGATCTCAGGATTACTACCCATGTCATGTGCTAGTGAGGCTAGAACGAGGAAGATTATACAATTTAATACATGGCTGAGGAGTTGGTGTAGGAGAGAGGGCTTAAGGTTTTTGGATCATTGGGCTCTCTTCCAGAGAAGCTGGGACCTGTACAGAAGGGATGGCTTGTTCCTGAACTGGAAGGGGACTAATATACCAGCAGGAAGGTTGTTAATGCTGCATGGTGGGGTTTAAACTAGAGTTGCAGGGGAATGGGACCCAGAGTGTCAGAATAGTTAATGGAGAGGTTATGGAGGCAGATGCTGGTAAGACCTCAGACAAGGTTAGGAATTGGAAAGCTGAGCACAGTGTGACTAGTGTCCTGAGCTGCGAATGCTTCAATGCAAGAAGCATCGTAGTAAAGGTGGATGATGAGGTAGCTGGTTTACAAACAGAGGCAATGTATAGTGAGGAGAGCCTGTTGACAGGGCAAAATTGCAGTCAGTGACTAGTGGTGTTCTACAGCTGTCTGTGTTGGGACCGATTCTTTTTACGTTATATGTAAATAAATTGGATAATGCCTTTGTTGTAAAGTTTGCAGATGATATGAAGGTAGGTAGAGGGCCTGGTAGTTTTGAAGAAGTAGAAGGGCTATATAAGGACAGACGATTAGGAGAATGGGCAAAGATATGTAGATGAAATACAGTGTCAGTGTGTTGGGAAGTGTATGGTCATGCACTTGGTAGAAGAATTGAAAGGGTTGACTAATTTTCTAAATAGAGAGAAAATATAAAAACTGAGGTGCAAGGGGACTTGGGAGTCCTTGTGTAGGATTTCCTAAAGGTTAGTGGTTAGGAAAGCAAATGTGTTGTTAGCATTCATTTCAAGAGGACTGGAACATAAAAGCAAGGATGTAATGTTGAAACTTTTTAAAGCACTGGTGAGGCCTCAGTTGGAATATTGTGAGCAGATTTGGGCCCCATGCGCTGAAACTGGAGAGGGTTCAAAGGGCAGAGGGCGGAGCTTATGATGGTGGTGCCTAATGGCGACTCCTTTGCATGCATCTTCGGAAACAGTTCTATTTCTGTCTTTAAATCTCTTTTATTTCCTTTCAGGGTTCTTTTGAAGACCCTGACCTGGAGTTACATGCCGACTTCAGTTCTTTGAGGAAATGGGACCTGCTCTCAAGGCCTCATGACCGGTCGCTTTTTGATATGCCAAGGACATGGCCTGGGAGATTAGCATGCCATCAGGGCTCTGGATTTTCATGGCTCTGGAGGCACCTCTTGAGGTTGGTGCCGCTGCCGGATGAGTGGTGGGACTACACAGAAGATTGAAAGCAGCGAGCTGTTTTCTGGCTGCGTGCCCAGAGTCCCGAACTCTTTGGGCACAGAGCTCGGAAAAAGTGACGCAACAGACTTTTTACACCATAAATCAACAAGTTGTTATGTCTCCCCTCTCGCTGTGAAACAGGGTCTCCTCTTTTTCCCTTATGAGAGAGAGAGAGAGAGAGATATGTTGAATTACCTGGTGAACGAGTAGTCTTTGGGGTGTTGCAAGTCTGTGCCTTTATTAAAGCTTTGCTGCATGTTTGAGTGTTCGGTGGAGGGTGCAGATGCTTTTTTGCTGGTGGGGGGGTCATTGCTTTGCTGCTTATGCGTGGGGAGAGCTGGGGTGGCTTTGGGGGTTCTAACATTTAACTGTCATTCATTCTTTGGGGCACTGCTCTGTTTTCGTGGATATTTGTGAAGGAAAAGAATCTCAGGATATAGATAGTATACATTTCTCTGACTTTAAATGTACCTATTGAAACCTATTGAAAGAGGTTCACAAAAACGATTCCAGGATTGATAGGCTTGTCATATGAAGAGCGTTCAATGGTTCTGGGCCTGTATTCACTAGAATTCTGAAGAATGAGGAGTGACTGGTCGAATGGTGAATGGTCTTGATAGAGTGGATGTGGAGAGGATGTTTTCTATGGTGGGAGAGTCTAAGACCAGAGATCACAGCCTCAGAATAGGGGGGGTCCTTTTAGAATGGAGATGAGGATGAATTTCTTTAACCAGAAAATGCAGAATCTGTGGAATTCTTTGCCGCAGGCAGCTATGGGGACCTTTTCTTTATGCATGTTTAAGGCAGAGGTTGATAGGTTCTTGACTAGTCTGGACATGAAGTGGTACGGGGAGAAGACAGGAGATCGGGGCTGAGAGTTAAATTGAATCAGCCATGATGAAATGCCAGAGCAAACACAAAGGGGCAAATGGCCTAATTCAGTTCCTAGATCTTATGTTTTTATGGTGTTATGTCGCCATATACAAACCCAAGATTCATTTTCTTGTAGGCTACTTAGTAAATGCAAGAGGCTGCAAAGGATTATTGACTCAGTCAGTTCCTTCACAGGCACAATATTTTTTACATCTTCAAGAAACAATGGCTCAAGAAGGTGGCATCTGTCATCTGGGACATGCCATCTTCACATTGTTACCATTTAGAGAGGAGTTAGAGGAGCTTGAAGAGACATTAAATATTTTACAAATGTGTCTTTCCCTCCGCCATTCGACCTCTGAAAGGTTTGTGAACCCACAAACACTACTTCGCTGCTTCTCTTTTGCACTATTTATTTATTTTGTAACTTAAAGTTATTTTTATGTCTTGCAGTACACTGCTGGTGCAAAATGACAAAATTCACAATATCCATCAGTGATAATAAACCTGATTCTGATTCGGATACTGAGAACATTAACTTTGCCTGCCAGTTTCAACTGTTTCAAGGCCAAACCACAAGTTTGATTTACACCAATTCTCCACAACCATTCTGCATCCCCTCCTCCTAAAACATCAGCAACAGTTATGAGTTCAGTGGAGTGGAGGAGTGAACCTGTGCCTCTCCACTTCATGTAGCTGCCATTGGAATGTGACTCTTTCAAACATCGTACTTTGTAGCCATGACAATGGGAAGTGATCAAAATGGAAGAATGGAAGTTGTCCATTACAATTCCTGCACATCAAAAAAAGGTTTGTTTTTCAACATTAGCGGGGCATTGAGACTTGAACCATTCTTCTGGTATTACATGATATACCAACTAAATGCAGCAACATTACTTACTGGATGATCAAGGATGATGAAAAATTGATAACAAACAGACTCAAGGGCTGTATTCCTCGGCATCTTAGAGCTGAAACTGCTGATTTAGGTGTGACATTCTGATTTGTGTTCTGCTGTCAAACTAGACACAACTAGGACGCAATTCACACCCGACTCCTGTCAGCAATCAGTCTAATATCTCATTTAAGCTATTGATGAGTTGATGAGTCTGACCCTCACGTCAGACTTCAACTCTGCTTGCAACATCAAAATCATATCACCTCCAAATTAGGCACAGCTGCAGCAAGGCCTACAATTCCATTTACTGTTTGGAAGGATGTGAAGCCGAGACAGGATTCTCATGACATTAATGCCACTGCAGTGTAGATTTCCATTCCAAAAAATCGTTTGCCAGGTAATGAAGCAGTCTGTAGTCCTGCTGAATTTATAATCGTGGCCCATCAATTTCATGGCAGCTTTGAAAAATCTAATGGCTGTTCAGAGAGGTGGAAGATTCAGGAATAATTTGTGCAATTATCTCTAATACAATGAAATGTCTTGAGCCCTTCACGTCTGCTCCATCTGCTTTAGATCCACCCTTTCCCTAAGGATTCAAGTGATTTCTTGAGGGGAACATCTCACCTCACAGGCCTGCCCAAACTCCTTTAACCAAATCCTTGACGAAACATTGGTAGTGTAAAAAAAATCCTTTCGGCATGACTGATGGCATATTGTAAAATTAATATTAAAGCAAGTTAGACAAGTTTGTGCTGCAGCAGCAAAAGCACCTTCAGAGCAAATTCACTCAGTATCAAGCCTAACAAAGCAGCAATAGTTTCAATATTTCTTAATGCAATGGCAATATACCTCCAAAATAAATTTTATATTAGTTTCAACAACAGTATGAAATATTTTCAAATCCAGCCACTCAAACAATACCTGCTTCTATTCTAACCTGGTAAATGGAGTGGTATCATCATATCAAAGAGTTTCACCTAAATTAAATTACGTTGACACTTAGAGTAACTTACCACTGTCACAAATGTCCAATTTGCCATTCTTTCAAGTTCGAAATAAATTTATTATCAAACTACATTTACTGTATGTCACCATATGCAGAGATTTGTACTGAGATACTGAAATTCATTTTCTTGAGGACATTCATGTTAGAACAAAGAAATATTATAGAATCAATGAAAAATGACACACAAGATCTGACAAACAGCCAAGTGCGGAAGAAGAAAAACTGTGCAAACACAAATAATTATAAATAGATAAGTAAATAAATAATATTCAGCATATGAGTTGTAGAGTCCTTGAAAGTGCCTTTGGTTTTGCTGACATTGAGTGAGAGGTTGGTTTTGAATTTTTTTGAATTTTATTATTAATTTACAAGTATCTGTACTTTTTAAGTGGTAGCAGCAAATTAGATTGGTGAGGTGATGACATCAACATGTCATTGATCACATCATTGCACACCACTCAAATTACAGACCTCTTGTCATACAAGATGACTATACCCCTTTAGCAGGATCATTTAACTGGAAAATGATTGCAGACAAAGATTATTACAACTCATTTTTTAACAAGAGTCAGTTGTCTTGCCTGCCATTTTCTATTGGCCATTTTATAACCAAATTGTGCCCGAGCTTTTTGGTGATTATGACAAGGTTTCATACAGCATCAGTGCAATGGAACTAACAGGTGATGATTAAACAATTAACTTATTAGTCAATGGGGAGTCCAATGATTACTGTTCATCAGGATTTTACATATAATTTGTCAGGAGCAAAGGGCGCGATCAAGATGCGCTTTACTTGTGTTCTACTGTCACCATGTGTAGTGAAGGGTAAAAAGGACAGATCAGTACAGTTATCAGTGCAGTTGTTTCACTACCTTTGTTGAATTCTCTGTCTGTTTGCTCCCTTCTTATCTGTGGGGCATACTGGTTCCTGTCAGCTGACTTTCACCTCCAAACTATTTGCACTTGAATAGGAATGTTTGCCAAGCCAATATATAGTCCAATGTGGGGAGTAAAATTATGATAATTTTCAGTGCCTTGTTTACCTATAAAAGAGAACGTTCTGTCAGGTTCCATGGTTGTTTATACTTTTGCAGAAATGTATAGTATTGAGCAGCAGGATTCAGAAACAGAGGGATATGGGGCAAGCTATGACTGAAAAATGGAGTATTGAAATAATTAAACAACTTTTAATTCCAGTTGTTAATAGAAGTAAAGCATTATCTAATTCACAAGAAATTAAATGGGTGGGATCTCTTCTTGAAAGGGCTGCATGTAAGGGTTGAAGGAATAGGCTTGATATGCTGACTGTTGTTTCTCCTTTCTTGCTGATTAAACTTCTTCCTGTTTTGTTAGTCACACCTTTAAGTTTTCACAGTGCCAAGCCGCATTCAAAATTTCTACATGTAGCCCATGGATTACTGATCGATCATCCAGCCATTTGTTTTTCTGCTTTGAATTGTTTAAAGTAAAACCTCATGTCAAACATATTCTTGACTTGCATAAAGTTGTCCTGCCACCCATTAACTTTTACTTCTAGTTACTTATCTCTGCTTGGATCACACAAATTGGATAGGTAATCCATAAATTAAGTATTATCAACATTATGTGCAAATTAAGATGTTTGATTTCAATCTGTTCCTTATTCTGATGAAAGATCATTAGACTAAAACAATAAAGGCAAAAAAGGGCTGCAAATACTGGAATCCAAAACAAAAAAAATTATTTGATGGAGGAACTCAATGGGTCAAGTAGAACCTATGGAAAGAAAGGAATTGCTGACATTTTGGGTCAAAACCCCGAATGAGTTCTGCAATCAGGATTAGCCTGTGACAGTATTTCTGTTTTTGCTCTCTATAAATGCTAACTGACATGTTGAAAGTTCCTGAAATTTCTATCTCTGTTTTAGAATCGAACAGTAATATCTGAGACTTTAGCCTAATCGTATGTAAAGACTCCATGTATGCAGACTGTATCAATGATTCAATATTTGAGATCAGGCTTAATCAGTCCACTGCCATCGCTCAATCTCAGTGATACTCCTACAGCTGAAGTTCTCTTCCATGGTCAAGAGAGTTCAATCATCCAGGAGCCTTTCCATCTCTCTGTCCCTCGAAAAGAGCCATCCCCAGAGAGCAACGAGCCGTCAGGTGCTGGATACCAAGACCATCTTTTTTCACCTCTCCAGTCCTGCCAAATGAATGGTCTCAGCCCAAAACATTGACTGTCCTTTTTTCCATAAATGCTGCCTGGCCTGCTGAGTTCCTCCATCTTGATGGCATTTTGGCAGCAACTGTCGAAAGCCTTTGAACAATTTTCGAAAGTCTTGGGTGGGTTAGAGAATTTAAGAACAATTATAAATATTATCTTTTAAAAAGGAAAAGAAATACCTTAAAACACCTCTAAGGCTTGAAGTTAATTAAAAAACCTATAAGATGAACTAAAATGAAAAGGTAACTACGTACATGCACACACTATGTTTTCATTCTGTTTTCTTTTGTGTTGCCTTGGATGTAATAGTGTATGGAATTATTCTATTTGGATGGCATGCAAACTAAAAACTTTTCACTGTATCTCTGTACATGTGACAGTAATAAACCAAACAGTCGAATAAACCATCCACTTTAACTTTACAATTAAGATCAGCTGGATATAAAATGCAACTGGCTTCTTTGCGAAAATACTTGTGCTCTTTCCTTGAATTCAGAATTAGAATTAGATTTATTATCATTGATATAAAATGTCAAATTTGAAATTTTGCAGCAGAGTACAATGCAAAGACATAAAATTACAATAAACTACAAAACAAAATAAATTGTGCTAAAATAAGGACGAGTCAGATAGTGTTTATGGATTACATGAAATCTGATGGCAGATGGGAAGAAGCTGTTGTACCTCCTCCCTGATGGTGGTAATGAAGAGGGTGTGATGAACCCTTTAGACTAGTGAGAGGCACTGGGTAGTGGCAGGTCTCTTCACAGCTGAATGTCATTTAAAGCAACACCCACAAAATGCTGGAGGAACTCAGCAGGTCAGACAGCATCTATGGAAATGAATAAACAGTCGATGTTTCGGGCTGAGACCCTCCTTCAGGATGTCATTTATTTGAATTTATTAGAGTTGTTTAATGACTACTTTTATCGTTAAGCTGTCACTGTGTTTTTCATGACACTTGTTATGTGAATATGGTTCCTTATGCTTCTCGTTCTTAAGTGATCAGTTTTTGATTTTGACCTGCCTGGATTTTCTGTTTTATGTTCTAGAACATAGAACAGAAAATAGTGCAGCACATTACAGCCCTTTGGCCCACAATGTTGTGCCGACCCTCAAACCCTGCCTCCCATATAACCCTCCACCTTAAATTCCTCTATATACCTGTCTAGTAGTCTCTTAAACTTCTCTTTAAGGTTATTCTGGACCAGCATTCATCACTGAGTTCTATATACAAGTTCTGAGTGAACCACTATTCTGCATGCTCAAGTCCTGAGCAAGTGCGCTCTTTGTATGATTATTCCTTGTATTTGTCTCCAAATAAATTTTCATTGTTAATTTCTGCTATCAATCCTGAATTTTCTCCGCACCTGGGTCCGCTCATCTGAAGGTCATTACAGCAGAACTCAGTGGACACAGTGGAGTTTGATCCATTACTTACAATGTTGGCCTACCAAGGAGAAGCAGGTGAATGGCTTGGACATTGACTCCAGGAAATACTTGCATCATTGCAGAAGAACTCTGAGACTGGTAAGCGCGATTCGCATACCTCAGGAATAGACTCTGGTTTTAAGCATTCACCTGCGTGCCCTGCCACGTGTTCCCAGAACTTCTGTGGAGAGCCAATTACCCTGCCAGCCCCAGAGCAGTACAATGGAGGCCCAGAGTCATGCCACGGGTTCTTAAATCAATGTTCCTTAGTCTTTGAATCACAACCCGCTAAGTTCCCCTCAGACTGGAGTAAGGTGGCCTGTATAATTTCTCCTCTCTCAGGCAGGGCCCTTTCATGGGCAAAGGCTTTATGGGAGAAAGACTCCTCTGTGTGTCCTGATATAAATTTATTTCTAAGAATGATGAGGAGGATATTCTTTCATCCTGCTGGGAACTCAGAGGCAACCAACAGACTCCTCCAGTGCATCTGGGAGCGCGATCCATAGCCAACTATTCTATTAATTTCCATGTGCTGGTGGCAGAAAGTGAGTGAAAGAATAAAGCTTTGATTGCTCTCTTTAAACAGGGATTAAATGACAAGCTTAAAGATGTTCTTGTGACCAGGGACCAGGTGGAAGATTTGGAGAAATTTATGGCCATGGCCATAAGAATTGACAAGGAATTGTTGAAAGAAGGAGGGAAAGATGTGGCGAGTTCTCTCAGAGGGTAAGTTCTCAGAACCACCCAACCCCTACCCCAGTTCCTCAATTCAATAACTAACACAGATCCCAGCAGTCATCCCTGGAGGAACCCATGTAGCATGGATGAACCTGGGTCTCCCCAGTGGAGTGAGAGGGACATATGATGTAGAGGTGTTGCTTATACAGTGGTAAGGCCGGCCATTTCCAAGTCATCTACCTTGAGTTGTTGGGAAACCTGCCAAGACCATCCACTGTGGAGAAACTATATTGATCTCAAGTTTCTCTTTTATTTCATCGAGTTCCGGAATGGTTTTACCATCCCTATTATCTTGGGGGAGACTTCAGAATTCTGTGAGAGACCTGGTAGCCTCCGGTTCAGCGGGCAACTTTGTGGATGTCGAACTGGCAGAGGATATCCAGATACACTTCAACCAGCCTATCTCTGCTATAGCCCTGGATAGTAGAACCCAGACAAATCTTTTATCTTTCTGTTGCTCTCAAGTTGATTATTGGAAGGGATGAGGATACAAATCATTTCCATCTTATGCATTCTCCTGACATTCCCGTAATCCTTGGTTATCTGTACTTACATCTTCATAATCCTTTGATTAACTGATTTTCTGGCACCATTCAGGGTTGGTTGAAGTACCTTCCTAAAGGTTCTAAGAGGCCTGCCCAAGTTTCCATGTTGCCTGCCACACTTTCTGAGCGACCTGCTGTGAACCAAATCGAGCCGTCAGTCGAGTTGCTTCCTGAATACTCAAGACCAGACTTGAACTCAGTGGAGTTGTCTAGAGTGCCTTCAGAGTTTTCCATTTGTTGGAAGTGCTCAGCAAGTGGAGAGCCACTATGCTTCCCCCACAAGGGACTATGATAGTGCCGTCAACTTACTGCCTGGTACGTGTCCTCCCCAGGGAAGGCTTTATGCCTTGTCCACTCCTGAGAGGCAAGGTATGGAGGATTACATTCAGGAGGCCTTGACATTTGGGTTTATCCAATCGCTTACTTCACCTACTTCTTCTTTGTATCCAAGAAGGACAGCGGACTGAGACCATGTAATGATTACAGAGGTTTATATAGAATTACATTAAGAACTGGTACCCACTTCCTCTAATGAACTCAGCATTTGAGTTATTACGAAGAACCACTGAACTAGACCTCCAGAATGCCTGCAACCTGATCTAGATCTGAGTGAGAGACGAATGGAGACAGCCTTTAGCATTTCCACCAGACATTTTGAATGCCTGCTGATGCAATTCGGTTTAGTTAATGCTTCAGCAGTCTTTTAGAACTTCATCAATGACACACCCCAGGAGACGTTTAACCACTTTGTCTTTGTTTACTTTGATGGTATTCTTATTTTTTTCAGTCACTTCAGGAACATGTCCACCAGGCACAGAGTGTTCTTCAATGCCTACTAGAGAACCAACCTTTTGTTTAACTTGAAAATAGTGAATTTCACTCCTCCGAAGTTTCTTTTCTGGGTTTTGTCACTTCCAATGGGAATTTACTGATGGACCCTGAGAAGACCCAAGCAATACGAAATTGGCCAGAACCTTTGTCAGTCAAACAACTCCACTACTTTTTACTTTTCAGTTTCTATCATCGCTTCATTCATAATTTCAGCGCTCCACTTACCAACCTCACTAAAAGATCGAATGGGCCTTTCCATTGGACTCCAGAGGCAGAAGCCACTTTTTGCGATCCCAAGGATGGATTTATCATGGCATATGTATTTGCTTTCCCTGATCTGGACCTACCTCTCGTAGTGGAGATTGATGCCTCAAACATCGCAGGTGGGGCTGTGCTATCTCAACAGACCATCTCAGATCAGAAGCTAAGCTCATGTGCCTTCCTCTCCAGGCATCTCTCTCCGAGATGAACTGGGAGTTGCTTGCCGTCCAAGTCGGCACTTGAAGAATGGAGGCTTTGTCTGCAGGAAGCCAAGCACCCTTTTTTAGTTTGGAACAATCATAAGATAAATAGGCTGCCAAAAGACAGAACTTTCAGCAGGCAGGCTGGTTATTGAAAAAGGATCTAGTGTTTTCTAGTGTTTTTTGATAGGTTCAATTTTATCATTACATGCTGATCTAATTCCAAGAATCAGAAACCAGACGCTCTTTGTAGGCAGTTTGAGGAAGTCCCAGAGAACATTCTCCCCAACTCAAGGCTGATGGCTGCCACTAGTTGGGGGATTGATTCCATGGTGCACAGGAACAGCAAGAGGCCAATCCTGGCAGTGGACCACCTGGTCGTATCTTCGTCCCTGATGTGGTCCTTACTAAGGTATTGAATTGGCGGCTTGCCTTCAACATGGTCAGTCACCCAGGAGTTCTACATACTCTGGAGTTTATAAAGAGGTGGTTCTGGTGGCCAGGCCTGACCAAAGGTGTCAAAGACTACATTTCAGCATGCAAAGTGTGTGCCTGGAACATAGAACCCAGAGCATTGCCCCTAGGGCTTTTACAGCCTCTACTTATTCCCACATCCCTGGTTACATATGTCAATGGATTTTATCACAGTTCTTCCTCTGTCCCAAGGGCATAGTGTCATTATACTGGTTCTCGAAGGCTTGTCACTTTGTTTGTTTCCCCAAACTACCCACGGCAGTGGAGAGAGCCAAGCAGATGATGCTAAATATATTCCGGATACATGATTTTCCCCAGGATATCATCTCAGACCATGGTCCGCAATTCACTTCCAAGTTCTGGGGGACCTTTTGTCTCCTCATCAGGACAACTGTTAGTTTATCCTTAGGATTGCACCTGCAAGCTAATGGGCAGACAAAAAGTGTGAAGCAGGATTTGGAGAGATCCCTAAGGTGTCTGGTCTTGGGGATTATGATTACATGGAGTGACCATCTTATTTGGACAGAATTTGTGCATAATAGCCTGTCCACTCTTCCATTCGATGTCTCCTTTTGAATGCCAGTTTGGCTACAGTCTACTGCTATTCCCAGAGCTGGAGTCTGAGTTGGGTGTCCCTGCTGCCGATAAATTGTTTAAGAGATGCAGGCAAATATGGTCTCAGGCAAGGTGGACTTTAATGACCAACTCCCAGTAGCAACAGCAACAAGCTAACTGTGGAAGGCAAGCAGGTCCAGAGGGTTTAGCTTTCCACCTGAGACCTGATGCAGGTGGAATCTTGGAAATTGGCTCCCAAATACATCAGCCCTTTTAAGGTTCTCCAAAAGATCAGTCCAGTGAAATATCACTTATTATTACCCAGAACCTTGCGTATCCATCCACCTTTCATGTCGTTCAATTTCAGTGACTCCCTGGTACCTGAGGAATGGAAAAGAAGACTAAGTGAGAAGATGTTGAAGCTCCAAGATGTCTTTTCTACTGATGAGTTTGATTTATCACTGGGTCCCTATGCATCACCCATAGTAGTGGTGAGGAAGGAGAATGGGAAGGTACAAATGTGTGTTTATTATCGAACACTGAGCAGACGTACAGTCCCAGGCCAATGTACTGTTCCACGGATTGAGAATGCTCTGGCTTGCCTGAGCGGAGCAAAATGGTTCAGTGTGTTGGATCAGATACAATGAATGAAGCTGTAAAGAGAAGACAGCATTCATATGTCCACTTGGATTCTTTCAGTTTGAAAGAATGCCTCAGGGTATATCAGGAGCTCTGGCTAATTTCCAATCTGTCATGGAGAAAACTGTTGGGGACATGAACTGGTACTGGTGTACTCGGATGATCTCATTGTATTCGGGTCAATAGTGGATCGGCATGAGATGAGACTACTGGAAGTGTTAGACTGCCTGAAAGCTGAAGGTTTAAAACAGTCACTGGATTAGTGCCAGTTCTGTAAGACATCCGTCAATTATGTTGGCCCACTAATGTGAATGCCCTATGTTCATTCCTTCAGTTCTATGCGTACTACCGGAGATTTGTGAAACTTTACTCCAGAGTAAGCCTCCAGCATATATCAGCCAGATGGGACGCACAGTGGAAATTCACATCAAAGAGCACAGGAAGTGTATCCATTTGGGTTACCTAAAGAAAATGGCGGTAGCAGAACACTGCATTTGCAATAGCCATAGGATTGACTTCGACCGCAAAAATCTATTGTGTCGTGCCAATAGCTTTTGGGACCACCTGGTAAAGGAAGTCATTGAAATAAAACTAGAGGAAAATAATTTTAATGAAGTTGAAGGTCTCACTCAAGAACTAAGTAAGAACTCAGTATGAACTGGAATTTGATTGCAAATGAAATGGGAGAAAATGGGAGAGCAGCAACCTGATTTGATGAGTTCTAAACAATCAGGAGAGGCAGAATACAGGGGTATAAACACCACCGGACTAGACATGCCCAGGCATCATCCCTGAAGATGACAAGAGATTGTCATTGAAACATTAGTTATAATCAATACCTGTACCCAGCTTGAAGCCTGAGAAGAGCTTATTGCTAGACATGCTTGGAACTCTGGAAGCCAACAAAATGAACAAGTTGAACCAGCATATTGGGCATTTGGTACACTGCTAAAACTGTACACAGAATGAAGCACCTGGCTACTCACCATACTATTTGATGTTTGGACGCGAAGTGGGAGTACCTGAGGTTCGTTGTTTTGGAACCAGCGGTGAAGACTTGCTGCAGAAGACATATCTCAAGTATGTGCCTGTCATGAGAAAAGAACTGCAAAAAGCTTATAAGCTAGCAGCAGTTTCTGTACCAAACAACACCAAGGAAACAAGAGGAGATACGATCAAAAGATTAGGTTCTCTCAACTGATGCCTGGAGACATAGTTTTAATAAGAAATTTGATGCTACAAGGGAAGCATAAGTTGGCTGACTGCTGGGTTTCTACACCGTATGTAGTGGAGAGCCAGATGCCAAATTTGCCATTTTTCTGGGTGAAGCTGAAGGATGGAAATGGCTCTGTCAAAATTCTCCAGCAAAATCACCATCTATCCCAAGGAAGGAATTAAGTGTTGACCCAGTGCCTGACATGGAACCTACATTGAGCAGAAAAACTCTGCTCGGAAGGAGAAGGTCAAAAAGGCAACAAACTGACAATAGTGTTATTTCAATGGAAAGACCTGCAGAGAAACCAACCACTGAATCCTGTACAGACCCAGAGGATGAGGAAACGGGAGCGAGGTATGCTTTACCTTATGCGAACTCCCCAAGAATTGATGGATAGATGTTTGGATCTCCCAGCCCTGACTCAGATTTAGCAGGGAGGTCTACCAGTGGACAGCCCCATGTGATAATAGACAGTAAGGAGAAACCAGGCTCCAATATAATTGGGGATGAAGTTGAGTTTAGACAGGTGGCAAAGGGACCTGAGTCGCTGAAAGGTACGAGACAGGAGGAGGCATCCCTCAGTAGGCAGGAATGGTCACAAGGAGTGGCTGAAGCTGAAGAAGCTGAAGGTGAGATAAAGAGGTCTCAGAGAGTCAGGAGACCCCCAGATAACACAGCATATGATGCTCCAAGGAAACAGAGTGTTGTGTTCATCTTGTAATAAGATATGTTACTTCCATTTAGAAATCCATTGGGGGTCTTGAAAACATGAAATTCACTTGAATACTGTGTTATTAATAATGGTTTAATAAATTCCATAGTCATGAGAACATGCCTATTTTTGGTGTGGGATGAACTTAATGCCCTGGTTAAGATTTCTACTGCTATGCTGTGAGGTATTTTTATTTTAGTAGTTTTCTGTAAGAGCAGTGTGCCCTGCTAGTATGAGTGTTTTGGCTTCGGCTAAAGATATGGAGCCATGTTGTCCAAATGAAAATGTGATGTCAGCCAGTCGGGGTTGTCTTGGTACATGTCATAACTTTTTACCCAGTGGAACGTCTGAGCGTGCTAGGTGGAAGCAGATTTCTGAAGGACAGTAGTCTGGTTTTGGTTTCTTTTTGGTAGGAGTTGTGAAACGGCACAAGGGAAGAATACCATTCGAAGGAGAGTCCGTGTTGTAAGAAGTGTTCTGTGCAGATGAATGGTTCAAAGGAGGAAGGGCCAATCCTAATACTGGAGAGCCAGTTTGTTTGAGCTGGTCTTCGAGGAAAATTCGGAATGTGGCGGGTGCTTTCACGCAGAACGTGGTTTCAGTGCATGAGTGAAGTGATACACTTGACTACCTCAGAAATGAGTGCCAACATTTATGAGCACACTTAGACTGGTTTAACATTAATAGACTCTTCTAATTTTATTTTCTTTTTCTGTAACTGTTTGCTAAATTTGAAAATTGGTAAATATATTTCTTTTGTAATTTTATGCTGGTGTATGGTCTGTTAATTTTCTGGCAAGCAATAACTTTGTACGGGGTAGTATTTACACAGCATTCACTACAATTCATGTTCCTCCCTAGAACATCCCACTTTTCCTGTTTGGTTGAACTCCAAATAATACCGCCCCTCGACGTATATCGCTTATGCAACCCTCTCACTGGGACTCGTTTACAAAATAGGCTCGTTAGCTAACTCTAACAGCCATGTTAGAGTTCTCAGCAGTGAGAAGGCCACATTTCATAAGCAATATATGTCTAGGATCACTATGATTTGGAGTTCAACTAAACAGGAAAGTTAAGATGTGATTAAGAAACACTGATTGTGGTGAATGTTGTGTAAATATTGCCCATACACAATTATCAGTCACCAAGAAATGACAGATTGTACCCCAGCATAAAATTATCAAGAGAGTATATTTACCTATTCTTCAACTTTATCAAACAGTTAACAGGAAAAGAAAAATAAATAAATAATAGGGCCCATTACAGTTAAACCAGTCTAATGTACATATAAATGTTGGAGCTCATTTCTGGAGTAGTTGAGTGTATCACTTTACTCACACGCTGAACCCGTGTTTTGCATGAAAGACACAGTCATAGTTCAAACCCCCCTTGAAAACCATCTTGAACGAACTGGCTAACTCAGGAGTATTGGCAATTTCCTCCTTTAGCCATGCATCTGCACAAAGCATTTCTTACATTGGGGTCTCTCCTTCAAACAGCATTCACCGGACATTTTCCTTGTTCCCCGCTCCACAGCTCCCACCAAAAGACCCCAAACCAGACCGCTGTCCTTCAGAAATCTGATCCCGCCCAGCCCTCTTGAATATCCACTGGACAGAAAGTTACACCACGTACCAAGACAACCCCAATTGGCTGACACAACATTCCTAAGTTGGACAACATGACTCCTTATCTTTAGCTGAAGCCAAAGCACTCTTACCAGCAAGACACGCAGCTTTTAGCAGTAGAAATCTTAACTAGAGCATTACACTTATGAAAGGTGGCCTTGTCACCGCTGAGTCACGTGGCTGCGGGCAGAGTTAGCGAACAAGAAAAGTTTGTATATGAGCCCGGTGAGAGGGTTGCACTTGTACTATGCTCTGAAAAAAATCTTCATCATTAATTTCTACTATCGAGTGCTGAGTTTGCTCCAGTCCTAGCTCCACTTGTCTAAAGAGTTACAGAGGGCATACCTTAGATGGTGAGGGTCCTTAATGATCAATGGCACTTTCTTGAGGCACTGCCTCTAGAACACATTATTGATAGTGGTGAGGGTAGTGCTCATGATGGATTTAGCTGAGTCTATAACCTTTTGCTGCCTTTTGCAATTCTGTACATTGGAGGCTTTATAACAGGTTCCAGTGATGTAACCAGTCAGTAAGTTCACTACCATACACCTATAGAAATTCGTAAGTCTTTGGTGACATACAATGTAGAGCCACTGGCATATATATTCATCATGATTGCATCACTCTGTTGGGCTCAGAATAGATCCTCTGAGATGTTGACCTCCAGGAATTGAAGCTCCTCACTCTTTCCTCCATTGACCCCTCAATGAGGAACGATGTGCATTCTCCTGACTTCTCCTTTCTGAAGTGTACAACCATTTCCTTGGTTGTGCTGATGTTGAGTGCAAGGTTGGTGCTGTGGCGCCACTCTGCCAGCTGACCTACCTCACACCTGTGAGCCTCCTCATTGCCTTCTGAGATTCCACCAATAGTTGTGTCATCAGCAAATTTACAGATGGCACTTGGGTGTGCCTGGCCACACAGCACTAAGTGTTGAGAGCAGAGCAATGGGCTAAGCACACACTCCTGGGGTGCACCTGTGTTGATAGTGAGGAACAGATGTTATTATGATCCATGCTAACTGTGGACTCCCAAAGAGGAAATTAGGAAGGAGCTGAGTTGTACATTATAGTTAGCTACTGATTCTGAACAGAAACATCATTGGATTACTGGGCCCTTACCCATTTTCCCTTCTCCATGCCATCAGTTACACTGGACACTGGATGTGAGCAATGGAGAGAAACACACACAAGATGCTGGAGGAACTCAGCAGGTCAGGACCTCAGCAGATAATGAAAGGAATTGAACAGGTGATGTTATGGGTTTAGACCCTTCACCAGGGCTACCCTCTGGCATCTGACCTTATTCTACCTGAAAGCCAGAATAAAAAGGTAGGACAGGGTGAGGAGCATCCGCTGGCAGGTAATAGGTAAGTCCAGGTGAAGGGGGAAGGTAGCTGTTTAAAGGAATGATGTAAGAAGGTAGGAGGTGATAGGTGGAAGAGGTAAAGATTTCCCTTGCAATGTAACTGTTTTTTACCCTTCAGTCACATTCACAATTAAATCACATATTTGGTCACAATCTCACTTTTGCCTGTGGGATCTTGTTTTGCATTGGTGGCTCTATTTCATTGGTTTACAGCCTGGACCATGGGCTGGAGTTTAGAGAAGTAATGTTGGGAGTGTGTTATATCTGTAAATGGATCTTTAATAAAGCTAATACTTTACAATCCCTTTTCTGGATGCAAAACCAATTGATGTTGATGGTTTTAATGAGCTTGGCATGATGCAGTTTCAAGAATATTGTAGGAAAGAACACTCAATGAGTACAATATGAAGGAATTTGGATTTGGAAGTCAGAGGATGAAATCACAAGGAACAATGCCTGGGTCTCCTTTCAATGACACCTCTCTTGATTTGCTGTTGGCAACTATGAAATTTAGAGGAAGATTATTCCTCGATGAGAGGAAGTTGATGGATGGGACACCAAAAATTCTTGGTGGAACTTGTGGTAGTAGTCTTTGCTGACACAACAATTGTCCAGTGTGATGCTGAGGAATTCCACCTGGATTGGGCCTAGTTGGGGGCTAAATGTGATGGATTCAGAGTCAAATCCGTCAATAAAACCTGTTTCTGTGCTTCATGATAAATGTGGAAGCCCAGGAACTGTAGCAGTTTGAGTGACTACAGGGGTTCAAATTCAAGTTTCAAAACACAGAACCAACAGTCATACACAGCACAAGACACATATAAGATAGCAAGCACAGAAGATATTGGTAAAATTTAGCCACATAAAAAACACAAATAGTCTAAGGCCCTGAGTCCTGCAATGTTGCAGCAGTCAACAGTCAAATGCAACATAGCTTATCTTCTGCAGAGCAAACACTAGGGGGGCTAGATTAACTCCAGCTTGGATGGCATGCCACACCATCACATTGGTAAAAACCAGAATAAAATTGCTCAGCTGTTAGCAAATTGGCATTACATCATCAATTTGCATTTCAAAGGTCACCAGGATGGTAAATGTGAGAAATCGAGAAATTCGTTGGTACTGAAGATACATATTGGGGTGAGCATTTGGTCCCATAATGACAGACAAAGAAGCTCGTTAAACTCAACAACTGTTTTATTATGATAAACACAAAACAGACAAACTAAAAACAAAACACCATGACCCAGAGCAGGGGTGTCAAACTCATTTTAGGTCACGGGCCGGATTGAGCAAAATGCAGCTTCATGCGGGCCGGATCAGTCGGACGCATGTGAACGCAGCTTTCGTTACCTCCATTTTTTCAGCCTGCTCTCATGTGTCTCAGTCTCTGCTATAACTACAAAGTGTTTCACTTTACAAATTCCGTTTCTTATGAAGAAGACTGCCGAGCAAGACTGCCGAATAAACACTAAAAACCCTGAAAACCTGGTACCTGAATAAACTCAGCATTAGCCATATCATACGCCATAGGCGCTTCGATTACTGGGGCCAGCTTTAATAGTAATTAGATATTATCTCGCGGGCCAAAGATAATTCCACCGCGGGCCGGATTTGGCCCGCGGGCCTTGAGTTTGACATATATGACCCAGAGAGTGAACCCAACCAGTCTCATACAGACAAGGGAGGAGGCCATCACGTGCTGTGGTTACAGTTAGGGTGAAACACAAATACACAAAAAGAATAACTGTATAAACCAAGCTAAAATATAACAATAAATGAACTGGAACTTCCCATCATAATCCCACAAAAGCATCTTAACACAAGAACAATAAACAGTCCTGGTCATTAGAAATGCAGGGGCGGGCTGTCGGCCACATCTTCCCCCCTCTCCAGAGTGTTACAACAGTTTTCTGAGGCTGGGCTTTGCTGCATTGTTAAAACAGAGTAATATGAACTGTGGACTGCATTTGAAAAATGGATTTCCTGATCTTGGGCTATAAAATATTGGGAGAATTTTCCCAATATTGGCATCCCTCTCTTTGCTACGTGAAATTAAGTAGGAAAGAGAAATCGAGTGGAGACTCCAGTCTAATCTTAATCATGGTAAGATCATTTACATGCAGGTGTTCTGAAACACAATACAAATTTTGTCTCATGAGGGAAAAAAATCTGCTAATATTTTATCCTGGCAGAATATTCTCAGAATAGAGTTGTGAATAAGTAGTGAAATGTAATATTTAGGTGCAGGATACCATGGTAGCGCAGTGGTTAGTGCAACATTTTATGGTACAGGTGACCCAGATTCAATTCTCGCCACTGCCTGTGAGAAGTTTGTACATTATCCCTGTGATCGCACGTGTTTTCTCCAGGTGCTCCAGTTTCCTCCCACAGTCCAAAGACATACCCGTTAGTAGGTTAATTGACCATTGTAAGTTGTCCCATGAACAGGCTCAGATTAAATCGGATGATTGCTGGGGAGTGTGGATCGAAGGGCTGGAAGAACCTATTCCACGCTGTAAATAAAAAGATCATTTGATCAAACAGCTTCCATGTTTTAATGCCAATGTAAATAACACTTTAATATTTTAAATTCTAAGCTTAAGATGTGGTTCTCAAAAACAAATAATTTGAAACTGTTATTCTGATTTTATTGCCATAGAGAGAATTTATAGAATTGAATGGAATAGATTAAAGGTCACATGAGCATTTCAATGGTTCTTAGAAGAAGCAATCTTGAGTGTTGTTTCTAGTATAGTCTTGCAGGAATCAAAATAGTAGTTTCCTTAATATCGTGATATTGTGAGTTGAAAGAGATAATTTGCATGATTGTGTGTCCACATAGTGAAGGGTGGGAGCGGGGAACTGAGGTATGTGGTTATACCATTCAATATTATGAGCCAGAAGAGATGGGTGTAAGGGGAATGTGGGAGATGAGAGGATAAATTTTGTATGGTAATACTGTCAACAATATATCACTGCTGGCCATCATTTGTCACTTCATTGCTTGTGTACCTGATGCCTGTTATTTTGCTGCTTGACCTCCATTTGTATACAGCGGAGAGGGAATCATGTTATGTACATGAATGTGGGTAATGATCCTTTCATGGCTGCATGTTAGCACTGTGTGCAAGCAATGGGATGTGGCTGTGAGTAATTTTAAGTGTGGTGTGCCAGCAAGTGTACAGACAAATGAATGGTAAATCTGAGTCCTGATTGTTTAAGATTGTTAAGCCTTTAAATGAAGGGACTGTGTTTTGTTGAAGTAAGTCTAAGGCTAATGGTGTAATTGGTGGGATGTGGCATTTGAAGATGTATTCATTGACCTTGACTGCTCATGTGAGGTCATTGAATTTCTATCGGCAATGCATCAAGCCCACTAGACCATGTTCCTGCAGTAACAGCACGTCTTCAATAACGTGTGCAAAGCAGATTTAGTAAAGTGTGCAGCACATACCTTCTATAGAGAACTATGAGTCTTTTGACAGTCATTATCATATTCACAGTGACCTCCACCACCTGTTACATCGGAATGCCATTCCCTTTAATAGTTGCAATTCAGCTATATGAAGCACATGGTATGTTGAACTGGAAGTGACGTTTTACAAAACTTTGCCCACACAAAGTCACTAAGCCACCAACAATGGTAGAGTTGAGGGCTTACTGAAACCATGGCAGCAAGTAGGCCGCACCAGTTTGCAAGTCATCGGTTAGTCACCATGCATTTAAACCATACATGTTTTAGGATCTATGCAATATAGCCCATCTCAAATCAAAGTATTAAAATAAAATTCATTGTAAAAGTAAGACATTGACATTTGTTTCAAAGTGTTACCATATCCTGAAAATACATAATTGTGTAAAATTAAAGTTTTTGTGTCCATTAGCTTCACTTCATTTTCTTTTACATTTCATAATATACACCACAGGACATAGGAGTAGAATTAGGCCATTCAGCCCATTAAGTATGCTCCACCATTCCATCATGGCTGATTTATTATCCCTCTCATCCCCATTCTCCTGCATTCTCCCTGTAACCTTTGACACCATGACTAACAAAGACCTATCAAACTGCCTGTTAAATATAATCAATGATATACTCCACAGTCGTTCATGGCAATGAATTCCACAGATCCACTATCCTCTGGCTGAAGAAATTCCTTCTCATCTCTGTACTAAATAGACATCCTTCTATTCTGACGTTGTGTCCTCTGGTCCTAGTCTCCCTCACTATAAGAAGCATCCTCTCTACATCCCACTCTGTCTAGGCCTTCCAATGTTTGTTAGGTTTCAATTAAATTCCCCTCATTGTTTTGAACCCTAGCAAGTACAAGCCCAGAGCCATCAAATGCTCCTCGTACGCTAACCCTTTAATTCCTGGAATCATTTTTGTAACTGCCTCTGGACCCTCTCCAAAGCCAGCACATCTTTTCTTAGATAAGGGGCGCAAAACTGCTCACAATACTCCAAGTGCAGTTTGAGCAATTCTTTATAAAGCTACAGCATCAAATCCTTGCTCTTATATTCAAGTTCTGTCAAACTGAACGCCAACATTGCATTTGGCTTCCATACTACAGATTCAACCTACAAGTTAACCTTTAAGGAATCCTGCACAAGGAATCCCAAATCCCTTTGCACTTCAGTTTTTTAAAAAATTTTTATCCCTGTTTAGAAAATAATTTACATCTTTACACCTTCTACTAAAATGCAAGACCATATACTTCCCTACACTATTTCCATCTGCCACTTCTTTTCCCATTCTCCCAGTCTGTCTAAGTTGTTCTGCAGACTCCTTGCTTCACCAAAACTACCTGCCCATCCACCTTTATTTCTATAATCTGCAAACTTGGCCACAAAGTCATCAATTCTATCATCCAAATTGGTGACATATAACATAAAAAGAAGTTCTCCCAACATGCACTCCTGCAGAATACCACTTCTCACCAACAGCCAACCAGAAAAGGCCTCCTTTAATCCACTCTTTGCCTCCTTCTATCCATTCTAGTATCTTTCCAGTAGTACTATGGGCTCTTATCTTGGTTAACAACCTCATGATATGAAAATGCAAGTAAACAACAACCACTGAATCTCCTTTGTCTATCCTGCTTGTTATTTCCTCAATGAATTCCAACAGATTTGTTAGGCAAGATTTCCCCTTAAGGAAACCATGCTGACTTTGGCCTACTTTATCATGGGCCTCAACGAATCCTGAAAAATAGACTCCAACTTCTTCCCAACTATTGAAGTCAGGCTAACTGGCTTATAATTTCCTTTCTTCTGCCTCCGTCCCTTCTTAAAGAGTGAAATGACATTTGCAGTTTTCAGATCCTCTAGAACCATTCCAGAATCATGTCATTTTTGAGAGATCATTACTATTGCCTCCACAATTGCTTCAGCTACATCTATCAGAACACTGGTGTGTAGTCCACCTACCTTCAGACCTTTCAGCTTCCCAAACACCTACTCCTTAGTAATAGCAACTACACTGACTTCTGCCCCATGACACTCTCAAATTTCTGACACACTACTAGAGAATTCTACAGTGAAGATTGACACAACATATTTATCCGCCATTTTCTTGTCCCCAGTGGTCCAATGTCAACTCTTGCCTATCTTTTACTTTTTATATATCTGAAAAATATTTTTGGTGTTCTCTGTTATATTATAAGCTAACTTAGTTCATATTCCATCTTTTCAGTCCTTATGCACTCTTAGTTGCCTTCTGTTGGTTTTTCAAAGCTTCCCAATCCTTTACCTTCCCACTAATGTTTGGTATATTATATGCCCTCTCTTTTGTTTTTATGCTGCCTTTGACTTCCTTTGTAAGCCACGGTTGCCTCTTACTCCCCTTAGAATGCTTCATCTTTGGGGTATACCTATCCTGTGCCTTCTGAATTACCCCCCAAAACTCAAGCCATTGCTGTTCTGCCATCATCCTTTCCAATCAACTTTGGCCAGCTCCTCTCTAATACCTCTGTAATTCTCTCACTTCACTGAAATACTGATATATCTGACTTTATTTTCTCCCGCTTAAACTGCAGAATAATTCTCCCATATTACCTCCTCTTGAATAGTTTACCATAAGCTCCCTAATCAAATCTGATTCAATACATAACACCCAATCCAGAATCCCCCAGTGGCCCCATCCACAAGCTGCTCTAAAAAGCCATCTCACAGGCATTCTATAAATTCTGTCTCTTGCAATCCAGCACCAACCTGATTTTCCCAATCTACATGCATATTGAAACCACCCCCCCCCCCATAACTATTGTAACATTGCCCTTATTACATGCCTTTTCTATTTCCTGTTAAAATTCATATTTCACATCTTGGCTACTGTTCGGGGGCTATAAGGAATTTCCATCAGGGCCTTTTTATTCTTGCAGTTTCTTAACTCTACGCACAAGGATTCTTCATATTTCGATCTCGTATCGTCTCTTTATAAGGATTTGATTTCATTTTTTACCAACAGTGCCTCCGTACCCTGTCTGCCCACCTGCCTGCCCTTTCAAAACAATGTGTATCCTTGGATGTTAAGCTCCAAACTATGATCTTCTTTCAGTCACAACTCAGTGATGCCCAGAGCATCATACACACTAACCTCTAAACACGCTATAAGATCTTCTACCTTATTCCATATACTGTATGCATGCAGATATAAAAACCTTCAGTCCTGTATTCATCACTCTTTTCAATTTTGCCCTCATATTACACTTCAGCTGACTGCAGTGTTGCTCTATCATCTGCCTGTCCTTCCTCACCGTCTCACCACAACTTCCATTGGCATGTGTACCAACTGCCCCATCTTCAGTCCTATCACTCCAGTTCCCATCCCCCTGCCCACTTAGTTTAACCCTTAAATCAATGTAATAAACTAATTTATTGCATTGATTTGCATTTTTACAGAGTAAATTAAACTTAAACGCTACTATAATGAGATGTTCCTCAATGCCAACAGGGATTTTTTGACTAAATTTCATTCAGAAAATTATTTTAAACCAATTGTATTCCCTGTTGAAATGAATGAAGAGTTTTTGAGAGTGAAAATGCTTGGGCACAAGTTTACCACCCATGTGATTCTGGGAGGTTAATGCAGTTATAGTTATTTCACAGTCCATTAAGGAGCTTACTGTGACCCCCTGACCTCTGAGGCAACAACACTGAATCCATTATCATCACAATGGAATTGGTTTGGGTTCAGGTGACATGACAATGGCTCAGGAAATCCCAAGTTAGCAGTTAGAAAACGATGCAGTTTCTGCTTGGTCTCAGCTATTAATACGAACCATAATTTGTAACATTAACATTGATAAAGGTACAGAAAAGGACACTGGGAGCATGATATGTTCATATAAAATTGAAATGTGTGAAATGGGCAGAAAGTGCTGAGGTGGTTAAAGACTTTCATTAGATTATAGATGGTTAAATGCTATATTGTCAAAAAGCACATTGCTCAATATAATACGTGACACATTGCACTGTCAGAGACAAAATTGGTCAGTGGGAAAGAGACAGAAAAAAGATAAGATGAATCAAGAGAATATGTATGTGCTTGTGAACAGAAAGGTAGAATAAAATATGTGTAACTTAGAAAAAGTTCAAAGAGAATAAAAAATCCTTTATTTCTTTCAAAATATTCAGAAACAAATTGCAAGATATTCATTTGCAAATATAAAGATAATTCTTGTTTTAATATTTCAGTGTTTTGTCAGATAAAACCAGAAGCTTTAATAAAATCCAGTGAATTCAAAAATAATAAATTGAATTAAGCCCACGGAGTATCAAAGCAACGTTACACATTCAATGGAATTAGGTGCTAAAGCACTGAAGCCATTCATATTCAAAATGTTTGATCTGCAACTTTCCCAGCCGTTTCTTTCCACCTCCATTAATTCATTACCTGCCAATGCAGATTTTGGGAATAACACTAGTGAGTTTGAATTGCTCACACAAATCTGAGATAGTGAGGAGTCTGTAAATCAAACTGTAGAAACCATTCCTAACTCAGTCACAATGCAGTTACATTATTTATATTATTTTCCTAGGACTGCATCAAGCAAGTTTTAAGCAAAAAATAAAATTAAAGTGTAAACATTTAACAAGGCATGAAAATTCTGTTTTGCATGTACAGGACATTTGATTAAAATTATTATCATTGGAAATTTTTGAGATACATTAAATTAAATGTTTTTGATACCAGCACTATCATTTTGATTAACTATCAGGGCACTGGAATGTAGCAAAAGAGTTTGGAAACCCTCATATAATTCCTTTAGGCAAAATGGGAAAGCTTTACACATATCAGATAACTATACCCTCCTCACTCCAGTTTCTACAATGAAAAAAGAGAGAGAGCTTAGGAAGACAGCATTGCTATGGTGAAATTGATATTCCTCCTCGGTTGATTCCCAGGCAATATGTTACCTTTCTCTGGGATGATCAATGTGATTTATGTGATCTGTGAAGTACAGGAGGGAGTCCCACTTTAATCACAACCGTCTCAGCAGATTGGCAAACGGCAGGCTAACAAGTCCTAGTCCTCTGTCCACACGTCCTCTTGTGATAAACAAAACACTAGCAGGGGTGTCTTAGGAAAACTCTAAATCTGAGGTCAAGAGTGGCAGCGACAGAACTATTAGTTACCAGCTTTGCATTTTAGCCAATAAACTTACATAGTTGAAAATGTCCGAAAGTCATATCTTTATTGTTGGCATAAAATATTAAATTATTAAAATGTTTTACCTATTTCTATTTTTGACCTGTATTTTGTTGTTTGCTTTGTATTTATTTAAAATTACTTTCATTTTATTTTATGAGATTCCATTTGTACAAGCTCAGTTCTCGACAAAGTCACACAAACCATCATAAAACACTTAAGTATATTTTAAAAATCTAGTCCCCGTGCTAAATTAGTCAGAAAACAATTTAACAGCTTGTTTCTGTAAATAAATTCCCATAAGTAATTTTTAATGTAACATTATTTAAGCGTAGGCTTTAATTATTTAAATCTTTTCTGAGGTAACTACATTTTGTTAAATCAAATCTTTCCATGTATCACTTTTAACATAATTTATTATTGATATTCTTCTGGAGGAGAAGCTTTTGATTTACAAACAGCACTGGATAAATATTTTAAATGCTACAGAACTTGTCTTTGAACCTTGTTCATAATCTAGCAACTCCTTAAGTAGTTTCAGTGAAAGCTATTTTTCTCACTAATGACTTGCCCTTTTAAAATAGCTCTACTGCCCTAAGATCCATTTATCTAATTAACTTTCATCTTTCACAAAATCATTTTTTTTTGCTGTCTTTGCTCTTTGATTTCATACAGTGATCTGTAGTTTTTGTGCTTCACTGATAAGGTCGGAACAGCAGAAGCTAAGCAAGCTCTGTTTACCGAACGACTATTTGTCCTTCAGACATAGTTCATATTGACTGCTTCAGAATCTCTTTGTATTAGTCATTATTTTAAAATTGTTTCACAAACTGTATGGGAATTGAGAAGCAGACAGCTTTTCAATTTCTCTTGCATTTCCATTGATTATCAATAAGCTCCTGTAGAATTAGTAATATTGCTCTATTCTTTTCTTCTATATCTAGTTGACACACAGTATTTTTAATTTAAATATTGTTGTAGGTTTTGTCTCCTTGATATTAACATAACAAACAGGCCAATCAATTCTTCCATTTTTCTCTGTGAATGGTGACTTTGGGAGATACCATGAAATCTGTCTGACACAGAACAAATCGAGTATTCCCAAATACAAATATAACGTTAGTTTCTCAAGGACTAAAGTAGTCTTCGCACTATGAATATTACTATGAAGTGTGACATAATTAATTAACCTTTAGAACACATCTACTTCGGAAGAATATTTAGTTAACGCACAACATATGAAAATAAATATAACAATGACAACTTTTTCCAATGTTGTGAATCACATTTAAGCACTTACAAAATTAATAAAATGAATTTATTATGCTGTTCAATGGCTCAAGCTTGATGAAGACAATTCTGAAGAGACTGAAAAAATAATATTCTTTCCTATTGATATGAATCTGTATTCTTAAGATTCTAATTTACTCTCTCACTTCTATCATTGTAGAAATCTACCTTCTGAATACCTGTGTTCATTTTTGGCTTTGAATTAAAACCTGTCCTAAACAAAAAAGCCAAACATTTACTTGGGAAAGATAGTTTTGATTTTTAGATGATAGGGTGAACTATTCTGTCTACATTTCCTAATATGCTTCCCAATTTTTAAACAATATAGATTTACAACTTTGTAAACAGATGGCTTAAGGCAAGAACAACAAAATAAAACCCCAAAAAAAACCAAACCAAACTAGCACAAATAGAGTGATAATGGATTGTCTTGTAGATTTTTATCTTTTTCCTAGTGTAAAGAACACTATTTGCAGACTAGTTTGTACTCTGAACGGCAATTCATTTTGTTTGGGGAAGCTGACAGTATCCACATGAACCTGAAATCACGAGATTGATTAGTACCTCCAACTTAGATGTTTCTTTACAGAATAGTGAAGTTTCTTCCCTAATGATGTTACATTTGTCCTCAGAATGATGTAGAGTGTGCTGTAGAGGATGCTTTACCCAGATCACTCTTTATTTGGCAAGCTCTCCCAGTTCAGAAGAACTCTCCTCAGCACCATTAATATTATATATAGATACCCTTGTCACAAATTTACATTTGGTGATCCAAAATCAGGATGTGGAGGGTGGTGCTGATTTATAGAGTGAAATGCTGAAGAATTAGAAAAAAGGAGCAGTTGGGTTCACTTTAATGTTCTGGTGCCAGATGATTGTTAGCCATAAAAATGTTTTGTGATAAAACACATTGAAAATTGAGGGAGTACAGAAATGATTTGACTCAAGTGGCATTTAACCCTTTGATGCCTGTATTTAAATTTAAAAAAACCAAATAGGGATTTAAATGTTCTTCGCTCTATTTCTGTTTATTATGAAGAATCAGGTTTGCATGTTTGAACACCAGCAAGATGTGGTACAACTGCTTTTGAAAGTTTAAAATCAATTTTCATACCTATCTGAAGTTGAGAAATTCTTAAAGATACTCTAAATGCATCTTTGAATTTCTTCACCTTTTGCCTCCCTATCGAGACTTGTTTCAGATTGTCTTTTGAAATACAGCAAAGGCAGCATTCAAGGTGATTAAATGTGTACCTTTCTAGAATGCATATTGCACGCAGTACACCCTAAATGTAATTGCACACGATCTTATTTAACAAAAAAACCCTAAGAACCTTCAATTTCTTTGGCTTTATGCAATTGGACTGAGGAGGTTTTTGCTGATAAATATGATGAAAGATTCCAAAATAAAAGAGCAGCATGGAGATTCTTTCTAATGCCTGTTGCCAATGTAATTGCTACTCATAAAACTACATTTAATAGCATGGTAAATGTCAATTAATGAGCATCGTGTTAATGGGAACTTCAATTGAAAGGTTTATTCCACATAAATACTTACCACTTATTCGATGCTACAACTGAATAAGGAATGCAATAGCTCTATGTGGGGGCAGTGTTGTCCTTAAAAGGCTTCAACAATATAATAGAAGTGATTTTGAAAATACTGTGTGAGTGCTAATTTATACTGATGATTTTTTTGCTTGTCTCTATCAAATCTAGAAAAATAGATATCTTAAACTAACATTATTATTCTAGACAATCATTATTAGATTCCTTTTAGATAATCTCATTAGTAGCTTAATTTTTACTTAATTATAAATTATGAAATTATACTAGTTGCAAGGACATAGTGAACTCAATACAATCAACAGAGATGCCCAGCATACATCACTATTTACACTATGTGAAAGTAACACTGTTATTGCCATCAGTTTTCACCACAGGTTTGTTCCCCAGCCACCAATTTCTTTGTTCTCCCTGGCAACTGACAATGCCAGGACCAAATTATTTGCAATTTTTGATGTTGTATTTGATCTTGGGTCAATTTTCCAAACACATGTCAGCACCATTATTATGACTACGTCCATAAGATAGCCTTCTTGGCCTCATCACATCTACAGCAGAAGTCCACTTTTCTCCAATGTTCACTATTCCAAGTACCTCTGTCCACTCTCTCACATTCAGTTCCCTGTAAATGTGAGATAATCCAAAATGCTACTAACTGTGTCCTAATCTATCATCAACCTCTCTTCACCCACTACCTTTGAACTCAGAAACCCATGTTGCCACCTGATTTGGCAAAACATCAACTTAAATTTTCCATCTTGCTTTCATGTCCAGTTATGGCCCTTCTGATTTCATCAAGCCATATTACCCTCCAGTAAACCTGAACTTCTCCATTTTTGGCTTTCTAAATATCCCCTGGTAACATTTTCTAGCACCTGCTATTTGCTATTGGCCACTTTAGTTTTCAGTGTGTAGTTTAGTCAGTGGCAAGGCAGATATACATGGATTTGAAATAATCATCAGAATTTTTAAATTTCTTTTGCTTCGCTTTGATTCTATTAAGCTTCCTTCTAAGTAACCACTGCCAGGCTCTTACTTTAACCTGTTTGGTAAAAAGGTCTTATTACATGGTAGTGTAGTAAATTCTCCGGTTAAACGCGGTGAGTTTAGGGGAGCAGAAAACATATGAGCAGATCCAGACTCCAGCTGTAGGCTTACCATGCTCTTGAGACCTAGTGTTCTGGACCACAACCGTAAACCCAGCAGCGTGCCTAGCCCACAGTCTGGACCTTGGCTCTGGTTGCTCACAGCACTTGTGCTTTGGACTTCAGATCAAATCTGGACTGCCAGGATATCTGAACAGTCAGCTGCCAAATCATTGGAGTTCTTCTGCTGCATTGCATTGCCACCCTGAGTCAGTCTGATTCAAAAAATAATGGCAAAATATACTTAAAACAAATGACAGAGCATGTCAGCAGTGGTACACACACTCTTAAAGCAAGGTACTGTATTTTCTAATTGTTATTATTTAGCCAACACAGAAGTTTGGGTTCAGTTACTTGTGACTTGAAGCAAGAAAGGACAACAGAAGATTCTGTGGTTTTGAGCTGCCAAGGCAGCGAGAGTGAAAGACATGGAATGGCATCATCAAAATTAAATTCAACAGCTCTGTATTTCATGGTTCCTACAATGAATAAGTAGTACAACAGGAATTGACCCTTCAGCCCACAATGTCTAGCTGACCACCATGTCGAGTTAAATTAAATTTCTTCAGCTATTCTGAGCCCTCTGTTGGTCATTGTCAACCATGGATGTTGTGTCCTAGGTGTCTAACTAATCACTTTCGGAATTGAACTCAAAGCAGGACTGCCTAAGAACTCCAGCTCGGATTTTAACTTCCTGGTTCCTGAAGTCTTCCCTATGGTATAGCCACAAAGCAGTGGAGGTTTGCGATCGTAGTTTTCCTTCTGCCTATACATGATCCACATCCCTCCATTTCCTACATATTTACGTGTCTATCTAACCACCTCTTAGATGCCACTATAGCATTCAGTCACTGTCTGATTAGTACTTATTCAGTGACAATCAGGAACAAGGAAGAAGTGAGTGGAATATTTGTAATTTAGGATGAAGAAGAGAGGAATTCAGAAAGATCAATGAAAACAAGAGATGGTTAAGTGTTCTTTCTCCATTATAATCAGGGAAAAATTTCCACAATCAATTGGTTGACATTTGATCACTGTGTAAAAATTAGATGTTTTGCTTCTGGGCTCATTTTTAATTTCCAACTTGCAGCATAAATATCAAAAGTGGGTTAAACGCCTTGTCTAACAAATCCAGTAGGAACAGCCGATGGCAGCTGGTCACAAAACACGGGCTATTTTGGAAATGCAGCACACTTTGTAACAACATTTTAACTCAAAACCTGACTCGGAAATATTTCATTTATATGTGGAAGATATCTGAGGTCCAGCAATACAGCAGTTTATTATTCTGTGGAGTTACAGCTTACCAATCACAGAAGAGATTTGTTTATTTCCATGTTACTCTCTTAGTACTTTAGTGGGTTAGACAGTTAGGTATTTGATATTGACAGTTGTCAACATTGATATAAACTGTGAATTGATATATTTGACACTTGCTCTTTTCCATGTGACTCTGTAGATTCAAATGGAAGGAACCTAATACTACTATTCATGAAATGATTACAATTAAAGAGTCCTAAGAGCTGTCAAGAAGGACAAACATGCTGAGTCTGGAAGCCAAAGGGTCCCAGTCACAGAGCTCAGCTCTACCCAAATTTCTAAGCAATCACCATTTCTGTTTAACTGTAATGATTTTTTTTTTGGAAGTCAGATTTCTTAAGCACCATTAAACAAGACCAGGAATTGGAAATGAGACAATTTTATAGCCCATTCAGCTGAACTTTGTCTTGAGGTCCTCTGATTAAATAGTGTATCGCTTAAAAGCGGTGAAATCCTCTGAAGAGTCCTCAGTCTGTGATGTGACTAGTAGATCTCATTGATTTATTGACCATGTTCTTCCTATTTTAACACTGTTATTGTTTCTCTTCAGTATTGGACCAACTGGCAATGAAGAGTTAAATGCAAAGCAAGTGAATCTGGAGACAGAAATATCACAACAAGAAATGTACACTTGAAGACCTCCTCCAAGGAGACCACCTGTCTATGGCGTCCAACTCACATCAATCTCAACAGCAAACTAATGCCTCACAGTTGAAGCTGCATGATGAGACTGTGTACGAAAGACCAACTGCGGCAGGTCCCAAAGGCGGTTGTTAGACACAGATTTTAAGAGTACTGCACCTATTGCTAGGTGTGTTGTCTGTTGATGAATAGGTTGTCTGTGACTTCCAGATTATATGTGCAGAATGTCTGGTGCTGTGATCCTGTACACAATGCAAGCAGTACTGAAGTGAAAAGATTACAAAACGGGTGATTCTTCACTAATGAGCCATTCGTTTCCAAATCTACATTAAGTCTGCCACACATCGCAAGCCTACAAGTGGTTCTTTTCCTTGTGAAGTAAATCACTTTCAGCATTCAGTGCCTTAAGTCTTCTAAATCTGTTTATTTTGCAAAATGTTCACATAAATCAATTCCAAATCTAGAGTAACAGGCCAATGATAAACGTAAAATTTTTAGCACTGTGATCCTCTGGTGGAGGAGATGCACCTTGTGGCAACTTCCAAATTTCTTCAGAAGTCCTTTCATTTCTTGATCCATTACCATTTTAAATAATGTTCATGGACGTTTAACTAAATATAAACCATAAGAAATAATACCATGAGCATCTTTTTTTCCCAAGCTTTCTTTTCAAAAATGAAATTTTGTTAATAGTAACTGATTACATCATGCCAGGAAAATAAATAAATAAAACCCTAACCTATCAACTGAAATGATTCTTAAAAGGCTCCGTTGTGAAAATAGAGTAAAAACAAATTGATTAGAGAATGAATCAAGGTGGTCCTGTCACAGAAGCAGACTATATGCCTTTTTATTCTTCTGTCACTTTTGGATGGCTGATTGACTGATAGTATCAGTCTCCCTGACAGGCTCAGATATAAGGTTTTTATAAATTAAAATGAAACAAAAGTTGGCTCCCGGAAAAATATAACTTCATTTTATGACAGCTAATCCAAAAGCATTACCAGATGGAAGCCACAGGTCAGAAGAAGCTTCAAGTCTCACCTTGGGGAGAGAGAGAAAGAATGGTTTTACAATAACACATAGGCAAGCCCTTCTGACAAACTGAGCCTAAAGGAGCTTAGATACAGGGGTTGTAGGAATGGCTAGACCTCATTTACCTGAACTCCGCAGTGAAGTATGGTACAATGAGACCTGCCCATAACGAGTAGCAAAAATGGAAATAAAGGAAGAGGAATGCGAATGTCAAATTGACACAGCACGTGTAGATCATACATTCAGCTGTATCGATCCAGGCATGCCAAATGATATAAATATAATAAATCATCTGGGAACAGTTACATGTGTAGACTGTTCAGAGAAACACAACTTGAGTTAAAAGTGTCAAGCCTGATAACAACAGTGGTATTTTTTCATAATTGAGTTTCACCACATTGTGGCCTTGAAGGACCTCAGAACTAACCAGAAAGAGACTAGCAAAACTTCTTTAGAAACCAAGTGAAGTTGATTATGTTTAGCTTTTCCTCTTTCTATTTCCTGGCAGCTTCCTAAAGGCTGCAACTTTCATTATGCCAAGGCCTGGATTCTACAGAGGACTTAGAGCAATTGCAGGGACAGCCATTGCAACAGAGAAAGTATGGCAAGCTAGCCCAACCCCATGGAAGAAAATCATTTTATGTATGTCCTAGATTAAATTACTTTCTTGAAAAACATCTAATATTGTGTGGGCTATGGGCAAACCACTCTATTTTTAAATAAGGAGATAGCTAAACCTCTATTCATATGCGGCAGATAGGTGCAATAAAATATTTGTGACCACCTGCTCCCATGCACTTCTAGTGAGCCCTCAAGTTGGTGTTGGAGACAAGAGTGGATGGAATTGCTTGATTCAATATCTAGGGAATTGTAGTGTCAGTATGTTTTTGTGTGGGCTCGACCTGCATCCCCTGTCAACTGACAGTCTTTATTTCAAGGACACAGTTCAAATCTGATGGCATTCTGTTTATCTGATTGAATCCATCACTTTTTCTATTCCCGAGTCCTTGCGTGCTGAGCCACAGACAACTTCAATGACTTTATATTCATTCAGTTGTTTCCTGTTAACTAGTTTTCTCCCTTTTGTGATTTTTTTGTGAATGTCCCTGATTTGTAAATTGAGAAACCACCTCAGGGGAAAGGAACAAGAGGGAAAGCAAAGAAACTCCAGAACCAGCGTTTTTTTAATAGCAACAGTATTGGTGTTGGAGCTTTTCTTTTTTTGCATCACTCATTCAAATTTGAATAGCTTGTTTTTTTTATAAAATGCTGATGCTTTAAGGTCTAGGGGAGGAGAATTGAGATCTGGGGAAGATGTAGATAGATTCAGAGATATTTCAATGTGTCTTGGTTCAAACAAGGAGAGATTGCGAGATGAAAAAGAAATGGGCAGGAATGAGAACGGAAAGCTCGGCACAGAAAAGAGTCATGTCAGAGTTGATAAAACAGAGAAAGACAAGAAAGGTTGAAACATAGAAAGAAGTTTAATACTGGAGGTGAGATGCAAAGGTTGAAAATGGATTTATCACTACTTAATCAACAAGACTGGCCAGTTTGTTGACAGGTTCAAAAGATCGGTCAATAAGCTAGTTATTAAACATGTCATTTGCCTTTTGCACGTCCTCAACAAATCACAAAAACTTGCCTCTCAACTAATCAACAGTTTTGCACTGAGATTTGTCACCACGTTGCAGAATATTATAGATGCCCCAGATGTCAAGGAATTCCAGACTTTCTAAATATCCTATATGCTCTGAAACAAATCTTTTGATGTCACTGAACTAGTCCAGAAAACATTGACTCCATGAAAATGCTTTATAAGATTGATTCTTCAAATTTATTGACTACAGTTGTTCTGGTAACAAAGAAGCCAACCTTATTGATTTCATGTAAATATGGCCAATGTGATACAAACAAATGGGGGTTAAAGGTTAGTAGGTACCTTTGGTTTTCCTCACTGGGTTCAATTGCTGGCTTAAAATCTATAAAGGGTAGAAATGAAAAGAAAAAAAATCAATGCAAATTTACTGTATATAATGACATCACATAATTTATATACAATGTAGAACATTTTTTGATTAATGAAATACACCAGAAAAAACTTATTCCAGAGCCAAACTTTAGCATTTATTGAAGACGGATCTTTTTACAATTTTTATTTAAATCAAAAACGACTTTTGTCAAAATATCTTACTTTATAGTCAGACTGCCTTTTGATTTGAATTTTGGTTCCGTTTAATTTCATGCTGCTTTTAAAATTAGAATGCAAAAAATGTGATAATACTATACTCAAAGCAACAGAGAACTGCCGAGAGCTGATAAATAGAATTGCAATTTGATTTTAAGAAGACTTTGGCAAGGGAAACAATTAAGTTTTCTGAATTAAATATGTAAATACACATTAAAGGAAAATAAATGGTTGTGGGTACTGCTGAAACATATGTTATTCCCTCAACTAGAAATTGAGGTGTTTAAAAACATAAATTGTATACAAAATTATATTTGTCTTGATCACAAAAGTAAGGCTCTCTTTTTATATCATATCTTTTATTATATTCTGAAGCACTTTAAAGTCACTGCTTTACTTTGAGAAGTTGATACTGTTGTGGTTTAAGATTTAAAATTCCATTAAAGGCAATGTGATAAAACAGATACTATAATAAGCAATGAAATGGAAATTACTACAGATGCTGTAAGTCTGAAATAACATAGACAGGATAAATATTTCCTTCATTTTATAATTTCATTCTTTTTTGAAAGGTCTCTAGAAGTGTATTCAAATCCTCTGTAAAATCCTCTGCTGCTAATTGAGGCACTGATAAACTGTAGGTTTCTGTTACTTATTTCTTATATCTTACTTACCATCTTCCCCTTTTACTTACATGTTAATCATCTATTTTTCTCAGTTGTGAGGATGTTAAAAGTCCACAGTCAGCTTTCAGCATAGCCCTTTACCTGGCAAAAGGATAGAAAAGTAGTCTATGGTAACTGACCTACATATTTTCTTTCTGAAGTGTCTGTTCTCAGCTTTGTTCCGTCTGGAAGATTATCTGAGCAAAAAGTTATCTGTATGAAGGAAGCATGCTGTAATCCTGGGCAAGAACAATGAGTTCCAAGAAGCCTTGATATTGGGCCTCAAACCTGGATTCACATATCACCTGCTAGCTCATGACCCCTCACCCCTCACCCCCAGATTTGGCTTTTGTTTTCTTTCAAGTCCTAATGAAGAGTCTTGGCTCAAAACATTCATTTCCCTCCACAGATGCTGCCTGACCTGCTGATTTTCCTATGGCATTTTTTTCCATGTATTGCTCCAGATTCCCACCATTTTGCAGTCTTCCTTTTGCTTTCATTTTTTCTCTGTTCTTCTACTTCTCTAGTACCCTGTTCAGAACTACCCATAAGGACAAGTATTCTTTTCAGTCAAGGGCTATGAGTAGGCACAGAAAAATGTAAGAACAGAATGAAAATTCAAATTTCAAATTAAATTTATTATCAAAATACTTATATATTACCATTTACAACACTAAGACTCATTTTCTTGTGAACATAATAAATCTGTAGAATAATAACCATAACAGAATCAATGAAAGATTACCCAACATGGGTGTGCAGCCAGAATGCAGAGGACAACAAGATATGCAAATATAAAAAGAAAGAAATAATAATAATGATAAATATAGAAGAACATGAGATGAAGAGTCCTTGAGAGTGAATTCGTTGGTTGTGGAAACATCTGAATGATTGGGCATGTGAAGTTGAATGAAATTATCCCCTTCAAGAGCCTGATGTCTGAGGGGTCTTCAGGCCCCTGTACCTCCTGCCTGATTGTAACAGTGAGAAAAAGGCATACCCTAGGTGCTGGAGATCCTTAATAATGGATGCTGCCTTTCTGAGACACCTCTTCCTGAAGATTTCCTGGGTACTTTGTAGGCTAGTGCCCAAGATGGAGCTGACTAGATTTACAACCCTCTGCAGCTTCTTTTGGTCCTGTGCAGTAACCCCCACCCCTGATACCAGACAGTGATGCAGTCTGTCAGAATGCTCTCCATGGTACATCTGTAGAAGTTTTTGAGTGCATTTGTTGACATGCCAAATCTCTTCAAACTCTGAATGTAGTATATCTGCTGTCTTGCCTTCTTTATAACTGCATTGATATGTTGGGACCAGGTTAGATCCTCAGAGATCTTGACACCGAGGAACTTGGAACTGCTCACTCTCTCCACTTCTGAGCCCTCTATGAGGATTGGTATGTGTTCTTTCATCTTACCCTTCCTGAAGTCCACAATCAGCTCTTTCATCTTGCTGACGTTGAGTGCCAGGTTGTTGCTGCGGCACCCCTCCACTTGTTGGCATATCTCACTCTCGTACGCCCTCTCGTCACCACCTGAGATTTTACCAACAATGGTTGTATTGTCCAGCATATTTATAGATGGTATTTGTGCTATGCCTAGCCACACAGTCATGTGTATATAGAGAGTAGAGCAGTGGGCTAAGCACACACCCCTGAGATGTGCCAATGTTGATCATCAGCAAGGAGGATATGTTATTACCAATCCGCATAAATTGTGGTCTTCCGGTTAGGAAGTCGAGGATCCAATTACAGAGGCCCAGGTTCTGCAACTTCTCAATCAGGATTGTGGGAATTATGGTATTAAATGCTGAACTATAATCGATGAACAGCATCCTAACACAGGTGTCTGTGTTGTCCAGGTGGTCTAAAGCCATGTGGAGAGCCATTGAGATTTCATCTGCCATTGACCTATTGTGGCAATAGGCAAATTGCAATGGGTCCAGGTCCTTGCTGAGGCAGGAGTGTAGTCTAGTCATGACCAACCACTCAAAGCATTTCATCACTGTAGATGTGTGTGCTATTGGATGATAGTGATTAAGGCAGCTCACATTATTCTTCTTAGGCACTGGTATAAATGTTGCCTATTTGAAGCAAGTGGGAACTTCCGCCCATAGCAGTGAGAGGTTGAAAATGTCCTTGAATACTCCCGCTAGTTGGTTGGCACAGGTTTTCAGAGCTTTACCAGGTACTCCATTGGGACCTTCTGCCTTGCGAGGGTTCACTCTCTTAAAAGAGAGCCTAACATCAGCCTCTGAGACAGAGATCACAGGATCATCAGGTGCAGCAGGGATCTTCACAGCTGTAGTTGTGTTCTCCCTTTCAAAGCAGGCATAGAAGGCATTGAGTTCATCTGGTAGTGAAGCATCTGGATATTCATGCTATTGGGTTTCGCTTTGTAGGAAGTAATGTCTTGTAAACCCTACCAGAGTTGCCATGCATCCGATGTCATCTCCAACCTTGTTCGAAGTCTTCGCAAAATGTGCCAAGATAGTCTTTAGCTAATAGTGAAATTACCATTACAATGTAGAAAACTGCAAACTACAATAAGATTTATGGACTTTTTCACAAGCATTGGGAAGAATTTCTAATGACAATTTTCAGCATCACGTTTCCATGATCTGCTAACTATAGTTAGCGAATACTTGCGCTAAGAGGTTGAAAACTCCTTCTTCACAGAACACCAGAACAGAATAATACATATGAAGTATAAAATTAATGTAATTGCCGTAAATTTAACTCCCACAATTTTTCTACTGAAAAGAACTTGCATTGAAGTTATTAGAAGCCTTTTAAGGATGTGTACATGAGTTTTTTCCCAATAGCTTTCTAAATATTGATTGATGCAATGTTAATTTTCAATAGAAACCATGTTATATAAACCATGTTATATAAATAACTTGTAACTTGCTTACTGTAACTAGTACATTGATTTTATGGTCAATTTTGCAGTCATTTTTAATGACTATTCAAAAAATATATTTAGTTCAAGTCAGTGTAGACTCCAGAAGCCCCTTAAGCAACCTTTAATTAGAGAACATTTTGTACACTCAATCCTACACAGATGTCAACCTTTAAATTTCCTCATGTATTTAGAAACATATATTTTTAGACCATTTAAAGTTATTAGTAGGCATTAGATTTATGCCAATTGCAGTTAAAAAGTAAACAGTCAGTTTTTCCAGGTTTAAATAATTATTAGAATCAACTTGACATCATTGTAATTAACACAATGTTTGGCATTGTTTTCTTGATGTCCTCACTTCAATATATAGCTTTCATGTTAAACATCAGAAGTGACTCTCAAGAAGATTAAACAAAAAGGGATAATCTAATCTTTATGAATCTCTGCCCATCCACTTCAACATTGTGCATAGCTGGAAGTGCATTGTAGCAATTTTATGAATGATGTATTCCTTCATGAAGACAAGGAAAGAGAAAAACAAAGTTGGAGTCAGCACGCTAACTAACGATTGTCTTTGGAACTAATTTAACGGGGAGGGGAAGGTGATTGATGCTAAATAAGATTCATAAAAATCGAATATAACATTTTTTAATTGAGTACGGTTGAAGATTATTCTTTAATTGAATAATTGAATAATCATCGCATCCCTACTGTAGTGCATCATAAACAGCTCTCACAATTAAGAAGCCTCCTGCACTTCAAAGAACATTCACTGATGCCTATTATAAGGCACTTTAATTTGAAGCTGTGGCTGATCAAGAAAAATTGCGATGCTAATAAAGGCAAAATACAAAGAAATTTGGACAAAATGACTCTCTGCATCACAGATTTTGTTTACTAGTGGGTAATTAATTCCTCACATATGTTGGGAACATCTGTCGCGGTGACCTGCCATAGTATCTGCGAAATTACTGCTGTGCTGTTCCTCCGCAGGTCATTAGCACCACAGCTGAAATTAGTCTTCTTTTTCCTATATTATCTAAAGTGTTTCTAACATTGTTTTTTGGAGCAGTTTTACAAAGAATCAATGAAATTATTCTAGAGGAGCTTCCAAGGCTTGATCTCATCACAGGTCTAATGCAATTGTCCATCTTTTGTAGCAGTGTGCACTGCATAATAAAGTAATATGGATAATCTTATTTGCGTACCCTTAGGAATGCCATGCCAGTTATTGTATTAGATTCTTAATGAGATTCCTCGCTCGGTCAACATAACTGTTTTGTATTCTTAAAATATGAATTTGTCCATTTATATTCCATCATTAATTTTATACAAATGTGCCCTTGAATCTAACCCTGTTTCTTGCCCTACATCCTACAGCAGTACGAGATTGGTTCAATTCTTCATGTTTAATATTGAGATACTGAGCACAAGGACACAGCCGATTTCTGCACCCTAAACAAATGGTTGGTTAAAATAAAGGAACAAATTTTAAAAAGTCACACATGCAAGATTTTGTTCTTGGGATTTGTCTCAACATTAACCATAAAAGGTGCAGAATGGACAATATCCCGCATATACAGAAATGCTATTAAGGCAGTTCTTTCTTCATGCCCTTTATGACATCAGTGATTAGATGTCTAACTAAAGCCAAGATGGAAAAAAATTTGAAGGAAACTTTTTTTTCAAATCTTGTGAGTTTGTATTTTGTTCTGGAGGTTTTTGTTTAAGTAAAAAAAGAATCATACATTGCCTTGCTTACTGAACACATTGTGTGCATTAACTGTCACATAGTTGAAGGAGATGTCATAGTAGTATAGCAGCTCCTGTAATATTTTTCAGTGCCAGTTGTACGATTGCGTGTCAATTCCTGCCATTGCCCATCACGAGTTAGTAGGTTCTCCCTATGACCATGTGTGTTTTCTTCAGGTGCTCCGGATTCCTCCCACTCTCCAAAGCTGTACAAGTGAGTAAGTTGTGGGCATGCTGCCTTGCCATCAGATGCATGGTGACACTTGCGGGCTACCCCAGTGCATCTCTGGACCATGCAGGCCATTGACACAAATAACACATTTCGCTGTATGTTTCGATGTTTCAATGTACAGGTGACGAATAAAATTAACTCTAGTCCATTCTGGAAGAAAGCTAATGAATTAATTTTAATATACAGCTTCAGCTATAGGCACAGCTTTCAACTCTTTGGCCCTCCAGATATATTTTGAACAGTGATCTGTAACAGTAACTTCTGAAAATGATTAAATATGCCTTTTACTATAATCAGAATGTGAATTATCAGTAATTACAAAATCCCTGGTTTGTAATGCTTCTTGTACCATTCATAAAGAATAGGTTCTGTTCCTTGCATACTTGTATGTTTAAAAGTTGGAAAACAAAGGAGAATTTTCTTCCTGCTATACAGGCATGCATACTTTTTTTGTTTATTCACACAAATTAATAGTTGCCTTCATTGTGGAACCCACAGGCAGTCAGATTGCATCTGAATTCATTTAAGTGCAGCAGCAAATTGATGAAAATTATTAAAAACCCATTAGGTGGGCATTACCTCTTTAAGACAAAGGGGGATTGAAAAAGTGCATCAACTGAGGTGATAGATCATTTCTAAAAGATGTTTAAATATCTGTTGTCTGTTCTCATCGCTGATGCTATAATTACAAAATACTTTCAGGCTCTTTGAGAGCTAAATAATTTTGCAATGCATCATTGAACATTTAGTTGCTTTGCAAGCAGATGGTTTCAGGGTTCCATCTGCTCACTGAGATGTCTTCAACAAGCCCTCTTCACCTTCACCAAAAGGTTCAAAAGCATTTGAATATTCTGCCTGTCATTGCAGGTGCCTTCTCCTGTCCCAGCGAGCCCGTGCACTGGGCCGTAGTCACACTTACACATGAGACTGACTCTGGCAGGTCTGTGCGGGTCAATGCTTCTGACCCAGGCACCAGGCATAATTCTGCTGTGCTATACCTCTGATTCTCTTTACTCCAATTTTATATTCCATTTGGTTTCCTCGGGAAGTGCACGGCTATCCACGCAGGTCAAGAACGAGAATTAGTTATTTTAATCCTTAGATTTCTTAAAAAGTATTTTGTTTGCTCCCGCCTCATCAGCAGCCAGTCCTGGCAGCTGACGAATGCTCTGGCTGAGAATGTAAGTGAGCAGTCACGAGCCATTGCTTCAATTTCAGTTTCTGATATCATCTCGTTTAACCATCACGACAAAACACTTGTATTTGTCCACAGAAAATAGTAACAGCGCTGAGCTGTGCCAAGGAAAATTGTTTTACATCAAAAGCAAATAACATTTTGTGTTGTCAGCCTAAACCTCAAGCCAACAAGCTGGCATGGTTACAGAGCCTTATATAAAAAGGCCTACAATTACATTTACTTCCTAATTGCTCATTTTATGCTTTTTTAACCTTATTTTAAAGTTATTTCATTTATCTTCTTTTAATTTGCTACAAGGCACAAACAAGTTGTCTGATCCTCCCTTTGACAAAGCTGTTCTAGATCAAAGTCTCCAAAAGGAAATATCTGAGCAGTAATTTTATCTCAACATGGGAAGATATTTACCTCACATTCACTGCATTACCTTGACAGTCTCACTAAAACCAAGAGTTTGACCTGTGGGCAACTGCGGTTAAAATGCTGTATCACAATCACTCGCTGGAATCTGCATGATAGCTGGTAAGTTAAAATAACTAAGTATTTAATTAAAACAGAACTTTGAGAAAGAAAACACTTCTATTGTCTACAACCAGGCAGAAAAGTGGTCTCGCCCGTTCAATATCTACAAAGGGAGCAGCTGATCACATAGAACATAGCCACATCGGACCAGGCCCTTCCACCCTAGCTGGATGTACCAACTATGATGCCTGGTTCTGATGAAGGGTTTCAGCCCAAAACATTGATTTTTTATAGAAACATTGATTTCATTTCCATTGATATTGCCTGACCTGCTGCATTCTCTCTGCATTTTGTGTGTGTTACTCTAGATTTTCAGCATCTGCATAATCTCTTGTGTTAATACTCCCATCTGCCTGCACATGGTCAATATCCTTCCATTCCCTGACACTTATTGTGACTTCTAAACATTGCTATTGTATCTAGAGTCACCACTTCTTATAGTCCATGGTACAATTCCTAAAGGGATGTATTTCTCAACCACGTGCCTACTGCACAAGCAGGCAGATTCTTTACAGAAAAACAGACTTCCTGGGATTTTCTCTCTAAACATTGCTGCTATATTTATGGATTATCAGTGAAATTACTTCTTTAATAAAGAAAGAGAAGAAAAAGAGCTGGAATAATTGTCCATTATTAGTGCACTTTAGCACAAGATCCTCAGGCCAATAGACCAACCTTCAATATCTGAGCCTAGACTTATTTGTCTGTTCAAGCCCTCATCTGATCTGGTGTGTGGTGTTATGTTAAGCCACTACTTCCTTCTGTCATGTCAGGTATTGATCATATATGGGTTTAATCCTTCCCTATGTGTTAGCTCTGCAGTAGCAGGTATGTCCTATTTTCTTTTGGCTGCCTAGATCATGTTGTGATTGTCCTTTATCAATTTCATCTGCTGGGCTCTCCTACTTCCAAGAATGATTTTATATCTTTTTATTCTATTACATGGAGCTCCTCCTCTTATCTTTCTTAATTTTTTTTCTTAATCGCTTTCAGGAAATAGCTCTTCCCTGGTTTCAGTCTAGTTTGGTACATGAGTGATTTAGGACTTGGTTTTAACAGCACTCGCTTGAGGTCAACATCCTTCTTTTGGAAGTCATTATCCTTGTTCGAGAGACAAGTTGAAATGTTACTGACTGCCCTTGCACCAATACGTTGCAATAACTATCTCTAGAAAGTGGTCCTTAGTCCTTAGCTGGCACTACGTTCACTGTGCTGAACTGGAAAAGAAGGGAGTAGATGCCAGAATAAAAAGATGGGGGGAAGGGATGGAGGACTAGATAGAAGGTGATAGTTGAAGCCAGATGGACGGGAAAGATAAAGGGCTGGAGATGAAGGAATCTGATAGAAGAGGAGAGTGGACCATGGGAGAAAAGGAAGGAAGAAGGGCACTTGAGGGAGATGATATCTTCCTCCTTCCTTTCCAATCCTGAAGAAGGGTCTCAGCCCAAAACATTGACTGTTTATTAATTTCCATAGATGCAGCCTGACCTGCTGAGTTCCTCCAGCATCTCGTGAGTGTTGCTCTGGATTTCAGAATCAGAATTGGGTTTAATATCATCGGTATATGTCATGAAATTATGCAGCAGCAGGACATTGGAATATATAATAAAATCTGTAAATTACAGTAAATATATATATATTTTTAAAATTTAAATTAAATAAATAGTGCAAAAAGAGAAAAATAAACAGTGAGGTGATGTTCATGGTTTCAATATCCATCCAGAGATTGGATGGCAGAGGGGAAGAAGCTATTCCTGAATTATTGAGTGTGTGCATTCTGGCACCTGTACCTCCTCCCTGTTGGTAGCAATGAGACGTGGGCATGCCCTGGGAGATGAAAGTCCTTAATGATGGATGTTGCCTTTTAAGGCTTCACTCCTTGAAGATGTCCTGGATGCTGGGGAGGCTAATGTCCATGATGGAGATGACTGAGTTCACAACTTTCTGCAACTGATGCCCTACACCCCCAATACCAGACAGTGATGCAACCAATTAGAATGCTCTGCACGGTATCCCTGCAGAAATTTGTGAGAGTCTTTGGAGACACATCAAGTCTCCACAAACTCCTGATAAAATATAGCTACTGTTGTGCCTTCTTTGTAACTGTTTCAATATGCTGGGCCCAGTATAGATCTGCAGAGATACTGACATCCAGGAACTTGAAATTGCCCACCCTTTCCACAACCGATCCCTCAATGAGGACTGGTGTGCGTGCACTCCTCTTATGCTTTCTGAAGTCTGCAATCAATTCTTTTGTCCTGCTGACCTATAGTGCAAGGCTGTTGCTGCGACACCACTCAACTAGCTGATCTATCTCGCTCCTGTATGCCCTCTCCTCACCATCTGAAATTTTGTCAATAATAGTTGTGTCGTCAGCAAATTTATAGATGGCATTTGAGCTGTGCCTAGCCACACAGTCATGGGTGCAGAGAGAGCAGAGCAGTGGGCTAAGCACACATCCTTGAGGTGTGCCAGTGTTGATTATCAGTGAGGTGGAGGTGTTATTTCTGACCTGCACAGACTGTGATCTTTTGGTGAGGAAGTCAAGGATCCAGTTGCAGAGGGAAGTACAGAGGCCCAGGTTTTGCAGCTTTTTGATCAGAACTGATTGACAGCCTTTTCAGAATTCCTCGTGTTTGTGTTGAACTGGTGCTCTGATTCAATTGTGCAGGATACAGAGTAAAGATTTCTCTTTACTGTTTCCATTCTTTTGATAGGTTCCTGGAGAAAAGGATTTTTAAAAATTTCTGTGGCACAGCATCTCACTTGAATTACACAGCTTACTACTTCTTGGTACACAGTTTTGTGTCATATTACATGAGGAAGGGGTAGGAGGAATTATGGTTGAGCAAGCTGTGAGAATTTGTTGGCTTGTTATTTCTAGCCTTACCCCTAAGATGAAGATAGAGAAATCCAAGAAGAGAAAACAAAAGTCGGAGATGAAAAAGGGCAACAGAAATGCTGGAACTTTCAAGTTCTGTATGAGTACAGGAGGCAAAACCAGAACAAGCATTAATGTTTGGACAAGGATTTGAGGGAGTTGCCAAGAAAGACTGAAACAATGATTTTCCTATGTACAGTACTGTGCAAAAGTTTCAGGCATATGTATATAGCTAGGGTGCCTAAGCCTTTTGCACAGTATTATAGTAATTTTATGTTTTGCATTGTATGGCTGCTGCTGAAAAAAGAACACATTTTATGAGTGATGATAACCTGATTCTGATATGGGTCTCTATCGTGGACTGAGAGTGGAAAGAAGGCAGGGAGTAGGAAATACCAAAGAGACCTTCATTAATGTTTTGAATCAAATGACCTTGCCTGATGTTTCAGGGATGGGTGTTTCTACCCCTACACCACTTCATCTGTCACCAATCCAGCACCCATCCGCGGCACTCCACCCTCACCATTCCCAACATCCTTTGCTCCTGCCAGATTTACAAACTTGCTCTCCACTTTATATTGACAAATACACAACTATGCAAAAGTCTTTAGTACCACAGCTATATACAGTATATGTGCCCAAGACTTTTGCATAGTATTGTATCTCACAAAAAGAGGCATAGTTTCGGCTCTGTGAGTTGATCTTGGGTAAGGAGAAATTGTGCAGTATTAAAGATGAAGTCATTCAACCTGAGAATAAGTTCAGTCAGACAAACAAGTGTGCTGATGGAAGGAAACTGGTTGGGTCTCGGTATAAAGAGGAGACAGCTCTGTCCTAGTATGAGATCCAAGGTAAAGGTGAACTGGCAGAGACCAGGGAATTGGATTTGGGAAAGGTTAAACCAAGGAGGAAGGAGTAGGGGTAAGAAGTAGGCAAGAACAGGAAGATATAATGGGCCAGCTTGGACAGCCCTGCTCGTGTGTCATGGGCAGGAGGTAGAAATGGGCTATGTGGAGCTGAGACACTACAGGCTGGAAAGGGCGCAGGGAAGATCATTCAAAGAAATTAGGCCTGTCACTGTCTGGGGGACAATGGCCTAATGGTTGGCGAAGTCATGGTCCAGAGACAGAAATGCGTCTGAGAGCTGGTTTAGCCAAAACTTTATTCATCGGAGCACAAAAGAACCACCCTTGCAATATTTGCACTCAGGAGTAGTGAATAAATTTGTAGATATATCAACCAGTATTTTTGACATGATATATTAGCATTATCTCTCAGATAATGGAGATATCAGTAAGTTAAATAAAGCACCTACTGTAAACTGAAAACCTGTTCTGAGCCACTCAATGCCAACAGCTTTTCAATACATACTTGAAGAACAGTCAGTCTCACAATTCAACTATCAGAGAGATACCTAATATTACAATAAATTACATTGGTTACACAAGCCACAAAATGGTCCAGAGTTGTAACCTACTGTGCAAAAAGATTTCATCTTTTACTGGTGGTTATCTACAAATTGTGATCAGAGTTGCTCATGATTGTGTTCATGTTTATACACAGTAGGGACATGAGAGTTAGAGATGCTACTGAATATCTTTTGTTAGAACCAAATGGATGATTACAACACATAAACAGGAAATTCGGCCTCGTTTCACGTTCTGAGTTATCCAAAACCAGTCCTTTTGGCTTGAAGTCTCTACAGTCTTACATCATCTCCATGTTTAAAGTATGTCACCACTTCAGCCTTTAATTATCACTAAATCGCAAAATAGATCATTTGTTACTGACTCCATAAAATCTACAAATAAATCTCTTATTACATCTGCTTTTAATATTCTCTACTGAGAAGCAAATAATTCCAGTTATCTCAAGTGCTGTCTTAAAGTTACAGTTCTCCATCAATAATAGGATATTGATAAGTCCATATTGTACACATTTTTCTGACATTTGCTGTACACACATTTATGTTTATTCACAAAACATGGTAGAATGAGAACAGTAAAAAATGATTTACAATTTGTCTTGAAGTATGGCCAGCTATCCATGAACACGTTTTATCTTTTACCTGCAAGAGCTTAGCAGTTTTTTTAGTACCTAGGTGGCAACCACATAGATTGTATTGCACAACTGTAGACAGCAGAACCAATTTCAATTTTACAAGCAGAGGTACAATTAAAAATACTGCAACTATTCTGCCAGATTACTGTTCAAGATAGTGAAGAGAACATTTGCTCCTTGAAGTTGAGAATTAATCATTATCTTCTCAGCTAGCATTACTGGAACAGACCACAATAGTTTGTCCTTGAGCTTCTTGAGGTCTGGTTCCATAAAGACCTCTTTAATTCCATTTTGAATATGGTAGAAAAAGATCATGAACCAGAAGAGATCATTTAAAAGCAAGCTATAATTGTCCTTGGGGATGCATGGAAAGTTGAACTGACATTGTAGGCTGTGAGAGGAATCATTAGGGATCCCTTGTACAGGGCTTCTTCCCCTTCTCAAGATGCTCCAAAAACTCTCTGTCCTGATGTTAACTTACCAGGGAAACTGCTTTCCTATTGGCTAATGAAATTTATGTAAATACAAACAACATTCTTTTTAGTTTTCCTGCTCTTATTATTTTTTTCCTAATTTTATTTTTTCTATTTTGAATGTAAACATTAAAAAAGTGTAAAGGCTAAGTCACATCATTTTTGCAAGCTTCCTTAATTCTCTCCAGGAGCTAATGAATACCTTGATGAAGGGGACCATAGGCTGTTATTGACATCCTCAGGAGTGCTGCTCCTGCAGTAAGTACAGCAAAGAATGGAAACACCTTCATTATGGACCACAGGCTGGAGTTTTGGGGAATCAGTCACTGCTGAACAAGAGGGACAGATGTTCCAATAAAGCTCAGGAATAATAAAGCTAAAATGAAACGAAGCAACAATTTGCCACAACTTAGTGTGACAACTGATTCAGTGTGGAATTAGCCAAAACCACAATAAGCCCATAACAAGCAAATTGGTGTCAACATTAAACAAGCCATGACATTTCCAAAATAGAGAATCAATCAAATTATGTCACTGATTAAACATCCATGGTGTATATTTAATGGAAATAAAATCACAGGTAGGCTTGACTGAAGATCCCTGGAGAGAATTTTCAGTTCATTTACTAAATATTGTAATTTCTTATTCATAGCAATAATGTTGTGTTGGTTAATGTTTTCACATTTGTGCTGCAATATAAAGTATGCAAAGTATCTGCTCTGCTCTACTAATGATTCCTCATACTGTGCACTCAAACTTGTCTATCGCCTTCTTAAAAGATTCTGAGCAGATCTTCAGGGCAAACATGAGGTCACTAGATATTGGTTGTCAGTAAAAGATGTAGGGAGTTCAAGAGGAGAGTTTCAGAGGAAGGATGAGAGCTGAGACAATTTTTAGGCTTTTTTTTTTAAGTAGCCTCTTCTGGTTCCTAACTGTTCTATCATTACTCGTAAAATGACTTACCCATTCAGGCTAGAGTTAAAATTGCACTCTGACACAAATACATCATCAGATCCCTTACAGTATATTTAACGAAGAACCTCATTCAGAGCTGCCTGCTCAGAAAAGCATGTTAAATGTCACTCCACTTTTTAAGAAAGGTGGGAGGCAAAAGACTGGAAGTTATAACCCAGTTAGCCTGACTTCAGTGGTTGGTGCTATGTTAGAGTAGATTTTTAAGGATGAGGTTTTGCAGTACTTGGAGGCACACAGCAAAATAGGATGAAGTCAGCATGATTTCCTTAAGGGGAAATCTTGCCTGACAATTCTGTTGGAATTCTTTGAGGAATTAACAGGCAGGGTAGGCAAAGAAGAGTCAGTGAATGTTGCTTACCAGGACTTTCAGAAGGCCTTTGACAAGATGCCAGACCTGATGCTGCTGAACAAGATAAGAGCCCATTGTATTACAGGAAAGATATGAGCATGGACAGAAGATTGCCTGATTGCAAGAGGCAAAGATTGAGAATGAAGGGCCTTTTCTGGTTTGTTGCCAGTTGTTAGTGGTGTTCTACAGGGGTCGGTGTTAGGTCCACTACTTTAGTGATCTGGATGACAAATTGCTGGCTTTGTGGCTAAGTTTGCAGATAATACAAAGATAGGTGGAAGGGACATAGTGTTGAGGAAGCAAGGAGTCTGCAGATGGACTTTGAGAGATTAGGAAAATTGGCAAAGAAATGGCAGATGGAATACAGTGTAGGGAAGTGTAGGGTCATGCACATTGGTAGAAGGAATAAAGACATAGACTGTTTTCTAATTGGAAACCAAATTCAGAAATCATAAGTGCAAAGGGAATTGGGAACCCTAGTGAATTGGGATTCCCTAAAGATTAATTTGCAGGTTGAGTCAATAGTAGAATAGGCAAATGCCATGTTAGTATTCATAGAACATACACCATAATACAGCACAGGAACAAGCCCTTCGGCCCTCAATGTTGTGCTGAACCAGATAAATTAGTAATCAAATGCCTACACAATGTCTATAAGCTTCTATTTTCCTCACATTCATGTACCTATCTAAATGTCTCTGAAAACTCCCTAATGTGTCTGCCTCTAACGCCACCCCAGGCAACACGTTCCAGGCACCCACCACTCTCTGTGTAAAAAAAAACTTGCCTCTAACATCTCCTTTGAAGTTACTCCTCCTCTCTGAGAAAAAGATGCTGTCTGTCTACTCTACCGATCCCTCTTATAATCTTATAAACATCTATCAGATCTCCCCTCAGCATCTGCCATTCCAGAGGAAACAACCCAACTACTCTGTGCAGTTGGTCTTTAAACACCCTCCACATGTCAGATGTGGACTTGCCCAAAACAGCTATTCCCAATTAACTCTCCCTAGTTCCTGCCTGATGCTCTTATAATTTGCATTGCTCCAGTTTAATACTCTCCCACAAGGTCCATACTTAACTTCTGCACAACTATCTTCAAATTTAAGGAGGTGCGGTCCCTAACTGCTCACATTTAAAAGGCTGATCAACTAGCCAGGCATATTACCCTATACCAGGTCCAGTACAGCCCCTCCCCTTGTTGGACTATCTATATATTGAATTAGAAACCCTGCTGGAATCACCTAACAAATTCTACCCATCTAAACCTCCTGCACTAAGAAGGTCCCAGTTTATATTAGGGATGTTGAAGTCTTCCATAACAACAACCCTCTGATTTTACATCTTTCCTTAATTTGCCTACATACCTGTTCCTCAATGTCCCAATGGCTATTGGGCGGGTCTGTAGTACACTTCCATTCTACTTTTGAGTGCTATCCCTGTAAATTCAATGGACAAGCTCTGCCTTTGATGCCTGACTAATCAAGAACCTATCAAACTCTGCTTTAAATATACTCATTGACTTGGTCTCCATGGCTGCCTGTGGCAAAGAATTCCACAGATTCATCACCCACTGCTAAAGAAACTCATCCTCATCTCAGTTTTAAATAGACATCCTTTGGTTCTGAAATTGTGTCTCCTAGACTCCGCATCCACTTTATCTAGCCCTTTCATTATTCAATAGCTTTCAATGATATCATCATTCATTCTTCTAAATTCCAGCAAGTACAGACCCAGAACCATCAAACACTTCTCTTACATTAACTCTTTCATTCCTGGAATTATGCTCCTGAAACTGCTTGGGACCCTCTCCAATGCCATCACTGTTTTTCTCAGATAAGGGGCCCAAAACTGCTCACAATACTCCAAGTGCTGTCCGACTTTATGAAGCCTCAGGATTACATCCTTGATCTTATATCCTAGTCCTCTCAAAATGAATGCTAACATTGCATTTGCCTTCTTTACCGTCAAACAAACTTGCAAGTTAACCCTCAGGGAATCCTGCCCAAGGACTCCTTTGCACCTCTGGTTTTCTCCCCATTTAGAAAATAATCCATGCTTTTATTCCTTTTACTAAGGTGCATGGCCAAACAATTCCCTACACTATATTCCATCTGCTACTTTTTTGCCCATTCTCCCAATCTGTCTAAGTCCTTCTGCAGACTCCCTGCTTCCTCAGCAGTACCTGCTGCTCCACCTACCTTTGTATCATCTGTGAACTTGGCTTTAAAGCCATCAATTCCATCATCTGAATCATTGACCTATAACATGAAAAGAAGGCATCTCAATACTGACCCCTGTGGAACTAATCACTGGCAGCCAACCAGACTAGGCCTTCTTTATTCCAACGCTTTGCCTTCTGCCAGTTAGCCAATCTTCTATCCATGCTAGTAACTTTCCTGTAATACCATGCACTCTTATTTTATTAAACAGCCTCATCTGTGAAGCACATTGTTCAAGGCCTTATGAAAATACATCTATTGGCTCTTCTTTGACTATCCTGCCTGTTACTTCCTCAAAGAATTCTAACAGATTTGCCAGGCAAGATTTCTCCTTAAGGTAAAGTTTGGCCTACTTTGTCATGTGCCTCCAAGTACCACAAAAACTCATCCTGAATAATGGACTCCAACAGCTTCCCAACCTCTAAAGACAGGCTGACTGGCCTACAATTCTTCTCTTCTGCCTCCCTTCCTTCTTAAAGAGTGGAGAGACATTTGTAATTTTCCAGTCCTCTGGAACCATTCCGGATTCAAGTGCTTCTTGATAGATCATTACTAATTCCTTCACAACAACCTCTTTCAGAACCCTGGCTTGTATTTCAGCTTCCCAAGGACCTTCTCCTTAGTATGAGCAACTACACTCCTTTCTGCCCCCTGACACTCTTGAATTCCTGACATTCTGCTTATGTTTTCCACAGTGAAGACTGGTGCAAAAAACTGTTAAGTTTACTTGACATTCCTTTGTTCCTCAAATGATGTGCAACATCATTTTCCAGTGGTCCAATATCTACTCTCGTCTCTCTTTTACACTTACATATCTGAGAATTGTTTGGTATCCTGTTTTATATTATTGGCTGGCTTGCCTTCATATTTAATCTTTTCTCTCCTTATGGCTGTTTCTAGTTGCCTTCTGTTGGTTTTTAAAGACTTTACAATCCTCTAACTTCCCACTATTTTTGGTATATTATATGCCCTCTCTTCTAAGCCCTCTTTGACTTCCCTTGTCAGCCATGGTTGCATCATCCTCCCTTTAAAATGTATTTTCATCTTTGGGATGTATTTATCCTGCGCCTCCTGAATTGCCCCCAGAAATTCCAAGCAAAGCTCTTCTGCCGTCAAACCTGCTAGTGTTCCCTTCCAATCATCTTTGGCCAACACCTTCTCATGCCTCTTTAATTACCTTTATTCCACTGGAATACTGGTACATCTGACTTTATCTCCTTCTCTTAAACTGCAGGGTGAATTCTATCATATCATGATCACTGTCCCTTAACTCTCCTTTATCTTAAGCTCCCTAATCAAATCTGGATCATTAGACAACATCAAATCCCGAATTGCCTTTCCCCTCATGGGCTCAGCCACAAACTGCTCTAAAAAGCCATCTTGTAGGCACTCTAAAAATGTCCTCTCTTGGGATCCAACACCAATCTATCTGTATATTGAATTTCCCCCATGACTATCATAACATTACCTTTATTACATGTCTTTTCTACTGTATTTCCTATTTTAATTTACATCCCACATCATGGTTACTGTTTGGAGACCTGTAAACAACTCTGATCAGTGTCCCTTTACATTTGCAGTTTCTTAACTCTACCCACAGGATTCTACATACTCCAATCCCATGTCACCTTTTCCTAAAGATTTGATTTCATTTTTTACCAACACAGCCATCTTATCCTCTCTGTCTACCTGCCTGTCCTTTTCATACAATGTGTATCTTTGGAGGTTAAACTCCCAACTTCAATGTTCTTTCAGCCATAATTCAGTGATGCCCACAACATCATACCTGCCAACCTCTAACTGTGATACAAGATAATCTATCTCCATATAATGTGTGCATTAAAATATAACACCTTCAGTCCTGTATTCTTTGCCCTTTTTGATTTTTCCCCACATATTACACTCCAACTTATCCCACTGTCTGAAATTTGCCCTATCATCTGCCTGACCTCCCTCAGTCTCACTACACAATGCATCGATTTGTATACCAACTGCCCCATCCTCAGCCCCGTTAGCCTGGTTCCCATGCCGTTGATATATTGCTTTAAACCCTCTCCAACAGCTGTACAAACCTGCCTGCAAGGATATTAGTCCTGCACCAGTTCAGGTATAACCCATCCTTCTTGTACAGGTCATACCTTCCCCAGAATAAATCCAAATGATCTAGAAATCTGAAACCCTGCCTCCTGCACCAGTTCCTCAGCCACTCCTTCATCTGTACTATTATCCTACTCCTTCCCTGAGATTACCACCTTGGAAGTCCTGCTTTTCAAAGTTCAAAGTAAATGGGTTGTCAACGTACATATATGTCACCATACACAACCCTGAAATTCATTTTCTTGTGGGTATACACAGCAAACCCAAGAAACATGATAGAATCAATGAAAGATTGCACCCAACAAGATGGACAAACAACCTTTAAGCAAAAGCCAACACTATATGTAAGTACAAAAGAAAATTAACAATAATAAATAAATAAATAAATAATATTGAGAACATGAGATGAAGAGTCCTTGAAAGTGAATCCGTAAGAACTGGGAACATATCATCGATGGGGCAAGTAAGGTTTGTTGAAGTTAATCCCTCTGGTTCAAGAGTATGATGGTTGACGGTAGGAAAGACCTCACCCAACAGTATCCAAAGAGATGTATTTTTTGCTGAGGGGAATAGCCACAGGGGAACCTTGTACTGACAGCTTAGTCCCCTTACTTTTCCTAGTGATCACCCAACTACAATCTGAAGCCTGTTCTCTGGGTATGACCGTAAGTTTTCACAAGTGAAATAATGTGAGGTATTTTATGTTTAACAAAACCCATATCAAAATGTATTGAACTCCAAAACCTGAACACAAAAGCACACTAAAAATCCTTACGTAACAACGTCATCACATCAGACCAGCCTCCTAAAGTGAAATCCCAACTCAATGTTGGTGGTTGTGAATTATGTACATTTCTCCCAATTATGTTACCCTACACAGGTCACTGAAACCAGCAATGTGAGCCTGTCTGGAGCTCGGACAAGCCACCTGGCTCGGATCCTGTGTTCCATGTGTGGAGGTACCGCAGGTGCCTCTGGCTCGTCCAGAGGTGCATTGACCTGTTCATGGTCATGTTGTGACACCAGGGACAAGGCGGAGGAATACTCCAAATCTTGGTGGGCCGGTTTAAGGCAATCTACTGAAATACGTTCAGGTTTACCCTGCTCATTAGTTTAGTCATTTCTCCCCATTCCAAAATGTGAAACAGACCATCATAAGCAGGCCTAAGGAGATCGCAAGAAGGTGCATGAAACCACGGGAGGGTAGAAGAGGACGAACGAGGTCTACATTGATATGGTCAAACTGTTGCTCAGGGACCTCAAAAGGTGCCAATATCACCTGAATATGACAGCTAATTTTTGCCCGCTGCCACACCTCACAGGCTGCAGTCCAAATCATGCACATCCTTTCTGAGGCCATGCCAAAACCAACTTCAGTGCAACCAGTTTCTGTGAGGCTTTCCGGCCCAGATACAAGAGGCCATGTGTGGAGTTAAAAACAGTCCATCTCCAGTTTGCAGGCTCAGTGAGGAAAGGGTGACCAGTTGAGCCATCATACCTCCAGCTTCCCCGAACTTAATGTCAGCCAACTGCAGGCCCATGACTGCTGGATCTCTGGGTCAGTAACTTGGTCGGCTGCCATGCAGCTTGTGGAATGAACTGGTAATAGAAATTCACCATACCTAAAAACTCCTGTAGTTTTTTGGTAGGCTGGAGAGGTAGGAAATCCATAATAGTGGCTACCTTTGAAGGAAGGAGTTTTGCGCCTTATGCAGAGATGCGATGGATGCAAAAATCAATGCTTGACAACCCAAACTAGCATTTGGCAGGGTTAATAATCAACCCATAGAATACGTACACAACGCTGGAAGAACTCAGCAGGTCAGGCAGCATCCGTGAGAAAAGAGTAGCCAACGTTTTGGGCCGAGACCCTTCATCAGGAATGGGGGGGAAGAGAGGGCATAATATTATGAGTTTAATGCTGAGAAATGCTGAGAAGTGTGAGGTTCTACATTTGGCAGGAATAATCCAAATAGAACATACAGGGTAAATGGTAGGGCATTGAGGAATGCAGTGGAACAGAGAGATCTAGGAATAACAGTGCATAGTTCCTTGAAGGTGGAGTCTCATGTAGATAGGGTGGTGAAGAAGGCTTTTGGAACGCTGGCCTTTATAAATCAGAGCATTGAGTACAGAAGTTGGGATGTAATGTTAAAATTGTACAAGGCATTGGTAAGGCCAAATTTGGAATATTGTGTACAGTTCTGGTCACCGAATTATAGGAAAGATATCAATAAATTAGAGAGAGTGCAGAGACGATTTACTAGGATGTTACCTGGGTTTCAGCACTTAAGTTACAGAGAAAGGTTGAACAATTAGGTCTCTATTCATTGGAGCATAGAAGGTTGAGGGGGGATTTGATCGAGGTATTTAAAATTTTGAGAGGGATAGATAGAGTTGACGTGAATAGGCTGTTTCCATTGAGAGTAGGGGAGATTCAAACGAGAGGACATGATTTGAGAGTTAGGGGGCAAAAGTTTAAGGGAAACACAAGGGGGTATTTCTTTACTCAGAGAGTGATAGCTGTGTGGAATGAGCTTCCTGTAGAAGTAGTAGAGGCCAGTTCAGTTGTGTCATTTAAGGTAAAATTGGATAGGTATATGGACAGGAAAGGAGTGGAGGGTTATGGGCTGAGTGCGGGTAGGTGGGACTAGGTGAGATTAAGAGTTCGGCACGGACTAGGAGGGCCGGAATGGCCTGTTTCTGTGCTGTGATTGTTATATGGTTATATTTAAAGGGGCAGTTGATAGGTTCTTGTTTAGTAAGGGTGTCAATGTTTACTGGTAGACAGCAGGAGCATGTGGTTCAGAGGGATAATAAATCAGCCATGATCAACGGGTAGTATTGACTCAATGGACTAAATGTCCTAATTCTGCTCTTATGTCTGAAGGTCTCAGTTTATGACTGTGCAATCCACACAGGAAGACAGTAGGTTAAACAGTTGCTTGCTATATTTGTCCATTAATTGACTTTCTGCCTGGTAGGGAGATGTTTCATTGCCTCAGTGTTTCCATTTACAAAGCCAAATATCTGGGAAGTGGTTTGATGTTCCTCCAAGCTGGGGAAGTGCTGTCCAAAAAGATAGAAAAATAGAACAGTGCTGAAGATATCTGCAGAATAAATAATTCACAGAAGAATTTTTTTTACAAACATCACAGTGTAAAATATGTTTTAGAAGAAACATAATTTCCCATAATGAAATTTCTTTCTCTAACCTTTGGTTCTCACAGTTATTTTTTATATATAACAAATACCTGTAGACTGTAATTCGTTCTGAAGAGTTTTTTCCCTAAAATTCAATAGAGACGAAGAGCAGAATGAATCTTGGGCTCATAGGTCATACTGCAGAGAAGGAGGTATTTTCCCAATCGGTCTGTGCCAGCTTTTTGGCAGAGATACCAGAGAAGGTCCCTTTGTTTTTCCACGGTCATATAATTCTTTTGTTTTCAATTAGTTATTTATTTTGCCTTTATTATTAAATCTAGCTCCACCACCTTTCATGCATAATGTCACAGAGTTATACAGCATTGAAACAGGCTCTTCAGCTCAACTGTTCATGTAGACCAAGATTCCCATCTCAGCTAATCTATCAAAGCCATTCATAACTTTCTCACACAAATCTATTTTTTTATATGAAGCCCTGGTTCCTCATCCCAGGTACATATCAGGGCGTTAAAATAAGAACATAGAGCACTACAGCACAGAACAGATCCTTTACCTTACTCCAAGATCAATCTAAATGCTTCCTCCCATATACTCCTCCATTTTTCTTTCATCCATGTACCTATCTAAGAGTCTCGTAGAAGTCCCTAATGTTTCTGCCTTTACCACTACGCCTGGCAGCACATTCCACATACTCACCATGTCTGTGTAAAATTCCTACCTCTGACATCCGTCCTGTATTTCCCTCCAATCACCTCAAAATTATGCTCCTTGGTATGAGCCATTTCCTCCCTGGGAGAAGTCTCTGGCTATACACTCAATCTATACCTGTCAAGTTACCTCTCCCTCTTTCACTCAAAAGAGAAAAGCACTAACTATTCCCATAAGACATGCTCTCTAATCCAGACAGCATCTTGGTAAATCTCCTCTGCAACTTCTGTAAAATTTCCACTTCATTCCTATAATGAGATGGCTAGAAATGAACACAATATTTCAAGTGTGGTCTAAAAGGTAATAGAAACATCCCAGTCCATCTTGGGTAAATCGGTCCCCACCATTGAGTACATCTACAAGGAACACTTACAGAAAAGCTGCCTCCATCATCAAGGACACCAGCCATCCAGGCCATGCTCTCATCTTTTGCTGCCATCAGGAATGAGGTAGAGAAGCCCTTGGTCCCACACTACCAGGTTCAGGAACAGTTATTACCCCTTAATTATTAGGCTCTTGAGGCAGAATTGATATCTTCACTCATCCCCAAATTTAACTGATCCCACACCCTATGGGCTCACTTTCAAACACTCTACAAATCATCTTCTCGATATTCCTTGTTTATTTATTAATATTATTTTGGGTTTCTTTGGTCTTTTTGTATTTGCAGAATTTGTTGCCTTTTGCACATTGGTTCTTCGTCCGCCTTTGTGTGCAGTTCTTCATTGTATTAACTGTGAATACCTGCAAGATATTAATCTCAGGGTAGACATATACAGACTTTGATAATAAATTTACTTCAAACTTTGAACCAAGAGTTTATATTACTCATGACTCTTGAACTCAATCCCTCAATTTATAAGGGCCAGCACACCAAACACCTTGAAAACCACCCAATCAGCTTGTGTGTTAACTTTGAGAGATCTATGGATATGGACCCCAAGATCTCGCTGTTCCTTTGTGTTGTAGACCATGTATTGCTTTCTCTCCAAGACTATTGTTTGAGTTAGAGGTACAGCATGGTTACATGCCTTTATAGCCAAATGAGTCTATACCACCCAATTACACCAATGTGACCAAATAACCTACTTACCCAGAAATCTTTGGAATGTGGGAGGAAACCACAGCACCTGGAGGAAACTGACTGGGTCACAGGGAGAATGTACAAAATCCTTACAGGCAGCAGTGGAATTGAAGTCAACACAATACTCTGGTCAAGATCTAATCACAGAACTTTATGAGCAGGTATCATAATACCTCTGCTTTTGTATTACTTTCCTCAAAAACTAAAGCAAGGGATCCTACATGATTCTATAACACCCTCCGCAATTTGTTCTTTAGCCTTGCAAACCTGCTTACATAGACCCCTGATCTCCGATACCCACTTTAACATCATGCTATTGAATTCACCTTGTCAGTTTAATCTCCTCATGTAAATGTGTCAGTTTAAAGCTTCTCTGCCTTTCTTGCCAGTCTGAATTCCACAAATTCACAACCCTTTTGCTAAAGAAATTTCTCCGTACCTCTGCTTCGAAAGAGCACCCCCTATCCTGAGGCTGTGCCCTCTTGTCCTAGACTCCCCCACCATGGGAAACATCCTTTCCACATCTGCTCTGTCTAGGCCTTTCAACATTCGAAAGATTTCAATGAGATCCCCTCCATCCTTCTGAATTCCAGCGAGTACAGACCCAGAGGCATCAAAGTTTCTCGTATGATAACCCTTTCATTAGTGGAATCATCCTTGTGACCCTCCTCTGGACCCTCTCCGATGCCAGCACATCTTTTCTAAGATGAGGGGCCCAAAACTGTTCACAATACTCAAGGTGAGGCCTCACCAGTGCCTAATAAAGCCTCAGCATCACATCCTTGCTCTTATATTCTAGACCCCTTGAAATGAATGCTAACATGGCATTTGCCTTCCTCACCACCGACTCAACCTGCAAGTTAACCTTCAAGGTGTTCTACACGAGGGCTCCCAAATCCCTCTGTGTCTCAGATTCCTGGATTTTCTCCCCATTTAGAAAGTAGTCCACAAATTTATTTCTACTACCAAAGTGTATGACCATGCATTTTAAGTTTTTACCATTTGTACTTTTTCACCAGGATATTGTGTTTCTAGACATGGCAGTTATTAATTTAGTCCCAGGCTCCTTTCACCATGTTATTTGTATTTTAGATCTTCTCTGCATTTTCTATATATGACTCAGTTTTTCTTAACATTTATATAAACCTCATACGTGTCGGAGTCCTCTTTCTTTCCCGTCTCCCTGTATCCATGGGAGTTTTATCTTTTGTCCTTACATCCTTTATTGGATCAAATATATTCTCATTTAAATTACTTCCTCTGTGGGGCCTTCCATTCTTACTTTGCTAACCAACTTCCCTAATTCCATTGCAGAGACCTTTCTCAACTCAGTGAAGTAAGCTGTTCTCCACTAATTGATCCATCATATTTCCATGCTTGTTCTAACTTGATGAGATCATGATCATTTTTTTTTCTCCAGATACTTCACAAATACTGTAAGATCCAGATCATTTTCCAGAATTAAGTCTGATTCTGTGGCTTTTCTTGTTGCTTGAAACATACGCTCAAAGAAGTTTGTGTGTACACTTTTCAGGAATTCCTTCTCCTCTTGACCTTCACGTGGTTAGAATTCCAGTCTATATTAGGATCATTAAAGTCCTTGTTATCATTAACCTTTAGTATTTGTATCTTTCTGTAATTTGCCTGCACATTTGCTGCTACTCACAATAGTACACATACAGCAGAGTAATATTTCCTCTATTGTTCTTTGCTTCTAACCAAATAAATTCTGTCTTCAGCTTTCAACCATATAATCCCTTTCCAGGGATGATTTCTGAAATTAAGTTCCTGTCTGAAGCTGAAACTATTGGTTTTCAAATAATTAATATTTCAGTGTAAAGAAGCTCTGCTATTTGAGTCTGTGTCACACCATCTTTGAAACAATGCCCGAGTCCCCAATTATCAGGAAATTAATCATTTATTTAAATATCGCAGTTTTGCAGCTGCTGTTTCAGACAATCGCATAAGTGATGTGCATACATGTCATTTGGATTGTTATCAAATACAAGAACGTGCTAATTTAACCACTCCTACCTATTTAAAATGTTGTTTTGATTTCACCTCTAGTGTATCTTACCCAATCCTGTTAAAGGCTCAGTGCATAGCAAGAGAAGACTCCCAGTCTCAAAACAGCCACACACTGAGTACAACTCAGCTGTGGGACAAAAGGAACAAATCAGAACTCCAGATGCTTCCAACTGGAACGACCCAGTAGGGTCCAGATATCTAATACTATTTTCATAACCTTGATCTGGTTTCATATGATGGAACTGGCCTCTATGTAGTTTTGATCAGGTCTTAGGAACAGAAATTCTTTTCAGCACATTCAGGTAGAAAAATTTTAAAAATGGAGCATTTACATTTTTTTCTGAATCCATTACTCTAATTATATAGAAGAAACAAAATAAACTGGGGCATTAGAAAGAGAATCAGATATAAAATAGTGCAAGGAGAGAATGAGGCCATCAGGGTTCCTGCTCCAGCAGCTGACAGACTCTGCTGGAGCAATTCTTTCGCTCTGTGATATCATCAGAGAATGGAAATCAACTTGAGCAAAAAGAAAATATTAAAACGCAAATGATTCAGTTTGCAATTCAAGATAATTTTGAATGGCTGTGGAATATGTTGGTTCATTTGTAGTAAATATGAAATTTAAAATTGTATTTCCAGATCCAGTAAAACATGAACTGATATGAAATTTCCTGGAAAGATGATTTATTTTTAATTTATTTTGTCTAGAGATACAGTGCAGAATGGGCCCTCCAGCCTTTAAGCTGCAGCACCAGCAACCCATGGATTTAGCCCTAACCTAATCATGGGGCAATTTACAATGACTAATTAACCATCTAGCCAGCACATGTTTGGATTGTGGGAGGAAACCAAAATACCCACACATTCCATGGGAAGGACATACAAACTCCTTGCAGAAGTCGCTGGGATTGAACTTCAAACTCCGATGCTCTGAGCTGTAATAGTGTTGCACTAACTGCCACGTTACCATGGCACCCCATGCCTGGCTTACTTTTATAGAGAGATTGCTTTTGTATAACTGTGTTACAGACACATTTTAATATTGTGTAAGTTTGTGTACACATTTGTGTGGAAGACAACAACACAGGATTTCTTTATGCATGCACTGTGTATACCAAGCTACAGCTGACTGTAATACATTTGGGTCAGGAAGAATTAAAAGTAGTCATCCAGCATTTTGTGTGTGTGTTGATTTGAAGGTCTTGGCTGCTTCAGAATGCTATCTAATAAGTAAGATCAAGCTCAGATTCATAAAACTCCACATCTCACTTTGGTCAAAACTATTTTTTTTGTCTTCAGCCAATCAACCAAGTTTTTTTTGCACTGCTCCATTTCTCTTTCTACCTTTTGCCTGTATGCTGATTAACAAAACAAAGAAACATTGGAACAGGAGAAAGTCATTCAAACCCTAAAGCCAATTTCACCACTCAATTAGATCACAGCTGACCTGTCCCTCAGCTACATTTACCTGCCTTTGTCCAATATCCCTTGATATTCTTACCTCACCGAAATCTATCAATCTCGTTCTTGAAGTTTTAAATTGATCCAGCATTTTCAGACTTCTGTGGGAGTAAGTTTCAGATCTCCACTGCATTGTGTGAAAATGTACTTCCTAATATGACTCCAAAGTGGCCTCACTGTAATTAAATGATTGTGCTCCATCACCAGAGGAGATAGTTTATCTGCATACACCCTATTGAATCCCTTATTTAAATACCTTAACAAGATCACCTCTCAACTACCTAAACTCAAGGGAATACATGCCAACTTAATGCAATCTGTCCTCATTATTCAATGCTTTAAATCCACCTTTCATGCTCGCGAAACAAGACCAATATATCTTTCTCAAGGTTTGATGTCCAACACTGAAAGAAATACTCCAGGCAGAGTTTGACCATGACATCTAACTTTACCTCTCTCCCTTTTCTATGGGTACCAAGAATGTTGTGACACTCCTGAACTACCTGAATGAGTTTAAATTTCCTATGGTTTAATGTAATTGAAAGTGTACATTTAGAATATTTTTCCACATCTCCCTGCCTTACCACATTTCTCTCATTGAAAAACCATTTAAAAATTCTTCCCATGAGCCACATTTCACCTCCAGTTTTGTCCCCCTTTCAATGTTTCCATTCTTTGTGCTCGGCTTCTACTTTTATCATTATCCTGCTGAATATTTTCTGACATCCCTCTGCACATAAGGAGAGCAATGGAAGCAAGGTGCTTTGTGGTAAAACTGCACACATACAAAGTGAGTGATTTGTCTTCCCCTGTTAAACTTTCCATACTGTATCTTGTTTGCAGTGTTTACTTAGCAACAATTGGCTAGTTTATGCAGTCAATTTAGACCCTGGCCAGTTGACTACCAATAGTATTGATTGTGTTCAACTGTAGGTCATCTATTGAAAACTGCTAGAGTAAACATGAATGAGAGCATTCCTGCACTGTGTTGTCAAATTAGTGCTGCCAGTTTGATACCAATGGGCGAAAGAATAAATCAAATAGTTGAGCCCTCTGACAAATTAATCACATGCGTTACTGCCAGGTTTAATTTAATCTTTGTAAATAAGCACTGCTAGTAGTATTGGATCTCTCTTTCAATTGAAGTACAGTCACTACCACATCAAGCCAAGAGGCTAAATTTGTCCACGTTTTAATGAAATTACCCAACCTAATTTTCCAGTAACAAAGTGCCCTTGCCTAGAACCTCCTCATATTGCTTTGAGTTAAATAAACAACTTCCTTCGATGTATTCTTCAGTATCACTCTTAATCTGTTTTAGAAGCACTGTGCTTAAGTAATATCAGTTGGTTCACCTTAGATCTCCTTCCTTCAAAGAAAGGATTATTCCTTCATTCTGATTTTCCATAAACAGGCTAGTTAAGTACTTATTAGGTGTTTTTTCACCTTCTTGCCCTCCTATATAGATCAGGGGAAGTCATTCTGTAGATTGTGGTACTGCACTGGATGTCCATATGAGCTATGGAACCGGACAATATTGCCTTCATAAAGGAGCAAACTTGTTCTGGGTATTTTAATATATTAATATTAATTAAGATAATGAATCAGACAGCCCAGATTGTTCAGAATGTGACATTAAGCTCTCCTAGCTTCCAATTGTTTCTCAAAATGGTACATCAAACTTTAAGCCTCATATAATCAATAAAAGAGATGCAAAGCTGTGTAAAAGGAAATTACCTTCTCTCACATATTAATGGGATTCTTGATATGAGGTTCACTTTTGGCTCTTCGGAGAAATTGTTGCAATACAGGTAAGGTTCTTTTCAGTTGAGTATTATTAGTAATTAACATGCTGTCTGGTTCGGATTTTTATGACTTTTTTTAGTTAGTTTCAAACATTAATGCAGGTAATAACAATGATAAATAACAAATTGTCAGTTGGAGTGAGCTGAGAATAAAACTGTCTAAAAGTGCTGAAAATGAATGAAGTCACTGTTTTCTACCACACAGAATACAAAACATCTGTCTCAGTATAACTGGGTTGCTCAGAAGACAGAGCGGTTGTGATTTGTTACTGACTTTTCACTACTGTTCCAGAAATTGATTCTGCCTCAAAATGCAACACAACTAGTTAAGAAGATGGATCAGCATGGGACAGGCTTCTAAGGTTGATGGTGGATTTCGACAAATCACAATGTCTGCTTAGTATGCTAAGCAAAGCATTTAGTCTCTCCTTATCTTCTGGTGACATTGCAAGGATCTAAAAATCTACTTGATGGGCTGAGAAATGGTGATCACACATATGTAATAAATTTTGGGTCAAAGGCCCCTGATTCCACCTCTGATGTAGAGTGTATGCCCTTCACATGTACTTAACCTCCTTCTGCACTTGCTTACTATTTCACTCTGAGAGTTGGTGTTCAGATTTGTTAGCTTTTATTAATGATTATTTTATGCTGAAACAGATGTCCTAATGTCAGCCGTGCAGAGAAATCTTTTAATCATGTTCTGCATTCACCTTTTATACCTATTAATTACTCATTTCTTAATCATTATAGTAGGTGTTATAAGATTTGCGTATCTCAATCTCTGAAGTTTGAATCTCTTTTGTACAGTAAAAGATTACTCATATCTGCCATCAGGGGTACTATCAACATGAAGGAGCATTTTAAACCCTTGAGAGCAGACAGTGGTTTAGGATCATTTATTTGTCAAAAACCATTAAAAAGGGATTACAGTTATTTTATTATTAGTCCATGTAGAATAGCAGGACACGTCCAACAATAAAAGTACAGGAATATGTTAAGGAAGGCTTTACAAATTCAAAAATATTCTGCTAATATGCGAAAGGATACTAATTATGCTGCGCTAATTATTTAATAATAGTCATCTTTCCACATCAAAGTCCTTCATTGCTCTGAATGAAACTTCAATGAAAGTTACAAAAGTGATATTTCTATATTCTTTTATGAATGCTGTTGTTTAGTTTAAACAATTATATTGTGGAAACACTATCATGGGAGTTACATAGTCTAACTACCTGAAGATCTAAATAAGTTTGCAGTTTGTAGTTGCCGCATTCCATGTTTATCCAGACAACAGGATAACATATAATGCAAGATTTTAAAGCCTTATAAACAGAAATTTTATATTGAATATTTCTCCATTTAGTGTCATGTCCAGAGCAGTGGAACATAATTCTTCAAAGGGAAAAATTTTGCCAGCAGTAATGATGGGCAACCATATTAGGAGATCTGGAACTTGGACAGTTTTTTGGCTGTAGATCACCTATCATGAAGTTGCTACAGTAAGCCTGAGCTAACACTGCAGTATATATAAGTGGCAGGTTTCATCAGTCCTCACTGTGGATCTGTGTGAAAAGCTGACAGCTCATCTCGTCCTTCAAATCCATGCTCAAAAACTGGCTGAACTGGTGTGAATCGCTACAGACAGGGGAAGGACAGAAAGGAAATAGTAAATGAGTAATTACAGTCAAAGACTGCCTGTTAGAGCACTCAAACAGTAACCCTAAAATCTCTTTTCTCAGAGCTACTTGAGAGAGTATGAAGGTCATCTGAGTTTTCATTTCAGTATAGGTTATTTAACAAAAGAAAATTCTGTTTCATCATACATGATGTAATTGTAGTAGAAGTCTTAAATATGTATTATTTAGAACCACTGTTAAAAGAGTATTGATTTAATTGTATGTAAACCCCTGCAGGGACATAAAGCTCAGTCTGGATTTAAACAGGACAAAGTCATTTTGGCTGAGCCAATCTATTCAAACTTGGCAAGCTTGGCCTAATATAACTTATCCAGTGAGACATGACTAGAACTCCCAAACTTATGCTTCTTATTGATATTTCCTTGTAATAAAATGAAGGATCTCTCATTTGTGCTCTCTCTGAAAGCATTTTCCTTTGGTTTGAGGGGATGTGGATATATGTCAATGTAAATTGAAATCAAACCTTATTGTTGTATAGGTAAGTCAATAAATTAAGACAATTTCAAGTCAAACAATGGGAGATTTTTGAAATAGTATTTTTTTTATTATTTTTTGCATTAATTAGACAAAATCTGACAATTAAATAATTCATATCCCAGGGTATTCAGAAGCTGGAGGCAAAGGAAGGTCCCAAGGTTGATCCTTAGTACAAAAGCACAAGTATGAAGAAGAAATAAAGATTCTAATTTTTTTTAACTTTGAAAAAGATTTCATGAGTTAGGTTATTATAGCATGTAGAATAGTAGAGCAAGCTAATACAGCATGCCACTGTGCCAAACTATAACAATAACAATAAAGTTCAAAGTTCATTGTAAATTTATTAACAAAGTACATATGTCACCATAAACAACCCTGAGATTCATTTTCTTACAGGCATTCAGAGTAAATACAAGAAACACTATTGAATCAATGAAAGACTGCATTCAACAGAATAGACAAAGAACCAATGTGCAAAAGACAACAATCAATGACAATAAAATAAATAAAGCAAACAAAAATTAAGTAAATAAGCAACAGGTATCAAGAACATCAGATGAAGAGTCTTTGAAAGTGAGTGATGTAGGAACAATTCTATGATGTGGCTAGTGAAGTTATCAGCGTCTGGTTTAAGAGCCTAATGCTTGTAGGTAATATTTTTTCCTGAACCTGGTGGTGTGTGTCCAGAGGCTCTTGTACCTTCTTCCTGTTGGAAGGAGTCCTGGATGGTGGGGGTCCTTGACGATGGATGCTGCTTTCCTACGACAGTGCTCTGTGTAGATGTGCTCAATGATGGGAACAACTTTACTCATGATGGACTGAACCACAACCTTTACTTTTTGTAGGCATTTCCATTCAAGGACATTGGTGTTTCCATACCAGGCCATGATGTAATTAGTCAATATACCCTCCACTGCACATCTGTAGAAGTTTGTCAATGTTTTAGATGACTTGTCAAATCTTTGCAAACTTTTAAGAAAGTATAGAGGCACTGCTGTACTTCCTCTGTAATGACACTTATTGGGTGCATTGAGAAGTTTATTGATTAGTTTTCGGGGGTGATTCTAACCAATGAAGAACATCCTTATGTGTGTATCTTCTCTGTCCCGATGTTCCAGGGTTGAGTGAAAAGCCAATGAAATGGTATCTGCTGTTGATCTGTTGCTCCATAAGGCAAATTGGAATGGCTCCATGTCACTTCCTAGGTAGGACTTGATATGTTTCATCACTAACTTCTCAAAGCACTTTATCATAATAATAATATTTCACATTTATTTGACATCTGTAACATGGAATAATCATCCTAAAGAACTTCAATGGAATGTTATCAAGTAAAACAATTAAATATAAGGAGATGTGACCCACAACATGTCAAAGAGGAAGGTTATAAAAGGTTTCTTAAAAGAAGGAAAAGGATTAATGGAGAGTTGGGCATAACCATTAAATATGAAAAAGATAAAAACTGAGGATGAAAAATCTTTGAAGGGACTTAATTGCCTTAGAGGATTTATTGTAGATCTGGTGGAGATTACAAAGACGTAGAGGAGCAAAGCTTTGGAAAAATTTGTAAATATGAATAAAAATATTCAAATAGAGGTCCTGCTTAACTGAGATCCGGGGAAAGAGCAACAAACACAGAGGTCATGGATGAATGTTGTAAAATATGACAAGGAAATATTGATACCAATTAGTGAAAAGCAATGTTAAATTAAAAATGTCAGGAAATTTTTCTCTCTACAAAGAATTTATGGAAAAAAAAACAGGGACAAAAAAGAATTCATTAGATTCTGAACCTTAGGATAATCATCAAATGGGTTTCCTCATCTTTATGACCTTGTACATTATTAGGTCTTTTAAGTTTTTTTTAAGAAATGTTTCGTTGTCCAGAATTTCACTTTAGGGATATTGCAAGGGATAATTTTCATGAAATTAAACCTATCCTTAAGTTATTTACAGGTGTTCCCTGCTTTACAAATGTTTTTACAAAAGACCTACATTAGTAACCTACTTCTGCATTACAAAGAGGATTTTCGCTTTTATGAAAATGTTTCCCATATAAATTAATGGTTCTTTGCTTTACGCCATTTCGGCTTAAGGAAGGTTTCATAGGAACACTCTACCTTTGTAAGGGGGGGGGGGGACACCTGTATTGCTTTCTAGAGTCTTGAATAGATGGATGAATACATTTCTAAGGAACTGAGAAGGATCAGAAAGATTTAGGACCCATCTATAGAAATCACTAAAAACTAGTGATCAGGTATAAAAGTAATGGAAAAAGCTAATGGAATGTTAGTCTTCATCACAAAGGACTGGAATATGATGATTTGGAAATTAGAATACAGTGATGTAAAGCTTTAGTTCCAATATATCTAAAGGTCTGCACATAGTAAGAATATATTGGTGTTGGAAGGCATGTCTCAAACATTTTTTCCAAAATAATACTGTATACTTAGTTGCCAAATATACAAACATGGTCCACATTGTCTAGGTTTGAACTCATTGACAAACTCAGATGAAAAAGTGATATACTTAAGCTCTTAAACTTAAGCCATCCTTGGTGATGTCAAGAAGTAGATTTTCAGATAAATGGTAATCGAATTCTGGAACTGCCCTCAACAGCATAAAACGGCAGAGGCTGAATCAACTGAAGAATTTATATTTAAGATTAATTGATTTTTACTAATTAAGGAAAAGTATTTACCTGAGAATAAAATACTGATTAGCCATGACCCAATGGAATGAATGAAAGAGGGTATTGAAGAACTGATTGGATCCTACCCATTCCTATTTCACAGTGTTTCTGACTGTTGAACTGGCATTGCATTCCATTCAGTTTTAGTGGGATGTTGAAATCAAGGCCAAAAATCAATCAATCCAATATTAACATTAAGATGTATTCACCATATCAAACAATATCAATAAGTCAGATATTTCCTCATTGAAAAACCTGAATAAATAACTTAATTATCTTAAGTGTCTTAAGTTAGAGTTGTAGGAGTATTTAAGTGGAATCTTTTAAATGGTTATTTCATTAGATAACCAGCCTTATGAAACATGTCTTATTTGCAATTTTTTATGTCTTAATGACTGTTCAGTCTTAACATGTAACAATAGACAGTTAAAACCTCCAATTTGCCAATCCTAGGAGTTAACATATAAGAAGTAACTTGGCTTACCTAATTCTATTAGCTGCTAAAGGATCATAGCAAACTGTTTGGCCCACCAGACATTGTGTCATAATTTCTTTCCATTTGAGTTCAATGGTAGAGAGTCCACATGAAATATTAAACTGATTGCCCTTTCACCATGAACTCATTTCACAACAGACCAACATGAGACAACAAGATGATGTTCCATTCAGGAATCTGATGCATGTGGGACATGTTGTGCTGCTCTTCTGACAATTTCCGCACATGAACCAAATAGGTGAAAAATGAGCTGCTTAAGGACTGGTTCTTTCTGATGCTCCCTGCAGGTTTTCACTGCAAGTGTGGATATAGCTGCTGTATTTCTTCACAATAATTAATAGAGAACCTCAGGGTTAGTAGAAAAAAATGAAAAGCAGAGAATGAATTTCTTCTATTTTGAGTTGTAGTCTTTTGGATATAGATAACAAGCAGTTATACAAATCTAATTGCACATGTTCAATGCTTGAGGTGGACCTCTGTAACAGGCCTTTTATGATATTTCCTATTCTTCACTTGGTAGTCAACCTTCCATCTCTCTGGATCCTAATGTCTGAAATTTTCTCCTGAAATTCTTTACCTCTTCAATCCCTTCTTCTCCTTTAATATAGACTTTAATTCCTGAATCCTTACAAAAGCTCTTAATATTTCTTTCATTTGTCTAATTGACCTGATTACATTTTTTTCACGAAAGGTACAGTGGCAGTATAAATTGTTATTTATGTTGTTTATAATTTCAGATTTATGTTTTATATTTCCATCACCTGTTGTATTTAGTTTTCATTTTCTGGGTTGGTGATTGATTACCAATTAAAACCAAAGATATTGGGAAATCCTTCCAGCATCCCTGAAAAGAGAAACAGAATTAGTAATAGATTTGGTTAAGGTAAAGTCTGATACATAATATTGACCTGAATATTAATCCTTCAGTGTCTTACCACAGTTTGACCTTCTGAGTATTTTCTGCTTTCTAATCAGAAAGATAATCAATTATTTAAAAAAAGATGAAGGAGTTTTCTATTAGAAAAAAATTAAAGAGTATTATTAGTTTGTAAGCAGGACCTAATCAGGGAACATTGAAACCTATAGCAGTGTAAACAATAATAAGCATAAATACAAGGAACTCATGGCAATGGGTTTAGAGTTCCACAATTGTTGCTGTTGCTTTGGTGGATTCCATCCAGATCACACTCATATTACTGGTGTAACAAATGCAGCCTCCACTGCTAACTCTCCAAGGACAGAATTTCAAAAAATGACTGCTTTATCACATCAATGATACAGTAAAAGAGCAAATTTGATGGTCTGAATGGCCTAATTCTGCTCCTGTGTCTTATGGTTTAAAGTGAGGCATGTGTCCCAAGTATATAGTCCGACATTCCTATTAACACTCTCCCTGATATAAGTAAATCCATGCTCAAGCACCAGGTTCACCTTCCAAAAGCAATTGTTAATGTCAAGAGTTGAGCCCAACCCTACAAGCATTATTGCTCAGTTAGCAATTGTATATATCAATCTTTCTATCCAGGTATTGTCTTGATGAATAAGTAGTGTTGTAAATAGTCATTGTGGGGAAAAGCTAAATTAGTGTCAAATTGGGTTGGGGGCAGGAGCTAAATGAAGACTTTACATATTGTGTATAAAAAGACAGAACTTGCTCATTGATTAGGTTTTGTCAAGGTCCTTACATTTGGAGCAACATACATTTATCTGACAATTTAATTGAGAAACATCTGTTCTGTGCTTGGGGCATGTGATGATTGTTTTACCCTTTGATTACTACCTATTCATTTAAGCATGCGATACCTTAAGATGCATTTAACTCCTTGCAAACTATATTCCTTCTGAAATAAATGCTGGTATCTCCCCATTGAAAGGAAGGTTATGCAATCTCCTTTATGTTAAGTGCACCATGTGCCCTTAGAAGTGGATTTTCAGTGTTGCACTAAGGCCAAACAATAATTATTCTCTGGTTTTCAACATATATTTCACAAGTGAAATATTTTTTATAGATTCTGAAACATAAGGAATTATACTTTTTTTTAGGTGTTTTGTTGCTCTCTTTCTTCATCACATCTGTCTTTTTCAGTCTTTAGTTAATCCTGTATATGATTTAAATCTAATTTATATCTTCTGATTTATATTCTCAGCATACAGTAGTGAAATTAACAGAAGAAACTATTTGGCACATCTTACTTGTACACGTCGGCGGAATGGATTTTTCTGCCATTTGTTAGTTCTGTAGAAAACCATTAGCAGGCTGCTCCCTGTTGGTTAGCTTGTTTCAGACATGTGCACCTTTTCAGAAGACATGAGCTGGAAGTGAGATGCAGGTATGTCTAATCTCCAATGCGTGAAGTACTGGCATCTTTCATGTCTTCCTGCAAATAATCTTAGCATAGCCATTAACACAATGATATCCTATCATGGAGTCATAAAATTACACAGCAGGAAAAGAGGCCCTTTTGTTTAATACAATTCTTAAAATATTATGAAGTCATGATTCTGAATTACATTCCAGCTGATCCGTTTCAAATTCAATAATTATAATGTGTCATACTGTTCACTTCAGAAGGGGCCTGTTAATAGTTCCTGAAGCTTGTCTTCTGAAACTTGTTAATAACTACTAAAGGCTTCTGAGGAAATATGTGTGGCTAGGCACAGCGCAAACACCATCTATAAATTGGCCAATCACACAACTATCATTGGCAGAATTTCAGAGGAAGCATAAAGATATAAGGTAGATCAGCTGGTGGAGTGAAGTAGAAAAAAACCACCTTGCACTCAATGTCAGTAAGACCAAGGATCTGATTGTGGACTTCAGGAAGGAGAAGTTGAGGGAACACACACACTCAATGAGGGATCAGCAATGGAAAGAAAGAACATTTTCAAGTTTCTGGGTGTCAACATCTCTGCAGATCTGTCCTGGCCCCAACATATTGATGCAATTACAAAGAAGGCATGACAGTGGCTATATTTCATTAGGAGGTCAAGGAGACTTGGTATGACACCAAAGGCTCTCACAAATTTCTACCGATGTACCATGGACAGCATTCTATCTGGATGCATCACTGTCTGGTATGGAGGGGCCATTGCATTGGACTGGAAAAAGCTGCAGAAAACTGCAAACTCAGCCAGCTCCATCATGGATACTAGCCTTCCCAACACTGAGGACATCTTCAAAAGGCAATGCCTCAGAAAGGTGGCTTCCATCATTAAGGGCCTCTATGGCCCAGTACCTGCCCTCTTCTCAATACTATCATCGAGAATGAGGTACTGATGCTTGAAGACACATTTGAGGAATGGCTTCCTCCTTACTGCCATTAGATTTCTGAATGGGCAAAGAATAAATGTACACTAACTTGCTGCTTGTTTTCTTTTTGCTCTCTTTTTGCATTGCTGAAATTATATATATTGTAATATATAGTTTATTTATTATGTATTGTAATGTACTGCTGCTGCAAAATAACATATTTCATGACATACACCAGTGATATTAAACCTGATTCAAGATATAAGGACCTTATTTATGACAGTGTTACAAGTAAACTGTAGCAGTGTACAGGCAGAAATCACAGTAGGTTAGAGAAGAAAAGAGATAAAGTTCAGTAAGCACTCAGTAGTTACATTTTTACTTCTCTCCACCCCCTGCCCCACACCACTTTATAAAATAGGCACATTAACCATTTTTCCAAAAGGTGTGATTACACATTAGAGAAAGCACTGAGTCCAGGGCAGAGTGCTGATGCACTAAGCCCCGGGTAACACTCGTAATAAAGACTGAAAACAGACTATTAATTTCATTAATTCTATATCTTGAATGGCATTTGCAATCTGTGTTTTGTTTGGTGCAATGTTATTAATACACAACACTGACCAAAGGGCAACTGGTGTAAGTAAACAACTAAGGATAAACAAGGGAGTAATGGTATGTGTGAAAGAGAAAGAAAGCAGTAGGAAAGGATTATGATTCAGATGAATTGTTCAAAAGACTTAAATGTCTGTTCCCCCAGGTTTGAAGCTGTAAAAAGCTTAGTATTAGCCTAGGGACAAAATAACAGTAATATTGTAATTGGAGCCAATTTAGAACTACACTGCACAATACCTAGGTTATAACCCAAGCCTTTGGAGTGCAGCTTTGGTTAATTGTACTGAATTCTCTTGTAAAGAAAACTATTTAGGGAATTGGGATTGTTTTGTTGATTGTTGTTATTTATAGACTGGGTTCATATGATCCCATGCTTTCAATCTGATACAAAGATTTCAGAGGATTACATGTTCCAAACATTCTTTTTTATTTAATAAAATTGTATTCTTTGGTTACTTTTGCCCTGAGTACTTTGTAAATGTTTAAATTAAAAAGGAATACTGGCATAGACTGTTATGTTATGAAGCAAGGATTCATCCTTTACCTATGAATAGAGGTTGTAGAAAGTCCAATCTAATGGAGGTTTATTCATCTGACTTCTCACACATGGCAGAGTGTTGAAAGAGGTTATCACAGTGTACTTCCTACATAGCAGAGCTTCATTAATGATATCATGAACTGTAAGTGCTGCTCACAGACTTCCTTTATTCTGACTATATTGACACAGGAGCAGGGCTCACAAGGTTATTGAAATGTTGCTGGCAGTCTATCTCTGACAGCAATTTTAAAGCAAATTCAGGATCGAGAGAAAGCAGAGTATCTGTATCATAGCAACTTCAATGAAGTGCTGTATGCATTTACAGTTCTAATAGCAGAAAATGTGAACTAGCAAAGAAAATGTGAATTAGCAAAGAAAATGTGAATTTATAATTGCAGAAGCAATCAGCATTCTATAACTGCAAGGTGTAAAAATTATTGGCAGGAGGAAAGGCAACTAAGGGAGCTTGGGCAGGATCCAAAGGACCTTTTTGTTTATGGTATGACTGCTGCAAGAAGCTCTATTACTTTACAGAAAGCATGAATGAACATTTCTGATATGTCAAAAACAGATGCAGGTTTGGAGAGAATAAAATCACAGAATATTATGTTTGGACTGGCCCAGAAGACCTACCCTACCTAAACCCACCTTCTTGCAGTGCAGAAGACTGAAAAAAGTGGTTAAGAACAGAAACTGCTTTTTCACTGTTATGATTTAAGAGCAGGCTCTAATGGCAAATCACATGCATGCATAATAGCATTCAGTTAGGTCCATTATATATGGAAATATGGAAGCACAATCATACCTACACCCCTGAAATTTGCAGCTCTTCAGGTATTTGTACTTTATTAAATGTGATTAGCCTTTCTGCCTCTACCACCTTTTCAGGCAGTGAGTTCCAGATTCTAACAACTCTCTGGATGTAAACTTTATTGTTCTCACTCGTTTAGTTTATCTACCACTTACTTAGTCTACTTTCCCTGTTTTTTGAGATCGGTGCTCAGGGAAATAGACCTTTCCCACTGAATCCAGCTAAGTGGGGATCAGGAGTTGAACTGAAGCCGCAGAATGTAGATTGCAGTCTTAGCTGTGAGTCCAGTCAGTGTAATTCCAAACTGAGACACAGAGCTATGGGAAGGGGCATGTGTGTGTGTGTGTGTGTTGCTGGAGGGAGGTGCAGAAAGTGAGGAAGAGGGCTAACCTTTGTGGAATTCCAAACCAGAGGCTGGAACATATTCAGGGAGGATGCTCATTAAAACACAGTTTTAAAGCACAGTTGTTTAGAAAGTGCCCAAAGACAAACATATCTGAGAGCAAGGTGACCTAGTTTTCCAGTAAATACTTTGAAGAAATGCTGCAGGAGAAGTTATGTTAATTCTTATGAATTTGATGCACAGACGATGCTCATATTTCTGGAGTGGTGGGATTTTGCAATCGCGTTCACTCTAGAATAACAGATTTTCATATATTCAGCACTAAAAAATGTTAGAATATCTAAGCCAGTATTCTTCTGTTTCTAAGGATTGCTTACTGAGTTTAGTGCAGGTTATAATAACAAGTCGTATACATGCACAAAAATTTTCAACTGAGTCCTTTTTGTATCAAAATATCGGAGCACAACTTTTCAATTTGCATTTTGCCATCAGTAGGCACAGAAAATAATCGGACCAAGGAAATAAGCACAATGAAGATCACATTCATTCTTTTAAAAAAGCCCATTGTCAACAAGTTTTTATGAAATGATGGATGGATTACAAATGATGCTGGGGACAAATGTTTGCTGAAGCCCAGAAATACAGTATGTCAATCCCACAATAATTACTTTCCTGGTGGCCACTTGGCTTAATGCTCAAATGCAAACCTTACCCACAGGACTCTGCAAACTATATCCTATACCATAAGGCATAAGAGTAGAATTAGGCCACTTGGCCCATCCAGTCTCCTCTGCCATTCCAACATGGCTGATTTATTATCCCTTCTCCTGCCTTCTCCCTGTAATCTTTGAAGCCCTGATAAATCAAGAACCTATCAACCTACACTTTAAATATACTCAATGATTTGGCCTCCACTGCCATCTATGGCAATGAATTCCACAGATTCACCACCATCTAGCTAAAGAAATTCCTCCTCCTCTCTGTTCTAAATGGACATCCCTCGCTGCTGATGCTGTGCCTTCTGATCCTAGATTCCCACACTATAGGAAATATCCTTTCCATGTCTACTCTTTCTAGGTCTTTCAATATTCAACAGGTTTCAATGAGATCCCCTTTCATTCTTCTAAGCTCCAGTGATGGCCTCATACACTAACCCTTTCATTCTCAGAATCATTCTCATGAGCCTCCTCTGGACCTTCTCCAAAGCCAACACATCTTTTCTGATCAATGCATTATAAAGCTTCAGTAACACATCCTTAATCTTGTATATTAGTTCTCTCAAAATTAGTTCTAAAATTGCATTTGCCTTCCTTGCCACCAAATCTATTTGCAAATGAGCCTTTAGGGACACTTGCACAAAGTCTTTCAATGCAGTTACTCCTTTACTAAAGTACACGATCATATACAACCCTACACTATATTCCATTTGGCACTTCTTTGTCCATTCTACCAATCTAAGTCCTTCTGCAGACTCCTTGCTTGCTCAGTAATATCTGCTCATCTTCCTATCTTTGTGTCATCTGCAAATTTGGCCACAAAGCCATCAATTTCATCAACCAGAACATTGACATATAACATGAAAAGGAGTGGTCTCTTTACCAACCCCTGTGAAATTCTAATAGCTACTGGCAGCCAACCACAATAGTCCCCTTTTATTCCTACACTTGCTTCCTACAAGTCAACCAATCTTCTGTCCATGCTAGTATCTTTCCTGTAATACCATGGGCTCTTTTTCTTGTTAAGCAGCCTCATATGCAGCACCATAAGAAATCAGGATCAAAAGAGCTGGGAGCAGAAAAGATGGGCCCATCGAGTCTACTCCACTACTTCATCATGGCTAATCCATTTTCCCTCTCAACCCCATTCCCCATAACCTTTCATGCCCTGTATAATCAAGAACCTGTCAAGCTCTGCCTTAAATACACCCAGTGACCTAGTTTCTACTGCTCCTTGTGGCAATAAATTCCACAGATTCAACATCCAGTGGCTAAAGAAATTCCTACTGGTCCTAGACTTCTTATCACCATTCCTGTTCTGTCATGTCAGGCCATGGCCTCCTCTTCTGCCACAATGAAGCCACTCTCAGGGTGGATGAGCAATATCTTATATTCCATCTAGGTAACCTTCGTCCTGATGGCATGGGCATCGAGTTTTCCTTCTGGCACTTTTTGTTTTCTTTTCCCCTTCCCCTTCCCTCTTCTTCTATTCTCCACTCTGGCCACTTGTCTTCTCCTCATTTGCCTATCACTTCCCCATGGTGCCTGTTCTTCTTCCCTTTCTCCCTTGGTCCACTCTCCTCTCCTATCAGATTCCTTTTTATCCAGCCCTTTACCTTTCCCACCCACCTGGCTTCAATGATCACCTTCTAGCTTGTCCTCCTACCCCTTTCCCACCTTCTTATTCTGGCATCATCCCCCTTCCTTCTCAGACCTAAAGATCAGTCTTGGCCTGAAATGTCAACTGTTCATCTATTTTCATAGATGTTCCCTGACTTGTTGAGTCGCTCCAGCATTTTGTGTGTGTTGATTTGACTATCCTATCTGTTATTTCATCAAAGAATGCTAGCAGATTTGCCAGGTAAGATTTCACTTAAGGAAACCAGCTGACCTACTTTACCATGTGGCTCTAAGTACCCCAGAACTTCATCCTTAATAACAGACTCCAGCATCTTCCCAACCACTGAAGACAGGCTAACTTGCCTACTATTTCCTTCTTTTGTCTCCCTTCCTTCTTAAAGAGAGAAGTGCCATTTTCAATTTTCCAGTCCTCTGAAACTATTCTAGGACCTAGTGATTCTTGAAACATCATTACTAATACCTCCATAATCTCTTCAGCTACCACTTTCTGAATCCTGGGGTGTTATCCAAATGGTCCAAGTGACTTATCTACCTTCAGACCTTTCAGCTTCCCAAGCACCTTCTCCTTATTAACTACACACTTATGCCACTGGCAATCTCCAATTTCTGGCATACTGCTAGTATCTTTCATAGTGAAAACTGACGTAAAATACTTATTAAGTTCATCTGCCATTTTTTGTCCCCCATTACTAACTATCCAGCATTATTTTCCAGTAGTCCAATAGCCACCCTTGCTTCCCTTTTACTCTTTATATATCCTGCCAATATATATATTGGCATCTTCTTTTATATTATTGGCTATCTTACCTTCATATTTCATCTTGTCTCTCCTTATGGTTTTTTAGTTGCCTTCTCTTGATTTTTAAAAGCTTCCCAATCCTCTACCTTCCCACTAAGTTTTGCTATGTTATATGACCTCTGTTTTGCTTTTATGCTGTTTTCCACTTCCCTAGTCAGTCATAGTTGCCTTATACTCTCTTGAGAATACTTCTTCATTTTTGGGATGTATCTATCCTGTGCCTTCTGTATTTCTTCCAGAAACTCCAGCCATTGCTGTTCTGCCATCATCCCTGCTAGTGTCTCTCATCATCTTTGGCCAGCTCCTCTTTCATGCCTATGTAATTCCCTTTACTTCACTGGAATACTGATGTATCTGACTTAATCTTATTCCTCTTAAACTGCAGGATGAATTCTACCATATTATGATCACTGACTCCTAAGGATTTCTTTACCTTAAGCGCATTAATCAAACCTGATTCATTACATAACAGCCAATGCAGAATTGCCTTTCCCCTAATGCGCTCAATCAGAAGCTGCTCTAAAAAAAACTAACTCGTAGGCTTTCTACAAATTCCTTGTCTTGGGACCCAGCATTAACCTGATTTTCCCAATCTACCTGCATATTGAAATCCCCACTGAGTATTGTAACAATGCCCTTATTACATGCCTTTTCTATCTCCCATTGTAATTTATATCCCACATCCTGGCTACTGTTTGGAGATCAGGATCCTTTTATCCTTACAGTTTCTTAACACTATCCACAAAGGTTCTACATATTCTGATCTTATGTCACCCCTTTCCAAGGATTTGATTTCATTTTTTACCAGTAAAGCCACCTCAGCCCTTCTGCCTGCCTTCCTGCCTGTCCTTTTGATAGAAGATGTATCCTTGTATGTTAAATTCCCAACTATGATTCTTCAGCTACAATTCAGTGATGTCCACAACATTGTATCTGCCAATCTCTAACTGTGCTACAAAATCATCTACCTTATTTTGTAGTCTGTGTGCATTCAAACATAACATCTTCAGTTCCATATTCCCATCTGTTACATTTCATTCTACCTTCAAAAGACTACCCTCAAACTTTAAGTGTGGCTTTAACCATCTTATTAAATACGTTCATAATTTTCAATTGTTCTCAGCATCACAACTACCATTGATCCCGTCACATTTGCCATCCTCCACTTCCTTCGATAGAGCATCTTTTTGATATTTTATTAAACTAAACTTACTTGTAACATACATTGTGTTTTTGAATAACTTCCTCAGCCCTGTGGCTATCATAATGATGGTAATCCTTAAGATATATGAATGAAAAAAAGTGCACCCATTGTATCCAATGTCCAGGGTTCGGTATACCTGGAAAATTTTATAAGCCTCAGTAGTCATAGAAATCTCAGCCCCAAAGTGATACTCTACCCTGAGGGAAGATTTTTAAATTAAAAATTGATGAATTCAAAATACCTAATTACTCTTTCAAATAAATAAAACAATTAAGTAAATCCAAATATTTTTAAAGATGTAGTTTACTTTTCCCTTGCATTTTTTTTCATGTAACCTTGCAATTTCATTTAAAGCATTGATCCTGAACCAGCTGAATAGATTCCTGCAGCTGGTTTGCTAGTATAAATGTTGAAGAATCTCAGGAAGACTTGGTGGTGAAGTGAACAACGGAGTTTATTGAAAGATAATGTACCACCAAATTATCAATGATTAATATATCTTTAAAATTCATTGAGAGATACAGCATGATAGACAGGCCCTTCTGGCTCATTGAGCCCATGCCGCCCAGTTACAACCTGTGACCAATTAAGGTACTAGCCTGTACATCTTTGGAATGTGGGAGAAAACCAAAGCATCTATAACTCCTTATTGACAGCTGCGGAATTAAAGCCAGGCTGCTGGTGTTACGCTAACTGTTATGCACATGCCTGTGATGGTGCTAGCATTTTTACTGTTAACTTCCACTTTACTGTTTTACTTCCATTTAGTATCTATCAACAAACTTGGGGCCATTAGCTTTGGGCATTTACCAAAGGCTTCACTAAACTTTACTTTAAACTTCATAGTTTCCATTTCCAGATGCAATTGTCATTCATTATACATAATTCTAGCGAAAAAAATCTAAACGTATATAGAAGGAAGGGGTGAGATACATCAAATCAGAATATGTTACTGGTAGGAAGCATTCATCCATGCAAAATCCCTACTGAATATGTTATTTCTAGAGAAAAACCAAAAAAATAATTTAGTTTATTGCAAAACACTAAGGACCAAAGCACTTCACTGATATGATATCACTCAGTGACAGTAGGAAATATTAGGACAAATTACCAAACATGTCAAAGGGCTTCATGGAATGTCTTGCAGAGGATAAAAGAGAGAGTGTGGTGCAGAGAATTAGGCAAGGGATTTTAAGCCTAGCCAGTGCTTATCCAACATAATTTAGTGAGTACCAAAGCAATGTGTTAGCCCTTTGTGAATTAAGATTTTTGCAGTGGTTTTGGATGAATTTCAGAAAGATACAGCTGAAGAGGCTAGCCAAGGATCCAATGGATTTGTCAGTTCCAACAGGGATCAGATCAAGTGAAATTATGGAGAAAAAATTGTCTGGTCCTGGGGATTATATGGCTATGTTGTGGTTGATCTATTCTGTATCAATCTAATCAGAAGAAAATAGTCACATCTTCTGTATCTAATTATTTGTTCCTCCTGGTTGAGACCAGAAACATTCTTTTATTTAGAGTTCAGTGGAATTAGGATAATTTGGAACTAACAAGATCAGAGGGATCAGGGAGTTGGGACTTGCAGTGACTGGAGGGTTGGATGTGTTGGATGGGTGGATCCAGAAGATGTTAGTAAAATAGGTGGCTTGTTTTGATGGTATCCTAGCCCACCACTGCTCTCCTGGGATTGCTCCATAATGCTCAACTTCAAGGCAATGTTGAATGATTTGTCCTGCATCAAAATTACATATGATGCATGCTTGATGATACAAAAACACAAGCATGACACGTACCAGGAAATGCAAAGTAGAATTCCCAGACTGACAGGAAAGGCCATGGAATGGCTGATAGTGCACTTCTCCATCCCAAAAGCAGTTTCACTCTCACGGTGCTGAAGCAAACAAAACTGCTCCATCAGATGTGTTAACAATTGATTTAGTTGTTGAGCTGTTGTACATTAGAGCATTTTTAATTTCTATTCAAAAATTCTGTCATTGACATTTTTATTTTATTATATAAGACATCTTCTCTGCCAGCCAGCTTTCATCTTTCAGCAGGGCACAGTAGAGCTTTGACATTGAGATCATTGAGAAAACTGAGTCTGTTGATTGTATTCCCCTCCCTATGTAACCTCTTTCCCAGATCTAGTGCATTATAATACTGTGAAAAAAAACCCTCTACAATAAAGTGAAGAGGATCCACATCAAAATGTGAACCTCTTATTCTCACCATGTCAAGCATCATTTCAGCAACAAAAGAAAGATTATCAAAGCTAGAGTAATTGAAACATAGTTTTAACTTTCCACTGATCTGGAAGCAGGAACTAAAGATCTCCATGATCCTACGATGGATTTAAAACTGTGGATGTGTTTTGATTTTAAAACTGTAAAAGGTTTAAAAATAGCGACATTTGTTGATCATATTTTAAGTCAACCTTTATCAGTTAATTTAGAAGAAACGTGTCCAAGGTGTTCCATTTTGGAAAGACACAGAGCTGGCTGTGCCCATTTTATGTTCCCATTTAATGAAGTTGTTAAAGCAGCAAGAATGACAGGTTAATTATCCTTTATGAAAGTGGGACAAATTGAACTGTGTCTTTCCATCATTTTTTGATATATCAAGAAGCTCCTGAGGTGCTCAGCCGTCACTCTGGTGAATACAGCAACTAATCCACTCCACTATTCTCTCTTGACCTGGGTCTCTCCAACAGGGGTTTGCAGTATATTGCAGCAGTTTTTGTTTCACATTCAACAGATTTCTCTTTATTATGAATTCCAAAAGCTTTTTTTTTGAACAGCCATCCATATGTTGGTTGACAGCTCTTGAAATAACTGATGGCTAAATTTAAACTATGATGAAAATTAACCCAAGTGTTAAATGCAAACAGGCCTGTTCAGAAGAAATGTATCACGGCAGATGCCAAACAGTCAAAAATGTGTGTAAATTAATGGAGCCTCACTGGTGACAAGCTGTCAGTGGGTTTGATGGCTTGTGCTTGTGCTTCAGTCCCACAGAACTTGGCCAGAGGGCAGAGTGGACAAGTCTTGTGTTTGAAAAGACCACGGGAAGCTTGACAGTATTGTTAACCAGATCATCAGCAGTTCATGGTCATAATGGAATGAATATTCTACTGCCTTGCACTAGAACTGTTTAAGAATGTAGTATTTTGTTTTTATTTAACCTACATTTCACTTTTCTCTGCTTCTCTTTTGATCACTCTCAAAACATGTAAGTTTTTGTACTGAAGAAATAAAATAAATTTTATTTTAATTAAATAATACCCAGCACAGAATTTGTATTTTGTTGATCTGTCCTCTCTGTGTCAGTGCAGCAATCACATTTTTGGTTAGATCTTTTGTTCAAACTTTATCAGGTGTCACCAGGCATGTGTGATTTAATATTTCCTTAAATTAATTCTTATTCATTGAACAAAGGTAGTCACAACAGCAGACCAAAATGAACTTAAAATGAAATCCACATACAGTAAATACAACATTAAACAGTGAAATTAAAAAAAAACTGAAGCAGGTTTTAAATTATCATTTGCCAGAAGGCAGCAGATGAAGGAGCAATAAAAGAAGCAGACAGAAGGATTAACATTTTCACAGAAAGTTCATAATTTTTACTCAATATTTAGAAGTTTTTTTTCCAGTCCTGACTTTTGATTTAACATAATTACCCAAAGTAACTAGTTCCTTGCTAGAATGTCAAAGAACTTCCCACAAATAGGAAGAAATATAACTGGGATGAGAACTGATCTGTCTGGTTTAGTATAATTTTAAAAGCTTGGGTAATTCTACATCAGTATAGAAGCACTATCTGACTATGTTTCAGAAGTCTGCATAAAATAATTTTAATCACTAGTGATGAGAGTCTGTGGGACCATACAATGGACTGCAATGCCTTTGTCTTCCTCTACAGTCAGTGTGGTTGTCTGAATTAAATATACTCATGATGATTGAAATCTATGTCCACTTTTCAAAGCAGCCAGTTGTCTGCTTCTAGTGGTCACCTTTAGGACTATTGATTTAATTTTATATACACTCAGTGGCCACTGTAATTTACCTCCTGTATCTGATAAAGTGGATGTTGAGTGTATGTTTGTGGTCTTCTGGTACTGTAGCACAACCACATCAAGGTTTGACCTGTTGAGCTTTCAGGGATACTCTTCTGCACACCACTGTTGTAATGTAAGCCTATTTAAGTTATTGCTGCCTTTCTGTCATCTTGAACCAGTCTGGCCATTCTCCTCTGACCTCTCTCATTAACAAGGCGTTTTCACCCACAGAGCTACACGCTGGGTTTCTTCTTGTTTGTTTTTTGCTTGAGAAACTCTAGAGAATGTTGTATTTGAAAATCCCAGGAGATCGGCAGTTTCTGAGGTACTCAAACCTCCTCATCTGGCACCAACAGTCATTCCACAGTCGAAGTCACTTAAATCACATTTTTACCCTCATTCTGATGTTTGATCTGAACAATAACTAGAATTCCTGACCATGTCTGCATACTTTCATGCATTGAGTTGTTGCCACATAATTGGTTGATTAGATATTTGCATTAATAAGAAGGTGTACAGGTGTACCTAATAATGTGGTCACTGAGTGTGTATTCTCATTATAATTTACAGTAACTTTTGTATATTACACCCTTCTTCCCATGCAAAACAATTAATTTCATGACTCTCGTCAGTAATAATAAACCTAATTCTGATCCTGACACTGATTCGATTCACGTGAATAGATCTGGATAATGGCAGTCTAAGTATATAATTTTCAAATGATTCCATTTCAACATTTTATCTGACTGTTGTGTAAATTTTTAATGTCTGCTATTCCTCGTTCTCTTTCTATACTAGGTAGTGTTAATTTAAGTGCTTTTGAGTGTTCATAGTATTCTCTGAAATTCGTCATTTCAGTTCTTATTATTCTTTATAAGTTTTCTGGATCAATTTCAGAACAGGATATTACGCCAAAAGAATACATGAATACGGGTATAGCGGAAGTGTTTATTGCCTTTGTTACATTTTTACTCTTGTTATTATTATTACTATCTTTATTTCTTTTTGTATTTGTGCAGTTTGTTGTCTTTTGCACACTGGTTGTATGACCACAAAAAATGAATCTCAGGGTTGTATATGGTAACGTATATATACTTTGAACATTGAATTTTGAATTGAAACTATACAAGGAATTTATATACAAGGAAGTCATAACCAATGGAATTGAAACCTGAGGTTTCAGGTATGATCAGTACAACACAGCATCAGTGAGAACCTAATTATAACACTGGTGCTACAGTGCCTGTAAAAGGTATTCACCCCCATCCCCACTCCCGCAAGTTTTTATGTTTTATTGTTTTACAACATTGAATCACTGTGCATTTAATTTGGCTTTTTTTTAACTCTGATCTACAGAAAACGACTCGTGTCAAAGTGAAAACAGATCTCTACAAAGTGATCTAAATTAATTATAAATATAAAACACACAATAATTGATTGCATAACTACTCACCCCCCATTTAATATGACACACTAAATCATCATTGGTGCAGCCAATTGGTTATAGAAGTCACATAATTAGTTAAATGGAAATCTGTTTCAATTGACTGTAGTAAAACTACACCTGCGTCTGGAAGGTCCAACTGCTGGTAAGTCAGTATCCTGGCAAAAATTACACCATGAAGACAAAAGAACACTCCAAGCAATTCCATAAAAAGGTTATTGAAAAGCACAAGTCAGGAGATGGATAAAAAAAATTCGAAATCACTGAATATCCCTCGGAGTACAGTTAAATCAATCGTCAAGAAATGGAAAGAATATGGTACAACTGTAAATCTGCCTAGAGCAGGCTGTCCTCAAAAACTGAGTGAGAGTGCAAGATGGGGCAAGAGAGGGAGACCATCAAGAGACCTATGGAGTTGCAAGCTTCAGTGGCTGAAATGGGAAAGACTACGCATACAACAACTGTTGCCTGGGTTGCCTGAGTCACAGCTTTATCGGAGAGTGGCAAAGAGAAAGCCACTGTTGAAAAAAACAATTTACATGATATCTTATCTCGAATTTGCCAGAAGGCACGTTGCAGACTCCGAAGTCAGCTAGAAGAAGATTCTATGGTCTGATGAAACCAAAACAGAGCTCTTTGGCCATCAGACTAAATGCTAATCAGCGCACATCATCAAAAACACACCATCCCTACCATGAAGCATGGTGGTGACTGCATCATGCTGTGGGGATGCTTCACTGCAGCAGGCCCTGGAAGGCTTGTGAAGATAGAGAAAAAAATTAATGCAGCAAAATACAGGGAAAACCTGGAGGAAAACCTGACGCAGTCTGCAAGAGAACTGCGACTTGGGAGAAGATTAGTTTTCCTGCAAAACAATGACCCAAAGCATAAAGCCAAAGCTATGGAATGGATTAAAAACAACAAAGTTAATGTCCTGGAGTGGCCAAGTCAGAGTCCAAACCTCGATCCAATTGAGAATTTGTGGCTGGACTTGAATAGGGCTGTTCACTCACGGTCCCCATGCAATCTGACAGAGCTTGAGCAGTTTTGTAAAGAAAAATAGGGAAATATTGTGGTGTCCAGATGTGCAAAGCTGATAGAGATCAATCCACACAGGCTCAAGGCTGTAATTGCTGCTAAAGGTTCATCTACTAAATACTGACTTGAAGGGAGTGAATACTTATGCAATCAATTATTTTGTGTTTTATATTTGTAATTAATTTAGATCACTTTGTAGAGATCTGTTTTCACTTTGATACGAGTCTTTTTCTGTAGATCAGTGCCAAATTAAATCCACGTGAAAACTTCCAGGGAGTTGGGGGAGGTGAATACTTTTTATAGGCACTGTATATGTAATGTCTGAGTTTTGCATATCAACCATATGAATTTGTGCTTCCCTTTGAATACCGACGATAAATTGATTTACCTTAATTAAATTTCTTCTAGATAAATTAAAATCGAGTAAGTTCACCATGGATTCAATAAGCTTCCCGATTCTAATTTTTCCCAGCTCATATTGTTAATTTAGTGTTCTAGTCTCCCTTTAGGATGGCTGGACCTTCTCTGGGATTTCAAATTGGTGCATCACATATCATTATCATTATTGTGGATAGTCATTGATTATGACATCATGTCTCCTTGAGAATTTTTCAGTATTCCAAGAAGGATCTCCAATTTCATACAGGAACTGACATATTAGTTTGGACTTCAATGCATACCAGCTTAGTATCTTTATTTAGTTTCTTTTCTCTTAAATAAATTCTAAAGTGAACAGGTATTTGTGTTAGTCGCAGAAGATCGACAATAACTCCTGAGAAAGGCCTTTGTGTCATTCCTTGGGGTGTTTTGCTAAAGAGGTTCCAGGTGAAAATACTTTTCATCTCCTATAATCTCTGATTTCAGTTATATGTTTTCTCACTATATTTCCCTGGTCTTTTGATTAATGTCTGGAAATTCCTCCCTGGGTACTTGTGCTAAATGTACCCAGCATCTTCTACTGTCCATCGACATTATGATTGCATTGTCTTCAATGGATCAAAATTGCAGAGGCACATTGGCCTGATTTAGTCTTTTTTACAGATACAAAGAGAACCAGTTTCTTCACTCCAAATTTGAATCAAGCTTTGAAAGAGAGTTTATATCTGTATCATCAGTTAATTGGAGCTGGATTTGCCTCTCCTGTTCTGCTCAGCATAGCTTAGAATAGCTGAGCAAAGGTTGAAAAATATGAAAGGTGAAGCACTGTGACACATTGGCACAGAAGTCTACAGCTTTTTCCTTAGTCATTGTGGCTTCACAAGAACACTTAAATGTCATCATTTTGGTGCATTTATAGCCTTGCCAGTGTGTCCTTTTACTGTCACAGGTAGAAATCCCATGTGTGTCTTCTCTAATGGTGGAACTAAAATTTTGGACTCTGCCTTTAACAGTTCTGCCAAGAGAAGCTGGAACAGCTTCAAGCTTAAAACAAAATCAATTCAATTTGTGTATGGTGTAAATGTTGTGATTGTTCTGAATGCAGTCTTGTTCTTGTTTCTGTTGCTGTGCATTAGTATATTTGTTCAGAGGTACAAAACAGCAGGACACCCTGTGTTAAGTAGCCTGACTCCAATATATTCCATTGTCATGAATAGTAGAAGAACCTTGTGTGTATCCCTCACATACTCCAATAAGAAGTTTATCATAATTGGAGTTCATTATTCGCCCCAAACTTCTTTAACTAAATTACTTAACAAAATTGTTATAGTTTATTAAAAAGAAAACTTGGTTTCTGCTAATTATTGGTAGCTTGTCTTACCTAAGAAGATATTGTTGATATCAACCCACAGCGTTTCAGCCTGGTGAGAGCTAAGAAAGTCAGGTTGACTCTACCACTCTCCTGAGTTGTACTGAATCCATTCTTTGATGTATCGTTGATAATGTGGATTTATTGAGTGAAGGTCAGAAACTTCCCACAAAAGAAGGGAAAGATAAAAAGTCGGTTACCTTGAAAATCAACTTGGAGTGACATCTAAAATTATATGTGTTAGATCGAAGTTTGAATGAGTCGGTAAACCTGTGGATTTGCTGAAGTTGTTTATTCAACATTCACTGTATGATTGAAGGCAGGTTTTGTCAATCATCTTCACATGACAGAGAAACCACAGTGTTGTACATATAGGGAATGACATGTCTAAAATGGACTGTCTTATAACGGGAAAAAAATGACTGTAGATTTCTTGATATAAAGTGTCATTGAATTTAAAAGGTAACCTTTATTGACAGTCCTTTGATGTTTGGAGTTGTTTTTGATCCACATGAAACACTTCACAGGGTTTTGATCCACTTGAAACACTTTCCAGGACACCTTGCTAGTATCTCACACAATGGACCTTGTCTTCACTTTGTTCGTGATAAAGGTCACCAAAGGGACATCTGAAGGATACTGAACTCCCATCCCAATCTTCGTATTTTAAAAATTTTTTGATTTATTTAGCTTCAGTCTCACAAAGAACCTGGTGAAAGTAAAATCACTGAAGTCATTAGGAAAGCGAAAGCGACAGAGTTTGTAATTTACCATTCATGGAGAGCGGATAGTGAATATCAAGACGGATTGAGAATTTGATTTTAACAAGGGCTTCTGAAACAAGTTATTCTGACTTTGGATGGGTTGTTCATCAGAGCACATTTGGAACGTTATGTGCAGCCAACAGAACTCTATCTTTGAAAAAAGTCATTTTGAGGATTTTTACCTAAGAAGCAAGACTTATTATATTGAATTTGCGTCCATTGGAGAAAACATTATGAGGAACAAATGTGGTGGATAATAATCCAGAGTTCCTTTCTAAGAAAACACCATTCTTGTAAATTCATTATTTGTTTAGCAAAGACCGGAGAAACATGATTGTTTTGACAGCTGGATTTTGGTGTCAATGAGCCATTTTACACCTGACCCTACAATCTTGTCAGGTTTCAATAATGCAGTATGCCGTGGAAGTGGGAGGAACTGATTAAGGAAGCCATGACTTCTTCCTTCTGGCGCCACAAAGGACAGTGTCTGAATTAGCAGCAGAATTTCTAACTAATACTCACTTTTTGTTATTGCACAAATCTCTCTATTCCAGATCACTGGGAGCTAAGGTCTATGGGAATCAGGTAGGACAATGGACTTATGACCAAAATCAGATCTGTCATGATCTTATTGAATGACAGACAAGTTCATGCAGACACATGGATTCCTGCTCCAATTTCATGACTGAACATCTTAACACATCACTGATATAACACGGACTGGATAATGATCAGCAAATATAAAAGTAGTAAAGCAATGTGGGTCAGATAATTGAATTTTGGAAACCTTCATATGAAAGCTTCTGGATTTTACACACATAGTGCAGGATCAATCAAATTTCAGTTTCTTTTTGGTTTGCCTGGATTGGAGGACATCAGCATAACATTTTGATGTCAATTTATAGTAAGTGCTCGTCATACACAATTTCATGCTCTTAAGGATGCTATTGAAACTGGAAGTAGGAAGTTATGTTGATGGCAGTTGACTCTGTTCCAAATGAATGTAATTTTTAATGTCAAGTTCTTTTGCTATTTATAAATAAAGTAACTCAACCATTCATCACCAAGAGAATGCTTCACTTTTTGTGAATCCAGTAACAACCAATGATATCATAATGCAACAGTAGCATGCAAGCATCCAGTAACATAGGAAGTAGGAACATAAGTAGGCCATACAATCCCTCAAGCTAGCTCTGCCATTCAATAAAATCATGGCTGCTCTGATCGTGGTCACAGGTTCATTTTCCTGCCCATTACCCATGAAATTAGATTCCACTATGAACCAAAAAAATGTCTTTTGCAGTTTTGAATACATTTAATGATTCAGCCTCCATGTCTCTATTGGGTAGAGAAGTACAAATAATTCATAACCCTCTGAGAGAAAAAAAATCATCTTATTCTCTATCCATTCTGCCTCTCTCTGTCTGTTCTGAAACGATACCTTGTTTGAGAGGAAATAACCTCTCAGCATCTGGCTTGTTGTCACCTTATATGATTCAACAGTATCACCTTTCATATTGTTAAACATTGTTGAATATTGTCCTGACTTGCTCAGCACTCCCTCACAGAGAAACCGTTCACTCTAGGAGTGAATCCTATAAAGATCTGACATAATGGTGAAGCTGGACTTTGTGAGGGCACCACCAACTTTCTTAAGAATATATATTTTAAAACTTTTTTGTTGCAGCTTTAGTCACAAACAGCTTGTGTTGAACATGTGAGGATTGCCATTGTTTCTTGAGGCTATGGTTGACTCCCTCTTGAGAATGGGACAATAATAGTTCTCAATGTTCCTAAGGGGGGCACCTGACCTGTCAGTTCAAATACCTCATTTTCCACCATTCTGAGCTGAACAAGGACAAATAGGTTATTTGTTTGTAATTTCTCTGAAAGAATAATCATTAATTTCCCAATACCATTGTTGCTGTAGCTCTTTTCAATTGAGTACATCTCACCCAGATTACTCCTGTGGGCTGCTTGTTGGATTGTGCAGTGACAGACATTATTTATTATGTTTTCCCCAAACAGACTTGTTATTTTCATCAAGCTGTTGCTTTCTTTGGGTTCCTGCTTTCAAATGAAAGTAGTTCTGTCATCACACAAATGTTGTTTGTTTCGCTGAAGTCTGGCTGTGCATTGAGCAAACAGAGCAGATGGGAATATGACAGTAATGTATGTTTACAAGTACTGTTGGTGACTATTCTCTGCAGGTTGACAGAAGTGACTAAAGGATGCAGTACAAAGTGTCACTAAACCACTGCATAAGTGATGGTTTCCCAGACATCTCAGAAACTGGAACACACCAATAAACTGGAGCTTTTATTTAACATTATTTGCACTAGTCAAAAAAAAAAGAAGGAAGGGATAAAAGTATTGTTAGTTTACAATGTAAGGGTATTCATGGGTATTCATGAATGGTTGAATGACAATTAAACTTGAACTTGAAGGGTAAAAGTGACAGAGTCATTTAAAAATTCATCTCAGTAAAATTCGCCATTCTATAGTTACTTTCTATAATTTAAACTCAAACGAATTAGTGTCAGTAAGTGAAAATAAATTTCGCTTGTAGTCAAAGGTAAGCAAATACCATGTATCAATAATCTGGTCTTGATAGTGATGCTTCAGTGTTGAAAGTTTTAACGTATTCCTATCATAATGGGTTGAACATCTTTGCTTCCTTGGGCCCCTGCCTGGAACCCCATCCTTGGCCTACTTGTGTCCATATTTACCTACTCCCAGAAGCAGAGGGCCAATCTCATTGGTCCAAAGGATTCTGGTCTCCAGTGACATGCCCAGTGGCTATCTGAGGAAACTCCATTCCTGAAGCAGATAAAAGTTTGGATAGCGAACAAAGCCCAGACTCTAAATTTTCCAGCTGCCAAAGCAATGACAACTTTTAACAGTTTTATTCCAAACAGTTAAAAATTCTTAAAATATCTAACACTATTTCTGAACAATTAAAAACATCAAAAGAACCAAAATAAACTTTGAATAATATTGTATCTATCCCCTCACCTAATGAATTCTATCACATAATCCCCATTGAAATTAATCAAGACCTGTACCAGGTCAACTATAGCACAACATCAGTGGGATTAATTCTCAAAATAAATGCTAGGGAATTAAGTTAAATATTGCACAGGCCACGAAAGGATGTCTTGGTGTAAAAAAGCATGCCGACAACAAATTACATTAATGCTGTTAAGATTTCTCTGCTGGACCTCACATTGATTTTATTTTTGGTGAACATGGAGCTGCCAGCCTACCTGTAGAACTCTCTTAGCCCCGTATACTGGAAGAGCTTAAGATGAAAGACTACAATCCATACTCAGCCTACCAGTAGGACTCTCTTAGACCCTTACACTGGAAGAGCTTAATTTGAAAGACTAAAATCCATGCTTCTGATTCTTAATTGTACTGGATAAACAACATTTAGTAACACAAGATGTCTAAAGAGAATAAAAAATATATACTACATTTTGGGAGGATAAGTTATTTCTACATATTATTACTGATTTGAAATGCCGCCAGTTTTTGTTTAACTTAGAGGAAGTTGAAAATATGATGTGGATATTGTGATAATTGAAATAATTTAGTTTCAACACTGGTAAAAGTTTTTTAATCTATTAAATTAAAAGAAGCAGAGAATTAGAAATTTTCAACTGAGAAAACAAAGGTGTTTGTAACATTGAATCTGGTTCATGGGTCTGGTGAGTGAGGCAAAAATCACTGACAGCGAATACGTACCGTATATTAACCATTCAGTAACAAACAGTACATATTTGACCAAACATTTATGTTCCCCAAGTTACAGAAATTACAAAGCTGAATATTCAACAGACATACGTACAACAAACATACTTAGTTAAAAGCACGCGCAGAGCATGCATTCCCAATGGTTCTGTGCACCGCTTAAACAAAGGAAGAGAGAGCAAGTCTCTTCCATGTGCCATTTTATACCTGCGATATTTGATACACTGCGATACACCAGGCGGCTAATCAAGGGGAAAAGCAGGTGTAGTTTCTAAACTAACCAATCACGACGGGGGCGACTTTTGATCATCAGAATAAACCATGTCCCCCACAGGACAGTGCTGGACACTAGAAGTAATCTACATAGCTTCTTGGTTTATAATCTTTTGCATTGCATACCACCTATCATAGGATTGCGTGCAGTTTGTTTTCATCTTTATATGATGTAATTAAGCTGAAAAGGGTGCAGAAAAGATTCATGAGAAGGTAACCAGGACTGGGAGAAGCTTGAGTTATGAGGGTAGGCTGGGCTTTTTTCCTTGAGTGCAGGAGACCGAGGGGCAAACTTTTAAAGTGATCATGAGGGGTATAGATAAAGTGGATACTCAGTCTATTTCCAAGGGAAGGGAAGTCTAAAACTAGAGGAGATAGAATGGAAAGATTTAAAATGGAGGGAAAGGGCAACTTTTTATTTTACACCAACAGTGGATGGTCTGTGAAATTAGGAAGTGGTAGCAGTAGGTACATTGCTAACATTTACTGGATATTTGGACAGGTGTAATTTAAAAAGGAGGTTTAGAGGGATATGGGTCAAATGGAGGCAAATGGGATTAGACGTCCTGGTTTGGTACAGATAAGTAGAGCCAAAAGGTCTGTTTCCATGCCGAATGACTGTGATATGTAACTTTCCATGTTTGCAGTTGTGTTGATCTGCATGGCTAATGCATACGATCAGCAAGACCATGGTCTTAAACTCCTGTTGTAGCTCATTAAAAATACTCTTCCTCAGCAACAGACTACAATCAGTAAGGATAAACAGCAACAGCTCTGCTAAGATTATTCTCAATTTTGGAGATCCAAAAGTTAAGATCCCCGGCCCCCTTTTCTACTTCCTATACACTCATGGCTGTGAGAGCACATTCTGCTCCAATTTCATGAACATATTTGAAGATGATACCACCATGATGGGCTGTAGCTTAAATAATGATGAGTCAGTGTACAGGAAGAAAGTAGAGAGCTTAGTAATATGGTGTCATGACAATAACCTTTATTTCAATATCACCAAACCAAAAGAGCTGGCCATTGATTTCAGGAAGGTGCAATGCACATGCTCCTGTTCATATCAATGTTTTTGAGACTAAGAGCTTTGGGAGCTTCAAATTCCTAGGAGTGAACATCACCAATAACCTGTTCTGGTTCAACCTCATAGAAGCCATGTCTGAGAAAGGTCACTAATGCCTCTACTTCCCTATTTCCTAATCAACCCATCCCAATGTTTATTGATGCATCCAAGGAAGTATCCTCTTTGGATGTGTCAGAGTTTTATATTGCAATTGCTCTGCCTGTGACCACAAGAAGCTGCAGTGAATTGTGGATACAGCTCATACACCACAGAATCCAGTCTCCCGTCCATAGACTCTGTCTATACTTCCCACTGTTGCAGTAAAGTAGCCAGCATAATTAAAAACCTCACCGACCAAATGATCCCTTCTCCTTACACCCATTAGGCAGAAGATACAAACGCCTGAAAGGATGTACCACCAGGAAGAACAGCGGTTATAAGACTATTGAATTGTTCCTGAGTATGCTAAAACGGAGATTTGACCTCATAATCTACATTATTATGATCTTACACCTACTACCGTCCTGCACTGCACTTTCTCTGAAGCTGTTACACTTTATTCTGCACTCTTATTGCCGTGTTCTTTAAACATACCGTGGGTTACTAAAAACAAACCATAATCTGGAAGAATTAAAACTAGAACTTTTATTTACAACAGCAAACAGCAACCATGTCTTAACATACAAGCTTCTCGATCATTCTGCCAGTTCTGTGCAAGCTCACAACTCGGTCCAATCATGTTCTGACACGTGACACATGATATCACCACATCTTCCTTCCCTTAAAAAGAAAACATTAGCAACATTAAACAAAACAAATTAGCATGTCTCTTTCAGTCGCTCTGGGGGTTTATGAACACGAGTAGACCTTCAAGTGGTTCACACAGTTCTTGTGTTTCATTGTTATTTTCATGTTCTGTCTGGTCTGCATCAGTTAACTGAAACTCTAAAGGTGGCCCTTTCTTGAGGTCTTTGAGAAGAAATCGCAATTCATTCATTAACAGTGTAATCTCTTTTTTATGCTGAGACTTCAACATTTCAATAAAACTTCTCAATTCCTTCACTTCTCCTTTCTCTTCTTCAATTGGATCCTGATGTTGTCTCTCTTTGGCTTCAAATTAGTATTGTACTGTATCGGCAAGTTTGTTTTTTGGTGGCAATGCTTTGTCAGATGCTGGTAACAAAGGGATGGGTCTGGGGTTTTTCTTTATGACTTCTTTTACTTTTGTCACTTTGGAATTAAATTCTATTCTCTCTCGCGCTTTCATCAAATTACTGTATTCTGAATCTGTGTCACTATCCAGGACTAATACTCTTTTCACCAAATTCAGTCTCTCACAGGCAGATAAATCCAGTATTGACTGTACATTCTTAGGCATGACCACAAATGAAAGCATGTGCACCATATTTTTGTGTGATACTTTTGCCGCACATGTTCCTTTAACTGGAATGTCTGCACCTGAAAGCCCAGTCGCTTTTATATTTGTCTGATGTAACTTTGGTCTTGTCTTTAATGCATTGAACTCAGAATCTGCAAGAACATTTACTTGTGCTCCAGAATCCAATTTAAACAGAGTAAGGTTTTGGTTCACTTGCAATTGCATAGTCCAGTCATTCTTACTTTGTTTTCACAAAGCACATCAAAATAAAACTCCTCACGTTCATTTTCAAGCACTGTATTTATATGTTTTATTTTGTTTCTACTTCTGCAACAGCGTGAAAAATGATTACTCTTACCACAGTTGTTGCATATTTTCTGATACGCTGGACACATTTTAGGTCGATGCTGCCACCCACAGTGATCACAAACCTTTTTTCCAGGTGACATCTTGCTCTCCATCGGTTTCATTGTCGCTTCATTATTTTTTCTAATATGTTCGCGCTTTACAGCATCTATGCTGCCATTCTCAATAAAAAGCTCTTTAGCCTGCAACTTTAAGGACTCCAAAGCTGTGCAGAGAATCAAAGCTTTTTCCAAATTTACGTCTGGTTCTCTTAAGAGACTTTCTCTCAGAGCATTATCCAGAATGCTGCAAACAATTTTGTCTTTAATGAGAGAGTCCGTCAGCTCTGCAAACTCGCAAGTTTTACTGTGGTTTCTCATTCTGTAACAAATTGATCAATCGTTTGACCAGTTTTCTGCTTGCATGTGAAGAATTTGTACTGTTCATACGTCACATTGTGCTTCGGTATACTAAATGCTTCAAACTTGTTGATACTCACTTTTAGATTCAAATTATCTCCATCCTCAAAAGTAAAATGGTTATATACCTCAAATACATTATCCCCAATCACGTGGAGTAGACTTGCAGCTTTCATTTTCTCCATTTTATTATCTGTTCCGATCGCCAATAAATAAATTTCAAAATACTTTTTAAATCTTTTTCCAGTTTTCAGCTACATTTCCATTCAGCTGAAGCGTCGATGGGGGTTGCAAAATTTCCATTCTTAAAGCCATTAGCAAACATTGAAAAAGTTCATGCTCTTTTTTTTTCCGATTATCTTTGCTTCTCCCATGTTAGCAAACAAATTATTCTTCCAGACTGACTTCTGACACTATGTTGTGTTCTTTAAACGTACCATGGGTTTACTAAGAACAAACCATATTCTGGAAGAATTAAAACTAGAACTTTTATTTACAACAGCAAACAGCAATGACGTCTTAACATGCAAGCTTCTCGATCATTCTGTCAGTTCTGCGCATGCTCACAACCCGGCCCAGTCATGTTCTGACATGTGACACACAATATCACCACACTTATAGTTTTACTTTGTACCACCACAGTGAGTTGATCTGTATGAACAATATGCAAGACAGGTTTTTCACTGTAACTCAGTACATGTGACAATAATAAACCAATCCCAACATGCCATACAGATATTTCCCTTTGCCAAAGCCATCTGTATACAATTTGAGAGGATATGGTGAACAATTAATCAAACCAATCTGTTAGCTCTCAAACCTACACAATCCATATGGAAAAAAAGTGGCTGACTTTAGTTCCAAGATTACTCAACAGTCAGACTTGAGATAATTTTGCTTAAGTGAATTACCAATTTTTTTCTATTTAGAATTTCAAATCCTAAGAAACCATCCTTACACCACTTTAGGACAGATTTCTTCTTGGTCTTAAGCACATCACCCTTATTGGAGCAGAGGCTGCTGAGAGCAGCTCGCCAGAGTCCTCTGGTCCTAGGATAGAAGCTTGATCAGACCTATGCCTTCCGTCGACTTGCAGCTTTCACCTAATGACTTCATATGTCTTCTAAGCAAAGATCCTTCAATTCCCAGGGATGAGGTCATTGGAGCTTCTGTTGGCATTTCTATAGCTCTGGCTTTACGGGATGGAGTTACTAGCTGCAAGCCTATTCATCCTCTGTTCACAGCTGGGCTTAGGACAGAGTTTTCTGACAAGTTTGTCCACTACTGACCAATGCAAACCAATGAGAATCTTTTGACAGATGAATGTACTACACTGAACTTAAAATGGTACTTTTATTCAGTTTCCAGAAACATGAAAGCATTTTTCTAGGCATTTGCACTTCAAAAGTATGGAATTCAAGGATTCCATGAGAGAAAAATAAATGTATGTAAAATGCTTAACAGTATTGAAATCAAAGATGGTGGGTTCCAGTATACCAAGGGCACAGAGGTCACTCCTTCCAGTATAAAAAACATTCTTCTCCATGTTTGCTACTAGGTTTTTCCAAATACAACTCTTAAAAATTAAACTGTAAGAATAAAAAATGAAAGAAATAAAATTGAAACAAATATGAATAATCCCACTTTGGTTACTGTTTGCCTTGGCAGTCTCAGTATTGGGAAGAGGTTGCTTTGCTGTGGTTTACGTGAGAGTTCTACTGCTGTGTACCTGTGGAGAGGGTAAGACTCAATTACCATTAGTGTAGCGGGTGAGCGCGATGCTATTACAGCTCGGGACATCGGAGTTTGGAGTTGAATTCTGATGTCATCTGTAAGGAGTCTGGGCAACCTCCCTGTGGAATGCACGGGTTTTCACTCGGTGCTCCAGTTTCCTCACACAGTCCAAAGAGATATCAGTTAGAAAATTAATTGGTCGTTGCAAATTGTCCTGACATTAGTTAAGGGCTAAATTGGGGATTGTTGGGAGTTGCTGGGTGGCGTGACTCAAGGGCCAGAAGGGCCTATTCTGCACTGTATCTCTAACTAAAGATAGAGCACAATATCATTTCCATGCCCTTCATTAACTGCTGCCACCTCTGTACGATCAAGCATTTTTCAATCATTCTGCTTTCTCCCGGTATATGTTAGTTTACTCCTGCTGAGAATATAATTATGATTAGCTATTGTTTCTCATAACTGCAGGGACATATAGTTCATTGTTTTATATTTGCATTGGACTTAAATCATGAAATAGAACATATTGGCCCAAGACAATATTGAAATGAATATTTCGAAATAACATTTAAAATCATTTTTTTAAAAAGGAGAATTAACAGTTATCTCATGAAGATGAATTATGTTTCCTACAGTACATTGACAGATGAATTACTGTTTTGAATAAGATACTAACCAACACATCTACTAATGAAGAAATGTCAGGAACTAAGGTGTTAAGTAGATCATTAGCACACTGGATGGACATTGGAGGGCTCTTGCAAACAATAATGGACCCTAGAAGCCAATTAGAGATCTATTGTTAGCAACACAGTGAACTGTGCGAATTGCAGGCGGCTGCTCCTGACCCTTTTCCCATTGGAGTGAGCATATGACCTCTTGATTCATTGGAAGCTATCAGAGAATAGTAGTAAGAAGTGATGAAAGCCGAAGAACAGTACTGGTATTAGAATATCAGCTGCCACATGGAAGTGTTAACATTTGAATACTTGATCAGTTTCAGACTGGAAGTCAGTTTTAAAAAAGATAGAGCTATCTTAAAAAAAAGAGATAGTAAAGTTTGTGGTAGATTATAAACTATTTTCATTTTTGAGGTAAAGTTTCAGCATGGGATAAAGGCTACTATCAGTCAATGCTTCTAACTTGACTGTCTCATTGTGCAGCGTATACCGGTCACCTCGAAGAGAAAGAAAACTCACAGCTCAAATTGTGCTTCCTGTAATATAAAAACAATGCAATCTGAAAATCAACTGAAAACAGAAATTTTCTTAGCAACACACACAAAATACTGGAGGAGCTCAGCAAGCCAAGCAGCTTCAATGGAAAAGAGTAAACAGTTGATGTTTCGAGCCGAGACTCTTCACCAGGGTTCAGCCCAAAACGTCTACTGTACACTCCTCCCATAGATGCTGTCTGTCCTTTTGAGTTCCTCCAGCATTTTGTGTGTGTTGCTTTGGATTTCCAACACCTGCAGATTTTCTCTTGTGTGTGATACAGAGATTTTCTTTCTCATTGCGCAGGAAAAAGCTTTGGCACCTGGAAACATACAATATATATCTATTCTTCAATGGGATATAAACCTTATTGTCGAGAACAGAAACTATTACCCATCAATAACTGGCCTTGAGGTAATACTGGTAAGTAGCCCTCTTGAAAAAGTGAAGCACTTATGGTGAAGTTTCCCTTAGTGCTGTAAACTAAAGAGTTCCAGAATTTTTGGTTCAGTGGTGGTGGAGGCCGAGCAATATATGTCCGAGGCAGAAAGTGTGCAGCTTGGAGGAGAACAAAGTTTTTAAATGTTCCATGCTCCTACTATTCTTGCTCTATGAAGTAGTAGAAACTGCAGGTTGTTGAAGAATCTTGACAAGTTGCGGCAAAGGACACATAACATCCATGATATGAGGACAATAACTGGGCAGGATGGTGGAAGAGGCATTAGTCAAACAGAGGGACAATTCTGAGTATCTTGAGTGTTACTGGTGTTCCATTCATCCATTGATTTGGAAAACATTCCATGAAACTCCTGACATGCTACAGAGATGTAGCAGAAACTTTGAGGAGTCAGAAGTTGAGTCTTTTGCTATGGGATGCATGACCTGTTATTTACTCTCATATCCCAAGCCAAAGTGTTTTTGTGATTAATCCAATTTTTGGTCACCAGTGACCAGGATGTCAAGTGGTTTCAATAATCATTGTGTTGTTGAATGTCAAGCGTGGCATTTGCTTGATACAGAACTAACTTGCCACTTATCAGCTATGTTGTCATTTCTTTCTATAAGTTTGAACTGCTTCATTATTTAGGAATCTGAACATCTTGAAGTCATCGGAGAATATTTCTGCTCCTAAACTTTAGATGAATAATAGTTACTGAAGGAGTTTGGGTTTAGGGCTGTAAGAAATCCCACCAAGATATCCAGAAACTATGATAAGTACTGCATCTGCTCGGCAGTCAGTGTTATAACTATACTGGAGCAGTTTAGCTGGAAATGAAACTGGAGCTCACGCCTTCAGAACTGCAGTGAGGACAGTGCAGAGGCCCACAGCCTTTCTTGCATCCAACACACTCATCTGTTTCTTCATATTAGGCAGAGATATTCAAATTAACTGAATATTCAAATCAACTCTAGGATGGTGGCAGTTTCAGGAGCACTGTGACATGAATCATACTATTTGCATCTCTGACTGAAGATGGTTGCAAATGTTTCTGTCTTGTCTTTACCATTTCTTAAGGATGATGATACTTATAAAGCTTCTCCCTCCTGTTTACGGTTTAATTGTCCACCACCGTTCATAAATTAAAATGTCAGGGCTGCAAGAGTCATATAGTAACACAGCACAGAAGCAGGTCCTTCAGCCTTTGGTCCACAGCATTCTCCCTGCTAGTCCCAGTTGCAAGTGCTTGGCCCATAATACTCCAAGCCCCTCCACTTTTAAAATCTGTCCAAATGCTTCTTAAGTGTTCTAATTGTACCTGGCTCAATCACTTCCTCGGGCAACTCAGTCTAGGTATTCACTGCTCTGTATAAGGAAGTTATTTCTCAGGTTTCTTTTAATTGTCTCCCTTCTTACCTGGTAGCTGTGTCCTCTAGTTTTGGACCTTCCAACTGTGAGAAAAAGGCAGTGAGTGTCCACTTTATCCATAACTCTTATGATTTTATAAATTTATTTATGGTCTTCTTCTTCTGCACTCTCTCCAGCTTGACAAAGTCTTTCCTGTCCTCTTGTGTGGCCATGTACTCCCATGCCCCTTGATTCCACAATACTCAGTGCCCTGCCATTCACTGTATAATCCATGAATTTTGAACCACTTAGCTCTATTATTAGTTTACTGTTTCCATTGTTTAGCTGGCATGCAGAAATGTGTTATTGCTTCACCACGTTGGCACCCCATTTTAAGTACAGAACTAGAACAGGTTGGGAATACACAGCAGATTGTGAAAAACAGATTTATGCTTAAGGTTGATAAACAAGAAATTGAATCATTTTCAATGTTTTCGTCTCGGCAAATGCTACCTGACCAGCTGAGTATTTCCAACAACGTTTGCCTTTAATGTATATTTCCACCATCTGCAATATTTTGCTATCATTTTTAAGTACTCTTTTTGCCACTTATCTGTATTCATTATTAAGCCAATGTTCGTCCAATGATGGTGGTGTGAAGAATTTGTTGCTCCCTGAAGCTAGGTACACTTTGTGCTGCAATGTACCCCTTCGAAAGAAGTGCATCTTTAGAAGAATTCTGAGATATAAACTGAAAAGTTGTACCTTACTTCTATCAAAAATAAGTTTGTAATTTTGCTTGTATGCTCAAACGAAAATGATTGTGAATTTTTAGACTTCTGTTTGTGGTGGGAAACAATGAATGGTCATTTGACCAAGCATGCTTTGTTTTCAATTAACAAAAGGTAAAAACCTTTTAAGAACTTCACTAAAGAATTTTCTTGGCAGGGGATTCTTTTGGTGATTCCTTTTCTCCATAATTTAAACTGCACAAGTAAAATTGCATACAAAATATGGAGAAAATTCATCAGGTGATGTACACCTATTCAAACTAACTTTTGAAGCTGCTTGAAAGTGGATGACATTTTTCTTAGTTTGTTCTCTGTTATTATTTTCCCAATAAGGAGATTTTTCATGTCATATATTTCTCTTTCCAAAGATTTTGCCACACTTACTAGGTAGTTCAAGAATTTTCTGATTTATTTCACTTTCACATAATAGTTCATCAAAGGGGGCACAAGGCAGATGTGATTTCAAGGTAGATGTTTCAAATGGAATTAATATGAGACTCAGCAATTACCCCTAGAGGACACGCTTATTGTTGAATGAGAAAGCTGGCAATAGCTGCTTCATTTTATCGTGCTTCTGACACGGCCTGCACATCCTAGTGGTTACAGTCATCCGAGTCGCTGAAAGGAAATCCAACACAACGAAGGCAGTCAATGTTAGTTGGAGATAACCCTGATGACTATCTGCTCCTGAGTTCAGGGCTGTTTCTCCTTGGCCTCTGCCTGTATATCTGATAGACTTTTTAAAGGGATCTGCAGATGAAGCTTTAAATGTGTCAGGCACATCCTTTCTTTAAGGAGTATCCACTGCATGAACACCTCAGTAGTGGATTTATGTGCTCTGCCAATTTCTATTATGATCCTTCCAGATAGGAAAGATATCTCCACAAATGATGAAAGAATGCAGCTTCCTTTATATAAAAAAAACTTTTAGCTGGGAAGCCAATTTCAACTGGAAATCCTTTGGGCACTGAAGGCTTTTGAAAGAAAGTTTAGTTGTATTGCCGCTGCAGTAATTGTTAAAGGGGCTATGGCTTGGTATATACAATAATGACATTGAATCTAATTTCTCAAAGCAAACTGATTTTCAAAAGCCACGGGGAAAAGGTCGTGCTGGAGGAGATAAGAGTCCCTGCTGTACAGCAATCTGACCCCAGAGGGGATAGGAGCACTGTTAGCTGCAGTCTGTTCTGAAAGCTAAGCCTTCGCACTAAAATATCCAAAAGGACTGATTTAAAATGCATAGTGTTGCTCCTGTTGAAAAAGGTCTGAATTCCTAGTACAGGTGGAGTTCTTTTGCTTTAAATTTGGGATGTCTGTTCATTCACAAAACACAGCACTGATTTATACTTTGGAACGATTCAGGACAAAAGAAAACAAAATGTGTACAATTACACTTAAAAGGTGAAGATTCTCAACAAAGCTCAACAGTAATTGGCTCTGTTTTGCTAAATTTAACGCAGCAATGTAGAACAATAAACTATAGAGATATTTTACTGCAACAGATATTCTTGACTTTATATTTGTGTAGAAATTGGTTCAGCTGAATTTTAATTATCTAATGCAGTCAAGTAATTCAAACAAATCAATGGATTCACACAGGCAGGATTAATTTTGTTTGCATGTAAATAATCTTGGGGTTGTGAAACCTTTTACTGATTAGTGTGAGGATGTATGCAATGTTATGGCTATCATGAGGATGCCCTTGAACATTATTGGCCCATATTTTGAAGTGGGTGTAATGATATGGATATCAGCATTCATGATTAAGAAATAAATCAGCAAGTTCATTTGCACATGCACAGTTAAATGTGGTGAAATAGAAGGCTGGTGCTCCTTACAATCGCTGAACAACTCTGCAATTATAAGCTGTATTGAGAATGGTAGTAGCTCTCTGGAAGTTATTGCTAGGACCTTCAGAATGTGTGCCAGTGCACATTCCAAGCCTCCTCGCTGCAGCACAGCAGTGTGGACCTCACTGGAGGTCAGTGGTACACACATCTCATCTCTCATTCCATTCCTGGACTCACAATTGAGACTAAAGAAGCTATGTAATATTGTGAGTTGAGCGACTGGATAACTACACCCGAGCACTTTACAGCCACAACTGACAGACCCAGGGCAATCCCACTTACTCGAAAGGGCTCGTTGAACTTCATGAAAAGAGCAAGTGAAGTTAAGTGTTTTGTTTTTCTTACTTTATTATAATTAATATTAGTATTTTTAGATTGATTCACGTGTTCAGCAGTTACCTTTATGTTTTCTCTAACTGCCGTTGATCACTGAAGGTACTGGAAAGCTTCTGATGGTGCGAGTTGTAAGATGGCGATCAGAGAACTCTTTGGCCGAGTGTGACGTCCCGCAGCCCCCACCCAATCCAACTTTTGGATCAATTAACCCAACAAAGCTTAGGTTAATAACCTTTAGAGTTGAGCAGCTGATGAGGTGGTTGGCTGTAAAACCAGACTGAGGGCAATCAGGACCCCTGTTGGATACACTACCAGATACCTACTGAACATAGCAGTACACATTTGATTATTTTGAAGTGTGAATTTTTAACAAACTTTTAAAACAATTTTAAAGTCTTAATCAATCAGCTCTCTAAGAGTAACAAGTTACTTTGAAAATATGGAGACATTCCTTCCGATTTTAAATCTGTGGAATATTTGAAGCAGTTAAACACAAAGATGATTTTCCTACTATTTCTCTCTTATTATCTTTCCTTTATATCTTGCCTTATCTTTATTTCATTTTTCTGTGGATGAATTTACATTGGATTAAATGTTTTAATTAGCACTTGCTACTTTAGATCCTGAAAAAATGGGATGGGTGATCATAATATGTGTTTAATCCTTGCCCTGCAGTTGAAAAGCAGTTGGTGTGCTGCCTGTGGAATAGACTGCTTGCTGTTCACTGGCCAGAGGCATCTACTGGGGGGTGGGGGGCAATGTTGGTAATAACTGGAACCACTTAAAGTCAGGCTGCAGCACTGACAGCTAGCTTGTAGTGGATAGTAGATAGGATGGGCACTGAGAGTTCTGTAATTGGTTAATCTGATTTGGGCAGGAAAAAGAATAGGATTCAAGATTTTAGGAGCTGCATTAATGTATTGATGGATATGGAAAAGTCAAGAGGTGTCTCTGCAGGGGGCTAGAGGATTTCCAGAAACCAAAAGAAATCAGCTGGCCATCAATGTCAGAAGTTAAACCCCAGAGTCTGAATTCCAATGACTTCACACAAGTTGCTAAGTTTACTGAAAACAACTTCAAAATACCATGCCCTGTGCCTTCTTAACTACCCTTTCAACCTGTGCACCATTTTCGGGGAGCTATGATCTTGACCCCAAGATCCATCTGCTCATCAACTCTGTAAAGGGTCTTGTACGTATCAGTGCATGTTTCTTCACATTTGACCTACCAAGCTGCAACTCTTCACATTTGGCTGGGCTAAACTCCATCTGCCATTTCTCTGCCCATATCTGCAATTGGCATATATCCTGCTGTATTCTTTGCCAGTCTTGTAAGCTATCCATAACACCACCAATCTTTGTATCATCTGCAAACTTATTAACCCACCCATCAACGTTTTCATCAGGTCATTTATATACATCACAAACACTGGAGGTCCCAGTACAGATCCTTACAGAACACCGCGAATCAAAGACCTTCAATTGAATAAGTCCTTTCCAACACCATCCTCTGTCTTCTACAGGCAAGCCAGTTCTGAATCCAAGTGGCCAGTTCACCATGGATCCCATGCACCTAAATCTTCTGGATGAGCCTCCCATGAGGGATCTTGTCAAACACCACACTAAAATCCATGCAGACAACATCCACAACTCTACCTTAATCAGTCACCCTCATCACCTTATCAGAAAACTTAATCAAATTAGTAGAGCATGACTTGCCCCGCACAAAGCTATGCTCACATTCCCTAATTAAGCCATGATTTTTCAAGTGCTCATAACCCTATCCTTAAGAATTCTCTCCAGTAACTTCCTTACCACTGACCTGAGACTATATTCTATAGTTTCCAGGATTATCCTGGTTCCCTTCTTAAATAATGGAACAACATTAGCTACTAGCTAGTCCTCAGAGACCTCACCTGTGGCTAGAAAGAATATGAAGATATTTGTCAAGGCCCCAGCAATTACATCTCTAGCCTCCCTCAATAATCTGGGATATATCACATCAGGTACTGGGAACTTGTTCGCCTTAATGCTCTTTAAGACACCTAACAGTACCTCCTCCTTTACCTCAAAATGCCTTAGGATATCAATGCATTTGGCAATGATTTCCTGATTCTCCACATCCTTCTCCTTAGTAAATACGCACACCAATATCCTTTGCAACCAAGCAAATATTCCTCCCTTTATCCTTGAGAGGTGCTACCTTCTCCTTAGTTATCCTCTTACTCTTGATATATGCATGGAATGCCTTGGGATTCTCTTTAATTCCTACCTGCCAAGACTTTTCATGGCAGCTTCTGGCTTTCCTAATTCCTAATTCCCTTCTTTAGTTCTTTGCTGGCTTCTTTATAATACCCAAGGCCCTTTCTAGCTTGATTCTAGCTTCCTAAGTTTCACAATCTTTTCCTTTTTTTCTTGACTAAATTTATCACCTCCCTCAACATCCAAGGTTCTTTTTCCTTGCTATCCTTTTCCTTCCATCTGACTGGAAAATACTTGTCCTATACTCTTTAAACATCCTCCATATGTTAGATGTGGGCTTGCCCAGAAATAGCTGTTCCAAATTAATTCTCCCTTGTTCCTTCCTAATACTCTTGTATTTTGCCCTGCTCCAATTTAATACTCTCCTGCAAGGTTCATACTTATCCTTATCTATAGCTATCTTAAAACTTAATGAGTTGTTGACACTGTTCCATGATTGCTAACCCATTGAAATGTCGGTCACTGGCCAGGCTCATTAAACAACACCAGATCCAATACAGACCCCACTCTTGGTGGACTACCTACATATTGATTTAAGAAACTCACCTGGATGCACCTAACAAAATCACCCTATCTAAGTCTCATGCATTAAGAAGGTCCCAGGTTGAAGTCTCCCATGACAACAACCCTATTGTTTCATACCTCTGCCATTGGGTGTCAGCCTCAAGTACTGCTCAATTCACCACATACCTCCCCACACCCTTCTCCCTTTATCCATTAGCAATCAGGACTTTCACTTAACTTTCACATATCCCTCACTCATCTGCTTCAGGTTTCACACCAGCATCCCATAAACTGCATACATCAACTATTCAACCATGACAGGACTCGAATGTACACCTTCCATTAAAGCAGAACAATGATGGAGCCAGCAGAGGCTACTAGAGAATGGCAGACATGCCTACACAACCTAGCCTCTGTGAGGGGCAGTCTCATCCATTCCCGGAACAGACATGCCTGAGACCACATCCAGCTTCAGGGCTGCACCAACTGATATCAACAGCATCTGAACTCCATCTTGAGATATTCTGTCTACTGATTCATGTTGCAGAAAATAAGAGCAGAATCTTCTCTTCTCTGCCAAACTCCCCTAGTATACCCTATTCCAGCACTTTTCACAACACAAAAGTACCCCAGTCAGTGGAGAACAAACGGCTTTCAAAACTGTAGCCACCAGCTAAGATAAATGACAAACATAATGCTGGAGTTTTGATTACTAAGGAGATGTGGATTTTATGAGTTACTGGGCATAGCATTAATTACTATGGAGATGTGCATTTGGTGAGATACCATTCATAGTGTGACTGGTGCTAGAAAAGAGTGAATAGATAGCACAAGTGTCAGGTGACTAGATGGCAAGTTCTCACAAAATATTAGCTGCATTGGACTTGATGGGCTGATGGAAGACTGATCCATAACGTAACAAATTGCTCAATGTATTGAGAAGCCTGCCAAAAAGCTTGCTTTTGATGTCGGGGACTCTGGGATACCTGTATTTAATTGGCACATGACTTTGCTCTTTGCACTTACACATGAAGATGGTAACTAATCTAGTCAACACATTGACACAAGTAGACCAATACTTTATGCATTATCTTATGGATAATATCTCAGCTTTAATTGTAATACCAATACAGTGGAAGCTCAGACTAACATCACCAAAGCCATGCTTACCATATTGTGCCACAAAATTCCAGCTAAGATAATCAATCTTCTTATACATTGCTGGATTTGCCGAGGCACCAGCCTTATTAAGCTCAAGATCTTCATAACATTGCCACTCCGCCTTTGCCAATTATATTTCTTGCCAATCCAATTCAGAGCACCCTTACTTATGCCGATGTGGTGCAATCTACAGTTGGGTCTTCTGGAATTAGAGCGGCTTGAGGTCATCCTCTCAGAACACTTTCCGAGCCCGCCACTGAAAGCCAGCAAACTCCAAACAGCCAACTTTATTGAAGGTATATTGATGAAAGCTGCAAAAAGAACTCACAAGGCAAAATAGGCATGACTTAATGCTAAAGCTTGGATTGAAGCATTTATTTTGTTGTAACTTTTATTGTTGGCAAGCAATTCTGATGGTTAATAGCAGAGAGAAAATGCAATATGGAACGGTGTGAATGGGGTTATTGAGTTTGTTGTTACTGGAATAATCTTCTTTTGTATCTATATGTGCATCCCATTCTGAAAGTGTGTAACTCACAACTACCTTTCTTCCTCCATCATTATCATCCTCATCTTCAAGCTCTGCTTTTCATCATCTTCTACAGCCAATGGGATGGCCCAACTCAAGTGATGAGATTGAGCATCCTATATCTGAGTGCCATGAACACGCTTTGATGCCACAACATGCTGATGCTCTGGTTTGTCATATATCTGTGGCAACATGGCCATCACCACACTGTTCAAAGTACATTGATGTGGACAGGGGTCATAATCCATGTCAGTGGATAGTTTTCAATATGTCCTCATATACAACTGACACAATGGGTTGTCACTGCCTTGTGTCTTCACTTTGGCTAGGATATCAGTTATGACCAGCAAGGTACACTGTTGTGAAGAGTTAACTTTTCTGCAGCTTAAAGCCTGCTCAGCTGTACAAGGTTAAACAAAACCATTATTGTAGACTGTGGAACTTCAAAAAGCCGAAGTTGCATGCCGTTACTACTGTCTTCCAAAATTATGTTAGCTGAGTATGTACTGCCCCCTTCATGGCAAATTCATGCCTTAAGACTTCATACCTGCAGTGGATAGTCTAGTTCAGCAAATGCCATCCGATGGAATAAAACAATGGTGGCACCTGGTCCAATTCTGAATTTGTGCGCATAGTAATGATTGATAAGATGAAGGAACAAGTGCTTTTTGCCTGCTTAAGGATGTCCCAGATCTTTTAGGGGGGGCATCACACTGCTTTGGACTAAAAATTGCCACTCAAAAACATATGAAATATCATGGGTGATGGAGGGTAAAGTGAATATTGAGGAATATTCCTTCAATCCTGGTTGTTTTTTTCCCTGTCCATGTTAAATTCTGACATTTGGCTGAGGAGTTCCAGAATTTCTCAAAGAGTCATATATTTCACAAGGTCCGTATCACTCAGTGTTCTAAGTCCACATGGTCACAAGGTCTAAGTAAATGTAAATAATAGAGTAGAAGTGTATTATTTACACCAGGCTTCCAGCTCTGCAGCTTACAGTTAGTAAATCAGGAGACTTATGTAAAACATTTGCTGCTCTGCTCATGTCCTTTCTGTTTATGCACTAAGGTGGTAATTTAATTCTGTCAGTCTGTCCATCCCATCAACTGATCGTGGACAGCCCACAGTATAAACCCTGGGAGATTGTACTCAGCATGTGTTATTCTGATTTGAACTGAATGTGATCTCTGTAGGGGCTGCACTATAAATGAGGTAATAAACTTCCTGTGATAAACTGAGCTCAGTCGCAGTGCCATGCTGAGGTATGTATGCTTGGCAGTGGTCCTAACTACCAGTCTGTCCACAACATGAGCAAAACAGTTTGCAACCACAGTCTGAAAAATAAAATAAATATGCACAGTTCTTTTTGATATTTGTCTTTTATTTGATTGCTTATCCTGAACTAATAATGTCATCATAATCTTCTTGTTACAATAGCCTGCTGCCTCTCAGAGTGACATTCAGTTAGAAATGATTTTCTAACAGGTTCAGTGTAAAGAAGAACTCACAGGAGTTAGAACCAACTTTCAAGGAAAACAATTAACTGTCTAAAATAAACTTTAGTGATACAGCTCCTGAGATTTGTAATAATATAGAAGAAGGGATTCTGAAAGATGCATATAAATATTGAGCAGTGATTTGTTGGAAGACTGGCATATAATTATCTATTTCCTGTACTCTAGACCCAAAAATAAGTTGGGAGCATGGCACGCAAGTAGAAAATAACACTAAGCACCACAGTTAACTACTGGAACCATATTGACAGTGCATCAGTAAGTTGTACTGAATCCCCTGTATTGACAGATGCAAATTTTGATTGACAGCTCTGTAAATGGAAGTCTGGAAATCGCAAGAAACTGAAAGCTAACGATCCTGCAAACCATATCCAGCTTCGCAGGTAACTGACATCATGACTTCCCCACAAACCAGAGTGACTGTTCTTCCCCCTTTCTACCTTTTTTCCATCTGTTCACGCTGCTCCAGCAGCCTCCCTGCTCTATCCCCGAAGGGGCCTGCCTAAGCAGAAGGGTATTAGAGCCTCTGATGAGGAGGGCCGCAGGCTCTTCCATCACTCCTGGCCACAAGGAAGGCACCAGCTGTCTGGCCTCATTTGCATTTTTTCTCAGAAATAATGAAATTAGCCATGAGTTTCCTGAGGTGATGCAAGACGCAAATTTAGGCTATATGTGTCAGTGTGTGATGGGGAGGGAGCGAGGAAGGTCATCAGACACTCGGAGAATGCTAGTAGAATGAAAATTGTGAACGAAAATCCCACATGCACAATAAAAGCTGGAGTTATTTCAGTGTCCTTTAACAGACTCAGCGTTCATGAGGACCATCTACTGGTTTAATTCATTTGAATTTTCTTTGTTAACTTTTACATTCATAATTTTCAATTAAGTCTCAGTTCTTAAACATGGTTGCTCTGTTGTAGATCTCAATCAACTACTTTCAAACTCTCAAACTGAGCTAAAAATGGAGTGTGATCAATAACATGGCTGAAGCTGCCAGAAACACATATTAAGTAAGTGCTTATTAAGTGCTACCCATTGTCTGCACCCAAATGAGCTATACTAGCACCATAAGGTGAGATCATCTCATTTAAGCATTTTTTTCTGATGACTCCAGCTCATGATGTGCTGGGAATACCCTGGGAGTGAGGAGACAAAATGTCAGTCCTCACTAAGCACAGTAGGCTTATCTATCTGACCACAGCTGCTTGATTTAGGTGCAGAGTATTGCTCTGGATTTAAGTTATAGTCACATTGTGACTGTAGGATTGATATAAAATGGTTACGTTTCACACAATTTAACGCAGTGTGGTTGGGGAATCCAAGTCCAGCCCAAATAAAGATGAGTAAAACTTCTTACAGGCAGTCCTTTTACGTAGCTCTGCCTGGAAGTCAGTCCAGGTCTTGATTCTTACTTGATATATAGATCCTTTCTGAAGATGTGTAAACAAATGCAAAATATTAGTTCAAACACGAGAAAATCTGAAGATGCTGGAAATCCAAGCAACACACACTCAGCAGGGCAAAGAGTCTTGGCCAGAAAAGTCAACTGTTTACTCTTTTCCATAGATGCTGCCTGGCCTGCTGAGTTCCAGCATTTTGAGTGTGCTGCAAAATATTAGTCAAGACTCAATGTTTGTTCAGTACAAGAGGAAGCACAGAGGCTCTAAACAATAATGAACCCTATATCAAAGAGAGAGCCACTCTGCATCCAAATGTTCAGTCACCTGCCTTTGTTCCTTTGACCCCATTTCGTGGTGCCTGGTTATTTTCCAATTTTGTAAAGTGCTTTTGACCATTTTATTACATCAAAGATACTATCTGCATGTAAGTTTTTGTTGTTACTGAAAGCTGAGCTGGGATAGATCTACGCTCAAAGGTCATTAGAAAGGGCTGGAAATCAACACTTTCAAATTCACAACTTGAAGTACAAACTCCAAACTGTGCAGTGTTTGATAATTACATAAACTCTTGAAGTTTTAGACATTATTGCCCATTATTTTAATAGAAATCTTCAACTACAATGGGAAAAAAGATGCCCAGCTGTTTGAAATAAATACAAGAATAATCTCAATTTCTCAGCCAATATTGTATCTAAAGGTATTTTAACCACATTGCAAATTCTGAAGTTTGGTTTTACCCGTAATTTATTCTTAATTTCCAGAGTTTGTTTTGTCTCTTTAATTAGCTCAAGATTCAGAATTTATATAACTAATCTTTCAATTATTTGACTGTAAATTTGAAAAGAAGGACTATCCATATCAGTATTGTTTATTACATTAAATCAACATTTAAAACAATAAATTATATAAATAAATTTTCAAGTGTTTTCAATTTGCTTTATAACAATTTGTGGCCAACTTTGACAATTTGGATTAATATTCAAGCTCTGATAGATTCATTAAGGGTAATAACATGAACAATCTGCTGTAAACAATATGCATATAATGATTTATGTATAATCTCAAGCAGAAGAATATTATATCACCAAAAATGGTTGGAAAATTCTGTATTATTTATTTCTGGTATGGTAGAAGCTCCATGTGTATTATATTAAGAGAGTAGAAGGTAGCTGGAAATGTTATGCCTAAAATACCAATTTGCACACTAAATAGACTGTGTCACTGGGAGCTATGGTAATAAGTCAGCTATGCTGCAGCATTTTGATGTATCTAAGCACATCTGTGAGCATTCAGAATCCTGATCTCAGGGTTAGTACCATTTTCAAATCCAAAATATTGAGGCAAAAATCTAAAGTGATTATTCAAAGCGTACACCCCTCTTCTATTTTAACAGGGTAGGCCTGGAAATTATGTCAAGGAGAATTGATAGTTCTTAACAATATTCAGTATTGTTATTGTCTGTCAGTTGTTTACACTGAGGCATTAATCTACAAATTGTGAATGGGTCAATTCTCTTTTAAAATAATCAATTTAAGGACTGTAATTTATGATCTATTTTGCATTAAACAATTGCATATTTCAGAGATTTCAAAATTCTGTAACTTTTTGAGTTCCAAAATCAGTCATTCATAGCATAATTGTTGAGTTTATGTTAATAGAAAAATATTTTATGAAGCTTTTGTTAATAAGATATGACTTACATAGACTAATTTTATATACCATACAAATTTAAATTTATTCGCATTAGAAAAAATAGTCCTTTAGATCCATTTATAGCTTCAGTAAATAAAACAATTAGAGATTTATTAAAACAGGAAATAATGACAAGCTTGGTGTGAAGAAGAACACTTTTAGTACCAATGAATCAAGGCAGCAGGGCCTGGGCCCAAGGGCATAGCAAACTGGTGGGATCCGGGTCCAAGATCAAGGAATGATCTGAGGTTTGGACGATTTAAGCATTGGCCCAAATTTAAAAGTTTCAGGAAGCTCGGGCCTGATTCAGCTCACTGCTCCACAAGGTTTATTCATCTCTGCACTGAACTCAGGCCATGACCTGCAACTAACGGGCTCCTTGATCAGCTGTAGCGATGACCGGCCTTGCAGCTGTGGACTTCCGTGAGCTTCAGTTGTTTGCTCGCTTTTCTGCACATTGGGTGTTTGATAGTCTCTTTCTTAATGGGCTCCTTCAGCTTTCTTTGTTTTGTGGCTGCCTGTAAGAAGATGAACTTGAAGGTTGTATATAATATACATGCTTTAATAATAAACGTACTTTAAACTTTAATGGCAATATGCAAGCCATGCAGTTCAATGGAAAGTGGCAAGTAAAAGTAACATTGATGATGGCAGTTAGTTTGGTTATGTCCAGAAAGTGTTATTGCTTGGTTACGGCGGGGGGGGGGGGGGGGGCAGATTTTCAGACAGATAGGAAGACACCAGAGGCAAATCGCTAACAGCGCCTTTTTGTGTCAGCCACATCTGAGCATCACCCTGTAAAGGCTGAAGAACTGGCTTTATGTCAATGCAAGGATAATTGCAGTAAGTTGTCATCCACTGCAAGGGGACCCAATCCACACTGCATAACAGGAACTGCACCTCCACAGATTTTAAAGGCACCTTTGTATTTTACTGATTTTTATTTACTAGTGGCAATATACTGCAGTCCTCTAGAGGCAGTACATCCTTATCCCTGTATTATCATCAGAATTTCGGCTTTTTTGATAAGTAGGAGAGAAACTATCACTGGATTCCACTTCTCCCACCACATCTGCCTCTGCCACCATGCTTACTGAGCAAAACACTCTCTTTGGAAAGACTAAAATATTCTGAAATGCTTGCATCTATTTTTAAAGGCTATAATTGTTTACTCTAATCAAGTGATCATCTTTTTCTAATTCACAGCACAATTCCCACCTTCCTCATTTATGAGACCCAGAATCATAGCCAATCGGGGTGAACAACTTGTTGTGAATTAATGAGGGTAAATTTGGAGTCTTTTGCATCTTTGTTACCCACAGGTGGGCTGTCAGAAAACAGGAGGATAATTTTGTTTCTTTATTTGAGAAGGGTTAAAGGGATAAGGCAGTTAACTGTAGGGCAGTGAATTTTGTGTCAGTGTTAGGGAAATTACTGGAATAAAATCCATTGGGATAGGATTTATACAAATTTATAAAGACAAGGTCAGCATGGCTTTGTACAAAGGCAGTCCTGCCTCACTAATTTGATTGAATATTTTTGAGGAAGTAACTAAGAATATTGAGGAAGTAGGGTATTAAATGTTATCTGTAAACTTTTGTAAGGCTTTAGATATGGTAGACTGGTTCAGAATGTTAAAGTACATGAGATCCTAGATGTGATGGCTAATTAGATTCAAAATTGGCTGATGATAGGAAGCAGGTTGCTTCTCTGACTGGAGTTATATGACACTGCATGGACTGGATGGCACCAAATTTGATGGTGTTATAGATGGCACGGGATCCAAGTCCATAACAGGAAATAGATTTGATGGAATATTGGGCAAAGACTTGCCAAGTGGGAAGTCAAATAAGGGTAGGACATGTACAATAAAGTAGGATGTGAAGAAATGATGAATGGGCAGAACTTTGGATTGACTTTACTGTAGGACACAGAGAAATACACAGTAGTATATAATGATGCACATGTACTTTGATAATAAAATTAATTTGAACTTTGAAATATTTCTTGTTCTTTCCTTAAAATCTTGCAGTACATTACCTGTTACCTCTAGTCACACCATACACAGTTGAATGTAAAGAACAAGAAAGCTTCACAAAATTCTTAAAAGCAAGAAGTCCCTTGTCTGTGCATTCTTGACATGCATTAAATTTTTGGAATGTGGATGCCTTTGTCAGGCTTACCACAGAGAACTATTGAAGTCCTTCTGGTGAAGACATGCAGAATGTTATAAAGGAAGGAGTTCCAGGGTTTAATGGCAAAGAACAGCACCATGTTTCCAAGTCAGGATAATGTGTGACTTGGAGGGGAATCTGTAGGCAGTGGTGTTCTCACACACTTACTGTCCCTGTCCTACCTGCTGGTAGAGGTCACAGGAGTAGAAAGTACTGCAGGATGGTTCAGGTAACTGGTAGACACAGAGCACCATTAGTAAAAGGAAAGTTTTTTTATTAAACAAAATATACTTTATTCAAAAATAAATTATATACAATAAACCATTTAATGACTTTGAATCCTTTACAACTGTTTCCATTGCTGTCTTTACATTTTCACACTTTTCGCCACCCATGTGGCACTCTGTTATTCCATATTTACATACACTTGTTTAGGGGTATCCCCCCCTGCCCCTCAACTCCTGCGGGAGAAGAACCCCAGACTGTGGTCCTTCCCCACCAGGCCCTTGCGGTGGCTGCACCAAGTTTGAGTGCGTCCCTCAGCACGTACTTCAGCAGCCGAGAAAGTGCCAGTCGGCAGCATTCTCCCACGGACATCTCCGTGTGTTGGTAGACCATTAAGTTTCAGGCCGACCAAAGAGCGTCTTTCACTGAGTTGATGATCTGCCAGCAGCACCGGATGTTGGTCTCCGTGTGCGTCCCCAGGAACAGCCCGTAGATCAGAGAGTCCACTGTTACGTAGCTGCTGGCGATGAACCTCAACACTGTCCCTTCCATCCTCCTCCATACCTTCTCGGCGAACCCACAGTGTGCAGAATGAGGTGACATTGCACAATCTGCAAAGAGGTGACAATGGTTTGGGTACCACCGTGTTAACATTGAGAGCTGTTCAAGATGCTCTCACCTAGACAGGTGTGGTGTCTGTCATTACACTTGTAATGAGGGAAGTCAGAATGGGAACTATTTGCTACAAGACACCCAGCTTCTAACCTGTCCTTACAAGCTAGTATTTATGCCTGGACTACTTGAGTTTCTGGTTAATGTTCAACCCCCAGAATATTAATGAAGGGGATTCAGAGACTGCAATGCCATTGAGTGTCAGGGGTTGGAGTAAGTTTTCCTCCTGTTGAGGAAAGTCATTGACTCACTAATAGGGGGTGAACATCATGACAGCAGTCAGACAGGTATATCTAGTTCACCACAATCATGTTTGCAATTTGTGATTGATGTTTGGATGTTATGAGCTTTTGAAGCAACAAGACCCCTTGCAGGCAGACACAGACTGCTTCATTTTCTACAAACTTAAAAATGGATCCATGGTCCAGTCATCAGCTTTGATCATCTCTACTACTGATCTTATAATGGATGATTATTGATGAAGCAGGTGAAGGTGGTTAGGACCAGAGCACTGCCCTGCTGAGATGTCCTGGGGCTGGGATGAATGTTTCCTAGCAACTTTTGTGCTAGTTACCATGTGACTCTTCATCAGGGGCTCCCAACATTTTTTATGCCATGGGACAATACCATCAAGCAACGGGTCGATGAACCTTGGGTTGGGAACCACTGTTCTACATATTGGAGCAATTTCTCTTTGATGTCCATTGATCATTTTTAGCAGGGCTCCCTGATGTTACATTCTATCAGATACTGCCTTGAATTCAAGGGTAGTCATTCCCATTTCACATCAGGATTTGAGTTTAGTCCATGTTTGGAACAAGACTGTTTGGAAATTTGGAACTGAGTGATCCTGGCAAAACCTGAACAAGCCATCTGTGAGCAGGACTTTGGTAAGTACTGCTTGATAATCCTCTCAATGGCACCCTTTATTACTTTATTAGTGAAAATTTTCAGTATACTGTAGTTTTAACATTGAATATGTTACCTGTAGGAGCAGTACTCCAAGAGAAGCCTGCCCTGCATTGGTTACTCGCTAGGATATCTGCCCAACTGAGTACTGAGGAAGTTTCAATGACCCAAAATGTTGCCTGGCTTTCCCTTCCACAGATGATACTTGACTGGTGAAGTTATTTCAGCATGTTTTGTTCCTCCCACGGAAACTTTGGTTCAGCGCCTGCTCCTATCGGTCAGAATTCTACCCCTAATGCGATACTCAATTTGAAATTCATGGAGTTGAAAGTATGTTAACTTGACAGGAAACTGGTTAATCAGCAGGACATAGAGCAGAATTCAGAAGATACAGAGATAGGTAGTGTGTAATAAGTATGGTCCCACAAGCTTCTGTTTTGATACATTAACCATTCATTTAATTTGTTCATTTGATGAATTTAAACAAAAACTGCAAATCCAAATTTACTATCACACAGGGTAAATAGGATTACATGAATGCATGTATGTGTATTAAATTACAAAGATATAAAAGCAAATTTTGAAAGTAGATTTTTATATTGTAATCATGAGGTTGATCTTTTTTGACCAAAAAAATAGGGTAATGTACTTCCTAAGTAGTGAAAACCTAGAGTCTGAGTTTTCATAAAATCATAGGCAATAGATACAGGAGCTATTCAACCACTCACACTTATCCTGTCATTCAACAAGATTATTGTTGGTCTTTCGCCTCATGCTCTGCTTTCCTGCACGAACCCAAAATAGTGCAAAAAATCTAAATCTGAAGTCTTTAAAAATGTCAGCCTACAATGTTGTGGCTGGTTCAGATATTCTTGAATATTTTGTATATGTGCAAAAATGAACAGGAGCACAGAAACAGTGGAATGTAGGAAGTAGGTGAGACAAGAATACAATGACATTTTTAAAATGATCAAAACCATTGTTAGACCATACTTGAAAAATCATGTACAGTTCTGGGCACTAAACTTTGAGAAGCATGTACTGGTCATATAGTGAGTATAAGTTAAATTTGTTGGAATGTCACCTCACTTTCAAAGATTAAATTTCCAAGGGAGATCACACACAAATTCAAGTTGTCTTCCATTGGAATTTGCTAGGAAGATATTTAATCAGAATTGTTCAAGTTTAAGAAAAGTTGATAGTATAAAGAGTCAAAACTTCTTTTTGTTGTTGTTTTTGCAGGTCCATAAGATATAGCCTAAGAGCTTACAGCAGGACTTCCAAAACTACAGTCAGAAAACTCTTCTTTCTAGGCATCCCCTTGAGATTGCAGATGACTCGTTTCCTCGCCAATGCAATGCAGCTGCAGATGAACACAATCCAGATTGTCTTCCCAGGAGTGAATACTGGACGGGAGCACCAAAGGTAAGGGACAGCCCCTAACCCAGTACGGAATCCACTGGCACACAGCCAGCTTCGGCCTCTCCTTCCTGGCTGCAGTAACAGGCGAACCCAAGGCATCAGGGCCTGGCCTGCATCACATCTGTGGCCAATCATCTCTCCCACCAGTAGTCTTGCAGTTTTCTATATTACTAATATCCAAGAGGGTCCTATGATCGCTCATAATAAAAAGGTCCAATCCAAGCATATCACCATTTGTTGCATTGCACACTGTCTCCATACACTGCCTCTGATGCTTTCTTTCTTAGTTGGCTGCAGCAAGCTGAAATATGATGTGCAATAAGTCTGGCTCCACCACTCTCGAGCAATTCGCTAGTAGGGTAAACCTCCTGCACTTGATGCTTTTAATATCCAGCAGTGTCTTGTGGTAGTGAAAATGACACCAAGAACAAGCAATTTCACCTTTGTTTGGACCCAGGAAAGTTGCTGCATCCAAGCGTGCTGCCATCTTACCGGAAAATGTCCAGAAATCTAAGGTACCACACAGATTTCCAATAAATCCCAACATTCTGCAAGTGTCTTATTTTGACCACTTTCTGCAGAACATTACTATTGAAATGAGTTTGGTTGCTATCACGATGTAACTGGAGTCCTTAGTGCCTATGTGAGCTCTCACTCCTGAGTCCTTTCCTATATAACTTATCAGTCAATAGCTGTAAAATATCTGATCCTGCTTTTTCAGCAGTAGATCTCTTTTGCTAATTATTTTCCATCCTTTAATGGTGACGTATTGAAACAAGAGTCAGCAATAGCACACTATTGTTACAAGCCACACTGGGAGATCTATGGCATTGTTTGCACCCATAGCTGACAGTTCCATTAACCTTGAAGATGAACTGCCTTCCCTCAAAGGAAGTATCTCACAGCTTATTTACATCACATTACAAATCAGAAATAAGTGAGACTGTTTCAAAAATGCAGTGTTAACTGATTAACTGGCTTTTCTAATTATTAATAATTCTCACCTGTAAGCCCTCAGGAATTGTCCCTACTTATTCCACGGCTTTCCCTTTGATACAAATGAAGTGCCACATTCTTTGGAGAAACCTTTTCATTCTGGTGGCATTGGATTCTGTCAATATTTATCAATACATTGACTACAATAAAGCAGTAGAACACAAGAACAGAATTTGCATTAGACTGATGCCAGACAATAAAGGTTTAAAAATAGTATAATCAATATATTTTGTCATGGCATCTCTGACGATAATGAAAAGATAATAAATTAATTTGGCCTTAGCTCCTCTGGTTGCTGAATATGAAAAAAGGCTGCATGAACAAAACAAAACAACTTGTCACACGGTGACAAGGCAGCAGCAACCAGTGACCTGTAATCCAGACATATAATTCACTGATCCATTTTATCAAAGCAAGTGCTTCTGAATAACCCAAGTTAAAAGAAAAAAACAATATCTATGCGTTAACCTTTCAGTAAGCTATTACCCAGCAAGATAAAAAATAAACACATATTACTGCCGCTCCAGACCCATATTTATCATGTCTACTTCTACTTTTCCCACCTTTTTTTCTTTCCTGCACTTTATCTATCCTTCCATTCAAGCAACAAATCCTCCCAAGACCCTATTCCTACCTTTCAATCTTCCTACCTTCTTGACAGCTTATCAGGTTTAATTCCCTCTTAATGCATTTCTCTGTTCATCTCTTGGCATCTTCAAGTCAGACTACTGAGACTCAACAATGTTTCTTTATACACAGCATCACTGATTGGGCCTCCATTTTCCTCAGTCTTGATGCAAGGCCCAGACCCAAAATGTCAACAATTCCTATCCCTCCAAAAATGCTGCCCAACCCATTGAGTTCTTCTGGCAGTTTGATCTTTGCTTCAGCATCTGCAGTCTCTTTTGTCTTTTTTTTCACCTGCCTTCCTGTCCAGTGCAGTTTTCTTGTTAAACAGACTTTCTTATTTCCTTCCTGTCTTATCCAGCTTTGCCAGTGCATAGTCACTTTGATTGGCTCTCTCTGCACTTCTCTTCAGAGTGTCCATCCTTGTAAACAGGCCCTTTACCTGCCATAAACTCATCTGGATGAATGCATTATAGCATCACTGGCAGAAACCTAGGTGAGGGCTTCCTTTAAAACCTTACCTCTCCACTTCGGCACATCTTTCTCTATATTCCCAGGATGTCACAGTTGTGCTCTTCAGTAAATCACACCTTAGTGTGTACCCTAGTCTTCTGTTCCTTTGGATTACCTTGTCATGTTCCATTCCTTTCAGCATTCAGTTAAAATCTTCCTTCTCCATCACTCACCCAAATTTCTTATTGAGGGTTTTTTTGTTTGTTTTCTATTCGCACCCTTGGCAATTTCAAGGTCTGTTTAAATTTATCATTCTGCTAGTCCTCCCGGCTCCTAACCTCAGATTCTTCATTCAATATGATAACTTTGCAGTGGTAAATCTACTTTTTCACATCCTTGCTGGAGGAACTTTGTGTGTGCGTTGCTTGGATTTCTAGCATCTGCAGATTTTCTCTTGTTTATTCACTTACTTACTCTTAATGTCTAATCAGTTTAAGAATCCTAAATTACTCACTTTGGTTGAATATCCCCATCCCTGGCAGTTCATACACACTTTCCCAACTGATCATTCTACTAAACCCCAGCCACTAACACTTCTCCTCTCATCTCCTTCTCTTTGGAAGTCCAAGAGATGAGAACCTGACTGTGCATGTTGAAAATATTCATCAGAACTAGAATGGAAGGGGACAGAAGACATTTCAGTCCAGATGAGGTGTCTCGGCCTGAAACGTTGAATGTTCATTTCTCTCCATAGATGCTCCCTGGCCCATTGAGCCCTTTAGCATATTGTGTATATTACTTAACAATTCCAGCATCTGCAGAATCTCTTGTGAGTCTCTAATCTAATAGAATCTTCTTTAGCGTCAGTTAAAAATATCCCATTTATAAATGAAGAATTGAGCAAATTTGAGGTGAAGGTAGGGTTAGCAAACCTCACAAAAGTAAACCTTGTCCCTTTAGGAGTGAGACAGGATAAAACTGTGGAGGACTGCACCCTCAACTAGCAGGCTCTTGAACCATAAGTGATAACTTCACTCAACGTCATGCGCCTTATCATTGAAATATTCCCGCATCCTATGAAGTCACTTTCAAGGACTCTTCATCTCATGTTCTGATGAAGCAGATGTCCACAGGCTGTTGCAGATCTTGATCCTCAGCTTGACAGATCAGAATCGACCAGGTTTGGTGTAAAATAAACAATAAAATTGATAGTGCTAGATTTCAATTGAGAAAGAATGTTTTGTATGTACTTCCTTTTAACCTAACAGCCAACTATATTCCATTGCACAGACCTTTAACCAAGTTTTAAGAGGTATCAGGACCAATAGGTGCCAATATGTGGTCAGATAACTGATCTTATCTGCAAGAAATAAAACAGAATGTCCAACCAATGAAATCTATTTTAAATGCTATAGCATTTAAATACTGGAAGTAAAACCACATGTAATGATAAATGATTTTTCTCAATTAAAATCTCTCTCCTTTCTTATTTATGTTACTTGTTGAATTAGGTTTTGTTTCTTTGTTATGTTTCTTTGCTTCAGTTCTGTGAAAATAATCCATTAATAATTGAGTCAGGATGCAAGATTACTGTAAGTGCATGGAGAGAAATGTAATTAATATTTCCTTTTTAAAATGCAATGCAATTTCTTAAGATATGTAACTTCAACCACAATATTAAAAAATGTCATTTACTCAAATGAGGGGAAAATATCTCATGACAGCAATTCACAGAATTCTCATTTAATTCAAGAAAGTAGTTAGCATCTTAAGTCTCAAATTTATTTGATGAACAAATATGATTTTATGAAAACTTGAAAGCTAAGTAACTACATATTAAACAAGTATTAACATAATATATTGTTAAGCAATTACCTTATAATATTTCCCAAGATTATAGGGAAGAAGAATCAAATCAGGGACAAAAATGTAAAATCTAATAAAATTTGCATTCTGCAGTATATTTCTTCCATGAAAATACCTGTTTATACTGTATATCTGTGCAGATGAGTGTGCATGTTCCACATAGACATCAACAAACAATTGCCCTTTGTAGGTACTGTATATCCTCAGTCATCAAGATTAGGTTGTAAGTGATAATCATTTACATTAAAAGGCTTCCTTTCTTTTTAATTTGATTAAAAATATCAGAATAATAAAATGACATTATTGTTGTTCTCTATAAAATTATATGTACAATATTGAAAATGGGATGAACTAGATGTGCCATTTTTCCATGAAAAACCCATACTTAATGCATCATTAACTGATGAATAATTAAGGAGTCTACCTTCTTGAGGTCTGTCCTGTCCTTACACAGAGTAGTAGATGTCAAGGTGGCTGTTATAGTCAGATATGAATAGGGCAAAAAACAGCCACTTCCTCAGCACAGTACAACAGAGGGATGAACTTCTGTCATTTTGTTACATTCATAGCAGTTTCCCCAATGACAACAGTAGTTAAAATAAGCCCAAAAGTTTCTCCCAAATCGTTCTAGTGGTAATTTTATTATCAAAGATCCCAGTGACTAGCAGGTGCACAGATAATACTGTTGTACACTTACATCTAATACGGCTGGTAATATTTTTTGACTTTTGTCTGTTGGAGTGCAAAATTACAAAGAAACAAGATTCTGATATGATTCTTTATTGGGCTTTTTATTACAGGTCCACCAATCTGTTCACAACTAGGAGATAAGAGAGAGCCAGACAGGTAAGAATTCACAGAGGACTTGCTCAGAATTTTCTGACATACTTCCTGCTGTGACACCACAGAGATTGAAGAAGGCTTGTCATTCGGCTGTTGATCTTTGAACTTTAGCAGACACAGATCAAAATGATGTGGAAAGAATTGCTGTGCTTTACATGGGCCGCTTACTGCTTTGGAAGTCCGTCCTTGATGTCAGTCAAACACAACTGGCACCTGGGAATTGTCAAAGTGAAAATACCAGTAACGATTTGTGTTAACAATGCAAGGCTCTCTTTTGTGACAACTTTATGGCAGAAAGCATTATTAGGAAGTGTTCCTTTCTCCGTATTTAAAAAGAGCACTAAATCATTGCAGACAAGCTTGAAATAGAGCCACCATGACAAAATATTTTTTTAAAATCTATTCAATACGACAGCTACACCATAGAAAAGTTGAGAATTTGAACGTGAGATTGAACCAAAGGGGACTGACCGATATTTTATTTTATTCTGATAATTTCTCTTCCATCTTGTATCGTGAAGCATTTTAATTTGCTCTGTCCAATATGTCAATTTGTATATCAAGAAAGTTGGTTGCTATACCAAACAAATGAAAAGAAATAAATGGCTAAGAATATCTCTGGCATCATGTTCAGCAATATGGCAAGAATATTCCTGAAAATCCCAATGTGGAAGGATTTCTCATTAAGTGCATAGCAGAAATCATTGATGGAATATTTGTGTTCTGTTTTCATAAACACCCAACTCCTCCTTATTTGAGTAACGATGGGTAGATCTCGTAGCCGGATTTGCCCAGCACTTGTAAATGCAAGCAGACTTGTCAGCTGACAGACCCCTAGCTCCTAATTTCCAAGCATTCGCTAAAGCACAGCCTTCTGTTCAATGAAACATTGGTCCTGGGGCAATTGCCCAGCACTCATGATTTTAAAACCTCTTTGGAAGGAACTAAAGAGAGAATTATCAGCAAGGCAATGAGTAAGCCAATGAATGAGATAGACAGCTTTCCTCTATGGGAAAATTCACTGTTGTGAGGGCTAGAATTGAGTTTTTACCCTCAAATGATATCGTCCATTACCTCTTGGTCTCACCATCATAGGTTACTGTGAAAATCAAAAAGCAAGAAAATACCTGAAATACTTAGCAGGTCAGATTGCATCTGTGAGAAGAGAAATGGGTGGAAGACCTTTCATCCGGACTGGGAAGAAGATTAAAAGAAGCTTGTTTACCTGCAGGGATGGTGGAGGAGGAGAAAAGCCTCCGAGAGGATAAAATTGGGCTGACCATGAGGATGTGCTGTAAGCAAGGTTATCTGGTCAATGAGAGGATTGTCATGGTTAAAATACAAAGTCTATGGCAGGGATTGTGAGAACTGTAGGTGGAAGATGCACATCAGGTCAGGCAAAGAGTAAAGAGAGAAAAAGGAAATAAAACACAAACACATTAAGCCCATATCAGGGACAGAGAAATCAAATTATGTGAAACAGAGTCCCAAAGGCTCCAACGTGCGCAGATGGAAAATGAGGTGCTGTGCTTCATTTTAGCAATAAGAGGCTACAGACTGATAGGTCAGGGTGGAAGTGGGAAGGAAAATTAAAGTGGCAGGCAGCAAGTCGCTCAGGGTTTGCCCCCTGTAAACTGAACACTGGTGCTTTGCAAAGCAGTCTCAAAATCTGGGAAGGAGTCTTGTGCAATCTGCACGTGTTCTCTTCCTATCTTATTAAGCCTCTCATCTCTTGTACAATAAAAAAAATAATAGATGCTAGGAAATAATGGAGAGTGTGTTGACCTTTTACTTAAAGATGGAACTTGTCTGTGAAACTACATTTGGTGCTCAGTTCAGTTTGATTTGGGGTTTCTAATATGAGTCACTAGTTTTGTTAAAGCATGCAATGGTCATCATTATGTCTATAGGTTATAAATGTAGTTGATTATTTAACTACATGGTGTATTACTGCTCATTTAGTCATCACCCCAATCTAAGGCAGATTACAAAATGGTTTCCTCCTTCTACAGCCACTGGAGAGCTGATGTTAACTTTAGCTCAGGTATATATGTTTTCTTTATTTCCATGTTTTCTAACAGCTGAGTGCAGGGCCATTTTGTCCTATTGAGTTTATGCCAGCTCACAGAGTAGTCACTCACCTCAGTTAACTTTTCCCCATCAGCCCCCTCACCTATCACTATCCTCTCTCCAAGATTCTACTTCTCACTCACGCATTAGAGACAATTTTCAGTGGCTAGATAACTCATGAACTTGCACATTTTAGGGATGTGGGAGGAAATCAGACTAGCTGGGTGAAGTCCGCTTGATCACAGGAAGCATGTGCAAACTCCACACAAACAAATCCATTTGAACATGGGCTTCTGAAACTGTGAAGCAACCAATTACACCATTATTTACTGCTATTTTTGGATTTCAGTCTTCTTGTGTAGTTTGTAATTATTATCTTGCCACTTACACTGAATATTTAGCATGATTACTTCAAGAGCTTTGGTGCTTGTCAGAATGTTCATATAACTCCACATTTAAAATATTTCCACTGTGTCTTTGTGATGTAAATGCATATAAGTATATTATGAGGATATTAGGTGAACCTTGCTTCCCAGTGGCTCTGTGATGCATCCCCATTTATGGTAACAAGTTTGGATTTTCAGTACATGGTTATCTATATACAGAAACCTAGAAATCACAATGGAATTACAGATGACTAATTTGTAGGTACCCCTGCCACCAGACTCTGTGTGGACTCCAAAAGCAGAACACAAACTTGCTTATGTTCCCCAACATCTGCACAGAAGAAACCCTTCACAGATTCTGCACCAGATGAGATTCACTTTGATGGAGATTTTACATCTGCAAGGAAAAACGAGAATAGCTGCCATGTTTTCAATTATTTATAACTACTGTTAATTTTCCTAAAAAAGAACAATTTTGGTTTCTAGCTTCAGTTTTTCATAGTTTTGGAATATCAGGAATTTTTTTAGAAGCATTTTAAAAAAGCTTGACAGCACTGTAACACAGTAATCTTCTTTCCCAATTGCATGCAAAGCTTCTAAATAATGTTAAGTCTCCAATTTGCTGTGAAGGTGTACAGATGAAAAATTATTATTATTCTTATTATTATTGAAAAATTATTGTTCTGAAACATTAACTCTTTCAGTTTCTACTGGCCAGCTGAGAGTTTCTGTCTTTATTTCATACATTTTACAGCTGTAATGTTTTGCATAGATGATATCCCCTGATGTATGAATATCTAGTTTTTAATAAACTGAAATACTAATGAATTGAAAACGTTCCTAACTGGAAATCTAGGGATAAGATCTACTGAGCAGAGGAAGCTTCCCAGCAACCAGCAGCCTGTAGAGAGCTGTTGTCTAGCTTCAACCTGTGGTTCAGCTTGCCTCAGACTCCCCTGTCTGTGCGGACACCAGGGGGAGTCTGAGTTGAGCCAGAAGTCAGATCCTGCCACAACTGACCTCCTGCTCCAGTAGTGGACTAGCTGCTGTCAAGTAAAGGAGCAACAATGTAGTGGGGAGAGGGACTGGTTACACTTTGCATGTATGCCTCACCTTTGTGCTGGGGCTGGCTGGTATTAGAGCCTGATCCTGTTCATTTAAAAAAAACGTAACTGATACTCTGACACTAGAATACTGAAAGTAGGTTTTCTTAGAAGGAGACCGTTTGGCCTGTCAGGTACATGCTGACACCTGGAGAGCAATCTTATTAATTCTTGTACTCCTGCAATGACTTTTCACTCACACATGTCAAATGTCTCTGGATTTGTTTTTATTATTAACCTACAGAAAGAGGTAATTTACAGTGGCAAATTAACCCCTCAGCATGTCTTTGTGGCGTGGGAGGAAACTGGAGCACCTGGAGGAAACACATATAGACACAGCAAGAATGTGCAATTCCTGCACAGGCAGTAATTACGGTCAGGATCAAACAGTGATCCCTGAAACTGTGAGGCAGCAGCTCGAACTGCTGTCTTACCATGTCAGTGTGGTTTACCTTATTTATTCTGATATCTTATTTCAATGTTTATAATCTTTTATTATCACTTAAGGTATTTTAATTAAATTGAACTTTGTTTTTAACCAAACTTAAACTTTTCTAATGATTTAAGTTTAGTTGACCAATGTTTTAATGTTTCCATCACCTCTCAATGGCTGTCATGGGTTATAGTGGTGGAGCCCACAGGATTGGACATCTGAGGCTTGTTTCAACTGCCCATCATCAAACAATGTCCCTCTGGTGTGGAGGGCCAATTTGACTAGCTTTCGTTACTTGGAAGACATTCAGGAGGGCATGCACTGTTGTCTCAAATTAAAGCTGCAGACCAAATCCAGGACAATCCAGTCCAGTAGCTACTGGCACTGTGCCCCATCATTATGTTTCACGGGGTGGTAATGCAAAGTTTTGGAGAATTTTAATTGTCTTAGATCAACATTTTAAAAAAAAGACTGATAATAAATTACTTGATTACGCAATAATGTTTTTTTCCCATCTCAGAAACTCATCCAGTTACTTCAGAAGATTTCCTGAAGTGGTTGGCTGGTAACTGTTTCTAAAAAGGCCCACAACCAGATCAGGTTCAATTAGGGATGAGCAATAAATGTAACGTTAACAGTAAAATGCAAAATATTAATAATAACAAATACTGGGGCGTTTTGCAGGCAGGTAACTGCCATTTGCTTCCATGATACCCACAAGTCCCAGGCAAATGAAAAGCCTCCTCTCACTTACTTTGATATCCTGTAGCCTTCTGTAGCAGGCTCGGTTTGAGAGGACACTGTGAGCATGGCCCTTGGCCAATTTGTTTTAATTCCTCAAGCTCTTAGATCCAGAAAATAAAGGAGAACATTTTCTGTCATAGGTGGCACTGCTGTCATGTTTTGACTAGCATTGGTTACAGCCTTTTTCTCCATGGAGACAGATACATCTACTAGGACCACAGGAATTGTGCAGTAAATCCAATAAAGTAACAGACACTTTAGTGATTTAGTAACCGGTTAGAGGAGTAAATCCTTCTGGATTATGCAAAATATAATGAACGTTATGACTATTTTGGTAAATGTAATTATTGGCTTGTTGGCAACACCCTTACCCTCTGAATTATAAGGTTTTGGGTACAAGTCGTATTCCAGGTTCAAGGGCATCGTTTGGTCTGATTTTTCAGTGCAGTACAGAGGGAGTGTTTTGAAACATTAAAGTGAGCCCTTGCCAACCCTCTCAGAGAGATAATAAAGATTCCACGGTTTTACCCCGAAAAGAGCCTAGGGCTTCCCTCAGTACACTGAACAATACTTAAGCATCAACAGCACAACTAAAGTACAGAATGTCTGGTGTTTGTGCTGCATATGGGAATTTGCTATACATATGCAGTATACTTTTTAGACAATGTTTCTGACAATACATTCATGACTATACTCCAGAAGAAGTACTTCAAAATCTCGAAAGTGAATGCCATAATATGAGTTACTTTTTAATTAGTTCTATATATATCCTTACACAGTAATAATTGGTGAAAATTTTCCACAGGAAGAAGATTGAAACTAGTTCTGACTCTGTCCTCAATATCTAACTATAGGGTATGTGTACACCAGAAATCTTAAAATTAAGAGGACAAGTTAACAGCAGTTGAAAAACAGAAGGAAAATGAGAAAGGCCAGACTGGACTATTTGGCATAAAAGTCCATGTTCTCTTTCAAACCAATCACATATAGTACAAATCTTCAAGGTTCAGTTTCTAAAACATTGCTTTTAGAAATGTTTTGATGGTTTTTGCTAGTCACACTCTATTTTGGCGCAGCATCTTTGTGTAAGATTCCAACCAGCTAAAATTGCAATAGATGACTGCCTTCTCATCAGTTCGAGAGAGATAAATGACAGATTTTAATTCACCACAGATTTTAAAGAACAACTTTGAAGTCACATTTAATTTTGCACTCTCCATATCTACAGTAAAACTTTCTCTGATGTCAGTTCATATTTAATATTGTTGATATTCTTACACTAGCTGTCAATCCTCATTCAGACCTGATGAAGAGACATCAAGGTCTTGAAAGTTAGCTAATATTTTACTCTGAAATGTCCATTTTTTATTCATGCTTTGATACGGTTTTGAGACCTTCATGGTATGGTTTTTTTTTAACTTCATCAATTTGAAATGCATGGTTATAAATGTATCGTTATTTTCAAGTAAACCTTTGTTAGAACAGTGAAGTGAAATGTCAATTTGCTCCTAGATTATTTTAGCGGAAAACAAATATTTTGGATAAACAGACATTGTGTGTGTGTGTGTGTGTGTGCGTGTGTGTGTGTGTGTGTGTGTGTGTGTGTGTGTGTGTGTGTGTATAAAGCTTGAGATCAACTGCTTCCATTTCATTTGCTTAGCAGTCTCAGTGCCATTGAGCTGTATTATTCCATGTGCCCACCCCACAACCCCTCCAACACCCCCCCCCCCCCAACTGACTGGACAGGCTAAATTGTTGTACCATTTCATCTCCTTTCAATGATACAATTATACTCAACTTCTTTTGCAGGTTTCATTTCACACAGAGGGCTCACAGTGAACAGGTCCATCTCAATCCGGCATTTCCTTTCTTTGCATACAGCTGTCAGTCTGTGAGTGAGTAAACTGCTGGTGTCCTACCGTCCCACCTATTGCACTTCCCCTTACTTGGCACTGGGCCCTTTCAGAACCTGAGCCAAGGTGAATTCTCAATAGATGGCCCATCACAAGTTGATCTCTAAATGACACCAAGCAGGGAAGAGAAAACACAGCAGGGAGGGGAATTTTTTATGATCTTTAAATGACAATGCTTTCTGTGATCCATAAGTACAATCCACTGCCAATGGGATAATAATTACTTCTGCAAAGATATTGTGCCTGTGAGGCAGAACCAATTTAGCTGGTACAGATTAGCAGGTCAGCTTAGTGCTGTATGACTCCAGCCTGTTAAAAGAAATCCTTTCATTTTGCTTAGTCTTTTTTTCCATGGTTTTTTTTTCCTGGCTATGATAAATGTAGTGAGAGCTCCACTGGAGTCCATTTATCACTGTCTGGGCCAGAAAACATTAAGGAAGTGCAGGCTTACAATGACACAGACATGGTGGAGTTTGGTAATAATGGAAAATTTACTTGAGCTGGTGTCACTGGTCATTAGGCTTCTGTAACCTGGCTGTGCATTAAGTACTTCAGGTTAAAAGCAGTGAGTTTAAAAAAAAGGTTGAGTGCTAAATGATTTAAATTTGGTCAATGCATGCACTTTTTTTTGTATGAAGCTGCTCAGAAGTAGCTGTTAAAACATAAGGGGTGGAACGAGATGTGGAGAGGAAATAAAGAAGTATTTGGGGCGAATGTTACCTATCTCGATATTTTGTTCACAGCTGCTATGTATCTAAGGCTGCTTTTTGATTAAATGAGCTCAATTAGTTAAAATAAACTGCTGCTGAAATAAAGATAAAGAGAAATTAGGTAAAGTCCCATTAGCTGCTGAGACAATGCTGTAGATTTTCTGGTTAATTTACCAGCGGGAGTAACTGTAGTTTGTCAGTCAATTGAATGGAAGAAGGTGTTATGTAGCTTTTCTGGTATAAATATCACTGTGTGCTGTAAGTTAAATATAAAGCAAATGACTGCAATGATTTAAATATTACAGATTCAGAACAATTAAAATACTGCAGTAATTTGAAGGTCAGACATCAGTGAAATGCAATCATTATCACTCCAAGCTGACTGTAAGTCCTAAATGTTGACAAAGTTAGGGCCAGTTTCAGCAGATGAATTTTAATTCACATTGTTTTGCTAAACATTATGTAGTCCTTATGTACCACAAATTGTATCATATTAATATTAATGAGGATGAAGGCACTTTTACATTCCCCATTCCCTCTAAATTATTTGAGTTGCCCCTCATTTCTTCAGAGATGACTGGCTACCATTTTGACAATCCCCCTAGTGGAGAGTTCAGATAAAAAAAAATTGCATAGCCTTAATAGCATTATAATTGACCAATTTGTCACTATGCTAGTTTAAATTTCTTGCTCTGTGACTTTTACAACTTTGAATTAAAAGAAAACATGTAGGTGAAGCTAAAGTATACAGGTTTGCAATCTTTACCAGTGCTTCCTCAACCTAGCACATTATTTGAAGTTTCGTTAGTTTAATGATATAGCTTCACTAGGTCTTTAGTTGAACGCTAAATCTTTCATGATCTTTAGTAGAGGGTAACATCATTGACTCTTTCCCTGTGCCTCAGTGCCCCAGTGAAGGCTCTCTCCAAATGTTTAATTATTTTGTCATAAACAACAGCGTTCACTGAGAAGCCAATGTTGATGAGCCTCTAAACAACAAAACACTGGAATTTTGTACAAATGTGATAGTCATTTAGGCAAGTAGCCTGCTGAATTTTACTTTTAATATTGCATGAATAGATGAGGAACACCATTCGTAAGCTGCTTTCGGAAACAGGAAAACAAGAGTATTATGTCTACATTGATCATAACTGAAAGAAAAAAGAAGAACAAAAAGCATTCAAAGGGAGGATGAGGCAACCATGCTATGACTGACGAGGGAAGTCAAAGACAGCATACAAGCAAAGGAGAGGGCATACAAAACAGCAAAAATTATTGGGAAGCTTTCAAATTAACTAATAAAAGAAATAAGCAGAGAAAAGATGAAATATGAAGGTATTTGAAATTCCTCCGGGTGCTCCGGTTTCCTCCCACAATCCAAAGACGCAAGTGTTAGTAGATTAATTGGTCTCATGGGCATTATTGGGTAGAGCGGGCTCATTGGGCTGGATAGGCCTGTTACTGTGCTGTAACTCTAAATGAAATAAAGAGTAACACAAAGGCAAGTGTGGATATTGGACCACTGGAAAATGATGCTGGAGGGCTGGTAATGGGGGACAAAGAAATGGCAGACAAACTCAAGAAGTATTTTGTATCGGTCTTCACTGTGAAAGACACAGTAAATTCAAGAGTGTTAAGGGCAGATGTGAGTACAGTTGCTATTACTCAAGAGAAGTTCTGAAGTCACTGGGTCCAGAAGGACTACACCCCAGCTTATGAAAGAGGTAGTTGAAGAGGTTGTGGAGGCATTAGTTGTGATCTTCTCAGTATCACCAGATTTTGGAATGTTTCCAGAGGACTGGAAAACTGGATATGTCACTTCACTCATTAGGAGGAAGATGAATGACAGGAAATTATAGGGCAATTAGCCTGACTTCAGTGGTTGGCAAGATGTTAAAGACCATTACTAAGGATGAGATTTCAAGGTACTTGGAGGCTAAAGTAGGTATGGTTTCCTCAAGAGGAAATCTTGCCTGACAAATCTATTGGAATTCATTGAGGAAATAACAGGCAGGATAGACAAAGGAGAATCGTTGATGTTGTGTACTTGGATTTTCAGAAGACCTTTGACAAGATGCCACACATGAGGTTATTTAACAAAATATGAGCCCATGGTATTACAGGAAAGATACTTGGACAGAAGATTGACTGACTACAGGAGACAGAGTGGGAATAAAGGAGACCTTGTCTGGTTGGCTGCTAGTAACTAGTGCTGTTTCTCAGGGTTCAGTTTTGGGACCTCTTCCTTACACGCTATATGTCAATAACCTGCAGGTTTGAATTGATGACTTTATGGCCATGTTTGCGGATGATACAAAGATAAATGGAGAGACAGGGAGTGTTGAGAAAGCAGAGAGTCTGCAGAAAGACTTGAACAGATTAGGAGCATAAGCAAAGAAATGGCAGATGAAGTATAGTTTAAGGAAGTGTATGGTCATGTAGAAGGAATAAAGGATAGATTATTTTCTAAACAGAGTGAATTCAGAAATTGGAGGTGAAAGAAGACTTGGGAGTACTAGTGTAGGATTCTTTAACAGTTGACTTTCAGGTTAAGTCAGTAGTAAGGAAGGCAAATGCAATGTTAGCACTCATATTGAGAGAACTAGAATATAAAATCAAGGATCTAATGCTGTGGCTTTATACTGTAAGTCATTGGTCATACCCCACCTGGAGTATTGTGAGCAGTTTTTGGCTCCTTATTAAAGAAAGGATGTGCTGGCATTGGAAAGAGTCTGAAGAGGTTCATGAGAATGACTCTGGAACTGAAAGTGTAACATATAAGGAGCCTTTGATGGTTCTGGGCCTGTACTCACTGGAGTTTAGAAGAATGAGGGGGGATGTTATTGAAGCCTTTCGAACAGTAAAAGACCTAGACAAAGTGGACTTGGAGAAGTTTCTATTGTGGGGAAATCTAGGACTAGAGGGTACTGCCTCACAATAGAGGGACTTCCATTTAGAACAGAGATGAGGAGGAATTTCTTGAGCCAGAGAGTAGCGAATCTGCGGTATTCATTGCCACAGATGGCTGTGGAGGCCAAGTCATTGGGTACAAAGCTGAGCTCGGCAGGCCTTTGATTAGTCAGGGCATCAAATGTAATGGGGAGAAGGCAAGAGAATAAAGTTGAAAGGGATAATCAATTAGCCAAGATTGAATGGCAGAACAGCCTTGATGGGCTGAATGGCCTGATAGTGCTCCTATGTTTTACTGTCTTATATCTGAGTTTCCATTGAAATATAGAGAAAAATCAGTGTTCTGAAAGGTAATCTTTCTCAAAATTCAAATTCATTGCTGGATTGTTTTTGAAGTACTAACACTTTTTATTGAAAGAGGAATTTCAACACAATTAATATTTAGAAATATTAAGCACAATAAAATACTGTTATTCAATAGGATATTACATAGAGTTACAGAGAACGTAGACTTCAGTATTTATCAGCCAAGTAGTTAGCAGTCTAAATGTGAGGAAATAGTGTCTAATTGGAAGTTGTTTGCTTTGTTTTGTTCTTAGTTCTTCTTCATATGTTTATAAGAAAAACAAAATGCATGTTTTGTTTCTCCCTATTATTAACCAAAAGTTCATTCCCAGTGGTCTTCCAGTCAGGCTAAATTGTTCTTCTAGGTTGGCAGTGAATTGTCAGTTCAAATGTGACAACTAGGTTCAAAAATCAGCTTGCTGTCAAAATTAAATATTTTTTTAAATAGATAGACAGAAACGTCTGGTGCAACCATGTGTTCTCTCTGTGCTCTTTATAATGAATAGTGATTTGGGAGAAATTTTTGAATTGGTGTGAAATATTTGAAAATATACAAAGCACAATATGTATTGAATTTGATTAAAAAAATTATTTTTGGAACGCTGCACATATTTCCCTGTGAAAGTAATGTTGGGCTTCACAAACAAGAATATTTTTACCATTTTTTTCGGTGAATAAGGTTCACCTAGCATTGCCCTAAGTGGGCTTTCTCTAATTTTAATGCTGTGCCTCTGTTCTGCACTCCCTCAGTGAAGGAAATTGATTCCATCCAAGTAATTATTACCAAAAATGTCCTCCAATACTTTATTTAGATTACCCCTAAAAGACAGATGTGCCTTTATGTTACCAGTGCTCTTACACGGATCGTGGGAAAGGATTCATGATGCTGCGATACATCCAAGCATGTGCTGGGACACCTCATCAGTGATGTAACCGGGGGCCATCAGGTGTTTTGGCTCTTTCAACATCATATACTCTCACCCTGGACACCCAGCCAGGATTGATCAGGCCCCGGCTTGTGTCCCAGCAGCATTGGTCCATGGGTCACACCCCTTGATCCATAGCCATCTGGAGGCTCACACAGCAGCCTCTGTGGCAGATCTGATCGCTCTTTTCTCTGCAGCCCCCATAATGCCAAGGAGAGAGTAGTTTCTGCACAGTGGCAGCCTGCAACACCTCTACACACCACCTCTATAGGCTCGCATCGTATCCTTCACCCCAGTCTCTGGCACTGCTGAATTGTTTATTCCAGGAAGGAAGCAGATAGCACAGCTGCAGCCAACCAATAAAATTACAAGTTTATAGTTTTCCTTTGACCTTGTTCTTCTTGCCCTTTCAGGTTCGGAACCAGAACCTGTGCTTCAAAATGCTGTAAAGGCAGTGACTTCTGCATTATATGCCTTGGACAGTGAGTACATGCATTGAGGAGAGTTGGTTTCAGCAGCAGAAGCAATGACCATGCAAACTGTTCTTCTGACAATTTTTCTACCTGCATTGAATGAGCGGAGAGTATTCAATCACATTCCTGTTTTGTACTTTGTAGATGACTGGGAATTAATGGAGAGTTTGGAAGTCTGTGAGTATTGCTGTATTGATTATGCCATTCCTATAGCAGATCCAATTAAACATCAGGTTAATGATTAACCCAGAGCTGTTGAGAGTGGTTGTCTCAGTAATGGTAGCATCATTGAATATTGAAGAAAGTGGATAGGCATCTGATATTGTGTATGTTATTGTCTGGCACAAATATGCTGATGATACCTCTCACTTATAAGCCCAAGTTGGATGTTTTTCAGTTTCTCCTGTAGGTTGTAGCTTGCCTGAGATGATTGCAGTGCACACTATCATTTGCTCAAACAGTCCATATCACCTTGCACTGCCTGTGTATGGAGATATATAATGCTTGGCCCAATAAGAAACCTGTTCCGTAAATGCTCCTTAATGAAAAACAGAAAACAAAGTCAGAACATAAGATTTGTGCTTAGAGTTGCTAGGTTCTCGAGAACCCTACAAATTCCGTGATACCCTGACCTGCATCAGCAAATAATTGCCACCTATTGTTTGTGCCTGGATGATATCTGACAGTGCAGCTTTTAATGTTTGGTGCTTAGATCAGTGTAGCTCTGTCAGTGAATACTGAAGACAACACAATGCCACAGTTCCAGTAACCAGGGTTCAATCCCAACCTTGAGGAGTTTGCACATTCTCCCTGTGACCAGTAACTCCTGTTTCCTCTTTCATCCCAAAGACAGACAGAAAGTAGGTTAATTTGTCACTGTATATTGGTATTATATTGGGTTGGGTGAGAGACAGTGCAAGTTGATAGAAATGCAAGGGTTGGTAAACAGGATTGGTGAAGGATTTCTGTAAATGGCAAGTCCCAGAAGACTGGAGATTAACCAATGTTGTTGCTTCATTAAAGACAGGCAACAAGGATACACCATGAAATTATAGACTGGTGAGCCTCACAGTGCCTATAAAATGTATTCGCCTCACACCCCCCACCCCCCCCCCCCGGAAGTTTTAATGTTTTTGGTTTTACAACATTGAATCACGGTGGATTTAATTTGGCTTTTTTTTCAAACTGATTAACTGAAAAAGACTCTTTCATGTCAAAGTGAAAAAACATCTCTACAAAGTGATCTAATGTAATTATAAATATAGGGCAGAATTAAGGCCATTCAACCCATTGAATCTTCTCTGCCATTTCATCATGGTTAATCTATTTCCCTCTCAGCTCCAATCTCCCATCTTCTCGCTGTAACCTTTCACACCCTGACTAATCAAGATCCTATCAACCTCCACATTAAATATGCCCAATGACATTGCCTCCACAGCTGCCTGTGGCAAAATTTCACTGGTTCACCACTCTCTGGCTCTTCATCTCCATTCTAAATGGACATCCCTTTATTCTGAGTCTGAGCCCTCTGGTCCAAGACTTCCCCACCATGGGAAACATCCTCTTCATATCCATTCCATCAAGGCCTTTCAACATTCAATCGGTTTCAATGAGATCCCTCCCTCATTCTTAACTTCAGTGAGATTCCCAGGGCCATCTATCACTGCTAATATGTTAAGCTTTTCATTCCCAGAATTATTCTCATGAACCTTTTCTGAACCCTCTCCAATGTCAGCACATCTTTTCTTAAATCAGGGCCCAAAACTGCTTACAATACTCCAGGTGAGGTATGACTACTGCTTTACAGTACAAGGCCACAGCATTATGTTTTTATATTTCAATCCTCTTGAAATGAATGCTAATATTGCATTTCCTTCCTCACCACTGACTCAACCTTCAAGTTAACCTTAAAGGAATCCTGCAGTAGGACTTACAAGTCCTTTGCACCTCAGAGTTTTGAAATTTCTCCCTGTTTAAAAAAAATAGTCTATACTTTTGCATCTTCTACCAAAATGCATGACCATACACTTCCTGACATTACATTTCATTTGCCACTTCTTTGCCCATTCTCCTAATCTGTCCAGGTCCTTCTACAGCTTCTCTGCTTGCTCAACACAACCTGTCCCTCCACCTGTCTTTGTATCATCCATAAACTTGGCCAGAAAACTATCAATTCTGTCATGCAGGTCATTGACATATAGCATAAAAAGAAGTGGTCCTAACATAGACCCTGCTGAACACCACTAATCACCAGCAGCTAATCCGAAAAGGCTCCTTTTATTCCCGCCCTTTGCCATCTGCCAATAAGCCAATGATCTATCCATGCTAATGTCTTTCCTGTAATTCCATTGGGTCTTATCTTGTTAAATAGCCTCATGTGTGGCACCTTATCAAAGGCATTCTGAAAGTTCAAGTACAAAACATCCACCACTTTTCCTTTGTCTATCCTGCTTGTTATTTCCTCAAAGAATTCCAACCGATTTGTTAAGCAAGATTATCCCTTCGCTACAATGTGTATCATTGGATGTTAAGTTCCCAACATTGATCTTCTATCAGCCAATACTCAGTGATGCCCACAATATCATTCCTACCAATCTCTACCTGTACAACAAGATCATATATTTTATTATGTATACAGTGTGCATTCAAATATAACACCTTCAATCCTGTATTCAGCACCCTTTTTGATGTTGTCTGCATGTTACCCTGCAACTCATCCCACTGACTACAATTTTGCTCTATCATCTGCATGTCCTCTTCGGTTTCCTCTATGAGCTAAAGCTCATCAAGCTGCATCTCCAGTTCCTTAACACATTCCCTGAGGAGCTGCAGGTCGATGCACCTGATGCAGACATGGTTATCCGGGAGGCTGAAGATCTCCCTGACCCAAATCTCACACAAATAACATAACACAACCCCTGGAGACATCTTCACTTCTCTAACTATTCACTAACAGACAAAGAATCAAGAATGAAAAGGAAGAAACTTACTAGACACATACCTCGCCGAAGCCTGATGATTCAAAGCCTTCCCACTCTACCCCTTGTCCACTCCGCTTGTCCCTACCTTATGTTTATTTGCCCAAAACAGTGAATCGTGACTGCGCTGCCGAAAAATGCCGAAATACTGTGAAAGCTGTTTTTAAATCCTGTGAAAGTTTCTCGACCTGTGTGAGGCCTCCTGCACAGATTTGACTGTGACTGCGCCACTGAAAAAAGCCAAAATCCTGTGAAAGCTCCTTTTTTAAATCTCTTGCTCCCCGAGCTGTGTGAGCCCTCCTGTGCCAAAGCAACTGCAAATACATGGCTGAGAAAAAAAATCACATTGGATCCATGGTGAGTTGAGAAGTTGAAATAAAATTAGGTTGGTCATAGAAGATAAAGAGCAGTAGTGGAAGGGCATTCCTCAGACTGTATGTCTGTGAGCAGTATTGTTCTACATGACCAGTACTGGGACCCCTGCTGTTTGTGATATATATGTAAATCACCTGGATGAAAACATAGGAGTCTGATTAGGGAGTCTGCAGACTACAAAAAATGATGGATTTGTTGACATTGAGGAAGGTTGTCAATAAATTCAGCAAGGTATAGATTAGAGGGAATTTTTGTTGGAGAAATGGCAAATAAAGCTTAATCTAGACAAGGTGGTGCATTTTGAGAGATAAAATGTAAGAAAAAAACTATATAGTAAATGGCTGGATCTTTAGGACCATTGATGTGTAAAAGTATCTTGGGATGCAAGTCCATAGCTCCCTGAAATTGCAACACAAGTGGGCAGGGTAATAAAGAGGACATATAGCATGCTCACAGTCATCTTTGGGTCATTGAATATAAAAGTCAGGAAGTCAAGTTGCAGCTGTATAAATATTAGTTAGGCCACATTTGGAGTATTATATGCAGTTCTGGTCACCATGGTTCTGGAAGATGAGGTGACTTTGGATAGAGTGTAGAGGAGGTTTACCAGGATGATGCCTGCATTACAGCTGTAAGGAAGGATTGGACAAACTAGGATTGTTTAGATGGATAGATACTTCATTGATCCTGAGGAAATTACAGTGCCAGAGTAGCATTATATCTGCACAGGTATAAATATTAGAAGAGAAGTAGAAGTAATAGAAAATAAGTTATCACAAATAGTCTAACGGGGGGGGGGGGGGGGGGTCATCACTTCCCCAGCTATAGGTTGACTCATTATAGAGCCTAATGGCAAAGGGTAAGAATGACTTCATATAGTGCTCTTTGGAGCAGAGCAGTTGGCTTAGTTTATTACTAAAAGTGCTCTTCTGTGCAGCCAAGTTGGCATGCCAAGGGTGAGAAACATTGTCCAGAATTTCCAGGAATTTCTGAAAGGTCCTTAGTTCTACCACAGCCTCCAGTGTGTCCAGTTTGACTTCTATAACAGAGCCAGCCTTTCTAATCAGTTTATTGAGCCTGTTTGCATCATCTGTGTTGATGTCATTACTCCAGCACACCACCACATAGAAGATTGTACTGGTGCCAACGTGGTAGAACATATGAAGCAGAGGTCTGCATACTCCAAAGGACCTCAGTCTCCTCATGAGGTAGAAGTAAGTCTGGCCCTTAGGTGCACCCTCAGTACTTGTAAGTCCTCACCGCATACATGTACTCACCATCAATAGTAACAGGAAGCAATGCAATGCAGGCTTAGTCTTCCTAAAGTCCATCACCATCTCCCTTGTCTTACTGATGTTGAGCTACAGATGATTCAGCTTACACCATTTGACAAAGTCCTCCACCAGGGCCCTGTATTCATCCTCCCATCCTCCTTTTATACACCCAATTATTGCTGAGTCTTCAGAGAATTTCTGCAGATGGCATGACTCAGTGTTGTATCTAAAGTCTGAGGAATACAGGGTAAACAGGAAGGGAGGCAATACAGTCCCCTGTGGGGCTCCAGTACTGCTTATAGCCATGTCTGACACACAGCTCTGAAGCCGCACAAACTGTGGTCTGCCAGTCAGGTAGACTGTGGAGATCCTAAGGCTGAGGGAGAATCTGATACAAGCAATTAAATTATAAGAAGCATGGACACAGTGGATAGTCAAAGTCTTTTCCTTGTAATAGAGGTATCAGAACTCAGGACCCTATGGGTTCAATATAAGTGGAAGAAGTTTTAAGAATGGTGGAAGGGGTAAGATTTTTACACCCTCAGTGGCTAATAGCTGTAACACATTGACAGAGGAGATGTAGAATCAAATACTATCACTGTGTTTAAGAGATATTTAGAGGGTGGAACTGGACTCTCTGATGGTGGGGTCTGAAAAGAGGATGCTGTCCAAGTTGTATGCCATCTTGGTCAATGACTCCCATCCACTCCATAATGTACTGGTTAGGCACAGAAGTACATTCAGCCAGAGACTCATTCCACCGAGATGTAACACTGAGCGTCATAGGAAGTCATTCCTACCTGTGGCCATCAAACTTTACAACTCCTCCCTTAGAGTGTGAGACACCCTGAGCCAATAGGCTGGTCCTGGACTTATTTCCACTTGGCATGATTAACTTATTATTTAATTATTTATGTTTCATATTGCTATATTTCTACACTATTCTTGGTTGGTGCGGCTATAACGAAACCCAATTCCCCTCAGGAACAATAAAGTATGTCTGTCTGTCTGACCAACACTCAAATAGAAAACATCAAAGGATACAGATCTCAGGTGGACAAATGGGTTTAGTGTAAATGGTTGGCAGAGGCATCATTGGCCAAAGGGCCTGTTCCTATGTTGTAATTTCAGTATTTCACAGGTGGGTGACAGTCAGTATAGATTGGGTGAGATGAAGGAAAAGTTTTTGTGATTCTATGGGCCTGAGAAAACCTGATCTTTCTGATCTGTGTAGACTGCCAGTAAGTATCTATGTGAACAGAAAAATGTTTGTCCATTTGGGTGCCCGCACTGCTAGTAAGTGCTCATTCACAGTCAGTGTGTAACTTGATTTGTGAATTCCAGAGTAGATATTCAAAGTACATCATATCATCACACCTCCTCACACATAGTCCTTTAGGCAACTTCCTTTCCTATTAATTTCATAGTTCAGCCTTCTCATTAGATTATTTTCTTGTACTAGAACCCTGAGCCAAACCTCTTCTGCCCTTTTTGCCAATAACATAAGTGAAACTGAAGTCTGAGCGTCTCAACTGTGTATTTCTTCCTGAAGTATACTCCCTGTGCAGTAAGGCACATGTATTCTACTGGCATGTATTTATCTTATGCTACATTATTTTGCAAAACTTTTAAGTATATCTCTATCTGCAGCAAGCATATTTTTCTTTATGTATTGTGACAGTTTTGCAATGGCATTTTGACTTACTTTTCAAGCTGTGAAACCTCTCCTGTACCTCCCATTAGCCTACCTTTACATAAAGTGTGACATAATTCTCTGCACTTTGTCTCCAAACCAACACAGAGCTTCCCCTCTGGATTAGAAGTACGTTCTCTATTCTCAGTGCACCAATTAATGAAAGAAATTTATAAATTTGCTGCTGAATCACTTCCCAAAAGGTGGATGAGGTCAAGGATCAGAAGAGAACTTACTGAATAGTTTGATGGGTCATATGTTTCTCCAGCAGCTGAACACCTGCTCCAATATCTTTATGTTCTATAGCTATATTAATTTACTTTTTTAAATATTTATATTGTTTGCAAAAATATTAGTTCCTCAAAAAAACTATTGAAAGAACATTTCTATGGATATACCATGACTGGCCAGTTCTTTATCATTAATAATATTACAGAATCATAACATGGTTTCAGCATAGAAGGAGGACATTCAGCTCATCGATTCTGTACTGGATCAATGAAAGAACAATGCAGCTGGTCTCACATGTTCAGTCTCTTTCCAAAGCCCTTGCGTTCCTCTCTGATATTTATCCAGCTCCCTTAGATTACTTGCTTTGAATCTGCCTTAACTACCAGATACTTGATTTATTCCTACTATCTTTTTTTTTTGAATAAGGATGTAACACTTTCAGTTCTCTGGCATAACCCTGGATCCTTTAAATCTGCAGAAAGGTATCCACATTAAAATCCTGAATATGCAATATATTTATTGTGAGATATCAAAATCTACCTTTTTGAAATAAAGCACTGTAAGGATAGTCAAGCTGTTTGAAAACCAAGTTTCTTTATTCTTTTGGGATGAACATATCCCTTGAATTATTCTGTGTTTATTCCCTGCCCAATTACTGGTTCCAAAGAGGTCTCTTCACCATTGACCCTGACCATCAATTTTCTGCTTGAGGAAATAAGTATAAAGGCAACACAGCAACAGACCCATGCAGGGAAACTGTGTTCTTAGACAATGTTATGATGGAATGGCATAAATGTATTAGGCAACCCATTTTAGGATGATCCATGCCGAGTGCTGTCAGCTGTTGAAGCTTGCTTCCCTGCAATGATACTCAGCCTCAGAAGGCTTTTTTATTCAGAGGTCAGATTTAGAATTGTATGAGATTAATCTGATAAGGGCACTGCTGCTTCTAATCGGACTGATGGGACAAATGCAGTAGTGAGGTGAGAGTCAACAGCCGGTGAATTATTGTGGTGTGATGGACTACCTTGGAGCTTGAGTAATCAAAGAGATAGCACTCACATCCAAAATTATTCTGGCATTTTTATTCATCAACAGCCTGTCCAGTCTTTGTGTATGACTCTGGCTCAGCCCCCATACAGAATAAAGCACTCAGAATTATTTTCTGAAATTAAATCACAATAGGGGTTCAACTTGGGTTCGCCTTTTCACTCACTGAAATTAAAGCACATTTATTCTCTACAGTAGCCCAGCCTTTAATTTAAACAGAATCCACAAAAGTACAGCAGAACCATTTCACAATCATTTCTCCAAGGAAAACATGCTCTGAAAATGAACTTTTTTGAAGTAACATTGCAATAATAACAGAGATGGTTTAATCAATGATAAAAGCAACATATTTTATTTAAAACATCCAATGTTCTGTTAATAAATTTTACTATTTTTCAGAACTTTGATCCATAGAATAGTGGTGGTATAAAACGTGAATGTGGGAGTGGATTGAGTGACTCGATATAATTATTGATCAGATTTTGTATTGTTTGACTAGTATCTAAAAGTTAGCCAAATACATCACTTCCTTATTTTGTTATAATCATAAGTTTAAATTATCTTTTTGAGTTAGCTTGATGATATTTTGACCTAGCACAATTTAAGTAAATTTCTTACACAAAAATCTTTTCTCCCGCTTACTCCCTTCCAACCACACTGTACTCTTTTACTGTCAAATGTATTTTTCTTGCATTTCAGATATTTATTTAACATAAACTTCTGTTTGAATTTGAAAAATTTATAGATAAAGACTTAAGATGCTCAACATTATTCCTCATGGAAAGTCCTTTATTTGAGTGAATAATACAATGGAAAGAAATAGTAAAATCTTTTTTTTTAAAAAGTCCTTCTGCATTTAAGTGTTTCTATAGTGATCGTGAAAAATACTTTGGCAGTACTGCAGTAATCAGAAATCATTTTATATTTTTCTTAACTTCTGCAACAATTTATATCAAAGTGCTTATCTAAAGCCTTTTTTTAGAATGTAACTACTATTTGAGTGAGAGATGATTTTCTTTGCAAAGTGGATTACTTCATTCTACATTTTCAGATTTTTCTAGTTGTGTAAATGGTGATCAATTATACCTTTGCATGTACTAAAGAGGGAAATATGATTTTTGATTGTTCAAATTTGTTCTGTGCTGATCATTTGAAATCTATTTTAATTCTCATACATGCAAACATATTTATGTTTGAATAAAGTCTGCATTTTAAGTAATTAAGAAATTTCCAGGTGCTCGCTAATGCTTTCAATTTCTCCGGAAATAATATTTGAATGTGTGGCCTTTCTGAATATGTAGCAATTTTGACTGACAAATTCTGTCACAATCAAAAATATCTTTATATCAAATTGCATTTAAAATTTGTCTCTGTTCATTGTAGTCAGTATGAGAACGTCTCAACAATGTTAATTATCCTAAGGAAAATAGGAGGTAGTGACCTTCTTTAATAAAACACATAGGCCCCACTCATATCAAAAATATCATATAACAAAATAGTATTATTTCAATCAGAAATGCATTGCCAGTTTATTTTTAATAGGTTGGAACTTTTACTGCAAAATCTATAGTATGCTATCACTAATATTTTCATTTTTCCATTGATATTATTTATCACACAAGAACTAGTGGATTTCTTCAACTCATCACAGCAGGAAATGCTTTCTCTTATTTCTTAAAACACTTCTCCAGCTTTAGAATATGTTTTTTGAAACTTCTCAAAAAGGTAGACAGATGTGAAAACAGTTTTGAATGGCTAGAAAGAGAAAACAAAAACATCATTAGCAAAACAGTATCTAGTCATAGATGCTTCAGCTATGATGTTCAGACTGCAAATAGTTTAGTAAATAACATACAATATAAAACACACTAAATCAAGGATATATATTGAATTTGATAATATTTCTGATACTTGCATCCCCAAATTAACTACATTGCATTTGTTAGTTGCTGCACATCAAAATATAGTACTTATTTTGCTGAAATAAATTGTCTATATGTTAATTTTGTTCATATATTTTCACGTAAATATATATGTTCAATTAAAATTTAAATTCATTTAGAGTAATCATTTAAATAGATTTTAGAGTTAAAGCAAGAAAATGCAAATAGAGATATACTTGGTACTTTTGTGTAAAGCATTTTCTACATAAAGAAACATAGGCTTCAATCTGGAGACATAAATTACTACAGATTCTGTGGCTTAAACTGAACCTTTGTAGCTGACCTCTAAGTTGAAACTCAAGACCTGTGCTAATATAACAAAAAGCTACAACAGTTTTATTGAGAAAATTATTGTCACATGCAAAAGCTTGATTGTTTAATTTAATTGCTAGTTTAACTGTTTAATCATGTAGAAGCTTAAGCTTGATGTTTAATCTTAAAAGATTTCCAGATGTCTTCCAATTTCTGATGTTCAACCGCCATACTGTATAGGACAGGATACTGGTATTAACAAACAATGACATTCTATCCTATTTCTAAATATCTTCTTCAAAGACCAAACAAATTAGAATGTAGAAATTGGGTTAGACAATAAAGCCATAAGATATAGGAACAGAATTAGTCCATTCAGCCCATTGAGTCAACTCTACCATTCGATCACAGCTAATACATTTTTCCTCTCAACCCCATTCTCATGCCTTCTCCCCTTGATGCCCTGACTAATCAAGAACCAACTTCCACTTTAACTATACCCAATGATTTGATCTCCACAGCTATCTACAGCAATGAATTCCACAGCCTCACTACCATTTGGCTAAAGAAATTCCTTCTCATCTCTGTTCTAAAGGGACATCCTTCTGTTCTGATATGGCTCTCTAATCCTAGACTCTTGCATTATTAGAAACATCCCCTCCATGTCCACTCTATCTAGGCTTTTCAATATTTCGTAAGTATCAATGAAATCCCCCCTCATTCTTCTAAACTTTAGTGAGTACAGGCTAAGTCATTAAATGCTCCTCATACATTAACCCTTTTATTTCTAGGATCATTTTCAAAAACATTTGGCCCAAGACTCAGAAAAGATTGAACAGATTTAGGTAAGGTGATAGAAGGTATCTAAAATGAAGAGGCATCATTGAAAGTATTGTAAAAAATGCTAAAATTTCTACGTATTTCATTATTCCAATGATCCATAGTTAAATTTAAATCAGATTTCCAAGTAACTGCGATAACTTTTTTGGCTACTGCCAAAACAATTTTTATAAATTTTTTCTGATACTTATTCAATTTAAAATTCATTATTGTCCCTTCAATGTCTCCTAATAAAAATAATAATGAACTATGTGGGAGTTGTACTCCAATAATTTGTTCCAATAAAAGTCTTAAATTAATCCAAAATGGATGAATTTTAAAACTATGAAATACATAATTGTATTCCACTTGAAAAAATTACGTATAATCTAAGAAATGAATATGATATATTTTTGAAAATTTGGTCACCATACTTACAAAAGATAGGATTAGATTCATAGGTCCTTTGAAGATAAAATTATAGTAATTGGGGAAAGTGAAAATAAATATTAAAATTATTTTGAACTCCATGGAGCATGTGGGGATCCTCCGATATCCAGGCAATCTTTCTTTTCTTTCTTTTTTTTCTCTTTCTTTAGATAAGGGTTAAGGGGGGGAGGGGGGAGGGTTAATATCATTTTTCTTACTATTTTCTTTGTAATCTCTAAAATTCAATAAATAAATAATATTTTTAAAAAAAAGTAATGTTAAAATTTCCAATCAATTATGTGGCAAAGAGGTAAACCTGAGGAAAACCTGAGCCGAAGGGAAAGAAAGTATGACAGTAGCCTATCCAATTCAGGTAATGTGTACCATCAGAGCAATGCTTGAGTGGGTTATGAATGTCATCTATCAGAGCATAGTACATCGCGATGTAATTTTCAAGCTATATAATTTATGCAAAGTAAAACTTTTTTTAAAGAGAAACTATAATAATAGGAAACTTAGCTAATAGTTAGTAGAGCTGAAAGAAGGGAGTGGTTTGATGCCTGAGAACAGTAGGTTATTGCCTTTTGCCAAGCTGTTAAGCCAGCACTAAAATTACATAATACATATCACCAGAATAAACACTTTGGTTTGTTGTTTGCTGCTGATGTACACCATGGACTGAAATTCTCTGAGTTTCCCTCAACTCCCATTGTGAGATGAGTGGAAACCCATTGAATTTCTGATAACATTAATCTAATAGGACTGAAACTTCAAATGGGTTTCTTTCAGTTTTCTTGTTTTACCTTCACTATTTGTACCTTAAACCTGAGGAGTTTGACTGATATTTTATTTTAGTTGAAGTGGTTAACCTGTTAATTCCATTAGGAATTCCAAGAGCACAACACCTATTATTTGGAAAGGCTTTAGCTTCCATAACTATTTAAAAATTAGTGTATTGTAAAAATACTACAATATACTCAGCAAGATAGTGATAGGAAGAAAAGACGGAGAGTGGGAGTATTGATTAAAAAGAATATTACAGTACATCATCAGTATATTAATGAATAGAGTTCATATCTATAATTCCCTGAAAGTGGCAACACAGGTAGTTTTGATGGTGAAAAAAAAAACAAATGGCATGCTTGCCTTTATATGTCCAAAGTGCAGGACATTCAAGTTGGGGCTTCATGTTACACTAGTTAGACTGCACTTAGAATATTGTATGCCGTTCTGGTTGCAACACTATACGAAGGATGTAATTGTGCTGAAGAGAGTGCAGAGGAAGCTTAGGAGAATGCTGTCTGGATTGGAAAACTTGATTAATATGAAGAAATAGTTTAGGCTGGGCTTTTCTCGTTGGAGTGAAAGAGTGTAAGAGATGACTTGAGACGTATACAAAATTATAAGTGGAATGAATACTCTAGATACCAGAACCTTTTCCTCATGGTAGGGTTATCAAAAATGGGAAGGCATTGGTTGGACATAAGAGGATGAAGTTTCAATGGGGATATACACTAGGTGGTTACTTTATTACGTACACCTGCTCACTAATGTAAATATCTAATCAGCAACAACTCAAAGCATAAAAGCATGCGCACATGGTCAGGGGGTTCAGTTGTTGTTCAGACCAAGCATCATGTGACCTAAGTTACTTTGACAGTGGAATTATTGTTGGTGCCAGGCAGTGTGGCTTGAGTATCTCAGAAACTACTGATCTCCTGAGATTTTCATGCACAACAGTCACTAGAGTTTACAGAGAATGGCGTCAAAAACAAGAAAAGCATCCAGTGAGCAGCAGTTCTATGGGGAAAAATGTATTGTTAATGAGAGAAGTCTGAGTAGAATGGTCTAGCTGACAGGAAGACAATGGTAACTCAAAGGGGTGTTACAACAAAGGGGTGCAGACAGCACATCGAACCTTGAGGTAGATGGGCTAAAGCAGCAGAAGACCACAAACATACAGTCAGTGGCCATTTTATTAGGTACAGCAAGTCCCAAATTATGTGGCCATTGAGTTTCAGGGAAAAGTTTTTTTTACATCTAAGAGTTGTTGACATTAGAACACAACAACGGAGGAGATGATGGAGTCAGATAGTATTATTACAATTCAAAACACAATTTAATTAATGTACGTGTTTGATTATGAATATAGGGTACTGTGATTGCAAGAGTGATTTTAAATAGTAATTTAAATAGTATTTGGTACTATTCTATCTGTTTTTGGATTCATAATATATATCCTCATGTACTCTGTATTCTATGTGAAAATTAATAAAAATATTGAAAAAGAAAGAATCACTGTTTTAAAAAAAATTAGAAAAGTAGAAAGGCATTGAAGGACACAGACCAAAAGTAGACAAATGGAATTAGAGTAATTTGGTCTGATGGGCTGAAAGGTCTGTTTCTATGTTATACAACTCTATGACTCTAATATTGAGTATTTTTACTTTCAGTATGAAAGACCTGATTTCTCTGTTTGTCTTTCCCTAAGAGCTGCCACGCTTTCTGAGTATTTTCATTTTTATTTCAGATTTCTTGCATCTTTCTGTTTACAGTTAAGAAACAATAGTTTCTTATAACAATAAGAGACAATGTACTTATACAACTGGGGCTATTCTACAAGTTGCAAACTAATGCAACGGATATTGAGGAGCAAATTTGCAGATAAAGCAAAGATGTACTTGTGATAATGTGGAGTTCAACTATCCAATTAAGTTGCATAAAAGTTGATATTTACAAAGAAAAGTTCTTATGAACATCCATGTAAACAGATGAATGTGAATTTACTGGTCATTTCAGATAGAAGCATGTATCTGTAGCATGTGCCCTAGAAATCATGTTATCACAAAGGAGTACATGTCTCTATGAATATCATCCAAGAATGGATGAAGATGCTGATAAAGGCAAAAGCCTCAAGAATTCCAAGTTGCAATGTCTTAATAGTTCTGTTCACTTGTTAACAGGATTATATACTGTGGACTTAGAAAAAATGGGTAGTTTGCAAAAATAGTGTTATATTAATGTCTATTTTCATTATTGTTTTCTTCCCTTGCCCTTTTGGCTTTATGTTACAGGTTTATTTGGAAAATTCAACCTCTACTTGGGTAGTTGAAATCCACACTGTCTGTGTTTTGTACAGTTTGGCATTACATGTTCCCTTCATCCCCCACTCCCCATTGTCATCACTCCTGTTTCTGCTTTTGTATGCCTTGGAACCAGATCAACAAGCCTAGAGACTTGAAACTTAGGACTTCTAAGGGCATGCATGTAAGGGCCAAGTGGTGGGGAGAGAAGGACAGAACCAACTAAAACGGGAGCCATGAGTTTGAAGGTTGAGAGCTTTTGGTGGATATGCATATGCCTCCTTAACCACTCCTATTTGCTTCAGGGTTTGTGAACTCCAAGATCTCACTGCCCTTCCATATTTATTCCCTTATTTGCCTTCCCTGGATGCACAATCTCGCACTTCTCTGCACTGATTTCCATTTGTCCTACAGATCTTTGAAATTATTTGGCCATTGAAAAGACCACGGTTGATTTGCCCTTAGCTTCACTTCCACTTCTTTTTTTTAAAATTTTTTTTTAATTAGTTTTTCAAAACATTTTACAAAATTAAAAACCCCAAATCCCAGTGAGGAGCATTAATACAGAGCAAGGTTAAGCATACAATAACAATATGCTACAAAGGAAGAGAATTTAACAAAAAAGCACCTAAATTAAAGACAAGTGAGCTTAGTGTCCTCCCCAAACCCCACCACACAAGAAAAAAAACAACAATTCCAGACCAACCACCACACAATATAGAGAGTATAAGTCCGGACAGTCAAACTCCCAGACTGTGAATACACTTAGCAACAGAGGATAATAATGCCTACTACCAGAAAAAAAAGGGAGCTGAAAGCAAGGGACCGAAAAGAAAAAAAAACCCTAGTCAAGAGGAAGGTTATGAAAGTACTCGATAAAAGGCCCCCAGACCTTATGGAACTTTAAATCCAAATTGAGAACTGAATAATGAATTTTTTCGAGGTCCAAGCAGGCCATAATGTCATTAAGCCATTGCGCATGAGTGGGCGGGGCAACATCTCTCCATCTAAGGAGGATCAAGCGTCTCGCTAGGAGAGAGGCAAAGGATAGTATTCGGCATTTGGTCGGACCCAGACATAAATCTGTCTCGCCCCAAAAACCGAACAGAGCAATTAAGGGGTTAGGTTCTAGGTGCTGATTCAGAATACCCGATAGTGTAGTGAAGACATTTTTCCAGAATTTCTCCAAGCTAGGACAGAACCAGTACATATGGATGAGAGAGGCCACGCCCCTCTTGCATTTATCACAGAGCGGACTAATGCCAGGGTAGAATCGAGATGATTTAGACATATGGGCTCTATGAACAATCTTAAACTGTAAGAGACAATGGCGAGCACAAAGAGAGGTTGAGTTAACCGATTTGAGAACTGAGTCCCAGCTCTCCTCGGATAAGGAGATATTTAAATCCTGCTCCCAGGCCATTTTAATTTTATCCACAGGGGCCCGTCGTAAGGCTGCTAGTTTATCTTGGATAATTGAAATTAAACCTTTACCTAGTGGATTAATGGAGAGAAATAGGTCCATAGCATTTTTCGCAGGCATTTCAGGAAAGTTAGGAATTAAAGGAGCAGTAAAGTGTCGGATTTGGAGATATCTGAAAAAGTGAGCGTTAGGCAGGTTGAACTTAACAGAGAGCTGTTGAAAAGAAGCGAAGCGGTTATCAATGAAGAGATCTTCAAAATGTCTGATGCCCTTCCTGTACCAAACATGGAATGCTGAATCGAACGTGGTAGGTAAAAAAAGGTGATTATGTGCGACAGGGCTAGAAATGGAAAACCCCTGGAAACCATAGCATTTCCTAAACTGAGCCCATATACGCAAAGTGTGTCTAACCAGAGGATTAGCTATTGATCTGGGCAGACTGCTAGGGAGTGCAGAGCCAAGAAGTGCAGATATAGATAATTCTTTAGTGGAGCTCAACTCCATTGCCACCCAGTTAGGGCACTCAGGTTGACCGTGGAAGAAAGACCAGAAGGCAGCACAACGTATATTAGCTGCCCAGTAATATAAGTGAAAGTTAGGTAAAGCCATGCCACCCTCTTTTTTAGATTTTTGGAGGTGGATTTTATTAATTCTAGAGCGCTTATTCTGCCACAGATATGACAAAATAATAGAGTCTAAGGAATCAAAAAAAGATTTAGAAATAAAAATTGGGATAGATTGAAATAAGTATAAAAATTTGGGGAGAACATACATTTTGACAACATTGATATGACCTACCAAGGACATAGATGGAGGTGACCATTGTACCAGATTCTGTTTTGTAGCATATGAAAGATTGACAAAGTTTTCACAAAAGAGATCTTTAAACTTCCTTGTGACTGTAATTCCAAGATAAGTAAATTGATTATGGACTACTTTAAAAGGGAGATCATGAAATATTAGTTCTTGTGCTTCTTTATTAATTGGGAAAAGTTCACTCTTATGTAAGTTGAGTTTATAGCCAGAGATCTGGCTAAACTGGTCAAGAAGTGAAAACATTAGAGGTAAGGATGTAGACGGATATGAGAGAAAGAGTAGTAAGTCATCAGCATAGAGAGAGACTTTATGCTCAACACCCCCTCTCCAAATCCCGGTCAGTTCAGGACATTTTCGAAATGCTATCGCCAGAGGTTCTATAGCCAAATCAAAGAGAAGGGGACTTAAGGGGCATCCCTGACGGGTGCCACGTTTGAGATTGAATACTTGGGATTTCTGAAAGTTAGTTAGAACAGAAGCAGTAGGACACAGGTACAGCAATTGGATCCAGGAGATGAAACTTTGGCCGAGGTAAAATTTTTCTAAGACTGCAAAAAGGTACTTCCACTCTATACGCTCAAATGCTTTCTCCGCATCAAGGGAGATAACACATTCAGGAGTCCCAGTTGGAACTGAGTATAAAATATTAAATAGACGCCGAATGTTAAAAAAAGGGAGACGGTTTTTAATAAAGCCTGTTTGGTCATCAGAGATAATGGAGGGAATAACGGTTTCTAATCTATGAGCCAACACTTTAGCTAAGATCTTTACATCAACATTGAGCAGAGAGATCAGCCTGTACGAGGAACACTCTGTTGGGTCTTTGTCACTTCCACTTCTCTGTCTGTCACCATAAACTTTGACAATCCTTTAGTCTAAAGCTGTGCCTATTTCAACCATGAGTACAATCAATGATACAAATCTTTACAACTCTCTGGAGTAAAGAACTCGAGAGTTCTCAAATATTGACGTTTAATTTTGAAACCGTTGTTCTCTTCCTTTAGGAAAGTAGAGATAGGAATAAAGAGGGAATTCCAAAGGTTATATTGCCATTCAATGGTGGAGCAATGACTTTACAAGTGGACAAGAGGCCAGAGTTAGAAATTATAATTGGGAGTGGGAAGTGAAGAGTAATGAGATGAAGAACACAGTGATTTCTTAAATGTCCTGATTCAATTTTCTCTTGCAAATTAGACCACTTTCATGTGCATCAAATGCACATTTGTGCTCTGTGAAGTTTTCATTGAACATGGGAAATCTGTAAAGAATTGATGTGCAGATTTTTTCCAGTTATTTAAGCTTCATTGACAAATGCAATGTTGGTATTTACTTCAAGGGAAATAGAATATAAAAATAAGGAGACAATGCTGAAGCTTTATAAGACACTAGTCCAGCCACACATGGAGTATTGTCAACAGTTTTGGGCCTCTTATCTCAGAAAGTAAGTACAGAGGAGCTTCATAAGGATTATTCTGGGAATGAAGGGGTTAACATATGAGAAGTGTTTAGCAATATTGGGCCTGTATTCACTGACATTTAAAAGAATGTGGGGGGATCTCATTGAAATCTACCAAATGTTGAAAGGACTGATAGGGTGGATGTGGGGAGGATGCTTCCTTTGGTGCAGGTATCCAGAACTAGAGGGCACAGCCCCCAAATTGAGGTGCAACCTTTTAGAAACGAAGTAAGAAGTTTTTTTTTTAGCCAAAGAGTGGTGAATCTGTGGTATGCTTTGCCAGAGACTGCAGTGGAGGCCAGGTCCACGGGTTTATTTAAAGCGGAAGCTGATAAGTTTCCTGATTGGTCGGGGCATGAAGGCATATGGTGAGAGGGCAGGTGTATGGCATTGAATAGGATCCAGGATCAGCTATGATTGAATGGCAGAGTAGACTTGATGGGTTGAATGGCATAATTCTGCTCCTATGTCTTATGGTCTGATTTTAAATGACTGCAACTGTCAACAAGCAATCGATCGGTTAGGCTACAATGAGGCTGTTAGTCAGGGCAGCCGGCCTTCCTCCACTCCTATATGAAGCTTACTGGACATCATGAGAATTAAAAGAATTGAAATGATCAACTTCCCAACTCTGGAAAATCATCTGGGGTCAAGAATGCCACCATGTGGTGCAGATCTTTGCTATCTAGCTTTATATATCTACCCATATTGCACAAAAATATGGAGTCCAAATTTATATCTAATTTTTTATCCTGCTTGATTTGTCCTGTTCCTGTACTTTTCTATTATGTAGTTCCCATGTCCGTGCTTAATTTTGTACCCTGGAGCTCCAAAGGCCCTCAAAATTTTACTGTTGCAGATGTTCCATCAAACAGATGGCCTACAGATTGGACGACTCTTCCAAAATCATTGAATTAAGTAGTACAGTAAGCTTGTCTGTGATTTCTTCTCGCAATATGCGGGTGATGAAGTCTGCTGAGCTCTGGCAAAAGTGCTTCAGTTAGTATATTAGCTGCTCAGTGTGTCACATTTAAGTTCTATATATTAAGAAGCTGCAAGATACTACACTGAAACCTGAGCAATAAAAAGGCTACTTGCCAGCTGTGTATTCCATAAGAGGTGACTAAAAAAACAAGGACCTGTTCGACAAAAACAGTAGGGTGATTGACTTTTATTAGACAGCACAGCCAAATTCAACCCATTCACTTAAACTGGCAGAAAATCATAGGATGTTTTGTTCAGGGACAGGAATCCTGGTCCATAATGTCAAATAGTATGCTTTACTTACAATATTTGCAATTTATATTTAAGGTACAGCTGTGGAAATAAAATGAACATGATAGTTCAGTTGAAAATAAGTTCTGTTCCATAAAGATGATAAACTCACAGATAAATGATTGTGAGTAACCCAGTTTAGTTTTAAAAGCAACATTAAAATCTTACTTTAGAACTTTAATAGTGTATTATTACCTTCTAAAATAGCTGAATATCAGGTCTAAAACACTAATAAGGGGTAGATCTGATCAGACAATTTATAAAAGGCTGTATTGAATGTTATAATGTAAGAATAAGGTGTTACAGTCATATCAATATGAGTTCTTAATCTTGCCTATGCTTTTGAGGACAGGTGCTAACTAGAGGCTAGTACCTTGTGGCATTAGGGAGGGTTAATCACCAAGTGAGCCATCCTGCAGATGCTCTTTGTAGTTAGCTGAAGAGCAAAATAGACAGAAGGGTCTTGGACTAGTTTGCCCACTTGTTCTCTCAGGTGCAATGGTGAATGACAGCCTTGCAACACTACCATCAGAGATAAGTAATGGAGAAATGGCAAAACAGCCTGTTCAGCTAGAGATTTTTAAAAATGCTTACTGTTTTAGAAAACAGATTTTAATGAAACACTGTTGAATATTTTGTTGAAGCTATTTGTGCTGGGTATTTGGAATGTTCTTGTAACCCATGATAGCTTAAATCAGGGTGTTGCTTCTGGAACTGACGGGGCTTTTAATCACAGCTGTAATGCATTCATCACAAGGTGCAGTCAAACCATTAATGATAAATGCAAGTAGCACAACAGCAATCATGACCTCATTCTAGCTCCATTTGAAAATCTAGATATTTTTAGTTTTACTGGATTCACACTTTATAACTGGTACAGTTGCTATGGAAACAGAGGGCCTTCTGGTGTTCCCTTGGTGTAAGGCTTACATTATGGCCACCCCTGAGAGCGATTTAAAAAAAATACAACCCTTACAAGGCTAGTAATTATATGTCAGGGCATATGTTGATGAGATGGTCGAGAACAAATTGGAACAAAAGTTGATTGGGAATAAGGCAATAATATTTTTCAAATGTTGCAAAGCTTGATTGCAGATCCCAGACTAGCCAAATATTCACTGAAATAATTACAGAAATTAAATGAAAATTGTCTGAACATAAATTATAAGCTTAAAGTCAAAAATTGTGTAAGATTTTAGGAAAAAATGTATTTTTATTAAGTTGTGACTCCAAGCCAATGTTAATATATTAATGCTGAACAATAAGTAGCATATTTGTAAAGAACTGTTAATTTATTAAACATATAAAACACGTTTTTCATTGAACATTGGCTTATGGAAGGGATTTCATGGGATCAGTTGGATTAACTAACTCTAACTAAAGTCTTTAAAATATGATGTTTTGGTCTTTGTGCAGAGAATTCCGAACAAACATCTGAAGGTGATCAGAGCAAGGTAATACATGGAGAGACGGATGCCAGGCCATTCATGACATTTAGAAAGATAAAGAGGAAATACAAGCTGAAAATCTAAAAGAATGGATAAAATACAGCATCATTCAGTTTTATAAATAACAAAAAGGGAAATTAGGGATCTATTCACCAAAGAATGAATGAGACCATTCTCACAGGAGATAATGCTGAAATAATATAGTCAATGAATAGATATTTTATCTTCGTTTTCATTTAGAGGTCTACCAAGGAACTATTCAGGGTTGTTTCCTTTTTCTTATTTATAAGTTACTTCTCAGCAACATCATGGGAAATGCTTAAATTTTCAATGTGCAATGGCAAAACCCCGTTCCACATCAGCACCATCCCTTAACTCTCTCTAAATTGTCACTCTGCCTCTTTAACGGACAGTAGTACATGAACAGAAAATTCCTCCGAGTGACCATCGAGAAGATATGAAAGATTATCAGAGAGCCCTCAGTGAAGCATGATGTGAGTGACGTGGCAAAGGTCAGGAAATGTAGAATCAGGGGCAGCCTGAAAATTGATTGGGAAATGCCTCCAAAACCGAAAGCAGAGCATAAAAGCTCAGGAAGGTTTCTCAGTGTGGCAGTGAGCATAAATGCTATCCCACGGAGCATTGTCCTGGGATTACTTTGTTTAGAATATAATTAATTTGGAGGTACAATGTCTGAATATGAAGATTATAGTAAAATGGAGAGTACATTTAGCAAAGTAGCCAACTGCATCCCAAAAAAAAAACAGGCCAGCTATGTAAACAAATGAAAGTGAAATAAAATTTAGTGTAGTAGATATGGCATATTTTGAAAGAAAACAATGATGCCGTTTGTTTACTGGTGCCTGAAGAAGTCAATGGGGATAAAGGAACAAAGTGATATAGGAATCCATGTACACAACTTGCCAAAAGCAGAAAAACACAAAATGATATATTCTATAAAGAGTATAGATAAAGTGCTGAGTACAAAATGAAAAAAATAACAAAATGGTACATTTATGGAGTTCTTAATTAAACTGCAGAAAGTATTATATGATGTTCAGGTTTCCATGTAGAAATAATCTTTAAGGATGTTATTGGAACTGAAGGAATGTAGCTAAAAGGAAATTATGGACTGGCTGGAGATGTTTTTCTCCATAAAACAGAAGCTATACATAAACAGATTATGATGGAGTTCAATAGAAGGGATTTACAGTAAGTCAAACATTTTTCCTACTTATGTTGGGACTATAAATATATAATGGGCACTAAAAGATCAAACAAAATACAAAAAAAATATTTGCCCAGATAGTAGTGAGAATTTGAAATACACTGTCATCGAGAGAGTTTTTGGCTGACAGCACTGACAAAGTTAAAGAGAGGCTATATGCGTACATGGGAAATAAGGGACTAGAAGATGATGGGGTAGTTTGGAAAGAAATGATGTGAATGACAGGGTGCTTGTATGTTTTAAATACTAGCATAGATCAGTGGTGTTGAATGTTGTGTTTCTGTGCTGTATATTCTATACAACACCATTTAAATTCAATAGGGAAATGCTGGATTAATCATTCAATACTTCAAAATCATTGACCCTCTGGGTGATATTGTGTCAACCAATCAATCAATAAATCAGTACTTAAGATAGTACTGAGAATGCAGGATGAATACTAATACAGACTTCTTTTTAGGATCATGAAAAAGCCTTGGGCCGGACAGGCATTTCCTTTCTCATAGATCATTGCCAGACAAATATTTTTGCACCCCAGTGTAGATTTTAAGAAGTTACACCTAGTGCAATGTTACAGAAGATGAGAAAATGTGTTAGATTCTAGAGTTGTAATGTTTACTGTGCTTTTCTCTCCAAACAACAATATCAGGTCACTTCTTAAGCATTAATGCCTGATTTTCATAATTTGAAGCTTACCCTCTTTGCAAGCCTAATTCATCTCTTCATACTTCTTCAGATAAAAAAAAACTGATGTTTAGCCCTAATACTCACATTAACTCAATCCTACAAGCGATATTGATGCCAAACCACACAATACTAATAATACTATCTTGTCATTTCTATAACAACACACACTAACTGATGGAGGAACTCAGTAGGTCAGGCAGCATCTATGGAAAGGAGACCCTTCATCCGGACCAAAACATTAACTTTTTATTCCTTTCCTGACCGGCTGAGTTCCTCCATCATTTTGTGTGTGTTGCTTTGGATTTCCAGCATCTGCAGAACCTCTTGTGTTTGTCATTTCTATATATCTCATAGTTTTGAAAAGTTATTTAACTATATTTGCATTTTTTTTAAAAGTCTGCCATCCATAATGAAGATGTATATTGATCTTGCCCTGAAACTGAACATTTAACGTCTTTTCCCAAGAGCCACAATTCCAAGCAGTTAGATTCTTGAAAGCCAGAATCACTTATCCTACATAAAGCACTCACCTCTTTAAACTCACTTATGTTTATTATTAGGAGCCACTAGACTCCATGTTCTGTTAGACAAGTGAAACAGTAGTTTGGAAAGAGTCAGCGAGTAGGAGGTGGCAAGTGGTCCTCGGAGAACTGCTTTTGGTGCTATTAAATATTTAATCACTCATTACAACATTTAGATTTCCTCCCATAAAAATCAATTCTACAAACAAATTCCCAAAAATCTGCACTCCAGATTGAGCCTGCTATTTTCATCCCTTCTCTAAGCAGTAATCAAGCTGGGAGCTTTGAGACAGAGATCTCTGTGCCAAGCCAAATGTGCACAGCATTTTCCCACTCTTAATATTCAATGCAGAGTCTCTCTGGTAAAAGAAATGTTCAATTCTAACAGCTTTCCAAAGGTGTTTCATATTCTTAAAAATACTGCACCAGTTTAATAGAATGGCCTGTACAGGGATTCTACTTATGAGTAATACATGAAGCACAGCACTACAGCAAGACCCTTACAACTTTGGAACTGAAAAGCCAGCAATGCAGATTCACACTTAAGTTCTGAAATAGCAGCAACATAATTTTTCATTGAAATAAGAAAATCCCTGCTCTTACAACACTTTTAGTATTGATAAGACAATGACAGATCACTTCTCAATAGGCTGAAGATGTAATGTTGGCACTTTTAGGAAATATTCTGGAATTATGTGAATATAGCAGATATTAATTGAAGTAAGAATCAGTCTTCAGGTTTTAATGTAAATTGAAAGCAGTAAGTTGAAGTTAAAAGCACAGATTGGACCACTGATTAAAAGATTGCAAATGCATCAGCCAAACGATGTGGTTGTGTTAATTGTCCTGCATCAATCTAGACAACTACATGTTTAAATAATTTGCTCCATTGTAAATAAGTTCAGGGAAGTGTCCTGGTAAAGGTATTTTAACAATCAGAGGTATCCCCCACTGTAGATATGTAATTCAAAGTAAGAATTGTCAACTCAAAGTAAAACACTGTCATTGCAACTGTTGAACCTGTCCTAATGATTTTAAGGGAATAGCAATGTGGTTACTTTTGAGATGTTGAGACTCCTCCACAAGTGTCTCTAGATGAATGCCTGTTTGTTGTGATGAATAAAAACATCCAAATCCCCAGCTTCAGTATCTTTGATCACAGTCACAACATTTGGGGGCTCATCAGGATTACGGGCGGGGGGTGAGTATATTTAAGAACAGCACCCCACAATTAAATCTGTTCAGATCAATGAATACAGCATCATGAAGTTTCTAAGAACATGGCAGAGAGCTGAACTGGTAGATATAAAAGTGTGGTGTGTGTTCATGTGTGTTTGTGTAAGGGACCAGCTACCCGACAGTTTTGGGTAGCTTGTTGAGGCAGGGCCACCAGTTGTGAAAGGTGGTGACTGTTCAGGATACCAAAGAGGCATGTACATTATACTCAATCAGGGAACTGTATAACCTTGACCCTGGTTACCACCATCCATAAGCTCTTCACCCCCACCCCAGGGAAAAGCACAGCTTAAGGTCACTTGTGGGAATTCAGAAATCAGGTGCAAGCTCAAAGAAATGATTGAAATTCACCAGATGCACCTAGAAGATATACACATATTGGCGAAAGCAAAAGGCCCAGGGAATATGTGAGATAGTACGGCCCGAGGAGTGAGGGAGTGGACAACTAGTGGGAATGCTATTAGCGAGGAGAGATATCACTACTTTAAAGAGGAAGTGCAGCAGCAACTAGGGTTAATGGCTTAAAGAGGTGATGAGCCTGCAATTGATTATGCAGAGCGTAAATATAGAACGTATGAAGAGTACGGAGGCTAAAGAACCTAGAGAGAAATGATCCAGTCTTCCTGAAAATGCTGAAGGAAGGCCTAAACTCAGCCCAGCAGGAAGTTTCAGACTTCGGGATAGTAGTAGGATCAACCTACCCAATGATAGTATCGTAGGCTGGGAAGATAGACCAGAAATTGGCTATAGGGTATGTAGCTGCTGTGAAAACACAGAGGACTTGCTTTGTGTGCCAACAACCAGGACTAGCAAGGGAGTGTCATAATAGATATAGAAGGGTAAAAGAGATGACAAGACCAAAATACCATAAGACATAGGAGCAGAATCAGGCCATTTGGCCCATAGAGTCTGCTCCGTCATTTCATTATGGCTGATCCAAATTTCCTCTCAGCCCCAGCCTCCTGAACCTTCCCTTCCCACCCGTATCCTTCCATGCCCTGACCAATCAAGAATCTATCAACTTTTGCCCAAAATATAAAGACTTGAAGGCCAAGTCTATCAGTTGCCTGTGGCAATGTATTCTACAGAATCATCACTCTCTGGCTGAAGAAATTCCTCCGCATCTCTCTTCTAAAAGGATACACCTCTATTCTGAGGCTGTGACTCCAGGTCTTAGACTCTCCCTACCATAGGAAACATCCTCTCCATATAGTCTATCAAGGCCTGTTGCTATTCGATAGGTTTCAATTAGGTCACCCCACTTTCTTCTAAATTCTAGTGAATACAGGCCAGAGCCATCAAATGCTCCTCATATGATGAGCCATTCAGTCCTGGAATCATTTTCCTCAACCTCCTTTGAACCCTCTCCAATTTCTGTACATCCTTTCTAAGATAAGGGGCCTAAGATTGCTTACAATACTCCAAGTGATGCCTTACCAGTGATTTGTAAAGTCTCAAAATTACATCCTTCCTTTTATATTCTAGCCCTCTATGCTAACATTGCATTTGCTTTCCTCACCACAGACTCAACCTGAAAATTAACCTTTAGGGAATCTTGCACAAGGACTCCTAAGTCCCTTTGTGTCCCAGTTTTTCATATTTTCTCTCCATTTAGAAAACAATCAACCCTTTCATTTCTTCTACCAAATCACATGACCATACACTACCTGACATTGTACTCCATCTGCCACTTCTTTGCCCATTCTCCTAATCCGTCAAAGTCCATCTGTAGCCTTTCTACTTCCTCAAAATCACCTGCCCCTCCACCTATCTTCATATTGTTTGCAAACTTTGCAACAAAGCCAACAATTCCATCATCCAAATCATTGACTTTTAAGTAAAAATAATTGGTCCAAACACAGACAGCTGTGAAACACCACAGCTCACTGGCAGAAAGTCAGAAAAGGCTACCTTTAATCCCATTCTTTGCATCCTGCCAATCAGCCACTGCTTTATCCATGCTGGAATCTTTCCTGTAATACAATGGGCTCATAACTTGTTAAACAACCTCAAGTGTAGCACCTTGTCAAAAGCCTTCTGAAAATCCAAGTACACAATCTCAACTGATTCTCCTTTGTTTATCCTGCTTGATACTTCGTCAATGAATTCCAACAGATTTGTCAGGCAAGATATTCCCTGAAGAAAACCATGCTGACTACGATCTATTTTATTATGTGTCTGCAAGTCCCCTGTGACCTCATTCTTAATAATCGACTCCAACATCTTCCCAACCACTAAGGTCAGGTTGACTGGCCTATTGTTTCCTTTCTTCTGCCTCTCTTGCTTTTTGAAGAATGGAATAACATTTGCAATTTTCTAGTCTCCCAGACCCATTTCAGAACCTAGTAACTCTTGAAAGATCTTTATTAATGCCTCCACAATCTCTTCAGCCACCTGTTTCAGAACCCTGGGGTGTATCTTCACCATCTTCTCCAAGTGACTTATCTACCTTCCGACCTTTCAGTTTCCCAAGAACCTTCTCTCTAATAATGGTAATATTACACATTGCATGAGCTCTGACACCTGGAAATTCCACCACCCTGCTAGTGTCCTCCAAAATGAAGACAAAATACTTAGTCAGTTCATCCACTATTTCATTGTTACCCTTTACTATCTCTCCAGCATCATTTTCCAGTGATCTGATATCCACTCTCCCCTCTCTTATACTCTTCATGAATCTGAAGAAGCTTTTGGTATCATGATTTGATACAACTGTGGCCTATCAAGTCATAGTTGGAGGCAGAGTCCTAAAAAGGGAAGATCGTTTGAGAGTCACCCGACAGCACTCTGATTGACTTTTGATCAGATCTTGGAACTGGTGAGAACAGGATCTAGGTCAGATAAACGGATGGTAGTGTGGGTATATCCCATGGATGTACACAAGAGAGGTATTAGGGGTCTGGTAGTGTGATATGTTAGTGGACACAGGGTCAACAATATCGATCATTGATCTACCCTTGCCCACGACTGAAGAGGCGATTTACATTACCAGTGCAGGGGGTGAAACAATGAGAATTGAGCCTCAGGTACTTGAGGTTGAGGGAGTGCAGCTTCCTACAGATTAGTGGATGTGGATGTGTCCAAAAATGAGGGAACTATCCTAAAGATGGAAACACAAGCAAGGCAAATGCTATCATAGACTCAACACAAGGAGAAATAACATGGACAAGACAGGGACTGTAAATGTATGTGACCCACAGAGCAGACAACATAGCCAACAGAGAGACAGCAGCCCCAGGAAGAGACAAGAGATGGGACAATGAGCGCAAATCATGTTAGGAAGTCCCAAGGAGAGGGGCTCAACATTGATATGAATTGTTAGAAACAGAGCAGCTGCCTGCAGAAACAGCAGCAATTAAAGTAAAGACACACCAGAAAGGGGGTAGTAAGGAACAGAAAGAGAATGAGCATGAAGGTCATGGGGTAAAGAGCGTAACAGAAGAGCATGAGATGACAGAAATTGAAAGAATATAGTAAGACAGGGTTTGTTCCCAGGTGGATAGGACTATGGTGGTGTTCCTGACAAATAGAACTTGTATTTGTGTGCAGAGCTGGTGAGGCAGCCAGTGTACCCAGTAAGGGTCATTAAAGAGAATTTAACTGATGAACACCAGCCTGGTGCTTTATATCTGACCACTTCAGATGAAAGTAGATGAAACGAATGGGAATGCAAAAGACACCGAGGGAGCATGTCAGTAAACCATGAAAAGAGTATTAAAGTAGAATAGTAACTGTACTTTGTAATGAAGGCTGGTTCTGGAAGGCAGATGATTAGCTATGTAGATCAGGATAGAAAAAAATTGGAATAATAGATGGGAAGGGATCTGAGTTACGGCAGAGATACCAATTTCCACAACCTTGATGACAAGGCAGCCTGAGAAAGAGAAGAAAACGCAAAAACCTGAAACAAAGTTGCTTTGCTCTACCCGCTGCCCATACAGTAACTACTGACAGCCCCTGCTGAGTTTTAGCTATAAGATACCGAAGGGTCGAAGATAAGAATATGTAAAATGCAATGGGGCAGCAGGGAAGGAGGCAACAAACACATGAATGACAAAACTGTATTATAAAGACTGTTTGACACTGGGAGGACAAAAGTATCCAAGAAGAGGATGTGATCAAATTTCTGACATGTTTTATTGCCATTTCTGCTTGGTCTTGTAGATAGCCTGTTAGGGATGGCAGTGTGGTTGTAGATACATATAGGGAAGCAATCTAATGTGAGGGACATACTTGCTGGCCAACTTAATTAGATCTTCCTTAACGTTTGGCCTTTATCGGACAGATTTTCATCCAGGGTCCAAGAGGAGGGTATATTTGGGAGTATTTTGGAGTTATATGAATATTCGTAGAAGATATTAATTCAAGGAAGAACCAGTCTTCAGTTTTTATTGTAAATTGCAAGCAGTAAATTGAAGTTAAAAGCACAGACTGGCCCACAGATTAAGAGATTGCATGTATATCAGCAAAGATTAAGATATTGGGGTTGTGTTAATTGTCCTGTATCAATCCAGACAACTATAGGTTTAAGTAATTTGCATCATTGTAAATAAATTTGGGGAAGTGTCCCAGGAAAGGTATTTGAACAATCAGAGATGTTTCCCACTGTAGATATGTAATTCAAAGGAAACGTTATCAATCCAAAGTAGGCAATGTCATTGTAACTATTGAAACTGCATTGAATCACTTAATGATGTTAAGAGTATAAAATGCAATGTACTTTTGACTTTGTGAGGGTCTAACAGGAGGGTCCTCAGAATAATGCCTTCTTGTTGTGATGACTTCTACATCACCAGCTTCAATGTCTCTCCAATGACTTTGATCAGTCACAACAGCACCATTGGCAAAGCATTTACACTTGATATTGTAACTCTCCACAATCTACTTTTACTGTTTATTTACAATATATCATGTTGAAACTTGATTTACTTCAAATGAACCCTCATTTTACAAAGTTATGGTCTTACTTTGGATACTATCTCAAGTACATTAGCATTTTCCTCTCCCTTCAGCAGGATTTGATTTGAGAGTGTGCCCATATTTCACAATATTGTACGACTAAACATACCATGAATCTAACAACAATATTGCTCATGCTCTATCGGTCTCCCCGACAATGGACCAAATACTGGGTGAATTGAGGCTAGAAATGAATCATTTGTTTATGTTATTAACATAATGTTATCATTTATGTTATTTCACAGTGAATGAACATACAGTGCAATTGTTATGACTAGATTCACTTAGCTCCATCTGAACAACTCACTTTGTGAAATAACACAAAATAATGATATCAAAATGCTTCTCTACATCAGTGGTCAATTGAAACAAAATATCTTCAGACTACCACCCTTATAGTCTCACTTCTTCATCTTTCCTGGGGTTGTTTGCCATCACAAAGTCCTGTTGGACAATATCTTATCAACCTTGTAACTTTACCAGACCAGACTGCCTTCTTGCATCTATTGTTCATCTATTTTTATATCCTTCAGTTGAACCAAGTGTATGGGAAAAGGTAATTTCCTAATCAATGACCTTGATCTTAACTGAAGCAGGTAGGAGAAGTTATGGGTGGGAAAGTCAAGGGCATAGATTCTTTGATTTCACTCCAGTTCAATAGTAGATGTATTTTAATTTTCCCCACTGTTTCCACCTGAAGCTGCTAGCTTGCAGCTGTGGAGCAGGTAGGTCAAGTAGTAGTGGTGAGTTGGGAGCGGATGGAGGAGGGTGAGAAATGAGAGAGCTAAAAGAGGATAGACAGATTGACTGTGACATCATTTTATTTTATTTAGAGATAAATCATGGAATATATATTTCCAACCCTTAGCACCACACTGCCCAGCAACCCCATCAACCTCATTTAACACTAACCTAATTACAGGACCATTTACAATGATCAGTTAATGTACCCAGTAGGTCTTTGGACTGCAGGAGAAAAACGGAAGACCTGAAGAAAACCCACACATTCCACGTGGAGGACGTACAAACACTCCTTACAGAGGATGCCAGGATTGAACTCTGAACTCCAATGCCCTGAGGTGTAATAGCATTTCACCTACACCTACATTACTGTGGCATGGTCGAGAGTTCATGATCTTGAATTTGGGGTTTGAGGTTTGGTCAGTGACCATTGGGATGGTGCCAAAAAGAGACAGAGGAGGTCGGACATGGAGTAAGGTGAGCAGATTTTAAATTATATATTTTGGACACCCTAGCCACCTGCTATGCTGTAAAATTACTAAACATATGAAGAACTCATACCAAACGCTGGTGGAACTTAGCAGGTGTGGCTGCATCCATGGAGAGGAATAAACAGTTAACATTTTGGCCAAGACCCTTCTTTAGGACTGGAGAGGAAGGCAATGAAGCCAGAATATGAAGGTGGGGGGAAGAATAGAAGTACCAGCTGGCAGGTGTAGGGTGAAACCAGGTGAGAGGGGGGAGGTAGGTGGCTGGGGCATGGGGGGAGTGAAGAAAGAAGCTGGGAGCAGATAAGTGAAAGAGGTGAAGGGCTGAATAAGAAGAAATATTATAGGAGATGGACAGTGAATGAACCATGGGAGAAAGAGAAGAAGGAGGGGCACCAGAGAAATATGATGGGTAGGTTAGACAGAAGGGGTGAGATGGGAACCAGGATAGGGAATGAAAAAACAGAGAAGGACGAAATTACCAGAAGTTAGAAGAATTGATGTTCATGCCCTCAGGCTGGGGTCTTCCAAGATAGACTATGAGATGTTTCTCCTCCCACCTGAGTGTGACCTGATTATAGTAATAGAGGAGGCCATGGACTGACATGTTGGAATCGGAATAGAAGTTGAATTGAAATGGGTGGCTACCATGAAAAATGAGCTTTTTATGCTGGATGGAGTGAAGGCACTCAACAAAATGGTCTACAAGGACTACGTCTGCAGCATGCTGCCACCCAGACTGGAAACCCTACAATTTGTCTACCGACACAACCGATTGAAAGATGACGGAATAGCCACTGCTCTACACACCGTCCTTACACATCTTGAGAAGAAGGATACTTATGTAAGAATGCTGTTCTTGGACTACAGTTCAGCATTCAACACCATAATTCCCTCCAGGCTCGACAAGAAGCTCAGAGACCTCAGCCTTCACCCTGCCTTGTGTATCTGGATCCTGGAATTCCTGTCAGATCATCGGCAAGTGGTAAGAGTGGGCTCCCTCACCTCTGCCCCCCGACCCTCAACACAGGTGCCCCTCAGGGCTTTGTCCTAAGCCCTCTCCTTTACTCTCTGCATACCCATGACTGTGTCGCTACCCACAGCTCCAATTTGCTAATTAAATTTGTTGACGATACTACATTGATTGGCCTAATCTCAAATAATAATAAGGCAGCCTAAAGAGAAGAGAAGCCTCATGTGCCACCTAGGCACTAAGGGTTCAGATGACTACAGAGAAGAAGTCATCACCCAGACTCTGTAGTGTCAAGAAAACAAACTCTTCCTCAATGTCGCAAAAACAAAGGAGCTGGTTGTGGACTACAGAAGGAATGGAGACAGGCTAACCCTTATAGATATCAATGGATCTGGGGTTGAGAGGGTGAACAGCTTTAAGTTCCTTGGTATACACATCACCAAGGATCTCACGTGGTCTGTACATACTGGCTGTGTGGTGAAAAAGGCACAACAGCGACTCTTTCACCTTAGAGGGCCGAAGAAGTTTGGTATGGGCCCCCAGATTCTAAGAACTTTCTACAGGGGCACGATTGAGAGTATCCTGACTGGCTGCATCACTACCTGGTATGGGAAATGCATTTCCCTCTATCACAGGACTCTGCAGAGAGTGGTGCAGACAGCCCAGTGCATCTGTAGATGTGAACTTCCCACTATTTGGGACATTTACAAAGAAGGGTGTGTAAAAAGGGCCCAAAGGATCAGTGGGGACCTGAGTCACCCCCAAACACAAAGAGTTCCAGCTGCTACTATCCAGGAAACAGTACCACAGCATAAAAGCCAGGACTGACAGGCTCCAGGATAGTTTCTTCCACCAGGCCGTCAGACTGATTAACTCATGCTGATACAATTGTATTTCTCTATTATATTGACTGCCCTGTTGTACATACTACTTATTATAAATTACTATAAGTTGCACATTGCACATTTAGATGGAGACGTAATGTAAAGGTTTTTACTCATGTATATGAAGGACGTAAGTAATAAAATCAATTCAATTCAATTCAATCTACGTGGGATCTCACTGATTTAGAGGAGGCTGCGGCGGAACACTGAATACAGTAGATGACCTTAAAAGACTTACAGGTGAAGTGTTGCCACACCTGGAAGTCTGTTAGGAGCCCTGAATGGTGTTGAGGGAGGAAGTGTAGGTGTGCCAGGAGGGAGATCAATAGGGAGGGATGAGTGGACAAAGGAGTCACATGGAGAGTGGCAGGGGGGAGGGGTGAAGGAAAGATGTATTGTGGCAGGATACCGTTGCAGATGGCAGATGTTATGGAAATGTGCTGATACAGAGGCTCCTGGCATGGTAGATAAGGACAAAGGGAATCTTATTCCTGTTATGCAGTGGGATGGTGGTGTGACGTGTTTGAAGGGAAACCCCATTGTTTGAAGAATAAGGATTTCTCAGATGTTCTGGAATGGAAAGCCTCATCTTGAGAACAAATGTAATGAAGACAGATGAACTGAGAAAAGGAATAGCATTTTTACAAGTGACATGGCGTGAAGAGGTATAATTAAGATAGCTATGAGAGTCAATAGGTTTATAAAAGATATCAATAGATACTCTGTCTCCAGAGATAGATACAGAGAAATCGAGGAAGGAGAGAATGGGATCAGAGATGGACCAAATAAATTTGAGGGTATGGTAGAAATTGGGGCAAAGTTGACGAAATTGATGAAGTCAGCATGGTTGCAGGAAGCAGCACCAATGCAGTCATCGATAAGGCACAGAAACTGTTGGGAGGAGAGTTTTTTCTTGTCTCCTTAATATGCCTTGTTTTCCATGAACAGAAAATATTTCTAGAAATAAAATTATTGTAAAATTAAGCTATGCTATCTCATTACATGCTTTTTATCAAATTTTCTGTCTCCTAATTCAGGATTAGACCACATTTATTTGTCTCAATTTTATTAAAACTAAAAGTAGGTATGTCTAAGGAGAGTTACATTCCTTATGATTTTTTATATTTTAATTTCTCAAACCAAAGTCTTCCAAATATGGGGTTAAAATAACCCCACTTAACTGATTGCTGAGATAACTTGATGACTTGCTGAATAATTTTTGACGATAATAACATATTACGTACTCACCTTTCACCTAAGTGCCATTTTTTTAAACATCTGTTTATGATTTACAATTAAAGTCCAAAAAATAAAGAAAATCTTTCTTCAACCATCTTTTGGCGGAGATTGATCACTAAATACTTTAATTGCCTTGGACATTCTGAAATGTCCCTCAAGAAGAACGTAGAAGTTGGACATATGAAACATTACTGTTTGTCCAGCTGAATTATAGGATCAACCCTGTGGGAGTGCTTGATGGTTTTTCAAAAGGGTGAACAGATTCAAGAATCAGAAATTATAAAGGTCATGATGGGATATAATATTGATTACCAGCTCATTCATCTAAATTTTATGCTGTGAGAGAAAACATAGAAAGGGCATGAGCAGCAGATGTGAGGAGGATGCTGGGATTCAATCATATAACAGTTTCATATTTTCTGTTTATTTTTATTCTTTTCTCACATGTCTTAATTAAATCCAGGGAAAGCACTTCTTAATCAACAGAAGCCTCACGCTCCATTGCCAGCAAAGAATTTCTATTAAAAATCTTCTAGCCTTATTGATCAAAACATTGCTAAGCCACAATTTTTATGTGTCCTACTTACTGTAATATCAATGTGAGAGCACTACTATCACAATAGCTATGATTGATCAAATAAAAGCTCAACCATGCGGGAATTGATGAATGGACAGTAAATGCAACTTTGGTAGCATCTCCTACATATTGTTTATATGTAGAAGAAGCATAACCACATGAACCTGGCAAAGAGTCATATGGTTAGTTTCACTTCATTTGATGAAGTGAAAAATAAGTTTAAGGCACTTGCAAACACCTTCAGCCAGGAGCAATAAGTGGATGAAACATTTTAAACTTCTCATGAAGTTTCTATCACCTCCAAAGCCAATGTTTTCAATTAAATCATTTCATTCCAAGTGGTGTCGAGAAATGGCTAATTGCAAAAAAGATTGTGGGCCCTGATAACTATTAGACTGTAAGACTTAAGATCCAAAACTACCTGAACTTATAACCAAGCTATTCCAGTATAGCTCCACACTATCAAATACCCAACAATGTGGAAAACTGCCCAGAAACATCCTGTTCAGGAAAAAGGGAAAACTTCAATTTTGCTAAATATTGCCCCATCACTTCAGTCTTAATCATTCGCAAAGGCATCATGTTTTAATAATAATGTTATTAATTGGGAGTCACTCTCCACTAACTTATTTATTAATTGTGAAATTATCCATTAGGATTACTTGACTACAAAATTAATTGTAACTTTAATCTAACATGGAAAAATATGGCTGAATTCCAAAGGTGAGCTAAGAAGATCAGGCCTTAGCAGCCAAGCATTATTTGAGCAAGCGTGGCTTCAAAAGCTTCTTGTAATATTAAATTCAATGGGAATCAGAAGATTCTTGACTGGCTGAAGTCATATTTGGCATAAAAGAAGATAGTTATGCTTGATTGAAGCCCGTCATTGCAGCCCAAAAACCCTACTTCAGGGCAGTGAGATCTACACTCAACTACTTCACCTGTCTCATCAGTGATCCTCTTTACATCAAAGAAATATTTATAAGTGATGTAAGTGCTTTTGTTTTGTTCCATTAACAGTTCTTCTGATAATGAAGCATTTCATGCATACACAATGAAAGGCTTAGTCAACATTGAGATGTGAACTAATAAATAGCAGTAACATATAACCATATAACAATTACAGCACAGAAACAGGCCATCTCGGCCCTTCTAGTCCATGCCGAACGCTTACTCTCACCTCGTCCCACTGACCCACACTCAGCCCACAACCCTCCATTCCTTTCCTGTCCATATACCTATCCCATTTTACTTTAAATGACAATACCGAACCTGCCTCTTCCACTTCTACTGGAAGCTCGTTCCACATAGCTACCATTCTCTGAGTAAAGAAATTCCCCCTCGTGTTACCCTTAAACTTCTTCCGCCTAACTCTCAACTCATGTCCTCTTGTTTGAATCTCCCCTACTCTCAATGGAAAACGCCTATCCACGTCAACTCTATCTATCCCCCTCATAGTTTTAAATACCTCTATCAAGTCCCCCCTCAACTTTCTACGCTCCAAAGAATAAAGACCTAACTTGTTCAATCTTTCCCTGTAACTTATGTGCTAAAACCCAGGTAACATTCTAGTAAATCTTTTCTGTACTCTCTCTATTTTGTTGACATCATTCCTATAATTCAGTGACCAGAACTGTACACAATAAATATTTATGACACACGTGCAGGTCATGACCATTTCCAATAACAAACCAACTAAATATTTCTCCCTGCTAATCTAAAGCATCACCAGTATAATATAATCCTATTATTAGCACCCTAGGGGTAAATTTGAATTTATGACAAAATACTCCAATGGCAGCAATCAGGACAAAGAAACTGATTGAATGGCACATTGTCTCCCATACTACATGGCCACTCGCTTCACCACTATAAACTATGACTGCAGAAATTACATCTAAGAGATGTATTACACAATGAAAATGTATCAGCCTAATCCAAATTTGCAATTTCTATTGCCTAGAAAGACAAGGGCAGCAAGCTGTTGAATGTTTCTCTCAATGTTATATTTTATCCTGACCTGATTCTTTATGATTACTGATTAAAACCTTGAACTACAATTTCAGAAGATCAGGTGGAGCTGAAAATTCACACAGGCTGGCTTATATAACATAGAAACAAATAAGCTGTAGCCTTAGAATGACTTTTCTTCTCTCTCCCATATACTTAGATTCCAACCACAACAGGTGCAGAGGAAATAATTTGTTTTGTTTTGGCAATGCTTTAGTTTTAATTGGTAAGGTGAAAAAAAAAGAAAAATTTTAGAATACTCATCATATTTTTTTTGTGGGTCATCAGCGCAAGGTTAAGGCAGGAACATAGCACAGGACCAGCTCTAGATAATCCAGGTTGATTGTTAACATTGTCCTTGGATGGAGGCTGTCTCACAGATCATTGAGTGTTTGGAACTGATCAATGGGTTTTGCATGTCATTCTATTCAACTCAAATTTCCTAAGTGATTGACACCTTGGGGATCTCTTTAAACAAATCGGTTTGATTGACAGGTGTTGTCTGCATTGATGACTTGAGACAGTTATGAACAAAGCAAGGTCATGATCTTTTTTGATTTTGACAGGCAGCTCTGTAGTCAGTATTGTAAATCTGACTGGTTTATTGGTTGTATGCTTAGGTCACTAGTCAATTTGAAACTGTGTAGTGTATAAGCCTACCAAGAGGCTTTATAGGAACAGAAAATATAGTATATAAGTATGGGATTCTATTTTGAACGTTGCTCTTATTTTTCAGTTAATGCATCTGTCTTTGTTTACATTTCAAATAAATTGTCAAAAATTTATAACCAGGGTCAAAATATTCTTATATGGAGCAGAACTATTTAAACTGCAGATGCTGAAATTCTGACATAAAAACAGTTCTGCTCATTCAACAGTTTCATTTATTCAATAACTATTTCGTTCACCAAGTGATATCTACTGAGATGAAAGGTCATCAGCCTGAAATGTTAATCCGTTTTTCCTCTTCATAGATGTTAGAGTCAGAATCAAAGGGTAATACAGCACATACACAGGCCCTTCAGCCCAACTGGTCTATGCATTGTCCCCGCTAGCCGCAGTTTCCTGAGTTTGGCCCATAACCCTCCAAAACCTCCCCTCCTTGTACCTATCCAAATCCCCCTAAATATTGCAATTAAACCTATGTTGATCACTTACTCTAGCAACTCATTCCAGGTACTCACTCTCCTCTGTATAAAGAAATTGCATCTCAGGTCTGTTCTAAAGGAACCCCTCTTGACTTGCTCTGTGCCTTCACAGACAAGCAAGGAACAGCAGAGCTGGTGAGTTGTTGGCTGTGGAGTATGCTGCATTGCGACATGCAAGGAGGAAACTGGTGAGCTTCTGATTAAGTGTCAGTGTAGTGTAGTGTAATCAGCTGACATTGCTCACAGTGTATTCTTTAGACTGTCGACCAATCTTTCCACCAAGCCTTTTGTAGCTAGGTAGTATGGTGCTGATATAACATGACTTATTCCTTTATTTTCAGGAATAACTGACTGGTGCATTGTCACTGACAAAGTGTTCCAGAATACCAGTCCTTGAGAAGAAGCTTCTCAACACATGACCAGTGTGCAAGACTGAAGTGGAGGACATTAGAAACACCTTCTGACCACTTTATGGCTGCATCCACTACCACCAAGAAATTTGTGCCTATGAATTGTCTGCCAAAATGCACATGAATTCTCTGCCAAGGCAAGCAGACCATTCCGTGGGATGGAGAGGCATTGCTCTTGGTATCTTCTGGATGTGTCGGCATCCTGAGCAGTATGTGGCAAGCTGTTCAATCTAACTGATCTATCCCAAGCCACCAGATAAGGACCTCCAAGATTTCTTCCCTGGCTTTCCATAAGGTCTGAAGGGTGTACTTGGTTAGATCCTGGGGATTTTCCCACCATAGTGAGCTTAAAGATTGCAAATATCTTCTTCCTCTCCTTCATTTTTTTGGCATCTATGTTAGTATACACTAAGAAATAGACATTAATAATCTCAGCCTAGTATTTCACATATTGAATATTTCCATGCTGTCTGTATTCATTTTACCTACATTCTACATGAACAATTTGTGCACTTCTTTTAATTTGAATTATATATTCATAAGCATGAAAATTCAAAGACAGGGTTTTTTTAAGTGATTTATTGGAGTGCTGAAATCGATCACAATATGGAACTGATACTACCTTCACAGGAAATTATATAATCACTAGGCTTTGTGTATATGTTGCACTTATGACTGGAGGCTGGTGGTTAGAGAAAGGCTGAGGCAAGTTATGAATGTTTTCAGCATTGACACGTTGAAATCCTTCTGTATCACATTGGTGCAAAGGTATGATAATCTGACGGCAGAATGCTCTGTTGGCATAATAGGTGTAGAATGGACACACTTACACCAGGCAATATGCAAAACTACACTATTGTAAACCTAGGTTTGTTCAGTGTGCTTTAAAGAGTTACACTGAGGGAAAAATGCTTAGGCTTGTCATGAGTTTGTGAAAATCAACTAAAGTGAGCACAGTAATGCCAACAGTGCTTTTGCTAAGGCAGGCAAATAAGTGCAAACCGGTGGAAATAAGAGTCACACAGAATCAAACTGTAGATGATGAGCTACATCTATTACGTACCTCAGACATGGAGTTAGCAGGATCTAACCCTAACCCTCATTGAATGTCTTTCATGCTCATGTTTAGATGAATAATGATAAAAACAGCCAGTAATATATGACCATAAGCACACACAAAGCACTCTGCTCATTCACAAAGTTGGCACATGCAATAATTTTTTCAACAAGCTTCCCTAGATTAAGCAACACATACACAAAATGCAGGAGGAACTCATGAAAGGTCTAGGCCCGAAACATCGCCTGTTTACTCTTTTCCATAGATGCTGCCTGTCCTGCTGAGTTCCTCCAGCATTTTGTTTACGTTGCTTGGATTTCCAGCACCTCCAGATTTTCTTGTGTTTGTGATTCTTGATGTTCAGTTGAATAAAATCTTAAAGAAGTGGATCATTGCTTGTGTAATCAGAGTAAGTTGATTGCCATGAGCCCAGAAGAATAAAATCTTCTGACATGTGAAGGAACTGTCAGGAAATTACATATTAAATTCAAGTACAAATATTGCAACTTTGTTTGATGTTATGCCAATGACTTACAACTAAGGGAAAGGATCATTTCTAATGCACCAAGGACTGAAATACCACAGAGTTGAGGTTGTACTGAGAGATGGAGGAGCATTTTTCCTTCTAAGTCTTGCTTAGGTCATGCATTGCTTGTTACAAAAGGAAGCAAAATGGTTGTGAGGTAAGAATAAATAATGTGTATATAAAAAGGGAGAACTTTTTGTGGTGATATCACGTGCAATGATGTGCCAGAGCATGTGCGGGATTGCTATAATGTTCCAACACGTGGCTCGGTTAAGACGTGTTTGTTGATTACTGTAAATAACAGTTCTCTAATTCTTCCAGAATATGATTCTTCATTGTTAAACCATGGTACATTTAAACAGAAGTAACATAACATGGTGTCAGGAGTGGTTCCGGAAGAATAATACAGGAGATTCGAGAATTGAAGATAATCGAAAAAAAAGAAGAAAAAGAAAGTTTGAACTGTAAACGGTAAAATGGAAGGGTTACAACCCCCATCAAAACTTCAGCTGACTGGCAATGTAGCTAAGAATTGGAGGATATTCAACAACAGTTTGAACTGTACTTATCAGCGATCAATTATGAAGAAAAATCGGAAAAAACCAAAGCTGAACTTCTGCTACATGTAATCGGGAATGATGCAGTAGAGGTATATAATAATTTTATCTTTGAAGATGGAGATTATTGCAATTTTTTGAGGAAATTACAAGTAGACTAGACAAGGGAGATGCAGTGGATGTTGTGTATTTGGATTTTTAGAAGGCCTTTGACGAGGTGCTGCACATGAGGCTGCTAAACAAGAACCAATGGAATTACGGGAAAATTACATATGTGGATAAAGTATTGGCTGATTGGCAGGAAACAGAGAGTGGGAATAAGGGGATCCCATTCTGGTTGGCTGCCGGTTACCAGTGGTGTTCTACAGGGGTCCGTGTTGGGGCTGCTTCTTTTTATGTTGTATATCAACGATTTGGATTATGGAATAGATGGCTTTGTGGCTAAGTTTGCTGATGATACAAAGATAGGTGGAGGGGCCGGTACTGCTGAGGAAGCAGAGAGTCTGCAGAGAGGCTTGGATAGATTGGGAGAATGGGCAAAGAAGTAGCAAATGAAATACAATGTTGGAAAGTGTATGGTCATGCACTTTGGTAGAATAAATAAACTGATCAATTGCTGGAGGTTAAAGTTAAGGGTATCCTGCACGAGGACTCCCAAGTCCTGTTGCATCTCAGAACTTTAAATAATAGTCTGCCCGTTTATTTATTCTTGCCTCACAACCATTTTGCTTCCTTTTGTAACAAGCAATGCATGACCTATTATTTAAATGGGGAGAACTTTTTGTGGTGATATCACGTGCAATGATGTGCCAGGGTATGTGTGGGATTGCTATAATGTTCCAACACGTGGCTCGGTTAAGAAGTGTTTGTTGATTACTGTAAATAACATTCCGGGAATGAGAGGGTTAACATATGAAGAACATTTGACTGCTCTTGGACTGTACTCCTTGGAGTTTAGAAGAATGAGGGGGACCTCATAGAAACATTTTGAATGTTGAAAGGCATGGACAGAGTGGATGTGGCAAAGTTGTTTCCCATGGTGGGGGAGTCTAGTACGAGAGGGCATGACTTAAGGATTGAAGGGCACCCATTCAGAAAAGAAATGCAAAGAGATTTTTTTTAGCCAGAGGGTTGTGAATTTGTGGAATTTGTTGCCACGGCGGCAGTGGAGGTCAAGCCATTGGGTGTATTTAAGGCAGAGATTGATAGGTATCTGAGTAGCCAGGGCATCAAAGGTTATGGTGAGAAGGCAGGGGAGTGGGACTAAATGGGAGATTGTATCAGCTCATGATAAAATGGCGGAGCAGACTCGAGGGGCTGAATGGCCGAATTCTGCTCCTTTGTCTTCTGGAGATAATTTCAATTTAAAGTCAATAAATTTGAAATTTGACTACCAGTCAAATTGAACTCATGAAATCTCAATAAAGTTGAAATTTAAATTTTGAAAAAGCTTTGGTGCTTTGCAAAGCTTCTGAGACCATGACGTTGCAGGCTGAAGAGCTTTCTGTCGAAAACTGCAATGTAAACGCTGTAAAAAAGCGCAAATACATCAAGAAATATAATAATGCGTCGACAAAACTGACAGAGAGCAAGACAACATTGGAAAGAGAAGTCATATGCTCGCTGTGTGCGGGAACATCGTCCAAATCAGTGTCCCGCATATGGCAAAATTTGCAATTGCTGTGATAAGATTAATCATTTTTCATGCTGTTGTAAAAGTAGAAAGAAGGGAAATAAAATGAAACAAGTAAATGATGTGATTGAAGATGAAAGTGAGGAATTTTATATAGATGTGCTTTGTGAAAATAAACAAAGTAAGAATGACTGGACTATTCCATTGCAAGTGAATCAAAACAATATTCTGTTTAAACTCAATACTGGAGCACAAGTGAATGTTCTTGCAGAATCTGAGTTTAATGCTTTAAAGCCAAGACCGAAGTTACATCAGATAAGTATAAAAGTGACTGGGTATTCAGGTACAGACATTTCAGTTAAAGGAACATGCATGGCAAAGGTATCACACAAAAATATTGTGCATACGCTTACATTTGTGGTTGTGCCAAAAAAATGTACAGTCAATTCAGGGTTTATCTGCCTGTGTAAGACTTAATTTGGTGAAAAGAATTTTAGTCCTGGATAGCAACACAGAGTCAGAATACAGTGACTTGATGAAAGAGTATGAAGACTTGTTTAAAGGGCTTCGATGTCTTCCAGGAGAGCACTCGACTAAAATTGACAATACAGAGCAACCCGTAATACATCCATGCAGAAAAGTACCTTTTGCATTACATCATGAACTGAAAACAGAGCCAGACAGAATAGAAAGGCTAGGAGTCATAAAAAAATTGATGAACCAACTGAATGGGTCAATTTGCTTGTCATTGTTGATAAGAAAAATGGAAAACTGAGGATTTGTTTGGATCCAAGAGACTTGAATCGGGCCATTAAAAGAGAACATTTCAAATTGCCCACTCGTGAAGAAATTATGTCACAGTTTGCTAATGCAAAGTATTTTAGTAAATTAGATGTATCCTTTGGATTCTGGCAACTCAAATTTGATGAATCGAGTTCAAAATTGTGTACCTTTAACACTCTGTTTGCCAGATACTGTTTTCTTAGGCTTCCTTTTGGAATTGCATCAGCTCCTGAAGTGTACCATAAAACCATTCACATGTTACATGAGCACATTGAGGGCGTAGATACATCCATGGACGATGTTATTGTTTGGGGATCGACTAAACAAGAGCATGACACCAGGCTCAGGCAAATCTTTGAGGCAACACGCAAGGCTAACCTGAAATTCAATAAAGAAAAATGTCAGCTAGGAGTGACTGAACTTACCTTTGTGGGTGATATCATCAGCAAAGAGGGTGTGCGTCCTGATCCATTGAAGGTTTCAGCTATTGAGATCATGCCAAGACCGCAATGTAAAAAGGATGTTCAGAGGTTTATGGGAATGGTTAACTATATGGGAAAATTTATACCCAAACTCTCAGAACAGCTTGCTCCATTGAGGCAGCTAACAGAAAAGAGAAATTAATGGAGCTGGAACCATGAACAGGAGAGGCACGGCAAAATCTCAAGAAAGTACTCACAAAAGAACCTGTTGAAAGTTTATGATGCTGAGAGACCCGTCAAAATCTCATGTGATGCATCTCAAGCAGGCTTAGGGGCAGTATTACTCCAAAAACATGATCAGGAATGGCTACCAGTGGCATATGCATCTCGTTCATTATCTGATACAGAAACAAGGTATGCCCAAATTGAAAAAGAATTGCTCAGCATTATGTTTGCTTGTGAGAGATTTCATGAGTTTATGTCAGGGCAATTTATTGATGTTGAAACCGATCATAAGCCGTTGATTGCATTGTTTAACAAACCTTTAAGCGACTGTCCTTTGCGATTTCAGTGAATAATGATTGAATTGCAAAGATATGTGTTAAATATGTCATACACACCTAGAATATTCATGTGCATGGCTGACACACTTTCCAGAGCTGTGCATCCAACAACAAAAGACAGTCACAGGAACGTTATCGATGTTCAGGTATTCATTGATATGATCATAGAAACTGTACCTGTTGCTCCCAAAAAGTTGGAACTACTGCATCTTGAGATAGAGAAGGACAAAATTCTCTATAGGTAATACAAATGGTGTTGGATGGATGGCCAGATAATAGGCATGACTGTACCTCAGTAGTACAAGATTATTGGAACCACAGATCAGAACTGTCTGTTGTGGATGGGATATTGTACAAAGGTAGTTGAATTGTTATACCTAAAAGTCTCCGTAAAACAATGCTTGATTAAATTCATGAAGGCCACCTAGGCATTGAAAAATGTAAGAGAAGGGTACGGGAAGTGATGTTTTGGCCCAGGATGAATCAAGAAATTGCAGAATTGGTGTCTTCTTGTCATATATGCCTTGAATACCAACCTAGCAACCCTAAGGAGCCACTGCATCCACATCCGAACCCTCATAGACCTTATCAGAAGGTAGGTGTTGATCTTTTTATAACTAACAACAAAGACTATCTATTAATAACAGATTACTACTCATTGTATCCTAAAGTGTGTTGTCTGGGCAGAACGACGGCAGAAAATGTAATTACATGCATGAAACATTTCTCGTGAATGGGGTTTGGTTCATACAACATCTAGTCCATTTTTCCCTCAGTCTAATGGATTAGTTGAGAAATCGGTAGGAATTGTCAAGAAACTGATGCACAAAGCAAAAGATAGTGGAAGTGATTTTTATAAAGCCTTGTTAGCCTACTGAAGTACTCCACTTGAATGTGGATTTTTGCCTGCTCAGCTCTTAACGGTACTACGTTTGAGATCTAATCTGTCAATGGATAAGAACCTTCTGAGAACAGAGGAAGGTGACCAAGTGAAAAGATGGAAAGATGAACACAAAGCAAAGCAGAAAATATACTTTGATAGACGTTCTCATCCACTACCTGAACTGCATCAGGGAGATGAAGTAAGAATACAAGACAAAGTGAACACATGGACACAGAAAGCTACAGTACTTGAAGAAATACAACCCAGATCATACATGGCCCAAACAGAGGAGGGAGCAGTGGTAAGAAGAAATCGTAAAGACCTCAAGAACGAGCCAACTTCAGAGATTCAGTTAACGGATGCAGATGAGACAAAACATGTAAATAATAACAAGGAAACACAAGATCTGTGTGTACCACTTAGGAGGTCTACTCGTGTTCGTAAACCTACAGAGAGACTGATAGAGACTTGTTGAATTATGTATTTGCTCTGATTAACACTGTTAATTGTGTTTCCTTTCTAAGGAAAGGAAGTTGTGGTAATATCATGTGCAGCAATGTGCCAGTACATGATTGGACAGAGCACTGAGCACGCGCGGGATTGCTAGAATCTTCCAGCAGGTGGCTGGGTTAAGACATGTTTGTTTATTACTATAAATAAAAGTTCTCTAACTCTTCTAGAATATGATTCTTCATTTTTAACCGACGGTATGTTTAAACAGAAGTAACATAACACTTGTCCTTGCTGTTTATTTTTGTGAGAGAAAGTTGGCAATGCATCAAGTTACAGTTTCAGTGTAGTACAGGTCATAAAACAGATGAGAGCAGGAGAAAGCCATTCTTTTTATTTGGTGCACTCACAGAAAATGCAAGCAGAATTACATACAAACTTGAGAAAATGAAGTAATAACATTAATCATGGAAAAAAATTATAAAAGAAGGAAGAGTCAAAATATCCTATCAGTTTTGGCCAGATTATTATCTTTGTTATCGATCTTAAGCCCCTACTAATGATATGTCCCAAATCAGTGGCACCACTATAGCAGCATCAAGAACGCAAAGATGGACATTCTTTGACTATACAATGAAAAACATTATGGGTGCCACACGAGAACTCTGTGATGTTTTCAGTGAAAATGTGATATATGCTGAATGCAATTGAAAACAACTTCTTAGGTATTGCCTCTGAAATTGTAAACATTCAGGATTATTCTATAAAATAAATTAAATAACAAATGAAATTTTTTAAAAAATTATATAAATTTGAAAAATAAAACATTAAAAATACCAGAATTATAAAAGAAATACTCTTCTTCTGCACAGCCATTCTTGTCCATTTACATGAATGAACTTGCTGTTGCAATGCTAAAGCTAAACTACTGTATGTTTGCATGACTAGTGAACAAATTACTCAGTGTACATGCTGAGCCATTCATGAGGTTCACATCCTATATACTGTTCAAAACTTTGGTGCATCTGGGAAAATAACACTGGCTATTATGTGCAGGATTGCTTTAGTTGCTCATACTTGGTAATTGTAGACAATTCATCATGGAACAATGAGCCTTCAATAGCAGTTTCCTGCCACTAACTTAATTTAAAGAAAATGTTTGATCTTTAAAGTAGTGCAGTGTGTTAAGACTTAATCACAAAATGAAAAATAATCCATAACAATAAGTGCAGAGGGCATGGGTTTAGGGTAAGAGAAGAAAGCTTTAACAGGAACCCAAGGGCCAACATTTTGATACAGAGGGTGGTTCATATATGGAATAAGCTGCCGTAGTAAGTGGTTGAGACAGATAAATTAACAATATTTAAAAAACCACTTGGACAGGTACATGAATAAGAAAGTATTAGATAATTCCCAATCATGAGTAAATAGGACTAATTGAGTGAGCATGGACTGAAGCATCTGATTCTATGCTTTCTGACTCTATGACCTATAGTTTTTGACTTTGGCCATCGAAGGATATTGAGGCAATGGTAAAGGAACAGTGCTTTTGTTAGAATGCCAGTTGTTAGGAGGAAGTATAGACCTAAAACAAAATTAGAATAATGTGGGAACACAGTGTTTAAGATTAGTCAGAAACAGGCTGATTTCAGTGAATGGTCTACAAACGTAGTTACATTTTTGTCATTTAAATAATTTACAAATATTAACAAGGGAAATATTTCATTCTTACCATATGCATTTGAGTTCCCTCTTCTGAGAGTAGAGAGACAACAATATAAAGTTAAATGTATGAGGTTTTGGACAGGGGAAAAACAGTTTTATTTTGTGCCTTCTGTAGACTTGAGTGGAAATGAAAAGCAGACCTCAGGGAAGGTATTAATCCAAAAGGCATTTCAACACAGATTTACCTGAATATTATCAGAACAGAAATAGCTACGTAACGGGAATAAATTTGTACCACCAAATTTAGAAAGGTAATTGGTAATCTGCTTGAAATTTTCAAGAAATGACAGGAAATGATGGTACTTAGACAGAAAATACTCATGGGATTAGGTATCCTAATTGGGCAGAGGATAACAACAAAAGGGTTAAAGTGGGGCCAAATATTCTCTCTTTCCCAAGAGACTATTGATCAAATATAAGAAAATAACATGGAGCTTTTCAAATCCACAAAGTTCTTTTTCCAGTCACAACTCCACTTCTTCTGTCATTTAAATGACTTACAAATATTAACAAGGGAAATATTTCATTCTCATCACATGCATTTCGGTTCCTGCTTTCACAATTGATGGACTACCTTTCTGTTAACTCAATAAACTTAACTGTTTGAATTAAAGTTGGAAACTAATCAGTGTATCCTCAGTAATATGCAGGCTCTTGATTTTCTGAAAATAGACTGCAACTGGTATGTACATGAGAAAGGCTACAACTGGTGACAATGGTTAAAGTATTTTCTTCTATGCTAACAAAGCCATGCTTTGCAGATAAAATCAGTTCTTTCAGCTTCATCAACTTGTCAAATTGTGCTTTCTTTACATTTAGAATGCAAAGTTACAAGAGGTCCAGGTACGATCTCTGGAAAGCCATCTCACCGGCAAAGTGGCAATTCTGGACTAAACTCAGATCAATGAAGTACGCTTGATAGATGTTGCCGGGCTTGAATACTAGCACCTCTTATAAAGTTAAATCAAGTGACACAGGCAACAATAGGGCTTGGCTTCCAAATGAACTCAATGCTTTCTATGCTCGCATTGACCATCAAAACATGGAGGAGCCATCATAGGCTCCCCCAGTTCCTGATGATCCTGTGATTTCAGTCTGTGAGGTCGACGTGTGAGTAACCTTTAGGATGGTGAACCCACCACGTGCGTCCGGCCCAGACAGGGTACCTGGCCAGGTACTAAATACCTGTGCTGATCAACTGGCTGGGGTGTTCACTGAGATCTCCAATCTCTCACATCAGCAGGCTGAGTTACCCATCTGCTTCAAGCAGGTTTTGACAGTACCAGTACCTAAGAAGAACGTGGTAACCTGCCACGATCATCCAGTAGCACTTACATCCACAGCGATGAAGTATTTTGAGAGGTTGATGATGAAACATATCAACACCTGCCTGAGAAGCTGCATGGATCCACTTTAATTTGCCCAGCAGAGCAACAAGTCCACAGCAGATGACATCATATTGATTCTTCACTTAGCTCTGGAAAATCTGGACAGCAAAGGTGCGTACATCAGAATTCTCTTCGCCAACTACAGCTCAGTATTTAATACCATCAGTCTAATCAATAAGCTCCAAGACCCTGGCCCCAATATCTCCTTTTGCAATTGGATCCTTGATCTCATCACTTGCAGACCTCTGTCAGTTCAGATTGGCAACAACACCTCTGTCAAACCAGATGCACCACAAGACTGTGTGCTTAGACCCCTGCTCTACTCACTTTACACTTATGACTGTGTGGGTAAGCACAGCTCCAATGCCATATTCAAGTTTGTTGACAACACCACTTGCCTTGTGCCCTTAACTCCTGGTGGAGTCGTCGGGGTGCTGTCATGACGAGCTTTGCATCAGTCTGTTCCATCTGTCGCGGTTGTGTGCCAGAGCCTGGGTCACCGCAAATGTTTTCCCTGTTCGTTCTTTAATGTTAATGTTAATGGGGTATAGGTTGTTCTGGATAGAGGTAGTACCTTTGATGTCTGGCATGCTGCTCCCTACCAGGCAGGGTGGACGGGCATTACCAGTCTTCATCCATCTCCTAAATCTCTCACGTGTTGGCTCCAAGCACCATACCCCGGTAAACCATTTCAGCTGGCGGGCTAACCCATGTGAGGGGGTGGTGTTAACACGATACCACTGGGCGAATGACTTCCACGATGAAGTCACCGGCCGGGGCGGAACTATAATGGCCACGTGTTCACAACCAAGGCAAGCCACCTAGTTGGAGGAAATCGGCTGTGGTCTAACCTGGAGAAGGATAGGCTCTTCCAGGTTTCAGATGCCCAAGACACGCTGCATGATGAGCACAGAAAAGAGGATGAACTGGCCAACCTGGTCAGCCATCTTGACAGAGCCTCCACAAAGTTTGGAATGGAAATAAGTGCCAAGGAAACCAAGCTCATGGCAAATGCCAATGGTGCCATCACAACAGACATCTCAGTCCATGGTCAGAAACTTGAGACAGTGCAGCAGTTTAAATACCTGGGAGCAATCATCAGTGATTGATGATCAAGACCAGAGGTCCTGGCAAGAACCGCACAGACAATGACTGCACTATCCAAACTCAAGACAATATGGAGAGACATGAAGTACAGGATCAGACTCCTGAATACGTTGGTATTCTCTATCTTCCCGTACGCATGCGAGACATGGACCCTCACAGCAGAACTACAGAGGAAGATACAGGCATTGGAAATGAGATGCTATCACAACATCTTGGGCATCTCATACTTGGACCACATCACAAATGAGCAGGTCTGCAAGACCATCCAGAACTACATCGGCCCTCATGAAGACCTTCTCACAACGGTGAAGAAAAGAAAGCTGAGATGGTACCACCACGTAACAAGATCCAGTGGCCTTGCACAGACTGTTCTACAAGGAACTGTGGAGGGGAAAAGAAGGAGAGGCAGACAGATGAAAAGATAGATGAACAACAACAGCAGCACCACTGTCATAGGCTAAATCAAATGTGGAGACAAATCAGCATATACGAGGGAGATTGAAAATTTCACTGAATGGTGCCATAGCAACAACCTCTTACTCAATGTCAGCAAGACCAAGAAGCTGATTATTGACTTCAAGAGGAGACTAGAGGTCCATAAGTCATCCTCATCGGAGGATCAGAGGTAGAGAGGGTTAGCAACTTTAAATTCCTCAGTGTTATTATTTCGGAGGACCTGTCCTGGGCCCAGCAGATAAGTGCCATTATGAAGAAAGCACAGCAGTACCTCTACTTCCTTAGGGGTTTGTAAAGATTTGGCATGACATCTAAAACTTTGACAGACTTTAATAGATGTGTCAGGTATGGAAAATCCTACAAAAAGTAGTGGATATTGCCTGGTCTATCATGGGTAAAGTCCTTCCCACCATTAAGCACATCTACAGGGACCATTGTTGCAGGAAAGAAGGATTCATCATCAGGGATCCCCATGCTCTTTTCTCACTGCTGCCATCAGGAAGAAGGTACAGAAGCCTCAGGACTCACACCACTAAGTTAAGGAACATTTGATACCCCTCAACCACTGGGGATAACTTTACTTGCCCCATCATTGAAATGTACATTCGTTGAGCACCCAATTTGATGTAGTATTTCATTGCTACCATTATGGTTCTTATTCTATTCTGGATTTATTGAGTATTCCTGCAAAAAAATGAATTTCAGAGTTGTATATGGTGACATATATGTAGTTTGATAATAAATTTACTTTGAACTTTGAACGCATAAATGAAAGTATGGACCCTCGATGCCTTACTATTCTATTCTAGTAAGTTTAAAATATTAAGTTTAAAATAGTCCTATAGAAATCAAGAGTCTGGAACATTTGTGAGTATTAACAATAGAAAAAAGGGAAGCCTTACTAATCTGCAGATTTTCTCTTCTTTGTTGTTTATCACCATATTTTTATTACACTACATTTATTTATAAATTTCAAATAGCAAAACAAAAGTGTTCAGAAAGTACCTTCCATGCTGAAAATTTTAAACATTATAAGATATAATCAGTCTTATCTGTGTGTATAAAATGTCCTTTCTCTGCACTTTAAACTATTTCAAATAAAAAATTTTGGAAACTCTCTGAAGTCACGAGGGTGAAAGGGATTAAGCAGTTAGTGCAGAGTATCCTTGTAGCCATCCCCCTCAACAACAGGTTTGGATATTGTTGGGTGGGATAACCCAGCAGAGGAAGGTCACAGCGGTCAGGTCTCTAACACTGAGATTGGCTCTATAGCTCAGAAGGGAAGTGGGGAGAAGAGGCAAGCTGTGGTGATAAGAGATTCATTAGTTGGGGGAGCAGAAAGGAGGGTCCGTGGACAAGAATGGGATTCCGGGGTGGTATGTTGCCTCCGGGGTGCCAGGGTCTGGGACATCTCAGATCGAGTCCTCAGCATTCTGAAGTGGGAGAATGAGCAGCCAGAGGTCGTAGTCCATACAGGTACCAATGATATAGGTAGGAAGAGGGATGACGTTCTGCAAAGTGAGTTCAGGGAGGTAGGTGCTAAGTTAAAGAACAGTAAACACAAAGTACACTGCAGATACTGTGGTCAAATCAACACGTACAAACAAGCTGGAGGAACTCAGCAGGTTGGGCAGCATCCGTGGAAACGAGCAGTCAACGTTTCGGGCCAAGACCCTTCGTCAGGACTGAGAAGGAGGGGGCAGGGGCCCTATAAAAAAGGTGGGGGGAGAGTGGAAGGTGCCAGGTGAAAAAAACAATCAAAGATCAAGTGGAGGGGGAGGGGAAGCAGGGAGGGGATAGGCAGGATAGGTGAAGAAGAATGCTAACTTTCAAGGGATGAGGCAGGAACTAGTGAGAGTAAATTGGAAACAGATGTTCAAAGGGGAAAGCACAGAAGTAATGTGGGAGAAGTTTAGGGACCACTTGAGCTGGGTTCGGGATAGGATTGTCCCACTGAGGCAGGGAAAAAATGGTAGGAAAAGGGAACTGTGGCTGACGATACATGTGAGACAACTCATCAAGAGGAAAAAGGAAGCATATGTTAGATATAAGAAGCAGGAAGTAGGAGGGGCTCATGAGAAATATTGGGTAGCCAGGAAGGAGCTAAAGAAAGGACTTAGGGGAGCTCGAAGGGGGCATGAGAAGGCCTTGATATGTAGGATTAAGGAGAACCCCAAGGCGTTCTATGCGTATGTGAAGAATAGGAGGATGATGAGAACGAAGGTGGGACCGCTAAAGGATAAAGAGGGCAACATGTGCCTGGATGCAGAGGAGGTTGGGGAGGTCCTAAATGAATACTTTGCTTCAGTATTCACAAGTGAAAAGGATCTTGATCAGGATGAGGTCGAAGTAGAGCCGGCCTGTGTGCTGGACAATGTGGAGATTAAGGAAGAAGTGCTGGATCTTCTTAAAAACATCAAGATTGATAAATCCCCAGGGCCAGATATGATACACCCCAGGTTGTTGTGGGAATTGAGAGAAGAGATCGCAGGAGCATTAGCTATGATCTTTGAATCCTCTTTGGCTACAGGGGAAGTGCCGGAGGACTGGAGAATGGCAAATGTAGTTACTTTGTTTAAAAAAGGTAATAGGGAGAAACCTGGGAACTATAGACCAGTGAATCTTTAGTCAGTGGTCTGTAAACTACTGGAAAGGATTCTTAAGGATAGGATCTACGAGCATTTGGAGAAGTACAGTCTACTCATGGATAGTCAACATGGCTTTGTGAAGGGAAGATCGTGGCTCACGAGCCTGATTGAGTTTTTTGAAGAGGTAACAAAAGAAATTGATGAGCAGTGGATGTGGTCTATATGGACTTTAGCAAGGCATTTGACAAAATTCCTCACGAGAGACTCATCGAGAAAGTCATGAGGCATGGGATAAGTGGAACCTTGACTGTTTGGATAAAAAATTGGCTTAAAGGAAGAAGGCAGAGGGTAGTTGTGGAAGGAAATTATTCTGCCTGGAGGTCGGTGACTAGTGGAGTGCTGCAGGGATCTGTTCTGGGACCCCTGCTATTTGTGATTTTTATAAATGACCTGGATGTAGAGGCGGAAGGATGGGTGAGTAAGTTTGTGGATGACACGAAGATTGGAGGAGTTGTGGATGGAGCTGTAAGTTGTTGAAGGTTACAAGAGGATATAGACAGGCTGCAGAGTTGGGCAGAAAAATGGCAGATGGAGTTCAATCCGGATAAGTGTGAGGTGATGCATTTTGTAAGGACAGACCAGAAGACTGAGTACAGGATTAATGGTCAGTTATCTAATCCTTACTTAAGAGTGTGAATGAACAAAGAAACCTTGGGGTTCAAATCCATACATCCCTCAAGGTCGCTGCGCAGGTTGATAGGGTAGTTAAAAAGGCCTATGGGATGCTAGGCTTCATTAACAGGGGGATTGAGTTCAAGAGTAGAGAGGTCACGTTGCAACTCTACAAATCTCTGGTGAGACCGCACTTAGAGTATTGTGTTCAATTCTGGTCACCTCATTATAGGAAGGATGTGGAAGCTATGGAGAGGGTGCAGAGGAGATTTACCAGGATGTTTCCTGGTTTGGAGAACAAGTCATATGAAGCAAGGTTAGCAGAGCTGGGACTTTTCTCTGGAGCGTAGAAGAATGAGAGGGGACTTGATAGAGGTCTACAAGATTACGAGAGGCATAGATAGGGTGGATAGTCAGTATCTGTTTCCCAGGGCACCAATAACAAACACCAGAGGGCATATGTACAAAATTAAGGGAGGGAAGTTTAGGGGAGACATCAGGGGTAAGTTTTTTACACAAAGGGTTGTGAGTGCCTGGAATGATGTGCCAGGGATGGTGGTGGAGGCTAAGACATTAGGGGTATTTAAGAGCCTCTTGGACAGGCACATGGATGAAAGAAAAATAGAGGGTTATGGGGTAGACACAAGGAAATCTGCAGATGCTGGAAATTCAAACAACACACACAAAATGCTGGTGGAACACAGCAGGCCAGACAGCATCTACAAGGAGAAGCACCGTCGACGTTTCGGGCCGAGACCCTTCGTCAGGACTAACTGAAAGGAAAGATACTAAGAGATTTGAAAGTAGTGGGGGGAGGGGGAAATGCGAAATGATAGGAGAAGACCGGAGGGGTTGGGGCGAAGCTAAGAGCTGGAAAGATGATTGGCGAAAGTGATACAGAGCTGGAGAAGGGAAAGGATCATGGGACGGGAGGCCTCGGGAGAAATAAAAGGGGAGGGGGGAGCACCAGAGGGAGATGGAGAACAGGCAGAGTGATGGGCAGAGAGAGAGAGAAAAAAACAAACAACTAAATATTGTCAGGGATGGGGTAAGAAGGGGAGGAGGGGCATTAACGGAAGTTAGAGAAGTCAATGTTCATGCCATCAGGTTGGAGGCTACCCAGCCGGTATATAAGGTGTTGTTCCTCCAACCTGAGTGTGGCTTTATCTTGACAGTAAAGGACACCATGGATAGACATATCAGAATGGGAATGGGACGTGGAATTAAAATGTATGGCCACTGGGAGATCCTGCTTTCTCTGGCGGACCGAGTGTAGGTGTTCAGCGAAACGGTCTCCCAGTCTGCGTTGGGTCTCACCAATATATAAAAGACCACACCGGGAGCACTGGACGCAGTATACCACACCAGCCGACTCACAGGTGAAGTGTCGCCTCACCTGGAAGGACTGTCTGGGGCCCTGAATGGTGATGAGGGAGGAAGTGTAAGGGCAGGAGTAGCTCTTGTTCCGCTTACAAGGATAAGTGCCAGGAGGGAGATCGGTGGGAAGGGATGGGGGGGATGAGTGGACAAGGGAGTCGCATAGGGAGCAATCCCTGAGGAAAGCAGAAAGAGGAGGGAGGGAAAGATGTGCTTGGTAGTGGGATCCCGTTGGAGGTAGCGGAAGTTACGGAGAATTATACGTTGGACCTGGAGGCTGGTGGGGTGGTAGGTGAGGACAAGGGGAGCCCTATCCCGAGTGGGGTGGCAGGCAGATGGGGTGAGGGCAGATGTGCGGGAAATGGGAGAGATGTGTTTTCCCAATTTCCCTCGGGATCAATAAAGTATGTCTGTCCGTTTGAGAGCAGAGTTGATGGTGGAAGAAGGGAAGCCCCTTTGTTTAAAAAAGGAAGACATCTCCTTCGTCCTGGAATGAAAAGCCTCATCCTCAGAGCAGATGCGGTGAAGATGGAGGAATTGTGAGAAGGGGATAGCATTTTTGCAAGAGACAGGGTGGGAAGAGGAATAGTCCAGGTAGCTGTGAGAGTCTGTAGGCTTAAAGTAGATATCAGTAGATAAGCCGTCTCCAGAGATGGAGACAGAAAGATCAAGAAAGGGGAGGGAGGTGTCGGAAATGGACCAGGTAATTTTGAGGGCAGGGTGAAAGCTGGAGGCAAAGTTAATGAAGTCAACGAGCTCAGCATGCGTGCAGGAGGCAGCGCTAATGCAGTCATCGATGTAGCGAAGGAGAAGAGGAGACGGATACGCGTATAGAGTTGGAACATGGATTATTCCACAAAGCCAACAAAAAGGCAGGCATAACTGGGACTCATGCGGGTGCCCATGGCTACACCCTTGGTTTGAAGGAAGTGGGAGGAGCCAAAGGAAAAAATTATTGAGAGTAAGAACTAATTCCGCTAGATGGAGGAGAGTGGTGATAGAGGGGAATTGGTTAGGTCTGGAATCCAAAAAGAAGCGAAGAGCTTTGAGACCGTCCGGGTGGGGGATGGAGGTATATAGGGACTGGACGTCCATGGTGAAAATAAGGTGGTGGGGGCCAGGGAACTTAAAATCATTGAAAAAATTCAAAGCGTGAGAAGTGTCACGAACATAGGTGGGAAGAGATTGAACAAGAGGGGGATAAAACAGTGTCAAGGTATGCAGAAATGAGTTCGGTGGGGCAGGAGCAAGCTGAGACAATAGGTCTACCTGGACAGGCAGGTTTGTGGATCTTGGGTAGGAGGTAGAAACGGGAAGTGCGGGGTGTGGGAACTATGAGGTTGGTGGCAGTGGATGGGAGATCCCCAGAGCTGATAAGGTTGGTGATGTATAGAAGACAGTGGCCTGTTGCTCCTTAGTGGGGTCATGATCAAGGGGTAAATAAGAGGAGGTATCAGAGAGTTGCCGCTGTGCCTCAGCCAGGTAGAGGTCAGTACGCCAGACAACAACAGCTCCCCCTTATCAGCGGGTTTTATAGTGAGGTTGGGATTGGTGCGGAGTGAGTGGAGAGCAGAGTTATGGCAGGGTTATGGGGTAGTGTGGGTTTAGTACTTTTTTTAGGGATTATATTGGTCAGCACAACATGGAGGGCTGAAGGGCCTGTACTGCGCTGTAGTGTTCTACGGTTCTATAGGAATGTAATGGGAAAGCACTATGGGTAGTAGAAGAAGGCAGAATCATGAGAAAGGTGAAAGGCAGCTGGAAGAGGAGGCAGAGTGAAAGTGGGATGGGGGAAGGGAGGGGGATGGAATTACCGGAAGTTGGAGAATTCGATGTTCATACCAAGGGGCTGGAGACTACCCAGACGGTATATGAGGTGTTGCTCCTCCAGCCTGAGTTTGGTCTCATCATGGCAGTAGAGGAGGCCATGTATGGACCTCAAATGGGAATGTGAAGCAGAGGTGAAGTGGGTGGCAACCGGGAGATCCTGTCTGTTGTGGCGGACGGAACGGAGGTGCTCGATGAAGCGTTCCCCCAATTTGCATCGTGTCTCACCGATGTAGAGGAGGCCGCACTGGGAGCACCGGATACAATAGATGACCCCAACAGACTCACAAGTGAAGTGTTGCTTTACCTGGAAGGACTGTTTGGGGCCCTGAATAAAGAAGAGGTGTAGGGACAGGTGTACTTACGCTTGCAGGGATAAGTACCAGGTGGGAGATCTGTGGGGAGGGACATGTGGACCAGGCAGTCGCGGAGGGAATGATACCTGAGAAAAGCAGATGGGGTAGAGAGGGAAAGATGTGCTTAGTGGTGGGGTCCTGTTGAAGGTGGCGGAAGTTGCGGAGGATAATATGCTGGATCTGGAGGCTGGTGGGGTGGTGGGTGAGGACAAAGGGAACACGGTCCCTGATGTGGTGACGGCTGAAGTGCAGGAAATGGAGGAGATGCGGGTGAGGGCAACATTGATGACAGCAGAAGGGAAACCACGATTCTTAAAGAAAGAGGACATTTGAGATGTCCTGGAACAGAGAGCCTCATCCTGGGAGCAGATGTGGCAGAGACGGAGGAACTGGGAATAGGGAATGGCATTTTTACATTTGGCAGGATGGGAAGAGGTATAGTCGAGGTAGTTATGAGAGTCAGTGGGTTTATAGAAGTACATTTGGCAGGGTGGGAAGGTCTTCCAAGATTTTAATTTCAATATTGCTACCCATGCCACATGCTAGTGAGGCCAGAAATAAGAAGATCATATAGTTTGCATGTGGCTAAGAGGTTGGTGTAGGAGGGAGGGCTTCAGATTTTTGGATCATTGGGCTGTTTTCCAGGGAAGTTGGGACCTTTATAGAAGACATGGTTTGCACCGAAACTGCAAAGGGAATAATATCCTGGTGGGAAGGTTTGGTAATGCTGCATGGGGCAGGGTTTAAACTAGAGTTGCAGGGGCGTGGGAATCAGAGTGCCAGAACAGATAGTGGAGTGGTTGTGAAGACAGATGCAGTTAAGACCCGTCAGAATAAAAGGCAAGGATAACAGATTTAGGAAACCTTGGTTTTCAAGAGATATTGAGGCACTTGTTGAGAAAAAAAACGTGCATAGCAGGTATATAGCAGGTGGAAAGTGCCCAGTGAGTGAGTGGGCCAGTGAAGGAGTGGAGATTTGAGGCATTGACTCGAGAGGCCTCGACGAGAAGAGGTGGCGGACGAGCTTGTTCCCAGTTAGTCTTTACAATGCCTCCTGAGACGGTGATGTGCCTCTCCTGTGAGGTGTGGCAGTCTTGGGGGAACTCCTCTCTCCCACAGAGTCACATCTGCCAGAAGAACTTGCGGCTGGGCGATCTGGAAGACCGTGTGAGGAATCTGGAGCAGCAGCTGGATGATCTTCGACTCATTAAGGAAAATGAGGCAGTCATAGATGAGAGCTACAGGGAGGTAGTCACACCTAGGCTGCCGGAAGCAGGTTGTTGGGTGACAGTCTGAGGGGGGAAAGCAAAGGAGAGTAGACAGGTAGTGCAGAGCACCTCTGTAGCCATTCCCCTGAATAATAAGTTTACCGTCCTGGATGCTGTTGGTGGGGACGACCGACCAGGTGTGAGCCACGGTGGCAGGGCCTCCGGCACTGAGTCTGACCCTGTGGTGCAGAAGGATGGGACGGAGAAGAGGAGAGCTGTCATCATTGGAGACTCTATAGTCAGGGGAGCAGACAGGAGATTTTGTGGACATGAGAGGGAAACCCGCATGGTTTGTTGCCTCCCGGGTGCCAGGGTCCAGGATGTCTCTGACCGGGTGCATGACATCCTGGTACGAGAGGGAAAGCAACCAGAAGTTGTGATACATGTTGGTACCAACAACATAGGCAGGAAGAGGGATGAGGTTCTGAAGTGTGAGTTTCGGGAACTAGGCAGAAGACTGAAGAACAGGACCTCAAGGGTGGCGTTCTCAGGATTGCTGCCAGTGCTACGTGATAGTGATGGTAAGAATTGGAGGAGATGGCAGTTGAATGCGTGGCTGAGGAGTTGGTGCAGGGGGCAGGGTTTTAGATTTTTGGACCATTGGGATCTCTTCTGGGGAAGGTGGGACCTGTATAGATTGGATGGGTTGCACCTGAACTCGAGGGGGAGCAATATCCTTGCTGGTAGGTTTGCTAGCATGGTTCAGGAGGGTTTAAACTAATTTGCAAGGGGGTGGGACCTGGAGCGATAGAGCAGTGAAAGAAGTGCATGCAGTAAAGCCAGATCTAACATATAGAGAGGCTTTGAGGAAAGAGCAGCAGAATAAAGGGTATAAAGGAAGTAAGGTAGAAGGGCTAAAGTGTGTGTACTTCAATGCAAGAAGCATCAGGAACAAAGGTGATGAACTAAGAGCTTGGATACATATATGGAATTATGATGTAGTGGCCATTACAGAGACTTGGCTGGCACCAGGGCAGGAATGGATTCTCAATATTCCTGGATTTCAGTGCTTTAAAAGGGACAGAGAGGGGGGAAAAGGGGGAGGAGGGGTGGCATTACTGGTCAGGGATACTATTACAGATGCAGAAAGGGTGGGTAATGTAGCAGGATCCTCTTTTGAGTCAGTATGGGTGGAAGTCAGGAACAGGAAGGGAGCAGTTACTCTACTGGGGGTATTCTATAGGCCCCCTGGTAGCAGCAGAGATACCGAGGAGCAGATTGGGAGGCAGATATTGGAAAGGTGCAAAAATAACAGGGTTGTTATCATGGGTGACTTTAACTTCCCTAATATTGATTGACACTTGATTAGTTCCAAGGGTTTAGATGGGGCAGAGTTTGTTAAGTATGTCCAGGATGGATTCCTGTCACAGTATGTTGACAGGCCGACTAGGGGGAATGCCATACTAGATCTAGTATTAGGTAACAAACCGGGTCAGGTCACAGATCTGTCAGTGGGTGAGCATCTGGGGGACAGTGATCACTGCTCCCTGACCTTTAGCATTATCATGGAAAAGAATAGAATCAGAGAGGACAGGAAAATTTTTAATTGGGGAAGGGCAAATTATGAGGCTATAAGGCTAGAAATTGCGGATGTGAATTGGGATGATGTTTTTGCAGGGAAATGTACTATGAACATATGGTCAATGTTTAAGGATCTCTTGCAGGATGTTAGGGATAAATTTGTCCTGGTGAGGAAGATAAAGAATGGTAGGGTGAAGGAACCATGGGTGACAAGTGAAGTGAAAAATCTAGTCAGGTGGAAGAAGGCAGCATACATGAGGTTTAGGAAGCAAGGATCAGATGGGTCTATTAAGGAATATAGGGTAGCAAGAAAGGAGCTTAAGAAGGGGCTGAGAAGAGCAAGAAGGGGGCATGAGAAGGCCTTGGCGAGTAGGGTAAAGGAAAACCCCAAGGCATTCTTTACTTATGTGAAGAACAAAAGGATGACAGGAGTGAAGGTAGGACTGATTAGAGATAAAAGTGGGAAGATATGCCTGGAGGCTGTGGAAGTGAGCAAGGTCCTCAATGAATACTTCTCTTCGGTATTCACCACTGAGAGGGAACTTGATGACGGTGAGGACAATATGAGTGGGGTTGATGTTCTGGAGCATGTTGATATTAAGGGAGAGGAGGTGTTGGAGTTGTTAAAATACATTAGGACGGATAAGTCCCCGGGGCCTGACAGAATATTCCCCAGGCTGCTCCACAAGGCAAGGGAAGAGATTGCTGAACCTCTGGCTAGGATCTTTATGTCTTCGTTGTCCACGGGAATGGTACCGGAGGATTGGAGGGAGGCGAATGTTGTCTCCTTGTTCAAAAAAGGTAGTAGGGATAGTCCAGGTAATTATAGACCAGTGAGCCTAACGTCTGTGGTGGGAAAGCTGTTGGAAAAGATTCTTAGGCATTTAGAGAATCATGGTCTGATCAGGGACAGTCAGCATAGCTTTGTGAAGGGCAGATTGTTCCTAACAAGCCTGATAGAGTTCTTTGAGGAGGTGACCAGGCATATAGATGAGAGTAGTGCAGTGGATATGATCTACATGGATTTTAGTAAGGCATTTGACAAGGTTCCACACGGTAGGCTTATTCAGAAAGTCAGAAGGCATGGGATCCAGGGAAGTTTGGCCAGGTGGATTCAGAATTGGCTTGCCTGCAGAAGGCAGAGGGTCGTGGTGGAGGGAATACATTCAGGTTGGAGGGTTGTGACTAGTGGTGTCCCACAAGGATCTGTTCTGGGACCTCTACTTTTTGTGATTTTTATTAACGACCTGGACGTGGGGGTAGAAGGGTGGGTTGTCGAGTTTGCAGATGACACAAAGGTTGGTGGTGTTGTAGATAGTGTAGAGGATTGTTGAAGATTGCAGAGAGACATTGACAGGATGCAGAAGTGGGCTGAGAAGTGACAGATGGAGTTCAACCCGGAGAAGTGTGAGATGGTAAACTTTGGAAGGACAAACTCCAAGGCAGAGTACAAAGTAAATGGCAGGATACTTAGTAGCGTGGAGGAGCAGAGGGAACTGGGGGTACATGTCCACAGATCCCTGAAAGTTGCCTCACAGGTAGATAAGGTCATTAAGAAAGCTTATGGGGAGTTAGCTTTCATAAGTCGAGGGATAGAGTTTAAGAGACACAATGTAATGATGCAGCTCTATAAAACTCTAGTTAGGCCACACTTGGAGTACTGTGTCCAGTTCTGGTCGCCTCACTATAGGAAGGATGTTGAAGCATTGGAAAGGGTACAGAGGAGGTTTACCAGGATGCTGCCTGGTTTAGAGAGTATGGATTTTGATCAGAGATTAAGGGAGCTAGGGCTTTACTCTTTGGAGAGAAGGAGGATGAGAGGAGACATGATAGAGGTGTACAAAATATTAAGAGGAATAGACAGAGTGGACAGCCAGCACCTCTTCCCCAGGGCACCACTGCTCAGTACAAGAGGACATGGCTTTAAGGTAAGGGGAGGGAAGTTCACGGGGGATATTAGAGGAAGGTTTTTCACTCAGAGAGTGGTTGGTGTGTGGAATGCACTGCCTGAGTCAGTGGTGGAGGCAGATACACTAGTGAAGTTTAAGAGACTACTAGACAGGTATATGGAGGAATTTAAGGTGAGGGTTATATGGAAGGCAGGGTTTGAGGGTTGGCACAACATTGTGGGCCAAAGGGCCTGTAATGTGCTGTACTATTCTATGTTCTATATAGGCAGGCCAGATCACATGAGGTACTTGAGGAGTATCAGCCATACAAGAGAACACTTAAGGAAGAAATCAGGAGGGCTATATGAAGGCATGAGGTTGCTCTAGCAGACAAGGTGAAGGAGAATTGAAAAAGGCTTCTACAGATATGTTAAGAGCAAAATGATTGCAAGGGACAAAATTGATCCTCTGGAAGATCAGAATAGTACTCTATGTGTGGAGTCAAAAGAGATGGAGGAGATCTTAAATGGATTATTTGCATCTGTTTTTACTCAGTAGACAGCCACAGAGGCTATAGAAGTGAAGAAAAGCAGTAGTGAGGTCATGGACTCTATGAAGATTACATAGCAGGAGGTGTTTGCTGTCTTGAGGCAAATTAGGGTAGGCAAATCCTCAGGGCCTGACAAGGTGTTCCCTTGGACCTTGTAGGAGGCAATTGCAGAAATTGCAGGGGCCCTAGCAGAGATATTTAAATCATCCTTAGCTATAGTTGAGGTACTGGACGATTGCAGGAGAACTAATGTTGTTCTGCTTCTTCAGGAAGACTTTAAGAATAAGCCAGGAAATTATAGACCAGTGAGTCTGACACCAGTAATGGGAAAGTTATTAGAAGGTATTCAAAGGGACCAGATATATGAGTATTTGGATAGACAGGGACTGATTAGGGATAGTCAGCATGGCTTTCTGCATGGTCAGCCACGTCTAACCAATCTTAGAGAGTTTTTCCAAAGAAGTTACCAGAAAAGTTGATGAAGGCAAGGCAGTAGATGTTGTCTACATGGATTTTAACAAGGCCTTTGACAAGGGAAATTGGTCAAGAAGGTTCAGTCGCTTGGCGTCAAGATGATGTAGTAAATTAGATTAGACATTGGCTCATGGGAGAAGCCAGAACATGGTAGTATATGGTTGCCTCTCTGACTGAAGGCCTGTGACTAGTGGAGTGTCGCAGGGATCGGTGTTGGGTCCATTGTTGCTTGTCATCTATATCAACAATCTGGAAGGTAATAGGGTAAACTGGATCAGCAAATTTGCGAATGACACCAAGATTGGGGATGTAGTTGACAGCAAGGAAGACTATCAAAGCTTACAGCGGGATCTGCACCAGCTGGAAAAGTGGGCTGAAAAATAGTAGGTGGAATTTAATGCAGATAAATGTGAAGTGTTGCACTCAGGGAGGACCAACCAGGATAGGTCTTACACGGTGAACGGTAGGGTACTGAGGAGTGCTGTAGAACAGAGGAATCTGGAAATACAGATCCATAATTCCTTGAAAATGGCATCTGTTTGCTGGAGAAATTGTGGAAAACAAAATGCAAATCATTATCCTATTTTTTGGGACTGCCCTGTTATCAAAAACTATTGGAGGGGGATACACAATGCCCTACAAGACATCTTTAAATGTGAAATACCCTTGGAGAGTAAGACCATATATTTTGGATATATACCTCAAGAATGGTTGAAAAGAGATAAATATTTAATGAATATACTGTTGGTGGCTGGTAAAAAGATTCTTACTAGGAAATGGTTATCACAGGAGAGCCCAACTTTAAATACATGGATGGAAATTACAATGGACATTTACAAAATGGAGAAGATAACAGCATCTGCTAATCATAAGCTGAAACAATTTGATTCATACTGGGAAAAATGGTTTAACTACATAATGCCTCATAGGCGTGATTTTATTCTCACAAATCAATGAATCTGTTGTAAAAAAAAATCACTCCCTACTTGTACATAGTTCTTTCCTTTTGCTTGTTTTTTTCTTTCCACTCTTTTCTATAAGTGTATACCTCAGATAAATACTTTGTGGAGATTTGTGATATATATGATTATATGATATATATGTAAAATGTCTGAAATACACCTTATGGAAATGTTTGTTTGATGAACTTCAATAAAAAAAATAAATTACAAAAAAAGAAAATGGCATCACAGGTAGATAGAGTCGTAAAGAAAGCTTTTGGCACATTGGCCTTCATAAATCAATGTACCAAGTACAGGAGGTGGAATGTTCTATTGAAATTGTACAAGACATCGGTGAGGTCTAATTTGGAGTATTGTGTGCAGTTTTGGTCACCTACCTACAGGAAAGATGTAAATAAGATTGAAAGAGTGCAAAGAAATCTTACAAGGATGTTGTCTGCACTTGAGGACCTGAGTAAATGCAAGCAGGCTTTTTCCACTGAGGTTGGAACTAGAGGTCAACTAGACCTCTACAACTAGAGGTCATGAGTTAAGGGTGAAAGATGAAATAATTAAAGGGAACATGAGAGGAAACTTCTTCACTCAGAGGGTCATGAGAGTGTGGAATGAGCTGTTAGTGCAAGCAGTGGATTGAATTTTGATTTCAAAGTTCAAGTACATGGATGGGAGGTGTATACAGAGCTGCGATCTGGGTGAAGGTTGATGGGACTAGGCAGTTAAATGGTTTGGCACTGACTAGATGGGTCTGTTTCTGTGCTGTGACTCTCTGACTAAATAAAATAAACAGGTCTAAACTCTTTGCTTCTGGAAGATTTGTACACATTTTATCGGGCTATTTGTGACCACAGGGGTTTTTGTTAAGCAATTTAATTTGCTCTCACATTCCAAACCCATTTTGCTTGGTATGTTGATTGGCCACCATTAATTGCCCTTCATGTGTAGGTCGAATCTGAGAATATTGATAGAAATTTGGGGGGGGAGTAAAAAAGGATTGCATAAATGGTTGTTTCCTGGTCAAAAATTGACTAAATGGCCTTTTCAATAAATTTACAAGAGCAAAGGAAAACACTACTGTTCCTGGAAATTTTGAGATAGCATTAGGCTAATTAAAAAGAAGCCAACTTGCATTTATATGCAACCTAAGGATATCCCAAGTTTATAGCTAATGATCTACTTTTGAAAAGTAGTCATTGTAACATAATTACAGAGTAATGCCCATTGTCATTCCTCCTTCCTGATTCCTTAATTTGTTTAGACAAGTTGGAACTCTTCATGTATTAATGTATTGGACCATGTTAAGCAATCATAAAATTCTGCATGGTGCATTTTGAAGGTTTTTCTATGGATTTTACAGATATTTAAATGAATTAATGTAAATATACATCATCATTAGAACATGATTTATTTTCTGCCTGCAATTTTAATTTTGCCTTAGCCAAACATATTGCCTCTGAAAGCTCAAATTCATTTTCTGTAAATCATGTTGGGTAATATTTTTCCAGATGTTATTTTGTAAATATATTAAACTAATCAAAGTCTCTTGGATCCCATTTCACAGATTCTTCAAAGTTAATTAAAATGTGCAAATTTTAATTGCATATATATGAAACTGTAATTATAGTTTTGTGCTTGAAAGATAGTATGCTTTAAAATAAACTAGATTAGAGAAACATTTTCTGCAGATTCCCTGCTGTGTGAATAATTTGATGATGTTTACTTTGGCCATTGTTAATTATCATATATTTTATTCACCAAACCTAATCAATTGCTTATTTTCCCTGAACAAATTTTTGTTCTAGTTGTGAATAAGGCAATGTACACATAATCAGCATTCTCCAAAGAACTACGCCAGATTAAATGTAATGATGTGAAAGCAACGTTAATTATTATGAAATTAACTAAGAACAACATAACACTGGGATATATATTTATCCGCGTAAAGTATATCATAATTCTCCCTTCAATTCATAACCCCCTGCTATTCCTCATTAACATGCCCCCTTTCAGTGAAGTCATCCCCAGGCAAGAAGCTGTGTATGTATGCTGATAACATCCAGCTCTACTTCTTCCCTTTTTCCTTTGATTCTTCAGCCATCAGTGTATTACCCAAATGCTAGTTAACAGGAAATATCTGATAAGCTGAAACTTCTGGTGAGGCCTGAGAAATTCTGCTATTTTCACGTCTGAAACCTTTCAATCCTAATTCAATTCTCTTTCCTAGCAATCTGTATGCTCTGCTGATAAAAAATGATTACTATATCCTAAAACATGATCTTACTCAGACTACCAGTTTCCAACATTTTAATATTATGTATTTTCTACTGCTTCAGCCCTCACTCGTTCATTATTTCTTTGCTGCCAAGCCTACAGTTGTTAAGGAGAAGCAAGTTTGGCAGTATGTATGAAGGGTGAGATACAGTTGCCAATAGTACAAACAAAAAACAGCCTTCTGTCTTCAAATACAGAGTCATAGAGCATGGAATCTGGCCCTTCAGTCCAACACTAGCATGCTAACCATGGTGCATACCAAGCTAGTCTCATTTGCTTGTGTTTGGCCCATCTCTCTCTAAATCACTCCTGTCCATTAACTTAGCTGAATGTTTTTAAAATATTATTGTACCTAAAAAAGGATGGAGTGCTTTCTTGGCATATGTGATGAATAAACTCTTCTCAGAATTCCAGCTGGGTACAGGTATCGATTATAACCAATGTTTCAATGACAAACTCTTGCCATCTTCTTCAGGGATGATGCCTGTGCATGTTTAGTCTGGTGGAATTTAAACCCTCTTGGTCCATCCCTCCTGATTAGTTAGGTTTCTGCACTCCCACTTTGCTTACAATTGAATTCCAGTTCTTACTCAGAGCAAGACCTTTGTCTTTGTTAAAATTATTTTCCTCTATTTTAGTTCAATGGCTTCCTTTACCAGGTTACAATGTGAAGGAAATCAACCAGACCCTTAAAAGGGCTGACAGAAAGATCAGGAAACCTAACAAAGCCTGTCTTCTCATGGTTTCTGGAAAGATTGCCAGGATCCTGAAGAAATTCCAGACTAATACCATCCACGTACCTGCAAGGAAGCTCAAGTCACATCTTAGGTGGGTCAAAGATGATATGGGACTCAGGTTGGCTGGTGTTTACAGGATTTCCTGTCAATGCAGAGCAGTGCATATCAGCCAGACGGGATACACAGTGGAAATCTGCATCAAGGAGCACAGGGCGTGTATCCATTTGGGTTACCCGGAGATATGGGCAGTAGCAGAACACTGCATTCGCAAAGACCATAGGATTGACTTTCATGGCACAAAACTACTGTGTTGCACTAGTGGCTTTTGGGACTGCCAGGTAAAAAAAGCCATTGAAATAAAGCTAGAGGAGAAAAATTTTAACAAAGAAGGTCTTGATCTATATACAAACTGGAATTCGATGGTAATTGAAGTGGGATAAGGACTAACCAATCAGGAGGGATGGACGACGGGGGTATAAATGCTACCAGACTAGACATGCCCAGGCGTGCCCATGCCCTGAAGAAGATGACAGAGCTTGTCAATGAAACATCGGTTATAATCGATATCTGTACCTGGTTGGAAGCCCAAGAAGAGTTTATTCATTATTGTATCTGTCTCAACCACTTTCTCTGACAGCTCATTCCAGATAGAGTCATTTTATCATGTGCCTCCAAGTGCCCCATAACCTCATTTTTAATAATGGACTCCAACATCTTCTCAACCACTGAGGTCAGGCTAAATGGCCTATAATTTCCTTTCTTCTGTCTCCCTCCCTTCTTAGAGTGGAATGAAAGTTGCAAATTTCCAGTCCCCCTGAACCGTTCAAGAATCCAGTGATTCTTGAAAGATCATTACTAATGCTTCCATCATCTCTTAAACTACCTCTTTCAGAACCCTGGGATGTAGTCCATCTAGTCCAGGTGAGTTATCCACGTTCAGACCTTTTAGTTTCCCAAGCACTTTCTCCCTTGTAATAGCAACTGCACTCATTTTTGCTCCCTGACACTGTCAAATTTCTGTCATACTACTAGTATCTCCCACAGTGAAGACTAATGTAAAATACTTATTAAATTCATCTGCCATTTCTTTGCACCCCCATTACTATCTCTCCATTGTTATTTTCCACTGGTGCAATATCCGCATTCACCTCTCTTTTACTCTATATATTGGAAAAATCTTTTGGTATCTTCTTTTATATATTTCATCTTTATAACTTTTAGTTTTTTGGTTGCCCTCTTTGGTTTTTAATATCTTCCCAATCCTCCAGCTAATTTTTGCTACATTATATCCCCTCCCTTTTGCTTTTATCTTGTGTTTGACTTCCCTCATCAGCCACGGTTACATCATCCTTCCTTTAGAATATTTGCTCAAGTTTGGGATGAGGCCATCTTGAGCCTTCTGAATTGCTCCCAGAATCACCAGCCATTGCTGTTCTGCTAGTGCTCCCTTCCAATCAACTTTGGCCAGCTCCTCTCTCATGCTTCTGTAATTGCTTTTACTCCACTGTGATACTAATAAACCCAACTTTGGCTTCTCCCTCCCAAACTACAAGGTGAATTCTATCATATTATGATCATTGTCTCCTAAGGGTTCCTTTGCCTTAGCTCCCTAATCAAACCTGATTCATTACACAACTCCCAATGCAGAATTGTCTTCCCTCCCGTGGGCTCAAGTCCGAGTTCAAATTTAATTATCATTCAACTCTACCCGCAAGGATTCTGCATCTTCTGCTCCTATGCCACCTTTTTGTTAGGATTTGATTTCCATTTTTACCAACAAAACAACACACCCCTCTGCCTTCCTGCTTGTCCTTTCAATACAATGTGTGTCCTTGAATGTTAAGCTTCCAAATATGATCTTGCAGCTATGATTCAGTGGTGCCCACAATGAATGTCATACCTGCAACTCACTAATTGCTCTGCAAGATCATTTACCTTATTCGGTACACTGTGTGCATTCAAGTATTACACCTTAAGACCTGAATTCATCACGCTTTTCAATTTTACCCCGATGTTACACTTCAACTGATCTGACTGACTGTAATTTTGCCATATCATCTGCCCCTCCTTCTTCATAGCCTCACTACACACTGCATCTTTTCATGGAAAGCATGCAACAGCAAATATTCATTCCTCTCAGAACAGCTACCCATCAGTGTTTGTGACATAACATTTCCAGCAATGCTAGTTATCTGCAGAGCTAAAGGAAGCACACTGAGTTCACACATGAACTGCTGGATGTATTTTGTGTCTATCCAAGTATCCTCAAGTAGATGCATGAGTTGTTGAGAGTCACTCTAAAAATTCTGAGTATTTTCGGCGGGAATGACATCCCTCTCTGCTTTGAGGATCTGATGGAACAGTTCAGTTAAACTATAGCTCTTGTAGCAGACTAACTCCTTAACAGAAATTTCAACGTCACAAATCAGCCTGCCACAAGTTGCATTCTTCTTTGCAAACCCTTCATGATCCCCAAAGTTTAGGCATTGGAGATCTCTGCAACTGACCAGCCTTTGGTCAGTAAGGAACACTGCAGCTATTAGTTCTTTGTAGCAGAACGTCAAGAGCAAATCCATAAAAAATCATGGCCCATAAGAACAGCTGGGTCAGTCTTATGCATCTTTGCCAAGAAGAAATCCAAGGCAGTCCTTTCAGTAGCAGCAATCTCAACTTTGGCATTTTTTGGCATTTGCAAGATGGCGGCACAACGCAGCACGCAGCGGCCGCTCCAGGAATGAATATCTGTTATCTGTAAGTAGGGGTCGTGTACAATCCTGATTTGATGGAGACGGACGTGTGAAGCACGGAGGAACATCTGGTGAAACTTTTGAAATACCTGTTTCGCTGCCGCTGCTACTGTGTGATCGGAAAAATCTCCGGGAGGAAGGCCCTGAATCCTCGGCTTTGCCTGTTGCTTGGTGGCTGGTGCCGGGGTCGAAGCGCTCGGCAGAGATGGTGCTCGGTGTCGGAGGGCTGGTCAGAGGCTCGAAGTTTTCGGACGGACTCGGAGTTGGCTGTGGTCGGAGCTCCCAAAGTGCTGTATCGGCAAGCTGCGGCACTGGAGGTTCATGGCAGGAAGAGTTTTTCTTCCTTCTACTGTCTGCGTGAGATGATGGGCTGTCGGGACTTTGAGACCTTTCTTTTAAACCGTGCCATGGACTGTTCTTTATCAGATTATGGTATTGCTTTGCACTGTTGAAACTATGTGTTATAATTATGTGGTCTTTGTCAGTTAGTCTTTTATCAATTATGGTATTGTCTGCACTGTTGAAACTATATGTAACTATGTGGTTTTGTGTAGGTCCTGTAGCTTTAGGTTTGTCTGTTGGGTTTGTAGTTCCTTTCTGGGGAATGTGCTAAGACAGTAGCGTGATATCTATACACAGCAGCCTCTCCGGACTCTGGATTGGGGATTACCAAACGTTATGTGGTTTTTCTTGTGTGGTCTGTTTTGTGCTTTTTCGTGATATCATTCCGGAGAACGTTGTCTCATTTTTTGACTGCATTGTATTTGTGGTTTATAAATGACAATAAACTGAATCTGAATTTTTCTTGCCAATGCCTCCTGGAAATCATTTGGAAAATGCAGTCACTGGGCGTGTTAACTGCACGGAAATGGGCCTGGAATTGAGGCTGGTGAGTACCTTTGTCTAGAGGAAATTTATGATGAGCTTCTACTTGCATACCAACAGCCCCTTCCTCAGCCCTAACACTTCTGTTCCCCCTGCCAAATTAGTTTAAACTCTCCCCAACAGCTCTAGCAAGCCTGCCCTTGAGGATATTGCTCCCCCTTGGGTTCAGGTGAAACCTATCCTTTTTGTGCAGATTATAGTTTCCCAAGAGGAGATCCCAATGAGCCAGAAATCCAAAACTCAGCGCCTTGCACCAGTTCCTCAGCCATACATTCATCTGTCAAATTATCCTATTCTTACACTCACTTGTGCGTGGCACAGGCAGCAGTCCAATGATTACTACCCTGGAGATCCTGCTTTTTAGCTTTCCGTCTATTTCTCTATATTCTCTCTTCAGGACCTCCTCCCTTTTTCTACCTATGTCATTAATACTGATATGTATCACAACTTCCAGCTGTTCTCTCTCCCACTTCAGAGAGCCATGGACCTGCCCTGAGATACTCCTGACCCTGGCACTTGGAAGGCAATACACCATCCGGGTCTCACTTTCTCATCCACAGATTGTACCACAAATTGTACCTATGAGTAAACTAACAGCAACAATCAGTTTTGGAATTACAAAGACATCTGTGTAAACAAACATAATAGAAATTCTGAAGACAATAGGCTACAGGTTCAGAGGAGGAAGGCACTTAAGAGACATGGTTTTGAAACTGACAATACCATGAGAGATTTTTGTATGCATTCCTCACATGGGTTATGTTTATTGGAACCAGCCATTAAACATCTTGAACTAAGATATTTTGCACTGTTGTGACAGGGATCAGGGAAAGATTCCTGACAGCCATCGTTGTTCTGGTTTTTGGACCCAAGTTCAGACCACCTATGTGATCTACCCTGTCTTTTAAAAAAAAGGGTTTGTCATTTGGTCTTGTCAGTTTAAAATTGCTTCCTTTGTGGATATCTAGCTCTTTGGAACCATCTGTCTACACCCTAAGTACTGAAATACTGAGGCACACTTAATAATTATAACTATTGAAATTGAATGTTATAATTTGCTGTTATTTTTGTGCCTAGAGAGTATAGAACTCAATGTACTTTGAGTTCAGATGATTATTACCATAGAATTCTCCCATGTGTCCTCTGGCTCTCTTCTTATGCTGAATAAAGACCTGTTACATCTAAAATTTTGTTGCTAAATGACTCTTTCAAAGTCACAGCACCTTTCCCTACATTAACCCAGCACTTTTTTTAAACAAGAGAAGATCTGCAGATGTTGGAAATCCAAGCAACAGATACAAAATGCTGGAGGGACTCAGCAGCCCAGGCAGCATCTATGGAAAAGAATACAGTTGACAGTTAGAGCTGAGACCCCTCAACGGGAAAGGGTCTGCTACTCTCTTTTTAAATAAACATTCATACAGTATTTCTACAAAAAATATTGATATACCTTGTACTGCAGGTCAGGGTTTCCTTCCTTTGAAAAGAGTGTCAATGAATGATTTTAAAAAGGGTAGATTCAACAAATGTCAACTACAAGGGAATGGAGATAGAATGTATCCTTCAAATGTTCAAATAAATAATTTAGGAGACTTTTAATACCTCAAGAATAGTGAAAATACAAACCATTATTGAATTGTGTATGATGATAGGGTAAGGAAGGTACAATAATTAGTACTGACAACTCCATATTACAGCATTATGTAAATAAGCAGTTACTTAAATCAGCTGTATCTTGTTGCTTGACACAACATGCCCTCATATAAGGTCAAACCTTGCTAATCAGTACCTAAGGTTGTATGTTGTGGTAATTACCAAACACACCCTGAAATTCCATTCCTCAAAATAGACTGAAATGGCTGATGTTGCAAACAGTGAATTATTGTTATTAGTAATGAACCTTTCACTTTTACTGAAATGCAGTACTTTTGTTGCAACAGAAGTGGCCTTTGTGAACCGATATCTCAGAAAATAATCATATCCTCACATTTCTTCACTTCATTTCCTTCAAGCATGAAGCACAGGATCAATAAACTGCAGAGCTTCAGGTTTTCTTTTCACAATCACTTTACTGCAAATGTATTTGGCTTATTAAGGAAGATAAGAAGAATCTCCACAATTGTCAAGCAAATTTGTAAACATTCTTCAACTTCAACGGCATTCAATTTTTATAAGCAGTTTTAGGTAATTAACATAGAAGAACATTTGTAAAACTGCTACATTAATCATCTTTTAGTTACGGTCGTGATGGAAGAACATAGAACATATAAGAGTACAGCACAGAAACAGGCCATTCGGCTCACAATGTTGTGCCCAACCAGCTAAAAAGCAAATCAAAAACACCCAAACACTAATCCCTCCTACCTACACCATGTCCATATCCCTCCATCTTCCTTACATCCATGTGCCTATGCAAATTTCTCCTAAATGCCTCTAATGTATTTGCCTGTATCACCATATGGATTACGGTATTAATGGATTTGTGGCTAAATTTGCCGATGATACAAAGATAGGTGGAGGGGCGGGTAGTGTTGAGGAAACAGAGAGCCTGCAGAGAAACTTAGACAGTTTAGGGGAATGGGCAAAGAAGTGGCAAATGAAATACAAACACGAGGAAATCTGCAGATGCTGGAAATTCAAGCAACACACACAAAATGCTGGTGAAATGCAGCAGGCCAGGCAGCATCTATAGGGAGAAGCACTGTCGACATTTCGGGCTGAGACCCTTCGTCAGGACTAACTGAAAGGGAAGATAGTAAGAGATTTGAAAGTAGGAGGGGGAGGGGAAAATGCGAAATGATAGGAGAAGACCAGAGGGGGTGGGGTGAAGCTGAGAGCTGGAAAGGTGATTGGCAAAAGAGATCTTGACCCGAAACATCAACAGTGCTTCTCCCTATAGATGCTGCCTGGCCTGCTGCGTTCCACCAGCATTTTGTGTGTGTTACATGAAATACAATGTTGAAAAATGTATGGTCATGCACTTTGGTGGAAGAAACAAACGGGCAGATTATTATTTAGATGGGGAGAGAATTCAAAATGCAGAGATGCAAAGGGACCTGGGAGTCCTTGTGAAATTTTCTTGCACTCTTTCAAAAAAGTTCATGACTAGTGATGTTCTGCGGCAATCTGCTCTGAAATGCCTGGTCTTTGTGACTTTTACAAATGATTTCCGGGAGGAAGTGGAGGGGTGGGTTGGTAAGTTTGCAGATCTATAAAGGTAGGTGGTGTTGTGGATAGTGTAGAAGGTAGTTATAGGTTGCAACAGGACATTGACAGTAAATAGAGCTGGACTGGGAAATGGCAGATGGAGTTCAATCCAGGAAACTGTGAAGTGTAACACTTTGGAAAACTAAATTTGATGGCAGTTGGGAAAGGTCAAATCGAGATGGTGGGTCCTGGGTCTGAGAACATATCAAAGTTGCAGGGCCCAGGTCTGAGAGCAAGGAATGACCCACAGTTTGGCTGATTTGGGTATATGACAAGTCTTCTTTTCTTGATAGGTTCTATTGGACTTCTTTGTTTTGTGGCTGCCTGTATGTAGACAAATGTCAAGGTTGTATACAGTGTACAACCTCCAGGCCGCGGACCGATACCGGGCCGCGAAGCATGCAGGGGTGCAGTGGTAGCTGGGTTGCACCCAGCACATCTTTAAGAAAAAAGCTGAAATAAACAAGCTAATTAATTAGGTGCTGCCTGGCACGTAAATGTTGGCCCAGATCAGAGGCGATTTGTGGAATGTAGAGCATTCCACAGATTCACTATTCTCTGGCTAAAAAAATTCCTCCTTACCTCTGTTCTAAATGGTGGCCCCTCAATTTTGAAGTTGCGGTCTTCAGTTCTGAACACCACCACCATAGGAAACATCCTCTCCACATTCACGGCATCTAGTCCTTTCCACATTCAGTCGGTTTCATAGAACATAGAATAGTACAGCACATTACAGGCCCTTCGGCCCACAATGTTGTGCCAACCCTCAAACCCTGCCTCCCATATAACCCTCCCAATTTAAATTCCTCCATATACCTGTCTAGTAGTCTCTTGAACTTCACTAGTGTATCTGCCGCCACCACTGACTCAGGCAGTGCATTCCACACACCAACCACTCTGAATGAAAAACCTTCCTCTAATATCCCCCTTGAACATCCCTCCCCTTACCTTAAACCCATGTCCTCTTGTACTGAGCAGTGGTGCCCTGGGGAAGAGGCGCAGGCTGTCCACTCTATCTATTCCTCTTAATATCTTGTACACCTCTATCATGTCTCCTTTCAATGAGATGCCCCAGCATTCTTCTAAATTCCAGTGAATACAGGCCCAAAGCTGTCAAACGCTTCTAATATGTTAACCTCTTCATTCCCAGAATCATTGTCATGAACCTCCTCTGGACTTTCTCTAATGACAACACATCCTTTCTGAAATATGGGACCCAAAACGGTTGACAATACTCCAAGTGCGGCCTGACTAGTCTCTTATAAAGCCTCAGCATTATCTTCTTGTTTTTATATTTTATTCCCCTTGAAATGAATGCCAACATTTACCACAGACTCAGCCTGTAAATTAACCTTCAGGGAGTCCTGCATGATGGCTCCTAGGTCCTTTTGCACCTCTGATGCTTGAATTTTCTCCTCATTTAGATTTCCTTTTACCAAAGTGCATTATCATACATTTTCCAACACTGTATTCAATCTGCCACTTCTTGGTCCATTCTTCTAGTTTGTCTAAGTTCTTTTACAATCGCATTGCTTCCTCAGCACTATCTACCTCTCCAACTTCTAACCCTGCTTTACTCTTAAAATTTGTAAAGGAATCATCCAAGGATATTTTTCACTGGAGTGCCAGATACGGAGGAGAGGCCTGATAGGTTTATAAAATTATGAGGGACAAAGATTGGATAGCTAGAGCCTCTTTCCCAGGATAGAGGCATAGCTTTATGGTGAGAGGCACTGTTCCCACTAAGCTACGCGGGTGCTTGGCCGTGCAGTAACTGAAATGTTCCTGAGCACATGGCCTTTGTTGCTGTGCAGCAGGAATTGGACGCCACAAGAAAATGTTCAGGAAATGTGAAAGATTTTCTTTGTTGTACTCTATTTCGTTATATCCTTCAATCAATAAATAACATCAAGACTGTAATTTTTCAATTTTTATTCTGTATATTCATAGTATGCATATTACATTAAAGAAGTTAGTGCTGTGTAGTTTTTAGACCATTTAAAAATTTATTGCTCAGAAGAATAGTTGGTCTGTGCAGCTGGAAACATAATTGGAGGGAATGTTGGAGAAAGGGAGAAAGACTAAGGCATGTCTTTTACACAGAGAGTGATAGGTGCCTTGAATACACTGCTGGAAATGGTGGTAGATGCAGACATGATAGTGGCACTTCAGAGGCACCAGGACAAACATATAATCATTAAGAGAATGGAGGGATATGTGCAGGCAGATAGGGTCAGTTTCATTTGACATCACGGGCAGCGCTGATATTGTGGGCTGAATGGCTTGTATCTGTGGTGTACCATTCTCTACTTAATGTTGTTCTATGTTCTAGGTGCTTGCTTTCCAAATAAAATCATCACTGAAAACATGCCTATTGTGTATGTGATATAAACTGCCATTTTGGAAGATTATTTGAATTGTAGCAAATTTCAATGCTACTTTGTATTTGTGTGATCTAATCTTTTCATTGCACTCATTTACTGACGAATCCAGTTAGTTCCATGAAAGTCATGCAAGTGCTACAGCTACCACTCATTCCATTAGCAGTGATGATGAAGAGATCAGTCTCCCTTTAGAGAGTCATCTTGTGTTAATAAAGTTACATTTTGTCTCCAAAGCAAAGCAGCTTAAAGACATCTAAATGGCAATTTCTGCACTGGCGGGAATTAAAAATCATTACGCAGACATTTTCTCAACTGAAATATGGTAAACCTGTTTTACTGGGGCTGGGATTTGTGTCAATATACTTTATGGGAAAAGTGCAATGGAAGCATTAGTATTTGACAGGCTTTCTTGAAATAAGTGAAATTAATGGACCTCTTTTCATGTAAGACAAGGCCATGGCACCCCTTTCATGCTGCTTACAGATGGAAAAAAGTCGATACTTTTTTATTACTTGATGTTGACCTACATTCTGCTCTACAAGTGCCGTGCCCACTAATTGGTTTCAGTTGTAAAAAAAAGTTTGCCCCAAAGAAATGTGAGAGCAGATAAATCAATCTTTTTAGGAGAATGCAGTGAGGCAGAGTGCTGGTCTAACAATTGTGTTCTATTGACAGAAGCTGATACTTACGTCTGTTCATTCTGCCAAGGGGGTGTGAGCTTTTCCTTTTTTATTTATCACTGTTAAGCTTCTATTGAAGAGTACAAAGGTTAGTTGAAAAATGATCCCTCATAAACTAGAAGTGGTTCAGTATTCTTAGTTAGATTTGTAAACAGCCTGTTTCCGAAAACTGAAAGGCTGGTTCAATGAAGTAGTACATTCCTCCACTTCCAAGGCTGGTGATTCAGTGCTGTGGAACCTACTGCTGCACAACAACCATGTACCTGAATTCAGAAGCCCACAGGCTACACTAAACTCATCCATACAGGTTCATGTTCAAGAATTTTACAATTGGTAATGAGCGATCCTGATGTACCTTGCCTAACAAATTTTGACTACTGTTAAAGTCCAAAACAATCTTCAGAAAATCTCTGTCTGTAGAAAGTCCCTTACTTAATGTAACAGAAATGAGGAAATCCTAAACAACATCCAGGGTTTACTGATGCTACTAGTCATTTGCTTCTGTGTTTCATGCACTTACATCTGAGTTTGTTGTCACTGACCTGTATTTAAATGCACAGCAATGAAAGCCAAAGATAATTTGATCTTGACCCATCTCCACATCTTATATACTTTATGTGAATCCACTCAAACTTTCAAAGGCAGGTTGAGATGATATTTTCTATTATTTGCTGTCTCTTTTATTCTTTAGAATATTATTTACAATAGGTGTAATGAAAATTGTGCATCTCATGTTTGTGGTATTCTGTTCCTGTAGCTCATCCAGTTCATGATTTGACATGTTGTGCATTTAGAGATGCTCTTCAGCACACCACTGTTGTAACATGTGGTTATTTGAGTTACTGTTGCCTTCCTGACAAATTGAACCAGTCTGGCTATTCTCCTTTGACCTCTCTTATTAACGAGTAATTTTCACCTATAGAACTGCGGCTCACTAGAAGTATTTTGTTTCTCACACTATTTTCTGTAATCTCTAGAGACTGTTGTATGTGAAAATCCTAAATGATCAGCAGTTTCTGAGATATTGAGACCACCGCATCGGGCACCAACAATCATTCCACTGTCACATACATATTTATTCCATATTCTCGTGTTTGTTCTGAACCTCTTGGCCAGGTCTGCATGCTTGCATGCATTGAGTTACTGCCTTATGATTGGCTGATCAGAGAGTTTCAGTAACGAGCAGGTGTACGGGTGTAGCCGGTGAATGTATTTTTCAGTACAATTCCTGCATACACAATGCTGCAAAACAAAGAAAAAGGCAAATCACCTTGATGATCTTTAGCATAGTTGCTATCCTGAGCAGGTTAAATGTTAACTCGTTTTGATGACCGATGCTGCCTAACTCAGATGTGATGTCATTCAATGATGAATATTGCAAAGTATTTCCAACGATAAATGTAGCTGATATTTTAGGCTTGGCTAAGGATTATACATCTCTCTAAAAAATTGTCCTACCTATCATTTATCTAATAATGGATCAATTCTATAAAGCTCTTTCACGAAACAAACACATTGAGGGCAGGCTTATTATTTCATAAAATCCTGAGAATTGAACTTTTTGGGTCGGCTTTACTGTTTCCAACGCAGCCATCATTCTCACTTTACATGTCCTTTCAGTAGAATTAAAAGACTGAAAAGGTGTGATTCACAGAACGATACCAGTCACGACTACTGTTGCATAGAAAGCCTTCTGGATATTACCAGAATTAAAATTTATGAAATTTGCTTCCATTCCCAACAGGATTGCTAGGTCACTTCTTTGGAATGAGAAACAGAGTCAGAACAAAGTGTTGCCTTGAACCTGAAATATTAATTTGATTGCTCTTTCCACAGCTCCATACTGAGTGTTTCCAGCATCTTCTGTTTTTGTTTCAGAGTTGCAGCATCTGCAGTTTGTTTTTTTTTTGATTTTCAGAATGTTATGTTTGCATTTTGGCAGTTAATTGGGAACTGACTGTACACTTATTACATTGTGTATTCTGTACTACATTATACAATAACCACTCACACTTGGTGGTCTTCTGATACGTCTTCGGGTTTCAATGTTAATTCTGAAGGAATCATTCATTTGTAGAATCTTTCCAAAAGAGATCAGTGTCCTTCTCAGACATGATCACAGGAGCAGTCAGTGCCTCAGTCATTCCCAATATCATCAACTATTCATGTCACTGGAAGCCCTTCTTTTAGGTCCTTTCAGCAGAATTGAAAAAAAAAAACTGAAAAGGTATGATTCACACAATGATACCAGTCATGACCATTGTTGCATAGCAAGCCTTCTGGATATTGGCAGATTTAAAATTTAGAACTCGAATAAATTGAAACTTTGAGAATTATATTAAGTGTGAAATTAAACTCACTATCCTGAAAATATTTCCTAGGGCCACCAAAGACTAAAAACTAATGCGGTAATGTTGCATACAAAACCTCTCTCACTTACAAGGACAGGGTGAGTATAATCAATTCTAACAAAAAAAATCTAAAAATGGTGATTTTGAAGATAATCCTGTAACTGAATCTCCAATTCTACATTTTGTGTTTAATTCAACAGTGCATCTGGATTTTACATGTTTTAAATTTGCTGCGATTCGTGTTCTCATATTCCACACCGTTTCATCATTCACTTGTTTTATCCATTATTTATAAATGTCGCTCTTAATTCCAAGGTCATTCTTTCTGTTATTTTGTATATATTTTGTGTAAATTGGGATTTTAAAAAAGAGGAGAAAGAGTTGAGGTGGGTAGGACTGTAGACATTGACAACATTTGATTTTGTTGCATAATTTAATTGGAAACCTAAATATACTTTCATTTTATAATGTGTATGACACTAGCAAGGCCTGAATTTGTTATCCACCCCAATGCCTTTTTTAGCTTCTTGTTATGGGCATTTTCTTTCAACCACCATCACATGTGACAAAACTGAATTATCAGATACAATGCTATATAGGGACACCTCTAGTGAAAGCTGTATATAATGTTGGTTACCTTATGTTTGGCTTATTGCCATCTTTTTTTTTCGCTCAGGCAGAATAAAACCAATCAAGTGGCTCCAAATTCCCTTAGGCAAATCCATGTATAAAACAGACACTATATAACCTCTTATTAATTATTTGAGTATTACATAATATTCAAAATGCAATTTCCTTTTATTTTGTTTTAGGGTTAGTCTTTTCATACATTTTATTTTCTTTTTCCAAATAATTTCTGATTGCTACTTAGTAATCTTCCTTTGTTAGTCCTCTTTGAAGCCCCATTCCATTCCTAGACTTCATTCAAACTTTACCTGTAAACTTATATTTGTTAAGCAAAAATAACATTCTACTTCAAAATTTCCCTCTTCTTTAAAACAAGCAGACCAGGAGGGTGGCTGGCAGGTTCATGTTATCAACCAGGCTTGGGATTCAAACACATGATCAAAGGGTTACAACTAGTAGGGTCCCACAGGAATCAGTCCTGGGGCTTCTACTATTCATAATCTTCATCAATGACCTTGAGAGGCTTGCAAGCAGCATAGCAAAGTTTGCTGACAATACAAAATTACGCAGAAAACCGAAGTGTGTCACAGATTCAGATATTATTTAGTGAAAGTGAGAGCACTGCAAAGTCTGAAGAACTGATTGCCAAATAAAGATCACAACAAGAAGTTAAATAAGAGTATAAATATCTATGTTAAAATATGCTTTTCCTTGTTTTTCATTGTTAAAATGTTAACCATATCTATACTATTTTACAAAAGGTGGATTCAGTAAGTAATCTGGCTGCAAAAATGACAAGTCTTTGGCACAGAGCATCAACTGTATATTGGTTTGGGGGGTAAGAAAGAAGGTGATTTTCGCTTGAGGCAGTCACAGGAACTTAGCTCCATTGTTGCGTACTACCTGCTGTAAGAGCAAATGATTCAAGCTGAATTGTAGAATTCTGAAGATAGGTCACAGACCTAAGACATCAACATTTCTTTCGCACAAGCGATGCCCAACTTTGATTTCCACCAATTATATTATTTTGCTTTTGTTTGAATAATAGAGAAATGGAGACAAAGAAACAAACTCCAGTTTGATTGGCCACCTTTCAGAAATCAAAGAGTATATGTACATACAGTATATTAGTTTTAGGTGATTTTAGAAGAGCACAGTAAAATACCATATTTATTTAGGTCAGTTTTAGAAGTAAGTTTTTCCTATTGGTTTCTTTCTGCAATTCACAATTATGCGATTTACTTTCCATCAAAAAAAGGTCTATGGCAGACACCAGCTCTCTGGTGCTTCTGAATAGTACAGTCACCTATGTTAGACCACTGTTTATTGACTATATCTCCACCTTCAGTACTATAAGTCCAAGCAAACTCATCTCGAAACTCCTGAACCTGGGACTCAACACTCCAATGTGCAACTGGATCCTTGACTTCCTGACCAATAGAGAGCAATCAGTAAGATAGGCAACATCTCTGCAACAATAATTTCCAGTACTGTCACGCTAGAAGGCTGCATCCACAGTCCCTTATTCTACTCCCTATACACTCACAACTGGTCGTAAGATTCTGCTCTAACTCCATCTTCAAATTTGCAGATGATGCAAACCTGCTAGGGCATCAAAGGGTATGGAGTGAAGGCAAGGAAGTGGGGATGACTGGAAGAATTGGATCAGCCCATGATTGAATGGTGGAGCTGACTCGATGGGTCGAATGGCCTACTTCTGCTCCTATATCTTATGATACCACCATAGTGAAGGACACACTCCAAGGCAGAGTATAAAGTAAATGGCAGGAGACTTGGTAGTGTGGAGGAGCAGAGGGATCTGGGGGTACATGTCCACAGATCCTGAAAGTTGCCTCACAGGTAGATAGGGTAGTTAAGAAAGCTTATGGGGTGTTAGCTTTCATAAGTCAAGGGATAGAGTTTAAGAGTCGCGGGGTAATGATGCAGCTCTATAAAACTCTGGTTAGGCCACACTTGGAGTACTGTGTCCAGTTCTGGTCGCCTCACTATAGGAAGGATGTTGAAGCATTGGAAAGGGTACAGAGGAGATTTACCAGGATGCTGCCTGGTTTAGAGAGTATGGATTATGATCAGAGATTAAGGGAGCTAGGGCTTTACTCTTTGGAGAGGAGGATGAGAGGAGACATGATAGAGGTGTACAAGATATTAAGAGGAATAGACAGAGTGGACAGCCAGCGCCTCTTCCCCAGGGCACCACTGCTCAGTACAAGAGGACATGGCTTTAAGGTAAGGGGAGGGAAGTTCAAGGGGGATATTAGAGGAAGGTTTTTCACTCAGAGTGTGGTTGGTGCGTGGAATGCACTGCCTGCGTCAGTGGCGGAGACAGATACACTAATGCAGTTTAAGAGACTACTAGACAGGTATATGGAGGAATTTAAGGTGGGGGGTTATATGGGAGGCAGGGTTTGAGGGTCGGCACAACATTGTGGGCCAAAGGGCCTGTAATGTGCTGTACTATTCTATGTTCTATGTAGTGAGTTGCATCTCAAACAATGATGAGTTGGAGTTTGGAAGGGAATAGAGAGCTTAGTAACATTGTATTATGACTTAATGTCAGCAAAATACAAGAGTTGGTCATTGATTTCAGGAAGGGGAGCAGTTCACATATTCCTGTTTACACAGCGGTGTTGCTGTTGAGAGGGTTGAGCTTTTCAAATCCTTAGCAGTGACTATGATCTAAAGCCTGTCCTGGTCCAATTCTGTTGACACTACCATCAAGAGCTCTTTGGGCACAGTGCTCGGAAAAAACAACACAACAGACTTTTAACACCATAAATCAGCGAGTTGTTTTGTTATGTCTCCCCTGTCGCTGTGAAACGGGGACATCTCTTTTTCCCTTATTAGGGAGAGGGACAGTCTGTGGTATGTTGAATTACCAGATGGGTTAATGAGTAGTCTTTGGGGTACTGCAGGTCTTTGTCTTTATTGATGCTTTGCTGCACGCTTGAGTGCTTGATGAGGGGCGCAGATGCTATTTTGCTGGTGGGAGGTTCATTGCTTTGCTGCTACTTATGAATGAGAGGGGGAAGTGGGATGGAGCTTTGGGGCTCTAACATTTAACTGCCATTCATTCTTTGAGGCACTCCTCTGTTTTCATGGATGTTTGTGAAGAAAAAGAATTTCAGGATGTATATCATATATATTTCTCTGACATTAAATGTACCTATTGAAACCAATTGAGAAAGCTCACAACATGCCTACTTACTCAGGAGGCTAAAGAATTTGGTATGTCCCCTTTGACTCCCACCATTTTTTTTGTGATGCACCATAAAAAGCATCTTGTCCAGATGCACCACAGCTTGGCATGGCAACTGCTCTGCTTATGAACACAAAGGACTGCAGGGAGTGGTAGATACAGCTAAGCACAACCCTGAAACCAATATATATCGATAGATACTGTCTATATTTCTCACGGCCTTGGTAATGTAGCCAGCATAATCAAAGATCCCACCCATCCAAAACATTCTTTCTTCTCTCCTCTCCACTGGGCAGAAGATACAAAAAACCTCAAAACATCTACCACCAAGCTCAACACAGCTTTTATCCTGCAGTTAAAAGTATATTAAATGGTTCCCTAGCATAATAAAATGAACTTCTGACTTTGCAATCTACCTTGTTATGACTTTGCACCTTGCTGTCACCCGCACTGCATTTTCTCCGCACGGTAACACTTCATTCTGCATTGCTTTCCCTTGTACTACCTCAATGAATTGATCTGTACGGATAGTAAAAAGGTAGGTTTTTCACTGTACCTTGGTATATGGCAATTATAAACTGATTTAGCAACTTATTTCTCATTCCAATTGTTAAAATAATTGTAAAAATAGAGTAACAGTACATGCTGAACAGTAAATTCCGAAGCTGTACATACAATGAAAGTGAATTATGGAGTATCATCTACAGGAAGGAATCCCTGTGGCAGCAGTTGACCCTTATCCCTGTTAAAATATAAAGAGCTCAGAATATTTGTCTCTTTTTAAATCATTTGCAATATTTGATCAGTCAAGGAACACCAATTTTATTCATGGGAAATTTATCTGATACCTCTAACACAGCATCATACTTGGAGATCAACTAATGATGGACTGGAATTAAGCAGTGCAGTCCCGATTCCTCTGAATGAAAAATAAATCTTCCTTAGGTTCCCTTTGAACACCCCACTGCTTACCTTAAACCGATGCCCACTGGTACTAGACCTATGGGGAAAGGTTTCTTACTGTCAATTCTATCTATATCTCACATAATTTTGTATTCTTGAATCAGTTACCCCCTCAGCCTCCTCTGCTCCAAGGCAAACAAAACCAGCTCATCCAATTTCTCTTCAAGATGGAAACTTTTCATCTTTGGCAATATTCTGATAAATAATATGTAATAAATCCAAATAAAAACCAGAAGAAAACTCACCAGATCAAGCTGCATCTGTGGACAACTAAAGTTTTAGTTCTGCGGACATACAACTGATGTTTTAGTTCTGAGACCCTTCATCGGAACCAGAAATAGAGAAACAATTTATTCTAGGGAGGTGCTGAAAAGTCATGGAGGGTGATAGGTGGAACAAAGGCACTATTTTTCTGAAAGAGTGAAATAATGGGACAATTACATTATCTTATCTATCTGTGTAATGTACTGCTGATGTATTTTTTGTGTAAAGTTGTATTGCCTGACAATGCAAAAAATAAATGGAAAAGAGAAAAAGAAGGGAGGCAAAAATGGCCAATTCTCACAGAAACAGTCAAAAGAGTGAATTAACTAGAATTGGATTGATGTTACTGCAGTCATTGCAAAGGATGATCCTCTAAGTGTGGAGGTTGGTGGGGTACAAAATAAGGATCAAAAGAACTCTTTTTTTATACTCTCTCTTTTCTATTTCTTTTTGAACAAACTGAAGCAAATGAAACATACTTATCCTAAATTTAATATGCAAGAGAAGAAAAAACACAAAAGAAAAATGGTTTCCCTTTAGTTTAATAATATATTGATAGAAAACCGTGAACACCAAATGTTAAACCCAACATCTTCTACAAAAAGAACTTATAGATGAACTCAAAAGGAAATGATCAGTCAGTACAGCATGCTAGCCAAAGTCTGCATCAGGATAACATCAAAACCCTTTTAGCCACGTGGACTTGAAATGTTCCTCTGTGAAATCAGTGAATCGGAGCCTTTAAACTCAAATGTATTCATTGTACATAGAGCTGTGTTAGGAACTCACTGCATGGTAGTGCAATCATAATCCATGATATCTTTACAAATAATGCATTTCTATATGGTTAAAATGTCAAAAAACATTTAAAGTGTAATAAAGGATGAACAACATTTTTCCAAACAATTCATTTGTGATTCCATTGGGAAACTGAAGCCATCTGTTAAATGTTTAGGATACGAGAGATGTACAAATACACGTGCCAAGTTGAGAGAATATTTATTCTATCAATCAAAGCTAATTTCAAATCTTAGTGTCAGAGATATTAATATTTGATGTAATCCATTACACCATCTAGTTTCATATATTTCTTTTAATGATCATTAGCATAGTTTTTCTCTGGAGGATAGCTAATGTTGTTCTGTCGTTCAAAGAAAGCTCTAAGAATAAACTGGGAAATTATAGGCTGGTGAGCCTTACATCAATCACAGGCAAATTATTAGAAGGTATTCTAAGGCATAGGATATATAAGTATTCAGATAGACTGGGCAGGGATCAGGACAGGGCCGGGAAATGGGCTGATAAATGGCAAATGGAATTGAATGCAGACAAGTGTGAGATGTTTTAAATGGCATCATAGATACTGGAGAGAAGGTTGTAAAGACAGCTTTTGGCTCATTGGTCGCCAAACACCAGGGCAATGAGTATAGGACTTGGAGTTTCTTGTTGAAGTTGTACAAGATGTTAGTATGGTTGAATTTAGTGTATTTTGGTCTCCTACCTACAGGGAAGATATAAATAGGCTTTAAAAAGTGCAGAGAAAATTTATGAGGATGTTGCCAGGACTTGAGCAACCAAGTTATCAGGATATAATGAATAGGTTAAGACTTTATTCCCCAAAGTGCATGAGAATGAGGGGAAATCTAATAGAGATATACAAATAATAATGGATAAAAAATAGGTGAATGCATATGGAGTTTCCTCTCAGATAGGATGAGACTAGAACTGGAGGTTATAGGTTTAAGGTGAAAGATGAAATATTTAAGGGGAATCAGAAGGGAATCTTCTTTACTCAAAGGGTGTTAAGAGTGTGGATTAAGCTGCCAATTGGAAGTGGTAGATGCAGGTTTAATTGTAATATTTAGGAAAGGTTTGCATACATAGATGTGAGAGGATTGAAGGGATATGGTCTGGTTGCAGGTAGATGGGTCTAGGCAAAACGTCAGATTGGCATGAACTAGACGGAACAAGGGGTCTGTTTCTGTGCTATAGTACTCTTTGGCTCTATGGCATATTTGCTGAAACTGCTGAGCATTGAGTACTTGCTCCTACCTGCTCTAGGCCTTCAGTGGCCCTGTTTACATAATGGTTGCAAATTAAATTTCCCACAGTATGATTTTTTGTTAAAAGATTTTGTTAATCCCCCAGTGTCACCAGAGTCACTTGTCCCACCCTATTAACTAAGAGTTAGCTTGAGATTTTCCCTCTTCATTGAAGGGTTTCTATATATTGACACCATACAAATCAGAAACGGAACTTGAGTAAATGGATGGCCTTAAAGAAACAATAGTATCTACCATTGCTCCTTTTTTAGACATTTTAGTGATTTATTAAATATTGTTTTCTCTTGAATAAATCTGCAGCTTACTATACCACTGAATGATTTTTTTCAAAGGCTATAAAGACAACTATGCTAATTGAGGAAAGTTTACACATCTGCAACATCTGTGCCTCAAGTGCATTATTATGGTTCAGATATTAACTGATAGAGGGGAATAAATAAGTAATTAGACTATATAGATACAGTGTCTATAAAAAAGTATTCACTCCCCTTGAATGTTTTCATGTTTCATTGTTTTGCAGCATTGAATCACAGTGGTTTTAATTTGGCTATTTTGATACTGATCAACAAAAAAGACTCTTTCGTGTCAAAGTGAAAGCAAATTTCTACAAAATAGTTGGAATTTATCACAATTATTAAACAAAATAATTGATTGCATAATTACTCACCTCATTCAAGTCAGTGTTTAGCAGATGTTCCTTTGGCAGCAATTACTGCCTTATGTCTGCAGATAGGTCTCTATCAGCTTTGCACATCAGGACATTGCAATTTTTCCTCATTCTTCTTTACCAAACTACTCAAACTCTGTCAGATTGCATGGCGATCGTAACTGCCTTTTTCAAATCCAGCCACAAATTCTCAATAGGATTGAGGACTGGACTCTGGCTTAGCCACTCCAGAAAATTAACTTTGTTGTTTTTAAGCCATTCCTGTGTAGCTTTGGCTTTATACTTGAGGTCATTGTCTTGCAGGAAAACAGATCTTCCTCCAAGCCTCCAAGTCGCAGTTCTCTTGCAGACTGCATCAAGTTTTCCACCAGGATTTCCTGTATTCAAATGAATGCTGCATTCATTTTACCCTTTACCTTCACAAGCCTTCCAAAACCTGAGGTATTCAAGCACCCCCACAGCATGATGCAGCCACCAACATGCTTCATGGTAGGGATGGTCTGTTTTTGATGATGTGCAGTGTTTGGTTTATGCCAAACATAGTGTTTAGTCTCATGGTCAAAAAGCTCAATTTTGATGTTTCAAAATTGCCCCAAAACCTTCTTCCAGCTGACTTCAGTGTCTCCCACATGCCTTCTGGCAAAGTCTAGCTGAGATTTCATGTGAGTTTTGTCAACAGTGGCTTTCTCTATGCCACCCTCCCATAAAGCTTTGACTGGTAAAGCACCCACCTAACAGTTGTTGTTTTCACAGTCTCTCCCATTTCAGCCACTAAAGCTTGTAACTTCTTCAGAGTTGTCATCGGTCTCTTGGTGGCCTCCCTCACTGGTCCCCTTCTTGCACAGTCACTCAGATTTCGAGGATGGCCTGCTCAGATTTACAGCTGTGCCATATTCTTTCCATTTTTGATGATTGACTTAACTGTACTCCAAGGGATACTCAGTGACTTGAAAATGTTCTTCTATCTATCTTCTGATGAGTGCTTTTCAATAACCTAATTGCAGAGTTGCTTGGAGTGTTCTTTTGTCTTCATGGTGTAGTTTTTGCCAGGGTACTGACTCACCAGCAGTTGGACCTTCCAGATACAGGTGTATTGTTACTACAATCAGTTGAAACAACTTGACTGCACACAGGTCTCCAAATACAGATCCCCTTTTAACTAATTATGTGACTTCTAAAACCAACTGGCTGCATCAGTGATGATTTGGTGTGTCATATTAAAAGTGGTGAATACTTACACAATCAATTATTTTGTGTTTTATATTTGTAATTAATTAGATCACTTTGTAGAGATCTGTTTTCACTTTGATCACTGGCCGGTATGGAGGGGCTATTGCACAGGACCGAAAGAAGCTGCAGAAGGTTGTAAATCTAGTCAGCTCCATCTTGGGCACTAGCCTACAAAGTACCCAGGACATCTTTAGGAAGCGGTGTCTCAGAAAGGCAGCATCCATTACTATTAAAGACCTCCAGCACACAGGGCATGCCCTTTTCTCACTGTTACCATCAGGTAGGAGATGCAGAAGCCTGAAGGGACACACTTAGTGATTCAGGAACAGTTTCTCCTCTGCCATCTGATTCCTAAATGGACTTTGAAGCTTAGGACACCACCTCACTTTTTTAATATACAGTATTTCTGTATTTGCATATTTTAATAACCTATTCAATATATGTAATTGATTTACTTGTTTATTTATTATGTTTTATTTTATTATTTTTTCTCTCTCTGCTAGATTATGTATTGCATTGAACTGCTGCTGCTAAGTTAACAAATTTCACATCACATGCAGTTGATAATAAATCTGATTCTGAAAGAGTCTTTTTCTGTTGATCAGTGTCAAAAAAAGCTAAGTTAAATGCATTGTGATTCAATGTTGTAAGACAACAAAATATGAACATTTCCAAGGGCAGGTGAATACCTTTTATAGGTATTGTATATATAATGTGGTTGACCCGGACATGATCATTTTTAAAAGCTTGCAAATGCAGAAGCCTGAAGCAGAATTCAAGAAGACAAAAAGCTCTGAAATGGCTCACATATATGCTGAAGTAAATGAATGTATATAGATCATGAAAATATACAAATAAGTGAATTATCAAAAAAACCTGCAGATGCTGGAAATCTAAAACAAGTTTTGATGCAAGGTCCTCAATCTGAAACGTTAATCCTGTTTCTCACCTCACAGCCATCACCTGATCTGCTGAGTATTTCCAGCATTTTCTGTGTTTATTTGAAATAACAATAAACATTTTGGAAGGAAGACAAGAAATACAGTATAAACTAACAGTTGATATATATTTCCATATAAGTCTAAAAAGTGAGGCTTCTAACTTGTTCATCTCAAAAAGAAATTGGGAATTCAGTGATATGCAGAAGCTCATCACTGGATTAATGTATGTTTCTAAGTGACATCCCCTCAGCATCGCAACAAGATTTTATTCCACACAACGTCCATGGATGATCTCAAGAAATCTGATTTTCTGTTGGAAAGATCTACTGAAAGAAGCTAAATAAATTTAACTAAATTTCCATGCAAGCATGACTGAGGAAGTTTCATTACAAAGATCTTGAGCTGTTCTTACAACATTGCTGACACTACACAGAACAGCAGCTTTCATTTCAAAGAATGCAAAGATGCTGTATTCAATACTGGCACATAGATATACAGAAAGAGATATATGTTAAACTAAAAAAAAAATCATTTATCACTTTAGCTGTGATCCTTGAAGACCCATTTCATTTAATGAGAAAGATCCCAGATTCAATTCACCCTGGATTAACCAAATTTAGCTGGAATGGAAGTAAGGATGCTGCAATAACATTAAGTAGTTTGTGGAAATACCAACTAGAATTCCAGTTATGATTATAGATTAGCAAGTACTGTTGTAGGAACATGTGATTACTGAATAAGAACAGATCATTTTTTGTGATGGTGGCACCGATATGTAATCTATACCATTGACCTTAATTAACCATGACTGCATGTGATGGAACACTCTTCATATGCTTGTAATAAGTAGAGCTCCAATTATACTTGGTACTATTCTGGTCAACACAGCCTAATTGATTGTCAATCCATCCAGCTCACTTGACATGCATTACTTCCAATACCTGCATACTGTGGCTGCATTGTGTACATTGACAAGATGGACTCTATCATTAGGGCAAGACCTCCTGATAGCATCTTCCACCTTGAAGGAAAGTCCTTTTTGTGCATCCTGATCATTCTAATTAAGATGTGTGTTCAGATAGTCCTCCACCATTTAGAATAAATATTTTAAGATTAAATATTTATACCACTGAAAGCAATGGTACTGGTGCACACAGCCTTCTTTTGATTGACAATTACTAATTTTCCTTGCTTTTAGAAACACCTATTTAAAGTTCCTGTGTGTAATATGAAACTCATATTTTAATAAGAATTTCAGAAGAAAGTTTACCAACTGCATTTATTATTTTTATTTCAGATAACATATACAATATTTACCTCAATGTCCTGTTTCTTTGTCTATGTTAGGTAGGGAATTTTTCTGTCTAATTATTCAATTGCTTAGCAGTGTTTTCAAGTTCAAGTTTCTTGTCATCTGACTGTACATATATATAACTCAATAAACAATGTTCCTCTGAACTGTGCTGTATCCACACAACATACATCACACAAAGACAATAAACCAGAATATTATACTACAAATACGCTAATAAAATATAATTCAAAATGCATGTAGTAACCCGCAGCACAGGTAAACAATAGACAGTAACGAGTATAGTAAACAGCTTATTGTCCTAATAATGAGACCTCGGTGGTGGCAGGGCACTTACAGTATTAGTCTCACAGCCTGAGGGAAGAAGTTGTTACTTAATACTTCTGTATCACCTTCCTGACGGTAGTAGGTCAAAGACATTGTCGGATGGTTGGTAGGGATCCTCAACAATGATTTGGGCCCTTCATCTGCTATATTCCCTGGTAAATGCCACAGATAGAGGGGAGCAAGACCCCAATGATATTCTTGGTGTTTTTTTTAATATCCTCTGTAGGGTCTTGTAGTCCAATGTCTTGCACCTTCCATATCACACAGTGATGCAGCCAGACAGGATACTCTCTGTAGTGCTCCTGTAGAAAGTTGTTAGAATGGGGTTGGAGAGCCTTACAGACCTCAGTCTCCTCAGAAAGTATAGAAACTCCTCTGCCTTCTTGACTAATGAGGAGATGTCTGTGTCCCGGTTAGATAGTCCATTATGTGCACATCAAGAAACTTTGTGCTCTTCACACTCTCCTCAGCAGATCCATAGATGTGTAATAGAGAGTGGTTGACCTGTGCTTTCCTGAAGTCTATAATCATCTCTTTTGTCTTGTTCACGTTCAGGTTCGGGTAGTTGTTCTAGCACCATTTTACAAGCCTCTCAAAGTCCTCTCTGTATGCTGACTCATTATTGTTGCTGATGAAGCCAGCCACTGTAGTATCATCAGGGAACTTGATGATGCAATTTTAGTTGAATCTGGCAGTGCAGGCATGCATCTGCAGTGTGAACAGCAGCGTACTGAGCATACAGCCCTGTGGGGCAATAGTGCTCAGCGTGATGGAGCTTAAAATGTTGCTGCCAACTCGGACTGACTGGCATACGTCCAACAAGAAGTCCAAGATCCAATTACAGAGAGGGGAGTTGGGTCCCAATTGAGACAGTTTACCCACCAGACTCTGAGGGATGAACATGTTAAATGCTGAGCTGAGGACTGGCATATGAGGCATTTGCGAGGTGAGACAGAACGGAGTGGAGGGCTGAGGCTTGGCATCATCAGTGAGCTGTTTGAGTGGTAGGCAGACTGGAAAGGCTCCAGTGTAACTGGAAGGTGAGATTTTATAAGATCCATTACCAGCTGCTCAAAGCAATTCATGATTGCAGAAGTAAGTGCCACTGGGTAGTAATCATTGAGGCCAGTTACCATTGCTCTCTTGGGCACCAGAATGATGGTGGCTGTCTTTAAGCCTGCAGGGACAGTGGACTGCTTCAGAGAGATCTTAAGATGTCTGTTAAGAACTTTGTTAGCTGAGCTGCACAGTCCCTCAGGACCTGACCAGGGATATTGTCTGACCCCACAGATTTGTATGGGTTTATGCTGGCTAGCATCCTCCTCACCATGGCTGCAGCCAGACAATGTTCTTGTTCCTCAGGGAATGAAGGGGGCTTTCCTTGATGTCACATCATTCAATGCATAGAAGCCATTCAGCCTATCTTACTGATGTCACTGAGATGTCACCGTCGTTGACACACAGGGTGGACTTGTAATTTGTTATGGTTTGTATACCTTACACACATCTCATGTGTCCCTAGTGGCTGTGATTTTTCTATGTATACTCATGCTTTGTCTTCCTGATGGCATGGGAGAGCATGGCTCTTGTTGACTTTTGAGTCATCCTGACCCCTGTTCTGAAGGCAGTGTCCTGATCTATAAGTCAGCTATGGTATATTGTTTTCCCTCTATATATAGTAATTGAAAATAGATTTTCCTTGGATAAATGTTTTAATAATAGCTTCTAAGACATTTTGCATCACTCTAGAGACTTTTAAGCAAAATTTCTACACCAAAGACAGACAGGATGGCCTTTTATCTTCTGGTAGAATGTAATGATTGATTCCAGGATTGAACAAAGTCAGTAATAAGTATAACCTAGAGAAGCTAGGATTGTCTCCCAGGAGGAGATTGAGAGGAGATTTGACACGGGGTAAAAATCGTGATGTGTTTTGATCGGATAAAGAGAGACAGTTGCAAATAGCAGAGACATCAAGGACCACAGAGAGAAAGGCATTAACAAAAAGTTCAGGAGAGTTGTGAGGAAAATCCTTTTTTAAGCATTGAATAGATGCCTGAATACATGGCTCAACTAGAAGCCCTGGATAAATCATGAGATCTGCAATCTGTTGAGGGCCAAATCAGAGGCTTTCAAGTCCAGTGATGAAGAAAATTACAAGAGGACCAGATATGATCTCCGGAAAGCCATCTCATGGGTGAAGAGGCATTTCCATCCAAAATTTGAATCAATGAAGGATGCTTGACAGTTGTGACAGGGCTCGTATACTATCACCTCTTATAAAGAACATAGAACATAGAAATCTACAGCACATTACAGGCCCTTCGGCATACAATGTTATGCCGACAATGTAACCTACTCCAGAAACTGCTTAGAATTTCCCTACCGCATAGCCCTCTATTTTTCTAAGCTCCATTACCTATCTAAGAGTCTCTTAAAAGACCCTATTGTATCTGGCTTTACCACCATCACTGGCAGTGTATTCCATGCATCCACCACTCCCTGTGTGAAAAACTTTCCTCTGACATCCCCCTTGTACCTAATTCCAAGCACTTTAAAATTATACCCTCTTGTATTAGCCATTTCAGCCATGGAAAAAAGCCTCTGGCTATCCACATGATCAATGCCTCTCATCATCTTATACACCTCTATCAGGTCACCTGTCATCCTCCATTACTCCAAATAGAAAAGGTTAAGTTCAGTCAACCTATTCTCATAAGGCATGCTCTCCAATCCAGGCAACATCCTTGTAGATCTTCTCTGCACTCTTTCTATAGTATCCACATCCTTCCTGTAATGAGGTGACCAGAACTGAACGCAGTACTCCCAAGTGAGGTCAAACTAAGGTCTTATATAACTGTAACATAACCTCACAGCTCTTGAACTCATCCTACAATTGATGAAGGCCAACATACCATACACCTTCTAAATAATACTGTCAACCTGTGCAGCAGCTTTGAGTGTCCTATGGATACGGACCCCGAGATTTTGCTGATCTTCCACACTGCCAAGAGTCTTACAATATTATATTCTATCTTCAAATTAGACCTACCAAAATGAACCACTTCACATTTATCTGGGTTGAACTCCATCTGCCACTTCACAACACAGTTCTGTATGCTATCAAGGTCCCACTGTAACATCTGACAACCCTCCAGACTATCCACAAAACCCCCAAGTTTTGTGTCATCAGCAAACTTACTAACCCACCCTTCTACTTCCTCATCCAGGTCATTTATAAAAATCATGAACAGCAGGGGTCCCAGAACAGATCCCTACGGAACACCATTGGTCACCAATCTCCAAGCAGAATAGGAACCATCTAAAACCATCCTTTGCCTTCTGTGTGCAAGCTAATTCTGGATCCACAAAGCAAGGTCTCCCTGGATCCCATGCCTCCTTACTTTCTGAATGAGCCTTGCATGAGGAACCTTATCAAATGCCTTAACTGAAATCTATATACACTCCATTCACTACTCTATCTTCATCAATGTGATTTGTTACACCCTCAAAGAATTCAGTCAGGCTCGTAAGGCATGATCTGCCCTTGACAAAGCCGTGCTGACTATCCCTAATCAATTATGTCTCTCCAAATGCTCGTAAATCCTACCTCTCATGATCTTCTCCAACAACTTGCCCACCACTGAAGTAAGACTCACTGGTCTTTAATTTCCTGGGTTACCTCTATTCACTTTCTTGAGCAAGGGAACAATATTTGTAACCCTCCAATCTTCTGGTACTTCTCCTGTCCCTACTGATGATGCAAAGATCATTGCCTGAGGCTGAGGAATCTCCTCCCTTGCTTCCCACAGTAGACTGAGGTATATCGTATCTAGACCTGGCGACTTATCTAACTTAATGCTTTGCAAAAGCTTCAGCACATCCTCTTCCTTTGTATCTATATGCTCAAACGTTTCAGTCCACTATAAGTCATGTCCACAATTGCCAAGGTCCTTTTCACTGGTGAATACAGAAGCAAAGTATTCATTAAGTACCTCAGCTACCTCCTCCAACTCCATGCACACATTTTCACTATTGCAACTGATTGGCTCTATTCTCACATGGCTCATCCTTCTGCCTTTCTCATATTTGTAGAATGCCCTAGGATTTTCCTTAATCTTGCATGCCAAGACCTTCTCTTGGCCTCTTCTAGCAGTCCTAATTTCATTCTTAAGCTCCTTCCTAGCAACCTTGTAACTTTCTAGAGCTATAACAGTACCTAGCTTTTCTTTTCTTCTTAACTAGATTTTCTACATCCTTTGTACACCATGGTATTTTTACCGTGCCATTCTTTCCCTGCCTCAGTGGAATATACCTTTGAGAACGCCATGCAAATGTTCTCTGAACAGTTGCCACACTTCTGCTGTGTGTTTCCCCGAGAACATCTGCTCCTACATTATGCTCCCAAATTTCTGCCCAATAGCATCATATTACCTCCGCCCCAATTAAATGTTTTCCCAAATTGTCTGCTCCTATCTCTCTCCAGTGCTATGGTAAAGGAGAAAGAGTTGTGATCACTACTTCCAAAGTGCTCTCCCAGTGAGAGATCTGACACTTGACCAGGTTCATTTTCCAATACCAGATCAAGTACAGCCTCTCCTCTCATTAGCTTATCTACTTATTGCATAAGGAGACCTTCCTGAAAATGCCTAACAAACTCCACCCCATCCAAACCCCTTGCTCTAAGGAGATGCCAGTCAATATTAGGAAGTTAAAATCTCCCTTCAGAACAACCCTATCATTATTGCACCATTCCAGAATCTGCCTCTCTATCTGCTCCTCAATGTCTCTGTTACTATTGAAGAGTCTATAAAAAATATCCAGTAGAGTTATAGCCCCTTCCTGTTTCTGAGTTCCTCCCACACTCACTCAGTGGACAATCCCTCCATGACTTCCTCCTTTTCTGCAGCATCTCTGATTAGCATTGCCATGCCCCCACCTCCTTTGCTTCCCCCCTGTTGTTTTTGAAACATCTAAAGTCCAGCACACTCAGCAGCCATTCCTGCCACTGAGACATCCAAGTCTCTGTAATGCCCATGACATCACAGTTCCACGTATTGATCCACATTCATTTGCCTTGTTTATGATACTCCTTCCATTAAAACAGACACATCTCAAACCATTTGGCTGAACGTATCTTTGTTCTATCATCTGCTTGTTCTTCCTCACAAACTCCCGACACACCATTTCTACTCAATGTGGTCTTTCAGGAGCTGGAGTTCTCTGGACTTACTACAGGTGTAGTCAAAAGGGAGACCATCAAGTTCCATAGATATCAGGTTCTCTCATCCTATAGGGATGAGAGAATTCCACAGCCATATCTGCCATCCTGCCTGCACTGTACTCTGGGCAACCAAGACCAAATCAACAAAAATGAAAGGAAAAACCTGCCCTTCTTAGCTGTTTCTTTGGCCTCAGCCTCTTCTCCTCAAAGCCTCTTGAGTCAAATCCTCTAAGTTCCCATTCTAACTCTAGCCCTCACTCTGATGATGGCCGCTCCGCTAGACCCTATATTCCCTAATGGTTTAAAAATAAGAAAAACCCCCATGCTAAGAGAAAGAAGTCAACATGTTTGGTGGTGCTCTGCCTGCCTTCCACTGCTGCCAATGCCTCTGACACACTGGATACTGTTTTTAAGGAAAACCCCCATACCAAGAGAAAGAATTCACCACATTTGGTGGTGCTCTCCTGCCTCCTGCTGCCGCCGATACCTCAAGTGACAGAGAGGACATCAGGACTTCACTTCCAAATGAGCCCACTGTCTTCTATGCTCACTTTGAATGTCAAAACTTGGAGGGACCATCACAAACTCCCACAACCCCCGATGATCCTGTGAACTCTGAGGCCAACATGTGAGCAGCCTTCAGGACAGTGTACAGACGAAAAGCATCTGGCCCAGACAGAGTACCTGCCTAAGTACTAAAGACTCATGTTGATCAACCTAGCTGGGGTATTCACTGAGATCTTTAACCTCCTGCTTCGGCAGTCTGAAGTACCCACCCATTTCAAGAAAGGTTTACTTACACTGCTGCCTAAGAAGAATGTGGCAAACTGCCTACTATCATCCAGTGGCACTTACATCCACAGTGATGAAGTGTTTTGAGAGATTAGCGATGAAACATATCCACTACTACCCAATTTGCCTACTGGAGCAGCAGGCCCACAGCAGATGCCATTTCATTAGCTCTTCACTTAACCTCGGAACATCTGGACACTTAAAATACATTCATCAGGATGTTGTTATTGACTACAGCTCAGCAGACAATACTATCACCCCCCCCCAAAAAAAACTAATCAGTAAGATTCAAGATCTTGGCCTCAATACCTCCTTGTGCAATTGGATCCTCCATTTTCTCACTTGCATACCCAGCCAGTTCAGATTGGCAACAACATCTCCTCTATGATTTCCATCAGCCCAGGGGCACCACAGGGCTGCGTGGTTAGCTCCTTGCTCTAATCGTTTCACATTTATGACTGTGTAGCGAAGCCCAACTCCAATGTCATAATTAAATTTGCTGATGACACCATATCATAGGCTGAATCAAAGTTGGTGATGACTCAGCATATAGGACAGAGATTGAAAATTTGGCTGAGTGTCACCACAACAACAACTTCTCACTGGCAACATCCATTATTAAAGACCTCGAACACCCAGGGCATGCCCTTTTCTCACTGTTACCATCAGGTAGGAGATACAAAAGCCTTAAGGTACACACTCAGTGATTCAGGAACAGCTTCTTCCCCTCTGCCATTCGATTCCTGAATGGACTTCGATGTTTTGGACACTACCTCACTTTTTTTAAAATATAGAGTATCTCTGTTTTTGTATACTTTATTAAAAATCTATTCAATATACGTAATTGATTTACTTGTTTATTTATTATGTTTTATTTTATTTATTATTTTTTCTCTCTCTGCTAGATTATGTATTGCATTGAACTGCTGCTGCTAAATTAACAAATTTCACGTCACATGCCGATAATAAACCTGATTCTGATTCTGCTTCAAAGTCAGCAAGACCAAGAAGCTGATTACTGACTTCAGGAGGAGATAACCAATGATCCATGAGCTAGGCCTCAGTGGTAGATCAGAAGTGGGGAGGGTCAGCATCTTTAAAATCCTAAGAGTTATTACTTCAGAGGACCTGTCCTGGGCTCAGTACGAGTGCAATTATAAAGAGAACGTGGTGGTGCTCCCCTTAAGAGTTTGCGAATATTTGAATGACATCGAAAACTTTGGCTAACTTCGAATGATGTGTAGTGGAGAGTATAAAGGCTGGCTGCATCATAGTCTGGCAGGGAAACTGTCACGGTCCTGACCGTTAATTCGCCATTTTCTCCTAATTTCCTTTGAAGGCGACACACCTGGTTTTCATCAAGACCTGCAGTTTAAGGCTATGTCCACACTAGACCGAATAATTTTGAAAACACCGGTTTTGTGTAAAAACGATAGGCATCCACAGCAAGCGTTTTTGAAAATATCTCCATCCACATTGAAACGGAGGTTTTGGCGAATCTCCTCCTACTGAGCACGCGCAGGACACATCTACCAAAAACAAGCGACATGTTTGCTGTTGAATCTTGCCGTGCAAGACGTTTGTTCAGTTACAGACTAGAAAAACTTAAACGATGGACAGCTGTTGGCTCTCGCGCAGGAGGACTTAACACCAAAAAAAAACAACTGACAGAGAGTTCAAGGACAATATGACCCACCTGACGATGAACATTGAAAAACTGACTAACTCTGTTGCATTAATAAAGCCCCTTGTTAAATGTATAGAACATGTCTGCTTCAGTATTATCTTGTATTTCCATACAACGTTACACATCTATTGTCAGAGAAGTACTTGTATAAATAGGTAAACCACCTTCATATGTGCAAGGACAGAAAACAGGGCACAGTGCGTATACTTATTTATTCAGTAAGTTATGGGTCAAAGTTTTTGGTGAGTACCTTTCTAACTCTTCTGGCTTCAGACTCATTGCTGTCTGTTCTGAAATTGTTAGGTTGCGTTCAAGAAAACAATGACACGGCGCGCTGCCGCCAGCATCTGTTTCGGCACATCATGACAGCGGTTTTGGATTTTTCTGGTTATCTCGTCCACACGGCTCCGGCCGAGCAGCGTTTTCAAGATTACACACCCCGGAGAGCGTTTCCAAAAATCTCCGGTTTCAGGGGACGAAAACGCTGTTTTACTGTGGACGAAGGGTAAAAACGAAGAGAAAAAGCTTTGGTTACGGATTTATCCGGTGTAGTGTGGACATAGCCCAAGAACCTCAGCTTTGCAACCACTAGTTGCCAGATCATTTGTTTTGCCTGTGTGGTAATTAACGTTTCCTGGCTGCTTAGGATTGTGTGTTCTAAGTTTTGCTTCAGAACCGAGATTTACCCGTGCAACTCAGTCTCTTCGAGTCAAGATAAGTTTTCCAAGTTCGACTCCAGTATCTGTGTAACTCCGTCTCTCTGCGCTAAGAAAAGTTTTGTCTGCCACTTCCCTTTCTATGTTCCGTGTCAAGATAAGTTCTGCCTGCCTCCTGCTTTCCTGTACTCCCTCCTGTTTGCCGTTCAACACTCACACTCATGTCTGAATGCTAACTCAACCTCCGTGCCTGTGTCCTGCGTTTGGGTTTGCTCCATTCTCTACAACAGAACGATCTGGCCACCACGGACCCAGCAGACATGAATATCCTTCAATAAGCCCTTGCCAGCCAGGGTGCCCTACTGGGACAGCACGACCAACTCCTCCAGGAGGTCATGGAGAACTTCCGTTCCCTGTCTTCTCACGTCACATAGATAGGTGACCAGGTGGACCGGATATCCACTTACTTTTCACAACCCACTCCTGGAACCCTGTCTAACCAGCCCAGACAGCCTGTAGCAGCAACCCCATATGTGTCAGCAACACCCCCACCATGAAAGCCTCACGTACCTGAACCGGAGCACTACGCTGGGGATTTGGGGAAGTGCTGGGCCTTCCTTCTTCAGTGCTCCTTGGTGTTCAAACAGCAGTCGTCCACACAATCCACGGATAAGTCAAAGATTGCTTATATCATGGGGTTGTTGTGGGTAAGTGCCTTAGCGTGGGCCGCAGTTGTTTGGGATAACCAACCAGATATCTGCTCTTCTTTTGCCACCTTTATCACGGAAATGAGAAAGATCTTTGACCACCCTGTCCGTGGTAAAGACGCTGCCCAAGTGTCTACTCACTCTCCACCAGGGCTCATGCAGTGTTGCCAAATATTCCGTGGAGTTCCGGATGTTAGCGGCCAACTCGGGATGGAACAATGAGGCACTCCAAGGGGTATTTTGGAATGGTCTCAGCAACATGATGAAAGACGAGTTGGCGGCAAGAGAGCAACACCGACAGCCTGGATTCCTTGATCTCCCTAGCCACCAGATTGGACAATCGTCTCTGAGAACACCATAGAGAAAGAACAGATCGTCCACCACCTTTGGCCACTCCACACCACTCATTACCACCTCTGGCCACTCCACACCACTCATTACCACCTCTGGCCAGAACAAGCTTCTCTTCTCCTTGTGTTCCTAGAGCAGGGGTCACCAACCTTTTTTGCACTGCGGACCAGTTTAATATTGACAATATTCTTGCGGACCGGCCGACGGGGAGGGGGGGGGGGGGGTGTTAATCACGTCCAGAATATAGGTGATAAGACAACTATAAGTCACTTATAAGTGGCTAATACACTCAATTTTGTTTGTAAAAGGGTTTATCTAACGAATTTAATATTAAACACACAGCACATACTTTCCTCACATGAATATAGTGATAAGTCAATTATAACTCACTTATAAGTCAATAGCATCATAATATTTTAAGTAACGTTTTGATATTAAACACACAGTGCATGTTTTCCTTGTATGAACATATAAAATCATTGCAACACACCAATGAGAAGACAAGGTAAGGGCTGGAGGTCTCCATATCGGGGCCGTGGCAGTCGCAGTCTGGAGAAAGCGACTGACCGAGTGAGGAGTGTGACAGGGTGCGCGCCTGCCCCTCCCCCCCGCAGGTAGGTAGGATCTGTCGGCCAACAAAAGTTTGGCTCGAGAGATGACTTTCAGTAGATCGCAGCGAGGTAGCTGCTCTGCTACTTATGAAACCCTAAGCCCGAATTAGATTGTCTGCGAATATTTTAGCACTGGGTTCCACACAAACATTTAGTGTGCTAAACAGGTTGAGAGGCGGTGCTCATCTGTCTGCGTTTCAGGCCAGTAGCAACTTCTCGCTGGCCGTGCGAGGCGGTGGTTACCCGAGGCCAACCAGTGATCCCTGGCGCTAGGGTATCACTGCGTTTAGGCGACTGATGACCTCGCGTGCACTCAAGTTCAACAGTGGGCATGACAGGAAATGAGGAAAGGTGCAGCTGACTCATATCGTTTCATATCGCCAAATCATATTGTTTCCTTACAGTCCGGTAGCACATGCTTTGCGGCCCGGTGGTTGGGGACCACTGTCCTAGAGTAGCTCCCAGCCCGGCTGTTACCACCGCCTGGGGAGAGGAATCCATGCAGCTGGGATGGAACTACCTTTCCCCCACAGAATGACTCTGAAGATTGAGAGCGGGTGTGTGTCTATACTGCAGCCAGTCTGGCCACTTCCGTGCTACCTGTCCCCTTTGGCCAAAAGGGAAGGCTCACCAGTAGAGACGGGGACCCTGGTGAATCAGACAACATTCCCTTCCACCCCCCCACCCCGAACCCAGATGCAGCTTCAAGCCACTTTGCGTTACAACCAACAGTCCCTGCCTCTGTTAGCACTAGTGGACTCCGGCGCTGAGGGAAACTTTTTGGATGAAAACCTAGCTTTCCAAGCCGGAATTCCTCGTGAGCCGTTGAGTACCCCCTGGGAAGCCCGGGCACTGGACGGTAGACTACTGGCCCGAGTCACACGCTGCACACAACCCCTGCTTCTCCTTCTCTCCAGAAACCATCGGGCATATATACAATTCAATTTAATTTCCTCTCCTCAAGCTTCTATAGTTCTTGGTTACCCCTGGTTAAGTCGTCATAACCCCACATTGACTGGTCCACCAGGAAGATAGTCAGCTAGAGTCCATTCTGTCACTCCACTTGCCTACAAGCATCACTTTCCCCAGTGGAGGTCACCGCGACCTCGTCCGCCTCTGAACCCCCCGACTTATCCAAGGTTCCAGTACAGTATCACAATCTGGGAGAAGTGTTTAGCAAGCAACAAGCTCTTTCCTTGCCTCCACATAGCCCTTACAATTGCGCAATTGACCTTCTCTCCAGAGCCCCTTTACCCACCAGTCGGCTGCACAACCTGTCCCAGCCAGAAAGGAGAGCAATGGAGGCTTACCTAAATAACTCTCTCATGGCTGGCATTATCCGACCCTCTTCCTCCCCTGTGGGCACAGGTTTCTTTTTGGTGGGGAAGAAAAATGGCACACTGTGCCCCTGCATTGATTGCCATGGCCTGAACAGCATCACCATAAAGAATAAATATCCCCTGCCTCTTATCAACTCGGCTTTTGAGCCCCTTCATGGAGCTACAATTTTCTCTAGGTTGGACCTGCAGAATGCCTATCACCTGGTCAGGATAAGGGAGGGAGATGAATGGAAAACTGCTTTTAACACCCCCCTCAGTCATTTTGAATATTTGGTCATGCCATTCGGTCTCACCAATGCCCCCACCGTCTTCCAAGCCCTGATGAACGACGTCCTTAGTGACCTTATTAACTGTTTTGTTTTCATTTATTTGGATGGCATCCTATTCTTCTCCCAGTCTTCAGGAACACACCCACCATGTCCGTCAGGTTCTTCAGAGGCTTTTGGAGAACAAGCTATTCGTTAAGGCAGAGAGTGTGAGTTCCATGCCTGTTATGCCAGTTTCCTGGGGTACATCATTGAGAGCGGGCAAGTGAGGGCGGATCCTGAAAAGATCGGGGCGGTGGCGGAGTGGCCAAAACCCACAACACTCAAACAACTCCAGTGATTCCTGGGGTTCGCAAACTTCTACTGTCACTGATTACAACCGGGTAGCAGCGCGTCTGACTCAACTCACCTCTCCTGCGACCCCTTTTCACTGGACCCCTGAAGCGGACTCCACCTTCTTAGAGCTGAAGAGGTGTTTCACCTCCGCTCCCATCCTGGTCCAACCTGACTGCGCTGACTAATTCATTGTGGAAATCAATGCCTCTGACTCTGGGGTGGGAGCGGTCCTCTCCCAACGCTCCATCCCAGACCAAAAGCTCCATCCCTCTGCCTTCTTCTCTCGCCGTCTATCCTCTGCTGAACAGAACTACAACATTGGAAACCAGGAATTGCTTGCCATCAAACACGATTTGGGAGGAGTGGAGGCACTGGCTGACGGGAGCTGAACATCCATTCATCGTCTGGACGGACGAATACATCCAAATCGCTAAACGCCTTAATTCCCGCCAAGCCCGTTGGGCATTATTTTTTTGGTCATTTCAAATTCATTCTCAATTATCGTCCCAGTTCCAAGAACAGGAAGCCAGATGCTCTCTCTCATCAATACGTCTCCAAGGAGGGCCTTCCCAATCCCAATACCATCCTTCCACCATCCTGTGTGGTGGCTGCCCTCACCTGGGAGATCGAATCTATAGTCAAAGAGGCCCAATGGACTCAACCGGACGCAGGCAATGGATCCCCAATTGCCTCTTCGTGCCTGATACTGTTCAGTCTCAGGTTCTCCAATGGGGGCATACTTCTCGTTTTACCGGCCATCTCGGAATGGATCGAACTCTGTCCCTTCTGAAGTGACATTTCTGGTGGCCCACCATGGATGCTGACACTCGTTCCTTCGTCTCTGCCTGTTCTGTGTGTGCCCGTGGAAAAGCCTCCCATTGACCACCTGCTGGGTTGCTTCGTCCCCTACCTGTGCCCAGCTGCCCTTGGTCCCACATTGCTCTGGATTTCATTACTGAACTACCCCCTTCACATGGGAACACTGCTGTACTCACCATAGTGGACCGTTTCTCCAAAGCCGTGCACTTCATAACCCTTCCCAAACTCCCTACAGCTGACCTCCTTGTCCATCACATCTTCCGCCTTCATGGAATTCCCTCTGACATCGTTTCTGACTGGGGTCTCCAATTAATCTCTCAAGTCTGGAGATCCTTCTGTCAAGCCTCAGTAAGTCTGTCTTCTGGTTTCCATCCACAGACTAATGATCAAACGGAACGAACTTTGGAACGAGCTGGACTTGGAAGCAGCAAGCTCGCTGCATATCCGCCAACAACCCATCATCCTGCAGCACCCATCTCACTTGGGTGGAGTATGCCCACAACTCCCCGGTCAGCACTGCCGTCGAAATGTCTCCCTTCGAGTGCTCCCTCAGTTATCAACCCCCTCTGTTTCCTCCCCATGAAGACGACATTGCTGTGCCTTCAGTTCAGGCCCATCTCCGCCGATGCTGTAAGATCTGGAAGGATGCACGCGTGGTCCTGCTCCGCTCAGCTGACTGCAACTGGAGGATTGCTGATCGCCATCAAATTCCTGCACCCAACTATTGGCCTGGTCAGAAGGTTTGCCTCTCTTCAAAAGACGTCTCCCTCAAGAATGAACCTAAGAAACTTGCCTCTCATTACCTGGGACCATTCGAAATTGAGAGCATCATCAACCCCTCGGTGGTCAGACTCAAACTGCCTGGATCCATGCACATTCATCCCACGTTCCACGTTTCCCAACTGAAACCTGTATCTGTCAGCCCTTTGTGCCCTCCTGCTGAACCTCCTCCACCCATCTGGATCATTGATGACTACACAGCTTACACCATCTGGCGAATGAATACTGGGTGTGCACTGCTGAGGCAGGGGTCTCCAGTACCTGATCGATTGGGAGGGATACGGTCCTGAGGAGCACACCTGGATTCTCTGCTCCTTCATCTTGGACCTTCCCTCATCCGAAATTTCCATCGAGACAATCTGGACATGCCTGGTGGTTCACCTGGAGGCTCCTGTTGGGGGAGGGGGGGGTATTGTCACAGTCCTGACTGTTAATTTCCCATTTTCTCCTAACTTCCTTTGAAGGTGGCACACCTGGTTTTCATTAAGACCTGCAGTATAAGAACCCCAGCTTTGCGCCCACTAGATGCCAGATCATTGGTTTTGCCAGAGTGGTAATTAACATTTCCCAGCCGTTTAGGATTGTGTGTTCCAAGTTTTGTTTCAGTACTGAGATTTACCTGTGCAACTCAGTCTCTCCCAGTCAAGATTAAGTTTTCCAAGTTCAGCTCCAGTTCCTAGGTTTACCTGTGAAACTCCATCTCTCTGTGCTAAGAAAAGTTCTGTCTGTCACTTCCCTATCTATGTTCCATGTCAAGATAAGTTCTGCCTGCCTCCTGCTTTCCTGCATTCCCTCCTGTTTGCCATTCAACGCTCATGCCCATGTCTGCAACATTGACAACATGTACAAATCTATGTTGTCACAGGAGAGCAGCATCCATCATCAGCGACCCTCAGCATCCAAAGCGTGCTCTCTTCTCACTATTGCCATCAAGATGAAGGTACAGGAGCCTCAGGACTCACACCATCAGGTTCACGAACAGTTATTACTCCTCAACCATCAGGCTCTTGAACCAAAGGGATAACTTCTCTCAACTTCACTTGCCCCATCATTGAAATGTTCCTACAATCACTGGACGCACTTCAAAGACTCTTCATCTCATGTTCTTTGATATTTATTGCTTATTTATTTATTACTATTTCTTTCTTTTTGTATTTGCACAATTTGTTGTCTTTTGCACACTGGATGAATGTCAAGTTGGGTCTTTCATTGGTTCTATTGTGGTTATTCTATTATGGATTTATTGAGTATGCTTGCAAAAAATTAATCTCAGGTTTGTATATGGTGACATATATGTACTTTGCTAATAAATTTACTTTGAGCTTTGAACTTTGAATTAAGATGAACTGTGGCTTTCATAAAATAATTGCATAACTATATTTGCAGAGCTCTGGAAGGAAGAGCAGCAGAATGGGACTAATTGGATTGATTTAGAAAGAGCAGGCATAGAGCTGAATGTAGAATGGCCTCCACATATAGACTCTATGGCTCTAAGTAACTTAAACTTGAAATGCAGTCCCTAATAAGGAGAAAACAGGCAGTGACCTTAAAATGCCTGAAGGAGGATTATTATAGGGATATAACTACAGAGAAGGGAGTGAAATTAAGGAAATTATATAAATAGCCTCCTTCTGTGCTTTACTATTCCATGATGTTATATTTCAGTTGCTTTATAAGGAACTATATTTCAAGTGCTTTATTTATACAAATAGCTTCAAAAGTTTTCATTACATGTCACTTCCAAGTTGCAAACTCATATAATACCTTAACCTACTGATTTTAATTTGCTACAAGATTGGGCCACCACAATAACTTTCCTGAGTCATCTAAATCACATTAAAGAATAATCATTGACTGATTTGTAATTCACTTATGCAGATGATGACAAAGCAGATGCTGTTAAATTCATGTCACATTTAAACACCTTTCTTTGATTCAAACAATATGAATAGTATGCTACACCACACTGAATTAAAATAATTTTCTTTGAAATCCTACAACTTTGAAATAATGATTTTTTTTCTGTAGCAGATAGGTATAATAAGTAAAACAGGTTTAAGTTATACCATTAAGATAATTATGAAGTGCTGCAGCTAAAATGCTTAAATAAGAAAAAGAAATATATTTAGTGTGTAAAAAGGCAATACATCAAACAGCTTTTATTTAATTTTGATACTTTTTTCATGAATCATTCACCACTTGATCAGCCGATGGTAGTCATACTGAAATGATATTTTAAATTAGAATCTCCAAATACAGTTCTGCACACATAATATTTCAAAATAGCCTTAGCTCTGAAAGCAATTATAGAAACAGCATTAAAATGCCAAGTGCGGCAGAAGCAATTCTGGATCAGTTAAAAAAAGTGATTGATGAAAGTCTAATCCAAGCCGAAGGAACAGTTTTGCAGTGAGCTGTAACCACTCCACACACTTCATTAGGTACCATAATTAGCCTGGTGTTTCAATTTGTTAGAGCTGGTGCTGACAATTCTCTTAGAACACAAACATCAAAATGCAGGCCCTCAGACTTCTGAAAAGCAATGATGAGCGGCTTTAATCTAGTGTACATTAACAAAAAGGCTAATTACAGTAGATGTGAGCCTGCGTAGTGATTGTCAGTCTGTCTGCCCACATTACATAAAGTACTAGAACAGTGATATGGCAGACAGTATGATGGCTGTGAAAAGAGTTTTCAGGCTGGGGTGTGTTGATTGTCTGATTATTCAATAACTAATTGGTTTTCCAGCACACCTGCTTTGTACTGTGAAAACTGCTGTCTGATTGTTACTTAAACTTTAGTTTTATGATATATTGTTGAAAAATTTGACAAAATTACAAATGAGAAATTATGATATTCATCAAATCTTATCTACTCAAACTTACCAACAGGCAGTTAAGGAGACTTCTTTGTATGGTTACTAACAAATATGGAAGAAAAGGTTATACGTTCATAACTTAACTTAAGAAGTTATGAAACTGAACTCAAAAATTTAACTGTGCACTCTTAGCAGTAAAATTAGAATGCAAGTTGATCTTTAACCTGTATAAATCCAAGCGGTTTATTAATGCTTTTCAGTAAAGGGAATTATGGCTGTACAAATGACACTAATCCCATACCAAGGGGTTGAACTTTAATGCCTTTCAAAAATCTGGTGATCTGATATAAAAGTCAAAGTTGAGTTTGTCATATGCACAAGAACATACAGTATTTGTACAGGTGCAATAAAAAACTTACTTGCAACAACATCACGTTGTCTGCTACTGTGCTTTACACCCTGATTTGAAGAAATGCTGTTTAGTTTCTGTATACATTATATGGTTATATATGTTATATAGATGTACATAGTTATATGACAATAACCTTGACTTGACAGGCACATAGCATCATATAAGCAACAGGAAAAATAAATTAAACATAAATTATACACAATTTTTACAAGAAAACACAACTAGAACAAAAAAGCATCAAAGTGCATTTTAGTGTAAAGTGGTCAAAGTGTTGTTAAACTGTGTTGATTAGGGTTTTGCATGTGGGTCAAGAATCGAATGGTTGAAGGGAAGTAGCCAGGGAAGTGAAGTGCTTCTCAGAATTGTCTATATAACACATGATTCACTGTCCTTACTATCTAATTCCTTCTTCTCCAACCTTGACCTTTCACATCCACCTGGCTTCACCTATCACCTTCCAGCTAGCCTCCTTCCCCTCTTCCCACCTTTTTATTCTGGCACCTTCCCCCTTCCTTCTCAGTCTTGAAGAAGAATCTCGACTCAAAACATTGACTGTTTATTCATTTCTATAGATGCTGGCTGACCTGCTGAGTTCCTCCAGCAATTTGTATGTGTTGCTATATGTCCTTTATAAATAATAGTAAAGAAGCTGTTCCATTGAAATGTCTGTATTTTAGGTCCTTTCCCTTCTTTTGAAACAGATACATTCAGAACTTTTTATGCTTGAAAGGTTGCCTCTGGGGGTATATCAAGAATGTATTTAAAAATATCCAGCCTTTAGTAGATCGAATAATTTATAAGTTATCCCCAGGCTGACAAATACAGATGTCCTTATATGTATGATGTACCCAACCGTTATAGAACCATTATTCTTTTCCCAGTATGAGCTCCTTCAGCTCCAGGACATCAGAGATGTCCTCCTTCTTCAAGGAATGAGGTTGCCCTTCCTCCACCATTGATATTGCCCTTCCCCATATCTCAGACATCTGCACTCACACTATCATCCAGCTGCCTTAACCGGGATAGAGTTCCTCTTGTCCTCACTTACCATCCCATGAACCTTCATATCCGACTCATCATCCTTCACAACTTCCACCATCTTCAATGGGATCCTACCACCAAACTTAGCTGTAACTCCCAACCCCCAATCTCCAATTTCTGCAGAAATTGTTCCCTTGTCCACTCATCCCTCACTACTAATCTTCCTCCTGGTACATAGCCCTGAAAGTGACAGAAATGCTACACCTGACCATTTACCTCCTCCCTTACCTCCATTCGGTGCCCCAAACAGTCCTTCCAAGTGAGGCAACACTTCAACTGCTAACCTATTGCAATCATCTATTGTATCCAGTGCTCCCAATGTGGCCTCCTCTAAATTGGTGACATCCAATGTAAACTGGGGAACCACTTTGTTGCACACATCCGTTCTATCCACTATTCCCCTTCTGACATGTTAGTCCATGGCCTACACTTTTGCTATGATGAGGTCACTCTTAGAGTGAAGGAGCAACACCTCATAATCCGACTAGGTAGTCTCCAAGCTGATGGCACGAACAACAACTTCTCCTTCCAGGATTTTTCCTTCCCTCTTTCCTCTTTCTACTACTCACTCTGGCTTATTACTACTTTTCCTCACCTGCTCATCACCTCTTCCTTGTTCCCCTTCTTCTTCCCTTTCTCCCATGATCCACTCTCCTCTGTTATTAGATTCTTTCTTCTCCAGCCCCTTACCTTTCCCACCCACCTGGTTTCACGTATTACCTTCTAGCTAGTCCTCCATCCCCTCCCCCACTTCTTTATTCTGGTGTCTTCACCCTTTCCTTCCAATACTGAAGAAGGGTTCGGCCTAAAACAGCAACGGTTTAATCATTTCCACAGATGCTGCCTGACCTGCTGTGTTACTCAAGCATTTTTGTGTGTTGCTTTGGATTTCCATCATCTGCAAAATATCTTGTGTTTATAGTTATAGAAACTTATAGCACTCAACCTCTCCTGCCTCTCATCTGCATGAGTACTAACTGCATGGCACCGTTATTCAATCAGAACTATTTATTACTTGTTTCTATCACTACAAAAATAGGTTGCATATAAAGAAAAACAGGAAAATCATATGAGGAACTAATTTTACATTTTTACAAATAATAATTTTACAAATAATAAATACTAAACCTGACCTCAAAACTGAATCTCAAAACTATGGAAGCTAAATGTACTTTAACTTTGATGTTTATAAATCCAAAACTAAACATCAACAAATCACTGCTTTCTGATTTTTCCACTTTGTCTTCTGCTGTTTGAAATGTAGATATATAAATTCTTCAGAGCATATATATTAATTTTGAAATACAAAAGATTTTCAACACTATAAAGACAACTGCATCTTTTTACAGAACTTTAAAACAAAGGAGGTTCCAAAGACCTTATAAAATGCAAAATTCACATTGTATTCTAAACTAATTTCCAATAAATCAAAGTAAAGCCATGATCAAATAAGTAATAAAACACAATGCAAAGGAAATTTATTGAATTATTATTGCAAGGTACTACATAAAATTTCAGAATATTTCTAACTATACAACTTTCAGTTCCAGTGGATGGAAGTCCAGAACCTACAAACATTTTAAATTCAAAGACCAATGAATGGGAAAATGCATGTAGTGTAATGTACCATTGTGGTATTTGACATAAAGTAATCACAATTGCTTTGAGTCCTCATTAAAACCAGCAGTAAAACGAGTGTCCGTTTTAGTCTTTTTGTCTGATGTAAATTGTTCTAATTGTCTATGAGATTTCATATTAAGAGAACTAAACCTTGCTTTCTTTAACAACTTTCCATTAGAGATTGCAAAATTAAACATTTTCTTCATTATAAACTCAAGTTACATGCATTAAACCTTTGATAATCCATTTCCTCATCTATCTCAACTTTGATATAGCATTTGATTTCGAGAATTGTGTTCTATTTTTCATTATATCCCTCTTGTTCAGTTCATTCCTTGCTGGTTTGACTCTGACATGTTGAAACATAACCTTACCAACTTCTGCATATTAAAAGTAAAATAGTGTAGATGCCGGATTTCTGAAATGAAAACAGTAAATACTAGAAACACTCAACGGGTCAAACAACGTCTGTGGAACAGAAAAAGGGACAATATTTCAGGTCAATCACTGTTCATCAGAACTAGGAAAGAGTGAGAGTTGTAAAAAGAGAGAAATGATATGGATAAAACAAGGTCAAGTTTAATTATCATTCGACCATAAATGAATAAAGACAATCAAAACAGCATTCCTCTGGGGTCAAGGTGCAAAACATACACAGTACATTCAAGATAGTAAGCAAACATAGAGACATGCAAAATTTATATATATATATAGCCCAAGTCCCTGAGTGACATGTCCTTCAAATTAACGGTGCAGTTTCCGGCAATCTACAGCTGAACACATGCACACAATCCACACGAAAGGCAAAAGCGTCAGGCCAGGGTTGCTATAGTGATAAGTTGTAGATGGAGTCACCTAGTTGATAGGTTTCTGAGGTAGGTTAGAAAGGAAAATATGAACAAAGGCATATAAAAGATGTGAAATGAAAGCAGGTAGAAAGAGAGAATATAAAATAGTGTCTAAAATTTACAAAATGTAGAGTTGTAGGAAATGTCCAGTAGGACAGGCAGTGCTAATGGAAAATGGGCAATATTATAGGTGGCATAACAACTGTCTGGTTCTGTTACAAATAGTGGCCTTAAGTTGTAGAATTTGCCCAGATGAAAAATATTGGGTGCTGTTCCATAAACTTATATTGGGTCTCATTATTAAAAGTGTGATAAGATGGATTGGAGTAGGGGATGGAAAATTAAAGTGGCAGGTAATAGCAAGTTCATGGTCATGTGGAGTGAAAGCAGTTACCTGCAAAGTATAACCCAGTCTGCATTTGGCTTCTACAGTTGAACATTGAATGCCAAGATTGGAAGAAATACATGGGAATTGATGCCTTACCTGTAAAGATTGCTTGGGTTCCTGGATGTGGGAAGGAAGAAGTAAATAGAGAGATGTGGCATCTTCTGAGAGTGCATGGGAAAGTAAAGTTGTTGTTATAGATGGAAAAGTAGAGTAGGAACCACAAGGAAAATGTTCCCTTCAGAGCGTTGAAAGAGAAGGAGAGAAGACAACTCTAGGGATAGAGGTTCATTGAAGGTAGTGGAAATTGCAAAATTTCACCAGCAGACACATTCCTGTTTCCTGCTCATTTCTGAGAAGACATTTCCCCTTCATAATTTGTTGGACTTTTCTTCCATCACCACCAAGTGGTCCCCTTTCAATGCCACTTGTGCATGCAACTTCTGGAGAGGCAAGAGCTGCCCTTTTACCACTTCCTTTCCAAGCATCTCAGAACCCAAATGGACTTTCCAAGTGAGGGAGTAATCATTTATAATTCTTCACATATCTAGTGTGCTGCATTCAGTGTTCACAGTGGTCTTCTGTTCATTGGAGAACCCAAAGGGAAATAGAGTCTCAGCTTTGCAGAGCACCAGAATTATATCCAATGGAGTGAAAGTGATCTACTTGTTCTCTGCCTCCTTAACTTTTCCACTCTGTCCTATACCTTCTGCACTATTATAATGAGGCTCAATTTAACCTTGAGGGACTGTACCTCATTTTCTGACTGACGTATTGCAGTCTTTTGGAGTCAATATCAAATTCCATAACTTCAGGTATCTTGTTTCTCTGTTCATATCAGAATTGATTAATTCTGCTGTTCAGTCATCTATTTGTAATCTTGGCTCAGTTTTCCTTCTTTCCATTCATACTACCCAAACTATTGTGCATTTTTATAGCTCTAGATTCTGCAAATATATTCTCTTTATTGTTGTTTTTTTCTCTGTCTCAATTGCTCATTTTTCAAGCTTTTATGTTTTTTTACTTCATGGTAGAGATGGTGGATTTTCTTCACAGTCATTTACGATACTTTTCTCGGGTTTTCCCATAAACTTAAGCTGATTATAGACTCATGAAAAATTTGAATCTTATAGCTTAGCATAAATTTATTTGAATTTTTATGCTGAAAGGTGTTAATGCCCAAATGCAAGCTGAGTTATAAACTTCAGGGGAAAAAAACAGATCCGGGTATTTCTAATCAATAACTATCTAAACCAATGACAGGATCAAGTCATGTGAGCTTTACTACTATTTTGCTTTATAATATATATTTATGCAAATATTCATTTTTTAAATTTTTTTTATTGAATTTTCAAATAGGTTACAGAAATATTTTTTTTAAATTATCAACCCTTCCCCCCTCCCCTTAACCCCTCCCCCCAACATATCCCTATAGAAAAAGAAAAAAAGAGAGAAGAAAAAAGAAAGAAAGAAAGAATGCCTGGATATCGGAAGATCCCCACATGCTCCATGGAGTTCATAATAGCTTTAGTATATATATTTATTCTTTTCCCCAGATAACCAATAATTTTACTACGTTAAGCCAAAATCAAACATTTGTTCCTGTTAAAGAAAGTAGAAAATAGATGCAGATGCTGGGAGTCTGAAATAAAAACGGAAAACTCTGCAGGCAGCAGATCAAGCTATATCTATGGAAGGAAAAACAGAGTTAACATTTTAGCTTGGAAAGCTTTTGTCAGAACAGGGATTGTTCAGATCTCTGAACTGAAACATTAACTCAATTTCTCTTTCCAGAGATAATGTCTGATCTGCTGAGTGTTCTTGGCATTTTCTGTTTTCATTATGGCTGTGTCTGGATATCAGCTCTCTCATGGGCATAAAACCCTTTGCGAATACTTGACTTGTTCTCTTTTTGAAACACTTATTAATTGATATGCCAGTCAATTTAAAACAGCATTTTAGTGAAAAGTTTCAAATCATTAGAGAAATGCCATGTCATCTAAACAACACTAACTTGTTTCATTCCGGTTAGGTTCTTTGTCATGACAAGACACTATTTGCTAATAGTCCTAATGTTTCTCCTGAAATCTGTGAGAAGCCATTTAGAACATCTATTAAAGGCTGACTATCTGTTGACCTTTCTTGTAATGGCTCTGCTGGTGTATTATTGAAAGAAATATATAATGTACAAGAAACCTCAGTGATGATGAAGGCTACATAATCAATATCAGCACATTCTTTATTGTTATGAGTAGAGAAGAAGAGCAAAGTGCCAGGTGCTCTTAATCTAAAGGGTGTTCAGAAATCACTGTTCAGTTTCCTTTTTAAACCAGCCATACAAAGCTCAATCCATTGTCATTTTGCTGTGAGTGGATGTTTGAGCGACGGTCAGTGCACATTCATTAAAACTAAACATCCCTTCTGTGCCACAAATCCACAGCACACATTGTTAAATGAGGAAGGTAGACAAAAGAAAGGCATTCATCACTCCACAGATAAATGACACTGGATTGCTAGTTAGACAGTATAATAAGTACTATCTAATTTTCTCTTTAGAAATCAATTTATTTTCTAAAGCTGTAGATAATCATCATCAGGGGATTTTGTTTGCCTACTGAGAAATTAGAGAACCAAGAATTTGAATTTTTCACATCTTCAACTATTTGCTGATAAATATGTAGCAAATAAATGTGAACAGAACTGGGCATCTTGCATTGCAGCTTCTAAAAATATATTTTTAAATTTATAATGCTGGGAATTTTGCTTGAGTGTCGATGATACTGTATATTTGTTGCCTGTACATTAATATATTTACTGTCACGTTTTCAGTCACCTTATTTTAAAACCAAGAGAATGTTCTGAAATTAGCCGAGTATCTCTTTCACCAATGAACTACCCAGCTCTTTACTTCACACCTCCCCTCCCAGTTTCACCTATCACCTTGTGTTTCTCCCTCCCCTCCTCCACCCTCTAGATCTGTCTCCTCATCTTTTTTTCTTCAGTGCTGCTGAAGGGTCTCAGCTCAAAACGTCAACAATACTCTTTTCTACAGATGCTGCCTGGCCTGCTGAGTTCCTCCAACATTTTGTGTGCGCTGATTTTAAAATACAATATAGTTTAATGATTAACACAGGAAATTATTTTAAAAATTGTGTTTGGAGCTAAATGTCATAAAAGTGGTTGGAAGTAACTGAATAATTGGTCATGACAACCTGGGGCCTGGAGTGTTATTCTAATATCTGCTTGTTCCTTCCATATTGCAAAGCTAAAGATTAGAGCAGCTGAGATGGAGCAAGTGTTGCATCATTGTTTAAGGTACACCATTCATAAAATAAGTTTTCCTGCTTAATTGCGAAAGTGATGTGAAAACTCTGGGACCTCTTCTCTGTAAAAGTCTGATTAGACCTATGTAAAAGTTATGATCAGAATATTTAAGAGGCCAGAAAAAAAATCACTGATGCACTGGTACTAGGTGATCAATAAAAAGCAGCACACACCGTAGAACATGCCAAAACTTGGAAAAAAATTCCACTTATCATTACACATTGTCAATGTTATACATTGTAGACATAATATAATAGACCAGTTAGCCTGACTTCAGTTGTTGGGAAGATGTTAGAGTCAATTGTTAAGGAAGAGGTGATGGAGTACTTGGTGACACAGGATAAGATAGTACAATGTCAGCATGGATTCCTTCAGGGAAAATCCTGCCTGATGAACCTGTTGGAATTCTTCAAGGAGATTACATGTAGGATAGATAAATAGGATGCAGTGGATGTTGTATATTTGGACTTTCAGAAGGCCTTTGACAAAGTACCATACATGAGGCTGCTTACCAAGTTAAGAGCCCATGGTATTACAGGAAAGTTTCTAACATGGTTGGAGCATTGGTTGATTGGTAGGAGGCAGCGAATGGGAATAAAACAATCCTTTTCTGCTTGGCTGTCAGTGACTAGTGGTGTTCTGCAGGGGTCAGCATTGGGACCACTTCTTTTTATGCTGTATAAAAATGATTTAGATGATGGAATAAATAGCTTTGTTGCCAAGTTTGCAGATGATATGAAGATTGGTGGAGGGGCAGGTAGTGTTGAGGAAACAGGTAGGATGCTGAAGAACTTAGACAGATTAGGAGAATGGGCAAGAAAGTAGCAAATGAAATATAATGCTGGAAAATGCATGGTCATGCACTTTGGTAGTAGAAATAATCATGTGGACTATTTTCTAAATAGGGAGAAAATTGAGGAATCTGAGATGCAGAGAGACTTGGAGTCCTTGTGCAGAACACCCTGAAGGTTAACTTGCAGGTTGAGTCGGTGGTGAGGAAGGCAAATGCCCTGTAAGCATTCATTTTAAGAGGTCTAGAATGCAAGAGCAAGGATGTGACGCTGAGGCTTTATAAGGCACTGGTGAGGCCTCACCTTGAGTATTGTGAACAGCTTTGGGCACCTCAATTTAGAAAAGATGTGCTGGCATTGGAGAGGGACCAGAGGAGATTCACAAGGATGATTGCAGGAATGAAAGGTTATCATACGAGGACCCAGAACATTTGATGGCTCTGGGTCTGTCCTCGCTGAAATTCAGAAGGATGAGGAGGGATCTTATTGAAACCTTTTGAATGTTGAAAAGCCTAAGTAGAGTAGATGTGGAAAGGATGTTTCCCATGGTGGGAGAGTCTAGGACGAGAGGGCACAGCCCCAGGATAAAGGGGCGCCCTTTCTAAACAGAGATGCGGAGTAATTTCTTCAGCCAAAGGGTGCTGAATTTGTGGAATTTGTTGGGTGTATTTAAGGCAGAGATTGATTAGAGGCAGAGGTTCTTGATTAGACTTGGCATCAAAAGTTAGGGGGAGAAGGCCGGGAACTGGGGTTGAGGAGGAGAGAGAAAAAGAATCAGCCATGATTTAATGACAGAACAGACTCGATGGGACAGATGGCCTAATTCTGCTCCTATGTCTTATGACCTTACTACCAAATTTGGATGAGCTGTTTAATTTAGATATTAATCCACCAGAAACTTTGGCCATTTCCCCTTTACATTTCTGAACAGAAACAAATTGACTTTTTGTGCCTTTTTCCTTGCCTACAGCATTGAGTGCAAAATATTTCCATGCAGAAAGGTGTTCACTGACCTTGCCACTACATACATTCAGTGTCTGTCTTTGCAAAAAGCAAATCCACCTGACTAAGCCAAAAGTTTTCCCACCTGTTAAAACATAATTATCTACTCTGCTCACCCTGATTAATGAAGAAAACACTTTTTCAGCGTTGAAATAACTTACTCGTCTTTCAACCCCAAATTTAGAACTAATTTAACAACAACCATCATGGTCATATATTCTTCTGTTATAACTAAACACTAATTATATACAACAACACACACAAAATGCTGGTAGAACACAGCAGGCCAGGCAGCATCTATAGGGAGAAGCGCTGTCGACGTCTCGGCCCGAAACGTCGACAGCGCTTCTCCCTATAGATGCTGCCTGGCCTGCTGTGTTCTACCAGCATTTTGTGTGTGTTGCTGTTTGAATTTCCAGCATCTGCAGATTTCCTCGTGTTTACTAATTACATACAGTGGATTCTGGTTTTTACTTGGGATGTTGGTTAATCGGGGCAGTCACTGTGCAGAAGTTCGCTGATGACACGGCCATAGTGGGGTGTGTCAGGAATGGACAGGAGGAGGAGTATAGGAAACTGATACAGGACTTTGTGATATGGTGCAACTCAAACTACCTGCGTCTCAATATCACCAAGACCAAGGAGATGGTGGTGGACTTTAGGAGATCTAGGCCCCATATGGAGCCAGTGATCATTAATGGAGAACGTGTGGAGCAGGTTAAGACCTACAAGTATCTGGGAGTACAGTTAGACGAGAAGCTTGACTGGACTGCCAACACAGATGCCTTGTGCAGGAAGGCACAGAGTCGAATGTACTTCCTAAGAAGGCTGGCGTCATTCAATGTCTGTAGTGAGATGCTGAAGATGTTCTATAGGTCAGTTGTGGAGAGCGCCCTCTTCTTTGTGGTGGCGTGTTGGGGAGGAAGCATTAAGAAGAGGGACGCCTCACGTCTTGATAAGCTGGTAAGGAAGGCGGGCTCTGTCGTGGGCAAAGTACTGGAGAGTTTAACATCGGTAGCTGAACGAAGGGCGCTAAGTAGGCTACGGTCAATTATGGATAACTCTGAACATCCTCTACATAGCACCATCCAGAGACAGAGAAGCAGTTTCAGTGACAGGTTACTATCGATGCAATGCTCCTCAGACAGGATGAAGAGGTCAATACTCCCCAATGCCATTAGGCTTTACAATTCTACCTCCAGGACTTAAGAACTTTTTAAAGCTATTAATGCTTTTTGAGACGGTAATTTAGATGCATATCATATTTTTTTTTACTGAGTTAAGTATTGTATGTAATTAGTTTTGCTACAGCAAGTGTATGGGACATTGGAAAAAAAAGTTGAATTTCCCCATGGGGATGAATAAAGTATCTATCTATCTATCTATCTACTTATTTGGGACAGAAGACTGTTGCTGAACAGCTTCTAAATAGCATCAGTCCATGCACTTGTATGGCTGTTAGATTCTCCAATGTGCTTATAACTAATAGTTTTTAAATAACATCACTTGCTTGTGTTGATAAAGCAATGATTTTTGTCACTGATGGTTGGTGAGAAATAAGCAGCAAGCCAATTCAAGACTTTTTTGTTCACTGTGGTTTCAAGTATTCAGGCTCAGTGATGCCAAAAACTACCGGTAGTGATTTCACTACTTCAACAGGTTAGAAACTATGATGAATTTGAAGGTATTGACAATGTTGAATGTTACAATGAAAATGAAAATTTGGAGGATGTAATAGTTGATAGCATTGTATGAAGGCAGTCCATTATCTGCTCCAGGTGTCTGTGCTTATTTTGTTCATTGCGTACACTGGATAAATTTCTCTGACGATAACTATTAGGAACTAATACAATTTTGTAGTACTATTGGCAGTGCTCTAATTGGTTCTATATTTCATTTAAATGCATAATTTTGTTACAGTTTGTCTTTTTTATACCTTTATAACGATCTCCATGTATTTACAATTTTTAGCTATAGCTTATCCAGCTATTCAGTGGAGTCATAAATAAAATAATGGCCAATATTTTTTTTTAAATAAATGCAACAGTTTTGAAATAATATTGGTTTTGCTAGTTTCTCTTTCCTTGGGACACAGAACTTTTCCAATTGCATATTGCCATCTAATTAAGATTTTGTCAATTCAGCAACTGAAAATAAAGTCTCAGTTTTGTTGATACATGACTTTGCTTCATGCATCTTATTTGCCTACACAAGAATACTTACACCTTACATTAGAACCTAAAGCTATGTAACTTCTTTCAGATGGGGTTCACCAGATCCTCTAAATAACTATCATACGGTTTATACGAGGGGTGATTGATAAGTTCATGGCCTAAGGTAGAAGGAGTCAATTTTAGAAAACCTAGTACATTTATTTTTCAATGAGTTACTAACTTCAAGCTTTCTGCATAATCACTCAAAGCTGACCTGCATGTGCATGTAACAAGAGCTGTATAACTCATCTCCTTCTAGCTTAGGCCACAAACTTATCAATCACCCATCTGTGGACACTTTCTGGAGGTCCGGGATCTGTATGTTCCATGACCGCTGGACTAAGTGTGTAAACATAGGAGAGAACTATGTTGAAAAATAAGTGTGCTAAGTGTTCTAAAATGGACTCCTTCTACCCCAGGCCATGAACTTATTAATCACCCCTCTTATTAGCAGCTAGATTCTGCTCAACTAGTTTCCTTATAGCATATTTACTAATAGTATTGGTTGGCACTGGTTTATTGGTATACCAAAATGCAACAAAAAGCTTTTGTTTGTATGCTATAAAGTTAGATTATTTCATACATAAGAGCATCAAAGTAGTTATAAGTAAAACAGAATGCAGAATAAGGTATTGCAATTACAGAGTAAAAGCAATACAGACAAGTAAATGAAGTGCAAGAGTCTGATGAGGTAGATTGTGAGTTCAGTCTTTAGAATATGAGAGATTAGTTGAAGAGTTTGATAATAGTGGGATAGCAGCTGTCACTGAGCTTGCTAGTACACATCACAGTAGCGTAATACTTAGTGCAATGCTATTACAGCCTGGGACGTTCCAGAGTTCGGGGTTCTATTCTGGCGCTGTCTGTAAAGGGTCTGCACGTCCCCCCTGTGGAATGCATAGGTTTTCCCCAATATTCCGCTTTCCTCCCATTGTCGAAAAACTGTCGGTTAATTTGGCATTGTAAATTATCCCATGATTAGGGTAGTTTTAATTGGGTTTGTAGGGCATCATGGCTTGAATGGCTGGTTAGGGCCTACTCCACGCTGTATTACTAAATAAATAAATAATAAAATAATACATGCTCTTAAGCTTTTGTATCTTTTGCCCAACAGGAGAGGAAAGAAGAGAGAATGATTGTGGGAGGGATACTTGATTATGGGGGTTGCTTTCATGAGGCAGCAGAAAGTGTTGACAAAGTCACTGGAGGGCAGGCTAGCTTATTATGAAGCAATTTATTCCACAGACTTATGTAAATGAGCAGAATTTGACTGCTAAATCAGGGTTTACTTATTGTTGTTTAACTCAGAATCAGAAATATTGTATATTATACAGATGCACTAATGGACTTTGGCAATTTTAATGTGTATTAACAAAATCACATGTTTAGGAAGTACATAATTCTATAATTTAGTTAGACAGTTATAAGTTATGCAGAAAATTAGCATTTCACTAATACTCTGGTAACAAAAGCATAACCCAGATTTTCCAGTTCGTGGGGAATTGATGATGCATGACAATGATCTTAAGTCAACTTGTCCTCAAAGATTTTGTTTGTGTGGCACAGGTTTCCTCATTTCATATGTGATAGGGAATATGACACTATCAACAGAGGACCGGGGCTTTCCAATACTGGTCTGACAACAGGGTGAATAAAAAGCTAATTTTTTTTTATAGAGAGTAAGACAAAAGGTAAAACACTCTAGTATATGAGACACTTTATAATGAGTGAAATGGTGATGGAAAATGTACACGGGATTAGGTTGGAAGCTGATAGAACATAAAATAATTCTTTAAAATGTTATTACAAAAACAATAGAGTTTTCACATTAATCTGATAGAATGAGAATCCATGCATTTTAAAAATTGTATTTTAGGCATTGAGAGGTTATTCAACAGTAATGATTTCTTAATATGCTATTGAAACTGACATCTCTTCAATCCACTTGCAACGAAGTTGATTGGAAGGGGACACTAGTAAGAATGACGACATGACAGCAATGGTTGGAGTTTCTGAGGGCAATTTGTAAGGCATAGGAAAGAGACATCCCAAAGAAGTATATTCTAAAAGGGAGGATGAGGCAACTGTGGCTGATAAGTCAAAGACATCATGAAAGCAAAAGAGAGGGCATATCATATATCAAAAATCATTGGGTAGAAGAATGGGAAAGCTTTTAAAAACCAAAAGAAGGCAACTAAAAAGCCATAAAGCAAGAAAAGATAAATATCAAGATAAGCAAGCCAATAATGAAATACGAACCACTACACTTTACAGTAACAGTGACCCAGGTTCAATTCCCACTGCTGCCTGTAAAGAGTTTGTGCATGTTCCCCATGACTACATGGGTTTCATCTGGGTGCTCCGGTTTCCTCCCACAGTCCAAAGACTTATGGGTTGGTAGGTTCATTGGTCCCATAATTAGGCTAGGGTAAAATCAGGGTTTGCTGGGCAGTGTGGCTCAGAGGGCTGGAAGTGTGGCTCTGTGCTGTGTCTCAATAAATAAAAAATAACAGAGGATACAAAATGATCTTTCAGATATATAAACAGTAAAAGAGAGATGCAAGTGGATATTGGACCTTTGGAAAAAATATGCTGAAGAGTTAGTAATGAGGGACAAAGAAGATGGTGGATAAGTATTTTGTGTCAATCTTCACTGTGGAAGACACTGCCAGTTTGTCAGAAGTTTGAAAGTGTCAGGGGCAGAAGTGAGTGTAATTGCTATTACTAAGGAGAAGGTGCTTGGGAAGCTAAAAGATCTGAAGGTTTTAAGGTAGATAAGTCACCTGCACTAGATGGGCTACACACCAGGGTTCTGAAAGAGGTAGCAGGAGACATTATGGATTAGAACCTGGAATGATTTTGGAGGACTGGAAAATTGAAATGATCACACCATTTTTTAAAAAGGGAGGAAGGGAGAGAGGAAATTATATGTCAGTTAGCCTGACTTCAGTGTTTGAAAAGATGTTGTAGTCTATTATGAAGGATAAGGTTTTCAGGGTACTTGGAGATACATGATAAAATAGGCCAAAGTCAGCATGGTTTCCTTAAGGGGAAATCTTGTCTGACAAATTTGTCGGAATTCTTTGAGGAAATAACAGGCAGGATAGACAAAGAAGAATGAGTGAATGTTGTTTACTTGCATTTTCAAAAGGCCTTTGACAAGGTACCGCACATGAGGTTGCTTAACAAGGTAAGAGTCCATGGTATTACAGGAAAGATACTAGCAGGGATAGAAGATTGTCTGACTGGCAGGAGGCAAATTATGGGAATAATGGGTGCCTTTTCTGGTTGGCTGCCGATGACTCATGGTGTTGTGCAGGGTTCAATGTTGGGACTGTTTATTTTCACATTATACATTAATGATTTGGATGCAAGAATTGTTGGTTTTATGGCCAAGTTTGCAGACCATACAAAAATAAGTGGAGGCGCAGGTAGAGTTGAGGAAGCAAGTTGTCTACAGAAGGATTTAAGACAGATTAGGAGAATGAGCAACAACGTGGGAATGAAATCTAGTGTAGGGAAGTGTATGTTCATGCACTTTGCTAGAAGGAATAGAGGTGTAGACTATTTTCTAAATGGGGAGAACATTAAGAAGTCAGAGATGCAAAGAGATTTGTGAGTCATCAATGCAGGATTCCCTAAAGGTGAACTTGCAGGTGATAAGGAAGGCAAATGCAATGTTAGCATTCATTTTGAGAGGACTAGATTATAAAAAACAAGGATGTAATGCAAACACGAAGAAATCTGCAGATGCTGAAAATTCAAGCAACACACACAAAATGCTGGTGGATGTAGCAGGCCAGGCAGCATCTATAGGGAGAAGTGCTGTCGACGTTTTGGGCCGAGACCCTTCGTCAGGACTAACTGAAAGAAAAGATAGTAAGAGATTTGAAAGTAGGAGGGGGAGGGGAAAATGTGAAATGATAGGAGAAGACCAGAGGGGGTGGGGTGAATCTGAGAGCCGGAAAGGTGATTGGCAAAAGGGATACAGAGCTAGAGAAGGGAAAGGATCATGGGACGGGAGGCCTAGGGAGAAAGAAAGGGGGAGGGGAGCACCAGAGGGAGATGGAGGACAGGCAGAGTGATGGGCAGAAAGAGAGAAAAAAAAGAGGGGGGAAAAATGCTAAATATGTCAGGGATGGGGTAAGAAGGGGAGGAGGGGCATTAACAGAAGTTAGGGAAGTCAATGTTCATGCCATCAGGTTGGAGGCTACCCAGCCGGTATATAAGGTGTTGTTCCTCCAACCTGAGTGTGGCTTCATCTTGACAGTAGAGGAGGCCATAAATAGACATATCAGAATGGGAGTGGGATGTGGAATTGAAACGTGTGGCCACTGGGAGATCCTGCTTTCTCTGGCGGACCAAGCATAGGTGTTCAGCGAAACGGTCTCCCAGTCTGCGTCAGGTCTCACCAATATATAAAAGACCACACCGGGAGCACCGGACACAGTATACCACACCAGCCGACTCACAGGTGAAGTGTCGCCTCACCTGGAAGGACAGACTGGGGCCCTGAATGGTGGTGAGGGAGGAAGAGTAAGGGCAGGTGTAGCATTTGTTCTGCTTGCAAGGATAAGTGCCAGGAGGGAGATCGGTGGGAAGGGATGGGGAGGATGAATGGACAAGGGAGTCAGGTAGGGAGCAATCCCTGCGGAAAGCAGAAAGAGGGAGGGAGGGAAAGATGTGCTTGGTAGTGGGATCCCGTTGGAGGTGGCAGAAGCTACAGAGAATTTCCACCCCACCAGCCTCTGGGTCTATCCCTTTCTCACAATTCCTCCGTCTCCACCACATCTGCTGTCAGGATGAGGCTTTTCATTCCAGGACGAAGGAGATGTCTTCCTTTTTTAAACAAAGGGGCTTCCCTTCTTCCACCATCAACTCTGCTCTCAAACACATCTCTCCCATTTCCCGCACATCTGCCCTCACCCCATCCGCCCACCACCCCAGTTGGGATAGGGTTCCCCTTGTCCTCACCTACCACCCCACCAGCCTCCGTACCCAACATATAATTCTCCGTAACTTCCACCACCTCCAAAGGGATCCCACTACCAAGCGCATCTTTCCCTCCCCTGGGTTTCTGCTTTCCACGGGGATCGCTCCCTACATGACTCCCTTGTCCATTCATACCCCCCATCCCTTCCCACCGATCTCCCTCCTGGCACTTATCCTTGTAAGCGGAACAAGTGCTACACCTGCCCTTATACTTCCTCTCTCACCACCATTCAGAGCCCCAGACAGTCCTTCCAGGTGAGGCGACACTTCACCTGTGAGTCGGCTGGTGTGGTATACTGTGTCAGGTGCTCCCGGTGCAGACTTTTATAAGGCACAGTCTGCCTGTTATCCATCTCCCTCTGGTGCTCCCCTCCCCCTTTCTTTCTCCCTAGGCCTCCCGTCCCATGATCCTTTCCCTTCTCCAGCTCTGTATGCCTTTTGCCAATCACCTTTCCAGCTCTCAGCTTCACCCCACTCCCTCACCGGGTCTTCTCCTATCATTTTGCATTTTTCCCTCCCCCTCCTACTTTCAAATCTCTTACTATCTTTCCTTTTAGTTAGTCCTGACGAAGGGTCTCAGCCCAAAACGTCGACAGCGCTTCTCCCTGTAGATGCTGCCTGGCCTGCTGTGTGCAAGGGTGTAATGCTGAGGCTTTATGAATCATTAGTCAGACTGCACTTGAAGTATTGTGGGCAGTATTGGGGCCCTTATCAAAAAAAGATTAAAGCTTTCATTCTTTGCCGATTAAAGCGATGAGGGAGATTGAAACATCGAGGTGAATGTGGAGAGTGATTGCCAACTGTCTGCCTTCTGATCTCTGGTGAGGTCGCTCTGTTGCCGGAGAGGGGAGCCTGTGTGGCCTCTCACTGTGCCTGGAGGTTGTTACCGAGGTTTTCTGCATTTATGAATATGGATTTGAACTATAGACTTGTTTGTGGCCTGTAGTTATTTTATATTCTGTGTTTTGACTGTTCTTTCTCGGGTTTTTGTGCAGGAAAGGGGTATTTGGAGGTTAATGTCATGTGGCATTTGTGTGGAGGGAAAGGGGAGGGGTCTGAGACTCGATGTCCTTGTTGCATTTTTGTTAGCTTTTTGTTTGGTTAGAGGGTACTTGTGGGCCGATGTTCTTGATGAATTTTGTACAGGTGAGGGGGTAAGGGGTTGAGGGGTTTTTGCGTGGTGGGGGGTGGGTTTGCTGTTTCTCCCTGAGCTGACTTGCGTGGTTTTCCTTCGTTTCATGGCTATCCGGAGAAGATAAATCTTGGAGTTGTATATTGCATACATACTTTGATAAAAAATGGATCATTGAATCTTTGAAAAGATGTGCTGGCATTGGGGAGGGTTCAGAGGTGGTTCAGAAAAATGATCCCAAGATCAAAGGGTTAACATATGAGGAGTGTTTAATAGCTCTGGGCCTGTACTCATTGGAGTTTAGAAGAATGAGAAGGGATCTCATTGAAATCTATCAAATATTGAAAGAATAGAGTAGATGTGGAGAGGCTGTTTGCTATAGTGAAGGAGTCTAGAACCAGCATGCACAGATTTAGAATAGAGGGATGTCCATTTAGAACAGAAGTGAGGAGGAATTTCTTTAGCCAGAGGGCAGTGAATCTGTGGAATTTATTGCCACAGATGGCTGTGCAAGCCAAATCATTGAGTATATTTAAGGCGGAAGTTGACAGATTCTTGATTAATCAGGGTGTCAAAGATTATGGGGAGAAAGCAGGAGAATGCGGTCAGAGAGATAATAAATCAGCCATGATTGAATGATGGAGCAGACTCGATGGGCTAAATGGCCTAATTCTGTTCCTGTGTTTTATCGTCTTATCTCATTCAATAAGGCTAAATATCAAGAATAATGAATAAAATATTCCAGCAATTTCAGTGATTCAGTGTTGATTCCATATGCCAAGACTGCAATCAGCAAGTGGTAGATGAATAGTCCATCACTGAAAGCAGTTCTTAAGTTTCATTGTTAAATAATTTATGTATAGACCATCAGGCTTTGAAATTGTTCAGTGCCATTTCTGACTGTAAAACTCCATTGTAGGTCACCCTAATGCTGACTGTGAAATTGCATTAAGATCAAGAAATTCAGCTGTGTGTTCCAATTACAGCACCGTCATGTTCTCTGAGCAAAGCTGCACTGAAAGTGGCATTGTTCATTCCAGCATACTATATAGATGTATGTAGAACTTCCATAGATGTGTGGTGGAGAGTATATTGACTGGTATATTGAGTTTCTTGTATCTATTGAGATTGCCTACAAGAAAATAAATCTCAGAGTTTGTGGTGAACTACATATACCTGTCTGGACACGCCCCCCCCCCTCCACCCCCCGCCGCTGACTGCTCCTGTGGCTCCTCCCACTGACCCCGGTATAAAGACGATTGGAAGCACAGCCCCTTCCTCAGTCTCCAGGATGTTGTGTGGTGGTCACTTGCTGCTTGTGCTTTCTTCTAGCCAATAAAAGCCTACCTTAACTCACGTCTCAGAGTTATTGATGATGCATCAGAGTTATACATGGTGACATATATGTACTTTGATACTTTGTACTTTGTACTATTGATGTACTCGAAGTTCCCATGATATGTAAAATAGCAGCAATAAGCTTTGAAGCAGTATCCAAAAAGGAAATTCCAGAATGCATAGATTCAGAAAAAAATGTACAAAAACAGAAATACTGTATATTAAAAATAAAGTGAGGTGGTGTCCAAAGATTCAAGGTCCATTTAGGAATCGGATGGCAGAGGAGAAGAAGCTGTTCCTGAATCACTGAGTGTGTGCCTTCAGGCTTCTGTACCTCCTACCTGATGGTAACAGTGAGGGAAGAGCATGCTCTGGGTGCAGAAGGTCCTTAATAATGGACGTTGCTTTTCTGAGACACCGCTCCCTAACCTACTTTGAAGGTTAGTAACCAAAATGGAGCTGACTAGATTTATAACCTTTTGCAGCTTCTTTCGGTCCTGTGCAGTAGCCCCCCCATACCAGACAGTGATGCAGCCTGTCAGAGTGCTCTCCACGGTGCAACTATAGAAGTTTTTGTGTGTATTTGTTGACATGCCAAATCTCTTCTACCTCCTAACTAAGTATAGCCGCTGTCTTGCCTTCTTTATAACTACATCGATATGTTGGGACCAGGTTAGATCCTCAGAGATCTTGACACCCAGAAACTTGAAGCTGCTCACTCTCTCCACTTCTGATCCCTCTATGAGGATTGGTATGTGTTCCTTAATCTTACCTTTCCTGTAGGCCACAATCAGCTCTTTAATCTTACTGATGCTGAGTGCCAGGTTGTTGCTGCGGCACCACTCCACTAGTTGGCATATCTCACTCCTGTATGCCCTCTCATCACCACCTGAGATTCTACCAACAATGGTTGTATCATCAGCAAATTTATAGATGGTATTTGAGCTATGTCTTGCAACACAGTCCTGTGTACATGTTTCACCCTAATGTTACTGCAACATTTACGATACTGCTAGTGAAATATTGTCTGTGAACTTTCATAGGAAATTTAAGGTGGCTGATGATTTAGTCTCTAAGGATTACATTTGCAAGAAATGCAGTCTAAAAATCCTGTACCCAATTATAAACAACACCTGAGCAGGGATTCTGTGAGGAAATCATTCTACAATGGCAGATATATGTGGATAAAAATGATAGGTTTTTTTCCCATTATGATCTACCAACTACTAGTCAAGAGAATCTGCAGATGGCAAAATAATTCATTTTCCTGTTGTTATTTAAGAAAGTAATATTGATTCACACTCAGAGACCCTCTTGCTGCTCTTTCAGAATCAGAATTAGGTTAATAACACTGGTATATGTCATGAAATTTGTTGTTTAACACATTGCAATGCATAATTTTGAAAATATGAATTACAGTAAGTATATTCAGTGCCTATAAAAAGTATTCACACCCACGCACGGAAGTTTTCATGTTTTATTGTTTCACAGCATTGAATCACAGTGGACTTAATGTGCCCATTTTTGACACAGATCAACAGAAAGATACTCATTCATGTCAGTGAAAACAGATTTCTACAAAGTGATCTAAATTAATGACAAATATAAAAAATCAAAATAATCAACTACTTAAGTATTTTATCTCCTTTAACAACACACCAAATCATCAGCGGTGTAGTGAATTGGTTTTAGAAGTCACATAATTAAATAAACTTAAAAATTACTTAAGTTAACAAATTTACAGCTTTATGGGAGAGTGACAAAGAGAAAGCCACTGTTGAAAAAAACTCACTTGAACTCTCGGCTAGCATTTGCCAGAAGGCATGTGGGAGACTGGAAGAAGGTTCTGTTGTCTGATGAAACCAAAATTGAGCTTTTATGCCATCAGACCAAATGCTATATTCGGTATAAGCCAAACACACGGACAGCATCAAAAATGTACTAGCCCTACCATGAAACATGATGGTGGCTGCATCATGCTGTAGGGATGCTTCACTGCAGCAGACCCTGGAAGGCTTGTGAAGGTAGAGGGCAAAATGAATGCAGCAAAATACAGGAAATCTTGGAGGAAAACTTGATGCAGTCTGCAAGAGAACTGTGACTTCAGAGAAGATTTGTTTTTCTGTAAGACTTGTTACCCCCAACCATAAAGCCAAAGCTACACAGGAATGACTTAAAAACAACAAAGTTAATGTCCTGGAGCGGCCAAGTCAGAGTCCAGACCTCAGTCCAATTGAGAATTTTGCCTGGACTTGAGAGGGGCTGTTCACTCTGAATTTTCATGCAATCTAACAGAGCTTGAGTGTTTTATAAGAAAAACTGAGGAAAAATTGCAGTGTCCAGATGTGCAAAACTGAGGGAGACCCACCCATACAGACTCAAGGCTGTAATGGCTGCCAAAGATGCATCTACTAAATTGTGATTTGAAGGAGGTGAGTAATTAAGCAATTATTTTGTGTTTTATATTTATAATTAATTTAGATCACTTTGTCGAGATCAGTTTTCACTTTGACATGAAAGAGTCTGTCTCTGTTGATCAGTTTAAAAAAAAGCCAAATTAAATCCACAGTTCAATGTAGTAAAATAATAAAACATGAAAAGTTCCAAGATAGATACATATTTATATATAGATCTCACACACACACACACACACACACACACACACACACACACACACACACACACACACACACACACACACACACACACACACACACACACACACACACACACACACACACACACACACACACACACATATGTTCTTACTGAGTCTGCTATGTTATCATGCGACCTAGTGTCCAGCACTATAAATGGGTGGGCAGACTGGTCTCATTAGCCTTGCTTTGCAGTCAGCTGAGGAGAACGACCACTCCAATTCCAAACCCAGGTAGATGGGACTCATTTGCCTTGCCAGGCAGACTGTCTAGAAGAAGGAAAACTCCAATACTCAACCTACAGCCTTGCAGTTGCTACTGTCATTGTAGCTAGCTGTGCTTTTGTGGAACGTCCCCCGGCTTAAAGAGTGGAATCGGTCCGATCCTCACTATAAACCTACTCAGTGTAAGTGGGAAGAAAAGTCCTACATTGATGGAGTTTCCTCTTGATCTTCACAAGCAAAAAACAGCCATCATATATATTTAAATTAAGTAAGTAGTACAAAAAAAGTAATGAGGTTGTGTTAAATAGGTCAATGTCCATTCAGAAATATGATGTCAGAGAGGAAGGAGCTGCTCCTGAATCATTGAGTGTGTGTCTTCAGGCTCCTGTATCTCCTTCCTCATGAGAAAAGTGCATGCCCTGGGTGATGGGTCTCCTTAATGATGGATGCTGCTTTTTTGAGGCAATGCTCTTGAAGATCTGGATGGTATAGAGGGTAATGCCCATGGTGGAGCTGACTGGAGTTCACAACTTTTTGCAGCTTCGTTCTATCCTGTGTAGTAGTCCTGCCCCACCCCATACCAGACGGTGATGTAGCCAGTTCAAATGATCTCCACAGTACATCTATAGAAGTTTGTGAGTATCTTTAGTGATATAGCAAATCTCTTGAAAGTCCTAATGAAATATAGCCACTGTCATGCTTTATATGTACCTGCATTATCCGCATCGAATTGTTGACCCCAGGATAGATCCTCAGAGAAGTCAACACCCAGGAACTCATTTTTTCCACTTTTGATCTCTCAACGGGGACTGGTGTGCATTCATTGTCTTACCCTTTCTGAAGTCCACAATCAGTTCCTTGGTCTTACTGACTCTGAGTGAAGGTTGTTGCACGCGACACCACTCAACTAGCTGATAGATCTTGCTCCTATACACTTTCTCATAACCATCTGAAATTCTGCCAACAATAAGATTCAAAGAATGTATAAATTATACAACCTTGACATTTGTTTGCTTACTGGCAGCCACAAAGTAAGGAACCCGAATGAACCAAAAGAACCAATTTTTAAAAAAGACCACCCCCCAGTGCCAACAGAGAGAGAGAGAAAAAACAGCAAACTAATAATGTAAACAATAGAAGCAGCATTCTGAACCAAATTGAATCCTTAGATACAAATCCCTGGAGCAGCCTGGAGTAGGCTCAAAGCCTCTGTATTCAGTTCATCATATTAGTGGGGCAAATCACCACAAAGTTCACACACAAAAAGCACAGCCGCCAGGGGCAGTCAGACAGCCTTAGCACCACGTAGAGGGGAGCCCCCAGACTATCTGTGCTGACATTTAAATTGTTCGAACCTCACACTAGGAACTGAGCCCTGCCCTGGTGAATCACTCCAGACCTAGATTTCACTGTCGGAGAAGCCAGTCTCAAGCTCTCCAAATCAGCTTGATGCCCAGGGAGATCCAACCTCACCCGACACCCTAACTTCCACTCTAATTGGGCTGACATTTAGATTGTTCAAACAGTGGATTGTATCTCGCACTAGGACCCTGGCCTCGTCACAGCGAATCACTCCAGGCCTAAAACATGCCACCCAGCGATTTGCTTCAGACCTGGATTTCTCAACCTCTACAAATTGGCTTGGTACTTCGAACCTCACATCTCTGTCCCATATTCTCCCCTTTGAACCATTCACTCCAACCAACAAGGCTCCAACTCCAAATGTGTCAATTTTGCAGAGCACCAGCAGGGCACATGTCGTGAATTTGCTTTGCCTTTGTTTGCCCCTTCATTGCTTGCAGTGATAGTTTACCACAATTTACTTTTCTTAAAAAGTGTTATTAATAATGTTTTTAATTGAATTCCTTTGCTTTGGTATTGCTAGTAGGCTGTCACAGATCTCCGGTAGCGCTAGCTTAAACCAGAACAGTTGCATTGTCAGAAAATTTGTAGATGGCATTTGAGTTATGCCTAGTCACACAGTCATGGTTCTAGAGAGAGTAGAGCAGTGGGCTAAGTACACAGTCCTGAGGTGCGGCAGTATTGATTGTCAGTGAGGTGGAGATGTTACTTCCAATCAGCTTGACTGTGGTCTTCCAGTGAGGAAATGAAGGATCCAATTGCAGAGGGAAGTACAAAGGCCCTAGATTTAGAACTTTTTGATCAGAACTTTAGGAATAATTGCATTAAACACTGAGCTGTAGTTAATAACCAGCATCCAGTATTAGTGTTTCCCAAGTGACCCAATTCCATGTGAAGAGCCAATGAGATCACATCTGCTGTAAACCTATATGGTGATAAGCAAAATACAGTGGGTCCAGGTTCTTGTTGAGACAACAGTTAATTCTAGCCAAAACCAACCACTCAAAGCACTTCATCACCGTAGATGTGAATGATGCAGGACGATAATCATTAAGGCAGCTCACTCAGCTCTTCATGGGCACTGGTATGATTGTTGCCCTTTTGAAACAGGTGGAAACTTCCAACCTTAGAAATGAAATATTGAAACTGTCTTTGAACACACCTGCCTGTTGGTTGGCACAGGTTTTCAGAGCTCTACCAGGTACTCCGTTACCTTGCAAGGGTTCACCTTTTAGAAAGACAATCTGACGTTGGCCTCCGAGACAGAGATCACAGTGTCACCAGATCATGCAGAGATTCTCATAGCTGTAGTTTTATTCTCCCTTTTAAGTCATACATCAAAAGCATTGAGCTTTTCTGGGTGTAAAACATCACTGCCTTTCATGATGTTAGGTTTTGCTTTGTAAGAAGTAATGGCCTGCAAACGCTGCCAGAGTTGCATCTGATTTTGCCTCCAACCTTGTTTGGAATTGTTCCTTAGCTCTTCGAATTGCCTCCACAAGTCATCGCTTATTTTCTTGTACAGACCAGGGTTGCCAGACTTGAATGTCACAGATCTAGCCCTCAGCAGACTATGAACCTACTCGTTTATCCATGACTTTTGATTTGGGTTTGAGCAGTATGTTCTCATAGACACACACTCATCCGTATAGGTTTTAATAAAGTCAGTGACAACTGTGACACATATTCAGACTCGAGAATGAATCCCGGAATACAGTCCAGTCCACTGACTCAAAGCAGTCCTGTAAGCATTACTGCACCTCCCTTGTCCATACCTTCTTGGTCCTCACTATTGGAGCTGCAATCTTCATTCTCTGTCTCTGCTCAGGAAGGAGAAGTACAAACAAATGATTAGACTTTCCAAAGTGTGGGTATGGGATGACATGGTACGTGCTCTTGATGGTAGTATAACAGCGGTCCAGTGTATTGGCTCCTCTGGTTCCACAAGTCATATGTTGGTAATAATTATTTAGAGATTTTTTTCAAGCTGGCCTGGTTAAAATCCCCCAAAATGATGGGTAAGGCATCAGGGTGCACTGTTTCATGCCTATTTGTTTACCTTGTTCAGTTTGTCTAGAGCCTGTTTGACATTGGCCTGATATGGAACGCACACCGCTACCAGAGGACGGCTGAAATCTCCTGCGGCAGATTAAATAGATGACACAATCGCGAGATGTTCCAGATTGGGCGAATATTTTCTGAATCATTTAATATATTGATGAATAGACAGGGAGACTTTGCTTTTGTTGAAAGGATCATACTTCTAAAGCGGTACCATTTGTTCACCACTGCAGAGTAACAGTTCAGCCTTCGACATGAAAGCCTGAGACAGTAGGTGAATTTACAATTTCTTGGTTCAGAAACAGGAACTCTACTGCGGTAGCAGCTGTATGAGTAGACTGTATGATGGGCATTTGTTATAGCATGGAGAATTCAATTCATCAACATTTATGCAGACACAGACTCTATGCACCGATCTTTGAAAACCAACATCAAATCCTTTGCTTCAGAACCAGAGGTGGTTTTTGATATTGCAACTGCATAGTATTACACAGGAAATGAAAATCCATCAGATCATATGTCACAATGTCCAAACACAGCATCTGTTGGGAGTCCTCCTTTAAAGTTGACAGACGAGCTCATCAGCTTCACTGCACAATATACAATTCCCAGAGGTGCTTACAATTGATGAAGTAGACAAGAAAAAGCAAGATGTTCCACTACAATCTTTAATACCATGTCAACACAAAGGTAAACGGAAGATGATAAAAATGTTACACAAAGTACTGTGGAATTCAGGGGAAGAAATATTTATAAAGGATGATAGTCATGTTAAAAGAAGGCAGGATCATTATATTTGAAGCAAAGAAATGGATGGATATTTAATCTAAGAGAAAAACTAACTACTTACATTGGAAAAAAATACTGGAAATACTCAGCAGGTCAAGCAACATTTGTGGAGGTAGAAATAGAGTTAATATTTCAGGGTGATAAACACTTATCAGGACAGTTCACCAGTTCTAATGAAAGATCATTGACCTACAACATTAATTCTGCTTCTACCTGACCAAGAGATTCTGCCTGACCGTCCGAGGATTCGTATCATTTTCTATCTGAATTCAGATTACCAGCATCCATTTTGATTTTTCATGGATGTCCAATAATCAGTCTTCATTAAAGTTATCAGCTTCATCCTTTGCTTTGTCATCCCAATAAATTTTGAGTATGATAATAAACTCCTTTTTCAACAAATTCACTTCAGTGCCTTTCTAGCCAGGAACCTTTCCTCAACATGTGGACCCTTTCTCCTGCCTTCAAAATTCCTTATCCACCTGGACCTCTGAACTCTTAGTCTTTCTAGAACTGTTCATCATACTTTAAATAGTAATACTTTATGAATTTAAATACTCCATTATTCTTAATCCTTCTAGACTAGTCCTCTCTGAACCTGCAGAAGTCTGCTCACTAAGGACCAGCCTTGCATAGTTATGCATCTGGTAACAAGAATGACACTGCTGTAGTTTTGCTAATTTATCTCTATGCCCTTGAGGTTAAACATCTACTATTATCAATATTATGGTTCGCTGGTATTTGAGAAGATCATACTAATGTTTGGTCTGAAAGAGACAATCTCAGTTTGTCTTATTATTATTTAACAGAATATGTAAAGAACTTATGAAGTAAAGTATGGATAATTAGACAAAATTGATGCAAATTTATCAAATAATTTATGATAACTGAGTATCTCCTGTCTGTGTTGCAAGTCATTATGATTCCTTTCCAGTAGGTGATTATAGATGACTAATCAATGTTTCCATAAGCTTAACTTCTAAAACTGATGTTAGTGTTGTCATATTCACTGAGTCAGACGCTCTGACTTTAAGATGAAAATATGAATACAGATGACATTTCAATCAAAAAATAGTAAGTCAATATTGAGAATGTCTTTTTCAGATCAAATATTAGCATGGTTTTCTCAAATCAAAGGGAACATTCAAGGAAGAACAGAGAAATTACCTTGGTTATACAAGTAAGATGCTGCCCTGGCCTGCTGAGTTTCTCCAGCATTTTGTATGTGTTGCTTGGATTTCCAGCAACTGTAGATTTTCTCATCTTTGTACCTTGATTATATAATGATTTTTTTTTTTGTTCATGAGATGTGGAAACGTCAGCATTTATTGTCCACCCTTTCTTGCTATTAAACTAAAAGGACAGTAAACAGTTAAACACATTGATGAGTCTAGAGTCATATATAGGCGAAGGCGAGTAGACTTTCTTCCCTTTTCTATAGCAAGATTTTGAACTGTGTGAATGAAGGCAAAGTTTGGTATCTAAGATTATGTATTTCATTTTGTTTAATATTTCCATAATGCCATATAAGGAAAAGGTCAGAAGTATTGAGGTAGTACAAGACCACACACAGAATGTTGGTGGAACACAGTAGGCCAGGCAGCATCTATAGGAAGAAGCGCTGTCAATGTTTCCGGCCGAGACCCTTCGCCAATCCTGACGAAGGGTCTCAGCCTGAAACGTCGACAGCGCTTCTTCCTATAGACGCTGCCTGGCCTGCTGCGTTCCACCAGCATTTTGTGTGTGTTGTTTGAATTTCCAGCATCTGCAGATTTCCTCATGTTTGCTAGTACAAGACCATGGTTGGTTTGGTACTTTAATGATTTTGAATGGTTAGTCTCCAACCAAAATTATCTGCCAACTTCTCTCTCTTTTATGCTTTCTGTGTTAGCTTTTCATTCCTATGTTCTGGACATGGGCATCACTGTTAAGACCAGTACTTATTGTCCACCTCTTGTTATTTGTGAAGGTGAGAAATTCCAACCTTGACTGTCTGCAACCTATCTGCTAGTTGGATGGAAGTTCCAGAATTAAGACATGCAGATAAAGAAGGAATGGTGCCCAATTGACTAAGGTTTGATGCACTTGTCCATCTGACTAATAGATGTCACAGGTCTGGGAGATGTTACTAAACAAACTTTGTTAATTTGCTACCATACACCTAGTAATGTACATATTGCAACCACTGTACGTAGATTGTGAATGGTGTTTACCTATATGCTGGTAGATGTGACAGCCTACAGTGCTGCTTGTTGCATTCAAACATATGGGGAGTATTCCTTCACATTTCCTTATTATGTCTTGTAAATATGGAAAGGCATGAAATTAGCTCTGTCTCTGACATGCTCTTTCAGCTATATTATTTATGTGGCCAGTTCATTTGATATAGTGACCAACAGTGATCCTTAAAATGTTGATAGTGATTTTACAAAAGTTTAGTTATAGAAACTCAAAAGTAGGTAGCCACTTCCTTGCTACTATCAGCGATGCCTAGACATATGGGACTGGACTACTTCATTATCCAAAGAAATACAATTGGTGTTGATTACCAAACAATAGTAGGCAAGCAGCACCTGAAGAACTTCACTCCTGATCCCCATAACTTCAGAATTTGTTAACATCTCCATTAAGTTCTGCATTCCATGTTATCTCCTTGCCTTTGATAAATTTTCAGCGTACTAAGGAATTAAATAAAGAAGGGCCTTTGATCTATTTGCCTACTATTTTTATCAAATGCTTTATTAGAAATCTCATCTCAATCATGTTGTATCAGAATAAAACTGTCCCCTCTTTGACATTGACTTCATCTTTATCTGTGAAGTTTATAAAATGTAAAAGTACAAGGAAATTGTAGTTTTAGATGACTTAAGTTATTAGTCGTTTTAATTTTAACTAGTCTCTTGCGTGTCCCATTTACGTACTTGAAAGCATTTATTAAACCACTTAAACAGCTGTGCTTTACTGGATAATTGGTATTTTTTGAAAATGATAGTATTACTCCTATATTTTACCAAAGCTATCTAGCCTGACTATTTCCTTTATGAAAGTTATGGCTAGATCTACTAGATAGAACAAGATACTTAAGTAAATGCCTTTCAGAAATATAATTGGAACCAGCATAATTTAAATTGCTGTAAGTTGAATTCAAAAATCTGCCACTGATAATTAATCAGAATCCACAAGATAATTGTACTTGAATTGGAAGGGCTCTCAAACGGCAAGCATGAACAATATGATAAAATCCATAACAGCTGCATCAGTTTAATCTAGAATATGAGCTTCATTTGCATAAAATTATGGTTTTCATGCCCTGATACATCTAATAATGACAAAGCTACATTAAATCTTCAATAAGATAAAAAAGATACTTGATTTTTAATAATAATTTGACGTAGTAAAATTTTGACAATCACAATATTCAGTATACTGTTTAAGAATCATGGCGTTATGCCAAGACTAATTGATGTTGGAGGGAAAAAAGAGAAAGTTTGACAAGATAGGAGTTATATTGGTGCTTAACTGATCACTGCGCATTTTAAGTCTTTTGCCATATGAAAAACAATTTTCAGTAGATTACAAGGTCTACAATAATTACTTCAATGTTTCAATTTGTTTAAAGAGGCTAGATTAACAATATTTGCAACTCCAGTCATTAGAAATAATATGATTTATTTGCCCATTTATTTGATCGATTAGATTGTGGTGGATTTGTGAAGCCAGGTTGTTGAAGTACATTGGATTCAAATCTGATTGTGCAAGAAATAATACAGTGATTTCTGTACATTTGGATTCTGGTTAGGGGGGAAAAGGTTAGGTTCAATTGAAGAGTTACTAAAATAAACTCAATAAAACTTGAATGCGGGATTTAACTGCTCCTTTGAAATCTCCACAGAAATGGAGGAAGCACCTGCCTCAACAATCTGCTCCAATGGTAATTGGCTAACAGATCATGAAACAGCTCCTACATCAATCAACAGCATATGTTGTGCCAGAGTAATAGACTTAATAAACTCTTTTTTAATCATCTCAGGGGTCAATTTAGAAAATGCTCATTTTGAAGAGAACCCCTTTTCCCTAAGGGCTACTAAAGTCTGGTCAGATAATTCAAATTCCTGTGCCCAATCACCAATATTAAATTCCTGTTGGCCCTCAGCCATCTTATCAGGACAGTGCAGTAAAGAAATAATAACAATCATTTAATTACTCAAGTCATTTTTTTGCTATTAAATTGCGGTATAGATCTGGGGACTTGGGTTTCACTCTAATAGCTGTAAAACAGTCTTTTATAATGTGTACAATGCATAGGAAGCAGATTTTTTAAAGCTATGGTTTTGCTCCAGAACAGTCCACAAGGGCTCACATCACCTATGTGAATGCATATGTACAGAAAGAGCTTCAATCACACATATTCAAAGTCTTTGAGTCAGCAAGCATAATTTGCCATATTCCCAAAGTCAAAATTTTAAAAAATCCACACATTTAAGAAGGTAAAAGTAACAGAGGATCAGGTAGTCTGTGCAACAAACAATTACACAAGCAATTGTACCCAAATTGCTCCAGATTACTAAGATAGTACTCTATATGATTTACTGAAGTGGGACTTACCAAAGCTTGAAATCCAAGTACTCACGTAAGTATCCAAAAATTGCAAGAACTTACTTTTCTTTTAATTTCACATTTGTTGGCAACTTACAAATTTCAAACAAAATGTTGTATTTTGAAACATTTTAAATTCTTCCTCTAGAATTCTAAGCAACAAGTTGTAGAAATAACTAGGTGAAATTTTTAAGTCATTCAGAAAGCCATTGAACCCAAACAGGTTGATTTGAGTTTTCTTCTAAATGTGATTTTCAGTTAAATGCTGATTGAACTTTGATGGGCTGTATGTTTATTAGTATTAGTGCCCTTCTCATATGAATACAAATGATTTCTAATTATTTTTCTTTCAGAAAATAAGTCAGGACAGGGAAAAGGTACATTTGAAAATGAAACAAGAAGTTTTTATTTGCATTGCTTTTTACAAAGTAAGTGGCTAATAATATTTACACTAGTTACTTTATGGATATTTATCTGGCAGAAGAAAGAATAAAATCAAGAAGTAAATGGGCTAGGCACTTGATAATAAGTGAGGTGACTTGGACTGGTATTGCAAGGATCATCACTGAGGTCTTCTCATTCAGTCTTGAGCCCATTTTTAATCCATTAAGGTGAATAGATGGGGAATTATAAATTAATGAGGATGAATACAGAAACAAGTCATTAACAATTCATTGTTTAATCAAATTTGTCTCATTTTAATAATTTTCTAAGTAAATTTTCACTTGTGATTTAAAAAATGCTGCAATGTATGTGGAAGTGTACCAAAACCTGCACTGAGAGAAGCAATATACTTCCTCTGATTGCTGCACCATAGGAAGTTGTGATTGCTACTGTAGGAAGTGCAGAGGAAATTCACCTAGTTATTGCCTGTTGCACAGTACAGCAATAAGGAGAGACTTGATAATCTAGGCTTGCTCTTTTTGAAGCGGAGTACTCAGTGGGTTGACCCAATTGAACTAACAAATTTATGAGGGGAATAAACTGGTAAGATAATGAAAATTATTTTCTCTTAGCAGAGTTTCCTGTAATCAAAAGGCATCAGTCAATGTAAGATGTAGGAGGATTAAAAGTGATCTGAGGAAGAATTGTTCTTACACCAAGAGAACAGTTGAAATTTGCAATGCACTTTAAAAGAGATGATGATGGAAGATATTCTGACAGTAGAAAAGTAAGTGAGCCTTTGAAATGTCATGTTGTAAAAGGCTCTGGTATGAGAGTTGGAAATGGGATTAGGGAAAATAGGTACTTGATGGCTTGTGCAGAAAAAGTTCATTGCACGTTCTTGTTCTGTTCTGTATGTATCTATAGCTCTAAAGAATATAAGAAGCAGAAGTGGGCTGTTTGGGACTTCAGAATTCTATCAAAATTTCTGTTTTGAATGAATTCGTTAACTGAGCCTCCTGACCTAAGGTAGAGATTTCCAAGATTAACAACCTTGATTCCTTTAATGGTGTACTCCTTACTCTGAAACTTGACTTCTGGTTCTAGACTACTCATTGAGAAAAAATACCTTCTCTGCGTCCACCCTGTAAGAATTTTTCGTTTCAATGAGAGCATTCTCTTTCCTTTATATAGGTTTTATGTACAAAATTTCCTTCTAATAGTTGTCATGCCAGGAGCCAGTTAAGTGAGTTTTCACTCCACTACCTCATGCATTTTTAGATAAGTGACCAAAGCTGTATGCAATACTCCATCTTAGGTATATTGAGACCCAAGTAATTGCAGTGTGACTACTTTCTTTCAACACTAAAATACACTCATAACAAAGGCCAACAAACTATTTTTCTTGTTAACTATTTGCTCCACTTGCATGTCTGATTTCAGTGATCTGTGTATCCGAGTGCCTTTGTCACTTTAAACAGCAATATTACTCACAATGTTAAAAAAGAATCTGCTTTTTCCCTTGTGCAAGAGTTGATAACTTCCCATTTTTTTACATGTACGGATGGCATGGGGTTCAAAGTCCAGAGGCAGGCGTTGTAAGATGACAAGTATTAATTTCTAAGTTTTATTAGATCTTTGCACATTTTAAATTTAAAGAGCCATGTTGGAAAATAACACTAGTTTTACAGTAATTCTGACTGACACTATTGCCAATGGCCTCAATCAGAATTCCTGTGAAATTAGGGTTAATTTGGAATTCTGTGCATTTACTGTGTAAAGAGGTAGTCCAGAACCTGTGGCCAGCTCATTCCAACACTGGATTCCTCAGGAAGTCTGTTCTTGTGTCTACTTGTGCTCAGGTTTTGCTGAATAATTTGAATTCTCTAGCATTATTTGAATCCTACAACAGATCAATGCCTTTGCAGGATTTGACAAGCAGTGATTTCAAAAGGGTGGTGTCAGATGAAGGATTGGGGAACTCACATCCACAGTGATGAAATGGTTTGAGAGGTTGGTCATGACAAGACTCTACTCCTGCCTCAGCAAGGACCTGAACCCACTGCAATTTGCCTATCGCCACAGTAGGTCAACAGCAGACTAAATCTCAATGGCTCTCCATACGGCTTTAGATCACCTGGACAACACAAACACCTATGTCAGGATACAGTTTATCAACTATAGCTCAGCATTTAATACCATCATTCCCACAATCCTGATTGAAAAGTTGTAACACCTGGGCCTCTGTACCTCTCTCTGAAATTGGATCCTCGACTTCCTAATCAAAAGACCACAATCTACGCGGATTGGTGATAACATATCCACCTCGCTGACGATCAATACTGGTGCACCTCAGGTGTGTGTGTTTAGCCCACTGCTCTACTCTCTATATACACATGACTGTGTGGCTAGGCATAGCTCAAATACCATTTATAAATTTGCTGATGTTACAACCATTGTTGGTAGTATCTTAGGTGGTGGCGAGAGAGCATACGAGAGTGAGATATGCCAACAAGTGGAGTGGTGCCACAGCAACAACTTGGCACTCAATGTCATTAAGTCGAAAGAGCTGATTGTGGCCTTCAGGAAGGGTAAGATGAAGGAACACATACCAATCCTCATAGAGGGATCAGAAGTGGAGAGAGTGAGCAATTTAAAGTTCCTGGGTGTCAAGATCTCAGAGGATCTAACCTGGTCCCAACATATCGATGTAGTAATAAAGTAGGCAAGACAGTGGCCATACTTTATTAGGAGTTTGAAGAGATTTGGCATGTCAACAAAAACACTCAAAAACTTCTATAGTTGTACCATGGAGAGCATTCTGACAGGCTGCATCACTGGGGGGTACTGGCCTACAAAGTACCCAGGACATCTTTAGGGAGCGGTGTCTCAGAAAGGCAGCGTCCATTATTAAGGACCTCCAGTATGCATGGCATGCCCTTTTCTAACTGTTATCATCAGGTAGGAGGTACAGAAGCCTGAAGGCACACACACAGCGATTCAGGAACAGCTTCTTCCCCTCTGCTATCTGATTCCTAAATGGACACTGCCTCACTTTTTTAATATACAGTATTTCTGTTTTTGCACATTTTTAAAAATCTATTCAATATATGCATACTGTAATTGGTTTACTTGTTTATTTATTATTATAATTTTATTTATTGTTATTTTTTCTCTACTAGATTATGTATTGCATTGAATTGCTGCTGCTAAGTTAACAAATTTCATATCACATGCGGGTGATAATAAACCTGATTCTGATTAAGTTATCCTTCTTAAATTGATTTGCTTTAGTTCAATCTTTTTAATTATTGATGTGTTTTATTTTATTTAATACTTTCTCACGACATAGAAGGAGGTAATTTGATTTATTATGTCCTCACCACCCAGGGCATGCCCTCTTCCTTTTACTACCATCGGGGATGAGGCACCCACACTAAACATCTTGGGAATAGTTTCTTCCCCTATGCCATCAAATTCTGAAAGGTCCATGACCCATGAACAGGACCTCACTATTTCTCTTTTGCACTATTAGTACTGTATATATTTATTTATTTATTTATTGTAACTTACAGTGATTCTTGTGTCTTGCACTGCACTGCTGACACAAAAGAACAAATCTCATGATAATGACAATAATAAACCTGATTCTGATTCTACATTGGAGAGCAAGCCCATCAGTTTAATTCTCCTCTTATTTCTTTCCAGCCTATTGTATCTCACATGACCATCAATTGGTTGATGGGTGTCAACTATCCTCATCTTAAAAAAATCATTACAATGCCCAACAATGTTCCGCTTTCAACAATGACCTTCCAAATAAGATCAGAAACAGTGATACATGTTCCACTTGCAAACAGTGAAGCAGTCTATACCTGCAAGGCTGAGACAAGATGCCACTGAAATGCCAGGCAATGATAATCTCCAGTTAGAAGAGTCCAACTACCAGTAACAGTCTCAGATTATTCTTTTATCCTCAATGCCTTTGGATTTACTTTAATGTTACTTACCAGAAACATTTTGTGACCCCTCTTTACCTTTCTAATTTATTATTAAAGCACCAACCTACAATTTTATAGTCTTATCAGGCTTTTCTTGATTCTTTACAACTGTTCTATCTTTTTCTTCTCCCTTTAGTTCACCCTCAATATCCCTCAGCATCCAGGATTCCTTGTACTTGTTACCTTTGGCTTTCTGTCTTACCAGGTTGGCCCAAACACATTTTTCCTTTGAATGCTTCTCACTGTGCAGATGTAGATATATTGTGATATAAACGCTCCCAGTCTATCCTTTTCAGGACCTGTCCTATTTTAAAGAAATCTACCTTCTCCCTGTTTAAGGTCTCTATTCCTTGTCTATTCCCTTCGTATTAAACCCCTATTTTTAATCACATCTCCCTGTTCCCTGTTCCTCCATCTCTTGATGACTATTTGGTTGAATGTAATATACCCCAAGCAAAATGCAGCCCCATTTTTGTTCCTAATCTCTATTCATATGTCCTCATTTGAGGAGCCTTCTCAAATATCCTCCCTCAATGTTGAAGTAATGCATTTTTTGACTATCAATGCAATGTCACTACCTCTTTTTCATCCTCTTCTGTCTCACCCTGTGACACTAAGTTGCTAATCTTGCCCATCTATCAATCATGTCTAAGTGATGGCAAGAACATCGTAGTCCCATATGTTAATTAAGGCTTTGAATTCATCTACCTTTCTAGTTAGACTCCTTACATTAAAAATGGATGCAATTTAGCTTTGTACTTCTCTTGTGTGCCTTTACTTGCCTACTAGAGTTATGAATATTTTCTCCTCTAGGTGACACTACCTTCCCATCTGAAATACAGTGAGACCCATTCCCCTTCCAACTCAGTTTAAACCTTCTCTAAAACCATTAGCAAACCATCCCATTTTAGGTGCAACCTGTCTCTTTTGTACAGGCCACCTTCCCCAGAAATGGTCCCAATGATCTAGGAATCCAAAGCCCACCCCTCTGTGCCTCATTTTCAGCCATGTATTCAGTTGACATCTGTTCTATCCACTGGATCATGGCATGGAAGCAATCCAGATATGGCAGCCTTTCTGATAAGTTGACTGTAACTCTTCTATTTCCTTTCTTCTAACAAGTTTTCAATCAAATTTGTTATTCCCACTTCCCCAAAGTCTCCAACTGTGACTCCATAATTCAATTTTCCTTGGTCTATCTTAATACTCTTTCTGAAAAACCACATACCTCATTTCTGAAAGATTTCCTTTGCCTTTGACCTATCATTGACTCATAAGCCTTCCATTATGTTTGACCCTCATCAAGTTTGCCAAAGACAAGTTTCTCTTCTGAAATGCATGTGGCTGTTTCAAATTAATACCTCAACATCTTTAACAATTGTTTAATGTGCATTCAGACTTGGAATTGCTGTAATTCATGAATCAAACTCATGGATTTTTACTCTATCCAACCTGTGGAAGTATCAAATGACTAACATGTCATTGCTTGCAGAATATATTGCTTTACAATACTATCGCAGGTAGACTATTGAATTAACAATTTTACTTTGACGACAGCTTAGGCTAATAGAAATATTTATGAATGACCATCTTCTCTCTACACTTTGCCATAAAATCATGCAATGCTTAATCAGCAAAGTGAAAACATATTAATATTTCCTTATTAACATCGCTATGTAATACAATGGCAACTATAATTTTAATGAATGTCATGTTTATGTTGACTGGAATAAAACTGCCAATTGACTTTAAGTTGTTAATTTACATTCTTCTGTTTATAAAATTATATTTCGTTGCTTGCAATTGTTAGAAAAATATGCAACGGGGCACACATCAGATGAACAGTTAGGACTACTTTTGTAATGAAGATCAAAAGTATGTACCATGTATATGGTACAATTTAAAAATAAGTTTCAGCACAAAATCATTATCAAAAAACTAGTGAGCAGATCTTCTATACTAGATGAAATATAAAAGGTTGCATTCCCATGTTGTGCCTTCCACATGCTTGGTGCTCCACAGGTATACCTTAAAGGGCTTTGAGCTTACAGGTCAAAATAAGAGTTTTGTGATGGTCGTTTTAAAAGATGGACAGAGTCTTGAAGAATAATGCTGTGTTGTCTGTTGAAAGCATATTTCATCTCAATCAACATGTAAAAGTACAATTATCCATAACCAAAGCTTGCTTCACAGCTGTAAAGTTCAGCTGTAATGATCCCTGCACATTGCACTTGCACATCAATTCTGATAATCATAATCACGGTCGTTAAGCCGAATGTTCATTACTGTCAGGATGCTGCTGACAGCAGTTTCAATCATCAGCTGCATTGGGCAGCCAGTCAGTTACACCCATGTTTCTGCACCCAGAGATTTGCAACATTAAATCCATGATCAGTTCTACTTCCTACTCTATTTTAGAACTATTGAGGAAGAAAGGTTGCCTTAATGTTCTACATTATGTACTAAGATAATTTTCTACTGATTTGTTTTTATGTTCTTTTCCTCGGTGAGTAGTTAACTGAAAATTTTCAATATGCAATGTTTCACTGTTCTAGGACCTCATATGGAAACATACTATTGAGATAACATTGTTCTTAAAATATAACTTCTCCTCAACCTGAAATTTGAGATGAAGCAGCCAACTTTGTGCCTGCATAATTTAATCATCAGTGACTCTGGCCTCTACTAAATGCTCTCAGTTCTTGATATTCATAGCAAGGAATGAATAAGATGACATCAAGTTTTATAGCTATATCAAATAAAATACAAAGAAACCAGTCCTATTAATAAAATCATTTAGAAATGCAAGAATTGTAAGCAGCTTGCAGCATTGTAAAATGATGGTTACTAACTAAATTAAGTTTAAATGAAACAAATTGTGGTTAAAAGAAGTTTCTAACACATTGTAATATAATTTACCGCTAATATTAGCAAAGTATTTTAATGTAATTTTGCTTTTAAATGTATTTATTTAATCTTGCTAAACAAATAATTATCACAATCAGTCTGAATTTTCAAATAAATTAAATGTTGTAATTCTACCAAATACTTCATGATTTTCCACTGTACTATCCTGCCTCACAACTTCTCATTCACATCATTCAGTCTGAAGATTTCTTTAACTCATGTAGCCATAGGAATAAATTTTACAAATTACAGCATTTTAATGATGCTCATCCATTGCTTTCATTTATAAAGATTCCAAGTAGCTTGTGAATTGTACAAATGCAGTGGACTAAGAGCATCAATGAAGCAAAATACTTTGCTGAACCTTTGCTGTATTGTGTAAGATTAAATACCGAGCTGCTTAACAACCATGATGTGTAATGGTAACAGTGCCAAATTACATATATCAGGTTTATATTCTCCTTTCTGTTAGTTTTTAATCAGAAAAAGCAGGTGCAAGTAAATTAGTTGACAGATAATATCATCAAGTAGATTTTATGCAAGGATCAAACACAAAATTCTCAATTTGTAAAACCTCTTTACCCATTTCTCCAGTGTAATAAAGGGTGATTGTAAGTTAAAAGTTACGTTCATCATACATTCCTGAAATATTTTCTATCAGAATCAAAATCGGGGTTATTATCACTGCCGTGTGTAATGAAATTTATTAACTTTATGAAATTTGTCAGGAACCTAATTTTCCTTTTGGCTACAAAAGCATTCTGATTTTTGTGGCATTTCCTAAATATTTATTTGAATTAAGAACATGAAATATATACTGTTAAAAGCACCAGTTTAACTGCTTAGGAAACTTTATTTATGGCACTAATTAAGGTGATGTTGTGGAACAAACATATGTACATTATAATTAGCTGGGTATTGTTTCATAAGCTCTAAAAGTTGTATTGAAGAAAGCTCAAATTATGTTCGTGCACACACATAGAAACACACACACGCAAAATCTTCACATTACTTAGTTCCTTTAAAAAATAACTAATTCAAATAATGCTAACTGTAGAATATCAAATTGTACATGTTAAAGTTGCCAAGGATGAATAAATTCATCTAAAGGGTAAGAGTGCCCCCTATTACTTATGCTTTCAAAATTAAGGATATTGCTAACAAACAACATTTTTTCAATAAACCAATAATCAATTTGAAATTACAATACAAAAAAGCCTCCATTGATTTTTAAAATGTATTTATATTGCAAACCTACTCTCATATTACACTTCCATGATGAATATAGATGTTAACAAAGTCCAACAGTCAATCTTTGCTATCATAGACAGATACATCAAAAGTGAACAGTGATACATTGCTGCTTGCCTACCTTATTCATGAATGGTTTGTCTTCTGGTGCTCTGAAGTGCTTAGTTCCATAAGCAATGGGTCCATATTTGCTGCTAGTGTGTAGGAGTGGCTCATAGGTTTTAAACTTACTTGTACGGCTAAAGGGCAGGAATCTATAAGGAATAAAGACAAAATTATTGACAGGGTACAACATGTTTAGAGTTCTCATATTTTCATATTTCAATATTCTCATATTTTTAAAATTATTGCCTAGGTTTTGCTGTTAAATGCTGACAGATCTGAGTGGAGGCTCTCCAGCACTTTAGCTGTAGAATTGGCCCTTGGTTCTTGTACCTGTTCAAGCCTGATTATTTCAATTAGGATTAAGACTGCAAGGAAGAAAGATGTGAATAAAGTTAAGGTCTTTCTATCATTATTTATATTTGCTTGATGCTTATAATAATTGATGATCAATTTTAAGCATTTAATTTAATTAGACCATACTTAAATAATTTTATTTATTAATTAATTGCTCATAAATGTTTCTGAATACCAGCCATCAGAGGTGACAGGGGAATTTAAGGGTGAGGCTTCCCCATTGCATTCTTCAAGATAGTCTTCCTGCTCAGGGCCCTGTCTATGGACTCTAATTGATTAAGACAGATTGTTGCATCTGAAACAGTAAAATCTGGTGTGGGCTTGTTTTGAGCAATTAGCATATGACAGACCCATACTAGAAAAATCTGGACAACATGGTCTATCTGAAAATGATAACCTTCAAAAGCTGTGGCACAAAAAAACTGTATATAATAAAAAAATGTTTGACTGCCATCTGATTGAACTGTTTTTAATCACAAAGGCAGAAAGGAAACCTAATGATCACTCTATTACAAAATTATTACCAACCTACTTGTACTTGTTGGTTGAGGTTGACAATGGATGTTGCTTTCCAGCTGTGTATATTGTTGGCATTGCTCCATCTATGGCTGACAAGAGCAATGCGAGAGTGACAGTCTCTTTTGCAAAGCTTGCCTCTATAAGTGGTTTCAGTTCTGCTGAAATGCAGTGTTCCTTTCTATGGGCCCATTAGTCTTCTGGCGCTTTCAGGAATTTTTCTTCACCTGACATAGGATGTTGTTTCAGGGTGCTTCTCCACCTAGTGCAATCAGCTGCAAGTTCCTTCTAGGACCCAATGTTGACATCCAGCACCTTCATGTCCTACTTGTAGACATCCTTGTACTACAGTTGTGGGTGGCCAACAGCTTTCTTGCCTGAAGCCAGCTCACCATAGACGACCAAGGGCTTTTGGGATGCCCTTCTCCCGAGGCATGCATTTGGCAGGTTTATTAATCCTGCCCACTTAAGAGGCAAAACCATAATGCAAAAGACTATGATTAGAGATGTGCTGTTTGCTGCTGATCCACCTGGCACAACCCACACTTCACAGCACCTCCAGAGCTTGATGGACCATTTCCCTCAGGCCTGCAAGGAATTTCATCTATCAGCCTGAAAAAGACGAATGTCTTGGGAGAAAGCATGGTGGCACCAACAATCGTTACCATTGATAAATATGAACTAGATGTTGTTATCAGTTCATGTACCTGGGGTCATCACCAGTGACAACCTCTCTTTGGATACAGAAATTGACAAGCGCATCAGGAAGGCTGCAACAACTCTTGCCCACCTCACCACACGAGTCTGGGAGAACTCCAAACTCTAGGTCAAAACAAAGATAGCTATGTACAACATTATGTATCTGTAATGCAGGAAGCCCTAGACAACAAATGCTAAGCAGGAGAGAGGACTCAACGCCTTCCATTTAAAGTGCCTTCGAAACATCTTAGGCACCTCCTGGAGAGATAGAGTACCCAATGCTGAGATTTTCTCTCTTGCCGGCCTCCCTAGTGTGTACATCCTGCTCAAGCAGCGTCAGCTGTGCTGGCTGGGCCATGTCTGTCACATGCAAGGTGGCAGCTTTTAGTTCATAAGATAAATATAGAGGGTTCATGTCCCTTAGCAGAAAGAAGTTAAATTAGAGAGCATAGGAGAATTGAGAAAGAATGATTTTACTTGATTAAATGTCTAGATTTGGAAATATTTCCTGAAAAAGGTGATGGAGGCCTAAACCCTCATCATATTTAAACAGTATCTGTATGAGCACTTAAGAGACACCTTCTGCAGCGCTGAGCCACAGAATACGAAGCAGGATTAACCTAAAGTGCAATTGGCTTTCTTCTGTACTGTCAATTACCATGATTCCCGGAGAACGTTACCCAGGTTTTCTGTCATTTGGATATGGACTTTTTATCAGTCTTATGTTTTTTTATATTCTGTGATTTTTTTTGCCCAATCTTTCTCACTTTTTTTGTGTGTGGGAGAGGGGGATTTGGAGGTTGATGTGCCTGTTCTGATTTTGGTTTTTTTTTGTGTGGGGAGGGGTGATTTGGGGGTTAATAATCATGCTGCCATTCTTTTCTTTCTTCGTTTCATGGCTATCCGGAGAAGAAGAATTTCAGAGTTGTGTACTTTGATAATAAATGAACATTTGAACCTTTCTGAATATTTGATTCTGTGATGCCATGATTTTATGGACAAGTGAACTCAGTTCCAGAGTATAATGACTCTTGATATCAAGGCAGCACTTGACTGAATGTAACTGAATAAAATATAAACTAATGGAAATCTAGGAGAAAACTCTTCATTAAGTTGTGCCAGCAGATGATTGCTGTTGTCGGAAGTCAACCTTCTCCATTCTAGTACATTATTTTAGAAGCTCCTTATGAAGATTTCCTTATTGCAACTATCTTAAAATCAATAATATTCACCTTCAGCATGAGTAGGAATGTCAGCGGATCATTTAACTTCCAATCAACTTCCCAGCTCTTTACTTCACTACTCTTCCACCCACCCCCCACCCCACTCCTGGTTTCACCTCGTGTTTCTTCCTCCCCTCCCCCCCCCCCCCCACCTTCTAACTCTTGACTCCTCATCTCTTTTTCTTCAGTCCTAATGAAGAATTTCAGCCCGAAACGTCACCAATGCTCTTTTCCATTGATGCTGCCTGGACTGCTGAGTTCCTCCAGCACTTTGTGTGTGTTGCTTGGATTTCCAGCATTTGCAGATTTTCTCTTTTTGGATAGGTTCTTCTCTTGAATCATTAATTCTCTTAAGTCTGGCTGTTGGGTAACAAGCTTTATCTACAGCCTAGTAGCCGGAGAAATTGGTATGTGGGTTATTATTAAGAGGACATTCAACTATCTCTCAAAAAAGAGTCTTGCACCACCAAAGTATCAACGGTGTCAAATTATTGTTTTGCTGTGTGTGTAAACTATGACAAAAGTGAATGATAGACTACACAATTGAATTACATAGTTCAGAGTGAAGTGTGAATTCATCTTTTGATTTGACCTGTTGCAAAATGTTGATGGCACATCATGACACAATTTGATCCTACATACAGTATGTTAGCATTAATTTCTAGTTTAGTCATTTTAAAACTTGAAGATGAATCATATACTGTTAAGTAATGATACATTATTAGTTTTCCAAATATGCATCAAACTACAATGCTTTATCTTGCCACTAGTAGCAAACAATTCCTGTACTAATAACATGCCACTACAAAATTTAATTTAGTAATTATAGTTATTTATTTAATATGATTCAAAAACACTTTGTAAATATATTAATTGTTTAAGGTTCTATGTAAACACAAATTGTTGTTATCAGCAGAAAGCCATTCTTGCCACCCTGCCTGAAATGCCATTTTCAATGTGGGTGGGATGAGTAAGTGTGGTTGCACTTTCCCACCCACCAACAGTCTGACCCCATTTCACAGGCTGCCCGTGCGACAGTGACGGATGCAATGGGCCCATGAGAAGACCTTTAATAACTCACTGGTGACTTTGTCATTCATGAGTTATTAGGTCTTTCTCACTCGTGGAATAAACTGGCTACTTCATTGTCCCTCTTGTGTATTCTCTATTTATTAGGCTTGCTGAAATAGACACAACAGTAGTTTACAAAAACTAACAGAAACTAGCAAAATTATTTCAATGGTAAAGAAATATCAGAGGTTAATAACTATTAGGCCATAAGTACATGCCCTGGAAGACACAATCTTCCACTAATAGATCTGCATTCTAGAGGAATGGGAAGGGCATATTCATTTTAAGATTTAAGATAAAAGTAAAAATTTGGATTAATTATCCAAGAAATATAAACCTATAAAACTTATTTAAATAGACATTAAAAGAACATAGGAATAAGTTTTAGTTAATTGCTGGAATATCATTTAAAAATGTTGCAGATGCCACCCAACACCTTGAACAAATAGCAATGTTTCAGTATAAAATCCTAAATTAAGTGTGAAATTTAACAGAAGGGTTATGACATATAGGTGTGGTATTGTGTAAACAATAGAATTCTAGGAAGACTGCCAAATGTTAATTAAAGTGTATGTTGATTTTTCAAATTACACCCCAGACACTTAGCTGGGGGTATTCTATAAACAGATTTAACCAACATGAAAAGGTGGAGTGTCAGAGGAGTTCTAAATACCACTGGGCTTGCTTATGCCGATGTTGATGCAGAAAGAATGTACTTCTTAGGTTCACCTGTGGCAAAACCAAATATTTTAAATTCTAAATAGGGTTGGTTACCCTAGTAAGTTGGAAGTTTCATGATGTGGATTGTTTAACAGTGAAAAGAACTTCCTGCTCATTTACCAAATGTTTTTATTGACTGCTTAAAAAGATGAATTGCTGTAATATCTTATAAAGTATGTTCCATTACAGAGGTTATATTTTTCCATTAGATTAAATAAAATTTTGTAATTCAATTCTAGCAAAATGTTAGAAATATTATAATAGTAAATAAACCATGCTATAAAAAATCTCATTTAAAAGAATTGGAAACATGTTCCTCCTCTTCATTGTTCTGGTGTTCCAGTGATATGTAAAAGTTTCTTAGCAGCGCAGGAACAAGTCGCCAAGACAATTCATTAACTTAAGAGATGTAAATGCATTGAGAGCAATAAATGTCATAACATCAAGACTTGTTTACGAAGATATGTAATCCTAGAACTTCTAAAAAGAGCTAGGCAATCTCTGTATATATGATTCTGTGTTGCCAGCAATTGGGAACTTAATTTTTTTTACCCAGAACTAATATTAAGAATAAGCCTGTATGAATAAAAAAACAGAAGGAACTATCACATAAAGCAAGTGCAGTTTATATTCCACATATTTATTAAATAAAATAACATTTACAAGACTGGGATTTCCTTCGCTCCTACAACAACCATTTTGGTGTTGGGCTCATAGTCTAGAAATCCAGCAACAATAAGGATCCATACCAAATGGAATATAAATTAGTCAGGTCCTTGACCATGTGACTAGGATTGAAAAAGCCACAGATGAGGAAGAGAGCCTGAGGATTTGGAGAGACAGATGTTGAGGGGTGGTGTCAGCTGTCAGCAATGGTTCAGATGGTGCCTGAGACTGTTGATTGGTTTAGAGAATTTGGTGATGGGTGAGTTGATCTGGTTAAATAAACTGTATATGGGAAGAGGTGATCAGTTGATGTGGGGTCCCAGTTGTAGTCAGATGATTTAAAATAAAAAATAGGAAATTTTGAAAATACTCAGCAGGTCAGGCAGCATCTGTGAAAAGTGAAAGAGTTAACATTTCAGGCCAAAGATGCTATATCAAAATAGGAAAGAGAAAATAAGCTTTAAGCTGCGGTGAGAGTTATATCTCTCACAGATTGTCTCTGATAGTTGCGGAGAGGATGTTATAGTGGGGGAGTTGAGGACCAGAGGGCACTGCCTCAGAATAGAACAGAGATAAGGAGGAATTTCTTTAGTTGGAGGGTAGCCAATTTGTGGAATTCATTGCCACAGAGAGCTGTGGAGGCTAAGATATTTGGTATTAAAATGGAGCTTGATAGATTCTTGACGAGTAAGAGTGCCAAAGGCAGGAGAATGGGAGTGAGAAAGAAAGTAAAATTGTCATGATGGAATAGCAAAGCAGACTCGATGGGGTGAATGGTCTAATTCTGCTCCTAAGTCTTACGTCTTTTTAAAACAGGAGTACCACAAGGATAAGGTTCTCAGTAAATGAATAGGAGCAATTAGAGAGTGAGCACATAGACAAGAGAACATTGACAAATGAAGGGAGGAATCAGAAAGGGCCGAGGAGGAGGATACATACAGCAGGGAAGATGAGGAGATGTTCCTGAAGTTTGAATTGAGATTCAATGTTGCAGAGCAAGAAGCTGCACTCTGGTAGGTCACAGTGGGTGTGAGATGGAGTATTAAAGACTTATCATAAACCGCCTCATCTTCTACTCAGACAAACCAGATTTCTGGACTCAGTACTGAATACTACAACTTCAGGTAACTTTATTTCACTGCATGTATCAATCATCCAACTCAGATAAAGGCTCTGCATGTTTGTTTCAGTTATACAGTAGGGAAACAGCCCCTTCAGCCACATCATTCATGCTAACCAAGATGCCTGCATAAGGCCCATATCCCTCTAAATATTTCCTCTCCGCATACCTGTCCAAGAGTCTTTTAAACATTGTAATTGTATCCACCTCTACCACCTCCTTTGGTGCTTCTCCCATATAATTCCACTCTCTTATGAAAAATGTGCCCCTCATGTCTCCTTTAAACCTTTCCCCTCTCACCTTAAACTTAAGCCATTCTAGATTTAGACTGGGGTGGGGGGGAGACTGCTGCTATCCACCGTATTTAAGCCCCTCATTATTTGAGAAACCACAATAAGGTCTTGCCTCAACTTCCTTCTTTCCAGGGAAATGAGCCTTTGACAAACCAGTCTCTCGTTATACTCAAGCATCTCAGTCCAAACAAAATCCTTGTGAATCTTTTCTACACCCTCTCTAGCTAATCTCAGAAAAATGAATCTCAGGGTTGTATGTGGTGACATGTATGTACTCTGATAATTTTACATTGAACTTTGAACATTACTTTGGACTTTAATCACATCCTTTGTATAGCATGACAGACGTAATATCCAAGAGCAGTCTCACCAACATCTTGTACAACCATAACATGACATCCCAACTCTTGTAATCAGTGCCCTGACCAAAGAGGGCAATTGTGCCACTCACCATCTTCATTATCCTATAATTGTTTTGCCGTTTTCAGGGAACTTTTACTCCAAGGTCTTTCTGTTCTATCAAGTCTCAGGCTCCTGCCATTTATTTTATATGACCTATCTTGCTTTAACTTCCCAAAATGCATCACTTCACATCTAGCTTGATATGTCAGGCACTTCTTCCTGTTCTGTATTTCACAACTAATACATCCCTTTGTCTATGCTCTGTCTATGTTCTTACTCTCTTACTGTTCCTATTCACGTGTTGATCAGATTACCTTGTTTACAACTCAGTCCCATAGTAAGTAACTGAAGTTACGTCTATAGTTAACAAGTTTCACGAGCAGCCTTGGTCCTGCTTAGGAAAATCTCCTTAAGCCATGTAGAAACAACCTCACAAGCATTTCTGCCTCTAGATTTTATGCGGCATTCACATTTGATTGAAGAACCCCATGTAGTGTCCAAATGTGCACAGCATCAATGTGCATTTTTAGGGCATTTCATGGATGAACCAGAGAAAAAATAGAATCCAAGATATAAATCTTTTATTACTTATTTTGTAATAATTGGAATGTGCAATGCACAACTATGTGGTTATATGCAATTCTAGTATTTAGGCAAGAGTGTTTTATTTACCAATGTCACTAAAATTCTTCAGCAAATACCGGTTTTGAGATTTTTTTTCAGTTGCATAATTTCCTAACAAAAAAATCATTGCATTTTCTTTGAACTGATGGTAAAAGATAATGAAAATATGCAATACTTTACAGCACTGTCACCATATGGTGCTCAAAACAAATCATGCAAGAATTAAAATAATTATCATAATTCATGATCACAACTTACATTCACTTGTTTTCAATCTCAAAGTATATAAATCTAAATACCAAGCAACTGTTAAGAATAAAATTCATGAGAGTGAAGCCTTGATTTGGATGTTAGGTGTCAGTCTTCATTTTTCCCTAGACTTGTAAACCATATTCAATTTAATAGAACCATAGAACATGACAGCACAGAAACAGGCCTTTTGGCCCTTCTTGGCTGTGCTGAACCATTTTTCTGCCTAGTCCCACTGACCTGCACCTGGACCATATCCCTCCATACACCTCTCACCCATGTACCTGTCCAAGTTTTTCTTAAATGTTAAAAGTGAGCCCGCATTTACCACTTCATCTGGCAGCTCATTCCACACTCCCACCACTCTCTGTGTGAAGATGCCCCCCCAATGTTCCTTTAAACTTTTCACCCTTCACCCTTAACCCATTTCCTCTGGTTTTTTTCTCCCCTAGCCTCAGTGGAAAAAGCCTGCTTGCATTCATTCTATCTATACCCATCATAATTTTATATACCCCTATCAAATCTCCCCTCATTCTTCTATGCTCCAGGGAATAAAGTCCTAACCTATTCAACCTTTCTCTGTAACTCAGTTTCTCAAGTCCCGGCAACATCCTTGTAAACCTTCTCTGCACTCTTTCAACCTTATTAATATCCTTCCTGTAACTCAGTGACCAAAACTGCACACAATACTCCAAATCAGGCCTCACCAATGTCTTATACAACCTCACCATAACATTCCAACACCTTATAATCAAAACTTTGATTTATAAAGGCCAATGTACCAAAAGCTCTCTTTACTACCCTATCTACCTGTGATGCCACTTTTAGGGAATTTTGTACCTGTATTCCCAGATCCCTCTACTCTACTACATTCCTCAGTGCCTTACCATTTTATATTCACTGTTAAATAATATTTTTAAATATTAGAGTTATAGAAAATCATTTTTGAAGTAGTAAGTGATAAGAATTATCTCAGGATTCTACAATAAATTATTTTGATAGTTATCTTAATACAGTAAAGCAATAACTTGTTGAGGGTTGATATATTTCCATGCTAGAGTATAAAAGACTATAATGAATGCCCTTCAAGATGAATAATTATGAATTTCATAATTGGGCAGTTCGGTAGTGTAGTGGTTTAACATATCGCTTTACAGAGACAGCAAATGGGCTTCAATTTCCACTGTGATCTGTGAGGAGTTTATATGTCATCCCTACGACTGCAAGGGTTTCAACAAGGTGCTCTGGTTTTCCTCAGACGTATGGGTTAGGGTTAGTAAGTTGTGGGCATGGTATGGTGGCCCAGCAAGCATGATGACATTTGCAGGCTCCCCACACATCCTTGGACTATGTTGGTTGTTGATGCAAATGATACATTTCACTGTATAGTTCGATGTACAGTACATATTGTAAATAAAGCGAATCTTTATATTTACACAATTAGTTGCTTTTTCCCTGATAAAAATATTTGGTTCCTACTCCAAATGATATATTTGTATGTTCTGACACTGCCTGTAAAATATGGCAACCCTGGAACTAGATATCATTGATTTTTAAATTTGGACCTTTTCAATTCTCCTCAGCATGAGTTGGCAAATATCAGCCTTTTACCTCCTGCTTCCACCTGTAAGTTGGAAGAAATTGGTTTGTTTCCATGGTTACAATATCAGCATGTTTCCAATCTAAGTAATACCTTATGTAAAACACAAGCCACTGCTGTGCATCATTGTTCCTGCATAAATAGATTAAGGTTTTATCAGTTATCTTTACATTTTTTGACTGTTTTTCTTCAAATTACAAATATTGTGACATGTGTGATTAAAATGCTATTTTCTCTTTAATGGTCAGTAATGATTGTTTTAAAAGTAGTTGTGCTCTTGTCTGTTCACTCCATTAACATTAATACCAAAAACATTCATTAAAAATGGATTTGAGATAATAAGAACACATTCAAAATTGACTTTAGTCCCCTGATTCTTATTTACCATTCTACGCAATCTGTGAAGAATAGGCTAACATATTTAAAAGAACAATAGCATAATTTGTCTTTTATCTGAATGATTACATTTTGGGCCATTTTCATTGATTTTATGTTTTAAAGGATATTTTTGGTTCTTTGTGGGGCCCACCAGATTGAATAACTGTGGAGTGATACAAACTATTAATTAGTAAATATGCCTTAACACTGAAAATAATTTTTTTAATGATTTTCTGAATAAATTTCCATTGTAGCTTGCTACTTTAGAAAAGAAAACAATGAACAATATCTTTAGGAAGTTAAGCATTGCCTTTTTAAAATGAGATGGGTATATAGGTGTTCAAATACTCATGAGGAAAACAGCATTCACTCAAGACAAATTACAGTGCTAGGACTGCTAATTTGCACATGGGACAGACATCACCAAAAATTAATGTGGCCCCAATCTCCCAGAATATATGGAACTGATGCTGTGAGCCGGCTGCTCTGGTAGCAGTTGCCATCCTGTGCATATCAGAACAGTTTTTTTTTTCTTTTTTTCTTTTCAGCTCTATTTAAAACAGTCCATTTTAACTCCCATGGATTGTTTGGTGCTGTACCCAAGGAAACAGTATGATACTGCTGTTCACATGTAAAGGTATAAGTTTGAATATAGCTCAGGAGCTGGTGACAAAGGTCACCTCTTGCAGATAGCTGTTCAGAGTTTCCAGTGAAAAGACATCCAGTGAAACTAGCCAACCTCTGTCAAAATTCCCAAATCTATCACTTTTGTCTCTGACACTCCACCACAATCCACCATAATAAGGATCAAAAACATCCACGTGGACTCTAAAGTACATAAGCTCTTGCTGAATTGAAATATAAGTGCTTCAGTCTATCACCTGTAAAAGGGAATTGTTAGATTGTCAGGTAAATAATTATGTTACTATTGCTGCTGTCTTTGTCTCCAGTTATCCCAGGATATACTGTTATATGAGTTATAGGAACCAATCTTAGACTCATTATATTTGAAAATGGTTGCCGATGGGATGTAATGGCGTGTGAAATTTGGCAGTGAACAATCACAGTGGATCTCCGCCTATTTTTTTGCCCAGTTGAAGTTTCTTTGTTTCCAGAGACTTGAGCACATAATTTAGGCTGACACATCATTGTGGTACTGAGGGAATACTGCACTGTCAGAGATGTTAGCTTTCAAATATGTCATTAAACTGATACTCAGGTGGATGTAAAAAAATTCATGGTATAATATGAAGAACAGCAAACTTCTGCTAAGTTCCCTAGCCAATATTTATCTCTAGCCAGCTTTACTAAAAACATCTGATTCAATTAATAGATTTTCAGTGAAATTTATATGTATAAACCAGTTGTTGAATTTTCTTATTACACACTTATATAATACTTTAAAAATATTTTGTTAGTTGTAAAATTTTTGGGAAAATTCTAAGAACAGGAAAGGAGCTATTAAATGTAATTTTTTTTCTTTGATTCCAAAGAACTGGTGATGGAGCATTCACATGAGAAACAGGTGACCACGTCCTTCATACAGTTTACTACTGTGGAGACATGCAGGACTTTGTTTCAAAGTATATAATTAAGCAAAATCCTGCATTACTATACGAAATTGGTCTTAAAAAAACAAAAGAAGTACAAACATGAAAAAGTCTACAGCTGTTGAAAATCCAAAACAACACACACACACAATGCTGGAGGAATTCAGCAGGTCAGATAGAATCAATAGCAAAAAGTAAACAATCACAGTGGATCTTTACCTATTTTTTGCTGAGTTGAGTCCTAAAGACAGTTCTCAACCCAAAATGTTGACTGTTTACTCTTTTCCATTGATGATGCCTGACCTGCTGAATTCTTCCAGCATTTTGTGTGTGTTGCAAAAGAAAAAGTAAATGGTTTTAAATCCTTTTAATCTATAATTTCTCCTTAGGTTTTCATAAATGTATGTTAGTTCAAAATAAAACGCTTCCGTGTGTATCTCCATCACTGCAAATAATTTCTAAAGGCTTTCCTCTGAACTAGTGCATTTAGATATACAGAAGAACTTGTTAAGAAGTGTTAAGGGGCGACAGGTAAAGAACAACTATGCTCTGTCCATGGTAGCTCCACATTTGGCAGACAGAGGTTAAATTACCTTGTAGCAATGATGAAGATTACATCCTCATAAAGAGTTAGTGCAAAACTCGGATAGTATCAATATGGGAATGGATCACAAACAATAACGTTTGAACAATAGCAACCAACAATATCCACATCTATCTATCAATGCTCGTCAGGGTCTGTTAACAGCAAGGTAGCTTCAGACCTCTACCATTTCCTGTAGGTAACACAGGACTGATTTATGCAATAACAACAACAAAGGAAAAAGCTGTGTCTTTAAAATTGCACATTGTTATAGAGATGTCACAATGGTGGGCTTTGGAGTTGGTGTTATCAAGGGTTTAGAGAGCAACCTTGTGATGTAGCTTCAATTGGTTTGAATCATCATCTGATAAGGATGACTTTCCAATCAAGGCACCCACTGACTATATGCCATAGAAGAATAAGAATGTTTGGTTAGCAACCGACCACAGGAACTATATACAAAGGCAAATATGTTTTATGTGACAGAGCAAAATCAACTGCACAGAAGTCCTTTGTAGCTGAGATGGTGCCTGTAGATTTGATTATGAATGATATTTGCATATATTATTCCTTTCATATAATTTGACAATAGTCACAATGCTGGACCACTGTGCTAGCACCACTTCAAAATATTGGAAAACTCAACAGCTGGCTGTGATGGAAATCAACAATGCAATGAATCTCCATTCAATGAATATCAGTGAGCAACTCACAGAGAGGAGAAGAAATTACCATTTGGCTCATATCACCACGTGAATTCTTACCAAAAGCATACTTGCAATGTTGAAATAGATTTCACAAATTCAGCTGTTAACTTCTCCAGAGCTGTCAGAATATCCAAAAATAAACATCATCTGCTGGATTTGGCATCCCTTTTTGACTTGTATATTTAGAATAATAAAGTTGTCCTGCAATTGTATCAGTGGGGTCAGAAGGATAGAAATAGGAGCAAGTTGAAATAGAAGAGGTAGAACTTAACAACATTAGAGACAGGAGCAAGAGGAGGGCAATGAGGACATAACTGATCTATCTTCAGCTGACACTATTTTTCCACAATTTCTCCATTCCTGTTAGCTCATTATAATTTAAATATCTGTCAAACTCTCCTTGAATATAGTCAATGACTAAGGCTCAATTTCAATGATTGTTGATTCTTAAGTAATTCCTTCTCCTAATGAAGGATTTTGATCTGAAACATCAACAATCCTCCCACCACCTCACCAAATGCCACTTGACCACCTACAGTATATGTAATATCTTGTATCTTTACCTCAAATAGGAGATTCCTTTTTTTAATGAAATTATACCTCAGATTCAAGTTAGACAAAAACAATGAAAAAAATTCTCTTTTGCCCTACAAAGACTTATAGAACCATAAATATTTGTTAAATTGTCTCACATTCTTTAAAACTCCAATGAAGTTGGACTCAGTCTGCTTGACCTTTCTTCACATGTCAACCCCTGCATCCTAGAATTAACTTAGTGAACATTTTCTGAACTACTTTCAATTAAAAAATACATCATGTTTACTCTCTGTCTTAAAAATGTCCACCACCAGTACTGATATCTTGTCCTGCTTATAGTTGTACTGATTATTCAGCAATGGTCAGTGAATAACAAATGTGCAGCCTACATTTTGAATGGTTCAGAAAATATATGAAGAACCTTCAATAATGGAGAACAAGCCTTAAAAGTTAGGCTACAGTAATCATAAATCATCATGGAGCCAATTCTAATGTGATCTCTCTCTTCCAAAGAAGGGCATGGGGAAAATTCCTGCTTAATGGGGGTGGTTAGGAACCAGTAATGTTTTCTAATGACTATATTCTTAGCAAAATGCCCAAGTGTTGAGTAGCATATAAACTGGAGGTTGGAAACTTGAGGGCAGCACCTCTAGCAATTTCTCTGCAGACCATCAATCTAGTTTGAATAAAAAGTCATTAACCAGTGAAAGAGAATTCTGTTTTTCTCTTTGCACAGATTCTGCCTAAGCTGCAGAACATTTTAGCAGTCTCTTTTATTTCACTGTTCAGACAATTGCAATGTTTTGTATTCCATTGTTTACACAACATGTTTATTTACTTTCTGTTCTCATTCATTTCAGCTGAGTTCCTCAGACAAGTCTTCATTGCCCTACCACCACCACTTGTGTTTTCAGTCTCCTTGGTCACTAGCCTACCTCAGGCCACTTGTTCTCACCAGACCACCTACTCCTTTGCAACTTTAAACATGTTTGATTTTTAACTTTTCTTAAAGCTTTGACATAATCTCTGTTTCCCTCACCACAGGTGCTGCTTGGCCTGCAATATATTCCTAGTATTTTCTTTTTTTTCCCCTTTTATGTACACACAAATACCTTTAAAGTTCTATGTTCAGCCTAATTCTGTGTCCTCTCTGTCAAATAAGCAGATATCAAAGTAGCTTGGTATAAAAACACAGAATTTTCTATCCTGAAAGACAATCTCCATGTATTAATTCCTGTTGTGACATTGATACTGGGCAAAGGCTCACTCAGCAGGCTACCTGAACTGGAGGGAGAGAGACATAATGGTACAAATCAGATTAATGAAGTTCAGAAAGATGATTATCTGCAATTATTTTCCAGGCTTGTAGAACCTGAAAAGTACAACTGCTTTTCCACTCGGATGCCTTAGGCCTCTACAGCTGCAATTTGAACATCTTAACAGAAGCTGTGATTGCCTTGAGGGTCTCTATTGTGGGGGTCACAGCTGCAGATTGGCCACATGCTCTTGGGGAGCTGTGGTCCTGGGAAGCCATCTATCATAGTGTCAAGGATGCAGGTAGTGGACTGTTCCAATTGACCCACCATCTGCTGCACATCCCCAATGTCTGAACATATATTTGATGCCCTGCAGGAATCCTCCTTTAGAAAGCAGAACTTGTAGATTAGGATTGTGCTATTTCCTGACCCTTGAATCGGCAATTTATTCTATTACACTTCTATCCAAAGCCTTTTCTTTCTCTGTGTGTACGGCACATTACTTTGTATATCACTGGCTAGTGTGTCTAGAGAAGAAATACAAAAGGGGCCACATGGGGTAATAACAAATCATTTGAGGAACTCGATCTGTAGCCTATCCCAAAGGATTGAGAAGATAAAGGTTGAGGACTCATTAGTTGCTTATATGAGCTTGCAGCTCTTCAATACGCAGAGCATGGAAACAGTCCTTTTGGATCGTGCAGAACTCTGTGAAGTCCTGAAATATGTGTCATTCATACTTCCAAACACAGAAAAGAATCAGTAACTCCTATATCCTGCCTTTCATTGGCTGATCACCATGGCTCATTTATCTCCATCTAATCTCTATATACAAGTATTGCTTATGTATCAGATACTTTAATACATTAAGTTAGTACAAGTCTATCCTTAGATTTCATAATGGGCTTAAATCAATTCTCATCCACAGCATTTTGCAAATTTTCTACCCTTTGCAAGCATTTGCATTTTTTTTCATTATATTGCTTTGTCCAAGACAAATCAGATCTTGATTTATTAATCAGATGGAATACTTATCTATGCCATCAGTTCCTTTCATTATTTTGAAAACTTTATTGAATTAATCTCCAATCTTTTAACTTCCAGGTGAGAACAACTCCAATTTTTGTAACCTTTTCTTGTAAATTTAATCACTGAGGTCCAGGAATCCTTCTGGTAAATTAATATTGAAAATCCTTCAATCAAGTAGATTCTTCCATGTGCCCTAAAGTGATTTAAGCACAGTGCTTATAAACTATTAAATATGATCTAAATTGAGATACATCAGTAGTTTCTTTATTCCATTTGGTCATTTGCTCATTAGGCTAAGGTAAATAGGTGGGATGCTAGGCAGGATGACTTGGTAGGCCAGAAGGATCTATTCTATGCTGTATGTCTAAATAAATAAATACATATACAGAACACGAGAAGTAAAATCAAATCCAGCATTTGTTGCTATTCCAGAACTGCCTTTGAGAAAATGGTGGTGAGTCATCTCCTTCATTCCCTGTGGTCCTTCAGATGAAAGTGCTCCTATAATGCTGTAGGGCAGAGAGTCCAAGTGATGAAAAAAAAGATGGTAGTATAATTCATATCAGGGTGTCTGATAAAACTTTATATATCCAGACAAGTGGAGAGTATTCCATCATGCACCTGACTTATGCTTCACAGATCTCTAGAAGGTTTTGGGGTATCAAGAGAGGAATCATTTAAGTTTCTGATCTGCTTTTGAAATTACAATATTTATGTGTCTGGTTCAGTTGAGTTTGTGTTCAAAAGTGACCCAAAGAATGTTGATGTTGGAGGATGCTGTTGTTGCAGATTGAAAATCTGGTTGAGTGGTGTATAACAAAGTCAGCAAGACCAATGAGTTGATTTTTGACTTCAGGAGAGGGAAACCAGAGGATCAGAGGTGGAGTGGGTTAGCAGCTTTAAATTCCTTGGTGTTATTATTTCAAAGGACTTGTCCTGGGCCACGCACATAAGTGCAATTACAAAGAAAACACAGCTGCTCCTATACATCCTTAGGAGTGGCGGAGAATTGGCATGGCATCTAAAACATTGACAAACTTCTATAGATGTGCCTTGGAGAATATATTGACTGGCTGCATGACAGCCAGGTATGGAAACACCAATGCCCTTGAATAGCTTGTTGTCTTGTGGAAGATACCCTGGTCCAAGTAAGATGATAATTGAAATAGCACTTGATCATAATCTTCATCAAGTTGTTACTCAGTCTACAAGAGACCAGAGTCTACTTGATCTGTTTCACAAACAACCCAGCTTTTGTTAGTAAAATAGAGGTCAAACAACGGATTAGTGACCATGATATTGTTATTCTGGATGCCTCAGTCAAACCAAAAATAGTCAAAAAACCAAAGCGTGAAGTGTTCATTTATTGCAAAGCCAACTACCAAAACATATCTGAGGACCTCAGCATCCCCAAGTCAGCTTACTGATGACGTCATTGTGAACTCTGATATTGACAGCTTATGGACTAAGATATTAGCACAATACAGAAATCTATGGATGCCAACATTCCTCACAAAATGAGCTCTTCCAAACCAAGCTTACCATGGGTTAATGCTTCTCTTAAGTGGAGTATTAGGAAGAAACATAAGCTGTATAATCGTACCAGAAAGACAGGTGATTTTTCTACTTGGGATGAGTTTAAACTCCTTCGAAGAAAGGTTGACAGGCAGATGAGAAGACTTCACCGTGATTATGTGCATGATATTGGTACAAGTCTCCAGAGTGAAAATACCAAACCTTTTTGGAACTACATGAAAGCTATATGTCAGGTAGTATTCGGTGTCTTCCCATTAACATCTATGGGAAGGATTGTTTCCAGTGCAAAGGAGAAAATGGAAGTACACAACCAACAGTTTTGCTCTGTTTTCACAAGGGAAGATATCTCATCAGTACCGGACTTAGGACATAGTAGTGTTCCAAATATGCTGAATATCAACATTACCACCGCAGGTGTTGAAAAATTACTGAAAAACCTCCAGGCCCACAAAGCCGCAGGACCTGATAATGTGTCAGCCCGTATTCTCAAAGAATGTGTCGCTAGTGCCGTTCTAATACTCCAAAAAATCTATCAAAAGTCTTTGTCTACTGGAACCTTGCCTAAAGACTGGCTCAATGCCAATGTCACACCAATCTACAAGAAAGGGGACAGGTCTTTACCACCTAATTACTGTCCTGTGTCACTTACTTCTATTGCAAGCAAGTAGTTAGAACACATTATTCACAGCAATATCATGGGTCATCTGGAGAGATTCTCACTGCTCTCCAACAGACAGCATGGATTTAGGAGTGGACGGTCTTGTGAAACACAGTTAGCCGGACTCGTTAATGATCTAGCCCAGATTCTGGATGTAAAGAGTCAAGTTGACCTTTGCATAATGGATTTTAGTAAAGCTTTTGATACTGTACCACATCAATGCCTGTTAGCTAAACTTGACCATCTTGGCATCTGAGGCTTTACCAAGGATTGGATCAAAAGCATCTAACTAAACGGCAACAGAAGGTATTAATGGACGGGCAATCCTCATCCAGCTGTCCAGTGTTTTGAGGAGTACCACAGGGCACTGTCTTGGGCCCACTACTTTTTTTAACCTATATAAATGACCTTCCAACTTGTGTTCAGTCCAACTGAAGTTAGACTGTTTGCAGATGACCTGATTCTGTACAGACCCATAAGTTCTCCAAATGACTGCAATACCCTTCAACAAGACATTAACTCACTGTGCAAGTGGGAGTCCTCTTGGCAGATGAAATTTAATATCTCAAAGTGCTACATTATGAGAATGACCCACCAGAAAAATGTTTACCATCATCAGTACTTCATGGGAAACGCTGCACTCCAGGAAGTAAAACATCACCCCTACTTGGCCATTGAACTGTCAGATAACCTTTGCTGGGAAAAAAATATCAACCAAACCATTTCAAGTTCCAACAATATCCTTGACCTTCTACGGTGTAACTTTTGGAATTGCTCAAAAACCACAAAAGAAGTTGCTCATAAAACTCTCGTCCGTCCAAGACTTGAATACTGTAGTGCCATTTTGGCTCCCTACCAAACCATTCTCATCAATAACCTTGAGAAAGTCCAGAGAAGAGCTTCCGAGTTTGTAACCAGTGATTATAGAAGGACCAGTAGTGTTACAGATATGCTTCTCGACCTCAAATGGGATACCCTCCAAAAATGCCACACAATAGCCAGGCTTACTACAATTTACAAGGAAACTCATTCATTAACTCCATCCAACATTACTCACCTTTTGTGTAACCAGAATAACAGACCAGCAACCCGACAAAACCAACCCCTGAACTACAAGACCATCCAGACCAACAAGGACTGCTCCCGCTACTCACTGTACCCTAGGACCATTACAGTTCGGAACTCCCTGCCACCACACATTAAATCTGCCGCTGACAGTAAAACTTTCAAGTTGCTGCTCTTGAACACCACAATTTAAATTACAACTGCACGCATGAGAGACTGCACGTTTATAGCCCAGCAGAAGTGGTTGGTGCAGTATGGACAAGACAAGAATGGAAAATCTTACAAAATTGTAGTGGACATGGTCCAGTCTACCATTGAATACATCTACATGAACATCTCCCAAACATTGAATACATCTACATGAACATCTCCCAAACATGGAATACATCTACATGAAATGCTGTCGCAGGAAAACAGCATCCAGCATCATGAACCCCCATCACCCAGCATATGCTCTCTTCTTGCTGCTGCCATCAGCAAGAAGGTACAAGAGCCTCAGGACTCGCACCAAGTTCAGGAATAGTAATTACCCTTCAACCATCAGGCTTTTGAACGAAAAGGGATAACTTCACTCAACTTCACTTGCTCCATCTTTGAAATGTTCCCACATTCAATGACTCACTTTCAAGGATTCTTCTTCTCATATTCTCAATATTTATTGCTTATTTATTTATTATTATTATTATTTCTTTTTGTATTTACACAGTTTGTTGTTTTCTGCACTCTGGTTGAACACCATATTGGATAGTCTCATTGATTCTGTTATGGTTATTATTCTACAGATTTATTGATATATGGTGACATATATGTACTTCGATAATAAAATTTAGTCTGAACTTGGTGAAGATAATACCATTGCATACCAGGAATTTTTGGTACAATGTTTTACTTAAATTGACAATTTTTGTTAAGTATTTTCTTCATTGTTATTATTTTGTTCAATTACATTGAGTTTCTAGCACTGATTCTGTGATTTATAATTAATGACACAAAACTTTTCATTTAAGATCACCATTATTTCTTCTTATTTGCAATATACCATTATTCCTTTTCAAAAGGTCCACAGTTTTCTTTGTGGTCTTTACCTGAATGCAATTTCAAATTTTTCCTACTGATTTTGTATGTTCCACTTCAGCGTTCAATTTTGTATCCCTTAGCATGATTTTTATATTAAAGTGAGCAATTAATAAGCCTATTGCATTATTAATGTAAAAAGTCTAAGCATCCGAGATATGTCCAATTAAAAGTTTTGAGAGCCATCTATAAAGAGCCGAGATACCAATATTTCACATCTTTTTACTGCATTTGCAAACTGAGAAAGATTAAGGTTAAGAAATGTAACTTTTCAGATTTTAATCATACACTGTTAATATCAAATTATATTATTAGGTACAACATATCTCTTATATAGTAAAGATCATCTCCTATAGAGTGAAGCTATTACTTCAAACTTCAGAATGGTCCTATTATGACTTATTATTAATATCCCACACTACTTATAATATGGTTTCTGTGTGAATTTGCCATTTAACAGAAAATTAAAGATAGTTCAGTTCATACACTTAGTTAACAATTAGCAAGGAAAGGAGAGTTTAATGCAACTGGGCAAATTTTTACACAGATCCCATTGATGAAGAACTAATTTGACTCAAGTCATTATATGTTTTCTAATATCTTGCACTCTCATCTTAATGTTATAATCCTATACTTAAATGCTTTACTTAAAATTGACCTTGTGTTATTACTTCACCAACAACCAAAGTGTAGTTATACTTTATAGGTCATGTGGAATAGTTTCATAAGCTTTAGAAGCATGCAGTCAAGAAACAAAACATTGTGCTGAATTTAGCTGGCTAACAGCTGGTGAGTTAATAGGGAATTGGCAGCTGTCACCCATTCATGGATCAGCTCTTTCAGACTTGCATTCATACTCGCCCAAACTCAAAATTCAAAGCCAGCTGGAGGCAATGTTGGACCTCCCACTGCCCAGCTGGAGCAAGCTGTCCTACAGATAGCAAAGCCATTCACTTGTGATATGCTTGCAACCTCATGGAATAAAAGCATACATTTAAATTATTTAGCTTTACATTGATATTGTTTTATGTTTTAAATAAGTTTTAATTTCTTATTCAATTACATTTAGTTATTTTAATGAAATTAATGAAAAACTGTCAAATCTACCTAAATTGTTCTTGTGTATTTCATTGTTTTGAGTATTGGGCCTCAGAATAGAGGCCCACTTGGAGCATCACCTCTGCAGTGCACAAGGTCAAGTGACTTGGGATTCCACATATAAAAAATGATGTGTCCATAACCTGTAGATGGGTTGGTACCATTGGCTAGATCCAATTTCAGCAGCACAGAAAGTTTAACATTGTTTCTGCCACTGCTTGATTCAAAAGTAATCTAAAACATTTATGTTAAAATTATATTGTAGGTTCTACATTTGTAAAGAGTCATCCAAGTTCCAGGGGTGAAAATAGTGATATAGTTGTAAAGTTAATACTGCTGATTTAACTCTATGCCATAAATGCCCAGCCACTTTCTATACTGTACACCTTACTGACGCATATTGGCTTATATTCACCTTTGCTCAGCCCACTAAAATTCACACATTGGTAAACATTGCATGCAGAGGAAACATCAAAATTCTTGATAAATCTAACTGTATTTTATGGCATATGTGCAAGAAAATTCTGCAGTTTATTCTCCAGCAGTTTGCAAACTGTTAATAATTGTGTATGTCTCAACATATTTACTACACTGTAACCTTTTGGTTTTTAATCAATAATATTGCACAATTAGTTACTAAAGGTTTCAGTTGTAATCAGATTTTAATGTAAATTATTTTCAGTTTTTAGAAGCTCTTTCACTTATCAGGATAAAAGAGCAAGTTATCAAGATAATTCCATACAGCATCTGCAGAATCTCGAGTTAATACATTTCAATGGTCTTCAGAATGTAGAAACACTGACACTGCATCTTAAATTTTCACTGGGTTATAGCTTTATTTATTTTGTGTAACAGTCATGCATAAGATATTATCTATACAAGATGTTCTAAAATGGTAAGACTTTCTTAGAGAAAAAACACAAACTGAAATAAGTAAGGGCCTTATTTGAAAAATTCCATTGAAAATTAGCCAGCTGGAGCAAAGTAACACTGGATCAAAGAAAGCTAATCATGCTTAACTGTGCCCCAGAGCACACACATGCATAATGTGATTTGCACAGTAACTGTCTCTCATATTAGTTGTTTGGGATGTTTAGTGCTATTAGGCAAAGCAGAATCAGTATTCTTTACTCAGAACGGTAAATGATAAATGCAACATACTGAGATGGTAATTAATGTAAATAATACGTGTTTAGTTGGTTAAAAGTATCATACTGTTAAAGGAACATTGTGTACTACACTTTAATATTTTAATGGCTGAATTTTATTTAATCATAACAATTGAACATGACCAAGAGAGAGACTGAGAGAAGGAAATATGGGGAAGAGAGATGGGAAGGGGAAGAAGAGTTATCAGGTCCACTTAGCTCCTGACCTCATCACAATGTTTGTCAAATGATGAGTCAGAGTTCAATTGCAGAGATAAGAAGAACTGCTCTTGAAATCAAGGCAGCCTTTGACCAACTATGGTATTAAGATGCCCTGGTAAAGCAGAAATCAATGTGCATAATGAGCACATTCTAATGATTGGAGTTATACTTTGCACAAAGGAAGATGATAATAGTTGCCGAAGTTCAATCATCTCAAACCCAGCATATAGCTGCAGGGAAAATCTGTGTAGTATCCTAGACTAACTACCTTAAGCTGCTATGTCAATGACCTTTCCAATATAAAGTCAGAAATGGGCATGTTGCCAATGATTACATAATGTTCAATTCTATCTGCAATTCCTCAGCAAAGGAAGAAGCAAATGCCTGCATGCAGCAACACTTTAGCAATATTCAGGCAGAAGTTCATAAGTTACAAATAGCATTTGTGGCACAAAAGTGTCAGGCATTAACCATCTTCTACAAGAGAGAACCTAACTATGAATCTTTGACGTTACTGAATCCCCATGGCATCACCAGTGATCAGAATCTCAATTGGACAGACTACATAAATTCCATGTGACAAGAGAAATGCTAAAATGCTGAACTTATCTCTCTTTCACAGCTGCTGGCTGACCTGCTGAGTGCAACCAACATTTTCTGTTCTTAATTCAGATCCATTGTAGATATTTCTTATGGTACAATTCAGTAACACATTACTTAAAAGTCCTTCCCTAGAATGTCACAAATATTGTGATTAAGCACCATTTAATTATTGGTTCATACATTTAAATATATGGAGATGAGTACACAATTTACATACCAAAGGCTCAAATGATGTGATTTTGGTTGGTAGGGAAGAGGTTTGGAACTGATGTGGAAAATACTGATGGGGGGGTCTTGACACCAACAACTCATTATTAGGAGCATGGGAGGGAAGGGAGATTAAAAACATACAACAGAGTAACACTACAAGGTATTCTGAGTCCCTCTAGCCTGCACTGCTATTAAGGCCAAGGTTGTTCTTCAACTTAAGTATCATTTTCGCACATGATTCCCATAACCTAGATATCCAGGAAGTTCAGAAGGCCAGGCAGCATCTATGGAAGAGAGTACAGTCGACGTTTCTGGCTGAGACCCTTCAGCAGGACTGGAGAAAGAAAGATGAGGAATGGAGTTAAAAGGTGGGCTGAGGGGAGGGAGGAACACAAGGCGATAGGTGAAACTGGGAGGCGGAGGGGTGAATTATAGAGCTGGGAAGTTGATTGGTGAAAGAGATACAGGCATGGAGAAAGGGGAGGGGTCTAATAGGAGAGGACAGAATGCCATGGAAAAAAAGGGGGAGGAGCACCAGAGGGAGGCGATGGGAGGAGATAAGGTGAGAGAGGGAAAAGGAGAAGGGAAATGGCGAATAGAGGGCCATTACTCCCGCCTGGCACTTATCCTTGCAAGCAGAACAAGTGCTACACCTGCCCCTACACCTCCTCCCACACTACCATTCAGGGCCCCATATAGTCCTTCCAGGTGGGTGATACTTCAGTTATGAAGCTGTTGAGGTCATATACTGTGTCCAGTGCTCCCGGTGTGGCCTCCTGTACATCAGTGAGACCCAACGTAGATTGGGAGACTGCTTTGTCGAGCACCTCCGCTCTGTCCGCCAGAAAAAGCAAGATCATTTTAATTCCACTTCCGATTCCCATTCCGATATGTCTATCCATGGTCTCCTCTACTGTTGTGATGAGGCCGTACTCAGGTTGGAGGAACAAGACCTTATATTCTGTCTGGGTAGACCTTATATTGTAGCTTGGGTGTCGGCACTTGGAAGTCGATTCCAACGTCATCTGTAAGGAGTCTGTACATCCTTCGTGTGGAACGCTCATGTTTTCTCTGGGTCCTCCAGTTCCCTCCCATGGTCCAAAGATGTACCAGTAGGTCAGTTATTTGGTGATTGTAAACTGTCCCGTGGGGGATTTCTGGGCAGCATGGCTCAAAGGATCGGAAGGGCCTACTGTGCGCTGAATCTCAATAGATAAATAAATAAATGTTATCTTGAGATTCATTTTCCTGTGGTCATTTACAGGAAAAAAGAAATACATTATAACTTTATGGAAAACCATTCACAAAGACTGACAACCAATGTGCAAAAGAAGACAAACTGTGCAAATAACAGTAGAACATGAGTTGTGAATAGTCCTTGAAAGTGAGTCTGTAGGTCATAAAATCAATTCACAGAATAGAGTTATCCATGCCTACTTAGGAGCCTGTTGGTTGCAGGGTAATGACCATTCATGAACCTGGTAGTGTGGTACCAAGGGCGGCTGTACCACCCCCCCACCCTCCCCAATCACCAATGGTAATAGTGAGAAGATGGCATAGCCTGGAAGGTGAGCTTCTTTGCTGATGGATGCTGCTTTATTGTGGCAGCACTTCATGTAAATGTACTCAATGGTGGTGGGACCTTTGTCTGTGATGGATTGGGCTGTATTGATCACTTTCTGTGGCACTTTCAATTCCTGGGCATTGGTGTTTCCATACCAAGCCATGATGAATCCAGTTAAGATACTCTCCACTGTGTAGCTATATAAGCTTGTCAGTTCAGGATGTTTCATGTTACATGCTGCAAGTATCTTTACTGAACAAGCTCAAGATCTAGATTTTGTACTTTAAGCAGCAGCTGCCTCAGTCCAGTACATCTGCAATCTTGTGAGTTTTGTGGATAGCAAACTTAAGTTGCTGTACATCCCACAGCATAAGCATCTATATGCAGAGAGGAAGTGGGTATCCACTAGATGGGCTACGTGGATCAGGCATGGGAAGTTCACAGAACCCTGTAACAGGTATTTACCTTTAATTACTGGATAAAGTGATGCTTCTGCAGACACAAACAATGTGGATGAGTTTACGATGTGAAACGAGATTAGAAGAGACAACTGAGTGCCAGGAAGAGAAAAATCATTATCTAGGGAATACAGATTTAACACTGGTTATTTAGGAACAACAGGATTTATCCAGGGAAGGCCATGTCTGATTCAGTGGATTACATATTTTTTAGGATATACAAAGGAGGTAATTCATTTGGTATAGCCAACATGTATTAAACTCCATTTACCATTCCTCAACCCACTTACTCTGTTGATCAAGATCCCCCAATAATATTTGATAACCTTCTTTGTTGTCCACTATACCACCTATTTTAAAGTCATTTGTAAAGTTAATAACTATGTCTTATGCATTCTTATCTAAATAATTGATGAAGATGACAAACAACGATGAGCTCAATAACAACCCCTGAGGCACACCACTTGTCATGTGTCTCCAGTAAGAGAAATAGCCTTCTAGCATCACTTCTGGTTTTCTACCCTCAAACCAACTGTGTATTCAATAAGCCAAATCTCTTTGGATTCAATATGATCAAACCTTCCAGAGCAACCAACCATGAGAAACCAAAGCCTTATTGGTCCGTACAAACCAGTTCTAGTGCCCTCATCAACTTCCATGGTCGTCTCATCAAGAATTCAATCAAGTTTGTGAGACACAATCTCCCAAGCGCAAAATCATGCTGGCTCCCTTAATCAACCTGTCTTTACAGATGTAGGTATATCCTTTCCCTCAGAATACTCTCCAGCAACTTGCCTACCACAGCTGTTATACTTACTGTTATAGTTTCCAGGTTTTCCCATCCATCTTAAATAAAGGCACAGCATTCTCTACCTTTCAGTACTTTTCCCAGACTATCTCAGCCAAGGCTCCTGTAATTTCTTTTCCAAACTCCCACTGTTCTGACCAGGTTCTGAAAATATGTCTGCCTTCATACCCTTTAAGACATCCAGCACCTCCTATACTGCAATGTAAACAGTGTAAACAGTAAAAACAGTGGAGAAATATCCTCTACAGTTTCACATAAAGATGTCCCTTTTAGTCTTTGTGTGGTCCTGTTCTCTATACATACTCTTTTTTCCCCTTAATCTATATATAAAATCTCTTTGGATTTTTATTAATCATCTGTGTGAAAGATATCTCCTCCCAACCATTTCTGCCTTTCTGTTTTTCTTGAGTGCACTCCTGCATTTTCTATACTCCTCCAGGAATTTGTTTGAACCCAACTGCCTGTGCCAGTTCGATTCCACATTTTTCCTGACCAGGGCCTCAATATCCTTCTTCATCTGGGGTTCACTACTCCCATCAGCCTTGCCCTTCACTCTAACAAGATGCAGAACTTGAGTTCTCACTATCTCAACTTTTAAAACGGCCCCCACTTATCGGTGGTTTCTTTGCCCACAAACAAACTTCACTAATCAACTTTTGCAAGCTCCTGGCTCATAGCTTCAAAATTCACCTTGTATCTGTGGGTCAGTTCTGTCCCTTTCTTTTACTATTTAAATTAATACAACTATAGTCACTGATCCTAAATTGTCCCCCTCTGTTATTTCAATTCATTTCCCCTGAGAATAGGTCAAAATTTGCCCTCTTCCAAATAGGGCCCTCTATATAACAATGAAGGAAACATCTGGGTCAGCCAGATGTCTTGGTACATATTGGTACCAATGATACAGGAAGGAAAAACAAAGAGGTCCTGAAGAGAGAATTTAGAGAGCTAGGCAGAAAGCTGAGAAGCAGGACCTCCAGGGTAGTAATTTCTGGATTGCTACCTCTGCCACACGCCAGTGAGGGTAGAAACAGGATGAATTGGCAGATTAATGCATGCCTGAGAAGCTGGTGCAGGGGGCAGGACTCCAGGGTGACCAAGGATGGGAGCTCAACATACAGGGATATTCAATATTCAGGAGGGATAGACAGGAAAGAAAAGGAGGTGGGGTAGCATTGCTGGTTAGAGAGGAGATTAACGCAATAGAAAGGAAGGACATTAGCCTGGAGGATGTGGAATTGATATAGGTAGAGCTGCATAACACTAAGGGGCAGAAAACGCTGGTGGGAGTTGTGTACAGGCCACCTAACAGTAGTAGTGAGGTTGGGGATGGCATTAAACAGGAAATTAGAAATGCGTGCAATAAAGGAACAGTAGTTATAATGGGTGATTTCAATCTACATATAGATTGGGTGAACCAAATTGGTAAGGGTGCTGAGGCAGAGGATTTCTTGGAATGTATGCAGGATGGTTTTCTGAACCAACATGTCGAGGAACCAACTAGAGAGCAGGCCATTCTAGACTGGGTATTGAGCAATGAGGTTAGTTAGCAATCTTGTCGTGCGAGGCCACTTGGGTAAGAGTGACCATAATATGGTAGAATTCTTCATTAAGATGGAGAGTGACAAAGTTAATTCAGAAACAAAGGTTCTGAACTTAAAGAAGGGTAACTTTGAAGGTATGAGACATGAATTAGCTAAGATAGACTGGCAAATGATACTTAAAGGGTTGACGGTGGATATGCAATGGCAAGCATTTAAAGATCGCATGGATGAACTACAACAATTGTTCATTCCAGTTTGGCAAAAGAATAAACCAGGGAAGGTAGTGCACCCGTGGCTGACAAGGGAAATTATGGATAGTATCAAGTCCAAAGAAGAAACTTATAAATTAGCAAAAAAAAGCGGCACACCTGAGGACCGGGAGAAATTCAGAGTCCAGCAGAGGAGGACAAAGGGCTTAATTAGGAAAGGGAAAAAAGATTATGAGAGAAAGCTGGCAGGGAACATAAAAACTGACTGTAAAAGCTCTTAGAGATACGTGAAAAGAAAAAGATTGGTCAAGACAAATGTAGGTCCTTTACAGTCAGAAACAGGTGAATTGATCATAGGGAACAAAGACATGGCAGACCAATTGAATAACTACTTTGGTTCTGTCTTCACTAAGGAGGACATAAATAATCTTCTGGAAATAGTAAGGGACCGAATGTCTAGTGAGATGGAGGAACTGAGGGAAATACATGTTAGTAGGGAAGTGGTGTTAGGTAAATTGAAGGGATTAAAGGCAGATAAATCCCCAGGGCCAAATGGTCTGCATCCCAGAGTGTTTAAGGAAGTAACCCAAGAAATAGTGGATGCATTAGTGATCATTTTTCAAAACTCCTTAGATTCTGGATTAGTTCCTGAGGATTGGAGGGTGGCTAATGTAACCCCACTTTTTAAAAAAGGAGGGAGAGAGAAACCGGGGAATTATAGACCAGTTAATCTGACATTGGTGGTGGGGAAAATGCTAGAGTCGGTTATCAAAGATGTGATAACAGCACATTTGGAAAGAGGTGAAATCATCGGACAAAGTCAGCAAGGATTTGTGAAAGGAAAATCATGTCTGACGAATCTTATAGAATTTTTTGAAGATGTAACTAGTAGAGTGGATAGGGGAGAGCCAGTGGATGTGGTATATTCAGATTTTCAAAAGGCTTTTGACAAGGTCCCACACAGGAGATTAGTGTGCAAACTTAAAGCACACGGTATTGGGGGTATGGTATTGATGTGGATAGAGAATTGGTTGGCAGACAGGAAGCAAAGAGTGGGAGTAGACGGGACTTTTCAGAATAGCAGGCAGTGACTAGTGGGGTACCGCAAGGTTCAGTGCTGGGACCCCAGTTGTTTACAACATATATTAATGATTTTGACGAGGGAATTAAATGCAGCATCTCCAAGTTTGTGGATGACATGAAGCTGGGTGGCGGTGTTAGCTGTGAGGAAGATGCTAAGAGAATGCAGGGTGACTTGGATAGGTTAGGTAAGTGGGCAAATTCATGGCAGATGCGATTTAATGTGGATAAATGTGAGGTTATCCACTTTGGTTGCAAGATCAGGAAAACAGATTATTATCTGAACGGTGGCCGATTAGGAAAAGGGGAGATGTAACGAGACCTGGGTGTCATTGTACACCAGTAATTGAAGGTGGGCATGCAGGTACAGCAGGCGATGAAAAAGGCAAATGGTATGTTGGCATTCATAGCAAAAGGATTTGAGTACAGGAGCAGGGAGGTTCTACTGCAGTTGTACAAGGTCTTGGTGAGACCGCACCTAGAATATTGTGTGCAGTTTTGGTCCCTAATCTGAGGAAAGACATTCTTGCCATAGAGGGAGTACAGAGAAGGTTCACCAGATTGATTCCTGGGATGGCAGGACTTTCATATGAAGAAAGACTGGATCGACTAGGCTTATACTCACTGGAATTTAGAAGATTGAGGGGGGATCTTATTGAAACGTATAAAATTCTAAAGGGATTGGACAGGCTAGATGCAGGAAGATTGTTTCCGATGTTGAGGGTCACAGTTTAAGGATAAAGGGGAAGCCTTTTAGGACCTATATGAGGAAAAACTTCTTCACACAGAGAGTGGTGAATCCGTGGAATTCTCTGCCACAGAAAACAGTTGAGGCCGGTTCATTGTCTATATTTAAGAGGAAGTTAGATATGGCCCTTGTGGCTAAAGGGATCAGGGGGAAAGCAGGTACAGGGTTCTGAGTTAGATGATCAGCCATGATCATACTGAATGGCGGTGCAGGCTCGAAGGGCCGAATGGCCTACTCCTGCACCTATTTTCTATGTTTCTATGACTTCAGGTTTTTGGATTATTGGGATCTTTTCTGGGGTAGGAATGACCTGTACAAAAGGGATAGGTTGCACCTAAACCCAAGGGGACCAATATTCTTACGGGCAGATTTGTTAGTGCTGTTGGGGAGTGTTTAAACTAATTTGGCAGGGGGATGGGAACTGGAGTGAAGGGACACAGGATAGGAAAGATGGTAAAAAAAAGAAGAAAAGATAGCATGCAGTCAGATTGTTAGGAAGGGCAGACAGATGATATGACAAAATTGCAGCCAGCAGGGAGAACATCAGTGCATTAGGGATGCAGAATTCAAAAGGGTAGCAAATACAGTACTCAAAATGTTATATCTCAATGCACGGAATATAAGAAATAAGGTGGATGATCTTGTTGCACTATTATAGATTGTTGGGTATGATGTTCTGTTTTGATATTTTTATTATTAATTTCTACATAGAAGAATACAGAGTACAAGAAGATATATATTATATCCAGGAAACGATAAAATAACACCAAATACATTATATTTGAATCACACATGCAATCATATTACCCTATATATTGATGTAAATTAAATTAATTCATAATATTGAAATGTGATCATTTTTTATACAAAAAATGAATCTAAGCCTAGGGTATGATGTTATGATGATGTTGTGGTGATCACTAGATGGTGGCTGAAGGATGATTGTAGTTGGGAGCTGAATGTCCAAGGTTACATATTATATCGGAGGGTTAGGAAGGTAGATGGACAGGGTGGTGTGGCTCCGCAGGTAAAGAATGGCATCAAATCATTAGAAAGATGTGACAGGATCGGGAGGTATTGAATCCTTGTGGACTGAGTTAGGTAACTGCAAGGGTAAAAGGATGGCAGTTGCATACAGGCCACCAAATAGTAGTTGCGATGTGGATTACAGAATACAACAGGAAATTGAAAAGGCATGCCAAAAGGGCAATATTATGATAGTCATGGGAGATTTTAACATGCAGGTAGATTGGGAAAATCAGGTTGGTAACTGATCTCAAGAGAATGAATTTGTTGAATGCTGACAAGATGGCTTTTTAGAGCAGCTTATCATTGAACCTACCAGCCGATTAGCTATACTGGATTGGGTATTATGTAATGAGCTGGAAGAACTTAGGGAACTTAAGGTAAAGGAACCCTTAGGAGACAGTGATCACAATATTATTGAGTTCAACTTGAAATTTGATAGGGTGAAAACAAAGTCTGACATAGTATTATTTCAGTGGAGTAAAGGAAATTACTGTGGTATGAGAGAGGAGTTGACCAAAGTCAATTGGGAGGAGCTGCTGGTAGGGATGTCAGCAAACCAGTAATGGCATGTGTTTCTGGGGGGGGAAATGAGGAAGGTGCAGGACATATGTATTCCAAAAATGAAGAAATACTAAAATGGCAAAATAGTACAAGCATAGCTGACAAGGGAAGTCAAAACAAATGAAAAAGCAAAATAAAGGGCATACAACAAAGCAAAAATTAGCAGGAAGACAGAGGACTGGGAAGCTTTTAAAAACCTACAGAAAGCAATTAAAAGAATCATTAGGAGGGAAAAGATGAAATATGAAAGCAAGCTAGTAAATAATGCCATGGGTGCTAGGAAAAGCTTTTTCAAGTATATAAAAATATAAAAGAGAGATGAGAGTAGATATAGGACCACTAGAAAATGAAGCTGGAGAAATAATAATTGGGGGCAAGGAGATGGCAGGTGGACTAACTGAGTATTTTCACTGTGGCAAACACTAGCAGTGTGCCATGTGTTGAAGGGTGTGAGGGAAGAGAAGTGAATGCAGTTACTATTATGAGAGAGAAGTGCTCAAGAAGCTGGAAGACCTAAAGGTACATAAGCCACCCAGACCAGATGAATTGCACCATAGATTCTGAAAGAGGTCATTGTAGAGATTGTGGGGACATTAGTAATTATCTTTCAAGAATCATTGGACTAGAAAATCGCAAATATCACTTCACTCTTTAAGAAAAAGGGAGACAGCAGAAAGGAAATTATAAACCAGTTCGCCTGACCCTAGTGGTTGGGAAGATGTTGAAGTCAATTTTTAAGGATGAGGTAATGGAGTTCTTGGTGACACAGGTCAAGATAAGACAAAGACAGCATAGTTTCCTTAAGGGAAAATCCTGCCTGACAAACCTGTTGGAATCCTTCAAGGAGATTACAAGTAGGATAGACATAGGAGAATTGGTTGATATTGTGTACTTGGATTTTCAGAAAGTGTTTGACAAGGTGCCACACATGAGGCTGCTTACCAAGTTAAGAGCCCATGGTATTACACGAAAGTTACTAGCATGGTTAGAGCATTGGCTGATCGGTAGGAGGCAGCATGTGGGAATAAAAGGATCCTTTTCTGGTTGGCTGCCAGTGACCTGTGTTGTTCTGCAGGGGTTGGTGTTAGGACTGCTTCTTTTTATGCTGTATAGCAATAATTTAAGATGATGGAATAGATGGCTTTGTTGCCAAGTGTGCACATTACAATATGATTGGAGGAGGGACAGTTTGTGTTGAGGAAACAGGAGAATGGGCATGAAAGTGTCAAATTAAATAAAATGTTAGAAATTGCATGGTCATCCACTTTGGTGGAAGAAATACATGTGCTATTTCCTAAATAGCAAGCGAAGTTCAGTGAAGTTAACTCCTCTGGTTCAAGAGCCTGATGGTTGAGGGCTAGTAACTGTTTCTGAACCTGGTGGTGTGGGTCCTAAAGCTCTTGTACCATCTTCCTGATGGCAGCAGTGGGAAGAGAGCACATCCTGAGTGTTGGGCTACTTAATGAAAGGCACTGCTTTCCTGTGATAGCGTTTCATATAGACGTGCTCAATAGTTGGGAGGGCTTTACCCATTATGTAGTGGGCCATATCCACTAATTTTTGTCTGATTTTCCATTCAAGGGCATTGGTGTTCCTATAAAAGGCCGTGATGCGGTACACTCTCCACTACACATCTAGAAGTTTGTCAAAGTTGTAGATGCCATGCCGATTATCCACAAACTCCTAAGGAAATAGAGGCACTGCTGTGCTTTCTTCATAATTGCACTTAAGTGCTGGACCCAGAACAGGTTCTCCGAAATAATAACATCTAGAAATTTAAAGTTGCTAACCCTCTTCACCTCTAATCCTCCGATGCGAACTGGCTCATAGACCTCTCCTGAAGTCTATAATCAGCTCCTTGGTCTTGCTGACATTGAGTAAGAAGTTGATTTTATGACCACCATTCAGCCAGATTCATCTCCCTTCTATATGTTGATTCATCACCACCTTTGATTCGGCCTATGACAGTGGTGGCATCAGCAAACTTGAATATGACATTGTAGCTTTGCTTAGCCATAAAGCCGTGAGTGTAAAGCGAGTAGAGTAGGGGACTAACCAGAGAGCCTTGTGGTGCACCAGTGCTGATGGAGATCATGAAGGAGATGTTGTTGCCAATCTGAACTCACTAGGTTCATCTTGCTACCATTTGTGAATTTACTTGCCAAAATAATGGCCCCTCTCCAGTTCAGATGTAACCTGTCCCTGCTGTACTGGTCAACTCCATCCTAGAAGAGATTCCAATGGGCAAAAATTTTTAGCCCTGCACCCTACACCAATTTTTCAGCCAGAAAATCATTTGCCATACTCTCCTATTCCTACCATGATGGAGTTGGAGTTCAACCCAGATAAGTGTGAGGTGGTTCATCTTGGTGGGTCAAATATGATGGCAGAATATAGTATTAATGGTAGGACTCTTGGCGGTGTGGAGGATCAGAGGGATCTTGGGGTCCGAGTACATAGGAAACTCAAAGCAGCTGTGCAGGTTGACTCTGTGGTTAAGAAGGCATATGATGTATTGGCCTTCATCAATAGTGGAATTGAATTTAGAAGCTGAGAGGTAATGTTGCAGCTATATAGGACCCTGATCAGACCCCACTTGGAGTACTGTGCTCGATTCTGGTCGCCTCACTACAGGAAGGATGTGGAAGCCATAGAAAGGGTGCAGAGGAGATTTACAGGGATGTTGCCTGGATTGGGGAGCATGCCTTACGACAATAGGTTGAGTAAACTCGGCCCCTTCTCCTTAGAGTGATGGAGGATGAGAAGTGACCTGATAGTGGTGTATAAGATGATGAGAGTCATTGATCGTGTGGATAGTTAGAGGCTTTTTCCCAGTGCTGAAATTGTTATCACAAGAGGGCACAGTTTTAAGGTGCTTGGAAGTAGGTACAGAGGATGTGTCAGGGGTAAGATTTTTTACACAGAGAGTGGTGAGTGTGTGGAATGGGCTGTTGGCGATGGTGCTGGAGGCGGATATGACAGGGTCCGTGGAGCTTAGAAAAATAGAGGGCTATGGGTAACCCTGGGTAATTTCTAAAGTAAGTACATGTTTGGCACAGCATTGTGGGCTGAAAGGCCTGTACTGTGCTGTAGGTTTTCTATGTTTCCATGTTTCTACCACTGGGAATGGAAATAATATAGAGATTGCTACCCTTGAGGTCCAGCTTTTTAACTTTCTCACTATCTCTCTATATTCACTCCAAAGGACCACATTCCTTTCCCTACCTATGTCTTCTGTGTCAAAGTGTGCAATAACTTCTGACTGCTCACCCTATCCCTCGCCAATGTTGTGTATTTCCATGACATCATGGACCTTGGTACCAGGGAAGCTATATACCATTCCAGAGGCTCTTTTGCAGCCACAGAATCTCATATACACCCGTAATTATGGAGTCTCCTATCACTGTAGTCCTTTCTGTATTCACCCTTGCTTGCTAAGCCTCAAAGACAGTCCTGTTGTCACAGACCTGGCTACTGCTGCCTTCTCCTAAGAGGTCATCCCCCTCCCCAAACATCACCCAAAATAATTCACTTGTTTTCAGTGAGAATGGCCACTGCGCTATCATGCAATCTCTGCCTATTCTCTTTTCATTCCTGGTGTGGGGTGGGGTGGTCACCAAATTACCGTCTGCCCGTACCTTAAGCGGGATCATCTCCCAAAAACTCATATCGACAAAACTCTCAGCATCTCAAATGGTCCTGAGTATGTCCAGCTCCAACTCCAGCATTTTCACATGGTCAGTTGTGAGCTGCAGCTGGACAACTTCCCACAGCGAAGGCCTCAGGGAAAGTGGATACCTCCCTGTTTCCTCACATTCTTTAGGAGGAGCATGACTTTGCCTTATTTGAGATCTGATTGTTCTTAAAAGGATATTCAGGGAACCTTACTTGCACCTCTGCTTGATGAAGCATAGCATTGCAAAGGCTCAAACATCGGCCCCTCCTCTTGCAATGGTCACTCTGCTAGAACCTGCTTTCCTTCTATGTTCCAATTTTTTTCTCCATATGAAGTCTGTAAATTAATCGGTGTACATATGGAACTACAAGTTTGCCAGTCATGCCTGTGGCATACTCAACATCTTTCTTTCACAGTAGAATTCTGCAGGACATCAAGCCTGCTGAAGTATGATGCACTTTAGCTATACCTGAGTTTCAATACTTCGCACAAAATCTTTTCTGTAAACAGAAATTAAAGACAAGCCTCATGAAAATATCTTTTTCTCATCTGCATAATACATTTTTACAGAAGCTAGGCTAGACAAATTTAGGTGTCACAATGGTTATCATTTTTCATATAAAAATGCAGGCCACAGTCAACACAGATTACATGTGCTATGAGACCAAGAAAAATATCGTGGAACTTTTCAACTTCAACAACTTATTGAAATATTGAAACTTGTAGTTATAGGAAGAGAGAAAATGAATATTACTGTAACATATTACTTTTATAAAATATGACTTTTCTAGAATGAGGTAACATACACTTCTACTTCCATTATCTCAAAGAAAATGATATTCCTCACCATTCACTTGGCCGTAATTTATCTCAGATTTGAGGATTATAAAGGATGAAAAAAAGGTTGTACAGTGATATTGTAAGGATAGAATATTTCCATAATATATTCAATTAAGTAGAAATATTACAATTGTAATGACATTCTTGATTTACCTTAAAATATTCAAAATTAAACTATCTTGTTGCTGTGCACAGATCCATAACTAAAGAAAGTTATATTTTGAACGTAAAATAACTTTGCACTGAAAATTTATTATTACATGAAAGGATATCCTTAATTTCTTAAGTAGCTTATATTTGCAAGAAGCCATCCCTTAGGAACCTTTTCAAAAATTTTAAATGGTAGCATTAGAATTCTTTGTATTTTGTCGCAAGATAGGATTTATCTTTTGAGTGTGGATTTTCTGCTTGACAACTACAAAAATGATTCTGAAATGAGTAAAGCTGTCATATAAAATTAATTTTCATCAGTCGCATAAGTAATACCAAAATTATTAGTCCTTTGGAATGGATTCTTCAGTTTGGACCTATGCCCAGAATGGTTTTAACCAAACAGCTAAAAACCTTACATAGAGGAATCACAAATGAATAAGCGAAAACTATTTCTACATAAATTAAGATTACTCCAGCTTATTTAATTGGAAACTGAGATAACCGGCTTCCTACTAAAGCAGTATAAAATGGACTACTTACAATGAATTTCAGAAGTTCAGAACAAACTTAGCTTATGTATGTTTATTGAAATAGTCATGGCAAAATGTTAAATTAGTTCTCTATACGTATAACATGCGTGAGCATTACAAATATACTTGAAATCACAGCTATTGTGTGGTTAAGCATGAAACAAATCCCTCCAATATTCTTCCTACCATTTTATAATACATAACTTATATTTAGCAAATGGATCAATTAAAAACTAGAATAATATGGAACATAATTTAATAAAACTGCTTTTCTGCATTCTATGATATACACATGGAACTGCCTTTATTTGACTAAAGACATTCATATTTAGGTCATTCAAAACCATATTGATAGACTATCTGGAAAAATACTGATTTCTTGTAAGGGAACTTGACAAAAGAGCTGCAGATTAATGAATCTATAATATAGTTCTCAAATTCTACTTCCTTACGATTATGTGCATTTTATTATTTTAGGTAAATGAAATCTCACATAATTTGAACAATTTTGTTTGCAATAGATAGCAATTGTAGCAGTAAATATTTGTAGCTTACAGGAAAAACTTCATTGCATCTGTTTCCTCTTTAATTTTGCATAATTCACAAGTTAGTTACTATCATTACCTACACCTTTAAGGGGCTGACTTTAGTTCATTTTAGCAAATCAGGGACAACATTTGACATAGAAAAACTTACACATCTGAAAGGAAAACCACTCTCTGAATGTATAACTAGTAGGTGGACACACACCATGGATCGTAATGTTTTCTGCTTAAAATATACTCATTCTGTTTCAGAAACCAACTCATCATATGTAATAGCAATTAAGATGATTAACTTAATATGGCAGGGGGATAGGAACCGGAATTTTAGAGGTAAAGCTGACCCAGAAGGTTTACATGTCGATGATGTAATGTGTAATATGAATGTAAGGAAGGACAAGCCGATGATTGGGTACAACTGCAGACAGAGCAAAGAAGTAAGCTGCACCACAGAGGCAAAATTCATAAGGGTGAAGAATGCAGGACCGAAGGTGCTGTATTTAAATACGCATAGCATTCAGAAAAAGGTGGACAAACTCGTGGCACAATTGAAGATTGGTCGGTATGATGTTGTAGGCCTCACTGAGTTGTGGCTAAAAGAAGATCAATGTTGGGAGTTTAACATCAAAGGATATGCTTTGTATCATAAGGACAGGCAGGAAAGCATAGGCAATAATGTGGTTCTATTGGTAAGAGATAGAAAGAGGTGATGACGAGAGCTATCATTAAGGAAAAAAGTAGAGAGGCATCTGGAAAGAAGTGTATCCATCAGGCAGATGCAGCATGGATTCAGTGATTTCAGGTCCTGTTTGACAAACTTTCTGGAGTTCTTTGAGGATATAATGAGTACAGTGGATAGGGGGAAACAGATGGACGTTATTTACTTGGATTTCTTATGGTCATATGATCACAATCCATAATTATCCAATAGTTTTTGCTGTGTACTTAATATTTCAATGATATTTGATTAATATCATAAATATACTGTTTGATTAAATATTCTTGTTTGTTTATGTAATTCATTATGGGTTATATGTACAAAGTACAAGAATGGAATACATCATTATGGCACCACATCATATGTGCATGCCTCACTACTGTAAAAAATGAAAATAGACACATTTAGCCCCAGGCCCCTGTGTATTTCTTTCCGTTAGTTTATGGAGTTACAAAAGCATTACAGTTCCTATCTTAACTTACATCTATTGCTGATTATCACAACTTCTATTTGACTACAAAAATAAAATCAAAATCAACAAAGAGTGAACATTCCAATGAAAATTCATTCATGGAACACATGCTAAATAAACATAAAATAATCCCTGACTCCTGTCTTTGAGTCATCTTTGCTGTCTTGATATTCTAACTAATGCGCTGTTGTAGCTGCATCACAGCAAGAAGGAGGATGATGAATTTCAAAGGAGGAAGCAATAGAGCAGGGACAGGGATCATTGTCCCTCTGTTTAATAGTATTGATCCTTATGAAGAATGTGAACCCCTGCTATAGAGAGTCTTGGAGTTCAAACTGAAGGAACTCGGAATGTAAAAAGTCCAGGATCAGACTGCCATTTCTTGACATGACTTTCAGTAGTCTGGTTTGATATGTAGTCAATAAACAACAAATTTACTGATGGTGGTGAATTCACAAAAGTTGTCATCCTGAAAAAGGAGATCTTATCCAGGCTGGCTGGTGGTGTAGTGGCATCAGCACTGGACTCCGAGGCAGATAGTCCTGAGTTCAAAACCAGCCGGGTCCCAACCTGGGCAGCACCAGTATCAGTGTGGAAGGAAGGCCTGGCAATCTACTTCTGTATCTTGCCACAAAAACCCTATAGACAACTACACTATCGATAAGGTTGCCATGAATCGACGGCAACTCAACGGCACTCAACAATCAACAACATCTTCTATGGAGTATTGATAGTTCCCTCTCCCCTAAGGCAGGGTCTCAGCCAAGGATAATGAGCTAAACAGTTGTGATACTCTGCAGTCTATTTGAATATCCAGAGCAAAGGTAACAGTAGATTGAGTAGACTATGTTAGGTAGTTTACGTTTGTGCTGCAATATAAACTGAGCGACTGGTCATCAGATGCCACATACTGCTGGGATACATCACTTCAAATGGGAAGGACAGATTACATCTGCGCATCCCAATTCTGCATTTGTTGCTTTAATATATATTCCATGCCAACTCTTCGTAGCCTCTGGCCTTCTGTGTTCCCTTTAGTAATGAAGAACAGGACTATCTCCTCTAATCTAAAGAGAGACTGAGCACGAGAGAGCTATACTGCTATACTGATGGCCTCCCTCCTACTACCAGTGCCCTTTGCTTAAAGTGAAATGCAGTAGAATAAATAAATCAGAATGAGAATCAGGTTTATTATCACCAGCATGTGTCGTGAAATTTGTTAACGGAAGGGGCAGTACAATGCAATACATGATCATATAGAAAGAAAAATAAATAAATCAATTACAGTAAATATATATATGTATATTAACTAGTTAGATTAAAAATAGTGCTAAACAGAAATACAATATAAAAATGAGGTAGCGTTCATGGTGAGACAGTGTCCAAAGCTTCAATGCCCATTTAGGAATCGGATTGCAGAGCAGAAGAAGCTATTCCTGAATCGCTGAGTGTGTCCCTTCAGGCTTCTGTGCCTCCTTCCTGATTATAACAGTGAGAAGAGGGCATGCCCTGGGTGATAGGGGGGTGTCCATTAATAATGGACACCGTATTTCTGAGGCACCGCCCCTGAAGATGTTTTGGATACTATGGAGGCACATTATTGTGGTAAATTTATAAGGTCTATATGTACATGGATTTGTGTATGAGTGTGGGTAGCAGTGTTAATATTGTTGATATGTATGAGTGCCTCAGTTGGAGATGGTATCAATGAGTTGATTTGACATTACTAGTGATGTTCTGATATTTCCGCCTGTGTTGCTCCAATGTCCATGGTATGTAACACCTTGAGGACAGGTAATCAGTCACCCCCTGCTTTGCTTCACTTGTGGCTGCACTCATGGGCTTCTTGTTTGCCCTGGCTCAGAAGATATCATGACCACTATCCACAGAAACCATTATGTTTGCTGCTGTATGACTTTGAGGGCTAAGTCCCTGTTGTGACTGCTGCAATGAAAATGTTGGTAGCTAAATTAATTTCAGAGTGCATCGTTAAGGACTCCTGCTGCTTGCCTTTTAAGGAAGTGCTTGATAGAAAAAAAAAACTAATGCATGTTTATTAAAAGCCAAGCTGGTGTGGGTTTATTAAGCAATGATTATTGTTCCAAAAAAGAGCACACTAACTTCCAGACATAAACGCATTTGATTTTAAACCAATTTCAACAAACAATTCTCCTTCATATATAAAAAACACTATGTCTGAATGGTGAAACCTGACAGAACTCTGAGATGCAGAGGAATATAGGAACCAGAATGCCTCATTTATGACCAATTACCACGGAAGTACACCAAGTAATTAGGACATCTCAGAGAACATTATCTTTTATTGCTGGGGAAATTGAATGCAAAAGTAGAGAGATTATGTTTTGGTTATTTGTTGCTCGTTGATGGATGGTGACGATATCTTCTGTGCCAGGGCAATGAAGAGAAGCTTCAGTCACAGAAAGCAAAGGGAAGAAAAGCTTCAGGTTACATTTTTTCCCTTCCCTTCTTTATATCAGCTCAGGTGGAACAGTAGAGATACCAAGCAGGATAGTGGAATGCTCCTCTTGGAAGGCAGGAAGATCTACAGTGTCCCTGACGACTACAACTACGAGAAGTGCATCCAGTGACAGCTTCTAACAATCCGCATTAAGGAGCTGGAGCTGGAACTGGATGAACTCCCGATCATTCGGAAGGCTGAAGGGGGTGATAGATAAGACACATAGAGAGGTAGTTATAACCGAGGTGTAAGCCACAGGAAAATGGGTGACAATCAGGAAAGGGAAAGGGGTTAAGGAATACCCGTGATCAACAACAGATGTATCACTTTGGATACTGTTGGGAGAGGTTAACTTCACAAAGGAAATTTACAGTGGTTGAGTCTCAGGCACTGTGACTCAGAAGGGAAGAGGGGGAGAAAAAGCATACTGTGGTGATAGGGGATTCATTAGTCAGGAATTAGACAGGAGGTTCTGTGGGCAAGAATGAGATTCTCAGATGGTATGCTGCCTCCCGATGCCAGGGTCCAGGATATCTCGGATCATTCTCAGTATCTTTAAATGGGAAGCTGAACAGCCAGAAGTCGTGGTCCATGCAGGTACCAATGACATGGGTAGGACAAGTGACGAGGTTCTGCATAGGGAGTTCAGGGAGTTAGGTGCTAAGTTAAAGGGTACAACCTCCAGGCTTGTGATCTCGGAAATGCTACCCATGTCACGTGTGAGTGAGGCCAGAACTAGGAAGATTATAAGATTTACTACATGGCTAAGGAGTTGGTGTAGGAGGGAGGGCATAAGATTTTTAGATCATTGGGATCTCTTCCAGGGAAGGTGGGACCTGTACAGAAGAGATAGTTTGCATTTGAACTGGAGGGGAATAATATCCAAGTGAGAAGAGTTGTTAACGCTGCATTGTGGGGTTTAAATTAGAGTTGCGGAGGATGAGAATCAGAGTGCCACAACAGCTGGTGGAGAGATTTTGAGGCAGATGTTGGTAAGACCTCAGACAAAGTTAGGAATCAAAATGTTGAACATGGTGAGACTAGTGTCCTGAGCACTCTATATTTCAATGCAAGAAATATTGTAGGAAAGGTGGATAACAGTGCTGAAGATGAGGCAGCTGGTTTACAAACAGAGAAAAAGTAGAGGCTGTTGATAGGGCAAAACTGCAGTCAGTAGGATGAGTTGCAATGTAAAAGGCAGACAAAACTGAAAAGGGTGAATAAAGGACTTAATATTTGAATGTGCAGTGTATGGAATAAGGTAGATAAACTTGTAGCACAGTTGCAGATTGGCATGTATGATGTTATAGGCATCACTGAATCATAGATGTAAGAAGATTATAGCAGAGAAATTAATGTCCAAGGAAACACATTGTATTAAACATATAGGCAGGAAGGCAGAGGGGGCTGCATTGCTGTGTTGGTAAAAAATGAAATCAAATCAAGGTGATATAAGGTTGAAAGGTGTTGTATCATTGTGGGTAGAGCTAAGGAACTGCAAGGGCAAAAAGACCTTGATGGAAGTTGTGTACGGACTCCCAAACAGTAGTAAGGATGTGGTCTACAAATTACAATGGAAGATAGAAAATGCATGCCAAAAAGGCAATTTTACAATAATCATGGGGGATTTCAATGTGCAGGTAGATTGGGAAAATTAGGTTGGTGCTGGATTCCAGGTGGGGCAATTTCTAGAGTGCCTACAAGATGACTTTTTAGAGCAGCTTGTGGTTGAGCCCACTAGGGGATCAGCTATCCTGGATTGAATGTTGTGCAATGAACCAGAATTGATTAGAAAGCTTAAGGTGAAAGAACCCTTAGGGAAGGTGATCATAATATGATAGAATTCACCCTGAAATTTGAGAAGGAGAGGCTAAAGTCGGATGTATCATTATTACAGTGGAGTAAAGGGAATTATAGAGGCATGAGAGAGGAGTTGGTCAGAATTGATTGGAAAAGAACACTGGCAGGGATGACAACAGAGAAGCAAAGGCTGGAATTTCTGGAAGCGATTCAGAAGGATATATACATTCCAAAGAGGATGAAGTATTCTAAAGGCAAGATGACACAACCATGGCTAACAAGAGTATGCTTTGGGCACTGTTGAAGTGCAACAAATGTTTGAAGTACAAATGTTGTCCTAGATGGCATTCAGTTTCTTGAGTATTTTTTGAGCTGCACTTATCCAGGCAAGTGGAAAGTATTTCATCATACTCTTCAGTTCTGTCTTATGGTGTATAGCCTTTGGGGATGTTGGGGGATGAATCATTCACTGACTTACTTATATATTTCCTTGCTTGCCTGTGAATTTGGCTTACATTTCAAGTGCATATCAAATGGTCTAGTCAAATCAAAAATGACACTGCGTGACTGACTTTCTGCTAAAACTGCATTCCTCTGTTGAACTTGGAGCAAAAGTAGCAGGTCAGGGCATGAGGACAGTATATCACAGCTTATGTTGGTGAAATTCTTGCCCCTGCACTCTGTCAGTATTTTTCAGATTATGCATCAATCTGTTGACATGAGTCATCAGGTTTCTCTCTGCCATAAAAGCATTGCCCCATTTCCACATCTGACTCAAGACAACTCATAAATGAACTTATCAGCTTTGAGGTTGTAGACTGAGCAACTGTACTTATAAATCTTCAGCATCACATCCAGCAAAATTTTCTTGTTATTAATTGATGTATTTTATTATGAACATTATAGATACCCCTTGCACAGAAAGATTTTTCTTAGCAAACTGTTCTCTTGCACCCAAGCTTCCACATTTTCCTTTAGAGCTTTAGGTACCAAACTATAGCAGGAATAGTGCATTCCAATGTTATAGTTTATAACCTTCCAATGTTACAGTTTTCTCATGGAGATTCACTGCTGTTTTACATTTAGGCATAAATTGAACTATACAATTACAGGTGAGGAAGCAGAACACTAGTAAATTAGAACATATATATTGTACATATATTATGTATATGTTCAAGCTTTTCTTTCATTATGGGATACCAAGGGATGTTTAATGCTGCAGTATTACAATTGTTGAATATAATTAATTTATTTGTTGATATTCACAAATACCCATGTGTCAGATTTCATGAAATCAGAATGCAAACTATTATTAGTGCCAAGTGTCCAATCATTAGAGTTGCGATATAGCAGAGCTGAATTCCTTTGTGCATTCCACCTTAAAGGCTGAATGTTATGTGAACAGTTATCAGTGATATACCAGATAAGGGTTAATGGTCATAGAATTATAGCAGCTTAAGTATAAAAAAAATTGAATATTTCTATTGCATTATTCAGTGAAAGTCTTATTTCCTATCACATTGTGCAGATGGGTGCCTCTCTTTGAAATAAAATCGTCAGTATAAAAACATGCCAGCTATAGTACCCTAAACTCATGGTTGTTGCATTCAGTTTTTTTTAAGAGACAAAGAGGTCTTAGTTGTGGTGATTTTAATAGGAAAGTAAGATTTCATTAGAGAACTTAGTTACATTCACAACCATATTAATGTAACTCTGGATGTGGAATTGGATCATAATGCATCTTGGCAGAAAGCAAAGGTAAAGTAATAGAATTAATAAATTAACTTTCCACATCTGATAGCACAAGAACCTCATCCCAAGAAAGGTACTTTCAAACTACCTTGCATGTTTTTGATTCAAAATTAAAATTAGTTCAATTCTTCTGTGTCCAGTATTCCAAGATGTACAAGGATTGGTGTTCCTTACAAACCAATAGATTTTTAAATTTATGAAAGACACATGCAGCTTGCAAAGGCAAAAATATTCATTCCAGCTCCACAAGATATATTTAAGACCATTATTGGGCCACCCCTTGTTCTGTTGCCTATAACTTCACTCCACCCAATTTCACTTTAGGACGTTAGTCAACGATTACACAACCCAATCTTATTGCCATATCATTTCTTTACCTAGAAACCATGACAAGTATCCACAGCTTGATGATAATAAATAAATGAAACTAGCTGATCAGCTTATTATATTGCTCCTGCTAGCATCTTTTGACATGTGTATTGTGTGCTACAGCCACCTAATGCCCCTATGTGGCCAAGAACCAATTACTATATGTCATTGTTCTGTGATGAATAATCAGTACATATAAAGTGGAATTATTTAATTTTCAAAATGAAATGCAATACTGTGTTATTGTTTGAACAAATCAATAATTATAAGGTATAATTAACACTGCAGGATAACAACTGTAACAAACCACATAACAATAAGTACCATTGATGTTGAAGATAATGACTTACATATTGTCATGTACACGATTTCTCCATTCTTCTCTTTTCATCTCCTTCCGTGCCTCCTCCTCTGATGTGATTGATGTTGCCACCCGCAAGGTTGGCTCCAAAGGCTTGTAGCGCTGTTGCAATACTTCAGCAGTATCGCGGAAGGGACCCTGACAGGTACAGGATAAGGTAAATGTTTTATTGTCATGTTTTTTGACACATTATTGATGACTGAGGAACCTGTGCGTCTGTGTAAGTGCTGCAAGCTTCTCTATTGTAAATTATTTATAAAAGTAATACCTTTTGATATACAGTTACAAAGAACATGAAAGTTGATAACATTTTGTTGATAGATGACAATTCAAAAGTGTCCAGAGCTGGGCAGAAAGAGAGTTTGTTCTTTAAACTGGTAATCAATATTATATTCAGTTAAAATTATTTGCAAGTAATGCAGAATGGAGATGTGAAGCTGGGCACAGTTGTTAAGCTTTGTAATTTACATTTTAATTACTACTCAATGTAATCACACTTTCTTCCCTTAAACCCCTCTCATTTCTAAATAAGTTTTAATTTCACCAGGTAGAATGGTCACAACTGTAATATTCTTTAAAGATACTAAAATAAAGTGGCAGTTAATGTCTGAAATTGGGGTAAGGCTACATGTAATGGAATTAGACAGGAACATGCAAAGGTTTATTGGGAGAAGATGTTTACAAATAAAAGGACATCTGGCAAGTGGGAGGCTTTTAAAATGAAATTGGGAGGGTTCAGGCCAGCATATACCTTTTAGAGTGAAGGGCAAGACTGGCAAGATTAACTGGTTCACAGGGAATACTGAGGCTTCGATTAGGAAAAAGAAGGCATATATTAGGTGCAGGGAACAAGAGAATCTCTTGAAGGTTACAAGGGATGTAGGGGTACACAAGAGGGAAATCAGAAAGGTCAGGTGGATGTGAGATAGGTTTAGTAAATAAGACTGAAGAACAATGAAGTGCTTTCAGTGGCTGATTATGGATCACAATAAATCCCATCTTCCTGGTACATTGGACCCTTTCCAGTTCATTTATTGCTCATATTGGTCCACAGATGATGTCATAGCCACTGCACTCCACTTCACTCCATCCTGTCCCACCTGGAAAATGGTGCCTCATAGGCCAGGATGCTGTTTATTGACTTCAGCTCAGCACTTATTACAATCAAGCCTCAGATGCTGGTGGGTAAACTGTCCTTCTGGTCTCAACACCTCTCTCCGTAATGAGATCCTGGACTTCTTGACAGAAAGGCCACAGTCAGCCCATGTTGGCAGAAACATCTCTAGCTTCATCAGGCTTAACACTGAGGCTCCCTAGGGCTGTGTGTTCAGCCCATTGCTGATGCATGACTGCATTGCTAGATCCAGTTCAAACGGAATCATCAAGTTCACTGATGACACAACAGTCGTAGGCCTCATCAACAACAACGATGAGACAGCATACAAACAGGTGATAGAGCGGCTCTTTGAATAGTGTGAGGATAACAACGTGAACCTGAACATGGACAAGACTAAAGATATGATTGTGGATTTTAGGAAGGCGCAGGCTGACCACTCCTCACTACACATACGCGGCTCCTCTGTGGAGAGAGTTAGGAGTTTCTGGGAGTGCACATACTCAACTATCCCAGCTGATCCCTCAACACCACCTCTCTAGTCAAGAAAGCATAGCAGCACCTCCATTTCTTGAGGTGATTGGGACAAGTGAAGTTCTGCCCAATGAAGCAGTGGAGGCTACCTCAGTAGATAAAATTTAAGACAAGGTTGGATAGATTTTTGTATAGTAGGGGAATTAAGGGTCACGGGGGGAAAGCAGGTAGGTGGAGGTGAGTCCATGGCCAGATCAGCCATGATCTTATTGAACGGCAGAACAGGCTTGATGGGTCAGATAGCCTACTCCTGCTCCTACTTCTTATGTTTTTATGTTCTCCCCCACTGCCAATTTTAACCAAGTTTTACAGGAGCACCACCAACAGTGTCCTGACCGGTGTATCACCACCTGGTAAGGAAGTGCAAGGCATCTGACCACAAGTCCCTTTAAAGGATTGTGAGGACTGCTGCCAGGATCATCAGGTCTGTCTTCCATTATTAGAGATATTTATCAGGAGCGCTGCATATGCAGGGCCATTATCATTGTCAATGATCCTTCCCACCCGTCTAACAATACCTTTGACTCCTACCATCAGGCAGCAGGTACTGTAGCATTAGGTCAAGAACTGTTAGGATGGGAAAACAGATTCTTTCTTTTGGCTGTAAGACCACTGAACTCCCTGTCACTACGTAATTATCTTATCATATGGCCATAGAAGCACTATGCAGTTTACTTTTAACTTGTATCATAACACATCTGATTGTTTGTTATTTGTGACAATGTAACACAATATGTAATGTGTGTGATTTACATATATCTACTGTGTTGTGCACCTTGGTCCAGAGAAACGTCATTTTGTTTGGTAGTATGCATACTGTATATATCATTAGATGACAACAAATTGAACTTAAACTTGAAAGTCCTAAGAGATCCTATTATTATATTAAGAGCAAAACAAATAACCTGGAAAACAACAGAGCCCCTGAAAGATTAATGTGGTTATCTAGCTGTGGAATCACAGGAGATGGACAAAGTCTTAAATGAATAATTTTCATCTGTGTTTACCATGAAGCAAGTCATAGAAGCTAGAGAATACAGTGAAGAAAATAGTGATGTCTTGAAACATATCCACATTAAAACAAAGGAGATGCTGGTGGTCTTAAAGTGCATAAAGCTGAATGAATTCTAGGGTGCTACAGGCCAATGCACATAACATCAGTGCGGGTATCCCTGACATCAGTATCCCTGACAGCATTATGGATTTCGTAACCTGTGAAAGTCAGGGTCACTTGATTTGAGTGCCACAGTCCTAGACTTCAGCAGTTAAACTTACACAGTAAACAACAAAGCACTGGAGAGTACTTCAAAAAAGGGAGACTTTGGAAAAAGTATATAGTGCCCTAAAACTAGTGACACTGGTAGACAGGGTCAGAAAGAAAGTACTTGCCTATATGGGTTAGGACACTGAATACTAGAGTCGAATGACATTGGTGAGACCATACTGGAATTACAGTATATAGCTCTGGTCACCCAGTGTAGACACAACGTCATTAGCTGAAAAGGCTGCAGAAAGGATTCATAAAGATGTTACCATGAATGGAAGGATTGAGTTACAAAGAGAGGCTACATAGGTTGGAGATTTTCCTTGGAGCATAGGACACTGAGGGATGGCCTTGCAGACATATAAAAGACCACGAGGGCTACAGAGACAGTGAATGGTCACAGCCTTTTATCCAGAGTAGGGAAGTCTAAAACTGGTGGGCACAGGTTTACGGTGAGAGGGGAAAGATTTAAAGGGGAAATGAGGGGTAGGTTTTTCAAAATGGGTGTTAGCTATGATGTAAGATTAAGTGGTAGAGGCAGGTGCAATTACAATATTTAAAAGACATTTGGATATGTATAGTACATGGATAGGAGAGGTTTAGAGGGACATGGGCTAAATGCACACAAATAAGATCAGCTAATGCATGCAACTTGGTCAGTAGGGACAAATTGGGCCAAAGAACCTGCTTCCATGCTGTATAACTCTGAAGGCAGCATTCTGAAAGATAAATAGGAAGAGCTAAGGTATAGCCAGAGGGTGGCTTCTTTAAGCTCATTTGCTGAACAGCTTTAATTTCTCCTCTTTAATGTCTTTTTTTTCTTTTTCCAAGGTGGGTGGGGTTCTATCAGAGACCTATGATCTACCGTTGCATTCAAACTGTGGTTCTTTACGGCAGTGGTTCCCGCTCCTGGAGCCCACTGACCGGTCATTTTACGACATCCCAAGGATGCAGTCTGGAAGACATGCACCTTCAAGTGAGGCGCCATGGCCCTGTGGATGGGCAAATTGCATGCCAATGTCTCTGACTGAGTCATCGCGGGAGAAATGGAACATTGTGAACAGCAGATCAGCTGTCAGAGGCCTTTGCACTCAGGAGATTTCTCTCTCTCTCTTTCTCTTGATGGTGGAGGAGTTTGTTGAAAATTCTCGAGTCAGACAATACGGTGACTGTATTGTTGCTCTCCCCTCATGCTCTGATGGCACCTCTCTGTCTCTTGTTAGCGAGGGAAAGCCTGTGCCATGTCGAATTGTTGGGTGAACAATAGTTTTTGTTGGAGTGTGAATCATGGTTGGGGACTTTGCTATTGCTTGCTGATGCCACTTGCTGAAATAAGTGGGGGAAGAGGAGGGGGAGGGTTGATGCTTTCCTGCTGCTTGTACTTGGGAGGGGGAAGAATGGGCTTTGAGGTTCTAACATTTTTCTATCATTCATTCTTTGGGGTTCTGTTCTGTTCTCATGGATGTCTGCAAAGAGTAAGAATTTCAGGTTGTATACTGTATATATTCTCTGGTATTAAATGAAAAATTTAACGATTGAACCATTATCTTCCACAATAAAATCAAAGCACATTGATTGATTTTGACTGAAACTAGCTTTCAATATTATATTCACAATATTTTTCTACAAAGAAAACTCTCCCATATTATGCTACCAAAATTGTCATTCATCAGGACTGGGAAGGAAGGGGGCAGTAGCCAGAAAAATAAGGTGGGGAGAGGAAGGAGTACAAGCTAGCAGGTGATAGATGACCCTGATGAAGGGTCATGGCTTGAAACATTGACTGTTTGTTCCTGTTCATAGATGCTGAAATCCACCAGCATTTTATGTGTGTTTCACACAATTTCCAGCACCTGCAGAATCTCTTGTTTTTATGTAGGTTTGAGGTGTGGCCGGGTGAAGGGGAAGGTGGGTAGATGGAAGAGAAAGGATGAAATAAAAAGCTGTAAGGGGATAGGCAGAAGAGATGAAGATCTGAAGGAAGAGGAATCTAAAAGGAGAGGGCAGATACATAGAATGAATAGAAGGAAGAGCGGAACTAAAGGAAGATGATGGGCAGGTAAGAGAAGGGGTGAGAGGGTAACCAGAATGAGGAATGGAAAAAGGAAGAAGGAAGGGGCGAATAACTGGAAGCTGAGAAATCAATATTCATACCATCAAATTGGAGGCTATCCAGATGAAATAAGAGTTGTTGCTCCTCCAAACTGAGTTTGGCCTCATCATGGCAGCAAAGGAGGGCAGATATGTCAGAATCAGAAGGGGAAATCAAATTGACATGAGCAGCCACCAGAAATCCTGCCTTCTGCGGCAGACAAGAGCGAAGGTGCTCAGTCATTATTGCAATTATCTCCATGTGTCATAATGAATAGCTAAAAAGTGGGTTCTGCACATGGTGAAAGATCAGGCAAGAGAGGAAATCTGTTAGGCTGGGCATAGTTCATCTACCTGCTTCAAGGTAAAGTTCACCACACCAGTTCTGCTCTGGTAAACAAAGAGAAAAACTAGATGTGATAATTTATATTATAAAATAGATGAGATTTTATTTATTTATTTTTTTACAGGATCATTGGCAAGACCATCTTCAATAAAGTGGTGAGTCATGACTACCTGAGAATAAAGTAGTAAGCCACATCATTTAACTGCCACAGCCCTTATGAAGAAGATACTCCCAGAGTTCAGAGTGGGGGGGGGGGGGGTAAAGGTTACGCAATTGAGAAGAACTAGCAATAATATGTGATTTAAACAGGAACATTCAATTTGCAGGAGAAGCTCAGACCAAGGTACAGGACTTCAGAGGTGTTAAGTGCTTTGGGTATATTAAGTCATTTCTGTGATCTGCCTTATGTCACATGTTACATGTAATATGTAGCCTACCAATAAGCAAATAAACTGCAGATACTGGAACTATGAAATAATAAAAAAGAGAATAGTGGAAATAATTAGCAGGTTAGGCAGCATCCATGGAGAGAGAAACAGAATGAATGTTTCAGCTCCATGACCTTTTATAAGTTAGCAAGTCACATCCTTTGTGCAAGACGGCATTTAGAGGTACTTGAAAATGAGGTTAGCATATTGTTGGTAACTGAATATATTTCACCACAAGGTAGTTCATTGTCAATTATCCAATGTCCCTTGCAACTACGAACAATCAAAGGAGGATATCACGGAGGCTGAGGTCCATAGTAGGGGTTGGCAGGCTAACACATAATGCAAGTTGAGAGTTAATAAGCATTTGAGAACTTTCATCTTACTTTCTGAAGAGCAAACGTCAATGTGCAGCATCAAATAGTAGACAAATACCATTAAGATGTGCTGAAGATACAATGTATCTTAAGCCAACTACCCCAGCATCACTCTGATGCAAAATAAAATGGAAGATTCTCCTAAGTGATAAGCAGAGAGTATCCCTTGTCTGACTCCAACAGAAACCAATTGCATTCAAATGCACAATGTCTGCTTGGTGCAGGTGGATAATAGTATGGTTGCTCTAAATGAATTCTACTGCTGTTTCTGATGTATAATTAGTGTGTTAGAACCAGGTGTGAGTATCTAATTAAACGTCACTCTTACTAATTTGGTTGGACTCAGAACTAATTGATTAAAAATCTAACATATTGCTATCTCCACAATTTAGTGCCAGGTTTGTGTTGCTTTTTCTGATCAATGGTGATTTACAAGATTGTTTTGGGGTGGAGGGTGACAAAGATGTTATTGGTAATTATCAAGAGGAAATTATCACTGCAAGGAAAATGGTGGTGTACAGGTAATGTGTCATTTGAATTTCTAAGCTAATTCTGTAGCAAAGTTTTGTGGCACTGGAGCATGTATTGTTTTCACTGCTCATGGGCACAACTGGTGAAGCTGGATCCTCAGAAAAACAAGGGTTTCTTGTAACAGATGTAACAAATGTCAAAAAAGTGTGAGACCCTCCATGCAGAGTACAGCAGGTCACACCAGAGTAATCAGAACAGCAGAATCTCACCCAGAGGACTCAAGTGGCATTTTCCTTTTAGTTACCCTGGTCCTGAGGTTGTGATTATGAATACAATTTCTAACATGACCACTAATGTAGACTGCAAACAGGAGCCAATGAGAGTGGAGAGATTCTTTGTTGCCCAATAAACCATTGGCCTACCAATTGAAAAATGGTAGGAATAAAATACTGCCTGAGGGTGAAGGCATCCTAGATACGTGGCATTGACAATCAGCATTCATTTTCATGATCACACACACGTCACCAGCTTGTTCATGAAGTGAAAGGTTTTATGGTTCATATGAGCTCCAGATTTACATATTGAACCCAGAAAAATGTCAGTAATTTGTCTACTTGGCCTTTACCTAATCAAATCTATATGTCTGTGTTACCTGGCCTGTCCTATCATTTGATGATATATCCCAAATTCAGCAGTGTATTCCAAACTGAGAAGCATGGTAGACTGGTCACCATTGCCCGAAATAACCTGTGGTTTAAACTCAGAAAGCATTCCAGGCACTAATAGTGGGCTGCAGGTGACAGACTCAGACTTTGAAAACCTTAGCTTTCAGTTGAAAATTATAACAGCTAGAGGGAAATACACGGTTCCTAGAAGACTCTCCAGATGGCCAAACCTTCTCAGCCAGAGCCCTTCTTCCCCTTTTCATGTCAAGCACATCTATTCCTATTCTCAATCATGCCAGAGGTATAGTCAGACCATTATTAAAGTGTACATTTATAGCTTCTTTTCACTGTTATCTTGAACTCACCACTCACTCACATTACTTCTATCTGCAGTATTGTAATGAAATATTCTCAGATATACTGTATATGACACCATAATACATCTGCAAAGTGGTTGTCAATCCTCTTAAATAGAATAGCCTTGTCCAGGATATTTCAGTGTGTCATCCATAAAAAATTGGCTATTTGTGATTTAATTTCACAAGGGAATCTGCATGGGAGCAGACAATATCTGGCCAGGCTTCATATGCATTACTCTCAGCCCCAACTTCCTTCCATTTCAACACCAGAAATATACCCTCTTCCTCTTCACTGAGAATTGTATTGTCAAAATTCCAGCAGCCTAGCCCTTTATTCACTGGTTATCATAGTATTTGTGTAGTTATGTAATTATTGATATGCCAGACAATACCTTCAAATTCATCCTTAAAACTCATCTCTTTCACCCATTTCTCTCTTGCTAGTCATTCACCAATTATAGTTCTAATCTCTTTCAGATTAAGGGACACAGAGTTAAAAAGATATGATGGACCAGCAACTGCAAAGAACCAGCAACTCAGATGACATCTAAATTAAAAAATCAATTTGATAAAGATCATTGACTTGTCAACTCTCTCCACAGGTGTTCCCTGACTAATATAGGTACTGAGTATTTTCTACCATTATTGTTTTTATTAACCTAATTAAAATCTTACAAAATTGACCTCCCATCAGAACTTTATAATTATAGGTTAGTTAACACTGTTTCAATTCAAAAATATTCAGAGGGATCTTGGGGTCTAAGTACATAGAACACTCAAAGTTGACTCTTTCATTAAGAAGGCATAGGGTGCATTGGCCATCATCAATCATGGGACTGAGTTTAGGAGCTGAGAGGTTATGTTGCAGCTATATAGGACCCTGGTCAGACCCCACTTGGAGTATTGTGCTCAGTTCTGGTCGTCTCACTGCAGGAAGGATATGGAAATCATAGAAAGGGTGCAGAGGAGATTTACAAGGATGTTGCCTGGATTGGGGAGCATGCCTTATGAGAATAGGTTGAGTGAACTCGGCCTTTTCTCCCTGGAATGACGGAAGATGAAAGGTGACCTGATAGAGGTGTATAAGATGATGAGAGGCATTGATCGTGTGGATAGTCAGAGGCTTTTTCCCAGGGCTGAAATGGCTAGCACGAGAGTGCACAATTTTAAGGTGTTTGTAAGTAGGTACAGAGGAAATATCAGGGGTAAGTATTTTTAAGCAGAGAATGGTGAGTGCATGGAATGGGCTGCTGGCGATGGTGGTAGAGGCGGATATGATAGGGTCCTTTAAGAGACTCCTGGATAGGTACATGAAGCTTAGAAAAATAGAGGACTCTGGGTAACCCTGGGTAATTTCTCAGGTAAGGACATGTTCAGCACAGCTTTGTGGGCTGAAGGGCCTGTATTGTGCTGTAGGTTTTTCTTTGTTTCTATTATGGTAAACCTTTCACCAAACTGAAAGATATTTATTTATCTTGGTTTCATACAAATTTTCATTCACTATTAATATTAACATGCTGTTTAATGGCAATATAATTTCAGCATAAATGAACCACTGCATAAATTCAGATTAATTCTACTTATATTCTTCATTAGCTTCATGGTTTTGACTAACTAATAATCCTCTGTTCTTTGATCACTATTGCACTGAACTAAAAGCAGATTGCGTGATCAGTAGTGTCAGGGAAAACACCATTAAGCACTTCTTTAACAGAATATCTCATGTCTGCTTTTCCAACAATTATATTTACACTAAGTTTTTTCATCAGGAGTAATTTAATATAAATTCATACATTTAACTGGACATTTAAGGGGGGAAATTATAGATTCACACAAACAATCAAGATATTGATATGCATTAATACAATGATTTTCTGCGCACTAGTGTCAGTACAATGCATTTGATATCTCAATATATATTCCTGGTTGATGATATGCCATGTTGTAAGGTTAAATATGTGAAATATGCACATTATGCCTTTAAATGTTATAGCAATTTATTTCCTATCCAATTCCAATTAGAATGGACCAGCATCCATTTTCTAACTCCAGTTACTATTGTAATATTATTTTTATCAAACACTGTGCACTTTTTCAATTGTAATTCTGAGAAAATTTCAAGCAATTGATATTTAATCAACCAGTTCAAAACTATCAGATGAGATTCTTTGACTGTTGCTTTCAACTTACAAAAATATTCTTCATCCATTAAAGAAAATTAATTTAACAATCAAATTTTCTTGGAATACTCATGTAATTGTCTTGTACTTGGGAGACATACCTAATTGTGATGTCTTGATAGAAACTCAGTCTTCTATAAATTTCCACACCTACCACTCTATTCTACATTTTAGGTGAGGTTGCTATGCATTTAACTCTATCTCCAACTCCCTCTGTAGGCTGTTTTATTTACATTTAAGCCAACTTTTATAATTAAGACTTTTGATTACATTTATAGATTAATTCCCAGGAACTGCTCACTTAGCATAGTTTCACATTCATTTCAGCTGGGAACCATCTGCAAGTTACCTTTTACCAGCACTGCTAGCCTTTGTGTTCCTGCTTATCACCTACTAAGCAGCTGTCTGCTACAGACTCCCCACCCCCATCTTGCTTTATCTGTCTCTCCTGTTTTGTCTCTCTGCCTCCACCTATCATCTACTGTCTCCCATCTCTACCTCTCCCTTGTTCAACATTATCCTTTGCTTTTCCTCAGTCCACCAATACCTACACTCTCCTGCCCACTACTCCCTCTCTCTTCTGTATACTGGCTATCTCCCCTCTTCACTCTTAGTCCTGATGCATGATATCAACCTGAAAGTAAATGTCTGAGGGAAAGTTGATTTTTGTCTGCTTTTTCTGCCTTCTTCCTGCAACTTTTCTAATTAGTCCTTATCATTTCACCTTTCTGAGATTACATATTTGCCCGCACTTGCTTTATAGAACATAGAATAGTGCAACAGAGTACAGGCCCTTCGGCCCACAATGTTGTGCCAACCCTTAAACCCTGTCTCCCATATATTCCCCCCACCTTACATTCCTCCATATACCTGTCTAGTAGTCTCTTTATCTCCAACTCACCCATGTTTCTGTTTCTGGTCATTGATTCTTTCCTTGCCTGACTTGCAACTCTGGAAAACCTGTTTACTTTCGACTGATTTTGTTTATTGTGCTGTGACTATTGGCTGATGTTTAGTATCGGAAAGTCAGATTTACTCAGTCTTCACTCAGATATTTATCCAGAGGGAGAGAGCATAGGTAATAGAGCAGAACTATGCACAAAAGGGGTAACTGAAGAAATACTGTCATGGGATAATTGTTCAATGGGATAAAGGTATACAAAGATGAAACATAGAATACTAGACAGGGTAGCATAGTGGCATAGCCGATAGTTCTGCTGACTTATGGTTCTAGAGACTTGGTTTTCATACTGCCTAGGTGGAATTTACACATTTTCTTTGTGTCCATATGGGTTTGTCCCTGCAAGGTGTGCTGGTTGATAGATTAATTATGGTAAATTACCCCAAGTGTAGACCAAAAGTCATAGGAGCAGAATTAAGCCACTCGGCCATAGAGTATGTTTCGCCATTCCATTATGGTTTTTGTATTTTTCCTCTCAAACTCATTTTCCTGCCTTCTTCCCGTAACCTTTGATGCCCTTATTCATCAAATACCAATCAACCTCTGTTTTAAATATACCCAATGACCTGGCTTCCATAACCATCTATGGCAATAAATTCCACAGATTTACCACCCCTTGATTAAAGGAAATCCTCCTCATCTCTATTCTAAAAGGAAATCAATCTATGCTGAGGTTGGGCTCTCTGGTCCTACACTCCCCCACAAAAGGCAACATTCTCTCCACATCCACTCCATCTAGGGCTTTAAATATTTGATAGGTTTCAATGAGACAAAGAAAATGAATGGTGGAATTGGTGACCTGGTTGAACAACATAGAGCACATGACAAACACATCCATCTGTCAATTCAAAAAAGAACTAAAGAGGAAAGCAGGACAGATGCAATGAGAGAAAAATATACCAAATATCTTGAGAAACAATATCCATAAATCTATGGCTCACATAAATTCAACTATTTCTGTTTCAACTCAGCTGCTGTTGAAGGAGTGGGTGGAACAAAGCAAGGAATGAAGTAATGTCATTGGTTTGTCTGATAACAGTAAATGTAAGAGAGCTGAAGTAAAAAATTGTCTTAGAATTTTATGTGCATTAGAAAAGAGATAATATAGATGATAAAATATGAGTTGGAGTGGGCTATAGATAGTTTCATTGAACAATCTGTGCTATAGTTGAGCAAGGTTTGCCCTAGGATACAGATGTACCAATAACAGATCTGGACCAGCTGAAGATAACATTTGAGGTAGTAAAAACAGATGGAAGCAGGTAAAAAGATTTAAAATAATTAATTTAAATATAAACCTCATGATTCTCAAAGAGCTGAAGGAAAGCAACATGGATGACATGAGGATACATTCAGAAAATAAATTGCTCCACAGAGTCACCTGGTGGTCACAGCCTGCAATTGAGTGTGACGAGAATTTTTTTTAATCTTTGTTTCATGATAAAATAAGAGCTAATGTGTGACATCAGTTGCATTACTTTTAGTTAATATTCCTAAGAATAATTTCAGATTTTCAGTATCTATGATCCCAGCAGCTAACTTACTGTTAGTAAAACCAGCATTTATTGCTTATCCTCTTGTGGTTTGCTGACATTAATGTAGAAGTTGTTATCTTGACACCAAGTCACTATGCTCTCTATCTGCTTGCTGTATTCTGCTTGTCATTATTCAAGATCTGGCCCACAACAGTGGTGCCATCTGCAAACTTGCAAATAATGCAAAATTTGATCACACAGTCTTGACTGTATAGGGAGTGAAGTAAGCAGTTGAGGAGTCAGCCTTGTGAGGCACCAGTTTTTTGGGAGGAAGTGTTGTTGCTTGTCTTTGCTGATTGCAGTCTGCTGGTCATGAAGTTAAGGGTCCCATTACAGAGGCGGTTACACAGTCCCAAGTCTTAAGAGTCTGGAGATATGTTTGTATTATAACAAACATGGGTTTTCTCCTGATAGCCATTAATTTCAGTTTTACCAGTTTTCCTTGATGTCACAGTTGGCAAATGGTGTCTCACTGTCATCTGACCTTTGGCCCATGATCGGACAAGCTGTGCATGATGTAGTCAGAAGAATGATAGTCCTGGCTAGATGGATGGTATGGTGGTGCAGCAGCTGGTGTTGCTGCCTCTCAACACCAGGCACTTAGGCTCAATCCTGAGCTCTGGTATTGCTGATGAGGTGTTTGTGTGTTCTCTGTCTGTCTTCCTAGAAGTGTGCTCTGATTTTCTCCACTCTGAGCAATGTGCTATTAGATAGATAGATAGATAGATAGATAGATACTTTATTCATCCCCATGGGGAAATTCAACATTTTTTCCAATGTCCCATACACTTGTTGTAGCAAAAACTCCTTAACAGTCTATTTAATGTTGGAAAATGGCAAACAGAATCCAAGGGGAATTGATGGGAATTACAGTAAATAGATTACTGGGAAATGACAGAGGGAATGAAATTGATGGGATTTTTCTGTAAGGAATCTGACATAAACTCAACCAGATGATATGCTTTAATAAGTAAGAAAAACTTCCAACTGATCCATTGATTTTTGAATCACTTACATTCTCTATTTCACAATTTTTAACACACATGTAGTCCTGTGTTGAAGCTTCAGTAGCTTGGCACTTTACTTTTAGATATGCCTGGCACTATTCTTCACATATACTCTGAAATCTGTGACCCATGGCAGCAGGAGTAAGAGAATGCTATTACCAAGTTTCCCTCCAAGTAGCAAATCATCCTCATAAGAAACATACTGCTAATCCTTTCATCATTGCTGGGTCTGCATTCTGGAACTTCCTAATCAAATTGTAGCTTACCTAAACCAGAATGATTGCAGTGGTCAAGAAGGCAGCTCATGATCACTTGTTCAAGGGAATAATGTTGTTCTTCTTCTTTTCCATGCCTTGTGATGCATTGGGCAGCATTTTTGCCTTTTCAGTAGCATTTGACTGTTTTTTATGAGGCCAAGTTGCTAGCTCAATGATCAACCCAGCACGGATGGAAAGTGTGCAAGGAGCCGGCCGGATTTGAACCCAGTACCACTCACCTCGAAGTCGGTGCTATTGCCATTGCACCACCGGTCGGCTCTCAAGGGAATAAAGGAGGATAATAAATGTTGCCCTTAACATTCTGCCATGAAAAATTGTATTGTGGAAGAAAAACATCCTCAATGAACTTTGTTTGATCATGGTTTGATTGTTAGGGTAGTACAATGTTACAGATTATGATGAAATATATTTCGGCTGCTCTCAATGATCCACTGTGCTTAGTTTTAGGCGCTAGATCTGTAGAGTCCAGTGAAAGAAATTAGCGAATTAAAAATTAACTGATGAGCAGTGAGACAGGATTTGATATTGTAAAATGACAAAAATATGTGACAAGAGAAGTAAGGTAATTTTTAATAGACTAAGAGATAGGGTGAAGAATGATGAAGCAGAAAGGCCTCAGAAGGGTTTAATTGGGGGAATACAGAATAGAGGATACATTTCATATATCTGATTGCAGCAAAATGTACTTTACAGGAGACTTTAAAGAACACATTCACCATTATAGTGAAGCTCTCTCCATAAGACTACAACATAATTAAAGGAGTTAAGTTAATAAAAGTTAATAAAAACACAATTTGACATTTAATCCCCAAATTCCCTAATCCACTATATAATTAAGTTTCAACATTCTAAAAGTTTTGCACAGTATTAACATGCTGTACAATATAAAAGAAAGGAAATGCTAAAAAGAAAGCATTTCCAACTCAGTTATGTTCACCTGGTAATCACATTAATAAAATATGTAAACTAAAAATAATATTGAAAGGCAGTAATTGCAAATTGCAAAAATAGCAGATAAATTAAAATGCCAATATTGAGAAAACATAATTGGAATAAAGATTTTATAAGTTTCCTTTCTGATGAAATATACCTGAGACTTTTTGGAAAGCCAATTATTTTCAATGGACAAATTCAAGCTGATCATTTCTCTGCATTTCCATGTTACGAAAATGATTTGACTCGAATTCTGGTATAATGTACTACAACAGCACATATTACACTGTGTAGTACATTTGGTAGTTAGAAAGAGTCTCATGAACACTAATTGGAAAGTAGTGGTGAGGGAGTACAGAAGTTAAAATGGCACATCTTATGCAAAAACGTTCTCTGGCCACAAGCTGAGCAGTAAGTTCTGTATGAAATAACTGAAAGAGGGATAAACTGATAAATAAGCTCTTTTGATAATATTGAAAGACTTGTATTTATATGTTCACAACCTGTGGAATTCTTGAAGTGCTTTATACAGAAAAAAATCTGCTCTCTTTTATAATCCCAGAAAATAAAATAAAATAAATTTCCTTTATTGAACAGGCAGTTGGTCCTCTAAGCTCCTTCATTAATGTCAGTAGGAAATCACAAAAAACAGCAACGTCATATCTACTGCCCAAACAATCATAGCTTCAATGCGGAGAGAAAAAAACAGATCATATTCGAATTACAAGTCTTAAGGTAATGAAACTGCTGAGATATTTTTAATCACTTACAGCCTCATTTTTGCAGCTCATGGGTAGCATTACCACCTCAGAGCATTAGAAGAGCACTCCTAGGAAAACCAGAACTTTGCAGTTCAGCACTGGATGCTGATGTCCCTGATCAAACTAAATCTTGATGCTGCCACACTCAGTAAACTCCTTTCTAACCGGTCCAAACAACCAACTCTACCAACTCACTGACTGACCATTTTCCAAATTCTTCCTCAATGTCCCACTGCCACTCTAATTGCCATCTTCAATCAACTGAAACTCACCACATACTCCACACTTTTCAACCCAATGATCCATAAGGCCCCCTAATATGACCGATCAGCTACTTCTATAATCTACACCATATGTTTTCTATCATATGGCACTTACCAAATCTCACTCATTCACCCATTCTCTCCCTTTACCCAAGTCACTTAGCTGATGACCAATGTCTCCACCACACAATTTACTCAAGCACATGATCTGAATTAACTTTTGTCTATCCTGGACCACTTATGAGATCACTGATCCTGAATGACCTGAACTTGTCAGCTCTTTCTTTCCCTTGAGCACCTATAGCAGCAGATATTCTTCTGTGAAAGAAATGAAGTTTTCAGCAGTGGGCTGGTGTCAGAAACTCATTAAGATTCTACTGCAATGATACCTTAACATACTTATCATAAGCCACTGAACCCAAATAGAAAGCTCCACAAGCAATATTTTTATACATTTATTTTCTATGATTTAGCCATCATTGGTAAGGAAAAGGGTGTGGTAAACAGCCTATCGGAACTGCTGCAATTCATATGCTGAAGGTATTCCAATGGTATTGATGGTGAGAGTTCCAGAATTAAGACACAGAGACAATGAAATAAAGATGTTCTCAGCAGAATCCGCAGTCTCTTTTGTGTTCAGTCAACAAAATAAACATCATATATTTACAAGTGAGGACAGTGTGGAAATGAGATAAGAACTTTCAAGTGCTGGTCTATCCATGATTCTACTGCCTTTGATGGAGAGATGCCATATTTAGAAAGTACTTTTGGAATAGCCTACTGAGTATTTGATTTGGTAGATAATAATAAATTGTAGTCACTAGATACTGGTGATTGATGGAATGAATGCCTAAGTGGTGAATACCTGGCTGCTTTGTCCTGGATGGCATTGAACTTCTTGAAAATCACATTCAGGTGGAGAGCATTCCATCACATTTTGATTTGTCCATTGGAGATGCTGAAAAGGCTTTGATGTGCCAGGAAGTGTGTCAATCTTCACAGGATGTCCAGCCTCTGACATGGTCCCATTGCTACAGTGTTTATGTGGGTGATCTAAATAAGATTCTGAACAATGGTGACCTCCAGGAAACTGATGATGGGATACTTTGCAATGCAGTGCCATTAAGGGTGCCGACCCCCCCCCCCCCCCCGCCAAGAATTTGAATGGTGTGAGGATTTGATCATGCGCTGTTCAAAGCAAATGGTTTGACTCCTATTTGGGATGTTCAGAATCAGATCAGATTCTGAATCTGAACATATTTTCCACCCTGTTCTTGGCATTCAAATACTCAGCAATGATCCAATGATCATGTTGGTTGTTTTTTAAGAGACTCTTCCTGTAGTATTATAAAATACTTTCTACTGAGCTGAACCAGTGGACAAAGTTTTGCTTTCGCCACACTGTTCCAGAAAATAATTCTTCTGTAGTGTAAATAATGCAGTGAACGCTAAATATTTAACTATGAACTCTAACCTTAAACTTCGGATTCAAATGGAAGTATGCTACGAGGTGCTAACTTGCAACATTCAATTGTATTGCTTTGCACTGTATCTCTCTACAGATGACCCTGTGTTATAACCACTGTGGTAATGGAAATTCACCTTTACAGAATTCACAAATCACTACCTAAAATTTGAGATACAGAATAAAATTCTCTCTTATGGAATTTATGGGGAAAAAGTGACTAAAATTAACATTTTTTTCAAATTGCACTTCTCGATATATGCACTGATTTTGTTGCTTTGGCATACAGAAAACTGCCATATGCACCACTTCTCAGGAACACAATCAACCCATCATTAAGAGGTCGCCTGCATATGGCTTGTTGGCTATGTTACTGGACTCTAAAATATCCATAGAAAAGAATCATTCGACTCAAGAGATTACTCAAGATATTTCATGCATATGTAAAACACAACTGAAGAGCTCAGAGTAGAAAGATTCAAGGTGGAAAGTCCTATATTGTCACTATGACACGTCAGATGATGTATTTCAGTGACATTAATTGAGACAAGTATTGGCCAGGGAATTTCTTTAAATATTATCATGGTTTCTTTAGCAACCACCTCATAGGAAAGACAGGACTTGGGTTAACATCTAATCAGAGAGTGCAACTCTTCCTCATTCAAAGGAGTTCAAACTCAATTTTTGGAATAGAAGTTTTAGAATCAAATGCAGCAATGCTACATCTAAGAAATGACTGACACCTCTGTGTAAGACAGAGAAGATGTTTATGCAAGCTAACTATTTTTCAAACAATGCTAGATGCCTAGCTTTTCCAAACTTGTTGACAGGCCAGAGTTCACAGAGAAACTAATCTTTACTTTGACAACAATTTTTTTTATGATTATGCTCATATTACTTTTCAGAGAAAAAATAAATGCAATAATATGTTGTTACAATCTTTCAGAGGATTTAGAGATTTTTAGAAATGCCATGCAAATTTTGTGACTTAATACCTGCACTGAATAACTATATAAAATGAATTATTAATATTATTTCCATGGGTACAAGTACATCAATAACAGCTTAATAAATACATAGAAAAAACAACTATACATTTTCCCTCAAGAAGTCTGTCAAATTTATATTTTGGCATATTATTAATGATATTTTTCCACTCGGCTAGTGGCGCAGTGACAACAGCGCCGGACTCCGGAATGGAGGTTCCCAGGTTTGAATCCAGTCAGGCCGTTCCCAAGTACGCTTTCCACCCGTGCTGGGTTGAGTGTTGAGATCACAACTCGCCCTCATAAAATAAAGAAAAATACTGCAAAATGTGTGAGGAGTGGCGCGCCAAACAGTCTTTCGTTCCGCGCCTTGTAAGGCATGAAAATGCCCGACGCTGGCCTCTCAGGCCTGAGTTGACGTCATCATCATTTATAGAAAAAAGGACCATATGCATTTTCATATATTACAGAAAATAAAACAAATTCAAAGCCATTTTCTTGCCAATTTTATAAATTGATTTATAGATTGATTTTTTTAACACTGTTGTGTATTTCTGTATATGATTAAGGCATGAAATATTAATTGGGAGAAAATCTAATGTCACAATATTTCTCTAAGTTTATTTACAAACTTTATAGATAAAAGTGTAATTCTAGACAATACAAGACAACAGCCTACCTGTGGTTTCTTTCTGAGTATTGGTGGTAGTAATGGAGGAAAGCTGCATGGAACACCTGATATTGATGGATCTACAAGATCTTCGGTGACATCCTTTTTGCGAGATATAAAGTGACTCCGTGGTCTGGTGTGTTGTAATATATACTCCATTTCACTTGGGTACTGCCTGTACGGAGAGTTGTAGATACCTGGAATCTAAGTAGAAACGTAACACTTATTAACTGAATGATATGAAGCATGAAACAAGATATTAAATATCAATCACAAATTTGTTTAATTTTTTGTTATATGATTTACATGCATTTTTGATACATTCAATTCAATTCAAGTTTATTGCCATTCAACTGTATATATGGATATCGCCAAAAAAAACAACTTCACACAGTATGTCTAACTAAAACACAATACACAAAGTAATATTACCACAAGTAAATGAACAAATAATACAATATATTCCAGAAAATGTACCCCAGGCTACTGTGGGAGGCGAGGGAGGAGATTGCTGAGCCTCTGGCAATGATCTTTGAATCATCAATGGGGACAGGAGAGGTTCCCGAGGATTGGAAGGTTGCAGATGTTGTTCAAGAAAGGGAGTAGAGTTAGCCCAGGAAATTACAGATCAGTGAGTTTTACTTCAGTATTTGGCAAGTTGATGCAGAAGATCTTGAGAGGCAGGATTTATGAACATTTGGTGAGTCATAATATGATTAGGAATAGTCAACATGACTTTGTGAAAGGCAGGTCATGCCTTACAGGCCTGATTGAATTTTTTGAGGATGTGACTAAACACATTGATACTGGTAGAGCAGTAGATGTAGTGTATATGGATTTCAGCAAGGTATTTGACAAGGTACCCCATGCAAGACTTATTGAGAAAGTAAGGAGGCATGGGATCCAAGGGGAGATTGCTTTGTGGATCCAGAACTGGCTTGCCCACAGTAAGCAAAAAGTGGTTGTAGACGGGTCATATTCTGCATGGAGGTTGGTCACCAGTGGTGTGCCTCAGGGATCTGTTCTGGGACCCCTACTCTTCGTGATTTTTATAAATGACCTAGATGAAGAAGTGAAGGGATGGGTTAGTAAATTTGCTGATGACACAAAGGTTGGAGGTGTTGTGGATAGTGTGGAGGGCTGTCAGAGGTCACAGCAGGACACTGAAAGTTTGCAAAACTGGACTGAGACATGGCAAATGGAGTTCAACACAGATAAGTGTGAAGTGGTTCATTCTGGTAGGTCAAATATGATGGCAGAATATAGTATTAATGGTAAGACTCTTGACAATGTGGGGGATCAGAGCGATCTTGAGGTCCGAGTCCATAGGTCACTTAAGACTGCTGCGCAGGTTGATTCTGTGGTGAAGAAAGCCTACGGTGCATTGGCCTTCATCAATCGTGGGACTGAGTTTATGAGCCGAGAGGAAATGTTGCAGCTATATAGGACCCTGGTCAGACTTCACTTGGAGTACTGTGCTCTGTTCTGGTCACCTCCCTATAGAAAGGATGTGGAAACCATAGAAAGGGTGCAGAGGAGATTTACAAGGATGGGGAGCATGCCTTATGAGAATAGGTTGAGTGAACTCGGCCTCTTTTCCTTGGAGCAACAGAGGATGAAAAGTGACCTGACAGAGGTGTATAAGATGATGAGAGGCATTGATTGTGTGGGTAGTCAAAGGCTTTTCCCCAGGGCTGAAATGGCTAGCATGAGAGGGCATAGATTTAGTGCTTAGAAGTAGGTGCAGAGGAGATATCAGGGGTAAGATTTTTACGTAGAGAGTGGTGAGTGCGTGGAATGGGTTGCCAGCGGCGGTGGTGGAGGCAAATACAATAGGGTCTTTTAAGAGACTCCTGGACAGGTATATGAGGCTCAGAAAAATAGAGGGCTATGGGTAACCCTAGGTAATTTCTCAGGTAAGGACATGTTCGGCACAGCTTTGTGGGCCGAAGGGCCTGTATTGTGCTGTAGATTTTCGATGTTTCTACGTTTCTAAGATTGTCATTTTGCATAGGGTGCATTTATGACGTAAGTAGAGCAGTATAATGTTACTGGCACCTCATACCTGATGAGACCTGGGATGGTGGCAGGAAGCTCAGTAGTTTCACGGCTAGGGGGAGGAAGCTATTTTCCATCCTAACGATCTTTGTCATAATGTTACAGTACCTCCTACCTGATGATAGGGCATCAAAGAGATCGTGGGATGTATGGGAGGGCTTCTCGACAATACTAAGAGCACTGAACTTAGTAATAAAAGTAAACACCATTTAATATTTGCAGAAATTCAGAAAGGCAAATGTTAGGCAAATATAATAATGCTTATTGTGTGCCAAAATGTATATAATGGCATCTGCTAAAAGCTTTGTGTGAGTAACCTACTTTTCTGTCCACTATTCAAGTTTATCACAATCTTCAGTACCCCTTATCCAGTAGAGAGACATGGGAATCCATTCTCTTTGGCAATTTTATAAATTGATAAAGACCATGGGGAAATCTATGCTAACTGTTAAAAAAAAACACCCAAGTTCATGCTGTACATTCATACTAAAATTGAACTCAATAATGCTGGTGAATTCTCAGGAGTGACCCTGTTAATAGCTTCCTGCTGACCTCTCTGCTCCAAGTTCTACTTCTGGCTAGTGTACTGATTACACAGCAGGGCAAATGAGCTGTGAAAACATTGATATTTTTAAGTATAAAAATCTGAAATAAGGAAATGAGTTATGCAAGAGACACACTTTTGGCACCTTAAGTCCCCCTCCATCATAGGAATTCATGCATGAACTAGAATATTAATTGCACCAGGTCAAGCACAACTGCAAACGTGCCTTTAGTTGGCCAGTCATCCATTGAATAGCATTTAAATTCTGGACCCTTTTGCAAAGCTATCAATCCATCAGTCATCTTCCTCCCCAATCTAGATGCTTTTCATAAAGGCCTTTTGTAATTAGGGCCACAGGGGATGGCAAGAAAAGGCACAAGAAGTTTAATGACCGTAAAGAAGAGCATGAAGGAGATCAGTGAATGAAGTACGTGCTGTAGATAGAATTGCTGAATCAACACTGACCACCATACTTCATCATAATTATCAGGACATACAACTGCCATGGGATTTATAAAAATTCCACTCAGCAAATAATTGACCTGCTGTTAAGAAGCAGGTGGATTGCTAACACATTGTTATAATCCAACATTCAGTAAGATATTCCAGGTTCAATTACACTCAAAAAAAAAACCAAAAGTTTATATTACTGCTTGCCAATTGCTCAATTATAGTTTTAAATAAATAGCTGCAAACAATCTTTGGTATTCCTGAGAGAACTGAAATTGTACATGACCATGTACTAACATTCATTCATTCACATAAAAGCTTTGTAAAGATTAATTAAGCAAACTTCATAATTAGACCTGAAAGCAATTAACAAACAAGTCACTTGAGAGAAACAAAGAATCTAATACTAACTATAGCTTTTAGTTTATGCAAACTCTAAAAAAGTACAGTTTAAAACAAGGATGTTAAGTAAAAACTTTCAAAACCTTCAATTATATTGTGCAATTTATGTACAGGCAGAGAAATATTTTTGGAGAACTGGAACATCTTTTAAAACAGTTCCTAAATATTTTTGAACATTTAGATTCATCTTAGCATTAGATTTCTAAAAAAGAAATCAGAACAATATCATTGTATCAATCAGTGGATGAATCGTAAGATTAAATTCTGGAACATTCTTCTCTTTGTTGTAAAATGGAAAAAAATTACATCTTTATATCTCACCAGCTTTCTTGTATATCGTATGCAAATAGTAAAATGCACACAATTTTTAAAAAGTTATCTGGAGAAATTTGTTTTATAAGGAGGAATCCTGATATCTACAGTATTTTTTAACATTGTATAATGGCTTGATATATTTACTGCCTTATACTTTGAATTTCAAAGTAGAACATCTGCATACTTTACATCCTTATGTAAATAAAGCATAAAAGTAATATATATCTGGGAAATACATGCATAATCCTGATAACTATTTTGCAATAATGCTCTCAACTAATTATACAGTACACATTTTTTGGTAAATATAGTTCTGCATATAGGAAATACAACAAAATATATCATGTCATTGTGGACCACTAATGTAATACAGACCACCTTTAAAAATATTGAATAGATCAATTAATTTTGTTTTAATTACAACATTTCTCTTTAAATATCATTTAATTTTCATGAAACAAACTTCAGATGGAGCCAAAAAATTAGCTTAATAATCAATATTATGTTAGATTAGAATCAAAATATAATTTAATTGAAGTTTGCACATAAACTATTTAAAAAGGTTAAAATAATTTCAGCTGTATTATCTGGCTGCACTTCATGTAATTATTTGGAATAGGACCATTTGGTTTAATTTTTATGCATTGTGCTCTGCGATTAAGTAGACTTAAGAAATACTGTAACCATTCTTTAATATGCTAGTTGACTTCAACCATCAGCATTCAAAAGTGATCACTTAATTGAGGTGACTATGAATGCAATATACTTATTTACAGTTAGATACCCCCATCTTCATTCTTTGTGGTTTCTGCAGTTGAAAGAACTACTAAACATGTTATTACAAGAAGCTCATCAATTGAATTGAAGGAGTCTACAGTATTTCTACTTTAAAAGAGTAATTTGAAAAAAAATCATCATTTTGAAATTCTTTTGTTGCTAATATATCAATGGATTTTAAGGTAACTACATATGTAATACGTATAGGAATACCATCATAGCTGAAGACAAATAATTTATAAATCAACTGATTCTGTATTGGCATGACTTCATGGCTCGATGAAATAATTTATAGAATCTTTCTCCCTTTAGAATATGTATTCCATAAAAGATGCATTTTCTAAGTAAACTATTTTTAAAGTGTTCTTGGGAAACCTAATTAACACAATAATATTAAAATATACAAATTGCTTGGTCCAACTATACATGCAACATTATTTACCAGTTGGATTTTTTCTACCATATCTAATTTATTTTTGGATATTCTTAGATGGTGTGTTTCTCGTTTAAAAGGAAAATTCTTTCATTTTTATTCTTTCAGTAATACTAGGTGAGGAATGATAAGGAGATGGTCAAAAGTGCATTTTTTAAATATTTTTGCTAAATACTTTTAGTATTTTTGCTAAACTCTAACATCTGCTAAGATTTTAGCATCAGTCTAAATGTTCCATATATTTTGATCCACAACATAAAAGGCTTTAAGGAAAATGCAAATTATTATCCAGTTGTAGATAGAGAGCAACTAATTTACAAGTTCATCACTTCTGTTATTCACTTCATTCTCTTCTATAAAGAAACACTATCATAATGATTTCATTGAAGTATAAGACAAAGCAAAAATGCCTCAACACATTTGTGAAACATGATGTTCAAATTTAAAACAGGTAAGATGTCATAACTCTTTCCACAATCTTGGACTATTCAGGGAAAATAAGGAAACAATTAACAATCTAATTGAACCTTAAAACAACATTAAAAACATGTGCACAAATATGTTGTGGAAGACTTGTCACTTCATAGAATCCAATTAAATAGTTGGAATAGTACCATGTTTGAAACTGAGGGTACAAAGAAGCATTTACAGTTTACTGACATCTATCACTGTCAATATTGATCTGTTGTTCATTTCAATTGAGTAAACTGACAATCTTACAAAATGCAAGTTGACTAATAAAATGAACGTAAACATTCAACTTGTTACAGATTTGAATGAATAAAGCCTCAATTTTACTGAAGCTGTAATAAAAGTTATTGTCATTTATCTAATAGAAACATTGTTTTGTCACAATCCTAGCCACACAAAAAAAAATCAGCAAAGCCAATCACAATTGTAGATGAAACACAAGTACCAATAAAATACCATCCTGCATGTAGGATAATGAAAAGAAAGTTCTTGTAACAGATAAAAACCATAAAATATTTGAACATCACCAATAAACCTATTCAGAATCTACCTGATCATTTATTGAATATATATCAGTAACTTGCCTGTGAAAATACAAGATTAGGAGAATAGAATTGGCAATGAAGCTGGAAATTGACTTAATTTTAGACAAACCAAATAAACCTTTAAAGTTGACCACTCCATTAAATCTGTTACAGGGAAGTTAGAATCAAGTTATCATTTTCAAAAAACAAATAAAAGTATTTCTTTAGACTTTACCATCTTTAGAATCTTGCTGGAAATTCAGTAACAGTATTTTTAATACTATTAATTGACTTCAATCATTATATTTCATAAATGATCATTTAACTGAGGTGCCTATGTATGCAAAGCATCTGCTGAGGTACTTGCTGCACAGGCACAGATTAAGAACAGAATTAAACTCAGTTGTGATGTAACTGAATACCCTGGTTACATTATGTCGGCATAAATGTAAAAAATACGTACTTGGGGAAAGTACCAGGATACTGTACTGTACTCACTGATATTACAGTCTAAAATGGATGAGTGATCTTGACTTAAATATATCACAACAAAATCAATATTGAGAAAATGGCATTTTTATGAAAAAGCAAAATGAAAAATGCTCTCTTGCAACAAAATTAAATACATAATTAATTGATTTTATTTTTCTCATCTGTGTATTTTGTCTTAACTTAAGCTGCTGAGGTGGAATTATACATATAGGTACAGGCAAATTACTAATACATATAGGGTGGTAGGGTGGCATAGTGGTTAGCACAATGCTGTAAAGTACAGATAACCCAGGTTCAATTCCTGCCACTACCTGTAAGGAGTTTGTATGTCCTCCCCGTGACCATGTGGGTTTCCACCGGGTGCTACAGTTTCCTCTCACAGACCAAAGATGTATTAGTTGGTAGGTTAATTGGTCATTGTAAATTGTCCTGTGATTATGCAAGGATTAAATCAGGGCATTGCTGGATCTGGCTTGAATGGCCAGAAGGGCCTATTCCACATTGTATCTCAATAAATAAATAAACAAACACTTATTGTTGGACCTCCCTTATTTCTTGTGGAAGGCCATAAAGCATTAACATTATCACTGTAAGAGTGCATCCTACTTCAGCTTCGTTATGAATAAAAGCATCTTCCAGCAATGGTTAATAGATATTGGCCAATATCTATTATAATAGATTATGCACCTATTAAAGACTTTCTTGCTAACATCTCCCTTACCTCCTCCTGGAATAATGAAACAAATTCTGGTATGCCTTTACCTCCAATTTCTCTTCTCCAGTACCACCAATATCCCATATCTTATTTGCACCAGTATCAATTAACTTCCAATTATACAAAGAATTATTAACCACCCCATCGTCCACCCAGCAATCCCCAAACACAGTTACAATGATCATGGAATGTGTGCCTGTATCACCATCACTTTGAATATTAATCTACTTGCTCCACAGTTATCCAAGTCTTGAGTACAAAGACACAAAGTTACTATGTTAATCCAGCAGAACTGATATGCTCCTATGTGGCATCCCCTGTGCCAACTTCCAACACAGATTTTCAGCAACATTAGGAACTTTGGAAGATTTTTTAAAGATCTGTATTTCTGAAACACAAATACCAATTTCAACATTAGCCTGAGTGCACCTAATTCAGCATAAAGTAACTACTTAACTGACAATAATATACAGTTAAGTGCTCATGGCTTATAAGTAATGTTTATTTTCAGGTTTTTATTTAAAGTTCTTGAAATTGGATACACCTCAACCTTTCTAATATGAACAGATGTATATCAATACATTCACATATTAAACATTTATGTTCAAATCTTTCCAAAAGATTATTTCCTAATCATCTAAATACATTTTCAATTCACTTTAGTAAATAAATACTCTGTACATTCCATGGATACCAACTTTTAAAGCTGAACTAATGCTGCAGATGTTTGTGATTTCAGAAGATGTGATACTGAAATAGGCCTACTCCTATGTTACCATAATAAAAATAATATAGCACCAAACCGATTGACAGAAGTGTGATTGAAGTGCTGACTGCAATCATATATCCATATCAAATATTTTAAAATATTCTTTAGATATTTATATTTCTTACAGTGTTGGCTATACTCTTAAATCAATATAGATTTAAGTAGATTGAAGACCTGTAACTAAGAGCCAGAAAGAAAATGCCAGCACCTTTAGGTGAAGGTGAAGTATTGCCTTATTTTATGCCAGATTGGACTAGTGGATCAACTACCTAAGCATGAAATTTACTTATCTGCCTAGTCAAGGCCAATTTATATCATAATAGCAGCCACAGAAATTGAAAGAGGCTACATCATTACGTGTGAATCAGTAGGCAACCACTGACTAGCTTGAGACTGTAAGCTAAACCATCACAATCTTGTCAAAGGTGTTTCTAATTCCAGCCAAGAATGATCTTAAAATTCCTTATGCTATTTCAAGAGTAGACGCCTGCTGTCCTAGAAGCATTATCAAGTACATTTATGAAACGTCACAAGATATCTCAATACTATATGGCCTCTGCTTATACTGGTCTTGACAGATAAGGAAACATTATACTCATGTAACTGATAATAATTAGATCTATTTTTAGCCTTTAGCTTGCTTTTGCTCTGTGAGCTCAGAGAAGAATTAAAAGAAACACAGCTAATGGCATTACTTCACTGGCTATAAATCACTTTAGGAAAACTAGGATTATGAGCAGCATTGTAATAAACTCCTTTCTTTTTTCCAGACACAAGTGCACATACAGTGTCTAATATTATTTATTCCTCCACTTGCTGACCTGTGCTAACAAATGAAAAATAATGATTTTTATTCAAAGTCTTAACAAGAACGTAAGAAATAGGGGTTAGAATAGGCCCTTCGTGCCAGGTCAGCTTTTCAAGAATCAGATCATTTACCTCAGTATCATTTTCTTGTACTAGCCCAATATTCCTCAATTCCCCACAAACATCTGAAACATACTCAATGAATGAATGTTCACACCTCACTCAATAATGCCACCACAATCCTAGTAATGTTTTGTTATATTGTCTTTATCTCTATTATAGCTTTCCTTAGATCAGAAGGCAAGGTTTGTACACAATATTCCAGGTATAATCTTACCCCAGATAACTACAGGAAGATATCTTTATTTTTGGAATATTGGCAAAAATACCGTTAGCCTTAAATGCTTGTTGTACATTAAATTAGGTGAGTCATGTACCAGGACCCCACATCCCTCTGGATACCAAAGCCTTTCAATGTTCATCATTTAAACAATACTCTTTTTTATTTTTTTCCCCACCAAACTTAATGACATACATTTTTCCCACAGTATTTTCTGTTTATCATGTTCTGGTTCCCCCCCCCCCCCCCCCCCCCAGAAGCCTTTCTGGATCCACCTCACAAAAGATCGAATTTCAAAGTAAGTTTATTATCAAGGTACATATATGTCACCATATGCTACCCTGAGATACATTTTCTTGCGGGAATTCAAAGTAAATACAAAAAAACGCAATAAACTCAACAAAAACCACACACAAAACAGACAGCCAACCAATGTACAAAAGACAACAAACTAATTAAGCAATAGATATTTAGAACGTGAGATCATTATAAATCAATATAGCAACACTTATGGTCATCTGACCCAGCAATGGCACTAACAGTTCCTTTGAGAACTGTTGTGTCCTCAAATCCACATCTTATGCATCTGTATTTTCATTTACAGCACCACTGGTATCCCTATGTCAGTTAGCTCAGACCCACACTTTAGAATTCCCGTTCTAAATCCTTTTGTCTCTCATTTCCTTTAAAAAAAAATGTTCAAAAAACATTTGTCTTTGGACAAGTTTGTGGACACTTGCACTCTCCCTCCAAAGCTCCATTATGCTGCTCTAGAGAGCCTTGACATTTTTTACAATATTAAAGATATATTAAGTGTTCATACTATTATCATTCAGCAGATAAAGGCTTTCAGTCAATAAACTTGTCTAAAGGTTAACTTATAGGTTGAGTCAAATGCCACGGTAGCATTCATTTGAAGAAGTCTAGAATACAAGAGCAAGGATGTGATGATGAGGCTTTATAAGGCACTGGTGAGGCCTCACTTTGACTATTGTGAACAATTCTGGGCTCCTCATCTTAGAAAAGATGCGCTGGCGTTAGAAAGGATGCAGAGGAGGTTCACAAAGATGATTCCAGGTATGAAAGGGTTATCTTATGAGGAACATTTGATGGCTCTGGGTCTGTACTCGCCGAAATTCAGAAGGATGAGGGGGGATCTCATTGACACCTTTCAAATGTTGAAAGGCCTAGACAGAGTAGATGAGGAAAGAATGTTTTCCATGGTGGACGAGTCTACGGCAATAGGGCACAGCCCCAAGAAAGAGGGGCGTTCTTTCAAAACAGAGATGCAGAGAAATTTCTTTAGCCGAATGGTGGTGAATTTGTTGAATTTATTGCCACATGCAGCTGTGGAGGCCAGGTCACTGGGTGTATTTAAAGCAGAGAGTGATAGGTTCTTGATTGGGTATGGCATCAAAGGTTATGGGAGAAGGCTGGGAACTGGGGTTGAGGAGGAGAAAAAAAAAAGATCAGTCATGATTGAATGTTGAAGCAGACATGATGGGCCAGATGGCCTAATTCTGCTCCTCTGTCTTATTGGTCTAACTGCTTCTTCTTCAAATCTCAATGTAAATTTATTATCAAAATATGTATACTATATACAACCTTGAGATTCATTTTCTTGCAGACACCCACAGTAACGTTAAGAAATACAGTAGAATCCATGAAAAACAAAGACTGACAAACATCCAGAGTGCAGAAGAGGACAAATCATGCAAATAACAAAAAAAAGTAAAAAGATAATACTGAGGACAGAATATCTGGAAGTGAGTTGCAAGGCTATGGAGCCTAAAAGCAAAATGGTTGTAGGACAACAACTAACCTTGGTGGCCTGGGACCCAAGACTCCTGCATGATCTGCCCAATGGTAGAAGCGAGAAGAGAAGGAAATAGGTAAAATTCAGTCAGATGGCAGGCTTACATGGGGTGTCTTGGCTGGCATAGAGAAGTGGGACTGAACACCAGTTAATTTTCCACTCTTGGGCTTTAATTGGCTTGAAGTCTTTCTTCTGGCAATGGCCAACCTGCATGGGTGCTGTACCTGCATTCCTGAGACTGTCTTTGGCCATCCATAAGAGTTGGCTATAACCTGCTCCCTTTCCAGTTCTGAGTGTTCTGGAGCAGGCTGGCAAGTAGTTTGGATGTTATACACTCTTTCATTGTGAACAGTCAAGGGCCTTCCTGATAATCCTTCTCCAGTTTGAATACTCAGTGTCAGACATGACAATGATGCAGTGAGGGTGTTATATTTCTTTGTTGGGACTTAGGAAATATTGCTGAAGCATTTTCACAGACATTCTAGAAATCTCCTATAGTTCTAGTGTTCATAGTAAATTCCTTGGCTTAGAAGTCTGAGGTCAGATAATTAGACACTGTTGCCTGCTCACAGGAAATAGTTTAACATGATCATAATGTTAATGCCTGCCATGTTGCCTTGGGAGAATGCTGACAATGGTTTGCCTATCCTGCCAATGGATTTGGAGAATTTTATAATCGGTACTTCTCCAGAGCTGGAGGTGCCTATTTTAGGTTTCCCGCAGGTGGGCGGGAACAACTGCTGTTTGGTAGACTCTGTGTTTAATGCATGCTTGAGATCTTAGTCTTTTATACATGCTTTCTCTCAAGAGGAAATAGCTTCACTAGCACAGTGGAGACAGTGATGAGCTGTTTTATTGATGTCAGCCTTCTTTGATGGGTAGCTCCCACACTACGGTTGGTGACAGATTTCTTATAGCAGAGTTGGCTGGTAGACTTTTGTCTTTTAAATATTTATTGCAAGGCCCATTCTATAACATGGTACACTGAATAAGTGAATAATATCTCATGTAATGATAGAGTCATACTTCTCTTCAAAAGTTTTTTTTTGGAATTTCATTGATGTTGTAGAAGTGGTTAATTTTTGTTAAGTTTTAAAGTAAACTTAATCTCTCTGAAAAGTTAGAAAAGATAACAATACCATCTCGAAGTTTATGTTTGATTTGTATGATGAGACAAAACTTGCTCAATTGGTTACACACATGTAAAATTAATTCTGCTGCTTTATGGGCTTCAAGACCCTTTCTCAGAACTGTTCATTGGCTCCTTTAGTCTATATGTACATTCACATATATTATAAACCTTTGTAGAACACTTCATTATAACAATTCCAATGATAGAATTGGATTGATATCTTAGGATAGGATGTAAAAAGGTGTAAGATGTCAATAGGTGATCCTTCCAATGACTGGATAACTCCTTTGTTAAATTGTTAATTTGAGACTTAATAAGTTTAAAATTATTCTATTTCTAAGTCTAAAACCTAAAAAACTTAGTAACTTATGGGCCAAAGTGCTGCGCTATGCAACATGAAGCAATTATTAGAAATCACCTCTGATTCACTAATTTTAGTATCTTGTTACAAAAATGCATATTTTATATAATCTATTAATTTTATTATGCAATAATCTTGAAGATGCATATTTCAACATTTTGAGGCTCATTCACTTTTCTATTGTTTTCAATTTATTTCCTTTTTTAACAAGTGTATATTTATTAGTTTGTATTCCATATCAACTTGTTTTCTTTAAAGGTATGTCTTTGAAAATAAGTTATTCATAAAAAGAAATGGCTCTGAATACATAGATAAATGTAACCCTACAAAAAAGTGCTACAGATCTTTTATTTATTTCCATCATTCAACAAATGAGAAGAATATCACACATACAGTTGTTTTCTATAAAAGTTGGTTGTATCAAAAAATTTTTAAAGTCTTAATCTTTGTTAAAAATTTTTAGCTCTACAATACTGTTGGTTGAGACAGACTAAAAATGCAGTAATGCATTTCCTTCCATCATAGTCTTGAGATGGTATGTTATTGCTGGACTCTTATTAGTTATGTAATTATATAAATTTGCTAATTATACCTCATATTCAAGATCAAGCATAATCTATGAACTTAGTATTTAATGTTAGTGTGTATATTTTACTGATGGTTATATAATTTCTATAAAGTATAAAAACATTTTAAAAATAACAAATCCTACACAACTACGATATGATAATTGAAATATAGGTTCAACTTAGTACCTGCATCAACTTAATTAAGTTCTATATTATATTTATTTAGGCACAGTACTAAATCAATTGTTTAGCAGCTGGACAAACAAATATAGTTTCTCTGTAATTTACCATTTTATCCTTCTATGGATTCTGTCAATTATACTGCTTAAATGAAAGTTGCTTTGTTTGCTTGTAGTAACATCAAAAAATTCTAGCAGACATTTCTAGACACATTGATTTTGAAAACGAGTTGCTTTATGAACCTAAAGCAGCCTTCATAAAACAAGTCTGTCAGTTGCAATTAACCTACCCTTCGGAACTCTACCCTACTGAAACAGTTGCAATAAAGATAAGACAATTAAAAAAATGTTTTACCATCTTAGTTTAACAGCTTGTTGGCTAGAGCTTGACAACATTACAACACAAAACGAGGCAGTCAAAATGAGTTGTTAGGCTGAGGTTATGCCCTTCCTGTTGTGTTATCTGCCAGCAGATCAAACTGCTGACTTGGACTCTTTCTGCCAACAATGCTGATGCTGCCAGTATGAAGATGCTGTCACCTAGTAGTCATGGTGCTTGCACTCCACAATAGAAAAGCGCTAAATTGAACTCGAAGTATTGTCTTTGTGATATCATTTCAGCAAGTCATGTCCCATTCAGCCTGATAGTTTATCTCTGTCAGGCAGGGACCCAGGCGACTATGCAAGCTGTCAGGACAGGTACACAGACCTGCTCAGTGCTGAGGAGGTAATGTATCTTTCGGGCTTCGTAACACTTTCTTCTCTCTTCCTCCTCTATAGCTTTCCTTTCCCGTTCCTTCTTCTTTGTCTGCTCGTATTCTTCCAGTTTTTTTCTAAATGAAGCAGAGAATTGCCATGTATTTGAATTAAATAAAGCAACATTTACAAGCAACTTGGAGTTTCAATAGTTATGTCCTTCATAATTATTTGTAAGCATAATATTTTACTAGAGATACCAACAATGATAAAATATATGTACAATTAAAGATGTTATTGCTTAACCTTAGTAGAGGAAACTAAGGTAGAGTAGAAAAAAATACTTCGTGGGATGACCTCATTTTGCCACCTTGCACCTGAAACAATATATTAATAAATTTTAGAGAAAAGCCTATCTTCTTCTGTATAGTTGTCTGTATGTTAGAAACCAAATGGTTGTAATCAACAATACCATGTACACTGTAATGCAACTTGGCAATATGACCTTTTCTGACCTGCTTTTCAAACCTATTATTAACTGCTAAGTAGATTTGTAAAGCTGAACAAATTTATTCCAATAAAAAGGATCTCTATCTATGTTTCTTTGTGTGACACCTAACAAACCTCATTAAATCTGTCCATTTCAGTTAGACCCAAGGTGTTTGTAACATCAGTGATATTCATGTCCTTAAGAAAGAAATCCCTTATTACTTAATCCACTGTAGAACATTATTCCACTTTCTCTCTCAACATACAAATGGACACAATGAAAATTTATATTTTATCCAAATGAGCAATTGCCATCACTGTCAATTCAAAAATAACAAAAAAGGTATCTTACTAAAGTAAAAAAACAGCAGAATTATCTGAGAATATCTAGACTTTGTCAAATAAACTGGTTAAATAATGAGTACTTATCATATAAGATCAATTAATTAAATCTTTCATTTCCATCCACAAAATGCTTATTAGCATGGTTTACTGTTTTAATTACACATATTCTGTATGCCACTCACATCAACTGTAGATATCATAGTTGCTTTTATATACAGCAAGATAACAAACAAAAACAAAGCATATTCATTTATACTTTTAATATAAAATTAGATGAAATACTACAATTTTTATCTGACTATCAGTAAAGTCTAATTTTAAGATATAATATCAATAACATCTATAAAACAGTGATCATTTTGAAAGCATAGATTGTACTTAACATATATTACTAGAAAATAATTAAAATATAGGCTGTGATAATTAATCTAATAGACTTAATTTAAAATTTCTGCACAGTTGCCCAAAATATTTTACTGGCTGTTCTTACGGCTTGACAAAAGAAAACACATTTTGCATTTTTGTACATTTTAAGATTGGATTAATTCAGAAAGCATTACTAAAATATGATTAATTTTAAGCTGCAGTTTTGTAGATGTGAAATTTATTTGTATTTAATCCTCAAAATCTTTAAAATTTTATCAATAAAATTTGATTTAAAAAAACATTTCTGTTTGTTGAAGCAAATATGTCCATAAGAAAATTTGGTTCTCAAATATTTCCCATTGCATAATCAAGTCTTCCATCTTCAAACATGCACAATTATGTGTTTATGCAAAAATTCAGTTTGGCTTTTGAAGGGTTAAATTAATTGTCTCACAAGAGAAAACTTAGATAGGGAAAATTATCTGATTATCGTAGTAATAATTGCACAGCTGTTTAACACAGATAGAGAAATAATTCATGTAGGCAATAGGCCGTGGTGGCAATGACATTTTGCATTTAGTAAATATGCAAACTGTTCATTCCTAATTACCCATACTAAAGGATGCCCTTATTAAATGTATAAACTATAACTGTCTGCTTGGCAAATGATAAATTATTATATTGTGCAAAACCGCATTACAAAATTATGACAGTGAACTTGGGTCTCCTAACTTCATTACTTTTGTTGGAAAGTTGAATGATCAGAAGATGGACACTGTAATATTGCCATCTATGGAAATGACTAAGAGCAACCGTCTTGCATGATGCAATCACAATGCTTCTTTTAGTATTCCCAAATCAGATACCCTCTAGAATAAATCAAGAGCAATTTAAAAGAAAGAGTATTTCAAGATTGTGCGCATGAATAAAATGTTTAGTTTGACTTTTGCAATAAATAACAGCAGCTTTCCTGAGTGCCAAGCTAAAGATGTTTTATTAATGTCATGACTCAGCAACAGAGTAGCTAATTTTTAATTTCATGATATCATTTGTTTGATCCGAACAGAGGTCTATATTTTGCACATCTAGCTAGAGGTTAAAAGTGTACAACCTTACCAATTGCATACTCAGCCTTTAAATTAATCAAATCAATTTATCACTGTAGCAACACGACTGTTAATTTGAAGACATATTAAACACTATATATGGAAGGTAATAAAAATATTCAAATGTTGTTGATGTAAACAGCTCACATCAGAAATTACTAGTTTTCTCTTCCAAAAGAGTGTTACTGTAAATTGTACTATATTGTCTGTTAAATTTCACGCTTTATTGCTATTGTGATGTTCCTCTAAACAGTGCTACGTGCAGTCAAGCACCAAGGTAGCTCGTTGTGCATCCATTATACAGCCCATTTCATCTTATATTGCATGATACCATAAATGTCGCATAATTTAACATTATTCCAAAGCATGATAAATTTATAAAAATGTTACTTTCTCCTTAATTATGTTTTCTCCTAAGCAAAGTACTTTTTCAGTTATCTTTGTGCATTCCTAGGTTGTAATTGCACAAAAATATTTCAAATTTATTTTAGTTTCTATGTCCTTCTTACTACTGAAATATCCTGAAACTTTTCCCATTTTCATATGCGTATTTCAGAAATCTTGTGGATGGAATATTACCCAGTACAAACTAGTCTGCTACCTTTTGCCACAGTGTCTCATTTTCAGAGCCTTGTGCCTTGATTTGTCTTTAAATCTTCCAGCACTAGGCAGATGAAGAGATTACCATGCTGATGGAAGAAAACATTTAAGGCCTTAAAAATGCAGCGGTAGCATATTGGCGCAGCTGGTAGAACAGTTGTTTTACAGTGCAACAGACTTGGATTCAATCCTGACCTCAGATGCTGTTTGTGTGGATTTTACATATTTGAGCATGTAGGTGCTCTGGTTGCTTCCCACATCCCAATGGTGTGCAGGTTGGTATTTTAATTTGTAGCTGTAAGTTGTTTCTATGTGCAGATAAGTGGTAGAACTTGAGAAGAATTAATGGGATTAGTATAGCCTTGACAATTAGCATAGACTCGGTAGGCCAAAGAGCTTATTTATCTGTTAATACCTGTTGTATGGCTCTGAAAATGCAACCTCTCCATTGCATGTGACAGCAGACCTGAAAGTAATCAACGTCTAAAACCTATTCCAGATGTCAATCGTAATTCAGCATCTACACATAATAGCAACCCTGGAGATGAAACACCAGGTACATTTCTTATTCTGATAAGCTTGGATAATATGGTTGAGATATACTGGTTTAGTACAGATTATGGGCGTTGTATTGTACATAGTACTTCTGTTACCAAATTCACTGGGAATTGTGCACTATATGCGGCATCAACAGTGATGGTAGGATAGCACCATAAACTAAAAAGCACACCAAATAACTGAAGCCAAAAAATACCATTAATTTGTTATGAATTCACATTAATTATGCTTTTTTTGATATTAAAATATTCTCTTCTCAAATATAGCATTTTAACCATTTTTGTAAAATATGTCTACCTTCAATTCCTTCAGATCTTGAACTATTTTGTAAATCTCCAAGTACAGATGAAAAATAAATCATCACTATGAGATAACATTATTAAAAGCAGTTGCTTACCTTATAGTCAGATTTTTAATGCTGAGGCCAATGAAATACTTCTTCATTTCATAGAAATTATGGATATATTTTCGAACATAATATCCACGCCATCTTTTCTGGATCTAACATGGCAATTAAAAATATGTAAGTTATTGTTCCAGTATATTAATTCTTTCAGAACTAAGTTTAGTTTCTGGCTTTCAGTAAAGAAAAATTACAGAAATATTATTGTAATTTTATAAAATTAATCAAAGTTTAATTTCCCCATTTATGAATTTCTCATCCAATTTTCATTGTTAACATAACAGTGCCTTGTAAATGAGTGCTATCATACTTAATTTTATTTTCTTAATTTCTTTGTGGAGAGAATAGTCTTAGCCTTCTACCACTAGCTTTTTAATGAAGTAGAAATTTTTAGCAAATCACACTGAAATTATGACAAAGCTCAGACATTTTCTTTGTAAGATTTAATTTAAATATGACTTTTTAATATAAAGTCACAATGTATAAATGAATGGCTATCTGCTACATCTAACAATGACAGTAAACCTGTGGAGAGTTTATAAAGTGTAAAAACCCTGGGGCAGTTCCATTCTCTCAACCTCAGAAGTCCAGGTCCAGTGGTATGAGTAGTCGTCAAAAACTGGGATCTTCCTTGGTTGCAATACATGACCATGACTTCTTCTGTGCCTTGTTATGCCCTTTGCTCTCCATGAAGTGCTGCAGAACAATCTTCCAGGCTGTTGGATCTCTCTGTAGATCTGATGCACCCAGTCCACTGGAGTTGATTTCACATGCCAGGACAGGCAAGTCCCTATCTCATTGGGGTCTGAGGCCCGCTGGCTACCCTCACTTAGCCCACCTCTTGAAGTAGTGTACTGGGGTTCAAAGTTTAAAGTAAATTTTTTTCTCCAAGTTCATAAATGTCACTATATATAACCCTAAGATTCATTTTCTTGTGGGTATTCACAGTAAGTACAAGAAACACAAAAGAATTAATGAAAGACGGCTCCCTATAGGATGGACAACAACCAATGTGCAAAGGACAACAAGTTGTGCAAATACAAAATGAGAAAAAGAAACAAAATAATAATAAATAAATAAGCAATGAATATTGAGAATGTGAGTTGTAGAGTCCTTGAAAGTGAGTTCATAAGTTGTAGGAATATTTTATTGATGGGGGGGAGTGAAGTTGAGTGAAATTATCCCTTCTGGTTCAAGAGCCTGATAGTTGTAGGGTAATAACTGTTCCAGAACCTTGTGGTGTGAGACCTTAGGCTCCTGTACCTTCTTCTCAAGGAAAGCAGTACTGTCACATGCAAACAGCTACTTGGAGCTACAGGTGAGAGAGGTGGGGACCATAGGAGAGTGAACTGCCCCAGAATGGACAGGACAAGCCCCTTCACCAGAAGAGCTCACAAAAAATATTACAAAATAAAAAAAAACAAGATGATTTTAAAGAAAATGAGGAAAAGGAATATTTATTTAGCTATTTTCCATGAGCCGAAGTAACTCAAACCTTGAGCTTTAATAGGTAAGTTTCAGCTTTGAAACTGCGGCCAATTCTCATTTCAAGTTTCGACTTTCTGTTCGAAAAACAAAGATGTGCTAGTGTACCATCTCCTTACTCCACAAATGGTAATCTTTTTTTAAAAAAATATAGTACAGAAAGGTCACCAACTATAGAGAATAATATAGAGAAATAATGTATATTTTAAAACCTAAGCAGCAAGGTGACTTACATGAACGTGGAAATAAAAATAGAAAATACTCAGCAAGACAAGCAGTATCAATGGAGAAGAAGAAGAAAGATAGAATGGAGGATGATGACCTTTCATTATACTTTAGAGGTGAAATGGATTTTAAGATGCAGATAATGGGCTGTAGAGAAGTTAGAACAGGGAACAAGAGTCTGGAGCACCATCAGACAAGTGTTTTACAACCTTCTTTATATTCAATAATTACAGATACCTACCATTTCTATTTCAGATTCCTTTTTTTTTCAAATCTTTTTATTAATTTTTAAAAAAAAACACTAGAAAAATATTGTTACAAGACATTTGAGAGTACATAATAGATTGATTAACATTCAAATATATATTGATCCATAAATAGAATCTCTCAAACTCATATTATAATATAAATGATTAAGAGAAAAATAAAAAAAAAATCCTAGATTCCTACATGTACCCTCCCTTTTGTTAATTATTTCACATAATTACTTTACATGTACACTTCCCTTACATGTACCTTTAGTTACCAATATCGTATTATCATTTCTTTTACCATTGGCTACCAAATTTACATTACTTAACATCTTCTACCTTCCACTGAATCACAAATCTTTCCTCTTGCACTTTATTTCCCATTCCATTTGCTCTGTATCACAAGATTTGCTTTATCTCCTTGCTCATTTCTGAGGAAAAATGTTCAACTGATACTTCATCAATACTACCTGAAAGAGTGACCATTTCCAGTATTTTCTACTTAATGTCAGAAAATGAAACTTATCCAACACCTTCTTTGGAATACCATACTCCTTCAGTTTTGCAGTCAGTTGTCAGGCTAACATGAATATTTATGCATGTGAAGATGGAGCTTAAATGCTAATACTTTCATATTGTAAGCATGAGTACTATCACTGTGTCAAATGGATCCTTGATTTCCTGACCAACAAAATGCAATAAGTAAGAATAGGCAGTAGCATCTCTGCCATGATTATCCTTAACACTGGTACCCCACAAAGTTACATCCTCAGCCCCCTACTCTACTCCCTATACATTTACGACTACATGGCCAGGTTCTGCTCTAACTCCATCTATGCATTTGCAGATGATCTACATCTCAAATAACAACTAGGTGGAGCACAGGAAGGAGATAGAGAGTCTGGTAACATGGTGTCATGACAACAATCATATTCATGTCATCCTCTATGTCAACCAAACAAAAGAGCTGGTCACTGAGTTCAGGAAGGGGGAGGGTGCACATGCTCCTGTTTACGTCAATGGTGCTGAGGTCAAGAGGGTTGAGAACTTCAAGTACCTAGCTGTGAACATCACCAATAGCCTGTTCTGGTCCAACCACATTGATTCCTCAGCCAAGAAAGCTGTACAGCACTACTTTCCTCGGGAGGCTAACGAAATTTAGCATGTCCTCTTTGACTCTAACCAATATTTATTGATGCTTTACAGTTTGGTATAGTAACTGGTCTGTTGTGACCACATTAAACTACAGAGGGTTGTGGACACAGTTGAACATGTTACAAAAACCAGTCTCCCAAGATGGACTCTGTCTGCATTTCTCACTGTCTTGATAAAGCAACTAGCATAATCAAAGATCACACCCACCCTGCACATCTGAAACAAAAATTAAAATATCTACTGGAGCAAAAGATCATTAAAATACTTAGCAATGGAAAAAAAAACAAATGTAACACTTTTGCCCCATTATTTAGTGGTGTGAATTTTGCACATTTGGATGATTTTATGATTCATTATAATCTGGTTACACTTTTTAAAAAGGAAATATTGAAGGCATGCTTTCAACATAATTTCATAAAGCTTACGACACAACAGTCAAAATGAATAATAAAACAAAAGTGTATTGTAATCTATTTACAGATACAAAATTAAATTGCAAACTTTATCTACTGGAGTGCTGAGTAAAACTATATTAAGATTACAATTGTGTGAAAAATGTAATTAATTCATTAGGCGAGCATTTTTGTTCAAAAACAGATATCCAAAAAATCAGTTTGAATCAGTATAACTTGGTACGCGTCTCTTTGTTTAATTTTTGACTCCTTATTTGAATGACAAAAATTCTTGTCACTGATTAATACTTGTTAGAAGATTTCAATAGAAGAAATGTATGCTCAGCAGATAACATCTTCCCAACAGCCAAGCATATCCCATTCCAAAAGTCATTTGTAAGTGACCTTTAGGATCATCCAATCAATTATGCAGATTCATTATTAAGCAATGTCAGTCTAAAACCAACAAACTCAATGCCTTACAAATGTAATGACACTTAATCCATGAATGTAGTATTTCTAATTGTAGAAACAAATATCACAGTTGTTCGCCGAATCAAAGGAGGTGACGAATCAGCATATAGGAGGGAGATTGAAAATCTGGCTGAGTGGTGCCACAACAAGCTCTCACTCAATGTCAGCAAGATTATTGGGTCGATTATTGACTTCAAGAGGATGCAACTGGAGGTCCATGAGCCGTTTCTCGTCAGGGGAGATCAGAGGTGGAGAGTGTCAGCAAGCAACTTTAAATTCCTCAGTGTTATAACTTCCTTTGCAAAGAAACACAGAGATGCCTCTACTTTCTTGTGAAGTTTGTGAAAATCTGGCAAATGTAATCTAAAACACTGATAGATATGCAGTGGCGAGCATGCCACCTCACCTCTGTCCTAGGATACTGACGGACTTTTACCGTTGTACCATTGAGAGCATACTTACCAACTGCATCTCAGTGTGGTACGGCAATTGTCCCGTATTGGACTGCAAAGCACTCCAGCAGGTGGTGAAAACTGCCCAACAGATTATCGGCACCCAATTGCCCACCATTGAGAACATCTACCATAAACGCTGCCTGGGCAGGGCGAAAAGCTTTATCAAGGATGCATCTCACCCTAACCATGGACTTTTTACTCTCCTCCCATCTGGTAGGCGCTACAGGAGCCTCTGCTCCTGCACCAGCAGGCTCAGGTAGAGTTTCTTCCCTGAGGCTGTGACCCTGCTGAACCTCACGTCACATCGCTAAACAGTATTGCACCTATATTGTACTGTGTTAGTACTTTTATATTTGTATGCTGCAGCACTTACTTTTTATTCACAGTTATTTTATAATGTTACGTACCTGTGGGTATCTTGTGGCTGTCACATGACCATGATGTAATTGAGGCTCTGCTGGGCATGATGTAATGACCTTGTGATGGTGGAGTGATGTAATTTTCCCGCCAGTGAGAGGTCATGTGATGGCTTTTTCCAACAGGGTATAAAAGGGGAACCCCTCCCTGTGATGCAGGTCAGTTCATGGTTTAATTCATCAGTGACTCCGTTTTGCTGCGTATTTCATTTTATGATGCAGTTTAGTTTTAAAAGTGGAGTTTTAAATTTTACTGTAAGAATTGTTGTGCCGGCAGTTCAGAAAATCACTGCCAGTTAAAGTTCAGTCAGAGAGTGAAGAATTATCGAAGTTTGGGAAGCTGAAGGATCAAGAAAAGTTGCTGTTGTCGGTGGTGAAACAGGTTCGACCTTATTTGATCCTCTTTTGGAAGGAATTAGTAACCTGCAATCCAAGATAGCTCCTGCTAAAAGAGCAGGATACAGGGTTTCGCCAAGGAAAGGTCAGTGCCTTTAAGCCGTCTTATTTTCCTTCATCATAAATCCTTCGGGCAAGGCATACTTCGGCTGGGATCAGCAGTAACGTTACGAAAGAGAATTTATTACTTCAAGGAAAGTCTCTCCTAACTGACTATAAATCATTTTGGACTTTTTGCAATACTACTTTAAAGAACTGAGTTCACATTTATTGCTTTAAGAACTGTTGGAGCTGCTGTATAGCAGCCGACTTCCGGTTAAGTTAGTTGTTTGTTTACCTTTGGGGTTTTTTTTAGCAGTGTTTAATAAATATTTTATTTGTTATTAAAAAAAACCTGTCTCAATTATATATTCATTGTTGCTGGATCGTAACAATAAATGACCTCCTACAAATTACCAGGTGCTGTGTCTCTCTGTTGCCGACGTGAGAAGAACCCTGTGCAGGGTCAACCCACAGAAGGCTGCTGGACCAGACAACATCCCTGGTAGAGTGCTCAGAGGATGTGCAGACCAGCTAGCAGATGTTCTCACTGACATCTTCAACATCTCCCTGAGCAGCGCTACCATTCCAACGTGCTTCCAAGCCGCCACCATCGTCCCCGTGCTGAAGAAGTCTTCAGTGTCCTGCCAAAATGACTACCGTCCCGTTGCAATTACATCCATCATCATGAAGTGTTTCAAGAGGCTCGTCATGAGGCATATCAAGACCCCGCTGCCCCTCTCACTGGACCCCCTGCAGTTTGTGTACTGTCCCAAGTGCTTAACAGATGACGCCATTGCCACCACCCTCCACCTGGCCCTAACCCACCTGGACAAAAAAGACACATACGTTCGGACGCTGTTCATAGATTTCAGTTCAGCATTCAACACAATCATCCCTCAGAAACTGATTGGAAAGATGAGCCTACTGGGCCTGAACACCTCCCTCTGCAACTGTATCCTAGACTTCCTGACTGGGAGACCCCACTCAGTCCGGATCCGGAGCAGCATCTCCAACACCATCACACTGAGCACGGGGGCTCCCCAGGGTTGCGTGCTCAGTCCACTGCTGTTCACTCTGCTGACCCACAACTGTGCTGCAACACACAGCTTGAACCACATCATCAAGTTCGCCGATGACACGACCGTGGTGGGTCTCATCAGCAAGAACGACGAGTCAGCTTACAGAGAGGAGGTGCAGCGGCTAACGGACTGGTGCAGAGCCAACAACCTGTCTCTTAATGTGAACAAAACAAAAGAAACGGTTGTTGACTTTAGGAGGGCACGGAGCGACAACTCCCCGCTGAACATTGAAGGCTCCTCGGTAGAGATAGTAAAGAGCACCAAATTTCTTGGTGTTCATCTGACGGAGAATCTCACCTGGTCCCTCAACACCAGCTCCGTAGCAAAGAAAGCCCAGCAGCGTCTCTACTTTTTGTGAAGGCTAAGGAAAATCCATCTCCCACCCCCCATCCTCATCACATTCTACAGGGGTTGTATTGAGAGCATCCTGAGCAGCTGCAGCACTGCCTGGTTCAGAAATTGCACCACCTCAAATCGCAAGGCCCTGCAGCGGATAGTGAGGTCAGCTGAGAAGATCATCGGGGTCTCTCTTCCTGCCATCACGGACATTTACACTACACACTGCATCCGCAAAGGAAACAGCATTATGAAGGTCCCCATGCACCCCTCATACAATCTCTCCTCCCTCCTGTCATCTGGGAAAAGGCTCCGAAGCATTCGGGCTCTCATGACCAGACTATGTAACAGTTTCTTCCCCCAAGCTATCAGACTCCTCAATACCCGAAGCCTGGACTGACACCTTGCCCTACTGTCATGTTTATTATTTATTGTAATGCTTGCACTGTTTTTGTGCACTTTATGCAGTCCAGTGTAGTTCTGTAGTCTACTGTAGCTTTCTCTGTGTTGTGTTATTTTTTTATTACATAGTTCAGTCTAGTTTTTGTACTGTGTCATGTAACACCATGGTCCTGAAAAATGTTGTCTCGTTTTTACTATGCACTGTACCAGCAGTTATGGTTGAAATGACAATAAAAGTTGACTTGACTTGACCAAATAACACTACTCTTTTGCACTTCTGGTTAGATACTAACTGCATTTCATTGGCTTTGTATCTGTACCTGACATAATGACAATAAAGTTGAATCTAATCTAATCTAATATTGACTGGTTGCACCACGGCCTGGTATGGAAGCACCAATGCCCTATTATAGAAAAGCCTATAAAAAGTAATGGATATGGTCCAGTCCTTCACGGGTAAAGCCCTCCACACCATCGAGTACATCTACATGGAGCGCTGTTGCAGAAAGCAGCAACAATCATCAAGGACCCAACCATCCATGCCAAGCTCTCTTCTTACTGCTGCCATCAGGAAGGAAGTACAGGACAGATCTGGTTCAGGAACAGTCATTACCCCTCAACCATCGAACACTTGAACCAGAGATAACTTCCACTCAACTTCACTTGCCCCATCACTGAACTGTTTCTAAAACCTAAGGACTCACTTTCAAGGACTCTTTACCTCATGTTCTTGATATTTATTGCTTATTTATTATTATTATTTCTTTTTGTAGTTACAGTTTTATTTTTTGTACAATGGTTGTTGTCCATCTCGTTGGGTGCAGTGATTCATTGACTCTATTGTATTTTTTGCATTTACTGAGATTGCCTGCAAGAAAATGAATCTCATGGTTGCATATGGTGACATACATGTCCTTTGATAATAAATTTACTTTGACAATAAATTTACTTCGACCTTAGAGAAAAAGTAAGTTACAACACGCAACCAAATCAATACACTAATTAGATTACATGTATTATTAGGATGAAGAGTGTGAAAATTCATCAGGATGCAATTTCAGGGTCATTATTGCATTCAACAATGTTCTCAGTAACAGGCCCCAATCAGAATTTGAATATAACAAATAATAGCTAGAGTCAGTATTTGCTTAATGATATCATGACCATGAGTCCAAAGCAACCCTCAACAACTTCCTTGGAACCCCATCAGCTGGAACATCTTTGCTTGTTTCAAAGACATAGGACTCAACCTATGGCATGTAGTTCTCCAGAGATCAGCAAAATCCCTACTAAGTCAAGTTTCTAGCATAAAGATTCCAAACGTATTTGTCCTACAAAAAGCATATAGAAAATCCCTTCTACAAAGCTAGTGATAAAATGTCAGTGTTCTGTTGGGAAATGTTGTCTCCCAAGCACTTTTTAAAAGATTTCACAAGTTATTTCTGTAATTTTGATGACATCTGTCCTTCATTGGAAAGGAAGAGTAAACGGCTGAATAATTCTGTTTAACTCCTGATTATCTAAAAGTTGGATGTAGTGGGAGACTGACTTTACATGCATCCATGCACTAAAAGCAAGATATAGTTTATCAGAGGAAGCAATCAAAATCCAATTCTAATATTTGTCTGAGAAACAGGTCAAATATCAGTCAAGGTCCATGATTTTCTGAACTTTAAAGACAAATAACAAACAATACTTTGTGATGAAATATATCCTCCAACTAAATATCAAGGCATTTCTGGAAACTCATGCATCCAGCAACTGGTAGATCAGCAACAGTCTGCCCAGTCTTGACAATATCTGCCAGAGAGAAGTAGTTGAAAAACTGGTGAACCAAATCCTTATGATACTGGAATGTTATCACCAGAATACTTATTTCCTGAAAGGCAAAAATCTCTTATGTGTTCGGGCAAGAATATACTTCTCACTGCAGAAAAGAGATTCAAGACCCATTCCACCCATAATCAGTGGCGCAGCTGGAAGGTTGGAAAGACATTGTCTGTATTTCCTTTATTGGCAAATGTCAGAATTGAGAATATTGAAGTTAGTGAGTTCATATATTGCTGTCATTATGACAGGGACTTATGACAATACCTTGCAGCAGCTAGCCCAATGGAATACTAGGCCCCAAAACTCCTTACATCCTAAACTGATATAATAACACCAAAGCAAGGTAGAGCCAACCCAGAGAATCTCTCATTTCCTTTAACATCTATTTAGACTCCATTTTGAATATAGTGAATGTTTGAGCCCCCATGGCCCTCTTCGGTAGAGAACATAAAAGTTTCACCAGCCTCTGAGTTAGAACTTTTTCCTCATCCTTATCCTTACTTTGAGGCTGTGGCCCTTGGTTCCAGATATAGCAGCCAGAGGAAACATCAACACCACATCTATCCTTCCAAACCCAGAAGAATTTTGCACACTGAAATGAGATTACCTTTCATTCTGTAAAACTAGAAAGCTGAAACCTAGTCTGTTTAAACTCTTCTAGTGTAGTTATGGAGTTATACAGCACAGAAACAGACCCTTCATCCCAATTCATCTATGTCAAAAATAGTCCCACTGGCCTGCATAATGACCCTCACCTCTCTAGGCCTTAATTTTTTTATCCAAATGTCTTTTAAACATTGTAATTGTAACTGCCTCCACAGTTTCCTCTAGCAGCTTGTTCCACCACTTTCTGTGTGAAGAGGATTCCCTCAGGTCCATTTTCCCACTCACCTTAAATCTTTGCCCTCTTGTTTTAGATTTCATACCCTGGGAAAAACACAGTGATCATCCACTTTATCTTCTCCCCTTATGATTTTATATACCTCTAAGATCACCCTTCAAAACTCTATTATTTAGGCAAAAAAAGTCCCAGCATATCCAACTTGTTATTATATCTCACGTCCTCCAGTCCCAGTAATATACTTATAAATCTTCTCTTCACATTTTTGATCTTAATGACATCCTTCCTGTGGCTGGGTGACAAGATATGCAAACAGTCTCGAAATGTGGTCTCATCAATAACTTGTACAATTGTAACATGACATCCCAACTCCTGTCTTGTTGTCCTGGTTGATGAATGCCAGAGAGCTAAATGCCTTCTGTATCACCCTGCTTAGCTGTATCATTGCCACCTACACAGAGAAAAATGTTCTAGATATATTTAAGAAATTCCATCCCATCAAAGCTCTTTTTACTATGGTAGACCCACCCAAAAAAAGAGAGGTTGAAATCACTCACTATAACAGCTATTAATTTTACAGCTATTGGAGATCTTCCCAGCTCTTCTAGCTCCCACAGACTATTGATAAGACCTAAAATACAACCCCAGCAAAGTGTTCATCTTGTTCTTATTTCTAAGTTCCACTCTATACCCTCATCAGATGTTCCTCCAAGAATATCCTCCCTAAGAATCAGTGATACTCTCCCTAATTAAAAACACAAACCTCCCCCCTTATCAAGCCAGCTAACCTTCTGATTACTTGCTGCACTCTCACTATCAAGAATAATCCTACTTTAGAGATATAAATCAGAACCATACAGAATATTCCAGATGATGATGAGAAATGGTTCACTGTTATATTTAAGACTACGTTGCCTGAAACAGTGCTAGAAGATGATTTCATTCTAACTTATAAATCCTTGTAAGCACAAGATGAAATATTCAGGCCAGAAGGCTGGAAAGACTACTCTTCCAGTAATTATGTACAATGATCATGGGTTAAATGGGATCCAGAATGAGCTAGCCAATTGGATACAAAATTGACTTAGGAGGCAGGCTGCAGTGGAAGGTTGTTTTTCATATTGGAGATTCAAGATTGTTTATGTAATGCCCTGGTTAAGATTTTTGCTGCTATGTTGTAGGTATTTCATTTTAGCAGTTCTGTAAGAGCAGCCTGTTCTGCTCTCAACCTATCTGGGTTTAAACTGAGATAAAGGGCTTTATTGTTCAACTTAGGAATGTGCTGTCAGCCAGTCAGGATGGTGGAATTGGGAGAAGGTTCCACTGAACACTGGGCAGAGAGGTTTTGTGAGGGACACTGGTGTAGGTCGAGGTCTTTTTTTGGCGGGAGCTAGGAGAAGACAGGAGGGAAGATGGCTGAGGATGCCATCGCTGTTGCATAACGTGCTTTGTGGAAATGAATGGCTTCAAGGAGGAAGGACCAATACTCCTGTGGGAGAGCCTGTTTGTTCGAGATGATTTTCAAGTGACATTCGGGGGGTGGTGTGCACTTTCATGCAGACTGAGGGTCCAGCACTTATGTTACGGACAAGTTCAAGGTGAGCTCCAACTTATGTGCACATTTGACTGCTTATAATAGGCCCTTATTGTTTTTTCTTTCTTTTCTCTAATAACTCTTTGGTTAAGTTAATGTTCATAAATATACCTTCTTTATAACTGTATGCAGTATACAATCTGTTATTTCTTGCCAATGGGTGACTTCAGAGGGGCAGAAAAATCTCACAGCATTCACAACAAACTGGGGTTTGGGTAGGTAAGACATCCCAACCTCACAGGTTTGGCAAGACCAAAGTTGATCAGATTTGGGAACAGCTTCTTTCCGACTGTGATAAGACTGCTGAACGGATCCTGACCTGGATCTGGGCCGTACCTTCCAAATATCCAGACCTGACTTGCACTACCTTACTTTCCCTTTTCTATTTTCTAATTATGATTTATAACTTAAATTTTTATTATATTTACTTCGATTTGTTCTTCAGGGAGTGGAGCGCAAAGCGCAGAATCAAATATCGCTGTGAAGATTGTACGCTCTAGTATCAATTGTTTGTTGACAATAAAAGTAAAGTATATATCTCAGATATACAGAGCCTGAAAAGGTGGGTTTCTCACTGCGGAGTCCAGTAACTGTTAGTGGGGGCTAACAAACTGCATTTCCAGAGACACTCAGCAAAAAGGGGTTTCATTTAATATCATTTCCAATACACAAGTAGAACAGAATAATTGTTACTCCAGATCTGATGCAGCACAATAAAGAACACAATAACTATGAATACATAAGATATCTTATATATCATAGATAGGTTGTATGTCCATAAAGTAACACTAGGCACAGAAATGTCTGGACATATGGTGACTGACAGAAAATCATAAAGTAATGGTCATGGGGTGGAGGTATTGATCAGCTTTATTGCATGGGGAAAGTAACTGTTTTTGAGTTTGGTGGTCTTTGTGTGGATGCTACGTAGCCTTCTCCATGATGGGAGTGGGACAAACAATCCAGAGTAGGATGGGTGGGAACCTACATGTTGGTACTGGCTTTTTTCAGCATCTTTCTGTACACATGTCCTTAATGGCAGGTAGGCTGGTACTGATGATGAGTTGGGGAGTTTTGACTACCTGGCAAAACTTGTCAATGCTAGTCAAAACAGTTTTGACTAGCCTACCTGGTCTGCTACAATGCAGTTTCTGTACCACATTAGGATGCTCTCTTCTGCACATCTGTAAAATGTCATAAGTATAGATGTGCTTAGCTCTCTTCAGTCTCCTCAGAAATTCAAGGCATTGTAGGCTTACCTGATTGTACAGTATGTTTTCTGGGACCACGAGAGGTTGTGCAAAATGTGCACTTGCAGGAGTTTGAAACTGCTCACAGGTTCCACTGCTGTGCCGCATACGTAAAAAGGGGTGTGAGTGGTGGAAGTTCTCCTGAAGTAGGTAACCATTTCCTTTGACCATCTCCAAGACAGCCATCTTGTTGGCATCAAGGGAGGTTATTTGCCTGGCACCAAGCCTTTAGATCTTCCACTTCCTTTCTGTAAGCTACCTCATCATAGTTCGGGATGGGTCCCTTCATTGTTATGTCACCAGCAAACTTGAAAATGTGAATACTCGGGTGCTTGGCCATGCAGTCATGTGTCAGCAGAGTGTATAGCAATGGGCTCAGTACACAGCCCTGGGGTCACCCATGTTGAGGATTATGGGGAGGAAGGAATGCAGTTGTGAATCCTGACTATCTGAGATCTTTTGCTTAAGAAGATGCCTGTGACCAGCAGTGTACTGCAGACATAAGTGCTTAAACCATTGTCGATCACTAACTGCATTAACAGTCTGGATGAGAATGTAGTCGGTATAGCTAGGAAGTTTGTAGGTTGAACTCAAAATTGTGAAGAAAGTTATCTAAGACTACAACAGGATCTTGATCAATTGACCAGTGGGTAAAAGAATGGCAAATGTAATTTAATTCCGATAAATGTGAAATATTACATCTTGAGAAGTTCAAGCTAGGCAGGACTTAGAGAACAATATGCAAGGCACTGGAGAGTGCTGTTGAATGAGAGACCTAAGATTACAAGTACATGGTTCCCTAAAAGTGGTGAAGTAAGCTTATGGCATGCTTACTTCATCAGCCAGGATGAGTAGGAATGTCAGATTACAGTTACACAAGATGTTGGTGACACCACACTTGGAGTATTATATGTAGATTTGATTGCTTAACTATAGGGATGATGTCATCTATCTGGAATGGATATAGAAAAGATTCCTAAGAATGTTAGGAGTGCTGGAGGGATTGAGGTTCAAAGAAAATCTGGACAGGCTGATTTTTTTTCCCCTGAAGCATAGGACTGACCTTTATAAAGTCATGAGGTACATAGGTAAGGTGAATAGTCACAGTCTTTTTCCCAGGGTAAGTGAGTCTGAAACTAAGTGCATAGATTTAAAGTGATGGGATAAGATTTAAAGGGCTTCCAAGGACCAACTTCTTCCGTAAATGAGTGGTGGGTATGTAGAATAAGCTGACAAAGAAATTGTAGAGGCTGATACAATTACAACATTTAAAAGAAATTTGGACAAGTATAAATAGGGATTGTCCAGAGGGTTATGGGTCAAATGTAGGTAAATGGGACTATCTCAGGTAGACATCTTGGTAGAAATGGACAAGCTGGAACAAAGAGCCTGCTTCCATGCTGAATGACTCTATGTAGTTCCACCAATTTCCATACTCATGCATTTCCTTAATACATTTGTAATTTTTTTGGAAGTTGAATGCCATTTTCTGGAAAGAAGATAACCAGGGTTGTACTCTGTGAAACCACTGCAATTACCCTGATGTATCACCCCATTAGGTCTAATAACCTGTTAGAGGACAGAATGCAGGATTTTTCTGTTACCCTGCAAGCTTCAATGCAAAGATTTATTTGCAGCAAAAGAAATATCCATTCACTTTGCTGATCTTGTTCAGAAGTGAGATATCTTCTCAAAAAAATTCTGACTTACACTACAGTAGCACATGCTGCATGTACTTTGTAAATCAGATGTAGGATCATAGTTGAAGTTGGCCTCAATGGAAAGGATAGAGTCTAAGTTCTGTGTCATGTTTTCTCTAGACCCTTCAAAGATATTTCAAATCAAATTGAGTCTGCTAGATTTCTTCATGCATGTATAGTATTTGAAAACTCTTGTAACCTGCTTCCTTTCACTATTCAGATGCTCTTCAGTATTGCCTATCACATTACTGTTAGCAGCTGGTGTAGTCACAGATATCTCCCCTTCAAGAGATGATGGCTTGGAGCAAGAATCTCACAACAATGTTTCTTCACTGTGGCAGTCAATCAGTTATATGGTTATCAATGGCTGGATACTAAAATTATTGTAATGGGCAAGTGGTGCATAGTTGGCATGCTGCCTGTATTGCAATCATGCATTACAATCCTGACACTCATTTTCTGGGTCCATCAATCAATTTAGCATCCAAAGTCAAAGACTTTTTCTTCCTTAAGAGCACTTTTTGAACACTAATAGCATTTTTTTACAGCAGTTTGATAAACTTTATTATTCATTTAGTGTTAAAATATAAACTTGTTTTAAATGTGCCTCATTTAGTTAATTATTTCAGTTAATTTACCATTTAATTTCACCATTTTAATTTTACCATTAATTTACCATTTACAGTTAATTTACTGTAGTTGTTTAACTGGTTTACCTTTCCCAGCTGCAATTAAATAGTTGAATTAAATGGCAGCTCTTGTACAATTGGTGTTATTCATTTTTTCAAAAATAATTTCTTGTTGATTATTATTACCTTGTTTCTATTATTTTCTTCATCTTACGTAAAGGACAGGAAACAACTTGCTTTCAGGTTTCAACCAATCTGTGTCTTGGCAAAGTACCTGGCAAAGGTACTGAGTGTGCAGGAGAGTTTCATGTGACTGGTTTTTTGACTTACTTTTCTGTCTTAGTCTAACTATATTCCACAATTGAACTTGGTCTGCTTGGAATGCATCAAAATCTTATTGCATCAAGAAATACAAGCCCAAACATACTTCCTACAACTCTTCTGTATAACAATACTAGTTCATGAATATGTAATTTCTTCAGCAAATTCGCTTAGAATTGTGTTTAACTTCTGACATTGCTCATTCTGATCTTATTTTTTCTTTTAAAATCCCAGCTGTACCATCTTCCAAAGCAAATATTAATGTTCTTGCCTGTAAGGTTTTACCTAGTGTTATAAGTGATGTAAAAAAATTAAGAAGTCTGTTGAATTTTTTTTTCTAAAATTGCTAGATTGATATCAGAATCTTCTATTTTTAATTCCCACAAGATGGCATAATTGTGACAAAATATGGATTAATAGATTGTACATATTTGAAGTATTAAAGATCATCCATGCATATTGTTAAAATTCTACCACATTTAAGCAGTTTTCTTAAGTAGAAATACACTTCCAGAGCAATTTATACAATAAATTGAATTCCTTCCTCCAAACCATATTAAACAAAAGAATTTGGCACTTTTCCAGATGGATACTCACTTTGCTTCTGATTTAGATTACCAAATACAGCATAAAAGCATATTTAGAGAACATTTTGATGCCATCATTTGTTGAATAATGAGGGAGATATATTTACCCTGACAGCCATTTCATTGTAGAAATTCATCTTCATAATAAAATATGCTCTCTGTGAATTAAAGAAGATAGAACAGACTGTAGTTACAGAAAGATACAGCTCAAATTTGACATATAAAAGTTAAGAATCTTTATAAATAATACATAATAAGAAATGCATTCACAGAGAGAAAAACTCCAATTGTACATTTAAAAGGCAGCTATCGTTTTATCTATAATGCAAACGTAACCATTAAAACATACTATATTCAAATTACATGCTGTTGCAGATAAATCATCATGAAAAGATCTGCACTGAGTTTCATGATCAATGTTACTCTACTAAGACCAGAAATACAAAAATAAAAGAAATATCCACAAGCGCTGATGGCAATCCGTATTGTAGAGTTTTAGGCACAAGGTCTTTTAAAGAGTTTCACTGTTGCATAAAGGAAATTTACATTTCACAATGTCTGGTTGATTTAAAATTTCAAAGAGCTCATGCTTTATACCTTCCACTCTTCAAGAATATCTGTGCCCAAGAATAAAAATTATGCCTTCCAACCATCTGTACAAAACCCCATATACTTGGCCTCATGAGAACAATTGAGCAGTCAATGAATTTCATATCACTTAATATATATATTTTAGTATTATAAAACTTGCAATATTTAAACTGCTCAGCCTGTGCTAATATATCAACTATTGAAAATAAGGCCTATATAACACTTACCAACTAGATATGCAATTAAAGTAAACAGACTTTGTAGTATCGTTTACAAATTAAAATGCAAAACAATTATATTTTTCATCTACATTACCCATCATTTTGTCTTTCTCATTATATGACCCCTGCAAATACTGCATCTTTGACATATATCACTTACTCCGAAGTGTGGATTTTATTGCATTTTTGCTTTACTGAATCATTTTTATATTCTGTCTCTTTGTGAAGTATTTTGGAATGTTTTGAAGTGAACACACAATTATATTATGTACATTCAAATCTTCCTTCTAATCTAGTTGTTTAATAGATTGTTTAGAAGTGAACTTCGAACACAAATTCAGTAATGTAGTCAGCAGAGTAGCGCATTGAATAAGTTAGTGGATTGGCAGCCAGCATTTCAGAACATTGATCCACGAGCATGAAATTGAAACCCACCACAACAATTTAAATTCCAGTAATTAAATCAATCTGGAATCAAAACAAAAATGTCTCAGTAGTGGTAATCATAAAGCTACAAGTTGTTATGAAATCCTAACTAATTCACTAATGCTATTCTTACTCAGTCTGGTCTAAATTTGAATCCAAACCTACTTATGTGATTGACCCTTAGCTCTTGTACCAGGTCATGGGGAACGGGAATGATTAATAAGTGTCAGTATATCAAGGAGCACCACATTCAATAAAAAAGCAAAAATAATACATTTTTATTTTATCTCTTGCAATGCCCAGTACAAAAGTACACACTGTCATGAAGGAGAACCTCAAGGGCCTCTGCAGATATATTACATAAAAGCAAAAGGATTGCAAGGGACAAAATTGGTCCTCTGGAAGATCAGAGTGGTCATCTATGGAGCCAAAAGAGATGGGAGAGATCTTAAAAGGATTTTTTGCATCTGTATTTACTTGGGAGACAGACACAGAGTCTATATATATGAGGCAAAGCAGCAGTGAGACCATGGAGCAGATATAGATTATAGAGGAGGAGGAGGTGTTTGCTGGCTTGAGGAATTGGGGTGAATAAATCCTCAGGGTTTGACAAGGATCCTCGCAGACCCTGTGGGAGTTAAGTGTATAAATTGCAGAGGCCCTAGCAGAGATATCTAAAACATCCTCAGCTGGAGGATTGGAGTTGTTCCATTGTTTAAGAAAGACTCTAAGAATAGGGCAGGAAATTATAGCCTGGTAAGCCTGACATCACTAGTGGGTAAATTTTTGGAAGGTATTCTAAGGAACCGAATATATAAATATTTGGATAGACAGGGACTGACTAGGGATAGCTAACAAGGCTTTGCATTTAATAGATTGTGTTTAACTAATCTTATTGAGTTTTTTTGAGGAAGTTTCAAGGAAAGTGATAAAGGCAAGGCAGTGGATATTGTCTACATTGACTTTAGCAAGGCCTTTAACAAGGTCCCACATGAGAAATTGATCAAGAAGGTTCAGTCACTTGGCATTCAAGATGAGGTAGTAAATTGGATTAGATACCAGCATCCTGGGAGAAGTCAGAGAGTGATAGTAGATAGTTGCCCCTCTGACTGGAGGCCTGTGACATGTGGAGTATTGCAGGGATCACTGCTGCGTCTGTTGTTGTTTGTCATCTATATCAATGATCTGGATAATAATGTGGTAAATTAGATCATCAAACTTGGGGATGATACAAAGATTGGGTGTGTAGTAGACAGCGAGGAAGACTATCAAAGCTTGCAGCGGGATCCAAACCAGATGGAAAAATAGGCTGAAAAATGGCAGATGTCGTTTATGCTGACAAGTGTGAGGTGTTGCACTTTGGATGGACAAACTGTAGGAGTTACAACTTAAACAGCAAACATGAGGAAATCTGCAGATGCTGGAAATTCAAGCAACACACACAAAAGTGCTACATCTGCCCTTACACTTCCTTCCTCACCACCATTCAGGGTCTCAGACAGTCCTTCCAGGTGAGGCGACATTTCACCTGTGAGTTGGCTGGTGTGGTATACTGCGTCTGGTGCTCCCAGTGTGGCCTTTTATATATTGGTGAGACCCAACGCAGACTGGAAGACCGTTTCGCTGAACAACTACGCTCTGTCCACCAGAGAAAGCAGGATCTCCCAGTGGCCACACATTGTAATTCCACGTCCCATTCCCATTCTGATATGTCTATCCATGGCCTCCTCTACTGTCAAGATGAAGCCACACCCAGGTTGGAGGAACAACACCTTATATACCGACTGGGTAGCCTCCAACCTGATGGCATGAACATTGACTTCTCTAACTTCCATTAATGCCCCTCCTCCCCTTCTTACCCCATCCCTGATATATTTAGTTTTTTTCCCCTCTCTCTCTGCCCATCACTCTGCCTGTTCTCCATCTCCCTCTGGGGCTCCCCTCCCCCTTTCTTTCTCCCTGGGCCTCCCGTCCCATGATCCTTTCCCGTCTCTAGCTCTGTATCCCGTTTGCCAATCACCTTTCCAGCTCTCAGCTTCACCCCACCCCCTCCGGTCTTCTCCTATCATTTCACATTTTCCCCTCCCCCTCCTACTTCCAAATCTCTTACTATCTTTCCTTTCAGTTAGTTCTGAGGAGGGTCTCAGCCCGAAACGTCGACAGTGCTTCTCCCTATAAATGCTGCCTGGCCTGCTGAGTTACAACTTGAGCAGCAGAGTACTAAGGAGTACAATACAACAGAGCAATCTGAGAATACAGATCCATGATTCTTTGAAGGTATTATCAGAGATACATTGGGTTGTAGAAAAAGCTTTTGACAAGTTGGCCTTCATAAATTAAAGTACTGAATGCAGGAGTTAGGATCTTATGACAAAGTTGGTTAAGTTGATGACAAGGCCTAATTTGGAGTATTATGTGCAGTTTTAGTTACCTACCTACAGGAAAGATATAAACAAGTTTATAGAAAATAAACAAGTACATAGAAAATTTATTAAAATGGTGCTAGGACTTGAGGACCTGAGTTATAGAGAAAGGTTGAATAGGTTAGGACTTTATTCCCTAGAGTGTAGGAAACTGAGAGGCGATTTGATGAAGGTTCGCACCATCATGAGGGGTATAATCAGGGTAAATGCAAGCAGGCTTTTTCTGCTGAGGTTAGGTGAAAGTTCCATACATCCAAATATCCAGTAACAATACTGTATAAGACTGTGGACAGCAAGAACAAAGCATAGTTTGGGTGTAGTGTTCCTATGTTACACTATTCTCAAACAAAATAGATTGGTAGCAGAAAAGAAATGCAAGCAGCACATAGGGTTAGAGTACAGAAAAATGTTTTTTAAAAAAAACTTAATTTAAAGCCATTCAGAACCATAGATACCAGGTGACCAAATCTAGGAATTAAATATTCCAAAATTTGATTGAGTGGTATTGTTAAGAAAGGTTGCCAACAGTGCAGAAGCTAGAAAGGATCTTGACACTGTAGATAGTAGTATAAAATTAGAATCAGTTTGGGTGGAGCTCACCACAGAGCAGAAAATAATCAAAGTCAGTTGAAGTTCCCTGAATAGTGGTAATGTCGCAAAGTGCAGCATAAGTAGAAATGCATCAATCAGTTTTAATCTGCACATATACTGCACAAATCTAAATTGTAGTACAAGTCATTCTAGGATGAATTCCTGGAATGTAAACAAAATGGATTCCTAAATTAGTATATTAAAGACAAGACAAAGAAACATGTTTTAAATGTGGCTATGTTTTCAATCATACTATTTTCAATGCAATGAATATGGTTTAATTATTATTTTTGTTGTAAAGGATCTCCAAAAGAATTACCATATAGAACTTTCTATGGCTTAAAAATGCAGCTCAATCTGAAATTAGGATTTTCAATCTAAACAAAAAAAAAGGGTATGAGGAGTTTAGTGAGGGTATGGTGGAGAACTACATTAAACTCTATGGCAGCATGCAAGTAATGACTAGTGATTATGTATAAATACTTCAATTGCAACAAATATATTTTCCTCTAAGGGACAAAAACACAAAAAATGCAGCACCCCAGCCTTGAGTATAGGAGAATTAAATATTATTAAATATAGTCCGAAGACTGAACTGACACCTTGCCCTACTGTCCTGTTTATTATTTATTGTAATGCCGGTACTGTTTTTGTGCACTTTATGCAGTCCAGTGTAGGTCTGTAGTCTAGTATAGCTTCCTCTGTGTTTTTTTATTATGTAGTTCAGACTAGTTTTTGTACTGTGTCATGTAAACCATGGTCCTGAAAAATGTTGTCGCATTTTTACTATGCACTGTACCAGCAGTTATGGTCAAAATGACAATAAAAGTTGACTTGACTTGACTTGATATTATAGACCAGTTAGCCTGACCTCATTGATTGGGAAGATGTTAGATTCTATTGTTAAGGATGAGATGATGATAGAGTACTTAGTGACACAGGAGAAGATAGTACAAAGTCAGCATGGTTTCCTGCAGGGAAAATCCTACCTGATGAACCTGTTGGAATTCTTTGAGGAGATTACAAGTAGGATAGATAAAGGGAATGTAGTGAATGTTGTTCAGAAGGCCTTTGACAAGGTGCCACACATGAGGCTGTTTACCAAGTTAAGAGCCTATGGTATTACAGGAAAGTTAAGCATGGTTACAGCATTGGCTGATTGGTAGGAGGGAGTGAGTAGTAATAAAAAAATCCTTTTCTGGTTGGCTGCCAGTGACTTGTGGTATTCTGCATGGTTCAGTGTTGGAATGACTTATTTTTATACTGTATATAAATGATGTAGATGATGGAATAGATAGTGTTGTTGCCAAGTTTGCAGATGATACAAAGATTGGTAGAGGGGCAGGTAGTGTTGAGGAAACAGGTAAGATGCAGAAGGACTTAAACAGATTAGGAGAATAGGCAAGAAAGTGGCAAATGAAATGTTGGAAAATGCATGGTCATGCACTTTGGAGTAGAAATAAATGTGCAGACTATTTTCTATACAGGGAGAAAATCCAAAAATCTGAGATGCAAAAGGACTTGGGAGTCCTTGTGCAGAATACCCTAAAGATTAACTTGCAGGTTGAGTCAGTGGTGAGGAAGGCAAATGCCATGTTAACATCCATTTCAAGAGGTCTAGAATACAAGAGCAAGGATGTGATGCTGAAGCTTTATAAGGCACTGGTGAGGCCTCATCTTGAGTATTGGGAATAGTTTTGGGCCCCTCATCTTAGAAAAGATATGCTGGCATTGGAGAGGATGTGGAAGAGATTCACAAGGATGATTCCAGGAATGAAAGGGTTTTCATACAAGGAAAGTTTGATGGCTCTGGGTCTGTACTCGCTGGAATTCAGAAGGATGGGGGGATCTCATTGAAATTTTTCGAATGTTGAAAGGCCTAGACAGAGTAAATGTGGAAAGGATGTTTCCCATGGTGGGAGAGTCTAGGACAAGAGGGTTCAGCCTCAGGATAGAGGGGCACCCTTTTAAAACAGTGATGCAGAGAAATTTCTTTAGCCAAAGGGTGGTGAATTTGTGGAATTTGTTGCCACATGCAGCTATGGAGGCCAGGTCATTGGGTGTACTTAAGGTAGAGATTGATAGGTTACTGATTGGACGTGGCATCAAAGGTGGCATCAAAGGCCGGGAACTGGGGTTGAGGAGGAGAACAAAAAAATGATCAGCCATGATTGAATGGCGGAGCAGACTCAATGGGTCAGATGGTCTCATTCTGCTCCTATGTCTTATGGTCTAAATCCCTTTAGCCTCCCCATTCTCTGTCAGAATCCTGAATTTATCTAGTCCAAGCAACTTATCTAACTTCAGACATTTCAGTTTCCCATGCACCTTCTCCTTAGTAATAGTAACTACACTCACTTCTGTCCCCTAGCACTCTCAACTTTCCTCAATGAAGAATGATACAAAATACTTAAGTTTATCAGCAATTTCTTTTCCTGCATTCCTAACTCGCTTAGTATCCTTTTCCAGCAAATATCCACTGATGCTTCTTTTGTACTCATTGTTTATCTGAAGAAGCTTTCAGTATCCTCTTCTAGATAGATAGATAGATAGATAGATAGATACTTTATTCATCCCCATGGGGAAATTCAACTTTTTTTCCAATGTCCCATACACTTGTTGTAGCAAAACTAATTACATACAATACTTAACTCGGTAAAAAATATGATATGCATCTAAATCACTATCTCAAAAAGCATTAATAATAGCTTTTAAAAAGTTCTTAAGTCCTGGCGGTAGAATTGTAAAGCCTAATGGCATTGGGGAGTATTGACCTCTTCATCCTGTCTGAGGAGCATTGCATCGATAGTAACCTGTCGCTGAAACTGCTTCTCTGTCTCTGGATGGTGCTATGTAGAGGATGTTCAGAGTTATCCATAATTGACCGTAGCCTACTCAGCGCCCTTCGCTCAGCTACCGATGTTAAACTCTCCAGTACTTTGCCCACGACAGAGCCCGCCTTCCTTACCAGCTTATTAAGACGTGAGGCGTCCCTCTTCTTAATGCTTCCTCCCCAACACGCCACCACAAAGAAGAGGGCGCTCTCCACAACTGACCTGTAGAACATCTTCAGCATCTCACTACAGACATTGAATGACGCCAACCTTCTTAGGAAGTACAGTCGACTCTGTGCCTTCCTGCACAAGGCATCTGTGTTGGCAGTCCAGTCTAGCTTCTCGTCTAACTGTACTCCCAGATACTTGTAGGTCTTAACCTGCTCCACACATTCTCCATTAATGATCACTGGCTCCATATGAGGCCTAGATCTCCTAAAGTCCACCACCATCTCCTTGGTCTTGGTGATATTGAGACGCAGGTAGTTTGAGTTGCACCATATCACAAAGTCCTGTATCAGTTTCCTATACTCCTCCTCCTGTCCATTCCTGACACACCCCACTATGGCCGTGTCATCAGCGAACTTCTGCACATGGCAGGACTCCGAGTTATATTGGAAGTCTGATGTGTACAGGGTGAACAGGACCGGAGAGAGTACGGTTCCCTGCGGCGCCCCTGTGCTGCTGACCACCGTGTCAGACCTACAGTCTCCCAACCGCACATACTGAGGTCTATCTGTCAAGTAGTCCACTATCCAATCCACCATGTGAGAGTCTACTCCCATCTCCGTTAGTTTGTGCCTTAAGATCTTGGTCTGGATGGTGTTAAAGGCACTAGAGAAGTCAAGGAATGTAATCCTCACAGCACAACTGACCCCCTCTAGGTGAGAGAGTGATTTGTGCAGCAAATACGTGATAGCATCCTCCACTCCCACCTTCTCCTTATACGCAAACTGAAGAGGATCCTGGGCGTGCCTGGTTTGTGGCCTCAGATTCTGTATTATCAGCCGCTCCATGGTCTTCATAACGTGCGATGTCAAGGCAACAGGTCTGAAGTCATTCAACTCCTTTGGTTGTGGTTTCTTCGGTACCGGGACAATACAGGATGTTTTCCACTGTCTGGGTAATATTATTATTCTATATTATTGGCTAACTTACTTTTATATTTACAACAGTTCATCTCTGTATGAAAGGAGAATACATACCACAGTACAATAGTCTCTGTTTTGTACATTATTATTGCACATTTGTTAACTATTATTGTGTATATTATTCAAAAATTTGATGTGCAAAGTGATTTGGGAGTCTTTGTGTAGGATTCTCTAAAGGTTTATTTGCAGGCAGAATCTGGTGAGTAACGCAAATGTGATGCTCACATTCATTTCAAGAGGACTAGAATATAAAAGCAAGGATGTAATATTGTGAGTTTATAAAACACTGGTAAGGGCTCACTTGGAGTATTGTGAGCAATTTTGGCCTCTTATCTTAGAAAGGATGTGCTGACACCAGAAAGGGTTCAAAGGAGATTCACGAAAATGAATCCAGGATTGAATGTCTTGTCATATGAAGAGCGTTTGATGGTTCTGGACGTGTATTCACTGGAATTCAGAAGAATGAGGGTTACCTTTTTGAAACCTATTGAATGGTGAAAAGCCTTGATAGCGTGGACACGGAGAGGATGTTTACTATGGTGAGAGAGTCTAGCACGAGAGGACACAGCCTCAGAATAGATGGGTGTCCTTTTATAACGGAGATGAGGAGGGAATTTCTTTAGCCAGAGAATGGTAAATTTGTGGAATTCACTGTCATAGACATCTGTGGAGCCCAAGTATTTATGTATATTGAAAACAGAGGCTGATAGATTCTGGATTGGTCAGGGCAAAAAGGGGTACAAGGAGAAAGCAGGACATTGGGGCTGAGAGGAAAAATGGATCAACCATGATGAAATCGTGAATCGATGGGGTAAATAGCCTACTTCTACTCCTATATCTTATGGACTTGCAGCTGCGACTGCCAGACTGGGACAAGCTTCATCCCCAGGCTGTGAGACTAATGAATATCCTGCCATCACTGAGGTCTTATCACTAGGACAATAAACTGTTTATTGTACTGTTTACTTGTGTTCTGCACTTCACATGCATTTTGAATTGTATTTTATTAGCTTATTTGTGGTAATATTCTGTTTTATGTACTGTCCATCATATATGTATTGTGGGTGCACCATGGTCCGGAGGAAAATTGTTTCATTTGGTTGTATATATGTACAGTCAGATGACAATAAACTTGAACTTTATAACGTAAATGATTGATAATACAATGATTGTGATGCATTTGGACTTTACTAACACTTTTGATAAGGTCCCTCATAGGAGGCTGCTAAGCTGAGCAGATGGTATTGGTAGTAGTATACAGTAAACTTGCAGACTTAGTGGTTGTCCTTGGATGGAAAGATGTGATTAGTGAGTTGCCAGTGGGATTGGTGCCTGAGCAAACTATTCATAACCTATATCCATGATTTGGCCGAGGAGACCAAATACACCATTTTCGAGTTTGATCATGATATGGATCTATGTGGGAATGCAAATAATGATTAGGGTGCAATGATTTAAGATGATATAGATAAGCTAAGTGACTTTATGACAACAGCATATCATAAAGGGTACAAAGTGAAATTTTCTCAACTTGGTAGAAAAATAGAAATGCTTTGCAGTTTTTTTAATCATTAGAAACTAGTAAATATGGATCTACAAAGGAATTTAGGTGTTTCTGTATATAATATTGAAAGCAAACATCGTCAATTAGAAAACCAAATTCTATGTCAGTCTTTATTGATGGAGGTTTTGAGAATAAGTGTAAATTGTGTAATTACAATTATATAAAACTTAGTGAAACAATATTGGGAAAGGGTGTACAATTTGAGTATCTTTACTGAAAAAAAGGATGTACTTGCTTTGGAGAAAATGACCTTATTAAAAAAAAATTATAGGGATTAAGGGTAAAACCTTTCTCCTGACCAAAAAGTCTTGAACTAATGGTCACAGTCTCACAGTAATAGGTAAACCATATAAGGCTGTTTTGTGGAGAATTTTATTTACTCAAAAGAGGGTGAATTCGGCACCCTAGGAGGTCATGGAGGCTCAGTCGTTAACTGTATGCAAAATTGCAATCAACAAATATTTAGACATAAAAAAGTTAAAGGATATGGGAAAAGACAGAAAAGTGGTGTTTGAGATTGAAAATCCACAATGATCATGTTGAAGAGTAGAGAAGGTTTAAAGGGCCACATGTCTTATTTCACCTTTTATTCGCTTCTTTATGAAAGAACAATATTCCAACTAAACAGTGCCTCAGGAAGGTGCATCCATTACTGAGGACATACACCATCCAGGACATACCTTCTTCTCATTACAACCATCAGGGAGGAGGTCCAGTGGCCTGAAGACACACTCAGCAATATAGGAACAGCTTCTTCCCTCCACCATCAGATTTTTAAATTGTCCAGAACTCATGAATACTACATTTTTTTTTTAGACTATATATACTTTTAAATTTACAGCAATTTTAAGAATGACATACAAGTCAATGATAATGAACCAGATTCTGATACAGCAACTTTCTAGGACAGGTCTAAATATTCAAGAAAAAATTATTCCACACAATACCAACTACAAAAATTTCCAAGGATGAGTACACCTATATCATCCATTTTAATTGATCTTTGCAAGAAGCTAAAACAGTTAGACTTGCTAATAAAATGAAAGTCTTTACCTGCACCATGAATCTGAAATATACCCGGCTTTGAAATCCTCGCCATGTTTTCTGAATGATGATCGCCTTTTTCTGCAAGTATCTTTTAAAGCAAAAAATATTATATATCTAAGAATTTGTTTCTATAATATACTAAAACTAATTTTCATAGATTCATAGAGCAGTACAGCACAAAAGGAGGCCCTTTGACCCATCTGGTCCATGCCAAATTGTTATTCAGCCCAGTCCCATCGAGCTGCACCTGAACCACAGCTTTCCATCCCTCTCCCATCTATGTACTTATCTAAGTTTCTCTTAAATGTTGAAATCAAACCCACATCCACCACTTTGCTGGTAACTCATTCCACATTTGCACCATTTTCCAAGTGAAGAAGTTCCCCTTAAGTATTTTACTTAGTTAAGAAACCTGCTTGCATTTAGCCTATCTATACCATGCAGAACCTATCAAATCTTTCTTCATTCTACTACACTCCATGGAACAAAGTAATAATCTATTCAACCTTCCTTTATAACTCAGGTCCTCATGCAAGCAATATCCTTTCCTATCACACCTGAGCACATGATATGCTGTCATATCATAAATCCAATCATGATCTGCTTGAACCAAACCAAAACATTGTGCAATAATTCAACAAAGTGGAATGCTCAATCTGCAGCTTTTACTTTCATGGGATTATCTATTTCACAAGAGCAAAATATAAAATGTGCCTTTGTTATTTTTAGCATATCATGTTCCCGTAGTTAATTTAAGAAAGATCACAACTGATCACTGAATGATTAGCTGCGAAGAAGAGGAAGAATTGTTTTGGATCCAGCCCATCCCACACATTTGCCCTCAACTCTACAGCTGCACTTTTCTTTTGCAGCCAAGTAAAAAAATCTGTAAGGGGCTATTAGATCATAGCTGGTGGTCCACCCACAGCTTAGTCTAAAAGCTTTCTGACGGCTTGTACAATTAGGCATTTTCTGTCATTCTAAATTATCAGAGCCATTTAGAGAAAAATGACACATGTTTAAAATTTTTTAAATCTATTAATAAAATTTAATAAAATTAAAATATTAATCAAATCTATATTAAAGCAAAATAGAGACAGTATAAGCTAAATTAATATTATAGAAAAACAACCACTTATCTTGATTTATTAGTGAAGATTCACAAACCTTACTAAACGGAATTATTACTGTGAACGTGCCAAATATCATTGGCTCAATACTGAGGAGCCTGATATAAAGTTTATTTGGTCTCTCAAGTCAGGAACTAAGAAAGCTCGATGGTAAATCCAAGCTTGTAGCCAGCTATATACACTTGTAGCACCAGTTCATTCGAAGTTTCTCTGTGTAGTCCACAAGACTCTAAGTCTGGAGTTTACTGTATCTTGCAACATTTTTCTCTGGAGCTATTAGGCAATCATTAGGGTAACTCAGAACAATATTATGTTGAACTCTTTGAAATACTTTTCATATTTAACTTCTATAATTGTTTCCTTTTTAAAGTTTTTCTTAGATTTAAAAAAAAATAATTCCCTTATCTTTTTCTACACCATTCTTCTTAGCTGAAAGCATAGGGTGGAGAACTGTAATCAGGGATTTGATAGAATAAATAATGAAGGTCTAATTTATTTTGTTTGGAAATGAGTGATAAGGGATCATCAATGTAAAATTCTGATTAAGAACAAGGAGGGAAAACTTCAGGGAAACTTCCTCACATTCTTTAGGCCACTGAGTACTCTTTGCTGCAGAATATTTTAGGGAGCGATCTTTACAGTTTTTAAGAAAAAACTAAATATATATTTGAAACAAAATGAAAGATGCAGGGATATAGGGTCAAAACTGAGAGGTGGGGCTAGAATTGGGTCACAGTAACAAATCAAAAATATGGTTAGTATCAGTAAAGGCGTATTAAAATGTCATTTCACTGTGACCTGACAAATATTTAATTCAAAGGCCTGACATGTAAAGATCTGTACTGTGCAACTGGGAAAACTACTATGGTCTGTTGAAGAAGAATTTGACATAGGCTTTGATGGGGTGAAAGGTAGTAGGAATTAGGACAATAGGGGAGGGTGCTGGAATAAAAGCCTAAGTACATTACGCAAAATGGACATGGATCAGGTCCTCAGCATCAGATTAGTACAGGCAGATCCACTTTTTGCAATGCTACAGCAGCCCTCATAAACATTAATAGAAATTCCAGTTAAGTACCTATCTTTCTTTGACAATATGTGACATAGAAAGAAAAGTGTGGAACGATGCCTCTCAGGTTCAGGCAGGTGGGGCTTTCAGGTGGGGCAAGTTCAGGAAGACTCTCTTCAACACTGGGTTACTCCTAGGATGATGAACAACATTACCACAAGAACCAATTTACCTTGAATTTGAGAAAATATGAGAAAACGTCACAAGTTGTGGCACTTAACCTGCTAGCGGATAAATTGCTACACCTGCCCGTTCACCTCCTCCTTTACCTCCATTCAAGGCCCGAACCAGTACTTCCAGGTGAGGCAACACCATTAGGGTTGTCTATTGTATCTGGTGCTCTCAATGTAACTTCCTCTGCATTGATGAGACCAGTTGTAAATTGAGAGACTGGTTTGTTGAGCACCTTTGCTCTGTCCGTCAAAAGTGGAACTTCCTGGTGGCCAAACATTTGAATTCTGATTCCCATTCCGATATGTCGGTCCACAACCTCCTCTTGTGTCATGATGAGGCCACTCTCACGGTGGAGGAGCAACACCTCAAATTCCATCTGGGTAGACTCCAACCTGATAACATGAACATTGATTTCTCCTTCCAGTAAAAAAAATTCTCTACCTCACCCTTCCCTCTTTTTCTGGTCCCCACTCTGTCAGCCTATCATGTTCTCCTAGTGTTCCACTAACTTCCCTGGTCCACTCTGCTCTCTTATCAGATTCTTTCCTTTCCAGTCCTTCACTTTTTTCACGCATCTAACATCATCTATCATCTTCTAGCTATTCTTCTTCTCCTGTCTCCATCTTTTTATTCTGTCATCTTTCCCCTTCCTTTCCAGTCCTGAAGAAGGGTTTTGGCCCAAAACGTCAACTGTTTACTCACTTCCATAGATGCTGCCTGACCTGCTGAGTTCCTCTAGCATTTTGTGTGTATTGCTTTGGATTTCCACCATCTGCAGAATCTCTTGGTTATAGATCTACCATCTCGCAGATGATAAAGTTACAATATCCATGTTAGTAGCCATCATTCTCCAGCTGCTATTCAATCAGATATACAGTACCTGAAATTCCACATGACTATCATAGCACAGCAATAATGTTAAAATCCTGCATGAAAGCAGATTAATATGGAAAATCAACATTGTATTAAACTGTGTTTGGAAAATTCTAGCAAGTCATTGCAGAGACTGAGTCATTCTGTCTTCTTTGCTTCCCATTTAAGATAATATGCCAATTTATATCTCCTCTTTTTTCTTGACTTGTAGCATTGAGCTCCATTTTGGCATTGAATCTTCAGGACTTCCCCTCCACTATAGACTTTTCCTTTTCTTCTCCCTTGCTATTCCTCCACCATTGTTTTAACCATGTTGCATTTCTAATGAAAAGGTATCAACACAGAAAGCCAACTCTGTTTTTCTCTCCTCAGGTTCTGCCTGACATATGTAGTTCAACATCTTCTACTTTTATTAAAAATAAACAAATTAATAATTGACTTATCACTAATTCATCCACAGTCAATTTGTGCAGAACTATGTGAACAGTTGAAGAGCTCCCGTCCCCCCAACTCTATTTGCTGCGGTGTTTTAATATTACAAGGAAACCTCGCAATGTTGAAATAGTGTAGGAACAAGCTGAAGTGCTCATCAAAAATACATTAATTTTGCCATTCCACTCCCATTATGTCTTCTTCTATTTTGGTACAACTACCTTTCTGCTTAAAAGACACAAGAGACTGCAAATCGTGGCTGCAGGGTCCTGATACAGACTTTTGACATGAAATGTTAGCAGCCCTGATGCAGGGTTTCAACCCAAAGCATCAACAATCCTTTCCCTCCCACAGATGTTGCTTGACTCATTCAATTCCTCCAACAGACTGTTTGTTGCTACCTTCCTTCTGCTCTACCATAGGATCATACCACCAGGATCAGGAACAGTTATTTCCCATCAAACATCAAGCTTTTGAATCAGAGGGGATAACTTCACTCAAATTCAGTCACTCAATCTCGGAACTGTTCCCACAATCTATGGAGTCATTTTTAAAGTCTCTTCATCTCATGTTATTGACATTTATTACTTACTTATTTATTATTATTATATATTTTTGAATTTGCAGAGTTTATCTTTTGCACATTAGTTATTTGTACTGTTGGGTGTGGTCTTTCATTAATTTTATTGTGTTTCTTGGATTTACTGTGTGTGCCTATAAGAAAACAAACCTCAGGGACATATACAGGGGTATATAAAAAGGTTTGTGAACATTTTGCAATTCCCTGGTTTTCTGCATTAATCACTCATAAAATGTGGTCCAATCTTTATCTAAGCCACAATAATAGACAAACTCAATCTGCCTAAACTAATAATACACCAACAATTGTACTTTTCATATCTTTATTGAACATACTGTTTAATCATCCACAGTCCGGGCTGGGAAAAGTATGTGAACCCTTGTATTTAATAACTGCTAGAACCCTCTTTAGCAGCAATAACCTCCACCAAACATTTCCTATAGCTGCTGATCTGACTTGAACAATGGAAAGAAGGAATTTTAAACCATTCCCCCATATAAAACTCTTTCAGTTCATCAGTATTTCTGGGGGACCTTGCATAAACAGCTCTCTTTAGGTCAAGCCACAGCATCTCATTTGGTAAAGATCTGGACTCTGACTTGGCCATTCCAAATCACGAACTTTCTTCTTTTTAAACCATTCTTTTGTTCATTTAATCTTGTTTTTTGGATCATTGACTTGTTGAATTGTCCAACATATATTCAGCTTCAGGTGACGGACCACTACCCTGACGTTCCCCTGTAAAGTGTCTTGATACAATTTTGAATTCATTGTTCCCTCAACAACTGCTCTGAGGCAGCAAAACAGCCTCAGCCATGATGCTCCTTCCACCAGGCTTCACAGCTGGGATGAGATTTTGGTGTTAGTGTCCAGCGCCCTTTTTCCTCCAAACATAGCTCTGTGCACTTCTGCCAAAAAAGTTCAACTTCTGTCTCATCTGTCCACAGAACATTGTCCCAGAAGAGTGTGGAACATCCAGGTGGTCTTTTGCAAACTCAAGATGTGCAGCATTTTTTTTTTGGAGAGCTATGGTTTCTCCCATGTGTTCCTCCATGAATACCATTCTTGTTTAGTGTTTTTTCTTATAGTGGGCATATGAACAGAGTTTAGCAAGTTCTAGAGATTTCTGCAGGTTGTTTTCTGTTACCCTTCCTTCTTTTCCATCTCCTTCAGCATTGCATATTATGCCCTTGGTGAGATCTTTGCAGGGTGCCCACTCCTAGGAAAAAGTAGCAGCACTACTTATTTTCCTCCATTTGTAGACAATTTCACACTCACTGTGGACTGGACTGATCAACACTCAGGTCTTTAGAAATGCTTTTGTAGCCTTTTCCAGCTTGATGCATTTCTACAATTCTTCTTCTAAAGTCCTCTGAAAGTTGTTTTGATCGAGGCATGGTGGAAATAAAGAGATCTTACTTGAGAAGAGCAGGCTCTGACAGTAATCTGACTTTGTGTGTCTTATAGGGCAGGGCACATCTACAACCCACACCTCCAAACTCATCTCATTGGCTGGAACACCTGGCCCCAAATGGCTTTTGTAGAAGGCATTACCCTCCAGGGGTTCACATACTTTTTTGAACCTAGGCTGTGATTGTTTAAATGGTGTACTCAGTGTGGATAAGAAGTAGAATCATTTTGTGTTATTAGTTTAGCCAGATTGTGTTTGTCTGTTATTACTTATTACTCAGATGAAGATCAGACCATATTTTATGAGTAATTAATGCAGAAAAACTGGTAACTGCAAACGGTTCACAAATGTTTTCTTGCAACTGATCGTACTTTGATAATAAATTTATTTAGAACTTTGAACTTAAAGCTATGTTCTCTTGCTTTTGACACCCATACAACATGGAAAGAATTCTGAATATCTACCATATCTATGCCTCTTCAAAGTTTATATACCTTTATCAGAACTCTCCTCAGGCTCCTTTGCTCCAGGGAAAGGGAAAATATGCCCAATCTATCCAATCTCTTCCCATAACTTACTTCAAGCAGGCTTTAATTATACCGGTGCCCAAGAAGAATGTGGTAACCTGCCCTAATGACTATTGTCCAGTAGCACTTAAGTCCGCAGTGAAGAAGTATTTTGAGAGGTTGGTGATGAATTATATCAACTCCTGCCTGAGGCTTTACTTGGATCTACTCCAGTTTGTACAGGAGCCTCAGAACTCATAGCACCAGGTTCAGGAGCAGTTATTAGCCCTTAACCATCAGGCTCTTGAACCACAGGATTCTTCATCTCATGTTCTTGATATTTATTATTTTTAATTATTATTTCCTTCTTTTTGTATTTGCACAGTTTATTGTCTTTTGCACACTGGTCGTATGCCCAGTTGGTGCACTCTTTCAATGAGTATGCCTACAAGAAAACTAATCTCAGGATTGTATACGGTGACATAAATGTACTTTGATAATCAATTTACTTTGAACTTAAAGTCCTTGAACCTAGGCAATTTCCTGCTGAATATACTCCGCCTCTCCTACTTTCTTCCTATCGTGTGGTAACCAAAAGCAGCTTAAGTGTCACCTAACCAGTGTTTTGTAAAGTTGCAATGTGGTGTTCCAATTTTTACATTCTGTGTCCTGACCTATGAAAGCAAGCATGTTACATGCCTCCTTTACCACCCTATCAACCTGTGTTGCCACTTTCAATGAACTCCATATATGGACTTGATCACCAACGACTCTGTTCATCAACATTTCTAGTACCCTATCCCGACTGTACATGTCCTATTGCTATTTGACTTCCCAAAATCTGTTGCAATTAAACTCTTATCTGTCAACTTTCCATTTGATCTTTATCCTGCAGTAGCCTTATAGAACCTTGCTTGATAGCCAGAACACCACCAGTTTACTCATCATCTATATATTTACTATTCATGCCTCCTACATTCATCCAAGTTGTAATTCTATGTCATAAATAAGGATCCCTGCACCGATATCTGCAGCACAGCACTATTCATTTGTGTCATTTTGCCCACACTGCATGACTCTCATGCAAAGGAAGTGAGATTTTGTGTTTCATAAAAATAAACACTAATTAAAATAGATCTCAACTTTGATGAAGAATTTGAGATAAAAAACAACAGGATTTGTTGTTGAGCATGCATGCATTGATTTTCTCAGGATAAAAAATGCGTTCTGTTGCAGCTTGCTTAGAAGTAAGGAAAATTAAGGCGAGATTTGAATTCAATAAATTTTGCTTCTTCAATGTCTATGTACCTTTCACACCAGATCCATTCTATCCCAAAAAGATGAGCTCCCAAAAATCAAAGTACTATCGACTGGACATGAACATGCACAAGCAATTTCAGAAATGCAAATACAGCCTAACAATCACAGACAAAAGCTCAAAATTAGAAATATGAGATTTATGATACCACAAGGCAGCTATTTATGTAATTAATCCACACTCTTGTTGCTTTTTTGTCTTGTATTTCTTTTTAATCTGCAGGTAAATATTGAATGAAGATTCATTTTTCCAATTGCTTTTAAATATAACTGTTACTTCCTTTTTATAAATGCAGTTTTCCAAAGACAATGAAGTAATAGGGATCTTCAATGCACATTTTACATTGCTTTACAAAAAATTAATTGATACTTTGCACATCAATATTGTATAATGAAAGCATTATACTGTTCCATTTAAAGCAGCTTTTAATAAAGTGCACTCTTAATCAATGAATATATTTGAATTTAGCAGATCTACTACAATGCTTACATTCCTCATGAAAAGTCAGATTATTTTTTTTCCTTACCCAGGTTTGGCAACCTTTTGTTGCTATTTCTGACCCCTTTTCACAAAGCTTTTCCTTCTGCTGCTTTCTCCTGTTATCTTTATCTGTACTTTCTCTAAATTACTTTCTGATCCTTGCTCTCCTTGCCTTATGTATGGGGTAAGCCATGTGACATGAACAATTATTTCAAGGATGGATCTGGTGATAATGTTAAGGGGAGTAATTGAAAAAGAGTTGAAGACAAGCCCTTGGGAACTTCTGTTTCTTTTCCACTGCTGCTTCGTTTCCATTCTTTTTCCAATCCTTTGTTTTAAAAGCCTTCTTCCTCTTACATAATCTCAGTTCTGTGTCTATTTTGTAATCCCTTTATCCAATTAATTTATTTATTGTTTATTTATTGAGATACAGCGTGATATAGGCCCTTCTGGCCCTTTGAGCCATGCCATCCAGCAATCTTCGATTTAACCCCAGCTGAATCACAGGACAATTTACAATGACCAATTAGCTAAACGTCACGTCTTTGGACTGTGGGAGGGAACTGAAGTACCCAGAGAAAACTCACTTTTCATGGGGAGGACATGCAGAGTCCTTACAGATGATATCAGATTTGAACTCTAATGCCCTGAGATGTAATAGTGTCGTGCTAATTACTATGGTAGAGTGGAATTCTGTCTTGTACCTCAACCCTCTTCAAACTACTAAGAATCTGAAAATGTACAATGTGGAGGGAGATCATTCAGATCATTGTGTCTGTGCCAGTTCCAAAAGTACAAGAAATGTGCAAAAGTCTTAGGCACATATAAATAGCTAGGCTGCTTAAGGCTTTTGCACAGTGGTGTACTGATTTTATTATTGCCACTGTACTGCTGACACAAAAAAACATATTCCATGACATGTGAGTGATGATAAACCTGATATGGGTCTCAATTATGGACAGAGTGGGAAGGGGACAGGGAAAAGGGGAATCATGGTTGGGAAAAGGGGAACAATGAGGGGAGGGAGCAGGAAGCACCAAATAGACATGTTCTAAATGATCAATAAACCAATTGTTTGGAAACAAATGGCCTTGCCTGGTGGCTTAGAGCTGGCTGTGTCTGCACCTGTGCCATTTCCCAGCCCTGGCACTCCTTTGCCACCCATCCCACACCTCTCCAGCGGTGCTCCACCCTCACCATTGCCAACATCCTTTGCTCTCTCCAGATTTACAAACTTGCTCACTACTCCACGTTGACAAATGCAGTACTGTGCAAAAGTCTTAGGCACCCTTGCCCAGAGAAGGGAAAGAGTGTTTGTAGACAGGTTATATTCTTCATGGAGATAGGTGACCAGTGCTGTGCCTCAGGTATCTGTTCTGGGGCCCCTTCTCTTCGTGATTTTTATAAATGACCTGGATGAGGAAGTGGGGGGATGGGTTAGTAAATTTGCTGATGACACTAAGGTTGGAGGTGTTGTGGATAGTATGGAGGGCTGTCAGAGGTTACAGCAGGACATTGACAGGCTACAAAACTGAACTGAGAAGTGGCAGATGAAGTTCAACCTAGATAAGTGTGAGGTAGTTCATTTTTGTAGGTCAAATATGATGGCCAAATATAGTAATAACATTTAGACTTTTGGCAGTATGGAGGATCAGAGGAATCTTGGGGTCTGAGTCCATAGCACCCTTCAAAGCTGCTATGCAGGTTGATTCTGTGGTTAAGAAGGCATACAGTGCATTGGCCTTCAACAACTGTGGGATTGAGATCCAGAGCTGAGAGATAATGTTACAGGTATATTTGACCCTAGTCAGACCCCACCAGGAGTACTGTGCTCATTTCTGGTCACCTCACTACAAGAAAGGTGTGGAAACGATAGAAAGGGTGCAGAGGAGATTTACAAGGATGTTGCCTGGATTGGGGAACATACCTTATGAGAATAGGTTGAGTGAACTTGGCCTTTTCTCCTTAGAGTGACAGAGGATGAGATGTGACCTGATAGAGGCATTGATCGTGTGGATAGTCAGAAGCTTTTTCAATTCTAGCAACTAGTAACAAAATAAAGCATGTATGTCTCTTAAATCACCTTAGTGATCTGAATTGCTAAATTTAAGAATTTGTGAATATATATTCTAAAGTCCCTTTTGTTAACCCACACCAATTTCCTCCTCCCTCCATTTGCTGCTGCAGTTCCCCACTCCCTTTCTCTCCTGTCATTCTCCATACACTGTGATTGGGGCTTATTGTGCTCACTCTGCATGACTCCTATATACAGTGCCCATAAAAAATATAGGTTTTTATTAAATGCTCCCAATGGTGTGCGCCTCAAATAGCCTCTGACAACTGAATCCAGCTTCTGGCCTTCATGTGATCAGGGTGCGACTTCAGGGTTGAAGGATGTCCATTTAGAACAGCGAAGCAGAGAAATTACTTCAGGCAGAGGGTGGTAAATCTGTGGAATTTGTTGCCAAGACTGGCTGTGGAGCCAAGTCATTGGGTGCATTTAAGGCTGAGATTGATAGGTTCTTGATTAGCCGTGGCTTCAAAGGATATGGGGAGAAGGCAAGGGAGTTGGGATGATTGGAAGAACTGGATCAACCCATGAGCAGAGCAGATTCAATGGGCAAGTGGCCTACTTCTGCTCCTAAATCTGGTGGGTTACAGGTGCCTTAAAACCAGTCACTTCAGGAGATGGGGTTGGCAGCTCAACTAGGAGAAGGAAAATTCTGATCTCAAACCTCCGTTGCCTTGCATGTTTTATTGTTTTACAGCATTGAAGCACAGTGAATACAATTTGGATTTTTTTTGACACTGATTAACAGAAAGACTCTTTCATGTCAAAGTGAAAACAGATCTCTACAAAGTCATCTAAATTAATTACAAATATAAAACACAAAATAATTGATTGCATTAGTATTCACTCCCTTCACTCCCTATTTAGTAGATGCACCTTTGGCAGCAATTACAGCCTTAAGTCTATGTGGATAGGTCTCTATCAGCTTTGCACATCTGTACACTCCAATTTTTCCCCATTCTTCTTTATGAAACTGCTCAAGCTCTATCGATTGCATGGGGATCGTGAGTAAACAACCCTTTTCAAGTCCACCCACAAGTTCTCAATTGGACTGAGGCCTGGACTCTGACTTGGCCACTCCAGGACATTAACTTTTTTGTTTTTAAGCCATTCCTGTGTAGCCTTGGGGTTATGGTCTTGCTGGACAACATATCTTTTCACAAGTCACAGTTCTCTTGCGGACTGCATCAGGTTTTCCTCCAGAAATTCCCTGTACTTTGCTGCATTCATTTTACCCTCTACCTTCACAAGCCTTCCAGGGTCTGCTGCCATGAAGCATCCCCACAGCATGATGCAGCCACCACTATGCTTCACAGTAGGGGTGGTGTGCTTTTGATGATGTACAGTGTTTGGTTTATGCCAAGCATTTATTTTAGTCTGATGGCCAAAAAGCTCAATTTTGGTTTCACTGGACCAGAGAACCTTCTTCCAGCTGACTTCAGAGTCCCCCACATACTTTCTGGCAAACTCTAACTGATTTCATGTGAGTTTTTTTTCCCTCCAACAGTGGCTTTCTATTTACCACTCTTCCATAAAGCTACCACTGGTGAAGCACCCGAGTAACAGTTGCTGGATGTGCAGTCTCTCCCATCTCAGCCACTGAAGCTTGTAACTTCTCCAGAGTTATCATAGGTCTCTTGGTGGCCTCCCTCACTAGTTCCCTTCTTGCACAGTCACTCAGTTTTTGAAGAAAGGCTGTTCTAGGCAGATTTACAGCTGTTCCATATTCTTTCTATTCCTTGATGATTGACTTTAACTGTACTCCAACTGTACTCAGTGACTTTGAAATTTTCTTGTACCCATCTCCTGACTTGTATTTTCAATAATCTTTTTGCAGAGTTGCTTGGAGTGTTCTTTTGTTTTTATAGTGTAGTTTTGGCCAGGGTACTGACTCACCAGCAGTTGGACCTTCGAGATGCAGGTGTATTTTTACTACAATCAATTGAAACACCTTCACTACACACAGGTGAACTCCATTTTCTAATTGTGTGACTTCTAAAATCAATTGGCTGTGCTCATGTAATTTGGTGAGTGATATTAGACTGGTAAATACTTATACAATCAGTTACTTTTGTGTTTTATATTTGTTAACTAATTTAGATCATGGTGTAGAGGTGTTTTCACTTTGACACAAAGGAGTCTTTTTCTGTTGATCAGTGTCAAAAAAGACAAATAAAATCCACTGTGATTTTATTGTAAGACAATAAAACATGAAATCTTCCAAGGGTGGGTGGGGGTTGAATACTTTTTATAGGCACTGAATGGCTTTTTCAAAAGCTTCACTCTTATTACCTACAAAACGCATTATTTGACTGTTCACTGAAGAGAGTTTTGAAGGATTTATCTCCCTCAGCTGCAAAATCCAAAGCAAATGACCACTTTCACCAACAAACTGTAAGACAATACAATATGCAAGTTATTTACAGTGTGTGGCGGGGAGCAAGAATAAATGCATTTTGAAGCCGAGAGCTTTGTTTCATGAAACTAGGGATCCAGCAGTAAGCCATCAGCAAGGCTGTAAAAATCAGAATCCAAGGAGATGAACATAAAGTCTGACTGATGAAATGCATGAAGTAGATATATTAGGTATATTGGAAGAGTTGATATTGGGACAAGAATAATCGGAAAATGGCAGGGACTGGCTAAAGATTGAGAACATTAGAGACAGCAAGAGGAATGGAATTACAAAGTTCTTAACACACCATGGTGATATTTGTGATACAATTCTAAAGATAAAGTACTTAGCAATTACATTTCAAACATTATATGCTGCAATTCTTAATAAAACACCACCTACTGGCTTTATTCTGCACATATACAGACAAAAAGTAAAAATAAAATGCTCTTAGATATTTGAGCATGATATTTATGTATTCTGAACAGGGAATATCTTAATGGAATATCAGCTCATACACCAATTTCAAAATACTTAACATATTAATTGATCTGTCTGCAACTTTATACAGAGAAAAGATCGAATAGAACATTGAGATGAAGGGTATTTAAAAAGATGGGACATAATTTTGAGGAGACATAATTCAGTTTATTTTTGAAGTTGGGTTTTCAGTCTTTGGTGTTATACAGTATGCTGATATAATAAATACATTTTAAGCAGTAAAATGTAATATGGATGCTGAAAACTAGCTATTTGTACATAAGAAATTTCACTGTAGTTGAAGCTAAAGAGCTGGGATATGCAACATATATAACAAGACTGGCTGTAGTGATCATAGTGTGGAATATTTACATAGACATTTTTTATTATAAATACTGACATCATAATTCAGAAACATGAGACAGAAATTCTGCAGATACTGGAAATCCAAGGCAACATATAGAAAATGCCGGAGGAACTCAGCAGGTCAGGTAGCACCCATGGAAATGAACCAGCAGTCAACATTTTGGGCCAAGACTTTTCTCCAGGACTGGAAAGTAAGGGGAAAGACGCCAGAATAAAAAAGGTCAAGAAGAGGAAAGATGATATCTAGAAGGTGATAGGTTAACTAGGTGGATAGGAAAGTTAAAGGGCCGTAAAAGAAGGATTCTGATAAGAGAGGAGAGTGGACCATAGGAGAAAGGAAGGAGGAGGGGCACCAGGGGAGGTGATAGGCAGATGACAAGAAGACGTAAGATGCCAAAGTGGGGAATAGAAGAAAGGGGAGGGAAAAATTGATTACCAGAAGGAGAAATCGATATTCATGCCATCAGGTTGAAGGCTATCCAGACAAAATATGAGGGGTTGCTCCTCCACCTGAGGATGGCTTCATCACAGCAGAATAGGAGGCCATGGACCAACATGTTGGATTGGGAATGGGAATCAGAATTAAAACATTTGGCCACAGGGAAGATCTGATTTTGGTGGATTGAATTATTGAACTGCGACAAAGCAGTTTCCCAATTTACGATGGATCTCACCAACGTAGAGGAGGTTGCTTTGGGAGCACTGGACACAGATTTGCAGGTGAGGTGTTGCCTCACTTGGAAGGAGTGTTTGGGCCTTGATGGAAGTGAGGTAGGAGGAGAACAGGCATGTGTCGCACTTTGGCCACTTCTAAGAATAAGTGCCATGAGTGAGATAAGTGGGGTGGGAGAGATAGACAAGAGAGTCACAGAGGGAGCAATGGCTGCAGAAAGCAAGGAGAAGGGGCAGGTAAAGATGTGTTTGGTGGTAGGATCCCTTTGGAATGGTCGAAGTTGCAGAGAATAATGTGTTGGATGCAGAGTCTCATGGGGTTGTAGGTAAGGACAAGAAGAACTCTGACACTGTTCAGGCGGCAAGAAAATAAGTAAAATGATTGATACAAATGTGACTGAGACAAATACATAACATTGTAAAATTTTGTTGATACACTACTCGATCTTCCATAGCACGGAAGTGTACATCCACAAGTCATAAAGAGGGAAAACATCAAATACAAAGGTAAGCTAGCCAGTAATACCGGTATTACAGAGAATATAAAGAGCAAACACGAGTTTTTCTTTAGATATATAAAGAGTAAAAGAGAGGCAAAAGTAGATATCTGACTGCAGGAAAATTATGCTGGAGAGATGGCATTGAAGGACTAGGAAATCACAGAACTGAATAAGTACTTTGCATCAGCTTTCATTGTGGAAGACTCGAGCAGTATGCCAGAAGTTTGAGAGTGTTAGGGGGCAAAAGTAAGTGGTATTGCCATTATCAGGGACCAGGTGGATTCAGCCCCAGAGTTCTGAAAGAGGTGGCTGAAGAGATTGTGGAGGCATTAATAATGATCTTTCAAGACTCAATAGATTCCAGAATGGTTTCAGAGGACTGGGAAATTGCAAATGTTATTCCACTCTTCAGGAAGGGAGAGAGACAGAATAAAGGAATATATAGGCCAGTTAGTCTGACTTCAGTGGTTGGAAAGTGATCAACTTTTAAGAATGTGGTTTTGGGGTACCTGGAGGCACGATAAAGTAGGCCGGTCGGCATGATTTCCTCAACAGAAAATCTTGCCTGACAAATCTATTGGAGTTCTTTGAAGAAATAACAAGCAGGATAAACAAAGGAGAATTGGTTGATGTTGTGTACTTGCATTTTCAGAAGCCCTTTGACAAGCTGCCACACGAGGCTACTGGTCAATGTTAAGAATCCATGGTATTAGATACTAACATGGATTCCGCATTGGCTGATTGGCAGGAGGCAAAGAATGGGAATAAAAGGAGCCTTTTCTGGTTGGCTGCTGATGACTAGCGGCATTCCACTGGGGTCTGTATTGGGACTGTTTCTTTCAACATCATATGTCAATCAATTGAATAATGGAATTGATGGCTTTGTGGTCAAGTTTGCAGATGCTGCGAAGATGTTTCCTGTGGTGGGAGAGTCTAGGACCAGGAGGCACAGCCTTTGAATAGAGGGACACCCATTTTGAAAGGAGATGAGGAGGAATTTCTTTAGCCACAGAGTGGTGAATCTGTGGAATTTGTTGCTACAGGTGGCTGCGGAGGCAATGTCATTGGGTAGAGGTTGATATATTCTTGATTAGTGAAGGCATGAAGGGATACATGGAGAAGATAGGAGGTAGGGGCTGAGAGGGAAATAGATCAACCATGATGAAATGGTGGAGCAGACTCGATGGGCCAAATGGCCTAATTCTTCTCTTGTATCATATGGTCTATCTAACCAAGAATAATCTTCAGATAAAAGAAAGCTTTTATCTTGTTGTAATGGATATTTAAAGCAAACAATGCACATACAATTCAATTCTCATTTTAGAAGCAGAGACTTTGTTCTGTGATATCATCTTTCACTTCATAAGGTAATTTATTATTAAATAGCAAAACACTTGCAAAAGGTGTCTTCCTACAGTACAAGACAAGGAGTGGGAGTGAAAAAACTGTGGTGCAATAGAAAAATAATAGCTGGAGGCTATAATTATTCTGAAATAAGATTACAATCACTATAATAAGTGTAGTTAATGTAAAGTCATGGGAATATATATATAGGACATATTATAGATTAAGAATGAAATATATTCTCTGTACCTGATATGTGCTCGAACCTTAAACCCCCTAAAACAGCTCTGGATTTTCACAGCAGCACAATGTTCTCTCAGTCGGTTTTCTTCTGCAATCCTGAAATATTTTTATTTGATTAAAGACATGTAAAATCAGTTAGAAAGAACCCTACTGCCAGTTTTAAAAAAAATAAAGAGCATATCTTTATTAAAAATAACCTGTGACAAGTAAGAACATGATTTCAAGGCTATTTTAAAAAATGCAACTGTTACGTGCTCAAGAGACGTGACAGTGGTACCCTTGTCACGTGACTGGGGTTGAAGCTATACTGGACTTGAGGTAATGGTCTTGTGATGGTGGAGTGACGTTATTTTCCCGCCAGTAGAGGTCATGTGACAGGTTTTTTTTAAAAACAGGGTATAAGAGGAGGACCCCACCCTGTGGGGAGGGGCAGTTCGTGGCTGAATTTGTCAAGTTGACTTCATGCCACTGCGTGATTTAATGTGATGACGCAGTTTAGTTGAAAGATGAAGTTTTATCTATTGCCTAAAGTTTAAAAGGTCATAGCCAGCAGTTTCTTTACTGTGGAGAGTGAAGATAAAAGTTCGGAAGTTAAAGATCGAGGAGAATCGATTTTCGACGGTGGATTGGGTTCGACCTTGTGTGATCCTCATTCGGAAGGATTTTGTTGACTGTTCTCGTGTTAATCTCTGCGGGCTAGCAGGAGATTGAGAATAGTGTGGAAGAAAAGGTCAGTGCCTTTAAGCCGTTACGTTTCATAAAATTCTACGTGGGAAGAGTTCGATGCCGGGGATCGAAGGAAAACGACATGGAAGAGAATTTAAATCACCTTAAAAAGTCTCTCCTTTTAAATGGACTGAGCATTTTGAACTTTTGGCAATATCGCTTTAAACAACTGTTTTTTGCAACATTGCTTTAAGAACTGTTTGAGCTGCATCGCTTTAAGAGCTGTTTTCCGGTTATGTTAGTGTTTGTTTACTTTTGGGGGGTTTGTTTTCAGTGTTTAATAAACGTGTTATTTGTTATAAAAACCCTTGCCTAACATATATATTTATTGTTGCCCGACTTAAACACTGAAAACAAACTTTTTAAGGTGATTTAAATTCTCTTCCACGTCGTTTTCCTTCGATCCCCGGCGTCGAACTCTTCCCACGTAGAATTTTATGAAACGTAACGGCTTAAAGGCACTGACCTTTTCTTCCACACTATTCTCAATCTCCTGCTAGCCCGCAGAGATTAACACGAGAACAGTCAACAAAATCCTTCCGAATGAGGATCACACAAGGTCGAACCCAATCCACCGTCGAAAATCGATTCTCCTCGATCTTTAACTTCCGAACTTTTATCTTCACTCTCCACAGTAAAGAAACTGCTGGCTATGACCTTTTAAACTTTAGGCAATAGATAAAACTTCATCTTTCAACTAAACTGCGTCATCACATTAAATCACGCAGTGGCATGAAGTCAACTTGGCAAATTCAGCCACGAACTGCCCCTCCCCACAGGGTGGGGTCCTCCTCTTATACCCTGTAAAAAAAAACGTGTCACATGACCTCTACTGGCGGGAAAATGACATCACTCCACCATCACAAGACCATTACCTCAAGTCCCGTATAGCTTCAACCCCAGTCACGTGACAAGGGTACCACTGTCACATCTCTTGAGCACGTAACACAACATAGATGGGATATATATTCAATGTGTATTTTTCTACCCTTTAACATAAAAAGAACAATATTTTGAGAACTCTCTTGCAAACTATCTCCAAGTATGTTCCACAGAAAATGTAGGAGTGGATTACTATGTTGTCTTTGATAAATGTTGAACATGCATATGAAGTAGCTGTACATGGATCACAACTCCTTACAAGGACAATGCATGGTCACACTGTCATTTCCTAAGGTCTTGCATTTTGTATGATACAAAAAGGAGAAAAAAATCCACAAGTTGGTAATGTGCAAGAACATGGTACCAGTGTGAATGCAAATGGAATGAGGAAAAGCATGCACACCACTTTACATCAGACAGGAAAAGAACCTATCTTTGGCCATTTTCTACACCATAAAAAGCATCTTCTATTGCATCAATGTACTTCACATCTCAGACTACAAAAATCATAAGAATTATTTTGTTTAGCCAAGGGCAATTTAATTAAAGGTTGTAAGCAGGTACTATGACAACTCTGAATATTCTACTTTACATGTTACTAAGCTGACAATCATCACTGACTCAAATGAGAACAGACCATAAGTAGCTAAAAACTCTCAGAAGGATGTCGGATAGAAGTTTTAATGTTTTATTCTACCACTCACACAATTTCCATTAAATCTTGAAATCTGGCTTGATTTTGTTTATCTAGAATTTTCTCAAAGTTATATCTACATTAGGATAAAACTCTTCCAAAGTATTTTTGAGATAGTGATTTAGATGCATATCATATTTTTTACTGAGTTAAGTATTGTATGTAATTAGTTTTGCTACAACAAGTGTATGGGACATTGGAAAAAAAAAGTTGAATTTCCCCATGGGGATGAATAAAGTATCTATCTATCTATCTTAATTGGTAAATTGCTTTATTACGGCCACATGTACCGAGGAAAAACTTTGTTTTGCATGTCATCCATACATATAATTTCATTACAACATTGAGGTAGTAACGAGTAAAGATAACACAATGTAGACTAAAGCATTACAGTTACAGAGAATGTGCAAAGCAGGCAGACAAGTATTGCCCAATAAGTAGATTAATCATATATAAAAGAAACTCAAACATATTGAAACACACAAATAATCAGGCCTAATCTATAAACAGAATGAATTATTTCAAATTAGGTATATAAACTTTTCCAAATTCGGCTCTGACAAAAAAAAGTTATAATATGATTTTCTTCTTATCACAGCAGAAGGTCTAAGCTGCTGAAGGTTTTAGTTTTAGCAGCTTTATTTTGGATTCCCAGCATCATGATACTCTGGTAACGCACACAAAGTGCTGGCGGAACGCAGCAGGCCAGGCAGCATCTATAGGGAGAAGCGCTGTCAACGTTTCGGGCCAAGACCCTTCGTCAGGACTAACTGAAAGGAAAGATAGTAAGAGATTTTAAAGTCCTGACGAAGGGTCTCGGCCCGAAACGTTGACTGCTCGTTTTCACAGATGCTGCCTGACCTGCTGAGTTCCTCCAGCATGTTGTACACGTTGAGAAGAAACTTCTTCACTCAGAAGGTCATGAGAGTGTGGAGCTAGCGACCAGCATGAGTGCTGCACAGAACCTTCAAAGTTTAAGAGAAGTTTGGATAGGTACATGCATGGTAGGGGTATGGAGGGACATGCTCCTGGTCCAGGACATTGGGAGTAGGCAGTTTAAATGGCTTGGCATGTATTTTAGATGAATCAAAGGGTGTAGTTTCTGTGTGTACTTTTTAGGACTCTCTTTCTAGGATTATTGTAAGGAGTTGTAGCACTTTAGTTGTATCTCTCTTAGCTTCTATCTTTAAAATATTCTGGTCATTTCATGTGTTGATGCAATTCTAAATTCTCATTTCATATAAGATAGCAAAACTTTTTCCAGCGAATGGTTAGTATACATTCAAGAGGCTCAACTTATATGAAGCAGAAATGAGAAATAAGAGAATTTTTTATATAAATCATGAGATGAGTCACCCTACATCAGACTGAACTAGTTAATATCTCAAGTCACATCAGCCAACTAGATGTAAGAAAACATTTAAAATATGAGTAAGTGTTTGTATTTCATCTGATAACAACCTGAGAAAGCAGGGGAGGAAATGATCTTATTTAATAAAATAGATGAATTTGATGTGATCAGGTTTAGGTCACTTCTCCACTGAGTGGATAATTGACATTCAAATTATTTTGAATCTTAAGATGTTTTCTTTGAAAAAGCTACAATTTGAGCCAGTAATGTAGTCATACACAATTATTCACTAGAAAATGAGTTCACAAGATTCATTATGATATTATATGGTAGAACAAAAGACCCTACGGAAAATCCTGGACAATGTTTTTCATCCTTCCCATGCCACGTTGGCTGAACAGAGAAACACTTATAGTAATAGACTAAGACAACTGTACTGCTTCAAAGAGTGCTATACGAGGTCATTCTTACCCTCTCCATTATGCTCTATAATGAGTCAACCTAGAGCCAGGGAAGTGATGACCCCCTCCTGTTAGACTGTTTGAGGTAACTTTTTAAAAAAAATTATTTCTTACTTCTAATATTTGTATATCTGTGCACTTGTAATGCTACGGTGACACTGTAACTTCCTTTGAAATCAATAAAGTATCTATCTAGCTATCTATTATATTAACTAAATAAATATCTAGACAGTAGTACCTAGTAACTAAATTTCCAGATAACTTATACATGCTTCACATTCTGGGACGTCGAGATCCTGAGAGAAGTTTATACTTAACGTAGACCATTCATCCATCCATCCTATGCGACAGGACTTGCTAAGCTGGGTTCAGGCAGCCCTTTATCGTAAGACCACAGACCATAAGACATAGGGGCAGAATTAAGCCAATCAGCCCATTGTAACTGCTCCACATCCAGTTTGGGTGATTTATTATCCCTCTCAAACCCCTTCTCCTGTCTTCTCCCCGTAATCTTAGACGCTCTGACTAATCAAGAACCTATCAACTTCCGCTTTAAATATACTCAACGACTTTGCCTCTACAGCCGTTTGTGACAATGAACTCCAGAGATTCTGGTAAAAGGATTTCCTTCCCATCTCTGTTCTAAATGAATATCCTTCTATCCTATGAATATAAAGTATATTTATTTTTTCATCGATTTCAAAAATGATTTTCCACAATGTTTATAAAAAGCCGTCGTTTTTTTTTAACTATTTCAGTTCAGAGAATGTAAAACAATTGCCACAATTTTCCTAACAGCACCGAAGACGTTACATTTTTCTCCTGGAATCCATTCAATGGGGGTAAACTCGGCACTTATCTAGCAATTGTCTGTACCTACCAATTCCTACCAAAATACTCGTTCTCCAGCCCCACCAGAAGCTCCTGCAGCCAGACCAAAGTTGCCATCTTCCCCTTGTAGTTGTATTGCGTTTCCATGGAGACCAGAGGAGTACATCGTGGCAGACGTAGGGTTCGCTTCTCATAGTGAATCCACGGGAGAACTCAGATGCAACGGGGAAAAAAAACACAAAACTCGGTGCCGCTGTCACTCTGGGAAAATGAAACACGTTTCTAAGCAGGCTGCACATCTGAGCATCTTGCGATATGAGCAGTGCGAAGTTTTAAATGGTCCGGGCCTGCTTCCGGTGCACGATTGGGTTTTCCCATGTTCCCTTGCGCCGGTCGGGTCTGGTTGTGCCTACAGCGTGTTGAAGGCGAACATTTCAAAGTTGTTTACTGGAACCACATAAGGCTCATGACAGTCGCCTTTGATGCCTAGTGCGGCAGACAGAGTCTGCATGATCTTGACTGACTGGTAAGTTGATGTTGTGGGGGATGTTGAGTTGAAAGCGGTGGGTCGTGCAGCTCATATCATTCCTTTTATTTGTGATCCGCTTGGCCAAGTGGCACTGGGCAGGGAGGAAGGCCCGCTGTCCCTGCTGGGTGTTGCATACAAGTCGCTTCCATCAAAAGGTCTGAGATAGAAACAGAATTAATTTTGGAAAGTGTAGTTTTTAAAAAAAAAAGTTACCTCCGTGTAAAACGTGAACGCTGCTACAATGACATTAAGTGTTTGAGTGACCGTGTTGATTTCAACACAGTGTTGATACTTAAAATAATAAACAAAATGTTTGACATATTCGACAACATCGTTGGAAAGGAAATCAAAGTTGGTGTCAAGTTCATCAGTTTCCAAACTAGTCATTTGTTGCCTGCTTTGAGAAAATGATACTTTAAAATAGTGACTATTTTATTACGTCCTGTCTTGCAGCCATTTAGAAAGGGATTAAGATTTCTCAGTCAATTCCTCAGGGTTGAGTATGATTTACTTCCATTCCAACTCTGAGGTGGCTGGGGTGCATAGATTCTGTGACATGTGGGACAGTCAAGAGCTGGTTGATGCCCAGGCTGGTGGATGGGTATTTGGGGAGATGATACATTTCTTCTGCCTTTCATGTGCAACAGGAGTTGACATGCCTGGCAGCATGAGAAATCTCCGTGAGAAATTGGGAAGTCTCCATCAGGACAGGTGCACCACAAAGCTGAATGCTTCACTCCTTGCTCTACTTGCTTCACACTTAAAACACAGCTTGCTGACAATTCTGCTATTGTAGGCTGAATTAAAGGTGGTGATGAATTAGCATGTAGGAAGGAGATTGAAAATGTGATTGAGTGGTGCCATAACAACAACCTTCAACATCAGCAAAACAGAGGAGCTGATTATTGACTTAATGAGTAGGAAATTGGAAGTCCATGAGTTGGTCCTCATCAGGGGATCAGAGGTGAAGAGGGTCAGCAGCTTTAAATTCCTTGGTGTTATCATTTCAGTGGACTACCCCTAGGCCCAACACGCAAGTGTATTTACGAAGAAAGCATAGCAGCGCCTCTACTTAGGAGTTTGCGAAGTTTCGACATGACATCTAAAACTCTGACAAACTTCTAAAGATGTGCAGTGGAGAGTATATTGACTGGTTGCATCACGGCTTGGTATGGAAGCACCAATGCCCTTGAACGGAAAATCCTCCAAAAAGTAGTGGGTATGGTTCAATCCATCAGAATCAGGTATAATATCACCAGTATTTGTCGTGAAATTTGCTAACTTAGAGGCAGCAGTACATTGCAATACAGTCAGCCCTCCTTATCTGCGGGTTCCGCATGTGCGGATTCAACCAACCACGGGTCGGGAAAACCCGGAAGTTCTTTCTCCAGCACTTGTTGTCTGAGCATGTACAGACTTTTTTTTCTTGTCATTACTCCCTAAACAATACAGTATAACAACTATTTACATAGCATTTACATTGTATTAGGTATTATAAGTAATCTAGAGATGATTTTAAAGTATACGGGAGGATGTGTGTAGGTTACCACAGATCGGGAATCAAAAAAAAACATAAGTTCTCTAAGTTGGAACAGGTACATCCGGTATTATTTAGCGTCAGTTAGTCAAACTTTTGTCTTTGTATATAGTATATATTTTACCTTTCTATGCATATGAAACACTTAAGAAACATGCGTATTTCAATAATTAAACCACTGCATTGCTTAGTAATAGCTTTCATCGGGGCGGGGCCTTCACATGCTTATTATTCTCACTTTATCCTTTAAAATTGTTCCGATTGTTGACCGACTGTAGCCTAACGCATTTCCAATGACCGATGGCATTTCACCTCTTTCCGATCACTTTATTATTTCTACTTTATTTTCAATCGTGATCGTTTTCCAGAACAGAAACACTGTGGGTGGCTGGTCCAGAGCTCCACTGGGTCCTAAAGTCCACCACACTGAGACAGGTTAGATAAGGTCTGGAGCTCGGCCAGGTCCTAAAGTCCACCAACTTGAGTATCTGCATTTTTTTGGTATCCACAGGGGGTCCGGGAGCCAATCACCCGCAGATAAGGAGGGCCGACTGTACATGATAAATATAGAAAACACTTAATTGCAATAAATATCTATGTATATTAAATAGTTAAATTAAGTGTAGTAGTACAAAAACAAAAATAATTTTTAAAAAAGTGAGGTAGTGTTCATAGGTTCAATCATGAGTAAAGCCCTCCGCACCATTGAGCACATTTACATGAAATGCTGTCAAAGGACAGCAATATCCATCATTAGGTAACTCCCCCCACCCAAGACATGCTCTTTTCTCACTGCTGTCATCAGAAAGTAGGTACAGCTGTGCTGAGACACACACCACCAGTTTCAGGAACAGTTACTACCCCTTAACCATCAGGCTCTTGAACCAGAGAGGATAACTTCACTCAACTTCACTTGCCCCTTCATTAAAATGTTCTCACAACCAATGGACTCACTTTCAAAGGCATCTTATCTTCAGCTGTTCCTTTTCTCAGATGGCCAAACATTGTGGTGTCAGACTGATGGAGGCAGTGCATTTTATCATCAGTTTCTGCCCATTCTATTGTCAGTACCTGCCTACATTCAGAGAGGGTGGCATTCCAACATTGATGCCTGTCTTTATTGGCTGGGAGTGGACAGACAGGGTGGTTTTGTATATTGGCAGTGGACCTTTTGTTTTGCAGTAGCTAAGTGGAAGGCTAATCTTTTCCCATGCATCAGCAAAGGGATGGTCATATCCATAGGAAAGTGCATATGCATACTGCTACGTTGAGGCTGGAATTATGTCAGTTCTGAAATAGACCAATGCTTTTCAAAATTTTACCTGCATATTTGCTAGCCCCATAGGGACTTTTTGTTGAAGGTGAGGCACAACATTGCAATGAGAAGTATTGAGGCAATGATGCAGCTTTGCTCACCATAATCTGCATTGAGTTTGGGTCAATACTGAACATTTAATTAAAATAATGAAAATTTATGAAAACTTTTTGTTGCATATTGATGATTCTATTGGTGTTGACTCCTGTACTTGTGTAGAAGTTGACAGTTTCATTACTTTTGCACTCTGCTCTCAACTTCATGACTAGTCTCCTCTTCCCTTTTTTTTATTCCATCTCAGGAAAAGGCTAGCTACTAGCATCCATTATGTGTCTACTGACTACTCTTCATCCAGTCCTCCATCCTGTAAAAACTATTCCATTCTTCCAGTTCTACTGTCTATTATATTGACTCAAATGATGAAGATTTCCAGGCAGGTGCTTCTGAAGTGCCTGCCTTCTTCCTGAACCATGGCTTTCCTTTGATTGTTAATAAAGTCCCTGATTGCATCCCATCCATTTCCCAGTCCTTGCTCTCACCCTTTCTCCTCTAGGACAAAACAAGGAAAGAGTTTCCATGTTCTCGCTTCCATTGTAACCAGCCCCACATTTAGCATATTATTCTCTACGGTTTTCACAACCTTCAGAGAGATTCCATCACTTGAACACATCTCCTCCCTTTTCAGCATTTCACAGGGTCTATTTTTGTGAATCCTAACCCACTCTGCCACTAGTGGTGCCCCTTCCACAGCCCTTTCCTTTGAATCTACAGGTGACGCCACAGTTTACTGTCACCTCATCCCTTTCCACTCTTTTCGGGTGAAGCAGCAACTTGTGTTTACTTCATCCAGCTTAGTCTACTGAATGTGGTTTCATCTACTTTGAAGAAACCAAACATAGATTGGGTGTCCACTTTTTAGGACACCTGCATTCAATCTGCAGGGATGACTTGTGAGTTTCCTATTTTCTGTCACTTTCATCCTTTATCCACTCCCGCTCTGACCTGTCAGCCTAAATAAGTATGTCACCACTGTCATGGACTTAATTAGCAAGTTTGTTGAGGATTATATACCAAAGAGGACGATCTGAATGTTTCCAAACTGGAAATCATAGATGTACTGGGAGATCCGATCTCTGCTCCACTCAAAGCTTGGAGTAGAATCTGGACCAGCTGGAAAAATAGGCTGAAAAATTTGGTAGGATGTGTGCAGTGAAGAGCAAGGCACTGAGGAGTGCAGTAGGACAAAGGGATCTGAGAATACAGATCCTGATTCCTAGGATTCCGCTCAAGATGGTGCCTGTGTACAACACTTCTTCAATCAACATCTTCTGAATAGATCATGAAACGAAATACTTCACTTATTTTATGCTTGTTTTTCATTTTGAATGTGATGTTGAAACTGTTGGAGCCTGTGATTTGTAGTCTCCAAGAGGATTCTGTGAGGCAGAGGTACCATGTGGGAACCTCATTGCGAGAAGGCTGCGAGCTGATGTTTGACTATTTCGCGATTGCAAATCTTAAGTGCATTGATAGGAGGGATATGGGAGATTCTGGTCCAGGTGTGGGTTGATGGGACTTGGCAGAATAATAGTTTGGCACGGAATAATGGGTCGAAGGGCCTGTTTCTCTGGCGTAGTGCTCTATGACTGCATGACCCGATGTTGAAGCCTGGGACTGCAGTGTTCAAAATCACATGAGCCTGGCCTTTACATGAAATCGACATATGAACTCCAAAAAACTATTAGGAATGCCAAGAGTCAATACCAGTCCAAAATAGAGTCCCAGAGCATCCGTCAGATGAGGCAGACCTTACATACTCTAATATCTACTAAACTAGTCAGGCAGCGTTGCCAAGAACAGCTCATTACTTCCCGATGAGGTTAATACATTCTACGCACATTTTGAACAGAAGAGGTTGAAGTGTTACCACTCACCCAGATAGCCCTCCCTGCACCTGAACCCACAGTCACCATTGCAGATGTGACATCAGTAGGGTGACCCTGTGGCCCAGACGGTGCAGCTGGCCATGTCCTTAAATCTTGCGCAGGTCAGCAGGTAGGGGTATTTGTAGATATTCTTAACTTCAATCTGTGGTTACACCTGGTTTAAGAAGATCACTATCATCCCAGTACCAAAGGGAAAGATGACAATATGCCTTAATGACAACTGTCTGGTAGTTCTGACGTCCACCATCATGAAGTGCTTTGAGAAATGTGCATTAAATCCACCCTGCAAGACTACCTTGACCCAGCAATATTCAGAATAGGTCCAACCGTATTGACACCATAGCCAGGAAAGCTCTCTAGTGCCTTGACTTAAGAAGGCTGAAGAAATTTGGCAGATCCGTTTTGACCCTTACCAGTTTCTATCCGTGCACGATACAAGGCATCCTATCTTGATGCATCACGGCTTGGTATGGCAACTACTCTGCTCATGATGACAAAAGATAGCAGAGTTCTGGACGTAGCTCAGCACATCACAAAAAACAGCCTCCCCTCCATAAACTGTCTATACCTCTCACCGCCTTGGTAAAGCATAAACAGAGACCCCACTCACCCCAGACATTCTCTCTTCTCTGCTGTCCAGGGCAGAAGATAAAGAAATAGTAAAGTGTGTATATTGTATATGCATGTACCACCAAGCTCAAGGACAGCTCCTACTTGCTGTCTGTCATAAGACTTTTGAATGTTTCCCTGATATGATAAAATGCACTCTTGGTCTCAGAATCTACCTTGTTGTGACCTTGCACGTTATTGTCTACCTGCACTGCACTTCCTTTATAACTGTAATACTTTGTTATCTGTTTCCCTTGTACTAGATTAATGCACTGTTGTATTGAATTGGTCTGTTGGAATGATATGCAAGGCAAGTTTTTCACTGTACCTCGGTACATTTGGCAGAAATAAACCAATTAATTAATTTATCACTCTGGTCTCCTGTACTGTTACTGTGAGAACTAATGCAAGCTTGAGGAACAACATGCCATCTTTCATCTTGGCATGTTTCAGCTGTTACAAATGAGGAGCAAATCTGATGGGCAGAAGGGTACAGAATCGCCAATGCCCGCCCCCCCCCCCCCTTTGAGAATCTCGAGATCGCTATTATTTCGGGTCTGATACCCAGGAAATGAGAGAGATACACATCATGTCAGTAATGAGAGAGAGATGCAGGATAACAGAAAAGGCAGTTGTTATTGACAACGCAGGAATACACAAAAAGTGGAATGTCTCCTAACAAAAGCGGAACGGAACCACTGATTACTGCTATTGTCTCTTGGAGAAGGAATTGTGTATTGAGTACTGTACTATTCATTGAAACCCCTCGGGGCAGCCAGAGTGGTCTGGTTGAGGGTTTGCATCATCCCAACCTGATTGACACCTGAGACCCCGTGAGTGAGGATAAAAGTAGGGTCTGGGGAACACCCCTCAGACGCACCAGGAGAAACGCTACGAGACCGGTGGGGGGCTTGTGTGTGTGTCCATCCTTGCCTGGGTGACGAGTCCTCCACGGAACGGTCTAGCTAAAGGACGGATACGGATCAAGATCGTAACAAGGAAAGCCAGCAAGTTTCTCTCTCTCTCTCTCTCTCTCTCTCTCTCACTCTCTCTCTCTCTCTCTCTCTCTCTCTCCCTCTCTCTCTCCCTCTCCCTCTCCCTCTCCCTCTCCCTCTCCCTCTCCCTCTCCCTCTCCCTCTCCCTCTCCCTCTCCCTCTCCCTCTCCCTCTCCCTCTCCCTCTCCCTCTCCCTCTCTCTCTCTACCCCCCTCTCTCTCTCTCTCACAATTGCCACACGGTGATCAGCAACGACGGCAGCCTGTATGAACTGAACTGAACTTTATTCTTCCATCGGACAATTCATTATCCCCTAGACAATGATAGAGCTTATTTCTTATTGATTATTATTATACCCGCACTTTTAGGTTTAGTATTGTCGACGTATATTATCTGTATATTTGCATTGATATTATTTTTGTGTATTTTTACTAATAAATACTGTTAAAAATAGTATCATCAGACTTCAACGGCTACTCCTATCTTTGCTGGTAAGACACCCAGTTACGGGGTTTGTAACACAGCCATCTTAGCTTGATATTGACTTCCACAACTTGAGGTAACTTGATTTTACTATTTCTATCAGTTACTGGCAGAGTGTGTTTGTGTTTTACCACCAACATGGCCAGCCCAACCTGTTGTGCTTGTCTTCCTGGACCTATTACATTATTTCGTCCATATCTTCACTCTCCAGTGGTTCCCATTCACTCAGCGATCTGATAGCCTTGTTTATAGTTTGTCTGATAAAAGTCTTTGACCTGAAATATTTTTTGCTCTTTCTCTTCCTACTGATATGGCCTAGCTTGCTGAGTGTTTCCAGGATTTTCTGCTTTTATTTTGATGAAAATAATGTTTTGCATGCCATTACATGATGATCTACTGAGCAATTCTTTCTTCAGTGGTTTGAACAGGGCACGACTGCGCAAGTGCGTGGAGGTCAGCCAGTGAAAACGGCAAGAAAAGTTTTAAAAGAAGACAAATTTACGGAGCAGGTTACAGAACAGTGGGAGACAGAGTAGAAAGGCTTTGGCTCAGTGGGGCTTAGGTGATAAGGGATCGAGGCTAGGTAGGTTATTTGTTTAAAATAAAGACAGAACGTATGTGTGTGAGGTCGGTTTTCTGTGCTCGGTGTCAGATGTGGGAGGTCCTGGAGACTCCCAGCCTCCCGGACGACCACATCTGCACCAGGTATGTCGAGCTGCAGCTCCTTAGAGATTGTGTTAGGGAACACAGTCTGGTCAGAGAGAGTGAGGAGGTGATAGAGAGGAGCTATAGGCAGATAGTCACCCCAGGACCACAGGAGACAGAGAAGTGGGTAACAGTCAGGAGAGGGAAGGGCAAGAAGCAGGTGCTAGAGAGTACCCCAGTGGCTGTCCCCCTTAACAATAAGTATTCCTGCTTGAGTACTGTTGGGGGAGGGGGAACAACTACCTGGGGGAAGCAACAGTGGTCGTGCCTTTTACACAGAGTCTGGCCCTGTGGCTCAGAAGGGCAGGGAAAGGAAGAGGATGGCAACAGTGATAGGGGACTCAATAGTTAGGGGGTCAGATAGGTGATTCTGTGGATGCAGGAAAGAAACACAGATGGTAATTTGCCTCCCAGGTGCCAGGGTCCAGGATGTTTCTGATCGTGTCCACGATATCTTGAAGTGGGAATGAGAACAGCCAGAGGTCGTGGTACATATTGGTACCAATGACATAGGTAGGAAAAAGGAGGAGGTCCTGAAAACAGACTGCAGGGAGTTAGGAAAGAAGTTGAGAAACAGGACTTCAAAGGTAGTAATCTCAGGATTACTGCCTGTGCCATGTGACAGTGAGTATAGGAATAGAATGAGGTGGAGGATAAATGAGTGGCTTAGGGATTGGAGTAGGGGGCAGGAATTCAGATTTCTGGATCATTGGGACCTCTTCTGGGGCAGGTGTGACCTGTGCAAAAAGGACGGGTTGCACTTGAATCCGAAGGGGACCAATATCCTGGCGGGAAGGGTTGCTAGGGCTATAGGGGAGAGCTTAAACTAGAATTGCTGGGGGGTGTGAACCAGACTGAAGTGATAGAGGAAAGGGAGGTTGGCTCACAAATAGAGAAAGTTTGTAGGCAGTGTGAGAGGGAAGATAGGCAGATGATAGAGAAGGGACGTGCTCAGACTGGTGTTTTGAGATGTGTCTGTTTTAATGCGAGGTGTGTTATGAATAAAGTGTCTGAGCTTAGGGCGTGGATCAGCACTTGGAGCTATGATGTTGTGGCCATTACAGAGACTTGGATAGTGCAGGGGCAGGAATAGCTACTTCAAGTGCCAGGTTTTAGATGTTTCAGAAAGGATGAGGAGGGAGGCATAAGAGGTGGGGGCATGGCACTGTTGATCAGGGATAGTGTCATGGCTGCAGAAAAGGAGGAAGTCGTGGAGGGGTTGTCTACAGAGTCTCTGTGGGTGGAAGTTAGGAATAGGAAGGGATCAATAACTCTACTGGGTGTTTTTATAGACCACCCAATAGTAACAGGGACATCGAAGAACAGATAGGGAGACAGATTCTGGAGAGGAGTAATAATAACAGGATGGTTGTGGTGGGAGATTTTAATTTCCCGAATATTGATTGGCATCTCCCTAGAGTGAGGGGTTTAGATGGGGTAGAATTTGTTATGTGTGTTCAGGAAGGTTTCTTGACACAATATGCAGATGAGCCTACAAGAGGAGAAGCTGTACTTGGATCTGGTATTGGGAAATGAACCTGGTCGGGTGTCAGATCTCTCAGTGGGAGAGCATTTTGGAGATAGTGATCACAATTCTATCTCCTTTACGGTAGCATTGGAGAGAGATAGGAACAGACAAGTTAGGGAAACATTTAATTGGAGTAAGGGGAAATATGAGGCTATCAGGCAGGAACTTGGAAGCATAAATTAGAAACAGATGTTCTCAGGGGAACGTATGGAAGAAATGTGGCAAATGTTCAGGAGATATTTGCATGGGGTTCTGTGTAGGTACGTTCCAATGAGATATGGAAAGAATGGTAGGGTACAAGATCCATGGTGTACAAAGGCTGTTGTAAATGTAGTCAAGAAGAAAAGAAGAGCTTACGAAAGGTTCAAAAAACTAGGTAATGATAGGAACCTAGAAGGTTATAAGGCTCGCAGCGAGGAGCTTAAGAATGAAATTTGGAGAGCCAGAAGGGGCCATGAGAAGGCCTTGGTGGCCAGGATTAAGCAAAACCCTAAGGCATTCTACAAGTATGTGAAGAGCAAGAGGATAAGTCATGAGAAAATAGGACCAATCCAAAGTGTGACAGTGGAAAAGTGTGTAAAGAACCAGAGGAAATAGCGGAGTTACTAGCGGAGTTACTGAATGAATACTTTGCTTCAGTATTCACTATGGAAAAGGATCTTAGCAATTGTAGGGATGGCTTGCAGTGGACTGAAAAGCTTCAGCATATAGATATTAAGTAAGAGGATGTGCTGAAGCTTTTGGAAAGCATCAAATTGGATAAGTCACTGGGACCAGACGGGATGTGCCCCAGGCTAATGTGGGAAGCGAGGGAGGAGATTGCTGAGCCTCTGGCAATGATCTTTGCATCATCAATGAGGATGGGAGAGGTTCCGAAGGATTGGAGGGTTGCGGATGTTGTTCCCTTATTCAAGAAAGGGAGTAGGAATAGTCCTGGAAATTTTAGGCCCGAGAGTCTTACTGAATTTTTTGAGGATGTGACTAAGCACATTGATGTAGGTAGAGCTGTAGATGTAGTGTGTATGGATTTTACCAAGGCATTTGATAAGATACCCCATGCAAGGTTTATTGAGAAAGTAAGGAGACATGGGATGCAAGGGGACATTCCTTTGTGGATCCAAAACTGGCTTGCCCACAGAAGGCAAAAAGTGGTTGTAGATGGGTCATATTCTGAATGGAGGCCGGTGACCAGCGGTGTGCCTCAGGGATCTGTTCTGGGACCCCTTCTTTTCGTGATTTTTATAAATGACCTGGATGAGGAAGTGGAGGGATGGGTTAGTAAATATGCTGATGATACAAAGGTTGGGTCTGTTGTGGATAGTGTGGAGGGCTGTCAGAGGTTACTATGGGACATTGATTGGATGCAAAAATGGGCTCAAGTGGCAGATGGAGTTCAACACAGATAAGTGTTAGGTGGTTCATTTTGGTAGGTCAAATATGATGGCAGAATATAGCATTAATGGTGAGATTCTTGGCAGTGTGGAGGATCAGAGGGATATTGGGGTCCGAGTCCATAGGACACTCAAAGCTGCTATGCATGTTGACTCTGTGGTTAAGAAGGCATGCAGTGCATTGGCCTACATCAATCGTGGGATTGAGTTTAACAGCTGAAAGGTAACTTTACAGCTATAGGACCCTGGCCAGACCCCACTTGGAGTACTGTGCTCAATTCTCGTCGCCTCACTACAGGAAGGATGTGGAAACTATAGAAAGGGTGCAGAGGAGATTTACAAGGATGTTGCCTGGTTTGGGGAGCATGCCTTATTAGAATAGGTTGAGTAAACTTGGCCTTTTCTCCTTGGAGCGACGGAGGATGAGAGGTGACCTGATAGAGGTGTATAAGATAATGAGAGGCATTGATCGTGTGGATAGTCAGAGTCTTTTCCCCAGGGCCAAAGTGGTTTGCACGAGAGGGCATAGTATTAAGGTGCTTGGAATTAGGTTCAGAGGAGATGTCAGGGGTAAGTTTTTTATGCAGAGAGTGGTGAGTGTGTGGAATGGGCTGCCAGCGGCAGTGGTGGAGGCGGAAACGATAGGGTCTTTTAAGAGACTCCTGAATGGCTACGTGGAGCTTAGAAAAATAGAGGGCTATGTGTAAAGCCTAGGTAGTTCTAAGGTAGGGACATGTTTGGCACAGCTTAGTGGGCGGAAGGTCTGTATTGTGCTGTAGGTTTTTTATGTTTCAAACTAATCATGTGGTCAGCAAATTTGTGGAGGATGCTCACAAGGAGGTGGCATTTGGATAAAACTCAGGCAATGACTTAGCCTGCGACAATGAGATCCATCTGTAATTACTACAGTTGGGTTTGTCTTTTCTCTTGAATTTGCTGTTAATTAGAGTCCCCTGGAATACCCTCCATATCCCAGTGAGGGATAACTTAATGAATTTGTGAGTGAAGATCCTGTCTGCCAAGTTTTAGAACTTTAGCAAAAATTAAGGCTATAAGGAGTCAATAAATTGGTATATGACTTAAAGGTGCATTATATTTTGTGTTCTTTGGGACATTAGAGAATCTTTTGATATGTTGATTGTTAGTGATCCTTTTTATTTATTTCTATCCCACAAATTGATATTTTCATTGATTTTTCATGCATAATTTTATTTCAATATTGAGCTAAATGCTGTAATTACCTTTCTACCTCATAGGACAGCAGGGCATCCATTTGGTTTGGCACAGATTGGGATGTATTGCACCTTGAAATGTTTTAATGCAGTTGCTGGGAATTTTGTCATTAAGAATCAGTAAATTTTCACATGCAAAGGAAAACATTGGATTTGATTCTTACAATAGATTTTACCAAGAGTGTGCCAGATTGCTATTGTGGATGTTGTGTCTGATTCCTCAGTTTGATGCAGAATATATAGAATACACCAGGTGGTCATAATGTTGCTAAACTGTAGTGGTTAGGGTTTTACTGCTTAGTTCCAGAACTGTATGTTTGAAAGGAAGTAGCTGTTTTTGAACTTGGTAGTGTGGGACTCCTGGCGAATGGTAGCTACAGAAAGATGGTGTGGCTTGGTGCTGGGGATCTTTGATAATAGATGTTGATCCTTGGGCAGAATGCATGACTCTCAGCGCTTATTACGATCCTATGCATTCAAATTGCTATACCAGACCATGATGCAGAAAGTCTTGGATCTTCTGTAGGAAATGGTTGCTGTCTACAGACACAAGGACTAGGAGATTCTCTATAGCTGTGCAGTCGGGGCCCCAGCTGGATTGATCGGAGGTTTTTACAGGAGGACACTAATTTGTATTCTGATGAGGACAGCCTGCAGTTGCCCTCTGATGTATGAGTAGAATCAGAGAACAGAAACCTGAAGTTTATTAAAAATGAGACCTGCATTTGTCTTTACTTTTCTTAAGATGTTCTAAGACATCTTTTTTACCTTGAGAAAAAATCTTCTGAATTGTAGTCACTGTTATATAAGAAAAACTATGGCAGTGCAGGGTAAAGAGGATGTATTTTACAAATGCATATTGAGGGATAAATTTTGGCCAAAATTCTAGGAAAAACACCTAGCTCTTCAAAATATTGCCTTGGCGTGGACTGAATATGTTGCTTGAATGATGAGCTCCCCCAATTTCGATACTGCAGTGTTTGCCAACATATTTTGTACTCTGCATTGTGAACTGGGAAGCTTTTCCATAGTTTTCAGCGTCAGAATTAAAAATGTTTTTGCTGAAGTATGGCAGTTGAATCCTTTCATAAGGTGATGGAATTGTATTAAATTGTGAACCTTGTTTGATTAAGTATCAGAATGTGAAAAAGATTTGATAACTAAGCTTTCAGTGTACTTACTCCTTTGATTCTCTTGAATCATTTGTATTCGGGAATTGGGTTCCTTCATTTTCCCAGAAATCATAGTAATTTGAGCATTAGAGGTTGTACATCTGACTTGTAGAGTTGCTATAGCAGAAAATATTTATTCGCTGAGCTGCCTAGCTTAATTGGTTTATGTGTACCAATATGCTGAGTTTCCATGTATTAACATTTATCTAGCCCTTTGAACACTGAAAGCTAAGGAGTGACAAGTGTATCTAAATTAATTGTGGGGAAGGAAAATGGAAGCAAATATCCTGGAGAATATCACGAGTGCTGTAAAATAGTAGAATATAGTGAAAAAGCAAGCAGCAAGTCAAATGGAACCTATAGAAAAGAAACAGAAGAATTACATTGGAATTGGATCAATGGGAAAGCTAATTAGTTTTATATTGCAGAGAGGATTAGAGAAGGACAAAAAGGATGAGGTCTGTGTTGCTGTGGTAAAATACTGCTTACAAAGCTATCTTGTTGGTAGGTTTAATGATGCCAGTTAAAGAGGGAAAGAAAACAGGGAAATTGTGCAGTGCAGGTTGAAATTGTGCAGAGGGACTGAACTATGGGAAATGGCTGGCAGATTAAGCTGACTCCATTGAGGACATCTTCAAAGGTAGTGCTTAAAGAGGGCCGCATCCATCTTTGAGGATCCTCACCAGCCAGGACATGCACTCTTCTCATTACTACCATCAAGGAAGAGGTACAGGAGCCAGAAGATGTACACTCAAATGTTTTAGGAATAGCTTTTCTCCACCCATCAGATTTATGAATGGTCCATGAACACTATTTTGCACTTTTTTGTACTAATTATTTTATATATATATGTATATATATATATATATATATATGTCTTGTAACTTGGAATTTTTTTATATATTGCACTATACTACTGCCACAAAACAACACATTTCATGACATGTCGATGATAATAAACCTGATTAAGATTCAATATTCTGCAGAAAGAAGAAATCTGAGAATCTTATAGTTGACATGCTTGCAGCAGAACCTCCCCGTTCTGATATATACAGAAAAAGTGAATTTTCAGTAACAGTTGAATTCAATATTGAGTCAGAAAGCTGCAACATATCTAGATGGAATTGGAAGATCAGGGTTGTGTCTAAAGATTGAACAAAAATAAAACACAAAATGGTTATTCAATCTCTTTGGTTTCTCCAGTGTTGAAGACACTGTATTATGAACATCTTATGCAGTACACTGGACTGGAAGAAGTTCAAGTGAATTGCTGCTTCACTGAAATGAATGGTGGATTGAATTAAGATAGTTAACCATGTCGACTTTCTTGTTATGTCCATGAGTACAGTGAGGTACAGGTACAAAGAAAAACTTGCACCATATCACAGGTCTGTTGGTATAAATAATCCACAAAAGATACTACATTTTACTTAAGAGTAAGCAAAAACATTGTGTTACACACAAAATGCTGGAGGAACTCAGCAGGTCAGGTAACATCTATGGAGGGAAATAACCAGTTGACATTTCAGGCCATAACCCTTCATTTCCCTCCATATATGCTGCCTGACCTGCTGAGTTCCTCCAGCATTTTGAGTGTGATGCTCAAGGTTTCCAGCATCTACAAAATCCCTTGTGTCTGTTTTTTTAAACCTGTTGTAATTGATGTAAAATTATCAACATAGAACATAGTCTCTTCTCATCTGCGGTCTGACATGTATGGTTCAACATTTTCTACTTTTCTTTAAAAATACCTGAAACAAAACATTATTTGACTTCTGATTCATCCTCCTCAGACAATTTATGTTTTATCAATTTTGTGTTTGTTATTGTGCAGGAAATGTAATTTAAGATAAGTATTCAATATACAAATGGAAAAACCTTTGAGATAACGTATCCAGAGCACATTTTAATGGAAAATAATTGTGAAAGTAAACAACACCCACGATTGCTTGAAAGGATCAGAATCATATTTATTAACACTGAATTGATTGACAGGAAATTTGTTGTTTTGTGACAGCAGACCACGTAATAACATAAAATTACTATAAATTGCAAAACTAAATAAATAATAGAAAATGTGGTATTGTTCATGGATTTATATACCATTAAGAAATCAGATGTTGGAGGCAAAAAGCTGTTTCTGAATCATTGAGTATGGGTCTTCACGATCCTATCCCTTCTCTCCAATGGTAGTAATGTGGAGAAGGAATGTCTTGGATAGTGAGGGCCCTTAGTGATGGTTGCCATGATCTTACATTCAAGACAGCTCACCAATGCCTCTGTTTTCTGAGGAGATTAAAGAGAGCTGGCCTTTACACGTTCATTCTCACGTTGTGCTCAATAGAGAACATCCTAACAAATTGCATCACTGCTTGGTACGGAAACTGCACTGCAGCAGACAGGAAGGCTCTGTAACAGGTAGTTAAAACTGCTGAACACATAACTGATTCCAACTCATGAAACATCAGGCTCCTGAACCAGAGGGGATGACTTCACTCAACTTCACTTGTCCCATCACTGAACTATTCCCACAATTTATGGACTTACTTTCAAGGACTATTCATCTCATGTTCTCAATATTTATTGCTTATTGATTTTTTATTATTATGGTTTTTGTCTTTCTTTTTGTGTTTGCACAGTTCGCAGTGTTGGTGCAGTCTTTGATTGATTCTATTATGTTATTGGATTTGTTGAGTATGCCCAGAAGAAAATGAATCTCATAGTTGTGTATGGTGATGCAGCAAAGGAACATTAGGTAGAAGAAGGCACAAGGACATTTAAACTGATGTTTTCTTTGTACTTTATTAAACAGGCAACAAAGCATTAACCTCCTCATAGGTTATTGGTAAATGCTGATGGATAGATCAGGTTTATAGATGATGATTCCAAAAGTAAGACTGCAAGCAACCATAAGTACTGATGTAAAATTGGAAGCTTCATTTATCCATTTGACAATAGTTTCAACAATGACTGTACATGATGACTGCTTTGTTAGAGGGTCTAATTCTTCTTAAATGCAGGGAACCTGATTTTGATTAAAATCAAGTCAAATACTGGCATACAACTTTGTTTTATGACAAATTTCATGACATATGCCAGTCATATTAAACCTGATTCTGAATGCCTTTAATTGGGCATTGACTTGTATGTAATCCCACATATCAATACAAAATTGGGGTTAGGCCAGGAAGAGAAGAAAATCAATGGAGAGGGCTTGATTATGAATGAGAATTTTAAGTATGGTGATCTCTGATATTAATCAAAGTTCTGCAAAGTAAGGCTAGCCCTTTGTTAAAATATTCCTCTGGGAGCTATACACAAACTATTGAAAAAAAGGTTTTACATTACATAAATTGGATAGCCAATCTTTTCTTTTGCTGGTGTTGATTTACATATATGTTTCGACCAGGTAATTCTTAGACTTTCTTAGATTGTTTAGAGAATCCTTATTTAATTGACCTTAAGTTTTTCTAAATTTTAAATCGAGGCAGCAATTAATTAACTATTTAATAATTTAGAGCAGATAGATTGGCAGTATTCCAGAAGACTAGAAATTATACAAGCATCTGCAGTGAGAGAAAAAAATAAGGACAAAGAATATTGATTGTGAGAAAAAATATGCAAGTAATATCAAAAACAGCAAAGCTTTTTCTGGATATATAAAAATTAGGTCACTAGGGTAATGTGGAACAAGGAAGTTGAGGATAAATTAAATCACTACAATGCAACAGTTTTCAGTGGAGAACACTGCAAATACCCCACAAAATTCTGATAGGAGGACTTGTAGCAATCACTGAGGGATAGAGAAGCTACTGGGACTAAAGGCAGACAAATCAACAAGTTAGCAGGTCCTGATGATCTGTGCGCAAAGGAAGCAGCCACAACATCAGTTGAGTTTTTACAAAGCTCATCATCAGGTTACAAAATGGCAAATGCAACCCTATTGTTTTTTTTAAAAAGAACATGAAAAGCATATAGTATTGGTTTGTTAGCTTAACATTTGTTGTTTGCAGGATGCTGGAGTCTATAATCAAAGAAGAAATAATTAGTCAAAATGGTTCACCCACTCTGCCCTTACGCTCTGTCAGTTTATAATTGAATAATTAAAGTTCCCCCATTGTCATCAACTCCTCTATATCTCTCACTCATTAGTAACTCATAGAACACGACCATTTCTGTTACTGGTCTGTTTTCTCCAACCCAATACTGTAACCAGATATATGATCCATATGACTTCTCTGTTTTTATTAATGTAATATTTTCCTTAAGTAATAATACTTCATTCTCTTCCCTACCCTTGCTGAATACCATGGGCGCCACGGCAGTGTAGCGATTAGCACAATGCCACTGCAGCTCAGGATGTCAAGAGTTCAATTCTGGCACCATCTGTAAGAAGGGTCTGTACACCCTTCCAGTGGAATGCATGGATTTTCCCTAGGTGCTCCAGGTTCCTCCCACAGCCCGAAGACATACTGAGTAGGTTAATCAGTCATTGTAAATTGTCCTGTGATTAGGTTAGGGTTAATCAGGGTTGTCAGAGTTGCTGGGGCAACATGGCTCGAAGAACCAGGAGGGCCTACTCCATGCTGTATTGTGAAATAAATGAATTGATTAATTAATTAATTAATTTCATTGGAAAATATTTAAGGGCCAGTCATGCCCCATTGTGAGTGAAGCTTCTGTTATTGCCACCACAGTATATACCCACAGCATATTCCCTGGGAAACCAAATTTATTCCCCACTGTGTTCACAAAGTGGAGAGCAAGCTGGACTTAGTTCCTCTATCAATTCTAATTTTACTCAGACAGGTAAAATCCTCATGCTGACCTATTAACGTGTGAGCTGTCTACCCCATTTTCCCACATTAATATTTTCTTGTCAACTTTCCTCACCCTGATCCAACTTGGTTGTGCTCATTCACTTCCTCCACTTCCCAGTGCTTTCAGTACCCTAGGCAACTGTGGGAGGCGAGGGAGGAGATTGCTGAGCCTCTGGCAATGATCTTTGCATCATCAACAAGGACAGGAGAGGCTATGGAGGATGGGAGGTTGCAGATGTTGTTCCATTATTCAAGAAAGGGAGTAGAAATTGCCCAGGAAGTTATATATCAGTGAGTCTTACTTCAGTGGCTGATAAGATCTTGGGGGGGTCTGAGTCCATAGGATGCTCAAAGCAGCTGCGCAGTTTGACTCTGGTTAAGAAAGCATATAGTGTATTGGCCTTCATCAATCGTGGAATTGAATTTAGGAGCCAAGAGGTAATGATGCAACTATAAAGGGCCCTGGCCAGACCCCGCTTGGAGTACTGTGCTCAGTTCTGGTTGCCTCACTACAGGAAGGATGTGGAAACCATAGAAAGGGTGCAGAGGAGATTTACAAGGATGTTGCCTGGTTTGGGGAGCATTCCTTATTAGAATTGGTTGAGTAAACTTGGCCTTTTCTCCTTGGAGCGACGGAGGATGAGAGGTGACCTGTTAGAGGTGTATAAGATAATGAGAGGCATTGATCGTGTGGATAGTCAGAGGCTTTTTCCCAGGGCTGAAATGGCTAGCACAAGACGGCACAGTTTTAAGGTGCTTGGAAGTAGATACAGAGGTGATGTCAGGGGTAAGTTTTTTACGCAGAGAGTGGTGAGTGCGGGGAATGTGATGCTGGCAAAGGTTGTGAAGGCGGATATGATAGGGTCTTTTAAGAGACTCCTGGACAGGTACGTGGAGCTCAGAAAATAGAGGGCTATGGGTAACCCTAGGTAATTTCTAAGGTAAGGACATATTTGGCACAGCTTTGTGGGTCAATGGGCCTGTATTGTGCTGTAGGTTTTCTGTGTTTCTATGTTTCTAATTAGTCACTCGGAGAAGCTCAATGTAATCAAAGCAAGCCAATACGGTGTTATTGAAAGGCAAATCACATTTGATAAATGTGCAAGAGTTCTTTGTGGATGAAACAAGTACAGTTGATAGAGGAGAACCAATAGGTATTTGGATTTTCAGAAGACATTTGACAAAATCCCAGTAAAAAGCTGGTGCACAAGAGCCGAGCTCAACGGCTTCAGGGAAATGTATTAACGTGGATTGATGATTCCAGATGGAACCAATGAGTTGTTCCAAGGATTAGTTCATGGCCCTCAATTATTTATATTCCATGTTAGTGAGCTGAAAAAAGGAGCAGAGTATAAGACATCTGAGTTTGCTGATAATGGGAAAATAGGTGGAGGAGCATTTTAGAATGAGAATATTGGGACTCTGCAATGGGACATAGATAGTCATAAAGTTGTATGGCACATTCAACCCAACTCATCCTTGCCAAATATGGTCTGCTGTCTACTCTCATCCGATTTGCATATATTAGGCCTGTATTCCATTACTACTTTCCTATCCAAGTACCCGTCCAAATGCCATTTAAGCACTGTGTTTGTATCTGCCAAAGTTCTGCAAAATAAGGCTAGATCATTGTTAAAAATGCTCCACTGGGACAAACTGTCCATTTGCTGGTGTTGGCGTACATATACTTATATGCCTGACCACTTCCTCAGGCAACTCACTCCATATAACCACCACCTTCTGTGTGAAAAAACTTACCGCTCCAATCTTCTTTAAAGTTATTCCCTCCCACCTTAAACTTGTGCTCTGTAGTTTAGACACCCATGCTAAGAAAAAGACTGTGATTATCCATGCCCTTCTATGAGGTCGCCTCTCGGCCTTCCATTGAGAATAAACCTTATGCAATCTCTCCTTGTAAGAAAGGCCCTCTATTCCAGGCAACATCCTGGGGAAGATCTACTGCACTATTTCTAATGCTATCATATACTGCTTGTAATCTGGTGCTTTGAACTATATACAATGCTTCAAATATGGCCTAAGCATTTCTTTGTACAGCTGTATTATGACATCCTAACTCATATACTTAGTAGGCTGAGTGAGTGGATGAAAGCATGGTAACTGGAATTTACTAGGCAGAAAGTAAGAGATTATGCACATTGATAGGTTAACCTAGATATATACTAAATAATGACCAGGCTGGTGCAGCAAATGATAGGAAGTGCAAGTGAGTATTGGCTTTTATTGGAGTCTAGTAATTGGGAAGTGTTGTTACAGTTGTGCAGGGTACCACTGAAACCACATAACAGTACCATACTGACCTAGGAGGAAATCAAAAAAAGAGATTTGCCAGCCTATTCACCTGGGATGAGAAAATTGCCCTGTCATGAGTGGCTAGAAGAATTAGATATTTATCCTTTCAGGAGTAGAGAATGAAGAGTGATCTTATTGAAACATACAAGATTGTTGGGGGGCTTGAAGAAATGTTTTCATTACTAGAAGAATCTTGAATGGGGTAACATAGTTTCAAAATAGGGATGGTCTTTGAAATCAGTGTTGTATAGGAATAACATTGCAGAGGTTGGTAACTCTCTGGAATTATCTTCAAAAGGTTGTGGAGGATAGATCAATGGGGAGATTTAAAGGAGAAGAAAATATACTGTTGAACAATCTGGGAATTAAAGACTGTGGGAAGCAGGTAAAACCTGGGCTGTTCAAACATGATTATCATGAATAGATAGATAGATACAAGACTACAAAATCACTTTCCCAGCTATAGACTGATTCTTTACAGAACCAAGGGTAAGAATGACCTCATATAGCACTCTTAGTCTTAGTTGTCTTAGTCTTCCACTGAAAGTAATCCTCTGCTCAGCCAAGGTGTCATGCAAGGGTTAAGAAACATGGTCCAGAATCGCCGGGATTTTCCAGAGGGTCCTTTGTTCAACCACAACCTCCAGTATGTCCAGTTGAGACTTGAGAGGCTGAGTGACCTGTTCCTGATATTTTCTTGTATTCTTATGTTCAGAGCAATAGGAACAAATTATTCATGATAGAATAGTCCATTTATACTTTTAATCATTCATGTCAACCTGCGTAATAAAAGATAGGCCAAAATTGGACGTATTTGTAATTAAAGCAGAAACTCCAAATGTTATTCCTAAAATGATATAAAATCACGCATTAACAATTTTGTTTATTATATCTGTTTTTAAGGCCTTGTAGAGAAATGGATGAGCTGGTGCAAGATCTAGTCTCTGCTCTGGAGGAGACTTCTGAGCATGCACGAAAGTACGTAAATTTTGAAGGTGAAGCCTCCCGTAACTCAGCTTCATGCCTACTGATGCGACAGACCAGGAAAAGGAAAGTCAGGAAGAGGCGTATGGACATTGGACCTCAGTGGTGTGAATATGGCCACTGCATGAGTGACGTCTCTGAATCTAGTTTGGAGGGGACAACTCGTGACAACAGAGAAAATAACAATTACAGTGATTCAGATGACCACCTTACAGTTACCAAACGTCTGTCCTCCCTGAATATGACAGCAGTCAGAGGAAAAAGGCACTCCTGGCATGAGTCGGACTCCATCACAGACAGTAACTTAGCTGGTAGATCTTTGCGAAGGAGAAGGAAGGTCAAACGTATGGCTGTAGATTCACCAGCAGAGGTCACTAATACACTTCACCCACTGACCCAGGGCAAAGTTCTAGCAACAACCTCAGAAAGACACCAGACAGAAACAAACCAGCTCCATTTCCATCTCCAAGTTCAGGAGATAACCAAGGATAAGATCATCAAACGAAAGCGACTTGAAGTCCCAGATGAAGGAGTTGTTGTGGAAAGTGAAGAAGTATGCAATACAAATAGAGACAAAATGGAGAATGAGGAACAGAAAGTCTCAGATGATAGTATGAGTGACAGGTTATTAAAATTAAGTACCGGCTTCCCTATTTTGAGACAAGTTGTTGTATTTAAATATGACTGAAGGGTTTGAAATACTTTCAAAAGAATTGCCAGAATTTGCTCACAATGAATGTCAAACCGACATACTTGGGAACACTCAAGTTGCAATAAGACTGTGTAAAGTTAGATGTAATTTTTGACCAGCTAGAGTGGAATAATGTTTGTATTTACCTTGGCATCAAGGAAATTATACTTTCTTGTTTGTTATTCAAACCATTTGTAATAAAAGGACATTACAAATGTTCATTACTTCTGCATGCAGAATTATAACTGCATAAGAAAAGTATTTCAATCCCTTTACATATTTATTTGTGTATCAATGCAAAACAACTGAAGCTGCAAAATCAAGAAATGGTAGTTCATATAGCTTTATTGGTAAGGTTATAGCATTGCCTCATAGTGACTAAAGTAAGACATTATTCAAGTACAAATTTCTAGCTAAGTCCTTCCTGATATGAATGAAACTTTGCATGGAATGTTGATGTATTCTTCCTTTATTGGATCTTTGCTATTTTTTTCAACCATTGAGCCATTCAAACAGTGATGGTATAAGAATGGCTCTTGATACTACATCTCCTCTTGGTCTAGTTCTTCTAACTCTTTGGATGTCTTGCCTTCTTTCACTTTTTCATTTTTAACCTGTGGCTTTCTCCATCAGAGTCTGCACAAAGCAACTTCTCAAAATCAGTAATTTTGACAGTCATTAAGCTTGCTAGTACTCCTGCACATATATTCTCCCTATTTGGGTGTCTCTGTATAAAGTTCCATCCATGTCAATGACTTCTCTTCAACCTCATGTGGCTCTGTTTTCCTGTTGGCTTACATAAACTTTATATTAAATCATCAAGCATAGCCTCATTCATCCTTGTTGTGTGGACCTTAAAATTAACTCTGTGATAACTACCATCAGCTCTCTCAAAGAAGTAACCTTCTATTTCCATTTATATTTCTCTTCTTCTATTGTTGGAAGTTTGCCTTGTATTAAATTCTATCTGATGACACACTTCCCAATTTTCCTTTTGATCTATACCGCACTGATGTGTTAACTTCGTCACTATCCACAATAACTTTATGTTATCTCCAAATTTGTTAATCAAAGCCTTCCTACCTTCACATCTACAAATGTATGATTTGTCTTATACAGTAAGTCTGAATACAGTAAAGCTTTTAATGCAGTGTTTTTTTTCAAGGAAGCAGGAAAGACAGTTGCTTTAAGTGAGGCAAAAATGGAGTTTTAACTCTTTATCCCAGAGATGAATTTGCTGGGGCAATAATACTCAATCATCTCACTTCTGTAAAAGCCAGTATACAGTGTTTTATTTTAGATATGGTTGGATTAGATTAATAAAATTCTGTTAAAAACATCATTCCCTTTGAATTTATGATTCAGTTTTAACTGTTATTTCAAAACAGTTGTCAAATTAAGCTATTTGTAAAAATAAGACCAATGAATTATAGTATCTGATACCTCATTGTATCATGACTATCTGAAAGTATAAGCTATTATTAATAGGACTGGCGGATTCAAACTGTTGACAGAGCTTTGTAGAGTTTTATTTAGAAATTGATTAGTTACCACTCAGCAATTTCCAGTCAGTAATGCTTAGTGGTTATCGCTCTTCATCAGAAAGTTATCAGTTTCTGAACGTACCAGTCAAATATTCTGTGTGTGGTATAGCATAAGATGGCTGCAGGACGCTTGGAATACAGATAACTGCTGACATGCTTGGACCAATTTACAGTAGTGGAACACCTGAGCTTGTGGTTAGAAATATGGGGGAATAGTGACCCTTTGGCAGCAGGCCTCATCCATCCAGTCCAGGCAGGAGGCACGCCACAATGGTAATTACCTCGGAAGTACTATTTTGACAACACAGATATGTGTAAGTAATCATTTTCCCCCCACACAGATGAGATGTCACCTGCAGGGCTGAGGAGTATGATAGTGTTTACAGTTCAGCATGTGACCTAATTCTGGTTTGATTTAGGACACAGCAGTCAGCAGGATTTTTCAATAAGTTTTGGGCAAACAGACAACATTTCAAAAGTAGAAGAACTTTACTTCTATGATAGAAGTGACAGGAAATGTAGAAGCAAACTGGAACATAATTATTAACCTTTTCAAAAGCATATGCATAGTATAGAATATGTTTAAACTTTACCGTCTCTGTGTGTAAGAGAACTAGTTGTAACATAAACAAGCAATCCAAAGAATACTAAATAAGCAATTATTTTGAGATATATTTGGATTGAAAAGTAAATGCAAGGGAGAATGCTAGAAAGTTTTATTTGCATTTATTTGTTATGTAAGTGAAGCCTTTAAAAGACAATGTATCATTTTAACTTGAAGACTGCACTGTTTTAAATCACTAAACATAAATACTTTCAATCATTTTGGCGAAGTTGAAGAAAATTTGAGTGTTTGACATATTACCTTCTAATTAGAACTACATCAATACAAGAATGGAAGCATTCAAACTGGGCTGAAGTCAATACTCAGATAGAAGTAGAGTTTTCGTAATGGGAGTAAGATTTAATGAAATATGAATGCTTGTCATATGGATACACTTCAGACAAGATACCAGTTTCATTGTTACATTTCAATATTTTTTATTATATTGGTCTGTCCCAACATTCCACATTTAGAATGAAATCAGAATAGAAACAACCTGTCAATTATCTTGATTCGTAAATAGCAGATAAGCTGTTGTATCTAATCAGCAAACTAAAATCAGTCACCATCAGATAACAGTATGATTTCTAACAGAGGCAGGGAGCATAGTCTGGCTTTGCAGTGCATTTGCATCTGAATTATTTCAGTCTGTCTAATGTTCTGAAAAAATAAGTCTGCTTAATTTTTAGAAGTGCAGACTTTGCCTGAGTTTAGTTGAAATAAGTGTTGGTAATATTATAATAATGAATATTTATGAAATACTAGGCAAGTTGAAATCATATGTGAATTATGTTTCAATTTCCCATACGTGTTGGTCTTTTGTTTCTTTAAAAAATAAAATGTAATACTGTAGTTTAGTCAGCTACATTATGTAGTTGAAGAAACTGGGTGTTGATCTGAGCCAAATTTTGATGGACCGCTTTCATTGACTAATTTCAGTTGCCATTTTAAATTATAATTTAAAAATGAGAAGTTGTGCTTTTATATATGTTTGTATATATTTTGGGAGTATGCAACAGGTATAAGTCATTTACTCTCTAAAATATGTTCCATTATTAAATGTGATTCCTAACCTATTTCAGTATACCTGACTTTTCCTGAAGGCTCTCAACACATTTGGTTAATAAAAAATGATGTCATTTAATCCTCTTCAGATTTTGAATGTAAAACTTTGGTTAGAAAGATTATTATTGGAAAAAGATCCAAATTACTATCGTCTTTTGTATGCAGATACATTTACCTCGGATTTTAACTTACACACAATATTGTCTAATCCTAGGCCCCATAGAAATGATTTTTCTCCATATAACGTTTCAGTTATCCTCAAAATTTTAAAATTTTTCATCAAATATACACGTACCATTTAAAAAATCTATGAAATACACAGTTGTTTGGTATGTTTCTTTTTTTAATTTAAATAAGTGAATGAGGTCAGCATCGTTTTATCACTTTTAAGGTATGGGTGTGGTCCCAGAATTACTCAAGTAATTCCTGGTTTATTCTACAGTCATAGAACAATTTTACTCGCAGATGTTACTGTCTTCAGCTTTTCATGATTTAGGAAGTATTCTATTGCATCCGTTTTATGTCCAAAGTGAATGCTATTGGAGTTGCTCATTTTGATGTATATCTGATACAGTTTTGCTTAATCCATTTTATTTATTATATTTCCCTTAATTCAGTTCTTCTATCCACACTGTTTATAATGCCACCTAACTTTGTATTGTTGGCAAATTTGGATGTGCAATTTTCTACCCCATTAGCTAATTGAATAAGTATGATGAATTGTTGAAGCCCCAACATAGATTCTCACAGGGTACCAGTAGAATTTTTTTAAATTGGAACATTATTCTAACTAGAAGGGAGGGAGGCAGAAGAAAAGGAATTGTAGGTCAGTTAGCCTTTTATCTGTGGTTAGGACGATGGTGGAGAGTATTATTAAGGATGAGGATTAGGGATACTTGGAGGTGTATGCTAAAATAGGCCAGAGTCAGCATGATTTCGCTAAGGGGAAATCTTGCCTGACAAATCTATTGGAATTCTTTGAGGAAATAACAGGCAGGATGAACCAAGGAGAGTCAGTGGATATTGCTTACTTGGACTTTCAGAAGGCCTTCAACAAGGAGCCACATGTGAGGGTGCTTAACAAGATAAGAGCTATTTCGGCTTTACAATACGGAATATTGAAAAGCCTTGATAGAGTGGACATGGAGAGGATGTTTCCAAAAATAGGAGAGTCTAGGACCAGAGGGAACAGCCTCAGAATAAGACATCACTTTAGTACAGAGATGAGGAGGAATTTCTTCAGCCAGAGGAATTTATTGCAACAGATGGCTATGAAGGGCAAGTCATTGGGTAGTAAGGGTGTTGAAGGTTACAAGAAGGCTAGAGAATGGGGTAGAGAAGGAAAATAAATCAGCCATAATGGAATGGCGGAGCAGACTCGATGGACCGAATACCTAAATCTGCTCCTATATCTTATAGTTTTATGGTTTTATGAGATTTCAATAAACTTGGAAGTTTTTTTTCCTGCTTTGAAATGCATTTAGGTTTTATTTGGGAAATAATTTTGTCAAGAATAATAAACCTGAGATAATTCTGCTTCATGTATTGATGTTTAAGAATTTTAATTTTGGTGTTTTCTGACACAGTGGCAATGTTCCAGGATCAAGACAACTAGCATTGCAAAAGAAAGGAAAGATAAACATTTGATGGAGCCAAATAATGAAATGCATCACTTGTCTCAGCACCTAGTAATAGCCCCATCTGGTTTACTGCCAGCAACCTATTAGATTCCTGTGGTTTTATGTGGCAAAAATAATATGCATTGTAATTAATGGAATGGTGACACTTGCAGTTTGATGCAAAAAAAATCATCGGATTCAACTTCCATCTGACTACATACAGTACTTGCCTGTTTAAAATTGTACATTTCAGAGATCAATTTTTCTTGAATCTATTCTTTTTTTATTGCAGTGAATCCAGCAGCCTTAGCAGCAGTGATGGTGGCTTGTTTACCAATGATGAAGGAAGGCAAGGTATTGGTACACTTAATTTTTTTCTTCAGTGGAAGTACATTAAATTACAATTTTATGTACAGTTGCAAGAAAAAGTTTGTGAACTCTTTGCAATTATGTGGTTTTCTGCATTATTTATTCATAAAATGAGCTCTTCATCTAAGTCACAATAATAGACAAACATAATCTGCCTAAAACACAAGCTAATGTACTTCTTATCAGTACCGAGTACACCATTTAAACAATTACAGTCTAGGTTAAGAAATATCTGAACCTCTGAGGTAATGCATTCTACAAAAGCTATGTGGGATCAGGTGTTCCAAGCAATGTGATAAGATTGGAGGTGTGGGTTGTAGAGGTGTCTTGCCCTATAAAAGACACACAAAGTCAGGTTACTGACAGAGCCTGCTCTTCTCAAGAAAAATCTGTTATGTGCACCATGCCTCAATTAAAAAAACTTTCAGAGGATCTGAGAAGAGGAATTGTAAGACTGCATGAAGCTGGAAAAGCCTTGAGAATTCATCAGTCCACAGTAAGATAAATGGTCTACAAACGGAGGAAATTCAGTATTGTTGCTTCTCTTCCTAGGAGTGGGCATCCCGCAAAGATCACACCAAGAACACAGCGTGCAACGCAGAAGGAAGTAAAAAAAGAACCCAAGGGTAACAACAAAAGATCAGCAGAAATCTCTAGAACTTGCTAAAGTCCCTGTTCATGTGTCCACTATAAGAAAAACTCTGAACAAGAATGGTGTTATGGAAGGATACCACGGAGGAAATTACTGCTCTTCCAGAAATACATTTCTGCATGTCTCAAATTTGCTGAAGATGACCTGGATGTTCCACAACACTTCTGGAACAATATTCTGTAGACAGATCAGACAGAAGTTAAACTTTCTGGCAGAAATGAATACCACTATGGTTATAGGAAAAAGGGCAGTGCACATCAACACCAAAATCTCATCCCAACTATGAAGCACGGTGGAAGGAGCATTACGGTTTCAGGCTGCTTTGTTGCCTCAGCTTACAATTGTTGAGGGAACGATGAATTCCAAATTGTATCAAGACATTTTACAAGAGAATGTCAGGGTAGCCGTTCGTCACCTGAAACTTAATCAAAGTTGGATGATGCAACAAGAAAATATCCGAAACATGAATAAATCAACAACAGAATGGCTTTAACAGAAGAAAATTTGTGCTTTGGAATGACCAAGTCAGAGTCCAGACCTTAACCGAATTGAGATGCTGTGGTACGACATGAAGAGGGCTGTTCATGCGAGGTATCGCAGAAATATTGAAGAACTGAAACAGCTTTGAATGGAGAAATTGTTTAAAACTCCTCGTTGGCGTTGTGCAAGTCAGATCAGCAGCTACAGGAAACGTTTGGTGGAGGTTCTAGCTGCTGAAGGAGGTTCTACCAGTTATTGAATACATACTTTTTCTGTTCTGGATTGTGAATGATTAAACATATGTGTTCAATAAAGACATGAAAATTACAGTTGTCTTGTGTAATTAGTTTAAGCAGATAGTGTTTGTCTATTATTCTGACCTAGATGAAGATCAGGCTGCATTTTATGAGTAATTAATGCAGAAAACCAGGTACTGTAATTGCAAAGTGTTCACAACCTTTTTCTTGCAACTTTATTTACTAAAGCCCATCACCTCTACTGTGAAAAAGGCCACAGACAGGACCTTACTAGAGCCCTCTGTCATACGTCAGTTTTACACAATGGTCCCTGGTGTAGCCCATCTTCTTTGTGTATCTGTTGTCTCCCAGGGATGAGGCCTTTGGAGCTTCTGCTGGCATTTCTGTAGCACTGGGTCTTTACGGGAATGGGTTGTTAGCCCCATGACCAGCCTTCCTTTCATAGCTTGGCTTGGGACTGTCCATGGCAGAGTTAAATTACAATTTTGCTTTTGTAAAGTAGTATCTAATCTCATAGCATTGTGAATTTTTAAAGAAAATTTCATTTCCAGTAACAATCTCTAGGATGTTTTGAAGTACTCTCTTGTAAGTTATTGCCTTGGAGTAAAATTTTGTGTTGAGTTTAAAAGGGAAGTGCACTTCATTAATACAATGTAATTATGAAGTGCTCCCTAATATTCAATTAGAACATATTCAAATGTCTTGCTTACACAACTGTTTCCGTGGCTCTTTGTATTAAATAGTACTTCCTTGTTATTTTGTCAATTGATGCAGTATTTTACTCCAATGAAATAATCTGACAAAATGGGGGCAGGATTTTCAAGTATAATTATGCATTTCAAGATGAGCTTCTCCATCTGTTCCTAGTGTTTAGCTGAATAACGTAAGTTGAAATATTAGAGAGTATTGACTTCTCCAATTTTTTTTACTTTATCGTTTTATTAATCACAGAGTCACATAGCATAGAAAGGGGTCCTTCAGCCCACTAAGTATGCACTAATTATCACATTTATGTCATACCATATCTTTAAAAAGTTCCCCGTATTTCCAGCATCTCGTTCCAGATTCCTGCACACTAGCAGTACTTTTCAAAAGCCAATTAATATTCGAACCATCATTGGGATTTAGGAGGAAACAGGAGCATCTGGAGCAAACTCATCTAGTTACGGGGAGAACCTGCAATCTCCACAAAGACAGTTTGGGTTTTAACCAGTATTACTGCAGCTGTAAGGCAGTACCTATTGCAATTGGGTAGATACGGTATTGTGCAAATGTCTTAAGCATATATGTATATTTTAGGGTGCTGAAGACTTTTGCACAATATTGTAGCATTTTTGTGCTTTGCACTGTACACAGCAACAAAAAAAATTTTCATGACCTAAGTTGTGATACATCTGATTCTCATATTGCTCTCTACTGTGGACTGTGAGGCAGGAGAATGATGGTTGGGAACAGGAGAGGGGAGGGAACAGGAAGCATCAGAGAAACATTCTGTAATGATCAGTAAACCAATTGTTTGGAATTAAATGATCTTGCCTGGTGTCTCGGGACTGGATGTGTCTGCACCTACATCATTCCCCCCCCCCCCCCCCCACCCCATCCCAGCCTGGCACTCTTTTTCTGCCACCTGTCCCACAACCTTCCTTGCCATTTCACCCTCGCCATTCCCAACATCCTTTACTCCCATTATGTTTACAAACTTGCTCTCTGCTCCACACTGACAAATACAGTACTATGCAAAGTCTTAGGCACCCGAGCTATATATATTTGCCTAAGATTTTTGCACAGTACTGCATGTGCTGATGCAGCCACTCAATGTGTTAGATTTTCATCAGCAACAATCTTTGCAGTCTTGTCAATGAATTTCTTTGCTGCTTCATGATCATCAGACGCTTTATCATCACAAACCTTTAGACATTTAATGGCATGCCTTTTCTTAAACTTTTGCAACCAGCCTGCTGCAAATTCATAATTACCTTCAATCTTCAGTCTGTCGCATCATATGTTCACTCCGCTGTCAAATCCATCCTTTCAATACATGAAGGACAACTTCATTTTCGCTTTATGCAGTGTTTTTCTATTTTTCATTAACCCTGTGTTCATTACACATGTGAGGTCAATTCTCAGTACTGTCGTTGAGGCCTGCGCATCGCCTGGGAACCTTCCCAGTGCCTTGTGCAATTTTCCATTTGTGGCGCCATGATCAAAAAAATTTTGCATTTCAGATACTCTTGGATTTTGAAATTTTGAGGATGTACATTATCAGTAGGTGTATTTTGGTAACTATTCTATTTTGAGTCATACATTATGGAAAAGGACTGAACTGGTCCATGCTGATGAAGACTCCCATCTAAGCCAGTTTCATACCTCTCTAAGCCTTTCCTGTCCATGTACCTGAAGGAGTACCTTTTTAAATGTTGTCGATGTACTAGACTCAATCATTTGGTGACAAAGATGAAATGATAATTATCCAGTGGATTCTGATTAATTGGGACACATTGAGACAGTACATTTTGGGCCAATTAAGCAGCTGCCTTAATTAGCCAAAGATTCATGGAAATAGTTAAAATGTATTAAAAAAAAGACAAACTACATTTAACTGAGAAAGAAATTATGTATTTCAATGAAATGCAAAATAAATTAAAACACTGTCAATACCACTGTGTATTAATTCCTAATAGTTATCAGAGTCAAGTTTAGTATCACTAGCATATGTCGTAAAAGTTGTTACCTTAGCAGCAGCACAGTGCAATACATGATAATATATTAAAAAAAGTAAATCTATTACAGTAAGTGTGTGTGTGTATAAAACAGTGCAATAACAGATAATAAATAAAAAAAAATTGAAGTAGTGTTTGTGGTTTTAATGACCATTTAGAAATCATATGGTAGAGGGGAAGAAGCTGTTCCTGAATTGCTGAGTGTGTGTTTTCAGGTTTCTGTACCATTTCCCTGATGGTAACAAAAAGAAGAGGGCATGTCCTAGGTGACTGGGGTCATTAATAATGGACACCACCTTTCTAGGAACTGCTCCTTGAAGATGTCTTGGATACTATGGAAGTTTATACCCAAGATGGAGCTGACTAATATTACAACCTTCTGTAGCTTCTATCGATCCTGTGCAGTAGCACCCACTCTCCGCTCCCATACCAGACAGTGATGCAACCTGTCAGAGTGCTCTCCATGGTACATCTTTAGAAGTTTTCGAGTGTTTTGGGTGACAAACCAAATCTCCTCTAACTTCTCATGAAATTTAGTGGCTGTCTTGCCTTCTTAGTAGCTGCATCAATATGTTGGGTCCAGATTAGATCCTATGAGATTTTGACACTTAGGAACTTGAAATTGCGCACTCTGTCCACTTCTGATACCTCTATCAAGATTAGTTAATGTTCCCTCATTCTCCCCTTTCTGAAGTCCACAATTAGCTCTTTGGTCTTACTGATATTGAATGCAAGCTTATTGCTGTGACGCCACTCAACTAGCTGGTATATCTAACTCTTGTACACCCTCTCACATTCATCTGAGATTTTGCCAATAATGGTTGTATTGTCAGCAAATTTATTGATGGCATTTGAGCTATACCTAGCCATGCAGTCATTGGTATAGAGAGACCAGAGCAGTGAGCTAAGCACAAATCCCTGAGGTGGGTCAGTGTTGATCATCACTGAGGTGGAGGTATTATTACCAGTCCACACAGACTGTAGTCTTCTGGTTAGGAAGTCAAAGATCCAGTTGCAGAGGGAAGTACTGAAGCCCAGATTCTGTAGCTTATCGATCAGGACTTTAGGAATGATGAGGTTAAATGCTGAGCTACAGTCAATAAACAACATCCTAACATAGGTATTTGCAGGTGATCCAAGGCAGCCTGGTGATAGGCGTATTGCAGTGGGTCCAGGCCCTTTCTGAGACAAGTGTTGATTATAGCAATGACCAACCTCTCAAAGCATTTCATTACAGTAGATGTGAGTGCTACTGTATGATAGTCATTGAGGCAGCTCTTCTTGGCACTGGTATAATTGTTGCTTTTTTGAAGCAGGTAGGAACTTCCGACCATAGCAGTGAGAGGTTGAAAATGTCATTGAATACACCCGCAAGTTGGTTGGCACAAGATTTCAAAGCTTTACCTAGTAGTCCATTGGGGCCGGCCACCATGCAAGGGTTTGCCCTCCTGGGCCTCTGAGACAGAGATTACAGGGGATCTACACAGCTGTAGTTGCATTTTCTCTTTCAAAGCATTGAGCTCATCTGGTAGTGAAGCATCACTGTCATTTATGCTTTTAGATTTCTCTTTGTGGTAGTAATGTTCTGCAAACACTACCAGAGTTTACGTGCATCTAATGTCTCCTCTAACCTTGTGTGGAATTGTATCTTCACTCTTGAAATAGCCCTCCACAAGTCATACCTGGTTTTCTTATACAGACATCTGACACCAGACTGAAATGCCACAGATCTAGCCCTCAGCAGATGATGAAAGTGTTTCATCCATGGCTTTTGGTTTGGGCACTCATCATCACAGGTTTTAGTGAAGTTGGCAACAACTGCGGCATACTCATCCAGATTTGAAGATGAATGCCTGAATACAGTCCAGTCCACTGATCCAAAGCAGTCCTGTAAGCGCTTCTGTGCGTCCCTTGTCCATACCTTCTTGGTCCTCACTACTGGTACTGTAGTATTCAATTTCTGCCTATTCTCACAGAGTAGAAGTACAGCTAGGTGATCAGACTTTCTGAAGTCTGGATGTAGAATAGCACAGTAGGCATTCTTGATGATGGTGGTGTTGTTTCCTCTGGTTCTACAAGTGATTAGTTGATGATAATTATTTAGTGACTTTTTTCAAGCTGGCCTGGTTAAAATCCACCAAAATAATGGTGAAGGCCTCAGAGTGTGCTGTTTCATGCATGTTGATCATGTCAGTGGAGGAATTCATCCAGTATATGCTGCCATGTTCCATGCATCCTCCAAATCTTCATTTTCATTTTAACATTCAAGATAATTGTGAATACTTTCAAATTCTTAATACGTTCTAACTTGTTGAAGTAGTGAAGTCGTTTCATTTTCACTCCCGTCTGTTTCTGGTATCTCCTAGCTTAAATGCTTGAAGCGGCAGTGAGCAAAACAGTTCTGAATGAGCTTACTGCTTATTTCTCACCAACTATTAGTGACAAAAGTCACTGCTTTTTGAACACAAATACTTGCAACTGTTAGTATTCAAAAGCTGTTCGCTCTAAGCATGGTGTAGTGTCTAGCAACCACATGGCTGCACACGAGTAATGTTAGTTAGAAACTGTTCAGCAACAGCCTCCTGTTCCAATTAAGCGGCATCATCATCAATAGTGCGGTATCATATGAAGTGGGCAATTACGGTCTTTGACCCCAATTGCTCTTGGCAAATTTTTCGACAGAAATATTTTGCCATTCTCTGCTTCTGAACAGTCTCTTTACAAGAGGGTGATCACAGCCATTATCAATACTCTACGTAGATTAAATGCCTGGCAACAGCGGTCGCATAACCAGGACTTGGATATGCACTTACTGCTCAAACGACCCTGCACTGCCTCGGGAGGGGTGTGCAAGTGTGGTGGGGAGAGTAAGCGGGCTAGGGAAAGGAGTGCCTTGCAACTCCTTTGGTAGAGATGTATCTCCACCTCCCTACCTAAATGGCACAGTGTCCCAAATAAACAAAGGGAATCCCTGCTATTTCCTTGATTAGTTTTGTTCTTTAAGAGTTGTCCCAAATAAGCGTGTGGCCCAGTTATCTGGAATCTACTGTATTGTGTGACTTGGAAAACCCTTCTGCCTTTTTAACCTTTAGTTATTGAGGCTGCAAATTCAGCATGTGTCTTTGGAGTTGTTATAGTGCATTTTGCAGTTTGTACATATTGCAACCACAGTGATATAGGATGTAAAAGGGCACCTCACAAATGTTCTCTGAAACCATACATGGTCAAGTTATATTGCTTAACTGTTGTGAATAATTGACCTATACAATTGCTTCCTTATAAATTATTTTATTTTATAAAGGTGATGATGAACAAAGTGACTGGTTCTTTGAAGGGGATTCTGGTGGAGCATGTGCTATTGCAGGGGTCATTCCTTGGTGGGAGCATGAGGACGTCCTGGACCTGGAAAAGGAAGTGCCAGATCCGGTATTCAAGAGCATCTTAACAGGCACATTCCCTCTCATGTCACAAACAGCTCAGAGAGGTCAGTAGCATTCTTGCTTCAAGATGCATTTGTGAGGATGTGTTATGAGTAATTCAAACATGAACCATGAATTTCATGCGGTTGAAAATGTTATCTTGAGCCTCTGCTTTTTCATGGCTTTGTTAATTGCATGATTACTCTGATGAAAAGAATATCATTTAGATAAATTTGTTGAAATAAATGAGAGCAAACAAAATTTAAGAATAAATACGGTAGTTTATACAGAGGGGAAAAAATACAATTTTGACTATTTTTCGAACTTTCCCCAAGTCCCAAATGTTTAGTTAACACTAATTGTATTCAGTTAACAAATCTGGAGAAAACCATGTTTACCTAATTTTATATAAATTTATGAATCAAAAGCAGCTTTTATACAATCCTAGTTTGAACTGGGTGTAGTCCTCAAGTGTCAGCATACTTCTAGCACCAACATAGCATGCTCAGAATTTACCAACTCTAACCCATACTGATGTCTTGAAATGTGAGAGGAAACCCACCTGAGTGCAAACTCGTTACAGACAGCGGTGGGGAATTGTACCCCGATTTTCTGATTGCTGACGCTGTAAAGCATTGACCATACCACTGTGTTACCATGCCACCCTTCTTGGAGTTAGTAGTTCTTCTACTCTGCTTACTGAAGATATAAAGAATTACCTATCCAATATGCAGCACAAAAACAAATCAGTTGAATCCCCAACCCTCCCCAACTCTTTTTTTCGCTCAAAACTAATCACATATCACTCTACTCCATTCTCCTTCATTTACTTATACATTCTCCTCTATTTGCTGTAACCACAATCTTTGGTAGCATGTTCCAGGTATACAGTTAGAGAAAGTTATCCCTTTGGAATGCCAGACTAGAATTTTGTATCTTTGGAGTGACTTGAGTTCGCAACCTTTAAACTGTGAGATGAAATACTGATGTTCTATATACCATGAGGCACATATAATGAAGGTAATAACTAAACTTGTGAGGTGAAGCTTCCAATTAATTCCTGATTTGATAGAGTAGACGATTTTGCATAAATTCTGTTATTCTTCATATGGGATATCTGCAATAAAAGAATTAATCTGTTAATCCACTTTGAAGTATTTATTCTAAATCTAAAGCTTTGTCAAGCAACAATCTACAAAAACCCCAAGTGTTATGTTTGCAATTGCATGATACAGTTAGTATCGCAATTTAAATACATTTTTAAATATTAATTTGCTATAAATATGAGTATCTCCCAAAAAATTAATAAGTTTACTGTTGTATCAAATCAATACACTACCATTGACATTAAAATAATTATGATATATGTCAATTAGAGTATTAAAGTGCTGGGATAAGTGTGCCCATTATGCTCCTTTTTTAACTGAGAAAGCTATCAAGCAAGTTGTATCAGATTCTTTTAAACTACTTATTTGATAGGTTTTCAAACAAGACTATCCCAGCTGTCTGGAATGGGAAAAAGAAATGGCAGAAAGGAGTCTAGGAAGCTTCCCACAAAAGTAAGCATTTTCTTTTTGTCCTGTCTGGTTGTTATGATGGTTAAGATTAGTACTTTACTGAAGTTGTTCTTATAAAGACCTTGGCCTGTAACCTCTGCCCTTTCTGGTCATGGTTCAGGTGGCTATCTATCATTTGATCCCTATCCCACCTCCTTTCTGTCTCGCTTCATTGCAAGCCTGAGCATAGCTGGGATTTGTAGCCTATTTTCCAGTCTTATTGCAATCTCACAGTGGTGTTTTATAGGAGCCATTACAACTGATGGATTAGTTTTTGTGGTATTTATGACATATGACGTACCCATGGTGTTACCAGCAAAGGGCACGAAGAAAGGGGAAAATACAGAATCCTTCTCAAAAAGCTGGAGAAGTGTTGAGCTTTAAATCATAATGTGGAAATGTGTGTGTGTGTACAGTGCTGAGCTTTCTTTTTGGTCATTGATGATCTCTTCTGAGATTGTTCTAAGAGGAAAAGAAAAGGCTGCTGTGATCTGTGGTTGGTGAGAAAAGATAGCTGGCTGGTATGAATGACTAAACTGTGTCAAATGTGCTACCTCCAGATTAATCATGTAACATTTTTTTATATTCAGTTGCAAATTCTATTGAAATTAAGAATGAAAGAATAAGGTTGAAAGGTCTATAAAATTTATTAATTTATACTGACCCACTATTTGTTTTTATAAAACTATAGACATTTTGACATTATACTATATTAGCAAGGTGCAAAACTATTTTTTAATCCATCAAAGTTATTGAATTTTTAAAATTTCTTGTATATATCTGTGACAATGCATACTATTAATGCATTATGCATATTGATTACCAAACTGGAGAATATGTTGGGAAGGACTTAAAGTTGAATGAAATATTCAAGACTTTGATTAATTGCAATATTTTTACAAGAAATTTCACAAAATGAATGGATATCTGACAGGATATTAAATATCATGAAAGCTTTTATGATTATTTTTTTACTCCATTGCTCTGAGGTTTCAAATTTTATTTGGAATAATTTCATTATATCGTGTATTTAGTCATGGGGAAACAATGATACATAGAATAAGAAAATCAATTAGATTAATTTAGCTTCATTTTGTTTCAGTTTGCAACTTAAACCCTAACTATTCTTGTTTTATTTGGCTGCTGGAATGATATGACACTTTAAGCCTCGCAGAATTAAAACGGAAAGTTGTTCAACTGTATCACTAAATGGATTTAAGATTATGGATATGAAGAGGGTATCTAGCACCAGAGTCTTGTCACAGAATTAGATGTCAAAATTCTTCTTCAGTTTTAGATATATAGTTCACAGGCACTGGGTATGATTAATACATACAATCTAAATCATTGAAAGTTCCTCTGTTCTTTCCGTAAAATACAATAGAGCACAAATCATTTAAACCATGGGAGGATAACAATTGGAAAATAATGCATCTTCTCTACCAATGAATTGTCAGTTATATCTAATTTAACCAAAATCAATTCATCTTTCTTGCATTAGATGAAACTACTTGCAATAAATCTTCACCTAATGTTTGATCCATTTTTTTGATACATGTACAATACTTTATTTTCAAGCTTGCAATCCTGCATTTTAAATGTATGGAAGTATGTACTTTTTTTATTCTTCCATCAGAATCTATTGTTACCTATGAACCAGGAATTATTTGGGTTATAAATTTTCTCAGCTAATAATGTTATTCACGATTTAAAGAAAAAAAAACCTATCCTTAACAATTGTGTTCTTTTTTGCATTAATTTTGATTTTATTTCGATTTCAACTCACGTTAGTTCTTTTTGATATGTAATATATTTTTCTTAGATTTATTTCCTTCCTAGCCTGTTTTTTTTGCCCCGTTCACAGGAACTGTCTTGTTTTCTGTGATCGGAGAGATTAACTGGATTGTGCATTCATTGTTCAAAAGAGAGAGTCTATAGTGATTTGATGTGACTGTAGCAGTTAACAATTATTAGCTGATTGATCAATACCTTGCGCTATACTCCAGTGAAACAGTATTGGTGAAGAGAGAAGCAGAGTTCATGGCCTAAGCTGCGACTTTGCAATGTCCCAAAAATGACAGTTATTCAAGATTGTTTCATGTTATTTCTAGTACACAAGTGTAACAGAGAACAAGATAGTTGTTACTCTGGATCTGATGCAGCACAAAAAAAGCTCAGTATGTTAAAAGAACATCATAATAAAAAGACATATAAAATATAACTAGTATGTATAGCTTATACACATAGATTGATAAATGTCCATAAAGTGATGCTAGGCACAGGAGTATCTGTACATAAAGTGACTGACAGGAAATCATAAAGTAGTGGTGCTGGGAATTATGAAGGGGTGGGTTAGTGGGTGGAGGTGTTGATCAGCTGTACTGCTTGGGGAAAGTCATTGTTTTTGAGTCTGATGGCCCTGGTGTAGATGCTACATAACCTCCTACCTGATGGAAGAGGGACAAACAATTATTGACCACAGACAGTGGGATCCTTCATGATATTGATAGCCGCCTTCCGGCACCCTTCCATATGTATGTCCTTGATGGCGGGTAAGCTGAAGCTGCTGATGCAATGTGCTGTTTTGACTACCTGTTGTAGAGCCTACCTGTTCACCGCAGTGCTGTTTCCGTACCATGCAGTGATGAAGTGTGTTAGGATGACGTTCATCTGCAGAGTAACATGAGTATAGATAAAGACATAGTCCAGCTCTCTTCAGCCTCCTCAGAAAGCAGAGGCATAGGTGAGCTTTCTTGATTGTGTAGAATGTGTTCTGGAACCAGGAGAGGTTGTGTGAGATGGACACTCTCAGGAATTAATACTACTTGCATTCTCTACTGTCGTGCCACAGATGTAAAGAAGGGTGTAAGTGGTGTGAGTTCTCCTGAAGTCAGTAACTATCTCTTTTGTCTTGTTGACATCCAGGAAAAGGTCATTTGCTCGGCACCAGGCTTCGAGCTTTCCCGCCTCCTCTGTGTAGACCATCAAGGAGTTGGTGATGAGCCACACCCTCTGTCATGTCATTGGCAAACTTGAAAATGTGATTACTTGAGTGTTTGGCTGTGTAGTCATGTGTGAGCAGAGTGTACAGCAGTGGGATCAACACACTCTTGTTGAATGTGGGTTCAACAATACTCTATTATTACTTTTCAGTATCCAGAGTACCAAAGTGAAATCAGTAATAGTGAAATTCATGTCTATTGAGATTTTTCATAGTATTGATGCTTTGTAACTACAGGTGGCCACATCCTAAAACTTTACTTTTTTTTTAAACACTGAAGACTTAAACTGAATGTTATTTAAAGGGAAAGACACATTTTTCTGTGTTCATAAACAGATTGCAGCACCGATCTCTGCAAATTGTGGGATTGCACATCTCGTACAAGCTCTCAAGGTCCCATAACACATTCTACATAATCGAGAATGCTCACCAATACCTCTACTTTCTGAGGAGGCTGAAGAGAGCTGGACTATGTACATCTCTACTCATGTCATTCAACAAATGCACAGAAGAGAGCATCCTAACATGCTGCATCACTGCATGGTATGAATAATGCACCACAGCAGACAATGGGAAGTGAAAACTGCCCAATGCATTGGTGGTTCCATCTTACCCGCCATCAAGAACATAACTGTATTTGCAGAAAGGTGCCAGAAAGAGGCCAGCAATACCATGAAGGCTCCCACCCACCCTGCTTACGGACTGATTGTGACACTCCCATCAAGCAGGAGGCTATGTAGCATCCATGCCAGGACTATCAAACTCAAAAATAACACCTCCACACACTGTCTCTCCCACCATACCAACCCCACCACCTCGACTTCATCATTTTGTGTCAGAATCACCTGATGCACAGACACACCAGAGCCTAATATAACTTAATGGACATACAGTCAATCTATGTATTTAAACCATCTTATGTTTTATTGTGTTTTTTTAACTATTGTGTTCTTTATCTTCTTGTGTTACGTACCCCATAACTGGGGCACTTACCAGCAAAGATAGAGAGGTCCGTTGAAGTCTGATGGTACTATTTTTAAAAGTCTTTATTTATAAAGGGGCACAAAAATAAGGTTAATACAAACATTCAGATAATATACGTCGTCAATACTCAATCTAAAAGCGCGGGTATAGTAATAATCATCAATAAGAAATAGCTCTATCGTTTGTCTAGGGGGTAATATATTGTCCGTTGGAAATATAAAAGTCACTCAGTTCCTGCAGGCTTCTGGTTTTTGGGGACCGCTGGGTTTTCACTTGTTGGAGAGAGAGAGATTTGTGAGAAAAGAAACTTGCCCGGGTCTTTTGATGAGGCCAATCCGTTGAGTCGGGGGAGTTGGTTCCCCGTTGTTAGTTCAAGAAAATCGTTTCTGTGGTACCCGCCACCGGCTCCCAGGCAAGGGAACCGAACACACGTGGCTTCCTTCAAATGGCTGCCCGCTATTACGGGATCGCTAGCGTGTCTTCTGGTGCGTCTGAGGGGCCGTCTCTACAGCCCCTCTTTTATCTTGACTCGCAGGGTAGTAGATGTCAATCAGGTTGGGGGTGATGCAATCTCTCTCTCAACCCGCCCACTTTGCCCGAGGGCTTGCACATAGCCCAGTCCCCAATCCACAAATGTGTCTCCAAGAGACAATGGCCAATGTCGCGTTATTTTGTATCGCCGGGGAACGAGGCGTCCTGCACGTCTCTCTCCCATTTCCTGGGCCCACTGACCCCCCCCCCCCCCCCCCCGTGCTCTTGCGATTCTCGCAAAGGAGGGGGCTGCGGTCATAACACTTGTGTTTCTTTTCTTCATTGGATCAGATCCAGGATATCATTTATTTTGTTCTCCTTTACTCTTGTGTGAAGGAAATAACATTAAACAATCTTAAATCTTGAATCTTGAAAATAAATCTCAAGGAATATTACTTAAATTGGAATTTTACTCACCACGTTGTCAAGCGTTTCAGCAGTTTTCCCTTCATAAATCAGTGATCAAAATGAGGTATTACCACGAGAGCAGAAATACAGATGTTTGTAGTTCTAAAGTTCAAATTTCAAAGTAAATTTATTATCGAAGTACATATACAATCCTGAGCTTCATCTTCTTGCGGGCGTTCACAGTATATACAAGAAGCGCAATAAAATCGATGACAAACAATCAACGTGCAAAAGACAACCAATTGAGCAAATACAAAAAAAATTAAAAATAGCTTTTGAGCTGTGATTAGCCTCTCAGTCCTCAGTATAAACCATATAGAATGTTGACTAAACACACAGCCTTGTACTGGTAGAGACTCTGATATTGTCAATTCAAACTGATTAGGGTCTGCAAGAGAGGAAATCGAGCATCCAGTTGCACAAGGAGGTATTGAGGCCAATGTCTTGCACCTTATTGATTAGTTTTGAGGGGATTATAATATTGAAACCTAAGCTGTAGTCAATGAAGAGCATCCTGATGTATACATCTTTGCTGTCCAGATGTTCCAAGGTTGAGTGAAGAGCTACTGAAGTGGCCCTGGCCTGTTATGACATTGGGCAAATTGTAGTGAATTCAAGTCGCTTCTCAGGCAGGAGTTGATATGTTTCATCACAGTGGGTTTAAGTGCTACTGAATGATAGTCAATTAGGCAAGTTCCCAAGTTTTTCTTAAGCACCGGTATAATTGAAGCCTACTTGAAACAGCTAGGTGCCTTAGACTTGCTGAAGTGAGAGGTTATACATAGCAGTGAACATTCTAGCCCATTAATCAGCACAGGTATTTAGTACATAGCCAAGTACCCCATCTGGGTCGGGTGCATTCCATGGTTTCAACCTCACTTTGGCCTCAGATACTGAAATCACAGGGTCATTGGGGCTGTGAGAGTTCATGAAGGTGCTTTCATGTTTTGATCTACTATTAGATTTTTTAAAAATCAGTCAAAATGGGAGAAATGTTATTGATCAAAGGGTACATAACCAATATGTTTGAGAGAGGGAATGAATGTCAATAAGCTTCATCTTTTATAGCACCTTCAGAGTAACAGAACCATGCCAAGCAACTACACAGATGCTTGAGGCATGGTTACCAGCAATGGAGTAATGTTCCTTGAGATTTTGAAAGGTCCAGAATTGGAGATGGTTTTCTCAGAAATTTATGGACCTTGATGCATTTATGGTGATAGGAAGGGTCAAGAGATTTGAAAATGAAGGTGATACTTTTAAGGCCTACTTTAATTGCAAGCCAATATAAATCAACAAGCAACTTTTGGACGGCCAGCAGAGCTTTGAGTTGAAGTAATGGACTGAAACAAGGAAGATCAGTTGAAATGTATCACCAAACTCAGATATATTCTGTTTACTTTAAATTATAAACCATGCAGAAGAATGCACCTCTAAGAGGACCACAATCTTGTCGTAGTTTGGAGGCTTATGTTCCTCAATGACCTGAAGAGCTATGCTGGCTCGAGTCACCGCCTTATGCTTTAGCTCTTCATAGGGTCACCCATGTCAAACAGGTCATAGGTTAGAGGCCAGACTAAGAGTGGCCCACAAGTCCTCCAGCTTCAAGGCTTCAGCACAGGGAAAACAACCCTGACTTGGTCAAGCAAAACTGTCACAGCAATAGCAATGAAGAATCCTTTACATTTGTGTGTGATGGTGTTGCTGAGTCTCCACTCACGACTTGCATCGCTGATAGGAGTGAAAACCGAAAGGAAGCTGCTGGCATGATGAAGGAAGCCTTGAACGCTGCCAAGGGCTAAGGACAGACAGAGATGGATTCATTCCTTCATTGCTGCCCTAAATAAGTTGGTAATTATCAAATGAGTATGTATCTCAGACTAACAAGAATAACAAAAGTCTTCAAAAGAAGTTGAGGAAAATCTCCACTTCTGCAATATTTGAATATTGAGCACAATTTCACAATTCAGAGAGGGTAGTGGCAAGATGAAGCCAAGTATGATCAGAAAGCACCATTGCCAAACAGTGATTTTTAAATGTGGTCGCTGAGGTGTAGTACGGGGATAAAAAAGAAGTTAGAGTTGTTCCTCAGAAATCCAGAGTTACTTGTTGGAATGGCAAGAAAATGCATTGATTGTTATTTTCTGGCTATAATTTCATAGATAATAGAACCAAGCAAGAACATTACTATCAATATTGAATAAAGAGGAAAGTCATTAAAGAATGGTGGTATGGCTATCATAATTTAATGTTTTAATTTTTGTAATCCAGGGTACCCGTTCTTACCTCTCAACAGGAAAGGGAACATTTGATAACTATTAAATGCTTATTTTGTAAAATTTAATTGCTTTGTTATTATGCCATAATACACCAATAGAGTTTGTTAGTGTGGAAACAGGTTGTTCGGCTTGATCCATATAACCATCAAGTACTCCACTAATTCCAGTTTTTTTTTCCTGCCACCTCCAAATTCTACACACACTTACAGGCTAGGGGCAATTTACAGAGGCCAAGTGAATTATCACCCGATGTGTATTTGCTATTTGGAAGGAAAATGGAGCACCTAGAGGAGACCCACACATAGTCACAGGCAAAACCTGTATACTCTAATCATTTTGTACTGGGGGTCAGGATTGGATTCAGGTCACTAGCTTTGGAGCTTTGTCACAATTCTGTTTTTCCCTTATTGAGTAGTTATAGTATTTTCTGGTCTTGTTCATTCTCCTTCGATGTTTAAGACTTAATTGAGGATAGGGTTTGAGGCAATGCTACAAATTTGGTAGCCCATTTGGGAGAAAAAAAGAAATCTTCTAAATATTTTCAGGCTCTGTCAGTTTCTGAAGTCAAAACTTCATAATCACAGCTAGCTCAATTTTCAAAGCAGCAGGAAATTCACAACTTTCATAGATTATTGCATATCTTCACTTGACTAAAAATTATACTTGCTCGTTCATTTGATTATCACTTAAATCCTTCTTTCTTATGGGATATCTGCTCTTGACCTAAAGCTGTGAGTTTTAATTTTGATTTTGATAAAATAAAGTTTGTGTTTTACTTTTGTGTTTTACAAATAGAACTAAATGCAGCCAGTCATATTTTAGAGATAATTTAGAACAAGGGAGCTTTCTAGTAAACCAGAGTTATTTCAATGATACATAGAGGTAATTAATTCTGTTACCTTCATTAGCTGATTTTTTTCAAGTTATTTCCCAATATAATTCATCTATTGTGAGTTATTCATTATTTTTATGCCATGGAATAATGCCTTAAATTGTAATAGGCATATATGTAAATAAAAATAAAAGATTAAAGCAGGAATAATGCTATAAAACCACATCAGAAAGTACAAATTGGATATTCCACTTCTAAACATGAAACTTGCTTTGCAATAAAACTAAATGGTTTTGTTTGCGTATGTTACAATTAAACCTGGAGAAAATTTTGATGCTAAATCTTGTACCACCTCTGCCAATAAAAGGGCTGACTTGTTTAACACCTTGATAGGCTTATTTGAGACAGTAGATGTGTAATCATGTTGAACTCTGTTTATATCTGTTCAGCAAGATGCAAAAATGTGTGATTTTTATTGCAAACGATTGAATAGACAAGTCTGCTAAATTTATCCTACCCTAAGGGATAGCCTGACACCATGAATTTGTCGATGTCTTGTAAACAAATGTATGGTAGTGCTTTTCTGTTGAAAATAGACATGTTGCACTGAAATGAAGTTGTAGAAAAGAGTTATAGCAGTTTTCTAGCATGTGGTAAATGGAGAAGTGATATATTGCCTAAAGTAAATTATTGAGTCAATAGCTACTGTGATATCAAAATGATTTATTTTAGGAGTTAAAAAGCCATTTGTTTGGATTGATTAGTATTCATTAATTATGTTAATTATACAGTGAGAAAACAGATGTTTTATAGAGCTAAGACCAAGAATTTATTACAGGTCCTATTTGTTTAAGTAAAAATAGTACCATTTTATATTATTGTGTACCAATGTTATAAAATACTTGAAGTTACAAATATGGTTTGGTTTGGAATGTACACTAATTTAAATCCATTGATTATTTCCAAACCTTAAATGCAGAGCGTGCTCACTGGCAAAGCAATCTAGCTGCAATGCTGAAGATCGGTTTGATAAATGATAAACCTTATTTCACATTTGGGTTCATAACATATATATGTTTAATATACTCCTTTTAGTTGAATTAAATTTATTTCTGAAACATTTTTATTTTATCTTTTTTTTATATTTCACAGTGTCTGTGATTAAAATTATCTGAAGCCACAGAAAACAATCACCAAGATGGCCTTATGCTAATATTCTATTTTTAGTATTAATGGAAGTGAAACATAAACCTTATTTGAAATCCTGCAGTGACAATGTGTATTTACAGAAAAATGTTATCTTTGGATAAAAGCATTTTTAAACGCCTGCAACTTGAATATAGGATCAGACTTATTTAGCAAGCCACAAATACCTGAGGTTCTGGCTGATCTTAAGCTCGTGACAGATATCCTAAATATTAAATTGTGCAGTGGTCAGTGTAGTAAGATCAAAAATAAAAAGATGTAATATATCAAGAGAAAAAATAAATCTTTTCTACCTTTTGCATCTGCAAAATGGTGTTCAAATTAAGACACCATCTACTTTTCTTTGTGTGTACAGAATTAGATTTTAATATGAGAATTAGGACTGGGTTGATACATTGAAGCATCAACTTGTACTGTGGTTTGGAATGGCAAGTGAAGACCCTAGTTTCTCATTAGGAATACTTAAAATTAGAAGCCAAATCGCAAAGTTGAATCACATTGACAGTTGTGAACTGCCAAGTATGGGAATATTTTTAATGGCTAATTTTCAAACTGATTTTTCGTTACTCCAGAATCTAGATGATCTATTGTGCCAAACTGATGTTACTGTAGATGGTGTGATTATTTTTGTATCAGCTTGGCTAATTCTGAGTAAGTGCAGGACATATGATATGTAACTAAATTAATAAAAACCTCAGTGGTCATTAATTTTAGTTTGTGTGGTAGAGGTGGGGGAGGGGAAGATGCTTGTGGGGGTTGATGTAGTTATTTGCAGGGAAAAAAGGGCAATTTATTTATCTTTTTTGTAATCTCACATTTTGTTGCTAAAGCAAAGATCGAATGATGAAATAGTCATCGCATCATAGAGTATAACGGGACCGAAACAGGCCCTTCGGCCCATCTACATGTATTGGACTACTATTCGGCCCAGTCTCATTGACCTGCTCCTGGATCATAGTCCTTCACACCCTTCCCATGTACTTATTGAAACTTCTCTTGAATGTTGAAATCTAACCCACATCCACCACTTCTGCTGGCAGCTTGTTCAACACTCACCAACCTCTGAGTGAAGAAGTTCCTCCTCATGTTCCCCTTTCCATTCCCCGTCAGTAGTTTAAGGTTCAGATGCACCATTGTCCTCATCCTTAGGGCAACTGCCATACTATGATTTTCAACTGAAGAGACAGAAAAGAAATCCAACTGATGGGCAGACAGTGAATGCCCTGCACCACCATTGGACAATTGATTTCTATAGCCATGCATCCTCAACTGAACAAGCATAAATCCACCAATATAATCTTTAGTTAAAGAACCACTTTTTTTGTTTTTCTTTTCATTTCTTTAAATCTGAACAAGCGTAATGTTAACCTTACAATTAGAGTTGTCAGTATTCATGCATGTGAAGCTATAGTTGATGCTCAAATATTTTGAAGTACAGTGCTGTAGGCTTTGTGATATTTTATGTTAACTGTAGAAAAATATTTGTTGCCTGAAAATACAATATTTACACATTTAACAGAAACAAGTATAAATTAGTATGTACATAAAATAGGAACAGTATTATATGACACAATTATTAATTCCCATTATGATTTTTTATTAATGTTTCAAGTGCTCACAGTAGAACTAAATGCATATATTTAGATTTGTCATACACTTTTGTCACAACAAAATTATTTTAACTGTTCACAAGAAAAATGGATCAAGCAATATTCAGACTTAGAAATATTCAAATATACCGGTACATTAGAACTATAATCAGAAAATGCCAGAATATTCAATAGAAAGCATCAGAAGGGAGGTTAGCAGAATTAGTATCTCATCTCAATCACTTTATTTCAGACAGGTGATGAAAGGTCATTAATCTGAAACAAACTTTTTTTTCTGTTGTACCTGTGGAATATTTCTTGCTTTCACTGTTTTTGTTTCATATTCTAGTATCTCAATTTTTTGCTGTACTACTAGATCATATAAAGATGAATAATAATCTGCAGTTCTTATTGACCTCTTCAACAGTAACACATTTCCATGTAATGTTTTCAACTGCACATACACTTTCTGATGGTCAGGAATCTTTTCATTCAAATTGCATTTTATTTTATTCTGTGAATGTGGAAAAGGAGATGACTCAGTTAACAGAAAAATGTACATCCACATTCTGAGCTATTTTATAAAAAGTCTTTGAAGGTGTAACTAAAACTAAGCCATTTAATATCTATTAACCTCTGTGAGCTTTCTACGTACATCTAATTTGGGATGCAGATCTGACTACCTTTTTGAGGTTTCAGTCAGAAGGCTATATACTTGTAACTTTGAGAAAAACCACCAAACCTTTAAAATAGGTTTCTAAAAACTATTGAGCTAACCACAATGTAGACACAGTTTGAAATATCCCTGGTTAAAAATATTTTTATTAATTTTGATCTTCTGAAACAGTTGACAGCCAATGAAGTGTAATTATTGTCATGCACCAAGTATTCTTTGATCCTGAGGGACTGACTAAGAAGGAGATAGTGAGGCATGACATCTATCCTCTGCATGATGAGATTTCATCATAAGATTTTTTTTAAATCAAGGTTTTTTATTTTGAGAATGTAAGTTAGGAGGGAAATTTGTTCAGAATAACTCCTTTGTTCTTTGGAAAACATCTCGAAATCTGCTATCAACTAAGATTATTTGTATAGATTCCCAGACACCTTGCTATTTAGCACCAGATTTTTTTTCTGGTCTACTTTTACTGGTAAACTTAATTTTTTTTAGGTTATGGGATTTCTGTAAGGTAGGGAAACTATAGTGAGCCTACAGTGCAATCGACTAGTACATTTTTCTTGAATCGTGGAAGAGTGTTTTACAAATCTAACATTAAGGATGGTTTAAGGTTAAGTTTTAATGACCAAAATATTGATTTCTCAAGTTTTTCCATCATTTTTAAAATCTGATTTGTCAGTCATGTCGTTCACAACTTATAGTGTTTTCATTAATGTGTCATAAATCCCAATGTGATGAAACCAGTTTGAAAAACTTAATTACTCTGTCTTGTATGGTATGTATGGGAGATTGGTTGCATATTTTAGTACTGGGACTAGACTGTGGTTGCTATGTTGGGTCAATCGTTTGGACCGGGTGGTGAAATGTTAATTGAAAAATAGTCACATACTCCCTAATGACTAGTTTTAAGGTTTCTTAAGTGCGTAGTTATGATATTTTGAGTACATTCATATTCTGTCTAGGTATTCTTTCACTTCTTTACGGAACTGTTATTGTGCCTTTCTGCCAAGAAAATATTTCAGCCTTAGGAATGTAGTGAGATGTTAAATCTGTATAATATACTTTGGTGTGTAAACATATGATTTAAAACAAGAATTTTTCTAGGTCAGCATGCTGTGTTGCTACTTAACAAGTGTTTGTCTGAATATGTATGCTGAAGGATTTTGTGCAAAATTTTATTGTATGTCATTTAAAATATCATTTACTTAAAATAAGCTGACAATTCTGGCATTTCTATGATGTGCTTGTTTAATAACATTTTACTGAAATATATTAAACTATTGCATAAACATCATTGTTTGATCATCTTGTACTATATATCTTAATGAACTAGTTTAACAGTTCTTTAAGAACTCCAGTAGAAATGAGAATCTGGATTTAGTTAATGAAATGTCCACATGGCAGAAAAATACAACAAAAGATGCTGGAATATGGAATTTAAAATCAACAGTGCTGGAAGAACTCAGCAGGACAAGCAGCATCTATGGAGAAAAGAGTACGAGCCAACCATTCAGTTTGAGACCCTTACATCAAAACTCAGATGGAAGAGGAAAGGTTGCCAGTAGTTAGCAGTAAAAGGGAGGGGTGGGACAGGTAGTAGAAGGTGATAGGTGGAGCAGATAAACAATTATACCAATGATTGGAAGCTATCCAGCTGAATATGAGATATTATTCTTCTACTTTCTCTTTGTAGCCTCTCCATCTAGTTCCACCTTTCACCTACCAGCCCCTGCCCACTCCTCTTTCCATATTGTTATAAATGTGTATAAATAAATTATATTGGCTATCTTTCCTCTTCCCTGTCACTGAACAGATAATGCTGCTTCATCTGCAGAGTTATTCTAGCATTGTGTTTTTGGTGCACTTGCTGTAAATCCTGCCACAGCAGAGCAAAGAAATGTCCAGCAAGCTGGCTGAGCAAAGATCCCCCTCTCTTTAAAAGTTCAGCTTTCATTTAGGGACGTTTTGCTTGATAGGTGTCCTTTTGTACCGGTTACACCTCAATTTCCCCTTCTCTGGCTTTTCAGATAATCTCAGAACACTGTCCTCATGTTGTTACCTTCATGCTTAGTATTTAAGAGAATATCTTTCCCTCATTCATAACTCTATAAACCCATCGCTGAGAATGTGTGGTTTCTTCCACAATGTGAAGACAGAAAATGAAAAATGTAAGCTAATGCTAATGTTTGTGGCACCTTTTCTTGAATTGCATTGCAGAATTAGCTTCATAGCTTGTTTTTAGTAGTGTCCTTTTGAGAGCAGCACCCATGTAGTGTGGACGTTGATGAAGAATGAAGGAGTGCTTTTATTTTCAGTTTATTATTTCTTTAATTCAATTTTATGGTTAAATTGTCATAATCTAGCTATTTTAACAGTGGTGCTTTAAATTTAAGCAAGTAGCCTTTAGTCTCCCGGGTAACTAGCATGAATTGGTTAATTGAAGTCAGGTGAAATACACAGATACAATTTCCTGGGAAAATAAATTTGTGAGGCAATCTACAAGCACAGCATGTTTTTAAACCAAACCATTATTTGTAGCATTCAGAGTGTGGACTTTGAGGTTAGGCTGACAGTGACATAATTAAATAAATGGATAAAAGGCCATATGAATGTATTGCAGTACGTGGGTGTTGATGGCAACTATTGGCATCCATGGAAATCCTGTCTGCAGTCAGTGACTGCATTGACTTGCTGAGTTCCTCACACATTTTGTGTGTTTTGCAGTAATTATCTGCAGCTTGAAGAACTTAAACTCAGAGAGTTGATGAGTTGGGGTCTGAGGTTTGTGCACAGTGATGCTTCAGGGAAGAGAGAAGTAACTCTGATTGCTTTGTTTTAGAAGATAGTATCCTTTGGTTAAACTCAGAGTAATTGGTCACTTGAGAGAAAGAGAGGTGTATGATTATGGTTGAAGCAGATACAGAGAACAAGAAGGTAGCATTGTAGGAACATTAATCAGGCTAAAATATGTGAGGTTCTTGTAGCCTTTGTAAATAAGAGCAGAGATTACAGAATATTTTAACAAAGTCATAGCACAATGGGATACAAGTGATCATTTGCATAAAATGGAAAAAGATATAAAGGGAATGCACATCTTTCTTTAACAAAGAAAGATGTAAAAGACCACAGATCTTTTAAGGGTAGTAATATAAGTAGTGATAACTGGAGTCCAGCAGTGCATATATTTTCAAATGGAGATAGCAGCAAAATTTGATAAAAAAACAAAACTTGAATACATACAAGCCTTGGGGAATTAATGGCACAAATGGAATGGAGCATAATATAGTAGCTACTATAAAAAAAGTTTTGTTTGGAGAAAACTGACTATGGTTGGAAATTAAAACTTACAGGATATTTTTAGCAGAGAGTGGCATAACAGAAAAAGCAAGCAGGTAACCCAAATTTTGAAGATGGGATAGAGGTTAAGCTTGTGAGAACATTATGAGGAAAGATAATCAGTTTGTCACAAGCTCCAAAACAATGACAGTGAATCAGAAAGTTAGGGAGGTTGGGAATAAGGGTAATGCTTGTTAGGCTTTCCTAACAAGAGCAATGCTTGTTTATGCTTGTTCCCTGTGTTATGAGAAACAAATGCATATAGCAAAAAGATCAGTAATAGTGTGAAGAACAAATTTGCAGTGTGTATAGTATGTGGCTTTCTACCTTAGTATTTTGAGAGGCCATTGAGATAATAGGATATTTGATATTTCCGGTATTCATGTCCAAGTAGTTCTTCGGTTGTCCATCAGAATCCGATGACGATATCCACTCCTTTAACGGTGAGATCTTTGATGACTATACAGCCCTATCCTGGACCCACAAGCTCTATTGCAGGTGGGACATGTATATGTGGTAGTGGTTGTAGTGATGGCAACCATGGCTGCATTTCTCCTGGCTCTCTTCTGCTGACTTCTGGTTGTTCTTTCCATCTCCAGAATACGAACCCTGTCCCTATACAGCTGTCGCCAAGTGTTACTGTCAGCAGCAACATCCTCCAAGTCCTCGGGTCTGATCTTGCACTTCCTTAATGCATTCTTCATTTGGTCCTTATAGCGCTTCTTCAGCCCTCCAGCTGAGCGTCAACCATGATGTAGTTGGCCGTGTGGGGTAGCAGATATGGGGGCATCCTTACCACATGCCCCAACCACTGCAGCTGACGCTGGGTGATCATGGCCTCAATACTTCTGCAGTTGGTCTTTACAAGTATTTCAGTGTAAGGCACCCGCTCACGCCAAGTAATTCCCAGGATGCACTAAAGGCAGCTTATGTGGAAGTGCTCCAAGGACTTGATGTGATGGCTGTAGGTTACCCAAGCTTCACAGCTATAAAGGAGGGTGGTGACACAGACCGTTTTGTATACAGTGACCTTTGTGGAGGGACGAATGCTCCTGTTCTGAAAGACTCTACGCTGAAGTCTCCCAAAGGCAGCTGATGCCTGTTTAATGCGGCTGTGGATGTCGTTGTCAATGCCGCCATTCTCAGAGAGAATACTCCCCAGATATTTGAAAGATGGCACTACTGACAGCTTTTCATCACCAACATTGAAGGCAGGTAGGGTGGGTGGGACACTGGTACTCCATTGGCAAACCACTTCTGTCTTGGTGGTCTTGACAGTCAGCCCCATCCTGCCGTACGCTCTCACCGCCACAGCAAGGACAATCTGAAGATCCTCCGGAGTATGGGCCACAAGAGCACAGTCATTTGCATACTGCAGCTCCAGGACCCGTTCTCTATGGAGTTTGGTGGTTGCTTGGAGCCTTCTAATCTGACGTCCACTGCCACACCACTGCTATCCTCAATCTCATTGTGGAGAAGCTTGGTAACACACAAGAGGAGGATGTTAAAGAGCACTGGCGCTAGCACACACCCCTGCTTCACCCCTGTGTGTACAAGGAAGGGCTCGGACTCTTGTCCTCCTGTGGACAATATATAGTACAATACATCACAGAAATAGCTACTTCAGCTCTTTATGTCAATGCTGACCATTCCACTTATCAATACTAATCTCATTTACCTGCATGTAGTCTATATGCCTGGTGATTCAACTACTTGTCTAGCTACTTATTAAATGTTTTGAGAGTGTCTACCTCCACAGGCAAGGTGGATTCCAGCCACTGTGGGAAAAGAATCCCCTTTGATCCCCTCTAAATCTTGTAACTCTCACCTTATACCTATCCCCTTTTTTTTTTAAGTAATTAATAACTGGTATTTTATTAGGCCTTAAAGAAATAGAGATTATAATAAGACCTGTTGACCATGCCAATCTCTCTCCTTCCTACAAGTGCTGAGCAAATATTCTCTTCCTCACCACACTAGCCTCTAGTATGTTTGCTCCCTTCCTTCTCCCCACCCTGTCACCAGTTCCCAACGACACAGTGACTCCAGTGCCAGTAAGTTCATTTTGAACTCATCCCCTTCCATGTGCCCAGTCAGGCCTATACAGTTCTGTTTGAAAATATTTAATTTTTTTGTCTTTATTTTACCTCAGAACCAAAAGATTGTTGTTCAACCTCATCTGTACTGCTTTATCTTAGGTTGTACTTCAATTCCAGGTACCTGTATAGAGGTTTCTACTCTGTGAAGTGTTGTATTTAGAGTTCTTGCTTATCTCTTGTAAATGCATGGTTTTTATGTATCACCTTAAGTATTAGTAAGCACAAAAGCATTGTCTTTTAATGCATGGATGTACTGGTTTGGAGTTTTGCGGTATACAACCCTGGGAAGACAAATAAAAGTACTTTGAATCTTTATTTTGAGCCAAACTTCTTTGGAATGACAGTTGGTGTGAATGATAGAAGTGTATTAAAGTTGGAGGTGGGAGACAGGAGAGGGGGGAAATTGTCAGTACCAATTAGTTTACTTTATTCTGCAAGTCATGTTCATACATTGTACCTGAAGATTTAAAGAGTAATTCAAAAGATAATTTTGGCATTCTTCATTTTGTATTGGCAGCAAGCTATGGACTTGCATTTACTTTTATTTTAGAAAGAAGAATTTGGCCACTTCTAACAACTAACTGGCAGGAGAAAACTAAAATAGGAGCACAGCTTGGTTAGTAGTTGAGGTTACAGCTTTATTTGTTGACAGTGGAATGTTGGTCTCAGAAGCCTGAGGTGCGCAGTCTTTGTTGTAACTACATCTCTTTTGTATTGGCATATCTCCATCTTGGAACCCAGCAAAGCCAATCATTAGTTGTGGTTTCAACATGCGCTTTTGAAAACTAGTGTTCGGTGTTAGTATTCTGCAGTACATGCAGGAACTAAAGCCAGCTATTCACTGGTTTCATATCTCATGGCTACGGAGCCTACTGGCTGATCATTAAAAGAGGCCCTGTGCTCATGCTGTGAAGTTCCTTCTTCAGCTGTCAGTTCTTGCCTCTCTTTGATATGATATGACTTAATCCACCCGCTACAACTTCTCCGTTTGCAAGCTTTGGCTGTGAACACATCCATTGACCATGTGGCAGCTATTTATACACATAAGCCCTATACTGTTAAATCTAAGTAATAAAGATTCCCATGCCTACTGTTTATTAAAAATCAATTGAATGGTCTGCCTGAGATTAACCCCATGATGCAAGTTGAACAATAATATTAGAACAGTTTTGGAACTGTGACAGAAGTATAGCATCTTTATAAATATTTGAAACAAATAACTAATCACTAATGTTTTAGCTTAATAATCTTTTTTACTGACTGCAGGCTTTGGCTTGGAGCTGGCCGCAGTTGGGAACATACATTAGCCAAAACAGAGAAAACTGGTTGATCCAGATTAACAGATGGTATCTATTGTTTAGGAAGGTCAACTAAATCATAATTTGCATAAAACAATCTCCAAATTGTAAATGTTCTCAAACATTTTTGTTTAGAAGATAAAAGCCATATTACAGATGGCAGGTTTTTTGTCTCACTAATGTCATATGTTTTTAGCTGTCACCCCACTGCTAGGAAAGAATCAGACATAATTAAGTCGTGCATATTTGATGCTGTGACAGCATTTTGACCCCAAAACTCTTGCCTTTCGGTCCAACTTGAAGGGCCGTTTTAGTATAGTGCCAGGAAGTACTGCCAGGTTGCCATTGTTGTCTTTCAGATGCAGGACTGACATTTACCAAGGTTGTTAGAATAGTTATAAATAGGTTATGGACTTGCCACTGGAAAATTGAATTGCACCCAAGGATCTACTAAGGACTGGCCATTGCTTCTTGCACTGCCAAATCCAGAACCATTCAAATTAAGAGGGAGGAAAAAAGAGGTGGTGATATGGAGACTGGGTTATGTTATCTAGGTAATGGTGCCTGAGGTTCTGGAGGTCACTATCCTGAATGATGTGGCGTGGGAACTGTATTGACTGAGGATTGTAAGACCTAAGGTGGAATGGGTTAGTTGATATCACCGTTCCTTCTAAGCTGCATGGGCGCGCCCCCATGCAGCACTTGGAATACTCCTGCGCACGTGGCCTTTGTTGCTGCATAGCTGGAATTTTCTGAAGATTTAAACATTTAATGTGCCGCACAATTTCAGGTTGTGTAAAATTTTCCTGCTCTGAGCAATGATTGGTCTCTGCATCTTTAAAAACATTATAGGGAACATTGGTTGACAAGTAGTCATGGTGAAGGGAACTTGGCACAATAAAAAGGAATTCTGGGGCTTCGATCTTGTAGGTAATTTGAAGCAATAATTAAAGTGGACCTAACTTGCTGCGTTCCCACTGTTGAGCTGGAATCAGTTGATTTCATAGAAGTGAGGTTGTTCTATGAGTAATCAACAATAGTCTCTGCTTGGAATGTAATTAATTTAACAGGCAATTACACTCCTCTTCAGAAATTAGTGTTTTGTTTTTAAGTCGTATTACACTGACAAATAGAAGCACAACATGACTGAATTTCTAGACTATATTGTTAAGCCATGCGTCTTTCTCTGATGAAAGTGAATGATTTCAGAGCAATAATTTTGAAAACAATTAATTGAGTTATATGACCATAAAATATAGGAGCAGAATTAGGCCATTTGGCCCATTAGATGTTCTGCCATTTGATTGTGGCTGATGTTGTTTTCCCTGTCAAGGTCCAAGGTCTTGGTCAAGTATTGATTAAGTCCTGATGCAGAGTGTCAACCTAAAATATCATTCTACCCTTTGCTTCTGCAGATTGACCCACTGAATTCTGCCAGCAGTGTGTTTTTCTCTCATACATTAAATTATTTGAAATCCTTTTCTTTAAAATGTTACAAGAATTTAAAATTGTTTGCCACATTTGCTTGAACCACAGCAGCATCTGCAACTAAAAAGCCACTTAATTGTACTTAAGGTGTTTTGAAATAAGCTGTGTGCAGTAAAAATGCTATAAAAATACAAGGTTTTAAGTTTTGGGCTCCTTTTTAAAATTTTGAATTGCAGGTGTGGAATGTACTTAATAAAAAACATCTATCTTGCAGGAAAGAAAAATTAGCAGGGATCAGTGTCTGGCCTCATGCCAATATTCTAGTTACTAATGCAGGCTTTATGTGGTGAAATATATTTTCATTTGGCTAATAACCTGGTGAAAAAGTACTGTGTCATAGCATCATTGTATTTAATGGGTTGACTGATGAACTTCAAATCTGGCTAATAAATTTTCTGACTGGCTAATTTTATGACGAGTAATGAAAAGGATCTAGCTCTGTCCTCAAGTAGAAATATAAAACTAAGAAGGAAATTTTGTATAGTGCATAATTCAAGTACTTTGTCCAATTTTATAACTTTTACAAAATCACCATTGTCCTTTTCACCTCCATAACCTCAATTCAAATCCAGTTCACTAAAGTACAATGACTTACTGTCATTTCAAGATGTTTACTATGATAATCCATTTGCCTAAATATTTGATGGAATGGCTGAGTTATTTAAGACAGTTATAGATTAATTAGTGGACGTGTATTAGCATGCAGTTGCGAGAAAATGTCTGTGAACCCTTTGCAATTACCTGGTTTTCTGCATTAAGTACTCATAAAATGTGATCTGATCTTCATCTAAGTCACAATAGTAGACAAACACAATCTTCCTATAACACACAAACAATTGTACTTTTTCATGCCTTTATTGAACACATTGTTAAATCATTCACAGTCTAGGCTGGAAAAAGTATGTGGACCTTGTATTTAATAACTGCTAGAACCTCCTTTAGTGGTAATAACCTCCACCAAACATTTCCTGTAGCTGCTGATCAGACTTGCACAAAGACAAGAAGGAAGTTCAGAGCATTCCTCCATCCAAAACTGTTTCAGTTCATCAATATTTCTAGGATACCTTGCATGAATAGCTCTCATCGGGTCATGCCACAGCATCTCAATTGGGTTATGGTCTAGACTCTCACTTAGCCATTCCAAAATACAAATGTTCTTCTTTTAAAGCCATTCTGTTGTTGATTTGCTCTTGTGTTTCGGATCATTGTCTTGTATCATCCAACTTCTACTAAGCTTCAGGTGATAGACCACTACCCTGCCATTCTCTTGTGAAATGTCTTGATACAATTTGGAATTCATTGTTCCCTTAATGATTGCAAGCTGTCCAGGCCCTGAGGTAGCAAAGCAGCCTGAAAGAGTGATGCACCTTCCCTCGTGCTTCACAGTTGGGATGAGGTTTTGTTATTGGTGTGCAGTGCCCTTGCTTCTCCAATCACAGCAGTGTGCATTTTTGACAAAAAGTTCAACTTTTGTCTCATCTGTCAACAGAACATGCCCTAGAAGTGTTGTGGAACATTCAGGTAGTCTTTTGCAAACATGAAACTGTGCAGCAATGGTGTTTTTGGAGAGCAGTGATTTCCTCCTTGACATTTTTCCATGAACACCATTGTTGTTTAGTGTTTTTCTTACAGTGGACACAGTAACAGAGACTTCAGCAAATTTTAGAGATTTCTGCAGGTTTTTTGTTGTTACCCTTGGGCTCTATTTCTTGCCCCCTTCAGCATTGCATGTTGTGCTCTTGGTGTGATCTTTGCAGGATGCCTACTCCTAGGGAGAGTGGCAACAGTACTGGGTTTCTCCCATTTGCAGATAATTTCTCTTACTGTGGAGTGATGATCCCTCAAGTCTTTAGAAGTGCTTTTAGAGCCTGTTCCAGCTTCATGCGTCTCTGAAATTCTTCTAATATCCTCTGAAAGTAGTTTTGACTGCAGCATGGTGCACCTAAGCAGATCTTTCTTGAGTACAGCAGGCTTAGTCAGTAACCTGACTTTGTGTGTCTTACTTTTAGGGCAGGGCACCTCTACAACACATTTTCATCTCATCGATTGGAACACCTGATTCCAAATAACTTTTGTAGTATGCATTGCCCTAGAGGTTCATATACTTTTTTGAACCTATTTTGTGATTATTTAAATGGTGTATTCAGTTTTGACCGGAAGAAGTACAATAGCTTGTGTGCTATTAGTTAAGGCAGATTTTGTTTGTTTATTATGGTGACTTAGATGAAGATCAGACTACATTTTATGAGTAATTAATGCAGAAAATCAGGGAATTGCAAAGGGTTCACAAGTTTTGTTTCACAACTGTATATTAAAAATTAGCTAACATGAGGAAATCTGCAGATGCTGGAAATTCGAACAACACACTCAAAATGCTGGTGGAACACAGCAGGCCAGGCAGCATCTATAAGGAGAAGCACTGACGGAGGGTCTCGGCCCGAAACGTCGACAGTGCTTCTCCTTATAGATGCTGCCTGGCCTGCTGTGTTCCACCAGCATTTTGTGTGTGTTATTAAAAATTAGCTCTTACTTTGAAAAAAGGAAATTGGAATAAAGGGTCTTCTTCAGTTCAGAAGGATGCAACCCCAGGGATTGGTCCTTGGTCCTTGGCCCTCAGTTGTTTACTATTTACATTATTAACTTTGAGGATACAGCTGATTGCAGTTGTCCCAAGTTTGCTGACACTACAGTTATAAGGCGGAGTACTGGAAGGCGAAAGGGAGACTAGTGGCATGGTGTCAACGCAATAACCTTATGTCAACGCCAGTGGACAAAGGAGCTGATCATTGATTACGGAATAATGGAAAGGGTGCACGACCATGTCTGTATCAATGATGCCAGGGTGGATATGTTTGAGAAATGTTAAGTTCCAAGGTGTAACTATTTCCAATAACTTGTCCTGGCAAATCCTTGGAGATGCTATGGTTTAGAAAGCACTCTACTTCCTCAGAAAGCTAAGGATATTTGACACATCCCCAGTGACATTTGCCACTTTTTGTAATGCAACATAGAAGCATCCTATCTGGATTCATTGCAGCTTGGTATGGCAACTGCTTTGCCCAAGACTGCAAGAAGTTGTGGAAAGTTGTGAACACAGCCCAGACTCACAAAAACAAGCCTACCCTTCACTGAGTCTGTCTACACTTCCCAATCTCTCAGGAAACAACCAACGTAATTAAAGATGCTTCTCACCCCAGTCATTTTGTCTCCTCCTCAACAGCCCCATTCTATGGGGTAGAAGGTACAACGTGTTGAGAACATGTACCACCAGGTTCAAGGATAGCTTATGTAACCTCTTGTACTGTAAATAACTCCTGATTTCTCAATCTGTCTTGTCATGGCCGTTGCACCTTATTTGACTAAATCGCAGAGTTGTATTCTGTAAGCATACTTTGATAATAAATGTACGTTGAATCTTTGAATCAATTAATTTCTATGAGCTAAAATTCATCCTTAAAACAACGCTTGTTTAATTGTTTGATGTCTACATTTATCTATTCTTCCAGTTTATAGCTATACCAATATATGTGTACATATAGCATCCTCTGGAGATTCAGAACCTTTTCTATTTTTAAATACTACCCATGGTAATGGAAACATTCAATGGGGGCTCTCAAGAGGGAACTGGATAAATAATGGAAGAAGGAAATGTTGCAGAGCCACGTGGAAATGGCAATCAAATTGTCCTTTCAAAATGCCGACAACAAGAGTAATATGTCAAATGGCTTACAGTGTTGTAAGGATCTTTGTCTTGCATTTGTTTTTGTTTCCCTTTATTTGGTAAATGAGGTTAATATTAAAGCTGTATTTGTTGCAACTCAATGGTAGATTGCAGTAAATGATTGATTCGGTGAATAAGCAGGAAATGCTGTTGCTTAGTTCACAAATTCTGTAGAACTGCAAGAACTTGACATACTGTATTTAGACAAAACACTTAAAGTAGATATGCTTTAACTAAAGTTTGAGTCAGTTGACAAAATAAAAAAAGACTATATCATTAAATTTGAAAAATGCAGCATTCACAATCTTTAGCAGAGCTGTAATGTACAAGAATTAACTTGACAGCTGCTTTGCGTGGATTGAGGTAGTGGAAACTTTTTTTTCATGAGACTCAACTGTCACAGTGCCATGGCATATCAGCTTTCAGTGCTGGCTCTCTCTGCAGCATGGCGAGAATTCAAGTAACCACATGGGAATGGCATCTGAGGGTCAGCAGACATTGTTTCATTTTATTATGATGCAGCTAAAATTACCTCCTAACAGATACACTTCCTGTTTGCATGCTGAGGTCAGATCTTTCAGATCATTTTTCTCTTCACTTAAACACTTTGATTTTAAAAAGTGATTTATTGCTGAATGAAAACACGTGGACACGACAGTTCAGTCACCAATCCAGTATCTACTTATACAGCAGAAATACCATAGTATGTTGTTTCTTCTAATTTTAACAGATCAATTAGAATGACTTAGTTATTTTCATTCCATCTGAAATAATGTTTGGGTAATGGTCTATTTTGAATATAACATTTTCAATTTAAAGAAAAATTAAAATAAAAGAAATTAAGCACTATTCTGTTGTTAAATCTTAGTTCAGAACTATTAACCCCAGCCCTTAAACCAAGAATTTGATTCATATGATTACTGTTTAATGAAAGCAACCTTTGACAATCAAAGAGTTAAAATAGTCTCCCAGTCCATCTGGATAATCATTTTTACAGAGATCTTTTTATGTGGAATTAACACCAAAGGCTTTTGCTTTGACAGGTGGTGAGTCCATTGGAATCTCATTATTGCAAAATTCTCATTATGACAAACATACACAACACATTTCTTCTGAATTTGGTTGAAGTTCTAAGCCTCTGCAAGTTCAGCTTTAATAAAAATGGCCTTCTTGCAGAGAACAGTTTACTCATTCTCCTTACAATTGCATTGATATTTTGAAGTACTGTTGCGTACTGTATTTTAAATATAAAATCCATAATTGAACTAATTTAGAAGTTATGTAAAAATATGTATGCAGTTAATGGCAGGATACTTATTAGCATTAGCGCACAGAGTGCTCTTGAGTTCCAAGTTCTTAGCTCTGTGTAAGTGCCCATATAAGTATATAGGGTGGTAAATAGGTGCATAAAATGATTGCCTTCTTTATCAGGACACTGAGTATAAATCTCAGGAAGTAATGTTGCAGGTAAATAAAATTTGGTTAGGCCACGCATGAACTATTGTGTGTATTAACAGAAGGATGCAGAGGTTTAGAAATAGTAGAGAAGCTTGCCCACAGAAGGCAAAGAGTGGTTGTAGATGGGTCATATTTTGCATGGAGGTTGGTGACCAGTGGTGTGCCACAGGGATCTGTTCTGGGACCCTTACTCTTTGTGATTTTTATAAATGACCTGGGTGAGCAAGTGGAGGGATAGGTTAGTAAGTTTGCTGATGACACAGAGGTTGGAAGTGTTGTGGATAGTGTGGAGGGCTGTCAGAGGTTACAGTGAGACATTGATAGGATGCAAAATTGGGCTGAGAAGTGGCAGATGGAGTTCAACCCAGATAAGTGTGAAGTGGTTCATTTTGGTAGGGCAAATATGATGGCAGGATATAGTATTAATGGTAAGACTCTTGGCAGTGTGGAGGATCAGAGGGATCTTGGGGTCTGAGTCCATAGGACGCTCAAAGCAGCTGCGCAGGTTGACTCTGTGGTTAAGAAGGCGTACGGTGTATTGGCTTTCATCAATTGTGGAATTGAATTTAGGAGTCGAGAGGTATTGTTGCAGCTATATAGAACCCTGGTCAGATTCCACTTGGAGAACTGTGCTCAGTTCTGGTTGCCTCACTACACGAAGGATGTGGAAGCCATAGAAAGGGTGCAGAGGAGACTTACAAGGATGTTGCCTGGATTGGAGAGCATGCCTTATGAGAATAGGTTGAGTGAACTCGGGCTTTTCTCCTTGGAGCTATGGAGGATGAGAGGCGATCTGATAGAGGTGTATAAGATGATGAGAGGCATTGATCGTGTGGATAGTCAGAGGCTTTTTCCCAGGGCTGAAATGGTTGCCACAAGAGGACACAGGTTTAAGGTGCTGGGGAGTAGGTACAGAGGAGATGTCAGGGGTAAATTTTTTACTCAGAGAGTGGTGAGTGTGTGGAATGGGCTGCTGGCAATGGTGGTCGAGGTGGATACGATAGGGACTTTTAAGATACTTTTGGATAGGTACATGAAGCTTAGAAAAATAGAGGGCTATGAGTAAGCCTAGTAATTTCTATGGTAGGGACATGTTTAGCACAACTTTGTGGGCCGAAGGGCCTGCATTGTGCTGTAGGTTTTCTATGTTTCTTTAAGCTGATACATGAATTAGAGGATATGACCTATGAGGAGAAGATTGAGTTGTTTTATCTGGATATAAGGAGGCTGAGAAGAGACCTGCTAGAGGTTTATAAAATCATGAGAGGCATAATTGTCTTTTACTGGGGGGGCATGTGCTAAAGATGAAGGGGCTGGAGTTTAAACAAGATGTATGAGGCTTTTTTTTGGCAGAGTGGTTGGTGTCTTGAATGGCGTCCAAGAATAGTGGTGAAAGTAGATATCCAAATAGTGGCAAACAAGAGAAAATTTCTCCTGCCACACTACCAGCAATAGGGTTCCTCTTGTCCACACTTACCACCCCACTAGCCTCCCCATCCAACTCATAATTCTCCAGAGCTTCGCCATCTCCAACGGGATCTCATCACCAAGCACATCTTTCCCTCCTTTCCACTTTCTGCTTTCCACAGAGATCACTCCCTATGCGACTCCCTTGTCCATTCATCCCTGCCCACTTATCTCCCTCTTGGCACTTAACTTTGCAAGTGGAACAAGTGCTACACCTGCCCCTATACCTCTTCCCTCACTACCATTCAGGGCCCCAACCTTTCCTTCTAGGTGAGGCAACATTTCACCCGTGAGTCTGTTGGGGTCATATACTGTGTCCGGTGCCTCTTGTGTGGCCTCCTGTATATCAGTGAGACCCACGTAATTGGGAGACTGCTTCACTAATCATCTATTCTCTGTCTGCCAGAAGAAGAGGGATCTCCCAGAATATTCTCACAGGTAAGGGAAAATGTGCCGAGGTGCAGGGTCCTGATGAAAGGTCTCGGCCCGAAATGATGACTGTTTATTCTTTTCCATAGGTGCTGCCTGGCCTGCTGAGTTCCTCTTCCTCAGCATTTTGGAATATTGTGTTCAGTTCTGCTCACCTCAGTATAGGAAGGATGTGGAAGCTTAAAGAGGATGCAGAAGCAATTTAACAAGATGCTGCCTGGATTGTCTCATGAGGATTGAGTAGGGCCTTTCTCTTTGGAACATAGAAGGAAGAGAGATGTCCTGATAGAGGTGTATAAGTTGATAAGAGGCATAGATAGAGTTAGCAGCCAGAGACTTTCAACCAGGGCGGAAAAGGCTAGATGAAGGGCATAACTTTTGAGATGTTTGGAGTAAGGTACAGAGGAGGATGTCAGAGGTAGATATTTTATACAGAGAAAGTGGTTGGTGCATGGAATGTGCTGGCAGGGGTCGTAGTAGAGGCATTTTAGAAACTCTTTGATAGACACATGGATGAAAGAAAAATGGAGGGCTGTGCGGGAGAGAAGGAGTAGGTTAAAAAGTTGGCACAACATTGTGGGCAGAAGGGTTTGTACTGTGCTGTTCTGTGTTTCATGTTCTAGGATAACTTCAAGTGTATGATACTTTTTGTGAACCAAAAATGTCCTCTTGTGTATCAAAATCAATTCAGAATAATAACTGATAGGAAACACCCATATGTGTATTTAAATTTTTGGCACTTAATATCAGAGTGGAGAATTTTTCAGCTTGATAGCTTACTGATCCAATGTGTAGATTGAATTGGTTATAGTCTAATAATGCATAGCTAATAGGAGCAATGCCAAAATGTGCATTGAATTTATCTTAATAAATAAAAATCATTTTAGTTCCTAGTGTTGTCAATGTTCCCCTAAATTTCTTCACATTATGTATGTTCCAGAGCAAAGTGTAAAGTTGTTTACACATTTACTGTTTTTAATTCATTTGGTTTTCATTTTTCTTATATTGGTGAAACAATGCACTTCTGTACAAGTGAATGGTTGAGGAGAACACAGTGAATGCCAAACATATCAAGGGATTTTGTAAAATAGCTAACAGGCCCAGATAAAATATATCCCAAACAGTTAGAGCATGGGAGAAAATTGCAAGGGTTTTGAACATTTTTTTTCCAATGTTACCTGGCTGAAGGGCTGGAGGCTGATGATTGAAGGACTGACAATATCTAATATATGGAGGAGAGACAATAATATCATATTATTGTTTAAGAAAAGAAGGAAGGATTGAATTCAGTCATTAGAGGCCAGTTCAGTGGTGGCCAAATTGGTGACAATATTGGAAAGCTAGATTGCTCAGGCTAGTCAGTATGGATTTTTTTAAGGACAGTCTGTAATGCTTTCAGTTTTTTTAAAAGGTAAATCAGAGTCTATGACAATGCAGTTCCTGATATCATCTGCATGAATTTCATGGATATGACAGGATTCTATATTAGCAGGCTGGTCAAATATAGAACAAAAGACCAGAGGGTAGTAGTCAATTGGATGCCAAGCAACCCAGTGGCAGAATATGGAGGCTGACAAAGGTTTTTTTTTGCAATCAGAAGGCTGTCACTAGTAGAATATAGAACAGTACAGCACAGGAACAGGAATTTTGGCCCATGATGTATGCACTGACCAGGATATCAATCTAAAGTAATCCCATCTGTATATATGAGATTCATATCCCTCTGTACTTAGCCAGTTCACTTATTTACATGGAACATAGTAAAGTACAGCACAGTAAAGGTACTTTGGCCACAATGTTGTCCCAGTTTATATAAACCTATTCCATGATCAATCTAAGCCCTCCCTCCTAAAAACCAATTTTTCATCCATGTGTCTATCTATGAGTCTCTTAAATTTCTCTAATGCATCAGCCTCAACCAGTCCCACTGGCAGTACATTCCAGGCATTTACCACTCATTTATAAGACACCCTCTAGTATTAGTCATTGCTGTCCTTTGAAAATTATGCTGGCTGTTCATTCTTATAATCTTATATACTTTCACTCCAATGAAAAACAGCCCAGCTTGCTCAGTTATCCCACATAAGACATGTTCTTTAAATGGGCAGCTTCTTGGTAAATCTCTTCTGTGCCCTTGCTAAAGCTTACGAACACCATGCAGGTCTCATTGCTGAGGGAAAAGCTCCATTCAGTGAATGTTGGCACTTCTGTTGTATCCTGGATAAAGGACAACCTGAATGGCAGATCACAGTATGTGTAGTTCAGAGCAGTGTGTCAAACATGGGTATAAGCAGCATTGGTGCCCCACAGGGGACGATATTGGCTCCCTTCTTGTTTACCCTGTATACCATGGACTTTAGACATAACACTGAATCATGCCATCTGCAGAAATTCTCTGATGACTCGGCAATAGTTGGGTGTATAACGGGAAGGATGAATACAGAGCCCTGGTGGAAAACTTTGTCAAATGGTGCAAGCTAAATCATCTGCAGTTCAACATCAGTAAGATAAAGGAGATAGTGATAGATTTTGGAAAGACTAAGCCTGCACCGGTCCCTGTCACTATTGATACTGAGGATATCGATGACCTACAAGTACCTGGGGGAGCACCTGGATGACAGACTTGAGTGGAGCACTAACACAGAGGCTGTGTGCAAGAAAGGCCAGTGTGGCCTCTACTTCCTGAGGAGACTGAGGTCCTTTGGAGTATGCAGGCCTCTCCTTCACATGTTCTACCAGTTTGTTGTTGCCAGTACAATCATCTATGTGGTGGTGTGCTGAAGCAATGGCATCAACATGGGTGATGCCAGCAGGCTCAATTAATTGATTAGAAAGGTTGGCTCTGTTATAGGAGTCAAACTGGACACACTGGAGGTTATGGTAGAACAAAGAACCCTACGGAAAACCCTGGCAATTCTGGAAAATGTTTCTCACCCTCTGCATGGCACCATGTCTGAACAGAGGAGCACTTACAATAATAGATTAAGACAAATGCACTGCTCCAAAGAGCTATATGAGGTCATTCTCACCCTCGGCCATTTGGCTCTCTAATGAGTCAACCTATAGCCAGGGAAGTGATGATCCCCTCCCCCCATGTTAAGCTGTTTGAGGTAAATTTTTAAAAATTCTTTTTACATCTCTTCTAATATTTGTATATCCGTGCACTTGTAGTGCTACTGTGACACTGTAATTTCCTTTGCGATCAATAAAGTATCTATCTATTTAATGAAACAACCAGAACTGAACAAAATCTAAATACTTCTTAAACGTTGCTATCATATCTGCTTATACTACTTTTGTTTGAAACATGTTCCAATTACTAACTACTCTGTACTGATTTTTAAAATTCATCTCTAGCATTTTATATATCCACCATGGGAGACAGAAACTCTGCCTATCTACCCTGTCTATGCCGTTCATAATTTCATATACTTATGTTAGGTGGCCTCAGCCTCCAATGCTCTGAGAAAATACCAAGTTCAACTGACTTCTTCTTACAGCTAGTACTCTCTAATCCAGGCAACTTCCTGGTTAATCTTTGCTGTACCTTCTCCAATGTTTCCGCGTTCTTCCCATAATGAGAAGACCAGAACTGCGCATAATACGATAGTCCAACTGTGACTTGACGTATAACTGCAACATGACATACTCAGTTTTATGGTCAGTGCCATAACTAGTGATACTAAGCATGCCATATGTCTCCTTTACCATCCTGTCCACTTGCACTCACTCTGTACGTCAATGCTCCTATAATTCCTACCATTATCCCTATGTTTTTCTCTTTTATTTAACCTTCCAAAATGCAACACCTCACATTTGTCGAGATTAAAATCTCTCTGCTGTTTCTCCATCCGGGTTTCCAACTAATCTAGATCTTGTTTTCTTCAACAACCTTCCTTACAATCTGCATTTCCACAAATTTGTGTGCCATCTGCATACATACTAATCACCTACTACTCAAAAAGACTAATCAAGTTTTTGAGATGTGACCTTTCCAGCACAAAGCTAGGCTGACATCTGTAGTAAATCCATTTTTCCAAAGGTGGGTAAATTCAAATCCTATGAATTTTTCCCAATAATTTTCCTAGAACTGGTGCAATGTTCATTAGCCAATCATTTGTTGGATTATTTCAATTGTCCTTCTTAAACCAAAGAATGATATTGGCTATTCTGCAGTGTTCTGGGAGCTCACCTGTGGCAAGAGGATACAAAGCTCTCTGCCAATGCTGCAGCATCTTCTGCCTTCCCTTCTCTCAGCCCTGAAGACAACCACCTTAATGTTTTTAGAGACCCAATATGCTTAGTTCTTGGCTCCTTGCCTTCTACAGTATATATTAATTATTTAGACATAGGGAACAGTATAAAAGTGTTAATGGCTGATAGAGTGTTAACCAGGTGGATTGCAAGACAGAATGAAAGCTTAACCCTGTAAAACAATCTGGACGGTTTCCTCAGTTGGATAAAACAACTACCATTTAAAAATCAGTCCTGAGAATTATGATTGAAAATTTGTATTTGTGGTGGCAAAACAAGCTAAGGGAATAAACCATATATAAGAGAGGAACAAAGGGAACTTGGAGCATACATTCAGATTTTTAAAGATAGCAAGATTGATTGATAAAGTATATTGACCTAGATTAAAATGCATTTTTTATTAACTGTGGCATAGAATATAAAAAAAGGAGATTATACAGCATTATACACCAAAAAAGTTAAACTACACTGGTTGCCACATTAAAAGAAAGATGTTATTACATTGGAAGGGGTGCACAGAACATCTCAGGATGTTGCCTATAATGGAAAACATTATGTCAGTGAGTCATGAAGCGGTTCAGCCCACCACATCCATGCTGCCCATCAAATGGCCGTCTTATTCTCCAGTATTTGTTATATAGCCTTCTACATCTTGACAATTCAAGTGCTTTCCCAGACATTTTTTAAATGTGTGGATAATTGCCTCTACCACCTGAACAGGAAGTGCATTTCAGACTGCTGGAGCCTCCAAGTGGGGGAAAAAATCTATAAGGTGTTAATTTCTAAAGAACAAGGAGGCTGATGATCAAAGTCTTAATTAGGGTACTTAAAGATTAGAGTGAAATCTTACCTCCCTTGGCATTAGGGTCAAAAACCATTGGGCACAGATTTACAGCATTGGGTGATAGGGAACTAAAACTCGTGAGCTGAAAGGGAATGGTGGAAAATTCATTATATTTAAAACAAAATGTACTTGGATGCATACTTGAAGAGCTGTGACCTACTGGAAAGTGTGATGAAATTCGGTGTTTTTTTAAAATTTTTTGATTGACCTAGACACAGTAGGACTAATGGCATCGTTCTGCATTTTAGATGCTTATATGGTTCTATGATTATGAATGCATTTTTAAATAAAATCTTAACTGCATTATTTACTTCAATAGGAAGATGAACTATTGTCTTGATGGTACTGAAATGCAAGAGCTTTGCATCAAGGGTGAAAATGCTTCATAAAATAACTGAAAATAGATTATTATAAGCTTCGCTTGGGATTTATGACGCTTTCTTTGTAAAATGAGAATCTGAGCAAATGCTGCATGCCTTACATTTCAGAATAGGCCCTGTCTACCATCCTCTGATCTACGCAGAATTAATGTCTTTGCGAACAAACCTTTTGATGGTGCATATGTGCTAAGTGCATGGATTTGCTGCTACAGTTTGAACATTTCTTAAATTAAAATGTATTGCTCCTTCTAGATATATTGATTTACACATTGCTGTGTCAATATTAACTCCAACAATTTTTCCAATAACTAATAAGGATCTGCCAGTGTGGCTTGACTTCATCAGTGTGTGGTTTAAATACACAGAGTGATATTTGGCTTTTTCCTGTTTCTGGAAAAAGTCATTTTTTCTGTGGATTTCTCCATTTCATGGCAAGAGTAAAATTTATTGTAATTCAAGTTATAGATAAAGTTTTAAGTTAAATTCAAAGTGTTGAATGAAACATAATTTTGCAAAATAGGTGATAGTGGGTCAGGTGGTATTAGTGGTGGAGAAGTGTCTTATTCTTGGTGAACATTTTGAAAAGATTTTAATCTTAATCACCATTTTTACTAAATGCATTATTGCTAATTTTGTCAATGGCAAAACCAACAATAGCTACTTAAGTACTTCAGTAGTTACATAATTACTTTTAAAGACTAGCTATTGTATTCAAATAGTAGTGTTCATACTTACCCTTTGGGATCTGAAGCAATGCAAGTATAATCTGATTTGAAATAAAGATTCTTTTTAATCTTTGAGAAAATGTAGTCGATCATTCCATTGATTTCAGGTATGATGGCCTTCAATAACCTGTTTTAGAAAATTGTTTTACCAGATCTTTAGTCCATATCTGTTTGATCATCTCTACAATTATCTTTGATTTGTAGGGCTGTCAACAATGGAACATGTGAAAAACTGAGTTGAAGTTGATATAATTCAGTGGAGCTTTCCTCAATTCATCTGTGTTGCTTAAGGAAAAAGTTGAGTTCTGCTCGGTCTGTGCTTGATGAAACCTACTGCAACTGCTAACAGTGACAGTTGAAATGCAGAATCTACTTTGTCACTAGATGTCACTGGTACACTTGCAGCAAATGTACCATATATCTCACAAAAAATTTCCTAAGTTCTAATTTGTTTCTGACAAAGTTCTGGCAACTATGAGTTTGATTTTAAGATGTTTGTCTTATCTACTCTAACCTAGTGACAGTCAGTAATTCAGTATATGACACTGTAGTGTAAGACACCAAATGTGACAGTGAATATTGGATACTTAACAGGGACAGACAATGACCCAGATAATGTTTATTGTTATTCATGGGATATAGTTATTGCTGGGAAGATCAGCATTTTTTATTGATCCCTAATTGCTCTTCAAGTAGATATTGATGAGCTATGTTCTTAAACTGCTGCAGTCCTTTTGGTGATGGGATACATCCACAGCATTGTTATCTAGAATGTCCCAGATTTAGACCAAACAGCAATAAAGTTCAAAGCATATTTATTGTTTAAAGTATATATATATGTCATGTATACAATCCTGAGATTCATTTTCTTATGGATATACTCAATAAATCCAATAACTATAATAGGATCAATGAAACTCCGCACCAGCAGCTTGGACAACTAGTGAACAAAAGACGACAAACTGCAAATATAACAACCATATAACAATCACAGCACGGAAACAGGCCATTCCGGCCCTCCTAGTCCGTGATAAAAAGAAAGAAAATAAATCAAAATAATAATAATAATAAATAAATAAGCAATTACTATAAAGAACATGAGCTGAAAAGTCCTTGAAAGTAGGTCTGTAGGTTGTGAGAACAGTTCAGTAAAGGGGCTAGAGAAGTTATTCCCTCTAGTTCAGGAGCCCAATTGGTGAGGGGTAATAACTTCCTGAACCGGGTGATGTGGGTCCTGAGGCTCCTGTACCACCTTCCTGATGGCAGCAATGAGAAGAATGCATGGCCTGGGTGATGGGGGTCCCTGATGATGGATGCTGCTTTCCTGTGACAGTGCTCTGTGTAGGTGTGCTTAATGGTGGGGAAAGCTTTGCCCATGATGGACTGGGCATATCCACTACTTTTTTGAGAATTTTCAGTATCACATTGTTGTTTCTATCCCAGGCTCTGATGCAGCCTGTCAATATACTCTCTACCACACATCCCAAGAAGTTAGTCAAAGTTATAGATGCCATGCTGAATCTTAACAAGCTCCTAAGGAAGCAGACTCTCTGCCGTGCTTTCTTCATAATTGTACCAATGTGCTGGGCTAAGGTTAGGTTTTCTGAAGTTATAATACTGAGGCATTTAAAGTTGCTGACCCTCTCTACCTCTGATTTGATGAGGGCTGGTTCATGGACCTCCAGCTTTCTGTTCCTGAATTCAATCATCAGCTCCTTGGTTTTGCTGACATTGAGTAAGAGGTTGTTGTGGCATCACTCAGCCAGATTTTCAATCTCCTTTCTGTATGCTGATTTGGCCTACCACAAGTGGTGGTGTAATCAAACTTAGATATGGCATTAGAGCTGTACTTAGTCACAAAGAAGCAATTATAAATTTACAGGTACTGATGCCATTACAGTGGTGTTCCAGCACCAGAATGGAATGCATGCCTAAAAGCTCGATCACTTTCTTTATGTTCAACATCCCTTCCCTTGATTTGCCTCTGTAAAAGAGAGCTTATCAGCAAGTGCAAGTATGATGGCATATACTGTTGTAGGTGTTAGTTGTAGCCAAGAACTCTCAATTTATGGAAATGGTTTTGAATTCTATAGATATTTTATAGTTGTATTTTTTTCTGGTGCATTTTCTCCCTTCTAATGTTTCCTAATGCTTATGTTTGCACTTGCAGCATGTACCAGAGAGAGAAAGATCTTTCCCTTGCCAGGTAAAGCCAGTCTATTTGTTAAACTGTGGATGTATTTGTTTCATGTCACACAGAGACATTGCAATGCTCTGCTTGGTTTGGTTCAATGTTATGTGTGAGCTCCCCATTTATTTACAGGTATGGAAATTGGACAGGAATGGGAATCCATACAATGTTTTACTGGATTATTCCTGTTGGCAGCAACATGTACCACAGTCCATTGCTTAGGTCCAGATGGCCTTGTATTTTTTTTCCTTAATTACTTACTCAAGTAACACTATTAGACTGAAGGCTAGATAACTTTGCTAAGAAATATGCTTTAGTTGAGAGTGAACTTTCTTCCTTTAACATATCAGCATCCGTGGTAGAGATATTTTTCTCTTTTATCGAGTATTGCTCAACATTTCTCTCTTAGAGTCACTGCTTGTATTCTAAACCACTGCACTAATTTGCTTACATTGTTGATAAAGTTGGATCTGTAGGTATCCTATTTAGTCATTTATTCATACATACACTTTTAAATTTGCCACAGCACAGAATTGGAGGCAAAAGTAAATTTTCAGTCTAAACCTTTAATTGATTTTGCACTTGAAAATACTGCTTTAACTATTACCCAAAGTGCAATCATAATTCATTCTATTTTTAATAAGGCAAACATTGTTCAATGTAAGTTAAGAAAAGATTTACATTTTTTTGCCTTGAAAAGATAATTATCTGAAAGCAGTCTTGCTCTTAGTTATAAAAGTTTTTTTGCCATATCATAATGTTTGATTTATGCATTTGTTAGATTTTGTTTTATTTATATCTATTCCATTCAAACTTCAGATACATCAAGTTAAAGTACCTATCTACTAATTCACCCCTATGCAGCTAAAACAATACCTGCCTCTTGAGTAGGCAGTTGAGCCAGAGACTAACATAAAATTACAAATCCAATCTTCCCATTCATCTTTGTTTTATTCCTAAGAAGGATATGATTTATGAAGTTTTAATAAATGTTTCTAAGTTAGACTTTCTTGTTCTTGGTTGAAGCTCAACCCAAGTGTTTCTCTGAGTTGTGAGGAGTTTCATGACTCAGTGTTCTGATTGAAGACTCCAACAAGACATAGGTGCATTTTTTTCACAGGTGGCAGTGTTATAATGTGAGAATGAATTTCTTTTAAAAGTAACTTTTCCTCTAGTTAGCAGAAAACCTGGTTAATATCCCCTTTCTCAACCAGAGTTTGGAGTTCAATTCTAGTGCTACGCCTCAGGAGTTTGTACGTTCCCCCATGACTGCGTGGGTTTCCTCTGGGTGGTCCGTTTTCCTCCTACTGTCAGAAGATGTACCTGTTAGTAGGTTACTTGGTCATTGTAAATTGTTCTGTGATTAGGCTGGTGTTAAATATATGGGTTGCTGGACGGTGCAGCTAGCAGGGCCAGGAGGGCCTGTGAATAAAAAGTAAGTGAGAGAACAAAAATCTTAATGGGATATTCAAAAGAATCTATATTCATTAAAGTAGCCACAAGAAGTAATCAAGTTCAAGTTCAGTTTATTGCCATTCAACCACACACATGTGTACTGCCAATCGAAACAATGTTTCTCCAGACCAAAGTGCAGTACATATTACTCAAACACATAACACATAAAGTAATATTACCACCAGTAAATTAACAAATAACAAGGTGCATTTATGACACAAGTTTAAAAAGTAAACAGTATAACTATTGACCCTTCATGCATGATGAGACCTGTGTGGCAGCAGGGAGTTCAATAGTCTTACCACCTGAGGAAAGAAGCTGTTTCCTATAGTTCTTGTCTTAATGCGATGGTACCTCTTGCCTGAGAGTAGACATTTTTAGAGATTGTTGGACAGGTGGAAGGGATTATTGATAATGCTAATGGCCATGCGTACGTCGTGTTTCTGATAAATATCTCTGATGAATGGAAGAGAAACCCCAGTGATCCTTTGTACAGACTTGCAGTCAGATGCCTTGCAATTCCCATACCAGATGATGATGCAACTGGTTAAGGCACCCTCAATAATGCTCATATAAAAATTGGTTGGAATGGGGAAGGGGGCCTCACTCACCTCCATCTCCTCAGGAAGTGGAGACACTACTGTGCTTTCTTAACCAAAGAGGTGGTGTTGAAGAACCAGGTGAGATTGCCTGTTATGTGCACTCTGAGAAGCTTGGTGCTCCTAACTCGGTCCATGGGGGAGCTGTGTATGTGCAGTGAGGTGTGGTCAGCCTGAAACTAACGAAAGTCCACAATCATCTCTTTGGTCTTGTCCATATTAAGACTCAAGTTGTTGTACTTGTGCATTCTATCTCCTCTCTGAATGCAACTCGTTGTTGATGAGGCCAACCATTGTTGTGTCATCAGCGAACGTGATGATTCAGTTTGAACTGGATCTAGCAGTGCAGTCATGTGTCAGCAGCACACAGCCCTGGTGAGCACCAGTGCTCAGCTGATGTTTCTGCCAACACGGACTGACTGATTTTCTGTCAGGAAGTGCAGGATCCAGTTACAGAGAGGTGTTGAGACCAGTGAAGACAGTTTGCCCACCAGCTTCTGAGGGATGATCGTATTAAGTGCCAAGCTGAAATCAATAAACAGTATCTTAGCATATGGGGCACTATTTTCCACAAGATGGAGTGGAGTGCAGAGGTTATAGCATCATCAGTGGACTGATTGGAGAGATAAGCTAATGGGAAAGTCTCCAATGTAACAGGAAAGTGAGAATTAATGTGATCGATATCAGCCACTCAGAACACCTCATTATTGTTGAGTTCAGTGCCACTGGACGGTAGTCGTTGAGGACACTGTCGCCCTGTTGGGCCCGGGGTTGACAGTGGCTGCCTTGAAGCCTGTGATGGACAAAGGACTGTTCCTGTGAGATGTTGAAGAGTTTCTGTTAGAACCTCTGTTCCTGGGCTGCATAGTTCCTCAGCACCCGGCCAGGTATGTAGCTGGGTCTTCCTCCCATCAGCTGCAGCCAAGCAGAGTGCATGTTCCTCGGGGGGAAAGGGGGTCTTCTTGCCAGCATGTTATTCTGCGCATCAAGTCAAGCATAAAAGACATTCAGCTTATCAGGAAGTGAACCGTCAACCTTCATTGACGCACAGGGTGGACATGTAGTTTGTTATCCACAGGCACTTCAAGTCTCTGTTGTCACAGAAATGACTATATATTCTCTGTGAATAATCACATTTTGTCTTCTTGATGGTGCAGGAAAGCGCAGCTCTTGCTGACCTGAGAACTATTTTTATCTCCCAATCTGAAGGCAGCATCCCAATCTCTCAGCTGTTCCTGGACCTCTGCTGTCAGCCATGCTGTATGATTTGCCCTCATATTGAAGTGTTTAATAATGGTGATATCCTCAGTTCACTTCTGTATGGGCCAGTCACAGATCTTGCTTATTTATCGATGTTAATGTGATGCTCATAGGTAGCCGCCTCCCTGGACATCCTCCGGTCTGTGTTTTCAAATGTACCGCAAAGCTGAGGTTGCTCCTTCTGGCCAGGACTCCCTTTGAACTGGTTTAACTGGAGCAATATCTGAATTCATCACATTTTATTCCATAATATAGATTTTTTTGGTCCTTATATTGAAATACAAACTATCACAGGAAAGACTGCTGAGCTCGTGGTCTACACCAGACAAAGAAGAGCCACTTAGTTTCATACCACATTTTAAAATAAAGTCCAATGGGTCATTGCTCCATGTGTACACATTCAGGTAACAAAAGCCTAGCTTCCACTCCAATTATTCTGCAATTTCTTTGATATATATGCTCTGTTAAGAAAAATACATATGTCTTTCATATTTAATCCATCTAGTCTCATAATTCTATACACTGATTGCTCCTGAGTAATAAACACTTCTTAAATTAATTTTATACAATTTCTCTGAATAGATTTCAATCTTTTGTCCACTATTCAGGTTTAATCTCTAATTGCTTAGTTTATTTCTTCTTCTCTTTTTTAACAGTCCAACATTAGCAGTCGCCCAAACCTGCCTGATGCCTGCAGCCAGGAAGCATTGACAAATGATAGTCAGACCCTTTACAATTTCCTCTTTTACCTTACTTAATAATCTTAGATATAATCTATGTTTGGCAATTTTTTGTATTTTATAGGAGACTAAAATTCATAATATTTTCCTTCCTGTTGTAGTGCATTCAGTATGTCACATTCTTCTCATGTACAACATCAACATAATCCCCTTCTTTCATGAATTCAGCTTCAAAGTATTCCTTAAGAGTTTTACCTACATTTTCTACTTATGAATGGACTCTATTATATCCTTGGTTATCCATTTTCTCTTTGAGTACTTAAAACATTTTTTATTCTTTTTGTTTTGTTTGCCTTCATACTGTATCTATTCCTGATTTTGATTTTAATTTCAGCTCTGTATTTTCTTTACTTATCTAGGCTTTCTGCAGTTTTCAGAAATGTTTTTTTAAACAGTGTATATTATATTCGGAGGGAGCAAGATTGACCTTTTTGATATCTCAGTGTCTATCCCAGTGTATCTTTTTGTCTTCTTATTCTTTTTGCAATTGATTGTTCAAAGGAATCTGGATTTGATTATCTCACCCTTTCTTGTTGTGAAACCTAGTTAACCTGAACCTCTTGTATCTCTTCCTTGAAAGCTTCTGATTGCTTTGATGTTATTGTGAAGTATAAATGTAACAACATTTTATGGTCCTCTTTTTGATCTATCAACTCAAATCACTTGGCAGTCCAATGGGGTAGTTGATTTGATACAGAATTCATGTACGTTAGTTCAGTAACATAATATGTGACACAGATTGAAAACATTAAGTGTATTATTAACCACTTTATGGATTTCAATTAATTCTAAGCACACAACATTTACTTAATTAGATTTAAGCCAACTTATGGATAAAGTGAAATTTCTCTGTGTCTTGTAATAGGAATCAGTGCAACTAACTAAGATTTGGTATATAAAAGGACATGACGTAAATATTTTTTAAAACTGTACATTATTTTCAGAGGGAAAAAGATTGATCCTTTTTATATCATCCTAACATACACAGCATTGTAAAAAAAAACCCCAAGAATTTTATAAAACAGAGCAGATACGAACAATGGTTTCAAAAATGTTGATTTTAGCTTCATATTGCTGAAGCGAAAAAGTGCAGACTAAAAAAAGCATTAAATTTAGCCATAAACATTAGTTTATGTGTATCTTAAACTCATTTTATTGCATTTTCTTTTTGTTATTCTGATTAGATTTGGCTTGCTTTCCTGCTGTAAAAGCTTAATCAACTGTTTGCACCATTGACAGATGGAAAAGAAATACAAAACTATTACAATGGGGCTAGGTGTCATGGTCCAAGAAGCTGCAAAGAGGAGTATTTACTGTCTCATCTGTGTGTTCAGTGATGGTGGTGGGAATGGAGGGAAGGTGGTTGTTGAAAGTAATAAATGTATTTATTTTCCAATGTTCTATTTTGGATATTGCTGCAGTGCATGAATGTCCTGAAAGTGCACAGTTGAATTCCCACTGGAATCCAAGGTAATTTTTATTTTTAATATTTTGGCTTGTTTCCAGTATTTTGCCTTTTCAGCCAGAATAATGTAGACTACATTAGCTCCCTAATGAATCTGCCAAAAAAGAGACCTAAGAAATCTACAGAAAGTAAAAACAAATCCTAAAATTTGTATGTCCAGACCATCCTAATATCTTACCTTTGACAAAAGTATTCAATATGAGTGGAAACCAATGCTCAGCATATACATGTGGTACATTGGAAACCAGACAAAATCCTGTTCCCATTCCTGACTTGTCATATTTTTATCTAAGTACATTAGGCAGTTTGTCGGAAGCTATTTCCGGAGAGCCAGATTGCTAAAAGATACTAATAAGAGTTTTAAGATTTTAACTCTGCACAATGTTTATTGGACAGTGAAAACAAAATCAGAGAGCATTTATATTTTTATGCTGGGCCAAGCTTGAGTGGGTTTGGGCACATCCAGCAATAAATACTGTAGGCTTAATTTTGTGAATGACTCTATAAAAAATGGTTTATCAGAAAGGCCTGCAATAATCATGCAACCTTAGCTATGGATAATTATCTCAATTATGGTCTTATGGTCAAATCTATACAATACACTAAAAGATTGGCATGCCTGCTGGTACCATAGATAATCCTGTATAGCTGTTTTTGAAGAATCCTCAAAGTAGATGGCCATTTGGGCTGCAGCATTTCCATCCACTTTACTGGAGCTTTGATAGTCCCATGCCACTCTCTGTGGGCTTGGCACTGCTGTCCCTATGTCTACCATCTTCTCATACTCACTGCTGATATGTGTCAGTGGCTGTTCTGCAAAGAGGGAATGGGGCTGGGAATGAATAATAGATGCAGAATATTTGTTGATAGTGACTGAGGGAGAAGTATGATGTTATGCAAAGATGCACTTGATTTTGGAAGTGGGCAGACAATTGAGAAATTGACAAAGTACATAGATAGAGAACTTGATTTACTACAAAGCGTATATGTGAATTTTAATCTCCTGGAGCAGAGTCAAGGAGACAGATTAAGGAATTGGGAGTAATAAATTCATCAGGAAGTTTGTGAATGTGTCACTAAGCTCCTCTAGTCTGGTAAGGTCATGAAAGTATTTGTGAGACTGAAATTTCTGATAGTGATCTACCATACTTCTTGATGTCCCCAGTGAGCTATGACAATCAGAATAGAATATGAAGCCTTTCAGGGTTCATGATGGCTCTTCAACATGACATGAATTAAGAAATCACCGAATCTTGAGACAGGCTTGACATCTATTCTTGTCTGTTCTGCAACTACCCCAGAAATAATCATCAATCATGTTTGCAACATACATTTAAGTAATGGGACTTCAGTTGGGTCAGATATGACTTAATTTCTTCAGCTAAGCTTAAACACAAAGATAATGTTAATATAATGGCTACAATAATAGCGCTATTTCATTCAACTTCACTTGCCCCCATCACAGAACTGTTCCCACATCCTGTGGGCTCACTTTTCAGGACTGTTCATCTCATGTTCTCGATAGTTATTGCTTATTTATTTATTATTATTATTTCTTTTTTTCTTTCTTTTTGAATTTGCACAGCTTGTTGTCTTTTGCACACTGGTTGCTTGTCCATCCTGTTGGATGCAGTTTTTCATTGATTCTATTGTGTTTCTGGTATTTACTCTGAAGGCCATTAAAATGAATCTCAGGGTTGTATATGACTTTGATAATAATTTTACTTCGAACTCTGAAAATATGCAAGAAAGCATTTCACATCCACCACTTCAAGATTCTTCACAGTCAGCTTCCAATAAGCAAGGAAGTTTGTCCATTCCACAGAGGCACAGTAAATCTGAACTATATATTTGTACATATCTATTGGATAAAGTATACTGCCAAGAAGAAAAAAATACAACATTTAGATATGCAAGTGAATCGATAATTTGACGCTGCCAGTTTTTCACTCATGCGGTCCAATTTGCAACCTGTACCCTGCTCTTTCTTATTTAACCCTGCATTTACCTCCATTTTGAAAATGCATTGCTGTAACCTTCATGCACTCCCTTTATGTGGCAAATCTGTATCTCCATCAATCCTCCCAGTACTAGCTCTCCAGCATCTTTCTGCCTTGGTGAGGGATTAAAACTGAGAATCTCTCATCACTGCTCTCAACAGGAGAATACTAGAAAGCTCTTTAATTATTTGAATAAATTATTAAAATTTAATTTGTAGGATTCACTTAATGTTACTCTTTTGGTTTGTTTAACCATTTGTTATTCAGTATACGTTGCTGTGTGGGGAATCCATACGTCTAATGAAGTACATCTGTGAGGTTATCTATAACAGAAAGAAACTTGAAAATGCAGATTTCAAAAAAATGAGGTAATGGTTATGCAAAAGTGCCTCCAAATTCATCATGGAATAAAGTCTGTCCTATATTACAATAGCTTTTCAAACACATAAAGTGAAACAATAGTACTAACAAAACTGAAGTATGTTTAAATAAAACAGATGTGTGCAAGATCTTCTGCAATCAAAACTACCAGATGAACTCTCAATCAAAGGCTGAGGAAAGACCATAAGATATTGGAGCAGAAGTAGGCTATTTGGCCCATCGAGTCGGCTCTGGTATTCAATCATGGGCTGATCCAGTTCTTCCAGTCATCTCCACTCCCCTGCTTTCTCCCCATTGCCTTAAATGCACCCAATGACTTGGCCTCCACAGCTGCTCATGGCAACAAATTCCACAGATTTACCACCTCTGACTAAAGTAATTTCTCTGCAGCTCAGTTCTAAAAGGACGTCCTTCAATCCTGAAGTCATGCCCTCTTGTCCTAGACTCCCCTACCATGGGGAATAACTTTGCTATATCAAATCTTTTAACATTCGGAATATTTCTGTGAGATCCCCCCTCATTCTCCTGAACTCCAGGGAATACAGCCCAAGAGCTGCCAGACATTTCTCATACAGTAACCCTTTCATTCCTGGAATCATTCTCGTGAATCTTCTCTGAACCCTCTCCAATGTAATTATATCCTTTCTAAAATAAGGGGCCCAAAACTGCACACGATACTCCAAGTGTAGTCTCACGAGTGCCTTATTTAGCCTCAACATCACATCCCTGCTCTTATATTCTATACCTCTAGAAATGAATGCTAACATTGCATTCACCTTCTTCACCACTGACTCAACTTGGAGGTTAATTTTTAGGGTAGCCTGCACAAGAACTTCCAAGTCCCTTTGCACCTCTGCATTTTGAATTCTCTCCCCATCTAATTAATAGTCTCCTCATTTATTTCATCCACCAAAGTGCATGACCATACATTTTCCAACATTGTGTGTCATTTGTCACTTCATTGCCCATTCCCCTAAACTATCTAAGTCTTTCTGCAGGCTCTCTGTTTCCTCAACACTACCCGCTCCTCCACCTATCTTTGTATCATCAGCAAATTTAGCCACAAATCCATTAATCCCATAGTCCAAATCATTGACAGACATCGTAAAAAGCAGCAGTCCCAACACCGACCCCTGTGGAACTCCACTGGTAACTAGCAGCCACCCAGAATAGGATCCCTTTATTCCCACTCTCTGTTTTCTGCCGATCAGCCAATGCTCCACCCATGCTAGTAACTTCCCTGTAATTCCATGGGCTCTTGTCTTGCTAAGCAGCCTCTTGTGCGGCACCTTGTCAAAGACTTCAGAAAGATGAAGGAATGAAGGTTACTATGTCATAAGCTAAAGAATCGACATACATTTTTATTTTTGCCTGTGCAACATCCCCTTCGTTTAGTTGCACAATAGCTGCTGATACTGTGAATTGTCAGTAACTTCTAGCTCCTGCAGAACATCACTATTAGCCCAATCCACAATGACCCAACTCTCATATTTGAGATTAATCTACCATTGCAACCCTTGCTTTGTGGCACTCTTCTTCATTTATGCTGCAGTGAAGTACTGCATTGACAGATATGTTCAATTGCACACATTCCTGTTTAACCCTGTTCATCCCATAAAACAGAAACAGTGCCTCTCTAGAGTATATTTGACATTACAGTGCACATTCAGAAGAGACCAATTTGTTGCTTTATAGTGCAGACTGATGTAAACTCAGATGTTGATTTTGGAGTTGTACATAAATAACAGCCTAAAAACCTGCCTGCTTGCTCAAGCTGAGTAGTTACAATTATGTTTCAAGCTAGGGGAAAACCAGCTAACGTGTGAATACTTTATAAAAGGTTTTGCTTTTGTACTATGTAACTAAGTGATAAGAATATCATGCCACAAACCTGACTTTTCTGTTCAAATCTGAATGATAGTCTTCCTGCTAATATCTTCATCAGCTTTAAGTTACTCAGTAATACTTCCCTCAGAAATTATGTCTTATAATTCTGGGCTTTCAGGAGCAGCTGAGTATAAGAGCTACAGTTTATATTGTGCATGGTATGGTACGGTAATGGGTTTCATGGTAGCATAGCAGTTAGAACAATGCTTTACAGCATCAATGATCCAAGTGCAATCCCACCGCTGTCTGTAAGGAGTTCGTATATTCTCTCCGTGACCGCATGGGGTTCCTCTGTGTACTTTAGTTTCCTCCCACATGGCAAAGTCCTACAATTTAGGGTTAGTAAGTTGTGGGCATGCTGTCTTGGCACTGGAAGCATGCCTATCATTTCAGGCTGCTCCTAAGCACATCCTCAGATTGTTGATCATTGATGCAAAACTACACATTTCACTCTTTTTAAATGTTTTGATGTACACATGACAAATAAAATTCATCTCTTTAATTGTCAGAATATTGCAGCTATTTAAAACAAAATTGATTGAAGCACAGAGAATCATAAACTGAAGGAAGTCTGTTCAGATTAATAACAAGAAGTTGCAAGAAACAACCGGCTTTCTCTAGTGGCTATGTAGCTAATTGACTCCACTTCTATGAAGTTTCTATGATCCATTTACAGAAGATTTACCCTTCATTCAGCCAAAAGAAAAACTAGAAATGCTCGACTGGACTGTGAAGACAGAAACTGATGAAATTGGGTTCTGATTAAAGTTTACTGGTCTGTCTTTTTGACAGTTATTTTGTAATTCTATAACCCTCAAGCATGTTCATATACTTTAAGTATCTGTAATTTTCAGCTACCATTGCAACCCCTGAAAAACATTTGACTCCTGTTCTATTTCTCACTTCTTTCACCTCATGGTGACAGTCATGTGTACAACAATCCAAGTTGAACTCTCTGAAAGCCCTCCTTAGATCTCTCCAGGTTCAATTTCTTTGGAATTCTTCTTAAAGAACACACAATTTTAATTGCTGATCTTATACTTGAACTCAGTGCCCCATTTTATGTGGGTTTTTGTGAAAGATATAAGATGTTTCTTTACATAATGAGCTTTCTATTAATATATTTCCTGCTCTGTCATCCCACCAAAACTTCTAGGGAATGCATTTATTATTAATAATGTTTTGCTAACTTTAGGTATTACCTTGGTTAAACGTCCCAGTTCATGATTGACTTATTTTTTGCACTGGATTTACTAAATAGGAGTTGCCCTAGCAAGTAACTTTGTGGTCTGAAAGTGTGTTGTGTTTTTTTTAACTGTGATCTAGTATTAGAATATAAGAAATAGGAACAGGAGTAGGCCATCTAGCCCATCAAGCCTGCACCGCCATTCAATAAAATCATGGCTTATCTGGCCATGGACTCATCTCCACCTACCTGCCTTTCCCCATAACCCACATATTGAGATCTCTCCAGGTTTATATCACGATTCAAAAGCAATTAAGACTATACATGTACAAGGATCTTTGTAAGATTTCTGTTATGATATAAGGTGAGCATGGAAAATTAAAATAATATGATCAAACCCCATACAGTGCCTTGAAAACATATTCCGATGCTAACTTTCCTCAGGTGCAATACCAGCTCACCTAATTAGTTGATGTAGAAAATTGGAGGATCGCCTACTTTCAATTAATTCATAAGAATAAATAACTCCTCTGTCTGTAAGGTCCAACAGTATGGTAGATTTTCAACAGCCCAAACCAAAATGAAGACAAGTCTGAGAAATGATAATAGAGAAGCAAAACTCTGAGGAAGCATACAAAACCATCTCAAAGGCACTTAATATACAGTACTTCAGAGCTCAGTGCAGTCCATCATGAAAAAGTGGAAAAGATATGAAACTGCAGCCACACTGTCTAAGTCAGGCTGCCACTCTAAACTTAGTCGCTGGAGAAGAATGGCGCTTGTAAGAGAGGCTACTGTGTTGCCAACAGTCACTCTGAGTGAGCTGCAGAATCCAGTGGGTGTAACTGGAGATGAAGCTCATGGCTCCACAATTCTAAGGTATTGCACAAAAAGGGTACTTATGGAAGATTGACAAGAAAGAAGCTGTAGCTGAAAAAAAAGAATGCTTGCCCATCGAGACTTTTCAAAGCATCACTTAGAAGATACTGTAAAGTTTTGGAAGAAAATCTTGTGGTCGGATGAGATAAAATTAGAGCATTTTGGCCTCAACACTAAGTGGCATGTGTGGCGTAAAGTTAATACTGCACATCAGCCAAGTAACATCATCCCCACAGTAAAGTATGGTGCAGATAGCATAAGGCTATGGGGATGCTTTCAAGCCGCAGGATCTGGAATTCTGGTCAGCATTGATTGGAAGATGAATGCTGCTAAATAGAGAGAGATCCTGGATAAAAACTTGCTAGGCTCTGCCAGAAAGCTTAAACCAGGGAGGAAGTTTGTTTTTCAGCAGGACAATGGCACAAAGCAGTCTGCCAGAGCAGCCATGGTGTGGCTTCAAATGAAGTTAATTGATGTCCTTGAGTGACGCACTCAGAGTCTTGACCTTAACCCGCTCGAACAACTTTGGCAAGATTTCAAGGCTGCTGTCCACCGCTGCTCCCCAACTAACCTGACACAGCTTGAGCAATATTGAAGGAGGAATGGGCAAATCTTGCTCTGTCACATTGGGCAAAGCTGGTAGAGATTTATCCAGAAAGACTGCTGGCAGTAATAGCTGCTGGAGGTGGTTCAACTAAGTACTGAGCAAAGGGGGTTGATTACTTTAGAACTGCTGACATTTCAGTTTTTGAATTTTTAGATTTACATGCTTTACAATTTTCCCTGTATCTGGACTGTACTGTGAAAAAAAATGATTTAGAAGCAAAAATTCTCTGTTAAATTGATCAAAATCCATGGTTGTAATACTCACTTATGTGAACAAAGATTTGAGGGCTGAATACTTTGCAATGCACAATAAGAATTTTTCCACTTCAGGTGTATTGCTTAATGCTATTGCATTATGTTATTGCTGAATGCTCTCAAAGCTGGTAAAAAAAACATAATTCTTAAAATCATTCATTTTAATCAGTGTATTGCTGGTGTTAACTTTATTTTAATTTTATTTGTGCAGACTCCGTGTTGATCATCAATCAGCACTAATGATTTTTTTTATGTGACTCTTATTAAGTTTATGGCATCTATATGAAATATTGCCAATTCTATTATTACTCAAAGTATTATATTTCTTAAAACTGCATTGGACTTCTAAAATATTTTGAATGAAAAGATGTGTTTTTACAGCTTTTGTGCTTGTTATGGATTAATGAGAAATCATACAAATCATATGACCTCTTTATAGAGCACTACACCATTTTTTTGGACAGTATATTTGTGGAATGGCAATGTGTCAGACAGGGATGTACCTCTTGCTATCTCACAACAGTCAGAGATCAGAGAATTGCAGCACTACTTAGGCGAGAGATTTGATGGATTATTTCAAAATGTTTTGTTTCCCTCTGTAGGTGGAGTGAATCTTTTGTACTTTTTAAATTTTGTTTTCAGTTTTTATTTCCATCTTCTTATTAATACATTATCATGCACTGGGTGGTGGCACTTTATTAGCCATTCTTTGTCTGAAATCAAGGATGCAGAAAGCACCTGTCTTGTTTGATGGTCTGGTTATTGGTCAGTTTCAGTTCCACCCAACATGCGTACAGATCCACTTCAACAAGTGCATCACAGATCAAGGTTATTCATACCATTTATTTTTGTGACACTGTTACACTTTCAGCTGGCGTTCATTTGAGTTTTACTTCCTTTCTTTATTCCGTGGCCTTTTATACTATCATATTTTAAAAAACTTAATTTTCTTTTATCATACGGCCTGCTTTAGTACCCCTATACTTGGATCCAATAACTTGGACAAAAAGAAAAAGCTCTGAACCCCCATTTACCAATTTGTCAATCAGCAGAAACAGTATACAGTATCCATTTAATTTCTCAAATCATTTCATAATTTGAAAATAATTTATTCGCCTTGCCCCTCAGAATGTCCTTGCTTCAGGAAAAAATATTTATTTTTGTCTGTTATTTTTAGGGGAGAATTGCAGTCAGTAGAATGGGTTACAGTGTAAGGGGACAAAATCGAAAAGGGTTTCAAATACGGGACTGAAGGTGTTATATTTGAAAGCACACAGTATACAAAATGTGTGTGGCCTCCGTCGGTCGTGGTTGACCATGGATACTGCGCCCCTGGTAGTCACTGGAGCATAGCTGGAGTGGCCTCTCCAGGGCGGAAGCCAGGGCAGAGTTGATATGGAGATCCGTCTGTTGCCCATGCAGTGGGACCCCCCTCTCCATGCTGATGACATGTCCAACAGAACGACGAAAGTCGATGCAGTTTGGTGCCAACAGCATCACAGTTGTTGCCATGCCGGTGCTGGGTACAGCAGTCAGCCGCCTTCGGGACTCCAACTCTGGATTTTTCCTTGGGGTTTACTCCCGAAGCCTTTCCTGTGAGTGGGAAGGCAGCGGAAGTTTGAAATCGGATTTTCTCTCTCCTAGATGAGCTACCATCCGTGGTTAATGAGCCCCATCTGCCCGGAGCAACTGGTTTTAAGGTGCCAGTGACCTGCCTTTGCCCTTCTCCTGTCAGTGAGAACAGCTCCACCGGGCATAAGAACTATGCCACACATGAAGGCCAGGAGTTGGACCTGGTTGTCAGAGGCTGTTTGAGACGCACGCCATAAAGAGCACTTGTTTAGCAGTGGGAGCTCATCCCCACTACCACCCTTTAGCTATGACTACCTTTGGAGTCAGTATACAAAATAAGGTACAGTAGATGATATTGTAGTGCAGTAAGAGATTGGCAGGTATGTGGGTATCAAGGAGTCATAGCTGAAAGACGATTATAGTTAGAAGTTTAGTATCCAAAGGCATGCAATCTATTGAAAAGACAGGCAGGTAGGCAAAGGAGGAGGAGTGGCTCTGCTGGTAAAAATTGATATCAAATCTTCAGAAAGAGGGGCCATGCGAAAATGTAGTATCCTTTTAGTTAGTGTTAAGAAACTGCGAGGGTAAGAAGAGCCTGAATGGAGTTATTTACAGGCCTCTGAACAGTAGCCAGGATGTAATCTACAAGTACCAATGGGAGAAAGAAAAAGTATGTCAAAAAGTCAATGTTACAGAGTCATGGGGGATTTCAATATGCAGATAGATTGGGAAAATCAAGCTGATGCTGGATCCCAAGAGAGAGAATTTGTGGAATGCTTCCAAGATGGCTTTCTGGAGCAGCTTGTGTTTGAGCCCTCTAGGGGTCAGCAATTCTGGATTGGTTGTGGTGTAACAAACTGGATATGATTAGGGAGCTTCGGTAAAGGAACCCTGAGGAAATAGTGATCATAATATGATCCTGCAATTTGAGAGGGAGAAGATAAAGTCAGACGTATCAGCATTACAGTGGAGTAAAGGGAATTACAGATGCATGAGAATGCTGGTCAAAGTTGATTGGAGAGGAACACTGGCTAGGATTACGGTTGAGCAGCAATGGCTGGAGTTTCTGCAAGCAGTTTGGAAGGCACAATGTAGATACATCACAAAAAAAAAGGGAAGTATTCTAAAGGCAGGATGACATAGCTGTGGCTAACAAGTAAAGTTAAAGCGAACGCAAAAGCGAGGGCATACAATAGAGCAAAAATTCTTGGATTAGGATTTTTTTTATCCAATGGAAGGCAACTATAAAGGAGGTAAGCTGGCCAATAATATCAATGATGATATCGAAAGTTTTTTTTTCCAGATATATAAAAAGTAAAAGGGAGGCAAGAATAGTTATTGGAACACTGGAAAATGACAATGGAGAAACAGTAATGGGGGAAAGCGAAATAGGACAAGCTGAGTAAGTATTTTACATCAATCTTTACTGCAGAAGATACTAGCATGCTGGGCATATGAGAGTGTCACGGGGCAGAAGTGAGTGCAGTTGCAATTACTAGGGAGATGGTGCTTGGGAAATTGAAAGGTCTAAGTTAGGTAAGCCACCTGGACCTGGACCAGATGGAGTACATCCCGGGGTTCTAAAAGAGGTAGCTGAAGAGATTGTGGAGGCATTAGTAATGATCGTTAAAGAATCAATAAATTCTACCATGGCTCCAGAGGGCTGGAAAACTGCAAATGTCACTGCACTCTTAAAGAAGGGAGGGAGGCAGAAGGAATGAAATTATAGGCTGGTTAGCCTGACCTCAGTCATTGAGAAGATGTTGCAGTTGATTTTTAAGGATGTGATTTTGGAGTAATTGGAGGCACATTGCAAAATAGGCCAAAGTCAGCATGGTTTCCTTAAGGAAATGTCTTGAGCTGAAATATCTTCTGGAATTCTTTGAAGAAATAATAAGCAAGGTAGACAAAGGGAAATCAGTGGATGTTGCGTATTTGGTTTTTCCAGAAGGCCTTTGACAATGTGCTGCCCATAGACTGCCAAACAGGATCAGAATATTCTAGAAAAGTTACTAGCATTGATAGACCATTGGCTGATTGGCAGGAGGCAAAAAGCGGGAATAAAGAGATCCTTTTTGGATTGGCTGCTGGTGACTAGTGGTGTTCCACAGGGGTCTGTATTGGAACTGCTTCTTTTTATGTTGTATGTCAGTGATTGGATGATTAAAGAGCTGGCTTTGTAGCCATGTTTGCGGTGATACAAAGATAGGTGGAGGCGAAGGTAATGTTAAGGAATCAGAGAAGCTGCAGAAGGACTAAGATAGAGTAGGAGAATGGGCAAAGAGATGGCAGAATATTGTGTAAAGAAGTGTATGGTCAGGCACTTCGGTAGAAGAAATAAAAGCATAGACTATTTTCTAAATGGGGAGAAAATTCAGAAATTAGAGGTTTAAAGGAATTTGGGTGTTCACGCGCAGGATTCCCAAAAGGTTACCTTGCAGTTTGAATCTGAAGTGAAGAAGGTGAATGCATTCACTTCAAGAGGACTAGAATATAAAACCAAAAATGTAACGCTGAGGCTTTATATGGCACTAGTGAGGCCTCAATTGCAGTATTGTAAGCAGTTTTAGTCCGCTTATTTAAGATAGAAAATGCTGACATTCGAGAGGGTTCAAGGAGGTTCATGCGACTGATTCTGGGAATGAGAGGGTTATCATATGAGCAGTGATTGAAGCGCCTGTACTACTGGAATTCAGAAGAATTAAGTGTCCGCTATTTTTGTCCTCCATTACTACCTTTGTAGCATCATTTTCCAGCTGTCCAATATCCTTTCCAATATATTTGCTCTTTAAACATATCTCAGAAAAAAAAGTTATGGTATCCTGTTTGATAGTATTAGCTGTTTACCTTCATATATCATCTTTTCTCTCCTTATTTTTTTTAATTGCCTTCTTTTGATTTTTAAAAGCTCTCCAATCCTCCTTACTAATTGTTTCTATATTATATGCCCTCTCTTTTGCTTTTATGTTGGCGCTGATTTCTCTTGGCAGCCACGGTTGTGTCATCCTGCCTTTAGAATGTTACTTCATCTTTGCAATGTATCTATGTTTCACTTTCCGAATTGCTCTCAGAAACTCCACCCATTCTGTTCTGTCATCATTCCTGTTAGTGTTACCTTCCAATCAAATTTGACCAGCTCTTCACTTGTGTCTCTGTAATTCCCTTTCTTCCACTGTAAGACTGATATATCTGACTTCATCTTTTCCTTCTCAACCTGCAGGGTGGTTTCTATCATATTATGATCACTGACTTCTCAGGGTTCCTTTGCCTTAAGCTCCTTAATCATCCAACGTCCAATCCTGAATTGCCTTTTCCTTAGTGGGCACAAACCTGATTTTCCCAATCTGCCTACATATTGAAATCCCCCATGACTGAAATAACATTGCTCCTATTACATGCCTTTTCTGTTTTCTGTTGAAATTTATATCCCACAACCTGGTTACTGCTAAGATGCCTGTATATAACTCCCATCAGGGTCTTTTTACTCTTGCAGTTTCTTAACTCTATCCACAAGGATTCTACATCTTATGATCTTGTGCCAATTCTTTCTAAGGGTTTGATTTCATTTTTTACCAACAGAACCACACCAACCCCTCTGCCTACCTGCCTATCCTTTTGATACAATATCTATCCTTGGATGTTAATGTCCCAACTATGATCTTCTTTTAGCTATGACACAGTGATGCCCACAACATCATACTTGCCAATCTCTAACTGAGCTACAAGATTATCTACCCTGTTCTGTGTTCTGTATGCTTTCAAATATAACACCTTTAGTCCTATATTCATCACCCTTTTTGATTTTGCCTCCATGTTATACATCAATTCACCCCATTGACTGGAATTTTGTCTGATTGTCTACTTGTCCTCCTCATAGTCTCACTAAACACTGCATCAACTTGCATACCAACGGTCCCATCCTTTGCCTTTTCACTCCGGTTCCCATCCTCCTGCCAAATGAGTTTTAAACTTTTAAACAGTTTTAAACAGCTCCATCAAACCTGCCCACAAAGATATTGGTACCCCTTGGGTTCTGGTGTAACCTGTCATTTTTGTACAGGTCATATCTTCCACAAAAGAGATCCCAGTGATCTACAAATCTGAACCCCTGTCCCCTGCACCACTTCCACGGCCACTCATTTGGTCAATACTCCAGTAATTCTTGTAATTTCATTTTCCAAGTTTATTGCCAAATTAGATCAAATATGCCTTTACTTCCCAGTTTGCAATGTATTCCGTTTGTACCCAGTGGTTATTCTGTTTTCAGTGCTATTTATTCAAATGCATAGCTTCCTTTAAATCATATCTGACTAATTATTCAGCCTCTGGTGATACAGCAGATGGAATATTATGTGCATGTCTCGTCTCCTGACCTATGGAATTTTTGTGACAGAAAAGAGCCAGGAAAGGGCTCACAGATTGACTCCATTATGAGGGTTAATACTGTGAGGGATGATTAAACATAACTGGGCCTTATCTTTGGAAGAATCTGGGGCAATCTCATGAAACACAGAGAATATTCTTATGGTGCATGGCCAGTTGGAAACAAACATGAGGTTTCCTCGGCTGGAATGTCCAGAACCAAGATTCACATTCTTGGTTTGTCTTGGCTATTTAGGATTGATGAGGAGAAATTTCTTCAACCATAGAAAAATTAATGTTTGAATTTTTGTTGCTGCCCAGGATTTCTGTGGAGACTTAGCTGCTGAGTATATGTGAGGGAGAAATTGATAGATTTTTTTTGGATATTAACATCATCAAAGGATATGTTATTAGTGGAGTAAGTGATGCTGAAGTAAATTATTAGCAGTTCAACACTTTGGGTACCGAAATTATCTTACTTTGTCATCTTAAGGGCAGAAAATGTTTGGGAATCTTTGCATTTGCACCCTAAATGAATTTAGTTTCAATAATCTCAGCATTCCAATCTTTAACTGTTATTATACATCATATGCTCTCAAATTTGTCTTTTAAGTTAAGGATGGATTATCTTTCTTGAGTTTTTGTTTCTCCTAATCCCTTATTTGTTCACTTTGTTACTTTATACAATATCCAGAGCACTTCTAGAGTTAGTAGCCGGCTGGTGGCGAACTCTCCTGAGTTCGAATCCAGCTGGCTCCCTTGCACGCTTTCCATCCGTGCTGAGTTGAACGTCAAGCCTCGTAAAAATAAGAAAGTCTGCTAAAAAAAACATCATCCCAATGACTCTACAGGAGTTAAGGGCTTTCTTCTTCTTCTTCTTCTTCTAGAGTTAGTGTTTGCTCTAATCTTCTAATTCACACAGTACCAACCACTCATAGATGTTCTTTACACGTCAGAAATAAAGAAAACTTGCATTTATATTGCATCTTCGAACAAAGTTTTTTGACTTGCACTTTTTTTTAGAATATAAGAGGTCAGCCAGCGTTTAGTACCAATCCTTCATTGTCCATGCGGCTGGTAGTGGGCTGCTGCCTTGAATAACTGCAGCCTTTCTGGCCATGATCGTACAGTGGGCAATTCCAGGATTTACAGCAGGACCTGCCACGAGAAAGGAAGCCGATGTTTTTCAAGGCAGGATGATGTGTGACTTGGAGAGGACCTACACAAAGTTCAGAATCAGATTTAATATCACCAGCCTATGTTATGAAATTTGTTAACTTTACAGAAGCAGTACAATAAAATACATAAGTAAATATACAGAACAAAAACAGAGTTACATTAAATATATATGTGTCTATTAAATAGTTAAGTTAAAATAAGTACTGCAAACTAACAGAAATATAAAAAAAGGTAGTGAGGTTGTGTTGATGGATTCAATGTGTCCATTTAGAAATTGGATGGCAGGAAGAAGCTGTTCCTGAATCACTTCTCATGTCCTTGACACCTTGTTTGACCATAGACATTGTGGGGTTGAGCAGCATGGTTGAGTAACAGCACTGCATTATTCTGCTTTGTGAGCCAGTGGTGCTTTGAATGAATGTTAAGGACGTTGGACTACCATTCAAGAGTTGCTTTGCTCTGAATAACATCAAGCTTCCTAAAAGTTATTAGAGCTGCACTCATCCAGGCAAGTGGAGAATATTGGACCATACCCCCGTCCTGTGCCTTGTAACGTGTATACCAGCTTTGGGGAGTCAGGAGTGGATGTTCTGCCGCTCACCTGCTCTTGTAGTCACAGTAATTATATAACTTTATAGATAGGTATATTAGGCAACAGCAAAATTCTACCAACAACAATGCTATTGAGATCAGATAATTTGTTTCAGTGAGATTTGAGACATGCACAGAACTCCTTTTTTTCTTTTTTAAAATGACTGAAATGTCTGCCTTCTGTTTTTAACAGAAGAATGTAGCTGTTGATTTCTGTATATTTCTTTATGGGCTGTATATCTCTTACTGTCACATAACAGATTATAAATTTTAATCCAAAAATAATACAGAAAATGTAACAGTTGTAGCAGTTCTAGGGTATTAATGACCTTTAAAGCACCTAAGCTTCATTGTTTAGTTTGTCATCCTAAAACCCTTCTAGTTTGCTGCTGCTTTTAATGCTCCCATTGATCTTTCATTCTTAAATTTGCATAGTAAAATTTTTCCTCTTCCAGACGTGGTGAACTGAAAGTGGATTTTGTCTTTTCGAACGGTCTTTTATTGTAAACCATTTCTAGTCTTTCATTCAGTTTGCTGCTCAGCTTCCTTCCCCTCCCCCACCCCTACAACTGCTCCTCACGTTGTCAATACACACCTAATTCCACTTTAACAACAGTAATTGGCTGATAGAGTAGAAGGTATGGATTTGTTTTCCTGATGACTCTGGCTTTTTCTTCTGGTAATACTAATAGAATCCCAAATCCTTACTGGTGTGATCATGTCATGAGTAGGTCAGCAGTCGTGTCAAGGTCCTATTGGAAACTTCATAGCTAACATCTTAATTTAGACTTAGCTATCTTTTTCATGTATGAGCAATTGTTAGCAATTCATTTGAGCCTTGTGCTCATTCCATAATAGCAGAACTCATTTAATTCAGTTGGAGAAAATTCTCTGTGTGAATAATTTTGCTTGCTGGTATTCAAAGGGCGAAGACTTTATGGACAAGATTTTTTTTGATCTTATAAAAAATAAATCATATAACCTTTATTCGGTTTTAATGAACTTAATGGAACTATAAATTGATTTGATTTATCCTGAACAAATCAAGTTGAAATAATTATTGTAGAATGATAACAAGCACTCAAGTGTTCTGGATTTTAGAACCTCAAATCAGTTAGAAAGGTTTAAAGTGTAATATATTAAATCATGAGCTAATATTTTGGTATCTGAGAACCTTGTCAATCCAGTTGCAATACATTATAGAACAAGTTATTTTGATTCCATTTTAAGCATGATTAATATTGCAAAGATTACAGCTTGGTTGCATTGAATTTTTTTTTGAATACCCAGAATCCAATTTAAAATGCATCTTGTAATCAGCGAAGATTAATTTGCCAGTCGTGGGCTGTTCTTTCTCACCTTGAATGCAGTGCATTTTGGTAGTGAAGCTATAAACTGATCCCTTTGTGCCTAGTTGGATGGTCAAATCGTTGCCAGTTTCAATTAGTTGAATGTTAAATGAATTCATTCTATTGCCCATTTATGCTACAGCTGCAAATTCACATTTGTTGCAAATTTGCTACTTAATTGTAGCAGATGGTCAATTCTAAATGATGGGGAGTTATTTACTCCTGTGGTAGTTTGTAATAAAATTCTTAACTACATGACCTCTAAGGTGTCTTCAGCTCTTCAGTAGGCTCTTCCAATCAGCCAGGTGAAACTCTTTGGGAATAAGTGTAATCCCACCTGGCAAGTGAACTGAATTGTTGCAGCCTGTGTCTATAAATTTGTTCTTTTCAAATCAGTATGATTTTTATATCAGACATTTTGTTCTAAATAAATAATGTTAGTCAGTGTTAAATTAGTCATTATGCATTGTTTCCCAATTGCTAAGTAATTATTTGATAATGACAAATTTATTTTCAGCATTTGGCTCACTTTTAGAGGTATTTGTCCCATTAGTTTATGAAGATCTTTATTATGCTATTGGATTTTTTGTTGTGAAATACATAATTTGAATGCTTAATTTTTAAAATGCTAATTATTTCACTGTATATATCCTAAAGGATAAAACTAGTAAACAAGGCAAATTTGGCACCTGTATTTTACTATCATTTATAGAAATGCTGTCTGGGTTGTTTGAAGGTAAAATTAAGACTGCATATTGACACGGGGCAAGGACCTAACTTACAAGTACAATACTAATTCCCTTTTCATCCTGTACAAGATGCAATTTTGAACAATTGTGCATACTTAACATGGCGGTGGGAGAGGATGGAGGTTTGGGAGTTGTACTGGCTGTTTCTTATGGATACCTCCAAACAGGTTCCTTTAAAACTAATTATTAAATTCAAATGAGAGCTGGTCTTGGGGAATTAAAAAAAACTATTTACATTTGCCTTTTAAGAATACAGGCTTCCAGTTTCGTTGTGGAAGGCCACTTAAGAGAGTTGCTTTGAAAATTGACAAGCAGTTGCTTCCATTGATACTTGTGCAATCATACTGTAATAAGAAATGTAAGCATGGATACTTCAAGCCCATGGAAACCAACCATTGAGCATGGGGAATCCTGAAATTCTACCATTGTAATTAAACAGGGAAATACAATAAATAAATGTTCAAAGAACCTGGAGACCTTTCTTCTCCTCCACTATCAGGTTTTTGAAATGTCCATGAACACTACCTTGTTATTTCTTTTTATTTCACCATTTATTTATTTCAAAGTTCAAAGTAAAATTTATTATCAGAGTGTATACATGTCACCATGTACAACCCTGAGATTCTTTTTCGGCAGGCATACTTAGCAAATCTATAGAACAGTAGCTGAACTGTAAACTTAAGGATGTTAACTTTAAGCAAACAGTGTAAATGCAGATATAAATACATGGAAATAACTAACGAGCATGAAATAACAATATAACAGAGACCTTAAATGAGTGTAGTTATCCCATTTTGTTCAAGAGCCTGATGTTTGATGGGTAGTAACTGTTCTTGAACTTGGTGGGGCAGGTGCTGGCGCACTTTTACCTTCTACCTGATGGCAGCAGCGAGAAAAGAGCACAGCCAGGCTAGAGAGGATATTTGAAGATTGTTGCTACTTTTCTACGGCAATGTTTCATGTAGATCTGCTTAGTGGATGAGAGGGTTTTACCCGTGATGTATAAATTTTGCAATTTATAGTTCTTTTTTGTCTTTGCACTAAATTGTCAAAAAATAATTTTCATCTTATATGGACCAAGATTCTGATTCAGAATTAACCTTCATTAACGTCAATTATTATAATACTATGGAGGTATGACTAATGTATCAAGTGATTTTCTGTGTTCTCTGACTTAAAGATGTCTGTAAAAATGGAACTGTTCCTAATCTGGGGAGGGCTTGTACTATATTTCCTTCTCTAATACATCACCGTCTTTCCTGATCAATCCAGCATTTATTCTGACCCTGATTCTCATTCCCAATATTTTGATCTTTTAAATTTTAGCATAGATCAACCTAAGTTGGCCAAAAGAAATTGCCATTCATCCTACTGGCAGTTCATTCTCTCCCTGGTCTTCATGAATCTAACTTGATTTCACTTTAGGGCAACTATTAGCTATAAATTTATTAAATTTTGACAACTCATTTCAGTGTTACTGAAAGTAGTCTTGTTTAACATTTAGCGTACGAAACTGATTGGTCGCTTTTTATACAGGGCGTCAACTTGAAACAATTTCCATTGATTTCTGCAAATATTAAGGATCTGTGGTACAAGTCAGGAATAATGCTATTGTTATAGAACCTAGAACAGTACAGTACAGTGTGGGCCCTGTAGCCCTTCATTTTTTTTCATCCAAATGCCTAAGGGTCTCTTAAATGTCTGTAATGTGTCCATCACCACACTTCAGTGTTTAAAAAAAATAACCTTTGAGATTCTCCCCCCCCCCCCCATGCTATCCTACAATCTCTTTAAAATTATGCCCCCTCATATTAGCCATTTCAAACCTGGCTGTCCACACTATCTATGCCTCCTTTCATCTGATCCAAATTAACTCTATCAGGTTACCTTTCATCCTTTGTCGCTCCAAAGAGAATAGCTTTATCTCACTCAACCTTCCTTCATAAAGCATGCTGTACAATCCATGCAGGATCTTGGTAAATCTCCTCTGAGCCCTCTCTAAAGCTTCCATGTCTTTCCAATTATGAGGCAACTAGAACTGAGCACAATATTCCAGGTGAGGTCTAACTAGAGATTTATAGAGGTCTAACTACAACATTACCTCACAGCTCTTGAACTCAGTTCCCTGACTAGTAAAGCCCATCACTCCATACATATTCTTAACCACCCTATCAATTTGCGCGGGAGCTTTGAGGGATCTATGGACCACCATACTGCTAAGAATCCTACCACTAAGCATGTATTCTCCTTTCAAGTTTGACCTTACAAACTGTGTGAATTCACACTTCTTCAGATTTACTGCATCTGATCTTTTGTGTCCTGATCATTCCCTGAGGAATAATGTAAAATAGGATAAACTGATTATTTACCTTATTCTTGGTATTGGAAGTTCTCTGCACATCGGATGCTGTGCTTTTTGCCAAACAGATTGACTTTTGTCATCACTGACAATCACTGTTATAAAGCGAACAAATTTCACAACATATGCGAGTAATGTTAATTCTGATGTTTGGTGTTTAATGTGGAGGCAGCTAACCCTGTGATGAAGGGAAACAATATCAAAAGCTTACTTTTCTTCTATTTTTCTGGTGAAATCTGTAATGGACTTTGATCAAGTTTCCCATTTACCAATTTTTAAATACTTCTGCCATTACAATTATCTCCTACCTATCCTCTGAACCTCCTTTTCCTCCTTCTCTAACATTGTCCTCTTGCTTCTTTCTCACTAAGTATACATGAAACATTGGTAATTAAACTGGAATGGAAGTTGTCTTTAGAAGCACTAAACATTCTTTGAATAAGAACAGAAAATGGTTAAAACACTCAGCCTTTCAGGCAGCATTTGAGAAGAGAGAAACCAAGGTATTGTTTCGGATTGACCATCTTTCAGTTTTTAGAATATTGGCTGCATGTTGTGCTCTCCTTTTATTGAATATCAGAAGAGAAAGATGACAAGCATTCAATGCCCTAGCACCTTTTTGCAGCTAGAAACCAATGACAAATTGCTCTTCTGTTATCTTCAGAGTATAGCTTGATGCCCAGTGCATTGCTTACATGTTCAGTTGCTCATATTAGCTTTATCTGTGCCAGCCATGTCAGAATATTCATGATGCAGTTGAAGAAAATTGAACTTTGCTAAAGAGATTGCTCTATCTTTTATTTATGAGTCTGTGAAAGAAAATAATCTAATTTAAATAAAACGGTAGTCATTCTTTGAATACACTGAACACCATGTGAGAAATATTTTATTAGATCTCTAAATGGTTCTTTGAATTGTTGATAGGAGAAGCTTAGTTAATGAGTAAACTCGTATCTTCAGTTGTGCAATGCATGTAAGTTATATTAGGTGTTTACAAAATGTGATTTATTTTAATTAAGTCATTTGGTGAGCTTTTAGTGAGCTGAATTCAAGATTTTTTTGCTGACTGGCTTTTGAGTCTCAATTTGCTTTTGGCTTGGCTTGAATTCCCGAGTTGGAATTCAGAAATTTTTCCTCTAAAAATTCTTCCAAATTTACAAAATTCAGTAAGGGTGGGACCAAACTCTTACATTCAGCTCCTGAATGTAAATTAAGATGTCTTTTGTTAGGTCTGTTGAACACTGCCAAAGAGGTTCTTTGAGTTGTTTTGTATTCCTGGTGTCACAATGGGGAAAGCCAAGTTATGTCTGTGAAAGATGGAGCTTTGAGTATTTTTGATGGTCCATTGCTATCCAGCAAGGCCAAGAATGGGCTTGCCATTTTGTGATGTTATTTTTCTTCAGTATTTATTTCTTGGTGATTTGTTAGGCAGTGTTTACAGTTATGATCAAAGTACATACATGTCACCATATACAACCGTGAGATACATTTTCTTGTGGGCATACTCAGTAAATCCAGTAAATATAAAAGAATTAATGAAAGACCACATGGACTGGGTGTACAACCAGTGTGCAAAAGACAACAAACTGTGCAAATACAAAAAGAAAAAATAAATAATAATAAATAAGTAAATAATAAATATTGAGAATGTGAGATGAAGAATTCTTGGAAGTGAGTAATCCTTAGGTTGTGGGAACATTTCAGAAATGGGGCAAGTGAAGTTGACTGAATGTATCTCCTCTGGTTCAAGAGCCTGATGGTTGAGGAGTAATAACCATCCATGAACCTGATGGTGTGAATCCTGTGGCTCCTGTATCTTCTTACTGCTGACAGCAGCAAGAAAAGAGTGTGACCTGGATTGTGGGGGTTCCTGATGATGGATGCTACTTTCCTGCAACAACGCTACATGTAGATGTGCTTAGTTGAGGGGAGAGCTTTACCCATGATGGACTGGGTCATATCCACTACTTTTTGTAGGATTTTCTGTTCAAAGGCATTGGTGTTTCCATACCAGGCTGTGATGCAGCCGGTCAATATACTCTATACCACACATCTATAGAAGTTTGTCTAAGTATTAAGTGACATGCCAAATTATTGCAAATTCTTAGGGAAGTAGAGGTGCTGCTGTGCTTTCTCATGATGGAATTTTTATGTGCTGGACTCAGGACAGGTCCTCTGAAATGATAACACTGAGGAATTTAAAGTTACTGATCCCCCAATGAGACCTGGCTCATGGTCTTCTGGTTTCCTCCTCCTGAAGTCAATAATCAGCTCTGTGGTCTTGCTGATATTCTATGCTCAACGTACGTTTATTATCAAAGCACGTATAAATCATACAACCTTGAGATTCATCTGCTTACAGGCAGCTGCAGAGCAAGAAACCTGAAAGAACCCAATTAAAAAGAAAATACCAGTATCCAATGCGCAGAGAAAGAGGGGAAAAAAATGCAAATCACCAAACAGTAAAAGCAAGCAACAGCATTTCAAACCAAATTGAGTCCATAGACCCGAATCCTGGAGCAGCCAGAATAGTCCCATAGCCTCTTTCTCAGTTCATCATGTTGCAGGTCAGATCACTGCGAAGCTCGCAGATATGAAGCGCATAAGAGCTGAAGCAGACACACAGCTTCAGCCTTTGGGGCTGAAGAAAGCAGTGTAAAATGTCACGGAGCAGAAATGGCATGACCCTCGCCTCCGGGTCCAACACCCTGCATTTTCAGTCCATCTGGCAGTGTTTAAATTGTCCAAGCACCGGGCCATCTCCGGAGTGGAACCCAGGCCCTACTGCAGCGATGCACACTTGGCTGCCTCTGGCTCATAGTCGAGCGCTTAGATGGATCCGACCTTGCTCCTAGTTTAAGTGGATGGGCTCCAGAACAGCTCCACTTCAACTTCTCCACTCCGCTCGCTCCAACTTCTCCATCTCTCAGACTTCTCCTAGAACATGCCTTGACCTCACTCGGACTCCGCCTCGCACCCACATGCTTCGACCCACAGATCAGCCTTGCCTTTACTTGTCTCTTCATTGTTTGTGGTAATCGTTTACCACAATTTTCCCTATAAAAATTATTATTAATTTTAATTTTCTTCATTTGCTAAAACCATGAGTAAACTGTTGCCCACGTTCAATGCCGCAGTTGGAAGTTGAGTAACCAGAAATAGCGCCATGAGTAAGAAGTTGTTGTTGTGATACCACTCAGCCAGTTTTTCAATTTGAACGTTGATTCATGACACCTTTGATTCAGCCTACAACTGTAGTGCCATCAGCAAACTTGAATATGGCATTGGAGCTGTGCTTAGCCATACAGTCGTAAGTGTACAGTGACTAGAGCAGGGGGCTCTGCATACAGACTTGGTGGCATCTGTACTGATGGAGGTTGTGGAAGAGATGTTGCCAATCCAGACAGACTGAGTCCTTCAAATGAGGAAATTGAGGATCTAATTGCACAAGGAAGTATTAAGGCCAAGATATGAAAGCTTTGAGAGGATGATAATATAGAATGTTGATCTATAGTCAATAAAGACCATCCTGATGTATGGATCTTTGCTGTCCAGATGTTCCAGGGTTGAGTGACGAGCCAATGAGGTAGGATCTGCACTGGACCTTTTGTGCTGTTAGGCAAATTGGAGCGGATCCAAGTCACTTCTCAGGCAGGATGTATTTCATCACCAGCCTCTCAAAATGCCTCATCATTGTTGACGTAAGTACTACAGGAAGATGGTCATTGAGGCAGGTTATCATGTTCTTTTTAGGCAACAATATAATTGAAGCCTGCTTGAAGCAGGTGGGTACCTCAGACTGCCAAAGTAAGAAGTTAAAAGATCTCATTGAACACTCCAGCCAGTTGATCTGCACAGGTCTTTATTATTCAGCCAGGTACCCCATCAGGGCTGGATGCTTTCCATGGATTCACCTTCCTGAAGGATGCTCACAGATCAGCCTGAAATCACAGGATCATCAGGGGGTGTAGGAGTTCATGATGATTCCACCAAGTTTAGATGGTCAATGTGAGCATAAGAGGCATTGCGCTCATCTGGAGCTGAAACCCTTTCACTTCATCTTACCTAATAAGAGGTATTTGAGTTGAAGCCTTGCCACAACTGTCAGGTATATTTCATTGATTCAAGTTTAGTCCAGAATTACCACTTTGCCTGTGAGATGGCTTTCCGGAGATCATACCTGGACCTCTTGTAACTTTCTTAGTCGCTAGACCTGAATGCCTCTGATTTGACCCTCAGCAGATTGTAGATCCCATGGTTCATCCAGGGCTTCTGACAGGGAAAGGCTCTGAATGATTCCTGAGACATGGAAGAGAGGGATCCACTACCTGAATTTTAGTTTTGTAAAGGGAGTAGTCATAGTTGGTACCGCTGATATCTGTAATTGTTATATTCAGACGTCTGTGATTGTTTTACCAAATCTTTTTAATAGAAGCAACGATTAAGTTCACATTCTTTCATACTTGCTTAACAGAAGCTTTCAGGCAATCTATCTTCCAAGAGTTAACCTAGATATGCTATTTGATAAACATTAGAGTTTCAGTGATATTCAGCCTTGAGTATAGAATAAAATAATTTTTCTGAGAAATCTGAGAGATCCTGCTGTGTTTTAAACAATGGATTGTGTAATTTTCTAAGGCTGAGCAAGTGAATCCATCTGAAAAATGCATTTTGAGCCTTTGAAAAATTTGCAAAGATATATTGGTACGATGCATACTTTTCGTTGCCCTGATAATTAGAGCATTTTTGTGACCTTTTCAGAACTTTCATCACAGGATGCTTTTTCAAGCATTCATGTCTATTTTGTCAATGTGTTGAATTTGTTAAAATCTTGCCTTTGCTCTTTCAAATCAAATACCTCTAACTTTTGTATAGATTCAGAGAGAAATGTTATGTGGATGAAAGCAAAGATACATCAAACTGGAACAATTTAACTACTGGAATTAACTCCATGTAAGGAAGACTGGGTTCATAATCATAATCTGATATGCAAAGAAAAGAATGGGAGAATATTATCTTATTGGGGTTTTCAAGATTACTTTTTTTTTAATTAATGGCATATTCTGAAATACATTGGCAGAGTTAGCTCTCTCCGATGGATTCTAATGCATATCCAACTTCTGTTTACCATGGTGGTCTGATGGCTTAATTGTTAAATGTTAAATAACCAACCTTTCACTTCAGTTGACACGTGTACCACATAGATCCACAATGAGGGAATTCAAAAGAAAGAGAAATGAGTAGCTACAAATATGGGTTGTGTCTTAAGTACTATAACTAGCCAGCTGGTGGCATAACTGATGTAATATCTTAACTACTGACACAAGTTTTAATGGCAACTGCAGCAACAGATAGAAAATTCTTACCATTTGTAAAATATGTCTGTGGACATTTTGGAAATTTATAACTTGTCATCATTTGCTCCTTTAGATAAATGTGGCCACTTCAAAGCCACGACATTTTGTTATAATACATTAGTATATTTTTATACAATATTTTTTAGATTTTGGGGAAATGTGAATAATGAATGTTGATCACTCAGACCTATGAATTGTGTTCGGAAACTAAAGCTACCGATTCACCTACTCTGGTAAATGTTTTGGCAAGTGCCCAGGAACAGTTTTGCTCTCTTCATCTTACTCTACCCAAAAACAAGGCACCCAATGGATAAGGGAATCCTTTCAGTGATCTGACTCATTAATCTTGTCCAAGAAAATCATTCAGGATTAAGGATGGGGCAGGAGTCTCAAAGAACCCAGCTTTTACTAATTTTTCACATAAGAAGATTTGTGATTAATTAATTGTACGTAATCACCAAAAACCCTTGAAAATATAATGTAAATCTCACAATGCCAATTAAACAATGCTTCCCCCTTTCTTTCTTTGGATTCCAAAATGTGAATTTCTCCTACATATTTAAAGAAGCCTGTTTAATGACAAATTCACTAAACAAATTGTGCTTCTTGACATTTTTTAATCAGTTTGATACTTAAGCCATTCACAATTAATTGCTGTTATAAACCTCTGGGGTCTGACTTAGATTTGTGATAATGAACAATTGAGTAATGAAGTCCTATCGCACAGTAAAAGAATCTTAAATTCTGTGGAGAGATATATGGCATTAACACTGTAAGATTAAGGGGATGAATTTCTGCCTGTTGTGATAGAGATATGTACGGTTTTAGTCCTCTTTGGAGAATTATAACTGACTTCTGAATCTGGTATAACTTGTGAGAATACTTAATATTCAAAGGTATCCTAGCAGCACAAATGTCTTGTTCAGCCAGTTACCACTGCAGCCCAGCAAAGGAACTGGCTGTTTGATTTGGACTCTGAGCACAGTTTAGACTGGCTGCTTTAATACCATGAAAGTCTGATGACTTGATTATCTAATCCTTTGAAGCCTGTAAGTTCTCACAGCGCAACATCTCAGAGCTCCTTATTGGCAGTCAATTGGTGTGTCTATTCGTTCAGTGTGCTGACAAGCTGACTAAAATGTCCATGGTCTGACAAAAACATGGATGGCATACATATATTTGGGTGTTGATCGATCAAATAATGTGCATAAGGACTTTGACTTTCTTAGCTCTTTTCAGATGTCTGCCATTATTATAAAGCAAGTCATCATTTAGTAATTTTACAGACTAAAGATGTTAATTTTGGAATAAATTTCTGATTTCTTGTATCTGCAGTTATATTTTTAATTTTGGAGTAGGTCTGATAATTATTTAATCTAAAGTTAATCAAATAAGAATCATGAAGTATTGTGCAAAGGATAAGACACTAAATGTTGAACTTCTATATATAAAAAAAGTTAATCTCTGGTAACCGCTGCTCTTCAGCATCAAATCCAAAGAGTTGTGTAGTGCTGTCTAAAGCTAGATTAACATTTAGATTTGTCTGTTCCTTATAGCAACATAACTTACAAAGATGTTGAGCCTTTAATGTACTAAAACATCCCAAAGCATTTCACGGGAGCTTTATCAAGCAAAATTTGTCACCCTGTCACATGAGGCAATATTAATTGACCATCATGGTTTAAAAGAGGTTTTAAGGATTATCTTAAAAGAGGACTGAGGTATACTGAGGATTAGTAAGAGAATTCCATGGTTTAGCAACAATATGTGGAAGGAGCCACTAAAGTTGGAGCTGTTAAAATGGCTGAATTTCAAAAAGCCAGTTTGGAAGAATCTAGGATTTTACAGAAATATGAAAAAGGGTGATAGATTTAAAACGTGAATGAGATACACTGAGACATTGTGGGTCAGCAGTCACAGGGATGCTGGGTAAACTACCCCTTCCTTCCTATTCTTCACCAATTATATCGCTCCCACTCTGTTTCATCCCAATACACCAAATGGTCCATATCCCTGCCCCTTTGAGTTCTTCCAGCTTTTTTGTTTGTTTCCCTCTTTTCCTTTACTCTGTTATCCTCCCTTCTCTTTCATGCTCTAACCCCCTTATGTCTACCACCTGAAGAATGGTCTTGGCCTGAAATATTGACTGTTTATTCATTTCTATAGAGTATGCTTGATCTACTGAGTTCCACCAGCATTTTGTATGTGTTACTTAGGATTTTCCAGCATCTGTAGACTTTCTTCTGTTTATTACTTCTCCCCTGTTATCCAGTCAGGAAAAAAGATTGTGTTTGCTTAATGTTGCCCAAGATAGATGAATGGTTTAATTCAGCTGTTATGTGGTGCCAGAAGCTGGCCAAAATGATTCCTAAGCCCACATCTGGGAGATGGCACAGTCTGGGAAGTAGAGAAAGCCACACAGACTCAAACAGGTTCTGATCATCCTTAGATACCCCTTGAATTTATGCAACTATAGCTACATACATAGCTACAGTTTAATAGGTGGCTGTTCAGCAGTGATCCCCATAAAGCCAAGTACTCACTTATGTTATTTTGCTGTCAGTAATGTCTATGATAGTAAATTGCATCTTATCAACATTTAATTATCTATCTATTTTCAAATAAATGAAACAAAAAATGTAGGGACTTTAGATATGAACATTTGAAAGAGCTAGAGCAAGGCTGCTCAAGCCTGTTGTTTCTTTTAATAAAATCATGGTTGATTTGATGGTCATCTTTGCCTGTATTAACCTTCCAGCACCCTGCTTGTTAAGTACCAAAGAATGATTGCTTTAAGAATATTCTAAAACTGTATAAATCTCCCTTTAAGAAACATTTCCAAACACACTCAACTTTTTTTGTGCATCCGTTCTGGAATTCCAAGTAAGCATTTTGGACTCTGTGACCATAACTCAGCAAGTTTTGAAGTAGTTATGGAAGGGGATGACAATGGTTCAGAACTTAAGGTACTGAATTGCAGGGAAGGTAGATTTCAATGTCATAAAACTGCAGATAAATCTGCATCCAACATGGAATTTATTCAGACGTGAAATAATTGCGAACATGTCTCCATAAGGGCAACAGGTACCGGTAGCAAATTCAATGAACCCTGTACATCAAGAGATATCTGGGGCTGTATTTTTAGAAAGGAAGCATGTAGCAGGTGCAGAGAATCATAAACAAGGGAGGCCCTTTAGAGAAAAGAAAGTGTAGGGTTAGAAACATAGAGAACCTACAGCACAATACAGTCCCTTCGGCCCACAAAGCTGTGCCGAACATTTTCCTACCTTAGAAATTACCTAGGGTTACCCTTAGCCCTTTATTTTTCTAAGCTTCATGCATCAATCCAGGTGAGTGTGTGGAATGGGCTGCTGGCGACAGTGGTGGACAGAGATACAATAAGGTCTTTTCAGAGACTCCTGGATGGGTACATGGAGCTCAGAAAGATAGGGGGCTATTGGTAACCCTCGGTAATTTCTAAAGTAAGTACATGTTCGGCACAGCATAGTGGTCCGAAAGGCCTGTATTGTGCTGTAGGTTTTCTGTGTTGCTATGTTTCTAACTCTCTTGTCAGCTACATCCAATTCAGAAATTCCATCTCTTTAGAGCCTCTGAGGTGGCATTGACTCTTCAGGACTGTGTGAATCAGAATCAGGTTTATTATCACCAGGAAGTGTCATGAAATTTTTAACAGCACCGGGAGTTGAATGCAATATATGATAATATAGAAATAAATACATTGCTGTAAGTATGTGTGTGTGTATGTATTGAATAGATTAAAAGTAGTGCAAAAACAAATAATATATAATTTTTTAAAAGTGAGGTAGTGTTCATGGATTCAATGTGGAATGCTAGAAAAAAATGACAGAAGGACTGCGTGCATATCTCTGAAGCAGCTATCTGTTAGGCACATACCGATGATGAAATTCATCAAGGTTTTCAGTGCATCAGCATTGCTTTTCATTATTTGAGGCAAATGTAGTTCAAATTTCAAAGCATCCCGTCTTCAACTCACTCATCTGCCCCATCTACCACTGCCTGACTCATTTGTGGCAGAAGCTATGGATCCTGTATTGGCTTCTTCATTCACTTCAGAACCCACAGAATGGAAGTAAGTCATCCTTAACTTTAGAGAATTGCCTTAGAAAGGAGAGAAAGAAATGGTGAATGGGACTTCATGCAGGTTAGGTTCACAAGAGAGTCTTGGATGCTATCAAATTTACACAAGATAGGAATTAGAGAAAAATGCCAGGAGAAGATTGGAAAATATTTTTAGAGTTTTTAGAGATTGTGTACACATTAGAAATGATCTATCAAAAATCATGGACTCTGGCATGATGCTAGAGGACTGGAAAATTGCAAATGTCACTCTTGAAAGGAGGAAGGTAGCAAAAAGGAAATTATAGACTAGTTAGCCTGACCCATGTGGTTGGGAAGATGTTGGAGTCATTTGTTAAGGATGAAATTATGGAGTACTTGGTGACACAGGACAAGTTAGGATAAGGTCAGCATGGTTTCCTTAAAGGAAATTCTTGCCTGACATACCTATTGAATTCTTTGAGGGGATTACAAGTAGGATAGATAAAGGGGATGCAGCAGATATATATTTGGGCTTTTAGAAGGCCTTTGAGAAGGTGCCACACATGAGGTTGCTTACCAAGTTAAAAGCCCATGGCATTACAGGAAAGTTACTGGCATATTTAGAGCATTGGCTGATTGGTAGAAGGCAGCGAGTGGGAATAAAAGGATCCTTGTCTGGTTGGCTGCCAGTGACTAGTGGTGTTCTGCAGGATTCGGTGTTGGGACTGCTTTTTATGCTGTATATCAATGATATAGATGATACAAAGATTGGTGAAGGGGCAGGTAGTGTTGAAGAGAAGGGTAGGCTGCAGAAGGACTGAGGAGAATGGGCAAGTAAGAGGCAAATGAAAAACCATGTTGGAAAATGCATGGTCATGCATTTTGGTGGAAGAAATAAATCTGCAGACTATTTTCTAAATGGGGAGAAAATCCAAAAATCTGTGATGCAAGGGGACTTGTCATTATACAGAACATCCGAAAGATTAACTTGCAGGTAGAGTCAATGGTGAGCAAGTTAAATGCAATGTTCACATTCATTTCAAGAGGTCTAGAATAAAAGGGCAGGGATGTGATGCTGAGGCACAGGTGAGGCCTCACCTTAAGAATTGTGAACAGTTCTGGGCTCCTCATCTATAAGAAAAGATGTGCCGTCATTGGAGAGGGTTCAGAAGAGGATCACAAGGATGATTCTGGGAATGAAAGGGTTATCATACAAGGAACGTTTCATGGCTCTGGGTCTGTATTCGATGGGATTTAGAAGGATGAGTGGGGATCTCATTGAAACCTTTTGAATGTTGAAAGGCCTAGACAGAGTAAATGTGGAAAGGATGTTTCCCATGGTGGTGGAGTCTAAGACAAGAGGGCACAACCTCAGGATAGGGGGCATCCATTTAAAACATAGACGCAGAGAAATTTCTTTAGTCAGAAGGTGATGAATTTGTGGAGTTTATTACCACAGGCAGCTCTAGAGGCCAGGTTGTTGGGTGTATTTAAGGCAGAACTTGATATGTTCTTGATTTGACATGGCATCAAGGATTATGGGGAGAAGGCCAGGGAGTGGGGCTGAGGAGGGAAAAAAAGGATCAGTCATAATTGAATGGAGGAGCAGACTCGATGGGCCAAATGGCTTAATAATGCTTTCATGTCTTATGGTCTTACTAACGTCACTTATGAGGCTTTTGGCAGCATTTGAATTGAGATAACATTGTGCCTGTTCAGCAAAGATAGATAATCTTGATGCATTTTGATGGAAACATTTTAGTGATGTGATGGCAACCAATGAGAATTGAGAAAATATCCTTTTTTAAAGAAAAGCTTAATTTTTAATCCTTGCATATTGTACAGTTTTCAGTGTAATTATTTGTGGCAACATCTTTGCATAGATGGCAATAGAAAATATTCAGTAATATTTTAGTAAAGCAGCGTGGTACCAAATACATTAGTGACAAACCAATTGTCTTTTTTTTAGCTTTATTTAAGATGCATCTGAATCTGAATTCAATGGATAATGTCACTAAGATCTTGTAAACAAAACTCCGAGAGAAATTAGTCTGCAGAGCACAAAAGAAAATGATTGACATGCATCTCTCAGACAATTATTGCCACTCATAAATATCAATGGCATTAGTATCATCAAGTTTCCCACCATCAACAACCTAAGGGTCACCACTGAGTAGAAATATAACCATACCAATCACTTGAGTACTAAGGCTGATACTATTAACGCAGAAGTTGGGTATCCTGTAGCAAGTCGCTCACTATCACACCCAGAGTTTATCCCATCATTAACAAGGCCCATGTAATACTCTCCACTCATTTGGATGATTGTAATTTCTTTGAAGAGGAAACGGCCCTCTTGATTTGCTGCTCATCAACCAACCTAAACATTCATTTCTCAACCACCAGCACAATTTGAATGCAGTGTACATAGTACATTGCAGCTATTTGTCTAGACATAGTTATTCCCTTTGTTCCACTTCGTCCTTTACTGCTACTGAAATCTTGTTTTTCTTTCCTCTTTCCCAGATCTGACAAAAAGTTATGGAAGGATCTGGTTCATTTTCCATGGATATTGTCTGACATGTTGAGTGTTTCAAGCATATTTTGTTTTTATTGCAGAATTCCAGGTTTTGTTTTTAAATATTTTATTTGTCTACACTACCCTAGCAACAACTCCCAAATCTGTGATTTATACCATTAGGAAAGAAAATAGCAGCAAATATATGGGTACAACACTAACTGCAACTTTCTGTCCAATTTGCACTCCATCCTGACTTAGAAGTACAGTGAGTCCCTGTTCATTGTTTTGTCTGTTGCCTGGACTAAGAGTGGTTGGAGTCCTTACATCTGAAAGACTGTAGAGGATCAGGAAGGTGGATTTCTACCATAGCCTTCTGAAGAGCAACCAGGATCCCTCATTTTCAGAAATATAGTTAGGCTATCTACTGATGTATATCTTACATGATACTTTGTTCACCTTTGAATTACAGAAATTGTTTAACCATCTTGGTGGGAAACCTTTGATTTTTGGTTAATAGGACTTGGGCATTCAAAGCTGCAAGAAGCATTCGGCTGTATTTCAGGGTTGGGAGGGAGGGAGGGAGGGCACACACATATCTACAGTGGCATGCAAAAGTTTGGGCATCCCTGGTCAAAATCAGGTCATCTTTTACTCACTTAGCTATTCACAGTAACAGAAATTTTTCTAATAAATTTGAGTTTGTGTCTTCAGGCCGGTGAGCCTGATATCAGTAGTGGAAAAGTTATTGGAAGGTCTGAGGGACTGGATATATAAGTATTTGGATAGACATGGACTCATTAAGAATAGTCAGCATGTCCTTGTGCTTGGTAGGTCATGTCTAACCAATCTTTCAGAGTTTTTCAAGGAAGTTACCAGGAAAGTTGATGACGGCAAGGCAATGGATGTTGCCTATGTGGACTTTAGTAAGGCATTTGACAAGATCTCACATGGGAGGATGGTCAAGAAGGTTCAGTTGTTTGGCATTAGACATTGGCTTTGAGGGTGGTAGTAAATGATGGCCTCTCGGACTGGAGGCCTATGACTAATGGAGTGCCGCAGGGATTGGTGCTGGGTCAGTTATTTGTCATCTACAATGCCCATAAAAGGTATTCACCCCCCCTTGGAAATTTTCATGTTTTATTGTTTTACAACATTGAATCACAGTGGATTTAATTTGGCTTTTTTGACACTGATCAACAGAAAATGACTTTAGTGTCAAAATGAAAACACATCTCTTCAAAGTGATTTAAATGAATTACAAATATAAAACACAAAGTAATTGATTGCATGAGTATTCACCCCCCCCCCCCACCACCATCCTTAATATGACATACCAAATCATCACTGGTGCAGCAAATTGATTTTAGAATCACATAATTAAATGAACATCACCTGTGTGCAGTCAAGATGTTTCAATTCATTGTAGTAAAAATACACCTGTATCTGGTAAGTCCAACTGCTGGTGAGTCGGTATCCTGGGAAAAACTACACTATGAAGACAAAAGAATACTCCAAGGACTCTGTGAGAAGGTTATTGAAAAACACAAGTCAGGAGATAGTTACAAGAAAATTTCAAAGTCACTGAGTATCCCTTGGAATACAGTTAAGTCATCAAGAAATGGAAAGAAAATGGCACAGCAGTAAATCTGCCTAGAGCAGACCGCCCTCAAAAGCTGAGTGACCGTACAAGAAGGGGAGTAGTGAGGGAGGCCAGCAAGAGACCAATGACAAATCTGGGGCAGGCTTCAGTGGCTGAAATGGGAGAGTGGCAAAGAGAAAGCCATGTAGTAAAACACTGCATGAAATCTCAACTAGAGTTTGCCAGAAGGCATATGGGAGACTCTGAAGTCAGCTGGAAGAGGGTTCTCTGGTCTAATGAAACCAAAATTGAGTTTTTTTGGCCATCAGACTAAAAGCTATATTTGACATGACCCTAACACCCAAACATAATCGGAAAAAAGCACCATCTCTACTGTGAAGCATGGTGGTGACTGCATCATGCTGTGGGGATGCTTCACTGCAGCAGGCCCTGGAAGGCTTGTGAAGATAGAGGGTAAAATGAATGCAGCAAAATACAGGGAATCAGTCAGAATCAGACCTCAATCCACATCCGAATTTGTGGCTGTACTTGAAAAGGGCTGTTCACTCATGGTCCCCATGCAATCTGACAGAGCTTGAACAGTTTTGTAAAGAAGAAGGGGGAGAAATTGCAGTGTCCAGATGTGAAAAGTGGATAGATAGAGACTCAAGGCTGTAATTGCTGCCAAAGATGCATCCGCTAAATACTGACTTGAAGGGGTGAATACTTATGCAATCAATTATTTTGTTTTATATTTGTAATTAATTTAAATCTCTTTGTATATACCTGTTTTTAGTTTGACACAAAAGAATCTTTTTCTGTTGATCACTATCAAAAAAGTCAAATTAACCCACTGTGATTAAATGTTGTAAAACAATAAAACATGAAAACTTGGCAGGGGGAATTGAATACTTTTTATAGGCGCTGTATATCAATGAGCTGGATGATAATGTGGTTAACTGGGTCAGCAAATTTGTGTATGACACCAAGATTGGAGGTGTGGTGGACAGCGAGGAAGGCTAACATGGCTTGCAGTGGGATCTGGACCAACTGGAAAAATGGGCTGCAAGATGGCAGATGGAATTTAATACAGACAAGTGCAAGGTGCACTTTGGGAGGACCAACCAGAGTAGGTCTTACACAGTAGGGCTCTGAGGAGTGTGGTAGGATAAAGGGATCTGGGAATATAGGCCCATAATTCATTGACAGTGGTGTCATGGCTATATAGGGTTGTTAAGAAAGCTTTTGGCACTTTAGCCGTCAGACGGGATGTTAAGCTGAAGTTGTATAAGACATTGGTGAGGCCTAATTTGGAATATTGTGTGCAGTTTTGTTCACCTACCTACAGGAAAGATGTAAATAAGGTTGAAAGAGTATAGAGAAATTTTACAATGATGCTGCTGGGTCTGGAGGACCTGACTTATAAGGAGAGATTGAATAGATTAGGACTTCATTCCTTGAATGAAGAAGATTGGGAGGATACTTGATAGAGGCATACAGAATTATGAAGGGTATTGATGGGGTAAATGGCTTTTTCCACTGACGTTAGGTGGGACTACAGCCAGAGGTAATGTGTTAAGGGTGAAAATTTTAAGGGGAACATGAGGAGATACTTCTTCAGTCAGAGGGCTGTGAGTGTGTGGAACAAGCTGCCAGCGCAAGTGGATATAAGCATGATTTCAACATTTAAGAGATGTCGTGCTGCTGGTCAATAGGAGTAGACAGTTTAAATGGTTAGGCATGGACTAGATGGGCTGAAGGGTCTGTTTCTGCACTGTACTCTATGACTCTAAGTCTTTGGTCACATACCGAATCTCCTCAAACTCCAAATGAAATGTGTCGGTAGTGTGCCTTCGTGGACACAGGATGGATCTTCAGAGCAAACACGAGGAAACCTGCAGATGCTGGAAATTCAAACAACTACTCACACAAAATGCTGGTAGAATGTTGTGTTCTACCAGCATTTTGTATGGATCTTCAGAGATGTTGACACCCAGGAACCTGAAACTGCTCACTCTTGTCGACTGTCATGAATAGCACGAAGAGTGCAGATTATATCATAATATATGGGGAAAGCCCTTCCCACCATTGAGTACATCTACATGGGGCATGGTTTCAGGAAAGCAGCATCCATCATCAGAGACCCACCGCACAGATCAGACTCTTTTCTCGCTACTGCCATCAGGAAGATGGTACAGGACTCTCAGGACTCACACCACAAGTTCAGGAACAGCTATTACCCCCTTGGCCATCAAGCTCTTTAACCAGAGGGATAACTCTGGTGCCCCAGTGATGCCCCATCACTGAACTGTTCCCATAACCAATGGACTCAATTTCAAGGACTCTTCATCTCATATTTTTGACATATATTTCTTTTTTCAGCTCAAACTGGTAAAATTTGAGGCCAAGCACATTCATTTCTCAACAGCTAGGAACTTTCAGACTATTCTAATGTTGTTTTATATTGTGGCTTTCTAGAGATTTACATAAATATTGCTGAGAAGGCCTTATTGTGTGGTGACTTTGGGATGATACCAGTTGCAGATCTTGGTATTGGGATCTTACTATCTTACTAACTGTTCATGTTCCAAAGTCTTTCAGTTTCTACTTGTAATTCATCATATTTCTGATGTTTTTCATTTATTGTTCTTGTATGTTACGTGTGTTTGGAAAGGCTATATTTATTAAGCTGTTCTTGTTTGTTAATCCTGTAATATTGTAATTAAAATTAAATTATTATTTCAATTTTTAAATTTTTTGTATTTGCAGTTTGTTGTCTTTTGCACATGGGTTGTCCGTCCTGTTGGTGCAGTCTTTCATTGATTCTATTATGGTTATTGAGTATGCCCAAAAGAAAATGAATCTCACGGTTGTATATGGTGACAGATATGTACTTTGATTATCAATTTACTTTGAACTTATGACCTTTTAAAGGCTACTTCCTGCAATTAGTTGTGAGAATTCCTGTTAGAAGCATGCAAATTTTGACTAAACATCCACTGTTTCTAAAACAGGGTCATAATTATATGAGGAAATCTAATGGTGTTATGTTCGAATATTTACTTGAGGCCCTCAAGTTGTGTGATATGCAAGTCAGGGCAGTACAATGTGGAGAGTAACCTATTACCTGTGCAGCAGGCTCCCCCTCCATGCTACTGCTGCATCCAAAAGAATGGCAGGGACCAGTTTGGCACCAGCGGCATCGCAGGAGTTGCTAGTCAGCGTTGAACTCAACGTAGGACTGCCTTCAGGACTCCAGCTCTGAATTTTTCCTTGGAGTTTACCCACAAAACCACAAGGCAACAGAATTTTAAGATCAGAGTTTTCCTTCTCCTAGATGAGCCTCATCTGACCGAATCTTTATAGAGCTTCACAAAACGGAAAACTGGTGTAGATAAACTGTTGTAGATAAAGTCATTGCTTCTTTAACTTACTTAAGAACTTAAAGATTAGTGTTTCTCCAGTCTCTCTGCATTATATTTATTTTCAAAGATATGGTGTGTTTTTGTTTATTTCATTAAGATAAAGCTTTTAAAGCTATCATTTGGTTTGGACATATACTTTTTTGAAAATCACAATTTTCTACAAAATCTAATTATTTTTGTGTAAGTGTAATGAACAAAAGCAAATGTCATTTCTTGAAGTGGTTGAAGGATTATCACAGGTCATCTGGTCTCATAAAATAAGGGTGACTTTTGACAGAACATTCATGAGTTTCTTTTCAAAGCCAGCAAAAAGGTAGAGATTTCAACAGACCCTGCCTTTTCAAACTCTGTATTTTTCAGTCACTTCATTAGTCTCTGCATTCAGTGCCTCTTTCAGTACTCAGATTCAGAATATTGTTTCATTGCCTTTTCGATGACAAAGATTATTTTATTGTTACAAATGCAACTTTCCATAGTTTATGTCAACAAAGAGCTCTCCAAATAGAGAAACAGTGTGGTATTGGACTAATCTCTTTCAAACAAAGAATAGCCAGAGGGTGAGAGGAGAGGACATCTGGCGGATAAGGGGTCAGTGTGATGGGGTTGATAATGCATCATCACTTTCCATTTAAAGGGAGCAGAAATAAGTTATCTAATTGTACTGGAATGTGTTTAACAGTGAAGCTGTAAGTTGGTGATGATGTAATGTTCAGAGTCAAACTGTGCTATTACATTTCTAGAGCAAAAAAAATGAAAATTGTTCACTTGGGGTAAGACAAATGGCATTAAATGAGGAAACACACCATGAATTGCAAATGGGCCTGAGTTAATTTGTTGCTACAGTAGTGTTGCCCTACTGCTAAATGAAGGTGGTGTAATTATCTAGCTGGCAGAGATAATGTCAGCACCTCATTCCTCCTTACACGCCTGGCTTTTACATGAGTGCTAATTGAGCTCCAAGGTGACAACTTATTATATATTCTGATGGTAGCATTTTTATCCTTTGCAAAATAGTGTTCTTATTTTTTGAAAGAACAACCCTTACCACATGTAGAACATGCAAAGTAAAAATACAACTACATGGTGCAAGTGTGTAAATTTAACTCACAGAGATAACATTCCCCTCCCTTCAAGCATCATGATTAGCTTGACTCTAATGATAATGCTTCAGGGAAAAAAGACTCCTGGTTATATCAACAGCTTGTAGTGAAAGGTCTATAAGTGTTATGTTACTTTATGTAAATTAGGGACACACAAACAAAAACAATTCAGTCAATGCAAAATCCATTTGAGTTGTGTATTAGTTATATTGCAAACAGTTTGATCTGAATTTTGGATTTTTTATCAGCCATGCAAAAGGCATTGCCTTATGTGAGTTTTTAATAAACGTAATGATCCATCCAGGAAGAAGTTCAGAAATGTATTTATTAAAATAATTTGAGGATTTCAAAGTATTTATATTTGTAGCAGATAAAGCATATAGTTCTGAAATAGTTCTCCACTCCTTAGAGCAAAAGGATTCTATAAGCCACTTCTAAAGAAATCTCAGTGCACTTTTTTCTTTCTTCTAATCACTGAGCACAATCAGTGAATGCATTGAAATTTTACATTTACCAATAAAAAGTAGAAAATGTTAATTTTAAAGAACTATTTGAAAAAGATACTTGAAAGTGTATTATTTTATTGAGGAGAGAAAGAAAGCAATTAAAAAGATAGGATTCAAGTCAAAATGTAAATCGCTGCATGTATGGTGAGAAACATACTTTGTCGGATTTTTCATGTCTAACAAGGCTGATAATTTTCTCTGCTTTGCATTATGGAATTTATTCCTTGTTTCTCAAATGATATCAGGAGACTTTGTTATATCATCAGGAAAGAAATATAACAGTTTGGAGTTAAGCATGGTACAACAAGGCACTTCATAAAAAGTTGTTGTGTCCACGTAGACTGGAGTTTTGTACGGCACTATAGTGACTATGAAAGCGCTTTGTTGACTGTAAATAACTCCACTGTGTCCTAAGGTCAAGGAAGGCATGACAGGTCCTTCTTAATGTTTCTCTCATCAGTTGATTGACTGGTATCATGGACCACATTGATTTTTCTTAAAGATATTTCACAAAGAAAAAATTCATATATTCAGCTATTTTTTCAATTAGCACTGATAATTGTATGAACCTATTTCATTGATACCTGAAAAATAGAACTACAGGTACAGGTGTCCCCCACTTCACGAATGTTCACTTTACGCCACTTCGCTTTTACAAAAGATCTACATTAGTAACCTGTTTTTACATTACAAAGAGGATTTTCACTTTTACGAAAATTATTACAATATAAATTAATGGTTCTTCTCTTTACGCCATTTCGGCTTAAGAAAGGTTTCATAGGAATGCTCTACCTTTGTAAAGGGGGGGGCACCTGTATAAACCATGGATGTGCATTAGTTATTTCTTGCAAAGTGGATTTTTTAGGGCAAATATCTTACAAAATTCTTAAATGTTTAAGTCTGTGTAGACCAGCACTAAAAGATGAATTCTTTTACAATGTTATGGCTAATGCTCTTTATCATAGTTTGTAGGTAACAAAGAACAAAGTCAGAACCTTTATTAGAGAAATACTTTTTAGAAGAAAGCTGACCAGCAATTTATTCCACTCTCTACCAGTATGTTCTCCACCATGCCTATATACCCACCCTGACATGGCTAGTTGCTTTCCTAACTAGCTTAGCTGAGATTTGTTTCTGGCTCGCATTACTGAGTTTGCTGTTTTTCCTCTCTGCTCTTCCCACTTAACCCAGAGAAGGCTCAGTGCTGAATTTTGATGGCAAAACAGCAAAATCTGAGAAATCCTCAAAATTAAACATGAGTTTGAAAATGAATCGAATGCATTACCTTTATCTTGTGGTATTATCCATTAAAAAAGATCCTGTAGTGTTCCTTAAAAATTAAATCTTCCCTGTTGTATAGAAGACCTCCTTTATGTGTTGTACACCTTTATTGAGACTGCATCTTGTTATCTGAGGAATTCTAGATAAACGTTTCTGTATTTTCTATTTTACAGGAACAGCAGGTCAGTACACTAACCTGCTAATCTAAATTCTGGATAAAACAATTTTTGTTCACAATATGCTAAATTTTTGGATATCAATGGGTGATGAATTTACTATTAAATTAAAATAGATTTTTGTCATGAATCTAAAACTCCAGAGTCTGAGGTAACCAACAAAATGGATCAATAATGAATCTGTAAAAACTCAATCATAGAGACCATTTGGATTGCAGTATTATTCCAGATAGGCTCAAGCAAATACAACTGAAGTCCATATAAAAACACTCAGTTAAAATGATGTGAAACAAAACTCCTCAAATTTGAGTTCTTAAAACTGTTTAAAAAATTTGATGTCCTGCTAGCTTCCGGCTTTAAAAAAACACTTTGTGCTTTTTTTAAGGCTGTTGATTAAATAATGTGCTGCCTGAAGTTATGAAACAATTCTTTTCTTAAGTTTCTAGTTAACCCTCAGCTGCATCTGCTGCTTTTTTTAATTGATGACCTTCAGGCAAGCTTCAACTCCTTCAGAATCTTAATTTTCTTTAGCAAATGACCTGATTCGAATCTCTGAGCCAATCATTCTTTTTTTTATTACCTTTTTCTGGTACTATAGGCAAGATTTCGCTAGAATGGCTCTTTTGTAATGTGCAGGTTAAAGATTTTTATCTTGCAACACAATTCATACACTATAATTACAGTGGTATTAAATGAAGGACTCCTGCTTTCATGTCATAAAATGATTTTGTTAACTTCAGTAATTGAACATGTATTCTGCTACTCAAATAGAAGAAGTTACATTACAAATCAAAATATTACATCAAATCTCGATTGTGCATGACTAAAGTTCTAATGTGTAAAATTATAGGTTTTTTACAATGAAAAATATTTCTATAAAGCAGCAATTAATCTACAGGTTGAAAACAAATAATTTGACAATTACACAATTACATTTTTGTTTCATGTGTATTTTCAGATTTTGCAATTCTGAGGTTTATTAATGTTGCATGATTCCTTTGGTTGAGATAAATGGAAATACTGCAAGTAGTTTAAGAGCTCATCCTTTTACACAGATTAAAAGCTTAGATAATGAAACAAGGTTTTTTTTATGAAGTGGGTAAGAATAGAGGATGACGTTGACCCAACTATCTGCAATCCATGATTATTAATGTTTATATTAAATAGTTACTTTATTTGGAATTCTAAAATTCCAGTAAGTTACCCGTAGTTCACAAGTTGCATATTATTGAAATACTTACTGGTAACAGCACTGGCACAACTTTCTGTAAATGGATATAAAATTTGAATAATTTACTAGCCAAAATAGTCTGGAGCTTAACCAGCCTAGTACAATGATGTCTCCATTCTGTGTTCCCTCCCCAGCCATCTGAGCATTATGCAGCCATCTGAGCAGCAGCCGTATTTTTGACTTGGCCCTTTGTCAGCCCAATATGCCTATTGACAGTGTTTGAATGAGAATTTGGAAAAGTGACAAGAAATTAAACAAAAAAGGGAGGTTGGGGATCAATAAACTGCAAGAGCAAAGAAATGTTTTGTAAAACTGATAGGAAGGATGAAAAGTGATTAAAATTAATAAAAAAAACTAATAAAAAATAACTTTTAATGATTAAATTATCTGTGCATGGAAAATATTTGTAATAATTTCAAAAATTTTAAAAAGTGGTTAATAGTCATTTATCTCAAAGCCACGTTCATTAATTTATAGCAAGATATTTCATTTATGAAAATCAGCTGTGCTTGATTAAGTTAGTGTCTTATGTGTTAAAGTAATAGTTAAACAAGCCAACAGACACTAAATGTTCCAGTTTGTGGTGTCCCTCTGATGATGGTCATCAGGTGAAAAAGCCGGTCAAAATTACATATTACATAATTATTTATTTTTGCATCTATTTAGCCCAAAATATATACTCTGGTTCACCATCAATGAATACAATACAGCTTAAATTCCCTCTTAAATCTCTGCCATTGAATTTACTAAGTTAAGAGTGCAATATAAATGATGTTACTATTGTCCTCAGTTTGGCTATTGAAATGTTGCGTATCATGCAACTTTCTTTGCTTTATGAAACACAAATTGGGAGGCTTTTCATTGCTGCAGGGGCAACCTGGATAAATGTAATTAGTAATGGACAAATATTTTTTTAAAAATAAACTACAGTTTTAGCTTGTACTATAAAATGCAGAAACAAACTACACCTTTTGCAATGCGGTTAGCCAGTATCCTATATTTCTTGACTATTTTTAAAAAAAGTCACACATCTGTCTGCAAGCATCAGCTCACTTTCTACCTAAGCTGTTCAAAGCTTTGTGATGCAGTCAGTTTAAAAATGCACATAATTCGGTGGTGTTGAGAGGACTGACTTCATTCTGTGTCTGAGAAGGAGCCTTCTGGAGAGAGAAACTGGAAGATGGGTACCAGTTTCAGAGCTGTCAATCAACATCCTCATCCTGATTGGCACACAGGTAAGTAAATTTTGCCCCGATTACCATCTAACCACCTTCAGCTGATAAATCACGACTTTTCCATGTAGAATAATATCAATAACTGATAAATTAGAACTCTATGTTGAATTCCATATCAGCAAGGGCACAGAATGTGTACAGTACTGCCACCATTGATTTAGTCAGTAATGATCTGGAGTGGCCACCACTCAGTCCTTATGGCGACTGGTTACTAACTTCATATTGAATCTCCCTCCAATATCTCATTGTCTTGTGCCTTATTTATAAGAAGGGATAAAATAAAAGTTATAATGATGTAATCAGACTATTTCTGCATCTATTCATCCTTTGTGTAACTGTATTGTGCCAGATCCCCAATCACTTCCTTTTCACCCTTCATGTGCTCACGTTGGAAAATCTGGCCTTCAGCAGCATCATTTTCAGGATGTTTAGGATCATAGCCTCATATCTACAGCTATTTGGTATCTCCCAGAAGCAGTCTGTAATGTAATGTGAGCTCATGAATGTAAGTCTCACTGTCTTCCAGGTTAGAAACTGAAAACAGCCCTTCAGTCCTCTTGGAGGATGTTGGGAGACCCTGGGAAGCACACTGGAGATACAAGAGACTGCAGAACTGGAATCTGGAGCAAAAAACAAACTGCTTGCTCCACTGAGTTCCTCCAGCAGTTTGTTTTTTTTTTGTCACATGAAGCTTAGTGAGTTCCCATGGTGTCAAGGCCAAGAATTCTCCCTTGATTCAGTGCAGATTATCTGGTCATTTTTACCGGCATTCTGTGGCGATACAAGATGTTGTTGCATTTCTTACTTTACAAAAGCAAATACACTCAGACTGCTTAACGCTGAGAATGCGTTCCTTGGAGGTGGAGTGCTATGTTAGTTGGTACTATGTGGGGTCATTATAACAATGGACATGTGTGCCTGAGTTTTTTTTTAAATCAAACACACAAATAGGCCTAACCTGTACATCAGTGGAGTAGCAACACATCGCAGTAGCGGCGAATGGAAGCAGGTGTTGGTTATGTCTTAGAGGAGGGACCAGGCTATGGGTCCTCCTCTAACATTGGCTTCCTCTTCAAGTTGGCATCAAGATTGACGGTCCTTTCTTAAGTTTCCTCTAATGAAGCAGTTCTCAGTTGCAGGAAATCATGTCAAGAACATCTCTCTTTGCCTTATTGCTTCGCTATCAGTCAGTGTCATTATCGATGAACATTGCAAATTTCACAGAGGTGCCAACATCAGCCTGATGCTCACCAGCTTCCAAACACCGTATCACTTGCAGTTTCACATCCATGCAAATGCTCTTCAATGTACTACCCTCACTGGAAGTTGCAGGCCGTTTTCCAGACATTATGGAATAAATTGGTGAGGGTGCAAGAACATTGACACATGGGGGAGGTAGAGCGTGAACTAATACGTGAGTGGCTGAGAGTACATGTAAAGTGCTGTCATTGGTTGATTTAATGTTTACTGTAATGGTGACTGCTCTTGAGAAGTTTTAAGTGTTGAGAATAAATTTTTGTCATTTTTAAAAATTTCAATAATTGAATAACCACATTGTAACAAATCAGCACTATGCTGGGTAGCTTTATGCAGGGTCTAAGTGTATATAAATTGACCATAGAACACTTGGGTTGCTTAAATACTGCTAATTTGTTTATGTTGTGTCACAGATAGAAGATTTTTTTTGTAATACACCTTCAACTGTAATTTCTTAGAGGTATAGTATTATCTCTGAGGTCAGATAGCAGTTGTGGGAGATGCTTGTGGAGTACAAAACATCCATTAATGGAGTTTCATATTGATTTTTGCCTGTGTGTCATGTTCACTGTTGTACTTGGAGTCCTTTATTTCAGAAGTGAATAAGGTAGGGCAGGTGATCATAGTGCAAAAATCAAAATTAGCTATCTCAAAATTAGTTTACATTAGCTATTATCTGAAACCTCATATGAACAACAGATTTTTTTAATATTCTGTGAACTGAGCTGAGCTCAGTAATTTTAAAAAAGAATAATTGAATCAATGTAGCATTTGTTGTATTACTATATGCTTGAATTCATTACAGAAACTTATTGAGTATCAATAGTACAATTGTCTGCTAGTTACTGTGTTCCAAGTTATTTGAAAATAAAATGATTCTAAGACTTTTTTATGAACTTTACTTTCACATAAATGTTTGCATTTTGATTTTAAAATAAATCCAGCAATCAGCAGAATTACAGTGCCTACAAAACCCTATGTTTTATTACTGAACATTTCTAAGCACCAAATTTCTCCTTCAGTGAGCTGTCAAATTAAAAGCCTTCCCTATCCTGAGGACATGTCTTCCTCCCCCCCCCCCCCCCCCATCTCAGTGTCATAGTTCTGTCTTGAGTATTGCAATGATACTTAGCAAATATTATATCAAACCTGCACATAGCAGTCTAATTGCGACTGTTACCATTGTTTTATGTAGCTCTATGACCACCTACCAGCTTGTATTCTTTGCCACGGCAAATAGAGAGAAATAAGCTACATGCTTTCTTAACTGTGCTATCTATCTTTATATCTATCTTCAAATATATATGGGCATGTGCTCCATGATCCCTCTCTGTTTCTACACTTTTCAACAAGTACTTAAGATAGTGATAAATAAGAATAACAATAGGATATTCAGCCTTCAAGCCTGTCCTGTCATTCAGTAAGATCATTACTGATCTGATTTTATAGTTTTATCTCCCTTTTACTGCCTGATCTCTATATCACATTCCCCAAAAACCTATCTCAGAGTTGAGTAAACTTAGTGACTCACAATGCACATATCTTCAAATTTTTGCAATTCTCTGAGCAAAGCAACTGCACATTATTACTGTCTTGAACAGTGAACTGTTTATCTCAGATTTTGCCATTTCAAGGACTTCATCTCATGTTCTCAATACTTACTGCTTATTTATTCTTCATTATTATTTCTTTCTTTTTGTATTTTCACAGTTAGTTGTCTTTTGCACACTGGTTGAATGCCCAGAAGCAATGATCTTTCATTATTCTATTATGGCTGTTATTCTATTATGGAATTATTGAAAATGAATTGCGGGGTTGTATATGATGACATATGGATACACTGATAATAAATTTACTTTGAACACTGAACTTTGGTACCAGATTTCCACAGTTGAGAAACTAAACATACCCTGTCAGATTTCTACTATTTCAGTGAGATTATCATTCAAGCTCCTTATTCCAATGAGCATAGGGTTCTTATAGCAGCCCTCATTCCAGCAATCAATTTATTGAGCATTCAAAGCACCAATAACAAGCCAATATTTATTTAAGTAAAGGGACTAAGCAGTCTAAATTAATTTGTGTTCTTGCTTAGTTACTTCCTCGCTTAACATCAGTGATTTCACTTGTTGTGGCTGCAGTCTAGAAGTATGTTATCTCCTATTTAAACAGGAGTTTTTGCATGTGCTGGAAGTCCAGGGTAACATGTACGAAATGCTGGAGGAGCTCGGTAGGTCAGGCAGCATCTATGGAAATGAATAAGCAGTTGACATTTCAGGCAGAGACCCTGAAGGCATTTTGTATGTGTTATCTCCCACATAGAAACATAGAAAACCTACAGCACAATACAGGCCCTTCGGCTCACAAAGCTATGTCAAACATGTCCCTACCTTAGAACTAACTAGGCTTACCCTTAGCCCTCTATTTTTCTAAGCTCCATGTACCAATCCAGGGGTCTCTTAAATGACCCTATCGTATCCGCCTTCACTACCGCCGGCGGCGGCCCATTCCACGCACTCACCACTCTCTGAGTAAAAAGCATACCCCTGACATCTCCTTTGTACCTCTTATGCGATTTGATTTTTTTTTTGTTTGCCATGATTCACCAGTTCCAATTGTGAATGGTAGTAGACTTCTCACATGTGGAAGGAAATGAAGGATTTTCCATAAATTTCCATCTTCAAAGATGGTGGAGTCGAGGTTATAACTTCAAAAGACTGCAAAGCACCTACTACATTCAATACATTAAATTACCCAAAGGAAGTATTAACTAACAAACTACTTCCATTGAAACTTACGAACTTTGCAGGAAGACTACCATAGATGGTAGGTAATAATTGGATCCATTATTTGTGCAAGAATATAAATATATTTGAAAAATTGAGATGGGACCTGCAGCTAACCTTGTGCGTATGCAGATTCACATGGAGTAAATCAGCAGAAAACAGAAACTAAATACATGTCCTATAGATCTGTGGTGAGAATAGTCAGCTCGCACAGCAATGGACTGCAAGTTCTGGCCATTCCTTTCATAAATTTAGGCAGCTTGTATTTACTAGCAATATAACTCATAGTCAAGTTCCTGCTGAATTTTTTTAAGAAAGTACACAAAAGGCAGAAGTCGCCAAGAGATTCTCCCAGTGGTCTTAAAGCTTAACTGTTAATGTTTTAAAAAATTGTAGGTGACCATTCGCCACTTGTTTTTGAACCCTTCAATCATTTCTTCCTTGCATCAGTCATTTTATCCATCTCTCTCACTTGATGCATGGATGTTAGCTTCCATCTTCTTGTGTAGTTGTCAGTTGTTAATAACTGCAAGCTTTGTTTAGTCTACTTAACTTTTATTGTCTTAATACATTATAAGGTTGCTTTTCCAAAACTGCCCTATCAAATTGAGAGTAATTATACCACCATGAGGGAAATTTCTCTCCTTGTTTCCACCTATCTTTCAATATATGAAGTCAGCATGAGTTTGATTTAGTTTATGTTATTAGAAGATACAAATTGATTTAATCAGTTAAGGAATATGTGTCAGCACCACTGAGAGTAGAGCAACAGGGAAGGAGATGTGGAGAAATAGTGAGTGAGCAAAACAATCAGTCAAGGAGACACCGTGAGAAAGCTTGAGGAGCAGAAGGGCAAGCATGATGCAAGAAAAACAGCAGGTCAATAGAGTGAAAGAGAAACAATTAAAGAGGAAAAAATGTAATTCAGTAATACTTTTAAGTATCATCTAAGTCAATCAACTTGTTTCAGACTAATTGTGTCATGGATGTTCTGAAGCTTTATTCAGAGAGCTCCTTTTAATAATGTATGCAAAGTGTTAAAAGATTATAAAAATGAATTGTTCTGCAATCCACATGTAAACCAAACCTGACATGTTAAAGCTGCTTTTTTATATGCATATAAAAAAAAGACCTCTGGGAATAAGATCATAGATATAGTTTAATTTTATTGCAGTGCTATAAAGATAACTGTACCACAATGAAATAATTTCTATAATAGATAATGCTGCATAAGGCCCTACAACTTTAAGTGGAGTCATGGTTCTGTAGTTTGTGCTTCCATTTGATAATAACTGAGCTAAGGAGAATGCAAAAAGTATATATTATTTCAGTTGAAATGAAAGACCTAGCATGACTTAAACAGGAATGTGGAACTAAGAATGAAGTAATTGACTCAGTATTTTCCTTTGTAGCTTAAAGCATGTCAGAACATTTAAAATGACAACCAATGGACATAACTAATCAGCTGTGGTAATTAAAGCCATTTCAATTAATGTTCCATGGCATTGCTCACATGTAAAACATAAAATAAATTTGTGCTTTTCGTGCTGTAACTCTCAAGAACTCTTGAACTTGCTGACAGTTGTTTGCAAATGTTATCCTGTGTGAACTCTCTCTAACTTTGGCCACTTATGTTGTCTAATGGCAGAACAGGAACAATTTCCAATAATTTAGGATGGAAACATCACCAGAATAACCCTGGTTTAGGTTAGTGTTTCTATTCATTTAAATTAAGAGAAATGAGTTTACTCATTTATAATTTTGCTTCAGAGAAGTTTTTTTTAAATTCATGCCATTGAGAAACAACCATTCAAAGCTGATTAGACCATTGGGTGAGATTTAGCCAATACCAATCTGTTCTCTAAATACTTCCATGGGTGGTGTTTATTGTGTACTCATCATGGCCACTTTTAATCTACTCACACCCAGAAATCCTCTGTCAATTAAAATGCTTTCATGGAGGATAGAGCTGACTCCAAAACAAAGATGCATACATCAGGATTTTGTTTATTGACTACAGCTCAGCATTCAATACTAAACCCCTCAAAACTAATCAATAAGCCTCAATATTTCTATGCGCAATTAGATCCTCAGTTTCCTCACTTGCAGATCCCAGGTAGTAAGGATTGGCAACAACATCTCCTCCACAGTCTCCATCAGCACAGGTGCTTAGCCCCCCTGTTCTACTCACTGTATACTTTCGACTGTGAGCTAAGCACAGCTCCAACGCCATATTTAAGTTTGTTGATGACACCACTGTTATTGCCCGAATCAAAGGTGGTGATGAATCAGCATTTGTTTGAAAATGTGGCTGAGTGGTGCTGCAACTCAACTTCTTAATCAATGTTAGCAAGCCCAAGGAGCTGATTATTCACTTCAGGAGGAGGAAACTAGAAGACTGTGAGCCAGGTCTCATTGAGGGAATCAGAGGTGGAGAGGATCAGCAACTTTAAGTTCCTCATTATTTTCAGAGGACCTGTGCTGGACGCAGTGCAGAAGTGCAATTTGAAGAAGAAAGCACAGCATTGCCTCTACTTCCTCAGAACTTTTTGAAGATTCACCATGACATCGCAAACTTTGACAACTTCTCAATGTGTCATGAAGAGTATATTGACTGGCTGCATCACAGCATGGTATGGAAGCACCAATGCCCTTGAATGGAAAATCCTCCAAAAATTAGTGGATAAGGCCCAATCCATCATGGGTAAAGCCCTCCCCACTATTGAACATATTTACATGGAGTGTTGGCGCAGGAAAGCAGCATCCATCATCATGGCCCAACCAGCCAGGTCATGCTCCTTTCTTATTGCTACCATCAGGACGAAGGTACAGGAGCCGCAGCACTCAGACCAGCAGGTTCAGGAACAGTTATTACCCCTCAACCATCAAGCTCTTGAACTAGAGGGGATAACTTCACTTAAACTCAGTTGCCCATCAGTGAACTGTTCCCAAAGCCTATGGAATCACTTTCAAGGACTCTTCATCTCATGTCCTCTATCTTTATTGCTTATTTTTTATATTATTATTATTACTTTTATTTTACTTTTGTATTTGCACAATTATTTTTGCATACTGGTTGTCCACCCTGTTGGGTGCAGTCTTCATTGATTCTATTATGGTTATTGGATTTATTGAGTATGCCTGCAAGAAAACAAATCACAGGGCTGTATATGACATTAGGTATTTTGATAAATTTCCTTTGAACTTTGACTTCATATAATTTTGTCCTTGAGTGATTTACATGAGGTAAGTACTGATATTTTTCGTAGGTCAGTGGTAAGCAAAATCCGGACTAATGCCACATTGCAAAGATGTAGGTTAGTTATTTTCCAGGTACTATTTTTACACAAGTGTTTCTTAGAAAGCATTGTCTCTTCAGTGCCTCTTTTATGTTTCTCATTGCCAACTCCTCTCAAATTGTATTCTATCATCTGGATGGAAGCCTGCTGATTTATTTTTAATTTATAAAGGAAGGAATTACTATGTTGAAGTTTATCTAAACCACTTTAGATAAGAGGTAATGGCTGCAAGGGAGAAGGGAAAATATACTTTTTGAATATTCAAGCTTGAATGTTTAATAATTTTAATACACTTTTGCATTATTTTAGGAATCAGAGACAATCAGAGTCAGTTCAAGTTCATGCTTATCATCATTTGACTGTACATATATATAACCAAACAAAACAGTGTATCTCCAAACCACAGTACTCCCACAATACATATCATACACAGCACATAAAACAAAATGTTATCACAAATAAGTGAATAAAATATCATTTAAAGTGTATGTGAAGTGCACAGCGCAGGTAAACTCTAAACAGCTCACTGTTCTAGTAACAAGATCTTGCTGGTGGCAGGGTCTTCATCAGTTCAAAGCCGGGGGAAGAAGATGTTACCCAGTCTGGCAGTCCTAGTTCTGATGTTCCTGTACTTCCTTCTTAATGACAGTTGGTCAAAGAGGTTGTGGGGTGGGTGGTCGAGATCCACAACAATGTTACGATTATCAACAGCTGGCAAAGTTTTATGCAGTGATTTGTCAGTTAAATTTGCCATCCATTACTTGGATGAAACATACTGTGGTTATGTACATGATGTAATTTCTTTAAGGACTCTCTATTTAGGATTGGACTTTGCCCACCAGTGAGGCAACATGAAGTGAATCCAGCATAGGTTTTGACTGAGGTCACAGGTGCAGGAGACCTCAGCAACATAGTTCTGAGATTCTGCCTTGGAAAGCCTCATGACTCCTTGAGACTGGAGGCAAGGCTTGCATGGAAGCTTCTGACCTATTAAACCCAAGAGAGTAATTTAAGCTTCCAAATATCTCCATTATTCTGATATTTTAAAAGTGTTGCAATGGAAATAGGTGATTGGAAAATATTTGTAAAAATTATTAAAGAAATGAAAGTAATTCACAGCCTATTAAAATATAAGGATTATTTAGGAACTAAGTTAAGAAAAATAGACAATTATATATTTTTCTCCACCTGATTTTCAGTCTGGAGGTTCCCATTCATAGGAATAGGAACACAGATGCCAAGCTCATTTTGATTGACATAGAATAAGAGATGCAAATTCCGCTACGTAATGTTGGGTAATACCACCAATTTACTATGATTTTGTTGAGACTGACTGTAGATCTAGAGCCATAGAAGAGTAGTAGCATCTGGAACTCAGCAAGATCAGGATTTGCCAAGGTCTGTGTAAGGGTCTTGTAGTGAAACTTGAGACCCCGCCGTTGGTCAGGGTTGACCATGGATGTTGTGTGCTCTCTACAACTGTCTATACAAGCCAGGGTAATACGGTATGGAAAGCAAGTTGTTGCCCATGTAGTAGGCTCCCCGTCTCCACACAGCTAATGAATCCAAAGGAACAGCAAAGACTGATCTAGTTTAGCACCAGTGGATTTGTAGGAGTTGCCAGTCAATATTGAACTCATCGTTGGACTGCCTTAGGGACTCCAGCTCTGGACTTTTCTTCAGTGTTTATTCCTGAAGCCTTCTCCAGGAATGGGTATAGCTGCAAAGCAGCTGAGGTTTGAGGTCAGAGTTTTCCTTCTAGATGAGCTGCTAACAACCTCTGATGAGTCCCATCAGTCTGTAATGACTGATTTTAAGGCACCAGTAACCCGCCTTTGCCCATTTTCCTATCAGTAGATGCAGTTCTGCCTAGCTTAGTAGCTAAGCCACACATGAAAGTCAGGAGCTGGACTTGGTTGTCAGAGACTATTTGAGACACAAGCCATTGGGAGCATTTAATCGGCAGTGGGAGCTTATCCCCACTACTCCCCCTGGCTGTGACAACCTTAAGGAAACTTACTAATGGGACTTATTTACAGGAGGAGCCTGAAATGCCAGTAGCTCCTTTTGGAATTACCATTGTGACACCATTATTTAGCTCAATATTTTTCGTTTAGGCTGGAGGTAATTTTGCTGTAATTTGATACAGATAATGAAAGTTGCCTCATTTTTATGATTTTTTTTGTTCTTTCAGTCTATAAATTTACTATAAATTGCTTTAACTGCATGAAGAAGATGGCATCAGTGAATAACGTGACCAAAGGCTACATTCTTCAGACAGTTTACAAAACTACTTTTACTACTACTTCTTTCAAATATGATTCTGCTACTATTGGAACTTGTCATTTACATTTTGATGGTGTGTTTTCTGGTTACTTGAGCAATCTGGTGCTTTGCTGTCTCCAGGGAAGTTCAGTGAGGTTTCAAACAGAGTGTGTGATCTGGAAGCCAAGAAGCCTGGCGATGGAGCACGAGCTCATGATCAACTCCATTTCTTGCCGATTAATGCATGCGCAAGATTGAAATCAAGGTGAGAGCAGAGGGTGAGCGGGTGTTCAGCACTCTCTGCCTGTGTTTGACCGATCTCTTTCTTCCCTCTCTCACTCGCTGCTGCCAAGGGAAGGTGCTTATGTTTGACTGGTCTCTCTCCCTCTTGCTCGGTGGTACCGGAGTCCTGGATCTTGGGCAAGGTTTAATAGATGTGGTTTGTAGATTGAATTTTGTAGGTCATGTGATGTATTTCTGATTTCTGGTTACTCCTTTTTGATTACTATTTTGTGCAATTTTGATCAGGGTGGACTGGCTCTAGCCTGCAGTCAATGCTAAATTGAACTGAACTGAAATTTCTTCGGCTGTTTCAGTGAATCTGTGGTCTGATGTCTCATATTGTGTTTTTCTTTCATTTCCTGTCATTTGTGCAATTTGTTTATTTTTGCACACGCTAAGTGTTTGATGTTTTCTTTGAATGGGTTCCATAGTGTTTGTGGGAAGACTCGTCTTAGGGTTGTATACTGCATACATACTTTGATAATAAATGTACTTTGAATCCTTGAAGAATAATTATTTCCAGTTCAGTACTTTGACTTCACTAACACATGTTGTCTGGTGTAGGTAATTTTGGTGCTGCACACTTATTGACTTGACCTATATAGGTAAAAAAACTATTGAAGTTGTTGTGCCATGATCCTTAACAGCAAGGTAGAAGGGACTTTAGGCAAAATCATCATAAATTATCATCTAAACCAATTGAGTAGCTGAAGGTTTATACCACAAATGCATTTATATAAAATAATGAGCTACCATAATGCATTTAATATCCAACACTTCTAATATGAAACTCCTGGACTGGCTTCACTTGTTTCTGTGCTGAGCTGGCTCTGTGGCTGTGGATTCACTTTCAGGGACTCTGCAATTAATATTCTGTGTGTTATTTAGAATATAGAACATAGAAATCTACAGTACATTACAGGCCCTTCGACCCACAATGTTGTGCCGACCACGTAACCTACTCAAGAAGCTGCCTAGAATATCCTTATTGTATAATCCTCTATTTTTCTAAGCTCCATATACCTATCTCAGAGTCTCTTAAAAGACCCTATCATATCTGCCTGTACCACTGTCACCGGCAATCCATTCCACGCACTCACCACTCTCTGTGAAAAACTTACCCCTGACATCTCCTTTGTACTTCCAAGCACTTAAAACTATGTCTCCTCATGTTAGACATTTCAGCCCTGGGAAAAAGCCTCTGGCTAGCCACACAATCAATGCCTTTCATTCATCTCATACACCTCTATTGGGTCACCTGTCCATCAGCCGTCACTCCAAGGAGAAGAGGCCAAGTTCACTCAACCTGTTTTCATAAGGCATGCTTTTCAATCCAGGCAACATCCTTGTAAATCTCCTCTGCACTGTTTCTATAGTATCCACATCCTTCCTGTAGTGAGATGACCAGAATTAAACACAGTACTCCAAATGGGGTCTGACCAAGGTCTTGTATAACTGTAGCATTACCTCACAGCTCTTGAACTCAGTTCCACAGTTGATGAATGCCAACACACCATATGCCTTCTTAACAGCACTGTCAACCTGTGCAGCAGCTTTGAATGTCCTATGCGCATGGACCCAAGATCTCTCTGATCCTCCACACTGCCAGTAGTCTTACCATTAAAACTATATTTTGCCTTCAAATTTGACCTACCAAGGTGAACCACATCACACTTATCTGGGTCGAACTCCATCTGCCACTCCTCAGCCTGGTTTGGCATCCTATCAATATCCCGCCGTAACCTATGACAACCCTCCAGACTATCCACAACACCCCCCAACCTTTGTGTCATCAGCAAACTTACTAACCCACCCTTCTACTTCGTCATCCAGATCACTTTTAAATATCACAAAGAGGAGGACCCCAGAACAGATCGCTGCAGAACATCATTGGTCACTGATCTCGATGCAGAATACAAAGCCTCTACAACCACCCTTTTCCTTCTGTAGACAAGCCACTTCTGGATCCACAAAGCAAGATCTCCTTGGATCCCATGCCTCCTTACTTTCTGAATTGCCCTGCATGGGAAACCTTATCAAATATCTTACTGAAATCCATATATACTATATCCATTGCTCTACCTTCATCAATGTGTTTTGTTACAGTCTCAAAAAATTCAATAAAGTTTAAAAGGTAGGCACGACCTGCCTTTGACAAAACCATGCTGACCATCCCTAATCAGATTATGTCTCTTCAAATGCTCATAAATCCTGCCTCTCAGGATCTTCTCCAACAACTTGCCCACCACTGAAGTAAACTCACTGGTCTATAATTTCCTGGGTTATCTCTACTCCCTTTTTTGAACAAGGGAACAACATCTACAACCCTCCAATCCTCTGGTACTTCTCCCATCCCTATTGATGATGCAAAGATCATTGCTGGAGGCTCAGCAATCTCCTCCCTCATTTCCCACAGTAGCCTGAGATATATCTTGTCCAGTCCCGGTGATGTTTTTCAAAAGCTCCTGCCTGCATATCCTCTTTCTTACTTTGTTTACTTCTACTTGTTTTGTTGTTTGCACAATTTCTTCTTTTTTCACACATTGGCTGTTTCACAGTCTTTGTTGTGCAGATTTTTTAAATGGGTTCTATTGTACTTGTTTTGTGGCTGTCTGCAAGAAGACAAGTCTCAAGGTTGTATACATGCTTAGATAATAAATATACTTTGCACTTTGAACTCTTGCCATTGATACAAATTATCGTAGCAGAAGCCATTCGGCCCTACTAGCTATCATCCAAACTACAATGTTAGTTGATTGAGTAAGATGTTAAATGTTAATTCATCAATCTTGCTTGTAGCAATTGAAATTTAGATTTTTGTTTGCATTGCCTCCTCACACAACTAAAGTTACGTGAATTCCTGAACATAATTTTATTATTCATGTGTTTGCACAATGAACTAGAGATTTTGTTCATAATTAATTGGAACTGTTCATTTAAGCCGTTAAAATAAATATTTTTACACCCAATTTCCAGAAAGGTTAAAGAAATCTCCTTTTAGATACTTGCTGCAATAGCCGATCTAATACTAGCTGCAGCCAGTTAGATCTTATAGTTGAAATTGTGCTTTACAGTCACACGCTCAGTTGCCTCAACTTGCATAAAGGTGATAGAAATAGACTCAATTTTAAAATAAAATTATCGTTTAATGCAGTTATATTGATTCATCTCAATGACATCATTGTATTCTATAAACATGGAACACAAGATTGTAAACATGGTGAAATGCAGAGCAGGTTTTTCTAGGCATTCCATGATGAAAAAAATCAAGAAAGTAACAACCAAAAAAGCTAGAATTGGAATTGATTTATTATCCTGTGTACACAGTGAAAAGCTTTTTTTTAAGTGTCATACAGACATCATTCCATGCATAAGTACATAAAGGTAGTAAAAAAGGAACTTGCATGCTACAGTTATAGAGAAAGTGCACTGCAGGTAGACAAAGGTCACAACAAGGTAACTTGGAAGATCAAGAATTCATCTTTTAGCATACATGATGTATGCTAAAGAGTCTGATAACACCAGGATAAGAGCTATCTTTAAGCTCTCAAGCTTTTGTATCAGCTGCCCAATAGGAGAGGGGAGAAGTGAGAATCTCTGTCGTTGGGGAGGTGGTAGGGTCCTTGTTTATGTTGCCTGTTTCCCGAGACAGTGGGAAGTATAGAATGAGTCAACAGAAGGAAAGCTGATTTGCGTTTTGCACTAGGCTGCACTCACAACTCTGCAATTTCTTGAGATCTTGGGGAAGGCAGTTGCCATAGCAAGCTGTGATGCATCTGTGAAAATTCGTGTAGAATCATCGGAGGCATGCCGAGCTGAGCCTATATCACAAATGGTCAACTTATAGTTAATTGTTCACACGTTTATGATACATAATCAAAATCTATAAGCTTTCTTATTGGAATATAATTCATCTTTTCATAATCATTGGTGCAGCACCTTTTACCTCAATATTACTGGTATAAATCGTTGTGCATGCAGCTTCTTAATTAGAAGTTGGGCTTCTTAATTAGAAGTTTTGAATTGAACAACTGTTAGTTTTGGGATAGAGGAAAGGGATAGTAGATACTTTCTAATCTTAAAAGTTGTAGCACACAGTTCAAAATTTATGAAGCTATGTTATTTCTACCTCAGGTTGATATATTTGCATGTTCTGTCCAAAAGTTTTTGTCTTTCTTAGAATCCCAGTTAATAATCTGAATACTAAATCTGAATAATCTTTGTGATCATGGTGATCACATGTTTCATTTCTATAAAAAGTTGCCACTTAAGTATTGCCAAAATATTTCCAAGTGATGTCTGAACTTGAGCAAGTAATTGGTCTGTGTATGTCTGCTTAGCAGCCCGCAGACTATTGGATCTTAATTGGTTGGCACTGTTTTAACCTTGAACGGTTGAATTGTATTTACATGATAGAGCAGATTTATGTGATAATATTTGACAAATAAAGCAATAGCAACAAAGCTGTCCTTATTTGTGCATCATGGCACAGAAAGTTTTGATATAATGCACAAAATGGCAATTGTGACTGGAAGGATGGGAAAAGCAGTGGTGGAAAGCAGGCTTGCCCTGGTTGGCGACCCTCATAATTTCCAGTAGCAGGTGTAGGTGGCAATTACAGCTGCAGCTATATCAGTTATCCTGAACCTTCCATAGTAGGTGATGAATTGCAAATAGCTGGCACACAGTGCAGAACAATAAACTCAAATAAATCTTCACCTGTAATAACGACAACATAGGAAGACTGGCAGCTATAACAAGGCTGCTGTTGTCACCCACTTTACTGCAGCCTTGATATTCATCATTATCAGCAAGGCCCAGCTCAAAAGCCGGACAAGTAAGCCCAAAGAAGAATGAGATGTTAGCTCTGAACAGTCCAGCAGGTCCCATCTGGCAGTTAGTAAATGGGATATTTGCCTGTTCACTGGGCAATAGCTGTCCATCAATTTCGGCAGGTATCTGATCACACCTCACTGTGGAACAATATGGCATCATGCTGTACATTACAACCTTGGCATCCAACATAATGCCAGCTGTAATACTGCACAAGCTGTGATCATATTTGAGGATGAAAAAAAATATTGTCAGGCATCATTGGCAATGTATTGATAGTAAATTTAAAATAAAATGATATATGGAATCTCTGGCAGTTTAAAACCATAATAGTTGCTTCACCTTTGTGCACTAATAGCTGTAGCTTTAAATATTTGCATTTTTTATGCTTCTGAATTTGCAAGGCCCTACTCAATATGCCAGTCCCTAATGTATTAGTTTTCAAATGACTGCCTTTAGCTTAAATTCCAAATTAGTTTCCTTAAGGATCTCTTTATATTATTGGATATGATATACAATGTATTATGAAATATTATGTTCTTTGTATGGAATTTTCTTGATGAGAATTAGGAGATAATTTAAATGACAGATAGCAGATTTTATTTGACTAGACATTAATTTTTGCTTTTAATTACTTGTTAGCCTTCAAAGTCTAGGTAGGTTTTAGACTGAGAATTGCAAAGAAAATCCATTAATTCTTTTTATTTAGCAATGTATAGAGAACATTTAAACTCTATTGAACTGAAATCCTAATTTATATTCTGAGTAATGTGCAGATTCATTCAAATTCGATCACTTTAACTATAATAAATATGTATCATAGGGTACCTATAGCTTGTTTAAGAAAAATATTGAGGTTATAGTTTCAAAACTAAATTGGACAGATTTTGTTTTAAAAACAAAATTGTGAAATATCAATCATGTTAAAAGCTGAGGTGAATTTTAACTGTTAAGAAGTCCCAAAAATTCCAGTTAGTCGGCCAATTAATTTTGACTGCATAAGATAATAAGAGCAACTTATAGTCATTTTAACTAGACTTATACAGTGGTCTCACAATGAAAATCTGTACCAGGTGAAATAAATGCAGGGAGATATCTCCATCGATTAAATTGGAGAGAAAATTACAGAGAACTAATGTGTATTAATTTAAATATTTTAAAAGTTACTTGAGTGTATTTAAGTGTTTTAGTCTTTTTGATAATCTAACTTAATAAAGTAATATTTTCCCGTAGTTTTACTGGATATTTATGGTTCTTGAATATTTCTGAATGTTTTAAGAGTCAGAGACATTCACTGACTTGACATTTTTGATAGCCAACTAAGCCAAAGAAATTGGCCTATCTATTTACGTTATTTTCTCCCACACACTTTTTCCACAACAGATCCTGTTTCTTCACAAAATTAAAGTTCTGGACTATTAGCACATTATGGTGAACCTTATTTTTTAAGAAAGAATGTTACTGATTGTTTAAGGTAGGGCTTTACTGTTGACTGTCCAACCCAGCCTGTGAACTGCATCTGTTGGGGTTGGGTCAGCTACGTGTTCTGCCCAAGTATTGAGGTTCCGTTTCAGTGAGGGTAAAGTTATACCCTATCAGTCCAGTTCAGAACTTTGTACAGGTCAACATAATAAGCTTAGTATTACTGCCATTGCCCCAAGTGACACATAGAACCTGATCAGCCTGTGGTCAGATCACCATATCTTGCACTGAGGTGCATAAATAGAAACGCTGCAATCATCATAGGAATTCAGTGATGCTCATGCTTATGATTTAAACAGTAAAAACTCATCTAGAAGAGGTTGAGACTGAAACAGCAAGGTCATATTGGGGACCCTTTAAATCATGTCGTTTTGCTCATCTGGTGGAAGCTTTGTTCCCTATTTTCCTTTGTGCTTCATAAACAAAGGTCATAGGTTGCACATTTATGTACAATTTATTTTGGCTATCACGGAAAAGGGTGCAACATAGGTAATGATGTCATTAGCAGCATGACATACGTCAGGCAAGTGCCAGTCACTCTAAGGGCAGTAGTGCACAAGGGTCCCCTAACTAATTTTCCAATGATTGATCTGGGATTATCATGATCAAATATGAGCAAAACACGTGTAAATGTGTTTTTTAATTTTTTTTGGCACGCATCTTCAAAAGAACAAGAATGTGTGCTTAACAGAAAGTTCACCGAAGATTAACTTACAAGCTTTGAATCTGAGTGGTTAGACTCACTTCATAATATTAAATTTATTTTTAGTTGTATAAATAGGATTAAAATTGGTGGCATAATCAATATTATTGAAAAAATAAAAGACATGGGCTGATTAACATGAATTGTGAAATGTAGAACTAAATGGAGTACAATATATTTTACCTAAGGAAATTAATTAATTTCACAGGAATCTGTGAACACATAGTCCTTGGGAAGGCCTGCGTAAATATACAAAATTTCTTAAATTCTGCAACTACCTACAATTCTGTTCACAGTGGCTACCTTCATAAAATCAAATGATTTTCTGGTCAGATTATTTAAATCCAAAATTGTGATACTGGACCAAGAAATTGTGGATTCAATTCTTGTTTCCACAGATGGTTATTTATTCTGAATTGACATTTCATGTCATTATTGAGCAAATGGCATAGAATTGTAGGAGGAACTGTTTTTGAGACAAGACAAGGTGTGTCTGTCTCAGTGCCTTAAGATATTGTTGCTGATCTGTTTGCACTTTTCAAACAGAATTGGAGGATCTCAATGTATACAATCTAATATAATGTTTAGTCCTATTACACTCATTGCCTTTTGAAATAGTTCATTATATTATAAAATACTTTGAGTTTCTTTATAGGGAACTATATAAGTACAGATTTGTTTAGTACATTAATTCTACTGTGGTGATAATTTCCTTGCCCATGTTTGTTTATCCTTGCTTATCTATGTGATTTATATCAATTATTGTGAAATTGAGGTATTGTGCTTTCATCGATCCATTCATGTAAGAGCAGCCTCAGAAGAAGCATGAACTTACCTAGGAGATGCATGAGATAGAGTGAAGACAGCTGGGAGTTAGATCCTTCGGCCCAACTTGTCCATGCTAACCGAGTTGTCTATCTGAGCTAGTCCCAGTTGCCTGTGTTTGGACCATATCACTGTAAATCTTGTCTATTAATATACCTCTTGAAATGTCTTTGAAACATGATTGTGCCCACCTCTGATATTCCCACCAACCTTCTGTGAAAAAGTTGCCTCTCAAGTCCCCTTTATATCTTTTCCCTCATCTTGTCCTCTGGCTTCTCTAGTCTGGGAAGAAGACTGTGACCATTGTAGCATGCATTCAGTAGCCACTTTATTAGGTATAGGAATCGAACCCAGTCTGGTCTTCTACTGGTGTATCCCATCCACTTCAAGGTTTAATGTGTTGCACATTCAGAGATGCTCTTCTGCACACCACTGTTGTAATGCATGGCTTAGTCATTTGAGTTACTGCTGCCTTCCTGTCAGATTGAAGAAATCTGGCTATCCTCCTCTGACCTCTCTTATTAACAAGGCTTTTTCACCCACAGAACTGCTCCTCACTGGACGTTTCTTTGTTTTTCGAACCACTTTCTGTAAATTCTAGAGAATGTTGTGTGTGAAAAATCCAGGAGATTTGTACTTTTCCGGACACTCAAACAGGCTAGTCTGGTACCAACAATCATTCCACAACCAAAGTCATTTGTGATGTTTGGTCTGAAAAACAACCGAACCTCTTGACCAGGTTGCATGCTTTCATACATTATGTTTCTGCCAGATGATTGGCTGATTAGATATTTATATTAACTAGCAAGTGTATATGTGTTAATAATAAAGTGACCACTGAGTGTATGTCTCAGAATAAGGTGCTTGAAGAGTAATGACTCAGCTCACTGCATTCCACTCCAAGTTTAACAGTCCTAACACCTTTAAGCTGCGTGTTCCATTAATGATTCAACTAACTTCTTGTAAGACCATATCTGTTATGTTTTGCAACTCCAATACATAAAACATATTGAAAGGAAACATGGAGCTGGGAATGTACAATATTACTCAAATATTATTGAAATACTCAATACACAACACTCTTCCCTGCCTAGTTATAAGGTCCAACTCAATGTAGAATGCATCTGAACTATATACAAAGTACAACTAATATACAGATATCCACATAGTAGATTTTAACTTGGCCCATTTAGTCCTTAAGATTTAATCACTGTGCAGGATTTCTTCTGTGGGGTAACGTCTTTCCTGTATGGGGGAGGGGCGATCACTCTGCTTGGCAGGTGAGACTTGTGATTGTGAAAGAAACAGGTTTTGTGGCCTACTCTATGGTCATTGTAGGAGTTGATTCTGGGACCACAGGAAGTGGATCTGACACCTCTCGACACCTCTCCTCCTTTCTCCAAGATGCTGCATCAGCTTTTCCAGATAAGATGTCCTCTTGAATTTGATCTTGTAATTGTGTCCTCCAAGAAACAGAGCCTGTCTCTGCATCCATGCTGCTGCTGTTAGTGGAACATTCTTCTGGAGACTGAAATGGGACACTAGTGGTTGATGATCAGTAATGAGGGTAAATTCTTTCCCATACAAGTACTAGTTGAAACGTTCTACACCCCAAACCAAACTGAAGGCTTCTGTCTTAATCTGTGCGTAATTTTTTTTTCTGCAGTGGTAAGGGAACATGATGCAAAAGCTATCTGGTGTTCACTTCCATCACTCATAACATGTGACATGACTGCACCTATATCATAAGGTGAAGTGTCACAGACAAGCTTCACTGAATCATAATGTGTGAGTATTGCTTTGTCCATTGCCATTTCTTTCCCAGTCTGTAGTAATGAGTTCAAGAGGTGCAGCACAGTAGCAGGTTTGACAGGAACCTGCTATAGTAATTGACAAATCCTAAAAAAGACCGCAACTGTAACATATCCTGTGGCCTTAGGGCATCCAGCCCTGCTTGTATTTTCTCAGCACCCTTGTGTAATCCTTGTGCATCAATAGAGTGACCACTGTGAGTGATGCATGGTTGAAAGAATTCGCACATCTCACATCATGCTCTAAGTTCATCATGTTCAAAACTTTTTAACACTGTCTTTGATTTTGGAGATGTTCCTTGTCATCCTGACCAGTAACAGTGATGTTATCCAGGTAATGCTGAATGCCTGGGCACCCTTGCAGCACCTGGTCCATAGCTTTCTGCCAGAGTGTAAGTACATGTGTAGGTAGGCCTCAGGTAAGTCCACTTTGCTGGAATGTTTTCCTCAGAAAGGTTTGCAAAGATATCTGTCTATTCTAGACAGAGGGTATTGATCTACTTTCAGCACTGGGTTGATGGTGACCTTAAAATCACCAGATTCTCTGACAGACCCATTCTTCTTGGCTACTGGGACCACTGCCATTGACCGTGGGCTCCACTCAACATTGGAAAATATTCCTTCAGTCTCCAACCATTCTAGCTCACTGGTTACTTTATCACAGATGGTATAAGACACTGACGGGTTTTGTAAAAATTGAGCATGGAATTTTAATTTAACTCTATTTTACCCTTGATAAGTTTGAGTTTTCAAATGCCATCCTTGAACACTGCTGTGGCATCATTCAGTACCTGGATTATTGCACTTCCAGTTGACATTGTTGCAGCAGATGTGGTTTCCAAATAGTGGATGGATCGCCAAACATGTTGCAGTTGTCTCAGCCTCTCGCGACTCCACATGCTGTCCAAGCCCAATGTGCAAACTGTATGCTGTTCCATCCAATACACTTAGCAAAACTGACACTCTCTTTGCATTGGCAATTTCATTTGCTTCAAAATACTATTCAATTCATTCAGTGTTCAATATCTAGTTATCTCTTGTGCAATCATACATGTCTATCTTTCCAATGTAGCCAACCATTTCAGGTTTTTTTTAAATTATAATTATTATTACCTGGTACTCACTGTTTGTGAACTCATGAATTTGTCTGTTTTCTCCTTTTATTTTTAACTCAAAAGTGTCTATCCCTTCCAGAAGAAGCATGTACTGTGTAGTATTTTATTCAATTGTTTCTCACTGTGCTTTTTTTAAACTCTTAACTTCTCACTGTGCTCCAACAGGTTGGTAGTCATCTTGGGTTTTTTAAAACTTTCTCATTGCCACGGGTATGTTTTACTCCAAAACGTAAAACTAAATGAAAGGAAATACAGATCTGGGAATGCGTGTCTTAGTTTCGTTTTTACTTTTAAGCAAAGCGTCTACATGTGACGTGGCATGGTGATGTGCCATTTGTGTACTTTTACATATAACCTGTATGTATCGGGTAGATGGAGCTCATCAGCCTGGGAAGGCAGTCCATCTAAGAGAGGGAAAACTCTGATTTCAAACCTCCGCTGCCTTGCAGTCATACCCACTTATGGGAAAGGCTTCAGGAGTAAACCCTGAGGGCAAATCCAGAGCTGGAGTCCGACATTGCCTTCAACCTCGTTCTGGCAACTCCTGCGACGCCACCGGTGCCACCCTGTATTGGCCCTTGCCCTTCCCTTGGACCACATTGGTGTCGTGGAGAGGGGAGACTTGCTGCATGGGCAACTGCTGGTCTTCCATACAACCTTGCCCAGGCCTGCACCCTGGAAACCATTCCAGGTGCAGATCCATGGTCTCGCGAGACTAACGGATGCCACCAATGTAATGAATTATTTAAACAAACAAGAATGCTTAATCAATATATTTACAATATTACTCAATTATTACTGAAATATTAAATACACAACAGTATCTATTCACCATTTTCTGAATATTAATATTGAACTAATTAAAAGTTATGCTTGGCTTGGTGCCTGTAATCTTGGCATTGAGTTAAATGCGTGTGGGTTCAAGTTCCATAACAGTCAGAATTTCAAGCTCATACCTATCACGAAAGGTTGTCTGTGAAGTCAACCTTTGCCCTGGGTCTTTAAAATTTTGAGAGTTTGATAAAGTTGATACAGCGCGGATGATTCTATTGAAGGTGACTCCAGAACGAGGAAGCATAAATGTAGAATAGACACTAATAAATCTTGTCAAGAATTGAAGAGCTTCTGGCTGATGATTATATGAAACTTACTACAAGTAGTTGAAGCAAACGAATGAGTAATTTAAAATTCTTATTCTTGTTTCAAATTCTTGTATATTCACCTTTCTCTATTTCCCTCCAGCAGCACAACATCCAAGGTGCCTGCCCACTTCCAGTTCTCACCTCTTAATGATCTCCTGTTTAAGTTACTCCATCATTGGTAAACATGCCTTGAGTTGCCAAGGCTCTAATCTTTGGAATTCCCTCATGAGCATCTGCAACTCTCTTTCCCACTGTAAAATGTTCCTTGAAGTTGATCTCTGACCAGCTTCTCTGAACATTTCCATATGTGGTTTGTGTCATTCAATTTAATAACATTCCTGTGAAGGGTTTTACTGTGTTCAAGGTCCTGTATAATTGGTGATTAGATAAATAAATAAAAGAAAGAAACAAGAAATGAGACAAGGAAGATTTATGTGCAATACCGGCTTTGGACTTTTGGGCTAAATGGCCTGTTTCTGTGCTGCAATAATTTTATAATAGTTCTACTATTACTAAAACAGACTGTGTGTTCATTTATCTCATGTCATCTGTCGGGTTTAAAATAGGTAAATCTCTGTAAATGTGCCACTACATTACAACACTGTTAATGCTTCACAAGTATTCTTTGACTGTAATTTAGGACATTCTATATTCAAAAAAAGTTATATCAAAATAAGTTTGTTCTTAAAAAGTTGTTAATTATTGGTGTTGAAATTTTGGAAAAGCAAAGAACATCATGCAAGATATTTGTTTTAAAGTACTATTAATTTTAGTGTTTGAAATTCCCCAAGGTAAGTAGTTACAGTTGAACTTGCCAAATTACCTTCATAAATGGCTTCTCCCTGGCCAATGGCCACAAATGGTGGCACACCATTTTTCAAGTATTTTTTTTCTGCCTCATTTTATTATAAATCGTACAATCCCTTAGCTGTACCCTTATAAGCAGATGCTGGTGTGCACCTTGGCAAAGTACTCATGATGGAATAGCATCTGTCAAATTAAAAGTTAGGAATATCGTTGATCATCTGTGTAGCTTCAACTCAAGATTGCTATAGCCACTGTAAAATGTATGTCAAGAACACTGTTTTCTGAAGCTGAAATTTGGACAATTTGTTTTCAGACAGCCAAAGCAGTTTCCAGCCTATTTTTGGAGCCCCTCTGTGGCTCAGCCAAACGTCCTAACATAATTTATGGTCAGGCTGTAACATATGGACTTTTCGTCATTGTCCAGCTTGCAATCTTCTTTTGGAGTTACTGGTTTATTTTGCAGGGGAGTGTGGAAGGAGGTCTTGATTGCATCTTAAGTGTGGATGAATGATTCCTGCTTGTGCAATGCCTTATTTTGGTCAAAAAGGCTTATTTTAGGAAAAAGATGTGTACATTGTCTAGAATTCATTGTAATTCAAGTCAGGTAAGTCTCTGAAAAGGGCTATGCTTGTTTACTGGTTGCATGGCCTAATGTTATATCCCTGTTGTCGTCATTCCTGTACATCACAGCCCTCACTGTAGCTATTACTATAAAACGCTCCCTAAGTGCATCAAGGTTCTAATCGTTAAAATTTTTATTACCAGCCACACATATGGAGCAGCACAATTGCCTTGTTTCAGATTTATTATGTATTACTCTAGAAATTCTATAAAGATCAAAAGAACTGATTACAATGTTGACCTTTGCATTAACTCATCTAAATTTAAATTCGAGTGTTTGATTTGGGAAAATAAGTCCATTTATCATAAGGCTGCTACAGAGGGGATTTTGCAGACCTGATTGGGATTGCAGAGACCAAATTTATTTATTGAGCGTGAGTCTGAAAATTGTTTGCTGGACAAGGAAAACTGTAAGTTCAAACAGTTACTCCATTGTGCCACATTGGCAATGCTTTTTAAAACACTTCTTAGTCGAGCCTCTGACATATGAAATGAAGATTTTAAAACAAGACATGCCTGATGAAAAAAGCTTCCAAATTGATCTTTTGTTTTATCATGAAAATTGTAATCAAGTGTAATGAAAAATGAACAGAGAGGACAAGTATTGGTATTGAACTTCAGCATTCAATCACTTTAAGAATCAGAGGTAGAAATTTATCCTTGGTTGAATGCACTAAACGTGATATAGTTAGCAGTTCAAAGTCAAAGGAACTAAATCTTGGAAACTGCATGCACCATACATGCAATACTCTTTAATGTTTTATGAATTTAATATGCAATGTTTAGGGTCTCATGCAAAGTATCATTGTTTCAAAATGTTCCCTTAAATTAATCTATGCTCTACAATAATAAATGATTTGCATTCCCTTTCAGCGATCTCATATGTTAACTACATGTCTTTCAAGTATTTTCTGTTAACCTATTTGACATGGGATTACAGACTACTGGTTGAAATTGGGACATATGGAGTAGAGATTTGTGCCTTTCACTTCAATCCCAAGAAACTAAGTATCTGTTTATATGTTAACTACAACTTGGTTATTTGGTGTGTTGTGTTTGTCCTTTGGGAACAGTGTGATTGAAAATTTGATGTGTTCTTCTTTTCATCGTGATGCGACTTAACATAGCATGTGAGGAAGTTAACACTTTAACTGTTCTCTCAAAATTTTTTGCCAGAATCATATGTTTATAATTTATCTTACCCATAGCTCTGCCCAGAGGGAATTAAGACCAAGGAGAGCAGGGCTAGGATTAGCAATTAATGTTCTTTCCAAGTGACCCTCCAAAATGATGTTGTGCCAGTTCTTTGAACTAGCACAAGGACTTGTATATTGCTATTGGGTAGGAAATTTTGAGAATGAAACTCAATTGTGATGAAGCAGTTGCTTAGATGTTTAGTCCATTTGTGCACATATTGTACATGTAATTCACTGTGGTGCACATGACATTTATCCCATCTTGCATTGAGCATCTAGCTCTTCCTGTAGCAGCTGTTGAAAAATGCATAGATATTGTCTATGAGTGACGGCCACTCTAAAGATCTTTCAGCTAGGCTTTCACCAATTTTACAAATCACCTGATTTGCAGCAGTGGTATTCACAACACCTGTTCAGTGCATTTAGAACAGTGAACTCTAATTTCCAGGCAGATGAATTTTATGTTTAGAATGATGTATAATTTGCCATTGCAGGTAATGATATTCCTGTATGCTTGCTGTCCTTTTTGTAGAGTTGAGAGGCACTCTCAGAGAGAGTATTTTGTGCCTGGTTCATAGTGCAGTGATAGTATATTGATGGTAGAGGGTTGAATGGTTATGATGATATGTGAGATATCTGCACTTAAACAGTTTGGTTAGAGAGATGAAGAGTTCTGGAGTGCAAGCTTCTGACAATGTGAGAATAGGTTGAGTGAACTCGGCCTTTTCTCCTTGGAGCGACAGAGGATGAGAGGTGATCTGGTAGAGGTGCATAAGATGATAGGCATTGATCCTGTGAATAGTCAGAAGTTTTTTTCCGGGACTGAAATGGCTAGCACAAGAGAGAACCGTTTTAAGGTGCTTGGAAGTAGGTACAGAGGAGATGTCAGATAAGTTTTTTAAGCAGAGAGTGGTGAGTGCGTGGAATGGGCTGCCGGCGATGGTGGTGGACGCAGATACAATAAGGTCTTTTCAGAGACTCCTGGATAGGTACATGGAGCTTAAAAAAATAGACGGCTATGGGTAACCCTAGGTAGCTCTAAGGTAAGGACATGTTCGGCACAGCTTTGTAGGCCGAAGGGCCTGTATTGTGTTATCGTTTTTCTATGTTTCTATGTCTCTACGTTTCTATAATTGAGATGTTTATAGCTCTCGTAATGTTTGCTGTGTTTAATATCTCAGTCTTAACATCGCTTACATTGAATTAAATTAACTGAAAATTGGTTCCTATAATGTTCAGATCGTCAGATGAGAGCTGAGATGCAGAATCTGATTGTTATTCCAGGCTGAAGGTGGATACAAATTTAAACTCATTTAAAATAGTATTCTAGATTCTTCAGGTGAATTTTAATTATCCGGCTTCCATGGCAGATCTAAGAGTTATTAGACCATTCTTTAAATTGTTAGTTCCATAAAATAACAACTATAAGATACTGATCTCTTCTACTTGCTTACATTTCTTTATTTTAGTCTAACTTCTTCATCTTTGAGCTAATTGTTTAACAGTCACATTAGCTCAGCTTCAATATTTAATTAGCTGGAATTCAGTCCCCCACCCTCACTTCCTTCCCATTCACTCAACCACTCTCTTTTGTACCACCCTGTCTTCCACATCTATCTTTCATGTTCCACTCTGGGCCATGGCTCTCTTACCTATGTCATACTGGTTTTCTAATATCCACTATATTATAAAATGATCAAATTCTATTTTCACATTGTAGTTATTTTATCCACCAATGTCATGTAAGTGGGAGGAGGCCTATAGTTTCTTGAACTTTGTTCCAGCATTTATTAAGATCAAGACAGTGCATCATGACAGCACAATCTTCCTTAAAGCTAGCCAGAAATATTTCAGATCTTGTAAACTTCAGTTGTTCCAGCATTCAAAGCTATTTTTAATGGAGAAAGATCCACATTTCCACTGCCTTTAAATGAAAATGTGCTTCTTAATTCCATCTGATAAAGGCAATTCCAATGTTATGATTGCAGTCACTTTCTCTGGAATCCCTATATCATAAGAAATGGCTTATCTGTACTCACATCACAACTTATGTACTTACTTTTAAGTACTCTTCATCTCATGTTCTCGATACTAATTGTGTATTTATTTATTTTTATTTTGTATTTGCAGTTTTCTCTCTTTTGTATATTGGTTCTTCTGGGTGTAGTCTTTCACTGATTTTATTGTATTTCTTGGGTTTACTGAGTATGCCCATAAAAAACGAAGTCTGTGACTAAGTAAGGTGATCTCAGCAGTATATACTTTAATAATAAATTTATTTTACTTTTACTTTTTCACTCTATTTGCTCCTTTTTTTATCATTTTAAACCACTCAATATACCTATACTATACAAAGTTTCTTTGTTTATCTAAGTTTCTTACACAGGACTGTGCATCCTACACAGTCAAGAATATTCAATGCCTTGACTTTCTGAGGAGGCTGAAGAGAGCTGGACGTTGCACGTCTATACTCACATCATTCTACAGATGCGCAGCAGAAAGCATCCTAACCAGCTGCTGCATCACTGCTTGGTGCAAAATCTGAACTGCAGTGGACTAGGATGCTCTACAACAGGTAGCCAAAGCTACCCAACGTATCACTGGCATCAGCCTGTCTGCCATCGAGGACATCCAGACAGAAAGGGCCAATAACATCATTAGAACCCCACACACCCAGCTCATGAACTGTTTGTCCGACTCCCATCAGTGAGAAGGCTACATAGCATCCACACTAGGACTGTCAGACTCAAAAACAGCTACCTTCCCCAAGCAGTAAGACTGATTAACACTCCACCACTACTTTATTATTTCCCATCAATTATCTTATGTACAACCTAGCATCACGTTGTGGACATACAGTCAATCTACTGAACATATGTAATCAATCTTGTGTATTTATATTATTTGTGTTTTTTTTTAGTATTAATGTGTTCTTTAGCTTTTGCGGGTTTTTTTGTACTTCATTGGATCCAGAGTAACAATTATTTTGTTCTCCTTGCGCTTGTGTACAGGAAATGACATTAAGCAATTTTGAATCTTTATGTAGCCTGTCCTCATAGCCTAACCCAAGATTAGGATTGAACCTTGGTGCCTGGAACTGTGTGGTAGTAAACTTACTGCCCTGTGAGCTTCCAGATGGATTTTAGTCTACAATTATACAAAATATAACCCTCACTCAATTAAAATAAAAATCTTATTGGCCTGATTGCTCTGTTAAAGTTCTTCACTCAGTAACTTCATATTCAGATTTTGCCTCTTTTTTTTATTTTGGTATTGTTTCTGGAAATAGCATGTTTGAAACTGACATGATTTTTTAAAAATATTTATTCCATTTGTGCATAGTTTTCTTTCATAGCAGTTTGTTATTTTGTACAATCAGAATGCCATGGTTTTGGAAGATTGGTTTCAGTATACTTTAATATCAGAAATGTGCTGGGTATGAGATCACAAAGAACGTTCACCAAGAGAACTTCATTGTCATTCAGGTTGAGCAGTATATCAATGATGTTGTTCTGTAAAAAATTTTTTTAAAAACTGTTGGAGGAACTCAGCATGTCACACAGTATCTCTGGAGGCAAGCAGATAGTCAGTATTTCGAGTTGAGACCCTGCTTCAAGACTTGCAGCTGCTCTTCACCCTCTTGAATTGTGAAGCATTCCTTTGATTGGCATACATTGGAGGTGGAAAGGCTCAAATAGGTTATTACGTTGCTCTTTATGATCCCAGCTAGCTTGCCATTAGATAAGTATGTAAGAGTTATCTCTCATTCCCTACATCTGCGGTGATGAATTGCTTTGAGAGGTTGGTCATGGCTAGAATCACTCCTGCATAAGCAAGGACTTGGACCCACTTCAATTTGCCTATCACCACAATAAGTCTACAGTGGATGCAATCTCATTGACTCTTCACGCAGCCTTGGATTATTTGCATAGCACTAATGCTTTAGTCAGCTGATGTCTATTGACTAACCTCAGTGTTTAACACAGTCAATCCTACAGTTCTGATCAAAAAGCTCCAAAACCTGGGCCTCTGTACCTCCCTCTGCAACTGAATCCTCGACTTCATCACTGGAAGAGAAGAGTGTTCAGATCGGAAATAACATCTCCACCTCATTGATAATCAACACTGACTCACTTAAAGTCTGTGTGCTTGGCCCACTGCTCTACTCTCTTTATGCCTAAGACTGTGTGGCTAGGCACAGCTCAAATGCCATATATAAATTTGCTGACCACACAACTGTTGTTGGCAGAATATTTAGATAGTAACGAGAAGGTGTACAAAAGTGAAATGGTTGAGTGGTGTCACCGCAACAACCTTGCACTCAACGTTAGTAAAACCAAAGAATTGCTTGTGGACCTCAGAAAGAGTAAGACAAGGGTACACACACATACAACCCCCATTGAGAAATCAGAATTGGAAAGGGTGAACAATTTCAAGTTCCTGGGTGTAGACATCTCTGAGGATATATCCTGGACCTAACATATCGATGCGGTTACAAAGAAGGCAAACAGTGGCTACATTTCAGTAGGAGTTTGAGGAGATTTAGTATGTCACCAAAGGCACTGGCAGATTTCCACAGATGTTCTGTGGAGAGCACCCTAGCTGCCTGCATCACTGTCTGGTATGGTGGGAGACTACTACACAGGATTGCAAAAAACTGCAGTAAGTTGTGGACTCAGTCAGTTCCATCATGGGCACTAGCCTCTGCAGCATCCATGATATCTTCAAGAAGCAATACCTCAAAAAAGGCGGCATCCATCATTAAGTACCTCCATCGCACAGGACATACCCTCTTCTCATTGCTACCATCAGGGAGGAGGTACAGAGCCAGAAGGCACACACTCAATGATTCAGAAGTAGCTTCTTCCCCTGCTATTGTATAATTGAGCTGCATGTTAAAATTTTCTGTTTTTTTATAGGCCATTAACCAATTTAATTTGTAGTCTATAGTTATCAGAATCTTTCTAACAGGCTGTCACATTTAAGAAAATTTAGATGGAGTTTCCAAAATTTTGTTTGACTAAATCAGTGTGGAATAGATTTGCATTGGTGGGGAGGCAGAAGATAAGAGAATATAAGACCAAGGTTGAAGTAAAAGGAAGCAGTCTCGCAGTCTAGAAATGCATCCTCCTGCAGGAGCTGATGAGGTGAAGTGGTTAGTTGAATGGGCTTTTGGAGGGGTCATGTGATTTTTAGACAAGGCCTTTGTTTTTAATTTAATGCATCAGTCTGAGCAAGAGAGTGAAATCAGCAGGAAGGAATGTTGTTCAAGACAAGAAGTAGAGCTCAGGATAAGTTTATTGAGGGGATGAATCGGGAAAAGGCTGCAGGCACAGATTGTAAATGGACGGGAGATGGGACAAGCTGGGCATGAGGCCAAGACTGAGGTAGAAACATAAGTGGCTCAGGATGGCCCCAGTATTAGAGACAAAGACATTCATAATCTCCTTGCTGCTTGTGTTTGAGGTGAGAATGAGCTATTTGAAGAGTTTAACTTTTGTAATCTCCAACCTTTATAAAATATAAAACAAAGTTTTTATTTATGTGGATATTAATATATTTGTTCACTAGCAAGGTGATGAAAATGTAAACTTTTGTTATTCAGAGCCTGTGATCTGTTCCAAAATGGATTTCAGGAGAATTGTAATGTCGTGAACGCTCTTTTATCAATGTCATAATAAACAGTTCGGTATATCAAGGGCATGAAGCAAACCAGCAACAGTAAAATTAATGCCCTAAGACTCAGTAAATGGTCAACAAACTAAACTACTTGTAATAACACTTTTAAAAGTATGATGGTAGTTGAAATCTTATCTTGAGGACTTAGTAGTGCTTAGATATAGTTTATTTACTACACTCAATTTTATATTTTCTAAGAAGCTTGGTGGCACCAGAGTTCCAGTTAATTGTTGTGCCGTGTACAAAAGAAATATGCAAAGGCTTGTATATAAACATTTATTAATTCCATATAAAATATTTGAAACATTCTAATGTCCAGATACCAGAACTATGTCACACAAAGCAAGTTTGGCCCAGGGCAACTCTTGCTTCAAATCGCTGAAGGGAAGCGCTCGGAAAGAGGGGGTTCCAGTATTCTGTCATAAGCTATCCCAAAGGAGACGTGGCCATTATATCCATAATTTCCACAACCTCCTACCAGTGTGGAAATCAAAGATTATCTTAGGAAATGATGAGAAAGAAGTTATTGGAAGATACTGAGGTGGTTATTGTCCTTGGGAATCATTTACTTGCAGTAGGAAGTATTGAAAGGTGATGAGAGCATCAAAGAAACGGAGCAGGAGTTTTGTTCCGAAAATGACCAGGTGAGTAGTACTGGTCAAGTAATTGGGAGGTCTTGGGCAGATAATCACTGGTGACAAACAGGCAAATGATCAAGAATGTTTCAAAATGGTGGGGGGAGGAGGAAGAGAGCAGAGGTGAAGGAGTCAGTCTTTTCAACTTATGTTCTATCACCATTAAGTATGTCTGGGTATCCACCAGTAACCTGTTCCTGCTTCCTTCTCATCACTTGATTTGTACAGCATATTTTGTTAAGTGCATCAATGATTTCCTTAAATATATTTAATGACATGACATCCATTGCTTTTCATGGCAGAGAATTCCTTAGGTTCATTATCTGGGTGACAAAAATTTGCTTGTTCTCACTGCTAGATGGCAGTCCCTCTGTCCTAAGGCTATGTCCTCAGTTCTGGTCTCTCTAGCCATTGGGTACATTCTTGCTGAAATTGCTCTATAGAGTCATGTTAGATTGTTATCAGCTTCACTGAAATCAACTCTCAACAGTATGTATAGGTCTAATTGATCTAAATTCTCATACACCCATCCTGCTAGCCTAGGAATCAGTCTTGAAACTTTTGCTGCATATGGGATGAAACTATACACAAAGCTCTAGATAGGGTCTCACCAAGATATCCTTCCTGTGGTATTCAAATCCTCTGTCAACGTATTCTCATTCCAGGACAACACATTATCCCCAATTTCCCTTTTCTTACATGCAACCTTGTCAGCTACACTATATTACCTGCTTCTCTCTTAAATTCTACAAGCTGCATGCTTAAACAGCTCCAGATTTGTTAAGCATGATTTCACTTTCATAAACCCATTGATAACTTTAATATTTTGGTATTACATTCTTATTAAATAGCTTCTGACATTTTCTTCACAGTTGATATTAGGAAGCAGGCAGAATGAGGCAGATTGTTTGGCAGAGGTCATCAAGCAGGGGATTTTGGGAGCAGGCCAATTGATTGATGAAGAGGAAAGTTAAATGATCAAGGGATGAGTCAGATGATTATTATGGGTGTGGTAGGAACTTAAAAGTCAGTTGGATGATGGATGAGTGGACATTAGAAAGATAATAGTGGTTACTGTCCTTGCATGTTGTGCATATACAGTGGGACTTTTTTGTAAGTGATATTAAAAAGATTGTTTGGCCCTCTAAGATCAGTCACGGACTTAATGTTCCGAACATGAATTTCACACTTTTGTAGATACTGATAGGTTTATACAGTCAACACCACAGATCAGTCTGGTTCTAAATATGATGTACTTTAAAACCATTTCACCTACGTGAATTTTTGTCATCAAATGTAAATGAATCCAGATCCAAATGTTAATGCTATGCTCTACAATTCTGTAGTACATTTTACATCCTCTAGTTTATATATCCCAATCCGGAAACCATGCAAAGGTCATTATGGAATGAAGAGGATAGTTACTACAGAGAACCATCGATGCAACATAGCTCAGCCTGAGGCAGTGCTGTACGAAGCGGCTTAATGGATTCCCTGTTTATTTTTTTATGAGAGTGAGGTTTGTTGTTGTCATCTTATTCCAGACAAGTAGTATTGAGTTCAATATTGATATCCACTTTCTGAAGTCGAGGTAAGAGCTGACCAGCAGACTGATGGAGGAAAGTTAGTGGATAATTAACAAGGTCGAGAAGGTACCCGGGGAGGTAATTTGTGCATGAATGTAGACCATTTACCTTGGAAAATAATTCCTTTAGTATAAAAGATAGTGTATCTTCCTCATCCAATTCTTAGGATTCAGATCTGTCCATATACTGATTCAATGGGTTTGGTGATGAGTATTCTCAATACTCTTGAAATCTCGTTCAATAGATTAGTGTGTTATTCTTTGTGTTTACACACAGTGCATTGTTGTGCTGTTCCATATGGTTTCCTCAATTTAGTTGCAATCTCACTACAACTTCCATCTGGCTGTGATGAGTTTACAAACAAGCAAAGATGGGAGTGTCCTTACAAATAACAGAGAACCAATGTTCAGCAGCGTCTTTGCTCTTGAAATAATACAATTAGCCATGTGCTGCTTTAACGAGCTACTGTGATTTTTCATAGATCAGTCTCACCTGTTCCAATTTACACAAATTTCCTCTAATCTTTCCTTTCCTAGAAATCGCATAAACACATGTAACCTTCTGTGTTTACTCATTGTCTAACTGACGATTAAACCTGGCATGCTATTCAAAGTTTCAAAGGTCCAATATAATGTCAGAGAAATGTATACAATTTACATCCTGAAATGTTTTTTTTCTTCGCAGATAGCCACAAAAACAGAAGTGCCCCAAAGGAAGAACGACAGTTAAATGTTAGAACCCCAGAGTCCCCCTTCCCACACATAAGCAGTAGCGAGCAACAATACCCCTCCCCACCACCGGCAAAAAAAAAGCAAGCAGACAGCGGAAACCAATCAGGTTTCTGCTGTCCCATCTTGTTTAAAATTATATTCCAGTTCTTACTGAGAGTGGGACCTTCATTTTTGTTGAAATTTTTATTCTCCGCACTTATTTCAATGGCTTCCTTCACTAGGCAGTCCCAAAGGCCATTGGCACGGCACAGCGGCTTTGTGTTTTTGAAGTCGATCCTGTGGTCATTGTGTTCACAATGTTCTGCTACTGCCAATTTCTCTGCATCATGATGGATTTTTTCTTTTCCCTTCCCCCTTTTCTCCTCTTCATTTTCCCACTATGGCTTCTTTACTCTTCTCCTCACCTGCCTAATACCTCCACTGGTGCCTCTTCCTCTTCTCTTTCTTCCATAATCCACTCTCCTACTAGGTTCCGTTTTCTCCTGCCCTTTACCTTCTCCATGCACCAGGCTTCACCTATCACCTTGTAGCTTGTTCCCTTGACATTCCCCTCACCTTTTTTTGGCATCTTCCCCCTTCCTTTCCAGTGCTGATGAAAGGTCTTGGCCCAAAGCATTAATGGTTACTCATTTTCATAGATGCTGCCTGACCTGCTGAGTACTCCAGCATTTTGTGTTTGTTGCAATTAGAAGAGCAAATGGAAATAACCCTTTATTAAACAGGGGATGAAGTTTAAATGTAGGTAGATCTTGTAGTTGACACCCCAGGGCATGGATGATTACATGGAGTTTTGACTTGAATGAGGAGGAATATATATGTATTGGAAGCAGTTTATAGAAGGTTCACCAAGTTATTTCCTAAGATGAAGGTGTTGTCTTGTGAATAAACATTAAGCAAGTTAGGCATCTGCAATGGAATTCAGAAAAATGTGATCTTATTGATTCCGAGGCAAGGGAGACCCTGAGAGCATGTTTTCCTCATAGTGGATTCGAGAACCAAATGGCACAATTTTGGACTAAGGAATTGCGTAGTTAGGATGGAAATGAGAAGGACTTTTTGAAGATGATCAATCTTGGGAATTTTAAATCTCAGGAAGTTGAAGTGGCTGAAACACTGAATTTTGTGGGTTTGAAGGTTCTAAAAAAGTAGAGCTGAGGATAAGATATAACTGTTCCAGTTCTAATGTCGGACTTTAGAAATCAGTAATTCAAATATTTTATCATCTGTGCTAAATTGCCATGGACTTCAACTTTTGTGGAGGTACTGTCTGAGAAAATTCATATCAGAATCAGGTTCAATATAACCTGCATATATAAGTTTCTGCAACTTATTTCGATCTTGTGCAGTAGCCCCCCCCCCACCCACCGTCATACCAGATGGTGATGCAGCCAGTCAGAATGCTCTCCACTATACATTTAAAGAAATTTTTGAGGGTTTTCATTGACAAGCCAAATCTCCTCGAACTCCTAATGAAATATAGCCACCATCTTGCCTTCTTTACAACTGCATCAATATGTTGCATCCAGGTTAGGTCCTCAGAGATATTAACATCCAGGAACTTGAAATTGCTCACTCTCTCCACTTCTGATCCCTCTGTGAAGATTGGTTTGTGTTTCCTCGTCTTGTCCTTCCCAAAGTCCACAATCAACTGTTTGGTCTTGCTGAAATTGAGTGCAAGGTTGTTGCTGCAACACCACTCAACTAACTGGTATAGAGTATCTCACGCCTGTACACTATTTCGTCACCATCTGAAATTTAGCCAACAATGGTTGTATCATCAGCAAATTTATAGATGGCATTTGAGCTGTGCCTAGCCACACTGTCATGAGTGTAGAAAGAGTAGAGCAATGGGAAAGCACAAAACTCTGTGGTGCACCAATGTTGATTGTCAACGAGGTGGAAATGTTATCACTCTGCACAGATTGTGGTCTTCTGGTTAGGAAGTTGAGGATCCAATTGCAGAGGGAGGTACAGAGGTCTAGGTTCTGTAGCTTATCAATCAGGACTGTGGGAATGATGGTGTTAAATGCTGAGCTGTGGTCAATAAAGAGCATCCTGACATAGGTGTTTGCATTGTCCAGGTGATCCAAGGCTGCATGGACAACCATTGAGATCGCGTCTGCCATAGATCTATTGTGGCGAAAGGCAAATTGCAGTGCGTCCAGTTCTTTCCTGAGATAAGTGTTGATTCTAGCCATGACCAATTTCTCAAAGCATTTCATCACTGTATATGTGAGTGCTACTGTACCATAGACATTGAGGCAGCTCACACAGCTCTTCTTGGGCACCGTTATAATCGTTGCCCTTTTGAAGCAGGTGGGAACTTCCGATTGTAGCAGTGGAAGATAGAAAATGTCTTTGAACAACCCCGCCAGTTGGTTGGCACAGGTTTTCAGAGCGTTACCAGGTATTCTATTGGGCCCTGCCACCTTGTGAGGGTTCAGCCTGAAATTGGCCTCCAGGACAAAGATCACAGGGTTATCGGTTGCTGCAAGGTTTATTCCCTCTTTCAAAGTGAGCATAAAAAGCATTCTGTTCGTCTGGTAGTAAATCATCGCTGCCGCTCATGATGTTGGGTTTTGCTGTGTAAGAAGTAATGGCCTGCAAACCTGCAGAGTTGACGTGCAGCCTATGTCGCCTTTCACCTCTCTAGGAATTGCTTCTTGGCTCATGAAATAGCCCTCTACAAGTTATATCAGGTTTTCTTATACAGACCTGGATCGCCAAACTTAAATGCCATGGATCTAGCCCTCTACAGACTACAAACCTGGTTCACCTACGGCTTTTGTTTTGGAAATATACGGTAAGTTTTTGTAGGCACACACTCATTCATGCAGGTTTTAATGAAATTGGCAAAAACAGTTGCATACTCATCCTGGCTCAAAGATGAGTCCCTGAATACGTTCCAGTCCACCAATTCAAAGCAGTCCTATGGCTCACTGATCTGTACCTTTTTTGGCCTCTCTAATGGTGCTGCAGTCTTCAGTCTTTGCCTATACTCAAGGAGTAGAAATACAGCCTTGTGATCAGACTTGCCAAAGTGTGAGTGTGGGTTAGCACAGTAGGCACTCTTGATCTTCGTGTAACAGTGGTCCAGTGTGCTATTACCTCTGGTAACAGGTGATTTGTTGATAATTATTTTGTGACTTTATCAAGCTGACCTAGTTAAAATCCCCCAAAATAATGGGGAAGGCATCAGGAAGTGCCCTTTCATGCCTGTTGATTACATAACCCATTTCATTTAGAGCACGTTTGACATTAGCCTCAGGTGGAACATACACCGCAACCAAAATGATCGCTGAAATCTCCCGCGGCAGGTAAAATGGCTGACACTTAATTGCAAATTCGATATTTTGACAACTTCAGTGCGGGACAGCATTCCCAAGCCAGACCAGCTTCCTTAAAAAACATCTAGAATTGATGTAACATACTGATCAAGTAAGGCACTTTCCACAGGGATTTGGAAACAAAACAGTTATTTTCATGCATTTTTCTTTATATTCCTCCTGGAGCATTGTTTCAAACAACTCTGCTCCAGATTTCTTTGGGGTCCCTAAGCTAATTTCTCCTTTATACAATACCTCAGTTTTTAAGCATAAATGTAAATCTTTTGTGATAATCCAAACAAGCATAATTAATTGGTCTAAAGCCAGCTTAATAGTCATTCTAAAATTCATTGATTAATTTTATTTACCCAAATGTATCGTGCAGGATGCTGCTCAGTAAATTACATTAAAATACAGAGCATTAACAAATATATGGCAATTAAATCTCATGGCACGATATGAATTCTTAAGATACTAATCTTTTCATATTAAGTTAATTTTTCCAACATGCAGCCTTGGTATGCAAGATATGCTATCCTAAATTTCATGCTGTTTACAAAATCTTCCTTGCTTTGAAAAGTTAATGCTGGTATTAATTAGATTTGAGGTAACACTCTTTAACAATGGTTCAAAGGATGAGCCTGCAGTCTTCACAGACATGTGGGAGCCTAGCGTCATTTAGGGTCTAATAATAGATCACAGCGTATAATAATTTAAATTTTGTCACTATTTCCTTCAGATAAAATGTAATTGAACAATGAAATTCTCATTAAAGGTAACCAGATTTTTTTTGCAGGGAAGGAATTTTAGCAGCCCACTTTTATACCAAAACGTTATTTGTGCACATCTTCCCTTTTTGGGAGCAAAGTAATTTTTATTGCAAGATTTGAATACAATTACAGTGCCTTAAAAAAGTATTCAACCCACACAAATATTTTCACATTTTATTGTCTCATTTTCTAGGATTTTTTTTTGAGTTAATCTACAAATCATTGTCCATCATGTCAAATCAAAAGAAAAATTCCAAAACCTGTCAACAATTTACTAAAAAATCAAAAACCAAAATTGTGAGGCTATGAAAGTATTAATTCCCTTTGTAATTACTATGCTAACTTTCCTTGGGTGCAATATTGTATATTACTTTACCAGTTCACTTAATTAATTGATATCAAAAATTGGAGGATCACCTGAATAAGTATGCTCTCTCTCTGTAAGGTCCCACAGTATGGTAGATCTTCAATAGACCGAACCAAAGAGAAGACAAAAGAGCATTCAAGACCAGGGAGGGAAATGATAAGAGAGAGGCAGAAATCTGGGGAAGGGTATAAGATCATCTCAAAGATACTGAACATACCTTGGAGCTCAGTACAGTCCATCATGAGAAGTTGGGAAACATGAAACCACAGCCAAACTGCTGAGGTCAGGCTGCCTTCTAAACTCAGTTGCTGGAGAAGAATGGCACTTGTAAGAAAGACTACAATGATGCCAACAGTCACTCTGAGGGAGCTGCAGAAGTCAGTGGCTGCATCTGGAGATGAAGTTCATGGCTTCACAATCTCTTAAGGCCTTTCACAAAAAGGATATTTATGGCAAGGAAGAAGCCCTGGCCAAATGAAAAACATATACTTCCTTGTAAAGACTTTGCAAAGCATCACTTAGACAATATTATAAAGATGTGGAAAAAGGCCTTGTGGTTGTAGAAGACTAAAGTGGAACATTTGGCCTCAACACTAAGTGGTGCATCTGGTGTAAAGATAATACTGCACATCAGCCAGATCATGCCATCCCTCTAAAAGTTTGGTGAAGGTAGCATCAGGATATGAGGATGCTTTTCAGCAGCAGGGACTGTAAATTTGGTCAGGATTGATGGGAAGATGAATATTGCTAAATACAGAGAGATCCTGGATTAAAAACCTGCAAGCCTCTGCCAGAAAGCTTAAACTGAGGATGAAGTTATCCTTTCAACAGGACAGCAACCTAAAGCGTACTGCCAGAACAACCATGAAGTGGCTTCAAATAAAGAAAATTGAGTGACCCACTCAGGGTTCTGACCTCAACTCAATCAAACATCTGGCAAGAATTCAAGATTGCTGTCCTCCGCTGCTCCCCAATTAACCTGGCACAACTTGAGCAATTTTGCAAGGAGAAATGGGCAAGTCCTGCTCCATCACATTTAGTAAAGACATCCAGAAAGACCACTGGCCGTAATAGCTGCCAAAGGTAATTCAATTTAAGTACTGAGCAAAGGGGGATGAATACTTTTGCACTGCTGACATTTTAGTTCTTAAATTTTTAGTTTCCCATGCTTTACAATTTTCCTTGTTTTTTTTACTCTACTGTGAGAAAATGAGCGTGTGATTCACAAATAAAAATTCTCAGTTAAGTTGGTCAAAATCCCTGGATGTAACACCCATTTATGTGAACAAAGGGTTGTGGGTTGAATACTTTTACAAGGCTCTATGTATTCAAGACAAATATATTCACATCAAATCTTTTTGTCTAAATAACATTAAAAATTCTGCAATAGCGTAGTGGGTGCTTTGTTAACTAATAAACAAATTCAAAAATGGTGAAAAATAAAGTTGGACCAGAAGATGAATAAATTCATGACTGGCAAATTTTCTAACTGTTACTGGTATCTTCCTAGTTGATGTGAGGATGCCAAATAAGGAAAAAGATCACTTCTTTTGCAGTACCTTCTGTACCTTTACAATAAAATTCTTGGGCTGAGCATGATATGTTTATTAGTTAATTTGAAAGAAGGGAAATGAGCATATCATGGCAGGTGCTTGAGATGATTTGGAACTTTCAGGTCACACTTGAAATCATTGAATATCGATGTCTTTTATCAGACACTAAAGCTTGACTTTTCTTCACGATCATAAGTTGTTATTTCTCATTGTGAAGTTAACTAATTATTGAGAAATCAAGTAAATATCCCTTAGTAGTTCTGGAAATGTTTACTATTTTCACACAAGTCTAGAGCTAAGCATTAAAGTAAATTGATAAGATATTGTTACATTTACTGAAGTTCAGTGAAAAACTTAGCTTGCATGCCATTCATACAGATCAGTTAGTTACAATGGTGCATTGAGAGAGTACAGAGTAAAGCAGTAACAGAGTGCAGAATAAAGGGTACAGTACAAATAAAGTGCAGTGCAGGTAGATAGCTGCAAGGTCAGAGTGAGATAGATTGTGAAATCAAGATTCTACCTTATCACATTGGAGAACCATTCTGTGGTGTTTTAACAGCAGGATAAATGCTGTCCTTGATCTTTGCTGGTTGGTTCTTTAAGGGTTTTTCATTGTCTGGCTGATGGGAGGTCGACGAATAGAGGACATTCAGGGCGGATGTGGTCTATGATTATACTGTCTGCTTTACCGAAGCAATAAGAGGTGTGGACAGAGTAGTAGGACTCTGACCTCCATTGATCGGGGTCAACCATGGATGTTGCACCCTAGCTTTCTATTATACAAGCCAGAGCAGTACAATATGGATAGCAAGCTGTTGCCCATGCTGCAGACTTCCCCTCTCCACACAGCTGATGAATCCAAAGGAATGGCAGAGACTGATGCAATTTGGCACCAGCAGCATCACAGAAGTTGCATTCAGCATTGAACTTGGTGTAGGCCTGCCTTATTTTAACTTGGGGGTTTACTCCTGAAGCCTTCCCTATGAGTGGGTATAGCCACAAGGCAGAGGAGATTTGAGATCAGAGTTTTCATTTTAGATGAGCTGCAATCCACAGTTGACGAGCTCCATCTGCCTCAAATGACTGGTTTTAAGGCGCCAGTAACCTGCTTTTACCTGCTCCTGTCAGTGGAAATGTTTCCATCGGGCTTAGTAGCTAAGCTACACATGAAAACGAGGAACTGGTCTTAGTTGTCAGAGACTCTTTGAAGTGCACACCATTGGGAGTATTTAATAGGTAGTGGGAGCTTATCCCCACTACCTCCCCCAGCTATCACAACCTTACGAAACCAGACAGAGTGCAGAATCTAGTATTTGTGTGTTCCTTTTTTTTGAGGGATAATGAGGCCATGTTAAAGAGAAGAAGCAGGTGCTTAACAGATATAAGCAGCAAGGAACAAATGAGGCACTTGAGGACTATAAAAAATGCAAAAGAACACTTAAAAGGAAAAGTAGGAGAGTGAAAAGAAGGCATGAGGTTGCTCTGACAGACAAGGTGAAGGAGAATCCAAAGGCTTCTAATGATATATTAGAAACTAAAGGACAGTGGGGGATGAAATTGGCTCACTTGAAGATCATGCATGGAGCCAAAAGAGATGGGGAAGATCTTAAATGGATTTTTTCATCTGTATTTACTTGCGAGGTGGACGCAGAGCCTGTAAAACTCAAGCAAAACGGTAGTGAGGTCATGGACTATTTCTGGATTACATATGAGGAGGTGCTTACTGTCTTGAGGAAAATTAGGATGGATGAGTCCCTGGGGACTGACGAGTTGTCCTCCTAGACCTAGTGGGAGGCTGGCACAGAAATTGCAGGGGCCTCAACAGAGGTATTTAGTTTATTTTAGAGACATCCTTAAAACATCTTAACTAACTGTGAAATACCAGAGGATTGGAAGATAGCTAATGTTGTTCCATTTATCAAGAAAGGCTTTCAGACTAAGCCAGAGATTTATAGGCTGGCGAGTCTGGCATCAGTAGTGGGTAAATTATTGGAAAATATTCGGAGGGTCAGAATATATAAGTATTTGGATAGACAGGGAGTGATTGGGGATAGTTAACATAACTCTATGCATTGTAGATAGCCCCTAACCAATCTTATACAGTTTTTCAAGGTTGCCAGGAGAGATGATGAAGGAAAGGCAGTAGATATTGTCTGCATGATCTTTAGCAAGGCCTTTGACTGAGACCTGCATGGGTAGCTGGTCCAGAAGTTTCAGTTGCTTGACATTCAGGATAAATCTGTAAATTTGATTCAACAGTAGCTTCATGGGAGAAGCCAGAGAGTAGTTGCCTCTCTGACTAGAGACCTGTGTCTACTGGTGTGCCACAGAGATTGGTGCTGGGTCTGTTGTTATATATTAATGATATGGATGATAATGTAATGAACTGGATCAGCAAGTTGTGGAAAATTAGAAGACTATCAAATGGGCTTCTTATTTTAGAAAGGATATACTGACATTGGAGAGGGTTCTGAGAAGATTCACGAGAATGATTCCAAGAATGAAAGGGTTACTGTATGAGGAATCTGGCAGTTCTTGGGCTGTATTCCCTGGAGTTCAGGAGAATGAGGATGGGGGGGGGGGGGGGGGAGTTGGGGGGAATCTCATAGAAACATTCCAAATGTCAGAAGACCTGAACAGATTAGATATGGCAACATTTTTTTCCCATGGTAGGGGAGTCTGGGACAAGAGGGATTGAAAGATGTCCATTTAGAACAGAGATACAGAGAAATTACTTTCGTCAGAGGGTGGTAAATCTGTGGAATTTGTTGCCACGAGCGGTTGTTGCGGCCATGTCATTGGGTATACTTAAGGCAAAGATAGATAGGTTAGCCAGTGCATCAAAGGGTATGGGATGAAGATAGGGGAGTGGTGATAACTGGAAGAATTGGATCAGCCCATGATTTAATAGCAGGGCAGACTCGATGGGCTGAATGGCCTACCTCTGCTCCTATATCTTATGGTCTTATGATCTTAAATCTTGCAACAAGGTCTGGACCTGTGGAAAAATGAGCTGAAAATGCTATCTGTAAATTAATGCAGACAAGTGTGAGATGTTACACTTTGAGAGGACAAACCACAGTAGAACTTTCATAGTCAACAATAAGGCGCTGAAAAGTGCAATAAAATAAAGGGATCTGGGAATACAGTTCTCTTGTTTCCTTGAGAATGGTGGTCACCAGTAGAAAGGGAATTTTTGGGACAATGACCTTCATAAATTATAGTATTCAGTACAACAGTTGGGATGTTATGTTGAAGTTGTAAATGAAGTTGATGAGGCCAAATTTGGAATATTGTCTGCAGTTGTGTTCACCTACCTACTGGAAAGATATCAAAAGGACTGAAAGAATATAGAGAACATTTACAAAAAATTTAGGATCTAAGTTGTAGGGAAAGGTTGAATAGGTTGGGATTTTATTCCCTACTAGAACATGGGAGGATAAGGAAAATTTGATAAAGTTAAACAAAATTATGAGGGGTATAGATAGAATAAATGCAAACAGACTTTTCCCACTGAGATTGGGTGAGAGGAGAACTAGAGATCATAGGTTAAGTGTGAAAGGTGAAATAGTTTAAGGGAACCCTGAGGGGGAGTTTATTTACTAGGAGGCTGGTGCGAGTGTGGAATGAACTGTCAGATGAATTGGTGGATGCGGGTTCAATTACAACATTTAGGAGAAGTTTGGAGAAGTACATGTATAAAAGGGGTATGGAGGGTCATGGTCTAAGTGTGGGTCAATGGGACTAGGCAGAATAACAGTTTGGCATGAACTATATGGGCTGAAGGGTCTAATTCTGTGTTATAGTGCCATACAACTATGATATTGTGTTTAAAAAATCACTGGAAAACATTTAAGGATGCATTCAAGATTCTACTAGTATAACATCCCTACTAATTCATGGAAGTACCTTTCTGAAGCCTGCTCAAAATGCTGGAGGAATATTTGCAAAGGCATTGAGAACATTGAATTCATTCATCAGCATCAAACAGAAGGCCAACATAAATGATAGTGAAAGAACACCACCTTCCATTGCCCCCACCTGTGACATGGTCTGTAGACATCTTAATGGTCATGTAAAGGCAGCACAGAGCTCACAAACATGCAGTTGAACCAAATTATCCTTCATCCAAAACCTGGCAAAGAAAATGATACAATCCCACTTCTGTATTTTTTATTAACAGACAAATAATATGAAATATGAATTTTCAACTGATATTTATTGTAGTTTTAGCAAAACTGACATTGTTCTTTGTGTTCTCATAAAGCGTTTAATTCTGTTTGATGAGTATAGTGCTTTTAAATAATGTCAGGGAGATCCTTGACATATTTCTCCATGAGGTACTTATTTTTTCCTCAAAGCAAAATGTGTATGTTAACCAATTCTGTCTACATTAGTATTTCTAAGAACTAGTCTCGGTAAAATTGATTGTTTAAGTGAAAGAAAATAACTGTCAACTGACAAAGAATTATCTTAATATTAAATTGAAAAATAGAATTTTAAAGAGTTACAACTCACACAAAATGCTGGTGGAACACAGCAGGCCAGGCAGCATCTATAGGGAGAAGCGCTGTCGACGTTTCGGGCCAAGACCCTTCGTCTCTTAGCATTTTAAAGAGTTAATGCTTTGGTTGAAATAAACAAAGACAAGCTAGCTTTGTTATGGTGTTATGACTGATATCTAAGTCAGCTGGTGCAATTTTTTTTAGCCTAATAACTTCAAGCTTACTTTGGGTCAAGAATGTCATATCCCTGTGGTGTAGAGTGAGATGAGAGGTTATCTTACATGCTAGCCTGAGAACTCTTATGACTAACTAAACCTGTCTTCTCTATTCCAAACTCAAATATACTTTGTAAAACCTACATGGGTTTATAAAATATATGCAAGTTTCTAAGTTAGTTGTTAACATTTAAGTATATTTTTAAAGCCATGCAATACTGAAATATATTGGTAACAATTATACTAATGACAATTTCTAATAACCCCATTTGACACCTTATGCAGTATATTTGACTTCGTTCAGTACGATATATTAAAAATATCAATTGACTATACTGTGCTCCCTTTATGACATAAATTAAATGATATATCCTAAAAGCAGTTAACCATTATTTTTATTGAAAGCAATATTTTTAACTGCCTCTATTTGGAAAATTCATGTATGGTAATGTATAATTACTTACCAGCTTGAATATATGTGTAATGCATTAAAGCTGAAATAAAACATTATAAACATTTATTTGGAAATGTAAAGGGTGTAACATTTAGCACTCATTTACAGATTTGGAAATACTATAAATATTTTTCTATGTCATTATCAGATACATTGTCCATCCCACTCCTTTTATGTGATGTTGAAAAGAAACCAAGTCATGTCATAGTATTTGTACTACTGTGTTATTGTTTTATTTCTGAAGCTTTTGGTCACAGTGTTTCATTTTGGTATTAAGTGTGTACTTTTGATTTTAAATCGCCATGAATATCTTGTCAGCTAGAGAAAGCAATTCATATTGAAGTGATACAGGTTTTTTTTTAAATTTAATCCTGAATCTTAGGGTAGCAAGATGTGGGGTTGTGAGACATGAGCAATGGCTGGAGGTTGAAATGTAACCATTGAGATAAAAATCTCACAATTTGTTAGTCAGCTAGCATTAAATTCAAGGCCCGTATTAATAGTTCTTAAAAAAAAATCATTTGACCTGGGGTTTCTGTCATAATAAATAGCACAGTATCCTCATGCATTTTTAAAATGATGATGACATTGGTGGATTTTTTTTTGTTTATTCTGGTTTAGTGTTCCACTGTTGCTCAATAGATTGTTCTATTTTAGTTCATTTTCTATCTATAGTTTGACTGAAGCTAATTTTGAAGTAAATGATTTGTGATGAATAACTTGTCTCTTGCCAGCTGGAAAGAAGGACTTAAACCTTATTGATTTCCTCGCCTTTTTCACCTTTACTTCTCGCTTTCAATATCACGTTATTGCACGTTGCTAATTGTAGGAATAGAATTCTTGCAGATCTTTCTAAGCAGTATGATTGTGTGAAAACCAGACTTAAAATTTTATTTTAAAGAATCTAGTGATCCCCCAAACACTGAAAAAGGTTCACACATGCAGTGGTCAGTACAATGAATACTAGTGCTGGGATGGTATAGTTCTGATAAGTGAAGATGACTGATAATTATCATACATTTGTAGAGTTTCTTTTTAGACTGAAGAAACTGCTTCCACCGTTTTAATTCCATTCTTAGTAGCCAACTTGAAACATTAACAATTGTAAGGGCACAAGCAACTCGTGTATCCATTCAAACCTTTATAACCTCAGGAAGTGCTTCAGCAAACAGAAAGATCTGCTGTAAAAAATGTAGCAGGATACTGCTATTAAAATACTTACTGTATGTTGCCTCCGGGTTTCAAATGAAATGGTTATTAATGTGTTGTAAATTGATTTTAAGCAAAATTCTTCTTCAGATGACAAATAATGCTTATTGTTGCATTAATATTCTTGTAAGACAAAAAAATCCAAACATGAAAAAAAGCAAAAAAAAGTTTTTGATCTTACTGAGCCAGATTTGGAATATGAGCTGTAAAGATGATGCAGAGTATCTGCTCAGGAATTTAGTAGGGTTAAATAAGTGGGTGAGAGATGTAAATATAGAATACAATGTGACTGAGCACTTTGGTACAAGAATCAGTAAACTGAATATTAATTAAGTCCTGGTGAAAGAAGAGGGGATCTTGGTGTTCATGAAATACAGAAAGTTGGAAGTGCAGGTACAGCAAACATTTACAGTATAAATTATCATGCAACCAGAAGTAAAAAGGAAAGTATTGCTGCAGTTATCCAGAACTTTGGTAGAAAAATATGCAGCTTTCTTCTCCCGGTGTAAAGGTTGGAGTATCAGAATACAGTTCCAATAGATTGGTTTCAGGTAGGAAAGTTATCCTACATAGAGAGATTAAGATTGCATTATAAAAGTTCAGAAGAATGCAAGGTAAGATTCTGAATGAAATTGAGAGGCTATTTCTTCAGAGGAAGGCATCAAATTAAGAGACATGGTCTCAGGGAAAAGCACAGATTAGATCTGAATGAGCAGAGATTATATACTCAATAAATTGTATATCTTTGGAATTCACTACCTTAGAGGATTGTGGTTTCTTGGTCTTTGAATATCCTCAAAATGGAGATTTTGTTTGTGGCAGGTTAGAGAATAAGGTAGGTTAGTGGCTTTGAGGTAGAGGGTCAGCTGTGACCTTTTTAAATGTTTGAGTATCCAGATAGTCTACTGCTGCTTCTACTTCCTGGATTCATATTAGGAACCAGTTAGAAATTAAAGGTGATATTTGCAGTAAAGGATGTGCAGCTTGGACACAGACATTCTACCATGCAAAGAATATGCACTAAAGCGGTATTTTACTTGGAACCAATGCCAGTTTCTTAGAATGCTATCTTTTTAATAATGTGAAGTACCAGACATTCAGAGCATTATGCATTGTAACTATGGCAGAACCATAAGAAAATGCTGCATCCGCCATGCCGAAATATTAACACAGTAGGTATATAATGGACCAGCTTTTCCTTTGACAGGCACCTTTCGGTAATGTTATGAGTGATGAACAGACCTGATGGACAATGGGGTGAAGAGTTAACCATCCCCCCCCCCCCCCCCGAGAACCACAAACTATTACTGTTGCTATGCTGACCATGAGAAAGAGACGAAAAACAGGAAAGAATATTTGCTACAGATAAGAGAGGGGAGAGAGACTGTTGATTTACTGTATTATGACTTCTGCAAGGGTTATTTATCTTCTACTATTTTGCCCATAAACATTCCTCAGTGGACTGAAGGAGTGGCCTTATTTGATGGACACAGTCATTCAGGAGTGATGGATAGCTGAGTCCCCGTTGGTAGGGATAAAAAGACAGGTCTGGAGAGACAGCCTTCAGACACGCCAGTGGACACTGATTGAGTGTTGGAACCCACAAGAAAGGTGGGGGCTTCGGAGACCGAACCAGGAGATTGGTCAGTAAAGTTCACAGTGTTAAAGCACTGTGGGTACTTGTGTGTGTGTCCACTCATGCCAGAGTGACGAGTCCACCACAGAAGAACGGTCTAGCAGAAGGACGGAGAGGTCATAACTGAATGACCACACCGATACAACGGATTAAGAAAGCAAAGGAAGGTTTGTCTGACTGTAGCTGTTACATCTCGCTCTCTCTCTCTCTCGCTCTCTAATGATTACAATACAACAACCATAACTACATTAGCACTCATGAACTGAACTGAACTTAATACTTTTCTATGACAATTCATTTACCCCTAGACATCAATAGAGCTTGTTTATTATTGATTATTATTATTCCTACACTTTTAGGTTTATTACTGCTAACTTGTTTTATATGTATATTTGCATTATTGATATGGTTTTTGCTTACTTTTATTAATAAACACCTTTAGTTTGGTACCACCAGACTCCAACGGATTCTTCTTTCTCTGCTGGTTAGACACCCAATTATGGGGTACGTAACAGACACTGGACCGCGCAGCTTAACTCCTAGGAAAGATTCCAAGATCATGTTTCTTACAGGGGTGCAATCCTGTAATGAGTTCTGTAAAAACTACCAATTTACCATGTGATTGAGCAGATTCCCTCCTTTTATGGACTGCCATTCCAACATCATATCTTTGGCATTAATGTGCACCAATGTCATTCCTATGAATTCACCATCCTCCATGTGTGTTTGTGCATAAGGTGAACCAAGATACTACTTCACATTGCACACCATCTACTGATTGCTATTTCTTATGTTCAGAAACCATAAGTACATGCAATCAAGTCTCTAGCCCTCGCTCTTCAACAAAAGGAAAACCTTTCTAAACAGTGTTAGAAGATAAGAGTACTAGCTAATCTTGACATATTTTGTGACAATTTTGTTTGTGAAGGTCTATGATGAGGTATTTTGCAATCACTCAGTGACCCTTCTAATAGGTAATCATTTCCCTTCATTAAGGCTGATGAGCAGTTAGGTGAGGATGTGGCAAAAAGTCAACTGTTTTAAAGGAAAAAATTAAGAATACTAGCAAAGAAATACGAACATGAAAACAAATAATAATGCTGATTGGTATCATAGTAGACAAATTAATTGCTAAAAGAAAAAAGGCAGCAAAACCAAGACAAATTACAGGTTATTGATAATTATTATTTCTGTGATTTGGCCTGCCAAATAAGTTTTTGGGAGTAGTTTGTTTCACTTATGTGTTGTTACTGAGAAGCTAAAGATTAGCTTTATCATACAGTGAAATGTGCCGTTTGTGTCAACAACCAGCACAACCTGAGATTTTGCAGGAGACAGCCTGCAAAGTGTCGTCACGCTTCCCACGTCAACATCTCATGCCCCAGCTCACTAACCCTCACCATACATCTCTGGAATGCGGGAGAAACAGGAGTAACCAGAGGAAATCCACATGGACTCTGGGAAATTGTACAAACTGCTTACAGATTATGGTGAGAGTCAAAGCCCGATCTTGCAGCTAGTGCTGTAAAGTGTTGAGCTGGCCATGACACGACAACACTGTCCTTCAACAGTTTGGGCAATCATTGTGTTATCTGCTATCTCCTGTCTCACCACCGTTCAGTGCCCTACACTGTCCTTCCAGTGAGATAGTGCTTCACCTGCGAGTGTCTCGATGTTACTTAATACATCTGGTGCTCCCAGTGCAGCCTCCTCTATGTAATGTACATGGAAACAGGTGGTGAAACGCAAATTTCTAAATTTATTTTATTTAGAGATACTGCAGGAACAGGACGTTCAGCCCAACAAACTGTACTACCCAGCAACCCTATTTAACCCTAGTCTAATCACAGCATGACTTACAATAACCAACTAACCAGTACGTCTTTGGACTGGGAGCAAACAGGGACACCCAGAGGAAACCCAAACTCTCACGGGAAGAACGTACAAACTTTTTACAGAGGACACTGGAATTGAATTCTGAACATTGGCGCCTCGCGCTGCAGTAGCATTAAGCTTACCGCTACGCTACAGTGGCGCCCATCATTTGCGCTAACAACAGCACATCTGAGGGTGTGCTGGGAGCAACATGCAAGTGTCATCACACATTCTAGCACCAATGTAGCATGCCCACAATCCTCGGCAGAACAACATAGAATGTAACTAAACAGAACACAACAACGGTAAATCACACCCATTTCCTCCCTCCTGCGCACCCACACACACGGAAAATCGTCCCAACTCCAGGACAGCCTCCAGGTTTCCAGGCTTTGGCCATCTGGCTTCGACTTCTGGGCTTCCAATTGACCTTTGGCTTTTGACCTCCGTGTCAACCCCTGGGCAAGCTGAAGACTCCAGGTTCAAATTCCAAGCTTGCCGACTGATGGCCCTTGTTCCTCCTGTTCCTACGGACATCGGATCCCAGGACCCACTGACCTGGAACAGTCCAAAATCTATGGATGTTCTTTGTCACTCATGCACATTGCTGATGTCAAGTACTGAGAGAAGGCCTAGGCTCTGGATGTCCTTGTTGGCCTTTGAGTATGATGTGGAAGCAGGCTGTTTCTTCCAGCACAATAGTTTGGATCTCCCAGTGGCCACTCACATCAATTCTACTTACTTTTTCTACACCAATGTATCTGTCTACGGCCTCACCCACTCCTATGATGAAGGTAGACATAGGTTGGGGGAGCAACTCCTCATATTCTGTCTTGGTCATCTCTAACCTGAAAGCATTAATACCAATTTCTCTAAAGTCTGGAGCAACTCTTCTCTGCCCCCCCCCCCCCCAAACATTTGTTTTCCTTCATTCCTGTGGCCCCACCCACCTCCTCTTCCATCCCTCCCCCACTCTCAGGACCTGCTGGTCATTTCCCTCCGATCCCTTCTGGCACTGACCCTCTTCCTTTCAAGTCCTGGTGATGAATCTTGGCCCAAAATGTCATCTGATCATTTTGCTCCATAGATGCCCCCTGACCTGCTGAGTTCCTCCAACATTTTGTATGTGGTTGTGTTATTTCGTTGTAGCTATTAGGACCTTCAACAGACAACTTCCTATTAGCTTTTGTTCGCAATTTATTGACACCAGGACTCAGTGGACTGACTGATTGCTTTCTTTGCCACAACAGTTTCATGATACTGTGAGATTTGCAACTATTGTTGTAAGTTGTTTTACTCAATCTCTCAATGCCAAATTTATACCAAAATTGATTACAATATGCCACAGGAGAAGGAGGACAGTTGTGGTAAATTTATATAACATTTTGTGTAGAACATACCTGAATATTGCATACAGTTAGAGGTTATGGATTTAAGGGTGAAAGGTGAAATGTTTAAGGGTAACGTGAGGGGGAACTTTGTTACTCAGTGGGTAGTGAGAGTATGGAATGAGCTGTCAGTACAAGTGGTGTTTGTGGGTTCAATTTCAGCTTTTAAGAGAAATTTGGATAGGTACTTGGATGGGAGGGATATGGAGGGCTAAGATCTGAGTGAAGGTCGATGGGACTAGACAGATTAATGGTTCAGCATGAACCAGATTAGTGGAAGGGCCTGTTTCTTCACTACAGTGTTATGTGACTCTATAAATCCATTGTTCATAGAATCCTGCCAGCATCTTTCTCCATGTTGAAATAGAAAATTTATTTTAAAAGCACATTATCGCCTATGAAGAACTTCTAGACATCTTGCATTCAGAACAAGCCCTATACATCACAGGCACATTCCTCCCAATCATCAGTTGTACCTACAGGAGGTACTGCTCAAGAAGACAACAACTATTGTCAAAGATTCCCTCCATCTGAACCATGCTATCTTTTCATTGCGACTATGGGGCAGGAAATGCAGAAGTAAGAAGACCCACAAGGTCATATTCAAGGACAGCAACTTCCCTTCATCCAATATGTTCTTGAATCAATCTCTGAAATCCTAGCCACTACAGTTTAGTAACATTGTGAACATTTTGATCACTTTGCACTAAAATGGACTTCTTTGTGTTCTAATTTTTTTCTTGTAAAACAGATTGTGTGCGTAGTTTATGGTTAATTTGTGCTTTTCTCGTGAATACTGCTTATATGATATTATATGCCTAAGATGCTGCTGCAAGTTTTTCATTACACCAGTAAATGCATGTATTTGTGCATATAATAAATTCGACTTGGACTCTATGTAAGTACTAAACACAGGTGGGTAGCACAGTGCGGCAGCAGGCAGAGCTATTGCTTTACAGTCACGTAGCCCTGCTTCAGTCTTGGTTGTCAGTGTTGCCTGTGAGGAGTTTGCACATTCTCCCCAAGTTCTCACTGAGTGCTCAAGTTTGCTCCCATATCCTAAAGACTCGTGGATTGGTAACTAACATAATCACTATAAGTTACCCCTAACATGTAGGTGAGTCAAGTAATCTGAAAAGAGTTCATAGTAATGAAGGGGGAAAAAACTGGGACTTGCATAGATTGATGTAAACGATGGTCATCATAGACATGGTGGTCCCAAACTGTATAGGACTCAGTTCTATTCAAGCTGCATAATTCAGCGATCAAAGTAACAGATCTGAATAGTCATAAAGAAAACAGGACATCCGCTTTAGTCAAATGACCTGGCATTGTTTACCTGTTCAAACATTAAACTAAAATATAGTAAAGTTATTTGTTTAAGAATGAAAGGGCGGTTAAGCTTATTGCTGTTTTGTCTCAGGTTTACGCAGTTGTGCCTTTAGCATTATTTTATATGTTAATTAGTCAATTTGTATATTGCATAAATAAATGAAACGATATCAAGTTTTTTTAAGGGTCATTAGTGAACAGACCTCATTCTTTTTTTTTAATGAAAAATAATTGATTCATTCAATTGATTCTAGGAAGTGTTATATTTAATTAAAGGTTAGTCTCACAATGGGATGAAAATAATTGAGATGAAATAGCAATAGATTTTTAAATTAGAAAGCATACCAGTGCCATGCCTTAATGGTTTAAGTGGAGGTAGTAATTGCAGTAATGTTAGTTCAGCATGCCTGTGATCATGATTAATTTAATGATGGAAAGTTAGCTGTCCAACTTTGTTGGTAACTAACACAGTGCAATGGCACAAAATTTCCAGGGAAGTATTGGGCAGTTCAAATAGTGATTTCATCCATTTACACCATAATTTCATAGGGCTTTGCAAAGTAAAGTGCACTCTTCGTTGTGCATTGTACATGTATCGTCAAGTCCCCACCAGATGTTCTTTCAGCTTTTTCTCTATGAAGGATAGTAAATACGATTAATCAATTAAATTAAAATGATAATAAGCTAACTACCATGGGAATTTGGAGCTGAAAGCTAGTGGCCCTAAATAAAAACTTATTCTAGATTCTTGTATTTAGTTCTTTTGTTACAGACTTGCAAGTCACTCTTTGTAGAATGGCAACAGGAAAATCATATGGTAAAGGAATTAAATATTGATGGAAAATTAAAGTATATTTGACTAATTATTATGAATCTTTGTAAATATTAAATAGTTTTGAGATATTCAATGCTCACCCTGATTTCTATCTTCAACATAATTACTTTACGGCTTTCTGTATCTAAGTAACCAAACTCCAGATATATTCTATATTTGTAATAAAATATCGATGTTTGGAATTGTCAGTGAAATTTTGACAAATAAGTTCAAAGTTTAATGAATATTCAGCAAAATTGTTAAGATATTGGTGTGATTGCAAAATATCTGTGAATTTTTTTCTGAATCCTGGACAATCAGGTATAATTTATATTCCATAATCCCTTCATATTGTATAGTTTCTATAGCATTGTAATAGATTCAATTTCTGTAAGCTTCCAAATTTTTAAACTAAATTTTAGAAAGATATATTAAAATGTCAATACAACCAAGGATCATGGAATAAATTAAAAATCTTTAGCACTTTTCATTTGATATATTTTCAATATCATTTATTTAAATGAAAATTTAAATTCAGTTATTTCATAGGAACATGCAGGTATTAATTAAAACATTTCAGTTCACTTATTTTATATGAACTTGTAGATATTAATATCCTTTAAGAAATCCATAATATTTTAAATTTTTAATTGTACTTTAGTATAGAAAGATTGCCTGGGACTTAAAGCTGTATTGTGGAATTGCTATTGCATATTCTTCAAGTATAAAATAAATTTATTGCAACAGAAGCCTCACTATTTTGGAAATATAAACCTTTTTTTTTTAAATGTTTTTCAAGCAAACCTTCATTCCTTTTAGCAGACCCGTCTAAGTCTGAGGGATGTATGACTGAATTTGTCTTGCAGTATTTCAGACCTCTAGGATAAGCTTCAAAAATTGAAATGCTGATAAGAATAAAAGTTGCCTAATTCGTCAGGTTGAGAAATCAATCTGAATTGAAGCCTGCATCCTAGAGACACTGCAGACAAAATATTTAGATTTTGTTTTCATACCTGGCAAAGTTAAATCTTCTTTTATCAATAAATTGATGACCAGCAACATAGTGAGCAGTGAACATTAATGACAGGACCTGTCACTGCACTACTCTTACCCAATTGCCAGTTTCTCCTTCAAGCTCCTCATGTGCTTCGCCTTACTCTAAAATGCTCAACGTTGCTGACACGTGTCCTACCTTGATTTTTCCAGTGAGGCAGAAGCCAGGTAAAATTAGAAAGTTGATAGGGAAATGGAAACTTCAGAACGAAGCGAAAAGTAATGTAGGAATCTGATCTAAATGGGTAACAGCGAAAAAAAAACAGGATTTCTCACCCTGCGATGATCACAATGTTTGTTCTGTTCTGCACATTGTTATCTGGAGATCAATTAGATTTTCTTAACATTCTTACTTCTGCCTCTGACCTTTCCCTCATTCAACTGGTGTGGCTTTACATTCGCAAGTTTCTGTCAGTAGCTTAACATCTTGCAGAAAAGTAGCTGTAATTTGAAAAATCTTAAACATATGAGCTTTGAATATCCTTGAGACTCAAGAGGAAAAGATCTGCTTTCATTATTACGGAATGAGCATGTTATAGGTTAGCAAAATTTAGACACGAGGAACTGCAGATTCTGGAAATTTACAGAAATACATATAATGTTCTGGGGGAGCTCAGTAGGTCAGGAGGGTGTCAGCCCAAAACGTTGACTGTTTATAGATGCTGCCTGACCTGCTGTGCTCTTCCATCACATTGTGTGTAGAGTAAAACATAGAAATGTGGTGAAAAGCCAATGTCTAGCACAAATAAGGCAAGTTGTAATCAAGATGATAAATCAATTGAATCATTCGTTCTGAGGTTCTGAATTAACAGATTCTTTGTGAGGAAGTAATCAATTCTGTGGCAGTGGTTCCTGGTCTACTGCCTGGATCTTTAATAATGTCACATCGGGGGCTAGCTAAAGAATATGAAGGAGTTGCTATTTGTAAGGAGACAAAGATGGATGTCTACTTGAGTTTTTTTGCCCACTGCAGCTGTTTCAAGATTCCAACCACAATCTCCATTTAACCAACAAACTCTCCACAATGAACAAGTATTACCAAAGTGTTTGAAATTTCTTGAACAGCAACAGTTAACCTGTGAAAAACTTTTCTGTGTTTATTAATAGCATTTAAAATTCACTTTTTAACAAGACAATAATTGCTTGATGAGTAATTACTATAATTTTCAAGTGTACAGGGCATTTACATCTATGGCCTTAGTAAAATTTAATCCTCTTGTTATGAAATAGTCCCTCTTCTCGTACATAAGTAAGTGTTTGGGATCCATTCTAAATGTTATATTTTATATAGATAACAAATTACAATCCTTTATATTTGTAAAAAAAAATACCCTTAATAAATTAGTCAGTGCTTTCTAATAACTCTGCAGTCATTGATAGTGTTTCCAGTCTAATCGACCTAGTTTGTGATCATTGTAAAACACTCTAAATACTAATGACTATGAATAAAGAAAAGTCTCCAAATTTTCTCCTTCCTATCATTGATAAATTAATGACTTTTTATTGATAACTTACAAACCAGAGATGACCCCGGGGGGAACGCTCTAAACTCCCATTGTTCTGATAATTCTATATAGTATTCTTTTTTGATGAGGTTTTCTTTGAAACAATATGGTGCTCTCCTTGTAGCCTAATTATTACCCAGAACAACTTAATAATGTCTTTTGTGTCTCCATTTAGAAAAGCCAAAGTTGTAGATATACCTGAAGTTATACTTTCAATTACTTATACAATTTCTCTCATAGGTCTCTGTTTTCCACCAAATGCTCCAGTATCTATCAATGTATTGTTTATTCATCTCTGTTGTGCACTGAGGTATGACTGCTTTTTTGGCAGACAAATCTGAGATTTTCCTGAAATCTTGTACAGTCCAACACATTAGGCCAAAAATCACTTTGCTCATGTAAACATGGCTTTGCCTTTAGGTCCTACATTTGTTTTGTTGGGCCCACATAGGAGCAATGCTGCAAAAGAGCATGGGAAACACCAGGTTATCTTCATAATCTGTCAACACAGAAGCTCAAATATTCCGAATGTAGGTGCTGCAGGTAAGAGAAACATCCCCAGTTTTCACTACGAAGATGGTGATGACTGAACTTCTTGAATCAGTGCAGTGCCTCTGCCACAGCATAAAATAATACTGCAAGCAGTGGAACTGAGTTGTTATGTCTGAACCAGAAGTGATGGGACAGGAATAAGAGTGTGTACCATGTACCCATAGAACATGATCGATCAGAAATCATCACTGTAAAGGTGAACATCTGGGGCAAGCATTGGAATGCACATTCATTCATTCTCTCACTCTCTCACACACTTTATCTTATGTCAGCATACTTCAGTGTAGTGTAGAGACAAGATCTGCCTCACTACGCTATTGAAGCTCCCGCTGACGCTGTGACCGTGATTCAAGTGTCCAAGATGGCTGAAATCTATAGATTGGAGGTAGATGAGATAAGGAGAGAAGTAGATGGCAGTTGTGGGAGGGTAACTAGCCCAGCAAAATTTGACCCATTGGAAATGGAAACACAAAATCTGTGTGTCCTACTTGTTTCTTTGGTTTTACCCCAGTGTAATATTGCTCTGTAGTATCCATTAGATTTTGCTTTGTCATTGAGGATATCAGTAGACACTATAAAAGGTACTAACAAAATAATCACTACCTTTATAGCATTCTTGTTATTACATTGTGTCTTAACAGCTCCTATCTGTTTAGCTTGTAACATTGTTATTAGGTCAGCTCATTGTGTATATCAAGGACGTATGTTGTATCCACTTATCAATAATTTTTTGAAGGGTATTAGGACAATTAGGCATAACTTGACCAGCAGCAAATACGTTAAAAACGAGTGCCACTTTAGGAGGATTTCTTCTCTAACCTTATCATTTTCTGGATAATGGTAAGTGACATCAGTGTTCTGTAGGACATTCTGGTTTGGTAAACACTGTTACCTCTGGCATAAAACAAAACAAGCTTTGACGTCTGACAGTAGAACTCCTGGAGATAATTGTTTAAGGCAGTGATGCAGTACGACACCAGTTAAGACAGTAGCCTTGCAACTTGTAACCCATTGCCAGTTGATACCTCAAACCACAATTTCTTCCTTGTGAATAACTGTCTACTGTTTTGATGGAAATTCCAAATGTGACAGCTTCTTACACCAAGATTACTCACTGGTAGATAATATATGACATCTTATGAGCTGGAAAGCACTTGCTCTAACACACCCATTGTATGATCCCATAGCAGCACAAACATTTCACTACCCCTCAAGTACAACTGAATTGGAGGTTTTTCTGCAGTAGCATTCCACAAAGAAACAATTCATAAATGGGCGCAGCAGATCCCAAGGCCTTTTCAACCTCCCTGAATGTCTCTGATGATCAGAAACTCACAGTAACATAGTGGTTAGCAAAATGCTTTACAGTACAAGCAATTTGGGTTCAATTCCTGCTGCTGCCTGTAAGAAGTTTGTACATTGTCCTCATGACTATGTGAGGGCTCCAGTTTCCTACCACGTTCCAAAGACGTACCAGTGGTACAGTGCCTATAAAAAGTATTCACCACCGCCCCCCACCCCTCCCCGGGAAGCTTTCATGTTTTATTGTTTTACAACATTGAATCACTGGATTTAGTTTGGCTTTTTTGATACTGATCAACAGAAAAAGACTCTTTTGTGCCAAAGTGAAATCAGAATTAAACCAGTGATCTAAATTAATTACAAATACAAAATAGTTGATAGCTTAAGTATTCATCCCCATCAAGTCAGTATTTAGTAGATGCAGCTTTGGCAACAATTACAGCCTTGAGTCTGTGTGGATAGGTCTCCATCAGCTTTGCACATCTGGACACTAAATTTTCCCCATTCTTCTTTACAAAACTGCTCAAGGTCTGTCAGATTGCATGGGGATCATAAGTGAACAGCCCTTTACAAGTCCAGCCACAAATTCTGATTTAGATTGCGATCTGGGCTCTGTCTTGGTCAGTTCACTGGAGATCTGGAAATGGCCTATACTGTGTGTGCATTTGGGAGGGAGGTAAGGAATTGTTTTGCTCTGTTGTTTTGTTGCTGTGGTTCTCTTGTTATGTTGTTATTCCTTGTGTGTTCTACAAACATGGTGGGCATGCTGTGTTAGCGCTGAAATGTGTGGCGAGACTTGTAGGCTGAGATTGTACATCCTGAGATTGTGTTGGTTATGGGCCCAAACAATGCATTTCACTATATGTTTTGATGTACATATGATAAATAAATCTGCTTCTGAAATTTAGTTGGAGCTGTCTTTCACTGCCAGCTGGTAATTTGTTGAAAGTTCAAAGTGCATATGTATGCTGCTTGAGATTCTTTTTCATGCAGGGTTGAGGGGTATTTCAGGACTTGTAATCCCAAACCCTAAATTAACTATCAAGACAATATTTCATACTCTATCAAGGTATCTTGGTCAATTGATTTGTTTTCAAAAGCAAGATCAGGCGTATTCATATTTGACATCAGTATGGGAATGCCCAAGGTAGCTCATCAGCATGCCATTGTGAATGAAGTCGACCACTCCCATCCCCCAGTTTGTCCTCTTCCCTCACCACGTACTTAACTTATTGGGTCCTACTGGCAGCATCTCTATCTGTGAGAGAGAGAGAGAGAGATGCTACCGAACCAACTGAGTCCCCCAGTGGCTTCTGTTTTGCTCTGAGTTACAACATGTGGTCTTTTGTGTCTCCACCCTTGTAACATGGACATTTCTTCACTGCTCACCAAAGTAGCAATCTCAGAGAAAGCAGAGATGGGGAACAATTGTTGACCTTGACAGTGACATCCACATTTTAAAAGCATACTTCAAAATCGCTATTTCCCTGGTAGGCAAAGCTACACTGAACAAAACTGCCAATCTCAGTTAAAATTCTGGATATCTAAAATGGCAGGTGAATGTTTCACTGGTACAGAAATAAATACTTCTGAGGTCAGGAAATTTTGGTATTTAATGAAAATTGTTATAAAAGCAAAATAAAGTAATGCATACCTCATGTAACACTCAGAAATTGTCCTCAATTTTCATCTAAAGGTAAAAATAATTTTACAGGACTCTGGTGCTGGAAAACTTGGCCTGCAATAACAAATTGATCTGTTCCTCTAAAACGATATCAAATATATATTTTTAAAAAGTGAGATATTGTATAGAAGAATCGGTGAATGCACTGTCTCAGCTAGCACTAGCATTGTGCAAACCTGCACCTGATGGTTGCCCCACAGTTAAGATCAAAACCTAATTTGTGAAATTATATTAGTGCAGAAATTTAGTTGCCAAGATCTTATTGAATGATAGAGCAGGCTCAGGATACCTTGTGGTCTACTCTTTTTTTTATGCTATTACTAAGTCCTGTTAGAATTAAAACATGGTCTGTTTGAACAAATCCACATTGGAGTGAATAGATTTAGTTAAATACAATATGGCAAAATAAGAAAATATTTACATGCATCATTGGCAGAGAAAAATATACTGTAATAGTTCTTTTGATTCCGATTAACTTGGTTTGGAAAGTGTTCAATTTACAGAAAAGATGGAGTGATTATTAAACTGGATCCATTGCAAGCAAATATAACTTATGAAATTATACCTGTGAGAAACATTATAGATGATAAGAGGAGTTCTCTAAGTCTAAGTTTTTATCAAGGATTGCAACAATACCATGGCCAAAATAGTACCACACATGAGCAATAAAAAGCACTGCTCACTGAAATATATTTCAAAGTTCTTCCGTATACAAGTGTATCAAAAAACATGTTCTATTTCTTTCTTGCAAATGCAATGTTTTTGTGTCTGGAAATATTTTATGTAGAAATGAATTTATGAGACAAATGTTGATTTACAGGTACAATGATAAATTGATCATGGAGATTGATGAGAAAATCATCTCACACAGTAATGAAAGCAGATAAATGATTTCAGCATGAAAAACATTTACTGGAGCTGGGACAATTGATCTCCTTTGATAAATGTGAAGTTGTGTAGTCTTAGATGCTCTGGAAAATCAGTTTCAATTGGAATATAAACAGTAATTCACTCAATCGAATGCATTGATCAATTTCAGATATTCTAACTGAACTCTGTTTCCATTCTAATTACCATGAGGACAGGTTGCTTGCAAGTATGTTTTTCTTTTAATATTTTTGTGAGTCCCTCCCTTGGTCAGGGTCTACCATGGATGTTGTGTCCCAGCTGTCTATGTGATAGGCAAACCAGGGCAGTATGATATGAAGTCCAAGTTGTTGCTTATGCCACAGGCTCCTTCCCCTCCCCCGCACACACGCAGCTGCCAAATTCAAAGGAATGGCAGAGACCAATACAGTTTGGCACCAGTGGTGTTGCAGTAGTTGCCAGTGGAATATTAAGATCAGAGTTTTCCTTCTCTAAGATGAGCTGCCAACTACGGCTGATGAACCACATCTGTCCGAACGATTGGTTTTTATGCTCTGCTAACCCCCTCCCCCCACCACCACCTTTGCTCCTCCTTCACTTGTCAGTAGAAACAGTTCTACTGGGCTAAGCCACAAGTGAAGGCCGGGAACTGGCCTTGTTGACAGAGGCTATTTGAGATGCACTTCATTGGAAGCATTTAATAGGTAGTGGGAGATTGTTCCCCACTACCTCCCCAGGCCACGGCAACCTTAAAGAACCAATATTTTTGTAGACTATAAATTTCTAACCATTTTCTTAATTAATAATTAAAGTAATTTGATTGATAATTATTCATTGCTTATGTTTTGTTCAAGAATATATACATGACCAGCACTAATATTGTTCTTAATGTTGATTTTGCTCAATTACACTTTTCTCCTTTTAGGAATTTTTTTGTTAGTTCCAGTTAACAAGTTATAGCATCCACAATGAGTATTTTGTATTGTGTCTAAGATGCAATGTAGTGTGCCATTTTCTTACAAGAGGTGCTTCTCTTTGACTGTTGTGTATGGAAAACATTGAAAATGCTGGAAATACTCAGCAAATCAGGCAGCATCTCTGAAAGGAGAAACACAGTATCTCAGATCAATTACTCCATTCACAGTAAGAAAAATCTAAACATGCCCTGGTATACAGAAAGAGTGAGAGGGAAAGGAGAGAATAAAAATAGCTCTCTGATGAGGTGGAATACAAGACAGACATAATGATTAGCAAGGGTATGACAGGACAGGAGAAAGAGATTGTTAATGGCACAGGTAAGGAATCAAGCGTCACTGAGTCAAAGGGAGTTTAAATGGAAAGGGAAGGGAGAGACACGCAATTCAATACCTTAAAAATTAGGGGTAAGAAGAAACAGCATTGCAGCAAAGCCTATGCAATCCAAATATTCAAATTCATAATTGGTTCATATCTTAATAATACATGTATAAAGTGCTTGTCATGATAATATGGATCAAGTGTATGTCTTTGTTTTGAAATACCAGCAGAGTGCACTAATTGCATTGGATGTTTTTTGTTGGACCAGCTCAGTCTGTTGAAACTCACAATGCCATTAGAAGTCAACCTTCTGCTTGTGTCATTCCTCATAATACTGGGGTGATTAGCACATTGCTGAAATTTCTTCATTCAACCCATCTATTTCTACCTCTGTTTAGCAACACCCTGATTTATTGTGGAGTAATTCTTTGGGATAGATGGAGGGTGATGAATGAACCCTCTTGCATCTGAAAAATATAGAAACCTTTGTTTAGTTAAGATTTATGTGGCAGAAGGTAGTTCATCTTGTTTAAATGCTTATACATGCTGTAATTATATTTATCTGTAAATACAGCATGATGAAATGACCAACTTTATTTAGTTAAGCATTTTCTAATATTGCAACCCTCCCCATTGCCAATACCCTATAATAACACTGGAATGCTCTGAAGATTACTTTGTGATTTGTTCTGCATCCGGTTGCTCATATTAATGCAATAAATTTATCTTTCTCTTAGCTCTCTGCTGTTTTTGGCTACCAATTCAATATACTGTAGTTAAATGTTAGTCAGTTCATCATTTAACATAATATTCTCATGGCTAATGAGCAGAAAGAGGCCCTCCTTAATATTTAGTGTTAAAATATTATATCTCTCCTTTGTGTTCATACTGATAATCTTACGTCAGAAAACATTTGTGTACAGGTAGTCAGTGAAAATGTGTAATGCTTTTCTGTCATCAGCAAATCAAATGAGCCTTGAATGATGGATTAAGAAGATAATTTCTATTTTTATGAATTTCGATTAGAAATGATTTACACAGGGGAAATGGTACCACACACAGGTTGGAAGTTTGTTAGTAGCAAGATGATGATTTTTAGATGAATATCTACAGAACAAGCTGTGTATTAAAGGTTTACATGAGTTACACAAATAAAACCAACCTTCAAAGTGTTATGGTCAGTTTTATAATTGTAGCAGTATTTGCTTTAATATTAATGATGTAATGAGGTATTATTGTTTGCACAATATAAACATGCACAACATTAACAGTTTCATATAATGATTGCATTTACACTTATAAACATTGTGGTAGAATAGAGAGTAAGTCAAATGATTTCTGGTTTTAATTTATTTTTTAGATCTTATTTATTTTCAAGTGACTACTTTTCATTTTCGTCAACATTTGCCGCACTTGACAGTTCACTTACCCGGCATGCTTTTCTGACTTGAAATGTCAGACAGCAAGTGAAATAGTAGCTTCTTGTCCAAATGTCGTAATTCATTTATCAGAATAGTTGACTTGGTAGGACTAGAAAATAGGATTGTTGATAATCCAGTAAAATTTTACAATAAAATAATACCGTGCTAAATTTTGAATTCACCAGGATCTATTTTGTCAAGTATTGTAATCCTGTAAGATTAATCACTATAAATTTACATCAAGTAGTACAAAAAGTAGAATCTAGTATTCTGCATGTTTTATGCATGTTTCTACAATAGCAACTAGGGTTATCAGCAATGATGGTACAAATGATTAGTGTAAAACTCTTGAATAACTGTCAGCAGGATTTGTATTTCACAATGCAGTCAATGCAATAATTTTAATTTATCATCTGTATAACATTGCTTAACATTGGTGTGTAATCAAGAAGTCAAATTGAAATATATACTCTCAAAGGTAAAAGCAAAGTTTAAGGTAGAATTGTCATTGCAAGGGGAATACTAAACAGGGTTCTTTCTAACTGCAGATGTGACATTCATATTAAGTTTAATTGCATAGTAGATGACAAAATGGTAATTTGGTTAGTTTTTTCTTGTCATACAACTGAAAAGTATTTTCCATAAGTTAAATACTTCTTTGATGATGCAGCAGTGAACATGCTTAATACCATGTGGGAAATCAGTCTACATTGTAAGCAGAAAGAATTCCCCTTCTTCACATTCTGTACATTGCACCCAGATAAAAACATCGCAATTGTTGTGTGATAATACAACTAATTCAACATGAAACATATGTAAACTGTTCCATGTTGCCATTTTGGTGTTTTAAAAAAATGGATTACTCTGGATTCCGGTTAATTGGGGCAGATGTTTATTGTTGACAACTCTTGAAGAACAAAAACAAATTGAGTAAATAGCCGGGTTTCCCTTCATTTATTTAGGACTGTTGCCAAACATTCTCTAACTAACATCAGTCATTTGCACATTGAGTGGTCTTTAGACATTACAATGTGCTTAGAGCGAACTATTTTTAAATGGCGTCACTTGCACATTTGTGAATTCAGAACTGTTTGGCTCAGCGGTTTCAAGTATTCAGGCTTGGAGATGCTAGAAATGGTTAGGAGTGAAATTGAAACAATTTCACTACTTTAACAATTTGGGAACTACAAAGAATTTGAAGGTATCGATAATCATCTTGAATGTTACAATTAAAATGAAGATTTGGAGGATGCAATCAATTGAAAGCTCTGAAGGTAGTCCACTATCTGCACAAGGCATTTGCTACAGGCAATCAAAAGAACACGTCCATGTTACACTGAATGAATTCTTCCCTGATAACTATTAGGAACTAATATACAGTTGTATAGTACTGTTCTGTTGTAGTTTTGGTAGTGTTCTAATTTATTCTATATTTCATTTAACTACATAATCTTTTTCTCAGTTAGACAATAGTTTGTCTTTGTTTTTAATACCTTTTCAACCATTTCCGTGAAACTTCAGCTAAGTGGGGCAGCCGCTTAATTAGGCCAAAACTTACTGGTCCCAATATGTCTCAATTAACCGTAATCCTCTGTAATGTATTCCAAGAATAATCATCAAGTGATACAGATTATTTTTCAGGGAAAAGATTCTGCACTTAGATGCTGAGTTTGTTAATTTGCCTGGCTGAACAATAGCAGTGTTTACAGCTAAAATAAAAATACGTCTACATACAATCTTGGTAGATTTTATAAACACAATACATTAATTTATCACATCATTTTTTCTCCAACACCCCACCATAAAACAAATCTCAGCTGCACCAGTTGATGTATTGAGCTGCATTTCAATAAGAGAGGGTATTTCACCAGACCATTTTAATCCTCATTGAACACTCACTTGTTTTTCTCTTTAATTTGTGTGAGAGGGAACGGTCAGATCTGTACTCTGCATCACTTACAGTTCATTAGCTAATAGTTATTTGATGATCTGCATGAGATTTAATGAAATTCACTTGTCTGAGTAGTGTGTTTGGAAGACTAACCTAAAAGGATACTGTGCCTTGAATTTGCTGCGACATGTTAGCGTTCCCCAGGGATTTAATGAAATAAAAATCACTTTGCTTTGAGGAATAAAAAAATATTGGTCTGGAATTAAATTTCATTGTTAATGATTGGGCCTTCACTGTACTTTGTTGAATAAAAAGAGTTCTTATGTATATGCAAAAACAGAGTAATTGAATTCTCATTTTTTCATACAACATGGAAAGAGACTGTTCAGCCCATGAAGTCTATGCTGGGTCTTGAAATAATCCCACCCGACCTACTCCTTCCCTTACTTCTCTGTAACCTAAATCGGGGTTCTCAGGGGCTGCTGGGTGATGTGGCTCGTGGGGCCAGAAGTGCCCGTGTCATACTGTATCTCTAAGTAAATACAAGATGATACCAGAGCACTCAGGGAAACCCATGTAGTTGTCAGTAGATTGTGCATAAATAGCATGTAAGGTTAGGATCAAACAAAACTAGGGAGGAGTTTAAGAGGATTAATGGTGCCTTACGGCGCCTCCTTTGCTTGCATCTTCGGAAACAGCTTTCCATCTTTGATATCTTTATTTTTCCCTTTCAGGGTTCTTTTGAAGACCCTGACCTGCAGTTACACACTGACTATGGTTCTTTGCAGGAATTGGACCTGCTGTCAGGGTTTCATGAATGGCCGTTGTTCGGCACGCCAAGGGCTTGGTCTAAGAGCTCCGCTCGCCTTTGGAGGGCCGAGATTTGGGGCTGAAACCCTTCATCAGAACCCATTCTGATGAAGGGTCTCGGCCTGAAACGTGAACTGTTCACTCTTATCCATAGATACCACCTAGCTTGTTGAGTTCCTCCAATATTTAGTGTGCATTGCTTGGATTTCCAGCATGTGCAGATTTTCTCTTGTTTGTAATAAAACTCAGCATTGGTTTACTGATACTATTAGAATTTTTGTCTTTGTCATTCTACTTAAAAATAAATGTTTGTGAAAATTGAGCTATCATGTACTGCTCCCACACATGCAAAATGAAGCCTTAAAAACTGTTATTCGTAAGTCACAACAGGTTCTATGAGTGTGTATTTGTGATGTGTCTCTAATAGCTGTAAGGCTAATGGTTACCTAAAGGCTGATGTTGTTGAAACCCCTTATGGACTATTTCATGTGGTTAATTATTGAAACAATGTTATGTAGTGCTTATAGCCTCAGTTATAGATTGACTGCCATATTACACAGTTGTGTACTACTCAATGTTCCATGTCAGAATAAGTGACTGCATGAAACTGATACTCAGTTTTAGACCAGTTCAGAAGAAGCCACAGAGCACTGTAGTTTGAGACACTTTTGCACTTCTCATTACAAGAATAAATGTTCAACTCTGTAACTAAGAAGTAGTCTCTCCACAGGTGATCGTAGATTGTTAGAGCTCTGTGTGAAGTACATCACAGACCTTTCTCAGCAACTTGCTTCTTTTTCCAGATTAACAACCATGAACCTGGCAGTAATGAGAGTCTCGTCCAGTTTTCCCAGGAACCCCATCACCAGGAGTGAGTATAATTTACATCATTGATTGCTCATCATTACCAATGCCACATGATTATATTATATTTTTCCTCTTTTGTGAACAACATCCAGGATTAGTATGTTGCTCTGTAGTTACTTCAGTTGTAAGCAAAGCATTACATTAATGAAAGGGAAACTGTGGTCATCTGGTTAATATGCAAATGTTTGCTTTCTCATTTTGAAATTAAGTATATAGTTAAATAAGTAATTCTGAATTTGGTCAATAAGGATAACTGTTTTGAAAAGTAGAATAAAAGGAAATCTGCAGTAAAAGTGGAAACTGCTGGAGATGTTCTGCAGTCTGCCTGAAACAGTTAAATTAAACAGAAAGTTGTCATTAATGCTATCCATAAAATCAGGAGTCAGAGCAGTCATAAACAAGTTTTTCACAATGCAGAAATCAAACTTGGGATCTTGTGATTTAGTCACTCAGACTATTTCTGCAACACCTTTCAAATTCATGACCTCCACCATCAAGAACTACAAAAGATACAGCTGCAAGTTAACACCTTTCCAGATTGCACAATATCCTGATTTAGAAATGCTTTGCTGAGCCAAAGTCCACAACTCTTCTCGCACCCAAAACCAATGTGGGAATGCAAGGGGATTGCAATAGTTCAAAGATGGGACTTGCTAACACCTTGGAGCAATTAGAAATGAACATTAAATTGCTTAACTTGCCAACAATACCAAGGCCCTGTTCGTTGAAAAAAATCAACAATTTTGAAGATTTACATTACTCTGAATAATAATTTTGCCTCAATCCTAAATGGCAAGCTGAAGTAAAAGAATAAAAAACTGGAAACATGTAACCGGTTAGGCTGCACCTTTGAAAAGAGAAACAGATGGTGTTTATGGTCAGAGGCCCTTCATCAAATCTGGGAAAAAGAGAAAACATGCAAGTTTTAAACTACAAAGAAGGTGGGAGGAGGTTAATTAGATAAAGGTAATCTCTCTGATAGGCTGAGGTTAAGATTACTGTGGTGATAAACTGCTGCTGAAATCTGATCAATAGGAATAATGGTGAAAAAACATACACAAAATCTGTGAAAAAATGAGTTGTTCTAATAAAAAGAGGAAACCTGAAGCAATATTGCAGATGGGTGGAGATAGCAGAACTGGCCAGTTCTGAATGAAACAGAGATAGCAAGTTACCTCAATTTGTCAAATTCAATATTGAGTGCAGAATGCTACAATGAGTGCAGTGAAGTTTCAACAGATTGGTTCCATGAATGACAAGTTTATGGCACGAGGACAGACAGGGTGCAAGATTTTCTGGAGTTCAGCAGAATGAGAGGATAACCCATTGAAGTGTATGAATGAATTTCTCCGAGGGTTTGTCAAGCTGAATACAAGAAGAGCTTTCCCACGCTGAGGATATCAGGGATTGGGGACACAGTCCTAGAATAAAGGAAACGTTGTTGAGGATGAGTGAAACATCCTTCAAATTCTCTGCCACAGAGGGAAAAGGGGGTGGTCAGTCATTAAGTATATACAAAGCAGAGATTAATAGAGTCTTGGATACAGAGGGAATCCAGAGATACAGGTTTCAAGTAGGAAAACAGCAGTATATTGCCAGTATTGGAGGGCTGAAATATAAAGTCAGAGTTGAGGGGATCTCAAGGGCAAATTTTTCACACTGAGATTTGTGGGTATATGAAGTGAGCTGTTAGAGATTACAATGTTTAAAAAACATTTGGACAGACATATGGACAGAAAAAACTTAATAGATATAGGTCACACACAGGCAAATGAGACTAGCTTAGGTTGGGCAAGCAACACCTATAGGGAATAATAGTCAACATTTCAAGCCAAGACTACAGGAGTGGAAAGAAAAGGGGAAGAAGCCAGAATAAGAAGATGGGGAGAGGGAGCGGTGGAGATGTTAAGACTATAAGACCTAGGAGCAGAATTAGGCTATTTGAACAATCGAGTCTGCTCTGCCACTCCATCATGGTGATCCATCATCCCTTTCAAACCCATTTTCCTGCCTTCATCCCGTAACTTTTGACACCTTGATTAATCAAGAACATATCAATCTCCAACTTAAATATAAGTATACCTAGTTACTTTGCCTACACTGCCATCTGTGGCAATCTGAATTTTGCAGATTCACCACTCTCCAGCTAAAGAAATTTTTCCTCATCTCTGTTCTGAATGCATGTCTCTCAATTCTGAAGTTGTGCCCTCTGGTCAGGACTTCCCCACAATAGGAATCTTCCTCTTCACATTCACTCTATCCAGACCTGTCAATATTCAATGGGCTTCAGTGAGATCCTCCCTCATTTTTCCAAACTCCAGAAAGCATAGACCCAGAGCTATCAAACTCTCAGCATGATAACCTTTTCATTCCTGGGCTCATTCTCGTGAAACTTCTCTGGACCCCCTCCAATGCCAGCACATCATTTCTTAGGTAAGTGCCCAAACTGCTCATAATATTCCAAGTGCAGTCTGACCAATGCCTTATAAAGCCTAAGCATTACATCCTTGGTTCTTTCAAAATGAATGCTACCATTGCATTTACCTCCCTTACACTGACTCAACCTGCAAGTTAACCTTTAAAGTTCAACGTAAACTTTATTATCTAAGTACATATATGTCACCACATACAATCCTGAGATTCATTTTCTTGTGGGCATACTGAACAAATCTATATTGTAGTATCTATCACAGAATCAAAAAAAGACTTCTCAATGAGGGTGTACAACCAGCGTGCAGAAGACAACTAATAGTGCAAATGCAAAATGAAAAAAAGTAATATAAATAAATAAGCAATAAGTATAGAAAACCTGAGATGACGAAAAAGTGAATCCATTGGTTGTGGGAATGTTTCAATGATGAGGCAAGTGAAGTTAAGTGAATCTTTAGGGAATCCTACATAAGGACTCACAAGTCCTGCATCTCTGATTTTTGAATTTTCTCTTGATTTAAAAAAAAGTCCATGCCTTTATTCCTTCATGCACCACCCTTACATTATTTTCCACCTGCCACCTCTTTGCCCATTCCCAAAATCTGTCTAAATCCTTCTGAAAACACCCTGCTTCCTCAACACTGCCTGCCCCTCTACCTACCTTTGTATTGTCCACAAACTTGACCACAAAGCCATCAATTCCTTCATCCAAATCATTGAGATATAACATGTAAATGTGGTCTGAACACCAACCCCTATGGCATACTACTGGTCACCATCAGGCAACCAGAAAAGACTCCCTTTATTCCCACTCTTTGCCTCCTGCCAGTCAGCTAATCTTCTATACATGCTAGCACCTTTTCTATAATACCATGGGCTCTTATCTTTTAAGCAGCCTCATGTGCAGTACCTTGTCAAAGGGCTTCTGAAAATCCAAATAAACAACATCTATTGATGTTCCTTCCTACCTACATCTGTGTATATCTGCATATCTTGGCTCTATTTTATCCCCCCAGTTCAGTCCCTGTCTACACTTCTCACACCCTTAATCTTTTCAATAACGGCAAGTTTCCTGGCCCTGGTCATCTCATTTTCACTATGGACGTCCAGTTCCTATACACCTCTACCTTCCCCCCCCCCCCCCTCCCCACCATCAGGAAGGCCTCAAAGCTCTCCACTTCTTTCTGGACAGCAGACCCTACTAGTCTCACTTCTCCGTCTGGAGGAAAACTGGCCTTCACTCTCAATGATTTCTCCTTTGGCAAGTATACCCATGGGCACTCGCATGGGTCCCAGCTATGCCTGCCTGTCTGTCAGCTACATGGTACAGTCTGTGTTCCAAGCGATATCGGTATCACTCCCCCACTTCTCCTATGATACAGGATGACTGCATTGGTGCCACTTACTAAACCCATGCCGAACTCAGAGACTTCATCAACTTTGCCTTCAGCTTCTTCCCTATCCTCAAATTTACCAGGTCCATTTAAGACACCTGCCTCCCCTTTCTCAATCTCTCTGTCTCTATCTCTAGAGACAGTTTATCTACTGATAACTTTTATAAACCCACTGATTCTGACAGCTACCTGCACTGTACCTCGTCCCACCCTGCCACATGTAAAAATGCCATTCCTTCTCTCAATTCCTCCGTCTCCACCGTATTTCCTCCCTCAATGAGGCTTTTCATTCAACTAATGAGATTTCCTCCTTCAAAGAAAACAGCTTTCCTTCCTCCACTATCAACACTGCCTGTATGTCTGCCCTCATCACATCCACCTGCCACCCCACCAAGGATAGGGTTCCTCTTGTCCTCATTTACCACCCCACCAACTTACAGCACATAATTCTCTGTAACTTCCCCCATCACCAAGGCCATCCTTCCCTCCCCCCCCCCCCCCCCCAACTTTCTGCTTTCCGCAGAGATCGCTCCCTATGCCACTCCCTTGTCCATTCATTCCTCCCCACTGATCTCCTGGTATTTATCCTTGCAAACGGAACAAGTGCTACACTTGTTCCTACACCTCCTCCCTCACTCTTATACAGGGCCACAAACAGTAGATCATGGGAGAGAGGGCAAGAGGAGCGGCACCAGGGGGAGGTGAGGAGAAGAGGTAAAAGGCAAAAGTGAGAAAATGAAGAAGAGGGAAGGTGGAGGGAAAATATCTTTGCAAAATTGAGAGAAATCAATGTTAATGCCATCAGGTTGGAGGCTACCTACAAACCCCATTTCCAGAAAAGTTGGGATATTTTCCAAAATGCAATAAAAAAAAATCTGTGATATGTTAATTCACGTGAACCTTTATTTAACTGACAAAAGTACAAAGAAAAGACTTTCAATAGTTTTACTGACCAACTTAATTGTATTTTGAAAATATACACTAATTTAGAATTTGATGGCTGCAACACTCTCAACAAAAGTTGGGACAGAGTTAAAATAAGATTGAAAAGTGCACAGAATATTCAAGTAACACCGGTTTGGAAGACTCCACATTAAGCAGGCTAATTGGTAGCAGGTGAGGTATCATGGCTGGGTATAAAAGTAGCGTCCATCAAAGGCTCAGTCTTTGCAAGCAAGGATGGGGCGTGGCTCACCCCTTTGGGCCAAAATTCGTGAGAGAATTGTTAGTCAGTTCAAATGGAACATTTCCCAACGCAAGATTACAGAGAATTTAGGTCTTTCAACATCTACAGTACATAATATTGTGAAAAGATTCAGAGAATTCAGAGACATCTCAGTGCAAGGTCGGAAACCACTGTTGAATGCGTGTGATCTTCGAGCTCTCAGGCAGCACTGCCTAAGAAAGCATCATGCTACTGTGACAATTATAGCCACCTGGGCTCAGGAGTACTTCAGAAAACCATTGTCACTTAACACAATCCGTCGCTGCATCCAGAAATGCAACTTGAAACTTTATTATGCAAGGAGGAAGCCATACATCAACTCTATGCAGAAACGCTGGTGAGTTCTCTGGGCCCGAGCTCATCTCAGATGGACTGAAAGGCTGTGGAACCGTGTGCTGTGGTCAGATGAGTCCACATTTCAGCTAGTTTTCGGAAAAAATGGGCGTCGAGTTCTCCGTGCCAAAGATGAAAACGACCATCCTGATTGTTATCAGCAAAAGGTGCAAAAGCCAGCATCTGTGATGGTATGGGGGTGCATCAGTGCCCACGGCATGGGTGAGTTGCATGTATGTGAAGGTACCATTGACTCTGAGGCGTATATTAGGATTTTAGAGAGACATATGTTGCCATCAAGGCGAGGTCTCTTCCCGGGACATACATGCTTATTTCAGCAGGACAATGCCAGACCACATTCTGCATGGGCTACAACAGCGTGGCTTTGTAGACACAGAGTGCATGTGCTTGACTGGCCTGCTGCCAGTCCAGGTCTATCACCTATTGAAAATGTATGGCGCATCATGAAGAGGAGAATCAGACAACGGAGACCACGGACTGTTGAGCAGCTTAAGTCTTATATCAAGCAAGAATGGACAAAATTTCCAATTGCAAATCTACTACAATTAGTATCCTCAGTTCCAAAACGATTAAAAAGTGTTATTAAAAGGAAAGGTGATGTAACACAATGGTAAACATGCCTCTGTCCCAACTTTTGTTGAGTGTGTTACAGCCATCAAATTCTAAATTTGTGTATATTTACAAAATACAATTAAGTTGGTCAGTAAAACTATTGAAAATCTTTTCTTTGTACTTTTGTCAGTTAAATAAAGGTTCACGTGAACTAACATATCACAGATTTTTGTTTTTATTGCATTTTGGAAAATATCCCAACTTTTCTGGAAATGGGGTTTGTAGATGGAATATGATGTGTTGCTCTTCCAACCTGAAAGTGGCGTCATCATGGTAGAAGAAGAGGCCATGGACCGACCGGGAAGGGAATGGAGATAGGAATTAAAATGGTGGGCCACCAGGAAATTCCACTTCATGGAGATGGAGCTGAGGTGCTCAGCAGAGCAGTTACCGCAGTCTATGTCGGTCTTACTGATGTCAAGGAGGCTGCACCAGCAGTACCGGATAAAATAGATGGCCCCAACAGATTCACAGGTGAAATGCTGCCTTACCTGGAAAGACTATTTGGGCCCCTGAATGGAGGGGAATGGGCAGGTGTAGCACTTCTGCTGCTCGCAGGGGTAAGTGCCAAGAGGGAGATTAGTGGGGGAGTGGGCGCTATCCCTGTGGAAAGTGGAGAATAGAGGGAATAGGTAAAGATACTTCTGTGCACTGTCTCTAAACATTTTATGATTTTAAATGTTTCTGTCAAATCTTTCAACTTCCTCTATTCCTTAAAGAAATAGCTGAACTTCTGCAACCTAACTAAAGGCCTCTTATGCCTGGAATAATTTCTTTCAATTACTTCCTCACCCTCTGCACATCTGTGGAAGGTGGAGAATGGGGTGAGGGGGTAAAGCTGTGTTAAGTGGTAGGGTTCCTTGAAAATGGAGGATGTTGCGGAGACTCATGGTGGTGAGGACAAGAGGATCTCTATCCCTGTTAAGGTGGCAGGAAGATGGGGTGAGGCATGAGCATTGATTTCTCCCACTGCTGGTCATTTTCCCCCCTCCCCCTTCCATTATTTTCATTCTGGCCTCTTACCTCTTGTCCTCACCGGCTTATCACCTCCCCCCGGTACCCCTCCTCCTTCCCTTCCTCTAATAATCCACCCCCTCCACCACCTTCTTAATCCTGCTTCTTCCCCCTTCTTTTCCAGTCCTGTTGGAAAGTCTTGACCTGAAACATTGAACTGCTTATACATTTCCATAGATACTAGCTGACCTGCTGAGTTCTGCCAGCATTTTGTTGGTGCTTCTCCGGATTTCCAGCATTTGCAGGATCTCTTGTGCTTCCAATTAACCTGAGACATTTTTTGCTTATACCTACAGTATGTAGTTAGCTTTTTTTCTGGGGGGAAAATATCCTAGATACTAACTCGATACAAAACTCTTGACGTTACTTCCTTTACAAAGATTTATTAACTATGCTATATTGTGCAATATAAAATTGAAAATTTAGAGCACCATTTGGTTGCTTGACATGCTGTTCTAGAAAACTATCCTGATTATATTCCTTGTTCACCACACTTATTTCCACAAATAACTACCGTAGATTCCGGATTTTAAGCCGCTACTTTTTTCCCACATTTTGAACAGCTTTGAACTTTGCGGCCAATAATCCGGAGCGGCTAATGCATTTTTTTTTTCATGCCGCCTCGTAAACATTTTGCCTCGTAACAGTAGACCAATAAAATTGATGAGTAGTTCACAGAGGTCCAATGAAATTGTACGATAAATCAAGCGCACTTTCACAATTAAATTATTGTAAATCAGTCATTTGTACTCACCCTCATCAACATGGAAAACACTCGAAGCATTGTGCTACCTACCCTCTTAGTTTAAACTATATTTGTTTTCTGTACTACATCGCGGGATGCTATGACGACACACCCGGTTTCGCGGCGTCTTGTGGGAAAATGCCGTTTGCGATGAAACGGAAAGGAGGGGGTCGAGCGGCGGAGCGGCTTTGGATCTGAGCGAAATCTGCTTTTAAATGCCGTTTGCGATGAAACGGAAAGGAGGGGGGGAGCGGCATTACGCGAGCGGCTTTGGATCCGAGCGAACTCTGCTTTTAAGTTAAAGGTATCAATAACTTTTCCTGGTAGGCTGCAGTATATATATTTTTTACCAGTCGTTAGGAGATATTGGAATGTTGTTCAGTAAAGAAGTATACGCAACGTATATTTAAAAGTAGCCGCGTACGGGCACGGTTCGAAAAAAAGCATTTGCAATATGTATTTGTTTTTGTTACCATATGGATTTAATTAAAAGTTAAAAAAATCCTCACGTGTAATATCTTTCTGTGTAAATATCTCATATTACAACGTGGGACACCTGCGGCCGAAAATCCGGTGCGGCCTAAAATCCGGTGCGGCCTTTACATTTAAAAAAATGATTTTATTTCTAAAATTAGTGCCAGCGGCTAAAAATCAGGTGCGCTCTGTAGTCCGGAATCTACGGTAAATGAAAATCAAATTTCTTTTTAATGACTATATATTAACCATGTTACATGCCTCTCTCATTTCTGTTTTCTATTTCTGCCTGACATTTCAAACTCGTTAAAGAGCCTTTAAACTACCCCCAACAATGTAATCTATAAATGTTAAGTTAAATAAACACTGTTAGTGGTTTGATTTTAGTTATTGAAAGTATTATTGACATGTATAATACTTAATGAGTCAAGGTCACCTATGGCCACTATTCATGCTTAGGCATTGACATTATTCAATTTCTTACTTTTATAATGAATACAGAATATTCCTATTTACTTTTCACATTCAATTGAATGTGGGAACCATAATAGTTTTAAAAACAGAATTGGATCAATAGTCTAAAAAGATAACATTATGAGATTATGAGAGGACAGAGAAAGGGCTGAGTTGATCACTCCTTTAGAAAGCCAGCACAAAGCAAGGGACCCAATACTGCGCTCTGGGTGGCAGAGTATGGTTTCTCCAGGGACTTCCTGATCCATTGCTCTTAACGTCTATGAAACTGTTCTTTCACTGGTTATTTCGACAATGTGTTTTGAAAACAAATCCAGAGCAGACTTGCCAGCATATAAGTCGGTTCTTGTTGTTCAAGTAAAATTATGTTTTCTGCTCTTGAAATCCAAAACGAAAAAACTGTTTGGGTGCCTGAAAAGCTATTTAACTTTAGTGTTTGTAGTGTTACACAACCACCTTGGCTGTGGAAATTTTCAAGCTGACTGCTTGTTTGCACTCAAATCATAAAAAGAGTTGGTGAGTACCTTTAAATGTTCTATAAAATGTACCATTAAATAACAGAATATAACAGTATAACCCAAAGTAGCACTATTGCAGTGGCTGCTTAATGTCAAAATGCACGTACTGGACTGCCATGTGATAGCACATGCCCATAATTACATGTGTTATTAAAACCTATCCATTTTCTCCCACAGCCTTTGGCTTTGCCCTACAGCCAGTGAGGAACACAGCCAGGTAAAAACCTGTTTACACATGTGTACATAGAGATCATATTCTAGTTTATTTTAAAACATATGTTCAAACATTAATTGGCTGCCACAAAACACCCCATCTTCTTATCAGCAATAAAGCAGTCTGTAATCAGCTTTCCACAACCCAACAGGATAGAATAGATTTATTGACATAACTGTGGCATTTTAAGACATTCATGAAAATATGGGTTCTTTATGAAAGTAAAAGCCTGCCTTGGTTTAATTAGTCTAAGTTATGGAAATGATTTTTCTCCAAATGGAAAATACAATATTTCTGTACTGTCACTGGGACTTAAGTTGTCTGAAAGTCCAATATAAACTTTCTTTAAAATCCTGGTAAAGCCTTTGAAGGTTATTTTTGTCCCCATTTGGCAGCTTAATAATAATTGGGGAAAAAATGTAAAAAAAAAATGCTGAAGATAATATTTTAGTTATTTTGAATCTGCTGAACAGAAATCTCAATGGGTTAGAAGCTGATGGAATGCTTGGCTGAGTAAGTGCAGCCTCAAGTACAGCAAAGTTTGAAATCAACTAGGACAATGCAGACTGTTTAATTGTCATAAAATTGGTTATGTTACTCAGCAAGTTGAGTAAAATCTATGAAAAGAGTTAATTCTTTCCATACATCTTCTATCCCAGTTGGGATGCTCAGAAATTCTATTTCTTTCAATGTGAATTAAAGTTACTTCCATTTCCATAAAACAGTATTTATTGTTTAAAAAGAGCCTTTTATAGAAGTAAATACAAAATAACTGTAAAATGATGGTGACAAATGTGTTTGGACAGAAAATGATATTTTTACATGAGTTTCACTCAACTTAACAGTATCTCTTAAAGTGATGCATCAATTAGCACATGCTTCATCCAGGAATATATGATATTTCTTCAGTTTGGATACCAACAAGAAGTCCATAAAGACAGAACATCCAGAAAAAGCAACGGATCACAAACATCTGCAAGGTAAGATAGCTGACTTCATTCACTGTTGTGTAATACAGTATGTTAAGCTATACTGAGTAGATTATTTCTTGTATGAGATTTTAGGTGAAGATGAAGTTGTTTAATATGCATTTAACATTTCTTACCTCTGTTTTTTTTGTACATAATGTACTGGGAATATGCTCATATACTCGGAAGTATATGAACCTGAAAATTTCATTTCATATTACAACACTTAGTTAAGTTTTAATCGTCACTGAATTTTATAGTATGCCTCAGTAAGTTGCTCCAGCTTTTTGCATTCTAGCATCTGCAGTCTCTTATGCTTCCATGTTGATATGACACGGAAGCTGGTGGATATAGAAGTCTTTATTCAGCAAAACAAGCAGGCATCAGACTGGAGGCACTGTTAGAAGAAAAGGCTCCCTGAGCCAATATGACATGACATTTTTATATACTAAAGATCACAGGTAATGGCAGGACAATTCTATAGTTACAATGTATCCTTCGATGTATATATGTAATCCTTTGAATTACATGTAATTTTCAAACACCTAGATCTTCGCACCATCACTCCAGACACCCAAAATGAATGTTAATCTCACCCTGCATTCATGCATATGCAGACATCTCAGGTCAATGGAGTTTTTCCTGATTTGCAATCAACCCCAATCTACAACTCCAGGAACACCATTGTTCTTAAAAATTCAAAGTGCATTTATTATCAAGGAATGTATAAATTATACAACTTTGAGATTTGTGTGCTTACAGGCAACTGCAAAGCAAGGAACTGAAAACAACCCAATTTTAAAACTAGACTAACCTCCCCCCCCCCCACAGTGCCCACAAGGAAAGAAGAAAAACACAAAACAAGTCATATAAACAGTAGAAGCGAGCAACAACAGCAGCATTCCAAAGAAATTAAGTCCTTAGATCCAAATCTCCAGAGTAGGCCCAAAGCCTCGGTATTCAGTTCTTCATATCAGCAGGGCAAATTGCTGCAAGGTTTACAAACACAAAGCACAGCAGCCAGATGCAGTCTCACACCCTTAGCGTCAAGGAGAAGAAGCCCCCAGACTATCTGGGGTGGTGTTTAAATTGTCCAAACCTCGCACTAAGATCTCCCCAGTTCTGGCAAATCCTTCCGGGCCATGCTTTCACTGCGGAAGGAGTCGATTTTGACCTCTTCAAATTGGCTCAGCGCCCACAGCTATCTAACCTCACCCAGCTCTTGACACCCTGCATTTCCAGTCTATGTGAGCCAGCATTTAAGTTGTCCAAACAGCAGATTTACTTTGCTTTAAGAACTGGGCCTTGCCTCGGTGAATCATTCCAAGTCTTGAACATGCTGCCTAGCGATTCGCTCCTGAGCTACATTTTAACTCAATCAACAATCCACATTCAGATCTGAAGACTGGTTGCTGTTGAAATTAATATTTGCTATATTCCATAACTCCAAAAGATGCCCTACAACAGCCAGCCATGTGCTATCCCTTGATGGATACAGTAACATATTTCACTCCTATCCCCTTGAAGCAACAATGGAGCAAATGGGTTATGCAATTGTTCTAATAGGTGGAAAACAACCCTCAAAGCAGTTGGCATTGGAATGAATCATTCCTATGAGCCACATATTCCCGTTCTCCCTTTACAGTTTTAGTTTTGTTACTGAGGTAAAACATGGAATCAAACTCCCTATGATCCAGGTGTATAAATGTATTGAAAATTCACCTTCCGAATGTTCTCCAGAGCACACCCAACAACCTGACTGGTTAGTAAGTGACCCATATTCATAACTAGCAAAAAAAAAGTATTAGCAGCATTAGTGTCATGGGATATATCTGCTTTAAAGCAGAAAATAGATGTCCAGATTACCCAAAATGTATAAGGCATATTGGTTACTAAGGATGGCAAATAGCAAAGATGAAGAGTTTAATCCATCAGTCCTTATCATCAGGGTTCTTCTGGCCATGTGTTCCCTGGCTTAATGTGTGAGGTGTGTACCCACATTGGCTTTTCGTGGACCTTTAAAGCAGTTATTGTGGTCAGCCACACTTGGTATACCCTTCCAGACAAGTTGGCCCCTGCGTACAATGTTCCTTCAGTCAACATCTCCTTGATAGATCATGAAACCATTTATTTCACTTTTATATGTTTTATGTTTGTTTTTCATCTTGGATGTGATTCTGGAACTGCTGGAGCCTGCGATTTGCTGCTTGGAGATCATCTGGGTGCTCCAGCACTCTGCAATCTCCGAGAGAATTCCAGGCGGCAGAGGCAGTGTGCATGAGGTTTGCAGCAAGAAGGATGAGGGACGGGGCACAAGCCATTGCAACAAGGGAGACTGAAGCATTGAGATGAGCATAGACAGTGCGCACCAGCTGCTTGTCTTTTGATAGCACTGCCTTGAAGAGGGAAATGTCTGCTGTTGTGCCCAGAGAGTATTGCCCAGATTTCTGCATTTTGGATGTAGACTTGGACTACAGACTTTTTTTAGTCTTATAGTTTATTCTGTGTTTTTCGACCAGTCTTTTTTTATTGTACGGAGGAGGAGATTTGGGAGTTGACGTGCCTCTTCCGTTTTGTTCGGGTTTTTTTTGTGCGGGAGACGGGGCTTTTTGGGGGTTGATGATTGTGCTGTTTTTCTTTTGTTTTTGGTTTCACGGCCACCCAGAGAAAAAGAATTTCAGGTCGTATACTTTGATAATAAATGAACTTTTGAACCTTTGAATAGACCTTCACTGCAGGGCTCCAGAGAGCTCTTTTGTCGGTAGGCTCTTGCCAGTACCCAATCTCCCAGCTGGTAGGTCTGACACTGCAGTCAGCATGATCTTCTGGGCTTCAAATGCCTGTTGGTGGGAACCTTTAAGATTTTATGTTAGTGCTATACAATACTGCAACATGCTGTCACTCATAATATGATGATGTTGATTTGTTTAATTAAAAAGGGAGGGGTAAGTGGCAAGCACATGGGATGTCCCGAAACTGTCTCATGCGGAGTTAGGCCTGTTATGCAGCTTGGAGTGCAGCGCATTGTCATGAGGCCAGTGGAAGTGCCTCTGGCAATTTTAGCACAGTCTGGTTGCACAATTTAGCTGACCTGCATTTCAGGGCTTCAGTCTGTCTTTCAGCTTCCCTGTAAGATTGAGAGTGCACAGCAGAGAATGTAGCTGTGATACCTAAGCTGTTATAAGTCCCGACCACTAAAATATTTCTCTAATTTTTATTCTGTATCAGATTGGAAGGAAAAGCGGGCAAAGCAAAATTGTATGGGGGCTTACATCAGGTGGCTTTTTGCAATGGACAGATTTTAACTCGTACAAATTCTTAAGGACAGTTCAGAAATGGATTATTTAGTGTAAACAATATAGTCTTTAGTGCTGGTGGCAGTGGAGGTGGAAACTGTTATCAAAGCTGCCTTGGCCTGAGAACATCTTTGAGCTCAGTGACCAGGCTGTTCACAAACAAAAATATATCCCTCACAGACATCAATCGTCATGTTTGCTCCCTCACTGTCCACAGTCCCATTTCCATGTTGGTTGGATCAAAGAACTGTAAAACCCGTACATTTAGAATAGTACTATCTAACAAAAACAAAAATTACGTGTCATAAGTGCGTCACATGAGCCATATGTATATAAAGCAGGTAATATAAAACACGAGAATTACAGTGAAATTTTGATCTGGTCATCATCAAATGATTAGCCAGATTTTGCTCACTAGTGAATTTCGTTAAATATAAAACAAAGCTATAAGTTAAAACAACTTTCAAATTTATAGGCTAGTTATCGCAGTACCTTTAAAACAATGTACAATCTTGCCCAGAGGCTATCGTGGAGCAGCCCAGGAAGTCTCACAGAAGTATTGTCCCCATTCCCCTTAACAGCTTTAATCCCTTGATGCTGTAATTGCTTTTGGCAACATTGTAAAACACTGACAATTTTACTTTAATGCTCTCATCTCACCCAAGTAACAGTATATGTTTTCCTTTAACCTGCAGTACTGTGCACAATTTTGGGGCACATGTATATGGTGTCTAAGACATTTGCACAGTATTGTAGTAATTTTATGTATTGCACTATGCTGTTGCTGCAAAAAAAAAGTTTATGGTATATGTGGGCAATAATTCTGATACGAGTCTCTTGTGGAGTGAGAGTGGGAGGGGTCAAGGAGAGAGGAATCATGGTTGGGAAAAGGGGAAGGGAACATGAAGCAACAAAGACATTCTGAATTGATCAATAAACCAATTGTTTGGAATTAAATGACCTTGTCTGGTGTCACAAGGCTGTACCCTGTGTCTCCTTTGTCACCTGTTCTACATCCCTCCTGCAGTGCACCACCCTCACCATTCCCAACATCCTTTGCTCCCGCCAGACTTACAACTCACTCTCTGCTCCATGTTGACAAATACAGTACTGCTTAAAAGTTTTCGGCTCTCTAGCTATATAGATATAATATACACACATACACCTAATATGTTTGCATAGTACTGTAGGTTGCAACTTATTTACACTAACATTTATTAAGATGTGTGTTCCCACTTGTAGAGTTAATCTGGATACTATTAAAAACATTTACACACACTTTCTACATACCCATTAATATCATTGTCTCCTGGCTGACTCTGTTTTTTATGTCAATCTACAAGGCAAGGGAAACATTTTCCTAGAGCTCCTACTGGATTAGTTTGAGGTAAATTTAAAATCAATGTTTTGCTCATACCCTCGGCACCGCTCCACCTCCTGTCTCCCATAGTGCTGTCTATTGCAGGGCGTTGGCTGACGCTGGCTTCAGCAAGTGCTCAAGGGGCGTCACGGTGTGGGCTTTATTGAAACCATACCTAGTGAAGGCAGAGGTCCAGGAAGACACCTAGTTCATCCTCAGACTCTGATACTAATTGTTTTTTTTCAAACACAGATAGATACTGTTTTTCTTTCTTTCTGTGTTTTTACCTCATGTGGGACTCCAACCAGAACCACAGCAACATCTTGTACCTTAACTGCTCCACACAGGAGAAAATTTGAGTACCTGCAGCAGACTCAGTCCCTTGTTTAAATATGAGCAGCCTAGGATTTAGGACTGATCAGCTACCAGGGCTGAATTCCTTTTTCCTGTATAACAAAGCGAAGGGTTAGCCAACTCGGTGGAACCATCAAGTAACTGTCATTGCAGGTAATAAAATAAAGTAACTAAAATAACTGGGCTCAGCACTCATGACTGAGGTATTCCTTTAACTTTACATGTGCACAGACAGAACAACATGGGCCCCTGTCGCCCACACTGTTCTGAAGTCAGAACAGAAAACTGGTATTTTTATACAGAATTGGCTTATCAGTTACAGTGGCATGCAAAAGTTTGGGCACCCCGGTCATTGTGAATAGTTAAGTGAGTAGAAGATGAACTGATCTCCAGAAGTCATAAAGTTAAAGATGAAACATTTTCAACATTTTAAGCAAGATTAGTGTATTATTTTTGTTTTCTACAAGTTTAGAGTGAAAAAAAGGAAAGGAGCACCATGCAAGAGTTTGGATGCCCTGAGAGATTTGAGCTCTCGGATAACTTTTACCAAGGTCTCAGACCTTAATTAGCTTGTTAGGGCTATGGCTTGTTCACAGTCATCATTAGGAAAGGCCAGGTGATGCAAATTTCAAAGCTTTATCAATACCCTGGCTCCTCAAACCTTGTCCCAACAATCAGCAGCCATGGGCTCCTCTAAGCAGCTGCCTAGCACTCTGAAAATTAAAATAAAGATGCCCACAAAGCAGGAGAAAGCTATAAGAAGATAGCAAAGCATTTTCAGGTGGCTGTTTCCTTGGTTCATAATGTAATTAAGAAATGGCAGTTAACAGGAATGGTGGAGGTCAAGCTGAGGTCTTGACCAAGAAAAATATTAACCATATAACTATTACAGCACGGAAACAGGCCATCTTGGCCCTTCTAGTTCATGCCAAACGCTTACTCTCACCTACTCCCACCGACCTGCACTCACCCATAACCCTCCATTCCTTTCCTGTCCATATACCTATCCATTTTTTTTAAATGACAATATCGAACCTGCCTCTACCACTTCTACTGGAAGCTCATTCCACACAGCTACCACTCTCCGAGTAAAGAAGTTCCACCTCGTGTTACCCCTAAACTTTTGCCCCTTAACTCTCAACTCATGTCCTCTTGTTTGAATCTCCCCTACTTTCAATGGAAAAAGCCTATCCACGTCAACTCTATCTATCTCCCTCATAATTTTAAATAGCTCTATCAAGTCCCCCCCTCAACCTTCTACGCTCCAAAGAATAAAGACCTAACTTGTTCAACCTTTCTCTGTAACTTAGGTAACATTCTAGTAAATCTCCTCTGTACTCTCTCTATTTTGTTGACATCTTTCCTATAATTCATTGACCAGAACTGTACACAATACTCCAAATTTGGCCTCACCAATGCCTTGTACAATTTTAACATTACATCCCAACTCCTATACTCAATGCTCTGATTTATAAAGGCCAACATACCAAAAGCTTTCTTCACCACCCTATCCATATGAGAATCCACCTTCAGGGAACTATGCACCATTATTCCTAGATCACTCTGTTCTACTGCATTCTTCAATGCCCTACCATTTACCATGTTTGCCCTATTTTGATTAGTCCTACCAAAATGTAGCACTTATCAGCATTAAACTCCACCTACCATCTTTCAGCCCACTCTTCTAACTGGCCTAAATCTCTCTGCAAGCTTCGAAAACCTACTTCATTATCCACAACACCTCTTATCTTAGTGTCATCTGCATACTTACTAATCCAATTTACCACATCATCATCCAGATCATTAATAAATATGACAAACAACATTGGACCAAGTACAGATCCCTGAGGCACACCACTAGTCACCAGCCTCCAACCTGACAAACAGTTATCCACCACTACTCTCTGGCATCTCCCATCCAGCCACTGTTGAATCCATTTTACTACTTAAATATTAATACCTAATGATTGAACCTTCCTAACTAACCTTCCATGCGGAACCTTGTCAAAGTCCTTACTGGTCCATATAGACAACATCCACTGCTTTAACCTCGTCAACTTTCCTAGTAACCTCTTCAAAAAATTCAATAAGATTTGTCAAACATGACCTTCAACGCACAAATCCATGTGTTGACTGTTCTTAATCAGACCCTGTCTATCCAAATAATTATATGGTGGTGGCATCCGTCAGTCTCGAGAGACCATGGATCTGCGCCTGGAGTTTCCAGGGCGCAGGCCTGGGTAGGGTTGTATGGGAGACCGGCAGTTGCCCAAGCTGCAGGCCTTCCCCTCTCCACGCCACCGATGTTGTCCAAGGAAAGGGCACTAGGACCCATGCAGCTTGGCACCAGTGACGTCGCAGAGCAATGTGTTGTTAAGTGCCTTGCTCAAGGACACAAACACGCTGCCTCAGTTGAGGCTCGAACCAGTGACTTTCAGGTTACTAGTCTGATGCCTTGCCCACTAGGCCACGCACCAACACATCCAAATAATTATCTCTACCATCTCTAAGAATACTTTCCATTAATTTACCCACCACTGACATCAAACTTACAGGCCAATAATTGCTAGATTTACTCTTAAAACCCTTTTTAAACAATGGAACCACATGAGCAATATGCCAATCCTCCAGCACCATCCCCGTTTCTAATGACATTTGAAATATTTCAGTCAGAGCCCCTGCTATATGTACATTAGAAACATAGAAACATAGAAAATAGGTGCAGGAGTAGGCCATTTGGCCCTTCGAGCCTGCACCGCCATTCAGTATGATCATGGCTGATCATCCAACTCAGAACCCTGTACCTGCTTTCTCTCCATACCCCCTGATCCCTTTAGCCACAAGGGCCATATCTAACTTCCTCTTAAGTATAGCCAGTGAACCGGCCTCAACTGTTTCCTGAGGCAGAGAATTCCACAGATTCACCACTCTCTGTGTGAAGACGTTTTTCCTCATCTCGGTCCTAAAAAGCTTCCCCTTTATCCTTAAACTTCCCTCAAGGTCCTAGGGAATATCCTGTCAGGACCCAGAGACTTAACCACTTTTATATTTTTTTAAAGTGCCAGTACTTCCTCTTCTTTAATCATCATAGTTTCCATAACTACCCTACTTGTTTCCCTTACCTTGCACAATTCAATGTCCTTCTCCTTAGTGAATACTGAAGAAAAGAAATCGTTCAAAATCTCCCCCATCTCTTTTGGCTCCACAGTTAGCTATCCACTCTGATCCTCTAAGGGACCAATTTTATCTCTCACTATCCTTTTGCTATTAATATAACTGTAGAAACCCTTTGGATTTATTTTCACCTTACTTGCCAAAGCAACCTCATATCTTCTTGTAGCTTTTCTAATTTCTTTCTTAAGATTCTTTTTACATTCTTTATATTCCTCGAGCACCTCATTTACTCCATGCTGCCTATATTTATTGTGGATCTCTCTCTTTTTCCAAACCAAGTTTCCAATATCTCTTGAAAACCATGGCTCTCTCAAACTTTTAACCTTTCCTTTCAACCTAACAGGAACATAAAGATTCTGTACCCTCAAAATTTCACCTTTAAATGACCTCCATTTCTCTATTACATCCTTCCCATAAAACAAATTGTCCCAATCCACTCCTTCTAAATCCTTTCTCATCTCCTCAAAGTTAGCCTTTCTCCAATCAAAAATCTCAACCCTGGGTCCCGACCTATCCTTCTCCATAATTATATTGAAACTAATGGCGTTGTGATCACTGGACCCGAAAATGCTTCCCAACACATACCTCTGTCACCTGACCTATCTCATTCCCTAACAGGAGATCCAACACTGCCCCTTCTCTAGTTGGTATCTCTATGTATTGCTGCAAAAAATTATCCTTGCACACATTTTACGAACTCCAAACCATCCAGCCCTTTTACAGTATGGGCTTCCATATTCCATCCAGGAATATTTAGTTGCCAATCACACCCCTCCTGCAACTATGTTTCACTAATAGCTACAACATCATATTTCCAGGTATCAATCCATGCTCTAAGCTCTTCCATCTTTCTTACAATGCTTCTAGATTTAAAATAAATGCATTTAAGAAATTCTCCACCTCTTTCTCTCTGTTTATCCGTAACGGTGCAAACAACTTTACTATCTTCTTTTTCTTCCTTCTCCCCTACATCTTCAGTCTGAGTGCTCCCCTTCTCTATCACCTGCCTATCCTCCCTCACACACTGTCTACAAGCTTTCTCTATTTGTGAACTAAACTTCTCTCTCCTAGTTCTTCAATTTGATTCCCACCCCCCCAACCATTCTAGTTTCAAGTCTCCCCAGTAGCCTTAGCAAATCTCCCCGCCAGGATATTGGTCCCCCTAGAATTCAAGTGCAGCCCGTCATTTTTGTAAAAGAGGTCCCAATGATCCAGAAACTTGAATCCCTGCCCCTTGCTCCAATCCCTCAGCCACGCATTTATCCTCCACCTCATTCCATTCCTACTCTCACTGTTGCGTGGCACAGGCAGTAATCCTAAGATTACTACCTTTGCGGTCCTTCTTTTCCACTCCCTTCCTAACTCCCTATATTCTCCTTTCAGGACCTCTTCCCTTTTTCTACCTATGTCATTGGTACCTATATGTACCATGACCTCTGGCTTCTCACCCTCCCACTTCCAGATATCTTGGACGCGATCAGAAACATCCCGGACCCTGGCACCTGGCACCCTGACTACCATCCGGGTCTCCTGACTGTGTCCGCAGAATCGCTTATCTGACCCTCCTTATCTATCGAGTCCCCAGTACCACTGCCTTCCTCTTCCTTTCCCTGCCCTCCTGAGCTCTGTGCCAGAGGCACGGCCACTGTTGCTTCCCCCAGGTAGGCTGTCCCGCCCCCCCCCCCCCCCCCCACAACAGTACTCAAACAGGAGTACTTATTGTCAAGGGGTACAACCACTGGGGTACTCTCTAATACCTTACTGTTCCCCTTCCCTATCCTAACCGTGACCCAATGTCTGCCTCCCGTGGCTCTGGTGTGACCAACTGCCTGTAACTCCTCTCTATCAACTCCTCACTCTCCCTGACCAGACGAAGGTCATTGAGCTGCAGCTCCAGTTCCCTAACACGGTCCCTTAGGAGACTCCAGGACCTCCCACATCTGACAGGAAGAACAACAAGCTGCCCTCACACTCATAATTCCCCCTTTCCTCAAATAACAGGAAAAATTGAAAACTAAACCTACCTTGCCTCGCCTGTTTCTGCCTAAGCCCGTTGAGCCAAAGCCCTTAAGCCTTCACTCTGTTTCCGACTCACTCTGCTGTCCGCAAACGACGCACCCCGCTGTATAAGACTGTGTTCCTTTTAAATCTTCTGCGCTTCACTGTCCAACATCACACCAAGAGAACTGCTCGTAGGAGTGCTAGAAAGGCAAATCAAAACCCCTGTTTGACTGCAAAAGACCTTCAGAAAGATTTAGCTGACTCTGGAGTGGTGGTGCACTGTTCTACTGTGCAGCGACACCTGCACAAATATAACCTCCATGGAAGAGTCACCAGAAGAAAGCCTTTCCTGCATCCTCACCACAAAGTTCAGCATCAGAAGTTTGCAAAGTCTAAACAAGCCTGATGCATTTTGGAAACAAGTCCTGTAGACTGATGAAGTTATCAATAGAACTTTTTGGCCGCAATGAGTAAAGGTATGTTTGGAGAAAAAAGGGTGCAGAATTTCATGAAAAGAACATCTTCTCCAACTGTTAAGCACAGCGGTGGATCGATCATGCTTTGGGCTTGTGTTGCAGACAGTGGCACGGGGAACATCTCACTGGTAGAGGGAAGAATGAATTCAATTAAACACCAGCAAATTCTGGAAGCAAACATCACACCATCTGTAAAAAAGCTGAAGATGAAAAGAGGATGGCTTCTACAACAGGATAATGATCCTAAACACAGCTCAAAATCCACAATGGACTACTTCAAGAGGCACAAGCTGAAGGTTTTGCCATGGCCCTCACAGTCCCCTGACCTAAACATCATCAAAAATCTGTGGATAGACCTCAAAAGAGCAGTGCATGCAAGATGGCCCAAGAATCTCACAGAACTAGAAGCCTTTTGCGAGGAAAAATGGGCGAAAATTCCCCCAAACAAGAATTGAATGAATCTTAGCTGGCTACAGAAAGCCTTTACAAGCTGTGATAACTTGCCAAAGAGGGTGTTACTGAGCACTGACCATGCAGGGCGCCCAAATTTTTGCTTCAGGCCCTTTCTTTTGTTATTTTGAAATGTAAAAGATGGAAATAAAAAAGTAATCTTGCTTAAAGTATTAAAGAAATGTGTCATCTTTAGCTTTATGCCTTTTGAAAATCAGGTCATCTTTTACTCACTTAGCTATTCACAGTAACAGAAATTTTGACCAGCAGTCCCAAACTTTTGCATGCCACTGTATGGATATTGATTATTGTAAATTGTACATGTTTTAATTCCTTATTGGCAACATCAATTACCATTTACAATAGAGGTGTTAAAGTCAATCAAAACTTCAAGCTGACAGCTGATGATATTTTGAAGTTAGTAAAGTCAATAAACCTTAGTTGTTGGGTATGTTTCACATCCTTCTGTTATTCTTATTTTGTCAATCTCCAGCACCCCGCCCCCATTGTGTAAAGGGACACTATGTTTTAGGAAAACCTTTCTTGAAAAGTCTCCCAACAGAGGACTCACTCTTTTGACTTGAGTAAGCACTACTGCCACAGTCACTCCAGCCCGTCTCATCTTTAGTAAGCACGGGCAGCCTCACTTCAAAGATGTTGCTTGATTACAATTCCCCAGGCTATCACTGCTTTATTGCAACTTCCATAACCGTTTCCATCCACCTTATATATGCCTCCCATAATTCCTTTAAAGGTCACCGTCATCACCAACATTCCAAGGAATAAAGACCTTGCCTGACCAGCTTCTTCCAATAACTCAGGTCCTGACAACATCCTTGTAAGTCTTTTTTGCACTTTTTTCAATATAATCTCATCCTTTATATAACAGGATGACTATAACTGCGCACAGTATCCAAGTGCAGTTTCACCAACAATTTATACAACTGCAGCATAATGTCTCAACTCCCATGTTCAATGCCCTGCTGATGCTGTCATTGTACTGAAGGCCTTTTTCCACTACCTTCTCTACCCATGACACCACTTTCAATGAATTATTCACCTGTACTTGTAAGTCCCTCTGTTCCATTACACTCCCTAGTGCCCTACCATTCATAGTATAAGTCCTATGTTGGTTTGACTTCCAAAAAATTCATTAGCTCACATTTAACTGTATGGAAATCTATTTACCACTCCTCTGCTCAATTCCCTGTCTGATCAAGATCCCCTTGTAATCTATGATAGACTTCTTCACTATCAACAACACCTCCTAATTTTGTGTCATCTATCAACATAATGACAAAGCCTTGTGCATTCACATCCAAATCGTTTATGTAAGTAATGAATAACAAGGTTCCTAACACCAACCCTTGTGGCACATCACTAGTCACCAACTTCCATTCCACGAAATAACCTTCGACCACCAACCTCTGCTTCGTACCTCCAATCCATCTGACTAGCTCTTCCTTGGGACTGAGTCTTACAGACCAACTTACCATGCAGGACTTTGATGAAGGCTTTGCTGAGTTCCAAATAGACAACATCCACTGCCCTGTCCTCAGCTTCCCTCTTCAAAGAACTCTAAAAGGTCTGTCAAGCATGACTGCCCACAGACAAAGTCATGCTGCCTCATCCTAATCATACTCTGTATATCCAAATGCTGGTCCCTCATAATTCCCTTCAGTAACTTACCTCACTTTTGATGTCAGGTGGAGTGACCTGTAGTTTCTTGAGATGTTCTTTCTATCCTTTTTAAACAACAGAACAACATTAGCCACTTTCCAGTCTTCGGGATCTTCACTTAACAACAAAGCAAATGTAGACTCATAGAGCACTACAGCTCAGAAACAGGCCATTCAACCCACCAAGTCTGTGCCAAACTGTTATTCTGCCTAGGCCCATCAACCTGCACCTGGATCATAACCTTCCATACCTCTCCCACCCATGTACTTATTCAAACTTCTCTTAAATGTTGCAGTGGAACCTGCATCCATCTCTTCTGCTGGCAGCTCATTCCACATTCACAGCACTCTGATTGAACATGGTACCCCTCAGGTTCCCTTTAAATATTTCAACTTTCACCCCTAACCTATGACCTCAGTGGAAAAAGTATTCTTGCACTTACCCTATCTATACCTCTCATAACTTTGTATATCTATCATATCTGCCCACATTCTCCTACGCTTCAGGGAATAAAGTCCTAACTTTTTCCCTATAACTTGGGTCCTCAAATCCTGGCAACATTTTTGTAAGTTTTGTTTCTGTACTCTTTTCAATATTATTGACATCTTTCCTGTAGGTAGGTGATCAGAACTGCACAGAATATTCCAAATTTAGTTTCATTAATGACTTGTACAACTTCAGTATGACAACCCTAACTCCTGTACTCTGGTTCATAAAAGCCAATGTGCCAAAAGCTCTCTTTACAACCCTTTTTCCCTGTGACACCACTTTTAGGGAATTATGGATCTGTAGTCCCAGATCTCCTTATTCCACCACACTACTCAGTGCTCTACAATTCACTGTGTAAGTCCTACCCTGGTTTGTCCTGCCAAAGTGTAACACCTCACACTTGTCTTCATTAAATTCCATTCACCATCTTCAGCCCATTTTCCCGGCTTATTCAGATCCTGCTACAAGTTTTGATAGTCTTCCTTAGTGTCCACTATGCTTCCAATCTTGGTGTCACCTTCAAATTTGCTGATCCAGTTTAGCACATTATCATCTACGTCATTAATATAAATGGCAAACAACAACTGACCCATCACTGATCCCTGCGGCACACCATTAGTCACAGGCCTCCAATCAGAGAGGCAAACATCCACAGCCACTCTCTGGTTTCTCCCACAAAGCCAATGTTGAATAACATTCAACACACACAAAATGCTGGAGGACCTCCAGCAGGCCAAGCAGCACCTATGGAAAAGAGTACAGTTGACGTTTCAGGATGAGACCCTTCAGCAGGACCAGAGTAAAAAAGATGAGTAGATTTAAAAGATGGGGGAGGGGAGGAAGAGACACAAGGTGAAAGGCGAATTTGGGAGGGGAAGGGGTGAAGTAAAGAGTTGGGAAGTTGATTGATGAAAGAGATACAGGGCTGAAGAAGGGGGAATCTATTAGGAGAGGACAGAAGGCCATGGAAGAAAGAAAAGTGGGGAGGAGCACCAGGGGAAAGCAATGGACAGGCAAGGAGATAAGGTGAGGGAGGGTAAAGGGGATGGGGAATGGTGAAGTTGGGGGGAGAGGTTATCAGATGTTCAAGAACGTTCATGCCATCAGTTTGGAGGCTACCCAGATGGAATATATTCCTCCAACCTGAGTGTGGCCTCATCATGACAGTAGAGGAGGTCGTGAATTGATACAATGGAATGGGAATAGGAAGTGGAATTAAAATGGTTGGCCACTGGGAAACTTCTTCTGCCACTTCTTCTGGCAGAATCCCATTTCTTTCTTTTTTCCTGAATGCACTCAATCAGGCCCTGGGGATTTGTCCAACTTAATGTTCTGCAACACTGCAGATTCCTCCTCCATGATAATATGCAGTACTGTGAAAAAGTCTTAGGCACCCTAGATTTTTTATGATTTCAGGTGGAATGGCCTCCACAGAGCCCAGATCTCAACATCATTAAGGCTGTCAGAGATTACCTGGAGAGACAGAAGCAAGTGAGACAGCCGAAGTCTGCAGAAGAATTGTGGCAAGTTCTCCAAGATGCTTGGAATGACCTACCAGCCTATTTTCTTACAAAACTGCACAGCAGTGTACCTAAGAGAATTGATGAAAAAAGGCAAAGGCTTGTCACATCAAATATCGATTTAATTTAATATTTTACTATTTACTGTTCTTTATATTTTTTTGATATTTAGAAACTTTACATTTCATTATTTTTGAAAGCATCTTTGCTTTACAGATTTTTTTTTTACATGTGTCTGCCTAAGCCTTTTGTGCTGTACAGTAAATGTTCTCCAAAACATGTCTACTCGTTTCTCTTGCCTTTTTGAGCAACCATGATTTTCTTCTCAGTAAACACTAAGGAGAAATATCCATTAAAAATCCCACCATCTACTGTGGCTCAAGACATAGGCAGCCAGTATTTCTGACTCAGTGGCAATAAGACTAACAAAACATGACTGCTGCCTGTGAAGACATCCTAATGTGCTTCAGTGTTCAAAGAACCAAATAATTGCTTTTACTTTTGGTTATTGTTATGATGATGGTCTCAAGTTAGCTTCTAGTTACTAGCAACACATGCAAAATGCTGGTGGAATGCAGCAGGCCAGGCAGCATCTATAGGTAGAAGTGCAGTCAACCTTTCAGGCCAGGACTCTTCGTCAGGACTAACTGAAAGAAGGGATTCCACCAGCATTTTGTGTGTGTTGCTTGAATTTCCAGCATCTGCAGATTTCCTCGTGTTCTAGTTACTAGCTTGCTTGCCATACAAAGTAGTTTTTCATGATTGAACTTATCACAGCCACCAAAATTTTACTCTTCTAGTGAAAAAACATGTCCCAGTTTCTCCGATTCTTCATTGCAACTGAAACTTGTCTCCTTTTCTTTTCCTAATAACTTATTTTACACTTTTTCTCTGGCCTTGACATCCTTCCTCAAGAATGTTAGTTAAAATGGGATTCAATCAATAATCCATCCTATGTGGTACCTAATCATAATGCATTTTGAAAATCTATAAACACAGCTTTCATTGCATTTACTTTATCACTACACTCTTAATCTTCAGAGGGCTCTATTAAATTTGTCAGATACAGTTTTCATTTCACAAATTGAATCTGCCTAGCCTTGATTAGCATGTTCCTCTTGGTGATTCCTGAGATGCAGGATTTTCGTATAAGGAGAGGTTGAATAGACTGACTGCATATTATCTAAAGTTTAGAAGAATGAAAAATGATATTAAGTATATACAATTATTGTTTAACTTAGGGTAGATGCAGGAAAAATTTTCACCAACAGGGATGGCTAGAGCCAGGGGTCATGGTTTTAATATATTGGTCAGCCATTCAGAAATGAGATGAGCAGAAATTCCTCCATCCAGAAGGTAATAGATTTTTGATTTGGAATTCTGTGTCCAAGAGAAATCTGGAGTTCATTATCAAGATAAGCAACAATCGATGTTTGGAAATTCAGTAAATTGAGGGATAATGTATCAGTGGAGAAAAATAGTACTCATGATCTTATTGAATGGTGAAGGGGGCCTGAGGGGTCAAGAGTCAGAGGTCAAAGTAAATTTATTATCAAAGTACATTAGTCACCATATACAACCCTGAGATTCCTTCTCTTGGATTTGGAAAAGCACAGACATTAGAAGTCAGCATGGCTTTCTGCAAAGCAGGTCATGTCTTACAAACGATTGAGTTTTTTTTTTAAAAAGGTGATTTATTTAGAGAAGATGATTAATCGGGACAGGGCAGTGATGTTGAAAACATGGTCAATAGTGAAGTTTTAAACAAGGTCCATCGTGATAGGCTGACCCAGAAGGTTAATACGCATGAAATCTTTGTGGAGACCTTGTAGATTCGATTCAAAATGGGATTGACCACTAAAGACAGCGGACAGCAAAGAGATGATATTCTGAATGGAGCTCTATGACCAGTAGTGTTCTGCCCTACATTGCCTCGTTTAGCCTTCCTGAAAACCTGTCCTCTTTTACTTTCTTTATATTCCTCAAAGGCCCTGAATGATTTCAGCTTTCTAACTTTGCATATCCTTCTTCAATAAATACTTGAACGTATGATTTGAAATCACTGTTACACTTCTAACTTTCATTGCACTTTATAATGGGTGCCATCGCTATTGACCCTTTCCCAACATTTTGCTTTTAGTACTATGACCTTGCTATATGCCTATCATGTATCATGCTACGGTGACTCTTGTACCTTTTCATTTTTGTTTCCAATTTTCTCTTCTGGAATGGAGGAAGATATTGGGTTCACCACAGTACCAGTCTGCTCCTAGGTGCCATGTAACCTGCAAGATTTGCCTTCATTTCCTGGGGCATGCAACACACGTTGTGTTACCTTGAAAGGAGCTCACTGGCAGTGGAATAGCTCTGCTACTCTAGTTGAAACATTACAAGGAAACTTTGTGTAGATGAAGACTTCATTCCCTGGAACACAGGCCATTGAAAGATGATCTGAAAGTGATATATAAGATCATGAGGAGCGTTTTCAGGGTGAAAGCACAGTTTTTTTTCCCCTCTGGGAAGCAAGTGCCATAAGCAAGAGGATGCAGGTTCAAGATCAGAAGCAAGAGTGTTAAAAGGGACATTGGGGCAGCTTCTACCTGAAAGTGGTGGTGCGTATTTGGAATGAGCTGCCAGAAATAATGGTTGAACCAGGCACTTTAGCAACATTTAATAGCCATCTAGATAAATCCATGAATAAGAGGGGTTTGGAGAGTTGTGGGCAGATTGCACTGGCTCAGTTAGCATGGATGAATTGGGCTGTAAGGCCTGTTTCCATGCTGTATGACTCCATGGGTTTTCTCCCTTATCCAGAGATTCTTAAGGAATTGATACTTAACTACATTTACTTTTCATATTACTTATAGAGGTTTAATATAGAAGATAAATAGAAAATAAAGAATGATTAATATTTATCTACATTAATCCTCTATTTTCTCTTTTACCCAGTTTTCTTTCAGTCTTTAATCTTGGTGTCATTAGCATATCTGATCTCTTTTTGCTTCCCCTTTGGTTTTAAAATTCAAGTTAATTTCCTTTTATGATGATGTTCAATGTATCATTTCTTTCTTTCAGTTCTTTTTCATTTTTTCTGCCCTGCCAGGGAACATCCCAAAGTTGGTAGGTTCAATAGCTCTGTAAGTTGTCCCTTGTGTGGAGATGAGTAGGAGAAACTGGGACTAATGGATGGAAATGTGGGAGAATAGAATCCAGGGAAGTTTAGTGGGGAATGAGATTGCTCTGTGAGCTGGCAGGGACTCGATGGGCTGAAATCACCTCCGTCATCTGTTGTGTGGAAAAATGTAAATTTTACATTCTCAGCTACAGCTGTCTCTGCTGATTCACTCTCATCTATTATGCAAGGATTAATACTGAGGCTATGTCTTCCTTCCTGTGAGAAAAATAAAATAATATAAGCTAGTTAATATGATTATTTTGTATTCTGAAATTTCTCAATTCCAAGGACTTCAATCAAATCAGATAGCATAAAGAAATCCACCAAGCATTTTCCTGATGGTAGTGATTGCAGATCAATGGTCAGATTCTCTGTATTTACTGACTGCCACCTAAATACCTAGCTGCTATGTGTCTATTGCTGTTCAAAATTAAGAATGGAAAATTCTGAATAATTGTTATCCAAACACAATGTGTTCACTTTCTGCTAACAGCAGGTTTGTGCCAGTTGTTTTTATTTTACTGTGTTTAGCTTAGATTTTTGGTAATTTGGTATTTGAATTTTTACTCCACATATTTTATCACGCTCATACTCACAAGATCACACGTGGCTAAACAGTCCTTATTTTGGAGTACAGGAGTGCAGGACGGTCATGAAGTTGAACCTTGTGCTATTCAGCTGCATCATGACTGAAAAGTACAATGTAATTTCTACTTAGTGTAGATTATCTGTAGTTGTTTTAACTTGAGGCCCTCCATAGGTCAGGATCAACCACAGATGTTGCATCCCAGCTGTCTACTCGATACACAAGCGAGGGCAGTACAATATGGAAAGCAAGCTGGTATCTGTATAACTTTAGGTATTACAAGTTTTACAAAATTTGTAGCAGATAAAGCTGTTTTCTTTAATTTATTTCAGTAGAAATTTAAGACACCACCCTTGCAGGGGCAGAAAAAAGCTTTGGCAGCTGCTAGTGGACACAGTTGAGGTTCAGTTGTACAGAGAGAACTTTAATGAACCGAGAACATATCAAAAGTTCTTGTTTACTCAAATATGAAAAAGGCTCTGTTTCAAAATTGCTTGTTCCAGTTCATTCTCAGATGACAGTAACATTTAGATAAAGGATTTGAAAACAGAGCATATATCCAATTGGGAATGCATGCTAAAAGAGTTTCATCAGTGTACATGCAGAGATCTTAAAACAAGTGCAGTTCAATTGCAAATCTCCAGGAAATCTATGTCATGCAAAACAGACCATAAAATGTAAGGGACATTATGGGGGAATAAAACAAGTATGCTTTGTATTTACATTATGGAATAACATGCTTACCTCATTTAACTGGAATTGTTCTGACAACTATCTCAGGAGAAGCGCTTACCCTATTTATTTTAGAGTCATGTTAATGACTATACTCATGTAAAAAATGTTACATAAAACCAAAGAAGGGTTTTAAATGCTGTTATCCCACAGCATAAATTCAGGGCTTATGTTCTGTTCAAACAATTTACATGTTACAACAATAATTGTAAAAGTTATTATTTGTAAAACCAACTGCCTTGGGGCTTAAAGTATCATTTCATTGTCTTATATTTTCATCAGATATGTTATTGGTAAAGAGAGACAATATGATTAATAATCGGTGTTAAGATTTTGTGCAGTGCTCTGTCCTGCTCTGCATATCTTTCGCTATTTCTCATGTCTAAAAAGTAGCTAAAGCAAATTTCTGGTGTTCAGTTCATGCTAAAGTCATGATTAAATTTCAACTCAAAGGGAATGTAAATTCTGGATTGTGGATGATTAATCTGAGGATGAAATAGGTTCTCAGGGAGGGATGGAAATGATATGGCCAGTAATTGTCAAAGTTATTGTGGCCATAAGCTTAGTAATCCTTTTGAGGCTGGAGCTGGAAGTACTTGCAAGATTCTTTTGTGTAAGGAAGGGCACTAAGGATCACTCCTAGAGAGCTGTACAAGTTTATTTTTCTCATACTGAGTGCAGCAAGTCAAGTGAGCACCAGGCTATGGATTCCAAAGTTCCATGATGAAGAATTTACTAACTGCTCATACCCGAATTGGTATTTAATTATATGCAGTGCATCATGCAGGCTAGTAAGCAATATCCTGGTCATGGTGATAGTGCAGTAGTGCTACGTTTCACCTTCATTTACACCAGCGAAACAAACCAAAGGTGAGCATTGGGCAATAAAATCAACCAACAACATGATTCTTCACTCTTGCGTGTAACCCACGCACATGGACAATATGCATATAAAGGATTACAGATTGTTCAAAATGTGATAAAGAAAACTATTATGATATTCAAACAATGATTCTACTACATGCACTACTCTGAAGGAGCATGGAAGTACTTGGTAAAAAAGGGTATAATGATTCAACCTTGCAGTCCTGAGAAGTCAGCAGTTGGCTTAGCTGTACATGTGAGCCAATGCAGAGTAGCAGAAGGAAGTTAAGAGGTGATAAGCTCATCAGCCTTTGCTAACTAGGCTGCTCATGGACAAGTTGATCCAGTCACAAGACCAATACGCAAATTCCATATTATCCATTCCATAACTCTTTCCATAGTCTAATAATCTTTTGGAAGGTGGATTCCTAAAATGCCAAGGCATGTAGGTCAGTATTAGTAATATGACAAAGGACTTTGAGAGGTGAATTGGCGCTAACAACAAACTTGTCTTCTGATTACCATTACTATTCATAAACAAAAGAGAATCAGCAAATGCTGGAAATCCAGAGCGCACACACAAAATGCTGGAGGAACTCAGCAGGTCAGGAAGCATTTATGGAGTTGAAAAAATAGTTGACCCTTCATCAAGACTTCATTTAATTCCAATCCTCATCCCCATTCTCATTCCAATATGTCAGTCCATAACCTGTACTGGCACAGTGAAGTCCACTCTCAGGTTGGAGGAACAACACCTCATATTTCCTCTGGATAACCTCCAACCTGATGGCATGAACATCTCCAGCTTCCAGTAATTTTCCCCCTCCCCCTTCTTCCTCTCTCCTCACTTGCCTATCACCTCCTCCAGTGCTCCTTCTCCTCTTTCTCGCATGGTCCAATCCCCTCTCCTATCAGATTCCTTCTTCTCCAACCCTTTACCTTTTCCACCTATTACCTCCCAGCTTCTTACTTCTCTCCTCGCCACCTATCAGCTTTTAGCTTGTGCTTCTTCCCCCTTCCTTTCCAGTCCTGATGAAAGCTCTCTGCATTACTGACCATTATTATTCACTAGCTTTTTAATTCCATATTTATCTAATTATTTGAATCTAAATTTCACATTCATCTCATAAGATTTGACAGCATGAAATCCAAATTCAGGTCTCTAATTTGAGTGTCGAGGACTCTTTCACAAATCTAATAATTGGCCCATGGTAGTGAGCTGAGCAGAGTGAAGTTCCCCTGCAGCATGCAGATGATGGATGATTTTTGTTTTAATAGAAGCTGAAACAGTAGATCTGTATCTTACCTACAAATATCATAATAGTGTGTACTATTTCCATCCTGGAAAGGACATCTTGTAAATTCTGCACAAAACTCTATGCAGGGTTGATTGCTGGACTCGAGTGTACACATTTCTGGCAGGCCTGCCAAAGCAAAACACACTTTATTGTACTTTTCTATGGCTTTCTTCTAAGGAAACAGCCCTCTGCAATAAAAGCACGAGATATAAAATTAATTTTGTTTGGTGATCCTCTGTTTCTTTCCAAAGGCTATCCAGTTTAGATACCAAAGCTTCAACATCCAGCTTCAAGTGTCTCAAATATTTTCATCTGAAAACTTTTAAAACTAAATTTTGGTAACTGTTTTCTTAACTATTTTACTAAGTTGAAAACTAACTTTACCTTTGAGACTACCTGCCTTTAAAGATAGCTGTTGGACACTGACATGATCTTATTGATGTGGAGTTATAGATGTGCCAAAATGCATTTTATTGCTGTGCTCTTTCATTAATTCAAGCGTTTGCAATGACTTACAGATCATATATTGACTGTGAATATATATATATATGTATAATATAGCCACAGTGTTATATTACAAAAGCTCCTTAAATTAGGAAAGTTATTTTAGAGACATGTTACTGAAATTTAATTTCCTAGACAATAATTTCATTTGTTTGATGATGTGAACTCTAAGTTTGTTGGGCAGTATTTTGTGATCTGTTGGACTATAATTTCATTTGGCTTTTTTCACTGTGACACTGGACTGGCTGTCACAGATCTTTACTTTTCTTGCAACTTTGGTGCTGTTTTGACACTTCAAGGCCTGTTTTGCTATTGTGCAGCTGATGCGCTGTCCGTTTGTATATATTACATATTGACAATGAGTGTTCATGCCAAACCCCAGCAACCATAGTCACATCTGTTTGTCTGCCAAGCATAAACTGGCATCTGGGGCTACATATGAACAGCATTTTACCAGAGGATACCTTTTGCTAGGCTTGATATGCTGACATCTTTTTATTAGAAACTCCATACAATAGGAAAACAAGTTACCTTGACTTACATTAAACATTATTTTATTTGGCACGGCATCATTTAGTCACTGTAAGCAGTGTATCATAAGTCAAGGTTTTAGGCAATCTGGCCTTAAGATTATTTTAGTATTTTATTTCACTGCAATCTTGTCTCCCTACTCCCCTGACCTGCCAGAAAGCTATTTATAAATGATGCCCTAAACCAGGCGACAAATAGTCAGAAAATTTTTTTTAAACTGCTGCCATCCATAATTTTTTGCTGGTACATTTTAATCTACAGAAATATTCTGCTGAGATAACCTGACCAGTTAAAGGTATAGTGTGTTCCTCTCTTTGCGATTAAAAGTGGAAATGATAGCATTGTGGGTCAATTTATTGTCCTAGACTCTCAAACTAGAGACCTGAGTTTGAATCTTATGCTATGCAATCTTATGAAATGAATGGGAATCTAGATTCAAATAATTGACTAAACATGGAATTAAAAAGTTGGTGAACGGTAATGATGATCAGAAAACAAGTTTGTTATTAAAGACAATTCAGTTCTCAAAGGCCCTTCAGAGAAAGAAATTTACCATCTTACCAACATTGGCCTAAATGTTGTTCCAGACCCATCAATGAGGTTAAATCTTTTCCCTATCCTCCCTTCTAGGTTCAGGAGTAATTAGAGATGGACCATAAATGTCAGAGTTTCAAGTGACTTCTATAATCTGTAAATATATTTAAAGATACATTGAAATGTTATGAGAACCCTCTCAGTTTAATTCCTGTAGCAAGAGCCTGAATATATGTATTACCCTCAACAATAACAAAAGGAGGATTTTATTCTCATTGCTGACTGACAGAACAAATAGGCTCTGATTGATAATTCTTAAATCAATTATAAAATGCCACAGTATTGGCCTTCATCAGCTGTGGGATTGAGTTTAAGAGCCGAGAGGTAATGTTGCAGCTATATAGGACCCTGGTCAGACCCCACTTGGTGTACTGTGCTCATTTCTGGTCGCCTCACTACAGGAAGGATGTGGAAACTATAGAAAGGGTGCAGAGGAGATTTACAAGGATGTTGCCTAGATTGGGGAGCATGCCTTATGAGAATAGGTTGAACGAACTTGGCCGTTTCTCCTTGAAGCGGCGGAGGGTGATAGGTGGCCTGATAGAGGTGTATAAGATGATGAGAGACATTGATCGTGTGGACAGTCAGAGGCTTTTTCCCAGGGCTGAAGTGGCTATCACGAGATGGCACAGTTTTAAGGTGCTTGGAAGTAGGTACAGAGGAGTTGTCAGGGCAAGTTTTTTTACGCAGAGAGTGGTGAGTGTGTGGAATGGGCTGCCCATGACGGTGGTGGAGGCAGATACGATAGGGTCTTTTAAGAGACTCCTGGATAAATACATGGAGCTTAGAAAAATAAAGGGCTATGGGTAACCCTGGGTAATTTCTAAAGTAAGTACGTGTTCCGCATAGCATTGTGGGCCAAAGGGCCTGTTCTAGAGAACAGATAGCACCACTCACATTCTATTTAGCCTTGTTCCAGAACTGTTTTCCTTATTTTTTTTTCAACCTATTACCCAATTCTCTCTCCCTTGTTTCCATCTTGCTTATTTATATGCAAGGACTATTAAGTGTGATTTTGACATTGTGGACGTGGCTGAGGTATATTGAAAGAGTCTTTCAAGAGGATCAGCAGGGAGGATGTCAGTACACCATGTGGATATCAGGAATTTCAAACTACCTTCAGATCCAGTCATGCATTCAGCAAATTGCAGGCGTCAGCTGAGGAATTTCAGCTGCAGCTCATCTACCCATTCTGGAATAAAAATCATCTGGCTATTGAGGATCAAGAGATAAGACCTGCTGTGGACAGGGCAGACAAGTACAAGTTGGAAGTAGATTGTGGAGCCTACTAGAACACTTAAAGATCTGGAAGCCACCAGTAGTTTCTAATGGTCTCAAAATCCCTCCCTTAAAGTTTTGCCTGAGAAGGCCTTTTGAGGCAAATCTTTCTTTCAATTCATTGCCCCTAGGAGATCTGCATGAAACACATTTGTGCCAGAGAAGATCACTCATCAAGTTGCTTTCAATGAATCTGAGCATTGTGACACCAACAAGTACGTGCATACTATGTATAGAGCTTCTGAAATGCTCAGAAATTAGCATCCTTACATCAGCTTGATCCATATTTAATTCCTGTGTGTGGCAGCAGCCAACATGAACTTGTCATTGTGTAATTGCACTCTCCCTACAGTAGAGATGCTGAAAACAAGGAGTAATTACAATATGACAAGTTTCTGTTTCAAATGTGGACACATAAATCTCTGGAAAATGTAAACATTAAGGGAGCAGCCAAGCACAAAGCAAGGGAGACAACTTTTCAAACCTACCTAAAAGTGGAATTTTTACATCTGTGCATTTCTAAAAGGTGGGGCGCTATTGTAAATTAGAATTGAATGAAAGTACTATTACCATGGTGAAGAATGACCTGACAGGAGGGGAAAAAGGGAGTGGGGTAGTTGAACATGTGAGACTGTCACTAATAAAGTGGAAGATAAAGAGCTGAGATGGATTAAAGCAGGAAAAGAAATGAAGTAGGATTACAACAAAAACCCTTTAACGTAGGCTTATTCAGGTTAGTTCAGAGATTGGAATGAAGCATGGGGGAGGCCATTTTGAACTTTGAGGACAATGGTACAGTGATGTCCCAGCAAAAGGTGAGCTGATGATGAACGAAAGATCAATGAGGAATTGAATAAGATGTCCTGAAAGCTGCAGTAAACAGTCAGAATCATACCTTAAGTGTATAAAATTTAAATGAGGGACATTTTCCATCAGTGCTGGACGTTTCATAGTAATGGTTCTGTGATGTAGGTTCTAATTGCTAAACAGCCTTGCTGCTCCTACCCCTAAAATTAGATAGAAATGTCTTTCTTTGTGTTTTTGTAGCAGGATTTAGGTTGAGATTGAAGGGCTCACATGATCACCTGGGCAAAATGACGTGTCCAAGATATCTCAACATTATTAATAAGAATAAAATAGAAAAATTCCCATCCTTGCTTCTGATGCCAATTACAGCTACGTAACAGACCTCATTTAAATGCACATTGGCTCCTGGCATCTATCACAGCACTATGGAAAATGATAGGCATTTAAGAAGCTACAGGAAAAATGTGATTTTCAAACCCTGTTTTTAAGTTTTCAGCAAAGAGGTCAGCAGGAGAGGGGTCTTCTGTCCATCAGATGGTAAGATCTCCTAACCAGCTGCCATTCATCTTAAAGGTTTAACTGTAAAGCAGGCAGATAATGAATGGCAAAGACAGGTAACTACAAGCCAGTTAGCTTAACATCTGTAGTGAGGAAAATACTTGAAGCTGTCATTAAGGAAGAAGTAGCAAACCATTTAGAGAGGAGTGGTTTCATTAGGCTGAAGCAGCATGGATTCAGAAAGGGCAGGTCCTGTTTGACAAACTTACTGGAGTTGTTGAGGACATAATGAGTGCACTGGATAGAGGAGAACAAGTGGATGTTGTATACTTGGATTTCCAGAAGGCGTTCAATAGGGTGCCGCACAAGAGACTTATAAATAAAATACGGTAGCATGGAGTCGGAGGAAGTGTATCAGCATGGATAGTGGATTGGTTAACCAATAGAAGGCAGAGAGTTGGTATAAATGGGTGTTTCTCCGGTTGGCAGTCTGTGGTGAGTGGGGTGCCGCAGGGGTCGGTGCTGGGCCCGCAGCTGTTTACCATTTACATTGATAATTTGGAAGAGGGGACTGAGTGTAGCATAGCAAAATTTGCTGATGATACTAAACTGAGTGGAAAAGCAAATTGTACAGAGGATGAGAAGCATCTGCAGAGAGATATAGATAGGTTAAGTGAATGGGCCAATGTCTGGCAGATGGAATGCAACGTTGGTAAATGTGAGATAATCCACTTTGGAAGGAATAATAGAGGAGCAGATTATTATGTAAATGGTGAAAGATTGCAGCATGCTGTTGTGTAGAGGGACTTGGGAGTGCTTGTTCATGAATCGCGAAAAGTTGGCTTGCAGGTACAACAGGTTTTTAAGAAGGCAAACGGAATGTTGGCCTTCATTGCTAGAGGGATTGAATTCAAGAGCAGCAAGGTCATGCTGCAACTATACAGGGTACTGGTGAGGCCACACCTGGAGCACTGTGTGCAGTTCTGGTCTCCGTACTTGAGGAAGGATATACTGGCTTTGGAGGTAGTTTAGAGGAGGTTCACCAGGTTGATTCTAGGGGTGAAGGGGTTAACCTATGAGGAGAGATTGAGTCGCCTGGGACTATGCTCTCTGGAATTCAGAAGAATGAGAGGGGATCTCATAGATGTTACGTACCCCATAACTGGGTGTCTGACCAGCAGAGAAAGAAGAATCCATTGGAGTCTGGTGGTACCAAACTAAAGGTGTTTATTAGTAAACTACACAATACAATATCAAAAATGCAAATATACATATAAAACAAGTTAGCAGTAATAAACCTAAAAGTGTAGGAATAATAATAATCAATAATAAACAAGCTCTATCGATGTCTAGGGGTAAATGAATTGTCATAGGAAAGTATAGAGTTCAGTTCATAAATGCTGAAGTAGTTATGGTTGTATTGAAATCGTTAGAGAGAGAGAGAGAGAGAGAGAGAGGTAACAGCAACTGCTGCGGCAGGCAAACCTTTTGTGGCTTTCTTAATCCGTCATATCGTCGTGGCCTTTCAGTTATGACCCCTCTGGTCTTCAGCTAGACCGTTCTTCTGTGGTGGACTCGTCACTCTGGCATGAGTGGACACACACACAAGTCCCCACCGGCCCTGCTGTAACACTATGAGCTTTACTGACCGATCTCCTGGTTCGGTCTCTGAAACTCCCACCTTTCCTGTGAGTTCCCAACACTCAGTGTCCACTGGTGTGTCTGAAGGGTGTCTCTCCAGACCTGTCTTTTTATCCCCACTCACGGAGTCTCAGCTATCCATCAACTCTGAATGACCGTGTCCATCAAATCAGGCCACTCCTGCTATCTCCTGAGGAATGTTAACGAGCAAAGTAAAGTCCTTATAGTGGAAGGTAAACAATCCAGGAAGAGTCATAATTACAGTAAATCAACAGTCTCTCTCCCCTCTCTTATCTGTAGCAAATGTTCTTGCCTGGGCTTTATCTCTCTTTCTCATGAACAGCATAGCAATAGTTTGTAGTTCTCAGGAGGGGGGTTGGGAATGGTTAACTCTGCACCCCATTGACCATCAGGTCTGTTCATCACTCATAACACCCCCATCCTTCTGGAAATTTTCACCAGAGTGAAAATTAACTAATAAAGCATATTACTAAATTACAGAGTTTAACAAAATACAGAAGTGGTCTTAACTACAAGAATAATACAGATACACTTTTAAATTAACATCTAGATAAACAATCAGCAATTATCACTCCCCTTTATGTTGTATTTTAATATCGAATTCCTGTAACAACAGACTCCAACTTAATAACCTCCTATTTTTATTTTTCATGTTAGCCAAAAATACCAAGGGATTGTGTTCTTAGCTTAGGTGTATATTACAAAGTGTGAATCAATACATGTGTGATTATACTGTGGTACATTACAGAAGTTTGTGCAAATACTAATCTCTATTTTACTTTCAAACTTAACATTCAATCTTCCATGATGTTGTCTTTCTTATTCACATGCTTTGTTCAAAAACAATCAAATTCCCGCAAAACCAGATCCTGTTATTCAAAGTGGCATTTGGTCAACCCTTGCCTTTTTTCCACTTAACTCTCACATGGTTAGCATGCTCACCAGCTTGGAATAGGCCTTCACAGACTCCTTTCACAGGAGCTATCTTATCACCAATGTTTTCCAAACTAAGGCCATTTGCTGAACTTCCAAACCACTCATTAATTTTAAGCAGGTCATTAATTTCATCTTCAGGATCTTTAATTCTGTTAGTTTCTCGTTTAACATCTGCAGGTGATCCCTCTTGGTCAAAACAACACTTTAAGTTCTGCCTCTCCAACTCACATCCTTGAACAACATCAAGTTGTTTATCCTTAAATTCCAAAACAAACTGTAATTGACTCACAGGCACCTTGTTAAGCCATTGTTTAGTTAACGGTCCCTTCACTTTAATTAACAGTTCTGAAACCAAACCCGACTTTAAATTTTCTTTATTCAAAAGTCTAGGAACAATACTTTTCCCTTTCCCTTCAATAATATTCACATCACCAGCTTTCATCTCATTACTAACTTTTAACACAAGTGACTGAGAATTCTCACTTTCTCCCGGTGCCACGGTTAACCCTTTCTTCACTGAACCAAGTCTATCTGACCCAACACGAGTGAATCAGCAGATGCTGGAAATAAATAAAAAACACAAAATGCTGGCAGAACTCAGCAGGCCAGACAGCATATATGGGAGGAGGTAATAAGACGTTTCGGGCCGAGCACTCCTGATGAAGGGTTTCGGCCCGAAACGTCATTATTACCTCCTGCCGTAGATGCTGTCTGGCCTGCTGAGTTCTGCCAGCATTTTGTGTTTTTTATCTATCTGACCCAAAAGGATTGCTTTTCTTTTCAACTAAATCAGATACCTCAGACTTTTCCTGAGCTTCAACACTAGGTTCAGTATCCTGTGACTCCATAGGTACCTTCACATCCTGAACACAGGCAAACAGGACATCTGCCTCTCCTAGGCTTTCAATACCAGTCCCTTTGTCAAATTCGAAGTTCCCCTGATCCTCCCAGTTACTCTCTGGGCAACTCCCCTTCGGAGTAAACTCAACCTTGCGGGTTAAGACAACCTTGTCTGCTAACCCAGCAGACTCCCTCAAGGTAGCGGCATCCTTTTCATCTAGTACTACCCTTATATCATCGGGAACACACTTAACTTCTTCAACTGAAAACAGCTTTTTTAAGCTATATAAATCGCCAGTGTCCAACCCTGGACCTTCTAACTGCCTATTTCTTATGTAACCTACATAGCCCTTTAACTGAGGGCTTCAACATCACAAAATCAGTAAGTAAGGAGAAATCCAACTTATGTTTCTTAGTGTACGGCAATGAGACCATTATATTAAACATGCAGTGAGCGCTTCCAGGCTCTGGGTTCAACTTTCTCCTGTCTTGACCTCAGCCCCCTCCTTCAAGAGAATCGCAAGATCGCTATTAATTCGGGTCTTGGACCCAGGAAATGAGAGACAATGCCACGGAGTTGACCACTGTTCTTAGAGGCACCTGTGTGAATTGCAACTCTATAGTACGTGCCAGCTATCAGGGACATGGACACCCTTGGGCAATGTGGTGTGGGGATGGCCTCACCCTACCTTGATTGACATTTACAAATCTGCCAGCCATGATAAAAAGGAGACTGCTGGAGGCGGTACTCCAGCGACGCACTAGACGGACACCATCGCTCATTCCTCTCGTAATAACGGGAAGCTGCTCAGAAGCCACGTGTGATTCGGATCCCCTAGCTAGGGAATCGAGTGGCTAATAACCCCGAAAAGGAGTTCGGACTGACAACGAGGAACTCCCGTTCTCGATCTCACGCTTTGAGTCCAGAAGGCTGGCAAGTTTATTTTCTCTCTCCAACCCCTGAACACGCAGCGGTCCCTCAAGCGGCAAAAAGCCTCCATGAACTGGCTAGACTTTTATATTTCAATTGGACAAATCGTTTAACCCCTAGACAACGATAGAGCTCATTTTTGATTGATTATTACTACACCTACGCTTTAGATTGAGTTTTGACGATGTATATGATCTGAATGTTTTGTATTAACCATACGTTTGTGCCCCTTTATAAATAAAACGTTTGAAAATAGTAGCACCAGGCTTCAGGGACCTATCTATCTTTGCTGGTAAGTCACCCGGTTACTGGGGAACGTAACACTCCTTAAGTAGAGACTCATATTTCTCGTGTCTTAGCCTTGTGGTCCACTGTCCTGCTGGCTAATAAAGTATGGAAGAGTATCTAGAACTGGAACTTTGCACAGAGCAGTTTCAGTGCTGGGGAACAGTTCCCTAAAAGTCATTGACTGTCTTCTCTCAGAGTGACAGCATGCCTGCTCACCCAGCAGCCTCTGAATTAGTAATGCCAGTGCTGTCATACAGCTTGCTTGCATGCTACCTTGGCCAGACATCCTCCTCCTCTACTAGGCACTATGCTCCTACCAAAATCCCTCCATGGAAGTTCAGCAGCCTTTCATGTCTCATTGTTTAGCAATGTAGCCACATGGGGACAACATTTAGACTAGTAAAGACCCACACAAGACAAGCATTAGTGCCTACACAAAAGTTATTTTGTTAGATTTGAACTATGTGCAATTTAACAAAATCTGTGGTGGAGCTACTACCCAGTGAACTAAAAGATGTTACTCTATTGCGAATCTACATAATCATTAATATAAATATGTTGTATAATTTAGGGGCATTAATATGGTAGGCCTGAGGACTGAATCATTTGGTGCTGAGCTCAAGTCTGGATTTGATCGAGAGAGGTTCTCCTTAATGGTTTACTGCATTATGCACTCCAGTAGCTCATATTGCTGTTTAACAGTGGTCATCTGCTTCTCCTGATCCTCATCAACCTTTTCAACTTTTGCTCAATTTCCTCTCACAAATCTCCAAGACATTAATGGCCTGCAATCTGTGAGTGTTCAGTAAATTGACTGGCACTGATTTGAAGCAGCTGAGATACAGATATTCAAGAGCTGTGGTGGCTTACAGTCCCTGCATCATGCAGTTCTGGTGCTAGTTTCAAGTTTTCATTTCACGGTTACACAGCTGTCTCTCTGTGGTTATGGAGCCAGTTAACATGCTCTAGCTCTGTAGAGTCTAGGTATGATGGTAGGTTACTTGCTGTAACAGTTCTTGTGCTCTTGTTCCTCGTTTTGCAGCCCTTGAAGATCATTAATGTCCTCTTCATGGGGTAACATAAACAGTAATTCCAAGAGCATGCGTGCCCGTTTAGTACTTGTGAATAAGATGAATCAGTAACACAGTGTAATCCTCACAAGGCTCACCCTTTCAAAATTTCTAATAGCCAACCTTGTCCAAAACAAATGTTGCCCAAATGTATTCCAGCAGCCTAAAGCGACATCTTACTAGAGAAAAGGACCATGTTAAATACATCTTCAAAATATTGCTTCAACTTGCCTTCATCATCATTTGCTTAGCAAGTTAACTTAGAGAAGAGCCATAATTACAACACTTAAATGATGCCTGTGTTTAATGTGTTACATCATTGTGATTGAATAATATTTTCTAGATGCATTACATTTTGCTTTTCTCCTTTCATAACCCTGCCAGAGTTAGATAGGTTAGTCTTGTTTCAGATTTTATCTTAAATTTTAGAAAGGAGAACAAAGGCAAATACTTGTATAGTAGAATGTATTTAAACAAATTACCAACTAATGAGAGGACAGGGAAAGGAGTGTCAGGGTAGTAGATATGATGGAAGAAAACTTAAGAGTTAAAAAACATACTTTTTGAGCAAGTTTTGCAAATATGCTTTTATTTGAGAATTTTATCTGTTGTTTTGGATTTATGGAGGACAACATGGTCTTAAATCTGCTTTAAAAAATACCAAAGCTTTCACAAGCTTCTTGGAACACTGTGGAGAGCATTATTGAGTCAGAATATGAATAACTAAATAAATTCCTATTGATTTCTTTTATTTTATTATCGTTCTACAGAAGTATTACTCTTCTGTATCTATTATGGTATTTATTATATATTTAATTATAATGGAGGTTGCTCAAGAGCAAAGGTTATATGAGAAGGTACAGATCACTCACTCTGATGTCTGAGCAGCTTCTCCAACCATCTGTGCATTTCTTGTTGACCATGGTTTCTGTGACTCTGACCACTGAGCAACTGGCATATCGTTTAAAACAAGTGCTCTGGTATAGATTAGATTTCTACTCTTTGTAATTGGAGAAAATATCGAATGCTAAACTGTTAGGGTTGTGACCCATCATCAAGAAAAGCAATAACAGCTTTGTTTTGATAAGTGGGTTTAGTTGCTATTTGGATAATCAGTGACATTAATAATGTCAGGCAGCAGAGTAGTACTGCAGTTGCAGTTAGTGGACTTTTTTGTGTGAGAAGGCAGCTGTAGCCAGGGCAGATCGTCTATAAATCTTTGTTGTTACTTGGTATCTGAGTTCTAGGTCCACTGTCAGAAAAAGTAGTCTTAAGCGTTGATCGTCTAAAGAAAGCTCGGATCGGTGTGCAGTACTGAGGTGTAGTCCTTGTACCTGATGGAAGTGCTGATGATTACTTTCATGTTGTCACAGCATCAGCTCACACCATCCATCTGGTTGAGAGTGGATCAGCCTTATCAGCATGGCTGGACTGGGTAGCATGAGGAATATATTTTCCCTATGTAAGCCAGACAAAACTGCAAGGGTCCAGGTGGTAAGGTAATTTAAATGTTTGACCTATGAGTGGCAAGTGTTTATGAGCTTATGTTCATACTGCCAGTTCTCTAAATTTTTTAGATAACTTCACATGTGGATTGTATTGGTGTGGGTGAGAATTGGGTGATAGCTGAATATTTAAAACCAGAAGCAATTAAAAACTCTCTGGTTGGTGTGAAACATCATGATCAATATTTTTGACAGATTTATTGAGTTGTTCATCTCAGATGTGAAGGTAATAGACCAGTTGTGTGACTACCAATTCTGTTTTATCTCCCCCAGACTTGGCCATTGCTTGTCTTTAGCATAGTACATTAAGTACTATTGGGCCTTTGATAGAAAGAGTACAGTGTTAAATAAACATCCACAAATGACAAATAGTTGCTGCAAAACATCATGTACACATTTACTAGCATCATATCTTTGTAATTCCTCAGTAAGTTGTCTTCTTCTTACTACTGCTATCAGGGAAGAGTTGAAAGAGCCTGAAGACACACATCCATTGTTTAGGAACAGCTTCTTCCCCTCCACCATCAGATTTACGAATGGTCCCTGAACCCATGAACACTACATCATATTACAATGTATCTTACTGTAACTGACATGTTGAGTTGGCTTGAACCAATCTGGCCATTTTCCTCTGACCTGTCTCATTAACAAGATGTTTTTTACCCACAGAACTACCAAGTACTGGATGTTTTTTTATTTCTCACACCATTCTCTGTAAACGTTAGGGGCTGTTGTGTGTGAAAATCCCAGGAGATCTGCAGTTTCTGAGATACTCAAACCACCCCGTCTGGCACTAACAATCATTCCACGGTCAAAGTCACTTAGATCATATTTCTTCCCCATTCTGTTGTTTCGCCTGAACAACAAGTGAACTCTTGACTGCATGTCTGCATACTTTTATGCATTGAGTTGCTGCCACTTGATTGGCTGATCAAATATTTGCATTAATTTGTTCATAATAAAGTGGTCACTGAGTGTACAGTCTATGGAGAGAGGTTGTGAGCAACCTGGCCCACTGTAGCATGGTGGTCAGTGTATTGAAGTGTAGCTTAATGCCCAGGACACCTTGATAAATAAGTATTTCAGTGGTATTCCATTGAGTTATTATCACATAATTTTCACAAGATGCTGTGGCATTGTAGAGGACTTCAGTATACACTGTCAGCAAATGTTACTGAACAAAGTCACGCTTCCTTCCTAAATTAGGATACTACTAAGATACAAAGGAGACTAACTGTGAGCTTTAAAGAATTACCCACTAAGGTTCCCTTTTGAGGACTTCACAGTCTTTCCCACATTTTCTCACAAATCGTAGCAGGTCCAGTAACATGAACATGCAGGGTTCACTTCATGTTAAATGAATATATGGTAAAATTTAAAGTTATATTGTAAGATTGCATGAGGGGCCATACTGGCATCAATAATGTAAGATGTAAAGTACTCAATTCTTGATTGACTTAACAAACATAGTGATTTTTTTTCCCCTAGCTGATTTTAAATACATAGTAGGATGAAGTTGGCAGACATACTAGAGACATTGTAATACTCACTGCTGAGCAGGGCTGTCTTCAGTGCCTGGCTTCTTTCACCAGGTTGTTCACTGCCTGCCACAGTCAGCTCTTTGGTGGCCTAAATCTGGAATGACAAACCTGCCCAAGCACTAGACATCTCAGGGACCTCAGTCCCATTATAGATTTTATGTGCTAATTTGTCCTATTTGAATTTTATGGGACGTGAACTTTGGAAATTATTGTTCTAGTGCCTTTGTGTCATTGGTGGATGAATCCAAAGTGAAAATAACAAGATTTGTTAGTAGCAGTCATTTCCTATTTGGAAACGTAAATTAACAATTCAGTCATAGATTTGAAACTATACGGAATATGGTAACTGATTAAGCAATTCTGGATGAATGCTCCCAGACATTGTTCCAAACATCCTTGGCATAAAGTTTGCTCCGTTGGAAATTTTTGGCTGCCTGCCTCCTTATCATGCTGCAAGGCTTTGAAGTTACACAGCAGTATTAGACATGCTGCCCCTGAACAGCAAGCTCCCACTCCTAATTCAAGTTTTAAACTATAAATATTGTTTGCAACATGGTTTCAGCCAAAGGGCATTAGTTTAGTTTTCATTCATTCTTTCAGAGAATTTTCTGGGATCTTTGCACTTTGGCCAAGGAATTAGTTATGGTGCATTTCTGAGTGTATAATACAGCAGCACACAGACTGCAGGCACCTGACCCCGGAAGCCCAAGGCCAGTCCCACTCTGGCATTATTTACACTATCTGGACAAGCTGCTGATATCTGTCACACTTGCACTAGCAGCTTGGCTATTAAAATAAAAAGAATTTTATGCAGCATTCTCACTGTATTTGCTGGAAGAGACTGTTATAGATACTGGAAGAAGCATTTATGCAACTTAGCACTCCAATATGTTTTAGTTTTTAGTTGTGGCCACAGGCTTGAACCACAGCAACAACGAAGTATTCAGAGCAACATAGGCCTGGCTTGTGCTCTGCTCTGTAGAGCCTACTTTTCCAGGGAGCATATGAAATAACCATTCATTAACACATTGCAAAACAAGGGAGCTGCTAATGAAGCCTAAAAAATAACCTGGCCCAGAATCAGACCCTAAAATTTATCTTTATTTCAACCATTTTAAGGATATGAAACAAGCATAACAAAATGCAATTTCTGGGCAATGTTCTTTTAAATTACAGATTGTGACTGGATTTACTGTGGTAGAAGGCAGCTGGGACTGGATTCTGTGTATAATCTAATATCTAATATTTTATCCGAGAATGAACCCAACATAAAAGACTAGTCTATAATGAAAATGTTGGTTAAAGAAAAAATAGCAGCAAGGGCCATTCTGCTTAAGGATAACAAAATGCCCAGGTTCAAAATAATTTCTTTAAGAGAAGTGGATTGTATTGGAACACTGAAATGATGTAAAATCTTATTGTGGAAGTGGCTTTTGGCCAATTGTGTGCATTTTTGGAATAAAATTCAAACAGTACACTGTTTCAGATGCACTTAATCAATTAGAGCATGCATTCCATCCATAATGTCTAAATGTCAACTCCCATTGTAGCAGAGTTTTCAAACTCCATATTCACTTTCACAATCATCCTGGACACTTTATTCATTTAAGTTTAGTTTACCCAATTTTATAAATTATTTTTTCTCTTTATTCTTTGGAGATACTTTTCTGCCACTTACCATTCTTGACTTAAGCTAGCCCAAGACAGACAAATGAACATAGAACCGTACAACACAGTACCTTCTGTTCTGCCTGTGATATTGTGCTGACCTATATACAGTGGCATGCAAACGTTTGGGCACCCCTGGTCAAAATTTCTGTTATTGTGAATAGTTAAGTGAGTAGAAGATGAACTGATCTCCAGAAGTCATAAAGTTAAAGATGAAACATTATTTTCAACATTTTAAGCAAGGTTAATGTATTATATTTGCTTTGTACACTCTTAGAGCAGAAAAAAAAGGAAGGTGCACCATGCAAATGTTTGGGCACCCCAAGAGATTTGAGCTCTCAGATAACTTACCAAGGTCTCAGACCTTAATTAGCTTGTTAAGGCTATGGCTTGTTCACAGTCATTGTTAGGAAAGGCCAGGTGATGCAAATTTCAAAGCTTGAGAAGGGGCTGAGGAGAGCAAGGGGGCATGAGAAGGCCTTGGCGAGTAGGATAAAGGAAAACCCCAAGGCATTCTTCAATAATGTGAAGAACAAAAGGATGACAGGAGTGAAGGTAGGACTGATTAGAGATAAAGTTGGGAAGATGTGCCTGGAGGCTGTGGAAGTGAGCGAGGTCCTCAATGAATACTTCTCTTCAGTATTCACCAATGAGAGGGAACTTGATGACGGTGAGGACAATATGAGTGAGGCTGATGTTCTGGAGCATGTTGATATTAAGGGAGAAGAGGTGTTGGAGTTGTTAAAATACGTTAGGACGGATAAGTCCCCGGGGCCTGACAGAATATTCCCCAGGCTGCTCCATGCGGCGAGGGAAGAGATTGCTGAGCCTCTGGCTAGGATCTTTATGTCCTCGTTGTCCACAGGAATGGTACCAGTGGATTGGAGGGAGGCGAATGTTGTCCCCTTGTTCAAAAAAAGGTAGTAGGGATAGTCTGGGTAATTATAGACCAGTGAGCCTTATGTCTGCGGTGGGAAAGCTGTTGGAAAAGATTCTTGGAGATAAGATCTATGGGCATTTAGAGAATCATGATCTGATCAGGGACAGTCAGCATGGCTTTGTGAAGGGCAGATCATGTCTAACAGGTCTGATAGAGTTCTTTGAGGAGGTGACCAGGCATATAGATGAGGGTAGTACAGTGGATGTGATCTACATGGGATTTAGTAAGGCATTTGATAAGGTTCCACACGGTAGGCTTATTCAGAAAGTCAGAAAGCATGGGATCCAGGGAAGTTTGGCCAGGTGGATTCAGAATTGGCTTGCCTGCAGAAATCAGAGGGTTGTTGTGGAGGGAGTACATTCGGATTGGAGGATTGTGACTAGTGGTGTCCCACAAGGATCGGTTCAGGGACCCCTACTTTTCATGATTTTTATTAACAACCTGGATGTGGGGGTAGGAGGGTGAGTTGGCAAGTTTGCAGACGACACAAAGGTTGGTGGTGTTGTGGATAGTGTAGAGCATTGTTAAAGATTGCAGAGAGACATTGATAGGATGCAGGAAGGGGCTGAGAAGTGGCAGATGGAGTTCAACCCGGAGAAGTGTGAGGTGGTACACTTTGGAAGGACAAACTCCAAGGCAGAGTACAAAGTAAATGGCAGGGTACTTGGAAGTGTGGAGGAGCAGGGGAATCTGGGGGTACATGTCCACAGATCCCTGAAAGTTGCCTCACAGGTAGATAGGGTAGTTAAGAAAGCTTATGTGGTGTTAGCTTTTGTAAGTCAAGGGATAGAGTTTAAGAGTCACGGGGTAATGATGCAGCTCTATAAAACTCTAGTTAGGCCACACTTGGAGTACTGTGTCCAGTACTGGTCGCCTCACTACAGGAAGGATGTGGAAGCATTGGAAAGGGTACAGAGGAGATTTACCAGGATGCTGCCTGGTTTTGAGAGTATGCAGTATGATCAGGGATTAAGGGAGCTAGGGCTTTACTCTTTGGAGAGGAGGAGGATGAGAGGAGACATGATAGAGGTGTACAAGATATTAAGAGGAATAGACAGAGTGGACAGCCATCACCTCTTCCTCAGGGCACCACTGCTCAGTCCAAGAGGACATGGCTTTAAGGTAAGGGGAGGGAAGTTCAAGGGGGATATTAGAGGAAGGTTTTTTACTCAGAGAGTGGTTGGTGCGTGGAACGCACTGCCTGAGTCAGTGGTGGAGGCAGATACACTAGTGAAATTTAGGAAACTACTAGACAGGTATATGGAGGAATTTAAGGTGGGGGGATATATGGGAGGCAGGGTTAAAGGTATTTATAAATACCCTGACTCCTTAAACCTTCTCCCAACAATCAGCAGCCATGGGCTCCTCTAAGCAGCTGCCTAGCACTTTGAAAATTAAAATAAAAGATGCCCACAAAGCAGGAGAAGGCTATAAGAAGATAGCAAAGCATTTTTAGGTAGCCGTTTCCTCAGTTTGTAATGTAATTAAGAAATGGCAGTTAACAGGAACAGTGGAGGTCAAGTTGAGGTCTGGAAGACCAAGAAAACTTTCCGAGAGAACTGTTCGTAGGATTGCTAGAAAGGCAAATCAAAACCCCCATTTGACTGCAAATGACCTTCAGGAAGATTTAGCAGACTCTGGAGTGGTGGTGCACTGTTCTACTGTGCAGTGACACCTGCACAAATATGACCTTCATGGAGAGTCATCAGAAGAAAATCTTCCCTGCATCCTCACCACAAAATTCAGAGTAAGAAGTTTGCAAAGGAACATCTAAACAAGCCTCACACACGAAGTGCTGGTGGAACGCAGCAGGCCAGGCAGCATCAATAGGAAGAAGCACAGTCAACGTTTCAGGTCAAGACCCTTCATTAGGACTAATGGAAAAAAGAGATCGTAGAGATTTGAAAGTGGGAGTGAGAGGGGAAGATGTGAAATGATAGGAGAAGATAGGAGGGGGAGGGATGAAGCTAAGAGCTGGGAAGTTGATTGGCAAAAGGGATACAAGGCTGGAGAAGGGGGAGTATCATAGGATGAGAAAAGGGGAGGGGAGCACCAGAGGAAAATGGAGAACAGGCAAGGAGTTATTGTGAGAGGGAAAGAGAGAGAAAAGATTTTATATATTTTTATATATGGATGGGGTAAGAAGTGGAGGAGGGGCATTAATGGAAGTTAGAGAAATCAATGTTCATACCATCAGGTTGGAGGCTACCCAGACGGAATATAAGGTGTTGTTCCTCCAACCTGAGTGTGGCTTCATCTCAACAGTAGAGGAGGCCATGAATTGACATATTGGAATGGGAATGGGACGTGGAATTAAAATGTATGGCCACTGGGAGATCCTGCTTCCTCTGTCAGACAGAGCATAAGTGTTCAGTGAAACAGTCTCCCAGTCTGTGTCGGGTCTCGCCAATATATAAAAGGCCACACTGGGAGCACCAGGCGCAGTATACCACACCAGCCGACTCACAGGTGAAGTGTTGCCTCACCTGGAAGGACTGTCTGGGGCCCTGAATGGTAGTGAGGGAGGAAGTGTAAGGGCAAGTGTAGCACTTTTTCCGCTTACAAGGATAAGTGTCAGGAGGAGATCGGCTGGAAGGGTTGGGGGGGTGAATGGACAAGCGAGTCGCGTAGGGAGCAATCCCTGCGAAAGCAGAAAGTGGGGGGGGGTGGAGGAAAAGATGTGCTTGGTGGTGGGATCTCATTGGAGATGGCAGAAGTTACGGAGAATTATATGTTAGACACGGAGTCTGGTGGGGTAGCAGTTGAGGACAAGAGGAACCCTATCCCGAGTGGGGTGGCGGGAGGATGGGGTGACAGCAGATGTGCGTGAAATGGGAGAGTTGCATTTGAGGGCAGGGTTGATGGTAGAGGAAGGGAAGCCCCTTTCTTTAAAACAGGAAGATATCTCCTTTGTACTGGAATGAAAAGCCTCATTCTGAGAGCAGATGCTGCGGAGACAGAGAAATTGAGAGAAGGGGATGGCATTTTTACAAGTATAGGGTGGGAAGAGGAATAGTCCAGGTAGCTGTGAGAGTCTGTGGGCTTATAGTAGACATCAGTAGATAAGCTTTCTCCACAGATAGAGACAGAGAGATCAAGGAAGGGGAGGAAGGTGTCGGAAATGGACCAGGTAAATCTGAAGGCAGGGTGGAAGTTGGAGGCAAAGTTGATGAAGTCAACAAGCTCAGCATGCGTGCAGGAAGCAGCGCCAATGCAGTCATCGATGTAGCAAAGGAAAAGTGGGGGACGGATACCAGTATAGGCTTGGAACATGGACTGTTGCTCATAGCCAACAAAAAGGCAGGCATAGCTGGGACCCATACGGGTGGCCATGGCTACACCTTTCGTTTGAAAGAAGTGAGAGGAGCCGAAGGAGAAATTATTAAGAGTAAGGACCAATTCCACTAGATGAAGGAGAGTGGTGGTAGAGGGGAACTGGTTGGGTCTGGAATCCAAAATGAAACGGAGAGCTTTGAAACCTTCCTGGTGGGGGATGGATGTATATAGGGACTGGACATCCTTGGTGAAAATAAGATGATGGGAGCCAGGGAACTTTGAAATCATTGAAAAAATCCAGAGCATGAGAAGTGTCAAGAACATAGATGGAAAGGGATTGAACATGGGGGGACAAAACAGTGTCAAGGTATGCAGAAATGAGTTTGGTGGGGCAGGAGCAAGCTGAAACAATGGTCTACCTGGACAGGCAGTTTGTGGATCTTGGGTAGGAGGTAGAAACGGGAAGTGCAGGGTGTGGGAACTATGAGGTTGGTGGCAATGGATGGGAGATCCCCAGAGCTGATAAGGTTGGTGATGGTGTGGGAGACAATGGCCTGGTGTTCGTTAGTGGGGTCATGTTCGAGGGGTAAATAAGAGGAGGTATCAGCGAGTTGTCGCTGTGCCTCGGCTAAACAAGCCTGATGCATTTTGGAAACAAGTCCTGTGGACTGATGAAGTTAAAATAGAACCTTTTGACCTAATGAGCAATGAGCAAAGGTATGTTTGGAGAAAAAAAGAGTGCAGAATTTCATGAAAAGAACTCCTCTCCATCTGTTAAGCACAGGGGTGGATCGATCATGCTGCGGGCTTGTGTTACAGCCAGTGGCGCAAGGAACATTTCACTGGTAGAGGGAAGAATGAATTCAATTAAATACCAGCAAATTCTGGAGGCAAACATCACACCATCTGTAAAAAAGCTGAAAGTGAAAAGAGGATGGCTTCTACAACAGGATAATGATCCTAAACACACCTCAAAATCCACAATAGACTCCCTCAGGAGGCACAAGCTGAAGGTTTTGCCATGGCCCTCACAGTCCCGACCTAAACATCATCGGAAATCTGTGGATAGACCTCAAAAGAGCAGTGCGTGCAAGATGGCCCAAGAATCTCACAGAATTAGAAGCCTTTTGCAAGGAAGAATGGGCGAAAATTCCCCGAACAAGAATTGAAAGACTCTTAGCTGGGTACAGAAGGCATTTACAAGCTGTGATACTTGCCAATGGGGGTGTTACTAAGTACTGACATGCAGGGTGCCCAAACTTTTGATTCGGGCCATTTTCCTTTTTTGTTATTTTGTAAAAGATGGAAATAAAAAAAGTAATCTTGCTTAAAATATTAAAGAAATGTGTCATCTTTAACTTTATGCCTTTTGGAAATCAGGTCATCTTTACTCGCTTAGCTATCCACAGTAACAGAAATTTTGATTAGGGTTGCCCAAATTTTTGCATCCCGTTGTAAACCTACTCCATGATCAATCTAACTTTCCATTTTTCTTACATCCATTGCCTATCCAAATGTTCTTATTGTATCAGTCTCTTACTACCCCCCACCCCCAACAGTGCATTCCAGGTACCAACCACTCTTTCTGTAAATACACCTTCTCCCCTAAACTTTCCTCCACTCACCTCAAATAGATGCCCTCTGGTATTGGCCATTGCCATGCTAGAAAAATGGTGCTGGCTGTCCCCTCTATCTATGCTTCTCATAAGCTTATACACCCCTATCAGAAAGGTCTCTCCTCCTCTGTCACTGCAAAGATAAAAGCCCTAGATTAGTAAACCATTCCTCATAAGACACGTTCTCCAATTCTGGCAGCATCCTAGTAAGTCTCCTCTGCCCCCTCTCTAAAGCCTCCACGCTCTTTGCTTAATGAAGCAACCAGAACTAAACTCAGTGCTCTTAAGTGAAGCGTAACCATACCTTAATAGAACTGAAAAATAACCTTTTGAACTCAATCCCCCAACTAATGAAGACCAGCAAACTATACTCTCTTAACCACTCTATCATCTTGCACAACAATTCAGAGGGATCTATGGATTTGGATTCCAAGATACCTCTATTCCTTCACACTGCTAAGAATTTGTACTGATCACAGAAATGTGTAATGGTTATGTGACTTTACCAGTTCCTGTGATTTCCCATTCCTCTGTATGTGAGGGAATAGCCCTCCCAGTCACTGAGACTCAGCAGTTTATCATAAGTGGACCGAGAAGGTCTATAACCTGACATTGACATTGGTCAATGTCAACTTTGACCTTCCGGCCTTCAGCTCGTACTTATGTTTGAAATTCCAGAGCAACATTGGAATTTCTCTTCCCAGATGGAAAAGAGAAACCAAGAGATAGAAAGAAAGCAGGGATGTTTTCCCGGGTAAGTTCACCAGCAGTTTCTGGTTTAGGCAAAAGTTGATCTTAATTGAATCATCCAGAGATTGCAGTTAAACATTTTCTGAATTACTGTTCATTTCAATAATTAATTGGTAGCAGGTTGTGTGATTTCTTCTGTTTCTCCATAGAGGAGAAAAAGTTATTAAGTCTAGTGTGCAGAGCATGATGGTTAATGCATATGAAGAGAATACAATACTAAATTATATCTCTTAATGCAAGGAGTCATTTTAATGCAAGTAGTAGGGTAGAAAAACTTGATCTTTAATTCAAGTATGGGCTATGATATTGTTGCCATCATTGAGAAATGGCTGAAAGATAACTCCTTGTCCCAAGATACAGAATTTACAGGCCAGACAGCAGACAATGTAAAGGAGGAGGTGGATTACTCCCTAATCAAGGAGTGCATTGTTTCTGAATTGGGGGAGGATATCCTAGAAGGCTCCTCAAATGAAAATGGATGAGCAGAGATGAACAAAATGGACATTGTCTCTTTGCTGGAGCTGTATTACAAACCTCTTCATAGTCAACAGATGGAGGAACAGATCTGTAGGCAAATAGAGACTTGATCAAAAGTACAATTTTAGTATGAGGGGTTTTAGTTTCCCAAATATTAAAAACAATTGCCTTTGCGGAAAATGGGGCAAAATGGTTACCCAAATACTATTTGTGAAAAGTACATGAAGAGTAACATTATCATTTTAGAGGATCACAGCATGGCTCTGCTGGATTTTCCTGTATAATTGCATTTTGTAACTGATGTTGCATTTCAACTTCTAGCATCTTTCAGCCTAATAGCACAGTGGGTGCAGTGTTTGCACCCAGCACTAACATGGACACAGACAAAGCAGACATCACTCTTCTAACAACTAGAGGGACTTGCTACTTAATGAATGATTGCTTCAATGATTGAAGTGATGAGAGTATTCCCAAGGTGTAGGTAAGTCTTGACAGCTAATGAAAAACTGACGTAGGAGGCCATGGTCCCACAGGGTACTTTAAGGGCCATAGCTGCCGTGAGCTTGCCAGAGAGATATCAGTAAAGATGTGAGCATAGATGCCTGCATTTTGGGCAAGCCTGCAGTAAAAGCTATGCTTACTCTGGTGAGCCAAAGGAAAAATAAATGAAGTCTCCTCTTTTTCACTGTCGTGACATTAATGCTGTAGTGAGCTGTAAAGGGGGAGATGGGGCAGACATTGGCAGTGTGGCTGTCTGGAAGGATCCTGAGCCTGGAAAGGAAAAACCATCTTCTTTTATTAGTTTTTTGGGAAATCTGGGCATTGTTCATACCTAGTACCCTTGAGACTTGCAGGCCTTTCAAAAGTCATCCACATTGGTGGGTCCAAAAGCTTGACCAGGTAAGGGTGACATATTTCCTCCCTTGCAAGACATCAATGAACCAGATAGATGTTTGCAAAGGTACAGTAGCATTGACGTTGTCATCTCTATTGAATGATTGGCTTTTTAATTCCAGATCATGGATCAGATTTAAATTCCCACAGATGGCATTGTGGAATTTGAACTATAGTCTCCAGTTGTTACCCAGCCCAGTGGACTGCTACTAATAACCACTGCACCCCATCATACCCTGTGATCCTAACCTCAGTGAGCAAAGCACTCCAGACATGCACAATATCATATTCAAGGTTCCAGATGTCACAGATCTCAGCGAGGGCAAAGAATGTCGTTTGACTATAGGACCTTTAAACAACATAGCTTTACATTTCGTAGTTTGTTATACCTGGTTTTCCTGTGAATAATTTTTTCAGAGTTCTTCAGAGCAATGAAATGGTAAATCTCACAGCAGTGTTGGAAGTGCTTTATGCAGGAAAAGGCAACCTTGAGAAAACAAAACCCTGTCGAGAAGCAAGGAGCCACACACATGTCCAGGGATATACTCATTGTTGTTACCTCTGTGTAAACCCATCCCCAGAATCATAGAAGTCCTGGTGTTTTAGCCAGTGTTTACTCTACACCGGCATAATATTAAAAACGATTATCTGATCATTATTTCATTTCTCTTTGGGAGATTAGGTTGTGGTTGAATTTGTTGCCATTTCCATATATTGCAACAGTGCAACAGGGACACTATTTCAAGTCATTTTTTAAATATTTTATTGAGATACAGCATGCAATAGGCCGTTCCAACCATTCAAGCTGCACCACCCAGCAACCCGCTGATTTAATCCTTGCCTAATCACGTGACAGTTCACAATGGCCACTTAACCTACCAACCAGTATGTCTTTTGACTGTGGAAGGAAACCCACACAGTCACGGGGAGAAGGTTCAACGGCGGTGAGAATCATTGGCTTTGAACCTTATCGAATCGATTGTGAGAATGCAGCTGATTGATAACGCAATGAATGAATTGAGCCTCCCTCGTGCTTAGGTTTCTCTCTTTTTCACGCGGGGTTTCAAGTGTTCATCTTTTCATCTCGGCGAGCCCAGTTCATTGCCCCCACACTGTAAGTTGCCCGAGTGTACCTTTACTAAACATATCTCAGTAACAACATTTAATCATACTATTCCATTATCTTTCTTGCTCCTTACATGCGTAACAGGTTTCAGCTGCTAATGTTGGTCTGTGAAGTAAAATGTCTTATGGATACATGGACCACAGTGGACATGCTGTACTTAGATTTCCACAAAGCATTTGATAAGGTACTATGTCAAAAGATGTAGAAAAGAAAAGCTCTGTGATACAGAATGTAGCATTAGCTGGCTGCCTACCAGGAAACAAAGAAGAACAGAAAAAGAGTCTTTTTAGCCTGTGCTATCCACAGGGATCAATGTTGCTACCTCATGTTTTCAATATGAATAAAGGATTTCGATGAAGGCACTAAAGGTATTGTTGCAAAATTTGCAAATAAAACAAGGGAAGTAGGAACGTAAGTGTGATGATATTACCAAGAGGCTATGAGCAAATATAACTAGGTCAAGTGAAAAGTCAAAAATCTGTCACATGAAATATGGGTTGGTAAAAAGTGAATTTGCCCATTTTGGCAAGGAAAAAAGGCATATTGTCTGATTAATAAGAGCATTTAGAGCTCCAAGGTACAGAAGGATTAGGGTGTCTGACTGCTTGATTTGCAAACGATAAAAAGCAGAAATAGTAAATAATTGTTAAGGCAAACAAAATGCTATAGTTTATTCAGAGGTAAGCAGAATACATCAATAGGGAGGTTATGTTTTAGTTATATAGGGAAATAGTAAGATCACATTTGGAATCTCATGCACAGTATTAGTCTCTTTATGGAAGGGTGCTAATGCATTGGAAACTGCTCCGACAATCAGAGTTGTACACACAGAAGTTGGCCTTTCCACCCATTACATCTATGTTTGCCCATATACATTAGTCCCTTTTCCTCATTTCCCTTGTCCAAGGTCCATATCCTCCTATGCTGGAATGGGGGGTTGTTCTTATCCTCCTGTGAGAAGTAAGAACCACTGAGGTGAACTAGTTCCCCCCCCCAGCTCCCCAATGAGTCAGGAATCTTTAGAACTCTCTTCTTTACGGGAAAATGGAAGCAAAATTTTTGAGTATTTTAATGGCAGAGGTAGGTACATTTTTGGTAAGCAAAGGAAAAGCAGGTAGGCAAGGATGTGGAGATAAGGTTATTATCAGATCAGCTGTCATCTTATTAAATAACAAAATAGCTTGAGGGAGCAAGTGACTATTTCTAATCTGAACTTGAGTACAGTTGGATTTTTCCATTGGCAGGATCAGACCATCCTTGTCTGAACAGACCAAATCATGTTGCATGCCCTTCCCTCATCAGAATCACTAAAGCTAACCTCAATTTGTCATATTGATTTGTTATGGAAACAGTTGAAATTCTTCTAAGTAGTACATTTCTACTTGCTTTGGCAAGTATCTGATAGGAGTTCTCTATGCAACAGTCCTGGGAGTCTTTTGGACTGCCAATTCAAACTACCGGTAGTACCATTCTTCTTTTAAATATAACCAGCTGAACAGACCTAGTATCCAACAAGGATATCACAAAAGTACGCCATCTCAGAGGTCACCCTTATTCCTCCATCTACCCACAATCAGTGCCAAAATCTGCAAATGAAGTTGTGCTCTGAAGTTAATTGTCGGTAACTCTCTCTACAATACTCAAAAAAAGAGCCAAACAAAAAACTACCATGAATTTCTGCTATGAAGTTAACAATTGTAAAACTCGGTTTGCTGTGTTATTTTTTATAGATAATATAAAAAATGCATCCTGGGACATGCCACTGTCAGGAAAGATGAAATTGTAAATTCAAGTTCCTGCTGTCTTGGTTGAACTAAGTAAAGTGGCTATAACTGATGTCAATTATTTGACAAGAAACTACTTTTTGAGCTATTGTTTCAATTAAGTAGTATTTAGTATTCAGATTTGTTGTAGTGCTAGATTTGTAAGCCAAAAATAAGTCAGGTGGCCATTGGAGCTGCAGGTATTCCAAGGATGCTATTAAATTGTATGAAATGTCATTTATTTTTGCTGTGAAAAATATCACCAGCTTCATCTCATGAAAGCAGTAAATTATAAAATTGATAGAATTCATCATGTTGTTGAAGAAATAATAATGTTTAAAAGGGAAAACACTGCAAATATGATGCAGTCGATTATTGCCTACCCTTAATATCTTATTTGCACAAGTACATTAAGTCGATAACTATTTTGATACCATCTCACATGAGCTGCTCATTCATTCGCTTGTGGTGCCAAGAATTCTTATTCATTGTGTAACAGCATTTTAACATTGCCGTAGCCAGTAAATCAAACCATCAAATTATCAGACCTTGATTGCCTCTGCCAATTAGTTTCGGTCTGCCAATGAAGCAGAGTCTTTCCAAGAATTTTAATTGCTTCCAAAAAAAAACGTTTAGCCAATAGTTTATCATATCACTTTCTTAAATTGCCCCACTCAAAACATAAGCGAACCAACCATAAGCGTTGGATTGTTTGTGTTAATAAAGGCAGCAAAGTTATCATGAGTGGCTCCCATTACTCCATGAAGCCGAAGGCAGTTTTGGGATGTTCTCACAAGGATAGCTTTATGTACTGCTAATACAATGCCTATAACTAGCGATACTGTTTGCAGCATACTCTGTTCAAACCCACATCTGCATTAATGATGATTTCAGCTATGCATGAATGGCACACTGTAAAGAATCCTAATAATCTTTGCATACGTAGCAGACAAAGTTTGATGGAGGGAAGTGTGAGGTGATGCACTTGAGTCAGATTAATGAGTGAAAGGAAATATAAGCTATGGTGGGATTTTAAATGGAACAAAGATCATTAGGAGTTATGTAGAAGATGGCAAGCAAGTTGAGAAATCTGTCAGAAAATAACAAACAGAAGATTCTGCAGGTGCTGGAAATCTTGAGCAACATTCACAAAATTGTGGAGTTATTGAGCAAGTCTTGCAGCATCTACGGAGGGTAATAAACAGTAGACATTTTGAACCGAGATCCTTCACCGGGGATAGAAGCCAAAAAGTAGAAGGTGGACGAAGGAGAAGGAGTAGACTCTGGCAGATATTAGGTGAAACCAGGTAAAGGGGAAAGTGGATGGGGGAGGGGTATGAAGTAAGAAGCTGGAAAGGGATAGGTGGAAGAGGTTAAGGGCTGAAGGAGGAGGATTTTCATAGGAGAGGACAGTGGACCAGAGAAAAAAGGGAAGAAAGAGGGGAACCAGTAGGGGGTGATGTGCAGGTGAGGAAAAGAGATAGGGTGAGATGGAAACCAGAATTGGATATGGTAAAAGGTGGGGGGAGAAATTACTGGAAGTTAGAAAAAGTCACTTCCCTGGCCAAAATAAAAGGTATTGCTCCTCAAGCTTGAGTTTGGCCTCATCATGGTAGCAGAGGACAGACATGTCAGAATGGGAATGGGAAGTTGAATTGAAATCTTAAATTTCCCTCAAGTATCTATCTCTACCACCACCCCTGGCAGCGCATTTCATGCATCCACCACTGTCTGTGTCAGAAACATACCTCTGATGTTCCCGCCCTTCCCATTCTTTCCTCCAAGCACTTTAAAATTACGCCCCTTGTGTGAGCCATTTCCATCATGAGGAAAAAAGTCTCTAGCTGTCCACTAGGTCTATGCCTCTTACCATCTTGTACATCTCTATCAAGTCACCTCTCATCCTTCTTCATTCCAAAGAGGAAAGTCTTAGCTTGTTCAACCTATTCACATCTAACAGCATCTGTCTCTCCCTCCACCGTCCACTTACCCTATCCCTGGTCTCCAGCTGCCCATCATCCCCTTCCTAATCTGGTTCCACCATTCCCTGCCAACCCCTGCCTCACCATCAATTTCTCCCACACCTCTGTACTGTCCATCTGTCCCCTACACTCTCAAACCTGATACAGGATCCTCATGTACAATATTGACTATCCCTTTGCTTTTGGGTAGTTACGCGTTCAAGGGTGCATCATATACTAGGGAATTACTGAATAGTGTGATAACAAATGTCACTGCACTCTTTAAGAAGGGAGGAAGGCAGAAGAAAGGAAATTATAGGCCAGTTAGCCTAACCTCAGTGGTTGGGAAAGTGTTACAGTCTATTATAAGTGTGAAGTGGTTTATTCTGGTATGTCAAATTTGAAGACATGGTAAGACTTTTGGCAGTGTGGCGGATCTGAGAGATCTTGGGGTCCGTGTCCATAGGACACTCAAAGCTGCTGCGCAGGTTGACAGTATTGTTAAGTAGGCATATGGTGTATTGGCATTCATAAACTGAGATTGAGTTCAAGAGCCGTGAGATAATGTTATAGCTATACAAGACTTTGGTCAGACCCCACTTGGAGTACTGTGTTCAGTTCTGGTCACCTCACTACAGGAAGGGTGTGGATACTGTAGAGAGAGTGCAGAGGAGATTTACAAGGATGCTGCCTGGATTGGAGGGCATACCTTAATGAGAATAGGTTGAGTCAATTTGGCCTTTTCTCCTTGGAGCGACAGAAGATGAAAGGTGACCTGACAGAGGTAAATAGATGATGAGGGGCATTGATCGTGTGGATAGCCAGAATCTTTTTCCCAGGGCTGTAATGGCTAACACGAGGTGGCATCGTTTTAAGGTTCTTGGAAATGTGTACTGAGGGGATGTCAGGTCACAGAGAGTTGTGGGTGCGTGGAATGCACTGTCAGCGATGGTGGATACAATAGGGTCTTTTAAGATCCTCTTTGATAGGAACATGGAGCTTAGAAAAATAGAGGGCTAAACGCTAGGGAAATTCTAGGCAGTTTCCAGAATAGGTTACATAGTCGGCTCAACATTGTGGGCTGAAGGGCCTGTGATGTGCTGTAGATTTCTATGTTCTTTGTTTTATTAAGGATGAGGTTTTGTGGTACTTGGAGACTACTGATAAAATAAGTCCAAGTCAGCATGGTTTCTGTGAAGGGAAATTTTGCTTGACAAATCTGTTAAGAGTTCTTTGAGGAAGTAACGAGCAGACTGGACAAAGGAGAGCAGTGGATGTCATTTACTTGGATTTTCAGAAGACGTTTGATAAGATACCATACATGAGGCCACTTAACAAGATAAAATCCTATGGCATTATAGGAAAGATAGGTCATTTACTTGGGTTTTCAGAAGGCGTTTGATAAGATGCCACACTTGAGGCTGCTTATCAAGATAAAATCCTGTGGCGTTACAGGAAATAATACTGGCATGGATAGAGGAATGGCTGACAGGCAGGAGGCAGCAAGTGGGAATAAAAGGGGCCTTTTATAGGTTGGCTGCTGGTGGCTAGGCATGTTCCTTAGGGGTCAATATTTCTTGCTTTTCACATTGTCAGTTATTTAGATAATGGAATTGATGGCTTTGTGGAAAAGTTTGCAGAGGATATGAAGATAGGTGGAGGGGTAGGTAGTTCTGAGGAATCAATGCAATTGCAGTAGGATTTATACAAATTGGAAGAATGGGCAAAAAAGTGGCAGATGAAATACAGTGTTGGGAAATGTATGATAAAGCATTTTGGTAAAAGGAACAATAGTGCAGACTATTATCTAAATGAGGAGAAGGCTGAAACATCAGAGGTGCAGAGGGACTTTGCAGTCATCGTGCAAGACTCTCAGAAGGTTAATTTACAGGTTGAGTCTGTGGTAAAGAAGGCAAATGCAATGTTGTCATTTATTTCAAGGGGAATAGAATATAAAAGCAAGGAGATAATCCTAAGCCTTTATAAGACACTAGTCAGGCTGCACTTGGAGTATTGTTAAAAGTTTTGGGCCCCATATCTCGGAAGGGATGTGTTGACATTAGAGAGAGTCCAGAGGAGGTTCACGAAGATGATTCCAGGGATGAAGAGGTTAACATATGAGGGGCATTTGGCAGCCTTGGGCCTGTACTCACCGGAACTTAGAAGAATATGTGGGGATCTCATTGAAAATTACCAAATGTTGAAAGGACTAGATAGGGTGGATGTGGAGAGAATGTTTCCTATTGTGGGTATATCCAGAACTAAACAGCGTAGCCTCAAAATTGAGGAGCGACCCTTTAGAACAGAGGTAAGGAGATACTTTTTTTTAAACCAGAGAGCAGTAAATCTGTGGAATACTTTGCCACAGACTGTGGTGGAGGCCAAGTCAGTACATATACTTAAGGTGGAAATTGATTGTTTCCTGATAAAAGGACATCAAAGGATATGCCAAGACGGCAGGTGTATAGAGTTGAGTGGGATTCAGGATCAGCCATGATGGAATGGTGGAGTAGACTCACTGGGCTGAATGGCCTAATTCTGCTCCTATGTCTTATGGTCTAACAGTGGGATAGAACTTCAGTCTAGTGGTATGTGCTTTTAAGCTTTAGTATCTTCTGCCTGAAGGGAAGGAGAAAAGAGAATATCCAGAATGGGTGGGGCCATTGATTATGCTGACTGAGGCAGTGAGAAGTACAGACAATACGTAACACTGCACTTTCTTGCAGTCATGAGCAGAACAGTGATGCATCCAGATAGAATGCTTTCTATGGTACATCAATGAAATTTGGTGAGAGTCAAACCAGCCATGTCATATTTGTTAGGCTCTTGAGGAAGTAGAGGCACTGATGAGCTTTCTTGGCATTGGTTGTATCAGGACATGCTATTAGTGATGATCAGTCCTAGAGACCTGATGTTTTCAATCCCCTCAACCTCAGCGCCATTGATGTTGACAGGAGTATGTACACCAACCTCTTTGAGAAGTTGGTAACCCGCTCCTTGTTTTGCTGTCATTGAAGGAAAGGTTGTTGTCATGACACCATGTTGCAAAGCTCTCTATTTCCTTCGTGTATCCCAACTCATCATTATTTGAGATACAGCCCACTATGGTGGTGCTATCTGCAAACTTAACTGCGCTTTTAAGCCAAGGATTTACTAATCCTCCAAATAAAATAGCTCCTTCCAATAGCCTTTCCTCATCTTCCACTAATACGAAAGGAGGCTCACTTTAAGTAATCCACTGGTAGTCAAAATTATAGTCACCTCTATTCCACTGGCAGCATTAAGCAGACCTTTCTACACCTCTGTGCATAGTATTTCTAAATGTTGGAGTCATAATAGCTGAATGATAAATATTGAGACTGTGAGCTTTGACAATGTATGACAGCTGCATGTACACAATCAAAGGGGACAAGCATCAGAAGACAATTTTAAAAGGGCAGATTTTCAGATCTTCTCTTGGGTTTTGCCAAGTGCTAGTATCTGATTTTGAGAATGATTATAATCACATAACTTAATATAAAGCTCCCTTTTCATAATTATAGAATGTCATGTATCTCATGTGCACAAGTTAAATACTTAAACTCTTAAGGCGCCGTGCACATGTCAATTATTCATAAAAACACCTTCCTTTACCACAAAATACCTTTTACCACAGTACTTGTTCAGTATACCATCAGTGTATACTTTTGTTTGAATTCACATGTCAGCTGTTATAAATATGAATGATATCCTAAATATGTTACATATATATATATTAATTGTATGTTACTAAAAGTAGGTTTTTAGTAGTTTACCTCTTTGATTTATATATTAAGTGAAACATATGTTTTAACCTAGATGTTTTGTGATATTTTAAATATTGATGTATTTAAATGCTGTAATTACATATGCTCAGATGATGAGGGCTTGTTAAATAATAAATTTAAGACAGGTAAATAAATTATTGGGAAAAGTATTAAACAGTTTTCTGTTAACTTTGCTGAAAATGAAATGTCTGCATTTTACTGACTTGGTGATTGAAGGTAAATCTTATTAAATGTATGCATGTATAAAATATGCATGTATTTGTAAAATGGTGCAAATCGCCTCAGCCATTCAAAAGAAATAATACATATTGACATTTATTTATGAACAAAAGTCACATTCACACATGCTGTACTTTTCTCATTTGAAGTGCCTTGTTTCTAGCTCCCTTTTAATCAGCAAATAACTCTTGATGCATGCGATTTTGAAACATTTCTTGTTATTAAAATATATCTATGTTTCATTCTCACCTTGGTTGGCGATCAAAGTGGTACTCCTTAGAAAGACAAATGGTTCATTTATGCTGATGGAACAAGGCTGCCTTTCAGACTGTCATTGATTTTAAATTAAAAAGTAACTGGTATGTTCTACATGAAGAGTGACAACAATAACAAACTAGTCCTTACTTAGTGCTATTTGTTGCAAGTATAGCATGTCTTTTTATGAGAAAATAAAAGATGCCTGAGTACCTTAATCTCTGTGATCAATAGTGTAGATATCTCAATGCAGTATAACAGATAATCAATTCTTTGCAAAATTACTGAAGCAAATCTCTCAGCTAAGTCTGTACCTTGGGTGCTCATGGGGTCTTCAGGTTCAATTGGAGGTCTATCTAAAAGATTCATTTCAGTTTTTGCCCGTTTGTGCCTTAATGAATGCGATGCTGACAGTGAAGTATTAGTGGCCAATTGAAATCTCAGCAACTGTATTGTAATCCCTATAGATAATTAATCTCCAGCATTTGCCTGTCAAAGCAGTGCTGCCTGATTTTATGTGGAGCTGGAAAGATTGCCAGTTTTGAAAATTAAAAAGCATTCCTTTTATATTATTCATTCTGGTAACAATTTATGATGCAGTTTGGCTGCTGAGCAGTTGTCCAAAAGCATAATTATGTTTTGATATAAACAAGATTGGTAGCTTTATTATGCAGCTACATCTTCATTGTGGGTGTTTTGATTTGGGATTAGATCATGCAGGTTTTGTGTTTATATGGAGACAGGCAGCAGTGTTTTGTCCCAGCTAATAACTTTCTTTGATAATTACTTGCAGACAAACAAACGCTCACTTTGGATCACTGTGCACAGGAGATATCAAACGCAGACGAAGAGCTGCCCCTCCCCCTGGACCCTTGGCTGCAGGTATTGCATAATACAGAATAGAATCAGCAGATTAAAGATGAAGAAATAATATCCATTCTGAAGGGCTGTTTCCAACCAGTGGGCAAGATTGTGCTGCTGGCCAATCGGTGTTTCACAGAGCATCACCAGCTAGCTGCAGTGCGTGGCTCTGCCCTTTCTTGCTGCTGTGCCTGTATGTAGCAATGCAGATCTGACCTGTTGCTCTTGGCACTGAATCCAGGGCTGGGTCCCCTCAAATGTAGATCCTTAGCTTTATACTAGGCATGGTCTGCAACCCTGTGACTACATTTCTAGATTGATTAGGTCATAGAGCTTGACGAATACAGTACAGGTACATTTTATTTTATTTTAGTTTGCTGGGTTAGTAAGTCTGCAGACAGCACAAAGCATTCTGGACAGTGAGGAAAGTCATCAAAGAATAAATCAGTTACAGATATGGGCAAAGAAAAGGCAGATGTAGTTTAATCTGGGCATGTGTGAGGTGTTGTCCTTAGAGAGGTCAAATGTAAGGGGAAAGTATAGAGTTAATGGCAGAGCACTTAAAAGCACTAATGTAACATGGCATCTTGAGGTTCAAATCCACAGCTCCCTGAAAGTGGCCATGTAAAGGAAGTGTATGCTATGCTTGCCTTCTTATGGTTGTCTGGAAGTCGTGTTGTAGCTATACAGAACTTTGGTTCAGCTACACATGGAGTATTGTGTGCAATTCCTGTTGCCCTATTTACAGGAAGTATATGGAGGTTTTGGAAAGGGAACAGAAGAGGGTCATCCCGATGTTGCCTGGATTGGAGGATTTGAGCAATAAGGAGAGATTGAACAGACTTAGTTTGTTTTCTCTATGACATCAGGGCTAAGCGGAGATCTGACAGGTTTATAAAATTGTGGTGGGCATTGGTGGAGTAGAGATGTCAAATACTAGAGGACACAGTTTTAAGTGAGAGGATGAAAGTTTAAAGGATATGTGTAGGACAAGTGCTTTTGCTTTACATACAGAGTGGCAGCTGCCAAGAATGGATTGCCTAGGGTAGTGGTGAAAGCCAATACAAGAGGCTTTTAGACAGGCACATGAATATGCAAAGAATGGAGAAATATAGATCATGTTCAGACAGAAGAGATTTAGAGTCATAGTCATAGAACACAACAGCACAGAAGAAGACCTTCAGCCCATCTAGTCTGTGCTGAACTATTTATCTGCCTAGTCCCATTGACCATTACTTGGACTGCAGCCCTCAATACCTCTCCCATTCATGTGCCTATCCAAATTTCTCTTAAATGTTGAAATCAAACCTGCATCCACCACTTCCACTGGAAGCTCGTTCCACACTCTCACTACCCTCTGAGTGAAGAAGTTCCCCTTCATGTTCCCCTTAAACATTTCACCTTTCACACTTAACCCGTGGCCTCTAGTTCTAGTATCTCCTAACCTCAGTGAAAAAAGCCTGCTTGCATTTAACCTATCTATACCCTGCATAGGTTTGTATATTTCTATCAAATCTCCCCTCATTCTGCTATACTCTGCAGATCCCACTGCAAGTTTTGATAGCTTTCCTCACTGTTCATTACATCCCAGTCTTGGTTCCATCTGCAAATTTGCTGATCCAGCTTACTACATTATAATCCAGATTGCTGATATAGATAAAAAACATACCCAGCACTGATCATTGCGGCACAGCATTAGTTACAGGCCTCCAGTCAGAGGAGCAACGACCTACAACCATCCTCTGGCTTCTTCCGTGAAGCCAATGTTTAATCCAATTTACTACCTCATCTTGAATGCCAGGTGACTGAAACTTCTTGACTAAGCTCCCAAGCAGGACCTTGTCAAAGGCCGTACTAAAGTTCATGTTAGTTCATGTAGATAACATCCACTACATTGCCTTCATCAACATTCCTGGTAACTTCCACAAATATTCTATAAGATTGGTTAGACGTGACTTACCACGCCCAAAGCCATATTGACTATCCCTAATTAATCCTTGTATATCCAAATATTTATATATCCAGTCCCTTAGCATACATTCCAATATCTTACCCACTACTGACATCAGGTTCAACAGCCTATAATTTGGTTTATTCTTTGAGCCTTTCTTAAAAAAAGGAACAACATAAACAAACTGCCAATCCTCCAGCACCTATGGCTAAGGACATTTTAAAATATCTCTGCTAGGACCCCTGCAGTTTCAGCACTAACCTCCCACAGGGTCTATGGGAACACCTTGTCAGGCTCTGGGGATTTATCCACCCTAATTTGCCTCAAGACAGTGAACACCTCTGTAATCTGTATACAGTTCATAACTTCACTGCTGCTTTGTATTTGTCTCCCAAGTAGATACTGATGCAAAACATCCATTCAAGATCTCCACCATCTCTTTCGGCTCCATGCATGATCTTCCGGAGGACTAATTTTATCCCTTGCTATCCTTTTGCTCTTAATATACAGTATCTGTAGAAGCCCTCGGAATTCACCTTCACCTAATCTGCTAGAGTAACCTCATGTCTTTTAGCCCTCCTGATTTCCTTTTTAAGTGTTCCCTTGCATTTCTTATACTCCTCAAGTACCTCATTTGTTCTAACCTACCTGCAACTGCTATGCACCTCCATATTTTTTCCTAGCCAGGACCACAGTATCTCTCCTAAACCAGGGTTCCTTAAACCTGTTATCCTTGCCTTTTATTCCAACTGGAACATACCAACTCCACACTCTCAAAATTTCACTTTTGAAGGCCTCCAACTTACCTAGCATGTCTTTTCCAGATAACAACCTGTCCCAGTCAAGACTTGCAAGATCATTTCTGATATCATCAAAGTTGGCCTTTCTCCAATTTAGAATCTCAACCCAAGGATCAGATCTATCCTTCTCCATATCAATCTCAAAACAAATGGCATCATAATCACTAAATGCAAAGTGTTCCGCTGCACAAATTTCTGTCACCCGCCTGTCTCATTCCCTAATAGGAGATCTAGCATCACACTCGCTCTAGTCAGGACCTCTACGTACTGATTAAGGAAACTTTCCTGAACGTATTTGACAAACTCCATCCCAGATAGATAGATAGATAGATACTTTATTCATCCCCATGGGGAAATTCAACTTTTTTCCAATGTCCCATACACTTGTTGTAGCAAAACTAATTACATACAATACTTAACTCAGTAAAAAATATGATATGCATCTAAATCACTATCTCAAAAAGCATTAATAATAGCTTTTAAAAAGTTCTTAAGTCCTGGCGGTAGAATTGTAAAGCCTAATGGCATTGGGGAGTATTGACCTCTTCATCCTGTCTGAGGAGCATTGCATCGATAGTAACCTGTCGCTGAAACTGCTTCTCTGTCTCTGGATGGTGCTATGTAGAGGATGTTCAGAGTTATCCATAATTGACCGTAACCTACTCAGCGCCCTTCGCTCAGCTACCGATGTTAAACTCTCCAGTACTTTGCCCACGACAGAGCCCGCCTTCCTTACCAGCTTATTAAGACATGAGGCGTCCCTCTTCTTAATGCTTCCTCCCCAACACGCCACCACAAAGAAGAGGGCGCTCTCCACAACTGACCTATAGAACATCTTCAGCATCTCACTACAGACATTGAATGACGCCAACCTTCTTAGGAAGTACAGTCGACTCTGTGCCTTCCTGCACAAGGCATCTGTTTTGGCAGTCCAGTCTAGCTTCTCGTCTAACTGTACTCCCAGATACTTGTAGGTCTTAACCTGCTCCACACATTCTCCATGAATGATCACTGGCTCCATAGGAGGCCTAGATCTCCCATCCAGTCTTTTTATAGTAAGGAATTCCCAGTCAATATGTGGAAAATTAAAATCACCTACTATCTCAACCTCATGTTTCTTGCAACATTTTGTTTAATTTGGCATTGATCAGCTTTGACACAGACGTCATGGGCTGAAAGGCCTGTTCCTGTGCTGTACAGTTTTATCCCTTGGTCTAATTTTGTTAATCTTAATGTTTTAATTTTCAGCATCTGAAGTTATTTTTACAAAATATTGTTTCAAATTCTTTTAATAATGTATTTAAATCTTTCTGAACTGTTTTCATTGTTCAAAGGTCATTGTTGTCGAAAGGTCATGGCAGGTGCTGGGCTGGGGTCTCAGAATACACCATCTGAGGTCTATTCACTGTTCGCAGCCTCCTCTGCCTTGTGGAACAGCGAGGAACCCATGAGGCTGCAGTCACAGAAATATCATGGGCAGTGAACACTAGAATAATCCAGCCAGTACACTGAACTGAGAACTCCATATCTCAGGCATTCCTAAACTTTTTTAATGCCATAGACCAATACCATTAAGCAAGGAGTCTCTGAACCTCTAGTTGAGAACCCCTGCTGTATACTAACCTCTTTTAAAGACTTGATCATCTAGTTGACAAGTCAAGTCAGTTTTGAAACTGATTTAATTTCAGCATATTGTGAGAATGTTTTTTTTAATCATCTCTTTGTTGTCTGTACTATAATACCTTAGGGGTCTGATATGTCCCCTCTCTCTCCCTGCATCAAAGAGATATTCACAAACTTTACCATATTTTCTGAACTATAATTAAGCATGACAGTGAAACGGTACCCGCAGTAATTATTTTAATCCATAAGCACACACTCTTCCTTTGATGCATTTCTGATTACGCAGGAGTTAACTGTTGTATACTGTGGACACTGTAAAGACCCACACTGAAATAAATACAAGAAATTGTTTTGTAGCAATCTTAGTACCAGCACCAAAGGATAGAGCTTAGTTACCATGTAACAGTGACAATATATTAATTTTTCACAGGTCAACAAATGCCATTTTTATCTGAAGTAAACTGGAAGGAGATCAAAGGCTATTCTTTTCCATCCTGCTTAGTTACACACATGCAGCACTCAAGGACAGACCTGAACACACAGGTATCAGGCCGAAGTAATTGACATACATAATTAGTTTTAATCATACCACTGGTCATGTTAATATGTTTTAACAACTCAGAAAGCACCTTAATATATACTAGATTCCTTTTGTCATCCTCCAAGAAAACTTGTATGGTATACATTTCACAACTTCATTACACAAAGTGATCTTATTAGATAAAAGGATAAAGCCAACAATGAATCAGTATTGTAGCAAGAAATGGGCATGGAACAAAGGGATATAACTGTACGAATATGAGGAAGGCTTCTGCATCAAATGCTTATCTAACTAAATGCAGGAGCTGCATATTAATAATTCTGCTTCCATATGTAAATAATAATGTGACACAATGCAACTTCTGAAGCATCTACTCCCTTACTTGCTCACATTACATCTGTATTTATTGTTTATTAAACCTCTACATAATGTATAATGTATGTATGAACAGTACAAGTGAAACAAACTGTGTGAGCATATAAAACACACATGTTGAAATTACACTGTCCACACATTGAAATCAAAGGAAATGTAAATAGTGGTGCAGGCTAGAAGGGCCGAATGGCCTACTCCTGCACCTATTTTCTATGTTTTTATGAATGACATGTCATGGAGTTATAGAGGGATACACCATGGAATAAAAAACATATGCTTCACATTAATCACCCTGAAGATAGAACAGACAGCAGTACAGCACAGGGAACAGACCCTTTTCTACCATGCTATTTCAACCATTATGTCAATCTAAACTAACCCTACCTGCCTGCAGATAGTCCATTTACTTCTATTCATGGATCTGTCTGAATGCCTCTTAAATGCTGCTCTCATACCTGCTTTTACTACCTCCCTCCGCAGCGTGTTTGGGCACCTGCTACTTGGTGCAAACAAAAGCTTGCTTCACAAATCCTTAAACTTTCCCATTCGCATCTTAACCTCTGTCCTCTAGCATTTGATATATCAATAGGGGGCAAAAGACTCTGACCATCTACCCCAGGGGTGTCAAACTCATTTTAGGTCACGGGCCGGATTGAGCAAAATGCAGCTTCATGCGGGCCGGATCAGTCAGACGCGTGCGAACGCAGCTTTCGTTGCTTCCGTTTTTTCAGCCTGCTCTCATGTGTCTCAGTTTCTGCTATAACTACAAAGTGTTTCACTTTACAAATTCCATTTCTTATGAAGAAGACTGCTGAATAAACACTAAAAACCCTGAAAACCTGGTACCTGAATAAACTCAGCATTAGCCATATCATACGCCATAGGCGCTTCGATTACTGGGGCCAGCTTTAATAGTAATTAGATATTATCTCGCGGGCCAAAGATAATTCCACCGCGGGCCGGATTTGGCCCACGGGCCTTGAGTTTGACATATATGATCTACCCTATCCATTAAACATAAACCATCTGTAAGATCCAGCTTTGGGTAAATTAGGAAATTAAAAAAGCGTCATACTAAAAGCTTATGCATACAAAGTCGCCCAGAGGAGTGGGAAACAAAAAAAATTAGGAAAACTTTATAAAGCAACAAAGAATTACTCAGCAAGCAATAAGGAAATGGAAGATAGATGATTAAAGTAAACTGCCACCAAATAGTTGAAGTTTTTATTAATTATTTAAAGCGGGGAAAAATTGGCTAAAGTGAATGTAGGTCCCTTGAAAGATGAAAGGGGGAAATTAAGGTTGGGTAATGTTGAAATGGCTGAGGCCTTGAATAGCTTTTCTGTGTCAGTCGGCATGTGAGAGACATGACTAACATGCCAAAGAGAGATATTATGGTTGCAATGAGAAGTGAGAACCTCGATACAATCACTGCCACTAAAGAGTAGTAAAAAGCAGACTAATCAGTTTAAATGTAGCTCCCCTGATCCTGATGAGATGCATCCCAGGAAATACCATATAGCAGATGAAATTCTAAAATTCTCTGGGCAGCTCCCAGAAAATTGGAAGACTCAAAGTCATACTACTGTGTTAAAAAAAGGATGTAGGCAAAAAGCAGCTAACTATTGGCCAGTTAGCTAGAAGTCTGTAATTGGGAAAATGCTTGAAGTTATCATTACAGAAGAAATAGTGATTCATCTGGATTGGAGTGGTTCCATCAGGCAGACACAGAATGGATTTATGAAGGGCAGGTCCTGTTTGACAAACTTATTGGAGTTCTTTGAGGATATGTTGAGCTCAATAGATAGAGGTAAACAGGTGGGTGTTGTATAATTGGATTTCCAGAAGGCATTTGATAAGGTGCTGCATAAGAAACTCACTATAAGAAAAGGATGCTTGGAGTTGGGGCAATGTATTAGCATCAATAGAGAGGATCCAGAGAATCTGCAGAAAGTTGCAGATAGGTTAAGTGAGTGGGCAGGGGTCTGGCAGACGGAGTATGATGTTGTAAATGCAATGTCATCCACTTTATAAGGAAAATAGATCAGATTATTTAAATCATGAAAGATTCAGCATGCACAGAGGAAGCTGCGAATACTTGTGCATGAATCACAAAAGGTTGGTTTGCAGGTGCAACAGATTGGAATACTGAACTTCATTGCTAGAGGGATTGAACTTTAAGAGCAGTGAGGTTATGCTGCATCTGTGCAGGTTACTGGTGGGGCTGCATCTGCAGCACAGACTACAAGCAGTTCTGGTCTCCTTACTAGAGGGTGGTGCAGAGGAGGTCCACAAGGTAGTATCCCAGTAAATCTCTTAAGCACTTTTTTTCCAAAGCCTCTACATTCTCCTTATGGTGTGCACAACAGTGGCCAAAATAGAAGTTGTGTGCAGGAATTTGTTCTGAGACGTCTCTGCAATTGATCTCCTATAACAAAGAACAATACAGCACAGTACAAGCCATTCGGCCCACAATGTTGTGCCGACCCTTAAACCCTGCCCCCCATATAACCCTCCACCTTAAATTCCTCCATATACCTGTCTAGTAGTCTCTTAAATTTCACTAGTGTATCTGCCTCCACCACTGACTCAGGCAGTGCATTCCACGCACCAACCACTCTCTGAGTGAAAAACCTTCCTCTAATATCCCCCTTGAATTTTCCACCCCTTACCTTAAAGCCATGTCCTCTTGTATTGAGCAGTGGTGCCCTGGGGAAGAGGCGCTGGCTGTCCACTCTATCTATTCCTCTTAATATCTTGTATACCTCTATCATGTGTCCTCTCATCCTCCTTCTCTCCCGAGAGTAAAGCCCTAGCTCCCTTAATCTCTGATCATACTGCATACTCTCTAAACCAGGCAGCATCCTGGTAAATCTCCTCTATACCCTTTCCAATGCCTCCACATCCTTCCTATAGTGAGGCGAACAGAACTGGACACAGTACTCCAAGTGTGGCCTAACCAGAGTTTTATAGAGCTGCATCATTACCCTGCGACTCTTAAACTCTATCCCTCGACCTATGAAAGCTAACACCTATAAGCTTTCTTAACTACCCTATCTACCTGTGAGGCAAGTTTCAGGAATCTGTGGACATGGAACCCCAGATCCCTCTGCTCCTCCACACTACCAAGTATCCTGCCATTTACTTTGTACTCTGCCTTGGAGTTTGTCCTTCCAAAGTGAACCACCAGGGTTCTGGGTTGAACTCCATCTGCCACTTCTCAGCCCGCTTCTGCATCCCATCAAACTTCCCTGGATCCTATGCCTTCTGACTTACTGAATAAGCCTACCGTGTGGTAGGCTATCCAAATGTTTCTAGTGCGTTTACATTGTAAACTAGATTGATCATAAATTCAGTATCCCAGACATCATTGCTTGAGTTTTCAAGTGCTGCCAATTGTTTTAAAATATTTTTACATCTAACACACAGTATCTCATATAAATAACATAAAAATTACATTGAGCATACAAAAACTGCATTACTAACAATTGATAAAGGTTGGTACCTGTTTGATCCCAAGGAATGCAGACTGTAGTTCTTGAACTGAATGTTAGATGTTGTTTAATCATTAACCTACAGTATCTAAGTGACTATACTTGCAGTTGTACGGTTTCCAAAGAAAGTGCTGATATTTTGTTAGTCCTCTACCGCAACTGCAAACTCTGATTCCCAAGATAAAATCATAGAACTATTAACATTTACAGCTCAAAGAAATCCATCCAATTTGTTGCCATGCTCTCAGCTAGAACTATCCTAAGCTTCTCTTATTGCCTTTCTCTTTCTCTGCTTCAAATAATGAAATGCATAACCCATACAGTGGTCTCTGAGCCAAAAGCACTTGATGGTAAAACACACCATGCTGCAACAACTCTAAGTAACAAAATTTCTACAAGCCGGCTTCTTGTTCTCTCAGATATGACCCTCTCACCGCTCTTAGTTTTAAATTGATGACCTCTTGTCACTGACTTTCCAGCCAGAGGAAATATTCTTTCCCTTTTCACCTTCCCAAAATACTTCATAATTTTGACATCCCTAATAGATTTTCTCATTACCTTCTTCGCTCCAATGAAAAGAGCCCCCTTTTCTCATGGGTAAATCCCTCATCATGAGAATTATCATAGTCAATTCTTATGCCTTCCAAGGTCCTACAATTAATTCAACCACATCCACTGCTGCAGTGATTGACTAATTTTTCCTGTGTTCTTGCATATTTACTGCTCGTTTCATAAGACTTATAGATGGCCTGGGTGTAGCACAGTTCTGAGAAACAGGAGGCAGTGCATAAATTTGCATGACCCTTTCAACAAATTTACTGATCTGATTACTACAGCTCAGAATACTGAAGTGGGGGGAAAGCTCTTTTCGGGCCGCAGAGATTTAGGATCTATGGTCGCTCTTTTGCTTCTAAAGTTGCATGTTTTCCAATAGTGCTGTAATAATTCACAAATGTACTATAGATTCCTCAAAGCTTGTAGTTTTACCTTGTACTCTGAAAGGCCATTGCAAGTACTGAGAGTCAATTTTGGACTAGACTGGAATGACAGATGGACATTCGACATCTGTGGCAGGGCTTGCACAATGTAACTTCCTACTTGACGAGATCGGGTAGCCTAAGTATCACTCCCAGATGGCCTCAATGCTTCTTCTGCACATGTTGATATGGACAACTATGACACACCCACACATCTCTGGATGACCCTGTAATTTCAGTCTCTGAGACTAACATTCAAGGATCCTTCAACAGGATGAATCTGCAAAAGGCATCTGATCTCAGAGGGTGTACTTAGCCCAATACTAAAGATCTGTGCAGATTAACTCACTGGACTATTTACAGACATGTTCAACTTCTTGTTTCAGCAGTCTGACGTTCCCACTACTTCAAAAGAATATCTATTTAAATATCTATTTAAGGAGAGCATGGTCACCGGCCTCAGAAATTACCTGGATCTGTTCCAATTTGCTGGCCATCTGAACAACAGCCATTTGTACATCAGGCTATTATTTGTCAACTACATCTCGGTGTTCAACACAATTCCATCCAAACTCAGCATCAAGCTTCAAGACCTGGGCCTCTGTACCTCCCTCTGCCCCTGGATACTGGACTGCCTCTCCAGCAGATCTCAATTAGTGAGGATTGGTAACACCTCCTCTTCACTGACCATCAACACATGTGCATGCTTAGTCCCCTGCTCTACTGTCTATACACACTTGATTATGTTGCTGAGCACAGCTCCAATACCGACTTCAAATTTACTGATGGCACTACTGTTGGATGAATCACAGGTGGTGATGAGTCATCTTACTGGAATGAGATGGTTGAGTGGTACAGCAAAGACAACCTCTCACTCAATGCTGTCAAAACTAAAGAGCTGATTGTTGACATCAGGGAGTGGAAGAAGGATGATCATGTGCCTGTCAACATTGAGGAATTGGCATTGAATAGAGTCAGCAGCTTTAAATTCCTGGGCGTTAACATATCAGACAACCTGTCCTGGGCCCAACACATAGATGTAATCATAAAGAAAGCATGCCTGCATCATTACTTTCTTAAGATCTTACAGATGTTCAACTTGTCAATGAACATACTAACAAACTTCTACAGATGTACGGTCGAAAGTATTATGGTCTAGCAGTTCAAATGCACAGGAACAATGAAGCTCTTGAGAGTACTGATCTGTGCCCAATACATCACTAGCACATTGGTAATGTATACAGGAGATGCTGCCTCAAGAAGGTGACGTCTGCCATCTAGGCAGCTACTCTTGGGCAGATGAGAGAACTGAACTCCTTCAGCTCTCTCAACTATACATCCTGAAACTACATCCATTACCTGCCAGTGAGATCACTAATCTTTGCAGCCTAGGTGGCCTTTGCTTTATCCTTTGAAGAGGAGAAGCACTTTACCTCTTACTTTCCCAGGTCTTCATTTTCATTAGTGTTTGATGCTTCCCTCTTTGACTGCTCCAACTTGCTAACCGCTCTCGCCTGAATACCTATTTCCATCGCTATGTGTGCAGCACAAGCAGGTGTTAATGTGAGTATGTCTAAGTAATGTTCTCTTTGAATAGGGCAGCAAGTACATTGTTACTTAAGTAAAAATGCCCTAAAAACTAACACAGTATTTGTTAGTCCCCTGTCCTGCCAAAGGTTTTTGGCCCGAAACTTCAACTGTACTCTTTTCCATAGATCTGCCTGGCCTGCTGAGTTCCTCCAACGTTTTGTGTGTGTTGCTCGGATTTCCAGCATCTGCAGCTTTTCTCTTGTTCACAGTAGTTGTTAGTTTAAATGAAGTTTAAATGTGTTGAAAAATATCCAGTTGTTATCAAATGTTTCCATGAGAAGATGGAGAACAAGGAGATAACGGAAGGTGTGAGTGGTAGAAGTTTGACTTCAGTATGGGAAGCACAGTTGTGCAGTTACTAGAGCTACCACCTCACAGCTCCTGTGATCCAGGTTCTGTCCTGACCACCGATACTGTCAGTGGGCAATTTTCATGTTCTCCCTTTCAGTCAGTGTATCTGTTTTTAGACTGGATGAAAAGTTAACTCAAGACATCAACTGCCCATTTCCCTCTACAGATGTTGCCTGACCCGCTAAGTTCCTCCAGCTTACTGTTGTTTTGCTCCAGATTCTAGCATCTGCATTCTTCTATGTCACCAATGCTGTCAATGTGGAACTGTCATGTTCTCCCTTTTAGTTTGTGGGTTTCCCCCAGTTGCTCCAGCACATAGGATGTGTGTGTTTGTAGATAGGTTCCCCACTATAATTTGCTCCCTGAGTAGAGGTGTTTGGTACAATGTGGAGTTGATGGAAATGTTGGAAGATGTTGAGAGAAGAAAAAGACATAATAATGCAGAGTTAGATAAAAGAAGCATATTATAGGTTAGGACTTTATTCCCTAGACTGCAGGAGAATGAGGGGAGAGGTATATAAAACTATAAGTGGTATAGGTAGGCGACAGGCTTTCTTTATTTCATTTTTTTTCACTTCAGGTTGGATGAGGCCAGAACTAGAGGTCATAGGATTAGGGTGAAGGGTGAAATACTTGGAAGGAATGTGAATGGGATCTTCTTGACTCAGAGAGTAGTATAGGTATGGAAATGAGCTGCCAGCATAAGTGGGAAATGTGAGTTTATTTGTAACATTTTAGAGCATAGGTACATGGATGAGAGGGTTATGTAGTGCTTTGGTTGGCACAGACTAGATGGGCCAAATTGTCTGTTTCTGCTGTTGTGTTCTCTGACGCCATTGCCCCTACAGACTTGTTAGGCTGTAGAGCCTGTTTTCACACTGCATAATTCAATTACTCAAAGAGGATTAATAGATAACCCTCCTTTTGCCTTGTATGCCAGTTCTTGAGTGGTCCAACCATAGAACATTACAGCACAGAAACAGGCCTTTTGGCCCTTCTTAGCTGTGCCAAACCATTTTTCTGCCTAGTCCCACTGACCTGCACCTGGGACATATGCCTCCAAGCCCCTCTCATCCATGTACCTGTCCAAGTTTTTCTTAAATGTCAAAAGTGAGCCCGCATTCACCACTTCATCTGGCAGCTCATTCCACACTCCCACCACTCTCAGTGAGAAGAAGCACCCCCCAGTGTTCCCTTTAAACTTTTCCCCTTCACCTTTAACCCATGACCTCTTTTTTTTCCTCCCCTGTCCTCAGTGGAAAAAGCCTGCTTGCATTCACTCTATCTATACCCATTGTAATTTTATATACCTCTATCAAATCACCCCTCATTCCTTTGTTCCAGGAAATAAAGTCCTAACCTATTCAACCTTTCTCTGTAACTCAGTTTTTCAAGTCCTGGCAACATCCTTGTAAACCTTCTCTGCACTCTTTCAACCTTATTAATATCCTTCCTGTAATTAGGTGACCAAAACTGCACACCATACTCCAAATTCGGTCTCACCAATGTCTTATACAACCTCACCATTACATTCCAACTCTTATACTCAATACTTTGATTTATAAAGGCCAATGTACCAAAAGCTTTCTCTACAACCCTATCTACTTGTGAAGCCACTTTTAGGAAATTATGTACCTGTACTCCCAGATCCCCCTGTTCTACTGCACTCCTCAGTGTCCTACCATTTACCTTGTGTTCTACTTTGCTCATCTGTTTCTGTCCTAACTATCTACTCTTGATAACTGGATATGTCCAACACCTCTGTAACATGTCAGCAGGAATATTGTGTATGCACACAGAGTATGGCCATGAACTTATCAGGTAGGAACAAGAATATGTCAGGAACTGGAACCAAGGCACCGAATGTGGTCAAGACTAGGACCAAGACCGGGAGTGGTAGCTCAGAGCATAGCCCAGGATGAGACAAGTGACTTCAGAACTGGATCAAGATTGAGATATCCTCAGAAATGAGAGTATAGTGTTGGAACTTTACTGCACAAAGGTACAGGGGCAGGCTTCTACCAGGAGCTTAAGGCTCAGAGCATGAGTACAGTTTACAGCTGGGAGCGGTGGTTGGGTGTGTAGGCATATATGCCCATGGATGGAAGGGTTGTAAGGGTAGAAGGAAGCTGAAGCATTATCCAACCTACAGTTCTTAATAAGTAAAGTGCTTTCAGAGCCTCCAGTTGGTTCTGAAGCAGTAAACCAAGGCTGATATTCTTCTGTAGCAAGAGAGAATGAATCAGACCTAATCATGAATGTGGAGGTAATTAAATTAAATCGGTTATGGGAAAGAGATGATTGAAAACTATCACCATCTTTAATCATGCTGGGGCCTAGCATGCAAGGCTAAAGTGTTCACAAACATGTTGAGCCGAAGTGCCGAATAGAGCAATCCATCTTGATTTTCACAAGAGAGCCCCACCAACAGAGGAGGCAGCCTTCAGCCCAGTTTGATGCACTCCAAGTGATATCCAGAAATAGCTCAGAGCACTGGATACAACAAAGGCAAAGGAACCATACAAACACTCGGCTATTGCTTTGAAAGCCTGTACTCCAAAACTAGCTGCAGTCCCAATGAGGTAGCAGCATTGGCATATACCAAACAATGTGGAAATTTGCGCCAGTGTATCTTGTTGACCAAGATCAGGACAAATCCAATTCACTTAAATTCTACCCATCATTCTACTCTTGCCACCATTGTCAGTACTGTCCAGCAGCATTTCCTCACAATTACCGTAACCTATCACTGATAGCCAGGTTAGTGAGATACTTCACTCCATATGTCATGAAAACCTTGGTTCAAATGCAGACCAAATAGCTGAATTCCAGAGAACAAGGAAACTTGATTCTACTTAATATCAAGACAGCACTTGACTTGGTGTGGATTTGAATTAGGGCGTGCATTTAAGATAGGAGCTGTTAACTTCAAAGGAGATGTGTGGAGCAAGTTCTTTCTTTAACCAAAGAGAGTAGTGGGTGCCTGGAATGCACTGTCTAGGATGGTAGTGGAGGCAAATACGATAGGGATGTTCAAAGACTCTCAGATGGCACATGGATTGCAGAAAATGAACGAATATGGGCATTACATATTGGCATCTGATTACAAATTAATTAGTTTTGGACCAAAGGGCTTGCTCCTGTGCTGTACTGTTCTACATTCTATCTTAAAGCCCTTGTAAAATTGAAGTCACTGCCATTACAATGAAAATATTCTAGTGTTGGAATCATACCAAACACTAAAGAAAATGGTTATAGTTGTCAGAGATCAATCATCCCACAGATTCATTGCAAGGATTTCTGAGGTTGTTATACCAGGCCTTCCTTTCATCACAGGGTCAGAGGTGGGGATGTTTGCTGATGAATACACAATGATTAATTCAATTTGCAATTCCTAGGTAAATGTGGCTGTACTTGCTAGCAAGCAGTAAGACCCACGCAGTGTTTGCAGCAGATTGATAAGTGGTAACTAGCAAGTTGTCATAAATCTTAACTGTATGTCCTTGATAATGGTGTGGTGTGTTGTCGTTTCCCACTTGAAGGTCACCATTATGCAGAAATTCAGCTGAACCAACCGGATGAATATCATGATTATAAGAACAAGGGAGACAATTGGTATATGGGAATAATAGAGTTGTAGTAGTCCGTGATTTTAACCTGCATGATATTGACTGGGAATGTGTTAGTGATAATGAATTAGATGGGACAGAATTCATTGAGTGTATTCAGAAAATTTTCTGAAGTAATACATAACTGGCCCTTATAGAGAAGGTGTTAGACTCAATTTCATTTGAGGAAATAGGTTTGGTAATTAGTTGACATGTTGGGGGGTTGGGGATCTTCGGGACAGTGACCATAATTTAATTAGCTTCAAGGTATTCATGGAAAAAGTCAGAAGTGGTCCTTAAATTAATGCCCTAGATTGGAGGAAAGCTAATTTTGATTGCATCAGACAGGAACTACACTCTGATTGGGAAAGGCTGTTTGAAGGTAAAGGGATGTCTGACAAGTGGAGGCTTTTAAAAGTGAGATGAGTTTGAGGCCAGCATGTTCCTATTAAACTGCTCAAGAACAAGCTCAGCAAGATGAAGGAAACTACGCTGATAAGGGATATTGAGGTTCTGGTCAGGAAAACGGTAGGTAGGTAGGGAATAAGTCCCCTTCAAGATAAATATGGTAATCTGTGTAACAATTCATGGGAAATTATTAGGACTTAAGAGTACTTCATGTCTGTATTTAGCATGGGAAAGGCATGAAGGATAGAGTTCAAAGATCCTGGAACATATCAATATTTCAAAGGAGGAGGTCTTGGAGGTCTTGAAAGACATAAAGATAGATAAACTGGTTCCCGAGGATATTATAGGAAGCAAAGGAGGGGATTGCTGTGGCCCTGATAGGCATTTCTGTATAGTTATTAGCCACAGGTGATACACTGGAAGACTGGGGGATTGTTAATGTTATGCCTTAAGCAGGATAAGCCAGGAACTACAGGGCATGAGCCTTACGTCAGCAGCGAGTAAAATATTGGAAGGATTCTGAGAGAGAGAGAGAGCAAGCTTATTTGCATTTTGAAAGGCAAATTGATTTGAGATGGTCAGCATTAATTTGTCCATGGAAATTTGTGTCTCATTATTTTGATTGAGTTTTTTGAAGAAGTGACCAAAATGATTGATGAGGGTGAGGTGGTAGATATTGTCTATGTGGATTTTAGCTAAAGCTTTGACAAGGTCCAACATGACAGACTGGTCAAGAAGGTTAAATCCAGAAGGGAACCAGGGTGAGTTTGTCAGTTCAATGGAAAATTGACTTTGTGGTAGGAGGCAGAGGTTGGTAGTGGAGGGTTGCTTTTCAGATTAGAGGCCTTTTATGAGCAGTGTGCTGCAGGAATTGGTGCTGGTACTCGGTTGATTACCATATACTGTATATTAATAATATGAATGAGAATATAGATGGCATAATTAACAATTTTGTAGATAATGTTACTAAGTGGACAGTGAAAAATATTTTTCAAGGTTACAACAGAAACAACTGGGAAAGTGGAGAAAGAAATGGCAGATGGAATGCAACTCAAATGAGCAAAGTATTGAATTTTGGGAAGTTAAACCATTGCAGGACATACAAAGTGAATGGCAGGACCTTGAGAAGTGTTGTTGAACAGAGAGACATAGTGATACAAGTACATATGTAGTTCCACTCAAATGGTAACACAAGTAGACAGGGTGGCAAAGGTGGTATCTGGCATACTTGCCTTCATCGATCAAGGCACTGAGTACAGGAGTGGGGATGTTTCCCAGGGCAGGGGTGTTTAAAACTGGCATAGGTTTAAGGTGAGTGGGAGAAGGTTTTAAGGGGATTTGAGAGGTAAGTTCTTTTATGAATTACTTTGCTTCCCCCACCTACTCTTTTGGTTCATTCCAAATGCCAAAATTCTTTTGGTACCTAGAATGATTTGACAGAATAGATGGTGGAAGCAGGCACACCAACAACAATTAAGAAGCATCTTGGCAGGTACTTGAGTGAGCAAGACACAGAGGGATATGGAGTTAATTCAGACAAGTAGGATTAGTATAGATAGACATATTGGTTGACATAGATATGGTGTTTATATGCTGTATAACACTATGACAATCCAAGATGAAGCAACCCATCCACCAACCTAAGTATTAATTTCCTCCATCAATGGCACATAGTGCGATAGTGATTACCATGTACAAAATACATTGCAGTTTTTTACTTGTTATTTAGCATAAGCAGTTCCCAAACTCTCAACCTCTAACACCATCAACAAGGGCAACGTGAACATGTGAACACCATCACGAGCAAGTTCCTACTTGTTAATATATCACAGTTCTTTAATTATCACTGGGTCTAAATCCTGGAAATCCCAGCAACACTGAATACCATCACAAGCAGAATTATAGTAGTTCAAGGTGGGTTACCACCAACTTCTCAAAGGCAATTAGGGATAGACAATAAATTCTGATTTCGCAATGATCTTAGAAAATGAAAAACAACTTTAATAAGGTTAAAGCTACTTAATTGCTATTCAGTTACCCGACAGCAATTTTATCAGTGGAATTTAATCTTTATGTGTTGCTTCGAGGAAAAATAAAAATTTCTGTTCCTGGAAGTAGTGGCAACCTTTGTTCATACTATTAACAGTAAAACTTCTGAAGAACAGTAAACAAAATTAACAAGTCAAATACAGTGATACTTACATTATTGTGAACAACATTTGATGACAGAGATAGGTTTTCAGGATACCATTAAAGCAGGGCAAGAGGGTAGCAGGAAGTTTTTGGAGAGGTCATATCCTGGATAAGGTATCCTACCAAGAGAAGAGCAAAAAGAATAAGACTTTGGTAACCAATTATCAGTCCTGGACAGCACATAAAAAAAAATTCTAGATTTGTATGAAATAGAATAGGAAAGTGTAATTTTTCTTTACATTAAAAACCCATGATACTAGGTGAATTTATAGCTATCTGAAAAATTGAAGAGATATTTGATTTATGCAATTTATTACACTGTTGATATTCAATACATTTCCCTCTTTGTATTAAGCAACAAAATTAATATCGATATACCTAAATATTGATTTCTGAATTTACAGCAAGTTCAGCTTGGAACCAAAGTCAGTGTTTTTGTTTGAAATTGCTAGTTAAGTAAATAATAGCTCTCTTTACATCTGTAGCCTTAATGAAAGCATTTAAAAGATTTTATGCTGTTTGTGATAGTCATTTGTTTGACTTGCAAAATCATTCCAGTTGAAAATGTCCAAATGTACAAAAATACTCAGACATTGTTCCCCATTAAGCTTATTAAATGAACAATGAATTTTTCATATTAAATCTAGATTAAAAGTTAAAATGTTCCAATTCAGTTTATATGTTGGAGTCCAGAGAAAAATTAAATGACATTTTTCTTAACTCCCTATTTTAGAGTTCATCTTGTTTGCCACGCTAAACTATTAGCATAAGTTGCATGAAAATTAATTCAGCAAGATCCTGCAGACGGTTTATTAACAAGAAAAAAAAGGAAATATCTGTAATGGGCATTAAGGTCATTACATATACCAAGCATTACACCCGGCGTCAGGTACTGAAACATCTTCTATCCCCACAGTATTGCTTCTTATCCAACATCAATACAGGCACTTTAGGATCCAAATTACTAAACAAACTGCCAATTAGGCCTGCAGTCATTTGGATAGATTAGTGGCCACAGAGACTGATACAACATTTTCATCTGAGCCAATTAAGTGTACTGTCCACCTCAATCCTTGAAGGTTTCAGAGAAAAGGCTGTTCTGTAACAGCTATAAAACAAATTCAAAACCAATAATGCAAGATTCCGCTCTAAGATTGCCTACTTTGAGACTCTTTCAGAATGAATTTTGAATGACTGTGGAAAAGTTTTTTGAAGAAATCAGCAAAAAGTGTTTGTCCCTTTAAACCTTCAGCACAGGAGCATGTTGTGCAAACTTCCAGTGATTTCATCCTAACTAAATTTAAGCTAACACAATGCTGTATCAGGAGATAGTTTTAAGCAATGAACTGGGCATTTTTAACATGTGAAGCAGACAGTTTTGAAATAAAAGCATAGCCAACATCTATACAAAACAACCTTTTTGTAATTGCTTCTATAGCACACAAAACCATGAAGCATATAAGAACAAAGGAACTGGTATTTACTTTACATCCTACACTTCCATTCATTTCGGAAAACTTCATTGCAAAATCTATTTTGGAAATAAATTTTGCTGATGACATTCCATATTGAAACAAAACATCAAATCCTGTTGTACTGTGCTCAATGAAGTTGTGCCTAACTTTTTTAACCAGGATTTTGGTCACTAATTTTAATTGAACTGCTTCAAAACAGTGTTGAATTTTGTATGATTCATATGTGTGAAGAAATTCCTAGGACTTTGTTAAGAAAAAGAACACCAACATTGCAAGAGCAATACTAAACAGTATTTTTGACATTGTCCCAGGAATGATAATGATGCTCTTCATTACATAGTATTTACAGGATTGACGTGTTTTAAAAATGCAACTAAGGTGCAAGTGGGATTAGTTTGTTTACACTAAAAATATAGTTGCTCCATCGTATTGTTAACTCTTCTCTTGTAAAAACATTCTGTAGCATAAGAAACATTATGCTTTGGTAACACTGAAAAAATAATTTTCCTTAAAACACTTGGACAGCATTGGGAACAACACCCAAACAAGATTGGCTACAACACTTGGACAATATTGGCTACAATGGTAACAGGATGCACCATTCCATCCATATGTAATATGGTTTCCAAGAAAATTATTAAAGTTATGTATTAATCTTCTTCAACTATGGGCATTTCAACCAATGGAAGAGAATTGCCTTCCCTCTTTGTAGTGGTTATCTATCCTCCCGTCATTATAATTAATTGCATTTGTGTCATATTAGCAGTTGAAAGATTGTCTTTAGCTAGACAGGATTGAATCCATTTTCAGTCTGTGGGCTTGAATTATTCTATATGAGCAAATTTTAAAATCTGATCCTGCATTTTAGGGTTCTAAATCATTTAACCAATCTTGTAAAGGAATATAACCAATGTCCCAGTGATACTATAATTTAGTAATTTAAGAGCTATGGCAGATATTCCAAAGAAGCCTCATAAAATAAGAGATCCCAGTGGTTTGGACAACATCAACTACAGCACTACAAAGTTCTACTTTTTATTAAGCATTAAAAGCTTACTCTGTTAGGAACGAATTCAAAGGTCCCCAGTACTGTCAATTCATAATTGTTCTTACTTCAGTGAGTGTTGACAAGAACCTCTCTTTGTCAGTCAACAAATTTTCACTCTTTTACTTAGTATTTGTTTTGAATTTGGTGTACAATACAGATGTAGAAATAAATAGAAACATTTTACATAAAACTCAAGAGTCTGTATGATATGGAAGAATAGCATCAAAGGCCTCCTAAACCAGAAGAAGAGGGCCTTTAAAGATGGTGGTCGGTTGGAGCTTAAAAGAGTTCAGAAGGAACTCAGAGTACAGATAAGGGGGGCAAAGGAGCAGTATAGGAGGAAGCTAGAACAAAAGCTGCAGAAAAAAAGCATGAAGGAGGTGTGGGATGGGATGAAGATCATCACCGGATGCGGTGCAAAGCGGGGGGCGAACATAAGTGGAGATGTGGAGAAAGCGAACCAGCTGAACAACTTCTTCAACAGGTTCGACAGCTCAATCTCATCCTCACCGCAGAAATCCACACCAGGCTTACTTCCCTCACAGGAAAATAGCCACTCACAGGAGACCTTGCCCACGCCCAGGATTACGGCTGCACAGGTGGAAGGTCAACTGAGGAAGATCTGTACCAGCAAGGCGGCTGGACCGGATGGAGTTTCCCCACGATTACTGAGGGCCTGTGCGACTGAGCTGGGAGAACCACTACAGCGCATCTTCAACATGAGCCTGGAGCAGAGAAGAGTACCCAGACAGTGGAAAACATCCTGTATTGTCCCGGTACCGAAGAAACCACAACCAAAGGAGTTGAATGACTTCAGACCTGTTGCCTTGACGTCGCACGTGATGAAGACCATGGAGCGGCTGATAATACAGAATCTGAGGCCACAAACCAGGCACGCCCAGGATCCTCTTCAGTTTGCGTATAAGGAGAAGGTGGGAGTGGAAGATGCTATCACGTATTTGCTGCATAAATCACTCTCTCACCTAGATGGGGTCAGTTGTGCTGTGAGGATTACATTCCTTGACTTCTCTAGTGCCTTTAACACCATCCAGCCCAAGATCTTAAGGCACAAACTAACGGAGATGGGAGTAGACTCTCACATGGTGGATTGGATAGTGGACTACTTGACAGATAGACCTCAGTATGTGCGGTTGGGAGACTGTAGGTCTGACACGGTGGTCAGCAGCACAGGAGCGCCGCAGGGAACCGTACTCTCTCCGGTCCTGTTCACCCTGTACACATCAGACTTCCAATATAACTCGGAGTCCTGCCATGTGCAGAAGTTCGCTGATGACACGGCCATAGTGGGGTGTGTCAGGAATGGACAGGAGGAGGAGTATAGGAAACTGATACAGGACTTTGTGATATGGTGCAACTCAAACTACCTGCGTCTCAATATCACCAAGACCAAGGAGATGGTGGTGGACTTTAGGAGATCTAGGCCTCATATGGAGCCAGTGATCATTAATGGAGAATGTGTGGAGCAGGTTAAGACCTACAAGTATCTGGGAGTACAGTTAGACGAGAAGCTAGACTGGACTGCCAACACAGATGCCTTGTGCAGGAAGGCACAGAGTCGACTGTACTTCCTTAGAAGGTTGGCGTCATTCAATGTCTGTAGTGAGATGCTGAAGATGTTCTATAGGTCAGTTGTGGAGAGCGCCCTCTTCTTTGTGGTGGCGTGTTGGGGAGGAAGCATTAAGAAGAGGGACGCCTCACGTCTTAATAAGCTGGTAAGGAAGGCGGGCTCTGTCGTGGGCAAAGTACTGGAGAGTTTAACATCGGTAGCTGAGCGAAGGGTGCTGAGTAGGCTACGGTCAATTATGGATAACTCTGAACATCCTCTACATAGCACCATCCAGAGACAGAGAAGCAGTTTCAGCGACAGGTTACTATCGATGCAATGCTCCTCAGACAGGATGAAGAGGTCAATACTCCCCAATGCCATTAGGCTTTACAATTCTACCGCCAGGACTTAAGAACTTTTTAAAAGCTATTATTAATGCTTTTTGAGATAGTGATTTAGATGCATATCATATTTTTTACTGAGTTAAGTATTGTATGTAATTAGTTTTGCTACAACAAGTGTATGGGACATTGGAAAAAAAAGTTGAATTTCCCCATGGGGATGAATAAAGTATCTATCTATCTATCTATAACTGTCTCATTTCAGGTATCTGCCTCAATTTAACACTCTCTCTCATTGATGAAATACAGTGCTGGTAAATATAGGCTCTGCTTTTCCACTCAGCTAGATCCCTGGCTCACAATTTGTCCCTCAACCTAAACTTATCTGGTCATTTACCTCATTGCCATTTATGAGACACAAATACCTATATTTTCCACGTCTGTAATTGAATCCTTAATTACTAAGGCTATTATGCCACTTTTCTTGCCCGCTGTAATTTTATAGCCAAGAATATTTAGTTTTGAATCATGCTTTGACTGAAGCCAACATTCCATCAAATTTATGGTGTTGTATTGTTCCATTCTAATAAACGTCTCCAGCACTCTAGCTTTAGTTCAAATGCTCTGTGTGTTGGCATATAAATACTGCAACCTGATCCATTATATTCCTCAATGCACTTAACCTTTTCATTTGCACATTTTCTTTTTTATTTCCCCTCAATCCTTCTACACAATCTCATTCTGATTTTTCTTAAAAAGCACATCTCCATAAGCCATCTTGAGCTTTCAGTTTGTTTTCTCACTCATTTGTTTTTCTCATGCTTAAACGCTCCCTTACTAATTCCCTGTACTTTCCCCCCATGGAAATACTTAGCAATTGGGATGTTTGAAGTATATCCCTCTGTCAAGTTTGCAAAGTGGTTAGCACAACTCTTTACAGTACCAGTGACCTGGGTTCAATTCCCGCCACTGTCTGTAAAGAGTTTGTACGTTCTTGACGTGACCACTTGGGTTTCTATCGGGTGCTCTGGTTTCTTCTCACAGTCCAAAGACATATCATTTGGTAGGTTAATTAGCGACTGTAAATTGTCCTGTGATTGAGCTAGTGTTAAATCGGGGGTTACTGGGAGGCACGGATCGAAGGGTCAGAAGGGCCTAGTCCACACTGTATCCTCAATAAAATAAATAAATGACTGCCCTTTTCCTAAAAATTGTCTGGGGCATGGGGGGTGGTCACAGAACATATTTCTGTATCATTTTTATAGCCAATTAGCCAATCTGTACCTCTAATTTTCTCAAATCGAGTCATTGAATGTTTACTAACCGGTTGCTTGCAAGGACTTTCTTCATAATTAAGAGTGTAGCTACTCAAGCTGAAAAACCAGCATTAAGGTCTTTTCTGTGACATCGCTGCCAGTGTGGATCATGATTTGCAACCTGTTGCATTCCATTTTCATAGACTACCGACCTTTTCTGTTTATCAGTGTTTGGAGTACAGCATGCGATTCAGCACATCATGTGCAAAACAAGAATATCCACTTGTTCCATGATTGCTGTTGAATGCACTCCCTTGTAGCCTTGTCTCTGCTTGCATCATAAGCATTAAATCAGTTGGATGAGATCAGATCCACAGATACTCCTGATTACTGGGTAATTGCCTTTCTCGTCCTTTGCCAGAACAGAGCTGACACAGGTGCAGAGGCTTCAGTCATTTTAATAAAATAGGGAAAGTACATTTATTTTTAAGCATTTTGTTTTAATGTTCTTCACAATTTCTAAGTGTTTAATGAACATCTTAATTTTTAAAACTATAATTATGATTGTAGTATTTTTTAATATCTGAATGTCAGTGACATTAAGAAAAGCCTTTAAAAGAAAATGTGAAAACAAAAGTGAGAAATTTGAAACCTTGGCGTCATGTAGCAGCAAGTAATTGTATGTCGGCAAGTGCAAAGGTTAACTACAACAATTCTAGTTAGGACAAAGGGCAGAAGTTCTGTATGTCCTCAAGTTTTCACAAGGAAATTAAAGTGAGAAGTGTGTTGGAATAGTTAAGTCTAAAGCTAACAAATGCATGAAAGAGGATTTTAGCACTAGATGGTTTTTTAGTGGGTTAGAATTCAGCAAAGATACAGAACTGGGAATTGTGATAGCATTCTGACAGGCTGCAGAGGGTCGTAAATTTAGTCTGCTCCATCTTGGGTACTAGCTGACAAAGTACCCAGGACCTCTTCAGGAAGCGGTGTCTCAGAAAGGCAGCGTCCATTATTAAGGAACCCCAAAACCAAGAACATGCCCTTTTCTCATTGTTACCATCGGGTAGGAGGTACAGAAGCCTGAAGGCACACACTCGGCGATTCAGGAACAGCTTCTTCCCCTCTGTCATCTGATTCCTAAATGGACATTGAACCCATGAACACCACCTCACTTTTTAAATATATATTATTTATGTTTTTGCATGATTTTTAATCTATTCAATATACATATACTGTAACTGAATTCTTTATTTTTTTCTTCTATATTATGTATTGCATTGAACTGCTGCTAAGTTAACAAATTTCACAACACATGCTGGTGATAATGAACCTGATTCTAATTCTAATATCTTATTAATAAACACCGGCGCAGAACAATAATACTGTTCAATGACTTAAGATTGATTAACACAGATGTATAAAAAAATTGTGTAAAGCAAAACAATTCTATATTAAAAGGGATGTTCAATAGATTCTTCACACATACTGTTCAGTATTGTTTCATTTTCATCCATTCCATTTAGATAGTTCCTTCCAAAATTTCTAACATCATTTGCTTTGCAACTTGCTGGACTATAGACTTGAGATGGACATTTGTTTTCTCCCTCTGCCTAGAATCAGAGTGCTTGTTGAATTGCCTTTAGTTTCACATGGATTGTCTAGGAATTTACTCTTCTGTCTTCTGAGGATATCCATGATGAAATGCTCAGTGGAAATCAATACCATGTTTCATTTATACTTGATACCTAAGCCTTTTACTTGCATTTTAATATATCCGTTTGTCCTAAAGGTAAAGTTTGGTTAAAGGCCAGTTTGTTTTTATTTAATATAAAAGCTTGACAAAACATATTTCCATCATATGATTGCAAATTTTTGTGAAAACATTACCGAGAATTGCTTTGGCCACTTTGATTTAACAGAGCCAGTATTAGCAATACTGGTTTACCTGAGACAGGTTTTCATAGTAGTAACTCTGACAGTGATAAAAACAAAACCATTAGAATAATTTTCCATCTGATAGGATATTGCATAATAACTGTGTTTCATCGGTGCGTTAAGCTGTTATACCATCAGAGTGTGATTAAGCAGATGTCTAGCTTCTGGCAGCTGTAGACCTATGATCTGCCATTTAGTTTAGCCTGGTGGAGAAGAAATGAAGTATGGCTTGAAAGTATAACTAAGCAGTTGTGTTTTTGAACAGACTGGCTTAGGCACAGGTCAAGTTTAATTTTGATCAAATACAGAACTATTCAGATAAATTAGAATCTAATGGAAACATTACTTTTCAAATAGATTTTTTAATTATTGCTATTTCACAATATTCAGCAACTGTTTAATGCAGCGATGTCTTCAAAGCTCTTTGATTTTTTGCCAGCATTGCTTGGAAATTTACTTTAGAAATTCATAGAATGGACATCAGGAAGTACATATTTTACTTAAAGGAAAAGTTGTAGATGTTGAAAACCTGAAATAAAACAGAAAAAGTTGAAAATACTCAACTGGCCAGGCAACATTACTAGACAGAGGAACAAAGTTCCACTTTTAAGGTGATGATCTTTTAATAGGAATTGAGAGAAAATGTCTCAACATTTTGCTCTTTTCCATAGACTGGCCTGCTGAGTTCTTCCAGTATTTTGTGTGTGTAGCACTGACTTAACCCATTTCCTTTTCTCTGGATAACAGTTACTTAGAGTTATTGAGTCAGTTGGCACAGAAATAGGCCTTTCAGTCCAAATGATTCAGCCTGACCAAGTTTCTCAGCTAATCTAGTTCCATTTGGCCCATATCCCTCAAAACCTTTTTCTGTTACCTTCCCTATTTATATTTGAGTTTCTTTTTAATGTATTTATTTTTTGGATCAAAGGTATATGCAATCTATATTTTATACAATTGTACAGCCTTTACTAATCCCACTTAGACCATAAGACCTAGGAGCAGAAATGAGCCATTCAGCCCATCGAGTCTGCTCTGCTGTTCCATCATGGATGATTTATTATCCCTGTCAGCCCCATTCGCCTGACTTCACCCCATAACCTTAGATGTCCTGTTTTATCAAGAACCTATCGACTTCCACCTTAAGTATACCCAATGACTTGTCCGGCACAGCCATCTATGACAAAGAATTCCACAGATTCAATATTGACTTATAACAGAAAAAAATGCTACTAAACAAACTACTGGGGCTTTTTTTTTAGGTTGTAACTGATAGACAAAAGACAGGCAGTGGATGCAGAGTGTTAAGTTTGATTGGGTCTTTGGCTCAGTATCTGAATGCTTAGACCACAGAGATAGGAGCAGAATTAGGCCATTCAGCCCATCAAATCGGCTTCCCCATTTCATCATGGCTGATCCTGGATCCCACTCACTCCCATATACCTGCCTTCTCACCGTATCCTTTGCTGCCCTGACCGATCAGGAAACGATCAACTTCCACCTTAAATATACCCCAGGACTTGGCCTCCTCCCCAGTCTGTGGCCGAGCAATCCACAGATTCACTACTCTCTGGCTAAAAAAAATTCCTCCTTCCCTCTGTTCAAATGGTTGTCCCTCAATTTTGAGGTTGTGCCCTTAGTTCTGGATACCCCCAACGTAGGAAATATCCTCTCCACACTCACTCCTATCTAATCCTTTCAACATTCGGTAGAGCTCAATGAGATCCTCGTGCATTCTTCCCGTGAGTACAGGCCCAAAACTGCCAAACACTCCACATATCTTAACCCCTTCATTCCCAGAATCATCCTCGTGAACCTCCTCTGGACTCTCTTCAGTGACAATACATCCTTTCTGCAAACACCCTGATTCCTCAACAATACCTGCCCTTCCATCTATCTTCACATCATCTGCAAACATAGCCACAAAGCCATCAGTTCCTTCATCCGAATCATTGACATACAACGTGAAAGGAAGCAAACCCAACCCGTGGCACTTCACCAGTGCCCGGCAGCCAATCTTTTATCCTTTCTCAAATCAAATCAGGTTTAATTATCATTCAAACCATACATGGATATAATCAAATAAGGCAGGATTCCTCTGTGGTCAAGGAGCGTAACAACTAACAAGAGAGAGAGAGAGAGAAAAAAACTCACATCATTACCCAAGAAAACACACATATAGTCCAAGTCCCTGAGCGACTTGCAAATGGATGGTGCAGCTCCCGGCAATCCAGTCTGTCATTCCACTAGTCAAACACAGGAGGGCAGCACAGATGGGAGAGGCCAGCTCCCAACCGAGCACAGGCTTGAGGCCTAGTCCTCACTACAGCCAAGGCCATGCTGCTGCCTCATCACCTGTCGCACCACCAAATAGGGGAAACAGGCCTGTGACATCCCATATTATCAATGTCCAACAGGGTCTTGTGATTGAAAGACAAACGTCCAAGACCGTCACATACGGTTACACTGCATGCTGCTTTTGCGCACCAACTCGATGTCTTCAAGCAGCAGGCAGCAGCCAGGTCAGTTCCTCTGACCCCTCTCTGGTCTGTCCTCCACCTTCTTCTCTGATTGACCGCTGGTTTTTCCTTCACTTGGTCACCCGCCAGCTTCTCTTTCTCCCGGCTGACCACTGGCTTCTCCTTCTCCCGGCTGTTTGCCAGCTTCTCTTTCACTTGGTCACCCGCCAGCTTCTCTTCCTCCCAGCCAAGTGCCAGCTTCTCCTTCTCTGACTTGTCCGTCGGCTCCTTCGATACCTCAGCCAGCAGTCCTGAACAATGAACAGTTCACTGATGTGGTAGAACTGCTGTACCCATTGTTCTTGTAGTCCAATGCAACTGTATTGGCCCGTGAGAAGCCACTGAGTTTGAATGCATTGCCATCTTACGGGAAGTCCAAGTTCTAGTACCTTTCCCAGCAATTCTATGGGTTCTTTTTAAAGCAGTCTCAACTGCGGCACGTTGTCAAAAGCCTTCTGAAAATCCAAGTAAATACCATCCACTGACACTTCTTTGTTTATATTACCTGTTACTTCCTCAAAGAATTACAACAGATTTGTCAGGGAAGGTTTCCTCTTTAGAAAACAACACTGACTTTGGCCTAATTTATCATGTGTCTCCAAGTATCCAACATCCTTCCAACCACTATAGGTCAGGCTAACTGGTCTATAATTTCCTTTCTTGTGCCTCACTCTCTTCTTAAAAAGTGGAGAGATATTTGCAATTTTCCGGTCGTCAGGAACCATTCCAGAATCTACTGATTCTTGGAAGTTCATTGTATAAGGCATCCTCAGTCTGTTCAGCTGTCACATTCAGAACCCTGTGGTGTAATCCATCTAGTCAGGTGACTTAACTATCTTCAGACTTTTGACCTTTCCAAGCACCTTCTCCTTAATAATAGCAACGACAAACACTTCTGTCCCCTGACACTCTCACATGTCTGGCATTCTGCTAGTGTCTTCTGCTAATGCTTTTTAATTTTGTCTGCCATTTATTTGTCCCCCACTACTACCTCTCCAGCATCATTTTCCAGCAGTCCAATATCCACTCTCGTCCCTCTTTTACTCCTTAAATATCTGAAAAACATTTTGTATCCTCTTTTATGTAATTGCACAGCTTACCTTCATATTTCATCTTTTCTCTATTGCTTTTTAGTTGCCTTCTATTGGCTTTTGAAAGCTTCCTAATCCTCTTCCTACTAACTTTTGCTATATTATATGCCCTCTCGGGTGCTTTTATGCTGTCTGTGACTTCCCTTGTTAGCCACCGTTGCTTCATGCTCTCTTTAGAATACTTATTCATCTTTGGGAAGTATCTTTCCCACGCCTTCAGAATTTCCCCCAGAAACACCAGCCATTGGTGTTCTGCCATCATCCCTGCTAGTGTCCCCTTCCAATCAACTTTGGCCATCTTCTCTCTCTCTCAAACTGCATGGTGGATTCTAGCATATTATGATCACTGCCTCCTAAGAGTTCCTTTACCTTAAGCTCCCTAATTAAATCTGGTTCATTACACAACACCCAATCCAGAATTGCTATTCCTCTAGTGGATTCAACCACAGGCTACTCTAAAATGCCATCTCATCGGCATTCTACAAATTCCCTTTCTAGGAATTCAACACCAACCAGATTTTCCCAATCTACCTGCATTTGGTAATCCCCCATGATTATCAGAACATTGTCATTTTTACATGCCTTTTCTATCTTCCTGGCTGCTGGTTGGGGGCCTCTATATAACCTCCATCAGGGTCATTTTACCCTTGCAGTTTCTTATCTCTATGCACAAGGATTCTACATCTTCTGATCTTGTCATCACTTTCTAAAGATTTGATTTCATTTTTTACAAATAGAGCTACCCAATCTGCTCTGCAAACCTGCTTGTCCTTTCCATACAATGTGTATGGTTGGATATTAAGCTCCCAATTATTTACTGGTCCATTGCCCATAGCTTTATATGCCTTGGTGATTCAAGTGTTCATCAGAATACTTAATAAATGCGGTGAATGTACCCATCTCCACCACCCATTCAGACAATGTGCTCCAGACTTCAAGCACCTACTAGATGAAAAAAATCATGCTCAGATCCCCTCTATAAGTATTTTACTAACCTGTGTCCACCAGCTTTAGATATTACTGCTAGGGGGGAAAATAGTTGAGGATAAATTTATAATAATGGGTAATTTTACAAGTTTTAAACATTTCACTGTTCAATTTTTTTTTAATGGTAAAAGGACAAAATGGTAGTTAATAAAGCATATTTCCTATTGTATACTTATTTTTTCAATTAACTTTTTTTCTTCTGATTCTTTTGTGATTATATACCCTTTCTCAGCATTTCTTCATGCCTATTATTTGTATTGCATCAAGAATTGCAAATTAAAGACATTAAATTGGCTGATTGTCATTTTAGGTTTCCTGAGGTTGTAAAATGTGCTTTATAAATGCCAGTTTTTCATCTTCTGGCAGAAATAGTGGTCCTTTCCCATGTGAGAAGAATGCAATTAATTAAGTTGAAATTTGGGAAGTTAGTGGCATGATAATTAATACAGCATTAATTCACTTTCAAAAAATGTTGTCGAAAACTGGTTCATTGCTTATTTTTAAACCAATCATTCTCTGAACCCATAAGGGATATTCAAGAGGTTATCATGTGACAAGGCAAATTGATTTAATATTTAATCAGGTAAATTGAGAATTATAAGGTTTAGATTTTAGTTCAGATTATGCTGCTCTTTTCAATGTGTCCACACTAATTAAATCTCTGCATGTCTTACTTCTAGTATTTGTAGGTGAAAATGCCAGCCCTATTCCAGAAACCAACATTGGTAGTCGGATGCTTCAAACCATGGGATGGATTCCTGGCACAGGCCTTGGACCAAATGGCAATGGGATTGCTGAACCTATGAAAGCTTTATGGCGACCAAAAGGGGTTGGACTTGGCTTCTGCTGACAGACAGTTATTCAATTTAGTGGAAACTATACGCATTTCAATGGGAGTGACTTCAACTAGCCTTTGCTCAAGAAAGCTCAAAACATCTATTTCTATAGTGACAAATGGACATCTCAATAATGTGATTATTAATTGTTTTGAAATCAACACATGCTTTTTTCTGATCAGAGTTAATGTTGATGTACTGTATTAATTATAATTGAGGATTCCAGATATTAGGAAGTGATTTTCATTGTTGTACATCAATACACAAGTTCAAAGTTTTTGCAGGTACTAATTCTATCTCATCCAAAGTGTGGTGTCTGAAAGAAGAGGCGACAGATGTGAATTTATTGTGAAATTTGGCAGTGCAATGCCTCTTCCAATCCCCATGATATGAATATCTCTGTATAATTTGTAAGTTTGTTATTATGTTACCACTGCTGTGCTTCAATTGAAAAGATGATGAAATAGATGTTTAGAAATGTGATAACACTTCTGCAACAAGCAACTCGGACCTAGCAGTTCAGAAATGATTTTCAGTGGTTGCATACTATTTGTAAGCCTTTTGTTTTTGTTCAAGTAAATTTATTTTAAATTCAACATTCGATTTCTTTAATGTCCAAAAATATTATGTACGTTCTCCAAGACTGAAAGGACTTTATTAGCATAACAAAATGTCCTTGAATAGATCCCATAGTATTAAATATACCATTTTCTAAAATACAATTTATCTGAGATTCCAGTTAGTGTGTAGATATCAGGTTTTTTAATGAAATATTCTGTCTTGCTATATCATTTACACTTAAAAATAAGCCATGTATTGCCATGACATAAGCTCTTAGTGCTGAGCCACATTTGGATGAACAGTGAGTATTGTTGTGATAATAATCAGAATCAAAATCAGGTTTATTATCATTGACCTGTCATGAAATTTGTTATTTTGTGGCAGCAGTATAGTGCAATATGTAAAAAGAACTACTCTAAGTTACAAATAGAAATATTAAAGTGTAAAAAGAGAACAAGATAGTGAGGTAATGTTCATGGACTGTTCAAAAATCTGAAAGCAAAGAAAGAACTTTCATGCTTTCATCTATTAAAAGAAAACCAGGGTACAGCAGATTACTGAACTTATGGTTTAATCAGGTTAATGTGCTAAGTTTTAGTAAACAGAACTGGTTTAGTATTTGTTCTCAGATTGTCTTTCTAAAACCTTAATGCAATTTAGCTTCAGCATTTTACATACATATTGCCTCCCATCTCACTAAGCAGGCACTTGATGGCTCATCCATCCATTACTTTCTTCTGCAGTTTGTAGCAAATAACCTCCTTTAATTCTCTATATGGCATTAAATTTAAGATACTTTTTTTTTAATATGAATGCCTGGTAACCAGATAAGTACCACTTATCATTTTTGCTCCTATACAGGTGCTGTCCTAGGGTTGAGAGTTGTTATCTTACTTAGTATTTTAAGCTTGGACTAGTTTATTTCTTTTAAAAAATATCATTGTTTGTATCAAAATTGTACCCTTCAGTTGATGGCTTGTTACTTCTATAGTAGTAGTTACCAGTTAATGAAGTATATTAAACTTCATTAACAGGCTAGGCAAGCTAAGGCTACTTTTGCCTTTCTTAAAGTAAGCAGCAGTTATCATTTGAAGGGTGACTTACATTACTTTACATTCTATGTTCTAATATGAGATCAGTGTAATCCCATCTATGTCAAAAGCCTTAATTGCACAACTCTGCTTCATGACAAATCTTAAAACAATCAGGAACTATTAGGTCATTGAGCTGAAGAATGCAATAGGAAAGATAAAGGGAACCTGCTCTCCATTTTAAATTAACCTGAGAATGAGCATATTTTTATTGCTTCAAAAGCTGTCATTTTGCTTTCTGTGAGAAGTAACAGATTACTTACAAGCAGTTCTAATGTACAGAAATGGCATCACTGAAGCATTGCTAAGTACATTAGATATGAATGGGGAAAAACTGCTTAAAACAATATTTATTATTATTATCTGGATTTATAATTAAAAGGGGGACAAGAATTATTGCTGGAATGGACAATTGCATAATTTACCAAAATCAGTGTAGCTTGATTAACATATATAATTGACAATTATATTTTTCTTGTCCTTGCAATATATTAAAGCAGCCACTGATCAGATATTATAGCTTACCTCCCACAATACAATAAGAGTCAGATCCAATTTTATTAGCAACAGTGTGCTGGAGAGAAGGCTTGGCAGCTTGTAGTTTTGGATTTGCTGTTTACGTGGAACATTCTGAAAATGACTTTTAACAATCAATTCCTGTAGTGCTCAGGGTTCAGTCAAAAATTACAATTAAATATTATGGGATTTATCAAACTTGTGTTTTACGCTGTGTGTATTTGTACTTGCTTCTAGTTTTAATGTGCATTGATAAAATATCCACCTACCACAAAACAATCAGATCTACTTTTTTTTTTTACAACAATGTTAATTTTCAGTGTAATTTCCCTGCATCAATTATTTGAGAGATTGGTTATTAGAATGCCCAGCAGTTTAACTCTGTATAAAACACCCTGAGATTGAGGAAGCTCTTATAGAACTTATAGAACTGATATTCTATAAACAGATAAATAAAGAACATCTCACAGTCTTTTTGTGTGATTATTTTAATTTTCTTTTTGTATTCACTACCTTGTATATTTTTTAATTTATTGGCCCGTGCCTCACAAAACTGGTCAAACTTGCACTAAAATGTCGAAAGGAACAAATCTGTATTGCATGCTATCTGTATTATTTTTTCTCACTTAATACTCTTAAAACTAAGCTGAAAATAAGGCTTTTTAAAGTTTTTGGTCAATTATATTCGTGAGACCACACTTGGAGTATTGTGTACAGTTTTGGGCTCCTTATTTTAGAAAGGATATACTGTCATTGGAGAGGGTTCAGGCGTTTCTCAAGAATGCTTCCAGGAATGAAAGGGTTACCATATGAGGAACATCTGGTAGCTCTTGGGCTGTATTCCCTGGAGTTCAGGAGAATGTTAAAAGGCCTGAATAGATTAGATATGGCAAAGTTACTTCCCATGGTAAGGGAGTCTAGGACAAGAGGGCACAACTTCAGGATTGAAGGAGTCCATCTAGAACAAAGATGCGGAGAAATTACTTCAGTCAGAGGTGGTAAATCTGTGGAATTTGTTGCCATGAGCGGCTGTGGAGGCCAAGTCATTGGGTGCATTTAGGGCAGAGATAGATAAGTTCTTGATTAGCCAGGGCATCAAAGGGTATGGGGAAAAGGCAGGGGAGTGGGGATGACTGGAAGAATTGGATCAGCCCACGATTGAATTGCAGAGCAGACTCAATGGGCTGATTGGCCTACTTCTTCTCCTATATCTTATGGTTTTATATTACATAGAACCTGACCACTGTGCACAATTGCAATCAGTAAATATTTCTGATTGGGTTTTTAAGATATTTTCACATATTTAACATTTAGCTAGCACCACAGAATGAGATAGGTGACAACTTTAAATATGCCTTTATGGGTTAATTCTATTTCCATACAAATCAGATCAACAAATCATTTAACAATACAATGCAGATTAAAGTGTAATGGCTACAGAGAGAGTGTAGTGTGGCTAAACAATAAAGGTGCAACATCATAACAAGATAGGTTGTGAGGTTTTAACGGGGTTTTATCATACTAGCAAACCACTCCTATAGCTTTATAACAATGGGGTAGAAACTACCATTGAGCGAGGTGATGATTTCAGGCTTTTGTACTTTCTGCCCAGTTAAAGAGGGGAGAAGAGAGAATGTCTGGGATAGGTGGAATTTGTGTTTATGTTGGCTCCTTTACTGAGGCAGCAAGAAGTATAGACATAGTCCATGGAGGGAAGGCTACTTTCTGTGATGTGCTAAGCCATGTCCACAATGCTATACAGTGTTTTACAGTCACGTGCAGAACAGTTCCCATACCAGACTATTATGCATAGAGAGAGGATGCTTTCTGTGGTTCATCAATAATAATTGGGGAGGGTCAATAGGGACATACCAGGTTTCATTTCCCTCCCAAAGAAGCAGAGGCATTGGTGATGATCACAACCAGGAATATGAAGCTTGCTGTCCTCGCAATCTCAACACAATTGGCTGGAGCACGTGCTCCGCCTGCCTCCTGAAGTTCATAATCGGCTCTTTTGTTTTGCTGACAGAGGACAGTTCTCACGACACCATGTCAAGCTTAGCACGCTAGCACAGTGGTTAGCACAATGCTTTATAGTACAGGTTCGATTCCCACTGATGCCTGTAAGGGATTTGTAAGTTCTCCCCGTGATCGCATGTGTTTCCTCCGGGTGGTCCGGTTTCCTCCCACAGTCCAAAGGTGTACTGGTTAGTAGGTTATTTGGTCATTGTAAGTTGTCCTGTGTTTAGGCTAAGATTAAATTGGGGGACTGCTGGGTGGCGTGGCTCAAAGAGCCAGAAGGGCCCACTGCGCACTGTATCTCAATATCTAAAAAGATAAACAGACTCATTGTTATTTGGGATGTGTTCACTGGGAGTTAGAGAAGAATCTGGCCATGCAGTCATGAGTGTATTAGGGGGCTAAAGGTAGAAACTTATATAACCAGATATATAAAACCACATAACAATTACAGCATGGAAACAGGCCATCTCGGCCCTTCTTGTCTGTGCCGAACGCATACTCTCACCTAATCCCACTGACCCGCACTCAGCCCATAACCCTCCATTCCCTTCCTGTCCACATACCTATCCAATTTTGCTTTAAATGACAATACCGAACCTGCCTCTACCACTTCTACAGGAAGCTCATTCCACACAGCTACCACTCCGAGTAAAGAAATTCCCCGTCATGTTACCCTTAAATTTCTGCCCTCTAAGTCTCAACTCATGTCCTCTTGTTTGACTCTCCCCTACTTTCAATGGAAAAAGCCTATCCACGTCAACTCGATCTATCTCCCTCATAATTTTAAATACCTCTATCAAGTCCCCCGTCAACCTTCTACGCTCCAAAGAATAAAGACCTAACTTGTTCAATCTTTCCCTGTAACTTAGGTGCTGAAACCCAGGTAACATTCTAGTAAATCTTCTCTGTACTCTCTCTATTTTGTTGACGTCTTTCCTATAATTCAGTGACCAGAACTGTACACAATACTCCAAATTCGGCCTTACCAATGCCTTGTACAATTTTAATATTACATCCCAACTCGTATACTCAATGCTCTGATTTATAAAGGCTAAAATACCAAAAGCTTTCTTCACCACCCTATCCACATGAGATTCCACCTTCAGGGAACTATGCACCATTATTCCTAGATCACTCTGTCCTACTGCATTCTTCAACGCCCTACCATTTACCATGTATGTCCTATTTGGATTATTCTTACCAAAATGTAGCACCGCACACTTATCAGCATTAAACTCCATCTGCCATCACTCAGCCCACTCTTCTAACTGGCCTAAATCTCTCCGCAAACTTTGAAAACCTACTTCATTATCCACAACACCTCCTATCTTAGTGTCATCTGCATACTTACTAATCCAATTTACCACCCCATCATCCAGATCATTAATGTATATGACAAACAACATTGGACCCAGTACAGATCCCTGAGGCACACAACTAGTCACCGACCTCCAACCTGACAAACAGTTATCCACCACTACTCTCTGGCATCTCCCATCCAGCCACTGTTGAATCCATTTTACTACTTCAATATTAATACCTAACGATCGAACCTTCCTAACTAACCTACCGTGCGGAACCTTGTCAAAGGCCTTACTGAAGTACTAAAGTTATGGAGCACCATTGTTTGGAATAATTGTCATGGTTTTGCTGCCTTTCTGAACTGAAGTAGTCTATTATCAGGAAGTGAAGAATCAGGTTCAATATCACCAGCATATTTTGTAAAATTTGTTGTTTTCTGGCAGCTGTACATTACAATACATTAAAATAAAAATTATATTGTGAGAAGTATATATAAAATATTAAATAAGTAGTGCAAAAAGAGAGGGAAAAATTAGTGAGGTAGTGTTCAAGGGTTCATTGTCCATCCAGAGACCTAATAGTGAAGGAAAAGAAGCTGTTCTTGAAACATTGAGTTTGTGTCTTCGGGCTCCAGCATCTCCTTCTCGATGGAAGCAATGAAAAGAGGGCATGGCCTGGGTGATGGGGGTCCTTAATAATGGATGCTGAATTTTTAGGCCATCACCTTTTAAAGGTGTTCTGGATGCTGGGGAAAGGATAGTGGTCATGGAGCTGCCTGTGTTTACATCTTTCTGTAGCTTTTTCCGAACCTGTGCAGTGGCCCTTCCATACCAGACAGTGATGCAACCAGTTAGAAAACTCTCCACAGTACATCTGTAGAAATTTGTATCTTAACATATCTTAAACTCCTAATGAAATATAGCCACTGTTGTGCCTTTCTTGTAACCCCCCCCCCCTTTCTGAAATCCAAAATCAATTCATTGGTCCTATTGATTTTGAATGCAACGTTTTTGTTGCGACACCACTCAAGCTATCTTGCTCCTATATGCCTCCTCGTCACCATCTGAAAATCTGCCAACAATAGTTGTGTCACCAACAAATTTATAGATGTATTTAAGCTGTGCCGAGGCACACATGCATGGGCATAGAAAGAGCAGTGGGCTAAATTTGCATCCTTGAGGTGCGCCAGTATTGATTGTCATTGAGGAGGAGATGCTATTTATGATCCATACAGACTGTGGTCTCCCATTGAGGTTCCAGTTGCAGAGGGAGGTAGAGAGGCCCAGGTTTTGGAGCTTTTTGATTAGAACTGATGGCGTGATTGTGTTGAATGCTGAGCTGTAAGCAATACACAGCAGCCTGACGTAGGTATTACTAATGAGGTGATAGACAAATTGCAGTGGAAGGGAGAGAAAAAAAATCAGTTGCAGAATATGTGTATTCTTGGAATTATAGTATTGAAAGCAGAATTGGAGTCAATAAACAATTGTATGAAATAGATATCTTTCCTGTCCAAATTCTCCAGAGATGAGTGTAGGGCCAGGGAGGTGGTGTCTGTGGTAGGCAAATTGAAGTGGTCCAATGTTGTCCGGAAAGCTGGAATTAATGCACGCAGCAGGAGGAAGGCAGCAGAAGTGGTGGACTATCCAACAGACAGTGCAAAGGATTGTCTTGGATGTTTTTATTGTGATTCTCGAAGCACTGAATGAAATTCCATTAGGTAATCATGCTCAAGTATATCAGGAATATTTATAAAGAAAAATGCAGAATACCAGAACACTGCATTATTTCATTACAGAAATTTGAACAGAAACATTGGATTTCTGCAGAATCTTTGCCTCATTTACTTTTTTAAAATATTGTTAGAATACCAACTCATAATAGTCTAGCCATATAGATACAACCAATACAATCAAAATGCTGGTGGAATGCAGCAGGCAAGGTAGCATCTATAGGAAGATGCACTGTCGACGTTTCGGGCCGAGACCCTTCGTCGGGACTAACTGAAAGAAAAGATAGTAAGAGATATGAAAGTGGCAGGGAGAGGGGCTCTTCTTTCAGTTAGTCCTGACGAAGGGTCTCAGCCCAAAATGTCAACTGTACTTCTTCCTATAGATGCTGCCTAGCCTGCTGCGTTCCACCAGCATTGTGTGTGTGTTGCTTGAATTTCCAGCATCTGCAGATTTCCTCGTGTTAGCCATATAGATGTAGACAGAGAAAGGGTCTCCTACTGAATATTACATTCAACTACATTAGCAGATAGAATGCTAAATAATCATTTGAAGCACTGTTGAAAATCTGGATATTCTGTAATCAGAAAACATTTGGTGTCTGGATTTTGCAGTCAGTTGCAAAACAAAATGAGACCCTTTTCTGATGTTGCCAGATCCAATGCTTTCTTCCAAGTCAGGTGTAGATTTTACTTTTCAACTTTGATTACTTTCAGGTTTCAATACTTGGGGGATCTCTGATCTATGGTAACCCTGCCATGACTGAAAAATAGAGATTAATATAGAGACTGAAATACCTTCCTTAGAAGTGGAATAAAAACTATTTATAGTTTTAAAATAATACATCTGAAATAATAAAGAAATGAGAGAAAGAAAAGGAGCAAAACTGTGTTAAGGATGCGAAATGCTGGCTAGTGCTCTTTGCTGGAATCTGAATTCAAATATAAAATGCTGAAAGTGCCTAACAGATCAAGCAGTATCTGAAAGAAAAATCTGAGTTAATATTACAGGTGGATAACAATGCAGTAGAACTGGCTAGGAAAAAAAAAAGAGCTGTCTGAAATAGCTGCATTTATAAAGTCTCAAAGTCTGCAACTTTAGTGCTGCCCACTGTACTACTCCAATACAAGTCATAACTACTTACAGTATGGTGTTTTCACTGTCTCAGTAAAGCACACAGTTGACAAAAGGTGCATCGGGTGTAACTCGGGACCACTGGCTATTCCGCAACTGCAAAATACCCAGTTTCACTACTGTCAGGATCACTTGGCTCCAGTCCTCATTACAAAATAAACTCAATTCTGGAGATGAGTTAAGAGTGACAGATCTTGATATCAAAGTCGTATTTGTTCAGTGTGGAACAGAGGAGAATTGCTAAAATTAAAATAAATTCTGATGAGGGGAAATCTATCAACTCAGTCATTCTAGAAAGAAAGATATGTTTGACAGCAAGGTCAGTTATCTCAGCCCGAGGATATTGTAGTTAGTCAGTACAGCATCATGGACCAACCACATTATGATGATTCTTCAAAGTAAAGTCCAAAATTTTACTGATAGACAATGTTATCACATTTTATCACCATTTCTCACATAATAAAACACTTTTTTCCCCAGCAGCAATAAGGCCTGAACAATAATCAGCCTTGTTCTGTTAGAAATAAGTAGCATTGTAAATAATGGCCAACATCAACAAGAGAGACACATCAATCAGCATCTGGGAGGCCACTGTTGACAAAGAACTTAACACGACCAGCTCCACAAATATAGTGATCTAAAGAACAGGTCAGAACTAGGGATTCCATCGTAAGTGACTCACATCTATGACTGCCAAAGCGTTGTACCCATTTAAAAGCAGGAAGTCATGAGGGTGTTGGAATATTCAGGACTTCCCTAGATAAGTGTAACTCCAGCAGCTCTCAAGGAGCTTATCACCATCCAGGACAAATCAGCTAGCCTGATTGACATTCCATTAACTACTATTTTAAGATCACATATTTACTGTGGCTCTATGTATAACCTCAACATACACAATACAGATTTACCAAGGCTTTTCAACAGGACTTCCACCACTTTGAATGACAGAGACAATATGTACAGTCCAGTGCCCTCCAAGTTACACACAATCCTTACTTTGAAACTTATCCGTTTCGTCTTCACGAGGTCAAATTCCTGGCACCCCTTACCTAGTACCACTCTGAGAGTACTTTCTCCACAAAAACTGCAATACTTCCAGAGTCTAGCTCAGCACCATGGATCAAAACGAATGCTGATCTTGCAAGTTATGCCCTCATTGCATTGTTGTGAAAATATTTCACAGTACCAGGTGACTGGAATTACAAAGATCTACAGACCTGCTCCTGAATAGTCAATGCCTGAAAGCCTTACATCTCAGCCTCTTCCTCTTCATCCATCTTTGCTCTAAAGCTTGCCATATGTATAGGTACTCCTAAATATTAAATAATTGATTCTGCTGGCAAGTGCCAGACTAAGTTTGCTCAGGTTAGTCTGGAAGTGGAGTATTGTTACTGCCTTATAACTAAATGAATTGAAAAGTCATTGCCAAGGTTTCCACCCGTCTGGGATTTCAGCAGGCTGTCCCTTTAACACAGCTAGAATCTAAGTGTTAGCAAACAAGCAATAGAGCCAGGTTTTAACTGGGACAATCTAGCTATTAGTGGAAATCACAGCTTATCATTTGCATGTAATTTATATTGTTGCACCCTCTTCAGGCTCAGTTAGGTATAGAGTTAGATGTATCAAAGAGCAACTGCAGTGTTATTCAAAAGTAAAACAGGAGCAAGTGATTTGCTCACATTTTTCAGGTGTTCCTTGGGAGCTGGGCTGTGGAAGTCATTCCTGATGTCTCCTTCGAGTAATAAAAGAAATCCCTTCCCTTTCCCTTTTCTTCCATTCCCTACTCTGGCCTCTTATGTCTTCTCCTCACCTGCCTATCACCTCACCCTGGTACACCTCCTTCTTCCCTTTCACCCATGATCCACTCTCCTCTCCTATCAGCTTCCTTCTTCTCCAGTCCTTTACTGTTCCCACCCACCTGGCTTCACCTATCGCCTTTGAACTAGTCCTCATTCCCCTCCCCCCCCCCCACCCACGTTTTTCTTTCTGGATTCTTACCCCCTTCCTTTCCAGTCCTGAAGAAGGGTCTTGGCCTGAAATATTGACTGTTTATTCATTTCCAGAGATGCTGCCTGACCAGCTGAGTTCCACCAGCATTTTGTATGTGCTGCACTTAATAAAACCATGTATTTTGGACAGGCTGAAGTCATAGTTTTCCTGTGCAATGCTCTGCAGTGTTAAATAGAGTAGACGCTGAATGTAGTGATGGCCTTTATAGTTATCCCATCTTTAAAGCTTGAGCATCTGACTGGAACCAGACAGCTTAGCTCTGTTACAGACTCTCCAGTGAAGCAAATAGGTCTCCTAGAGCACACTCAGGTATGCTTTATAGGAGGTGACAAATGTGGGTCCAGCGATACTGATAGATGTACACATATCCTTTGCAACATCACTACACTTACACATGACAACCTTTCAACAGTTGAATTTCCCTGCACAATGCTGGACAAAACAAAAAACAAACAAGCCCATGCTCCCGTGCAGCAGCAATATAAAAATGTGATTGCAGAAAAGCCTTTTGTTTTCCCCAAAAATGGCAAAAGCCATGTCTGGAAGCACCTTGAAGAAAATGCATTGGTACAGATATATTACAAGAATGCAAGTAGCAAACTTGCTCTGACATGGTAGCAAAGCATACCAAACCTATGAATTGGTCAAAGCACCCAATTCAGAATCAGAGTCAGGTTTAATATCACTGGCGTATGTGTTGAAATTTGTTGTTTTGTGGCAGCAGTACATTGCAATACATATGAATAAAAACTATAAATTACAATAAAGGATATATAAAAAATTAAATTTAGTTAAATAAGTAGTGCAAAAAGAGAGAAAAAAACTGAGCTAGTGTTCAGGGGTTCATAGTTCATTCAGAAATTGGATGGTAGAGGGGAAGATGCTGTTCCTGAAACATCGAGTGTGTGTCTTCAGGCTCATGTACCTCTTTCCTTGTTGGTAGCAATGAGAAGAGGGTACGGCCTAGGTGATTGGGTCCTTAATGATGGATGTCATTTTTTGAGGCATTGCCCTTTGAAGGGGTCCCTGATGTTGGAGAGGCTAGTGCCCATGATGGAGCTGTCTGACTTCACAACTCTTTGCGGCTCTTTGCAAACCTGTACAGTGGCCCCTGCATACTAGACAGTGATGCAAGCAGTTGGAATGCTCTCCACAGTACCTCTGTAGAAATTTGCAAGTGTCTTTGGTGACATTCCAATTCTCCTCAAACTCCTAATGAAATATAGGTGCTGTTGTGCCTTATTTGTAATTGCATCACTATGTCGGGCCCAGGATAGATCGTCAAAGATGTTGACACCCAGGAACTTGAAACTGTTCACCCTTTCCATTGCTGATCCCTCAATGAGGACTGGTGTTTGTTCCTTCAACTTCTCCTTCCTGAAATTCCCAATCAATTCCTTGGTCTGACGTTGACACCACTATCACTCTGTCACCCACTGACTGAGCTGATTTATCTCACTCCTGTACCACTCCTATGTTTGGCAGAATTTCAGATGACGACAAGTTGTGTTATCAGCAGATTTATAGGTGTGTTGGAGCTGAGCCTAGCCACATAATCATGAATATAGAGAGAGTAGAGCAGGGGACTAAGCACCCATCCTTGAGGTGTTCCAGTGTTGATTGTCAGCGAGGAAATGTTATTTCCGATCTGCAAAGACTGGTCTCTGAGTAAGTAAGTCAAGAATCCATTTGCTGAGGGAGGTATAGAGGCCCAGGTTTTTGAGTTTGAGGGTATGATTGTGTTGAACACTGCACTGTAAATAAACAGCATGTAGGTATTACTATTTAACGGGTGATCCAGACTAATCCAAGGAGGAGTTAATTCTAGCCATGACCAACTCCTAAAGCACTTCATCACTGTAGGTGTGAATGCCACTGGGTGATAGTCATTAAGGTAGATCAGCCTGCTGTTCTTGGGCCCTGGTGTGATTGGGAACCTCTGACTGCAGCAGTGAGAGGTCAAAGATGTCCTTAAATGCTCCCACCAGTTGGTTGCACAGGTTTTCAGAGCCCTACAAGGTACTCCATCGGGGCCTGATGTCTTGCGGGGGTTCACCCTCTTGAAAGATGTTCTGACATTGGCCTCCGAGACAGAGATCACAGGATCATCAGATGCTGCGGGGATTCGCACAGGTGTAGTTTTATTCTTCCTTTCAAAGTGTGTATAAAAGGTGTGAGCTCATCTGAGAGTGAAGCATTCATGATGTTAGGTTTCAATTTGTTGGAAGTAATGGCCTGCAAACCCTGCCAGAGATGATGTGCATCCAATTCCGTCCCTAACCTCAATTGGAATTGTTTTTTGCACTTAAAATAGTCATTCCCAAACTTCTCGTATAGTTTTGGATCACTGGTCTCAAATGCCACAGATCTAGCCCTCAACAGACTACGAATCCCTGGTTCATCCAGGACTTTTCGTTTGGATATGCCTGATATGTTCTTGAAGGCTCACACTCATCCACACAGTCCTTGAAGTCAGTGGTAATTGTGGCGTCTTCATTCAGACTCGAAGATGAATCCCTAAATATTGTCCAGTTCACTGACTCGAAGTACTCAAAGCAGTCCTGTCAGCGTTCCCCCATCTCCCTTCTTGGTCCTCGCCACTGGGGCTGCGGTTCTGCCTATATGCCAGGAATAGAAGTACAGCCAGGTGATTAGAATTTCCAAAGTGGCGTGGGATAGCACCGTAAGTGATCTTGATGGTGGTTTACCAGCGGTCAGGCGTGTTGGCTCCTCTGGTTCCACAGGTGAGATGATGGTGATCATTGTTCAGAGATGTCTTCAAGCTGGCCTGGTTGAAATCTCCTGCCATGTTAGTGAAGGCATCAGGGCATGCAGTTTTGTGCCTGGACAGTCTGAGTGTCCGGTGAATATACAATTAAGTATCCAGAAAATTATTGCCATGTTTAATTTGAGTCATTCTTTCATGGAATTAAGGCTTGAACTTACCAGTAGCACAGCCTCCTTATCAACGGTATCTCTCCTATTGCAAAGCTGGTTGCTTCACACTCAATTTTATGTTTGGACACCTGCTTCCAATGAAACTTATTATAAACAGGACTTCAATGAATATGATTTTAACATCTATCTTTTTCTGTTTAATTAAATAACATTCATGTGTATTATATTATTCCTTCCTGACCCCATCCCCCTCCACCCCAGCCCATGCTGCAGAACTTTACTCATGCTATTGAGTCACTTTTACAAGGAAGATGTAAAGCAAAGCATTCACATAGTATCCAAAGTCAGAGTTCTAGACTGCAATATGTGACAAATGCCTAATTAATCAGTTTGCTCATTCAGACACTATAGCAATTAGTAGATACATTTATTACAATGCACATGCTGCCAGCTTGAATTCAGAGTCAATTCCTAGAATTTAGTGGCTATTACTGTTAAAATGACAGACAGTCTTAGAATGTAAGTCTGAATTAATGGCTGCCTGACAGCCAATTTAATAAGTACATTATCTGCTTCTTCAAGATGGACGATGTTTTTCACAACTGGATGCAGACTACCTACTCGTCACCTATCACCCTTCTAACTGGACAAACAAGCAGCATTAAAAGTGTGCTTGGATGACTGAAATATCCTATGTCACAAACGTATCAAGTTGTAAGCCTTGTAAATCATCCTGTATATTTACAGGCTGATGACTCATCAGACCAAAGGGTTGGCTTTAAGTGCTTTCTGTGCTGCTGGAAATTGTATCTCATTTTAAATACCCATTCCTTTAGCTGCTTTTTTTTTTCGCTGCAGTTGATATGCAATTGTCAAGTGGACCATGAAGGCCCCTTCTTTTAGCCTCCTACCAAGCACAGATGCATTACTTTGTGCACCTGACATTTTGAGTTGTCCTGGCTTCCTTTCTTCACAGTCAGCAACACTAAATGCCAGTTCTCTGTTTGTATGATCTAGTATTGCAGCACTTGGCCTTTTCTACACTTGAAACTCATTCCTCTGAGTCTTTGCATCCATTTTTATATTTCCAGATGAGATAAATCACTCTGATGTTCTATTAATATTATCAGCGGTGCATCTTAAGTTAGGATTCACATATGTGCCATTCCAAAGTTACAGCATCTCTTTATATTGCACCTGTAGTAAATATTAAAACAGAGCGGCAGTGCTTGGGTCAACCTCATTCATTTGAAATTAAGTATCCATGGATTTAAAGCTGATGGTGAAGGATTATTAATAATTGCATGATACAGGGAATTGAATTACTTTTATAACAATGTAATCTAATTGAGGTAATTACAAAAGTGTATTATTTTTGGATCATTTTAAAAGCAATCACGCACAAGCTGCTCCTGGAACTATCAGTTTGAGCATCACTGTCTGTCGCTGTGATCAATAGCGGCAGTAATATCTCGGCTACATCAATGAAATTCACTGAAGTGTTAGATTATTAGAAACAAAAAGTCAAGAATGAATTTCAGATTATTTAGAGTTCAAGAACAGTCAAAATTAAACTTTTAAATTATCGCTAGTTGATCCCGCATGGCAGTTCATCATCTGCGTAGAAGCCAGAAAATTTTGCATTCAAATAACAGCTTATCACATCTTTCTGAAATCTGTTAAAAGACTATGATTGTATATGTTTAATATATTTACTTAGAACTGAGTTGTTTGTTAATATGGCAAACACAGCAAGATACCATGAATATCAAAGAGATGGATAAGAAGTTAAATCTATTTTTAGTGTCATTATTTGAGGACGCAATGTTGGGCAGAGAATGCAATGGATTCCTTTCCCTCTTCAAACAATGACATGGAATCTAGCATTCATGTGAACTACTGCAAGAGGCTGCAGGGGCCTTGTTTTAACTAACGGTCAGTGCTTTGTGCAATGCAGCTTCCTCTGAATCAAGTCCTAGCATGGATTATGTGCTCACTTTCTGGGTGGAACTTGAACTCACTGCAAGGTAAAGCATTTGACAAAGACAAAGCCACATGTTTCAGTCCAGGAGATGTTGCCATTTGTGTTTACCAATGTCTTGTCAGAGTGTTTGTCAGTTTTCTGCTTGGAAGGTTAGCTGAGGCTATGGCCTATTATGGCTAAATGCACTCTCTGCAAGAAAGGAGCTGTCACATGTCACTTGTTTCTCTATAATGCATCTCCTATAGACTAATTTTAAAGCAACATTACAAGAGTTAGAACACCATAGCCCCAAAAAGGTGAATTTGCATTGTAGAAAAATGAATCTTTTCTGTAATCATTCACTCATATTAATAATGGTAATGATGATGCATTTCTGTCCATCTGGAAAAGTAAATATCATTGATGTTGAAGGGTGTTAAGAGTGGGTGAACAGAGATATTTTTCACCAGATTTAACAATCCTTAATTTTGATCTTCTTTGCCCATGTTCCTTTTTTTGTGATTTTGCAGCTGTGAAGTTATTTCACTGATCATTTCTCCCTAGTTCTTTTTCAGCTTCAGCAGATGTCTTTTAGAGTCATCAGTTTCTAAAATATTCTTGGGCTGAACAACAAGTTCATACTTCTCTGACTTTCCTATATTAGACTGTAACACCACACCCAATACAACAAACATTATAATCACCAATAACTTTCCCAGTCTACAAAGCAAATCCAACAGCAATCAACATGCAGACAATCTTATTTAAAACAGTGACACACCTTAAAGATAACATAATACCAGCTTTCAAACTTCTAATAGACCAGAAAATGGTCTTGTAGAAACATACACAACCATTGAAAAAAAAAGCATTATCGGCCTGTTGTGAAATTGATGCCATGGGCCAGAAATAACTGTGATCTGTACACATATGATCTGTACTTAATTAATTTTTTTAAATTTGCTTCTAACATCATTAATGCACAAAGATTGGACAGTATTAGAAGGTGCTAGACATTTTGGAGGCAGGTGCCGAAGGATTACGGTAGATGTCTGTAATGACAATTCCAATTACAACGTCTTTGTTGATGTTGGCATTGCCGTAGTCCATATTGTTGTCCTAGAGTAATAGAGTCACATGGAATCATGAGCCACCAACTATTCTAACAACTCCTTCATAACACGTTCAGGAATGAGGATATCATCTGTAGCTAGGTTTACTTGTGTTTACTTCTGATTGATCTACTCTGATTTATTATTTATTTATTGAGATACAGCGCAGAATACGCCCTTCTGACCCCCAATTTAATCCTGACCTAATCACAGGACAATTTACAATGACCAATTAACCTACCAACTGGTGTGTCTTTGGACTGTGGGAGAAAACTGGGGCACATGGAGGGAATCACAGGGAGAGCATACAAACTCCTTACAGGCACAGGCAGGAATTGAACCTGGGTTGCTGGTACTGTAAAGCCTTGTGCACTACATTGACACCCTGAATTTGGGATATTTTCTACCGTATCTTAATTCATACTATAATGTGAATAAAAGTGTTTGAAACGCAGGTGTTTCTGTTGCTATTCTTTATCTTGTCATCAAAGAAAACATTTTATCAATAAACTCAGGGTACCCTGAATGTAAAATTTATCAGCTTTGAAGAGTTAATGATTTTATGATGTAGGCTGAAAATTGCAAGGCTGTCTAGTTACTACAGATGTTATACAGACTAATGAGGCTGATGGGTGAACAACATATTGGTCACCCCATTAGTAAAGAATAACTTCTGGGCCTGTTGCTTACTAGAGAAATAAGGTCTATAGCCTGAGAACTGAGCCAGTCACTAATGGTAAGTCTGGGGATGAAGTTGATAGTTAAATGCAATCATATGATTCCAGCAGCTGCCTACAGTTTTAATAATGGAGCTTTTTCAATTCCTGAGAATCATTTAGATTTTTTTTAAATTTATCTTTTGAGTTTCAGGGATTCTAGATATGTAGCTTGTAACACAAGTTTTCATGCACACTAGTTGACAGGGCTGTGATTGCAAATGAATTGGTAGGTTATGTACCAAAACAACCATTTGTCCTCTTATTCACATAATGAGGCATGTGATGACCATTTCAAGCAATCTCTATGCAGCTAATGTGTTCTCAAAGCAGCCACAGGGGGTTACACACCTAAATTTAATGTACTCAAATCCATTCACATCGATAAGCAAATTTCACATCTAAACCTCTGCAGCTAACTCAGTTAGAATCAGGTTTATTATCACTATCATATATGACATAAAATGTGTTGTTATTAGGCAGCAGTACAGTGCAAAGAGGAAAAATTACTAAAACCACAAAATAAATAAACAGTTGAAGAAAAATCAAATAATGAGTGAGTGTTTGTGGTTTATTCAGAAATATGATGATGTAGAGAAAGAGCTTTAGGTTTTCAATCTCCTGTACCTCCTCCCTGATGGAAGTAATGAGAAGAGGGCATATCCTAGATAGTGAGAATCCTTAGTGATGGATACCCCCCCTTGAGGCATTGCCTCTTGGAGAGGTTGTTGATAGTGGGGAGGTTTGTGCCAGTGGAGCTCACTGAGTCTGCAACCCTCTGCAGCCTCTCACGATCCTGTGCCTTGGAGCCTCCATACCAGGCTGTGATGCAACCGGTCAGAATGCTCTCCACTGCACATCTATAGATGTTTGCAAGAAACTTGATGACATACAAAGCTCCTCAAACTCCTAATGAAATAGAGCCACTGGTGTACTCTCTTCACGAATGCATCAATGTGTTGGGCCCAGGGCAGATCCTCGGAGATGGTGACACCCAAGAAAATAATCTAGGAAATTATTTGAGGCACAGCTGTTGCTTCAGGTGTCTTCTACTTTCTAGGGAATCACTACCTTCCATATCACTTTCAAGTAAATGGGCAAACTGTCAGGGTGTCAAAACTAGACATACACTTTACCTTCATGAGGCACACTGTATCTTAGTTATCAGACTCAGGAATCAGGCCTCCAAGATCAGAAGCACTTACTCTCCTGATTGCACCACCCATTTAATGAGCATTGGCTTTCCTGAAATATCATAAGAGATGGAACAGGAATTGGAATTTGTTTTTATTGTCACATGATAATAGCTTGACTTGCATACTGTTCATATAGATTAAATTATTGCATTCTACACAGATGTAGAACAAGGTAAACAGTACCAATATAGAATAAAGTGTAACATCTATAGAGAAAGTGCAGTGCAGGTGACAATAAGATGCAAGATCGTAATGACGTAGATTGTGAGGTCAAGTGTCCATCTTATCATACCAGGGAAACACTTAGACTTATAACAGTGGGGTAAAAGTAGCCCGAGATCCTGATGTCTTCCCTAAAAATGCAAGTAGCTATCACCAAGCATTGTGAGCAGTGGCTAAATGTTTCCAATGCCTTGTAACAAATTAATGCATTGCCTGCAACCATGTGAACAAGCCTCTTTGTACATGTTTATAGTTATGGTTGAAATTTCATGCCTAAAAAATCAGCCTCAGATAATGTAATTCCAGCTGTTGCTTCTAATTTGCATTAATGCTTTGCATAATGAAAATCTTAAATGTCTTGCATTATGAAATCCAATGTGATCTTGGCAATAGTTGACAAAACTAAAATAAAGAATGTAATTGAAGCTAAAGATTTTCAGAAAGGTATTGCATTTAGGACTGAGAATGGTTAATGTAATTCAGCACACAGAGGTCAGAATTTACTGACTACCCCTAATTGCCATTAGACTGATGAGCTACTTTTTTAACTCCATGCATTGATTTTGATGAGGGAATTCTGACATTACAGTTATGGTGCAGCTCCAGAATGGCGATTTTCTTTTATTTATTTAATCATGGCCTTGAACTGGTCCATTTCAGAGAATCCTTAAGTATCAACACTAGAGTCACTTAAAGTGTAAGGGTGGCAGATTTCCTTTCCAGAAGGACATTATAAAAACCCACATAGATTTATTACTTATTAAGTAGTTTCAAATTACCAGCTAATATTGGCTTTTTTTTTTAAATTCCAGGTGAACTTAACTACCTGCATTCTTCAATTAACAAGGTAGGGTTTGAACTCCTGACACCAGGACTAGGCTTTGAGATACTAGCTACTAGATACACACTTGATAATTCTGTTATCATATCCAGGATAGCAAGGACACATAAGAGGCAAAATATATTTTCAAAGAAAGATATTATTTGGCTTAGTATCCTCATCACAAGTTTTGGAGTACCCAAAATATTGCAATGTATTTTCAATTGAGCCTCGATTGACAGGAATGTTCTTGCCAATCACTTAAAACCCAGTACATTCAAGCAAGCATCAGATTGTGGAATGATTTAGGAGTTAAGGTTATCAGAACAACAGGAACCTTCTTAGAATAAGCAACTCAGGCATGGAAGCTCTGCCCGCAAGAGGTGACACATACGGGTCCTTATCCTCCTTGAAAATCTTAGCCTTTTCACAAGACTGGGGACAGGCTCTGGTCTGGAGATCCTAACAGCCAGAGTCATCTGAAGTCATATTCACTTAAGATGACTCTGGCTGGTGGGACCTCCAGACCAGAACCATTCTGACCTCATCTTCCAACAATCCTTTGCCTTTAGTCCCTACATTTTGTTTCATGTGATCCTAGAGAGTCCCCAGTATCTATCTTTTATACCAAGAGAAAAAGGTTTAACCTCTAAAATGCTTTGAAATCTTCTGAAGGTCCAAATATCTATGAATGGTTTCTGCTCCAGCTATTTTCTCAAGAAGACCTCAAGGAGATGATGATCTGGCTTGCTTAGTATTTTAGTTGCATGCATGTGAATTAGTTGCATCAGGAAGGCGTTGACTACATGACACTGACCCTCCCTACTTCGTGTACTTCAAGTATAAGTGCTCAATGTACACAAAAGTATATTCGAACGTTTCATTATGCACAATTGATTTTATGCCTCAATTCAATCTGTTATCATTTAAAAATCATATGCTGAGTGATTAAATTTCTATACCAACATTTGTTATCTCATTTGATTTGCACTAAGGTGCTTACTTGAAAATCTTTGAAATCGCATATCAGAAGTTAGTGTGAGCCAGACTTATTTCACCTTAGGGAGCTGGGGTTTAGTACGAAAGTGTTATTATATGGCTTCATTTTATTAAATGAAAAAGACACATTCCTCAAAACTAAACAAAAAAATCCTAAATTCAGAAGTACTACTCCACAATGATCTGTAACTTACCTTGGTTATTGTTTATAGTAGATTTATAGGTGTTTATTTAGGCTCAGAGAGGGAGCAGCATTGTGGTATATACTAATACTAGGAACTTCGTTCCAAAATGTCATCTTAGTAATATGAAACTAAGCAGCTCAATGGGAACATTTTGCGATGGGCGTCAGAATGCCCTCAGTCACGAGGTGAAAAATTAGCTGAATACCTCGGCAGGGAATTCAAAGAATTTTGCCAGGTAGCATGGGTCCGTGTGGGGAACTCCATAAGCTTTGCCTCAATCCTTGGCAAAGGAAGATGGTGTGGATGTCAAGTTAATAAAGTGCAGCAGTATTTGCTATGCTTCTATTATTGGGAAGATTGGAAGAGGGGATTAGTTTGAGTAAGGGGATTTTTTTGATAAATATAACTAATGCATACTAGCAATTTTAAAAACTATTCAGGCATGTGAATGCATTGACTAGGTTACATTGGAAAATATTCATAGATTTAATGCAATAGCAAACCAAGTTAAATTTAGGTATAAAATGCAAAATAAAATTTTAATTAAGGATTAGATATTTCATCATGAATGCAATATAATTCAAGGCCTAAAAACTGCATTACATGAGCCGTCTTCCTTTAATGGGAAAGCAGCAAAGAAAAGTGTATCTGCCAGCTGCCTGCTGTGTTATATAGCCACTGCTTTCCCTGCCAGCTATATTCCAGAAAATTTGCTGCATTTATAATTTGTTTCCAAAACAAATAATGAACTTTGTAACAGGACAAGCTAAGGCTTCTAAAGATAGACACGGTGTGATCACTTTGGACAACTGTTCCCACTAGTAAGGACTATGGGAACACTAAGAATATGCGTTTGAACTACAGTGAAGGGCCTGATCATGACATAAATGATCTGGGAGCATGTTATAGAGAGAGGGATCTGCTTAAATAATCAGCATACCCAGGCCTTTATTGTGGCCAAAATATGACAAGTATGTTTCTGAATCAACTGAAACCCAACTGACTAGGCACAGAAATAATTGGGGAAAAATACAATCACTTGGCCTGCCCGTGCACTTTTGAAAACCCCTACACAAGTTATTAACTCTCTCTGTGCTGCTGCTGCTACATTTGCCTGGAAAGTTTTCTTCAGAATTTACGGATTTCTTTACACTTTGATTCATCAACCGCCAATGTTTACAATGCATTCATCAAAATTTTTCAAATTTATTTCAAAAGGATTTCATATTACAACCCAGCAGGGCAATTATCAGTAATTTTATCCAACAAACAGAAAATGTATATTAATCGTGGAACTTCCAAGAAAATGTATGCATTAAACAATGGAACACATGGACTAAGAGGGATACTTAACCAAGAATATGCATGCACAGGCATGGCCACATTTTAATGTGCCCAGTTTGCTTTACAAATATTAAATGTTCAAAGTAAGTGATTTACACAGTGGCTGTAGAAAACAAGTTGTAAATGTTCACAAGAAACAACTATGATGTTGATAAAGGGGTGGGCTTTGCCATATAGCATATGGGCTATTAAGGTTCACACAGGCTCTAAAGATGTGTTCACGGTGTGATATAGAACAAAGTCTCAAAAGTGACACAATCTAATGAGGTTCAGAGACCTTGTCTGGCTGATTGAAATGTGTCAGGTACACTCACAAATACATTCTTAAAAACATCAGAAATCTGTAATCAAGTTTAATAGACAAGTGTTCTTGCCTGTCAATGTTTTTGAAGAGAACAGCATTTGATAACTTGACTACTGCTGGGTATATTTAGATATTAAAAATGATCTCCAGTCTCATGCTAATTTTTGGAGACAATTGCCTTGAACATGAAAGATTCTGATTCAGATTTATTTATCTATCACATATACTTTGAAACATACAGTAAAATGTCATCTGCGCTAACACCCAACACAATACAAGGATGTGCTGGAAGCAGCCCACAAGCATCACCACACAATCTAGCACCAACATATCATGCTCACAATGTTCAGCAGAACAACAACAGAAAAACAAGCCCTTTAGTTATCTTGCACCCACCCACATACACACATGAACACAATCCTGTGTCAAATGACACAGAAAGCACATGGGTCTATAAATATAGTTACATGAAGTACCGTAAATGACACATGGTGATGCATTATGAATGTACTTTGAAGCACCTGGGAAATGGCACAGTTACTAGAACAATTGTGAAATGCTTAATATTATTCCAAAAAGTTAGAATGCATTTTAAGTTATGAAGGCACTGAGAGAGGTCTTAGAGAATTGTCAGATCTGATTGTCACAATTATTGTACCTGTTGGAGGATGGGGAATTTAGATTAAAAGTTCCTAATCCAAGTTATCTATAGGAAGGATGAGAAATTAAAAGGAAAAGACAATAGAGATGATTGTGGACTTCAGGAAAGCACAGGTCAACCAGTCTCCATTGCACATCAATGGCTCTGCCATGAGGAGTGAAGAGCACAACATTCCTTGGTGTGCACTTAATGGACAGCTTAATGTGGACCCACAACACCAACTCATTAATCAAGAAGGCACAGCAGCATCTATACTTTCGGAGGAGACTGAGGCATGCAAGGCTCCACATACCCATTCTAACAGCTATCTACAGGAGTACCATCAAGAGTATCCTGACTGGCCGCCGCATTGTGTGGTACAGAAGCTGCAAGGCGTCAGACCGCAGTAAGAACTGCTGAAAATATCACCGCAGTCTCCCTCCCCGCCCCGCCACTGCTATTTGTGACATTTAACCAGGTGTGTTGTAAACAAAGGGCCTGAAGCCTTGCCACCGATCCTACAATCTCTTTGACCCACCACCATCAGAATGGAGGTACAGGATCCTCAGGACTAGAACTGCCAACTGGGTAACAGCTTCATCCCTTAGGCTGTGAGACTAATAAATACCCTGCCCCCACTGAGGTCTCATCACTAGAAGAGCGAGCTGTTTGCTGTTTATGTACTGTTTACCTGTACTGTGCATTGCATACACTTTGAATTACTGTATATTTTAATTTATTTGTGGTAATATTTTGTTTTATGTGCCTGTGTGTGATATATGTTTTGTGGGTGCATCGTGGTCCAGGGGACTATTTCATTAATTTCATCTGTTTGTATATATTTACAGTCAGATCACAAAAACCTTGAATTTGAACTTGAAATTGAATACTGAAGAAATCCATGTTCTCATTTGGGATGATATGTTAAACCACATCTTTCTGTATCTTCAAGTTTCCTTTGTCCGTTTTCTCATGCTGCATTTCAAATGCATTATAGTCTGTAAAATTAGCAGCTCTCATTTAATCTTCAAGAATATGACGTCAGTTTAAAACAAATCTTGATTAGACATCAATAAAATCTGCTCTCACTAAGGTATAAAAAACAAGATACAATTTTGTTGAAACTTGATTTGTGACCTTTGTGTCAGAGCCAAAATCCATACCAGTGACAAGTTTTCTGCCAAGTGAGGGAAATACTAGTTATGTTTTCTCTTGATTGGCGACAGTTTAGTCACTTCACCGTTATGTTAGATTTTCTCACCATTATATTGCATGTTATCTATCACAACTTTCCCACTGGTGTGGTGTACCAGACAAATGGGACTCCATGTAACCTCCATTTCAGAACAACTCCAACTTCAGTTACTGAGCTATGGCTCAGAGCCGTGCTTGCGATTGTGCACACTTAGAGACTAAGTTTGAAGTCCTAATTCACTGAAGAATGTGTGAAAATGGGGCTTAAAAAAAAACATCTGCAAACTCAAGGCTTCTATCCACCTGCTTCATTGCACCTCATTTGCCCCTGTAATTAATGTCCATCACTTAATTTTCATATCTCGGGAGCCACCTCTCCGAAGTCAGTACAATTCTCTGCATCTTTCAATACACCAGAACAAATTTCAACTGATTGGGAAGAGTTTTTTTAAAAAGATCTCAGATCCAAAACATAGCTCATGTTTATCAAAGCAGACTAATCATTACCCTGCATATTGTTTCAGAAATGTGGACAACTTGGCACTCCAATTCTATAAGTTCTAAGGTGGCTGATGAGGTCAATGTAAAACCGCTTTGGGGGTCTTGAGTCAGCTATATAGTTAATGTGGCCCACAGAGCTGGCAGACAAATTAATGTTTGTTTTTATTACCAATGGAGTTGTAGGAGTTTTCAGAAGCATAGTTGATGGTGGGATCTCCAGTGGGATAGCTAAAATTGTCCACAAAGCCTTGTGATAATGAAAGGAAAATTGGCCAGTGTTTCCTTTTTATTACCAGCCAACAAACCGGGTTATTCAATCATGTCAAATCTGACCCAAAGTAAAGCCCCCAATTTTGAGTAAAAATAACATCATTCTCGCAGATGACTGAACATCATCTGTGATACATTAGAGGACCGAAGTCTACTTCAACTAATGTTGAAGAGGAGAAGATTAATATGAAAGATGAGCAAGTTTCAATATTGTTATTGCATTATTAATAAACTACAGTTAAGCACCATAGCCATTTAACACAATGGTAACAGCATTCAGCTGTGTTCTTAAGAACATGCCATATTCAAATCCATTGAGTATGATTTTTCAGAGAACTGCTGGCACTTTCACATGATTTGCTGGCTTTATCCCATGGAAGTGCCTGCAAGTTTAGCATTTTCACACCTTTGTAGAAGTGGTTGTCTCAGATCTGATGCCAGCTGTTCACCAGAGATTTGCCAGCATAGTTCTGATTCTTGAAGAATATGCTCCATGTTAGACCAGGCATAATCATTTCTCTTCCAGTAATTTGGGTGGAGGTGAATGGCTGGAAAGTGAATTTAAAAAAAAAGACCTGGAGAACCTTAACAGGTCAGGTAGCACCTTCTGAGAAACAGAGTTAATGCTTCACATCAATGACTTTTCATTGAAACTCACATTCTAGTACTTGCAAGATAAATATTAGATTCTCTTACTTGTGAATGAAATGTTTTCAGATGCTTTAAGTCTTTTAATATTTACTTTTTAAAAAGTAATCTTCATAAAAATATTTAAGCTGCGTTATATCTATTTTTCAATTGTAAAGTAGGCATAGCTGTGGTTTCCACTTTTGTTCGTTACAGTAGTTTAAGTAACAAAGCAGAAGGGCAGTGGGGTTCTTCAGCCATCCATGCAATCAATAATGAAAGGCAAGTTCCGCATCTCCAGAGAACCACACACCCTGTTCCACACTGGCCTCTCTCCGGGTTACCTGAAGGCAGCTGCTGTGAGGCAGACAATAGGCTAGAGGACTTGAATTCTGATACCTTCTTGGAGGTAGTTTGCCTGGAGAAATGTGGGCAGAATGGCAAATCGCTCTGATCGTGGTACTAGAACGATGGGCACCAATATCTATTGATTCTTGGTAATGGGTTTGGGCTCACACAGCAGGATCTAGGCCCAGGTTATTTCTCCCCTTGATATGAGGGGCGCAGTGTGGGGTGAGTGCTGCAAATGAAAATCAAATCCTGCTTCTTGCTCCAGGTTCCAGCATCTCAGTCTCCTGTATCTCCAAAATCAAATCCACATTGATTCTAGGCTTAAATGCTAATAATAAGACTGCATGCCAGTGCTATCAAATATGGGACATAGAATGAAACCTGCAGTCAAACAGCAATTAAAGAGAAGCAAACACATTTTCTGCCATAGCTCAATTGGCTTGGTTATTATATAATTGAGTGCTCCACAGCAGGAAGGTACAAAGTGCAACCTTTTGTCTGTGCAATTGGCTGGTCTCAATGACTTCACGTTGTTGACCATAAAATATGATTAGCACTGACACATCTCATCAGTGCAATAACCCTGCTTAGCAGATGTCAGAAAATAACATCACAAACACTATGCCCCTTAACAAGTTAAGAAATAAATATGTTTTCAATTGATTTTTTCTTACAAATTCAAGAAAATAAAGATTTTGTTTTGCAGAAGTCTTCATTGATTCTTACTATGCTATTTTACATACAACTTCATCCCATGATATCAGACATTGTTCATTGCAGAATAAATATAACTAGGAGGTCAATTAGACCTATTGAGACCATTTATGTAGGAACAATCCAACAAACTCCTTTCCCCACATTGATTCTGCATTAAAGGAAGAACTACTGCTGAAACTCTCACCATACCTTCATAATAGTAATAGGATGACATCATTGATTAAATTACTAATTTTTCTTTGTTTTTAAAGTTTGTAATGTCTGTGATAGCTCTAAAACATATCAACCAAAATTCTGATGGCATTGCATTTATCTTTCTGATGCATATAATGGACAAGAAAGCAAATAAAATAGCAGGCAGATTGCAAGTGCATTACGAAGCGGAAATGCATTGTTTACTAATAATGGAGAAGGCAGGTCAACCACTGTTTTCAATTGTAACCAGAAATCCCTACCGCTGAAAAGCATTCCACATTTTACCACTGTGCTTGTTGCCTGTGAACACGAATGGCTATATCAAAAAGATCTGCCTTTTTTTTAAAAAAACCTTTTTTTGGTTGTTGGGTTAATTTGGTTTTTATTTTGTAGCACTTCAGCGATGTTATTTTGTCATGTATCTGACAAGCCAAAATATGCGTGGAGATCAGTGAGCACCAGACTACATCTTCAACCCTCAGTATTCCTATCTGTGAATTCAATTGCCTGAAGGTAATTCCCTCAGCTTACTCCCAACCGGCTGAGGATGAGAGGACTAGATTCAAGGCTTTTCACTCCTGCTCCCAAGCTGTGGATATGCATGCGTTGGAGCGAAAGAGCTACAAGTTTTGTGATAACTTGGCTTCAGTGAGTTTTAGCCTAGGTAATAGTAGTTGGACACTGCACATAATGAACGAACAGTATTTGGCAAGATTTCATGGTATTCTTTCTATTCTGGAAATGATTCTGTAGGGCAGTCCTTCTCATCCATATTTTTTCCTCATCTTGCATCTTATCCTAATTCCTGCAAGTGCTGTATGCAGAATTGCATCTGGCCATCAGATCTTGTCTGCTTTAATGGGGGTGGTGACAATTAGAACAGAACCTTCTTTCAACCACTTCTTGCAGAAGCACATGCTCTTCATAGCAACCCAGCTCCATATTACAGCAGTGCTTTGTTCTGTCTCTTCAAACACTCTCCTGTTTTGTCTCATATCTACCTTGAAGCTTAGAATTAACAGAGAACAGCAGTGATTACATTAAGGGCTCAAATAAGTATATCTTTACAACTATAATCTTCAGCCAGTCCATTAGAAACACTAAATTGAACTTAATTGATTGAGAGTGTGCAATTTTACACTTCATAATCTGTCCATGCAGAGTTACAGTATTCCATCCTCACTGTCTCCATCCCTCTCACCCACTCCTGCAGACCTTCAGTCATTCTCTCTCACCACATCACCCTCCTTTCCCACTGGACACTTAAGCAGCCTACAAAGAGAATGGAAGCATTCCTCAAGCATTCTCCCTGTACTATGATAGAGACAAAATAAGGTTCATATCAGGATTGTATCATTAAAATATCCTCAGTGTCAGGGTTCCCAACTTTCCTCATGCTGTGGCCCAATACCATTAACTATGTATGAGGTCTGTGGACCCGAGGCTGGAAACCCCTGACTTTGTGCGTGCTTATCGAAATACTTGACAGTTGGAAACTTTAAAAGGCTAACTAGTCAATATATCAAGAGAACAACTTTTCCTATAAAACTCAGAATTTTGTACACAAATTCTGTCATTCTGGGGAGAGGAATCCATTTGTATCCTTTACATTACCGATCTCCTGATGTTTTCATTACTTCTTTTTATCAGTTCTATTATCTTTTCATCCGGTTTTCCTTGTTACCAATCTAAAATCTCAACCTTTTCTGATTATGCCATAGATTTGTAAAGAATAATTAAGGCATCAAGAAATTGGATATTTAACAGTCCTGACTTAGCCAACCCAATTTTGACCTTCTTGTAAATACCAGGAATGGGAAGATAAACCTAGCAAGCAAAAGTTTCAATCACCCAGTCTCTTGAGTTTAGCTCAATTCCCAGTGCAGCTTTTCTTTCACTCATTTGAACAGACTGGATGGGCTGAATAGACTATTCCTGTTCCTTTTCCTCTCTGTGATCTTACTAGCAGAAGACAGGAGGCTAACAGTTACACTGCTATTAACTGCAGCACAAAGAAACCTATTTTAAAACGGCAGCCACATTTATATACTTTAATGTAATTTATGTAACAATGCCATTGGATAGGAATTCAAAATTTGCATGGTAATTTATTGCATTGCTTTAGAATGAAAATCTAGTCACAATCTTTTTATAGAGCAGTCTTTCATTTAGTGTGAAAGTGGTAGAGAAGCACCAAAAATGGAGAGGAACTAAAATGATGCTGTATTTTCTGTACAGTTCAGACCTTGTTTTCCCAGCTGGTTGTATTGAGCCCTGGAATACTCACAAAGGTCCAATGTCAGACCCAAAACACTAATAACTGGGCATTGGATGTCTCTTCTGCAATTTCATACAATGATTGAAGTCAAGCCAGTCAGACGAGCAACCACAGATATTATTCTGGGCAGTAATACATGGGGAAAAATTGAATTGATTTTAAAAAGGAGAATAAGGCATTCAGGCCAGATGATTAGTTATAATCTGGATCATTAGATTTTTGATTTGTTAGGTTCTGAGACCCAGTTTATTGTATTTTACACATGACGAACACATCTGAAGTGTGAAATAAGTCTCCATTACTCTCTCTGGAAACATTTTATCAAACAGTATCCTTAAAAAGGCAACACTATTATTCAATTTTGTTGAAACTAGAACTCTGGGAAAGCAGAAAGAAATGGTCTTTCTTGGCTCTGTCTTTCAAATGCCTCTGTATCTAACCCCCATTTGAGATGACCTTCAGATAGCGTGCAGCATTTTAAAATCTGCTAATAGGCTATAAAATCCATTAGCTGCCTCTCTGCAAAAGTAGTTAGTAGATTTGAACTCTTGACCTCTACCTGTGTTCTCCCCTCCTTTCTTTGTTCTCTTGGGCATCTTCACTTGTCCTTGTCAGTTCTATAAAAAGGAGATTCTTCTAGGCTGATCATGCCAATCATGATGAAGAATTATACCCAAAATCCAAACATACCTGTCTCTTTTGTATGCTGATTGGTCCGTAGTGCACTTGCGATACATTTTTAATTATATTTCTGGAAGAACTGACAGTGGCGTAACGTGAAATGCTTGTTTCTCCTTCAGTCCATTACTCTGAGTGGACACTAAGATCTTCTATCTAGGGCATAAAATGGCATCTTCATAGTGGTGAGATTTTTCTACTTTATTTGTGCACAATGGGGAGAAAAAGCCAGGTAAAATATAGAAACAACCTCTCCTATGCCACAACCCCCTTGAGCTTGTAGCAAACCACTTGCCTTGAAATTACGGAAGCATTTGACATTTCACCTAAACATCTGTCCATCATATAACTGTAGTCTAACTGTTAACTGCGTGATAATATCATAAATTATTTTTAGAACAGAAGCAATGAATCAGAGAGAAATATTAATGAATAAATGTGGAGCTCTGCTTATGTACCTGAAATACTTGCCATCCATTTACAAGATTTTATTGAAGAGCATCTTTAATGAGATTGTCCCAAAAACAATCTTGAAGGTTTAAAGTCTAGCTCTCTAATACTGGTATCATGCTGGGATGTCTCATCCATGAGTATCATATCAGTAGGCTACCAATAAACATGAAGCTAGCACATTTCATCTCACCTACACGTCTCTAGGTAACAAGGGATGCCAGCATGTTGATTGCCATCCACACTCTCTTGTCTCTGTAATTGGATTTTTACAGTTTAAGATTTCTACTGGTATAGTAGATCCTAGATGGATATGGAAAGCAAAGCTGCGAGTGTCCATCGTAACTAAATATCCTGAGCTGATTTTTATCAAGTTTGATTTTTGAATCCTAAATATTGGGTTGAACCTATAAGCCAGCAGGTCCATACAAGAGTAAACAAAGGAGGAGGTAAAACCTTTGTATTAAGTAGAAGATTTGGTTAAATTAAATCCATACAGGTTTTCAGTGTTTGGAATACTGAGGAGAATTGATACACATTTATTCATACAAGCAGAGAATGATGGATCTTCAGCAGTATTAAGTTAACAACACCACCGAATACTACCAATGATGATGCCATACCAATTGTTCCTATTGGTAAAATATAGAGAGAAGGGGAATTTTTAATTTAATAATTTCTTAAACCCATTCTTTTGCTGGTTACAAACATGTTATTTTAATCTATGTATACACATGGCATGTTTTGGTAAAAGTATTAAAATGAGCATGTTGTTGATATGATGTAATCTTTTCCAATAGACCATCACAAAGTTAACATGTAATACCATGTGCTTTCCCTTCTGACAGTGATTTGGCCTCCACAGGAGAGCAACAAATCCTCCAGGTTATAGGATTTTGGTGCTCCACAGTCACATATATGCTATTGTTTGCACTACAGGGGAGCTCAACTCTAAGCTCGCCATCAAAGACATCCTTGGAAGGTAAATGGGATGTAAAACATACTGAGGATTTCCATGTAATTTCAGGCAGTAGCAAGCAGTATGTCATTATGACTTGGTGACAAAAGGCTACTAATGATCTCTCTGCACCACAATCAAAGGCTGCTCTCTCTGAGTGGTACAATGTTGTACAGTATGTACAAACTAAATACTGGAAGAGCATGATAGATGTTAAACTATATTCTGAAGCTGGAAATTCCTGCCAGTGTTTTTTTTTTCATCTAATTACTTTGTTACGAAGCACATTGTGAGCTTTTAGAACACCAAAAGTTGCTACACATAAATATAATTTGTGAATTATTCACTTACATTTAAAAATACACAGTACAATACAGAAAGATTGAATTAACTAAAAGGCATAAATATGCTACAAGCAGCCACACGTTATATCTTTCAAAAATTAGATAAATAAAGTATTCAGGACATTTAAATCTTTACCCTCTGCATGGCCTTAACATAAGAGTTTATAGATGGCACAACTTGGCTTCCAGTATTGTGGTCATGTTATCCAGCACCAGCATTCTTTGTTTAATCATACATACAGAATAAAAATGAGAGGAATTACAAGGTCCCGTGTCTTGATGGCATCACATGACAGAACGAAATGCCTCCATTTCATTAATCTTCCACCTCAGTCAGATGTGAATTCATGGGGAGAGATAAAAAAGTGAAACTGAGCTATGCAATGTAAGTCAGCCATTGCTTTGCTTCAAGGCAGTGGACAGAAGATTTAAAAATTCCCATGAAGGGTGATTATTGCTTTTTAATGATGTTCTGACCTGTAAGTCTTAAGCCCAGGAGTATTGCTGTTGTACATGTACTCAGTTAAAAGCTGGATTTGGGAACATGCAGGAAACAGCATGCAACTTACCAAGGCACTTTCTTTGAGGTAGAACTCTCTAGTTTCCTGGGCTGCTTTGTTAACGACTGCACTGGCAGAAGAAACAGATTTTTTTTCCACTGTGTGAGTGATTGTCTGCACAGCAGTGACAGATGTGCAATATAGCAGCTTCTTCAGGAAAAATTAACAGTTTGTCCAGCATGTCATCTCCTTCTTTTTAGTGCTTCGAGGTCCTGGCCCCATTACGGATGATTTAGAAATTCAGGCAAGCAAAGTACCAGCTGCTTGTGTTCAAAGCTTTAGATGTAAGACCTCATCTGCATTCTTCTATTCACTTACACATATAAATTGTTAAGCTCCCTCTGGCCAGGAGATGAGTATAGGATGACAGTGGCTTGATTTGCTGAGAGGATGGATAAATGGGGTTTTTGGAAGATGAGGAAATATCACCATTACTAGCCAATTTACAGCTTTTTATCTGTTCCTCAAACATATCACTTTTGTTATTGTGGCTTGGTAATTACATAGTATACAGGGGAAAAAATAAATTTTGGTTTATATTCAGATGGACTGCAAAATCCTATAAAGCTGACAAATACCCATTTAAAAATACTGGTGCCTGAAAGATTAATTTTCATTTTGAACAGCAGAGCAGCTGTAAATAGAAGAATTGTTGCTCAGGAATGTGATCGTCTTAAAACATTAACCTCTTGGTGTCTTATTTTTTTTTCCAAAGGCTTTGTTCTACTGAAAACCTTAACAGCCGCCTTCAGCTCCATTTATACTGAGTCTGTCAGCAGAAATGAGAACAAAAAAAAAGTGGAACAGTTTTACTTTCATTTAAATGGAGCAAAGGGAATTATAATGAATAGAATAGGCAGGGCAGCCAGACATGAACTCAGAACAACATAACATAATCTTAAAATGAGAATTAAGATAGCTGAAAGCAAACCCAGAATTTGTTTTCTTCTTGGCAAAGGGAGCAGCAAGATGCAAAGATGCAGAATGAACTATTGCACAAGGCCATAGCAGCAGAAATTTTTGGAAGGGTTAAAGAGCAGGTAGGTCCTTATTTGAGAGGGAAGAATAATGAGGTAGATACAGAGTTGGTAAGCAATAGGAATAAAGAAACAGAACTGCCTTAGCATCCAAAAATAGTGGAGCAAGGGCAGTTTAGTTGCGTCGGGATGAAAATGTTGAATAAATTAGGAATTTGGAGTTCTCCTTGGTTGTTAGGCAATGCAAGTATTTCTGGAATGCATTAGATAAATTAGACCAGATGTACATATGGTGTGATGGAGCAGGTTTTCCATCCACCTGAGTGGTCTGCCCCCTGCTTGCAATCACCATTACTAAAAATATTTCTCTACATGATCCAGAGGATATTCCCAACTACCTTGGTGAACTCACTTCAGGGAAAGTGGGGGGGGGGGGGAAGTTCTGTAATAGACCACTGGTGTATGGAGATTGGTGGGAGATAAAATTTAAAGCCCCACTCAAAATATTTTCCAGCACTGCCAATTTGACCAGAGCCCAGGTACTCAATATTTCTGACATTTGGCCCAACCTGAGCACAACACTGCACAGGAACAGAAAAAGCTGCAGAAAGTTGTAACCTCTGCCAGTTCCATATTTTTATATGTATACTTATTGTAATTTATAGTTTTTATTATGTATTTAAATATATTGCTGCAAAACAACAAATTTCATGACATGCCAGTGATATTAAGACTATAAGACCATAGGATACAAGAGCAGAATTAGGCCATTTGGCCCATTGATTTTTCTCCATCATGGCTACTCCAATTTTCCCCTCAACCCAGTCTCCTGCCCTTGTCCCATAACCCTTCATGCCCAGACCAATCCAGAATCTGTCAACCACTGCCTTAAATATACATACAGACTTGTTCTCCACAGCTGCCTGTGGCAACAAATTCCAAAGATTCACCACTCTCTGGCTAAAGAAATTCCTCCTCATCTCCACTCTAAAAGGATTCCCCTCTATTCCGATGCTGTGCCCTCTGGTCTTAGTTTCTCCCAATATAGGAAACCTCCTCTCGACATCCACTCTATCAAGGCCTTTCACCGTTCGATAGGTTTCAATGAGGTCACCCCTCATTCTTCTGAATTCCAGTGAATACAGGCCCAGCAACATCATATGCTCTTCACATGACAAGCCATTCAATCCTGGAATCATTTTTTGTTAACCTTTGAACCCTCTCCAATTTCAGCACCTCCTTTCTAAGGGGACCAAAACTGCTTACAATATTCTGTGGGGCCTCACCAGTGCTTTATAAAGACTCAGCACTACATCCTTGCTTTTATATTCTAGTCCTCTTGAAATGAAAACTAACATCACTTATGTCTTCGTCACCACAGACTCAACCTGCAAATTAACCTTTAGGGAATCCTGCACAAGCCCTCATGAGTCCCTTTGTGGCTGCCAGTCAGCCACAACTGTGCTAGAATCTTTCCTTTAATACCATGGGCTCATAGCTTGTTAAGCAGCCTCATGTGTGGCACCTTGTCAAAGGACTTCTTAAAATCCAAGTACACATCAACTGACTCTTCTTTGTCTATCCTGCTTGTTATTTATTCAAAGAATTCCAACAGATTTGTCAGGCAAGACTTTCCCTTAAGGAAACCATGCTGATAAAGCCTATTTTATCATGTGCCTCCAACTACCCTGAAACCACATCCTTAGCAATCGACTCCAATACGGAGGTCAGACTAGCTGGCCAACAGTTTTCTTTCTTCTGCTTCTCTCCATCCGTATTAAACCTAATTCTGATCTGATAGAGGTCAGGTAGCCAGAGTCAGCTGCACCTGCTGTAACTCAAGGTCAGGAACTGTGGAAGGACCTCCTACTGTGTGGCATGTTTATAGCACCAGTGCTCATGATGAATCTTTAAAACTGTAGTGTCACCAGAAGCATGATGTATCCCATTGTCTTCATTTCCAAGTACATCACATTTACTAAATTGGATTTTTAAGCCTCAAAACGTGAGCATTGCTGATAAGTTGATAAGTTAATTTCCATCCCCAATTGTTCTTGATTTCTTATAATATTACCCTTCTTGTGGGCTGAGTAGCATTGCGTTGTTCCAGGATTTTGACCCAACAACAATAAAGACTTTGAAGCTAAAGCAAATGCACCCTGTAAGAAACCTCCTGAAGCTAGTTTTCTCATAGATCTATTATTCTTCTCCAGGAGCAGAGCTCACAGGTCTCATGCTGACAAGGAACATCACTGAATGACTGTATTGTATTTCATACTGGTATTCAAAGTGCCATGGCAGACGAGAGGTAGGAGGAATTTTGTTTGGGTGGTAGATAGGGTGCCATTCAAGCTCATTACTGTGACCTAGCTGGTGCTGAGCTTTCACTGGTGTCAGTACTGCACATCCAGGCAAGTGAAAGGTGATCCATCGGAGTCTTACCTTGTGCCTTGTAAGATGGAGAGAAGGCTTTGGGGAGTCATGAGGTGAGTTTCTCACTTTAGGAAACTCAGCATCTGATCTGCCCTTGCATCTTTAATTTATATGTGCCTGGACCAGTTAAATTTTTGGCCAGTAGTAATCCCTAGGATGTTGCTGGTGTTGATGATAAATGACTGAAAATATAGCTCATTAAGTATTCCAGTCACTAGCAACACATTTTAATATGCTCATCTATGTTTGGACAGAGGTACAGGAAAGCCATTATCACTTCTCTTTGGATGTACACAAGACAGCTGAAACCCTGCCTGCCCAGTATTCTGCTCCTCCCTGTCACTGACGCACTCACATTTCAGAGAAAGGGAGAGGGTAGTAGTTTCCTACCATTTTCCTCATATTTTTACTATTCAGTCCCATCATCTTAAAACTGTTACATTACATCTTTTACTTGTTAATTGTATTGGTATCCTCTGTTTTAGCTGTATATTCCATATTACTCATGCTCCCCCCTCCACCCCCGTTCTGTATTGTCAACAAATTTATGCTTCATTTATAATGGTTTTAGGGGAATGGTTGTTCTGCCAGTTCCCAGCATGCGTGTCTCTTGCACCCTGCAGGAAGACCATTGCTACTTTGCCAAGCGTGGACTGGCTGCCAAGTTGACTCATACCTTAACTGAATCATCTTGGCGGCCAGTCTTAAAGAATCTGGTCAGTTTGCACTGTTCTTATGTTGAACTTACACAGATGCTTGAACAAGACCTGAAAGACCTGCAGGATATGAAGGTCTACATCCAGTTACTGATTGTGCTAAAGATAGAATAATGGCCCTATCACTGACTCTGAGTGCACCCAGATAATCAAAATTTTTCATTCAGAATTGTTTTGTGTATTCTTTGTTTCCTAGGACTATAACAACTTATTGTGGAAATATCCACCAGTTCCATGCATTCAACCCTATGGACTGTTCCATCTGAGGAGCTATACTTAAAGCTGTAGATTTTGACAGAGCTTCAAGCTCAGTCAATTTTTTTTGTAAATTTAAGTAAATGATTAACATTTATAGTTATTGATATCCTGAATAATTAAACTAAGTTGGATTGTTTTAATGCCTTGCTTTTTCAAGAAACATGGGAGCAGACTGCACAACACCAGAAAATGGGCTGAGGTTATGATAGGTAGTTAACCCAGTTCGGTTTTTCCTGTTGCAGACTGCACAAAAAAAATCTCATTATTACCATTTCAATGGCTAGTTAATATTGTCAAACCTTCATTGATGTTTATGATCAGTTTAAAGTTGTGAGTTCTGATTAAAACCTCAAGTGAAGGAGCTCTGTTGCTGGAACAAGGAGCGGGAGTCATTCTAGAGGGTTCTGTAGCTTTCCCGAATCTAAAGCCGTACAAGTTCATGAGTGGACACTCAAATTTTGCAATCCCTTTTTAGTAGGAGACCTTCTTCCCCCTTACTAGGATTTCCAATTTAGCATTATGGGTCATGCTAAATGAGATGGTGTGTTGCCATAGTCTTAAGGGATCAGGGAACCCTTCATGCAAACACTATTGGAGGAGATGGCTGCTGAGATCACTGCATGGCATCTATCCTGAAGGGCATGGACACAGTATCAATAATTCAACAGACTCACATGTCCAACACCCATACACTCAACCATATTCATGCACATATTTTAAAATTCATTTTCAGCAATTCAAATAACCAATTATTACATCTCTGATTTTGTGTTCTTATGTACCGTGCATCAACACACATGACCAAGGACTGTACTTCCCTCAATCGCAGGACTCTGCAGAGAGGTGTGGACAGTGTATCTGTAGATGTGAAATTCCCACTATTCAGGAGGCTTACAAAGGCAGGTGTGTAAAAAGGTTCCGTAGGATCATTGGGGACCCGAGTCATCTCAACCACAAACTGTTTCAGCTGCTACCATCCGGGAAGTGGTACCACAGCATAAAAGCCAGGACCAACAGGCTCCGAGACAGCTTCTTCCACCAGGCCATCAGACTGCTTAGTTCATGCTGACAAAACTGTATTTCTATGTTATATGGACTGTCCTGTTGTACATAATATTATAAATTACTATAATTGCACATTTAGACGGAGATGTAATGTAGAGATTTTACTCATGCATAAAAAGAATGTAAGTAATGAAGTCAATTCAATAGCCTCTTTTTGTTCGTAAGAATTGATCTAAGAAATAGTACCTGAAGCATTCCATAACTACTACTTCAGTGGTTCTATTGTAGATGAAAAAAATCACCTGTTAATCACACTTTCTTCCCCACACATGTCCTGCCTGTCACACTTCAATTTTCATTCATTCCTGAACTACCCTGTCATACTAAGCAACACACAAAATGCTGGAGGAACTCAGCAGGTCAGGCAGCATCTATGGAAAAGAGTAGATAGTTGTCATTTCAGGCCAAGCCCTTTCTTCAGGACTGCCATGTCATACAGTTATCTCATTTCTTTTCGATTTTTAAATATCATTTGAACTCTGTCTCGAATCAATTTAAAGCCTTGTCTACCACCCTGTCAGGAGATCAGTCCCTCAATGTTCAACTGAAGCTCATCTCAGTGGAACAGCCCTTTTCTTTCTGGTGCCAGTGTCCCACAAATGAGAATTTATTATGCTATGTTTCCTTCTCTAATCATATTTACCTTCTACCTATTTGCACATGGCTCAGGTAAGAATTCTTTTCTGATATGAAAGTGAATCCAACTATCAATTGATCAACCCACTCCTTTCTTGGGTTTAAGACATTCAGGTTGGAGGAACAACACATTATATTTCATCTGGGTAGCTTCCAGCCTGATGGCATGAGTATGGATTTCTCGAAATTCCAATAATGCCCCCACTTCACCATTCCCATCCCCTTCTCACTCTCACTTTATTTCCTTGCTGCCCATTGCCTCCCTCTGGTGCTCGTCCCCCCCCCCCCCCCCCAACTTTTCTTTCTTTCATGGCCTTCTATCAGACTACCCTTTCTCCAGCCCTGTATCTCTTTCACCAATCAACTTCCCAGCTCTTTACTTCATCCCTCCCTTCAGGTTTCACCTATCACCTTTGTGTTTCTCTCTCCCTTCCCCCCACCTTTAAAATCTACCCCTCAGTTTGTTCCCAGTCCTGCCAAAGGGTCTCGGCCCGAAACGTCGACTGTACAGTACTGCTTTACATAGTTGCTGCCTAGACTGTTGAGCTCCTCCAGCATTTTGTGCGCATTGCTCACATTTAAAATGCCTGATTCCCAATGCCTCACCCTCCAATTCAGCAGCAGCAGAAGCCACCTGGCTTTTGGAGTGCACCAATGCACAGTAAACTGCTCTCATGCAAGCACAGATGGGCAGGCACACAAATAAGCAGGGAAGAGAGAAAGGGATGAATTATGTACAGGCAGAAGGGATTAGTTTAATTAGGTGTCATTAGCTTAATTAGTTCAGTACAACATTGTGGACCAAAGGGCCTGTTCCTGTGCTGTACTGATCTATGTCCTATAACAATCAGTCATTTAAATTCAAACAGCTACTTTTCAGAAGTTCCTCTCATGGTGAGAGACCGAGGTGTGGTTCAGTAGAGTATGACTCTGCTGTCTTAGAGTAAAAGCACTGCCACTCTGACAAAGTCTGTGCCCCACCTAAGCCCTCTAGCTGTTTTCTGGCAGCCCGTTTGTGGAATCGGCTGCTGCTCATGGAGAGAGAGTGCAGTCTGAAGCCGGGTCTTCCAGCTCCAGAGCTTCACAAGTTTGTTCTCAAGTCCATATGCAGTCTCCATCACAAGAGGGTAGGGCACCACAGCAGCATGGTGCTTAGTGTGACACTATTACAAATCAAGGGTGTCAGTGTTCGGAGTTCAATTCTCACGTCATCTGTAATGAGTCGATACGTCCTCCCCATGCATGGGTTTTCTCTCAGACTGAAGACATACCAGTTAGTAGGTTAATTGGTCATTGTAAATTGTCTGGTGATTAGGCTAGGGTTAAATTGGTATGTTGCTGGGCAGTGGGGCTCAAAGGGCCTATGCTGTGCTCTACCTCTAAATAAATAAAGGCAGCCATCTGCCCAGCCATGTGACAGCCCCAAGGGAACATCATACAAAAATAGTAATGACAGGCGATATCACATTGAGGGCAGGTGACTGAGGGATGTACAAAGGTGATTAGTTGAGTCTCACCTTGTTCTTCTTATGTTTGGCAATAATTTGGAAGATTGAGTTTATGCTAATTTTAATTCTGTTGTGGTCAACAAAAGGGAGGAAATGTGGGATTGTAAGTAATGGTGTAAGGATGGGGATCACCAAGATTTCATTTTACTTATATGGTGATGACCACAGCAGCCAGAAATCATTCAAAATATTGCCTCCTCTCATTTCTTTTTCATCCTCCTCCATCTTTCTCCAAGAGTTCTTCTAAGCAAATTGTGCCAGATCTATGCTATTTATTTTGCCAAACATGGCAAGTCAAGCTTGAGAAGCCTTTTTAAGAATTTTTGACTAAAAACATTAATAAGGGTAGGGTAGCAGATGTTGTTTATTTAGACTATTGCAAGATCTTCAGTAAAATGCTGCATGGTAAGTTGGTCTGGAAACAAACTCTGAATTAGATTTAATATTACTGGCATATTGTGAAATTTGTTGCTTTGCAGCAGCAGTACATTGCAATACATAATAAACTATGATTTAACTTCTTGATATATACTTATTGTAATTTAAACAAGTAGTGCAAAAAGAGTGGGGAAAAAAGTGAGGTAGTGTTCATGGATTCATTGTCCATTCAGAAATCTGATTGTGGAGGGGAAGAAGCTGTTCATGAAACATTGAGTGTGTGTCTTTAGGCTCCTGTACTTCCTCTTTGGTAGCAATGAAAAGAAGGCATGTGATGGGGGTTCTCAATGATGGATGCTGACTTTTTGAGGCATTGCCCTTTGGAAGTGTCCTTGATGCTGGGGAGGCTCGTGCCCAAGAGGAGCTGGCTGAGTTTACAACTTTCTGCAGCTTTTTCTGATTCCTTGCAGTGGACCCTCCATACCAGATGATGCAAGAAGTTAGAATGCTCTTCGCAGTACCTCTGTAGAAATTTGCAAGTGTCTTTGGTGACGTACCAAGTCTCCTCAAACTCCTAATGAAATATAACCACAGTCATGCCTTCTTCATAGATGGATCAATATAAATCTTCACAAATGATTGTGTTGAACACTGAGCTGTAGTCAATAAACAACAGCCTGATGTAAACATTTTCAAGTATTTCAAGGCCAAATGCACAGTTAGTGAGATGGCAAGTGATTCAAGGCTGAACGCAGAGCCAATGAGATTGCATTGCTGTAGTCTATTGTGATGATGATGACGATGACATTGACTCAGGCCCGAGAGGCCAGTGTCGGGCATTTTCATGCCTTACAAGACTGTGTGGCGTGCCACTCCTCACACAGACATTTTGCAGTATTTTTCTTTATTTGACAAGGTCGTGTTGCAAGCTCAACACTCAACCTGGCTCGGATGGAAAGCGTACTCGGGAACAGTCCAACTGGATTTGAACCCGGGAACCTCCATTCCAGAGTCCAGCGCTGATGCCACTGCACCACCAGCCGTCCAGACAATAGGCAAAATGCAGCATCCAGATCCTTGCTTGTGGAAGAGTTGATTCTAATCATGGTCAACATCTCAAAACACTTCACAGTAGATGCAAGTGTCACTGGGCGATAGTCATTGAGGCAGCCCATCCTGCTCTTTCTGGGCACTGGTATGATTGTTGCACTTTTGAAGAACTTGAGAACCTCCGACTGCAGCAGGAAGCGATTGAAGTTGCCCTTTAACACCGCCGCCAGTTGACTGGCACAGGTTTACAGTACCCTACCAGGAATAAGATTAGGGTCTGACACCTTGTAAGGGTTCACTATCTTGAAAGATGTTCTGATCTCAGCCTCCAAGACAGAGTTCACAGGGTCATTAGATGTTGCAGGGATTTGCATGGATGTCGATTTATTCTTCCTTTCAAAGCATCCAGAACAGACAATAAGCATCTGGAAGCATCACAACCATACATGATGTTAGGTCTCACTTTGTAAATAATGGCCTGCAAAACCTGCCACAGCTGATGTGCATTGCCTTACATAGGTTGTACCTGGACTTCTGGTATAGTTCTGGATCACTGATTTTGAATACCACAGAACTTGCCCTCAGCAATGAAATTTCCCATCTCATCCATAGCTTTTGGCTTTGGTATATTTGGTATGTTCTCAAAGGCATACAGTCATCCACACAGGTCTTGATGAAGTCAGTGACAGATGTGGTTTACTTATTCAGAATCAAAGATGAAATCCTGAATATTGTCCAGTACAACAGTCAAAGCAGTCCTCTAAGTGCTCCTCTGCCTTCCTTGACCATACCTTCTTGGTCCTCACCACTGCTGCAGTCTTTGGTATCTGCCTATACACTGGGAGTAGAAATACAGCCAGGTGATTGGATTTCTCAAAGTGTGGGCATAGAATGGCACATTAAGCATTCTTGATGATGGTTATAGCATTAATCAAGTCTGTTGGCTCCTCTAGTGATATGTTAGTGATAGCTGTTCAGTGATTTCTTCAATATGCCCTGGTTGAAATTCCCTACAATGATAAGGAAGGCATTAGGTTGCACTGTTTCGTGTCTGCTGATTATTGCTCAGCTTGCCTGATGTTTTCCAGAGGCGAAATGTATACTGCTACCAGGATGAAGCAGTATACTGCAGGATGAAGCAGCATTAAAACTCACTCAGCAAATAAAATGGATGACATTTCACTGCTGGGTACTCAAGGACAGGAAAGCAGGACTGAGACAGAACTGCCAAGTCTGTGCACCACACTGACACTATCATAAAGCATACTCCTTTAAAAAGTCTGAGCTGTCCTGCTTTTGTAAAATATAATGAAGCCGTCAGTTTGCAGTGCTGTGTCTGAAATGTCTGGGGGGGGGGGGGGGGGGGAGGTAGCCATGTTTCCATAAAGCAAAGTACACAGCAGTCTCTGATATCCTCTTGCATGGCAATCTTGCTCTGAGGTCTTCAGTTTTATTTTCCAGAGACTGTACATTCAGCAGCAGAGTAGTCAGGAGTGGGGGTTTAAGGCCTTGGTGTTTTAGTGGTGTCTGTAGACTAGCTTGGCTTCTACACTTATGTTTTCTTAAAGGGAAACTGCATTCATGGCCCGAGACTGTTGTTTGGGCTCTGTTGATTTTTGGTATCAATGGATTTTAAAAGTTCTTAAAATAATGTTACAACTGAGGTAACATGGCTGTAACTGTAGGTTTCAACTGTAGTAGTCTTATATAGGAGTATTCGATGATCCCCCAATGGAGAATGCAAAGAGTCGCCACTTATTGGTACCTTTATAAGGGATTCCTATGAAATCCTGAAAGTAGAAGAGAATTCAAATTGAGTTCCAGAATAGGAAATGTTGCAGGCCAGTGAGAAGTGGTATGCCACAGGGGTCAGCATCAAAACTCTTGTCATGATTTGGATGCAGATAAACAAGGCTTCATCAGCAACTTTATGGATGACATGGAATTAGGAGGTGTTATTAATAGTGAAGGTTATTGTAAATTACAGGGATCTTGTTTACCTAGGGAAGTGGGCTGAGGCCTGGTAAGTGGATTTCAATGCAGATATGTGAGGCAATGTAGAACTTACAATACGTGCTGGAGAATTGGGCAGTGTAATGGAACAGAAGAAGTTGAGTGCACACGTGTATAACTGAGCTGTGGGGGGTAGAAGACAAGCTCTGGGGTTCTAATGTTTAACTGTCATTCATTCTTTGGGTCACTGTTTTCGTAGATATTTGCAAAGAAAAACAATCTCAGGCTGTTGTTGTATACACTTCTCTGAAATTAAATGTCCTTATTGAACCTATTGAAATGGCATTAACAAGCTGTTTAGCACGGTTGCCTTCATCAATCTGGACACTGAAAATAGACACTGGGACATTGTGTTACAATTATACGTCATTGGTGATGATGATGCACTTGGCATACTACGTAGAGATTTGGCCATACTATTATGAGAAAGATGTGGTTAGACTTGAAAAGGGTGCAGAAAAGATTTATGAGGATGTTGGCACTGCTAGAGGGCTTGAGTTTACAGGGAAAGATTGGCCTGATAGGCCTTTGTTCATTAAAACATAGGAGAATGAGGGACTACCTTCTAGAAATGTTTTAAATTATGAGAGGCAGATAAGGTGGATGGTAACAGTCTTTGCTCTGAGACTAGGGATGCCCAAAACTAGGGGGCATAGATCTGGGGTGAGAGGGAAAGATTCAAACAGGACCTGGGATACAGCTTTTTCCATGCAGAGGGTGGTAAATATATGGAACAAGCTGCCAGATGAACTGCTGAGGTGGGTGCGATAGTATCATCTAGAGAAGTACTTAGAAAGCTATTTAGAGGGGCAGGGCTGAGAGGGATATGGGCCAATCACAGGGCTAGCTGGTTGGGTACTGTGGTCAGCACAGACTCATGCTGAAGGACCTGTATCTGTACTGTATATCTCTGACTCCATGACTATGACACTGATTATATTCATCCATTTGTGTGTTGTTAGGCGTCTCCAGTGCAGCTCAGGCATCAGAAGTGATTTTTTTTTTAAATTATATATTCATCTTCAAGAGCTGATTTTTGGAAAAGTAAGCATTTATTGTCCATCCCCCATTCCCATTGAGTGAGATCACAATATTTGCTGTTTGAAGCATGACTTTGATGATTTGGCAGATGGTTGTGAGCACACTGCTTCTGTGCACCACTATAACGCAAAATGATTGCTAGGAGGTGATAGGTGAAGTCAGGTGGGTAGGAAAGGTAAAGGGCTAGAGAAGACAGAATCTGATAGGAGAGGAGAGTGGTATATAGGAGAAAAGGGAGGAGAAGACCCAGAGGGAGGTGATAGACAGATGATAAGAGGCAAGAGGCCAGAGTTTTATTTAAACTCAGAAATCAATATTCATGCCATCAGGTTGGAGGCTACAGAATACAAAGTGTTGTTCCTCCACCGAGGGTGACCTCATTGTGGCACAAGAGGAAGCAATGCATCAACCTATCGGAATGGAAATAGGAATTGGAATTAAAGTATTTGGTGGACGGAGCGGAGATACTTGAAGCCGTCCCTCAATTTATGACGGGTCTCACCAATGTAGAGGAGGCCACATTGGGAGCACCAAATACAATAGATGACTGCAGCAGATTCACAGGTGAAGTGTTGCCTCATCTGGAAGGACTGTTGGGGCCCTGAATGGAGGCAAAGGAGGAGGAGAATGGGCAGGTATAGCACTTTGGCTACTTGCAGAATAAGTGCTGGGAGGGAGATTAGAAGGGAGGATTGAATGGACAAGGGAATCACAGAGGAACTGATCCCTGCTGAAAGCTGGGCGGGGGTGGGGGGTGTGGTGGGGAGTGAGAGGACAACAATGTATTTGGGTCCAAACCATCAATTATCCTTTGGAGCCAATATTAGAACTTTATTTCACTGATTAGAGCTTCCATCGTTCGCTGATCAAAGTGATGAAGGAGATTGAAACATTGAGGCGCATATGGAAGGTGAGCACCAGCTACCTGCCTTTTGATTGCTGGGAATCACTCTGTGATCTGAGACGGGAGAGAGCACCACTGTGCCCAGAGAATGCTTTTCGGATTTCGGATGTGGACTCTGACTATAGACCTTTTTTCTTTCAGTCTTAGTGTTTTCTTTATATTCTGTGTTTTTCCACCCGGTCTTTCTCATTTTGTGTGTGGGGGCAGGGCATTTGGGGGCAGATGTACCTGTTCCAGTTTTGTTGTGCAGAGAGGGGGTTGATGATCATGTTTCTGTTCTTTTTCTTTCTTGGTTTCATGGCTGTCTGCAGAAGAAGAATTTCCAAATTGTACACTTAATAACAAATAAACCTTTGAGCCTTTAAGATGTGGAAGTTGCGGAGAATGATGAGTCGGATGTGGAAACTCATGCAGTGGTGGGTGAGGACAAGAGGAACTCTATCCCTGTTAAGGCAGTGGGGAAAATGGGGTGAGCACGAATGCCCACTAAATGGTGGAGATGCAGATGAGTGCAGCATCAATGATGGAGGAAGAGAAACCCAGCTCTTTGAAGAAGTAGGGCATTTCTAATAGGAAAGCTGCGTCCTGGGAAGAGATGTGGCAGAGGTGAAGGAACGAGAAAAGGGCTTAACTTTTTTTTTAAATGCAGGAGACAAATAGGAAAGAGGTATAGTCAAGATAACTGTGGGAATTTGTAGGTTTATAAAAGATATCAGTCAACAGTTTGTCTCTAGAGGTGGACACAGATCAAGAAAGTGGAAGTGTCAGAAATAGACCAAGTGAATTTAAGGGCAGGGTGGAAGCTGGAAGCAATGTTGATGAAATTGACAAGCTCAGCATGGGTGCATGAAGTCATCAGTGTAACAGAGGAAGAGCTACAGAGCAATACCAGGGAAGGTTTGGAACATTGACTGTTCTACATAGCCAACAAAAAGGCAGGCGGAGCTGGGACTGATGTGGGTACCCATGGCTAATCACGAGTCTGGAGGAAGTAGAAGGAGCCAAAGGAAAAATCGTTGAGGGTGAGGGGCAGCTCTGCCAGATGTAGAAGTGGTGAAGGGGAACTGTTAGGTTCTTTTATTAAGAAAGTGGAGAGTTTTAAGGATGTCTTGAGGCAGCTGGAAGTGTACAGGGACTGGACTGAATGAAGGGAGATAGAAAGGAGTGAAGGTATGAAGACACGAGTTCAGTGGGGCAGGAGCAGACGGAGATCATAGACCCACCCAGGCAATTAGGTTTGACAATCTCAGGTAGGAAGTAGACGTGAGCAGTGGGGGGAGGGGGGGATAAGGGAACTAGGTGTTTGGTGGGAGTGAATGGGTTGATAAGGTCAGTGATAGTGTCAGAGACAGCTTTCTGATGGCTTGGAGTGAGGTAATCTTCAAGGGGTGGGTAGGAGGTGGTGTCTGAAGCTGCCGACTGGCCTCAACATGATAGACTTCAGTCCACCACACTACAACTGCATCCTTTTATCACAAGGCCTACAAAGATTCTAACCTCTAACTTGCTCTATACAATGTTCAACCAGCAACAAGTATAATATAAATGAATAGATCCTTTTACAATTTAGCTAGTAGTTCCTGTTGCCGAAACATTTTTTCCTCCGAGTGTGTTTAATGCATGAAATTAGTTGCCTTGAGGTCCAATGACAGCACTGACAGAAAGTCAGAGATGAACACTGACTGATGACACAAACAATCAACATTGCTTATGTTTGGTGTGCACAAGCATTGTATGTACTCTCACTCTTCTCAACTTGTCTGGCAGAATGAATTGACTGTATATTGTGGGCAGGCTCATTGTGCAACATATTAACAGCAAATCACTACCTGCATGGACCAAATGGCAGGTGCTAAAGAACCAAATTCACTGAAATACACATACTGATTTTATATTGCTACATGGAACTCGGCATGCAGTCAGGTTCAGAATGTGAAAGAACACTGTGTAATAGTTTTTTCTAAAAGGATTCCATTCCTCTTGAATAAATTGAGCTTTCCAATCTCATAGGGGACTTTACCATTGGGATAGCCAATACATTTGTTGAGACTGAATGAAGCATGACCCCTATTAAAATTTATTCCTTTGTAGTTATTGGCTGCTCAGAACTTCACCTCTGGATATCTGTTCTAGGCTTGATAATGGGAGTTTAAATTTTTAGATGGCATAGAAATACAAAACTTTTTTGCTGAGCTATTCTGAAGTTATGCATCTGGCAAATTTTATTCAGCAATTAAATCATGTAGTTAGAAGGAAATCTTTAAATACAAAGCCAATTTAATATATCAGCCTTGCCTTTCCAAAATCCAGTTTATAGTGACCATCTCATTGTTATAGGTAACAATATTGAGATCCATATACGAAGTTACAAATACCTTTAATGGTTCACCTTAGCTGAAATGTGCATGCGCAGTTTTTTAAGAATACAAGCTGTGTTATAAGTCGCTAAAATGTATCAGTTTTATGGTATAGTGTCTTTAAATTAAAACCATCTAAATGCATATGACATTCGTGATTAAAACTTCAAGGAATGTAATATCCATGAAAAGTGCATTTTCTAATTTAGTATTTTATAGAAAGCTTATCCTAAGTGGTATTATTTCTAGTTGCCATGATAGTTGCATGTCCACTATTTGTCTAGTTCTTTTTTTTCTAATTTCTTTTCTAATTTAGATGAATAGGGAATGTATATTTGCCGTTCCCTTATGTGCTGTTGGAATGTCATGGGTCAAGTAAGTGTGAATTGGTCAATTAACCCCATGGCCTCTGTTGTGACTTATTCCTATGTAATTTTCATCTAACAAGTGCAATCATTAATATAGCATTTCTTTATAATTATACTGTAATTACTCTTATTAAGAAGCAGACATATTGCCAAAATAAACAGTAATAATAAATAGTTCAAAATACATTAGGAGCAGAGCACAAATAAAAGGAGCACTGTGAAATTAAATCAGTCAGGGATCAAGTAGAGACATGGTTCTTCCCATGGGGACTGAAGAGCTGAAAAATCAAATGGCAACTTAACTCAGAACGTTTGACAATCTGCATGTATCCAATTAAATGCTTTAAGTAAAATGTCCTCCTTCTCTTTCACTCAATACCATTTGATCTACATTTTTCATTATTTTTATGTGAAAGAAAGAACCTTCCTTGGAGTTAAGCATGGATATAGTTTTTGGGTGGAGATGGGTCTCTACCAAAAGGAAGAGCAAAGTGCTCCTTCCCTCCGTTAGTCTGCAAGTCACCCTCAAGCAAGTTGTAGCACCTGCTTAGCTTCCCCCCACCCTCAATCAGGGTCACGTGAAGTCATGGGAGCAAGTGATGGATTATTGTATGGTGTATGTTGCAAGTCCTGGCTATGCAACCATTGACATCAGGTGGACAATCTCTGAAGAGTATTAATAACAGCCGGGCTCAACCGTTTTGTACAGACACTGCCCAGAAGGCAGCAATGGCAAACCACTTCTGTAGAAACATTTTCCAAAAAATAATCATGGTCATGCAACCATAATTGCCCATGTCATATGGCACACCACATAGTGATGGACAATTAATGCCTGTGCCAGTCTGTGATAGCAACACACACAAAATGCTGGTGGAACACAGCAGGCCAGGCAGCATCTATAGGGAGAAGCACTGTCGACGTTTCGGGCCGAGACCCTTCGTCAGGACTAACTGAAAGGAAAGATAGTAAGAGATTTGAAAGTAGGAGGGGGAGAGGAAAATGCGAAATGATAGGAGAAGACTGGAGGAGGTGGGATGAAGCTGAGAGCCAGAAAGGTGATTGGCAAAAGGGATACAGAGCTAGAGGAGGGAAAGGATCATGGGACGGGAGGCCTAGGGAGAAAGAAATGGGGGGCTGGGGGGGGGGGGGGGGGAGCACCAGAGGGAGATGGAGAACAGGGAGGGAAAAAAACTAAATACATCAGGGTTGGGGTAAGAAGGGGAGGAGGGGCATTAACGGAAGTTAGAGAAGTCAAAGTTCATGCCATCAGGTTGGAGGCTACCCAGCCAGTATATAAGGTGTTGTTCCTCCAACCTGAGTGTGGCTTCATCTTGACAGTAGAGGAGGCCATGGATAGACATATCAGAATGGGAATGGGACGTGGAATTATAATGTGTGGCCACTGGGAGATCCTGCTTTCTCTGGTGGACAGAGCATAGGTGTTCAGCAAAATGGTCTCCCAGTCTGCGTTGGGTCTCACCAATATATAAAAGGCTACACCGGGAGCACCGGACACAGTATACCACACCAGCCAACTCACAGGTGAAGTGTCGCCTCACCATCCATCATCCTCACAATTTCCAGCATCTGCAGATTTCCTCGTGTTTGCCAGTTTGTGATATGTAGTGATGAATACAAGCACTTTACCATTCTCCCAGGCCAACATCCTCAGCAGAGGCCCTAGCTGCTCAAGTTGGTTTCATTGTGCTGAGTATAACCATCCTGATATCAGACTCCTGAAACAGCCATCCCATTCCAAGCTCTGTCATCCAATGGCATTATCAACCAAAAGAGAAAAATATACAAGAGTGTACATTGCCCTCAGATCTCCTTACCAACTCCAAGGAAACTTTGACCCATGACCATTCAAAGTGCAGAAAGAGTGTTTGGGATAGTATTAGATAGCCTGAAGGTCATGCATTAGGAGCAGGAGCCTTGCATAAGCAGCTGAAAAAGCACACTTTCACAAACTACTCCCCTGTATGCTTTGGCAATCATTGCCTGCCCCCTCGATACAGGAGTCTGAACTTCTGTCACTGTCCTCATCAGAACAAAAAAAAAACAGAATAGAAGTCTGGGACCAGATGCCAGTCTCAGAATAGAAGGGCATCCCTTTAGAACAGAGATGAAAAGGAATTTCTTTCGCCAGAGGATGGTGAATATGTGATATTCATTGCACAAGCAGCAGTGGAAGCCAAGTCATTGGGTATATTTGAAGAGAGGGTTAATAAGACCACAAGACCATAATAGGAGCAGAATTAGGCCATCTGGCTCATTGAGTCTGCTGCACCATTCAATCATGGCCGATTCATTTTTCTCCTCCTCAACCCCAGTTCCCAGCCTTCTCCCTGTAACTGTTGATGCCATGTCCAATCAAGAACCTATCAACCTCTGCCTCAAATACACCCAACGACCTGGCCTCCACACCTGCACGTGGCAAATTCACCACCCTCTGGCTAAAGAAATTTCTCCACATCTGTTTTGAAAGGGCACCCCTCTATCCTGAGGCTGTGCCCTCTTGTCCTAGGCTCTCCCACCATGGGAAACATCCTTTTCACATCGACTCTGTCTAGGCCTTCCAACATTCCAAAGGTTTCAATGAGATCCCCCTCATTCTTTTGAATTTCAGTGAATACAGACCCAGAGCCATCAAACATTCTTCATATGAAGACCCTTTCATTCCTGGAACCATCCTTGTGACCCTCCTCTGAACCCTCTCCAATGTCAGCACATCTTTTCTAAGATGAGGGGCTCAAAACTGTTCACAATACACATGGTGAAGCATCACCGGTGCCTTATAAAGCCTCAGCATCACATCCCTGCTCTTGTAAGGATGTTAAAGGATATGGGAAGATGTCAGGAGAAAGGTGTTGAAATGGAAAATACATCAACCACAATCAGATGGCAGAGCAACCTTAATGGGCGAATGGCCTAATTCTGCTCCTATGTCCTTATGATCTGGGGGACTGATAGTCTGATAAATGGGTTTATTAATGTCACATGTACAGTGAAAGACTTGTCTTTATACCGTCCATACACGTTTCATTACCACAGTACACTGGGGTAAAATAGTAAGGTAGGTTGAACAAGGTAAAATAATAACTGTGCGCAGAATAAAGTTGACATTTACAAGTTCAGTATGAGTAGACAATGAGGTGCAAGGTTATAATGAAGTAGATTGTGACATCAAGAGACCATCCGATCACATGAGGCAACAGTTCAATAGTCTTATAACAGCTGGTGGGACTTGCTTTCAAGCTTTTTTACCTTTTGCTGACGGGTTAGAAGAGAAAATATCCTGAGTGGGTTTGTTCTTACACTGGATGCTTTACTGAGACAGTGAGAGGTATAGACAGAGTCCATGGAATGGAGGCTGGTTTCCATGATGTGCTGTGCCCATAACTCTGCAGTTTCTTGCAGTCATAGAGCTGTTGTCACGTCAAAACATCATAAATCCAAATAGAATGCATTAATAACAATTGGCAAAGACACGCCAAATTTCTTTAGCCTCTTGAGAAAGTAGAGGTGCAGGTGAGCTTACTTGGCCATGTTGGTTGCATGGTTGGACCAAGTCGGCCATTAGTGATGTTCACTTTTAGAAACTTGAAGTTCTCCATCCTCTCGAACTCAGCACCATTAATGTAAACAGAAGCATGTGCATTTCCCCGCCTTCATCGAAGTCTATGACTAGTTCTCGAGGGAAAGATAGTTACTATCGGAGAAAAAAAACGAATGAATCCACCAATCCTATACCAACTCTCCCAAACAGTCATCCTTTATCTGTGGAATGGAACAATGACTTTTAATCAGATGTTATATTCAATGTCAGTTATCTTTTGAATGGATAGCCTACATCAAATTCCTTACAGATCCAATCATTTGCAACCGCTTGTCGCCTCCACCTATCAATCTCTGTTTCTACCTCTGCCCTTCCCTTCTCCATCTGCCTATCATTCCTCCTCATTTGAATCCACTTATTGCTGGCCTGCTCTTGCTCCACCCTTTCACCTCACCCCTGTACCCTTTCGATCTCCCTTGAACGTTTCAGTCCAAATGGAGGGCCTCAATTCATATCATTCACTGTCTAATTCACTCCATAGAGGCTGCCAAACCTGCTGAATTCATCCAGCATCTTGGTTGTTGCTCCTGATTCCAGCATTTGCAGTCTCTTGTGTCTACAAATAACAGTTGCTCGTTGGGAGAGAGCCATCAGCTGCAATACAAATGAAGCATTGAGGCCTTGGCCTATATAACTTTACACACTGAGCATTTAATTTCAGAAGCATCAAATTACTTCAGAAGTCATTTTATCTGTAACTGTACTTTAACATAGATAATGTTTACCAGCACTCTGCCAAAGTAAGACTGCTGCATTGTCATTACCTTGGAAATAAAGGTTTAAATTGAATTGCACTATGGAAAAATAGATTGAAGATTGACTAATTGAAGAGGGTTGATTAAGGAAAAATGCCTTACCTCGACACAAATGTTAGCTACAATGTTTCTTTAACTGTATTGAAGCAAGTTTACCAGCACTTTCTTTCACACGTTGCAGGCAATGAGACTAGTTTGGACAGCATGCTGGGTAGGAGTGAAGAGCCTGGTTGCTTGCTATATAACTATTTTTCTCTAAATGAAGGCACTAACAGAATTTTCCTCAGAAAGTTTTGAAATCCTCACCTCCGTCACTGCCCAGGGATCAGAAAAAGCCGTAGATAGTTGTAAACTCAGCCAGCTCCATTGTGGGCAGCTAACCTCCCCTGCATCCATGACACCTTTAAAAGGTGATACCTCGAAGAGGCAGCATCGATCATTAAGGAAACCCATTACCCAGGATTTGCCCTTTTCTCACTGCTACCATCAGGGTGGAGATACAGGAGCCTGAAGACACACACATTTCAGGAACAGCTTCTTTCCCTCCATCACCAGTCTTTGAACACATGAACACCTCCTCAGCATCTTTTCTCTTTCTGCACTATATACATTTCTTAATATACTTGTTGTACTTTATAATTATTATGTATTGCAATTGGTGCTTGAAAGTAGGTACAGAGAAGATATCAGGTGTAAGTTTTCTTTGAACGCAGAGAGTAGTGAGTACGTGGAATGGGCTGCCAGCAACGGTGGTGGAGGCGGATACAAAAGGTGTTTTATGAGACTCCTGGACAGGTATATGGAGCTCAGAAAAATAGAGGGCTATGGTAATTTCTCAGGTTAGAACATGTTTGGCACAACTTTGTGGGCCGAAGGGCCTGTATTGTGCTGCTGGTTTTCTATGTACTGTTGCTGCAAAACCAATTTCCCAATATGCCAGTGATATTAAACCCGATTCTGATAGATCCTGCTGTGGTTTTGCTGTGTTTTGATGCTCCTTAGAGCTCACATTCTGTCCGAGTCATTGGATGGTCTGTGCTCTAACCAGTCCTGCTAGTAGCACCTACCAAAATCTGAAAAAAAAATGGCAAGTAGCACTTCCAAATTTATCATGTAATCATAGCCTCTGTAAAGTTCCCCCATTATACTGTAATAAATTGGACAAGTCTCAGTCTTTCTTCTCTCATGCCTTGATTACGCAAGGGTTGATTTTCTTGGCCACCATTTGTCATTCTGCTTAAATGAAACACGAACTAAAGTGAAATGCAGTTCTCCAGCACTGAGAGCAGCCAGAGTTCGTGCAGGTGATATTTAAATGCACCAAAAGATATCCAATCACTGAAAGAAAAGCCCACTGAGACAGAATATGGGCAGATCAAGTAGGAGGTTTGGTTTCTGGGATTTTCAGGCTGATTTTCTCCATCAACTGACAACAGTTTCCACCTGAAATGTTAGCTTCTACGTGGAACAAGTGAATGATTTTGTAATAACTTTTAGATCTTCTACCTAGAACCGAAAATCTTCAGAAAACTTTCTAAACCCTCTTAAATATCCAGGTTCTCTTTAGCCTCCTCCTCTAGTTCCAATTAAGTCAAGTAAAAATTTAGTCGTGGGGCCATCCCTTTTATAGACTGTACAGATAAAAAGGTAGAGTTTTGGATAGTGAGGAAAGTTGTCAAAGCATACACAGGATACAAATCAGCTGGAAATATGGGCAAAGAAATGGCAAATGGAGAAAATAAATTGTTTTTTGCCCAGAGTAGAGTTGTTATATATTAGAGAACATAGATTTACGGTGAGAGGGGGAAATATTTAAAGCACCTTATGAGTCAAGTGGTGGGTGTCTGGACTGCGCTGCCAGAATGGAAGTGGATATAACAGCAACATTTAGAAGTATGTAGACTGATTCAGGCACACGGATTAGTTTTAAATGGTAATAGAGTCTGCAGAGACATCATTGGCTGAAGAGGTTGTTCCTGTGGTTCTATGATCTGTTTAAGAATGTTCCTGAAGCAAATGTATGCAAATGAAGTGCTGAGAGCTAGTCTGCACAGGAAAAATCTGTCTGACTGCATTTTCTTCAAATCTTGTCAAATGCAGGAATAAGATGTTTTCTGCATTACAGATCAATATTTGTACAGTAAATAGGCACAATATTGTTTGCTCTGACATAAACTGTTACAACTGTGACACAAAAAGTAGAACATGGAACAGTACAGCAGAGAAAAAGGACTTTCAATCTGCAATGTCTGCACCAAACATGATGCCAGATTAAACACCTTTCCTCCTACCTGTATATGATCCATTCCCTGCAAATTCAAGTGCTTCTTAAATAACACTATTATATCTACTTCCACCAATCCACTGGCAGCCTTTGAGGCCCTGCACTCTGGGGGAAAAAGATCTTGCTCCTGAAAATCACCTTTAACTTTTCACCCCCTCACCTTAAATGCACATCTTTTAGTACTTGACATTTCTACCCGGCGAGAAATCTCTCTTCAGTTTCTGATGCCACAGAGTAAACAACTGAGATTTGTCCAACCTCTCTAATTCAGGCAGCATCCCGGTAAACCTCTTCTGCAAATTTTTCCAAAGTCTTCACATCCTTCCTGTAATGGGGGGACCTGAATTACACACAAGTACTCCCAGTGTGTCCTAACTGAGTTTTATATAACTGCAATGTTACTTCCTGACTCTCATACTAACTGCCCAGCCAATAAAGGCAAGCATACCAAAAGCCACCTTTCCCACCCTGACTATTTGTATGACCACTTTCGGGAAGCTATGGACTTGGACTCCAAGATCCATCTGCACATCAATGCTGTTAAGAGTCCTGCCATTAACCATGTACTTACCTCTTACATTCAAGTGTAACACCTCAAGTTTAGTTGTTTTAAACCCCATCTACCACTTGTCTGTCCATACAGTATCTATAAGTGATCTATACTCTGCTATATCCTTTAACAGCTCTTTACACTGTCCACAGCTCTGCCTCAGGAAGGTGCAGTGCATCAATAATGATCTCCACCACCCAGGACATGCCCTCTTCACACTGTTACCATCAGGATGGCGGTTCAGAAGCCTGAAGGTACACACTCAGCAATTCAGGAACAGCTTCTTCCCCTCTGCTGTCCAATTTCTAAATAGACATTGAACTCACGAACACTACCTCACTACAATTTTTCAAAGTTTCTATTATTTTGCACCACTTATTTTAACTTAACTATTTACTAGACATACAGTGCCTATAAAAGTATTCACCTATAAAAGTTCTCATGTTTTATAACATTGAATCACAATGGAATTAATTTGGCTTTTTTTGACTATAACCAACAGAAAATACTCTTTCATGTCAAAGTGAAAACAAATTTTTACTAACTTGTCTAAATTTATTACAATTATTAAACAATAAATAATTTATTGCATAATTACTCACCCTCTTCAAATCAGTATTTCATAGATGCAGCTCTGGCAGCAATTACAGCCTTGCATTTGTGTGGATAGTTCTTTATCAGCTTTGCACATTTGGGTTACTGCAGTTTTTCCCCCATTCTTCTTAACAAAACTGTTCAAGCTCTGTCTGATTGCATGGGGAAAGTGAGTGAACAGCCCTCTTCAAAACCCAGAAACAAATTCTCAATTAGTTTGAGGTTTGGACTCTGACTTTGCCATTCCAGGACGTTAACTTTGTTGTTTTTGGGCCATTCCGGTTTAGCTTTGACTTTATGATTGTGGTCATTGTCTTGCTGAAAACAATTCTTCTCTCAAGTCACAATTTTCTTGTTGACTGCATTATGTTTTCCTCCAGGATTTCTCTGTATTTTGCTGCATTCATTTTACCCTACCTTCACAAACCTTCCAGGGTCTGCTGCAGTGAAGCCTCCCCACAGCATGCTTCATGGTAGGGATGGTGCGTTTTTGATAAATTCCAGTGCTTAGCTTAAGCAAGCAAGGCATTTAGGCTGATGGGCAGACAGTTAAATTTTGGTTTCATCAGACCACAAAACCTTCATCCAGTTGACTTCAGTGACTTGGAAACTTTCTTGTATCCATCTCCTGACTTGTGCTTTCAAAAACCTTTTCCCAGGGTTGCTTGGAGTGTCCTTTTCTCTTCATTGTGTAGTTTTTGCCAGGATACTGACTCACCAGCAGTCAGACCTTCCAGACACAGGTGTATTTTCACTGCAATCAATTGAAACACCCTGACTGCACACAGGTGATCTCCTTTTAACTAATTATGCAACTTCTAAAACCAAATGGCTGCACCAGTGATGATTTGGTGTGTCATATTAAATGGGGTGTATACTTATGCAATCAATTATTTTCTGTTTTACATTTGTAATTAATCCAGATCTCTTTGTAGAGATTTATTTTCACTTTGTCACGGAAGACTCATTTTCTGTTGATCAGTGTCAAAAAAGCCAAATTAAATCCATTGTGATTCATGTTGTAAAACAATAAAACATGAAAATTCCCAAGAGGGGTGAATACTTTCTTATATGCACTGTATATACTTAATGTAACTTTTTCCCTCTATTTTTCTTTATCACGTATTTCATTTGTAACGCTGCCATAAAGTTATCAAATTTCATGACATATGCCGGTGATATTAAATCTGATTCTGCTTCTGATCTTTGTGTCACAGACAGAGACAGACAGACATACTTTACAGTCATCAAGTACTACAGTACAGAAACAGATTTAGCCAATCGAGTCCATGTCGAACTGTTTTGCTGCATATTATCATTGACCCACACCAGGCCTCCCATATCTGCTCCATCTATGCACGTATCCAAATTTCTTTTAAATATTGCAATCAAATCGGCATCCACCAGTTCTGCTGGTAGCTTTTTCCACACTTGAACTTTGCATTAAGAAGTTCCGTCTCAGGTTCCCCTTAATATTTCACCATTTACCCTTTACCTATGACCTCTAGTTCTAGAGTTGTGCAACCAAAGTGGAAAAGTCTGTTTGTATTTGCCCTGTCTCTACCCATCATAATTTTGTATGCCTCTATGAAATCTCCCCTCATTTCCCTACACTCCAAGTAATAAAGTCCCAACATATTCAACCTTTCCCTATAACTCATCCACAAGTACCTGCAACATCCTTGCTAACATTCTGTGTACTCTTTCCGTCTAATTGAAATTTTTCCTGTAGGTAGGTGATTAAAATTGCACCCAATACTCTAAATTTGGCCTCAGCCACGCCTTGTACAACTTGAACACAACATACTAAACAAGAGAAAGGCTGCAGAGGCTGGAAATCCAAGCAACACACACAAAATGCTGGAGGAACTCATCAGGCCAGACAGCATCTATGGAAAAGAGTAAACAATCGACGTTTCAGGCCAAGACTCTTCGGCAGGCATGGAGAGAGAAAAAAATATGAGGTGTAGATTTAAAAGGTGGGGGAAGGGAGAGAGAAGCACAAGGTGATAGGTGAAGCTGGGAGGGGGAGGCATGAAGTAAAGAGCTGGTATGTCAATTGGTGAAAGAGATACATGGCTAAAGAAAGGGAAGTCCAATAGGAGAGAACAGCAGACCATAAGAGAATGAAAAATGGGGAGGAGCACCAGAGTGAGGCGATGGGCAGGCAAAGAGATAAGGTGAGAGAGGGAAAAGGGGATGGGGAATGGTGGAAGGGGGTGCAGGACCAGAAATTCGAGAAATCAATGTTCATACCATCAGGTTAGTGGCTACCCAGACTGAATATAAGGTGTTGTTCCTCAGTACTCTGAGTTATGAAGACCAATCTGACAATAGCCCTCTTTACGACCCAATCTATCTGTGATGCCACTTTCAAGGAATTGTGGATCTGTATTCCCCAATCCCTTTGTTCTAGCACATTCTTCAGTACCCTACCATTCACTGTGCAGGACCTACTCTGGTTTGTCCTCCCAAAGTGCAACACCTCACACTTGTCTACATCACATTCCATGCACTATTTTTCCAGCTGCTGCTGATCCCATTGCAAGCTTTGATTAGAGCATAAGACCATAACATATAGGAACAGAATTAGGCCATTCAGCCCATCAATCTGCTCCACTATTTCATTATGGCTAATCCATTTTCACTGTCAACATCATTCTCCTGCCTTATCCCCATAACCTTTCAATCCCAACACAGACCCCTGCGGAATCCAGTGAAATAGAATAAGCCTTTATTCTCACGTTTTGTATCCTGCCAATTAGCCAATCCTTTATTGATGCTAAACATTTTCCTGTAATACCATGAGCTCTTATCTTGTTAAACAGCCTCATGTGTGGCACCATACCAAATGCCTTCTGAAAATCCAAGTACACAGACATCCACTATTCTCTTTTGTCTATCCTACTTGTTATTTCCTCAAAGAATTCCAACAGATCTGTCATGCAAAATTTTCCCTTAAGGAAGCTATGCTGATGTTGGCCTAGTTCATCATGTGCCTCCAAATAACCTGAGATTTCATCCTCAATGATTGACTCCAACAACTGAGGTTCAATAAATGGCCTTTAATTTCCTTTCTTCTGCCTCTCTCCCTTTTTGAACAGTGGAGTAACATTTGCAATTTGCCGGTCCTCTAGAACCATGCTTCTCTACCAGATTAATTCAATGCCTTCTATTCATGCTTTGAAAGGGAAAACACAACTACAGCTGTGAAGATCCTTTCTGCACCTGGTGACCCTGTGATCTCTGTCTCAGAGGCTGATGTTAAGCTGTCTTTAAAGAGAATGAACCCTCACAAGGCAGAAGGTCAAGATGGAGTACCTGGTAAGGCTCTGAAAACCTATCCCAACCAACTAGTATGAGTATTCATTTTCAACCTCTCACTGCTACAGGCAGAAGTTCCCACTTGGTTCAAAAAGGCAACAATTATACCAGTGCTTAAGAAGAATAATGTGGGCTGCCTTAATGACTATAGCCCCGTAGCACTCACATCAACAGTGATGATATGTTTTGAGAGGTTGGTTATGACTAGACTGAACTCCTGCCTCAGCAAGGACCTGGACCCATTGCAATTTGCCTATCGCCACAATAGATCAATGGCAAACAAAAACTCAATGGCTCTCCACGTGGCTTTAGACCACCTGGACGACACAAACACCGATGTCAGGATGCTGTTCATCGACTATACCTCAGCATTTAATACCATCATCCCTTTGTACCTCCCCCTGCAATTGGATCCTCTGCAATTGAATTCTGGTCTTCCTAACCAGAAGACCACAATCTGTGTGGATTGGTGATAACATATCATCTTTGCCGACGATCAACACTGGCACACCTCAGGGGTATGTGCTTAGCCCAATCTATGTATACACATGACTGTGTGGCTAGGCATAGCTCAAATACCATCTACAAATTTGCTGATGATACAACCATTGTTGGTAGAATCTCAGGTGGTGACGAGAGGATGTACAGGAGTGAGCTATGCCAAATAGTGGGGTTGGTGCCACAGGAACAATCTGGCACTCAACATTAGTAAAAGTAAAGAGCTGATTGTGGACTTCAGGAAGGGTAAGATGAAGGAATACATACCAATCCTCATAGAGGGATCAGAAATGGAGAGAGTTTCAAGTTCCTGGGTGTCAAGGTCTCTGAGGATTTAACCTCGTCCCAACATATCAATGTAGTTATAAAGAATGCAAGACAGCAGCTATACTTTATTAGGAGTTTGAAGAAATTTGGCATGTCAACAAATACACTCAAAAACTTATATAGTTGTACTGTGGAGAGCTGATTCACTGTCTTGTATGGAGGGGCTACTGCACAAGACCGAAAGAAGCTGCAGAACTTTGTAAATCTATTCAGCTCCATCTTGGGAACTAGCCTACAAAGTACCCAGAACATCTTCAGGGAGCGGTGTCTCAGAAAGGCAGCATCCATTATTAAGTACCTCTAGACCCAGGGCACGCCTTTTTCTCACTGTTACCATCGGGTAGGAGGTACAGAAGCCTAAAGGCACACATGCAGCGATTCAGGAACAGCTTCTTCCCTTCTGCTATCTGATTCCTAAATTGACATTGAATCTTTGGACACCAACTCACTTCTTTTTAATATACAGTATTTCTGTTTTTGCACGTTTTTTAAATCTATTCAATATACGCAATTGATTTACTTGCTTATTTATTATTATCTTTTTTTGCTAGATTATGTATTGCATTGAACTGCAATAAGTTAACAAATTAACTTATTGCTGCTAAGTTAACAAATTTCATGTCACATGCCGGTGATAATAAACCTGATTCTGATTCTGATCGTCCTGATGTTTGCATGTAGATTGATTCACTTGTGGGACCGTCACAGCAGGGAGGCCTGGAACTTAGTTGGTTCCACTGGGCTGTAGGACAAAGTGGAGCTATGAAACTAATTTAGGCAACAAGGACCAAGATGGGATGGATCAAGCCCAATCCACCCTATAGTCTCTAGTTATAAAGCCTGGATTCTCATTTGCTTTACAACTCTCTCTCAAAACAATACACATCCAGATTCCTGCTATTCCTACTACATCGCTGAACAGTCTGGCCAACTGGATGATGAAATCTCACATTTAATTTTGGCCAATCCCTCTTCTAGATATCACTAACATTGCTGCAAAAGAAGTTGTTAGGGTCGTGTACTAGAATATAATTTCTATAGAATTTGTACCCACTCCATTCTTTCACTCACTAAGGAAGTTAAACAACTAATCTTCCGAGCTTTGCTGTCCTCTTCCAGAATTAATGGCACTCTCAGGTCTGTTGAGCTAATGCTGTTGCAATCACATTTGCCAATTAGAGGTACCATTAAAGTATGGCACTGGTGGGTTTTCTAATTTAAACGTCTATGCTATTTCATCTCCTATTATTTTCATTCCACTCCAAGCTTAACTGTGTGGAGATTTATCGATCAATTTGTAGCATTGTCTATTCTGCTACATCAAATAATTTATATAGATCTGTGACAAAAGAAAGTCTATAAGTAATAAAGCTCCTCTAATTTTTGTGCTGCGTTGTGTTGTGGGCCTAATTTTTTTCAGGTCTTTCACAGTTAATTTCTCTTAGTCCAAAAAAGTCACTTCACTTTTCTATTTACTTAGGATGTTTAAATAATCCTATTGATGCCTCAAATGACATAATTTTGCCCAGAGTTCAACTTAGTGGCTTCACTTCTTGTTTCAAAGGCCAATTCTTGTGTTATATTCTAAGGAGTTTTCCAAAAATGTTAGTTTAAAATTGCCACGGAGAACTAGGAACAAAATGCTTTTATTTTCATTTGTTGTCAGAAAATCCTGGCAATGAGTGCATGACCAATGTCCATTTTTGGCAGAAAGAATTTGAAGTGGTGAAGGCTAGTTCAGATACCTAGAAGACTGAAAACCAAAGAATGGCAGAAGTTGGAAATCTAAAATAAAATCGAGAATGCTGAAAACATTCAGCAGATTAGGCAACATCTATGAAAGAGGAGTAAACCGTAACCCCTCAGAAACAGAAAACTTGATTTCTCATTGTCCCTGTTTTGGTGAAGGCTGTTTTATTTGACATGTTAACTCTGTTCCTGATTCCACAACTGTTCCTAGGCAGACTTCCTGCCCGACAAATGACTTGGGTCATGAAATCACATTATAGCAATGGAAAGGTTATCCCTGTAGGGTGCCATAGGTAGTGTAGTGGTTAGCACGGCATTATCACAGCCCTGGGCATTGGACTTCAAAGTTCAATCACAGTGTTCTCTGTAAAAATGTTTGTACATCCTTCCCAAGAAGTGCATAGGGTTTCCCCCGGGTTATCTGGTTCCTCCCACAGTCCAAAGGCATATTGGTTAGTAAGTGTCAGGTCTGTACATGCAGGTATCTCCAGTCTCAACCCAGCTAACAGGTGTCACCTGCCGCTCATTTCTAACTCATCACCTGCAGCCTATTTAAACACAGCTGTTACCCACAATCCTTGTTCGCTCATACAAACCAGCCAGCTTTAAACAGTTGCTCCCAGACTTCAGGTACTTTGTTGCCTGAGGTGTTTAATATCTATTCTCACTTGTTTTGTGACCCCTTGCGGCTTGTTATTTTTGAAAAAGTAATGAAGTAGCACATATGGTTTCACAGTATATTTAAAAACCTGTTGGCGAAGGGGATGAAGCTGCTCCTAAATTGCTGAATGCATCTCTTTGAGCTTCTGTACCTCCTCCTTGATAGTAGCAATGAGAAAAGGTCATGCCCTGGGTGCTAGGGGTCCTTATTGATGGATGCAGCCTTTTTGAGGCATTGTCTTTTGAAGATGTCCTCAAGGCTGGGGTGGCTAATGCCCATGACAGAACTAGCTATGTTTACAACATTCAGTAGCAATTTCTGACCCTGTGCAGTGGTCCTTCCATACCAGATGGTGATGCAGCTGGACAGAATGATCTCCACAGTACATCTGTAGAAATTTGCTAGGGTCTTTGGTGCCATATCTTAAACCCCTAAAGAAATACAGCAGCTGGCATGTCTTCTTTGTAATTGCATCAATATTTTGGGCCCAGGATAAATAATCAGAGCTGTTGACATCCAGGAACTTGAAACTACTCAGCCTTTCCACTGCTGATCCCTCGATGACTTCACTCTCCTGAAGTTCATAATAAATTTCTTGGTCTTACTGATTTTCAGTGCAATTGCAATGTTATGATACCACTCAACCAGCTGATCTATCTCATTCCTGTAGGCCTCCTCATCACCATCTGAAATGTATCCAACAATAAATGGCAAGTATGCAGATGGCATTTGAGCTGTGCCCAGCCACTCTCCCATGGATGTAGAGAGAGTACAGCGCTGGGCCAAACATGCATTCTTGATGGGTGTCAGTGAGAAGGAGATGTTATTTCTGATTCAGACTGACCGTGGTCTCCCAAAGAGGAAGTCCAGGATCTAGTTGCCGAGGTGAGTACAGAGGCCCAGGTTTTAAGTCTTGTTGATTAGCACTGAGGAATTGATGGTGCTGTTCAAAGATCACTTAATGAGAAAAACTACCGGGGCAACAAATACCTTTCTTTTATGGTTCATTAGATTCTTCCCTGATAATTTAATTTTCAGATGAGTTTTCCTGAACACCGTAGCTAGTGAACTGAACTGAAGGTACTTAATGAATATTCACTTTGGAAAAGGATCTTAGTGATTGTAGTGATGACTTGCAGCAGAATGAAAAGCTTGAGCATGTAGATATTAAGAAAGAGGATGTGCTGGAGGTTTTGGAAAGCATCAAGTTGGATAAGTCGCTGGAACCGGATGAGATGTACCCCAGGCTACTGTGGGAGGCGAGGGAGGAGATTTCTGAGCCTCTGGCGATGATCTTTGAATCATTAATGGGGACGAGAGAGGTTCCGGAAGATTGGAGGGTTGCGGGTGTTGTTCCTTTATTCAAGAAAGGGAGTAGAGATAGCCCAGGAAATTATAGACCAGTGAGTCTTACTTCAGTGCTTGGTAAGTTGATGGAGAAGATCTGAGAAGCAGGATTTCTGAACATGTGGAGAGGTATAATATGATTAGGAATAGTCAGCATGGCTTTGTCAAGGGCAGGTCATGCCTTATGAGCCTGATTGATTTTTTTGAGGATGTGACTAAACAGATTGATGAAGGAAGAGCAGTAGATGTAGTGTATATGGATTCCAGCAAGGCATTTGATAAGGTACCCCACACAAGGCTTATTGAGAAAGTAAGGAGGCATGGGTTCCAAGGGGACATTGCTTTGTGGATCCAGAACTGGCTTGCCCACAGAAGGCAAAGAGTGGTTGTAGACGGGTCATATTCTGCATGGAGGTCGGTGACCAGTGGTGTGCCTCAGGGATCTGTTCTGGGACCCTTTCTCTTCGTGATTTTTATAAATGATCTAGATGAGGAAATGGAGGGATGGGTTAGTAAATTTGCTACTGACACAAGGGTTGGAGATGTTGTGGATAGTGTGGTGGGCTGTCAGAGCTTATAGCAGGACATTGATAGGATGCAAAACTGGGCTGAGAAGTGGTAGATGGAGTTCAACCCAAGTAAGTGTGAAGTGGTTCATTTTGGTAAGTTAAATATGATGGCAGAATATAGTATTAATGGTAGCACTCTTGGCAATGTGGAGGATCAGAGGGATCTTGGGGTCTGAGTCTGTAAGCTGCTCAAAGCAGCTCAACAGGTTGACTCTGTGGTTAAGAAGGCATATGGTGTATTGTCCTTCATTAATTGTGGAATTGAATTTAGGAGCCGAGAGGTAATGTTGCAGCTATATAGGACCCTGGTCAGACCCCACTTGGAGTACTGTGCTCAGTTCTGGTCGCCTCACTAAAGGAAGGATGTGGAAGCCATAGAAAGGATGCAGAGGAGATTTACAAGGATGCTGCCTGGATTGGGGAGCATGCCTTATGAAAACAGGTTGAGTGAACTCGGCCTTTTGTCCTTGGACCGACAGAGGATGAGAGGTGACCTGATAGAGGTGTATAAGATGATGAGAGGCATGATCGTGCAGATAGTCAGAGGCTTTTCCACAGGGCTGAAATGGTTGCCACAAGAGGACATAGGTTTAAGGTGCTGGGGGGTAGGTACACAGGAGATGTCAGGGGTAAGATTTTTACTTAGAGAGTGGTGAGTGTGTGGACTGGGCTGCCGGCAATGGTGGTGGAGGCGGGTACGATAGAGTCTTTTAAGAGACTTTTGGATAGGTACATGGATCTTAGAAAAATAGAGGGCTATGGGTAAGCCTAGTAATTTCTAAGGTAGGGACATGTTCGGCACAACTTTGAGGGCTGAAGGGCCTGTATTGTGCTGTAGGTTTTCTATGTTTCTATGTTCCTAAATGATAAGACCATCTCTAGAAATAAACAATTTAGTTTCTTTCTGCTTTGAAACTATTCTACATGTACTCCAGGACAAATCCTCCCAGAGCATTGGACTGGAGGGTATGTAAAGCCACAACAAAGATATGCAAATAAGGAAACCATAGTCTATTTAAGAATAGCTAGTGACACATTATTAATCTCATCTGAGGCTTGTTAATTTTATATCTATGCCTTCTCCATCATAGGTTGTTCCTTAAGGTTACACTTCGGTCTGAGTGACAATTGGGTATTTGTTTTTTGCCTGCAAGTGTTATCACAGTGTGTTAATTTTTAGTTTTGTTCCACCTTCTGGTTTATGCAAAAAGGCAGACTGCAATGATTTGACGTATGGGCAGCCATAAGAATTAACTAAATGAAAGCATGGAAGGAGTCCTTACCACATCTCTTCAACTGGAGCTAAATACTTCTATCCCATTTTCCCAGCAACTCTTATGTAGGCTATGCTTGGAAAAATATTGTCATGTGGGGTGCTTCACACTGTGTATTCACCTTTTCAGCTCGAGTTCAAATCCAACAAAGACTCTTGGGATGAAAGGTGTTTCCATCAGTTGGCTTTAATGAACCAGAATGAAAATAAATCTGGACCATTTTACCCCAGTTCTGAGTGGACCTCGGGTGCAACATTTTCCATAATTGAAATGAAAGAATTTAATGGGAGAACCCACAAGGTAAGTAGTCTGGGGAAGAGAGATTCATGCTGATGCAGTGGAGAGGCAATCTTCTGAGGAACGTGTTAATCCATTTTATTAAGTGATGGTTTCACTCTGTAGTTGGCAGTGCTATCCCTGACCCAGGAATGTCTGAATAGGTACCTAGAATGGGAAAATGTTCAATTCCCCCTCCTGGATATACCTCTTTCAATCTTGTGCAGAAAGCAACATAGTGCAATAATTCTATTGAGGCTACCCCTTAGCACACTTACAATTAACAAGTCTGCAAGTGTTAACAAACATAGCAGCAAAAATCACAGAACGAGCAAAATCTTATTTTCACTCCTCTGTTCATCCTCTGGTGACTTAAGCACAAAGACAATTTCCATTGATTTGAACTGTAGCCTGCTGAAATTACAGCACAAAAGGAGCCATTCTATCCCAGTGTCTGCTTTTCAGTTCTCACCCCATATTTCAAAAACAGCTAAAGTTCTTGACAAATACTTATCCAAATCATTTATAAATCCTTTTAGAGTCTTTGCCCTCATAACCTCTTGAGGAAAAACTCTCAATATATTGAAATATTTTGTGCGAGAAATTACTTTGCAGTCACCCCATTGTTCTTCGCTATTCACCCTTATTATTGACTGATAACCAACTCAAGTAAATTACTAATCATGCTCTCAGAACCATGCATTTTTGAAAACTTCCCTTAGATTTCCTTTTGTATCTCCTGAGCTCAATGTAAAAGTCATAAATAGCAATTCATTTTATGTAGTGAATGTGAAATATTCATTGTAATTAATGACTAATGCACATTACTCCTCTTCTCAAATTTGGCACCACAATATCTAAGGAACCAGATAGCAAAAGTGGATGTTTACAACATAGAACTGATTGAGCCTTTTTCTTATGTTGCAATTTTTCACTTTCCTGCAATCAATTTAATGAAAATTTACCTACTACTCCCACTTACAAGATATTCAATAACTCAAGGAATCCCATGTGTGGTTCATATTTTCTTCTTGCTTGTAGATAATCAGCTGTGATCTCCTCTGTAAATCAGCATGTTTCTGATTTCTATAGTGATGCATCAAAGTGCAGAGGTTAAAGGTGACCCACCATGAAGTGAAGGGGTGAAACACTGATGGATGTAACGGAGGGCTGGATATGCAAATGCTGCTTGTTCTCCTCCGTATTTCCAAAATTCTCTGTTTTTATTCCAGATTTCCAGCAACTGCAACATCCCAATTAAAGGATCAGCTTAGTAAGCAAGGAGAAACAATTTGTTCTGGTGGTCGATAGGAGGAGGTGATCTGGGGATAAGGGAGAGAGCTACACTGCTCATATTCAGTGAGTGGCACCAGAGTCAGGAAGTTCTCTGTTTAAAACCCAAGTAAAGAGAAGAGCAACCTTTACCTACCTTTACTATATCTGCCCTACTTAAATCAACTGTTGTGGATTTCCATTATACAGCTTTCCTTTCCTTCACTCATTAATGAATCTTTGCCTAGAAATTAGATTGTATGGTGCCACACGTGTAATCCAAGTTTTATGAAAAATAGAATCTTAGTTAAATTGCATAAGATGAGTGCAATATTTATTCCACATTCCTCTGGGCATATACTGTCCATGGAGGACCCCAGACTTAATCAATGGTGTTCAGTGATATGGGGTACAGGCTTAAGTATTTTCCAAGGGGTATGAGCACTGTCCTGCACCTCACACCTTATGGCCTCTTGTAAGGGAAAAGTGTTTGCCTGTGAATTTGTTGCAGCTTGACCTAAAGGAAGTCTCCCTCTGCAGGACTTAGACTAGAGCTTGTGGAATCCTGACATTGGAAAGTCCCCTTTAAGCAATTTAGAGTCAGTAGCCTAGACTACCTCCTCCTCTCTTTCCCTCATGCTTCACAATGCCACATTTTATTTGTCCCTGAACCTCACTCAAGTTTATGACCTTGTGCAGCTCACCGCAGCCTGAACTAACCCGGTTATCCTCCCTGCACCTGACATCAGTATTGACACACTGAACTCCATCCCCTAATCATGATTCATAGCCATAGACCATTGATCCCTAAATTATAGAATCTACGCAATGCAGACTGTAGTCCCTGAATAGATTGCCATAACCTTAGCTCAATGCCTATTACCCATTGCTGACCATCACTGACACCTTTCCAGTGAAGCCCCCAGCCAACTCTCATCCTAGAAACCTTTCAACTGACCACTGTACCTACTTGCCAAATCCTTGATACTCTACTACACTCTGAAGCTTCTCTTTCCTATGATCCTTTGATTCATTATCTCCAGATTCTGCCTGAATGATTAATCCAGTCCCTTTTTGCGCTCTGTAACGGGAGAGAAAATCTTACTTCATGTAAAGCCAATTTGGCTTTGTTCATCATAGAACTTGCTAGCAGTTGGGACACAAAAAAAATCATTTACTTTGGCATGGCAATTTAACACACTTTCTAAGCAATCATTTGTATAAACACAAAAATGAACCAATCCAGACAACTTCATTCACTATATCCAATAATGCTCACAGATCCATTTAGCACTAATGTCTGATTTTAATTCTCCCTGCCATTCTGTGTTGATGTGCAGCCTTAATATTTGTAACAAATCTATCATGTGGTTTCGTATAGCTGCTTGTCAAATGATACTTGAAAACTGATATGTTTACCAAGTGCCTTATTCTGTTTACCTACAGATATAATTCACAGCTTTTCATTTGACTTTATCTCTCATGAATCCATCTTACTGTTAGAGATTCACCTGTGCTCACTAACTTGTCTGTTCACGCTAAAGGAATATGTTTACAAATTTGTGCTGCTAGAGGGAACCATCTGACTGCACAGTACCTATGTTTTTATATACAAATGCCCACCCAAATTTCAAATCCCTGCTGATAGTGGGAAGGTGCACATTCAGAATGATTTCCTAAGGGATACTGAAAAATAAGATGAACCAAATGGCAGATAATTCTCTGCCATTCATATATCCAGTTTATTGAAGATCTTTATTTTTTCCTGTCTTTGACACAATTTTAGTTTCCAAACAAGCACTGGAAAATCATAATTAACACCTCTGTTATTTCCCTCCAAACTGTGGAATATGTGTCTGGCAACTGAAAACAACTGCCAATAGTATCGAGGAAAACACTTTAACCTTTGTTCTGTTGCATCCATGAAATGGTGGTCCCTGAACTTGAATTTTACCTCATGCCTTAAGACTGACATTTGTTTTGCCTGTGCTAGGATCTAATTTATTTTCTAGGGAGACAGGGCTGTGTTATAACCTTCTTATACCATCTCAGCTCCAGTACAGATGATTTCTAATTTCACTTGAAGGTTGAATTAAAATTGACGACCCTCTGGATGCGAGTCAATTGTGCTACAAGTAGAGCCACTAGGCTTCCCTACACTAAAAATGTTTAATGCAGCAAAGTCAGATTTTGCCAGGCTGCAAATGATAATGTGAGTTATTCTATGTGATACAGCTGCTATCTTCATTGACAATCTGCTTAAAGTACCCTTCGTCTCATGACAAGGTTGGAACATGTAAAAGAGAAGGGTCTATAGATTTGATTCTTCATTACTTTAAAAAGTAACCCATCTAAGCCTAATGAAAGTAATACCATCCCTTTAAATGCAGCTCTTCCACCATTTAGAGATAAGGCTTTATATTTTTTAAATGTTTTAATTAGTATAGAGACAATTTACAATGAGAATGCCTCTGGTGTGTGTCTTAACAATGCACTTGGTCTCTCATTTGTATTCTAGACATTATTGTTGGAGGTAAGTCATCCGATTTATCATTTAGAGAAAGCACATGTTCAAAAAGTCAGCCCTGGATATTAAATGATGATTGTCTGCAATGTATTTTCTTCCTAACACCCACAATGACAATTTCACCTTATTCTTCATTCCATTTAAGTTTAAGTGAGAGGTCTTTAACATACTAAAATGAGATTCAGTACATTGTCTAGCTGAACATCACGTTTCACAGGCTTCATTTAGTCTATTACAGAGGGAACAATAAAGTTTATCAACCTGCAGAAGCATCATATCATACAATTTATTACAAAAATAAAAATGAAGTTATGCATTTCAAAGGGCCCCAAGATAATTTCTACATTTACTAGCCAGATGCTATTAAATCTAAATATTTACTAGCCAGTAGGTCTGTTCTTTGTATTTTATACCAAAAAAAGGAATTTTTTGATATAGCAAGAATAATTGTTCAAATTCAAATGTTTCCACATTGCAAGTAAATCAGCGAAAATTATAGATTTTCTAAATTTGAGTTTTTTGAATATATATTAAAATGTGGGTTCGTTCCTTTTCAAGTTACTCATGATTACATAAGTGCAGATGTATTTGTAAAACATAACCTGTTTTATAAGTCTACGTAGAGTGCAATGAGGTCATTCGTTGAGAGAAGGATGCACAGAACCACAGTAGTAAATAGAGTGGATGAATAATGATACATGAATTGAAATGCAATGTGGGCTTAGAAGGTAATGAAGAGAACTTGTTGTATGGGGTCATAACCTCATATGAAATTTACAATATTCAATGGATATGCCATGTATGTTCCAAAAGCAAACTACTGCAGGTACTGGACATCTGAAGTAAAGTATAAAACGTTGTAAATGCCCAGCAGGTCAGGCAGCAACTACGGAGAACAAGAAAAAAGGAGAATGATATAGTTATTGTTTAGAAAAAGTATAGCGAATTAGAGAATGGCATTTGGGTCTTTTGTTCTGGCGTTATCTGCTGGATATTTGGTTGGGGTACCTGGAGGTTAATTGCCACTTTGAAAATTTAGTAAGCCTGGAAGATAGAAAAATAACCGCAAAATCTGCATTAAAGCCCACCTGACAATGTGTTGTGTTTTAAATGTGATGGCTACTTTCTCCTATATGGATGGGTCATGCGTAATTCCAATGTAGTTAACAGATGTCTGGGTTCAACCATCAGGTCAGCTGTGAGATAACTGCTTCTCAACAGAACAGAATGGGGATAACTTGATCAATATACCTGCAACTGCAGAGGTATCAGTTTTGTACAGGACCCAAAGAACTTCCACTCATACAATCACACAAAATCTTTCTCATACCATCTAAACACTGTCAACCCCTGTTGGGACAAATGATCTATTATTGGGAGTTTATCCTGCCTAGGGATTTTCCTCTCACTGGCTGTTGCTCTTTGTAGCTTCGAAAATTTGAACACCTCAAGTTTGAACTAATTTACTCCTCATGGTCTCTGGCTCATAACTCACGAGCTTTGCTCCACCCATGTTAGGACTTAAGAAGTTATGAATATCATAAATCTCTCTAATACTCCTGCAAAATGGAAATTCGCACCATACAAAACAGTTGTGTTAAAAGCAGAACTCTTTATAGCCAATTATATTGTTGCCCAATAACACGATGGCACCACGATGTAATCTTGAAGGCAAGCCATGAGGAGTTTCACATTGGTGAGTCAACAGGCCAGAAGACTGCAAAGTTTACTGTTCCACTGTGTAAAGGAATTTCCAATTCCACAATCCTGATCACCATCTACAATATCTTTGGAATGTCTGCTCTCAGTGCTTCCGAACTACAGCTTTCTGTGGCCAGGTTTTTACTCCTGGAATGGAGGTGAATTTGAGAAACAATATTGGGCTGATGAAATGACCTGCTATGGCCATCTTACCCTTTCAAACCAGCAATGCTGCAAGCATCTCCATGTTGGGATGCATTTCATTCCTTGCTTGCAGGACCTGCCATTAGAGAAATGTTTATTAATTATGAAACAGAATTTAGAAAGCTCCACTCAGGCACTAGCACAAAATACTAATTTGCTCTATTGGGATTAGAAAGTGTTTCACAGAGACAAGAAGTGACATGTTAAGTTTGAGATACAAGGTGAGACTTAGAGTGGTATATGATGTCAAGGAGTTTAATATGCTAAAAGAGTACTACATGAGAATAATGAATGATATATGGGAATTAAAAAGTTACATTGGGTTAAAGAGAGGTGCATGCAATAGACAGTGGTTTATGAAGTTAAGAGGAATGTGTATAGATGTAGACAACGGTTTATGGGACTAGAGAAACATGCATGAGGTGAAAGGGAGCTATATAATATCAACAAATGATTTATGGAGTGACTACAGTTTATGGAATCAGTGTTTTGTTTTAATTAAGAAAATGAGACAAGATGCCAAGTCACCACTAAGGTTGAAAACAGTATAAGAGAAAGTAAGGCGAAGTAAGAAGTATGAATTCTGTAACTGCAGACTTAGTTTTAAAAGCCCAAAAACTGATGAAAGAAAGTGGCGATTAATTAATTGTCAGGTTACTTGAGCTAACAGACTGTCTGGTTTTGTCAGTGTTTTATAATTTGACTCTAACATTTATGAAAATGAAGTTAAAGGATCTGAATTTTTGACCCTGTTTGGCCCTGTTATATGGTGTATTTGTTATTGGCTGAGCATAGATTTCTAGGTACAGTTATTTTCTGTGAAGAATAGTTTTGGGGTAGTTTTATAGAGGGAGGATGAAGATAATCAATGTTGCATGCTTGGAACTACAGCCCAAGTCTGGTGGTGTTGTGGCATCCACACTGGACTTCGAGGCGAGTGGTCCCAGGTTCGAATCCAGCCGGCTCCTTGCACACTTTCCATCCGTGCTGGGTTGACAGTCAAGTTAGCAACTCACTCTCATAAAAAAAACAGACAAAATGCTAAAGAAACGGCAAGGTTGCTGCCCAATGCACCACAAGGTGCGAAGAGGAACAACGTGCTTGGAATTAAGGATAAGAGAAGGAAAAGGAGGAACAATGGAGTATAGAACATAGTTCTATGAATTCAGGGGCTTTAGGAAGCTAGAAGTGAGAGAGTGCTCATCTTCTGAAATTTTGTGCAAAACAAAGTGTTAAAAGAGCCCTCCAAAATAAAAAACCTTTCCCATCAATTGCATGTGAACTTTTCAGAGGACATAGGACTGTAGAGACTAAAGACATTCTCGACTTGTAAAAAAAAAACACAGCTCTAGGCTGTAGTTTTAATGTAGGGAGGGGAAAGCTATGAGATATAATTTGGTATGTGAAGAAGGGCTGAAGGTGATGCTATTAAAAGAAAGATTTATGTTGCAAATGTAATGCCTGGGGCTATCGGCATGTTTATCTAGGGGAAAATCCATCCACCCACCCAAATCGTGTCTCCTGTTTGTGCAGACGTGGTGTAATGCAAACTGGAACAAACTCGCACATACAATATCAGACTGCACACAACGTACATTTTACGGATTACATTTTATAAATCTTACTAGAACTAGGTAATTAATAGCGATACAATATAAAAAGAAAGAAAAAGGCACCAGAACTTATCAAAGTTCAATCAGTTCATTGGAGCTCAATTATCGAAGCCTTCTGTCCCGATTCGATCTTCTCTGACCTCCTCACCCATCGCCTGGGACCAACCTTGGTGGTCGACCAGAGCGCATCCAGCACGTCCTTCCTCTTCGGTTCTCCTCCCAAAAAGCCCGCCACTGACTCCAGGTTCCCACACATTCAGATAGAACAACATCGCTTCCATTGGTTAGTTCCTCCGTTATCAATAATTTTAGCCCAAGCATTTCAACTAAACAGAGCATTACCTCATCAGATACATACAAAGAAGCCATTTCATTATAACGCTACAAGGAAGCCATTTTATATACGCAGTTAACATTACAATAAATAATCTGAGAACCCTACACACATGAGAGAGAGAGGAACACAGATCTTTGGTAGTGAAGGAAAGAAAATTACAAGATTACAGCGAAATCAACAGGGAAGTTTAAGAAAATTCTGTTATTGCAATATGAAAGGGAAAAAGGTTGCGAGCACAAATAATGCTGTAGTTCTCTGTTGCATTATCAGGCAGAATTCCAAGGGAGGGAGTTTGGATAAAGAATACAGGAGGTGACATATGAGATCATTTGGTGAGAGAATGATTAACAGAGCTACTGTGGTAAATAGTGCAGGAGAAAAATAACGCATTAATTGAAATAAAATTTGGGGTGAGAGTGTAATGTGTGAGGACAGTGCTTGTTAAATGGAGCCATAACATAATATGAAACTTCAAAGTTTTCAATGGACAGGGAATATGTGTTCCAAAAGCAAGATCCTGCAAGTATTGGACATCTGTAATAAAACAACAAGTGCCTGCAAATGCTCAGTAAATCAAGCAATGGCATAGGAAATAGGGAATTACTAAATGGTAATTATATTTAGAGAGATAATGGGAATAGCAGGTGATATAGTTTGAGAGAAGTTATTGTTAAAGAGGTTTGGTAGTGTTGCACGGAGCGACTGAGCAGAACCCAAGTGCAGGACGCGGGCACGGAGTTTGAGTTGGGGATGCTGGCATAGATGTGAACGTTGAACAGCAAACAGGAGGAATCTTGACACGGAGCTCTGATATGGAGTCTTGACACGGAGACGGGGTTTCATGGAATATCTTGAAACTGGAGCTGAACTTAGAACAAACAGTTCTAAGCAGTTGAGAAACAAAGTTATCACATGGGAATAGACCAACAAACTGGCAACCTGTGATAGTGACGCCATCATACTTATTTCACAGTCTCTGATTAAACAGGTGTACTGTAATTGAGTAAACTAGCAGCAATTGGAGATCTAATGACTGAAATTAGGGCATAATCAGGAAGAAAGGAGCGTTAAAGGGGAACAGCCAACCAGAACCATGACAGGTAGCAAATAGAGAAATTCTGTCCACCAGGTACATACTAACCACCAACCACTAATCACACATTGATCTCACTTTTTAAAAATATCACCACATTTGCATCAACTCCACCCTGTCCCCCCAACTGCCTTCCACTGTGTAGTATATATCTGAATGGAATTTGGAGAATTTTTTACACAATTGAAGACAAACCTAAAAAATTAATGAAAAACATCCAATAATCAGGAAATAATTTAACTGTTAAACAGCTTTTTCTAAATAGAAGTGGAATGCTGTATTTAAGTCAATGAACTGAGGGTACATAAATAAGCAATGGAAAGATGAGAATTCAACATATATTCTATCTACAGTATTTATAACTAATTGAAGATTATAATTTGATTAAGTTCAAAATATCTCCTAACTAGTCCAAATAAATAATTAAGTGAAAATGTAGGCTATGTTAGCAGCACAAGAGAAGTTTTTAAAAACAAATTTGCTGCATAAAAGAAGGCAACAGACAATGGGCTTGAGGCGTAGTCAGTAAAAACTCAAATGGATCATTGGGATGTAAAGGCACCAACACAATGGAATTTAACTTAAAAAATAAAACAACCATGTAAAAGAATGGCCCAACAATTTACTGCTGCTGGTTTTGCAGGAAAGTGGGAAGTACCTTGGTGAGCATTGTCTCATTTGTCTAGGTGATACACCTGACATGTCAAATATCTGACGCTATGTGCAAGTAGTGAGATAAGTGTGGAGGGGCAGAGCGAAGTTATGATGGAGCTAAAAGGCGACTCCTTTGCTTGCATTTTCAGAAACAGCTCTATTTCAATCTTTCATATTTCTTTTATTGCTTTTCAAGGTTCTTTTGAAGACCCTGACCTGGAGCTACATAGAAGCTCAACTTAAATGGTGGAAGGAACACACCAACTCCCAAAACTACTGAGCCACCTGTCTTGCCAAAAAAATCACTTTAATTACTCCCCCCCCCCGACAGAGTCTACATTTCCCACCTTGCCTTCATCAGCACCTCAAATCCTCAGAACTACAATGCAAGCAAGTCATCTCAATGTTAATGATGCACTGAAATTTCTGGATATGTTTTCCATAGACATGCATTTTAGGGGATTTCAGAACAAAGAAAACAGATCATGTACAAATAAATTTAAATGTGACCATTTTCTTTCCTTGAGATCACCTATGATATTTAGGAACAAAGATACAAAATTATTAGATTCCAAAATCAACAAATTTGGGGTCCATAGCATGCATTTTAGAGAACTGGCTTTAATATGGCACATGATATAAGCAGGGGTGACTCCTGTTCTGACACATGTAGTTTTTGCACAACCACTGACTACTGAAAGTATGCAGATTAGGCAGCTCATGATATCAGTCAGCATGCAATTCTGATTTGGTGCCAGCTCTGCCAGTTTGGAACTCATTCAGCAGCTGGTAAAACCACCCCCCTCCACCACCAATGTGACTGAAGGAATCAGCCACAACCTGCTGATTGATTCCTACTGGCCTTTCTCAGATGTCTATTGATGACTGGATTTTTTTTTAGCTTTTTCAATTTGCAGAAGTCTACAGGGGCACAACTACAGGTTCCAAAGGACCTTTCCTTATTTCCAAACCAAATGCAATCACAATATTCATCCCATAAGACCTCAAGACACAGAAGCAGAGTTCAACAATTCGCCCCATTAAGTCTGCTAGAATAAACATTCTTTAAGGTTGCCATATCCAGAGGAGTAGTGGGGATAAGGTCCCATGGCCTATTAAATGCTCCGAATGGCGCGAGTCACAAATAGCCTTGAACAACCAAGTCCAACTACTGGCCTTTATGTGTGGCTTAGCCAATAAGCTCCAGAACTGTTTCTACCGACAGGAGAAGGGGAAAAGGTAGGTTCCTGCTGCCCTAAAATCAGTCACTTCAGGCAGATGAGGCTCATCAACCATGGATGGAACTCATCTAGGAGAATGAAAACTCTGATCTCAAACCTCCACTGCCTTGTGGCTACATCCACTCATAGGGAAGGCTTCAGAAGTAAATCCAGAGGAAAAATCTGGAGCTGGAGTCCCTAAGGTAGTCTTACGTTGGATTCAACACTGACTGGCAAATCCTGTGACATCGCTGGTGCTAAACTGTAATGGTCTCTGCCATTCCTTTGGATTCATCAGCTGCATGGAGATGGGGAGCCTGCTACATGGGCATCAGCTTGCTCGCCACATTGTACTGCCATGGCTTGTGTATTATGCAGACAGCGAGGACGCACAATCCATGGTTGACCCTGACCAACAGAGGGCCTCAGTCGTGACTGGGAGAATGGAAAGGCAGCATGCAGTGCTGACAAACTGCTGGAAGGTTGGGGGAAGGGGGTGATGAAGAGGAACGCTCTCTGAGTGACAATGGCTATCTGCAGATGACAAGGTTCATGACTTCATCGTGCAAACCACACATGCATAAGTAACAATGTTTATCTGGTATGTACTGACAGTGCATTTTCAGTGACAGTCCATGTGAGGTCAAAGGATTGCCTGCAGCACTGCCATCCAGATCTTTCTGCAAATGGATTTTGAAATGTTTGTGTTGGCCCTCTGTACATCTCTCCTTTCTCACATCAGACTGAATTGTCAACTGGTGACAATTACTTGTTGCATTCGCAGATCTTTAAGAGATGCAAATTGCCTTTGAATCATGTAAGCTTGACCTAAGTAGTAGTTTTATTTAAAAGGCAAACACGAGGAAATCTGCAGATGCTGGAAATTCAAGCAACACACACAAAATGCTGGTGGAACGCAGCAGGCCAGGCAGCATCTATAGGGAGAAGCGCTGTCGACGTTTCGGGCCGAGACCCTTTGTCAAGACTGAACTAAGTAGTAGTTTTCACTTTTGATTTTGAACACCAGCTGAGGGACCCAGAATCACTGCTTTGCAGGATAGTTACAGAGTAACAGGAGGCCATGTGGCCCAACAAGTCTAAACCAACTGAAGGCGGTCTAGCTGGTGCCACTTGCCCACACTGCACAGAGCTCTGCAATTTTGTTTTGCTTTCTGAAACCTATCCTGCTCTCTTTAGAATTATTTAGTTGAGCCTTTGTCACTTCTTGAAGTACAATCTAGACTCTAACCATGCACGGGGAAAAAAATCCTTATATCACTTATGAACAGTACAGTTAATTCTGGCTGCACATGGAATTTTTTAAAAAAGGGCCAGTTCTTTGAAATTGGTAAGTTGCCAATATTGAAAGGATTGGGTACAGGTTACTGGTACACAGATATGCTTACTTGGTTCAAATTCCACCTTAGAGGTTGCAATACAACATAATTTTCCTGAAATCTGCTGGAAACCTCACAGAAGTACTATTGTTCCCTAAGGCAAAGCCAAATCCCTTTTCGTACTACCTTGTTCAGGTCAAAGCAGCATGAGCGCAGACAACACTCAGATATCTCACTCATACAACAATTAATGAGTCTGTCAAATAAGTTTGAATAAAGTATTTGTCTACAGAGTTCCTCTAGCCTAGCCCAATAGATTTTCCACCTGACCAATATGCAATTATTCTTTTGAAGAGGTGAGGGTAAAGTATGAGCGGCATTTTGTAGCAGTCAGGAGTTGGATCGATCTGCATCCTGGTCCTTACTAATCTGAAGGCACTGACTAATTGTTGCTGCATTTGAGGTCAGCAGCTGGTAAGGATGGTGGTGGGCAGAAGAATCTTCATTTACAAATGTCTTGCTTTCAGTCAATTATATAAGAAAATAGGATGTCAATGCTTTTAGAGGCATGATGAAACAGAATATATTGCATTGCAATAAGGGCAGTAATATTTGCCAGATTTGCTGCACGTTTCAAAGAAAATTTCAGAAACATGATCCTGTATCACTAGGTGGTGTTTGGACTCAAGTGAGAAGGTAAGTAAAGTTTCTCCAAATTACCATCATCACAGTTAGTCAACTCTATACTGAAACAGAATTGCCTGCTGTGCCACTCGTCTGATTTGGCAGGGATTCAATCTTTGACCTATATTTAATTATCTCTCAAGTGACTTTTTATTGCATGTGTAGATCACCCTATCTTACATCAGTTGCTCATGAACATTAAAGGAATCCAGACTTTATTATTTATCATAGGATAGGTAATCAAACCATTAAAACACTCCTGAAGTTCAGTTGTTTGATTCTCTAAACTGTTTTGATGGCTGAAAGAGGAAGGTTAGAAAAAAGGTGAAATGCAGGATTTAATATCATAACATTTTTATCAGTAATAAATTGTATTGCTCAGTTATATTGTTCATGATGGTATAATTTAACCAAATAAAGTAATCAGTTGTTTGTCAGGGCACTTGGACAAACAACATGTTCCAGGAAGCTACTGGCATAGTATGGTTTATCTATTGGTATGTTATCCAGCAAGGAGTTGGAGTACAATTTCCTCTCTCCAGGTGATCCAGAAAGTCAGTATTTAAGCTTTGCCTGTAAGGTGAGGAAATGGAAACAAGCCCTCAGCAGAAGAGAGGAAGAACATCAGAAGTTGATTCTACTCATATCTATGTGCCTCTGACTTCAAAATTACTTATGCAATGCAAAGGCTGCTCACACCAGGATGGACTCAGTTGAATTTCCAGACATAGAAGATGGTGTTTATTACATTTCACTGTACACAAAATTTACTTTATAGACACATTCCATGAGGGAAATGGATAGGGAAAGCAAAACTAAAACATCTTGGATGACCAAAAAGACAAAGACAAAATGAAAGAACATATGACAGATGTCAGGCTGTCAACAAAGGTACAAACTAGGTTGAATGTAGAAAGTTCAGGAGGGACAATAAAAAGGAATCTAGAGAAGCAAATTGAGAGCATGAACAAAACTGACAATAAACATAAAGTGAATCCAAAAATATTCCAAAGCCATATGAACAGGAAAAGGGTTGTAAGTGGGGCCAATCAGGGACACAAAAGGCAATATGCTCATGGCCTAAGATTGAGTATTGTGTGCAGGAAAGATGTAAATAAGGTTGAAAGAGTACAGGGAAAATTTACAAGGACGTGCCGGGCCTGACTTATAAGGAAAAATTGAATAGGTTAGGACTTTAATCCTTGGAATGTAGAAGACTGACAGGAGATTTGACAGAGGTATACAAAATTATGAGGATATAGATAAAGTAAGTGCAAGCTGGCTTTTTCCACTGAGGTTGGGTGGAGCTATGACCAGGGTGAAAGGTGAAAAGTTTAAGGGGAACATGTGGGAAACCACTTCACTCAGAGGGTTGTAAGAGTGTGGAATGAGCTACCAGCACGTGATGCATGCCAGCTTGATTTCAATATTTAAGAGAAGTTTGGATAGGTAAGGATATGGAGGACTATGCTTCCAGTGCAAGTCGATGGGAGTAAGCAGTTTAAATGGTTTAGCACAGACTAGATGGGCCAAAGGACTTCTTTTTGTGCTGTACTTTCCTAAGACTCTATGACTCTGTGAATCAGAGGGTATGATCTGAAGTACTTGATGAGTACTTCGTGTCAATCTCCAGAAAGGTAGAAGATGTTGCTTTAGTTTCTGCAAAGTAAGATGTGGTTTGATTAAAGATTGTTTAAGAGGAGCATCTAGAAAGCCTAGTGTCACTTAAAGAGAATAACTCGGCTGGTCCAGATTGGATGGTTCATCAGTTCCCAGGAAAAGTAAGGGAGCAAATTAAAGAGGCTGAGGTCACAGTCTTCAGTATGTTCAGAAGTGGTGCCTGAGGATTGGAAAATTGCAAATGATACACTATGTTCAAAAAAAAGTAGAAACAAATGAAATACTACAATCCAATCTGTTTAATCTCAGCAAAGAGGAAAGACACTGAAATAATAATCATGGACAGAATTAAGCAATCGCTTGGATGTGGATTTTGTTAAAATGAGCAAACATGGATAAAGACCAATTATTCCTGATGATCAAAATAAAACTGTTGGTAGTATGACCACTACAATACTACCATTATGACTGCTACCAATAATGATAAACATTATTATCTTAATGATTTGGACATGGGTATGTACAAGGCAAACTTTTTAGGGTTTCAGTTGACATGGAGTTTAGAAGTGGATGCAGTGATTTACAAGGACAATAGCAATGGTCCTTAAGTAGATATACTGTGATATGCTGGTGGAATGAGCAGATAGGTAGTGGAAGAAATTTAATTCTGTGTGGTGTTTTCTTTGTGGAAAAAAACATGGAAAGAGAATATAAACTAGCAAGAACCATTTTAAAAGGGGTGTAAGAATAAAGAGATGGGTGAGTGTATGAGCATAGTTCATCAAAGGTGGGAGGGAGACCAAGTTGAGAAAGTGATTAACAAAACACACAGACACCTGGGCTTTCTAAGAAAGGCATAGATGAACATTTGTAAAGAAGTGTGTCAGCAATAAATGGGATTTTATGTCCACTTCAGGATGCCACATTTTAAGTAAAACTTTGGAGAATGTGTAAATAAGGTTTATTAAAATGGTTTGAGGAACATAGAGTTTTAGGTATGGTATGTGGGTTTACTGGGGATGAAGGGGATTTTTCAACTTGGAACAAAGGAGGTAGTGAGGAGATCAAAATGAGTTACTTAAAATTATGAAGCTTATTGACAATGTAGATGGAGGAAAGTTATTGTTACATGCTGATTAATTCAGGATAATTAACAAATGAGCCATAGGTGAAATGAGGAAGATCTTTTTTCTATAAGGAGAAGCACTGTCGACGTTTCGGGCCGAGACCCTTAACCAGGACTAACTGAAAGGAAAGATAGTAAGAGATTTGAAAGTAGTGGGGGGAGGGGAAAGTGCGAAATGATGGGAGAAGACCGGAGGGGGTGGGATGAAGTTAAGAGCTGGAAAGGTGATTGGCAAAAGTGATACAGAACTGGAGAAGGGAAAGGATCATGGGACGGAGGCCTCGGGAGAAAGAAAGGGGGAGGGGGGAAGCACCAGAGGGAGATGGAGAACAGGCAAACAACTAACTATGTCAGGGCTGGGGTAAGAAGTGGAGGAGGGGCATTAACGGAAGTTAGAGAAGTCAATGTTCATGCCATCAGGTTGGAGGCTACCCAGCCGGTATATAAGGTGTTGTTCCTCCAACCTGAGTTTCCCTGTGGAAAGCAGACACTTCGCCTGTGAGTCGGCTGGTGTGGTATACTGTGTCCAGTGCTCCTGGTGTGGCCTTTTATATATTGATGAGATCCGACGCAGACTGGGAGACCGTTTCGCTGAACACCTACGCTCCGTCCGCCAGAGAAAGCAGGATTTCCCAGTGGCCACACATTTTAATTCCATGTCCCATTCCCATTCTGATATGTCTATCCATGGCCTCCTCTACTGTCAAAATGAATCCAAACTCAGGTTGGAGGAACAACACCTTATATACTGGCTGGGTAGCCTCCAATCTGATGGCATGAACATTGACTTCTCTAACTTCCGTTAATGCCCCTCCTCCCCTTATTAACCCATCCCTGGCATATTTAGTTGTTTGCCTGTTCTCCATCTCCCTCTGGTGCTTCCCCCCTCCCCCTTTCTTTCTCCCGAGGCCTCCCGTCCCATGATCCTTTCCCTTCTCCAGCTCTGTATCAGTTTCGCCAATCACCTTTCCAGCTCTTAACTTCATCCCACCCCCTCCGGTCTTCTCCTATCATTTCGCACTTCCCCCTCCTCCCACTACTTTCAAATCTCTTACTATCTTTCCTTTCTGTTAGTCCTGACGAAGGGTCTCGGCCCGAAACGTCGACAGCGCTTCTCTCTATAGATGCTGCCTGGCCTGCTGTGTTCCACCAGCATTTTGTGTGTGTTGTTTGAATTTCCAGCATCTGCAGATTTCCTCATGTTAGATCTTTTTTTTACAGTCTGGAATGAAGAATGAGAGGGAGAATTGCAGGTAAGTTCAACTGTCGTGATAAAAATGAGCTAAATAGACAGGTGACAAGAAAGAATTTGCAGGACAGTGGTGAGGGGGCGTGGAATGGGACTAGTTGCATTTTTCCTTACATTGAAACAACTGCTTCCTTCTACGCAGCAACTCTATTCTAACTCTGTCTTTTTCTAATAGGTATTGCTGCACTAAAAATGAAGTATGATGGACATCACTCATACCAAAAGCTATCAGTTGCAGACATGCACCATGAGTGGGAAATTGAATGTTGGGTCAGTGTGATTATTTTTCTGTTCTTCTGTAGTTGCCCAAACTTTCTTTTTATCTGACGATAACAACTGACACAGCACAAAGGGGAAGCTCTGTTAGATAAGTGCAGAATGTATTGCTGTTTCTGTCAGGTGAGTCATGAGATGATGATGATGGTTAACAAGCTTTGAGCTTCCTATAATGGAAAAACACCTTCAAGATATTAATTGAACTGAAATTCTTAAATCTTGTCAACGATAAACCTGTAGAGTTTGATGGAAAGAAAGTTTGTAGTAGTCTCACTCACTCAATAATATGTTGGGCTTCCACCACTGATTGGTCATTATAGGAACTTGAATGACATTGCAAAAATAGCATCATCATCTCACTTGGTTATTTGAGCTCACAGGCTCTTCCTTTCAAGGGAAACAGCAGTCAACAGGAGTCGAACAAGTAAACATCTGCAACATATAAAAATCTGTCATTCACATTGTAAAGGCGAACCCCTGGTTATGTAGTGATCTCTGAGGGAGAGGCTCTCATTTCTGCTTAATGTCAGAACCATCCGGTTGCTCTCACTCCCCTGCTGAGACCTCCCACCAGTTGAGAGAGTGGTATTATAGCGTACGTACCCAAATTATGGTCAATCATCCTGTTCTAAAATGGCTTAAAATAAACAGCAAATTCCATATGAATGGTTTTTAAGATGCAAAATATTGATGAGAGAGAGGACAAAATTCATGCTGACAGTTGAAAGTGTTACTGAACATATGCTGCACTACTTGACATTTGACCTTATAGATGAAACATTAATTTGAGGTACATTTCGCTCCCTCCAATGGAAGGGCAGAGGGATAATACTTGGTGCTCCTCTGGCCAATAAAGAGCCAGCATTGCTAGAACAGAGTACCAGGTCAGCATCAAATTACTGTTTATGGGAGCTTGCTGTGCACAAATTGGCCATCGTTTCCTACATTGCCACAATAGCTCCATCTCAGAAAGTGCTTAATTAGCTGTAAAGTACTTTGGGATGACCTGGGGCTTTTGAAGGCACTCTGAAAAGGCAAGTCTTTCTTTATTTCTTTTGAATCTTATAGGATTTACTGTATCCAAAAAGAGTCCCACTGAGTTATTATTAAGTAGCAATATGCTATTTGAACCATGGCAAAAGTTTGCAAGATAAAACCTCAGCTGCACACAGTAAAAATTTCTCTCTTCAACACATCTGACTAGTAGAATTTACTGATCCAAGCAATGGTCATCACACTATAATGAACATTATAATGTTCAGATACTGTGGAGATGCCTTTATACAGATTCAGAGATTTTGTTTTATGCCCGAAGATCTTACTTCAGGGATCAAATTAATGCATAACTGATGTCCCTCATTCTAATTTTTATGCACATCAATAAAAGGCACAACATGCTGTTATTTGCTCAAGATTTTGTGCAGAGATTTGGAAATGTTTTACAGAGCATCTGCAAAGGCAATTTTGTATGCCAAATATAAGTGAAAAATACGTATATCTCTTGCACTTTAATTGACCCTTTTATTTTGGCAAGAACCACTAGCTATCATCCCTTAGGCTGGAGTCAGCTAATAATAATCTGTAAAAATCCTGTTGTATACTTGAGCATTGTATACACCAGATGCCAACCTCAAAAGTATAGATTTGCCATGATTTACTAACGATGCAACATGTTTATTGCCTTAGAATGTACAATTTAAAAAAAGACTTAGAAGTATTGTGCAATTGGAATGTTCTTCTGTAAAGCAGGTGAAATTTAGAATTTGATGTTTAAATATGTAGGCTGAAGTATAAAGCAAGTTCTGAGGAATTTCTGCTCTACATGGAGTATTGGGGTAACAGCTTCAAGACAATGATCTGGTTTTGACTGGCAACCTGCCTCCACAAATGGAGGAAGCAGATTGTCTCTTGCCTGCATGCTCCGAAGAGGTACTGATTTAATAACAGTGGACAAGCGGCTGGGAGCTGTGCTGTCAGCCTGTCACAGGCTGACAAATCTGTTGTTCATATGCAGGCAGGGTGCATTGATAGACTGCCATCATTGGCATCCAACCACTGCAGGCACGCAAACGTAAGCAAGCTCTCAGAACGAAAATACTCCTCATTCTCTCTTCTTTTGAAAGCATCAGAGAATGGAAAAACGAAGTAACCTGCATCTCAAGAGGATCACTTATCAATGATGGAGATATTGAGTTAGAATTGCCAGACACTGCAGAATCTTCCATTAAGTGTTGAAGTGATCAGAAAACACTGCTATTAAGGAGACAGAGTTCCTTTTACTGCAAACATAAGCCATATTTATGAAAATGTCAGAAATCAAACGCATAGCCTTTCACTTTATCCAGATATTTTAACTAAAGTGTAATCAAATAATGATGGTACGAATTAAGTGTATGTTTGCATATTTATCTGTTATCAATTCACAAACTTGCTGCATTAAATAAAAAACATGGTGTAAATCACAATCAGGAAAAATATAATTAATTTTTCCTCCATTTTCTTAAACACTTAATACCTCCTGCTGTGTTTCAGCTGAGTTGCATGTGAAACAGGGGTGACCTGAATTTACCTCTGATAGCCAGCAGTGGCAGGAAGAACTGTTTAAGTGGCTGGGTTGAACAGTTCGCTTCCTTATACTGTTTTATCCAGTGTCTTGTCTAAAAAGTGGAAAAGTCATCCACCAGGGGCAAGAGAGTTCAAATACCATATAGTCCTGAGGCTCAAATTCACAACCTTCTGTTTCACAATCAAGCACTGACCCATTTCAGCTAATAGGTCACACTACCCACAGGTACGTTTGATTTAACATATGTGCCATATTGGACATCAGCAATCCATAGGGAGCCCATTCTTATGTATGGCTAGGTATTTATCAACTCTGATATTTAGATTGAAGTCTCACCAGCAATTTCAGTTGACTTTTAATCATTTTATTTTGAAGCTGCATCAGACATTATATATTCATTGTTTTCTTCATCGAATCTGAGTGTAATTTTTGCAACAGAAAAGTCATCGGCACGCAGTAAGTTCCTATTATTTCGGAATCTCATAAATATCAACTTCACAAATTCATCAAATACTCCAAAGATTTTCCTTGCAGTGTGATCTGAGAATTTAGAAAATATATTGTTCCAAGGTAATTTTTTATAATTTTGTATCCAATTTATGAGAAATCTGGGTTTTTTAAACTACCAACTCGAATAATAAACTCTGGCTGACAATATGTACTGAATTCTCTTGAGAAAATACTGAAAAGATTATCATAAGTGTAGCAGATCCACAGGATGACATGAATCCTTACAAAAATATGATAGCCTTGTGGTTATTTTAGTATACTTTGCTTTAATGAGCTTCATTTTCTCATTTGGAAAGGGTTCAATTTTATATTTGCATTGAATTTATTTGAGCCAGTATCTTTAAATTAAATGTTACTGGACCCACCAGACAATTGTTCAAGCCATGAATTACTGTTTGGAAGAGGGAACTACTTGGAGTTTGAAGGTTTTCTTTACTTTCTTCCAGTCAGATACAGCATACATCTACCAGCCCGAATACAAATGGACTCCATTTGCCCAACAGGCGGTGATAATAAATTGGCTGAAGCTGCTTCAACCACTTATTTGCCCCACTTCATACAACTCGCATCGCAGAGAGGAATATTTATTACAGGACTGTTGAAATGAAAGGCTTTTACATTTTAATGAGCACTAAATAGGCACAAAGAAATATTGTTCATTAGCTGTAATCTGTGGAATTGCTTGAGTGAATTTCCTTTGGAGGCTGGTTTAAACTGTTCACTCAAGTAAAGCAGTTTGTATGATAATTAAGGGAGCATTTCTCTGTCAACATCTGTGCTGCTATTTATAAGACTGAAGACAGCTGATTACTCCACCAGTGCAGCTCTAGGAAGACAGACTTTTTTTCACCCTCGGAAACAATTCTGTCCACCATTGCGTGATACAAAGAATTATCTATCTGACATCTCTTCATTAATCATATCATAGCTTCACAATGCTGGGAAATGCAAGCTGCTCGGCAGATGAGAGTGGCATGCTGCGCTGATAGGCTCACCCCAGACATGAGGTAGGAATACCGCAGCTGTTGCTGCCATCATCCACAAACTTATCACTGTGCCTTCGCATGATGCCAAACTAGTGAGGCCGAGGGCCACATTTTCTGGATCAATAAAAAGCCTGTGGCCTGAAAAAGCACAGCCAATCTCTACTAAATAAATAACTATTTATTTAGCTCTCTCACATGAATTCCTACTGTGATTGCAGCATTGTATTTGTGCCAGACTGTCAAATGGCTGCTTTATGGGAAGATTCTGCTTTCTTTCTATCTATTCTCTAACCTGGAATCACTGTGTACTGTTCTGGATTGTACATGTAAATCCTGCAGCTGAGGCATCTGCTCCATTACCCATATTTTTGGCCAGGTTCTGCTTTAGGAGTCTCCAAATTCTTGGTAATAGTAAGCACATTTTTGCAATCAGGAAAGTATCAAGGGTTGGCACCGGCTTTGAAGAGGCATTTCAGCAATTGCCTTTGATCTGCTGATAATTCTGCTGCTGTACAAAATAACTTCTTCCAACCAGGAGATTAGTAAAGATCCAAGCAAGGGGCTCTCCCAGAGACTTAGCTAGTAAATGCAGTAAGCAGTGTATATGTGAGGTGCGTAGATGGCCAAAGACGCAGATGTGCCTGTGCTTTCGCTAGTCTAATCTGAGGTGGACAGGAGCTGGTGCAATTGATCGCTGTGCAAATTGGCCAGGTTGTGGAAAACCCAATCAGAGCCGCTACCGAAGGTATTTGCACAAATAAAGAGAGGATCAAATTTTGCTAATGAGTTCCAGTATCAAATAGCCTGCCAATGCTTCCCTGTCTGGTAACATAAATGAAAAATAACTAATTGTGAGGATCTGGTGAACACCAAGAGTTTGCAGAACAATAATCAAGCATATGTAGATAAGTTCAGGGGGAAAAGACCAAACAAAATCCATACACAAAACAAGAAGGTTTGCAATATATTTCTGTGGTTTATTGTACTTTATTTCCAAACTTCACTTCATTGAACTATTTTTTATAGTTAACTTTTCAGGACATTGCTAATAAGGCTAGCATTTATTGTCCTTGAAAATTTGATGATGAACCTTTTCTTGAATTCTCTTGATTTGGAAGGCGCTATTGAATTAGCCTAGACAAATCATTGCAGTGCATTTTATGGAAAGTGTGCCAGTGACGGAAGGAATGAATATTTAATGTGGTGAATGGGGTGCAATCCTGTCGGCTACTTTGTCTTGGATAGTTATAGATTCATAAATTCATTGAATCTGACTCAGGTTTAATATCACTATATCACTGGCGTGTGTCATGAAATTGTAAACTTTGCAGCATCAGTACAATGCAATACATGATAATAGAGGAGACCAAATCTGTGAATTACAGTAAGTATAAGATATATATAAAATAGTTAAATTAAATAAGTGCTGTAAAAAATAGTAGTGAGGTTGTGTTCATGGGTTCAACGTCCATTCAGAAATCGGATGGCAGAGGGGAAGAAGCTGTTCTTGCAATCGTTGTGTGTGTGCAGCATGGAAGTAAGTCCTTCAGTTCAACTTTAAGGTGAGAGGGGGAAAACTTCACCCAACTGATGAAGGCTCTCGGCCCAAAATGTTGATTGTTTTTTCTTTTCCGTAGATGCTGCCTGACCTGCTGAGTTCACAGAAACATAGAAAACCTACAGCACAATACAGGCCCTTCAGCCCACAAAGCTGTGCTGAACATGTCCCTACCTTAGAAATTACTAGACTTCCCCATAGCCCTCTATTTTTCTAAGCTCCTTGTACCTAACCAGAAGTCTCTTAAAAGACCCTGTTATACCCGCCTCCACCACTGTTGCCGGCAGCCCATTCCACGCACTCACCACTCTCTGCATAAAAATCTTACCCCTGACATCTCCTCTGTACCTACTCCCCAGCACCTTAAACCTGTGTCCTCTTGTGGTAACATTTCAGCACTGGAAAAAAGCCTCTGACTATCCACACGATCAAAGCCTCTCATCATCTTATACACCTCTATCAGGTCACCTCTCATCCTCCGTCCCTCCAAGGAGAAAAGGCCGAGTTCACTCAACCTGTTTCCATAAGGCATGCTCCCCAATCCAGGCAACGTCCTTGTAAATCTCCTCTGCACCCTTTCTATGGCTTCCACATCCTTCTTGTAGTTCCTCCAATATTTTGTGCATATTGCTTTGTAGATTTTCTTGTGTTTTTAGTATGTATCCAAATGCCTTTTAAACACAGTAATGAACCTGTCTCTACTACCTCCTCTGGCAACTTGTTCCATATACTCACCACCCTATGCAGGACAAACCTGCCCACAATTGCTTATTGAATTTTCCCCCTCATATTAAACCTATAACCCTCTAGTTTTAGATTCCTTTCATGCAAAAAAAGACTGTGATCATCTAAACTATCAACACTTCTCATAATTTTATACCTATAAGTTCACCCCAAGCTTCCTTTTCTCTAGTCCCAGCCTATCCAATGTTTTCATGTAACTCAAGCCTACTGATCCAGACAAAATTCCTATGAATCTTTCCTTCATCCTCTCTTGCTTAATTCCATCCTTCCTATAGTGTGGCAACTAGAACTACACACAAAACTTCATGTCCAGCCTAGCCAATGGCTGTCATTTTCATGATGTCCAACCTCCTACTCTAGGTCAGAGCCAAGGAAGGCAAGCATACTATATGCTTTTTTCACCATTCCATCTCGCTGTATTACCACTTTCAAGGAATTATGTACCTGTATCCCATGATTTTGCTGCTCAGGGCCCTGCCCTTCACTTAGTATGTCCTGGCCTGGTTTAACTTCCCAATTGATTCACATCATATATTTCTGAGTTAAGTTCCCTTGCCCGCATCCCCAGTTTACCCTGTTATAGCCTTGGACAACATTCTTCACTGTCCATTATACCATCAGTTTTGATGTCATCTTCAAACTATATATGACAAACTATTAAGTGGAGTGGATTTGTGCCTTGTAGATATCAGGAATGCCTAGAGTATGTCAAAAAGTAAGCATGTGGCCTCTGACATGATCTTGGATATTAATGGTGAGATACATTGTGGTGTTAATCCTATTGAATTTTGAGGATAGGTTGTTAGACTCTCTCTAGTTGGAGATCGTTATTGCCTGGTAATTGTGTGACACATAAAGTTATTTGCTATTTATTAGCCCTTGTCTGAGTGTTGTCTGTGTCTAGATGCGTGCTGCTTCATTTGCTGAGGAAGTGTAAATGAAGTTGAATATAGTTTCATCTCAACTGAACTTCAACAAAACACTATCATCTTCCAACCATTGGAATATTTTCTCCTGACACACACTGACTTCAGATTTACCAGGGCATCTTGATGTTACACTTGTCAAATGTTGCCTTGATGTTAAAGGACCTATCCTCTGGAATTCAACTATGATCCATATATGGACAAAGGCTGTGATGAGGTCTAATGCCAAGTGATTCGGATCAATGCACACTGGGCACTGAGTATCAGTAAGCAGGTTACAATAAGGAAGTGTCAGTTGATAGCACTGTTCATAGCATCTTTCATCACTTTTCTAAAGACTGCTCATTATCTGACCGGGCAGCAATTAGCTCGATTGGATTTATTCTGCTATTTGTGGAATTTGGAAAGGTTGTAAGCTAAATATCAAGGGCAAATTTCAATTTAAATACAAGCATTTAAATGTATAACATTTCAGTAGCGATTTTGAGTCTGTCTTCTAATTAATGGGATAGATCAAATCTAATTACTGGTGTCATAGTTTATGACATTGTTGGAACTCTTGATTAAATTTCTGCCTTGCAATCATTCTTGGCATCCATTATTCTTTTTGAGGTTTCTCCACTGAGTCACCAAATTATCGAAGCACAAATCTTTGTTGAAACAGGATGGTTGAATGCTAGTATAGTAACGACATTGTAAACTCAGCTGTAATGGCAACAGTTCCAAAGAGAACAGGTTGTAATTTAGCTGCCATACATCCATATATTCTGGATTACCATACCTCATGTTTTCAGGTGCAAATCTCACACTGCAATACAGTTGAGCATCTAGTGGAGTCCGGTGATAGACCCTGTTTGTACTGGGAATGCCCAGCATTAGTACCAGGACTTCAGCTTTCCATCCAGCAACATTGGGTCAAAGTCATTTGAATGAGGATTCTTGAAATGTAGATTAGGAAGGAAAGGTGAGTACAGTTATTTCATTTCATTTATTTCAATGATTTTGATGCTTTATTATTGTTTAATTATTTTTCAATAAATTTGAAGAAGATTAATATTTTTTTAAAAATAGGTGGGGTATTTTATAAACTCAAGAAATTCTGCAGACCTCTGTCTGGGTAGCCTCCAACTTAATGGCATGAACATCAATTTCTGCAATTTCTGATAATTACCACTCTTCAGCCCACCCCCTTCTCACTGTTTCTTTTCCCATTCTGGTTACCTCTTACCTCTTCTCTTCTTCTTGCCTGCTCATCACCTCCCTTTGGATCCCCTCTTCCTTCCCTTTCTTCCATGGTCCACTATCCTCTCCTATTAGATTAATTCTTCTTTAGTCCTTTTCCATTCCCACATATCACCTCCCAACTTCTTACTTCATCCCCTCCCTTCAGCTGGTCTCACCTGCCCCCACCCCCACAACTTCTTATTCTGACTTCTGCCCCCTCACTTTCTAGACCTAATGAAGGGTCTCAGCCTGAAAGATCAACTGTTTATTCCCCTCCACAGATACTGCTTGACTTGTTGAGTTTTTCTAGCATTTTGCATGTGTTGCATAGGGTATTTTATATTTCTATATATCATAATTTTGACAGGGACAAAGCCCCATACTCAGTTTAATCTCTTTTCACTGTGTTCTGGAGGTACCGATTCAGCTACAACTAGCCTGGTAGACATTATGGGCTAATTAAACTCGCACTCTATGATTGTCAGATCCAAGATGATTGGACTTATTGGACACGGATATTGGGAGCACCAAACCCGATGCATTAAGGTAACAAACTATATGTTTGTTTAACCCATGATATCACATGGCAAACATATACCTCTTTCACCTCAGACATTTGAAGAACTCTGGGAGGTGGGCCCCAAATCCTAAGAAGTTTCTACAGGGACACAGCTGAGAGCATCCTGACTGGCTGCATTACTGCCTGGTATTGGAACTGTATTTCCCTTAATTGCAGGACTCCGCAGAGAGTGGTGCGGACAGCTCAGCGCATCTGTAGATGTGAACTTCCCACTATTCAGGACATTTACAAAGGCAGGTGTGTAAAAAGGGTCAGAAGGATCATTGGGGACCCGAGTCACCCCAACCACAAACTGGCTGCTACCATCTGGGAATTGGAATCACAGCATAAAAGCCAGGACCAACGGGCTCTGGGACAGCTTCTTCCACCAGGCCATCAGACTGATTAATTCAGGCTGATAGAATTGTATTTCCATGTTACATTGACTGTCCTGTTGTACATACTAGCTTGATGGTATACTATCACCGCACACAATGAAGGGGCGAGTGGAGGTGAAGCTGACTTGAGGAATGAGCCGTGCTGGTACTTTGCAAGGTCCGTGTGCAACTTGTTCAAAGTGGTTTCAGAGATGGAAATGGAGATGGAGATGGAGTTGGAGCAAGCGATTCGAAGAGGAGTCAAGGCAGAGAAGTTTTAGTGCCCGTCCACCTAAGTGCCAAACCGACTTGGAGAGGTCGAGAATGGCTTCAGACTGGGTGCAAAGTCTAGGGCTGGTTCATGACGGGCCCTGGCATAGTGTTTGGATGATTTGAATGCCAGAGGCAATGGTCGGGCCAACCTTGCTCGCTCTCCCACGATGTTCACCGCTCTCTCTGGCGTGCTGAGGCTGAATCTGCTCCCGCTCTTATGTGATTCATGCCTGTGAGCTTCGCAGTGGCTTGCCCCACTATATGAGGAACTTGAGAACGAGACCGGGCCTACCCCTGCTGCTCTGGGATTCAGGTCTATGGACGCAATTTGGCTCAGAATGTTGTTGCTCGCCTTTATTGTCTGCATGATTGTGTTTTTTTTTCTCTTTTGCTGTGTGATGAGTGTTGGTCTTTCCCTTTTTTAAATTGGGTTCTTTCAGGTTTCTTGCTTTGTGGCAGCCTGTAAGCAGCCAAATCTCATGGTTGTGTAATTTATTCATACTTTGATAATAAAATGTACTTTGAGTCTTTGAAGTTAAAAAAAACTGTCGAACTACCTTGAAGACCAGAAATATTATCTCCAGCATCCTGGCCAATTTGTATCTCTCAATCTGCACCAGTATAACAGATCAGGAGGCTGTCTGTGCACAAGTTGATTACTACAATTTCTACATTACACCATCACTAAACTTCAGAAGCATTTCATTGGCTAAGATCTACTATGAGTTAACCTGATACTATTTTATTTTATTTTTTTAATTTATTGAGATACAGTGTGGAAATGGCCCTTCCAGCCCTTCGAGCGGTCCCACACGGCAAACCCCCATTTAACCCTTGCCTAAACAAGGGACAATTTACACTGACCAATTAACCTACCCATTGATATGCCTTTGGACTGTGGGAGGAAACTGGATCACCTGAAGGAAACTCATGAGGTCACAGGGAGAATGTACAGATAGCAGTGAGAATTGAACCTGGGTTCCTAGTACTGTAAAGTGTTGTGCTATCTACTACACTACCATGCCACCCTAAGAGTACTAAAATATAAAATACTATACTACTAAAAGTATTCTCCAGGTGTTTCTCACACCCTAATTGTTGGGCTCCCAAGCCTCTTTAATCTTTGTTGTTGCTTCATTGAGTCCTTTCTTTGGAAAAATCTCCGTTCATGAGACTGACAAATTTCCTAATAGTAAGATTCATTTCTTACAATTGTGGGCCATTGCTTTAATTAAAGTTTTTGGTATTCAGTTGTTCTTGTCCTGGAAAAAATGTTATGACAGCTGATCAGGGTAAAACTGAAGCCATTGGATCTCAACTGCCACATGATGCTGCCCGACTTATTTTTAAAACAAACTGTCAAGATGGCTCTTTTGATTGCTCCTCCTTGTAATAATTCATGAATTGTGACACATCAAATGAAGGAAGAAGCTACCCACCACCACCATCATTTACAAGGATTGAATCAAGAGGAGATTTTGTTGTTCTGTGATAGTTTTTCAGTGAACACGCTGCCAAACGGTGTGATTGAACTTAACCACATCGCTCTGAGTCTAGATCCTTCCCAGGCATCCACCAGAGACCCATGTTGTACAATAAGGGGGAATAAAATACAGATTTCAACAGTTGACTAACACCCTGTTCAAGTGGACTGGGGAGTTCATGGAGCAAAGGCAGGGACACAGAGCTTGTTCAGAACTGTCTGTTTCTCTAGAGAACTACAAGACTGAATACAACTGGTACTGAATATTCCCGTTCAGCACCTGCTAAGTTGCATGAACGAGGTACAATTAAGTTGCAATATAATGGTTTATCTTGCTCATTTATAGTATCATAGGTCATTTGCCAGTTCCCTCTACACTTTTCTCTTATCTTATTTAATTGATTTCCTATTGAAGATTACTACTGAATCTGTATCCGTCATCATATTAGGCAGGATGTTCTAAATTCTATCCATATTTTACATATAATGGTCCTTTTGCCAACCACCTTAAATCTGTGCCTTCTGAAAACTGACCTGTCATCCCATTAGATACAAGTTCACTTAATTTACTCAATCCATATTATCAAAGTACAAAGGTCAAAGTAACTTTCTTATCGAAATACGTGTATGTCACACATACAACCCTGAGATTCAGTTTCTTGTGGGCATACTTAATAAGTCTATGATAAGATAATATCCAAAATAGAATCAATGAAAGACCGCACCGCATTCAACTAATGTGCAAATGACACAAACTGTGCAAATATAAAAGGAAGAAATAGTAATAAATAATACATATCAAGAACATGAGATGAAGAGTTCTTGAAAGTGAGACCATTGATTGTGGGAATATTTCAGTGATGGGACAAATGAAGTTGAGTGAACAGCAGACTGGAGTCTGACACAATGTGTATGTCGGGAATGCTCAGGGATAGTGAGATAGAGTGGAAAGTACTAGTTGAAGTGTTTGTATGGTCCACGTAGCTGATGACGGTGTTTTGTATCACAGTGATAGTATGATAGAAAGGTAAATTCAAGAGCATGCAATCACTAGACTGTATGGGCATCAGCAGACTGTATGGGCTGTACAAGTTTCAATTCAGCAACTTGGCTAGACATAAGCCAATACATGAAGGGGTCTGAATTACTGGGGCTGGAACACAGGGGGTGTCTCTTAGAGGTAACATGGATGAATCTACATGGGGAAAGGGGTGGTTGCCAAGGGGGTGTCTGTGGCATGGAATTTTATTCAAAGGGAGCCTTCCTTCTATTTCCTCAAATATAAGTCACAACTAGAAGATGCAAAAACTGGGTACTGTGCAGATTTTTGTCCAACAAGAGGTTAAAGAACAATTGAAAAAAGATTTAAGTGGAGCTTTTGAAGGACCTTTGGTTATGCATTCTTCTGGTGGATTTAACAAACTGAAGAAAACCCCAGTAACGTGAATCTCTTTCCTCTCCTCTGGTCAGATGGCTGGATTTTTTTGCAGCATTACTTTGCTATCCCGGGGAATGTTGATGTGTCATGCAAGGTCTTTGCCACCTCCATCCTTTCCCACCTCTTGACCTCAGGTGAGCGCTGAGATATGACTTCCCTCTATATTATTCAAGAGGGCCTACAGGGTCTCATCAGCAAAGTTAAATGCTCTCTTCCTGACCTTCTCTTGCGAATCAGTCATCTGTGAGAGGGGAGAAGTTTGAGACAGTTTAGTCTCTCAAGAGAGCAATTTCAGTGAATTAATTTAAAAATCTACAGGACAGAGAGCTGAGCGCTGCTTACCTTGCACTCCCCAGCCTCACTATGAAGAAAAACTGTTTTTTCTTTGACTTTTATGTCCCTCCATCCTTGCACCTTGAGACCTTATTGGCCCTGTTTCAATTATATTTGAACCTCACTGAAAAATTCCATGGAAGAACACTTATATTCAAGTTTTGGGCATGTTCAAATTAGGCTCTGAGAATATAATAATTTAATTTGACATCAGCAAAGTATTCAGAACAACTCTCAGAATTTCAGATCTAACTTTGGTTTCTGTCCATCATGCCTCCTTGTAGAGAAAAAAAGCTGTGACAGAGTTATCTGTGGGGAGACGGTTATTGTTCATTGTCTTCATTAGATGGATGGGACTTTTACCGAGTATTTCTCCTCAGAGTTTATCAAATAGAAAGTCGTGGTTGATAAGGGAAGCAATAAACAAGGGAAACAAGTGGAAATGCTGTGGATAATATTCATATTACCATGAAGGGGAAATTTTCAGCCTTACAGTGCATTAAGGTGGTTAAGTCATTAGTGCCTGACCACGTTGTATCCTTGGACTTTAAGGGAGGCTAGAGAGAAAATTGCAGGAGCCTTTGCTTCTTCATTAACCACTGGTGAAGTTCCTGAATACTAAAAGGTGGCTAATATTGTTCCATTGTTTAAAAAGAGTAGCAAGGACAAGCCAGGGAACTACAAACCAGACAAGCTAATATCAAAAGATCATTTAGAGCAGGGGTTCCCAACCTGGGGTCCACAGATCACTTGCTTAATGGTATTGGCCCGTGGCATAAAATAGTTTGGAAACCCCTGATTTAGATGGACAGGATGTATCAGCATTAATCAGCATGGCTTTGTGCATGGAAGTCATGTTTGACAATCTTTTTAGAGATTTTTGAAGAAGTAACCAAGAGGTAGATGAAAGTAGAACAGTGGATGTTGTCTATTTGCACTTCAGCAAAGTCTTCAACAAGGTTCCATGTGATAGTCTAATCTAGAAGGTTGTGTCCCATGGAATCCAGGGAGAGCTAGTTAGGTGGGATTAAATTTAGCTGGATGTAGGAACCAGAGAGCAATGGTTGAGGCTTTTTTCTTGGAATGAAGGCTGGTGTGACAAGTGGAGCTGGTGTTGGGATCTTTGAAATGTGTTATTTATATAAATGATTTACATGCAAATGTGCAAAGCTGCATCTGTAAATTTATGGGTAATGCAAATTTAGCAAGTGTTGTTGATAGTGAAGAAGATTATTGCAGATTACAAGGGATTCTTGATCAGGGAAGTGGAATAAGGAGTGGCAAATAGATTTCAATACAGGACAGTGTGAGGTGATGCATTTTGGAAAGTCAAACCAGCATAGTATTTATACCTTGAATACGTCTGATAGGACATTGAGGACAGCAATAGAACAGAGGGGCCTAGAAACACAAACTTATAGTTCATTGAAAGTGGTGCCACAGGTAGTCTGGATGTGGAAAAAGGCATTTAACATGCTGGCCTTCCTCAGTCAGGACACTGGCTATAGGAGTTAGGATTTGGAACATGATATTGCAGTTGTTAAATCATTGGTGAGGCTGTGTACAGTTTAGGTAATCCTGTTATGAAAGATGTGCAGAAAGAGTGCAGAAAAGATTTACGAGGATGTTGACAGAACTAGAGGGTATGAATAATATGGGGAGGAGAGATTGGCCAGGCTAGATCTTTATTCCTTGAAACGTAGGAGAATGAGGGGTGATGTTATAGAAATGTTTAAGATTAGGAGAGGCGATGAGCTGGATGGTAACAGTGTGTGTGTGTGTGTGTGTGTGTGTGTGTGTGTGTGTGTGTGTGTGTGTGTGTGTGTGTGTGTGTGTGTGTGTGTGTGTGTGTGTGTGTGTGTGTGTGTGTGTGTGTGTGTGTGTGTGTGTGTGATATTCCAAAAATGAAGGGAATAAACTTCGAGTGAGAGGGGAAAGAATTAAATAGGATCTGAGGAGCAACTCTTTTATGCACAGCGTGGTGAGTGTATGGAACAAGATGCCAGAAGAAGTGGTTGAGTTAGTTACCATACGATAATTTAAGAAGCATTTAGATAGGTAAGTGGAGGAACAACACTTAAAGGGATAAGAGCTGAAAGCAGGAAATAGGGACAAGCTCAATGAGCACCATGGTCAGTGTAGACTTGTTGGGCCTGAGAGCCTATATCCAAGCTATATTGCCCTATGATTCTCTAACTGGTCTGTATGTTTAATTTGGTTAATAAAGGAATGACTTTCACAAAAGATGTTCTTCCTATTTGTTACAGTATTTATGTCTACCTGCTCAAACTTTTATATAACCTTTCTGACGATAAATCCACAAGTAAATAATAGAGATGGTGCAGTATGCTTATTTCCTGATTCCAGCTTCCTGTTTCTACTTTCTTTAGGTCCTCAATGTGATGTTGTCAACCTGGCCATACTTTATTACCTTAGGGAAAGGGTTGTGTCAGTAGCAGGCTGCAAATCCACATGACCTGGATACATTAATTTCTACTTTTGTCTGAATTATGAAGCAGACACTTTAGCTGCAGACTGGGGGTTTCATCTGACACTTATGTGCAGTTCACAGAAGGAGAAAGGCAGGTCTGTGAATAGATCATTACTTTGCCTATTCCCGTCACCCAGGTGCTTGGTGCTCACTGCAATTTCCATACAAATATATTGGGAAAGACCCTAGACAAACACTGTCTTTCAAGACTAAAACTAAGGCTTTGTAAATTTAAACTCATGTTCAAATATTAGCAAGCACAATGATGATGAACAATGCCTCATCTGCTCCTATATGCCTTTCATCTTCCTCTATAGCTCACCTTAGTACTCACCCCAGTGCTAAAAGAAGGTTCCAGGATCTCTGTGCATTTCAACACAGATATCAAAGCTCAGTTATTAACACCAAGAGATTTTACGGATGCTGGAAATGAATGCACCACACACAAAATGTTGGAGGAAATCAGCAAGTTAAGCAACATCTAAGGAATCAATGGTTTAGGCTAAGACCATTCATCAGGACTGGACGAGAAGGGGGCAGAAGTTAGAATAAGAAAGTGGGGGGAAGGGAAGGGCGAGAATCTGGCAGGTATTAGGTGAGTCATGGGGAGGAGTTAGATGAGTGAGTGAGGGAGGAGGGATAATGTAAAATTCTAGGGTACCTCATGAAGGGGTCTTGGCTTGACACATCAACTGTTTACTCCACTCCATAGAACTTTCTTATTTATTTCTTACCAGGAATAGCACAGATTTTGGTAATGAGTAGAGAGTGGAGGTTTGTGTGGGAGGGAAGAGTTAGATTGATCTTGGAGTAGATTAAGTGGCCTGTTCTGTGCTGTGCAGTCCCATGTTCTATGCTCTAAGAACTTTAATTAATGAATGAGCTAGGCTTTGATGATAGCTCCATGAATCCTCCAGATGTCTGACAATTCCTAACACAGTTGCTGTCCTATCCATTTGCCTCACTTTGATTAAGCTTGGTGTATTTCTTTCTTCTCCGAATTAACCCACACTGATTCCCTGGGGTGAACCCTACTGGTTGGTTGGTGAGTAAGCTGATGGAAAAGATTCTGATGCCTTTTATGAACATTTGGAGAGGCATAATATGATTAGGAATAGTCAGCATGGTTTTGTCAAAGGCAGGTCATGCCTTAGAGGCCTGATTGAATTTTTTGAGGATGTGACTAACACATTGATGAAGGTAGAGCAGTAGATGTAGAGTATATGGATTTCAGCAAGGCATTTGATAAGGTACCCCATACAAGGCTTATTGAGAAAGTAAGGAGGCATGGGATCCAAGAGGACATTGCTTTGTGGATCCAGAACTGGCTTGCCCACAGAAGGCAAAAAGTGGTTGTAGACAGGTCATATTCTGCACGGAGATCAGTCACCAGTGGAGTGCCTCAGGGATCTGCTCTGGGACCCTTACGTCATGATTTTTATAAATGACCTGGATGAGGAAGTGGAGGGATGGGTTAGTAAGTTTGCTGATGACACAAATGTTGGAGGTGTTGTGGATAGTGTGGAGGGCTGTCAGAGGTTACAACGGGACATCGATAGGATACAAAACTCGGCTGAGAAGTGGCAGATAGAGTTCAAGCCAGATAAGTGTGAGATGGTTCATTTTGGAAGGTCAAATATGATGGCAGAATATAGTATTAATGGTAAGACTCTTGGCAGTGTGGAGGATCAGAGGGATTTTGGGGTCCGAGTCCATAGGACACTCAAAGCTGCTGCGCAGGTTGACTCTGTAGATAAGAAGGCATAGGGTGCATTGGCCTTCATCAATTGTGGATTTGAGTTTAAGAGCCGAGAGGTAATGTTACAGCTATATAGAACCCTGGTCAGACCCCACTTGGAGTTCTGTGCTCAGTTCTGGTCACCTCTCTACAGGAATGTTGTGGAAACTACAGAAAGGGTGCAGAGGAGATTCACAAGGATGTTGCCTGGATTGGGGAGCATGCCTTATGAGAATAGGTTGAGTGAACTCGGCCTTTTCTCCTTGAAGCGGCGGAGGTTGAGAGGCAACCTGATAGAGTTGTATAAGATGACGAGAGACACTGATCGTGTGGACAGTCAGAAGCTTTTTCCCAGGGCTGAAATGGCTAGCACGAGAAGGGACAGTTTTAAAGTGCTTGGAAGTAGGTACAGAGAAGATGTTTTTTTTAAATGCAGAGAGTGGTGAGTGTGTGGAATGGGCTGCCAGCGATGGTGGTGGAGGCGGATACGATAGGGTTTTTAAGAGACTCCAGGATAAGTACATGGAGCTTAGAAAAATAGAGGGTTATGTGTAACCTCAGGTAATTTCTAAAGTAAATACATGTTTGGCACAGCATTGTGGGCCAAAGGGCCTATATTGTGCTGTAGATTTTCTATGTTTCTATGTAACACGTTTGAGTTTGTGCGAATTTCTGTTGTATTTTAACTATTTTTAACATCTGTCACAAGAAGGATGTATGGGCCAGTTTACTTTAAGTGAAGACGTTTTTGGTCATCTATTCCAACAACATATGGATTTGAAAGGCCGCATGGGTTATCTTGGAAATCCGTGGTCACGTTTGGTCCACCTTACCTCAGGAGGATCCTCCCTGGCATCCACAAATGGAGTGCTTCCTTCTTGCACATTGTCAATGCAGGGACCAGTTTTGATATTCTAGAATCTTCTTAGCCAGCAGTGAAAATTTAAAAAAAAACTGTTAGCATTTAAAGACAGAAGGGAGACTCCAGACACTGGAAATCTGGATCAATGCACTCAAAATGCTGGAGGTACTCAGCAGGTCTCAATTAAGGGTCTTGGCCTGAAATGGTCATTTTCCTCTATTAACACTGACCCAGCATCTATTGTGTGCAGGATTTTAAAAAGTGCTATTCACCTGATTCCATAGCTACCTTCTCCAGCACTGGCAACAATTGCAGGATATCACGTTCCAATTACATTCATAAGCCAGAGCACTGATTCACTCGTCTCTTTGCAGATTTCAGTACTGAGTTCACGGATCCAAATGCGGAAATTAACCATGATAAAACAGTGATGTTTAAGGCTAAATTTCATGATTCTTATTTGTTATAAATATTTTAGAGCTGTTTAATAATGCAGAATACCTGCTATCTTCTATTCATGTGTCTGTGTAGGAATAGGTATAGAACTACTTTAGTCAATTCAATGTGTTATCATGTTATATAGGAGAGAGCCAAAGGAGCATGCATGTCTATAGAGGCTTTAAGGTTGAATACTTAAGATGCATCCCAGTATCAGGTGGAAACCTTATTAATAAATATTAAATTTAAATGTTTGTCAACCATGAGTAATAATTATCCTCATTGTGATAAATACTCTTCTGTGATTTGAAAAGCCTCACAGTAAGGTGTGAAGTCTGGTAATCCAGTGGAAAATGAGGTGTCTCCTGCAGCCAATCTCAATGAGAAGAATGATATCCTATGTTCCATGGTCTGGGACTCGTGATCACAATCATCTTGGGTCATCTTGTGACCCAACTGATCACAATCATTTGGGTCATCTTGTGTCTTCCACTTTTTGGCCAGTTTTATTTCTATGAATGTAGTATAAGTGAATTATTTAGGGAACATCCAAGATTTAGCTTGGAGCTGGTGGAGAAACTGCCTTCTGCAGAACAAAGTAATTTGGCTTTGACGTTCAGGTGGAATATTGAAATACTGCCTTGTCTGGATTAGCTCAGACTGAAGCTAGTTCTCCAATAAATGCCCAGGACCTTGAGCATCCTACTTGCTTCCTTTATGCTGATACTTGTTTCAGTCATGAGATATCAATGGTGTATATGAACATCAGGTATTTAGCTCAAGGAATGACTACCGTATAGCAGTTAATAAAGGCTGTTGTAGTTGTAAACAATGTTAGGCCAGGACATTATTCAGGATTCACATGGATCTGATCTTGTCAGCAGGATAGACCAGTAATGGTTTAAGAATGCATCTCTCTTTCAGAAATATCGCTTCAGAGTTGGCAGTCACTACTGGTGTTTGGTTAGAACAACTTTCTTCTTTAAAACCCATTTACTCATTTGAGTGAGCACCTTTTAAAGTTATTTTTATCATCTTGCAAGTTGCGAACAAAGCTTCTATTAGATAGTAGTTTTGTTCACAACTTGCAGAACATAGTTGAGATTAAAGGGTGAATTTTCTGGTTTTAGGAATAATGGTGTCATGAGATTAGACTTCAGAATATGGTCTCAAGGATATTGAATTTAAATTTACCAAGCCTTTCCTTTGGAATACAGTCTCCTCAGAGTTTTTGGGTAAATACCATTAACAATTGTGAAATTCCCTGATATGATGTTCATCACTGGTACGTTTCCTTCCTCGGTTGTAAAGGCTGTTGTAAAAATAGTGGTTTATTGGAAAGAAAGCTTAAACAGCTGTTTTGTTGCATGTTTTCCATGGAAGTTGTCACCTCTGAGATGGCTAGGTGATTGGTTGCAACAATGATGGTTTCATTTGCTTTTCATGCCAATCTGGGAATTCAGAAATGTAGTAAGGTTTTCCCTTACTGGCAGCATCAGCCCAGTACCATACAAATGGAATTAGATGCCAATAGTAACTCTAATCCCCATGGGGATGAATAAAGTATCTATCTCTTCACAAAACCAAGTAGGCATTCCAGTTGGCTTCTCACAAAAATTGCCATGGACAACATCCAGAGCCGATCATTATTCCCAAACAATTACAGCTCCAGTTTTGATGGAGGTAGTCACAATTCTCTTGTGGGCAATGGTAGTCCTGGTAGAGTGAAAAACTACTGGCAAAGTTCAACCCATGAACTTAGATCTGTATATCATTGAATCTGCTGGGAATCCAATGGTGCCTTTGAAATACATGGTAGCAGGGATGATGAAACAGGAGTCATTGTTACCAGGATCGGATATGGCTCAGGTGTGGAGTAAGACCCACTGAAGCAGGTCAATAGTCCACAGACTTTAACACGAACAGTGTTAAAGGGAAAATAAAACAATAAATGGTAGGCCAAACAGGGCAATTAACTAAAGCTCTCAGAAGGAAAACGAAGCCTACTCTGCGGCTGAAAAGGACATCTAAATATTAAACGAATACCGCTAGTCTTCAGAGTCTGTTGACTTGAAAGACCAATATCTCAGGGAAGGCCGAATGCAAACAGAAGCAAAGTGTTGCTATGCTCTGTCCAAGTCTCGACAAGTACTCCAACAACAAGTATGGAGTTAAATACTACCACGATTAAATAATAATTAGCTGACATGTGCAAATTCACAAGTGAAATTGCCGTATCTACTGCACCGAATGTGTGGTTGTGACAGGGCCCCCCTCTCCAGGCGCCGCCCCTGAGGAGCCACAGATTGAGTCTGCTGGAAGTCCCAGATCAGCAACTTGTCCAAGTATGTTCTTCTGGTCCGTACCCTTCCCAGTCCACAAGGTACTGGACCATACCACGTACCTGGCGAGATGGCAGGAGGCGCCGCACAGTATAGAAAAGGGAACCATCTACCAGGCGGGGAGGAGGGGGAGGTGGGGTGACTGGGGCCAGGGGAGAGGTAGTAACCGGCTTGAGCTGGGAAACATGGAATACTGGGTGGATCTTCAGTGATGCTGGCAGACACAACCTATAGGACACCTTGTTGACAGCCTTTTCCACCACAAATGGTCCCACATAGTGCGGTGCCAATTTCTGGTTCTCGACTTTCGGAGGAAGATCCCTTGATGCCAGCATGATGTCCTCTCCTAGCTTGAATGGCCTTACCTGTCGATGGAGCCAATCAGCCTGCCGGGAGTGCTCTTTCTGGGCGCGCAGTAGAGAAGCCCTGTCTCATCCCCAGGTGTGCTTGTAGCACTGGATCAGCTGTTCAGCAGCAGGAACTCCTACGTCAATCTCCAAGGGCTGGAATCCCTTCTGGCATTCAAAGGGAGACATACTGGTGGAGGACGACCGGAGGTTATTGTGGCCAAACCAACTGGGAGCTCCAGGACGTGGTGTGGAAGAGGCAAGATGGCGCAGGGTTGTCTCCAACTCCTGGTTCTCTCTCTCAGTCTGGCTGATTGGGGGTGGAAGCCAGACGAGAGGCTGGCCGTGGCTCCTACAAGAGAGCAGATGCCTTCCAAAAGCAGGAAGTGAACTGTGGCCCACAATCAGACACTATGTCTTGAGGAAAGCCAAGGAGCCTGAACACATGATGAACCATGAGTGTGGCAGTCTCACGAGCTGATGGGAGCTTGGGGAGGGCAATGAAGTGGGCAGCCTTGGAAAATTGATCCACAATGACCAACATGGTGGTGTTTCCATTAGACGGGGGCAGACCAGTGATGAAATCTACTGAGAATTGGGACCGGGGCAGTGGGGCACAGGCAGTGGACATAACAGACTCGCAGGACGCTGGCGTGATGTCTTGTTCTGAGCGCTGGTGGGACAGGCAGATACAAAGTCATGGGCATTCTGGGACATAGATGGCCACCAAAATTGTCTCTTTATAAATTCCTGAGTCCGTTGAATTCCTGGATGTCCAGCCAGACGGGAGAAGTGACCCCATTCCAACACTTTGGAGCGCACCGCAGCAGGGACAAACAGCTGGTTGGGAGGTCCCCCATCGGAGCCTGGATCAGATTGTTGGGTGGACCTCACCTCTGCCTCTATTCCCTAGATCACCAGAGCAGCGATACATGAGCAAGGAAGAATGGGCTCTGGATCGGCACTGTCCTCAGATCCGTCGAACTGCGGGAGAGAGTGTCGGCCTTTGTATTCATGCTGCTGGGACGATAAGTGAGGATGAAATTGAACCGTGTGAAGAGGAGAGCCCACCGGGCTTGACGGGAGTTGAGTCTCTTAGCATCCTGAATATAGAGGAGGTTCTTGTGATCTGTCCAGACCAAGAATGCCCCCTCCAGCCAGTGTTGCCATTCCTCCAGGGTCTCCTTGATGGCCAGAAGCTGGGGCTGGGTGTTGCAGCAGTGGGGCAGTGGTGAAACGTCACTTTAACTCTGAAAATCCTTGGTTGGCATCATCTGTCCAATGGAATCCTGCCGAGGTCTTCTTGGCGAGTGCGGTAACAGGAGCCGCGATAACGCCGAAATTCCGCATGAAGCGGCGATAAAAGTTCGCAAACCCCGTGAAGCGCCGTACCTATTTGACTGTAGATGCTTCGGGCCACTCTTCAACTGCCTGAACATTACTGGGGTCCATTTGAACACTGGATGGGGTACGTATATAGCCCAAAAGCAATACCTGGTCTTTATGGAATTCACATTTCTCAGGCTTGGCGTATGGTTATTTTCAAGAAGGCACCTGAGTACTCTCCGGACATGCTGGACGTGCTCCTGATGAGAGCAGGAATAGATAAGGATGTCATCTAAATACACAAACACAAACTGGTTAGACATGTCCCTGATCACATCTTTAACCAAGGCCTGGAATACAGCAAGGGCATTGGCCAGACCAAAAGGCATCACCAGGTATTCATAGTGGCCATTCGAGGTGCTGCAAGCCATTTTCCACTCATCCCCTTCTCTTATACAAATCAAATTGTAAGCATTGCGCAGATCAATTTTGGAAAATATTGTTGCTCCCTGGAGATGTTCAAATGCAGACGCCAGCAAGGGAAGAGGGTAGAGGTTCTTCACAGTGAAGTTGTTCAGAGGGGATAATCAATGCAGGGATGGAGCTTGCCATCTTTCTTGCTCACAAAAAAGAAGCCCGCTCCTGCCAACAAGGTTGACGGATGGATAAACCCCATGCCCAATGCCTCCTTAATGTATTCCTCCATGGCCACCGTTTCAGGATGAGAGAGGGAAAAGAGCCGGCCCCAGGGAGGACTGATGCCAGGTAGGAGGTCTATGGCACAGTCGTATGGCCGGTGTGGGGGCAGAGTGGTGGCCTTTCTTTTACGGAAAACTTCAAGGAAATTCGAATATTCAGCCAGAATCCCAGACAGGTCCACAACCTTAGCTGACACAGGGGAGGATTCATGGAACGGAGCTTGGGCTGAACCCAGACAGGTATGCCAGTTCCCACTCTTGGAGTACCTTCAGAGACCAATCGATCCATGGATTATGTCGGGATAACCAGGGGAGACCAAGTACCAATGGCAGTTCAGGTGAACTAACCAAATAAAACACCTGCCCTTACGCTTCCTCCTTCGCCACCATTCAGGGCCCCAGACAGTCCTTCCAGGTGAGGTGACACTTCACCTGAGAGTCAGCTGGTGTGGTATACTGTGTCTGGTGCGGCCTTCTATACATTGGTGAGACCTGACGCAGTCTGGGAGACTGTTTCATTGAACACCTACTCTGTCCGCCAGAGAAAGCAGGATTTCCCAGTTGCCACACATTTCAATTCCACATCCCATTCCCACTCTGATATGGCGATCCATGGCCTCCTCTAAGAAAGACAGCGATCTGGCGGCATTCTTTTCCAGCGCCACTCAGTTACCCGGACCCCTGTGTTCAGTCCATGCTGGAAGACAGTGATGAGACATCTCTCATTCCATCCTGTCTCTACTGCAAGAGTACGGAATTTGATTGCATAGGCTCTCACTTTTCCTCTGCCTTGGAGCAGATCCAAGAATCAGGGGGCAGCCTCCTGACACTGTACTGGAAGATCAAAAACCTTCCTTAACTCCACCACAAAATGTCGGAATGACTGGGCTGCATCGTATCCTTGCTCCCGTAAAGTGTTGAACAGGCTGAGTGGAGGTCCATCAAGAAGATTGACCATGTACGCCAATTTTCGCGCATCATCACCAAAACGACCAGGCTGGGCTTGGAATGTCAGCTCGCATTGTGTAATAAAATTCCTGCAACCATCAGGATCACAAGAATATCTGCCTGGTGGTGGAATGCTTGGTTCCTGAATGGTCGTGTGAGTTGGATCTGGTCCAGGTGTGGGAGCAGGAGCATTAGTAGCAGAGATTGTTGGGGCAGCAGAAAAGGAGGACGTGTGAGATGCTGGGAGTGAGACTGAGGCGGCCTGAAGCTGCTGAGTTGAGCTGATGAGAACTTTAATGGCTGTCAGCTGATGCTGGCTGTTCACAGTAAGTTCGTGGATGGCGGCCGTGAATGCAGAATTCGCAGATACCTGAGTCCGATTGTCTGTGGTGAGCTGTTGAACAGTTGCGGCTGTTGAGGAACAGGATGGTACCTGTTCCTCCAAGTGAGACTGGGCTTGTCAGCACAAGGTTATCTGCCTCACTGCCTCCATAACTTCACTGAGAACAGATTCCATTGCCTGTAGCTTGTCTCCTACCTGACCAATGAATCTCACGGCCAAGGTCAGCTGCTGTCTCTCTGCTGGGTCCATCTTTGAGTTCAAGTCTTGCTGTTACCAGGTTCAGATGTGGCCCAAATGTGGAGTGAGAGATACTGAAGTAAAGTCACTCCAACCCAAAAATGGAATCAAAATTCAGGATTCAAGATTCAAGTTTGTTTATCATAGGTACATCAAAACATACGATAAAATGGATAACACAATTCATTGTATTAACATGCAACGCACCCAAAGCTGTGCTGGAGACAGCCCATGTGTTGCCACACATTCTTGAGCAAACAAAGCATGCCCACAACGCTCACAGAACACAACAAGAGAAAAACAACAGCAAAACAAGCCACCGTTTCACCCTCTCAAACATGCACACACATGGTCATCTAACCCCTTAACAGTCTGTTTTCTCTGGCCTCCGACGAACCTTGATTTGGACTCGGATTTGGGTGTGGACATTCAGGCATTGGGCCTTTGACCACCGTATCAGACACACAGAGATTTGCTGACCCAGGAATCCAGTCAACGGGTCTGAACTTCCAAACTTCCGATTTGACATTCGGTCCTTGGTCACAGGACTTGCCACTCATTGAACACTAGGCATCGCAATCCACTCTCTCTGATTCATGAATTCAGGGGTCCATTCTATCTCGCTCCTCCTAGCCACATGGAACTCTGGAACCTGCTGACGGATGTCCCATGTCCATTGGCTGTCCTTCAAACATGGAGCAGAAACTTAGCTCTCTGGCCCATCCTCTAATTCTTCCACATTCCTGTCCCTAGAACCCTAGCCCTGGAGGGGTGGGGCAGGGGCTAATACCCTCACCCCCAAAAGAACAAAATCTAAAACTAAGCTGCCTCCTCAATAAGTACAAGTCTTTATTCAAGGCTCCTCTGGCATTGCACCTTGCTGCTAAATTTCATGCTGAATTTAATTGCTTTAGAGCAGAGGGACCTCTTTATTCTCAATTGGCTAAAGAGAGTCATAACATAAACAAGCAAGGTGAATTCTATAACAAGTTTCTACATAACTTAGGTTTTAAACACTGCGATATTAAATTTGATTCTGAGACTCATTATTCGATCAGTAACTGAGGTACAGCCAGTGCATGAGAGTTGAGATAAAAGGGATGCCAATAAGAAAGCATCTGGTCCAATTTCATCACAACTTGGTCTGGCAACTGCTCTGCCTGAGATTGCAAGGAACTGCAACACGTTGTGGACATAGCTCACAACATCATGAAAATCAGCCTCACCTCCATGGAAGTTGTCGACTCTTCTTGTTGCCTGGGTAAAGCATCCAATGTAATCAAAGACCCCCACCCACCCTGGACATTCTCTCATTTTCACCCTCCCCCCTATTTGGGGTGTAGATACAAAAACCTGAAAGTATATACCATCAGGCATAGGTGCTATCTCACTGCACTGATGTAATAAAATTATCTGCATTGATGACATGCAAAATAAAGTTTCTCACTGTACCTCAGTGCAACTTAACTCTATTTCAAAATAAATAAATTCACTGTACCGATATTGCAGTGTTGAGCAGAGTGGAAAACTATGCATCTGATGAAAATTGAAGGATATGCCAAATTAAAGAGGATGCTCAAGAGTACAAATGTGTGTGTTCTTGCACGTGAAATTTATGTGTGTTTGTGTCTATGTATTGATTTGCATATTATTATTTGTGCATGTGTTTGTATGTATGGGTGTGGGTATGCTTCTGACCTGCGAGACAATAGTACAAATAAGAATATTATATTTTGGGTGAAGGAAAAAGAATAAAATAAATTGAGAACAGACTGCACACTTGGGGTTAAGAAAATAAACTCTTGAGATTTCACTACTCATGTGACTGCTGGTACCAAGATTGTTGCCATTTTTATGTAGTCCTATGTAAAAGGACAACAGGGGAACTCAATATTGACGGAATCTGTCATTGCAAAGACCAGGAAGGTTCACCCTTTAAGTAATTGGCACATACAGTATTGCAGAAGCACTGAGTTACATCTGGTGAGTGGGTCACAAGTGCTATACAAGACTCACTGCTATATGCATAAGTGAAAGACTGACAAAATAGCTAAAAGCAGGCTACTAATCTTACTGACTCAATGGTTGCAGGCTTTCCTAAGCTAGGATGTCCATAATTCTGAGTGAACTGAGTCACTGAAGAGATGAGTGATAGGGGTAGCATAAAATGTCAGGTATGAAGGATGTGGTTGAATAACAATATTACTGATTGCATCAAGAATTAATATGGTATATCACATTGGGCCTATAAGAAATGCTGAGATGTTATCCGGTTGATGCTGTACTGTCACACAAATGAACAGGAGCATAGCATAAAGAATAACGTGCATTTCACAATAATAATTAAAATGATGATGTATATAAATCTTTTACATTAATCAAATAATGTAAAATACTCACTGAAGAAAACTAGCGTAGTTTAAGGTTAAATACGATTCAGTATCTTCAATGAAGAAATACGTGCAGTAAAATCTACTATTGCAATGCATGAAGTAACTCATTTTGCTCTTACAAAAGTTTTTCTTTATCCTGAGATTTCATTTTACTGTTACTATTGTTAACATTTCCCAAGAGGTTAATGTAATTTCTTAATCACCGTCTCATCGCCCAGATCTCAGTCTTTACCATATTGGGAACGATAAAAGTTTCAACAGACAGCAGCATGAGGAAGGTTTAAAGAACATTGTATCTCATAAGTGCAGTAAAGCTGCACTGGGAATGGAAATATTGCTGTTGCATTAATGTTCTGACTGCACTCCACTGATTGACACACTCGGTGTGAGTGATACTAGGGATCTTGGGAATGAAAGCTTTATACTTTTCCTCCATGAAGTACATTTTTCCTATTATGTGCTTCACAAATGAGCACTGCACAGTTTAATAAGCAAGTAAACTTCAGTAATATTAGCTCTACACTCATTAAATGAGTCCAAGATCTTTCAGTGGAACTACTCTTCAATAAAACGTAATTCTGTAACTTTTAGTGATAGGAGCAGCACGCCATACAGTGTTTTTTATGACACAAGGAAATCTACTGCGTTTTTATATGTCCTGTAAATACAGTCAATTCCAAATAAATGCACACCCGACCAAACATAATTCCAATCCAAGCATGGAATGTGAATGTTTCAAATTATCACATTCATTTCAGATGCATAACATTTCCAATCCAAATACATGCGAAAGCAAAACATTCTTAAGTTGCTATTTTTTAAGACGCTAAGCACATTGGGTGTTCACAATAAATGTGTTGCTAACTTTGAGTATCACTTTGTAGTAGTTGGTTAAATATGAAGTTAACCCATTATAGCTTAAAATAATGTCTTGCCTTGCCTCCGAGTACAAAGCTCACATGTGAATATGTACCAGGGCCAAGCATTTGCCAGCTATATTGTTGATTAAGACTTAAAATTGAAATACAGAATTGATGGAAGGGTCTTGGCCCAAAACATTGACTATCTATTCTCCCCCATAGATGCTTCCATAGTTCCTCTATTATCTTTTGTGTGTCTCCAGACTCTTGTATCTCTATGAAGTTGATTTGTTTGCAGCAGTTTTATAAGAAGTTTTAAGCATGCTCATAACCTTTATCAACATCCACTCAGATTATCTCCATTTGACACACCCTCCCAATTGTTTCCACCATTTTTCTGATTGCCCCTTCTAGGTCATCTCCCTACATCCTGCTTTGCTCCGTAACTTGATAGATGACAGATCAAAGCCATCAATGCTGTGAGTGTACAAGCTTCCACCATCCACCCAGTTCACTTCAGATTTCAATCATCCTCTCATGTCCACCAAAATCTTCATCCCCTTCCTTTATGCCTTCTGGTAATGGGCAACTCTAAGAATGAGACACACAAAAAATCACTGGAGGAACTCAGCAGGCCAGACAGCATGTATGGCAAAAAGTACAGTCGACGTTTTGGGCCGAGATCCTTCAGCAGGAGTAAGAATGGGAAAAGTGAAAAACTTTTCCACAACCAACCCCAAGGCTTCACCACTCCAACAAAAATAAAGCCAGCCTGTCCACTCACTCCTTGTAACTAAAACTTTCCATCCCAAATGAATCTCCTCTGTATGAACAAAAATATAATAATTTTCTTCTTTTTTGTAGCTACCAGAACTATATAGAGTGATCAAGCAGAGACCTCAATAATTTTTTTATGTATAATTGGGCCATTACTTGTCTACTCTGCATTATATGTCCCAGCTAATGAAGGAAAGTATCTCATATATTTCCTTGACCACCTCATGTACCTGTGCAGCTGCCTTCAGGGATACTTGGACAAGTTCATCAAGGATGAAACATAATGCAAGAAGTAAGCAAGCTGCACAGATAAACCTTATTGTTATAGCAGCTTCAATAATTTATTTAAATGCCACCAGATCCTTCAGAATCACATTACCATATGCATCTCTGAGAAAGGTCTCACAGCCAAGATTGCAAAATTAAATAGGGATAGTCTGAGACACTCAGCGTTTCAAGATTTCACAGGTCTCAAAAGTCCAAGCGATCATATTAGACTACAATATGGAAGCAACATTCATCTTAATTTGCAAAAGAAAATATATTTGATACTTGGATACATTCTGGCCAGTAGTGCACATAGTTTTGTTTCAGGAATGCTATGGGTCATTGTTGCTGAGCTCTCATTCTTACTTATTACTGGAAATATCCACTGGAAATTTTGAATGTACGGGTATCAGATGAAGTTGGGCTTGGATTTAGTTGCAATACTTCCATACTAATGTATTAATATGCATTGTCTATGCTAACATGTGAAAAATAATCACTTAGGTGATATACCAGTGGGGTGGCTGGGTTTGATCCCAGGTTTGTGCTAATTAACTGACTTCAGCAAAGATTATGGCATTACACCTCAGCATGAATCGGTATCTCATGGAAATAAGAAGAAAAATTGTGAAAAATAGAAATAAATTTGTTTTGAAACCTGCTAGATCACTCAGATTTGAGAGCTCAGCTTTGATTTTTCCTTCAAACTCAGTTACCTTCTGAGAATGAATTTTGCTGGGGAACTATCAAAGATGAAAATAATTTGTATTCCTTTTGTAAGAATAGATAATTCAGTGAGGATTGACAGTGCTGCAGACAGAAATATCTTCTACTTGCCCTATGGATCACAAGGAAAAACATATTGTTTTTAAAAATCTGACATTGTTTTCTGGTAAAAGATTTTGTTTTGCCTCTAGATATAACAAAAAAAATGGATTATTTTAACTTTACAAATTTGTTTGTGTTATATTACAAGCATAGTCTCTGGACCACAATGTCCTTCTAGACAGAATTTTGTTAGAAGCTGGATGTCAAAAGTGTAAAATATTGCATACATAAATATATATATATATATATATATATATATATAATAAATCCTATATGAGATAGCATTCTATGTAAGATAATACATAGTTTTGTTAATCAGAAATTATGCAGAAAGATTGAAAAATAATCTAAAGGCAAAAAGCAGACATGAAACAAGTAAACCTTTATTTTCTTCATTCTGGCCAATCTATTTGATAGCAATACTTCAACATCTGTCATAAACTTGGCTGTAGAAACTATCTCCATCCTGCTATCACTTTTATTGTGTGTAAATCACTCTTGGTTAGAAGTTTTATGCCGAAATCCGTTTACTGTCCTTGTTCATAGTCTTTAAATTAATATTTATAAGCTGTCCAATGCACGGAAAGCTGCAGCCAGTTTATTCCTGCTTGAGTTTAGTTTGTGCTGAATTCCCTCCTTGACCACTGACACTATTTAATTACCAGTAACCCCTTTTATTCATTGTCATTCACTATGGCCCCAACACACAAATCAGAACATTTTGTGTTGTTTTAGTAGGAGGGACCTGAACTTTAGTAAAGTGTATGGTGTAATTCATATGAGAAATAGCTAGGCATTGATGCATGAAATAGAAGCTATCTTAACCACTTTATCACTTAAAGTACTATAGTCTGAGGTTTTGGAATTTCATGTTTCCTGTAAAATGGGTTGCTTCAACAGAAGACATCACCTTGCCACTATCCATTGATACAAATGAATATTGTGCACATTTTAAACCCAAGTTACTAAAATGGATTATTTGTGTGGCATATTTTTTCATGGAAAAAGAGATTAGTTTTAATACATGTGTTTTTTTTTTACTGCTAGACAGAAATTAAGTACTTTTGGTATAATTCTCATATTAAGGTCTGCAGATCTTCAATCCATTAAGATATGCAGATCCTCAAATCAAAATAGTATGATTGTTTTTTTATAATGAGCATGGATTTTTATTGCTTATATTCACTGAAACTGTAGTGAGTTCAGAGACCCTGGCTGCCATAGTGACTATGAGCAAAGAGGCCAGTCCGTGAAATATTGTTGATTCATGACAGGAAGGATGGGAGAATGTCTGTGTTGAAAGCTTTTTATACTGCTTAGCAAGGATGGATGCCTTGATGCTTCCTTTAAAAAGAATGAGGGTATAGAAGTACTTACCTTGAAGTTATTGCATCTCAGAATGGAATTTTAATGTAAATTAAGAGAATTACAGAGGAACAGATATCAGCAGATATTCCCGTTGCCTCCATAAAACAAAATTTCAAAGCCATCTGTTTTAAGTCTCATACTTTTGGATTGTTTGTCACTAACAAATAGTCAATGATGTCCTAGACACTTACGGAAATATTTTCTTTATTTTCAGTGTCTGATCTTGAAAACCAGGATGCCAGTTTTAAATTAATCATTATCAATATTAAAAGAAATCTTAAGCCTTTTTTATTGAGGAATGGAAAAATGCTGTATCAAACCACATTCTGAACAAAAAGAAAACATATAGAATTTGAGAAACTTAGATTTAATGTTTAAGTCAGTCTTAATTTAACATTTCCAGTATGTTATAAAGATGTTTAGGCACTACATAGCAACCAAGTGTTCAGAAACAGTGTGTGAGATGTGTGGGAACTCTTCTGATGAGAGGAATGTAAAATGCCTCCGTGTGAAATTTTTTAATGTGAGTGGCTTTCCCACACCGGCTGCTCTAAAGACCTGGTGAAAGTTGGTCCAATGGCAAGGATATCCAAGATGATTGGAGACCAGACTTGGCTGTGCAACACTCACAAAAGGCTGAAGGAACTCAGCAGGCCAGGCAGCATCTATGGAAAAAAGTACCCTCAACATTTCAGGCCGAGACCCTTCGGTAGGACTGGCTGCACAGCCTCTCTTTCCTTTTCTCCCTCTCATGCACAGGTGAGTGCACACACACCCACACACACACGAGTTATGTGCAGGTACTCTTCACCTACATATAAAGGCAAGGACATAAGAACATAAGAAATAGGAGCAGGAGGAGGCCATTCGGCCCATCAAGCCTGTCCTGCCATTCAAAAACTTATGGCTGATCATGGCCGATCTGTCTGTAAATTCAGCTCCATCTACCTGCCTTTTCCCCATACCCCTTAACTCCCCATATTTAGGGGAGTCCCCTTCCTCCCTCGGTCAGTATCCCAAAAACCTTCATGCTCCCTTACACTGCATGCTTAGGTATATGATCAGTGATCCGTTTCTAATCCCAATCCCCATTCTTCTTCCCTTGTCCTATTCTCCCCTGCTCGTCTTCCTTCCCTGTACTTTTTCTCGCTACTGTTCTCAGTTTCTCCAGCCTCAATCACTCTCTGACCTTCTTCCTTCTCTCCCCTCTGGATTTCAAGTGACTAGCCACATCCTAATGCCTATGATAAACCTGTCCCTATATCCTTCACGGTTTAATCATGGTGTGGCTTTTTCCAGATCACCAGTTATCCTGCCATTCTCCCCAGCAACGAAGTCATCTGAGGCTTGAGGCCCAGTAGTGAAACTCTGCATAAGTTTTCCTCCACAATAGCCTCATTGGAACTGCAGCTGCCTGTTCACTGTTGCCAGAAGGTCCTGTCTGGCTTGTTGGACTCTAATCCATAGAACTGACCAGTGGGTGAGTCTAGGAGGAAGGTGAGGTTGGGAAGTTTGCTGGATTTTATGTGTGCTCACTAGTAATGACTGCTGAGGGCATTCTGAAAAGGAAAAATCAGCATTTAAAGCTGCCTTGATATCATTGCTGCTCATTTACAGCTGACGTCAAGCCCGAGCTCATTCGTGGAGACCATTTAACCTTTAACTATGTGTGGGAAAGACTAAAGATACAGATGCAGTTAAAATGTATAGCTGTGGAAAACATGTATTAATTTGATCAGTGCAACGATTGCAGCATTCCACCAGCATTGATCACTCTGATCACTGGCTGCTCATTCTCTGTAAACTCTAGAGACTGTTGTGAATGAAAATCTCAGTATATCAGCAGTTACTGGGATATTCAAACCACCCCGTCTGGCAGCAACAATCATCACACAGTCAAAATCGCAAAGATTACATTTCTTCCCCATTCTTATGTTTGGTGTGAACAACTGAACCTCTTGACCATGTCTGCAGAATTTGCTGCATTAAAGTTGCTGCCATATGAATAGCTGATGTGCATTAATGCACAGGTGTATGGGTGTAACTAATAAAGTGGCCACTGTGTACATAGCTAATGATCAATCTAATCTCCAGCGAGAGAAACTGAAATATATTTAATAACCCTTAAATAGAGAGCCAGTCAGCTTTCTCAATCAAAAATTGATCTTAAACTGTAAGATTTTGCAAACATTTATTCAAGTCATAGAAAAGTACAGCACAGAAAAAAGGCTCTTCAGCCTGTCTAGTCCATGCTGACTCATTTAAACTGCTTCACCCTGACAACTTGCATCTGGACCATAGCCTATACAACAACTATCTATATGCCTATCCAAACTTCTCTAAAATGTTGAAATCAAGCTTGCATGCACCACTTGCCCTGGCAACGCATTCCACACTTTCATGACTCTCTGAGTGAAGAAATTTTGCCTCATGCTCTCTTTAAACATATCACCTTTCACCCTTAACCCATGATTTCTAGTTGTAGAGTCACCCAGCCTCTGTGGAAAAAGCTTGCTTGCATTTATCCATCTATACTGCTCATCATATTATATGCCTCTGTCAAATCTCCCCTCAATCTTCTATGTTCCAAGGAATAAAGTCCTAACCTATTCAATCTTTCCTAATAACTCAGGTCCTCCAGACCCGGCAACATCCTCATGATGTTTCTCTGTATTCTTTCTACCTTATTTACATCTTTCCTGTAGGTAGGTGACCAAAATTACACACAATACTCCAAATTCAGTAACACCAATGTCTTATGCAACTTCAGCATAACTCTTGTACTCAATACTTAGATTTATTAAGTCCAATGTGTTAAGAACTGACTCTATCTACCTGTGCCACAATTTTCAATGAATTATGGACTGGTTTTAACAGGCCCAAGAGCAAAACCAGCACATTTTGCCCATCTCAGTTGCTCTAGCTAAGAGAGTGGTAAATTGTCTTTCTGAACTTCTGCAATTGATCTGATAAGTAGAGTATTAAGTAGAGTAGAGTATTCCATTATACTGACCAAAAGATACTGAAGTAATAGCAATCTACCGTGAATTCCAGTTAATTAGGACACATCAGGCCCACTACTTTTTGGCGCAGTTAAACAGCTTCCCAAGTTATCCAAAGTTTCATGGAAATGGTTAAAAAGGTATAAAACAGACAAACTAAATTTTAACTAAGTAACAAATTATGTATTAGAATAAAATACAGGAACACTACTAATACTACAGTAGTATTATAAAACAGTGTATTAGTTCCTCATAGTCAATGACAGAGAGATACATAGTGTACTCTGCTGTACTTTTTTTTGACAATGAATAAAATCAGTACAGATAATAGACTGAATTCATACAATTTTTTCAACGATTGTATCCTCCAAATCTTCATTTTCATTGTAACATTTAAGATAATTTTCAATACCTTAAAATTCTTTGTAGTTCCTAATCTGCTAAAATAGTGATATCATTTCATTTTCACTCCCAGCCATTCCTGGCATCTCCAAGCCTGACTGCTTGAAACCCCAGTGAGCAAAACAGTTCTGAATGGTCTTACTGCTTATTTTTTGCCAACTAGCAGTGACAAAAATCACTGCTTTTTGAACACAAACACACACAACTGAGGCTATTTAAACACTACTAGTTCTAAGCATGGTGTAGTGTCTAACGGCCATAGAATGCATGCAAACATCATTAGTTAGAACCTGTCTCTCAATGGTCTCCTGACCCAAGTAAGTGGCATATAGTCCCAAATAAATGAAGTTTCTCAGTTTTTTTTCTTTAAGAGTTGTCCCAAATAAGCAGCTGCCCTGTTAACCGATGGACCAATTAACCAGAATTCACTGTATTTCTATACCTAGATACCAAGTAAATTTGAATGCAGATTTTAAGTATTGATCATCTTGTAAACCTTCTGTCTTTGTCCTTGCCAACAGAGATTATGAATTGAAGAAGAGCTACGAAACACAGCTTGGCAAGTTGCTGCAGAGCATCCTGTAAAGAGCACACACTGCACACATCTTGGAGAAAATGACTGCCAATCTAAATTCTCCTGATGATGTTTGAATGTTTCTGTAAATGTGCCCACCTGGATGGTTTTCCATCATATAAATAACATGACTGGTAGCTGATGACAGATTGGAAAGATGGAGCAGAAAATAGCATTGAATACCTTAACTCTAATAAATATGCCAGTAATGTGGCTTGACCAATTGAATTTCCATTAAATAGTAATCATATTGTGTTGATGGTGTAGAATTAGTGATGATAAGGTCATTAATGCCAAGAGATTTTGGTTAGACTTCCACTTCATGAAATGTTTGCCAAGGTTCTATGTAGCATAGGTGTTAGTTTCACTAACCAGCCAAGTCCTCAGTGTTGTTCATGTCTTGCTCTGTGCCAGTATGGACTTCCTCATTATCTGAGAGGACTGCAAACAGAATTAAACATGGTGCAATCATCAATGAACACCCAATTAAATGACTTTAATTGCTGAATCAATGAATCTAACCTGAACCCCTCCAGATCGTTTTTTTTTTATAAGTAGAAATAAATTCTTGTAACAATTGTATCTGGCATATTAAGATTTTTGTTATTAAAATTATTAATTACTAAACAAACCTCCACAGCCTCGGGATAGAGGGGCTCCCTTTCAAAACAGAGATGCAGAGAAATTTCTTTAGCCAAAGGGTGGTAAATTTGTGGTATTTGTTGCCACATGCAGCTGTGGAGGGCAGGTTGTTGGGTGTATTTAAGACAGAGATTGATAGATTCTTGATTGGACACGGCATCACAGGTTATGGGAGAAGGCCGGGAACTGGGGTTGAGGAGGAGAAGAAAAAAGGATCAGCCATGATTGAATGGCGGAGCAGACTTGATGGGCCAGATGGCCTAATTCTGCTCCTATGTCTTATGGTCTCATGATCTAAGTCAGTGATGCTCCCACTGATATTGCATTCAAATGTTTAAAAATAATAAACTTCTATATTATCAAAGCTAACAAAACAGCAGAGGTAAACCTAAGGATCATGCATATGGATTTAGCAAGCAGAAAAATGATAACATATAATTTAGCATTAATGCATTCAAAAATAATAGTTTGCATCTAACTTAGAACAATTTTTTTTAAAAAAACAATTGTTGATCTCACAAGTCCTTTGAGGAACTTGGTTGATTGTTTTTTGAGCTGGGTCCATACTGAATGGTATGGGTCAGCACATGCTGCACAGTTACTAAAGTATCTTCAGCAGGTTGTCGCACCATACCCTTTGAACTTACCTGCGGCAGTGGTTCCCTTTGAGGGTTTTTTCCTCACCTCCAGGTTCAGCATCTGCTGATGTGGATTGAACATATGGAGAGGATGTGTCCTCTGCTTGGTAGCTTAAGGGACCTCAACCTCAGACCAACTGAAATCTGAAAGATCAACCATGTGAATCTACATTGAAAGACATGCAGAAAAGTACACAAGTGACAGTGTTACCCTTGCTCTTCATAAATGTGGAAGACCCTGAATGCACAAATGAGTTGTAAAGGTCCTTCCATCTGGCAATGGAGTTCCATGCTTCTTTGGAAAATTAAGTTATAATTTGATTCAGGCTGCTTCTGATGACTTGTGCTATTTATGTGTAAATGTTATTTTCCATGTTACTTTATGAAATGCTGTTAGAAATAATTAAAATGATTCAATGTCAAAATATAATTAATGATAAAAATAATTATTTTAAGAGAAAAACATTGTATATGCATTTAATCAAATAATGTTGTGATCCCCTTAATATCCTTAAATGTTTATACGTTCCAACAGGAAATTTAACCAAAAGTATTACGGAGAGTTTGCAGAGAGAGAAAAAAATTAAAGATCTGTTCTTTTCAAACACAATTACTGGGGTGAATTCAGAAAACATTAGATGAAAGGTTGCTTAAGAGTGTCTTGGGTCTGTCTCAGCATGCTTCAAAATTGAAGAGAATCACAGTTGAAATATAGCAGCACACACAAAATGCTGGGGGAACTCAGCAGGTCTGGCAGCATCTACGGAAAAGAATAAACAGTCATCGTGTCAAGCCAAGACCCTCCTTCAGGACTGAGAAGGAAGGGGGAAGATGCCAGAATAAAAAGGTTTGGGGGAGGGAAAATAGGCAGACTGGAGGGTGATAGGTAGAGCCTGATGGGTAGAAAGATAAAGGACAGGAGAAGAAAGAATCTGATAGGAGAAGAGAGGGGACCTTAGGAGAAAGGGAAGGAGGAGGGGACACAGAGAGCAGTAACAGACAGTTGAGAAGAACTAAAAGGTCATTATGGGGAACAGAGGAAGGTGAGGGGTGGTGGAATGTGTTCATCAGAAGGAAAAATCGATGCTCATGCCATCAGGCTACCCACACAGAATATAAAATGCTGCTCCTCTACCCTTGGGCTGGCCTCATCTTGGCACAAGAGGAGGCCATGGATTGGCAGGTGGGGACAGGAAGGGGAATTGGAATTAAAATGTTTGGCCACCAGGAAGTCCCAGTTGTGGTGGATGGTGCAGTGGTGCTCAACAAACTAGTCCCACTATTTATGATAGGTCTCACCAATGTAGAGCGGGCCGTATCGAGAGCACCAGACACAATAGACAACACCAGCAGGTTTGCAGGTGAAGTGTTGTCTCACCTGGAAGGACAGTTTGCGGCCCTAAATGGAAGTGAGAGAGGAGGTATATGGGCAGATGTAGCACATAGGCCACTTGCATGGTTAAGTGCTTGGAGGGAGATTAGTGGGGAGGAACAAATTGGCAAGGAAATTGCAGATGGAGCGATCCCTGCAGAAAGTGGAGAAGGGGGTAAAGTAATGTTAAGTGGTAGGATCCCGTTGGAGACGGGAGAAGTTGTGCAGGATGATGTGTTGGATGCAGAAGCTGATGGGGAGGTAGGTAAGCACAAGGGGGTCTCTATCACTATTTAGGCAGCAGGAAGGTGGCAGGTGTGTGGATATATGGGAAATGGGGGATTGCAGGTGAGGGCAGCATTGATAGAAGAGGGAGGGAAATCTCATTTTTTAAAGAAGGAGAATATCTCAGATGACCTGGAATGGAAAGCCATATCCTGGGAACAGTTGTGGCGGAGGCAAAGCAACTGAGAAAGGGAATAGCATTTTTACAGGAGTTAGGGTGGGAAGAGGGAAATTTGAGATAACCGTGAGAATCAGTAGGTTCATAAAAGATGTCAGCAAACAGTTTGTTCCCAGAGATGGAGACGGAGAGATTGAGAAAGGGGAAGGGAGGTGTCAGAGATGGACCAAGTGAATTTAAGGGCAGGGTAGAAGTTAGAGGCAAAGTTAATAAAATTGATGAGCTCAACATGGATGCATGAAGCAATGCCAATTCTGTCATAGAAATATAGAATCATAGAAATCTACAGTACATTCCAAGCCCTTCGGCCCACAATGTTGTGCCGACCATGTAAAAAACTCCAGAAACTGCTTAGAATTACCCTACTGCCTTGCCCTCTATTTTTTTAAGCTCCATCTACCTATCTAAGAGACTCCTAAAATACTTTATTGAATCCACCTCTACCACTGTCACTGGCAGAGCATTTCATGTACCCAACACTCTCTATGTAAAAAACTTACCTCTGACATCCCCTCTGTACCTACTTCCTAGCACCTTAAAACTATGCCCCCTCGTGTTAGCTATTTCAGCCCTGGGGAAAAGCCTCCGACTATCCACATGATCAATATCTCTCATCATCTTATACACCCCTATCAGGTCACCTCTCATCCTCCGTCGTTCCAAGGAGAAAAGACCAAATTCACTCAACCTATTCTCATAAGGCATGCTCTCCAATCCAGACAGCATCCTTGTAAATCTCCTCCACGTTTTCTCTACAGTATCCACATCTTTCCAGAACTGAACACAGTACTCGAAGTGGGGTCTAACTAAGGTCTTACATAGCTTTAACATTACCTCACGGCTCTTGAACTCAGTCCACGGTTGATGAATGCCAACACACCATGTGCCTTCTTAACAACACTGTCAAACTGTGCAGTAGCTTTGAGTGCCCTATCGACATGTACTCCCAAGACCTTGCTGATCCTCCACGCTGCCAAGAGTCTTACAATTAATATTATATCAATTCTTCAAATTTGACCTACTTAAACGAACCACTTCACACTTACATGGGTTGAACTCTGTCACTTCACAGCCTAGTTCTGCATCCTATTGATGTCCCGTTTTAACCTCTGACAGCCCTCCAGACTATCCACAACAGCCACATCTTTTGTGTCATCAGCAAACTTACTAACCCACCCTTCTACTTCCTCATCCAGGTCACTTATAAATATCACAAAGAGGAGAGGTCCCAGAACAGATCCCTGCGGAACACCACTAGTCACTGTCCTCCATGCAGAATATAAACCATTTACAACCACCCTTTGTCTTCTGTGGGCAAGCCAATTCTGGATCCACAAAGCAAGATCTCCTTGGATCCTATGCCTCATTACTTTCTGAATGAGCCTTGCATGAACAGGTAGAATCTCAGGTGGTGACGAGAGGGCGTACAGGAGTGAGATATGCCAACTGGTGGAATGGTGCTGCAGCAACAACCTGGCACTCAAAGTCAGTAAGATGAAAGAGCTGATTGTGGACTTCAGGAAGGGTAAGGTGAAGTAACACATACCAATCCTCATAGAGGGATCAGAAGTGGACAGAGTGAGCAGTTTTAAGTTCCTGGGTGTCAAGATCTCTGAGGATCTAACCTGGTCCCAACATATCGATGTAATTATAAAGGCAAGACAGTGACTATACTTCATTAGGAGTTTGAAGAGATTTGGTATGTCAACAAATACACTCAAAAACTTCTATAGATGTACCGTGGAGATCATTCTGACAGGCTGCGTCACTGTCTGGTATGGGGGAGGGGTACTTCCCCTCTGCCCTCTTCCTCTTCTTTCCCCTTGAAGGAAGTGGGAGGAACTGAGTGACCAGTTCTGCCAGACTGAGGAGGGTGTTGGTGGAGAGGGATTGGTTGGTTCTTTTGTCAAGGAATAAGCGGAAAACTTTGAAGCCTTCTTCATGGAAGATAGAAGTGTATAGGGACTGAACATCCATGGTGAAGATGAGGTGAACAAGGCCAGGGAATTGAAAGTTATTAAAGAGATCGAGGGCATGAGAAGTGGTGCAGATGTAGTTGGGAAGGAATTGAATCAACCGGATAAAATGGAATTGAGATATGAGGACATAAGTTCAGTGGGGCAGGAGCAAGCAGAGACAATAGGCCTACCTGGACAGTCCAGGTTTTTGGATCTTGGGTAGGAAGTGGAAGCAAGCAGTGCTGGGTAAGGGAACTATGTTTGCTGGCAATGGTTGCGAGTTTTCCAGTGTGGATGAGGTCAGTGATAGCGTCAGAGACAGTTTTCTGATGGTGTGGAGTGGGATCCTCCTCGAAGTGTAGGTATGCGGAGGTGTCTGAGAGTTGCTGCTCTCAGAATTAAGGCAGGGGTCAGTTCACCACACTACAGCAGCATGCTCTTTGTCTGCGGTTTTGATTGTAAAGTTGGGCTTGGTGTGCAGAGTGTGTTCCAAGGGGATAAGTTTGGAGGAGGAGGGAGGAGTACTGAAGTCAAGATGGTTACTGATGGATGAGTACTGAAGTCTTGTCGGCAATTTGAGATTAAAAGATCCAGAGCAGGCAGAGAACCAGAGAGTGGTGTCCAGGAAGAGGAGAAGAGTTGAACTATAAGTGTATTTATTAGTGACAGGACAAATTATTAATGCTTATCTCCTCCATAATGATTGTTCTATGCTGAAGAGAAATCTGAATAGTGACTTTGAACTTTCAGGTCTTTGACTCTGTAGTTACTTTGTTCCTTTCTGAAATTCAGATTCCAGTTTCCAGTAGATTCAGTAAGACCTAGATACCATTGTCAACATGGCCCAGAGTGGATGTAGCTACAAGAAGGATTTAAGAAGTGTTACATTTGTGGAAGCCATGGCATGAAGCAATGCAATAGAACGGGCTGATCCATTTCTTATTGATGCAGCTCTGATTCATTGGCACGGATGTGGCATAGGAGAGGTAAGTCCAGGAATTTTGATTAATTATTTAAAGATACAACATGGAATAAGCCCTTTTGGTCCTTTGAATCACGCTGCCCCACAACCCCAACAGTCCCAATTTAACCCTAACCTAATCATGGGACAATTTATAATGACCGATTAATGCACCCAGTATGGCTTTGGACGATGGGAGGAAACTGGAGACCCGGAGAAAGCCCATGCATTCCATGGGGAGGACGTACAGATTGCATACAGATGACACAGGAATTGAGCTCTGAACTCCAACTCCCTGAGCTAACCGCTACACTACCTTGGCGCCCATTCTTGTAGTACTCGCTGTGGAAAAGTCTGATCCTCAGCATGCGTCTTAACAAATAAAGAACCTGGATCCTTAGTCTTGTTGCTGGCTGTGCATCCAGCATGTTTGGCATTGTGTTATTGCCATGTGAAAAGGCCATCACCTTGTTGCTTGATGCCTCATAAAATGGAATCTCACAGGTTACTAAACACTTATAAGTATTCAAGGGCATCCCTGCACAGGCATAAACACAATGGAACAACTTGGACTTTGGATAGAGATTTTCAATAACTGCTGTAGACAAATGACTATTTCAGTTCCTCTAAAATTTACTATACCATGGGCATACAATGTCCTGCTTCAAAAATTGAATGTGTAGGCAGAGATGTTCTGATTTTTTGAAGAAGCCAAGGGAAGCCTCTTTAATATACCATTAAATTTCTTACAAAGCCACTGAACTAATGTCCATAATGCATTTTATTAGAGCTGAAATGTTTTGTCTGTTAAAAGGGACCATAATCTTTGTATAAATGTTAATATAATGCAGATTTAGCCTGTTAAGTAGTTTTTTTTATTGGAATGGAGAGCCCCTAGCAAAAAGTAAGCCATCAATTGAAGTGCCTAATGAATGGAAGTATTTGTAAATCAAGATGGGAAAGAACTTACACTTGATAATTTGTTTTGTTTTACTTCAGGTTCCTTTTCTTAATGTCAGCAGTCACTGAATGTGGTGCTCAGTCACGAACAGCTCCCATGAGATCAGAAACTCAGGGAAATGTTGGAGAGTTATTGATAAACAGGAATATTCTGTGTACACTGACAAAAGAACATAGGTTGACCAGCTATATATAATCAGTGAGTATATATGCACATTTGATTCAATAGCAGACGTTTCTCGAGTCCACCAGTAGTTGATATAAAAGTAAATGGCATCAATTTTTCCTGAGTTCAGCTCATTTCCCAGCATGTGAATTTGTTGGTTTCAACAAGACATATCTTCAAAGACGTCTGAGACTCTAGTTCCATCACTTGGAGTGAAAGCTGACAGGAAGAAGAAGAGGCAGAAAGCAGTGCGACACTCACGTTGTCATGCATGGCTGAAGTGCAGCCATCACCAGCAATTAAACATTGAGAGCTACAGATATCTTTAGACAGGTTCATGTTTCCTGGCACTGCTGTGATTAGATTTTGCATTGGTTCCCTGTGGTCAATAACTGCTTCTTTTTATTCATTCACTTTCCTTTCCCCATAAAGTCTTTGAACTGTTACAGAGAATAGTTGGTGAGGTTAACAACAACTGGTCGATAGTCAGTAGAATGCACACAATAGGTTTTGTAAGCAGCAGTAGGCTTAAAAGCTGTTTTTTTATTGTGATATTCACTTTTGCTTTTATACCACGTGTGGTATTCTCCCTTGGATCATGTGGTCATTTCATGGATCTAAGTACCTAAATCAAGGTTACGCAAACAGGAGACATGGGTCAAAAGCACTTAATATATAAGAATAATCCTGATACTCACTGGTAGGAGGCATTAATCAGTAACTAATTGGCACATAAGTATGATATTGATAATTACAATATGAATCCTGATGCTTTAAAATATAACTACAAAATGCACATCATTACAAGAAATTCAAATTTGAACAGAAATTAAAGAGCAAACACGAGGAAATCTGCAGATGCTGGAAATTCAAACAACAACACACACAAAATGCTGGTAGAACACAGCAGGCTAGGCAGCATCTATAGGGAGAAGCGCTGTCGACGTTTCGGGCCGAGACCCTTTGTCAGGACAGAAATTGAACAGAAATTGTTTTTTTTACACAAATTTGATACAGTGGATTCTAGTTAATTAGGCCATTGATTAATTGGGGCAGACACTTATTTGAGGGAGCCCTTAAAGAACAAAAGTAACTAAAAAAATTGCTGGGATTCCCCTAATTTACTTGGGACACTATGTTACTTTTAATTGGGGCAGGAGACAATTGCCAAATAGTTTCTAACTAGTGTCAGTCATGTGGATGTTAGATACTTTTCCATGCTTTGAGCAAACAGTTTTGAAATAGCATAAGTTGCATGTGCTTGTATTCAAAAAGCACTGATTTTTGTCACCAATAGTTGCGAGGAATAAGTAGTAAGATAATTCAGAACTCTTTTGCTCACCATGGTTTCAAGCATTCAGGCTTGGAAATGTCAGAAATGGCTGAGAATGAAAATGAAACAATTTCACTACTTCAACAAGTTAGGGACTATGAAGAATTTGAAGGTATCAACAATCTTGAATGTTACAATGAAAGTTAAGATTTGGAGGATGTAATCATCGATGGCATTGTACAACAGCAGTCCATTATCTGCTCTAGATGAATGCAATGATTTTATATCATTTACATTCAATCTAAAGAATGTGCCTGTGTACTCTGGATGAATTCCTCTGTCGATAATTATTATGAACTAATATACAGTTTTATAGTGCTGTAGTAGTAATGGTAGTGTTCTAATTTGTTCTGTATTTTATTTAAATACTTACTTTGTTGCTCAGCTAAGTGGTAGCTTGTCTTTTTCATACCTTTTTATCTATTTCCATAAAACTTCAGCTAATTGGGCCAAAATGTACTGGCCTCAATTAACAGGAATATAATGCATTTTATTTTACTTTATTATCTCCTTCCATTTCTGCACCACAGTTTATGAAATATTGCATTTGAACAATAATTACTGCTCAAAAGTTGTTACTTCTTTAATATGGCCAACAACTCTCAGAGTAATACCAATTATTACAGAGTTCCAAAGAGAACTATATATTTTGGAGATCTCCTTGAGTGTCAATGTGACTCTGCTTCCATTCCCTGTAAGTAGACTTTGTTGAATGCTTCAGGTCCACAAAGAACATCTATCCCACAATAGCAACAAGGAAGGCAAAGATTTACAGCCATTAATTCTTTCTGTGACAGCAGGGAGCCCATTAAATGTGATTTTTAAAAAAATACGTATTCATTAAAAGGATTTTGTCTTCACAGGCTGAGTTTGCATTTAATTACCCATCCATAATTGACCCTGAGAAGAAGTGGGTGAGCTACCTTCATGAACCCTGTTGCAGTACTTGATATAGAACCATAGAACATTACAGCACAGAAAACAGGCCATTCTGCCCTTCTAATCTGTGCCAAAACTTTATTCCGGTATATGTGGGTATAACTTTGATTGTGTTAATACAGTGATGGTGAAGGAAGTGAAATGTATTTCCAAGTCAATATGCTGTGTGGCTTGGAGAGAAAATTTCAGATGGTGCCGTTCCTTGCTTTTGCTGATCTTGTGCTTCTAGTTGGTACAGGGTTGTGGGGCTTGAAAGGTCTAATGAGTCTTGGTAGTTTGAAAACATGCATCATGCTTCTGTGTCAGTGAATGGCTGACTGTGGATCAGTGCCTCCAAAGTGGGTTGCTATGGTCTATAAGGTGTTAAGCATCTTCTGAGTTGTTGAAGAAGCACTCATCCAAGAAAGTGAAGAATACTTCTTCATGATCATTTGAATTGTGGACCTAAACACAAGGAAAGAGTTAAAAAATGCAACAACAGTTTTGGGATATATATTGTATACATTTTTCTGACATTAAATTGAACCTATTGAACAACTGCAAGCAGAAAACCAGTATTGCAACTGTCAAGGCAGTGCATTGAAGAAATTGTCAGGTCAGCCCTAGAAGACTAGATTGATAATCTCATAGGCTATAAGTTCTATGATTCAAACATCAAAACGGAAAAAAGTCTTATCTGGACAAATAATAATGTTGAAGTTGAAAGTGAATGTGAAATGCTTACAATGAGCCTTCTGCCCCAGATGCTCAAATTTCTGGCAAATTGGTGGTGTCTTCCACAGTGAAGATTGATGCAAGGTGCTTATTCAGTTTTTCCACCATTTCTTTGTCTTCTATTACTACCTCTCCAACATCTTTTACCTGCAATCCGCTATCCACTCTTGCCTCTCCTTTATTCTTTATATAGCTGAAAAACCTTTTTTATACATACATCTATTGATCATAAAATCAATAAATGAGACAAAGGAAAATATCCAACCAGAAGTTCAATCCAATTACATTGGTGAAAAACACTTTAACATTTAAAACTTGCTCTAGTGAATCCCTGTGCACATTAGGAGAAAGAAATGTGCAGCCTGCAATAACGGGCAGAAAGCAAAACTACCATTGGAGCTTCTATACATATTAACAGACCAACTGTGTTCAGAAAAGATTAGTTGAAAGAGTTAGTGATGGATTGGGAAAATGTTTTCAGAGTACGTATACGACAAACAGGTTTCAAAGACTTCCTCAAAAATATGATGACATTTTTAAGGATTCAAACATGGGCACTCAGGGGCATGTATCTCATTTTTATTCAAAATTGAACGCAAGATTGAAATCCTGACCTGTGTCCCTATGCATTGAAAGTGCAAGTTAAGAGCTAAGAAATCTTGAGTTGCATTGGATATTAGTGAAAGTGGGTAGGCAAAGCCCATTGTATTTGGCCCCCAGTCAGATAAAACCATTTGGCTCTATGGAGACTACAAATTAAAAGGCAATAAATATTGAACAACGTCCTCTATCTACATCTCAAAATTTGTATGTTGAGTTTGCAGGGGCAAAAGTTATTTCAATTCAGCTCTGGTGTGGATCACCAAAACTTTGTTGATGCTTTGTTTCTTTTTTTTAGAAAGGACAACACAGAAATCAACATTTTTATTTTGTGGGCAGCAGAGGATGATTTTTCTAGTGGTGGAAATCACTAGAGTTATACCAAATGACTTAATTTTGAATTCAAGTTCTGAAAATGCACTCAATGGGTTCAATGAATGTTTGTCTGAAGTTGTTTAACTGTTTCATCATACACTTACTAGCATTGTATGAAAATGGAGACACAGGGGTAGTAATCCCAAAAGAATGGCAGAAGAAGATTAAAGAAAAACTTGATGCACCATCTTTCTAGACAGCAATTAAACAGGCTGCAGCTCAAGCATTTGTCTGTTGGCTGACATTAAGAATGACAGAGAACTTAGCCTGCAGGTTACAGTGCATCATTGGCAGAATATCCTAAAGTACCACTTTATGTAAGTCTGTGTGGGCAAAAATACTGGATTTAGTTCGCCTGTTATTGAAAAGGAATGGACCACTTATTGGTACTAATTGCCAACCATTCAAAGGGTCAAGAAATCAAACACAAAGGTTTATGCACCATTACTGATCAAATGATTAAAGAATGAAGATCTATCTTTTCCACTTGAGATTGGCCTGAGGAAGTTGTGTTCGACTATTATCATTTGCTTAAATGATTTCAATCTGAATAATTTACAAAAAATGGTGAATTAAAAAACTGTTTCACTTTACCACCCATCTTCCAATAGAAAAGCAGAAAGATCAGCTTGCCTGGTAAAGGGGACATTGAAGAAGTAGCTGATGTAAGGTTGATTGAACATGACCCTGAAACACTGGCATGCACCATAACTTCTAAATTATCAAAGAGCCCATTCATCAATGGGAAATATTTCTGCAGAATGGGAAGCTCAGAACAAGGTTGAGTGTAACCTAAACCAATTTGGAGGGGAAACGGAGAGGAAATGTAAGCAGTGTGAGGGTCAATGCTCAAGCCACAAAGAGAAGGTATTCAGTCTGCATGTCAGAATTCAAACGTTGGAATCTCTCAGCAGGTGAGTGATGAGGAAATACAGGGAGGTTCTGAAGGTGTTGGAGCGGCATCAGGACCAGACTTAGAGGCAAGTGGTCTTGGGTTCGAATCCAACTGGCTCCTCGCATGCTTTTCATCAATGCTGGGTTGAGGATCAAGCTAGCAACTTGGCCTTGTAAAAAACAGCAAATTTGCCATCCAATGGACTAGAAGGTGCAGCGAGGAATAACATCTAAAGGTGTTCAGGACTAGGAATTATCTAATGAAAACAGTGATTGATTCTACTGCAACCTAATTTACAGGAGCACAGCTAGAAAGGCTATGAAATCAGAAGTGTTTCTGATATAAGGCGCTCAACTATTTTAGAAGAGGTGACCTGAGAAATGCTGGTAAGAACCATGAGGGAAGAAAATCACTGCATCCAGAGGTGGACAATACTCCAACATCCACTGAATCTAGAAGCTGTAAGTGTTAGAGGCACCACTTTCCCCAGGTAGTCAGGCTGATCAACACCTCCACCCACTAACCCATCCCACCACACCCCCAACCAACATTGTTTTATCATTTCCTGTCAGTCACCTTATCTAGAGACATTTTTGTGTCTAGTGTCACTTCATGGACATACAATCAATCTGTTTTTATAAGCTATCTTATGTATTTACATTTATTGTGTTCTTTATCTTTTTTCCTATTTTTGTGCTGCATTGGATCTGAAGTAACAATTCTTTCATTCTCCTTTACACTTGTATATTGGAAATTACATTAAACAATCTTGTATCTAGAAGAGAGTTGTTTAAACCTTAAAGAAGTGCAAAATTTGTCAAACAAGAAGTCTGTATTTTTTTTTTCTATTTAAAAATGGAAATCAATGCAGTATCTGAAATATTCACTGTGAACAATAATTGCTCTATTAAGAATGCTACCTCTTAAAGTATTATATCATATGACAAGCAGTTCTTGGAGCAGCAAAAATACAAAAAGGGAGTTCACAGGAAACAGACTGAAAAGCCCTTAAATAAAGAAAGCATATGTTGTTTTCAAACAAGAGAAAATCTGCAGAAGCTGAAAATCCAAGCAACACACACAAAATGCAGGCCAGCCAGCAACTATGGAAAAGAGTACAGTTGACGTTTCAGGCCGAGATACTTCAGCAAGACTGGAGAAAAAAAGATGTGGAGTCCTTTTTCTTTCTTCCAAGGCCTTCTGTCCTCTCCTATTATATTCTCCCTTCTCCAGCCCTGAATCTCTTTTACCAATCATCTTCCCAGAACTTTACTTCACCCCTCCCCCCCACAGTTTCACTTATCGCCTTGTGTTTCTTCCTCCCCTACCCCCCCCCCCCCCCACCCCCCCGGCTTCTAACTCTGACTCCTTAGCTTTTTTTCTCCAGTCTTGCTGAAGTTCTTGGCCCAAAAGATTGACTGTACTCTTTTCCATAGCTACCACCTGGCCTGCTGAGTCCCTCCAGCGTTTTGTATATGATATTCTGAGCTCCTTATGTCCCATGGGTATTTGTCTGAACCCTCTAAAAAATAGGTGGAAATGAAAAAAAATCACTGAGAATATACACAATATTCTTAATTTTAATAACTACACAGTAAAATTTGAGTTTCTGAAGGAATTTAATGGGTCAGGTGACACTAATAGAGAGAAATGGGCATTTTGGACTGAGACTCTTCAAGGTCAATTATCGCTTCTTACATCATTTTATACATATCTCAAGTTATCCCCACTACCAGCAGAATAATAATTGAGATGGACACAGATTAGCTTCTGAGGAAAATTAAGCAGGAATAAATGCCAGGAAGAACATTTGTGAACCTCTCCTCAGACTCTTGGAGTCACGGAGCAATACGGCACAGATACACGGCCTTGTGCCCAATTAGTGAGTCCATGCTGACCACATTATCCACCTAGCTGGTCCCAAATTCCTGCATTTGACACACATCCCTCCAGGTGCCTCCTATTCATATACCTGTTTACGTGCTTTGGTTATATTGTTCTCAGTCACTTCCACGGCAGCTCATTCCAGAAACTTATCACCAACTGCATGCAAAAGTTGCCTCTTAGATCCCTTTTCAGTCTTTCCCCTCTCTCCCTAAATATATGCCCCCTAGCTTTGGATTCTTCGACCCTAAGATAAAGAATATTACTGTTCACCTCATCAAAATTCAAAGTTCAAAGCACATATATGTCACCATATACAACCTGGAGATTCAATTTCTTGCAGGCATACTCGATGAATCCACAATAAACATACTGGAATCAATGAAAGAGTGCACCAACTTGGGCATTCAATCAATGTGCAAAAGACAACAAACTGTGCCTCAATGTGTCTCATAACTTAAACATTTCTATTGAGTTGCCCCTCTGTCTCCTACATTCCACAGAACAAAGACTAAGCCTGGCAAATCTCTTCCCACAGCTTAGTCTTGACAATATCTTCATAAATCTTTTCTGCCTTCCTTCCACTCTTTCCTGTAAGAGGGTGAACAAACCTGTACACAGTTTTCCAATTGCAGACTTACCAATGACTTATACAACTGCAACATAATGTCCCAACTACACTCATGTGTCCTGGCTGATGAAGGGCAGTATCTTAATAGTCCTTGTCACTGCCCAGTCTACCTGTGTTCAAGGTTATTGTCATCTGACTGTACATATATATCAACCAAACAAAACAATATTCCTTCGGACCACAGTACACCCACAAAACATAGATGGTACACAATATATAAACAGCAATATTGCCATAAATAAGTTAATGAAATATAATTCAAAATTCATGTGGTGCACAGCACAGTAAATAGTAAACAGCTCACTGTCCTAGTTTCGAGACCTCGGTAGTGGCAGGGCATTCATTAGTCTGACAGCCCGAGGAAAGGAGCTGTTACCCAGCCTGGCAGTCCTAGTCCTGATGCTTCTATATAGTGGGTCAAAGAGATTGTGAGATGAGCGATGCACCAGGCCCTTTGTCTGCAATGCTCCTGGTAAATATCAGAAAAAGGAGGGAGAAGAGACACTGGTGATCTTCTCGGCAGTTTTTACTACCTTCTGTAGTGTCCTGCAGTCCAATGCCTTGCAACTCCTGTACCACACAATGATACAGCCAGACAGAACACTTCCAATGGAGCTCCTGTAGAAAGTTGTTAGAATGGGGACAGGGAGGCTTGCAGTTTTAATCTCCTCAGAAAGTGCAGACATTGCTGTACCTTCTTGTCTAGTGAGGATGTGTTGTGAGTCCAGGTTAGGTCATCCATTATGTGCACACCAAGGAACTTTGCACTCATCACTTTCCCCATGGCAGAGCCATTGACATGCTATGGAGAGGTGTCAACCTGTGTCTTCCTGAATCATCTCTGTTGACTTGTCATGTTGAGACTCAGGTCTTGTCCATACGGGCTATAAACGTGCAGGAGCAGTGTGTGGTTAAATGCCTTGCTCAAGGACACACACGCTGCCTTGGCTGTGGCTCAAACTAACAACCTTCAGATTGCCAGCCCAAAGCCTTAACCACTTGGCCACGCATCATGTTGTTGTTCTCAAACTCTGGACAAAAACTCTCTACCTCCTCTCTGTATGCCAACTCATCATTGTTGCTGATGAGGCCGACCACTGCCGTGTCATCGATGAAGCTGATGATGCAGTTGGGCTGGATCTGGGGAGCACCAGTGCTCAGCATGTTGGAGTTTGAGATATCACTGCCAACTCACACTGACTGGGGTCTTACCATCAAAAAGTTCAAGATCCTATTACAGAGAGGGGAGTTGATTCCCAATGAGTACAGTTTGCCTACCGGCCTCTAAGGTATGATTGCATTAAATGCTGAGATCCTATGTCCATTTGTTCAATTATACTCCTCAGGACCCTTCCATTCACAGTGTAAGTCCTACACTGATTTTACTTTCCACAATTCGTCACCTCACATGATAACCTTCTTCAATTTCAATATCTTTTAATTTTGTGTCATCTGCAAACTTGTTGATCAAGTCTTGTGCATTCATATCTAAGCATTTAAATAAATAACAAACACCAAGGCTTCCAACTTTAACCTCGGCAGGATATCTCGAGTCACTAGTCTTCATTCTAAGAAACAACTTTCAACCATTACCTTCTGTTACCTACCTCTGAGCCAATCTTGAATCCACCTAACTTGCTCTCCCTGATTTCATGGGACCTAACTTTCCAGACCAGCTTGCCATGCAGGAACTTGTGGAAGGGCTTGCTGAAGTCCAAATAGACAACATACATTGCCTACACGCATCCACCTTTTTGGTTACCTCTTCAAAGAACTTTAAAAGGTTTGTCATATGTGACTTCCACACACAAAGCCATGCTGAGCCCTCCTAATCAGACTCTGCCTATCCAAATGCTAGCAGATCCTGTCCCTCAGAATACCATCCAGTAACTTCCTGACCATTGATGTCAGGCTGACCACCTTGGTTTTTCCGTGCTGCCCTTCTTAAAAAATGGAATGACACTAACCACCTTCCATTTTTCAGGTACTTCATTAGTAAGTAACAATGAAACAAATATCTCTGCAAGAGATAACAAAAAAAGTAGCATCTTGCCAAATGTCCAGATTGGACTGATACTTCTTGTTTATTTTCTGAATCAAGAAGAGGTGTCACAGAAAAAAAATTAGAAACTAAACACACTTAATTAAAAGTCACAGAAAAAAAAATTAGAAACTAAACACCCCAAAGACTAACTTGTGAACATCGTTTATGTTGGTGTACAAATCAGAAATGAGTGCCCAGGTTATAAGATAAAAATCTGAGTCCAAACATTAACTTGGATAAATAGCAAAAAGTGATGTCATGTATTTAATGGCTGATATAATTAAAATAATGGATAGATACAAAATAAGTGCATTTTGATGTTGCTTCCTAACATAAATAAACTCTTGCTATAGGACATATTAGCTGATATTTGGTTGGATTCTGAATATTTTCCTGCCCTATATTGTTTCATTGAAATCAATTTTTCAACAGATGTGGCTCAGCTGCAGGATCATTAATTGTGTCTGAACTTTTTGTAAGGATCAAGCTGTTCCACTTTAATTGCTCTTGGATAGTAATGCATCTGAATGCTACCAACTACCAGAATCTTGAGTTATTAAACATTAATGCTAAAAGGCACACTTTTGAAATGTGTATAACCTTATTGAAAAGTCTTCCAGTGACAGGAAGGCAGGAGCAGTGCAATGGAACCACCGTGAACTTTTGAGACTATAGTGTGTGTAAAACAAAATAACCAATGCTTCTTTCCAAAAAGGTGCAGGAATCATTCAAGATTCCTGATAGGATCACTGAGTCTTGAAGTTCTGGGGTCCCTTGATCAGCCTGGCCCAGACTGAATATTCCTCTTCTGATTGCTTGATTTGCTAGTAACATTTCAGTCAGGCAAATTTTCCTGATTCCTCCGTTTCCCAGCAACCAGTGGTCCCTTCACTCCTTCAGTTTCCAACTGTGTATCTGATTTTGTGGTCCTGATCTGCTAACAGAATTGATGCCCTGAGCATCTACCCCATCTCCTTGGTCCTCTCTTCCTCCCGATCATAGTCTGCAAGCCAAACCAGTCACCTGTCTGTCTTCTTATGCCATTATGGATCAAGTCAAGAAACAGGCAACATTTATGGAAAAAAGTACAGTTGATGTTTCGAGCCGAAACCCTCCGGCAGGACTGGGGGGAAAAAAAGCTGAGGAGTGGATTTGAAAGGTGGGGGAAGGGGAGAGAAAAACGCCAGGCAATAGGTGAAACTTGGAGGGGAGGGATGAAGCAAAATGCTAGGACGTTGATAGGTCATGGAAGAAAGAAGAAGGTGGAGGTGGGGGGAAGCACAAAAGGGAGACAATGGGCAGACAAGGAGATAACATGAGAGAGAGAGAGAGAGAGAGAGAGAGAGACAAGGGGACGGGAAATGGTGAAGGGGGAGGGGGTGGAGGCATTGCTGGAAGTTTGAGAAATCAATGTTCATACCATCAGGTTGGAGGCTACCCAAATGGAATATAAGGTGTTGTTCCTCCAACCTAAGTGTGGCCTTATCCCGACAGTGGAGGAGGCCATGGATGGACATATCAGAATGGAAATGGAAAGTGGAATTAAAATGGGTGGCCACTGGGAGATCCCACTCGTTCTAGCAGATGAACTGTAGATGCTCGGCAAAGTGTCTCCCAATCTATGTCGGGTCTCACGGATATACAAGAGGCCACACCGGGAGCATTGAACACAGACTCACAGATGAAGTGTCGCCTCATCTGGAAGGATTATGGGGGCCGTGAATGGTAGGAAATTGACCTAGGAATTTCTGGAGAAGATTCAGGTCAGCGCCGCTGTCACCTTTGCAGTGTCATTTACAGACATGATGAAGATGTCAATATTCACAGTGCTTATTTATCCCATTCTTACAGAAATTGGATCGGAATATTGCAAACAGATGTAAATTGAAGTGTCCCGACTGGCCACAGAACAGCCACATTCACATCCATGTGACATGTATTTTTCTATATGCTTCCTTGATTAAAATCAAAGCATCTTAATATTCGGCACCTCACTGCAAAATGCTATCATCAGTGGACCCACTGCAGTCCCATACCCTTCAGTGGCTTTGGACCACTCACAGCATGATGATCTATCGGGCCAGACCATTGCATGAAGGAGTCGCCATTTGCACAGCAGAGCATTGTTTTCCACTCCCTCACTGTGCTTCTTTTCCACCACAGCACCTTCACGCTATTATCCTAGGACTGGCAAGGAGAGTGTATACTTGAGTTCTGACTCACTTGTCAGTTATCAACGTTGGAAGAGTATGGCAGGTGCAAGTTCTGCAAATCCTGACGTCAGGAAATACAGATACAGCACGTTAATACATTAAAGGTGTGCAAATCACTGTAAAAGTTGTTTCAAAGTAAGCTTCATGACTTCCGTGATTTTTTAGCCAATCGCTTCATTGAGTGTGAAGGTTAAGAACAGCTCCCATCTAGCAACAATAAAATGGATAAAATTCAATTTTTTGGAGAAGTATTTCTGTACCAAGTTGTATCAGTCTGTACAGTATATGAATAATTGTGTCTGTACATAGATATTTTCACATTGTCTTGCTAAACAAGATGCTATATTGTTTGCCTCTGATTGGGCTGATTGAACAGAAGACAATTAAATGCATTGCACTGTGGCCAATAGACAGGTGGGAGCTTCGTTGTGAGTTTGTGGCAACTTCTCTCTTCTTTTTACTTTCCTGGTTAGGATCTCACTCTTCAATCTCAGTTGGTTTACTGAGACAGGTCAAGTAGAAATCATTGTGAACTAGGGTGGGAATAAAGTACAAAAAAGGACATTCAGTTGCGCCAGTATAGACAATAAATTTGATCCGGAGCTGATCCAATCTCATTCATGCTGAGATCTAGTCTTGCAATCTAAAGGCCAATTAGTTCATTTGCTTGTACAGTAGTACAGCTCCACTATATACTTATAATAAGTTTCTTTAAAAGAATACCTATATATTCTGAATTTGGATATTATGAAATAAATTCTATGGAGATAATCTACTTGTGGGTGACAATAGAAGACTCAAGTAAAATGTTATTGCTAAAGTGGTAAAGGAAGAATGTGTTAGCCTGTCTAGCAAAACCCAAGTCACTATACACCACTAACAACTCTACATTTGTCAAAAAACTATATCAAGAGACCTAAACAGATGGTGATATCTCCAGAGATATATAGAAATTATATTTGGCTTGTACTAGATGGGCTGAATGGCCTGTTCCAGTGCTATATTTCTCTTTGATTCTATTAGATTCCAGACAAAACCTCACTTATAATTACTGCCTGTAATAATATAATAGCAATAATACCGTTCCATGGCAGAACCCAGTTATAGAAATGTTATGTTGATAGTGTGGGAGTTAGAAGAAATATGATAATCCAATAATTTATGCTTTTATTGTTGTATTTTTGGCCTTGTTCAAGCTCCCAAATTACTGGCTGTACATACTCAAAGGTCAGTGTTACAAAATATCATGCAACTAAATAATAATAATGTGAAAAGCATCAAATAAACATGATGGTCAGAATCAGTATCAGGTTTATTATCACCAGCATGTGTTATGAAATTTGTTAACTTAGCAGCAGCAGTTCAATGCAATAGATAATCTAGAAGAGAGAAAAAATAATGATAAATAAAAAAGTAAATCAATTACAGTATATGTATATTGAAGAGATTTAAAAAACATGCAAAAAAACAGAAATACTGTATATTAAAAAAAGTGAGGTAGTGTCCAAGGGTTCAATGTCCATTTAGGAATCGGACGGCAGAGGGGAAGAAGCTTTTTCTGAATCGCTGAATGTGTCCCTTCAGGCTTCTATATCTCCTACCTGATGGTAACAGTGAGAAAAGGGCATGCCCTGGGTGCTGGAGGTCCTTAATAATGGACGCTGCCTTTCTGAGACACTGCTCCCTAAAGATGTCCTGGGTACTTTGTAAGCTAGTGCCCAAGATGGAGCTGACTAGACTTACAACCGTCTGCAGCTACTTTCGGTTCTGTGCAGTAGCCCCTCCATACCAGACAGTGATGCAGCCTGTCAGAATGCTCTCCACGGTACAAATACAGAAGTTTCTGTGTGTACTTGCTGACATGCCAAATCTCTTCAAACTCCTAAAAAAAAGTTACAGATTCACACAGAAATGATGCACCTAACACCATTGGAACCCAGTAACCTGAAACAGCTCAAAAATATTACACTGAAAAATAATACATGGGAATACAGCCCCGGCAGTAGAGCACTGCCAATTGTAATATAGAGTGGGAAAGATTAGTGGCTGTTACTCTTGGTCATTCATCTCAGATGGAAACATCTGTACACAGCTCATGCTTGTAATCACCAGATGTTGAATCTCCAATCTCACCCCTGTAGAGAAAAGCATAGAATGAAGATCTGGCATTCATCCAGAGAAAGGCAGAGGAAATTTGGCCCAAATAATTTAAATAAAAGTTTAAAGATGTTAGAAAAAAAAGATGAAAAGAATAATCAATTTTCCAAACATAATGTGTCACAGATCAAGTCATGGGATAATCTATGTGGCAAAGAAGTGTTTACATATGCCGCTTATGAAATTGTCAGTACATGTTAGACTTTTCTGTAACTATTGTTTTTATTCTTTTTTCTAATTCCAATTGTGCACTCGTTCTTCAGTTTAAACCAGCAAAAGGTTCTCAGCGAAATAAAGCATTTTAAAAAATTCCTCTAGTAATAGACTAAGGATTCTCATCCCTGCAAACAGAGTGACTGAGTGGCAGAAATGGGATCAGGGAGAAATCATTAACTATTCAATCAATCAATAATCTGAAAATACTTCATCACTTGAATAGTTTGCAAGGAAATTCTCATGGAATTTTCCAATGACTGGTCTCTGCTTAGCAAGCCCCCTGGCTACAAGAACGGTTTTTAGAATTAAATGTTTTCATAAAAGCACAAATACGTGTTTTAAGTGAAAGAATAATAAAACCAGCATTTGTATCCTGAAGAGCCTTTCGTACCTTCTGGATGTCCTGAAGTTTGCTGCAACTGGCAAAGTACACTTGAAATTCGGTCATTGTGGTAATGTAGAAGATTATCATGCAAGAGTTCACTTAATCGCTTTTGTAGGAGATGGGAAGAAGGTCATATTTATAAAGTAAATCCAAAAGCACTGGAGATGTATATCCCATTTTTGTGATCATAGCTAATACTACTTCAAACAATGACTGTGTGAAAGTTAAATCGTACCTGGACCAGAACTGACCCAAAAGTCAATTAAGGCAAACAGAATAGTGAACAAGATTTACTATGCTTATCCTTCAAACGGACTTGCTGCGATAGAACAGACTAAATAGTTATTACTTCCTAAATTTTTTGAATTTGTACTGCAGTTCTCCCTGTGACTTAAAGACAACCTGGAAGGAATTGCATTTCATAAAGTTACAATCTAATACTGCAATAATAGTGCTTTTAAAATTGAAGCAAAACTATTGTAGTATTCTTAGTGCACTAGTAAAACCTTCATGCTGCCAAAGCCCACTAGTTAGGATTAAGAGCTTGAGAACAACTGTATCCTTCTTGAAAAGGCCTTGATCCATTTACCGCTGTCTTCTTTCTCTGACCAGCTGATCAACACTTTCCATCACTTCACACTTATCTCTTCATCGTGACAGCGGGAGATGAGTTCTGACAAGGTAATGGAAAATAGGGTTCCACAAGCCTTGGCAGGGATAGAAGCATCTTAGCTGTCTCATCACAACTGTTCTTTTCAAATGTCACTATTCTCAAAACTCAGAATCCCTCGCAGCATGGCAAAATTGGATTAAGTGGGATTGCTTACTAAAAACCTTGTTTCGTATCTATCTCTAAATTTGCTTGTATGACATTGCTGTAGTATTGGAACCCAAGTGAAGCAAAACTTGCTGCTATTTGAAGTTTTTTGTTTAACACTACAGTTAGTTTGGCAGCATGTTCAAAAATGAATGAACCAGATGTACATTTTAAAGGAGTATGTTGCCACTTTCTCTTCATAATTAATAATTTTGAGAACCAAAGTACCTTTCCATCTGTCAAGATAAATACATCTTTTTTCATTTTTGACTGCATAAGATATTTGCTTTTAAATTTTAGGTAACAATTTTAACAAAACAGATCTAAAAAAATACAGAGTTAAACATGATCTCCTCAGAAAAATAAGTTGTTGTAATCTCTTACAACAAAATATTGTTTCTTCCTAATAATTGTAGAAATTCGTGCTTTAATATTAATAACATATCCATGGGATGTTAAAAATATTTATACACTGTTCAGTCTCTTTTTCTTATGAAAGCATTAATTCCTGCTGAGGTACAGTTCCATGGGGATGTCTAGTCTTTAATAATTTGCCAAAGTGACTATTCTTCATGCATGGGCATCACAGCAGGAACCAATCCTGCCTTCAATCAGTGATCATTCACTTTCCAAACTCAAGCATTAGAAAAATTAAAAGTAGAAACTCTGGCTAATTTAATGCTCCCTACCCTGGGATACTGAAGCTTATTTTAGAATTCTAACTGCTGCCCAACCTAATTCAGCATGGAGAAGGAATTAAATTGTTTATATACCATCTTCTATCTATGTTTCATCGCAATATATCCCTTTTTATCCTTGGTATCATTCTCCAAAAGCTTTTAAGAAAACTCTGTTCTTGGTGGTAACATGTCCATATGTTGGTCAAGAGAAGACAAACATGAATTTAGTACTACAATTCAAAGACTAAAGATTGGCTTTATTTGTCACATATACATTGAAACACACAGTGAAAATATGTCATTTGCATCAATGACCAACACAGTCCAGATATATGTTGGGGGCAGCCCACAAGTGTCATCATGCTTTTTGGACCAACATAGCATGAACACAGCTTACTAACCCTAGCCGGAACATCTTTGGAAAGTGGGATGAAACCAGAGCACCCAGAGGAAACCCATGTGGTGGTGGGGAGAACGTATAAAATTCCTTACAGACAGCAGTGGGAAATGAAACATTGCACCTACGGTACATCTAGCTGCATCACTAGAGCAAGGGACTGAGTACAGAATATTAAAAATTATGTTGGAGGGACATATAACTTGAATTTGTTCCATGTTCCATAGCTGGTATTGTAACAGCCAGTTGCAGAAATGTGTGCTAAAATCTGGGCAAAAACTCTACTGTCAGTGCCTTAGGGATACACATTGTGAGGAGTGACTCAAAGAAAAATAAACCTTTCAAATGTGATGTGAGACGTGATGGAACCAAAAAGACTTCAAAGACAAAGAGGAAATACAAAATGCTAAAAAATCTCAAATTACTTAAAATGGCAATAACTAAACTCAGTATCAAACACCTTTAACATTTATTAATATATTTAGCGACAGACAATAGACAATAGACAATAGGTGCAGGAGAAGGCCATTCAGCCCTTCTAGCCAGCACCACCATTCACTGTGATCATGGCTGATCATACACAATCAGTACCCAGTTCCTGCCCTCTTCCCATATCCCTTGACCTCGCTATCTATAAGAGCTCTATCTAACTCTCTTTTGAATGCATCCAGAGACTTGGCCTCCACTGCCTTCTGGGGCAGAGCATTCCACATATCCACCACTCTCTGGGTGAAAAAGCTTTTCTGCATCTCTGTTCTAAATGGCCTACCCCTTATTCTTAAACTGTGGCCTCTAGTTCTGGACTCACCCATCAGCAGGAACATGCTTCCTGCCTCCAGCGTGTCCAATCCCTTAATAATCTTATATGTTTCAATCAATAATCTTATATGTTTCAATGATAAAGTGCAGAACAGGCCTCTCTGACCAACTGAGCCACACTGCCTACCAACCCACCTATTTAACACTAGCCTAATCACAGGACAATTTACAATGACCAATTGATCTACTAACTGGTATGTCTTTGGACTGTGGGAGGAAACCAGAGCACCAAGAGGAAATCCACACAGTCACAGGGAGAACGTACAATTTTGCAGACAGTGCCAAAACTAAACTCTGAACTCTGACATCCTGAGCTGTAAAAGTGTCACATCGCACTAATCATATACTACAAACATTGTAGGAAGGAATACAAGAGGCAGAAATTTCTAGATGTTAGTGGATTGGCAACTAAAGCCATAATGAAGCAATGAAAATTGAAGAAAGGCAGGAGACCAGATTGAAGGAAAGTAAAGGTCTTAGAGCATATATGTCAAACTCAAGGCCCGCGGGCCAAATCCGGCCCGCGGTGGAATTATCTTTGGCCCGCGAGATAATATCTAATTACTATTAAAGCTGGCCCCAGTAATCGAAGTGCCTATGGCGTATGATATGGCTAATGCTGAGTTTATTCAGGTACCAGGTTTTCAGGGTTTTTAGTGTTTATTCGGCAGTCTTCTTCATAAGAAACGGAATTTGTAAAGTGAAACACTTTGTAGCTATAGCAGAGACTGAGACACATGAGAGCAGGCTGAAAAAATGGAGGCAACGAAAGCTGCGTTCGCACGCGTCCGACTGATCCGGCCCGCATGAAGCTGCATTTTGCTCAATCCGGCCCGTGACCTAAAATGAGTTTGACACCCCTGTCTTAGAGGATTGCATGAACACAGCATGATGTAATTTGAAAACAAGAATGAAAAATTTATAGCTGATCTATAAGTGGTACAGGAGACATTGTAGGTGATTGAGTACAGGTAATACGTGACCAAAGTTAAAATTTTGCTTATCACAGTCCCAGAGAGACACCGGATTACGCAGAGGTACCAAGAATTTAAAAGAAACAAGTGAGGGCACTCAGCACATTTTGCTCACCACAGTTCTGAGGAGACACCTGGATTGAGCAGAGAGAGAGAGAGAGATTTTAAAAGAAACAAGCGGAGACAGTCGACACTTTTTGCATGCCACATACCTGAGGAGACATAGGGTTGCATAGAGGGAAAGAGAGTTTAAAAGAAATGAGTTGTCTTACCTACATATTGTGTCAGGAAAACTTCCTAAACACACCGAACAAAACAAACTCCACCAAATCTAAACCCCTTACTCTAGGGAGATGCCAGTCAGTATTAGGAAAGTTAAAATCATCCATCACAACTACTTTATTATTATTGCACCATTCTAAAATCTGCCACCCTATCTGCTCCTTGATGTCTCTGTTACTATTGGGGGGTCTATAAAAAACACTCAGTAGAGTTATTGCCTCCTTCCTGTTTCTTCCACCCACAATGACTCACTAAACAATCCCTCCATGACTTCTTTCTTTTCTGCAGCTGTGATACTATTCCTGATTAGCAGTGCCACTCCCCAACCTCTTTTGCCTCCCTCCCTGTCCATTTTGAAACATCTAAAGCACGACACACTCAGCAGCCATTCCTGCCCTGAGTCATCCAAGTCTCTGTCATGGCCACAGCATCATAGTTCCATGTATTGATCCACATTCATCCACCTTGTTTATGATACTCCTTGCATTAACATAGACACATCTCAAACCATCTGGCTGTTTGCTTCTCTGCTCTATTATCTGCCTATCCTTCCTCAGAAATTCCCTACAAGCTGTCACTACTTGTGTGCGAACCACCCCATCCTCTGCCTCATCACTTTGGTTCCCACCCCCTGCAAATCTAGTTTAACCTGACCCCCCCCCCCCCCAATTGCATTAGCAAACCTCCCTCCCTGGATATTGGTTCCCTTCCAGTTCAGGTGCAAACCATCCCACTTGTACAAGTCACCCTTTCCCCAGAAAAGGCTCCAATGATCCGAGAACTTGAAACCTTCCCCCTGCACCATCTCCTCAGCTACTCATTCATTCGCGCTATCTTCCTGTTCTGACTTTCACTAGCTCGTGGCCTGAGAATAATCCAGAGATTACCATCTTGGTGGTCCTGCTCTTCAGTCTCCTTCCTAACACCCTAAACTTACTGCACAGGACCTCTACCCCTCTCCTGCCTGTATCATTGGTACCAACATGTAGCACGACCTCTGGCTGCTCACCCTCCCCTTGAAGAATATTCTGCAACCGCTCAGAGACATCCTGTACCCTAGCACCCGGGAGGCAACACACTATACTGGTGCCCCTTTTGCTTTCATGAGTTGAAGTTGGCTGTACTTCACACAGATGTAGTCATCAGGGAAACTATCAGGTTCCATGAATTCCCACATCCTACAGTAGGAGCATTCTACAGCCATATCTGCCATCCTGCCTGCACTGTACAATGGGCAACCAGGACCAAATCTTCTAACCTTGGTAACAGTTGTACAACACGGTAGTTTGCAATTGGAGTATGGTATGCAATTCTGGATGTGATATCACTGGAGAGATGTGATTAAGCTGGAGAGTGTGCAGAAAAGGTTCACAATGATGTTGTCTGAATTGGAAGACACGATTCTAAGGAGAAATTGGACACACAGGGTTTATCTTCCTGAAGCAAAGGAAGGCTGACAGGTGACATGATAGTATATAAAATTGAAATTAGATAGAGTAGATGGAAATGGTTTCTAAAACTAGAGAGCATAGGTTTAAGGTGAGAGGGAGAAGGTTTAAAAGGGAATTGAGGGAACATTTTTCACATGGTGTAGTTGAATGAGCTGCTGGAGTAGGTGGTCAGAGACAATGTTTTGAAAAACAGTAGATACTGAAATGTGGAACAAAAAAATGCAGGAATTCAGCAAGCTAATCATAATCTGTCATGATAAAGGGATAGATGACACCCGGGTCATATCCTGAGAGTGTAGAGGGAAGATGGCCAGGATGTGGGGCTGAGAGGCTGGGTGTGACAGAGGCTAGCCAGTAATAGGTGGATACGGATCGGGTGAACTGAAACATCACTCCCCTCCACTCTCGCCCTCTGACAACTAGTTCCATCCAGCTCCCTCCTCCCCTGGTTCTACCTATCACACGTTTTACCCCTACCTCTCACATCATATGATGGCTAGCTTCCCTTTTCAATCTCAGTCCCGATGCAGGGTTTTGACCTGAAACGTTGACTATCCTTTAACCACTGGCGATTCTGTTTGACCTGCAGAGTTCCACTGGCAGTTTATTTTTTGAACAATGTTTCAGAGACACCTGGACAGATACTCGAATGAGAAAGGCAGAGTGGTATATGAAAATCATGCAAGCAGGTAGGATGAAAATGTGTGTGTGGTATTGCCACGTGAAAATAGTTGTTTGATAATATCACCTCAGCAATGTTTGGTCAATAACATGATGGTCAGTACACAGCAGATCAAAAAGCATGTTTCAATATTGACTCTATGTTCAACTCTGTGACTTTATGAGGGGACTAAGTTGATGGAATTAAATGAAATACTGATGGAGGCAGTTCTTGAACTATTTAGGGCAGATTACCAATTTCTGTTCTATCCATTCTGTGTTTGATGATGTTCCCCTGGGAGAATGTCCATCTCTCTAGGCTCAGTTTGGCTCTTACATCATTAGTTCAACCAGATCAGTGGAGAACCCGCCACATTTTTTAGGTACCATCATCCTATTTCTCTAGGTAGGATACCTCAAAATGTAAAATAGGGTTAACAATTCAAGGTTACTTGGTAGGTTTTTCTATTGCCATCTATGTAAACAGAGGAAAGGGAGGAGGTTTTAACACAGCTCACAAGGAATAAAACAGTTGTAAGGCCAAGGAACCTATTTCAAATTGATCCTTTATCAACAAGTGACATAAAAATGTGGTCGGGATTCCAGGTTGTGTATACATTTTTGCAGTGGTGATATGATTGAGTATAATGTATTTATCTGGCATTCTAGCTCACACTATATGGCTTAATATAATCAAATCAATATGTGCGTTTTATTTTACCAGTGTGATGCACATGAAATGTTGCTCAGGAAAGTAATGTGTGGCCAATATCTTAGATTGACGCATGCACATTATGATTAGGTTGCATTTGGTAATATGTTAAATCCATTGAGTGCAATAATGTGGAGTGTGAAGGTGACAGTTAAATGATATTGTCAGAAAGTTAATCTTTGTGATGACTTCTGTCATTCAGGCATGTTTGATAATGGCAACAAGATAATCATGGTGCTATGATGTCATCAAGAACATATTTTATGCGATAATAATAAGAGAATGCCATTTCTGTGGTAAAGTTTGTAAAGCAATGCTTTTCACTTGCAGAAAGTAGAGGTTTCTAGGACACTGCACTGGTAAAAAGAGCAATGTAATACATGTGTTATAAGCCCACCAAGGAATATATCTGCCAAAATATCATTGGAACAATGCATGTGTGGTAATCTCATCAGGACAGCAAGTGTATGAAAATACCACCATGGCATTGTTTCAACACCAAAGTGCATGTATGAAAATGTCAGTCAGCCGGTAATTTCATAATGTGAAAATGGCTCTAAACCAATGCAGTGTGATGATGTCACCTGAGTGATACCACAAAGACAATGTCTTTGTAATAAGGTAAACATGGCAATGACACCAGGAAATGCTTCGATAATAATGTTCCTAAGGAATATGTATGTGGTAATGGCATTAGGGCAAAGCTTATGGTGTAATTCTCTAGCTGCACAGGTGATAAAGAGTCAGAGAGTCAGCGAGTAGAGCACAGAAACAGGCACTTTGGCTCATCTAGTCCATGGCCAAAACCAGATAACCTACTCCCATCACCTATTCTGGGACCACAGCCCTCAATATCCAACTATCAATGTACCTATCCATCTTCTCTTAAGCGTTGAAATCAAGCTCACATTCACCATTTGTGCTGTCAGCTCATTCCGCACTCTCATGACCACCTGAGTGAAGAAGTTTCCTTTCATGTCCCCCTTTCATCTTTCATCCTTAACCTTTGACCTGTAGTCCCACTCAATCTCAATGGAAAAAGCCTGCTTGCATTTACCCTATCTATACCCCTCATAATGTTGTATACCTCAATCAAATCTCCCTCAGTCTTCTACTGTAAGTTCCAAGGATTGAAGTCCTAATGTATTCAAGCTTTCTTTACAGCTCAGGTCCTCAGACCAGCAATATCCTTGTAAATTTTTTCTGCACTCTTTCAACCTTGTTTACATCTTTTCTGGTTACTAACACTGCACACAATACTCCAAATTAGGCCTCACCAACATTTAGTACAACTTCAACATTACATCCCATCTTCTGCACTCAATACATTGACTTATGAAGGCCAATATGCCAAATGCTTTCTTTACAATCCTACCTTCCTGTGATCCCACGTTCAATGAATTATGTACCTGTATGCTGAGATCCCTTTGTTCTGTCACACTCCTCAGTGCCCTACCGTTCACTGTGTAAGACCTACCCTGGTTGGTCATAGCGAAGTGCACATGTCTGCATTAAATTTCATCTGCCATTTGTCCAGCCCATTTCTCCAGTTGGTCCAGATACCTCTACAAGCCATGATAGCTTTTCCCACTCTCCAGTACACAACTCCACCCCCCCCCCCCCCCCAATTTTGGTGTCATCCGTAAATGGCAATGACAATGCATGTGTGATATTGTCATTATGGAAGTAGTTTGATAATGTCACCTCAGCAATGATTGCTCAATAACATCTATGGTTGTTAAAAGGGTGATAACGTCAGCAAAGCAATGCTTACAGGTAATAATATCACCACCACTTTTATTGTGTGGTAATGTCATTCTAGAATTGCTTATGGTGATAATATCATCAGTATGATCAATGAGTGATAATAATTTCACCAGAAGTATTCTGACACAACATTGGCAGTTCCTGGGATTAAACATCTTTGTAGATCTATCCTGGGCCCAATATATTGATGCAATTACAAAGAAAGCATGACAGTGGCTATATTTCATTGGGATTTAGAGGAGACTCATGTTACCAAAGACACTTGCAAATTTCTATGTATCTACATGTATCACGGAGACCATTCTATCTGGTATGGAGGAGCGACTGCAAGGGATTGAAAATAGCTGTAGAAAGTTGTAAACTCAACCAGCTCCATCATGGGCACTTATCTCCACAGCATCAAGCATACCTTTAAAAGGCAATGCCTCAGAAAGGCAGCATCCATCATTAAGGAACTCCCCCCACCCCCCCATCACTCAAGAAGAGCCATCTTCTCAATGCTACCATCAAGGAGGAAGTACAGGAGCATGAAGACACACACTCAGTGTTTCAGGAACAGCTTCTTCCCCTCCGCCATCAGATTTCTGAATGGACAACAAATCCATGAAGTTTACCTCATTTTTTGTTCCTCCCTGTTTGCACTATTTATTTAATTTAATTATTTTATACATTTTATTGTAATTTATAGTTTTTTAACATTTTGTTTTGCAATGTATTCCTACAGAACAATGAATTTCAGGACATCTATTAGTGACATTATACCTGATTTTGATTCTGATTCTGATTGTTTGTATAGATATTAGGGCAATATTTGTGTGAAGATGTCACCAAGACAATGTGTATGCTACATGCCACTAGGACAAATCACCAATGTTGATCTAACCAAGGAAATGTGTGTATAACAATTCGACTATGTCATTATACCTCCAATATCATCACTAGGGTGATGTATATTTGGTATTATCACCAGGAAAATGGTTGTCTAATATTGTGACAATTTTACCAGGGCAATGTACCTGTTGTAACATTAACACGGCAATGAGCATATGATAACAAAATGAGGGAAATATGCATATGATAACATAACAGGGCAATGGGTGATAATGTGATTAGGACAATGCAATATGGCAATGTCACCTCAGAAATGCATGTATAATCATTTCATAAATTAACACATGTGTTAAAAATAGCACCAAAGCAATCTATGCATGATCATGCTACCAGGGCAATGCACATTGTGATATCACCTGGAATATGTGTGTGAAATACTTCACCAACATGAGAAAAATCACCAGGTCAGCATGTGTGTGAGTGTGTCACCAAGATACTGCAGATGTGATATCACCATGGCAACATGTGTGTGATAATGCTGCTGGGCAACTTATATATGATAATGTCAATATGGAACATATAATACATGTTACCAGGATGATTTGCTTGTTGTAGCATCACTAGGTCAAAGCACCCATGGTCGCATCATCGGTGACTAAAATATCACAAGGCAGTAACAATCTACAAGCATGGTGCCAAGACTAGAGGGCCCGAGTTATCGGGAGATTTTGGCCAGGCTAGGTCTTTATTCTTTGGAATTCAGGAGAATGAGGTTATAGAAATGTTTTAACTTATGAGAGGTGTAGATAAGGTGAATAGTAACAGCCTTTTTGCTGGGGTAGGGGAGTCCAAAACTAGGGAGCATGGAGTTAGGGTGAGAGGGAACTAATTTAAAATGAACTTGAGGGGCAATTTTTTTTCCATGCAGGGTATATGGAATGAGTTGACAGAAGTTGGTTGAGGTAGGTATGATTGTATCATTTAAGAAGCACTCAGGAAGGTACGTAGAGGGGCATAGCTTCGAGAGATGGTGAACACATCAAATTGGAACGAGCTAGCAGGGCACCATGGTCTGCATGGAATTGTTGGGACAAAGGGCCTGTACCTATGCTGAGAAAGCTTTATGACTATGACAATGCTTGTGTGATAATGAGAACTGGTTGGTGTGCATGTGTATAATCATCTCATCAGTTTGATGTTCTGATAATGTCACCAGGGTGATCCTTGCATAATTAATTCTACAAGTTATCTATCCAATAATGTCACTAAAGCAGTGTGATTATGCTCATGATACAATGTGATATGCATCTGGTAACCTTACCAGACAAATGCTTACAATGTCAAATGGCACAGTGCACAGAATGATTTCACCAGGGCATGCTATTTTGACAATGTCTTCAGCTCACTGCTTGTGTAATAAAGTCAGATGAGCCATGTGTCTGATCATTGAAAGATGAAGTGTGACTGTGCATGATATCATTAGCACCATGCTTATGTAATGGTAACCCTTGTGCATGTGTTTATGAAAGTATTAGTTAGAATGGAGTGTAAATTACCATATCAGTGGCCTGAGACAAACATAATCACATCGTTACGACAATGCATGTGTGATGAAATCTAGACGATGCTTGTGTGGTAAAATGACAAAAGCAATGCACAAGTTAAGATACATAACGATATACATATGATAATATCACTAGTATGAAGTTTGGGTAACATTTTTAGAGACCATTTACATGGCCAATTGGTAACTGGATCTTTGGTATTTTAGCTAGAAAATGTTTACATGATAAGGCCTGTTGAATGATGGGTATACTTGTGGAATTTATTAGAATTCCTTTTCTTGGGTCAGAATTAGCAGAGTGATATTCCTTATCAACCCACTAGACAGAGCACTTCTTAGTATTTTTCCAGTGAATGAAGCTAAAAATGGTTTTTATTCCTATATGTCACTTGCACATGAATCAATCATGATGATTGGTGCATTCTTCTTCCTGATCTCTCTCCTCCTGAATGAAGTTCACACACTTCTTCCCTGAAAATGATAAGCTGTTAAAAATATCTCTACCTTTGCCAGCTGTCAAAGTTTGCCGGTCATCATAACGAATGGGCCATCTGTTTGTTCCACTGGCTGACAAGATGATAGAGGGCATGTGCAGAATTGACAACAGGGTAAATTCACTAACTTTAAACAGCGATTGGCCTCAAATTGTGCCATTTATGGATGAGACATTGCTGGAGCCTCTTCATGTGGGACCAGGAATTGTGAAATTGATATTGGGATTTCATTGTTATAGGGTACATTTGAAGATACATCACTGACACCGCCTGAACTCCTACATATCTCAATTTTAAATGGCAGCCTCCTTGTCTTGTAAGTACGTACCTCATTAATTCCCTTCCTACTAGTGAATATATATCAAATTTTATCCCACCATGCTCCTTTCTACTAAATTCCAAAATAACAGGTCTAACCTTCAGCTATTCATGACAGGATAATACTCTCATCCTAGGAATTAATATTGTCTTCAATGCTTCAATATTCTTCCTTCAATAAGAGGGCCAAAACGGTACACTGTTCTCCAAGTGTGGCGTTTGCACATCTTGTACAAATCTTCTTTCATTTTACACTCCACACTGTAGCAATAAACACCAATGTGCCATTGACTTTCATAATTTCTTGCTGCATCTGCATGGCACCTTCATGTATTGGATGAACAGAGTTCTTAAATTCTCCATGTTCTACTTATTTGCAGTTGACTTCTATTTAGTTAATAGCCTGCCTTTTGATTCCTCCTTCTGAAGTGCATGACCTTATATTCCCTACATTAAACTCCGTTTTCACCCACGAACTCAGCTTGTCCATATCCTGTAGTAGTGTGCAAATATCCTCACCACAGCATGCCTTTTCATTTATTGTGTTTTCAACATTGTGCATATCTTTCACTCTAATTAACACACACAAAATGCTGGAGGAACTCAGTAGGCCAGGCAGCATCTACAGAAAAGCATAAACAGTCAATGTCTCGGCATGAAATGTTGACTGTTTACTCTTTTCCATAGATGCTGCCTGGCCTGTGAGTTCCTCCAGCATTTTGTGTGTGTTTCTTTAATTTCCAGCATCTGCAGATTTTCTCTTGTTAGTGGTATTTTTCACTCTGCCCATTTCACCAAGTCATTAATATAGATGGTAAATAATTGATGGCCAAAAACTGCTCCTTCGGGCACTCCGCTAATTACATCTTTTCAGTCAGAATAAGACCTATTTTTCAACTCTCTGCCTTTAACTCTAGCCAGTCTTCAGTCCACATCAACACACTTCTCCCCTGTACCTGTGCTGTTGTGCATCAGCCCTTCATGTGGCTTCTATTCAAATGCTTTTTGGAAATCTACAAGCAGTTTAGCTTAGCAGTTACTGTATGTTTGTCAGAAAATGGTCAGCTCAATCTGTAACAGTATCTTCTAAATCAACCTAATATGAGGGACCTTAGCAAATGTCCATGTTGATAACATCCACTGCCTTATCCTAATCAAACTCCTTTGTCACCTCCTCAAAAATCTTGATCAAGTATGTAATTCACGACCTGCCTTGCACAAATTCATGCTATCTGTCCCTAAGCAGGCCATGCCTTTCCAAATGCTCCCTCAATTTCCTCTCCAGTACTGTGAGAACCGTGAGCCTATAATTACTTAAACTATACCTAATTCCTTTCTTAAGTGAAGGCAGAATATTTGGTACTCTCCAGTCCTGTGGGTCATCACCTATTGCTATTGATGACACAGATCTCTTTGTTAACCCCAGCAATCTCCTCAGTTGTTTGTTTTAATATTCTCGGATATATACCATTAGGCCTCTGCCACAATGCTTTTCAGAAGACCCAGCTCTACCATTTATTCTCAACATGTTCCAGAACATCTGCATGCCTGGCTGTCATTAGCTGGTTTTAACAACTTCCATTTGTCTAACACATTACTACCATCAATAAGGAGTGTACCAGAAGACAAACTTTCAATATTCCAGGAACAGCATCTTCCCCCACCAGACTTCTGAACTGCTCATGAACCTATTTGCTCTCTCTTTGCACTGGTTTTTAATATATCTTCTTAAATTATTTTGTAATGCACTGTACTGCTGTCACAAACTTCACAACATAATAAACTGATTCTGAATTTGGTCACGACTCCCTATCAGATCTATCACCTGCCCTAACTCATTTCCCAAAACCATGTCCAGTATGTTTGTTTTCTAGTTGGACTCTCCATATAATATTTCAAGAACTTTTCCTAGATGTTCCAAAGAAATACTACTCCATCTAAGGCCATTGCATTAAAGTATTTCCAATAAATACTGGGGAAGTTAAAGTCATGCACTAAGATAACCCTGTTGTTTCTGCACTTTCTACACATCTCTGTACCAATCTGTTGCTTGGTGGTTATTGAGGGGCCTATAGTATAATCCTATCCGCGTAATTGCATCTTTCTGATTCTGGAGCTCCACCTAAATTGCATCTTTGGATGAGCCCTCCAGTGTTTTCACTCTGTGTATTGCTGTGACATTCTTTCCTATCAGTAAAGTAACCCCTCCAACTCTTTTCCCCATCTCTAACATATCTAAAACAAGGAAAGCCAGGAAAGCTAAGCCGACAGTCCTCTCCCTCATGCAACCAGGCCTCTGTAATGGCAACATTGTTGTAATTCCAGCTTCCTCCAGCATTTTGTGTGCGTTGCATTGGATTTTCAGCATCTGCAGAATTTCTCATGGTTACGACTATTGCTCTGTTAGTCTCTGGTACACCTCTCACCAGCTTCCAGATATTTGTCGGGAGGACTTTGTAAAGTTGAACGTGAATAACTTTACCATGTCCGAATGCAGTGCCTCAATCAATGCTAGGTAGTTCTTCTAGTTTTATGCTTCTTTGCTTAAACACTGTAGTACTGATAAAACTGAATGGCTTGCCAGACAACCTCAAAGTGCATTTAAGAGTCAACTATGTGTTGTGGATTCATTGGACAAACTGTTAGGAAGGCCAAGTTTCCTCCTGTGCAGGACAGCGGCGAACAGGTGGATTTTTAATAGCAATTCTATTGTATTGCGATCAAAGTTCAAAGTAAAATATATTATCAGAGTACATACATGTCACCATGTACGACCCTGAAATTCTTTTCCTGTGTGCATACTTAGCAAATCTGTAGAACAGTAACTGTAAGCTATAAACATCCGGTACTGTAAACCGCAAACAAGCTGCAAATGCAGATATAAATAAATAGCAATAAATAATGAGCATGAAATAATAATATAAGAGTCCTTAAATGAATGTAGCTTTTGTTCAAGAGCCTGATGGATGAGGGGTTCTTGTATCTGGTGGTGTGAGTCCTGGGGCACTTATATCTTCTACCTGCTGGCAGCAGTGAGTAAAGAGCATGGCACGGGTGGTGAGATTTAGTTTTGATAACAGATGCTGTTTTTCTGCAGCAACATTTCATGTGATGTACTGGGCCAAATCCACCATCTTTTGTAGGATTTTCTGCTCAAAGTCGTTGGTGTTCTCTTACCAGGCCGTAATGCAGCCAGTCAGCACACTTTCCATCACACATCTGTAGAGGTTTGTCAACGTTTTTGATGACGTGCCGAACCTCTGCAGACTCCTGTGGAAGTAGAGGCACTGCCATGCTTTCTTCACAATAATATTTATATGAATGGGTCCAGGACAGGTCCTCTGAGATAGTGACACCCAGGAATTTAAAGTTACTGACCCTCTCCACCTCTGATCCTCTGATAATTACTGGCTCATGGACCTTTGGTTTCCCTCTCCTGAAGTTTATAATCAGTTCCTTCATCTTATTGACATTGAGTGAGAAGTTGCTGTTACACTGCTCAGCCAAGTTTTCACTCTTCTTCCTGTATGCTGATACATCACCCCCTTTGATTCAGCACACTTGTATATAGTTTTGGAGCTGTACTTAGCCACACAGTCATAGGTGTAAAGCGAGTAGAGCAGGGTGTTAAGTACACATCTCTGTGGTGCTCTTGTGCTGATGGAGATTGTGGAGGAGATGTTTTTGCCAATACAAACTGACTGGAATCTACAAGTGAGGAAATCCAGTATCCAATTGCACAAGGGGGTATTGAGGCCCAGGACTTGGGAGTTTTGAGGGGATGGTGGTGTTAAATGTCAAGCTGTAATCCATAAAGAACATACTGATGTATGCAGAATCAGTATTATTGAGACCAGCTTTTTAATAGTAAAATCCAGTTTATCTGAATTAATTGCTGACAAAGTGAGATTTGAATTTAGATCTCTAGTTTGTCCGTCCTGGCCACTGGAATGAAAGTAAAAACTGCAGACATTGGAAAATGGAAAGGAAATCACAAAAATTGGAAACACTCATCAGATCAGGCAACATCTGTGGAAACAGAACTCCTAAATGCTTCCAGAACATTCTGCTTTTATTTCAGGCAGTTAGGTGATGAGTACAGTAATGTAATCACCAAATCAACCGAATACTCACAACTAGCATGCCAGGAAATTTTGTTTACAAAATGTCTCTAATTATAAAAGGCATTTCTCCAAAGGTCAGAAGTCGATAGTATAGATAAATCAACGGAGACTACTCCCATTCATATATGTCAAGGATAACAAATTTTAAGAATGGACAAAAAAGGGTGAGGGTAGAGTTGAGGGACTGGGTGCAATTACTCAGAGAATAGTAGACTACACTTACTTTTCTAACCATTATTTAATCCCAGTTTTTTAGATGAAAAATCAGAATCAGGTTTATTATCACTCACATATTTCATGACTTTTGCTGTTTTGTGGCACCAGTACAGTGCAATACATAAAAATACAATAAGTTACAATAAATAAGTAATGCAAAAGCAGAATCGTAATGTAGCATTGCTCATGGGTTTATAGACCACTCAGAAACATGATGGCAGAGAGGAAGTTGTTCCTAAAATGTTGACTGTGGGTCTTCAGGCTCCTTTACTTCCTCCCTGATCACAGTTATGAGAAGAGGATCTGTCCCAGATGGTGTGGAGGTCTGTAATAATAGATGCCACCTTATTAAGGTGTTGCCTTTTTGAAGATGCCTCGATGGTGCAGAGGGTTGCACCCTCTGCAGCCTCTTGCGATCCTGTGCACAGGCGGTGATGCATCCCGTCAGAATGCTCTCCACTGAACATCTGTAAAAATTTGCCATAGTCTTTGGTGACGTACTAAATCTCCTCAAACTGCTAATGAAGTACAGCCTCTGGATGACTCCTTTGTGATTGCATCAATTTGGTGGGGCCAGGATAGATCCTCTAAGATGTTGAGCTGTTCACTCTTTCCACTGATGATCACTCAGTGAGGACTGGTACGTACGATCTCAGCTTCCCGTTTGGAAGTCTACAATCAATTCCTTGGACTTGCTGAGGTTGTTGATGCAAACCACTCAAACAACCGATCAGTCTAACTCCTGTATGTCACCTCATCACCATGTGAGATTCTACCAACAACGGTTGTGTCATCAGCGAGTTTATAGATGGTGTTTGAGCTGTGCCTACCCACAGGCATGAGTATAGAGAGAGAAGAGCACTGGGCTAAATACGAATCAGCGAGGGTGAATTTTATTGTCAATCTACAGATAGTAGTCTTGCAATGAGGAAGTCAAGGATCCTTTTGCAGATGGAGGTACAGAGAGGTTGAAGCTGGGTAGCTGTATATTCAGTTACTGTGCAGAAATTGGGCTAGTTTCTCTTTTGATTTTCAACACAAATAGAAAAACAAGATGGTTATGGATTGCCTCATACCTGCTGTTAATGATATTACTGGACCGTGGAATGCTGTTTTTCTCAAATTGATTGTATATTTAAAATGTGGAATCAATTCTCTAATCCAGCTGGTTCTAACTTTATTGCCTTGTCTCTAATATAGTGAGGAATATATAGCTGCACTCTACTCTGTCTGTCTGTATCTATGATGGTGGCCTTGATTAGTTAGTAGGAATATGAACCAACATTAAATTAATTTAGAATAATGCCCTTTGGTTACTTATTGTGTAGATTGATGGTAAAACCTTAAGAATTATCTATTCTATCATTAGTAGCAACAAATTAAGCTTTTTTAAGTCAAAAATGGGTCAAATCCAAAAGCTGCAAAATACAGCAATCATTAGTGTACTCTGGAATATAGCGGAATATGGGTCCATTACTGCAGTAGGGCATATTAAAATATGGGGCATACTGCAAATATCAGCCATAGTCATTTTTATTGCTCCATAAAATGTTTGGCATTAAGACTGGATATTAAAAATTAAGATTCAAACTGAATATTGGAAGAAGCTGAACAGCTTATGCTACTTTTTATGAATCCCATACTGCATAAATGTTTAACTCTTTCACACCTAAAAAGAACACAGATAACCAAGGAAGAAGTATGACAGTATAACCTACAGTATAAATAAGAGAGTCCCAACATTAAAAAAATCCTTGAGTGTTTCCTTTACTTGACTGAGATGAAAGTTAGTTTTCTTTCTATGTGCAATTTTGCAATAGGATACAAATAATTATGGTTTTTGAGAAGTCAGACTAGTTTTACTTCCCAACTTAACTTGCTTTCAACATTAAGTGTAGGATAACATGCTTATGAAAAACTTTATGGGGAATTGGTTCAGATAGATGATAGATAGATAGATAGATAGATACTTTATTCATCCCCATGGGGAAATTCAACTTTTTTTCCAATGTCCCATACACTTGTTGTAGCAAAACTAATAACATACAATACTTAACTCAGTAAAAAAAAATATGATATGCATCTAAATCACTATCTCAAAAAGCATTAATAATAGCTTTTAAAAAGTTCTTAAGTCCTGGCGGTTGAATTGTAAAGCCTAATGGCATTGGGGAGTATTGACCTCTTCATCCTGTCTGAGGAGCATTGCATCGATAGTAACCTGTCGCTGAAACTGCTTCTCTGTCTCTGGATGGTGCTATGTAGAGGATGTTCAGAGTTTTCCATAATTGACCGTAGCCTACTCAGCGCCCTTCGCTCAGCTACCGATGTTAAACTCTCCAGTACTTTGCCCACGACAGAGCCCGCCTTCCTTACCAGCTTATTAAGACGTGAGGCGTCCCTCTTCTTAATGCTTCCTCCCCAACACGCCACCACAAAGAAGAGGGCACTCTCCACAACTGACCTATAGAACATCTTCAGCATCTCACTACAGACATTGAATGACGCCAACCTTCTAAGGAAGTACAGTCGACTCTGTGCCTTCCTGCTCAAGGCATCTGTGTTGACAGTCCAGTCTAGCTTCTCGTCTAACTGTACTCCCAGATACTTGTAGGTCTTAACCTGCTCCACACATTCTCCATTAATGATCACTGGCTCCATATGAGGCCTAGATCTCCTAAAGTCCACCACCATCTCCTTGGTCTTGGTGATATTGAGACGCAGGTAGTTTGAGTTGCACCATATCACAAAGTCCTGTATCAGTTTCCTATACTCCTCCTCCTGTCCATTCCTGACACACCCCACTATGGCCGTGTCATCAGCGAACTTCTGCACATGGCAGGACTCCGAGTTATATTGGAAGTCTGATGTGTACAGGGTGAACAGGACCGGAGAGAGTACGGTTCCCTGCGGCGCTCCTGTGCTGCTGACCACCGTGTCAGACCTACAGTCTCCCAACCGCACATACTGAGGTCTATCTGTCAAGTAGTCCACTATCCAATCCACCATGTGAGAGTCTACTCCCATCTCCGTTAGTTTGTGCCTTAAGATCTTGGGCTGGATGGTGTTAAAGGCACTAGAGAAGTCAAGGAATGTAATCCTCACAGCACAACTGGCCCCATCTAGGTGAGAGAGTGATTTGTGCAGCAAATACATGATAGCATCCTCCACTCCCACCTTCTCCTTATACGCAAACTGAAGAGGATCCTGGGCGTGCCTGGTTTGTGGCCTCAGATTCTGTATTATCAGCCGCTCCATGGTCTTCATCACGTGCGACGTCAAGGCAACAGGTCTGAAGTCATTCAACTCCTTTGGTTGTGGTTTCTTCGGTACCGGGACAATACAGGATGTTTTCCACTGTCTGGGTACTCTTCTCTGCTCCAGGCTCATGTTGAAGATGCGCTGTAGTGGTTCTCCCAGCTCAGTCGCACAGGTCCTCAGTAATCGTGGAGAAACTCCATCCGGTCCAGCCGCTTTGCTGGTACAGATCTTCCTCAGTTGACCTTCCACCTGTGCAGCCGTAATCCTGGGCATGGGCAAGGTCTCCTGTGAGTGGCTATTTTCCTGTGAGGGAAGTAAGCCTGGTGTGGATTTCTGCGGTGATTTCAGACTATTAATTGCTCAGTAAGTATTTCCTTACATTTTTTTCACTTATTATTGTGCTTTCTTCTGAAGCTGATTATGTTAAGCAGTGGAGTAAAGGAGAATGAGACCAGATATCTTCACATTGACTCACAAAAACTGCTATTTTGTGAGCTGCAGAAACACGAATTTAGGAACAAAAACATAAAACGCTATAAGTATTCAACAGGTCAGGCCACATCTGTGAGAAGAGAAACAGAGTCAATGTTTCAGTTTGGAGATATTTTGTTAGAATTGAAAAGAAGTCAATAGGCTTGTAAAACTGCAAGAGAGCGCTTGGGTGGGTGATGTCTCTGTCAGGATCAAACCAGGATGACTACGGGGGATAAGTTGTATACAGAGCTACCTGACCAGTGAATGCACGAGACACCAAAGAACGTGGGAGTTGCAGAATGAAGTTGAATTATGCTTTTTAAAAGTGAAAATGATGAACATCTGTGACTGAGTATTTGTTCCCAATATCTGCAACAACTATCTTTAACAAAGGTCTTTAACTTCAACAAAGCTCATACAACTGAAGCATCTTTAACTTGCATTTAAAACCACAAAGCCAGATGAGCATATTTGTACTGTTTTGAGCTCTTCACTTTCCAGTTCTTATATTGGCTGCCCTTATGATCTGCTTGAATGAGACTGAAAATTTAGGGGCAAATTGTATTGTATTAAAGACACTTCTCTGCTGAAATTCCAGCTGTGGGTTGATGTTGACCAAAGCTATTTTACAGCCATCCATATCAAAAAACTATTTGTCATTTCTGTAATATTTAAACCTAAATTCCAACTGTGTTACTCATTTCAGTCATCGCTTATTGATTTTGAATGTAACTGGTGATGATCAAATATATTTTTAGTAAATGAGAAAAAATAGTCAAAGCTAACTGTGGTTTGGGATGAAATTTTTTTTTTAAATCACTTAAAAAAGGTTAAAAGGTATGGAAGTGTTAAGCTTTGGCAAAGGTGGTTGCAGGTTGGGATGTAGTCTCAGAGTATCAGACAGACAGATGTGTTTTCTGAAAGATTTTGCATTGCAAACAGAAGGTAAGAGACAACTGGGGCAACAGAGAACAAAATAGCCAGACACAGCAGTTGAGAGATAGCACAACGTAAGTAGTCACTGTAGAAATGCAATGGACCAAGACAAGAAATAATGGATATACTGGTACAAGAAAAAAGTATTGACCCAGCATGAAGGACATGATAACTATTAAGAAAAAAATATTTATTAAATTACATTTTTTCTGTGATAATTCAAATAGTACACTGCATATTTCATTTTATATAGTTTAAACCCTTGCCTACTTCAGTTCAAAGGTACAAATGCCTTACAAGTTATTACGGTAATCCTTTTGTCCTACACCCCTTGCCTCACACACTTATTAGTCCCATAATCTGTGTACTCGGTGGTTTTTTTTTGTCTTCCATTTCTTTGCATCGAGGTACTACTTATTTAGTACTTTGATGTAAAGAAATCGAAGACTTTTTAGCTTGGTTTAATTTGCACCTATATCTTCTTCAGTAACATTACCTTGTGATCTCTACTATGCAGTATATAGAATATATACCACCTTTGACATGAAACACTAGATTCTCCAGACACAATGTTTTTTTAAAATGAAATTGAATCATGCCTTTATTTCAAGTGGCTTTAATTCTGCCTGATCCCAAATAGTTTTCACTTAATAATAATGTTTAAGAGACAGCAAACCCAATTTTTTATATCTTATAATTTCTTTGACATTAACCCACTATTGCCAAATTGTAATTTCTAATCATCACAATTTTTTTGGAATTTTGACATTAATATGGCACTTGTAAAGATTGTTAAACTGATCCAAATTGACAAAACAATGCCATGCAAATGTATTAAGCATTCATACTTCAATATACTAATATCACCTAGGCTCTGAAAGTTTAATATCACAATTCTTTTCACGATAATGCTGAAATATATGCTCTGTTTCAATGCCCTATCTGCAATAATGGCATTCCAGTGGACCTTTAATTAAATTCTGTAGAAAATACTTAAGTTCACCTTGATCAGAAATCCATTTCCTAGGAATGGCTTTGTCAAAATCATCCTGAAGGAATGGATTACAAAAACCCCTGAGACAGGGCAGTCAGCCTTGAGCTTGTCTAGTGAAATAAAAGCTGATCTATCTATCAGATATGAAGGAATGGCATCTCTTTGTGTGCCTTGCAAAACAGTGGAGGCTCATCCTTAAAGTTTGTTCAGGTAATGTCGTGAACAAAATCACATCATTTACATTAATTGATCAATTGGCTCATTTTAAGGATAAATACATTAAATTTCTGTAATGCTATGTGCTTCAAATTTGCACGGAGACATAACCAAATCCAGTGTAGCATAAAATAAGCTGCATTAGTTTTTGCAAACTGAGCAGAATCTACAAAGCAGAACTGTGGAAAGTGACCGTATGCCCAACAGTTTGAAATTTTTGCATTGCCCTCAGTGAAAATTCATCCATTACATCTTCAATTATTAATTCATGGTTAGCAAACTGAGCCATTGACCATTCTGTTTTCTAGAGAAGTGCTAAGAAAAACAATGTATGTCATTTGCCTTCTTTGGGTTTGTTTTGACATTACTAATTGCTTGAATTGAACATCAGGAGCAAAGAAGTGATTTTAGAAAGTGGTAAGCTAGAAGCAAGAACGCCTTTGCATATGCATTTGGGCTACGAGATGATTTAAGTGACCTGCTTCATTTAGCTTAAAAATTTAAAACATGTTTACATGATAATAGATTTTTTTAAATTAAGAAAGAACATTTCCTAAATTGCTACTCATATAAAATGTAGACAGAAGTTGTAGTAAATCACAACAGTAATATGATAGGTTATATCTTAAACCAGTTTGGCTCATAATGATTGCCATTATACTGACCTCACATGCCCTCAGGTCACAAAAAGGATGAGAAAAACAGAACTTGATTACTTGAAAGTGCACTTTGATGAAAACAAAATTGAAAGGGGAGAGTTAAAGTTAATTTTCTGTGGCACAGACCATTGAAACCACAGGTGGAGAAAAGGAATATTTTCCCTGGATTTGGCAGTCTGCATACATCAGCTTCAAAGTTCCCATCACTGAATTTTGAAAAGAATATAATGAAACAAGTTAGCAGTAAGGATACCCATGTATATGCAAATTTCAGACCCATATACATTCAGAATTGATGGTGCAGGCGTCTGTCTGCTAGCAGCAACAGCATTAAGTGTAATTTGCCACAAGTTAAAGTCTCACAGCCAGGATCACCTTTCTTTGCCTTATTTTAACTACAGTTCAACAATTGGTTAAATAAGGATTGTGGAGATTAAGCCAGGAACTACACTAAATATATCAAAACATGAAGTGCCAATCTGGTAAAATTCTGAACCAGGATTGCATGATTGATAAATAATGGAAGTAGTGCAGTTTGGACAGAGTTAAGATATCACAAAAGTAATTATCTATTGGAAATAGTTCCAGGAATGTGCATATGTTTATCAGAGGTGGAGTTCTGTATTGTGAATGCAAAAAACAAGGTTACAAGACGTGTAACCATATTCAGTGAGATATATTGAATCCCCACTTATACAAAAGCCAGCCAGTTCAGAAAGATGGAACACTTTAATTATGTGCATTCGTAAAAAGCAGGATGATTCCAATTAGGCTGTTCCATCAACCCACTCTTAATCATCAGCAAAGTGACGAAAGGTTTGGTTGAATTGCTTTCAGTGGCCAATTATTCATCGGTCTGTTGCTCCCTGGGATTACCTCTTGGAAGCTCCCTATTGAACAACTCTGTGGAAAACTTTCACTTCAACAGCTGGAACAGTCCAGGAAAATAACTCACTACCAGCTTCTTGAGAGCAATGGGAATGGGCAATAAAATGTACTTGACAGCATGAATAAACAACAAAATCTGAGTAAATAATCTTAAAGTTTGTTTAAAGTTCAAAGCTCAAAATATACTTAGAGGAAAACTGGTAAAAATTCATGCAGCCCGTACAGAGTTGCCAATGTACACTGGTGCCATCTTAGTCAGAAATATGTCATCATAGTCAGGGAGAAGTACAGCACAGAAGCAGGACCTTCAGCCCATCTAGTCCATGCAAGACCATTTAAACTGCCTACTCCCATTGACCTGCACTGGGACCATTGCCCTCCATAGCCCTATCCAAACTTCTCTTAAACATTGAAATCAAGCTCACATGTGCTGGCAGCTCATCCCGCATCCTTACGACCTTCTGAGTGAAGAAGTTTCCCCTCATGTTCCTCTTAAACATCTCACCTTTCACCCTTGATCCACGACCTCTGGTTGTAGTCTCATCCAACCTCAGTGGAAAAAGCCTGCTTGCATTTATCCTATCTATAACCCTCACAATTTTGTATACCAGGTGTTATACTAGGTTTTGTATACTGTGTTCATGTGTTACAATTGTCTGTTAATTTGTTCCTGCTCATTAGGCAGGGTAGAAGCAGGAAGAAGGTTTTGGGGGTGAAGGACAGGCAGTCAGAGGGTTCTGGTGAGTGGAAATGTGGAAAATTAAAGAGAAGGCTTCAAATGGTAGTGAGGGCTGGCATGATAAGTAACAATCTTATGGTTAAGTACTGATAAGTACTGTCAGATAGGGAGAGGACATACAGGTGTATCAGCATTTCTAATCTTTGAGTCAGAACAGGGAAAAAGTTTAAAAAAACTAATTTGGAAATCTCTTTGCATTCATAACGAGATACAAATTGATGATGCAAATAAGAGTAAGTGGCTATGATTTTATAGGCATCATGGAGATGTGATTCCAAAGCTGGGATATAAACATTGTAGACAGAACTCGTTATGAGGAAGATGGCCCAACAGGAAAAGGATAAGGGACACTGAAGGGAAAGGAAGTAATACTGATCTTGTCACTCATACCAACACGAGTTATTCAGAGATAGGAGGAGTCCTGCTACTCTGGCATTCATGAAAGGTAAAGTAAAAAGAATCTTTCCCCATTATTTTCCTGTTGGCTTCCAGTGGGTCTTTAAGGATCACTGACTCTGACACAGTAGAATTGGAAAACTTAACAGAGTACCTGGTCGATAATTTTTAAATAATTTTCCAGAGAATTAGTTAAAGAGTCCCATTCAAAACAACTGGATTAAATTTTACACCTGAAACACATGCCAATTTGCACAAAGTTCCTTTCCAGAATAATAAAATTAACAGTGGCTGAATAAAACTCATCCCTGTTTTAAGGAGAAGAGATTCGGCATTTTCTTTTTCTGAAACTATTGTAAATCCCAAACTTTCCATTATATCTCACTAGAGATTTAAAGGTTAATTATTCCACTAAAACACACAGGGACTTGAGCCCTTTTATCTTTCCCTTGTGATTACACTAATGTACTTTTTATGGCAGTGAGCTTTGGTTGTTATAAAGTTCTGTTTCCCTGAAGCATCTCTAAGCAAAATGGTATATACAGTTGCATTGTTTTTATTTGAATCTGGAAAATATTGCAGCAGTTTAGGCTTTAAAAACTTAAAGAGAGATCAGTGAGGATGCTCTTTATAATCAGCAACCTTCAGTGTTAAAAGTGAAAAGAAAGCATTGAAGATATATATTTTAATATTGTGAGACACAACAATTTTGATAGTGTTTCATTCAGCATATAAAATAAAATCAACATAGTAATTTTATTATATTCCTTCAAGCTACTGTGCTGGAGAGTTCAGCCACTGCTCATAAGCTGCAGGAAGAGAGTTATAGAGGTGACAGTGTCAGAAGTTAACAGGATTTTGCTGTGCTATGGAAACCTATGATAGGAATCAGAAATGTTAACGTGATATCACAGCTTGACTGACAACTGTCGATAGAAACTAGATGGAGATGAGGTCAATATGGATTTTTTTTAAAAATTGTCTTCAGCTGAGCAGCTTCATGAGTTCAGTATCAAATTGTATTAATAATAGCATGTGTCTAGAACATCTTCAATTATAATGTTCTATCTCATAATGTAAATAAGATAGTGAATAACTCAGTATCTAACTGAAATCATAATAAGGGATTGGGGTTTGGATACAGGATTAAGATAAAAATTTTAAAAATACTCAAATATTCCACTTCATCCAGCTGTCTCAGTGAGAAACACAGAGCAAAGCACCAGATTGGTGCATGAGTATGATTACCAGATTGGTGCATGAGATGTCAGAGGTCAGTCATGAATGCAAAATGCATTCCAGGTAGAATACAGAATTTTCAAAATGGATCTTAAATCAGTCTTTAAAACTCATCTGGTTGCAGATGGTTGATGACTTTTAAAAATCTTTCAATAGTCCCAAAATTGGTTTCAGGGAGTCAATCCAATCAAAAAATCTTATATAGTTTTAATCTTAGTTCCAACTGAACATTCTTAAAACAAATTTTAAAAGATAAATACATGTATATACACTTCACCAACCTGAAACCTCCTCAAGATCCATTTTCTTTATTTCTATTGTTTATTTCCAATGAGCTAGAAATTGGTTGACAAGCCTGAATTAAGTAACAAGCTCTAAGTGTCTGTCAAAAGTTGAGAGGCCCAAAGTCCTAAGATTGGGCTTAAAGCCTTACCTTAATAACTATGATAATCTGACTAGTATCTGCTGTGAATCCAGAGGGGCAGAGGATCAATATGAACTGATGCCTTGCAGGGAGTGGCCCTTCTCAGCAGATCCTATTAAGTTCTGCTAGCTTTTTCCAAGAATTTTCTACAACTAGGAGAAGCAGGCATTGTTAATAAAAATTTTAAAAGTTCATGTATTCTTACCTGTTTGCTTGCAGTCCCTGGTTGCACTCTAGCATATGCTGGGTGCTCTTAAGAGCAGAATGAGAGCCTGATCAGAATTGCCCGAGGGCATGCTCTTCAATGCTCATCTCAAATCCCTGGAAGTATGCCCACAGAGTGATGAACATCAGGGAAAGGAAATTAGACAGACTCAGAATCAGGTTTACTATCAGTCATGAAATTTGTTGTTTTGTGGCAGCAGTACAGTGCAGGCAGAACAAATTACTATAAATTACAATATAAAAATAAATAGTGCAAATGAGGAATAGTGAGGTAGTGTTCATGGGTTCATGGACTGTTCTGAAATCTGTTGGAAGATTGGAAGAAGCTGTCCCTAAAATTTTGAATGTACATCATCAGGCTCCTAAACCTCCTCGCCAATGGCAATAATGAGAAGAGGGTGTGTCCCAGATAGATGCTGCCTTCATGAGGCAGCTCCATTTGAAGATGTCCTCATTGGTGGGGAGGCATGTACCCGTGCCTCACTAAGTAGCATGTCTACTTATTACTGGTGCTCTTCCCTCACTTCAGTCTATGGTCCGCAAACTTTAAGACTTCAAGCTACAGTCTCCTGCCTATCACATGATAATCCTCAGCCTCTCCATGCCAACTGAACAACTAAACCTTTTCTGTTATCATTGGGTCCTCTTCAGTAGCAAACTCCCAGATGGAGATGTATTGAATGTAAGTCCTCCAAATAAAACATTCTCCATGGTTTAATTTGCAAGCCACAGGTTATTACCATAAGATTATAAGACATAGGAGCAGAGTTAGGCAATTTTCCCATTGAGTCTGCTTTGCCATCCTATTCTGGCTGATTTATTATCCCTCTCTACTCCATTCAGCTTCTTCCCATATACTTTCATGTCCTGAATAATCAAGAACCTATGAACCTCACGTTACATACATTCAAAGACTTGGCTTCCACAGCCACACATGGCAATCAATTCCACAGATTCACCATCCCCTTGCTAGAGAAATTCCTCATAGTTTCTGTTCTAAATGGACATCCATTTATTCAGAGGTTGTGTCCTCTGGTGATAGACCTCTCCACTAGAGCAAACATCCTCTCTACATCCACACTATTTAGGCCTTTCAATATTCGATAGGTTTCAATGAGATCCTCCTTCATTCTTCTGAGCTCCAGCAAGTACAGGCCCAGAGCATCAAATGCTCCTAATTCCTAATACGTTTATTCCTGGAATCATTCTCGTGAACCTCCTCTGGACCCTCTCCAATGCCAACACATCACTTCTTAGATAAGGAACGCAGACCTACTCACAATACCAAGCGAGGCCTGACCAATGTGTAATAATGCCTTAGCATTACTTCCTTGCTCATATATTCTAGACCTCTCAAAATGAATGCTAACGTTGCATTTGGCTTCCTTACCACTGACTCAACCTGCAAGTTAACCTTTAGGACAGGGTTCCCAACCTGTGGTCCACAGACCCCTTGTTTAATGGTATCAGTCCATTAGCATAAAAAAGGTTGGGGACACCTGCTTTTGGGAATTCTGCACAAGGACTCCCAAGTCACTTTGCATCTTTGATTTATGAATTTTCTCCCTGTTGAGAAAACAGTCCACACCTTTATTCCTTCTACCAAAGTGCATGACCATACATTATATTCCATCTGCCACTTCTTTGTCTGTTCTCCCAATCTGTCTTCATCCTTCTGCAAACTCTCTACTTCCTTAATGCAACCTGCCCCTTCACCTATCTTTGTATTGCCGGCAAACTTGGCCACAAAGCTATTAATTATGTCATCCAAAACATTGATATATAATGTAAAAAGAAACAGTCTTAACACCAACCCCTACAGAACATCACTAGTCACTGGCAGCCAATCAGAAAAGGTCCCCTTTATACCCAGTCTTTGCCTTCTGCCAATCAACCAATCCTCCATCCATGCTAGTATCATTCCTGTAATACAATGGGCTCTTAGCTTTTTAAGCAGCCTCCTGTGCAGCACCTTGTCAAAGGCCTTCTGAAAATCCAAGAAAACAAAATCCACTGACTCTCATTCATCTGTGCCTGTTATTTCCTCAAAGTATTCCAACAAATTTGTCAGGCAAAATATCCCCTTTAGAAGACTATGCTGACTTTGGCCTACTTTACCATGTGCCTCCAAGTACCCCAAAATCTCATCCATAATAATGGACATCTTCCCAACCACTGAAGTAGGGCAAACTAGCCTATACTTTCCTTCTTAAAGAGAAGAGTGACATTTGCAATTTTCCAGTCCTCCAGAACCATCCAGAATGTAGTGTTTCTTGAAAAGTCATTACTAATACCTCCACAATTTCTTCAGCTACCTTCAGAACCCTAGTGTGTAGTCCATCTTGTCCAGGTGACTTAACTACCTTCAGACTTATAAGCTTCCCAAACACCTTCTCCCTAGTAATAGTGACTACATTTACTTCGGCCCCCTGACACTTGAATTTCCCGCATATTACTTGTGGTGTCTTCCACAGTAAAGACTGATGCAAAATACTTATTAAGTTCATCTGCTATTTCTTTATCACCCATTACTACTTCTCCAGCATCATTTTCCAGTTGTTTGATACCTCCTCTTGCCTCTCTTTTATTCTTTATATAACCTGTGAGGTACTGGAGGAGAGCTAATGTTGGTGTGCCATTTAAGAAAGGCTCTAAAAATAAACCAAGAAGTTATAGGCCAGTGAGCCTGACATCAGTAGTGGGAAAGTTATTGGAAGGTATTCTAAGGGATCTGATATATGAATATTTGGATAGACTGGGACTGAATGGGGATAGTCAGCATGGCTTTGTGCATGGTAGGTCATGTCTAACCAATCTTATAGTGTTTTTCGAGGACATTACCAGGAAATTTGATGAAGGCAAGGCAGTGAATGTTGTCTACAAGGACTTTAACAAGGCATTTGGCAAGGTCCCACACGTGAGTTTGGTTAGGAAGGTTCAGTGGCTTGGTATTCAAGCTAAGATAGGAAATTGGATTTGACATTGGCTTTGTGAGAGAAGCTAACAAGTGGTAATAAATGATTGTCTCTCTGACTGGAGGCCTATGACTAGTGGAGTGTGGCAAGTATCACTGCTGAGTCCATTGTTGTTTGTCATCTATATCAATGATCTGGATAATAATGTGGTTAACTGGATCAGCAAATTTGCGATGACACCAAGACAGGGGCTGTTAGCAAGGAAGACAATCAGAGCTTGCAGCAGGATCTAAACCACCTGGCAAAATAGGCTGAAAAATGGCAGATTGAGTTTAATGCAGACAAGTGTGAGGTGTTACACTTTGGTAGGTCTTACATGGTGAACGGTAGGGTACTGAGGAGTGTGGTACAACAAAGGGATCTGGGAATACAGGGCCATAAATCATTGAAAGTGGCGTCACAGGTAGATAGGGTCCTAAAGAAAGCTTTGGGCACATTGGCCTTCATAAATCAATATATTCAGTACATGAGATAGGATGTTATACTGAAGTTGCATAAGATGTTGGTGAGGTCTAATCTGACGTATTGTGTGCAGTTTTCATCACCTGCCTGCAAGAAAGGCGTAAATAATGGTGAAAGATACAGAGAAAATTTACAAGGATGCTGCCAGAACTTGGGGACCTGAGTTATAGGGAAAGATTCAATAAGTTAGGACTTTATTACCTAGACCGTTGGTGAAAGAGGGGAGATTTGATAGAGGCATACAAAATTATGAAGGATATAGATAGGATAAATGCAAGCAGCCTTTTTCCACAGAGGTTGGGTGGGACCACAACTGGAGGTCATATGTTAAGTGTGAAAGGTGAAATGTTTAAGGGAGGGTGGTAAGAGTGTGGGATGAGCTGACAGTGCAAGTGGTACATGCAAGCTCATTATCAAGGTTATTGGATACTGACATGGCTGGGTGGGTTATGGAAGTCTATGGTGCCGGTGCAGTTCGATGGGACTAGACAGTTCACGAGGGGTGATTGATAAGTTCATGGCCTAAGGTAGAAGGAGTCAATTTTAGAAAACCTAGCACGTCTATTTTTCAACATAGTCCCCTCCTACATTTACACACTTAGTTCAGCAGTCGTGGAGCATACAGATCCCTTCTTTGTAGAAGTCAGCGTCTTGGACCTCCAGAAGCAGTTAACAGCAGGGGAGATTGATAAGAGTGTGGCCTAAGGTAGAAGGAGATGAGTTATTAACTTCAAACTTTCTGTATAATCACTCAAAGAGTGGAACTGCACATGTGTGTAACAAGAGTTGTATAACTCATCTCCTTCTATATATGCTGTCTTTAACTTTCCCTGTCAGCCACGGTAACCTCATGCTCCCTTTAGAATACTTTGTCATCTTCGGGATGTATCTATCCTGCCAAACTGCCCCCAGAATCTCCAGCCATTGCTGTTCTGCTGTCATCCCCGATAGTGTCCCCTTCCTATCATAACACTGCGCTTATTGCAGGGCCCTTCTATCTTTGCATTACCTGGCATCAAATTGACATGGAAGGTAAAGCTACAGCCTTTCAGCTCCAGCAATACAGGTTCAATCCTTGCCTCTGCCACTGTTCATGAAGAGCATGCTCGTTTTCCCTAAGTGCATGTGTTTTTCTAGCTTTTATATGGTTAATGGTGTAAATCATTCTTAATGTATAGCAGTATGCTAAAGTCTTAGGCACATATGTATACTGTAGTTAGGATGCCTAAGACTTTTGCACAGTACTGTAGTATTTGTTTGTATAGCATTGTAATGCTGCCACAAAAACCCCCCACAAATTTTATGACATACGATAAACTAGATTCTGAGCTGGATAAATATCGTGGACAGTGTGGGAAGGGGCAGGGAGAGGGAATTATGGTTGGGAAAAGAGGAAGGGAGAGGGAAAGAAACACGAAACACCAGAGATATTCTGTAATGATCAATAATCCATTTGCTGGAATCAAATGACCTTGCCTGGCATCTCAGGGCTGGGTGTGTGTGACTGCACCCATGCCAAACCCCTCCTTCTCCCCCACCCCAGTACACCTTCTCTGCCACCTGTCCCACACCCATTCCGTGGCGCTCCACACTTGCCATTCTCAATATCCTTTGTTCCCGCCAGGTTTACAAACTCGCTCTCCAGTCTATGTTGACAAATACAGTACTGTGCAAAAGTCTTAGGCACCCTGTCTATACATACGTGCCTCGGTCTTTTGCACAGTACTGTAGGTGGGTCACAGGAGAATTAGCAGGAATCGTGAAAGAGAATAGGATGGAGGGAAATAATCTGGGATATGGGTCAATGGGATTTCTCTGCAAACTGGCATAGATTCAGCAGGGAAAATGGCCCTAGTCTATGTCGTAAGGAAAGATGAATGCACAGCACACAGCGGAGATCAACAGCTGCGGTGTCAGCTGGGCCAGACAGAACCGGCAGTCGCTGAAGTGCAGCAGTCTGCAGCTGGCACTGGCCACAGGCAGCTCAAAGCAACCCGCACAAGAAGCATAACTTTGCTGACCCCATGCCTCATAGGAGTAGCTGTATGAGGAAACCTTCTCTGGAATGGCATCATGGATCAGCACTTGGGTGAGAAACGAATGGGAAGCAATTATTGTGTTGGTAATTAAATTAATCGCATTTATCATATTTGGCACTTCAGTCAGAGTGTTATTTTATAGCGGCTTTGAATTTGCATTGAGAGTGTGTCATTGATATAGAAGCAGGATGAATGGTTTTAATGTTTAATGCAGGATTAAAAGTGACAAAGAATGCAAGAAGGACTTATGATGTCGAGGGGCTATGTAGAAGTTATCAGGAGGGAAATGTCTGGCACAGTGACATCATAACTCAAGAATCTACATGCTGGTCAGTAAGGCTGTGGGATTCATTACCTTAGACAGACTACTGTTTGAATTATGAAATAGGAATGGACATCCAAGATATCACGGCTCTCCTCCTCTGCTATGCTTCAAATTAGTAGCAATGCTTTGGGTGAAGCTCCCTGTGATCACCGTGAAACTATGGTAGAGGGGTGTAAAATAAAAAAACTGAAAATGCTGGCAAAACGTAGTAGGTTAGGCAGTATCTGTGAAAATAGAAACAGTTAACTCTTCAGCACTGTGATCCTTTGTCAGGACTGGGAAAGAGAGGAATATCTGTTAGTTGTCAGTCTAAGAGAAGCTGTGGGAGGGATGCAAGGGAGGGAGGGAGGAACAGGATAACTATCTGTCTGTGATAATATGATAATATGAAACAGCTAAATGGGTGCAATTAACAGCACATTTTGCTTTTTGGTCTGTGTAAAATGTTGTTGGTAAGGTAAGGTTCATGGTAAGGTTGTGGTACCTGTCCAGCAGGCCAAGCTTTTACAAGTAGGAAAAGGAAAACTCAGCCAACATGATAAAACAGAAAATGGGAAATGCTGGAAAATCTTAGCAGGTTTGATAGCATCTGTGGAAAAAAAAGTTCACATTTCAGATGAGGAGATGAGGGAGAGGGCGAGGGAGAGAGAGAGAGAGAATGACTCAGAGAGAAAGAAGTCCGCTTAGATAGCAAAAGTGGGCAATAGGTGGAACAAAGGAAATTTCTCTGCTAGATCGAAGTCATGTAGCAGATGGGATCAGATTAAACTACTGTGGCTGCATAATTTGTTGTAGAGGCATGTGCTGTTCGTTCTCTTTCAGGGAGACAACATGACTGCATTCACATCAGTCCTTCATTTGATGTCAGTCTTGGAGCCAAAAACATCTCAAACTATTTCCAGCTCTGATAAAAGTCATCAGTCTCAAGTGTGAATACTCCAGAAATGCAGCCTGAGCCAGTGTGTATCGTTTAAGAGCAGTGAAAACTGAGTCTGTGTTTTCAACAAAGAATTAGATAAAACAGATCCCTGAGACAGGCACTTAAAGAAAATAATGTCAATGGATACAGGGAAAAGTGGGGGAATGGGACTGTGTAGTGGGACTCTTTTTAAAAAAAAAACTAGCACAGGCTCAATGGGCCAAATTCCCTCCTGCAGCATAAAGAGTCTATGACTCCTTGACTGTAAAAGAAATTCAGTGAATTCTCTAAAGCTGTGAAGATGGGACAAGACTTATCAACTAGTGTTGTCCAAATATACCTTCCAGAACTCACCCCTTATTACAGAACTTAAAATTCAAAGTTCAAATTAAATTTATTTTCAAAGCACATATATTACACCATATACAACCCTGAGATTCATTTTCTTGCAGGCATTAACAATAAATACAAAAAAAACACAATAAAATCAATGAATATCTGAACCTAACAAAAACAAACAACCACCTTGGCAGTACTCTTGATAAGAATTCTGGCAAAAACATACAAGATAGCAAAATGAAAATACTCTGTGACATTTGAAACGCAAGCCATAAGGGGAGTTATTGTGGAACAAAAGGACATAGAAATAACTGCTTTACGTGTGAGTGTGTGTGTTTGTTTGTAAGTACATCTATTAATAAATGTACATTTCCATGCATATCGTTGTATCTCCCTGACTTCATCGCATCAACATCACTAAGGCATGACGTGGTTATTCTGTCAGAAACTTCAAAGCAAATGGTCATGGTAGAACTGACAGTGTCTCGGGAAGACATTTGAGTGTAAGAAAGCTAAATACCAAGGACTGGTAGAGCAGTGCCAGAGACAGGGGTGGAGGGCATGATGCGAGCCTATAGAGGTGGGGTGTAGAGGTGTTGCTTGCTGATCGCTCTGTATAATATATTCTCTCCTTGGCATTTTGGGGGCTGCAAAGAAAAGTGCCATCAGGACCTTCACAGAAGCTGCTGAGTGAGTCTGCAGATGGCTATTGGTTAAGAGGTGTGTCACGTGGACCAATACTGCTGGGACACAAGCCAGGGCCTGATCAATCCTGGTCAGATTGCTTGGTCGAGGGTGTCTGATGCTGAAAGATCCAAAACACCCAATGACCCCAGTTTGCATTACTGATAATGTGTCCCAGCATGTATTTCAACAACTGCTTTTGAACAGTATATGTGTATTTTCTGTGTTTTCTTGCACGTTTTCTATATTTTCCTAACCAAATATCTGTATGTGTGTGAATATCTTAATGTGAAATTTCTACATAATTCATGAGGATTTGCAGAACTTTATTTTTATCAAATAAGTCCAGTACAATTTTCAATAAAATTGATTTTCTAATGGAAAATCCTAAACTTAACTGTTTTTCCTAATTGCATTATATATAATTTTTTGCAATCATTACATTGACGAAAATCAGCAGGCTACAAAGATTGGTCACACATAAACATTAACTCTGATAGTTACCCATTTATTAGATGGGCCTTGGTTATTGTGATCCATTAGTTCCTCTTATCATTTGTTATAAGCAGTATGTTACCTGAAACAAAATAATATATAAAATAAGAAATCACCAACAAAGATTCCAAATAATTGTAATTCCTGCACGATGCAATTCTCTGAGGGTGAACATAACTTAGTACAAAGAAATCACTGACAAAGAGTTTCATGTTATTATAAGCAACATGTCTCTTTATTTGAAGGCAACAAACTATAAATTAACAGACAATAAAGGATAAAATGATTAAACAAGAAAATCTAAATACATTAAAATAAAGGAGTATAAAACAGCAAAATGTAAGAAAACATATATGAACGAATTAAAGATAACACTAAAATGATGAAAGATAGTCAATACTGCTCATCAAAACTATCTAGTTTTATAATTAATCTAAAGAGATTAGTTTGTATGCAGAAGACTGGAGTATTACAATGAATGGCTTTTAATGGCAAAGATACCAAAAACAATTTTTTTCCACCACCACTTCCTTTGAAATAATATCAGCAAAAGGTAGTCTAAAATCTTTCAATGCTTCTGCCCCAATTTGCCATTAGTTTCCATCCTGCCACAAGCTGAGGATTGTTAGTATTATCTTACAAGTCTTGAATTTACTATACTTGCCACTCTGTTGCTTTCTGTGTTGCCAATACTCAGGGAAAATTAATCAAAAATAACATATGAATGGATATATAAGGAAATTAAACTGATGGCAATGCATATGACCATAGTGGAGGGTAAATGATATCACTAAATGGACAGAAACAAAGTTCAGAGTAACTTTGTATCAGAAAGTGTATTCTCTGCTTTTACAACCTCAAAAATATATGAACTGTACCCACAATTATACAAAATATGTTATTTTGAATTTGTCCAGTTTGGTTGAGGTGCATGAAAGGAAAAAGAAACTTGATTGTATATGGTGAAGGTAAAGAATAGCTCAGAATATTTTATACCCAATTAACTACTTCTGATGTGTAATTATTGGCAGCCAGTTTCCCAATTAATGAGAAAGGAGGTTGACCAAGTGACCTATTAGTGTTGGCTGAGAGAGAAATGTCATCTATAATGGCAACACAGCTGTTCTTCAACATTTACTTCAAAATGGTACTGCCGATTCAGTCCAAGCTAACATTGTTTCACTGACCTCATGAGATCCATGATTAAGAACTAAGAGCTTGTTGCCATACTTTTTTATAATATAGGAAGGGTCCTTTTGGCCACTCAACTCTAAGACAGCTGTCAGGGCATCACGCAGATCACATTCCCCCACTTACTTTCCTGCAATAACTTTTCTTCATAATTTATCGGCTCTATCTAAGTTCTCCCATAAACCACCTACACCAGGGGTAATTAACATACCAATAAGCACATATATGGGGTGTGAGAGGAAACTCTTAAAGCCACAAGAACATCAGAGATCAGCATCAAATTCAGGTTGTTGAATCTATAAAGCGTCAGCACAGTCCATTACACTACTGTATCACGGAACCCTATTGGCCATCACCCAAGGCTGACAACTAGAAACAGATGATATGGGAATCAGAATCAGCCATATCGCTGCCGTATCGCCAGCATATCTCATGAAACTGGTTAAATTCAAGGTAGCAGCACAATGCAATGCATGATAATAGAGAGAAAAAAGAAAACTATGAATTACAGTAATTGTATATCTAATTAAATAAGTTGTAAAAAAAAAGAGGAAATAAGAAAGTATTGGGTATTGAGGATGTGTTTGGGAGTTTATGGGTTCAATGTCCATCCAGAAATTGGATGGCAGACGGGAAGAAGCTGTCGAATCACTGAAAATCTTGAAACTCATGTTATAATGTACTTTGACAATTGTGAAGGTTGTAGGACATTCAAATTGTCAATTTGGAATGAATTTGGCCCATATTAAAGGACCCTGTAAATTTGCTGTTAACAATTCAAAGATTTATTTGTCTCTATTAAAATTATTTCATTACTCTACAGAGTTGTTCTTCTAGTAATCCATTCAGATAGAAATTAAATAGAATTTTCCTGCAAATAATATGTCAGAACACAGCAGTCAGTACAATATGATTGGATGAAATCATATTCACAATCTATTCACAAAACTCTACGCCACATGGATTTTTTCTCCTGTCATTTTTTAGGACTACTATTGATTAATAGATAGAATTTTATTGCTGTGATTAGTTAAGAACTCAATCATTATTGTTTGCTGTGACTAACAGGATTGAAAGACAGTGAACTAAATGGAACTTGGTGAGCAATTCCTTTCACCTAATCCTTAAGCATCTGCAGGGCTCCAGCTAAGCGTGTTTGAAGGGCAACAGTATGACTTGGAACACCTTTAAAGCTGGGCATTAGCAGTAGAATCTCTGGAAGGAAGGAAGGAAGGAAGGAACAGCAACATTTAAGTGACTATGTCACTAGCTTATTATATTGTGAACTGGATAATGTAATTGCAGAACTGACAAGTCTGCTGCTAGATCTTGTCAAGCATCTCTTAACAACATTATAAGAACATCCATGCTTGAAATTATCTGGACAGCAGAGACTGGTTTGTTGCCCATTGTCCTCAAAACTATAAGTGTACCTCTTAGAACAACACTTATCTTCAGGAGAAAGCATTTTACTGATCTGCTATCCTCATCTCCAGTGGGAAATATATAAAGAGGCAAGTGGCTCAAACTATGCATTCCATTTTCATTTAAAAGAGACTTTTTTTGGTGACAGGCTGCCAATGTCCCCACCACTGAAGTGAGTTTTACAAAGTACTATTTACATAACCTGCATAATATTCCATTTCAAAGGTGAATTCAGAATCTAACTGAGGCTATGCCAGGAAACATCTGGACATGAGGGCTCTCTTGCTTTTCTCAGTGCCTACATCTGCCACATGAATCAAATTCTCCTCTATATCTGCTTATTGAAGTTCCTTATGTTCTTTTATATGACTTTGGCATTATTGAGACCAGCTGCATCCAGGGATTAGCACTAGATGGTTGAGACTAAAATACTTTGTCCAACAGGACTGACAGCAACAGACCCTAATTGATGTAATAATTGGCATTGATAGCACTGAATGGAATGGGTTACAACTGTTTCACAACATTAACCTAAGGCAGTGAGCAATTCATTTAATGCATCTTCACCCACAGTTGCAGATAAAAGGAACTTTCTATAATGTCAGTGAGTTCATTACACCAATTTTATAGCTGAAACTGAAGTCAAGAACACCATGTAAAGCCCAGCTGACTATCAGTCATCACAGAAAGTCAATAGACTTTTATGCAACTTCGCATTTTATTTTCTCATGTTTATAAAATATTTCATAAATCCAGTTAATTTCTTTTTTAATTCTCACATTTAGACTGCTACACAATAGTATTTTTTTCACCTCCCCTAAGATTTTTTAAAATTGTTTATGCTTCTTGCTTTTGGGTCAACATTTTAACCTCACTTAAAATTCCACTTTGTCAAACTTTTACTGCTAGTGTTGGTGTAAAGCATTTTTGTTTTTACAGTGTTACATTTGTAATTTCAATGCCTTTGGTGCATATGCTCAATGAACTTCCATTCAGCTCTACGAATCTTTTAAGTTTATTTTACCCGAGATGAATAAGATTAGATGATCTTAATCAGAATCAGAATCAGGTTTAATATCACCGCCATATGTTGTGAAATTTGTTAACTTTGCAGCAGCAGTACAATGCAATAGATGATAAATATAGAAAAAATTGAATTGCAATAAGTATATACAGTATATGTATATTAAAGAGTTAAATTAAGATAAGTAGTGCAAAAACAGAAATAAAAACATAGTGAGGTAGTGTTCATGGGCTCAGTGTCAATTCAGGCTTCTGTACTTCCTTCCTGTTGGTAACAATGAGAAGAGGTAGTGGGGGATCCTTAATGATTGAAGCTGCTTTTCTGAGGTACCGCTCCTTGAAGATGTCTTGGATACCACAGAGGCAAGTACCCATGATGCAGCTGACTAACTTTTCAACTCTCAGCAGCTTACTTTGATCCTGTGCAGTAAACTCCCCCCACCATATTAGACAGTGATGCAGCCAGTCAGAAGGCTCTCCATCTGTAGAAGTTTTCGAGTCTTTTAGGTGACAAACCAAATCTCCTCAAACTCTTGATGAAATATAGCCGCTGTCTTGCCTTCTCTATAGCTGCATCGATATGTTGGGGTCTTGAAAGTTTTTAATTCCTTTATAGATTAAAAGTGTCAAAGGCAAGTCAAACTTCTTCCCCTGTCTAAACATTCTTCAGAAAGTGATACAACCCCAGAACACAATTGCATAGGAAGTTCCAGGACTTATATTCAGTGAAAAAAGGAAACTCTTGGTGTTGATGTTCCCATGCACTCACTACTCTTCTCTTTCTTTGTAGTATTAGCAATGGGTTTGGGAGTTGTCAAACTAGCTCCTGTTAGTAGCTGCAATGAGTTATAAAAGTGTTACATCCTCCAGCCAAGGGGGCTAATGGTAGAAGGATGCCTAAGGCAGAGAATGTGGGATAACAAACAACAGAATGACTTTGTTTCAAATGTTGTTAAACTTTTTGAGTGGTGTTGAAGCTGAACTCTTCCAAGCACACAGAAAATATTCCATCACACTGCTGTCTTGGGCATTGCAATTGGCAAAGTGGCTTTGGAGCATCAGTAGGTGAGTTAATTGCTAGAGAATAATCAACATCTGACCTGCTCTAGAAGGAACAGTATTCTGAGGCTTCTCTAGTTAAATTTCTGGTCAATGGTAGTGTCCTGAATGTTAATGACAAATTCTGTAGCAATAGAATTAGCACTGAATGACAAGGGGATATGGTTACAGGTAGTTTCTTTTTTTTTGGGATGATAATTTATGTGGCAAATGTTATTTGCTACTCAATAGACCAAGTATAGACATCTTTAATGTGAGGAGTACAAAAGGGGCTGAACACCCTGCAGGCATAAATGGACATTTCTGAATTTTTGTTCTTGTCTTTGAGAAAATGCCTTCGACAAAGATGATTGGGCCAGGAAGGGTTCCTGAAGAACATATCTAGCAGTGTAGACACAAGAGACTGCAGATACTGGAATCTATAGCATCAAACAATCTGCTGAAGTAAGATGGGAGGTCAAGCAGCATCTGTGAAGGAAAGGGAAAAAGTTCTTGGAGAAACAAACTCCATTTAAACTGAGTGGTGATGAGGCCATGCTGATGGCTGGGATTCAGCTGAGCTTGATGGGAAAACACAACTGGGGATTTGAAGAAGCTGTTTTCCAGTATGGAGAGTCAATAGTCCAACTGAAATCTGGACCAAGGAGTACTTAAGGATGCCTTTGGAGGCTACTAGCAAATCCATCTGTTTCCACCAAACAACAGCCACTGATTTTAAGATTACATTCATAATCTCATCTTTGTCTGCTGATTCTCCAGGCCAAGTTTTCACAGTGTGGCCAGAGAGAGGCAGCAGTCTCACAGCTGGTGGTTGAAGCAGTGTTGTGCTCTGATTGGCAACAAGATGACCTAACTTTTGAACCTCGGTGAAACTCGTTTGTTTGTGGCTGCCTATAACTGTGTTGATATCACATTGCCCCATCTAGGCACAACATATCTGAAACTTGTCAGGCAAATGGGGTTAAAATAGGTGCTCCACTTTTGTATCCAGATTCCTTCCAGCTGCAGTTACATAACTGGTTGTTCTGTAGCATTAAAACATCTACAGGATATATACAAAAATCCATCTTGGATTGAGAACATCTCACAGTCACTCCTATATTTTTCTTTGTTTTGTGAACCTGACTCAAGTTTAACCTTGTAAATTGTTATTCAGAATTACTTTTAAGGAAATATTTACACTCATTTCTTTATATTCATTTTTTTGCTCAAACTGTAATTTTTGTGAAATACTTCAAAGATGTTGTCAAATCACAATTAAGTCCAATATTTTTGTTTTGCTTCCCTTTCTTTCAACATGGTCAGCCTTCAGAGATGAAGAAGCTGGACTGATAAATTGCTCTTTGACCTCACGTTCACTGTTTCTACAATACACAGCTGTGTCCTTATGTATAATCACATTATAATCTCGGCCCGAAACGTCGACATCGCTTCTCCCTGTAGATGCTGCCTAGCCTGCTGTGTTCTACCAGCATTTTGTGTGTGTTGTTATTTTATTTCCATTCTCAACCATTCCTCGCCCTCCGCCTTCTCAGCAGCCACCAGCACCTCTCACACCTGCACAAATACAGTATACCAGGATTCCACTGAGCACTTCCCATAGTGGTACAACTAGTTTCAGAAAAACTATCCGGGGAGTCATGTGAGCAAACCCCTATCCAAGCATTCCATGCTACATTAATTCTTCACAGTTTTGTTTTTTGATAACACAAGCCATGTCTGAACAATCCTACAAAGGTAGTTTACAGAACACACAGGCACTAATGTGTCACATTCTCTGATGTCAATAGCCTTTGTTTATCTTTGTTATTGTTGCTAAGAAGGAGTCTCCAGAGTTTTATTTTCACTGACACAATCTCTCCAAAGACAGACACTAGAAATTTGCATTCCAAAGCATCTTGTATTGTATATCAAATCAGCCTTAAACCAGGTTTTCTGCTGAAACCAGTATTTGCAAAACATGCCTCCTGCACCATAAGGGCTGCCTTACCTGATTCTTTTTTTCACACACACCTTGATATTTCACATCGAGCCTTGCTGAAGTTGTGCCCACCATCACAACTAGCCTGAGAACCAACAATCCTGTTCTTCACTGCTGGCAATGGCCCAAAAAACTTTTGAACATTCCTGGCCCACTTTATACTCCTGCTCCTAAATTTTAACACTAGCTCAAGCTCTTATATTAATAAAAAGGAATAGAAATAAAATGACTTGAGCCAGGTCAGCATTACCACTCCTCACCTTAATAACTGCAAACGTCAGTTTGGATTATCAGGCAGCAAGAGCCCAAACTCCATAGTCCCAAGGCCTTTTAACATTTAAAACTGTGGCATTCTTGCTCAGACTATCAGTGGAAAGCTTTGTGGTAGCAGAGTGCTCCACATCAGAAGGAAGTACAGCTACCCTGATTCGTCACCCCAACCAGATGTATTGCTTATGCTAGCAATCAGATGTGATATGGCTAACATGCTCCGTAGAAATAGGGAAATAATGTGGGAAAAAATCTGCAGTGTAAGCAACATACCTTCCCCTTGATTTTACCTCTATCGGTATTCACAAACTCACTCCCAATCAATGTGGTCTGTGGGTATGTTTATCTGAAGTCCTTTTCATTGCCTTACTATGACTGGTCAGCAGCAGGTGCACTTCACAATGTCCAATTGCTCGAAGACTGCTTTCCTGCTCCTGAGCTGAAAACCAATATTACATTTTCCACAGTGATCGAATTACAAAACCTGTCTTAGTGAGGACATCATTATCTCCTTGTAAGAAGTTAAGCCTACACCACGGTAAGGGAGACATGCAGGCAATGATCAAACATCTGTTGAAACAAGGATTGTGATAAAGTTAATTTTCTTTTTCTTATTTAAAATTGCGACATGGAATTAGGATCAGGGATAAAGGATTTAGAAGAGATTTGAAGGGGTCCCTTATTTCATCCAGATAGTGGCGAGTACCTGGAATGCATTGCTGGAGAGAGTTGTGGAAGCAGTGTTGGTAAGCAAAGCATTCAGGAGTTGCTTGGACAAGCACTTGAAATGCCTAGTAATTAAAGGCTACGGGCCAACTGCTGGAAGATGGGATTAATATGGTTGGGTTACCATTGATGAGATGGGCTGAATAGTCTGATAATATGTGCATAATCTGATGACTACATAATCTAAGTGTGCCTCAGTGAAAGAATGAAATTCCAAAGAGAAAACAATGGTATTCAAGCAGGAAGATTCAGAGATAAACAATACATTTAGACTAAGTGTCTGAGCAAGACAGAAGTTAATGCAGCCAAGAATAATAGAGATAGGATATCAAAGAACAAGGCCAAGAATAAACAGACAAAATTCAAGCAATCTACCATTTTATTTAGTCTTTTTAAAGGCAATTAGTAATCGATGATTTCCAAATGAAAAACCAGACATCTCAGAAGGCAGATGACTAAACACAGAAATTACAAACGAGAAAATCTGCACATGCCGGAAATCCGAGCAACACACACAAAATGCTGGAGGAACTCACTAGGCCAGGCAGCATCTATGGAAAAAAGAACAGTCGACATTTCGGGCCAACACCCTTCGGCAGGACTGGAGAAAAAAAGATGAGGAGTAGATGTAAAAGGACGGAAGGGGAAAGAAACACAAGCTGATAGGTGAAACCTGGAGAGGGAGGAATGAAGTACCGAGCTGGGAAGTCGATTAGTGAAAGAGATACAGGGCTTGGGAAGGGGGAGTCTGACAGAAGAGGTCAGAAGGCAATGGGAAAAAGAAAAGGGGGGAGGAGCACCAGAGGGAGGTGATGGACAGGCAAGGAGATAAGGTGAGAGAAGGAAAAAGGGGATTGTGAATGGTGAAGGGTGGGGGGGGGGCATTATCGAAAGTTCGAGAAATCAGTGTTCATGCCATCAGGTTGGAGGCTACCCAACTGGAATATAAGGTATTGTTCCTCCAACCTGAGTGTGGCCTCATCACAACAGTATAGGAGGCCATGGATTGACATATTGGAATGGGAATGGGAAGTGGAATTAACATGGGAGATCCCACTTCTTCTGGAGGAAGTAGGTGCTCTGCGAAACGGTCTCCCAATCTACATCAGGTCTCACCAATATACAGGAGGCCACACTGGAAGCACCGGCCATAGTATATGACCCCACAGGCTCACAGGTGAAGTTTTGCCTCACCTGGAAGGACTGTTTGGGGCCCTGAATGGTAGTGAAGGAGGAGGTGTAGGGGCAGGTGTAGCACTTGTTCCACTTGCAAGGATGTGCCAGGAGGGAGATCATTGGGGAGGGACGAATGGACCAAGGAGTGATTCCAGCAGAAAGCAGAAAGTGAAGGGGAGGGCAACAGCGAAATTATGATTTTTATTCCCTCTTTCCACTCAACATGACTTTCACAGATGGTTATTTTCACATTTCCAGTCTACGATTTGGAAGTATAGTACTGGTTCATTCAAAAGGCCAAAAATATCTAGTTTACTTTCAGGTTTTTATTCTGTTTTAATCTATTCCATTGTTTTGGGTCAGCATTGGCTCATCTGGTTGATTCCTCCCTCCGGATCAGAATGCAATTCCATTCCCAAGCTTCTGAAGTTTGGCTGAGATTCACAATGCAGTATCCTTGATGGTATAAGTTCTAGAGTTATAGAACATTAGAGCCCAGAAGCAGGCTCTTTGGCCCATCTAGTTCATGCCAAACTATAAATCGGCCCAGTCCCATCGACCTGCACCCGGATCACAGGCTTTTGGATGAGATGTTAACCAAGATTACTTTGCTCTCACAAGTGTCATGAAAGAACTTATTTTGCCATTCTGAAGAAGCCTTATTTCTAATGTCTATGCCAGTATTATTCCTCATTCAGAAATGGACAATAAGGCTGTTATCAGATTCTTGACTGCTAGAGCTTACTGATTACTTTTACAACAGTGATCACACTTCAGAACTATATAACTGGTTGTAGAGCACTTTGGGGTGCTGTGAGGTTAGAAATAAATGGAATGGTAGCAGGTGGAAAAAAGTAAATAATCGAGGACTACAGTTGTAGTGTATTCAATAAGAAATTCACCTTCCATATAGATTACATTTTGGGAGGTGATTATTTCTTATGTGGATTTGGAATATTTTCTGTAACATTGCCCTGAAATTTCAATAAAGTTTTGCTCCATAATAGAATGTAGAACGATCAATTTGCACTGCAACTTTGAGGGATCGGTGAACGTGAATCATTGTCAGGATTCCATTGCACAGACGTGATAGTCCAAATTTCTTCACAGCTGAATACTTCACTCATTCCATGCAACTTTGATTTTGGGATCTTGTGAAGTTCAGCGGTGAACAAATATTTCCAGTGTGTTTTCACCTACTGCATTAGGAAGTTTGCCTATGTAAATGGAGTGATTTCCTCCATTTTATTTGAAAGGAACCAGCACCAAGGAAAAGAGCTAAGTGTCAGGTAATTGTGATTTATTTGAGCTAATTTAAATATAATTACATTTTCCATTGTTTTAAATTGTTTCTGTGCTAGTTTAAAATGCTTTAATAGTTTAAAATATATATTTAATTGTATATATAATATGTAATGTTTGGAACAGAGACAGACTTGTCTGATAGCTTTGATAGTCGGGGAGTGCGGCTTAACAGCTTCTAAGTATTATCATGAGATTTGCAATTGGAAGACCCTGAATACTCAAGGTACAGAATGAGTTAACCAGTGGGGTAGCCTACCACTTCAAGGATATTCAGAATGACCCAAAGTATCCCATCATATCAATTCTGTAAATTAGTAATTGTCCAGATGTGCTTAACAGCCTAAAGAATCATCTAAAAGTACTTTATCTAAAAGTAACAACAATACAATAGAATTCAGCAGAGAATTCGGTGGGGAAAACACAAAACAAACAAGAAAGCCTAGATTTACATCTCGTTTGAAGAGACAGAGACTGTTCCTGGTAAACTAAGCAAATTGGTTAATGGGAGTTGTTCCACAGCAAACAAAAAGGTGGCATGATTGTGTAGTAGATAGCACAACACTTCACAGTACAGACGACCCAGGTTCAATTCCTGATTTTGCCTGTAAGCAGTTTGTACAGTCTCCCTGTGACCACGTGTGTTTCCTCCAGATGCTCCAGTTTCCTCCCACAGTCCAAAGACATACTGATTGGTAGGTTAAATGGTCATTGTAAACTGTCCCATGATCGGGCTAGGATTGAATCAGGTGATTGCCAGGCAGTGTGACTCGAAGACCGGAAGGCTCTATTCCATGCTATATCTCAATACATAAATAAAAAGAAGATCACTGTTATATCAAACTGGCATGAGTACTATCAGCTGCAGAATTGACAATAGAAATGAGAGATAACTAAAACTAAGAGAAGCTTCACATAGGAAGGCAAGGAGACCACAGATCTTGCAAACTGGGAAAGATATAGAGGTGAATAAAAGTGACTGGAAGAGCTACAAAAAGAGCATATGAAAAGAAATTTACAAAGAATGTCACAATCAAAATTTTAAAAAGGGGTTACATTCGGAAAAAGATGTGATTAGGAGAAATCTGAGACAAGAAAATCTGCAGAGATTTTCCACAAACCACAAGCAACACACTGAGCTCCTGAGAGAAATCTGAGCACCTTGAAAATTAATAATGGTGATGTTGTAAATGAAAGGAAGGAATTGAGCATTAAACAACTTTGCATTAAAATGTGCATTAGAGAAAGAAGTACCACACAGCACATGCTGACAAGACTAATATTGCACCTGCGATATATCAGGAGTAACAAGCAAAATAATGCTCAGATGGTAACGTAGAGTTACAAAGTCACATAAGAACAGATGATGTCCTTTCTAGGGTTTAATGCATGCAGTGGCCAAAACACTATAGACATCCAAGATATAATCTTTTTAAATTTTCTTGATTTAAAACCATTCCTATAGGTTGTTTTGTGGCAGCAATACAACCTGAAGACATAAAACTCTATTAATTACAAAACTAAGTAAATTTGCAAATACAAGAATAACAAAGTCAGGTCCTTGGGGTCATGGACCGTTCAGAAAGCTGATGATGGAGGGGAAGAAGCCATTCCTAAATTAAGTCTGGGTCTTCAGAATACTGGATGTCCTCCCTGATGGGGGTAACAAGAAGAAGGCATATCCTAAATGGCTATAGTCCTTAGTGATTGATTCCGCCTGCCTGTGGGGTCATCTCTTGAAGGTATCCTTAATAGTGGGGAGGGTTGAGCCCCAGACAGAGCTGGCTGAGTCTATAACCCTGTACAGACTCTTGTAAACCTGTGTATTGAAGGCTCAGGACCAGGCTGTGATGTAACCAGTCAGAACGCTCTCCACCATACAGCTATAGAAATTTATAAGAGTCTTTGGTGACTTACCAGATTCTTAAAAATCCGAACAAAGTAGAGCCACTGGTGTGCTTCCTTCATGATTGCATCAATATGTTGGGGCCAGGATAACTCCTCGGAGATGTTGACGCCCAGGAAATGAAGCTACTCACCCTTTGCACTACCAATTCCTCAGTGAGGACTGGTGTGTGTTCCCTGAATTCTCCTTTCCTGAAGTCCACAGTCAGTTTTTTGGTCTTGCTGACGTTGAGTGCAACGAAGTTATTGTTGTGACACTATTCAAACAGCTGATGCATCTCACTCTTATTTATTTTACTTAGAGATAGACCACTGAACAGGCCCTTTTAGCACTTTGAGCCACGCTGCCCAGCAACCAACAGATTTAACCCTAGCCTAAGCACAGGACATTTGACGATGACCAATTAACCTACTAACCAGTACCTCTTTGAACTGTGAGGGGAATCTGGAGTACCGGAAGGAAACCCGCACGCACATGGGAAGGAACGTACAAACTTGCTTAAATAGGACACAGAACTGAACTTTGAACTCCAATGGCCTGAGCTGTAGTAGTGTTATGCTAACCGCTACACTACTGTGGCGTGGTGACTTGTAAGCATCCTCACCACTATCTGAGATTCTACCAACAACAGTGGTGTCATTTATAGAAGGCAGTTGGGCTGCGCTTAGCAGATGTAGAGAGAGAGGAGCAGTGGGCTAAACCTGCATCCTTGAGATGTGTTTGTGTTGATAGTCTGAGAAGGGGAGATGTTATTACCACTCTGACCTAATGGTGATCTCTTAATGAGGAAGTCAAGGATACAGATTTTAGAGCTTGGTTATAAGTACTGAGGGATTGGTAGTCAAGGTGCTCCAAAGCCAAGTGGAGAGCATGTGAGTCTGCATCTGCTGTAGACTTGTCTCTGGTCTAGGTCCTTGCTCAGGCAGTAGTTCACTCTAGCCATAACCAACTTCATAATGGTAGATGTGAGTGAGATGGACATTCAGACAGCTTACTCTGCTCGTTTTGGGCAAAGATATGATTGCTGCCCTTTTCAAGCAGGTGGGAACCTCAGCTCATATGAGTAAGAGTTTTAAGATGCCCTTGAATACCTCAGCCAGTTGGTTAACCAGTGAGTTTTACAGGTACTGGTGTGGGGACCCCATCTATCAACAATCTATTTCAATGATGGAATTAAATATAATTTACCTGAACATGCTAATACTAAGCTGGTTGGCAGCATGTGTTGTGAGAAGGAAACAGAGGGCTTCAAAGGGATTTCAGCAAGTTCAGTCAATAGTTGAGAACCTGGTAGATGGAATACAATGTGGGAAAAATTTGGAACCATCCACTTTGGTAGAAAAAATACAAAGGCAGAATATTTCATTAATGGTGATAGACTGAAAGGTTTGGATATTCAGAGAGTCCTAGCTGTCTTTGTACATGGGGCAAATGGTATGTTAGCCTTTATGGTAAGAGAACACAAATAGAAACTAAAAACATGAGACTGTACAGGAATATTGAATACCTTTCTCACCTCCCTAACTAAGGAAGGATAGCCTTACAATACATAGAATGCAAAAATGGTTCACCAGATTGAATCCTGGGTTGGGGCTAGGGAAAGGGGATTGTCCTTTGAGGAGACATTAAGCAGATTGGAGCTTATGAGTTAGAAAATTGTGAAATGGTCTCCTTGAAATGTGCCAAGTTCTTACAGAAATTAAAAGATGATGCTTGCCTCGGGTTCCTGAGGCGAAGGGTCACAGTTTCAAAATGAGGGACTGCTCATTCAGGACTAAAATTATTTTTGTTTAGATAGATACTTTATTTATCCCAAAGGAATTACAATGTCACACTAGCATTACCAGTACACAGATATATAAGTATTAGAAGAGAATTAAGAAAGAATTGAAAAAATAAGTTACTTCAAACAAGAGGGGGCATCACTTCCCAGCTATAGGTTGACTCATTATAGAGCCTAATGGCCGAAGATAAGAATTACCTTATATAGCGCTCTTTGGAGCAGCACAGCTGGCTTAATCTATTACTAAAAGTGCTCCTCTGTTCAGTCAAGGTGGCATGCAGAGGGTGAGAACATTATCCAGAATTATAAGGATTTTCCGTGGGGTCCTTTGTTCCACCACAGCTTCCAGTGTGTCCAGTTTTGACTCCTACAATAGAGCCATTTGTTTGTTTATCTATCTATCACATGTACATTGAAGCAAACAGTGAAATGCATCATTTGCATTAATAACCAACACATTTGCATTATGATCATAAGGCTGTGCTAAGAGCAGCCCACAAATTTCGCCACATATTGTGGTACCAACATGGCATTCCCACCATGTTCAGCAAAACAACACAAGTAACAACAACAAAACAGAAGAACAACTGAAAGCAAGCCTCTTTCTCACCCTCCCACCCGCCCACTCACATACACAGAAGACATCCATCCTGAGGACAGGCCACCACTGGGCCTCTGACCACCAGTACTTGACCCTGGGCTCTCAGATTCATAGACATCAGGCCTCTAAACTTCAGCTTCTGGCTCAGACTTGCAGACTCACCATCTTAGGTCTTTGTCCTTCGGGCTTCGACCTCCACACACACCAACACCTGAACTTCAACCTCTGGGTATTGACCCCAGAACTCACCAATCAGATGATTTGACTTTAACTTCCTGGCCTTGACCTCCGGATCGCTTGGGCCTCAACCCTGGGTCTCATGAACCTGGGTGTTCACTAGCCCTTATGCTGCCTGCAGAGTCATTCAAGATTTCTTCACCCAGAGAGTTGAGAAATTTTGGAATTCCCTTCAAAGAGAGGTGTTATTGAATATATTAAACATAGCAAAAGATAGAATTTTGGAGTTCATCCTGGAAAGTGATGCTAAGGAGAAAAATCACCTATGGTATTATTGAATGTCAGAGCTGGTGCAACAGGCAATGCACTTAGGCTTTTAATTCTTATGTTCTCATGAATAAAGGATCAGTACTCAATTTGGCAGAATTCATAAGTATCTGTAATAAGCACAGATAATGCTAGGAATATTCAGCTGGTGAGGCAGCATCAGAAAGACTGGCGCAGAATTAATGTTTCAGAATCATGTTGAGATGACAATTCAACAAATATACGTATATGTATTCAATAGACAATAGACAATAGACAGTAGGTGCAGGAGTAGGCCATTCAGCCCTTCTAGCCAGCACCACCATTCACTGTGATCATGGCTGATCATACACAATCAGTACCCCGTTCCTGCCCTCTTCCCATATCCCTTGACCCCGCTATCTATAAGAGCTCTATCTAACTCTCTCTTGAATGCATCCAGAGACTTGGCCTCCACTGCCTTCTGGGGCAAAGCATTCCACATATCCACCACTCTCTGGGTGAAAAAGTTTTTCCGCATCTCTGTTCTAAATGGCCTACCCCTTATTCTTAAACTGTGGCCTCTAGTTCTGGACTCACCCATCAGCGGGAACATGCTTCCTGCCTCCAGTGTGTCCAATCCTTTAATAATCTTATATGTTTCAATCAGATCCCCTCTCATCCTTCTAAATTCCAGTGTATACAAGCCCAGTCGCTCCAATCTTTCAACATATGACAGTCCCGCCATTCCGGGAATTAACCTTGTGAACCTACGCTGCACTCCCTCAATAGCAAGAATGTCCTTGCTCAAATTTGGAGACCAAAACTGCACACAATACTCCAGGTGGGGTCTCACCAGGGCCCTGTACAGCTGCAGAAGGACCTCTTTACTCTTATACTCAATTCCTCTTGTTATAAAGGCCAGCATGCCATTAGCTTTCTTCACTGCCTGCTGTACCTGCATGCTTGCTTTCATTGACTGATGTACAAGAACACCTAGATCTCGTTGTACTTCCCCTTTTCCTAACTTGACTCCATTTAGATAGTAATCTGCCTTCCTGTTTTTGCCACCAAAGTGGATAACCTCACATTTATCCACATTAAACTGCATCTGCCATACATTTGCCCACTCACCCAACCTGACCAAGTCACCCTGTATTCTCATAACATCCTCCTGACATTTCACACTGCCACCCAGCTTTGTGTCATCGGCAAATTTGCTAATGTTACTTTTAATCCTTTCATCTAAATCATTAATGTATATTGTAAACAGCTGCGGTCCCAGCACCGAACCTTGCGGTACACCACTGGTCACAGCCTGCCATTCCGAAAGGGATCCGTTAATTGCTACTCTTTGTTTCCTGTCAGCCAGCCAATTTTCAATCCATGTCAGTACTCTGCCCCAATACCATGTGCCCTAATTTTGCCCACTAATCTCCTATTTGGGACTTTATCAAAAGCTTTCTGGAAGTCCAGGTACACTACATCCACTGGCTCTCCCTTGTCCATTTTCATAGTTACATCCTCAAAAAACTCCAGAAGATTAGTCAAGCATGATTTTCCCTTCATAAATCCATGCTGACTCGGACTGATCCTTCTACTGCTATCCAAATGTGTTGTAATTTCCTCTTTTATAATTGACTCCAGCATCTTTCCCACCACTGACGTCAGGCTAACCGGTCTATAATTCCCTGTTTTCTCTCTCCCTCCTTTCTTGAAAAGTGCTACAACATTAGCCACCCTCCAATCAGCAGGAATTGTTCCTGAATCCATAGAACATTGGAAAATGATTACCAATGCGTCCATGATTTCTAGAGCCACCTCTTTAAGTACCCTGGGATGCAGACCAGCAGGTTCCAGGGACTTATCAGCCTTCAGACTCAACAGTCTATCCAACACCATTTCTTGCCTAATATAAATTTCCTTCAGTTCATCGTTTACCCTAGTTCCTTTGGCCACTATTACATCTGGGAGATTGTTTGTGTCTTCCCTAGTGAAGACAGATCCAAAGTACCTATTCAACTCATCTGCCATTTCCTTGTTCCCCATAATAAATTCACCCGTTTCTGTCTTCAATGGCCCAATTTTGGTCTTAACTATTTTTTTGCTATTCACATACCTAAAGAAGCTTTTACTATCCTCCTTTATATTCTTGGCTAGTTTATCTTCGTACCTCATTTTTTCTTGGCGTATTGCCTTTTTTGTTATATTCTGTTGCTCTTTAAAAGCTTCCCAGTCCTTCAGTTTCCCACTCATCTTTGCTATGTTATACTTCTTCTCTTTTATTTTTATACTGCCCTTTACTTCCCTTGTCAGCCACAGCCGCCCCTTACTCCCCTTAGGATATTTCTTCCTCTTTGGAATGAACCTATCCTGCACCTTCTGCATTATTCCCAGAAATACTTGCCATCGTTGTTCCACTGTCTTCCCTGCTAGGGTATTGTTCCATTGAACTTTGGCCAGCTCCTCCCTCATAGCTCCATAGTTCCCTTTGTTCAACTGCAATACTGACACATCCAATTTTCCCTTCTCCTTCTCAAATTGTAGGTTAAGTCATATCATATTATGGTCACTACCTCCTAATGGTTCCTTTACCTCGAGGTCCCTGATCAAATCCGGTTCATTGCACAACACTAAATCTAGAATTGCCTTCTCCCTGGTAGGCTCCAGTACAAGCTGTTCTAAGAATCCATCTCGGAGACACTCCACAAACTCCCTTTCTTGAGATCCAGTACCATTCTGATTCTCCCAGTCTACCTGCATATTGAAATCCCCCATGACAACTGTATCATTACCTTTGCGACATGCCAATTTTAACTCTTCATTCTACTTACATCCTATATCCAGACTGCTGTTTGGGGGCCTGTAGATAACTCCTATTAGGGTCTTTCTACCCTTAGAATTTCTCAGTTCTATCCATACTGACTCTACATCCCCTGTTTCTATGTCCCCCCTCGCAAGGGACTGAATATCATTCCTCACCAACAGAGCCACCCCACCCCCTCTGCCAGTCAGTCTGTCCTTTCGATAAGATGTATATCCTTGAATATTCATTTCCCATGCCCTGTCCACTTGAAGCCATGTCTCTGTTATTCCCACAACATTGTACTTGCCTATTTCCAACTGAGCCTCAAGCTCAATTTGGATACTGGGATAGAAAGCTGCATGTCTAGTTGTGTTTATAGTAAAGAGAAAGACAGCATTGTAAAATTGAAAATGGACCTAAGGAGAGAGATGAATATTTTCTACATGACAAAAAAAAGGAATTTGAAATATGTGCAAAATTATGGGTCTCTGATAGATACATATGAAAATAGAAAGTCTGAAGGATGCCTAGGTCGAACAATCTAGTATGTGACAGAACAGCAGTTATGACTGCTATACAGATTAGACCAAGGAGGAATTCCATGAACAGGTTTGGGACAACCGTTGGAAGGATATATCCTCATCGAAGAGAGTGTAACATAGATGACCAAATGACAACTGTACGAGGGGAGATTCTACAAACAAGGAATTGGAATTCTCTCAAATTTAGAGCATTATTGAATTATTTAATTGCAGTTCCTAAGATATTAAGGAAAATTGACGAGGCTGGTGAAGAAAAAAATCTACTGGATGGCAGTTCTAAAGACTAAAAATCTGATCCAGACTTTGGAGGCAATACTTTTAAATGTTTTTGAAGATGGATATTTGGAGCCCTCTTCCACAAAGGTCAATTGGAACTTGATCATTTGTCAGTTTTAATTCTGAATTTGATACATGTTTAGGAAGTAAAAGTACATGGATATATGGAGACAAGGTGTCTGATATACTGTAGAAGTTGCATAATATATCAGACAGAGTAATTTTGAAAGAAATAAAGAGGCTCAAGGCACTAAATGATTTTTCCTATGTTATTATCTTATTATGTTCCAACGTAAGTGCAAAAGACAACAATATCATAAGCTTACAGGCAATAAAAATAAATTAAACTGAAATACACTGAGCTCATGTCTGTGTTTGTATAAATACAAGCTCTCACTAGAATTTGTTTGATATGCCCATGTCTTGATAATACAAATGCATTAAATTCCATTCTCGTGAAATTATGAAGCCCCTTCTAGTTTTGGGGTCAGTTATCTAAAATGTAAAGAAGAATAAGCATTTATGAAATGGTGGACGGCATTCACTGGAAATTGGAAATAAAAATTGCTTCAAACGCATAAAATGAAAAATCAGAAACAGAGAACAAAAATCGGACAGTGATCCATGGATTGCAATTTATTTTCTATTAGATGCTGCCCAACCTAAGACAATTTCAAACATTTTTTAGTGTTAAAAACTCCTTTTATTGTAGCGATACAGCTATAATGTGTTACTCGACAGCTTGATAACAAATCACTTGACAAAATTTCAATTGATCACACTAATGTAAAACTGATCACTCAGATACTTAGAAGATAACCTTTGTTTACAGAGGAGGTGATGCTTCACTTGTCACCTGTCTGAGTTTCCTTTCTTTGAGTGCCTTCAGTGATTCTCAGCAGAACAGCACATAACATCCAAACAAAGATATTATTCTGCACTGTTAAATCTGCCATAAATATTTTTCTCTGATCCTGAGCAGTAAGACATTTCCCGCAAAAATACTAAAAACTTTTGTCAGCCCTGACCGTGTCATTTCGTTCATGTGCGCTCTTAAACAGCTAGCTCGCCTATCCACATATTTATCTTCTTTATCAGTGTGTCATCAACATAAATCGTGTTGCCATCATCAGTTTTTTTCCCCTGTGAAAAGTGATGAGGTCTGGCAGTGACTTCAGTCATATGATCTGTACCCACAACTAGCCTGTAGCTGGAAAATGCTTTGACATCACAAGCCGAGCCACAGTGTGCGCGCTCTTCTGGCCATATTTGATTAAATTCTGTGCACAGCTGCTGCATTGCATACTTACAGTGGATCTCTTAACCCATGATCCGTATAAAAAATCTTGGACTTGGCTGCCACCAGCTTCGTGGGATGACCAATATTTTCCAGCCGCTTCATGCCCAATAGTCTCTGGGCTGGAGCAATTAGTATGATCCTGTGGCCATTCAAGTTGAATTAACATGGCATCTCTTCCTCAGCTGAATGTTTGTTCACTTTGCAAACATATGAATAGTTTTGTGCAAAGCAGACAGGCCAGGCATCCCCCTGTTTCTGGAGAATAAACATTTTATTTATCTATGAGAATCACTGGTATGACCAGTTTCCACAACTATTTTTGTACTAATATGAACACATTGGATTCCTCTGCTGTGTAAAATTAGTAATGTAAATTCTGAAGACACCAGCTGCTATAAAAATATACATTCATTATCCATGGGTTTCATAGTGTACCTTTCAGGTAAAGATGGGAAGTTGAGATTTGTTTTTTGTGTGGATTCTGCCTCATTTTCTTCCAATTCAAATACAATTTTCAGCAAACATTCTCTGTTCTTACTTACAAAGCCAAACAACAGGATAAGTTTTGAGCTTGAATACTTTTTTTGGGAGGACGTGTCAAGTTTTTCTTCTTAACTTAATAATTTTAAAATGGTAATTTACTATGTTCCTTTTTTTTTAAATTTGAAATTTCCCCTACTTTATCCTGTACTACTTTATCCTCATGTTCTTGCGCACAAAAGATAGGCTATGAATACTAACCTATGCTACATGCTCCTCTCATCCTACCTACCCTTTCAAGAATGATCTGAGACAATGAGGAAAATAAGAATAAGAATGACCATTTAACACTCACTCTGCTGCAAGCCCACAATTCCATCCTCCTCAACTGCTTCTGCCTTTCCACAACATCTGGGATGACCCACAATGTGACACTTTTGCCTGATATCCCATAATCCATTTGGTTAAATTAAAAAATCTATTAATATCATACTTAAAATTGCCAACTGCAGGAGAAACTTCCAAACTTCTACCAGACCTTACAGGTAATTGCCTAACTTCCTTCCTTAAAGACTTAATTCTTACTTTTAAATGACATCCTCTTCCAAATCTGCTCTTGCACCTCTGTCAAGTCTGTTAAATATCTTAAAAATTGAATCAAGCCACTCTTTAAATTTTCACATATAATTCAGGTAATTCAACCTCACCATTGCAACCCTTCCTCGTAATTTAATTTAACCTGGATCCTAGAAAACCTATGTTCCAATTCTTCCAAGGTCAGTATTTACTGAATTAATTGTGCCTAAAAATCTCCCTGGTTATCTATCCAAGGCTTTATAATATGGAGCATCACTTCTGGTTACTGTATTCTAGTGTCCAAGGTGTGAAAAACAACAACCCATAAGCCTTCTAGATTGTTTTGTGGACTAGCCTAACCCATTTTATTGATCTGTGTATCAGTTTTATTGGGCTTCACCACTTCTAACTCTTCACCTGTGTAAAGTACTATTCTATTGTTTTATGTCCAAAACGGATTAACTCACAAATAAACCACCGTTTTACCATTTTACCAAATCCATTGACATCTCGTTGGATTTAACGTCAACATCTAAATTATTTATAATCTTATCTGCCTTCCTTCCTTGTGTGTCTGTCCATTTTCCCCTTGCTTACTTGGACTAGAAAGTGCTTGAGGGAAAACACAGTGGAAAAAAAACACTGGAGAATCTCAGGCATCTGTGAAGCTGGAGGGATTTTTGATGGTTTTATTCAAGACCCTGTGTGAGGGCTGAGAGTGCAGAGGGGAAAGATATAGTATAAGGACGTAGAGGGGAGGTAGGATTGGTGAGGCAGGAGGCAGCAGGTATTAGTTGGGGGAGGTGCTGATGGGCAGATAGAGCCAGGAGCAGGGGAATGGGAGGGTGGAAGGCAAGCCAGAGGCTGAATGTTGAAAGTGGAATTGAATTGAATTTATTTTAATCTTACATCTGTTCCACACATGAGGGAATAAAAACCTTTGTGTTAGAACTCCATCACAATGTATAGACATATGAATTCATAAGTCTAATGGCTTATAGGAAGAAGTTGCCTCGTAGCCTGTTGGCCCTGGCTTTAATGCTGCAGTCCCACTTGCCAGACAGAAGCAGCTGAAACAGTTTATGGTTGGGGTGACTGGCATCCCCGATGATTTTCCAGGCCTTCTTTACAAACCTGCTCCTGTAAATGTCCTCAGTGGAGGGAAGTTCACATCCACAGATGCTCTGGGCTGTCCATACCACTCCCTACAGTGCCCAGTGATCATAGTTAATGCAGTTCCCATACCAGGCGTTGGTACAGCCAGTCAGGATGCCCTCAATGGAGACCTAAAAGAGTTGTTGATTCTAGAATCCGCAGTGGAAAAAAGCTGAGAAGTGGAACCAATGCAAGAGGGAAAATACACTAAGTAACAGTGTCTGAGGTCGGCAGAGGGGGAGGAAAGTTGGAAATAAAACTGGGCTGAGAGAAACTGGGTGGATTGGAAGAGAGAGAAAGGAATACAGTGGTGTGTGTGTGCCCTGAAGTGGAATTATAATCTATAGCCCATTGCTGCTTTCACTTTTCACCTTCCAGCCCCTGTCTCTGCCTCCAACCTCACCTCCCCTTACCTTGCTCCATCTGGATTTCATTCTCCCCCTCTCCTCTTTATACTGGCACCTCAAAAGTCCCAGTTCTGATGCAGGAACTTGACACAAAATGTTGACCATACTTCTCCCCCTGAAGATGCTGGCTGACCTGCTGAATTCTTTCAGCGATTTGATTTTTTGCTCCAGATTCCAGCATCTGCAGTTTATTGTGCCTCAAATTAAAACTATAAATGCCCCTTCTTTCCTATTTGGGAAAGCACTTAATCACCACCCCACGTCTCCTTGCATGGTGTGTATGGAATTTTGTTCACAAACCCATATCCTAGCACCTGTTGATAGTTTGCACTGGAGCATCACCTTTCCTCAGACAACCATGAAAACATGGGAGTTACACAAAATTTTTTAACATAAACAAGTCGTAATTTGTCAGTATAAACTGCGTGATAGCTAACAGAGACATCATAACAGAGGTTCCTAACCTTGATTTTTCATCATTTCTGTACAGTCATATTGTACAAAGAGATAGCCTCTGTCATTAATGAAGTGTAAAGATAGATCCTATCATCAGAGTATTGAAAATATCAGTTCATAATGTGCCACTTGTATCATGTGGGTTGATGCTTGTTTCATTCAGCTCTGTTCATATCTTGTCAACCAAGGAGATGTAAATTTTTGTGGTAACGTCTTATAAAAGCACTAACATTTTAACAAAATAGCAACAAACATACATTGTAGTGTTGTCAAGACAACACAGCAGTGTATATTTGTTGATATTATTAGGAGAATGCACCTTCTCCAACATCGGATTATCCTGGTCTTGTCACAATTTAGGGTACAATTGAATTATTTCTTCTGTAAATTCATTTGTTTCAACAACTATACTTTTGTAAGGCTGTCCTTTCTAAAATGAGCCAAACAATATATCAAACAATTAGTTTGATATATTTACTCCATGCTGAGTCCAATATGTTTGCTGCATTTTTGGTAATGAAAACAAAAGGAAACTAATATCTTCCCAAGACTTTGTTTCAGTCAGTTGCAACAAACTCTGCATGAAGCATTTTTTAGACTTTAATCCCCAGTTTCTGTTTGTGCTCAAATGCTACCCAAGAGTTTTGAGGGGAAAAAAAAATTCTTGCACTGCAGTCTGGTGCAGTACTCAGAGAATGTTGCACTGTTGGATTTGCAGTAGTTCAAAACAACTGTTAACCAAATTCCCATCTGATGACATGACAATTGTTACCAAAAAAAAAGCCTGAACAATCTTACCCCTAGCTAACTGCACAGAAACAGTTTAATTTGGTAATTGTCAAATTGCTGTAAATGGAAGCTTGATAAGCATAAATCATTTATGTGTATCAAGATTCCATTTAACACATTTCCTATAACATTATGACTTCAAAAGTACTTAATTGGCTATAAGGTGTTTTGATACATCCTGAAAGGGATGAGAGAGTGCTATACAAATGCTTGTTTTCTTTTTTCTTAAGACTGACATGTCAGAGAAAATGCATAAGAAAAATGAAAATAAATTAGCAACAGTAAAATGATTATAATTTCCCCAAATTTAGCTATACTCATACTTTCTGTTTGCTTTTCAGTCAGCACCAATAAGAACTTTGTTTTGCCTTTTTACACTGGAAAGATCCAGTGATTCCATACTTTCTGATTGAGTTTTTAATCTCAGTAATGTACCAAGCCTGACAGCTCCAAGACAAAGGTAATTTATTAACTTGTGTGGAATTATTTTCAAAAGTGAGTGGAGAACTTTGAATTGTTTAGCTATTTTATGGAGGTTATTTTAAAAATGCTGTAACGGGCACACCCATTCTTCCTCCATTTTAATTTTCAAAGGGCACTATCATTCATGTCGTTGACTGTATACTAGCTACTACAGAAATAATAGAGGGCCGATAGGATACAAATCTGTACTCCCAGATATCCAAACATGCAGCGATTTTACTTCCAAGCCTAATGCTGTGGTACCTGTCTAGAATATATCAACATGACATTACTTGATTCAACTAAAATATTCTAATCTCCAATTCCAATTCTAAAGTTTCACACTTGACGTTTGACGGGATCGTTAAATAACCAGCCAGCCATTTAAAGAAGCAGAATTTCATGGCGCTATGCTGCAAGAACTTATTGTTTTAAATAGTCAAACTCAGTTGTTTTTTGTTGAGTTCCATCAACGTTATAGAGACAAATAATGAAAGAATCGATAGAAGGATTTTCTTATAAATAACATTGATGAACGTTGTCGTGGATTAAGCATGCAAGTACGCAGCCATTGTTGATAAGAGTCTCAATATTCGAGACATTTCAATGAATAGGTAGGTTAAGTGGATCAGCTTTTCCAAACATTATTTGATTAGCCCAGTTGTACAGAAAACGGAGCCACTGGCTATTGTGCATATCATCGTGGATTTGAGCCGCAGGGATGGTTGTCAATCAAACTCACCTTCGATTACTTAAGAGCTTTGCCTTGTTCTCAGCCGGGGCACTAGGTGGAGCATCGTGCGGTAAAGTCTGAAAATTGGGAACAGTTTTTGCAGAAAGTGGATCTCCAGTCGGCATTTCATAAATTGACTCTTACGGCAGCCAGGGAAGAGTTTACGCTGCCGTCTAAAAGGAATTATGTGGTGGTGACTATTAAATTATGAGTGGGGCAACGGAAGATAAACATTTATCTAATGCAGGGAGGGACTCTAGCCGCGCTCAGCCAGATTCCCTTTTCCCCAGACAACCTGTTTAAGATTAACAAACACAGCTCCCGGGGCAATCCTGAGCGCAAATGTCACTTAAGATTGGGATCTAACCCAGGGATTCAGAGCTGTTGCCAGCGGACGCCTTCCTCCCGGACTCTGCATTACTGAAACAGTTGCTAATTAAAGAATTCAAACATCCCACTGTATTTTGTTACCTGCGGTGATGAGCTTGGTTTCATTGGTTGTATTGTTATATTTTTCATATTAAATTTCTCCACCAAGAGTATAAATGAGCTGAAATACTGTAAGGAGGAATGGGGAAATGAGTCCCCTGTTATCATGCAAGCGATCAGTAGCAATAGACCTCTGACTTTGTAATTTGTTCTTTATGGACTAGCCTGCAGCCAATGAGCAAAATCAATAGTCTTTGCTGAAAAAGTAAGCAAGCGGTAGTGTGTTATGTGACAGCTGAAGATACATGTGCTTACCCAGGGTCACGAGGCCACATCAAATTTCTGTGCGACTTTCTTTCAAAGCTAAATCCATTTACCAAGCATTCGTCATTTGAAAATGTTGCAGTGGGGAATTAGACCAGCCTTAGTCTTCTTTCCACTTAACAGTGTTTGTTTTCAGCAGACTGTTCAATAGTGTCACACGCAGAAGGAAGTCGATGTGAGGAGAAAGTAAAATAGTTCTGTACGGTGTGCAGTCCCGTTAAATAATGCAGAACGTCACCCTCTATAGTCGCCGAGATGATAACAATTGTATATTCCAAACTTGCGTGCGCCTATTATGTTCCACAGAGACTTTAAAAAGGATGGATTTGGTTGATGAAAATGACAGTTACTAAATTGAAAGAGAAAAATACAAACCACGTTTTCGAAAAGTCCAAAAAATATTTTGAAACATCTATTGCATTCTGTTTCATGTAGGCATCCTGTAAATAAAAAATCTGCATTTTTCACTGTTGGTCATAGAATTGATTTTATTTTATTTAACACATCTGGTTCTTATACTTGAGATGAATAATCAGCTTGTTAAAGTCTAGGTTTCGAAGGACAAAGACTTGAAAAATGCTGAAATTGTGAATTAAAGCAGGAACAATTTTGAAAATATACCATATCTAAAAAGGTTAACATGGATATTTTGATGATCTTACCCTATCAAAGTCATGTAGGCTTTAAATTGTTTTCAAATATTGCAGGGGCAAATTTTTAGCAGTTTCTTTAACTAAATTTTAACCACATTTTTCAGATTCTGCATGCCATCTATTTTAACATTTGTCGATGTCAAAATATGAACCATCTTTACATTATGACTTATATACAGTATGTAGGAGTTTATTGGGAAGGTTTTTTTTTAACTTCACCCAAGGTGGGCCCAAGAACAGCTTTATACCCACAGAGCTCACCAAGGTCACATTTGGGAGAACTGAACCATTTTCGGTTTTGGACATCATTTGGACAATGCCAGTAAATGGGACATAGTAAAAGCAAATTAGAACACAAGGCCATAAAAACATAGGAGAAGAATCAGGTCATTTGGCCCATCAAATCTGCCCTGCCATTCCATCATGGCAGATTTACTGTCCCTCTCAACCCCATTCTCTCCTGCCTTCTCCCTGTAACCGTTGACACCCTTACTAATCAAGAACCTATCAAACTCTGCTTTAAAATGCCCAATCACTAACATTTTATTGCAATTTACTGATTCTACATGATGGGAATTTAACCAATTCTTAAATGTAACTAGTCAGGAAATTAGGGCAAAGAAATTATGACCAAAGTATCAAGAAAATACCTAGATTTTTAAATCATCTGAAAGACACAGATGCCTTGAAGAGCCTACAGCAACAATTTTGGATGACAGGGTTGGCCACTAAAGCCCTTCTAAAACCGAGATGAGAATCCAATGCAGAATTTTAACTAGTTTCCAATGTAAAATTTTAAACTGGCAATGAGGCTTAATATATATATTTAAGTAATTCTTCATTTGTTTTGGGTGAGTCTTGAAGGTCTGCCATAATCAATCAAGTACCTGTTCAATTTTGCCCAGAAGATTTTCTGATGATTTTTTTTGATGATTGACAGTTGAATCTATTTGCAAGAAACTCACTATGTCTACGGCAAAGGATTCATTATAGTGGAACCAGAGATATGTGTACTCATCGTGATTAATGCTTTAATTGTAAAATTGATTTGAAAAATATCTCTTCTTTGATTATGTTGTAGGTTTGTCAATAAGTAATACCATTCAGGACTATTTGATGTATCAACTAAAATGGACCAAAAACATCTTTTTCCTTATTCCTCTGGGGTTGAAGATTGAGTCACTAGCAACTATACTCACTGGAACTCAGAAGAATGAGAGGGGATGTTGTAAAATTATGAATTGTTTAGATAAGTTAGAGACAAGAATGTTGCTTCCACTGGTAAATGAGACTAGAACTTAAGGGGCATAGCCTCAAGATTTGCAGGAATGGATTTAGGATAGAGATGAGGAGAAGCTGCTTTTTCCCAGGAGCTAGTGAATCTGTGGAATTCTCTGCCAAGGGAAGGGGCAGAAGCTACCTCATTAAATATATTTAAGTCACGGTTAGGTAGATATTTACATAGCCGAGGATTCATTGGTTATATGTCCTGATGAAGGGTCTCGGCCCAAAATGTCGACTATTTGTTGCTTTCCATTGATCTCTGCCTAACCTGCCGAGTTCCTCCAGCATTTTGTATGTATTACTTATCGGCAAAAGGTAGGTAGGCTCAGTTGAGTCCATGGCCAGATCACCCATGATCTTATTCAATAGTGGAGCAATTCAGTGGACCAGATGGCCTACTCCTACTCCGATTTGCTATGTTCGTATGTTTAACCAATTATATTAACATGAGTGGAAAGTAAATAAAACTGCAAATGCTGGAATAAAAAAACCAGAAGAACAGGTCAAGCAGCATCATTGGAAAGAGAAACCAGTTAATGGTTCGACTCAGTAACTCTTCACAGAACTAGGGGAAAAGTAGATGATTTACAGTTTTCAAAGTAGACTGCAGATGTGGTAATGTGGAGGAACACAGCATATTAGGCAGCATCTGTGAAAGCAGAGAGAGATCCTGTATCAGGATTTTATTTTTAAAGACAGAGCTTGGTTAGAGTGGCATGGGCTGCACAGGCAGGTACCTCCGAGTCTAACAAGAGCCACCTGCCATTTGTTTCCAACTTTCCACCTGCAGCCTCTTTAAACCCAGCTCTCATTCACATCACCAAACCAGCCAGCCTCAACCAGCCTTCAGAAACCTCGTTGCCTGTGATATTTAGTACCAGTTCTCTCTTGCTTTGTGACCCATCCTGGCTCGTTATTTTGCAGTTTATTATTAAAGTTATCGCCCACCGTATTGGCTGCTCCGCTTTTGGTCAAGCCTCCTATACATTTCCTGACAGGATGAGTGTAACAACAATTGACCCAGCAGAGTTTGCTCACCTGAAGGAACTTGTCCATTGACATGAGCACACAGTCCAGAAGCAACACTGATCATCTGCTCACTACTCTCAGCCAGCTCTCCGTCTCAATACAGCAACCCTGTGTCGGTCAACCTCCTCCCTTGGAGCCTGGATTCTGGTGCCTGAATGGTTCGATGGATCCCTAACCTGATGCTGCAACTTCCTGTCCCCACTGCGTCTTGCACTTTAAGCTCCAGTATTTTACTAACTGAGACATCTTTGTCATCGTTTTCTTGACTGGGTGCAGTCTGACCTGGGCCACCCCTAACTGGGATGATAAGATCCCTACTTGCCGCTGAGTATTTCACCAGGTTTTTGACTATCGGGGAAGTGGAAGGGAGGCAGCGTATTATTTGCATCAAGGCTTATGCTTGGTGCCAGAATACACTGTGGAGGAGTGCGGCTGGAATGCAGAAGTATTGCAGTCCCATTATCATCATGGCCTCTCAGAACACTTGAAAGATGAGCTGTCCATCTGGGAGATGCCCACTGACCTCAAAAGTCTCATCACTGTAACCCTCTGTATTGACAAGTGTCTTATGAAACATCCTCCAGATCATCAAATCCCAGTTCCATTCCCAGAACCATTTCAGGCTGCAGGACCCTCATCAACAATGCCTCCAGAACCCCATGCATCTAGGGAGAGCTCCCTTAACGCCCCCCCCCCCAGCACATGAGTGTGGAGCAGGTGATCGAATGCTCCCTGCATCTGGGAAACACCACTATCAGATAGAGATGAGGGGTCTCCTACCTGGTAAACGCCTCCTGGACTCTTCTTTCAGCATCAGAGACTGAATTTCTCTCTCTCTGTCCTCCTCTGTACCCCAATGGCTCTATGTGCACAGGAGGTTCTTGTGGATTCCGGCACAGCAGACAGCTTTCTGGACCGGATTCTGTGTGTACTCCTTGGACTCCCTACTGAACTTATCTCTCAGCCCTTCAACATCACAGCCATCGACGGGCCTCCCTTGCAGGCTGGGATGATCAGAATGTGCAACAGTCTATGCAAATAAGCATCAGGGAACACCAGGTATCTACCCATTATCTTCTGATCAACTCACCAAACAATCCTCTCATCTTAGGTTACCCCAGGCTCTCAACGCATGACTCTCACTTCTCCTGAGCTGGTGACCCACCTGCTTGCAACCTCAGCTGACTTCACCCCGTAAGTCGTTGGAGACGGTGGAAACCTTTGACCTCAGGAGTACCACAAGCTCGCAATTCCCTTCAGTAAGAAGGAAGCCTGCACACTGCCACCTCACAGACCACATGATTGCGCAATCAACCTCCTCTCAAACACCACCCCTCCCTGAAGATGTCAGTTCTCCTTCTCCCCTCCTGAGACTGAAACCATGAATTACTACATCACCAAAGCACTACAGCATGGCTTTATTCATCCATCCCAGTCCTCAGCCAGTGCAGAACTCTTTGTCAAAAAGAAAGATGGGGATCTTTGTCCTTGCATTGACCACTGTGACTCAACAAAATCAACAGTAAGAACTGCTACCATCTACTCTTGATGAATCATGCATTCAAAACTTTCCATGGGGCCCAGATCATCACTAAAATGGACCTCCAGAGTGTACAATGTGATCTGCAACTGCCAGGGGGAAGATGGCATTCATAACACCCAATGGCCACTCAAAATACTTGGTAATGCCTTTTGGACTTCTGAACATTCCAGCCATTTCTCAATTTTCATTTACAAATTCCTTGGAGACATGCTACACAGCTACATGTTCACCTACCTCACTGACATCTTCATCTTCTTCAAGGACCCCAAGGCCACATCTGTCACATCCTTTCAGTCCTTCAGTGTCTCCGCTAAAATCAACTGTACTGCAAGTTAGCAAAATGCCAGTTCCACACTCTAGTCGTTTCCTTCCTGGGTTATGTTCTTTCACCCTAAGGTAAAACCATGCTCTTAGAGAAAGATCGCGTCTTCATTGAATGGCCCCCAACCACGCACCCTCAGACAGTTACAGCAGATCTTAGGCTTCTCCAACTTCTACCACTACTTCATCAGTAACTTCAGCCAAATTACTGCTCCTCTCATCTTCTTCACCAAGTCACTTACTTGATGGATAACTTGGCCTGCTGTCATGGAGTCAAAAGACACTTCACTACTGCTCCCATTTTCCACTATCCGAACCCCTACAGAATTTTTGTTGTACAGGTAAATACATATGACGTGGGCACTGGGGCCATCCTTTCCCAGTGAGGACTGAACGGAAAGATACACCTTTGTGCCGCCTTCTTGCATAAGTTCAACTCTACACAGTGCCATTATGGAGTAGGAGATAGGAAGCTACTCACCATTAAATAGGCCTTGGAGGAATGGAGACATCAGCTGTTGGGAAACATGGGCCCCTTCCTGATCTGGACTGACCACCAGAGGGCTGGCCTTCTTCTTTGAGCAATTCAACTTCACCATTTCTCACTGACCCGGTTCCAAGAACACTAAGGCCTTTCCTCAACAGTACGACCCAGCTGAAACGGAGATTGACCTCAACCCATCGTTCCATCCCCGCAGATTTCCGCCCTGATTATCTAGGACCTTGAGAATCAGATCCAGCAAGCCGCTCCAGCTAACAAACCTGACAACCACATATATGTGTGCTCTGACGGACTCTGGATTTTCTACAATGCTGGTCCTGGTGGCCCACCGAGATCACAGATGTACACCAGTTTGTCGCTGCATATCCCTGATGTGTGCAGTCCAATTTCTCCAAGCCACGGCCCTCTGAGCTCCTCCAGCCCCTATTGCACCCTTGATGCCTATGGGGCACATCGCCATGGATTTCATCATGTGATTGCCACCTTCCGATGGGGCCATGGTGATCATGACAGTGGTGGACCTGTTCTCCAAGGCAGCCCACCTCAGTGCCCTCCCTAAGTTTCTGTCAACTGTTGAGATTTCAGATGTGCTTCTCCAATATGTAGTTCACTTCCACACCTTCCCTCAGAGTACCGTGTTGGGCCAGGGCCCACAATTGACTCCCAGTTCTCGCAAGCCTTCTGCACCCTCCAATCCAGTCACTTACTCTCTCCAGTGCCACTGTCTCTCATGATTACACCTACCTTCCATGTGTCCTGGCTCAAGCCCGTTGTCCATGGACCGCTCAACCCACCTGAGCCTGCTCCTCTGGAACCGAGGATGGTGGAAGGTGTACATGGTTTGCATGTTGATGTTTTCATACCGCTGTGGATGGGATGTGCTGTCGACTGGAATAGATATGACCCAGAGGAGAGGTCCTGGGTGCCAATCAGTTTTATCTTGAATTCATCGCTCAAAGAGGAGTTAGACCAGACCCATCTGCATTGTCCTGGGCCATTGTGTGCTGGCGATGGCAGTGGGGTGGTGGTGGTGGTGGTGGGGTGGGCATCCTATTAGGCCTGCACAGGTGGGCACCTCCCAATATTCAGTCAGCTAACAGTAGTCACCATCTTCTCATTTCCAACTCATTATCTGCATTCTATTTAAACCCAGCTCTCATCCACAACCTTGTTCACTCATCAAATCAGCCAGCCTCAATCAGTTGCTCTTGGCCCTCAGTTACCCTATTGCCTGTGGTGTTTAGTATCTGCTCTCACTCACCGGTAAATCACCTTCACTGCTCTGCTTTTGGGTTAAGCCTCCTCTACGTTCCCTGACAGGATTGGGGTGTTGGACAAAAGCCTATATGGAGATGAGTTAAAATGGTTAAGATGATAAGGAACATCTTAGCAAGACATTACATAGAAATGGGTAAAGAAGGGAAAGAATGATGAACTTTATTGACTGTTTAATGCCCACTGCCATTCAGAGAAGGCAATGATTTCCATTTTTGTTTGCTGAAGTAGGAATAGAAGTAAGCCATTTAGCTCCAGCTCTCAGGACTGCTGCCATTTAGTTAAAATCTGATCTATTGGATAACTCTTAACACCCTTGTCTAACGTAATAATTATTTTGAAGTTTTCCATTAACCTGGACAAAGCTGCATTTCAGGAAAGAGGATTCCAGATTTCCACTGCAGTGGGAAGAAGTACTCTCTGAAATCATTCACAAAGGCCCAGCTCTAATATAAAGGCCATGCCCCCATTTTTGTGGTCTCTCCCATCTGAGGATATAGTTACTGTTTACTTTCAGCTCTGGCTCAGTTCAAAATTGGAAGGTTATGGGTTAAGTCCCAATTCGAAAACTTGTGCTGTGTATAAAAATCTAGGCTGGTGCTTCAGTGCCATGTTGGAGGTACCACCTTCCAGGTGAAATATTAAACTGCAGTTTTAAGTGGATATTAAAGCATATCCACTTATTAAAGTGGATATAAAACATTGATGTTTTATTTTAAAGAGCAAAGGAGTTTTTCTTTGTATTACAGCCAATAATAATGCTTCCAACAACATGGTTAGAAACAGATAATTTGTTAGTTATTGGAATTTATGAACACTATGAAGATAAACATTACCTCATTAATCCCTTTGTTACACTATTTATTCATTTTATAACTTATGGATTTTTGCCTTTTGCACTGTAGTGCTGTCACGAAACAACACATTTCATGTCATACAGTATATCAGTGATAATAAATAAATCTGATCCGATGAAAGCTACACACATTCAAATTGTGCATATCCCCTCACACAGCAACTATAGCTGTGCTTGTGTGAACCGCTGTCAGTATAGGATTTCCTTAAGTTGTGAAAGGCGCTATGTGATTACAAATTCTTTATAAATACTTGAATTAGATTACCTTTCAATCTACTGTTCGCAAGGGAATACATGCCTCGTCTTTAATACCTATCCACATAATATAGTCCAGGCGTCATTCTGATGAATTTGTACTGCATCTCTTTCAAGGCCAAATAATCTCACTGAAGTGCAATACCCAGAACTGTTGTGATGTAATTTTCACTCTTTTTTTCATTCCAGCACTCTTGATATGAAGGGTAATATTTCACACACCTTTTTAAATTACTTTTGTAACTGTCTACCTGTTTGTGGTGATACCTGTACTTCAGAACTTAAAGAGCTGCTGTACAGTTTCAGTTCACCATTTAAAAAATACTTTGATCTATATTCTTGTGCCCAACATAAATGATCTCTGTTTCTCAAGGGATTCTATTGCTCATCTGTATATTTCACCAATCCTTTCAGCTCACCTCACATCACAGCTAACCATCTGGCTTGCCACTCTCTGTTCTAATTCCTGTCAGCACTGTCCCTTTTCCACTAACTCTGTTACACCCCACATGGCTCTATTTTCAATCTATGCTTTCCAAACACTCAAGCCTTTGTTCTCTCCAGACTTAACACACTCTTTCTAATTTTTCTGCAGAAAAAAATTCTGTGCAGCATCCTAGCTCACATTGTCTTCTTCGCCAATCATCATTGCTCCTGTATCTTTTGAATGCTTTTGTTGCTTTGCTGTCTTTCTTGCTGCAACTTCCACCATCCCTGCAGGAGAATTCTGGAAACGTCAGCATTCCTGAAATGAAAAATGCCCCAGTTGGCAAGGCCTTGAGATCTGGATTTTTTTTTCTTCAAAACAACATCACTATCTATTTGAGAAACCTCTTGAACTTAGCTCTGACCAGACTCTTGTTCAAGTTACCTTAAAATGGTAACTTAATCTGATGTCATTATTTTGTTTGATAATGACTTGTTAAGGAGAGGGACACCATTACGCCACTGAAAACACAATATAAATGGACGTTGTTGTATATGTTCATGTTACACTGGTCAATCTGATTGAACTGTGTTCCGTTTTATGTCCACGGGACATTTCAACTTGCCAATTTGCTCCGTGGGAAGTGATATTTGCTTCACACATTTTATTGGCAGCCAATGCTGTATTTATGAGAGGAAGCAACAGAAATTAATGGGATCTCACAGAAATCTCTGTTAATGGATCCAAATCAACCTTTTAAATCAAAAGTTTGATTTTAGCACAGTTATTCTCAACTGTTCCCGTCTGAGTCAGTTTTCAGCCCAGGTCCACAGTAATCCCCACAGAATCCTGCCAATTAAAATATCCTGTTTAACAGAACCAGCTAAAGGCATGTGGGATCTGTAAGGTTTTGAATAGATTTTTCTCTCTTTATCTACAACTTGAGCTTACTGGAAAAGTGCTGTAAATTTATTATTATACTGATATATGTAAATTGTAGATCATTAGAAACTGTAAATGTAATATATTGCAGCTTTAGCATCATGACTATTCTTTATATGTCATTAAAGCTAGAAGGTGGTATGAATATTCATGATAGGGACATGTGCTTTCTTGAATTCACTGCTCTTGTTAATATTACACCAGCTATGTCTAGTCATGTGCTTTTGTATAAGAGGAATGTTGCCTGAGGCTTTCATAGTTTTTTTTATTATCTCAATCCAATTTTGCACTGCTATTTAAATAAAATGCTTCAATAATTCCAGAATCTATAACTTAAGAAGTAAAATACTTTCCACTTTATTTTACATAATTATTCCCTTGATTTATGACAATGACAGAAAGGGAACAATAGGATGCCAATTTTTTTTTCCATACACACTACTTTACTTTTTACCGTGATATAAAGAGCTCAGGATGTCAATAAGCTACAGTCCCAGCATAACCAGTGAGATCATGCTTGCCCTTCTGGCCTGGCTCTGACTGATATTAGCAGGATTAACATAATAAAGTACATAGTTGGTGAGAGCCCCCCCCCCCCCATTACCCTATGGATTTTTTGGGGCTATATGCAGTCACAGAATCTGCTGCCTGTTTTTCAGGCTTTCCTGATCCTGTTGGAGGTGTCCTGTGTCCTTTCATTTGAGCAATCTGATTTGTAAATAAATCCAAAACTTCAGCGATTGAATCTAGATCCCTAGTCAACACCCCAGTAATAGATTACATGTCCTGTTTTCACAGGTAGACCTCCCTACCCTCCATGGAGTCCAAACACAGCAGAAGTCGACACTGATCTGACACAGATTGTGCATTCCTCCACAGCACTCTGGCTACACACCTCTGCAGTAATGGACAGACAGATTGAAAACCATCCTCAATATTTATTAACTTGCTTACAATACTTAACTTCCAGATTTTCATCTATTGCTAATCCTTATCTTCTTCTCAGTGGAAAATCCTGTGGCTAGATTTTGTCCTTGCCATCCATTTACAACATAGTGGAAGTGGAAGGTACATCTCCATAGCAACACTTACCTTCCAAACTGATAGTTACATGTATGTGAACTTCTTCAGTTGATTTTTCTCTCAACTCTCTCCCTGGGCTGTTCTCAGCAATCAGTCTTCCAGCCAAAAATATACTCTTGTCCTTGTTTAAAATTAAATACCATTAAGTGCCATTGGTTCTCCGTGGAGGCAGGATAGCCAGTGAGTTTTGATCTTTTCATGCCAAGGAAGGTTGAAGTAAGATACTCTCTCCTCCAAAAAACAGTTGAATCTTGGCCAATTGAAAATGTCAAAAATATGATTTCTAGACTTTTTGTAAGAGGAGATTGTTATGGAATACAGAATTAAGATCTGCAGAGGCAGAACACCATAATCAACTTCAATAAGGCACTGAAGGCCAACTCCTATAGTTACATCTAACCATCTTATTCATTAAAGGTTGTTTACCTACATCAACAGTAAGATGATTATTAATAATACATTTCCTCTGGCTTTGTTCTTAATCGACCACTATAAAAATGATCTAATTTGAGTTCATATTGATATTGATAGTAAGTGTTTAACGACAAAGCAGTAGTTTACTTATCTTTCTGGATGATAATTTGTTCATTCAGCATAGCAAAGTGTTTATTCGTCTCATCACTCATGGCCTCTATAAATAAAGTTAACTGAGATGCATGGATGCCCCATCAGCTCTATATCCAATTAAGTATTTGCAAAGTATTGGTACTACCTTGATCTTGGAAATTACAGCTAAATGCCTGAATATGAATAACGTAGTCCTGGAAAGCAATGAGCTACTAATTGTCCCATTAGATATAGTTAGATAGTCGCAAGAGACGGCAGTTACTAGAACCTGGAGAAACTACTGGAGGAACTCAGCAGGTCAGGCTGCATCTGTGGAGGCTGAGGGATGGTGGATGGTATGGGTGAGAGACCCTGCATCAGAACTGAGAGCACAGGGGGAAGATATCCAGCATAAAGAGGTGAGGAGAGGGCATGAAACAGGACTGGGTAGGTGATGTGTAGAACCAGTTGAGGAGAGAGATGATGGGTAGATGTAGCCAGGAGGGTGGAGTTTGAGACAAGAGGGTGAAAGGTAATTTGTGCAGATAACATTAGGCTGCAGATTCTGGAATCTGATAAGCAGGGTGATATATGGAACCAGATAAGAGACCAGTGATGGGCAGATAGAAGCAGGCAGGAGAGTGGAAAGGAAGTGAGTAAAAGGGGGCTGGAGAGTGGGAAAATTGAGAGGAAGGGAAGTGAGGGAAGGGAAGGCAGATCAGAAAGAGTGTGAAAGGAACATAAGAATGCAGGTTACTTGAATTTAGAAAATTCAGTGTTCTTACCATTGGGTTGTAGACTGCCTGGGCGGAATACGAGGTACAATTTTGTAGTTTGTATTTGATCTAACTTCTGTTATGCTGGATGCATGATAAAAATGATCAGGGCAGCATTTGAGTGCTGTGGGATATTAATTACTTAATAAAATATAGTACCTTATCTTTCTTGTTTATTACAATTATAATAACTCTACATCTCACAGTGCAAAGCTCCCCTGGTACGTAAAATGGAGTATTCAGCATGGAGTGAAAGTTAAACCCACAACTTTCTGATTCTAGGTGAGAGTGGTAATACCGAATCATTGCTGGTACCATTGTATAAATGGGTCCATTCCCCCTTCAGCCCCCCATTCTGTATCCCTCCTTACAGTATTTCAGTAACCCTTAGAGCTGCTTTTATTTTGCTTAAGCAACTAATGGTGACTCAGTCATCCAGTTAAATACAAACATAAAAGACTGCTTTTAATGGGCTTCAGTTTTCAACCCTGCTGTTTGCACAAAAGGTAATAAATTTTATTATCTCCACAATTCAAACAGTACCTGTGCAGAAATTAACCTTTCTTCCGCTTACCTACACTTACTGGTGATACATTTAAAATTTAGGGACCCAGTCATGGGATAACATTAACTAATAAGAGCTTTTTATAAGACTTTGCCTCCAAATCCTTTCTGTACAAATCACTTTCAAAGCTATTTTTCATTGCTTAGCTTCACAAAGTGCACACTAAAGAATTTGACACGACTCCAGCGAGCAAATGGAAGAAATGTTTGTGTATTTCAATCAAGGAACTTTGTAGAACTCATGCAGAAAAAGGTGCAATTGGGTGGCAATAATGGACTCTTGGGAGTGCACCTAAGGGAACAATTGCATGGATTTTAGGACAGGTGGAATGACTAAACATATTCAGCTTCAGTTTTCATCCAACGCTGTTTTACTGTATGATATCCACCTTAAATTAATTTAATCATACATCATTTAAATTTTGCTCTAATTTGTATCCCCTTGACTATCACCAGTAACTGAAGGTCAGTGGAAGAAATGTTAATCTCTGAAGGACACATATGACTGAGGTTACTTGATAATACGGCATTGATTCTGCACTAGATGCAAATAAAAGAACATAACGGTGTTCTGTATCACAGAAAAACCTAATACAATGCTGATACTTACCTTAAATGAAATGAACAGAAAAGTTGTGACAAAAATATGAGGTCTGTAGAACATATCTAAAACAAAATTCTGGTGCGTACCAAAGGAGGTGGTACTGTAGTAAATACCCAAATAGCATTCTAACCCAATGGAACCAAAATAGTGAATGGAAGTTTAAATGTGGCTCCTTCAGTTAGGGCAGCTCAGAAGACATATTAGACACATAGACACTTATGTTCAGGTGCTTAATGTGATTTTGATGATCATATGGAACTTCTACCAGCCTCTATGAAATACACCCCCACTCCAACAAACAGCCCATAATTGCCCTGAATGTGTTAGCATGAGTAGTAAAGATGTGGATCATCTTCATGGAGCCAGTGCATTTTCTATAATAACTATATCACTTTTTTATTTACAATTCCAAGTAATGTAAGCCTTTTGGGTTAAGATATTTGCAGTAGCATTGAATAGTTGGAATAGCAAGGGAAGATTTCTAAAGAAGAAATACAGGTAGAATACCTAAAGGGGAAAAATAATCTCATTGCCAAAATAAATTAGACTAATGTTTGCATTGCTATCTTGTGCAAGATTGTCAGAAAAGAATGCATTCTGCTATTTCAGATTTTAGTTTACCTTTACCAGATAATGATGATCATGTATGTAGTCAAGGAATGCAACAGTTGTAATTGAGAATTGGCAGCTTGAGTCAATAAAGCCAGCTACTCTCACTTATAACCTATTACACTCCTACTTGTCCATTATTACTTAATTACTGCACTTGAAAATTATTAACTCTGTTTTCCTTCAGGGAACTATGTGTATCAAACAGAATTCAATTTAAACTGTGGAGGATAAAATGGTGCTGCATAAAATCTGCTGTTTGAATGGTAGCTTAAGTGCAAGTCACATATTCTTAAACATAGCAGATAAGTCACACTGACATGACTTAATACCCGTGTATAACTCATTGGCCTATTATTAGAGAACTTCAAACTAGGCACCAAATATAACCTAATTCTATTTTTGCTTATAGCAATGCCAGAATGTGACACCAATGTTGTAGTTTATGCATCTTTATGTCACATTGCTGGTCAACAACGGAGAATATTTTCACAGCATGAGCATTTCTTTTACTGCATCATATTATACACAAGAACATAAGCAACGGGCCTTTGATAGATGGGACATGGTTCTGTTAACAAAAATGTTAAATGTTTTTAAATGCCTTCATTGATAAGGATGTTTCAAGGCCCTTTCCATTTGCCTGATTCCAAATGCATCATGGATGCATGAATCTGTGCAGTAGTCATTGCACAGATCATTTCAGTATCTATGGTAAAATAATTGCAGATGCTGAAGGATCACCACCTTCCCGTTTCCATTGTAAAGTTCCATTGCTCTGATAATCCTGCACAGCTTTTTATTTGTTACTCTTAAGTATTTTGGATTTCAAGGTAAGTTTTCTCTTCATATCCAAAATAGTAAACACACGCATACGCACACGCACACACACACACACGCACGCGCACACACACACACACACGTACACAGACACACACACACGCACACACACACACAGAGTGGTGTCACTCTTGTATTACTGTTTTTTAATTTTTATTTTACAAAATACATTCAATTAATATTATTTATGTTCAATTATTTTCTGCTTATTTTTCTGCTGCTAGACATGTTTTCTTAAAAAAAAAGGAGTTTAGTATAATCCATTACTTTAAATGGAAATCATTTAAAATCTTCTACTAAATGTTTCCTTCATTCACATTTATTTGCACCACAAAACAAAATCTGGATCATCTGTCAAGAAATGTGTCTATTAAGAATTGGCGTTGTTATAATTAAAATCACAAATTTCAATTAGGATATGTCTGTTGCATCCATCAGAAAACTTGACAGGCCCTGTTGGGAGAATTCTGAGTGCCCGGAGCACTCGTTAGGGTATGCTGGGGGGATTACTCCAGGAAGTTTAATGTCTTCCTCTGAAAATGTTTGGAACCTGGATTTCCCCCCAAAATGAGCCTACAGCATTGTGATGAATCCAGAAGTAATGTCTACTGCCTGCTTAAAGTTGTCACTAAGAACAAACTGTCATTGAAAATGGCAGATTCACTGACATGCCTTAAGAATATTTCTGTCTTACAGGATGTTTTGCAATTAATGTTAGATGCAGAGAGAGCTTTTTACATAAGTTTTTTACTTATTTTAAAAATCTAGACTAAAGCTAGAGCTGTCCGTTGTGCAAGATGCCATCAAGATTTATTTAATGTTCGCAAGCTATGTTATAGAATGATTAGATATTGAATGGCATTCAGACTTTTTATTGACAAAGTGATGACTATGTCAATGGAAATATAGAATTGAAAACTATCACTGGATTTTCTTCACATGAAATTAGAAGAAGCTATGCATTCGGATGTTAGCTATTTTAAAATATTTTAAAACTAAATTTTGGGAAACAGTTATTAAGCTTTCCAGTTTTCTAATTGGAGATTTGTTGGTTAATGCAGTTGTGAAATATTTATAAACATTGAACAGGAACTATGGCTTTACTGTAAGTTATGGCCAAAAATATTAGCATGTATTTTTGACTGTCATCAGAGTTGAACTGGCACAATATGAATAATCACACCTAAACGATGTCTAAGACACAAATCAAGGAGCAGTTATGTTGGTGAATGTGTTAGTCATATGCAGCTAGTACAGAGAAGGCAGATCATGATGCAGTGCTCCATTTTGAGTTCTTTGCTCCAATTTATGCCTTCTCTTAACCTTGATGTGAAATCTACACACACATGGATAGCATGCTGAAACCTACAGAGGCGGTAGCTATGATGGTGCAGATATTGGCATTCTAAGACAATGAACAAGAAGCTACTTTGGAAGAGTATTATAATGTTTGATAAGGAGGCTCTCAAAATTTGTGGTAGTCTGCAACACGACAGGCAGCTGCAAACCATGTGGAGAAGGAGAAGGAATAGGAGTGCACAACCTAAATAATTCTTTTAGAGCTCCACTATTCAAAAAGATTATGGTTAATGTTTTAATCCAGACTATTTTTCTGCACTATCTCCTTGCCTTTGATGTAACTAATATTCACAGATTCATTGACCCTTGCCTTGAAAATAGTTACTGGCCTTGCACAGTCCTCTTAGGTAGAGAATTCCAAAGATTCACCAACGATGGGAGAAGAAATCACTCTTCTGGCTTTCGGTCATAGAATCATACTTCACAGAAACAGGTTCTTCAGCCCATCATATTCAGGCTGCCATCAAGTACCCATTTATACTAGTCCCATTGACCAGCCCTTAGTTCATAACCTTCTATGCTTTTGCAATTCATGAGCTTATCAAAGTTGTGTTAGTACCTGCCTCCATCACACACTCTGGCATGTGTGCTTCAAATTCCAGCCATACTCTGGGTGAAAAAGTTCATCCTTGGATCAAACTATACTTTTTTACACTTTCTACATCCTTCAGCTTTATACACCTGATATAGGAAAATTTCTATTCAAGCTATTCATCTCAGAATTTGATAGATCTCCATCACCCACCCCACCGGTACAGTTTACCTCTGGATCCATTGCTCAGAGGAAAACAAACATGGGCTATCTATTCTCTCCTAGTAATGGAAATAACTCCAATCCAAACAAAATTCTAGTGAACCTCGTTTGCACCCTCTCCAGTGCAATAGTATCCTTCCTATATTGTGCTGACTAAAACAGTACACCATTCTCCAGATGCAATCTAATCAATTTTCTGTAAAATTGTAATTTAACTTCCCTGATCATTTATTCTGTGCTTTAGCTAATAAAGTTAAGGATCTCACAGGCACTATCTACCATCTCCTCTAACTGTGCTACCACCTTAAAGGATCGTGGACTTGCATTTCACGTTCCTCCTGTTTGTTAATCATTCTGAGGGTCTTATCAGTCCTGACATGTAGCCTTATTAGTCCTCCCTAAGTGCATCACTTTGCACTTATCACAATTAAATTCCATCTGCCATTGCTCTGCCCATCTCAACAAATGATCTATATGAAAATCCTCCTCACTATCATTTGCAAACTTACTAATCATACACCCCTGTATTCATAACCAAATTGTTGACATACACAGCAAACTATATGGATTCGAGCCACCAACTTCAAGTTCTAGGTAATCAATCATCAGGTCCTTGAGATTTACCAGCTTTCATGTCCGCAAGCTTCTCTGCTCCTAGTTTTGAGTAATACTCTGTTCTTTTTCTTGCTAGATCTTTAATTCACTGATACATCTGGAAAGAATTGTTTATCTTGGATGAAGTAAGACACAAAGTAATTTTTTAATTGCCCACCATTTCATCATTTGCCATTATAAACTCTCGTTTCTGATTGTAAGGGCCCACACATACTTCTTTTATTTTCATTGTTAAGCAAAATGAAAAGAATGGCTGCTCACTTTATTGCCACATCTGAGATGCCAAGCATACTCAGAACCACAGACAGTCTTTAAAAGGAAATATATGCAGTGTTCTTGAAAATGAGATCTATTAACATGACATAATAACAATATCCCTCCTCATTTGAAAGAAACATTCTGATATTATTATTCTTTATGGCACTGTTGTTAAGTTGGCCAGATATGAAGATGGGTTCCCCGATGCAGTGAATAATATTAGTGATTTCCACATGTGAGGAGTTTGTCATCGGCTGGCATTGATCAGTTTCTTCTTCAAACTTAGGGTTAGTCATTTTGGTTTTGTCAATATTGAACTGTGTTTTCACTGTTTAGAAGGATAACATATTTTCTGTAATGTTTTGCGATGCTGTGATCATAGACTCTTTCATGGAAGTCACTTTAAATGGCTGCACGTCATTTGGATTGGTTGTATGCCTGTATGGTTATTGCTTTTCACACGAACTGTATCCCCAGGCTGTAATGGCATAAATCTGAATTTTATATGTTTCTCTGTATTTGCTTTCATGCTGTTTTCCATGGCTTTGTTACGTTTGAGTAGATTTTGATCAGCTAACTGTGGGATATATCTAGATGATATTTATGTGTTGTTTGTGTTAAAATTCACTTATCTGGTGATATTCCTATTGTGTTTTTAAAAAAAGTGTTATAAGTTGCCCTTTGGTAAAAGTAATGACTTTCTTGAGTATTCACATAAATCTATCCACTTAATTACTGGCACATAACAAGTGAGGTATCACTTTACAATGTGTGGAATGGAGGTAGCATGCAAACTTCATCACTGGTAAACAGCTGTCCATTATCCACCCTCACAGCTAAAAAGACAATAAGTAACGTCAAGACACAATCAAGCTCTGGTAGTGTAGGCTTTGTGGATGTAAAACGGACAATCCATACAGTATAATGGGAAATCTACTGTGGTTTCTGACAATTACAAGCAAGTAGTGATCCAAGTATACATGTATCTGTAAAATCAATACTGGTGTAACCCATGGACCTTTGGCTAACACCAACATTTGTATTAGTTCTTTCAGAATAGGCATCATGGTTGATTGACATGCCAGGCATTGGTTGATTTTGTTGTTGACCAAATGATCTTTTACTGAGAACCATACATTATCCCTTATCAGTCATTTAGTTTTCTTGACTCCTTGATGGGCTTCATGGGCAGTGTCTATAAATAGTTCTTTTAGTGACTGCAGGATGACAATGTGATTAACTTGGAGCACAAGATCAGAGGTAAATGCAGTTATGAGCTCATCGTGAACTTTGTGTAAATCTTGCAGTTTATATGCAATATCATGAAAGGGTGCAGTTTCAATGATGTGTTTCCATTTTTGTGATTGAATTGCTGTAATACACAGTGATAGAATTACATCTTGCTTCATTGCAGCTTTGATTTTGTTCAGTGTCATCATTTTGGGTAGCGTGTTCAGACTCATAACTAACATGCTGTACTGTGACCTTTACAGTCTGACCAGTGAGCAACATTGCACATGGCTTTACATATTTGACCTCCACTGATGCTCTGTTGAAACTAAAAGGCGTTTCCCAATTACCCAAGACTAAATATTGTTAAATTTAAAGAATTTTTTTTTCTGTTTCTTTACTGTTAGAAGGAAATATTCAGGTGTTTCCTTACCCATTTAGAATAGAGCAACAGTGGACGTTGTTTATACTTTGTTCACTCATACATTGATAGATTTACCTATATCAAATTATTGATTGACGAGGTGTGAGTGCTCTGATAAACGTGGTGAATGGTAAATGCTTATGATCATCGCAACTGTTGTTAATCTCGGCATCTTCTTGAACACTTGCTGCATGCTTTGATTAGCTCTGATACACTGATTCTGCTGAACCAATACTTCCACAAAATGTTCGGATATTCCTCATGGCTTACAATGTTTTAACACTACACACATACTGCAATGTTTTAACATTACAGCAGAATTACTACACTTTCTGATCCATGAGCTTGGTTGCAGTCTCCATAATAGCACTGTTTTGAATTTATCTTTTCTCTGCAAGGCAGGAAATTGTTCTCCAATGGTTTTGACTGCAAAGTTCTGACCAGTTACTTATTCTACCACTTGATTCTCTTCTCAGAAGTATCTTTGGTCTGTCTTCAACAATTTCCCTGTTCTCTAGTTCAGACAGTCTGATATCCTTTTCAAGAACATTTTGTCAAAGTTGCTCAGATATGAATCCCTCAGTGGTCTCCATTTTCAGTTTTCACTCAAGATCAGAAAATTCACATTTTCCAGCATATTTTCCCAGAAATGCCCAATTGTCTTCTTTTGCTTCTTTGTGTGACAGAACACATTTGTTTCATTTACCTTTTTCTGCTCTGGTATAAAATGTGAGTTAGATAGATAGATAGATAGATAGATAGATAGATAGATAGATAGATAGATAGATACTTTATTCATCCCCATGGGGAAATTCAACATTTTTTCCAATGTCCCATACACTTATTGTAGCAAAACTAATTACATACAATACTTAACTCAGTAAAAATATGATATGCATCTAAAATCACCCTCTCAAAAAGCATTAATAATAGCTTTTAAAAAGTTCTTAAGTAGTTTACTTAAATACATTGAGTCCTAACCCCGGCACTTTAACATATCTTACTCCTGGCGGTTGAATTGTAAAGCCGAATGGCATTGGGGAGTATTGATCTCTTCATCCTGTCTGAGGAGCATTGCATCGATAGCAACCTGTCGCTGAAACTGCCTCTCTGTCTCTGGATGGTGCTATGTAGAGGATGTTCAGGGTTTTCCATAATTGACCGTAGCCTACTCAGCGCCCTTCGCTCTGCTACCGATGTTATACTCTCCAGTACTTTGCCCATGACAGAGCCCGCCTTCCTTACCAGCTTATTAAGACATGAGGCGTCCCTCTTCTTAATGCTGCCTCCCCAACACGCCACCACAAAGAAGAGGGCGCTCTCCACAACTGACCTATAGAACATCTTCAGCATCTCACTACAAACATTGAATGACGCCAACCTTCTAAGGAAGTACAGTCGACTCTGTGCCTTCCTGCACAAGGCATCTGTGTTGGCAGTCCAGTCTAGCTTCTCGTCTAACTGTACTCCCAGATACTTGTAGTTAATTATACCGTCATCAATTTAATTGTCTGCAAATGTCCTAAAATATCATAATAAATTAAGTACATTTTTACTCTTATACCATATGTGTTTTCAAATTCTGCAATTGCCTCTTCAAACAGGCAAGGCCATTTTTCTCATAGGACAGAACCAACAATAGTTTGGATTGCATGTTAACCTCATAGGTTTAGCCATGACTATTCTCATAACAACATTCTTGGTTAACTATGTCAGTGCCATATTTGTCCAGCAAAGTTACAGATCATCATTTGGGGTACATTACCCAAATGGTTTAATTACATAACAGGAGAATCACCTGAAATTACATGGAATGTAATCCCTCAGCTGGTGACTGCAAGAGTTGAAATGAGTAACATTCTGTTATCCTCACTCTCTTCTGATCATGGCCTGACCAAGCAGGAGTTCCTGCTTAGCTGAAATCTGAAATGTAGAGTTGTGTCGTGGTGAAGTGAATTGCTTCCATAAGCTGTAGTTTGAAACTCAGAAAAGATTCTGGGATGTGAGAAGAAGTGTAATGTGCTAAGAAACTTATTTATGATGACAAGTTTAATCCACCATTTTAACCCCATCATTGATTACAACCTCAGCAAAGATAACTCCAGTGGTTAAAAAAAACACTACCTATTTCATGGCCCTAGGTTCACTGCTGCTACCTCTAATGACTGTCCTGTGAGAAAGAGGAAAATGTGTCAAGAAGTGTAGTACAATGTGTTTTGTTGAAATGCCTATCACGGTTAAACAGCTGACAGTTGTACAAGTGTGATGAGATGTGGCTGTGAGGGTGAAGTAAAGCTATGAATGTTATGTATTTTTTCAGGTTTATTATCACTGATATATGACTGACTGTCATGAAATTTGCTGTTTTTGTGGCAACAGTACAGTGTAAGACATACAAAAGATTACTGCAAGTTAGAATAAAAATATAAAAAATAGTACAGAAGAACAGTATAAGTTTATAGAACAGGTTGGTAGAAGAATGAAAAATTGTGCCTTGCAACTAGAGGAAAATAATGCTTTAAGACCTAGGCCATGCATGTGAAGTAATTAATCTTCTATTGTCACTAGAGCCAGGTTCTTGGGGTTTGACTTGTGGAACTGACCATTGCCTACCTGTTCCCATTGCCTTTGGAGAATTTGTCAGGATGGTCAGACTCTCTCTGGATGGATCGCAGCTCTCCTTCACTCAGTTTTTTCAAAGCTTTCTCCTCCACTTAATCTCCAAAGATGATAGCAGTGTAGAGAGTGCAGAGAACAGTAACCAGATGCAGCTTGGGATGAGGTTATGAGGAGAGATTGAAGAGGCTGGATGTTTTCCCTGGAATGGAGGAAACAATGAGGGATATGCATAGGGTAGACTGAGGATATTTTTCCCGGTATTACAGGTAGATAAAACTAGAAGACATAGATTTAGAGTAAGAGATTTAGAGGGAGCCTGAGTGGGTCCTACTTCACATAGAGAGGGATGGGTTCCTAGAGTGGTGGACGAGAAGTTGCTGACAGTGTATAGATCAGCACTTACATTGCCTAGGCATTAAAAGACTATGGGTTACTGTAAATACTGGAAGTGGTTAATACCCACTGGTTGGTGTCGAGGCAGTGGGCCAAATGGCCAGTTTCAATACCGTGAGATACTATGACTATTCTGTTAGACACTCCCACTCCACCAAGGCCTCTAGTGGAGCATCTGAAAATTCTAAAGTCTCTTTTCTCACATATAATACCATTATTCAAAGTCTCCTCTCACAGAAGGTTTGCTAGTCTGGCTCTGTAGGGGACTCTCAAACAAGATGCTGATTATTCACTGCATACCCTCCTATTGTTGCCCACTAAGGTCATGTTGAATGTTGAATAATCTGTACACCTTCCAATGAGAGCCTTAGACAAAATGTATGGCATTAGTTTAAGATCTCTTAATCTTAAGTGTGTATGTATATACTTAAGATTAAGAGATCTTAAAATAACACATATATAAATACACACACACATATATATAAAATCTTAAATAAATATATATATATTTATATAAATCAGAATCTGCTATAGGATGAATCTACTGAACACTGGATTCTCAAAGCTCTCCAGCTTTGGCTGGCTGTATATAACCATTTGTCACTAATAGCATATTCTGCTGCCACTCACTATTGTTGCCAGTACATTTACGGTATTTTAATTCATGTCCAATATAATTTATTACAATAAATGTGATTACACAAGGATGGTCACAATTCACCACAGTATTAAATTAGAGAAATGAAAGAAGTAGGCAAATTACATTTAGTGATTGCTCAAATTAATATCTTTTTCCTTTACAGGTTTCTCTGAAAGGAGAATCAGGATATTATCCAGCCTGGAAGAATCAACTTTCTGAATTTCCCAGCATATTTCAGATGAGGGGGAAAAAGCTTATGGCCTTGTAAATCAAAATTATAAATATGTAAATAAATTTCTTCAAGTAGATAATGAAGCAAAATTGAATACACTCATTTAAAATGTAGTTAGTGGTTTAGAAATTCACCTCGATACTATCAGGCACTTTTGCATTGGAGTCCATATACTTGAGGTTGGGCAGGGCATATAAAATGCAGTCAAAGAAACGCTCCAATTTCACACAAGCACCCTAAATAATTTTTCACCTGATGCCTTTGATGAGTTTAGTATCTGGATTAATTTTATGTTTTTAATTAATTAGTGTTACTTGACGGCGAGGTAATTCAGAGAGCAGTTCATCCTCCTGCCTTTTCTTTCATGCACAGTCCATAATTTCCCTTTGCAACGTGTCATTTGTGTGTCGGTTTGTCGTGGTCTCTCTCTCTCTCTCTCTCTCTCTCTCTCTCTCTGCACATTGGGGAAAAAAACAAGTAAATTCAATCTTTGAATTAAGCTGTAACCAAGCTTGTATATTCATTAGAGGGAAAAAAATATCTTTTCTGAGAAGTTCAAATTGTTTATTGATTTTCATTTCTGTGTTCAAGTGAAGCTTGAGTAAGTCTGTCTCACTATTCCCTCTGGGGTAGCATAGCCAACAAGTGCATCGCATTTCACTCCTAGCACAAATTCTGGGAATTCAATGAAAATCTGAACCATTTAATTGTTATAGCATGAGCTTTTCCCTGTAACACTGGAGCTATTTGTACACAGCTTTGTTTTTATTTCTGGTGTCTGAGCTGAAAGAAAATTACCCTGGCCAGCCGTGTCTCTATCACCATGGCCATACACAGAGTTTGGGCATCACCTTCCAATCCATCACTGAAGAGATGAATTTTGGAGTCAGAGGACAACTTGGCAATGCTTGCTTCATAAATCTGACCTTCTATCTCCACAGTGGTCCAACTAGCATATGACTGATGGTTTTAGTGACTACATGAAGCCAGTATCACAGGGCCTGCCCTCCCTTCAGACGGCATATATATGTTACTCATCACTCTTCTTAGACTTGCTTGAATACCAAGAAAATTAGTTTTTAGAAAAAAAAACTTTTCCCCAGTTTACTCGTGGTAAGAAGGGGCCATTGGATATTTATAGATCAAAAAACAAGAATTCTGCTTTACTTTAAGAGTGGTGATCTTCATATGGCAAAATGGCAACATGATTCGTAAATTAAAATCTGTTCAAAATACAGAAAAAAATGAGCCATAAGTTCAAAACCTTCCACAGGTCACTTGTGTAGCAATTCTGACATTTTTGTATTGTTCCAATTCACATAGTCCAAAAGCATTGCTCAATAATAACAACTGCAAGTATTGATTGAGTCTATATTACATTTTTGTGATGTCATTCAAAAGTGATGCTGGAAATAAAGTGACAAATGCAATAAAGTCATACTTAATATATTTTGCATAGCTTTCTTAAATTATGGAGCAGGTAGAATTTTCAATTTGGACTGTGATTTCTCACACAGGGCTGCCAGGAAGGAAGATTAAAGCCTGCTTTAACTGGTGCCATACTCATGCAATTGGCAGGCTTCATTAACAGAGTACAGGGTGGTTTGTACATTGAATTTATCTGCCTATTCATTTCAATTAAATCCAAGGCATGATATTCACGTCAGTTACAGCTCCTACCCCTATTTACAATCTTAATCTCATTAACGCCACACTGAAACTATTGCCAATCCTAAAATTTACCTTGATATGCCTGACTACACCTAATCCTGATGATTGCCCACTGCCTCCCAGATCATGATACCCACTTACCTGTAGCCCTGTCCCTGTTTTCCAAAATCAATGATACTCCTCCATCCAATCATGACCTTACTGTTCCCTATCACTTGAACTCAACCTCTCTGATCAGTGTCGTCACTCTCCCTGATCTTCCGGCCCCCTCCTTAATTACCTGAACTACCCACTGTGAACCCTGCCCTTACCACCCTAGCTACTAGCCCGCCTTCACTAATCCCTCCTGTGTTCTCAATCTCCCCGAACACAACCAGACCCTTCAGGTTATTGCTCTACTACAAGGTCGGCATTTCTGCCCTCACAAATCAATCATCGTGCTCTGAATCATATTCCTAACGTTCCTGATCACTCTCTACTCTCCCAGATATCTAACTACCCCTCCCCAACTGCACTTTCTTCCTCAATCCTCCCCTATCAATTTCCATAATGTTTTTTTTCTACTGCACCCATGCAAATAAAACAATTTATGCCAAGACTGAGCATTTTGCCAGGACAAGTTTCCCTGCCTGACCCTGCCTGTCTTTACAGGGTGGATATGGTAATCGTTCTGTTGCCTGGGACTAATAAGCCTCAGTTTGATAAGCATTAAAAAGACCATAAGGTCAGTTACAACCTCGGCTAATCAAACCACACCAACCAAGTTAACAATTAAGTCTGGCAACATATTGGTCCTTCTGTTACTGCACATACAGGAGCAGGAGTTGGGTGAAAAAGCCACTCAAACAATGGAAGTGAATACCATCTTCAGGAGCCACATAGTGGCAATGAGCTGTGTTTGTGTGTGTTTTCTCTTACTTTCTCTTTAATGTTTACACTGTGTAATGTATGGTCCAAGGTTCGGCACTGCTTCTTCCCTTTGTGTATATTTTTGCATGAATAAGGCCTGCTTTTGAAATAAAAAAGTCATGACCTGTTCACCTAAACCTGTCTCTATCATGATTTTCACACCATCCCCTTCTTCCTACCTTCTCACCTTCTCACCTTCTACCTCTCTTCCTCACCTGAATTCACCTATCACCAACCAGCTTGTGCCTTTTGCCCTCCCACTACCTTTTTATTCTGTTTCCTGCCCTCTTGCTTTCCAGTCCTGATGAAGGGTCTCGGTCCAAGCTATTGACTGCTCATTTCATTCTATAGATGCCGCTGCATAACTCCGGTATTTTTCGCGTGTTGTTTCAGGTATCCAGCACCTGCAGTCTCTCTTGTGTCTCCATTTTGCTGCTACACTGGGAAGTCTCTTTGAGATATGTCTACCCTAAAGAAGTATATCATCCTCTCTTTGACAAGTGTTCTATGAGACCCCCTCTCACTGTTGTGCAGTGTGATTTCTGTTTCCCTCTGCTCTATCTTGATTGACTCTAACCTGACATCAATTTCTCCATCTTCCAGGCAGTGGAAGGAAAAGAGAAGGGAGAAGTGGCCGGAGTGGTTTAGCAGTACACAAAAATTGCTAGAGGAACTCAACAGGTCAGGCAAAGTCCCTGAAGAAAAATGAACAATGTTATGGGATGAGACCCTTCATCAGAACTTGAAAGAAAGAGGATAGAATCCCAGAGTAAGATGATGGGGGGAGATTTCTCCCTTGTTCATTTGCCACTCCCCACTGATTCCCCTTTTGGCACTCACCCTGCAACCATGCTGAATGTTACACTTGCCTCTACACTTCCTCCCTACCACTATTCAGGGCCTTAAACAGCCCTTCCAAGTGAGGCAGCACTCTACACGTGAACCAGTCGAGGTTGCTTATTGTATCCAATGCTCCTGGTGCGGACTCCTCTACAGCAGTAAGACCTGACGCAGATTGGAAATTGCTTCACTGAGCACCTTTGCCCCATCTTTCCTAACAGACAGCATCTCCCAGTGGCCAACCATTTTAATTCCACTTCCCATTCCCACTCTGACATGTCTGTCCACTGTCTCGTCTACTGCCATGTTGAGGCTAGAAGCAGAGTGGAGGAACAACACTTTATATTCCGATTTAATAGTCTCCAACTGATGGCATCAACTTGGATTTCTCTAACTTCCTGTAACCACTCCCCTCTGTTCCCCCACCCTTTTTTCCCTTATCCCTCTGGCCCCTTTAACCCTCCTCTCCTACCTCACCCTCATGATATGCCCATCACCCACACCCTCACTCTAGTTTCCCACCTCTTTTCCTTTATTACATCGTCTTCTGACCTCTCCTATCAGATTCCTTCTTCTTCAGCCCTTTCCCTTGCCATCTTTCACCTCCCAGCTTCTCACATCATTTCCCCACCTTTCTCCCTCCCCCCTCCCCCCCACTCACCTGCCAGCTCTGCTCCTCCCCCTCCCCCACCCTTTTATTCTGGCTTCAGCTCCCTTTCTTTCCAAACCCTGGTGAAGGTTCTCGGCCCTAAACAGTGACCGTTTATTTTGCTCCATAAATGCTGCCTGACCTGTTGAGATCCTCCGGATTTTTGTATGTACACAGTTTTTTATTCTGTTATCCAACTCCTGCTACAGGCAATCCTTTAAGTTTGCAGATCAATCACTAATGATAGTGTCATATCAGTTCATGACTTTAATGCTGCTTTACAGGCAGATAACTCAGGGCTCACTTATTTAAATATTCTCTTTTCCTTTTATAGAGCTGGGAGAGGTAGGTAACATTTCTCTTGGATACACTAGGAAAGAGAAGTTCTCGTATGCACCTGACCTTTCACCTCTACTTACTCATTCACACATTACCACAGGACACTGCTCAAACAGCAGCCTCGGTAACAATAGCAGCCAAGCCTTTTTATAAGTCTGCAACACTTCCTGTTCCTTTTTTCTCAGTCCTGCTTCCGGTAGCTATTCATGTTAAAGAGACCAACAATTAAAATCGTTGCGGTCTCATTCATCCTGCCTTAGGCAGACAAGAATCTAACTGAAAGCTGGTTGTTAGAATCCTCTCTTCACCCTTAAAAAAATAACTTGGCTAAACAACTTTTGGTCAGAGGAAGAGATGCAATCTAAAGTATTGTGATTCATTTTTAAAACCAATGAGAATTATTAGAAGCTTGCCTTGGCTTCCAAAAAAGTTCAGAACCCACCTTCAGTAATCCTCCTAGGAAGAATTTATAGGAACTACTTGGAGCAGTCCCTGATGAGGTCCTGCTCAGCAAAAGAGCTTTCTGCATCTTAACGGCAACAGGAAAAGGAGAAGGAATCTTTGCTAAACTGAGTTCTGTATTCTGCTGTAATTATCAAAAATGAGGTCCTGCTCAGCAAAAGAGCTTTCTGCATCTTAACGGCAACAGGAAAAGGAGAAGGAATCTTTGCTAAACTGAGTTCTGTATTCTGCTGTAATTATCAAAAATGTGTAAAGCACAATGAATTCTTCTCAAACATTCACAAATATTAAAGGAGAATAAAAAACGAAAAGAATTTGAAAAGTGAAAAGCAATTTAGGCATTTTATTACGTATTAAAACACACACAAGACAGTTTAATATTTCCAAACACTTCTAAGTAATTTTAAATACCATTAAGCCAAAAAGTAGATTTTTAAAATTTTGTTTAATTTTTCGATAAGCGGTCTTGGCTGGCAAGACCAGCGGTTACTGCAATACCCAGCTGCTCTTGAGAAGTGATAATGAGCTACCTTCTCAAGCCACTGTATTTCTTTAGGTGTAAGTGCTTCCATACTGCTGGTAAACAAGAAGTTAAAGGATATTTTGAAATAAAGAACATATCAGAAATTGTTTTTACATTCATGAAACAAAACTAAAATTTCTGTAGCTGCTCACTTCCATTCAAACCCAAGAGAAAATGTTCAAATATGCTATCTCATTCTCCAAGTATAGTACTTTGTTGGAGCACCAACTCATGCCAAGTGGTGATCTTATTAGCAATTACCTCTAATTTCCACACTTTTTTCCTCAAACATACAAAGATTACATGAAAACAACCACACACAAGTAATTTCATATTTTTCATAATGGCTGCAATAAAATGATATATGGTAGTTAGATATACTGTGCAAAGCAGAATTCTCTTTATTGCAATCTGCAATTGAATAACTATCCTCTTCCCCTCTGCCATCAAATTTCTGAATGGATGAAGAACCCATGAACAATATCTACTATTTTTCCTCTCTTTTTGCATTATTTATTTAATTTATTTTAAAATATATATTTACTGTAATTTATAGTTTTTTTATTATTATATATTGCAATATACTGCTATCGCAAAAAAACAAATTTTGCGACATACGCCAGTGATATTAAATCTGATTCTGAAAAAACAATATATTTTAAGTGCATTAGTGCTATAGTTTTCAAACAATATATCTAATCAGTTTTACATCTAAATGTTTCTGAAGAGCTGCATATGCATTTTCATTACTGAAGAATCACAGTTAGATTACTTATTCAATGTATGTGTCTTGCATTGATTATCATACTGCTTTTCAGTGTCGTGATTTGCAGATTAAATCATGCCTCCCTATCATTTCCATGAAAAAAATGCAAAACAGGTGTGTTAAAAGCTCTCATACTAAAAATTACAAGTCTGACATTCGTATGTTTTAGAATTCCTACATGAAACGAAAGGAATGAGCTGATTTTAACAAATTATGAGAGATGAAATCACATCTACAAGCTTTCCATATAGATTACAATTAGAATTTGCCAGATTCAAATAATTTAATACATTCTTGATTAAAAGCTAGTGGGATGCTGCAGGTATAAGTGCTTGGCTTAGAATAGTTCATAAACTGGATCAACACTTTATATAAGGGGATATTATAAAGTTTGCCAATGGTACTAAACAGGGTGGGATTGTACATTATGTAGAGGATGCAAAAATTGAGTGAATTGGCAAAAGATGGCAGATGGAGTATAAAATAGACAATTGTGCAGTTATTCAATTTGATAGAAATATAGAAAGATGGTGCATTACTTAGAGTATCGGACAGTAGAGCAAAGGAACAGACCCTTCAGCCCACAATGCTGTGCCAAATTAACAAAGTTAATGACACCAAATCCCTTTTACCTGCACAAAATGTCATAGTGATAGAACAGTACAGTACAGAAACAGGCCTTTCAGCCCATCTAGTCCATGCCAAATTAATTATCTGCCCAGTCCTATTGACCTGCACCGAGACCATAGCTTATCCTGTACTGAATCAAATGAGAGAAGAGCAATCAGACATTGTGATCTCAGTTTATTCCTATAAGAATACAGAAACATAGAACACAGAAGACCTACTGCACAATACTGGCCCTTTGACCAATATTGCTGTGCCAAACATGTACTTACTTTAGAAATTATCTAGGGTTACCCATAGCCCTCTATTTTTCTAAGCTCCATGTACCTATCCAGGAGTCTCTTAAAAGACCTTATTGTATCTGCCTCCACCACTGTCGCCGGCAGCCAATTCCACACACTCACCACTCTCTACATAAAAAACTTACCCGACATCTCCTCTGTACCTACTTCCAAGCACCTTAAAATCATCCCCCTCGTGTTAGCCCTTTCAGCCCTGGGGAAAAGCCTCTGACTATCCACACGATCAATGCCTGTCATCATCTCATACACCTCAGTCAGGTCACTTCTCATCCTCCATCACTCCAAGGAGAAAAGGCCGAGTTCACTCAACCTGTTCTCATAAGGCATGCTCTCCAATCTAGGCCAACATCCTTGAAAATTTCCTCTGCACTTTTCATAGCATCCACATCCTTCCTGACCAGAACTATTTCCAGTTTATAGTTTGCCATCAAGAAGTTTGAAAACTACAATTGTCAAGCAAAAATTATAGTGTAAGACCAATATAAGCATTTTATAAGAATTACTGTAAATCAGTAATTATAAGTGGTCATTTCATTCACAGGTAGATTTCAGTCTTCTAATTCAGCACAACATGAATAAATTGGAAAATTATAGTAAATGGACATGACTCATATTAATATGACGTGATCTCAAAATGGATGGAAATCAAGTTCTTACTGCAGTTCTTCTGGTCAATGCAATGTTATGCTGAAGAGCAGTGACAAATGTAGTTTGATGTACCCAATTCATTACTTAGCAAGTCAAAGAAAGAGTTTGTACCAATATTAACACTTTTATTTAGTTTTTGAATGAATGTAAGAGAGATCCTACCAGAAGTTTCAGAACTATTGCTGAATTAATAACCTCATCAAAAGATATTACAATTCCAAAATGGTCACAATTATAATGCTATAAATCATAGAAATATCATTGATTCTTCAAAATACCAGTATTACTTAAGAAGCCAGAGGACTTAGATCATTCGAACTAAACGGCAAGTGACGATGGAACAAAGCACAGGTTATTTGCTGTTGTCCAGGAAGTGGCCTGGAACCTGTTTAGGTTTGTTAAAAACAATTCCCTATTTGGTAAGAGGATCAGAGGGTCTGCCACTCACTGCCCAAAAGGGTGGTAGGGAAGCAATATCCTCAAAGGTTCACTCTATTGTCAAAGTGTGCATGTACAATACAACCCTGATATTTGTCTTCTCCAGATAGCCATTAAATACAGAAAGACCATGGGCGTTGATGAAAGAGAAAGACATCAACTTCCCTCCCCCCACGTCGAAAAGAAACAAAACTTGTAGACCCTCAAATCACCCCCTCCTCTGCAGGAAAAGCAACTACAATAACAATCCCTGACCCCCTCACTCAGAGAAAAGGACAGCACCAATAACACCAAACCTCAATCCACTCCTCTTACAAAAATTAACAGATCACCCACCCACAAATCATTCAGAAGAGAGAAAAGACCAAAAAACTGAAGGAAACCAATGTAAAGTACAGTCCAATAATCACATAAATCTCAGAACATCTGCATCCAAGGAGAGCAGCCACACGAACTCAGTCCTTCCATAAAGAGTGACCGCCGACCCGGGTCCGAATGCCACTGACCCTGGTCTGATCTCTTATCAGGTTTAAACAGGACTTGGATGCTTACTTGAAGAACCATGACATGTGGGGTTATGGAATTAGGCTTGAGAGTTGTTTTAACTTGGACAATAAGGGCTAAATGTTCCCCACCTGAGCAGCAAATTTTCTGTGGGAGACTCCTTTCCGACAAATCTTTGACTTTATATTGATTTTGCCAAAAAAAAGCTTAAGTAGCCCTTTATATTGTTTTGAATGATTGGTAGGCTGTTGACAATGCCATTTTAATAAAAAATGAGCACCTACACCACACTGAGAGCACCACCATCAGATGGATGACCATCAGTTATGCAGGGAGAAGACAGATCTCCTCAGGATAACAAGAATCTGTTATAAACATAGACATTTAACACTGCTCACATTCATGGACTTTAAGTGTCAGATGTTAATGGAAAATGTAGAAATAAAAAAAAAGAACCCAATTCTCCCTTTGTAATGCAGGAATATTTCTAATGAAATCATTTTTCTTAGACCTTTAAACAGACAAAAGCATAGACTGGTTAGGTTAAAAGGGTTACAGGAGTTCAGTGACCATCTCAAGTAACATGTTCTCAGTGGAAGTGCAGTCAATTAGAAGTAGGTTTTAGAATAATCTCACTGCTACGTTTGCAAAAAATGAACATATTTCATGTTACATTTAAGAAATGAGAAAGTGTTACAAGAATGATTACAATACAGATCAGGATGCAGAAATATTAAATTCTCAGTAAAGTAATATATATTAATGCTGTCTATTATTTAAAAATAAGAAAGCTTTGAGAGATATAGCCAGAATATAGTCCAAGACAGGATAATAGAATAATACTGAATATCTCATTTTTCATAAAAACATACTTTGTTATTGAGGTAATTTATTTTTGGCAAGGATTATGTTCCTCTCCAATTTTAATTGTTATACTTTCTTCAGTCTATGTTTCTTGGCCTGCTTTGAGTGCAGTAATTAGGATACTAGTCTGGATTATTTGATGTGAGAATTTTAACAAAATATGGAATGAAGAAAACACGAGGTTCAAAGTTCAAAGTAAATTTACTATCAACATATGTACATGTCACCATATATTTTATTTAGAGACCCAGCATGGTTACAGGCCCTTCTGCACAGCAAGCCAGCACTGCCCAATTACACCCATGTGACCAATTAATCTACTAACCTGTACATCACGGGAATGTGGGAGGAAACCAGAGCACCTGTAAGAAACCCACAGTCTTACAAACATTCACAGTGGAACAAAGAAATACGGTAGAATCAATGAAAAACTACACACAAACAAAATCAATCAAAAGGCAACCTGTGCAAATGCAAAAGAAAACAAATAATATTAATAAATAGCTAAATAAATAATAGTGAGAACATGAGTTGTAGAGCCCTTGAAAGTGAGTCCATTGGGCTGTAGAATCAGTTCAATGTTGAGGTGAGTGACGTTCTCCTCGGTGGTTCCTGAACCTGGAGGTGTGGGATCTTATGTTTCTGTACCTCCTTCCCAATGGGAGCAGCAAAAAGAGAGCATGGCCTACAGAAAAGTGGACAACTGGGAAAGTCCTGATAAAAATTCCTTTGAAACAACTTCCTCCATTTTCTTTCTAATCTCTGATTATTCTGCTATGATTCTAAAACATTTTCCCCTTTCTTTATTGAAAATCAAGATTTCTTTCATGAGGTCCTATTAAGTTTATTTAGATTTGTGCTTTGTTGTGCCAAGCATTGTACCACCACACTCTATCAAGGATTAAATATTACTTTGATGTGTTTTGATAGAGAGCAGGCCACCCTCTTGCAGATTTCCTGACTACCAACTACAAAGCAACGTTGTACAGGAAGAGAACTTAGTCGTCTTTGGAGATTTGTTGAGAGTAAAGAGGGACTAAACAGAATGGGAAAGTAGTATTCACAGCAAAGAAGCACAACATTCAGTCCAACTAATAAAAATTGGTATTTATGCTCCACACAAACATTCTTCAAACCTACTAAAAGGGAATGGAAAAGAGTGAGTAAATTCCTCACTGCACCATCATGATATTTAATCCTCTGTTTTACCTTGTAAAAAATTCCAACTTCTAATAACATCATGGAAAGAAAATGTAGACAATAAATACAGCTTCCCCTTCAACAAACACACAATCCAGTTCCAGCCATTTATTCCAAGAAAAATCTCCACCTGTTCAGCCTTTCATGTTTGAATGCTATATTTGAATAATCTTCTGAAAATGTTGCAAATAATTAGAATGCAGCAAAATATATTCAGAGTAAGCTATTTTGATACTGCTAAAAAACTTACATTTGTTGCAAAATTCATTAAATCAACTCTGCAAAACAATCTTAAATCTAATTTTTCACACATTCTACTGCCACATTAAATATTACCAAATTCATTCAATTTACAGGTCATATAGTCTATTAAAAATTAAAATTAATCTGCTCACTCTAGTTAAATTTCATATAAATGCAATTGCAGCCAACAAAGACTTCGGCCAATTTAAATTTCGCCTGATTTGACAAAAGCAGTTTGGAAGAGAAGATTTTAGAAGCAGAATAGGCAAAAAGCCTGCAGAGAGGAATTCACCAACTCTTTTCCCACTCCATCATTACCTTGTAGAATTTTGAATTTTAGGTGATAAATGCACCTACGTGAAACCAAAAACGATGACCAACATTGTCCTCTTTAAAGGTGCAGGGTTGTTACCAGGGCACAAGTTCTGCAGGGTTAATTTGGGGTTAGGGCAGATTACATCTCAAAACTTCATAAAAGGATGTTGATTCTTCATGAGCCAACTTGAGCAGAAGCTCTTTCCTAAATGTTGAAATGTATAATACGTAAAATCTTAATGGGCCTTTGTGCGAGTTGTTCCGACTGTATTTAGCCCAACTAATATTCACCAGTTCCATCCAGATTTAAAACTGGAGCCTTATTGTCAGATTGCATGACAGGACTTGCATACTTAGTGGATTCTACACTATCTGAACTGCATTTTTGTAATCCATCTTCCCTTCCAATTAGCAAAATTGAATGCATGCTGGCACAAATTTTATTCATTATTTTTTCGTCTACTTAGAGATATTATTTAACTTTTTTTGCAAATCTAAAACTTTGACAAGCTTCTATAGCTATGTGATGGAGATGGGAAGATGCAAGAATAAAAAGGTGGGTGGTGGGGGGAGGTGAACAGCTGGAAGGTCACAGGTGAAGTCAGGAGGGTAGGAAAGATAAAGGACTGGAGAGGAAGGAATCTGATAGGAGAGGATAGTTGACCATAGGAGAAAGGAAAGGAGGAGGGGCACCAGGGGGAGGTGATAGGCAGAAGACTAATGACCTTGAATGGAAAATCCTTCAAAAAGTAGTGGATACGGCCCAGGTCATCACAGGTAGAGCCTTCTCCATCATTGAGCATATCTATACAGAGCGTTGTCGCAGGAAAGCATCATCCATCATCAGGGACCCCCACCATCCAGACCACGTTCTGTTCTCGCTGCTGCCATCAGGAAGAAGATACAGCAACCTCGGGACTCACACCACCAATACAGATATGGTGGCATATATATATACTTTGACAATAAATTTTATTTTTAACTTTGAGAAACCTGTTAATCACTTAACTCAACTTCCCCATTTCCTCCTCTCCCTACCACATCCAATTTAGTATCATGTGAGAACTTAAGTTCAAGTTCAAGTTTATTGTCATTGGACTGTACATATATAAAACCAAACGAAACATCATTCCTGCAGACCATGGTACCCCCATAAAACATATTTCACAAATAGCACATAAACCAAATTATTACCATCAATAAGTTAATAAAATATAGTTCAAAATGCATGTACTGCACAGCACAGGGAAACAGCAAACAGTACAATAAACAGCTCACTATCCCAGTGATGAGACTTCAATGATAATCATTAGTTTCACAGCATCTTGATGGTGCTCCTGTAGAAAGTTGTTAGAATGGTGATGGAAAGCCTTTCAGGTCCAGTCTCCTCAGAAAGTGTAGACACTACTGTACCTTCTTAACTGATGGGGGGATGTTGTGCATCCACGTTAGATCGTCCGTTATGTGCACACCAAGGAACATGGTCCTCTTCACTCTCTCAATGGCTGAGCCATTGATGTGCAATGGAGAGAGGTCAACCTGCGCCTTCCTGAAGTCCACAATCCTCTCTATTATCTTGTCCACATTAAGACTCCGGTTATTGTTCTTGCACCATTTGACAAGCCTCTCTTTATGGCAGAGATGGCGATTCGTCTTTGTTGCTGATGAGGCCAACCACTGTTAAAACTCCAGCAAACTTGATGATGTGACTTGAGCTGGATCTGGCAGTGATTCAGCAGCATGAACAGCAGCCGACTGAGCACACAGCCCTGGGGGGCACCAGTGCCCAGCGTGGTGGAGCTTGAGATCTTGCTGCCAACTCGGACTGACTGGGACAGCTTTGTCAAGAAGTCCAAGGTCCAGTTACAGAGTGAGGTGTTAAGTCCCAATGAGCAGAAGTCAAAGTACAGCATCCTGGTGTATGAGGCATTGTTTTCTAAGTGGGACAGGACGGCTGAGGCTATGGCATCATCAGTGGACCTGTTTGAACAGTAAGCAAACTGGAAATGATTCAATGTTGCTGGATGGTGGGATTTTATACAATCTGTTACCAGCCATTCAGAGCACTTCATGATTGTTGAATTCAATGTGACTGTGTGGTAATCACTTAGGCAGTTACTCTCACTCTCTTGGGCACTGGAATGATTGTAGCTGCCTTGAAGCCTGCAGGGACAGTGGTCTGTTCCACAGAGTTCTTAAAGATGTATGTTAAGACCTCTGTTAGCTGGAACGCACAGTCACTCAGCACCTGACCAGGTATGTTATCTGGCTCCACAGCTTTGTATGGGTTTATCTTGGCTAGGATCGTCCTCTCCTTGGCTGCGATCATCCTCTCCTCGGCTGCAGCCAGACAGGGTTCTTGTTCCTCAGTGGGTGATGTTCCATGTCACATCACTCAATGCATCAAATCATGCATAGAAGGCATTCAGCCTATCAGGAAGGGAGGTGACACTTACACTGACATGAAGGGTAGACTTGTAATCTGTTACTACGTACATAGCGTGTCTCTAGCATCTGTGACTTTTCTGTGTGCGTTCACGCTTTGCCTTCCTGATGGCACAGGAGAGTGCAGCTCTTGCTGACTTTTGAGTTGTCCTGCCCCCTGATCGGAAGGCATTGTCCTAATCCCTTAGCAGTGCATGAATCTCTGCAGCCAGCCATGGATTCTAGTTTGCCCTGGCAGCGTAGTGATTAATCACCTTAACGTTCCCAATGCATTTTCCTATGTAGCCAGTCACCAATCCTGCATATTCATCAATGTTGATGTGATCATTGTTGGTGGCTGTCTCCCTGAATATACTTTTGAGTCTGTGCTTTGGAAGCATTCCTACAACACTGAGATGGCACCTCCTGGCCAGGTCCTGATCTTCTTGTTTTGACTCAAATAGCAGAGCTTAGCAAAGTAGATATGAGGACTGAGTATGCAAGGTGGGGCTGGGAGGGCTCCATCACGTTGGTATAAACCAGGTCTAATATATTCTCTCCCCTGTTTGTGAATTTGACAAGCTGGTAGAACTTCAGCAAGACTGGTGGCATGATTGAAGTCATCAGCAATGATGAAGACACTATCATGGTGAGTGCCTTTGAGGTCACAGATGACACCATAGAACTCCTGCAGTGCTTTCCCATCCATGGGGTGGCGGAGGTACGGATGTAAACAGCAATAATCAGAATGGCAGTGAACTCCCTTGGTAAGTTAAGTCTGCACTTCACCATTAGCAAGTCTCTCTGTGATGAACAGTGGGCCATTACTACCGAAGCACCCAAACACCAGTTCTTATTGATGTAGACTTCCTCTGCAGGTCTTGCCAGAGGTTACAGCATTTCTGCTTGCCTGAAAGGAGATTAGGCCTCCAAGCCGGATGGCCAAGTCTGGAATGGTGTCCTGGAGCCACGTTTCTGTCAGGACAAGTGTGCAGCAGTCGCTCATTTCACGCTGGTTAAGATGCAGGTGCAGGTAATCCAGTTAATCCTCTCACAATTTAACGTTAGTGAGTAGAATCATCAGAGCGTGGACCTGCAGGAACCCACTTCCAGTCTCCCTTGAATATCAGTGTTCTTACTGCACTTCTGCATTCAAGCACACTACTTCCAATGGCCACTTCCTAGAATAGCTGAACTAGACAATGGCACAACATGAGGGCCCGTTTCCAGTGTTATTCCATAACTGCGCAACACCTTCATTATTACGCTCGCTGGTGAGGTAGGCTTGCAGATTTTAGTGTTCTTTATGATCAGCAGGATGTTTCACTCACAGAAAAGATGAACAAGACAAGAAATTTCACCATTGGTTGGAGCTGGAGTGGTGAGAGCTGACGTCTTGAGGTGCTTCAACAACATGAATTGCTTCTTTATTGTTATAATAATATCGTTTTCTGTTAAACCTCAGTTCTAGAATGAAAGCACTGTTGGCAAACTGTCTATTCCCAAATGATCTTGAGAAAGTGGTAGTGAACTGCCTTCTTGGAGAGCTGAGGTATTTCTGCTGATGGATTCACTGTAGTGCTGTTGAAGTGGGAGATCCAGGATTCTGAAAAGCTTGCCTCAGTAATGAAAACATCAGATGGTTGTAAAAAATCATTGGGTCCACAAATGTTTCAGGTAGGACGTCTATGCCCTTTTATCTGGTGTGGCCTTTATGTAACTTCAAACACATAGCAATATTCCCTTTTAAATGCCATCTGATATTGTTAAGCAAATTTTTCAAGTACATGAAAGTTGGTAAGTTTAACTACCAAAGATACTTATTCTAAAATAGAAAAAATCTGACAAAAGCAAAACATATAGAACCAATTCAGACAAATTCAGTTGAATTCATGATTTTAACTGTAATGCTTTATGTTTAAATTGAACCCAAATATGTTTCATAATTTATTAAAATACACAAACTGCAAAATGAAATTGGAGCAGGGACAGAGCTTTTCATATAAATTTTAAGTTATTACACAATTAACCAAACATTAAGAAGGCTTGTGTGGGTCAAAAGTGTTCAGTGAAGCTTTCAGTCACAAAGTAACAGTGCATATCCTGGTATTCCTAATGAAAACAAAATCGCTAATCTTACACATGGACTGTTGCCTAATGCACACTTGCACAATTGGTTCAGTTAGAAATAGCACAAAATGAAGGAATAAATTTGGCATGAAGAGGAAATTGCACTGCTTTTGTTTTCATTATGTATACAGTATGTGACATCTGGTTATTTGGAATTTTGTGTTTTACAGACATAATTTCACTGAATTTATGAGAAGTTATGATGAAACAAGTTAAACTAAGTGGTTGTCATGATTTTTGACATAGTTCATGAATCTCTTTTATCCAATTCAAAATATTTTCATTGCAAATCGATAACGACATATCAGGCAATGCGTACAATTACATGTACAATTACAAATGCAAATTTACTTTTTAAATCAGAGGACTTCTTTCTCGGTTCATGTGACTAGCTCTGCAGCTCTCTGAGAAGCTTTACTTGACCCCTTTTTCTTTCTCTTGGCAACGTCAATGGAAGGCATGTTTGCTGACAACTCACACCTCTGGGGACGGCGATGCATAATTCATTTGAGACCATTTGATTTGGAGCACACTTAATACAAACTTTACGTGTCTGCTGATAACTTCATTGTGACTGTAGTGAGTAAATTGATTAGCAGCTCAGTAGTGTACAGAGAGGTGTGGAGGGTAATGTTGGTGTGGGGTGGTGAGGGTTGTAGTAGGATATATGGGTGCAATATATCAGTTTTGGAAATGCGTAGGACTAAATGAAGCCAGCTCAGACTGCTTAAAGTCATGCTCCATCTGATGAAAGATAGCTTTAATGGCAAATGAAGTTTTGTCATTTGAATATGTTTTCCTGATAGCATGCTGGAGACCTTAAAAGGAAGTGGAAAGGAAGACAGCTGCAATCCATCCATGGAGGCTCATACAGGGCACACACATGAGGTGAAAAGGTGACTTTCTGAATCAAAGGAAATGTGTGCAAAACCACTAGGAATGCAATGATCTCAGAATGACTGCCTGGATCAGAGAACATGCATTCAATGTCATCCTCCACCCACCGCACTACCAGCCACACACATTACGCACTGCATCATGGCCCTATCGTTCATGCAGCCTTCTGAAGTTATACCAACACTCATACACTCTACTGCACCTTCACATGCTTAGCAATCCAGCAAATCATACGTCCACATCCCTCAGCTTGCTATCCAACCATAACAAAAAGAGATCAGCTTGGGCGTGAGCTCTGCTGCAGAGATGAAAACTTTGAATGAGAAGTTCAAATTTCAAAGTAAATTTATTATCAAAGCACATATATGTCACCATATAAAACCCTGAGATTTATTTTCTTGAGGGCATACTCAATAGATCAATAATAGACCAATAACCATGTTAGAATCAATGAAAGACTGCACCAACTTGGACATTCAAGCAATGTGCAAAAGGCATCAAATTGTGAAAAATACAAACAGAGAGATAATAATAATAAATAAGTAAGCACTCAAAATCAAGGACATGAGATGAAGAGTCATTGAAAGTGGGTCCATGGGTTGTGAGAACATTTCAATGTTGGGCAAGTGAAGTTGAGTGAAGTTATCCCCTTTGGTTCAAGAGCCTGATGGTTGAGGGGTAATAACTGTTCCTGATTGTGGTCGTGTGAATCCTAAGGCTCATGTACCTTCTTCCTGATGGCAGCAGTGTGAAGTGCTGGGCCCAGGACAGGTCCACCGAAATGATAACAGCAAGGAATTTAAAGTTGCTGACCCTCTCCCCACCTTATCCTCCACTGGCCTCTGGTTTCCTCCTCCTCCTGAGGTCAATAATTAGCCCCTTGGTCTTGCTGGCCTTCAATAAGAAGTTGTTGTTATGGCACCACTCAGCCAGATTTTCAATCTCCCTCCCATATGCTGATTTAGCAAACTTGAATATGGCTTTGGAGCTGTGCTCAGACATATAGTCATAAGTGTAAAGCAAGTAGAGCAGGGGGCTAAGCACACAGCCTTGTGGTGCACCTGAACTGATGGAGATTGTAGAGGAAATGTTGTTGCCAACTTGAACTGATTGGGGTTTGCAAGTGAGGAAATCAAGGATCCAATTGCATAAGGATGAAATGAAGCTTAGTAATTAGTTTTGAGAGGATGATGGTATTGAATGTCAAGCTGTAATGGACAAAAGGGCATCCTGATATATGCATCCTTGCTGTCCAGATGTTCAAGGGTTGAGTGAAGAGCCAATGAAGTGGCATCTGTCATGGATCTGTTGCTCTGGTAGGCAAATTGGAGCAATAACTTAGTTGATAAATTAGCTTTGTTTTAGCAGCAAACATGAGGAAACACAAGCTACATCGATGACTGCATTGGCGCTGCCTCCTGCATGCATGCTGAGCTCGTTGACTTTATTAACTTTGTCTCCAACTTTCACCCTGCCCTCAAATTTACCTGGTCCATTTCTGACACCTCCCTCCCCTTTCTTGATCTTTCTGTCTCCATCTCTGGAGACGGCTTATCTACTGATATCTACTATAAGCCTACAGACTCTAACAGCTACCTGGACTATTCCTCTTCCCACCCTGTCTCTTGCAAAAATGCTATCCCCTTCTCACAATTCCTCCGTCTCCACCGCATCTGCTCTCAGGATGAGGCTTTTCATTCCAGGATGAAGGAGATGCCTTCCTTTTTTAAACAAAGGGGCTTCCCTTCTTCCACCATCAACTCTGCTCTCAAACGCATCTCTCCCATTTCCCGCACATCTGCCCTCACTCCATTCGCCCGCCACCCCAGTTGCGATAGGGTTCCCCTTGTCCTCACCTACCACCCCACCAGCCACCGGGTCCAACGTATAATTCTCCGTAACTTCCACCACCTCCAATGGGATCCCACTACCAAGCACATCTTTCCATCCCCCCTCTTTCTGCTTTCCGCAGGGATCGCTCCCTACGCAACTTCCTTGTCCACTCGTCTCCCCTTCCCCCCCCCATCCCTTCCCACCGATCTCTCTCCTGGCACTTATCCTTGTAAACGGAACAAGTGCTACACCTGCCCTTACACTTCCTCCCTCACTACCATTCAGGGCCCCAGACAGTCCTTCCAGGTGAGGCGACACTTCACCTGTGAGTCGGCTGGTGTGGTATACTGCGTCCGGTGCTCTCAGTGTGGCCTTTTAGATATTGGTGAGACCCGACGCAGACTGGGAGACCGTTTTGCTGAACACCTACGCTTGGTCCGCCAGAGAAAGCAGGATCTCCCAGTGGCCACACATTTTAATTCCACGTCCCATTCCCATTCTGATATGTCTATCCATGGCCTCCGCTACTATCAAGATGAAGCCACACTCAGGTTGGAGGAACAACACCGGCTGGGTAGCCTCCAACCTGATGGCATGAATATTGACTTCTCTAACTTCCGTTAATGCCCCTCCTCCCCTTCTTACCCCATCCCTGACATTTTTAGTTGTTTGTTTTTTTTTCTCTCTCTCTGACCATCACTCTGCCCGTTCTCCATCTCCCTCCGGTGCTCCCCCCCTCCCCCTTTCTTTCTCCCGAGGCCTCCCGTCCCATGATCCTTTCCCTTCTCCAGCTCTGTATCACTTTTGCCAATCACTTTTCCAGCTCTTAGCTTCATCCCACCCCCTCCGGTCTTCTCCTATCATCTCATGTTTCCCACTCCCCCCAACTACTTTCAAATCTCTTACTATCTTTCCTTTCCGAAACGTCGACAGTGCTTCTTCCTATAGATGCTGCCTGGCTTGCTGTGTTCCATCAGCATTTTGTGTGAGTTGTTTGTTTTAGCAGGTTTATTTTGTGGTAATGCATTTATATATTGTGGTCTGCTGGAATTCAAGTATATTGAAGAATATAAAATCTTAGGGTAGGTGCTGAAAGGGCATTTCCTTTCATGGGAAATCTAGAGTAAGGGAGCATTTACTCAGAATCAGAATTCTAACATTTATCCTATGGAAGAGGAGGGGGTTCTTCTCTTTAACCTTCTGAACCAATTGAATTCTCTGTCTAACACACTGGATTCCAGTGAAATCTGAAATCCAGCTAAAGATGTCTACTCACTTTGTCAGACACTTTGTAGCAGGAGGGAATGAGACCGAGATTTCTGCATAACTTCCGTCATGTTTGTGCATTGCAAATTGGTGTAGATGTGTCCTGCTCCAGCAGTCTGATCCACAAAGGCTTATAAGCCTCATGACCTTAACAAGCTATTGCTAACTTGGACCTTACACAGCCCTCCAGTGGTATTCTTGGCTGGAACATCTAGTAAGTATCATGAATTACTGAATCACAGACACTCACATAATTTCTCACTTACGAGGATGAAGCATAAATGTTGCTGAAAGACCTTTTCTCCTTCTTCATAGTGAGCAAAAATAAAAGCCAATGAAGGAACAATCGGCTCTTGCAGAAGCTTTGAAACCAACATAATTTCCTAACTCCCTGTGTATCACTCCCAATTGATTGTAAGTATTTCACAAATTCAGACCACTAAACAGTTTTATACTGAGTCCAGCAGCTTACAGAAGTCGGGAACTGACCGGCAAGTAACTAACGCTTTTGCACACTGATTTATTGCATGATCTTCCATTATGTGTACTTCCGGAGGGCAGAAACATCACAGACACTACTGACCTACTGCACATGAAAGGCGCACGTATATGCCCACGTACTGATTCCTCTAGATCTAGCTCCTTATAAACCTTCATCCTCTTTGCTCCAACATTGTTGCCTTTGCCTTTGGCTAAGTTAGCCTTGAGCTCCGGATTTCATCCTTTAACCTCTTCATCTCCTTATTCTTCTTTGAAAGTAGTCTTAACATCAGACTCTCATTGTTTTAATGTTTGATCAGATTCTTGATTTTGGGCTCTTATATTCTTAATATTATAGTCCTCCTTAAAATGCCTGACCTGCAAGTTATCACAGGATTATTATTTTGTGTGTGTATGCCTCAGGATCTATAATTCAGGCACCCTAAAATACTGTTGGTCATCACATTACAGCAAGAACTGGGTAACCACAGAAAAAATACAGACCTCACTAGTGGCTCCTTGTAACAGGTCATGTGGAGGTATGTCATGTGAAGAAGGCATGTCTTCACCTTGTGCATTATGGTCCAAGTCACTCACATTCACGAAGGAATTGCCATAATCCAATACTAATTATAAGGCATTTTCAGCTACTTGGACTGTTTCTTTGTGAGGCTGTACATTGAAAATACAACAGTCTCCTTCACTGAACAATGTGCTGTCATGGTCGATTAGAGACAATCACATCTAATTGAGGATGTCTCTTGGAAGATTCCAGCACAGTATGGGTCATCAGCCAATCCCTCCTTTCAATATGTCATCAGCGGAAATGGAGAACTTTGCTCCATTGATCAATTGCTCCATTGATCAATGTTTGAGCGAGCATAACAAGTTTTGAAAGCGGATGACAAATCCAAAAGCTAAAGTACAATCATGGCTAAAAATATATTTCAAAAATAAACACTGGGCTCAATCTAGATAGCTCTGAAGAAGAGAATGTAGTCACATTAATAAAAGACTTCAGTGCCTAAGTAGGATAGCTTCAGAAAACAATTTGAGCAGTAGAAAACAAATCAGAATGGGTGATTAACCCATACCAGGGTGACCTGATGCAGCATTTCCATCCTGAGTGTTCAAATAATGCGGTGTGGTGAAATGCCATATAGAGTGGATTGGTAGCAGGAAGCTGGTGTAATTCTTTACAGCACAAGCGATTCAAGTTCAATTCCCACAGCTGTTTGTGAGGAGCTTGTATGTTCTCCCCATGACTGCTAGGTTTCCTTTGGGTGCTCCAGTTACCTCCCACATTCCAAAGACATAGGATTAGGGTTAGTAAGCTGTGCACATGCTATCTTAGCACTGGGAGCATAGTGACCCTTGCAGACAGTCCCCAGCATACACTTGGACTGTGTTGATCATTTACGCAAATGACGTGTTTGAAAGATTAAAAGATTCAAGATTCAATGTAGATTTATTATCAAAGACTGTATGCAGTATACAGTCCTGAGGTTCATCTTCCCCCACATGACCAAGAAACAAAGAAAGCCATGGAAACCATTTAAAGAAAAACATCAAACCCCCAACACGCAAAAAATTAACAAAAGTCACAAACAGCAAGAAAGACACAAATACAAAATACCAAATCACAAAGACATTGGAAGAGTCCAGGCATATTCAGTTAAGCTCAGTTCAATTCAATCCAGCACTGTGCCCCTTGCTATCTGCAAGCGTATGTTTAAATAGACATATGACAAATAAAACTAATCTCTCTTTTTAGTGTCAGTTTCAGCAAGGATCATGTGTGCTGGATCTTCCATTTTTAGTGATTGTGATCTCTCGAAGGACAGCAAGATCTAGGTTTATAATGCAGATGGTGTATACTCCTCTGTGAATGCAGAATCTGCTTCATGTACCAACTAATGCTTGCTGCTCCACTCAAACCAATATCACCACCCTCATCTCCACTGGTACTGATGCTAGATTTTCACCTTCATAAACAAATCATCCAGCCCCAGTTCCCCTATGGTCAAACATCTCATTATGGCCACTGGAAATGCTACAGGGACGTGAGTATCTTGTATCTTAAGAAAATTAATGTCAGCATAACAAGCTGAAGGCAACCACCAAGATATATTCTCCATCTGGCACCCTTCAAGGAAAAGCGTCGTGCCTTTGAAGCTGATAAGAGTGAGAAACAGAAAGAATCCCCTGCAAACAGGCATCTGACCTGCAATGAAATATTTGCACCTTCTCTGGGTTGGTTTGTGGTTTCAGGATTGAACTCCTGAGTCATCAGAGAATCCATATATAAATTTGTAGAAGAGGGGATTGCTGTTACATTGGCATTTTCTTGATTTTGCCTAACAACCAGCTGCACACTCTACTGCCACTCAAAACAAGGGATATCCCCTACAACCAGGGTACTGGGACCAGAGTTGCTTGAGGTTTTCCTGCAAGACTCTGTCAGTTTCCTGACTGTGTCAGCAGCCTTCCACCAGCCAAGCTGCAGCCAATGCAGAAAGCTGTGCAGGATCATTAAGACAAGCAAAGGCAAAAGGAAGCCAAACTATTGCATGTAATTTTTCAAGTTTTAGTTTATATATTTAGATTGATAATGACAGAGTGAAGCTAAGATTGAGACTGCTGATGAATGAAGAATTTGGTAGTGTCATTAGGTAAAGTGATTATGAAAAGTCCAGGAGCAGGTGTCTAGCTTCCTCCTCGCTTCCTTTTCCTTTGGCATCACAAGCATTAAAAACCTTCCTAATAGCTCAGCTGCAATGACTTGCATGATAAATTTCATCGATCATAATATTGGAACCAGTTCTGCACCCATAACAATTAAACAACACGCCCTTGGCAACCATGGTCTATAAATTAGACTCAGTGCTTTTGACCCGGCACCCACCCAAATCTGCAGGTCCAAAAGTCCCAGTCAAACTGATAGCAGTTCGCATCTGTGGTGATAGTAATAAGTCCATAAAAATAATAGGCAGTGGACCTAAAGGAAGACAGTGCCCAACCACAGATTCAGTGGACACTGTGAGCTTCTTAAAAGCAGAGCTCCAAAAGATTTTTAAAAAATAAAATGTCCTTTAATCACTTGATGACCTTGAAAGGCCATTAAAAATTCTTGATGAATTTCTGAATGAAGTCCTTTCGTCAATCTATTTTACATCCTGTAGTAAAAGTAAATGATTACCTCACAGTCGACATTTGCAGATGTTCTGGTTACTTGCAAAGTACTGAAACATTTATTCATCCCTCTCGTTGTCTCCATCTCTCTTTGTTTTTATGCACACAGAATTTTCTGTTTTTTTCTGGAGGTTGTCAATAGATTGTGGAGTTGCGTTGATTTTGTTGCTTTCTTGTGTTGATTTTGATCGAAAGGGGTTGAAAGCTGTGTTTGGTATGTAAAGGTATACAGCTACTAAAACGTAGTCTGAGGGAATTTCATTAGCATTCATGCATTGATAAACTTACCACTCTACTGAATTATAATAGCACTAACAAGGGTTAATTAAAATTACACCATACTGTTCAGAAATGTAAACCATTAACCCTGCTCTTGACAGGGAAAGGCTTCACAAGCAGTGGAGTGGAAGGAGTGGTCGGTGTAAGAGTGTGTGTATGCATTTGTTTCATCATGGAGCACTAGATTTAACTTTTAGGCCTTGGCCTGTTATGTGTGCAAAACTGGTTTCAGAATATCAACAGTTTTGTAGAACAACTCATACCAAGCAATGTGCTTGGAAAGAGCTCCGCTATCAGATTGGCTAGATCCATTATTAGCCTGGAAGTGCTCTGGGGATGTGGCCCCCTCTAGAGCAGAAAGAGCAGGGAGGGAACCCACTGTTGGCTCTTGTGCTTCAGAGCAGGAGATGACTCTGATATTCTGGGAGTTCAAGCAGAACGGTGCTCACTCAGCCTGATAGAATTCAGACCTATAAATGGGTGCTGGGATGAGCAGATAGGTTGCAGATATAGGGGAAGGTGGTTCTGGTCTTGGTCACAGATTTCTGAGGGCTCTGGGTCAGGCTGATGTTGAAAGCATTTTAATCAACAGGTGGTCAATGGTGGTTCAGTTTAATGGAGGCCAATTCTGACATTGGCTGGCCATGGACTCAGGGGTACCCATTTTACGCCGTTATTAACATCCCAATGGAAGGAGAAAGAGGATAACCAGCGCACCACCACTGAGGTTGCCATGACAGGCATTGGTTGCAGCCTAACCCTCTACCAAGATAAATGGAAATGTGCTTGTGAGTCTGGAGAATGTGCCTGCAATGGCTGATTAGCTGGCAGTGCATGGAAGTTGTGAGATATGGGTTGAACTATATGTTGGTATGCAGTAATGTGGGAGGGTATTTAATTGTTAGCCCTGATTCTTGATAGGTGGACATTGATGGAGATTCTTGTGAGGTGGGTTCCTGGGTTTCCTACACACACCTTCCTGAAGATCTTCCTCTGGTTGCTCTTCGGCTGTGCACTGATGGAGTGAAAGATCGTGTAATATATGGACACTTCAGGTGATGAGAGGGTGCCTTGAATTAACTGTGTGAGCAATGCTCCCTGCATTGCTGGAGCCAGAATGCAAATGACTGCACTGTTATTGCATTACAGGCAAGTCACTGACTGCACTGAAGACCGCAAGGGCTTCAAGATGTCCATGGCAAGTCCAGGACGGGCCCCAAAGAAAGTAGTCAAGGGCAGTGTCAACTCTGACAGGCAATGGGAAAGAATGGTCACATGACCCTACATGCAGCCGGACCCTGATTTCAGCAGACTGCATTCAAAGTCACAAGTCATGCTTCACTGCATTCACACAGGCTATCAGACACCTATCTATGTTATTTGTACACTAATCCCTTTTTATAACTTGTATTCCCATCAACTCTTTGCACTGATTCTCCTGCCAACTGTCCACAGTGGGGGCAATTTACAATGGCCCATTAACTTGCCAATTGCAACATTTTGGTAGAGGAAACCACACAGTCGAGGGAAAGTAGCCAGTCGATTTCCATCTTCGGCGGTAGAGGTCACCTGCCTTTCCTAGACAGCATTATCATTGCAAGTCTCCAACCACCACTGATCAGGATTACAACTGGACTAGACTCATAAATACCGTGGTTCCAATAGTCTGAGTAGCTCATTACCATTAAATCCTGGATTCTTGCTACACTTACAAGGCACAGGTCAGAGTATGGTGGAATACTATTAATTTGCCTGCATGAATGCTACTCTCACAATACAGAGGAAACTCCCATGGAAAACATTCTGTCTGGCAGCATGACAGCTTAGTATAGCAACTGCTCTATGTGTGGCTGTAAAACAGAACTGCAGAGTTGTGGGCACAACTCAGCATATCACAGGAACCTGTCTCCCCTCGATGGACTCTGTCTACACTTTTCGCTACCTCGGTAAAACAGCCAGCATACTCGAAGACCCCATCCAACCCGGACATTCGTTTCTCCCCTCGCCCATCAGGCAGAAGATACAAGTGCCCGAAAGCATGAACCAACACCCTCAGGGATAACTTCTACTCCATTGTTAACAGAATCTTGAATGGACCTCTTGTATAACAGGATGGACTCTTGGCCTCACAGTCTACCTCATTCTGATCTTGCACTTTATTGTTTACCTGCGATGCACTTCTACAGTGGCTTATTCTACTCATTCTGCATTACCTTATTCTAGCTCAATGTACTGTCTAACAAAGTGATCTGTATAAACAGTGTGCAAGACGAGCTTTTCACTGTACCTTGGTACATGTGACAATAAAAACGAAGACAATACAATGCACAGCTTGAAACAGTTTTCTTAATTGGTTCATTCCTGTCGTCACCAACAGATAATGACTGCAGTATTCACAAAATGCGCTGCAGGTACCTCCTAAACCCACAATTACCAGTACAAAAGAGGACAAGGGCACCAGGTGCATGGGAGCATAAGCAACTACAGGTTTCCCTCCAAGTAACATCAACATGACTGAGAGCTAACTTACCACTGGGCCAAAATCCTGAAACTCACTCATCAACAGCATTGTAGAAGTACCTTGAGCAGTGAGACTCCAGTGATTGAGAAGGCAGCTCAACATCATCTTCTCAGTGGTAACTGACCTTGCTAATATGACTGTATCCTGAAAAATAAACCGAAAATCATGATAATTTCACTCATTTTCAGCCTTCTTCTCTCAAAGAATCATTTGCAAGTAGCTCAGGTTTAATATGGAAGTTGGCAGTTGGCAGGATGGCTTCGATTTCCAGTGATCCAGTGAGGAGGGTGTAAATTTACTACGATGGCAATTGTACAATATATGTGGAAGTCTGGGTAAATGCAATTGTAGAATGTGGTTGGCCAATGTGTGATGTAATTGTCAGCTTTCAGATGACAGAAGAGTGCCAAGACACAAGAGTTAACGTGTTGTAATTTTGCCACCTGATGCTTTGAATCATAGAATCAAAGGATTACACAGTACGAATCAAAGCCATTCAACCTACTTTGTCCACACAAAATCTCTGAAAGAACAGATAGTCCCACTCCCTGCTCTTATCCACTTCTCAGTATTTATTTTCCCTTTTAAGTATTCATTCAGGATTCAAGATAGTTTAATGTAATTTCCAGTACACAAGTGAAAAGGCAAACAAAATAATTGTTACTCCAGATGTGGTACAGCACAAAGAAACAATAATATAAAGAAAACAATAATTTAAAAAAACACAGTAAGTATAAAGAAATAAACATAAGGTAGCTTATATATGGTGACTGACATGAAATATAAAGCAGAGGTGGTTGGGGGTGTGGAGGGGTGGTGTTCACAGGTGGAGATATTGATCAGCCTTTTTGCTTGGGGAATGTAACTGCTTTCGCGTCTGGTAGTCCTGGTATACAGTGTATGTTACGTGGCCTTTTCCCTGATGGGAGTGGGACAAACATTCCATGAGCAGGGTGGATGGGATCCTTCACGATGTTACAGGCTTTTTCCCAACACCTTTCTGTATACATGTCCTTAATGGTGGGTAGGCTGCTGCCAGTGATGGGTCTTGAAGTTTTGACTACCCATTGTAGAGTGTCCCGTCCACTGCAGAGCAGATTCCGTAGCACACAGTGATGCAGCTTGTTAGGATGCTCTCTATTGCATCTCTGTAGAATAACATGAGTATGGATGTCCATAGTCCAGCCCTGTTCAGCCTCCTCAGAAAGTAGAGGCATTGGCAAGCTTTCCTGATCGTGTAGAATGTGTTCTGGGACCATGAGAAGTTGTGCAAGCTGTGCACTTCCAGGAATTTGAAAATGCTCGCAGCTTCCACTGCTGTGCCGCCAATGTAGAGAGGGGTGTGAGTGGTGACAGTTCTCATCAAATCAGTAACTAACTCCTTTGCCACATTGACATTGAGGAAGAGGTTATTTGCCTGGCACCAAACCTTGAATTCTTTAAACTCCTCTCTGTGCTGATGAACCCCACCACTGTTGTGTCATCCGTGAATTTGACAATGTGATTAGTCGACTGTTTAGCCATGCAGTTTGGTATGAGCAGAGAGTACCGCAGTGGTCTCACCACATAGCCTCGGGGAGGAGGGTGTTGTGTTGAAAGTGATGGGGAGCAAGGTGAGGTTGTTCCTCTTTGAAAATTAATATTGTCTCTGCTTCTATAATATTTTCAAGCAATGTAATCCAGGCTATAACAGCTACCTGAAAAAAAAACTCACATTATCTTCCCCCTAGTGATTCTGCCAATTATTTTAAAGCCAAGTCCTCAAGCTAGTTGAATCAGTTTTAACCTATAGAAACACCTTTGGTAATTATGAATGTTTCTCCTCTTAGCTTCCTCTGCTCCAAGGGGGAGGGATCTCAGCATTTCTATTTTCTTTAGATAACTGACACCCTTCATCCCTGCTCCCATTCTAGTAAATCATTTCTGTTTCCTTTCTGAAACCTGGTTTAGTCTTGACGTTGTTTAAGCCTGATGCACAGAACTGGAAACATAACTCTAGCTGAGATACCCCTATGATTAATAAAGGTTTACTGTTTTTTGGCAATTTTTTTTCTCCAGTATTTCATTATGACCAGTTACTCTACCAAAGTACAAAAAATGAGGAAGGTATTCAGTCAGCACCTCCTGTGGGAGAGCATTTGATATGTATCCCCTGGAATGCCATTTTGAAAAATATTCTGCACATTTTGGTAAAAGTCAATTGCTCAGTTGAAATGAAGCTACATTTCAGGTGAGGATACAATTTGACTCTGAATATGAATTTAATATTAATTTTGGGAACTTAGTACTGGATCCTTTCCTCAACCAGCCCATTTTTTTTTAACTTTAAACTTTGTCACTCTCTGATTCACACACTTAATATATGAAAACCCATAAAATAGATTCAGAATATAATATAGATATACATCAAAGACAATCACAGATTGTCAGGGATGTATTATAAAAATGAGTTATCCTTTATTGGATTTGAACTTGTGTGCAGTTAAATACACACAAAAGCAGTTCTGATGAAAGCCATTGCTCACCGGTATTGTCACCTGTTCTCTATTCTCAAACATGGTTCTTCCACCTTACAACATTTTCAAAATCACCGAATTCCATATTTTTGAACAACTAATGTAATTACTGACATTCTTTCTAATTGTTTTAATCTCCAGTCTTCCTTCTTTCGAAAACTGTGAAACATTTCATCTCTACCCATACCTTGTGACGTGCTTTAGCGAATCAGAGGCGAGGGGTTTTGGTGAGAAGCTGAATGTGAGGTGCTGAATAAGTTGTGGTCTTAGTGAATGGTGGAAATCGGTGGAGGGTTATATGGCTTGCTCCATTCACTATTTCTAATGTGCTTGCACACCTATATTCTCTTTCTTTTTTTTCAATCTGAGCTTCTGTTTCAGACACGTTTCTCAGACCATCTTGATGTGTCACTGGCATGACAGTAATTGTCCCATTTTATCCTCTGGAGCAGGGGTCCCAACCTGGGGTCCATGTCATAACAAAGGTTGGGAACTCCTATTCTAGAGCACTTCATGGTTTTTGACACTCAAATCCACCACTATTTCTCCTCCATGATCCTTTATTTTAGGAATTTCTTCAACTGATATCACCCAATACAGCTAGATGAGATTTGGAATGGCATTTCAACTATGTTATTGCTTCAAGTTACTGATTAATACAGGATGGGGTGACTAAGCTGTACCAATGTTATTGTAACTGCAGTGAAGAAAGTCCTAGAACTGTTTTTATACAGAAAATACAAGCTTCAGTAGAAAAGAAATTACATACTTTAAATGCACAGCAATTATAGCAATGGAAACAGTGCAAGTTAAAAGAACATTTTGTGTTTATCCACAGGGTTACCCACTTCAGGTACAACTATTGAAGGGGCAGAATTGCCATTCTATCTCAAGGAATGTAAAAGGTTTATTGCATTACAGCCATTAAGCCTTAGGCATAAATCATTGGCAGTTCAATAAATAACTCAGTAATGTATTAGTGAGCAATGAATTCCATTTTAAAAATAAGAAAAAAAAAACAAGCCATATCAGTTTTTCCTGCAGTCATCATGCTGTGTTGTTAATAAAATAAAATGTATCTCTTTATTATAAACAGGCATGCTTTTGAGCGAGATTACCTCCATTTTTCACTACAATTTTCAGTTTTCACAGGCCCCCTCACTGCATGTGACTGACTGTACAGAAGAAGATTTGATCTTTTTTATCAACCTCCCTCAGATTTTAAGTGAACAGTAATTAATGGCTGAGAGCTGTCTGGGAATGATGCTTCTCTTGATTCTCCCCATCTACCATGGAGTTCCACTGCTTCAACACAATGATTGGCCTTAAATTGAGGTCACAGGTTCAAATCAGTTTCCTCTCATTCCATGCTTTCAGGTTTTGATCCTCCAAAATCCCAAACTCTTGGGCTGCAAAACAAAAGAAATGCACCTTGAATATATACCATGTATATGGGGCACCATGGTGGCGTAGTAGTTTTACAGGTTGGGGCTTCGTAGATTGGAGTTCATTCCTGATGCTGTCTCTAATAAGTTTATAAGTCCTCCCTATGAGCATGTGGGTTTCCTCCTACATTCCAAAGCTGTACCAGTTAGTGGATTAATTGTTCATTGTAAATTGTGCTGTGATTAAGCTAGGGAATAATACAATATTATTATTGCCCAATGGTTTGAGATGTGTCTGTTTTAATGCAAGAAGCATCATGAGCAAAGCAGATGAGCTTAGAGCGTGGATCAGTACTTGGAGCTATGATGTCGTGGCCATTACAGAGACTTGGATGGCTCAGGGGCAGGTACAGTTACTTCGAGTGCCAGGCTTTAGGTGTTTCAGAAAGGATGGGGAGGGAGGCAAAAGAGGTGGCGGTGTGGCACTGCTGATCAAAGATAGTGCCATGGCTGCAGAAAAGGAGGAATTCATGGAGGGATTGTCTACTGAGTCTCTGTGGGTGGAAGTTAGAAACAGGAAGTGGTCTATACCTCTACTGGGTGTTTTTCTATAGACCACCCAATAGTAGAAGGGATATCGAGGAACGGATAGGGAGACAGATTCTGGAAAGGTGTAGCAATAATAGGGTTGTTGTGGTGGGAGATGTTAATTTCCCAAATATTGATTGGCATCTCCCTAGAACAAGGGGTTTAGATGGGATGGAGTCTTTTAGGTGTGTTCAGGAAGGTTTCCTGATGAAATGTGTACAAGAGGACAGAATGTACTTGATCTAGTATTGGGAAATGAACCTGGTCAGGTGTCAGGTCTCTCAGTGGGAGAGCATCTTGGAGATAGTGATTGCAATTCTATCTCCTTTACCATAGCATTGGAAAGCAATAGGAACAGACAGGTTAGGAAAGTGTTTAATTGGAGTAAGGGGATATATGAAGCTATCAGGCAGGAACTTGGAAGCATAAATTGGGAACAGATGTTCTCAAGGAAATGTACGGAAGAAATGTGGCAAATGTTCAGGGGATATTTGTGTGATGTTCTGCACAGGTACATTCCAATGAGACAGGGAGACGATGGCAGGGTACATGAACTGTGGTGTACAAAGGCTGTTGAAAACCGAGTCAAGAAGAAAAGAAAAGCTTTTGGAAGGTAAAGAAGGTAATGAAAACTAGGTAATGATAAAGATCTAGAAGATTATAAGGCTAGCAAGAAGGAGTTTAAGAATGAAATTAGGAGAGCCAAGAAAGGGTCATGAGAAGGATTAAAGAAAATCCCAAGGCAAGAAGATAAGATGTGAGAGAATAGGACCAATCAAGTGAGACAGTGGAAAAGTGTGTATGGAACTGGAGGAGATAGCTGAGGTACTTAATGAATACTTTGCTTCAGTATTCACTACAGGAAAGGATCTTGGTGATTGTAGGGATGACTTACAGCAGATTGAAAAGCTTGGGCATATAGACTTTAAGAAAGAGGATGTGCTGGAACTTTTGGAAAGCACCAAGTTAGATAAGTCTCTGGGACCGAACAAGATGTACCCCAGGATACTGTAGGAGGGAAGGTAGGAGATTGCTGAGCCCCTGGCAATGATCTTTGCATCATCAATGGGGACAGGGGAGGTTCTGAAGGATTGGAGGGTTGCAGTTGTTGTTCCCTTACTCAAGAAAGGGAGTAAAGATAGCCCGGGAAGTTATAGATCCGTGAGCCTTACTTCAGTGGTTGGTAAATTGGTGGAAAAGATCCTGAGAGGCAGGATTTATGAACATTTATGAATAAGTCAGAGGCTTTTTCCCAGGGCTGAAGTGGCTATCACGAGAGGGCACAGTTTTCAGGTGCCTGGAAGTAGGTACAGAGGAGAGGTCGGGGTAAGTTTTTTATGCAGAGAGTGGTGAGTGTGTGGAATGGGCTGCCAGCGACAGTGGTGGAGGCTGATTGATGCACCATCAATAACTCTCAGAGACATGAGGCGAGAGATTGGCTTTTATTAGCTGGAAGAGAGCACTATTAGCAGCAAGAGACCATCACACAACATCCTGGAGACTGAGGGAGGAGCAGTGCCTCCAATCGCCTTTATACAGGGGTCTGTGGGAGGAGCCACAGGAGCAGTCAGTGGGGGGGGGGAGGGGCGTGTCCAGGCAGGCATATGTAGTTCACCACACTGATATGATAGGGTCTTTTAAGAGACTCCTGGATAGGTACATGGAGCTTAGAAAAATAGAAGGCTATGGCGAACCCCAAGTAATTTCTAAAGTTAGTACATGTTCGGCACAGCTTTGTGGGCCATAGGGCCTGTATTGTGCTGTAGGTTTTCTATGTTTCTACGTTTCTAGTAGGTGGGTTGCAGGACAGTGTGGCTCTTTGGGCTAGTAGAGCCTGTTTTGTGCTGTATCTCTAAATACAAAATATAAATAAAATATAGAAATTTGCTATAATTGCAAATTCTTTTCTTTGAAAATCAACAAAAGACACTAAAGATGCAGGAAGTAAAAAGAAAACTGAAACCTTTTAAATGGTGAAAGGCCTAGACAGAGTAGATGTGGAAAAGATGTTTCCCATGATGGTGGAGTCTAGGACAAGAGGGCACAGTCTTAGGATAGAGGAGGCATCCATTTAAAACAGAGATGTGGAGAAATTTCTTTAACCAGTGGGTGGTGAATTTGTGGAGTCCAGGTCATCTGTTGTAATTAAGGCAGAGATTGATAGGTTCTTGGACACAGCATCAAAGGTTACAGGGAGAAGGCCAGGGAGTGGGGCTGAGGAGGAGAAAATTATCTGCTATGATTGAATGGCGGAGCAGACTCAATGGACCAAAACAGCTGCTTTGGCTCCTCCTTTGTCTTATGATCTTATGGTCTTAAAATGCTGTTTAGAAACTTACTGGGTTAGGTAGCATCTGCAGAAAGAGAAACAGTTAATGATTCATGTTGAAGACCAGTTTCTTGTTTATTCAATTAAACTGGCCATCATATTTTTTTAACTATTTTTTCTGAAATCATTGGACCAATGCATGCTCAATAATGCCAACACTATGTTCAACACCCACACATTCACCTTGGCTGAACTGACCTGCTCTGGCAGAACAGAACAGGTCACACTGGAGGTCTCCACCCTGGGGCACTTCACCAGGAAGAACAAGTTAAGAGTAGTGACTAGACCTTGAGTGGCAGAAAAAGAGACCCTGTCCCAGCAGACTTGAAGCACTCTCAGATGTATTATTTAAAGGCAGTTGAAAATGGATTAAAATAAAAAAGACATAGAATAATTTCAGCAAGTAATACATAGCTGAAAAAAATTACTGTTGACTCCACCCACCCCAACAGTCACCTATTCACCAAATTGTCATCAGAGTCACTTCGAATCCATCACCACCAGGACTACACGTCATCTCTGAAGCTTCCTTCCTGCAGCTATCCAGCTTCTCCACAAAACTTACTCAGGTATAATACCCTAACTGCCCCTGCACAGCAGTCATTAAGTGGATTTTCCTGCTCTCCTTGTTCTGTTGATAATTAGTCAGTTTGTTCACATTTATTCCAGTTTGATTATTGATGTTTGCGTATGTGACCATTCTGCTAATTGTTGATAGCCCATGGCTGTTTGCACTATTGTCTTGTAAATTGTTGGTTGCTATTGTGTTGTCTGTTATGATATTGTCCTGTGCCTTATGTTTGGCACTGAACCACAATCTATTCTGGTATGTTTCACATTCTGGCAATTAAGTGAATATGATTTTGTTAACACTACACTGCATTAAGATGATCAATTAAGCACATAAGTACAAGTGAAATAGAATAACCAATAATTCAGCTAAATTTATCTTATTTATGAGGTTCCTTTTAAGGTGTGCTGGGCCCTTGACCTCAGTAAGATCCAGAACTATACCACTGGCATTTGAACTGCAGTTCACTTCCAACTTCCACTCAGAGGTGGACAGATGCAAAAGCTGAAGTCAAGCTGAACAGTGATGGGTGGATTGGCAATAATGTTCCACCAAAACTCCACATGCATCAAAGCACAATCTCCCCAATAATTCTGATAATCCTTCTTATTCATTTAATCTTTATAAAAAAAGAAGGAATGCTTCTCATGTTTTCCCACACCCATAATCTGGCAAATCCAATCGCTTGGCTCTACTTCTACTCCTGGCATACAGACATGGACTGGGGACCACAACGCCAGTGGTGATGACCATGGAGGTATGGTCAATGGTGGCAGAGGAGTGCTTGTATGACTGCTTTGAATCGAAGGACTGGATCATATCCAGGGATTCATCTTCAGATCAGAATGAATATGTCACAGTTGTCTCCGACTTCATATGGTACATACCCAAACCAGAAGCCAAGGATGAGTAAAGAGATTTGCAGTCTGCTGAGGGCTAGATCTGTGGTGTTCAAGAATGATGATCTAGAACTCTCCAAGAAGCCCAGGTATGATCCATAGAATGCTAACTTAAGTGCGAAAAAAGCATTTCTGAGTGAAGTTAGAAATGAAATCAGATGCACATCAGCAATGGCACAGTTTGCAGGCCATTACTTCCTACAAGGGGAAAGCCTTTATAAATGGCTGTGGTGCTTCACTCCCCAATGAGCTGAACGTGTTGTATGTACACTTTGTAAGTGAGAAGAAAACTATGCATGTGTGGATTCACCCTCTTGAAAGATGTTCTGACATTAGTCTCTCAGACTGATTATCACAGTATCGGCATATCTAATATACAGCATATCAGTTATATATCAGCATATCATATATATGTATCAGTACCTGGTGACTGTGTGATATCTGTCTCGGGGGCCAATGTCAGAACATCTTTCAAGAGGGTGAACCCACACAAGGTGTCTGGCACAGAAAACTTGTGCCAACCAACTGGCTGGAAGTTTCAGGGGCATCTTCAACTGCTGCAGTCAGAGATTCACAACTGCTAAAAAGGAGGCAATCAGTCATACTGGTTCTCACGAAGAGCAGACTGAGCTGTCTCAATGACTATTGCCTAGTTTGCACTCACATCTACTGTGATGATGTGTTTTGACTAGTTGGTCATGGCTAGAATTAATTCCCACCTGAGCAAGGACCAGGACCCACTACAATATGACTACTACCACAACAGGTCTACAGCGGATGCCCACTGGCTCTACACTGAGTTTTGGACCATCTGGACAACAGCAATACTTATGTTAAACTGTTGTTTATTGATGACAGCTCTATGTTCAACACAATCACCCCTTCAGTACTAGCTTCAAAACCTGATTTGCAATTAGCTGCTTGACTTTCTCATCGAGAGGCCACGGTCATTGCAGATCATAAATAACACCTTCTCCTCACTGACACTCAACACAGGTGCACCTCAAGGATGTGTGCCTAGCCTGCTGCTCTACGCTCTCTGCATTAATTACTGTGTGGTTAGGCACAGTGCGAATGCCATCTGTAAATTCACCAATGACAGAACTGTTGTTGGCAGAATCTCAGACGGCGATGAGGAGGAGTGAATTAGATTGGCTGGTTGAGTGGTGTCACAACATCGACCTTGCACTCAACATCAGTAAGACCAAGGAATTGACTGTGGACTTCAGAAAGGGGAAGTCAGGAGAACACACAGCATCGAGGAGTCAGCAGTGGGAAGGGTAGGCATCTTAGGTTCCTGGATGCCATCATCTCTGAAGATCAATCCTGGGCCCAACATGTTGATGCACTCATGAAGAAAGAATGCCTGTGGCTATATTTCATTAGGAGTCTGAGGAGATTTGGTACGTCACCAAAGACTCCAACAAATTTCTACAGATGTACTGTGGAGAGCATTTTGTCTTGTGGCATCACATACTGAACATTTTAGGAACAGCTTCTTCCCTCTGCCATCAGCTTTCTGAATGGTCCTTGAACCCATGAAGACTACCTCATCATTTTGCTCCCTTTTCGCTTTATTTATTTATTTGTTTGTTTGTTTATTTATTAATTACCATTGTAATTTTAAAGCTCCATTCACTACAGGTTGCACTTCCATTGTATGCTGGATAATGGACTATCTGACTGGCAGACCAGTTTGTACGGCTAAAGAGCTGCGTTTCAGACATGGCTATCAGTAGCACAGCAGCCCCACAGGGGAATGTATTGTATCCCTTCCAGTTTATCCTGTATATCTCAGACTTTAGATACAACATTGAGTCATATCAACTGCAGAAATTCTCTGATGACTCTGATGCCTCAGTTGAGTGCATATAGGGTAGACAGTAGGATGAATACAGGGCCCTGGTGGAGGACTTCGGCAAATGTTGCAAGCTGAATCATCTGCAGTAAGGCAAAGGAGATGGTGATGGACTTTAAGAAGACTAAACCTGCACTGCTTCTTGTTTCTATTGATGGTGAAAATGTTGATTGGTGAGGACCTACAAGTACCTGGGGGTGCACCTGGATAACAGACTTGAGTGAAGCACTAACACAGAGGCTGTGTACAAAAAGGGTCAAAATCGCCTTACTTTCTGGGGAGACTGAGACCCTCTCCTTCACATGTCTACCAGTCTGTTGTCACCATTACAATCTTCTATGTGGTGGTGTGCTGGGCAATGGTATCAACGTGAGTGATGCCAACAGGCTCAATAAACTGATTAGAAAGGCTGGCTCTGTTAAATGAAACAGACTGGACACAATGGAGGCTGTGGTAGAACAAAGGACCCAACAGAAAATCCTGACAATTCTGGACAACATTTCTTACCCTCTGCATGCCTCCTTGGCTGAACGGAGGAGCACTTTTAGTAATAGATTAAGACAACTGCACTGCTCCAAAGAGTGCTATATGAGGTCATTCTTACCCTCAGCCATTTGGCTCCCTAATGAGTCAACTTAAGGCCACTGAAGTGAAGACTCCAATCCTGTTAGACTGTTTGAGGTAACTTATTTTTTTATTCTTTCTTTCTTCTCTTCTAACATTTGTATATTTGTATATTTGTGCACTTGTAATGCTACTGTGACACTGTAATTTCCTTTGGGATCAATAAAGTATCTATCTATCTGTCTAATGTATTGCTCTGTACTGCTGCCACAAATCAACAAATTTCGTGACATATGTCGGTGATAATAAATCTGATTCTGACTATGATTCTAAGTGGTAGAAGACATTCTTGAGCTATTGAAATGCAAAAAATTAAATTTTTAAAACATGGTTTATTACTATTACTCAAGTTGGAATCCTTCATAACAAATGTTCTACTCCTAGAAGCTACTATATCCCACAATTTTATCAAAAACAGGGAATACTCATCGGTTAAAGAAATTTTTACATTACCTTGTCTTGTCACTATTCAGCTTTCAATGACAGAGATCACAAACTAGTAATGACAGTTTTATACATTTGTAGAATCATTATAGTAAGAGGAAAGCATCGTATAGAAGAAGTACACGGCCCATTCAGTCTGTACTAGCTCTTTTCAAGGACAATCCAGTAGCTCCTACCTATGCACTGTTTTCCCATATTCAAACATTTTGTTCTCATTCATTCATTTCCTTTTGAAGGCTGTTATTGAATCTGCAACCACAAGTGCTTTGAATTCCTAATCACCTATAACAGTATTATGTACATCCCTGATGGTTCTTTTGCCATTCATCTTAAAGTTGTGCACTCCAGTTATTTGCAGTGGATTCTGGTTAATTGGGCCATTGGTTAAGAGGGACAGTCACTTATTCAGGATAACTCTTTAAATAACAAAAATTAATCGCAAAAATAGCTGGGATTCCCTCCATTTACTGGGAACCAAGCCAGTTACTTAGCATAGGAAACTGTTGAACTGCCAAACAGTTTCTAACTAGCCTCAGTTGCATGCACTTCTGTAGCTGTTAGACACTACCTAGAGCAAATAGTTTGTACATTACACCAGTTGCATGTGTTTGTGTTCAAAAAACAGTGTTTTTTGTCACTGGTAGTTAGTGAGAAATAAGCAGTAATACAATTCAGAGCTATTTTGCTCACTGCCCTTTCTACATTCAAGCTTGGAGATGCTAGAAATGGCTGAGAGTGGAAATAAAACAATTTTACTACTTCAGCAGGTTGGAAAATATAAGAAATTTGAAGATATCAATGAATGTTACAATGAAAATGAAGATTTGGAGGATGGAATTATCCAAAGCATCGTATGAAGGCAATTCACATGAACATTAGGTGTCTGTGGTCATTTTATTTCTTTACAGTCAATCAAAAGAACACAACAGCATGCGCTGGATAAATTCCACTGTCAATAACTATTAGGAACTACTACACAGTTTCATAATACTGTGGTGGTATTAGCAGTGTTCTAATTTGTTCTGTATTTCATTTAAATACATAATTTGTTACTCAGTTAAATGGTAATTTGTCTTTTTTATACATTTCTAACTTTGGCTGATTGGGGCAGCCACCTGATTGTGCCAAAATGTACTGGTCCTGATGTGAACTAATTAACCAGAATCCACTGTACATGAAAATAGTGGAAAAAAAAGTAGAATATATTAGAAATAAGTAGCCACTTAGCCAGAGTCTCTGATAAGAAGGCAAAATCTGATGCTTTGTTTTAATTAATTTGCATCAGTAGTAAGTATAATTTTGTTGGATATTCTCTGATGTGCTGAATATTTCTTATATTTTCTGTTATTTTTTCTTAATTTATTCTATGTTAACCCCAAAGATTTCCATAATTTCTCTTCTTAATCTCCTCTGATCTAAGGAGGGAAATAATGCTACAAAACTTGTATCTTTGGGAATTTGTATATTTCCCTCCAGTCTAAAAAAACATTCATCAAAATAATTGCTTTCCATGCTTTCAGTAATTTCAGAATTATGTTACTACTGTCCCTATTATTCCAAAAAAGGGTTTCATGTCTAACATGAAACTCCTGAACCTACAATTTGTATTGTTACCATTCATCCACTTTTTCTGAGAAAAGGCACGATATTCATAATTCTCCAGTCTTTTGTTACCAGCCTTGTATGTTAGGTGGACTATTGGAAGACTGACCAATACATCCACAGCTTCTATTTTTCCCTCAAAAATCACAGTTGATTCACATCCAAACTCTTTAAGTATTGTCATCCTTTCTAATATGTGATCTATATTTATTTCATCCAAGAACCCAACCAGCTCCTTATTTCTCAATAACAAAATAATTCCATTTACAGAGTGTGATTAATACAGCAAAATATCCTAAGGTGACTTGAAGGAACATTACTAAACAAAAATTCATGCCCAGGCACATTAGGACATTTTATGGTACTTGATCAAGACACTGGTGATAGTGTTAAGTTTTAAGAAACATCATTAAGGAGCAAAGATGCCTAGAGAGGCAGAGAGGCTGGGGAAAATGACCATGGTAGCTAAACACCGAACATTGGATCAGTGTCCATGATTAAAGGGCTCCATCTCCCAGGACATGCCCTCTTCTCATTGCTACCATCAAGGAGGAAGTACAGGAGTCTGAAGACCCACACTCAATGTTTCAGGAACAACTTCTTCCCCACTTTCATCAGATTTCTGAATGGACATTGAACTCATGAACTCTGTACTTTGTTTCCTCTCTTTTTGCATTACTTTTTCTAATTAAATTTTATATATATTTCTTATTGTAATTTATAGTTTGTTATCATGTATTGCAATGTACTGCTGCAGCAAAACAATACAGTTTTAAGAAAATAATTCTATCTTGATAAACTGCAATTGAAGATATTCATTTCTTCAAACAATGTCCACTATGCTTGTTAATTGATCCCAAACTTCCTCATAGAACTTTTTACTATTAGCAAGCACTGGACAAAACATTCAAATTTACCTATGTAAGCAAGCAATAAAATTATGTCAATCAGAGGGTCAAATATTTTGATTGATTGGTTGAAAACAGCACAGCAGCATTATGAATATTTAAAACTGACCCATCGTTAACTGTATGATGTGTCAAATTAATATTCTTTGGCAGCTTTGTGGGAACAGTGAAGTAGCAATTCAAGATATTGCTGAATTTCATAGCTATGGACAAAGCTAGGTTCCTAGTCTTAGACTGCTGGATTAAGAAATTAATTTTAATTGATCAGTCAATGCTTTATTACTTGCAATTTTCAGTATATTATAACATCACAGATTGTTTGTGATTTTTTTATTATTCAAGAGGTGTACAGACAGAATTATGATATCAGGAAGCAGGGTACAAGGTGCAAAGTACAAACTGAAGCAAAGGGTTTTTCAAAGGCAAATAAAAATATTTGATTCATTAAGTGAGAAATGTAAGTGAAATTGAACAGTCTAGCCACTGTTCTCTTGTGAGCATCTACAAACTGCAGTTAAAAAAGGACAACCAGGAATAAGGTTGCAAGGGATAAATTGCTAAATTAAGCGTTGTTTGTTGTGGATAAATACACTAAGCCAGAAATCTAGAAACCCCCTTTTGAGCACATTATATATGGACAACTAACATAAGGGTGCCAACAAATATATGTATGAGGATTGGCTTTAGGCTTAAAGACAAAAATGTGATGTAATGCTCCTTTGTATGGACCTAGTTTGGAAAGAGGTCTGTTCAGCAATGAATTAAGCGGATAAAAGAATGAGTGGAGATATAAATAACTGGGAATCGTTCCAGAATAAACCATATTGATTGACTACACTTAAAACCGACCAGAGACAAAGAAAGTGATGGAAAGGTAGTGGTGTTAAACAAATGAAAATAATTAAAGCTAGCAAATCTGTTTAGTGCCAAAAGTGGTATATGTAAAGCACAACGGCTTTTTTACACATTGCTTTGAAGAAACTGTGAGAGGTAATGCTTATCTTGATCTGGTATTTGTAAATGACCCAGAAAATGTAAAGAAAATTGCAAGTCATATGACCCGGGGACAGTGTCTTTAGAACGACAAAGTTTAGTTTGATTTGAAAATCAAAAACATATCAGTACATTATTTTAAGAGAGTCAAATTTAGTGAAGTGTGGATATAACTAAAGCAAATAGATTGAGGAATGTAGCTTAGCAGAGCATCAGAAGAAGACAAATGGAATATATTTTGAAGGTACACTGCCGAACATTCAGGGTAAATACATTCCCAAAACCAACAAATTCAAACTAAGTAAACGTGATCCAATATCTGTCAGCAAACAAATTCAAGTAAGATAAAAAGGAAAACTGCCTTGTACTGACTCTAAAGGGAAAAGGGAAAAGGGGCCCACAGGGATGTGTACAAGAAATTGCAGAAACGTGTTTAACTGTTGATTGTGGCAAAGACCTGGGAAACTGCTGAGGTAAAGCACAACAGTAAAATATTTTAGTGCCTTTACTACAAGCGGGACAGTGGGGAAGAGCTGAAAGTCATAAAATGTACAAACTGCCTTAAAATTGAGGAGGAACACAAAATAATAAAACTGAACATATTTTCAAAGTATTCTCAAGGGTAAAAATGAGCAGCATGTCCTATTCCAAGTGAAGTCAAGGGCCCAAATATTCATGAAGGCATGATTCATAGATGAAGAGTTTTGGATGGTTTAATTTCACAACTCATGTCTTCTGTCACTGATTGTTTTTCTGCCCACAAGTCAGCCTGATTAAAAAGCTTGACTTCCATTTGGGTTGGGAGGACAATGGAATAGGCCACAAAAATGGCTACACTGTATCTTTTATCTTGCAGTGGGACTCAGTCTAAGCAGGTTGCAATCCTTGCTGAGGTCTGGAGAGTTTGCTACTGGAAGAGTCCAAACCTGAACCATAGAGGTAGGGACTTGATTGATGAGATCCTTAAATGCAAGAGGATGATGTCGATAACTGGGATGGCCTATTCCAAACCCTCTGTCCACAAGCACCACTGTATAAAGTATATATCTATCTTACCTCCTTTCTCCTACCATAGCCCAGGTCACTGTAATTCTCTAAAGTCAAATCAGAGGGTGTCGGCTCTATAAAATATATACGTACATCTTAGGAACTCCACAACCTCTCTTTGTTTCACCAGTCTTTAAATATGGAACATTAACATCTGACATGACTCCAGTCTTGCACATTGCTATGTACAAAAACTCAGCACCGTGAATTTTCTAGAACTTCAATGCTAGGGAAGCGAGTTGTAGAAAAACACTGGGAAAACTTTGAAGCTTTGCTCTGGAATGGATAAATCCAGCAATACATTCTTTGAAGATTCTAAAACAGAATGTGGAATAATACTTTGAACTGAGCTGCATCTATAGAAAAATATTCAAACTAGAAATAAGTACTTTTAAGCTACAAAGAAATGTTTCTTCATGGACAGTGCGATCATCTTGGGATATTATCTTCCTGATGATGCAATGGCAAAAGGCCCAGGGTAATTTAGAGAGTAATTAGCTACCAGAATAGTAGGGTTGTGAAGGGAGTTGGTGGTGTGGGAGGAGCAAGGAGCGAGGGTCTTGTTAGTCAGGGTGCACGTGGGGTGGCGGGGGGGGGGGGGGGAGGCAGGATTATGACTTCAAATGCTAATATGATGGCTAAATCAAAGGCCAAATGCCCTTGGCCATCTTACCATCTTGTGTTATGAGCTTTAAAATTCACCAATCTGTTATATCTTTTTTAAATGGTGCCTGCGAGTAAACTTTACAAGGAGGAGAAGCCTCAGTGTCATCAGCGTCTCTAATGGATTTATACAGTGCTGCCAACAAAGGCTCTGGCAACAGTCCAGAACAACGCCTCTAAAAAAGCTGCCCCTATCTGGGCAGAGAGCCTACTCCCTCCCTTCGCCACAGGTGCCTGTGGCAAGATTACCCGGCGTAAACCCAATGATATACATTTGAAGGCATTCTCCCATGTCGTGTTCTAGTTCTCCATAGCTTGCACATCAGTACACTGTAAATCATAATAAAAAGGCTGAGCTTGCATTAATAATCTGCAAATATGACCCTGACAATGCTGTGTAAATGGTGTATAGATTTAAACACCAAAAAGCACAAATAATCTTTTTACAAGGAGGTGTTAATGTGAAATAAGATTAGAATTCTAATACGCACTGCTGACTCTATGTGAAATTAGGCAATGGCATAAAAATATGCAGTGTGCTTGTCAGTGAAAACATAAATAATTGGGGAAGTTTTATGCTTCATCAGGATTACGATTTAAGTGCTATGTTTGAATCAGGAATTGTAAATAATGAGAATGAACTGCAAGTGATTTGGTACACTGGAATTCTATGCTCGGATTGGGAGCATGTTGAACTGGAATTGACGGGTTAAAAGCAACAATTCTGTTTTTATTACCGTTATTCTGTACAATTTCCCCTGTAACAAGTGTCTAACTGCATGGTCATATTTTCTATGCCTGCATGGCTTTGTTTCATGACCACACAAAGAGGATAATGCAACTATTCTGGTGTTGCAGGGACAAATTTAATTCTGCTACATCTACTTTGCTTTTAAGGAAAGAAATATCTTTTGTATTACCATTTCCATACATTTTCTGGTAGAATCAAAGAAATATGTTCCCCAATTGCTTCAATCTTGATGGCTTTATCCCTTTTAAAATCCTCGTTATAATGAAGTTCCTTTTATTACAGTGCGGCTATCTAGCGGTCCCCCATACAAAATCAAATCCTTTCCATGTATGCATTTATATTAGCTGCACTGCATTCAGTATTTTTAGTCTGTCATGTAATTTTTCGTTCAATAAAGCTTTTTTTAATTTTAAAAATTGCTTGTGGTATCATTTTTATATATACTTATTTAAATGTACAACATTTGAATTCAGCAGTTTAAACAGTTGAAGAGAGCCTGCATGCAACAGAGAGATGAAAATTCAAATTAAGTTGAGTGCAGTCATATACTGGAAACATGAGAAGAATTGGGATAATCTGCATTACATATTGATGGCTATCAGCACAAAGAATGTAACCATGTTTTATTCCACAGCTCTTTTGTAGGTTTGGCAGCAATGGCACACAATAAAGGCATTATTGTATTAATTTATGCCTTTAAATCAATTATGCATTCAGATTCACTGGATAGCTTGTCACTTTTTATCCATTATTTTCTGAAAAATAAGCCTATTACAGTAACCGTGCAAATGGTAGGACTGTCAAATAAGGAGATTTAAGGAATATTACTTTAAAAGGGGTGGTTTTCAGGATGTAGTTGGTGTCTTAATTTTAGAGTATGTGACAGATATCAGAGATAGATGTCAGATTAAGGACTTTCTCAGAAAAGGGGATGAAGCATTTTTAATGTACACCTCTTGTTCCATCATCCTAATCACAAGAACTAGAATGCAAATGTGCTATTTCTGGCCCAAAGACGCCGGACTTCTAAAAACAGCCTTTGGAAAAAAAGTGAATTGGTTGAATCCATATACAACTAAATCAAACACCTGCTATAACATACGGCATTATGTCCCTCACTTTAAATGTACCAGACTCCAAATGGAACAATTAATTCAGGGATTGAGTGGTTTGGAAAGCCTCATCAGAGCCGCGCACATACTGACTGGCAGCCACATTAAAATGTCTCCCTTAGAACAGCTGTTTGCACTCTCATGTTTGCAATCATAAAGGTTACCACTGCCTTATGTTACACAGTACCAAAATACAATGACATCTTAAATCTTCAACTACATAATATTTGCATATAATTTCGTGAAAATATTTTAATTTTTGATTGATGACTATTTAATGACAATCAAATTACATGGCTTCCCCTCCTTTTCCTTTCACTTCAAGATAATTATCTATGCCCAAAAAGTTGAATGAGGTAAAATAGATAAGAATGACTAGCTGAAATAGCTCATAAAAGCAAAGATTAATGGGAAAGATCAAAATAAGCACTTGCACACAGTTGTGAGGAAAATAACACCCAGAATGATATGACCAGAGCTGATTATATTACCAACGGCATGTACTGTCAGTTCTTGTTAACTGAATAACTAGTTTCCTGGAAAATTGAATTCTGTTTATCATGAATTCACTGTAAATTATTTAGTAAAATATTTGGCACAGACTTTATTACAAAATCACAATGGAAGATCTTTCCAAATAAAATGCAAAGTACTCCATACTATTACGAACATCTTTTTGTAACCTTTTTTTTAAAAATTGATATTTCTCATGATCTTTAACACTTGCATTGCCTTGCATTGTTTCACAGAAAGAATTATGTCCAGAAAAAATCCAACCCAAGACCTCTCCCTATTTGAATTGGGGTCTTTGGGATACACAGGTGCAATCAAGGGTGACCTCTTTATTTCTCCTTTCTTGGATGGCAGGGCTGAGATGTAAAACTTGCTGTGTGAAAAATTACCAGTATTCAACCATCCAGCAGTTCACCACTGACCCATTACACCATCTATTGTTTTATATTTAGCTATTTTCATCTGACAGATCATTCAAATGATACAAATGACTTACACAAAGTGTTGGTGAGCATGTTGAGCTTATTCTTGGCAGGGAAAAGAAAAGTTTAACAAAAGGTGATAAGATGGTGGGTGCAACTAAAAAGTTCTGATTTATTTTTAATTAATTACAAGTAATATTAACTTATCCAGGATGTACTTTAATACTGAGAATGTGAATGCTAGAAAATGGGTAATAGTCATTTCGTTTTCATCTCAAATATTTTGTATTTTACAGAAAATATTAACAATAAAATCAACGTTAATACAACCAAATGTGGATATTTCTGATAATTTAAAATGTCTGGACTGGCTGCCAGAATTCATTGTCAACCGACTAAAAAAAATATGTAACCCACATCCACATCAAAATGGTATGAAAAGAAATAAAATATCTTCATTCACCACCCTCCCCACCACCACATCCCTATCACCACCAACTCTGCCAGCTCTAATTATATCTTTCCATCAAAGTGCATGACCATACACTTGCCAACACTGTATTCAATTTGCCACTTCTTTATCCATTATCCTAATCTGTCTAACTCCTTTTGTAGCCTCCCTGCTTCCTCAACACTAAGTGCCCATCCACCTTTCTTCGTGGCCACAAACTTAGCCACAAAGGCATCAATTCCATTATTCAAATCATTGACATACAATGTAGAAAGAAGTAGTCCAACATTGACCCTTGTGGAACACCAGTAGTCACCGGCAGCCAATCAGCAAAAGCTCCCTTTATTTCCATTCTTTGCCTCCTGCCAGTTAATCAATGCTCTATCCATGCCAATATCTTTCTTGTAATACTCTTATCTTGCTAAACAGCCTCATGTGCAGCAACCTGTCAAAGGCCATATGAGAAACCAAGTACACAGCAGCCATTGATTTGCCTTTGTCTATCCTGCTTGTTATTTCCTTAAAAATTTGCAACAGATTTGTCAGGCAAGGTTTTCCCTTAAGGAAACCATACTGACTTTGGCCTATTTTACCATGTGCCTCCAAGTACCCTGAAAACCTCATCCTTAGTAATTGACTCCAACATCTTGTCAACTACTCAGGTCAGGATAACTGGCTTATAACTTCCTTTCTTCTGCCTCCCTCCCTTCTTGAAGAGTGGAATGCCATTTGCAATTTTCCAGTCCTATGGAACCATTCTAGAATCTGGTGATTATTGAAAGGTCATTACTATTGCCTCCACAAAGTCTTCAGCTACCTCTTTCCAAACCCTGTGTGTAATCCATCTGGTCCAAGTGACTTATCTACCTTCAGACCTTTCAGTTTCCCAAGCACCTTCTCTTTAGTAATAGCAACTGCATTCACTTCTGTCCCCTGACACTCTCAAATTCCTTACATACTGCCAGCGTCTCCACAATTTAATTTGCTATTTCTTTCAGAACCCTGGGGTGTAATGCATTTGGTCCAGGTTTTCTGGAGGGCTGGAGGTCTCCCAGAATTCCCAGATCTCATACAAATAACACAACACAGTCCTGGGAACCATCCTCACTGCTCTAACGAAGTACTAACAGACAAAGAATGAAGAAGAAACTTGCCAGATATGTGGCTACCCCAAGCTTGTTGAGCCAAAGGCTCCCCAGTCTAACACTGGTCCATTCACTTAATGGCCACTCTGCTGGTTGCTACCTGATTTTTACTTGACCTTGTTAATGAATTGCTATTTGATTGGGCTGTCAGGAAACACTGAAAGCCCACAAATACTTCTTTTTTTAAGTCTCACTCATGAATCTATGAGTTACCTCTTCTCTCACTCCTAATTTGATTGGGACGCCCCTGAACTCACATCAGTCATCAAATTCCTTAGGCCAGACTATGATGACCACATATTGTAAAGCAACATCTGGTGAAAATTTTATCATTTCCACAGCAGTTAGTGTTATGTTTTACAGCACCAGTGACTGGGGTTCAAGTCCTGCCACTGTCTGTCAGAAGTTTGCACTTTCTCCTTGTGACTGCATGGGCTTCCTCCGCATTCCCATTACACATTACAACATTGCAAAGACTTAGTAAGAAGGGTTAGAATTAGTAAGTTGTGGGTATGCTATGTTAGTGCCAAAAGCATGGTGAAACTTTCCAGCTGCCCCTAACACATCCTCAGACTGTGCCGGTGATTGATGCAAGCAACGTATTTCACTGTTCAATCAGTGGGCACTTTATTAGGTTCACCTGTACACCTGCTTATTAATGCAAATATCTAATCAGCCAATCATGTGGCAGCAACTCAATGCATAAAAGCATGCAGACATGGTCAAGAGGTTCAGTTGTTGTTCAGGTCAAACATCAAATAAGGGACAAAATGTTATCCAAGTGACTTTGACTGTGGAGTGATTGTTGGTGCCAGATGGGGTGGTTAGAGTATCTCAGAATCTTCTGAACTCCTGGGATTTTCATGCACAACAGTCACTAGAGTTTACAGAGAATGGTGTGGAAAACATCTAGTAATTGGCAGTTCTGTGGGTGAAAATACCTTGCTAATGAGAGAGATTTGAGGAAAACGGAAGTCTGGTTCAAGCAAACAGGAAGGTGACAGTAACTCAAACAACCACATGTCACAACAGAGGTGTGCAGAAGAGCGTTTCTGAACACACAACATGGTGAACCTTGAAATGGATGGGCAATAGCAGCAAAAGACCACAAAGTACACTCAGTGACCATTTTCTAGGTGCAGAAGGTATATTGGCTGTCATCTGCCTTATTCTCCAGGATCCTAATTTCAGTCTGTCTCCTGTTTCATTTTCTGCCAGAAGAGCAAAAAGAAAAAAAAACATGCATTTTCTTTTGAATTATGGATAGATCAGCTAAATATTTTTAGCACATACCATTTTCGAATCTCCATTCAAAGTCCATCTTGGGTACTGATTGACTACAAAGCCTTTGTAGTACCCAAGACATCTTCAAGGAGTGGTGCCTCAGGAAGGGAGCATCCATTATTAAGGACCCCCATCACCTGGGGCATGCACTCTTCTCACTGTTACCCTCAGGAAGGAGATAAAGAAGTCTAGGGGCACACACTCAGCGATTCAGGAACAACTTCTTCCTCTTTGCCACCCGATTCCTAAATGGACATTGAATCAGTGAACACTACCTCACTTTTTAAAAATATTTATTTCTGTTTTTGACTATTTTAATCTATTATATATATATATATACACACACACATACATATGTATACATACACACACACATCAGAATACAATTCTGATTCAATGATCCAAAAAATATCATGCAATGATCGATTTAATTTTAACTTTATTTATAACAGGAATAACCTCTTGTGAATATATAGGACTCCAATACAACACTTAATAAGGTATGTTATAATGTTATTATAATGTGAATCAACCATCATCGAATTTTTTTAGAAAATGCATTTCTTCTTTGCTATACATTCAGAACAAAAATATCTCCTGACAAGCCAAAAATTATGACACCCAATGTCCACAATGTTTGCATTAACAGTACATCAGGGACTTCTACTTTACTCCAGCCTTAATTACAGAAATGCAGCTGGCCAAGTATACAGAGCTTTGGAGATGATTACTTTTAGCCCTATGGGCATGGTTTCAAATCAAATCTGTCATTCACTATTCTGATGAATATTGTCCGTTCTTGGCAACAACTAGTGCAAATAAAATAAAATATAGAGTGCATCACCGCATAGGAGATGTACTTCCTGATGGATGAGCGTGGAATGAATTGAAAGCAATGAAAATTTCTCAGTTAGTTAGATTATGGAAGGTATGAGCAGAAAAGGTGAGGGATTTTACTTTTCACTAATGGCAGCATAAAAAGAAATAGTTTGTGAGGAGATTCAGATCTGCTTATGGAATCCAATGGATTTTCCCACCATTGGTTTTACTGGATGGTGATTTTAGAAAATTCTATTAACAAGCAAGCCATCCTGCTCAAATGACCTTTCTTTATCTCATCACATAGAAAAGGAGAAAAATATACCCAAAAAGTTCAATGAAATTCAGGAAAGAGCGCACTCTTTCATCTAAGCTGCACGGGTGGGCGGCAACACAGTAGCTGAAATGCTCACGAGCACATAACCTTTGTTGCCGTGCAGCTGGGATTTCCCTTTATATGATATTTTATTAAAGTGTTGTGCAGTTTTCAGCCATGTAGAAATTTCGTGCTCAGAGCAACGGCTGGTCCGTGCAACTGTGTAGAGGGAACGTTGAAAGAGGGTAACCAAGCAAAGTTAAAGTTAATTATTCATGAGGATTTCAGAGGCATATTTTCATTTTTCTGCTTAGATAATAGAAAGTTTACACTTAATCCCTTAAAACCTATGTGCAAAACAATGAAACAAAGAAGTGTCTCCCTTTCAATTGCTGTTCAGAATTTTCCAACCATGTAAAAAGCATGTTTGGTCAAGTTAACTGCTGTCTAAATAGATGTTCGGGGATATCAAAACAAAGCTATTTTTCCCCATTTGCAGTAGGGAATATAACATTTGAATTTATTTTTCATTGTCAGGCATATCTATTGTAATATATTCTCAATGGCAACTTTATTAGGTACATCGGTACACCAGCTCATTAATGCTACTATCTAATTAGCTGATCAACTGGTAGTAATTTAATGCATAAAAGTATGCAGACATGGTCAAAATGTTCAGTTGTTGTTCAGACCAATCTTCCGAATGGGGAAGAAACGTAATCCAAGTGATTTTGACCGTGGAATGATTGTTGGTGCTGTACGGCTGGTTTAAGTATCTCAGAAACTGCTGATCTCCTGCGGTTTTCATGCACAACAATTTCTATAGTTTATGGAGAATGGTGCAAAAAAAAACAAGAAGAAAACATACAGTGAATGGCAGTTCTGTGGGTGAAAAGGCCTTGCTAATGAGAGTGGTCACAGGAGAACGGCCAGATGAGTTCAAGCTGATAAGAAGGCGACAGTAACTCAAATGACCATACGTTACATCAATGGTGTGCAAAAGAACATCTGAACCCACAACACATTGGACCTTGAAGTGGATGGGCTACAGCAGTGTAAGATCATGAACATAGACTCAGTGACTATTTTATTAGCTACAGGAGGTACCTAATAAAATGGCCACTGAGTGTAAAAAAAAAGCTCTCAGCTACAAAGTTTCAAAAGAATAGCAATAGAAAAAAAAAATCAATGCTAATAGAATGATCCATCCTTCTTTTGAACTTGTCACTGGCAGCCCAGGTGCCACCTTTTCTGGCAACCCCAGAGTGACCCAACTTGATTTCAACTGAACCTGAAATGCATCAAGAACATAAATCTGCAACAAATGCTCAACCTTAGCTTTCAACTCTACCACTCATTCAGAGCTGTACAAATAAGAGTGATTTCTAATGCACTTCAGCTTCCAATGGATAAATGTAGACACTAGTACCTCAGAAACAGCAGAGGAATCTCTATGGATATCATGCATTAAGGCATCGTAACATTTAACTCAGAATTTTATTATGTATGTAGCATGCAAGGATTATGACGGCCGTTTTGACAAAATATTATCTACTTATTTTCTACTGCCAATACTTTCAAAGAAAAACAAAAACAATGATCCCAAAAATATTCCTGTGAGGCTACGAAGAGCAGTGTTGCTCCTGACACACTCCCACTCTCCTCCACACTGAAAACTCTTTCCCCAGCTCTATTCCCAGATCTATACTGCTACTAAACAATAAATTTCATGACATATGTCAGTGATATTGAACCTGATTCTGATGCTGATCATGTCAGTGCACACAGTCCACCAATGCTAATGAGCATTGTCCTTCAAAAGTTGTTGGAAATGGTTCTGGATGTGTCATAAGACCCTGGCTTAACACTTATCGGGTCCACCACTTGTGGAATGCAGGTGCTTGTTGGGGTCCCTTCATACTGATGACAAGTGGGTAGAGAAGGGAGGTCATATTTTCAAGGGCTTCCTTCTTTCCACTTCAAAGACAATTGAAAATTTGTGATGGTCATCTATATATGTTCTAAACAGGCGCTTTCAGAAAATATTCAGAATAGGTACAATTTTAAAAGCACTGGATATTTCCTCCGTAGACTAGTATTAATCTGTCAGTTCCTTCCTTATGTCAAGCAAGCCAGCCAAAATTTCCATCTAGTTAAGCAGAGGATATTTATTAAGGTTAACCCTACTGAAGGTTTAATGAGAATTGTGAATTTAAAAGAAAACATGAGCATGGGGAAATAATTAATCTCATTATCAATCTAAAATAGCAAAAACATGGAAATAAAACAACTGCAGATGCTTGAACTCTGAAATAAAAACTGGAAATGATGAAAATACTCAGCAGATCAGGCTGCTTTAATGGAAAGGTAACATTTCAGGTCTGAGGCCCTTTGCACGAACTGGGAAGCATTACTGGATTCTATATGGTGGAACAGAGCAGCTGATTATCAACAGTGGCAACTCCATTTGGTTCATTAACGAAGCATTATGAGCTACTCCCATAACATTTCTTCAGTAATGGCAATGGACAGCATTGCAAAAGCACCACAAGTGCCTTATCTATTTATTTTAAACACACACTATATGAAACAATGTTTAATTTCTGCTCTTCAAGAATTTTTGTCAACCTATTCTAGCCAAGTTTAAAGTAGTCCATGTATTGAAAAGGCCAAATATTTGCAAATAATGCTGCCGTCACTCTGGGTTGGAGCTTGAAATTTATGAATGTTAGCATCATTATGTGGGTGGGGGGAGGGAGAGACAAACAGTTTGGATTTCAAATTTTTTTTCGACTTCGAAACCCAAAGACACAAGTACCACTTTGATAATGGTAGCTAAATTCTATCATAAACGACCATTCTTATTTTTGTGAAAATGGTCTCTTTGATATTTTCAGCAATTTTGCCACATGTGTAGATAGGTGAATGGGAGATTTATTAAAGTTACATTTATTTTCTGTAATGCTGATGCAGAACCTTTAATTCTGCCTGCCAATGCCACATACAATTTATGGTGCAGATAAACAATTCCATTTATTGTACCACAGAATGATGCACCAACTAATCAGCGGCTTCACTGAGAATCATATTGGTATTATGTCAGCAATTTTGAAAAAAAACAAAACATAGCTTCTTGAAAATTAACTTGCATGATGCATATTTTATACTCCAAACTACGGTACAAAACTGAACTTCATAATGTGTCTCCTCCCTGCCCACCCATCATCAGTAATTCCACACTTAGCAACATTTCAGTATTCAGGGTCCTGGGCATCATTAATTTACAGAACCTCGTGTGAGAGAACTGTATCTCCTTCATTAACAAAAAGGCTTGCAGCGGTTGGTAAAAATCCATCTTCCCCAGAATATATTGGTGCAATTCTCCACTGCACTCACAGAGAGCATACGCACATCAGCCATTACGGTCTAGTTTGGTGTTGCATCCTTTCACAATACAGGAAAATTACAGTGAACTGTCAGGCCAACAGGAAAGTTCACTGGCTGCAGTCTACCATCACTGCAGGATTTGTTTGTGTTCAGGACAAAGAAATGGGCTGGAAAGAAATCTTTGCAGACACTACCCATCCAGCAAACTGCCTTTCCCAAAGGCTCCCTTCCAGAAAGCACTATAGGACTACTAAAAGAAAAACATCATGCCATTTTAAATGTTTTTTCCCCATGCAGATAAACTGATGAACCATTCTAGTTAGCCAACCCCCACCCCCTATATCTATTATCTCAGTCACTACACTGAACTGTAAACACTTTAAACCAGTTTTTGTAATGCTGTTTACATTGTAAATACATGCTGGTATTTATATATTTTTATGCACATTTTATTCCAGATCTGTACTTTAACTTATCTTTATATCTGTCAGGAAATCGATTGGTCTTGACAGTTCTCCAGCCATAGTTAATTCTGATGAAATCTCTGTGGAAAAATCCATTTCAGTTGATAATGATGTGACTCAGTGAATTGCTGTTAAGTCTGCATTATTCATTTGGATACGATGGATTCCGTGTGGCCATCAAAATGGTGTCCAAATATGGCATGGATGTGGCGCACGTTGCTTTGGATTCTGCAACAGGGAGAGCACAGATATTTGTGTCATTAAAGACCTTCTGAAATCTCCAGGGATGGCTATCTTGTCGTGTTGCAGAGACGGGGGAGTTCTTGAGATCCTGAGAGCGATGCAGCCTGGAGTTTAGCTGTATGTCACTTAGCTTCTGGTAGGGCATCCAAGGCAGTAAGGTCAAGGGGGAGGTTCCAGATGAAGAGCGATCCAACCAAGACCTCAACAAGGGAGCTGGTGGAAGATGATGACACATCACAAAGGCAGGGAAGATGGAGGAAGGCTGCAATAGTGAAGGGTCCCAAACACCTTGCATTCCAGACCACTGAATCCTGACCTGTGTGGTGGCTGCCCGTGCACCAGCCTCCCCATATTGAAAAGAATCACATATATGTATTCTCCTTTAGGGAATCCATGCTAATATCCCGGATGATGTGGATCCTGCACTGGCCTCTACAGCCACCTGAAGATGCACCAATAAACAACTGTTCAGGGAAACATCATACTGGACTCAAGTGATGACACTACCACTACTGAATTATATGGAGAACAGAAGCTTCATGTGAATGAGCATGCAATACTGTCAGTCTGGTATTCAAAACCCCAGTTAATGCTTGCCCTTAAACTAAGAGTTCTCTGCCCCATGGAGGGTAAAGCATAAAGAGGAGGCTTACATATTTTTGGAAAATTAGGGACCTGAGGGTGATGGGGAAGTGGGACCAAAGAGCAATTGATGTTTGGAGCTGATTGGCCATGATAAAAAAAAACTTGGAGTGCTGTGCTCAGTTCTGGTCGCCTCACTACGGGAAGGATGTAGAAGCCATAGAAAGGGTGCAGAGGAGATTTACAAGGATGTTGCCTGGATTGGGGAGCATGCCTTATGAGAATAGGTTGAGTGAACTCGGCCTTTTCTCCTTGGAGCAACGGAGGATGAGAGGTGACTTGATAGAGGTGTATAAGATGATGAGAGACATTGATCGTGTGGATAGTCAGAGGCTTTTTCCAGGGCTGAAATGGTGGCCACAAGAGGAGACAGTTTAAGGTGCTTGGAAGTAAGTGCAGAGGAGATGTCAGGGGTAAGTTTTTTATGCAGAGAGTGGTGAGTGCATGGAATGGGTTGCCGGCAACGGTGGTGGAGGCGGATACGATAGGGTCTTTTAAGAGACTTTTGGATATGTACATGGAGCTTAGAAAAATAGAGGGCTATGGGTAAGCCTAGTAATTTCTAAGGTAGGGACATGTTCGGCACAACTTTGTAGGCCGAAGGGCTTGTATTGTGCTGTAGGTTTTCCATGTTTCTATATAATCCTTTATCTTTATAATTGTTTAGTGCTGTTTTTGTTGCATGTTGCACCATCACACCATAGCAAATTACTAATACATTTAAATATATTTGTCAAGAAAAGTTGATCCTTGATTTTTGGTCCTTGCTCCTAACGTGCATGGTGCACAATGGAATTTTGTATCATATGTTTCCATGAACATGACTTTCCTAAAAGTGACATGCAGCAGATATATCAATAGTGGAGCAAAGGATGTTTGCTGCTGCCATGTTGAATAGAAAAGCAGAATGAAGCAGGTTTGCCGATGTGCGACTTAAAGGAATACACCTTCCCTGCATCTTTAAAAGGGCATCTGACGCAGAAGGTTTGCAGATGTCATTCCAGAGACAACAATATCATCCAGAGGAGGTCTTCCATATTTCTTTGAGCACCTCAAGCATTCTGATCGTCATTCTGTCCATCTCCGCCATCCCAGTCTCCAGGTCAGTGGAAAAGCAAGGAGCATGTCCCCTGAACACATCTGAAGTGTCAATAAAAAAAAGTCACTTATCAAAGCTTTTTGTAGCCAGGGTATTTCCCTGGCTTGGCTAGTTTCTGGTTAACAGTGTTATATAATGAAGTGAAAAATATGCATAACTTTTACCTTCTAGAATGATGGCCAACATATCCGTTTTCAGAAAACACAGCCAAATTAATAGAATCTAGCTGGCCTAATTTAAACTGTGTGGTTTCTGGCAGTATCATAACAGGAGCAGAGAAACCACATACAGCTAACGCAAATATTCATAGGGCTGTTTATATTTGAATATTAAATATTATTTTGGAATACAAAACCTTATGTATCTAGTTGAAATAGTTATGTGAAAACTATTTGCAAAATTTGGTAAACTATTACAGTTCTGCATTTGACAGATTAATATATATTAGATTGATAAACAATGGATCTTTTACTATGCCTATTGATCATAGTGAAATTATTTTAAAGCAAATAGATTGTCATTCAAATTATTTTAAAACATATTGTTATAAAGTTTAATTTCAATAGTACAAAAAGCAGGTGGGTAGTGTAAGTTATAGACAACCTGTAACACCTGTTATACTTCTGCCAAAGATGAATTTTTAATTCAACTTTATTTAATGAATTTAAATTTGGATATTTTGATATAGGACATAGGTATACGAGAATGAGGCTCGGTGTCAACCAAATCGACACAGCTCCTGATTTGGTGGTAAAAAAAACTGTTGGAACATTTTTCTGCTGATTCCAGCATTTGTAATCTCGTGTCTCCCTGACCTGTTTGTTAATTTCTGCACGTCAGCTAACTCATGGCATCCCCTCTTCCAAACATTGTCATCCGCCATATTACATACCGGTAGTTGTCAAGGCAGGAAACACAGAAGTATGCATTTCACTCAAAACATGACAGGCACCAATATTTGCCAGACTAAACATGCTTAATCCAGCCTGACCTCATTTTGAACCTGAGCCCTAAACACTGAAATTATGCTGATGAAATCAACACCAAAGAGTTCATGGACTCTAAAAAAGATCAGTTCAGATAGCATCTCGCAGACAATCTGAGGACTCCCAAACAATAGATGTGGCAAAGTACCCACAATATCTGGCTTGACTAAAGCTCCACCACTATTAACTCTTGGCTTCTCTACCAGAAGATACTCTGATGAAAATGTCCAACAGTTAAATAACCACAACACAAGCCATTGTTGAATTGGACACCGATCCTCAAGACAAAAATCCAGAAGCAAACCTGTTTTCTAAAGAAAAGCTGGTGGGTAGAAAGAGTGCAGGAGCTCCAGCAAATGATCGATAGCGGTGGTATACTTGGATTCCTCAGTGGCCATCTGAGGCCCAGACTCTAAATGACCCATTCCACTGAGAACGGAGCACTTTGCTGATCTCTTGAACCAAAATTCCATCATTGCCCCATGTAGCCTTGATTCTGTACCTTAGCACTATGTCTGCCATAATTCTGGTGTAACCCCACACAAAAAGAGGTTGAAAAGTCAATTTCACTGCTGGAAAATAACCAGAGTAGATACATTTTTTTCTAAAAGCATGCCAGAAAATTGAGTCTGACATAAAACCATGACTTTCACTCTCATCAGGCAGGAGGAGAACATACCAAATGGGAAGGAATCCCTGTTATCTGCCACAGGGAAAGTGAACGTAAGGGTGCTCCTCAACTGCCTCCTTCCCAGGGAGAAAAGAATTGGAATATGGATCCAACCCATCTAGAGACAGAGTGTATATCATTTCACTGCATGACAACCATAATTAAAATTTAAACAGCAGCGACAGCTGATACTATTTTCAATCTTCCAAAGCCACTGAGGGACAAGAGAGAATCCTTGATGGTCCCAGAAATCCATAAGTGTTCTCCTTCTGCTACAGGACATACAAGCAATGACACTAACCAATACAATCACAACACCCCCCCACCCCCCGATGCCTGTGCATTCTGGGGTAAAGCAAGATTATTCCATTGTAACCTCTTCAATCTTCCTTTCTGAAAGAATGCAGCTAATCTTCAAGAACATTCCTGTTGGAGTTGAAATAATCTGCCATATTCAACCACTCAAGCTGTTTTACAATAAGCAGACATTATTTGTATTTTGCAATCTGGAGGCCAAGGGAAATATCCGCAAGACAACGTTTCTCTGTCAACCTAGCTCAAGTGCACTGCTGAGTCTGGAGATGATATGATCCTGAAGGTTCATCCGACGTCAAAAATGAGGCACAGATCTTGTGGTTGCAACCATTTTATCAGATATTCATCTTAGTGCATGTTGGACAGTGTCAGCTTGAAACTGAAAGGCAAATAACTAGGGATTGGACCTCATGTTCTCCCTTTACACTGCAAACTAGTCTGTGCTGGTTAGATAAGGGAGTTGTCGCTGATATGAGCAGCCTGTGAAACAAGGACAGTCTTGATTTATGCTGCCAGAACAACTCAAGCTTACAGACAAAGAAACTACAGAAATACAGAACCAAATCTACCACAAATTCCTGAAAATTTACAACAGGTGATCATATAAACAAGCATAAGGAAAGATAAACTACAAAAAAATAATAACTTAAGAAGCAGTTTTTAAAAAAATTGGCTTCTTTAATTGGATCTTTTTCTAATTGGGTTCTTTCAGCTTTCTTGCTCTTTGTCTGTCTGTAAGCAGATGAATCTCAAGGTTGTGTAATTTATATATTCTTTGATAATAAATGTACTTTGAATCCTTTGAGTTTAGACTCTAATCCAACAGCAGGACACTGCACTCAACAGTTTCTGTGAGAGCCTGGAAAATATGGATCACTTTCCATATCTCAGGAGTGATCTCTCTAAAGCAGTATATGTTGATGTTGAAACTTATATGTCATCACAAACTATGGGAAACTGAGGAAAAGAGATGTTGAAAACAATAATCTTAGACCAGCACCAAGTACGTGGCTCATTGAACAGCAGCGATCTCTGCCCTCCTAGATAGATAGATAGATAGATAGATAGATACTTTATTCATCCCCATGGGGAAATTCAACTTTTTTCCAATGTCCCATACACTTGTTGTAGCAAAAACTAATTACATACAATACTTAACTCAGTAAAAAATATGATATGCATCTAAATCACTATCTCAAAAAGCATTAATAATAGCTTTTAAAAAGTTCTTAAGTCCTGGCGGTTGAATTGTAAAGCCTAATGGCATTGGGGAGTATTGACCTCTTCATCCTGTCTGAGGAGCATTGCATCGATAGTAACCTGTCGCTGAAACTGCTTCTCTGTCTCTGGATGGTGCTATGTAGAGGATGTTCAGAGTTTTCCATAATTGACCGTAGCCTACTCAGCGCCCTTCACTCAGCTACCGATGTTAAACTCTCCAGTACTTTGCCCACGACAGAGCCCGCCTTCCTTACCAGCTTATTAAGACGTGAGGCGTCCTTCTTCTTAATGCTTCCTCCCCAACACGCCACCACAAAGAAGAGGGCGCTCTCCACAACTGACCTATAGAACATCTTCAGCATCTCACTACAGACATTGAATGACGCCAACCTTCTAAGGAAGTACAGTCGACTCTCTGCCTTCCTGCACAAGGCATCTGTGTTGGCAGTCCAGTCTAGCTTCTCGTCTAACTGTACTCCCAGATACTTGTACGTCTTAACCTGCTCCACATATTCTCCATTAATGATCACTGGCTCCATATGAGGCCTAGATCTCCTGAAGTCCACCACCATCTCCTTGGTCTTGGTGATATTGAGACGCAGGTAGTTTGAGTTGCACCATATCACAAAGTATGCTTAGAGTCAACATAGAACATAGAACATAGAATGGTACAGCACATTACAGGCTCTTCAGCCCACAATGTTGTGCCGACCCTCAAACCCTGCCTCTCATATAACCCCCACCTTAAATTCCTCCATATGCCTGTCTAGTAGTCTCTTAAACTTCACTAGTGTAGCTGCCTCCACCACTGACTCAGGCAGTGCATTCCACGCACCAACCACTCTCTGAGTAAAAAACCTTCCTCTAATATCCCCCTTGAACTTTCCTCCACTTACCTTAAAGCCATGTCCTCTTGTACTGAGCAGTGGTGCCCTGGGGAAGAGGCGCTGACTGTCCACTCTGTCTATTCCTCTTAATATCTTGTACACCTCTATCATGTCTCCTCTCATCCTCCTTCTCTCCAAAGAGTAAAGCCCTAGCTCCCTTAATCTCTGATCATAATCCATACTCTCTAAACCAGGCAGCATCCTGGTAAAACTCCTCTGTACCCTTTCCAATGCTTCCACATCCTCCCTATAGGCGACTAGAACTGGACACAGTACTCCAAGTGTGGCCTAACTAGAGTTTTATAGTGCTGCATCATTACATCGCATCTCTTAAACTCTATCCCTCGACTTAAGAAAGCTAACACCCCATAAGCTTTCTTAACTACCCTATCTACCTGTGAGGCAACTTTCAGGGATCTGTGGACATGTACCCCCAGATCCCTCTGCTCCTCCACACTACCAAGTATCCTGCCATTTACTTTGTACTCTGCCTTGGAGTTTGTCCTTCCAAAGTGTACCACCTCACACTTCTCCGGGTTGAACTCCATCTGCCAATTCTCAGCCCACTTTGGCATCCTATCAATGTCTCTCTGTAATCTTCGACAATCCTCTACACTATCTACAACACCACCAACCTTTGTGTCATCTGCAAACTTGCCAACCCACCCTTCTACCCCCACATCCAGATCGTCAATGGCAACCTCAGAGTATTGGAGAGCAATGCCTCCATAAAATTCTCAAAATCATTTGTGAAGATTGGTGAATTTACAAAAACATCCTCTCCCAGGGTAGTATATTCAACCTTGATAATCTGGTCACAATCTAACAGTTCTAAACGATGGGAACACATCATCCCATACCAGACACCAGACTCTCAAAACCAGCATTTAACTCTGAGGTCCCTGTGGCAAGAGACTTACAGAAGGACAGAGAAAATGTTTTAAAAGATGTCCTCAAGACCTCCTTAAAATATGTAACATTATTACTTGAGTGTTTGGAATCACTGCTCCTTGAGTACTTAAACAGCGAAGGAGCATCTAGGAAAGCACGTAAAACATCGAGTCTCTGAAATTAGCCTCGACAGGTCCACATGCCTGAAGTGAAGAAAGGTACCCTTAATCTCAAGGGGCTGTGTTAGAAATACGAAGATTTAGCCGGATGTTACAGATGCCCTGTTGAAGGGTCTCATCCTGAAATGTCAACTGTTCACTCATTTCCATAGATGCTGCCTGGCCTGCTTAGTTCCTCTACCATTCTCTGTTGCTACAGGCATGTTTATTCTTCTATTTGAATGAGAAAGATTAAAACAGGCTCCACTCATGATCACTACCACTAAAAGATGTATATAGGAAAGAGTAAGCAGAAAATTATAATCTAATATCTCTGTTTAGATTATGCTTATCAACTTCATTTACCTTATTCTGTCACAATAGATTTCTCCATCCCGAAATTAAATTACCATCTATTGCTTGCACTCAACCCTACATTCTAGTGATTTCATGCAAATTTATCCTCATTTTTCCATCCTCTTGCTCTTTCTTTTTCACACAAATGTATCCAAGCACACAGACATACATGCATGGACACACACATGGACATACACTCTCATGCTATCTCTCCCTTTTTCAAACACACTCTCTCTCTCTCTCTCTCTCTCTCACACACACACACTAGTAGGTTAACTGGTCATTGTAAATTGTCTTGTGATTGGGCTTGGGTTAAATCGATGAGTCGCTGGGCAGCGGGGCTTGGTAGGTCAGAAGGGCCTGTACTGCACTGTATCTCCAAATAAATGAATGAATAAATAGAATTCACATTCTCTTTCTCTCCCTCTCTCTAGCTTTAATTATGAAGCATATGTACAATATACTTACCTGGATTGGATTCAATTAAGCATATGCATCAACACTCAGTTTGAACCCTCACAATGGAGGCTGCAGCAGCCACTTTATGTGAGTACTGTGACAACATTAAAAAATCATTATTCATTTCTACAGGTTATATGATTTCTCATGCACATCGCATTATTTATTAATTTTAGTCTCTCTTTTATATTTTATTAATTTAATTAAATTTTATGGATGATAGAAACTTTTCATTATGTCAGGGTTGACATTAGTTAAGGTTTCTCTGAAGTATTTTAAAAGCTGCTAATTGATCTGTCACCATACAAGGTGTTTTATTGAAATCTCATAAGAAGACATAATGAGAACAAGCAAAAGCTGTTCTTAAAAATTATATGTAAAGTAGCAGTACTATAATTCATAATTCACAGGTAAACAGTAATTTTCAAGAAAATTGAGTTTTCTTTTATGTAGGACATCAAGGCAGGGATACCAACTTGCATTTTTATTGGTTTCCTTTTACAGAAGAATCTCTCAGAGATGGGTGCTGAATAGGGAAGTTCAAAAATGTGGAACAAATAACGTGGTCAAACAGATTTGAGTTAAAGGTAGCTAAGAGGATATATTGATTTAAAAAATGATCTAAAGAAAATAAATTGCTGATGGGAACAATAGGCAGTGATCCACTTTGTAATTTCATGTCATTAACTAATGAAACACTAATGTTATTTTTGTTCCAGACATTAACTATGGGCATAAAAAATGCTCAGTGGTAATTCAGCATCTGTAAAGATATTCAAAAGCTTTTCTGTTTCTCTCTCCGCAGATGTTTTCTATTTCCAGGGTTTTCTGCTTTTATTTTAATATTCCACCATTTGCAATATTTATTTTGTATTAATGGATATCTGGATTTAGTTAAGTGAATCTGGCACTACCAAAATGCAGCCTTCTTCAATTTCTGTTGTAGTATATGAATATTTTAAAGATCAGTTTGAAGCAAAGAGATATTTTTGAAATAGTTGTAGAAGATTTGAGAATTTGATTAAGTATGGCTCAGAGAACTTACCTTTTAAATAAAATAATTGAGCAGGTTTTTAAATGCAGTATATATAAAGTAACCAAAGCTTTAACTTACTTAAACTCTTCTAAATCAATGATATTCATCCAAAGACTATTTAAATAATTTACTGAGTCATTTACTAAGGAGATTTAAAAGATCCTTATTGCACTTACTTTATCTTCTGTAACTATTTAATGCACAGTAACATTTTGTTCCAAATGAATTTTGATATCATAATTTTTTTCATCTCTCCAGTACTATTTCTACGGTCTGAGTTGAGCCATTAGCATATGTCTCAAGAATTCTGATTTTTAACTTGTGCAAATATGTGAGTTCTATTGTTGTTAATTAACAAAAAAACACCAGTAGCTATGGTAACAATTCCTTTGGTTATTTCACACTTCTTTTTATGAAGTTTATATAAAGCATCTTGGGAACATGTTTGTGGATGGTCTGTGTGATTGTGTTAGGATTTGCAGGAATTCCTGTACAAAAAGTTTGGAAACAATTGTCTTAATATATTAAGAGGTGGATAATGTGACCTCTCTACAAACAATACATCATTTGGTAGACAACCTTTCTTACAGATTATTGGAATTTTGCACTGGTTTCTTTGGAATTTTAACCTCTGTTGACGTTGGTTGCAGTCACAGAATTAAAAGTCCTTAAGATTTATATTTACTGATGAAATCTAAGTAGTACAACCTGAAATAATCAACTTCATTTATTTCAAATTACCATCTGTGGAGATAGGTCATTCTTATGTTAAAATATATTGCATCATGAGTTTTCAAACATTTCCAAATAATTTTGCATTAACTTTTTCATATGACCTCACAAGCAGCATTAATTTCATTCAAGCATTACAAGAAAAAAGATTAAAGTACAATTAATTGTACAATGCTATTACAAATGATTGTACTAAACTACTAAGTCACTTCTGTTTTTTCATACATTATGTTATATTTTGAAGTTTTAATATATAGGGAACCACAAGCTGTTATTTGACCAATATTCATGTACTATACATTATATTAAATATAATATTCAGATAATGTTAAGTTTTTTTCATGCAGAATAAGACATGAATCAGGTAGGTGCGATTTACAACCAGACTGGCATACAAATTATTTGGAATTTTCAATGCATGTGATCAGTTCAGTCCTCCTCTGAATAAGTAGCAAAACTGATGTGGAATTTTACCAAGGTAGGATATAAGAATAAAAGTAATTTGCCACTAACCACAAGTCAAAATATTGGAATTTTACTACAATCCAACTTAATTATCTTGGCAATCTTTTATGCTTAGAGATATCAGCATACTAATTATCTTGAATAGGAATCTTCCCTTAGTGTCATCAGAGTACCAGTCCTAGATTAAATTCTTTGTAGAACCTTTGAAAAACTGGTAAGACAATTGGTGAGGCTTTTGTCTGACATTATAACTTGTACCTTAAGTTAATGTCAGAACACCCTTCAAGAGGGCAAACCCCTGCATAGTTTCAAGACCTGACAGTATACCTGGCTGGGTACTGAAAACTTATGCCAATCAACTTGCTGGAGTTTTCAAGGACATTTAGAACCTTTCATTGCTGCAACATGAGCTTCCTACCTGCTTCAAAAGGACAGCAACCATATCAGTGCCCAAGAAGAGAAGCTTCAATGGCCATCAACCTGTAGCACTCATGCGTGGCATCATAATGGTTAGCTCAATGTTTTACAGAACAGCAATCACCGATCAGGGTTCAATTCCCGCCACTGTCTATAAGGAGTTTGTGCATTCTCCCTATGACAATGTGGGTTTCCTGTGGGTGCTCCAGCTTCTATCCACCTTCCAAAGACATATGGATTAGGGTTATTAAGTTATGGGCAAGCAATGTTGGGACTCCAGCATAATCCTTGGTGTGTGTTGGTCAGTGTAACAAATGATGCATTTCTCTGCATATTTCAATGATTCATGGCACATATGATAAATAAAGTTTATCACTTTATCTACTATAATGATGTACTTTGAAGGTTGCTTATAGCTAGAATTAACTCCAGCCTGACCAAGGACCTGGACCCACTGCTATTTGCCTACTTCCATACATATCTACAAAGGATGCAATCTCACTGGCCCTCCAATCTGCATAGGAATACTTAGACCACAGCAAAATATATGTCAGGCCACTGTTTATCGATTCCGGCTTGGTGTTCAATACCATCATCCCCTCAGTGATAATCACCTCCCTCTCCTTCTCCATTCATGACTATGTGGCTAAGGATAGCTCAAGCACCATCTCTAACCACAGATGACACCACTGTTGTTGGTAAAATGGTAATGAGGAGGCATACAGGAGTGAGACAGTTTGAGTGGTGTCACAACAACCTTGCACTCAGCATCAGCAAGAACAAGGAATTGATGATGGACTTCAGGAAGAAGTTCAGAGAAGACACACTGAGGGGACACTGGTGGAAAGGGTGAGCAGCTTTATGCTCCTGGGTGTCAACATCTCTGTCCTGCACCCAACACGTTGATACAATACAGAATAATGCATACCAGCAGCTCTGCTTTGTTGGGCGTTTGAGGAGATTTTGTATTTCCCCTCAAATAGATGTGCAAGGAAAGCATTCTGACTGATTGCATCACACTCTGCTAATGAGCCTCCAAGGTGTAGGACTGCAAGAGGCTGCAGAGGATTGTAGATTCAACCAGCACTATCATGGGCATCACCCTCCCTAACATCAACAGGCAGCAGCAATCCTTAAGGGTTCTCACCATGTGTCAAGCTGCCCTCTTCTTATTACTATCATCAAGGAGGAGGGACATGACCCTGAAGATCCACACTCAACAATTCAAAGACAGCCTCTTCCTCTCTGCCATCAGATTTTTGAATTGTCCATGAACGCTAACTAGAGAGAAGGTTCTTGGGAAACTGAAAGGACTGAAGGTAGGTAAGTCATCTGGACCAGACGGTGTACATGTCAGGGTTCTGAGAGAGGTGTCTGAAGAGATTGTGGAGGCATTAGTAAAGATCTTTCAAAATCACTAGATTCTGGAATGGTTTGGAAAGACTGCAAAATTGCAAATGTCACCCCACTCTTTAAAAAGGGAGAGAGGCAGATGAAAGGAAATAATAGGCCAGTTAGTCTGAACTCAGTGGTTGGGAAGATATTGGATTCGATTATTAAGGAGGAGGTCTCAGAGTACTTGGAGGTACATGATTAAATAGGCCATGGTCAGCATGGTTTCCTCAAGAGAAAATCTTGCCTGACAAATCTGTTGGAATTATTTGAAGAAATAACAAGCAGGATAGACAAAGGAGAATTGGTTGATGTTGTGTACATGGATTTTCTGAAGGCCTTTGACAAGGTGCCACACATGAGACTGTTTAACAAGTAATGCACCCATGGTATTACAAGAAAGGTTCTAGCAAGGATAAAACAGTGGCTGATTGAAAGGGGGCAAAGAGTGGGAATAAACGCAGCCTTTTCTGGCTGGCTGCTGGTAACTAGTGGTGCTCCACAAGGGTCTATGTTGGGACCGATTCTTTTTACATTACATATTAATGATTTGGATGAGGGAATTGTTGGCTTTGCTATAAGGTTTACAGATGATATGAAGTTAGTCAGAGGGGCAGCTAGTTTTGAGGAAGTAGAGAGGTTACAGGAGGACATGATTCCATGACAATGATTCTAGGAGTGAATGGCTTGTCATCTGAAGAGCATTTGATGGCTCTGGATGAGTATTCACTGGATTTCAGAAGAACTGAAACCTCTTGAATGGTGAAAGGCCTTGATAGAGCGGATGTGGGGAGGATGTTTCCTATGTTGGGAGAGTCAAAGACCAGAGGCCACAGCCTCAGAACAGAGGAGCATCCGTTTAGAACGGAGATGAGGAGGAAATTCTTTGGCCAGAGTGGAGAATCTGTGAAATTCTTTGCCACATGCAGTTGTGGAGTTCAAGTCTTTATGTATATTTAAGAAAAAAGTTGATAGAATTTTGATTGGACAGGGCATGGAGGGATATGGAGAGAAGGCAGAAATGGGGCTGAGAGGAAAATTGGATCAGCCATGATGGAATACTGGAGCAGACTCGATGGGCCAAATGGCCTAATTCTACTCCAATATCTTATGGTCTTATAGATTATTCCTCTTTTTTGCACTGTTCTTTTAATTTGCAATTTATGATCATTTTTATGTCTTTGCACTGTATTGCTGCTGCTGCAAAACAACAAATTTAATATCATATAAGATAATGACAATAAACGTGATTCTGAAACAAGAACTGTGCAGCTATCCAACATGTATAGCATGAAATTGCCTTTAAACATGTTTGGGTATATGATTAATGGTTATCTAAAGAATTGAGAATCATCGTATTAGTGCTATGTCATGTCTCATAAATTGAATGATGTTTTTTGGAAATGTAGCCAAGTCAGTAGATAGAAATGGTGGATATAATTTAAAACTTTATAAAGGCGTTTGTGAAGCTTTTAAGCAAGCTCCTGGGTTAACAAAATTAGCCCACCATCTGGCTTGACATTAGTAAAAGGCAATGGTAAATGGAATGATCTCTTTGGCAAGCACTGTCTAGTGGAATTTTGTTTGTGTCAGTGCCAAGTACCCTATCATTTATACTATTCATAGACATGGCTGAATGTTGCAGTACAGCACAGAAACAAGTCTCTTACACTAACAAATTTGCTCTATTTTTTTTAACAATAACTATTTAATCTCGTCCTACTGTTCTGTTCACTATTCCTATCTACTAATTGTTCCCATTCTCAAGACACAAATTGCATTATATTAAAATAATAGATCCCTTTTCAATACTATATACTTACCACATAGCATATACTGTATGTGTAGTTTCCATTTTAACTCTATGATTACTTCAAATTTACATCAACTCCTAACAGCTGTCTGACCAGTGGAAAGACGTTGCAGCTATTTATCTGCTTGCAATCATTTGTAACATGGAGTACCAAATTCAAATTCTCTCCTTCAGCCTCACAAATGAATATAGATCATTATTTTTACACATCTTCTATAACTGGGCCCACCAAATAGCACATAATGCAACAAATATGGTCTAAAGTACTGTACTATTTCAGTAACTTCTTGGCGGTTTTCCTTTGTGTACAGCATACACCACCTGGGAATCTCACCTCTGTGTTTCTACTCATTTAAAATTCTAATACACAAGGTGCATTACATTTTCCTGTCCTACCATCTAAGTTACAGTGTTTTACTTCTTTCTGTACAGAACTGTAGTTATGTATCTACTTTCTCCAATAGTTTACTTTGCAATTGTAGCAGAAGCAATTGCAATTGTAGGCCAGTTCACCTGATGTCAGTAATTGGAAAAATCGTGAAGTTCATTACCAAGGATGAGGCTTTGGGATACTTGGAGGCACATGACAAAGTATGCCAAAATCAGCATGGTTTCATTAAGAGGAAATCTTGCCTGACAAACATGTTGGAATTCCGTGAGGGAATAACAGACAGAATAGACAAAGGAGAATCAGAGAATGGTGTTTACTTGGATTTTCAGAAGGCCTTTGACAAGATGTTGCACATGAAGCTCCTTAACAAGATAAGAGCCCATGGCGTTTCAGGAAAGATACTAGTATGGATAGAAAATTGGCTGACTGGCAAGAGGCAAAGAGTTGGAATAAAGGGTATCTTTTCTGGTTGGCTGCCAGTGACTAGTGGTGTGCCACAGGGGTCAATGTTGAGACTGGTTCTTTTCAAGTTATATGTCAATGATTTGGATGAAGGAATTGATGGCTTTGTGGTTAAGTTTGATGACAATACGAAGATATGCAGAGGAACAGGCGGTGTTGAGGAAACAGGGTGTCTGTAGAAGGACCTGGACAGATTGGGAAATTGGGCAAAGAAGTGGCAGATGAAGTAGAATATTAAAGCAAGAATGTAATGCTGATGGTTTATAAGGCATTGGTCAGACCATTCTCAGAATATTGTGAGCAGTTTTGGGCCCCTTATCGAAGAAAAGATGTGCTGGCATTGAAGAGGTTTCATGAGAATGCTTCCAGGAATGAAAGGGTTAATGTATGAGAAGCGTATGATGGCTCTCGGCCTGTACTCGCTGAAGTTTAAAAGAATGAATGTTTCCTATTGTGGGGAATCCAAGACTAGAGGGCAGAACTTCAGAATAGAGGGATGTCCATTTAGAACAGAAATGAGAAGGAATTTCTTTAGCCAGATGGTGGTGAATCCGTGGAATTCATTGCCATGGATGGTTGTGTAGGCCAAGTCAAAGATTCAAACATTCAGACATTCAAAGTGCATTTATTTTCAAAGCATGTATACAGAGTACAATTCTGAAATTCGTCCTCCCATAGGCAGCCACGAAACAAAGAAACAACATTCAAAGACAACATCAAACACCCAATGCACGAGAAAAGAACAGATTGCACAAACAGCAAAAAGCAAGCAAACAACACACAGAATTTCAGGCAACAAGCAAGGAGTCCAGGAGTATTCAGTTCAGTTCAGTGCTGCATCGCTAGCTGACTACAGGCCGCAGAACCAGTCTTTGCTAAAACTGCTCAAAAAAAAGCAAAAGACAGAGTCATTAAAATCCAGAAACACATCCAACATGAACCTCAGTCCCCAAAGCCTTGCTGATCAATCCTTGCAACGTGGAACTCAAGGCTCTGCACTTTCCTACTACAGCAGCAAGTGAGAGGGTGGGGCAGACTGGTCATTGGGATCGAGTATATTTTGGGACCAATGTCTAAGAAAAGATGTGCTGGCATTGGAGAGGATTCAGGCAAGTTCACAAGAATGCTTCCAGGAATGAAAAGGTTAACATGTGATGGCTCTGGGACTGTACCCACTGAAGTTTAGCAGAATGAATGGGGATCTCATTGAAACCTGTCAAATATTGAAAGGGCAAGATAGAGTGGATGCCAAGAGGATGTTTCCTATAGTGGGGAAAATAGGATCAGATGGCACAACCTCTGAATAGAGGGATGTCCATTTACAACAGAGATGAGGAGGAATTTCTTTAGCCAGAGAGTAGTGAATCTGTGGAATTCATTACCACTGATGGCTATAAAGGCCAAGTCATTAGGTTGGCCTATAAAGCAGAGTTTGATAGGTTCTTGCTTAGTCAGGGCACCAAAGGATACAGGGAGAAGGCAGGTTAATGGGGTTGAGAGGAATAATAAATCAACCATGATGGAACGGTGGAGCAGACTTGATGTGCTGAGTGGCCTAATCTGCTCCCATGTCTTTTAGCCTTATGTCAGTAACTACTCTAGCCTGTTAGTCTGCACAGATACTGAGTACTTAGCCAAGTATGCTCTGTGGACCAGACACCTTTTGTGGATTCATTCTCTTAAGAATGCCCAGAAAAGAACCCATTAAGGGAACTAGGAAAGCCCAGAGGGGCCATGAAAAATCTAAGGTAAGTAGGATTAAAGAGAATCCCAAGGCATTCTATACGTACTTCAGGTGCAAGAAGATAACTAAGGAGAGGGTGAGACCATTCAAGGATAAGGGGAGGAACATTTGCTTGGATGTGAAGGACGTGGGTGAAGTCATTAATGAGTACTTTACATCAGTATTTACCAAGGAGAAGGATGTGGAGGATAGGGATATCGATGCCAAGAGTATTAATATGCTAGGGCATTTCAAAGTAAAGGAGGAAGAGGTGTTGGGTATCTTAAAGAGTATTAAGGTGGAGAGGTCCCCAGGGCCTGATGGGATATGCTCCAGTTTATTCAGAGAGGCAATTGAAAAGTTTGCTGAGCTTTGGCCAATATTTTTGATTCTCTCTAGCCACATCCAGAAGATTAAGATGCATGGGATCGATATGAATTAGATGTTTGGATTTCAAAACAGCTTGCCCATAGAAGACAAAGGATAGTGTTGGAAGGGACTTATTCTAGCTGGAGGTTTGTCAATATATCTGATCTGCAGGGATCTGTACTAGGGCTGCTGATATTTGTGATGTATATAAATGACCTGGATGAAAATGTTGACGGGTGGGTTAGGAAATTTGTAGATGACACAAAAATTGGTAGTATTGTTGATAGCTTAGAGGACTGGCAAAAAATACTGTGGAATATAGATCGGTTGAAGCTATGGGTGGATTAATAGCAGATGGAGATTAACCCACCAAATGTGAAGTGTTGCATTTTGGTAGGTCAAATGTAAAGAGACAGTACACTGTTCCCTTAACTTCAGTAATTTCCTTCCTTCTGCTTCTCTCCCTTCTTGAAGAGTTGAGTGACATTTGCAATTTTCCAGTCTTCTGGAACCATTCCAGAATCTAGTGATTCTTGAAAGAGCATTACCAATGCCTCTACAATCTCTTCAGCCTCCTCTTTCAGAACCCTGGGGTGTACACCATCTGGTCCAGGTGACTTATCCAACTTTAGACCTTTCAATTTCCCAAGAATTTTCTCTCTAGTAACGTTAGCCATGCACTTAATGACCCCCATTCCTGGAACTTCCACCATAGTGTCTTCCACAGTGAAGACTGATGCAAAATACTTATTCTGTTTGCCCACCACTTCCTTGTCCCTCATTACTACCCCACCAGCATCATTTTCCTGTGGTCTGATATCCACTCTTGCCTCTCTTTTACTCTTTATTTATCTGAGGGAACTTTTGGTATCCTCTTTAGTATTACTAGCTAGCTTACTTTCATATTTCATCTTTACCTTCTTAGTGACATTTTATAGTTGTCTTCTGTTGGTTTTTAAAAGCTTCCCAATCCTTTAACTTCACCCTAGTTTTTGTTTTATTATATGTCCGCTCTTTGGCTTTTATGTTGACTAGGACTTCTTTTGTTAGCCCTGATTGCATCATCTTTCCTTTAGAATTCTTCTCCCTCTTTGGGATGTATATATCCTGTGCCTTCCAAATTGCTTCCAGAAATTCCAGCCATTGCTGCTCGGCCATCATCCCTGCCAGTGTTCTTTTCCAATTAATTCTGGCCAACTCCTCTCTCGTGCCTCTGTAATTTCCTTTATTCCATTGCAATACTGATACATCTGACTTTATCTTCACCTTCTTAAATTTCTGAGTGAATTTTACCATATTAAGAGTTCTTTTACCTTAAGCTCTTTAATCAATTCTGGCTCATTGCACAACACGCTATCCAGAATAGCTGACCCCCTGCCGGCTCAACCATGAGCTGCTCTAAAAAGCCATCCCACAACACTCTAGAAATTCTCCCTCCTGGAATCCAGCACCAACCTGTTTTTCCCAATCTACCTGCATATTGAAATTCCCCATGAACGATTGTAAGATTGCCCTTTTGGAATGCATTTCCCCTCTCCCCTGCACATCCTTACCACTGATCATTTCCACTGAAACAGTAAACACTAAGCAAAGATTAATCAGAATTTTTAAATCTATAAAATACAATATGTTGATAGTGTAGATACAAAAGGAACATTTTGTTAGGAAACAATGATAACAAGTTATCATATTTAAAATGTTTTAAGAAATTAAGAAGTCTGTAATGGCTTATTTTGTGAGTTTTAGCAAACAGATATGCCTGAGTTTAATGTTTCTTCACATTGCAAGATAGAACAATTACTCAATATTGCTTTGATGCTGTTTTCAAGGGTTAAGATCGGCAGATGAGTCCAACAAGATAATATAAATTTGAGGCTTTTAATATTACTTATATTCTAAATGTTATTAAACAAGCTATATGGTAGTTGCAGACAAAACACACAAACAAATATAATTTCACCTTGCCCATCCCCACTCTTTCTCTTATTTTTCTCAAATTCTCTATATTCAGTTCAGGAGATTGGTTGATAGTCAGTCCTCACTGTAAGCTCACTTTTTCCTGGAGCTATCTTGACTACAATTCTGCAACCCAACTCCCTGGAAGGAGTCCATTTTGTTTTCCCAGCTTCTCCGGCTTTTTAACTAAATTAGTAACTTGCTTTATTATTGTCATGTGTAGCAAGGCACAATGGGAAACCCATCTTGCATACTGTCCATACTGATCAATTACAACAGCGCATAGTAAAACAATAACGGAGTAGAGAATAGAGTGTTACAGTGCAGAGAAAGTACAGGTAAACAATCAGGTGCAAGGTCACAATGAGGTAGATTGTGAAATCAGAAGTCCACCTTATTATACTATGAAAACACTCAATATCTTATAACAGCAAGAAAGAAGGTGCCCTTGAGCCTGGTTGTACATGCTTTCTATTATAGATATTCTGACAACCTCACGTTTTATACTAATGTTCCCAATATGCAGGCCTTCATGATTTGCTTGTTCAGTATTTCTCTTCTTATGTCTCTCTATGCATCTTGTCCACACCTTCCAATCTCACTGGCTTCTATATTCCATAATTTTCATAAAATGAAATGCCCCAAATTGACACTTCCTCCATTTCCCACCCCTTTTAGTGTGCCAAAGGGGTTGTTCTTTTCTTGACAGTCTGATCCACTCTTTCATTTTCACCAACATCCACTCTCCTTTCCATCCATCTGAGGGAGATGAAAGCATTTCCATTTTTTTTTGACATGCAGGAACCTCAAGTAAAGCAGCAATCTACTTCTCAAAGGTTCAAAAGTTCAAAGGTTCATTTATTATCAAAGCATGTATCCATATTCAACTCAAAATCTCTATTCTCCCAGATAGCCATGAAGCAAAGAAAGAGCATGAAAGTCCTTCAAAGAGAAACATCAAACCCCTCCACCCATTCAAAAAAGAGCGGCCTCCCGATCATCAAACCGCACCAAAACCCCCTCCCCTGCACAAAATGAAACGGGCACAGCGGCCCCCAAAAGACACCTGCTGTTTGTGCGTGGGAGGGGGTGTTGGGGGGGCAGGGCTGGCTTTGGGGTTCCTACATATAACTGTCATACATTCTTTGGGGTACTCCACTGTTTTCGTGGATGTTTGCAAGGAAAAAGAATTTCAGGATGTATATTATATATATTTCTCTGACATTAAATCTACCTATTGAAAAAAACAACCTGCACAAAAAACTAACAAAACAGAACAGAACATCAACCCCAAAACACCTTCCCTTCACACAATAAAACAGAGAAGGAATGGGTGATAAAAAAAACACAGAATATAAAAAAACCATAAGTCTGAAAAAGTCTACTTTCCTACACAATGAGGAAACTAACCATAGACTTAGTGACAATTTTGCGGGAAACCTCTGTTCATCTAGTAATGGTGACCATGACCTTTCTATCAATTTGACTCTCTGTCCCACTCCCCTCTGCACTATCTTTCACCCCCCTCATAAATTTGAAGAACAGAAGCTCATCTTTTAACAGCTTTAAAGATTCAACAATAAATTCAATAATATCAGACAATTAGCCTTTCCAGTTTTATGTTCAGCATTTCCAGTATTCAGCTTTATTCCTTTTTAAGATATTTTAAGATTTCCTTGCTTACAACCTCTCCAGACAGACTCCACTGACCTTCATTTAATAACTTATATGCTCTTGTATTAAATTTCTTCATTGTTGTTCCAAAGTATAAGACATTGGCCACGACTGTCCCATTAAACTGTCTTGTGTCACCTGTCATTCATTCCAAATTGAGGAAGAGGGTTGAGAGGGGAAGCAATGATACCTGCAAACTGTGGATGGGCTGAATTGTTTACTCCTATGATAAAGAATGACTATAGCCAAAGGTAAATATGGAAAGTGCCTGAAAGGATGATGTTCAGAAATCCATCCTGCTGAAGTAGTTTGATTTAGAGAACTAATTAAGACAGAACCAACCTTTTACAAATATTATGATCAACAACAAACGGACTAGAGGAACAATTTTCCATCAGTACTCTTCTTTAATTAGTTTCTGAACAGCTTAATATTGCAGGAGGATTTGCTTCTTCAGAAAGCTGTTAAGGATAGATGTGGTTCATTCAGATATGCATTTAATGTGCTCGAGGAAGTGGCTCTACTTATATTGCCTGTAGCGATAGACAATTTGCAATATGCTTTGAACATTAGGTCAATTCCTACATATTGAAGGGTAGCTAATATGACTCCACTATTTACCAAAGAAGGGAGAGAGAGAAAAAACAGGGAACTATACACTAGCTCACCTGACATCAGTAGTGGAAAAATCCAGAGTCCATTATTAACATGTAATCAAAGAACATTTGGAAAGCAGTAACATGATCAGTCAATATCAGCATGGATTTACTAAAGGGAAATCATGCCTGACTATTCACCAGAATTGTATGGGGACGTATCTAGTGGAATGGACCAACAAATATATATGTGTTATCGCTATACTTGCAGACTTGTGAGCAAAATTAAAACCCCATGGTATTGGGGATTACGCACTGACATGGATAAACAACTGGACAGGAAACTCGTGTACCCCAGGGTTCACTGCTTGGGCCACACTTATTCACAATGTGTATCGTTAATTTTGATAAGAGAATTAAATGTAATATCCTCAGTATTGAGAACGTCACAAAGCATGGTAGTGTGTGAGTTGTGAGGAAGAGGACTAGTGAGTCCTCTGTGATTTGGACTGATTGGGCCATTGGGTAATTTCATGCAGATGCACTATAATGTGGGGTTAAGCACCTTGATGGCAACACCAGAAAGGCAGATTATTACCTGAATGGTGATCAGCTAAGAAAGGGGGAGGGAGGTGTGACGATTGTATTGCTTTTGTATGGCAGCTGACCCTTAGACTCTTGGCTCTTCCTTCATGCTCTTGTACAGCAGTTGACAAGACCATGCGTACAGGTGAAGCAGGCAAATGGCATGTTGGCCTTCATAGCAAAAGTATTTGAGTACAGTAGCCAGCAGAGTTATCTTACTGTGGACCTTGGTGAGACCATAGCCTGAATATTGTTTTGTTCTGAAAAGATTGACCAGACCCATTCGTTGGACGATAGGTCCCAAGATGATTACATATGATGAAATGTTATGATGACTTAAGATAATTGAGCTGATATTCATGGGGTTTAGAAGAAAAGGAGATATCCTCATTGAAACTTAAGAAATCCTGATGAGCCTGGACAGACAAGATGCAGGAAGAATGTTCCCTATGTTTACTGCCTACTGATGCAGAATTTTTTTTATTGAAAAAGTAGTGAACCTGCAGAATTGCCACCACAGAAGGCAGTTAAGGCCAAATCATGAAATATATTCTTAAGTATATTGAAGAAGTACATAGTGATAAAAGCTTAAATGATCAAGGGATATAGGAGCAGGAAAAACAGCCAAAAACATGAGAAATTCTGCAGATGTTGGGAATGCAAAGGAACACACAGAAAATATTGGAAGGTTTGGCTGTTTGGATTCAGAACTGGCTTGTGAATAGGAGACAGAGTGGAGTGGCTGAAGGGACTTATTCAAACTGGAGGTCAGTGATTATTAGTGTTTTGCAGGGGTCTGTGCTGGGACCTCTGCTGTTCATGATGTATATAAACGACCCGAACTAAAATGTAGATGGGTGGGCTAGTAAATTTGTGGATGATACTAAGATTGGTGGATGTGTGGATAGTGCAGAAGACAGTGTTATATAGATCAGTTGAAGATATGGGCAGAGAAATGTCAGGAGGAGTTTAACACTGATAAATGTGAGGTGCTGCTCCTTGGTAGGGCAAATGCAAAGAGAGGGTACACTGCTAAGTGTAAGACCCTTAAGAACGTTGCTGAGCAGAGAGATCACGGGGTCCAAGTTCATAGCTCCTTGAAAGTGGTGACACACGTTGTTAGGGTGGTTAGGAAGGCTTAAGAAATGCTTCTTTCGTTAGTCAAGGCATTGAGTTCAAAAGAGGTTATGTTACAACTTTATAAAACCCTGGTTAAACCACATCTGGAGTATTTTATACAGTTCTGGTCGCCCCTCTACAAGAAGCATGTTGAAGCTTTGGAGAGGGTGCAGAAGAGATTTACCAGAATGCACCTGGTTTAGAGGACATGTGCTTTAATGAAAGGCTGGACAAATTTAGGTTGCTTTCTCTGGAGCTGCGGAGGCTGAGGGGAGATCTGATAAATGTTTATAAGATTATGAGAGGCATAGATAGGGTAGGCAGGGGGTATCTTTTTCCTAGGGTTGAAATGTCTAATACCAGAGGGCATGCATTGAAGGTGAGAGAGGTAGGTTCAAAGGGGATGTGAGGGATAAGGTTTTACTCAGAAAGTGGAGGATGCCTGGAATGCACTGCCTGGCATGGTGGTAGAGGCAAGTACTTGGGCTTTTATTTGTTTAATTTAGTTTAGGAGGTTAGGAGGATAAACCAGTGAATTGTTTGTTATGGTCTCCCCTCTCACTATGAACCGGAGACATCTCTTTCCCCCTTATTAGGGAGAGAGAGAGCCTGTGGTATGTCAAATACTGGGTGAACAAGTAGTTTTGGGGGTAAGTGCATGTCTGTGTCTTTGCTATTGCTTTGCTCGTGCTTGAGTGCTTGGTAGCCATGCTGATGCTTTTTTTTTGCTGTTGGGGGAGAGGGGATTGTTGCTCGCTGCCACTTATGTGCGGGGGGGGGAGCTTGGGGGGATCTTGGGGTTCCAACACTTGCTTCTCCAGCTTGTATCTCAAATGTCATTTCTCTGACATTAAATTGGACCTTTGGACCTTTGAACCTCTGATTTATGTATTTATTGAGATACAGCACAGAATACGCCCTTCTTGCCCTTCAAACCGCACCAGCCAACAAACCCCAATTTAACCCTAGCCTAATCACAGGACAATTTACAATGATGAATTAAGCTACCAACTGTTATGTCTTTGGACTGTAGGAGGAAACCAGAGTACCTGGAGGAAACCCACACAATCATGGGGAGAACGTACATACTCCTTACAGACAGCACTCGGAATTGAACCCGAGTCACTGGTACTATAAAGTATTGTGCTGACCATTACGCTGCCATGCTACCCCAGTAGATATTTTAAGAGGTGTTTACATTGGTACATGAATATGAGGAAAATGGAGGCAGATGGACATTGTGTAGGTATGGTGGATTAGCTCTTGGGTGTTTTTGATTTAACTTTTAGCTGGTTCAGCACAAGATTGTGGGCCGAAGGAACTGTTCCTGTGCTGTACTGTGCTATGTTCCATGTAGTTCAGCAGGTCACACAGTATCTATGGAAATGAATAAACAGTCGGCGATTTGGCCGAGATCCTTCTTCAGAATCATCAGGCCTGAAACGTTGACTGTTTATTCATTTCCATTGATGCTGCCTGACCTGCAGATGAACTGCCATGATCATATTGAATGGCAGAGTTGGCTCAAAGGGTCGAATAGCCTGATTCTATCCAATTTTCAATGTTCTGTGCAACCTTGTTTTTATATACAAAAATACAGCCAACCACATGAAAAGTTTGCACTATATCCTAATTTTCTCTTGTTGATTTTCATGGTAAAAACAATTACAGTGGATGGATATTGCAAGGTTACTTCTGGTATATCTGTACATTAATTACAGCACCTACCAGTTAACCAAACTGTTATTTCCAACAAATACTGACACATTGTGATGGCTCACTCCATAGATGCTGCTAGATTTGTTGGATATTTCCTCAGCTGCATTGTTCAAAATGTGTATTACAGAATGAATTGTGTTTCTCTACACTGGAAAACCCAAAATCAGAAAGATTATTTTCTAGAAAATCCCATTATAGAAGACACCTATTTGTCTTTGGGCTTCTACTCTCGATCACTGAAGCACATAAAAACTTGAGGAAGGGCATCATATTTCCCATGTGTTTCAGACTTAAATTCAACAACATCAGGTGAACCAGCTCTTTTACTTTTCTAAGACTCAAAATTCTGATGAAAGGTTAGCAACTTGTAATAATAACTCTATTGCTCGTTCCACAGATGCTGCCTGATTTGTTGTCAGATTTCCAACACGTGCTTCTCCAGCTTGTATCTCATGGTTACAGCTTTGTTTTTCTCCCCTCTTTTTTCACTTCCCATCTCTGTTTTCCTTCTTTTAATCCTTTTTACAGCTCTTCGAGATAGGCCACCTATGATTTACAAACCTTCCTAACTCTCTCAATTGGCACCTCTATCATTTCCACCTATGTCCTTTGGTCTTCACCTATCTTTGCATTCCTTTTTTTTTTCTTTTCACTCCTCCCTATTTTCTGGAGCTTCAAACATATTTAATTTCTAACCTATCTCATTCTGATGATGTCATTGACTTGTAACAGTAACTGTTCCTCTCTCCTCAAATGCTGCCTGGCCAAGCTGAGTATTTTCAGCATTCTCTCTTTTCATTTCAGCTTTCTAGTATCTCCAGAGTTGCTTTAAAAATACCCCCCTCCAAAATTAGCTGTACAGCAACAAATACAACATTGGTATTTATTAATAATTGAGAATAATTGCTTAGGAGCCTAGAATACACACAAGATTCAGGGCAAATTCAATTCAACCATTTACCACACATCAACTGATTTATAATTATCAGAAAATGACAGAAACAGTTGTCAACTGCGCTTTCAAATGCCACTTAGTTATAAATAACATGCTAACCAGTGCTCGGTTTAGTTCTGCCAATTTCACCCAGCTCTAGATTCTCACTGCTAACATGAATACCACACTGCAATTTTAGAGATAAAGTGAAAGGTGACATCAAGACTTTTAAAAGTGAAGTAGAAAAATAAAGATTTGCTATGGCTGTTGGAATGTAAATCACCTCTGCCCCAGGACATTGTTTCTGAATTTCCTCAAGGAATCATCTTTAGGTCCGGCTACATTCAACTATTGTATTACAGATTTTTCTTAATTCACAAGGCCAGAAGAAACACTAATCAATTATTTAATATTCAGCCCACTGACAACTTACAAGGTAATGAGACAATCTGTACGCATAAATAAGTCTGGGTGAAAATATTCGCATTATTGCCATACAATTGCCACACAATATGAACATGCAGAAACCTAAGATAGTAACCTAGGACTGCAATTTTTGTCTTCCAGGCTATCAATATCCTGACTATCTCCATTGATCAGAAACTCAAATCAAATATTATGTCTGCCAAAGCATGGTAGCAATTGAATCTTCTGTTTCTAGTGTTCACAAACTGTCCTTCCAAGTCTTCTTTGCTATCTAGAAAACACAGGTCAGGAGTTTGAAGGAATATTCCCCAGTCCTGTAAATGGGTGCATTTGCAACAAAATTTAATAGTTGTGACAATACAGATCAAGGCACGTGTTCAGTTGTTTATTCACAGATTTAAGTACACTCTCCCTTCACCAGCAGCACACTGGTATATTTAATATACTTTTTTCTTAGGCAGTCATTCAGGATATCAATGATTTACTTCCAATCAGTTCTGAAGTGGCCAATAAGGACAACATGGCAACCGCAGATATTTCCACATGTGGGCAAAGTGATAATTTTTAGGGTGGGTGGGTCTACCAAATTTTTCCCTGAGAAGGTACTAGCAGGTGAAGAGTGGAAAATATTTAAGATGTGACTTCTGGCCCATAACTGAAATTGAAATTTGTTTATTATTGTCACATGTACTGAGATACAGTGAAAAGCTTGTCTTGCATACACTGCATTGAGGTAGAACAAGGAAAAAAAAAGTGGAATAAAGTGTAACAGCTACACAGAAAATGCAGTATGGGTGCATGGGTGCAATAACGTGTAGGATTATAGTGAGGTAGATTGTTTGGTCAAAGGTTCATCATATTCTACTAGGGCACCATTTAATAGTCTTAAATCAGTGGGTAACAGTTGTGCTGGTGGTATGTGCTTTCAGGCCTTTGTATTATCTGCCAGATGGAAGGGGAGAGAAGAGAGAATGTCATGGATGTGTGGGGTCTTTAATTATGCAGGTTGCTTCACCGAGGCAGCAAGAGGCAGAGCTTCTAGAGTGGAGCTGGTTTCCATGATGTGCTGAGGTGAGTCCATAATTCTTTGTAGTTTCTTGTGGTCATAGGCAGAGCAATTGCCATACCAAACCATTAGGCATGTGGATAGGACTTTTATATGATGCATATATAAAAATTGATAAGGGTCAATGGGGACGTGCCATAACAGCTGAAGGTAGAAAAGGAACATTTGGAATGCTATAGAGAAACTGGGGTCCATGCATCAGGAGCACTCATGGTCCCTCAGTAAGTGACATGCTATATGTACTATAAATTAATTTATTGCAGCAACCCACCAAGATTTCTTCATTCGATCTCCCAAACTGCAACCTACACATATAATCCAGATAAGAGCAACAAATGATTAGGAACAATATCATCTATAAGATTATTGTCATGTCATATATTATCCTGACTTTCATGTGTATCACCGTTCTTCTATTGCTGGATCAAAATTCTTATAAACATGGCCTACCAGTATTGTGGGAGCATCTTCACCATAGAATTGCAGGGATTCAATAAAACAGACAAACATCACCTTCTTGGGGCATTTGGGCAATTAGTGCCACTGCAACCAACATACTGTAAATGAGAAAAAAAAATCAAATGTAACTTCGATTTATTCCAATGTACAGATCTTAACAGCTGATCCACAGAAATTAATGTGACATTTAGCAATTGCCAATAAACACAATGAGTAAGCTACCTTGGAGAACATACTTACATGAGAATGAATTGCTGGCTTCAGTTAATAAAAAGAAGAAAATGTATGCATTTTATTTTGGAAGTCAAGTACCATTACCTACAGCAGAGGCCTGGGCAATCATTGTAGGAAAAATAAACAAAAATTTTAAAGCCATTAGAAAGGCAGCAAATGGCATGAAATATATTGATAGTTTCAAAAGGTTAAACTAACTTTCAGCCTTAACTTGCTACTATTTTCAAGAAAATCCAATTTCCCTTCATCAACTAATTCATACACAGTGGCTTTAGAAATAATTTTATATATAAAAATACATACCTGCTAAAATAGATCAATTACTGTAATAGTATTCCTTCTCTGCGAACTTAAATGCCTTCATGAATAAACTGTGCACTTCTTTTCCTACTTGTCTCTTTTTACTATCATAACCTTTTTTGCCTCACTCCCTCACACTAATTGTACTTGTCCCCTATTTACCAGCAGTTAAGAAGACTTGAAAGAGCAGATGGGATTGTACACTCACCTGCTACCCAGAAAATGGATTTAGATAGAAGCCATTTTGAAAGAGTTAAAGATTAGGAGTAAGAATATTTGATTAAGGCAGAGATCTGCATACAGTTCAGAGATATGTGGGAACAGCAGAGCCATTTAAACAATATCAAGATTGTCTGAATTGAAAATTGTCAATAGAGTCCAACTGAGAAATATTTTCTGGAGCTCATTCAGGTCTGCTTCTAGAGCTGTATGTTTATTATTCAACAAGGCAAAACCACAGTAGCAATTTAATTCTGGAAGATTAAGTAAATGGAGATGGCAGTGACAGAGAATAACACACTCCCCTTACCCAACCATTCGAGACAGACATGGTACAGAAGTCTGTGACAATCCGAGATAAGGTGACCTTTCAGCTGTGCCATCTGATGTGAAACGTTTATCTATTTGTCTTCTTTGGCAAACATATTTTTTACTTAAATTATACTATTCAAGGCTAGCTAAAAATTTAGTCTCACTTAATTTAGTCATGATTCTGGATCTGATTTCCTTGTTAACTGTTCTTTCTGGAACTAAAGGTGAGCGATTTGTGAAACTAGGGCATCTGCTTATGGGGAAAAGAGGGGCAAGGTCAACTATAACTAATGTGTGGCCTTCAGAAATAACTATTTAAAATAGGAGAGGCATTTTAAACTAGTGTTATTTTGTGATAAATGTAGTTAAATATTCAGGAGCTTTATCTGGGTACTTGTTCCACTTTATTGTTTTATTAAAACGATCTGATGGCCGCATCGCATATACAATATTGTTACGTTGACCTTCTCAATACTAGCAACCTAGATATTTCAGAGATAGTGTGAACCAAATGGTACGCAAATGTTGCATGGGCGAAGAGACTCTATTTTCATTGGTACCATTTTTTCCCATCAGGATGTCGAGGCAACATGACCCCCTAATATGTTGCCCCTACAGCACCTGACATGAACATGACCCGAGAGAACGCACAGCCCAGTAATTAACTTGTTAATGTCGATCTAAATTAACGTGAATCAATTTACAGGTAGCGAGTTGCCTTTCACTGATATCACTGGTCTGAATTTTTATAAGAACCTCGAACCTAAAATGGTATGTTTCACGCCATTCTTTTCTGTGGTCACTGTGCAAGTTACTCTTCAGCGATCTGTAATGATTAACAATACCAGCTTCACACGCTTAGCTGGATTATTTTTCAGCTATATAATTCTGCTCTATTTCCTTGTTATCTTTCCGTTACCATTTTCATTATCACTATCACGGAAATGTTATTGTCAAAAGCAATAGATGTATGCAAACCTCACGGTCATTATCAAGGCTATTTGTAATCAATGTGTGGCCAGCAGGTAGACGAAACACAGCAGTCGCTACTACAGCTTTGACATTCCTGTATTTCAGCTGGAGACAATTAAGATCCAAAGTTATTTTATTCTTTGGTAGAATTCCCAACTAATCCACGCGTTGTTGTACAAATATTACTGAAATCTACGCCATTCTACTTTCCGTATTCTATGGTTCAACTTTTCACCTCTGACCCGTACTATCTTGGTAACAGCAACAATGCTTACAACGCCCATCAGTAAGATAATTGAAATATATTGAAATGTTTTCACAAATAAAAAGAATCATTAAATGAACACCAGAGATTATAAAGCGCAGTGAAAAGCAGGGATCAAGACCCGTGCAACTTCCGATGAGATAAGCTACGGACTTCAGTGTTCTCTGGAAGTAATCTATGTATTTAGTTCTTTGACCTGCTGCAAGTGCACCGATGCGTTGATGGGGAAAGATGAGATACTTAGCTAACACCAGAAAATGATTTTCACATTGGGATGCCTGCGACCATTTGGTTTCTGTACTGCACAACAAGAGAGGAGGACAATCTTGCCACGTAATATCAAAATCCAACATGCCTGTCAGTTTGAAGAAGTAATGGTCGAGCACGGAAAAGGGCGTTTAATTTTATTTTGGACGCGATTCGACTTACTTTTCACTTTCACACTCAGTGAAAAGTGGTATTATTAAAAGTAATTGCCCTTATATTGGGTTGGAGTTCCGGTGTATCTATCCAACAATTACATTTTCCGCTATCAGCTATCAATCTCGCTCCGCGTTTCCCTCCATCTCAATAATTCCAGTGTTCAATGTTACTTCAGATTTTATTGCAAAATTGCTTTTAATTCTAAAGTTCTTACACTTACATGCAACTCAGTATAAAGCGACGTTGGACAAATGTTGAAGTTACACAATAAGTATTTTGAAGTTGTGCTTCGTCAACTGTCTTGCCAATTTTATTGCAATTTTGTTTCCTATTTTTAATTTTGTGCTCCTTGTAGACATGTTTAACCTATATTTGTGTTTTTAAAACAATCCCAATTTCCTGCCTGGAGAAGTCAACTTTCACTTAATGTGTTGCGCAGCATCAATTTCAACTACAACATATGCCTCATTGTGATCCTTTAGAATAGGCGGGCACACATTGTCATGATTAGACAAAATAAAGCCTTGGTATACTTGGTATACAACGTGTGTACAAAGCTATTAAATTGTATTGGGCAGTTTTTTTTACATGGAAATACATTATAAGTTATTATAAAGTAGTTTGGTAGCGTCGGAATTCTCTCTTCAAGACATCTCCTTAATACTAAAACATACCGTTTGAATGAACACTATTACCTTTAAAATCATATGTATCGACCGGCAATTTAGATTGTTTTCAGCTGCATTCGTTTTATTTATAAGTTAGATGTGAGTTAAAACTTATGCTTTCTTACGTGCATTTACTGCTTGGCCTAGCTGCCGATCCAAGTCATTTAATACCCCGATTGTCCTTCAGCTTAGCACTTGTCTGTGTTTTTGAGCTATGCTAACAGTAATATTTACTTCGTAGTTTTTACAAATTATAAATGGTTAACAACATGAGACTTGAATATTTCGAGCCATTTATTTCTGATAATAGTCGCAATCGCTTTTGCACTATCCCCGGCAAAATACTAAACTTTGCTGCGTGTTACTGTGTCGAGAAAAAACAGAAAAACCAAAGGATTTTTGTCTAGTTAACCCATGGTAGTGCAAGAGCCGCTTCATTTTTTGTTGTAACTAACCACTTAGAAGTTGTACAATTAAAACTTTGAATGTAGCATTTTTGGGGGATTTTTGCATGAAACAAATGTATTTAATCATATATCAACCATATGGATGGGACTCTCTGTCACTATTAATAAAATTACATCTCGCTGCATCAGTTCCTTTGAACAACTTCAAGTAGAACATTATATTCGGTAAACAATCGGCGTACTTGCACCAAAGAGAACATGACTGAATCTGACATTTCTGTTTCATTAACGACAAATTGAAGATCGGAACATTTGGAATAAAATTAATAATTGGCACTATTTTCACATCCTGTGTGCGCTCACGTTTCAAGACGACTGTGCACATAAAAGTTTAGCATGCACAAATATTACTATCTAACGTGCTGCAGTTGAGGCAGAAATACAAGTTTTCTAAAAACGTTCCTCCCCCCGACTCTCTGAACAGAAATATAGTGTTTTGCGTAAGTGCGTTGTTATTTATTAGATGCAATCGAATACTGCCTCCTTCAGCGTTTATGTTCCATCCCAATACTGTTATTCAACATATAAACACTTCTTCAAATCGCAATTTGTAACTTTATGCATCAAGTTTCATCTCCATGAACCGCGATATCTAGCTTCAATGGTAGATTTATTCTGGAGTTCTTCTCGAAGTTAGGTTCTTGGTCTTGGTTGCTAAAGGTCTCACGATATTTACTACTTTGCCTACGACTTTTCCCCTTAGTCTTTGCAGAATTCGTATAATACCAGATCAAGTGGTTTTCTCGTCTTATCCATTTTGACCGAACTGTTTGTCGTCTTTCCGAAATACATTATTACAAATTTACTCCGGGAAGAAAAAAAAACATTCCTTCTATGAATATCACTAAGTTGCTATAAGTTTTTTTGCATATTGATTTCTGAATCATTAATATTATCCCTAAAATCATCACCACGGACGCATTCTGTATTACCAAAGACTTCTGTACCGAATACATGGTATTTCGATTTCTTCAGCTCTGAGGCACGTTTGTTACAAGGTTAATGGTTCAAACAAGCTAGGTACTTTGCAGTAATATTTCATCTGTCTTAATTAGTATCTTCTTTGAATCAAATGTCCGACGAAGGGTACAATAGTCCTATACAAAGACCTTATAGAGCAATATGTCCAAATTTTATTATAAGGTTATATATCGGTGCAGTATACGAATGTGTCCAGCAATCTTATTTTCAGAATTCAAACGCACAAAATGATCCTGCAGCTTTACAATTTCTCACTGAAATGCACTGTTAGCAGGACGCTTCATGAGCTAAATTGTTACCCTTTAAATGTGCACTGTTTTCCATGTCGGTATTCCACTTGGCAGAAAACTCCCGCAATCGAGAATTATGATGATTAAAATAATATTTCGGCCATCTATTACTCTCACATGTGGAGTGTAGTATTCTGCGGTACTTCATTTGTTTTCAGGATTGTGCTGGTGAAACAGCAGAACATACTATACTTTAAGAAGCAGTATCTCACTAAAACGTGTGTTAGTAAAGAGTTAATAGATAAAGACTGAGAACAGAATGCACTTCATGCGGTGAAAATCAGATTTTATTTAGTATGAATATAGTAATCTGGTAACAACTAATAGTCTTTTAAGTTCATACAGTGTAACAAATTTGTCTCAATAAATTACGCTTAACAATGCAATTTTAACCCAACGCCAGATTAAATAAGTATTAGCTTTCCTTCAGGACAGCGTCTCTTTAATGAAGTTGCGTCTTCCATGCATAAAGATTGCGACTGGTACACCTTTTTAAAATACCATCTTAATGTGTGTATTTCCAGTCTTGAGATTAATAGTAAGAGTGTGCGCATATGTGCGAGCCAGGAAGAGTTCTGGAATAATACTCCAGAGCGAAGCAGGGAGACCTGCATTTCCTTGCACTTTGAACATCCCGATGTCATCTGGTCTCCGACTGTAATTAAATTCTCAAATTTGGAGAGACAACATGCTTTCAAATTCAAATTTACTTAACTCTGATTGACTTCACAGTTAATGACTTATAGTCAAGTCTACAATGTTATACATATGGCAGTCCTGATACCCACAACGTAACGTCCTTACATGGCGCGGAAATACAGCGAAGGCAGTGGAAGATTTCTCTGATGTTCTGCAAAGTAAATTATTGTTAGACGGTTTCGAGAACGGTTAAGTATTGATTTTATTTCGAATTAGCCCCCTCAGGTAAAGGTGAGCACACTCATCAATAAAACAGCAAGGGTGGTCGAAATTAGAACATTCAGTGGAAAAGTGGAAAGTTGATAAATTGGTCTTCAACTTTTGAGTCACATACACGAGTTTTCAAAGCCAGCCTTGCAGACGGATTAATGCGGACCCTTTGTTATTATTTTATGGGGCATGAGATTGGAAATGTATGCAGTGCAGAAACAGGCTGATGGGCATAAATCAAAGACTGATTTCTAGTCACATCACCCCTTTAAAACGCCTGGAAAGCCTTTCGAGTCGAAAGGGAAAGAAAATAGTATTTAATTCCACATACAGACATAGACACATAGTTTAAATGAATCTCCAGATCCTCATGAAATGAAGCACGTATGACATTAAAAAAAAACAATAAACACACAGTTTATCTGTAAATAGAAAGTAATGTGAGCGAAAACTGTACACAGCAATATAAAAATTGTATTTTCATAACTCCGGCTTTTAATTCATGAGTTCGAACATAGCGTGCATCGCGAGCAACACATAATCTAAGCAGTTTTACTTACTGCAAGAGTAGAATTACTCAAACTAATCCGCAAACACCAAGGAGATACACAGCGTTTATTTCAAAATAAAATTAGTGCGATGGGTAACAAGAAATAAACTGAAAAATATAAACTGTAGCGTTACACTACTATAATTCTTGCATTAATACGCGCAGAAAACACACCGGAATCATAGTCAATTGTTTCTTGACAGCACCTAACTCAAATAGGAGATGGAGACTTGTTTGTTTTTATTATTTTCTCATATAAAAATATATCAATGTGCACGTTCCTACCGTGAGTTTTAAATGCTGAAAACATGCACAGATCTCTGCCAAATTTTCCTATCATTACAGTTGGGTTACTCTCTCCTCAGGTGTATCAGGCTGGCGCTCTGAGATAAATAGCAAATCCTTCAAACCCTACAAGTTTGCCGCGTGGATCTGCTTGGGGCTTTCTCTCTCTCTCTCTCCCCACCCCACCCCTCTCTCTCTTTTAAACACACACACACACACACACACACACACACACACACACACACACACACACACACACACACACACACACACACACACACACACACACACACACACACACACACACACACACACACACACACACACACATTCTATCCAGTTCCGTAGATTCTCTCTCTATACTCTCTTCCACTTGAAGGGGGGCTCATGCGCAAAATTACGCATTCTTCTCTCATTTGTTCCTTGTATCAATCAAAAAGTTGGCTATTTATAGGCTACAGAGCCTGGGATGGTAATACTGATCTCCCCCTCTCTGTCTGTTCCGAAGTTGCTAAGTGGTCAGGTTGAGTGCAGCTATTTGGCCATTTGCTATTGCTGAGTCCGGGAGGAAGGTCCCAAGCTGTGATTAACTCAATCTTACTGCAACCACGAACCATGTGAGTACTTCAATAATTATATCTGGGCATCAAATATCTTATCGTTCTTAATGTCTAATGCAATTTCTTTATGCTGAAGCGCTTTTGATGTTTTTTTAAATAGATGTGCTTCAATCCCAATATACGGCGAAGTAATTTCTGCGTCTTTCTATTTTGACAAACATGTCATCCAGTAATTTTCACATTAAGTTAGCAGGATAATGTACATTTTATAGACGGAATGCATGCTAAATGCGTCTGTAGTATCTACCGTGCTCTATCGCTACGATAAGATGAAGGTTGCTGCTATGTGAAATTGGAGTGGAATTACTCAATATTCGATATTTTTTATTCCTTATTGTTGAAGGCAGTGAAAAATGTTGGCTGCACTATGAAAGAAGTAACCCTTCCATTTAAATTAAGAACGAACAGAATGAGACGGGAATTTTCAGTTTTATAAATTAAATATTCAGTCGCCCGCACTGAAACAGCAGCGATATATCTGCCGACAGTGGTTAGGCAGATTGCTGTAAACACATCCATGATTTTTTTTCTTGTGTGTAAATGTGTAAATCTTACTTCGACTTATTGTGTCAAGTACTGAAACCCAACTTCAAAACGTGGCTTAGCGTTTTAACACAATAAGCGAACTCCATATGCGCAAATGTAATCAATTTCACATGTTTCATTACCAATTTCAAATATTAAGCATATACAAATTATAAATGGAATCACCGATTATTTCTGAAGTTCAAAGTTAAGGACCGCATATATACAGGTTGGATCTCCGTGTCAGTTTAAAGCTTTGCAATTAGTAGTCGGGATGTTCTATCAGGAATTTTAGCTTTTGTTTAGCAACCATTTCACCACAGAAAGTGGCATCGGCAAATGGTAGAAAAATTGCTCGGAGGATTAGACAGCTATCTCAAAACTACTTCTGTCCGATCATGCAAACAATAGGTCATGCGTTCAAACTTAGTTTTAGATGTTACTTTGGTGATTATACGGCTGTCAAATATGAGAAGCAATCATCTCTTTCCTCGGGGCACTTTAATAGGCGTTTGTCATTATTTCTGGTGCGCGCGTCTAATTAATACAGAAAAAAATTTGGAGCTGTAAATAAAATAAACCACACCCTCAATGATAGTCACTGATAACAGTGCTCAATAACGCGTGACGGATTGATGTCCTTCTAAGATCATTTTGATAACATCAATCCTACCCTCCTTCTGATCAGCTTTTTTCTACTCAGCACCTATCATTGTTAATGCACTGGTATTCCCGAATTAAACACACACACACACACACACACACACACGCACACACACACAGACACACACACACGCACACACAGACACACACACGCGCGCGCGCGCGCTCTGTCAGAAGATCGGGATTTGCCATCGTCAATCCTCGATCCGAATCTACCAATCTTGGATTGTACCTGGACATTAAGTCCCAGAAGAAGTGAGAACTGTCAATCTTTATGTAGGAGAGGTTTTTAAAAGGTTTTTTTTAGCCTAAAAAAAATAAACGGACATAATTAATCGCCGAACAATACAAAATTAATCATGTGGTTTCTTAAAAAAAAGATGGAAATCACTTCCAATGCGATTTTCTTATCAGTCTGGAGCCCCGCCAGTGCCGTGAGATCGTGAATTTTGTCCCGTCTGTTGCAACTTGTCATTGATAAAATAAGCAGGCAGGATGACGCTGTGGGTCACGCTGAGTACGGACGGGCGCATTGCCGGGCGGGTGTATGCCGATCACATGACTGCCCTTACTGCACGCTTATTTCAAAGAGAAAACTCAACACGGCGGCTGTAAATGATGCAGACGCTGAGATCAGTGGCAATCTTGACCCCCTGGCCCTGCAGCTCCTTCCAATTCTGGCCAAAACAGTGGTAGTTACAATGGCCGCCACCCCCTTGAATTAAGAAGTTACGGGTTGCCAGGAAAGGGAGGCGTGTGTGTTGTAAAGAGGGTTGCAGCGTTTCCGAACCCCGTGGACATTAAAGCGAAAGTAGCCGGCTTCCATTTACTTTAAACTACCAAATAAACCCCGGCACCAGCTCTCGCTCTGATAGGGAGGTTGTCCAAGGTAATCGTAAATCAATCACACTTTGCTAACAGAAAAGAGACGTGCAGTTTTTTCTGACAGTCTCCGTTTGCGATTTTATTAAAGCGCCTGTGCAGCGGTTAAGGTTACCCTTGCAGAAGGTTGCCACTGTGCTGCGACCTCGGTTCCAAAGTTCCTGCCTTTCTTTCCTGTATCAGGCTCGCCGGCTACAGCGAGAGGGGCACAATGATGTAGAATTATCATTTGTAGGTCTTGTCCTGGAAATATATGCTAGGGTTTGACAGCTGATCCACTGTAGGCCTGGAGATCCTGGCGCGTCAGTTGCATTTTTTTTTGCTTGCTTGGTTCAGTTTTGTTGTGACCACATGGGGCTGGTGGAAGGAAGCACGTTACGTGCTAAGATAGCTTGTTTCCTGACCATATACAGTCTAAGTGCCTGTGTGTGTGAGAGAGGCGGATATAAGTGTGTGAATGTTAGGAAGGTGTATTCTGCGGAGAAAAAGAAAAGGGAAGTCTATATGCCTGTGTGATAGAGAGAGCGAGCGAGCGAGCGAGAGAGAGAGAGCGAGCGAGAAGGGGAAAGTCACATTGAATGCTGGGCCGGCGTGCCGCATTATCTCGGCAAGAAACAACATTTTATCTTACTGTATTCCAAAACTGTTAAGGAAATAACCGGCGACATGCGAGGAAACGAATTAATGAGATGGCCCTAAATCGGTACTTATGTAACTTGTGAGCTATAGCCAGTCCTACCGTTTAACCAGTGCAGTTTCGAGTGGATTTGGCCAAGTTGTTGTCAGTGAAGAGAATACGCTCGTGATACTGGAGGCCCGTTGTTTCTCAGGACGTTGCAGCAAACAGCACACAATGCAAGCTCCTAATGCAGTGTACACATAAAAAAATCAAGATGAGATTTAGCCTAGAGAACGTGTTTTGCAACAACCACATCCATTTGCCACGTCCTTTCACTACTTATTTGCACATCTTCAAAAGCGAAAATCTGGGGTACATATAACTGAAAAGTTAGAAGGCCTGGGGGCATATAAACTACCCTTAACTAGCGTAGGTATAAGTTGAAAACACTTGAAGTGGAAAGCTAGCTTCTTATTTACGATTAAACTGTCTCGATAGGACGCAGTCACATGCAAGTGGTTGAACTCGCCCTCCACTTAAACCCCCTCGTAGTGGCACTCTTGAAATTTGATACCATTGCTTTTTAGTGTTTATAGTGACGCAGAGCGTCTGACAGTCAGATCCTGCAAATCAAGGACTCTGGTTTACCCACGTTGTGCAGAGAGCGCTTTTCCCCATTTACAAGACCCCTATCGCCTTTGAGCCACGTTGTTTTCTCATCTTCGCGGCTGCATCTATGTTATGTGTTTGCATGCATGTTTTGAAAAAAGTCTAGAAATAATTGCAAATGTATGAGATTAGTTTTGCTTAACCATTATTTCATTCAAAGGTGCTGATATTTTGTCAGAGAGAGGAGCCAGCACTGGTAAGTTTTATGGCAGATTATTTTGAAGAATTAATAGTGTTTCAGTCATTTGTAGTCATTCTTTCAGCATTTTCATGTAACGATACAGCTCGGGGTCATGGTGTATCTATCGGTATAGGTGTTGACAGTGTTGTCAAGGAAATGCTGCGGTGCTGTTTGTTTAGATCGTTATAATACCATTGTGCTTTACGCTTTATTTTCATTTATGCGAGTAACAGGACCATTCACGAGTATTAATCAACATATTCTATCCGCTTTTTGTTTCACTGAAATGAAGCTGATGGTAATGCTGTGACATGTTTACTTATTAGTGGTAGAATTACTCGATTTTCACTCAGTGAAAACACTCCATCCCAATATGTTGTGCGTAGCACAATAACACTTATATGAAGAATTAAAACAAATCTCACTACAAATCTTAAGATTGACCCATTATCAATATCTTACAGTGCTTTCAGTCAGCTGATCAAATGTTCTCTCCTTGGTAGCACAGGTTGAGAGATTCATTGTGCTTTCAGAGAAATTCTTGCACTGCATCCAAAAACTGCACACTATTTAACTATTGAATGTCAAATGGTAACCATAGCTTCTAGAGTTTAAAATAAAAACAATTGAATTCATTTTGTGTGAACCTTTCAATGAAAAAGTTGCACATCACAATCAAAGATTGTTGGACCGTAGAATGATATTTCAGTTCTTTATTTTGTCATCGCATTGACCATTTAGCACCCATTCTAAACTAATATCTGCAGAATTGCCAAACCTGTCACAGATTTTCTTGCATCATTTCACATGTCATTTAGGAAATCACAAAAAAGTCTTACAAGCTAAAATAGATCTTTAGAAAATTCAAGAATTAATGATATTTTACAATAGCAGAGAGGTGTTGAAGTTATATAAGGTAATCATGTGTCTGGTTTAAAAAGTAAATTTGACTTTTATTTCATTTTTCAATGTTTAAAATCAAGGTAATTTCTTCTAAGGCTTTCTAACTGAATATCTAAAATCTGGCAGTTTGCCATTAGTACTGCCATTAAATTTCTGTTTGTTGTAAATTGTAAACAAAATGTATTGTGAAATACACAAAATAAGGGCTGTTTGCAATCTAAATAGTTTGGCTGCTTTATTAATACTTAAGTATTTGTAGTTTTGAAAGTGATATAGGGAGGGTGCAGAGGACAATTGGAGTATTGTATGTGTTAACTGGCGCTGGATGGCAGATATTAGCAAAGGTTATGCTGGAACTGCCGATATCACTAGACCACAGCCTAAATACCACATGCAGTTCTGACCACCAGGTACAATATGATTGTACTGGAGACATAAGAGGATGTTGCCAAAATTGGATAATTTTAGGTGTGGGGATAGATTGGATAAGCTAGGATTGTTTTCTATGGAACAGAGGCAACAGATGGGTGAAGTAATTCAAGTTTTAATATTAAGAATAGTCTAGGAAGACTGAGTAAGATGGACTAATTCCCCATGGCAGAGGGGTAATAAACTAGGGTAATAGTCTTAAAGCAAACGGTAAAGTGATTAGAGGGGTGATGAGGAGAAATATTTTCACTGGGTGTGGGAATCGAGAATCCATTGGCTAAAGGATGATAGCAGAAGTAACTCTCATCACAGTTAAGAAATATTTGAATGTGTACTGGAAGAGCAGAGGCTGACAGAACTCAGACCTAGTGCATGAAGGTGGGATTGGTTTGAATATCTCTTTTGGACTGGTCTGGTCATAATAGACTGAATGGGATTCTCTATGTTGCAAAGATTCAGCTACTTTCAATTGCTGGCATTCTTTAGCAGTAACTAAAGGACTGGACGGTTCAACATGAAGTTTAAACAAGAGTGCCCATTGTTTCTTGCTGGCTAGAGGACACCTTACTCACTTGTCAGCAAAACCACTGCATGCCAGGTGAAGTGGGCTCAACTGCAAGTGAAGATACTTTGTAACTGAGGGATATTATTTTTTAAAAAAATGCTTGCTGAATGTATCCATTGCAAGTGCATGTTTTACATTCAAAATCAGGTAATGCATTTCTAATTTTTCTTCCCTTACATTCCACCCTAGCAGCTGGGAAATCTTGATTCATTAGACTGAACATGTTTGCCTCAGGCTCCCTGAAGTAATTGAGTTGTAACTCAGGTTAGGTTTTAAGGGTTCAAATTGTTATTTTAGGTTTTATGGTTAAATTTTAGATTTAAAATTAAATGTAAGCTGCATACTCAGGGTCAATGCATTGTTTTTAAGGTTCACAATTAATGACTCCACTTAATGTTCTGTTTACTCTTTGGGGTTTGAATAATATTGAGTTGAATCTTATAATTAGAATTTTTCTTTTCATTTGATGTTTAGAGTCTTTCTAGGAACATAAACATAATTTTATATTTTGACATAAATACAAATACAAATCAAGAAGCAAGAGGATAGTCAAAAGACAAACTCTTTGTGAAGAGTGCTTAGCACTTAGCAAGCATTTTGATTTGGAGAGGTTGCTCTATTTTGCTTTTTTTTGTCAGTATGATAGAATTTTGCAGTTATTCCATTTTGCTTGCTTGAAAATATCATGCCAGAAGTGTATTCTGCAGTTAACCTATCTATATTAGGGGTTCCCAACCTAAGTTTCATGGACATCTCACTTAGTGGTATTGGTCCATGAGGTTGGGAACCCCTGCTCTCTATGCTGCAATGCACTCTGGCAATTAACATGGCTGACACTATTTTCTGGCTTTGGAGTCATTCTTCCAGATTTCTGAGCTCTTAGCCTCAATGGTAACCTTAGTTTGAAGATAACCAGAAGCTAATGAACTTTTATTTGGAACCTCAAGTAAGCACATGTATATTTTACTGGTTTCTTGTTTTACCTGTTACTCCTGTGTAGGATGGTTTTCAAAAGACTTCTTCCTGTTTAGCACTATAGTGTAATTTCACTTTTTTAAAAAGATGTGAAGCTTTAGAACCAGCAAACCGTTCAAAAATGTTGTTCAAAAGTTACCGGCTATGTGAAATTAGATTTACAGGCTTTGAAGTTCCATGGTATCTCTTCTGATGAAATTTAGATTTTATAAAGCTATATATACTTCATTATTTTTTTATTCTAATCCCCATACCCTCACCTCTGTTTTCATGCAGAAGGTTGTTGCTACTCTATAGTGGCCTTTAATAGAAGGTGGAATGGACTAAATTTCCTGACTGACAGAAGCAGTGCTTGCTTATAATAGGGTGAGTCAGTTATGACATTCATTATTTTTCAGACCACAGTTTTTAAGTGAATCATACAATTATATAAAATAGGAATAGCTTGTGAAATGGCATATCCTATAAATGTGCCTTTAACTTCATAAGAGTGTACTCCATTTGTCAAGCTTAACCCTCTCCACTTTTCATGTCAGACGTACTTCTGACCTTTAAGTGAGACTGACAGTTTAGTACCACTTTATGGATAGCTTTATGTGTGGGCCACTCTTGGTTGGGACTAGTTTTAGATTAATTAGATCCATTTCATTTGAGACTTTTATAAGTTGTTAACTAGGTGACATTTGGCTTCCTTATTTAGTCTCGTTTTAGATCCATGATCAGAAAATGTTCCTCATCTAACTGTCGAACAGATTCATCCGCTGTGGGTCTTACCTTCCATGGCATAGTCAGCATTGTAGAATTCTCCTTTAATCAAGTATTGTGAAAAAACATAGTTCCACTTGCATTAAAGATAAGTCTATTATGATTGAGTTTGATTGGATAAAGTTCAGAAATATAAATATATTATATATATGCATATATATATATTACTTTAATTCTCTTTAAAGACTGAGTTTTACATGACAATCAGCTTGGAAACAGAAGAGATATAGACTGACTGTATGATGTTACCTGAACTAAAGAGAGGCATTGATAATATTTTTTTCCTGATCGGGATGATTAGATTCTATCTTGGTATGGGTGGACTAAAAGAAACTAAATGGTAAAACATTACAAATGCAATTAAAGTGTCATTGAAGTGCAGAGAGCCTATCAACAGAAATGGTTTAAAGTTAGTGGAAGTAGTTATTGATGCTGGTGGAAGTTGAGAATCAACTCAATTAAGCGTCCATTAGCAGTTTAAAGAGATTCTAGTTCAATGCTGGCATCCTTTCATTGGATTCTGTCTTTGGGTTCTGCATTTAACAAGACACAGTGGTAATGCAAAAGTCATGCAGTTTGCAATTATTTCATGCAATACTCTGTTTTCCTACTCTTCACCATAATGGAGTCGGGCATGTGATGGCTAATTTTGTGAGGATTAATTTTAAATATTTTAAATTAATAGACCGAAAAAAAAAGAGATGTAATTTTTTTTAAAATTGGATAATTGCTGTGCTAATATCAGTATTGCAACATTGGGCGCAACTGAAGTGACTCTACAGAAACTAATATTTGATACATAGAAATTATAATACATAGAAATATATAGGAGTTACAACATGGAAACAGGCCATTTGGCTCAGGCAATCCGTGTCGGGTTTTAATAACTGGATCTGAATTCTTAAAATTAGAAATGAATTTTTGGGAAAATTATCAATAGACCAGAAGCAATCACACTACACTGCAGGCTGCTTAACTACTTTATTCAAGCAGAGATGTACATTCGGATAATATTCATCTGAACTTTTGGGGGTTTGCTAATCCCTCAGGCAGGCTCAGTGTAAAGGGCAAACATATTTATAGTCATCCAAATCAGACTGCAATGAATGCATCACATATTGCTATATGGTGTCCTAATGCAAAACTATTATATAGAAAAGAAACATAGATTTCAATTTCTCCTATATATTTATACAAAAATATAAAGCATCAAAACAATAATTATATAAACATGTTTATAAGCTTTCCTTCAGTAATTTAGCACAATGTGTTAAAAAACAAATGAGACATCACGTAGCTCGATAATTTCCCATGACCGAGTCACCAGCATGAAGCATGTAATTTAGCATGATTTAAGATGCATATCTCTGAGTTTGTGCATTGTTTCCAGATAGGCTTTAGTTTTTCTGACCTTTTCTGATAAATTTTTGGCACTTGCTCCTGCTCATTTCATTTGCACTGCATATGTTGCACTGCATAGGTTAAAGCTACAAAAGAATGCAATATTTCTCAGGCAGTCTATGTAAATTGTACGGTGACCAAATGCTGATAATGAAGGAGTAATAGTGAAGGATAAAAGAAACATTTTTACCTAGAGAAAGAACATGGTTAATTTAGAAGTGATGAATTTAAGAGAATTTGAGAAAAAAAAACAATTTTCATCTTGTTTTTTGTTGAACAATATTGATTCCCTTTCCCCTATATGGTATGTAACTCTCTCATTCGTACTGAGACTGAGGGTGATTTGTTTCCTGGCTTCTGCTAATGGTGTCAAATAAAGAATGAACCACCTGCTAAGAGTCTGCGTGAGTCTGACTTTGCATCTTTTTGTTTCCATTTTTTTCTCTTTCTCACTTCTTGTCTCTGGTGTTTCCCTAGAAACCCTAGCAGACTTGGAATCTCAATGTTTTGGGAACCATGGCCTTTCGGTTTATATTTCATCACTCCAAACTGAAATTTCTTTTTGGCCAACTGTACATTAGTTAATCCCAGCAAAGGTGTCCATTCTCACTATATCGGTGTGTTCATTCCCTAGTTTTCTAATTGGATCTCAGCTGTCAATTTTTTATAACCATGTTGCGACACCACCAGTTTAACGTCCCATTCATGCACGATAGATGATTGAAGCACAATTCAGAGCTCCTGAAATTAAAAATCTATCTTGACCTTATAGCTCATTTACTCAATTTGTCACAACAGAAATTGTCTATTGTACAGTCACAAATGCCATTGTAACTCCAAGACAGATTGCAATCTGCATACTTTAATACCTTCTGGTATTTCTAATTCTCTGCCTTTCCATGTTCCACATCCTGTTTATTAACAAGAGAGGAACTATGAAAGTGGGCAGCAACTTGGATTATGTTTGTCCTTTATTTAACCTCAAACTATTAGAAAATTTAAAAAGTGAGAAACTAGGTAGAACCTGTTCACCCATCCCATGACTTCAAACCAGTCTTGGGTCCAGCAGTTGAACAGAGTTATGATTCATAGGACATAAGAAGTAGTGATAGAGAATAGATAATGTGTGTTTACTATGTGATAGGACTATAAAATGCGGCTAGAACGGAGGAGGAGATCATTGTTTGTAAAGGTGACCATTAGAACAATAACTTTGCCTAACTTGTGTATATTATCAGTAATTAAAATGGTGTTTCACCCATATAACAATTAACAATGAGTTAAATACAATAGAAAAACATATTCATAGAATCGTAGAAATCGACAGCACACTACTGCCCTTCGGTTCGCAATGTTGTGCTGACCATGTAACCTACTCTAGAAACTGTCTATCGCATTGCCCTGTTTTTCTAAGCTCCATGTTGCTATCTAAGAATCTCTTAAAAGACCCTATTGCATCTGCCTCTACCACTGTTCTCAGTGTATTCCACACACCCACCACTCTTAGTGTAAAAAAAAACAACAAATTACCTTGACATTCCCCCTTGTACCTGCTTCCAAGCACCTTAAAATGATGCCCCCTCATATTAGCCATTTCAGCCCCGGGAAAAAAGCCTCTCATCATTTTGTACACACATTTTTAGATTTTTACACACAATACTCTAGACACAATAATTTATACACACAATATTCTAGATCTATTCTTCTATATCTATATATTTTACAGGCATTAATTTCAAAAGCAGATGTGTTGAAAAGGCAAAAGTATTGTTATTTGTATTAAACATGGTTATATTCAAGCTGAGACAGTTCTTGGTGAGAACCAAGCTGATGGCAGAAACTTTAAAGGAGAGACTAAAGCAAAGAAATGAGGGAGGAAGGGAGAAAAGACTAACGGCAAACATAAAAGGAATACAAAAATAATCTATGGCCATGTGAAAATGACAAAAGTTCAGAAAGGAAATGTACTCTTGGCACCAGAGGGCATGGCTGAGGTACTAAATGAATACTTTGTCCATCTTCTCCAATGAAGAAGGTGATATAACAGAAAAGGAAGATGTAATTGAAATTCTTGTGTGAACCAAAAAATTAATTTCATCTACCCGAGTTTGGCCCATATCCCTCTGAACTCTTTCTCTTTATGTACCTGTCAAAGTGCCTTTTCAGTGTTGCCATTGTATCAGTCTCAACCACTTCCTTTGTCAGCTTGTTCAACCTATCACCCCCTTCCCCTCAGGCCCCTCTTAAACCTTTGCCTTCTCACCTTAAACCTAGGGGTCAAAGATTTAGAAGGGAACTGAGGGGAAACTTACTCATGTAGAGAGTGGTACATGGAATGAGCTGACGGATGAAGTGGTTGAGGCAGGTACAATAGCAACATTTAAAAGGTGCTTTTGACAGGTACGTAGAGAGGAGAGGTTTAGAGGGAAATGGGCCAAACTCAGGCAGATGGAATTAACTTAGATAGGCATCTTCGTCATCATGGAAAATTTGGGCTGAAAGATCAGATTCCATGTTGTATAACTGTATGACTTCTAAAAGGCATTCTGTAGTGTTCCACATTATATAGATGGCTTCAAGATTGATAATATGGAATAAAAGGGGCTGAAGCAGTGTGGATAGAAAATTGGCTGTTAAAAGAGAGCAAAAGTATTGGTAAAAAGTTATGAACTTCAGGGAAAGAGAGACCCGCTGGTAGGGTGGGTATATAAGTGGTAGATGAAAAGTTCTGGTGTTTCAAATGTCACATATTTGATAGGGAAAATGGGAAATGACTTTATAAACCTAGAGAGTACATTTCTAAATTGGGGGCAAATAGGGAAATTGTGCATAGTTCATCAGAACAGGTAGGCAGATTGAGAAGTGGTTGTGGACCAGAGTTCATATTGTCTCATTGAGATAAGTGCACAACATCTTGAATATACTTGGGATGATTGGATTAAGCTATAACATCTGGTATATTGCAACATGATAAGTCCAACAACATAAGATCATAGAATATCCAGTAAAGCTAAGGTGTAATATGGTTATACAGTCGACTGTCCTTATCCGCGGGTTCCGCATGCGCAGATTCAACCAACAATGGATTGGGAAAACCCGGAAGTTTTCTCTCCAACATTTGTTGTTTGAGCATGTACAGACTTTTTTTCTTGTCATTATTCCCTAAACAATACAGTACAACAACTATGTACATGGCGTTTACATTGTATTAGGTATTATTAATAATCTAGAGATGATTTAAAGTAATACACAAAAAATGCTGGTGGAATGCAGCAGGCCAGGCAGCATCTATAGGGAGAAGCGCTGTCAACGTTTCGGGCTGAGACCCTTCGTCAGGACTAACTGAAAGGAAAGGTAGTAAGAGATTTGAAAGAGGGGAAAATGCTAAATGATAGGAGATGACCGGAGGGGGTAGGGTGAAGCTGAGAGCCAGACAGGTGATTTGCAAAAAGGGATACAGAGCTAGAGAAGGGAAAGGATCATGGGACGGGAGGCCTAGGGAGAAAGAAATGGGGAGGGGAGCACCAGAGGGAGATGGAGAACAGGCAGAGTGATGGGCAGAGAGAGAAAAAAAACTGAATATATCAGGGATGGGGTAAGAAGGGGAGGGGCATTAACGGAAGTTAGAGAAGTCAATGTTCATGCCATCAGGTTGGAGGCTACCCAGCCGGTATATAAGGTGTTGTTCCTCCAACCTGAGTGTGGCTTCATCTTGACAGTAGCGGAGGCCATGGATAGGCATATCAGAATGGGAATGGGACGTGGAATTAAAATGTGTGGCCACTGGGAGATCCTGCTTTCTCTGGCGGACAGAGCGTAGGTGTTCAGTGAAACGGTCTCCCAGTCTGCGTGGGGTCTCACCAATATATAAAAGGCTACACTGGGAGCACCGGACACAGTATACCACACCAGCCGACCCACAGGTGAAGTGTCGCCTCACCTGGAAGGACTGTCTGTGGCCCTGAATGGTGGTGAGGGAGGAAGTGTAAGGGCAGGTGTAGCACTTGTTCGGCTAGCAAGGATAAGTGCCAGGAGGGAGATCGGTGGGAAGGGATGGGGGGGATGAATGGACAAGGGAGTCGTGTAGGGAGCGATCCCTGCGGAAAGCAGAAAGGTGGGGGAGGGAAAGATGTGCTTGGTAGTGGGATCTTGTTGGTGGTGGCGGAAGCTACAGAGAATTATACGTTGGATCTGGAGGCTGGTGGGGTGGTAGGTGAGGACAAGGGGAACCCTATCCCGAGTGGGGTGGTGGGCGGATGGGGTGAGGGCAGATGTGCGGGAAATGGGAGAGATGCATTTGAGAGCAGAGTTGATGGTGGAAGAAGGGAAGCCCCTTTGTTTAAAAAAGGAAGACATCTCCTTTGTCCTGGAATGAAAAGCCTCACCCTGAGAGCAGATGCGGCAGAGACGGAGGAATTGTGAGAAGGGGATAACATTTTTGCAAGAGACAGGGTGGGAAGAGGAATAGTCCAGGTAGCTGTGAGAGTCTAGGCTTATAGTAGATATCAGTAGATAGGCCGTCTCCAGATATGGAGACAGAAAGATCAAGAAAGGGGAGGTTGGTGTCAGAAATAGACCAGGTAAATTTGAGGGCAGGGTGAAAACATTGACTTCTCTAACTTCTGTTAATGCCCCTCCCCTTCTTACCCCATCCCTGATATATTCAGTTTTTTTCTCTCTCTGCCCATCACTCTGCCTGTTCTCCATCACCCTCTGGTGCTCCCCTCCCCCTTTCTTTCTCCCTAGGCCTCCCGTCCCATGATCCTTTCCCTTCTCTAGCTCTGTATCCCTTTTTGCCAATCACCTGTCTGGCTCTCAGCTTCACCCCACCCCCTCCGGTCTTCTCCTATCATTTCGCATTTCCCCCTCCCCCTCCTACTTTCAAATCTCTTACTATATTTCCTTTCAGTTAGTCCTGACGAAGGGTCTCAGCCCAAAACATCGACAGTGATTCTCCCTATAGATGCTGCCTGGCCTGCTGCGTTCCACCAGTATTTTGTGTGTGTTGCTTGAATTTCCAGCATCTGCAGATTTCCTCGTGTTATGATTTAAAGTATACGGGAGGATGTGCATAGGTTACCATGGATTGGGAATCGAAAAAAAGACCGGAAGTACTCTTAAGTCAGAACAGGTACATCCGGTATTATTTAGCATCAGTTAGTCAAATGTTTGTCATTGTACATAGTATATATTTCACCTTTCTATACATATAAAACACTTAAGAAAAGTATGTATTTCAATAATTAAGCCACTGTGTTGCTTAGTAATAGTTGTAGCTTTCATGGGGGCAGGGCCTTAACAAGCTCCATTATTCTCACCTTATCCTTTAAAATTGTTCCAATCGTTGACCGACTGTAGCCTAACGCTTTTCCAATGACCGATGGCGTGTCACCTCTTTCTGATCACTTTATTATTTCCACTTTATTTTCAATTGTGATCATTTTCCATCAATGGAACAGAAACACTGTGGACGGCGGGTCCTGAGCTCCGTCAGGTCCTAAAGTCCACCGCACTGAGACAGGTGAAAGAAGGTCTGGAACTCCACCGGGTCCTAAAGTCCACCGACTTGAGCATCCTTTTTTTTATGGTATCCGCGGGGGGCGGGGGGGGGGGGGTGGTCCCGGAACCAATCCCCCGCGGATAAGGAGGGCTGACTGTTTTTTTATTTGTTTATTAATTTGTGTGACATGTAGGTATTGCGATGTATCTCCCACGTTTAAAGGGAGTCATAATGGGTGATTTGAAGTAGAATTCAGATGCACAGTAAACATATGAAGGGCTTGTAACTCCATACTGGTCCAGACATCTGTTGGGTCTTTGACATTCATCAGCCATATACCATAATTATCATCCTGTAGTGACCAGCTTCAAAAATACACACCTGAAAAGCAACAATGAATATAATAGTGACCTCTGTACACTGCAGGCAGATACAGAGGTAAAGGTTTTTAGGAAATGATAATCATAACATATCATTTTTACACTGAGACAGTCAAGTACTTGAGTTACTTGTTGCATTGAGAGTTGAAGCTCAACGCTAACACATTAACTGCACCACCCTAGCTTTGAATTTTGTAATAATACCTATTATCATAGAAATCTACAACACAATACAGGCCCTTCAGCTCACAATGTTGTGCTCAACATGTAACCTACCCCAGAAACTGCCTAGAATTACCCTACCACATAGCCCTCTAGTTTTCTAAGCTCCATGTACCTATCTAAGGGTTTCTTAAAGGGCCCTATTGTATCTGCCTCTACCACTGTCACTGTCAGTGCATTCCACACACCCACCACTCTTTGTGTAAAAAAAATATCTCTGACATCCCCCTTGTACCTACTTCTAAGCACCTTAAAACTATGCCCCCTTGTGTTAGCCATTTCAGCCCTGGGAAAAAGCCTCTGGCTATCCAGACGATCAATGCCCCTATCAGGTCACCTCTCATCCTCCATTGTTCCAAGGAGAAAAGGCCAAGTTCACTCAACTTATTCTCATAAGGCATGCTCTCCAATCCAGCCAACATCTTTGTAAATCTCCTCTGCACTCTCCCTATAGCATCCACATCCTTCCTGTGGCGAGCTGACCAGACCTGAACACAGTATGCCAAGTGGGGTCTAACTAAGGTCTTGTATGGCTTTAACATTACCACATGGCTCTTGAACTTAATTCCACAGTTGATGAAGGCCATTACCACATACGCCTTCTTAACAACACTGTCAACCTATTGATGCAGATAGTTCCTAGGTTTGCTTATTGAGCACCCAGACTAACATCTTGGCCCAGGTATCCAGAATCTTTTCCATGTATTTCTAACTAAATCTGATTCCATGACACCTGACTTGCTCTGTTGATGATTCTACAGGTCATGACTCTTCAAGTATAAGTCTGGGTACTTTTTAAATATGATAAGATTTTATGTCCCTACCACCCAATGTGTGAAAGGTCATTTCCTTCTTTTTGCTTTAATCTTTCACTAGTTGCTTTAAATCTATTCCTTTGATATTTGACCCACAGCCGAAGGAAACAGACACTTCTCTCTCCTGGCCACTCATAATTTTATACATTTCAGTTGTGTCTCCTGGGTTTCTCTCATATTAGAGAGGAATAGCCTAGCTTCTTCAATCATTTGTAATAGCTAAAATTTTGTGGTTTTGACAGCATCCTCACAAATCTCTGCCCCCTCTCCAGTGTAGTTACAACTTTAAGTACTGCATGGAGTACTCAAGCTGTGGGTCAAATATTGCTGTGTGTTTGTGCATAACCTCCCTGCTATCATATTCTATGCCTTGGCTAATAAGGGATTCTGCTTGCCTTTCAATTATCTTATTGACCTGCCCTGCTATCACCTGTGTGGTATACAGTCTAAAGGCCCAATGTATGTCCATGCCTCTCAATATACTCCAATTTATTGTATACGCCTTGTCAGAATGCTGTGTTGGTTGTCTCACACTTCCCTGCCAAAGGGTCTTGGCTCAAAACGTTGACTGTACTTTTTTCCATAGATGCTGCCTGGCCTGCTGAGTTCCTCCAGCATTTTATATGCGTTGCTTAGATTTCCAGCATCTGCAGATTTTCTCTTGTCTGTGATTGGATCACACTTTTCTGAATTAAATTCAAATTGCTGATTTTCTGTTCAAATACCCCAGGACCTCTACTGTCCTGTAGTCCTAATGCCTTCCTCCTCAGTTTCAACTCTATAGTCTTTCAATCATCTCCTGTACATTTAAGTCTAAATAATTAATGTGTGCTGCAAAAATTCAATGTGACACACCGTAATTACAGAACATTTATATTGCTGCCTCCTAAACTGTTGATTACATTAGTTGATTTGTTGTGCATGTGGTGACTTGACAGGTTGGTTCCATGGGCCCATCATTCTTTCCCCACCTCATCTGGTTATACCTATCACATCGCAGTCTTTGTCTTATCCCTCCCTCTCCCTTCTACATACTGGTCTTCTTTCCTCTACGTTCTCAATCCTGACGCAGGTTACGCATCAACGTGTTGACCATTCCTTTGCTACAACAGATGTTGCTTGAAACTGCTGAGGCCCTTCAGCCGTTTTTTTTGAATAAATTGCCTTTTGATTACTCTGCATTGCTGGATTTCTGCAGATAGAAACCCCATTGGCTGTGTGGATATAACTTCTATCCGCACAATGTACAACTTGTTTTAGTCTTAGACAATGAGTCATATTGGCCTGCGCCCAGCCTCCACTCAATATCCAGTCTTTAACATCTGAACCATCAAGGCCGGCTGGCATTTGAGAGCCAGATGTATCTTCTCGTTAATTGTCTGAGGAACTACAGCCCAGATACTGAGCTCAACAATCCAGAGAAACCCATCGGTCACCTAGTTGAAGCACGAGGAGGTTATGGTAGAACCTTCTGCAACATTATGCGGAAATTGCAAACTGTCCACCAGTGTACTCCAGAATGAATTTAGAGATTCTTCAATACTCCATTCTTCTCAATGTGGTTTATCAAAAGTAATTGCTGTGTTGAGATCTTTGGAGGTTGAATTAAGAAAGATGAATAGTCAATCCAAGCAGAAGAGCATGTCCAAAAATATTGGGAACTATCAGAGCTCTAAAGCAGCATATCATTTTGAAATGAATCTTCTGAATGAACTCTGCTCTTGACACCTGGTATCCTCTGTCCAACTGATTCAGTCATAGCACCCACAGTACTAGTGTTACTTTGTCATCCCACCGACTCTAGCTTAGATTTGGCAAATTATAATGCATATCAAGAACTCACCTTTCTGGAATCCTTTGTGTTTGTCTTCTGTGCACATGACCTATTCTGACAGCTCTACAATGTAGCTACCAGGGAGTTACGGTATGTCACACAAAATCCATCTGTCGGCATTTTTGGGGTAACTTTAAAGTAGGATATTTATCCTAAACATGGCTAGCTTCTAGCCAGCTGCTTCCTATGTTGTTTTATATGTCTGCCAAACATACATTTGAATTTCTTTAAGCATATTGGGAGACAGGAGCTCCTTAACTGAAAGGAGAGTAGAGGCTAAAGCACTTATCATTCCCAGAAAGTATCTGAATTTGCCCATAAAGGGTCTTACTCTATGGGACAACAAATCTAGAACTGGGTAGTACTTGACCAGTATGCGTACAATGTGACAAGTGAACTCCTTCTGTGCCTTTGTATTTTACAATAAGGTAGTGCAAATCAAACTCAGAACAATGACAGGTTCAGTTTAGCTCTCCTTGTCAGATCCTTGAAACTTTGTTGTGCCTGCTGGTTGAAAAGTGTCACTTCTCCTACTGGCCTCCTTTAGAAGCATTGTCTAAAGGAGACTTGTAACTTCTTTGCTTGACTTTGCCTTCTGATAGTTGTCTATCGCCAAACTCGTTCCCCTGGAGAGGTAAAATTGGAGTTCCATCTAGTGAATAGCAAGTTAACAACATGAACTGCACAGATAAAATCTGCCTGCTTAGTTCTCATTCATGACTTTGCAAGTTTTTGGGTTTTTTCTTGCAGGTATCAGGTCAGACAAGCACCCCACTTGTGAAATTTATTCTGCTCACATAAACATAGTTGGAGTAATTTTTACTTTAGTTTCATGTATGGTGGTATTGGTATTCACATGTCGTTAGAAAATTATTTCATCCTGTTTCTTGTTTTTAACTAATATTTTCTGATTAGTATTCTGCTTGTTTCTTTATATGTAGCATATGTGTGCTAACCCTTCAGGTGGATTTATTTCTTTATATGAAAACTATATAATACTGATAAACATCAACAAAATCTGCACATTCCCTTAGCCCTGGTCTGTAATGCTGTAATGAAGCTGGATACATCGCATAATTTTGAAAGAGCAATATATTTTACAACATCAATATTTAAATCACTGCCCTAGACCTAACACTTCTTTATATCATTAACACACCATCCCACTGCTTTAGAAATGCTGGAAGAGGGCAGGCTGGGTCCTGTTTCTAATCATGTTGAAGGCTGGGCTGCAGATCTCCCTGAGTGGGGGAAAAATGTTTGTGCATATTTTATGTGCAATTTAGATTTAATCTTAAAAATAGATAGGCAAAAATCCAAAGCAGTCATTTATGCAAATTCTCTCATGATTCCAAACTAATTCAGACAGATCAGAATATGTATTGTCGGAAGTCCATCAGTTTTACTGGTCCAGTCCCAGAATGTCATTTAAATGGCAGCTTGCTGCTGATCAGCAGGTTTTGTTGTCTGATTATAATCCATTTGCATATAAAAGTGGTGCTATGTGACTTAGATTTTGGCTTATAATTTTTTTGAAGTGAACGTCTGCATAATTCCTTTTGTTTCCCCATTTAAAATATTTCCATGGATTTTTATAGATTCGACTAAGATTAGGTTCATTTTTGCAGGCCAGGAATGTTTCTGTAGTAATATTAAACATAAAATAAAATTATCTCTATGTAGTTCAGGTAGCATTGAAGTTTCCTGCATCCTTCATACAGTTGTTGGATTTTGAAAGCACAGAAACAAGTTCAATAATAATAAAAAAAAGCTTGCAAGCATTTTATGCTGCTGTTTGAGAATTGTATTACCCTATATAGAATAGATTACAGTTAATGATTTTCGTTAGTAGTTCAAGAAAAGCTATTTGCAGATATTCAAAGTGTTTTGTTGCATTAATTCATTCCATAGAATTCTGTAGTCTTTCTTGATCTGTAGTGAAAATGTTGACGTATGTATATATATATGTTCTCTGTGATAAACTCATGTTATACATCTTTGTTGAAGCAAACCAAAAACACAGTTGTATAACAACATTATTGTTGTACCTTCTCCCCCCATTGTGTTAGCATTTTGCAGCTACACTGGATTCAAAGTCAGCTGTGTAGAGATACAAATTGCTTACTAATCTACGTACAGCTAATTTATATTGGATAGACTTTAATGAGATGCACCCAATCTTTTTACTTGTGCCATGATTAGAATCAAGCCCCGGGTCTTGATAAATATTCCATCAGAGTATTCAAATTACCCTTAAGGGCATTAATATAGGATAATAGATGGTTGGCAGTGAATTACAAGACAGTAATTCAATCGAGTGGTTCTGATGATGTCATAAATTGAGAGCCGAAAGTGCCTTCTGAATATGAGCAGATCAACGCCACCCCCACCGCCACCCAGCCCTACCACCCTGGATTTAATTATTACCTTAATCCCACTGCCAGCTATTACTTTCTTTTGTATATCATTATACAAAGAAGAATACTTAGATGAATTTCAACAGTTTAGGGAGGCTTGGTGGGTGCAGAGGATTTGTTGAGTGCAGACGCACAAGTTATGATTATGCCACGAGAGTGGGAGTGATATTCAAAATCCTTTTAGTAAAATTGATGATTCCAGTTCATTCATATTGCTACATATCTCATCTGCTGGATTAGAGATGTTATTGGAGGCCTGGAAGAAGCACCTGTGTCTTTTCCACAGCAGATGCACGAAAAGAAATAGGCAAAGGCAGGGTATCTTAAACAAAATATTTTTAGAGTTGTTTAATGTGGAAGGAGACACTTTGGTCCACTGTGCCTGTGCCAATACCAGATACCCATCTCTACTAATCCTATCATCCAGCACTTGGCCTGTGGCATTCCATGCCATGCTGTTTCATGTGCTTATCTAAACTCTTAATAAATATTGCAAAAGTAACTGCTACCACCAGCTTTTCAGATAGCAGGCTTGAGATTTCAACCACTTTCCGAGTTAACAAATTTCTTTCTCAAATCCCCTCTAAATCTTCTGTCCCTTACCTTAAATGTAAGCTCTTCTGGTCATAGGTAACTTTGCCGAGACGAACTGTTTCTCCCCATCTTTCCCATTTATGCCCTTCACAATTTTGTTTTCTTCAATCAGGTCACCCCTCAGCGTCCCTGTTCCAAGACAACTCTAGCCTATTCAGTCTCTCCTCATAACTGAAATTGTATTTCAGAAAATATAATCATATCCACTATGGCAACAAAAAGTGAACACCATGCTTCAGCTGTGATCTAACAAATATCTGCACTTATATTTTATGCCACAGCTAACGAGGCCTTTTTAACCATCTTACTTACCTTTCTGCTGCCTTGGGGATTTTGACAAGTATTGTAAGATCCCTTTGCTTTTCATTGCTTCCTGGGATCTGACTATTTATTGTGTATAGCCTGGCCTTATTAGTCCTACCAAGCACATCAGCTCACATTTTTCAGGATTAAATTCCATCTGCCAGCGGTGAATTTGGCCTAGCATTTTTTTTTCATATTAGAACAACAACATTTTCTTCAGCAAAATTCGGGAAATCCACTTGTATGGGCTTAATCTATGTACTTGCTTCAGACAGTTTGAAAGTACTGCTATACTGGTTGTTTGAATTGCTGTGTCTTTTGTGGGAGCTTTATTTGGCATACTAGAGAAAATTTGAAATCAACATAGAAACATAGAAACTTAAAACAATGTTGCAACCATGTTATTTTTGTTATTATGCATACCTTATTCTAATTTATCCATCTCATTTTGAAATTATTTCCTTGCTTTATTTTGCCTTGTACCATGCATTATTCCTGGGCCAAGAGTGCAGGCAGGAAATCCATGTCCAGAGTTGTACTGGTTCTACAACCAGGAAATGGAAGATGCGCAGATTTCTGCTCCTTGGTGTTATAATTTCTCATAATAGATCAGCTGATAATCAAAGGCCAGGGCAATTGATGCCGTACGCAACCAAATCTGAAATGAGTAGGAAGGACAATGGCATGAGTTCCGGCATACTAGTCAGCTAATGGTAAGGAATCCTTTTAAAACCTTGTAGATTGTAGAGGCATGGAGAAGCAGAGGGACCAATGGATTTGTATTATTTTATACTCCTGGGAATAAGGAGACAACATGGTTGGTTTTGGTCTTGATTTTAATAGAGTTAAAAAGCAGGGAGGGAAGACGTATAGGGTGGCATATTATTAGTACAGACCCTTTCTTTTGATGGATGGTGAGCACCTGTTAACTATTTGTGCAGGGAAAGGAAATGTACAATTAAAATGTGATCTTTTTCCCCCTTCTCTCCCTCATTGAAGACGCTGGGGCGCAGTTCCACAGGTGTTGACAACCTTCCTCACTTCGCCCAAGAGCCCATTCTTCATGTGGAAACTTAAACCGTGAGTATCGGCAGGTTGTTTCACTTTGAAGGACGTAGAAACTCTGTTCCCCTGATGTCTGCAGTTATGCTATAAAGTAATAGTCATTGGATGGTAACCTGGAGCTGGGAACTTGGCAGCTTCCCTCCTCTTCCTTTATTGGAGTGATCCAACTCTAATCTTACTCTGCCTTTGAACTCAGCAGAGAGAAGAGTTTCAATCTGGAAACTTAATAGTTCTGTATAAATTAGAAGTGTTCGGTGATATATATATCTGCACTGTCCAACCTGACCCTTTGAGGCAGTTCAAGTGAATCAATTTTGATTGTCTTTAATAGCTGATTTTTCCCACTTGATCACAATATTATATCTCAGCTTCATTGGGAAAAATCATGAAACTCTTTTAGAGTGCATAATGATTTGATAAGTTTTGATGATTCTGAACTAAAAACCACACGACAGGTATTTTGGACACAAGGTTACCAGAAATTCTGGGAAATAAACAAATAAGTATAACCAAGATCAAAAGCAGTGCTGTGACAACACAGTAACCCTCTGTGCTGTATTCTTCAGAGCTAAACTGGGACTTTATAGTTGCACTCCCCACATGTTGACTGATGGAGCCATTGGGAGGAAGGGACGAAAGGAGACTAAGCAACATAGTAAGTGAAGGGTGAGACCTCGTCAACTTGAATGTCAGTGCAAGAAGCCTGGCAACAGGTTGTGTGTGTGCCATCTCATCAAGGGGGAATCAGCCATGGTGATTTGGGGGACTTCACTTTGAGCCACAAAATAATCGGCATATTGAAAAGTCCTGACAATAGTTGTACTATTATTGTTGTCAGATAAGTTTCTGATGCAGATGTTTAGATCCACAATAATCTATTTATTTAACAGGCTTTGGCTATAAGATTTGTAATAAATCTGGAAAAGGAACAGTTAAAACTAAATGTATCTCTTATTTTGCTCTGGGGAAGCTGTGCTTTTGATAAAAATATTGTAGAGTAATAAATTCATCAAACTAAAATGCAGGAGCTAATAGACTACTCAAGTTTCAATGAATGGGAAATAGAAATCAGGCTCTTATTACTGCAAAGATACACAGATGCTGTCTGCTTTAATCACTTGGTCATGGTTGGCAGACAGTTAGTCACCATAGACTGTGACAGGGTGAAAGCAGGGTACCAGGGTCCCTAGCAAGTGAAAATTTGATGCAGAAAATGATCTTTTTCCCTCCCTAGAAGTTAACAGCAACATTTTACTTCAAATCATTAGTCTCGCATAACTCAATCAATATGGATTTACTCAAAAATCAATTTCCTACCGCAAATATGATTGTTAAATAATTCACAAGTAACAAGCCCTCTGGCACCTGGAGGTTGAAGGGGGGTAAGTGCTGAACAAGATTTAAAGCAGATTTCAATTAAATGAAGAGAAAAAATATATTAACATTCAGTCAGCCTTTGAAACTTTTCTTCATTTGGTCAGAATTTTTTTGGGAAGGGGAGGGGCAAGCTGAGGAAGAGCACAGTGGAAAGCTGCATAAATCAGCGCAGGTGCAATGGAGCGAACTTAACTGTTCAGCATATGTAAGTGCAATCTGAAAATCACTTGAAATTGGTCCCTAATGACCTCTGCTTTTGTCATATGGTCATGATTATAACGATAAAATTGCATTGCCATGCCTTTAGTGAGAACGAGGTGGATGAATAATTGTTACGTGTATTGAATGCAGTGTGTGTCTGGGTGAATCAGGACAGCCACTGGACATGTATCTCCTCTCTCTAAAGCAGTTTTCAAAGAGCCCACCTCTTGTACTAATAGGTACCAGGTACACTGTGATTTTATTAGGAAAGCTAGCCAGGCTTTTGAAGGTGTGTGGAAACGTGGTGCGGATATGATGGCTGATTCTGTGTTCGCATCAAGCTCACTAATAAATTCTAGCTAATTCATTTTTTATTCTCTCTAGGGGTCTGCTTGCAGACTTGACTTAACAGGGGAAGCATCATGTTACTTCCTTTAAATAATTGATGTCTCTTGGCCTAAGCCAGCTCAGAAGAAAATCTGAAAATAGTGACTGATTAAGTAAATATGTAGCTTTTGCATTCCTGATACGTGGCTGGGATTGCTGTCATTGAATCTTTGTGCAGAGCTCTCTATTTCAGAGGATGCATTTTGACAGATTGTCATTAATATCAGAAATGCAATTAAAGAAACCTTTGTCTCTTTTAGTTTGGCCTATCACAGTAGTTTCCGTACTTGTCATAGAGACAGTTCAGTGTAACCACTTTCCAGATATACCAGCCATGGAGTTTGTTGGAAAATCATAAGAATGACTACAGGATCATTAATGTTTCAGTGTGATCATCATCACAGATCAATGATCCTGAGTGCTCTGCAGTTGGCATCCTCATTGAAAGCTGGTATCAGCAGAAAAAGAAACCCAAAATGGAATAAAACCAGGCCCATACTGTATGTAGATTAAAAATAACAGATACTTTATAGTGATTACAATGCAGTAATATAATCTTAGAGTTTAGATGACAGTTATAAACCACTCAAGGTTTACTTTTGTGGCTCATGACATCACCTGAACCTGTCTATTAAATTACTGCCTTGCAATCACTCTTTTGTAGCCATTATTCTCAAATACCTATGGAATCATTTATTTTCTAATAATCCTTCCTGAAGAAGGAACTCTTGCAGTACTGCAGTGGTAGTCACATGATCACATGCAACATTGGGCCCAACACTGCTGTTAAGTTTATTGTCCTTTCACCTTTGTAATTGCTGTGAACAGTGCACCACTTGTTGTAAAGATTAACTCGAGTTCAGTGAGTTAAGGCAAGAGTTCAATATCACTTCTGTTGATACAAATTGTTTGAGTTTTGTTCCCTTGATTCGCAGTGCAATTGAAATCTGTGATTGCTCAGTTAGGGTTTGTCAGCTGAGGCTCAGTTGGAAGTTCTCCTCCTATTGTGCCAAGGGGCTGTGGATCTGAATCTGACTTCAGTGGACTGAAAGCAGTCTAAGTTGTTGTTCCAGCACTGAAGAGGTGCAGCACTGTCAAAAGTGCATGATGTTGCAATCAGATATGCAAAATTGAAACTCTCTCAGGGGAAAGACCCCCCCCCCCCCCCCCCCCCGGTGCAACCAATCCCTGATTAGGAGACTAATCACTGGGATCCCGATTAATGTTTGCCCCTCAACCAACAGCTAAAAACGTATTACCTGCTCTTTATCACAGTGCAGTTTCATTTATGCATGTAGTTTCAGGTCACAACTGAAAGGGGCTTTTAAGACATCTTATCATGAAGACTTTGGATAAATCTGAGTCTTCCTATCATGACTGTATCATAAATGGTTAATTATTATTTTACATCTTAATGCCATTGATCAGTTATCTGAAATGAAGAGATGTAATGATAAAAGTATGAGTTTTTGGTAAGCAGTAGGAAAATGAATTTTAGAGCTAAATATCTGGAGACTATTCAATTGCTGAGAAGAAAATAATATATTATTACTATTATCAACTTTTCCTGAAAATATTGTCCTTCCTGAGTGGGAGAGGGTCAGAATGATTGTTAGCAATTTCTTCGATAACGAGTACTAGTGTACCAAAACCCCAGCTGGCCTTTATCTGACATCATTAATTGACAATCACAAAGTACAAGTTCTAACAAACATCCGGATGGTGATCAAAGTCCGACTCCTCTCCTACGTTTAACCAGTGTCACTAAGTTCAGTTGTACATTATATCCTTCACTACTGCTGCAATCAGTTACTCACTGCAGGTCAGCAGTGAACCCAGAATTATTTTGGTCATCGTATTTTCCATATTAGATTATAAGTATTTTTCATCGATGTCTTTTTAAGGAACATTTAATTAGACATGTAAAGAAAATCTTAACGCTACTCTCACAACAACAAATATTTTACTATTTACAAATAAGTATTATTTTTGTATTCATATTTTATGTCATTTGGATTGGTACTAAAGTTTGTGTGATCATGACACTGACCTGGTTTTTGTGCAAGGTTCCTTCCAAGTAAGGAACAAACATTCATGGTTGAACAGCCAAGGTCAATGAGATAGTTCACAAACTATAAATCAAAAGTTCACTGTTGCGATGTCCCATTTTCACCAATAACTTTCTGCTTTCTAGATGTTCAAAATTAACCAATTATCAAATGTAATCATTACTATGGAATCTGATTTCTAATGATTATTATATTTATATCAACAGAAGAGAGATTGAACTCTTGACTTAAACCACTGGCAACTCTAATTGATCTTTACAGTACACTTACAGTACAGTAAGTACTACTCTTTTCACAGCAATTACTAATATGGCCATAGGAAGTGTGTGAGTTAATAATATAGAATCCAGCGTCACAAAGTAGTCAACTGTATTTTCCAATCAGATATGCAATTAGCAGTTCCTGCATTTAATATTAAAATAATTTCATCAGTAAGAAAGCTGACCATCTATTCCACTATACTCTTATCAGCTAAATAATTAGTTAAAATAAACCTTGTTCTTTATGCAGTAATGCTGTATTATTAATAATTCAGAAATTTCTGCCAAAGGTGACATTCAGGAGTTTTAACCATTTGTAATATGCGTAAATGGCTAACAGCTTCTAAATTGTACAGAAATAGCTTGAGTTATGTAATTTTTTACAGCCATAGTAATGAAATTATAAGCAGAAATACACCTCAATAATTAGATTACAGAACTCTTCACAACAAAGGGAAAATTCCGTTCTGGCAATTTGGAAGCAAATCTTTAGTTCAGTTCAATTCCTGTTTTGGTTTTAAGTCTGCATTTAGTTAATGAACTATTCAACTTCCTGGATCTATGTTACTTTCCATTTTGAGTTTTTCTGTTTCTACCTGCCACTGATTGGAAAAGGAGCTAGAAGGAGGGCAGCAAGAGGCATGGTAAAATAATGGAACGCTTGAGGAGGAAACCAGTAGCCAAATAGTCGCACCACAATCATGAGGAAATCTGCAGGTGCTGGAAGTCCAAGGAGACACAGAAAAAATGCTGTAGGAACTCAGCATGTTAGGCAACATCTACGGAAAGGAAAAAAGCAGTACACATTTTCGGGCTGAGCGTCTTCATCAGGACTGGAAAAAAAACATGAGGTAGAGTAAGAAGGTGGGGGGAGAGGAGTAGGCCCTTCCCTTTGTTGCTTAAACCCCGTGAGTGTGTTGCCAAATAGGGGCTTGCTGCTTTGGACCACAGATGCTCCCCAAATTTTATTTATATCTTACAGGATTGGCATATATGTGAGATGTCCTAATTTTTCAGGTAATGCTAAACTTGAGTGCAGAAGCTTGTTGTGTTAACCAGGGTGATATTTCAAAGTAAGCTTAAAAGACAAGGAAATAGCAGATGGAATTGAAAACAACTGAGTGCAGAACGATGACGTTAGGGAGAAGCATTTCAGAGTTAACATATTAAACAGGAGCATCCTGGAGATAAAACTGTTCATAGGTCTCCTGTTTTAAGGGAAGATAGTGAATGGCATATTGGAATGTAACTAAAAAATGTAAAAAGAAATGGATGAAATTGCTTAAAGCTTTGGTGAAGCTGTGGTTGTGTTGTTTGTGCTTTGGAAAGATGATAAATTATTTGTACACATCCATGGCAGGATTGATTCCTGAATTTATAATGATGAATTATGATGAGAGGTTGCCCAAACAAAAACTTTACTCTTAGGAGAGGCAAAGTGGGATTGATGTCTCTATGTGTGTGCGTATCTCTGTCCAGCAGAAGGGTGGGTGGGGTGAGTGCTCAGGAAAGCTTTTTAAAAATTATATATGAAGAGAATTTGGATCAACTTCTGGTAGGGTGCAATGAGTAAATTAATGTTGAAGAGATAAATAGACTCACAGAAGCATGTAATAAGGAAAGCTGGCCACTTCACTCCTTGTGTGCATGCAAGCTGAAACGTAAATGGTCAGAGTTCTTCCATTTTCTTGTATGGTAGCCTGAACAGGGAAGAACAAGGAAGATTTCTGCAAAGGATCAGGCAGAGTCCCATGAGGGGAAATGGTACTAGGCTACTGATTTCAAAGTCTTTATATGGAAAAGTTGGCAATGGTAGGCCAGATGCTCGGGTGAGGATCTCCAAAAGAAGCAAATTACATTACTATTGTCTTCAGCCAACAAATTAATTAGAAGTATAAAAGTTGTAACAACATTACAGATCAGTCAGAAAGAATATATGAATTGATGTTCCTAATGCAAATCTGTTGTTAGAACTGGAATTTGATGGCATGTTTGTGTCTGATTGATAAATATATTTGTCCTTTGCTTAGATCCTGATCTACCTGCCGTGTCTTGTGCTTTATCATATTGTTTCAGATTTCCTCTCCCTTGAGTATTTTTATTTAATCTGCTGAGCAAATTTCACTTGTCTATAGTTTATATATTATGTGTTGCTTTGCAATATTCTATGTTTCCTGTTTCGTTCATCTCCATTAATAATTGGGCTCACCATAAATTTGTTTACCAAGCTCCTGCCATACTTTTAGAGGGGGTGGGATTGTAATTGCTACTTCCTAAATGAATGTGCAGCAACAAATCTAATCGTAATAGCTCACACTGACAGAGCAGTAGATTACATTCTTACCTTTTAAATTTGTTTGGGAACATCAATAAAAACAACTAATTTGATTATTGAGCAGCTATATTTTCATAGTCATTATTATACAAATAATAATTGCATTAAGGGAAGGCAGAGATTAGACTGTTACCTTCCCCTTTCTGAAAACAGTGAATTAATTTACAGTTATAAAGAATGATGAGACTGTATTAACAGCACAGACAGGGAGAAGAATATATCCAACAGGTTTGCACTAACATTTCTATTAGCCTGGAGCAGTGTTTCAGAGGATATGCTACATTTCCAGTCAAGATATTATAGCATAGAGGGAGGCCATTTGACCCATCATCCCTGTGTTGGTGCTATTTCTTAACAGGTTTCTACTTTATTAAAATTTTCTTTCCCTATCCCCTATCCTTTAATATATTTTTTCAAACACCTATCTGATTCCACTTAAAAGATGTTACAGTCACTGCTTTAATAGCTGCCTGTGGTAAGAATATTCTATTTCCTAATGATATTCTTGTGAACAAAACCTCTTTTAATTTTCCCCTTTCATTCTTCTAGTGATAATTCTCAGTATGTGCCCTCTTGTTATTGATTCACCAACCAGTGGAAACAATCCTTCACTGTTTCACTTCTCAAAATCTTTCGTAATTTTGAAAATGTGTCTTGCATTCGTCCTTAATCTTCTATACTGCATTGTTTCTCTCATTGCTCATCTTACCATGAGTCAGATACTGAGTATGATTGAGAAATAATTCTGGTTTTGAGCTGAATCTTGAAGTGTTTACTTTTTGCTGTTTCTAGTTTAATGGGCACAATAGTCTTGTCCTGCATGAGTGAATATCCGTGTTGTCTGCTGCCGCTCCACAACAGATGATACCTCTTATCTCCTGTGATTTGGAATTTAAAAGCCACTGAAGCTCAACAATTGTATATTCGGATATAAATGGGCTGAAAATGGCACTTTATTTAAATTTCAAAATTTAAAGAATTTAAATGATGCCGTCTTGTTTAATGCATAAAGCTTTGCTTTTATAGTCGGCAGCTCTGAAACTGGGCTCAATAATGCTCATGCTTTCGGGGCCCAGTGATTGTGTTTGAGTACTTAAATAACGTGCGACACAAGTGCACACTTCTGCAGCAGGTTTTCTTGGATGTTGTGTTGATAAAGGTGCATATGTGCCGGACACTGCTGGGAGTATGCAACCGGGGGAGGGTCATGGCATCAGTCAGTATGCAATGCTGATTTGATGCAAATGCTCCAATTGTGAAGTTTACACTCCTTAACAGTTTAGAACACTGACAGGTTCCCCTCCGTCATCATTGTGTTTCAATCTTCCAGCTCCCTCTCCACAGCAATGTTGGTATATCTTTACCAAAGGAGCACAGTGGTTCAAGAAAGGCACTCGGCACCACCTTCTCAAGGCACATGAGAAGGAACAGAAGGGCTGGCCTGACCAGCAGTGCTCCAATCCTGAAACATGAATAAATGATTTTCAAAAAAATCAAAAATCAATTAACATGCACTAAACCGTAGTAAGAGGCTCCCATTATCAAACTGTGTGTTGATCAGTTCCTGGTTGTGTTAGCATTTAATACTTTAAATAGTTGTTTCAAGCTGGGCTTTTGAAGTGACGTTGCCGGTCATGTTTATAGACAATGAAAGACATCTTTTTTTTTAACTTTTAAGGCATTTAGAAGAATCAATTGGTCTCGAATGTAGGTGCAGTGATAGACATTCCCCTTGTAAGACAGCTTAGCTGGGAGAATGGGCAAAGGGTCAGCAGAGCCAGGCAAGCTGCTGAAATAACGTTGAAGGGGAGGAGGAGGAAGACTCCCAGCAGATGGTTACATGGGCCCAAGGGAGAAATCTCCCTAGCCAAAGCTCAGAGAAGGGTGTGTGAAACATCTGTACATAACTAAGTATATCCTCACTGTCATCCATCACCTGCCACAGCCATAATCATGTCTTCAGAGCTGGGTGTGGAGCACATTGCCAGTTGCTGCCTGGGTGACTATGGCAATGAATTTTTATATGCTGCACTTTTTAAACGTCTGAAGTTAAAGGCATTTGTAGTGAGGGAGATGGTGAGGTTCTCTGTTCAAAAAGAAATAACCACATTTTGTTTATCAAAGACTGGGAGGTAGACAGAAATGTAGCAATTGAATAGTACTGAATGTATTCATATTGCTCTTCAAGTGCCATATGCCAGGTCTGCCCTAAGCAAGAACAAAGTAGATTTCACTCCTTTCAGTTTAATCTGCAGTGTGACCAAGGGCAACGGCAGATCCTATATATTAAATCCTGGTACCTTATCAACAATCAGTCTTCAGCTGGAAACACAACTGATTGCAGATGCTGGAATCTGAGGCAACAAAAGAACTCAGTAGGTCAAGCAGCATCTACGGGAGGAAAGGAATTGTCAGTGTTTCAGGTCCAAACCCTGCATCGTGGGCCCTGAAGCAAAGGACTCAAAACATCAACAACTCCTTTTCTCCCACAAATGTTTCTCAATCCGCTGTGTTGCTCCAGCAGATTATTTATCATTCTTCTGCTTCCTGTTAAAGGGTGACAGGTTATCTATAACAGAAAGGATGATGTCTTTTGGTGTGCTCGCTGCCACATGAACTGTGACAGAGAAAACTGTTGGGGCATTTACGATGGCTGCAGGGCTTCTACAGCCCCTGATAGTGTAAGACTCAGGATTCATGGTGATCTGCTGCATGGCAGAGCACTAGGGGTCACCATTATGAAATGAGGTGACTTGCCATGGCAACCAGCAGAGAAGCAGGAGCATAACAAAGATGAGAAGGAGCTTGAGACAGTGGAAGGGAGCAGGCTTGATGGGCCAGATGGCCTGACTCATATATCTTATTTTGTATCTCATGGTAATGGTAACTCAGCTGCTGTCTGGCCACACTGTGTGGGAGAGTGTGAGTCAGTGTGACCCCAATCCTCTTGCTCCTGTCACTTGCCATCACAAAGCTGATTGGCCACAATGCCGAGCTACGTATAAAACCAAAGCAAAATATGAATTTGTTTTTAGTTGCTTAACTCATTTCATGTTGTCAATCACAGAATACTGAAGGAACTCAGCAGGTCAGGCAACATATATAGAAGAGAATGAGCTGTTGACATTTCGGGCCTGGAACCTTCATCAGAGTTGGCCCGAATCATCGACTGTTCATTTCCCTTATAGATGCTGCCTTACCTGCAGAATTCCTCCAGCACATCTGCAGAACCTCTTCCACCACATTTCATATTATTCTGCATACAGGGTAAACTTCATAAATCTTCCCTTTTGACCTGTCCTCTCTGTCCCTTTACCTCCTCATGCTGCTATGCAGTGCTTCTCTGGTGGCAGTAGTGTGGAAAAAGGAGGTGTACTAAATTTTCGAATCAGAGAGTCACACTGTGCAGAGGCAGCCCTTTGAGCCCAGCTTCCATTCTGGATGTCTGTCACTTAGTAAGTTCACGTCCAAGTTGCATCCGTCTTAACTGTGAATATATTGACACCTTGCGTTGAGTCTAAATCCTGAAACTTCCTACTCATTAGCACGCTGGGTCCCGTCACCCGCAGTGGACTTCAGAGTTTCAAGAAGGCAGTTCTCTTCCACTTTCTCAAGAGCAGTTAATGTTGTGAAATAAATATTGGCTTAGCCAGCAATGCCCTGATCCCAAAATAGAAAAAATACATTACGTTTAGATAGTGGTAGCTTCTACGTGTGTGAGTTGGATACAGAGATGTTGACCATAAAGGAAATGTGTTGACAGATTTGGACCCCTATGCACAGGATTGCCTCCAAGCTTTTCTAAAGCCCTGTGCCAAATTAGTGCTGGATGGATAGTAACAGTCAGAACCTTCTCTTATGGGATCAATGTTCTTCAGGCACTTGCCTCATCTCTGTAGGTAGGCTATCATTCTCCAGTGTCTTTCATGTTTTCCTTCCAGCATGTAATATTTTGCGATGTAGCAATTATGCTTAATAACTATAAAGTGCACATAGGCTGTGAGATGTGATTATTTTTAGATGAGTAGCAGTGTTATATGTGTGAGAGTGCAGTGCCTCATCAGAATGCTATTCTGAGACTTAATCGAAATTATTGGTTGGTGATTGGTGTGGGTTTGGTGAATGTCTGAAGTTTGTGATACATTCAGTAGGATGTTGCACTTGAAAATGCATTCGCAGGCCTTGACCATTTGTGTGAGGTCATTGAACTTCTTGCAGCACTGAAACACAGTCCCTGAAGTTAGATTCCTGGCATTGATCTCCAGGCTTACTTGGTCCCATTGCCTTTTGAGCATGTGACTGAAAGGCTCCCAGGCCCTCTGTGGATGTAGGGCTTGTTTCCTGCTTCCTCCCCAGGGTCTCCACTACAGCATTTACAAACCTCCACCTCTGGCCTTTGGTGTGTCATTGATTGTTTTTAAATTCAAGAGTGTTGCTTTATTCATAAAATTGGTAAATGTGTAGCACAGTGCCCTTATGTCATTCTCTGTACAAGCCATACCATTCTATTTCCATTATGTCATGATGACCAGCTTTCCCCGATGTGCATTCCTCAAGTAGTGTAATGGACGTATTTCACACTGACATCAGCCCCTCAGTATACTCTGGTAAAGGAGCATCATGCTGTCGTCATTTTCCAATCTTCGCGGCAGCTGCAGCAAGTGTCAGCAGCCCCTCAGTACCCAGTCCTAAATCATGGATTGTGTCAGTCTGCAACTTCCACTTATGGAACAGATTGTATTTGTAGGCCAGCAAACTCGGAGCAGGCAAGAGGACATCTTTTACTGAGATGATTATCTTCCAGCAGCAGTTGCTTGCCTCAGTGTGCATCCCTGCGGGCTGCTTATGATGTGTCATTGTTTACTATTTTCCTACTAAGATTCATTTCCTGCGTGACTGCCAATGCAGCTGAAGCTAAGCTGCACTTCGTAAAGTTCATCCCCCTTTCAGTGATGCAGGCTGGTGCTGAGAAGTGCAGGTTAGTTTGAATTGATGCTTCCAAGATATGACACTGGAACCCCCTGCTGATACAGGCAACCAATCAATGGCATGGTTAATGCTAGCTGCTCACAGAAATCATCATAATGAAGTTGGTTTGTTGCCTGCATTGCAATCAACAGGCATAGGTTAATTAAGCATTGTGATCCCTCTTCCTGTTTTTGGGTCCTATCCAATTTAGCCCTTCATTACTTCAAAATGAGATTTCAAAGCTAAACCTTAGCAGGTGAACAAGATTACATTTTCTTTACAAAAATCAGATGAGTTTGAGCTTGTATTACAACAACATTAATTGGGTTGAATGGATCTCCTCTCTATGCAAATTAACCAGATATCTTTATCATATTGAAATACTTTTGCATCAGTTAACCTATTTTATGTTTCCTTCTTTCTTTAACTTCAGTTGTTATGATAAAATAATAAGTTACTATTAGCTGCAATAATTTGTATGTATTGAAGATCGTGAAATCTGATTTCTTGGTTTAATCAGAGTAACCTCCTCTGAACTGCCATCTTAAATGCTTTGAAATAGCATGTTCTTTTTCAGAAATTAGTTTGGCTTTTTGATTAAGTATATTTCAAAATGTGAATGCTGGATTCATAAATCTGTATTGCTGAGATCTAAAGTACTTTCTGGTGTACTAAATGTACCTCAGTAACCAAGGAATTACTTTTTAAATCTTATTTTTCTGGTAAATCCAATTGTGGCATCGTGGACTGTGAGGTTGGGTGTAGAGCAAGGGTTCCCAACTTGGGGCCCATAGACCCCTTGGTTAATGGTAGGGGTCAATGGCATAAAAAAGACTGGGAACCCCTAGTAAAGAGAGAAAGAAAAGGGTAAAGACCAGGTTTTTTAAGCTTTTGAAAAAGGAATGCATACTTACAAACATGTTCCCTACTTCTCTTTAAATGGCACCTTAAGATTTTTAACCATGACATGTGCTCAGAATTGTACATTGAGTTAATTTCTCCATTGCTATCAGTGATCCCTATTGACCTTTTAACTTGTGGCTTATACGACCATTTCAAAGGACATTTAAAAATTAACCACATGACTGGGTCTGGAGTCACATTCTTGTTAAACCAAGTAAAGAAGGAAGATTTGCTCCAGTGATGAACCAGATGGATTTTTACAATAATCTCATTGCTTTGTGGTCGTCATTCCTAATGGCTTGTCCTTTTTTAAATAAATCTGGAATACAGAGTGCAGTTTAATTCCACAGCAGTCACGATAGGAATTGGAATTGCGTCTCTGGGTTGTTTGTTCATGCCACTGGACTACCACCCAGTTCCGTAACGTAATGGCTGCACCAATATTGTGCCTACATCTTGATTCTGTAGCTTCCTGATTCAGGAGAGATTTCAACTACTGGGCCAAACTACCTCATGGTTCGTTTCAAGCACATTATTGGTAGTATAAACAGAACATTAGCATGGCATTGCATAGATTGCAGAGCTTTCTTTTGCAATTCAAACTGTGTCAAGAGACAGATTTCCTTTACTGGCATTAATAATGCTTTATTCAATTTTTCTCCTTTAGATTCTGTCATGATTATTTTGCCATTTTGTCCATTTCTAATTCTACAGTACATTTCCATATTGTGGAATAATGTATTTCCATTTATTGATGAAAACATTGTGGCCCCTGATATTTATGGTATGATGAAAGGGAGGGATTAAAAAAAATCTTTGTCAGGAAATTTGGAAAAACAAAAGGGAAATTCATAAGCTGTAATATATCAAATGGTTCAATTTAATATCAGGGAATGTATACAACTTGAAATTCTTGCACTTCACAGACATCCACGAAACAGGAGACCCCATAGAATGAATGATAGAAACATCAGAACCCCGAAACTCCCCACCCCCCATCGCACATAAAATGAATTGGAGTCCGTCATGAAAGATACGTGGTTTCAAAATCGCACACTTGTTTAAGATCAGAAAGCAACTTGAGAAAACTTAATGACAACATAGAACATAGTACAGCACAGAAACAAGCCTTCAGCCCATGTTGTGCTGAAATAATTAATCTGATGTTTGACATGCCTTCACATAGTGATCAGCACATGTGGTTTTACTTTCCAACAGTAAACTGTAGAGAGGCACAGACCAACAGGCTGTTGTTGAGACTGTATTAATATATTATCAGAAGTATAATGAGTTAAAAATTACAGAATCTGTGTAATTATCACAATGATCGTTATTTCATCTTCATTTGTGCTGCAGGTATATTATTTGAATCTCTGAAAAATAAACTAGCTATTACATATTAGACAGCAACTATAACCCTGAAATGAAAAATTATATCTCTAATTACTTAATTTGGTTTACCCTGTATTTACTTTGATCATCTCTCAGCCATTTTATTAATTTTGCCAGAACATTTAATAGTTAATTAAACCACTTAGGTTGCTGTAAAATCTTTGTTCTCATTAGAAGTTACGGGCAAATTATATTTTTGTGACTTGCAGTTCTCATATAATGTCTTCTAACATATTCTTCTTGCTTAAATGGTGTAATTAAACACTTAACACAGGACTCCTTTCTTGTATTGCATGTCTAATGGAATGAATAAAGACTAGAATCATTGATATTTGTGGTAGAATCAGTGAGGTAAGTTTTCCTACCATCTCAGTTTAAGAGGATGAAATAGATGGAAGGGTGCTTTTAGAGAAAGGGAAGGAAGGACAGAGGAAACAGAAGTAATGAGAGAAATCCCAGTGTAATTAATTTTGCCCAATTATAGTGGAAAGGAACACTATTATGTTCACCATAGATTTTGATAAATTAAGTTATATCAAAATCTGGGACAAAGAGTTCGTTACGCATGGTTCTCTGATGTGCCAGAGGGCACTTAATAAAATTACTTATAGGAAACTCAGTGATGATTTAATTTCCAGGTCTAAATAGTTCAAATAAACTCAGCTACTTTTAAAATCCTGATTATGTTGTGCACAACGTAGATTATGTAATCTTTTGTATTGGATGCCAAAGTAGTGCCAATTTTTTAAAAATATTGTATTTCATTCTCCATTTCATAGAGTCATAGAACACAGCACAAAAACATGGCCCTTCAGCCTATCTAGAATACGCCAAACTATTAATCTACTGGTCCCATCGACCTATACCCGAACCATAGTCCTCCTTACCCCTCCCATCTCTGTACCTATCCAAATCTCTCTTCAAGTGTTGACGTCGAATGCACATCCACTGCCTGCGCTGGCAGCTCATTCCACGCTCTCACCACCCTTTGAATGAAGAAGTTTTCCCTTATGTTCCCCTTAAGCATTTCACCTTTCACTCTTAACCATCACATCCAACCTCTATGGAAAAAGCCTACTTGCATTGACTCTTTCTATACCCCTCATAATTTTGTATGCCTCTATTAAATCTTCCTATCAAGTCTTTTATGTTCAATGGAATTAAGTCCTAACCTATTTAACCCTTCTCTATAACTCAGGTCCTCAAGTTCTGCAACATCCTTTTAACTTTTCTCTGTACCTTTAAAGTTTTATTTACATCTTTCCTGTGGGTTGGTGACCAAACTTGCACAAATTACTCCAAATTAGACCTCACCAACATCTTATACAATTTCAACATAACTTCCCAACTCATGTACTCAATACATTGATTTTATGAAAGCCGATGTACTAGAAGCTTTCTTTATTACCCTATCTATCTGTGGTGCCACTTTAATAAGAATTATGAATCTGTGTTCCCAGATCCCTTTGTTCTTCTGCATTCCATAGTACCCTATTGCTCACAGTGTAAGAACTACCTGGTTGGTCTATCCAACGTGCTACACCTCACACTTCTCTGCATTAAATTCCATCTGCCAATTTTCAGCCCATTTTTCTGTCTGGACCAGATCCCACTGCAAGCTTTAATGGTCTTCTTCACTGTCCACTACACCACCAAATATTAGGGTCATCCACAAATATGATCCAGTTTACCACATTATTTTCCAGTTTGTTTAGATAGATGACAAACAACAACAGATCCAGCACTGATCTGTGGCACACCAGTATCCACAGGCTCTGGTCAAAGAGGCAACCATCTACTGTCACTCTCTGGCTTCTCCTGCAAAGCCAATGTCTGATCCAATTTACTACCTCATCTTCAGTAACAAGCAACCAAAGCTTTTTGACCAACCTCCCATGTGGGGCGTTGTCGAAGGCCTTCCTAAAGTCCACGTAGACAACATTCTCGTCTTCATCAACTTTCCAAGTAACTTCCTTGAAAAATTCTATAAGATTGGTTACACAACTACAATGTACAAAGCCATGTTGACTATCCCTAACCAGTCCCTGTCTGTCCAAATTTATATATTATAAGTTATTATAGAATAATATAGAATAACTTATATTAATATATTATAACTTAGAATAATATATTATAGAATAACTTTCCTACTACTGATATCAGACTTGCCGACCTATAATTTCCTGGCTTATTCTAGGAGCCTTTCTTTAAAATTGGAACAATAATAGCTATCCTCCAATCCTCCAGCTCCTCATCCGTGACAAAGGATGTTTTAATTTGCTAAGTCCCATTCAATTTCTGAACTAGCCTCCCACAGGATCCAAGGGAACACTTCATCAGGCCCTGGGGACTTATCCACCAGAATTTGTCTCAAGACAGCAAACACCCCCTCCTCTATAATCTGTAGACAGTCCATGACCTCGCTGCTCCTTTGCTTCACTTCTATAGATGCTACGTCCATTTCCTGTGTAAATGCTAATGCAAAAAACCCATTCAAGATCTCCCCCATCTCTCTCGGCTCCACGGAAAGATCACCATTCTGATTTTCCAGAGGACCAATTTTGTCCCATTATCCGTTTGCTCTTAATATATCTGTAGAAGCCCTTAGGATTCTCCTTCACCTTGTCTGCTAGAGCAACCTCATCCCTTCTTCCAGTCCTCCTGACTTCCTTCTTAAGGGTTTTCATATATTTATTATGCTCCTCAAGAACCTCATTATACCTGCTATGCATCACCTTTTTCTTAAATCGTGCCTCTACGTCCCTTGAAAACCAAAGTTCCTTGAAGCTTTTATCTTTGCCTTTTATTCTGACAGGAACATACAAACTTTGTACTCAAAAAATTTCACTTTTTAAGCTTTCTTACTTACTAGGTACACCTTTGTCAGAAAACAGCCTGTCTCAATCCACACTTTCTAATACCATTGAAGTTGGCCTTCCTCCATATTCGAATCTCAACCCCAGGACCAGACCTATCCCTTTCCATAGTTACCTTGAAACAAATGACATTATGATGAATAGATGCAGTGTTCCCTTACACAAGCCTCTGTCACCTACCCTGTCTCATTCCGTAATAGGAGATCAAGTATTGCACACTCTCTCATTGGGACTTCTATATTCTGATTAAGGAAACTTTTTGATAAACATTTGATAAACTCTTTCTCATCCAGCCCTTTTATAGCATGGGAGTCCCAGTCAATAAGCGGAAATTTAAAATGATCTACGATCACAACCGTATGTTTCTCACAAGAGTCTGCAATCTCTCTACAAATTTGTTCCAAAAAATCCCTCTAACTTGGGTGGTCTTTAATATAATCCCATTAACATGGTCATACCTTCTTTATTCCTCACCCATAAAGCTTCACTAGATGAGCTCTCCTGTCTGTCCTGACTGAGCACTGCTGTTACATTTTCCCTGACTAGTAATGCTTCCTCTTCCTCTTAAACCTGTCCCACTCTATCACATCTAAAACAATGGAACCCTGGAACATTGAACTGACAGTCCTACCCCTCCTGCAACCAATTCTCCCTAATGGCCAGAATGTCATAATTCCACATGCTGATCCATGCCTTAAGGTCATCCACCTTTCCTACAATACTCCTTGCATTGAAATATACACAACTCAGAACGTTAGTCCCACCATGTTCAACTTTTTGATTCCTGACTTTGTATGTAGGCTTACCAGCATCTTTCTCCAGAATCACTCCACTATCTTTCAGGCATTTTGCTTCCCAAACCCCTGCAACTCTCGTTAACCTCATCACAGTGCAGCACAAGCGAACCTTTCAGCTAGGATATTAGTTCCTCCTGAGTTGAGGTGCAAACCAGCCCTTCTGAACAGGTCTCACCGTCCATGTCCAATGATCCAACGTCCTGCTCCAACTTCTTAGCATCTCACACAAAATGCTGGTGGAACACAACAGGCCGGGCAGCATCTATAGGGAGAAGCACTGTCAATGTTTCGGGCCAAGACCCTTTGTCAGGACTAACTGAAAGAAAAGATAGTAAGAGATTTGAAAGTGGGAGGGGGAGGGGGAGACCTGAAATGATAGGAGAAGACAGGAGGGGGAGGGATGAAGCTAAGAGCTGGGAAGTTGATTGGCAAAAGGGGTACAAGGCTGAAGAAGGGGGAGTATCATAGGACGGAAGGCCTTGGAAGAAAGAAAGGGGGAGGGGAGCACCAGAGGAAGATGGAGAACAGGCAAGGAGTTATAGTGAGAGGGAAAGAGAGAGGAAAAAAATATATAATAAAAATAAATAAACAAACAAATAAATAGGGATGGGTTAAGAAGAGGAGGAGGGCATTAATGGAAGTTAGAGAAATCAATGTTCATGCCATCAGGTTGGAGGCTACCCAGATGGAATATAAGGTGTTGTTCCTCCAACCTGAGTGTGATTTCATCTTGACAGTAGAGGAGGCCATGGATTGACAAATCGGAATGGGAATGAGACGTGGAATTAAAATGTGTGGCCACTGGGAGATCCTGCTTCCTCTGGCAGACCGAGCGTAGGTGTTCAGCGAAACGGTCTCCCAGTTTGCGTGGGGTCTCACCAATATATAAAAGGCCACACCGGGAGCACCGGACGCAGTATACCGCACCAGCTGACTCACAGGTGAAGTGTCACCTCACCTGGAAGGACTGTCTGGGGCCCTGAATGGTGATGAGGGAGGAAGTGTAAGGGCAGGTGTAGCACTTGTTCCATTTACAAGGATAAATGCCAGGAGGGAGATCGGTGGGAAGGGATGGGGGGGACGAATGGCCAAGGGAGTCGTGTAGGGAGCGATCCCTGCGGAAAGCGGAAAGTGGGGGAGAGGGAAAGATGTGCTTGGTAGTGGGATCTCGTTGGCGGAGAATTATATGTTAGACACGGAGGATGGTGGGGTGTCAGGTCAGGACAAGTGGAACCCTATCCCTGGTGGGGTGGCGGGAGGATGGGGTGAGAGCAGATGTGCATGAAATGGGAGAGATGTGTTTGAGGGCAGAGTTGATGGTGGAGGAAGGGAAGCCCCTTTCTTTAAAAAAGGAAGATATCTTCTTCGGCCTGGAATGAAAAGCCTCATTCTGAGAGTAAATGCTGCGGAGACGGAGGAATTGAGAGAAGAAAATAGCATTTTTACAAGTTAACAGGGCGGGAAGAGGAATAGTCCAGGTAGCTGTGAGAATCCGTGGACTTATAGTAGACATCAGTAGATAAGCTGTTTCCAGAGATAGAGACAGATCAAGAAAGGGGAGGAAGGTGTCGTAAATGGACCAGGTAAATTTCAGGGCAGGGTGGAAATTGGAGGCAAAGTTGATGAAGTCAATGAGCTCAGCACGCGTGCAGGAGGCAGCGCCAATGCAGTCGTTGATGTAGTGGAGGAAAAGTGGGGGATGGATACCAGTATAGGCTTGGAACATGGACTGTTCCACAAAGCCAACAGAAAGGCGGGCATAGTTGGGAGCCATATGGGTGCCATCTCTTCCTATAGATGCTGCCTGGCCTTCTGCATTCCACCAGCATTTTGTGTGTGTGGCTTGAATTTCCAGCATCTGCAGATTTCCTCGTGTTTGCAACTTGTAACTATAAAATGTTTAAATTTTAAAGTATTGTACAGATGTAAAAAAAATCCATTTTGGGTATTCAGAACAACAGTGTATACTTGTAAAATTAGAGTTATCTTACTCAGGAATTAACATAACCTGAATGTCTCTGAAACAATATCTTCTCCATAATCATGTTCAGTACATGTGCAGCAAAAGACTGTGTGCTTAGTCCTCTGCCCTACTCACTTTATACTTATTAGTATGTAGCTAAGCACAGCTCCAATGCCATATGTAAGCTTGCTGGATCAAAGGTGATTATGAATCAGTATATAGGAGGGAGATTGAAAATCTCTCTGAGTGGTGCCACAACATCAACCTCTTACACACTGTCAGCAAGACCAAGGAGCTGATTTTTGACTGCAGGAGGTGGAAAGTGAAGATCCACGAGCATCTCTATTGTGGGATCAGAGGTGGTGATGTCAGCAACTTTAACTTGCTGTGTGTTATCATTTCAGAGGATGGGTTCTGGGTTCCACACGTAAGTGCCTTTACAAAGAAAGTACAGTGACTCTTCTACTTTGTTAGAAGTTTGCAAACATTCAGCATGTCATCTAAAACTTTGACAAACTTCTATAGATGCGTAGTGGAGAGTATATTGACTGGTGCATCATGACCTGCAATGCCCTTGAACAAACAGAAAAGCCTAACAAAAGTACTGGATACAGCCCAATCCATCATGGGTAAAGCCCTCCCTACCATTGAGCACATCTACATGGAGGGCTGTTGCAGGAAAGCAGCATCCATCCTCAAGGGCCCACGTCATCCAGGCCATGCTCTCTTCTCTGCTGCCATCAGGAAGGAGGTACAAGAGCCTCAGGACTCAGACCGCTAGGTTCAGGAACAGTTATTACCCCTCAACCATCAGGCTCTTGAACCAGAGGGGATAATTTCACTCGTCTTCTCTCACCCCATTACTGAACTGTTCCTACAACCTATGAACTCACTTTCAAGTCAAGTCAAGTTTATTGCCATTTAAAATATATACATGTATATAATATATATAAAACTATATAATGTATATTGAAACTAGATGTTTCTTTGAACAGGGCGTAAAGCAAAGTAGTACACATAACACACTGACTTATGAAGGTAAGATTAAAATCTACAGATGAATCACACAAATAACGAACTAAAATGCATTAATATTAAATATTGTAAGGTAAGGAGCAGATTAACCAGTGACACTTCGAATACAATGTGGCAGGGACTTCAGAAGCCTATTGGCCTGGGGGAAGAAACTGTTTCTCATCCTGACCATTCTTGTTTTTATGCATCGTAGTCTCTTCCTGATGGCAGAAAGTTAAAGAAGATGCTGGATGGATAGTGGGATGTTTAATAATACTTGGGGCCCTGTGTACGCAGCGCTTCTGATAATGGTCCCCAATGGATGGTAGGGACTTCCTTGTGATCCTCCCGGCTGTTCTCACAGTCCTTTGTCGGGCCTTCTGGTTTGATGCTTGACTGCTCCCATTCCAGATGGAGATGGAATTTGTCAGGAGCATCTCAATGGTGCTCCTGTAAAGCGGTTAGGATGGGGGGGGGGGGGGGGGCGGAATCCTTGCTTCCTTCATTTGTCTTGGGAAGTGGAGGTGCTGCTGTGCCGCCTTGTTCAGGGAGGTGATGTGAAGGAACCAGGTGAGGTAATCCATAATGTGACCTCCCAGGAACTTGGTGCACTTAACTCTCTCTATCGAGGAGCCATGTATTCGCAGAGGGGGATGGTTTATCTGCACCTTTCCTGCAGTTCTCAATGATTTCCTTGGTTTTCTCCATGTTCAAGCTTAGGTTGTTCTTCTCATACCAAATGCCCAGCTGCTTCACTTCCTCTCTGTACTCCATCTCATCATCGTTTTTGATAAGGCCAGCCACTGTTGTGTCATCCGCAAACTTGATGACACGGTTTGAGCTGGATCCTGTGACGCAGTCATGCGCCAGCAGTGTGAATAGCAGCAGGCTGAGCTCATGTTCTCAATATTTATTGCTTATTTATTTATTATTATTTTCTCTTGTTATATTTGTATTGTTTGTTGTCTCTTGATTATTGGTGTTTGTCCATCTTGTTGGGTTTCATTGATTCTATTGTGTTTCTTTGTAGTTACTGTGAATGCCTGCAATAAAATGAAATCTCAGATTTGTACATTGTGACATATATGTACTTTGATAATAAATTTACTTTGAACTTTGACTTTGAACTTTGAAATAAATGAGGAGAATGACTTTTCACTTAATATAGTGGAGTTCAGGAATCCTCTTGGCCAAAGGTTGAGAAAGGTGAGTTGAAATATTATTATTGATCAATTAATAGGCTTGAAAAGTGGATAATTATGAGTAAGTGAAGATTATATATAAATCAGCTTGATTAAGTAAGTGGAAAGACAGATGTGAGGGGATGAATGAGCTATTCCCAGCTTTTTATATTCGGGGATGAAGGAAATCGACTAAAAGACAGATCACTGATGTTCGATTGTGTAGTCAGTAAAGAATGTGTATTTCATGAATCAGAGAGTGTGCTTATCCAGGTAGTTTTATACTTTGTATTTACTGGCAACACAATGGATAATTATTTGCAGTATTAACCAATCAGCAACAGTAATGGAGAAAATGCTGGAAGCAGATGTAATGGAGGGGGTAACAGGATGCTTAATAATGGGATTGGACTGGATTACCATTATTAATAAAAAGGCAATCATATTTAATAACTAATAGGAATCTTTTGAGTTGCACCTGACAAAATAACTCATCTTCAAACTGCTGAATATGGTGTTTCTGGACCTTGATAAAATACCATTCAGGAGGTCATTAGTACTCAGTGGAAGTTCTATTCTGGTGTTGATTGAGGATAAGCTAGTAGACACTGTTGTGTACATACATCTACTGATGCCTCTGGTTACATCTTCAGTGATGTTCTCGGAATCATCGAGTGTTTCGGGTCTTTCAGCATCATACACCGTCCTCCAGGTGACCCAGCCGGGGCTGATCAGACCCCCAGCTTGTGTCCAGATGGCTAGCTACTTATGACTCCATGGCTCCCCTCCTTGGAAAATAGTGAGTGGAAAATGAGGGTCATTTTTGTCTAAAGAGGCTCTAAGTAATGGAGTGCTGGAGTGATTAATGCTAAAGCCCCAGTTATTGAAATCTGTATATCAATGATTTGGTTCAGTGATCACATGTCAATAGTTCCATATTTTCTAATGAAATTAAGTTGGATGGAATTACAGGCCGCGAGGAGATGCAGTGATGGTTTCAAAAGGATCTGGACAAACTAAATGAGCGGGCAGGGACATGGAAGGTGGAATGTAATGTAGAACAATGTGTGGTCATTCACTGTGATATATAAAAAATAGAAAAGCTATTTTTTTTATGGGAACTGTCAGTGTTGAGAGGGATCTGGATGTTATTGTATAGAAATCATAGAATGTTAGCATCCTCATATATTTGGAGGACAATTTTGTACATTGGCCTTCAGTGCAAAAGGATTTGAATTCAACATTAAAGTTGTGTTACTGCAATTGTACAGAGTCCCGATAAGACTGCATCTGAAATATTACACATGGGTTTCTTCATCCTGAGCATAATGCATCTATGATTTTTTTACCCTGGAGGGTTATGGGAGGCTCAGTTGTTGAGTATATTGAAGGCAGAGGACACTTGTTTTAGTATTAAGGAAATCAAAAGATGTGGGACTGGTGCAAGATTGACCACGATCTTGATAAAATGTGGAAGAGGTATGTGGGGTCAAACAGTGTGCTTACAGCCTTTACTTAGTATGTTTTTAGTTATGAAAATTATTCTTGTAAGATGCAAAATATGAAATTATGATTTTGTTCCACATTTTTGCACTTCTTCCAGATAAATGAAATGAAATGTTTGTCTCAATTATCTACCTTGATGTAGAGATACTTTTCATGCCATTCTGCCTTGAAATTGTGCTGGTGCCAATCCACCTTCATTAATACTGCTACTTCCAATGCCAGTCTGTGTTAAGGCATTCTGATGCTTGTCAAGTGATTCCATCTTCAGGCATGTTGATTCTATTCATGCCAATCCACCTTAACATGCTGGTTTTTCCTGTGCCAACTATCCTTGAGTCATGTTGATACAAATCATACCAGTCCACCTCGACTTGCTGTAACTGTTCATGCCAGTGCACCTTAACATACTGATTTGTCTCATACCAGTTCATCTTAAGTCATGCTGGTAATACACATGCCAAGTCATCTTCAGTCATGCCAATATCACCCATGCCAAACCACCTTGGCATTCTGTTTCTGTTCATGCAAGTGCACCTTAATTCATGCTGATACTTCCTGTGCCAAAGCTCCTTAGGTCATGCTGATACTACTCATGCTAATCCACCTTATGTCATTTGCAAACTGATGCCAATCCACTTCGAGCCTATGCTGTCTCTTCCTATGCCAGTCCACCTTAAGACTTGCTGATACTTCTCCCTCCCTAGTCCACCTTAAAAAATGTGGCAATGATTTATGCCAAATCATCATGTAAGGCCAGTATTTCCTGTGCCAATCCACTTCAAGGCATATTTATGCTTCTCCACTCATGCCAATCCACCTTAAAAATGCTGACATTACTCATGACAGTGCATCTTAAGCCACAATGATTTTCGTCATCTTTAATCATGCTATACACTTCATGCCAGTTTACCTCACAGTAAGATGAAGGTAGAGTGCTATAAGGTGGATTGACTTGACTAGTTTAACATGACCTGGTCAGATTGGCATAGAAAATGTTGACATACTTTCAGGTGGGTTAACATTTGTAGTCTTAGCATAATTTTAGGTGGATTGTAAAGAGTAATATCAGCGGCTCATAAGGTGTTGAAGTGTGTCTGCATGCCAAGGGAAATTAGCATGTATGGCATCAGAAGATGTTAAATACAGTCAGCATATTTTCAAACAGATTGGCGTGAGCAAAATTATGCTGACTGTACCAATGCCAATTTGCTTTAACGTCTTCCGAGGCTGCGTATGCCAGTCTACTTTGGCATGCTGAATACCTCTCTGCCCCAACCACTGTATCAGCTGCTGATAGTACACTTGGCAATCCATCTTAAACTGTGTTAATGTACTAATGCCACCACACCTTTAAAGTATGCTGATATTTCCCATGATAATTTGATCTTACCATTCTCCGGTAATCTACTGGAGGAAGTTTAGCAGGTCGAGCAGAATCTGTGAGGGAAAGTAACAGTCAAAGTTTTGGGTCAAAACCCTGCATGAGGACTGAGTGATGAGGTGAAGATTGCCAGTATAAAAGGGGAGTTGGGGGGTGGGCAATGGCCAGCAGGAATCTGTGATGATTGGTTAGGATGAATGAATGAGATGGACAAATGGACGCAGGTAGGAAAGGGGTAGAGGCTGGAGCTGGGAGACAGAGGCAGGTAGTTGATCAGTGGAGGAAGCAGAGTAAAAGTGGATGGAACCGTGTGAGGGGAGCTGAAGATGAGCAGGTGAGTCAGCTGTTGGATAATGGTAAGTAGGAACACAAAGTCTACCAATGCCAGAGTCTGATAAGTGAGGGAGACTACGATGGGACCAGTCGAGTGGGGGTAGGCAGATGATACATTATGGGGGAGGGTGGTGGATCCATTTGGTAAAATAAGTGGGTCATAAGCATGGAATAAGAAGGGGGGCAGGGATAAAATTAGGTAATTAGGAGTTGGAGGAGGAGATTTGGGAAAAGGGACAAAACAGGAAGGACTGGTTGTAGGTTGCAAGGAGGGAATGCGGGAACAGAGGAGGAAAGGTGTGCCTGAATTTGGAAGATTCTCTGTTTGAGTTGTGGAATTCCTGCGTGGAATATGATCCTCACCCAGCCCTGGAGAGGCAGAGGACAGACAGGTCAGTATGGGAATGGGAAACTGGGATGGCTGATAGAGAGCAAGTGCTCTGTAAATGATTCACCAAGAGTGCACTTGATCTCACTGATGAAGAGCATCAAAATCAGTTTTATTATCACTGACATATGTGGCGGCAGTACATTGTAAGAAGAAAAATTACTATAAGTTACAATATGTAAATAAACAGTGCAAAAGAGGAATAGCAGGGCAGGGTAGTATTCAGGAGTTCATAGGCTGTTTAGAAACCTGATGGCAGAAGGGAAGAAGCTGTTCCTTAAACATTGAGTGTGGATCTACAGGCTCCTCTACCTCTTCCCGGATGGTAATAATGAAAAGCGGGAAGTCCTGGATGGTGAGAGTCCTTCATGATGGATGCCGTCCTCATGAAGCACTATGTCTTGAAGATGTCCTCAGCAGTGGGGAGGCTTGTGCTCATGATGGAGCTGACTGGGTCTACAGCCCTTTGCAACCTTTCTTCGCTCCTGCACATTGGAGCCTTCATAGCTGGAGGTGCTGCGACCGCTAAGAATGCTCTCCACTATACATCTGTAGAAATTTGGTAGAAATGCAGAGGCTGAGGTAGGAGGAGGTGCATATAAATCTTTACTTCAGCTTGTACTGATATCTCCAGTGCCATTCCAATCTTAATTTATGCAAATTTTACTCATGCAAACCTCCCATACCATAACAATCCTTTTAGCACCATAGTAATTCAGTTTATCACAATCTACTTAAAGTCAAGCAGAACCTGAAGATATCTGTTCATCAGAAGATGGACCAGTTGCCACTAATGCCAATCCACCTGAAAGCTTGCTTATAATTCTCACGTACAACCATCTTAGGGGAAGCTCCTATTTTCCCTGTTATATCATTGCAGGCATATATGGGATGCTGATACCATTCATGTCAATCATGTCAATTCACTCAGGACATCAATCCACTCAATGGCTGCTCATAGTTTACATGCCAGCACACCTAACATAATTGGGATGCAATCTTAAGGCATGCCAGTTTTTATGCCGGTTTATTTCGTGGTTTAATGGTCGTATTTGTTATCTCCTCCTGTAAAGTTGGTATCTCGGCACATGGCTGGACTATTTCCACTGGTGCCCTTAGTACATCTCTTATGCTTATATTTTCTTGAGTTCTAAGGAAAACAATTTCTCCCTGACATTGCCCATCATTTTTGTATTGGCTTACATGAAAAATCATTAGTCATTAGGTTTTGATGAAGGCTGAATAAGCATATAAATTGATTCAGAACTCTAATATCCCACTAAAGGTTCTGATCAGCCCTGAGCTGATAACTTTGATACAGAGACGTTGAGTGCTGTACAATAAAAGCACTAATCTTTACCAATTTACTGAAATATGCCAATAAGCTGGCAGAAGCATTGTGCTGAGATCCCTGTAGTAAATTATGTTTTAATGTTCACTTCTTGATTGTTCTATCAGTGCGCCGTTTCAGATATAAAACAGCTACTGGCAGTGTCGTGCCGAAGTATATTGGGACTGTAATGTATTGGGCCAGGGAGTGATGTTCCTGCTTCCTCACCTGACAAATTCTCAATTTTTCTTGGTCCATTTAGGTTCAGAGATTAAAAGCTTTCCCCACAGGAGGGAATTGTTTTTGCCAGTATATAAGCTCAGAACACTCCTGTGTACCTTTCCTGCCACAGCACAAAAAAAAACTGCTACGGGAAAGGTTTTTGATTAAATTGCCTAGATTCTTGGCAGGAAATGATGTATGGCATAGTGGGTGAAGAGAAAGTAAAGTGGTTTTAGGAAAGAGAATTGAAAAAAGTAAAGGAGGGAGCACCAATAAAAATTAAAATTTTGAAAATGATATATACATGTTGCATATTTAAAAAATATATATCCAAAATATGATGGTAGTTTAGGGTACAAATAATGTACGTTCACAGCTTGCCTTCAACCCTTGCCAAGCTGACATCCCTTAAGAAGTAATTAATTATATAGCTAATGTACATCGGGCAGAGGGTGTAGTTAGATTAATCACTGATGCTGGAATGATGTGCTGAAGTGCGCTTTGGTTTCATCTTCCGTCAACTTATAATGGGTTTTCTTTCTCGGCAGCAGGTGTGCAGGTGCATAACTGGTGTTCTTTCACTTTATTTTCATTGGTGTAATACCATCCGGCAGAGAACAGAAACCTTCTCAGTTCTGTCAATTGCTACTAGGAGTTTGCTTTAAAGAATGTCACTGTAGTCAATGCAATATATACAAATCAGTCTGAACGCACTCAGTGCTCTGTTATTTCTGTTGTCGCCTGCCTGAAATTTTCCATGGCTGTGAGCCAAATCAAGGTGGAATTCTCCTTCATGTTTCTGAATAGGACGCTTTTAATTATTTGCTAGAATGGATTGGTTTTGCTCTACTTTGCACATTCCTGTTTGATTGCAACAGAAAAACAAATTGTATTTAAAAACTGGAGATAACTGCTTTAACAGCTACTCGGAATAGTGCTTATCTCAATATATTTTCATCCTTTGTAATGATTTCTTTCTTCATTCCTTCAGCTTATTCCTCCTTGTCATCTTTGCCCCTCCCCCATCACCCCAGCAGCCAGAAAGGTTGAAGGTGAAGCATTGCCATACACTTGTGTTGTTGTCACGTATGAAGATTTATCAGAGTGACCCAGGCTTCTTTGGGAATTTATCTCCAGTTTTAACTAATGGTCATCCCCCTCCAATCAAAAGGAGTAAATGAAAATGTCTGATTTTTATTCCAATATTTGTGGGAGTTTGTTGTGCCCACAGAGGCTGTTCCTTTACAGTAATGACAATATTTCAGAAATTGATTAATGAACTATAAAGTATTTTGATACATCCTGACACAGTGAAATATGCCATCTAAGTTCAAGTATTTCTTTCTGCCTTTTCTCTTCATCTGTCCATCCTACCTTTCTAAAGTGAGGAACAGATTACTCTTTCATTTGAGGGGAAAAAGAGGGTAAGAGTGAGAGGGATCAAATTCAAATTAGACTTTTGGACCCTTACCCCACAGTGAAGGTTGACGAGTCATTCAGTAGTGTGCCCGAAGTAATGCGATGTCTCCATTGCCTGGGAAGTCTTCATAGTTGCCAGATGGGGCACGATGGCTGCTTTTTGTTAGTCTGAAGTACTCACTGGTGAACCTCCAAAGAAGCCAGTGGTCATTCCTCCCGACCTAAATGAACTAAAGAGCCAAGTCAAGCCAAACATAAATGTTTTAGCAGAAATTTATAACTGGCTCAATCTAAACCCAAAAGAGAAAGTCAGGCCCTTTTAGTCTCTAGTTAGGTAACTAGGCACTGCTTGGAAGGATTGAGTTCACTGGTTTTATGCCTCCTCTGGCTTATCAAAGAAGACATTTAGTAGTGGATCCAGCTGCTCTTTTGTAAGTAGAGAGGTGTGCTCTGCCAGCATTTGTGAGGAGAATGCAGAAGGTAAATTTCAATGGCAAACACCTTCACTGAAGGTCAAATAGGCTCAAATTCAATAAAAGCTTTGAAAATAATTCTAAAGTAAATACACAAATTGAGTCTTGTGAAGCATGCTTATTTAATCAAAGCAAACATTTCATATGGACACATTGTCCAAAATTTCATATTTAATGAAAACTATAGTGGATAAAAAATCTTATTTTAAATAAAAATCCTGTAAAGTTTTGTGAGGTTACCATAACCAATGAGTTCTACAGAAATTGTGAAGACTAGAGTTTCAGCAGTATACTCAAAAGTAGAAAACATGTTAAGATTAATTTCCCAAAGGAAAATTTGAATTGGAATGATTTGCAAATGTTTTTAGTTTTTGGAGAATTGTGTTTAGTTTTACTGATCTTGAACTGCTTTTGTTAGAGAACTTGAGGGTGAACTGTCTTGGTGGGTTATTGACAATGCTAATTTGACTTCTGGAGCTAGAGTGGTAAGAGAAGCCTGTGTCATTAACTGCATGTGTAATAGTGTAAGGTAACCTACGATGCCAATAATTAAGATGATCAGCAAGTGGTTTGAGATTTAAAATAAATACAATTACATTGCAAACTACTGGCTGATGGTATGAAATTCAGTCATCAGTTTGAGCCAAAGAATTGAGTATTCATTTACAATTTTACAGACAAATATAGAGGGAATAACTTTACAGTATTTCGGCTGAATTCTTATGTGATAGAGAAAACAATTCTGAACAATAAAATACATTTTAACATCAGTGTGGCTCATGATGTTATACTCATACTAAGATCATCGTAAATTTCCATAATCGCCAGATTAAAAAATTGGTGACCTTTGCCAACTTTGCTGGGCAAACCATACACATTTATGAATACTATCTTGAGTTGTTTGAAATTTGAGATACTAGCTGCTCTTTGTATGACTCTGTTGAAAAGTTAGTGCACACACAAAGAAATGAAATAGAACAGATAACAAGAGTTAGTTTAAAGCTGTAATCTAAGCCTGAAGTTCAGATGACTCTTGTAAACCAGACAAGGTTCCCTACCAGAATTGGTGTCATTTGAACTATTCCGTTGTAACCTTGTAACTTTTTCCCGGGTTTCCATTATTCTCTATTGCAAACTTTTTGTTACCACTTCAGTGGTTCCAATCTGTATACAGATAGTACTTAATAACTAGTAAGAAATGTGTTACAAGTTTGTGAATGCTGAAAAATAATATAAAGCACAATGAGATGAATCTTTTTGTGTCTATAAAAATGTGTGACCATATGGTGGTAGAGTTTGGAAGTAGGTCTCTGCATCATACAGGGAAAAACTCCACATGTTCCATTTTCTGCCTGGACCAGTAAGATTTAGAGAAATATGGAGGAATGTTCTATAGCCGCACAAAATGTAGCATAAATATTTAGGCACTGATTGACCCATGCAAATCTGTTTCTGCATCTGCATGCAAGCTGCTTACTGTAGTCAGCAGCTGAACATGTTTAGTTGTTGCTGTTGCATGTAGGGATTATACCAAACAATAATGCATTTTTTCTTCTAGATATAAAAAGTCAAAATCAACTAGAATCTGGCTTTTATTTCTTCAGTGTGAAAGGGAAAGGCCTTTTTGTCATGACTTCTACAACATTATAATGAAACCTTTAATTTGTGTTTTGGAAAAATTCCACAGTGTTTCTGTGTAGGTTGAAATATGTGGGTGGTAGGGGTAGAGTGGTACGTTGGGTGCAGGGAAGATGTGGGGTGTTGTTTGAACTGTAGACTATTTAATCTTTACCTTAGCAGCGAAGTTATTTTCTTAGCTATTTCTGTGGTTTCATTGTTTAGTCCTTTTTATTTTCTATATAGCTCAGTAGGGGAGCTGGAAGAAGCAAAACCTTAAAACGAATGGAAAATTACACTGATGTAATTGTTTTAGCTACACTTGGATCAGAACTAAGCTGGTAAAACACATACCTCCATCTAGTTAAATGCAAATTTTAACTTAATCGTTAAATTTTGAACATTTTTCGACTTTGTTTACATTTCTGAACTTGCCTTAATTTATAGCACTTTTATCTCTCCATCAGAATATTGTGGATTTAAACCCCATACTGTGGGGAAATGCTTAATTGACACAAGCGCTACTCTTCATGTGAGTCGATGAAACAAGGCTTTTTCTGCCTACACTGATGTGGATTCCATGACACATTTCACAGAATAGTACACCGTCCTCTGGTGTCCTGGCTAGCATTCACCCTTCCAGAGGCAGATTAGGCTTGAACTTGCTATTTGTCGAATATTCTTGTAAGTAAACAATTTACCTACCATGTGAATTCTATGTTGTGTTTGTTAGGATTATGGGTATTAGATTCAGTCAAAGATTTTCAAAGGGTAGCCATTGTTGTGAAGTAAAACATACAAAACAGCAGTAATAACACTTCGAGAAATAAAATTCATTGGATGTAAAACTGTGTATTCTAAAATACTGTTGATGGACAATATAACAGGAGTTTCTTGCTTTCACATTTATCTTATTTTTATTATAAATTGGATTAAGCCAGATTTTTGTGTTTATGGATGAGTTTTTTGAGGAAGTTACCAGGAAAGTGGATGAAGGCACGGCAGTAGATGTTGTCTATGTGGACTTTAGTAAGGCTTTTGCCAAAGTCCTGTATGGGAGGCTGTTCAAGAAGGTTCAGTCACTTGGCATTCAGGATGAGGTAGTAAATTGGACTTTTTGGGAGAAGCCAGAGAGTGGTAGTAGAGGATTGCCTCTCTGACTAGAGTCCTGGAATGGTGTGCTGCAAGGATCTGTTGTTTGTCATCTATATCAATGATCTGGATGATAATGTGGTTAACTTGATCAGCAAATTTGCAGATGACATCGAGTATGGGGGTGTAGTGGACAGTGAGGAAGACCATCATGACTTGTTGAGGGATCTGCATCAGCTGGAAAAATGGGCTGAAAAATGGTAGATGGAATTTAATGCAGACAAGTGTGAGGCTTTGCACTTCAGTAGGATCAACCACGGTAGATCTTACATGGTGAATGGTAGGGCACTGTGGAGTGTGGTAGAACAAAGGGATTTGGGAATGGCGAATGATAGGGTACTGAGGAGTGTGGTAGAACAAAGGGATTTGGGAATGGTGAATGATAGGGTACTGAGGAGTGTGGTGGAACAAAGGGATTTGGGAATGGTGAATGGTAGGGCACTGAGGAGTGTGGTAGAACAAAGGGATTTGGGAATGGTGAATGGTAGGGTACTGAGGAGTGTGGTAGAACAAAGGGATTTGGGAATGGTGAATGATAGGGCACTGTGGAGTGTGGTGGAACAAAGGGATTTGGGAATGGTGAATGGTAGGACACTGTGGAGTGTGGTAGAACAAAGGGATTTGGGAATGGTGAATGGTAGGGCACTGAGGAGTGTGGTAGAACAAAGGGATTTGGGAATGGTGAATGGTAGGGTACTGAGGAGTGTGGTAGAACAAAGGGATTTGGGAATGGTGAATGGTAGGGTGCTGAGGAGTGTGGTGGAACAAAGGGATTTGGGAATGGTGAATGGTAGGGCACTGTGGAGTGTGGTAGAACAAAGGGAATTGGGAATGGTGAATGGTAGGGCACTGTGGAGTGTGGTAGAACAAAGGGAATTGGGAATGGTGAATGATAGGGCACTGTGGAGTGTGGTGGAACAAAGGGATTTGGGAATGGTGAATGGTAGGGTACTGAGGAGTGTGGTAGAACAAAGGGATTTGGGAATGGTGAATGATAGGGTACTGAGGAGTGTGGTAGAACAAAGGGATTTGGGAATGGTGAATGGTAGGGCACTGAGGAGTGTGGTGGAACAAAGGGATTTGGGAATGGTGAATGGTAGGGTACTGAGGAGTGTGGTGAAACAAAGGGATTTGGGAATGGTGAATGGTAGGACACTGAGGAGTGTGGTAGAACAAAGGGATTTGGGAATGGTGAATGGTAGGACACTGTGGAGTGTGGTAGAACAAAGGGATTTGGGAATGGTGAATGGTAGGGCACTGAGGAGTGTGGTAGAACAAAGGGATTTGGGAATGGTGAATGGTAGGGTACTGAGGAGTGTGGTAGAACAAAGGGATTTGGGAATGGTGAATGGTAGGGTACTGAGGAGTGTGATAGAACAAAGGGATTTGGGAATGGTGAATGGTAGGGCACTGTGGAGTGTGGTGGAACAAAGGGATTTGGGAATGGTGAATGGTAGGGTACTGTGGAGTGTGGTAGAACAAAGGGATTTGGGAATGGTGAATGATAGGGTTCTGAGGAGTGTGGTGGAACAAAGGGATTTGGGAATGGTGAATGGTAGGACACTGAGGAGTGTGGTAGAACAAAGGGATTTGGGAATGGTGAATGGTAGGACACTGTGGAGTGTGGTAGAACAAAGGGATTTGGGAATGGTGAATGGTAGGGCACTGAGGAGTGTGGTAGAACAAAGGGATTTGGGAATGGTGAATGGTAGGGTACTGAGGAGTGTGGTAGAACAAAGGGATTTGGGAATGGTGAATGGTAGGGTACTGAGGAGTGTGGTGGAACAAAGGGATTTGGGAATGGTGAATGATAGGGTACTGAGGAGTGTGGTAGAACAAAGGGATTTGGGAATGGTGAATGGTAGGGCACTGAGGAGTGTGGTGGAACAAAGGGATTTGGGAATGGTGAATGGTAGGGTACTGAGGAGTGTGGTGAAACAAAGGGATTTGGGAATGGTGAATGGTAGGACACTGAGGAGTGTGGTAGAACAAAGGGATTTGGGAATGGTGAATGGTAGGACACTGTGGAGTGTGGTAGAACAAAGGGATTTGGGAATGGTGAATGGTAGGGCACTGAGGAGTGTGGTAGAACAAAGGGATTTGGGAATGGTGAATGGTAGGGTACTGAGGAGTGTGGTAGAACAAAGGGATTTGGGAATGGTGAATGGTAGGGTACTGAGGAGTGTGATAGAACAAAGGGATTTGGGAATGGTGAATGGTAGGGCACTGTGGAGTGTGGTGGAACAAAGGGATTGGGGAATGGTGAATGGTAGGGTACTGTGGAGTGTGGTAGAACAAAGGGATTTGGGAATGGTGAATGATAGGGTTCTGAGGAGTGTGGTGGAACAAAGGGATTTGGGAATGGTGAATGGTAGGACACTGAGGAGTGTGGTAGAACAAAGGGATTTGGGAATGGTGAATGGTAGGACACTGTGGAGTGTGGTAGAACAAAGGGATTTGGGAATGGTGAATGGTAGGGCACTGAGGAGTGTGGTAGAACAAAGGGATTTGGGAATGGTGAATGGTAGGGTACTGAGGAGTGTGGTAGAACAAAGGGATTTGGGAATGGTGAATGGTAGGGTACTGAGGAGTGTGGTGGAACAAAGGGATTTGGGAATGGTGAATGATAGAGCACTGTGGAGTGTGGTAGAACAAAGGGATTTGGGAATGGTGAATGGTAGGGTACTGAGGAGTGTGGTAGAACAAAGGGAATACAGGTCCATAATTCATTGAAAGTGATGTCACAGGTAGATAGGGTTGTAAAGAAAGCTTTTAGCATAAATCAGTGTATTGAGTACAGAAGATGGAATATTATGTTGAAATTGTATAAGATGTTGGTGAGGCCTAATTTGGAGTACTGTGTGCAGTTTTTGTCACCTACCCACAGGAAAGATGTAAATAAGTTTAAAAGAGTGCAGAGAAAATTTACAAGATGTTGCCAGGTTTGGAGCACCTGAGTTATAAAGAAAAAATGAATAAGTTAGGACTGTAGTTTTTTATAACTTGGAAGATTGAAAGGAGATTTGATAGAGGTATACAAAATTATGAGGGGTATAGATAGGATAAATGCAAACAGGCTTTCTCCACTGAGTTTGGAGGAAGTTTAAGGGGGACATGAGGGGAAACTTCTTCACTCAGAGGGTTGTGAGTGTATGGAATGCACTAGTGGTGCATGCGAGCTCGATTTCATTGTTTAAGTGAACTTTGGCTAGGTACATGGCTAGTAGGGATATGGAGGGCCATGGCTCTGATACAGGTCGATGGGAGTAGGCAGTTTAAATGGTTTGGCATGGACTAGATGGGCTGAAGGGACAATTTCTGTGGTGTACTACTCTATGACTCTATAACACCAATAGTATAAATTAATTTTAAACACCAGAAAACATTTGCATAAATTCAATGATCAAGTAATTGGCAGATTAAAGTGAGCTTAAATTTAGGCAATGATATCTGTACTGAATGGCCATGCCTTGCACTCTACTGACATTTGGTCATGAAATTTAATTATCTAACAGATGAATGGCAAATGTCCATCTGCTGGACATTCTGTTCAAGCTGAACAAAAATAAATTTTGAATTTGGAGCAACTGCATTGAGAGCAATTCAGAGATGTCCAAGGGCAGACGTCTTTTCATGGTGAAGAAATTTACTTGGGCCAAGTCTTGCACTTGTGGTTGGGTCACCCATGGTGGTGAGGTCAGAGAAGTTCCATAGACCACTAAATGACCTAGACACTAGAGCAGATGGATGAATCAGGATTCTCTAAAGAGCTGAGAGGATGAACAAAAGAAGTGGAACCTTTCATCATCTTGGACTTTCTTGTCACTGGATGCAGATAAATCCCACACCAAGTCTTGCGTAGTTGCTTGTGCACCACGAATCGTTCACATTAAACTTTTTGTATCTGGACCTCTTTCAGAGGAAAATATTTTTCCCCACTGCAACCCACAACATCCTGTGAGTGACACTGGGCAGGTAATGTGACTGGGAGTACCTGGTTGTAGATCGACAGACAGATAGTGATCATCATGTGACTCAGAACTGCATTGACATGCACTTTTGGCAGCTTCAGCAATGAGTGAGCAGGTTTTTTTTTCTCGAAACACCCTTACTCACTCCATAGGGTATCCCAAACAGGTTATTTCACTCCATTCAAAGAGTCTAACATAATCAGTACAAATGCAGGTAACAAATAAAAACTTTTCTCACAACTAGAATTTGCATGCAACACCAAACAGCTCAAAAGGTGAAAGGTTCAAACACAGAACAGCAATTATCTTTTGAGAACTCTCAAGGTACAACTTTGACATTGCAGCGCTCTGTGAGATGAAACATACAGTTGAATCTCGTTTTAAAGGAAAATAAATAAAAACAGCAAATACTGGAAATACTCAGCAGATCAAGCTGTATCTTTGGCATGAAATATCAACATTTTTCCCTTTGCACAGATATATCCTGATCTACTGAGTATTTCCATTATTTTCTGTTTTTATTTTAGATTTCTATTATTTGTATGTTTTTGATTCTTAATGAGGAAAAGAGATGGAAGGTTAGAGATGGGAAACTAGCTAATACCAGACAAATAAAGGATATTAACTTCATAATCAAGAACCTTCAAGTCCATCATCTGATTGAATTTCCTGTCAGCATCAATGAGCTTTCACATCTAACTGGTACACAGACCATTTGTGCGCACACTGAATACAATACTGAAGGAAAGAAAGAATCCATCAACAGTGACCTTGAGTACAATCTTTCATCCATTCCAGATATGTACAAGATTATCCATTTTGGGGATGTTAGATTAAGAGTTTGCGGAGACTCCAGTGCATGGAGTGGCAATGTTGATAAGGAAAATGTGGGCATGACCAATTCCAATAGTAGTTCACAGCTCACTGAAAAGGTGCAGCGTGGCAAAAGAACAAATACAAACTGGCTTGCCGACACAGTTGTTCAAAATAATGGCATCATCACCCACTGGTTCCACTGCCCCTTCTCTTTCTTCCATGTTCTACTCTCCCCTCCCAATAGATCCTTCTTTGCCACTTCTAGCTATCCTCTCTAGCTTTTTACCTCCCCAACCTTCACTCGGTCTCACCTGTCACCTGTCAGATTGCACTCCTTTCCCTTCTCCCCTCCCCCCCTTTATTCTGACTTCTGCTCCTTTCATTTCCTGTCCAGATGAGGGGTCTCGGCCTGAAACTTAGATTCTTCCTTTTTCTCCATAGATGCATCCTGACTTGCTGAGTTCCTCCAGCAGTGTGTTTAAGTAACCCAAATTAAACAGCTCATAGTAAAGCTTAAAACTTTAATTGTCTCAGAGAACTGCCAAGAACACCCAAGGGAAAATCTGGAATTGGCAAAGAAGATTGTGAAGTTCCAAAACAGGCCATCCATGTGGTTTGCAAGGAATCTACTTGCTTTGCACCCTGGTTGAATAACAATAACATTATGGGCATAATCATTTTGCACAAGCAGATGGAAGGCAAAAGTGTGCATCATCCAATCAGAAGTGCAGATCTTTTCATCTTTGCTGCAAGTTAAAAAAATCCATATGAACTATGCAACAGTAATCCCATCAACCATTTTCACAAATGAGATAGGGCTGTGATAACAATTGAGGCATTTCTCTCCTATTTATTGATGCGAATATTTTTGCTGAATCTTATTGAAATACCCACATATGTTGTAGGGAAACTCATCTGGTTCGGCCAGAGCCAACATGATTTTGGTGTCAAGGCAGAGCCGTGAGAAGTATTAAGAACATCTAAAGCTGTACATGGCTTTCTATCATCTGACTAAAGCCACTAACTCTGTCAATAGTGAGCTACCGTGGAAAATGTTGTCAGCGTCTGTTCAGATTCCCAGCCAATACAAAATAATTCTACCATCAGTTGACTACTTCCTTTCTGAATAGTCAACCCCTGTGGATGTAACTTAGAGCCCTTTACACTGTGAAGTTTTGTAAAACAAAGTTGTGATTCACATGCAACGTCTTTACCAGTTTTTAAGGCAGCTCTGGAAATGTTAATCCAAGACCATCTTCCACGATGTCCACATCCATTATTGTGATGAGAGGATTGTCCCACAAAAAAGACAAAACAGATTGACTCTGTATTCTTCAGAGTTTAACATAGAACATAGAATATTACAGCACATTACAGGCCCTTCGGCCCACAATGTTGTGCCGACCCTCAAACCCTGCCTCCCATATAACCCTCACCTTAAATTCCTCCAGAAGAAGAATGTGGGATTGTGAAATGTTAGAACCTTTAGAAGAATGTAGGATGATCTTATTGAGACATACAAGATCTTAAGGGGAAATGACAGGGTAGATGCTCTAATGTTTTCAGTTGAGGGAGGGTCACAAATGAGGAAACATAGTTTCAAGAAAAGGGCTAGTCATGTGAAACACAAGACCATAGAAATTTCTCCTTACAGAGGATAATGAATCTCTGGAACTCTCTACTCCAAAGAGTTAGGAGAGGCTAGATCTTTAGGTATATTTAAAGAGGAGGCAGTTGACATTTTGGAAGATTTGAGAATTGAGAATTATGGAGATTTGGCACGGAGGAGGAGTTGAGGCTTTGAGGTGCATCAGCCATGATTATTTTGAATGGTGGGACAGGCTTGAAGGGCCAGATTGCCCATTCCTAATCCTACTTTTTATGTTCTTGAATTGCCTGATGGAAACATTTTCAAACTCTCTTGCCTCTGTGCTAGAACTATAGTAAAATTCTCCAGCTGATTGTATAAAGGTTGTACAAAGTGCAAATTACAAAGTGTGCTTAACTACTCTGAAGTATACCACAACTTAGGATTACCTTGAACAGTGGAACACATTCTCTACCCTTCTGCTCCTGGTAAATCATCAGATCCAGTAAGGAAGATCTGCATTGATGGTGAGGAACCAGAAAGAACTGAACACTTTGCCTATCTCTACATCCATATCTCCCAGATGGCACATATGGATGTGGAGAATCAGCACAGAATCCACTGTGTCACCCTTACCTTGAGAAGATTATCATTAAAGTTGGTCAATAACCATAACATCCTTGTGTGCACCAAATTTCAGTTACAAATAGTGTTCCTCACAAATATGACTTGGAAGACTTCAGAGATCTGAAGGTCAGTATTAGCATTTTTTGGGAGGATCGTCAGGATAATCTGGGGGCTTTTAGCATGCTAATGTTAGCATCCACATCTCTGGTGTTGAGGGCTGAATATCCAGCACCAGTTGAGATGGAATGGGCTCTCTCTACTCATGCCTGATAGATGTTAATGGAGAATGCAGAAACCAAAGATCAACAGATGCAAGAAAAAAAGTCTAGAAAATACTGGAACTACTCAGCTAATCAGACAGCATCTTTGGAGAGACAAATAAGGGTTATTGTTTCAGGAATATCAAAATGAGTAAAATATCATTGGTGTGAAATCATAATTCCATTTCTACTTCACAGAAGCTGAAGGACTCATTGTGTATTTCCAGTCTTTTCTGGTTTTATTTCAGGTTTACAGCATCTGCAATGCTTTGCTTTTAAATCAAGAAATGCAGCATTATCATTGCATACTGGAACACAGTCACCAACTGAAAAAGTTTCAGAATAAGGAGCAACTGCCTCTTAGAAATCGAGAGGTTGCTACTAAATTCCAGAAAAGGAAGAACAGGCAACTGTTGCAATGTAAGGGTGGTTTAACCCTGTGCTTTGGCACCACCTGTAGTGTTTGCCAACATGTCTGTTTCCAGGACTAGATTCCTTGGTCATCTTATGATCTTGCAAAAGGAGTTGTCCTTGGGCCCCAAGGAATCATTGGGCTTGGCTATACAGACTCCAGACATCTTGTGTCTGTTTGAATTTGGCTCCCTCTACAGGGAATTTGTGGCAGCTGTGAACAGTAAAATGCAGCGCAGAGGCTTCTTAACCAATCAGCCTGGCAATTCCTCTGATCCACGTCGACATGGAAGTGGGAAGTAAAATCAGTGAATATAAATTACATTTAAATTATTGGACAGAGAGCAAAATAAAGATTAGAACATATATATGAAATTGAGAGAAATAAACATAAAAGTAAAACCAGAAAGAAAGTACTATAAAATAATACTTTTCATTACACTGTAATATTTTCTTTCTTCTGAGGAAATGGATGTCTACATTTGTAAATTACTATCTAACTGGAAAGGCTCTTCATAAATAATGAATACTTACGGTATTTAAAAACTCAGTTACTCTGGAATGTACCAGTGCACTTATTGCCTGTCTTAAGGGCAGGAATAATATATATAAAAAAAGTGGCCTAAGTTCAGCCACTGCAGTGAATGCAAAAACACATTTTATAGAGGAGGCAGATATTGCTGTTTACAGCTAGTAGATATTCACATTAATTGCGCATGTGCAGCTGCTTGTACCTATTGTCAGTTCAGCTGTAATAACAGCGAGTGCTGACAGCCTTGCCGTTATTAGTGCAGCAAAATCCGGGCCACTATTTTGAGTATGATTGGTTTTCAGATGACTTGACCCGTATGGACCCATCCACAAGTAGCCTGACATCATTTCCCATGAAACATGTAGAAATGATGGATAAGATAGTCACATAAACAAGACCGCTGGAACTAAATGACAAGGGAGAAAGAATTAAAAGATTGAAAGATTAAATTGATACAATACTAAAATATTTATATGGCATGCTAATTTTAGGAGGGATATTATTCAAAGAATATTTAACTTGTAGTCCTTCTAGATGATTATTGAGTTGTAAGATTTCATTATGTGTTTTTTTTAAAAACAAGTGAGAAAGTTCAATGTAATCATGCTGGTTGTATAAGATTCAGTATATCTGCATTTTTATGGAATTTGAAGATACATATAGAATAATTTTAAAAATACATCCTGAAAACAATGTAATGTATGTTTCCTAATTATTTTGAATTTAACTAAAATGGGTTAGATTTTACTAATCATTTTGAAACAATTAAAGTACTGTAGTTCTATACAAGGAAGTTTAGGAATATGGGAGACACACTTGTTGATATAACGTCAGCTTGGTATCAGAAACTGAAATCATATGTTTACCACCATGGCTGATTGCCTGTATGGATCATTGCAAAATAATGGTGACCTTGTACGGAGTTACTACATCAGAGAAACTGAGTGATTCAACTTTGCAAAAATAGCATAAGAAAGAGAGAAAGGTGTACCTGCCTTGTCAAACGGCTTTGCATACCATGTTTCATTTGCCATGTATGGTGAATATGCTTTGGCATTTTACCTGAGATAAGCTCCCAATGGTGTATGAATATCTAACCACAGATCCTAGAGATATGAAGTGAAAACAGAAATTGATGGAGATAATTGGTAGACCACGTACCAGGAGAAACAGAGTTAACATTTCAATTTAGGACCTTTTTTCTAAACTGGAAAATTGGAAATGAAAATATTATTGTCACATGTATTGAGATACAGTGAAAAGCGTGTCTTACACTTCATACAGACTTGATCATTACACAATGCATTGAAGCGGAAAAAGGTAAAACAATAACATTGCACAATAAAGTGTAACAGCTACACAGAAATTGCAGTACAGGTAAATAATGAGGTGTAGACCAATAACAAGATTGATTTTGAGGTCAAGAGTCCATCTTATTTGCTAGGGAACCTTTTGGCACATTGACTTCCATAAGTTAATTTATTTAGTACAGGAGTTGGAATGTTATGTTGAAGTTGTATAAGATGTTGGTGAGGCCTAATTTTGAGTATTGTATTTGCAATTCTTGTCACCTACCTACTGGAGAGGTGTAAATAAGATTGAAAGAGAACAGATAAAATTTACAAGTATGTTGTTGGGACTTGAGGACCTGAGTTATCGGGAAAGGTGAAATAGGTTAGGACTGTATTCCCTAGAATATAGAAGATTGAGGGGAGATTTGATTGAGGTATACAAAATTATAAAGTGTGTACAATAGATGGGGTAAATGAATGCTTGCTTTTTCCACTGACATTGGGTGAGACTAGAACTAGAGGTTGTGGGTTAAGGGGAAAGGTGAAATGTTTAAGGGGGAACTTCTGCACTTAAGAGGGTGGTAAGAGTGGAACGAGCTGCCAGCGCAAGTGGTAGATGCGATTTTGATTTCAACATCAAAGAGAAATTTGGATAGGTACATGAATGGGAGGGGTATGAAGGGCTATGGTTCAGGAGCGGGTCAGTGGTACTAAGCAGACTAATGGTTCGGCAAGAACTAACTGGGACAAAGTGCCTGTTTCTGTGCTATAGTGCTCTATGATTATGATTCTAACCATTTACTAGTCTTATAATAGTGGGGTAGAAGCTGTCCTAGAACCTGGTGGTATGAACTTTGAAAGTTTTGTGTCTTCTGCCTAGTGGAAGTGGGGTGAAGAGAGAATGCCCAGGGTGGTTTGAGACTTAGATTACGCTGGCTGCTTTACTGAGGAAGTGCGAAGTCTAGACAGAGTCCATAGAGAAACTGGGTTCTGTAATGTGCTGAGCTGTGTTTCCAGGTCTTTGTAGTTTCATGTGGTCCCATGCAGAGCTGTTGTCATACCAAACTGTTGATGTATCCAGAGAGGTTTTTTTATGACTCATCAATAATAATTAGTAAGGGTCGATGGGGACATTTCTGGACTGTCTTGAGGAAGTAGAAGCATTGCTGTGCTTTTTTGGCCATGACATAGGTCTACGTGGTTGGACCAGGACAGGTTATTGGTGATGTGCACTCCAAGGAACTTGAAGCTTTCAACCTGAACTCAGTTGATTGATGTAGATAAGAGCACGTGCACCACACCCCTTCCAGAAATCAATGACAAGCTCTTTTGATTTGCTAACATTGAGGGAAAGACTGTTGTCATGACACCACAGTGCTAAGCTGTATCTACTTTCTGTACTCTGACTCATCATTACTTGAGATACGATGTTGATATTGTCTGCAAGTTTATCGATGGAGTTGAAGCAGAATCTGGCCACAGTCTTGAGTATACAAGGGCTAGGGTAGGACACTAAGCAGGCAACCCTGTGGAGCACTAGTGTTTAGAAGAATCATGGCAAAGGTGTTGCTACCTATCCTTATTGATTGTGGTCTTTTGGTCAGGAAGTAAAGAATCCAGTTGCAGGCGTTGATTCCTGGGGTTCAGATTTTGGGGTGAACCTATCAAATTCTGCTTTAAGTATACCCATTGATTTGGCTTTCATAGCTATCTGTGGCAATGAATTCCACAGATTCACCACCCTCAGGCTAAAGAAATTACTTCCCATCTCTGTTCTAAAAGTTTGTCCTTGTATTCTGAGATGCCCTCAGGTCTTAGGCTCCCCACTATTGAACTCTTCCTCTCAACATCCACTGTATCTAGGCCTGTCCGTATTCGATAGGTTTCAATGAGATTCCTCCTCCCTCGTTCTTCTAATGAATACAGACCCGATGCTCTCAAATGCTCCTCATATGTTAACCCTTTCATTCCTGGAATGATTCTTGTGAACCTCTTCTGAGCCCTCTCCAATGCTAGCACATCCTTTCTTAGATAAGGGACCAAAACTGCTCACAGTACTCCAAATGCAATCTGAACAATGCCTTATAAAGCCTCAGCACTATATCCTTGCTTTTATATTCTAGTCTTATCAAAAAGAATGCTAACATTGCAATTACTCTCCTTACCACTGATTCAACCTCCAAATTGATTTTTAGGGAATCCTCCACTAGGATTCCCAGGTCCATTTGCACCTCCAATTTTATTATATGTCATAAAACTTTGGGAACTTCAACTTAAGTTTCAATGATAATGATGGAAATATTAGAGTAAAATCAGATGTCAAGTCCTAGTCTGCTTTAGAGTGGGCTCAGCAACATTCTGTTTGAGAGATTTAACCTGGCTTTGAAAGCCCCACTGCTTTAAGAGGTTTGTTCAGAGAACATTTATAGAATTTGCAGGAGAGGAGTGAAGGTTATATAATGGGGACATAAGCAGAGTACAGTGCAGAAGCAAATCATATTTATTTTAAAAAAAAATCTAATGCAGCTATAAATACTTTTGAAACAAATAAAAATTAGTGGTAGAATGCAGGAACTTGTATGACAAATACTGCAATGCAGCTTACGGTAGTTAGTGTTTATTTAAAAACAGTAAAAGGACTCAGAAGCTGTTGAGGTATACACTGAGTTTTGTTAAGAACCAAATTGTATGGTTGATTACTGTAAATCTTTTTATTTTGATTTGCCCATAACTTAGTGTAATTTAGGGCCATGAAATTTCTTATTGCAAATGCTTTCACATTTAACAGCTCTAAGCAACCATGAAAATGTAAGACTTGGAAAAATTGGCAGGATTGGCCATCAGAGTCTCAAAGTGGCATTTCTATAATGAGCAAATAAACACAACAAAATAAGCATGTTTTACTTCAGTGGATTCAAGGGATATTTCCAAAGAAATAAATATTAGTTTTGACTTTCTTGCATATAAGCTTTTTATTTCTGATAACCTCAACCATGATAATTGCATTTCTACAGTGAAAAATATTCCATTTCACTTGGCACAGAGAAAAAAAATCTTAACTAATATGATGTGCAGAGTTAAACTATAATGACTAGTATAGGCTTTTTACTCAAAGGCCTTGTTATTCATTGAAAACAATTATTTGATAGAAAATAAAATTGCTATTTTAATATTTTGTTTCCCTATTTGCCTTTGACACATTTATAGCACTAAATAGTTTTGCAGCTTAGCAATGAAACTACAGCAACTTAATTTTCAGAACAGGCAAAACAAAGCCATTCTTTTCATTTCAGGCAACGGCAACTGGGATAGAGGAGCAACAACATATTTATTACTAGAGTTATTTTTATGCCTGTAAACTAGACTCTAGTGCATTGCATGAAATAATTTTTATGTCAGGAAGCACTAAGATTTGCAATAAGATGCTGGCCATTTGTGTGCATGCTCTTGGCAGCTAGTGGCTGTCTGTGGTCTGGTGGGCCTGTCCGCATGCTGGTTTTAATTTGATATTCAAATTTCTGTAAAACTGGTTGAGGCTTCAAGATGCTGCACTGCAGTATACAATTCTAATATAAATTTGGCTTATTTTCCTTCATTGGGGATCCTGAAATAGATCCAATACTAGAATGGTTAGCAGTAAGTGAACTGTGTTGTATTTATTTATAATGTAAAATTGCTGGAACCATCTAAAAATAAACAGATGCATAGCAGTTCATTAGTCTGCCTGCTCGGACTGATTTTCCCATTGATTAGTCTCAGTACTAATGCCTGTTCATTCCTCACTTCATAACTAATTAACGTCAGTTCCTTTCTGACTGGTTGACTAGTTTTAAGATCTCTGAGCATGTGTGAATTTATATGTGCTAGATATGGCAAGAACAGACTAACAGAATTAAAGCATTACACTTTCCCACCAGAGATTTTTAACTCTAAAATTCACAGAATGGATTTTTAAACTGATTTTTTCAAAATTGGTGAGTAACAAGTTCATGAACTATATCGCATGTTTCTGTTTTTCTTTTTGGTTAACATTTTGGACACCTGTTTAAAATTCAAGTAGACTTGTTTCATTAAATAGTACATAACAGACACTTAGTAGAGGGAGATTACCGTAGAAGCAAATTAATTTTGTTGGTAAAAGAACCTCACATATCTGCTTTTAAATTATCATTTAGGATCATGTTTGGAACAATCTGCTCACCTATCTGTTTCCCTTCCATCTCTAATTTCCTTCTCTCCTCTGGCTACCTGAAGGTGTTGACTCCTTGCTGAGCTCCAGCATCTTGACCATTTGGCCAGTTTTTATGTATGATTCTCAAGCATGAACCTATAGGGAGGGGTAAAACTACAACTGACCTTGATCCTGCCCAGACCGAACGTCTGCAAGACAGAATGGAAAAATGGAATAAAAGGCAAGCCATTTTGATGGAGCAGACGAGTAGGCATTGGTTTTTTGAACTTTGGACAAATCTTGGGAACTAATCCCATAAGGTTAAAAATGCATATTCTTATAAAACGTAGGCTATCTGCTTGTCATTACCAGTGTTATACAATTTGAATGTATATAGTTGATGAATTTACTGTAGAAGGGATAAATCTCCATTTAGCTCTGCAAGATTAGCATAACGTTACTAATATGGAGCATTCAAATTCAAATTTATCAAACTTTTAATTTCACCAACAAAACTGCCATATTTATAGCATTGAGGAGTGTGTGTGTATATACATGCATAGGCGTTTGATGACAGTCACGTCTCAGAAGCGAATAGCAAAGACAAAGATACTGGTTTCATAGAAAGATTTTCCCATCAGTTTGTATTGCATTGTATTGTTTATTACTGTGGCTTTAACACTAGTTCAAAATCGTATATAAATGTTAATATTTATATAACATATCTCTGTTTGAGAGTACAGAGGATGAAGAACATTCTAAATTATCAAACACATTTTTATCATTATTAACATTGGATTTGCAAAATATGGAAATCTTACAGAATGCACTGTATATTTTATAGAATGTGATGGTACGTTGAGATCATTCGGCCCTTTGAGTTTACTACTGTTTCCGTTATCCCACTTTCTTCTGTCTTGTGTGTATGGCCCACTTCATTTCACACCCTAGTTATTAACACATGCTGACTGATCTAAAAATATTAAGTCTCATGCCTTTCATTAGAGAAATTTCAAATGCATAACATGAGCATGCATTGACTCCTAAATGTTGCATTTGAATGTCATTGTCTTCCAAATATTTTCTTTATAATATACTGTATTAAGCTAACGCAGCTGAGTTTAGTGCTGTCACAAACTTTCTAAGATGAATTATTTAACACTAAGAACAGAGTGATTGATAAAAAAAAATTCACTACTCATCTATTGTATTTACCTATTGATGTAGGTCAAGATGAGGTCTACTGATCCATTTCAACCAAAATGTATGGCTTTTTCAGTGCCGATGGCATCTAAAATTGTGGCATCACTAAGAATGCGTAACCAAAAAGAAAATGTTCTCCTTATTCAGATTAAAGCCATCAAGTTGGTAATACTGATAACTTAGTACGTACACATTATGGTCATTTCCATTCCTAAGGTACTCATTACTGGATTGAGTGATGTGCCCATAGTGTACTCCATCATGATGACGCTGCTCCATTTCAGTCATCTATGAAGCCTGTGCCAAGAATATGTTTAGGAATAGTTCCAGACCAATTAAATAAACAATCCTAAAGTGAATAGTTGAAAGGTTTAAAATAGATAAACGTTGCTGGGTTTTAACCTGTATAATGTTGGTTCTATTTCCCCTTGTGACTATGTGGTTCTTCCTTTTCATTAGGTAATTAAAGATTAACATCTATCTAATATATTATTTTTTCTCTTTGAGGATGTAGTAATGAAAAAAATCATTTGGTAAAGGTAATGTTAAATTTGTTTTAATATTTTAGAGGGACCGGTTACCTTATTTTGAGCTCTGCAGTATTGCTTTCCTTGTTGGATTCTATTCTTTACCACATTACCTCACCACATTAGCACTTGCATCTCCCTCAGATGGCATTCTGTTTCCATTCCATTCACAGTGGCCAAGGATCATATCACATAGGCACTTAGAAATACAATGCGCACTACCCCTGAGAACACAATTGCTTTCACAGTCAAAAGTATTGATCAGCTCTATTTCTGGTTTTCCATTCAGTCATAGCTTTTGCCAGAAGTTTTTTCTTCAATGGGGAGGGGAGATTTAAATATAAGCTGGCCATCTTATTGTACTCTTTATGCTATAATTGCCTTAATGCTATATTAACAAATGTAATTGTTAGAGCAGGGATAATCTGATAAAATTAAGTATGTCTTTATGATTTTTTTTGGTTTAAGAATCCTTTGGGTTTTTTTTCTTGTTGAGACTTTTGAAATTATATCTTTTAACCATGTGAATATTGTTTAAAGAATGTACTAATTTGTGTGTTGCTTTAAAAAAAAACACACTACATGTAGGTGCTAAGTGTGTGCAAAATTCAGTGACATGGCATACAGAATGCCTATCCCAAGCAGAAATATTCACAACACGGTCAAGCAAAACTTAGTTGTGTGATAATATTTATTTAAAATAGGATGCAATTCAATGTGATTTCCTACCCAAAGAAGGTTTAGAGGCAAAACAGAGAATCTCTGCTATATACTTTCATTGGCAAAGAAATTTTTTGTTTTTAAAGAAAACTTGGGCAAAGTAGCATTTTTTGTACTTTAGTGTGTATTTAATTAAACAGCGTGGTCTTCCTTGAAAGTAAGCATTGAAGAAGAGGGGGAGCTGTTTAATATATCAAATGTTAATGAGGCGGCAAAAGAGTTCATTGGGAATTAGATCAGATGGACAAGAAGAGTAGAGAGGATTGACCTATTTGAGGTTAATGAAGAGATATTTATTTCGGTGATCTGGAAAAGGGGTAGGCAGAAGTATAAAGGTCTATGTTGGAAATAGGTAATGGACACGATTCTCCAGTTTTCATCGTGCAGTGGTTTACAAGTTGAACTCTGAAAGGGAAATGGAGCATCTTCTTCATGGCTTTTATCAATAATGAGTTCATACTGTTTGTTTCAAACACAGACTCAAAGCACCTTGTGTAAAATATCGTATTCCTGTTGCTTTCAGTTAGGAACTTTACTAGAAACTGTTTGCATAGTTCACAAAGAAAATGCATTTATCATACCCGGAGTTTGCTGCATTGATGTAAGATGGTTTCCTGGAAGAATAAACTCCAATTTTTATTATAAGTTTTGAGTTTCTAATCATGTAGCCACTTTCAAATGGATGCATATTCAAAATAGCGGTAATGAATGTGAAAATGCAGTATGAATGTGCCCTTCATCTTCTGTAGCCAACTGGAACAGATGTTTTAAAAACTAAGATTCAGTTAGTGTGTAGAGATAGACTCGGATAAATTTTTATGGGACGTATTCATTTCCCATTAGCTTATAGATTGTGAGTTGACAAATGGGTGTTCAGATGTTTCACTAAAATGTTTAAGGATTTATTCGTAAGAATTAGCCCCATTCAATTAACATTCGAAAATGCAATTTTCACTACTTTAGGTTTCAGTAGGTAGAAGTAGATCATACAGTTACATAATATTACATAACCTGTTAATAGCTGGATCATTCTGATTATGACATAATGCTAACTGTGGAGGATTGTGCAAACTGGTGGCCAGTACTTCTCTTTATTCACTCATATAAAGTGGGCAAGGCAATCCGTCATCAATGGAAGATCTCCATTTAATGATCATCCTTTGAAGCTCTTGTGAGGGCGGTTAGGAGTTATCTTTCAGCCTTGTTGCGGCAGTTGTGGTGGAGTTATAACCTCTGAACTGTTGCAAATGGGAACTGATGAATTTAAACCAGTAACAAGAGAAATGTATAGATATTTTCCAAGCTTGGACGTTGCACAATTCGGCCTTGATCTGGCAATATCCATATGTCCTCCCAGCTATTGGAGATCATAAGTTTAGTTTGTGCAGTTCATCAGGCTTTTGAGTTTCCTCCCTGCATTAGTAGATGGTATGCACGGCGTCTGTGGTATATAGGCTATGGAGAGTGAATGCTCATTTGGTAAACTAGCATACTGATCAAGAAGGCTGCATTTGAGATTTATAGCAGGGGTTCCCAACTTGGGGTCCACAGACACCTTGCTTAATAGTATCGGTCTATGGTTGGGAATTCCTGATTTAAAATATCTTTGATTTGTTGTACCTGCCCTCAACCAAAGGACCCACGTGGCTGTATGAATAGATGCATTCTCAGAAGAAAGAGCCTCTGTGATCTCCATGCTGGTTTTGACCAGAATTGTCTGTTTCAGGTTTCGGAATACTTAAAAGTTTTGGGTGGGCCAGGTGAGGTTCAGGAGTCCTACGTCACATGGGTGTGCTGACAGTAACACCTTGCAGCACAGGTGTTGGCAAAACTGTGACTCTGTTGCCCACTGCGCACTGCCCAAGCATCAATTGCTGAATTAGCAGTGGACTACAAAATGAGAAACAGTAGTATCTTTTTAACATGTTTGTAGACCAGGAGATTAGGGGGTTATTGTTACCTTTCCTGCCAGAGGCATTGCAGCCCAGGCACGGCTAGAGTTCTGCTCCTGCAATGAATAGTGGGCATCAGCAATTGTCTCTTCAGGGAAACTTAGCTTCAACACACATATTGCTGCTCAAATCAGGTGTCGGCATGATTACTGCTGCCTGAATGATCTGGCTGCAGAGATCTTCCTGGCTAGAGTGCTTCTGTTTCCTCTACTTGCACTATGTGACCTTGTGTTCAGGACCACTGCCTCATGTCTTCATCATGCTAGAGACCCAGTAAGCTCACCATTGATTTACCCAGTTCAGACATGCAGGCAGTGTGTAACTCGAGGTGTTTACATACCTAGCATCACACAGCATTGTTCTCCTTCCATGTAAACACTCTGTTATTAGGAATTTATTTGATCCTTGGGCAAATTTGCAAATTATTGAAGATCATTTAAATAGCAAATGTGGTGGAGGGCCGTGGATTGAGTGTGGATGCTGCTAAGGTCAGGTTCTCCATGCATAGTTCACAGCTTTACTTGAATTAAAACAGCTCAATTTGGTGGGCCAGGTGGTAAACACAGAAGCAGGAGTAAGATTTTTGTTTCCTGAAGCCTGCTGTACTGTTCAATATGATCATGGTCGATCCTCTATATCAGTGCCAATTGTACCTGTAAATTATAGCTCCATTTTAAACATAGCAACTTGGACTTCACAGCGTTCCATGGTCGAGAATTCTGCAGGTTCATCATCTTCCGAATAAACTCATTTCTCCTTATTTTAGTTCAACACGTCTTACCCATATCCTGAGACTGTCATCTCACCCTGGGAAAACATCCTCCCTAACTCTACTTTATCTCCCTCCATCAGAATTTTGAACGTTTTTCAGTGAAGTCTGTTCTCTTCCTTCTAAATTCAAATTAGTGTTGCACATAAATGGATCTGATCAACTTCCTTCTTTATATTTATCCTGCATGTGGAGACATCCCACATGGAACTATGCAATTGAGTTTGGCAGGCTTTACAAACTGCACTGAAAATGTGTGCTTGCAATTCATAAAGGAAGTTCGAAACAAAATGGCACCCAAAACACTGGGGGAAAAAAGACAACTGCAAGCCAGTGTCACAGTTTATGCACGTTGTGTTTCTTTGCTTGTTTTCTTTTATTTTGCTCTATTTGTAACAAAACTGGGGAGGATCTTAACATTTGGCTCAATCTTTCATGTGCGGCAGTGATTATGAAGCAATTCTCATTTCTGCATTGGGGCTTCAGAATCGCCTGGGGGAAGAGCAAAAGTATTCAAATAGCACATATCTTAACTTTTGAGGTAAAGCAGCATAAAGCAGCATCTTATTTATATAAGATGGATGTAGATTTTTAATACATCACATGATCTTAGAAGTGAATTTCTTAATTCCAAACCCCATCCTTTACTGCCAATAATTGAAAAAGCAAAATTGGTTCAGTAGTGCCTGTATTTCAAAAGTACATTATTGGCTGTGAAACACTTTGGGATGTCCTGAGCTAATGAACAATACTGTCAGCTCATTCTTTCCTTGGGATGGGAATATATTACCTTTTTAATTATTCTCCCTTGTTTTCTTCAGTTATGTATCTCTGAAAGTTAAGACAGCATATGCATCATTGCCAGTTAAATTTCCATGTAAATTCCTTATTTTCCTGCTTCCCATGATGACCATGTAGATAGTCCATTAAGCCTTGCTTAAATTATGTTTTAAATTGCAGCACAATGTTGCTATAGCCATCTCAATAATCTACTTAATCAAATTTAGTTAATTCTATCCTTCCATATTGCGTGATTGCATTTCTTTTTGGACAATTTCTTTGTTGATAGGACCATCACAGAACTTCTCCTTCACTGCCTGGATGGTGAATCATAGAACATAGAAAATTACAGCACATTACAGGCCCTTCGGCTCACATTGTTGTGCCGACCACGTAACCTACTCTCAAGACTGCCTAGAACTTCCCTAGTGCGTAGCCCAGTATTTTTCTGAGCTCCATATGCCGATCTAAGAGGCTGTTAAAAGATCCTATTGTATCTGCTTCCACCAACACCATCGGCAGTACATCCCAGTCACCCACCACTCTCTGTGTGAAAAACTTACCCCTGACATCCCCTCGGTATCTATTTCCAGGCACCTTAAAGCTATGCCACCTCGTGTTAGCCATTTCAGCCCTGGGGAAAAAGCCTCTGGTTATCCACACGATCAATGCCCCTCATCATCTTATACACCTCTATCAGGTCACCTCTTATCCTCCATCACTCCAAGGAGAAAAGGCCAAGTTCACTCAACCTATTCTCGTAAGGTACGCCCTCCAAGCCAGGCAACATCCTTGTAAATCTCCTCTGCACTCTCTCTATAGTATCCATATCATTTCTGTAGTGAGGTGACCGGAACTGAACACTGTACTCCAAATGGGGTCTGACAAAGGTCTTATATAACTGTAACATTACCTCACGGCTCTTGAACTCAATCCCACGGCTGATGAATGCCAATACCCCATACACCTTCTTAACAACACTGTCAACCTGATTCATCAAAGGTAATTTATTACTTTCTCTCTAACAAGTGCATCCAATTTTGGTTTTGCCATAATCCCAACAGGTATGGGCACTGTGAAAAAATAATTTATTTGCAAAGAAGCTATAACCTGAGGCCATATGTTGAATAGCAGTGTTAGGTGAACAGCAGATTGAGAACTGGCTTTAATTGGACAGAAGGCACAGCTGAATAGAAAGGCATAACTATATTTTATTTCTATAATTTTAAGTTAACTACAAGTCCAGCCAGACTTTGCATCAGTTTCAATTACTGTGTTTTATTTGTGAAATTTGTGAAGTGCAGATTTCCGGCTTCGCACCGGGGCACTCAGTGTCAGGGTGCTAATTCTCCGAGCCACCAAGTGCATTTGGTCCGTGTGGACGTAATGAGGGATAGAAAGAAACGAGGCAGAATCTTCAATCTCTGAGATTTCAAGATTCAACATTCAAGTTTATTTATCATGTGCACATCAAAATGCACGGTGAAATGTGCCATTTACATTAACAACCAACACACCAACAACTGTGCTGGGGCAGTCCTCAAGTTGTCACTACATATTCCAACACCGACCTAGCAATAGTTCAAGAGTAATAGTGTTGTAAGAATGCCATATCCTCTAAGTTATAGATTTCCTAGCGACAGGTTACTATCGATGCAATGCTCCTCAGACAGAATGAAGAGGTCAATACTCCCCAATGCCATTAGGCTTTACAATTCAACCGCCAGGACTTAAGAACTTTTTAAAAGCTATTATTAATGCTTTTTGAGATAGTGATTTAGATGCATATCATATTTTTTTACTGAGTTAAGTATTGTATGTAATTAGTTTTGCTACAACAAGTGTATGGGACATTGGAAAAAAGTTGAATTTCCCCATGGGGATGAATAAAGTATCTATCTATCTATCTATCTGTTATAGTGCCTGGCATTCTATATCGTACATAATTCTGTTAGGACTTTGTGTACAAGAACTGCAGTGATACAGGAAGAATATACATTACTACCCTTTTAGGGTAGCTGAGAATATACCTCATCCTCACCTATATTCGCAGGACAAAATTACATTTTAAGTCGGAGCTTTCTGAGGACCAGCTACAATGCGATTGACTATGGCTCAGAATAGGTGAGCTACATCTCCCAGTACCAGAATCATAAACACCAGAGGATGGAAGGTTGGACTTAATTCACCTGAAGAAAAATAACATTAAAAATTAAAAGAAACATAACTATGCTACCATATTCAAATATTATACACCAGTGAAATAAAAATGAATGCTCACTCAATGGGTACATGGTCTTGGAGCCCTGAAAGACTACCATGCTTATTTTGATGGCTTTCTTTAAAAAAAAATCATCGAAAAGAATGGATTAATCATTTTATCCTGTCATTGCAGTTTCCATTTTTTCTGTGTGTTACAGTGTACTAAACGGTAGTGGATTTCATTATCCTTTCTGTGGTACTGTAATTAACTGAAATCCGCACAACCTAATTTTGTGCACAAACATATCCTGAAGATTGCTTTGGCTTGTTTGAAAACTAATACAGTTAGCCTTGTGCAGAACAAATTTAATTTGATAGCAGGTGGTTTGATAAATCAAGAGCCATGTACTTTTCCTTCTTCAGGGGACAGATTATTGGGGGTGAAGGAAAAGTCTTGAAAAGCTCTGTTTCGGTATTTTAGTTGTTTAAAACGCAGAATGGTGTCTTATGCCAATCAGATTTTGTCGATGGAAATGTTAAATTGTGCAGCTTTGTTGTTGGAAAGGTTATTTTTGTATTAAAGTAAAGGCCAGGGCTGCGTAGCAAGGATAGAAATTAGAATAACACTAGTTCATATTTCGAAAAATGAAATTGAGATTCCCTAGAGGTTCATAAGCAGTTGCTTTAGGGAAGAAGAAACATTTAATACAGCACTGAAAGGAGCCAAAATAAATAGCTCAGTGGTTCTTGTGTAGGATGTAATAGCACATGAGATGCAGGATCCACATTTCCAGCAGCAGTATTAGGTTTCATGCCCTGTTATAGATATTAATATAAAGGAGGGAAAATGATTTTTGGGGAATATTAGAATTTCAGTACTCAATGGAAAAGATGTCAAAATTATCCACATAATTGATGCTACACTTAATCTCAAATTTTTGTGTAGTTTCTCAAAATAATTTTTAATCCATATACATTTTCTTTTGTGTTCGATGTATAATTACACCATTTGTTGACCCAGGTTACTCTATTATTCTTTGCCGATTCTAAGACATTTCTGCTCATTGAGAAATCTTGATAGGCACAGTGGTTGTGATTCCTGCCCATTGCTGGACAAGCTCTTATCCGAAGAACAGCTGAGTAGCAATACATTTCTTTGAAAAGACATGATATAACTAGCAGATATTTTGCTCTTGCTCCTTGTTCAATTCACATAGTGGATATTGCAGGAATGTTTGATGAATATGCAAAAGTAGTCTTTGTATTTCACCCCTACAACTCCTGAAGCCAGTATGGAAACATCGCATAATAACATTCTATATGAAGATATTTGCATCATTTTAATACATTAAACAGTTACCTTGGCCATGCAGATATCTGAGACTACTGAACTATTATAACTTATAGCGCTTAAAGAAATTATGAAATGATTGTCTTTTATTCTGTGAGCTGCTTCAATAATTGACCTTTTAATTTGCAACTTCAGAATTATAACACAATATGCTAGCACTCGTAATGAAAATTAAATGAAGTCTTACCGAAAGCATCAACATGAAGATAGATTGGGTCAACAAAAACATTTGCTCTGGATTAATGTTATAGTCTCGATGTGGATCTATTTTAAAGCTCCTTTTGCAGTATTTATTTCTGTCTCTTTCTGTGTTGTTCAAAGTAGAAAAGACAAGGTGGACAGAATTCTAGTTATTCTGATTTTCATAAAATCCTTAAATTAGGTTCATTGTTTTAGGATCAATTTTCTTTTATGTTCAAAGCTTCACAATTTAAAAAAAAATTAAACAGGCAGTATTCATATTGCAATGTATGGTACACCTTTATAAAAAATGCCTGAGGCATCAATTTACCATCACCAAAAGATGGAATTACACAAAGATACCAGAGGTGAGGATTGACTGCTCGATGATTTGGGAGTGAAAAGCAAACCAAATTTCATTTGGACCAAGAGAAGTTAATTTTCAGTTTCTTTTTGAAAAATTCTAACAAAGTATGGTACAATTCATAATGCAACATTTTAGTCCTGAGGAGTTTAACTATTTAAGCTGGATGATTAGCCAATTCTACATTTAGGGTTCTTTGCTACTCTGGACCAACTATTTTTGACTTTGAGTATGGTATGTTTGTAGGAATATAAGTGAGTGATGGGTAATGTAATATAATATTTTCAGCTTGTAAATATTTAGTGTAATTTAACTTTTAGAGTCCTATCCATCTTCACATAATAAACTGAACTCTATTTGCTGAGCTGACTGCTTCATCCAAAGCAAACTGGTCAGCGTACACCATTTTACCAAGGCATATGAAACGGATCAGTGGCCCTTTATTGCTGTGTAGACTGTAACCGTTCATTTATTTTGGTAGGTGGGGAGATCTGTGCTGTTGCTGCTTCTAAGGCTGAGATTTAGTATGCAACCTGTTGCAGTGCCAACTCCCCTGTGGATTGTTGCAGTTCATTTTCCAAACATGCGGCATTGTTTTTAAATATGGAAATATATGGCCATCATTATTGGTGCATTTCTTCAAACGTGTCCAGCATTTGAACCTCGGGCTATAAAAATGTTGATCTGAAAATGGCAGCAGTCAGTTGATGAATGCAGAAGAGAGAGGCATAAATCAGCACAGGGCATTTCTTTTCTTTCTTTCCCCCCCTCACGTCCGCAGAGAATTGTTGTCTATTGGTTCAGAAAATGGAGAAATGAGTCTAGCAATACCCAGTGCTGGTTAGCAGATTGTCATTTTTGGGTTTGATGTTCTTTGGTATAATTGTCTTTCATGTGAACAATGGCAGGAGATCTCTGGTGTGCCATGGAAGCATGATAAAAGAGGCTGATCTTGCATAGCAATGTCTTTTATTATTAGTGTATAAAATTAGCAAGCTGGATGTTGTTAGAATTAGCTTTACTGATGTTAATTGTAATGCAGTATGAATTCCGTTAGCAGATTGTGCAGTAATTCTCGGTAAGGTGATAGCTGCATCGAAAGGTAATATTAATAGCCTTTTACTTTTATTGTATCGTTTTAGTGGGCTTTAATAAGGCAGTCACCGTCAACGGGAATTTATTAGAAAAGTGTAGTAATTGATGTATTGCAGCAAGTATGGGCAAAGGCTGAAGTTGATTAATGTATGAGTTGGCTTTTTTAAGGCAGTTTAAAAAGGCTTCTTAACTGGGTCTTTGGAGACCAACACAGACCCACTGTAAACTACTTCATTCCAGTCGGAAAATGACTTGACAGCTGCTCCAGTCTCTGGTGGTTTTGCTTTTCTGATCAGAGAAAATTGAAGTAATATAGTACTCATCAATAATTGCAGTGCTTAAAAATCTTATAAAGGGATTTTGACTGTTTTCCCCCCTGGAGATAAGTTTTCAAAGGTTAAATTAGTTTTACTTGCATTTGCTTCATATATTCAACCCAGAGTAAGGATCAGTTGTGCTTTAAATGGACTGCTGGTTGTGAGTTGCATGAAATTAACATCTTTGTGACTATCTGTGGTGTTTAACTGCTAAATAGTCTCTTCAGGGCAGAAAGGCTTTGTGTCTGCCTTAACATATAGAAAGTATACATTAAAACTACAAAAGGGAAGCCAGGAGGAAGTCACATTGATACCATTCTCCAGTGAAGCTACATGTTGTCCCCTGCAATCCTGTCATTCTGAGATAACAAAGACCTGGTCTGGATACCTTTGTGCATACTTTAGATGTTTTATATATTGCATTAAAATGAATACCCTATTCTCTAAGTATTGAGCAAAAGCAGCATCCTATGAAAATTCTGATTGATACTTCTAACGTTTTTGAGGGAAACTACTGCAGTTGGACATTACAGGGATATTTTACCACAGAGATAATTAATTTGTGATATATTTTTATGAGAGTAGATTTTGCCCAAGTATTCATGAAGGTTATCTACAAGTTTCAGCACAATCATCTCATGATAATCTTTGGCCAAGGCAGTTTCTTTACTGTAAACGGGCAACTAGTCTGTAGTAAGTGAGCAAAATGGTACAGAAGGCAGAAGTGCCAGACACAGTTAACAGCTGCCCTCTTGTTTCTCGTTCCAAATGCTTCCCTACAGAGAATATGCATTTTATTTACACAGTGAAACCTTTCTTTCTTTAGCTGTGTATTTCTTCAGTCATAGTGAAAGCTTTATTTTGCACCTCACAAACGTTTTCTCACATGTAACCCTCTAGAGAAGCTTTGCATTGTTTCTCTCAGTTTCTGTTTTGAAAGCCTGTAAACAAACCTACACCCTCTTACATTCATAAACTCTTTCACCATGTTTCATGTTTACCTGACATGTATACTGTGATTCCTAAAGGTGTCAGATAAATTCATTTAAAGTGTTAAGGACATCTGAAACTCAAAAGGTAGGTAAGTACTTAACACATGTGAAAGTACTGCTGAAGTAAAAAGCATTTTATTGCATTGGCAGTTATACTTCATAACTGTCCCACATTTTTGAAGCATCACACAAAGAACCTCTATTGAGACTGACTGATTCAGTTCATATTAACCAAGAGTTCATTTTATTAAAGCACAGGGTTCTCTCAATAACAAATCTTAAAATAAGCCTTGGCAAATGACTGTTGGTGATGGCTGCAGTCAGTAGCTAACGTCCCTCACTCCAGGTAATTTATGGACATTATTATAGTCTGTGTCCCACATTGGCTGGTAAAGGAATTGAGAGAGATGCTAGTGGAATCAAATATACTGTTTAATAAGCAGCCAATACTAGGATTCATTGTACCTGTCCAATGTTCGTGTTTTACTGCAGAGTTTAAGATACTGATGATATAGAGCACATAATTTTAGATTAAGCTAATTTTGTCATCATACTCGATATAGCAAATTAATTTTACTAATGTGCTTCATGGCAATGTTTATAAAATAATCATGTTTACTTTCAGTTTTAATTCTAATCTACAGGATTGTAGTCATAAGAAGTCAGGCTGTCTATTAACCTAGTCACTTTATGTAAACTTCCATTTTACATGTTGATATATAATAGGTACAATTTTTAAAATTGAAAATCTGTGATTTTCATCCTTCCCCAAACTCCCACTAATATTAATGCATTTGGGGGAATCATTAATTTAAATATTGGTATTTCTTTAATTTACCATAAATTACACCAGGCCATTCATTCCTCTTTGTTCTGTTGCTCATGGGAAGCAAACCATCGGAAGTTTCAGAGAATGATGCTCATAATCTAAAGGCTATGGGAAGTACATGGTGGACTTTTGCTCATGACCTTTCTCCGAGTATGGCAACAAATGGTTTATACCATTAAGAATGGGATCCCATTGCAGTCCATTTCAATTTAAGACCAGGGTAAGTGCATGCTAGACCACTGAGCTTGCATATGTAACTCTGTTGCTTTTTGTTCTGCAGAAATGGCTCAAATCAGGTGCCTCACAGTATTTGAAGGTTGCTGGACTGAAATAAGGCCAGTGATTTGTTTCAGGACTGAAGGGGCTAATTCAGCTTCTTAATGTAAAACATGTTAATAAATCATATGAGGTGGCAATTCAGATGTGTATTAAACAAAGGTTGTTTAAAGGAATCTGCAGAACCCAGTTAAAACTATTCTGCTCTGCCAGCCCTGTCTATTGGAGCTGAGCAGCACATATTTACACAAATGGTGAAGAAGTGAATCTGCTCGGTCAGCCTTTGTGACAGAAAGACTATACGCAGTAAATAATACTGGAGTGGCCTTTGGCTGCAGAGTGCAGGAGGGTTGGTCAGCAGAAGCCTTAGTCACAGAAGCGTATAGAACAAAAAACATCCTCGCGCCTGTTCACTTCATTGAAGAGACTATGATAGTGCTGTAATACCTGTCAACATACCAACTGGAAGCCCAGCAACAATTCACACACTTGCTTACCTACAGCTCGGAAGATAATGGTGGCCCCGAGATTTCACATGTTGGATTTATTCCAGGATGCAGCAGGTGACAAATGCCCTCACTGCCAAAGCAAAACAATTCATCTCCTTCCCACTGGGTACAGGAGAATGGGAAGACAGGGCTCTCGGGTTTTTTTTTACAAATGCATGTTTCCCCCAAGTGCAAGGCAGAATTTCCATGATAGCTTTGTAAACAGACACCAAACTATACAGGAAGATCTTCAGCTTGCTCTATGTGCAGCTGGTATGAAAGCATACACAACATCTCACATAATTTGTGCACTGCTTCCTGCCAATTGTTGTGATGCTTTAGCCCTGGATTTTCACAGCTCTCTGCCCGCACCTTTGTTATGGGCTGTTAAATTGAGAATTTGGGAAGAGGGGATATTTCATACCTGATTTGTATTATCTTCAAATTCAGATTCAGATTTACTTATCACATATACATCAAAACATACAATGCAATACGTCAGTCGCATTAACAACCAACACAGCCTAAGGAAGTGCTGGAGGCAGCTTGTAGGTGTTGCTACATGTTCCAGCACCAATATAGAATGGCCACAATGCTTGGCAGAAGAACACAGAGCACATCAAAACAGAGGACAACAAGTAACGAAACAACAAAGCAAAACAAACCCCTTTCCCCCCACCCACGCGGGCTGTCCTCTAACCCCAGGACAAGCCTGTGGGCCTCCAGTCTTCGGGCTTCAGCCATTAGACTTTGACTTCCAGACTACCGATTGACCTTCAGGCTTTGGTCCTCAGTATCAACCACCAGACTAGCCAATGATGGAACCCTGAACTCCAGCTCAAACCCTGGGCACACCAGCTGCCTCTTCATCCTTCCTGCTCACACGGACTCCTGTTCGCTGGCCAATCACCCATCCACGTCGTTGGACCGAACACAGAACGCAGGAGGGAGGCCTGACCTCTAACTTCTCTGTATCCCTGTACCTAGTCCCTAATCTGACCTCTAATTTCCCCAAATCATAATCCCTAAAGCATAACCTGACCTCTAACTCCACTCGCTGTCCCCCAACTACACCATACAAACTATATCTGAGCCACGATTTCGACGGAGACTGCAGTTCGACACCATTTTTAAAAAAAGTCTGACAAGCTCATGCAGGGAAGCAATGTGATATAGTTAGAGCGGGTCCTTTGTCACATTTCTGTTTACACAAACCATCAGTGCCCTGAAACAGAGGTTGTATTGTTTGATCAGTATGGAAATGTTATGCAGTATGGCTTTGAAGATCTTGCAATTTGCTCTTGTGCATTCTTGCTCATTGATTTGCTTTGTAAATGGGGCAGTAATACTCCTTGAAGCTCTGCTGGTATATAGCTACAGTATGGGCATGATTGGGTTCTTAATCTTTCTCAATGTTTCTGCAGTTTTATTTGCTCCTGTTCCTCAATATCTTTATTCTCATACAGCACCACCAGTTAGGAATATAAAATTGCTGTGCCATTTTGGTAATTTACATAAAGAAATTAACTTATTATTGTCACATGTACTGAGGTACAGTGATAAACTTGTCTCGCATACCATCCATACAGATCAATTACAACAGTGCATTGAGAAAGCACAAGGTAAAACAATAACAGAATGCAGAATAAAATGTTACAGTGCAGAGACAGTAAGGTGCAATGTAGATTATAACGAGGCTAAGAGTCCATCTTACATACTGGGGACCCAACAACAGCAGGGAAGAAGTGGTCCTTGAGCCTGCTAGTGTGTGCTTTTAGGCTTTAGTATTTTCTGCACAATGGGAAGGGAGAAGAAAAACTGTCAGGGGTAGGAGGGATCTTTGATTATTTTGGCTGCTTTGCTACGTATCATTACTGACTGTGATTTGTTGGTCAAGAAGTCGAAGATCCAGTTGCAATGAGACGTGCTGAGTCCTGGGTTTAGGAGGTTGGAGATGGGTTTACTAGGAATTACAGTGTTGAAGGTGGAGCTGTAGTCAATAAGCAATGGTCTAGTATAGGTGCCCTTACTGTCCAGGTGCTTCAGAGGTGAGTGTACGGCCAGGCAGATGCTATGGACCTACTTCAGCAGTAGGCAAATCTAGTTCAAAATAGAGTCCATCAGTTGAGGCAAGGTTTAGATTCTATAATAGGCTACAAAATGACACAGTGCATTCCTTCCTGATCATCTGAACACATTCTATGCACGTTTTGAACAGAAGGTGATTAAAATGCCACCACCCAAACGGTAGTCTCCAGTGCACCTGAAACCACACAATATCAGTCTTCGGGAGAGTCAACCAATGGGAGTGCAGCGGGTCTGAATTGTGTCCTCATCCTGTGCAGGTCAGCAGGTGGGGATATCTGCAGGGATCTTTAAAGTCTGCGACTTGCTTTAAGAAGCCCACTATCAAAACTGTACCCAAGTAAAACAAGGTAATGTGCCTTAATGGCTACCTCCCAGTGGCTTTGACATCCACTATCATGAAGTCCTTTGAGAAGCTGACCATGACACGCAATAACTCCAACTTTATTTTGTTTTTTTGTGCTCCATCAGATCCAGAGTAACAATGATTTTGTTCTCCATTGCACTTGTGTACAGGAAATGATATCAAACAATCTTGAATCTTGAAGACCCTCTCCATGCTTTTCTTCACATGTAGCTGGTCAGGAGGAGAAACTTCCCAGTAAAAAAGAGTTATATGAAATCAGGAAGAGAGTCATTGTTGCATAGTTTTCAATAGGTGGCTGTTTGGATAGCAATCAGGAAACAGTAAAATAAAATACACTTCATTGAAAAATGAAAACTAAACTTTTAAATAAATAGATGTCTAAAATATGAAACGTATTTCTTTTATGAAAGAGGATTGAGTTTCTTGTCACAAATTAGATTTTTTCTCTTGGGAAATAAATTGCAGATTTTCATTGGTCAAAACATGGAGGAACTATCACGAACTTCCACATCTCCCAATGATCCTACAATTTAGTCTCTGAGGCTGACACACGAGCAGTGTTCAGGAGGGTGAACCCATGTGGCCCAGACAGGGTATCCGGCCAAGCACTAAAGACCTGCGCTGATCAACTCAACTGGCTGGAGTGTTCACTGAGATCTTTAACCTCTTGCTTCAGCAGTGTGTGGTATCCAACTCCTTCAAACAAGCTTTAATTATACCAGTGCCAAGAACAGCGTGGTAACCTGCCGGAAAGACCATCATGTTGGAACAAGGCCAGCAGAACAGCAGACACTGTCAGAAGGAAGGGAGGAAAAAGAGTAGTGGAGGCATCCCAGAAAACCTGCCTGTCCACAAACCCACCTGCTCCTGGTTGTCACCCCCAAGCAGCATCAGCAATGCTGTGAGATTAGACTCACTTCGCTGCAATCAGCACGAGGTGGCGACTGCCTGACTTGCTGAGCCTCTCCGCATTCTGTGTTTGTCGAGAGATCCAGCATTTCCAGAATCTCTTGTGACTATGATCTCAAACTGCAAATGTAGGAAAATCTTAAGCTTTCCTAGAAAGAAGAAATCTTTCCATTGTGCAAAAGATGTACTAGCACTGTTTCCCTTAACCAAGTGGATAATCAAATTTGCAGGAACTGATGCTGTCCAAAGAGTATCGAGATTGAGCCAAGCATTCAGGTGGTACAGGCTGTGTGTTCAAGATGATAATGATCCTAAAATAGTGTTGGATAATTCCCATGTTTATTGTGCAACTCGTGCTGTAGACATGATCTGGCTTTACAGTAAATGCCTGGGCTGCCTGTTTGTTAGCTGTGATAAGCTTTTAGTGTGTGCAAATTGACTAGTTGGCCTTTGTTGCAATGCTCCATACATTCTCCTAGCCTGCATTTTCAAAGCATGCCTGTAAATTTTCATTTGGTTTTTGAGGTACAGGTGTGTAACCCAATCAGACTCAATACCTGCACCCCTGATACGCCACACAATGTGACATCCTCCAGCAGCTTGTGAATAGGATTTGCAGTCTATTGGGACATGTAAAATTTGGGCTAATGGTTAAATTCTGTGCTATTGCCTCTATCCTCTGTGAAAGCCATTGCTTATAGGTTGTGGAATAACAAAAGAACCCTAACCCCATGGCTCTCTCTATATACATGTTTAAACTTCAAATTAAGATTTATTATCTAAGTACATATACATTATATGTCACCACATGCAACACTGAGATTCATTTTCTTTCAGGAATGTCTAGTAAGTCCAAAAAACAAAAAAGAAATCATTGAAAGACCACACACAATGGACCAGTAAACAACCAATGTGCAAAAGACAACAAACTGTGCAAGTAAAAAAGATAATAATAATAAATAAGCAATAAATATCAAGAACATGAGATGAAGAGTCCTTTAAAGTGAGTCCATAGGTTGTGGGAACAGTTCGGTGATGAGGACAGTGAACTTGATCTCCTTTGGTTCAAGAGCCTGATGGTTGAGATGTAATAACTGTTCCTGAACCTGGTATTGTGGGTCCTGAGGCTCCTGTACCTTCTTTCTGATGGCACCAATGAGAAGAGAGAAATATAAGAAGGTATAGTTTTTGAGGACAGAATAATTGGGCCAGAGGATGTACATTCAAGGTTTTTATAGATATAAACTGACCAGGAGTAAATTGGTTTCATAAGTTTTATCTTGTTGGTTCAGGAGGAAACAGTCATTTACTTCAGCTTACAACTTTATCTGATTATTGTTTGTGGTGGAAAAGTCAATTAATGTTTAATGCAGTAAATGTATATTTGAACGAGAGAAAGGCCAACCTGGTCTGAGAACCTGAACTTATTTAGTCGTCTTCAATCTTACAGCCAAACTTATGCTGCTCACTTGAGATTAGTTCATTTGAGGCAGAATCGGAATTTGGCTCATTTTCCTTGTTTTGTATGATGTGAAATGTGTTGTTCTGTGGCAGCAGTACAATGCAAAGACATAAAATTACTATAAATGACAAAATAAATAAATAGTGCAAAAAAAGGGAATAATGAGGTAGTCTTATTGGGTCATGGACCAATCTAATGGTGGTGGGGAAGAAGCTGCAGAATTAAAATGTGCAATGAGGTTGCTTATGTTTTCAATTGAATAATATTGATTGCTCACTACAGATCAGAATTTGGAGAATAGTTCTCAGCTAATTGATAATCCATTATTTTTATTTGAAGTCAAAATTAATTGTCTGATTGGTTAATTAATCAAATCCTTTGTTTCAAATGATATTAGGAATTCTTAGTTACTTTCCATCCACCAGTCACTTTCCCACTTAAAGCCTGATTTAATTTTGGGATTGCTGTAATTGAATCAAGAAAGTTACTGCAATTTTCTATTGTTAGTCTCTATCCTTTCCAACCCTCCGAAGAAGTACAGAGATCTCTAATTAAGAGACTTGTTTTCAGTTCTATCTATAGTATTATTAAAATGGCCATAATATTATACATGCCGGTACATGCTGGAGGAACTGAATTTTCTTCCCTTTCAATTGCTTTTCCATGCTGCAGCTGAAAAAAATGCTTCTTCACATGACCAGGCCAAGATGAAAGTGTTGCCGAGCAAAGGTTTCTGGTGAAGAACCAGTATTGAATTGATTGAGTTTAATACATCTGTGTCATTCTGTGCTCCTAATCATAGTTTAACTAATTTGTAAAGAAGTAAGTCTTTTTGTTATTAGGGGGACTCTAATGAAATTTCTACGTAGTTTTAGTTTAGAAGGTTTCCAGGAAAATAACCAGAAAAATGAGAAATCTATCCTACTAACTTTCAAATTCTTTTGTTAGAGCCGCGTTTAATTTTTCCAAATCATAATTAGAGGTATCACATAGAACATAGAAATCTATAGCACATTACAGGCCCTTCGGCCCATAATGTTGTTCTAGAGTAATCCACTCTAGAAACTGCCTAGAATTTCCCTAGCACAGAGCCCTCTATTTTTTTCTAAGCTCCATGTACCTATCTAAGTCTCTTAAAAGACCCTATTGTATCCACCTCTACCACCATCGCTGGCAGTGGATTCCATGATCCCACCATTTTCTGTGTGAAAAACTTGCATCTGATATTTCAGCACTGGGAAATAGCCTCTGGCTATCCACACAATCAATGCCTCTCATCGCCTTATATACCTACAACAATAACTTTGGTAAAATTAGGAGCATAATGGTGCCATTTTTAAAAACACTCTTCTTGAGGTGACTGAAGTGCTTGCTTAAGACAATAAGCTCTTGATATTGCCAGTTGGTCTTTTAAAGTAGTTCAATGCCAATTGCACAACTTGTGAGGATATCTGGACAATGAGATGTTTTTCTACCAAACCTCAAAAGATACCTCCTGATCACTCTTCAAATGATCCAGAATTGCTCTGATTTCTGATTCTGTGGAGTCAAGAAAAGAAAATATATTCCTCCAAATTCTAATAAGATATTGCATGTTTATTCAAGATCACTAAGCATTGGCTTTGCTTCCCATCCCCTTTCATGTATACTGTCCAAGTCATAGCTTCTCTTACTTATTTGCAGAAACCTAGTGTCCTTAAGCTAAAAATTACAAGTTTACTGAACAGAAATGGGTGAGTGGAAAATAGCAATGACATCATGTTGAATCCATCAGGTGCAGGGTAACTGAAAAGGAGTTATCAAAATTCATCGAGGCTCCAGTACAATCTATTCAGAAGTGTGATTGGAATGGTGCACGAGCCTCTGTGAAAGCAAGCATCATTTTCTCTGCTAGACAGGCAAAACAATAATTTGATAAAATTAATAAAATCAATAAAAGCCTCTGATTTGTCAACAGAGAAAATAGTCAGAGGCAGGTGCATTCTGAGATAACTGAAGGAGAGCTGGGACAGGGGAAGGGAAACTTGGTAACTTCTTTTGCGATCAGGCATAAGACCTCCTTCTACGGTCCATAAGGAGGAGTAAAAAAAACAAATTCTTAAAACATATCTTGACCTACTTTGGTCAATCAGCTATTCCCTGCTTCTGTTGTGAAACTGTAGACAATGGAGGATGTTTGTACAATGCAAGAAGAGGCTCATTGGCCCATCATATTCATGCCGACCATTACTAGTTAATCCCATCTACGTTCTCTTGGTTGGTATCCCTCCATTCCTGCCTGTTCATGTGGCTGTCAAAATGCCTCTTAAAGGTTGCTGTTTTATCTGTGTCTACCACACCACTAGAAGTGCATTCCAGGCACCTACTGCTCAGTGGGTGTAAAAAAAAACAAATGCGTCACACAAACACGAGGAAATCTGCAGATGCTGGAAATTCAAGCAACACACACAAAATGCAGCAGGCCAGGCAGCATTTATAGGAAGAAGCACAGTTGACGTTTCGGGCCCAGAACCTTCCTTAAAAAAAAGAAGGCAATGGAGGCCAGGGAACTTAAAATCATTGAAAAAATTCAAAGCGTGAGAAGTGTCACGAACATAGGTGGGAAGGGATTGAACATGCATTACACTTCTCCTTTAAGCCTTGCTCCTCTCAACTATGGCTTCTATTTTTCCTCTTTGAGGAAAAAAGACTATATCTGCCCTGTATAAGACTTTCATAATTTTATTTGTTTCCATCAGGTCACCCTCCATCTCACTCTGATGCTCCAGAGAAAACAATCCAAGATTGCTCAACCTCTTCTTAGAGTTGACGTACTCAAATCCAGGCAACATCCTGGCAACCTCTTCTGCACCCTCTTGAAAGTCTCCTCACAGAAATCTAGACAGAACTTAGACTTCATCTGTCATGATCTTAATCTGATATTATGACTCTGCCAACCTTTTTAGACAAAGACTTTTTTAATTGCTCCTAAATTTCCATCATTAAGATCACTGTACTAAGAAAAGCAGTGGGTTGTCAAGCTGGAATTTCAAATTTTAACCTCTTCTATGCACTATCTTTGAAAAGAGTGGGTGTTAAACTTTCAGCAAGGGTCTATATGATAATTAATTTTATGTAATGATTTAGTTTTGAACTTTCCATGTAATTTCTCTCAGTCGCTTTCCTCTGATAGTTTATTTTATACTAAGAAGTTTTAAACAAAGAGGTACATTAAGTCAAAAGATGTACATGTGCCTGTTAAACATAGACAGAACTATTAACAAGATGTGTACTAATAGAACACGCAAGATGATTGCATTTGAATTGAGTGGATTGGTGGCCACTTTGCTGGCGTCATCCGTATGGTACCAGAGCATAACCATTTCCATGTTACATTCTTCTGACAATAATTTTCTTAAGCAGTTGCACACTGGTACATTTTTGTACCTTATTCAAAATTTAGCACCTTATTCAGAAGCTCTTTGAGTTTTTTTGGAATGATGCCTGCCAGAATATTTTCACTCACGCAAGAAACTTTTTCCATAAAATGCTGACATATAGGAAAATATGAAGGCAGTAATTTCTATTTCAAAAGATTTTGATATTTCATTCTTTAACATTCATAAGTCTTTTGCATTTCAGTATTAACATAGTCGGAACTTTATTTTCTTTCAAGCATTGAAGAACCCTTTGATATTTAAATTAAAACAGTTACATTCCAGTGATAACGATAACTAGTGGGTAGTAAAGTGCATCCTTTTGATCTGTTCCAAGTATGTATTGTAAAATAGTTTAGTTTAGATAAGCGCATAGGAAAAATTTGATTTTATTTATATATTTGATAAGTGCTTTAATTGCATCGAGACTGTGAATGCTATCAGTGTGCTTTTCCTATCAGCATCTGAAAGCAATTCCACAAATTTGGTGATAATATTTTCAAAAATATTTTTATGCAATGTTCATGTTTTGCTATAGGTGCACATGACCAGTTACATTTGATAAGGCCAACACTTTGGAGTCAGTTGTCTGTGTTTTGTTCAACAAATTTAGAAAGGAACAGTGACGTGCCACACAGATATAGGGACATTTTCAATTAAATACGTGTACAGTGTGTATATGTTTGCCAAGCTGAGGTATTTCTCCTGCAATGGTAGCCTTATAATTAATCATTTAGGCATTTAAGTAATCGATGCCTGTTGGTGTTTCCAAACCCTATAAGGATGCTTTATCAGATTTTGATGATTTTAACCCATTTTCTGAGAGTTATTATATTAAACAATTGATAGTAAGTCTGAAAAATAACACATTAATATTGTACCAAGGAAAATTCAAAACTTTGCAAGCATTAGGTAAATACATTTGAAATGTATTTAAAATGGGTATTGATGCAAGTAAGAAATCAGCACTAATAAACTTTTAATAAATAGTAGTCAGTCAATTTTGTTGGTAGCATCAAGCAGAGGAGTGATATTACTTAAATGAATGTTGAACAAATGGGCATATAGACAGTGACAGTAAACTGACCAGTGGGTTTGTAACTGCAAGGTGGAGCCCACTTAGCCATCAGGAGACAGAGCTATGGCTAGACAGTCAAAAGTTTTGCTGAGCTGCAACAGATACTTGAATGCTTAAACTGAATCCCTTTGCTTGACACGGGGAGTAAACTAATACAGCAGATTAAGTTTTAGAGAGATGTAGCAACAGAAAAGTACACACAAAGACCGTGGTAGCCTGTCTCAATGACTATCGTCCAGTAACACTTACATCCACTGTAATGAAGTCCTTTGAGAGATTGGTGACGAAGCACATTAAGTCCTGACTGAGAATCAACTTGGATGTGGTCCAGTTTGCCTATCATCACAACAGGTCAGCAGCAGATGCCATTTCATTGGCTCTTCGATCAACTCTGGAACATCTGGACAGCAAAGATGCACACATAAGGATGCTCTTCATTGATTACTGCTTGGCATGCAATACTATCATCCCCTCAAAACTAATCAATAGGCATCAAGACCTCGACCTCAATACCTCCTCATGCAACTGGATCTTCAATTTCTTCATTTGCAGACCCCAGTGAGTTTGGTTAGGTAACAACCTTCTTCCACAATCTTCAATAGCACACACGCAACTCAAGGCTGTGTACTTAACTCCCTGCTCTACTCACTTCATACTTATGAATGCGAGGCTAAGCACAGCTCCAAGGCCATATTTAAGCTTGCCAACAACACCACTGTTGTTGGCTGAATCAAATGTGGTAATGAATCAGCATATAGGAGAGAGATTGAATATCTGGCTGAGTAGAGCCACAACAACAACCTTGGTCAGAAAGATCAAGGAGCTGATCTTTGACTTAAGGAGGAGGAAGCTGGAGCTCCATGTGCCAGTCCACATCTGTGGATAAGGATTAGAAAGGGTCAGCAGCTTTAAAATCCTCAGCGATATAATTTAAGAGTGCGTTAGTATCATTACAAAGAAAGCAGTGCTTCTGATTTCTTAGAAGTTTGCAAAGATTCGGCTTGACATCTAAAACTTTGACAATGGTCTGTAGGTGTGTGGTGGAGAGTATATTGACTTGTTGCATTACAGCCTGGAAACACCAATGCCCTTGAATGGAAAAGCCTACAAAAAGTAGTAGATATGGCAAGTCTGTCGGGGGTAATGACCTCTCCACCATTGAGTACATCTGGATGGAGCGTAGACGTAGGAAAGCAGCGTCCTTCATCAAGGACTCCCACGATCCAGAACAAGTTCTTTCCTCGCTGCTGCCATGAGGAAAAGGGTACAGGAACCTCAGGACTCACACCACCAGGTTCAGGAACAGTTATCACAAACACGAGGAAATCTGCAGATGCTGGAAATGCCAAGCAACAGACACAAAATGCTGGAGGGACTCTGCAGACCAGACAGCATCTATGGTAAAGAGTTTGCCAGAAGGAGGAAGCTGGAGATTAATGAGCCAGTCTATGAATAATCAATGTTTTGGGCCGACACCCTTTATTAGGACTGGAAAGGAGTATGAAGATGGGGAGGGGAAGAAGAACAACAAAGTGGTAGGTAGTAGGTGAAATGGGAGAGGGGGTGAAGTAAAGAGCTGGAAAATTGACTGGTGAAAGAGATAAAGGACTGGAGAAGGGGGAATCTGATAGGAGGGGACAGAAGTCCATGGAACAAAAGGAAGGGGAGGAGCACCCGAGGAAGGTGATGGGCAGGTAGGAAGATAAGGTGAGCGAGGGAAACAGGAATAGGGAATGGTGAAGGAGAGGAGGGGAGGGCAGTTACTGAAAGAAATCAATGTTCATGCCATTAGGTTGGAGGCTCTCCAGATGGAATACAAGTTGTTGTTCCTCTAACCTGAGTGTGGCCTCATTGCAGCAGCAGAGGAATTGGAAGTACAGTAGTATTGAAATAGGTGGCCACTAGGGAATCCCGCTTTTTGTCATTTGGGAGACTGCTTCTCCAAGCACCTTCGCTTCATCTGCCACAAAAAGTGGGATCTCCCACTTTTATTGACTGTTCCAAGCATTTCTAATTTTGGTATGTGCTACTTAGAAAAATAATGACCTCAACATTCAGATGTGCTTGTGCCAGTTTGTTCTTTGGCTCCTATTGTGTGAATTTCTTTCATGCAACTTAGGCACTTAAAAAAAAAAGGTGCCTATTTGTAAGATTTTCCTGTTGGCATGCCTGTTCAGTAGAAGTAACTTCCAGAGCCCTTTGCATTCAGCTGAAACTGACCAAAGTAAGCTGACTTATTGCTTGCACCTCTTAAATTGGAAATAGCTCCTGAATCCCAACACTGCTCAGTTCTTCTGCAGCTTGAGAAACATTGAAAAGAAGGATAGGTGGACATACATCAGAACTAGAACCCCAGCTCACTGATGCCAACTTGAAGACCTGGCAGTAAGGAATGGAGTCTTGCCAATGAGTTGGGCCCAGAAGCCACTGAGGACTGAAATGAAGCTGTAGTGGGTGAACATGGTCAGAGTGATCAAAACTTAGAATAATGTTCTGGGAACCTTGTTCCAGTGAAGAAAGTGACCAAGAAAATGGCAAAGAACAATGGGAACAAATTCCATCCATAATTTGTGAGCTGCTATACTTGCACATCTGTCATACTCTGGCACTTGCCCTTATATCTCTCATCTTAACCACACTTGCCTTTAGTTGTCCCCAGTACGTATTGTAGCTCAGCCACTAACACTTTCCCTTCTCTCTTGCAGGACAAGGTGGCTTGTAACCACAAGCTTCAACAGCATGTATAAGGTTGGGAATCTGAACATGGTCTTTTGATGAAGAGACTGATTGACCATGGGCTCAACTGTCTTAGAGGTAGTGGCACTTTGGAGACTATTGAGGATGATGGTATGCTCTTATTTAATCCTCCTCAATTCCCATTTCCCATTCATCCTCTGATTTCTTTAGTTTGTGCTGCCCAGTTCATTCAAGCGTGCCTTTCATCCTTGCTCCTCCCACAAACCAACTGTAACTTTCCACTTTCCTACTTCGAACACCCAAGATGTAGGAACTATCCGACCTTGACAGTAGAGTTGTTGTATCCTACGGAGAAAAAAGACCAGTTTTCAGTGCCTCTTGCATTTGCAACCACCAACCCAGACCATGGCACTTCCTGAACTTTAGATGCAGGTGATTCATGTAGTAAACCATCTTGTGTATCAACATATGTGAATGGTTGGCAGAGGAAGCAAGAAAAAAGGTAGTTTGTGTGGTGGTCTTCTGGGGGGAGGGGTGCTTGGGCCCATGTTGGAGCAGCCTAGAAAAGAAGGTTGAGGAACCTTCAAATGGAGGTGCTTGGGCTATTGTACAGTTTACCTGAAAATCTTGGTGATGGACTAAGGACGTCAGCGGAGTGCATCCTTTTCTTCCAGCACAGAGTAATGGCACTCATGCTTCCAAACCGCAAGTCGTATAGGCATCTAGCCCAGACTGCTGATGGCCAGAATCAGAACCTTGGAGACCCTGAGCCATTCACACTTGCTCTTATATGTGTCATCTCCATCATTTCATCTACTTGGCTGTAGCCCATGGGAAAGGAGCACTATCAGATTAGCAGGACGGGCAAAACTACTCAAAGGGCAGGTATGAAGGGAATGCATTAGGTTGACTGGTGAGGGATGGAATGATCTTTAAACAATTTTTCTGAGTACATTGAGTTGTTTGGTTCTGGTCTTAATATACAGAGAAGCAACAATTTCACCATGGGCTTAGCTTCTCTGAAGCACTGGGAAGTCAAAATACTATGCTCTTCCTTATTTGTCGCTGAGGGTGTTAAGGACATGGATTTCTAATCTGCTGCAATATTTGTGATCATGGAACTTCAGTCATACGTAGAGCTCACAGGGACTGAGCTAGCATGCGTGAAGCGGAAAAAATATTTCCAGGAGAGGATTTTCCTTGACCTAGAGGCCATTATGCAGATGCCAAAAGTCAGAAGCCACAACAAACCTGATCTTTTGAGGCCCCAATGGTCACCATATTTTATTGTTGTGGAAAGGAAGTTTTCAAGGATTGCTTCCAATAAACTCGAAGATGATTCACACAGCATGTGTGGCTTCAGATTTAAAAGAGAGGGTATTTCATGGCAGTAAGAGTGTGGACTGCTTCATGTTCAGGCACCGTTAACTCTTTCATTCCTAAAGTTACTCTTGAGAAAGATGGAGAAAGTTAGAAATACCAGTGCAAGATTTATCTTTGCTACCCAGAATAACATTGTCAAAGTGAATGGTAAATGCAAACTTGATGTAGGTGTCTATGTTTAAGTGACATGCGAAAATTATTACATGCTTTTTGTTCATTTGTGTGTGGCATCAAAAAACACAACCTTCACACAACAGTACTGTTCAGCAACTTTTTATACTACAATTCAAATGCGTAGTGCATAAACACATCCACTACATGATTAATTTTTTCTGCTCCTGCTTTTCTACTAAATTTATGACAGTACAATCTTCTGCATAAATAAATTTTCTTATATTTTGCAGTGGTCCTTCTGATTTCCCATATTACCAATTTTAGTCAACTTAGTAGTGATAAGATGCAAATTACGGCCACTTTTCTGCTGTGGGGTTGCATAAACTCATAACGGAAATGAGATTACCTAATTTCACTTTACATCCAATTTGCGCATTCAGTATAAGGAGAGAAGTTCCTCTCTTCCTTCCCAAAGAGAGAAAGTCGATTTCAGAAACCAGCCCCATTTATTTAGGCCAGCTGATAATTTTGTTCAAGCTCCCCTTCTTTATGAAAGATATTCTTTTCCTCGCACATCAATGGGGATCTGATTTATAATTCCTGTAACCAGTCATTTATAACAATTCATGCCTCAACACCACTCAAATGGCAAGAGCACTTCATAGGGATATTGGCCTTCAAAATAAATCCTGTTCTTCTTTGGTCATCAGTACGGCAGGCATTACAAATCTTAACTGAGATCTGGAACCCTAAATTTAATAGTGCTTGAATCATGATGTGCAATTAGCCATTGCAAAGTTGATCTGTTCAAAATGGACATGAAATTTATCCTGTACATTTACCAACATGATATCAATGAGTATTAATGGTGTTCCTGTTGGTGTTTGACCATGTAACTAGTTTTCATAAGTGACTAATGTGTTGATCAAAGATACTCCCAGATTCTCGTAAAATGGAGGTTTCTATGCTGCAGCTGAAGGTGGAATTTCTTCCAGAGCTAATCAGAATCAGGTTTAATATCACCGGCATGTGTTGTGAAATTTGTTAACTTAGTGGCAGCAGTACAATGCAATACATGATAATATAGGAATAAGTAAATTAAAACAATACAGTGAGTATATGTAGGTGTATTAAATAGTTAAATTAAAAATACATAAAAATCAGAAATAATCAAAATGAGGTAGTGTACATGGGTTCATTAGGAATTGAATGGCAGAGGGGGAAAAGCTGTTCCTGAATCGTTGAGTGTGTGCCTTCAGGCTTCTGTACCTCCTTCCTGATGGTAACAATGAGAAGAGGGCATGCCCTGGGTGATGGGGGTCCTTAATGATGGATGTCATCTTTCTGAGACACTGCTCATTGATGATGTCCTGGATACTATGGAGGCTAGTACCCAAGATGGAGCTGACTAATTTTACAGCTTTCTGTACTAATGTCTTGATGGAAGACATGATTGTCCGGCATCATCTCCCCTGCCCCCACCATCACTACGTTTGCCAAGACCAAGTAAGTAAGGAGTAATGATTGAAGAGGACATCCAACGTGCTGGATGATAGCTGGTAGAATATTGGATGGCCGAGTTCAGAGAGAATAGAAGAAGCAAGGCTGATCAACTGTCCTTTGGAATAGTCAGTCACAGAGCACCAATGAATGAAGCTTTCAGTAGCTAATGATGAAGTCATGTGATAACACTTTAGGACTCACACCCAGACTTTCTGATACAACCTGGGAATTCTTGTGAATGAGGTGGACAAGGGAAGAGAGGTCCCTTAATGACAGTAGCACATGAGAACTTCCAGGGACAGATGGAGTGACAGCTGATGGTGGAGCAATTAAAATCCAGAGTCAAATCACAAGGATATAGATAGTCTTGCTATTTAAAAAAAAAACTGAGACCTTGGAATTACTGCAGAACTGCATGAATACATGATCAAATTCAATCTCTCACCACCTACACCAGTTACCCCTCACTGCAGTATACACTCATAATTCACAATTGACAATCAGGACTGCCTCAATAGACTTTCACATACCTTCCATTATTCCAGTTCTACCATGGCAGACAGGTAACCTAAGCACATTACACAGCACTTTCTAATGTGCTTCCTCTCTCTTGTAGGAGAATCTAGTGGAAGAAAGGGGAAGCTTCATTGTTGTATTCCCTTGAAGGAATGAATGGTTTCATTATGAGAAATACTTCCACAAAGTCAGTGGGTAATGGTGCCATTGAAGATCATGGTAAGACCATGTCTATTCCTCCACTTTATTTTATGCTACCCTCTCATGCCATCGTTTCTTCTGATTTACAAGCTACAGTTAGTGTAGTCATAACCTCCCACTTGCAACCTCTCCCTTTAGTGTAGCTCTAAACTTGTGCTATTATTCTTTCTAATCATCATGGATTACATCCTGGCTAGGGTGCTGTGACATGAGTTGATTGATGCATGCACCCCATCACTCAATCTGACAACCACAATCATCTACTCAGAATCAGAATTGGGGTTATTGTCACTGACATTAGTCATGAAATTTGTTGTTCAGGACTGACACTTTACATAATGTGGCCATTATCTCAGAGGCTGGGTTTGTACATGATGTCTCATTGGGCACAAGTGCAGCCATTGTGGGGGAAAGGGCAGTGCAAGTGCTTGCTTTTCAGGGATGCATGCAATTATGTTGCTAAGCAAATGTGGTTGAGATAGCCAGGAGTACATAAAAGTGCAAAACAAAGGCCTTAGCATAACTGCAGGTCTAGCAGAAAGACTGCAGATATTCTCAAAATAGAAAGGAGCATGTACCTTCAGCTAAGCTCAAGCTTTTGTGCAGAATCTGGGCCCCATCCTTCCAAGTGTGGATCTGTTCTCATTTCATTCTGGTGGCCCCAACCATCATGAAGCAATCTCTGGTATCAATGTCTCAGCTCCCATTCCAGGTAGAGATTCTATCCAATACTGCAATGAAAATTCAGACTTATTCCCTCATGGCCCAGGACACAAGCATACTGGTTTTCAAAGCGATCTGGGGGAGATGGAGATGGTGATACCTACAAATGCCTCCTTCATCGTCCAGTCATCCACATTTATTGGAAAGGCTCTGCAGTGGATAATGGCGCAGACAATTAGTTGATGTTTATATGATTCTTGTCAAGATCAGATTTTTGAATATGATTTGGAATGGTTTCTGTCAATAAGATCAGGCTGATGCTGAGATGATTACAAACTGAGGAAAGTTACGTTGGCAAATGCAGCAGAATGAGGATTTGAGTGTCCCTTTGATAGAAGTGCACTTTTAAAAGGCACAGTCCCAACTTCTCCCTCATTAATCTGTGTACCTCTGACAAACTGTCCAATGATTAAACAATGTTTACCTGCCACAAACCCTCTTTCAAGTCTGTCACACTGGGGATCTCTTTCACTGGAGAAAGTTGGGGTGTCTTTCCACAACCAAACCTGGCTCTCAGTGTATCATTCAAGAATCAAGATGGTTTAATGTAACTTCCAGTACAGAAGTGTAAAGGAGAATGAAATAATTGTTATTCCAGATCCAATACAGCACAAAATAAGATAAAGAAGGCAATAATGAAAAACACAATAAATATTCATACAAACAAAAGCTTATATCCATAGATTGATATTATGCTCATAAAATAATGTTCAGCACAGGGGTGTCTGTACAAAAGGAAGTGATAAAGTAGTGGTGGTCAGGTAGGTGAAGGTGTTGATTAGCTTTACTGCATGGGGCAGGTAAGTGTTTTTGAGTAAGGTGGTCCTGGTGTGATTGCTGCCAAGCTTCCTCCCTGGAGTGGGTCAAACAGGGTGGGTGGGACCCTTCACGATACTGCTGACTGTTTCCCAGCACCATTCGGTATATATGTCCTTGGTGGCAGGTAGGCTGGTGCAGGTGATGCATTGGGTAGTTTTGACTACCTGTTCAATTGATCATTTTGATCCAAGTTCCCAGTCTGCATACCTGGCATGTCAGCAATGTGCATGCTACTACTTATATCAATATAGTGGTCAGGATGGGAAGCACCCGAATGTACACATTGTGTTTAAATTTGAGCTGAATCAGCATCTGTGGTACCCAGACAATGAACGCTACCGAGCCCAGTATCATGCCCTGCAACTGTGCAAGTTATCAGAACACAATCAGGTTTAATATCACTGGCAGCTGTCATGAATTTTTGTTCTGTGGCCACAGTACTTTGTAAAAATGATAAATTACAATAAGGTGTATACATATATATGAAAAACTTAAGTAAGCAGTGCAAAAAGAGAGGAAAAAGATGCTAAGGTAGTGTTCATGGGTTCATTGACAATTCAGTAATCTGATGGCAGAGGGGAAGGAAGATGATGTTCCTGAAACATTGAGTGTGTGTCTTCAGGCTGCTGAACCCCTTCCCTAATGGTGGCAATGAGAAGAGAGCATACCTTGGGTGATGGGGATTCTTAATGAGGATGCCACCTTCTTGAGGCATTGCCCTTTGAAGGTGACCTGGATGCTGGGGAGGCTAGTGCCCATGATGGAGCTGGCTGTGTTTGCAAATTTCTGCAGCTTTTTCCAATCTTGAACTGTGGCCCTTTCATACCAGACAGTAATGCAACCAGTTAGATTGTTCTCCATGATACATCTGTTAAAATTAGTGAGTGTCTTCGGTGACATACCAATTCTCCTCCAACTCCTAATGAACTATAGCCACTGTCATCCCTCCTTTGTAATTGCATCGATATGTTGGGCCCAGGACAGATCTTCAGAGGTGTTGACAACCAGGAACTTGAAACTGTTCACCCTTTACACTGCTGATCCTTCATCAAGGACTGGTTCATGCTCCCTCGACTTCCTGTTTTTGAAGACCACAATAAATTTCTTGGTATTAATGATGTTGAGTGCAAAGTTGTTTATGAGACACCACTCAACCAGCTGGTCAATCTCACTCATGTAGGCATCATCACTATATGAAATTCCACCAACAATAGTTGAGTTGTCAGCAAATTTTACAGATGGTGTATGAGCTGTGGCTGGCCTCACAGTCATGGGTGTAGAGAGAGTAGAGCAGAGGACTAAGCATTCACCCTTGAGGTACTCCAGTGTTGATTGTCAGTCGGGAGAAGATGTTATTTTTTATCTGCACAGAGTGGTGTCTCCTGGTGAGAAAGTCAAGGATCCAGTGGCAAAGGGAGGTACAGAGGCCCAGGTTTTGGAGTTTGTTGATTAGAACTGAGGGTATGATTGTACTGAACACTAAGTTGTAATCAATAGACAGCAGCCTGACACTATTATCCAGGTGATCCAAGGCCGAGAGAGGGTTTTCACTCTGAAAGGTGTTCTGACATCGGCATCTGAGACAGAAATCACAGGGTCACCAGATGCTGCAGAGATCTGCACAGGTGTTGTTTTATTCTCCCTTTCCGAGTGAAGCATCACAGCCATTCATGACGTTAGATTTCACTTTGCAGGAAGTAAGGGCCTACCATCTCTGCTAGAGCTGAAGTACATCCAATTCTGTCTGTAACCTCAATCAAAATTGCTTTATCACACATAAAACAACCTTCTGTAGCTAGTAACTTGCAGTAAGCTGTCGACATGTTCAGATGCATCTTGACCCAGGAATGCTGTTTCGTTTGTCTACATTCATGTATCACTGAATGACAGTTGATCTTGAAACTTGTACTTGGACTTCTTGAATAGTTCTAGATCACCGGCCTTGACTACCACAGGCCTAGTCCTCAGTAGACTACGAATCTCCTGATTTATCCACGGTTTTTGACTTGGATATATCTGGTATGTTCTCGAAGGCACACACTCATTCACACAGGTCTTGATGAATTTGGTAACGACTGTGACAAGTTCATTCAGACCCAAAAAGATGACTCCCTGAGTATTGTCCAGTCCACCAACTCAAAGCAATCCTTTAAGCGCTCCTCCGCCTGACTTGACCATGTTGCCTTGCTCCTCACCACTGGAGCTGTGGTCTTAGTCTCTTTCTATACACTGGGAGTAGAAGTACAACCAGGTGATTGGACTTTCAAAATGTGGCCGTGGTACGGCACAGTAAGTGTTCTTGATGGATGTTATTTAGGATAATGTTTTTAACTGAATGCGAGTCCATGTCAACTCAACTTAAGAGGCTTAGTTCCCAAGCTGTTCTTTATTAGCTGAAATTATTGTCCACCAACGTGCACTTTACAGCTACGCAGCATGCTACTGCCAGAGAAGGTATAAACAGTAAAAATTGTAGATGCAACTCAAACTGCAGGGCATGGAGTTCAAATGCAAAAATATTGGCAACTCATTTCTGCAATACCTCCTACTGCAATAGAGGCATTTGTTCAAATGCCCAATTACAGTAATGTGGTATGCAGTACTTTGATAGGTGTTTCTACAGCATGCCAGAAGAAACAATTGTAATCCTTTAAATGCACTTAGGAAATTGATGTTACAGCCCTACAATCTGTTGCAGGACTTGCTTCCTGGCTGATTGCAAGCATTTCTATCTTAATTGGATCACTGGAATGTGATCTGTATTTTGGTTTTAAGATTATGTAAGACTGTGACTTTGTTGTGACAGCCTAAAACAGCTGCTGAATTGATGGATATTCTGACCCTTAATGTAGATAAGTGGTATTTGCAAATCTGTCCACATAGATCCTTGGAAAAACTGCATTAAAAAGACAGTGTCCATCTTGTGTAGGACCTTTAACTTAATTTTCATTTCTTTTATTTAATACCATAGCTACGCAGAACTGTCATAGATCAACCCAACGGTTTCTGAGATGAATTGTTTATTAATCCATTTTTAAATTGTACTGAAAGTGGATTTATAGCAATGGCATATTTATGGCATTGTTATGTGGTATTTGCTTTAGTTTATAAGCTGTATTGATTTTCTTAGATCATCAGACCCAAAAGGACAACATATGTCCTCCTATTATTTAATATCACACCCCCCACAAGCATAACTAATGATGAAGTACATGAATAGTGTCAAAGTTAGATTTATATCCTATGCCTTTTGTAGTTTAGTTAGGATCAGATCTTCTTTGAATTGGACAATATTTGTGTTTAAAAACAAATTGTACTGCTTGTTCAGGTCAGTAGAATTTTGACGAACAGTGTTATCTCTGATGCTGTTTTAATAGTGGGTTTGATTATGAAAGACCAAGAATGAATATGCATGTGTCATGTTTAATTGTAACCATTTCCTGTCTTAGGAAAAGAGCAGAGGAATAGAACAGACAGCATTTCTCCATGTGAGCTAACATGGAATGGATGGGCCAAGTGGCCTTTGTTTGTGCCATAAGTTTATGTGAATAAAAGTGATTGGGGGAAAATCAGTCTTAGAGTCACATAATGCTGAAAATTAATCTTTGAACAGAATGAGTAACAATATAACACACACTGGTTGCTGGAGGAACTCAGCAGGTCAGGCAGCATCAATGGGAAGCAATAAACAGTCAATGTTTTTGGTTGAGACCCTTTATCAGGACTTTGCTTATTCCTTTCCATAGATGCTGCCTGATCTGCTGAGTTCCTCCAGCAATTTATGTGTGTAACTCTGGACTTCCAGCATCTACAGACTCTCTTGTGTTAATTATTAGTAACAATGACATTGTAATCAAAATGGAAAGAAATGTATGATTTTATTGTGTCTATGATTTTATTCTGTCTACTCCATTCAATCAGTCCTTGTTAACAGGTCAAAATAAGCTTCTACAAAACTTTTATCAGTCTTGTGAATGTTATTATTTTAAGGCTGCTTTAAAATCAATAGCACATTGGACACGTTAGAGCAATCAAACTAACAATACATTTAATATAAGCTACATAATTGTTATCAGGATTCTATCTCTTATAAAGTATATCACATTAAAATATTGATATGATATGACTCTTTACCCTTGAAATTAGCCACTGTTATAATAATGCGATAAAACAATCTGGGGACTGGTTGGTGATTGAGCTTCCTCAACACCAGCCTGTCATGCATACAATGCGCCAACATCAAGGGCAAGGTACACTGAGTCACATGAGATTGCAGAAGTTGTTCTAGGAACACCTTTGATAGTGTCCAAATGATGGATGTGAATTTCTGTACTACCTTTTGTTCATCCTGCCCCAGGTATAGCAGAGGCTTTGCAATGTTAAGGGCATAACCACAACACGATCAAAAGTTAAAGACAGAAGAAAGAGGCAGCTTGTTATTCATAGGGTCGAGGAAGCCTCAGAATAGAGGGGCTTTTATTTAGAGCAGAGGTGTGGAAGAATTTCTTCAGTCAGAGGGTAATGAATCCATGGATGGCTGTGGATGTCAAGTCATTGGGTATATTTAAAGCGAAGATTGATAGGTTCCCGAGTAGTAAGGGTGTCAAAGGTTATGGGGGGAAGGCAGGAGAATGGGGTTGAGAGGGATGATAGATCAGCTGTGATGGTATGGCGGAGCAGACTTGATGGGCTGAATGGCCTAATTCTTCTCCTATGTCTTATGGTATAATTTACTGCAATTTGATCTAAAATTGGAGAAAGGGAAAGTCAATTTCTGCCAAATATTACAAAATGAATCCAACAAATACCATTAGAAGCTGTGCAAAGCTCAGCTGCTGATGTGCAGCTGCAAATACCTTGGATGGCTGAATTTTGTTGAGGTATTTTAGTCCATCAACATAGTCGGTAAAATGGATATTCCCGGTGTAATCCATATGTAACTTGATGTCTGAAGGCCTTATCTTTAAGATTTTAGACCACCCTTCTTAATGGGTTCCCCTTATGGCAAATGTGATAACAGGACAGGATGAATGGGTTGTCCTTGGTTTTACGAATCACCTCACCTTTTTTTTTATATATAGAAGGATGTGCAAGCTCTTGATTGTGTTGCAGAGAGTAATCACCTGTTTCTTCTTGCAGTAAATATATAGCTTTGTGGTTTTAAGTTTTGTAACTTACCCAGTATTGAAACAATAAAAGTGCTAGTTTTACAATTGAGAGTTTTACAATTTCTTATATTTTTTCCTTTTTTTCTCTATTGTAAGTATGTCATTACTGTAGAATTGTACTGATATTTTGTTGTTAAATTATTATTAATTGATTTTTTGAATCAAGTAAGTGATACAAATCAACTAACTTAGCTGTCATCAAGACAGCAAATAGTCACTTGATATAGACATTCAAACGCCTTCTTTTAAAATATAGGACATTCGCATATTGATAAAATGAGGATCATATTAACTTTCAATCAGTTTATTAGCTGGGCAATTAAATGCAAGTTTAATTCATGGGGAGTAAGATAGCATTCACACAAATGTAATATTAGCAAACATGTGATCTCTAATCCATTAAATATTTCCGACTTGTATCACATGCTAACAAATAATATCTGTATACCATGTTAATCCAGTGGCAGGGTTTAACTCCTTTTTAGATTATATACAATTTTAATACTTTTTGATGAGGTAAATTGTTAAAACTGTGCAAATACAAGTGAGTTTTTGCTCTTTACCATTAATTCTGCAGAGTAGAAGCTGCAGAATGTGATCGCCCAGATGAACAAAGCTGAGATCTCCGGTTTCCAGCAGGAGGTGAATTTCTGATTTCTTTCAAACATTATAAATCGCACTAAATAATTACTTAATTATTTTATGGTCATTCTAGATGAAAATTATGCAAATTTCCTTGTCATGGTCTACTACTGAAATAAATCTTTGAACTTATTAACTTATACTATGATATGAGTAACATGACTGATCTCACCAACTAAATTTATGTAGAAAAATGATTCTACTAAAATGATTGTGCTAAGTAGTTCAAATTGCACTAATAAACTATTAACCAGATAATTCGGAGAGGATTTTTTTCCCTCTTAAATATGTAATAGCATGTATTTTTTTCCACATTTAAAATCTGGTATTCTGTTTTTATTTTCAAATTAATTTGGGAAGAATAATGTAATGGTATATCTATTGACAATTTATTTAATGATTTTAGCACAGTAGTTTATTTGGATTGAAAATTAAAATAATATAAAATTTAAAGATATAATAAGTTTTTTGGTTGGATTAAACTATATACATTTTATTCACATTGCCTTGATAAGTGCAAATGCAAAATATTTTGTTGGCCTGGTTGCAAACATAAATATATTTTTAAAAATACATTAATTACTGGGAGTTCGTAATATCATAGAACATTTTAGCAAATAAGGGGCCCATTTGGCTCTTCGTCCAGATGCCTGTCATAAAAGAATAACGCAACCCACTTTCTAGCAGGAGGTTCTTAGTTCACAAAATTATAGCTCTTCAAGTGCATATCCAAGTTCTCTTGAAATGTAGTTAGGGTTTCTGATTATCATCTTTTCAGGCAGCAAGTTCAAGACCCCAATCCCTACTACTCTCTTTTCTTCATCTCCTTTCTAATTCTTCCATCAGTTATATTAAATTAATGTCTCTTTTTTGACCACTCTGCTTAAAGAAATATTTCCTTCTAATTTATTTTATCCAGCACTGCCATAATTTTGTGCAACCCAAATTAGTCTCCTTGCAGCCTCCTCTGTTCCAAAGAATGCAGCACTAAATGCAGTACTAGATTATCCAACCTTTGCTCATAGCTAAATTTTTCCAGTCCTGGCAACGTCCTCATAAATCTCCTTGGCACTTTCTCCAATATAATCATATCTTTCTTGTAGTATAGTATTCAGAACTGTATATATTACTCAAGCTGTGTTCTGACTAGCATTGTGCACCATGCTGGCATAATCACCTTACTCTTTTATACACAATGTTCCATTTGCCTTGTCAATCATCTTCTTGAACTTTGAGAATCAATGGAACACATTGTCTAGATCACTCATTATCTAACAATTTATTGTACTATCTCATTTCATATATACATTGCTTTACACTAATCTGGATTGGATTCTTTGCCACTCTTCTGCACAACTCACTGTATATTTTTGCCATCTAAAGCTTCATCGTCACTTCAACTATACAGATGTTGTTTGTACCTTCTGGACGCTTTGTTATTGTTGCTCAGATATTTTGATCCAAGTCATTAATATACAGATTATGGTCAAAAGCAAGATACTGAGTCCTTTTATAAATGAATGTAAGTCAAAATCTTTTAGTTAAACATAACTGGGGAAAAAATTGTTTCTTTGGAAATTGCTTTAGACCTAATAGATTAAAGATGCTTACAGAAAATGAGTTAGAAATAATTTTATAATTATTCAAAGCCCTCTTTTATCTCAAATTTACAAATATCACAAACACTGCCTTCCATGTTGGCAATCACTTTTGTCTCTGCCATTTAGATTATTCCAGTCTTATGCCAATTCTCACGTGGCATAATAGTTTATGTTTTGCTGGTGCCTTGTCAGGTTTGATTCAACAACACAAGGGCATTAAATTAGCTGGGACATTACCATGCGGAGCTTCCTGTGCTGCCACGGATAGCTGTAGATCTGCTGAATCATTTGATGCGCAAATTGATGATTACACTGAAAGAATGAGAAATTGCTAACGGCTGACACCTTTATTCATTCAGGTTCACCCATTTAAAAACACGGAAACTTTCCTTCTTTTTCTGCTGCCTTACTGCTTGTCTTATTGTGTTGGTGCCAGCTTCCTGCCGTGTGATTACAGCTTGGCTACGGTGGGTAGTTCCTTTGAATTTTGAATCAAATAGCTTTTACAAACGTGCCACTAATTTCAATAACTTGCACCACTGTTTCCAGAAGACAGACCATTTATCAAGGCTATTATTGTGATTTTTTAAAAATTGGTGGGGAAAATGCACATTCCATTTGAAAAGATGTAAAATTGTTCTTGTGTTAAGTACAGAAAATTCATTGCAATCAAAGGTGGTCATTCAAAACAATCTTACTGACAAGAGTGTGAAGGCAGATAATGCCCTGGTAAATAATTCATACATATGCACTATATTGGTTGCTTATACAATTGGACAAACCAGTAGTTGAAGAGAAAGAAAGATAATAGCAAAATGTTGATTTATTTGGCAGATTTTTTAAAGATTTGGTTTCAGAAACCCACTAGCCAATGATTTGCCTTTGGTTTATCTCAACAACAACTCTTGTATTCAAGTATCTTGTGAGATATGTGAAACACCCTGCTTTTCTCATTGTCTAACAGTCCATCAACCAGCCTTGCACGAATATGTGTTTGTAGACAAATCAGCTGCTTGGCTGGCTTGCTATTATTCTTCTCCAGGAGTTAGTAAGCTTCAGTATTTTCACTTGAACTATTACCAGCTTATTTATTGAGCCCTCCTTTAGCTGCCGCAGTGGATCACCAGCAAAGAAAACAACCACCGAGCAATTTCATTCTCACTGCAACTACTTATTCGACGAATATGCTTTAAAGGAAGATACAGGTCAATTGAAATACAGCCTAACAGTGCCACTAAGTAGGGTAACCTGACAGTCTCATTGTATTACTGACAATTGTTAACTCTTAGAACACAAAAACATATCACAGAAGTATGATGACCAAATCATTTTTGTTGATAAAGGTGATTGATAGAGTTTACAAAACTGGTAAGCAGTTTTTTTATTTATTTCATATTCAGTTTTGAGGTGATCAATTTTTTAAAAGTATATCTTTACCCCAGATCTTTGATAATTGTTAATCACTGAGGAAACTATTTTCTTGAGTGGGATAGAATTGGCTCAAAGTCATTTTAGAGCTTTTGACAGTTCAATACTGTTCAGTCAAAGGGAGTTGTTCTTGGAACATAGTAAGTAGATTTTTGTTTCTTCCCCCTGCACTAGAGTTGTAGAAGCCAAGTGTGAATACAGGAGCTACTGAGTTCCAGCACAGAAAGAATGGGTAAAGAGTAGGTCATTTTGCTGAACTGATTTCAATGAATGGGTATCTATGTAACAGAGTATGTGAAATTGTGGATCAGGAACTCAGATTGACCAAAAAGGAAAAACACAGATTAACTGGAAATGTGCTCTTTGCTGTCATTCAATATATTAGAATAATTCACTTACAGGACCTGTAATCTTCTACCTGCACTGCTAGTTCACCATGACCGCATTATATAGTATGCCCTTGAGTTAGCTGGAATTTCTCCAAAACCTTCAACGTTAGCACCACATACTTCCTAAAGGGTGATCATCATAAGGAAAATTATCCAGATTCCTCACAAGTCATTTCATCTCTGCTGCTTGTCCTCGGAGTTTGTTTTCATTCACATGATTCTGATGCCAATTTATACTACAGCCGGTTGCTCTGTATTTTTCTTTCTTCATCACTCGCTAAGTTAAAGATCCACCTTTCTACATATATTGCTACATAGATACCCATTTCATTGAAATAAGTTCCTGACATGCAGCAGAATGACCTATTCTTGTTCAGCATAACCCATGCTGGAACGTAGAAAGTCCTATGTTCTCACTTAACTCTGACATTTCTCAGCCTTTCTCATCAAAGTCGCAACCTAATTGTTTCTTCCACAAACATCGTACTATTATTTACTGCACTGTAATATTGCACAATGAATATCAGTCCTTCACTTTGGTTCCCTAGTTTTAGATTAGTAATTTCTCAACCCAAAACTGAATATATTAAACAAAATAAGAATTGATCTGTTTCACGAAAACATAAAAGTTATTAAAAAAGAAATTTGCTGAATGAAGATCACACTTTGGTATTAGGAGCTCTAAGTAAATTGTGTTGGATTTACACCCCTATTCATTTATTAGCCATTCAACATTTTCAACAAAACCAGGTAGGCACAATTGGTTCAGCCACGATGTATTGTCAGTAATTTTCAAGTGGCTCATTTTTTTTATTATGTCATAAATAATTTGAATTCATAGTCTCAATTTACAAATATTTATTTGTTTCAAGGAAAGGACTTTGTGGAACATTAAAACCGACCAGTAATGACAAGTTAACTTAGTTCCTTAGAAAAGTCAATGAATTATGTTGAACTAATTACTGAAGTGATAAATCAAACCAATACACTTTATTCAAAAAAAAACTATTAATGAATTGCAGTCTTTATTAGGTGAATTTCTATTTTCGTTCATCTATGTTACAGAGGAAAAAAACTTTCAGTTGTGATTTTGTTTAGCACAGTTTTGAACTTAAGAAATGTTGTATTGCCTTTGAATGGCATTATGTTCTTACATACTTTCTTAGAAATGTGCTAAGAACTCAGACAAGACCAGAAAAAGGCATTCCAACAAGCAGAGGCTGTGGATGTACATAAAAAGTTATAGAATGCCCCTCCCTCTCCAGGTGATTTCTTGGGAAATGAGACAAAGGCACACTGACAGAATTCTTGCCATCCACTTGTATTTTCTCAGTTTGTCTTACGAAAGGTATTTTGGAAATTATCATAACTTGTCCTTGTGAAAGATATAATCAAATTAGGGGCAAGTAGTAATGTACTTAATAAGTAGGATAAGTTTCTTTTTTTGTATTGGGGTCTGAGATGTACTGAGACTGAATTGGGAGCCTAGAGAAGTAAGAAGTTCTTAAACACTGAATATTTTCATAGCTCAATACATTATGCAGAAGTTCTGAGTATTTTTTAACTTTCCTGATGAAACAAAGTGTTTGACAAAATCTGGGGTAAATTTTACTCTGGTTTTATACTTTGATAAAGGTAAATATGCCTATTAAATAAATCAGGATTCTGACAGAAGTGAAGGCAATTTCAAAATTACTTATTAAAGGAGAGTTAAAGATTTCAGATTGATTTATGGAAGTTTTCTAAAAGGTACTGGATAGATTTTTGGTGCAGGATAAGTTGTCAATATCTAGCAAGATAGTGGTATAACAGAGCACAGTCTTCCGCAAGAACTAATTGGAGGACAAAAATGGATTGTTACATGAGTTAAATCAATAAACTGACTGTGAACTGAATGGCTGTTGTTGGTTATGAGGATTTATGTGATATAAAACTCCCCAAAGTTTACAATGCTACATTACGCATTATGCTTCAGGTTCTCACCTGATCGCAGGTTAGACTATTTCGCTTCTTGATAACACAATATTTGCTTTTTACAGAATTTTGCCATTTACTTCTTCCTTGGAGATGATCCTCCAGTCACTCGAATCTCACATCTTGTAGGGACAATATTGCAGAAGCTTTTGCTTAGAGCTTTAATGTGATCATTTTTCAGGGGGACCTGGGTTTAATGAATGTTTCTCAAATGGCTAGGAAATCCTAATTGACCATAAACTTTGCAATTATTTTCTAAACATATCTACCCAGTAGAAAACCAAAGAGCTGATTGTGGACTTCAGGAAGGGTAAAACTAAGGAACACAAACCAATCCTCACAGAGGGATCAGAAGTGGAGAGAGAGAGAAATTTCTAGTTCCTGGGTGTCAATATCCCTGAAGACCTATCTTGGTAAAACAGCTATACTCCATTAGGAGTTTGAGGAGATTTGGTTTGTCAACTAAAGCACTCAAACTTCTACAAACGTACTATTGAAAGCATTCTGACTGGCTGCATCACTGTCTGGTTTGGTGGGGGAGGGGGAGGTTGTTGCTACTGCTTAAGATCGAAATAAGTTGCAGAAACTTCTAAAATTAGCTCTGTAGTATCCAAGACATCTTCAAGGAGCAGTGCCTTAGGGAGGCAGCGTCCATCGTTAAGGACCTCCACCATCCAGAACATGCCCTCTTCTCACTGTTACCATCAGGAAGGAGGTACAGAAGCCTGAAGGCACACACTCAGCAATTCAGGAACAGCTTCTTCCCCTTTGCCATCTGATTTCCAAATGGACGCAAACACCACTTAACTACTTTTTTCATTAAATATATATACATTTAATGTAACTCAATTTTTTCCTCCATTTATTTATAACGTATTTCATTGTACTACTACAATAATGTTAACAAATTTCACGACATGTGCCAATGATATTAAATCTGATTCTGATAATGTTATATGGTATCCAGCCCTTATGCATTTTATAAATTTATTCAGATTAATTCATCAAAGCATATTCAATAAGCATAATCATTTTAGATGTTAATACCATCCATCTCGATAGCATTCCCAGCCCTAAAATTCCCTGAAGTTTTTGTTCTCAAATTCTGGTTTCATGTGTATTCCCATTTAATTACTCCATTGTGGGTAGCAGTACCATTTGAAGTCAAGGCCCTAATTTAGGAATTCCCTCCATTTGCCTTGTAAAAATACAACCTAATTAGCCAAGCTGTGGATCATGTCCTAATATTTATTTTGTGGCTTGATATCCATTTTTTTCCTGATAATTTTCCTATCGGGTGCCTTGGAACATTTAACTGTGTTAAAGGTACTATGTAAATGATGACTACGCTGAGGCTGAAACATGTGTTTTGTTGTAAGGAGTATATCCTATCTTGTTCATTTTATTTTCTCATAGTATTGAGTTAGAATTATGGAAAGGGAAAACAGTACATTATAGGGTTAAATTAATTCAGATTAATGCCCTAGCTACCAGCATCATTTAGTGCAGTTGTTGTGGTTCAAGAGCTGACTAAAGCAGTTGTTGAACAGTTGTTTTTCACTCTAGAGCTTTCCCACTGTCTTTAATTTGTTAAAATCATCAAGAGCTGCCTGTTTGTGGTTCTCCTCATAAATTCTGTACATCCTCTTGTTAGCAAAGTGTTGTGTACACTAAATACAAAAGTGCCTTGTATCTTGGGCATAAATTACCTCTGTGCTTTACTGTCTCTGAATGGGCTGCCCAGTTATGGATTACTTTGTTCTAGACTTGACAGGAACATAATTAGAGCTGTTGATGAAATCTACAAAATTGTTCCTCAGTGGCTTCAATGGTTCAGAAATTCAGCACAGCTATATTTGTCAGCACCAAAGGGCTCTAAACAATTTATATTAACTATATTATTATGTACAAGTCATTATTCTTAGCTAATATTCTTTGCATTTTCTTGCCAGTGCACTTGATCTATTCGTTCACATGTAGTTTTTCAGTTTCTAATTTTTATCATGTAGACGAGGGCTAACGCAGATGGATCGATAATGCTGATGGTTCATTTGTCTAAGTGATGCATTTTCTTCGGATATCTCTCAGGCATGCATTCTTGTTTTCTTTTGTTTCAGTCATTATAGAATTAGCATTTTTTCTTTAGCAGATAAAGATTTCCCTGATCAAACCCAGTTTTGAATTCATACTGTCACAATAGAAACAGCAATGTAATAGAAAACCATTTCCCACTTTTCAAAAGACAAACAATCCTTAAGCCTTTCATAAAAGAATTTTGCATTGGCAGCATGTAGCCTGTATTGTACAGTTTGAAACACTTCTTTAAAAATACCTTAACGTATGTAGAACAGGAGGGGATTATCTGAATTACTGGACAGTGCCCTGCTTCTTAATCACGACTGGCCATATATCATGGCATTTCTGAAACGTTATGTATTACCTACTGGGTGCCAGGGGAACTTGTGCCCACTTTGACATTTGAAATTTTTGTTGGGTACTTACAAATTCTCAGATGTAATCAGTGATTCTCATTTCGGAGAGGGAAGGTAAAGAAGCTCTGGTATGTTCCATTAATTTGTTCCACTGTGTCAGAGTCTAAAATGGCCTTCACTGAAATATGCAGAGGACAGCTGAGCAGTGGATCAAAAACTTTGAGGCGTCTGGACAGAACTTGATATGCAGGAAAATTATTTTTTTTGTTGCGGTCCCACGTTTGAAAGAGCTTCAGTGCACAAACGGCTGTTTGGTAATGTATGTGCACTGCGTAATGTGGTAGCAACAATGTAATGTATAAACCTTCCCAAAGTGAAAACAAACATGAAATCCAACTTAACAAGAATTTGAAGGGAATCATTACCGGGGCACCTGCTAGACAGCTTTCTGTTTTTATATTTAGGGTATTTAACTTTAATAAATTGTAAATAAATGAACAGATTTAGGAATTCAAACATGGACCAGTTAATTTTGCTCAGGTAACCTTAAAGTAACATTACAATTATTTGTTAATCTGTTTTAGCTTTAATGAACCTCAGAATTTCCCATTATTTTCTGCAGAAGCTGTTGAGCTGATTGTGGCCTGATTTAACCAGAAAGGATGAAAGGTGCAATAGCACGTGAATGATCTAGCTCTAGCTCAATAGCAGACAATATCCTGGCAAACATCTGTACCTGATATTGATATTCAATATGTTGTTTTTCCCTGAAGTAAAAATGGATGGGGACCAAATGTTATTTTAGATCTTGAATTCACTGACAAACATAATATTCCTTGATATTTTTTGTTTAAGACATCACTGCATTGTGGTCCCTTCATTCCAGCTGGAAAAAAAAATGCTAACCTTGTCATATTGGGTGCGATGGTGCGGAAATGATAACTGTATGTTTTAGAAAGACATCTTATTTAAATCCTGAATACAGGCATGCCTCACATTCATTGCTCAACAGCTCCTGAAAAATTGCATATGGATTAGGAGGATGAATATTCCATTATTTCAGTATATTGTGCTGATCTTCTTATTGGGACTTTATGTTAAAAAAAACTGCGAGGAATTTAGCCTTTCCATCTTAGGCAGTAATTTTGACAGTGTGTAAAACACTTGATATTGTATTATTTGCGTGCTGGGGCATCTTATTGTGCCTGAATTTGCACTTTTTAACTTCCTTTAAAACACTACTTCAATATTTCTGGATATTAAAGATGTCAGTTATTACCAAAAGTAAATAAAAATGCATAAGAGAAGGAAATGTAATATTGAACCTTTCTTTAGTGCTAATCCTTATTGAGTAATCACAAAAGATGATTAAGTATTGTGTAGTTTCTACGTTGGTGTTTTTTTGTAGCCTTTAAGCCCATTTGTCTTGTGGTTTAGAAAAAAATAGTTAATCTTATTTGCTTTTAGATTTTGTGCGTGAGCATGGATTGAAATATCTTTATTTGTATTTCACGCACATATGCATTCTTCGTGTTTATTATGCATTCCTGATCCATAGGTTATCTTGAGCAGGTCTGTGGCGATTAATTGATTATAATTGATTGAAACATTTTAATCAACAGAAATTTAATCAATTAATTGACTTGTTATCGAGCAAGCAGGTACAGATGTAGATCGGTACTGTCTGCTCATTTGTTCTGGTTGTGCTGATATTCTTCTTCAAAGGAATGTTATGATTGTAACAATAAAACTCCAGCACAAATATAATTTCAGATGTTTGGTTATTAACAGCAATGGGAATCAGTAACTTGAATCTATTAGTTTTTTTTTATTCTGCAGATGTACTGCTCTGTTACTGCCATATTGCAAACAGCAAATATATCTGATATTCAAGGAAGATATGCGACTCTGTAAGGTGTAATGAAATCTTCCATAATTTTAGTAAATGACAAAGTTTAATCAGCAAAAGAAAAAAAACCTCAAACTGACTTATTTTTAAGTTATAGAATTGATCAACTTGAGGCCAAACTAGCTGTTTCCTCTGGACATTCTCGTCAATCTCTATTTCACCACATCGCATTCCTTTCTGCATGGCAACAGTCTTTGGCACTCTGTTTTGGTTAGCATGAAATGGTTTTGCTTTTTCCTCCAAAAATAAAAGATTGATAAAACAAATTGAATTCAAGTGACCAAATATCTTTACACAGAGCATGGTGTTCAGACCTTTAGCCTTTATTATGGTCAACTTAACATCTTTTAATCATTCAAACTGTGCACAGTATGCATGCTAATTTGAGTATCAAATCGTAGTAATTATGAGAGTGTTATTGTGGGATGTCATGCATGTTCATTGGTAGAACATAATTTTCAAATGCTGCTGCCACCATTTTGAACCTTAGTACTCAGCTAATACCATCGTAGACATATTAAATGGCATGAAGAATTCTCAACCCCACGCTGACCTCACCATACTGCAACCATTTAAAAAGATGAGAAACTACTTACAAGCTGGTTGCTGGTTGATTTCTTCTGTATGTTGATTTGATTCTGTAAGTATTTGATGCTTCATTTCATTATTTCAAATTGCAAAGCCTACAGGGAGCAGTGTGGTGTTGAAAGACTTTGCTGATTTCAAGCCTCCGTACAATCGAGTTGCTCACAGGTATGGGTACATGAGCAAATATTCCCCTTGCATTGCAGCACAACAAGGAAAATGGACAAAGGGCATGCAGATGAGGCAAACCTCCAGGAAGACGTGAGAGGAGGGGATGGAGGAGAAAGCGGGGAAGAAGACCAAGAACATGAATGCATAAAAATTATGTTCACTTGATGAGGTCTGCCTTTAGTGAAGGCTACCACTTTCTATAGCCACAATCGAAACTTCAGAGGAGGTGGAGGGCTGCATTTGCCTTGACCCTCAAGATGAGTTGGGCAGCCAAGTTCTGTCTTCCAGCTGCATCTGGAGATATTTGCAAGATCTTGAAGTCTGCTTTCCGCTGTTGCGGAAGGAACAGAGAGGGCCAGCTGCATTTCCTTGTCTTTAGCTAGAGACTGACATATGGAAGTTGATTTTCTAATGTTACTGTGGTGCAGGGTGCACATTGTTTTGCATTTACCACATGTCAACCCTATCCTTTTCTGGAGATGAAAGGAATGGCAGTCCTTCAGTATTTCAGTTGATCTGTGTCTACAGCCATTATCCCGGCAGAATCATCGTTCTTTTTAGTCTATAGCAGCCCACCATATAGTTGCATTCGAACCATCTTAGAAACCTGGAAGATGGCTGCTGCATGAAAAACACAGTCCACAGGCAACATTTGCAGATTTGGGCAGATAAATGGCAATGGAATTTTCATTGAAACAAGTGCAAAGTCTTTGGGAGGTCAGAAATAAGGGGAAAGTATGAAGTAAATGGCAGGAATATATATAGAGATGTACAGAGGGCTCTTGGAATCCCAGTCCATAGCTTTTTCAAATTGAGAACACGAGTAGCTGGGTTTGTAGAGAAGGCATGTGGCATGTTTGCCTTCATCTGTTGGGACATTGGGTGTAAGAGTTGGGAAGTCATGTTGTAGCTGTATAAAATTTTGGTTAGGCTGCAGTTGGAGGTTTGATCACCCGAAAGGATGTGGAGGCTTTGGAAAGTTTGCAGAAGGGGTTTATCAGGACAGTTTAGAGAGTAATAGCTATAAATCTGGATTTTATTTTGTGCGGAGAATCAGAGGCCAAGGGGAGATTTGATGGAACTTCATAAAATTATGAGAGAGACAGATATGGTCTTTTTGACTAGGGTAAAAATGGCACATACTAGATGACATGCTATTAAGCTGAGTGGGGAACATTTAAGGGAGATTCGCAGAGTTAATGGTAGACTCTGGAGTGTGCTGCCAGTGAGAGGGGGGATGGTAGAAGCAGATGTGATGATGGTAATTAAGTGGCATTTTGACAGGCACGTGAACATGCAAGGAATAGAGGGATGTGGATTGTGTGCAGACAGAAACATTTAGCTTAATTTGGTTTCACGGTCAACACAGATAATGTGGGCTGAAGGGCCTCTTCCTGTGCTGTACTGTTCTATACTCTGGGGCTAATGGCACATGTGCCAAACAATGCACAAGCTGTTTGCCCTGCTTGCGGCAGAAGCCTTGCAGTCACACAGAATACGACAGAGAAGTCCAGTGGCTTCTTGAAATAAGCCTGTGTGCAGTGCGCAGTACTCTCCATGACCAGATCTGACACAGCCTTACAGTAAAATGAGCCTGAAACAGTTCAGAAGAACTGACACCATACCCATGCTGAACTCCACCACGCTCCCCAACAGTGAATGCATGCTTCAGGCAAAGCCTCTCATGCATTGTCATGCACACTCATCCCCCCATTAGAGCACTAATCCGAGCCCTTTGGATCAGAACATGTGTGCAATCTCACCCTCTCTGAGTTACTATCATTTTCTCTGGATCGCCTAATGGTCATCTATGCCTGAAGTTATACCATGTGCAGATCTTGGCTTTCTGCTCCAAAATACGCAGTTGCATTGCTGACATCTGAGTTGGTGACTGGGAGGGTGAAATAGACTAAGGTTGAGTCTTTACCATCACTCGCATTCTGTTACGGCATTGCCAATACTCTGTTGTCAGTAAGAGGAAATGTATAAGGATAGACCTATAGCAAATGATAACATTCGTTCTGACAGAGAAACAAGATGTTTGACTCTCTGACCTACTTGTTTCGTGTGTCTCATTCCGCACTGATCAGGGCCTTGCCTACTGAACTAGTTGGGGAAGTACCAATTAAATGTAGTGAATTATTGAAAGTCTTGCAATGAACAAGACTGAATTGCTTTAAGCATTATTGATGAGGCATTAGCAGGCTCACTGCTAAATAGTCTTCTGAGTGCTTGGAGTTGTTTCAAATAATTTGTGTATTTATTATAACTAAAAGGCCTGCTTGAATACTTGGTGCAGATGAAAGTTAAATCAATGATTTTGCAGTTTTTTTAAACAAGATTTGATTATGTAAGATACTGCTGTCCTAACCAAAGAATTTGGAGTAAGTGTGATGTGAACGTTGAATGAGGACATCTCCATAAATGTCCTGAAAAGAAATAGAATCCAAGGAAAATACAAGCTGTGGCTGTATTATCTGCCAGTCTGTATAGTTCTATACAATAAATGTGTCTTTATGCAGCTGAAATTTTGGGACAGCAACGCTACTATTGTTCTAAGTTGTCACTTTCGTTCTAGAAATAATTTATAAATGACGCAAGCTCACAGATCAGCAGTTAGCCAGTACTTCTGAGTGTGCGTGTTTGTGCGTGTGTATGTAAACTCATGAACTCTGCATCAGACATTCCATTAAAGTCTAATACATTTTCCTCTATCAGGGTTAGGACATGTTTTTTTTTGGATGGAGGTGTGGTGTGTGTGTGTGTGTGTGTGTGTGTGTGTGTGTGTGTGTGTGTGTGTGTGTGTGTGTGTGTGTGTGTGTGTGTGTGTGTGTGTGTGTGTGTGTGTGTGTGTGTGTGTGTGTGTGTGTGTGTGTGTGACTATTCTACCTCTAAATGTCTCACTCATTCTTTTTCTTGGTCCTCTTTCAAGTTTTCTTCTGTAATTCTGCATCTTTCTTTACTTCATATCTTACTTATTCGACATTGATTCCTTCTAATTTTGCTGTCCCACCCCTCACTAACTTGGCCCCTCCCCCAACATTCCACCAGCTTTCACTTTCTCCTAAATTTGCTCTTTTGTTTCTCACTTCTCTTTGTGAATCCGGTGTCTGACCCAGGGAAAGAATGGTTCGAGCTTTCCACTTCATCTGGCTGCATGGCCAGGAATTGATGAAACTTGATGGAAGCAGGTGGATGTGAGCCTTGGGAATCAACGTCATAAAAGAAAAATGCAGTGTTATTTCTTTGTTATTCAGGATATTTCTTAAGTCAGCTGTAAAACATATTTCCTTGGCACTATATTTAATATAAGTAAAAAGTGTAACTGTGATTGCAAAGGGAATACTAAATATTTTGATACAACATTAACTGTCTTTTTGCTTTGGCTCTAATTAGCACAAGATTGTGCAATCAAATCCATATCTTTTCCATCTGGCAAGACAGGTTTGCTTCATTTCTGCCAACTTTTTTTCACAAATGATGGTTGGAAATATGAATGAGATTTCTGAATGAACATTTGGCGTGAGATGACTGTCCCAGATCATATTCTTATTGAAGTAAGGAAAAAAGAAGGAACTCTTTTTCAAAAATGTTGCCAAAACATGGTCTGTTATTAAAAGAATTAAGAGCGACTTGAATCATTGAAAAGCAAATGGACATCTGTGACATATGCACAGGTGCAAATGTGTCTGTAAAAACAAGTGGATATTTTACCAGCGCCAGTGACAGGGGCTGCTCTTTCACAAGTGCTGCAGATGCATACAAGTACTGACAGTAGGTTGCACAAGTGGAAGAATCCTCTGGGACTGCCACCCTTCCACCTTCCCGGTGAGAGTTTCTTTTAATTCTGTGGGCACACTGGTCCTTTCAAAGATGTAAGCTTTCCCCTTTAAATTTAATAGTGCAGCCTGCTGCTGCTGCTGACACTTAAGTGTTTCACATGCTAGATTTGTACACTTATGAAATGATGGTCCCTTTAGGCAGTGAAGTGATCGGCCATGCCCGTGGAATAAACTGCTTTGTACTGGAGCTCAGTAGTGATCATTGCCAGTTCAGGATATCGCTGCAGCTCACGATTTCCTGGGAACTGACCTATCTTTTTGCAGTCATTTCCACACTCTGGTACCTGCTTTGAAACCCTTTCTGTCAGAGGAAAGAGAGAAAAAAATGATTTGAAGATCGCCCAATTTGTTCTGACATAAAGAGATGCTTAGCTTTGTGGGAGATGGTGGCAGTGGTGGTGGGCTATGTCTGACTGACAACTGAACAGTGTGTCTGCCGGGGCAGCTCACTACATATCCTTTCATATTCTCACTATGTCCTGCATGAGTGGTGTTTGATCTCTGCGGCTAAATATCAACAGACCCATGCATTTTAGAGGGGAAAAATCCCTGGAATTTAACACCTCGCTGTGCCGTGATATGGACTGAGAATACGCAGGAAAACACTGTGAATGTCCAGTTTATGATATGCAGAGCAGCAACCTCATACTAGGTTCTGAGCTTTGTTACTTTGAGAATTGCATTAAGTTCAAGTCAAATTGATTCAGATTTGATCAGTCAGTACAGATTTCTCTCTGTCCCACTTTACAATAGAAAATTAACTGCACATAAAGAACAAGCAGTTGAATTTCTGGGTGCTGCATAGTTTTTTAACCACAGGGCCATAGTGTATATGTCACATGCTAGTTTTGTTTTAAGTGTCTGTTTCCTTATATGGGTACATGCAGCTATCCACTTCCAAACCACTTGTAAGATCTGAAATTATTTCAATTTTGTTTTCTCTCTGGAGGAAGAAACTCACGTACATTGCTCTTCAAAGTTCAGTTTATGTAGTTTCGGCATACAAGAATGCAAATGAATAAGTTCTGAAAATATAACCATGAGAACCTTATTATTTTTCTTTGTACATTTCAAACTGAAGAAATTGTTAGAAGGAATTTTAAGTAGTTAAATTTTATAGTAGTCTATTATGCTATAAAAGTAGAGAAATAAGCTAGCAAAAGTTATGAAGAAGATTTATTTTTAAGTTTGCATAAATCTAAAGTGGGTCATGAAGCAGAGAAATGTAAAATGTAATGATTCCTACAGTGTTAAAATATTGTGAATAATTTACATTAAAATGGTTACTTTTGCCATTGAAAATGAGTTTGAAACTCGTGATACACGAAAATATTGTAGCCTCAGATATGTCCTTTTCTTTAATGCCGCAAGATATAAAACTATTTGTAGTAAGCTGAACGGCCAAACCAGTCTAAATCATGTATTCTAGCTGGTGACTTTTTAATTGGCTTGCAGTAACATGACATTTTGAATCATCTTGTGAAATTATACAGTACCTTACAGAAAGAAGGTTCTTTAGTTTGTTTTGATGGGAGAACAATCAATTTGATAAGTGGTAACACATCTCATTGTCTCAGATTAATTATACTAATTGCTTGATGTTAGCCTTCAGAACAAGCCGAGCCTGAAGAGGAGCAAGGCTATGGCCCTTTGCATGCAGTGTGAGTGCCAGTTCCAGTTGCCTGCACACAGGCTGGATACAGCATTGTTAGAATTCAGGTCTACACCTTGGCTGTCAGTACTGGTTCTGCTGTAGTCAAGTTCCTGCTATGAGCAGAGCAAATCTTTGCTCAGTTAAGTGAGCCTCAGTCACTGTTATACTTTCAAAAGGCTTGGCCAACAGCCCAGTTTGTTAGGCTTTTGGAGCTTCACCTGAATGAGATATTGACTGGGCTTTGTTACCTGAACATCTCCAAGTAACACAGAAAAAAAGATTTGATAATTAAATTGTTATAGAATAACTGGATTTCAAAGCCCGTGGCCTCCAGAGGGATTGTGCATGTTACGATTAATTTTGATTGGAATTTGCTTGTGTGAGCATTATCCTTCCAGCCGCACATTCCAACTTTTGTGCACTTTCCTAAATGTATTTAACATTGCTTTCTCTTCCTGAGGTTCCACCTCCTGAGATGACTCTGTCGTCGCTTGAGGGACTCCCTTTTTAAACATTCTAAGGTGGTGTTTGCAGCCCAAAACTGTATCCTACGAAGCATTGCGGTGTTGATTAGCAGAAGAACAAATCCCTTGTGGGTGCAGCACAATTTCCTGCCCTCTTGTAAATTCAGAACAGCTGAGAGCCAAGCAGCAACCCTATACATCTGAGGCACCTGGTCTCTAGGATTGGGTTACTGCAACTTCATTGTGTTTTTAAAGGTCATAACGCAGCATGTGCTGCATTTCTTCAGAGGTGCTTATCTATCAGCTTATTCCATGATAACACATTTGCCGACTGAAGTCACAGCTAAACAAAAAGAATGAAAAACATTTCAAGCATCTCACCTTCCCAAAACAAGCGTGCAACAGTAACAAGTACAGTGCCTTTAAATTTGTTGTAGGAAAGGTGGGGTCAGGTCTTTTAAAGTTACAATTGGTATCTGAATTTATAATAGAAACAATCAGAAGAATTGTTGTATAATTAATGCATTATCCTCTGCTTTCATGTGCAATATTACGGCTTCACGCCAGGAAAATTTTTAATTGGAAAGCACTGTAGCAAGCAAAAATTTCCTCTTATCGAATCATCTTTGTCGATCGAATATCAGAATGTGCTGGGAATGAGTTCATGCCTCAGCAAATACTCTGTTAATTGTGCATAAGCATCAATGGAATGTCAATTAAATGACATGAATAGTGTCATTCAAAGTTTTGGATTCACACCGTGGTTTACTTTTCAGTGTTTCTCCCCTCATTCCAACCCATCCTCCAGCATCCACTATATATTTCCTTGGAGTCTGATGGTGATTTTTAATCAGTCCTTTGCACAATCATATTACCATCATTTATTCAGCCTCAGGTTTGGCCAATAAGTAAAATCGACAGGTCTCCCACTTGATAGGATCACTTAAAATTACTTGCTAGTTTTCCCAAGCAAAATTCCTGATGCAAAGGAAGGCAGCACACTTTGGGGAGATCAAGATTAGTTTTAGATTTCTGTGAAGAAACATCATTGCAGCCATAATGTGCAGATGGTCTTGTCTTTGCATTAAACTTCCATTCATTTCTTTTCCTTATTGGATCTGTGTCTAAGACTGATACAAGTCGATGCAAACTGTAAATCCGAACCATGATCTTACGTGTAAAATGTAGTCATAGCCATTGAGATACAAAATAGGCATGGGCCCTTCAGCTCAGCCAATCTGTGTCGACCATCAAGAGCCCAATTAATCTAATCTACTTAAATCCCCTTTGAGGGAAAAAAATCTCCCTATCAACCTCCTGCAAATTCTACCACTCACCTGGACAGCAAGGGTGATTTGCAATGGCCAATTAACCAACTCACTTGAATGTGGGAGGAAATCAGGGCGTCAGGAGAAAACGTACATGGTCATAAGTAGACTGTGCAAACTCCATATCTGACAGCAGCCCAGGTGTCTGGCTCTGTGAGGCAGCAGTTCTGCTATGACACCTTCTCTGAACCAGAGTTCCATAATTTTGAGCTGGAACCTGATTTCTAATTTATTGAAGGAAAGACGTGAATGCATATATAAATGACACTCTTCTCTAATGTTGTATAGTTTTTGCTCTATGAACCTGGATAGGAATTAGCAAAACCTTTTCAAGGGATAAATCTTAATGCATAATCCTCTAAGAATCCAGATTTGATTTTCCAGTGTAGGCCACCAATATTGGAATAATCCTCCACATCTGTCTGGATTTGCTTCATCTTATTGTAAGGGAGGCAGATATATTCTAACAGATTTTACAGCTTAGTCTGTAATAGAAAGAAATTAATCCTTTAAAAAAATTCTGCTCTTGGCCAGTAATAGAGATTTTTATAAACCTAAATTACACAGCTAAGCAGTGTATCCTTCCTTCTCTGCGGGTAACTTCAGAGCTCTGACACATTGAATTGGTTGCAGTATCCATGTTCACCCTGTGAGGTCAGTATTCATTGACATGGCTGAAGCTCCATCAATCCACCCTGGTTATTTTGACAGTTTCCCTTTTGTATTGTTTCTACTATGCCCTGTCGAGCTCCATCTTGTCTGTGTGATTAAATTTGGCAGATGGCACTTTTCAGGCCAATAAATTAACATTGCGTTGAACTTTGATGCAGTGTGTAGTACAGGTTATAATTTAACAGTACACGCTCAGAAGTCATTTTCAATTACATGAAGAATCGAACTTTATTGAGTCTTAAAAATTTCTGCCCTAGTTTTAATTTTATGGATCTGAACAGCTACAGGTTTAAAATTCTCTTTTATTTTGCCAGAAGTTGAAGACTTTTCTAAATTCCAGAATGTTACTTGTTCTTGAATTTGTAATTTTTGAAGTACTTGGATTAACGGACAATCAGACAATCTAATGCTTGGCTTGATACTTGATTGTAAAGTTAAAATATGATAATGATGTTTAGGGAGAAAACTCGCAAAGCTTCAAACATCCTATAGAATCACAGAGGTCTACAGCACATAAGGCCATTCAGCTGCTCATGTCTGTGGGCTTAATGACTATTTGTTAGCTTCAGCAATGCAAAGCCAAACTTTCTCTCTTTCCACAGCTTTACTTGTTCCAATGCTTCAAATATTGCTAAAGTTGTATTGCCCTAAGTATCATGATATAAACAATTATAGAGTCATAGAAACAAGAACAGGCCCTTCAGCCCAATTAGTCTGTTGGCCACCAATCACCTTAATCCTTTACACTAACCATTAGCCTTTTTTTAATTGATTCTTCCGCACACCTGCATACATGAAACAATTTACAGTGTTCAATGAGCCTACCAACCTGCATGTTATTAGCATGTGAGAGAAAATAAGAGCGTCTAAAGGACACATATCGTCACAAGAAGATTTGTAAGCTCCACACAAACAACATTGAATGTGAGATCTGAGGTGGAACACTTCTATCTGTTAGAGCAAGACCTCGATATTGGTTCTTCGGACATTAGTAATGAAGAGCAGGCTCCTGGTCAAATCCGCCACATGGAAGAATCTGCTGCCACCTAAATGGAGGCCATTGCCCTACTATTAGCAGATTCACTACGACTATGCCGTTGAGGAGGGATTCCCAATGCACACAAGGGTCTGTGCTGGGATCGATTCTTTTTACGTTATATGTCAATGATTCAGATGATGGAATTGATGGCAAAGTTTGCAGACAATATGAAGATAGGTGAAGGGGCAGATAGTTTTGAGGAGGTAGTTTTCAAAGGGTATGGGGAAGGCAGGGGCATGGGGATGCTTGAATGGTGAAGGAGACTCTGGGCCGAATGGCCTACTTCTGCTACTATATCTTATGGTCTCACGGTCGTGCACTTTGGTAGAAGAAATAGAAACATAGAAGACGTACAGCACAATACAGGCCCTTCGGCCCACAATGAAAGGGTTGACTATTTTCTAAATGAAGAGAAAATACAAAAAAACGAGGTGCATAGGGACTTGGGAGCCCTTGTGCAGGACTCCTTAAAGGTTAATTTGCAGGGCGAGTCTATGGTGACGAAGGCAAATACAATGTTCACATTGATTTCAATAGGACTAGAATATAAAAACAAGGATGTAATGTTGAGACTTTATGAAGCATTGGTGAGGCCTCACTTGGAGTATTGTGAGCAGATTTGGGCCCCTTATCTTAGAAAGGATGTGCTGAAATTAGAGAGGATTCAAAGGAGATTCAGAAAAGTGATTTCAGAATTGAATGGCTTGTCCCGGGAGGAGCGTTTGATGGCTCTGGACCTGTTTTTTCTAGAGTTCAGAAAAATAGCGGGTGACCTCATTGAAATCTATTGAATGGTGAATGGCCTTAATAGAGTGGATGTGAAGTGGTTGTTTCTTGTGGTGGGAGAGTCTAAGACCAGAGGACACAGCTTCAGAATAGAGTGGCATCCTTTTAGAATGGAAATGAGGAGGAATTTCTTTAGCCAGGGTGTGGTGAATCTCTGGAGTTCTTTACCACAGGCAGCTGTGGAGGTTAAGTCTTTATGTATATTTAAGGCAGAGGTTGATAGATTCTTGATTGGTCAGGACATGAAGGGATATGGATAGATGGAAGGAGATTGAGACTGAGAGGAAAATTGGATCTGCCATGATGAAATGACAGAGCAGACTCGATGGGCTAAATGGCCTAATTCTGCTCCTATGTCTTATGGTTTTATGGATTCAAAGCTAGTTTCTAAATCCTGGTTCCCTATCCTTATTTATGTATAATGACTTATACAAGAAGCCACCAGTGAGATTTTAAACAGCAGCTGATAAAAAAGAAAGTAAACCTTTTAATAAAATTATATATTTTAAAACATAAGCAGAAATTGGGTCCATTGGCATCAGTCTGTCATGGCCAAATTATGCATAAAAGTGCTCTAAACCAAGGAAATCTTGATGAAGGGTGAAACATCTAACATCTATTCCTTTCCATCGATGTTGCCTGACCTGTTGAGTTCCACCAGCATTTGTGTGTGCTGCTCTGGATTTTCAGCATCTGCCAGGTCTCTTGTGTTTAAGATTACTTTAACAATCTTCCCCAGGTGAAACGGTACACGCATGAATTTGGGGCAGATACACTTGTGTGCACAGCTGATGTTAATCTCTGTGACATTTATGAACCTAATGTCATCAACAGTAGGGTGTTTCCTCCACTGCCAGCATAAATTGAAACTTTTGGCTGCAGCGTGTAACGTACATGGAACACTTGCAATACAACTAGGTTTACATTGTGGGGTTTACTTGCATTTGTGCCTGTTTAGAGAAGGCACTCCGCAGATTTCTGGAGATACAAATGGGCAATTTCAGGACTCACTGCAGGCTCTTCAAGCACTTTACAAAATGTGTTTAATCTATCAGGGAGTGTTTATTCATCATTTACCGGCTGAGATACTCATTCAGTGGGTTCCAGCAGGTACACATTTGTTTTCTGCACATTGAGGACTGTACAAAGAATTTAAGGATCCATTTCAACTGTGCACAAATACAGAATCGACTGGAACAGAAAAATATATATTAATATAGGAAATCATTATTTTTAGTCAATGAAAAACACTCTAATCTCTAATATTTGTATTTTAGTGTCTTTAATGCTGCATTACTTTAAATGAGGGCTTTGAGGTCCAGGCAATATTTCTGTGGTGCCCTGGATGACTACACCCTGACTGTTGAGAAGCTTTCAGTTTGAGCCTGACTTCAGACTGCTGGGTGGGGTCAATTGAAAGAGCAGTCTGGGGTGTCTGGCTGTTAGCTATGGAAGAGTGTGCTGTTTAAGAGGCCAGGCTGTGAAGTTAACATAGAAAATGTTGAACATGCTTAGCAGATCTGACCAGATCTGCAGAAGAAGAACATTTTAGATCTCACTCTTGTCCTGACAAAAAGTCTTCCAGCTGAAACATTGAATATTTCTCTTTTCACAGATGCAGACTGACCTGCTGTGTGCTTCCAACATTTTCTGTTTTTATTTCACATTTCCAGCATTTGCATTTTGTTTTTATTTGTCACTGACTTTGTGTGAAGTGTCTGGGTTTCCTGAGGAGAGGGGTCATCAGTAACCTGAATCTGCACATTGGCAGCCTCTCAGAGGATGGTGCAATAATCTGCTGGCACTCAGACCACCTTGTCATTATTTCAATATTTGGCACCTAGACTGAGTGAGCTTACAGTCATCCACACATAGGTATCTAGTCCCTTCAAACTCATTCTTCTTCTTGACATCAGTTACTAAGCAGTCTGAAGAAGAATCTGCTCACAATGAAGTGCTGGGTGAGGTGAATGTGTGGCATGTCTCTGGCAACCATAGGAGTTTGAGCTACCTCTGTGTCATCACACAGCTCACACGCAGCATCCCTTTGCTCCTGTGGAACTTAACCTGCATACACGTAACAACCTTATGATCTTTGAGAACAGCAGTGTTCTTACTCCTGGCGTCTTTCTACTCAATGGAAGTTATCAAGCTGCTCTCTGGTGGCTTGTTGTTGTTCCCTTAGCACTTCAAGATGCGTCTCTGCCACTGAAGTCATACCCCTGAAAGTTCAGAGTAAGACTGCATAGAAGCAGCTAAGTTTTTGTGTGGCCTCCGTCTCTTTATCCAGATAGGCGCGGAATGACATGATTGTTGCTAATATCCAGTAAAGAAGTGAGCAAGATGTCCAGATTGGAGGTCACGATCACCCAGCAATCCACAACCTTCTATATGTGATTGGAATTGAAGTCCTTCAGGTTCTTTTAACACTTTCTGCATGAGGCCTGGAGGTCTGTCCATTCACTGACCAGCTCGATATACTGTACATCTGCATCAGGCCTGACGAAGGGTCCCGACCCGAAATGTTGACTGCTTCTTTCAACTGATGCTGCCCGACCTGCTGAGTTCATCCAGCTTTTTTGTACGTCATGAAAACAGCCTAATTGGAGTCTTCATATAAGTATTCTCAAGGTGGATGAATGCATGCACATCTCTCCAGTGAGTACTGAAATCAGATTTCCTGCAGCTTGTGAAAAACTGTAGTCACTAGTGCCTGGTTTATCTCCCCGTGACCTCATCTGCTAATCCCTCTGTCAGAATAAAAGAACAGTATTTATGTTGGTCTGAACCTCACCATGATATAACTTGTGAGTTCCCTGTAAAATTTCTTCTGGATCTGTTCTATGATTCTCAGCACTGGAGAAGATTACCTCCTGCAGCATTCTTCAAGTGTTGGCCCTAGCACTCCTCATGCTCAGGGACCTCCTCCTTGTCTGAGACTCCAAATCCTTCTTGTGAAAATTCCCAAGTTCTCTCCCTTTTTTCTGCAGCTTTGCCCTCCTTCAAAGCAGCTTTGTGTGTTCCAACTGTCCAGATGACACGAGAGCCCGTGCCTTTAAGTGATGAGGCCTTTCTCTGGTTCCACATAAATTGGATAAATAAGATCCCCTGCAAATCTTGCCTTAATGCACGATTTGGGGGACAAACCAGCCTAACACTATTTTTATTGGCTAATTTAAGAATCTTTGCAGATGATCCATTTGAGCAGCAGCTCTATAAATGCGACATGTTTAGTGCACCAATTAAGGGTGAAATCCAATTTCTAGCACACTTTCTTAATCCAATAATAATTGATTACTTTATTTCAATTTCTGCTCTAATTCATGTTGATTTGCAGTCAAAGCCTGTAACTGTCAGTAACTTATGAATAGTTTTCACATATCAGCACTAGAACAGATAAGAATTTAAAATTCTGCTTACTCCTGGTTAACAATGGAGAGAGATACAGGTCAGAATGTCTTTGATTATAGGCTTATTTTTAATATCTCCAGAACAATGTAATTTTAAATCCAGAAAAAAAATATTTTTGAGCATTAAATGGCATCAACAGAGGAAAATGTAGCTTAATTATGTTATTTCTAGACTTCAGTCTTTCAAGTGTTTATGAGTTTGTGTATTTTTAGTTGACCTAGGTCAGACATCTCAAATTAAGGCTTTTGGTTGTACTACAGCTATGAGTACCTGACGAACAAATGGCATACACAAATCATACCCCTAATTGCATTATGCACTTAGTGACAAAGGAGCTCTACTTATCCATCTTCACAAGGATATCAGTTCTTCATAACAATGAAACACAAGCAGGAATATTAAAAACAATGATATATAAATCAAGATTGCAAGGAAGTTCCAATAGACACTGGGCATATCAAAAAAACTTTGCTCGTAACTGGAGATTTACTTCAGTGAGTGTGAAATTCACATAATGCGTGCTTATTCTTTGGTTCTAATTTCACGTATTTTTCCTCCATCTGTGAATCGGGTGCTAATCTGTGTTCTGAGCTATGCTGTCACTGTTTTGTTTGTGGGCACTTGTGTCTGCTTTAAATTGATGCATAAATGCCAGTATAAAACCAATTTATCTTTGAAATTTTATTAGCTATATATAATATTGTTTAAAGTTTGTGATGGTTTCCTCTTCATTTGAATGAATATATCTCTATTGTTGAAAGTCTCAAATGAGTACATATATTTAAATCAAAACCATATGCACTCCATGTACTGATAAGAATAAGATACATTAGTTTGACCTTTATAAATAATAATTGATTGTATGCATATAAGCAAAATCATTTACCAAATGGCTGTCACTTTCAGCAACTTTTGTTTCTCTACAAGCGCAAAACGAAAGCAACCACTACTTGATACTTCTCTTCTAAATATACTTCTTCTGAACTGCGATCAATTGCAGCCTGTACTCTCCCTTTTAAGAATATACTTTTGGGCCGACTGAACGATCTGGTGCTTCTGCGATCTCCTGGGGGATTAGGTATGGATGAGATTCTGTGTTGATTCGTAATGGCAGAACACGAACCTGTGGTCAGTTCCATTACTCCGCTCTGATTAAAGTGTTGAGCACGATTAAAGTCTTCAAGGAGGAATGGAAAATGAACAGGTGTTCAGGGCCTTCTGCCTGTGTTTGGCTGGTCTCTCTTGCTACTGCTGGTGAGGGGAAGGTGTAGGAGTCTTGTGTCCCACTCCGGCGGCCTAGGGAGCGACCGTTGACCTACAAGCTTCAGGCTTCAGGACCGACTTGCCTCAGTGCTGAATGCACTCCGCAGATTTGAACTTGCTTTCAGGGACACTGCAGCTGATGTTCCTTGTATTTTTGTTTACTCTTTTAATACTTGCACGATTTATTCAGCACACTTCAGTGCTGAACTGACTCTGTAGCTGTGGCCTGCAACCATCAGTACAGGGCTGACAATTCACATTTGGGGATTCTGCAGTTAACGTTATTTGTTTACTTTTCACTATTTGCATGATTAGTTATTTTTTTGCACACGTTCAGTGTTTGAAGATCTTGTTGTGTAAGATTTTTCTTTGAACAAGTTCTATGGTGTTTCTTTGTTTTGTGGCTGCCTGCAAGAAGACAAATCTCAAGGCTGTGTACTGTATACATACTTTGATAATAAATGTACTGTGAACTACAAATATTAAAAACTTGAAGGAAATTTAATTGACTGTTAATTTTGAAGATCACCATTGGAGTTCCACCATTGGATAGACCCTTTATGTTACTGGAGACAAAATGATTTGCAGATTTATTGTAAATCTAGGAATTAACTACAGCAGAATTAAGCCACCCATCCTCCTGTGGCTCATTGAAATAATGGGAATGTTTTTTGTTTGCTGAAGATACTCATGTTGCAAAGCCAGTTTACATCAAAATGTAAAATTGTGGAACTCCTATAAACTTACTATCTGGCAGATCCACCCAAAAATGGGAGACTCCAATTGAGTTATCATTTCTTGGCCCTGTAATTCAGAAGTACATGACTGTGAATATTGCGTGAGAGTATTGCAGGGTATATTCTGTATATTAAACATGGCTAACTTGCACTTCATGCACAGAAAGTGGACCTGTGTGAGGAACAGGAGGGCAGCAGAAGGAATTCGGGGTGGAAAGAAAAATATAAGCACACAATCAGAATTGTCCAGTAAGAGAATTTGCCTGGGTTGTGTGTTCAACATCAATTTGAAGTTTAAATTTATTGTCTCTCAACCATATACATTTATACAGCTAAATGAAACTTTGTTCCCCTGGGCCACGGTGCAGAGTAGAACATATAGTCACACAGAACACATCCACCACACACTGTCACAAAATAATATTAGCACAAGTCTCCCTACTGCACAGCAACAAATTCTCCATGGAGAGAGTCAGGAGCACCAAGTATCTTGACGTGCTCGTTACTGATAATCTCACCCAGTTCCTGACCTTCACTTCACCTCTTGAGCCAAGAGAGCACCTCCACTTCCTGAGGAGACTGAGGAAAGCCCCCACCCACCACCCTCACCACATTCTACTGGAAAACCATGAAGAGGGTCTTGACCAGCTGCATCATCACCTTGCATGGGAATTGCAATGCATCATTTAGTAAGACACTACAATGGATAGTATGGACTGCTGAAAATATCTGTTTCCCCCCTCCCCCCCCATTCAGGACAATATCAGGGGTGCTGCTTACCTGTGTTCAGACAATACATAGACACAGTTGACAATTACAATTATAAATATCTGTAACAATTAGAAATTATATGTACAGTTTCAGTGCCAGATTCCTTAATCTTTGGAAAATCATATATTTTTTCAAGAGAGATAACTGCTTTTGATATATTTGCATGTTCATTCTTTGAAGTACAGCATATAGGAAACAGTAATATTTAATGTGTTCCAAAAAGCTATTCAGAGAACTATTAATGAATCCTTATATTGATATTACATTTGACATTGCTGGAGGTCAGTAATATAAGAAACATTGATATATTGCAAAACTTTTGAAAATGCTCATTGCTTTGGATGCTCTGTTTTTGTGCTGGCGATCGAAATCCCGTGCATTCTCCCTTGCATTAAGTAGACCTGTATTAGTGATCTAAAGCATGGGAGGTTAAAGTTAGAGCACTGTGCAAGAAACTTTAATGGCATTTTCTTGTAGAACACTTATTTAGTGGGTGGGCCATGGGTGACTGCTTGAATGCTTAGCATTGTTCAGTTGTGAGTATTGAACTGACAAGCTTTATGTGGGATTAACTGAGAAGCCCTAGAATTTGAACGTTGTTTATCATTTTAGAAGAGTCAAATGCAGTAATCTTTATTGTTGTGGAGAATTAGGGTTAATTTGGATTTGCTTGATCCTTTTCCAGAATTCTCTCATTCTTTATTCTGTAGTGACTGCAATGCCAAAATACTTTATTGTGTGATCTTGTATATTGGCCCATTCATTGTGTGTTGTTATGTGATGCAATCAGGTTCTGTCATGTACAGATAAATGCCTGTTTAATATTGCAAGCCAAGTTGCAAAAATAGCTTTTGAATCATAACTACTGTATGACTCTTCTAATTTGCTGTTAAAGCTGAAGCTTGTTTTCAGAGCAGATACCTTTCATTCTGGTCCATTGGAACTACTTGAGCTGTTTATACAGTAACCTTTCTATATTTACCCCAATGTACGATGGATGTACTCATTGAATTGAACTGGTGACGAACAGCTTACATTGCCTAAACTTATCTAAAAAATTTTAATTGTATTATTATTTTAAATGACAATGATTGGAAAGTAGTCATTAATCTAAGAAGCATAATTTATTTTTTTTCAACTGCTGCTTTCTCTCTATATTTCCCTGCATAAACTATATATTGAAGGAGCTTCTGTAACCATGAAAAAAATCTCCTGAACAACTTGTTGCCAAAAAGTAAAACAACTTTGCCTTTTCAGTGAGCTGATGTGATCTTTTCTCATCCATTTTGTATAACTTACAAATGGACAAAATTCTACTTAATAATTTTCTCTGGTGGTGTTTTTATTTAAAATGATTCATTATTTAAATATTAATTATTGATCAAATAATCCTGACTTTGAAATTAATAATTTAAGTATATTTTTAAAATAAACTTCAGTTAAACTTTAAAATATTGTAGTAAATCCACTTTGTACGACGATTCAACTGACAAGTTCAAAAATAGTTACTGTAAGCTAAAATTTGGCCTGTCATGCCATCATTTCCTCTTTGATGTGTGACCATCAAGTTAAATATGAATGACAAATTAAGTAATGTTCTGCTCCAAGTTTATTAAGAGTTCGTGACACACCTTTCAAACCTGTTTCAGCTTTCTTGATCATGCCCAAATCTCTATTGACAATACAAACATTGGCTACAGTTTGGGAGGCTCTTGATTATTGGCCCAAAAGTCTCTGGAAGATGCCAGGACAGTTTTAGGATGTAGTGCTGAAAAATTAGGGCATTGCTGGACACATGAGGTCACTTCCAAAAATCACAGGGAATAGTGTAGCAATTGCAGTCAACAACTTTGAACCAGGGTAATCTTCTGGCCCAAGAGCCTGCACTGGAAACGTGACGAGTGGCACAGCACAATCTTTGCTAATTTGATCTGATGCAAAGCAATGTATTTCACTGTACACTTTGATGTACATGTGACAAATAAAGATACTTTTTGAACAAAAAGAGATGTAGTTTCAAGAGGAAGGATATTTTTGATTGCTGAAGGGAATGGTTTACCATATCAGCAAGCAATTATCACAGAGTAGAAATTATGATGGGCGTATTTTTGTCCAATGTGCTTGGACTTGGTGTTACAAATGAAGTGTGCTCTGTACTTAGATGCCTAGGGCTGACAGAATGTAGTCAGTAAGACACATTCATTTAAGTGCTGGTTGCACTCCCAGTGTAAACTCGACTTCATCACCCTATTCCTGCTGCCCATCGTCCCCTCGATTAGGGGAACTCTGGGTTGAAATATGGAGTGAAATGACTGGAAAAATCCTCCTGGTTCTAGTGTAGTTTAAAAAAAAACTGATTTCACACTCTTTCCTTTGGTTGGTGACCAGCAGGTTGTTCAAGAGTTCCACTTGATTCATGAAATAACAGATTTGATGTATTTTTGTTATTTAGATGCAAATTAACATAGGAAAAAAGTTTGTTTGGCTGTGGGATCAACAAGTTCAGTTTAAGCTGTGCTATTTAGTATGCTTTGCACCCATATTACACGAGAAATTGAAAGCAAGCCATACCATCTTGTGCCTTCTAACTTCAATAAGAGTTCCCAAATAGTGTTGCAACATTGACAATTAATTAAACAATTTGATTACCACATACATTCCACTGGTCACAATTGACTCCTAGACATCAGACCACAGACTCCACCTCCAAGCACTGGTAGGTAACTGGTAAATTCTCCCCCCCCCCCACCCCGCCCACTCTGTCATTAATTTAACCCTATTCCTGCTGCTTCCGTGACCCATGATAATATCAACCCACAGAAGTGAAGACAGCATTAAATAGATCCAACTTGCTGATACACAGTTACTAAGGGCAGTGGTCCTCTTTCTTTAAGTTTTGTTCTATGTCTATTCACTGGAAAGTAAGCGTTCCTGTGAGAGACAGATGGAGAGAAGGGAAAAAGGTAGGGAAGCAGAGGGAGGAAGGAGGGAAAAAATTCTCAAGGCCAAGAAGGAGGAAGGAGAGGTGGAAGGGAGAAAGAGCAAGAGTAAATTGAGAGAGTGAGAGAGGAGAAGAATAAGAAATGATAGGGAGAGATGGTTGAGGGAGGAGAGATGAAGATAAAAGAAAAAAATGTGGAGACAGAAGGGGAGAGAGAAGGGGAGCGACAAATTTGAGGGAATAGATAGAGAGAAGAAGTGGAAAATAGAGAACAAGGAAAAGAGAAAAGAAAGAGGAGAGAGGTGGGAGAAGGAATGTGCAATCGGGCTTCTGTATATTTTTAAATCCTCAAACTTTAATAGCAATAATTAATATGTTAGTTAATTGTTGTTTGGGTCAGTGTTATGGTAAGTGTGAAGTTGAGCATGGGAAAGAAAAAGGAAATGAAGAAATGGTTTTAGAAACAACTAACACTCAACAGGTCAGGTAGGATCTGTGGAAAGCAAAACAGCATTTCAAATCTGAGACTTGCTTGGAATTTGGAAGGAGAGGTGAGAGAGGGAATATGAGCTAGTTGGGCTGTGTTTTTATTCTGTATTATATATTTTAAGTAATGAATGCAAAGCTGTGTCACGTCAAGTTCATTGATCCATAAATGAGTGCTCTATATTTAATGACTCCGGCATATTCTTGTAAGAACTATATCTGTATCATGTACCTTTGTATGCAATGGATTACAAAATTCCTCAAACAGACTTTGAGATCTTCTCAATTATACTACGTTATTTTGTATTGAAAGTTGAAATCCATACTCTCTTATCTTTATAACTAATTTCACACATAATTTGGGTTTTCTTGCCCAAAGAAGTGCAGTTGAGAATTGGTCAAGTCCATTATTGATAGTTGCCGCCATAGTTAGATTTGTATTGTCAGACGTGAGGATTTGAATGTACAGCAATGAGTACAAGGCCATGGTTAAAAAAAACATGCAGTAGTATTAGTATGAAGTAAGCAGCCATTTGAAACCACTTAAAATGTCAGTGACTACATTAAAGCTACCTAAAAATTGATTTTTATTTTGTACCAGGTGACTTAATAAAACTTACTTTTCAGCTTTCCTTCTTTCCGCCTCAAATTACAACTGGAAAAGAGTGTCCCAAAAATGTTGAAAAGGTTAATTGGTTTCATCGAAAGATATATACAAGGTGATCCAAGTCAGAAATTATTGTTGTATTTTCTTCTACATTCTTCCACTAATGGGTGTTGTATAGTGTCGTATTGTCCACCATAGCTACCCTACCAAACAGCCCATATTCAGACAGCTGCTACATGCTTTTGCCAGCTTCCATTTTACTGAATAACTTTCTTTGCCCCAAACCCTTGATCAATGTCAAAAAAGTGGAAAATTTACCACTATTTTTAGAGAATCAGGAGATGCATAACATGAGTGAAATATTAAAATTGTATTTTAAATACCCGCTTTTTCTGATCATGAATTTATTTTTGGATAAGTAAAACTCATATAATGTAAGGAAATGTGAAACATTTTAAATAGCAGAGTCTAGCAAGTTTCAGCATGTACTGTATATTCTGTGCGTTAAAAAAAATCTGAATATAAAATGGCTTTCCATCCATCTCTCAACTATTGATGTTCCTCAACCACTTTGTGATCAATGATGACATATTTTTATGCATCTCCGCCACTTCCTTAGGCACTAAATCTTTGTTGTGGCCATTTTATTTCTCCTTCTTCCAAAGTCTAATCCTCCTTGTGAGTGCTATTTATCTGTGCTAGTGTCAGAAGGTGATACTTTTGAAAATTCTGAAATGATTGCTCTATTTATGTGGAATTTTGTGAGCGACAACTTAATCAAATGCCACATATATTTTGCATGCAGACTCTGGTAAACAACATTTGACCACTTCATATGATGTCAAGTTAAAAATATGTACAGAGCAATACAGAATGTCTCTCACAAATTTATTTTTTAAGAGAGGACAATTTGAATTACAACGTTTTTTTAAAGACCCTATAAAGCCACTTCTAGAATGCAGTCCAGTATTTAGCTTAAAGTGTAAGGATTCTTCATATTTTGAAATAAATATTTTGCATTCTTTAGTACTTTCTCCATTTTTCTTTCGTTCTGGTAAATAGAATTTTCATTGCAGAGTAAATATATTGTGATATTGTTTATTGTACAGTACATGTATTTTCAATTTGAATTATAAATATATTTTGAAACTGAAAGTGCTGCAAAGAATGAATAAATCATTTTAAAGTGATTCTATAAATCTGGCAGTTTCAGACTAGCAGGATAAGGAGACCCTTCATCGGGGAAAGGTAGTGAAGAGTTATAGTAATTAACCCATTACTGCTATTGCATTTGGACATTTTGCCTTTAGTGTCGAGTTGGTATTTAAAGCATGCTAGCATGGATTCATAGTAGCTATTTGAACAGCTATATATTGCAGAATGTTTTAGATGGGATGTGACATTTAAATTTATAAAACACACTGAAAATATAACAAAGTAAGAGGAACACAGACAAAATGGTGGAGGAACTCAGCAGGCCAGGCAGCATCTGTGGAAAAGAGTTAACAGTCAACATGTTGGACTGAGACCCTTCATCAGGAGTGGAGAAAAAATGATTGGAAGTCAGAGTAAAAAGGTGGGGGGAAGAGAGGAAGAAGTGCAAGGTGGTAGGTGACAGGTTAAACTGGGAGAGGGGGACAGGTGAAGTAAAGAGCTGGGAAGTCATTTGGTGAAAGTGATAAAGGACTGGAGATAGGGGAATCTCATTGGAGAGGACTGATGGGCAGGTAAGGAGATGAGGAGAGAGGGAAATTGGAATGGAGAATGGTGAAGGGGAGGTGGTGATGGGGCATCACCAAATGTTCGAGAAATCGATGTCCATGCCATCAGTTTGGAGACCACCCAGGTGGAATATAAGGTGTTGATCCTCCAACAAGCTAGAAGTTGATAGGGGAAGCCAGGTAGGTGGGAAAGGAAGTTAGAAGTTGATAGGGGAAGCCAGGTGGGTGGGAAAGGAAGTTAGAAGTTGATAGGGGAAGCCAGGTAGGTGGGAAAGGAAACTAGAAGTTGATAAGGGAAGCTAGGTGGGTGGGAAAGGAAGTTAGAAGTTGATAGGGGAAGCCAGGTGGGTGGGAAAGGAAGTTAGAAGTTGATAGGGGAAGCCAGGTGGGTGGGAAAGGAAACTAGAAGTTGATAGGGGAAGCTAGGTGGGTGGGAAAGGAAACTAGAAGTTGATAGGGGAAGCCAGGTGGATGGGAAACGTGAAGAGCTGGATAAGAAGCAGTCTGAACTATGATGATGAGTCTGCGTGAGCACATGGTTGAAGTGCCGGGGGGCTTTACCTTTCCCACCCACTCAGCTTCATCTTCTAAAGTCCTCCCTGTCCCCCCACCTTTTTATTCTGCCATCTTTTCCCTTCCTTTCTAGTCCTTGACCCAAAACATTGACTGTTTATTCATTTCCATGGATTCTGCCTGACCTGCTGAGTCCCTCCAGCATTTTGTGTGTGTGTGTTGTTCTGTATTTCCAGCATCTGCAGAATCCCTTGTGTTTAGAAAGCAAGATCAGTTCATTCTTAGTAATGTAAAAAATAAGTTGTCAAAAAGATTGCAGAAATATTGCCAAACAGATGCGAAAGGATTAAAGGATTAACTCCAGGGTCAGGGCTATTCACTTGCTAATATATTCATGGCGCTAATGATAGGGACAGTTCACACCTACTGTCAAATAGAAGCAGAGGAAGGTTTTGTGCATTTATGTGCCTTGAGTTTTTAAGTCACAACTAGTGTATTTTGACATTTGATGAGACCCAGCAATAATGAAAAATAAGAATGTAATTTCAAAATAATACCTTTTGAAAATGATTTGATATTCAGAAATTATATACTAATTGGATTAAGATGCACAATAGCAGGATGTGAATTGGATTTTGGTTTATTTGTATTTTTTTATTTACAAGTTAAAATAGCAAAAACAATCTGCACCATCATAGATTTCATCCTAAAGTATTTAATAGTGAAGAGGAGACACTGAATCCCAGTGGATGGCAGTATGCTGCTTTTGTATGAAATCACTGTAACTAAAACCATAGATTGATTTGGAACATCTTATCTCATTTGTTATAAGTAGATAGCAATTTCCTTTTCAATATATTAAAAGCAATTTGGTCTTTGCATACTTTGGCCCTTGCATTTCTCAGGTGCAAGCAGACTATCTACTGACGAATGCATTTCTAAATACATAATCGCCAAGTTCCTCGTAAAAGTGATGAATGCTGTCAGAAATTTTGAACAATGTGGTAAGTAACTGGAAAATAAAGTGTCACTTCAAGGCTAACTTTTGGTACTTTAGTGTCATGTTGAAAGCACAAATAGAATGGACCCAAATTTGATGTCTTTGCAGGTTTCATTAATGCTCAAGCAGTGAAGAATATGGGTCAGTGGTGCTACAGGTTCACCTTTATATTAGAGGCTGCTCTTCCTTAAACCATGGAGCTGCATGGACCTTTTTTTGGAAGATTGATGCTGATGAAAATTATTTGTACATCCTTTAGTAGATTAAGTATAATTGAACAAGGAAATGTAAGTGATGTAATTCCATGGCACAATGCTGCTGCTTTGCATTGGCCAGTGGAATGGCATCTGTTGTAACTGGTGGAGCAAAGGGGTAAATCGGTATCCAGGATCTCCTCTTGGTCTTGCGATCATTTATTTACAAGCTGGGTGTAATCAGTCAACAAGGCAACATTGTGCACCTGCATTTGTTGAAAATGTATTTTGTATTTGCTGATGTTACATGTTCCATGCAATGAAGAAGCAGATTAGCAACCTAACTAAAGACCTGAAGGTAATTTTTTTTTTGAGAAAATCCAATGTTGTTTTCAAATTTTGTAATGACGGAAAATGTGTTCTTTAAAAGAGCGATTGCATTGGGAAAGGAGAGAATGAGATACCAAGCTAATTATTTTTTCAACCAAATAGTGAATATTCAAAGTTCATTTATCCTCCCCAGGGAATCTTGTTGCAGCTACAATTAAAGTCTGCATTTTTTTCACATTGTATATATGTTAATTATTACATTAACAAAGTAACAGAATTAGTTGTTTGTGTGCTGCTTAACAGAGCAGGGAAATAGTGGCAGTGTTCCTACGAAGACTTTTATACTGTTATCAAATAACTGGAATATCTATTTTTGTAAGCCATATCATCAAATGTAAGATGCATACCCCTCTACAATTACTGGCTGTGACCAGGAGGACCGTGTTCATCCTGGCTCACTGGGAGTTCTCCAAGGTAATTGAAATTCTACCTCCATAGAGTTCAGATGAGAAGTGATATGAAGATGTGGGAAAACCTGAGCTGAATTGATTTTTTTCCCCTTAATGTTTGGACAAAGAAATAACTTAGCTAAGTGTAGCAGAGATGATAAGCACATTCAGTAATGGTAGATTAAGAGGCCTGCATCAGTTAACACAGACTGTATTTTATTCTCCCTCTATGTGCTGCCATGTTTAGATTGGAGATTAATTGCAATAGAATTACTGTACGTCTGTTTGTTTTTTTAACAATTGCAAATTACATTAAACAGCCGATGTGTTTTCTAATATGATTGTTCTTACCTGATAATTGGGATGGCGCCACAAGAGATTTTGATAAGAAATTCATAAACACTCTTTTATGAAGCCCTCATGACTTCATTTTGCGACTATCTAGGGTGACAAATTATTTGAGGAAAGCAGACCTACACACAAAACACAATGTCTGTTTCTTACAGCATTATAGCTCTTTGTTTATTTTTCAAATATTTGCCCTGTGTTATCAGGCATATGATGAGGAATATAATGAAATGTTATACAGTGGCAGTGTTTCCTAGTTAATTTCTATTTTTTTTGCTCCTCCTGTAGCCTGATGGCAGTACTTGGGTAGAAAGTATGAAATTGTTATCTGCTCTTGCAATTAGAGATCAGCCTATTTCATTCCAATCCTATTTGAAGATTGATTTGTTTTTTCTTCCAGTAACAAAAATATAACAGAACGCAGCTAGGGTTTTGTGACGATATCTGTAGCTGTGAAGTGTTAATTGCAATTTAGATAAGGATTAGAAGGGCCATATCTCAGTAGGCCACATTTATTTGCAAGTGCTGTACTGTAATGCATCATGATTTCTGTGTGTGTGTGTGTGTGTGTGTGTGTGTGTGTGTGTGTGTGTGTGTGTGTGTGTGTGTGTGTGTGTGTGTGTGTGTGTGTGTGTGTGTGTGTGTGTGTGTGTGTGTCTCTATACATAGTGTCCGGTATAGCCACATTCAGGCCACTTTCAGATAATGGGATCAAGGGAATTAAGCAGGTTGTCTTCCCAGAACCACTACACTACACATAGGTTTTGGATACAGTAGTGGTATTTCAGCCTTCTTAAACAGGCGGAATTTTCAGTTTTAAAGGGACTTCAATTGACCTAATTACCATGACATTTCCCTCACTGCCCTTTCTACATCAACTTCTGCATTGGACATTAGCTTAATGGCAGATTATCTGTTTCCTTCAACTCGGCTGTATTCTTAGCGACCAACCAGTTGGATAAGTGAGCTGGGCAGAAGGTGTATTCCGGTTTCCCATTACGATACAGTGCAACTTGTGAGTAAATTGTTCTGCAGCTTTCTTTTATGTGTGAAGTGCCATTGGAGCAGTATGTTACAGTGTACCAAGTAAGTTTGCTATTCAGTTATTATTCGATGACAGTCTATTCTTTCTCTTCCTGCAGAATAAAGATATATATCTGTACATCTCTCATCCCAGAAGATAATGTATGAATTGATGTTATCCATAAAGTTAAATCTGATGCACTCTCCTTCAGTTTGAACTCCATAACTTTAAATCCAGTCACATCAGAGCTCTGGTTTAAGTAGTTTGTGTCTATCATGGGTAAACATGTGTAAACATGGTTTTCATTGGGATTAAGGACCACCATTTGTTCATAATTAGTACTGCAGTTAATGGCTGGATACCATTTTTGTTGCCCATTCATCAAGGACTTGAAACTGAATGATTGTAAAGGCTGAAAACATTGGAGGCAAGTCCTCCAGCACCACCCTGGATGTAATAATAAAAACATTAAAAGGCATCTCTGACTTGCACTTACAGCTTTATGTATTTACATTTTTTATTGGAATTATATATTAATCATACAGTATTGTGCAAAAGTCTTAGGCACACATGTATAACCTGGGTGCACTTGTGCACAGTACTGTATTTGTCAACATGGAGTAGAAAGCGAGTTTGTAAATTTGGCAGGAGCAAAGGATGTTGGGAATGGCAAGGATGGGGGTGGGCCATGGGGACGTGTGGGACAGGTGGCAGAGAAGGAGTGCCAGGGTTTGGAGGTGAGGCAGGTGCTGATACTCCCAGTTGTGACACACCAGGCAAGCTCATTTGATTCCAAACAGTTGGTTCATTGATCATTCAGAATGTCTCCATGGTGTTTCCCGCTCCCTCCCCTCTCCCTTCCCCTTCACCCAACCACGATTCGTCTCTCCCTGCCCCCTTTCCACTCTCAGTCCACAACAGAGACCCATCTCTGTTGTGGACTGAGTTTATCATCACTCACATCTGTCAAGATTTTTTTTTGCGGAAGCAGTACAGTGCAATACGTAATATTACTACAATACGGTGCAAAATTATTAGGCTCCCTAGCTATATATATGTATCTAAAACTTTTGCACAGTACCTTATGTGGGCTTATTCTACTGTAATATGAATATAAAAATTATATTTAGATAGTGAAGTTCATAGCAAAAAACTTTGTTGGCTTTCTTCGTACTCTGAGGAAAAGCAGCAAAGGATATAGTAGGAATCAGAAAGGTTTAATTGCCCTGGATATATGTTATCTAACACTTCCCATCTTGAATATACTGTATTTCTATAATGTGTCAGAAGTAACATCTCTTTCAAATACTACCACCGCAACAGACATTTAGATCAGGGACACGTAAATAAAATGATCTGTGAAATGTGACCTGGGAGAGAAGGTGCTGGGGCTCTGCTTGATTCCTAATTAATTGACTTTTTTAATTACCCGCATGCTATGCATTATTTGGAGCGCGTATGGAGTGCAGAATTAACTGTATTGCAGTGGTTAAGGAGTTATGCCTCATGATTAGCTGATATGAAATGGGAAACCACAATTCATTTTGCTGGTTTAAAGAAGCTAAATGATGCATATATAAAGGTGATGTATAGTGTCCTGATATAGTGCATATGTATGCGGTGTTAAGAGTGCACTGCATTAACCCTGCAAATACTACGGATTTGGCTTGAGAAATCACTTTTTTATGAAAATTCAAAAATCAAATTAACATGCTATGCAAGACAATTGTAGTAAGTATATTGCTGAAATCCCTTTTCTCTCTTCTATAGTTCCTTATTGCCAATTTAATAAATAGTCATGGTGTATGGGTATAGCTCTATATTGACTCACATTAAAGAAAGTTCCATATCAGTTTTACCTTAAATATAAGCAGATTGAATTTCCTATTATTTTAATATTATCATAGGGTTTAAATGGAGTGATGATTTTGAATCTATTCCCCTGAATATACCCGTCACTTGATTTAGTGCTGAAGTTGTTAATAGCATCAAAAGCAGACCACCCACAGGCCAAGAAGAGCTATTAACATATCAAAATGGTAGGGTGCCTGAGACCTGCCACCTCTTTTTCCAATGTGACAATTGCATTGCCTGATGCACATGGAGATTATTTTATCAGTTGCTCATGACAGTTGGGCAGCAATGTGTCTTCTGAGGGTAGGCTCAGTATTTGATGCATGTGGGCTTCCTTTTATTTTCTCCACTTTCTAAATACAAGTGCACACTGGCAGAGCCTTGGTTGCGGACTATGAACATTGTGGAAATTACGGTAATTGTGCCCTGGAAAGAAGCATAGAGTCACTACTGCCCTCTATTGTCAGAAATGGAACAGCAGGACATTTTAACGACTGGTGTTGAAATTCCCCATTATAGTTTCAGAACACTGCTTTTCTAGAATGCCTGCTACCGTTTATTTTGAAATGAAATACAGTAACATTCATAAGCCTTTTGACTAAATAGTTGCTATTACTTTCTATTAACAAGGTTTAAGAGCATTCATCAGCATTACATAAGACTAGATGATTGGTAATTTTAAAAAAAGATAAATGGCTTATTTATTCACCAATGTAATAACTACCGAGATTACAAAATTTCGATCAGAATTCTGATAACAACTCAGGTGTTGTGAATAAAATGAATATGAACACAAAATTGCTGATGATACAAAAGTACGGAAGACTGTTTTGGATAGAGTCAGTAATCAATTGAAACATTCCTCAAATCAACTGGTTACAAACCAGTTTGAAAGAACTTTTCAAAAACACAATTTTAGATATCAAGTCAAAACTTTTTTGCGTGTATTAAAAACTTCAAAATGCTGAAAACATGAAAGCAAGAGTATGAAAAATAATATTTTCTCTTCATGGTTAAGTTGCACATGAGGATGAAAAGTAAAGAAGAGAATGACACAAATACATAATTTATCAGATTAAACACATAGGTGTTTGTTAATTGATTAGGGAATGGGTGGATGTGATCTGGATCTTACATGCTTATTACAGACAGTCTTTACGTTGAGTGCATTTAGATCATTTTTCAAGCCCTAATGTTGAATTTTTTCTTCCCCCCCCTCGTCTTGCAAATGTAAAACATAGTTAATAAATATCCTAAATGTAAATATACATAGCATTTAATTGTGTCCTTTATTGGTTGCAGTAATCTTCTCTTCACTATAGGACTTTAGTTAAAGTACTTTCCAGGCTTGCCTTGAATTGCATTGAATAATATGCATTTCCAGTGTGTTTCAGAGAGAACTGTGACCACATATGAACAGTTCTGTGTCTGTTTTAATCCACAGTAAGAATATCTGTGGAATGACTTCAATTTGGGTGCTTTTTCAATGATCTTTTTTGTATTATATTATTACTGTATGTTTATTTTTGCACTGTATTAATTTTCTTCATTTTGGTTTGGGGTTTTTTTCTATCTGTAGTGATGTAGAAAATGCATTAAAAAAACCAATAAAAAAAATCTGTGGAAAACTTGCATGACATAGAATTATATTTGCATCCACTAGATTGAAATTTTGTTTTATCTGAGTGATTGTTATATTTAGATAATACTTTGCTTCCATGTCAGGTGTTTGAATTTACACTTCAGTAGGGCACGCCAGGTTACAAAAGAGAAGTTAATATTTTCTAGGAACATTTAGTATATTACCAGTTATGATGATGTTGCCATTAGCGGATCAAAATTAAACTGAATAAATTTAGAAATTAATAACCTATGAACACCAGAGTAATACAATATTGGTCGTATTCGCAGCCCACTTCACAATGTGAACAAGTATTTTGCATGGTCGGGTGTAAGAATTGTGCAGATATGATAACCACATGGATAACATTTGGAAAAATAAAAATTCAAGGAAATGCTCTCACAGTCCTGGAATATTCTGTTTTGTTTTAAAATAATTTGTCTGGGTGTTCAGATTACTAGCATGGAAAGTTGTGTGGCATATTGCGCTGGTTTATTTTTAAATTACACTGTTCCTGTGGCATTGGGCTTAAATTCGTTGTGACCTCCTCCCTGCCACACTCTCCCTTTCCCATGAAGGAGTGGTTTTCCAGCATGGTTGATATTACTCGGGTCTCAGTGTAATTCTGTAGATCGGTTTTGTGTTTGCACGGGCTTTGTGAAGCATTCTGTATACAAGTACACAGCACATTGCTTATGCTTTCATCTATGCTTATTGCCAAACATTGGGTTAATGTAAAGTTTGTGTTCAGAAGGATGCGGAATTCTGACGCTGACAAGTGCCAAGCGGCTGAGTCTAAGCTGAGGCAGATTTTGCAGGTTCTGTTTGTACCTGTTGTGGTTAGTTGACACAACTCCGCCAAAAATCAGTACTCAACACAAATAAATGTGCAATGTGACGGGCTGGTCAATGCCATATGATTCAGGCCATTGCACATGATAACATTTCTTCTAAGCAGCAAATCATAGAAGAAATAGATTGTAGATATGTACTGTCAGTACAAAATATAACAATATTAAGGGCCGGTAATGTGCAATTGATGAAGCTAAGTGCACTGTTGTTTCTCCAGTTTGTACCCAGAAAGGATTTTTTTAAAAAAAAAATTAAACACTGTAATGGCTCTTTAAAGGGATAGGTCCAAACTAAGATAAACATCTTGTTTTTATTTGAAATGTTCTCATGGATAATTTGAAAGTCAAAGGGGCTCAATGCAGACATGTGGCATTTTATCTAAAGGAGCGTAATGTGGTCTCCAAAGAATGTGCTCCTGTACCATGGAAAAGACTGTTTACGCTGCCTATAAAATGCTGGGATCTCCCTAATGCGACCGCGAAATATATATCTCAAGTATACCACTTCTTTTTACATGTTGGTATGGGGTAGAGGGAGAAGCTAAATGTAATAGTATCATTTCAGTATTAAATTTAAGCATTATAAATTAAATTTAAATTATAAAACGAGGAGCTGTGAAAATGCAAAAAAAACGTAGAGTTTAAAAAATGTTAATTACACATATTAATTTGGTAAAGTCTACTAGCACAGTTTTTAATTGCATGATAAATGTACAATAGAAAAAATTACGTCCAGAGAAAATGAAAGTAGGTATTGATAGTATCCGCAAATGTACTCAAAACTCTTCTTCAGCTATTCAATAATTAGAATTCTTCTTTGTTACATATTTTCAACTTATCCTTACTGATTACCAGATCTTTAGGAAACGCTTTCAGGAAAGCAACTGTCAGCCACACTGTGCCTGCTGAATGGTTAATTTAACATCAGAGGCAATTCTGAGACAGCATAGCTTTTGGACACTAAAAAGGGTTTACATTGGGTTAACGGAATGCAGAAAGACAGCCAGCTGTTGGAGCTCGCATTATTTGAAGAAGACCATGATTGGAGGAGCTGTATTTCAGAACAGTTCCTGCAATGGCCTTGACGCCGGTTAGCCTTTCTACAATTGCTTCAAGCCACTTTGTCGTATTGCTCTGTAGCAGGCAATTCATGTCAACGCAGTAAAGATACCCATGTTTGCACAAGGGAAGCATTTGTCATCGTACTTCTGGTGCATCCATAGTATTCAAATTGGGTATGAAGATGTGAAATTCCCCTGTGAATGTTTCTCTAATAATTTCTGAATCCTCAACATTTTGCTAAATTTGCAAGTGGCATTAAATAAAAGCTGCTTGCTGATTTGCAAAATTAAATGGAATAATACATAAAAACTTAAAATTTCAAAAAGGTATAAATCTCAATCCTTCTTTAAAAATAAACTTTAAGTTTATGGTGCAGACTGCATTTTGATTTTACCTGAATATATTTAAAATATAAAAATTTGTGTAATTTTAATATACTTGACTTAATCAGACAAAGCTGACTTTGGAAAGACCTCAGTTCTATGAGGAATAAAATGTCATATTGTTTTCTTATAAAAATGATAAAATTATATACTATAACACTTTCAGTTATAATACATATAAAATTATCAATAAACTAGAGGCAAATATATTTATCAGAAAACTTATGGAATAATTTGTTTGCTGTTATTTTCACTGAAACTTTTGCTGAACTATATGAATGTTGCTCTTTGAAGATTTTTTGCAGTGTTTTAAGACTAAAAGAAATTGTGATTTTAATGCTGCACTCTATATGGTTGTGAAATTTTGTCTCCCTCCTCCCAGTTTACTGACTTCCCGCCTACTGTACCTGCATTGCTTCCCTTAGCCAGTGCAGGAATTGTCCTGTCTGCAGTGCTTTACTCTGAGTGGCTACAATCCCACCAATGCGATGACTAGTGAGGTCGGGGATTGCATATGTAAAGACCTGCTTCATATTAATAAGCTACAATCGGGACTTTAAGACCTTGATTAGGAGAGTGCGAGCCTGGTCCCAGCTGGCTTTGCCTATAGGCTGTCACCAGAGAACATTTGTGTTAATTGCGCCACTCTGTCAGGGAACTTTGATTTATTGCCAGGAGTGTGGGCTCGAATAATGGTGCTGAGCGCACATGGATTTTGTAGAACTTTGTCTCCCTGAATCTTTTTCTCTCCACTACAACGAAGAGTAGGTACCCTTTTCTTTCCATTCTGGTGTTTTTTTTTGTTTTACAGGGCCATTGGGGATATGTTGTATGTGTATATGTCTCTGTGTGTCTGTGCTGCCTGCTTGCATGTTTGTGCCAGGATTACGTCCTACTCTTCTGTGCAACGGATGTTCTCTGAATTATCTCCAGATTCCCAGAAGCAGTCTACTGTTACTGCATATTGTGCTGCTATTTGTAATGTAGCCAAAGATGTGAAAAAGCCAATGGAATGGACAAGGTTTGTCTGTGTGTCTGTGTCTGTGCGTGTATGTGTTTGTGTGTGTGTGTGAGAGAGAGAGGGGGATGTGAGGACAATTTTATATAAATATTACACTTTGTACTATTCTATAAGCTAATTTGTATAATTGTCTTTTATAATCCACTTGATGTCGTTACATACAAATGACATTTGTACACATGGCTTTTGTTTCTGAATCTAAGCGGAGATTTTTTTTTAAACTGGCAGCTTGCAGCAAACACGGAAGGAGGGAATAAAATCTAGCTGACAACTTGTATCAAGTTCACTCACTTTTCATTGTACCATTCGTCTCTTTAAATGATCGCCCCCTGCTCAAGTCAGCAACAGGCACGGGGTATAGGAGGAACGTCACAAACCTGTATGAAAATACCTTCACATCTTGAAATGCTTCAAATGGAGTTTTCTCCTGCTGTTCGGCAGGTTTTGCATATTTGCACGGAGCTTTAAATACTGAAGGGGGTCAGATGCTCCATTTGAAAGATGTGAGATGCACTCTATGACAACCTTGCACTCAAAGGGAAGAGGCTATTTTGTGTTCATTTGAATGCATTTTGCTGCACTCTTTTGTTGTCAGAGCCTCCTGTGCTATAGCAATTAACCTGCAGTAAAAATAAAACCCATGCGACTCCTGGTTTCATTCCCACACAAAGCATTAAAAACAAATATATTCTCCTTGTTTTGGTTCACAAAGACGATAATTCTACAAGTAATATTTTAATTGCTGGACTGTGTTTAAAAAAAAAGCAATATATTTTTGATCTGCTTGGATTGTGTATCTGTGCCTGTGGTTAAGCTCTCTAGAGGAAATAGGCGATTACACTGAAGCAGTTTGTGCAGTATTATCTCTTTTACATTCACTCGCCTTGTATTAAATTGTCATTGTCCTACACCAAGAAAGAAATGAATTGCAGCTTTCAATGCAGCTAGACAGTGAAATATTTACCCTCTGTGTCCCCAATCATACTTCATGTGTGTTTGATGGTGTGACTTTGACATGAACAATCTTGCCTGCTTCATACTCAGCTGCTGCTTCCTCCTTTGCTTTTACCTCTTTGGACTTTTAAGCCACACACACAAAAAGTGTCGCAACAGATTCCTAATGTCACTTTACCTGCTTTGTTTTCTTTGAAGTGCCTGCTTGTGTTCATCATAAAGACTCATCTCAGATTTAAGCAACATTTTTAAATTAGTAAGCACCACATTAACTGGTGGCGCAGCGAGCCAGATTTAGTTCTTGCTGGACAAAATGGCCTTCTCTTAAATGACCACTCTAGGCATGAGCCAGGCACGGTTGTTCATTGCAGTGGATCCTTTACTGTACCCATATGGAGCTATGTAATTGGCTTCAGATTGTATTAGTCAGTAGAGCCTTACAGATCAGCACTGTCAGGTTTTAACATTAGTATGAATGACACCTGTCCAATCAATCATGTGGCCACAGCTCCACAGATGGAATGGGTCTTGCCTGCTTAAAATCGCTGCTAAATCATGGCATATACTTGGCTTAATTCATATTATTATCCTTTCTGGAAATCAAGAGAAAATATTCGTCCATACTTACGGACAGCGCACAGACTTAAAGCGTATGTATGGAGATGGGTGTGGGGGGAGGTGGTGGTAGGTGCTTTGTAGAAAGCTGGCATAATGGCAAGCTCTATAATTGGCTTTACTGTGTTAAATTAATCCCAGCAGGTTAGAGAGATAACAGATTTCAGAACAAGTATATGTCCAGTTTCACTTGAGACCTAGTGCTGCTGTTAACCAATTGTCCAGTCTGCAAATTCTCAAGCAGATAACTTACAGGGTGATTTTATGCCCTCCTGCTGCTAAAGGTTCCTCTTACTACCTTCTCATTTCTTGGGTTATGCTGCCTCTTCTTGTATTATTCTTCGACTTGGAAATACCTTTACTGTGTACATATGTTTTTAAATAGTCTTGAACAAGATATTAGAGCACTGGTTGAAAATTCTGCAATTATTATTAACTCATTACTTCAAAATGCCGGTTCAAAAATGTTATGTAAAATGTGCATTAAATTGCTAACTGAGCAAAGGCTCCTGAGTTCATGAATTGTGGCTGCGTTCTATTTGTTATACTTTTTAAAAAAATATCATGATGTTGCCACAGATAACATAAAACTTTTTTTAAACTGTTGTAATTGTTCTGTTCAGCTACTCGATAAAATGATGAGAGCTTTGAAATGTTGATATATTTTGAATAGGCACAAGCAATCATTTCTGGAGGCAGCTTGTTACCCAGTGTGAATAAAATGCCAAGTTTTACATCAGTGAAACTCAATGATTCATACTTCGGATTTCAATTCAAACAGCGGTAAGCCATGCTGTGGCATCTCAATGTTTGAATTTTTTACTCCTTGCGACCAGTGTTGGATAATTCAACCGAGGAGACCTAAGTAAAATGACTACCTTTTCCCAAAGTCAATTTAATGCAGCTATTTCATTTTCATTCAGTCTGCTTTAGGCAAGCAAGCAATCTAGAGGGTTAGTTTTTCAATTTGTTACAGCAAGAATATTGAAGAATACATTTTTAAGCACTGATTTTATTTTTATATATCTACAAAAAGTTTAAAAGCTATTTCAAACAGTTAAAGGCTATTTTATTTTCTAAAGATTTTTTTTGTAAAGCTTTTGCATGTAAACCCCTTATCAGTTAGAGTAATTCAATAATGCCTCAGCTGGTTGCTGCTGCTGAACTCCGGGATAGTCCCTGTGGATTTTGTAATTAATATATGGACCTTTTTGTCAAGTTCTTTTTTTTTCTAAATTCCTCAGCTCCTCCTTGGTTAGAAAGCCAGGTTTTAATTTTATATTGAAATCTTCAATTGTAGCCACATTAGACCTTATATAACTATATTTTGTTAGCATGTTTTAAAAGAACAGTAACCTTGCAGCAATCTTTATTCTCTGTAATCAGCATCATAAATTGCAATTTAGTCCCCTCTCCGTGCCTCAAATTCATCTTGACAGAATGATGCTGGTGTTCAGTAGCATGTCACCAAACCCCATCGTACAAAGCACTGATAAAGGCAGATGCTAGTTAGCTCTGACAGAGAGCGGGGATGTTGCTATTCTGTGTCATTGGTCACAACTTTCATCCTTGTGGATTACCGAAGAGCAGACCCTTGCCCCTTTCCTTAGATTTCCCCCTTCCTTTAAGATTGTGTATAATAATTTAGGATTAGGTGAGGTTGTTTGTGTACATGACACAGTTCACTCCTTAAAACAAAACAGTGTGGTTAAAATCTAGTCAGCCGCTGGTGTATGCAATGCAAAAAGCAGGCTTGCTCCAGAAGACTGTTGGCAACCCAAACAGACCAAACCAAAGCGTGAAGCGATCTTCCGCTGGGTTGGGTTTATTTTCTAAACAAAGAACGTGGTGCCGTCGGGAGCTCTCCAACCTTCCAGCTAAAGAACATATTGTCCCTTTTTTTTGTTTTGATCTGTTCAAACCTCTCAATCATTCATTAATAGTGAAATTATATTATCAAACCAAAATGAACTTGAATTTGACAGTTGTTTACTGACATTACTTTACGTGCGCTGGCTCAAGATCTCCATTTTCTTGGATTGTACAAGTGCTTCCCTTTGCCCTTTATGTGAAACTATGGAATAAATTAGGAGTCAGGTGACAATTGGACTTTAAAAGCACTAAAGTCAAATGTCATAACACTGGGCTGATTATCATGTCCATTGCATTCCTAGACTGACGTGAACCTGGGTCTGGAAGTGCAAAGATGCTCTGTTAGTATTTACTCCTGTTCTTAAAAAAAATCACAATGGGTATTTTTAATACTGTGGATAGGCACCTGCTGTAGTTGACTCCTTCTCCAGTAAAACACCAGGAGAACAAGCCTTTATTATACCAAAGTGTGATTTGCAGCCTGCAATATAACTTTACCCTAACCAGCTGTACTTCATATTTCACAGTTACTGATCTTAGTCTGGTAATTAACTGCAACTTTTGGGAAGAAAAACGAGAGAAGCAGAGCACATCTGTTTAAAATCTGAGAACAAAATTCTTATAAATATGTTTCAAGACTTATAATATGGAACGTGGATTAATATTGACGGGTGACTTGCACCCTCTCAAGTTTAACATTCAGATGAGATGTATGGACAATCAGGGCACCCAACTGAATAATGTGCAAATCAATTTACTAAAGTGATGAAACACCTCAGTTTTTAGAAGTTTTGCTTATTGGCAGGTGTTGAATCTACTTGCATATGTGTTTTCTACCATCTTTCCTCGTGTCATCTGAAATAACTTTAGCTGGTGTTTAAATGTTAAAGCCTTTGTATTATGGTTACCTGTTGTTTTATTACTGGGGATGATCATATTGTTATTTGTACTGCAGTAGTTACTTAGCTTCCCTTGACAAAGTAGGATAGTGAATATAAGATTTTCAAGATGAAATGAATAAGACCATAAATAAGCACCAGAATTCAAGATGGAAATTGGTTTCTGCTAGATTGATGCTAATATACCTGGAAGGAAGCTAGTTCGTGCTGAAGCATCCAGCGTCAGACAGGGTTGTGTGCCATCTGTCCCACCTGCTGCATAGTTAGTCCATCTGGTTATTCAAAGTGTGCTTTGTGGGTTTTACCAGAGCAGCTTCAGTGCCAATAGGCAAGCAAGCAGAGTAAATTATTTAAGCAGCCAATGTAAACTGAAAGCTCTCACCCTAGATGCTGGGGATTGTGTTAAATGCTTGAAAGCTTCTATTTGCATATAGATTTAGATACAGTATATAGATCATCGAGGAGAAGGCAACCGAATTATCTTTATCTGGACTGTTATGGGACTTTTTTTGTCTATATCAGCAGAAGAGAATAGGAATATATCTGGATGTTTTTGTTTTTGTTTTGCAGGAAGAGTTTAAAAGATGTGATTCATTTGCAGGGGAGCATTCCTTTAACAGAGCACAGGGCGTTAGCAAATTTGCTGGAACCTCTTTAAACATCAAGTCTATGTGCGTTTTATTTTTCTCTCTGTCATCAACTTACTTGCAGTTTTTGCAAATCTGATACGGGATTTCAAAAGGGGAAAAACGTAGTTGGAAAACATAGAACTAAAAGAGGGGGAATAAATCAAACGCGGAGTTTAAAGACAACAATCTATCTAGCCCATTTGTCTGTGTTCCAGCTATTTCACAGAGAAGTGCACAGTGGAGTATCTGGAACAGTTGTTTTTTTGATGGATAAAAAATAAATTTTGAACATCCAAAATCAACTTTATTCCCTTTGAGAAGAAACTATTTTAAAAAATTTAACCAGGTAAGATATAATGAATTATTTAGTTTACATTGTTAACTAAGGAACAAAATGCAGTATATCTGAATATTTTAACAAAAATTGATTTTGATAAATTTTATTATTTTTGTGGGACAGAGGAAGATAGAAACTTTTACCCTTCTTTAGACAAAGTTGAAAAAGTTCTTGTCTTCCCTTACTTGTAGTGTAATTTCATAATTACATAGTAAGTGGAAAGTTACATTTTCACATATCTTTGACTAATCTTGCATTGGATTTCAAATGCACGTGGAATTGCATGAGTCTGATGTCTTAACTTGGATCTGAAATTTTCTGAACTTATGGCTAAAAAGTCTAATATGACTAAGACGGGCAGAGAGTTGATGGTTTTCTGGACCACTCAGAAGGAGAAACTGAAATTTTACTTGGGTAAGCTCCACTTATTTGTTCTTGAATTTTGTTTGTTGGACCTCAGTTTACCATTTTAAGACAATTAATGTTTGTTTTATGATGAGCAAAATTTGCTCAAGCAAACATGGAGGCTACCACAATTCAGGCAAGGTTTGAGTTTAGCAGATCCCAATATAAAGTCAGAGATCTTTTTATATTTCATACCAGTAGAAAGCTTAGTTTGAGTTTCTTGGTTTCAAATTTGATGAACCAATTGAAAATATGGTCAGCCACCGTGTTGGAACCATATGCACCACTAGAGGCTGCTAGCTCATTTTTCTGTCAGTAACTAGTAATGATTTAATTAGAATACTAACCATGCCTTGCTGGTCAAGTTCACATCAGGCTCCTTTGTTGGGCAATGGTACCTGGTGGATTTCATTTTCACAGGAACTGTCATTTTTTTCGGCACCATATCCAGGTTGCCATTCTTCATTTAGAGCCTAGAACTATAAGTGCTGGTGAGCTACAAGAACAAAATCTAGACCTTACTGACACCAATATTTGCTTGAATTCCTGAATTACATTACCATTACCATTTCTGTCTTAACTTTGGTTAACTGAGACCAAATGCATTACCACTGCTGTTGTTCTGGTGGAGAACAGAATTTGTTAAACACTTCACAAAATTACAAGCATTTTAAGAAATAATAATTCTGGTATTAACTGGAAGAGACATGAGATGCTGTAAAATGATGTATGCAGATTCAACTAAACACCTGAGTGGAGTGATGAATATTCATCAAAATGTGGAACAATGCATGTACAACACATCTCTGTATAAACTGATCAAGGAAGAACAATGTTAATAGTGCTAACTTCAAATGTTTCTTGAGAACAAAGTGCATCAAAACTGTTTTATCATATCTGTTGGTGTACAGTTGTAACATTTAATGTGCAGCACAGTATAGTTAAGGAGTGCAGGACATAACTTCACCAATGGCTCAAGCAACATACACACTGGCCATACTCTCTTCTTGCTGCTGCCATCAGGAAGAAGATATAGGAGGCTTAGGCCCCACACTACAAGGTTCAGAAATAGTTATTACTGCTCACCCTTAAGGGTCTTGAACCAGAGGGAATAACTTCACTTGCCCTATCACTGAACCTATGGATTCACTTTTAAGGGCTCTTTATCTCTTGTGCACTATTTATTTATTATTATTTTTTCTCTTGTACAGTATTTGCACCATTTGCTCATTGGTTATTTGCCCGTCCTGTTGGGTGTGGTCTTTCATAGATTCTCTCATGTTTCCTGGATTTACTGAGTATGCCCGCGAGAAAATGATCTCTGGGTTGTATATGGTGACGTGTATGTACTTAGGTAATAAATTTACTTCGAACTTTGGATTTTGAATTTAGTAGACAGAAGGACCATTAGTATCTGTAGAAGAAAAAGTGGAATCATGTTCATGCAGAGAGACTTCATCCTGCACGTGAACTTGATCCTTTTGAGATACTGTCAAACATGATGCATGTGCTTTATAAATTTTATTTTCTGTATTTACCATTTTGATGTTTATAACTTGCAGTTGCAGCAATATGGAGAAGAGAATATCTTAGCCCATAGCTTAAAGAAACGGAGTCTTTTCAAAATAACCCATTTTCTGTTCACATTAGTTCAGAATATCAATTAGTTGTCATGATATGGAAATAAAATCAGCTCATCTTCGATGAAGGTTATGGTGCCTTATTGCCATGCAGACCAGCTGTTAAAGAAGCAGTTCTTGATTGGCTTTTCTCCTAGGTTTGTTCCTGTCAAACCTATTAAGATCAATTCAGATAAAAAGTCCTGCTGTGGTCAGTGTAGTGTTCTGCATATATTAGTGGCCCTAGGTAATTTTTACATCACCAACTACATCTCCCATGATGTACTGTAATTCACCATGTATTCAGCAATCTACACCTAGTTGCTTCTGAAGGCATTCTACATTTCTGAAGTGGATTATAATAGCCCCTGGTCAGTTGAGAAGTCCATCTGTTAAGAAAAAAATAGAAAGATGTTAGTTCTAACTGATAGATGGGTTAAATCAACTGATTTAACTGATTTCCCACAAGAGGTGATATTTTATTTATATGATAAAATGCTTGGAAAGTGATTAATTTGTCAAGGGAATGTCTTGTTACTGTAAATTTACTGAAACTGTAATAAGTGCATTACTTTTATCCAGATGGAGGAACAAAGAGGCAATGACTTGTGTAGAGATGGAGATTCACTGAATATTCTTGCATGAGTTTATTTTAAAAAAGCATTTGCCTTAACTCAGATAAATATAGAATTGTGAATTGTCAGGTATATGTCACAGATATTGCCTGGTTTCTTAGATTAAGTTAATTCTTCTGTCATTTATAAAAGTTTCATTTAGTTTCATAAACAGATGGCATAGTGGTGCAGCTAGTTGACTAGATGCACCACAGACCCAGTAGCAGTGGTTTGATGCAAACCTCATTGGCTGTCCATGTAGAGTTTGCAGGTTCTTCCTATGATTGCACGTGTGTCCTCTGCGTAATCCAGTTTCTTCCCATATTCCCAGGATGTGTAGGTTGGTAGGTGAACTGGCCACTACAGATTGCCACTGGGGATTTTGATTGCTCTGTAATCCCACATAAACTTGAAGGGGGGAAAATGGTCTACTTTTATGTCATGTGGAAGTATGGGTGTAATAATATTATCCCTGCAAAACCTTTGTTATGGATTGTTAGCAGCAAGGAAAGGGAGCAGACTGTAAGGTTGCACATGGACTAAACAGTAAATATATCAAATGATTTTCTTAAATCGATTGCAATGGAGAAAGTAGACAGTTATGTCATATTTGCACAACATTATCACAGAACTTGGAATGGAACATACCACTAATGGTGAGCAATTGAAGAGAATATAAAGTGACGTTTGGCATTGTTGATAAAGGGGAAAAATGAAAAAGTACATCCCACATTCTCAAGACCAAAGAATTTCACAACCAGTTTTTAAGCACGACCACTGTTGCAATGTAGGCTTATAGAACAGCCAGTTTGCAGGCAGCAAATGTGGCTCTTGCCTGTTAGTAGTCTGATACTGCAAGAAAGATTTGTAAACTTTCATTGATAATTTTTTTATTCCAAAACTTCTATTTGTTAAAGCTAATTCATCGAACAATGACTGACAATCTGCACCACACCAGTTTGTCCAGTAGGCTTTTGTTTAACATCTGCCCCAACTCTTCAAGGCCAACTGCCTTCAGCTATCTTTCGAGCCTTCTTTTGTCTTCTCCATGTTAACAACATGGGTAAATAGAAAAAGTCCCAACTACTAAGTGTTTTCCAGGTAAACGATGAAGGAAAGCAAAATAATTGAGGCTGCTGCACAAAGTAAAATAAATAGAGCATTTTTAACAAAATTCACAAAGGACCTTTAAGACTTGAATATAGAAAGAATATCCAACAATAAATTTGTGGCCATGTTTTAAATATGCTGCAATCTAGCACTAATCTATTAAACTCACTATGAAAAATTTAGTGTGAATCTTAAAAGTAATATTACAGTGAGTCATATTTCATACTGTTAAATTAACATGTATTAAAATAAAAAAATCTAAATTAGCTCATTGCATTTTTATATATCTCATCCACCTCAAGATTAAAAGTTGGCATAATTTAAATTAAGATCTATTGGAAATTTGTAGAATTTATATTTAAGATAAATCTGGAATTAAGGAAGAAATTTAAAAAAAACTCTGCAGCATAATGATGATTAAATAGTAAAGTAATAGTTAAACTTAGAGAAATTTGCATTACTGTACTTTCATTACAGTAAAGGACTAAACCTGTAAAGAGTGCAACTGCTGCCCACTGAGTACTGATTCCATTGTTTATATAACTTGCAGTTTATTCAGAAATGTAGTTTGACCAAGTACTCATCCAAACTCCAGTGATTAGTTGCTGCTGACCATCATTGTGCTTTAATCTCCAATTTTTCAACAAGTGTCTCACAATTACAATCACACAAAACTTTTGGAACTTCACTTTAGATCAGTCTGGCAAGGTGAAGTAAGTTTCCACAGGATATAAGATGGGAATCAGTTAGGTTGATCTACTGGTTTCTCAGTAGGTGTCTGCTCATGGTGAATGAATTTCTTTTTTTTTGTCAGATGGTCAATCAATAACACTCTTTGTGTGGAAGGAAACACTGGTGCATTTATGAAATTATTGGATATAAATTGTGTGGATTGTACATGTATTGGAATTATTATATTAATATGCAATGATTTATTTATTTTTACTTACATGCAGACATATTTAGAAGTGGCAAAGGAGAATTTAAATAACTACTCATTTTGAGGTTCATGATTAACCCTTGCCTGTTTACTGGAATGGCAGCAGTCGTGCCTGCTCATTTCTGTAAGTTCTGTCTCCAGCTAGTGCCAGCCATGCTATTCCATCAGCAGAGTCCAGTGTAGTGAGTGACTAGCACCATTAAAGTTGGTCTGCACTGCCTACAGCCAGCACTCCTTAAAGGAGAGGCGGGGCTGAGATGAATGAGCACAATGAATCTGCCTGCAGACACCAAGTGAAAGAGTGAAGCTCAGTATTCAGATGTAGCAATCCAATCTTTGAACAAGATAGGAAGCAGACAAGATGTCCTGAATCCACAGGGAGGCAGAAGACCTACCAGATGCATGTCAAAAGGTAACGGGAACATATACCCAGAGATCTATGCCAAGTTCTTCTGTGGAGGATCTAGATTCAGTGCCATAAAAATGTTCCATGACTTAACCCTTTTAGTCAGGTCAGCAAGCACATCTTTGGTATATCATAGCTTCAGATACTTATTAATTCATCACTCACTAACCAATAATGTCTATTAATCAGGGCTCATATTTAATATACACAGACTCTCATACTTAGTACTGCTGAAAAGCTCATACTCACCTCAGACTTTGTAAACACTGCTAGCAATTTAATCATCATGCAGGCAGGTTGTTCAACACTTCTTGTCTCAATATCTTCTCTCTTATGGGTAAGGATGGCACACACCTAGAAGCAGCGGCCTTGTTGCAACCTCAAATGGTGATCATCACCATAAAGAAGCTAAGACCATGGGAAGACTGAAGTCACAAGTGATGCTGGTCTCATACCTGTTCACCTTTTCACTGTCTAACTTGTCCTTCAACCTACATTCTTTTTCAGGTTTGCAAGCTGCAGATACTATATCCATACACAACTTACTCTCCCTCACTCCCCGCTCCACGGCTTTACTCTGTGCTTTTTCATTTCAGATGCTCAAGGTGAGTCAGGAGGGCCCTGGTCACCTCGAGTCTGGAAGTCATACCTATGGTCTGAAGGTCAGACCTGTTGATCAGCAAGTCCAGGGATGAAGTCCAATGTTAGATGCCCAATGTCAGAGGGTCTGGAGGCCCAGGGGTGGCCTGTCCTGGCATTGGAGGCCTGTGTGTGTGGTTGGAAGGGTAGGAAAGGGGCTTGTTTTGCTGCTTTGTTTTTGTAGTTGTTAATGTTTGTGTTGTGCTGAATATTATGGGTAAGCTAGGTTAGTGCTGCAAAGTGTGGTGATATTTCAAGGTTGCACCCTCCCCCCCCCCCCCCCCCCCCCAAACCACCGGCACATCCGTGGGTGTGTTGGTTGCTAACGCAAATGACACGCACAATTCACTGTATCTTTCAATGTACGCATGAAAAATGTGAATCTGATCCTCTCTGTGAGGGAGGTTACACGTTTGACTACAGAGGCATTTGGAAGGCTCAGTAGAGACAGTGCATTCAGTCAGAGAGCACGTGTGTATCTGGTACCAACGTGCACAGGGTTGGGGCTGTCCTTGTGTATGGAAATGGTGACTAACATCCCTCAAAACCTACTGACTCAACCAAGTGGCTGTTTTTGATGAAAGCCGCTACTGCTTTCACTGCAGCGCAAGCTAAAACCACTTGAGCTTCAGGTTGCTGCGACAAAAATTTGCATGTGCTGCCACGCTCTGTGCACTTCATTGTTTAAAGAGGCCTTGTGAGTGCCATGGCATCCAAACAATCTGTCTTCCAAAGGATCACTAGGATTTCTGTCTTGGGAGAGTGGCACAGTGCATGAACTCTGGGAGGATGGAATACAGGTGGCCAACCTTCCAACTCCATTCACCCTTGAGTCAGGGCAACAACATACATGACTTCTGCACTGCTGCTAAACCCATACTCGCCTAGATTCCTATGCCTCCAATACTGAAAGTTAGCAGCCTTGCTGGTGCATTAGGAGAGCAGAGTTTAGGATGACCAGGATGAGCAAAAACACATGGAAGATTGGTGTTTAAGAGATGTGCAATGGGATTAGTTGACTTTGGTCTCAATGCAGTAGGATGTCATGGATCAACGTGATCCAGAATAAAGTTGTGGCCTCTGCCTTGGCTCTGTAATCAAGCAGATGTAACGGTGTGAAATGTGTTGAAGGGAAAAGTTAGGTGTGTGGGGTTCCAGAAGTAATCTAATCCTAAAATATTGCACTCAAGCTAACAATGCATACCAACTTCTACCTTTTATTGATGGGACAGTGTTTGCTTGTAGTTTGTAATTTAGCACAAATATCTGTATCAGGAGCATTAAATTTGATGCCCCTGACACACCATTACATCATTCCCTGTTGGGCAATATCTATTTCTAGACATTTTGGATGTCTTTTTGTCGTTTAATGTTTGTGAACAGTGATGGCTTTTGCTGCTGATCAGTTCCCAACTTGCCTTCATTATTTTGATGAAGCCATTTCTTCCTGTGCTTCATCACTTTATTTTAGTAGCTCAGAAGACACTATAGGTAAGATTATAAGTTATTTTATTTATTTATTGAGATACAGTGTGGAATAGGCCCTTTTGGCCCTTTGAGTTGCACTGCCCATTAATCCCCCGATTTAATCCGAGTCCAATCACAGGACAATTTACAGTGATCAATTAACCTACCAACTGGTAGGACTTTGGATTGTGGGAGGAACCCCACGTGATAACAGTGAGGACGTACAACCTCCTTACAGGCAGCGGCGGGAATTGAACCCCGGTTGTCTGTATTATAAATCATTGTGCTAACCACTACACTACCATGCTGCCCTAAGTTGGAGGGCTGGATGTGATCAATTAGCTTTGGTCTAAACCTTGTGCAAAATGTTATAGCGTCAGGACTAAGGTTAAAGGCTGTCTTTATACATACACATTACACAGTTTCATCATGGATTACAATGAAGTACAATTATAATTACGTTATTGTTCAGAGCTGAATAAATCAAGCTGTAAGTAATACTATAACTCTGCCATTTCAGTCTTTTATAGTTAAAATTTAAAGTTTGTATTTGGAGTTTTCTCAAAATTGGTCATTGACTTAGAATCTATGATTTTCTTTTTTTCCAAAGTAAATAAATAATCATTCATATTGGATCTTGCGCCGCTGGCTTTAGCAGATGGCCTTCTTCACATTTAAGATGCTTTACAGATGGGAGTCACAGCAGCCTGCTCAGCCACAACTACCTCTGTAGGCTGATAGATGGGTATAAATCTCAACAATCCTTTCCTGACAACCAATTTATAGAATCTGATCTGGTTAAAGACATGACTTTCATACTCAAGGCGCAGGAAATGGGTTTATTTTACAGTCGTCTATTTAATCAAGATGCCCCTTTAATTACACCTTTGTTTCATCTCTCTGTGACCCCTTTTAGATGTACATATGTGAACAGATCTCAGGTTCCCCCCCCCCCCACACACACACACCCCCACCCAATCCACCTGACTTCATTAGCAGCTGTGATGGCTCTTGGTCTGACTGACATCTTTATTACTAAATCCAAGTGTATAAAATCACCTTGTCAGTGTGTCATCATAAAAAAAACGAAGGTGGTTACCGTGGAGTTTCTGAAACGGGAGCTGGGACAATCAGTGTGTAAAGTCAGTTATTAATGGTAGTAAAATCAAATGTGCCAACAACTCCATGACTCCCTGCTGGTTGCTGACAGCATGGTGCAAGACGCTAAGGCTAAACATTCAGTTAAACAGTGATTGTGATGAAATGCCATTCTATGCTTAGCAAAAGAACCGAACAGGTGTAATGTGTGGGGCTTTTTTTTTGAAAGCTGCAGGAACATCACAGTGAAAACATATCCTGTGCATTTTATTTTCAAGGTAAGTGCGAGTCTAGTGTAAATGAATTTACTGCACCAAGCTGTGCAGTAAATCACATGCACATTTATTAAAATTTGCTGCGTGATTGCAGTAAGTGGTTAAGGCCATTTTTTTTTTCAAAATTTGTGGAAAAGAACTTATTTGAATTGAATGGGAATATATTTCGTGGACTTATTTAAGAATCCATTTTCCCAGGCAACAATTCATTTCTGGTATAACCAAATCAGTGCAAAATCTTTGATTTAATGAGGATAACAGGATGTAGGGTATAATTTCATTATTATTGGAATGCCTCTTGTCTTTGGTCAGCCCCGTTATAATACCAATGTTTTTAAAGTAATCAGCACTAGAAAATACTGCAGAGAAAACAACGTTAAAATATCAGCCCTAATGCAAAAGGGTACTTTCATGGTCTCTTTTGTGACATAAATTTGAATGTTAATGGCTCTGCTTATAAGTAATCTAACTGACGTGACAGGATTTTCCTTGGGAATGCTGTTGTTGTGCATTGTTACAACATCCAGCCTTCTGAGTTATTTCTCTGTTCCCAAAATTTAACTGTTTATCTCCCTTATTTTTTTTTCTTCCCTCTTAAAATTGACAGGCCATGCTTTGAGCCAACTAATTGCCACTTCTTCCCAACTGACCAATTCCATTCAAATGTTATCGGATTTAGAAGAGAACTGGGCCAGCCCAGTTGTAAAAATGAAGGGCAGTAAATTTGGGATCATCAGTGCCTGCTTTGGAATGATTGGTGACACTGCTGTCCAATGATATTGCAGATACCTGAAGCAACTTTATTAGTGATCAACATTGATTAGATTTGTGTTTCTTCATAGAATTGCAATGCTGAAGGGTCGGGGAGGGGAATAAGTTCATGAGCAACTTCATGAGCATTGTTCCTTTATCTGTTTGGGAAAACTAGGCTTAGGGGGTGGTGAGGTTTATTTCAGCTGGTTCCCTCATTTGTCTGCACTGAGATTTTGAAATCAGGACCAACACATTTTAATATCAGAAGCTTAGAGCCCATTGCCTTCAAGATTTATAAAAGAAAAACAAGCTGCATTAAAGATGAATAAGATCATGAAACAATGCACAGGGAAAGTGAAAATACCCATCTTTAAACTAGAAACCTTGATTTCTCTCCCTAAGCAATAAATCTCAGCTTCTCTTCACCACTTTTCTTAAAAAAATCAGAATGAAGTTGCATTTATAAAAATACAACAGTTCTGATTTATATAATTGAACATGACTACATTCTGCAATCTGGCAGGTATAATAGATAAAGACTTGTGAACTTTATTGTAAGTGATGGGTAACAGGCTGACCATTTGATATCTTTCAATCAACTGAAAGAACTTGCATAATTGAGTTACAGCAAAAATGGAGTAGGAGGACACTTAGTGAAAAGGGAAAAGAGATAAATATATCAGGATTCATAAAATTCAAGAAGCAATGGAATTTTACAACAGTTACTTAATCAAATCACCCTGGTTTATATTAGATTTTGTGAGGATATTGAAAAGAATATTTTAAGCTATGTTTCAATTTTCTATTCTTTATAGTCTGCTCAATTAAAGGTTTTGCTGTAGTTCTTCAAACCTTTTATCGTAGAGCAAATTATTTTGGAAGAAATTGTATCTCTGGGTTGTCTGACTGTGTAATCAAAGGTAAAATCATCACCACAGCCACGATACTGTCCAGCATTAAAAAGTGTTTAAAGTATTTGTTCCCTACAGCATATTGCATGGTTTGATGGCAAATATATAGAATGCTGCAGTTTTGTGGAATAATGGGACAAAATATATGCAAAAAGCTCCAAAAAACCTCTGATCATTTGATTAGCATTTAAGCGGAAATAAAATTCAACTAAAAAATCTGAAAATTGAAGTACCGGTAAATTGATAGTTGTTCTTAAGTAACAGCTCAATCCCAATAAGCAGAATGTACAGTATATCTTAGTATGCACCAAGATCGGAGAACCACTGTCTTTTATGCAAGGTACCTTCAGTGTGCATTTGACCCTTTTAAAATTTATCCTTTTCAGACAATGCGTTAGCCCCATTATAGCAAATGTAGTTTGCTTTATTGTTGTATTTCAATGGCCACTTTCTTGCCAGGAGAGTAAAAGACTGCTATTAAGAGGATTGTGTGACATAATGTCAAACTCTGATGAGTAGTTGCAGTCTGAAGCTTCTAGTTTTCCTCTTAACTCTTCTTGTTGCCATGTCTGCTGTCTGCCAATTTTAACTCCCTGAACTCCAATAGATTCCTTCCACAATGTTTATTAATATTCTACTTTCTGCCTTTTGTTGTAAAAATTCACAAGCTCTGTGATGGTAATTTAGAATTTAAATACACTAATTAAAAAGAGGAATAAATGAATTATTAGAATAACATGCATTCCATTTTGTTCCTCAAACTGATTTTCATTCTATTTATACTTCAGGATTTTAATCCTTACCTGTAGAAATCATAGGCACAGTTCTAAAATGCAGTTGTTGCTAAATAAAAAACATTCTCTCCTCACCACTATGCCTTAATGCAATGATGATATGTTTGCTCTAGCAGCTGACAAGCTATTGTATCATTTAGATTCAATAATGACATCTTGTCACACTGAAATGGTCATGTTTTCCAAATCGTACATTACAGTGTTGATTCCTGACGTACTGTATCATCTAGATGTGCTTTTTTTACCCTGTTCCATGTTGTATACATTTTGGTGCCATTTTCCCATTGACCGATCCATATACTGGCACCATGTGAAGAGAGTACAATTAGTTCAGGCAGAAAAATGAATTACAATGTGTTCTTCAAAGCAGAAAAGTTAACAACATAACAGGATTCGTTCACTGGAGCACAAAAAAATTACGGCAATAACTTTGTAAACTGCTAATCTAAAATTCAGTGAAGGTTGCTCCTTCCATTTGTAGAACATTTTTCAGAGCAAAAAGAAAATAAGAGGTGGTAAAGAAAGCTGATTCATAACAAAGGATTAAAATAACATTCAGTTCAGAGAAAGTAACTATTATAAGCTGCTGCAAGTTCAAGCTGAATTTCAATACATTTCAAAACTAGATATCAATATTTTGAAAATATTAATCTCAAAAATTGAGAAATCAGGATTTTTAAAAACATATATTATGTTGAATCTGATTACTAACCTGTATCTAGGATAGATCAGCTAAGAAATCACATTACAATGAAAGTACACGTTTTCCAGAGCTTGTGATTTATAAGCCAAGAATTCATGTTTGTTGTATCTTGCTACTCTTTATATATTTGGGAGGGTCAGAAATTGATATTGTCTATTATCTTTTCCATAATAGCAATTATATAGAATGGTTTGTAAGTAGAAACTAAACACATAGCTGTCATGATGTTTGGTACAGTTTGGACAAAGGAATTACTAATATATAAGCTTGAAATATTCAATAATTTTAACAAAATTGAAGAGATTTGTCGGGGAGCTTAATGGTCCATCCAGTTTAACAGATATGGTGCCATATTTTGATGCCTTTATATTCCTTGATATGAGGGAAAAAGGGGAACTTTTATCCTATTTGTCTTTCTCATAATGGATGACTTGCTGCTTTAGAAGGTGTCATAGTCGGCATCATAGGGTTCTGTGTGAGCTTTGGAAATCACTGGAGTGCAATGAGCTGAGTGATGTCATTTTCTCCTCTTCAAAGCCCAACAAAGAAGTAACAAACTCACTTAGCTGAGGTAGGAGTTTTCAAGTCCATGTACTGACCATCTCTTCACTTAGTGATCTGCTGTCAAAGGCCAGATGCTGCTATGGTTCAGTTTGCAATGTGCTTCTAAAAAAAAAATGTGGCTAATATTCTTAGATCGTTGTTCATAGTATTCCAGAAATGATGAGGATCACAAAATGCTAAGAGGGTCCTTTCCACATATCTTATTAAACCTGCACTGCAGTATATGTGTTAGAATAGGCAGAAATATTTTGTTTGAATCTGAGAAATACAGAAAATTCTCATGAGGTGGTGGAAATATTGTACAGATCAGTGTGTTGCACTGATGCATCAATGAACTAAAACCAACGAGGGATTTAAGTTTTGTTTTGCTTTGTCACTGTTATTTCACAATATTGTTTGGCAATACCTGGAGATGTGCTTAATATTTTTGAAAGAGTAAACCTGAAGATGGGTATTTTCACATAAGCACACAGGATACTCCTAGCAATTGAAGGAAGTAAATGGTAAAATTAGTACTGATACCTTACTATTGGCAAAATGTGTTCAGTGAACTAATTGGTATAAATAGACTGGAACTATTCTAATCCTTTTTGATTGGTAAGTTTACCATCTTATAGTTGCTTAATTGCATTTGGACATTCATTTGACTAGTTTTTTTTAAAAAAATTGTCCTACGCAGGTTATCAGTTGTCTTTTACTATCTAACCATGCACTTTGTTATTATAGAAAGGGGTTAAGTGTCAAGCAGGTAACAGCTCTTTCTGCCCAGCTCGGTATGGTATCAGAGAAACATTCTTTACCAGACTGTATGAGTCAAGGACCTTGCCTGCAACAAATTTTCCTTGCAGCCAGTGCTGTTAATGAGAGCAGTAATTAATTGATATCTCTCCCATCCCTTGACTACCACTCGGGGCAAAGAGTGGGGATTAAATTTTTCCCAAGTCAACATTAGAGAGAGCTGAATGTGCATTGACTTACAACAGCTCTGTGAATTCCTCTAATTTAGAGTACTTACTCTTCCACTTATTACATTGTAATTACTGCTCTCCAATACATTATGTTCACAGGCTTCAGTTGGAAATTATTAGTGCACTCTCCCTCTCTCCTCTTGAAATTCCATGGCACTATTAACATGGGACTGGAACATGTACAACTATCTATAAATTCAGTTGTCAGGTGCTAGGTTTTATTCTGATCTGCAGTTGAATTTAAAATTAGAGGCACTAAAATTCACATTAGCAGCAAGAGCAATGGAATTCTAAAAACTATATTTAACAAAGAAAACCTTTCCTGTCAGAAAAAAGCTATTTGGGAGGTTATGATCTTATCCTTTTGTGGGTGAAGAATTGACTTCTTTCCATTTTGTGCTTCAATGCAAAATTTGATATCACTCTGCATTGAAGGCAAAGATTTGGTTGTGTTTTTCAAATGGGGGTTAATTTGTGTCAATTGAAAAATTTATTAAATCAATCTTTGGGGATTTTTGCCTTTGTACTTTTTTTTGGTTACAAGTTTTCTATTAGCATTTTGAGACAACCCACATTTAAATCCCAATGTATTAACTGCAGTCAGTGCTTCAAATCTTTCTGCACTGCCTTTGCCTGCTGTATGAGTATTTTAAAAATCTTGTCAATTTTTATGCAATAATCCAGGAAAGATCATATGCAGATAACTTGTCTTTTTATTAACTGTTCTGTAGTGAATGTTAGAACTTGTTCCTGCAGTAGAATTTGAGTAGCAGAAGTAATCTTGAGTTACGTGGACTTTCTGCCCCTCCACCGCACGATCCCCTCCCCACTTAATGTTTTGTTTACCACCTGCCTACAGTTTTGATAAACCTCTGTCATGCCCTTATGCTGATTATGTTCGTGTAGAACAACTTGTATTGACTAACGAATGAATGATGCTTGGTCCCTTGACTATCAGAAAGGCCCTAAAGAATGTTGTTTTTAATTCAATGCTTTTCACAGGCTTCTCTGCAGAATGTCAGCCAAGGATCGACACATTGATTCGAGCTGCTCATCATACATTAAGACAGAGCCGTCCAGTCCTGCCTCGCTGACAGATAGTATCAATCACCACAGTCCAGGTGGGTCATCGGACGCCAGTGGGAGCTACAGCTCCACTATGAATGGACACCAGAATGGCCTGGACTCTCCCCCACTCTACACGACGACCACCCTGGGTACCAACGGCAGCTCCCGTAAACGATATGACGACTGTTCGAGCACTATAGCCGAAGACTCGCAGACCAAGTGCGAGTACATGTTGAACTCCATGCCCAAAAGATTATGTTTGGTCTGCGGTGACATAGCATCAGGATATCATTACGGTGTTGCTTCATGTGAGGCATGCAAAGCGTTTTTCAAGCGCACTATACAAGGTAATATTGATATTTCATCATGTTCTTAGTTTTGTAATATAAACAGAATTTGTACATTAGACAAAGCTGTGTATTCTTAGTATTGAAGCAAGTGGAATAAATTTGCTTTAGTCAGCCTCTGTGTTTTAATTGATAAAGCTAAATTAGATGTGGTTATTTGCTGACAAAATAAGATCTGAGCTAGTAAGTTATCTGAAGAAAAGGTTTTTTTATAAAAATCGAACTTGGCTACAAGGACTTCCCCAGATAATACAGAGAGGTCAGCAGATAATTTCAAACACAGGAAACCTGGTCCATCGAGTCTGTGTTGGCTCTCAGAGAGATCCCATCATCCTATCCACCCACTTCCTACACCTATTCTCTCATGCCATCCATAATAACTCTCTGAATTTTCGATCTCCATCACACTACAGGCAATTTATGGTTGCCAATTAACTTAACAATCTGCACATTTCAGGGATGTGGGAGAAAACTGAAGTACGAGGTGAAAAATCCACACAGGCACAAGGAGAACATGCAAACTCCATGCAGATATCACCCAGGGTCAGGATTGAACCCACATTTGTAGAGCCATGAGATAATAGTGCAAACTGCTGTGGTACTATGCTACCCTATTGTGCTGTTAACTCTTTTTAGTCTTTAACAGGAATAATGTGATGGTTGGCAATTGTATTAATTCAGAATGACAGAGTATTTGGATGTTATAAAAGGTGCTTTATACATTGTGTATTTCTGAAATGAGATATTTTCAAAAGTATTTACTGGAACTTCATTGGCAATATTATGGTTAATTAGACTGTACTCATTCAGGATATGACTATAATTTGGCCAAATGTCTTTACTCTTAAAAATACATATATTACTCTCTTTTATTTAAATGCTCAGATTTTTATCTTGTTCACATATACTTACAAATTCAAAATGAATAATTTTCTAAACTAAAATTAAATACCTTACTTTTGTTGTGGAGCATGGAGATTTTTTAACACCTAAAATGAGGTGGATAGTTTTTGTGAAGGGCATTTATAATGCTAATGAATCACGTCGCAATTAATGACAGTGATGAGGAATCAAAACTTAAATAATTTTTCACAATATTTCTCAAGCAATTTTTCCAGAAGTAAATGCCACCATTAGCACCAAAGATATATATTTGTATGTGTAACATCTGTACAAAGCATTCAGATAAATTATGATGCGGTAAGGGGATTGAAAGGTAAAAGAAATGATAGATCCTGCAGAAGCCTGGCTTTGAAGGGCTTATGTTCAGCTTGCATCATCTAGTTCAATCAAAATTAAAACCTAATTCTTCCTTAAATTAGGGATGATTTCTTATCCGAAATCATAAGCTACATCTAAGAAAATGTGAGTTTTTCATTCTTGCACAACACTGAGAGCTCTACTGAAAACTTGAAGTATATGTGCTGCTATAACACATGGTATAGCTAGTGCATCAAAGCTCCACTCTCTTGTCGTATCTGGGGTCTATTACATTAATGCAACCATTTAATTTCTAAGAGCTTCTATAGGTAATTAGGTTATAATGAATTGAGTATTTGGTCACTGATTCTGTTTGTTGCTGAGCAGTTCCTGTTTCATTCAACATCAATGGCTGCCGTGCTTAATGGTACTGGCCTGATAGATGCATAATCATTGCTCCATATGTAACATTATGTCAACCAATCGTTGTTTTCATTTGCATGGCTGTGAAATCACTTTTAAGCAAGTTACAGATTGCATAAGGCAATAAATATTTTCATAAATGAACCCCAATAGGTTTTTTATTTTTAAATATTTTCTATTAAACAAATACAGACAAGATAGAGAGAACATTTTATTCTAAAACAAAAAATAAACATCCATGCCATGTGTTTGATTTTTCTGATATCAAAGTTATTGATCTCAGTTTCAATAAATATAAATACATGATCAGAAAGTTATTCCTTTTTTGTATATGTAAATATAATTAGGAATTTCAATAATCTCTTTTCTTTCCTAGAGATTGTCATCTTAAATACAATATAAATTATAATCTCCATTAAGCAATTCTCTGAAAGGAATATGTGTGCGAATGGATTTCTTTCCTTGACCAGTTGTTTTCAACAATGTTTTGCACTGAGTGAGGAGTTTTTAGTATTTAGTCTCTTAGTGTTCCACTAATCTGTTATTTAATGAGGAAACGTCGGCTCAGAGAAGGGTAGTCAATATAAATCAGTGTTTACAAAGTGTGATTAACTCTGAAATATTTCATCAGAGCTGCTGTCCCAGGTGGATGTGGTGCTAATTACAGGGAGTTGCATATGTTTCTAGGGGAATGTGATGGACCCTGAGTGCTGCTAACATGAAGTATCAAGGTTACAATTACACTCACTGCCAACCTGCCTTGTCTGCACTAGCAATTTATGCACTCTGTGCGATGACCCTCCTCTCCAGAGGACAATAAACAAAATGCATTTTCATTAAGACACTAATGTATTTAACCACAGAGGACTAGAGACGGCTAGGGAAGAGAGCAAAGAGAGGGAGAGAGAGATGGAACTGATTTAAGAAATCATCCGATATCCAGTTATATCTTCTTAAAATGAAATGCTTGATCATAATTTTTCCATGACTTATCCTCTGTCTTTCTGTTACTGCAGGTAACATTGAGTACAGCTGCCCAGCAACAAATGAATGTGAAATCACAAAGCGTAGACGCAAATCTTGCCAGGCTTGCCGTTTTATGAAATGCCTAAAAGTAGGCATGCTGAAAGAAGGTATGAAGCACAATTGTTGTGTTTTTAAATCTTGCTGTTGTTTCGTTAAGTTTTTCCTGCTGTTTTCAGCCTATTTCATATCGCTATAAAGGTTTTTAAAAAAAAAAGAAGCCTTAATAGATTTGCCTTTCAAAATGCATTGCAAAATATAATGTAAATGAATACACTCACATTACATTGTGATCCATGTAATCATTTTGTGACTTAAATGACACAAGCTCACATGATATTACTGTCAATATCTTACATGGCATTGACAAATCTACATAGATAGATTAAATAAACATAAAATTGTTTTATATTTATTGCTTTTTGGTATGCTGATTTTTAAGGTTTTAACAAGCTTATTTTATGACACTCAAATAACTTGAAACCACTCAATGATGTTTTCTGACTGATTCCTGCAAGTGATGAGATGCGTGTAAAACTTAGAGGGTATAAATAATTATGGTTATTGTCCACAATGGTCAGCAATTTCATCAAACTGGATTTCAGCAACTAAAGATATGAAAGTCAAGTATTTGTTTTCTGTTTTACGTAAACATTTAAGTTTTGAAACCAAGTTAATAAAGAAGCCTCAAGTACAACATTTGTAACAGTTTATGTTCGAATGTTCTATTTTAATCAATTAGATCTGCTTTATTTGTCACATGTACAACAAAACACAGTGAAATTCAGTATTTGCGTCAGTGACCAATACAGTGAGAAGATGTGCTGGGGCAGCCCAGAGGTCACCAAAGTGGCATGCCCATAACCCTTACCTGTATGTCCTTGAAATATAGGAGGAAACCAGAGCACCTGGAGGAAACCTTTTGGGTTATGGGGAGAATGTACCAATTCTGTACTGACCATGGTGGGAATTCAACTCCTTTTGTTATCGCTAGCACTGTAAAGTGTTATGCTAACAGCTACACTACAGTGCCACTCTTTTAATAAGCATTTGACGTCGTCACACTCAACCACGTAGAGGAGTACATGAAAATGAAAAAAATCAATCTTGGACTCGGGGGTGGGGGGGTGGTGGGTGAGAAGATTGTGTGGAGTTTAGGAAGGGAGCTAGTTCTCTTTGGATTCCCCAAGGTTAATCACACTTTATTATTACTTTTTCTCAAATCTGAACTTGTCACAATGATTGGCAATGCCAGTTTTTTAGCTATGTCAGAGTACATGGTGCTATGTAGTCAAAACACACAGAAATAGGGACTATTTGGGGAAACAATTCCTATTTTTTAAAAAAAAGATATTGAAATAAATAGCATGTAAAAGTTGGAAGGGTTTCTACATTTTATGCAGGAGTAGGAAGCCTGACCTCTTCAAGAGGAACACTCATGGTGCTTTGTAATTAAATGTTAATAGTAATGGCTCTTGAAATAGAGAGAATCCCCTTTATCACCTTCTACTAGACTGCATTTTAAAACCACCACAAATCAAATGCACATGACCTACCTTTACAAATGTGGCCATCTTTCACAGAATAAATAAATAAGAAATTGAGCTAATCCACTTCAGATACACATTGAACTGAGAAGATGGGTCATTTTACAACATAACTCAATTTATTAATGTATCTTGAAATGTTTAATGTCAAGAATTTGCAAAACAAAAATGTTGTGATATGCTGACACAGCGACAGGGATGTTGTCATTGTAATGTCATTGTTACACTGATCTCTGCATCAAGGCTCTCTCGGTATTGCTACCTAAAGTGCAGCTGGTGCTACTTCAGTCTGCAAGACCAGATCATGTAATTCTTAAAATTATGTACTGAGAATTTTACTTCAATGCAAGTAAATATGGAAAATTAAAAGCCCATTTTAAAATCACAATTTAAAACAATTTTCTGATTTACATTAACTTATTTCCAGTGAATGGAAAATAAGATGTTAAAATAAAAGCAGGACGTGCATCCATAAAACTTTACAATACTGCCCTAGCCCACCCACCACCCACATCTCTATTTCTATCCCTAAATTTAAAGAAAAGTAACCAAGCATCATAACTGGGTGTTTTGCATATGAACTATACACATATGGTACCAGTATTATATCAGCAAGTGTAGAATAAACCCCGTAGTATTCTTTTCAGACACATACATTTTTTGATACAGTATGTTCAATACATAATATTGCATGCTTCTTATACAAAACAGTAAAATCCAGTAATGGAGTCAGTTGTTTCAATTCTTGCAGTATGGAAGGATAAAACTCCTTTGGTAACAGTTTCCTCACATTTGCCAAGAAAGATCTCTGCCGTTACAGTCGAAATACATTATGCAGGCTTGTTTTAAATGTTTTAACATTTGCTTATGTGCAAGAGTTTAGATGACAGCTCAGTAATTGATAAGGGAAGTTGGAGACAGGCCTGACGGATGTTGTAGTGGTTTTGATATGGCATCTTTCCCCATGAGCCTTCAGACAAATAGCAGCCTTTTGTTCTACTCCCAGCCACCCATATACACATATATCAATATGGCACTCCCATTTGTTGTGATGTGGCTGAATTTGATACTGGGGTCCTTCCTCACACTGGAATTACTGCATCAAACAGGCAATTAGGATGTCCACAATGGAAACTTTAAAAACTCCATAGCCTAATGAAGCACAAATTTGGATAGAGAACATGAAGGAATTTGAAGTTTGGGTTGCCCTCAGGGAAGAAGAATGCCTATGGGAACAATCATACTGCATGGATATTCCTCTTTTATTTTTTTTTATGAACTGCTTTCAGATTTTGAATTTTGTTTCGCTGCAACAAGGAGGGGAATCGGCACTATCCTGTCATGTTGATGCCAGCACGTGTTTCTGCAATGTCTGTTAGTTCATTTGCCAATATTCAAATCTGTTGCTTGATCGAAGAACTGTTGTGTTCCTTTAATATTCATCTACTGTTCCTTCCTCACCCCATCTGCTAGTGGAGAGTGGCTGTGGATCAGCTCGTCTGCAGGTACAGGTTTCACAAGAGGTAACTACAGCCTGACTGCCAAAGCAAGCTCACTGAGAACAGCTGTCTAGCCTCCCTCTATTGCACTTTACCCTCTGTGGGCCCTCTGAATCTTCCTGGCTCAAGACATAAATCATTGTCCTGTCACCAGCTCTTGGTTTTTGTAATATGCAATGCCGAAATTCATGTAAAGCTGCAGAACATGAAGATAGATAATGACTAACATAAAAGGTTTTCTCTTAAGAATTTTAACAATATTACCTCTTGGTTTGCAATAAACCATCCAGTCAGGTACAATATAAAGATTACTGAAGCTAATTGAGGCAATATATATTAATTTACAAACTAATAATTGCCTATAAATGCACTATTGCAGTTCCAGACTATATTAATCAATGCATGTTAATATTACAGTCTGCCCTTGTAGTTGTCGAGTACATTATATTTTAACACTTTAGCGCTCATTTTCGTTCTGCTTGTCCAGTAGACATCTAGGAAGTGGACAGTTAAAATTGATCAGGTTACTTAGTTACTTTCCTAGTCCCATTCCTCAGCTTCAATCTGCACAGTTGGTCAGACAGTAAAGACAGTTCCTTGATCAGCTTCTGGGACCTTCAATTAAAATGCACATCAAACTTTCATTATGTCACAAGGCCCGGACTATATTTTAACTCTGGTCAGAGTTGGGGAATGGCTGCCAAGTGAAGACTGTGGGGAGATAATGCAGAGCTCAAAATAGGTATATTTTCTTTTAGCTTTCTCTGTTGATCCAGGAACTGACCGTACACTCAAGGCTTCTTCTGCCCAGATTTCTCTTTGTCTTTCCTACTAGACTCTCATAAAACCCATTTTTTAAAAATTGCTTTTCAATGCAGGTGGTATCTTGGAAATAAAGTCACCCCAGTTAAAGCTGCTAAAGTTACTCAACTTGCATCCAATCAATCCTAGCTAACACCAGGACTGTTGTGACCAGTTTGGGCACTGCCTTTTTATATACCACTGTCTCATACATTGTTGAAACAGAACAGTTGTGAGATTTATTTGAAAATGCAGCTGGTGTCATTCAAATAACACAGTTTAAAGATTGAATGCAATTCTTGGATCAACTTAGTATCAGCTATACCTTTATATTTGATTTACATTTTTCATTTAGGCAGTATTACCAAACATCCACAATCTCTATTTCACTAAAATGGCATTTCAATCTATACTTCAGAAATTTCCCTGAAGCACAGCCTCCCAGACTTTAATTTGATAAAGCATTAGTCATGAATAGATTCTGATTAGACCAATCTGCTAAGTAAAATTTGCAAATCAAGATACTGCAATTATAAACTGAGTAAGAAGTAATAGCTTAATATTTCTGGTCAACTTTACTTCACCTTTGGAAATGATACTTTTTTCCCCATAGAGTTTACTTACGCATAATGGGACAGGATTCCCCAAAATGGTAGGGTTGAAGCCATATCTGCACTAAAATTCTGCTGGTTGAAAGTGGGTGATGGTCAATTAATCCATGAAAGAAGTGGTATTATGGAAATCTTTGTTGGCCATGGAGAGCAGGCATGTTTCCTGTGAGCTATATTTCCTAGCCAACAATCTGTCTGCACCATTCACCCTATAGCTTCTGTTTGCAGCTAGCTCTGTTCAGCTCCCAAATGTCGGTCATAGAAGCCATAACCATCATTCCTAACCACCATATGCTATCTCTAGCTATCGTTCAATCTACATCCTTCATCATGATCTGGATTCTTCTCATGATTTGGACTTCACAAGTGATTGGAAAAATTCCCTATCACAATGTCCCTCTGTCCCCAAAGCACCAATCTACTCTCATTGGCTATGACCTTATGAACTAGGCTCACTTTCTGAGCGGCCTCCCTCTTGTCACTCAAACTGCCTATGGATGGGAACTTCTCTTAAAGGAGATCATTAGTGTTATTTTGCAGAAAATCTTGCAAAAACAGTTCTTGCATGTTTTACCTCCTCACAACAGCCCTACCTGACACAGGTTTTGCCTCTGAGCAAAAACCCAGTCCAATGCATCCTTTTGTCTGTTTAAAAGTTAATATATTTGTTTTGTCCTCGTTATGATTGTATTTATAGAACTCCAGAATCAAGACATAAATTATTTTAATCAGAGCACTTTTCATTTCTCTTTCATTGACATTTGCTTATTAATTTGTTAGAAGCTTTCTGTAATATGCTGCTGGCCTTTAGCATTTCTGACAGACAAAAACAAAAGGGAAATGAACAACAAATGCTAGCACATACTTTATCATATCGGATAAAGGAAGATTTTTTTTATACCATTCCAAAGTTGTAAAGTCCCCATAGATTTTCTATTGATCAGGTAAGCATTTCCTGAACATGTTGTAATGTCAGGAGCTAATGGTGATTTTTGTCAAGTGTTGCCTTCTGGGAGCTTGAGTACAATTAAGGGGTAAGTGTTGGTGAATATTTTCATACCCTTTGGAGGGTCTCAAGGGAGGAACTAGCAAGGGACACAAGACATTTCCAGCTGTACTATGCTCTCCACAAGTAGTTTTTTTTTCAAAAGATGAAAAACAAACCTGCTTCTGACTGGCTGCCTTCCAAAACAGTTCCTCATTTGAATGCAGAAATGGGAAAAAAAATAATCCCCTCATGCTATTTCCCTGCCTAAAGATATTTTTATATTTCATGTCAAATGTGAATTAAGTTGATTACATCCTTAGAACATTTGTCTTTTGAACTTGTGCAGGGTTGAAATCCATTTCCTTATTTCTTTGAATGACTCATTTTATTGAAATAGATCCTTTACTTTAAAGTTCTTAAGTTTCCTCAACTAATCTTTTTTGCAGAATAAGCTATTTATTCAGCCCAAATTTAGTTATTTAAAAGCAATGTTTTGAAATACTCGCTATTGATTCACAGTGTAGACCAATAAGAAAATTTGGACTGCTGTAGTATCATGGCATTCTCTCATGGCTACGATCATTTTTGCCACTTTAATTATTTCGTCTTTAATATGAAAGGTAAGAGTGAGAGAAAAGAAGCATATATCGTAGTCATGGTATTTTAAACTGAATTTTTCTAATTGTTATTTATAGTCACTATTCATTCACTAATTTATATAAGACAACTGAATTCTAAATGTATTTTGGTGACAGATGGATAGAGGGTTCTCCGATTCATCCTGTTTACTTACATTTATGTAGATTGTCACTTATGGTTCATGAACCCGTGACAAACAGAAGCAGAACAGCATTGCAAGTAAAAGATGAGAATTGCTTTTGTATTGATTTCCTGTTAATCTTAAGAGATTTTTCTCTCCAGCTAATATCAATATTTTAATTTTTATGACAACTGGTTATTTTTCCAAATGGTGCAGACTTCATTCATTCATAATTTCCGAAGAGTCACAGAGCATTATATTCAGCAAGTTTAAAACTTTATGAATAATGATTTCCTCTCACTGTTAAATAGACAGCATTACATTAGACACTATAAATGCATTTGATTCTGAGTTAGATAAACAAATGAACATTCAGCAATGTATGTTAATGATAAATTGTTTCTGTCATTTTTACTATTTTAAACAATAGCCAATCTTGTAATTAATCTATCACACCACAATAAACTCACAAGCATTTTCGCTAATCTTCGAATGATTTTAACATCTAGATCCATGTTAGCAAAATGCTTTACCATATCAAATCAGTTAAAGAACTGAGAATGTTAATTAATCAATTTAAACTTCAATTATCAAAATGATTAAATGTCTCAAATACCCAGAATTGATCTTTATTATAAGATCTGTTCTTTCCTATTTTAAAGTTGACAGTGTTTATAATAAATTATGATTTTTAACTCTATAATGAAGGAAATATTCAAAAATAAAAATTTTATCTTAGGTGTGCCATCTTCAACTGAACTGCAGGACATCAGAAATCTTAAAATTTTGAAGCCAGGTGTATGTTTAAGTAACTTGGCTTCCACCTGCATCTTTTGAATGTACAAATGCATTGTATATTTACACTCTCTTATGAAGGCACTCAGAAACTCCGAACTGGTTTGTGAAAGTGAAGCAGCCATATCATTGCCTAAAATATGCACCTAAGCCCACAAGCTGTTTAATGTCCAATTTGGGCTATATTTGGGAGTAGCTAAAGTGTAGAGATAAGATTAATCATATACAACCAAGTGACAGCTATAGCTAAGACCTCCAGTTGTGCATTCCTATTGTCAAAATGTTGTCACAAGACACAAATGGAATGTGGTGATCTCTGAATGGTCGTCTTAACAAGGGCTCTGGTTAAATCCAATGTTTGAAGTTAAACCCAAGGTTTGAAACCAATACGCCAATTACCTCTGGGCAAGAAAATCAAGCAGCAGTAACTCCTTTTGCTTGTGTTGCATTAATAGCAACTTTTCAATGCAGGAAACATTTTCTTCCAAGAGCACAATTTTCCCTTCTACTACCACAAACGTAATGCTTGTGATTTGCTTTTACTGAGAATTGTACAGAGGCCAGCTTTCCTTTTATTGTTTGTTATTACATGACCATTTTATTCAGAATCAGCTATAAAATATTTCACCAAATTTCTCAAATAGCCTTTTCAGTGGTTGGGATCACGAGGTGTAACAGCCAGAAAGCTGAAAAGCAGATAAATGGGACATGAGTTAATATGATATTGATGACAGCAATTTAGTTAAATAGGCTGCAAGGAGAAAATATATATATATATTAGTTAATAGAATAGCTTGTTAGCACAAGTATTCCTTTCCCCTCAAAGTATTAACAACTGCAAATGCCTGCAGTGCAATCTTGACATCAGCCTGACCGCAAGTCTCGTGGCATACTCACTAGGGATGAGTGGTAGTTGTTGGCATAGCAAACTGTGTTTGTGACCTCTTAGCACTCTAGACAGCTGTTAAGACCCTGCCTTTAATAGGCAAGGTTAGCAGGGTGCAGGTCTTTTCTCAGTGCATTGACCAGGGCCCCTATTGCATTAAGGGGAGAACAAAGACTGATGACAGCTCCTGATGTCTGGGCATTTCAAAAGCTGGCTCAAAAGTTCATCGTGATAGACTGGATTAGTGCACATTGCAGCACTATTTGCCAAATATGGAGGTGGTAACCCAATAGTCTTTCTAGGCATGTTACATTATCCATTTTACATAAAACGTGAGGCATCTGGAAAGAACAGTTTTCCTGTACAGTTATTTTATCTGGCACGGTAAGTCCAGTGATTAGAACTTACCGGTAAATCCCAGCATTTCAATTCCTTTTATACCTGCACAGGTATTACACATGTATTACCTGGGTAAAATTGTCAGAATAACCCAAATCAAAATCCCACAAGGAAAACTGGAAAAGGGAAAGTTAAGGAAAGAAAAACTGCATTTTATAGGGTTAAAGTGCTTTAAATCTATTTCAGAATGTAGTAAGATGACAGCTGTTAATGAAAATCGAGACCCTCCCACTAGAATTAGTGGTGATTAGAAATTTCAGCAAGATGACTTCTATACTGATACATAATAATTTATTGAATGCCAATTCACTGAACTTGATCAAATTATCAACGTTGTTAAATAGTTTGGAGCTTACATTAGCATTTTCTGCCAGTTTAGTACTCTGCATTCAGAACATGTGGTATCGGGGAATTCTGCAACTGTTCCCATATTCAAACTAAGAAGAGAAAAAAAGATGTCACTGAGGGTCACAAATTATGTTCAGGTTTGACAGATTGTAGCCTTGCTTTACAAGAGCAGTAACATCTCATTTGTCACAGTTTGATCAGTAAGTGCGTGAATGCAAGCGGAAGGCTTTCCATCTCAGCACCAATTTAATAGTTCTGAGGCTGTCACCAGGCTAGAGCCACCTGCCCAAGAATTGCAACACTGATCTGTTTTAATTTAATCGGCCGTCAATCGGAATGAAATCATAAATCGTCTCCTTTGATTCCTCTGGCAGTATAGTTTTTTTTCAGTCATATTGCGGTGTTAGAAAATGCATTTTTAAAGGCCTATATCATCTTTATTTAAATCCCAAAGAAGTCAGATCTTGTGGCCAAACCAATGGGATTCTCACAATGTTAATGTTATTGTTATTTCATGACAAAATGATGGACGTCATGTCTGACATAGGTTGTGGCAATTGCATGGAATCTCCTGCAGACGGTGAGGTGTAAGTGAATTACACAGATTATTTCAGTGGACTACTAGAATAAACAGCTCGTGTATTAAAGAGTTTGATTTGGCAGATTTGAGGAATAAAATAAACTGTGGCACCTGGGATTGCTGCACTTGCAAACTTGGTCACCGTATCAGATAAGATAAATTCAAGCAAAAGCAGATTTTCCCCCTCCCCCATGATGAAAATAACAAATGACAGCACATGCCCTGAAGGAGGCTACTGTCTCTTTAAGTGAGTTTACTAAATGCATTTCAGTTTTGAGAGTAAATGGAGTTAGTCTATTGTACATGTTTAATTCCCTATTAGTCCCCAGTGTTTACTGCTGTGGCCAAGCTGGGGCACCTGTAAATTGGGTTAAATACAACACATTGTCTAAACATATCACAGTTACAATCATTCACCTCGAATGGTGATAAGAAACCTCTTGTATTATTGAATCTACAATGGGGAGGCTCTGCAGGCACAGAGATAACAGCTAGTTATTTCTCCTTAAGTAGAAAGAAAAACAGTGGCTTGAGCTTGCTGTTATGACTGTGACATTAATTATAACCCACTGAATTGTTTTATGCTGCTGGAGTGGTTTTGAGATTAAGCTCGCCCTCCAAGCTCCTGTGCATATGGCTCTGATTAAAAATATTTGTCATTCAAGAAAACTTTCATTTTCAAGCAGAGATGATGTATTTATTTTTCTCTGTGTAATCTTGCAGTTTTAATTAGTGGCACGCCAAAAAAACAGATTGGAATTATTTCAGCCTAGCAATTAAAATGGAATGCTAAGTGAAAGCTATTTCAGGTCCCCTATAGGGATTTAATGTTAACAATGTGTACTTTTTCTTTGGTGAATCCTTGATAAGCAGGAGGGCTAGACAGCTTTCATTATCATCAGAAGCACTTCATGGTCATTCTTTAGTATTTGAAAGGGATATTTGTTCTTTGTAAATGGTCAATTTTTTCAGGCTTTTGAAACATAATTTACAATTTTTAATTTGATTCAATTTGATTAAATCATTAATTAACTTAGACTTAATTTTCTGAGTTAGCTTTATAAGTTTACTTTGAGGGAGGTATAAGTGGCAGAAAATAAGCTGACACAAACACAGGCAGACACGTTGGTATACTTGGTGACTACTAAATATAGCATTTTCTGTTATTGCCTCTGCAGTTACCCATCGTAGAAAGATGCCAGATTGTGTCATTGTGGTGGTGCACAGTGGATAAGGTTATAGTGAATGACATCACAATAGTAGATTCTACTTTCAACACTCGTATTTCATTGTGAATAAAAGTTAGCTCTTTAATAACCTATGAATGACACAATTTTGTGGCGAAGTTTTCAGCCAAAAAGATTCAGTTAGCTTACAATCTTTATCAAAAGGTGATTTTGTTAAACCAGTGTATTATCAGTACATGATAATGTCAACAAATACACTATCGGAAAGAAAAATTTCTGATAAACTCAAGCTTCTAACTGTAGCTGTTGTAGCTAGTTTTAAAGCATTCCTCCACTTGATTGGCTTGGGCTAAATTCTTCAAATGGTTCCAACATTTTCACTGTGTTGGATTATACTCAGTATTGCGATCCACACAGACTGCTAGCTGAACCTATCACCTCATGAGCTGCACAGTCATGCTCCCTAGGTACTGAAATCGGACTGCTACCACCGGTATCAGATCAGTTGCAACTGTTTTGATTTTGGCTGGTCAGCATACACGGGTATCTGCTTGATTGGAATCCCAGTTCCTCCGCCCAGGAGAGAGACCTGTGCACACATTTTGCACCGTTGTTGAAGTTACAGTCAATGCACACCAAGCTTTATTTTTAATGCAGTTTTTCTATTGTAATTCCATTTGCTGTATGCAAGCAGTGAAAAATAATTGTGCACACACAGCCATTTTATAATCACTGAAACACCTAATACAGACATGCAACGAAATATTGACTGCTGTTTTTTTTCCCTGAAATGCTGTGCAAGTAATGAAAAGAAGCATTTTGAATCTATGTTGAGTTCATAAGGAATCATATTGGAAGATTAACATTCCAAAGGCTATTTCTATGTTAATTCTGAAAGTGCTATTTAAACAGAAGAGTGACAGCAGAATAAGCTTTGGGTAATCATTTTGTACAGCTCTTTATCCAATTCACTTTAGCTCTAATGGTGTCTGTGTCCATAGCCACTTAAAATTTATACAGTTGCCTATTTCTCAAACAACCCCTCCCCTAAGTATCAAGTTAAACAGAAATAGTTAGTATGATGTTCACATATTAAGCACTGTAGCTTTTATGTGTCTGTTCTTTGTTTAGAGTTATTGAAATGAAGTGTTTTATATTTAGTACATTAGAGTTCAAGTTTTACAGGATGATAAATAGCCCATGAGTACATTTATGTTTAATGCTTCCTATCCATACATTAATAGGACAGACTTGCTGTACCAAAATTAGTGAATATTGATTGGGGAAGACATATTGAGAATAATGGCCATAACAACTGAGTGGTATAGTGATAAGAATTTAGAGGTTGCAGGTTAGAGCCCAGGGGCCACCTGACACTTGAGTTTCCCAACATTGAATGTGATGCATTTTGTCATTTTCTGTCAGGGTTTCTAGAAACAAAGCTTTACCATGTCTTAAAGGAAAGACAATAACTACCGGTACACATTACCCTAATCTTCCATTTGTAAACCTTCCTTCTGCTGTTTTACAAGCTAAATGATAACTAGAGTGAGGCAGAAGGTGTAATTAAGATGTGGTGAGGTTACATAGGCAGGTTTCATTGTAAAATAAAAGATTGAATTGTCAACATAAGAATGTAGTCAGCAAGAACTCATATCTACAAAATGTGTTAAAAGTCTGATCTTCATTGGGGGTTTGCAAGTAGAAGTACATGCAGAGATGAGATTTTCATTGTTTTTGGACATCTGTGACTCATTACAACAATGGATAGTTTAATGAAACCAGCTGACTAGCCTCTAGGAATGAGTTTGCCTTCACAACTGTAAGCAACATTCCAGAAGATCTGCTAATCAGTTCACAGATAGAAATGGGGAAAAAAAGCTTAGATTTTTTTCCTGTAAATTACATTTAAACATAGTAAACAGATCATGGAAGGTATTAAATAAAATGTTATTGATTGGAGCTTCACTCTGCCTCCATTTGATTGACCCAATGGAAAAATATATTAAAGACCAAGTACAATATGGATTGTATTTAACATGACCAACCAGGGATGAATTTCGAGGCAATAGCTAATTGATTGAAGTGAGATTTTTGATGGTCTTTTATCTGGTAAAACTATAATTAGTGTAAATCTTCCCTACAGCCAAATTTTCCAAAACAGACTTGATGTTTATTAGTGTGGGAAGATGTGATCAACTAACTCTATTTATTAATTGATTACAAGTTAATTGACTAATGATCATCCACTTGATTAAAGGTTTGACTGTCATGTTTGTTTATTGTATTGGTATTCATTGTGTTTCACAATTAATCAGTGGTGTAAATTGAAATAATTGCACTCTTCATTAGTATTAATTGAACCACTTTGTGCTTGTTGAAACTTATTTACCCTTACCCTGCTGAACACAAACAAATTTGAGACACCTGCTCTGAGGGTTAAGTGTAAAGGACACAATGAATGAAAGAAAATCTGTATTTGTAATTCACCCAGAAGACTAGCTGTTCAGCAAAATATAATCTGAGCTCTCACTAAGTGATTTTTGTCTTCCCAAAACTGGTCATCATTTTGAGTGGAGAGAGAGAGGTTTAGTTAACAGTTTGCATCACTCTTAGATGAAATTATGATTTGATTTGAATTAATTTTCAAAATGGATTTGGTGAATGACTCTATTTCTTACCAGAAACCAGAGCTACAAGGCATGGGATTCCCATGGGAACTTGGGAGAGCTCCCAGGAATACTGAGCTGTGAATCCATTGCTGAATAGGAAAGGAAAATGGGCAGTGCCATGAGCAAATTGCCCCAGTGCTGTGTGGTAAAGAAGGCCGTGCTCTTCATTATGCCAATGCAGATGTAAACAAAGAGCTGCAGTATGTTTTTGCCTTCCTAACCCAACAAAATTCCCATTTTTAAAGACTACCATAATCGGCCATGCTACGTACAAATATACTGCACAATTCGTCCATTTCGCTTGACGATTGCAAATAAGGTCCAGAAATCTATTAGCAGCATTTCACTATCCATTGGTGGTAGGGCCTTACCAGGTGCTGATGAATTTACACAGGTTTCAGAAGAACAGTACAAAGCTTTCTTGTGCTAGTAGCATGTGTATCCATTGACAGAATCATCTCAAAATTGTGTCACAGGAACTTTGCAATGCATGCCTTTTTCCTTCTGTCAGATTCCATTTCTCCCATTCATTCTTAGGGCATGTGCGGCACTGGTGGAGTCAGCATCTGTTACGCCCCCCGTAGCTGTCCTGAGAAAATGTTAAAACAGCTGAGTACTTGTTATGTGAGGTCAGAGGTCAGCTGAGAGTCAACCACAATGGTGTGAGACTGGAGTCACATAGAGCACAGAGCACATAAGTTTGTTAATGAATCATCTGTATTTTAAAAATTATATTCCTTTAACTTTATAGTTCCATGTTACTTAGAGGTTTAGAAAATTTTTTTGAATTTCCACAGTTATAGTTGAAGTTTAATTTTCTGATTATTACTCCAGACCAGTAACATCAGCGCGTTACCACAAAGTTGGAGAGCAGTTAAAAATACCTGTTGTTGCAATGAAGGAGAAGCAGGATCTGAGCTCCTTCTTAATAATGATATATACTAAGCTACTGAAAGTGCCTCGCCAGTGTTGCTAGATAAAGGCTTTTTCATCAGGTCCCTATGGTATGCTATAGCTGTCAGCTGCTTACCTTTTCTTTGAGGTAGGTTATGTACACTAGTGCCAATAAAAATCAGTTTTTTAAAAAAAGTTCTCTCTCGATCTAATCAGCATTATAAAATATATAACCCTTGTTACCTGGCAGTCCTGTAGTTAAATTATTGTTCATCTACATTAGATTGATTGTGTTTCAGTAACTTTTTGTTTTACCTGTCACTATCATTAATTTCTCACTAGAACAATATCTTGTCTAAGTGATTGCCCAAACTTGGCAATCAATCTTCATTAACACACTACCCTTTATCTTTTGGATAAAATTTGGAAAATTTTTGATGTCTACTTGGTATTCCAAGTGTCTGTTTCTCATAAATAGACTTCTTTTCAAACAAATACTGCATTGTTAGAGCAGAGTGCTTGAGATCTATTTCTTGCTGATCTTCCCTCAGAGTGGGAATTCTTTGCTAGTGAAGTTGGTAAGCAGAATGTGACAATATAAGATGAAGGAATTACTATAGCTTGTGTGATGGGTGACATGTACCCAGTGGATTATGGTCAAGCGATATGCATAGTCACTGTCAAATATTGGGTGCTTAACAGGGGAAATCTTTTGGAAGAACTTGGGCTCTAGTAAAATTCCACCATATAACGTTTTGGATTAGAAAAGTAGAGAATTACAATGTGCACTCCATGTATAAATTTTACCAAGGTTGTTCTTTCCATTTCCACCAGCTGTTGTAAATTAAGTGTTTTATTCTAATGCTTGCACTTTTTCTCCCATGAATTTCTGTAATCTAAAATTGATTCTTGAATTAGGAAATGTTGATAAAATGTTCTTTTTGTTTTCCTGATATAAGAATATATTGTTATAGATAATGTTAAAACAAGTTACAGCATTTTTGATTTGGTGCTTTATTGAAGCTATAGCAGTTCAAGTGCTTGTGATATAGTATATTACTGGTGCTTAATGCTTCACACCAATTGCAATATAATTGTTGTAAGTGTAGCATCCAATTCTAATACAATTTTTTTTAAAGCTTGACAGTAAAAGTGGTGAGCTTTCCATTTTCTACTAACTGAAAAGTGAAGCTCTTGTGGCAATTGTTTGCATTGAGTGGAGGACTCAGCAATATAATATATGCTAAGTGACCCTTCCAGGATGCCTGCTGCTCTGACACCCTAAGCTCCAGTGTAATTCAAGTGAGCAATGTAAAACTGAGCAATGTAAATTTGACTCCCCTGCTGAGACTCCAATGATAATAACATGAGAAAGTTCAAAGCAAAAGGAATTTCAAGCAACATAACAATGACCTTTGTAAAATGCATGCTCAAAAATATTTGAATTTGAGACTATAGTTGGAATTGAAATAAATACACTGGTCTAGGAATTTGACTGTGCAGCGACAGAATATCTGCAGCAGTGAAGACAAAAATTACGTTATATGACGTTGACCAATTTGGCACAGTTTTTTTCCCCAGAGATTTATCAAAAATCCTTAATAGCATATAAAGTTCTTATGAGAATTTTCTGTACCCTGGAGTACATTTTCAGGTAACATCAATTGTGGTGTAACCTCCAAAATGTGTTTCTGATGAGAGTTTTGCATCTCCTTGAGCTCAGCAGTTATTGCTGCTATTCATTCTCAGGAAGAAGAGTTTTTAATAATGCAAACAATTCATGCTGAACATGACTTAAATGGTCAAAAATGTTTCTCCTCCAACCATAAGCAGAGTGCAATTCAAATCACCGTAAACATGATCTAAAATAGATGGACCTGAACTGGAATCCCAGTTACTGCACTGTCAGTTGATTTCAATAGGATGACCATCAAATTCAAAGGCCAGGAATGCTAGAAGAAATCCCACAATAAAGAATGTGATTGAAAGGTCATTAGATGAAATGCGTGTGTGCCACAGAAAACCTTCTCCACCCAGGCACACGGGCAAGCCCTTAGTTACAGCGACAGTAAGGTCATTACTGGATACTCTTCCTAAATGTCCTCGTTTACAGGTGTGATATCTGAAATCCATAGGTGCAAACAAACTTAAGTACCTTGATTGTTTTCAAGGTCAAGTTCACTCTCACTCCTGGTAATCTTGCTTCAAATTTCTTCCAAAATGTCTCTGCTGAGTTGTGTCACATTTAAACTTTGGTCCTTATTGCTGCTTAGCTGAAGTCCCCCCCCCCCCCCCCCCCCCCAAAAAAAAACTGAGAGGGAAACCTGTTATTTTTGGTCAATTTGGCTTCTGTATTCGCATTGGAACTTGGTTGAATAGCATGCTTCTCAAAGGCAGACCCTTGCAGGCACTTCCCTATGGTATCCTTGATGCAAAGAAGCTGTACACAACTTTTCAGAAGCTTTTGAAAATTCCCATATTCCCAGGAGGACCGTACCACCACACCCACACCCATCCCATCATCGTCACGCACCTCACTCCTTTCTAACTCTCTTTAGAAGCTGGAAGAATGACAGATGTATTGTGAAATGACCTTTTAAGGACCTCTTCCTGAGGTCGGAGCTATGGGAAAGGGTGTTACTGACATGGGAAATATGACCACAAACACCTACATTTCCCTGGAGCAGAGCGGCATAGCACAAGGAAATCAGCTGGTGGTGCTATTTGGGAACACGCTCCAAGAAATTTCACAGTGATTTTAAGCTTTTTTTTAAAAACAGTGTTGGAAAAATTACTAACATCATTTGAAGGTCAGAGAAGCAGTGCAGGTGAACTTCTAGGCCAATGTTTTATTTTAAGCTAAAGATGGTCTAAATTTATCAGCTTCCTATCACTACCCAGCAGAAAAAAGCATATATTGTTTAATATACATTTTTACAGTCGTGGTCTATTTTCTTTGCAGATTGCAGGTGCCTTTTCAGCCTGTTGTGCCATCAAACTGATATTCTGTGAAATTAGAATGCAATATTTTAAATGTATAGTTTGAATCAAGTATAGAACACAATGCACTTTTTAATGGCATAAGCCTGCAACAGTATAAGAGATAATGTTAAGTCCCAGATGTTTTATTGTCCAGAATAAACTGATGGTTTTATTGAACAGTTTTGTAGTTCAACATAGCACAGATTTTAACTTGAAATGTATGACCATAAACTTCATCATGTATGTGCTGTTATTGGGAAATATTTAGTTATCTCTGCCAGAATAGACCAAATAAGAGGTATTTTCTTTGGTGAGGAAAAAATTGTGGCAATATTCTAATTATTGATAATGCTACAGTGTTCTTATCGTATCCCTGATACGATTCTTATTAAAAAAAAATTAACAAACAAGGAGCGAAAAGAAAGTAACAAATTTATATGGTGTTTGTTATAAAATAAGATATATTTGTAGAATAGACACTACTTGGCCGCAGTAACATGATAGAATAAGGAATAGTCTTTTTATAAAGTTGGATGCGATCAACATCTGGTAGTTCCAGTGCCACTGCAGCCAAATACTTGGTTATAGAGGCAAGTTGTTACTTCTATCCATAGATTTTCTCCCAAAATGCAACAGTGATTCTGTGGAAAAAGAAATGCAGAAAAGATGTGGAGAAGTAAAATTCTGGATTTGCTAAATTGAATAAAATGAAAATTAAAAATGAAAACACACTTGTTTACTGTAATGTAATTTCATGTGTCAAGAGAAGATACATAAAGTGAAGTATTATTAGTTGAGCACCAAGCAGAATCTGGCAGCGCTTATGGATTATAAATTTTACCAGATAACTTGCAGGACTTTATGTAACCAATGAAATTAAAAGTCTTGTATCAGTTTTACTGTCATCTGTGTGCCCCTTCAAAATGTATAATTAAAAAAAAAATTGGGTGTGTTTTTTTGTAATTGCAGTATCACATCAAGTGAAAGCATTTAATCAAGGATCTAAAAGAAGTTGTCTGTCAGTACCTGTTTGTACACAAGTCGTTTTGCCAATCTGGCATGTTTGAAAGGGAGGCAGTTTTTGCGATATTTTACTAATGAAAAGCCAAGTCTAATGTATTCAGCTTTGGAGTTAGAACAGCATTTGCACATATAATGGAGTTTCCTGACTTTATAAAAATTTTTTATAAGTTATCTTTTTTAAACAAGACATCTTTTATAATTAAACAAAACGATGCTGTCATTTATGTAGGCTTACTAAAGGGTTTGAAAGCTGCATTTGAATGCACCTCAGGCGAGGGTTGGTGGAGCATCATGATGTACGTAGCTAGAGCCTTTTCAATATATTGCAGGTGGCCTGGCAGCCCTCATGCAGTTAGTTAACTGAGTTGTTGCTTAGGTGGAATACTTTAGCAGGGGTCCTAACTCATGAGTGGAGAGCATCATTTAAAACTAGCCTGCACTGCTTGAAGCTAGCTTTCCCTCGTAAAGAGGGGATGCTCTGTTTCTGGGGTAAATATAGCAAGTCTTCTACCATGAATGCTTTCTGGAAAACAGTGATGAATAGTGCAGCAAGGGAGTGAGAGAGAGATCTCCATGGTTTGTATTCAATCCAAAGGTAAGCATAGGCCCGAGAGTCCGAAATCATGAGATACATTGTGTTTGGCACAGGGTTCAAAGGGCACAAAAAGATAAGAGGAATAGAGAGTTTTGGAAGTTAATCCCAAAATTCAAACTCCAAAGATCTGAATATGGCATGTTGGAAGATTAATGGTCTTATTAGAGTGGTTAAAGTCAGTGAATGTATCTTTGAAGCCATATTCTACAAGCTGCATCACTAGCCTCAGGCACTCCATTGTTTCACCATCTACCATTCTGTCATCACTTATCTACCTACAATCTTCTTCAGTCAAAATGCACACTCAACAGTCATGTACTTCCCCATTGCCGCATTCAGTTTCCATTTCAGGGAGCTTCATACTCACAAATGGTACTTTTGTGGAGCTGTTTTACTGGCTACATCACCCAGACATTGCTTGACACCGATCGAGCCAGAGAGCACAGCTTCCAGCCAAAAATGTTGGACAAATATCGACATGACCTTACTCTTTTGGAGGATTGCATAGAATTCAGTCAATCCACCATTCTCTTTTTCATACAAGTATGCAGTTGTTGCTTTTTCCTGTTCTCTGCTCTTACTCATTTTGATTATACAGACACCACAATCCGTCAGTTGTGCAGGAAGGTAAAGGCAATAATGATGAAGATGAAGTGTCACTTCATTTTGCCCTTGCAATTTAAAGGGAAATAAAGAGCTGAGATATGTATGTTGCAAGTTCCTAGACATAAGCAACTTTCAAACATTGCTGGGAAAAAAAGATGTTGCAGATGTCAGCTCCGTAAATGTTAAGATGACAGAAGACTCCAATGAGATTATTAATTGGAAAATGGCAGATGAGTATAGAGAATGACAGAAAACTTTGCACAAAACTGGAGTCTATTCTTTCCAGCACCAAAATAGTGCCCATGTGCATTCACACACTGAAGAATCATTAGCAAACCAGCCATACTGCAGTGGCCAGTGTGTTCATTTCTCTTGCAGATCTAGTAACATCAGACTCTAGCAATGAAGCTGAGAACCATTTTAGTAAACTTAAGGATGAAATGAGTAGAAGTAAGAATTGGTGAATCAGTCTCTCATGCCTATTCTGCCATTCAAGACCTTTTATCTCTGTGGAACTCTCCTGCACAAACACATGTCCTTGATTTCCAAGGCATATAAAAATCTACAAGCCTTCTTGTAGAAATGTGTCCAGTTGCTCAGCTCATTCTCCCAGTCATACTACATTGCAAGATAAATGTTTACAAATGCCGGCATTAGAGCAACTGGTTTGTGCAAAAGCTGGAGGTCAGCAATCCTCCAGCAACATTCCCTGTAGATGTGAAAATCTCTAAAGCATCAACAGCACTTGTCAAATTACAACAATGGCAAGAAGAAGTTAGATATTCTTTGAAATAACACTGATGGGGCAGATCATTTCTACGGCTCAATGTATGTGTGGGGATGTCTGTTTAAGAAAGGTTGTTAGTTGAAGCATTGACCTCTAAAATGAGTGCTGCATCAGATCGGTGTGGCATGTTGATTGATGTGATGAGATGCCTATTCTGCACACTTCCAGTGAACATTCAGTGCATAGATATTAATGCTCGTAACAATGTGTTGTTCAGCAAAACTTGTGCCAAATGTGTGCCCACATGTTGCAACTGTCATTTTGGGCTGTCATGAAAACTAGGCATTACCTAATCCAGTTTTACCCCCTTTGACTTTGAGGATCATTATACGTTTTTAGATGAGAAATGCTTGGCCAAATCTGATCCACGCATACTTCTCCATACATGCCAGGTGCTTCATGACTATTTACATTGATTAGTGGATTCCAGCTCCATTTTAACAAGATTTGCCAGTACGATTCAGTGCATATAATAGAATATTAAAGATTTGATAATCTTTCCCAATAGGAAGTAGCTTTTTCTAGGTTCTTAGTAACATGCTATGATCAGTAATGACACTAATTGAATACTTTACTGCAGTGCAGCAGTTGACATTTCAGGCAGAGCATTTTGAACTAGTGGAAATACTTTAGTGGGGTGTAAGATGCTTCCTTTATACATTTTTAAATGAAGATGTTGCAGAAATATAACAAGATCTTACTTTATATAACTGGATGGAATAGACGGCATAGTGATAGCTTAATCTTTCCAATAATTTTTAATAATGTCACTGTATCCCCATATTAATGGATTTTTTAAGCTTTAAAGATAAAAGTCTTTGAGTTATTGCTGTTAATTTCTCCTATTGAATTGGTCTGAATTTTATCAGGCAGGTAGAACAATAAAAGGAAAATTTTGTCGGGTGGTTTATTTCCAGATACTTAGGGAACACTTAATAATGACTCCTAATGTTGGAAGTTACAGGAGTGTTGACATGAAATGAAGATTGAAACAGTGTGGGAACACAGTGTTGTGATCTGCAAGTCTTGCCCTTCAACTAACTGAGACTGGGAATGAGCTAACCCTCGTGAGTGGCATCCTGCAGCACATGCCATTATCTGCGCTCTGCAGCTTTTTTTGGTGTCTGATTTATTATTAGGATCTGTTTATGCCAACAGTCATACAAATGTTTAACTATTTGAAAGCAGCTCATAATTGTTTGCCACTTTTCTAAATCTACAATGACGTAGTAGGCCAGTGGTGATGCAAATAAAAATGAGGTAAATGAAAAGCAAGCAAAAAAATTAAATGACACAATAATGGGCAAATATGTAAAACATTCCTTCAGCATTCTGCATTCCAATACCTGTCATAATAACAGAGGAGAGCACTGATATGATTGTTCACTAATACAGCCACCACTATATTCTAACTTCTAATGGTCAGGACCTTTGTAAGCAAGTTATATTGTACTGCACTGATAAATACCAACCATTTGGCCTTATCAGAAAGAATCTTCACAATTAAATGGAAGACGTACTTTTTTAGAAGAGGGATGGGAAAAAAGAGGTATCCCTTTCACTAAGGGCAGGAGGTTAGCCATTACTTTTAAAAACAATATAGTCTATGTTAGTAGTAAAAGTAGGTCAGTGCATACAAAGCATTAAATCACCTCTTTAGTCTAGTAGATTTAACACAGATTTATTCAAATAATCATCAGTCTGCTCAAGTTGTGTGTAGGCAAATTAACCTAGCAGCTCCAGTAATAACCATCAGAGGGTTATTATTATTAGTAATAAGCCTTAGAGGGTTATTGACTGACCAGAGCTATCGTTTAATGATGTTACATGGATTGACAGATTTCCAGCAATGCTGATGCTTTAGGGAAAGAGTTAGATGAAACTTGGATAGCCTCCATACAGCTGGAGTATTAGTCATGTAATCTCACTGAATAAAAACATATGAATCATCCAAATATTTTAAAAAAGCTATATATTGATGTATAGAATAAAATGTCACTTAGCATTGAAGGTATTAAAATCACCATATTTGATTTTAAAATTGTTTATTTTTGCTTTTCGGTATTTACAAAGTTGCATGATTTGTTTTCAAACCAAACAACTCTATTTGTGAATTAATCGACAAAAAATCTTGGTAAAGTTGATCTCAGAGCCACTGTTCATGAAGTTGTTTCAAAATAGTAGTTTCATAACAATTTCCCTCTTCTGACATTTCTAAGTATCCTGATGAACTGGCAGCCTCCACCTGTAAGTATAATGGGGGTAGCGGACATACGGGACCACCACCGCCTGCAGACTTCCCTCCCAAGTCACACACTATCCTGACTCCGGGGCATGTGTTGTCCTTTCAGTGCTGCTGGGCCTGAAATCTGAAGCTCCTTGCCAATAGCAAAATCACTGTGAAGATACCAACTTTGTGGCCATTCATAAAAATGTCTCATCATCAGCTCCTCAAAGGCAGTTAAGAACAGATAATAGATGTTGACCTTGTCTACGATGCCTACACCCATAAATTAAAACATAGGCAGGCACATTATCTTCCATTATTTATTTTATTTTATTTGGAGAAACAGTGTGGAACAGGCCCTTCGAGGCACACTGCCCAGCGATCCTCTGATTCAACCCTTAGCTAATGACTGGACAATTTACAATGACCAGTTAACCGAAACCATACACCTTTGGACTATGGGGGGAAACTCACATGACTGCGGGAAGAATGTACAAACTTCCTTACAGAAACACCAGAGTTAAATTCCAAACTCCGATGCCCCAAGCTATAATAGCGTGGCGCTGACTGCTACAGTACAGTGGGGACAGTTGGAAGGTGGAAGGACATTATTTATTTATTAGACTGAGTTTCTCTGTAAGTATTCAAGCCTACTTAAAGCAGTGAATAATATATCTAATAAAGACTCCTAGTCATGCTGGAGGATGCCATTCTAAATTTGGAATGCCAGTGAGAAGATGGGAGGTTTTCTCTGTGACCACCAGGGCCATTACAGGAGTAAAGGAAAAGAATGTAAGAGAAGAATCCATCTGCAGCATCTCCCCCAGCAGTGGTATTTATCAAGGCAAACATTCTGTCCCCTTCCCTCCTTTACAAGACTTGTCGGGGTTAGATGTGAGGCTTGCGTGTATAGGAGCAGGAGGTTACGGTCTCAGTAGAAGGGATCATCCATTCAGGACACAGATGCAAAGGAATTTCTACACCCAGAGAGGAATGAACTTTTGGAATTCTCCGTCGAAGATGGTTACAGTGGCTTAGTTCTTGAGTATGTGCAATGTATAGCTTGATGAGCACACTGGATAGAAAGAGAACAGATGAAGATAGATTTAGTGCAAGAAAGGAGGAAAAAGTCAGCCATGATGCTGCTGGATGGTGTTGCAGGTATCAATGGCTGACGTCTGCTTTTCTTCAGAGGGACAGCATGATGCGAGTGTAGTGTGCAGGCAGATTTGTCTTCCCCACTTGTGATAGGTCGTTGGGGTTGTTTTTTCTTGCTTTTCTGTTTCTCGGCCTGTACAATACTGGAGGGACCAGAAGTTAGAATGCCAATTAATTATAGAATAAGCCCTGGGCAACTCATTTGGCAACATTCAGCTCTTTGGAATGGAACTTCAGATTCCATTGCAGTTCCAAAATTTATAATACTGAACTTCGTTAAGGTGCTTTGTCAGTATTGTTGGGCCAGTTGGATAAACGGTGCCATTTTCAATAAGATTGGCATATTCTTCATTTTAAAAGTGTACTGGAAGTTTTCATCAGTAACCCAATTTGTGATCCCAAAAGATGAAAGAAAGCGATCAGATGGGCTCTCGATATAATGCAACATCTAGCATCTGATGTAGTCAGCTCTGTGTAGGAAGTCCACTCGTTACTGCTCTTGAGCACCTTAATTTAGTTTTTTTCCATATGTCCTCTTTGCCTTCAAATCCTTAGGTATATTTCCTTATAATTGCACCACATAAGAAGTGTAACGCTGGACCAGTGTTATGGAGCACTGACAAAGTAGATCTGAACAGGTCAGGATGGTGCATTTTGGTGTTTTCTCATTTCATTGCATTACTTTCCTTGAAGCTTTTGTGTCACAGTCTTGGCACGCACACTACCTTGTGTATTAACCTACTTGTCTTTTGTTTCCAGCTTAGTAAATGGTTGTCTTTCCCCTGTGCCTTTCCCAATTGATACAAGTGTGCAAAGACACAAATAATCAGGTTATTAATGGGCACAGCTTTGTGATGCCTTCCTTTTGCTCCAAGCGTCTGCCAGGATAACAAAAGATTTGTACATGTTGCATGCGGGCAGATTTCCACCACACCGAATCGCCAGTCTATGAGGTCTCATTCGGGTTAATGCAACAGCAGTCAGGCGTCTGTGATGAAGCTGTATTGCTGTTCCTGCCAAAGTAATTTCTGAGCAAAAATAAAAGGTTCAAGGCTTGTCAGCATTAGCAGCTAGATAGCTGCTTAGACCTAATGAGAAATTGGACATTGCTAGACTCTGAGCTATATTGCCAGAGTCATTTTTCCTGCTTGCCTTTTGTCGGAACGACAGAAAGAGATGTTGTTCAATTAAAACCTCTGACCTGTTGTGGGCTCTTGGAGGCAGCCCATTTCATGCTGGTGATGTGAGTGATTGGCAAAATTTAGACAGTTTGGAAACATGCAGCATTTTTCTGTGTTATATTCAAAGCAACAAAAAATATCATTGACACTTCCTGTTAGCTGGTTTCCGTGGTGATGCACATTCCCAGGAGAAATTTGATATAATTAAATTAGGCCTCTTTTGATGTCAATAAATTAAAAGGATAGATTGTCCTTAAGGCAGTGATCCCTCTTGGATTTACTATAACTACTAGTGCATGTTTCTCTTCTAATATTTGTAGCAGTGCAAAAAATAAAATTGACTTAAAATTGCATTGCCATAAATATACATTTATATTGTCCTGTCTCTTGGTACAAAAGTTGGTATTTTTTTGGAAACTGATTGAAGATTGGCAAGAATATATCCATATATTTTGAACATCTATTTAAAAATTAATTTAAAATGGATAAAGTTATGTACATGACATTGCTTCCTCCTGATAACAGTAGAAATGCGTAACAATTTTTACTTTTATAACAACTTAATTTCATAATATGCAAACTTAACAATTCAATTTGAAGTATGACCAATAGTAACTAATTTTTGTCAATCCGCTTTCATGTTTTGATAAGAAATAGCCATCAAAAGATTCTCCTAAAGTTGATCAGTTATTACACACATCTCTTCATAAAATAGAAAATGTTCCTAGAAATTTGTTTCAATAGATATATTCTCTAATAGATAGATAAAGGATATATAACTGCATTACCATATGTACTATTTTATAATTTTTTTGTTGGATTTGTTTCATATATGCTGGCAATGCATTAATCATCATGCTTCTTAGTACCATAACAATTTAAAATCTGTTTTAATTTGTATTACAGAGATACAGATGCCCAAGTGATCATTGAATGTTGTCAAGTTAGCAGTACTATTAAATCACTTATAAATTGCATACCAATCCTGCAGTCTTGGAATAAAAACAATACAGTATTAATTCAAGCTGTCCATCAAGGTAAACTATAGATATGGCAATAAGCATTTATATGTGTGTATTTTAAAATGCCATTTTCCTTCTTTTTCCAGGTGTGCGTTTAGATAGGGTGCGTGGCGGACGGCAGAAATACAAGCGCAGGATAGATGCAGAGAACAGCCCTTACTTGAACCCTCAGCTGGTCCAACCAGCCAAAAAGCCATGTAAGGACAAAGAATTACTTCATATTTATTGTGCAGGATGCTATTAGCATGTAATGCTTCAGCATATTAATTTAATATCCAGTAAAACAAAAACATGTCTTATCTATTTCAGTGTATTCACCCTGCACACACATCCAGTTAAAGACTTTGCAAACAGATGGGGGTGATGATAGTGCAGAACTAATCCAATCGCCATTTTATAAATCACCAGAGTTTGCTTTTCATCAAGGATAGCTTGATGTACTTTATGAAAAATGACACATAGTCATGTGGAAATAAATACTTTGAATAGTCAATATATTTTTTCTACGTGGTCCAATTAAAGAATGAATTTCATAACAGTAATGTTGCAAGACCATATTTTTAAAATTACAATTTGAATAGCAATAATACTTTTTTGTTTAGGAAAGTTCTTTGTCCCTTAGAAATTTAATTTTTGTATTTAATTCTATGCCTTGACATTGATTTAAAAGGTTTATTAATATTATTGAACATTGACAGTATTAAACTCATCTGTGATATGTTTATTCTGAATATCAAAGCCAATCATTCTGTCAAACTCAAAATACTAGAATGAAGATTATAGATATACATAAGCTGGATATTGCCTTTATAAAATCATTAAGCTTTTCTGTTGAGACTTCACATCACACGAGTAAATGGTGTTGATCCCTCCTTTCTCTTTTCATGATTGTTGAAAAAGATACTAAAAAAAAACTAATTATATAAAACAATTCATGTTGCATCAGCATCTAATTGAAAAAGTAAATTATTTCTTTCAAATTGATTAATTTTATTGGAAGATACTTTGAAATTGCACCCATTGCATGAGTACTTGGAAATCTTTTAGCCACAAGAGATGTATCATCAATTTAATGCATGGCTTTGTGTCCTTTTTGAGCATAGTTATGCAGAGCCATGGTCAAGTTTGAAACTATTTGTATTTTCCAACATATTCTTTCTATTAAATAATAAATAATTAAGTATAGCTGAAAGCACTTGGTGGAATCTCAGATGTTAATCGGACTAGAGCGCACAGTTTTAGAAGGGAGAGCAATATAATATGGTGTGTAATATACCATACTGATGAAACATTGCACTCACACTTAGTTCTGTAAATCACATTATTTTAGGATTTTTCAATGAAGCCATGCCTATCAAAATCCAGTCTTTAATATAGATATCCAAATAATGCGACATGTCCAGTTCCTTCAATGTTATACTGAAATCACACCGTTTACTTTTTGCTGTCCACAAATAAATAATTACAAAGCCTTTAGATTGCATTTCATCTTCAACATGAATAAAATGAATTCATTTAAAAATTCAGGAAAGCAAATCTATAATTTGTTGAAGATGCTTGCTCCATCTTTCATGAATCTTGCCTGAAATATAAAAGAGTGTAATTTTGTGAACCCTGGAGGAAATGATACTAAGTTAATAAAAGTGAAATATAAAACACTCACCATTTATTTTGCTAGAGGTGATGTCATCTTAAATTCCCTCTTTTATATAGAAATTTTTCAGAGGGACGAGTAAAAGGGATAGAAGATTTTTTTTTCTTCCTAAACAAATGCCCGCTACAGTTTTTTTTCTGACAAGTTATAATTATTCCAGAAAAGGCCTGAGTCTCAGCTTATTCTGATTTTGTGCGTAAATGTGATACTTTAAACATTTGGGATCACTTCCCTATCATTTAATTAATTGCAAAGTCTGATTTTGTTTTATAAGAATTGACTGAGTGGCTCAACTGGTTATATTGAACAGGGTCCATTGTGGACCAGACTATCAAAAATATCTATAGCCATATTTTACTTAATTTCACTTGAGACATGCATACAAACTTTCTTCCCCTTTTAAATTTGCTTCGTATCTTCCATTTCTTTTTCTCAAGGTTCTGAATTTATATAGTTTGTTCAGAATACTTTCTAAACTGTAGCGTCTTTGAATTTTACTAAGATTCCATTTTCTGTGTTATTTGGGTAGTCATACCACTTCACAGTCATTATTTGTTAACGAAAAGCTGTTAATTTTGTGCTGTTCATTTAATTAGCAATCTTTTTTTAAATAAACATTTATAAAATAGACGGTCAATTTTCTTGTGTTAGGAAGTGCAGCATGTGTTGTGCCTTGATGTAGTCTAAGAGATTTTCTGGGTCCTGATTGATTATTTGTGTATTACAAAGCCGTTCTGATGAAAATTGGGTTGTATTGATTCTAATTAAGGCAACATTAAATAAGATTTACCAAGAGATACCGCTTGCAGCTACTCAATTCCCTGACTGATGAGGCTGTCTAAACTGATGCAAGCGTTTCTTGCTTTCTCTTGCCTGGGCTTTCTATTCTAGTCAACAAGATTGTCTCGCACTTGCTTGTGGCTGAGCCAGAGAAGATCTATGCCATGCCTGATCCCACTGTTCCTGACAGTGACATCAAAGCCCTTACTACACTGTGTGATCTGGCAGACCGAGAGCTGGTGGTCATAATTGGATGGGCAAAGCATATTCCAGGTAAAAAAAGCAAACATTAAGCATATATGTTATTAAGAATGTCACTAAGATAAATAAAATATTTTCAATGTTTGATGCTGAACATTCAATCAATATGAAATTACAAAAATACCTTTATTGGCAGGTTTTTTTCTCAATTGAAAAACTATCAGCTTTCACTGTTATTATGACTCAAATAATGAATTAAACCACATATAATTAAATTGAGATTTCTTTGGCTATTTATAAAGAGACAAGACCTAAAGATAGAACGTAGAACATTACAACACAGTGCTGGCCCTTTGGCCCACTATGTTGTGCTAGCCTTTTAATCTATTCTAAGATCAATCTAACCCTTCCCTCCGAAATAGCTTTCCAGATTGATTAACCGTTTATATATCACAGCAATATTTCTGCATCAAAAAAACAGAGATCTGTTTTGATGAAATCCCCAGCTATTTCCTTACAGAACTTGCATGTGATCTTCCTCTTTGGAGAGCTATCAGCTGGACTGTCCTTTTCCGTTACCTGGACTGAAGGCTGCCCTTGCCCAGTGACTATGGGCTCAAGCATAATCTGTACCAAACACAAACCTCTGTATCTGAGCAGATGTTGTGACAGGCGAATTAAATGGCAGTGCACCTTCATCTTCACTCTCCTAATCTTTATCCATAGCCAGGTCTGAAAAGCAAAGTAAATAAAGGTAGAGGGGAAAGTAAGAGACGAATGACTACACCATCTGAGCATGTAGATATTAAGAAAGAGAATGTGCTGGAGTGTTTGGAAAGCATCAAGTTGGATAAGTCACTGGGACCGGACGAAATGTACCCCAGGCTACTGTGGGAGGCAGGGGAGGAGATTGCTGAGCTTCTGGCGATGATCTTTGCATCATCTATGGGGATGGGAGAGATTCCGGAGGATTGGAGGGTTGTGGATGTTGTTCCTTTATTCAAGAAAGGGAGTAGAGATAGCCCAGGAAATTATAGACCAGTGAGTCTTACCTCAGTGGTTGGTAAGTTGATGGAGAAGATCCTGAGAGGTAGGATTTGTGAACATTTGGAGAGGTATAATATGATTAGGAGTAGTCAGCATGGCTTTGTCAAGGGCAGGTCGTGGCTTACAAGCCTGATTGAATTCTTTGAGGATGTGACTAAACACATTGATGAAGGTAGAGCAGTAGTTGTAGTGTATATGGATTTCAGCAAGACATTTGATAAGGTACCCCATGCAAGACTGACTGAGAAAGTAAGGAGGCATGGGATCCAAGGGGACATTGCTTTGTGGATCCAGAACTGGCTTCCCACAGAAGGCAAAGTGTAGTTGTAGACGGGTCATATTCTGCACGGAGGTCGGTCCCCAGTGGTGTGCCTCAGGGATCTGTCCTGGGACACTTACTCTTAGTGATTTTTATAAATGACCTGGAAGAGGAAGTGGAGGGATGGATTAGTAAATTTGCTGATGACACAAAGGTTGGAGGTGTTGTGGATAGTGTGGAGGGCTGTCAGAAGTCAGACATCAATAGGATGCAAAACTGGGCTGAGAAGTGGCAGATGGAGTTCAACCCAGATAACTATGAGGTGGTTCATTTTGGTAGATCAACTATGATGGCAGAATATAGTATTAATGGTAAGACTCTTGGCAGTGTGGAGGATCAGAGGGATCTTGGGGTCTGAGTCCATAGGATGCTCAAAGCAGCTGCGCAGGTTGACTTTGTGGTTAAGAAGGTGTATGGCGTATTGGCCTTCATCAATCGCAGAATTGAATTTAGGAGCCGAGTGGTAATGTTGCAGCTATATAGGACCCTGGTCAGACCCCGCATGGAGTACTGTGCTCAGTTTTGGTCGCCTCACTACAGGAAGGATGTGGAAGCCATAGAAAGGGTGCAGAGGAGATTTACAAGGATGTTGCCTGGATTGGGGAGCATGCCTTATGAGAATAGGTTGAGTGAACTTGGCCTTATCTCCTTGAAGCAAAGGAGAATGAGAGGTGACCTAATAGAGGTGTACAAGATGATGAGAGGCATTGATAGTGTGAATAGTCAGAGGCTTTTTCCCAGGGGTGAAATGGTTGCCACAAGAAGACACAGGTTTAAAGTGCTGGGGAGTAGGTACAGAGGAGCTGTCAGGGGTTAAGTTTTTTACTCATAGGGTGGTGAGTGCGTGGAATGGGCTGCCAGCAACGGTGGTGGAGGCGGATACAATAGGCTCTTTTAGAAGGCTTTTAGATAGGTACATGGAACTTAGTAAAATAGAGGGCTATAGGTAAGCCTAGTAATTTCTAAGGTAGAGACATGTTCGGCACAACTTTGTGAGCTGAAGGGCCTGTATTGTGCTGTAGGTTTTCTGTGTTTCTATCTGCCTTTTGTATATTTGGGATATGCGGAAATGGGATGTAAGAAATAAGATAAGGAAAGCCATACCATTTTCATTCCAAGGGTGAGAAGTGCTGATGTCAAACATTGGCTTCTGCAACTCATGGATGCAGCTACATAAGACCCCCATCGGTTTGCTGCTGTTGAGACTAATTGTGTGCCACTTTATTCGGCAAGAAAGAGGGAAATGTAGCACCGAGAGCAGTGCATTGTCCTTGCATGGTAGGATTGAATAGCTAGCAATGTTGTAGCCCATGACATGTGGATGTCAGTAAGTGCTAAGTGGATGTAGTGCTGAGCGACCGAGATTACAAGTAGAGCAGTAGAATTGTGGAATGTTGTGTAGGGGTCAAGGCTAATGGTGTACCTGATCGTCTGTGACCAGTATCGTGTGTGAGATCATTGTATGTACTCTCCAAAGTTATGCATTTACTTGTAGCAATCGTGACGTATTCAGAATGACTTCCGGCACCAATTGTTGCAAAATCTATATCCCTTTAAGCGGTGCAGGCAGCATTTCACTGAGTAGCTTGAATTCGTGTCAACATTTCGGTCCTGACGAAGGGTCTCGGCCTGAAACGTCAACAGTGCTTCTTCCTATAGATGCTGCCTGGCCTGCTGTGTTCCACCAGCATTTTGTGTGTGTTGCTTCAATTTCCAGCATCTGCAGATTTTCTCAAGCTTGAATTAGTGTTGTCTTTTTATAAAGCTAGAGTCAATGGTGATGCATTAAGGCAAGCACAGTCTGATGGCATTGGCTGCATGTTGAAATCGTTTTGAATAAGCAGATAGCATAAATTTCATGGCTGCCTGTATTTGGATCTAAATGCACATCATGATCCCACTGTCTGTTTTCTACTACAATCCAATTTAGCACCCAAAATTCCTTCTTGATCTTATCTGATGATCTAGGACTGAGATATTTATATCACATTTGATCTAATCATGGTGGTTTATCTGTTCTTTACTCATTGTCAATTTTAGCCAATGAGTATATAGATTAGTAAAAGTTAATTCATTATAGAAGTAGAATGAGCTATGCCTTGCATTTTTTTTGGTTTTGCTGGTTGAAGTGAATTTGCAAATTTGATCCTAAATTTATCCTTATTGTGACTTCCCTTAGGAGTGATTTTTAGCTTTGCACTTTCAGCTTTTACCACAATGAACAAAGCCTTGACTTTAAGACTGATTCATACCTGAGGCTTGTAACAATCTCTAACATCATCCTCAAAGGGGAAAGGAGATGATGGTCGGGCAAAATTTCAACCCAGCAATTTAGAGTTTCTCTCTTTTACAGCTGTCATCTTTGTTAGCCTAAGTACATATAAGAACAAGGAGTGCAATTAAACTTTCAACTGAAAGAGTTTAATTTCTTAATATGTCCCAAAGAAGAGATGAATTTGTGAGCCACATAGCCATGGTGAAAGTGAATTAAGAAATAGGATTTTGATAAAATCAGTCCCTCTGATGTACAGAAAGAGACCAAATGCACTGCTTTCATTAATTCTGTATCATAAAGTATTTAACTCAGCTGTGTCCACAACAGAGGCAAATATTTAAAGAAAAAATAAAATGACTTTATCAGCAAATAGAATTAGGTTACCCATGCTAATAAAGCAGCTGAACAGAAAGCGGGGGCATTATGAAATTTGAACAGTCCTTATCTGACAAAGAGCACAATGAAATTAGACAGCACTTGACTTCAGTTATTTTAAGTCAAAGTGGAATGAGTGGGTACAAGAGACAGAGGCTGTGTCCTAATAGTCCTTTACTATAACAGAGCCCCCACCATTACCATCCTTTTATGTTCTCTGAAATTGCCCGTGCTTTCTATTCTGGCTCATATCTGTCTGTCTTTTTTTTTCTCTCTCTCTCTCTCTTTCAATTTTGTATGTGCTTGGGTAAGCACGTGCTAACACAATATGATTGAGCTGTAAAATGGAATCCTGTCGGCTTTAATCTTTTTTATGTAGATACTGTGGTACTTCCACACTCTGCTTCATCCACTCTATTGTGAGACAGAATGGACTGGGAGTAATGCAGGCTGAATCAAATATTGCAGCTACTTTTCTTACATATGATCAAAAGATTATCAATACAGCAGTCAGATGTATTGTTCAAATTTGTGTTGGATTAGAATATTCATTATGTTAACACATTAGCTGAATGCTTGAGGTGCTTATACCAGCAGTGCACAGAGGACAGACCTGCTCTTCAACACTATATTATAAGATTTAGTGTCTCATTTTTCCCCTTGTATTAGCTGCATTGAACACGTTGAAACTGCCTAACATCTTCTTATAGATATTTTCTCCTTTTTGAGTATATGGAACTCCAGTGTTTTCAGAGTTCTTCAGTAGAACATCTTTTAACATTTACTGAAGTTTTCCATCCAGCTCATTGCAATCATTTCTAAACAAAATAAAATTCAGCCACAGGAAACGAAATATTGTAATTGCACCTGTTATTTGGGAGATGGATGCTGGATTTCACTTTATGATTTCCTGAATTAAGTTCCGCCTTCTCTGTCAACAGTAGACTTGTTTTCTAGATGTGCAGGGACTCTCTCTGTAACAGACGTTCAGTGACTTACAGTATATAGGAAGATACAGTTTCTTTTGGCATTCAGTCTAAGCTAGCCAGAAATGGGCAAAGTTTGCATTGAGAATGCTTTACACATGTGCATCATGACCAGTTGGATCTAGTCAGTGGTAATTAAGTTTCCAGTGGAAACACATCAAAAAGGTTGCAAGGCGTTTCACTAAATGTAACAAAATTTTCACCAATGCGAATGGTCTGAAGTTGGTGATGTGGTTTGAAAGGAAGAGTGTTTAATGCTACAGAAGGATAATCAGAGGGAAAGTAGGGCAGAACTGGCAGATGGAATTTAACTGTGAGATGATGCATTTTGGGGAAGTCAGATAAGGCAGGAAATACACAGAAATTGTAGGGTGCTAAGGAATGTTGTTGAGCGGGGGAACATGGTGTTCAAGTTATAGTTGATTAAAGTAGGAACACAGGGATAGAGTATGAAGCAGGCCTTCATCGACTGGGGCATCAAATATAAGAGTTGGAATATTATATTGCAACTTCACTGGTGAGGCTGCTCCTAAAGTATCATGTACAATTCTGGTTGCGTCCCCGGAGGAAGAATGTGAGTGTGTTCAAGAGAGTTCATTAGAGATACACCAAGATGTTGCTTGTTCAGAAGGATTGTACTTGTATGGGAAGATTGGATAGACTGGGCTTGTTTTGCCTGCCAAGGAAAAGGGAGGCTAAGACGTGACCTGTTTGAGGAATATAAGGTTGCCAGAGAGATGGAGAGGATAGATATTCAGTATCTATTTTGTATGGTAAGGGGATGAGAAATAAGAGGGCATAGGTTTAAAGCAAGAGGAAGGAATTTTAAAGAGGATTTAAGAGGAAAGATATTTTACCCAGGGAGTGGTTTGTCTCTGGAATGTCCTACTAGAGGATGTGGTGGAGTAAGATATATTTCTTGCATTTAAGCGGCATTTAGATATGCAAAGCATGGATGGGCAGAAAGGCCAGCATGGATATGATGGGCCAAAGGGCCCATTGTTGTGTTTGTAACTCTGACTCTGTAATTTCTGTGGTGTCAGAAGGAGCATGCACTGTTTACAAAATTACTGCAAGCCCAGCCATCATGCTTCACTGGAATTGGTTTATTATTGCTACATGTATCAAGCTACAGTAAAAAACCTGTCTTGCACATTGTTCACAAAGATCGAATCCTTACACAGTATATTGAGGTAGAACATGGTAAAACAGTAACAGAATGCAGAATAGAGTGTAACATCGAGAGAGAAAGTGCAGTGCAGGGAAACAATAAGGTGCAGTCTCATAATAAGGTAGATTGAGAGGTTCAGCTTCTATTTTATCATACGAAGGAACCATTCAATACTAACAATGGGTTAGAAGTTGTCCTGGAGCCTGTTAGTATGTGCTTTCAGGCATTTGTAGCTTCCGCCCCAAACGATGTAACAGGGTTTCCTCTTTATTCCTAATTAACCCAGGGCCTAATTCCAAATGCCTGTCTGGCTAGTATATTATGGTGTGTGTTCTGATTGTGCTATTTGCCTGCCTGAGATTAATTTGTTGTCTTTGTGGGCCCTGAGTACTTCATTATCTCCTCAAGATGTCCAAATACTTCATGACAACTGTTGTTAAGTATTCAAATAGATTAAATTGCATTATCCACAACCAACATATATGAAGAATGACTTACAATTTGTATTTAATTGGAGGAAACAAGGTGGCCAGGGTTTAGGAAAGGAGGCTTTCCCATAAGCAGCTTCTTTAAAATTGAAGCAATGGAAGAGAATTAGGATAAACATAAATGTTCCATTATGTGAGCCTTTTGTCTCTGTTTAATATTTTTTTGTTTAAATTGTGATTACATATGATATCATCACAAGAGCTGGCTTTGAGACCTTGTTGAGCTCAACCACTTGAAGGAGTTCATTTATCACTGCTGCATAAAGTAGTTTACCCAGGGTGCTTCAGTAATAATACAATTTTAATTGTACGTTTTAATTTGCTTCATTTGCACTGCCAAGCACAATTACTTTTTCTAGCCAGTTTCCCCCAATGATAACCACACACAAAGTTTGACTAAGCCTTTTCAAAAACTTAACCAATTGCAAAAGTATATTAATAGATAATTCTTGAGTGCTTTTCTTTGAAAGTGTGTATTTCTTTGAAGGCAATATTCCTGCCTTCAGAAAAAATTGTAATAATCAAATGGAATAATTAAAATTAATATACTGACCAAGAAATTGGATCCATTTTTACCTGTTTTCATGCGTACATCATGCACAAAAGAGGTTTAACTTAACTTAAATCTTTCTAGCAATCATTCACAGGCAAAATCATATCCATCCAGAAATTGGCCATTCATTCTTCAATTCACCTTAACACAAATTGGATTAAATCATGCTGAGATTGCCAATGAGATGTCAAGACTCTGACATCAATGCCTTTCACACGTTGTGCTTGAGTTTTCAACACTCAAGTTATTTGTAGCTTCACTGTTGGTTAAAAACATTGAAATAGGAGCAGGAGTAGGCCTTTCAGGCCTGGTCCATCATTCAATATGATTATGGATGATCATTCATTTCCATAATCTATACCTTTTCCCCAACTCCTTTCTTCTTTTGCCATGAGGAAATATGTTTATCTCTTCCTTGAATCTACATAATGACATGGGCTTTAATGCCTCCTGTAGTAGACAATTACACCACAGTTTGCAGCCATTCTGTACCATACAGATTAAAGCTATATTCTGTTGTCACTAAATCATTGATCATTCTTCACTCCACATTTCCAATTATTTCTCCTACAAGTCTTTTTGCAGAGAACATTTCCTTTATTTTTCTTGGCAAGGAGGATGGGTGAAGCAATTAATGAGGAAGCCGGAAAGAAACAGGAAGTGATCTTAAGGCATAACCTGGAAGATTCATGGAGATGTTTGCTCATGTTCATGCATTAAGAGTTGTTCGTGACCCCAGTAGAGAGTGATACTTTAAAAGCAGTTCACTAGTAGACTCTGTCATAGGCAATTTGTCAATACACTAACTGGCTGTCTGCAGTGCAAACCAAAGAAGTATTGAGCATTAGTATGTTAAAGGAATCAAAGCAACACAGCATCATATTCACAATATAATTAAGGCATAAAATATACATTACTCTTGGTTCTAGGTATGCACCATAGTAAAAATAATCAAACACAGATTAAAGCACAGTTAAGGTATGGTAACTTCCAAAACATTTCCAAATCATAGTGATTATTTCGAAGGATATCAGTTCCTGAAGACCTGTTTTCCTCACCCCCATCAATGTCAATAAACCTACTCATTTTTATCCCCAAGAAGATGAATGTGCAATTCCTTCAGATATTAATTGCATTCTCACAGAATACAGGAAAAATGTGTTTAGTTGAATCAAAACAAATATATTGGTGCATTCAATATTAAATGCAATGAGATGTGTATTTCTAACTTATTACTGCATATTTTTGTTCTACTTTGGTTTTATTAGAAAACTAAAATCAGAGGGCAAAATAGAGGAGTTTGGATTTTGACAGTTCTAAATTCCATTGATTAAAAAAAATAGTGCATTTTTAACCTGAATAAACACTTTTTATATCCACTTCCTTTTCATTGAAAGCATTGTTTCTCAGATGTTTTTCCCCTCAGAATGTCAATGTCAATTTAATGCATTTCACTATGCTAAATAAATCAGAACCGAAATCCTTGCTAAAAGTGAAAATTTGATTTGCTAAAAGGAGCTTAGGGCAACTATTAATCAATACATCCAGAGTGTCAGTGCTGAAGCTCTGATGGACAGTGATGCATTTGGATATTGGTTGAAGCAGATGGAGGCTTGCTAGAGAGGCTTGTGTCTGCTGGGGTGTTCCTAGTAAAGTCACATTCAATTCCACAGAGAGCTTGTCATCACCTGAGCTGAAACAAACCTTTCTAAATCAGCTGCTCATCAATTTAAGCAGCCCAATCTCTTTAGCAAGTGTTCTAAATATTGCGACTCTGTTTATTATACTGCACTCTCACTTGTTCCACTTACTGAAAGTGCACCTTTTCTCACTGCCTGCTTTCTCACTACCTCAGCAGTTTGGAATTTTCAGTGCCAGAATGGAGTGCAACTTGATCTCAATTATTTAATTTTGAATGAAAATGAATATTGTTGATTAAAAATAAGCAAATAATGCAGAAGTAACATGACTAACGAGAAGATATCAATGACAGAAGGCTGGACATTTCCACAAAAACAGATTCAATCTAGTGGTATTGCCTCCACACAGAGAGGGGGAAAAAATCTCATTTTTGCACTGGCACAGAAAGAAACCATAGACTATCATAGACCTTTCCACAGACTATCAGAATTGTTATGTGCACAGTAATTATTGCTTATGCCCATTTGCTTCCCAAACACACTATTGTTATTCCATGTTACACAGCTGCTTTTGCCTGCAGATTTGTTCATTGATTAATTTCTTTTAATTCCCCTCCCCCTCCCGCTATTCCAGCGACTTAAAAAAAATCTTCCCTGCAAATTGATCTGGCTATCCAGTTGAAAATAAAACTTTAAATTGTTACATTTCACAACGGCTGTCATCAGATATATTTTCCCAGTAGCTTCTTTGTTCTTCAAAACCATGAAACCTGTACAGGAGACTGTGAAATCAGGCATGCAAATAGTGCCACTAATAACTGTATAATGTGGAAGCAAATAAACACTAGTTTAAAAATAACATTCACTAAACTGGTAGCAGCATGTTGTTTACTATTATTACACTTATAATCAACTCAGATCTATTCCTTTGAGACTTAGATCTCATCATTTTAAAATATAAAAGGTAGGTAATTAAAATGATGAGATAACGCATTACCACAGTGTTACAGGGTATCGATATGCTTCGTCATCATGTGGTGATAGCACGTGTGGTAGCAGGTAACATGTTCATTCTCCGAAAAAGGGAGTTCCCATTCTCATATGTGGTTTCGGGAAGATTGCAAGTCTAATGCTGAAAATGTATTTGTCAGGACAGTGGGGGTTGAAACCACCGCTCATGTTGTCATCATGTTCTTTTCAGGAGGGCAGAGGGACTAGGGTTAATTCATACATGTGAATTTAAGTGCATGACCTGGTTACCTAAATAGCATAAGTGTTAATACCCATGTATCTTCAAAGCACTGCTTTTCATAGCTAAGGTGGATCTGCACCTGCTTAACCTTCACGGGAAAAAGGATTAATTACCAGCATAGAACAATGTTGAAATGAGTCAGCACATTTCTGGAAAGGCTGAGATTGACCTGGCTAGAGAGAGCTTGGTAAATGAGGATATCAGGATGTTAATAGCAGGCTTGGCTTTACTATTAGTGAGAGTCAGCAGTTTTAAACCAGTCTGCTATAATTCCCTTGTAAGAACAAGATCATTTGCAAAGTTAGAATAGTCCACACCATTTTCTTACTGCTTATGCAATGACAACATGAATGCTAATTGAAGTTGGACTTGTCATATTCTTCAGCATTTGTAGCCACCAGATCTTGGTTGCCGTACCAAAATATTCTTAGTTTCACAAACATAAGGATTTATTTTAGTTTGAGTAATACAGGTTAGAATATTTTGAAATAAAATGGTATGAACTATCTTAATTATGTTTGATAATTTGTCCTTGGAATATTAGATTTTTGCAATTGTATTCACGATGAAATACTTTGCTCCTAATAAATGCTCATGTACGATACGTATTCAGAACTAGCAATGCTCAGACTTGTTGCCAGAAATGGTTCATTTAGAGTCAATGTTCAGTGTTGGTTGTTTCACTGAGTAAGAGATGTGTGAAAGTAAGTTCCTCAGTCTGCCTTGAGCACAAGTCAAGACTGACACTTCAATCTGGTACTGAGAAAGAACTATATTGTTGAGTGTGCCATCTTTCAGATAACCAGTGTACCTGTTTTGCTGAGTGTAAATAAGCCTTTGACGTTTTTCACTGAAGATCGGCAGTTTTCTCACTGAGGCCAACGCACTTTTCTCTTCCATCACCACTAACACATTATGCATTGTTATATATGGCATTCTTGCTCTCCCAAAGGTAATTAACTGATAACCTTGGGAAGAATACTCCATTTATATAGGAGTCCCTTTTTATGAACTGTCCCCTCACCTCAGGTGGTCTTTCCACTGTAACACTGTTCCAGAATCCCAGATGTATACTGCTGGTTGCATCACATTACTAGTCTCTATAAATCTGACTCAATACTGTTGCTCATGTCTAAGGAAAACATACTCTTGTACAAGGAGAGTTGATGGAATGAATAGAAATAAATGAATACTAGATGCTTCTGTTTGCTTGCTTACACAAATTGTGGATGCACCAAAATGCTTTGCCCTAATGAAAAAACTTTTGTCTTTTGAACTGTATCTGCCCTTTGTCCTGTAGTGTATAAGAAATATAACATATATATTGCATAACTTCTCTGAAGAACTATGGGATAACAGCCAGGAATTCTGTTACAGTGAAGTTAGAAATATGATAAATATTGGCCAAGAGAGTAGGAAGAGATTTCCTGCATGGTTAGCAAACATTGCCATGGAGTCATTTACATCCAGTTGAAGTAATGCATAGGGGCTCCTTTTAAAGTGTTAACAGAAGTCCCCACCTCAGACAGTGCATATATTGCACTCCTTTGAAGATTCAGTGTATATTCTATGTTCTAAAGGTCATACATACAAGGTGTATGACTAATATAATAAGGAGGAACCTAGAAAAGTTTACTAGTTTCTGTAGAATACATTCATTGAATACTTCTTCCTGTCCCTCCCAAAAATAAATGCATGTTATTTTTATAGCCATCTAATAGACATGGCACTTAATGAGATAAGAATCTTGGCGTACACTATATTTGATAAAGATTTTGTTTGTGTTGAATAATGGAAGGGCAATGTATTTACCCCTGCAAAGAAGCTAACATTGCAACATTAAAATCTGAACTGCTTAATCTACCAGTTTATTTTAATTGAACTGTCTTGAGCACTGCAGAAAGAATTATTTTCTATTTAGACAGTAGTTTAAAAAAGTTATATCAAGACATGCAATTAATATTATCTTCAATAGAAAATAACAATATGGACTTCAGCAGATGCAGCTAATGATATACTGCCTTTTTCACACGTTCAGTGTTGCTTTCAGACAAGAGTCTCTTATTTATAAAAACACAGCTCTGAAATTAGAGCAGCCTAGCTACTGATGATGGCCTTTATAAACGGTAACAAACACAGCTGGCTTTACAGTATATTGCCAAGTTAGTTAGAATCTGGTGGGTGAAAAAAAAATTTTCATTAGAGGAGCATTTTGTCTGCATAGCAGCAAGAAAAGCTTTCCTGAGGCTGCTTAGTCAGGGATATCAGCCTGTTGGCAGGGAGTGATTGCCAGACGAAAAACAAGGTATTATTGCACATTTTTCCCTCTTATTAGTTTGATTACATTTGCAAATCAAATCAATCCATCAGTCGTGATCAGCTGTGTTCAGAATTCAAGGAATGGTAATCTTCTTCTAATAAGATGCAAATGTGTCACATCGGTAAGTAACCAATAAATCATTGGTGTGTCATTGGCAATCATTAAATATCAGAATGAACAGTCAATTTTTAGTATTTTCAATTTGCGATATGCCTCTGGAATATAAAGATAGATGGACGTAATTACACAAACCAAACACTATTTCAGTTCATTCCAGACAGCAAATTTACTGTAAGGAATAACTTGGCTGTCATCACAGTACATTATTCCTCACAGTTCATGCAAAGTTCACAGACAAGCATGAAATGGCCATTTCTTTCCCCAATAACTGTTCAAATGGGCCATCCTTTCCATCAGAGAGCAAGCAGGCAGGGCTGGCAGGCCTTGGAAATGGAATTGGATACAAGCTGTCTGAGTCCACTAAAGGATTATAACCTCTGCACATCAGCAGATGGGAGCAATGCATCAGGCTAAGCAGGGACTCCAGGATGAGGGCAGTGAAGAGCTGGCATTTCTGTCAAGAGCCTGTAGACTTTGTAAAATGAAGGATCCTGAAGCAATTATCATTCTCTTTTACCCTTTTAAGTAAATAAATAATTATTAATATTTAATATAATTTCTGGATTAGACACCATTCTCTTACTATTATCTTTTTTTAAAAATAAATAATTTTTAAACTAGAGTCTCATTATAACAGTGTTTGGTGCCATTGATAAACCATAGCAGTCTTTTACCTTGAATGGGGCAACACAGAGCTAAAAGTTGTGCCCACACAATTACAAACATATATTGCTGTTAACAATGAGATTAACCTAGAGTGAAGCTATTTTATACACATTTTTGGATGGCATAATGCCCATTGAAAAATTAATTTCATATTTCTGTGAGATTATCAATTTTTCCTAATATTTTTGTTCAAGCATAAACTCCCCACAAATGGAGTCAATTGTGCTGCTGTATGCAAGATTCATTTGTAGTGAAAATTAATTTCATTTGAGAAATAAGTTTTCAGTTGTTCACAGAACAACCAGCTTTGACTAACCCTATTCCCCTGTAGCCGTGATATTTGAAGGCCTTTCACCAGTAGCAAGGGAGGGTCTCTATGGCCCTATGCTCAAAGAACATGCCTCCTGCAGTGCAGCAACAACTTGTTTTTATCCCTCTCGCCCCCGAGAGCATTCTCCCAATCCCCTTCCCATCAGTGAAGCATCCCTTCATTCACAGGCACCGCTTCCCACAAGCTGAAAGAGTGTTGCTTACACAGTAGAACGTTCATTTAAGCACCGGCTGTAAACATTGTGCCTGTCATGTTGTATTGTAACAGCTGCAAAAAAAATGCTAGCCATCAATTGGTGAGTCCATTCTGGAACTGGCAATGTATGTTTCAACTCAGTGACGCACAGGAAAAACCCCAGCAGTGTTATAGTGAACTATAATATTACTTCCATGCTTAAAAATGGCATGGGACAACCTCTGTATCAATGTTTCATTTGAAGATGATATCCAGATATCTATGGTTTGTAATGCATATTAACTTGAGAAAAGGATTCCATTATGAATGGCCCTTTAGAAGGAGCATTTACTAAGTTATCCATTCAAGTACATCCCATGTTTCCAAGTTATGAACATTGTATAAATATTAGGTGTTTCACTGATCTGCATTCCTTCCCAGTATTTGGTTGATTTCTTTCTATGGGATGGAGGGATGGGTTAAATTTACGATCAAGATTTCCTGGGTATGGTAAAAATTATTCCAAAGCCATTTATGCGAGAACCATCAGAAAACTTGTCTGCACGAGGAATGATTTTAGTAGTTATTATTCCCCACAGTCTCTGTACATCAGTTCCCATTGTTGGTGAATTTCTTGTCCACTTTCAGAGTACAAAATTTTAATGTGCTAATACAGAAAAGTGGTTCACTCAGGAATAGTTGGTGCACTTTTAGCTAAAGGGGGATAAATTGGAACAATATATATTCAGTTGTCTTATTCCCTTGCAGTAGTGTTAGCTTTTGTGAAAGGGAACCCCATTTCTCAACACTTTTGTGGCTGTCATGCACTTGAAGTCCGTAAACTTTTAAAGATTGCTGTATTGGCTGAAGAGAGCTATAGACTTCAAGAACAAATCTACTGGGGACTGCCGCGGCAAGAAGAAAGAGTAAAACACGATATACGACAGAACAGCTAACAGATATCTGGAGAGGGATGCCCTAATGCACAGCTGCTGCCTCCCTGAGCTCATCCTCATCTTTTGTCAATCCAAGGCATTGTGGCTGCATTTGTGCAGGGATTTATAGTTTATCTTTATCTATTGCTTCATCTGTAGGTAGCTATTATAGATGCCTGGACTGGTTATTGTTTGGGGGTGATAGATCTGTCTGTACTTCATCAAAGAAACTGGAGTAGCTAAAAGCCATTGGGTGAAGCTTATGATGAAATACGAGCCATCAGCCTCAGTAATGGCTGTAAAATTTCATAATTACATGTCCTTTATTACATTGCATAATGATCCTGAAGCAGTATGAAACAATTAATTAAGATTTTGAACCATGGCTTTTTTGAAATTAAAAGGTACTCAGTCTGTGAAATGGGGAAGTGGCTTTCCTTTAAAGCATGAAGGAGACGAGTGTTCAGGGAATGTGATGTATTGAGCCTAGATTTGTAAGATGCACTGAACTAAGGAAAATTCCTCTCAAGCAATCATAAATGAAGTATTTTATACAAAATGTAGTGTCATAGCATCCTAGATTAGACTTGTCACAACTGCCATTTTCCATAGCTATTTGCCTCATTCAGTGTTTTTGGTGTAGCTGATAAGAAATTGAGTGACTTGTAAAGTGCAGACATTTTAAAAAAAACTATTCTTGTTTAGCATTTCTTTCCAAAGGCTTTATCAGTTTCAAAAACATAATGCTGAAAAAAATCCATCAAAATATTTGATTTTCCTTGCTTTCATGCTGAATAAATAAACTCACTGATTTATAGTATAGAACTTCAGTGCAAAAGAAGTTTATTTTGTTAATGTTATTTAATATTCTATGGCAGTACTGTTGGCAGACTTTTATTACTGTTTTAGTACACCAGTGCAAAACATTTCAATACACGTTTAAGGATTTGATGAATAAAACATCATCACGCTGCAAAGAGTAGTATTTGAGGAACGGTATTTAAAGTAATAATTGTCAAGATAAGAGGTAATTGAAAGTGAACAAATAAAGATTGTCACTTGGTTGGCATGTAGCCTGGATTTACTATGGTAGAGGTCTGAATTTTAAAAAAATATGTTTTTGTTCATTGTCCTTTTACTAACGTTGTCCAATAATTCCCAGAACTGGCAATGGAAAAGAAATGATCAAGTTAGGTAAATTTAGATTAGGATCCTGAATAAATGATCAACATTGTATTGATCTCTGTATGACTGGACAAAATTTTATTTGGATATCAATTTGATCAAAATAGTCATGAGGGGATTGAAAAATTATGACACAAAATTGTCGTGAAAAATAAAAACACATTGTAACACTTTGTGCTTGCTCTACTTCCAACATTTAGTACCATTAACTATAGTGGAACCTGATTTCTGGAATGAGTACAGCATGATGTGCGAAGGTCAAATGTCTGTTCCATAACGTGGATTATAGCACAGTCATCCAGTAGAGCCAAGCACCACAGCTAGTGGCCGCTCAGCCTGTTCTGTCTCTTTGAGAAAGCTTCGTAGCTGATTCCAGGTCTCTGCATTATTTCTTTCCCAAGTATATATCCAAAATATAACATAGCTTGAAATAGTTAATTGGTAGGTTAATTGGTCACTGTAAATTGTCCCGTGATTAGGCTCGGATTAAATTGGGGGATTACTGGGCAGCGTGGCTCGAAGACCCGGAAGGGCCTATTCCACGCTGTATATCAATAAATAAATAAATAACATTATACTACTATGCCCTTTTTGTCATTCCAGGGATTTAAGTGACAGCATCCAAGTGTCAGATTATTAATAAAGCATCACATTTAGATAAGACAGATACACATTCTATTCACCCTTTAAAAGTAAATAAAATGACAATATAATGTTTGCATTTGATAATGCTGTAATACAGAAATTGCACTTAGTATAACAAATTTTAAAATCATATTTAATATATGCACCTGATTTTAAAATATACTTGCGAAAGAGGCTGAAGCAAATGAAGGATATATTTTCTCAGTTTCAAATAATAAAGCCTATAATTATATAATCACACCATCAAAATTGATGGGACATAATCCTGTTTATGATCAAGTGGTCTTAACTAATACTTACTTTAAGTGAATGCTCAGCAGTGGATTGCTATAAAAGCATTGTACATAGTAAGCTCACAGAAATGATGAGGAAGGATTCACCATCTCCTAAATAGCTTGCACCAGGGGCAGAAGGAAAAGATCACATAGTTTTGAGGTAACGAGGTAGAACATCTCACTAGTGCAGAGTTATCTGATTCCATTAAAGTCATTACTGGCAGAGTGCACAGGTGCCTCCCCTCCCCCTACCCCCAGCTACTGCTCGCATATTGCTGTGTGGATGCTGTGTGGATAATGGTGCCATTCTTACAAAAATCCGGGTGTTGTGCCTCTGATCACTTGTCATTCCTTAATGGAAACAAAATAGTCCTCCCAGTAAGAAGCCCAATGTCATTTCGCTACCCCATGCTGTCCTAGCGATAGTCAAATGACAGAGTGATTCTCAGTAGGAGTAATTAAAATGTAAATATTGATATTTTATTATTTGAAATTACTTTCCAGTACAGCATTTAATGTTGCTCCATCTGTGCAGCTCTGTTTAGTGGTCACTTAAGTGCAGCTCTGGGACATGAAGCAGCAGTTCAATCCTGTCATGTCAAAATGCTTGTTCCTGCTTAATTTTGATATCTAATTAAGTGGAAAAGTACAGTCCGTACTGTAATCCAGGCATCTTAAACAGCTGCTTGGGTATATTTAGAATTAATCTTGGCTATGAATTGTCTTAATGTATGCAATTAAGAGTCTGCGCATTCCTAATTAGGTGTATTAGAATCATGCAGCTTACCATCCTGGTATAGACTTTGGGATGTCTGCCTCAAGAGTAAATGATAATGCTACTAAATGGATTGTGATAAACATGGCAGCGTTAATGTATTTTTTCATCCTGCATTGCTGCTGCATAGAGTTTCATCCCTTGTTTCAGTGAGATGAAAGCAGCCTCTGATAAAGGCTAAAACCACTTCAGTCTGTTCAATGGCACCAGTCTACATTTCAGTATGTCTCTGTTACACAAGCTCAAGGGGATTAGGTGTTATAATTCTCTAATTTTCACCATATTTACCGTCTTCCCCCAAACAGAATTATTCAATATTTATTGAATATTGAAACTCTGTTTGAAAATTGACAGAAAAATTAATGCTTTGTTAAATGTGCATGATGTACATATTTGCTCAATGTTTAAAATTCTTTAAGAGTTCAGACAGATGTTTTCAAATCTGTGGGTATTTTTGATATGGGCAAATGCCTGGACATAATCTGACTCAGTATAGCATGTGATGTGACTGAGTTGTAGTTTTGCTTTTTAACAAGCATTTGAAGACTTCTTTTCTGTTCTTCTTATCTGCCCCAATATTATTGTACATTGGCATATTTTGGACAAATAGATAGTTTTTCATATGTATTTTGATGAAGCAAGACCAAATAATTTAACAATATTACTGTAGTAATAATATACTACATAGTGCAGCAGGGAAAGTCTTAGCTAAACAATCAGAAAAAAATCATTCTCTTTTTGAAGTTTATACTTTTAAATCACCTGATGCAGCAAAATATACAGATTGAACATTTCCACTGCCCCACTTGGATAAAGTGTTGGGAAAGAGGCAATGGTAGAAATTTTGGATCTTTATACAATGTCTCAATATATCTGAAATTACACATCCTGCATTTTGACCTCCATTGAGTCCATGAATATAGAATTGTATAAAATAGTGAAACTGCTTTGAAACAAAAGACAAAAATTGTAGAAAGCATTGTCAGTCGTTAATTTCTTGACTACATCGTGATAACATTTGAAGAAATTTCTGTTTAGAATGGGAACCAACATTGCTATATCGAAGTCCATCAAAATTGATGAACTGAGACTCACAATAGAAATGTCACCTCTCCCTTGGGGGAACTACGGGATCTCTTCTGAGACAAAGATATTGCAAAGGCAACTTCCAAGACATTAGCTGCTTCACTAATGAATTTTAGACTGACACAGGCTGCGTGAAGATGTGTGCTAGGGACGAGGTGGTACTGAATTTAATTTTCATAGTGAATATGTCATATGCAAAAGTGCGTTGGTCTGTTTAACCTCATTTTCATCATAAAGGCAGTTTCTAAATTTTACTTTTAAAAAGATTCTCCTCCATTTGTACTGGCATTTCTTGGCTTTTTTTTTATTAACTTCAAATTCTTAAAATCATTTACTAGTTTTGACCAAGAAGGCATACTGTCTCTACTTAGATTTCCCATACAGTTGCATAATTGGCCACCAGAAGGTGTACAAGAGCAATATTAGTCCATTGCTGTTTGATTTGGTGGCTCAGGTAGTGTACTGATGTCGTGCATTCAATCCCATGCCCTCCACAGTGTGATAATTTTACACATTAGATCGCTCTATTCCAGAGAAAATAAACCTCTCTAAGTTTAGCTTTTGGGGAAAATATTACAATTTGATTAAACCATGTTAATGAAAGCAAAAAAAAAATGGAAGTCAGTTCACAACAGATATGTTTTAGTGGGGTGTAAAAATGGAGATTCAAAATAAGGTACAAGAATGCCAGCATAATCTCAGTCATAATTCTTCTCTCCTCCCTGATCGCAGTAAAGTAAAAATTAAGAGTACATTCTTTATAAAAAGAGCATTATTCCAGTGTGTTTTTTTTGGCTCCAGATTCCAGCATCTGCAATTTCGTGTTTCTCCAAAGGTCATGTGTTTTACATCTTTCCTGGAAATTATTCACTAAGCACCACTATCATGAACTGTGTTTCCTATGTGTTCCAGCAAACATGGAACAAAAAAAAAGAAACTGGCCTGCTAATAAATAGATAAGAATAATTAGTGTTTCATATGTGAAGACGAAGTTCATCCATTTTACCTCAAAGCTAAATTATGGCAATGGCTTACCTCTAAGAACAAATATTTGCTTTTATTCTCAACATATATATGTCTTTTTCAGAGTCATTGAATGATATTTCTTTGCCCTTCACACACACACAAGATGCTTAGATTCATTCAGTTGACTGAAGTGAATCGCTTCACCTATCCAAAAGTGCTAGACAAGCGCCACTGGCATTAGCATCACAGCTAAGGCCTGCAGCAGAACTGGGGAGACTTTGGAGTTTCTACACACGTAAATGTCAATACAGTGCCTTCTCCATCATCAGCACTAAATTCACTTTGATGCCTCTTTTCTTCTTTTTATTGATCCCTTCATGAGAACGTAGATTTGTATCTGTTAATTAATGCATCCTGAAACAGCGTTTGTATTAATCAGTCAGATAAGAAAAATTGGATGCCTGCGCCCACATGACAACCGTAAAAGTGCTGCCCTGATAAAATCATTGATAGGCCTCAATAAAAAAGTTCCTCCCTCCACTCAATAAACTAATCATCCTGCTTTTAATTATTAGACAGAAGATGTGTGTAGATTGGGAATGTGTAAATCTAATTATTTACCAACAGCAGTGGCTGGGATTGGAAAAAAAAGCCTCATCACTGGAAGGTGCTGCAGGCCACACACACACACACAATCTGGTAATTCTATGGGGATAAACAAAAGAACAATTCTTTTACTCCTTTTCCCTTTCCCAATAAATCAGATGTGAAATAACATTCTTGTTAATGGGCTATAGTGTTGTTATAAAATACTTTTGAGGTATATTTCTGCAAATTTGAAAAAGAGTGTGTGTGGGGGGTGGGAATGGGAAAGATGTGTCATCTGAGCAACCTAACAGACAGCTTATGGCAGTGTCCTCTGTGGTGAAGAACAGCAAATGGGTGTGGGATCACAATGTATGAATAACCATTGAGTCAACTATCATGCACTTTTGTCATCTCCATACTTGAAGTATTCAGTTCATATAAAGTACTGTATTCATGACCTGTTGTAGCACCAGTTAACACAAGTCTGCAGTTAATGCAAGGCTGGTGTATCAGCTGGACATTGAAGGAGTAGAGGCTGTTACGTTTCCAGTGTAGAAGAGAGTCTGCTAACTGATGTGTATGCACTCATAGCTTGATCCTTTCTGACAAGAGAGAGTGAATCAGTTCTCCACTTTTACATTAGTGTTGATGACACATGATATAATGCTGCAAATATTACGCACCCTCACCAATAATGAGCTAGATCATGAAGTTCATGCCCATGTCTATCTCGACAAGACACAACTTCAGCAGTCCCTGTCCTGCAGGTGGCAGATTATAATAATGGCAACCCTCTTGGAAGATGTATCGAGGCACAATTCCTTAGTAAAGGTGTCTCCCTAAGCCCTAAATGGGCAGATACAGCATCTTTTTCTCTTATTTCTTCTTCCTCTCTCTTTTGTTCTGTATGCCTTCAACTCGTATTCCAAGTTATCCTCTATTCCTAGGGGATGGCTGAGTATCCGTGTCTGGGAACAATTGTATTCTGTAGAAGCCTTGAAGTTCCCTAGTACCTGATAGACCACTCACTGTAGAGATTTGAAGCATGGAAAAAAACTATAGAAAGCATTAAACGCTTGAAGAATCTTAGCAACAGTTAGAAGAAATTGACCAGCCATTACTTAATGATCCATTTAAAAATCATTGCCATAGGTTACATCTTGCTGATGAACGTGTTTAACCATGCAAATTTAAGAACAGCTTCAGTTTGAACGTTGAACTCCAATGTATTGTCCTTTGCATTAAATTAATATTATACTGATTTATATCAAGATCTACCTTTCCTCATATTTCCATCAGGTATTCACTGTGCATGCACTAATGCCCTCATGAATGTAATACCAGGTGTGATTTGCCCCACAAATCTGTTCTGTCAACTCTTTTGCATGTTTAAATGCAGTCATAATAGTCAAATAAGGAATGCTAATACTGCAACAAAAGGAATTGTGCAGATGTTGGAAGTCCTGAGCAACACAAAATGCTGGAGAAACTCGGCAGGTCAGACAGCATTTATTGAGGAGAATGAACAGTTGACCCTTCATCAGGACTGGATAAAAAGGGGGAAGAAGCTGGGGGGAGGGAAAGGACCATGAGCTAACAGGTGATAGATAAGTTCTTCTGAGGTGGGAGATAGGTGGCTGGGGAACTTGTGATGAAAAGGAATGATGTGTAGGGAAACAAAGGGGAGCGGACGGAAAAGGGGGAATGGTTACCAAAAGTTAGAGAAATAGATGTTCATGCCGTTAATCTATCCGTTCTCTCCAATACTGAGACGATGAGGTCAGGTACAGGTTGGAGGAGCAAAACCACATATTCCATTTTGGTATTCTCCAAGAGATGAACATTATGAATATCAATTTGTCTAACTTCCAGTACTCACTTTCCTCTGCCCTCCCCACCTTAATGATCTTCCCATCAATTCCCTCGGTTTCCCCATCTCCTTTCCCTTATTTCAAGGTGTACAGTCTTCTACAGATTCCTCTGTCTTCAGCCCTTTTTTTCTTCCTCCTATTGCCTCCTAGTTTTTCACATCATTACCTTCCATCCCCCCTCCCCACCTACCAAACTTCCCTCTCACCTGATTTCACCTGTTCCACGATAGCTTGTGCTTCTCTCCCAAACCCCTCCTTCGTTTCCAGTTGTATTGAGTGTCAGCTCAAAAAGTCAAGGGATACTTTCCAGAAATAACAGTATATTTTAAAAAGGTGTACAAGCCCATTCTATATTGTTATGACTGAGGATGATTTAACTTCTGAATGCTGCTGCCATTATTTATTATGAAGATAAAATACCACAGATCTGAGAAATCTGAAACAAAATACAGTAGTACATCTTGGAAATATTCAGCCATATGGTCACATGTGTAGTGGGAAAGGCAGATTTAATATTTCAGATAAATGATACTTCCTCAGCACTCGGAATAAAGGTTCTCAATAACAGTCAAGTGGAGAACAGTGCAAAAGGGAATGTTTGGATACGGAGAAGGACTTCAAATGTTCTCCATCTACGGGAGCAGTTTCTTCTGTATTTTTCAGTTTAGTATACTTGATCTGTTGCCATTCAATGTAGTGTGCCTTACTTACACTGGGGGACCAAATTGACTGGACGCGTGGCTGCACATCTCCATGCATTCCCCAAACATGACCCTGAGTTTTGATTCACCCTTTACTTCTCTGCCTTACTCCCATTCTGACTACTCTGTCCCTTGCCTCCTGCACAGTTTCAGCAAAACTCAGTGTAAGAGAAAGGAACAAGAGCTCATCTTGCTACAGGATATGTTGTAGCTTTCCTAACACAACACTGAATTCAACAATGTTAGTCAATGAACATTTCCAGTATTTTGTTTCAGACTTCTAGCATTTCTTAGCTAATTATATTCAGCTGGGCTAGATATATACTCTCTTTGTGCTTTTGTTACTATGCACGATGATCCTTTTTATTATTTTCTTCCTTCCACCCTTTCATTGACCTTTGCTCTTGCAGTCCCTTCCTCTTGCCTTTTACTCTGCATCTCTGGATGTCTGTAGCTACGATGAAAAGCCGTGCACTCAAACTGTTAACTTCATTTTTCTCTTTACATACGCTGTCTAACTTGCTAACTGTGATTTGTTACATGCCCTTCCTTTACCTACTGCCCACTCCTTTGAATTGTGTGACTGCGCGCGTGCACACACACACACACACACACACACACACTCTCTCTCTCTCTCTCTCTCTCTCTCTCTCTCTCCCTCTTGTTTGTTTAATCCCCTTTTGATGATTTTATTAAGTGCCTTTGGTCGGCTCTGCCAACTGGCATTCCATTGCATGTCACTGGCAGGCCAGAAAAACCACCTCAAAAGCTGTAAACTATTCTCGTTCTGTTAACAAGATTGTAGATCTTAACAGTGAGGAGATAATAAATTAGTACTGTAGTTGGTATAAACAATAGGCTGAAAGACATATAATGAGCTGTTTGCCATTAGTGGTCTAGTTAGACAGGGATGAAGCACCTGATTCATGTAGCGAAGCCTTCACTGTGACAGCCCTGCCTGAACAGATGTTTTCAAAATTTGCCCTCCCTTGATAAACTGGTGACGGATTTGCTTTTCTGTTACCACAGCTGTGGATACCTCAGCCTCACCAATAGTAAAAGCAGCGTCACTTTGCATACTTAATACTGTGCAACAGAAATTTTTTTCAATAAAGAATAAATATGAATTACTATTTCATTTACATGGAACTACTGAATTTTGGATAGAGGATACAAATCCTGCAAAACAGCTATGACTTGATCTCAGCTAAGTATTACTCATCTAAATTTTGGATAAGTTTTGTTTTGCTTGGATAGTGCAAGATTAACTGTGATGTCACCTCATTCATTTATACCATTTCCCTTTTCTGATCATGAACCTTTTTTTGCACACTACAATAGCATGAATAGGAAGAAGTTCTGCCAAATGCAATGCCTCGACTTCATTGTTGTAGGCGGGCGAGTACAGCACTGACCTTGGCCTTGTCTCTGTCCTTATCACTGTTTTTGTGTTAACAATTAATCAGGGCTATAGTGTAATCGGAATCAGTTTTGTTATCACTGTCTAATTTATATGATGTGAAATTAGTTGTTTTGTAGCAGTAGTATAGTGTAAAGACATAAAATTACTGTAAATCTCTAAATATATAGTGCAAAATATAAAAGAATAATGAGATAGTATGCTTGGCTTCATAAACTGTTCAGAAATTTGATGATGGAAGAGAAGAAGCAGTTGCTAAGTCATTGAGTGTTGGTCTTCAGGCTCTTCTACCTTGTCCCTGATGATGGTAATGTACTTGATGGTGAAGTCCCTTATTGATTGATACTGCCTTCTTGAGGCACCTCATCTGGAAGATATCCTTGATGGTGGGGAGGTTTGTGCCCACGATGGAGCTGGCTGAGCCTGTAACTCTCAGCAGCCTCTTTAGATTCTGTGCTTTGGAGGCTTTGTACCAGGTTGTGATGCAACCAGTCAGAGTGATCTCCATTGTATATCTGTAGGAATTTGAAAGTGTTTTCAGTGATGTTTCAAATCTCTGCACTCCTAATGAAGCAGAGCCACTGTGAGACCCATAAACATAAAACTTCTTACCCTTTCTCCCTCTGAACACTCAGTGAGCACCAGCGTGTGATCTGACTTCCTCTTCCTGAAGCTTACGTCAATTTCTTAGTCTTCCTGACACTGACTGAGGCTATTACTGTAACACCACTCAACCAGCCAATCTGTCTCACTCCTGTACATTTCGTTGTTGCCATCTGAGATTTTCTAACAACTGTAGTCTCCACAGCAGATTTATAAATGGCATTTGAGCTGTGCTTCGCCACACAGTCATAAGTGTAGAGAATAGAGCAGTGGGCTAAGCACACATCTTTGAGTTATGTTTGTGTTGATTTTCAGTGAAGAGTATGTATATATGTCTATGGTTCCATATTAGTAATGTGGTATTAAAGTAGAATCACACTATAATATACTAAAGCTATCTTTGAGGTGTATGTCTCACTGCAAAATAAAGGGTAGAGGGAGTTGCCCTTTCTTTCTAGCCAAGCTATGACTTAACCCATTTAAATTTTAAAAAACATTCAATTTCCCTCTCCAAGCAGGCCCTTTTTTTTTGATTAACCATTGGTGCTGCTTCATGCGCCCATGCTGAGTTGTCGATTTCACTAACTTTGCCTCTGACTTCCACCCTGCCCTTAAATGCACTGGTCTATTTCTGAAACCTTCCTCCCTCTTTCTTGATCTTCCTGTCGCCATCTCTGGAGAAAAACTGTCTAATGACATCTTTTGTAAACCAGCAATTCCCATGGCCACCTTGACTTGTATCTCTTCCCAGCCTGTCTCCCATAAAAATGCTATTCCCTTTGCCCAATTCCTTTGTCTCTATTGCATCTGTTCCCAGGCTGAGGCTTTCCTTTCAGGGATGTCCTCCTCCTTCAAAGAAGGTGGTTTCCTTTCCTCTACCACTGATGCCCTCACCTGCATCTCTTCTGTTTCCCACTCACCCCATCTTCCCGCCATCTTAACAGTGCTGGAGTTCCTCTTGTCCTAACCTACCACTCCATGAGCATCTGCATGCAACACATCATTCTCCATAACTCCATCCACCTCCCAAAGTTCTTAAGTAGTTTACTTAAATACATTGAGTCCTAACCCCGGCACTTTAACATATCTTACTCCTGGCGGTTGAATTGTAAAGCCGAATGGCATTGGGGAGTATTGATCTCTTCATCCTGTCTGAGAAGCATTGCATCGATAGCAACCTGTCGCTGAAACTGCTTCTCTGTCTCTGGATGGTGCTATGTAGAGGATGTTCAGGGTTTTCCATAATTGACCGTAGCCTACTCAGCGCCCTTCGCTCTGCTACCGATGTTATACTCTCCAGTACTTTGCCCATGACAGAGCCCGCCTTCTTTACCAGCTTATTAAGACGTGAGGTGTCCCTCTTCTTAATGCTTCCTCCCCAACACGCCACCACAAAGAAGAGGGCGCTCTCCACAACTGACCTATAGAACATCTTCAGCATCTCACTACAAACATTGAATGACGCCAACCTTCTAAGGAAGTACAGTCGACTCTGTGCCTTCCTGCACAAGGCATCTGTGTTGGCAGTCCATTCTAGCTTCTCGTCTAACTGTACTCCCAGATACTTGTAGGTCTTAACCTGCTCCACACATTCTCCATTAATGATCACTGGCTCCATATGAGGCCTAGATCTCTTAAAGTCCACCACCATCTCCTTGGTCTTGGTGATATTGAGACGCAGGTAGTTTGAGTTGCACCATATCACAAAGTCCTGTATCAGTTTCCTATACTCTTCCTCCTGTCCATTCCTGACACACCCCACTATGGCCGTGTCATCAGCGAACTTCTGCACATGGCAGGACTCCGAGTTATATTGGAAGTCTGATGTGTACAGGGTGAACAGGACCGGAGAGAGCACAGTCCCCTGCGGCGCTATTATTAATGCTTTTTGAGAGAGTGATTTTAGATGCATATCATATTTTTACTGAGTTAAGTATTGTATGTAATTAGTTTTGCTACAATAAGTGTATGGGACATTGGAAAAAATGTTGAATTTCCCCATGGGGATGAATAAAGTATCTATCTATCTATCTAAAGCGATTCTACCACCAAACACATCTTTACCTCAACCACTCCCTGCTTTCCACAAGGATTGCTCTCTCTCCATGATTACCTTGTCCATTCATCCTTCCCCACTAATCTTCCTCCTGACACTCATCCCTGCAAGCAGCTGAAGTGCCACAGCTCCCCATCCATCTTCTCTTTCACCTCCATTCACACCACCAAGTAGTCTTTCCAGTGAATATGCTGGGGTTGTCTATTGCATCTGGTGCTCCTGATGTAGTCTCCTCTACATTGATGAGACCAGTTGTAAATTGGGAACTGCTTTGTCGAGCACCTTGGCTCCATCCACCAAAAGTAGTCTTTCCCAGTGGCCAACCATTTTAATTCCTATCCCCATTCCCATTCCATGTTGGTCCATGGCCTCCTCTTGTGCCATGCTGAGACCACTCTCAGGGTGGAGGAGTAACACTTCATATTCCATCTGGGTAGCCTCCAACCTGAAGGCAGGAATGTCAATTTCACCTTTTGGTAATTTTTTTCCCTGTCCCTTCCCTCTTCTGATATTCCCCACTCTGGGCCTCTTACCTCATCCCATCTGGTTATAACCTCCCCCGATGCCCCTCCTTCTTCTCCTTCTCCCATGGTCCAGTCTCCTTTCCTATCAGATTCCTTCCTCTTCAGCCCTCTTTACCTTTCCGACCTTTCTGCTTCACCTCTCGCCTTCTAGCTAGTCTTCCTTCGTCTGCCCCATCTTCTTATTTTGATGTCTTTCCCCAGGCTTTCCACTCCTGAAGAAGGTTCTCAGCCCACAAGGTTCACTATTTATTCATTTCCATAGAATCTGCTTGACCTGCTGAGTTTCTCAATCGTTTTGTATGTGTGTGTCTGTTGCTTTTGATTTCCAGCATCTGCAGAATTTCTTGTATTTTTGAATACTTCTGCCTTTTGCCCCTTTCCTCAATTAACCATCAAATACTTACAGAACTGAGAAAGTTATTTCTCTAGTGATTATGCAGTGTCCATTGGCCTGATCCAGTGTTTTATTTGATAGATGAGAAAAGTGGTTTTAATCATGGATTGAAAGTAATCTGATTCCACCTTAGCTATGCTCATCCATAGTTTATGACAATGAAACACTGCAATGTCTCTCTTTTCTTTTCCAGGCTTCTCTACATTATCTCTGGCTGATCAGATGAGTCTCCTCCAGAGTGCCTGGATGGAGATTCTGATCTTGGGGATTGTGTACAGGTCACTCTCTTTTGAGGATGAGCTAGTATATGCTGAAGACTACATCATGGACGAAGACCAGTCAAAGCTAGCTGGACTTCTTGATCTGAATAACGCCATACTACAGCTGGTAAAAAAATACAAGAGCATGAAGCTGGAGAAGGAAGAGTTTGTCACCCTCAAAGCTATTGCACTTGCTAATTCAGGTTGGCAGATTTGGCACTGTTTCAATATCATTATCTTCCCTGTCCCCCCTACCCCATCTCTATTAGCATGTTCTGAGTTGGTGACTCCCCGATCTAAGCAAAAATGTTTTGTTTTAGTTTAAATATTTAACTGTATATTGTAATGGAAATTGAATTATTTTATCTCTCAAATTGATTACATCCTTTTACACCTCTTACAACATAAATTAGAGTATTCAGTATTGAACAAAATCAACTAACAATGTGCAAGAAATTGATATCTTCAAGAACAGTCTTGTATAATATGAATCATTGAAGATTATTAATTATGTTGCTGATTTTTCTGTGAGACAAACTATACCACCTCGCATATTTATGGATATGCTTTCAGAAGCAGAGACTGTTTTCAATGCGATGCCAACTGGATCTAAAATACATCTCTTTCCTCTCTGTAATGAATTGTGCACAATCTGCACCAGCATAGAAGAGGTTAACTTTTTCAGCATGCACATTATGCACATTTGAATTTAAAGTGTAGGAGCAACTGGGAATGAATCATGAATAAAATCGTTTGTGCTTTGTTGTTTTTTTCCCTTCTCCCCGATGCTTTATTGCAGTCTTTAGGCACTTAAGCATTTGCATAAAGTTCATGATAGATCACTCTTTAATAACATGCTGATCGTTAGCTACCTGAGTGTCAATAACAGCTCTGATGTTGTGTACTGTTGACAATCACGCCATGTCCCTCCGTTTCCCCCCTGCCTTCTTTTGTTTTGACCTAATCTTTGAACTTTATCTTGGTTGCCGGCCAGTAGTTTTCTCTTTAATTACAAGAAGGAAACTGTCAATAAAATCTGTTAAATGGAATCAAATGAGTAGCTGAATGGGAGGACAGCCATTTGTTCAAATTCTACAGCATTCAAGGTATTGACAGTTTGTTTTCTGAGGCCATATGTGCTGATCAATCTCAGGCTGGGCTCAGCCACGCTGAAAAATGAAAACCCAGATTGCTTTTGCTTATTTTCGGATGACAGCTCTTGATTTGGTGGGTCCGAGATGAACCTTCTGCCAAATTGTACCCCAGAGAACCAAAGCGTGACTGTTTTGAAAATTATTTTTTAATTGATTTTGTAATTAACAGTTCATCTCATATATTGATGCACAAATTCCCAGATTGATGGGAGGGAAATTGTTTCAACAAAAAGTTGCACTTTTTCTATTTGTCTCAGCAACTGTTGTTGGCACTTCACTGCTCTGATAAGGAAAATGACATTTCCGAACTCAGCATTTTCAGACAAATAATCCACTTTTATTTCCACTTAACTGGACATTCACCTTGCTTTTGATTTAATTTTGTCTGGTTATGATGTATATTTGCACATTGTCTATCTTGCATGACATATTAATATACTACTTAGGTGTCATAAAATGGGCTGTAAGCTGCTTCACCGCAGGATCATACTGTAGCTGTGTGATAATGGATGAGGCTTCTGTTCCTCTGGATTTTAGCACTTCAGGAACTGTAAAGTTGAAGTTATAAGACTTATCCTGGAGTGCTGCAAATGCATCATGATGTGCTGCATCAATTTGAAAGAAAATACTGCAAGAAGATTAATTATAACAATCTTCGTATTTTACAAACAACAGATTGCAGAAAATGCCAATTTGTTTACCAGCAGCCGAACTCTCAACGCCCAATCCTTTTGCAGTAGTCCACTGGCGATTCACCGTGTATTAAATGTATTCCTCAAACTGAGCAAAGTATAGAAACATATAATAGCAAAGTACAGTTGCACCAAAATAAATTAGTAAATTGATTAGATATAACACAGAACTTAATTATTCACTTCAAAGAACATAAGAAGGAGTGTTGCAAACAGAACTTGATATTCAGATAAAATCCAGCTTTCTGCAATTTTATCAAAAGCTGTTATTTTTTAAATGTTTGTTTTACCTCTATAATTGCGAGTTTAAATTTATTCCAATATCTGATGCTCAGATGAAATTTTCATTGGCTATAAAAGATAGTGCTTCTCCTTTTAAGTATTGTGCTCACTGTCTGTTTGGAGTGTTCCTGGGAGTCTAACCACATCTGATTCAAGAGGTGGACTATAAATAAAACTTAAATGTTAAAAAATGTTCCTTAGTACTTGATTAATTTTATGAAATTTAAGCAGCTGTTCGAAGCTCAAAATCTGCAGAATATAGTGCAGACATTCAACAAATAGATAAATGAAAAACCACGAAGTGATCTTTCATTTAAAGTTTGAGGACAATTTGTTTAAATCAACAATAAATTGTGTTTTAGCTGAATGATCCATCTTTCAATCGGATGTGAAACTAGTCAACATGCAGATATGCATATTTTTCTTTAATTAAAGTGGCATTAAAGAGTTTTCCTGTTTGGTTTTATTGTCTTGCAGATTCAATGCACATAGAAGATGTTGAGGCTGTTCAGAAGCTGCAAGATGTCTTGCATGAGGCACTGCAGGACTATGAGGCTGGGCAGCACGGAGAAGATCCACGCCGTGCTGGTAAGCTACTGATGACGCTCCCTCTTCTCCGGCAGACCTCTACCAAAGCTGTGCAGCATTTCTACAACATCAAACTGGAAGGCAAAGTTCCCATGCACAAACTATTCTTGGAAATGCTGGAGGCCAAGGTCTGACTAGAGGAACCTCGGCCTTCCCATGAAAACATACAGAATGGGTTAGGCCACAGCAAAGGGAAGAAATGTAGGAATTGAAACAGACAAAAGTTAACTAGTGTTTAATTGAAAAAAAAACTGCACTGATATTTAGCAGTATGACTGTGAAGCAGCTTTCAACTTCTCATTCTTCTAAGATTTTTTTCATGCAGATTTTGCTGTTGAAATTTTTAATGAGGTCTCTAAATGAAGAGAGAGAAGGAAGCCAGCCCTGCCAAAGGATGGGAATCCATAATATGGATGCCACTGAATTAATAAGAAGAAAAATATCCCCATCAACAAAGGATTCAGACTGACAACTGTTTTACCTAACAGTACAGCGCATTGACTGGATGCAGTATTAGGTTCCATATGAACAGTCTGTAATTAGGCATCGGAGCAGCGTTGCATTGGCTGCTTCTCATTGCATTTTTTCCACCTTAGATCAGTTACAGCCATTTAATTCCTTAATTGTTTTCAAGTCTTCCAGATATTTCTTAGGTTAGGAACTATGTCTATTTCAGGGAATAGTAAGCTTTACACAGTCATGCAATACTGAAAATACTGCATTTCTTTGCTGGCTGGAAAAACGATGGACAGTTATGAAGAACAAACAAAACTTTTTTTAAAACCTTTGTTGTTGATGTTGTTTATGGGTTTTTTGTACCAGCTTTACCACTACAGCCATTTTATTAATCTGTGAATTTATCTTAAGCAATAGTGAATGAGAAGGTGCATACTTTTTATGGATGCAATTTATGTTGAGTGCCAGTTCAGTCAAAATCCTCAACTTCTTTAACATGAGTAATGCATAACTTCAAGATCACTACTGAAATTAGGTTACACCTTTATTGATAGATTAGTCAATCTGACAATTGAATCCAGTGCAACAAGATTATACACTAGCTTATCCCAGCATATTTTCAAAATATGGTACTAATGTAAAATAATGTACTTTGCAGACATATTTATTAACCATTCAAAACATGACTGTTAAGGTGTAAATTTGATTTAGCGACTAATCAGATGTTTTTCCTCCCCTTTAAAGGCTACATTTGCTACATTTTAAAAACAAACAAAGACGCTAACCTGTACCAAGTACTCAAATGTCAGTATTAGTAGCTGCTCCCTGTTGTACCATGTGACATCCTCTTCTGTGTACACATATGTAATCAAAGATTGTGAGCCTAACCTGAGGTCATGTATTGGAAACAAAAAAAAATGTTGTAGTTCAGCTTGCAATGTTTCATGTTTGCTGTGTTCTTCTAATTTTAGTTGAATTCAAAGACTGTTGTCTTGTTCTTATTGTGGTGTTAGATTCTTGTGATTGTACGCATTAGACACAGGGTAGAATTAGAGACAGTAATGGATGTAAAATTCCTCAGGAGATAGTGTATTCTATTCCTTACTGGTGATAAGATTGCTCCTATTAATAATAAGAACAAATAGTTTAAGAATCAGAACAAATATCTCTTCTGACAATACACATTTAAATCATTAATTTAAAAAGGGATATTTTGTGTAACAGTTTATTGTAGAATAACAATGTATATCTTAGAAAAGAATTTGAATATTTCCAATCAATAGGTAAATGTCTAATTTTTAAATGCTGTAAATATAGCTATGTTCAAACATCTCAAGTAGTTGTTAAAACCAGCTTTGTGTCGTTACAAGTTTTTGGTGCATACAAGTTTCCCAAACTACTGCTACATTGTGTGCTTTGAACAAAAAAAAAAGAAAAAAGACAAAAAGGTTGACGGTATGCATCAACCTTGTGCTATAAATACTGTGTATCATTAGCCGTACGAGACTATATAGTAGATTGTGGTTTCTCAGTAGAGAATTGACTGTACTGTGATTCTAGACTTTATTCATCATTAGCAGCTCATTCAGGTGGTCAATAACTTGAGGTTTATAGCTGTAATAGGGAACTAAGAAGCTGGCACGACCCTTAAAAAAAAATCCAACTCCTGGGAGTAAGGTGCTGATTTTGAGTAATAGGAGCTTAGCTCTGTGGAGTGCAAGGGAAGGATTTAAATTTTTATTTTGTTCAGCTTATGGTTAGAACCAGCAGCAAAATCTCACTTACCAGTACTCAGAGCAGCAAACTGAGATATTTAAAATGGTTCTACGTTTTAAGCTGTATCTATTTTTTTCTCCTTTCTTTTCTTTACAATGATCTTTTTTTCTGTTTAATTATGGCAATATGATTGTGCGACTCCTCACTGTTGCACTTGCATTTCAATCAGAACAAATATTTATTCCACTATTTGCATTTTAAAAAAAGACAAGTTTCAAAATAATATGAAAAAATTATAAACAGCTATTTTTCTTATATAGAAGAGAATGTTGGGTGTTGGTGGTTGTATTTAAATTATTTATGCATCTGTGTTTACCTGCCTACAAACAATTTACGGCAGTCTTACATGCAAAGTTTAAAAGCAGAGAAAAAAGTTTTAAAAAAGCTACAAATACCAGGAGTTGAAGTTTAATCTGTAGTGAAAAACCATGTCTGTAGTCTAGACAAGCTTTGTGCTTCACATCTGTAAACAATCAACTGTATATTTTTGTGACGTGTATCATACTGTGTGCTCTGACAAATGTCCATTTGTGTAAATGTATTTATTTTATATTGTATATATTGTTAATGCAAAAGGAGACAATGATTCTGTAACTTTAATCAGTTCCAATGTGTACTCTAATTATGCCTTTCAGGATGATGGTAGAGCAATATTAAACAAGCTTCCACTTTTACATGCTTGATTTGGTAGAGTGTGTGTTTTTTGGAAGAAAAGATCTGAACAAAGCTGAGATAATTTTGTTGCTTGTTCTACTTTTATAGTCCCATTTCACATTTACATATTTTCTTCCATTATAGAAGCAAACTTCTGTCCATCTATGCCAGTCTTAGAGTAATCCCATTCTTCACTCAGGTCTATAGAATCTCTTCAGTGTCAATAGAGGAATTCAGAAATTCCAAGTTGATCGAGTAGATCAGCTGCAGTCAGATGTTGTTGAAAACAGAGATCTTTATCAAATCTAGCTTGTCTTTCATTGCAATCCACACATCACCGCATTACAGTTGTGTTTTAAAATTAAAAACAGAACATTCTGGAAATACTCAACAGCTGAGGCAGCATTTGTGGAGGGAGAATCTGCAGTAATTTTACTTACTAGTCAGTAGCTTTTCATCAGAACTAAAGAAAGTTGGGAAGAAAAGTTTCGATTTGCAGAGAAATTGGGAGCGGGGACCTGGAAAGCAAATTAGTTAGATGGCAACATAGATCAACTGGAGTGATATTAATGCCAAGCAAAAGAATTGTGTTTGCACACGTACATGGGATTTCAAATATCTGAACCTATTGAACATTGTGCTATAAAGCAAAGGCTATAATGTCCCTAACGAAGTGTGAGGTGAAAGGTTCCTTGAACTTATATTGACATGAGAGCTGACCCAAAAGCTCATGGTCACATTTTCAGACTAAATGAAGGTGTTCAGTGGAACAGTCACAAATTTGAATTGAGACTTTATGGAGAATTCACCTCATTGTAAACATAATTTATGAAATTAGTAAAAGTACAAGTAAATCACTGACTCACATGAAAAACAGGGTATGAAATAATTAAATGTTGAATCTTCTGTGCTTACTTGGGTAGATGCAGTGAGGTGGGTTGGAGGAGTAATAGGGTAACTGACGAATGGTGCGTTTAGAATGTTGGGAGGAGAGGGAAAGCCGTGATTGATGGTGGCATCACACAAAGTATTGGTGGAAAATGACTGCTGTTTGGGATGGGGAAGCCTGACATGGTCCTGAGAGAGTGGAAAGTTGTGGATGCAGAAATGTGGAAAATGAAACAAAGTTGAGAACCATGTCAATAACAATGCGGGGAATTCTCAGTTAAAGGAAATGGGAAATATTTTGGAAGAACTGTTAATGAAATGTTGAAGACAATGGGAGATACAATGGAGATAGAGCACTGGCAGATTGGCATAGAGTCAAAGACAAAGTAGAAGAAAGTGTAATCAGGTTGGGGTGAGCTAGTGAGTGCACTATCGTATCCATGGAAATGTCAAAGAAGGTAAGGAAATGTTAGATATATACCAAATGAAAGTTAAGGAAGATTAGTAATTGAAGGGTTAGATGAACACAGGGAACTTTAAGATAGTGGTGCTAACTTTAGGAACTCTTCAGAGTGGTTCTTTATCTAAGCTGCTATCCTCAATGAGACCAGATGATTTAAGAATAGGGAAAAAAATATAGCAGCAGCTTCTGAGGACATCTTGAGGACAGCCTTAGCAAAGAGTTGAAAATGGAAAATGTGGGAAATACTGAACAATTCAGGCAATATCAAATGCTAAAGCCATCAACCTGATTTTTGTTCTCCCTCCATTGTTGCTGCCAACTCCAGAGTGCACCCAACACTTTCTGCTTTAACTTTAAACACAACAGATTCCGCAGATACTGGAAATCCAGAGTAATACACACACAAAATGCTGGAGGAACTCCGCATGTGCCAGTGATATTAAACCTGGTTCTGATTCAGGCCAAGCAGCATCTGTGGAGAAGAATAAACAGTTACCGTTTTGGACCAAACCCTTCATCAGGACTTAAATTTTCATTTTAGATTTGCAACTTCCACAATATTTGTTACTTTATCATTGTCAGTAATGGAATATTATGCCAGTTCCCTCAAACTCAGTGTTATTTGCATAAGAAGTCTTAGACTAAGGAAATGAACAGAATTAGAAAATGATTCAGTAAACTTACAAAGCTAATATAGGTGCTGGTTCTAAATCGAAACTAGAAAGAATCAGAATCAGATCTTTTATTATTGTTTCTCATAGGGTAAGCACCAACCTTCATTAATCAAAGTGATCATTTTGACATTAAGTTGATCCACCGTACTCACAATTTAACCCTGACTGAATTGGAGCATAAAGTGGTAACAAGACCAATTCATGCAAATAACTCCTCAATATTCCAAAAGGATTCTGTAAACCACATGGGTGTGCTACAGGTAGCAGGTGAGAATCTGGATTTTTCTGAATCAGCGTGGTCAGATATATAAAGATTCTTAATGAGGAAAAATAAAATCCAGTTGGTTTTGATCTCTTCAGATTTGGGTTGGGAATTATTTATTTGGGAATGCTACAACTGCCTCCTTCACTACTATTCTGGGCCCCAAACAGTCCTTCCAGGGGAGGCAACACTTCACCTGTGAGTCTTTTGGGGTCAATGAGGTCACACTCAGATTAGAGGAGCAGTACCTTATATTCCATCAAGGTAGCCCCCAGTCTGATGGCATGAACATTGATTTCTCAAATATACTGTAATGCCTCCACCCCTCTCCTTCACAATTCCCTATTCCCACTTCCCTCACTCATCTCCTTACCTGCCCATCACCTCCCTCTACTTCTCCTCCCACTTTCTAATTTGGCCTTTTGTCTTCCCTTATCAGATTTCTCCCTTCTCCAGCACTGTATCTCTTTCACCAATCAACTTCCCAGCTCTTTACCACCTTTCCCCCCACTCCAGGTTTCACCTACCACCTTATATTTCTTTGTCCCCTCCACCACCTTCTTACCCTGACTCCTCATCCTTTTTATTCTCCAGTCCTAATGAAGAGTTTCGGCCTGAAACGCTGACTGTTTACTCTTTTCCATAGATGCTGCCTAGCCTGCTGAGTTCCTCCAGCATTTTGTGTGTGTTGCATTTATTTGGAAATAATATTTCATCTTTCATCACAATTTGAAATTTTATACATGTACAGGTAAAGAGAGAGACAAATGCATTGAAAATCCTATTACTTAATTGCAATCAGTGCTTCAAAAATTAAGTCTGATCATAAATAGTGAAATCTTTTTGATTGATTTCTGCCTGATTAGCAATGTTTGTTCCTCTGCGCCTCAGGGCTGACTAACAGTAAAGAATTAGACCCTGAAGTTACTAAGGCTTTGGCAAGGGCTTGAAATCTGAAACATGGTTGTATGAATTCCTGCCCCTGAGACTCGACTCTTTGTTTTGGTGGGCGGGTATGTGTGTGTGTGTGAACCTTCCACTGAGTTCATGCATAATTTTTTAGATTTCATCGCACTGGGTATGGAAGTATTTTTTTCTTTTCCTCTAACCTTACGAGAGTTAATTGTGGTTTGGGAAGATTCAAAACTTCTTGAAAGCTAAATAGTTCTATTCAGAACCACAGGCTTTGGGGTGGGGAGGTGGGGAGGAATTGGCTAGCAAGTCATCAGAGAAGAATAGATTACCGTGGGTTCCACTGATGTATTTTGAAGTCCTGGAAGCTCACCTTGAGTATAATGCCATTCCTTGCACTTAAATTGCTATTCAACTCTGCAGCATTCTTGCAGAGTTACGAGGCTTCTGAGTTTTTATTGATCCAATACTAGTCTATATATTCCATTCATTTTATTTCACTTTTATTTTGCTTTTTATACTTTACTCCCTAACACCATTCCTACACCTCAGTCAAATACCGAGGATTCTTGGATATAGTCTTTTAGGACTGAATGTTTTTCTTGTCACTAATGGTGGAAAAGTGAAAATAATATAGGAACATCAGCACCATCATATCTGCATGCCACTGGATAACTGCCTGACAGAATGATCTGCAAGCCTACTAAAAATTATAATTGTTGTAGACAACTACCAGGGACCAAGTTAGAATTTATGAAGGTGATGTTATTGAGCACCTGTTCTCAAATTGAAAGTAGTCCTATCAGTAAGTTCAAAGTGTTAAAGCAGTACCTTTGTCTCTTTCAGTATTTAAAATGAATGTTCTATTGTTGCACATCATTAATCTCTAGGCTTTGTTCAAATCTCTAATAATTTTTTAAAAATTTTGATTAACACATTAATACATTACTCTTTTTAAGTTATCTAGATTGATATACCTGCATAAAAAATTGAATCTATTCAATAACAGGAGTGAAAAATTGAAAGCAAGGATTGCAATATGTGATATTTTCATCTGATTTTTTGGCAACAAGTTATGCTAAAGTGCCATTCATTGGATGCATTTCATGAATGTGGTACAATGGATGGTATCTGAAAGTAAGGAAGAGAACATATCATGATACCAATCAGTGTGCAAAGCTAATTTGATAATAATTGTTACCATTTTGGAGGTTAAAATTTCAGGCAATGCCGCATTTTAATATTATAAGGTGGGACATAAATTCATCAGCAGGAGACAGCCAAATCTCCACAGAACTCATGTTCATTTAAATAGATCATCAATTATATAGAGTCTTGGTGTTGCTTGTTTCCTGCCAGATTTGCTATGATTCTATACTGCATGAAGCTCTTTAAAATTGCTGGAGTCTATAACGAAGTGGTAAGGCACATGCTGAAGGAGCTTCAGTTGACTTCAGGTCTTCTGCGCAAAATTGAATGCTGCATACCCTCCAATATCCTTGTCACCAGCATTTGATAGGTGGGAGAAGGATGACAAAAACGAAATCTATTCTTTTCTGCCCAAGTGGAGTTCATTAAAATGTAATGCCACAATCTGAAGTCCAATTACATCTGCAATAACTTTTCCACTCAGCACTTCCCTCTGTCACTGGTCATCATAGTGCCTGCTTGGCTAAAATGCAGAATTTCTTAAAAAGTGCAAAATAGCATTCTGAACTAAATTTATGAGTGATGCCATACCATTTTGCAGATATGCCCCTCATCGTCCAGTGTTTCAAAGCAAGGATAACAGAATGGTGGCAGCCAGGTGGTGGAATGCTGCTAATTTTCAGCAGAGAGGTTAAAGATGGCCTTGGATGACAGGCTCAAGCAGCTCTGAGCCTGGGAGGCCCAGAGGCCCAGCAGCAGACTGTCATCTCAGTAGATAGCAGTCAGGCCTAGTGGCTGGTCTGTATCTGCCACAGTATCCATGTCTCGCACTGTACTGCTGCCACAAGTCAACAAATTTCATGTTAGTGATAATAAATCTGGTTCTGACTCTGATTCTGATTCAAGCGTACTGGAAGAGTGAAAGGATAGAAGCACAAAGGCTTCCCTCCTGAGGGAGGAAACAGATCCAAGCTCCATTGTTAGTTCACTAGCCTTTGGCCTCTGTGTTCTCAGGAAAGTGCTGGCAGATGGACTGCAGTGAGACCCTGTGAAACCCTTAGTATTTTGTTCTCCTCACCTCATAAGGCGGTCAGCTAATTTTGCATGTCAGTAGTCTGGGCTTTCATTACAGCTCCCTGATGTCACCAGCGTGGTTTCCTTAAGGGAAAATTTTGCTTGGCAAATCTGTTGGAATTCTTTGAGGAGATGATAGATAAGGGGAATCAGTGGATGCGGTGTGCTTGGATTTTCAGTTGGCTTTTGACAAGGTGCAGCACATGAGACTGCTTAACAAGATAAGAGCCCATCGTATTGCAGGATAGATTCTAGCAAAGACAGAGGATAGGCTAATTGATAGGAAACAAAGAGTGGGAATAAAGAGAGCCATTTCTGGTTGGCTGGCGGTGACTAGTGGTGTTTCAAAGGGGTCGGTGTTGGGACTGCTCCTTTTTATGTTACATGTCAATGATCTGGATGAAAGAATTGATGGCTTTGTGGTCAAGTGTGCGTATGATACAAAGATAGGTGGTGGGGCAGATCGCTTTGAGGAAGCAGCGAGGTTGCAGAAGGACTTAGACCGATTAGGAGTGTCAGGTGGAATAGTGTCGGAAAGTGTATGGTCATGCACTTCCATAGAAGGAACAAAAGCACATTCTATTTTCTAAATGGGCAGAACTTTAAAGTATCAGAGGTTCAAAGGGACTTGGGAGTCCTTGTGTAGGATTCCCTAAAGGTTAATTTGTAGGTTGAGTCAGTGGTGAGGAAGGCAAATGCAATTTTAGCATTCATTTTGAGAGGACTAGAATATGCAGTAAAAGCAATGATAACGCCTCAGTTGGAGTACTGTGAGCAGTTTTGGGCCAGTTATTTAAAAATGCTTGTGCTGACATTGGAGAGGCTTTAGAGAAGATTTACAAGAATAATTCCAGGAATTAAAGGGTTATCTTAAGAGCAGTGTTTGATGGTTCTGGGCCTGTGCTTGCTGGAATTTGGATGTATGAGAAAGAATCTTATTGAAACCTATCGAATGTTGGAAGGTTGAATGGAGTGGATGTGGAGAAGATGTTTCCTATGGTGGGGGAGTCTAGGACCAGAGGGCATCACCTCAGAATAGAGAGATGTCCATTTAGAATGGAGATGAGGAAGAATACCTTTTGCCAGATGATGGCGACTCTGTGGAATTCATTGCCACAGGAAGCTCTGGAGCTTAGTTCATTGAGTGTATTTAAGGCAAAGGTTAAAAGATTCTTGATAAGTCAGGGCATGAAGGGTTATGCGGAGCAGGCGAGAGAATGGGGTTGAGACAATAAATGGATCAAGCATGATGAAATAGCGGAGCAGACTCAATGGGCCAAAATGCACAATATTGCTTCTATCTCTTTTAGTCTTAAATCGTGTGACTGGCAGGTAAATGAAGTTCCACCACCAGATGCCGTATCATCGCCCAGGTCATTGTTATGTGAAGATGCTTATCAAGCCATGCTGGCAAGATGGGCTGCCATCCGTGCATATAGTTCTCTACCATGTTAGTATCTGACTTCTCTGTGAATGAGATCTTTTGGCAAAGCTTCCCAGTGCATCAGGTATATATCACAATAGATATCCACCAGACTTTTTCTTCAATAGAATATGCATAAAAATTGCTCTTCTCTAAAGAGCTATCTTGCATCCTGCAAATTAATACAGTCACACAGTTAAGGAGCCATATGGAGCAGAAACAGTTTCTTTGGTCCATCATGTCCAAGCTGAGCATCAAGTAGTAATCTATAGTAATCCCAATCACCTTCATTTAGCCCCTGGCTTTTTATGTTGTTCAAGTACCATCCTCTATCACTCATTTAGCCGAGTGTTCCACATTCTAACCACTCTGTGGATGAAAGAAAATTGTCCTCTGATTCCTTCTAAATCTCTCATTCATCAACTTAAGCCTGCGCACTCTGGTAATTGGGAAATGTCTTATTTCATATCCATCCTGTCTGTGCCTCACTTTCCTACCTCCCTCAGTTACTGCTCTTGCCTGTTGATCAGTGGAGGGCAAAAGACAGCTGCAACCTTTTAATACAAATACCAAGGGCAGCAGGAAGGAATGATATCACAAGCACTGAATAAATGAAGCAAAGCAACAGCAAACAGCCCACCTGAACTTGGCCTAGACTCCTCAGCAACATTAAACACATTTTTAAAATTGAACTTTACCTTTCAACCTATGGTTGAAAGGCTGTACACCCACTTCTATTGCTTGCAACCAATTATACCACTCCACTCAATAGACTGTTACGAGCTGCTATACCTTTAGATAAGAATTTTTATTTTTGATCTTTTAGGGTGTCCTGATGCATTTTTTAAGAGCTTTAGATTTTCATCCTTCATTTACATTTAACATTTTTATATATCTTAATGATGTGTCATAGTTTGACAGTTTTTAAATGTGTCTGAATGTCTGAAACATTCAGAACTATTCAGTCTTGCACAAGTAGCTTTGTCATTTGTCAATTCTATATGCTATTATTTTGGGAAATGGGCTTACTTGAGAAGCCCCGATTCTACTCTTAAAGTACTGAGAGCCTTGCAATGAAGGTTTGGTTTTGCTTTTTGTCTTGAGTTTCCTGAGGGAGAATCACATCACATTTATATTTATTTCAAAGGTAATCTCCAGGTCTGACTTGCACACAACTGATAGTATCACCCCCCCCCCCGCCTGTGTTTACTAAATATTCTACCACTGAAATATTCTCAATTTGTTTCACTTCATTTTCAAAATTTAGATCCAGCAATGCTTTGCACCTACATCTCCACTAATCAGTGAAGATTTTATAATATTTCAGATACTTTTTATTCTTTACTCCTGGCACTTCAGGTTCTTTCAATTTTAAGACAAGTTAAACCTTTAATCAACCAGAATAAATATTTTGATTTTGTTTTTTTCTGCAAATTTTGCAAATTTGCTCTTTTATTCATCACCTACTTTCTACTGGGCCAACTTGTATATTGCACACGCAGCAGATCCTTAGATGAGTTCAGTCTTTGAATCCTTAAGGGCAGCATCTTCTTCAAGGGCTTAAATCATATTATTATGAGCTCAATACACACAAAACACTGGAGGAACTCAGCAGGCCAGACAGCATCTATGGAAAAGAGTAAACAGTCAACACTTCAGCTGAGAACCTTCATCAGCATGAAGGGTCTCAGCCTGAAACATTGACTGTTTATTCTTTACCTTAGATGCTGCCTGGCCTGCTGAGTTCCTTCAGCATTTTGTGTGTATTGCATGGATTTCCAGCATCTGCAGATTTTCTCTTGTTTGTTATTAATGCACTTTCTTCCACCTCCACCCCAACACACACACAAAAAGGCAGATTTTTTCTTTTTCCTCTGGCTTTTAAGTTTGCAATATAGCTGGAAATATTAAGTTATAATTTCTCCTCCTGCTTGAGATAAGTCTTGATTATTGGATTTTTTAAGGTCCCAAGTGGCTAAATGTGGTAACTCAATCTACCATGGTCACAACCCAAATCCACCTTCATTCACCACCATATCCCCTATGTCTGTATTCTCTTAATCCCAAACAGAATTTTATTCTAACGTTATTTGTCTCCCTCAGTTCATTGCAGCCTTCTATCTCTGCACTAGTGTTTAATTCTGGTACCCATCCCCCTGTCAAATCATTTTAAACCTTTCTCTGGCTGGAATGGGAATGGTATTTCATGTCCTGAAAGCAGGTTCTTGACCTGTTTGCTTGACCCAGGACTGATACATCGCCAGGGGAGACCCTTAGTCAAAAGTTGGTGAGAAAATAAAATGAGTTTTCAGAAAAGAAGATAGAAAATAATAGCTTGAAGAGTTGATACAGACAAGGGGGAATAATTAACACTGGTTATCTAGTCTTCTTTTCACAGTTCAGAGCAGTCAGCACCGGACTGGCATTAGAAAGCTGTTGACTCATTTGGGGAAAGGTATGTCATGCAGGCAGTATTAAGAGCAGCAGAGAACTTTGGAAAAATGAATAAAAAAAACAGGATATTACTATAAAGGTTTGTTTAACACCAGCTCCCGAATTTGGTAATGTTCATTGTGGGAGTTTCAAACCTTCATACCCAATTTCAAATCAGTTAAAGTGTACAAAATCTTAGCTTTACAAAAATTAAATTAAAAGTTCTGATGACTTAACCCCTACACTTTTTTGTGCTAATGTGTTGCCAATTTAGAAAATGTGCAAACTGATTAAATATGTAACCAGCAACTCGATGAAATTGCATTTGGATATAAGAACCACTTTGTTCAGCTACAACTACCTATTTGTTTTCCACCTTAATGGTTTATGATGTACTACAACTCAACTGTAGCGTTCGAGACTTGTAATAGACTCACCATCAGTGTGCTTACTATCCCACCGATTAAGACTGCTTGAGAACGTGCTAAACGTTCTGGTTATAACTGGTTATTTGTGAACTGGTGACAGAACTGCATGCACAGCTCCCCATGCACGAAATTTCATACTTACTCATGCAGCTGCGAAGAGCTGCACGGCCATATAGGGAAACAGAACGTTTGAGGTCATAGGCCCAGATCTACTTTGATATTCCTTTCATCAAACGATCATAGACTGATAAAGGAGAAACACAGGACATATTTACATTTAAAAGCAATATTTCTGAGCTATCCATGGTGCAGTGACACAGCAGTTGGTGCTGCTATTGCATAGTTCCCTTGACCCAAGTTCCGTTTTGATCTCAGCTGCTGTCTCTCAGGAGTTTGCACATTCCTCCTGTGACTACATGGGTTTCCCCAGATGCTCTAGTTTGCTCCTTAACTGGCCATTGTAAATTACTCCTAATTTATGTGGATAGTAGAAAAATCTATGAAATAGACTGGGATACAAGATGGAATAGTTACAGGAGAAATAAAATGGGAAATAGGATTATAAACACAAGAGATTCTGCAAATGCTGCGTGACTTCCTGGGGAATGGGTTTGCTCTAAGAGCCAGCATAGATTAAAGGGGATGAGTGGCCTACTTCTCTGTTTTATACTTTGAGAACATTCTGCTGAATTGCCTGTTTCAGGCTCATTTTTTCTTCATGTAGTTTTCAGCCAGATGTAGAACTGTAAAGAATTAATGGGCAATTCAATCTAATCTCAGAGCTTTGTCCTCTCTCTTGTTCTGCAACTTTCACTGATTTGAATGTTTATCCATTCGTTCTTTATAGTATCCAAATTACTTCCTTTGAAATGCACCCTATGATAAACCAATTCATGTTCAAACAAATATTTGCATAAAGAATTTCTTTTTCAATGTTCTTCCTTCTGTTTACACTCCAAGTTTATTTTGAATGTATTGTGGTCTTGCATGCAAACCCACCAATCCTGAATTGTATATTAGGAATCTTGCACATTTTAGTTTCTGTTTGTTTTATTTTGTTGTTTATTCCATTCAATTGCTCATAGTTTCCTTATAAGTTATGGTATTATCAAACATGTCACATATTCCAGTGAATTAATTCTCCATCTGCAATATTTCGAGTTTGTCACCAAATCAGATTGCTTCTACTTCTTAGTCATTTTATAAAACAATACTCTTGAAATCAAAGTACACCCAGCACTTTTATTATGGAAAGAAGTACCATGTGTATTCAAAGGCTGAGACGGAGTAGACATGCAGAGGATGTTTCCAATACTGGGAGAAATCTAGGACCAGAGTGCACAGCCTCAGAATAGAGGGACATCCATTTAGCATGGAGGTGAGGAGGAATTTCCTTTAGGTAGAGGGTGGTGTATCCGTGGAACTCATTGCCACAGATGGCTGTGGAGGTCAGTCATTGAGCCTATTTAAAGAGGAGCTTGAAGATTTGGAAGGGAGATGGGAACTAGAGCACCAGATCAGAAAGTAGCGGAAGGTGGTTGTCAGGACCAGTACAAACAGCCAGGTGCAAAGTGATAGATACAACAGGACAGACAGTCTGAAGTGTGTGTATTGTAATGCTAGGGGTACTATGGGAAAAGGTGATGGATGTAAAGCATGGATCAGTACATGGAACAATGCTATTGTGACCATTACAAAGACTTGGTTGAGGAATGTACCATGGTTTTGATGTTTTAGAAAAGATAGAGAGGGAGGTAAAAGAGGTGGGAGAGTTGCACAAACAGGGACAATATCACAGCCGCACTCAGAGGAGGCATAATGGAGAGCTTGTTCGTTGAGCTTATATGGGTAGAACTTAAAAATAAGAAGGGTGCAATCACTCTGATGGATTGTACTACAGAACCCCCCCCCCCCCACCCCCCACCCCCCACCGTCCCCAATAGCCACTGGGACACTGAACAACAGATATGTAGGCAGATTAAGGGCAGGTGTTAAAATAATAGGGTTGTTGTCATAGATGACATCAACTTCCCTTATATGAACTGGGACCTTCTGAATGCAAAAGGTTTAGATGGGTTAGAATTTGTTAGGTGAATCTAGTATGGTTTCTTCAACCAATACATAGATAGTTCAACAGTAGGAGTGGTGGCACAGGACCTGGTGTTGGGTAATGAGGCCGACCAGGTGACTGAACTTTCAGTGGGTGAACATTTAGGGAACAGTGACCACAACTCCTTAAATTTTAATATAGCTATAGATAAAGATATACATGGACCTTGTGGGAGAGTATTAAATTGGAGCAGTGCAAATTACGAGAGCATTAGGCAAAAACTAGGGGGAGTTAATTGGGAACAGCTGTTTTGGGGCAAGTCCACATCTAACATGTGGAGCATGTTTAAATACCAACTGCACAGAGTACAGGACAGAGATGTTCTAAGTAGGTCATTTGGCTCATCGAGTCTGCTCTGCCATTTCATCATTTTTCTCTCAGCCCCAGTCTCTTGCCTTCTCCCCATATCCCTTCATGCTCTAACCAATCAAGAATCTATCAACCTGTGCCTTAAATAAAGATCTGGCCTCCCTAAGTGCTCATGGCACAGAATTCCACAGATTGACCACTCTCTGGCTAAAGAAGTTCCTCCTCATCTCTTTTCTAACAGGACTTCCCTCTATTCTGAGGCTGTGTCCTCTGGTCTTAAACTCTCCACACCATAGGAAACATCCTCGCCACATCCACTTTATCAAGGCCTGTCACTATCCAATAGGTTTCAATGAGGTTACCCCTCATTCTTTTGAATTCTAGTGAATACAGGCCCAGAGCCATCAAACATTCTTCATATAACAAGCCATTCAATCCTGGAATTATTTTCATGAACCTCATTTGAGCCCTCTCCAGTTTCAACACATCCTTTTGTGCCCAAAACTGCTGACAATACTCCAAATAAGGCCTCAACAGTACTTTATAAAGTCTCAACGTTATATCCTTGCTTTTATATTCTAGTCCTCTTAAAATGAAGGCTAACATTGCATTTGCCTTCCTCATCACAGACTCAACCTGCAAATTAACCTTTAGAGAATCCTGTTCAAGACGCCAGAAAATAACTCAAGAAGGGAATTATGAAAGCCAATAGGGGCCATGAAAAGCCCTTGACTAGTCTCTCTCTCTCTCTGGCTATCCATCACATAGGATGATGATGGTTTCTTTCAGTCAGTTAGTGGGGTTTGATATGTGCGTCCTGGAGTGGTTGTACAGGTCAATCCTGTATCCATCTTCTGACTTATGCTTTTCAACAACCTCTTTGTGAGGTTGTTTGGAGTGTTCATTTGTCTTCATCTTGTAGTTTTTGTCAGGATACTGACTCACCAGCAGTCAGACCTTCCAGATACAGGTGTATTTTTACTATAATCAATTGACAGACGTTGACTGCACACAGGTGATCTCCATTTAACTAATTATGCAACTTCTAAAACCAATTGGCTGCACCAGTGATGATTTGGTCATATTAAAGGGAGTGAACACTTATGCAATCAATTACTTTGTGTTATTTGTTTTCACTTTGAAAAAAAAAATATTTTCTGTTGATCAGTGTTAAAAAGCTAAACTAAGTTCACTGCGATTCAATGTTGGTAAACAATAAAACATGAAAACTTCCAAGGGGTGGTGAATACTTTTTATAGGCATTGTATGTCCTGATGAAGGGTGTTGGCCTGAAACATCAACTATTTATTCATTTCCATAGAGGTTGCCTGACCTGCTGAGTTCCTTCAGCATTTTGTATGCATTGATCTGGATTTCCAGCATCTGCAGAATTTCTTGTGTTTATGATATGGTGACATATATGTACTTTGATAATAAATTTACTTTGAATTTTGAAGATCAGTGAGGGAAGAGTTGTAGACATAGCTTATATGGACATCAGTAATACATTTGAAACAGTTCTGCACAATATGCTGTGATGGAAATTTGGATCACATAGAATTCAGTGTGAGATAGTTAATTGGATACATAATTAGCTTGATGGCAGGAAGCAGAGGATTCTTTGCATCAGTATTTACTCTGGAGATGGATACAGAGTCTTTAGAAGTGAAGCAAAGTGGCATCAACTTCATGGACCCTATACAGATTACTGAGGAGGAGGTGTTTTCTACCCTGAGGCAAATCAGGGAGGATAAATCCCCAAGTCTGACAAGATATTCCCTCGGAACCTATGGCAGGCAAGTGCAGAAATTGCTGGGGCCCTAGCAGAAATATTTAAAGTATCCTTAGTGACAGGAGAGGTACCAGATGATTGGAGGATAGCCAATGTTGTTCTGCTGTTTACAAAAGACTCTAAACAGAAACCAGGAAATTATGGGCTGGTGAGTTTGACATAAGTTGTGGGGAAGTTATTGCAAGGTATATTGAGTGACCAGATATACAAGTATTTGGATAGGCATGTACAGATAAGAGTACTCAACATGGCTTCATGCATGGTAGGTCATGTCTAACCAATTTTATAGAGTTTTTCGTAGAAGTTACCAGGACAGTGGATGAAGACAAGGCAATGGATGTTGTCTAGATAGACTTTAGCAAGGAATTTGACAAGGTCTTGTATGGGAGACTGGTCAAGAAAGTTCAGCCACTTGGCATTTAGAATGAGGTAGTAAATTGGATTAGATGTTGGCTTTGTGGGAGAAACCAGAAAGTAGTAGTAGAGAGTTGCCTCTCCGACTGGAGAGCCACAGGGATTGGTGCTGGGACCTTTGTTGTTTGTCATCTATATCAATGATCTGGATGATAATGTGGTTAACTAGATCAGCAAATTTGCAGATGACACCAAGATTGCAAGTGTAGTGGACAGCAAGGAAGGCTATCATGGCTTACAGAAGGATTTGCGTCAGCTGGAAAAATGGCAGATGGAATTTAATGTAGACAAGTGCAAGGATTTGCACTTTAGTTGGACCAACCAAGGTAATTCAGTGAACAGTAGGGCACTGAGGAGTGAGGTAGAACAAAGGGATCTAGAAATACAGGTACATAATTCATTACAAGTGGTATCACAGGTAGATAGGGTTGTAAAGAAAGCATTTGGCAGATTGGCCTTCAATGAATAATGTACTGAGTTCACGAGATGGGATGTTATGTTGAAGTTGTATAAGCAATGGTGAGGCCTAATTTGGGGTATTGTGTGCACCTACCTACTGACAGGAAAGATGTAAATATGGTTGAAAGAGTGCAGAGAAAATATGCAAAGATGTTGCTGAGTCTGGAGGACCTGAGTTATAAGGAAAGATTGAGTAGTTTAGGACTGTATTTTTAAAATGTGGAAGGTTGAGAAGATTTGATAGAGGTTACAAAATTATGAGGGGTGTAGATAGGGTAAATGAAAGCAGGCATTATGTTTTACTTAAATCACCTCTCTCTTTTCTGTTCTCCAATAACTTAGTTGATCTAATCTCTCCTCATATGACTGTCTTGCTATTCTTAGAAATCAATCCAGTGAAGCTTGTTGCATTTCTTTCTTAGATAACTTGTTAAAACCTGCAGACACTATTCCTTTTAGGGTCTCACTCGGGCTCTGTATAATTGTAAGCAGTTATCTTTGCTCTTGTAGTCAACCCTCTTCCTATGAATATCAACACTCTAGGTGTCTTATTTACTGTTTGCTTTTAGGGGTTGCTGCACAACAATATCCAAGTTTTTCTCCCCCCCCCCCCCCATCAACACTTGCTTGCATAACACTATTCAATTAAATGCCACTTCACAATTTTTTCTGTAAAGATGTATAATGACTGTAGCCGTTTTAGACTACCATATTTTACTCATTCACGCAAATCGAGTAGCTTAGAATTGTGCTCACAGTTTACAATCTCAACTGCTTAGTGCTGTTGGCCAACTTTAAAGTATTATATTTCATTCCCTTATCCAACTGATGATTAATGCACATAGTGGCCACTTTATTATGTACCTTATAAAGCAGCTGCTGTGTATTTTTGTTGTCTTCTGCTACTGTGGTCTATCTACTTCAAGGTTTGATGAGTTGTGCTTTTGAAGATACAACTGTTGTAATGCTTTTTTTTTTGAGCTCCTGGTGCCTTGCTGTCAGCTTGAATCAGTCTGGGAATTCTCCTCTGACCTCTCTCATTAACAAGGTGTTTTCACCCACAGAACTGCTGCTCACTGGATGATTTTTTTCTTTTTTGCACCATTTTCTGTAACCTCTGGAGACCGTTGTGCATAAAAATCCCAAGAGATCAGCAGTTTCTGAAATATTCAAACCGTTCTGTCTAGTACCAACAATCATTCTGCAGTCAAAGTCACTTAGATCACATTTCTTCCCCATTCTGAAATTTGGAAGAACAGCTGAATGTCTTGATCAAGTCCGGATGGATTTATGCATTGAGTTGCTGCCACATGATTTGCTGATTAGATATCTGTATCAGAGCTAGTGTACAGGTGTACCTAATAAAGTAGCATCTGTGTATTTATTTTGAATGGCTGAGGCCCAAGCAATGATCTATGCAGTATTTCACTAGTTAGCATCTGCTATTTTGAGAAAGAACCATTCATTCCTATTTTATGTTTCCTCTCTGTCAACTAACACATTATTCCCAATACCATGTGTTTTAATTTTGTATCTTATCCATTTATGTTGGGTTTTATTGAAGGCTTTCTTAAAATCTAAATATATCACATCCACTCAACTAGTTAAATCCTTAACAACTCCAGTAGTTTGTTAAGTATGATTTAGCATCTAGAAATCCAAGCTGATATTTTCCAAATCTCCTCTTGTCTCACCTTTATGACACCTATAAGCATTTCCCCTCTTACTACTTTCCGTAGGGATTGCTCCCCTTGTGATTCCCTTGTCCATTCATCCCTCCCCACTAATCTCCCTCCCAGCTCTCATTCCTTCAAGTGGCCAAAGTGCTATACCAAAGTGATTCACCTCATCCCTCCCCTGCATTCATGGTGTCAAAGAGTCCTTCTAGGTGAAGCAACACCTCGCTGCAAATGTGCTGGAATTGTCTATTGTGTCCAGTGGTCCTGATTTAGCCTCCTTTACATTGGTGAATCCTGTCATAAACTGGGGACTGCTTTATTGAGCACCTCTGCTCCAACTGCCAAGTGTGCAATTTCCTGGTTAAAGTCAGATTCCCATTCCTGTTCTGACATGTGGGTCAAAGGCCTCCTCTTGTGCCAAAATGAGGCCACCCTCAGGGTGGAGTAGCAACACCTTATATTCTATCTGAGTAAGAAAAAGAATTGGCTCCCCCTCCCCTATTCTGCCATTCCCTCTTGCCTCTTCTCACCTGCCTATCACCTCTTCTGGGTCTCCTTTTTCTTTCCTTTCTCCAATTGTCCAATCTCCTCTTCTATCAGATTACTTCCTCTCCAGCCCTTTAACTTTCTTACATACCTGGCTTCACATATCATCTTCTAGCTATCATCCTCCCCTCCCACCTTTGTATTTTGGCATCTTCCCCCTTCCTTTCCAGTTCTGAAGAAGGTCTTGGCCTGAAACATTGACTGTTTATTCATTTCCATAGATGCTACCTGACCTGCCGAGTTCCTCCAGCATTTGTGCGTGTTGCTTTGGATTTCCAGCATCTGCAGACTTTGTCATATCTGGTCTGTTGTTCCCTATTTTCTTTGTTTTTATTTTAAATAGGAACTCTGCAGTCAACAGCATCTGTGGAGGGCCAGCACCAATGTAGGGGTCCTTGGCCTGGTCCTGGTGAAGGGTCTCAGCTCAAAACATCAGCTCTTAATTCCTTTCCATAGATGCTGCTTAACCTGCGGAGTTCCTTTAGCACTTTGTGTTTGTTACTCTGGATTTCCAGTTTCTGCAAAATCACTTGTGTTTTATTTGCTTTAATAATTTGTTTTAACTCATTCAAGTGTGATCTTGTTTCATAAAAACATGGACAGCATGAACTCACACTTAAAGATTATACTACATTTATCTAGTATTTAAAACTGTATGAAAAATTAAATATTATTTTGTTCAAAAAATAGACAACTATGTTATTCAGATTGTGATAGAGGATATGTATATTTCAAATTATTTTACTGATTTTGACATTGATTTGCATTGATCACTGAATGAGATTCAGTGTTCAAATAAGAGGAATTTTCAGCTGCTGTATCTATTGTTTAAAGCTTCTACTCAGCTGTGACAAGTATTGCACTTTAAACCTCAGCTCAATCAAGTCTGAAAAGAGATGTGGACCTTTGTGTACAAGGTCAGCTGGTGTTGCAGAAAGACACTCACAAAGGTATCACAGGAGTACTATTGTGCAGTTTTAGCCAGCCCCTGAAGTTATTCCTTCACTCTATTTGTACATTACATTTGCTGCTGCTGCAAGCAGTTGTTCTCTAGAGATTTACACAGGTGACTTGAGAAGACCATTACCTGAGCAGAAAAATGAGGCTTAACCAAGCTGTACAACAGACAATGCTCATTTCAGCATTTCAAAACACCAGAGAATAACCACAGGAACAGTTGGACTCATTTTAGAGACATTTTCACCACCTCTTTAGTAGTAATAAAGAATACTTATATTATCCAATTAGTGAAGATATATAACATATAAATTTTTGCACAGTAAATGGAAGAAGGGACTTTTGAATAGTTTATATGGGAAGATTTGTTCAATCCATGCCTTCTTTCATTTTTTTACTTATTCATGGGAACATTTAAGCTTAACCAACCTGTTCAACTTCCTTAGAGATCATACAACCAATGGATTAGAGCAAAGGTCTCTGACAACTGCAGGTATGTATGTATGATGTATGAAGGACCTGTTTTCTTTAGTAGATGGATTAAGACATAAATTGGTAATTTCTAGAGGGATTAGTGGGGAGTTGGAGAAACAGAAATTTGTGTAAGGTGCGTTGAAACTCAGTGCCAGTAGGACATGTTAATTGACAAAGGAAGAGCTAGTAGTAGATGGAGGCTCAGTGCAAATGCATTGATGGCAGAGCTGAGCGCTTGAGTACATACAGTAGATATGGTGGAAGTGTATGCAATTATCTTAAGTCTTCTTCATAAGCCCCAAACATCAGAGGTCAGTTCATTCTGTAATCTCAAGAAATAGCTGAGTACATAGATGTCACTGAAGCTAGAGGACCAACAAGACTCCAAATGTAGGCTGAAGATATGTGTCTGGCCAAACTGTACCAGTACAACAGGAAAATCTCCCATGTTTTAATTGCCCATATTCTGTCCTCAAAATACTGGGTAAATATATCCAACTATATGCTGCTCTATCAGTTTACTCTGAATCAAGTGAGGGCAGGAAATAGTGATGGTCTTATAAAGAGGCATTTACCAATATAATGCTCAATGATGCTTAATTTGGGATGTATTGGTCTTGAGGCCTTGGTCAGCCTTGTCAAAAGAGCTGACTTCCAGAAATGAGGTGTAAGTGATTGTCATTGATTCACAGCAAAACTGAGGTCAACCTTTCGCTGGCTCGAGTTGAGCATGGAAAAGAAGATGGTTGTGGTGTGTGAAGATCAGCGATCTCAGCCAAAGAGTATCACTACAGGACTTCTCTAGGTAGTATCCTTGGCCTTACCATTTTCTACAGCTATGCCAGTGACTTTTTTCCATTATAAGCTTAGAAGTGAAGAATGCACCAATTTATATTTCAGTTACATCTCCTCAGATGATGAAAAAGCATATGCCTTCCTGCATATTGAGTATTATTCATGCCATGCAAAGATTATCTCCAACAAAACACTCTGTAATTCTCTCCAGTTGACATTAAAATTGTTATGTTCAACACCATCAAGATGTTGTGTTTACCAAATATTTCACTAGATCAAACTTGCAAATACTTTGAATGCAGAAGTGTAGTAGACACTAGTGTTCTGTAACAATTGGCTCAATTCCTGACTCCTTACCACACCCAGGACACAAGTCAGGAGCATAATGCAAGGTTCAGCACTTACCCAGAAGATTGCAACTTCATCAATACTCAAGGCAGAACACCAGAAGAAAGCAAACACTTGATTGACAAATCATATACTGACTTAAGCATTCAATACATCACAAACTTCGCTCATCATGGCTGTAGGGTGTCACACATACAAGTTGCATTCTAGTAATCCACCAAGCAACTTTGAGAGTGTTTTCCTACCCTCCAGTTTAGAATCCAATGTAGAAATGGGAAACAAGCCAAAAATTACATAAAAAGAGGAGAAAACAAACAACTGTGGCATTTTCTCATTTTACAGTGCAGAATTGCAGACTACAAAATGGCTCACTTCTATTTCAGCTGAATGGATTATTCTCATCATAAAATCTTATTTTTCCAGAGTCACATCCCACATTCCAGAAATACTCATAACATGAGCAAAGAAGAGAACACTGCATAGCTGTGATTGAAAATACAGGAAGGAGTCATTTACCAATAGTTCAACTGGAGTACAAATAATATTCTAACAAGTATGGTTAGCCAGGTGACTAGCTTTATGGAAGAGGTTCTTTTGGAATTCTACCCCAGACTAAATCATTGTAACTGAAAGGTGAGGAAAAAACTGAAAAGTTACCTTCTGCATAGTTGAATGTTACATACTGTTAAATATTTTGCCTGTTGTGCATGCATTACACATTCCACTTTACAACGACAATATGGTGGTGTTGTGGATTCGTTAGTTTATGCACTTAAGCTTCAATAAGATATAAAATAGTTAGTATATTTTATATTGATTCTTGGAAGCTATGCAGCACCAGCAAAACCAGCATTAATTATTCATCTACTGATTCTGTGAAAAGGTGGCTGAACTACTGGAGTGTTGTTCCCACAAAGCTGTTAAATTGAATATACATCAATGAAGAAATGTTGATGTACATCCAAATAATGATAGTGTGCAACTTGAAAAGGAACTTGGAGATGATGGTCTCCTAGGTATCTGTTACCCTTGTCCTTAGAGGTGACAGAGGTATTACCAATGAAATGTTGTCTTATAATACATTCCAAAGGCAGAAGAGAGAGAGCAAAAGGTGGAAAAATAAAACAAAATGGAAATAGAATTCAAACTTCTGATTAACCCTCCATACACCACATGTAAGCGGGCTGCAAGGGAGGCCCAGTTATTATAATGATCCTTTAACATTATCTGTCTTTCCAGTGGTGAATTTCTAGTGTATCTAATTTAAAATTTTCATTTTATGATTAGGCCCTCCTTTGGGCTAATATCTGTATAACCTTCTGCAGCAATCCCTTAGACACGAAGAAAAAGAAAATCTACTGCAGAGCACAATGTCTTTGGATTCAAAGGTATTCATTAAAATTGGCAATTGGAAGCCTGTGGCTCATGTTGTACAATTATTTGTACTGTTGCCTATGCTTACTGATGATCTCCAGAAAGAGTTTTTCACATTCCTCCGTAGGAACTTCCTGGAAGAAGCCAGCCCGATTCTCTATGCCAAGGATTTGAATGGCAACAGATTTTAATCAAGTAAATTCCATCACCTGCAGGGATTGGATTGGTAGAATTGCAGAACAAATGCTGCCCACAAAATGGCTAAGAAAATCCACACATCCTGTTGCCTCGCTAAAACAGCATGTCGATCCCACACTCTCTCTTCTTCCCCTCTCACTGGGCAGAAGATACAAAATCCTGAAAGCACATACCACTTGGCTCAAGGATAGCTTCTGTTCCACTGTTATAAGATTATTGAATGGTCCTCTTTTACGATAAAATGGACTTTTGACTTTACAGTCTACCTTGTCTTTGCTTTGCACCTTATTGTCTGCCTGCACTGCGCTTTCTCTGTAACACTTTATTCTGCATTCTATTATTGTTTCCTTGCACTATCTCAATGCCATGACATGATGAATGATCTGTATGAATGGCATGCAAAACAAAATCTTTCACTGTACCTCAGTGCATATGACAATGATGATGGCATCCATTAATCCCGCGAGACCATGGATCTGCGCCTGGAAAGTCTTGGAGTGTCCTCTCCAGGGCGTAGGCCTGGGAAAGGTTGTATGGAAGACTGGCCCAAGCAGCAAGTCTCTCCTCTCCACGCCACCGATGTTGTCCAAGGGAAAGGCAAGGGCCAATACAGCTTGGCACCAGTGACGTCACAGGAGTTGCCAGAGCGAGGTTGAAGGCAACATTGGACTGCCTTAGGGACTGCAGCTCCAGATTTGACCTCAGGGTTTACTCCCGAAGCCTTTCCCATGTGTGTGTATGGCCGCAAGGCAGTGGTGGTTTGAAATCAGAGTTTTCCCTCTCTTAGTTGGACTGCCTTCCCAGGCTGACGAGCTCCATCTACCCGAAGCACTGGTTTTAAGGCACCAGGACCCGCCTTCGGCCCTTCTCCTGTCAGTAGAAACAGTTCCGTCGGGGTTAGAGGCTGACAATAATAAACCGATTTATCAATTTCTAAACTGTTGACATTCAGGAAATTCTGAAGTCATTAAAAATGAATAAAACTTTTTAAAAGTTAAAATAAAATACAAGATTAAATAAACAATTAAAAGCATTTATAATATTTAGATAGGCTCAAACCATTTAAGAATACTAACAGCATACCTTTTTGGAGTGTGGTGGGCTAGTCTCTGACAAGTTCCACTCACTTGGTAGAGGAACACGTATAATGAAGACGAGCACCTGCAGGAGGCTGTTTCCTTAAGCAGCGAGTTGCCAGTAAGGACATGAACAGTTTCTATAAATGTTGACCATATTGGTGCTCCACCAATGTAGCTAAAAGTGATACCATCCAAAAATTGAAGGTGCTCATTTTGCTGGATCAGCAATGTTTTGAATTTGTCAGTGCTATAATGGGCAGCAAATATTATAGGTGCAAATCACAGCAGAGACAACCTGTAAGGTTTCTGAGAATGACCTCAAAATGAACTTTAAGAACAGGGTAATCACTTGCATAAACAAATTCTTTTCAGTAATCACAAACAACCTCTTTCTTGGGAAGGTAAGCAGAAATTTAACGTTTACTGAATAAAGGGTGGAGTTCAAAAGTCAGGAACAGTTACTTTGGTAAGGCCCCACTTAGAGCTTTGCATACAGTTACAGTCTCTTTATTAAAGAAAGGATGTCTTTGGAGAGAGATCAGCAAAGATTTAATAGATTGAGGTGAAGCAATAGTTACTTATCAAGAGACGGAGTCTAGAATCTTACTGAGAAACATAAAAATCTGCAGAGAGTACTCAACATAGACATGGTAAGAATGTTTCCTCAGGCAAGAGAATCTTGAACTTGGTGTACAGTCACGTGATAAAAGGACCATAAGAGATAGAGACAGAATTTGGCCATTCAGCCAATTCAGCCTGCTCCACCATTCAATCATTGCTGATTATTTTGCCAACCCCAGTCTCCTGCCTTCTCCCTGTAACTCTTAGCAATCAACAACTTACTTAAGACATACTTAAGAGTCACTAACTTAAGACTAAAAGGCAGATGAATTCTTCATTACACTTCATTCCTCTACCACTCTTTAAATTTACTACACTTTAAATTGTTGTACTATTCCAGTGAAACCAAACATGAGAAACATCATCTCATCTTCTGAGTGGGCATGTTACAACCATCACAACTTCAGATTGAATTCAACAATTTCGTATTACAACCTGTTTGGTTTGCTTCACAATTGGCCTGTACTGATGATAGATTATCAACTTGCAATGTTTTTTTAATTTATTTTTTATTGAAGTTCATCATCAGACAAACATTTCCATAAGATGTATTTCAGACATTGTACATATATATCATATAACCATATATGTCACAAATCTCCTCATTATTTATCTGAGGTATACACTTATAGAAAAGAGTGGAAAGAAAAAAAACAAGCAAAAGGAAAAAACTACGTGCAAGTAGGGAGTGATATTTTTTTTAACAACATATTCATTGATTTGTGAGAATAAAGTTAATTACTTTTCATACTCCACAGATACTGTCTGAACTATTGAGTATTTCCAGAATTTTCTGTTATATTTCAGGCCTCCAGTAGTACTTCATGAAGTTTTAACATTAATTTTCTCTCTGTTTACATTCCTTTCCTGTTCAGATCCTCTCATCCAGGCAGACAATCTGTGATTAGCAATCACCCTCTGCATCACTTACTTAGCCAACTCTTCCAGTTCGTGTCATTTAGTCCCCATCCTATCACAGACATTCCCTTCGTTCTCTTCATCTTATTATTCTCTAAAACATAAATCAAGTTTGATTTCTGATACTTTTCAATTCTGAACACTGCTTCTTCCTACACATTTACTTTTGAAATATTTCCTTATATTTCAGATTTCCAGCAATTGCAGTTTTATTTTGCCTTTTGGTGAAGAGAAATTTCTTCTTTCCGAAAACAGTGAATCTCTTCATCTGAGAAAGCTGTAAATGCCTTGATATAAATAAATTTAAAGCTGATACAGAGTTTTAGGCTACAGGGGAATCAACAAATATAGCTTTCAGTCAGTTAATGGTCAGATCTGTCATGACCTTATAGAAGATAAGCAGGCCTGAGAAGCCAAATAGCCCATGACTAATTTTATTTCTTATTTTTGTCTATTTTTGGCTTTTGTTTTTTTTAAATTTCATGTCATCCTTCTAGGAGAATTTAAATCCTATGGAATTCACTTTGGAGTCGGTGCTGAGTAGAAATGACGATATCTATCAAGATCAGTTTAGAGAGGACAATGAAGAAAAAAAGAAACAAAAGGCATACTGGAACTGGGTGGGTAAATAAAATAAGAGCTACTTACTCACGTGGAGGATAAATACAAATGTTGACTCATCAGCGAAAAAATACCTATATCCGCATTGTAACTTCTGGATATTTATGTGGCAATACATGGGCATGCCTGTGCATTCGTAAAGTTTATAAAAAGTTATTGCGTAAAATGATTTCTGTGATGCCTCGCAGTGCCTATAGCGAAGTGCAGCTCAGAGAAGAGAATACTATAAAATTAAATAGAAAGTGAGAAATTTGTATATTCACATATCATTGCTACTGTCAGGAATTAGGTACAGAAGCCTGAAGGCACACACTCAGCGATTCAGGAACAGCTTCTTCCCCTCTGCCATCCGATTTCTAAATGGGCATTGAACCCGTGAACACTACCACACTTCATTTTTGTTTTTTATATTTTTTCCGGTTTTGCACTATATTTAACTTAACCATTTAATATACAAGTACATACTTATTATAATGATTTACTTATTTATTTTTTCTCTATATTATCATGTATTGCATTGTACTGCTGCTGCTAAGTTAACAAATTTCATGATATATGCCAGTGATATTAAACCAATTTCTGATTCTGATTCTTGAGTTTTTAAAATTGTGTCTGCAGTTATTCCTATTTCAATACATCGGTTCACTCTAAGTCATGCTTTGAGACCTCGAAAGGAGGCTGCTCTGGACTTGGATGAATGGTGACGTCTGTACTGCCTGCAGCAAAGCTATCAATATTCTTGAATGGAATCATATGGTTCTAATGCCTGACTTTGCTTAAATCTTTTTTTTGTTGAATAGCTTTACTGGTGATCTTCAGCCATTTAAAAACCCCTGAACCACCGAAGTGCTCTCTAAGGTGTGCACGTACACGTCTTTTGCTACTTACGCACAGAGGAATTTAAACTGCACACAAAACGTCGTCACCCTCTTCCTTGTTGGCACGTTAAGTATATTCCTTGATCGTACACGATCACATTTCCTTTTCCGGTTTCTGATGTGGATCATATTGACAACATGGAGTTTGCAATGATTTGTTTGCAGATTTCGGAACTGGCTTATATATACTGTTTTCATTGAAGAAACTGATCAGTGTGCACAAGTTGTCACTGGGCAAAAAAACTGCACAGCAAAAGATTTTTGTGTGCACTGGTTATTACAAATTAGAGGGAGTATTGTGAACCATCAGTCTTTAATTCTGCTATGCTGTTACCAGATGCTCTATATAGAGAGCACCGTAGTTCATAACCAATGTTGATGAAAGAACAGCATTATATTTCAAGGTTCATGAGGAGAAATTGCCGGTGGTGAAATTTCCATGCACCTGTTACCATTTTCCTTCTTGATCCTAGAGGCTGGGAGTCTGGGAGATACTGTCTGAATAGTCTTGGTGTGTGGGCAGAACACATTGCTACTAAGATGCTCTAATGAAGGAAATGCATGATTCAAGTAGTGGATCAGCTATGAGTCAAGTGCACTGATTTATTTTTTATTGCTTATTGAGATGCAGCGCAGAAAAGGCTGTACCACTCAGCAGATCTTGATGTAACCCTAGCCTAATCACTGGACAACTTACAATGACCAATTAACCTACTAACCAGTTCATTTTTAGAGTGTGGGAGGAAACTGGAATACCTGGAGAAAGCCACACATTCCACAGGGAGGACGTAGAGACTCCTTACAGATGACCTTAAGACCATAAGACATAGGAGCAGAAGTTGGCCTTTTGGCCTATCAGGTCCCCTCTGAAATGTATTGAACTTTGAACTCTGGTGGCAGAGCTGTAATAATGTTGCCCTAACTGCTACGCTGCCATGATGCCCCTTCTGGATTGTGTCAACTTTATCGTGTTGTTGGAGCTGAAGGATTAAGGTAAGTTCTTTAACATGTACCATATAGATGCTGTGACTGCTTTGGGGTGTTCAGGTAGCATTTGACATTTCCACTCTGGGAGAAATCTTTATCTACCCTATCAATGCTTCTCATAAATTTCTATAGACTTATTTTCTCTTAGCCTCTGATGTTCCTGAGAAAACAATCCAAGTATTTCCAAACTCTTCTTAGAGTTAAGAATCCAGGTAAGATCCTTGTAAATGTCTTCTGTGCCTCTTCAAAGCCTCCACGTCATTCTTGTAATGCAACAGCCAGAGTGGCACATAATATTCCAACTGAGACCAAAGCTTTATACAGCTGCAACATGACTCTCTGAACTAATGAAGGCAAGAGTGCTGTACGCCTTCTTTATCACTTATATTTATCAGTTACTTTTGGGGTGTCTTGGGAACGGAAATGTCATGCAGCTCCGCTCGGTGGATACAAATAATTATTCCCGTTTCAGCCCGATACAGCTGATAATCACAACTACTTCCAAAGGAAATGTGGCTGTAGGTCATAGGTACAGGTGCATTTAAGGAAATGAGGTTTTATACTCCCAATACCAACTGGCAAGCATACAGTCTCTAGTAAATAAAATTGAAGATCTCAGAGCTTGGGTGCTTTATCAGAGCGGCATTAGGACCATGTGTGCCCTTTGTTTCACGGAACCCTGGCTAACCCTTTTTGTACCAGAGGCAGTGATTCAGATTGCCGGGTTCACTATACGCTGTCAGGATAGGACTGTCGAGTCTCTCAAAAGCAAAGGCGGGGGTGTGTGCCTCATGATCAATTTCTCTTGGTGCACAGATCTATCAGTGATGTCCCAATCCTGCTCACCCAGAATACCTCACAGTTAAGTGCCATCCATTTTACCTGCAGCAGGAGATTTCAGCGATTGTTCTGGTAGTGGTGTGCATTCCACCTCAGGCCAATGTCAAACAGGCAGTAGATGATCAGAACAACAGGATCAACATGCATGAAACAGCATGCCTTCACCATCATTTTGGGGGATTTTAAACAGGCCAGCCTGAAAAATTCATGAAATAATTTCCATCAACAACTCACTTGCAGTACCAGAGGAAACAACACACTGGACCACCGTCAAGAAAGCCTACTGTGCTCTTCCAAGCTTTCACCTCGGAAAGTCTGATCACCTGGCTGTATTTCTACTCCCTGAGTTTAGGCAGAGTCTGAAGACCGTAACACCAGTAGTGAGGACAAAGAAGGTATGGACAAGGGAAGCACAGGAGTGCTTACAGGACTGCTTTGAATTGGTGGACAGGACTGTATTGAGGTATTCATCTTTGAATCTAGATGAGTATGCCACAGTTGTTACTGACTTCACTAAAACCTGTGTAGATAAGTGCATGTCTACAAAAACTTGCTGTACATTCCCAACCCAAAAGCTGTGAATCAGCTAGGAGATACATCATCTGCTGAAGGTTATATCTGTGGCATTTCAATCTGGTGACCGAGGTCTGTACAAGAAAAACAGGTATGACTTGAGGAGGGTTATTTCAAGAGTGATGAGACAATTCTGAGTGAGGTTGGTTGTGACATCAGATGCACGTCAACTCTGGCAGGGTTTGCAAGACATTACTTCTTATAAAGTGAAACCCAATAGCACGAATGTTAGCGAAGCTTCAATACCAGATGAGCTCAACACCTTTTATGCTTGCTTTGAAAGTGAGAATATAACTACAGTTGTGAAGATCCCTGCTGCACCTGGTGACCCTGTGATTTCTGTCTCAGAGATTGATGTCAGGCTGTCTTTCATGAAGGTGAACCCTTTAGAAGATGCCAGGCCCTGATGGGGTACCTCATAAGGCTCTGAAAACTTGTGCCAACTAACTGGCGGGAATATTCAAGGACGTTTTCAACCTCTCACTGCTACGGTTAGACGTTCTCATCTACTTCAAAAAGGTAACAATTATACCAGTGCCTTAGAAGAACAGTGTGAGCTGTCTTAATGACTATTGCCCAGTAGCACTCACATCTACTGTGATGAAATACTTTGAGAGGTTGGCCATGGCTAGACTGAACTCCTGCCTCTGCAAGGACCTGGACCCACTGCAATTTTCCTATGGCAACAATAGGTCAATGGCAGATGCAACCTCAATGGCTCTTCACATGGCCTTGGGTTACCTGGACGATGCAGCTTCATTGACTACAGCTCAGTATTATATTGACTTTAATACCATCATTCCCACAGTCCTGATTGGTAAGCTATAGAACCTGGGCTTCTGTACCTCCCTGTATAATTGGATCCATGTCTTCCTAGCCAGAAGACCATAACCTGTGTGGAATGGTGATAATATCCCCTCCTTGCTGATGATCAACACTGGCACACCTCAGGTGTGTGTGCTTAGCCCACTGCTCTACTCTCTCTATACCCATGACTGTGTGGCTAGGTATAGTTCAAAAACCATCTATAAATTTGCTGATGATACAAACATTGTTGGTAGAATCTTAGATGGAGACGAGAGGGTGTACTGGAGCTAGTTGAGTGGTGTCACAACAATCGTGCACTCAATGTCCGTAAGACCAAAGAGCTAATTGTGGACTTCAGCAAAGGTAAGACAAGGGAACACAAAGTAATCCTCATCGAGGGATCAGAAGTGAGAGAGTGAGTAACTTCAAGTTCTTGGGTGTTAAGATCTCTGAGGATCTAACCTGGTCCCGACATATTGACAGTTATAAAGAAGCCAAGACAGCAACTATGTTTCATTAGGAGAATGAAGAGATTTGGTTTGTCAACTAAAACACTGGAAACCTCCCGTAGATGTACCATGGAGAGCATTCTGACAGGCTGCATCCCTGTCTGGTAGGGGGAGGGTGGTGTAGGAGCTACTGGACAAGACCGAAAGCAACTATAGAAATTTGAGAAACTGGTCAGCTCCATCTTGAGTATTAGCCTCTGTAGTATCTAAGACATCTTCAAAGAGTGGTGCCCCAGAAAGGCGACATCTGCTGTTAAGTACTCCCATCACCCAGGGCATGCCCTCTTCTCATTGTTACCATCAGGTAGGAGGTACAGAACCCTGAAGGTACACACTAAGCGATTCAGAAATAGCTTTTCCCCTCTGCCACCTGATCCCTAAATGAACATTAAACCCATGAACACTACCTCACTTTTATGTAATATATATTATTTCTGTTTTTGCACTATTTTAAATCTATTCAATATAGATATACTGTATATACTTTAATTGATTTACATCTTTTGTTCAATATTATCATGAATTGCATTGAACTACTGCTGCTAATTTAACAAATTTAATGACACATGCCGATGATAATAAACCTGATTCTGATATTGCCACTTTCAGGAAGTTATTGCACTTTTCACACTAGATTGATACCTATAGCATTGATTTCAAAGCAGCCTTGAATTCATCCCCTTTGTCTATGTTTTGTCCAAGACCAGAAAGTGTTGAATGGCCCGAGCAAAACTCAGCCTGTGTGTACTATTGATGAGTGAACATTACTTTAAAGAACTGTTGATAAAACCTTTCAATGGTTTGCTGAATATTGAGAGTAGAATGCTGAGACAGCAACTGGATGGAATGGACTTGGTTGACATTTTGTTGACAGACCAAAACTTGGAAGCTTTCCAGACAGTTATGTAGATGCCACGGACATAATTGGGTGGACACTCAAGCTAGTTCATGAGTCCAAATCTTCAGTACAATGGGGTGATGCCTGGATCTAGGACACTTCAGGGCTTTGTAACCTTTGTTATACCCAGTACTCTTAGGCTTTTCCTGTTATCATGTAAACTGAACTGAATTTACTACAGATAAAAGTCTGTCATAGCATGGGCTGTGGCAGGGTGGAGTTACGTCTCTATTGAAGGAGGTATAAGGCACACCATCCCTCCGCTAGCCTCTTTACCACCCCGATCAAGGTCACGTGAAGCCATGGGAGCAGGTGACGAATGGTCATACGAGCAGCTGGTGCACATCACAAGTCCTGGTTATACTGATGCCAGGCAGACAATCTCTGAAGAGTATTGATAATGGCTGGGATCACCTGCCTAGTAGAGACACTGTCCAGAACAAGACAATGGCAAACCACTTCTGTAGAACAATTTGCCAAGAACGATCATGGTCATACAACATGGCAAACAAGAGCATGGACCTCTGGAGGAAGCAAAAACAGATTGTTATTTCATCGCTTCAGTCTGAAGGCAGTTTGCTTTGAAATTGACTTCAGCATTCACATGATGGGCTTTGCCAATGTTGAGGATGGGGTCCTCTTGGAACTTCTGTTTCCTGTCACCTACCACCAGATGTGTCAAGTATGCTGAGCTTTGAACGAGACTATTCATTGGTTGGCTGGTTTATTGATCAGTAAAGCATACATTCTAACTTCACATGTTTAGTATTTTATTAAGAGGTGCTCCTGGAACTGCTCCTGATGACTCTTTTACAATGTTCACTGATATTTCTGGGTCCTTTGGCTTGATGGCTAGACTAACGGATTTCCCTGTGCCCTGTAATTAAAAGGCTGTGATGGACTACATTTCTGCTCCTCCTGATTGTTAATGATGACTGTATGTTAATGATGACCAAATTTTACTGGCATGTCTCTCTGAATCCATTCTACTTATCATATGACGTACCATACCTCTGAAAACCCATTTTACTAGGTGTTTCTGAAGACAGAGCCCATTAGCCCCTCACTAACAGCCACTGGATTCAGCGGTGAGAAAACGACCGTTCTCAGACTCTGTACATCGAGGGTCAGTATGACTTGGGTCCCACCAAAACGGGGAAGTTGGGATGTCTCGACCACCCAAACCCTGATCTGTGCAGATACTGTGTAAATACTGCCCCCATGCAATTAGCAGTCAACAAGAAATAACAGATCATACACTGCATACAATTATAAAGAAGGTATACTTGCAAATTTCAGCTTTATTGACCAGTAGTAGGAGAAAGAAAAGAAAAAAAAATAAAAGGGCCCATTACAGTTCACTCAGTCCAAATGTGCACATAAATTGGAACTGATCTTGAAAGTTGTCTTTAACTTACATGCTGGACCCATGCTCTGTGTGAAAGCACACGCCACCTATCGAATGTTGCTTGAAATCAATCTTGAATAAATGGGCTCCCCCATCTGAGTATTGTTCCTTCCTCCTTGAAGCCATTCATCTGCACATTGCACCTTATGCCACTGGGACAACATCCTCAGCCATCTCCCCTCCTGTCTTCTCCCAGCTCCCGCCACAAAAGACCTCAACCCTCACGAAAACCTGTCTGCCCAGCATTCTCTAGAGCCTTCTCCCAATTCCATCATCCTGATTGGCTGACACAACATTTCTAAGTTGAACAACATAGTCCCTTATCTTCAGCTCAAACCCAAACACACTAAAAGCAGAACAGACGGCTCTTACAGAATTGCTAAAATGAAATACTACAGCATAGCATTAAAAATCCTAGCCAGGGCGTTACACCTCACAATGGAGCATCCCCTCAGTGTAAAGATGGAGCCTTATGTTTATAAGAAGTGTTTACTACTAATAATCTGTCATGTTCAAAAGAATCGATAACAGGCAGATTGGTGTGGTTAGTATTAATGGAATTCTGATGCTGGAAATCTGAAAAAATAGACAATAGTGGCACCAGTCAGCCTGTCGGGTAGCATTTGTGGAAGGAAAAACAGTGTTAATACATCAAGTCAGAAAAGGCTTTTCTTTCCACAGCTGCTGTCAGGATAAGGTCAAATAGGTTTACGTCATGATATGATGTAGATCCAGTCTTCTGGCTGCGTACTTCAGGACCTGACCATTTGGTCAGTGGTGATGCTACCAAGCACTCTTGGTTCAGGGCATTCAAATACCTGAGCTAGAGTATATTCTGTGTACTTCTGCTACTCTTCATACTTCCTCCAACTGTTATTCAACCTGCAGGGATGTTAAATCACTATCATGTACCCAGATGGATGGACGGAGGATTCTCTAATATTAGCTGAAAAGTATGATTTTGTGAGCATGACTAAGTCTGGTCTATTGGCCAGTTCTTACAGCTTCGATACTAATATCCAAAGAGGCAGGAGAAAGGCTTTGTAAGCTACTTTGCTCAGTTGGAATCTGGTGCTCAATATGCATTTGGAATTAGTCTCAGCCAATTTAGAAGAAACGGTTACTTAATCAGCTGAATTTATATTTCCCAGTTTACATGGGATCTACTGGATAACGAGTTCAGTAATTTACCAACTATATCACCTTTAACTGAGATGTCATTTCAGTGTATTTTCCACTTCTACATGCTTGGTTACCAGTATGATGCTAAAATCTGCAAAAATTTGTCTCTAGCAAACTGGCATTGTAAAATAATTCCCAAGAAATTTAGAATATAATTCAAAGTAAATTTATGATCAAAGTACATATATGTCGCAATGTACAACCCTGTGATTTGTTGTCTTGCTGGCATACTCAGTAAGTCCAATAACCATAATAGGATCAGTGAAAAATCACACCAACAGGGCAGACAACCTGTGTGCAAAAGACAACAAGCTGTTCAAATACAAAATGAAAGAAAAAGAAATAATAATAATAATAATAAGTAAGCATTGTATGTAGCCCGCAGAATGTCACTGCAGTTCACCGGTGCTACCTTGCAACGTAATAAGCAAATTTCCAATGTGCTTAGCAGTAAGATTCTTAAAAGTGCAGCTCTCAGTTTCACTAAAGATTATTGAGATGTGTAACATGCTTTGGAGCTATCTTTGGTTAGTTCCAACTGCAGGAGCAATTATCTGGTCTGTCAAAGTACAAGGGTCTGAACTCGGAAGGTGAGTGAAGTATTGTTCCAGAAGAGTGACAAGTTAATTTACTCATCCATGAGCGCAAAGCAACAGATGTTCATATAACATTTCAGTGTTATCATTGAGTTTGAATTGACTCACATCAGCAAGTAATGTAATTAGAACCATTTACTCACATGAAAGGAAAATATTGACATGGCTGACAGGGTTGCGCATCCTTTGCTTGAATTTTCATGCAAAATTTTTTGTATTCATGCAAGTGCAGCCAGACAATTCAGAGCAAATCAGTATGTCAAATCCATACCTTTTAGTTTAAAGCTACTCTGTGAAACCAAAAATGATCTACTTCTGAATGCATATCAAATTTTTTGGGTCAGGAAATTAGTCCTTCATCCTTGACCAATTTTGCATGTCTAGTTTAAACACACAGTGGGTTTTGGAGGTGATGACAATAACTTAAATTCCCATAAAAGTCAAGAGGATGATATAAACACTGAAGCAAAGGAACAAATCTACTTGGGGATAATGCAACATTTTGGTTTGTTTAAACCCAGCTCGAAGGTGCCTTAGGACAGTAGCTATTCAAAGTTTGCAAATCATGTAGCATTGTTACTAATCTTACAAATCTTAGGGGTATTCACATTGTTGTGAGTGAGAAATGCACTGTGCCCTACCTGTGGTTAATGAGAAATCACAACAGCTTGTACAGAGGCGATATGTCAACACTGGCTTGAGAGGTTCATGACAACATCATTATACATCACAGCTGCAGAAATCTATAAACTATTATGATCAGTCACATTCCCCATCATGTTACATACAACCCATATCAAGTCACATAGTACATATTGGTGTCATTTATTTCTATGGGTGGGGTGAACTGATTGTGAAATTAAGTAATTTAGTAACTCTCTTATGAATCTGCTTTTTATTATAGCTTCCTATTCCAGTGATACCAATTCCAAACTTACAACAGCTTTCATCTTTAACAAAGACTCAGTTGATTGGGTATATCTTGACATAGTGTGAAAATATAAAGCATGTGAGCCTGTACCATCTCAATCACTTTATTTGGCAATTTTGACCAAACTCATTCTATCCAGCTACCCAGCTCACATCAATCTCATCCTTATTTCTCTTGGCAATTTCTTTTGGATATTGACCATTCTGTCAGTGGAAATGATATCTCCTTATTTACTCTATTAAAACCCTTCAGAAGTTTGAATACCTCTATTAAATCTCCCCTTAACCTTCCCAGCTTGAATCTGAAAAATCCCAGGTAACTTTGATCTTTCCATGTAACTGAAATGCTCATCCTTCCTTAGTATTAATCTGAGGCCCTATCTCATCTCTTGGGTAAATATAAAACATCCCATGGTGCTTTTTCAAAGAAAGCATGATAGATACAGTATCCCCATAGAATGTTCAACTTATTTCCTTCAGCCAATAAGAAGTTAAATAGATCACAATTATTTTTTCTGTTCCTTGTAGACAGCTGTGATCAATTTTGGCATTCACATTTCCTATATTATTACAATGGTTAAACTTTCAAAGAACTTTATTAACTGTTAAACATTTGGAGCCACTGAGGTCACAAAATACAAAATTTTTGTTTCTTTAAACTTTCGCAATGTGGATATCATTTTACAAAACATAATTAAGGGCAAGGCCCTTAATAGTGTTGCTGAGCAGAGAGATTTTGGGATCCAAGTTCATATCTCCTTGAAAGGCTACACAGATCAATAAGGTGGTTAAAAAGGCTTATGGAATGGTTGCTTTTATTAGTCAAGACACTGAGTTCAAAAGTCAGGAGGTTATGCTGCAACTTTATAAAGGTCTGATTAGGCCACAATTGATTGTGTACTGCTTTGGTCACCCCACCACAGGAAGGATGTTGAGGGTGTGGAAGAGGTTTACCAGGATGCTGCCTCATTTACAGGGCATTGTGCTATCATGAGAGGCTGGATAAACTTGGGTTGTTTTCTCCGGAGTGCCAGAGGCTGAGAAGAGATCTGATAGAGGTTTACAAGCTTATAAGAGGCATAGATAGAGTGGACAGAGAATATCTGTTTCCCAGGGTTGAAATATCGAATACCAGAGGGCATGCATTGAAGGTAAGAGGGGCTAGGTTCAAGGGGGATGTGGAGGGGGGCAAGTTTTTTACTCAGAGAGTCATGGATGCCTGGAATGTGCTGCTTGGTATGATGGTAGAGGCAAATACACTAGAGGCTATTAAGACACATTTGGATAAACACATGAATATAATGAGGATGGAGGGATATGGACACAGTGATTCTATGTTCTTACACCCCATTTAAGTTATAACATGTACTTTGTACAAATTTATTTTCATGAAGATACGTTATTTCTTATCTCTGCCTTAAATTTTATCTTCGCCTTTCACCAGCCCTCTTGAAGTCTGCTTTAATTTTCTACGCATCATTTCTAAACTTTTGAAGTTATAAATATTTGCACAAATCATTAACATGGAGAAAAAAAGATCAGTAAACTTGTTACTGAAGCCACGTTTTAATTTCCCTCATGTTTAATACCACTTACAATGACCTCGCTGACCTCCTCCCTCTGCATCAGCATTCAACATGAAAAGAATTATTTAGTGCTTCTCTTTGCCTTATGTTTATGATCATATTTATCTCATAAACATCAGTGTGATTGTAATGATATTTGGAAATGCAGGTGTGAGATTTAGTCAAATGGTATTCAAAAACACATGTGGTGATTTGTTTTTTAGATGCATATTTGATGATTAACAAAAACCATGAATAATCTTCAGTCAATAAAACATTTCTAAAGTCTTAGCCCATGGATGAATTTCCATAAATATGAGAAATTAGGCTTTGAGGGTATGTTAAGACTATACCTATTTCTATGAATCAAAGCAAGGACAATATGGTCCAATTGCTTTCTTGAGAAAACTTTCTAAATATTAAGGGAGTGAAAGTAAGAGAGGTAATAAGTTTAAGTTTATTGTCATTTGACCATATACATGTATATTGCCAGGCTAAACAACGTTCCTCTGGACCAGATATGTCATTTGGATAGGCTTTCAAACTGGAGCTCTAGGAACAAAAAGACTGGCAAAATTTAATTTCAACTATAACTCCATCCCATTTCTCTAATTCAGCAGTTAAGGGGAGAACATACAAACTCTTTACAGACAGCAGCAGAATTGAACCTTGGTCACTGGTGCTTACCACAATGCACCAGTGCTGCCCTATAAGATGAAACCTTCCAGCAAAATGGCTCATTTCCCGTTGAGCCCAACACTTTATATGCTTACTTTGAAAAAGCAAAGAAAAACTATAGCTGGGTGAATCCCCATGGCACTGACGACTTTGTGATCTCTGTCTTGGTGTACTTGGCAAGTTACTGAAAACCTGTGCTGGCCAACTAGCTGGAGTGTTGAAGGACATCTTCAACCTCTTACTGCTAGAGTCAGGGTTCCCCATTCACTTCTAAAGGGCATCAATCATACCAGTGTCCAAGCAGATCAGGGCGAGCTGCCTCAATAACTATAGCTGTTAGCACTCACAGGGTTGATCATGGCTTGAATTAGTTCCTACCTGAGCAAGGATTTGGACTTGCTACAATTTTCCTACTGCCACAAAAGGTCAAAGTGCACTCAGTCTTATTGGCACTCTCTCAGCCTTGGACTATCTGCTGTTTATTGATTACAGCCCAGTGTTCAACACTATCATTCTCTTAGTACTAGTCACTAATCTTCACTGTACCTCTCTCTGCAGCTAGATTTGTTACTTCCTCATTGGGAAACTAGGATCAGTACAGATCGATAATAACAACTCCTGTTCATTGACAATCAACACTGGTGCAACTCTGGGATGTGTGCTTAGCCCATTGCCCTATTTCTCTGTACTCTCATGATTGTGTGGCTTGGCAGAGCTCAAGCACTATCTATATATTTACAAGGTGGTGTCATTGGTGATAAAGAGGCATTGAGGAGTGAGATAGGTCAGTTGATTGAGTGGTGTTGCAACAACTATCTTGCACTCAACCTCAGAAAGTTCAAGGAATTAATTATGGACTTCAGGAAGGGGAAGTTGGGAGAACACACATTGAGGGGTCAGTGATGGAAAGGATGAGCAGCTTCTGGTTCCTGGTCATCAACATCTCAGATGATCAATCCTGGGCCCAACGTATTGATGCAATCAGAAGAAGACATGACAGTGGCTATACTTCATTAGGAGTTTGCGGAGATTGGTATGTGACCAAAGACTCTAGTGAATTTGATGCATTCTGACTGGTTGCATGATATGGAGGCTCCAAAGAATAGGATCAAAAGAGGCTGCTGAGGTTTGTAGACTCAACTAGTTCCATTATGGGCACACGTCTCCTCACGATAGAGATATCTTCAAAAGGCGCTGCCTCAGAAGGAGAATCCATCATTAAGGACTGTCACCGACCTGGATATGCCCTTGCCTCATTATTACTGTCAGGGGGGAGGTAAAGATGCCTAAAGACACACACACGACATTTTAGGAAGGGTTTCTCCCCCCTTCCATCATTCTTCTGGATGGTCAATGAACTCACCTATCTATTAATTAATTATCATAACTTATAGCAACTTTTTATACCCGCACTGCACTGCACTGATGAACAAAACAACAAATGTCACAACATAATTCAATGATAATAAACCCTATATTGATTGTGAATCATCAGAGATATACTAATACACCAATGTTTCCTGTGATGGGCTCTGCGCCTTCAGCATTGACATAATGGTCACTTTTAACCATTGCCATTCAGAGTGTATTTAGTTCTAATCAAAAACAAATAAAAAATAAAATAGGGCAAGTAAAAGTGACTGATAGGAAGAATTGTCTTTTGTGTTTCTATTTAAAGTTAGGTGGAACTACAGGGTAGAATGTGAGAAGGCATTGACAGTGAGTTCACTGCTTCATCATCCAACTGATTTCATTCCTTTGTCCTCACAGTCCATTACTTGTATGCTAGGCATATGCAAAGAACAGTGTGGGAAGAGAGGACCAAAGACTGTGTACTTACTGCCCCAGGTGACCATGTAAAAGGTGGAAGCAAAAAGTACACAAATGGAGGAAGAGGGCTCATCAAACATCCCTTCCCTATGTGCGGCACCAAATAATTTACTTTTTGCAGTTCTGCTTTTGGCCCCAGCATTCAGCAGTAAGTTTTGTTCTGAACTGCAGAGAGATTCCACTTCCCTATGCTCCTTGTCGGGTGCTCAGATGCCATTGTTGGAATTCCTGCACAAATCCCACTTGATGGCAGTAACCATTTCTAAGTATCCCTGAATCAGTAAATAAATTTGGGCTGGATTCAAATTTGTGGATTCAGAGAATATATTGCCCCATTAAAATTCTACCCTAAAGAGGAAAAACCTGACTAATTTGATAACCATTTCAGAGTTCATGCCTGCCTGCTGTTTTCATTGGATTAAATTGCCTATGTACTAAATAATTAAATGATTGATATACTGAAACACTGATGTTAGAATGCATTAAAATTACTTTCCTTTAATTTTGTCACATTAATGTGGATAATATTTTTTTTTAAATCAGGCAAAATAAGTTTTAGAAATGATTGTTATATTGAAATAGTATCATACTCTACAGATAAGAATTAAAATCCTTGTTTCAAAATAAGAGTACTAATTTTGAATCCTTTTTTGTTTTAAAAGTCCTGCTCCATGCGTCCTTTTTAAGAAATAAAGGATTCCTTTTATTATTCCCTGGGGTACTTTTTTCCTTCTCAATCCGTTAAAGGTTCGAAATAATCTCTCCCATCAGAAGTTCAATGTTCCATATCGGTGCCAGTTGGTCCAGGGCTCGTTATGATGTTAATGACCTGCACAATCTCAGCCTCAATGGAAAGATTACAGGAGCTGCAAGCACACCTGCAGGGGAGACTGTCTATTATTGTCAGTTTTCAACAAAACAAACCCACTTTCTAATCAAATCTATTACATAATTTTTAAAAATGCAAGATGACTTCAAAGTTTGTTGCTATGACCATATTTTGATGCAGGATTTAACCAGTAATCAATTAACCTAATAGTCTCAATTAAACTAGTTTACTCATCTACCAGGTGTATTTAATTAATAAGAAAAAAGCAACAGCTTGTAATTATAGAGCATCATGAAACAAGTTCCAGAACATTTCACAAAGGCATAAAGTTAACCTAAAGAGGTAGGTCTTAAAATGGATGACAACAAAAATCATTGGTTATAAAAGTAGATTTTGAAAAGAATGTTAAAATAGGAAAAGTTTCAGAGGAACAAATGGGGATTATCAAATTTGAGATCTCAGGGAGTTCAAAGCATTCCTACTGGTTGAGGTGGCATGATGGGTGATGACGGGCTGTTACTCAAATGAATACAGTTAAGTAAATGAAATATTCAGGGTTAAGACATTAGCAAAGATTACAAAGATATGAAGCAGTGCTAGCATTGATTTAAAACTGCACAATTAAACATTTAAATTTGAATTGTGATTTAAAGCATGTCATGAGTGGTAAGTAGTTTGGATTGGATGTGTACAGCAAAGCTTTGAATATTTACATATTGTGTGGAAGGGGAGGCTGCAGATTGCTTTAGTGACAAATGAACTGAGATGGTTTGATGGTTCTGCTAGCGGGGATGACAAAAGAAGAGTTTGTGCTGGAGGTGATATCCGTTCAGAAGCACAAGTCAAGGTTCAAGAGAATATTGATGCTGTAGAACAGTTCCATCATTAGGCAAGGTGGATGTACTTAGTGATATAGCAATATCACTTCCAACTAGATGAATTCAGTGTATGAAGACGAGGAATTCAATATTTCTGTGTTTAGCTGGAGAAATGTAAAGCTGAGAAACTTTATGGTCTTGGTGAGTGTCATCAGAGTGCCTAGAAATTGGATCACAATTTGTGCTCATTGATAAGACCATATTTCCAATCATTTCACTTGGGATTCTTGAATATCAACATATGAATTCAAGTTTTTAATTGATAGTTTATGATAGAATTAATTGTTGTAAAGATATGCATTAAAGCAAATAATAGAGGGGAGGGAGTGACAGCACTTACTGAGGATTGGACTGTCCACTTCTCCCTTGTGTTCACTTCCATGGCATCTTTTTTGGGTCCAGTAATACTCTGGCTGATGTGGAGAAAGCTATGTTATGGTCTGACACTCTTCATGTGATCACTGTATCAGCAATTTGGCAGATGGGAGCTCTTCATGGCAATTGCACAGCTCATCGGGAAAGTGATGGTGAGCTTTCAATGAACTTCATGCTTTCAAGATTCAAAGTGCATTTATTATCAAAGAATGTATAAATTATAGAACATTGAGATTTGTTTGTTTACAGGCAAAGCAAGGAACCCAAAAGAGCCCAATTTATAAAAATAAGCCCACCCACCATCCCCAACCCCCAGTGCCCACAGATAAAGAGGAGGAAAAAATACAAAACAATAAAAGTGAGCCACAACAACTGCATTCCGAACCTAAATGAGCCCATAGGTTCAAATCCCCAGAGCGGCCCGGAATAGGCCGAAAGCCTTGGTATTCACTTCATCATGTTAGCAGAGCAAATTGGTGCAAAGTTCACAGATACGAAGCACCGCAGCTGGGGACAGCCTCACAGCCTTAGTGTCATGAAGAGTGAAGCCCCAGGAATACCTGGGCTGACGTTTAGATTGTCCGAAATGTGCATTAGGACCTGGCCCTGCTGCCAGCTAATTGTTTTGAGCCTTTATTTTACTACTGAAGGAGTTGTTCCTGACCTCTCCAAATTGGCTCAGTGCCCAGAGTGATCCAACCTTGCCCGACTCTCAACACCCTGCCTTTCCTGTCTTTATATGGGCCGGCATTTGGGTTGCCCAACCAGTGGACTGTACCTCGCATTAGGACCTGGACCTCACTGCGGCGAATCACTAAGGGCATTGAAAATCCCACCCAGCTATTCGCTTTCGACGTGGATTTCACTGTCGATAAAGCCGTTCTCAACCTCTGCAATGTGGCTTGGTGCTTAGAGCAATGTACCCCCCAGACTTGGTTTAGTTGGATGGGCATTGGAGTTCCTCTGTCCCGTCTTCTCCCCTCCGATACATTCACTCAAACTGGCATGGCTTCAACTCCAAGCGCATCAGCAGGGCACATCCTATGAATTTGCTTTGCTTTCGCTCGCTTCTTCATTGCTGGCAGTGATAGTTTACCACAATTTACATACAAATGTTATCAATAATGTTTTTAATCAAATTCCTTCGCTTTCAAACAACCAGTAAACTGTTGCACTTTTTCGGTAGCCCCATCTTAAACTGGACGTTTATATTTCCATATTATATTTATCTTAACCTTGAAGGAGACCTTTTGGTCCATTGAGTCTATGTAAGTTCTTGTAGCAATTGCTTCATTCCCATTGGCTCACCTACTTTCCTATGACATATCCTCTCTCACATACCTAACAGTTCCTTCCTGATTGTCCTACACAAGTGATAATTTATATTAAATAATTAACCTACCAGTTTCCTACAGGGTTGTGGGAGGAAACCAGAGCACCCAGGATAAACAGGTGCTGGCATAGGGAGACAGCTACAGAAATTAAGATTGAACTAGGACACTGCAACAGCAAGGCAGCAGCGTTGCCAACTGTGCAATTCTAAGCTGTTTCACGGGACATCCAAAATACATTGCATACAAGAACGCTTCAGTGCAACTAAGCCATTCCAGTCTAGTTCCAAGGCTTAACAGATGATGGATTGTCAAGACAGATGTTAGGAAACCCAGCTGTAAAAACTGCCCTGTGGCAGCAAATGCTGAGGAAGAGCCCATGAGCAGATCGTCCACAGGAAATCTCAAATGATGATATGGTATTCAATGGAAAATCTTGTAGGAAGTCCATGCTCCAATTAGCAAGTATGAGGCAAAAAATATGAAAGCCTTTTTGAGGTAGATGAGTGTATGCATCAGAGGGTGAACATGTAACTAGCTATTCTGAAGCCTGCACAAAGAGGAGATAATGCAGTGTGATCTTATCTTTTTAAAATGGCATAACTCAGTGAAGTCACATGTTCTAATACATAAGCTTATTATAGGGAGGGTAGGGTTAGTAAGGTCATGGAGATCAAGGTTTTTTTTTTGAGGTAGCAGTTTCCATTGGAAAGGGGATAAGATAGCACCAAATACTACTTCAGAACTGAGGCAGAATGGATAACTGTTGGATAACAAGTGAATTGAATTGGGGTTAAGGAACTCAGGACTGTGTTTCATGAGCCTGATAAGTTCACAGAAATGGGAATTGATCAGAGAAAAGGTTTCTCAAGACAAAAAGTAACTTTGCCTTGGTCATCTGGAAAGGTGAGAAGTTAAGACCATAAGACATAAGAGCAGAATAAGGTCACTTAATCTGTTCCTCCATCGAGCATGGATTCCTTCTCAATGTCCTTCTCCTTCACTCTCCCTGTAACTTTTATTAGGTTTCAATGAGATCCCCCTTTGTTCTTCTAAAGTCGGTGAGTATACGATGAGAGCTCCTCATAGATTAACCCTTTCATTCCCATGATAATTCTTGTAAACCTCCTCTAGACCCCCACCAATACTCGAACATTCTTCCTTAGACATGGAGCCCAAAACTGCACACGATATTCCAAATGTAATCTGAACACTGCTTTAAAAAGCTTGAAGTAGCATTGGTTACTAAAGAAATCTGTGATTTTCTTACACTGTTTAGTTACAGGAATGAAGAAGGATAGGTTTAACCAGGTCAAAAAGGGGAGTTTATCTACTTTCAGCAGAATAATAGCAGTTGGCAGGTTTACAACAAGCAGCCAGAAGAATTTGATCTGGGCAGAACAGCTCTGATAATGAATGGCTAAGCCACTTGCACCCAACTTGTTGTTCATACTTGTTATTTTACTCAGAATCCAAATTGATAGTTGTCACAGAGTGTTTTACTTCTCAAAATGTTATAGGGCTTTCAAAATGGGGTCTGACAAAATGCATTTGTGATAGGCAGAAGCAAGAAATAAAACACAGAAGAATCTACAATTCCACAACTATTTCAATACGCATCACCGAATCCTCTTCCAGTTATTTTAAGTTGGCTCCTGAACAATCTTATTGATGTTATTCTGAAAATAGCTCGAGCAGAGAGAAGCCACAAATAGAGGGTGAAAAAGATTCACTTCCACCATGTTGATCACATCACTAGTGATTATTCAGAAGGGAAGAATCTTTCAGTTAGCTCACCGTTTTTTCAGATTGAGATATATGCTAATGCAGACAGTGATGAGACAAACAGTGCCACACCCTGGACCCGCCTAATTGTGAGCGATCTTCAAGTCCACAGTAGTGATCAATTACATCTCGTTGATTTTAACTGTACTTTAGGCTGCATGAAACACTTTGGGATGTACAGCTCCCCCAGTAAGAACGGAACAGTATACAGACCAGCAATCCATATGTTTTCATATACAGTAGATTGCAGGCACCACTGAGCACCGTTCAAAGAAATGCTATCAAAATACTCTTTTTTCACTTATACTTTGTGTTTTTGTTTCTCCTTGTATACAGTGTGATGTTGCCAAAACCATTTACAATTAATAGAAAATCCTGAAAAGGAATCACAACCGATTTATTCCAATACAAGTGTGAGAAGGAGCAAGATCATGCCGATACATAAATCAAAGAAACAACCCCAGGATTCTGAATGATAACAAAACAAATGGAACAAGGCTAGGAAAAGGTAAAGGTACTATTGTAAATAATATACCTGATGAAGATGGTGAGAAAATTTGCCATTTACTGAAAATCTAATGGTTGATTTTATTTTTGCAAAATTAGATTAGATTAGATTCAACTTTGTTGTCATTGTGCCGAGTACAGATACAAAGCCAAATGAAATGCAGTTAACATCTAACCAGAAATGCAAAGAATACTGTTATTTACAAAATAACTGAATAAAAAGTAAGTGCTACAGACACAAATATAAAAAGTACTGAGACAGTACAATATGGGTGCACTACTGCTTAGCGCTGTGATGTGAGGTTCAGCAGGGTCACAGCCTCAGGGAAGAAACTCTTCCTGTGCCTGCTGGTGTGGGATCAGAGGCTCCTGTAGCACCTACCAAATGGGAAGAGAGTAAAAAGTCCATGGTTAGGGTGAGATGCATCCTTGATAATGCTTTTCGCCCTGCCCAGGCAGCGTTTATGGTAGATGTTCTCAATGGTGGGCAATTGGGTGCCGATAATCTGCTGGGTTTTCACCACATGCTGGAGTGCTTTGCAGTCCAATACAGGACAATTGCCATATTACACTGAGATGCAGTTGGTGGGTATGCTCCCAATGGTACAGTGGTAAAAGTCCGTCAGTATCCTGGGACTGAGGTGAGCTTTCTTGATGTCCACAGGAAATAAAGGCGCTGTTGCACCTTTTTGATCAGGATGGAGGAGTTCAGGGACCAGGTGAGATCCTCGGAAATGTGGACACCAATGAATTTGAAGCTTGATACACACTCCACTACAGCTCCACTGATGTAGATGGGGACTTGAGTGTGACTCCTGGCATGCCGGAAGTCCACAATGATCTCCTTGGTCTTCAAGGTGTTAAGGGCCAGGTTGTTGTCAGCACACCATATGACCAGGTGCTGGACCTTGTCCCTGTAGGCCATCTTGTTATCCCTTCTGATCAGGCCACCCACCGTGGCATCATCTACAAACTTGATTATGGAGTTAGAACCATTTAGAGGAATGCAGTCATAGGTGAAAAGGGAGTACAGAAGCGGGCTCAGCACACAGCCTTGGGGCACGCCGGTGTTCAGGGTGAGAGTGGAGGAGGAGAGGTTGTTTAACTTAACAGATTGAGGTCTGTTAGTCAGAAAGTCCAAGGTCCAATTGCAGAGGGATGAGCTGATGCCAAGCTGGTGAAGTTTCGTGATTAGCTTGGAGGGGGTCACAGTACTGAATGCCGAACTAAAGTCAATGAACAGCATTCTGACGTAAGAGTTGGGGCTGTCCAAGTGAGTCAGGGCAGAGTGAAGTGTCGTGGAGATGGCGTCCTCTGTTGGTGCGATAGGCAAATTGATGGGGGTCCAGGGTAGTGGGCAGACAGGATTTCAGATGTGATAGAACCAGTCTCTCAAAGCACTTTGCAGTGATGGGGGTGAGTGCAACTGGGTAGAAGTCATTCAAGCCCGTGGCAGTGGAATGCTTTGGCACTGGCACGATGGTGGCGATCTTGAAGCTTGTGGGGATAACTGCCTGGGCCAGAGACAGATTGAAAATGTCCATGAAGACCCCGGCCAACTGCCCTGCACAGACTCTGAGCACACGGCCAGGTATTCCATCTGGACCAGCTGCCTTCCGTACATTCACCTTGCTCAGGGTGGCGCAAACATCGTAGGTGGAAAGTGAGAGAGGCAGTTCACCAGGTGGGAGATCTGCTTTGAGGGTGACCTCCTTGTTCTCTCAGTCAAAGCGAGCGTAGAAGTAATTGAGCTCATCAGGGAGGGAAGCAGAGCTGGAAGGGGGCACAGTACCAGGTGGTTTGAAGGCTGTAATGACGTGTATGCCATGCCACATGCACCAGGGGTCCAAAAATAGCCATTTCTGTACTACAAAGGTAGAAAGCTCTAGTTGTGCAATCAATATTTGAAGGAACTGCAAAATTTTGGTAATGTTTTGGTGATTTTAGAAAAAACGATGCTATAACAGATATCCAAGTGTGGGAGATTATGTCAATTGGAAAGATGGTAGGGACCTGTAATATTCAAATGAATTGCCAGTTACTGGAATACAGGTTTGCCCATGACCATTTACTGTACTTACTTTAAATATTTAATTTGGTAGATTATGAAGATGGAACTCCAGTTTTCAAATCTGCTTCCATTATTTTCAAACAGAGAGCACATTACATTGTGCATTTGGTGCATTCAGCAGTGGGCTAATTTCTACCCATTGTATTTTGAAGCTGAAATCTCATGCAGCAACAAATTTCCAGAAAAAGAAATGGAAGATAATATTATTTTCATGTGTCTGATATTGTGATGGATCTCTATCTTAGAATTATTCACTTTAGTGGCCACAATTGATACGATCCATGTGTATTAGAGCCATACAGTAACATAATATGGAAGCAGGCCCTCTGGTCCATGCCAACCACAGCATCTTCCCTTGCAGAGTTTATCTCCAGTTACCCCTGAGAGGTTAAGGTGAGCTATCTTTGTGCATCTCCACAATCCCTATTACTTTAGCTTTTCAAGATTTTGATATAGTGATACTAAAGTTAGGATATTGTTTCATCTAGGGAGGGACTGGGTGTGATTGTTTTTACAGATCTGAAAGAGGTCACGATTTGTGAGATCATGGTGAAAAGTTGGTGGTGAATTAATGTGGGCAAACTACAGATGGTACACATTGCAGCCAAAACATGCTAGCGGTGGAATGAAGAAATGCTAAGAGTTGTGTTGGGATGACCATGCCACTTGCTTGGTCATGCACAGTGTTGAGCTTCTTGAAGGAAATTGGAGTTACATTCATCCAGGAAATTAGAAACCGTTCCATTAACTTCTGCCTTGTACCTCATAAATAGCAGAAGGCTTTGGGGAATCATAACATGACACTTGACACAGAATACCCAGTCTTTGTCCTTCTCCTCTAATTACCGTATTGAGGCTTCTGGTCTAGTCAACTCCCAAAGGGTTGCTGTGAAGGTTTGCATGATGGTAATGTTATGAATGCCAGGACAACATGGCTGGACTCTCTTATAATGCAAATGGTGATCTGATTGGCATCCCATTCTGCACCCTAAATGCTCAGGCCCCTGTTTACCAGTCAACAATGACTGCATCACATTTACTCACTTGTGATACTTCAAAAGACCCTTCCAGATTTTTGCTTTCCGTCACCAAAACAGACAGAGGCTTTAGGCATGTAGTTCTCCTCCAGGTCACATACTATGCTGACTTGGAAAATTAGTACTGTTTCTTTAGTGCTGGTTTTTAAATCATTACCTAACAGCACTGAAGTGTACCTACACCTGAAGCACTGTAGTATTGTAGAAGGTGACCCGTCATTACCTTTTCAAAACTGGGGATGGGGGATGAATGCTGACAATGTCAGTGAAGCCCAGGTCCAAGGAACTGATTAAAATATAGTTATCAAGTCAAGTCAAGTCAACTTTTATTGTCATTTCGACCATAACTGCTGGTACAGTGCATAGTAAAAATGAGACAACGTTTTTCAGGACCATGGTGTTACATGACGTAACATGTATGAAGAAGGCAACAGCAGCTATACTTTATTAGGAGTTTGAAGAGATTTGGCATGTCAACAAATACACTCAAAAACTTCTATAGTTGTACTGTGGAGAGCATTCTGACAGGCTGCATCACTGTCTGGTATGGAGGGGCTACTGCACAGGACTGAAAGAAGCTGCAGAATCTTGTAAATCTAGTCAGCTCCATCTTGGGTACTAGCCTACAAAGTACCCAGGACATCTTTAGGGAGCGATGTTTCAGAAAGGCAGCATCCATTATTAAAGACCTCTAGAACCCAGGACATGCCCTTTTCTCACTGTTACCACCAGGTAGGAGGTCCAGAAGCCTGAAGGCACACACTCAGCGATTCAGAAACAGCTTCTTCCCCTCTGTCATCTGATTCCTAAATGGGCATTGAATCTTTTGACACTACCTCACTTTTTAAAAAAATATACAGTATTTCCATTTTTGCACGTTTTAAAAAAATCTATTCAATATATTTGATTGATTTACTTGTTTATTTATTATTTTCTCTCTGCTAGATTATGTATTGCATTGAACTGCTGCTGCTAAGTTAACAAATTTCACGTCAAATGCCGGTGATAATAAACGTGATTCTGATTCTGGAATCTCTTCTTAATCTTTTATGTTCGAGGGAATAAAGTTCTAAAGTATTCAATCTTTCCTTATAATTCAGGTCCTCCAGTCCTGGCAACATCTTTGTAAATTTTCTCTCTAATTTTTCAACCTTATTTTCATCTTTCCTGGAGGTGGGTAACCAAAATGGCATACAATAACTCCAGATTAGACCTCACCAACACCTTTAACATCTTCTACAAGACATTTCAACTCCAAACTCAATACTTTGATCTATGTGCCAAAATATTTCTTTATGACCCTATCTACCTGTGACATCACTTTCAAGGAATTATGGAGCTCTATTCCCAGATCCCTTTGTTCTACAGCACTCCTCAGTGCCCAGCTGTTCACTGTGGAAGACCTATCCTGGTTAGTCCTCCTAAAGTGCAACACCTCACATTTGTCTGCATTAAATCCCACCTGCCATTTTTCAGCTTGTCTACATCTCACTGCAAGCTTTGATAGTCTTCTTTGCTTTCCATTAGATCTAGAATTTTGGTGTCATCTGCAAATTTGCTCTTCCACTTAACCACATTAACATCCAGATTGTTGACATAGATGAGAAACAACAACAGATCTAGCACCAATCCCTGCAATACTCCATTAGTCACAGACCTCCAGTCAGAGAGGCAACCATCGACTACCGCTCTCTTGTTTCTCCTGCAAAGCTGATGCATAATCCAAATTACTACCGCATCTTGAATGCCAAGCAACTAAACCTTCTTGACCAACTGTCCAAGTGGAACCTTATCAAATGCCTTGCTGAAGTCCATGTAGACAATATCCACTGCCTTGCATTCATTAATTTTCCTGGTAACTTCCTTGAAAAATGCTATAGGACTGGTTAGACATGACCTACCACACATAAAGCCATTCTGACAATTCCTAATCAATCCCTGACTATCCAAATACTCTTATATCTGGTCTCTTAGAATACCCTTACAATAACTTTCCCACTGCAAATGTCAGGCTCACCAGCATATAATTTCCTGGTTTATTCTTAGACCCTTTCTTAAACAGTGGAACAACATTAGCTATCCTCCAATCCTCCAGTATCTCACCTGCGCTAAGGATGATTTAAATATCTTTGGAGCAACACATATAAAATGTTGGAGGAAATCAGCAGGTGACCTTCAGTCCACAAAGGTGTGCCGAACATGTCCCTCCCTGAGATATTACCCAGGGTTGCCCACAACCCTCTATTTTTCTGAGCTCCATGTATCTGTCCAGGAGTCTCTTAAAAGACCCTATTGTATCCACCTCCACCATTGTTGCCTGCAGCCCATTCCATGCACTCACCACCCTCTGCGAAAAACTTACCCCCGACACCTACTTAAATGGCAGAGCAGACACAAGAAGGCAAATTACCTTGGCTCCTGCTTCTTATGTAATTATATTCTTATGTTCCCTCCTCACTTTAGGACCAAGACTGTAAAAAGAGTGAGAGCTCTATATTTCTGGTATGACCCTATTATATGAGCAAATTATATCAGTTGAATGTTGGCATTGTTAACAATAATTTTGCTTGCCTTAAATTTCATTTAAAGTACTCACTTGGTAAGTGACTGAAATAGATCATTTGGAAAGAGTTTTTTTTCTCTTTGTTGTTGAAACCAGCAAGTTCACCAGTTCAGTCTTTGTTACTTTCATTCTTTTTCTTGTTGAACAAGCAAATGTTGGAGGAGTGGGTCAGGCAACATCTATGGAGGGAAATGGACAGTAGACATTTCAGATCAAAACCCGAAATATCAGTCCAGTCCTGATGAAGGGTCTCAGCCCAAAATGGTTGACTACTCTTTTCCATAGGTGGTGCCTGGTCTGCTGAGTTCCTCCAGCATTTGTGTACCATCTGCAGACTTTCTCTTGTTTCCGAAACATTAACTGTCCACTTTGCACCATAGATGCTTTCTGACCCACTGAGTTCATCCAGCATTATGTTATTTGCATCTGCACTCCCTTGTGTCTTCACATTTTTTTCATTCATGTGCAATATGAATTACATTTTCTTTTGATTACTGGTGGATGCTCAGGTAATTGCTAACCAGGAGCAGACATTTAACACCCGATCATATATAGTTGGGTATTCCTCAGCCTTGTTTCAGAGCTTGTGTCTAGAGTTTCACCATTTGGAAGAACTTGGAATCAGTTTATTACATGTACCAAGAAATAATGGAGACACTTCTCTTGCATACTGCTCATACAAATCAGATTCTTATAAAGAACAAGCTAAAACAATAACAATGCAGAATTTAGTGTAACATCTACAGAGAAAATACAGTGCAGATAAACAATAAGGTGCAAGATCATAATGAGGTAGATTGTGAGGTCAAACGTCTAATTTATTGAATGAGGGAACTACTTAATAGTCATAGGGCAGCAGGGTAGAAGCTGTCCTTGAGTCTGGTGGAATGTGCTTTCAAACTTTTCTATCTCTGCCCAGTGGGAGTGGGGAGAAGAGAGGATGTTCAGGACAGATGTGACCTTTGATTATGTTGACTGTTCTACTGAGGTAATGAGAAGTGCAAGCAGAGTCTGGGTGGGCGGATTTCCGTAATCTGTTGACCTGCAGTTTCTTGCAGTCACTTGCAGAGCTGTTGTCATAGTGGCTGGGAATGTGTATGGTATGGACATTCATTTATGTGCTACCATTCACAATTTGTTGTGGCAGAAGTGCAGAGATTTCAAATGACAAATTAGTTTGAGTTGCTAAACCTATTATTAATTTTCTCAGTAAGTAATGAATTTCACAGAACTCTAAGAGTATCCTTAGCACACTCTGTGAAGACTTGATTCTCTGTTGTTCAGTACCATGTTTGATAATGGCTGCAACCCTGGTGAAAAATTGTTTTAAGTTGATACAAACATTTGACAGCTAATGCCAGTTACCTCATCTTGAAAGAAGAACTTCACATCAACAGGAGAATACCTCAACACAGCCTCATTAAATTGTGTATATTTAAGCAGATGGAAGGGTGAAGCAAGTGCAAAGGATATAATATCTTCAAATCTTTTTTTTTGTTTTATGCTGCCATCATCATCATCAGTATAGCACAATGTATTAGGTCGGGGATGGAAATAGTGATTTTTTTTTGCATTTTGTATAGTAAACATGAACATTCCAAATGTTTTCCTTGATAGTGACAAATGAATTGGCACAACTTACTTCAAATATTTTGGTAGCTGAAGAACCTGGCTGCTGCACAAGTTGGGGTCTTAAACTAAAATGTTGGTTTAATCTACAAGAGGCCGTTTTGGTTAAGAAATTAAGCGTGCTAGGAACAGCTGCCCGGAAGATTACAATAGGGCTGATATTGCAAATTAATTGCTTGTTAGAGTTCTTAATGATGTACCATTGTATTTCAGTGGATTGTGGTTAACCCAATGCTTGCTCTTGCAAGAAACCTGCTCACTGGGAGTAAATATGTCATTAGGAATACTTTTTAGTACATCAACTTTATTGTTCTCTTACTGCTTGGCATTAGAGAAGGACTTTTGAAATTAATTGGGAGACCTTCTGGGGACTTCTCTCATTGTGAGATCTTCTCAAGACCTCTCTCTTGGTTAAGCAATACTTATTCCAGAATTCTGAAAACTTACTCTGAAAGAGTAGTTGTTGTGTTATTCTACCATGTTGTGTATTGTGCACCTGAAGTAATTACAAAGAGGTCACAAATGGTTTGTTATTGACACCTTGCCTAGAACCTATTTACTCTGCAGGAGAAATGAGAAATGGAAATTAGTTCAGGCAGTTGAGCAGAATCAGAATCAGTTTTATTATCACTGTCTTATAAGATGTGAAATTTGTTGTTTTGTGGCAGCAGTGCAGTGCAAGCACATGAATTACTATAAGCTGCAAAAATAAATAGTGTAGAAAGAAGGAAAAGTGAAGTAGTGTTCATGGGTTCATGTACTATTCAGAAATCTGATGACGGAGGAGAAGAAGCTGTTCCTGAATCATTGAGTGAAGGTCTTCAGGCTCCTGTACCTTCTTCCTGATGATATTAATGAAAAGAGGGTATGTCCTGGATGATGGTGGTCCTTAATGATGGATGCCTGCTCCTTGAGGTACCACCTCTTGATGAAATCCTCAGCTGTGGGGAGTGCTGTGCCTGTGATGGAACTGGCTGTGCTAACAATCCTCTGCAGCCTCTCTTGACCCTGTGCATCCATATCACAGCAAACAAAGTATTAACGAGCACATTGCTTCAGCATTCACTACAGAAAAGGATCTTGGCAATTGTAGGGATGATGTACAGAGGACTGAAAGGCTTGAGCATATAGATATTAAGAAAGAGGATGTGCTGGAGCTTTTGGAAAGCATCAAGTTGGATAAGTCACCGAGACGAGATGTACCCTAGGCTACAGTGGGAGGTGAGGGAGGAGATTGCTGAGCCTCTAGTGATGATCTTTGGATGATCAATGGGGACAGGAGAGGTTCCGGAAGAATGGAGGTTTGCGGATGTTGCTCCCTTATTCAAGAAAGGGAGTAGAAATAGCCCAGGAAATTGTAGACCAGTGAGTCTTATTTCAGTGGTTGGTAAGTCGATGGAGAAGATCCTGAGAGGCAGGATTTATGAACATTTGGAGAAGCATAATATGATTAGGAGTAGTCAGCATGGCTTTGTAAAGGGCAGTTCGTGCCTTACGAGCATGATTGAATTTTTTGAGGATGTGACTAAACACATTGATGAAGGAAGAGCTGTAGATATAGTGTATATGGATTTCAGCAAGGCATTTGATAAGGTACCCCATGCAAGGCTTACTGAGAAAGTAAGAAGGCATGGGATCCAAGGGGACATTGCTTTGTGGATCCAGAAATGGCTTGCTCACAGAAGGCAAAGTGTAGTTGTAGATGGGTCATATTCTGCATGGAGGTCGGTCACCAGTGGAGTGCCTCAGGGATCTGTTCTGGGACCCTTACTCTTTGTGATTTTTATAAATGACCTGGATGAGGAAGTGGAGGGATGGATTAGTAAGCTTGCTGATGACACAAAGGTTGGAGGTGTTGTGGATAGTGTGGAGGGCTGTCAGAGGTCAGACATCGATAGGATGCAAAACTGGGCTGAGAAGTGGCAGATGGAGTTCAACCCAGATAAGTGTGATGTGGTTCATTTTGGTAGGTCAAATATGATGGCAGAATATAGTATTAATGGTAAGACTCTTTGCAGGGTGGAGCATCAGAGGGATCTTGGGGTCCGAATCCATAGGATGCTCGAAGCAGCTGCGCAGGTTGACTCTGTGGTTAAGAAGCATATGGTGTATTGGCCTTCATCAATCATGGAATTTAACTTAGGAGCTAAGACGTAATGTTGCAGCTATATAGGACCCTGGTCAGACCCCACTTGGAGTACTGCGCTCCGTTCTGGTTGCCTCACTGAAGGAAGGATGTGGAAGCCATAGAAATTGTGCAGAGGATGTTGCCTGGATTGGGGAGCATGCCTTATGAGAAAAGGTTGAGTGAACTCGGCCTTTTCTCCTTGGAGTGAAGGAGAATGAGAGGTGACCTGATAGAGGTGCATAAGATGATGAGAGGCATTGATCGTGTGGATAGTCAGAGGCTTTTTCCCAGGGCTGAAACGGCTGCCACAAGAGGACACAGGTTTAAGGTGCTGGGGAGTAGGTATAGAAGAGATGTCAGGGGTAAGTTTTTTACTCAGAAAGTGGTGAGTGCATGGAATGGGCTGCCAGCGATGGCAGTGGAGGTGGATACGATAGGGTCTTTTAAGAGATCCCTGGATAGTTACATGGAGCTTAGAAAAATAGTGGGCTATGGGTAACCATAGGTAATTTCTGTTGGTTTTCATGCTTCTATTGTCTAACCAGGTTGTGATGCAATCAGTCCAAATACTCTCCTGTGCTGCATCACTGCCTGGTATGGGAACTGTACAGCCCAGCACATCTCTAGATGTGAATTACACACTATTCGGGACATTTACAAAGGCAGGTGTGTAAAAAGGGCATGAAGGATCATTGCGGACCTGAGTCACCCCAACCACAAACTGTCCCAGCTGCTACCATCCAGGAAACAGCACCGCAGCATAAAAGGCAGAACCAACAGGCTCCGGGACAGCTTCTTCCACCAGGCCATCAGAGTGAAGAACGCACACTGATACAGTTGTATTTCTATGTTATATTGACTGTCCTGTTGTACATACTATTTATTACAAATTACTATAAATTGCACATTGCATATTTAGATGGAGATGTAAAGATTTTTACTCCTCATGTATGTGAAGGATGGAAGTAAAAAAAATCAATTCAATTCAATGTACATCCATCAGTGACATAGCAAATCCTCTCATGCTCTTACCCAAGTTGAATCGCGTGTGTGCCTCCTTTGTGATTGAATTATTGTGTTGGGTCCTTGACAGATCCTTAACCAATTTTATACACAGGAACTAAAGCTGTGATCCTCAGTCTCTGCCTGGTTTTGAGGGGATGAGAGTACTGAATCAATTGCACATCCATTTTTTTTCAATGACAATTGGACACATTACAGAGCTTCTACATTATTACTGTAGACCTGTATCCACATTTCTTGTTCTATATTCAAGTATCTTATTAGGTTTATATAGTTATCTCACCACTGTCTAGACTGGGAACAATGAGTTAATTCAACTCAGTCAATTCATGTTGCATATTGTTTTGCTCAATATTCAATGCTTTGCATTTCTATGTAATAATTTTCATTTGCCATATGTCTATTTGCATAATTGATTCAAATCTTCTGCAAAGTCCTAGATGCATTTGCAAATTTGACAATCATGCAGTCAGTTTTTAGCATTTACGTTATGTAAAAGTCAACAAAGGTATTAGCACTGACCCAATATTACCTGCCTGGCACTGACAGGAAACAATCTGCTTCCTGTGCTGATTTTAGCTCTTCTACGGTAGCATTTATTTTAACATCAGAATTTACCTCATGTTGCCTTAATCTATTCCCATTTCCAATTTTGAATGGGGAAAATTATAATTCTTTAAGTTTTGTCTTTGCTTTTCTGCTGAAAATCCCACATTTTTGCTCCAGGAATGGACAGACAAACCAGTGTAAACAATGGGGACAATTTTAAACCCTGTGAATTAATGGGTTTGCAGCAGGTATTAGATCTAATTCCACAAAAAACAGCCAAACTGTGTGTAAAAAAAAAAAATAAAAAAAAATGTAAAGTTCCAATCAACATCCATGCTTATCCTTATTCTGTTAGGCTGTAAAAATAATTCCCAGTCAAAGAGAAAATGGAAATTTAAAGAGAAACAAAAGACGGGAGCCTAAAATAAACTCTGGAAGAATCAGGTAGGTTAAACATCATCTGTGGAGGTAAAGCAGGCAAGAAAGTATTTTGGGTTGAGCTCCTGCATTCAAAACTTTAAATATGCTAATTCGTCTTTTAATGTGATTTAACTGAGTTTTTGAACTGAACCGAAGTCCCACAGGTTCTATTAATTTTATTTATTTGGAGGGAGGCAGAGTGACATTGGATATAGGGCTGATAAACTGATAATAGCACGATGCACACTGTTGTTCCACAGCTCCTCTCTTGAATGTGTCAAATGCTACTTTTCACAGGTGTTGTTATTTCCATCGTAAATCTTGGACTGTTTTGTGAGAATTAATGCTATTTTTAGAGAGTATTCTCATAATACTGTGCGTGCCTACCTGTATACTTCAAAACAAGCTGATCTCTACAAGACTTGATTTCCCTGTGTGTATAAGGTACCTGGATAGATGCCATGATTTCTTTATTGTGAAGCACTTCCCACTCTGATCTATTGAATTGTCCCATGTGGATCCATAGCCCATTGTGGGGCACCTCAATACCCATGCCCGACATCTCATCTCCCCAGTGAATGGACTGTAATCCTAGTATTTTTTTCCAGAGCTGGCTCTTTACTGGCTGATTTAAATTAAAATAATTAACAATTAAAGAAAATATGAGTTGAAACCAAAATAAAATTAATGATCAACCATATATCACTCAGCATATAATTTTAGTGAAGGCTAGGAGCACATACACTCAGTGGCCACTTTGAAGTGTTATGCTTTCAGAGATGCTCTTCTGCACACCAGAGCTGTAATGCATGCTTATTTAAGTTACTGTTGCCTTCCTAAGCTTGAATCAATCTAGCCATTCTCCTCTGATCTCTCTGCTGCTCACTGTATGTTTTTTTTTCTTGCACAATTCTCTGCAAACTCTAGAGAACGTTGTGCGGGAAAATACCAGATCATATAACCATATAACAATTACAGCACAGAAACAGGCCATCTTGGCCCTTCTAGTCTGTGCCGAACGCTTACTCTCACCTAGTCCCACCGACCTGCACTCAGCCCATATCCCTCCATTTCTTTCCTGTCCATATACCTATCCATTTTTAAAAAATGACAAAATTGAACCTGCCTCTACCACTTCTACTGGAAGCTTGTTCCACACATCTACCACTCTCTGAGTAAAGAAGTTCCCCCTCATGTTACCCCTAAACTTTTGCCTCTTAACTCTCAACTCATGTCCCCTTGTTTGAATTTTCCCTACTCTCAATGGAAAAAGCCTATCCACATCAACTCTATCTAACCCCCTCATAATTTTAAATACCTCTATCAAGTCCCCCCCTCAACCTTCTACGCTCCAAAGAATAAAGACCTAACTTGTTCAACCTTTCCCTGTAACTTAGGTGCTGAAGCCCAGGTAACATTCTAGTAAATCTCCTCTGTACTCTCTCTATTTTGTTGACATCTTTCCTATAATTTGGTGACCAGAACTGTACACAATACTTCAAATTTGGCCTCACCAATGCCTTGTACAATTTTAACATTACATCCCAACTCCTATACTCAATGCTCTGATTTATAAAGGCCAGCATACCAAAAGCTTTCTTCACCACCCTATCCACATGAGATTCTACCTTCAGGGAACTATGCACCATTATTCCTAGATCAGTAGTTCCTCAGACACTCAAACCACTCAGTCTAGCACCAACAATCATTCTATTGTCAAAGTCACTTAGATCACATTTCTTCCCCATTCTGATGTTTGCTTTGATTATCAACCGACCATGTCTGCATGCTTTTAATCATTGAGTTGCTGCCACATGATTGGCTGATTAGATAGTTGAAAGTAAATTTATTATCAAAGTACATGCAGTATATGTTACAATATACAATCCCAAGATTTGTTTTCTCACTGGCATACATGGTATATCCAAGAAACACAATAGAATCAATGAAAGTCTACACCCGACCGGCAAACCAACATCAAACATGCAAAAGACAGCAAACTGTACAAAAACAAAAGAAAAAGTAAAACAATAGTAATAAAAAATAAATAATAAGCAATAGATGTCAAGAACATGAGAAGAAGAATCCTTGAAATAGAGTCCATTGTTTGTGGGATTATTTCAATGATGGAGCAAGTGAAGTTATCCCCTTTGATTCAAGAGCCTAAAGGTTGAGGGATAATAACTGTTCCTGAACCTGGTAGTGTAAGGCCTGGGGTTCCTGTACCACCTTCCTGATGGCAGCAGCGAGAAGAGAGCATGACTTGGATGGTAAGGGACCTTGATAATGGATGCTACTTTCACACGACAATGCTCTGTGTAGATGTGTTCACTGGTGGGATAGGCCTTACCTGTGATGGACTGGGCCATATCCATTACTCCTTTTAGGATTTTCTATTCAAGGGCATCGGTGCTTCCATTCTAAATTGTGATTCAACCAGACAATATGCTTCCCACCATACACCTATAGAAGTTTGTCAGTGTTTTAGATATCATGCTGACTCTTTGCACAATCCGAAAGAAGTAGAGATACTGATGTGCTTTCTTTGGAATTGAACTGAAGTGCTAGGCCTAGGGCAGCTCCTCTGATATGAAAACACCGAGGAATTTAAAGTATAACAGTGGTCTAGCGTGTTGGGCCCTCTGGTGTTACAAGTTATATGCTGATTGTAATTGGACAGAGGTTTCTTCAAACAAGCCTTGTTGAAGTTCCTGACTATGATTCAAATGTGTCAGGGTGGGCTGTTTCTTGTTTGGTGACAGCAGCATGCAGTTTCTCAAGTGCCTGATTACAGCTGGCTAATGGTGGTGTGTAAACTGTGTTCAGGATCAAGGAGGAGAACTCCTTTTGGTAAATTGAATGGTGTTCCAGGTTGAGGGAACATGAATATGACAGAACTGTCACATCGGAGCACCACTGAGAGTTTATCATGGAACACATACTCCAACACAAACAAAATTTGCCTTTTCTGATTCAGCATTTCGGTCTATCCTGGGTATCGAGAAGTCTTCAGGTTTGATTGATATATCTGGCATGCTGGGAGTAACCATGTCTCAGTAAAACACAGAACATTATTTTCCTTCAATAGAGTAATCTCGCTCCCAGATCCTTAATATTGTTCTCCAGCAACGACACATTTGCTGACAAGATGCTGGGTAGAGGGGGTCTCTTTCCTTTGTGTTTCAGCCTAGCCTGGAGTCCAATCAGCTTGGCCTGGAGTCCACTCCCCTGCCTTGCTTCTGGCCATGGCAATGAGCCTTCATCTACTTAAGGTGACATACCTGCTTGCATGAGAGTTAAATCCACTGAATCCTTCAGGAGATCATAAAATCTGTCGTTCATTAGGTTAAAAAAGGTCTAGAGCTTTCCTGTTGTATATGACAAATAAAATCTTCTTGGGCTTCCAGCTGGATACAGGCATTGATTATAACTGGCATTTCAATAACAAACTCTGGCATCCCTGAAGAAGATGGCAGAGTCTGTCATCGGAACATTGATTATAATCGATACCTGTACCTGACTGGAAGCCCGGGAAGAGTTTATTTGTTCACTAGGTCAGTTCAAAATTGCATCTCTTATAGGGAAAATTACATGCTGCAGATTGCAGTGAGAGAAGCTCAAGAGAGGTATATTTCGAAGTTTTGTGAGCAGCCCACAGAACATCATCATGGTTCACCAATGTCAACTTATTTCATTGTCAAAGAACTAGAAATTTGCTTGCTTTGTGCAAAGTTTTAGTGTTGAGTGAAGGACTTTAAATAAAAGTTCTAGTGATAAGCTCATGGAAGTTTAAATTTTTATGATTCTCTGTGCATATAACACATTATTGAGCAGGTGTACGGGTATAGCTAATAAAATGGCCTCTGAGTGTACATTATGGGTGTTATATGCACAGATTACTCAAAACAAATTCAAACGTCTAAGAGCTTATCATTGGCTTTTTCATTTGTATTTAAATTCCTTCATGTAGCACTCTAAAACTTTGCACAATGCAAACAAATTTCTAAACCTTTAACAATTATTTTACATTAAATCATATTCAAAATATTTTGGAAGAGCTTCATATTAATATAGTTTTGAATTGTAGTACCACTGATAGACGTGAAACTAGTTTGTGAAAAAGATTACCCCAAGATGAATGAAATAGCTAATTTCAAATACTGCAATTACATTTATGAAATCTAGCAGAATGATACCATTTTCCTTCAATTTGCCACATAGAAAGAATGTCTTTTAAAAATAAAACTCCACTCCCTCATTGCTAAACCACAGACAAGACACTTCATGAGTTGATGAAAAAGCATGATGAACAGAAAATGTTATAAGAAAACTAACATATGGTGAGAGGTTCTTTCATAGTCCATTTATTCAACAATTGTAAAAGAATGACAATTTATGTATTTAGAATAATTAGAATATGTATCTTTTAATACAAAGCAGTCTTAATCATTTGTTCATTATGTGTCATGTCTTTCCATAACCATGATTGTTCTTGGCAAATTTTTCTACTGAAGTGCTTTGCCATTGTCGTCTTCAGGGCAGTGTCTTTGCAAGACAAGTGACTCCACCCATTATCAACATCCTCAGAGATTGTCTGCCTGGCATCAGTGGTCACATAACCAGGACTTGTGATCTGCACCATCTGCTCATACGACCATGCACCACCTGCTCCTATGGCTTCACGTGACATTGATTGGAGGTGGGGAGGGGCTAAGCAGGTGCTTCACCTTGCCCAAGAATGACTTGCAGGCTAGCCAGGGAAAGAGCATCTTATACCACCTTTAGTAGCGACGTATCTCCACCCTGACACCCCATTTAATCTTGATAGTGTTACGTACCCCGTAACTGGGTCACTTACCAGCAAAGATAGAGAGGTCCGTTGAAGTCTGAGGGTACTAATTTTAACAGTATTTATTAGTAAAGATTCACAAAAATAATATCAATGCAAACATACAGATAATATACGTTGTCAATACTAAATCTAAAGGTGCGGGTATAATAATAAATAAGAAATAAGCTCTATCGTTGTCTAGGGGATAATGAATTGTCCGATGGAAATATACAGTTCACTGCAGTTCCACAAGCTGCCGTCTTTTGGTTGTCGCTGTGTTGCACTTTGTTGGAGAGAGAGGGAGAAATAGGAATAGAATGGGAACAGTTATCCTGCGGGTTTTCCAACCTTTATGAGTTCGATCCGTCGGAGTCTCATTGGGGGTGGCCGTTCACTTGTGGCCTCTCCTTTAGCTAAAGCCATTCTTTCGTGTTGAGGCCGCCAATCCCAGGCAAGGGAAGGACGCACACGAGCCCCCCACCGGCTGTCGCTATTAAACGCTGTCACAGGATTTCTAGTGTGTCTTCTGGTGCGACTGAGGGGCTGTTCCCACAGACCCTCTTTTTATCCTGACTCACAGGGTCTCAGGTGTCAATCAGGTTGGGGATGATGCAATCCCTCCACCAACCTCCTCCTTGGTTCATTGCCTGGGGCTTTGATTGCATCGTCCAGGATGCAATACACAAGTCCATCTCCAAGAGACAATAGCTGGTATCAATGGGTCCGCCTTTCGGAGGCCAGGACACATTCCAACCCTTTTGTGGATTCTGCATGTCTCTCTCTCATTTCCTGTGTCTCCTGAATTGACTCAATAGTGATCTTGCAATTCTCACAAAGGAGGGGGCTACCCCCGCACCCTTCGGCCCCTCAGAGCTGTGGTACATTCATAACAATAGAAAGTATTACATGATAATTAGGTATTAAAAAGTAGTTGTTTGGAGATGCCCTTTATGGTTTTTAAGAACTAGATTTTTGAGGAGACTCTATTTCAAAGTAGTTTGGCCATATTAGTTATATAAGCAACTGATCACAAATAATTTTTAAAGTAGCTTTCACCATTCAGTCAGTAACTTTTGCTCAGTTAAGCTTACATAAAATTTGGCATACATTTGGTAAAATAGCTGTTTCAGCCTTGTCAGCAAATACAGTATTCTGCCATCAAATTGAGACCCTTTATCAGAATAAATGCTTTCCTCTATTATTAATAGCAATTCTTGACATTTTCATCAGCAAGGAAAAAAGATGGAGCATCAGCTCTGACTACATTTGGCACAATTTGAATAAATTGAAAGTAAATGCTAATTGCTAGCGTTCAGAGACTGCTACTTTGTGAGGACATCTGCCTATAATTAATCATCAAAGGGATGATTGGTGATTCATGCTTGGCTACTTTTTCTAAGAAATCCGTCATCCACTTGGAGAGTAAAGGTGTGAGTAATATGCTCTTTAAAAGTTGGAAATAAAATTTCTTGTTGGATCCAACTCCACCAGGTTAAAATATGGAAACAATGTAAGTCGCCATGGCTGGCAGTTTCCCACAAAAGTAAGATCCATATTTGAGCAGAGCTGCTGTAAATCTGAGAGACAGATGCCACTCTGTCACTGGGCACCACATGGAGTCAGATATAGCGGAGCCCAATCTTGCTGGGATTACCCTGCATTAGTGTGGGGAATTTGCCTTTCTGATCCTAAGCCAGTCATGCTGGACTGATCCTAAGCTAGACATCCTATTCATTTCATTGGGAATACTTGACTTGCAGAAAGTGATAAATATGCTTTACTTTAATTTTTTATTGAGATTTAATGTATTTAAAAATAATTTGTTAAGATTATGTAGCTCACTTTCAGTAGCTTTTAAATGTCTCTGAATACCAAAATTATTTTAAAAACTTTTAAAAGATCATCCCAGCATTGAGGAGAAAGGAAACTGTTGTCATGGGCTGTCAGGGTGCTCTGATACACAAAATACACTGCAGATGCTGGGGTCAAAGCAACACTCAGGGTATCAGGGTGCTCTGATACACAAAATACACTGCAGATGCTGGGGTCAAAGCAACACTCAGGGTATCAGGGTGCTCTGATAATGGGAACTCAGCCCTATGCTAAATGAAGCTTTGCTTAGATGCATGAAAGAAAAGTGGAGGGGCATATGTGAGGGAAGGGTCGGGTTAAAAGGTCAGCACAACATCGAGGGCCAAAGGGCCTCTACTGTGCTGTAATGCTCAATGTCAATTTCTTCTGTGCAAGCAAGACTATGTACTTTTACATCATCTTCCCTGTCAGGTTAGCTCTATTTATAACACGGGCTAGAGGATTTTGAAATCATGGAAAGGAAGGATGTTAAAGCTAATGAATTCATTATTTCCGAAACAAAAATCAGCTTTATTTATTCAATGACAAGCAAGAATAAACCTTATATTAAAAATGTTGAACCTGAAGTATTTTGTTCTTTACATCAAGAGTTCACAACTGTATTTGTTTAGATATTATAGCGTGGATATTTCTGTTCTGGTCTGAGATGAGCAGAAATGTGTACAGAATGGGTCAATTTTGACTTTGCCTGACATCCTGATGCAACAAATATGCCAGAGTCCTGGGCACTCTGAAGTTTGCAGCCACTACTGTCAGCTGTGAGCTCACCGATGTTGCATCTTGCAATGGAAGTGTGTGTGATCAATGGTGATGGAAGTTCGCTCAACGTAATCCATGTATTATATCATCCACATTTGGAAAGCTGGTATATTAAAGTGTTATAGAACAACATGAGAGAGATTGGTAAAATCTCAAACATTTATCCAGGATCAACTGAACCCTTTACAATCACCTGTCCTGCTGCAGCTTCATCATTCATTACCGCACTCATTTATACATAAATAATAGGAAAGAATTTTTTTGTCCAGGCTACCAATTGAAGTGTTCAAATATAATTCTTACTCTGTTAAATAATGCTGTTTGAGACTTATTGCGGACCACCTAATACATCAACTGTCCACTTCCCTCTAGTAATGCTTCCTAAACTTTGAATTCCTCTAGCAGGTTGCTTTTAGCTCCAGATTCCAGCATCTGTTGCCTCTTGTGTCTTCTCTTAGACTAATTGTTTTACAGTAGAGAATATTGTACAGATTATACAATGTAATACTTAATACATGGTCTGTCAGTGTTCTTAACCTACACTCTCCAATAAATCTGCTTTAACCTGCTTTCGATACGATTTCAAATTAAGCTTCAAATTCTTATTAAGGCATTCTGCACTAAATTGTGAGGAAAGATTGCAAAAAATATAATCCCATTTCCCTTAAATATAAGCAATTGCCATTTGATTTGAATGAATATATAAAATCTATAAAGCTGTGACTGAGTAGAGTACCACCATTTTCACGTTTGGAGTAACTAAGAACAAGGATGCATAATTAGACCCAGGCCATCTGGGAGCAAACCCAGGAATACCTTTCTACCAAAGGTTTGCAGGCCTCTGGAACCCACACCTTCAAAAGCTGAACTGGCAGGTTAATTTGGCCTCTTGAGCTTGAGATTAGTGCAATCCTTTGGTAGGGGACATTGTATAAACATTGGAAAGTAATGTTGAGCTGCAGTCTAGTTATGCTCTTCATTAAATGGAAAGCAGACACAAGGGGCTAAATACCCTCCTCTGCTACAGTATTATGTTTCTATTTACTTTAGTCAATCTTCAGTGAAAGTTACTTCTTAAACTGTCGAAGCAGAGTGAAATAATAAAACTGACATCAGCTGGCAAGACAATCAATTATTAATTTATCTATGAATATTTAATTTGTAAAACTTTATAAGATTGCCATTTAAAACTGTCAAATATGCCCCTCACATTAAGAAAATGTATTATTCTTGCTTTACCACAGAATGTTTCAAGCCTGTGGAACTTCTTTTGGATCTTTCATCAATCTGTGTGATGATGGATCTTGGATTTAACCTGCAGATAGTTTCCAGCCAGCTGCAAACCTGAAATCAAAGCATCATCCCAAGTTCATGAGGTAATCCTACTCCAGATCTTTCCTTCTCGGTAGTTCTGGTGAACCATTCAGCCGAGGCTAAACGTGTCTTTTTGGATGTTTTCGTTCGTCAGTCAAGTTCAATTAATTTTTCTCTACTTGTGGAAACGTAAAATGACTTTGTTGCATGTGGGATCTCATTGTCTAGATGGTCTCTATTAATGCCAATGAGTTCTCAAACTAATTTGACCCTGCAAGTAAAATGATATTTAGAATTGTTTGCTAGATTTTACAAAATGCATATTATTGACCTGCTGTCCACTAAGTAATGAAAGTATAATGAATCAAATACAGTTAATTTAGATTTTCAAGGCTTTACTGCTATGATGAAAATAATATTGATGAGGATTCCATATGGTTGCTGTTCCTGCTTTTGGAATGTGTCCACTGAATGAGATTTAAAAGATGAATAAACCTATTATAGCATCTGTACGTGATGTTGTCCAGCACGAGATATTGAATGTAGTGCCTCTGGATGTGTTTGTGTTATTTCTAAATGGCTCATCATTCAGCTAATTTTTATGAATTCAATTAAGTTTAGCACTCTCATGGTATAGTTAGCAATGCTTTCACACAGTTGCTGTTAGCGGTAGTGAGCCATGCAGGCCAAGAAAAGCAAGGTTCGTTCTCTGATTAGTGAACTAAGCTCGTATGGTGGTGTTGTGTTGAATTGGCGCTGAGGCGACCTTAATGCTAAGCCTAAGCATAAAGCAAAAAAAAGTTTTCTTTCTAATAATGATCTATATTCTTAGTTCAAGATGATGTTGGTTAAGGACAGCACCGTACATGCCAATAAGAAAGCTACTCTATATTGTAAGATTAAAAAGATATTTGAGTGAAGACTGCAGGAAATACAAAAGAGTTTACTGTTTTTCTCTTATTACCAAGTGCCTGTGTAGGTTGGAAAGCCTTGATCAATTCTGTTTTCCTACACTCACTGATATTCTCAGGGATGTATACGGATTATCCTTGCCATTCTTTATGGGCATGGAATATAAGACGATGGAGATGTGAGACAAGGTAACCCCTCCCCCATCATTACCACAAAGAGTTTACAGGAAATGCCATTCTTATGAAAAGCTTAACGAGGAGTTTTTTGTTGTACCACTTGTGAACATTTGTTACCATGGTCATTGATCTGCTTATCACTGTCACTGTCTACAAAGCTCATGTCAGCAAATATGCAGTTAGGTCATTCCAAGATGCCCTAGGGGATTTCAGCAATAGCAGCCTGGATATTATACCTGACACACTTCCTCTGAATGTTTGCAAATTTATCTAGTCTGACATCATAGAACAGTAGCAGCAGATGGGATCATCTATTGTGTGTGGTTGTACTTTCCCTCCCTTGGTCATTTAGAAGGGACCCTGGAGAATGTGCAAATTCATGGGCTTCAGCATTAACCAAGCATAATTGCACTGCATAACTTTGCCAATAAAAAAATGCCTGGGCATAGAGTGGGCATCCCCCAGAATCTGGATTTAGTTACTTCAGAGTGAGGACTAAGTGAAGGGAAAACTGAGACTGAACTTGCAGTTAAGTATTTCTCTGTTTTTTTTTGCTAAAATTATCAAAAGACAACTGATGAACAGAACTCTTTTATGTATGAAACACAAAGCAGATTCACGTGGTGTCACAACCAAGTTTTGAAGAGTCTGGCAGCGGCAATCGAGGCCAAGAGGAGAGCAACCTCGAATGACTAACACTCTAACAGCAGCCGCATTAATCTGGGAGGCAGAGAAAAGTCTAACTACCGGTAATCTTCTTTTAAGCCAGAAACAGGACAAATGAACATGGCCCGTGATTGGAAAATGCTGATGGATGTCAATAAACCACTCACCATTCCACTGGAAATTGCTACCACCAACCTTAGGCCAGACTTGGTTCTCTGGTCCAATTCATTGCAGATCGTCTCACAGTCCCACAGGAGGATTCAGTGGCTGAACCATATGAGTGCAAGAGGCTACGCTATGCAGATCTAGCAGCTGAAGCTCAGCAATGGAGCTGGAGAACCAAAGTTTGTTCTGCGGAAGTGGGTTGTAGCCACATTCATCATCGAGCTGCTGAAGGAGCTAGGGATCCATGGTCAGAGTCGACAGAAGATCATCAGAGCCACATGAGAGGTGGTGGAAAGATACATCACTGGCTTTGGGTCAAGTGAAACGACCTCTCCTGGGCTCCAAGGTACCAAAATAGCATTTAGAGAATGGGAGGACACAACGGGGGGGGGGGGGGTGGAGGAGGAGTGACTCTGGGGTACAGAAGTCAGCGTTGAGCCCTCTGGAGACGTAATGGGCTAACTGATGAAACATCAAGGAAGGAAGGTGTTCACTTGAAAACCCCTGAATGTCGATCCTGTGTCACACCCAGCATCAAGGCAGTCTTGAGCAAGTGCTCAGGACCCTGCGTTTTTGATTTTTCACTAAATACCTACTTCAATCCTGCAAAGGAGAATTTCTTCCATCCAATAAATGTCCTAGAATATAATACTATACTTGCTTTACCCTGTGTAACAAAGTAATATTATTTGCCATAAAGAAATTGCTACAAAAGAGCCATCTTTATTAAATGTGATTTAATAGCCATATATTTCAGAGCACAGCATAAGTTAATCCAAGACCATAAGATATAGGAGCAGAATGAGGCCATTTGGCCCATTGAGTCTGCTCTGCCATTTCATCATGGCTGATCCATTTTTCCTCTCAGCCCCAATCACCTTCCTCCCCTCCCCCTCTCCCGAATCCTAATCAAGAACGTATCAAACTCTGCCTTAACTGCCTGTGACAAAGAATTCCACTGATTCACCACTCTCTGGCTAAGGAAATACCTCTCCATCTCCATTCTAAAAGGCGCCCTGTATTCTGAGCTGTGTCCTCTGGCCTTACACTCTCCCACCATAGGAAACATCCTCTCCACATCCAGTCCATCAAGGCCGTTCACCATTTGATAGGTTGCAATCAGGTCACCCTTCATTTTTCTGAATTCTGGTGTATACAGGCCCAGAGCTATCAAAAGCTTTTTACATGATAAGCTGTTCAATTCTAGAATTATTTTCGTGAACCTTCTTTTATGAAATTGCCTTTAATGCTACACCATAATTAACTCGTGTCTCAGATGTGCCCCATATTGATTGACAAATTTATGTGTATCATTAAGTAATATTTGACTGAGCCACAAAGGGATCGAAGGACAGATGACCGTAAGCCTGATTGAATAGTTATGTTTTATGAAGAATGAGGGCTAACGAAAAGAAGTGATATTGAAAGTGAGAATGAATTATGAAGCATCCGTCTCCATGGATGCTGTTTGACCTTCTGAATATTTCCAAGTCTTTCTGTTAAACTTTCAAATCATAGTGCTTTGTTAGCCGAAGGCATGGCTGCCAATGAGAATGAAGAAATGTTGACATTATAGAGGAATAGATGTCTTTGGAGTTTGTTTTATATTAGATTATTTGCTGATGGATTTAAAGATGATTCAGTAATCCATCCCTACAACCATAAGATTTGTTCACATTACCCTGAGGGAATCCAAAGAAACACACAAGATGCTGAAGGAACTCAGGTCAGGTATCATCTATGGAGGGGAACAAACAGTTGATGTTTTGGCCTGAGATCCTCCACCAGGTCTGGATAGGAAGGGGGGAAAGCCAGAATAAGAAGGTTGGGGGGAGGGTGGGAGTACAAGCTGGCAGGGGACCTCAGATGAGGGAGAAGCTATCTTATCTGTGAGGGCACAGGGGATGAAGTGATAAACTGGAAGGTGGTAGGTGGAGAAGGGAAAGGGCTGAAGAAAATGGAATATAATATGAAAGATTAGGACATGGAGAAAGCACAGGAGGGGGATAATGGGCAGGTGAGAAGAAGGGAAGATGTAGGAGGGGAAACAAAATGGGGAATTTAAAAAGAGGAAAGCAGAAGAGGCGGGGGGGGGGGGGGGTGGGGGGAAGAATTTACCAGAAGTTAGAGAAGTCGATATTCCTGTCATTAGGCTGGAAGTTACCCAGATGGGATGTGAGTGTTGCTTGTCCAACCTGAGAGTGGCCTCATCACGGCAGTAGAGAAGACCACGGACTGATATGTCAGAATAGGAATGGGAAGTAGAATTAAAGTAGAAGCAGAGGGGCTATTGGGAAATCTTCCCTGTTGTGGCAGACAGAGAGAGATGTCTCGACATGTCAAAATTAAGTGAGTATAGGGTATCATATAAATTTAAAACTTTATCTGTGGATAGCTAGAACCTACAAAGCTTAAATCTGGTTAAGAAAGTGTTAAGTTAATTAATAGAATGCAAGGGTAAATATTTCCCTTTGTGCAGCTTTTATTTCCTTTAACGTGTAATGTGTCCTAAATGTTCCATGCTGGGGAATTCATTTTCTTTGCTACTTGAGAGAACACAGTAGGGACTATTTCTACCCATCCAGCAACTACTTAATCTTTTTTTGAAAACATGCTCACCATGCAGCCCTAGTGTCCTCCTGTGCCTCTAAATAAAGAAGGATGCTAAAGTATGATGTTGGTTTTAGTGAACTTTTTGCAGTAATTAAAATAAAATGAGCTCTAAATACTCCAGTGAATACGGTGCTAGACAAATATCTGACCAAGACATGTAACATTGGTTACATTGGGTCATTGTGTGTTCCTGACATAGTTCATCATGAGCGCATAAACAAGAGATTTGATCAGCCATTTTTTTAAGCAGAATTAACTAGTTAAACAGAGAAAGAAGCCACTATTCCCCAAATCACCCAATGATTCTTTATCAACTGTGTCTATAAATATAGAAACAAAATAAAATGGGACAAGGACAAAATAAAAAATAATCATTAGGTCAGGCAACACTTGTAGTGAAAGTTAAGTTGCAAGTCAGTGATCTTTTACATGCTGAAAGGTGTCAGATTTATAGTATCAACAGTATGTTGAATTTGGAGAAATATCACACGGATGCAAGAAAAAGAAAATAAGAGCAGGACAAGGCTCCTAAATTATGCTCTACCATTCAATTTGATCAAGACTGTTCTATCCCGAGGCATATTACATAGGTCATAATTCATGCTCCTTAAAATGATCTACCTCTGCTTAACTTACTTTAAATGAGTCTGCCATTACAACTCTCTGGGATAGAGCATTCCAAAGATTTGCTACCCTCTGCAAAAAGAAACTTCAAAGTACTCTGTTTTTAAATTATATAATCTCACCTGATTTAAGGCTCTCTCGCCAGAAGGCTGCATAGTTCTGCCCCTTGCATCTCTCTAGGTATCTTTAATGCTACACTGAGATAACGTTTCATCTTTCTAAACATAGTAAAGCAGGGGTTCCCAACCTGCTGTCTACAGAACCCATGCTTAATGGTATTGGTCCATGGCATGAAAAAGGATGGGAACCACTGCTGTAGAGGCAGCTTGATCCTCATGCAACACCAACGTCATCTCAGGGATCAATCTGGTAAATCTACACCTGCACAAAGTAAATTCTTGAGTCTGAAATGAAAAAAAATGGTGTAGTTTTACAAAAGAACCATATAATTCTAAGAAGGTGAAATGTTGCCTTTCTAATTCATTATTTTTATGCAAAATATTTAAATGAAAGATCTGTTTCCTGAGACCAGTTGGACATCTACTCCATTTAAACCACAAGTGGGAAGGTGCAGGCTTATTTGGAAAAGGGTTGATTCTTTTAACACCAGAGAATGCAGGATCATACCAAAACAAAACATTCCTCTATGTATGCCAGAACGTAAGGAATACAAAATCTGTCAGTTTTGGGGAATTAAAAATTCTCGCTTTATCATCTCCTTTATAATCTAAATTATCTCCTTTTCAGGAATGTCTCTGAAATTTTGGGTAAAATGTCAGTTTATAAAAAGATGTGTAACTAAATGTGTTATAGCACTAAGCAAATAATTAGCACCTGATTAAATAAAACAATAATGTTCAATAAGTGATCAGAAAGCCTTTTTAAAAAAAGCAATAGTTCCATAATAATCAAAACCTTTAAGATACTCTGCTGAACTACAAGAGATGAGTATAGAGAATTCAGTCGTCTTTTCTTCCACAAATCAACAGTGACATGTATCTTTCTTTCTGCTTGTCACCATATTACTTTGGGCAGGTTTCCGAGTAAAACAGGTCCCAGCTGACACACATTATTCAGACTGCCTGATTGCAGCAGCGTTTTTCAACACTATAACCTGGTTAAAGTATTCGTAGCATATTCTGATGCGAAACTTGCCTGTAACAGTTTCAGTATCCAAAAGGAAAGAAAGTGAGATTGCAGAGCTCATAGAATCAAGAAAATGCATCAATACACCAGCCCGAAATGTCGACTGTGCTTTCTTCCAGATGCTGCCTAGCCTGCTGAGTTCCCTCAGTATTTTGTGTGTGTTGCTTGGATTTCCAGCATCTCCAGGTTTTCTCTTGCTCGAAAATGCATCAATAAATGGCTTCAGAAGTTGAATTTTAAAGTTCTGTTGTATATTTAATATTTCAGTAATATTCTAAATATATTGTTTGATTAAGCATTTTTGATCATTTAAATAATTCATTACGGGTTATGAATGGCATATGTCATCATGCTTCTATGTCATACAGGTGTGCCTTGCTTAAAGTAAAAATGAATGTATATGTGTTATCTCCCAGCACCCTCTATTTCCTTTCAATTAGTTTTTATGTTTTGGAGTTACAAAATCTAACACTTCCCATCTGTTGTGCCTCACGGTCACTGCTCCCACTCAATTTTCCTCCCTTAATTTTGTTGCTATTTTTTAATTTGAATCTTCTATGTGCCATTTAAAGTGACTGTTCATAGCTGCAATTAGTAAGGAGCAAGTAACTTGAATTAGTTTGGGAAGTGCTTTCACATACATTGCAGTAAATAACCTGCATCTTTGCTTAATGGGGTCCACTAAAGAAAACAATATTGAGGTCTCATCTGAATAATGATCAGAAATGTTGTCCACTTTTGAAGCTGAGCTGGCCCCCATTTTCTGTAATGGAGTCAAAACCAAACAGAAGAAACCTCTTAAGTAGGGCAAGGCTTGGCCTGCTTTCTGAAATGATCTGCTTTCATGTGTGTAGCCTTCACTATTTTTTGCAGCATGGCCCAGGCCCATTGTTAAAGACTTGGCTTCAAAACTGCTTGCACAATGATTGATGTCACTGCTGCACACCAAGTGCCCTTCATGCATATGCTTATTACACAAATAAAAAAATAATCCCAAACTTTAATATGCCCTAAAATTAATTTAACAATTAATTTTAATACACGATCCATTCCAAGCACAGAATGATAATTTCCAGCATTGACCTAATAAATTATTCAGAATGAGTCCCAGCACATATTGAACTTTGTGGGAACAGGTCACCAAGTTGGGGCAGGAAAATCCATATAGAGGTGCAAGAAAATTTAAAGAACTGCAGCAGCAATTACAGGAATGTGGCTGCACAGAATGATAAAAATTGTTGCAGCCTTTCCAAAGGCTGAAAATATTTGAAAACTTGGCCAAATATTGAAATGTAATTGCCAAAAGCTATTGCTGGAAAAATAAATGTCCAGGAGAGTGATGGAGTAGTGGAGACCCTGAACCTTGCATTTAATGATTTGGTGAAGTAAAGATCTAATGAGATTTATTCAATTTGGCAATTCCAAATAACTTTTTTCAGAGGACGCCAGTGCAACCTGGCCGTGCACACTAATCACAGGACTTTGAAACAGATGGTGTGCCTTAAGGAAAGTTTCATGTGTTGACTATCCAACAGCCCTATTTACCAGATAATTATCTAGTTATTAATGCCATTAGTATTGCCTGTTCCATGCATTTTGCCCTCTCAGGCAAGCTCTCGCACAATCATGCAGCTGTTTCATTTCTCATGCACATATATTTTACAACAGGAAGCAATATTAGATCCGCAACTGAGAGCTATTATATTATAAGCACAAATGGATTTGTACGAAACAATGTAACAAAAACTCTGTCTCTAGTTAATATGTGGTCGCAAAACATAGAATCATGATTCAATCTTTGATTCTCTTCTTTGAGAAATGTAGCCATGTTGTGAGATTAAGCAACCATGATATTACACAATATTTAATATAGAGAAACATAGAAAACCTACAGCACAATACAGGCCCTTCGGCCCACAAAGCTGGGCCGAACATGTACTGACTTAGAAATTACCTAGAGTTACCCATAGTCCTCTATTTTTCTAAGCTCCATATATCTACTGTTTAAAGCAAAATCAAAAACTGTCATTTATTCCATTAGGTCCAGTTAGTGGTTAAGCTGCACACTAGCCTCCCATCCTTCTTCATTTAACTCCGTAAATTTCATTCCAGTTTATTCTCTCTTGTGTTTTAGTTTCTTAAATACGCATGTCATTTACCTCAACCGTTTCTTATTAACAAAGTTCACAATTTGAATGCTTTATTGGTGTCTTCAGTTCTTCATTAACTCCTGTGTTGTGTCTCACGAAGTCACAGTCAGTAAAAGCATCATGGTTGCTCAACAGTATGTTGTGGCATTCCAATTTTAACGAAAACTCGAAGTACCCTCATCAATATTGTCGAGATTAGCCACGTTACATTGTCTGAAAGGAGACTGCAATCCAGTGATCTTAAAGTCACAATTACTATTGCAGTTAGTGTCACAAATCAATCTACCACACGGGAAAAGACAAAGGTGCAAGGGCAGTACATACGTGATAGGCTGGATTGAGTACATTTAACAGGATGAAGAGAGACAAACAAATTTCAAAACATTAATAGGAAAAGTATTTTTGGTAATAAATAATTTGCCATCAGACTCCTGAATGGACATCGAACCAAAAGTTTCTTCAGTGTTTGATAACTCGCTGGAATTTAGAAGAATGAGGGAGGATCATATTGAAACCTATCAAATATTGAAAGGCCCAGATAGAGTTGATGTGGAGAGGATGATATTTATAGCGGGGGAGACTGGGACCAGAGTGCATAGTCTCAGAAAAGAGGGATGTACCTTTGGAACAGAGATGAGCAGGAATTATTTTAGCCAGAGGGTGCTGAGTCTGTTGAATTCATTGCCACAGACGGATTTGGAGACCAAGTCATTGGGTACATTTAAAGCAGAGGTAGATAGGTTCCTGATAAATACAGGTGTCAAAGGTTACAGGGAGATAACAGGGTAATGGGTTTGAGAGGGATAATAAATCAGCATGATGGAATGGTGGATCAGATCGATGGGTTGAATTTCCTAATGCTGTTCCTATATCTTATGGTCTTTTAGTGTTAAGGTCTTTTCTAAGAGACTCTTAAATGACCTGAATGAATCTGTCCCCATCAACACACCCAGCAGCACATTCTACGCACCCACGACTCTTTGTCTAAAAATAATTATCTTTGACATCCCCCTAAAAATGTACCTCTGTCATCCCCTATACTTCCCTCCGATCACCTTAAAATTATGCCCCCTTGTATAAACCATTTCCACCCTGGGAAAAAGTCTTTGGCTGCCCATTTGATCTATGCCTCTTATCATCGTGCACACCTCTAAAACTGAGACAAAATTTCTTCACAGAAGGGTTTATTGTGACATGGGGAAAATCTACCTGATAGTGCTGCAGGATGAAGTTTCAGGGGAACATTTAAAAAGCAAATTTGTATTTTTGTTTCATATTTCCTATTTTTCTTTTTTTGTGATACTTAGAGAATTAATTTACATTGTTTTGGGGAGAAACTCATATCTGGGATTAAATTGGACATCTGCAAAAGGGCCACCATTGACATAATTGGTGGAATGGGTCCTTCTTGCAGAATAAATTGGATGATTCTGTTAATATTGGATTAATATACCTTATTTACTAATATACCTTTTACAAAATCATTTTAGTATTTATTGCCATAAATATTATTAAATATTCTGCAAAAAAGTCTCCTGGGTATTTTGGGGTGTCTAGAAAAACTTCCATTTCTAACAGAGCTGCTACTTATCATTTAGGAATTGAATAGCAGGAGATGTAATTTGGCTGCAACAATTACCAACGATCTGTCATGGTCAGCAACCATTCTGTTGGATGAAAGCTACAGTATTTACTTTGTTTTATTTTGTATTTCCATAGCAGAATATAAAATAAATCAGCAAGTTCTAGTTCAGCCAGCCTTGAAAGAACACTAAAATTCAAGTTACAGTTTTGATGCCCTGGAGAAGTGCAAGAATAAAGACAAAACAAAAATGTTTTAGTTCAAAGGCAGGCCCTATTTTCAAATTATTGTGGCCAAAGGTACAGGAGAAGATCAGATGCTGGTGGAGTGGAAACATTGGCTTTGATCTATATGGCCACATTTATATCACTTTAATATTAATAAAGATTTTCAAAAAGCCTTTTAACCAGCATAATGCTGTCTCCTGCTGTTGGGCACTTAGTACTGAGTGTCTTTCTGCCTGTATTAGAATGTTGATCACAAACAAGAGAAAATCTGCAGACACTGGGAATCCAAGCAACACACACAAAATGCTGGATGAATTCAGCAGGCTAGGCAGCATCAATGGAAAAGAGTAAATAGTCGACGTTTCAGGCCGAGACCCTCATCATGAAGGGTCTCTGTCCAAAACATCGACTGTTTACTCTTTTCCATATTGTTGACTTTCCTGATGAGTTCCTCCAGCATTTTATGTATGTTCCTAAGAATGTTGATAACTGGAGAGCCTCAAAAACTCAGAACATTCTATAAATTCACAATATAATTTCATGGTAAGTCCATCTGGCTTTAAGGACATGTAGTTATGGTTTAGCAGTACATTGAATTGGAGACCAAAATTATGGTAATCAAACTGAAGACCTAATGCTCAGTCTCATCATCTAGAAACAAGAAAGGTGTTATTTAAAAATTAACTAGGAATGTTTATTTTAGTTTCTATTTAACAGCATTTGTGAAAAGATATCAAGTTCAAGTTCATCTGACTGTACATATATCCAGCCAGATGAAACAACATTCTCCAGACCATGGTGCACCCACAAAATATATGTTACACGCAGCACAAAAAACAAAATATTACAACAAATAAATTGATAAAATATAATTCAAGTGCAGGTGGTGTGCAGTGCAGGTAAACAGTAAACATGCTATTGCCCTAGTGACGAGGCCTCGTTGGTGGCAGGGAATTCATTAGTCACACAGCTCAAGGGAAGAAGCTGCCACCCACTCTGGAAGTCCAAGTCCTGAAGCTTCTGTACCTCCTTCCTTATAGGATATGGAATGGGTGGCTGGGATCCTCAACAATTCTTTAGGTCCTTTGCATACAACACTCCAGGCAAATGTCACAAAAAGGAGAGAGGGAGATTCCAGTGATCCTTTTGGCAGATTTTACTATTCACTGCAGGGTCTTGTGTTTCAATGCCTTGCAGCTTCCATGCCATGTAAATTTGCAGCCCGACAGGATATTCTTACCAGTGCTCCTGTAGAAAATTGCAGTCTGATGTGCAATGTAGATTGGTCGACCTGCATCTTCCTGAAGTCCACAATCATCTCCTTTGTCTTGTCTGTGTTGAGACTCGGGTTGTTGTTCTTGCACCATTTGAGAAGTCTCTCTACCTCTTCTCTGTGTGCCAACTCATCATTATTGCTGATGGGGCCAACAACTGTAGTATCATCAGCAAACTTGATGATATGATTTAAGCTAGATATGCCAGTGCAGTTGTGAGCCAGCAGCGTGAACAGCAGTGGACTGAGCACACAGCCCTGGGGGACAGCCATGCTCAGCGTGATGGAGCCTGAGATGTTGCTGCCAGCTGAGACTGACTGGGGTCTTTCTGTCAAGGAGTCCAAGATCCAGTTACAGAGAGAGGTGTTGGGTCCCAACAAAGACAGCTTACCCACCAGCCTCTGAGAGATGATCATGTTAACACCAAGCTGATGTCAACGAACAACAACCTGGCAAATGAGGCAATGTTTTCTAAGCGGGACAGGATGGAATGGAGAGCCAAGGCTATTGCTTTGTATCAGTGCACTGAGTTGAGTTGTAAACATACTGGAAAGGGTCCAACGAAGCGGAATGGTGAGATTTCATGCGATCCATTACTGGCCATTCAGAGCACTTCATGAGGTGAGTGCCACTGGGTGGTCATTGTTTAGACCAGATACTTCGCTCTCTTGGCCAGTGGAATGATGGTGGCTGCCTTGAATTCTGCAGAACAGTGGACTGTTGAAAAGAGATGGTTAAAATGTCCATTAAGACTTCTGTTAGCTGGACTGCATGGGTTTACCCTGGCTAGAATCCTCCTCACCTTGGCTGCAGCCAGAGAGGATGCCTGCTTCTCAGGGTGAGAGGGGACAGATATATTCCAAAGAAGAAGAAATTTTCGAATGGAAAAGGGATGCAACTGTGGCTGACAAGAGAAGTCAAAGCCAAAGTAAAAGCAAAGCAGAAGGGCATACAAGGAAGCAAAAATTAGTGGGAAGGCAGAGGATTGGGAAGTTTTTAAAAGTTTACAACAGGAAACTAAGGAGGTCATTAAGAGGGAAAAGATGAATTATGAAAGGAAGCTAGCAAATAATATCAAAGAGGATACTAAAAGCTTTTTCAAGTATATAAAGAGTAAAAGGTGAGATAGAAAATGATGCTGGAGAAATTGTAATGGGGGATAAGGAGATGGCGGAGGAACTGAACGAGTATTTTGCACCGGTCTTCACTGAGGAAGACATCAGCAATATACCGGACATTCAAGGGTGTCAGGGAAGAGAAAGATGCGCAGTCACAATTACGACAGAGAAAGTACTCAGGAAGCTGAATAGGCCAAGGGTAGATAAATCTTCTGGACCAGATGGAATGCACCCTCGTGTTCTGAAGGAAGTAGCAGTGGAGACTGTGGAGGCATTAGCAATAATCTTTCAAAAGTTGAAAGATTTTGGCCTGGTTCCGGAGGACTGGAAGATTGCAAATGTCACACCGCTATTTAAGAAGGGGGCAAGGAAGCAGAAAGGAAACTATAGACCTGTTAGCTTGACATTGGTGCTTGGAAAGTTGTTGGAGTCGATTGTCAAGGATGAGGTTCCAGAGTACCTGGAGGCATATGACAAGATAGGCAGAATTCAGCATGATTTCTTTAAAGGAAAATCCTGCCTGACAAAACTAGTGCAATTTTTTGAGGAAATTACAAGTAGGCTGGACCAGGGAGATGCAGTGGATGTTGTGTATTTGGATTTTCAGAAGGCCTTTGATAAGGTGCCGCACATGAGGCTGCTAAACAAGATAAGAGCCCATGGAATTACGGGAAAGTTACATACGTGGATAGAGTGTTGGCTGATTGGCAGGAAACAGAGAGTGGGAATAAAGGGATCCCATTCTGGTTGGCTGCCGATTACCAGTGGTGTTTCACAGGGGTCCGTGTTGGGGCTGCTTCTTTTTACGTTCTATATCAACGATTTGGATTATGGAATAGATGGCTTTGTGGCTAAGTTTGCTGATGATACAAAGATAGCTAGAGGGGCCGGTAGTGCTGAGGAAACAGGGAGTCTGCAGAGAGGCTTGGATAGATTGGGGGAATGGGCAAAGAAGTAGCAAATGAATTACAATGTCGCAAAGTGTATGGTCATGCACATTGGTAGAAGAAATAAATGGGCGGACTATTATTTAAATGGGGAAAGAATTCAAAGTTCTGAGATGCAATGGGACTTGGCAGTCCTCATCCAGGATACCCTTAAGGTTAACCTCCAGGTTGAGTCGGTGGTGAAGAAGGTGAATGCAATGCTGGCATTCATTTCTAGAGGAATAGAGTATAGGAGCAGGGATGTGATGTTGAGGCTCTATAAGGCACTGGTAAGACCTCACTTGGAATACTGTGTGCAGTTTTGGGCTCCTTATTTAAGAAAGGATGTGCTGACATTGGAGAGGGTTCAGAGAAGATTCACTGGGATGATTCCAGGAATGAGAGGGTTAACATATGAGGAACGTTTGACCGCTCTTGGACTGTACGCCTTGGAGTTTAGAAGAAAGAGGGGGTCCTCATAGAAACATTTTGAATGTTGAAAGGCACGGACAGAGAGGATGTGGCAAAGTTGTTTCCCATGGTGGGGGATTCTAGTACGAGAGGACATGACCTGAGGATTGCAGGGCGCCCATTCAGAACAGAGATGCACAAAAAATTTTTTAGCCAGAGGGTGGTGAATCTATGGAATTTGTTGCCACAGGCAGCAGTGGAGCCCAAGTCATTGGGTGTATTTAAGGCAGAGATTGATAGGTATCTGAGTAGTCAGGACATCAAAGGTTATGGTGAGAAGGCTGGGGAATGGGACTAAAGGGGAGATTGGATCAGCTCATGATGAAATGGCGCAGCAGACTCGATGGGCCGAATGGCCGATTTCTGCTCCTTTGTCTTATGGTCTTATGGTGGGCTTTCCTCGATATCACATCATTCATTGCATCAAATTGAGCACAGAAGGCACAGCTCAGTGACAAGCAGTGTGGACTTGTAATCTGTTGTATAGCTTGCCACATGTGCTGTGTGTCCCTGGTATCTCAAAGAGTTTATATATAGAATAATTTTAGAAGAATTTATACTTAGAATAAATTAATGTTACTATTTAAAATAATTATTTCAACAAATTTTGATGCAATGTTCTGCAATTTGTAAAGATCAAAAGAGACCGCAAAGACAAATAAGATAATTCTCTTATTTCTAACTTGTATATTGAGCTGATTCTGATACAAGTTGCAAGTTCAACTTACTCATAAATCATGTTTCTCGTAAGAAACAGCTGTCTCCAGCCACTTTCTTTGGAGTGTGTATCTGGATAGCTTCCTGACTGCCACATCACTCCATAACCTCGAACTCTTCTCTGCATTCTGGACAATGACCTCCTGTACAACATCAAAAAAAAAATCAGAGTATTCCATCTTAATCCCATTCTGAAATGCCTTCCAGGTAATCTTCTTTTCTAGGATGCCTGCCAGCATCTGTTGCACAAAGGCTATTTCCTTTAATTGATACAGACTACCTTTAATTGGTGGCAACCACACAGAAAATAAGGCTTCATGCTGAGGTCTTAAGTTAATGAATGGTCTGGTTTGTGGTCAATGGACAGTGAAATCAATACAACAAGCTGGTTGAGGAAGTTTGTTACTATGCCAGTACTAGGTCAAACAAGCTCCATTATTCCTGCATTATCAACTGCTTTTGAATCGATACAGTTTATAACTTTAACATCGCATCTGATCCCTTTTTTTGAAAATAATAAAGATTTTGATATTTCCTGCTAATGACATCCAAATTACTCTCACCTCTTTCTTTTCAAAAAGTTGTCTGATTGCTCTATGCAACAGTCAGCATCTCTTAGAATTCAGACCTCTGAGAAATAGTATTCCGTTATCAATTAGTCTTGCAACAGGTAATTCCTGTTGTTTCCATTGTGCCTCTTCACATCAATCTATATTAATACAATTTCAAAACATTCACTTTTAAGAAAATTGGATTTAAATGCCCTTGCTTCTGGATAACCTAAGTCCTGAAGTTTAACCCGTGCACCTCGTGTGTTATTTACTGTTCACTGGAAGCATCATGACAATATGTAAATGAGACAAAGTTGTACTACAATGCAAGGTCAACTCTGTAAATCACAGGTGCTTGCCGTACACATGAAATATTGATCACAGTGATAAAACATCATATACCCTTATCAACTGACCAAAGCTTAATTTTTGTTAATGTTTTTTTAGGTCAAGAAATCCTTGAATATTTCATTTTTTAAAACATCAATCAGAATCAGAATTAGATTTAATATCACCGGCATATGTCACCAAATTTATTGTCTTGTTAGCAACAGATAATAATTCAGAAAAAAACCATGAATTACTGCAAGTATATATAGATATATATTACATTGTTAAATTAAGAACATCAGATACAAGAGCAGAATTAGGCCATTTCATCATGACTAATAAAATTTTCCTCTCTGCCCCATTTGACTGCTTTTTTCCCCAAATCCCTTCATACCCTGACCAATCAAGAATCTATCGACCTCTGACTTAAATATAAATAAAGACTTGGCTGCTACAGCTTCATATGGCAATAAATTCCACAGATCCATCACTCTTTAGCTAAAGAAATTCCTCGTCATCTCCACTCTAAAAGGACGTTCTTCTATTCTGAGGCAGTGTCCTCTGATTTTAGACTCTCCCACCTTAGAAAGCATCCTATCCACACCCATTCATCAAGGCCTTTCACTATTCAAAAGGCTTCAAACAGGTCACCCCTCATTTTTCTGAATTCTAGTGAATATAGGTCCAGAGCCATCAAAAGCTCTTCATACAACAAACCATTCAATCTTGAAATCATTTTTGTGAACCTCCATTGAACCCTCTCCAGCTTCAGCACTTCTTTTCTAAGATAAAAGGCCAAAACCTGCTCACAGTACTCCAAGAAAGTTCTCACCAGTGCTTTATAAAGTCTCAACATCACATCCTTGCTTTTATATATGGTATTCTAGTTCTCTGGAAATGAATGCTAACATTGCACTTGCCTTCTTTACCACAGCAGACTCAACCTGCAAACTAACGTTTATAGAATCCTGCATCAGGACTCCCAAGTCCCTTTGCACCTCAGTTTTTTTGTATTTTCTCTCCATTTAGAAAATTCAACCCTTTCATTTCTTCTGCCAAAGTGCATGTCCATAAACTTCTTGACGTTGTATTCCATCTGCCTGTTCTTTGCCTATTCTCCTAATCGGCCTAGCTCCTTCCATAGCCTCTCTACTTCTTCAAAACTACCTGCTCTCCACCTACCTTCATATTATCTGCAAATTTCATATTCCATCGTCTAAATCATTGACATATAATGTAAAAAGAATCGGTCCCAACACTGACTCCTGTGAAACACCACTAGTCACCCCTGTTCAACCAGAAAAGGCTACCTTTATTCCCAATCTTTGCCTCCTGTCAATCAACCACTGTTTTATCCATGTCAGAATCTTCCATGTAATACCATGGGTTCATAGTTTGTTAAGAAGCCTCATGTGTGGCACGTTGTCAAAGGCCTTTTAAAAATCTAAGTGCACAACATCAATCAATTCTCCTTTAACTATCCTGCTTGCTACTTCTTCAAAGAATTTCAACAGATCTGTCAGGCAGATTTTCCCTTGAGGAAACCATGTTGACTATAGCCTATTTTACCATGTACCTTCAAGAATCCAGAGACATCATCCTTAATAATCGACTCCAACATCTTCCCAACCACTGAGGTCAGACTAACTGGTGAATAGCCTCCTTCCTTCTGTCTCTCTCCCTTCTTGAAGAGTGGTGTGGCATTTGCAATTTTCTAATCTTCTGGAATCATTCTAGAATCTAGTGATTCTTGGAAGATCATTACTAATGTCTGCACAATCTCTTCAGCCACCTTTTTCAGGACCCTTGAGTGCACACCATCTGGTCCAGGTGACTTATCTGCCTTCAGACCTTTCAGATTCCCAAGAACCTTCTCTCTAGTTATGGTAACTTCACACACTTCATGATTCCTGACACCGGGAACTTCCACCTTACTGCTAGTGTCTTTCACAGTGAAGACTGACACAACCAAAGGAGTTGAATGACTTCAGACCTGTTGCCTTGACGTCGCACGTTATGAAGACCATGGAGCGGCTGATAATACAGAATCTGAGGCCACAAACCAGGCACGCCCAGGATCCTCTTCAGTTTGCGTATAAGGAGAAGGTGGGAGTGGAGGATGCTATCACGTATTTGCTGCACAAATCACTCTCTCACCTAGAGGGGGTCAGTTGTGCTGTGAGGATTACATTCCTTGACTTCTCTAGTGCCTTTAACACCATCCAGCCCAAGATCTTAAGGCACAAACTAACGGAGATGGGAGTAGACTCTCACATGGTGGATTGGATAGTGGACTACTTGACAGATAGACCTCAGTATGTGCGGTTGGGAGACTGTAGGTCTGACACGGTGGTCAGCAGCACAGGGGCGCCGCAGGGAACCGTACTCTCTCCGGTCCTGTTCACCCTGTACACATCAGACTTCCAATATAACTCGGAGTCCTGCCATGTGCAGAAGTTCGCTGATGACACGGCCATAGTGGGGTGTGTCAGGAATGGACAGGAGGAGGAGTATAGGAAACTGATACAGGACTTTGTGATATGGTGCAACTCAAACTACCTGCGTCTCAATATCACCAAGACCAAGGAGATGGTGGTGGACTTTAGGAGATCTAGGCCTCATATGGAGCCAGTGATCATTAATGGAGAATGTGTGGAGCAGGTTAAGACCTACAAGTATCTGGGAATACAGTTAGACGAGAAGCTAGACTGGACTGCCAACACAGATGCCTTGTGCAGGAAGGCACAGAGTCGACTGTACTTCCTAAGAAGGTTGGCGTCATTCAATGTCTGTAGTGAGATGCTGAAGATGTTCTATAGGTCAGTTGTGGAGAGCGCCCTCTTCTTTGTGGTGGTGTGTTGGGGAGGAAGCATTAAGAAGAGGGATGCCTCACGTCTTAATAAGCTGGTAAGGAAGGCGGGCTCTGTCGTGGGCAAAGTACTGGAGAGTTTAGCATCGGTAGCTGAGCGAAGGGCGCTGAGTAGGCTACGGTCAATTATGGATAACTCTGAACATCCTCTACATAGCACCATCCAGAGACAGAGAAGCAGTTTCAGCGACAGGTTACTATCGATGCAATGCTCCTCAGACAGGATGAAGAGGTCAATACTCCCCAATGCCATTAGGCTTTACAATTCTACCGCCAGGACTTAAGAACTTTTTAAAAGCTATTATTAATGCTTTTTGAGATAGTGATTTAGATGCATATCATATTTTTACTGAGTTAAGTATTGTATGTAATTAGTTTTGCTACAACAAGTGTATGGGACATTGGAAAAAAGTTGAATTTCCCCATGGGGATGAATAAAGTATCTATCTATCTATCTATCTAAAATACTTATTCAGTTTGTCCACCATTTCGTTGTCCCCCATTACAACCTCTCCAGCATCATTTTCTAGCAGTATGATATCCATTCTCGCCTCTGTTTTACACTTTATGTATCTGAAGAAACTTTCTTCTTCTTTCTTAATAATATTAGCTAGCTTACTTTCATATAATGGACTACTTACATACAATACTTTTGACAATTGTGTCCTCTAAGTTTTCATTTTCTTTGTAACATTCAAGATGTTAAAAAACCTTTAAATTCTCTATATTTCCTAACTTGTTGAAGCAGTGAAATTGTTTCAGTTTTCCTCCTGGCCATTTCTGGCATCTCCAAGCCTGAATACTTGAAACTGTAGTGAGCAAAACTGTTCTGAATTTTCTAATTGCTTATTTTGCGCCAACTATCAGTGACAAAATTCACTGCTTTTTGAATACAAACATGCACTTGACACAGTTTAAAAACTCAAACAAGGGAAAACCTGCAGATGCCGGAAACTGTTTGCTCTGAGTACATTGTAGTTCCTGACGGCCACCAAAGTGCACATAATTGACACTGGTTAGGAACTATTCGGTAGCATTCTCTTGTCCCATAGTGCCCTAAGTAAACAAAGGGAATCCCAGTTACTTTCTTAATTAGTTTTTGTTCTTTAAGAGTTGTCCCAAATAAGTGGCATCCCGATTAACTGATGGCCCAGTTAACCGGAACCCACTGTAGTATAAATTTAGAGAACAGTTCATGCTTTTTTGGAATGGTCCAGGAACATCAAGAAGAATGGAAGAAACACACGGTGAACTAGAATCAATTCCTCTGCCTTTGATTTCTGTGGCAGATGACTGCTCTGCCTGCAGCTCATGTACAAAGTATATGTCTTTTTATCTTACTGGAATTGCACCTGTGTATTCAAAATCCTTTGCATTTTAGCAACGGTTTGTAATTGGAAAGTCTTTTATTAAATAGAAATCCTTTGTGAGTTCCAAATGTGTTTAATATTGTTGTTTGAATTTAAACATGTAACACTGAAAATAAATGAACTGTGCTTAAACTACATTGTTAGTTGGAAGAAACTCCAACTTAGTTGGGACGGGGAGATCCACCAATCAAATAGTGGGTTTTGACAACTAAACTCGCTGTGGAGGATAAACAGGAAAGTGAACTAATCTTTGAAGATTGAGTCGTTACAGTATAACCTCTCTTTAGTGAGGGTACCTGTAGCTATTTATATTGGATAAGGCTTAAGGTCTTCATTTGAATTTAATCTTCCTGGTCAACAAAGTCAATACCATTACAGACAAAGGCCTTCTGAAAATCCAAAAAAACAACATCGACTGACTCTCCATTGTCTATTCCGCCTGTGATTTCCTCAAAGAATTACAATAGATTTGTCAGGTAAGGAAATCATACTGACTTCAGCCTATTTCATCATGTGCCTCCAAGTATCCCAAAACTTCATTTTTAATAATAGACTTAAACATCTCGCCAACTGCTCAAATCCGGCTAACTGGCCTATAATTTCCTTTCTGTTGCCTCCCTCCCTTCTTAGAGAGTGGAATGTCATATGCAATTTTCCATTCCTCAGGAACCATTCCAGAATCTAGTGATTCTTGAAAAATTACTGCTAATGCCTCCACAATCTCTTCAGCTGCCTGTTTCAGAACCCTGGGCTGTAGTCCATCTGATCTTTGCGACTTATCTACTTTCAGACCTTTCAGCTTCCCAAACATCTTCTCCTTCGTAATAACAACTGCACTCACTCCTGCCCCCAGACACTCTCACATTTCCGGCATATTGCTGTTGTCTTCCACAGTGAAGGCTGATGCAAAATACTTAAACATGAGAAAGTCTGCAGATGCTGTAAATCCAAAGCAATGTACACAAAATGCTGGAGGATCTCAGCAGGTCAGGTAGCATCTCTGCAAAAGAATAAACAGTTGATGTTTATTAATAAACAGGACTGAAGAAGGACCTGCTATGCAGAATACTTATAAAGTTTGTTTGCCATTTCTTTGTCTTTCCTTACTATCTCTCCAGCATCATTTTGTAATGGTTTGATGTCCACTGTTGCCTCTCTTTCACTTTTTATATACCAGAGTTGGTATCCTCTATTGGCTACCTTCCCTTCACATTTCACTTTTTCTCTCAATGCTTTTTTGTTGCTTCTGTTGGTTTTTAAAAGCTTCCCAGTCTTCTAACTTCCCACTAATTCCTGCTCTATTATATGCCCTCTCTTTTGCGTTTATGCTGTCTTTGACTTCCATTGTCATGCACAAATACCTCATCCTCTTTTAAAAATATTTCTTCTTTGAGATGTATCCATGCTGTGCCTTCTGAATTGCTCCCAGAAACTCCATCCGTTGCTGTCTGAAAAGAATTTCACTATCGTACACCAAAATCAATGACTGGCAAGTTCTTTATATGACTGTATACAATGCTGTGTGCATTGAAGACACTTGCACGTCACTGTGCAGGTCTGTAGAACTCTTTGCAGAGATCCCTGGGACTTCTAGAGATTATCTCCATTATATAGTTAGTCACATCACTAAACTGGTGGATTTTGAAGGTAGCAGTACAAAGATTGATTGGTTAGCTAAATGTGGACCCGGCTACGGATGGGAAAAATGTGTAAATGGACACGTCTGTAGATTTCTTAACTGAAGTAGCAAAGAATGAATTAACACTACTGGATAGCAGCATTCCATCATGCTGTGTCAACTATATCCCCCTGACTGGATTTCCTCCAACTATTCCATGCCTTCCTAGCATTGACAACAAGGATGATTTTGAAATAGAAGGACTAGATTTCATGTTTTTGTATCTCAAAGAAGGGTAGGCTTCATTATAGAAGATAAGCACATGGATGAAAGAAAAATAGAAGGCTATGTTGGAGGGAAGAGTAAGAGACATCATCGAGTAGGTTAAAAAGTTGGCCAGCAGCATAGCCGAAGATCTGTACTGTCCTGTTCTATCTATTTCTCCCATTTTTTTTAACCTATTGTTTTAAATCAATGTATAGAACATGGAACAGTAGAGCACAGGAAAGGTCATTCGGCCCACAATGCTGTGCTGAACTCATTAAATCAGTACTAAATGCTTAGTTAAACCAGTTCCTTCTGCCTACATTTGATTACCATCCCATTTGTCAGATTGAATAGTTTCCCCTATTTGCTCTACTACATTTCATTACAATTCTTGAAGATCACTATTAGGATTTCTCTTAATTCTCTGTGCACTAAAGGGCTAATTCTCACTTCTGAAGTATATGTACTTATCTAATATTGTTCTCCTCATAAACATTCTCCAGGGCTTTAAAAACCTTCTTAATACTGCTGTGCCCGGAAATGTGCTGTTTACTCACTGAGGCCAGTCAAAATTATAAATCTTTCCATTTTAGCAATGCTGTTTGTAAATCCAAATACCTCACACACTTTCTTAACCACTTTTTCAACTTCTTTTGCCCTGTTGCCTTCAAAGATCTTTGAAAGTCCACTGCAAAGTTTACCATGTGCATGAAACTTTTCAAATTGTGCTGTCCCAATCAAAGGTCATTAAAATGCAGTCATTGTAGCACAAATGGTGTGCAATTTCAGGAGGAATTCCAATATTTTCATTTTGCATTTCAGGTTTTCAGTGTCTGCAGCATTTTCCTTCTGTGTCATTTAGATTATACTGCCTTGCTTCTGTTGGTCTTATCAGTGATATGCTTACGATACACATTGGATTATTAATGGTGTGACACTTTTACAATTAGAGCTGTAACTCACATCATTCAATCGTGAATATATGTGTATATATGGTAATCAGTATTTAAAGAAGCACTATATAGTTATTGAACATATTATTAGAGTAGCTGTAAACTGACACCTGGTAAAGGTGATACAAAGTATACAAAATTATCCAATTTTAATAAGACACAAACAACTGAAAAGGTATCTATTTTTTGTCCAAATGTAGCTTTTAACATGCTTTATATTGATTAATGTATAAGTAAAAGTTAATCTTTGTCTAATTTAAAATACTACCTGATTTAAATGTGTACATGTTTTAATGTGGAAACACTTGCAATTGCAGAATCACTATGCTGACACCAGCAGGTATCATTTGTGCCTTGCATGAACTGCACATTGAGGCCTTTGATAATCTGTTGTAATTAAAGCCAACAAACAGCAAATAGGAATATAATTACTTATATCAAAGTTCACAAGGTACTGCCTGACATTTCTAAATTAATAGAATGAGGATAGAAAATTTAACATTTCTAAATTAATAGAATAAGGATAGAAAAAATTGGATGAAACTATCAATTTTTTCAAATCGTAAAATCAATTATTTTGAGCTAAACCAAGGGAAGCTGAAGGGTACCGGAATTACAATCTAGTTGCATGTCTCAAAACTTAGTGTGTCCTGGTCACCTCTTCCCTTGCTCAGTTTCCATCGGTATGGAGTAGGCATCACCCTACCAGCATCTGGAGCATCTGTGAACCCAGTTTCGGCAATATGACCTCCAGAACTGTTTTATATTAAGACGCCAGTTTTGAGATCTAGAACATAGGAAACCTGCAGAACAATACAGGCCCCTCGGCGCACAATGCTGTGCCAAACATGTACTTACTTTAGAAATGACCTAAGGTTACTCATAGTTCTCTATTTTTCTAAGCTCCTTGTACCTGTCCACCTCCACCACCATCGCCGGTAGTCCATTCCATGAACTCCCCACTTTCTGGGTAAAAAAAACTTACCTCTGACATCTCCTCTGTACTTACTTCTAAGCACCTTAACTGTGCCCTCTCGTGTTAGTCATTTCTGCCCTAGGAAAAAGCCTCTGACTACCCACATGATCAATGCCTCTCATCATCTTATACAAGTCTATCAGGTCACCTCTCATCCTCTGTCGCTCCAAGGAAAAAAAGGTCAAGTTCACTCAACCTTTTCTCATTAGACATGCTCCCCAATCCAGGCAACATCCTTGTAAATCTCCTCTGCACCCTTTCTATAGTTTCCACATCCTTCCTGTAGTGAGGTGACCAGAACTGAGCACAATACTCCAAATGTGGTCTGACCAGGGTTCTATATAGCTGTAACATTACCTTTTGGCTCTTAAACTCAGTCCCATGGTTGATGAAGGCCAATGCACCAAAGGCTTTCTTAACCACAGAGTCAACCTGCGCACCATCTTTGAGTGTCCCAAGATCCCTCTGATGCTCCACACTGCCAAGAGTCTTACCATTAATACTATATTCTGCCATCATATTTGACCTACCAAAATGAACCACCTCACATTTGTCTGGGCTGAACTCCATCTGCCATTTCTCAGCCCATTTTTGCATCCAATCAATGTTCTGCTGTAATTTCTGACAGCCCTCCACACTATACACAACACCCCCAACCTTTGTGTCATCAGCAAATTTACTAACCCATCCCTCCACTTCCTCATCCAGGTCATTTATAAAAATCACGAAGAGTAAAGGTCCCAGAACAGATCCTTGAGGCACAGCACTGGTCATCAACCTCCATGCAGAACATGACCCATCTACAACCACTCTTTGCCTTCTGTGGGCAAGCCAATTCTGGATCCACAGAGCAATATCCCCCATGATCCCATGCCTCCTTGCTTTCTCAATAAGCCTTGAATGGGGTACCTTATCAAATGCCTTGCTGATCCAGCTGCTGCCTAATCCAGTGAATGCAGGTTTAGTTGAAAAGTTAAAGTTTTTAATTCTGTGGTAAACAGCAAGACTGAAGCTAATAAAGCAAGTCTCGATATAGCTTATACTGACTACACCTGAACCTATGCACAGATGCCATCTGGACAACTGAGTGGCCAGGCAGTTAGCATAAAGGGGGAAAAACTGCAAAAGGAAAGAAAAAATTTGGAACACTGAAATTGGAGCAACAAAAAAAATGTTCGAAATACTTAGTGGGCCAGGTAATATTTGTTGAATATGTATCATCATATTGTATCATGATGATCTTTCATCAGAACATTGTTAGGCAGTTATAAATATAGAGAAATGTAATTTAGTTCATTAAGCAATGGTATGAGCATGTCCAGAAGACACATTTGGTCAAATAATTTTCTTAAGTTGATGAAGGTACAATAACTTTTAGCAAGTTAAAGGCACTGGTTAAAGAAACTGAGGGCAAAAATTGTTTTTTTCTAGTGGAACAGCCGTGCTGCTCGATAAACAATATTTAATCTTCCTGGCTCAGTTTCCATTCCTCATCCCCCCCACACCTTTTCATGAACCCTGTATCCTGTTGCTCAAAGGTGATCAGAATCAAGCTTATTATTTAATGAGATTTGTTGTTTTGCAACACAGAGAAAAACATTAAAATTACTATAAGTTACAAGAATAAATAAATAGTGTAAAGGGGGTAGTGCTCATGGATTCTTGGACCATTCAGAAATCTGATGGAGGAAGAGAAACAGCTTCCTTAGATCATAGAGTGTGGATCTTCAGGCTCTTGTACATCCTCCCCGATGGCAGCAATGAAAAGATGACATGTCCCGGGTGCTGAGGGTCCTACATATTTGTTCCCTTCTTGAGGCACCGTCTTTTGAAGATGTTCTCGATGCTTCATAGAGAATCAGAATTTAGACTTCAAATGGAATTTATGAGTTTAAATATCCTAAGCTTCATTACTGATTACTAACTTTCCTTTGGGGTGGATTAAAGAGAAGTTGTTAGGTGAAATTTGGGCCAGAATGCCTGGTGCTGATACAAACCTAAAACCAAGGTGAAATGTCCCTGCAGCTTTGTATCATGCATTTTATGTAGCTTCAAACCAATTTTTTAGACTTGCTTCAATTTTGTTAAAAACAGCTTTTCCTCAGGGTAAGTTGATTTTTGCAGGTGCATAGAAGGATTATAATGAGAAACAGTATTTCAGACATCCAACATATGAGGTAGAGATTTGCAAGGAAACAATTTGCATGCTAGTTCAGCATAAAGCAATTTCATATTTTTTTCTATTTAAACCTTACAAAGAGGAAATTATCAAATATATTTCTTGTTACAGAAAATTTTAAAGTTGTAATAACCATCAGATGCAACTGATAGGAGATGCTGGAGAATGTGCTTTCAATTTATAAAGTACTTAACAACTCCTGCATCCTACAGCACTAAATGTTATTGCATTTAACCCAGATACATCAGATTTTTAAAAATGTGTTTTCCCTGTTTCTCATTCCTTGTCTATCATTCTTTAACTAGGCCTTATAGAACCCAGAGAATCTCAGTTCTCACTTTGTTATGGGAAGTGTCTTCGAATGTGGAATAAATAAATTTGGCAATTGTTGGTCAATCATCTGATGAAAATCCACATCTTTTTTTTCTACAGTAAAGTGAGGTCACAACTATGCAATGTTATTCAACTAAAAAAATGTGTTTGCTCTACAAGGGTAAATCCCATAGGACACTATTAGAAGACAGATCTCTGGAGATTCAACAAAGTGCAAACTGATTGTCCTTCACTGAAAACTAGCAAAAGATCCTTGGAGCACTGTATTGGCTCATTTCCACTGAATCACATTAAATTGAATTGACTTTATTTCTTACATCCTTCACATACACGAGGAACAAAAATCTTTATGTTATATCCCCGTCTAAATGTGCAATGTGCAATTTATAGTAGTTTGTAATAAATAATATGTACAACAGGACAGTCAATATAGCATAGAAATACAATTGTATAAGCATGAATTATTTAGTCTGATGGCCTGGTGGAAGAAGCTGTCCTACAGCCTGTTAGTCCTGGCTTTTATGTTGCGGTACCGTTTCCTGGATGGTAGCAGCTGGAACAGTTTGTGGCTGGCGTGACTTGAGTCCCCAGTGATCCTTTGGGTCCTTTTTACTTGCCTTTTAGTATATCTAAGCTAATTCATAGATATACTTCTCTAAAACTACTGATCTGAGACACACTGATGTCTCTGTATACCCACAGAGAAAATAGTTATAGCTGACCTTGGAAGCACTGCTGAAAAGAGAAAGCAACTTAGTCAATGGATAGACAGATTATCTGGATAACTCAACTCAGTAAGTTTAGAAAAGTAGATCCTCCAGTTAGCTTGTCTCTGCCTGCACATAACGAAGTGAAAGCCAGATAATGATGGGCAATGGTATATCAACAAGAAATTTCATGCTTGATTTTAAGATGGCCTATCTGCTTTTACTTACTTGTGAAATATCTGTCATTTCAACATGTTGCAACCTGGGAATATACTTTGGTTCCTGGCTGGGGCCAAAATGAGTGGCCTGGAAATGGAGATGAATGCCACGTGGGCCAAGTATACACCAGGTCATATTTTGATGGCTATCCTAAACTGCAGGTGTTCATCCATTTAACTGCAGTAAGTCCCATTTCTTTCCGCATATGCTGTTGAATCTGGAAATCTGAATCTTGTTGCTAGATCTGAACCCTAATTGATTTCAACAATGATTGTAGGGCAGAAGATCCAAAGATTAAGGAAATAAGTTATTTCATTCAACTTTTTTAATGTTACTAATAATTTGTAAATTTATTTTAATCACTTTAAATTATTTGATTCAATTTCAATTTTTCCAACTGTTTATGCATGTCATTAAAAATTGCATGAAAACCCACTTTTTTTTTACAGCTCTATAAGCCTGTCGCCCAACTTTGCTGTCAATGCTCTCAGTAACTTTTCTGGGGTGAAGCTCACCCTTCTGTCCAAAGCTTGGATACCACTGACAGCGTATGGTTCAGCTCCACAATGCAGACTATATGAGACCTGCCCCTTTATCAGGAGAAAGTTTGTGCAGAGGAGGAGTAATGTAAGTGATGATCTCTGGGCAGAGGGATCTGATATCTGATCCATTTGCAAATGTGCACTCATGCCAGTTTTGTAGTTAAGAAAGAAAAACATATAAAATCTATATTTATTGAGTGGTGCCATGTGAAATGGACTTTATAACTTGTTCAGCAAGTTTTATAAAACTGTTCTCATCTGCATGAAATATTTTTAAATTGATTAAGATACACTTAAAATAAAGTCAATTCAATAATCCTGTAAACAAGTTACACTGGTTCCGCTGATGATGCAGAATCTTAAAATTATTCAAGTAAAATCTCTGTGGCCAATGAAGTTCATCGTACCACCTTCTGAGAAGTTTCACTGCTACTTAGTGATATTGTCTTTACTTGAAGAGCTTGTCACGTGACTGGCAGACTGAAGTGCATTCAAGGCAATGTATTTCATGATATAAGAGACAGAATCGTAAGCAGTTCAGCTTGTATGGCTTACCTTTCAATCCCCCATCTCACACTTTGCATATTTCTGCACTTTCCCAGCGCATATTTGTGACTGTCGTTGCCCTGGGCCACAGTTACCATAGTTCTGAGGCCCTATCCTCCAATGCTCCTGAAAAACTCTGAGCGGCTTTCTCGGACTTTAAATGCCTCTTATGAAACTGTTTAAAAACTGTAAAAATTGCTTTAAATATGAAAAAGTAGTATTATAGACAGTAACATTTATGAAATGCATTACAATATCAATAAGAGAAAAAGGAATAAATATCTAAAACAGTAAATAACTAAACTTTCCTTTCTCATTTTGAGGCCATAACATTTGTCGCCTCACACAGACCAGATTGAAGGTAAGGTTGTCTGTATCCAAAATATAATTCCTGGGTGAATTTGAACACTGATGGGACTATTTGATTCAGTTCAGTGTGTGTCACATTACATTTACTTAATAAATGCTCCCTTAGGGTGGCCTACCATTATAATTGGATTAATCGGGAGACTAAAAATAATGATTTGAGTTAGCCAATACATTTCCAATATAATCCATTCCTTTCTATTGGAAATATGAAATGAAAACAAAATGGTATGTAATACTTGTTATAGGACAAATAACTCTCATGGATATATATTTTTCACCACTGAGGTAAAAAAACTGTTCCAGAGTTTTCTTTCAAAGTAGAAGCACCTTCAATTCATTTTACTGAATGCAATGAACTTACCTGGCACAACTGCATGTTAGAAAAGCTATGGACACTTTATTTGTAATTTTTCATGCATTGACTTTAATTAAAAAATCACAAGCAGAACCCCTATGATTTACCATTGTGTGCCAGCAGTGGGTGTGGTCCAGTGCAAGTAGAAACTTGAAAAATTACCTCCTTTATAATTCCAAGCTAATAGGTGATTAATGAAAAATGAAAGGAGAAATTTCAGCTAGAGGTTATAAATAATTACACTATGTCTCTGTGGCTTGTTTGCATGTACTCAGAGACGGTAGCATTAGAATGCTTCCTGATTTCGAATAAGATGATGCTTTTCAGCTATACCTTTTACATATTTATAATTTACCAGCAGCATTATATTTTTGATATTTGAAAGTGCATGTTAATTTCATATAAAATGTGAACTTTTCTCTTAAACTGTACACTGATAATTTGATACAATCTGTGAGCTCTCTGCAAGCTTTGATAATAGATACTTCATGAAAAAAACACATTTGCAAATATGGAATGGGGGGCAAAGCAAGAATAAAACGTTAAGAAAATATTTACAATTAAAATATTTTCTTTGTATGCTTTTCGATGTGTAGGTTAAATATATTTGAATAGGGAAAGCTAAAGAATCCTAGCTGAGATTAACTTGTTTTAGAGATTTATGAGTTCAGACATTTAGTCTAGAAGTTACTATATCTGCATGGCTAATACTAATACATGGCTTAATTAAGAAATTAATGATCAGTTGCAGATTTTGTCCTTTGAGTGAAATGTTAAAATAAGATCTATTTTGCAGTTTCAGTGGATGTTATAAAATCCATGATACTGATTGAAAACTAGTTTTCCTGATTGCCTAGCAAATATTTCTCTCTGAACAAATACTGTTACCAAAAAAAAATCAGTTGGCTGATTATTTGCATTATTGATCCACAATGATTTGATGTTTGTTTTACATGACAACAGTTGCTAAATTCCTAAATTCAGGGAAATGCTTTAAGGGTGAGAATGTGCTATATAAGCACAAGTAACAATTTAAATTAGAAAACAAAATAGTAAACTTGTTTCATTTCACTTTCTGTCTCTTCTAATTAAGTGTTTCCTTTATGAAAAAATAAATATAAATTATAGAGAAACATACTCTATAAATTACAAAGCTGGACATGTTGTGGAATGATAAAACTGAGGAATGGATATGTACCAATCACAATATGGAAAGGTCTACAAAGTGCAATATCGAGACACGTCACTCCCTTAATGACGATTAACAATGTCGATGCCCCCAGTAAAACACTGATATGATGATCATGGTAATCAATTTTAAAAACTACTAAATGCAAAGCAAAAAAATTTATTTTACATGGTACAAATCTGAAATAAACACTGCTGATATTCAGGAGATTAACAGTATCTATGACATGAAACATGCTACGTTAATGTTTCAAAGCAATGATTCTGTATCAGAATGACGATTGCTGAAGATTCCAATGATGCAGGACTCTGACAATCCTTCTCTGTCCATAGATGCTGCTTGGCCTGCTGAGCTTCTCCAGCAGATCGTTTATTATTCCAATGTTCACCCCCCATCCCCCAGTTTTCTCCAAAATATAAAAATGTAATGGCAGATTAATTTGCTGTTATAAGTTAACGTTTGTCAGAAAGAAGCAACAATTTTATCACTTTTGTGAATTTTACAATATTGACCTTCCACTTTGGAACATTACTTCTCAGGAAAGGCTAGTTGGAATTTGAACACAGGAGTTGGGGAACTGTCCAGCAAGAGAGGTTTAAAGAATCTTTTATGTGAATTGCATTTTCTTTTTTGGAAAGCAATTTTAAGAATTACTAATAAGAATTTATTGCAGCATCTCTATTGTTATAATCTGTGATTCAATCAGCACAATATTGTGTAGAATATTGGTCATCTTGTACCAGGAAAGACATTGTCAAGTAGAAGAGATTTATGAAGATGCTGCCCAAACTAAAGTGCCTGAGTTTTGGGAGAGGTTAGCCACGCTGAATCTTTATTCCTTAGAGTGCTGGAGAATGAGAGGTGACCTCATTGAAGTTAGGAGTATAGATAAAATGGATGGTCATTGTCTTTTCTCGTGGGTTTGGGAATCTGAAACTAAAGGGCATATATACAAAAATAAAAGGGGACAGATCTGAAAGAGACCTGAGAAGTAACCTTTTACACAATAGGTAAAGATACACCTAGAAGGAGCAGCAAGAGAAAGTGTACAATTGTAACATTTAAGAGGCATTCAGAGGAGAAAGACTTGGATGGCTGTTGGCAATGTGTGTAACTAGGATTAGCAGAGAGTGTACTGTGGTCGGCATGGACTATTTGGGCCAAAAGGCCATTTTCTCTGCTGTATCAGTCTTTGACTCTATGACTCTAAATTGCACCTACTGTACGTAAGGGCCAAAATAATAAAGAGTAGTTAATGGGCATGTAAGATAGAAAAAGTTGCTGGGTTACTGGTGAGAAGGGGAACAGGACTGATGAATTACTTTCTGTGTATCAGCATGGACTTGATAGGGCAAATGGTTTCCTTCCATGCTGCAATAAATACGTAAAGTATTGTTTGTTCTAAAGCAGAGACATGCCCAAGTTTAATTTATCCTAAATTTAAACCTATAGAATTTGAAATTTGTTTCAAATTAAAGTGCTATGTGATATATTTTTTATTCCAAGCTAAATAAAGATCAACTTATTTATAGCAGTATTAAGCTACCCAGAGGTTTTGTTAATTACAACTATTTCATCCAGATACAATTAAAAGCAAGCACTATCTCATTTCACAATTAGAAGTTTCCAATTGACTGATGTAGTGGTAAATTTACATCCAGATCCCATTATATGTAATGATCACCTAAACAAAATATACTGGTATGTTGTTAGAATAATGTTGTTAAAATAATGTTGCATGGTTTGGCAACACTGGTGCTTTGCTGAGTTCTGCAGCAGGAGGTATATCTAGAATCTATTACAATGTTATCCACCTCCTACATCCCTGAAGAGATGATGAGGGCCTTTATTTTACAAGAAGCCTGTAATCAATTTACATCAAAGCTTAAATTCAAGGATATGTTTTGCATAAATTTTGTGTTGATCACCTGACCCTTAAAGTGCAACTTTAATCCTTCTGTGCTGGGAAGGAGACAGAAGAAATGGCAGGGTTATTAACCATGCACACATGTGAAACTTAACCCCAAACTGCTTTATTTGCATTTAGTTCCTGTTAAGCACAGTTAGACTGGATGGCATTTAAGCTACACTCATTAGGTATACCTGTAATTAAATTATTACAAAGAGGAATCCTTCCTCAGTTTTTTTTTGTAGCCAACTGAATTTACTTTTTGTAGCTCAGGTTTTGCAGAGCTTGTCAAAGGGAAGGGAGGTGGGAGCTGTCAGATGTAGCAGCCCATTGCTTTTCCAGGAAAGATGTTTCCTGGATCATATATTGTTCTGTGATCTCACACTTCCTACAATTTGCACACAATCCTTTCTCCCCTGTAATCTTTAGTCCCTCTATGATGTTGGATCCTACAATCTCCTCTCTCTCTTTTTCAAGAACCTTTTTCCTCCTCTGTTCTCTCTTTCTCACTTTGCTGTCACACTTAACTCTTTCATAGGCTCTTTGGTCCATATGTTATGCCAACCTTTTACCCTACTCGAAGATCAATCTAACTATTCCCTCTCACACTGCCCTCCATTTTTTAAATCATCCATGTGCCAATCGAAGAGTCTCTTGAATGTCCCTAATATGCTTTCCTCTACCATCATCCCTGACAGCACGTACCACAAACCTACCACTCTCTGTGTAAAAAAAAAACCTTACCTCTGACATTACCCTTACACTTTCCTCCAATCACCTTAAAATTATGCCCCCTAGTATTACTCATTTCCACCCTGAGAAAAAGTCTCTGGTTGCCCATTTGATCTATGGCTCATCCTCTTCTACACATTTATCAAGTCACTACTCGGCCTCCTTCATTCAAAAAAGAAACACCCTAGCTCACTCAGCTTATCCACTTTCCTTACCCCAAATATCCAATTTTCTTTGTTTTCAGGCCCAAGGCCCTTACAAATAATTATTCTGCACGGTCCACAAAATGTAAGATTGGATCTTCAGTGCCTCATTGTTCAGCAGTAAATAAGAGTTAGTCAAGTTTAACTGATTTTTTAATGAAATAACAATGCATTGATGTCTGTATATAGACATTTAAAAAGTTGTTTGATGAAGATTCACATAATAGATGTCATCAAAGTTGAAACTTTTAGAATAAAATTGGTTGTAGTTGCATGGATAGACCTAGATGTCAGGAAGCAGATAAAAGTGAACACATTTTTTAACAGAAGGGTTAACAGTGGTCTCCAGGGATGGAGACTAGGACAACTGCTTTGTTTAACATGTGTTAATGTCTTGTACTTGGTGTTTGTATGCATCATTTTCAGATTTATAGGTGGCTTCAAACTTTGAAGCATAATGAATTGTAGAGAAGATTTTAATGGTTGCACAAATGGGTATAAGCAGCTGGTTAAATGGTTGGACATGTGGCAGGGGAAATTCCTTACAAAAGTTTTGGGAAGGAGAAATACGAGACAGTATATACTGTACCAGTGGCCTCAAATTAGACTTCTGAAGATATTGCATAAATATTTGAAAGAATGGATTGATAAAGGAATTTAAAAATACACCTGGGATCTTGCACTTATAAATGGAGGCATAGAGTACATGAGGAAGGAAATAATCTGAAGTTTTTTGGTACACTGGCTTGACCACAACTTGAGTAGCACGCTCAGTACTGGGCACCACATTTTAGGAACAATATGAAGATCTTGGAGAGGGTGAGGACGAACTCTAGGTGAATGCTCCTCAAGATGAGGGCCTTATCAATAGCCAGGGAAACAAGGATTGTTGTAATTTCAGTCAGTAGTAGAATTTGAGGGATGATCTGACGAAGCTACTAAAAGTCATCAAACGAAGACTGAGTTGACCAAGAGAAACTGTTCCCAATGTTGTAAAGGTCAAGAATCAGAGACATAAAATAAAGGTGGTTTTCAAAAGAACAAGGCATGATCTGGGGAAAAGCCTTCTGTGCATTAAGTGGTTAGGATCTTGAAAGTATTGTGAGATGGCTAGGGGAAATATATTCCATTGTTGCATTCAAAAGGTATATGTGCTTATTAGGAAATAAAACAAATCAGGGCTGTGGGGAAAGAGGGTGGCGAAATGGATAGGGAATGAGACAACCTGCATTGTTTTTCTCTTGTATTGAGCTGGAAAGGACATGATGGGCTGACTGCCTTCCATGCCTCCATCTTTCATCATTAAAAACTCAAGAACACCAGTTTTACAAGGTCTAACACTTCTCATGCTTTTTCAAACATTAGGAATTGTAGATAGATTGAATTTCCCATTAATTCACTGTTCATAACCTTAGCAAAGTTGCGACAACACACGCACTGGAGGAGCAGGATATCACTGACAAGAGTTTCTGGAATTTACATTCCTCTATCCATAAGTGTGCTCTGCTGCTGTCTAATTTTCTTGAATGAATAGTGAACAAAGCACAGTACAACATGGTACGGGCCCTTTAGCCCAAAGTATTGTGCCAACCTATAAACCTACTCCAAGATCAACCTTACACTTCCTTCATGCATAGGACTCCACTTTTCCTTCATCTATGTGTCTACCTGAGAATGCTGATTTCCTTACTATTTTTTATTGTAAATCCTAGATCTATATATTGATTCCAATTTACCTTTTGCACATCTGATGAAGCAGCAAACATTACAATCATCTGCTAGATTGTAGAAACACAGAACCAATTTTGACAAGTTGCATTCAGATGCTTGGAACACTAGTAAAATCTAAATATTGGATGAGTCCCATATTTCATCTTCATAAGAAGGCAACAGCAGTTTAAGATTGAGACATAGAAATCCACTAATGCTATAGAAGAAATAAAACATGTTTGCTTTGGTTGTTTTTAATGCACACCTTAGATTCTTTTAACAAAAGAGATTCCCAAACTCAGTGCAATAAAGTTGAGCAGTCTGGAACAACATTTTTTTTGTCAAATATTAAACTTTCCAATTATTGAGATAGGTCCTTTGTGGACAACACTAAAGACACAAGCATGTTCTTGTTAAATGCTTAACTGGCTATTAAAATCAGTACACTTGTGGGTCCGGTTGTCTAGGGATTAGTGCCTCACATGTCTTTTCAGGTAGCTTCCTTACATGTGAAGGTGGTGTAGTTTGAGTTCTACTCTCATTGTTTTGATAAGTGAATTGGTTTTTAATTTGTATGAATATTGTTTGGGAAAAACATGAAGAACTGGACAACACTGCTTTTTGGTTTCAGATTATTTTTTTCCCAGTCGAATTTCAATTTGCATTTAATGCTGATTTGAATATTTTGTGTGAGTGTAGGCCATAGAGTACTGTGGAGTAATCAGCTTACTGAGGTCTAGGGTCCTGCATGGATGGCCAACTAGGGTAAGGGACAAAAATGCGCACTACATTGTGCAATTGATTAATTTATTGCAGCAAAATGGCATTTAATTTAATAGCTTTATTTATGCATTAACTTGTGCTTGATATCGTGTTGAAATTAAATGTATTAATAATAAAGTTTTGTACACTGCAATTTAATTTTCATGATTAAAATTCAAGTAATAGCTTCACAGAATTTTCTGCTTTGCTTAACAAAGCCTATACTTTATGGACTGAATTTGTAGTTTTTTTTACACCAGCACTTGGTGTAAAAAAGAACTAGCTCTTTCAACCAAATTGCACTCAAGAACGTTTGACAGTACAGCACAGGAACCAGATCTTATGCCTAACAGGTGTGTGCTGATCAGGATGCTTATCTAGCTAATTCCATCAGCTTCCAGATGCCCTGTATTCCTCAATTCCCAGCCTACTCAGCTGTCTGTAAAAATGTCTCTTAAAGATTACCATCGTATGTGTTTCTAACACCTCTAGTGACAGTGAATTCCAGGCAAATACCACTTCCTGTGTGTAAAAAAAATCATAAATTATTTTAAACTTTACTCTTCCAGTCTTAAACTGTTACACTTTAATTATGACATTTCTACTCTGGGGAATAATCTCACTATCTACCCTATCTATGCATCTTATAAATTGTGTAATGTATATCTTTATAAAATCACTGACACACCAGAGAAAATGAACCAAGTTTGTCCAAAATATCCTTACAGCTACTAATCTGTAATATAGGCAATATCCTGGTGAACCTCTGCTGGGGTTTGTGGGGTGGCAACATTGTTTATCACAGGCCATAGCCTCTTAACAACTACTTGAAAGAATACACACATTCAAATTTTACACCTGAAGAGCTGAGCATCCTATTGCGAATGGTGTTGATTTTGGGTCTTAACTGCATTCCTGAACTTTGAATTCTGTACTTAAAATTTTGGACTCAGAAGCAGACAAATGCACATGTCTGCTTCTGTATGTCCACTGCTAAACATTTATTTTTTTGCCAAGAGAATTTTCTGCTGTCAAATGTGGCTTTTGTTAAGAACGTGTTTCAGTTTTGTTTCATGTAATTGAAGTTCTTTTATTTGTAAGATTTATCAGTTCACAGGTATATTTATTTTTCAATTCTTGAAAATGTAGAAATAGATAAAAAATGTATTTATTGTACCATCCTGGTGATGTTTGAAATATCATTGAGCAGCACATTCTGTTTTAGCACATCTGATGTTGGAATTGGAATGTCCTGTACCCAACAATCTTGCATCTGGATGCCCTAATGAATCTTTTAATCACTCCTTTGCCAGAGTTTTCTCCAAGAGCTTGTGTCATATGGGATTAAAATGATTTAGTAATAAGGTAATTAAAGAATGCCACCTACTTTATATTTTGAAATCGAACAGTTTGTTATATCCATAATGTTGAAAGAAAGATTAGCTTTATTTATCAGATTTACATTAAAACATATAGTGAAATACATCATTTTCTGTCAAATCAGATCAGCAAGGTCAGTCCACAAGGGTGGCTACATTTCCGGTGCAAACAAAGCATGCCCACAACTCATTAAACCTAATCCTAGCCATGTGTCTTTGGAAATGGGAGGAAACTGGAGCTCCTAGAAGAAGCCCACTCAGTCCTGGGGTGAAAGTACAAACTCCTTACAGACAGTGGCATGAATCTGACACAAATTTTACAGCCAGTGCTGAAGCATTGAGCTAACTGTGACACTGCTAGGTCACATTTACAAGCAAGAGAAGATCTTCAGATGCTGGAAATCCGAGCAACACACAAAAGAAAAATGCTGGAGAAACTCAGCAGGTCGGGCAGCATCTATGGAAAAAGATACAGTCGATGTTTTGAGCCAATGTTTTCTCCAACAGGAGAAAATAAGCCGAGGAGTAGATTTCAAAGGTGGGGGGAGGGGAGAGAGAAACACCAGGTGATAGGTGAAACTTGGAGGGGGAGGGATTAAGTAAAGAGCTGCCCCTACACCTCCTCCCTCACTACCATTCAGGGCCCTAAGCAGTCCTTCCAGGTGAGGCGACACATCACCTGTGAGTCTGTTGGGTCAGATACTGTGTACTGTGCTCCCGATGTATATCAGTGAGACCCAATATAGGTTGAGAGACTGCTTCACCAAGCATCTATGCTCCGTTGGCCAGAAAAATTAGGATCTCCCAGTAGCTACCCATTTTAATTCCACTTCCCATTCCCATTCTGATATGCCCATGTATGGCCTCCTCCACTGTCACGATGAGACCACACTTTAGTTGGAGGAGCAACGTTATATATTTCATTTGGGTAGCCTCCAACCTGATGGCATGAAGATCAATTTCTCAAACTTCTGGTAATGCCTCCCATCTCCACTCCCCACCATTTCCCATCCCCTTTTCCCACCCTCACCTTATCTCCTTGCTCGATCATAGCTTCCTCTGGTGCTCCTCCCCCTTTTTCCTTCTTCCATGGCCTTCTGTCTCTTTCACCAATCAACCTTCCAGCTCTTTAGTTCATCTCTCCCCCTCCAAGTTTCATCTACCACCTGATGTTTCTCTCTCCCTTCCCCTCACCTTTTAAATCGACTCCTGAGCTTTTATTCTCCAGTCCTGTTGGAGGGTTTCAGCCCAAAACATTGACTGTTGTTTTTCCATAGAGGCTGCCTAGCCTGCTGAGTTCCTTCAGCATTTTTAGTGTGTTGGCCACATTTACATTTACTTTTCACAGCCACTATTGCATTTTTAACTACATACTTTTTAAAAACTTCCTTAGCTGCAGGTCCTATTCACTAACAACACACACAAAATGCTGGTGGAACACAGCAGGCCAGGCAGCATCTGTAGGGAGAAACACTGTGGATGTTTCGGGCTGAGATCCTTCATCAGGACTAACCGAAAGGAAAGATAATAAGAGATTTGAAAGTAGTGGGGGGAGGGGAAAATGCGAAATGATAGGAGAAGACCGGAGGGGGTGGGATTTAGCTAAGAGCTGGAAAGGTGATTGGCGAAAGTGATACAGAGCTGGAGAAGGGAAAGGATCATTCACCTGTTAGTATAATCAATCAAGACATTCCCCAATGTCATCTATGCAATGACACTTTGCTGCCATTCATGATTGCATTTTGTAACTTACTCCATTCCTTTTTGAATATTACCTTTGGAGTTTTAGTACTGAATTTTCAGTTTCACGCCCTGGATCATAAATAACAGAGCTTTTTTTAAAACCTTCTTATATTTTTATGGATGTATTGTTTGGTTTCATGCATTTTTTTTCTTAATTCTTTTTTGGTCTCCTCAAACAGGCACTTCATCATTAGTTTTAGTTCTTTTTGAGTCCTTATTTGCAGTGGGTAGGTAGACTTCCATTTGTAAATGTGCTATTCAATTGCAGGAATGAATCGATTACTTATTTCCAGTCTCACAAATATGGGGTGGTACAGTAGCATAGTAGTCCAGCATCACACTATTACAGCACCAGTCCTGATGAAGGGTCTTGGCCCGAAACGTCGACGGTGTTTCTCCTTCTAGATGCTGCCTAGCCTTTTTGTGTTCTACCAGCATTTTGTGTGTGTTGTTATTTGAATTTCCAGCATCTGCAGATTTCCTCGTGATTACAGCACCAGTGTTTGGGTTCAATTCTGCCTTTGTAAAGTGTTTGTACTATTCATCCATTCCAAAGATGTATGGATTAGTAGGTTAATGGGTCACATGGGTGTAATTGGGCAGCACAGGCTCATTAGGCCAGAAGGGCCTGTTACGGTGCTGAATCTCTAATGTATGATGTTTTTATACTGTAAACTCTGCCTTGACATCATGTATTACTTCAGATCAGCTATGGTTGAGTTATATTGCTAGATCCTTATGGTACAACTTAAATAGATCTATAGCAAGGGAATGATAGGTATTTGTGAAAAGGTAACCTAAAACTTAATTCCTTTTATTAACAGTAAAATATAAAGATCATTTTTGATGACCTAGTATCTTTATAACATCAAGTTTAGGAAGACAACTTGCACCAATAATGGGTGGCCATAAAGGACATAAATGTATTAACTAATAAATCAGAAAAAAAAAACCAAACATCTTTATTGAATGACAAGTTAGAATTTAGATTTGATCACATATAATAAATGAAGTGAATAATTTAGATTTTATACTTTTCAGTAGTTATTTTTGTAATAGTATTTGAGGCCATTTGACACATCATATCTATGCCTGCTAACAGAGAATCCTCATCAATCCTGTTCCTCATTTATTTCACTGGAACCTATTCTCTCTTATACAATCAACCACAATCCCTGAAGCACCTGCAGCTCACACTGAGGGCAATTCACAGCAGCCAGTTAATCTGCCACCATCTCTTTGGGATTTTAGAGAAAATTGATTACCTGGGGGAAATCCACACAGTCAAAGGAGTAGCATACAGACTCCACAAAGGGAGCACTGGAGGGTGGCCTTCAATCCAAGTGACATTTATGGTGTAGCTGGATCAATACATCAGGAAGGTACATTTGGATTAGGATTTGTTTCCTGATGTGGAAAGTAAATTCTGAAGCCATTTAAGCATAAATAGCTTGCTCCTATGACTAACAAGTCTACTTGATTGAATGAAATCTTATTTCTATGAAATTATCTGTCATAGTCATATAGTAGAGATAGAGGCCATTTGGCCCATCACCTCCATGCTGACCCTTTTCCCACATATACTCATGCCATTTGTCTGCATTAGGACTGTATCCTTACACAATTTGCCTTTTTAAGCATCTGACAAAAATTCTTTGCCTCATGAAGTCAAAACCTCAATTTCTGTGAGAAAATTAATACAAGTGGGCAAGAGCTACCCAAAACTCTACTGAATGACCCCAAAACCATGGAGATGTGTATTGACTTCTGGAGAAATGTGTCTCCTCTCCACACACTCACCTTGAACAACTTTGCTCATAGCACCGCTTCCACACTCACAGGAGAAACATATATCTTTCATTAACATAGAGGCTTAGCAGAGGGTGTATTTCAAGTGGCAGTAGATAAATTCCATTCTTCTCCAGAAGATAATGGTGTAATTGTAAACTGCCATCATAGAAATCCTTCTCACCTCAGCCGTTACTGTCTGGTTTGATGCAGCATCCTCTTGCAATATTTGTAAACTACAGCAAACAATCAGGTCAACTGAAAAGGTCGTTGGCTCCCGTCTACCATTACTGCAGGACTTGTATGTGGCTGGGATGAAGAAGCAGGCTGAAATATCATTGTAGACACTACCCACCCAGCAAACTGCCTTTTCTAAAACCCCCCTTCTGGAAAGTGGTATTAAAACAAAAAATTCACACCATCTTAAAAGTTTCTTCCAAGGGCAGTTAGTCTGACCAACCATTCTACTTCACTACCTCCCTCACCCTCTATCTAATACATTGTAATACATTTACATTGTAAATCCATGATAGGATTTATGTATTTATGCACATTTAATTCTATATGGTCAAATTGCTGGGATGGACTCTAGATCATGGTCTCTGGCGGCTTTGCTATTGCTTGCATGGTGGGTGGTGGGAGGTTGATGTTTTTGCTGGACCAAGTGGGGGGAGGGTTGATGCTCTTGCTGCTGCCTGTGTGTGGGAGGAAGGAAGGAGACTTTGGGCTTCTAACAACTTCTGTCATTCATTCTTTGGATTTTTTTCTGTTCTCTGGCTGTCTGTGAAGAGTAAGAATTTCAGGTTGTATACAGTATAAATTCTCCGATATTAAATGGTATCATTGAACTATATCCATACTTTAACTTTATTTTTATATAACTCTTTATTCTTTGTAACTTCTTTGAATGATTTTTTTTGTTGATGTCATAACAACACACCTCAGCACATTTCTTCTATGTATAAATGTACATGGCAAATTAAGCTGATTCTTGATCCTTAAATGGTATTTGCACATATGGTATCTGGCAATACTGATACAACTGGGCAGCAGTTCATTCCAAAGTTCAGTTAAAAAGAATTCCTGTGATATATGTAATTTGTCTGCAAATTAGTCCCCAGAAATTTATACAGCTTCAAAAAATATGGTATTCTGTTTTTTCAAAGACATTCTCATGTCTGAGTAAGTTAATAAATAGCCTACAGGTCGAGCAGCATCTGTGGGTGGAAAGGAAGTGTTGATGTTTCAGGTTGAAAGATGGCCAGCATAGAGAGGTAATGTGTGCTCAGAGATGGGAATATACAAATGTATGTGGTAAAATTGCACCATTTTCTTTGAGTGCAACAGGAGCTGCTATTCTTTTTACAATTCATTAGAACCCTCAAATATATTCTCACTCCAGCATCTTGATTGCTGAATCTAAGAGAGTGGATGTGAGAAAGCTGCATAAAATATCCTTTGTTCTGCAATGCTTTGAAATGCATGCAATAAATATATAGCATTAAATGAATCAATCAATAAGGTACAGTAATGTGAAATGGAAAAATATAAAGTTTCTGCTTATTGTAAAGAGGTATATTTTCTAAGATAGTTTAAGAAAACAGGAGCAGATATACAATGCATGGTATCTTCAGTCTAAAACTTTAAATTTGGTCTTCTTCCTCTACCCAATTTTCCATTCATAACCCTCCATCTTTTACTTCTCTAATTAATCTCCGTTTTGAAAATATTCATTGATTCGGTGTTTGCAACCCTTACATGTGGAGATACTTAAACATCCAGAATTCTCTGAGTGGGAAATTTTACAACTCCATGCAAACAGTTGAACCTTTATCCAGAAACCATTATCCTAAAATCTGTATTAGCCATAGTAACATAATGTATCCTATTAACCCTCAAAAATGTTATGTTTTTCAATGAATAAGATAGCTTCTTATTTCTCTTTATCTTCCCTCTTAGAACAATTCTTTCAATCCAGGGATAAGGCTGGCAAATCCTTTAGTTATATCCCGGCTAATGCACATATATTTTACTCTGAGTAGAACGGTTCACACTTCCACACTTAGTAATTCAAGCAAGACTAGATTGTGCTTAAACTCCAGCACTACTGCAGAGAAAGATAGTTCAATTTGATATCCAAACTATTTGTCTGATCTATGTGTTAACCTTCTATAATTCATGTACAGACATTTGAAAAGCAATAGTAATTGAAAAAGCCTTTTATAATCTTAAAAATTTTTGTGTTTCCAAATGCAATATTCAATGTACCCCTTCTTTTTCCAGTTATATAGCCTCCTTCAATCACTTTGCAAACTCTTCCCAGATTACCTTCATATTTAATTTGATATTATCAGTAGTCTTGGATACAATGCACTAGTTGCTTATCTAATGATATATATTGAAGCTCATAGACTGATCTATGTGACAATGCACAAGTTACAACCTACAAACCCAAAAAGAATCCCTTTCATCCCATTTTTCTGATCATTAAACAATCTTCAATCCAAATTGATATATATTGTCCCTAATCTCTAGGCCAATTTGTCTACAGTAGTATAATTGGGTAAAATAGACAAAAAACGCTGTTGTCCAAAAAAAAAGCAAGAAGGAGGTCAAATAATTTATTTGGATCTTTTGAAGAATATAATGAAACTTCAATTTGACATCATTGCCCTAAAAACGTCTACACTTTGTTCACAGCAATAAAGTGATCAGCGGTATGAGGCAATGTGATTGATTTTGCAATCCCTACTTCTGACTGGTGAGTCTCTGTTGTTAGTAAAGCCTGAGAAGATCAGTCCCCAGTTCCCAAGGTTAATTGAAAAAGAGTCAAGACACTCAGCTGAGTGTGAAAACTTCACCTTGCAATGTTTTTATGTTGTAAGTAGAACAAGAAATATTATGTGAAATAATGTTAGAAAACCAGTAAATCTAGGATTTGAAGTAATGAGAGTTCAAATGCATTATTTTAGTGTATATCAGGTGGCAGTAAAGCTTGTAAATTATAAAAAATCTTTGTCTTGTACCTATAATTTGCAATCATTTTGTTTTAATAGGAATTTATGAGATTTCTTGATGTGCTCCCAAAGAACAAAATTTTCTCTACTGAGGCTATCAGATCATGGAATTAATTCATTCTGCCCATTCACATCAAATCCTATGACGTTGTATTGAACTCTAATCTGTTTAAAAATGGAATATTGCTTGGGTTAATATAGCGATGCTGAACCTGATGTTATTGTACAATACTCCCATTCTCAAAGAATAGATTCCACTTGCTTGGAACTGTATGTTCTTGTCAGAACATGTAGCAGAGATATCTTTAGTGGATCCTTTCCACCAGACTTTTTCTGTTTTAAAAGCCCTGGTATGAATTTTTTGATCTTTTAGGGCAGGATTCTTCTGTAGGGTGTGTTTTCTCATTCAGAATAGGTAAGCATGAAAATCAAAGATGAGATGGAGCTGGCAAGGTAACAGAAGCATCTTAAAATCCAATTTTCAATTTTAAATTTTTTTTAGTGCTTGTTATTATTTCAAAACAGTTCAAGAAAACAAGGATTATGTATATAAATACATTTATTCATTGATTTTACAGTTATTTGTTACTTTACCAACATTATATGTATGTGGTTTTCAAAAATAAAAGTCATCATACAGTACAGTTTCAAATTAATCAAGCTGACACACAATCTGTATAAAATGAATGGGCTGGTATTGTGGCTAATAAAACAGAAAATTTTTACAAGCCTTTTAATAAAAATATCTTGTTAGTTAGCATAGTGTTTGAATTTTACTTCCAGTTTTAACTTTGATTAATTTTAATTGATCATGATAAAATAATATAAATTGGAGAGTTGCATTACCACTAATATCAATGTCCTGATGATGAAAATAATACATATGAATTATTCAACATTCCTTAAGCTTTGTACTTTCTGTAACAACTGGCCATCTGTCCACTTATAATATATTATTTTAATAAATGGATTGAGTTGTATGTATTATTTTATTTTTGAATGCTTCTTTTCTCTCAGTTTGTGAGTAGAGCTATCTTATGCTGTGCTACAGGTCAGGGGTTTTCTGGAATCCAGCTTCTAAATGCTTTGTCTCCATAAATAATTACTTTCTCAGAATATTAATTTTATATCTTTATACCGTTTTGAATTTTTATACTTGTTTCACATTTAAAAATGCTGTTGCCTTTGAGAATAGTGCGACGATATTGATCAGGGAGAATTTGCTGGAATCTATCCCACTTCCTGGGAGTTAGAGAATGGCAGATTAGGCAGTTGGAGAAATGGTATTAAGAAAGGTCCACCAATGTCTGAGATCTGCATTGACCCTAGATGTAAGACAGTGTTTTGGGGCAATATTTCTCCAACATGTTTCTAACATTGGATCTGGTCATTGTACCTTTGTTTTGAACACCCTGTGCATCTCTGGCAGTATTCCATCCATCTAATTTCTTATTGCACCCCGCCTAACAGGTGAGATGTGGAATGGTGATAAAATGAGATTAATTTAGGATGAATTTAGATGCCATTTGATGGGTGGTGCAAACTTGATGGGTTTAAGATTCTGTTTCCATGCTGCAGTACTCTGTGACCCTATTGGTCTTCCTCACACCTCATGTGTTTCTCTGACCTATTAAAAACTGAGTTATAAATGGTGACAAAAGCTTAATATATTAATTAAATGGGCAAATAAAAATACTTACAGTTTCTCAGTAAGAAAGTTAAAAGATTCAGATTTCAATCCTGAAACCATCAGTGGAAACCTAGAATCTGCAAGTAATGAAATGGAAATCATAATTACCATCACTGACCATCAGAATATAATTGTTAATTTATTTTTGCTAAAAATATTAATACAGGGTCTTGACCTGTAACATTGACAATCCCTTTGCCTGACCAACTGTGCTCCTACAGCTATCTGTTTTATTTGTTCTGGATTCCAGCATCTGCAGTCTCTTGTTTCTCAATATTATTGATATTATGACAATAATATTATGCTACAATATTACAGTAATTTCACACATAGAATATATGATAGAATATGTCCACAATGATGTGGGACTTATGGATGCATACAGTTTATTCCAGTTGTAGGAACCATTTAGCTTATTGAAAGTGCATGCTGATTCTTGCTACAACACACACAAAATGCTGGTGGAACACAGCAGGCCAGGCAGCATCTATAGGAAGAAGCACTGTCGACGTTTCGGGCCGAGACCCTTCTGCAGGACCTATAGATAACACAACAGGCCAGGCGGCATCTATAGGAAGAAGTACAGTCGACTTTTCAGGCCAGTCCTGATGAAGGGTCTCAGCCCGAAACATCAACTGTACTTCTTCCTATAGATGCTGCCTGGCCTGCTGTGTTCCACCAGCATTTTGTGTGTGTTGTTTGAATTTCTAGCATCTGCAGATTTCCTCATGTTTGCTAATTCTTGCTACTTGTGTTCTTGTTTGGTTTCATGTCTTCCTCGTTTATTCTTTCTAACATGCAAAGCTCCAACTGACATTATTAATGCAATGGAGACTCAGGAGACTACAGATTCTGGAATCTGCAGCAGCAGGCAATCTGCTGAAGAAACTCAGCAGGTCGAACAGTATCTGAAAGGGAAAAGTTTGAAACCCTGCATCAGGACTTACTGATTAGAATTCATATTCAAACCTGTCGAACTAATTTATTTGGTGAAATGCAGCAGACCAGGCAGCATCTATAGGAAGAAGTACAGCTGATGTTTTGGGCCGAGACCCTTCATCAGGACTGGCCTGAAACGTCGACTGTACTTCTTCCTATAGATGCCACCTGGCCTGTTGTGTTCCACCAGCATTTTGTGTGTGTTGCTCGTATTTCCAGCATCTGCAGATTTCCTCGTGTTTGCAAACTAATTTATTTTTGTTTCTTTGTGTTTGTAGGTTTTTCTTTAAGAGAGGCATGAATTTCAAATTAGCAATATTTGAAGAATGGCTATGTTTTATTATCGGCATGTGTGGTGAGATTTGTTAACTTGGATTGTACTGCTGCTGCTAAGTTAACAAATTTCACGATGCATGCTGGTGATAATAAACCTGATTCTGATTTTATGCATTGGTTTATTTGCAACTATCCATAATATTTTTATGCAAGAAAAATATCATTCCAGTAAGTGGACTTACCTGGCAATTCAGGTAAAACAAAAGATCTTTATTAGCATATAGATCATATTGTTCACATGAAATGTATAGCATATAGGATAACAAAGACAATCATAAAATTAGAACGATTTCATAAGTATGTTACATTTAGGTGGGATTATAGTCTAGGGATGTTCAGTCATAATCACAGGGATGGTAGCTTTGCACAATTGGCTCCATAGCCAAGAACATGCACCAAATTTCTGAACCTGTCGTTCCTTTCATATGAGCAGGATTGCTATTACAGAAGAAAGTTAAGCTAAGTTTGTATCTTTTATACCAATAATGTGGTTAATTTCTAAATGTTTCATGATCTTTGTAACTTGGGATATTGTATAAATATGTACTGTGAACTTACATGTTAAAATCATGTTTTGCAATAGAAAATATCAAAATCTTACCAGATAGCCGTTGATTCCATTAGGTCATAAGACATAGGAGCAGAATTAGGCCATTTGGTTCATTGAGTCTGATCCACCATTTCATCATGGCTGATCCATTTTCTCTAACAGCCTCAATCTCCTGCCTTCTCCCCGTATCCTTTCATGCCCTGACTAGTCACAAATCTATCAACCTCTGCCTTAAATATACCCAATGACTTGGCCTCTGCCACCGCCTGAACAGTGAACTCCACATATTCACCACTCTCTAGCTAAGGAAGTTCCTCCACACCTTCATTTTAAAAGGACGCCCCTCTATTCTGAAGCTGTGTTCTCTGGTCTTGGGCTCCCCCACCATTGGAAACATCCTCTCCACATCCACTCTATCAAGACCTTCCAACATTTGATAGGCTCATTCATCATATGCTGGCAGTTGAAAGAAAATTCTTTTTTGGGGTCAATAATTTGTTCAGCTACCAATATGATGAGGAACTGTTTTTTTTACATAAAGGTAACAATACTAGTATTAAAACAATAGTTTGTAATGCTAAAAAAAACCATGAAGTTAAATTACCCATCTAGCTATTGGTTTGAGAGGATGCAATGCTGAGTTCTGTGTATGTATTCCAGTTGAACACCCAACTGGCATTCTTTTCTTTCCAATGAGACCAGCCATAATATTTCCCTTCAATTTAATACCAGAAGGTTTGGCTTCATTCTGGAAGGCCTCAGGTTTATTTTGCTTTTCCAACTAAAAAACTTAGTTTTCATTGAAATAAGCTGAATACTAATTAAAATGTGATTTTTCTCCTAAGACTGTCCAGACAAATATGAAATTGCCTTCATATTATTTGTCAACAGTCTCATTCACATCCTCTGCAAAAATGCTGTTTGCACAGCTAGCTTCCTGTCTGTAAAAACATACCTTTCCTTTCAGATGTTAAGAAAATCTTATTATAAGTAGCCTTCAATGTATGTATATCCTAGCATTTTCAAATTTGGTCTCTTTTCCTGTCATTGCTTTCACCTATTTTTCATAATGTCACTGCTAAATTACACGCATATTCTAGCAACTTATTAACATAAAAATGAATACGGCTGAATGTTCGATTACAGCTGAGAACAAGTTACTTTAAGTTCTTTGAATAGAAAGTTTGCTGTGAAAACACAGCAGTTTGCCAAGCAATGAACTGATTTTGGACAGGTCAGAGGGTCTTTTTTTTGGATTGTACATTGCCTATAAATTAGTTAGGTAGATTTCTGCATGGTATGCCGATTCCTAAACATGATCAAGTCCTCCTTATTATCAGCTTGCTGTCATAAGAGGGGTTGCAGGGAACAGGGAAAGACAGGGTTGAGAAAACTATTGTTTTCCATTTGAATCAATATTTAATCTTGTTTTGTTGGATAATGTGGATAATGCCAGTTTGGTATTTGAGATGCAATGACTTCGGTGCTTTATATTATATTAACACTTCTAAAAGATCGTGACTCAGTTCTGAAATGTAAAATGATATGACATTCTGATCTCTATCTTGGATTCACAGTGAAGTTTTGTTACTTCAAGTGCAACAATGATCCTTATAACAATGAAAAATATTTCTCACAAAATGGCTATGTTCACTAACGGTATTTTGAAAATTACTTTTGTCACTGAACATGATGTCTATTGCATTAGAAGAATAATTAAATTCCTCTTATTAAGTGCTTCAGTTTGACCTTTTAGTTACATTTTATTTCTGTGGATGGTAAGGAATTTGAAGCAACTTGAGAATGCAGTTATATTAGGAGCTTTCCAATTACCAGGTTTATAAAACTTTTATGCTTCAGTTAATTGAAAAGGATAGTCTATAAATCGGAGAGGGGGGCAGTGAAGAGAAGAAAACAAAAGCCCTTCTTCTCATTCTTCTATTGTTACTTGTAGCATTGTTAGATTGTTTAGGTCTGGATTGTTTTGTTGATAATACTGTTGTTTTAGACTTCTTCAGTAAGATTCAGTCCATCAAAGGACTTTTCCTCCATGTAATTGCACATCTTTTGCAGATGTGAAACAGACCGTAAAATGATCTAAATAAAGGTGAAGTCGATTATTGTGCAATTTGTGAATGGTATTAATATACTGCTGTGCTTTCTTCTTCAAACTATAATGGTTGCCAAATTCAATTTGGTGAATAGTTCTGGATTTGCATGTTCATTTGAAATTAACACACATTAATCATATTAATAAATTAAATGTTATACCAGATATATACTGCAGATGCAAGAAGCCATGTGTTAAACTGTAACATTTACCAAAAACAGTCCACTGAGATTTTTGTTTTTATACATATTACATACTCCAGCAAGTATGTTCAATCACCAGGGACAATATTTTGCAAGTGCTTCTCAGCTACGAAAATTCTAGAATATCTCCAAATTTGTTTGTTCCTTTTAGAAGGTAGATGATTTCAAGATGGCATTTCTTTGGTCACAGTGACTCAGAACTAATTAGAGTTCATCAATATTTGCTTATCAGTGTTCATAACTTAATTTACCATCCTTAGCGAGATTATTAAGTCAGTTTCATATATATTCCTAAAGGTGAGGATTTTGCATTCTAATTGCTGAAACAGGAACAATGTCAATTCCAATCCAATAGAAACAAGGAGTTGATGTTATTTAAAAGAAAAACAAATGGGATGAAAAATAATTATCAACTCATTGATCACTCTGTGAAGTGCTGCCTTCAGTGTAAAAATATCTAGGTGATACAGATTCAATGTGCAAAGCAGAACAGGTAGCGTATATTTTCTTGTACATAACTTTGCATGTAAGAAAATATGCTAATAGGGAGTCTTAGGTTCCAATTTCTTGCTGTTTATTACATTTTTTAGGGGGCTGGCTTTGACTGCGATTTATTTGAGACCATGCTTTTGACATTTTTAAAAAATTAATCACTACTGGCTAGATTTGTGTGACAAAGCAAATTTCAATCATGAGCACACATTCATGGTGCCATGCATAAATTACAGTGTGGATAAATTATGTTTTCACTTTTTTTTAACCTTACAGTTGGAAACATTGCATACTGCAAAGTCAGCAACTTATGGATTGAGCTCTGCTGTTTCTTATTCAGGCTGCGCTTTGAAGTTTTTTTTCTACTTTTCCTTTCAAGGGTTACTGGAAATGCCACAGGCTGTTTTAGGCTGAGCTACTAAAATCAGCAAATACACAGTGTAAAATTCAGTGTATGTATTTGTGATTTAAAGTGGAATGTTTTGTCATACAAAATTATAAAAATTGTAGAAGTATACTGTTCACTAAATTTTGCAAAAATTATCACGTAGAATTATACTATGAAGGAAGGAATTGAGATCGTTCCATAGACCTATTCATCTATGTTGCACATGGCACTGATTATTTCAATCTTTCAAGAAAAAAAAAGAACAAATTGAGGGTGAAATGAAAATGCCTTTTACATTTTCAGGGACTAATAATGAAATCAGATGAAATAAGGTGTCAGTTTGCGACTGCAGGTGCAGCTGAGTATTTTACAAGAGGTCAAACATGGAGTCAGTTTATTTAACAATAGAAAGAATTTTAAAATGCTTGCAAAGTAGTGAAAGAAATAAATGGAATTGTAGGGTCATACTTTCCAGAATAAAGATATTTGGCTCCGTGTGGCTGTGTCAGCTTATTGAAAAAGCTATTAAATTCGATCTATTCTCTATTCTTTCCACAGTCTGGCAGCACTTTTTTCTTTTAATTGTATATCTAATTCAATTTAGAACATTGTTATTAAATCCAATCCCATCATCTTTAAAGGCAGTACATTCCAGATTACAGAGTTTACCTAAAAATCTCATTTCTCTTTTTGATTCTATTGTATTCTAAAGTACTTAAAATCTGCATGCATTTGTTACTGACTTTTCTGCCAATGGGAACAGTTTCTCCTTATTTATTTTGGCAGAACTCCTCAGAGTACTTTGAATATTTTTTTTTTATTAAATCTCTATTTAATCTGCTCAGTTCCAAGGAGAAAAGCCTCAACTTCTCATTTCCCTCATCTTTACTGAAGTATTTAATCACAGAAGTCATTACAAAATTCCTCAACTTTGTGTTTAACACTGCAGAATTCCTCCTAAATGAAAATCAGAGCAAACAACTGCAGATGCTGGAAATAAAAGCAGAAGATCACTAGAAATGTTCAGCAGGTGGGGTCACATCTGTGGGAAGAGATTAAATCTCATGTTTCAAAACGAAGGCCCTTTGTCAAATCTGGGTGGGCCATGAATAATCTATGTTCCTATGTCTACGTTCTCACTCTTGAACTTCTCCCATTTTGTCATTGGTCAGATAAACTTATCCCCAAGGTTGCCCCAGCTTTACCCCAACAGAGATACATTCAGCTCTCCCATACATTCCCTGCAGCTTAACAACCTTCTTGGGTTTCCTTCCCAGTACTGTTGAAAGTCTTCAACTTGAAATATTAACTCCGTTCCATTTCCCAAAGACAAGGCGAGCATTTTCAGTATGTTCTGCTTTTATTTTTTAGAATGCTTCCTAAAGACTGTTATAAAGGTCACAGGTAAGTCTTGAGTCAAGGAAGCAACTTCTGGCAGCTTTTCTCTTGCTGCAGCAATGGGGATCAGGGTGAAGTGAACACTCCGAAGAGAGCAATGTCACTTTCCAGGAGAAGTGAGAAAATATTTGCTGTTAGTAGTTGTCACAAGTGATTTCCTCCAAATGCCTGCACAAAATATTTCCACTTCTAGAACCTACAAGTAGCTTTGGAAGTTATTCCGACCATCTTGGAACCTCAGAAACTCATTGGCAGAAAAAAAAGGTGAGCTGATATTTTGTGCAGTTATGGTGTGGATAGTGGATTCCTGTTTGTCCACCATTTCAACAATTGGTCATGCTCTACTGGTGTCAATAAGAATCACTTTCCTCTGAAGTTTATTTTTCCCTTTCTCTGTGCATTGAGTGTTATTTTTTAAAATTGGGTTCTTTCAGGTTTCTTGCTTTGTGGCTGCCTGTAAGCAGACAAATCTCAAGGTTGTATAATTTATACATTCTTTGATAGTAAATGAGATCTTTCAAATCCTGAAATAGGAATTGAATATAAATGTATTTCTGTAGGTTGAAAACAGCTAAAGCTTTACCTGCATTCTCTTACATCTTTGCTCTGCCCATGGCCATGAAAAAGAATGGGTTTTCCCTTCCTTCAGTACTGATACTGCTGTCAACTGCTGAACATCCACCATCATCCCATCTTCCTGCCCTCTTAAACAGGGATTGAGTTCTTCTGGTCCTCACCTACTACCCCATGAGCCTTTGCATCCTACACATCATTCACTGCAATTTCCACCATCTTAAATAGAGCACAACCACTAAATACATTTTATTTCCCCCCCCCCCCTCCACCACTCTTCACTTTCTACAGGGATTACTCCCTCTGTGATTCTATTGTCCATCCGTCCCTTCCACTAATCTTCCTCTGGCACTTATCCCTACAATAAAAGCAAGTGCTACACCTGTCTATTCACTTCCTCCCTCACCTCCATTCAGGGCCTCAAACAGTTCTTCCAGGTGAGGGAATACTACCTGCAAATCTGTTGCGGTTGTCTACTATATCTGCTGTTCTCAGTGCGGCCTCCTCCACATTGATGAGAGCCAACATAGTTTGGGAGACCGCTTTATAAAGCACTTCTCTAAATGCACAAAAATCGGAATTTCCTGGCGGCCAACCATTTTAATTCTGATCCCTATTTATATTCCACTTTGTTCGTTCATGGTATCCACTTCTGCCATGATGAGCCCACTGGTGGAGGAGAAGCTGTTTGTGTAGTCTCCAATCTGATGGCATGACCATTGATTTGTCCAGCTTCTGGTAATTCTTCTCCCTTCCCTTTCCTTCTGTCTTCAATTCCCCTCTCTGTCCCCCTTTTACCACTTCTTCTCCCCCCCCACCCCAGCATCCCTCCTCCTTCCTTTTCTCCCATGGTCCACTCTCCTCTCCTATCAGATTCATTATTTTCCAGCCCTTTAACTTTTTGACCTATCACCTCCTAATTTCTTAATTCACTCCCCACCTCTCACCAACCTGGATTCACGTATTGTCGTCTAGCTTGTACTTCTTCCCCTCCCTTCTTATTCTGGTTTCTTATTTGCAAAACATTAACTGCTTATTAATTTCCATAGATGCTGCCTTACCTGCTGAGTTCCTCCAGCATTTTGTGAGTGTTGCTCTGGTTTTCCAGCATCTCAAAATTTATTGTATTTGTGGGTATGAATTGGTGATAGAGATATGGAAGAACATTTCCAGTAATTCATGTAGGGCAGGCGCTTACCATAAATCCTTGGCATCAGTTGACACCAAGTTATGTGTTGGCATAAGTAGATGTAGATGCACCTTGAGCAGGAAATAATATTGCAATTATAAGACCATAGGACATAGGAGCAGAATTGGGCCATTCAGCCATCAAGCTCACTCTGCCATTTCATCATGGCTGATCCCCGATCCCATTCAACCCCATACCCCTCTCACAATATCCCTTGATGCCCTGACCAATCAGGAATCTATCAACTTCTGCTTTGAATATACCCACGGATTTGGCCTCTACTGCAATCTGTGGCAGAGCATTCCACAGATTCACCACACTCTGGCTAAAAAATTCCCTTCTCACTACTATTCTAAAAGGTCACCCCTCAATTTTGAGGCAGTGCCCCACCAGAGAGAACATCTTTTCCACATCCACATCCTTTCAACATTCAGTAGGCTTCAACGAGATCCCCATACATTCTTCTAAATTCCGGTGAGTACAGGACCAAAGCTGCCAAATGCTCCTCATATGTTAACCCCTTCATTCCTGGGATCACTCTTGTGAACCTCCTCTAGTCTCTCCAATGACAATACATCCTTTCCGAGATAAGGAGCCCAAAATTGTTGACAATGCTCCAAGTGTGACTTGACTAGTGTCTTATAAACTTTAGCATTGTCTCCTTGTTTTATATTCTATTCCCCTTGAAATAAGAAATAGTAGCAGAATTAGGCCATTTGGCCCATCAAGCCTTTTCCACCATTTCGTCATGGCTGATCCAACTTTCTTCTCTGCCCCAATCTCCTGCATTTTTCCTGCATCCATTCATACTCTGACCGATCACAAATCTATCAACCCCTGCCTTAAATATTCATAAAGACTCGGCCTCCATTGCTGCCTATGGCAAAGAATTCCACAGATTCATCACTCCTTGGCTAAAAAAATTCCTCCCCGTCTCCTTTTTAAAAGGACTTCCCTTCTGAGGCTGTGTCCTTTGGTCTTAGACTCTCCCAACATAGGAAACATTCGCCTCATCCACTCTATCAAGGCCTTTTACCACTCAATCGGTTTCAATGAGGCCTCCCCTCATTCTTCTGAATTACAGTGAATACAGGCCCAGAGACACCAAAAGCTCTTTACATGACAAGCCATTCAATCCTGAAAATATTTTCATGAACCTCTTTTGAACCCTCTCCAGTTTCAACGTATCCTTTCTAAGATAAGGGGCCCAAAACTGCTCATGATACTCCAAGTGGGGCCTCACCTGTTCTTTATAAAGTCTCAACTTTACATCCTTGTTTTTATATTCTAGTCCTCTTGAAATAAGTGCTAACACTGCATTTGCCTTCCTCACCACAGACTCTACCTGTTAATTAACCTTTTGGGACTCCTGCACAAGGACTCACAAGTCCCTTTGCATCTCAGATTTTTGTATTTTCTCTCCATTTAGAAAGTAGTCAACCCTTTCATTTTTTTCTACCAATGTGCATGACCATACGCTTCACTCCCCGCACAGACCCCCATGGAACACCGCTCGTCAATGGCAGCCAACCAGAAAAGGACTCCCTTTATTCTCGCTCTTTGCCTCCTGCCAGTCAGCTAACGTTTTATCCTTGCTTGCATCTTTTCCATAATACCATGGGCTTGTAGCTTGTTTAACATGTGTGGCCGTCTGAAAATCCTAGTATACAACATCAACCGATTCTCCTTTGTCTATCCTGCTTGTTATTTCTTCAAAGAATTCCAACAGATATGTCAGGCAAGATTTTCCCTTGAGGAAATTGTGCTGTCTACAGCCTATTTTATCATGTGCCTCCGAGTGCCCGAGACTTCAATCTGAATAATCGACTCTAACATCCACCCAACCACTGAGGTCAGACTTACTGGCCTGTAGTTTCCTTTCTTCTGCCTCTCTCCCTTCTTGAAGAGTGGAATGCCATTTGAAATTTTCCAGTCTTCTGGAACCATTTTTTCAGTTTCCCAAAAATCTTCTCTCTGGTTATGGCAACTTCACACACTTAATGACCCCTGACTCCTGGAACTTCCACCATACTGCTAGTGACTTCCACAGTGAAGACTGATGTAAAATACTTATTCAGTTCATCCACCATTTCCTTGTCTCCAATTACTGCAACTCCAGCATTGTTTTCCAGCAGTCGGATATCTACTCTTGCCTCACTTTTACACTTTATATATCTGGAGAAACTTTTGGTTACTCTTTAATATTATTGGCTAGCTTACTTTCATATCCCATCTTTACTTTCTTAATGACTTTTTTTGTTGCCTTCTGTTGGGTTTTAAAAGCTTCCCAATCTTCTAACTTCCCACTTAATTTTTGCTCTATGATATGCTTTCTCTTTGGCTTTTATGTTAGCTTTCACTGTTCTTGTTAGCCACTGTTGTGTTATCTTGCCTTCTTCCACTTTGGGATATATATATCCTGTGCCTTCTGAATTTCCTCCAGAAATTCCAGCCATTGCTGTTCTACTGTCATCCCTGCCAGTGTTCTTTTGCAATCGATTCTGATTTCATTTTTTATCAACAGAGCAATGGCAGTCCCTCTGCCTTCCTGCTTGTCCTTTTAATACAAAATGTATCCTTGGACATTAATCTTCCAGATGTAATATTCTTTCAGCCGTAATTCAGTGATGCAGTTATGTTCCTTGAGGTTGTCTTCGCTGTGGGAGGTAGTGTGGATAAGTTCCCACCACTTATTAAATGCTCCCAATGGCCTGCATCTCAAATAGCTTCTGACAACCAAGTCCAGCTCCTGGCCTTCATGTGTGGCTTAGCTACTAATCCCTGTGGAACAGTTTCTACTGACAGGAGAAGGGAAAGGCAGGTTACTGGCAAATTAAAACCAATCGTTTTGGGCAGATTGTGCTCATCAGCTTTGGTTGGCAGCTCATGTAGGAGAAGGAAAACTGATCTTAAACCTCCACTGCCTTATCAGTTCGGGAGTAAACCCATAGGACAAACCTGGAGCTGGAGTCACTATGGCGAGGTCAGCACTGACTAGCAACTGCTGTGATGCCGTTGGTGCCAAACTGTATTGGTCTCTGCTTTTCCTTTGGATTCATCAGCTGGGTGGTGAGGAGAGCCTGCCGCATGGGTAACAGCTTGCTTTCCATATCGTACTGCCCTGGCTGACATACTGACTTGTGTATGACAGCTAGGACGCAACCTCCATGGCCAACTCTAACCAGTGGAAGGCCTCATATGTTGTAATATATAGCAACTTAGAGTTGGGCAAAGAAATTTAATTTTACATGGTAAAATTGTGCCCCATTGTGAACCTCAGACAGGTTATCGGATGCAAGTAATTGTGTGATTTATATGCATATTCCCTATGTAAAAGTATTTGCATTTGACTTTTTATTATGTTTCATCATACTGAAGTTACAAATGGTCCATAGCAAAAGCACTGATTAAGTAAAAAGTGGTACTCAGAAATCCGTAGAGTGCTTCAAGTCTTATTTTCAGTTCTATATGGCTCTTTGTACTTCATCATTTGAGCCATGGTCTGTATAGAAGAGGCTGAGGAGCCATATGAAGCATCTCATTTCTACTGCCTGGGTCTTCTTTTGTAGTTCTGCTGTCAAAGTCCATGTTTCACATGCATACAAGGAGATGGAGAGCACAAGTGCATGCAGGAGTTTCATCCTGGATCTGAGGGTGATGTTATTGTCTCTCCAGATAGGTTTTAGTTTAGCCAGCATTGCTGTCATTTGCACTGTCCCTGCAAGGACTTCAGGTTTCGATCCTTGGTCGATGATGGTGCCAAGATACCTGAACCATTTGACAGTCTCTAGTTCTTGTCCACTGACTGATTTTTGTCGTGACTGGCTCTTCACTGTTTCTCATCAGCTCTGCAAAGCATGAGGAACCATCAGCCAGCACATGAGACACTAAGAAGATCAACTGTCCACAGTAAAGAAGAAGAAACTGAGATGGTGTGGACATATAACAAAATCAGGTGCACTCTCAAAGTCCATTTTTCAGGAAACGGTGCAGGGAAAAAGAAAAAGGGGCAGACAGGGCTAGAAATGGACAGACAGCATTATAGAGTGTACCAGAGAGAGCTTTGCTGCAAGCCTGGCTACCACCATGAGAGATGGAGGCAATTGCGGGATCCATAACTGTGACTGTACACGGCTCATTCCAATGGGTTCAGCTCACCAGCAAAGCTGCAGCTTTTTGTTTGCTTCAGCAGGAGAGGTGCAAGTTTTAGTCATGATTTCCTGTGTGCTGCCCACACAGTAGGTTGTATATTTGAAAAACTGTTCTGTAGATGCCAATGGAGCTATGGGGAGGTAGTCACCCCCTAAGCTGCAGGAGGCAGGGTAAATGGATGACTGTCAGGAGAAGGAAGGGAAATGGGCAGACAGCACAGAGTATCCCTTAATAATAAATATACCATTTTGGATACTATTAGGGGGCAACCTATGGGGGGGGGGAGGGGAATCACAGTGACTGGGACTTTGGCAGTGAGTCTGGCACTATGGCAGTAATGATAGGGGATTTCATAAGTAGAGGAGCAGACACAAAATTCTGTGGATGCGATAGAAACAGCTGGATGGTATATTGCCTTGCAGGTGCCAGGATCAGGGACATCTCAGATTGGGTCCAAGGCATTCTAAAGGGGGAGTGTAAGCGATCAGAAATCTTGGTACATATTGGCACTAACGATATAAGTAGGAAAAGCGAAAAGGCCCTGAAGTGAGAATTTAGGGAGCTAGGTAGAAAGCTGAACAGCAAGACCTCCAGAGTAGCAATCTCTGGATTACTGGATTCTGGTGAGGGTAAGAATCGGATAATTTGGCAGATGAAAAGTTTAACACTGGGGGGGAGGGGCTTCTTCACACAGAGACTGGTGGGAGTGTGGAATGAGCTGCCAGATGAAATGGTTAATGAGGGCTCACTTTTAACATTTAAGAAAAACTTGGACAGGTACATGGATGAGAGGTGTATGGAGCGATATGGTCTAGGTGCAGGTCACTGGGACTAGGCAGAAAAATGGTTCGGCACAGCCAAGAAGGGTCAAAAGGCCTGTTTCTGTGCTGTAATGTTCTATGGTTCTATGAATGCCTGTCTGAGAAGCTGGTGTAGGGAGAAGGGATTCAGATTTCTAGATCATTTGGATCACTTTTGGGGAAGAAATGACCAGTACAAAAGGGCAATAGTTACATCTGAACCCAAGGGGGACCAATATCCTTGAGAGCAGATTTTCTGGAGCTGTTGGGAGAGGTTTAAACTAATTTGGCAGAGGGATGGGAACCAGAGTGATGGGGCTGTTGGTTTACAAACAGAGGGAGTGTGTAGTGAGACTGTCAGGAAGGACGGGCATACGATAGGGTAAAATTGCAGTCAGTGATATGAGTTACAATGTAAAAGGGGGACAAAATCAAACAGGGTGAAGGATACAGGTCTGAAGGTCTTATATTAGAATGCATGCAGTATACAGAATAAATATACACATTGTTTCGAATGGACAGGCTGGTAGGCAGAGGGGGTGAGATGGTAAAAATGAATTCAAATCCTTAGAAAGAGGTGATGTAGAATAAGAAGATGTAGAATCCTTGTGGGGAGAGTTGAGAAACTGCAAGGGTAACAAGACCCTGATGGGAGTTATATACAGGCCTCCAAACTGTAGCCTGGATGTGGGCTACAAATTACAATGGGAGATAGAAAACGCATATCAAAAGGGCAACATTACAACTGTCATGGAGGATTTCAATATGCAGGTACATCGGGAAAATGTGGTTGTCGCTGGATCCCAAGAGAGAGAATTTATAGAATGCCCACAAGATTGCTTTTTAGAGCAGCTGCTGGTTGAGCCCATAGGGGATCAGCTATTCTGGATTGGGTGTTTTGTAACAAACTGGATTTGATTATTGAGTTTAAGGTAAAAGAACCCTTAGGAGACAGTGATCATAAGATGATAGAATTCACCCTCAAATTTGAGAAGGAGAAGTCAATGTCAGATATATCAGTATTACAGTGGAGTAAAGAGAATTACAGAGGCATGCGAGAAGAATTGGCCAAAGTTGATTGGAAGGGAACACTAGCAGGGATGACAGCATAGCAACAATGACTCAAGATTCTGAGAGCAATTTGGAAGGTACAGGATAGAAATAGAAGTATTAAAAGTATTCTAAAGGCAGGGTGATACAACCATGGCTGACAAGGGAAGTCCAAACCAATGTAAAAGCAAAAGAAAGGGCATATAATGGTGTAAAAATTAGTTGGATGTTAGATTAGAAAAAGCTTAAAAACCAAAGAAGGCAATTTAAAAAGCCATAAGGGGGAAGAAGATGAAATATGAAGATAAGCTAGCCAAAATATTTAAAAAAGGATACCAAATATTTTTTTTTCAGATATATAAAGATTAAAAGAGGAGAGAATAGTTGCTGGAGAGGTAGTAATGGCGGATGAACTGAATAAGTATTTTGCATCAGTCTTCACTATGGAAGACACTAGCAGTGTGCCAGAAGTTTGAGAGTGTCAGGGGGCTCTGAATCCTTGCCAGAAGGGTTTAGTAGCCATCATTTATAATATCATCATGAAAATACAGCCAGGAGTATCAGAAAAAATTAAGAAGGAATGGGGAAAAAAACTTCACTGCCTTATACCCACAGAGCAGTGGGAGAAAATTTTACAATTCATTAATTCTTCTTCTATTTGTGCTAAACATGCCCTAATACAATTTAAGGTTGTACATAGGGCTCACATGTCCAAGGACTAACTCACTTGATTTTATTCTCATGTTAATCCAACCTGTGACAGATGTCATTCTGAAGTTGCTTCATTGACCCACATGATTTGGTCTTGTCCCTGTTTGCAAAATTATTGGAAATATATTTTTGGTATTATTTCAACAGTTCTGAATATCAAATTGCAACCGCATTCTATTACTGCAATTTTCAGTTTACCAATGGTGGATAATAGTTGCTTATCCCCCTCAGCCCGGCGGATGATTGCATTTGTCACATTAATGGCTAGAAGATCTATCCTATTGAATGGCAAGAAATTAATCCTCCAACTATATTTCAGTGGTTTTCTCAAACTATTTCTTGTTTGAGTTTAGAAAAAATTAGAAGTGTTGTCTTCGACCCTTCAGTTAAATTTGAAGAAACTTGGACAGCGTTTATTCAACATTTTCATATGAGCTAAACTGACTTTTCCTAAACCTTATTCTTATCATCTTTAATTATTTGGATGGAGGTGTGGAGTTATTGACGCTACTGTGTATATTTGATAAAATGCAATGGCCCATGTTGGTTAGGTTTCTTTTTCTTGTTTTATTTGGGGGGTTTTCTTACTTTCTCCATTTTTTGTAACCACTATGAGTTTGGGAGGTTATTATATATAGATTATCATTTATTTGTATTTATACCCTAACCTATTAATTATGTACTCTCAAGCTCTTTGTACTCAATGTTTCATTTATGTTTGTTTAAAATCAATAAAAAGATTAAAAAAGAAAAAGAGAGTGTTGGGGTAGAAGTGACTGCAGTTGTTAATACTAGGGAGAAGGTGAAAGATCTGAAGGTAGGTAAGTGACTGGGACCAAATGGACTACACCCAAGACTTCTGAAAGAGGTAGCTGAAGAAACTATGGATGCATTAGTAATGATCTTTCACGAATCACTAGATTCTTGAATGGTTCCAGAGCACTAGAAAATTGCAAATATCACTCTACTCTTAAAGAAGAGAAGAAGGCAGAAGAAAGGAAATTATCAGCCTGTTCGCCTGACTTCAGTGGTTACAGGGATGTTTGAGTCCATCGTTAAGGATGTGCTTTTGGGTACTTGGAGGCACGTGATAAAATAGGCATGGTTTCCTTTAGGAAAAATCTTTCCTGACAAATCTGTTGGGATTATTTGAGGAAATAACACGCAGGAGAGACAAAGGAGCATCGGTGGATGTTGAGTACTTAAATTCCCAGGAGGCCATTAACAAGATTCTATTTAACGAGGTGAGAGCCAATGGTATTACAGGAAAAATCCTAGGATGGATAGAACATTGGCCAGTTGGCAGGAGGCAAAGAGTGAGAATAAAAGGAAACCTTGCTGATTAGCTGCTGGTGACTAGTGGTGTTCCATAGGGCTTGGTGTCGGGACCACTCCATGTCAATGATTTGGAAGACGGAATTGATGGCTTTGTGGCCAGGTTTGCAGTTGATACAAAAACAGATGGAGAGGCAGGTAGTATTGAGGAAGCTGGGAGGGTGCAGAAGGTCTTGGACAGATTAGCAGAATGGGTAAGGAAGTGGTAAATGGAATACCGTGTTGGGAAGTGTATGGGCATGCACTTTGGTAGAAGGAATTAAAGCTTAGGCTATTTTCTAAATGGGAGAAAATTCAAAATTCTGAGTTGCAAAAGAACTTGGGATTCCCAAAAGGTTAATTTGCAGTTTGAGTTAGTAGTGAGGAAGGCAAATGTAATATTCTCATTTATTTCAAGTGGATTAGAATATAAAAGTAAGGATGTAATGCTGAGGCTTTATAAGACACTGCCGAGACCTCACGGAGTATTGTGAGCAGTTCTAGGCCTCTTATTTAGAAAGGGGATGGGTTGATATTTGAGAAGTTTCAGAGAATGATTCCAGGAATGAAAGTGTTATTGTATGAGGAGCAAGTGATGACTCTAGGCCTTTACTCACTGAAATTTGGAAGAATGAGGTGGGGGTGGTGGTGGGATCTCATTGAAACCTATTGAATGTTGGAAGGCCTGGATGAAGTGGATGCAGAGAGGATGTTTTCTATGGTGGGAGTGTCCAGGATTATAGGGTGTATTATTGAGTCAGGTTCACGGATTCTGCAAGTAAGACAGAAAACCCTGACTGTGAATAAGTATACTAACCATTTATTTACAAACAGTAAAAATTCAACCAAACATTCATGTTTCCCAGGTTACACAAACTACAAAGCTGAATATTCAACCAACAAACATTCAACAAACATAATTAACCAAAATCTTGTGTAGAGCATATGCATTGCTTGCCTTAAACAAAGGGAGAGAGAAAGAATTTCCTATACATACTCTCGATATACCTAGGATATTTGAAACTGGACAACCAGGCAGCTACCCAATCGGAAAAGCAGCTGCAGTTTCTAAACTAACTAATCAAGACTGAAGTGACTTTCAACAATCAGAATGAGCCATGCCCCCTCAGGAAACTCCACCCATCAAAGGTTGCGAACATGATGATGTAACCCTCAGACTAGTATGACTCTTGCAAACTCCCTATGTTACAAACAAAACATAAAAGTATAATATCCAGTACTGTAAACTCAACAGACACCTCCCAGTATATTACATAGTCCACCAACCTCCCTACAACCCAAAAGGTCACCAGCGCCACCCTGGAGTGCAATAGCTAATGAGCTGGACCCCCACTTAAGCTTATACACTGACTCTCAGAGATGATCAACCAGGTGAGTGAAGTTCACCGACTCATCAGGAATGTAGGTGCGGCATTCTTAACCAATTACAGTACAAGTGCCACCTTCCTTTGTGAGCAGGTAATCCAAGGCCCGCAAAATCAGTTGCTGGGACAGTCTGCCCACACCATGCTGAAAAAGGCTACCATTCAAAACATTTCTTCCTTTGTAATAGCTCTCTTACCAACAGGCATGGGCAAGGTGCTCGTCTGGGGCGCTGGAGTGGCATATGTACAGCACCACAAATCAACTGCACCACTCTGTGGAAATCATAGAGGAACTGCTTATTCAGCATCCAATAGGTGCCACCTTCACAACACCATTTGGCATAGACACAGCTGTCCCAGGATACTATTTTTGCTCACACTTGCCATCTGCCTTTCACCTTGTACCCGTACTCAACATACCACCTATGCCAACACTCTGTCAGGTGGGGAAATCCAATTATACATATGGTATGTAGGGGAATACCAGCCCTTAAAGTACTTAGTCCATCAGTGTTATTAACCCTCAAGTCCCTGAAGTCTGTTACCTTACCCTGGGTTGAGGCTGGCTGGAATAGACTACCCCCTCCCAGCTCCACCAAACCGAAGTGCCAAACCCAAGAAGCCAGATAATTTCCTCCAACAATCTTTTTCCTTGTCAAAGGGATCAACGTTAGTGGCATCCCTTTCATGATGTTGTAAGGAGGCCCTCATACAAATTCAGAAATCTGACCCATTGGTCCAGTGTGCAAATTCAAATGCCATCCTCGAGAAAGAATCATAGGATCTCTCAGCACAAGTCAGCATCCACCACTGTGCCATTCCGTAATGCAGAAGATAAAAATGTACTTGTGTTTGATTAGTCACTGGATATTTGGACAACACAAAAGCAACGGAACTACTAGAATTGCTCCTCAAATGCTCAATCCTCTGAAATGTGGGCATCTCATATCCGGAATAAAGTTGCCCAAATTTCTACCCAATCAACTCGAGTTTCATATGGACAGTATGAAATGAGTTATCCTTAAAACCAGTTGCATGGGGAAACAAGTAACAAAGTAGAAGATTAAGACACATAAACACATAACAGATTTAAAACAAACAAGAAACAAAATAACTGACTAAACAAACACAAGAAACAGATTAAACCTACACAAAAAAAGCCCAGGCTGTACTCCCCTTCTTCTAAAACTTTGTATGGAACTGCAAAAACTTAAAACAGAGTGTTAATTTTTCACAGAGAAGTAGCACATATCCTTCACACACACAAAAGCAAGCTGACATGTGTGGCCACACCTCACTTCCCTCCACATTCGTATCATTCATACTCTATTTACAGGAAAGAAGGATGCAAGTCAAATTACCCGCTCCCTACAACAAAGCGGTGTGAACGTGCTAGCCACCCTTCCGATCCCACTGCTGCTGAATGTTAGCCAATATCCTTTGCAGGGCATCCTGAATGGAAAGCAATGTATCTGGCAGAGGGCAAAAGGAGTGCTTATCTGCAGAGTGCTTGAAGAAGAATCCTTCCCCCTCAACAACCTCCCTTTCTTGCCTCTCCAGATAGTACTTCTTCCACATTGCATTGAGCATGGGAGTGAGATCCCAGTTCACTTGTTCCTCTGAGACCCCAGCATTAAGCAACACTAAAAACATTTCTTTACAGGATATACAAGATCCCCCACTCCCCGTTCTTGTCTCCATGCACCCTCTTCTACATACTCTGAACCTTGTAATAGTGACTTGCTGCACATAAAGGATGAATAATAGCTGATGTTATTAAAGTCAGCACTACCCCTTTTATTGGAAATCCACCACCGACACAACATGCCCTATCATTTCAGAAGTTCATTCAACATTCCCCGGCGGGATACCACTACCGTAGTACAATTCTGTGATAAGAGCTGACTGGTGTAGAACTTTAGTACCTTCCTATACTGCGCTCCATTCCATTTGGGGTTTTAAATTCCATTCAGTATGAGTGGGATACCCAAGTTTAACTGTAGCCATTACTTAAATCCAGAGTGAATCATTATGCTCGGGGGAACAGTACGCCCAGTGTTCCCAGGGCATTATTGATTGCTGATAGGCTCCCTAAAGCACCCATCTCTCTGTTAGCTAGGATCACTCCAGTACCCCCTCTCATCCCATATCCTCAATAACCACGTAGTCAAAGACACTCCTGTTTTTTGTCTGTACCTATCCCTGAAACTCGCTAATTCCTTAGCAGAGGATTCTCTGAGCTCTGTTGTCTTGAAGGTGTCCGTTGCACCATCCCCCTCACATTCCTGCTCCTCCTCCCTCTCCTGAGTGGAAGAAGCCATGGATTGCTTCCCCCCCGAGGGCAGGTATGGGAGTGCATAATCGCTGGTCTGGCCCACACATACTGTTTCGAATTTACAATGGAGAGTCAATCATTTCAAAGGTTAAACCCAGGGGCCTATGCTACCCTCTTCCCTCATTTTCATCATCCAGCCAGACAGCCCCATCTTCCTGCTCCAGAGCAGGATCATCACCCCACCTCATCATGGCTCGAACCTTCATAGGGTTGACTGCTAACTAGTTCAGTAGTTAGCATCTAAGTACTGCAGCTTCATTAACTGACAAGCTATCTCTATATCTTTATCCTCCAACTTTGTAGCACTACTCTGAATTTTCAATAGTGATTCTCTCAGAATAATACAATACGTTTTATACTGATCATTGCAAACAGCCAGAAAGCATCCCGCCAGCTATCTTTTCTCCTGAGAAAGCCCCCATCTCAACCCCGGCGAAATCTAACTGGTCTGACCGATCCACTGGTACTCCATAACCCATAACCCATCAGCAGGTTCACAAGACTTCCAAAGCCCTCACTATTATCTGTCCACCCTGGCATCTGCATCTCTCATATGGAGGATCCATTCTTTTAAATGACCTTTTAAAGAAACGCATTTCTGCTCAAACGCCAGACCCTGCTGGCTTATTGCACCAAAATATAATGTAGAATCAGGTTTGTGTGTCTGGCAAGTGAGACAGAAACACTGATTATGAATAAGTATATTTACAAACAGTAAAAATTCATGTTCCCCAAGTTACAGAAACTACAAAGCTGAACATTCAACAAACATAGACTCAACAAAAATACTTAACTGAAGGAATGTGCAGAGTATACCTTCCCAATGGTCATGTGCACCACTTGCCTTAAACAAAGGGGGAGAGAAAGAACTTCTCACACATGCTGGCTATATACCCAGGATATATGAAATTTGACACTATGCAGCTAACCAATGGGAAAACAGCTGCAATTTCTAAACTAACCTATCAGGACTGAAGAGACTTTTGATAATCAGAATGAACCATCTCCGTTCCCCCCACAGGACAGAGGAAACGGTCTTAGAATAAAGGGATGACCATTTTGAATGGAGATGAGAAGGAATTTTAGCCAGAGGGTGGTGAATCTGTGTATTTTGTTGCCACAAGCGGCTATGAAGTCCACATCATTGTGTGCAGTTTTGGTCTCCATACTCGAGGAAGGATATACTGGCTTTGGAGGCAGTGCAGAGGAGGTTCACCAGGTTGATTCCAGAGATGAAGGGGTTAACCTATGAGGAGAGATTGAGTCGCCTGGGACTATACTCTCTGGAATTCAGAAGAATGAGAGGGGATCTTATAGAAACATAAAAAATTTTGAAAGATTTAGGAAAGTTGTTTCTGTTGGTAGGTGAGACTAGAACGAGGGGACATTGCCTCAAGATTCAGGGGAGAAGATTTAAGATGGAGATGAGGAGAAACTGTTTTTGCCAGAGAATGGTGAATCTGTGGAATTCTCAGCCCGGGGAAGCAGTTGAGACTTCTTCATGAAATATATTTAAGATACAGTTAGATAGATTTTTAAATAGTAGGGGAATTAAAGGTTATGGGGAAAAGGCAGGTAGATGGAACTGAGTTACGGACAGATCAGCCATGATCTTATTGAATGGCGGGGCAGGCCCGATGAGCTGGATGGCCTACTCCTGCTCCTATTTATTATGTTCTTATGATTTGCATGCAAAAGCAAAATTAAACTTGTATTATGTACACTAAGAATTACCAATACAGTTCATAATTGATACTATGCTATCGTTACTCAACAATTGAATTTCCAGGACTTGTGTGTATTTTCATTTCCTTGCATTCTTAATTGTTCTGACATCAAAGGGAAAGCTTTCCTTCTGGCCAAGATTTTCATCTTATTTTGTTTTACCATTATCTAAAATTAGCATAGTGTATGTATGTGCCTAATTTCTCCAAACTTTTGCCTTATAGCTTACAGAAATGCATCACTGAGGAATCAGATTCCCTATGTAAAAAGGTCATCACAGCTTTAAAAGATAAATCCTCTGTCATGGCACAAAGTACTGTCGCTGATAACTCTCAGCCTTGTTTCACGAGAAAACCAGCCCAGCTGACCGTCAAACCCCTTGAAAAAAATTGATGTTCTGGTTGACTCTAGTGAACGGTACAGTTGTTTTTTGCAACATGGCCAGATGATTTCCTGTCTAACCAACTCATGATGCCGTGAGTGCGATTTTGGAATCCTCTTTCCACCAAACCCTCCTGTGCTGCTCAATACTGCTGCCAAATCATCAAAATTAAGGCTGAGGTGTTGGGGACTAAGATGAAGTCAAATACAAAGGTCAAATATCTACGTACTTTGTGTTACCAGAAATTCTAACTGGAATTTTTATTTTATGTTCAGTGTTGTGTTTGATAGATAGATCACTCAACATCAAGAATAGTTTTGTTTTCCACATTTATATGACATGAAGTGACTCATCGGATCTTTTAAGGGATGAAGTATAACTTATGCATCTATATCATTGTATGCAAAGGAAATGAAATTGTCAGAAACAAGTTTAATTGATTATTTACTAAGCACTGTCTAATTTTGTGTTCCTTTAAATTTTTAGGATGCCCTCCTGTATCTTTGATAATAGTAACCTGGGATTTGTGAGGCTGTAAACCTTTGCTGTTAAGATTGAGAAAATTTGACAACATCTTTTGCAGTGTGCAGTTTTCAGTTACATGGAATTACAGAAGTTGTTGTCAGTGATTCTCTATTCCATGGGGAATATACTTTGCAACCTTTTCCCAGCTTAATCGGAAGAGATTCCCCGAGGGAACTACTATCATCTAAAGGTATTCAACCCTATTTATTCTGCAGAAAAAGAAAAAAAACTGAAAATATGCATTGTTGAATGAAGCATAATGAAGTATTTTAGCAATGTACTAAGCATAATTACTGTTTAGCAATCTGTTATCCTAAAAAAATGACATTATATTTACACATGCCATTCCCTCAAACAAATGATTCAGTGTTCTGTGCAACTGAAAATATTAATTTTTTTTGTTGGTCCACTTCTGATCTTTCAGTCTCAAGGTAAATGTTATCATGTTCTGATTTTTACTTCAACTCTATAAAATGTCAGTTAAAAGTTGTTTTTATTTTCTTCCTTCTTTGTTATCTGTGATTTCCTGTTCAGCTAGCTTGATACAGTAATTGCTAGAGGTCCATTGAAGATGATGCTTGATAGCAATTAACACAATGAAAGGTGAAGCTCAAGCTATAGAGGTTGCTAGATCATTTTCGGTCAGGTTTCTTTTGAGGCCAATGTTGAAAGCCTAAGCCTTACTGGTGATTGTAAAATCCAGACCAGTGACCAATTCCTTTGGAAAAAAGAACACGGAAAAAAGGAATTTATTTTAATCATTAGTTACTTACTGAATTCCAAAAATATTTTGCAATTGAGTTTTATTGAAGCACATAGTCATGTAGAGAGTTTAATTTGATTAACTGAATAGGGACAAACATTGCAGTTATGATGTCAACATATTTGGATTAAGCATGTAGAATTACTTCAGTCCATAAAGATATAACTTGTTTTTCACACAACCCAATTCTGGAGTAGCAGATGTGAATTTAGGATGGTAGAGGAATGCTGAAAAGTGCTGGTGGATTTATGCTCCACATCAGAAGAACAAATGTTGGTGTGGCTTATTTGCTGAGATTTTCTACAGGTTTGATAATAAAAACTTATTAATAAGTCAAATTTAAAAAGAGAAAAATACAATTCAATCAATGGTGTTGTTAAACATTGATTACAGAGGAATAACACAAGCAAGAAGAAGTACACATTTACCCACATGGGATCAGACAAATGGCTATCTTGGTCTTCAAGTAGTACTATTAAGCAAAAGGTAGCATGGTTTTCATTCAGTCTTTTCTTTCTGTAGCTAGCAATTGAGCTACTTCTGTGGGAATACTGGCCATCATTCTTTATTGCAGCCCATCTGATTTTTAGACTAAAATGGTCTTAGATTTTTTGAGTGCTTTGCAGTTAAGAATAACTCACAAATACTAGTGTTTATGACCTTTTTGTTGAATATACAGTATCTAGTTCTGACTTTACATTCTTAACCACAAATGCACTTGAGAATCTTTATTACACACGAGTGTCCTCTGAAGTTCTTTGAAGTGTTTCACTGAGAGCTGTTTATGACTGACCAGCTATCATAATTGTGTCAGATCTTCTGAAAGTTAGTCAGTAGTTATTATTGCTACAGCTAATGCTTGAGACATGTTTAATGTTGGCTGGTCACCAATGCCCCCTGCAAGAGTCAATCTTTTGACCAAAGGTGATCCAGGATTCTTGATGCAATCTTCAAAAGAATTGGTCAAGTTGTGCTCTGTTGTGATTTGATCTGGAGTTCATCAAATTGGAGCTTCTTTCCAGGTGAAATTGCACCCTATGCAAAATTGAATTCTGTACTGCCAAGCCCCTTTCACATCAGAGGACTGATGTTTTCTTGGCATTACATTTGCATCAAATGGTATGAATATTCACACAATGCTCATTTCTGTCTATATGTAAATTGGAGAAGACAGTTCCACATAGCAGCTGTCACGGAGCATTCTTCGTCAACACAGGAGCACATTGTGCTCGTTTGATCCTTTTTTCACTATTTTAAGATGCAGGACAGTTGTCCAGAATTTAGTGCTACTGCTTTACAGTTGCAGTGACCTGGGCTTGATCCTCACTCAGATGCTGTCTGCACAACATTTGCATATTCTCTCTGTGATCAAGTGAATTTTGTTCATGCACTCCAGAGTTTCCGTTTGAATGCCAAAGACTGTCAATTGGTATTGTTTTATTATTCTCATTGTTACCAAGGTATAGAGAAAAGCTTGTCTTGATCATTACACAGAACGTAGAGGGAGAAAAATGTGAAACAATAACACAAAGCAGAATAAAGATCATCACCTAAAAAGAAAGTGCAGTGCAGGTAATCTTTGCAAATTACCCCTCTGTGCAGATTAATAGCTGAAAGAATTAGAGAATAAACATGATTTGATGTGTTGTGTCTGTGCACAACTACATATGTATTAAATAAAAGCAAGCAAGCTGGAGATAGCTTTAACTGGTGTATTCTCATTGGGGGGGAGGAGGAGGAGAGAGAAGAGAGAGAGAGATGCATGTGTAGCCAATAGATCAATACATAGTGCTTAGTGCTGTTGGGGGGGGGGGAAGTCATTGCTCTAAAAGAACTAGATCCATACATCACACTTCCTCCCCCTTTAGATGAATGAAATATAAAACTGGATATGTACAAAGCATTCAATTTCCCATTTAGAAATTCACATTCCAAATAAACATACTTTCACAATCACAGTCCATAACTAACTTTACAGTTCTAAAGGTTCTGTCTTCTGGGAGGCACTCTGCTTCTTTCGGGATAGCACCTCTGGACTGGTGGAGTGGCATCAGGTTTGGTAGGTGTCTTGTCTAAGACAACGTTCTCAGTTTCCAGTGTCAAGTTGCTGTCAGTGACATCATCACTGAGAGGTAAGTCCAGTAACTGTAATGTGTCCATCTTGTTGGATGCATTCGACTCAGGTGTGTTTTTCGGTTCAGCATCTTGCATCAGGTCCACATGACATCTCCATGTTTGATATCCAACACTCAATGTTTACATCTGTGGTCCAGTTCTTGTAGCTTTTCTACTGGGTGTCCACTTGTCTTATCAGTAATCACACGCTAGGACTTCTTGTCCAAATTCAAAGCTCCTTGCTGCTTCAATTGGCAACTGGCTGAACTGTTAATTCTGTACTTCCCTCTGGAGGTCTGTGCACGATCTCAGGTTCGTGCTCATGAGCTGCAGTGTAGGTGTTTGATTTGTCGTTGCATGAGCAGAGTTCCAATATACAGAAAAGGAAATTATCCATGCAGTGCTATAGAGAAATGTCCTCCTTGTCCGTAACTATAATGGATTTCTTGAAGGTTTGGATAAACCTTTAAGCTAAGCCATTCGTTGCTGGGTGAGGAGCTGACTTGAAATATCTGATGCCATTTTTCTTCATGAACAGTTGGAATTCCTCTGATGTATATTGTGATCCATTATCACTCACAATTTGGTGAAGATCTTACTCAGAGCAGAGACAGTCTTTGCTGAGGCTGTTGACTTAATCGGTATAACCTCCATACACATTTAATGAGCATCTATAGCAATCAGAAATGTGGAGTCCATGAATGGCCCAGCAAAATCAATATGGACTGTTTGCCATGGTGATGACAGATACTCCCATGGGTGTAATGGTGCTTGTGGGAGTGCATTTTGAACTTTTTGCCATCCTGAACAGCTTTTATCAAGTCTTCAATTTGTTTATCTATTCCTGGCTACCAAACATAACACCAGACAAGACTCTTCATCTTGACTGTACCCAGGTGTCCTCCATGCAGATTTTCTAACACTCTGGTGCGCAGTTTGGAGGGAAATACAACACGAGATCCACATATCAGTGTTCTTTGCCATATTGACAGTTGGTCTTGTCCCACTGAGAACTCTGGAAAGCTAGGATTATCCTGAGCTGGCCATCCTTGCATGGGGATGTCGTAGACTTTTGACAGTGTCGGGTCTTTCCTTGTTTCTCTTTGTAATTCTGAATTTGTTAACGGCAACTGGTCCACCAATTCTGTGTGTAACACTACTGCTGGGTCACAGTATGAAAACCTTGCTTCTTCTGTTGCCAACAGTGGAAGATGTGGCAAGCCATCAGCATTGTTTGGTATCCATGAAATCTATGTCATAAGAGTGCACTGCTAGAAATAGCACCCAACATTGTAACTGGGTAGCAGTCATCATTGGAATTCCCTTCCTGGGATTGAAAATGGATGCAAGGGGTTGGTGATCTGTCACTAGCATAAACTTCTGTCCATAGAGGTAGTGGGGAAGCCTCTTTATTATCATACTAGACTAAGGGCCTATCGGTTGATCTGTGTATAGCTGCATTCTGTCTTTATCAATGATCTTGAAGCAAACGCAATTGGGCGTTCAGATCCATCTTTCACAATGTGTGACAAAATGGCTCCGATGCTATCACATGCCAGTCTAATGGGCAGGGATGGGTCATAATGGGTGAGCAATTCATTGGATGTTATCAGTCCCTTTGCTTCCTTGATGTTTTTTCACATCTTTCTGACCATTCCCACTTTGCTTCTGTCTGTTCATTGGGTGCAGCATTATAAAAATGTTTGGGAGAAACCGGTGGTAGTAGTTTTCAAGGCCCAAGTATGCCCTGAGTTGTGACACATTTTCTGGTTTGGGTGCCTGTAGCACTCCTTCATTCTTCTCTTGTGATTTATGTAAGCCATACTTGTCAATGACATGTTCACAATGTGAGATTTCATTCTTGAATAGCTCACATTTCTCTCTCTTTGTGCGCAGACCATATTCACTCAACCCGGTAAACACTTTACCAAGGTTCTGGAGGAGCTCTTCATCATTTTTGCTAGTCATGATAATGTCATCAAGTAACATTTTGTTCCTGGAATATTTCGGAGCACTTGGCCCATTGCTCTTTGCCAAATTGCTGGAGCTGATGTGACGCCAAAGACAAGACCATCATACTGGAACAGTCTCTTGTGAGTGTTGATAGTGAGGAACTTCCTCAATCTCCATTTGAGGATAGGCTTGAGACAAGTCAGTCTTTGAAAGCCTCTCCCCACCTGAAAAGCTGCAGAAATGTCTTCTATTCATGGCAGGGTACGCAGCAACACACACAAAATGCTGGTGGAACACAGCAGGCCAGGCAACATCTATAAGGAGAAGCACTGTCGACGTTTTGGGCCAAGACTCTTCGTCAGGACTAACTGAAAGGAAAGATAGTAAGAGATTTGAAAGTAGTGGGGAGAGGGGGAAATGCGAAATGATAGAAGACTGGAGGGGGTGGGATGAAGCTAAGAGCTGGAAAGGTGATTGGCAAAAGTGATACAGAGCTGGAGAAGGGAAAGGATCATGGGACGGGAGGCCTCGGGAGAAAGAAAGGAGGTGGGGAGGGGGAAGCACCAGAGGGAGATGGAGAACAGGCAAACAACTAAATATGTCAGGGATGGGGTAAGAAGGGGAGGAGAGGCATTAACGGAAGTTAGAGAAGTCAATGTTCATGCCATCAGGTTGGAGGCTACCCAGCCGGTATATAAGGTGTTGTTCCTCCAACCTGAGTTTGGATTCATTTTGACAATAGAGGAGGCCATGGATAGACATATCAGAATGGGAATGGGATGTGGAATTAAAATGTGTGGCCACTGGGAGATCCTGCTTTTTCTGGCGGACCGAGTGTAGGTGTTCAGTGAAATGGTCTCCCAGTCTGAGTCAGGTCTAACCAATATATAAAAGGCCACACCGGGAGCACCGGACGCAGTATATCACACCAGCCGACTCACAGGTGAAGTGTCGCCTCACCAGTACGCAGCACCAGGTTGATGCTCACCTTGAAATCATCATATGTGTGAATGGCTCCAGCATTCCCTTTCTTGATCACCAGGACAATGGCTGTGTTCCAATCACTCCACTCAACCTTGGAGAGAGTTCCAGACACCGCCACACTCTGCAGTTCAGCATCCACTTTAAGACTTAATGCGTAAGGCACTGGACATGCCTTTTGGAATCTTGGTGTTGCTGCTACATCCAGTTCAATTCTGGCCTTCATGCCTTTGAGTTTACCAATCCCCTTCTCAAATACAACTCCCAGTCTTCATCAGCACTATCAAATTCGCCAACTTTCCTGGCTGAAGCCATCGCCATGTTATTTTCACTTTAAATTCAGCACATCTTTCACTGTTACTGGTTCTTCAGCTTCCTTGTGAAGTTCCGGGGGTCCCGGAAGCAATCCCTCGCGGATAAGGAGGGCCGACTGTAATAGGATGATCCCATTAATAGCATTCTAGCATCAGCATGGCTTCTTGCTGTGTGCCATTGTACGATATAAAATATTAAAGGGGCGGTCTTCTAATGATACAGTAGGTCAGTACGCCTCGGACCATTCAGCAATGATTGTACATTAGATACCTTCCTATGCCCAGACACTGTGCTACTACTTCCAGTTTGTTTATCCATACTTCTTTGGTGGCAGTACTCCATTACCAGAGGAATTGTTTAGGCCACCTCTGGCCACTCTGTTTGGGTAGGACACTGCTCGTCTGCAGAAAAAGACATGAATGTCAGTAATATGTCCACACCCAGAGAGCTGTTGAAGCTAATGCACAATATATGAACAGGCTTCCGTTTTCCAAGGATATCACCACTGTAAAGTGTGGTATTCCACGAAGTTGATCTTTGGCCACACTCTCATTTATTTAAAAATTGGTTCTTAATTGCTAATACCATAGGTACCGGCATCTGGAGTGAAAAACCAGCAGCACCTCATTTCCTCTATAGATAGATTCTGCTTGGCCTGCAGAGTTCCTCCTGCAGCTAGTTGTTGATTTTGGTTGGTGTAGTCTCGGTGGACTGCGAGGTCTGCTTAGTGTTGCATCTGTTTATGACTATGATTCCTGGATTGCCCTGACAATGAAAGCTATGTTCACGTTGACTCTCAACTTTCTCATTAAATCCTTTTAAATGCCACTTTCAGCTATTGCGATTTCAGCAGTGAACCATGGCATTTTAGGCCTTTATGGAGACATTCATTAATCTGCTATGGATTCCCCTGATTAACCAGAACTTTCCACAAAGAGGAAAGATTTCCACTTCCTTAAATTACAATCTGTTGCGGATCAAGAATTTCAGAAGACCTAGGCAATTAGCATGCTAAACATTTTCTGTGATAGGTATAGCATGGAGGGATGCATTCTGAAGAACAAAGGTTCTACCAATGCAATCTCCATCCATAATGTAGATACCATAGGAGTATGTAGATACTATAGGAATATGAAGATACTATAGGGGTATGTAGATACTATAGGAGTATGTAGATACTATACGAGTTGCTGGAATAGTAACTCAAGATCATTCATGATTGTTTGCTGTCATTTCCTATACACAAGTGGAAGGAGAATGAAACAATTGTTACTCTGGATCTGATGCAGCACAAAAAAACATAAAAGAGAAAGAACACAATAGTAAAAATGAAAACATACACAATAAATATAAATACATAAGATAGCTTATTTATATAGATTGATTGTATGTCCATAAAGTGGACACTAGGCTGTAGAAAGGGTGACTGATTAGAAATAATAAATTGTGGTAGAGTTAATGGGTGGAGCTATTGATCAGCCTTACTGCTTGGGGAAAGTAACTGTTTTTGAGCTTAGTGGTCCTGGTGTGGATACTACGTAGCTTCCTCCCTGATGGGAGTGAGACAAACAGTCCATAAGTACAGTGCATAGTATCCTTCTTGAAATAACTGGCTCTTTTTTGGCACCTTTCAGTATAACTGTCCATGATGGTGGGTGGGCCGGTGGCAATGATACATTGGGCAGTTGTGAACCTGTTGTAGAGCCTTCTCGCCTGCTTGACTGCAGTTTCGCAACAAGCAGCCTGTTAGGATGCTCTCTATTGCGCATCTGTAGCGTGATGTGAGTATGGATGCGCAAAATCCAGGTCCTTTCAGCCTCCTCACAAAGAAGAGGTGTTGGTGAGCTTTCTCCTTTGATCTATTTATAATGCAATCTTGTTGCCTGTGTCACTCTGTTGCCTGGCTGAACACACAAGCAGATGTGTTTCATGCTGCATATTGCATAGTCCAACAAACAGAAAATTTACACAGTGCAAACGTAGCTGCAAGGAGACCAGACCATGACATCTATAATGCAGAACCTGTAGAATATCAGGAAAAAGAGGTGTTGAAGGAAGAAGGATACCAGGAAAATTACCATGATAACTGTATGACTGCTATTGGGTGCAGGTTATACAAGCGATCTGAACAGAACTGATTTTCCTAACCAAGTGAAAATGTTTACACTACGTTCCTTAAGGCCAATACTTAGCTGAAAGAGACTAACTAAAGAAGAGGTAAGGGGGAGAGGGATAAATCTGCATGATCACCAATTTCTGTAACTCCTGGCAATTTTCCTCATTCCCCCTTCACTCTTGATCCATTCTGCACTCAGTTACCTCTTCTCTTTTCACCACCAGCCTCTCCCTGATGCCCCCCTCCTTCCCCTTCTCCCATTGCCCACTCTCCTGTCCTATCAGATACTTTCTTCTTCAGCCCTTTACCTTTTCCATCCATCACCTCCCAGCTTCTCACTTCATTCCATCTCTTCCACCCACCTCTCTTCACCTATCTGCTTGTAGCTTGTCCTCCTTTCCCAGCCGCCCCCCTCACTTAATCTGGCTTCTTTCCCCTTCTTTTCCAGTCCTGATGAAGGATCTCAGCTCAAAATATCAACTGTTTGTTCCTTTCCACAGATGCTGCCTGACCTGCTGAGTTCCTCCAGTTTTGTCTGTGTTAACCAGAAGAATATCTGTATTTTACAAATGCATGAAATTGTGAACAAGAAGGGCAATATATTATAGGAACAATTAGCAGAAATATGATTTTGAACTTTCTTATGTTTTAATTGCCTTTTACTTGAAAAATTTGAAAAATTTCATATGAAAAATTTGGGTGAGGAGAAAGGAAAGATTGGAGTTTCAACTCTAAGATAATCAATTAGAGTATTGTATGGAGTTTTAATTACAGTCCAGTTGCATGCAGTTTTTGGCCCCTCTAATTTTTGCTAACATTCTTCATAGCTGATAGAACACTAGCCTGAAATGTGTGTTAGCCTCATTTATTAAGTTTGAATGACATTTTTTATGTGCACCATTACCTGGCATGTAGGATATTGAGTTGTAATAAAGCCTTTGCTAAGTGGATGTTTGGACATGATATTAGATCAGTATCAGTAAACTATGTATTATAGGGGAATCAAAATGAGACAGAGAAAAACAATTTAAAACAATTCAAAATGAGAAAACCAATAACAGAAAACAAATCAAAAAGAAATCAAATGGCTATTCTGTCACACGTTTACAGATAATAGAGTAGCTTAGTTATTGGCTAATTGATTAATTAATTTAAAGGTTTACCGCACTCGTCGCCCTCAATTGAACCCACAAGTAATTGCTTGGAGATGGTTGAATCACAGCAGTTGTAATAGTTTTTCATTGATTGTGCATGGGTTTATCATTGAAACTTTGGGAAACACATTACTTGAAGGATATAATTGTTAATATAGTAATTCATCATTCATTGTTAGTATTTCTCACTTGGTTGAAACTAGACTAACACTTCTTCAAATGAAGCATTGTGCATTGATGGTGTGATTACAGAACAATCATATTCCTTGAGTGGTAATAACTTAAAATGCTCATCAATAATTCAAACATTATAACTGATGGATCAACAGGACATAGGAACTTAAAGCCTGACAATATTCGCTTTCTTTTAGTCATTGGTAGTGTAAGGCTACCTTAATGATGCAATTTTTTTGTAAATAAATATAATGTAACTCTCCAATTTCTTTGTTAACGTGTTCCAAAAAAATTATTGAACAAAGTGGCCAGAGCATGGAATTTCCAAGTTGGAAGTCCATCATCGCTGAAAGGTTAACTAAAGCATGAAAATTAGTTGAGATTTATTTTGAAATAAACTGAGAGTGAATGCTATTTATACCAAAAAAAAATTGTTCAGTGTCTTTTCTAATCACATAGATCTGTTTCTGAGCTATAGATAATATCCTCTCCTTTTGCCTTCTGCATCCTAAGCACTCACGTTGATCATCACTGTATCAATGATACATCTAAAGATCAATTATTGCTGTGTAAGTTAATGTGGCTACAAGTTAAAGTTAATTGAACAGCTGTGTTGGATTGGTATTTTCATGAGGCACTCCTGTGGTTGTAATTACAAGTACATAGTTTTTTTTCCAAGTAGTCTCACTGTAACTTCATTAAAAGGTCATCATTGGTTGTCCATTTAATTCTGTGAAAGTCTTTCTATGTGGCAGGTACAATGGCAATCAATTTACCACATGTCTTTTTGATTATATTTTGTAGTTTTGCCAAGATTCTATGTTCTATAACAGCCATAAAGTGTCTGTTCATTAGCTATCAAATAACTGTTTAGAAGTTAGATTCTGCTAATGGTGAACTGAAAAGCAGAACCAGAATGGGGAATGAAAAAGATAAAAGGGAGAGGAGAGGGAAATTACTGGATGTTAGAGAAATTGATAATCATGCCATCAGATTGAACGCTATCCCAATGTGTTGCTCATCTAGCATGAGACTGGCCTCATTGTGACCATGGAGGAGGCGATGGACTGGCATAACAGAATGGGAATGGGAAGTAGAATTAAAATAGGTGTACTCTGACACATCTCTCTCTTTTCTTGATCTCTCTGTCTCCATCTCTGGAGACAGACTATCCACTAATATCTTTTGCAAACTTACTGACTCTCACAACTATCTTGACTATACCGCTTCCCACCCTGTTACTTGAGAAAATGCCATTTCTTTTTCTCAATTCCTCTCTTTGCTTCCTGTTCTCAGGATGAGGCCTGCCATTCCACAGATCTTGAGATGTTGTCCTTCTTCAAAGAACATGTGTTCCCTTCCCCTGCCACCGATGACGCCCTTACCCACATGCCTTCCATTTCCTGGACATCCACTCTCATCCCATCTTCCCACTACCATAATGAGCTCCTCTCATTCTCACCTACAACCCCACGAACTTCATAATCTTCAGCCATCTTCAATGGGATCCTACTGCTAAACACATCCTTCCTTCCCACCCCCCTGCCTTTCACAAGGATCATTCTATACATGACTTACTTGTCCATTAGTCCCTCCCTACTGATTTCCCTCCAGTCACTTCTCCCTGCAAGCAAGACAAGTGCTACACCTGTCCCTACATCTCTTCCATCGCCACGTTCAGGGCCTCAAACAGTTGAGGCAGCACTTCACCTGCTAGTCTACCAGGGTCACCTACTGTATTAAGTGCTCCCGGTGTGGCCTCCTTTACGTCGGTGAGACACGACATAGAGTGGGAACTGTTTTGTTGTAGACCTTTGCTCTGCCATTACAAAAGATGAGATTTTTCAGTGGCCACCCATTATAATTCTGCTTCCCATTTCTAATCCGATATGCTGACCTCCGCAGTCATGATGAGGCCACTCTCAGGGTGAAGGAGCAACACCTCATGTTCTATATTGGTAGTCTCCAATCTGATGGCATGAACATCAATTCCTCTAAATTCTAATTATCTCTACCCTCTCCCGCTTCTTTGTCTACTCTCCATTCCGATCCCCCTACACCCTTTTTCTTCTTCTCACATGCCTATTACCTCTTCCTGGTGCCCCTCCTCCTTCCCTTTCTCCCATGGTCCACTCTTCTCTCCTATCAGATTCCTTCTTGTTCAGCCCTTTACCACTTCCACCTATCACCTCCCAGCTTCTCACTTCAGCCCACTCCCTCACCCACCCACCTTCTGTCTCATATAGTTTCACCAGCTTGTATTCCTTTCCATTTCCCCACCTTCTTATTCAGATTTACTTCCCCTTCCTCTCCAGTCCTGATAAAGGAAGAGTCTCAACCCAAAACGTTGAATGTTTATTCCTCTCCATAGAGGCTGCCTCAAAGTTTGAAGAAATTTTATTATCAAAGTACATGAGTATCACCATATACACCTTGAGATTCACCTTCTCATGGGCATTCACAGTAAATACAAGAAACACAAGAGTCAAGGAAAGATTGCACTCAAGAGGATGGTCAAATAACCAATGTGCAAAATATAACAAACAGAAAGAAAAAAAATAAGCAATACATATTGAGAACACGAGTTGAAGAGTCCATAGGTTGTGGGAAGAGTTCAGTGATGGGGTGAGTGAAGTTACCCTTGGCTTCAAGAGCCTGATGCTTGAGGTGTAATAACTATTCCTGAAACTGATGGTGTGGGTTCTGAGGCTCCTGCTTCTTCTTGCTGGTAGCAGCAGCAAGAAGAGAGCATTGATGGTGATGGCGCTTGCAGATGCCAGTCAGTTCAGATTGCAAGAATATCTCCTCCACAATCACTATCAGCTCAGATGTACCACAAGGTTGTGTGCATAGCCTTCTGCTCTGCTCACTTTATACTTATGACTGTGAGGCCAAAGCACAGCTTCAGTGCCATATTTAAGTTTTCTGATGACACTACCATCATTGGCTGAATCAAAGATGGTGACAAATCAGCATTTAAGATGGAGATTGAAAACCTGGCTGAGAGGTGCCATAACAAAAACCTTTCACTCAATGTCAACAGAACCAAGGAGCTGACTATTGACTTCAGGAGGAGGAAACCAGAAGGTCCTTGAGCCAGTCCTCATCGGAGGATCAGAGCTGGAGAGGGTCAGCATTTAAATTCCTTTGTGTTATCATTTCATAGGATCTGTCTTGGGTCCAACTCTTAAGTGCCATTATGAACAAAGCACGGCATGGCCTCTGCTTTCTTAGAGGTGTATGTAGACTTGACATGTCACCTAAAATTTTGACAAGCTTCTATAGATGTGTGGTTGAGAGTTTATTGACTGGTTGCATCATGGGCTGGTATGGAAACATCAATGTGTTCAACTGGCTTTAAACAGAAAATGTAGTGGATACAGCCCAGTCTAAATGGAGTGGTGTTGCTGGAAAGCAGCATCTATCATCCTCTTCATAGATGCTGCCTGGCTTGCTGAGTTTCAGAGTCTTTCTAGCACTTTGTATGGCTTGGCAGGTCATGGTATGACGTAGAATCATTTTAGGTGGAACTATGAAGCAGCAGTTACAGAAAACATTGCATATTGTTCAAAAGGAGATGTGGAGCAAGATACAAACTGCCGGAGGAACTCAGCAGGTCAAGCAGCAGCTGTGGGCGGTGCAGGTCAAACAGGCCCTGCATCAGGCCTGAGAATGAAGAGGGAAGGCAGCCAGCATAAAGGGGTGGGAGGGTGGGATGAGATGGTGGTCAGTAGGTGATAGTGCTCCAAGGAATGGTGTTGGGGGTAGGGGGGAATTGTGGGTATAATTTTTATCTGTATTGATTAAGCAAATTAAATTATTCATGGAATATATAAAATTTGATCTAAATCTAGGGTTTTCAACATAAACAGAGGGAATCATGCTGGTGGACAGGAAATAACTAGAAATGAGTAAAATATTCCATGATTTGAAGACACCAGAGGAAGTGGGCTCCTACTCTAGAAAATACTGGAGAACTAAGGGTCTCCAGTGAGAACAATAAAAAAAAAATTGAAATGGTATTGGGACAAGATGAGGGGGCTGCGGTTGCTGTGATGTTTTATATTTGTATTCCAGTGTATATACAGTACATTGGTGTTGGGAGACAGCTTCACTGCTCCTTGCTGAAGCCCAGCATTAGTGGAGTGAATCATGCAACAAGAATTTTAAAATACTGGGCAAACACCCCATCTGCTTAGTCACTGGCACACTACTGTACATAAAGAGACTGTGAAAAGACTGAAGAACTTTGCTGCAAGATCAAACTTGCTTGGGATTTGTTTCACATGCTTTGTTGCAGTACAAAGTTCAAGATTCAAAATTCAAGTACATTTATAATCAAAGAATGCATCAATCATACAACTTTGAGATTTGCTTGCTCACAGGTAGCCACAAAGCAACAAACCTGAAAGAACCCAATTAAAGAAAAAAAGAATAAAAATAAAAGTAAAAGACCAACAAATAATGAGCAAGAGAAAGGAAAAAAATCATGCAAAGAATTGAAGTGAAGAACGCATTCTGAACCAAAATTTAGATCTGCACCCTGGAGGGGTCCTCAGAGTTGGCCCAAAGCTTCGCTTATCAGTTCGTCATCTCAGTGGACACAGAGCACTGCAGCCGGGGCAGTCTTCATAGCCTCAATGACATGGAGATGACCATCGCAGAGAACAACCAAAATTGGTTCTCATCCCGACTGGCACCCTGTCTTTTCAGTCTATCTGGGCCAACTTTTAAATTGACCAAATAATGGAATAGCGAAAGTCCCTGGCTCCCTGAAAGGAAGAGTGAGTGAACATCATGGAGAGTGAGCAAAATCGGCTCTCACCTCTGATCTGGGTTGGCGTTCAAATTGTCTAAACAGTGTATCGTACCTTGCAATAGGATCCGGCTGCAGCAAAAAGGTTGGGCCTAGACAATGACGCCCATTGACTTGCTCTGGGCTCAGATTTCACTGCCCAGCCTGAAGCCACTCTCAAGCTCTTCAAATCAGCTTGATATCCACAGTGATCCAGCCTGGCACACAGGCCAGTTATACAGGCACCGAATCTCCTCTGTATAGGCCCAAACTTCTCCTTTCAGTGCCCAGCCTCACATCCGGGTTAGTTGTACTAGCATCTGAACTTCTCTGTCAGGACCCAATCTTTCCTTTCAGCACCCAGAGTGATCCAGCTTCACTCAGGGGCCAGCTGTATGGGCATCGGAGCTCCATCTGCATTGATTCTACAACACATCATCTCGGCTCATCCCCGAAGTTGTCTCACCATTGCTCGCCCCTTCACTGTTTGTGCCAATAATTTAACACAACTTACCTCAGAAAGGGTATATTTAGTGATGTTTTTAGTCAGATTTCTTAGCTTTTTGACTACCAGACTGCTGTTGCACAAGTTCTATAGTGCCATCTTAACTGGAAATTTGTTCTGATCATTTAGAAATATACCATTACTGCACAATAATGAAAATTAAATCCACAGCAGAATTTCTGCTACGTACTTCTCAACGTTGATAGCGCAATCTTAGAAAATATTGAAATCAGAATCAGATTTATTATTGATGTATGACATTAAATTTGTTTTCTTGAAGCAACAGGACAGTACAAAGACTTTCCCTTCAAGAAGTCCACAGTTAAGTCTTGCAGATGTCGAGTGTGAGGTTGTTGTTTCTCTCTCACCCCTGTACACCTCCTCATTGCCATCTGAGATTCTAACAGTGACATGATCCTGTCGGTGAACTTATAGTTGCTGTTTGAGCTGTGCTTAGCTGCACAGTCATGAGTGTACAGAGAGGAGAGCAGTGGGCTAAGCATGCATCCATGAGGTCAATTGTCAGTGAGGAGGAGATGTTATTAGCAATCAGCACAGAAAAATAAACACACAACATATTTAAAGTATCGAATGGCTTCTTTATATTATGGTTCTCATTTATGCCAAATCAAACAGCTTTTAGTTATTGGCTTACATTGATGGCAACTCAAATGAGACTGAGCAAACTTGTCAATAGTTAAAAGGCACACTGAGTGGAAGAATTTTATTCCACTGTCTGGACAACCGATTTCTACAGCTAAGAGAGTGACATATTACTCCATTTTAATTATTGTAACAGTTGCACAGTATTACCATAGGCTGAGTAGAAAGGATATGACTTTATGATTTCAAAAAATCAGGAGAACACTCTAATTATGCAGTGCTAAGTGTGTATGAAATGCCTTTTCCAGTCATTTAAATGGATTAAACTAATGGTCTGAATATGCTTTAAACAAAATCAGCAAGAATACAAAATGCTTTGAAACAATTCAAAATTATTTTGAACCCTGGCATTTTGTCTACTTCAGGCCCAGATCTGTATAATGCCTTTTTTCATTTCATCAGACACTTGAACGATACAACTGTGCTGTAGATGAGACGCACTAGAAAGAAAGGTAGTTGAAATCCTGTATGCACAAGGGTAACATTGACTGAATTATGCTTCAGGGGTTGAAAAGCTGCAAGAATCCTTATTAAAATCTGAATTATCATATCAGTAACTAGAAAGTGTGAAATATTCACCAGTCCAGGTAAAAGTGTCTTCATAAAATGTTTGATTCTCACAAATCCTTCATGAATGGGTTGATAGACCTTTTTTCATACACTGCATGTTATAAATAAAAAATCCCGTTTAGTCTCTCAAGAGCAGTATCTGTCCTTTTCAATTTATAAAACATGCCTGATGATGTCATATATGATTATTCATTGAACTAACTTTTTTGTTGGAAAATACATGAAATTGTGGTTTTAAAGCAATTTTACCATTAATGAGAGCATGTATTCCGTAGCTACTTTACCGTCTGTAGCAGAAAGATTGTTGATTCTGCATGCCATGTTGCTATGGTGATAATTGCAGTTTGGATCTTTATTGTATAAGTTGAAAGAGGTCATTTATATGCTGAAAGGCAATTGCCCCTCAATCATATACAATTCTGACGTCCATTTCCTTGTACTCCTATTAGTAATTGTTTGAAGTTCATTTGTTGCACCAATCTGTTTAATGACTTACAAAAAAATTAATAGAAATGCAAAAGAAGACATATCATGCAGAGATTATTATAAAAAGTCATCTGAGTTTAAAAAGCAAAATTTAGCACTGAAAGAGGCACTTAACTATACAAGACTTTTGGTATTTCCTTAATTTTTCTTTGTGTGTTACTTTCAATATGCCTACATATTTAGCTGTTCACCTCATTACTTTGAGCAATTGTACCAGTGAATTATAGAGGTGGGGTAAGAGGAGGTTCTGTATTACAGAGAGGTATATTCTCTATCTTTGAATGAACAACAAAGAAATCTAGGACTGTTAAATTATGTATACTTCCAGCCTAATAGTAATTCATGCTTATTAACATAATAAGAGGTAAGGGAGCATTTAATATGAAATATTTCCTGGATGGAATATTACTGTGGTGTTGATTTAACATGTTCTACTCATGAGGGTTTCAGAAAATTGGGAAGTCGTGTCCTAATGCAAAGCTAGATGATAATGGAAACACTCCACTGTTTATTGAGCAGTTTTGGGCAGAACAGGTAATTTAACACTTCTGAACTTAAGATGAACTACTTTGGAGTTAGAGATTTCCTCAGCACAACTCTGTATGTGGCACTGTGGCTGCATCAGAAATGCAGTGAGAACATCTTAAATCAAAGTTTTCAACTAACAAATTTTCAGCCAAGGGGTGCATTATTACTTTATGAGAGCATTGAGCAAATGAGTTCATATTAATCTCCTCCACACCCCACTCTCCCTAAATGTTTAACACTGATTCAGGTTTTGCAACAAAGGCTGAACTGTTCACACTCAACATTGACTTTTTTTTTGTCCCCTAATCTAGAATAAGGAGTAATTTAAGCTGGCCAGTGGTGTAGGGGCAGGTGGGAAGAGGTATAGTCCAGGGTGTTGTGAGAGTCAGTGGGTTTATGATAGACATCCTTGCAAGCAGAAAATGTGCTACACCTGCTCCTACAGCTCCTCCCTCACTACCATTCAGGACCCTAAACCAGGTAAGGCAACACTTCACCAGTGAGCCTGTTGGGGTCATTTACTGTATCCGATGCTCCCGGTGTGGTCACCTGCATTTCGGTGAGACCCGATGCAGAGTGGGTGACCGCTTCACTGAGCACCTACACTCCGTCCGCCAGAACAATCTGGACCCTCCACTGGTCACCCATTTTAATCCCACTTCCTATTCCTATTCTGACATGTCAGTACATGGCTTCCTCTACTGTTGTGATGAGGCCAAATTCAGGTCGGAAGAGCAACACCTTATATTCCATCTGGGTTGCCTCCAACCCAATGGCATGAACATTGATTTTTTGATCTTCTGGTCATTTCCATCACCCCCCCCCCCCCCCCACGACTCACCATTCCCTATTCCCTTTTCCCTCTTCCACTTTATCTCCCGACCTGTCCATCACCTCCCCCTCTGCTGCTCCTTCCCTCTTTTCTTTCTTCCATGGCCTTCTGTCTTCTCCAATCTGACTCCCCCTTCCCCAGCCCTGCATCTCTTTCACCAACCAACTTCCCAGCTCTTTACTTCACCCCTCCACCCCTCCTGGATTTACCTATCAGCTTGTGTTTCTTCTTCTCCTCCCCTCTTCTTTTCCTCATCTTTTTTTTCTCCAGTCCTGATGAAGCGTCTCGGCCCGAAACGTCGACTGTACTCTTTTCCATAGACGCTGCCTGACCTGCTGAGTTCCTCCAGCATTTTGTGTGTGTTGCTTGGTAAGAATCCTGAATGGTGTAAGATGGTGTTTGGTGTTAGAGCATAGTTGAAAAAAATTCCAGGGAACAGATCCTTTGTAACTTTAGCTGATAGTTACCTAGAAAAATATTGGGATTATGTATAGAAATGTCAGTATTTCTCTGCAGAATCGGGCCAGTGGTAAAGGCCTCTTCAAGTTGATTTTGTTGTCCACAGATAGCATAAATACATTTGATCATATAACTAAGATTCAAAATGGCACTTTGTCCAAAAGCATTGTTTATTAATGAACTGGAACACAAGTCCATACAAACCTATACTGCCCTAATTTTCTATCTATATCACACAATAATGTGCTACCTAGTAAAAATAAGCATATCCTCCTCCTTGGAGGAACTAGGAAAGATGGCATGAGCGTTTTGTTGTAGACCCAGGCGACTTCTTCCAGTTTGTCCATGAAACAGCATTTTCTTTTTCTCTTATGCCTTTCTTTTTTCCAGGGTGGCTGGGGTTCTGTCGGAGTCTGTGATCTTCAGCTCCAACTGTGGTTCTTTGTAGGTGGTGGGTCATTGGACTGGCCGTGCGGCCTGGGGCTTTGCTACCTCCAGGAATAGCCTGGAAGATGTCAGCCTTTGTTGAGCGTCAGTTCCTTGCCGATTTCCCTGACTGAAACATCGGGACAGCAGTGTGCTGCTGTGGTAAGAAGGCCCCTGTACTCGAGCAATCATTCTCTCACTCTCTCATTTTTGATGGTAAGTCAGAGCCTGTCGTGGTCCTTAGGGAAGTGAGACAGAAGTTTGTAATGCTGGAACAGCAAGCTGCTGGACTCTGCTCTCATTGTTGCTGGAGCAATCGCAGAAACCAAACTGCTGGGCTATGGACTGTAGTTTTTGATGGACACTCGATCAAGGTCTCTTTGAGTGACTTTTGCTATTTCTAGCATGGTGAGAGGTTGGTGCTAATGCTGGCACAACTGGGGAGAGGGCAAGGGGGAGAAGGAGGGGGTGTTGATGCTTCTGCTGCTGTTTGTGCATGTGAGGGGGAGGGGTGCTTTGGGTTTCTGATTATTTTTGGGGGGTTCTTGCTTCATGTATGTCTGTGAAGAGTAGGAATTTCAGGTTGTATACTGTATACATTCTCTGATATTAAATTCAAGCTTTTGATCCATTCTCTGCCAGTGTTTAAACAAAATTGATGAATGCACAATTCTTCCAGAAATTCTAAGAATTCCACTTGGTTTATATATTTTGATTATTAGGTGAGTTTATTAATGCCACCTTTGATTTCATACAGTGCCTATAGAATGTTGGAAGTTTTCATGTTTTATTGTTTTAAAACATTGAACCACAGTGGATTTAATTTTGCTTTTTAGACACTGATCAACAGCAAAAGACTTTTGTGTCAAAGTGAAAACAGTTAGATAGAAATTAATTAGAAATATAAGACACAAAATAAATTATTACATATTTATTCACCTCCACTTTAATATGATCCACCAAATCATCACTGGTGCAGCCAATCGGTTTTAGAAGTTACATAAATAGTTGAATGGAAATCTATGTGCAGACAATATGTTGCAATTGATTGTAGTAAAAATATACAGGTGTCTGGAAGGTCCAACTGCTGGTGAGTCAGTATCCTGGCAAAACTACACCAGGGAGACAAAAGAATACTTCAAGCAACTCAATGAAAAGGTTATTGAAAAGCACAAGTCAGGAGATGGATACAATAAAATTTCCAAGTCACTGAATATCCCTCAAAGTATAGTTAAGTCAGTCATCAAGAAATGGAAAGAATATGACACAGCTGTAGATCTGCCTAGAGCAGGCCGACCTCAGAAACTGAGTGACCGTGCAAAAAGAGGACCTTTGACAACTCCGGAGGAGTTACAAGCTTCAGTGGCTGAGATGGGAGAAACTGCGCATACAGCAAATGTTGCCCGGGTGCTTCACCAGTTGCAGCTTTATGGAAGAGTGGCAAAGAGAAAGCCACTATTGAAAAAAACTCGCATAATTCTCGGCTAGAGTTTGGCAGAAGGCATGTGAGAGACTCTGAAGTCAGCTGGAAGAAGGTTCTATGGTCTGATGAAACCAAAATTGAGCTTTCTGGCCATCAGATTAAATACTATTTTGACATAAGCTAAACACCACATATCATCAAAAACACACCGTACCCACCATGAAGCACGGTGGTGACTGCATCACGCTGTGGGGATGCTGCACTGCAGCAGGCCCTGGAAGACTTGTGAAGGCAGAGGGTAAAATGAATGCAGCAAAATACCATAAAGTCATAAGATATAGGAGCAGAAGTAGGCCATTCAGCCCGTCGAGCAGGGAAATCCACCCAGATCACCATGACCACAGTATAAGATGCTTCAGTTTTCCTTCAGTTATACAATGTAGCACTCGATGTAAAAAAGAAATTGTCATTACGTATTCATTGGTAACTGGGAAATACATCATAAGCTTAGACATGCTCCATAGAAGCTAGGAATGGCATTATCACATTATTTAGATAGAAAGAAAATTCAGGCAGTAGAGGCTTGGATGGACTTGTGTCTCAGTTCATTAATAAAATGATATTTGATGACATATATAGTGATGGCCTTCATTAGTCAGGGGGTTAAGTTCAAGAGCTGTGAGATAATATTGCAGCTCTGTAAAACACTGGTTAGACCACATTTGAAATATTGTGTTAGTTCTGTTTGCCTCATTATAAGAAGGATGTGGAAACTTTAGGGAATGTGCAGATGAGATTTACAAGGAAGTTACCTGGATAAGAGAGCAAGTCTTAGGAGGAAAGAGCTTTTTTTCCCGTTGGAGTGCAGGAGGATGAGAGGTGACTTGATAGATAAGTGTAAGATGATTAGAGGCATAGATTGAGTGGGTAACCAGAGTTTTTTCCCAGGGTGGAGATGGCTAATATAAGGGGGCATGACTTTAAGGGGCTTGGAGGAAAATTTAGGGGGGATGTCAGAGGTAATTTCTTTACACAGAATAGGAGATACGTGGAATTCCCTGCCGCGGTGTTGGTAGAGGCAGACACCTTAGAAACATTTAAGAGGCTCTTACATTGGCACATGAGCGATAAACAAATGGAGGGTTATGTGGGATGGAAGAATTAGATTGATCTTAAGAGTAGTTAAAATGTCAGTACATCATCATGGGCCGAAGGCCTGTACTATGTTGTAATGTTTTCTGTTTTAATTATAATGGTATCGTATAATATGGAAGTTGATGCCCTTTTCTAAATGAATGTACAAAAGACTTGAGCAAACAATGTTGATAACAATGAGAAGAAAACTCTTGTTAGGCTCTTTGCATTAGTCCAGATGATGTTGAATGGATTTGCTGTACTCTGATTTCTGTGATTCGACATGAAGAGATAGGCTTCTCATCCCAGGAATCCCACTGCACCTTTGGGCACCAACTTCTTCAAGGTCATCAATTCATACAGCTTGGAAACTCTAATGCACTGAACACAATCATACCAACCAAGATGCCCATCTAAGCTAGTCCCATTTACCTGCGTTTGACTCATCAAATGTTCCTATCCATGTGCTTGTCCAAATGTCTTTTAAATATTGTTACTGTATCTGCCTCAACCATTTCCTGGGACAGCTTCTTCCATGTACATACCATACCTGCTTTGGGAAAAATGTAGCAGGGTACTATGCATTCTTTCCTCCCTCATCCTAAAACTTGCCCTGTAGTTCTTGATCCATTAACACTGGAATTCAGATTCTGTAGAGTCACTCTCTCTATGCCCCAAATTCTATTTGCATAATTTTAAGTTAAGTATATTCCATCTCAAATAAGAAACAAAAATTGTATGCAGTGCAGCCTCATGGAAGTCCTATACAGTTGAATCTACACTAAGTATTATATTTCTCTTGATACTAATATAATTCCTCTTGTTATGTTGTTGGAAACACAGGTACGGATTACCTCTGTTCAATCAGGAAAACTGCATATGTGATATTAATACCACTAATGACTTGGTCAGATAAAATCATTAGATGCGAAGGAGTGGGGTATTTACATTAATAGATTGATATACATCATCGTATCCTTGGGAATTCAAACAAATTTTCCACTAGGTTGTCAAGAAACTGGATTTTCAAACTGCTGTGGCTTAATGCATTTAAGCTGTATAACAATGGGTAAATAACTACTCTATAATGCAAATGCAAACAGAAACATTTCTGCTAACTAGCCAGAAATAATTTTAAAAAAATCATAAGCAGAAGTTTCAACCAATGAGCAAATGTAAGTGACATCAACAACTTTAAAATTAGTCAGATATATCTCACTCTGATCTGCACTGAATTAAACTATGTTTTTTTTAAATCTTAGATTCAATTCTAAATAATTTGCATTATATATTTTGGATTCAGTGTTCATTGTGGCAAGAAATATATTTAATAACCTAATTTGTTAATGCAAATAATGAGTTTTACTCTTTGATTTGACTTTTGAAGGATTACAAATATGATAAGCTAGATTTTGTTGTAGCAGAATATATATTAGCAGCAGCAGTTAGTTATATTTGCCTTGCATGATTGCCATGAAGAGAAAAAAAAATTACAATGTAAGTTGTTGGAAAAGTGAGTCAATAATTGCACAGTGAGGGAAGTGAAATACCAGAGATATGAGTGAGTAGGCCAAGCATTTATACACCTCCACAATTATTTGCATTGAGGACTGTTAAATTACAAAGTTGGAAAAAGGAGTGTAATTTAGAGGGAAATCTGATCTCAAATCAGTCACCTAAAAAGAAGATAGATACAGGACTGAAAGATAACATTGAATTTTCCAGCTTCTGGTGAAATGCTTTCTCTGTCCTTTTTGCTCTCTGCTCCTCATGTACCCAATTCACCCCAGCCTCCACAATGCTGTTTCTTTCACCTTTTCCACCCTCTGCACCTGCTCATCCACCCAAACACTCCTCACTGGTTACCCTCCCCAGTTACTCCCACCTCCATCACTTGATTCCATGCTCCACCTTTCTCTCCTTTCAGATTTCATCAACTTCAGCCCTTAGGCACGTTCAACAATCAACTCCCATTTCCTGAGACCACTTCCACTTTCCCCTCTCATATCCTCATATCACCTCCTCTTCACCTGGATTTAATTATCACCTTCTGGCTCTTGCTCCACTACTGTCCTCCATGTTTTTACACTGGCTCCCCCTCTTCTAAATTTCAGTCCAAATGAAGGCTCTTGACTTGATATGTCAACTGACCAATTTCCTCCATGCTTGCTGCCTGGCCCACTGAATTTCTCCAGTGTCTTGTATGTTGCTCCACATTCCAGCATCTGCAGTTTCTAACAGTGCCTCTCTTGAACAGAAATTGGGTCAAAACTTTAAGTTCTATTTTATTGTGCTCCGTATATTATGTATATGTTTACTATTCAGTATGGAAGCAGTATTGTTTCTATCTTAATGGAAAATCAAATTTACAACAGTTATTGGAGTATTTTGAGTAATGTTATTTAATATTCTCCTAAAATTGTCAAAGTACTATATAAACAAAAAAAAATCAACTTGTCTTATTATGAACTGGTTGCATTTTTTTCTGGACTAAAAGCAGTATAAAACTGATTAAAGCAGGTGTCCTACACATGCCTGAAAAGACTTGGCTTGAAAGTTAGCTGAATTTCATTAACTTTTACACAGTCACCAATACCAGCCCTGATCTGAATTCATGCAATTTGTCTTAAATAAAGCCTGTTGCATGTGGTTTAGGCCAATCCACAGAAAGGGACTAGTGCATTATTATCTTGTTGCCACTAGTGCAATTACATTCAAGCCATGAGAATGGTGATATAACAGATTATATTCATATTTCCTTAAAGAAATAAATGCAAGTTGTGTAAATGTAAAAGTGGCAGGAATTAGCAATTCTTTCAATACTTAAAAATGGTGGTAGTTAATTTGCATAATGTAGGAATTCCTCTTTTAAGAGACTGTATGATTTGTTTCTTTAATTATTGTGCCTGCAGAGATGAAAGAATGTATTGCAAATATTTCTATCCATCCACCTCATAATAAAGAATGATGTTCCTATTTTAATGAATATAGGGGAATGTACCCTTAGCACATCTGCCGAGCTGATGGAAAGAAAGATGAGCAGACAAACTGGGCAGGCAAAGACAAAACAGCATACCACCTTTATTTATGATGTAAAGTCAGTCATATCCTTACTGACTTTACATCATTAATAATGGACCAACCATTGTTCATTGCAAAAGAATATGCTGGGAGTATACACTAATAAAGTAAAATTGCTTCAGAGAGTTGCTGTCCAGAAGACACATGCATTCAACTGACCTTAGTTGCTCCATAGCTGCTGGACTTTTTAAAATCTGATTAATTAAAAAATGTTGAACATAATACTTTCTTCCCAATCTGACTGTGACAAAATTTAGGTAATGAATGTATGTATGTATTTCTTACTGTTAGGGTGGTTTATTAATATGCTATTTTTCTTCAGTTTATCAACTTTAACAAATAGTGCAGGTGCATTACTCCAAGACAGTGATCTCTGAATTACTCCCAGTGCCATGTGCTAGTTCGGGCAGGAATAGGATGATAGTACAGATGAATGAGTAGTTGAGGAACTTGTGCAGGGGGCAGGGGTTCAGGTTCTTGAATCATTTGAATCTCTTCTTGGGCAGGGGTGACCTGTACAGGAGGGACAGGTTGTGCCTCAACTGGAGGAAAACCAATATCCTGGCCAGAAGGTTTGCTCATACTACTCAAGAAGGTTTAAATTAGCTTGGCAGGGGGATGGCAACTAGAAACCCTGGTCAGAAAGTGGACAGATAGCGAGGAAGGTAGATGTCAAGGTCAGTAAAAACAGCAGCAGCAAAGAAATAGATGGTATAGATACTTTGAAGCACGTGCATTTTAATGCTAGGAGTATTATAAGTAAAGGTAATGAACCAAAAGCACAGATCAGTACTGTGGCAAATACAGACTTGGTTGATAGAGACACTGGAATGGGTTCTTAATATCCCAGGGTTATGATGCTTTTCAAAAGGTAGAGAGGGAGGTAAAAGAGTGGAGGGAGGGTGCAGTTGGAGTTGCACTACTAATCAGCCACAATATCACAGCTGTACTCAGAGGCCTCATATTGGGGGGCCTCATCCGCTGAGTCCAGAAGGGTAGAACTCAAAAATAGGAAGGGTGAAATAACTCTGATGGGATTGTACTGCTGCTTCCCAGTAGCTACCGGGACATTGAGGAACAGATATGCAGGCAGGTTAATGAAGGTGTAAAAACAACAGGGTTGTTGTCATGCAAGACTTCAACTTCTCCAATATAAACTGGGACCTCCTTAGGTTTAGATCGGGCAGAATTCGTTAGGTACATTCAGGAGAGTTTCTTAAATAAATATGTTGTTAGATCCAACAAGAGGAGGGGCTGTACTGGACCAGGCATTGGGTGATGAGCCTGGCCAGGTGACTAACCTTTCAGTGGGTAAACAGTTAGGAAACAGTTAACACAACTCCTTCAGGTGTAAGATCGAAATAGATAAGGATAAGTATGGACCTTGTGGGAGTGTATTAAATCAGTGCAGTGCAAATTATGAGAACATTAAGCAAGAACTAGGGAGTGTTAATTGAGAACAACTATTTAAGGGCAAGTACATATCTGACATGTGGAGTGTGTTTAAAGACCAACTGCTAAGAGTACAGGACAGGTATGTTCCAGTCAGAAAGAAGGACAAGAATGGCAAGGTAATAGAACCTCAGATGTTGAGTGAGGTGATGAATTTAGTCAAGAAAAAAAAGAAAATTATGTAAGCCTTAAGAAGCTAGAATCAGGTAGAACCCTGGTGGATTATAAAGAAGCCAGAAAAGAACTCAGGAAAGGTATTAGGAAAGCCAGGAGGGTTCACACTTGCCTTAGCAAGTCAGATTAAAGAGAGCCTAAGGCATTCTGTACATACATCAAGAGCAAGAGGATAATGAGAAAAAGAGTAGGATACTCAAGGATCAAGTGGGGAACATATGCTTGGGTCCAGAGGATGTGTTTGAGGTCTTAAATGAGGTCTATACATCAGTATTTACCAATGAGTTGGACATGGACCACAGATAGAACAGTGTCATAGCATTGGAGAGGGATAGGAACAGCCAAGTTAGGAAAGCGTTTAATTGGAGTAAGGGGAAATATGAGGCCATCAGGCCAGAATTTGGAAGCATAAACTGGGAGCAGATGTTCTCAGGGAAATGCACGGAAAAAATGTGGCAAATGTCCAGGGGATATTTGCGTAGAGTTCTGCGTAGCTATGTTCCAATGAAACAGGGAAAGGATGGTAGGATACAGGAACTGTGATGTACAAAAGCTGTTGTAAATCTAGTCAAGAAGAAAAGAAGAGCTTATGAAAGGTTCAAAAAACTAGGTTATGATAGAGATCTAGAAGATTATAAGGCCAGCAGGGAGGAGCTTAAGAAAGAATTTAGGAGAGCCAGAAGGGGCCATGAGAAGGCTTTGGCAAGCAGGATTAAGGAAAACCCTAAGACATTCTACAAGTATTTGACGAGCAAAAGGATAAGACGTGAAAGAATAGGACCTATCAAGTGTGACAGTGGGAAAGTGTGCATGGAACTGGAGGAAATAGCAAAGGTATTTAATGTGTACTTTGCTTCAGTATTCACTATGCAAAAGGATCTTGGTGATTGTAGGGATGACTTACAGCAGACTGAAAAGCTTGAGCACGTAGATATTAAGAAAGAGGATATGCTAGAGCTTTTGGAAAGCATCATGTTGGATAAGTCACCAGGACCGGAAGAGCTGTACCCCAGGCTACTGTGGGAAGTGAGGGAGGAGATTGCTAAGCCTCTGGCAATGACCTTTGCATCATCAATGGGGATGGAGAGGTTCTGGAGGAATGGAGGGTTGCGGGTGTTGTTCCATTATTCAAAAAAGAGAGTAGAGATAGCCCAGGAAATCATAGACCAGTGAATCTTACTTCAGTGGTGGGTAAGTTGACGGAGAAGATCCTGAGAGGCAGGATTTATGAACATTTGGAGAGGCATGATATAATTAGGAATAGTCTGCATGGCCCTGTCAAAGGCAGGTCGTGCCTTACGAGCCTGATTGAATTTTTTTGAGGATGTGACTAAACACATTGATGAAGGTAGAGCAGATGTAGTGTATATGGATTTCAGCAAGGCATTTGACAAGGTACCTCATGCAAAGCTTATTGGAAAAAGTAAGGAGGCATGGGATCCAAGGGGACATTGCTTTGTGGATCCAGAACTGGCTTGCCCACAGAAGGCAAAGAGTGGTTGTAGACGGGTCATATTCTGCATGGAGGTTAGTCACCAGTGGTGTTTCTCAGGGATCTGTTCTGGGACCCCTACTCTTTGTGATTTTTATAAATGACCTGGATGAGGAAGTGGAGGGATGGGTTAGTAAATTTGCAGATGACACAAAGGTTGGAGGTGTTGTGGATAATGTGGAGATCCGACGGAGTTTACAATGGGACATTGATAGGATGCAAAAATAGGCTGAGAAGTGGCATATGGAGTTCAACCCAGAGAAGTGTGAGGTGGTTCACTTTGGTAAGTCAAATATGATGGCAGAATATAGTATTAATTGTAAGACTCTTGGCAGTGTGGCGGATCAGAGGGATCTTGGGGTCTGAGTCCATAGCACACTTTAAGCTGCTGCACAGGTTGAATCTGTGATTAACTAGGCATATGGTGTATTGGCCTTCATCAATCAGGGATTGAGTTTAAGAGCCAAGAGGTAATATTACAGCTATACAGGACCCTGGTCAGACCCCACATGGAGTACTGTGCTCATTTCTGGTCACCTCACTACAGGAAGGATATGGAAACAATAGAAAGGATGCAGAGGGGATTTACAAGGATGTTGCCTGGATTGGGAAGCATGCCTTATGAGAATAGGTTAAGTGAACTCGGCCCTTTCTCCTTGGAGTGATGGAGGATGAGAGGTGACCTGATAGAGATGTATAAGATGATGAAAGGCATTGATTGTGTGGATAGTCAGAGGCTTTTTCCCAGCACTGAAGTGGCTAGCACGAGAGGGCACAGTTTTAAGGTGCTTGGAAGGAGGTACAGAAGAGATGTCAAGGGTAAGTTTTCTATGCAGAGAGTGGTGAGTGCATGGAATGGGCGGCTGGTGATCGTGGTGGAGGCGAATTCGATAGGGTCTTTGAAGAGTCTCCTAGACAGGTACACGGAACTCAGAAAAATAGAGGGCTATGTGTAACCTTAGGTAATTTCTAAGGTAAGGACATGTTTGGCACAGCTTTGTGGGCTGAAGGGCCTGTATTGTGCTGTAGGTTTTCTGTGTTTCTATATTGATATGCTAGGGCATTGAGGTAGTGTTGGATTTCTTAAAGAGCATTAAGGTGGATAAGTCCCTGGAAACTGATGGGTTATACCACAGGTTATTGAAAGAGGCAAGTGATGAGATTGCTGGGGCCTTGACCAACATGTCCTCCCTCACCACAGGCATGGTTCTGTAGGACTGGTGAATAGCTGATGTTGTTCCATTATTCAAGAAGGGAACCAGTGATCATCCTGGAAACTATAAATTGGTATGTCTCATGTCAGTGGTAGGGAAGTACTGGAAAGAATTCTTAGGAATAGGATTTATCAGCTTTTGGAAAACCATGAACTAATTAGGGAGAGACAGCATGACTTTGTGCAGGGAAAGTCATGTCTTACTAACTTGATTGAGTTTTTTGATGAGGTGATGAAGGTAGTGCTGTGGATGTTGTCTACGTGTATTTTAGAAATGTGTTTGACGAAGTCCTTCATGGGAGGCTCATCCAGAAGATTAAGATGCATTGTATCCCTGGTAAATTGATGGTTTGGATTTAGAACTGGCTTGCCCATAGAAGACAAGAGGGTATTGGTTGAAGGGACATATTCTAGCTGAAGAGCTGTAATTAGTGGTGTTCTGCAGGGATCTGTTCTGGGACCACTGCTATTTATGATGTATATAAATGACCTCTATAAAAATATAGATTCGTGTGTTAGTAAGTTTGCAAATGATACCAAGACTAATGGTGTTGTGGAGTTCACAGAAGACCAGCTATCAGTTGGAGATATGGGTAGAGAAATGGGAGATGGAATTTAACCTGGCCAAATGTGAAGCATTTCATCTTGGTTGGTCCAATGTAAAGAGACTGTACAGAATTGAGAACAAGACCCTTAACAGTGTTGATGAGTGGAGGGGTCTTGGGGTCCAAGTACATAGCTCTCTGAAAATGACTACATAAGGTTGATAGGATGGCTAAGAGGCATATAGCATGTTTGCCTTTATTAGTTGAGGAACTGAGTTCAAAAGTCAGGAAGTTATATTGCAGCTTTATAAAACTCAAGTTCGGCTGCATGTGGAGTATTGTATACTGTTCAGGTTGCCGTATTACGGGAAATATGTTGAGGCTTTGGAGAGGGTGCTGAAGAGATTTATCAGGATGCTGCCTGGATTAGAGGGCATGTGCTATTATGAAAGTTTGGATGAATGAAGGTTGTTTTCTCTGGAGTGTCAGAGGCTGAAAGGAGATCTGATAGAGGTTTATAAGATGATGAGAAGCATGGGTAAAGTAGACAAGACAGTATCATATTCATATTCCCAGAGTTGAAATAACAGAGGGCATGCATTTAAGGTGAGAGGGGGTGAGTTCAAAGGAGACGTGAGGAGTGGTGGGTGCTGGAGTTTGCTGCCTGGGGTGGTGCTAGAGGCAGATACATTAGGGATGCATAAGAGAGATTTACTCCGGCTCATGAGTCTGAGGGAATGGAAGGATATGGACATTGTGGAGGCGAAGGGATTTGTTTTGTTGCCCATTTGATTACTAATTTAGATTGTTTGGTCCACCCTCCGCCCAGTGAAGTGAGGGGCTATTCCTGTGCTGTTCTATTTCAATAGCTTCGGTAGAGTAGAATGCATATGGAATGTTTTTTTTTAAAGAAATGATAAGGCAGAGGAGCAAATTAGTCCATTTAGCACAGTGAGTCTGCACTGCCATTCACTCATGGCTGATTTACTTTCAGCCCCATTCTTCCGCCTTCTCCCCGGAACCTTTAACTCTCTCAACAATCAAGAATTTAAAAACCTCTACCTTCAGCACACTCATCGTCATGGCCTCCACAGCCTTCTGAAGCAATAAATTCCTTAAATACACCACCCTAGCTGAAGAAAAGACTCCTCATCATCGTTTTAAGGATGTGTCTCTTTATTCTGAAGATGTTCCCTCAGATCCTAGGCTGTCCTACTATTAGAAATGTCCTCTCCATGTCCACTCTATCCAGGCCTTTCAGTATCCAGTAGGTTTCAATGAGATACCCTTTAATGTTTTTGAACTCTAATGAGTATAGATCCAAAGAAGAGGTAAAATTTGTCCCACACAGTGATATCAAAATTTGTATCAAATTGCAATAAACGAAATGGTGTGATTTCTTTTTCCATTGTTTGTAAGGAAATGAATGGAGAATAGTACAGCTGCTAGTGTAGTTATGCTGCCATCCAGATGAATTTCAGTACCATGTCAAGGTGTCTTGGTGTACGGCTGAATAAAAAAAAAAATAGTCTACTAATTATACATCTCTTGTAGCCTTAACTTTGCGTTCTGTAGCCTGTAAAAGTGAGCAGGAGAGGATGAGAACGTCGGTGACATTGAGAGATCAGGTGAATGAGTTAAATGGTTGAGTACTAATCACTTCCACCCACTTTCCTTAATTAGAAAAATTAGTCTTGTGGCTTCTAATTATCAATTTTAATTTCTGACGTTTTTCTGTGATACTGAAAGAAGCTAATAATAAAGACAAAAAATGGAAATTAGAAGGATCTTGCATCCAGCATTGTGTACTTGATGGAGGGAGAGTATTCCATTGTCATGAAACTTGTCGGGTACAGTGACTTAGAATTGCTAAGAAGGCCTGCTGAGAGAGTACACAGAAAGGAAGTTTAGAAGATGGGCTGAAAGTGAGAACAGGGGTTTGAATTCATAGATGTCTGGCATTTGATTAAGCTATTCAATGGAGATAGAAGTTACATTAAACCAGATTGAGACTAATGTCCGAGCTAATTAACTTCATTAGGGTGGTTGATAAGACTTCAGACTGGTCAGAAAGGGAGAACTCAGGAATTCTGTAAATCTCAAGGTTAATTTTATGTCCTTAGGAAAGGATTACAATTTGGATAAATTCAGATTGGTTGCAGTAGAAAGCAGAAGAGTTAAACAACAGTTATCTGCATAGACAACGGACATTTATTTTTTTAATCACCTTTTATTGTTGTTGGAAATCATTAATACAAACCTTGAAATATTAAATTAATGTGACAGAGTAATTTAGCAGCACTTGTTTGAAGTTAAATTGCATTTAAACGTTCTACCTTACGTAAAATTGTGACTGGCTAAAAAGCTCAATTTTTCGGAGGCCGTTTACATGAGAATATATATGTGGGGTACAGGATCAGCTGAAAGTCCATTTGGCAATGGGGCAAATAGTAATAAACTCAGGTGCATGTCTGGCAGAGAATTGTCTTAACATTCAGCATCAATGTAATAAAAATAAAATTAATTTGCTGACTGAATACAAAAGCTGATTTTCTGACGTCAGAAGTCAACCTGCTACCTAAAGATCAATTATTTAGAACAGTTGCAGAAAGAGTCTGCATAACTTTGAATGACTTCTATTGTTCTCATTGCATAGTATATTATGTAATTCATAGGAACAGTGAACAATATTAATTTGGGCCAGTATTTCTCATGTTTTTAACTGTTGTTGATAACCTAACAATTTGATCTGAAAATCATCAAGCTAAATATATACTTCTACTTCCCCAATATATAAGTATATATTTTATACTTTGTATAATATATTATACAAAGAAGGCATGGCAATGTGCCTACCTTTTTAAAAGTTTATGCAGATTCAGCATGTCATCTAAAACTTTGACAATCTTCTATATACGCTTTGTGGAAAGTATAGTGACTGGTTGCATCATGGCCTAGTATAGAAACACCAATGCCCCTGAACGTAAAAACCTACAAAAACTAGCGGATACAGCCCAGTCCATCATGGATAAAGCCTTACCCACCATTGAGCACATTTACAAGGAGTGCTGATTCAGGAAAGCAGCATCCATCATCAAGGACTCCCACCATCCAAGCCATGTTCTCTTCTTGTTGCTGCCATCAGGATGAAGGTACAGGAGCCTCAGAAACCACACTACCAGGTTCAGAAACAGTTATTACCCCTAAAAACATCAGGGTCTTAAACCAGAGGGGATTACTTCAATTACCCTAACACTGAACTGATTCCACAATGTATGGACTCACTTTTAAAGACCCTTCAAGTAGTGCCTTATTGCTTATTTTTTTATAGACAGAGCCAAGCACACTCATTTCACAATTGCTGGGAACTTTCAGACTATATTGCTGGGTATGCTGAATTGTTTAAAGTTATTGTGTAGTGACTTTGGGATGATGCCAGTTATAGATGTTACTATTGGGAAAGTATACCTTGTTCGTGTTCTACAGTCTTTCAATTTCCTCTTTTAATTTAGCATATTACTGGAGTCTTTCCACTTGGTGATTTCTGTATGTTGAGTGTGTGTGCAATGGCTATATCTATTAAGTAAGTTGCTCTTGCTTATTTATCTTGTACTATTATATATGGATGGTTATTGTGATTGTCCTATCTGTAATAATGGATCAGTCATAATATAATTTGCTAGACTCTGAATCTAGAACTGGATCAGGCTTGTCTTTGTAGTAAAATATGATGTCTTTTATCAGTTGGTATTTTTTAGCAAGATTTTGGTGGATGATGTTTTCCGCATGATTGTGCCTGTGTAAGTAATCAGATTGAGTTCAACTGCTGTGGGATCCTGTAATATGCTGCGGTGTATCTGATTTTTCTTGGCATTTTGTACATTTATCATCTTGAATTTTTTGGTCTTTTATTGGTAATTCTTTTGTGTTAACCACTTGGTCCTGTATTGCCATAATGCAATACTCTGTTTCAGGGAACATGTCTTGATGCTTATTTGTCGATTTCTGGTCTGCTCAGATCATGAGGATATCTTCCATGGAGGGTCATGCTTTTCCATTGGTTAGCTATTTCTTCAGTGGTGATTTCTTCATTTGTCTGGGTTGTGCTTTTATTTTAGCTTAGAGGTGTGTGCTTCTTTCCAGAATTGCATATGCTCATGTGAAGTGCTGAATCCTGTTCTCATTGATGAAAATATGTCATCAGAAATTTATCTGACGGTTGTGTAATTTTTTATGTCTAGTTTTCTTCTTCCTCCTTCTGTCCTTGGTAGTGTTAATCTAAGTATGTTAGAGTGTTTTCTACAATTTGTTATTTCCGTTCTTAACTTTCTTAGTAAATTTTCCAGTTTGGTTTTGAACCAAAATATTATACCAAAAGAATATGATAATATGGGTATAGCAAAAATATTGCCTTTGTTATACTTTTATTGTTGAGCTCTATTTGGCAGATTTTCTTAAAATTTGAAGTAAATTATGTCAAAAGTTTTCCATTTATCGCACTATGACCTGTTTTTCTTTGGTAGTTGTCATCCCACATATATATTTAGAACCATAGAACCATAGAACATTACAGCACAGAAACAGGCCTTTTGGCCCTTCTTGGCTGTGCCGAACCATTTTACTGCCTAGTCCCACTGACCTGCACCTGGACCATATCCCTCCATACACCTCTCATCCATGTACCTATCCAAGTTTTTCTTAAATGTTAAAAGTGAGCCCTCATTTACCATTTCATCTGGCAGCTCATTCCGCACACCCACCACTCTCTGTGTGAAGAAGCCCCCCCAATGTTCCCTTTAAACTTTTCCCCCTTCACCCTGTGGTGAACTAGATATACCTGTCTGACTGCTCCTGTGGCTCCTCCCACAGACCCTGCTGACTGCTCCTGTGGCTCCTCCCACAGACCCCTGTATAAAGGCGACTGTGGGCTGCTGCTCTCCCTCATTTTCCCCAGGATGTAGTGTTGTTTATTCTTCCAGTCAATAAAAGCCGATATCTCGTTTCCTAAGTCTCAGCGTGAGTTATTGATGGTGCATCAATTTTATTGACTGGAAGTTAAAACATGGAACCTGTTTTACGCCCAGAACGCTTAGATTTGGACCCCCAAGACCCTGAAGCAGCTCTTGCCTTTGAACACTGGCTTGTATGCTTCCAATCATACTTGGAGGAGGTTCGTGCCACCGACTCAGCTGTTAGGCTCAGACTTCTCCTCTCGAGGGTCGCCCCAAAAGTTTATTCATTCATCAGGGACCTCTGGACCTACGAGGGGGCGCTTGACGCCCTCAAAAGACAGTACCTGTGGCCGGTGAACGCAGTTTATGCCCGGCATCGCTTGGCAACACGAAAACAGCGGCCTACGGAGTCGACTGCTGAATTTCTCCGAGCTCTACAGGCACTCGTGCGGACTTGTGACTGCCAAACGCTCACAGCGGAACAGCATGCGGAACTCTTGGTCCGAGACGCTTTTGTGACTGGAGTCAGGTCAGTGTATTTGCACCAGCGGCTGCTGGAAAAAGCACCCTCAAGATCCCTCCCCCATCGCTGTTCACCAACCTGACCGGTGGCGACTAAAAGCAGGAGGTACAGCGCAGGGGACAGGGCCTTTATTCATTCAGAGGTGCAGCAGCTGCTCGGGGAGGGGATCATTGAGCTGAGCACAAGCCCATGGCGGTCCCAGGTGGTTGTTGTTCGGACTGGGCAGAAAAATAGGATGGTTGTGGACTATAGCCAGACCATCAATAGATTCACGCAGCTTGACGCGTACCCCCTACCCCGCATCGCGGATATGGTCAACCAGATAGCTCAGTACAAGGTGTACTCGACAATAGATCTGAAATCCGCTTATCACCAGCTCCCCATCCGCCCAGAGGACCGCCCCTACACCGCCTTCGAGGCGGGTGGCAGGCTCTATCACTTCCTGCGCGTCCCATTTGGTGTCACAAATGGGGTCTCAGTCTTCCAGAGGGAGATGGACCGGATGGTGGACCAGTACAAACTGAAGGCCACATTTCCCTATCTAGATAACATCACCATCTGTGGTCGCGACTGGTCGGATCACGACGCCAACCTCCAACGATTTTTCCAAGTGGCCGAAGCTTTGAACCTCACTTATAACAAGGACAAGTGTGTGTTCAGAACCACACGACTCGCTATCCTTGGGTATGTCGTGGAGAACGGGGTCATTGGCCCTGACCCCGACCGTATGCGCCCCTGTTAGAACTCCCTCTTCCCACCACTCTCAAGGCCCTCCGGCGGTGCCTGGGTTTTTTTTCCTATTACGCCCAATGGGTCCCCCATTACGCAGACAAGGCCCGCCCCCTGGTCAGGTCTACCACTTTTCCCCTCTCTACCGAGGCCCGCGCGGCCTTCAGCTGCATTAAAGGGGACATTGCTAAAGCAACGATGCATGCGGTGGACGAGACCATTCCCTTCCAAGTAGAGAGTGACGCCTCTGACGTCGCGCTGGCTGCTACCCTCAATCAGGAAGGCAGACTAGTGGTGTTTTTTTCTCGTACCCTTCAAGGCTCTGAACTTCGGCACTCCGCGGTGGAGAAAGAAGCCCAGGCCATAGTGGAAGCTATTAGGCACTGGAGGCACTATCTCGCCGGCAAAAGGTTCACCTTGCTGACCGACCAGCGCTCGGTTGCGTAAATGTTCAGCAACCAACAGCGGGGCAAAATCAAAAATGATAAAATTTTGCGATGGAGAATAGAACTCTCCACCTACAATTATGATATCCTGTACCGGCCTGGCAGGCTCAATGAACCCTCTGATGCCCTATCCCAGGGAACGTGTGCTAGTGCACAGCTCGACCAGCTGTATGCCCTTCATGCCCATCTTTGCCATCTGGGGGTCACCCGATTTTACCATTTCATTAAAGCCCGGAACCTGCCGTACTCCCTGGAGGACATCAGGACGATGACCAGGGACTGCCAGATCTGCGCTGAGTGCAAACCGCACTTCTACCGTCCTGACACTGCGCAGCTTGTCAAGGCCACCCGCCCTTTTGAGCGACTGAGTGTTGACTTTAAGGGCCCCCTTCCCTCCACCGACCGCAATGTCTATTTTCTCAGTATTATTGACGAGTACTCGCGATTCCCCTTTGCCGTTCCCTGCCCCGACACTACTACCACGTCGGTCATAAAAGCCCTGCGCCAGCTCTTCACTCTGTTCGGATATCCCTGCTATGTCCACAGTGATAGAGGGTCCTCCTTTATGAGTGACGAGTTGCGCCGGTTCCTGCTAGCTAGGGGCATTGCTACTAGTCGAACCACGAGTTATAATCCCCGGGGGAATGGCCAGGTGGAGAGGGAGAATGCCACAGTGTGGAAGGCCACACTTTTAGCCCTTAAGTCAAAAGGGTTGCCGGTCTCCCGATGGCAGGAGGTCCTCCCTGAGGCACTCCACTCTATCCGCTCCCTGTTGCGTACGTCCACGAATGCCACCCCTCACGAACGCCTATTCTCTTTTCCCAGGAAGTCTGTCACTGGGACCACCCTACCAGTTTGGCTGACGTCCCCGGGGCCAGTGCTGCTACGTAAACATGCGAGGAGTAATAAGTACTCCCCGCTGGTCGAGAGGGTTCACCTCCTGCATGCTAATCCCCAGTATGCCTACGTGGTCTTGCCTGATGGGCGGGAGGACACGGTCTCTGTCCGCGACCTGGCGCCCGCCGGAGCAGCAGACCACTACCCCGAACATTCCACGGTAACTATGAACCCTGTACCCGAGGTGACACCGCACACACCGTGCCACACCCGGACTCCTCACGACGCTCATGTACCGGGCATCTCGTACGCGTCTATTCCGGGGACCTCGCACACACGCGAGGGATCCCTGACACCTCCAGTTGGGACAGAACCAACCCACTCTCCGCCTCCGGTGCAAACACCACCTCCGGTACCTGTGCCATCACCACCTCCGGCACCTGTGCAATTGCAGCCGGAGCTACGTAGTTCGCAGCGAACGATTCGACCACCTGATAGACTTAACCTGTAAATATACTTGGGGACTTTTTTTAAAACAAAGGGGGGGTGAATGTGGTGAACTAGATATACCTGTCTGACTGCTCCTGTGGCTCCTCCCACAGACCCTGCTGACTGCTCCTGTGGCTCCTCCCACAGACCCCTGTATAAAGGCGACTGTGGGCTGCTGCTCTCCCTCATTTTCCCCAGGATGTAGTGTTGTTTATTCTTCCAGTCAATAAAAGCCGATATCTCGCTTCCTGAGTTATTGATGGTGCATCACACCCTTAACCCATGTCTTCTGTTTTTTTCTCCCCTAGCCTAGCCTGCATGTGTTCACTCTATCTACACCCATCATAATTTTATATACCTCTATCAAATCTTCCCTCGTTTGTTTCATATTCATCCATCATTTGTATTATATCCTGTTGCTCTATTGCATTTTCCTGTATTTGGATGTTCTGCACTTACCTAGTCCAAAGTTAATTTTTATATCTTTAGAAAATAGTTCTAATATTTAAATTAATTGCTTTAGCTTTACTGAGAAAGGAGCATATAATTTCAAATTGTCCATGTAGAGAAGGTGTGTCAAGCTTATAATTTGTTTGGTTGTTTCTGGTTTGATCTCCTATTTTCATCTGACTCAGTAAATTAGAGAGCGGGTTTAAAGCTTGTCAAAACCCTAGTGGGCTTAGAGATTTGCTCTGGAAAATGCCTTGGATTATTTTGATACTGGTGGTTGTTCTTTATTTTGGTTAGCACAATGCTTTACAGTACAGGTGGCCCAGGTTGAATTCCCGCGGCTGCCTGTATGTTGTTCGTACGTTCTCCCCATGTCCACGTGGGTTTCCTCCAGGTCCTTCAGTTTCCTCTCACAGTCCAAAGATATACCGGTTCGTGGGCTGATTGGTCAGTGTAAATTGTCCCGTGATTTGGCTAGGATTAAATTGGGACATTGCTGGGTGGTGTGGCTCGAAAGGCTGTAAGGCCCTATTCCATGCTGTACTTCAATAAGATTAAAATAAATATCCATAATACAATAATAGCCATTATAAAACCAATGGATGATTACGTCAACTTGAGCATTCAAATGATGTGCAAAAAAAACAGCAAACTATGCAAACACAAAAGAAATAAATAATAATAATAATAATAATAATAAGTATTAGGAAATACTAGGAAATAAATATTGAAAACATGAGATGAAGGGTCCCTGAAAATGAGTCCATAGGTTATGGGATCATTTCAATGCTGGGGCAATGATCCCAAACGGATTGAGAACCCGGACTCCACCACCATCAATGCAGGTTCCAATGACTCCGGAAACCTTCCAAGTGCCTATTGCGCAACCTCCAACTCAAACTCCAGCCAGGACCTTGACCGACAGCACCTCCAGGTGGGGTCTTTACGTGCTGCCACTGGAACCCCCCGTCTCCCCTTCCCTCACCACCACTCTGCAATCCCATGCCTCTCAGGTCCCATCATCAACTCTTGGGTCCTCTCACCTTTCTCCAATCTTTCTTCCACCTCACCATCCCTGAATACCCCAACCCCCCCATCAGACACTACCAACCCTCTTCACCCCTCTGATCCCAGCTCTCATCCAAGCTGGATCTTCACAATTCCCTCTGACCTTCCTCTCTCTGTGGCAGAATGTTCTGTCCTCAGTAAGTGCCTCACCTTTGCCCCCTGTGCCTGCACCTCAGCGAATTCTGTGCCCATCATGATGCTGAGCTCTTCTTCCACCACCTCCATCTCTGTACCTACTTCTTTGGTAAGGACTCTCTAGCCCGTACAAATGACCCCTCCTCCCGTCTGCAACCATTCTCCTTTTCCTTGGCCCCTGCTCTGGTCTTCTGTCTGCTTGGATCTTTTCATTGTTAACTGCCGATGAGACATCAACTGTCTCAACTTTACCACTCCTCTTTCCAATTCTAACCTCACTCCTTCTGAACGCATTGCTCTCCACACTCTCTGCACTAATCCTAACCTCACCATCAAACCCACAAATAAGGGGGTGCTGTTTTAGTCTGGCAGACTGATCTCTCCCTTGCTGTGGCCAAGAGACAACTCTCAGACATGTCCTCCCACCTACTCCTCAAACAGAACCCCACTAAGGAGCACCAGGCCATTCTCAACCACACTATCACGGACCTTATTAACTGACCCTATTAGACCCATTGTTTCTGCTTGTTCCTGCCCCACTGAACTGATATCTGCAAACCTTAACTCTGTTTTACCCCCCTGATTCAGTCTCTTCCTACCTACTTCAGATGCCCTGGAATTTTTCAAAGACTTCAAATTCCCTGGCCCTGATCATCTAATTTTCACAACAGATGTCCAGCCCATATACACCTCCATCCTCCAGCAGGATGGCCTTAAAGCTCTCTGTTTCTTTCTAGACAACAGACCCAACCTGCTCCACTCTACCACCACTCACCTCTGTCTGGCGGAACTGGCCCTCACTCTCAATAATTTCTCCTTCGGATCCTCCTACTTACTTCAAACCAAAGGTGTAGCCATGGACACTCTCATGGTTCCCAGCTATTCCTACCTTTTGTGGAACAGCCTATGTTCCGAGCTTGTCCCACCCCAGCTTTCCCAACGCTACATCAATTACTGCATTGGTGCTGCTTCCTGCACCCATTCTAAGTTCATTAACTTTGTCTCCAACTTCTACCCTAACCTCAAATTTACCTGGTCCATTTTCGACACCTCCCTCCCATTCCTCGATCTGTCTGTCTCTGTCTCTGGATACAGTTTTCCTGCTGATATATTTTATAAACCCACTGATTCTCAAAGCTACCTGAACAATACCTCTTGTCCAGCACATAATTCTCGGTAACTTCCACCATCTCCAATGGAACCCACCATCAGCCACATCTGTCCCTCCCCCACTTTCAACTTTCCGCAGGGATCACTCCCTTGTCCAGGTGCCCTTCCCTCACTGATCTCCCTCTTGGTACTTATCTTTGCAATCAGAGCAAGTACCCTTCCACCTCCTCCCTTACTACCATTCAGGGCCCCAAACAATCCTTCCATGTGAGGCAACACCTCACCTGTGAGTTTGTTGGGTCATCTAGTATATCTGGTGCTTCTGGTGTGGCCTCCTGTATATCTGTGAGATCTGATGTAGATTGGGAGACTGCTTCGCCAAGCAGCTATGCTCTGTATGCCAGAAAAAGTGGGATTTCCCAGTGGCCATCCATTTTAATTCCACTTCCCATTCCAACATGTCAGTCCATGACCTCCTCCACTGCCACGATGAGGCCACATTCAGGTTGGAGGACGAACACCTTATATTTCATCCAGGTAGTCTCCAACCTGATGGCATGAACTTTAATTTCTCGAACTTTCAGTCATTGCCTCCCCTACCTTCATGATTCCCCTTTGTGTTCCTCTCTCTCACTTTACCTGTCCATCACCTCCCTCTGATGCTCCTCCCCCTTCCCTTTCTTCCTGGTCTTTTACCCTCTCCTATTAGATTCCCTCTTCTCCAACCCTTTATCTCTTTTATCAATCAACCTCTCAGCTCTTAACTTCACCCCTCCCCAACCCAGTTTTCCCCATTACCTACCACCTTGTATTTTCCTCCCCTCCCACCAGCTTCTTACTCTGACTTCTCATCTTTTCTTCCAGTCCTGATGAAGGGTGTCAGCCTGAAAAGTTGATTGTTTACTGTTTTTCATAGATGCTGCCTGGCCTGCTGAGATCCTTCTGCATTTTATGTGTGTGGCTTGGATTTCCAGCATCTGCAGATTTTCTTGTGTTTGCAAAAACGCCAGTTTTCATGTCATTTGCATATTACTTTGTGTATTTTCTATATTTACTTCTAGGTTACTGACGTACATAGCAAACAACAAGAGTCCTAGCATTGTTCCCTGCAGTACACCATCTTCACAGGCTTTAAATTGCAAAAAGCAAATCACAACTACTGCCCACTGCTCAGCAAAGCCATCCTTTTCCCTTAGGAATTGTGTTTTTCCATTCCTTTAACAGTTTCTTCAAAAGTTCAAAGATTCAATTTATTGTCAAAGTATGCATGTATAATTGAACTTTGATATTTATCTGCTCCAGATAGCCATTAAATACAGAAAGACCAGGAGTGTTGATTAAAAAAAAGTTATCAACTCTACCCAAACGTCACAAGAAATAAAAGAAACAAAATTAGTAGACCCCAAATACCTTCTTTTCCAAATACAGATTAATCCTGTCTTGCTTATATTTTCCTGTAATTTCCTACCACTACAAATAGACCTACTGTTTGGCCTATTGTTACCCAGCTTAAATCTGAAGCTCTTCTTGAATAATATTTATTGGCTTCCACTCACCTGGCTCTTTCCTTTGTCCAGAGAAGCTATCAAATTATTTGTTTATTTAGAAATACAGCATAGAATAGGCCCTTCTGGCCCTTTGGGCCACACTGCCCGACACCCCCTGACATTCCCTGATTTAACCCCAATGTATTCATTGAATAATTTACAATGACCAATTTGCCTATTGACCCATACTTTGGACCGTGAGAAGAAACTAGAACACCCAGAGAAAACCCATGCATTCCATGGGAGGATGTACAGACTCCTTACAGAGGACACTGAGATTCAACTTCAAACAGTACTCGAAGCAGTAGCAGGGTCATATTAACTTATAGGTTAAATTTCTGTAAGATATCCAGCAACCTACTTTCTTGCCTTCCTAACAGCCTGCAATAGACCTCATCAGACCTGTGGGCTGTGGATTTTTTGTCTGCTAAGGCATTTAATATCTCTTACCTTTTGATTGCAATTTGTTCTAAAATTCAGTTCTTCCCATTTCCTAATTCTTCAACACAGTATCTCCTCCATGACAAATGCAGATGAGAAATATTCATTTACGGCCTCATCTTGATTTCACACTTGGAGTATTGAATGCAGATCTGGTCACCATGGTATAGGAAGGATGTGATTCAACTGGAAAGTGCAGGAAAGATTGGACTGGAGGATATGAGTGGTAAGAATTGATATTGCCACCAAAGACACACACAAATTTCTGCAGATGTACCATGAAGAGTATTAGAACTGATTGCATTACCATCTGGTATGGAGGAACCTCTGGACAGGTTTGGAAATGGCTGCAGAAAGTTGTAACCTCAGCCAGATCCATCATGGGCACTAGCCTCCCCAATATCCAGGACACCTTCAAAAGATGATGCCTCTAAAAGTCAGCATCCATCACTCAGGACTACAGTCACTCAGGACATGTCCCCTTCTCAGTGCTTCCATCAAGGAAGAGGTACAGAAGCTGGGAGGCACACACTCAACATTTCGGGAATGATTTCTTCCCCTCCACTATCATATTTCTAAATGGACAGTGAACCCAAGAACACTTCCTCAGTAATTTCCCCCTCTCTTTTTGAACTACTTAATTAATTTATATTTTTATACTACTTATTGAAATTTATAGTTTTACATATTACTATGTAATGCAATGTACTGCTGCCACAATACAAAAAACTTTATGACATAAGCTGGAGATATTAAACCTGATTCTGATTCTGAATCTGATTTTGATTTTGAAGTAAGAAATTGGATAGGCTGAGTCAGTTTCCCTGGAATGAAGGGCACTGAGGAGAGACCTAACCGAGGTCTGAAAATTTAAGAGGGGCATAGAAAAGGTAGAGACTCACAATCTTCTTCCCTTGATAGGGGAGTCTAAAATTAGCGGACATAGGTTTAGGTAAAGGGGGTCTGAGTGGCAAATCTATCACACAGAGTGTTGTGGTTGTTTGGGTACGAGTTGCCAGAAGAATTGGTAAAGGCAGGTAAGATCACAGCACTTAAAAGACCTAGATAAATAATTGGCTCAGAAAGACCTAGAGGGTCAAATTCTGATAAATCAGGTTAGTGTAGATAACTCTCTGGCTCCATATTCACAACTACCTCTTTCATTCAAAATGGGTTCTACTCTGTCTGGTTACCCTCTTACCCTTTTAGTTACAAAATGCTTTGGTATTGAACTTAATTTTGCCTTTGTTCCCCCTCTTTACACTCCAAATTACTTTACAATGTACCCCCACTGTGTTTACTGTATCCCTGCAGGGCTTATTCTGTTTTGTTACTTAGATTTGTTATAAGGTACCTTATCTTTATCACTTGACATCCAGACATCTGTGGACTTGTTAGACTTTCCCTTCATCATTACAGGAGCCTGATGGCCCTAATCCCAGTATTTCGGTTTTGAATTGCTTTGGCTGGTCACAATTAGATGATTACAATTATTCTATCATGTTTGCTGATCTCTGTGATTTGTGTCCTGTATCTTCTCCTGTAATACCTGTAGTACACATCCAAGATACCTGATTGCCATCTAGGTTCCACCCATATGACTTCATTTGAAGAATATTTTAGGATACCTTCCCTGCTTGCATTTGTGGATTAAGATATCAATACTCCAATCCTCCTACCACAACCCCGCTGCCTCTTCATGCATGAAGCTTGTCTCCATGTTAGCAACAGCATCATATTTCTTTGTGTTAATCAAAGCCTTGAGCTCATCTGCCTTACTTGTCTATGCAGATATCAGGGTAGTGACATACAGATATCAGAATCTGATTAGGGTTGCCAATCTAATGTTTCAGTAGCTTATGGGAGATTTAGAAAGTGACAAAATTAGTTAGAAATTAAATTGCATAAATATTAGCCAGACTGCTGTTCCTTAACTGCCAGTTTTAATGAAAACTCCTCCAAGGTTACAACTTAATTTTTTTTTTATTTTAAGCACATTGTAATGACAGCAAAAATAATTCCCCTCTAATCTCCATTTTGCCAATACTGTTGATTTTAAATGAAAGCTATGATCCAGAATTATGTTTGAGCATTTCTAACAAACAGGAATAACTCTGTCAAGGATGGCCCGAAGCCTGGCTGTGAAAGGCGAAGGAATAGGCATGGGGTTAGAAACCCCATCATATAAAAACCCAACACTAAAGAAATGCCAACAGAAGATGCCTCGGAGAGGAAGGATCCTTGATGGGCTACATGTTAAAAGACTGAAATACTGGCTCAGTACTCTGGTGAGTACCTGTCACAGTCCATACCCCGGTATTGGTGATGTGTTTAAGAAGAAGAACAAACAAGAATGAATCAGAATCAGGTTTAATATGACCAGCATATGTCATGAAATTTGTTAGTTTGTAGCAGCAGTACAATGTAATACATAATAAAAAACTATAAATTACAAGAAGATATATATATAAAATTAAATCAGTACTGCAAAAAGAGAGCAAAGAATATTGAGGTAGTGTTCATGGGTTCATTGTCCATTCAGAAATCTGATAATGGAGGGGAAGAAGCTGTTCCTGAAGTATTGAGTGTGTGTCTTCATGCTCCTGTACTACCTCCTTGATGGGAGCAAGGAGAAGAGGGAATGTCCTGGGTGAAGGGGGTTGCTTAATGATGGATAAACATAGCAGTCACTTTGAGGTATCGCCTTTTGAAAAAGTCCTTGATGCTGGAGGGTTTAGTGCCCATGATGGAGCTGGCTGAGTTTTCAACTTTCTGCAGCTTTTTCTGATCCTGTGCAGTGGCGCTCCATGCCAATTAGAATGCTCTCCACAGAACATCTGTAGAAATTTGTGAGATCTCCTGGTGACATACCAATCTTTCTCAAGCTCCCAAAGAAGTATAATTGCTGTTGTGCTTTTTTCATAACTTTATCAATGTGTTGGCCCCAGGATAGATCTTCAGAGATATCGACACTCAGGAACTTGAAAATACTATTCCTTTCCACTGCTGATCCCTCGATGAGTCAGTGTTCACTTGACTTCCTCTTCCTGAAGTCCACAGTTAATTTCTTGGTCCCACTAATGTTAAGTGCAAGGCATTGTTGCGATCCCACTCAACCAACTGATTTGGTCTACCTTATGTCATAATGGCATGTGATTGACAATTAACTTTAATCTTGAAAAAAGCTTTGTTTCTGGGCATGGATGACTGCCAAGAAATTTTGACTCACGACTTTTCTGTAGGATGTTTATTTGTCAGTAATTTAGGAAATGTTCAAGCCAGAATGATATGAATAATGATGAATATTTGAAAGATTTTAAATCACACTGGTTAGAAAAAGGACTTGTTTACTCACAGAATAATCAAATAGATAGAACAATTCATTTTCCAGCTGAAACTCTAATATTTGAACTGCCGGTTCATATATATGCCTTTACATGCATAAAGGTGGAAGAACTCAGCAGATCAGACAACATCTGTGGAGGAAAATAGATAATAAACATTTCAGGTAAAAGCCCTTTATCAGAATGCTCTGGCAATCTCTCTCCTGATACTCTGGTTTTCATACACATAGCAGAAATATGTTTCAATCTTCATGTAACTTTCAGAAATAACGTTAGCTTGATCCACATTGCTAACTTAACACCATTAAAAAGTAGTATAGCAAATACTAACTCCATATTTTAATTAGAACCTAATACTATGGAACATTGCAAGACTAAGAGAAAATATCTCAAAATATGTTATGAAGGCAACTTATAAGTTAAGTCTTGAGATTATTGCATTTATATTAAGCAATAACATCACAAGGGAATTGTGGAGGAGGAATTGATAATTGTTGAACTGAAAAGTTGTTGAAGAACAAACAGTGTGAATTAAAAATTTCCTCAAACTTTTGGAGTTAGCACATTTTAATGGTATTAAGATAGCAGTTTCGAACAAACTGAAGCGTGTTCCTTTAAAGCAATGTTTGGAAGTTGTGTTGCAGCTAGTAGGTGGGCATTCTCACTTATGAACTGTAAACCTGAGCAGCTGGAATTTAATGGTTGCCATAAACTATATATTCCACAGGTTATGACATTAATTCCCCTTATCAATGTGAGATTATTAGCTGAATTAGAACTTTAGAGTATCTATAGTTTGATAATATATTGAAAAATGTTGCATATGAACTTTGACACATCTTTATTTCCAAGACTTTGCAGATATTCTGCATTTGTATTCTGCTCTTGTATTTTTGTATTTATTTATTTAACTATGCATATATATATATTTATATTATAAATTCTTAAGTATTTTTCTTACATGTTTTAAATGATTATCTTCCTTTGCAATATATAATTAGTGAATGAAATACTCCTTTTTCTTAGCACAATTTAGAATTTTAGGCTCACATCTAAAGGTAGTTTTGAATATTTCATTGATACTATCTCTAATAAGCTCTAATTGTGCTCTTTGTAAAAATTGTGTATAGTTAATGTTTAATTTATAACATTTCTTGTGAAAGTTGCTAATATGATGCTAAGTGTTTGTGAACAAGTAGATTTTTCATTGCAACTGTGCACACACATATTTGTGCATTTGACAATAAATTTAATTTTGATTTAGTTAGTTATGACGGAGCCTTAGTGCATCATTTGTTCAACAAAACAAGAGCAAGAATCGGAATTGCAATTCTTTATTTTAATTCTCAGGATCCTAGTGGGTGTGATGAAGTTTCAGTCGCAGAAATTTGAAATAGTGCATAACGGGAGGGAGCAGTAGTTGCAGCCAGAGTGTAAGTCTCAAAGGGATGGTGATGGTATTGCAACCAGTTTTATAACCTCACATGTATGATCAACATCAGTGAAGAGTCATTGAATCTCACCTTCTACCATGATGGACCAAATCAAAAACATCCAAACAGTAATCCCACCTGCCCACACCATGACAATATCCCTCTATCTTCCTTACATCCATATGGTTATCCAGGCATCTCTTAAAAACCTCTAATGTATTTGCCTGTACCACCATACCAGGCAGTACATTCCAGGTAGCCATGACTCTCTGAGTAAAAATCTTACCCCTCATGTCCCCCTTGAACCTACCCCCTCTCACCTTCAGTGCATGCCATTTGGTATTAGACATTTCAACCATAGGAAATAGCTACTCTCTGTTCACTCTGTCTATGCCTCTCACAATCTTGTAAACCCCTATTAGATCTCCCCTTAGCCTCCAACCATCCAGAGAAAACAACCCAAGTTTATCCAGCCTCTTGTGATAGCGCAGGCCTCTAAACCAGGCAGCATCCTGGTAAACCTCTTCTGCATCCTCTCCAAAGCCTCAACATCCTTCCTGTAGTGGGATAACCAGAACTGTACACAAAACTCCAGATGTAGCCTAACCAGAGTTTTATTAAGTTGCAACATAATCTCCTGACTTTTGAACTCAATGCCTCGACAAATAAAAGCAAGCATTCCATAAGTCTTCTTAACCACCTTATTGACCTGAGTAGCCACTTACAAGGAGATATAAACCTAGATCCCAAGATCTCTCTGCTCATCAAAACTGTTAAGCACATTCCATTTGCCCTACCGAGGTGTAACACTTCACATTTGTCAAGTCAAGTCAAGTAAAGTCACTTTTATTGTCATTTCGACCATAACTGCTGGTACAGTACACAGTAAAAATGAGACAATGTTTTTCAGGACCATGGTGTTACATGACACAGTACACAAAACTAGACTGAACTAAGTAATAAAAAAAAACACACACAGAGAAGCTACACTAGACTACAGCCCTACCCAGGACTGCATAAAGTGCACAGAAACAGTGCAGGCATTTACAATAAATAATAAACAGGACAGCAGGGCAAGGTGTCAGTCCAGGCTTTGGGTATTGAGGAGTCTGATAGCTTGAGGGAAGAAACTGTTACATAGTCTGGTCGTGAGAGCCCGAATGCTTGGAGCCTTTTTCCAGACAGCTGGAGGGAGAAGAGATTGTATGAGGGGTGCATGGGGTCCTTCATAATGCTGTTTCCTTTGTGGATGCAGCGTGTAGTATAAATGCCCGTGATGGTGGGAAGAGAGACCCTGATGATCTTCTCAGCTGACCTCACTATCTGCTGTAGGGTCTTATCTGGGTTAAGTTCCATCTGCCATTTTTTAGTCCATATCAGCAAAGGATTTATGTTGTGCTGTATTCTTTGCCAGTCTTACACACCATCTACAACTCCACCAACCTTGGTATCGTTCACAAATTTATTAACCCACTAATCTACATTTTCATCCAGGTCATTTATATACATCACAAATAGCATCAGTCCCAGCACAGATCCTAGTGGAACTCCACTAATTACAGACCTCTAGCTCAAATAAGTCCCTTCAACCACTACCCTCTGTCTTCTATGTGCGAGCCAGTTCTGAATCCAAACAGACAATTTGCAATGGATCCCATGCATCATAATCTTTTTGATTAGCCTCCCATGAGGAACTTTGTCAAATGCCTTGCTAAAATCCATGTGCTGCCCTTCCCTCATTAATCTATGTTGTCGCCTTGTCAAAAAACTCAGTCAAGTTGGTAAGCCGCTATCTGCCATGCACAAAGCCATCATGGCTCTCCCTAATTAGGGCAGAGGTTTCTAAATGCTCATATATCCTATCCCTAAGAATTTTCTCCAACAATTTCCCCACAACAGCTGTGAGACTCACTGGTTTATAGTTCCCAGGATTTTCCCTTGTTCCACTCCTAAATAGAGGAACACCATTAGACACTCAACAATCATCCAGGACCTCACATGTGTAAAGATCCTGGTCAAGGGCCTAGCAATCTCGTCTCTTGCCTCTTTCAATTACCTGAGGTAAATCCCATCAGGCCCTGGAGACTTATCCACCTTATTATCTATTAGGAGGCCCTACACTTCCTCCTGCTTGACCTCCAAACACCCCAACATATTTATACATTCAGCACTGATCTCCTGGTCCTCTCTATCTTTTTACTTGTAAATACTGAAGCAAAGTACTTCATTCACATTCTCTGCATCCAAGCATATTTCCCCCCTTTATCTTTGAGGGGTCCCACCCTCTGCCTAGTTATCCTTTTACTCTTGATGTAGGTATAGAATGCCTTGGCATTCACTTTAATCCTACTTGCCATGGCCCCTCCTGTCTTTTCTAATTCTCTTCTTTAGTTCTTCTCTGGCAACTTTATATTCCTAATCTTCTTTGTTTGATCCTGTCTTCTGAAGCTTTATGTACTTCTCCTTTTTCTTCTTGATTAAATTCATCACCTCTGGATATCCAAAGTTCTCTTGTTACGAACCCCGTAACAACTTTGTCTTACCAGCAAAGATAGGAGTATCCGCTGGAGTCTGATGATACTATTTTTAACAGTATTTATTAGTAAAATTACACAAAAATAATATCAATGCAAATATACAGATAATATACATCATCAATACTAAACCTAAAAGTGCGGGTATAATAATAATCAATAAGAAATAAGCTCTATTGTTGTCTAGGGGATAATGAATTGTCCGATGGAAATATAAAGTTCAGTTCCGTTCATGCAGGCTGCAGTAGTTGTTGGTCGCTGTGTTGCAATTGTTGGAGAGAGAGAGAGAGAGAGAGAGAGAATAACAGCTATTGACTTGCCGACTTTCCTTTACGATCTTGATCCATTGATGCGTTGTTGTTGTGGCCATTCACGTATGACCCCTCCGTCCTTTAGCTAGACCATTCTTCTGTGGTGGACTCATCACCCAGGCAAGGGTGGACACACACACAAGCCCCCACCGGTCTCGTAGCGTCTCTTCTGGTGCGTCTGAGGGGTGTTCCGCAGACCTTACTTTTATCCCCACTCACGGGGTCTCAGGTGTCAATCAGGTTGGGATGATGACCACTCTGGTTGCCCCCTGAGGGGTTTCAATGAATAGAACAGTATTCAATACACAATCCTTCTACAAGAGACAATAGCAGTAATCAGTGGTTCCGTTCCGCTTTTGTTAGGAGGAGACCTTCCACTTTTGTGTATCTCTGCGTTGTCTCTCTCTCATTTCCTTGGTATCAGACCCGAAATAGTAGCGATTTTGCGATTCTCAAAAAGGGGGGGGGTGACTTTGCACCCTTCTGCCCATCAGAGTTGCTCCTCATTCGTAACACCCCCATCCTTCTAAGAATTTTCACCCAAAAGGGGAAAATTAACTAATACAGAGTCTTAGAGAATTTCAGAATCTAACACAATACAAAAGAGTTTTCACTACAGAGTAATACAGATATACATTCAACTTAGCATCTAAACAGTTAGCGATTACGTTGTCATTTCCTTTAATATCTTAATATCAAATTCTTAATAAATTCCTGTAGCATCAGACTCCAATTTAATAACCACCTATTTTTATTCCTTTTCTTCAGCAAAACAAAACTAAAGAGTTGTGATCTTAAGTGTATATTACAAAATGTGAACCAATACATGTGTGATTATTCTGTAGTACATTACAAAAGTTTATGCAAATACTAATCTTTATTTTACTTTTAAACTTACAGTCAATCTTCCATGGTGTTGTCTTTATTATTTACATGGTTTGTCGAAATCCCTCAAAACCAGATCCTGTTATTTAAAGTGGCATTTTGTCAACCTTCGCCTCTTTTCCACTTAATTCTCATGTGGTTAGCTTGCTCACCAGTGTGGAATAGGCTTTCACACACTCCTTTCATAGGAGTTATTTTATCAACAATGTTTTCCAAACTTAGCCCATCTTCTGAACTTCCACACAATTCTTTATTTTTAAGCAAGTCGTTAGTTTTATCTTCAGGACCCTTCATTCTATTAGTTTTCAGCTTAACATCTGCAAGTGATCCCTCTTTGTCCAAACAACATTTCAAATTCTGCCTCTTCACAGCACACCCTTGAATAACATTAGCGAGTGGGGTACCTTTACATTCCAAATCAAACTGTAATTGATTCACAGGCACCTTGTTAACAAGCCCTTGTTTCTTCAGCCTGGTTACTGCTTCTGAAACCAATCCAGACTTTAAATTTTCTTTATTCAATTTAGGAACTACACTTTTCCCTTCTCCTTTAATAATAATATTCACATCACCAGCCTTCTCCTCACTAACTTTTAACACACCTTCTAACACAAACAACTGGGAATTCGAACTTCCCACTGCTACCAAGGTTAACCCTTTCTTCACTGAACCAAGTCCATCTGACTCACAAGGACTGCATTCCTTTTCAACTAAATCAGATACCTCAGACTTTTCCTGAGTTTCATTACTAGGTTCAGTACCATGTGCATCCACATCTTGAACACACTCAGACGGGACATCTGCCTCTTCCAGGCTTTCAATACCCGTCCCCTTTTCAAATTCAAAGTTCCCCTGATCCTCCCAGTTACTTTCTGGGCAACTCCCTTCCGGAGTAAACTCAACCCTGCAGGTTAAAACAACCTCATCTGCTAACCCAGCAGACTCCTTCAAGGTAATGGCACCCTTTTCATCTAGGACTGCCCTTATTTCATTATCGGGAACACATTTAAAATTTTCAACTTCTTCAAACAGTTCTGTCAAGCCAGACAGATCATCCATGTCCAACCCTGGACCTTCTAACAGCGTTATCTGTTTCTCATTTTTACTCCGTGCCTCTATAAATTTCCTCCTGGCTAAGGGTAGGTCTACCTCCTCTCCTTTACACCCTTTCACCTCCCTATTCTCTGTTTTACCACCCCCCAACCCCTCTTAGTACAGGGTCAGTAAAAACGTCTCAGCCAAATCAACACTGGACTGATCTTTCTCAGCTGCCTTTCTCGACATGCTGCGAGTGATCGTGCATGCGGGATAGATCTTGGAATCTAGGGGTGGGTCCTCAATACTTACAGGCTTGCTCGTCAGCTTCATGGCTGAACACACCTCACCCCCTGCTAAATCATTACCAAGAAGGACGTCCACGCCGTCTCTCGGTAATTCTGACCGTACCCTTATTTCAACTGGTCCAGATACCAAAACACAATTTATAATGATCTCATGCAAAGGTACAGCTTCTCTCCCTTTTCCTATGCCTCTCAAAGCTACCTCTCCCGTCTCAGGACCAAAATCTAGTACCTTACCGAGAATCAATGACTGCTCAGCTCTAGTATCTCTCCAGATCCGCACTGGAACTGGTGTTTCTCCCTCTTTCACAGACACGGTCCCTTCTGAAATAAATTTCTCACACCCCTCTCATATTTTATCTACCTGGGGCTTTCTTGTCGATTTGCTGATCGACACAATACACCCTGTAGGGACTGGTGCGTTCCCTTTTCCTGTCTCCTTCCTCGGAGCAAAGCACTTAGATGCAATATGACCAACCTTTCCACAATTAAAACAGGTCAAGCCAGGAACCCTCCTGCCAGCCTGCCTTTCTTCCTCCTTACTTTTACCACTAGCTCCCGGCTGAATTTCTGCCTCAGCTGGCGGGCTTTCTCTACCATCCCTACGGTCTTTCTGGTAACTCTTATTCGAGGAAAACTTTGTCTTGTGGGTTAGGGCATATTCATCTGTGAACCTGGCAAATTCTGATATGGACTTATTTGGCTTCTCATTCAAATACATCTGGATATCATCCGAAACACAATCCGTAAATTCCTCAATCAGAATTAACTCTCTGAAATGCCGAAAATCCTCTTCCACCCTTTCTGCCACACACCAACGATCCAAGAGCACACCCTTCTCATAGGCAAACTCTGCATACGTCTGATTCCACACTTTCTTTAAATTTCTGAACTTTTGTCTATATGCCTCAGGTACCAATTCGTAGGCCCGAAGAATGGCCTGTTTTACTTCCTCGTAATTCTCATACTCCTCCTCCTCCACAGACAACACCACATATGCCCGTTGTGCCTTTCCTTTCAACACACTTTGTAACAATGCAACCCACTGATCTCTGGGCCACTTCTGATTCACTGCCACCTTTTCAAAATGCAAGAAATAACTATCAACATCCGTCTCCTCGAACGGCGGTACTAACCTAAACTCCCTACTAACATTAAACCTCTCCTCTCGGTCTGCCCCTTGGACCCTTCTCTCTTGCTTTAACTTCTCCATGTCCAGCTCATGCTGCCTCTGTTTCTCCTTCTCCCTTTCCTCTGCTTCCAGCTCTTTTAACCTAATTTCATGCTCCCTCTGCTTTTCAGCTCTTTCCTTCTCCTTTTCAGCCCTTCCCTTCTGTTTTAACCTAATTTCATGCTCCCTCTTCACCTCTAACTCCTTTAGCTGGAGCTCATACTCCCTTTTCTTCTGTTCCAACCTTAATTTTTCCAACTCTAACTGAGCAGTCCCAATAGCTGGTACCTTTTCAGGGATCTGTTCCAATACCTCAGCCGAAAACACATTCTTCTCAATATAATACTGAGTTATGGGCCTCCGCATCTCCCACTTTTTCATTGATGACCTCACCTCTACGAGATTTAGTCCTTTCGCAATATTTACCAAGTCCGTCTTTGTGGCCTCCTCTAGCGCCTTCAAAGTCGGGTTTTGTGTAAATTCGTCTACGTTCATCTTTGCTGGTTTCCCATCTGGTTACCCGCATAACCAGATCCAAGTCTGAACTTAAAAGCCCGATTCACTGGCCCTCCAATTTGGTACCAAATCTTGAGACGAGGCCCCAAGTTGTTACGAACCCCTTAACTGGGTGTCTTACCAGCAAAGATAGGAGTATCCGTTGGAGTCTGATGATACTATTTTTAACAGTATTTATTAGTAAAAATACACAAAAATAATATCAATGCAAATATACAGATAATATACGTCATCAATACTAAACCTAAAAGTGCGGGTATAATAATAATCAATAAGAAATAAGCTCTATCGTTGTCTAGGGGATAATGAATTGTCCGATGGAAATATAAAGTTCAGTTCAGTTCATGCAGGCTGCGGTAGTTGTTGGTCGCTGTGTTGCAATTGTTGGGGAGAGAGAGAGAGAGAGAATAACAGCTATTGACTTGCTGACTTTCCTTTACGATCTTGATCCATCGATGCGTTGTTGTTGTGGCCATTCACGTATGACCCCTCCGTCCTTTAGCTAGACCGTTCTTCCGTGGCGGACTCGTCACCCAGGCAAGGGTGGACACACACACAAGCCCCCACCAGTCTCATAGCGTCTCTCCTGGTGTGTCTGAGGGGTGTTCCGCAGACCTTACTTTTATCCCCACTCACGGGGTCTCAGGTGTCAATCAGGTTGGGATGATGCAACCCATCAACCAGACCACTCTGGTTGCCCTCTGAGGGGTTTCAATGAATAGAACAGTACTCAATAGACAATCCTTCTCCAAGAGACAATAGCAGTAATCAGTGGTTCCGTTCCGCTTTTTTTAGGAGGAGACATTCCACTTTTGTGTATCTCTGCGTTATCTCTCTCTCATTTCCTTGGTATCAGACCCGAAATAGTAGCGATTTTGCGATTCTCAAAAAGGGGGGGGGGGTGACTTTGCACCCTTCTGCCCATCAGAGTTGCTCCTCATTCGTAACACTCTTATCTTCCCATCCTCATCCTTCCTTCTCACAAGAGCTTACTTTTCCTGTACTCTGTGTAATTTATCTTTAAATACTCTCCACTTGTCTGATGGGGATTTGCCAGAGAAAAACGTGTTCCCAATTAATGCTTCTTAGTTCCTGCCTAATGCCCTCATAATTTGCTATTGTCCAATATAGATCTCTCCCACAAGGACCATACCTACCTTGTCTATAACTATCCTAAAAACTAATTTGTGAGAGAATTCATTTTATGAAGCGTATGGTGCTGTCTACAATGTATAGCTACAAATGTTGCATTGTGAGATTCAGTAGGGAACTGGATAAATATATGATAGAGAAAACTTCCAAAATAATAGAGTAAGTGTCAGTGAGTTGTTTTGGTGGAGAACTTTCAGGCACATGAGGGCCAAGTAATGGCCTTGCTATGCTGTAAGCTGTGTCTGATTCTTCAGGAAAAGCAGGAAAAGAATGTGAGGGGAAAGAGAAGTGCCATGAGGATGGCAAGTGGGCAGCACGGTTAACAGGATTGTAAATACAGGAATGGAGAGCACATCAGTGTAGAATAGGTGCTTGATGGCCAAAAAATGCTTGATGGGCTAAAAGGCTTGTATCTCACTATGTCTCCATGACAAACACTATCCCTTGTGCAGGATCAGGTTGTGAAAAAGGATCAGCATTATTTGCCTCATGTACATTGGACCATGTAGCAAAAAAGTGTTCAAATTAAATCAGAGAGGATTGTGCTAGGCACTGCAAATGTCACCATGCTATAGCACCAACATAACATGCCCACAATTTACAAAACCTAACTTGTTTGTCTTTGGAATGTGGGAGGAAACTGGGGCATCTGGAGGAAAGCCACATGGTCACAGGGAGAATGTACAAACTCCTGATAGACAGTGGCATGAACTGAAACCAAATCTTACAGCTGGCACTGTAATAGCGTGATACTATCTGCTACAGTACTGCACCTCCCATCATTCTACTCTTGCACTGTACCCTTGCATGGTGCAAATAACTGACCACATTTCACCAGTCTTGGCAAACACATTATTTAATATTCCTCACACAAAACAAATTGCAAGGCACTCCTAACAAAAACCCTTCTCTCAAAAGAGACACTCATCTGGCCTAACGCAAACGATGAAGACATTACTTTCTATATTTGACAATCTAGTTGTAAGTTCAGAAAGTGAAGCATGCCGGAATGTGTTGGGTAGCACAGATATGGAGTCTGCACATGCTGACCCATCTCACCATGTCTAGTAACCAGCTCAGAATCGTCTAGAATTGTCTAGTAACCAGCTCAGAACCATCTAGAATCGTCTAGTAACCAACTCAGAATAGTCTAGAATTGTCTAGTAACCAGCTCAGAATAGTGCTATTCTGAGCACTATTGATGAAATAGATTAATATTATCAGCTTCAGTATATACTCAGATAGATTCCATGTTATGGCCTGGGAAAGCTGTCAATTAGGTTGCCAGGTTTCTTCTTAAGTCCTTATTGCTCATTCACTGTTCTTGCTGTTGCCAACCAGCCAGCTCAACTAAATTCTTGTCATTCACAATTAAAACCCGAAAATTCTGGCCAGATCAATGGGAGATTTCATTCTTGATGTATGGTTGCAGATGGAAGTTTGGCCTTCCAAGCTCAGAAATGCTTTAAATTGTCTTCTAAAGCCACTTCCCATTGGCCTTGTTGCAGACACTTGGGGAGAACTTGGGCAAACATAAGCATGGGGCAACTATACACTATTGGGTGATTGGTTGATATTTTCACATTGTTTTTGTTGTTATCAGATGAAACATATAATTTGGTACATTAATATAGACATATATTTAGTAATGTGGTCAAGTAGACGCTGAAATAATTAGCAGATGAGGATGATGCAATTAAAACTGAGCTGGAGTGTATAAAAAGGATACTTTTCATTGAAGTCATAATCTCAAAGGCAGGAAGAAGCTTTGGATTTTGTCCTGTTCCCATACCTCTCTCCTTCATTCTACACCAGCTCTAGAATGTATGGCAAGGGCTAAGCTCACATTTTTGCTAAATTGTTGAAAGCTTAGCAGACAAAAGGATGTTTTGAAACTTGTTCACAGTATGCCCCTGGCAGCCAAAGCATTGTATTGGATCATTGATATGTTGCTGATGTTCTGTATTGCAACATCTGGTAAAACTCAACAATCTGCCAACTGATTGCTTGGCTTCTGGCTCTCCAGGTGTTCTATCTTGTATTTGCTCTAAACTGAACAGGTTCACTAAAAAATCTGTTTACTATGAAGGATTGGGGTATTGATAGGGATAACATCAAATAGTCTGGAATTCTTCTAGACCAGGTGCATGAGGGTATTGGATTATTAGAGTTTTACTACAGCAAATTTCTTCATTTGTATGTGTGATTCAAAGTGGTTTGAGAATATCCCTCATTCTCAGGCGATCTGCAGCATGACCATTATATCATTTTTGGAATTATTGTGGACAGGTTGTAGATTTATGAAGCAAATTCTTTTGAATTTCTCATTCCCATATGCTAATGTAAAGGCAGATGCACTTTGAAAGATTGGAGAGCCCCAAAATCATGACACATTCCCAATATGTTGTTCTCTTCCCGAACAAAATGAGATGAATTTGGCTCTTTTTGAGTATAATCCACCATAATACTGTAGTAATACTTCTTTCCATAGCACCAGTTTGGAAAGACCTGGATGAGGAGAAATTCTTGTGACCTGCACCTTCACAATCACTATCATTACTTCTGGTAATGCTATGAGGATGTGGTTGTGACATATGGAATTTGTGCATGTTCTTTGACCAAATGTGTCTCCGTATTGAAATTTGGAGCCACCATCCAAATCACAGTCACAGATGTCAATGTTTTAGTTGTGTTCCAGGGCTACAGTTGTGACTTGAGCATACAGAAATATCTTTTTTTGATTACTCAATTTTATCTATTCTAAAGTGAATCTTTTCTTTCTTCTGTTGTTCTTTCAAATGTATGTCCTCTCTAACTTAAGATTGACTCTGGAGATTGAAATTAAAATTATCATTGAATTTAGAGCTTCTTTTGCAGGACCTAAACTGAGGGATTTTTCTTTTGCAAACTTGAGCCTTCAACAAAGTACAACTGGCATCACCTAAATTTACCTTGAAAACTTTTAATCCTTTAAAATTTGGTGCTGTCTTGTTTTATGAGTAATGGCTCCTCACTTTGGTTGTTCAATAAAGTAAGGATTAATTTGTCCAAAAATTTAATAAGAATTTTATGGCATATGTAATGAAAGGGGAGCAGTTAACCACAATATCTAAACTGTACAATTTTATATTAGCTTGCTATAATTATAAATGATTAAAGTAAGCATGATTTAGCTCAGTCGCTCTGTACAACGGTCGTGACAATTGCATTAATGACTAAGTGTGTGCTACATCCCCATTGCCTAATGATTTTCATTTTAAAGCTTAAATGCTTCATAGACAAGTGAATTGTGGCTACTTCTATGGGTTTTTGTCATAAATCTTAGTCATTCTGCTAAATATTGCCGTCATAATTCTGTGTGATAAATCCAAAGCATTACTGCAATTAAGAGGCTAGATCATAAATGTGTCTGACAAAATAGATTCCGACATTGTCCCACCCAAGCTCAAATTATTAACAGTGAAGAGTGTAGGTTGACTGGCTGTGATTTCTACTATTGTCCTAGACTGAGATCATTGTGATAAGTTATATTGGAGTCACTGGGGTTGAATTTTTGCAGGGGTTCTCCCATTCTTTTGCCACCACTTCAATGAAAGCGATGTTGAAACTCCGAAAATATGGTTTATGATTATGCTTGTAATACATATGTGGATTTTCACAACTCTTCCATTGAGCACTGCAGACAATTGGGAGCTCCTCTGCAGAAATTACCTTCTGGTTCCAGTTTTCAAGGAGAGCCAAAACTACTTCTTAAAATCCAGCATTAATAGATCTTCACAATAAGGCTCAAAGACTGAAATGACTACTCGTCAGGTTTATCTTCAGGTGACTTAAATTGGCATCTTAAATCTGTTCCTACTTCTTTGCCTTATTTACAGAGTGTTATTATTGCCGGATAATTAATGCATGTACTCTATCTTTTCTCTTAGGAGGTCCCTCGGGAATGAAGATCACTTGATTCCATCTGTCTTTGTGAGTTCTCAAGTGGCTAATGAGGCCAGTATGGTAATTGCAGACTCTTGGACAGATCAGCTGGGAAGTGGCTACAAAGGAGAGGTGCTGCTATTAAGGTGTGCTCCCAGAGTGTGGCCACAGCAGCATCCTGAGAACTTCTTCTCTACTTTAGCTGTCATTGTCCGACAGTTTGTAAGAGATGCTTTTTTCCAGAAATTTTGGGCGCATACATGAATCTTTTCCTCTGTACGCCCTGTAATCTCCTCCTAGGACCTAGGAATAGAATTTTTTTTTCAGCATCTGACGTTGGGGTTGTGAGTAATATGACTTGTACAACATAACTGGTGGAATGTAACTAGAACTTCCATGCTGAGAATGTTGCCATGAGAGAGAACTCAAATAGTGATTTGCTTATTTTACCACTGAAATTGGGAGACTGCATTGCTGAGTGTTTCTCAGTATTTTGAGATATTTGTAATCCATATCTTTGAATAATATAGGTGAGCAGGAATCAGTTCTGTCCTGTAGACCATTAGTATTGTACCAGATCTGAGATGCTAGTCTTTAAGTTGCCTTCACCTCAATTAACTGATGCTTGAGTTCATCCATTGAAAGTAGTTGTGAATTTCAGAGGATGAGATTAAAATGAGGTCCAAACGTTAAGTTGTGGTGAAACTCTGGCTTCCTGGCCGAGGCTCATTTTGTCAACTGTTGTGTGAAAACAACATATTTGAACAGTTTATAGCCTGTCCTTGTGTAGCGATGTCCTGAATGTGCATTGTTGTTGCAGTACTAAATCTAGACATATCTTCAGAATTTTACAAAATCAAGGCAGGAGACCACAGTGTGAAATACCTGCTAATGTGTAGAAATAGTTTACCTTTAAAGGTGCTGATAAATTATTTTCTGTGGAAGGTATACACTGTTTTCACAACTCTGTACCTCAGTACAAATTTTTTATCCAGCAATTACATACGTTGATGTATTCATGAATGGTCATAATCATTTTACTTACAAGCACAGAGACTGATACAGAAACTGAGACTTACATACACAATACAAGATTCAACTATAATCGTTACAGTTTTCAAGTTGGAGAAATATGCCACCGTCACCAAGTTCAGTATGAATAAGGTTTTTATATTTCCAGTAGAACAGATACTGACAATCTTTTATCCTCAGCAGACATATCATTGCAGGAGGGGATCATGTTATCAATTCAAAGGATAAAGTGTCAAAAAAACATCTGTGAAATCCTAATGGGTTAGGATGAGTGAAGTTGCTCTCATGAGGTTTCACAGGGAATCCTCAGCTTAGCCTTGGCATTGAAATAGCCCAGACTTCATTCTAAGTTCCTTAAAGGAATGCCATTTGCAACTGCATCTGTTGACATCCCAGTATTTTGCCTGATTAAGCTGACTTGTGTGCTACAAGGGCACTGCTGAAAGCTTTATTTATAATGCCAGAGTTTATATTTTGTAAATACGTGTTCTTGTATTCTGAGCGCTTAATCCAAATTGTAAGGTTAACATTTCTTTGACTGAAATTTCATAGATTCATGGAAATTGGCTTTTTGGTGCTTTGAGTTTGTGCTGATCATCAAGCACTCTTATACACTTCCAGGCATTTTTCATTTCCTCCATCTGAGGACGACAGGTCCGTACAGGAGTGAGACAGGCCCGTAAAGGAGTGAGACAGGTCCGTACAGGAGTGAGACAGGTCAGTACAGGAGTGAGACAGGCCCGTACAGGAGTGAGACAGGCCCGTACAGGAGTGAGACAGGTCCGACAAGGAGTGAGACAGGTCCGTACAGGAGTGAGACAGGTCAGTACAGGAGTGAGACAGGCCCGTACAGGAGTGAGACAGGCCCGAACAGGAGTGAGACAGGTCCGACAAGGAGTGAGACAGGTCAGTACAGGAGTGAGACAGGTCCGTACAGGAGTGAGAGAGGCCCGTACAGGAGTGAGAGAGGCCCGTACAGGAGTGTGACAGGTCCGTACAGGAGTGAGACAGGTCAGTACAGGAGTGAGACAGGCCCGTACAGGAGTGAGACAGGCCAGTACAGGAGTGAGACAGCTCTGAACAGGAGTGATACAGGTCAATACAGGAGTGAGACAGGCCCGTACAGGAGTGAGACAGGTCCGTACAGGAGTGAGACAGGTCAGTACAGGAGAAAGAGACAGGTCCATACAGGAGTGAGAGAGGCCCGTACAGGAGTGAGACAGGTCAGTACAGGAGTGAGACAGGTCAGTACAGGAGTGAGACAGGTCCATACAGGAGTGAGAGGGGCCCATACAGGAGTGAGACAGGTCAGTACAGGAGTGAGACAGGTCCGTACAGGAGTGAGAAGGTCCATACAGGAGTGAGACAGGTCCATACAGGAGTGAGAGAGGCCCGTACAGGAGTGAGAGAGGCCAGTACAGGAGTGAGACAGGTCCATACAGGAGTGAGAGGGGCCCGTACAGGAGTGAGACAGGTCCATACAGGAGTGAGAGAGGCCCGTACAGGAGTGAGACAGGTCAGTACAGGAGTGAGACAGGTCAGTACAGGAGTGAGAGAGGCCCGTACAGGAGTGAGACAGGTCCGTGCAGGAGTGAGACAGGTCCGAACAGGAGTGAGACAGGTCCGTACAGGAGTGAGACAGGTCCGAACAGGAGTGAGACAGGTCCGTTCAGGAGTGAGACAGGACCGTACAGGAGTGAGACAGGTCCGTACAGGAGTGAGACAGGTCAGTACAGGAGTGAGACAGGTCAGTACAGGAGTGAGACAGGTCCGTACAGGAGTGAGAGAGGCCCGTACAGGAGTGAGACAGGTCAGTACAGGAGTGAGACAGGTCAGTACAGGAGTGAGACAGGTCCGTACAGGAGTGAGAGAGGCCCGTACAGGAGTGAGACAGGTCTGTACAAGAGTGAGACAGGTCAGTACAGGAGTGAGACAGGTCAATACAGGAGTGAGACAGGTCCGTACAGGAGTGAGACAGGTCCGTACAGGAGTGAGAGAGGCCCGTACAGGAGTGAGACAGGTCCGAACAGGAGTGAGACAGGTCCGAACAGGAGTGAGACAGGTCCGTACAGGAGTGAGACAGGTCCGAACAGGAGTGAGACAGGTCCGTTCAGGAGTGAGACAGGACCGTACAGGAGTGAGACAGGTCCGTACAGGAGTGAGACAGGTCAGTACAGGAGTGAGACAGGTCAGTACAGGAGTGAGACAGGTCCGTACAGGAGTGAGAGAGGCCCGTACAGGAGTGAGACAGGTCAGTACAGGAGTGAGACAGGCCCATACAGGAGTGAGACAGGTCCGTACAGGAGTGAGAGAGGCCCGTACAGGAGTGAGACAGGTCTGTACAAGAGTGAGACAGGTCAATACAGGAGTGAGACAGGTCCGTACAGGAGTGAGACAGGTCCGTACAGGAGTGAGACAGGTCCGTACAGGAGTGAGACAGGTCCGAACAGGAGTGAGACAGGTCCGTACAGGAGTGAGAGAGGCCCGTACAGGAGTGAGACAGGTCAGTACAGGAGTGAGACAGGTCCGTACAGGAGTGAGAGGGGCCCGTACAGGAGTGAGAGGGGACCGTACAGGAGTGAGAGGGGACCGTACAGGAGTGAGACAGGTCCGTACAGGAGTGAGACAGGTCCGTACAGGAGTGAGAGAGGCCCGTACAGGAGTGAGACAGGTCCATACAGGAGTGAGAGAGGCCCATACAGGAGTGAGACAGGTCCGAACAGGAGTGAGACAGGCCCATACAGGAGTGAGACAGGCCCGAACAGGAGTGAGACAGGTCAGTACAGGAGTGAGACAGGTCAGTAAAGGAGTGAGACAGGTCAGTACAGGAGTGAGACAGGCCCGTACAGGAGTGAGACAGGTCCATACAGGAGTGAGACAGGTCAGTACAGGAGTGAGACAGGTCCGTACAGGAGTGAGACAGGTCCGAACAGGAGTGAGACAGGTCCGTACAGGAGTGAGACAGGTCAGTACAGGAGTGAGACAGGTCCATACAGGAGTGAGAGAGGCCCGTACAGGAGTGAGACAGGTCAGTACAGGAGTGAGACAGGTCCATACAGGAGTGAGAGAGGCCCGTACAGGAGTGAGACAGGTCAGTACAGGAGTGAGACAGGTCCGAACAGGAGTGAGACAGGTCAGTACAGGAGTGAGACAGGCCCATACAGGAGTGAGACAGGTCAGTACAGGAGTGAGACAGGTCTGAACAGGAGTGAGACAGGCCCGTACAGGAGTGAGACAGGCCCATACAGGAGTGAGACAGGTCAGTACAGGAGTGAGACAGGTCAGTACAGGAGTGAGACAGTCCGAACAGGAGTGAGACAGGTCAGTACAGGAGTGAGACAGGCCCATACAGGAGTGAGACAGGTCCAAACAGGAGTGAGACAGGTCCGTACAGGAGTGAGACAGGTCAGTACAGGAGTGAGACAGGCCCATACAGGAGTGAGACAGGTCCGAACAGGAGTGAGACAGGTCCTCACAATTCAATGCCGCTCAGTGATAGAACAGCCTGTCCAGTGGTTGATAAGCAGATGGGCACCAATTCCTAAAACCCTCCCATTATAGGTGCATTCTGCACTTTTTCAACTACATCCATTGATTGTATTTAATTGTGATCACAATAAGTTTATTTGATCACTTGTGGATACCCTTGTTAATATGCCTGCTATTGCATTACCAATAAAATGTTTTGGCTACACCTTATAAATGTAATTAGTTTGTTTATGTTTTTGCAGAATATCTGATTATACAGTAACAAATGTTTTCTCTTCCCCAAAAGTGGATGGCCTATCAGGAGAAGCATGAATGGAAGTTGGAGGGGAGGAGGGACATAATTATTGTGAATCATTGAGTGTAAAATCTCACACTACCAACACGGCAGCTGACACTGTGTGGAATGAACAGATTAGGTCAGAGTAATGTGTGTAATTGGGTGATTAACCAGGCACTACGGTGCTGTAGGAAGCTTAGAGAACCAGGTATACAGGGCTTGTTCATGCACCTATTTTCCTCCAGAGTTCTCACATGTGAATCATATAGAAATCCTTTCAAAGGCAAAACTGATGTCAAATAGGTAACTTACCAAGCTTGAAAGGGATGATAGACAACATGAAGGAATCCATTTCTATATTCTTGCAGTGGGTTCTAAAGAGCATGGGGACCATTATGTACGGAAGGTGTTGGATATCCTCATTATGTTGCAGCTATTAGCTGCTGTGGAGGTACATACAGAGCAGGCCTGTCTTCCTCTGTGTAGTCCTACTTCAATCTCCGTAGAGAACTGGTCTCCACCATTTGAGAACATCTTGAATTTTTAAAAGGATCAGGATATGCCATCAGGTATTAAATTTGCTGTCGTTAAGTAGAGGGATGTCTCATATGCGCAAATCACTGTCCTTATAAAAAAAAAGGAATTTCTTTAGACAGAAGATGGTGAATCTGTGGTATTCATTGACACAGAGAGCTGTGGAGGCCAAGTCTCTGGGTATAATTAAATTGTCAGTTGATAGGTTCTTCATTGGTAGGGGTGTCAAAGGCTACAGGGAAAATGTAAGGAAATGGGGTTGATGGGGAAAATAAATCGGCTGTATTTGAATGGCAGAGCAGATTCATAGAGATGAATGGCCTAATTCTGCTCCTATGCCTTATAAATTTATGGTCTTATTTATCAGGAAGATATTATTTATGAGTAGATTGCAGCTCCTAGTGAGCAGTTCACATTCCAGGGAACCAGTATCTTTGCAGGGAAGTTTAAATACACCACTTGGGAACATTTAAACTCATTTGGGAGAGAGCTGGGAACCATAATATTAAGCGGGGATAAAAAATGTAGTTGGCCGAATTAGCAGGCCTAGTAGACAGAAAATAAAGAAGGAAGGTTGTGGAGCAAGAGAGGGCCGGCAGGTTTAACTGTACATACGGAGTCAATCCTACCAGAGACTAGGCAGTGCATAACCTTACCATAGGAAATGAAATTGGGTGGGTAGTGCAGGTATGCAAGACACTCACACGGTAAGTCAGCTGAGCTTAGAGCATGGATCAGCATTTGAAAATATGATGTTATTGCAGTCACAGATAAGGAGAGGTTAGAAATGGTAATATAGTATCTCGGTTTAGAAGTTTTAGACATAACAGAGGATGGGCAGTATATTACAGTTGTACTTGGAGAGGCTATCCTGGATGAATTGTCTAATGAGACCATAAAGGTAGGGATTAGGAATAAGAGAGAAACAATCTCTCTTTATGAGTTTTCTACAATAGTCTTCTTAATGATCAGTGGTAATTAGGAAGAGGCAAGCTGTAAAAATTGATAAGAACAGAAAGTTTCTGTAGTGGTGGATTTCAATTTTCCTAATATTGACTGTGTTTGGCTTGGTGAATGGGGCTGAGATGGGACAGCATTTGTTAAAGGCATCCAGTAAAGTTTTTGAGTTAATATCTAGAGAATCCTACTGGAGACTAGGCAGTGCATGCTCTTACCTTAGGAAATGAAACTGGCCAGGTTGTGGAACTATTGGGGTAATGAAACACTGGGAGAAAGGTCCATAATTCTGTAAGCTTTAAGGAAATAATGGAAAAGACGAAGGTTGAATTTCAAATTAAGACATTGAATAAAGAACAGCACAAGAGAAAACCTGGTCAAAGAAGAATATAGGAGTGGTTGCCTGCAGGTAAAATGACAGCTGACACGTGAGAGTTATTTTTTAAAGAGTGTTAGTAGGAGTTCAGGCCCAGCATTTTTCCAGCAAGGGTGATAGTATAGATGGCAGGATTAGGGAACTTTGGATATCAAAGGCTATGGAATGTTTGATCAGAAGGGAAAAGGAAACATCTGACAGGTACATGGAACTGGGTGTAGAAATATGTAGAAAATAACTTTAAGAGAAAAATTAGGGGGGAAACATTCTTGGCAAGTAAGTTTAAGGGGAATCCCAACATATCCTATAAATCAATCAGGAATACGAAAATATTCTTAGAAAGAATGGATCCCCTATGGGACAAACAGGGGGCCTTACACACATTACCTGCTTGCGTAGAATACTTCTCACTGAAATGAAAGATATGCAAGATAGTTCAAGGAGGTGTATCTGGGTGATCTAGAATGGGTTGTGTTAAAAAGGGGATGTGTTAAATGTCATGGGAAGCATAAATCTTCAGAGCTGGTTGAGATCTATCCCAGTTTGCGATGGGAAGTGAGGAAGAAGATAGCTGGGGCCTTGATACAGTTAGCTGCATGTTTGTTTGATACAAATGAGGAGCCAGAAGACTGGAGGTAGCTACTTTGTTCTTCTCTTTCTGTATGAACTGAAGGACATGGTATTTCAATATTTCTGCCAATAGAAGATAAATATTGTGTTACTACAGGAGTAGGGGTATGGGATGTAACAACCTTTTTTAGAGCTAGAACAGAACAATGAATGCCAACAGTTCGTCTCTCTGTACTGAGGAGAAGATTGAGTACAGCAGGGCCAATGGCTATGTGAAATGAGTGCTACTGGCCGGCTCAGCTCTGAGTTTGAAGGGTGTGACATTGCTAGGGTAATCTTGGTGCAGCAGGTCATTGCACTACCTAGCCACCTGCTGGGTCACCTTGTGTACAATATCAGGACCTTCTCTAAACCTCATGAGGGCACTGTATCATTTTCTATGATGGCCCTTTTGGCAATGGACTCAATCATCCAATGACTGCTCCTTTCAGTTGGCTCTGGGCAGCAATTTGAAAACTTTTCTAGGTCATTGAGGGTATCTATGCAGGCTTGAAGTGTAAGGTACTGGAACTGGTTAGTTATTGTCTCATGTACCAAGTTACAATGAAAAGCTTGCTCTGCATATTGTTTATGCAGGTCAAATCATTACACAATGTTTTGAATTAGAATAAGATAAAAACAATAATGATCCAGAATAAACTGTAAACGAAAATGAAGTTCAGTGAGCATAAATGATAAATACAAGATCAAATTGAGGTAGATTGTGAGGCCAAGAGTCCATCTTACTGTACAAAAGGTCCTTTCAAGAGTCCAATGCCAGTGGGACAGAACCTTTAGCCTGGTGGTATTTGCTTTCAGGCTCTTGTATCTTCTGCCCAATGGGAGAGGGTAGAAGAAAGAATACCTGGGGTTAGTAGGATCTTTGATTATGTTGGCTGCTTTACTGAGGCAGTGAGAACTATAGACAAAGTCTACAGTGGGGAGGCTGATTCCTGCAGCCTTCCTGTTGTAAGAGTGGCAACACAGTGGGATATCTGGATTGAACCTGGTTCACTGGAGCTCTGAACGAGTGGCTCTACCTGCTGCGCTGCATTCGAATGAATATTCAATTGTAATGTCTTCAGACACATCTCGATCAGTTGCCTTGATGATTCAGAAATAAAAGGCCTTGAGTGTTTGTTGTGTTTGCTCATGCTGTTTTTTCTCAGCTGTTGTGAGAGTTTATTTCAACTGTGGCATTGGCCACGTGGCCCCGACTCAGTGGTTCCCTGGTGCTCAGCTTGGCTGGAAGCTGGGAGGATGTGGGCAGGATTCCCTCCTTCTACTGCTGAAAATACTGCAGCAACAACTTTGCTGCTGAGTCGCATGCTGAGTGTTTGAAGCCAGTCCAGTCTTGGGAAATCACAGTGAAAGATATTGTCTACCTCCACCCTTCAATTCTGGCAAGTTCAGAGGTGGAAAGCCCGAAGGTTGAGTCTGCGAGTCTGGGCCAAAGACTGGAGGCCCGGAAGTGGCCTACCTAAGGGTTGAAGGCTTTGTGTGCATGAGGGGTGGTGGGTGAGAGGATGATGGCTTGTTTGCTGTTGTCTTGTTCTGTTCTGTTGCTGTTGGTGCTGCTGCTTGCTGAACATTATAGGCACACTATGTTGCTGCTGGAATATATGGCCACATTTGAGGGCTGCCCTCAGCACATCCTCGAGTGTGCTGGTTAACTTAAATGACACATTTCATTATTTTCCGATCCATATGTGATAAATACATTTTAGATTAACTTACAAGGGTATTTGACTGCAATAGTTTGATTTCCATATTTGTATATTTTGAATCTGTCATTGTTTTAAAATATTTTCAAGCCAATAGTACTTTGAAAAGCATTCTTATTGAGTGCAAATATCATACTTAATGGACCAGAAAGAAGTCTTTGTGTCATTGTTGTATTTTCTGCCATGCCTCATCTAAAAAAGATTGCTCTTGTCATTCAAGTTATGTGAATATGTTCAAGATAAACCTTGATTATGTCTAGACAATGGGTGATGCTTTTCATTGCAGCAGATCATACACGGCTGTGAAATGTTTAAAACTCGTGCCATGTTGTTCTAGTGTGGATTATGTCTGACCTCCAAAATGAGTTTGATTTCCGTTTCACAAGTCTAAACCCTTCTTATTTTTTATCATCATGGCTGTCTTCATGGGGTAGGCCTACGGTGGTGAAGGAGTCACTTCTAAGAGGCAGTAATATTTGAAGACTGGGAAATGAAAGGGATGTGGTCAAGTGAGAGAGAGAGAGTTACAAAGCTGTCATGGGTCATCCTTCTGCTCCTCTAGCTCCTTCCATTTTTACTTTGGCTCTTAAGTCCATATGCTGATCTTTCTCTGCCTGTCTTTGGCTGGTTTAGTTGTGTAGCCTACAGCACACAATAATGAAGCCCTTGAAAATCTGCAATAAATCAGAAAATTCTGGAAGCACTCAATAGGTCTAGCAACATCTATGGAAGAAAAGAACCATCATCATTAGAGGTTCCTGCATCCATTGAGTGAAGACTGCAAGGCACCCAAGACCTGAGGTGGCTTTCAATTGCATTCTTCAAAGATGCCAGGCTTGGTTGTCTCTTATTGTGGTGATACTTCGCAGCATTTTGACTTAACTAGTGTCAGTAGTCAAGGAACCATTTGATATCCAGGATACGTGCTTCTAAACAATGCTGGCCATGGACTGTTCATCCCCAGTCTTCCTGAAGCACCACTGAGTGAGTATGTCAGAGTTAAATGCTGGAGATGGCACTTACTGATCATCGAAGCATACACTGTAAAAGTGCCTAACTACCTTGCAGTCACTTGTGAATCTACCCTGTCATGTCACCCATGACAACAGAATTATTGCAAAAAAAAGATGGTAGGACTTATTTTTATGCAGTTGACTGAAGATGGTAAATCATGAATAAAAGCACCTATTTATTTATGTGTGGGAATTACATGAAGAGTGATGCCATTGGGCATGCATTTGATGCCAGATAAACACCAGAAGCCTTGACATGCATAGCTTACAGAAATGCCCAGTTCAATTTCTCAATGGCTGCCATTGCATTTGGAAATGATTGCTGAAGCAATCTAACTTCAGTTAAATTTACTCATAAAAATGTGAGCCAAATGATTCAGTTTCTTGGCACGGGTTTGAAATTTGCCCCTTTGCTTCAGATGGTATGGTGTCAATTTATGCCTACTGACAAAAATATTATGGAGAAGTAACATCAATTTAAATATGAAATAATGATTAAATATAGTATATACTGGACTAAAATCATTTTTTCAACAGGCTACCAAGTAATAACATGTATTAACCAGTGTCAAATTTAACTGTTTGCATCAGCATGGTATTTATATCTTTCTGAAGTGCTGTTTATTTTCTAGGTGCACAATGTTAGAAAGTATAGAAAATTGCAGAATATTTAATTAACAACTTAGGGTGCATCAGCTACCATTGGAGTATTATGTGAAAATTATGTGATGAATTTTCATAACAATTTTTGTTATTGGTTGAAATTCCATAGAAATAGCGAGGTGAATAAATGTTTGAAACAGGGCTTAAAATGCAGCATGCATACATTAAATAACAGACTGCACAACAGATTGTGACTTGTGTTTAGCACGTTAGATAGAACAGTCTGCCCAAAGCAGCATAAGTATGGATCAGCAAGATATCTAACCCAAGATGTTCAGTTCTAATATTGTAAAGTTACACTATAAATACCATGCACCTCTGAATTTTCTTGAATAAAATCGTTCTTTGGAAGTTAGGAAGTTGCAACTATTGGTAAATACATTTGGGTTTTAAATTGAGCTACATAGTCTTTTACAGTGTTGTGGAAGTGACATTTCCATTTTAGCACAGCTTGCTCTATTTAGCACGTTGTACATGTAGTGTTGTACCTGTACGTAGCCATACGAAAAGGGATAGGTAATTGTTGAGATCAACTCTTTTGCAGTGTTACTTTTACACCAAATTTCAACCATGAAGATCCAACTAAGATGGCATAGTGTAAGGAATTCACATCTCTTGGACATTTTTCATAGCTTACATGATTACTGGATATAGTTGGGGGCTTCCAAATAGATTGATAATAACACTTTTGACTCACAAATACCGGGAGTATTAAACACAGCAGAGTTTAAGTACTAACCCATTTAGCAGCCTTACTAATGACAAATCCCCACATCAGTCAATTGGAGATCACCATTGACTGGAAGATAATTGACCAGGACAAGCCATATAATTAATGTGCTTTTAGAGCACATCAAAGGCCTGGTATTTAAGGAATTCAGGTTTCATTCTGCAATGCCTTACAACCAGCTAAATGGCACAAATTTGTAATTTAGACAGAACATTTGACTGGCAAGTCCAGCCATCACTCTGAATAAACCTTCCACCATTAGATATATGGTATTTACATAACACATTTAATATGAATGAGGATACTTGCTATATATTTGTAATGAGTCTCATCTTTGACTGCACTTAACAAACACAAGTCTTCTGCCACTTTAAATAAAGGGACATGGGGATCCTACCATCTCCCTACAACTTCTATCCAGATCACACCCCATCTTGACTTAGTAATAGAATTGTATTTTTCTCTTCCCCCTTGCTCAGAATCTTGCAATTTCCTATTCTATCACACTTAACAAAACCTTTACCACAAATACCATAAATGAGAAGGTTGCGTTCCAACTCTATCGAGAGCAATAACAAAATTTAACCCTTAAAGAGCACATTTTCCTGGTGTGCAGAGTGGAGGCCAAGTGGACGAGGTAGATGTTGTTCCAAGTGGGCTGTCTGGTATTGGGTTCACTGCACGTATCTAATCCAGTGGGAGGATATTCCTTCATATTTCTGATTTGTGTCATACAAGGAATAGAAGGACTATGGCAAATTAGGGGATGAGTTACTGTAGGGAACCAGATGTTCAAATTAACCAATTATTAAAATAGCAAAACAGCTTAACACAGCTGTAAAAAATGTAAGCAAAGCACTAAGTTGAGCTGCTGGATGGGATAAAATTCAGATTTGCATATATTATGGTAATCTTGTATAGAATCTTGGGTAGCATAAACAAGCATGAATCTGCATGAAATATCGAGAATGTGAAATGAGAGTCCCCAAAAGTGAGTCTATAGGTTGTGGAAACATTTCAATAATATAATGAAGCTGAGTTAAGTTATCCCCTTTGGTTCAAGAGCCTGATGGTTAGAGGGGTAATGACTGTTCCTGAACCTGGTGGTGTGAACCCTGAGACCCCTGCATTTTCTTCCTGATGGCAGCTGTGAGAAAAGCGCATATCCTGGATGGCAGGGGGCCCTGATGATGGATGTTGCTTGCCTGCTGTGATGCAGCCTGTTAATATACTCTCCTCCACACATCTCTTGAATTTTCTCAAACTTTTAGATATCATGCTGAATTTTCACAACCTCCTAAGCAAGTAGAAGTGCTACAATGTATTTTTTTTTGTCATTGCATTTACATGTGCCCAGTACAGATCCTCAGAAATAATAACACCTCCCATAGTCCAAAGATGTTCTGGTTGGTAGGCTAATTTGTCATTGTAAAATTGTCCTGTGATCAGACTAGTATTAAATAGGAAGATTTTTGGCCAGTGCGGTTAAAAGGGACAGAAGAGCTTATTCCACATTGTATCTCAATTAAAAAAAAAACAAACACCAAGGAATTTAAAGTTGCTGTCCCTCTTCATCTCTGATCCTCCAATGAGAACTGGATCATGGACCTCTGGTTGCCCCCGCTGAAGTCAATAATCAATTCCTCAGGCTTGCTGACATTGAGTAAGAGGTTGTTGCTGTGGCACTACTCAGCCAGATTTTAAATCTCCCTCCTATATGCTGGTTTCTCAACACCATTAATTTGGCTTATGTGTATGTGTGTAGGTCTCTGTTAGTCTCGATAGAACATGGATTTGCACCTTGGAAAGTTTCCAGGGTGCAAGCCTGGGCAAGGTTTTTTTTATGGAAGTCCAGCAGTTGCCCAAGCTGCAAGTCTCCCCTCTCCACACCACCAACATTGTCCAAGGGATCCTGGCTTATGACAGTGGTGTCTTCAGTAAACTTGAATATGGCATTGGAGCTGTGCTTAGCCACACTGTCATGGTTGTAAAGTGAGTAGAGCAGGGAGCTAATTACCCAACTTTGTGGTGCACCTATGCTGATGGAAATCATGGAGGAGATGTTGCCAATCCAAGCTGACTGGGGTCTGCAAGTGATGAAATCAAGGATCCAATTGTATAATGAAGTATTGAGGCCAAAGTCTTGAAGCTTATTGATTAGTTTTGAGGGGAGAATGTTATTGAATGCAGAGCTGTAATCAATAAAGAGCATCCTGACATATACACCTTTGCTTTCTAGGTGTTCCGGGGTTGAATGAAGAGCCAGTGCGATGGCATTTGCTGTTGACCTGTTGTTCCAGTAGGTTAACTTCTCAGACAGGGGAGTTGATATGTTTCATCATAGACCTCTGAAAACAGTTAATTTACTGTGGATATAAGAACTACTGGATGATAATCATTGAGTTAGATTACCACGTTTTTCTTAGGCAACAGTATAATTGAAACAGTTGGGTACCTCAGACTGCCAAAGCAAGAGTTTAAAGATCTCAGTGAATATTCCAGCCAGTTGATCTGCACAGGCTTTTGATACTTGGCCAGGTACCCTGTTGGTACTGGATGCTTTTTGTGGGTTCACCCTCCTGAAGGCTGCTTGCATGTCGGCCTCTGAGCCACAAGTCACAGGATCATCGGGTGATTTGGGAGTTTGTGATGGTTCCTCCATGTTTTGATGGTTAAAGGAAACATAAAATGCATTGAGATAATGTGGAAGTGAAGCCCTGTTTTCGCCTATTTGCTTGATTTAACTTAGAAGTGCTCAAACCCTGCCACAATGGTCGAGCATGTTTCATTGATTCAGTTTGAGTCGGGAGTTGCCACTTCATCCTTGAGATGCCTTTCCGAAGGTCATACCTGGACCTCTTGCATCTTTCTTGTTCACCAGACTTGAATGCCTCTGATCTAGACCTAAGCAGATTGCAGATCTCGTGGTTCATCCAGGGCTTCTGGATGGGGAAGACTCTGAATGATTTTGTGGGGACATACTCAGGAACAACTGATTTAATAAAGTCTGTGACAACCATGGTGTATTCATTCAGATCCACTGATGAGTCCTTGAACACAACCCAGTCCACTCTGCCTTCTGCTCCTCTGCCTTCTATGATCACCTCTTAGTTGTCCTAATCTCTGGAACTTTGTTTTTTAATTTCTCCCTGAATGCAGGTAGGAGAACGACAGAAAAGTGGTTTGATTTACCAAAGTGCAGTCTGATCATGGAACAGTTGGCATTCCTTATCTTCATAGTCTATTGTGTGGAAATCGGGGAGGAGATGTTGTAGTCAATCCAATGGGAATTGAGCAGAGCTTTCTTCAAACAGGCCTGGTTAGAGTTCCTGACTTTGATTTGAAATACATCAGGATGAACTCTTTCTTGTTTGGCGATGGCATCATGCAGTATCTCAAGTGCTAGTGATACATAAATTGCACTCAGGATTATGAAGAAGTGCTCCTTACATGAAGAGAATGAATGACATTCGACCATTAGGTGTTCAAGTTTGGAGGAACACGAGTTTGACAAAACTGCCACATTGGAGCACCACCAAGTTTATCATGAAACACACACCTTCACTAGAATGAATATCATTAAAAGAAACTGAAGATCTAGGTGCATGTATAACTGCTGAAATTTTAGACAAAACAATAAAAAACTAACAAGTTTTATTTGAATTTGACATGTATGGTGCAAGTATATACATGTTATTATGAATTTTATATAAAATACTGTTTAGTTAAAGGTTTAAAGTATTCCATTGTTTAATGGAAATTGAAGGATTAGAAAACAGTAACTCATTGGGATAATAAGAATCATGATAAGCTATTGTGTTGACAAAAGGTCACTTTCTTCCAGCATTATTTGTCTTCTCTATTTTTATAACTCTATGACAGCTTCTTTTCCTCTCTCCTCTAATTATTGTTTAAAGTAACTTGGGGGGGGGGGGGAATGATAAAAATCAGCAGTGGTGTTTTGTATCCAGTCATCCTTTATCTGTATATAGCCTCTAATACTATTGCCTTTGCATTGAAGATTGGTCTCATCATCTTAGAAACTGTCAGTTGTATTTCTGAAACTTAGAAACTGAAAAGGAAGGGGTCAGAAGCCTTCTGAGATATATTGACATCCCAACCAACCCTTGCAATCACCAATTCTAGAAACAGCCCGCAGAAACTTGAGTTAATCTTGAAGATCACTCCTGTTGTAAAGTGATGGAACATTCTGTCTCTTGTCCTGTGTTGCATGAGTTGCTTCGTTATTTTTACAGAGAGTTCCCTTCAAAATAAGTGACACCCTCAAATGAGGGAATTGAAGGCTATAGCTACAACATAAAAAGATATAAAATATTTAAAAAATTACTGGCACTTTTTTAATGAGTAGACAGCAAGGGGAATCAGGGAACACATAAAATGCAGAAAGTCCCAATGCAGCCAGAATTTAGCTTAAGGATACCATGGCAACAAACAAGTAATTCTCTCTTCTGAAGAGGCATACTTTCAATTCCCAGAAATATTTTCAGGCATTCAGCTACTTATTTCTGTAAATGAGATGAACATAAAAATTAATCTTAATCATAAGATATTCTGCAGATGCTGATGGCATGAACATCAATTTCTCCAACTTCTGGTAATCTTCCACACCCCCCACCCCTTTTCCTATTCCTCATTCTGGTATCTCTCTCATCCCTTTTCTTCTCCTCACTTCCCTTTGGTGCTCCCTCTTCCTTCCTTTTATCCTACCGTCCACTGTCCACTCCTATCAGATTGCTTCTTCTTCAGCCCTTTACTTCTTTCACCAATCATCTCCCGACTTTTTACCTCACCCTACTCCCCCAAATACCCACCTCCCCCTCACTGAGTCTTACCTATCACCTGCCTGGTTGTAGTTCTTTCCCTTCCCCCACCTTCTTAATCTGGCTTCTGACCCCTTCCTTTCCAGTCCTGAAAGTTTACACCCAAAATGTCGACTGCTTATTCCCATCTATAGTTGCTGGCTGACTTGCTGCTGAGTTCCTCCAGCATTGAGTATGTGGTACAGAAATTGATCTGTTCAGCTTTGCTTAACTGAGAACTGACAAACACCGTTGACTTACAATGAGAGAACTGACAAACAATATGGATATACTTTTCATTATGAAGTTCTTCACAATTAGAGCCACAGAGTCATTGAAAAGTACAGCACAGAAACGGGACCTTTGGTAAATCTAGTCCATGCTGAACCATTTAAACTTCCATCGACCTACACTGGGACCACAGGCCTCCATACCCCTGCCATCCAAGTACCTATCTTAAATGTTGAAATCAAGCTTGCATGAACCACATGCACTGGCAGCTCATTCCATACTCTCACGGCCCTCTGAGTGAAGAAATTTCCTGTCATATTCACCTTTCATCCTTAATCCAGACCTCCAGATGTAGTCTCACCTTAACCTCAGTGCAAAAAGCTTGCTTGCATTTACCCTATTTGTGTTCTTCATAGTTCCGTCTACATCCTTCAAATTTCCTCTCAATCATTTACGTTCCAAGGAATGAAGTTTTTTTTCCCTTTTACTCTATTGTTAAAGTATTCATAGGGCAATATGGAACATTATATATGTATTTGGACAAATGAAATATGATAGGTTATGTCATTTGATTTGTACAGTTTTAGTTCATTTTACAGCAAATATAAACCATTCATTATGAGAATTTCATAGTATGAAACAGTGTCATGCACTAAAAAGAATATATTATGGCAATAATCTGTGTAGAATTTATTGTGAAAAATGTACTTTCACCAAAAAACAATCAATGAAAATAGACCCCCATACTATACTTGGGTAAGCTTTATAAGATGTATTTTGTTTGATTAAACACAGCTACAAATGTGGAATATTTATCTAATGCTCAGTTTGTAAAAATTTAAGTGCCATGTCACATTTTTGGGGATAATAGTTGATCAAGAAATATTGCCTTATTGCAATAATGATATTTGGCTTTGAAAATATATTTTGAGTTTCTCTTCTTCAATCGAGACAATTTTCTCCCAGTAAATAAACTGTCATGCTACTTGTTATATATTGTTGAATTCCTCATACTCCAAGGATTCCACTGATATAAAACATGTATATGTTAGATTAGTAATGGTATCTTCAATGAGCTGAGTAGAACAAATGTGTTTCCCTCATGGCTGCAATAATGTGATAAAGGGAAATTGGCTGTTCATCAGCTGTTGTGCTCTGTTAAGACAGTAGAGATAGAAAACATCTTTTGGTTATTCCAGAATGCCAAAGAGAAACTTTATTCCAATTGACTTTCATTTTTCATTGTTTCCCATATAACTGATAACAAAAAAAATCCATTTTACATTTAATGTATTATGAATTCTATGCATATTATGTATATTTTGTTCAGGTCAGGCATTATATTTAATCAGAAACTGTAATTACACTTGAATTTGTCTGCATGCTCCTCTTGTTTTAGTAATTTTAGAGCAGTTTCAATTTAAAATGAATAATTGAAAGTATTACTAATATCGGTGAATATACCAGAACACTTTATAGGATGCCAGATGGTCATCACAGTAATCTTCAGTGTCTAACTAGTCCTGCAGGCTGAAGTTTGGGCTAATCCTTCTCTGGCAGTGGAACAAGCAAAGGATAAATAAGTTCTTCATATTTCAGCTAATTTTAATTTTATAAGTTTTGTGTTATGATTCATGATTTAAGTGAAATCACAATGTAATAGAATTTATCCTAAACATGCATTAATATAAGATGAAATATTACAGCATTTTGATTATTTCTTCAGTTATGTTGGCGTGTGACTGTCTAATAATTAAAAATAAAATAAAATAGAAGTATTTAAAAATGAGAAAAGAGATTAGTGTATTCATAGGTTCTGGTATTTTCTATGTTTACTCATTATTTTTGCAAGTAACATTTCATCTTGTGTGACTTCTACGATTGTACTTGCTCTTTAAAGAAAATCTATTCACATTGTATGATCTTGACCATTCTATAATTCTAATATTGTGAACAGCTCCTTTAAATGATTAGCAGATGGTAGAATACAGTGTTAAACCAAAGCACCTCGGAAATCAGTTAACACTGATTTCTCACAAAGTTTTGCAGTCATAAATGTCCTGGGCTCCGTAACAACACCCTGATCGGGCCAAAAACTTGCCCATTGCTAATAATGTTTAATATCAACTGATGTGAACATGATTCAATCATTTTACTATTTTAGTATGTCAATGAGTCAATTTTAACAACAGAATTTAAGTTTCAAATAACAAAATTTTATATAATTTATCAAGACTTTCACATGTTGGTCACAAAATTCAGCAATCAAAGTTCTCTTCCTTCAGATGTCCATGGCCCCAGGTTTTCTTTTACTTTGGGCTAATACACAAGCAGTGGTTTGGAAAATATTTACAGTATATTTACAATTATGTTAACAAGGTAGGAATGCACTTCTTATATTGATTGTGAAAAGCACATCTCTCATTTGAACCCAAATTAGAGCATCCTTCAGATTTTCCTGTTTTGCTTGTCATTCACTGGGCTTTCATCCATAAAGATGCAATTTTGCAGCCCTGCTTGATTTGATTAGAGTGGATATCAAAAAAACGTTAAGCTCTTGTCCTCTTGCCATCCTTTCACTGGTGCATGTGTGTCAGACAACCGTTACTTGAGAAGTTAATCAGTATTATACTTTGAAGAAAAGAAGCAGTTTTGTATGCAACCTGCAGTGCATAAAACACTTCTTAAATCCACCAATAGTGTAAAACTCTACACATCTGTCATGTCTATTCAAAGAAATGAATAGACGCTAAATGGGATGATGTGCCTCAGAATTTATTTGCATTTTCTCATCTATATTTCCGCTCTTGACAGAAAGCAAAAATAAAATCCAGGCTGCCTTTTGTAATTTTTTTGCTGTGAATGGATATTATACACTGGAGGGAAAGTAATAGCTTGCTTTAAAAGAAGTTCCTTGCTGCTGACCATTTGAAAGAATTATATTATTTTGTGTAAAATTCTGAAGTTTTCACTGAGCTATTAAATGAAACCAAATCGTTCTAAGCTATATATATACATATTAGTTAGCTATGTATATCTGCATATGAGGATTGCCTGGAAGGGCAACACTATTGCCCAATCTCAATTGCCCTGAGAAGATATAGACCTATTGGTGAATCTGCTCCTACAATGAGTAGAAGTGTGGAATGTTCTAAAAGTTTATCCCAACATCATTAATGACCGATTTTTAAGTCAACATACTATAAAGTTTTAGTAGCAATAGGCAGAGATGGTGTTCCACGTCCCTACTGGTCTTGTAATTCTGACTCATTGGGGTAGATAATTTGGGAGATACTGAGAAGTTGTTTTATATTGTGTCATGGACGTTCATGATGGAGGGACTGAAACTAGTAGTTAGAGTTCTGATCAGATAGAAACAGGTCCTATAAAATCTCAAGCTGCTTGAACATTGTTGTGGTTCCATCATTATTTCATCACAATCATGATTTGTGCCTGTAAGCAATCAAATATGTTTTGGGAGCCATGTGCCAAAGTTATTTTGACTTTATTCCGGTCTTGTAACAGCAGCATTTACATGACTCCTTAAGTCTGTTTTGCGATGAACATTAAATTTTTCCTTGCCCTTGTAAAAGCTCTCACTCCAACTTCTGGTATATTAATGATAGAATACTTCTGAAAAATAATGCCATTCAGTTTTAGGAAGTTGGTTAAATTATTTTTGGTAACAATGTCTCCAAGAGCTGGTGCCTCAGAAGGTGGCAGCTATCATTAAAGATTCTCACCATTTGTGACATGCCCTCTTAATGTCACTATCATCAAGGAGAAGCTACTCTACCCCGATGACCCATACTCAACATTTTAGAATAGCTTCTTCCTCTCTGTCATCAGGTTCCTGAACAGTAAATAAACCCATGACCATAAGACCATCAGGCTATTTCACCCACTGAGTCTGCACTGCCATTCTATCATGGCTGATGTATTATCCCTCTTAACCCATTTTCCTGCCTTCTCCCCGTAAACTTTGACATCCTAAATAATCAAAGACCTATCAACCTCTGCTTTAAATGAATGACTGCCACCTCATTATTTATAAAATATTTATTTTGTTTTGTAACTGAGAACAATTTTTATATATTGTACTATCCTGCTGCCACAAGACAAAATTTCATGACATATGCCAGTTATAATAAACCTGATTCTGATTCTGTTTGTAAATGTAAGGAAATTCAAAATAAGCAAAATATTGATGCAGTAACATGTAAAAATGGCAAATTCTGAAATGTATTGTACTCGGGCTACATCCAGAAGCATACACAAAATATCCAGTTAGTGATTATTTTCTTGGAGTGAGGGTCCTTCAGTGTGCTTTGTCAGGGTGGAGTGTGAAGCCAGATTCCCATTTGCAGACATTGCATAATGCTTGTGCTTCACTTCATTGGTCATGTCAGTATCTCACCTGCAGGAAACGCTTATTTTAAATATAAGAAACGTCAAGCATGATCTTTAATAACCTATCTTTTACTTCATGGAAATGAGTTGTATAAATTACTGCACTCAATTTTTTCTTCACTTTTCTTCACTTTTAAGAGAATAGCTTTAATTTTTTTTTTCAGTTTCCTTTCAATCAAGATTCACGATTGGTTCCTGTCATTTCCTGTACATGAGAGGAAAGAAAATAAACTAATTGATACTCCAGATCTGGTGCAGTACAAAATCAACAAAGGACAAAAGAGAAAGAACAGAATAACAATCCTAAAAAAAACCACACAATAAATATAAATACATAAGATAGCTTATATACAAAGATTGACTGTATATCCATAAAGTGGTACTAGGCTGTACATAAGATGACTGACAGGAAATAATAAAGTTGTGGTGAAGTTAGTGGGTCGAGGTGTTGATCAGTCTTACTGCTTGAGGAAAGTAACTGTGTTTGAGTCCGGTGGTCCTGGTGTGGATGCCACCATAGCCTTCTCCCTGATGGGAGTGATACAAACAGTCCATGAGCAGGGTGTGTGGGATCCTTCATGAAATCACTGGCCCTTTTCCAGCACCTTTTTGTATATATGTCCTTGATGGTGGGTATGCTGGTGCCAGTGATGCATTGCTCAGTTCTGACTACCCAGTGAAGAGCCTTCCTGTCCACCGCCGTGGGCAGTTTCCGTACCAAGTTTCCATGGACACTGCAGTTTCCGTACCAAGGAGTGATGCTCTCTCCTGTGCGTTTGTAAAATGACGAGAGTATGTATGTGGAAAGTTCAGTTTGCTTCAGCCTCCTCAGATAGTAGAGGCATTGGTGAGCTTTCTTGACTGTGTAGGATGTGTTCAGGGACCACGAAGGGTTGTGTGTGATGCGCACTCCACAGATTTGGAAACTACCCACCAGTCTACCAAAAATAATGCAGTTGTAAAATGCATCAGGATGTTCAGAATAATGCAGTCTCTTTCAATCGGTGGATTCTGAAACAAATAACATTTTATTGAGAGAAGATTGTCATAGGTTTAAAACAATGACACCAGTAAAAAATCCAAACTCAACCAATCAGCAACAGACAAAATAGTTACTTCAGAAGAATAATTCCTGGTATTCTGTCATCCTATGATATTCACAAGGCTTGCCTTAAGTTATACTCATTAATTCAGATAAATTATATCCTCATTTAAGTTTTGGATTTACATCCATGTCTAATATATTCATTATGTAAAATGTGTTAATGTATGTAAGGCAATAAATACAAATTTAGTTGCCAAGATCGCAGTTACTACCAGCGAGGGCATCTCTGTGATGGTAGTTCATCTCCACAATATGTCATGTATGCTCATTTTAATGAAAATATTGTGAAACATTATTTCTGTTGGATTGACGTAAGATTGCAGGCTTCTCATTGCAATAAGTAGTGAATGAGAATTGGAAGTATGAATAAAGGTTAATTGGATCTTCTTACCAATAATTGGATCAATTGGCATATAATTGATATATGGTTAGATTGTTATACATTCAAAGATTTAAGTCATTACATGAAGATAGCAAAGTGATCATTTGGAAGCTAAGTTTAAGGACACAATGCAAAAAATGGACAGGGGAGTCAAAGTGCTAATGCTGAAGTTGAAAATTGAATGCCTCAGAGTGGGCCCAAAAGCATAGACTGTGCTCAATACACTGGCATGTGTCTCTTAAATGAGAGCTGCACTGTAACTGTGTGATGGTATTGGGTTTGCTGACTGTGAAATTCGAAACGCAAATGAAGACTTTAAGCCCTTTCAGATATAAATAGCCACGAGTACTCTGACTAAAGGGAGATTATCCAGTAACTGCCCAACCTTTAAAGACTAGTTTTCTTTTCTATTTATTCTCCACTGTGAGCTTAGCTGCCAATACCCCCTGTTCGAGCTCCGGCTCCCTACCAATGATAAGATACTTCCAGCGAAAACATAGTTTACAAGTCAGTTCATTTATTTTCAGTGATGCACATTTGAATCCAAGCAACACTCTTAAAAACATCTAAAACTCACAGAGAATTTCTATCTTAAACATTTCCAAAACACAAACCATTTCTAAAACACAAAGAACAAAGGATTCCCAAACATAGGTAATATTCCAATAAACCAAAAAGACATACCAATAAGGTGCAGATGAATGATTTGTCCGTTACAGAAACCAAAGGTGGAGGAATAGATTCCAGTTCACCCTGTGTTTTATTCAATTTTCTTTTTTGGTGTTCCTTACCCCATTCCTAATAAGCCTGAACAGCTCTCTACATTTATACACATTTTCTCTCACTGGGATGACTTCACACTTATGTGATATTTTCTCAGATGTCCTTTTAACACAAACAATCTAAAGCGTTTTTGGAGACATAGACTTCAAATAATGCTTACAGTTTGCAATTAATGTTGTAAGTGCTGTGAAACTAACTTCCTTGAGCACATAAAACTCCTCCAACTATAAATATATCACATATAGATATGTTAATTGATATTATAAATCTTTTCTGCAAGTTTTCCTGAACTAAGCAGCTGAAGAGTAAGTTTGTCTGAACCAACCTAAATAAAACAATCCATTGTCTTATACTACATCCTTAAGCAGTGAGAAAGCATACGCAGAGACTAGTGTCTGCTTTCTCACAGAGTATCTGCAAAATACAAAGCTTGTTTGAAAAGGTGTGCTTTAACTTCAAGCTGATTACTTCTTCCCATTTACATTTTAAGAACTGAAGATTGACTTCTAATTATGACCAGCAGTTAAATAAACTTTTAGTTGGAAGTTTACTTACATCTGTTTTGGTCTTACAAATGGCAGCTGTGTTTAGAAAGCAAGCGTGGAAAATATGTGACCATTTGGATCTTCTGTCACAGGATCGAGAATACCCGTCACAACTGTAGCATTTGGCAAATGTCCTTAGTGAATTGCAAAGGTTTCATAGTTAGTTTTTCACTGAGGATCAGTCACAGGGATGTTCCTGAAATGCTGAGATCTACGACCATAAGACCATAAGAAATAGAAGCAGAATTAGGCCATATGGCCCATCAAGCCTGCTCTGCCATTTCATCATGGCTGATCTATTTCTCTCTCACCCCAATCTCCTGCTATCTGCTTGTATCACTTCATGCCCTGACCAAACAAGAATCTATCAACCGCTGCCTTAAATTTATACAATGACTTGGCCTCCAAGCCACCCGTGGCAATAAATTCCACAGATTCACCACTCTCTGACTAAAGAAATTCCTCATCCCCATTCCAAATGGATGTCCCTCTATTCTGAAGCTGTGTCCTGTGGTCTTAGACTTCCCCACCATAGGAAACATCCTCCCCTCATCCATTGGATAGGTTTCAATGAGCTCCACCCTCACCCTTCTGAACTCCAGGCAAGAGCCATCAAATATTCCTCATATGATAAGCCTGTCAATACTGGAATGATATTTGTGAACCTCCTTTGCTGAGTATCTTCTGTTGTTGAATATTATTTTCCTTTATTCTCTTGCTATATTTTCCTCCAAATTGCCCTGCTTTTTGTGTCCCCATTTCATTCTTGCATACACAATGTTTTCTTAAGGTAGTGTTAATTACCTATGTCTGCTAGTAAAGTGTCTGCGTATGTCTGAATATCCAAGACAAAGTTTTTAGCCCTTGCAAAGCCAGTCCTTGTAGGCTTTAGCAATTTCAAAGAATGCCAGTGAGTATTATTAGTTGTGTCTCTACAGCAATAGCAATCAAAAAGCAACTTACTTGAAGTTAGTTGATTGTACTTTTACTTAACATTGATGGGACTTTGTCTGTTTATTCATTCTATCTGATTAAGAGCTGGCACTAACTGGAATGAAGAGCTCCATACTGATGCAATGATATCAAATTGGAATTGTGCTTTGATACTAATTGACATTGTGTAGCCATCACTGACCTCTTTAATATGACGTCTAATATTAGCTTTCCCTAGAAATGTCCATTGGGCTACAGATGCCATTTAAGAACTGAGGCAACAACTGTGCTTTATTGGATCCTGATTGTGGTGAACTACATATACCTGTCAGGACTGCTCCTGTGGCTCCTCCCACAGACCCCTGCTGACTGCTTCTGTGGCTCCTCCCACAGACCCCTGTATAAAGGCGATTGAGGCCTGATGCCCGGCCTCATTCCCCAGGATGTAGTGTTGTTCATTCTTCCAGTCAATAAAAGCCGATATCTCGCTTCTTACGTCTCAGAGTGAGTTATTGATGGTGCATCACTGATTTTGCCCTTGATCCTGACCCTGATCCTGATCCTGATAAGTTATCAATGGTCAATATGGCGCTGAGCTGTGGTCTCTGTCGATGTTGCGGCTCAGACTTACTTGTTTATATTTGTTCTGTAGGTTTGTAGGGATGATTTTAGAGACAGAAGGAGGAACTAGGGGTCAAGTTAAGCTTTAGGGTGGGCTGTGGTGGAGCTAGAGGTCAGACCAGAGTCTAGGCCTGGAGTAGGAGGACTGTGTATGTGGGGCTACAGATGCCATTTAAAGACTGTGCTTTATGTGTGGGCAGGTGGGTGGGTGGTAGGTAGGAACAAGGCTTGTTTAGCTGTTGTTTTGTTGCTTGTTGTGTTCTGTTTTGTTGTGTCTGTGTTGTTCTGCTGAACATTCTGGGCATGCTCCGTTGGCACTGGAATGTGTGGCAACACTTGTGGTCTGCTCCAGGCATATCCTTAGGTTGTGTTGTTTGTTAGTGTAAACAGTGCAACTCACTGCATGTTTTGATGTTTGTGTGATAAATAAATGAATCTGAATCTGGTAGAAACATTGCAGAGATGGAGGGCAGAAAGGACGGAAGGGTTTAGGAAAGGAAAGAAAAGAAATTGCAAAATGAAGAGTGAGAAGTAATGAATGTTTGGGAGTGCAAAAGAGACAGCCAATGGTCACATGATGGAATCACATGGTACACATTTAGTGGTCTGAACATGTTACTGAAATCAAAACTGTTTAAGTTTGATGTGGATTCAGTCTCAGTGCTTTGATTGTTATGATTCATAACAGGATTCAACACTGCTAATTTAAGGCACTCCAGGATGTTCTCAAAGTTTAAAAATCATTATGAAGGAGTCTCTAAGCAAGCCATTGACAAATGTGAAGAAAATTATGGATTGAATATAAAATGCAATGGGCAGTACAATTAGATAAACTAGGCATTGCTCAACGGTTGCTGGAAGCCACGATACCTTTGTAATTGTAGGAGAAAAACTTTTGATTAGCAGGGCAATATAGCCTTTGGAATGGCTGGAAACTTTATATTTTTCATTACGGCTTATTACAGAGATGCCTAATATTTCCTAACAGAGTTTCTGGTCACAGATTTACTGGCTTTAGCCATAGACTTTGAGAGATGCTTTTGGTCAAGAACCTTCTTGACTGGGTGATCTTTATGGCAAAAGGTCTTGAAGTAATAGACCAAAATGTTTCTAAAGATGTTGAGGTTGAGGAATTGAAAAACTTGTTGTTCTGGGTGGATGGAAAGGGAATCAGAGAATTACTGGGAAACAATTGTCTAACACTATTCCCTCCTTCAATGTGATCTTCTTTATCACTTATTTTCCAGAATAATTTTAATCACATTGAGTCAGCAGCATTATGATCATAATGGGTTTTTTTCCAGTCCCTGTTTGCTGTTTTATGTCCTGCATATTTCACTGATTGGTTTCAATAAAGGTATTGTTTAGGATGTTAAAATGTAGTTTTCTTCTTCACTATTTCCATTTCTCACATAAGTAATGAATTTTTAGTTTAGTAGTTTATTGACTGCATAAACTATAAATGGGGGATCCTTTGGAATTCTGGGACTACTGTTGCTTTAAATATATATAATGCCTACTATTTTCTCCCCAGTGATATACAACCCACCTTGTATTTCTTTATCAGGTATCCTACAGACGAATTTGCCAAGCTGAAGGAGGCTAACTTCACTAGACTGCAGAACTTTTGCATAGAAGTGTGAGAGATCTCAAGATGGGAGTGTGGTGCATAGATCATGTGGAGTTTGGGCTGGTAGTGGTCCGGTGATCTTAATTACTGAGGTGCTGGTGATAGTGGGAGAGAAGGAAGCTTGTAGTCTGCAGGGAGCAGGCAGATTAATAGGGAGCTGAGTGGTTTACATGCTGAGTTTGTTGGGTCTGGAGGGAATATTCCTTTTCCTAACCTATAGGCAGTGTTGTAAAACCATTTACCACCTTGCTTGTTTTCAAGATCTGTGAAACCCAGCTTTCTGCAGTTAAAATAAGCACACTGTTAAAATCACAAACACACGAAAATCTGTAGATGCTGGAAATCCAAAGCAACACATACAAAATGCTAGGGGGATCTTAGCAGGCCAGGCAGTATCTATGGAAAAGAGTAAACAGTCGATGTTTTGGGCCAAGTTCCTTCATTAGGACTTATTCTCAGAGTATGTCATACTGTTAAAATGATAGACCTGCTTTCTTTAAACATAATAGCCACCATGTTCCCTCTGTTAAATTTGGATATGGCCGGTTTTTGAGATGAATTCTCTTTTATCTTTTTAATATAAATTAGCCTCATATATGACTTCAAGCTATTTGGTTTTAGGAGTTAAAATTCATTCCAGCAAACTGCTTTCTGACAATAATCACAAGCAATATAATTAATTAATTCATGGAATGATTGTATGATTTTCTGACCCTCTATTTTTAAAAGGTTGTGTAGTATTGAAAGGATGACTAAGTTTCTATAAATTTGTTACTATATATAATATTTAATTTAGCAGGCATTCAACATGCTTCCTGTGCAAACTGTAAGTGGTTGTGATGTTAGAACAAATCAATGTTTTCACTCAAGTAAAGACATTTCTTCCGGATTTCATTGATATTGCCACTTAATACATAACAAAACCAGATATGGGTACAATTAAGTTAAGGTCAATTAAAAATAATGTTTCTTTCAAATACGAGTAGAAGATTAATCGACCCTCTGTATTGATTTGTTTCAGATACAGAAGACTCAAATCAGTTTCTTCAAAATGGTTCAGGGAAGACAGCACTGCTTTTGATCTGCAGCTTTTCACTGAACAATTTGCAGATGCAACTTGAAATGCTATTCTTTGGATTAGATAGAGCTGAAAGGTGAGATTGCAATAAGTGAAAGCTACCCTTACATTTCCACTGAACCACATAGCCGCTGAATTTTGTAAACAGTACTGTATAATACTCTGTGTAGCAAACTGAATTTTCTTAATGACTGTAGTAGTTGTTATAATAAAGTGTGTTTTTTGCTGTGTTCTGAATTCTGATCAGCTTGCCTCTGGATGCCTGCTGTTACTTAAAGTGTTTTTAAGAGAGATTGTTTTACACCATCAATGCACTTTGGCTTCTAATGGAAATTACAAAAGTGTTCTGGTTGAAATGGGTCATTGAAATATTCAACACATAATTTTAGCCACAGCCAGTGAGCATAAGCATATTGACTTTTTTTAATTCAGAGAACTGATTTTCCATTTATTCTTCAGTTTTTGAGAGAAAATGAACTGTAGATACTGGAAATCTGAAATAAATAACAGAAAATTCTACCAATGTTATGCAGGGCAGGCAGCATCTGTGGAGTGAGAGAGTGGTAACATTTGGGGTAGATTAAGCATTCAAAATTTCTAAGAACATTTGACAATTAATGGGATGAGTTAATCATGCATTTATGATAAAGCTTTTCATAAGCACACACTGTAAGTTATATAAAATATCAATGCTGCCAGCTTCAAAATTATCTGAATATATTGTACATTACACCTGGCAAAAAATATCAAAAGTATGTTGCATGTACTGTTATTATGACTTTCATATCATTCATGTAGTCCCACTCTCTTGGTATGTGCATAGCTTATTTAACACATTAATTTGATTCATTACATGGAATAGCAAACTCGATACCATATAATACAGTTGAATGGACCTATTTTATGGAATTGCTTTCTGAGGATCAACATATATTTTGCTATCCCATTAGTTTACTCTCAATCATAGCAAATCGATGGAAGGGATAATCAATGATGCTATCATGTGGCACTTACTTCATAACACAGAAGCTCAGTTTGTGTTCTGCCAAATTCACTCAGTTCCTGATCTCATTCCAGGGTTGATCCAAATAGGAACAAAAGGGCTGAATTCTAGCGGGGAAGTTGTGGTAGTTAATAGTGGTATTCGTTTGCCACTTAGTTAGCCACTCTCACATGGGAGGAGTTCACACATTGTACAAAGCAGTTTTGTTAGTTGTTAGTTAAGTTTAGTTGATTATTCAGCAAGGCTGGCTTGCTGGTGTACTCTGCATTATCCCTCAATATCAAACATGACAGACGTGAGAGGATCTGTCCTTGACTTCAAGACAGTATTTGATCAAGCATGACATCAAGGTGCCTTGGATAAACTGAACACAGTTGTAGTCAGGAGAAAGTCTTCCTTTGGCTGGAATCAGACTTAGCACAAAGGAAAATGGTTGTGCTGGTTGGAGGTCAATCAACTAAACCACAGGATATCTCTGCATGAATTCCTTGGGGTAGTGCTCTAGGTCCAACCATCTTCAGCTGCTTCATCAATGGCCTTCCTTCAGTCATAAGGTCAGAAGCAAGTATGTTCTGTGATAGTTTCACAATGTTAAGCATTGTTTGCTGCTCAGATAATGAAGCAGACCACATCCAAATGCACCACAAGATGGACAGTATCCAAGCCTGTACTGATCTATGGCAGGTAACATTCATGCCACAAAAGTGCCAGGCAACACCAATGTCCAACAAGAGAAAATCCAGCTATCACTCCCTGATAATCAATGACATTACCATCACTGATTCCCCCAGTCAATATTTCAGGGAGTTACTGTTGACCAGAAACAGAATTGGTATATTCATATACACAATGAGGCTACACGAGAAGGTCAGAGGTTAGGAATCCTGAAGTGAGTAATTTCCCCAAAGCCTGTTGAAGTGTGTTGAATATTTTCCATTTGTTTGAATGAGTACAATTTCAACAACACTCAGGAACTCGACACAATGCAGAACACAGCAGCCCGCTTGATCTGCATCTACTCTCTCACTCCACAATTGACACACAGTCGAACAGTTTATAGCATCTACAGATGTTCTACAGCAACTCACCAAAATTGTTCCAAGCCCACCACCTCCACCAACTAAAGGGACAAGGAGAGGAAAGCAACCTCATCACCTGAAACTTGCACCACAATGCACACAGCATCCCGACTTGGAAAAATATCACCGATCCTCTGCTATCACTGGGTCAAATCCTTAACAGAATTGTGGCTAAACCAACACTTCAAGTATAACAACAGTTCAAAAAGACAGCTCACCATCACCTTCTCAAAGGATTGGCAATTAAGTTGCATTCCTTCAATGAATAGATAAAAATCTCATGGCCAAATAACTTAGCCAACTAGGGAGTTTAGTCAACAATCTAGTCTTGTGCAGTGATGGACATAATGGACATTTTCTATATTTCTAGGAAATGCTAAGTTCACATTTAAGATGTTATTTATCCCATTTCATATTCATAGTATGCAAACCAAAGACAAAGGCTTACAGCCACTCACAGAAGTTTATGCCACACTTTCCACAGGTGAAGACATCAGACGAGTATGGCATTAATGCTCACGTGGTCTCTCTAAAATACTAAACAGTTCAGTTAGAACACCTGCCAATGTATCACACCATCTTCCAGCTTCAGATGTATCCTTCACTTTGATTGACCTTCATTGAGAAGTTGTTGCTAACTGTTGCTAACAGTTGTTGCTGTCCTGAGAGATGTCAAGATGACACCATTCAGTGTATTAAAATACTGAATAAAAATAGCAATAACGAGTCAACAGTGTAACATGTGGAGCTTTACATAAGGAAATATTTTTATTTGTACACTCATCTACCTGAAGATGTTTGATATCACATCATCATGCTGGGTGGCATCATAGCACAGCAGGGCACACAGTATCATAGAACGTAGCACAGTAGCATAGCGGTTAGCATAACGCTATTACAGTACCAGCAATCAGCAATCGAGGTTCAAATCCCACCGTCATCTGTAAGGAGTTTGTACATTCTCCCCACATGTGTTTCCTTCAGGTGCTCCAGTTCCCTCTCACATTCTAAAGACGCATGGGTTAGGGTTAAACAAGAGATTCTGCAGATGCTAGAAATCCAAAGCAACATACTCAAAATGCTGGTGGAACTCAGTAGGTCAGGCAGCATCTATAGCAATGAATAAAGAGTCCATGTTTTGGACTAAGAGCCTTAATCAGGACTGGGAAAGGAAGGGTAACATGCCAGAATAAAAAGGTGAGAGGGAGGGAAGGAGGACTAGCGAGAAGGTGATAGGTGAGGCTAGGTGGGTGAAAAAGGTAAAGGGCTAGAGAAGAAGGGATCTGATAGAAGAGTCTCCATGGGAGAAAGAGAAGAAAAATAGGCGATGGGAGAAGTGATTGGCAAGTGAGAAGAAGGGGGTAGAAGGCCAGAGTGGGGATTAAAAGAAGAGGAAAGGGGAGGGAAATAAATTACTGGATGGAGAGGTCAATGTTCATGCTATCAAGTTGTAGGCTACCTAGATGGAATATGAGCTGTTGATCCTCCACCCTGAAAGTGGTCTCATCATGGCCCAAGAGAAGGCCATGACTGACATATTGGAAGGAGTTAAATTACTTGGCCATTTTACAAGTTCCACTTTTGGTGAATGAAGCGGGTGCTCAACAAAGCAGTCCCCCAATTTAAGTTGGATCTCACCAATGTAGAAGAAACCTCATCGGGAGCACCAGGTACAATAAACAACCACAACAGATTCACAGATTGAGTGTTGCCTCACCTGAAAGAACTATTTGAGGCGCTGAATGGAGTTAAGGGAGGAGGTGAAAGGGCTTTTCTGTCACGTGCAGGGATATATGCCAGAAGGGAGATTAGTGGGGAGGTTCAAATGGTCAAGGTGATCATGGAGGGAATGATCCCTGCAGAAAGCAGAGAGTTGGGGGTAAGGTAAAGATGTATTTGGTGGAAGGGGCCCGTAGAAGATGGTGGCTGTTGCGGAGAATGATATGTCAGATGTGGACGTTCATGGGATGTTAGGTGAGGACAAGAGGAACTCTATCCCTGTTAAGATGGAGTGAGCGTGGCTATTCAGGAAATGGAGAAGATGCGGGTGAATGCAGCATCAATGGTGGAGGAAAGGAAACACCATTTTTTGAAGAGAAAGGATGCCAAGTACACTCATTTCTCAATTACTAGGAACTTCTGGATTATTCTAGTTAAGTAAGTTGTTCTTGCTTGCATTATTATATCCAGATGGTTATTAAAGATCACCTTATCTGTAATAATGGATTGTTTGTAATATAATTTGTAGGACTCAGACTCTAAAAATGGATCAGGCTTGTACTTATAGTAAGGTATGGTATCTTTCATGAGTTTGTATTTTAAAGCAAGATTTTGGTGAATGATGTTTGCAACTTGATTGTGACTGTGCAAGTAATCAGATTGAGTTAAACTGCTGTGGGATCCTATAACATGTTGGATTCTTTCTAGTTTCTCTTGGCATTATCTGCATTTATCATTTTGAATTTGTTGGTCTTTTATTAACCGTCAGACTCTTGCACCATAACTTCACTGAACTTCACTTGCTCCATCATTGAAATGTTCCCACAACCTATGAACTCATTTTCAAGGATTCATCATCACATGTTCTTATTATTTATTGCTTATTTGTTTATTATTATTATTTCTTTCTTTTTGTAATTGTACAGTTTGCTGTATTTTGCACACTGGTTTTATGCCCAAGTTGCTGTTGTCTTTCATTGATTCTATTATGGTTACTATCCTATTATGGATTTATTGAGTATCACTGTAAGAAAATTAATCTCAGGGTGGTGACATATATGTAATTTGATAATGAATTTACTTTGAACTTGAAGTGAATTTGAATGCAGGGTGGATGTTGGAAGCAAAGTTGATGAACTCGACATGGGTGCATATAGCAGCACCAATACAGTCATCAATATAGCACAGGAAGAGTTGGGGTACATCACGAGGGAAGGCTTGGAACATGGACTATTCTACATAGCTAATGAATAGGTGGGCTCCAGTCATGTACGCATGGCTACCTCTTGAGTTTGGAGAAAGTGGGAGGGCCCAAAGGAAAAATTGTTGAATGTGAGAAACAGTTCTGCCAGAGGAAGGAGGGTGGATGGGCAGTGGAAATGGATGGGTCTTTTGTTGAGAAATAAGTGAAGAGCTTTAAGATCTTGTTTATGGGGGACATGTGCATAGGGACTATACATTCCTGATTAAAATGAGACAGTCAAGGCCAGGGAATTGAGAGCTCTTGAAGGTTAGGGTTAGTAAGTAGTGAGCATGTTGCATTGAAAACATGGTGACACAATGGGCTGCCTCCAGCACAATCCTCAGATTGGATTGGCTGTCGATGCATTTTGTTATATGTTTCAATGTCACAAATAAAGCTAATCTTCCCAAATTTTCCTCAGGACTCTATTGTTTGCTTTAGTTATTACATCTTTTGATACTTAGTTTAAGTGACATTAGCGAGTGTTATATGTGACATGGGGATGAGATTAATTCAGTTGTCATGGGGTGCAAGATACATTATCCCAATCTCCAAAGAGCTATAAATTTCCCATTGCTGGAGTGTGACATATCTGGAGAGCCAAGCATAATAATTCTGCAGTCCTTTTCTGACATGTGGGAACTCAATTTGTGGCTGTACCTTCATCTTGTGTACTCTCGGGATGATGAACAGTTCAGATCTGCAGAACTCTGCCATGTCCTGGAGAAGACCTGCACTAGATTTCTGGGCATGGATGGAGCCCACTGCCTCCAGCATCGCTGTAGCATGAAATCAATCCATATGTTGTTTCCCAAACCAAATTTAACACTGAGGTAATTTAACAGCATTTGCTTTCAGCAAGCTTTTAACTGTTACAAATCAGGCACCCTACTTCTGATGTCATATCTGTCACATGCACATATTTCTATTTTGCTATGTTTACTGTAAAGTTCATCCAATTTTCATATTTCTTTTAACATGACAAATCACAACAGGACACGTAAGTTCCCTATTAATCAAAAATAGGACTATTTAGAGAACAAGCGATCAAATATTTTAAGATTAAAGATGTAAAATAATTAGTGATGAGATAACCAAGTGTAGAAGCAGTGAGGAGAAAGGAAATTATCCCTGTTTTTCAATTTCTGACTAAATTGATTGATCAGCTGACTTCCACTGGCAATAGGTTTTCAAAATAATAAATGCATTATAAACTGTTCCTCAATATCTAATTCAGTGTTTGATCCAGTGCCTGTTTGGCAAATGCCTAGTAATTATTTTGGCTGGTATGATTATGATTTCACAAGTACTGGGCAGTGTATTCAGTGATTGCAAATTTACAGTTCACTTAAACTTCCTTTACTAACAGGTGAAAGCATCTTTGTTCTTTTGGCTGTAGTGTTCCTATGGGCACATATTTGAGCAAAGATACGAACGAATAAGATAATAATGAAAGATCAATTTAAATGGAATTGTGTGTCATTTGTTGTTTTCTTTGGCTTTGCTTTCTTATATTATTGTATTACTTTATAAAATACAGACGTTCATGATTTGTTTTGTGGCACATTACTATGTATATACCTTCTGAGAAATTGTTACTGCTCAAAAATCCATCTGCGTGCTCCTCTATTTGTTGAAAGATTTTCTGTCCCAAATACTGCAGATATTACTACTAACAATTGAATGCTTTGACTCAATTTCAATAGCCACGCCATAAAGGATTACTTTAGTGGTGAGGAAACTGGAATATTGTGGGTCTCCATTATGTTTAACCTATTACTTTCAACGTGAAAATGGAGTCAGCACAACTACCGATTTGCAGAAAGAATACTTTCAGGTAAATTGAATGTTAGCTTGAAAAGGTTGTCTTCATTAATTTAAAAGTAGTGAGTGAAAGAATTGAATATGTTAGAACAGTGTACACCAAAAATGATCCAATCTATTGTGTTTCATTCTGGTGGAGAGAAAATAAAGGAAAAGTTGATTGATAGAATGAAAAGTGTGCAAAGTGAAATATTTCATCACTGTAAAGAATCACTGGTCAAGCACATTCTGAATATAGATATGTATGATGTATGGCTTTGTAGATGAACACAATATAATTTAGCTATCATGATTTACACATTAGAATACTTTGTGACACACACTGCTCTGTGTTGCACATGATAAATGGCTACCCAGGCACAGCATAAGATAGTGACTTGCCTGTAGACTGTAAAGCACCAGGTTCAGAAGACAAAAGAAATATCAGAAAGAAGATTAGGAAATAAAAGATGTTTGATTGCTTGGAATTGTGGTTGCAAAAGTAAGGAAGCTGGTGTTGTTTGCTTATTATTCTATTGGATAAATTGGAAAATGTGTAGACATTCTATAGCTTATCTTGGCTGACTGACTATTAATCAAAGTTGCAGTTACTGAATGCCAGCATAAATATGGCCTACTTGTGGATCTTGGCTCATGATCTGTCCAGCATCTGCAGAACTGAAGATGCTGGATATTTTCGAAATAAGCTTTAAGAGGCCCCACTGGAGGAGTTGAACTCCTCTGTGAATGTATTCATCTACTTGAGTAGGGTGATGCTTTGAGATGTTTTACCTCGTCAAATCAATTGTGTGATAGAGACTCAGAAAACCAACAAGCACAAAAACAGGCCCATCAGCCCAACCATTCCTTGCTGACCACCATATCTATCTGTGCTAATTCCAATTACCAGTACTTGGTCTGTAGCCTTCTGTGCCTTGGGATTCTATTGCTTATTTCAGACACTTAGATATTGTGAACGTTTCTGCCTCCACAACATTCTCCAGCAGTGCACACCAAACTACAGTCACCATCTGGTGAAAATTGCTTTCTTGTATTCCCTTTCAGTTTTTTACTCCTTTCTGTTGTCTGTCACTTTCGGACAGCATTACCTTAAACCTATGACCTTTGGGTACAGAAAGGTTTCCGACAATGTATCCCATCTGTGCCCATCATAATTTTCTAGGCCTTGCTAGAGGTGCCAGATCCTGAAAATATTTTAAGAAAAGGTTAAAACAGATCAGTCTTAACTGTTGGATTATCTTTGCCTTAGCCTTCATTTTTTAAGGTCCTTTTCAGTGTATTGTCAACTATGATCATACAACCCATTCCTTTTGTATCAACTAATCTGGCTGATTACAATCCACATTGTTCAGAATTGAGTGATGCTCCAGTCAAGATTTTCATCTCCATTTTACTTCTGTGCCCACACGAAAACAGTTTAAAATTATTTTAAATAGCATCTAATCTGTTTTCTAAATAGCCAGCTGGCATTGCATTTTTCCACTTTTGCCTATCCAGTTAAATTTAATATCTTTAACTATATAATTTGCAGAAATGGGGTTAAGTCCATGTATAAGAAGATGATATCAAAATCTATTTCATCAATCCATCTCTTGTTCACTCCTGTGCATTTGAACTGGCTGACAACAGGTTCTCTGTTGCTTTACATTTGTTTTTTTTATTATTAGGGAACAAAACTGGTCAGTTCTCTGAACTTCAAAGTAACCCAAGACTTTTGCCCTTACTTCAGCAGTTCCATTTATTTTGACAAATAATATCTGTATTTGTTTTGACAGATAGAATTTGCATTTATTTTGTGATTCTTTTCTAACAGTTAAGAATGTTAAAAGTAGGGTTTCTATTCATGTGAATTAATTGTCATTTCCACTATTTAATTATTGCAAAGATGCAAACTCTCAGAGTCAATGCCAGCTGCGTTGCCACCAGAAAGAAGCATCCATCAGCAAAGACCTCTACTATTCAGGCCATGCCCTCTTCTGGCTACTACCATTGTGCAGGTGATACAGAAACCTACGTTCAAGGACAGTTTTTACACTACAACCAATAGGCTCCTGAACCAGTGTGGATAACTTCAATCACCATTATTCTGAATTGATTCTACAACAAGGTATGCAATAATTTGTTATGTGAATTGACATCTGAAATTAAAGTAGCTGTCAGAACAGGAAAAAAGTATTTTACATCTTACCCTCGATCCTTGATCCACCCCATCTCAACCTGGTACAACTAGAAATACTTGGCTATTTCATATTCATTTAACTTTTATTTGCAAAGGTTGATTTTTGGAAACATACACAAAATGCGGCAGGAATTCAGCAGGTCAGGCAGTATTTATGGAAAGGAATAAACAGCCGGCAGTTCGGGCTAAGACCTTTCTTCAGGACTGGAAAAGAAGTGGGAAGATGCCAAAATAAAAGAACTGGGTGAAGGAAGAAAGTCCAGCTGAAAGGTGATTGGTGATATGCATCTTCCCCCTTCCTTTCCAGTCAGAAGAAGGGTCTCAGCCCAAAACATCAACTGTTTATTAATTTCCATAGGTGTTGCCTGACCTGCTGAGTTCATCCAGCTTTTTGTGTATGTTGCTCTGGATTTCCAGCATCTGCAGAATCTCTTGTGTTTTTGATATGCGGAATGTCTTACAACTTTGATACAGTCCTATAATTTTAAAATGTTTGGGTAGATTCACAAACTTAGTTAAAACCTTATTTTACTTTTATATCACAGATTTTCTACATTATTTTGCAATTCAGTAATGTTCAGCAAATATTTGTCAGGATTCAAAGTTTGCCAGAAATTATACAAATATGATTAGAATGATCAGTAATGGCTTATGATGCATCTTGGTTCTGTGAATTGTTTTTAAATCTCACAGAAAGTTTCCACTTTTTGGAAATCATAATTATTTTCTACTTACTCAAAATCTATTGCATCTATCTAACTTATTTAATAATATTCCACCAACATGGTTTGTTGAACTTAATCTAGGGCAGTGTTTGTCTGGCAGTTTTCAAATTGTAAAATTCTTACGAAGAGATCACAAGGATCATTTCTGTTAACCCAGTTATATTTTATTGTAATAATTTACATAATTTTAGAATAGTATGTCATTTAAATGTCTATTGTTATGTTCTCCATAATTAGCTAAAACTTATCTAAAAGGAGTTAACACGAATTAAAATGTGTGTGTGTGTGTGTGTGTGTGCATGTGATTCTATCTACATACATCTTCTATCTTTTTCTTACATCTGTCTGTTCTCATTTATTGTAATATTCTTCGTGTTTCAATTATACCTTTCTCTGATTTTCCATTTAATTTATGCTCATGTCAAATTCTGCAAGTCTGCTTAAATAATTTGGCTGGTAAATTGGGTATGGTGATACAGCTTTATTTCAATTGAAAAGATATAATATATTTGGAGTTTTTTCACATTATGCAATAGTTATGTACACTCTGCCGATGAATTTCTATGAAATGCAATTAATTAGCATGGTCAAACACTGAGAAACATTTAGTCCTTGATTTTCTTTCTGTGCCTGACATGCTGATGTATAGTCCTACAGTGACATAGGCAAAAAGGTGTCATGGCTTGCAGTGTATGCCTGGATACCTCTTTCATAATCCAGAAATGTGCAGATCACTTATGCAGTAGCAGGGTATGTATCAGAAGAGCTCCAAGTCTCTGAGTTATGCATTTACTTTTTCATTGGTTCTTACTTGAATTCCCTGCCATATACATTCTACATCCTCTGTCACAATACCTCTATACCCAATAAACAATGGTGGCATGCTATGTTTTACATTGCAATAAAGGGCAGATAGTTTTTGTTTACTCTCCAACACAAAAGGTAGCACCTCCAACACTGTCATATACCCTGTTTACTAAACCGTGTACTGTATTGGGGCTTGTTCAGCAGGACTTTAATGCACAGTATGAAGGCACAGCTGCTAATCACATTAACGTTCAGGATTCCTGCTATCTGGTGGTTATGCTCAGTTATTTGCCCCTCTGTGCGCTTGTGTCAATGTTGGTGCTAGTAACACACTTCTGGGTGCCTGATTTTTCAAAGTCTGCTGGAGCAAAATTGGAAGATTGGGTTCATAACACTGCAGCCTCATTTCAATAATTACAAAGTGTAAGATCTTATATCAAATTTATATATGTTTCAGCATGTTTGATCAAATCTTAAATAAAAACATTGGCTTGAAAAATTTAGGGCCATGGAATTAATAGCTCAATGATAGCATGAATATGAAATTAACACAAAACAAAAAAGCAAAATCCATTTATACAGAATATAGTTATTTTCCAGATGGAAAAATCATTGAATCATAGAATCATAGAACTCTACAGCACAGAAGGAAGTTGAGGGATCACACACCAACCCTCATCAAGGGATCAGAAGTAGAAAGGGCGAGCAGTTTCAAGTTCCTGGGTGCCAATATATCTGAGGAACTATCCTGGGCCCAACATATTGATACAATTACAAAGAATCCACAACTGCAGCTATGTATTTTTAGGGGTTTGAAGAGAATTGGTAGGTCACCAAAGACACTCGTAAATTTCTACAGATGTACAGTGCAGAGCAGGCTAGCTGGTTGCATCATCATCATCATCTGGTATGGAAGCACCACTGCACAGGATTGGAAAAAGCTGCAGAGGGCTGTAAAAGCAGCATCACCAGCATCGAGAATTCTCACCAGCATCGAGAATTTCTTCAAATGGCAATGCTTCAAAAAGGTGGAATCCATCATTAAGGACCCCCATCACCAAGGACATGCACTCTTCTCCTTGCTATCATGAAGGAGGAGATATAGGAGCCTGAAGATGCACACTCAAAGTTCAAAGTAAATTTGCTATCAAAGTACATATAGGTGATCATATATATCCCTGAGATTCATTTCCTTGTGGGCAATCACAGTAAATACAAGAAAGTCAATAGAATCAATGAAAGACTGCACCCAAGAGGACAAACAACCAATGTGCAATAATCAACAAACTGTGCAAATACAAAAAGGAAAGAGAAAAAAGCAATAATAACAATAATAATGATAAGTAAATAAACAATAAATATCCAGAACATGAGATGAAGAGTCCACCAGATTTGAGAACAGTTCAGCGATGGGGTGAGTGAGGTTACTCCTCTGATTGAAGAGTACTAATTTTCTGGGACCTGGTGGTGTGGGTCCTGGGGTTCCTGTACCTTCTTTCTGATGGCTAAGTGAAGAAAGAGCATGGCCTAGGTTGTGGTGGTCCTTGATGATGCTTGCTGATTTCCTGCAATATCACTCCATGTAGATGCGCTCAGTTTTACCCTTGTTGGATGGACCATATCCACTACCTTTTGTAGGCTTTTCCATACAAGTGCATTGGTGTTTCCATACCAGACCATGATGCAACCAGTCAATATACACTCCACAGCACATCTAGTGAAGTTAGTCAAAGTTTTAGATGACGTGTTGAATCTCCACAAACTTTAAAAAAATAGAGATACTACTGTGCTATCTTCATAATGCCACTTATGTGCTGGACCCAGGACAGGTCCTCTGAAATGATAAACTTACAGGAACTTTCTTCCACTTCTTCATCAGATTTCTGAATGGACATTATACCCATGAACACTACCTGACTATTCCTTTTCTCCTTTGCACTCTTTTTACACAACATTTTAAATTTAATTATTGTGATTTAGTTATTTTTATTATTATGTATTACAATGTACTGCAGTTACAAAACATTCATGACATATGCCAACGATACTAAACTTGATTCTAATTCTGAGGAATAACTTCTCAGGGAGCTGTTTACATTTGGAACGTTGTGCTTATATGCATACTGTGGTGGAAACAGAAGCAATTGGTGTTTTCAGAAGGAAATCATTTAGGCATTTGGGTACGTTTAGGAGGAACCCATGTATCAGAAGGTTATGCAGACAAAATATGAGGTGCTTTTCCTTTGGTGTGCATTTGGCATGCTCAAGCAGTGGAGAAGGCTGAAGATAGACGTCAGTGTGGGAATGGTGAAGGGAATTTTAATAAATTGAACAGAAGCCCATGCCAGATGAAGCATAGACTCTCAGAAAAGCTATCATCTAGTATGTGGTTGGTCTCATTGATGCAGCGGAGGACACATCAAAGGCACCAAATGCAGTGAACAAGTTTGGAGTATGTGCATGTGAATCTCTTCCCTTGAAAAACTGTTGAGGTCCGTGGATGGTAGTGAGGGAGGAGGTACAGCAAACCTCCTACCATTGTAAGATAAAGTGCCAGGGGATGGAGAAAGGTGGTTGCTGAGGGATGAATGAACCAAAGTCAAAGCAAAATTTATTATCAAAATACGTATATGTTATCATATTCTACCTAGAGATTCATTTTCGTGCAGGACAATAACGAAACACAGTAGAATTTATGATAAAAGTACACATAAACTTAAACTAACAAATAACAAATGTGCAAAGGAAGACAAATTGTGTAAGTAAAACATAATACCGAGAACATGAATTGTACAAGTTCTTGAAAGCAAGTCTGTAGGTTATGGAATCATTTCAGAGTTGTGGTAAGTGAAGATATCCATGTCAATTCAAGAGCCTGATAGTTATCAGGTAATCATTGTTCCTGAACTTGATGTTGTGAGACCAAAGGCTTCTACAATTTCTTCCTGATGTTCATGGCCAGAAAAGAGCATGGTCTGGATGAAGGGGGTCCTTGATGACAGATGCAGTTTTCCTGCGTGCTAAGTAACTCTGGTCAATAGTAGGGAGGGCTTTGCCTGTGGTGGAAAGGGCTGTTCCCAACACTCTCTGTAGATGTTTCTGTTGCTGAGCATTGCTGTTTCTGTAGCAGGCCATTATACAACCAGTTAGGATACTTTCCACTGTGCAGGGTGAAACAGAAAGTTGAAGCAGGTGGCAAGTGTAAGATGTGGCCAGTGCTGGGATCACATTGTGGCTGGTGGAACGTTGCATGCCACTTGACATCACTTGGTATTTCAAAAGCCTCTTTCAATGTGATCAAGATGTGTAGAGGATTTGAGTCAAAAAACTGGGAGTGTGATACCTACTTCACAAATCAGGTATTTCTAAAGCAAAAGAAAAATCCACTGTGTAACTCATGGTGTTGGCTTGCTAGCATTTCTTGGCTGTAATCTTTAAAATATTGTTAACAATTTTTTCAATGAGAATATATAACAAAAACGGTCCCAGTATATTCACACTAGTGCTCTGTCATCAGCCTCTGATTTGTTGTTATAGTCTGAGATAATAATCTATCAGAATGTTATTTCTGTCAGTCAAAAAGCTGGCTCTTATGGTAACAATCTGTTATTTGAATGGTATTTATTGAAAGTTGACAGGTTTAGTGCTCACCCAGGGCTTCTACCCTTTCCTGATTATTTTGTGTATAAGATCCAATACAAGTGCCTATTATGGAGCCTCTAGGCTCCTATGTGTACACAATACAAAATGCTTATATGTCACAGCCCCTTTCCTGTTCCATGCTTTCTTTCCTTCGGCACCTTCTTCCCAAATCTCACTGAACATCTCCATAATTCCCACACCAGGGGTCTCCATCCCAACCAACCAGCTTAGCATTCTCCAGCGTCCATGCCATCAGCAGTCTACTGCCAACAATCGTTCTTCTATCTCTGATGCCATCCACCTTATTTTCAGCAGGTAGAAAAAGGAATTGCTGGATTTTAGTTGCTGGATTAAAAGGACCTTTGTGTCATGCTGATTAAGCATTTGGTTTATCACTCATCTAGGCTTGGTGTTGTAATTGCTCCCCAAATTTAACTTTGTTGCTTTAAATTGTAGGAATTTAATTGCAGCAGTGCAAATTAGATTTTCCAGTCCTGAAAACAGGTTAACTTAGTGCGTAATTTCAATCTAGTGGATCATTGTTGGCAACATTGCTCTGTATTCTCTCATTTGGGTTTTGGCCATTTCTAGTATTAAAAAGCCTTTTCTGGACATGTGCCAGAGATTAACTGTAAACAGCATTGAACTTCCTGACAGGTCATTTTAATGTTTAGAGTACTTAGACTAATAGAGAAATACCTGGTTGATCGTCATAAAGAAAGCCTTCTCATTCTAGTTTCATCTTGCTCACCCAATCCCAGCTAATTGCAGTAACCCTACAGGTTGATTTTTAGAACCATTTCCACCAGATAACTGCCTTGAACATGCAGATTCTGGGTTCTGGGATCTTCAGGTAGTTCCTGATAACTTTCCACCTGTTACTCTGATTATAGGATTTGCATACGTACATCTACTGATGCCTTTGGACACATCTTCAGTGATGTTCCTGGAATCATTGGGTGTTTCGGGTCTTTCAACATCATACACCCTCCTCCAGGTGACCCAGCAGGTGCTGATCAGACCGCAGCAGATGTCTGTGTCCAGATGACTAGCTACTTCTGACTCCATGGCTCCCTTCTTTTGAGCCACAGCCACCCTGAGGCCCTCTCTGCCGCATCGGTGGTACTGCGGATGGCTCTTCTCTTCCTCTCTCCCTCGATGCCCAAATTGCTGAAGGCTCTAGTTAAAGAACAGGCTGCGAATCCCCTACATCCAACCTCCACTGGGAGACACCTCACTCTCCATCCAGCCTGCTGACAGTTGCTGACCAGTCCTGTGTACTTGAAGAGCTTCCTTTCAAAGGCCTCTTCCAAGCGATCTTCCCATGGGACTGTCCGCTCCAGCAGCACCACCCGCTTCATAGACTCAGACACAACGACAATGTCTGGTCTCAGGGTGGTGGCTGCAATATGGTTGGGGAACTTCAGCTGCCGTTTGAGGTCCACCAGCAGATGCCAGTCCCTTGCAGGGGGTCAGGATGCCTGCAGATGTTCTTTTGGCGGGTATTGGCTGCTCCCCAGCTCTGACAAAGGCAATGGCCTGCTTGGAGGGTCAGGACCACTTCGCCCACTCCACTCCTGCGCTGATGGCTTCAGCGATGGTCTTCAGGACCTGATCATGCCTCCATCGGTAATGTCCCTCACCAAGTGCCTTTGTGCAGCTGCTGAGAACGTGCTCCAAGGTTCCTCACTTGGAGCACAGTGGGCACGCAGATGACTCTGCTTTGCCCCACGTGTGCAAGTTTGATGGGCTTAGAAGCCCATCGTACACTGCCTGGATGAGAAATTGGATGCGGTGTGGCTCAGCTTTCCAAAGCTCAGCCCAGGTCACTTTCCTCTCAACAGCATTCTCCCATCTTGTCCAAGCTCCCTGTTGCTTCATTCCCACCGCCTTGCAGGTTATCGCCTCCTCTGCTGCTGCTCTCTCCTCCTCCTGAACTAGGCGGCGCCTTTCCTTCCCTCTGATCGTGTCCGTTTGGGGAGTTGGAAAGGATCCTAGCCCAGCTCGGCCTTTGCAGTTTGTTGTGGTGTCCATACAGTGCGATGCTGCTCAGGCTCTTTGGCCGCCCCAGCCATCTCCTGAGGTAGTTGCTAACCATTATAGGATTTAAACTAGATCTGAAAATTTTACTATCCAGGTCAGTTTCTTATACACACACGAGGAAATCTGCAGATGCTGGAAATTCAAACAACACACACAAAATGCTGGTGGAACACAGCAGGCCAGGCAGCATCTATAAGGAGAAGCACTGTCGACGTTTTGGGCTGAGACCCTTCTCCTTGTAGATGCTGCCTGGCCTGCTGTGTTCCACCAGCATTTTGTGTGTGTTGTTTCAGTTTCTAATACATCTTGGAATTATTTAAATATTTATTCATTGGTTTAATAGCAAGTAAATTATAACAGGGATTATTAATTTCTTGGCTATCAAAAACTTGTACTTGCTCAGGTTTCTCATTGTTATCATTTAGTGGCTTTGTATTCATCATTTTATTCTTCTTGATTCAGTATGAAAAGAAAAATAAATTAGAGAGCCTGAAGTGCCTGTCATATATAACTGATATATGTAACTGATGCACTTCATATGAATGTCAATGCAACACAAATACTCACACGGTAAGGTGCATTCAGTGCCCCTTACACAAGCTGGAATATAATCATTTTCACAACATTGTTATGATTCGTTATTATCAAGGGCAAAAATACAGATAAGCAGATTTTAGTCTCCTGCCAGTGTCATTAACTCTTATTTTCAACATCACTTCTTTGAATGAGCTGGAAGTGATTGAGAACAAAACTAGCTTATTGAAGGACTATCTTCTGCAGATCTCAGTGCATGATGTAAATTATGAGAAAGCATTATAATGGCACCAACTTTAAAATGTAACTCTTCCATTTGATTGCAATATATCGAAGGCCTCAGAACTATAATATTACAGTTGCCTTTAATATATCCATAAACATAATTAATTGCACATGTTGACATTTTTTATTTTCATGAAAAGAAGGCTTAGTGTTGAAATTAAGCACTGTAATGACAAGGAGTGAATATGGTAAATCCCCATATTACCAGATTCACCCCTATTCACCTATTCACTCTTCACCATATTCACCACTTGTCATTATGTTGCTTAATTTCAATACTAAACCTTCTTTTCAAGCAAATAAAAAATGTCAACTCGTGTAATCCTGTGGATCTGTAGAGTTGACAAATCTTTCATATTTACCACTTCTTAATATGGATCTTGTGTCGGCAATACTACCCCAACGTGAGCTGTTAGTTTCTATTTCTGACTTGCTGTTAAACCTTTTCAATGCTCAGTACTGACAATTAGAATAGCCACATCCAGATTTCCCATTGTTTGGAAACTTACCAAACTCAAAGAACTTGGAATCAACACCTCCCTCTGCAACTTCCTGACTGACAGACTACAAACAATAAGGTAGGCAGCAACATCACTGCTACGATTATCCTAAACGACTGTACTCCACAAAGTTGTGTCCTCAGACCTGTACATTATTCCCTGTACACGCATTACTGAATGGCCATCTACATGGTTGCTTGAACTCCATCTACAAGTTTTGCAGATGATACCACTACAGTGGGCTGTATCTCAAATAACAGTAAGTCAGAGTACAGGAAGGAGATTGAGCTGTTGTTGTTGAATGGCTCACCGAGCTGGCTTGTTATCTTGCAGACATTTCATTAACTAGCTAGGCAACATCATCAGTGCAACTTCAAATGAAATGTTGGTGATCTACATTGTTCGTCTTTTATGTGTCCTGTGATTAGTACATTTGCGTGTGTGTGTGTGGTGTGTGTGTGTGGGGGGGGGGGGGTGTATACATACCATTTCTATTGGTTACCGAATATGTAATCTGTGATTGGTTCGTTAAAGTCCAATTAGGTGACAATTGTTGTCCGGGCTGTGTTAGTTGACTGTTATGTAGGATTAACGTCATCCTTATTGACTGACGTGTGTAATCAATGTTACATGTGTTCCAACATCTTAAAGGAGATTGAGAGCTTAGTAACATGGTTTCATGACAACAAACCTTCCCTCAATGTCAGCAAAACAGAAGATCTTGTCATTGGGGGATGGTCACATGCTTCTGGCTATATCAATAGTATTTTTTAGGAGTGAACGATACCAATAGCTTGTCCTGGTTCAGCCATGGAGATACCATGGCCAAGAAAGATCACAAATGCCTCTACTTCTTGTTACGAAAACCCCGTAACCAGGTAACTTACCAGCAAAGATAGATGGATCAGCTGAGTCGGATGCTACTATTTTCAAAAGTTTTATTACCGTAATAAAGGGGCACAAAAATTAAGGTTAATACAAACATTCAGATAACATGCGTCAATACTCAATCTAAAACGCAGGTACATTAATAATCACTCAGAAATAAGCTCTTTCGTTGTCTAGGGTATAATACTGAGTCCAATTGGAAATATAAAGAGTCACTCTGAAGTCTGCAGGCTTTCGGTTTCACGTGTTGGAGAGAGAGAGAGATAAAACGGAAAAACTTGCCGTTTACATCCGTGTAATCAGGGGAGCGATCTTCCCCGTTGTTAGTTAAAAGCGATCTTCCGTTGGTTCCAGCCACAAACCCCGCATTCGGAATTTAACGCACGTGGCTTATTTCAAAATGGCTTCCCGTTCCCACGGGAAGCGTTATCGTGCTTCTTGGTGTCTCCTTGGTGCGTCTGAGGGTCGTCCTCTTTCAGACCCTTCTTTATACTGCCTCACGGGATCTCAGGTGTCAATCAGGTTGCAGGTGATGCAACCTCTCTCTCTCAACCAGCCCACTTTGCCCGAGGGCTTTACAATGTCCCTGCGAGTTGGCGCGTCTGCAGTTCCCAGGTGTCTCCTGAGAACAATGCCACAGTCACCAGCTTTTGTCCCAGTGGAATGTCTTTCCATTTCCTGTGTCCATTCAGCCTGTCTCTCTCTCTCTCTTTTGGGTCATTGACCCCCCTTTTCTAGGGCTCTTGCAATTCTCACAAAGGAGGGGGCTGGTATCATAACACCTCCCCTCTTAAAAAGGTTTTTACCAGCGGTTAAAACCCAGAGTGGTACAGTCTTACAGAAATTTTGAATCTAATACAGAGTAATACAGTTATACATTCAAGTCAGCATCTAAACAGTTAACAAGTACAGTGCCCCTTTCCTTTAATACCTTAACCTCATGTGCCCTACTAACGCCTGGTAGCATCAAACTTCAGCTCAATAACCACCTTATTTATTTGCTTTCTTCGGCAACATAACTAAGGAGGTGTGATCTTAGCTTACATACATCTACAAAGGTTCATGCAAAAGACAAATTTTTATGCTACTTTCAAACTTAACAGTCAAGCTTCCATGGGTGTTGTCTTTATTATTCACATACTTTGTCAAAATCCCTTAAAACCGGCTTCTGCTATTTTAAAAATCGCGCCCCCATTAACCCTCGCCTTTTTTCCGGTTAATTCCCTCGTGGCGATCTTGGGCACCCTGGCGAAATAAGCTTTCGCCCGCTCCTTTCATAGGAGTTATTTTATCAACGTGTTCCAAACTTAGACCACCCAATTCCTTAATTTTAGGCCATTTGTCGTTTTTCTCTTCAGGACCCGTCATGCTATTAGTTTCCAATTTAAGATCCGCAAGCGATCTCGCTTTGTTCAGACAGCATTTCAAATTCTGCCTTTTCACAGCACCCTCTTGAATAACAATAGCGTGTGGGGCACCTTTACATTCCAAATCAACCTGTAATTGATTCGCAGGCACCGTGTTACCAAGCCATTGTCTCTGCAGCCTGGTTGCTGCTTCTGACATCAATCCAGACATTAAATTTTCTTCCTTTGATTTGGGAATTACAGATTTCCCGTCTCCCTCCACAACAACAGTTATCTCCCCATTCGTAAACTCCACATTAACTCTGAAGACCCCCTTCTGTACAACCCTCTGGGAACTCACACTTCCCAAGGTTAACCCCTTTTTCCCCGAACCAGGTCTATCTGACTCACGAGGACGGCCGCCCCGTCTCCCTGAATCAAACACCTCAGACTTCCCCTGAGCTCTGTTACCAGGTTCAGCACCACGTGCGCCCCCATCTTGGACACACTCAAACGGGACATTGGCCCCTTCCAGGCTTTCAATACCCGTACCTTTTTCAAATTCTAACGTCCCCCGATCCTTCCAGTTACTCTCTAGGCAGCCCCCCGTTGGGGAAGGCGCAACCCTGCGAGCTGAAACAACCTCCTCGGCCATTTCAGCTGACTTCTCCACGGCAAGGGTACCCTTCCTCTCTAAGACTGCCCTCATTTCACTCTCGGGACCATCGAGAACACCTTTAGAACTCTGAACTTCTTCAAACAATTCTGCCATACCAGACAGATTAACCATGTCCAACTCTGGACATTTTAACAACTTTATCCGTTTCTCAACTTTAGTTCCTACCTCTAGGACCTTTCTCTTCACTAAGGGCAGGGCTATTTCCTCTCCCTTACCCCCTTTTACTTTACTGCTTTCTGTTTTACCACCCTCGGAACCCTCATGGTACAGGGTCGGTAAAAACATCTTGGCCAGATCACCGCTGGCTTCATTTAAACTGTCCTCTTTCTCAGCCGCTTTTTCCGACAGGCTGCGAGTGACCGCGCATGCGCGATAGCTTTGGGACTCTAGGGGCGGGGCCACCGCACTCGCCCGTCTGCGGGTCGGCATCATAGCTGCCACCGTTTCAAAAAACAAGCAATAACTATCAACATCCGTCTCTTCGAACGGAGGTACTAATCTCAGCTCCCGACTAACATTAAACTGCTCTCTCCTTAGCTCCTCCCTCTCTCTTTCTCTCCCCGCTGCCGCTCTCTTGGCTGCTGCTAACTCTCTGATCCGAATTTCATGCTGTCTTTGCCTCTCAGCTTGATTCTGCTCGTTTTCCATCTCTAACCCCTTCGCCAAATTTAACAAGTCTGATTTGGTGCTCATAAATTCACACACGTCCATCTTTGCTGGTTTTCTGTCTGGCTACCTGCGAAACCAGATTTAAGTTTGGACTTACAGCCCGATTCACTGACCCTCCCGTTTGGTTTCAAATCCCGGACGAGCCCCCACTTGTTACGAAAACCCCGTAACCAGGTAACTTACCAGCAAAGATAGATGGATCAGCTGAGTCGGATGCTACTATTTTCAAAAGTTTTATTAATAAAGGGGCACAAAAATTAAGGTTAATACAAACATTCAGATAACATGCGTCAATACTCAATCTAAAACGCAGGTACATTAATAATCACTCAGAAATAAGCTCTTTCGTTGTCTAGGGTATAATACTGAGTCCAATTGGAAATATAAAGAGTCACTCTGAAGTCTGCAGGCTTTCGGTTTCACGTGTTGGAGAGAGAGAGAGATAAAACGGAAAAACTTGCCGTTTACATCCGTGTAATCAGGGGAGCGATCTTCCCCGTTGTTAGTTAAAAGCGATCTTCCGTTGGTTCCAGCCACAAACCCCGCATTCGGAATTTAACGCACGTGGCTTATTTCAAAATGGCTTCCCGTTCCCACGGGAAGCGTTATCGTGCTTCTTGGTGTCTCCTTGGTGCGTCTGAGGGTCGTCCTCTTTCAGACCCTTCTTTATACTGCCTCACGGGATCTCAGGTGTCAATCAGGTTGCAGGTGATGCAACCTCTCTCTCTCAACCAGCCCACTTTGCCCGAGGGCTTTACAATGTCCCTGCGAGTTGGCGCGTCTGCAGTTCCCAGGTGTCTCCTGAGAACAATGCCACAGTCACCAGCTTTTGTCCCAGTGGAATGTCTTTCCATTTCCTGTGTCCATTCAGCCTGTCTCTCTCTCTCTCTTTTGGGTCATTGACCCCCCTTTTCTAGGGCTCTTGCAATTCTCACAAAGGAGGGGGCTGGTATCATAACATTCTTCAGGAGACTAAAGAAGTATGGCACGTCCCTATGAACCAGTACCAATTTTTATCGATGCATCATTGAAAAACCCTCCTAGATGCACCACAGTTTGGTTGGCAACTGCTCTGCCCATGATCAGGAGAAATTGCAACGAGTTGTGAACACTGCTCAGCATATCATGGAAACCAGCCTCCCTGTCTATGCTTCTCACTACCTCAGTAAAGCTGAGAGCACAATCAAAGACACCACCTAATCTGGGCATTCTCTCTTCTCCCCCATCCATAGGGCAGAAAAAGCTTGAATGCACGTACCAGAAGGCTCAAGGACCGATTCTACCCTCAGAATGATATCCTAGTACACTAAGATGGACTTTTACCCTCACTGTCTGCCTCATTATGATCTTGCACCTTATTGTCAAGCTGCACTGCACTTTCTCTCTAGCTGTTACATTTTATTCTGCATTCTGTTATTCTTTTATCTTCCACTACCTCAATCCACTGTGCAATGAATTGATCTGTATAAACATTACGTAAGATACGTTTTTCATTTTATCAGTATCTGTGTCAATAATAGTAAACCAATTCCATTTTGTTAGTGGTCAAGTAGACTGTAGAGCAAATCCCTGTGCATGCATGAACGTGTGGAAATATTGACTTAAGCTAAATTCACGTAACTAAAACTAGATTTAAAATCCAGTTTCAGATCACTTCTGCTACAAGTTTTGCTTGTAGTTTTCTTGAACTTTTTGAGCTTATTTTTTTTCACTTATGGGGTTGTTTCTCATGCAGAATCATACACTAGGATACGCAGATCCCTCCACAGTTTAGGGATCTATAATTTCTCACTATTTAAATAATGCATATCTATTCTCTACTAATATATACAATTTCTTGTTATCCTTCATATTATCCTTTTTCCAGATCATTTAATATTCACTTAACTTCGACTGTTTATTCCCCTCCACAGACGTTGCCTGACCTGCTGAGTTCCTGCAGTATCTTGTGGGTTGCACTACCATTCTGCAACCTCCTTATGTCATCTTCACTACTCCATCTGCTTGTGAACAGCTTCTGAGACCTGGCTTACCTTCTGCAGGTGTCATGAGAAGAGATTACTAGCCTCTGATCCATGTCTACTCAAAAGTAGAGAAGGAACCTTTGATAAGATGAATCTATGGAACTTGTTACCAATGAGGCCTCTGGAGGCCAAGCCATTGGGTGTATTTAAGGTAGAGATTGATAGGTTCTTGATTGGTAAGGCTATTAAGGGGAGAAGACAGGAGAGTGGGGTTGAAGAAAGAACATCAGTTATGATTAAAGGACAAGGAAAACTCAATGGGCTGAATTTTGCTACTATACATGAAGGCCTTCAGAACAGAGTATGAATACAACATGGAAGCAGGTTCTTTGGAGCATGATTGTGCCAATCAATTTAAACCATATCTGCCTGCAAGTGGTCAGAATCCCTAAACCCCCAGGCTGTGAAATCTATCCATTTAATGCTTCTTAAACGCTGCTATCACATCTATTTCCAGCTCTTCTCTTCGGAGCGGGTTCCAGGCACCTACTAACTCTCAGTGTAATAAAACTTGCACAATTGTGTTGTGTATTTGATATTTAAGTAGTGTTTGAGTAATCTTGTATGTGTGTTGGTTAATTAAGCATTCCTGTTTAGTCAAATAGTTCATTACGGGTTACATTTATAAATTCATGAATTGCATATGTCAATATGATGCCACATGATACATGGGTGTCTCGCTAAAAGTAAACCCAAAGTTTCACCTGCATTTTTGACTCCCATGATTTCCTTTGAATTAGTTTAACATTTCAAAGTTGCAAAACATGACAAATGGCTTTAAACTTACCCCAACACCTTTAAAGCTGCATCCACAGCATTTAACATTTCCACCCTAGGGGAAAGATCCTGTCTATGCCTCTCATTATTATATCATTGAGGTCATCCCTCAGCCTCCAGCACTCCAGAGACAACAATCTGTTTTCCAACCTCTCCTTATAACTAATACTCTCTAGGACACATTCTGGTGAACCTTCTCTACACCATTTCCAAATCTTCTACATCTTTCCTATGGTGCGACCACCAGAACTGCACAGAACAGTCCAAATGGGGCTTAATGTAACATGTCTTCCCAGTTTTGATGCTCAATGAAGATGAGCATCACCATACCTTCTTTTTCACCTTTTGCATCCCTCTTTGTCTCACCTGTAATATTTAAATCCTGGAATAAGGAGCTGCCAGAGCTGCCTTCCAGCAAGCTGCTGTAATGCCTACAATATCATAGTTCCAAGTTCTAATCCATCTGCCTTAGCACAATACTCATGAATAAATACACTTCCGCTTATCACCTTCACTGTACTTGTTAACCTAGATCTGCCTGTCCTTCCTTTCAGACTTGCTTGACCTAACTTTTATCTTCCCCTCAATCTTTCACTGGCCTTGCCAAAAACCCCTGTATCGTGCAAAATGGATTGAAGAACATAGATGCTTCTTACCTAAAGTGAGGTTCAGGAAATTAAGAGATAGTTTGGGGTAGCTCCCATTGCCTCTGGTTCATTTTGCAAAACAATTGAAAGTGAGGAATTTGTAACCTGTTTGGGTTATACAATTTTCATGGTTTAACAGCGACTGGTATGTGTAAGGATTGAGATTTGGGTATCAAGCTTGCAACTATGAAGAGTACAAGGATGTGATGGAGCACTTTAATAATAATATGACTGATTAAAATCGTTGATAGATGATTGATGAGGAGATGGCTAATTGTTCAGTGTGCAAGGTCAGAAGTGCATTTGAAAATCTATTCACCGAGCTTGTTCATTCATAATATGCTATTAAGTTTTAGAAACTTTTATCAGCTGTGCTTCAGATACGATCCACCATTTCTTTAAGATGTGGAGGATACATTTAAGCACTGCAGTTTGGCTTTGATGAATATCAGACACTCATGATATTATCCCCTTATAGATGTGTCCAGCTAATCAACAGCATGAATAGTGCTGGCTGGAATTTGAAATCATTATAATGAGTAGGCAGCACAATGTTGGCATATTGCCTGCATAGCAAGTAACTAGCACTCTGTGACTTTCTGTGTCTGCTTTTAAGGCTTTCAGTTTACATTCCATGCATAGCAGTAATTGAGGGAGAGTACTAAGTTCATCATCTTGAGAAAAATTTTACAATATTTTTGATGCATGCACTGTTTTATTGACAATTTATTTGTACCGAAGGTGAGCACAATTCTTCAGATTTCCTATTCTAATGCAAAATGTGATCCTTTTCAACCCTTCCTGGCCACTTTCCATGTTTCTGTCTTTACAATTTCCTTTTTTCCATCTCATACTTCTTCACTTTGTTCATTATATATTTTGTTGCTTTTGTTACCAGGACGTACTCATCATTTATAAAAACAGAAGGCGCTAGAAACAAGCAGCAGGTCAGGTGGCACCTATGGAAAGTGAAACAGAGTTCAAGTTTCAGGTCCGAGACCCTTTGTGGGAGCTGGACAAAGAAAACCCAACAGAAAACACAAGATTTTCTGCAGATGCTGAACTTGCTTTTTGATATCAGAGAAGGCAATGGAGGGATGAATAGAACAAAAGGAAAATTTATGATAGTGTGTATCTGAATGTGTTCATGTGACAACTAGAGTTCTATGCTATGATCTGTGTTGCTAATAGCAAGATTGTGAGGTTGGACACCTTTTGAATAGAATGTTAAAAAGTTGAAAGAAAATCACAGAAGGACTTTAGACGGAAATGGCTGATTCTGAAGAAGGGAAAGAGAAAAAGTGAGCTGTCAATGGCCCCCAGATGGAAGACAAAGTGTTCTTTCTTGACATACTGTTGGGCCTCATTGTACAAGTGCTAGAGGCCTCAGAGACAATGTTCAGATGGGGAATTAACCAGTATTCACTCCTATGAACTGTATACCAAAAAACATTCATGTTGCTAATTTAGAGGGGACCACATTGAAATGGAAGAAGTATAAGCCAATTGCTCTTTCAGGCAGAATCATTGCTTGGGTCACCAGGTGGTATGGAGGGATGAGGTGAAAGATCAAGTCTTACAGATAGATAGATAGATACTTTATTCATCCCCATGGGGAAATTCAACTTTTTTCCAATGTCCCATACACTTGTTGTAGCAAAACTAATTACATACAATACTTAACTCAGTAAAAAAATATGATATGCATCTAAATCACTATCTCAAAAAGCATTAATAATAGCTTTTAAAAAGTTCTTAAGTCCTGGCGGTTGAATTGTAAAGCCTAATGGCATTGGGGAGTATTGACCTCTTCATCCTGTCTGAGGAGCATTGTATCGATAGTAACCTGTCGCTGAAACTGCTTCTCTGTCTCTGGATGGTGCTATGTAGAGGATGTTCAGAGTTTTCCATAATTGACCATAGCCTACTCAGCGCCCTTCGCTCAGCTACCGATGTTAAACTCTCCAGTACTTTGCCCACGACAGAGCCCGCCTTCCTTACCAGCTTATTAAGACGTGAGGCGTCCCTCTTCTTAATGCTTCCTCCCCAACACGCCACCACAAAGAAGAGGGCGCTCTCCACAACTGACCTATAGAACATCTTCAGCATCTCACTACAGCCCTTCTGGTTGCATGTACAGAGTCATAAGAAAGAGGCTGGTTGGTGGAATGAAGGAATGGAGCAAGGAGCAAAAGGAGGAATGCTGAAATGGAAAGGGAATATGTGGCTGGCGGTTTAATCTTACTGGAATAGCAAAAAATGCAAAGGATGCTTTGTTGAATGTGGAGATCAGCTTCCTTAGAGGCAGAGATGGAGAGATCCAGAATAGAGAGGGAAGAGTTAGAAATGGGCAAAAATATGAAAGTGAGAGAAGGGTGGAAATCAGAATCAAATTTAATGTCTCCGTTATATGGAATGAAATTTATTAAATTTGCAGCAGCAGTACAATGCAATACAAAATAATAGAGACAAAAAACCTTAAAATACATGAAGTATATTTATATATATAAAATAGTTAAATTAATTAAGTAGTATAAAAAACAGAAATAAAAATGTAGTGAGCAGTGTTCTTGGGTTCAATGTACATTCAGAAGTCAGATGGCTAAGGAGAAGAAGCTTTCCTGAATTGTTGGGTGTGTGTTTTTGGGTTTCTGTACCTCCTTACTGATGGAAGTAATGAGAACAAGGCATGCCTTGGGTGATGGGGGTCCTTAATGATGGATGCCACCTTTTTGAAGCACCGCTCCTTAATGATGTCCTGGTTAATACGAAGGCTCGTGCCCATAATGAAGCTGACTAATTTTGCAACTCTCTGCAGCTTACTTCAGTCCTGTGCAGGAGGCCTCCTGTTCTGCCCCTCATACCAGGTTGTGATGCAGCCAGTCAGAATTCTCTCCATGGTATATCTGTACAAACTTCCAAGTGTTTTTGGTGACATACAAAATCTCCTCAAACTCATAGTGAAATATAGCTGCTGCCTTGCCTTCTTTATGGCTGCATCTATATGTTGGGTCCAGGCTAGGTGTTCAGAGTAATTGACACCCAAGAACTTGAAATTGCTCTTTCTCTCCACTTCTGATCCCTCTATGAAGATTGGTGTGTGTTCCCTCCTCTAAACCTTTCTGAGATCCACAATCAGTTCTTTGATCTTACTGACATTGAGTGCAAGGTTGTTGCTGTGGCACCACTCCACTAGCTGATATACCTCACTCTCATATGCCCTCTCATCACCATCTGAGATTCTGCCAACAATGGTCACATCGTCAGCAGATTTAAAGATAGCACTGGAGCAGTGCCCAGCCACACAATCAAGTGGTTAGAGAGAGTAGAGCAGTGGGCTATGTACACATCCATGAGGTGTGCCAGTGTTGACTGTCGGTGCGGTGGAGATGTTACTTCCAATCTGCACAGATTGCGGTCTTCTGGTTAGGAAGTCAAAGATCCAGTTGCAGAAGGAGCTACAGAGGCCCAGGTTCAGGAGCTTTAGGAATGAAAGGGTTAAACACTAAGCTGTAGTGAATAAACAGCATCCTGACTTATTTATTTGTATTGTCCAGGTGAGCTGAGGGCGTGTTAATGTTAGCAAAGAGCAAAATTGTTAGCAAAGAACAACATTTTAAAGTTCTGTACGATTGGAGGAATCAGACCAATGCATCTGGGAAAAAAATGATCTTTCTTTTAGTCCTTCACAGACCTACCCTCTTTACATGATTCAGTGGGAGCACTTGTTAATCTATCAGAGCTTCACTGCACATGCCATTTTTTCAACCGATTAGCCGTTATAGTATTTAATGATTAGTTTTGCTAAATTGCCCTGTTATCATTCAGAGTGCAGTAAGATAGCTTTGGGCTTGCAGAGACTAAAGATCCGAGAAGTCACCTGCCACAAACAATTTAAGAGTCTCCTTCAGAGCAACTGGAGCCTTCCATCAACTCTGCTGAAATCACTGGGGCTGTACTTCTTTGGAGCTAAATGAATAAACTTTTGTTCAAGACAAGCACTGTGGCTTGATCGCTGGGGTCATGAAGTAATTCATCAGGATACTGTGCTTGGAAATCAAACTAGCATCTTTATCACATTTGGCACTACAGTCTACAGTTTCCTTTGATTAAAGCCTGTTCATCTGCTCAATTCAAAGCAAACATTGATACAGAGGTTGACTAAATAGTTTCATTGTTCTACAGTGCAGAATTAAAAGAGGAGTGAAGTCAATAACAAGGATTTTAATGTCGATTGCATTTCAGTGAAGTCATTCAGAAGAAACACTGCTATTTAAAATAGCAAAAAATAAATAAAAGAGTTTCTGCAGATGCTGGAAATATTGAGTAACACACAAAAAATGATGAGTTCCTCCGTTTATCATTGCTGCCATTTCTACGGCACTGTCCTTTGTATGAATTCAGACAATTTGCAAAACCATGAGAGGGGTCTATAGCAACAGGATGATCCCCGTTCCCTTATCATAATCACAATCTCTACCATTTTCCTATATGTGACAGTTAAAAATCAGCTGTTCTGCTGACTACTTCTCCTGAGGTTCACAATTAGGGTTTTTTGGCATAGGTACAATGATGGAATTGATGTACTGTAGCTATTTTGTTCTGCAGGGAACTTTTAATTTGTTTTTTTTTAAACTGTTAGCACATTTTTTCCTACTCTATGAAATAACTGTAGACAACAAGATGGCTGTAAAGCAAATAACTGGACAGTGATAAATTTCAAGAGAGTCAGCTCTTGGCATGGATTACTGTCAGATGGGGTCACAGGTTCACAAAGGTCCCTTAGCGTGGTAGGATACGTTATGTGAATTGAGAATTACTGAAATACCTGCTTGAAAAATATTTACTTTCATCTCAGCTCCACCCATACTCTCTCTGGGTGTAAATCTGGAGACCATATGACATACGAGCGGAATTGGGCTTTTAGGCCCATTGAGTCTGCTCTGCCATTCCATCATGGCTGATTTATTATCCCTCTCAACCCCATTCGCCTGCATTCTCCCCATAATACAGAAACACAGATACATAGAAAAGCTACAGCACAATACAGGCCATTTGACCCACAATGCTCTGCCGAACATGTCCTTACTTTAGAAATTACCTAGGCTTACCCATAGCCCTCTATTTTTCTAAGCTCTATGTACCTATCCTGTCCATTCCATGCACTCACCAATCTCTGTGTAAAAAATTTACCCCTGACATCTGCTCTCTACCTGCTTCCAAGCACCTTAAAACTGTGCCCTCTCATAATAGCCATTTCATCCCTGGGAAAAAAAACCTCTGACTAACCACACAATCAATGGCTGTCATCATCTTATACACCTTTATCAGGTCATCTCTCATCTTCTGTCACTGGAAGGAGAAAATACCAAGTTCACTCAACCTATTCTCATGAGACATGCTCCCAATCCAGGCAACATCTTGTAAATCTCCTCTGCACATTTCTATAGTTTCCGCATCCTTCCTGTAGTGAAGTGATCAGAACTGAGCACAGTACTCCAAGTGGGGTCTGACCAGGGTCCTATATGGCTGCAACATTACCTGTCAGCTCTTAAACTCAATTCCACATTTGATGAAGGCCAATGCACTGTATGCCTTCTTAACCACAGAGTCAACCTGTACAGCAGCTTTGAGTGTCCTATGGACTCGGACCCCAAGATCCCTCTGATTCTCCACACTGCCAAGAGTCTTACCATTAATACTATATTCTATCATCATATTTGATCTACCAAAATGAACCACCTCACACTTATCTGGGTTTAACTCCATCTGCCACTTCTCAGCCCAGTTTTTGCATCCTATCAATGTCCCGCTGTAACCTCTGACAGCCCTCCACGCTATCCACAACACCCCCAGCCTTTGTGTCATCAGCAAATTTACTAACCCATCCCTCCACTTCCTCATCCAGGTCATTAATAAAAATCATGAAGAGAAGGGGTCCTAGAACAGATCCCTGAGCCATACCGCTGGTCACCAACCTCCATGCAGAGTATAACCCATCTACAATCACTCTTTTCCTTCTGTGGGCAAGCCAGTTCTGGATCCACAAAGCAAGATCCTATTCGATCCCATGCTTCCTTACTTTCTCAATAAGTCTTGCATGGCGTGCCTTATCAAGTGCCTTACTGAAATCCATATACACTACATCTACTGCTCTACCTTCATCAACATGTTCAGTCACATCCTCGAAAAATTCAGTCAGGCTGGTAACCTTTGATGCCCTGACTAATCAAGAACCTAAAATCCTCCTGTTTAATTATACCCAATGACCATCTGTGGGAATGGATTCCACAAATCCACTATGCTCTGGCTGAAGAAATACTTCCTCATCTCTGTTCTGAAGCTGCGCCCTCTGGTCCTAGATGTCCCTCTACAGGAAATGCCATCTCCACATCCAATCTATCTTTGTCTTTCAACATTCAATAGCTTTCAATGAGATCCCCACTCATTTTACTAAACTCCAGCAAGTACAGGCCCAGGGCTATAAAACGCTCCTCATACATTAACTTTCATTCCTGGAATCATTCTCATGAGCTTCCTTTACCCAATCCCAGCGCACATCTTCTTAGATAAGAGCCCCAAAACTGCTCAGAATTACACACAATACTTGGCTTTGTATTCTAGTTCTCTCGAATGAATGCTTATATTGCATTTGCCTTTCTCAGCACCAACTCAACCAGCAAGTTAACCTTTAAGGAATCCTGCACTCTGAATTTTCTACCTGTTCAGAAAATATTCAGTTTTTTTATTTCTTCTACCAATGTGCATGACCATACACTTCCCTACTCTATATTCTATCTGCCACTTCATTGCCCATTCTCCTAATCTGTCTAAGACCTTCTGCAGTCTCCCTGCTTCTTCAGCACCTCCTGCCATTCCACCTGCCTTTGTATTATCCACAGACCTGGCCACAAAGCCATTAATTTCATCATCCAAATCACTGACCTATAATTTGTAAAGAAGTGCTTCCAAACCAACCCTTGTGGAACACCAGTGGTCAGCGGCAGAAAATTGGAAAAGACCCCCTTTATTCCCACTCTTTTGGAATAAATCAAAGGAAATAAGACTTAAAATTCGATTTAAAATAGCTTTTGAGATGCAGTGATCTTTTTTACTTCATTAATGTGTTTTCTTGTGAGAGAAAGGAAGGAGCCCTAACACTTGAAGTGAGGTTTCATGGAAAATCATTTCCTTAAGTAGTCATATTTTCCCTCACCGTTTACTGTCTTTTTATATTTGTGTACATATATATCTTATATAAAAATCTATTCCTCTTCTTAAGTATATTTTAAGTCTGCCGCTATCATTTTCTTTTCCCCTTAGAAATACCCACTTGACCCTCGTGTCTTCATGTTTTATTTCTCCAAAGCTTTTCACTTCTTTCTTTTCTCTCCCCGTTTCTCATTCATTTTTGTGAATGTCAAGCAGCCTCTTAATTTCAACTATTTTTTTCTCAGTTTATTTTTCTTAATTAATTTTTCTGCATTTATCTGAAGAAATGGTTGAGTTCAGCCATAAAGTGATACAACATGGAAACAGGCTGCTTTGATCCACTGAGTCAAGCCACTAATTCTTACTAATTACATCTTATTTTCTCCATGTTCCCCTCAACACTCCCCTCAAATTCTGTCACTGACCTGCACACCTGGGGGAATTTAGAATGGCTAATTAACCTGCCGCCCACACTTCTTTGTGATGTGTGTGGTAACCAGAGCACTGAAGGAAGTCCAAATAGTCACACAAGATATTGAAGTTCCATATAGAGAGCACTGGAGATCATGATTTAAGCCTGGGTTGCAGAAGCTGTGAGGCAACCACTCTACTAGCCACTCCATTATACCACCCTTGAACACCGTCTTTGTGTGTAGGTAAATGTCTCACCTATTTCGCATCCTCCAGGCATTGCAGATTTATATCTGAATTCAGATTTATTCATTTATCACATGTACATCAAAACATACAGTGAAATGTGTTGTTCACTTTAACAACCAACACAACGGAAGGATGTGCTGAGGACAACCCCAAGTGTTGCACACATCCCGGTGTCAATATGGCATGCCCACAATGCTAGGCCAAACAACACAAGACACAAGAAGCAACCAAGCAACAGCTGAAAACCAAGCATAAATCTAGCCTCCCACCCACCAACACATTCTTACAGTCCTCCACCCCTGGATAGGCCATCTCTGGCCTACGGCCTCCGGACTACTCACAAATTTACAGACACTGGGGTTTCGACTTCCTGTTGACCTTCATGCTTTGGTCTTCGGTATCGACCCCAGGACTTGCCAATGGTGATGAATGAAGACCCTAGATGATGACCCGAACTCCAAGCCTTGAATTCTAGTCTCACTGATCTGTGTGCCGAGAGGGTTACCAGCCTTTGTGCCTCCTACGCACATGGAACTCTGATCCCAGAGCTCACCACATTTATCAATGTCATTTGTCACTCACCCATGTCACTGGCCTTCAAACACGTTATGTGGAGCAGAGGCCTGGACTCCATCCTGACCTCTAACTCTCCCACATTTCTGTCCCCAAACCTTCTCACTGTCCCCAAAACCTTCCCCATGAACCTAAAAGACAACCAAAAGCTAAGTCTGAGTCACAGCCTTCATGGAGACCACATCTCAGCACTATCTCTCCTATTAGAGATGAACAGCTTAAGATTTGCCTTTAACTATAGAAGATGACCACCTTCCTCTACATGCGAGTTTACATAGGGCTTAATCATGTTATTCCCTTGTGCTTCTGTCAAAGATGGTAGTGCTTAGTGATTTGTTGAGGTTGTTTTTCTAGGAATGTGCATAACCTGGCTGTCTTCTGAGAGTGAGGAATCTCTGCTTTATATGGAATGTCTTTATGGAATATTTTAATGGATCTTGGCGAGACTGTTTGGACTGTACATCTTCCAGATGTCCTAATATCTCCTGGAGGACTGAATCAGCATTGTACTGATGTGCTGGATCCCAACTCTGGTGTTGCAAGAGTATTTCCTGAAATTGTCAATTAGCCAACAGTATCAAGATGTGAAAGTCTGTAGACATAAGCCAGGTTTTATGGAATCATTTGAAAGGGAGAGAACAAGCATTGGCTCTTCAGTGGGAATTAGAGAAAAACATTAATCGTGTCACTTGCTGCCAGCAGGAACATTACATTCAAACCAAACTGAGTTGAGTTGGATATCATTTGGCTTTGGTTTGAACAGCCAGATTATTATCATTTTCTTTCAAGGTTTGGTGTCAAGTACAGTACATGGTAGTGGTCTGTGTGATGCACCTGTTTGATGCAAATCATAACTCCAACAATTAAATAGCTAATATAAAGAGGAAATCTTGATATTATAATTTTCCAGGAGTTGACATAAACATGTGAAGTATGCTTGTAAGCAATACAATTGAACAGCCATTCTTTAAATTAATAAATATTGTTCTATTGAACAACTTTGTCTCTTCATCCACTCTTGATTCTTGATGAGTGAGGGGATGGGTAGTCATGAATTGAAAGATACCAGTGGGAGCACATATAAAAAGTTGGATCTATGTCTCTTGTCAACTGAAGCATTGACAAATTCTGCTGAACCTCCTGAGTTTTAGATTTCCAGAAACTGAAACGTTCTTGATTTTTAATAACAAAAGATAATTTGCTGTTTCTAGGGCTGTTTTCTGTCTTGTGGGAAGAATGGCACTCATGTAATTTTGACATCAGTCCACTAAGGCGTCTATATGACTTTTGTATTGATTTAGTCATTTTTAACATTTCATGTAGTAATGTGACCAGTTGGTGCTGATTGATCTTTTTACATTCCTCATGCTTTTTCTCCCTTCCATTGGAATTATCCAAAGGGATTCTGAGATTTAAGCCCTATTTCTCCTGCAAGTCCAAATTCAGTGTTTGTGTCATATTGTGTAGTGTGTGTTGCTTCACTATCACTTTCAGCACCCTGGATAGTGTGTGCAAAAGATTCCATTCTGATTACTGCTTTGACATTCAATCACACATCTACTTTAATATGAGGTGAAATGTGAAATATGAGGACAAACTTGATGTCCAGCTTGTCAATTAAATCAATGTCCTTTTGAGATGGCAGGTGTAGAAATGAGATGCTTCTGGGAAGGGACCTAAAAGGGCAGTAAAAGTGTTAAGTTCAATAGTTTAGGACATAGTCACAGTCAGAACTTAAGTTAGTTTGCAAATTCCATTTGTGGGGTAGGTAGCCAAATCAGCCACAGTGTGTTTAGATACTATTCAAGATTGTCTACTGTCTTAGAGAGATCTGTGTTGACGTTTTCTCTGAAAGCATCCTGCTGTTCCTTCCATCTGGTTGGTGGGTTTGTGTAAAAAGGATGCATGTTAACTCTTGTTTCCAATGGCTACTGATGGGATTTTAAATGCTTTTGTATTGGTTTTGTCAAGCCTTTATGAAGGGGTTGTGGGAGGGTGTTGATGTTCTCATTATATTTTCCAGCTTGCAGAGGATATTGGAATAGTCTCAAGAGTGTTCGGACTAAAGGGGTCAAAGAATATGAAGGGAAAGCAGGAAAATGGTTCTGGATGTCTGCTAAGTATGACCAACTGGCTGACTGATGAATTATCCTGATGTCTGCACTTCTGGGTAAAGAACAGAAGAAGATTCAGCAAGTTGTGTCCATGTTCAGTTTAGTTCAATACCCCAGTGTTTCCTTCATAGCCCTCAAATTAGTCCTCTTCAGGTCTGAATATTTTGTGGAATCATCAGTTTCTACGGCTCATTCAGGTAGAGTGTTTCCTGGATTAAATGCATAGTATAATTAGATAGAAAAAATTGGGTGTTGCAGCTGCGGAGTCTTAACATATTATTGGAAAAGTATTGATGGGGCAGCCTATATTCTCTGTTACAGGGAAAGTACTGTGTTCATTCCTGGTCACTAAAACTCAAATGGGACACTTAAGCAATGAAGACAGTAAAAAGCTGCAAAAATGACTCATCATGTCTTAGAAACTTGAAATAATAATACATACTGGAGAGATATACAAAGGGTGATTGATAAGTTCGTGGCCTAAGGTAGACAGAGTCAATTTTAGAAAACCTTGCACATTTAGTTTTCAACATAGCCCTCTCCTGCATGTACACACGTAGTCCAACAGTCATGGAGCACACGGATCCCTTCTTTGTAGAAGTGGTCCACAGCAGGGGTGATTGATAAGTTCGTGGCCGAAGGTAGAAGGAGTTAAGTTATTAACTTCAAACTTTCTACATTATCACTCAAAGAATTGAATTGCACGTGCATGTAACAAGAGCGTCTTGGACCTCCAGGTGGTCCACAGCAGGGGTGATTGATAAGTTCGTGGCCTATGGTAGAAGCTCTCATTACATGCACATGCAGTTCTACTCTTTGAATGAAAATGCAGAAAGTTTGAAGTTAGTAACTCATCTCCTTCTACCTTAGGCCACGAACTTATCAATCACCCCGTGGTGGACCACTTCTGGTCCAAGATGCCGACTTCTACAAAGAAGGGATCCGTATGCTCCATGACTGTTGGACTGTGTGTAAATGTAGGAAAAATAAATGCGCTATGTTTTCTAACATTGACTCCTTCTACTGTAGGCCACGAGCTTATCAATCACCCCTCATATTAAGAAAAAAAACAAATATGAGGATAAGCTAACCTGTAACATAAAAGAGGATACTCAAAGCATTTCAGATATACTGTACAAGGAATAAAAGGGAGAAAAGAGTGGATCAGACCATGGGAAAATGACCTGGTGAGGTAGCAATGGGATGGGGATCAAAGAAATGGCAGAGGAGCTTAGTAAATATTTTGCATCAGTTTCACTGTGGAAGACACAAGCAGAGTGCCAGAAATGCAAGAGTGTTGGGGGCAGAAATGAATGTTATTGCTGGTACAGTGGAGAACATGCTTGAGAAGCTGAAAGCTCTGAAGGTACAATGCTGTGCAAAAGTCTTAGACTTCCTAGATTTTTTTAATATAAATTTTGTTCCAGATATTTACTTATTGTCTTCTATATTAGTGTGTCAGTAGAAAAGTGTGCATTTTGGATTTCCAAACATTCATTTTCCAAAGAATTAAATGATACAGAGAAATGTTTGTATTTCATTAAATAAAGTAACATATTAAGTAATAGAGAACTTTTCAAATAAAAACTTGATGACTTTGTAGGTTTATAGCCTAGTACATGATTAAACAAAGATAACAAACAGGTGCTGCTAATGATCAATGATACAATGAGTTGAATGAACTAAACTTAATAACTGAAACAGATATGGGTGTAGGTGGATTCAAACTAGGTGAAGGACAACCAAAGTACAAGATGAGGGAGTGACAGATGTGACAGTTTAACCTTCAAATCATCAATTTTTACGCCATGGCAAAGGTGAGCATAGCAACAAGACACAAGGTGGTCATCCTGGATATGCAAGGTCACTCCGTAGCAGAAATTTTACAGCAGACAGGAATTTGAAGATATGCTGTCCAAGCTCTTCTGAAGAAGCACAAAGAAAAGGGCATGAGTGAATACCAGAAATGCGGTGATCAGCCATAGAAACTGAGTGCAGCAGATGAGCGATATATCAAACTGATGTCCAATTTAAATCTGAAATCCTATCAGCTCTGAACTCTCAGAAACTGCTGGAATGCAAGTACACCCCTCTACAGTCCAGAGTAGCCTCGTCAGAAGTGGTCTTCATGGAAGAGTTGCTGCCAAAATGCCGTTCCTTCAAAGTGGAAACAAAGCCAAGAGACTCACCTACGCACAAAAACACAAGGACTAGGGTGCTGAACAATGGTAGCGAGTGCTCTTGACTGACAAGTCAAAATTTGAAATTTTTGGCTCAGACAGGAGTTAGTTTGTCCATCGACGAGCTGGAGAGTGCTACATGAATGAGTGTCTACAGCCAAAGGCGAGGCACGGAGGAGGTTCCCTGCAGGGTTGGGGCTGTATTTCTGCAAAAGGAGTTGTGAGTTGGTAATCTGATCATAATTAATGGAATCTTCAATGCTGAGAAGTACAAGCAGATTCTAATCCATTACGCTTTACCATCAGGGAGGCATCAGATTAGTCCCAGCTTCATTCTGCAGCAGGACTATGATCCCAAACACCAAGCCAAGGTCAGAAAGAACTATCTTCAGTGAAAAGAAGATCAAGGAGGTCCACAGAGCCCTGACTTCAACATCATCAAGGATGTGTGGGATTACCTGGAGAGGCAAAAGTAAGTGAGACAGCCAAAGTCTGCAGAAAAACTGTGGCAAGTTTTCCAGGATGCTTGGAACAACCTACCAGCCAATTTTCTTAAGAAACTGCATGGCTGTATACCTCAGAGAATTGATACAGTTTCAAAAGGCAAAGGGCGGTCACACCAAATATTGATTTGATTTAGTTTTTTTTTGCTATTTACTGCTCTTTATTGTAAATATTTTGATATTTAGAAACTTTTTCATTTTATCATTTTTACATGTTTACATTTTTTTTACATTTGCCTAAGCATTTTGCACAGTACTGCAGATAAGTCACCTAGACCAGATGGACTTCTCCTCAGGGTTCTGAAAGAGGTAGCTGAAAAGATTGTGGAAGCATTAGTAATGATCCTTCAAGAATCATTAGTTCCTGGAATGGTTCCTGAGGACTGGAAAATTGCAAATGTCACTCCACTCTTCAAGAAGGGAGGGGAGGCAGAAGAAAGGAAATTGTAGGCCAGCTAGTCTGACCTTAATGGCTGGGAAGATGTTGAAGTCGATTGTTAAGGATGTGGTTTTGGGGTGCTTGGAGGCATAGGATAAAACAAGCCAAAGGTAGTTTGGCTTTCTAAAGGTGAAATCTTCCCAGACAAATCAATTTGAATTCTTTGAGGAAGTAACAGGCAGGATAGACAAAGGAAAGTCAGTGGATGATGTTTTAATATTGAAAGGTTTTGATAGAGTGGATCTGGAGATGTGGAGAGGATGTCACATGCAGACAGGGCAGGTGATTATTACACACCTTGGTTACATTCAGGATGGGACACAAGTGAACAACTATATAAATGAACTTGAACATATCACCATAATTCAAATGAACACCCACACCACAAACACATTTTAAAAATAAGAACAGAAAGTAGCGCTGACTGTTAGAAATGCTGGGGCTAGCTGTCGACCATGCTTCTGGAGGGCCACAATATGTTACAATTTTTTTCATATTCTTTCATAAGATTTAAATATTTGGACCTACAATATGAATTTGGTATGCTGCTTGAGTTTATTAATCGGTTTGCACATTTAACATTTTTTTCTGCATAAAGATTAAATAGGAAAATATGTGTTTCAGATTGCTTAATGTTTGTCAGAATCAAATCTAACAAGTATAATTGAGAAATTTATTGGTGCTAAACAGATTTTATTCATTTTTAGTTTGACAGTAATATTGATTCTCCTGTACCTCATACTTCTCTGATGCATTAAACGAAGATTTAAAATATTGCACTTTATATTATGCTTGTAGTAAGTGAATGGAAACAAGAATGGTCAAAGTCAGTTGCTTTGAGTAATATCTGGAAATGGACCTTGACATTTAGAAGGAAAGTAAGTTAATCAGGAATGTAAATTTCAGCAGAACAACATCTTTTAGGTAGAAAATGACAGCAATTTCTTTTGTTAAATTCTGTTTGATGTGGCCTGCCATCCAAACTGTTTCTGCGGATGCGTTGTTTGTCCACCGTGTGGCTGGTTGTTCTGTTTTTTATATTCTGTGCTCTTCGCTCAATCTTTTAAATTTTGTTTTGTGTGTGTGGGGAGGGGGTCAATGTGCATGTTCTGAGTTTGTTTGTATTTTTGTGTGGGGAGAGGGATTTCAGGGTTGATAATCAAGCTGCCATTCTTTTCTTTCTTGGTTTCATGGCTATCTGGAGAAGAAGACTTTTAGAGTCATATACTTTTATAATAAATGAGCCTTTGAAGCTTTGGTACACTACAGTTTCTTGACAACTCTCTCTGGAACCACTGTGAAAAATCAAATGCAGTTCAACCCATAACTAACCTGTCAACAAGCACAATGGAGCTCTGAAACCTGTCTTTATTCAGAGAGTAATCATTATCCTTTTATTTAAAAATATTGGTGTGACCCACTTACATTGTTAGACCATTAGTCCATAAGACATAGGAGCAGAATTAGGCCATTCAGCCCATCAAGTCCACTCAATCATTTCATCATGGCTGATCCCAGATCCCATTCAATGCCATCAACCTGTCTTCTCACCATATCCCTTGATGCCCCAACCAATCAGGAATCTATCAACTTCCACTTTAAATATACCCACGAACTTGGCTTCCACCGCAGTCTTTGGCAGTGTTCCACAGATTCATCGCTCTTTGGCTAAAAAAAATTCCTCCTTACTTCTTTGCTAAAAGGTTTCCCCTCAATTTTGAGCTGCGCCTTCTAGTTCTGGATACCCACACCAAAGGAAACATCCTCTCCACATCCATCTTATCAAGTCCTTTCAACATTTGGCAGGTTTCAATGAGATCCCCAATCATTCTTCTGAATTCCAGTGAGTACAGGCCCAAAGCTGCCAAAAGCTCCTCATATGTTTACCCCTTCATTCCTGGAATCATCCTCATGAACCTCCTTTGGACTCTCTCAATGACAATACATCCTTTCTGAGATAAGGGGCCCAAAAATGTTGATAATACTCCAAAGGTGGCCTGACTAGTTTCTTATAAGCTTCAGCATTATCTCCTTGTTTTTATTTTCTATTCCTCTTGAAATAAACACCAACATTGCATTTGCCTTCCTTACCACAGGCTCCACCTGTGAATTAACCTTCTAAGAGTCTTGCATGAGGACTCCTAAGTCCCTTTGCACCTCTCATGTTTGAATTTTCTCTGCATTTAGATAATAGTCCGCATTATTGTTCCTTTTACCAAAATGTATTATCATACATTTCTCAACACTATACTCCATCTGCCACTTTTTTGCCCATTCTTCCACTTTGTCTAAGTTCTGCTGCAATCGCATTGCTTTGTCAGCACTACCTACTCCTCCACTTGTCTTCATATAATCTGTGAGCTTTGCTGCAAAGTTATCAATTCCATTATCTAAATCATTGACAAACAATGAAAAAAGTAGTGGTCCCAATACTGACTCCTGAAGAACAATGTCAGTCATTGGTAGCCAACCAGAGAAGGCCTCCTTTATTCCCATTCGCTGCCTCCTGCCCATCAGCCATCAAAATAAGACTGTCTTGTTATTGATTCCTGGGAATTCTAAACTAGGGCAGGAAGAAATGGTTATGTCTCTGTTTTCAAAGCTTCTTATTAAATGAAATTGAGGACTCCTCAAAAAGGAAGCTACCAAAGTAACAGACGAGATATTGCGCAGAAAAGTAAAGAGGTCTATAATCTGAAAATTTCCATGGACCTGGTGAGTTGGTTCCTAGAAATTTTTAAAAAATGATGATGTTGTGTCCCTGAATGGACTTATAAGGATTCCCTTATAAAGAGAGATGCTTTTTAATCAATCAGAAATGTATCTGGTCTACAACAGAATACAAAATTATGAAAGCAATGTCCTTGATGCCTTGCTTGAGTGTAGCACCTGGTCCATCCTCGTTTGAGAGTAGTCGTAAGGTGACCTGGAGTTTTCACTTTTGCTGAGGCTGATGATCACACTTGTGCGTATCCTTTGCAACATTTCAAATTATCACAAATCTAGACTATCAATATGAATATAATTCGGATGTTGAACTAAAAATATAGATACTGGAAACATTCCAAAAGTGTGCAACTAGGTTGTAAAACAGGACAAAAGATAGCATTTCAGCCTTCCAATATTTTCACATCTCTGCTGTGGTCAGACAAAATATACATTATTTTGGATAATGCACTTGGGTTCACTTTGTGCCTCCATGTTTAAGTTTCTATAATGTATTTGTAAAGCCTCTTTTATTTAAATCAGGCGTTCCAAACCTTTTTTATACCATGGACCCTTACTAATAACTGAGGGTCCGTGGACCTCAGTGTTTGAAATCCATGATTTAAAGTTTCATACAGAACAACAATTGGGATGTCAGATGTAAAAACATCCCAGCTCATCCACAGGCCTTTCTGTTCCCCTAACTAACAAATCCTCTATCACCACTGCTCGCCTCTTCTCCCCCTCTCCTTCTGAGTTGCAGAGTCTGACTCAGTGCCAAAGATCTGACTACTGTGACCTTCCTCTCTTTGGTCATCACGCCCCTCTTCTAACAGTATCCAAAGTGTTGGGTACGGTTGTTGAGGGGTGATGGCAACAGGGGTTCTCTGCACTAGCTGTTTAACCGCTTTCTCCTACCTGGATGTACCCAGTTTCCTGTGTCTGTGGTGAACTACATATACCTGTCTGGACACACACCCCTGCTGACTGCTCCTGTGGCTCCTCCCACAGACCCCGGTATAAAGGCGATTGGAGCCACAGACCCTTCCTCAGTCTCCAGGATGTTGTGTGATGGTCACTTGCTGCTTGTGCTTTCTTCCAGCCAATAAAAGCCTACCTTAACCCACATCTCAGAGTTATTGATGGTGCATCAGTGTCCTGCACCTTAGGTGTAATTACCTCTATATATGCCCTATCCTTCACCCCCTCAGCCTCCTGAATGACCTGGAGGACATCCAGTCCAGGCTCCAACTGCTTAACACAGTATGTTACAAGTTGCAGTTGGATGCATTTCTCATAGTTGTACTTGTCAAGGACACTGGAGCTCTCCCTGCCTTTCCACATCCCACAAGAAGAGCATTCCACTATCTTACCTGGTATCCCTACTGTTCTAACTGGGCAATTATAACGGAAGAACGTTAAACTGTTGAGGTGGGTGGGGGGGTTGCTGAACTCTACCTACAGCTTTTTTGCCTTCCCTCGCTGATGCCTAAAAATTCTCCACTCTTATTCCCTGGAGCGTAGGAGAATAAGGGGTGATTTGATAGAGGTGTATAAAATTATGATGGGTATAGATAAAGTGAATGCAAGCTGGCTTTTTCCACTGATGCTAGGGGAGAAACAAACCAGAGGTCATAGGTTAAGGGTGAAGGGGGAAAGTTTAAAGCGAACATTGGGGGGGGCTTCTTCACGCAGAGAGTGGTGGGAATGTGGAATGAGCTGCCAGATGAAGTGGTGAATGCAGGGTCACTTTCGACATTTAAGAAAAACTTGGACAGGTATATGGATGAGAGGTGTTTGGAGGGATATGACCCAGGTGCAGGTCAGTGGGACTAGGCAGAAAAATGGTTCGGCACAGCCAAGAAGGGCCAAAAGGCCTGTTTCTGTGCTGTAATGTTCTATGGTTCTATAATCCTAACTCTGATCACTCCACTGATGGCCTCTGACTTACTTTAATTTGTTCTTGCCAATCAGTCCTGAACACTGATCAAAGCACCAAACTGTTGCAAGTCACTGCATTTTCCAGTCGGCGAACCTGACAGAGCTACGTACAGCATTCTCAGGCTTCTGAGCCCTGACTTGCCTCTGCTTAGAGCACCAAGGTGCCATAATTCACTGCCTTTTCTACTCAATCTTGGTGAGCCTGAACAAGATTCATCTTCTCAGGTTGACAAACACCAATTTGCCACTGCTCAAAAGCTCCAATCTGCCATGTGTTGCTGCCTTTACTTCTCAATCGGTAAACCTGAGTGAGCTATGTCTACTCAGGCTTCTGATCTCTGAATTGCCACTGCTCAGAGCAAGTATATTGTTTGATTAAGCATTCATTGTTCGTTTACATAATTCATTATGGATTATATGTAAGAAGTACATAAATGGAATAAGTCAATCTGCCACCAAGTCATATGGGAGCACCTCACTCAAGTAAAACAAAGTACATGAGTATCCCTGGGCTCCTGTATTTTTATCCTCTTTAGGTTCTGGAGTCACAAAACATAACAATGGAGAAGAAGGAGTTTTAAAACAAACTCGAAACAAAGAGCACTAATCTGGATGCTGTTGATGAAAAATCTGATAATGTTGAGAGTGACACAGGACTGAGTAGTCTTGAGAGTTATAATGTAAAAACTGACAAGAGACAAGCAACGTGGCTTATATCAGAAGTGGACAGCAAATGAATTAAAATGGAATTGTACACTGGCTTGGCTGGTTCAGTCATTCCAAAAAATGACTTTGAGTGGTATTTCAAAGATATTGAACTGGATCCTGCAGATATCCAACTAAGAACTTATACTGGGGAAAAGATAATTTCTGTGGGAATGATATTTGTAACAGTAAAATACACCAATTAATAAGCCACGTTGGGCTTGTACGTGGTAGAAACAGGAGAGCCTGTATTGCGGGACCATGACTGGTTGAGACAACTACAACTTGATTGGAAATCCATCCACCATTTGCCTGCCGCACCCTCGCTAGGATTTGTCAACTGAAAATGAATTAATATAAGTACTGGATGATGCTACAACAGTGCTCAAGGATGGCTTTGGAAATCTCAGGCATATAAGAGCAAATAGTGTTAAATGAAAATGCCACACACAAGTTTTCCAAAGCCTGTCTGGTTCCTTATACCATCCATGATAAAGTAGCCAGTGAGTAAGATTGAATGGATGCTGAAGGAATTCTTTCCAGGTTTTAGCGGAGCCCGTGGGCAATGCCAGTGGTCTCAATAGTTAAGAAGGGTGGGTCTGTCATGATTTGTGGTGATTTCAAGATCACCATCAGCCTTGAAAGTAGATCAATACTTTGTGCCCTGATAGAGGACATCTTTGCAAACCTTTCTAGAGGGAATCACTTCAGCAATGTAGACTTAACTGAGGCCTACCTACAGACGGAGATGAAGAAGAGTTCAAGTATTTCCCACCATAAACATGCACAAAGGGCTTTATCACTACAATAGGCTTATTTTTTGGAGTAACATCTGCACCTGCACTCTGGCAGAAAGCTATGGTCCAGGTGCTGCAAGGCTACCCAGGCAGTCAGTATTACTTGGATAGCATCATTGTTACTGGTAGGGATGACAAAATAATCTCCAAAATTTCAAGACAGTGTTAAAAAACTTAGAAGATGTGGGCTCAGAGCAAGACATGACAAATGTGAATTCTTTAAACCAAGCATCACTTTCTGTGGTCACACCATTGACGCAGCAGAATTACACAAGTGTGCTGAGAAAATTCAAGCAGTGTTGGATGCCCCGAGGCCAAAGGACTTGTCATAGTTGCAGTTCTATTTAGGATTTGTCAATTATTATAACAGGTTCTTGTCAAACCTGACTAATGTGCTCAACCCCTTGAACTCATAAATAGATTTATTATTGAAGTATGTATACTATATACTACCTTGAAGAAATGGCAATGGATGAAGCAGTGGGAGATGGCTTTCCAAAGGGCAAAGGAAATAGTGACATCAGAAACTATACTCTCATGTTATGATCCACACCATCCAGGGAAACTTGCATGTGTTGCCTCACCTTATGGCATAAGTGCAGTCATGTCACATGTTATGAATGATGAAAGTGAACATCCCATAGCTTTAGCATCATGTTCCCTTACCGCTGCAGAGCAAAATTAGACACCGATCGACAGAGGGCCCTTGAGTCCAGTTTGGTGTGTAAACCTTTTCAACAAGTACTTGCATGGGAGAAAGTTTACCCTCGTTACTGATCATCAACCACCAGTGCCCATTTTCATTCCACTGAAGGGTGTTCCACTAACAGCAGCTGCGCAAATGCAGAGATGGCTCTGCTTCTTGGAAGGCACCATTACAAGATCACATTCAAAAGGACAACTAATCATAGAAATGCTGGTGGATTGTCCTGTTTATCCTTGGAAAAGGAAATACCTGAAACATTTATAAAAGAGGTCACTCCTCTTGACACATATTCTCGCTAAAGCAAATTGAAAGTCTCCCAATTACAGCAGAGATCATCCAAAGGGAAAGTAGAAAAGACCCCACACTATCTTGGGTATACATGGCCACCCAATATGGTTGGAATGTGCAGGAGAAATTCCCCCTTTTTGCCAATACATGATGAACTTGCCCTTGTTGGGGGTTGCCTTATGTGGGGATTGAGAGATGCTGTACCATCCAAGCTGAGAGGTTAAGTATTGGAGGAACTACACACTGGTCTTCTGGACATAGTCAAAATGAAAACATTGACTCAAAGCTTTGTCTGGTGGCCTGGGATAGATCAGCATATCAAACAGCTAGTCATGTACTGTCCGGGATGCCACCACATCCAGAAAAAAACAAAAAGCCCTGGGAATGGATTAATGTGGATTTTGTTGCACAATTCATGGGCATAAACTTCTTGGTAGTTGTGGATGCAGCTACAAAGTGGCCAGAAGTCTTCCCACTAGCCTCCAATACAGCCTCATACACTGTTGATGTGTTGAGATGCCTCAGTGACAATGGACCTGAATCTGTTGCAGAACAATTTAAATCATTCCTGAAAATTAATGGAATAAGACATACTATATCTACACTGTACCACCTGCTAGAAAATGGCTTGGCAGAAACATTTGTCCAGAGTCTAAAGAATGCACCGTGAGCAATGTCAGCCGAAGACACTACACTGGCTTGAACCAAAAGCTCACCAAATTCCTCCTTGCATTTCATAACGCAGCACATTCCACAGTCAACAACTCACCTGATATGCTCTTCCTGGGCTGTTCCTTGTGGTCACGCTTGGATCTCCTCAAACCCAATCTCAGAAGGAGTACGCAGGACAAACAGTTGGGTCAAACTGAGGGCTCCTGTAACAAGTAGGTTTGATATTTCATTCCTTGACAAGCAATCCCAATGAGGGACGACAGAAGTGATCAAAAGAACCCACTTGGAAAGATTAAGGACAGAACTGGACCACTCTTCTACACAGTCAAGATTACATCTGATGTCATCTAGAGACGACACATAAATCAGTTGAGAAGAGCAGAGCCAATTTTTAGAGCTGTCAGAAGCATTTCCTGCTGTCCCAGAGTCAATGCCTAAAACCACCATGGAGGCGGCGCCAAAATCTGAGATTGTTACAAAGCCACAAGTCTCACCTGCCAAGCAGAGTCACCTCCCCCTCCCTTGTCAGGAAAGATATTATCACACAAGACCAAGAAATCCTCCACAACAATTAAGTATTTAGGCCTGAATGGGAAAATTTAAAATTTACTATGTTGCAGATGTCTATATAGTAGGTATTATATAGTATACTGTGCATATAAGATGACTGGAGAGCAATACATTACATATTTGTGTTGAGATGCATTGAGTTTATACTTAAGCAAGAAGGAGCGTTGTGTATTTAATATTTGAGTAGTATTGTAAATATATTATTTCATTAAACATTAATTGATTACATAATTCATTATGGGTTATGTATAAGTACATAAATGGCATACGTCATTATGCCACCACCTCATACGTGAACACCTCATTACAGTGAAACTAAGTACATGAATGTCCCCGGCTCCTGTGTTTTTCTTTCCATTCGTTTTGGGTGTTACAAAGCATAATAGTGAATCCATAGTTTGTAGGAACAGTTCAGTGATAAGGCAAGTGAGGTTGAGTGAAATTATCCCCTCTGGTTTAAGAGTCTGATGGTTGAGGGATGATAACTGTTTCTAAACCTCAATCCTGTTTCATCCTTCATTTAGGGTAATGTTGGTCTGTATCTTTACTTTTATTAAGTTGATCTATTATCTCTTGATATCCTTACATTAAAAGAAACTCAACCTTAATTGAAACAGCATCCACAAAATTTAATGGAAGAGAATTCCTTTGGACTCACAAACCCTTTAGAGTAGATATTGAATTCAGTGGTAATAGTAAAATGAATGGTGTACTTTAAAACCTTTTAAAAGTTTTCAGTTTTTTCCGATACATGTAAACTCTATGACGTTGGGCCTCTTAATAAGCAACTTCACGTATGTTTATTCTGTCAGACTTTACAGTCTAGTTTAAGCATCAGAATTCTGGGAGAAGCTTATAAATAAATAAATTACAAATTTTGAACCACCTTCTCCATCTTGCCTTATTCTAATATTTGGAAGCTTTGTATTAGAAATATTTAATAGTAATTACAGAGCTTGTGCATTCGAGCTTACTTGATTTAAATTTACTTTGAAGGTCCAATTAATTTATTCATATTGTTAATCAATTTTTATAGAAAGAAATTGTGATCAGTGTAAAGTCTTTTTTTTACTGAGAAGTTGGTGTCAGTTTCTCTCTCAACTGATGTGTGCAAATCTTGGGATTGCTTACAATCTGAAGTCATAAATGGGAGCCTCCTGTGAATTCAGGTGGGTAATTTTTAATAAGTACAAGTGTGCTTTCAAAAATTCATTTGAAAGTGAATTATGTAGGGAATAGAATTTTGTGCTCAATCAAGTTTGCTTAAATAAGTGTTCTCTGCAGGATTATCACATGAGGGCTGAGTCTATTTTGACAAATTATGCTATAATGGGATCTGTTTCACTGTTTAGTTTTTCATTGAGAATATTTTTATGTCAACAAAATGATGACAGCTAATAATCATCATTAAATATTTGTGACTACTTAAATCATTCACATTATATAGAAAATAAACATGTCTTTTACATAACTATTTTTGCAAATATTTGGTCTTTCTTCTTTATTCATAACTTTAGTATTACTTTATGCTTCTTTAAGTGAATATCATTCATCTGCTTTGGATTACTTAGCCGTATTGGTTTATATGATTGTGTAATAATCAAATACGGTTTGTTCTTTTAATAAAATAGATATATGGCAATTGTAGTGATGGCATCGCAGCTTGTGATATACGGTTCTTTATTTTCAATAGTGCTTATTTTTTATTGAGTGCTATAAGTTCAGTCAAGTGAATTGTGCAATTGAATGATCTCATTTGAAGATGGTAAGACTGTATAATGGAAATGCAACTGATAACACTGCATGTTTCACCGCTTGAGATTGCCCTGAACAGGTCTAGCAACAGCCTGCATTCAGCTTCATTGAAGTGCTATAGGGGGCTCAAGCTGTGGAATAGCTATGGTATTATGGTGGAAGGGAGGATTACTGTCACCTCCTTTTGCTCTTGAGATGTTAGTATACACCCGCTTGGAGGAATGCCAAAAGGAGCCTAGTTGGAGGATCAAACAGGAGCAAACATCAGAATTCAGAGGACTCACTACAAGCTTTTTTTATAGCCTTCAGGGACAGGGATAAGTACTTTCAGAAAGGTGATTCTGACAGTATTTGAATTTGATGTTTTTAAACATTTTGTCTTGTATGAGTGACATGCCTATTATTCTGTACATGGTTGATCTTCGCTGTCTCTCGAAGACTAGTACTGGTTGTGTATTCTGCATTACTCGTCACTTGTAAACACTTCCAACAACATTATGACCTTCTTCGGTTTCAGCATATAGAACTGTTGAAAACCGAAAAAAATCATTTTCATCCATTGTTTCAATGTTGGAGTTATATAATGCTGGTGAATAAATCGGGTTACACTGGTAAGCATTGCGATGTTCATTGAGACAGTGATGTACCGTTGACCTACAGCTGGCAATAAAATGGCTTTGTGCTGCCTTCTCATTAAAAAAAAATTGTAACCAGGCAATGTTCTTCATGCTGATAAGTCGCTTACAACATTAGTAGTGCTACTTTGGTATTATGTTAGGGAAACTCAGTGCCGGCAAGCACTAGTTTAAGGTGATCAGGTGCAAGAGGTTGGCCTTGAGAAGTTGTCTGCATATGGTTAATTATTAGCCATGAGTGAGCTTCAACCAAAGGGTAGAAGTGAGTTAAAGATAACTTTGATGTAAAGTGCATGGAGGCAAAGTAGTATGTGAATTATGTTGCAGGAGGATTTGAATGGACAGCTGACCTATGGAGGATGAGGATCTGCAAAGAATTTTAAGAGGAAATAATTGACGGGGTAGAAACTGAAAATCTGACTCTGTCACTAAGGGGTCAATCATCTAGGGTATAAAATTGGTTTGGTAATTGGAGGCGCATCGTGGTAGTAGAGGGTTGTCTTTCAGAGTAGAGGCCTGTGAAGAATTGTGTGCTGCCAGATTGAAGCTGGCTCCTTTGATGTTTGTCATATTATTGATTTGGATGGGAACGGCTTGATTAGTCGGTTTGCAGATTACATTAAAATTTATGGTATAATGGACAATGAAGAAGGTTGTCTAAGGTTACAACAGAATATTGGTAAATAACTGGGTAAATTAATGGGTAAGTTGTTATATTTTCCTATCTATTTATTATTCAGTTCTCTCAAAGAGGCAATACAGGTAGATAGAATACTGCGGGAAAAATGTGAATCTTTTCCACACCTTTCTATCTACAAGGATATTGCCTGGATTGGAAATCTGGAGCTATTAAGGAGAGATTTGACTGGCTGTGTCTGGTTTCCTGGAGGCTAAGTGATGACATGATGGAGGTGTTTAAAATTATGAGAGGCATTGTTAGGGATGGTAGCCAGAGTCTGCTTACTGTAGAACGGATGTCTAAAACTGGACACCATCAGTTTTAGGTGTGAAAAATGTTTTAAAGGGGATCTGAAAGGTAAAACTTACACTTTGAGAGTAGTTGGTTTCTGGAATGAGTTGCAAAAGCAGGTGGTGGAGGTAGGTACAATGGTAACATATAAAAGGCATCCAGACAGGGACTTGAATGAACAAGGCATAGGGGGATAAAGAACTTTTGCAAACAAGTGGGATTAGTGTAGACGGAATGATGATCAGCATAAATGCAGTGGGCTAAAGAACCTGCTTTTAAGCTGTAGAGATCCATGACCGTGTTGAGGAAAATCCTGTTTACACAGAGCAGCAATCTTTGGATATTTCCAAAGATCTCAGAAGGTAAGGGAGGTGGGGTAGTGTTCTTAATTATGCATGAGACCACAGACAATATATAATATCTATGGTGCAAAATGTTGAGTCCATCTGGGTAGAGATTAGAAATTTATAATGGGACAAACACTGGTGGGACTTGTCTTTTGTGTACCGAAAAATTAGATTACAGTTGGCATAGACAATAAACCAGAAAATATCTGATGCATGTCAAAATTAAACAACAGTTGTCATGGGGACTTTAACTTGCAAATAGATTGGGTGAATCAAATTTCTCCAGGCAGTCGTGGGGAGGACTTCATAGAAGGTATTGTAATAGCTTTCTTGAAGAGCACGTCATTGAATCCACAAACCAAAATGTTATCTTAGATCTGGTCCTGTACAATGAGACAGGTAAAATTAAAGATTTTATCATTAGAGATCTTCTTGGAAAGAGTGATCACAGTATGATAAAATTTCTCATACAAATGGAAGGTGTAATTGTTTGATTTAATGCCAGTATGTTATGCCTGAACAATTGGGGGTGGGAATAAACAGCATGAGAGAGGAGTTATCTCGCCTAGACTAGGAACTAGGAACATGTTGTGGGGTAGTTAAGGAACAGTAGAAGACTTTTAAAATATTTTTCAGGGTGTTCAACAGAAGTATATTCTAGTTAAAAGCAAAGATAATAAGAGAGCCTGTTTTGGATAACAGAGGAAATAAAAGAAGGCATCAGATTAAAATTTCATACATACAAAGTCACCAAGAGTAATGGGAAACTGAAATATTTGGAAAACTTGAACAAACAACAAAGAGTCACTAATTGAGCAAAAAGGAAAAGAAAGTATTTTGGATTATGAAAGTAAACTAGTGCAAAATATAAAAGCAGACAGTAAAACTTAGTTTGTAGGGTTGTTCACTAAACCTGGAGGTTAGGTCACAAATGTTTCATCATCAGTCAAGGTGATGTCATCAGTGTGCAGCTGTGTATTGTTTCTGCTGAGTGCTCACAGTTATATTGGTCTGACTTGTTGTTCTGATTGATTGGCTGTCATGTTGGCTGCTAGTTGCCACTGGGTCCTGGCTAGCAGAATAGCTGAGTGATCTCCACTGGCTCGTATCCCTGGCAATCGGTCGTTGTGAGCGTTGCTTCCTCAGGTGTCTGTGGCTCAGCCTTTGTCCCCAATCCTACACATGCATAGGTTCGTATCCAAAAAAATTCATCAGAAGGTGTCAAATCCAGAGAAACAACCTGCTAATTCCTACTGAACAGTCAAGAAAGAGGCTAACCCTACCATACATCAGGAATATTTCTGAAGTGATAGCAAGATTATTCCAACCACACAGAATAATGTTAGCACACAAATGCAGCACAACTATCAGAATATTTGTCTTAAGACCTGAAGATGCAACAGCCCACATGGAGAGAATGAACATAATCTACCAAATCAAATGTGGCGACTGCCCCAGACACTATGTAGGACAGATGGGGAGAAAACTGTTCATGAGACTACATGAACATCAGCTAGCCATAAGAAACATAATTGATTGTCATTCATCTCTATACATAAAGGCCAAGAAGGACACAAGTTCATCCGGGAAACTACAAAAATCCTTGAAGAAGCACAAAACAAGCAATCAAGATAATTCTTAGAAGCTTGGTTCTCAACATAAGACTCTAATAATAAGCATTATGAACAAGACGCAATTTATGAACCTACGCATCTGTGGGATCAGGGCTAAGACATGAGACATGGACGTCTGAGGAACCAATGCTCACAATGACCGATAACAAGGGAAATGGGCCAGGGGAGATCACTCTGCTATCCAGCCAGCCAGGGCCCAGCAGAGATCAGCAGCCAGTGCAACAACCAACCAATCAGAACAATGAGTTGGATAAATGCAAGAACTCAGCAGAAACAGCACTCAGTTGTGCACTGATGTTTGTGACCTATCCTCCAGGCTTGGCGAACAGCATTACATTCCTACAAACAAGCAGCCAACTCCAGCTGTCAGTCTTCTCATTCATTCTAGAGAGTAAAAGTTTTTTGTAATTTTTCTAAAATGGAAATGGATAGCCAAAGTGAATGTAGGTATCTAGGTATCTTGGAAAATGACAGGGGGAATTAATATTGGGTAATAATCAAGGACTTGGAAGGCTATTTTGTCTCAGTTTTCATGTTGGGGGACATATCTAAGATGCAAATAAGAGAGACTATGGATATGATAGGAAGTAAGGATGTTGATATAATAGCTGCCACTAGAGAGGTCGGCAAACTAGTGGCCTAACAGTCCACTGGTCCTAATGGACATGCATCCTAGGCTATTGAAAGAAATGGCAGCAGTGAGAGCAGATGTGTTTGTGATAGTTTACCAACATTCCCTGCTTTCTGGTAAGACTGGAGGTAGCAAATGTCACGCCATTGTTTAGAAAAGGATTTAGGCAAAAGGTGGGCAACTATCGAGCTTTGTGCAGAGGGTTTTGAGAGTGTTTGTGCATGAATTCCAAAAGGTTCTTTGCAGGTGCAAAAGATTATCGAGAAAGCAAACGGAATGTTGGTCTTCGTTTCTAGAGGGATTGAATTTAAGAGCATGGAGGTTGTGGTGCAACTGTACAGAGCACATTTGTTTCCATTAATAACTGAAACTAGAACTAGGGGACATATCCACAAGTTTTGGGGAAGCAGATTCAGGGCAAAGTTGAGGGGAAACTGCTTTTAGCAGAGAATCTATGGAATTCTCTACCCAGGGAAGCAGTAGAGACCACTTCATTAAATATACTTAAGACACAATTAAATAGGTTTTTGCAAATGAGGGGCATTAAAGGTGATGAGGAAAAGGCATGTAGGCTGAGTCCACAGCTAGTTCAGGTGCAGGAGGCTGGAAGGGTCAGATGGCCTTTTACTTCTCCAATTTCTTATGTTCTATGTCTATAGAGAATTATAAATTATACCAGGTGTCTAAGGACAACTATCAGTGAGAAGGAACAATCGCACTATGATCCAGGCATTAGAACCATTGGTCATTTTAGAGCATTTGCTATAATTCAAATGCAATATCTCGTTCTTGAATATATTCATAGAAACATTAGTGGTCCTCGGCTAGGATCACCAAAAATTATAATGGTCCCATTTGATGACCTATCACCTATAATGTGTTTTATTGTATTTACCAAATATAACTCAATGCATTTGATTTCTGGAAAAAATCTTCCACCTAATCTCTCGGGCACAAAGGTTTGCATTGGAGAAAATTTTGGTGCTTCCATGTGACTCTTCACTCACAACTCTTTGCTATTTGCCAATAATCAAGACATGCATGTATTCTATATGGCCCAACATTGAAAGGCCCACCTCAATGACAACCAGGAGGGGCAGTCAACGCACATCCTGGAAGGTACATTTTGAAGAATTCCTCGACCAAGGTGGTTTGCTTTGCATGGATGTGCATGTCTCCTTTCCATAGCACATACAGCAGCACAGTCTCACACCTTAGGCCTGTAAGAGGTTGAAAAGGCCACGTGTGCCAATTGAATAATAACGTGCTCTCTGGAGTGTCTGGTATACCTGATGATGTTCCAGAATTTTGTGAGGAAGAAATTCTAAACAAATTTGCAGTCCTATCTTTCTCATCTGGGAAGAGGAGAAAATGACAGGGGACCTCGGAGATGGCCACCTTTACAGACAGAGACAATTCCATAAGTAATATTAACTACGGAGGGCTCCCGGCTGTAAATCACAGAAAAAATCAACATGATTACCCTCATCCACTGTACTGTCCTAGTGGTCAAGGAGCTGCATACAAATTAGTGTGTATTCCATCTGTAAAGCAGTACATGCTACCACCCACACTGGGCCCCCTACAATTCGCCTACTGATATAACCGATCGACAGATGACACGATAGTCATAGCTCTAGACACCGTCTTTACACATCTGGAGAAGAAGGATGCTTACGTGAGAATACTGTTCTTGGATTACAGTTCAGCATTCAACACCATAATTCCCTCCAGGCTTGACAAGAAGTTCAGAGATATCAGCCTTCACCCTGCGTTGTGTAGCTGGACTTCCTGTCAGATCAGTGCAGGTGGTAAGGGTGGGATCCCTCACCTCCACCCCTCTGATCCTCAACACAGGAGCCCCTCAGGGCTGTGATCTAAGCCCGCTCCTTTACTCTCTGTATACCCATGACTGTGTTGCTGCCCACAGCTCCAATCTGCTAATTCAATTTGCTGATGATACTACATGGATTGGCCTAATCTCAAACAATAATGAGGCAGCCTACAGAGAGGAAGTCATCATCCTGACACAGTGGTGTCAAGAGAACAACTTTTGCTTCGATGTTGCAAAAACAAAGGAGCTGTTTGTGGATCACAGGAAGAATGGAGATAGGCTGACCGCTAATAGATCTGGGGTTGAGAGGGCGAACATCTTTAAGTTCCTCGGCATACACCTCACTGAAGATCTCACGTGGTCTGTACATACCGGCTGTGTGGTGAAAAAGGCACAACAGTGCCTCTTTCACCTCAGCCCATTATAGAAGCTTGGCATAAGTCTCCAAATCCTAAGGACTTTTTACAGGGGCACAATTGAGAGCATCACTGCCTGGTGTGGGGTCTGTACTTTCCTCAATTGCAGGACTCTGCAGAGAGTGGTGTGAACAGCCCAGTGCTTCTGTAGATGTGAACTTCCCACTATTCAGGACATTTACAGAGATAAGTGCATAAAAAGGGCCCAAAGGATCATTGGGGACCCGAGTCACCCCAGCCACAAACTGTTCCAGCTGCTACCATCTGGGAAATGGTACCGCAGCATAAAAGCCAGGACCAACAGGCTCCAGGACAGCTTCTTCCACCAGGCTATCAGATTGACTAACTCACGCTGATACAATTGTATTTCTATGCCATATTGTCTGTCCTGTTATACGTACTATTTATTACAAATTACTATAAATTGCACATTGCACATTTAGACGAAGATGTAACTTAAAAGATTTTTACTCCTCATGTATGTGAAGGATGTAAGAAATAAAGTCAATTCAATTCAATAAATCTGATCTCAATGATGTACTTAGAACTCAGAAAATGAAAACCAAAGAACTTGTTGCAAGGAGAAAAGTAGAGTGGAACAGCAGGCATTCAGTGCACATAAAACCTCCCTGTAAAATCTATGAAAATATATGAATCTATGAAGAAAAGAAGAGTTCACACAACTATCACCTTGTCCTCCCTGTATACTCTTTCAGAAAACAAGGATGCTGTGCCATGAAGCAATGCCTACAATTCATGGTTAAGGTAAGTATTTTGAAAAATCTATCCAGCGTCTGCTCTCTATTCTTCATTTGACATATTTATAAATTGTATTTTGCTCTGTTCTTGAACATCTAAAGTTGGGTGAAGTGAGATGATAGTTCAATAAAATATTACAGTATAATCATAAATACTGCACAGTGATTTTCTGTGCCTCCAGGTTGCATTCAATAAATATGAGCTTCTCTTGATCACTAATATGCATACTTTTTATCAAAGGCTCAGAAATGTCAGAAAGAAAAAAGCCAAATAATGCTAGACACTAAACAGCTGTAACAAAAATTTTGTAGATTCGGCATAAAATGCGGTAAAAAAGACAAGGATATTAACTTTGAATACATAAACTTGGAGTGCCATAATTTTATTGAGCGTAGTATCAAAACATTAATGACAATATTTAGTATTAATGCACCAGGAATCATATTGTATTTGAAGATGTATAAAATTTATTAGGACTGATATTATACATCCTTCATTATTATATAATCAGTAAATTTCCTGTTGCTGGTAATTTTATTGACAACTTTGGGAAGTGGTTTCAGAGGGGTTGCTGGTTGGCAAAGATTGAGTGAATAAACACTGTCAGCATGCAGATGAATGGCTGCGAGAGCTATATGAGAAAGGAAGGAGATAGGAAACGCTCACACCAGGGGTAACATTACAGTGGCCTGAAAGTTCCTAACCCACAGAAAAAGTATTTTACAGTAGCTAATTTACTTACCAACAAACATTTTATAGGATGTATGTATAAAGTATCAGAGGACCTGGAAAAACCCTTACAGTAACCAGGAGAATGTACAAGCTCCACACAGACATCACCTGAGGCTAGGACCAAACAATGTCATGGGAACTGTATCTCAATAGTGCTGCTTGTTATGTCCCTGCTCCATATATGGTATCATATGACATTTGATGGCAATGAATAACTATTTATAATTTTATATAATCTTCAAATAAATACTTTATAATAAATATATATAAAATATGTTCAGATTCAGTCTTTGGACAATGTACTGTCCAAAATTGTGACTTACTCTAGATTTAGATAATTTGTATTGTCATTTTCTTACTTTTTGTTATATGCCACCTCTATACATTTTTATTGTAGCTGTTTATTCTTATGTTTATCTTTATTCTGGTTCTCTCTTTCTGACATCTCTGAATTTATGCCTAAATAAGTGTGCATATTAAAAGTTCCTGGCTTGCTTGTTCTTGTTCAGAGATGGTTCAAATTATAAAATTAAATCATAATCAGATACAAACTTACATAACTTTTAAGGCCTCTGTCTGCTTGAGGTGATTGTGCACTTCAGCCTTAAAATAATCCTCCCTGCAAGCCTAGTGATAAATTGTGTGTTACATGACAGGCTGAGATCAATTAACAAAAATCAGGCATCAGGCTTTTTTGTGATCCAGCTGTGACTTTACTACTTAGAAAGTAACCTAAATGAAAAAATGATCACCACAAATAAAAGTTCTTCTAAAGCAGTAAATCTTAATATGCAGCATTAGTTTTGCTTTTCTTTTGCCAATTTCATTCTGAATAGTAGTTTTCATTCCCATATCTTATTGGCATATCTTTGATATCCTGTGTTGTTTTTTTTAAAAGGCACAAGGTGGTATTTTCGATCCTTCCCAGAGCTTTATAGTGTCCATCTGTACAGTTCTTTATTATAATAGAAAATCTATTCCAAATGCTGGGCAAAATCTCAACAAGACTCCAGTATTTATCAAAGATTGCTTTGTTTCTTCAGCAAAAAAACTATAAGTTTCAATTCATCACCAAGGAACTCCAGCTCTCAGCCTGCAGATTAAAAGTAGCACGGATAAATTTCAAGGCATGTTTGTCATAAAATAAAGCAATGTTCCTATTCAGTATGCATGGTATTAGGGGCGCATGATGAAATTTAGACTTGCTGTTCCTAAATTATGTACAGCTTTGGTCAATTACTTTGTAACTTTGGACTTTTCACCTTCAAATCAGAATTAATCAACAATTTGCATGAAATTGACCTATTATCCTGGTTTCTAGCACTTTTGAGGAAGATACCATTATTCATTAACAGATGCGATTTAGATCAACTTATAAAATGAATTTCAAGGAAATATTATTTGGGACATTGATTCTGTTGAACAGATACAGTAATGCTATTTTCTAACTGGTTAGTGCAAGAATAAACATAAGAATTTCTGGATACCTTACATAACCAACCAACTAAAAAATAACATTATTGTAGCTTTCACATTAATGGAAAGCAAACGTCATCCTAATAAGTTAATCACTAGCAACACCAAAAGTTATCAACTCCCTACAGACTTACTATATGCCATAACAGGATCTTAAAGTTTTCCCAATTTGTTAACTTTGTCAGGTCAAATGGGAATATTCACAAGGTGCCTCTAATCAGAAGGCAAGAAAGATGCAAGTGTTTTACCAATGTTAGCTAAAGGCATAGACACAAAGTTGTCAGTGTTCAACAGATCTTAGTTTTTTTCAGTTTATAACTTCAGAAGCATTTGGGAAATCTGGTTTCTTACATTATCCATTTCAAATGCAATTTTTAAAACATGTTGTGATATATTTTGTGTTTAGAAATTAACATAAATGAATCAAGTACAATAAATATTTTGCGGTATGTCTTGACTCTGTATTTTAGACCATAAAGCACAAGAACAGAAATAGGCTATTTGGCCCATTGTCTGTATTTTACAGTATGGTAGTTGACAGCAAGTCACATTTCTATCATTCTCTCAATTTTTATTTCTATTGACTTAAAAACAAATGAAAAAAAATTATTTAAATGACCTGACAATCCACTATAAATTATTTTAACCATAGAAAATTTTCTATCCAGATGCATCACAGCTTGGTATGGTGAATACTCCACCCAAGACCAAAACAGAAGTGTAGTGAACATGGCCCCACTGATGACTCTGAATTTCCCAGTGCCTTGGGAAAGCAGTCAATGACCCAAGGAACCCTCTGTCCCAGTTATTATCCATTATCACCCATCCCATTGAACAGAAGATGCAAAAGCTTGAAAACACATACAACCAGACTCAAGGACAGCTTCCACCCTGCTGTTACAAGACTTTTGATCAGACCTCTTATATGCTAAAGCTGAACTCTTGATCTCTCCATCTATCTTGTAACAGCCTGTGCATTTCATTTGTAAACCTACACTGTACTTTCTTTGGAACTGTAACTATATTCTGCATTTTTTTTCTTTTTGTACTTCTTTAATGTACTTATATTTGGAATAATGTGCTTGGATGGCCTGCAAACTAAATCTTAAAATTGTACCTTGGTATACATGAAAATAATACACCAAATACTATGCCAACTGCACAAAACAGAATCTTCAATATCAATTTATAAATACAACATTGCTTATGTTATGTTGTATTAACAAATTATTAAGCATAAAAATGGAGTAAAATATTTTCAAGCTACAGAAATCCTGAAGTCCTGAAATGAAGAAAACATCATTTGGCCATCTATTATATAATGAAATTACAGGATAGTTTCCCCATTCTATTTCTATTTCCAATAGGAAATAGTATGGAGAGAAATGCTGATCAATTTCTAAATCATGTGTAAAAGGGATCCTATTCTGGCTGGCTGCCGGTTACCAGTGAAGTTCCTTAGGTGTCTGGGTTGGGACCGCTGCTTTTTATGATGTATGTCAATGATTTGGACTATGGGATTAATAAATTTGTGGCTAAATTTACCGATGATACAAAGATAGGTGGAGGAGCGGGTAGTGTTGAGGAAGCAGAGAGCCTGCAGAGAGACTTAGATAGCTTAGGGGAATGGGCAAAGAAGTGGCAAATGAAATACAATGTTGGAAAGTGTATGGACGTGCACTTTGATGGAAGAAATAAATGGGCAGATTATGATTTAGATGGGGAGAGAATTCAAAATGCAGAAATGCAAAGGGACTTGGGAGATCTTGTGCAAGATACCCTAAAGGTTAACTTCCAGGTTGAGTCAGCTGTGAAGAAGGCGAATGCAATGCTGGCATTAATTTCTAGAGGTATATAATATAAGAGCAGGGATGTGATGCTGGGGCTCTATAAGGCATTCGTGAGACCACACTTTGGAATATTATGTGCAGTTTTGGGCTCCTTATTTTAGAAAGGATATACTGACATTGGAGAGTGTTCAGAGAAGATTCAGGAGAATTATTCCAGGAATGAAAGGATTATTGTATGAGGAATGTCTGGCAGCTCTTGAAATGTATTCCCTGGAGTTCAGGAGAATGAGGAGGAATCTCACAGAAACATTGTGAATGTTAAAAGGACTGAACAGATTAGATATGGCAAAGTTATTTCCCATGGTGGGAGATCCTAGGACAAGAGGGCACGACTTCAGGATTGAAGGAAGTTCATTTCGAACTGTGATGCCGAGAAATTACTTTAGCCAGAGGGTGGCAAATCTGTGGAATTTGTTGCCACGAGTGGCTGTGGAGGCTAAGGCATTGAGTGTATTTAAGGCAGAGATAGATAGGTTCTTGATTAGCTAGGGCATCAAAGGGTATGGGGTGAAGGCAGGGGAATGGGGATGACTGGAAGAATTGGATCAGTCCATAATTAAATGGCAGAGCAGACTCAATGGGCCGAATGGCCTACTTCTGCTCCTATATCTTATGGTCTTATCTGCATATGAGTTTGTTATTCCTTATTATTTATTTTACTACTTATTGCAGTAAACTTGTTCTTTTATTATTTTTATTTTCATTTGTTGAAATATTATTTTCATCAATATTTTTGGTTCATCAATTTTTGTTCTTTTCCTCAATTGTTTCATTTAGCTATTTCTCTCATTCCCTTCTCGTTAACAGTTCTGTTAGAAGTATAGCAAATCAAAACACTGTGGCTATCATCTGCTTTCATTCATTCCAACATATTTTTAATCTCTTTAGATTGGAGACCAGTGTAAATGCAAGGGACCTGTGTCTGGCAGACAGTGTAATCAGTGCCAGGATGGATTCTATAATCTGCACTTCTCAGACCCTGATGGCTGCAGTCCTTGTAACTGCAATACCTCTGGGATGGTGAATGGAGATATTACCTGTCACCAAAATTCAGGTCAATGCAAGTGCAAAGCAAATGTTATCAGTGGGTGAAATATAAAATTTTGTGCATTGTAACCTTCTGGTTATGAATTTGACCCAAAGTCTGTCAGTCACTATGAAGTTATAAAACAAATGTTTGCTAAGCATCTCAGGCCCATGTGCAAAGACGTAATTGTTTAATATATTCTGGACAAAGAGGACAACTTAATATTTGCTGTAGAAGTATTTCTTCAAAGGGTTTGCATGCAGTGAAGTACTTTGTAGGAAATCATTTTCATTTTGTTATGAGCCTTTGAAATGTTTTGATGAAATGCAAGCAACTTAACATTACTTCAAAGATCTTATGTATCTAGTTCGTTATCAAGGGCCAGATAATTTTAATTTTGCAATTCACTGCCAAGTTGATTATAATAAAGTACCATATTCTCTATTATTTATCACATTTTTGTGATACTTGCTGTGGTTCCCACAGGTATTTTCAGAAATTAGATTTGATTATAGCAATTTGTTACCTGCAACTTATTTGAAGGTAATAGCTGCTATATAGGGCAAAATTTATCAAGTACTCAAACTACATTGTGTGTATAATGCACTTTGAAATGTTGATGTATGGGAATATTATGCAAGGAACATTTCTGATGAAGTGTGCTTTGCATTCCAGCTGAACATGTCCCAGTCCATACATATGGATCAAAAAAATTTACCATTTCATTTGCATAGTAGTTAGTTGAAAGTGTTGCTTCTAAAATGGATGTGGATAAAAGTGAATATGGGTTGTAAGGAATGACATTAAGCAGCAAGGCACTAAAACGAAAGAGAACTTATGTAATGTGATCATTTTTGATGCTGAAGTATATTTGATAAGCTTTTCTGCTACACTGGGAAAAACCTTTATTATTATTGTTAAATTTACTGTTGTTATCAAGCTGAGGTCAGAAATAAAATATCATTGCGCAAGTATGCCTGTATTGTCGATGATACATTGCTCTTTATCGCCAAATATCTATCTTATTGCTATTACCATCATTGCTGTTTCCTTGTTATGTACAAAAGGAACTTCATAACATCATTATATTTTGAAGTATGTGGTACAAGAGTGGTGTACAAGAGGTTGATTTTTACTACAGTTAATATGGTTGTACAATTGTGTTGTAAATGAATTATTCAATACAAAGAAATTTGTAAAGTAGGTCACTTATCTAGAATAAAAAATGACAGGTAGAGATTGTGCCTTAACTGCCTAATGGATCTGGAAACCTCTCCCTACTTTCTTGTTAACCCTGTAAGAAACTGAACGCGATGCCCTGTAGGCTTTGCTCAGTAACACTGGAGACAGATTAGCTGTCATGAACATGCATGACAAATTCAAATAAGTGCTATGTATATTTTTAGAAATGATGAGGTGAATCCCACTAGACTGATTTTAATAGTTTCGAATGAGTCATAACTCTTTTTACAATACAGTTACTTTAAAATTTGTAGTGTTGCTCGTACTTTTATTTTTCTAACTGAAATTAAATGTTATGCCTTAGGTAGGTCATCAATCACAGTGCAAGCAGTCACTTTCTGCTGAAATTCTTTCTGCATTTTTATTCTAGAGTAATATATTAGTTCTCTTGAAATGTTTCTAAATATAACAGGCATTTAGATATTTGCATTTTTTAAGATAATGGAAGTATATTTAACTTTTTGTATGTCTATAGTAACTGAAGGCAAGGAAAGATTAATCAAATGCACAGATACTATTCAAAAAGCAGAGCTATGCTTAATTTCTGTTTATATTTAGTCATCGAGGTCAATCCCAAAAGGTTAAAACACAATAATTGTGGTAAATTTTAAAACATTACCTTTTATAATGGCGTGTGTTAATAATAATAATTAGCATTTGATCAATCAAGAGTGTTTTAAATGTTCAAAGTGCATGTATGTCATTTCATGGACGTTAGAGTTTTTTATATTTTAAATTTCCTTCAGAGATGTTATGTAAACAAGACCTAAGATATAAGAGTAGGATTAGGCCATTTGGTTCTTTAAGTCAGCTCTGCCATTCAATCATGGCCGATTTATTTTTGTTCTCAACCCTATTCTCCTGTCTTCTCCCTGTAACATTTGACACCCCTACTAATCAAGATTCAAGATTCAAAATTCAAAAAGTTTATTGTCATTCCAACCCTACATCAGCTCTGCAGGGCAGAATGAGACAGCGTTTCCCAGGGGTAAGTGCAATCATAACATAACAAACGCAACAATAAGTAGAAAACACAACAATAAATAGTAAAACTCAACAGCCACATGTCGGTTAAAATCAAGTTGTAAGTGTCCATTGCAAGTTAAAAGTGTCCAAAGCAGTGTCAGGTAGAGCAGCTATTTAGCAGTCTGACTGCCTGTGGAAGGAAACTGTTTAGTAGTCTTGTGATTTTTGTTTTGATGCTCCTGTAACGTTTGCCTGATGGCAGAAGAACAAACAGTTTATAGAGAGGGTGTGAAGGGTCTTTAATAATATACCGTGTCTTCTGGAGCCATCGACTCTGAAAGAGGTCTTGGACAGAAGGTAGGGAGACCCCAATAACCTTCTCTGCTCCCTTAACCACCCTCTGCAAGGCTTTTTTGTCAGCAGCACTGCAGCTGGAGTACCAGGTTGTGATGCGAAAGGTCAGCACACTCTCAACCACGCCTCTGAAGAATGTAGTTATGATGTTAGTGGGGAGTGATGCTTGTTTAAGTTTCCTCAGAAAGTGCAATCACTGCTGGGCCCGTTCCACAATCCCAGTGGTGTTCCTGGACCTGGTGAGATTGTCTGAGATCTGCACCCCAAGGAACTTGATGTTTTCCACTCTCTCCACTGTGGAGCCGCTGATGCTGAGGGGTGCGTGCTCAGGCTGAGACCGTCTGAAATTGACGATCATCTCCTTGGTTTTGGTGACATTAAGCATCAAGTTGTTGTCACTGCACCAGCTCTCTAGGTGTTTGACCTCCTTCCTGTACATTGTTTCATCATTTTTGCTGATGAGCCCCACCACTGTGGTATCATCAGCAAATTTAATGATCAGGTTCCCCTTGAATCTGGCTGCACAGTCATGTGTTAGCAGTGTAAACAGCAGTGGGCTAAGCACACAGCCTTGTGGGGATCCAGTGCTCAGTGTGATGGAGTCAGAGATGTTCCTGCCAACACGGAATGACTGTGGTCTCTCTGTCAAGAAATCCAGAATCCAGCGACACATGGCAGTGTTAAGGCCAAGCAGCGACAGTTTCTCCACTAGTCTCTGCGGGATGATGGTATTGAACGCTGAACTGAAATCAATGTACAGGATTCTGGCATAAGTGTCTTTGTTGTCCAAGTGGGAGAGAACTGTGTGCAGTGTGGTGTATATTGCGTCCTCCGTAGAGCGGTTGGTACGATAAGCAAACCGTAGAGGATCCAGCGATGAAGGGAGGCTGACTGTGATATGAGGCTTGACAAGCCGTTCAAAACATTTCATCATTATGGGGGTCAGGGTGATGGGACGGTAATCATTCAGACAGGCTACAACTGATTTCATTGCTATAGGGATGATTGTGGAGGTTTTGAAGCATCTGGGGACAATGGCTTGACTGAGGGAGATGTTGAAAATGTCTGTCAGAACATCTGCTAATACATCAGCACATTCCCTGAGCACATGTCCAGGGATGTTGTCGGGACCTCCCGCTTTTCATGGTTAACCCTGGCAAGGGTCCTCCGTGTTTGCTCTGAATCAATGATTGGAGCTGGCTGGTCAGATGGTAAGAAGGGACTGGCTGTCCCCCTTGCTGTAGTGTTTGATGCTTCGAAGCATGCAAAGAATTTGTTAAGCCTGTTAGGAAGAGAGGCGTCACTGTCATCAGTTTTCTGCCTGATCTTGTAGTCTGTCAGAGCCTGAATTCCCTGCCACATCCGTCTGGAAATCAGGAAACTATCAACCTCCTCTTTAAATATATTCAATGACTTGTCTCCACAGCCATCTGCGTCAATGAATTCCCCAGATTCACCACCCTCTGGCTAAAGAAATTCCTCCTCATCTCAATCCTAAAGGGACGTCCTTCTATTCTCAGGCTGTGCCTCTGAGTCTCAGACTCATCAAATATTGGAAGCATCCTCTCCATAGTAACATATACAAAATATTGGAGCAACTCAGCAGGTCAAGCAGCATCAATGAAAATGAATAAACAGGCAATGTTTTGTCCAAGACCCTCCATCAGCACTCAAAAGGAAAGGGGAAGATGACACCATAAGAAGATGGGGAGAGGGGAAGGAGGTAAGTTAGAAGGTGATAGGTGAAGCTAGGCGGGGGCAGGAGAAGAAGTTTAAATAAGAAGCTGGGAGGTGAAAAGTGGAAAAAAGAAAAGGACTGGAGAAGAAGGAATCTGATAAGAGAGAAGAGTAGATCGTGGGAGAAAGGGAAGGAGGAGGGGCACCAGGGGGGAGGTGATAGGCAGGTGAGGTAAGAGGCCTGAATGGGGAAATAAAGAAGAGGGAAGGGGAGGGGAAAAATTACCAAATGTTGGAGAAGTTGATATTCATGCCAATCGATTAGATGTTGCCTAGATGGACTATGAGTTTTTGCTCCTCCAACATGAGAGCTGCCTCCTCCTGGCAGAAGAGGAGGCCATAGACTGGTATGTTAGAGCAGGAATGGGGATAGGAATTGAAATAGTTGGCTAGAGCAAAATTCTGCTTTTTTGCAGATGGAGCTGAGATGCTCGACAAAGCAATCCTCTAATCTGCATCAGGTATCACAGAGTAGAATATGCCACATCAGGAGCACCAGGTACAGTAGATGACTCCAACAGATGCACGAGTGAAATGTTGTCACGTCTGGAAGGACTGTTTGGGGCCCTGAATGGAGATGAGGGAGGAGGTGAATTGGTAGATGTAACACTTCTGCTGTTTGCAGGGGTAAATGCCAGGAGGGAGATTAATGGGGAGAGGTCAATAGACAAGGAAATCATGGAGGGAGCAATCCCTGTGGAAAGAAGAGAGTGGTGGGTGGAGGTAAAGATGTGTTTGGTGGTAGGATCCCATTGAAAATGTTGGAGATTGTGGAGAATGATGTGTTGCATGCATAGGCTCATGGGGTGATAGGTGTGGACAACCTGTCATTCAATGTCAGTAAGACCAAGAAGATGATTATTGACTTCAGGAGAAGGAAACCCAAAGTCCATGTGCCAGTCCTCATTGGGGGATTGGAGGGGGTGAGTGTTGATGATGATGATGACGATGACGTCGACTCAGGCCTGAGGGCCATTTTCATGCCCTACAAGGCGCGGAACAAAGGACTGTGTGGCGTGCCACTCCTCCCACAGACATTTTACAGTTTTTTTCCTTTTATTTTACAAGGTTGAGTTGCAAGCTCAACACTCAACCTGGCACGGATGGAAAGCGTACTCGGGAACGGCCCCACTGGATTTGAACCCAGAAACCTCCGTTCCGGAGTCCGGTGCTGATGTCACTGTGCCACCAGCCGACCTAAAGCTCACCTAAAGGGTGAGCGTTAACAACTTTAAATTCCTCTGAGTTATATACCAGCATAGCTCCTGGTAGCATGGCGATAAGGTCAAGGGGTTAATCCAGATGAAGTGGAGTCTCAACAGCAGAGCAGGTGGAAGATTGTAGGAAATTAGAGTCTCCAGAATCTTGGAACTATGAGGACCACCACAATGGCTGAGAAGGGAGAGGAAGAGGGCCCCCAATCATCTTGGTCACCATGCCATTGGATTCTGGCCCTTTCTCTGTTAAGGACTGTGTAGTGGCTGCTTGTGCATCTGTCTCCCCATGTTAAAAGACTTCACGCACAGGTACTTCTCCTGATTTGGTAATCCAATTGACCAACTTGGACAGAGTTCAGTTGTGATCAGGAAGTGAATTCTGGGAGTTCCCGGCCACAACCTGGCACACAGGTAGATACAGTCGTCTTGGTCTTGGTCTTGGACTTGGACTGAGGCAGATAGAATTTTTTGGCAGCTGCACCCCTGACTCAGCAGCCCTTTTCAGGACTCACTCTGCTCACCCCACAAAGGGAAGGGGCTAGAAAAGGGGCCCTAAAAATAGCCTGGCTTGGCACTCCTGACTGGATTACTGCATCCAGTGGGATCATCAAACTGCAGTGTGAAACAAAAGGTTATGAATTTTGGAGCCTGGAATGTGGGGACACTTATGGACAGCGAAACTGGAAATCATCCTGAAAGACGTACTGCTATCATCCTCGAGAGCTGAGAAGATTCCAAATTGAACTTGCCACACTCTCTGAAATGCGATTGGCTGAGGAAGGACAATTGAAGGACATGGTTGGATACAGCTCTTCCTGGAAGGGGAAATCAGCAGATAAATCCAGAATTCATGGAGTTGGATTCGCCATCAGTCACCTCTCTGAATTGCCATTTGGCATCAATGAATGCCTCATGACCTTGTGCTTTAAGCTCATTAACAAACAAGTGGCTACAGCTGTGAATGTCTATACTCCAACCCTACCTCACCAGACAATATTTAGGAGACTTCTACACTGACCTAGACTGCATACTATCAGACATTCCTAAGGAAAATAAGGTCATTCTTCTTGGAAACTTCAATGCTAGAGTTGGCAGGAATAGCGATTCCTGGAAAGCTCAATTGGGAAGGAAGGTGTTGGCAACATCAACTCCAGTGGAGTGCTCTTTCTTTCCAAGCGAGCTGAACATGACCTGACCATCACCAACACCCCATTCACCAGAGAAATAAGGGGAAAGTTTCCTGGATGCATCTCCATTCAAAGACTTGGCATCGTATAGATTATGCTGTTGTTTGGAGGAGGGATCACAGAGGCATAAAGAATACAAGAGCAATGATCTGATCTTTGAAGAAGGAGGACATGCCTGATGTCCTGGAAAGGAAAGCCTCATTCTGGGAATGGATGTGGTAGAGATGAAGAAACTAAGAAAAGGAAGCTGTATTTTTATAGGACACAGGGTGGGAAGAGGTAGCCACAAGAAGCGCTGGGTTTACAAAAGACATTGGTCAACAGTTTGTCTCCACTGATGGAGACAGAGAGATTGAGAATGGAGAGAGGTCTCAGAAATGGACCAAGTGAACTTAACGGTAGGGTGGAATTTAGAATCAAAGTTGATGAAATTGATGAGCTCAGCATTGGTGCATGAGGCAGCGATAAGGTAATCATCAATGTAGGACAGAAACAGTTGTGGATCATTTCTTGGGATGGCTTGGAACATGGACAATTCCATGTAGTCAATGAAAAGGCAGGCATAGCTGGAGGTCAATTAGGTGCCTATAGCTGCACCTTGAGTTCGGAGATAGTGGGAGGAACCAAAAGATAAATTGTCGGGGCTGAGGATCAGTTCTGCCAGATGGAGGAAGGTGGTGATAGAGAGGAACTGGTTGGGTCTGTTGTCAAGAAAGAAATAGAGAACTTTAAGGCCTTCTTGATGGGGTATAGAAATATATTGTGTTATGAACCCCGTAACTGGGTCACTTACCAGCAAAGATAGAGAGGTCCGTTGAAGTCTGATGGCACTATTTTTAAACGTTTTTATTTATAAAGGGGCACAAAAGTAAGGTTAATACAAACATTCAGATACTATACGTCGTCAATACTCAATCTAAAGCGCGGGTATAGTAATAATCATCAATAAGAAGTAGCTCTATCATTTTGTCTAGGGGTAAAAATATTGTCCGATGGAAATATAAAAGTCTCTCCAGTTCATGCAGGCTTTAGCCTTTTGGGGACCGCTGGGTTTCACTTGTTGGAGAGAGAGAGAGATTTTGGTGAGAAAAGAAACTTGCCCAGTCTTTTAGGACGCAAACCGTTGAATCGGGAACATGGGTTCCCCGTTGTTAGTTCGAAGTCCTTTTCGGTGTTATCAGCCGCCCGTTCCCCAGGCTAGGGGAAACGGACCACACGTGGCTTCCGAATAGCTTCCCGTTATCACGGGAGCGATGAGCGATGGTGTCTCCTTCTGGTGCGTCGCTAGGGGACTGCCCCCTGCAGCCCCTCTTTTATCTTGACTTGCAGGGTTGTAGATGTCAATCAGGGTGGGGTGATGCAATCCCCAGCCCACATTGCCCGAGGGTGTACACGTAGCCCTGAGAGCTGGCACGTAGTATAGGATCGCAATCCACAAAGGTGTCTCCAAGAAACAATGGCCAAATCCGTTGCTTTGTCCTGCTGAGGATTCTCTCTCATTTCCTGGGTCCAAGACCTGAATTAATAGCGATCTTGCGATTCTCAAGAAGGAGGGGGCTGGGATCATAACAATTGGGACTTGACGCCTATAATGAAAAGAGGACAATCAGGGCCAGAGAATTGGAAGTTGTTGAGGTGATTGATGTGAAGGGTCACAGATGTAGGTGGGAAGGGACTGAAACATGTGAAATAAAGTGAAGTCAAGTTATGTGGACATGAGTTCAGTGGAGCAGGAGCAGGCACAAACAATGGGACTGCCTAAACAGCTAGGTTTCTGGATTTTGGGTAGGAGGTAGAAATGAGCAGTGCAGGATAAGTGAATGGTGAGGTTGGTGGCTGTAGATGGGAGATCTCCAGAGTTGATGAAATTGGTGATGTGTCCACTCTATCTAGGCTTTTCAATATTTGGTAGATTTCAATGAGATCCCCCCCCCCCCCCTTACCCCCCACCACTTTTCTAAATTCCAGCAAGTGCAGACTCAGAGCCATCAAACACTCCTCACATGTTAACATTTTTATTGCCAGGATCATTCTCATAAACCTCTTCTGTACCCTCTCCAAGGCCAGTACATCCTTTCTTAGATATGGGGCTGAAAATTGCTCACATACTCCAAACATGGGCTGACCAATGCCTCATAAAACCTCAGCTTGCTTTTATATTCAAATCCTCTTGAAACAAAGGCTAACATTGCATTTGCCTTCCTTTCTAACTACTCAACTTGTAAGTTAACCTGTAGGGAAATCTGCAGTAGGACTCCCAAATTGTTTTGCAATTCAGGAAAATTTTGCATTTAGAAAATATTCTACACCTTTATTCCTTCTAGCAAAGTGTATAACCATCCAATTTCATACATAGTATTCAAAATGCCACTTGTTTGTCCATTTTCCTAATCTGTCAAAGTTCTTGTGCGGACTCCCTTCTTCCTCAGCACCTTCTGCCTCTACATGGACTGTATATACCTTTGTATCATCCACAAATGTGGCCATAAAGCCATCAATTCCATCATCTAGATCACTGTGAAAATTAGCAGACCCAATACCAACTCCTGTGGAACTTCACTAGTCACTGGTAACCAACCAGAAAAAGGCTCTTTTATTCTCAATCTTTATCTTCTGCTAGTCATCCTATCTTTTGTCCAAGATGGTACCTTCCCTGTAATGCCATTGGGCCTTATCTTGTGATGCACCTTGTCAAGATCTTTCTGAAAATCCAAGCAAAACAATATTGATTCTCTTTGTTTATCCTGTTTGTCATTTCCTCAAAGAATTCCAACTAATCTGTGAGGCAGGATTTTCCCTTAAGGAAACCATAATGACTTCAGCCTATTTGTTTTTGGCTCCAAGTACCCTGAAAGCTCATCCTTAATAACCGACTCTAACATCTTTTCAACCACTAGAGTCAGGCTAACTGGCCTGTCATTTCCTATCTTGTGCCTCCCTCCCTCCTTATGAGTGGAGTGAAATGTGCGATTTTCTAGTCCACTGGAACTATTCAAGTATCTAGTGATTTTTGAAAGATCGCTTCAAAAATGCCCCCACAACCTCTTCAGCTACCTCTTTCAGAACCATGTGGTAAAGTCCATCTGGTCCAGGTGACTTATGTATCATCAGACCTTTCACTTTCCCAATCACTTTCTCCTCAGTAATAGCCACTACACTCACTTCTGTCCCCTGACACTTTCAAATTTCTGGTGCTGATGAATACTGATTTATTCAGCCATCTGCCATTTCTTTGTTCCTCATTACCACCTCCCCAGCATCACTTTCCAGTGATTTGTTAGCCACTCTTACTCTTGTTTGCTCTATATACCTGAAAAAAAAACTTTGTTGTATCTGATTTGAGATTACTAAACAATTTATACTCAGAGATTTGAGTATTGTAACTATAAAATTAATGGCACTTGGAATCCATTCTGCAACCCATAAAGAAGTTGGTGTAACTGTAGGCCAGAAATATGAGGAAGTGGATTTCAGTGTGTGAATTGGATGGATCATTTCGCAGAGCTGGAAAAGTCACAGAAGTGTATAAAGTTGCAGAAAAGGATTGGAGGGCACAAAAAGGATTTGAGGAAATAGGGTGGAAATGAAGGCTGTTCATATATTTATTGACTAATCTATTGGAGTTTTTCGAGGATGTAACCAGGAAGTTAGACAAGGGAGATCCAGTGGATGTAGTGTACCTCGATTTTCAGAAGGCATTTGATAAGGTCCCAAATAGGAGATTGGTGGGTAAAATCAGAGCTCATGGCATTGGGGGGTAGACATTGACATGGATAGAAAACTGGTTGGCAGATAGAAAGCAAAGGGTAGCGATGAATGTGTGTTTCTCAGAATGGCAGGTGGTGACTAGTGGGGTGCCACAGGGCTCGGTATTGGGACCACAACTGTTTACGATTTACAACAACGATTTAGATGAAGGCATTGAGAATAACATCAGCAAGTTTGCTGATTATACTAAGCTGGGTGGCAGTGTGATGTGATGAGGATGTTAGGAGAACTCAGGGTGACTTGGATAGGCTGAGTGAGTGGGCAGATACTTGGCAGATGATGTTTAATGTGAATAAGTGTGAGGTTATCCACTTTGGAAGTAAGAACAGGAAGGCAGATTATTATCTGAATGGAGTTAGGTAAGGGAGAAATACAAAGAGATCTAGGAGTCCTTGTTCATCAGTCACTGAAGGTGAATGAGCAAGTGCAGCAGGCAGTGAAGAAGGCTAATGGAATGTTGGCCTTTATTACAAAGGGAATTGAGTACAAGAGCAAGGAAATCCTTTTGCATTTGTACAGGGCCCTGGTGAGACCACACCTGGAGTATTGTGTACAGTTTTGGTCTCCAGGGTTAAGGAAGGACATCCTGGCTGTAGAGGAAGTGCAGCGTAGATTCACAAGGTTAATTCCTGGGTTGTCCGGACTGTCTTATGCAGAGAGGTTAGAGAGACTGGGCTTGTACACACTGGAATTAAGGAGATTGAGAGGGGATCTGATTGCAACATATAAGATTATTAAGGGATTGGACAAGATAGAGGCAGGAAATATGTTCCAGATGCTGGAAGAGTCCAGTACCAGAGGGCATGGTTTGAGAATAAGGGGTAGGTCTTTTCAGACAGAGTTAAGGAAAAACTTCTTCTCCCAGAGAGTTGTGGGGGTCTGGAATGCACTGCCTCGGAAGGCAGTGGAGGCCAATTCTCTGGATGCTTTCAAGAAGGAGCTAGATAATTATCTTATGGATAGGGGAATCAAGGGATATGGGGACAAGGCAGGAACCGGGTATTGATAGTATATGATCAGCCATGATCTCAGAATGGCGGTGCAGGCTTGAAGGGCTGAATGGTCTACTTCTGCACCTATTGTCTATTGTCTATATTGTCTATATAATTACTCTACATGTCATCAGTTGAAGAAAAGGGAAAGAAAATTCAAATTGCTGGATGCAGTGGATAGCAGCTGCTGGCAACTACAACAAATGGGAACACTTGGTAGTTCAGGCTGCTTCTGCGAAGAGAGAAAGATGAGTTAATGTTTCTGTTAAATGACCATGCATCAGAGCTGGTTAGTTCTGACTCAGGAAGGAAAGGCTGAACACCTGAATTTAATATTGAATCTTGAGGCCTCTAACATGCCTAGATTGATGATAAAATGTTCACACTCATGCTGAGCATTGTTAGAATGGTGTATGTGACCGAAGTAGGAGAGGTCAGGGAGGAAGTGAAGTGCAGAACTAAAGTAGCTGCAGAGTGGAAACTGTGAGACACATTAACTTTGTTTTATTTCCTCACGATAGGGGAAACTGCATCATGAGCATGGAATGTAATACTCTGAATTGGAAGATTGCAAGTGAATTGTTGGCTATTGTGGAAGGAATGCTTAAGTTCTGAAATGAAGAGAATAGGGTTAAATGGGTAGAAATTGGGGAAGGTACTGTTAGGTGGAGTGGTTAATGGAGATGGAGTTGTGAAGCGGGGAGTTGCAGAGGGACAAAATAGTACCTTTGGAATCCTGACATGGGAGAAGAGAGGAAGAAGCATCTGATAGTGGAGTTCCATTTAATGTGGCAGAAATTATGGTGAATTATCCATTAAATGTGAAGGTTGCTGGGAGGGAAGGTGAGGCCTGTCACGTACATGCAGCCCTGTAAAAGTATCAGCAACCTGGAGTCTGGTTTTGCTGTTGAGCAATTACCCACAGCATAACCCTCTTAGAATCCTCCAATGCTGCAGGAGTTGGTCCTGCCAGAAACCTACTAACCTCAACTTCCATTGCTGCTGATTTCCCACTCAAGCAAATCAAAGGGGACTTTCCCCAATCAGATTGACCGTTAATCAATCAACTGAGCTCCCCACAATTTTAAAATGGCTCCAAACAATTTGTTCATATCTGGGACGAGCAACCCAATTTACATCACGTACACGAAACCCTGTGAAAGTATCAGCAACTATAGAACAGACCTGGAGTCTGGTTTTGCTGTTAACCAAACACTATTTTATTAGTAACTATGGCATATAGTAACTTAAACCAGGTAAACCAAGAGTTAACGGTGTTATGCATATATAGATGTAAATATATAAATCTCCAAACTACTTCAAGCTTAGGTGGTAAATGATACAGTCTTACAATGGTGTGTAAGAAAAGTTCAGTTCAAATGCACAAATTAATTAATGCGAGATGTTTATAATCCAAAGATGAATGTTGTGAGAAGGCAATTACATCAATATTCCACAGATTCCATGACTGCAATACAAAATAACAATAGTAGTAGGTTTTATCTCTGAAGTTGTTACTCTCCACACATGAAATATCACCGACAGTGATCTTCAATGAAAATCCTTTCAACACAGGTGGTACCACACCCGAATTCAGCTACGGGACATCCCAAAGTGGTGGCCACAGGATACTCAAACAGAATCCACGTGTGGATTATCACCAACAGTAGCTTATCACAAAGGGGACCATCTTCCAGGGAACCACCACCCAGGCAAGGATCGACACACCAGTAGATTCCACAAGTTTACCCCAATCACACACAACGTGATAGCCACTTATCAAGTTCCATGACATACGAAATAACTCCAACAGTGGTTTGCCACAGGGGTGCATTTCTTCAGTGAACTACCACACCCAGACAAAAGGTAAACACGCACGTGGCATTCACAATGGTTTTCCCCTCACCAGAGAACCCACTCCTGTGATTAACTACTTTAATCACACTTTCATATTCGAATAGAAACAAACTCACCCTCACGGGCTACTTAGAAAGAGTCATTTATCAATGCTCAAGATCGATCTTAACTCACTCCTTTTGGGTTACTGAAAGTTTAAACCAGCGACCAACTCACTGGTGTCTTCCATTGACTGAATCCATCTTGACTCTAACTGTGTGTGTCTCTGTGTCCGTGACAGTCCTTGTAAAAAGAAAACAAGCTGCAGAGAAACCATAACATCGATTATCCATCAAACACTCCACCTCTCTCCACCATAATAACCAAGCAACTCCGCAGTCAGCCCAGATCGAAGTGTCTAAATGTCAGTCTCATTCCCTCGGCGTTTTAAAGTGACAGTCCACAGAAAAATGAACCCTAAGGGTATATAACAAGGACAAAGGGAATTCTAACCTTATACTGACAGTTGGGAGAAGAAGGACATGATGTAGATGGCTTGTGAGCCCTAACAACTGTGTTAGCGGAGTATGCCTAATGGAACAGGAAATTATCTGAAACGTCGTGGTATGGAAAGCCCCATTATCAGAACAGGCACCCTCGAGAGAGAAAGCTGGGAGATTGGGATGGATTCCATACAAGAAGCAGGATGAGAGGAAGTGAAGTCAATTCTTTTCCAGTGCTTCCATTACAAGCTCACAGTTCCCACTGCTACCTGGACCTTTCTTAACTGTAGCCTTTCTTTTACTAGACCGAACAGTCTGTCAACCTGCTATCTATTTTATGCATTTCTCCTCTCCTATTCAAAATAAAAATAGGATTCCATAGAACCATAGAACACTACAGCATAGTACAGGCCCTTCAGCCCTCCATGTTGTGCCAACCCATATAATCCTTAAATAAAAGTACCAAACCCACTCTACCCCATAACCCTCCATTTTCCTTTTATCCATGTGCCTGTCCAAGAGGCTCTTAAATACTCCTAATGTTTTAGCCTCCACTACCATCCCTGGCAAGTCATTCCAGGCACTCACAACTCTCTGTGTAAAAAACTTACCCCTGATGTCTCCCCTAAACTTCCGTCCCTTAATTTTGTACATATGCCTTCTGGTATTTGCTATTGGTGCCCTGGGAAACAGGTACTGACTATCCACCCTATCTATGCCTCTCATAATCTTGTAGACCTCTATCAAGTCCCCTCTCATTCTTCTACGCTCCAAAGAGAAAAGTCTCAGCTCTGCTAACCTTGCTTCATATGACTTGTTCTCCAAACCAGGCAACATCCTGGTAAACCTCCTCTACACTCTCTCCATAGCTTCCACATCCTTCCTATAATGAGGTGACCAGAATTGAACACAATACTCTAAGTGCGGTCTCACCAGAGATTTGTAGAGTTGCAACATGACCTCTCTACTCTTGAACTCAATCCCCCTGTTAATGAAGCCTAGCATCCCATAGGCCTTCTTAACTGCCCTATCAACCTGCACAGTGAGCTTGAGGGATGTATGGATTTGAACCCCAAGGTCCCTTTGTTCATTCACACTCTTAAGTAACCGACCATTAACCCTGTACTCAGCCTTCTGGTTTGTCCTTCCAAAATGCATCACCTCACACTTATCCGGATTGAACTCCATCTACCATTTTTCTGCCCAACTCTGCAACCTGTTTATATCTTCTTGTAACCTTCAACAACCTGCAGCTCCATCCACAACTCCTCCAAACTTTATGTCATCCACAAACTTACTCACCCATCCTTCCGCCTCTACATCCAGGTCAATTATAAAAATCACAAATAGCAGGGGTCCCAGGACAGATCCCTGCGGCACTCCACTAGTCACTGACCTCCAGGCAGAATACTTTCCTTCCACAACTACCCTCTGCTTTCTTCCTTTAAGCCAATTTTTTACCCAAACAGCCAAGGTTCCACTTATCCCATGCCTCATGACTTTCTGGATGAGTCTCTCATGAGGGACCTTGTCAAATGCCTTGCTAAAGTCCATGTAGACTACATCTACTGCCCTACCCTCATCAATTTCTTTTGTTACCTCTTCAAAAAACTCAATCAGGCTCGTGAGGCATGATCTTCCCTTCACAAAACTATGTTGACTATCCCTGAGTAGACTGTACTTCTCCAAATGCTTGTTGATCCTATCCTTAAGAATCCTTTCCAGTAGTTTGCAGACCACCGAAGTAAGACTCACAGGTCTATAGTTCCCAGATTTCTCCCTATTACCTTTTTTAAACAAGGGAACTATATTTGCCATTCTCCAGTCCGCCGGCACTTTCCCTGTAGCCAAAGAGGATTCAAAGATCATAGCTAATGCTCCAGCAATCTCTTCTCTCAAATCCCACAACAACCTGGGGTGTATCATATCCGGCCCTGGGAATTTATCAATCTTGATGTTTTTAAGAAGATCCAGCACTTCCTCTTCCTTAATCTCCACATTGTCCAGCACACAGGCCTGCTCTACTTTGACCTCACCCTGATCAAGATCCTTTTCCCTTGTGAATACTGAAGCAAAGTTTTCATTTAGGACCTCCCCAACCTCCTCCACCTCCAGGCACATGTTGCCCAATTTATCCTTATTCCCTTTATCCTCACCTTCCCTCCCACGCTCCTCTGCATTTTCGCTATCTTCAGAGAATACAGAATACACATTGTCCTCTTCCTGTAAGGCATTCTGAAGGAATTCTACAATTTCTCGGTTCACTGTTCCCTAACCACTAAGTATTTCCCTTCTCACTACTGTTTCCCCTTCACCACCTACACTTTTACCTCATCCTATGATGCAGGAACCCAAACACTGGTTCCGCATGAAGCAGCAATTCACTTGCACTTAATCCGATCAATTGGCATTTCACTTTCACTGTTCTATAGTGGAGAAAACAAATGCAGATTAGGTGATGACTTTGTAAAATATTTCTGTTCCATTTGATAGGTGACCCTGTCTCTCAACTTCAGTTATCTGTTACGTTAATTTGTTGCTTCATATCTTACCGGACATAGCAGGCAATGGCAGAACCTTTCTGATGACTGGATTGCATAACTAATGAGAATGAAGCCCTCAACCATGTGTGGGAAATATTGCAGAATAATGCAGACACCAGCATCTTTAGGACAATTGTGGTGATACCTATTGTTAATGCTCGCACTACTATTACCAGGTGGAGCATTGGCAGGAGTCAGAAGCCAGATCTTATCTTCTCTGAGGGGCAACTGCTGAAATTTGGCAGACACTACAGGCCATCTAAGATATACGAATAAAAATCATTCATCACTTCAGAACGCATGGCCATGATAATAAACTATCTCTATTTCTCATTGTTCGTGAAAAGGACATCAAGGAAGGCACTTGTTGAGTAAAGTGTTCTGATGAGATCAAATGATACAAAGTGATAATCAGCAGTTATGGTCTGTCAAATATCATCGATCACATAAACATGAGAAATTCTGCAGATGCTGGACGTCCAAAGCAACACACAAAATGCTGGAGGAACTCAGTAGAACAAGCAGTATCTATGGAAAGGAATAAACAGTTAACGTTTCAGTCTGAGACCATTCTTCAGTATCATGGATCACCTCAGTCATATCTGAAATCTGATATCATTGTAATATTCAAAATAACTTTTTATTGTAAATGCTTCCATTTCAAATGTAACTTTTACAGATAAGAGTTAACTATTACATTGGCAGTAACAATTAACACAATAACTGGAATAATAATTCTTCTCAAAATAATAATCATTTTATTGATATGTCAGAATGAATCGTTATTTGCATTTTTGTAACATTTTATCAGAAAAAAAATTCCCAAGGAATAATTAACCAGTGTTTAGCACTGCTAATTTGGTAAAGATTTAATTGGCATTCCTTGTATTTATTCTAAAAATAAGCAAAAATTTGGCCAATTCTTAAAAATGTTATTTTATGACCTATTTCATGGGGGTAAAAATAAATAATTTTATTATTTTCCTATTATGCAGTTTTGGCCACTTTCTGATCCCTACCTTGACCTCATATTTGGTCTAGCACTTCACCTAAACACTGTTACCTGAATTAAATAATTAGTTTCCATAATTAAATTATTGACAATCCAATTGAGTTATTTCTGGTATTTTTACATGAAATCTGTAAGTTGCAGATACGTTTTAAACCAAAACACAATTGCTGAAAAATTAGTCATGAATCCATATGGCCATTTACAAAGAAGAGCTGCATTCACTTGAATTGCTAATCATAAATTCAAGATTTACAATGACAAAGTGGATAATATTATGACTTGGTGTGACTGATGTAACATCTTTCTTTAGACTAGAAACAGACTCAAGCCTATTTATCAGTATAATTATTACAAGGCTACAGAAACAGTGGAGATATTTTTGAAAGGTTTGATTTAATTAATGCAACTTAATAAGTGATTTGAAAAAAAAACGAGTATTTCATATTTTCTATTGAAATAAAAATTTCACCCATTTGTGTTGCAGCCTGTATAGTTTTGAATAGGATTTTCTGTTTCCTTTTTCCACATTTGCAAAAATTATCAGCTGAAAATTTAAGCTGAATCACATTTGCATTTTTTAATCTGTTATATGGTTGATTTCTAGTGCCAAATAGATCGCAAAATGTCATTTCAACCTTAGAGTGCTTAATGCAGCATGCGTTACCTGCTTCTTGGTACATTTGTAGAGCTTGTATGGTTGACATCCACTCATGATCAACACCCATTAGTTGGAAAATTAGTTCACAGTTATGCAGATGGCCCAGTATAGACCCCGTACATTGAAATAAGTCTTAGCAATAACGCATTCATTGAGGAATGTGAAAGGCATTCTTCAGTTAACACTCTCAAGATAAATATTTTGTACCTGCTTCCCACTTGTAAAGTTCTTTTTAGAAAGAATTTATTCAAAGACTTCAAATGCTTTCTGCTTGCCTCAATGGTTTAGCTCTGATAATACTAAAGAAAGATCTCTTTCAATAAGTACAAAGCAGCCTGCTGTACTACCAGTACAAAGCACCACACTTAACTTGCACTAAATTACACAATTAATGTGTGGCTTTCTTCCCTGTCCATGGAGTGGTGTTGGTCTGAAGTCTGGTGTCATGGTAGTGATCAGAAAAGACGAGTAACATTTTGTGAAAAATGAAGACTATTTTCTCATGCTGTAGTTCTTTTGCACTATGTGCCTTCACAATGTATAATGCTAAAATAATAAAATGGATCCTGTTAGAAATGTTCAGTTCAATTAATGATCTATTCAAACACTTCCTATATTTGTACTTCTGTTACTATTTAGGAAGTTATATGTAGTGTCATTTATTGTGCACTATTGTTATATTTAGTTATGTTGTAAATAATTTTCAAGTTACTTTCCTCAGTTAATTTAATTGCACATTTACTATATAGCAGTTTCCTAAGGTTGTCAAGCTGAGGAGTGGTAGTGGGGACAGGCTCCCACTACCTAAAAGCGCTCCTCATGGCATGCGACTCAAATAGCCTCTGACAACCAAGTCCAACTCCTGGCCTTCTCGTGGGGCTTAGCCTCTAATCCTAGCGGAACTGTTTCTACTGACAGGAGAAGGGGCGAAGGCAGGTGCCTTAAAACCAGTGCTTCGGGTAGATGGAGCTTGTCAGCCTGGGATGGCAGTCCATCTAAGGGAGGGAAAACTCTGATTTCAAACCTCCGCTGCCTTGTGGTCATACCCACTCATGGGAAAGGCTTTGGGAGTAAACCCTGAGGACAAATCCGGAGCTGGAGTCCCTAAGGCAGTCCGACGTTGACTTCAACCTCGTTCTGGCAATTCCTGCGATGACACTGGTGCCAAGCTGTATCGGCCCTTGCCCTTCCCTTCGACAACATCGGTGTTGTGGAGAGGGGAGACTTGCTGCATGGGCAACTGCCGGTCTTCCATAAAACCTTGCCCAGGCCTGCGCCCTGGAAAGCCTTCCAGGTGCAGATCCATGGTCTCACAAGACTAACGGATGCCACCACTATATAGCATCAAAGCATCAAGAATGTGAAAGTAACACAGGAGTGACATGTTTAGCAACATCTTTCAGTGACTGGCTAACAACATGACCGCCTGCAAGGAACAGTATTTCGATCTTAATCCTGGAAAAAGAAGACAAGTTGTTTATTTTGAAGCATATTTTTCATCTGTGTATTCATTGTGGTTTCAGATTGCTGTAAAAAAAATAAATGTATGGGGTTAATTATTAAATTGGGTCCCAGATGACCATATGCTGGTTTTACAGGCCAAGGTTCATCTGACCATGAGGAGCTAGCTGGCAGGCATTTGTTAATCACTGCTTTAGCTGCCCAAGACCAGTATAATTGACATTACACTCAAGAATCAAGCCCTGCACATTTGAGCAGGAAATTTGCAACTGATGTCCTAATGAATTTGGTTCCTGTTTTGCATTTTTTAAAATTTGTGAGTTGTTTGTGTTGTTGGCAATATCTGCATGTACTCTGTTCATCTCTAATTGGCATAGAGAGAGTGGCATCGAGCCTCTTTATTGTTGGGCCATTTAAATATAGTTAAATTGAGAACACTTTCCTGCAGGGTTTGATGGCACATGCAGGTCAGGTAGGGTAGGAGGAGGAGATTTATTTCTTTGAAGGATCATGTCGACCAGATGATTTTTTAAGGCACTCTGTTTAATTCATGGTCTTCATTATTGATACTAGCTTTTTAATTCAATTATGCCAACTACTATAGTCATTGCTTTTGGTCCAATAAGTTAACCAATCTGCTACTGTTTCCCGAAGGTTTGAATAGCTCTCTAACTCTCTTTAGTGTAGCAAAAAGTTACTATGAACCTCTCTGAGAGTGCTTTATAGTCATCAACCTATTAAACACACTTTTATTTTTCATATTTGATCCAGTTTTAAGACTCTTTTTCATTGGAACAGTAATGGCTTTAGATACAAGAATTCCAAAGTAAAGCAAACTGATTTTCTTTTGTGTAGATGATGGATTAAGTCAATAGATTGCTTGAATGTTGTATATAGTTCTGAACATCACACTGCATGAAGGATGTGACTGAACTGGAGAAGATTCAGTGGAGATTTAGTGGAATGTTCACATGACTAGAAAACTATAGCTATGAAGAATGACATGATAAACCAGGCTGGTTTTCTAGGAACAGAAAAAGCTATGGAGAGACTAAATTGAGGCGTATAAACTTTTGGAGGACCTGGATAGATAAAATAGGAAATAACTGTTACTTTCTGCATGGAAGTCAAAACCCAAGGTTATACAGGTGAGAGGACAAGTAAGAGGGGGAAAAATCACTGAATTGGTGATAGGGTCTGGAAAATAAAGAATGTAATTCTCATTTCTTAAAACCAGAGCATATTTAAAGTATAGAAATCTGCAGGTCAATGGACCAATTGCTTGAATTGGAATTAAACAACGTCATTCTTGGTTGACTAACACAGACATGATGAGCTGCAGGTCTTCCTGTGTTTTCCATGTTTCCATATAAAGATCATTCAATTGACCACTGGTCAGTTCTGTTATTGCTCTCGATCTCCTCACTAACTTTCAATTCCCTGGGCCTGACCACCTCATTTTCACCATAGATGTCCAGTCACTATGCACTTGTATCCCCCAACAAGAAGGCCTTAAAGTTCTCTGCTTCTTTCTCAATAAAAGAACAAACCAGTTCCCCTCCACCACCACTTCCTCCATCTGGCAGAATTGGTCCTTACCCTTAACAATTTTTCATTTAGCTCCACTCATTTTCTCCAGACTCGAAGGGTAACCATGGGCACTCGCATGGGCCCCAGCTATGCTTGCCTTTTTGTTATCTACATAGGACAGTCCATGTTCCAAGTCTTCCTTGAGAATGCTCCTCAACTTTTCCTCCACTACATTGACAACAGCATTGGTGCTGATTCAGGCACCCATGCTGAGCTCGTCAATTTTATCAACTTTGACTCCAACTTCCACACTGCCCTTACATTTACTTGGACAATTTCTGATACCTCCCTCCCCTTTCTCAATCTCTGGAGACAAACTGACATCTTTTTAAACCTATCAGTTCCCATGGTTATCTTGACAGTACCACTTCTCACCCAATCTCCTGCAAAAGTACTATTCCCTTTCCTTATTTCCTTTGTCTCCACTGCATCTGTACACAGAATGTGGCTTTCCTTTCCAGGCCATCAAAGATGTCTTCCTTCTTCAAAGGATGGGGTTACCCTTCTTCCCTTCCTCCACCATTGATGCTACCCTCACCCACATCTTCCATTTCCCAAACATCCGCACTCCCCCCATTTTCCTCCCACCTTAGCAGTGATAGAGCTACTCTTGTCCTTACCTACCATCCCATGAGCCTCTATCATTCTCTGCAAATTCTGCCATGTTTCAAGGGATCCTACCACCAAACATATCTTTACCTCCACCACCCCCCTCCAATCTCTGATTTCCATAAGACCATAAGATATAGGAGCAGAATTAGGCCACTCAGCCCCAGTCTCCTGCCTTCTCCCCGTAACCTTCATGCACTGACTAATCAAGAACCTATAAACCTCTGCCGTAAATATACCTGATGACTTTGCCTCCACAGGTGCCTTTGGCAACAAATCCCACAGATTCCCCACTCTCTGGCTAAAAGAATTCCTCCTCATCTCTGTTCTAAATGGGTATTCCTCTATTCTGTGTCCTCTGGTCTTAGACTACCCCACTATAGGAAACAACCTCTCCACATCCACTTTATCAAGGCCGTTCAGCATTCAATAGGTTTCAATGAGATCCCCTGCCATTCTTCTGAATTCTTGTGCATATAGGCACAAAGCCATCAAATACTCCTCAGATGATAAGCCTTTCAATTTTGGAGTTTTGCTTTCTCACAATACTCCAAGTGAGGCATCACCAGTGTCTTATAAAGCCTCAGCATTACATCCTTGTTTTTCCATTTTTGTCTTCAAGTAAATGTTTGTACATTCGTCCTTCCACACTAATCTCCCTGTAGGCACTTACTCCTGCATGCAGCCAAAGTTCTACAACTCCCCATTCACCTCAGAGGGCGGAGCGAAGTTAAGATGGCGCTAAAGAGCCACTCCTTTACTTGCATCTTCAGAAACAGCTCTATTTCTGTATCTCTTTTTTTTCCTTTTCAAGATTCTTTTGAAGACCCTGACCTGGAGTTTGGTTGTTTGCGGGAAATGGGACCTTTTTTGATATAACAAGGACACAGGCTGGAAGACTAGTGTACCTTCAGGGTGCTGGCTTTTCATGGCTCTGGAAACAGACTGATTCAATGCTGGTGCCCCTGACTGAGGCATCGTGGGAGAACACAGAACGTCAGGAGCTGTGTGTGTCCAGCAGAGCTCGGGAAAAGCGACTCAACAGACTTTTAACATCATAAATGGGTGAGTTGTTTGTTATGTCTCCCCTGTCACTGTGAAATGGGGATAGCTCTTTTTCCCTTATCAGGGAGAGAGAGAGCCTGTGGTATGTCAAATTACTGGGTGAATGAGCACTCTTTGGGGTACTGCAAGGCTGTGTCTTTATTGATGCTTTGCTGCACCCTTGAGTGCACAATGGAGGGTGCTGATGCTTTTTTGCTGGTGGGGGAAGGGGAGGTAGTTGTCTTGCTACTACTTGTGCATGGGAGAGGGGAGCTCGGGGGGGCTTTGGGGTTTTAATATTTTAACTGTCATTCATTCTTTGGGCACTCCTCTGTTTTCGTGGATGTTTGCGAAGAAAGAGAATTTCAAGATGTATTTTGTATACATTTCTCTGACATTAAATGTATCTATTGAACCTATTGGACCTCTGTTCAGGGCCCTGAACAGTCCTTCCCCTGCAAATCTGTTGGGATTATCTATTGTGACTGGTGCTCTTGATGTGGCCTCCTCTACATTGGTGAGACCCGTCATAAGTTGAAGGACTGCTTCATCGAGCACCTCTGCTCCATCTGTCAAAAGCAGAATTTCCCAGTGGCTAAACATTTCCATTACAACAAACCTTCTCTTGTGCCACAATGAGGCCACCCTCAGGGTGGAGGAACAACATCTTTTATTTCTTCTGGGTAGCCTCCAACCTCATGGCATGAATGTCGATTTCTACTTCAGGTTAATAAAAAAAATCCCACCCCCTCCCCTCTTCTTCTATTCCCCATTCTGGACCCTTTCCTCTTCTCACCTGCCTATCACCTCCCCTGGGTCCCCTCCTACTTCCCTTTCTCCTATTGTCTATTCTCCTTTCCCATCAGATTCCTTCCTCTCCAGCCCTTTAACTTTCCTACCCACCTGGCTTCACCTGAAACCTTCCAGCTAGCCTCCTTACCCTCCAACCCCCCCCCCCACCTTTTTATTCTGGAGTCTTCCACCTTCCTTTCCAGTCTTGAAGAAGGGTCTCAGCCCAAAACATCGTTTCCATAGATGCTCCCTGACCTGCTGAGTTCCTCCAACATTTTCTGTTCGTTACCTATGTTAATTTTTTTAAATCTGCATATGCTTATTGAGTATTTAATGCTTTGTCTTTCCTCTTCAATATGCATAATCTTCAATGTCACAGCATGTACTGAAATAAATGGCCTAGCTAGACCTCTTGTTTCTTGGTAACATCACAGCTAGTAAGTGATTGCTTAGATGAAATGGTGGAGAACTTCACAAATAACTTATATATTCATGTCTGACAGATCACTGCTTATAACATCCATTTGGAATGTGAATCAATCCCATAAGAAAGAATAATGAACTTTTAGAATTGATTACTCTGGATGCTTTTCTTCACCTAACGAGCAAATGCAATCAGATTTCTTTCTTCTAATATTACAGTTCATTTATCTTGAAAAATAATGGGAAAAGCCTGCTAAGTGGTACAAAAGTCCCCTTTAACCACAGAAAGATCATTCAGATTTTTTTGGTGTTTTACCATGCCAATAATTTAGTGATCAGTTAGCAATGTTACAGAAAATTAGTATATGCTGTAGCTATTGGATGATGTGCTTCTATGTCATTCCCTGTAGGATAATTTAGGGAAATAAGTATTGTGACTGTAGTACATGTGTGTGGCAAGATTTTTTTAGTCAGACATGTATTTGATAATAAGTCTAACTTGCGGTTGATACTGTGATATTCATGGGTACATGAATTACTTGCCTGTATTGAACCACGTGACCTTGGTAGAGAAGTAAATGCATTAGAATGGTCTCTATGACAAATAAAGGAATAAATCATGGCATTTCTCTTGATTACACATGTATTGATCTTTGATCAGGGCTATATTTGTGAGAGGGCTCAGCATTTTGCAAGCTCACCTAATTAACTCTACATTATGACTTCTGGGTCCAGTAAAGATTTAATAGCTGGAACTCAGTGTAAGTGAGAAGGATAAAAGGAGCTGGATATAATGAGGAAACTTAATACAGTAGACTACTAAATGTATCCTCAAGTTCAAGGGAGTATTCCTGTTTATTCCTTCTAGTGCCTAAACAAGATAAAAATAAAACGCTTGTGAAATGCTTCTGCTTTTAGATCTACTTGCCGTGCTTCCCCTGTGGCTTTTTGTGAAGGTATGAGGGTGAGAAGGGATGGCTGGTTCCCCAGCAGAGGCTTGGTAAGGAAGTGATGGAAGTTGGCAAAGTCTATAGAGATCAAACCCAAAGAAAGAAGCCAAGTGCAAGAAAATCATCAGCATTCCCTCTGAAAGTCAGATTTCATTTGGAGAATAAGCAGCATGGATGATTGTAATACTTCATTCCACACCTCTAAAGAAAAATAGGGAAATGTGACAGAAATTTGGAATACAGTGAAACCTCAATTTTACGTGCCCTGATTTAACACAAATTCAGATATAACACGATGAGTCATTGGACTTCATGTTCATCCATGTCCATGTCAATCCATACTCCCCGTTCTCTAGCCTTGTATCCCTTTTGCCAATCAACTTCCCAGCTCTTGGCTTCATCCCTCCCCCTCCTGTCTACTCTTATCATTTCAGGTCTCCCCCTCCCCCTCCCCCTCCCACTGTCAAATCTCTTACTATCTCTTTTTTCTGTTAGTCTTGACGAAGGGTCTCGACCAGATGCTGCCTGGCCTTCAGCGTTCCACCAGCATTTTGTGTGAGTCATTGGACCTTGTAATTGCTCAAAATGGAACAAATGGCTAGAAAAAGAAAATCTGCCGACGACGAATGCCCAACATATGAGCACCTGACAGACGCAGAGATCGTCCGTAACGTAAGTATAGCACCGGCGGAGGCAAGTGTACCGGTTCTTGAGCCACAAGAAGATGATAATGAAGAGCCTCCACGCCCACCCCCAAAAGTGTCTGAAGCCATTGAACACCTTGAGGCTAGCCTCTGTTGGCTGGAGGCCCAGGAGGTGGACCACGTTAAAAACCTCCAACTCAGAAGCATTCTAGATTTCGTTCGCAGCCAGTGACATGCTACGTTCAAGCAAGAAACACTCGATCACTTTTTTAAGAAATAAACTGTAAATGATGATTGCTAATAATCTTGAATGTTTTTATTTGTTGCTTTGTGAATTAAAAAGCTTTACTAAAAATTAATTTGTGTTTTAATTTCTACAGTAACAACGATTTATTCGCGGAATTCTTTAATTCAAAGGTAATTTACTTGCCAGAAGGTAAAAGTGCAAAAAATGGGTCAGATAGGGGTGTTTTAGGATGTTAGGTCAACATTGGGTCAGTGTGAATGCTGATTTTCTTGAACCCTGATTTAGTGCGACCCTGCTTTCCTCGCGATGACGTTTTATTGACCCAAATGATTGTGTTATAACTGGATTTCACTTCATTATGTATCTATTGGGTGCAAGTTTTCAATTTCATTCCACATAGGACCTTACAGGGAAAATAAATAAGCATGATGTCTGTAAATATGTCAATAAGTACATTTGTGTTGCAAGGACTTTAAATAAGTAAATCTTAATTCAGATGATGGTATGAAACTGAGCTGTTCAAATATACTTTCTTGTGTTGAATCACCTGACCTCAGCAGAGAAATAAGTGCATCAGAATAGTATGTGCTACCAAACCAAAGTTATTTACCCAAGTTTATATTCAGATAAAAGTAAAATGATGCTAGAATTTGTACTCCAGAGATACTTGAGTTCTGGGCCTCAGTCTTTCTCAAAGTGCAGTATATAATACTTCACATCAGCTTTTTTTTTGAGGGCAATATCATATAAGTGAAATAAATCTACCAGATCCTAAACAGAACTTAGAACCGTACAGCATACTTCGGCCCACAGTATCGTGCCAAACTTTTAACCTACTAAGATCAATGTAACCTTCCCTCCTACATAGCTTTCCATTTTTCTGTCATCATGTTCCTATCTAAGAGTTTCTTAACTGTCACTAACGTATACTCTATACCACCACCACTGGCAGTGTGTTCCACAAACTCTCATTCCATGTAAAAAGAACTTACTTCTGACATCTCACTCCACCTATACTTTTCCTCCAATCACCTTCAAAATTGCACCACTTCCAACCCCCCCTCCCCCATTGTATTAGCCTAAAAAAAGGTGCTGGTTGTCCAGTCTATCTCTGCAAGATTATCATCTTGTGCACCTCCATCAAGTCACCTCTCATCCTCCTTTGCTTCATAGGGAAAAGCCCCAGCTTGCTCAAACTTTCCTGATGAGACATGCTCTCAAATCTAGGCAACATCCTGATAAATCTCCTCTGCACTCTCTCTAAAGATTCCACATCCTTCCTATAATGAGGAGATCAATAGTCCAAGTATTATTGGAAATTTACAAATAAAATGGGCAAGTTTTACAAAATTTAAAGACATTTACAAGTAAAATAGTGCAGGCACTGAAAATCCAAAATAAAGACAGAAAATACTGGAAAATTTTAGTAGGTAAGGTACAATCTAAAAAACAGAATAAATGTTTCAGATCAATGTTCTTTGGGTACCTTTCATGTTCTGGATATCCAAATTAGAGTAGAAAGCCAGTTCCTCATCTTCTACTTAATGCTCTAACTTGGGGTCCAATAGCTTACATTTGCAGTCATTAAAATTCTTTATTCACCAAGTCTATTCTAGTGTTTATCTTGACTGAGGAAGTTTTTCTTCCAGAGCATGTCGACTAATGATCCACTTGACCTTTTCGAACAACTAAAACAGTAAATATAATTTATTACCCTTCAGTGAGTCAGAGTTACAAACAAATGGCATGCTCAAGCTCTGGAGCATTTGATTTGGTTGACTGCAAAGAATGTGGTAAGCCACGACTAAATACTTCAGGCAAATAAAGGTATCAGAAAATAAGTAACATAATGTAGAATTGAGACTCTAGAGATGCTTGACCTTGGTCTTTGATGTTCACATAATCAGTTGAAAATTACAATATATTGTGAAGATCCTTTACAGTCAATTACATCTCTGGCACTCACAGAATGCCATTATTTCATTTTGAAGTCTTTACATCTCAAAATCACTGAATCTGAAGAGTGATCCTAAACTTCCAGTTGCCTGTTATTTTAATTCCCCATCCTATTTCCACTATGACCTTTTGCCTTTGTCCCCCTAAACTGTTACAATGATGTCTAATGCAGACTTAAGAGCAGCACCTCATCTTCCATCTGGACACATTGTTGCTTTCCAGAATCAATATCAAATTCTCCAACACTAAGTAACTCACTCTTCCTTTCTGTCCGTATAAGAATTAGGCATTTCTGCCTCTTGTTATTTTCACTTAGATTTTTTTCAGTTTGTAGTCAAACTTGCTGGGCATGTCCTACAACACCCAACTATATTACACAAAGACATTTCTGATCCCAACAGCTACCCTGTCTCATTTGCTTGTGCATTCAAGGTTTTGCCTTTGTTCTACCAGTTCCTTCCCAAGTTCTGCTGCTGAAAAAAAATGTGTTTGCTTTCTTTCCTAATTTTGATGAAGGGTCTTGGACCTTACACAATATCTTTTTTTTGCATATAACACATGTTATCTTATCTGCTGAAAACCTGCTGAGTGTTTCCAACATTTTTCTCTAATTTCAGATTTCCATTATCTGATTTTTTGTGAATTTATTCAGTGTTTTGGAATGTCTTACAACTTTGAAGGAATTGTATAAGTGAAAGACTTTAAGCGGTTTTTGCTTTTTGCAGCTAAACCCATTTCTTCATGGACCAAATTACCAATCCTTGCCAATAGTCATCACAGTGAATATAATCTTTTCGTGTTTAGCCTTAGGGTCCATGCAGTGGTTCCAAAGAATATTACCTGGGTCTTTTAAATTGCAATGCACAAGTACATCAAATTAATCAAGCCAACAATGTCCCATTTATAAAGCTAATAAATGTCCTTATTTCCATTATTTATTGATATTTGACAATTTCTTTTTTGTTATTTGAATATTAGATAATAGCTGTATATTTTCCTAATTGTTTTTCTGGCAAATAAACTAGTCAAGTTTGACATTACATCAAACAAGATTCTAAATTTGATTCAATATTGGTAACAATAAATATTTCCTTAAATACCCTAAGTAATTTATTTTTTCCAGGGAAAGGATAAGGAAGCAAATAGTGTAGTTGCAAACTTACAACTGAAGTTAGTTCATAGCATTGATCATTCAACATGAATGTTAAAAGCAAGGATATTTACAATCGGGTGGCCTGATTGATCCTCCAGAAGGTGACATTTTCAGGAGACTTAACTTTCACCCAGACACAAAATTTAAAATATTAAAGCCCCCGCAGACTTATTCCCCAGCTATAAATGCAGGCAGAATATTCTCACTGTGGTCATCAGGAAGAGCTGCAAAGCCTTGTTAGTATTGATAGTTTTCAAGTGATTTATGAAATACATAAATATAATTGCAATTTGTCTTCCAGTTAGTAACTCAGCAATAAAATATTTCTTTAGATACATTATATAGTATACAGGTAAGAAAATATACTGGTATTTTTTAACAGAAATACTCAAACTTATTTCATCATACCATGGACCTTCACAGCACTATGTCAAGGTACATTTACCTGTGTTTCCACTGATATGTCAGATGAAATACTTTGTGGGTTAATTGCTGTGGTCGGAATTATGGAATCAGAATTTGTTATTTTTAAATTAATTTTCAAATTAGAATAAAATCAAACCATTACAATGCACCTTTTTGATAGATGCTCTAAAACCCAATTTTGATGTATCTTGAAGTCACTTCAGGTTATTGCCGCTGACTAATTTTGCCCTCGTAATCAAATTCGCTATCTTAAAATGATGTTTCTATAATTTGAAGAGGAGTGATTTCCTTCATAGTGTTCTATACCATCTTTATCTATTCCTCTAAGATAAATAGGAAAGATTAACTTGCATATGCTGCACATCAAAAATATTCTGTATGCTGTTTACTTTACTGTATGATGGCCATCTGGAAACTCAGCCAATAAATGTCTGACCTGACCTAAATTTCAAGCATTCAGTGGATGCATAGGAGTAACTTCACAAATGAAATCACCATAATGTAGAAATGCAATTAATTGAAGCCTAGTTCTCTTATTGAATTGAGTCTTGCCCTTTAAGTCTTCAAAGCCAATTACATTAATGTGTTACATTAGCTCAAAACTATATCCCTATTACACTGGACAACAAAGATTTTGCTTCCTGAATACTTCTCGATGTTCAGTAACTTTATGGACTTAGGGCTGTTGATAATGAAAATCACCATGAAATTTCCCCATCACGTACTATTTTGTTAAAATTGCCTATATTTGTTAGTTCAGTTCATAATTCAAGTCAGAATAATGGATGCAGTTTAAGTAATTAAACAAATTATAGTCAATAAAAGTTGATTCTTGTTTCTCCAAATTCCTTCATGATACAAGTGGTCTGAAATTATACGTGTTCAGCTTCAAATGGTCAAAAAAAAAATCTGAGGAAGCAACACTTTCGAAAAAATTTGTTACCCAGTGTTTTTAGTCCAATCTCCAGTGCAACGTTTCATTCTGTTCCTCAAAAATTAGCTCTTGTGTTTGGCTCTGCATTGCATCCCAAATCACCCTTGCTTTCAGTTCCTCATTGCATCACCACATTGCAAGTTCTTCATTTGCTTGTAGCTCACTAATGATGGTCAGACTCAGAAACTCATGTTGTATGTTGAATAACCAGAGTGGCCCACTTGGGTACTATCATACCTTATTAAGTGGATTTCAAAGTTCAGGATCACCTTTCCCAAATATTTGATCTTTCTTTCTCAAAAAGTATCCCAGCCCATACATCATCCAGTTCAATTCCTAAATTCCAGATTTAAGCTTGTAAACTTTCCTCATATGAACCATAACACCTTATATTCCACCTAAGCCTCCCCCAAGTTATTTCTTACTTGCAACAGAGTCCTGGAAAATTAATAGTATGTAGGTTTGGAATAGTCTGTATTTTTTAGTAATCTTCTTTTGTACTTCTGGCTTTTGCGAACTGAACCTGGGCATTGAATGCAGAATAATGAAACAAGAATGGGAAATATTGAAGAAACACAGAATAAATTAAAGAGGAAAAAATATTTGGCTAATAGGCTATGATACAGTGCAAGTATTTATATTAAGTGTTTATTCTTTCAGTAAGTATTTAATATGGCACTAATGACTGTTAGCCACATGTCCAGAATATGTTGGTATACTTCATAATTCTAACATAACTCAATAGCAGTACTATTATATCATTATAAATAATGCATAGTTCAATATGAAAAGTTAAAATCATTCTTTAATGGAAAGTATTGATCTCTAATGTATGATACTTAAGCAACAATGAACATGAAAAGGAGTTTATTATAGTTTTTTTTTCCTGACAGGTGTCTGAAATGCAGCATCCTTGATAAAATATACTTGTTACCCTGACTAAATTGCTGGATTGACAAGTATACATATCAACTAGTCTTAAATTGGGTAGAAGTCAAAGAGGATGAATGCACTGTTGAAAATGAAATGGAAAAACTCATGTTGTTACTGTCAACTTTAACATTACTGTCAAACAGATTTTCAGACAATGACAAGGTGTAATTTAAATGTGTACATTTCCCTTTCTTTACAGTTTTTTATAGACATATACTGTACTTACTGTAATATTTTGCCCTATTTTTGATGAACCTGAAACTTTAAAACTGACATGTTTTTAAACTTTTTCACACCCTTGTTTATGGCTGCCCCATCAGATTTCTCAGTTTCATCAACGACTTCAAATGTCATGCAGGTTCAATAAGAGGAGAGTGATTGGATATAACAGTACTGAAGAACAGACTGTTAATCAATTTTCACCACCAATAATTTCAGGATTAAGTGTTCTGCTTTAATTAAAATAGTTCACTAATATAATCTTTTATAATATAATCATAAAATGTAATTGTTTTTAATTACAATTTTTGTGTTTCTTGCATTGTTTAAAGTGAAGGATGTTACTGTTGAACAAGGAGATATTTTTCAATTAAGTACTCTGCTTCACTATTAAGCATTCGTCAGATATGACTGCATGTCTAACTGTCATGGTTCAGTGGAGTAATAGAGTCATAGAATGAGACAACACAGAAGCAAGCTCTTCAGTCCAATTCGATCAAGTTGCCGAACTGAGTTGGTCCCACTTGCATGCTTTTGGCCCATTCTTAGTGATAAGTCAGGTGTTAGTACCAAAATTCGAGTGCAGTGTGCATTCATAGAACATCAAAATGCCATGTGCAATGAATACCTGAATTTGTAGAACGCATTGGGCCAAACAACATATTGGTGAGTATGTTGGCAAGTACATAGGGAGCATTTATTAGAGATAAGTAGAGCAAGTAGATATTGATGTGAGTAAGCATTTAGCCAGATAACGCCTCTTAACCTGTCAGAGCTCAACTCGAGTTTTAATGATATTTTCAATTAATAAGGCCATAGAGTATAGGAGCTGTATGAGCCCATTTGGCCCATCGAGTCTGCTCTGCCACTTCATCATGGCTGATCCATTTTTCCTCTCAGCACAAATCTCTTGCCTTTTCCTCTGTATCCCCAGACCAATCAAGAATCTATCAACCTCTGCCTTAATTATACAAAAAGACTTGGTCTTCACAGCTGCCTGTGGCAATTAATTCCACAGTTTCACTACCCTCTGGCAAAAGAAATTCCTCCTCATCTCCATTCTCATCTCTATTCTGAGGCTGAGTCCTCTGGTGTTAGACTCTCCCACCACAGGAAGCATTCTCTTCATCTGCATTCTATCAAGGCCTTTCACCATTCAACAGGTTTCAATTAGGGAACCCCTCATTCTTCTGAATTCCAGCACAGAGCCATAAAATGCTCTTTATATGACAAGCTGTTTAATCCTGGAATCATTTCTGTGGACCTCCTTTGAACCCTCTTCAGTTTCAGTACATACTTCCAGTACATCCTTTCTAAGATAAGGGACCCAAAAATGCTCACATTACTCCAAGTGAGGTCTCACCAGTGCTTTATAAAGTCTCAACATTATATCTTTACTTTCTATTCTAGTCCTCTTAAAATGCATGCCAGCCTCACATTTGCCTACCTCAACATAGACTCAACCTCCAAATTAACCTTTAGGAAATCCTGCACAAGGACTCCCAGGTTCCTTTGCAAATTTGTTTTTGCATTTTCTCTCCATTTAGAAATAGATAACGCTTTAATTTCATCTACCAAGTTGCATGACCACACACTTCCCAACACTGTATTCCATCTGCCACTTCTTTGCTCAATCTCCTAATCTGTCTAAGTGCTCTGTAGCCTCAAAACTATAGATGCCCCTCCACCTATCCTCAGATTGTTAGCAAACATTGCAACAAAACCATCAATTCCATTATCCAAATCATTGACGTATAGCTTAAAAATAATAGGTCTCAACACAGCCACCTGTGGGACACCACTAGTCATTGGCATCCAGCCAGAAAAGGCTCCCTTTATTCCCACTCTTTGCCTCCTGCCAATCAGCCACTGCTTTATCCATGCTTGACTTTTTCCTGTAATACCATGGGCTCGTAACTTGTTAAGCAACTTATGTGTGGCACCTTGTCAAAGGCCTTCAGAAAATCCAAGTACACATCACATTCTCCTTTTTCTATCCTGCTTGTCATTTCTTCAAAGAATTTCAACAGATTTCCCCTTGACTACAACCTATTTTATCATGTGTCTCCAAGTACCCCAAAACCAGAGCATTAATAATTGACACCAGCATCTTCCCAACCACTGAGGCTAGATTAACTGGCCTATAATATTCTTTCCTCTGCCTCTCTCTCTTCTTGAAGAGTGGTCTGAAATTTGCAGTTGGAACCATTCCGGAAATTAGTGATTCTTGAAAGATCATTACTAATGCCTCCACAATCCCTTCAGCTACCTCCTTCAGAACCATTGGGTCCAGGTGACTTATCCATCTTCAGACCTTTTAATTTCCTAAGAATCTTATCCCTAGTAATAATAACTTTGCACACTTCATGCCTCCTGATACCTGGAACTTACACCATACAACTAGGGTCTTTCACAAATGATGCAAAATACTTATTCAGTTCGTCTGCCATTTGCTTGTCCCCCATTTCAGCATCACTTGCGCCTCAAATTTACATATTTAGTATCTGAGGAAACTTCTGGTATCCTCTTTAATATTATTGATTAGCTTACTTTCGTATTCCATCTTTACCTTCTGATTGAGTTTTTAGTTGCCTTCAGTTTGTGTTTAAAAGCTTCTCAGTCCTCTAACTTCCCACTAATTTTTGCTCTATTATATGCCCTCTCTTTGCCCTTTATGTTGGCTTTGACTTCCCTTGTTTGCTATGGTTGTATTTTTCTTCTATACTTTTTCATCTTTAGGTTGCACATATACCTGTGCCTACCAAATTGGTTCCAGAAGTTCGAGCCATTGCTGCTCTGCCATCATCCCTGCTAGTGTTCTTTTCCAAACATTTCTGGCCAGCGCCTCTCTCATACCTCTGTAATTTCCTTTACTCCACTGTATTACTGATACATTTGACTTTAGCTTCTCCTTGTCAAATTTCAGGCTGAATTCAATCATATTATGATCACTTAATGATGTCCACTCTGAGTAGGTTGTTTTTATCTAATGCTACAGTTCCACAGGTGGCTGGTGCTATCCAACCATAGTTCATTTGCGTTCTCTTGTTGGAGACTGTAGTATTAATATCCTGAAGGCTTTATCATGTTACAGATTGATGTTGAGGTAAATGCCTGGTGACCAGGCAACAATCGCAGCACTTTAGTTCCGGAACATTGTTCAAATTTCAAAGTCACGTTATTACACCTTTTGAAAACATTCTCTTTACTCCACCAATCAACCTCCTTCATTTTCTCTGCTCCCCAGACTAACATGAATCTCATGTTGCTCAGGAATTGGAGCATGGGGCAGGGGCTCAGATTTCTGGATCATTGGGACCTCTTTTAGGGCAGGTGTGACCTGTACAATAAGGATGGCTTGCACTTGAATCCATGAGGAACCAATATCCTGGCAGGGAGGTTTGCAAAGGCTATTGGGGAGAGTTAAACTAGAATTGCTGGGGTGTGGGAACCAAACTCAACAGATGGAGCTTGGAGACAGTGTGAGATGAGGATAGGCAGATGATAGAGAAGGGGTGTGCGCAGACTGATGGTTTGAGATATGTCTATTTTAGTGCAAGAAACATCATGAAAAAGGCGGATGAGCTTAGAGCGTGGATCAGTACTTGGAGTTACGATGTTGTGGACATTACAGTGACTTGAATGGCTGAGTGGCAGAAATGGTTACTTAAAGTGCCAAGCTTTACATGTTTCAGAAACTACGGGAGGGAGGCAAAAGAGGTGGGGGCATGGCACTGCTGATCAGAGATAGTGTCATGGCTGCAGAAAAAGAAGAAGTCATGGAGGGATTGTCTACAGAGTCTCTGTGGATGGAAGTTAAAAACAGGAACAGGTTAATAACTCTACTAGGTATTTTTTTATAGACCACCCAATAATAACAGAGATATCAAAGAGCAGATAGGGAGATAGATTCTGGAAAAGTGTAATAATAACAGGGTTGTCGTGGTGGGAGATTTTAATTTCCCAAATATCGATTGGCATCTCCCTAGAGCAAGGGGATAAGTTGGGGTGGAGTTTGTTAGGTGTGTTCAGGAAGGTTTCTTGACACAATATATAGATAAGGCTACAAGAAGAGAGGCTGTATTTGATCTGGTATTGGGAAATGAACCTGCTCAGATGTCAGATCTCTCAATGGGAAAGTATATTGGAGATAGTGATATTGGAGTTAGGAAAGTGTTTAATTGGAGTAAGGGGAAATACGAGGCTATCAGGCAGGAACTTGGAAGCATAAATTGGGAACAGATGTTCTCAGGGAAATATACGGAAGAAATGTGGCAAATGTTCAGGGTATATTTGCATGGAGTTCTGCATAGGTACATTCTAATGAGACAGTGAAAGGATGGTAGGATACAGGAACCATGGTGTACAAAGGCTGCTGTAAATCTAGGCAAGAAGAAAAGAAAATCTTACAAAAGGTTCAAAAAGCTAGGTAATGATAGAGATCTAGAAGATTATAAGGCTAGCAGGAACAACTTAAGAATGAAATTCAGGGCGCCAGAAGGGGACATGAGCAGGCATTTGCGGACAGGATTAAGGAAAACCCCAAGGCATTCTACAAGTATGTGAAGAGCAAGAGGATAAGATGTGAGAGAATAGGACCAATCAAGTGTGACAGTTGAAAAGTGTGTATGGAACCAGAGGAGATAACAGAGATACTTAATGAATACTTTGCTTCAGTATTCACAACAGAAATAGATCTTGGAAATTGTAGGGATGACTTAAAGTGGATTGAAAAGCTTGAGCATGTAGATATTAAGAAAGAGGATGTGCTGGAGATTTTAGAAAGCATCAAGTTGGATAAGTCTCCAGGACTGGATGAAATGTACCCCAGGCTACTGTGGGAGGCAAGGGAGGAGATCACTGAGCCTCTGGCAATGATCCTTGCATCATTAATGGGGACAGGAGACATTCCGGAGGGTTGGAGGATTGCAGATACTGTTCCCTTATTCAAGACAGGGAGTAGAGATAGCCCAGGAAATTATAGACCAGTGAGACTTCCTTCAGTGGTTGGTATGCTGATGGAACAGATCCAGAGAGGCAGAATTTATGAGCATTTGGAGAAGCATAATATGATTAGGAATAGTTAACATAGCTTTGTCAAAGGCCCATCTTGCCTTACAAGCCTAACTGCATATTTTGAGGATCTGACTAAACACATTGATGAAGGTAGAGTAGTAGATGTAGTGTGTATGGTTTTTAGCAAGGCATTTGATGCAAGACTTATTGAGAAAGTAAGGAGGGATGGGATCCAAGGGGACCTTGCTTTGTGGATCCAGAACTGGCTTGTCCACAGAAGGCAAAGAGAGGTTGTAGATGGGTCATGTTCTGCATGGAGGTCGGTGACCAGTGGTGTGCCTCAGGGATCTGTTCTGGGACCCTTTCTCTTCATGATTTTTATAAATGACCTGGATGAGGAAGTGGAGGGATGGGTTAGAAAACATGCTGATGACACAAAGGTTGGGAATGTTGTCGATAGTGTGGAAGTCTATCAAAGGTTACAGCGGGACCTCAATAGGATGCAAAACTGAACTGAGACTTGGCAGATGAAGTTCAACCCAGATAAGTGTGAAGTGGTTCATTTTTGTAGGTCAAATGTGATGGCAAAATATGGTATTAATGGTAAGACTCTTGGCAATGTGGGGGATCAGAGGGATCTTGGAGTCTGAGTCCATAGGACACTCAAGGCTGCTGTGCAGGTTTACTCTGTGTTTAAGAAGGCATATTGTGTATTGGTCTTTGTCAACTGTGGGATTGAGTTTCGAAGGCAAAAGGTAAGGTTTCAGCTATATAGGACCCTGGTCAGACCCCACTTGGAGTACTGTGCTCAGTTCTGGTCACCTCACTACAGGAAGAATGTGGAAACCATAGAAAGGGTGCAGGGGAGATTTACAAGGATGTTGCCTGGATTGGGGAGCATGCCTTATGAGAATAGGTTGAGTGAACTCAGCCTTTTCTCCTTGGAGCGGTAGAGGATGAGAGGTGACATGATAGAGGTGTATAAGATGATGAGAGGCATTGATCATGTGGTTAGTCAGAGGTTTTTTTTCCCAGAACTGAAATGACTAACACGAGAGGGCACAGTTTTGAGGTACTTGGAAGTAGGTACATAGGAGATGCCAGGGGTAAGTTTTTTAAGCAGAGAGTGGTGAGTGTGTGGAATGGGCTGCCGGCAACCGTGGTGGAGGCAGATATGATAGGGTCTTTTAAGAGACTCCTGGATAGGTACATGGAGCTTAGAAAAATAGAGGGCTATGGTTAAGCCTAAGTAATTTCTAAAGTAAGTACATGTTCGGCACAGCATTGTGGGCCGAAGGGCCTGTGTTGTGCTGTTGGTTTTCTATGTTTCTATGTAAGATGCTTCTCTCTTCATTGGTTCAGATGAAAGATCTCCAATATTAAATGTTAATAGTTTCTCTTTCTACAGATGCTGCCTAACCTGCTGAGTCTTACCCACCAGTTTCTGTTTTATGCTAATTGCTTTAATTCTCTGATCCTCTCATTTACCAAATCCGTTGTCTTGGGCCTCTTATACTGTTCCAATGAAGCCCAATGCAAGTTCCTGGACGTCATCTCCTGACTGGGCATGTTGCACTTAGCACTGAATTTAACAACTTTCCAGGTTGTAGCAGTGGAGGCCATTTATGATGAAAGCTCATAGCTTCCTATCTATGTCTCCTCCAGAGAGATCCACTGTAACTAGCAAGCCCTTACTGTCCTTTCCCAGCTCGCACCACCACCATTTGTATCATTCAGTCTCTTCGTCTCACTCTTTTGCAAAAATCCCTGTTTTTCGGAACAGTTACTGCCTTCAGCTATCAGGCTCCTCAACCAGTGTGGATAACTCCACACACCTCAACACTGAACTAATTTCTCAACCTATGGACTCACTTTCAAGGAATCTAGATCTCATGCTCTCAGTATCATTTCTTAATATTTATTTTCTATTTTTTCATTTGCACTATTTGGCTTCTTTTGCATGTTGGTTGTCATTCATTGCTTGTGTGTAGTTTTTCATTTATTCTATTGTATTTCTTTGTTCTACTGTGAATGCCCACAAGAAAATGAATCGTATGGTAGTATATACTGACATACATCTACTTTGTTAATAAATTTAATTCCAACTTTGAAATCCCTTTTCTTCACTTCTTGCCTTGTTCTGCAGTGTGTTTGATTTTTAACTTTTTCATTTCATTTCAGGTAGTAGGTCGTCAAACTGAAAAAGTAAATTTATATCTCTCACTACAGTGCTGCATTACTTGTTGAGCACTTCCTGCACTTCCTGATTTTTTACTTCAAATTCCCACTGTTTGCACATTTATTGTTTTGGGCCTGAAACTAAGGATTGGATGGTGATTATGTGATTTGGGATCGATAAGGATCGGATGATATTTATGTGATTGGATTGTACTTTACCTTAGTCTCCTTCAGTTTTTTCAACGTCTTTTTTCTTGTGACTGATTGGTGTGTGGGTGATCTGTAAGATCTTTGTTTGTGGGTGGGTGGATAGGTTTTTTTAATGCTACTGATGCCGTTCTCTTTTATGAGTGAAGGGGTTGGTTGCTGGTTCGGGATGTGTTGCTATCTGTTGCTGTCTTTCTTCATCGAATGAGGGGGTCGGTGATTGTATTATTGCTCTTTTTTTCTGCAAGAAGGGGTTCACCAAATTGTTATTGTCATTTTTTCTGTGGGGAGGGGGTCAGTGTTTGATATTGTCGCTGTTTTTTTCTGTGGGGGGAATGAGAGATTCTGGGGTTTGTGAGATTTATTTCTTTTACATGTTCGTATATATTTCATGGCTTTCTGGAGAAGACAAAGGTCAAAATTGTATTGTACATGGATACTTTGACAATAAAAATGAACCTTTGTCCTGTGCAGATGTCTGGGTGTCAATGATTCTCAGGGCATTGTAAAGTGAATGGGGGCAGTGGCATGTAAATGCTCAATGTATCTCCTCATTATTAGAAATCATTTGTAGGAATGATAGGGCATGGCAAACTGAATATTATCTGGCACTAATTATCTGCAAAACAAAAGTGCTGGAAAACTCAGTTGCCCAGGCAGCATCTGTGTAAAGAGGAGAAGTCAATGTTCTGGGTCTGCAGCCTTTCTTTGATCTTCATTTAGTGTTAGAGATGATAGGATCTGAAATTAGATAACGTATTCGCTGAACTGGAGGATGTGTGCAATCTCTGTACATATTCCAGCACTGGATCTAGATTCTTCACATCAGATGGAACTGAATCCCAGACGTTGATCTGCATGGTTACCTCCTGCCACTGCTTCCTCAGTATGTGGCCAGAGGATTCATGCCCGCTGTGTACACCAAACACTCCTCCTACTTTTCACATGCCCCATGGACTCCTCCAGTTATAATTTTTGAGTCTGCACTCACCCATGTTGTAACATTCCTAACTAGTTCCCAGGTCAAATGAATGTCCCTCGATCTCCTTTAAAAACTGCAGGCTAAGTTGTAATAACTCTTTTCAGCGGCTATTATATCTAACCAGCCCAGTTCTATTAAAGGCAAATAGTGAGCTTCAGATTTTCAAGTTTAGTACCTAGTTAATAACAGTTATGCACTGTGTGCTTAAGCTTGCTAGGAATTGGATTCATATCATTTAGGACCTATAAAGCCTGAAGGTAAAAGAGACATATTTCATCAGTCTTGGATACATCTGAGCACAGGTTTTGCTGTGAGTGTTGTGTGCTTGAACAATAGTTCTAGCCTGTTACTTTCTCCATTTTTCTTTGTAGTCATCTGTGTAGTTAACTTTCATATTTTAAAGTCCTTTTTTTGCACTATTTCTTTAATAAATTCTTTCATTCATGTTTTTTATTGAAAGCACCCATGTAAAACTTTTAGAATTTAATACATCTTTATTGGCATGATGGTATTGATGCATTTCAAATTTGCATTTTTCAGCTCCTCCGTCAATGGGAGTTATTTTGATATAGCCCATCATTTAGATGATTGACCCTGTTGGTTGGCTGCCGGTTTTATGGTCAGTCAGTTTTCTCTAAGGTTACACTAACATTGTGTTTACTTTACTTTGTTCTGTGTTTCACAGAGACATGGCTCACTCTGAATATGCTTGATATGCCGGTAAGACCTGAAGGCTTCTCGATACACAAGATGGACTGGACTGCTGATTCAGAGAAGTTAGAACATAGGGTTCTGTGTTTCCTGGTAGACTATCTGTGGTGCTGAGACACAGGGGTCTTATCACTGTCTTGGTAAGTCTTGTTCCCCCAATTTGGAACGTCCACCAATTAAGCACTGTTCTACTTACCAAGAGAGTTCTCCTCTTTGAAACTGACCACAGTTTAGAATCCAATGTTAATTGCTAATGTTAATCAGGTACTTAAGATATTGAATGCTGCCATCACTAATCAAGAAACAGCCTACCCCAACGCACTTCAGATCATAGTTGGGGACTTCAGTCAGGCTTGTTTGAAGAAATCTCTGCCCAGTTATAACCTGCAGCACCAGGGGTCCCAACATATTTGACAACTGCTATATTGTGATTAGGAATATCTGCCATTCCACATTTCAGGAAATCTAATCACTTGCATGCCCTTCTGCTACCTGCACACAGGCAGAGGCTACACAGCAAGGCTCTAGAGTTAAGGATAACAAAGAGGTGGCTGCAGGAGGCAGAGGAGCTATGAGATTCCTTCAAGTCAGTGAACCTGGCTGTGTTTGAGGACTCATTAGAGGATCTGAATAAATACACCATGGTTGTCATGAACTTTATAAAAATGAACATAAATGATCATTCAGAGTCTTCCCCAACAAGAAACCCTGACTGAACCATGAGATCTGCAATCTACGAAGGGCCAGATCAGTGGCTTTCAGGCCTGATGACCATGTAAGATACAAGAGGTCCAGGTACAAGCTTCAGAAAGACATCTCATGTGCAAAGTGGAAATTCCAGACCAAACTCCAAACACTGAAGGATGCTCGGCAGCTGTGGCAGGGCCTGAACGCTGTTACCTCTTTCAAAGTGAAATCAAGCGACATAGGTGACAACAAGGATTTGCTCCCAGATAAGCTCAATGCCTTCTATGCTCGCTTTGACAAACAAAACATGGAGGAATCTTCACAAACCCTCACAACCCCCAATGACCCTCTGATTTCAGTCTCTGAAGCCAACATGAGATTAGCCTTCAGGGGATGAACACATGGCAAGCATCCAGCCCAGATGGAGTACCTGGCCGAGTATTAAAGACCTATGCTGATCAACTGGATGGGCTGTTTTCCAATACCTATAAGCTCTCACTTTGGCAATCTGAGCTACCTTCCTGCTTCAACGAGGCTTCAATTATACCGGTGCCTAAGAAGAGTGTGGTATGACTATTGCACCTACATCCAAGTGTTTTAAGGGAGTGGCAATGAAACATATCAACTCCTGCCTGAGAAGCAACTTGGATCCGTACCAATTTGCCTGTTGTTACAACAGGTCCACAGCGGATGCAATTTCATTGGCTCTTCACTCAACCCTGGACTATCTGGACAGCAAAGGTGCATATATCAGGATGCTCTTTATTGACTACAGCTCAGCACTCAATACTAGCATCCTCTCAAAACTAATCAATGAGCTTTAAGATCATGGCCTCAATATCTGCTTGTTCAATTGGGTCCTCGATTTCCTTACTTGCAGTTCTAATTGGCAGCAACATCTCCTCCACAATCTCCATCAGCATAGGTGCACCACAGGCATGTGTACTTAGTCCCTGCTCTACACGCTTAATACTTAGGATTGTGAGGCTAAGCACAGCTCCAATGCCATGTTCAAGTTTGCTGATGACATCACTGTCATTGGCCGAATCAAAGGTCATGACAAATCGGCATATAGAAGGGAGATTGAAAATCTGGCTGAGTGGTGCCAGAACAACCTCTTACTCAATGTCAGCAAGTCCAATCAGCTAATTATTAACTTCAGGAGGAGGAAAATGAAGGTAATGAGCCAGTCTTTATCGGGGGATCAGAGGTGGAGAGGATAAGCAACATAACATTCCTTGATGTTATCATTTCAGAGGATCTCTCCTGGGTCCAACACATAAGTACAATTACGAAGAAAGCACGTCAGCACCTCTACTTCATTAGAAATTTGCAAAGATTCAACATGATGTTTAAAGCTTTGGCAAACTTCTATTGATGTATGATGGAGCGTATATTGACTGGTTGCATCATGGCCTCACATGCATACACCAATGCCCTTGAATGGAAAATCTTACAAAAGTTGTGTATACAACCCAGTCCATCACGGGTAAAGCCCTCCCCACCACTGAGCACATCTAAATGAAGTGTTGTTGCAGGAAAGCAGCATCCATCATCAGGGACACTCATAGCCCAGGTCATGCTCTCTTCTCACTGCTGCAATCAGGAAAAAGGTACAGGAGCCTTAGGACTCACACCACCAGGTTCAGGAACAGAGTTACCCCTCAACCATCTGGTCTTGAACCAAAGGGGATAACTTCACTCAGCCTCACTTGCCCCATGATTGAAATATTCCCACAACCTATGGACTCACTTTCAAGAACTCTTCATCTCATGTTCTCAATATTTGTTGTTTATTTGTTATTCTTCCTTTTTTTTCTTTTCATCTTAGCACAGTTTGTTGTTTTTTTGCACTCTGGTTGAATTGTCAAGTTGGTCCTGTAGTATGTTCATTGTTTACTCTTTTTCATAGATGCTACCTGAACTGTTGAGTTCCTCTGGCATTTTGTGTGCATTGCTTAAGTTGGTGATACCTTTCATTGAAACACCAATGCCCTTTTACGGAATATCCAACAAAAAGTATTGGATATGGCCCAGTCCTTCATGGGTAAAGGCCCCTCCACCACTGAGCACATCTACGTGAAATGTTGTCAAAGGAAAGAAGTATCCATCATTTGAGACCCCACCACCATGCTCTCTTCTTTCTGCTGCCATCAGGAAGAAGGTACAAAAGCCTTAGGATACATATCAGCAGGTCCAGGAACTGTTATTATCCCTCAACCATTAAGCTCCTGAACCAGACGGAATAACTCCACTCAGCTTCACTCATCCCATCACTGAACTGTTTCCACAAACTATGGACCACTTTCAAGAACTGTTCATCTCATGTTCGTGATATTTATTGCTTTTTTATTTAATATGATTTTGTGTTTGGACAGTTTGTTATCTTTTACACATTGGTTGTTACCCTGTCCTTTGGGTGTGGTCCTTCATTGATTCCATTGTGTTTCTTGTATTTACCATGATTGTCCACAAGAAAATGAATCCTAGAGTTGTATATGATGACATATATGTACTTTGATAACAAATTTACTTTGAACTTTGAGTGTGCACCTTCGGGCTCCCGCATCTCCTCCTTGACGATAGCAATGAGAAGAGTGCATGTCCTTGGTGATGGGGGTCCTTAATGATGGATTCCACCTTGTTGAAGCATTGCCTTTTGAAGAAAACAAGAAAACGCCTACAAGAAACGGGAAAAAGGATCAGCCATGATTGACTGGCGGAGCAGGTCAAATGGCCTAATTTTGCTCCTATATCTTATGGTCTTAAGGTCTACAACGAATCACAGGAATGTACTGTACATGTGACATATATGTACTTTGGTAATAAATTTACTTTGAACTTTAAATTTTTACTTTTTCACCCATCAAAAAATGAATAACAATGGAGTTAAAGTAATATCAGACTTGTACTTGTTAATGTTCTGTGTGAATCACACTGTCTCTGATTTTAGCTTGCTCTTCCAAGCAGACAATAAATGCATACCTGCTGTTTAATTATGTAAATTGAGATGTGATGCTGACATCAGGGCCTGACCTCTATTGATTTCAGCCTGAGTGAGAGAACCATTATGGGTTTATCACCATGTGAGCTTCAGACCAAAATGGCTTAAAAGCAGGAGAGGTGTTTCATAGATTCATGGAGTTATGTAGCACAAACAGGCCATTCAGCCCAGCTGAACCATGCTCACTAAGATGGCTATCTAAGGCAATCCATTCACCTGTGTTTGTCCCATAGCTTGGTTTCAAGTGTTTACTTTCCTTTGAGAGGGTAGAGAAACAAAGTGAGTGTAAAATTGCTGTTAATTGACTGCACTAACTTGTATCTTGAAACATATATAACCATATAACCATATAACAATCACAGCACGGAAACAGGCCATTCCGGCCCTCCTAGTCCGTGCCGAACTCTTAATCTCACCTAGTCCCACCTACCCGCACTCAGCCCATAACCCTCCACTCCTTTCCTATCCATATACCTATCCAATTTTACCTTAAATGACACAACTGATCTGGCCTCTACTACTTCTACAGGAAGCTCATTCCACACAGCTATCACTCTCTGAGTAAAGAAATACCCCCTCGTGTTTCCCTTAAACTTTTGCCCCCTAACTCTCAAATCATGTCCTCTCGTTTGAATCTCCCCTACTCTCAATGGAAACAGCCTATTCACGTCAACTCTATCTATCCCTCTCAACATTTTAAATACCTCGATCAAATCCCCCCTCAACCTTCTACGCTCCAATGAATAGAGACCTAACTTGTTCAACCTTTCTCTGTAACTTAAGTGCTGAAACCCTGGTAACATCCTAGTAAATCGTCTCTGCACTCTCTCTAATTTATTGATATCTTTCCTATAATTCGGTGACCAGAACTGTACACATGATTGAACAATGGGCAGGACTAGGAATTCAGTATTCTTGGGTGCAGACTTTCCAGGTAAAAGAGTGTGGGATGGAATAAGAGAGCATGTGATATTGCACTGTTAGTGATATATTACAGTATTTTGGTATGGAGGGAGGATTTCCAAGAAGGTTTCTCAAATGATACCATGTGGGTAGAGATGGAAACTAAAAATAGTGTTCTCACTGTGCAGTGGATGTATTACAGCTCCCCCAACTGTCAACAAGAGATAGAAAACAAGTATGTAGGTAAATATCAAGGAGCTGCAATGAAAATAGGGTTATTGTTACCCAAATTTTAACTTGATTGCCTTACTGCTAAAGTCTCAGAGTGGTTGGAATTACTGAGGTGTGTCCAGGAAAGCTGTGTGATGCTGTATGCAGACTGGCAAACAAGGGAGGACACACTACTAGACTTTATCTTAGGGAATGTAACTGGCAAAATGGACGAAGTGCCAGTGGAGGATCATTTTGGAGTTGGTGACCATAATTTTCTATATTTTAAACTCATTACAGTAAATTGCAAGGGAAACCCCAGTAATAAAATTCTTGAACTGGGGAAGGCCAATTTCACTAACACAAGGAAGGACCTCTCCAAGGTGGATTGGGACCATCTGCATGCAAGTAATTCTACATCTGCACTGTAGACAGCTATCGGTATTCACAAGTTACTTCAGTTGAAGAAAATTGTTGGCCTGGAGTGACCTAGTCAGAGTCCTGTTGAATATCTCTGGCAAGACCTCAAGCTTGTTGTCTACCACCATTCCCCAACTAACCTGCCTTAACTTGAGCAATTTTCCAAGAAGGAATGGGCAAATCTTGCTCCATCATGTTGTGCAAAGTAAAAGAGACTTTTCCAAAGAAAAACTACAGGCTGTATTCGCTGCGAGAAGTGGTTCAACTTAGTTCTGAGCAAAGGGGAGTAAATACTTTTAAAATGCTGACATTTCAGTTTTTGAATTTTTAGGTTTTCATGCTTTACAATTTTTCCTGTTTTTGGACTCTATTGTGAAAAGAGGAACATGTGATTCACAAATACAAATTCTCAGTTAAATTGATGAAAATCCCTGGTTGTAATACTCATTTACATAAACAAAAGGCTGGGGGCTGAATACTTTATCAAAGCACTTTATGTTATGCTTATCTTCATTTGTCAGTGCATTGAATTTAAAAGTCTGGAAGTCATGTTGCATCAGTATATAACTTTGTTTCAGCTGCACTTGGAGTATTGTGTCCACTTCTGGTTGCCCTATTACAGAAAGGATGTGAAGGATTTAGAAGGTTGCTGCCTGCATTAGAAAATATGAGCTATAAGGAGAGGTTAGAGAAATTTAAATTGCTTTCTTTGGTGCATCGGAGGATGAAGGGGGACTTGATAGAAGTTTATAAAATTATGAGGGGCAGTATGGACCATTAGAACACATTTTCCCTGGGGTAGGAATGTCAAATACTAGAGCATTTATGGTGAGAAAGAAGTAGTTTAAAGAAGATGTGCAGGGCAAATTGGTTTTTCCAAAGAGAGTGGTTGGTACCTGGAACCCACTGCCGGGAATCGTGGCATTTAATAATGTTTTACATAGGCAAATGAGTATGTGGGAAATGGAGGGATGTGGATCACGTGCAGTTTAATTTGACATTGTGGTTGACACAGATATCACCGGCTGAAGGGCCCATTCCTGTGCTTTACTGTTCTTTGTTCTGGATGGACATTGACCTACAAATACATAGATAGCAACATAGTAAGGTGATTAGTTTGGAAGACATATTGCTGGCCTTTATTTGTTGGGGTGGTAAATACAGAAGTAGGGATGATGTATTCAAACTTTACAAGACCTTGGTCAGATCTCAGTTGGTGTAATGCTCGTAGTTCTGGTGACCAAGTTATAAGAAGGATGTGATAGTGCTGGAGAGAGTACAGAATATAATTACTGGAACATTTCCTGGGTTGGAGCAACTCAGTTATGATGAGATTGTGGAAACTAGGTTTCTTCTTCCGGATGTGGATCAATTTTGGAGAGAACATTACTGGGGTGTTTAAAATTATGAGGATTATATGTAGGCCAAACTATAGGAAACCTTTAGGATGACATGGTAGCATAGCAGTAATTGCAATGCTATTACAGCATCCGAGATCAGCAATTGGGGTTCCATCTGTTCTTCCTGTGATTGCATGGGTTTCCTCCAGGTTTCCAATTTTCTTCCACATTCCAAAGATTAGTAATTAATAAGGTAAATTATGGGTATGCTGTGTTGGGACTTGAAGATAACATTGCCTTAAAAAAGCAGCATCAATCATCAAAGATCCTCAGCACTCAGGCATGCTATTTTCTCGCTGCTGCCAGCAGGTAGAAGGCACAAGTACCTCAGGGCTTGCACCACTGGGTTCAAGAACAATTCCTACCCCTCAACCATCAGGCTCTTCAACACAAGGGGATAACTACACTCATTCTACTTCTGGTGTTCCCACAACTAATGGTCTCACTTTAAAGACTCACTTGTTATTTCATGCTCATTATTTATTGCTGGTTATTTATATTTACATTTGCGCAGTTCTTTGTCCATTGATTCTGTCTAGAGTTACTGTTCTATAGACTTGTTAAGTATACCAGCAGATAAAAGAATCTCAGAGCTGTATGTGGTGACATGTATGTTGTTATGAGATACTCCCAACCCTGCAGGTTCCAGGATTTAGATACTCTAACTCCCCGGATTAAGGATAGCTGGTGCGGTCTCTTTAACAGTTCAAAATGGTCCCGCTAATTGATAATCATGTTTTGGATGCCAAGGATTGAGTATTTAAGGGACACTTGAACTGAGGTTTGGTGCTCAATCATAAGCCTTACTAGTGATTTTGTCTAGCGTTCGTTTTGTGCTCAGTTCTCGATCCAGTTTGATACTGTGTCTCGATCCTTGCTTCAGATACTCCAGCATTTGGGTCCAAGCCATCCTTGTTAAGGACTCTCGTCACATATGTACTCTGATAATAAATTTTACTTTGACTTTATTTTTGACTTGGACAATTGCGAACTGCCCCCAGCACATATTCGTACTGTGTTGGTTGTTGACACAGCTGACACATTTCATTGTTCCAGTGTTTCAATGTACATGTGACAAACAAAGCTAATCTTTTAAAATCTAATCATTTCAGTTATATCAGAAATAGCTAAAACTAAACGACTTGAATATAGGGTTGGGGGAAAGATTTAGAGGGGATATGATTCTTCAGCTTGAGTGTGGAAAGTACCTGGAATGTAATGCCTTAGAGAATGGTTAAATCTGAGCTGCTGACTGCCCTATGAAGTGTCTAGATATGTGCTTGAATCACTTATGCATAGAAGGCTGTGGACAGAGTGCTGGGAGATGGAAGTAATACAGAAGGGTGCCAAGTGTTCAACATGGATAAAGTGTGCTTCAGGTCTGTGATCTACAGCTGCATTCAAACTGCGGTTCTTCACAGTGGTGGCTTCCCGCTCTTGGAGCTTGCTGAGTGGCCTAGCGTTTTTGATATCTCCAAAAGTGGCCTGGAAGATGTGCGCCTTCGAGGTGCAGCCCAGTGGCCCCATGGATGACCCAATTCCTGTGCTGTCACTGGAGATTGAAACATCGAGACAGCAGGATATGATGCTGTTGAAATAAGCAACATTGCAGACTGTAACATCAAAACAGATAGCTGTTGGTCTCCTCTTTCACCGTGGCAGACCAATACCTCTCTCTCCCTCATTAGTGAGAGCGAGAGCCTGTGGCATATTAAACTGTTGGGATGATCATGGTCTCTTTGAGGGCTTTGCTATTCCTTGCATGCCAAGTGGTGAGGGTGGGGGGGGGGGGGAAGGGATCTGATGCTTAGCTGCTGTTTGTGCATGGGAGGAGGGAGGGGGAGATTTGTGGTTCTCGTGCTTTCCTGTTATTCATTCTTTGGTCATTTTCTTCTGTTTCATGGATGTCTGCGGAGAGTAAGAATTTCAGGCGGTGTACTGTATACATTCTCTGATACTAAATAGAACCATTGAACCATTGAGTCTGCATGTTTGTATACTGTATGTCTCGATGATTTCTATGATATTGGCAGATGTTGAACCCTACAGATTTTTTAGCTCTGCAATTACTGTCTGTAATTGGATTGATTGTGTAATAAGTGACCCACAATCACGACGAACACTAACCACAAGTACAGTTCAACCTTTTCCATGATCGCTTTACATATAAATATAATGTGAATGATAATGAATGTAGAAATTAAGATGAGCTTAGATTAAATGATAACCAATTGAACAGTTTTATTCCACATAAGGGAAGACATTTAAGATCTCTTGTAAAGCTGATACAGTGCTCACTATGTGCAGTTAGCCTATGTTCATTTCAAGCAGGGAATTGCATCTGGAGCTTGTGCTCTGACTTCTCAACATGATGGGTATGATTAGTCATCACTAAACACACCTTGTTAGCTCGTGTTGATCTTCTGGACACCACTAGCTGGAAATAGTTGTTGATAATCAGAGCCACACTTGAATTCCTTAAAAGATGTGTATCTAATGCTGGAAGATGTAGGCATTTTTGGTGAAGTGTTTGGTGACTACAGATAGATATTAATCTAGAAGTAGATGTGAATGAAGTGATGAGGAATAGACCCGATTTGTCAACAAAACAAAAAACTTTCTGAAGTGACCAGAATACCACAACAAAGTTTGACAATTAAAGTCAGAAGAGGAATTTTCATCTGTATTTTATCCTCCTACTGACACACTTTCACACAACCACATGGATCACAGACCCCAACCACTTCTTAATACAATAAGTACCAAAAAATCACCAAGCAACAATCTCCACGAACCAGGCCCAGATGACATTGATATTCCATGTTACATTATAGTACACTTTGCTCTAATGTAAACACCCATAGTCATGTATGAGCTTTTGTAAATGATGTTCTATAGAATGGTGCCAAGCTAATGGGTGTTACACTATAGGCAACAAAATAACTTGCCTGTTTCCTATAGGCATGCTGTACAGTTGCAGTCAATTGCAGCAAGCTGGCAGACAGCAGACTACATCAATGCATTATTCTGTAGGAGCAAATTCAGAAGAACGTTAAGCTTCTTTGGCATAAACCGTGAACACGAGAAATGCTGAAAGCACAAAAAAATGGAAAAATAGTTCTCACTGATTCCCCGTTCTTACATCAGCAAGATATAGAACAAATCTTCTGCTAATCTCTCTGCTCACCATCACCATGCTCTTGTGGTTTGTTCATTTGGATGACGAAGAACTCCCTGGTAGCTTGAGGAATGTACATGATGCTGACCCATAAAGAAATAAAAGTCTGTCTTTGGAGAAAGTGACAAAAATACTTAATTTGTGAAATATGGGATCAGTTCCCTTCTAGGAGACCTCAGTCAGTCCGGATTGGAGGCAACATCTACAACACCATCACACTGAGCACAGGGGCTCCCCAGGGCTGGGTGCTCAGTCCACTGCTGTTCACTCTGCTGACCCACGACTGTGCTGCAACACACAGCTCAAACCACATCATCAAGTTCGCCGATGACACGACCATGGTGGGTCTCATCAGCAAGAATGATGAGTCAGCTTACAGAGAGGAGGTGCAGCGGCTAACGGACTGGTGCAGAGCCAACAACCTGTCTCTTAATGTGAACAAAAGAGATAGTTGTTGACTTCAGCAGGGCATGGAGTGACCACTCCCCGCTGAACATCGACGGCTCCTCGGTAGACATCGTTAAGAGCACCAAATTCCTTGGTGTTCACCTGGCGGAGAATCTCTCCTGGTCCCTCAACACGAGTTCCAGAGCAAAGAAAGCCCAGCAGCATCTCTACTTTCTGCAAAGGCTGAGGAAAGTCCATCTCCCACACCCCATCCTCATCCCATTCTACAGGGGTTGCATTGAGAGCATCCTGAGCAGTTGCATCATTGCCTGGTTCAGAAATTGCACCATCTCGGATTGCAAGACCCTGCAGCGGATAGTGAGGTCAGCTGAGAAGATCATCGTGGTCTCTCTTTCCGCCATTATGGACATTTACACCACACACTGCATCCGCAAACAAACAACATTATGAAGGACCCCACGCACCCCTCATACAAACTCTTCTCCCTCCTGCCGTCTGGGAAAAGGCACCGAAGCATTCAGGCTCTCACGACCAGACTATGTAACAGTTTCGTCCCCCAAGCTATCAGACTCCTCAATACCCAGAGCCTGGACTGACACCTTACTGCCCTGTTGTCCTGTTTATTACTTATTGTAATGCCTGCACTGTTTTGTGCACTTTATGCAGTCCTGGGTAGGTCTGTAGTCATGTAGTTTTTTTTTCTGTGTTGTTTTTTACATAGTTCAGTCTAGTTTTTGTACTGTGTCATGTAACACCATGGTCCTGAAAAACATTGTCTCGTTTTTACTATGTACTGTACCAGCAGTTATGGTTGAAATGACAATAAAAAGTGACTTGACTTGACTTGACTTTTTAACTCAAATGTGAAATACTGACCTGCTGGAATTATCGATAACCCATGTGGTACTTTGAGAAAGGTGAGGGTAGAAGCGGAGGCCTGCAGTGTCTTTGACTGCAAAAGGTCACGGCATCAAGCAATGGGATTGGTTGCAGGTTTAATTTTGAAACTGACAACTAATACTTGATATATTCTCCTATGAGAAAATGTAGCTTTCCCATCTTTTGCTTCTTGGAGAGGTGCAAATATTGTGGCTTTGGTATTCATTAACACAATTCCAAAATAAGCTGTTGAAGATTAGCCTTGGCTGGAGTAAAGGAATTTTGCACGTAGCTCAGGAAGTATGAGAGAAGTTGACGACGGATGTAACAAGTGGACTTTTCTTTGACTTAGGATTTTATTTCCAGACAAAGGTTCTCCAAATAATGCAACAAATAAAATTTATCTGCTGTACGATTTTTATCCTTACTGATCAGAAAAATCTGGTTTGTATTTATCCGTAGAAGAATCATTCTTTCCAGTAAATCTCCCTAAAACTGTGCAGTGTAAAGGGACTGCTCACTTTGTCCTCTCTGAGATCTCTGACCTCCCAAGTCCTCAATGTAACCTCACATAGATGCTGGAGTGCTGTGTCCATTGAGATTCGTGTCACCGTGACCTCTTTTCCCAAACTCAGGACCTTTCCAGCCTTCTGCTGCAGATTGCTGCCACATCCAAGATTTTGCTGCTCACTGCCATATGTTGTGACACAATCCGGACTCCATACTCAAGGTGCAACATTCTTTTCATTCAGTCCACATCAGCCGGCGGAGCTGCACGGGCATTTCCCTGCATTACAAACTTCCCTAGAGTGTACACATTCAGAAGCTATACTCAAGACCAGATAGTAATTTCTTTGGAACCTCCATTAGTGCCTGGATATTACTGAAGTTTCTGTGATGTTCGTGCACAAATCCATGTCAGTCTATCATGTCCCCATGATCTCTTTAGGTCACTGTCCTGTCATTACAGCATCCATTCAAATTTCCAAAGTTCAAAGTATATATATGTCACCATATGCAACTCCAAGATTCATTTTCTTGTGCGCATGCACAGTAGATACAAAAAACATCATTGAATCAATGAAAAAAATGCACACCAGATGCACAAGCAACCAATTTGCAAAAGACAACAAACAATGCAAATATAAAATGAATAATAATAATAATAATAATAATAATAATAATAATAATAATAATAATAATAATAATAATAATAATAATAATAATAAATTTTGAAAATATGAGATGAAGAGTCCTTAAAAGTGAGTCCATTGCTTGTGGGAACAGCTCAGTGTTGGGATGAGTGAAGTTATCTCCCCTGGTTCAAGAGTCTGATGGTTGAGGGGTAATGACTTTTCCTAAGCCTGATGGCAACAGCAAGAAGAGAGCATGGCATAGACCATCAGGGGGGTCCTTGATGATAGATGCTGCTTTCCTGCCACACTACTCCTTGTAGATGGGCTCACTGGTGGGGAGGCTTTACCCATGAATGACTCTTCTGTATCCATTGCATTTTGTTGGCATTTCTATTCAAGGGCATTAGTGTTTGCATACTAGGCCATGATGCAACCAGTCAGTGTGCTCTCCACCGCACATCTATTAAAGTTTGTCAAAGTTTTAGATAACGTACCAAATCTTTGCAAACTTCTAACAAAGTAGAGGTGTTGCTATGCTTTCTTTGTAATGGCACTTACATGCTGGACCCAGGACAGAATCTCTATAACAATAATGCCAAGCAATGTAAAGTTGCTGATTCTCTCTGCTTCTGGCTCATAGACCTCCTGTTTCCTCCTCCTGTAGTCAATAATCAGCTCCTTGGTCTTGCTGACATTGAGGGAGTGGTTGTAGTTGTAGCAACGTTCAGCCAGATTATCAATCTCCCTCCTATATGCTGATTTGTTACCACCTTTGATTCAGCCAATGACAGTGGTGTCATCAGCAAATTTACATATGACGTTGGAGCTGTGCTTAGGCTCGGGATTATAAATCTAAAGTGAGTAGAGCAGGGGGCTGAGAATACAGTCTTGTGGGGTACCTGTGATGATTGTGATTGTGGAGGAGCTGTTGTTTCCAATCCAAGCTGATTGTGGTCTGCAGAGAGGAAATCAAGGATTATTCAATAATAACTTTACTAAATGTTAGAGTGCCAATAGTACTTCTGTTCTTAATTATTCTTTTTTTTAAGGTGACTAATGTCAAGTAAATGTAGTAAAGCAAATTCAAGACTCATGACTTGGGCCAAGGCACTCTACAGATATTATTACACATCAGCTTTCTAACTTTTGCTTTCCTACACTGGTGATCTGTTTTTCCTTTCTCACCCTATGAGCAAGAAAGAGCATTGATGGAGATACATATAAATGAAGAATATATATACCCATTACTAATGTAATATAAAAAAGCACTAAACCTGAAAGTATTTATGTGCTTGATAGCAAGCCCTTTACCTCATTATCATTGAGCAACAAGAAGTCATCTGGTCATTTCAAAGCATTGAAACCTAGATTGAATTTTAAGTCAAACCATACATCCATGTGGCTTAGCAAGCATTATTGGGCCTGATCATCGTAGAGCTGGTCCATGGCTCAATATGGCCACCTGCACCCAATTGTTACAGAAGAGACTGGCAAACTTACACTCTGTACCTGATTTCTGTGGCTATCTCACTGTTCATAAATTTTTGTGTCTCTTAAAACAACCTACTTTATATTAGGTCAAGTTGAGAACCTATGCTTGAAAATCTTATAAAGTGGTATAAATAAAAGATATTGATCAAAAGGACATAAAGAGGTGCAGTACATTAATCAGAAAATCCAAGAGTTTTCAACCCTACTTAAAACATATCCTAACTTTGAAGTTATTCATTATATTCAAGTATTTTACAGTCACTGCCAAAGTAACAAAGTAAGAGCACTTAAGCCATGATACTAGAAATTCAATTGCATAGTGCATGCATTTTATGAATTGAATTAATGCTTAAAATCGATTGCAAAATTCAATTGCAATTTCCTGGTGCACTGTGGCATATATTGCGACTTTGAATCATAGCCTTCAGTGCATTTGGTACACCATAGTTGTATGTGGTGCAAAGCGCGCAGGAGTGATACCCATTGTATACTCCAGCCCTATTGATATCACTGCAACAACAGAGGAGCATGAGTTGTAACTATAAACCAATATGGACGTCAGTCTGGAAAGTAGACTTCAATGAAATGAATCAGGCCCAATTAAGTTCTCCTTAAAGTAAAAGAATACATTTACTTTTTTTGGGGAGAATTTCAATATAGAAGACTATAATAGATTGATTTCTGATGCAACATTGGATCAGAATTCTCTGCATTTTGAAGGTAAGGTTTTCTTTATCTTGGATGGCCATTAGGGGTTCTTCTGTACTCTTTAATTTTCTCCTCTTGTATTATATTCTATCTGGTGCTCTGTACGGTTAAGAACTACTGCTTTAAGCATATTAAATTGTTGTTTTTTTTCCTGAAGTTGTATATTGGTTATGTATGTAATTGCATTAAAGGGACCATAACATTGTTACTGGCACACACAATGCTTCTTGAGCCACAGAAATCATTACCCCACAGCTTAGAGAAAACTGAGCATGGATGCTACCTAGATTTTTTCAATGTACGTTATAATGTGAGGTACACTTCCTAAGTCACAATATCTACTTCAGATTCCTTATTGAGGAATGCAAACCATAGCTGCGCAACTGACTGGGTGGCCAAGATACTGTATATAACATATTCATTTTTTGTTGATGTGGTAACAGTCCATAATTTTCTGTTTTTGTCATAACCCCTTCATACTTCAATATCAATCATTCATTATTTGTATTTGCTATAGTAAGATTAATTCCATGCATATGTCATCTATGTAACTGTGTACTAAGTACATTGTAATATTTCACTATAATACAATTGATTATTGGTTGAATAATTAGCTAAAGTAACTTAATTGATTGCAAAATAAAGATTTAGTCGGCAGAACCAATATATTACTGCTATTTTTGAAATTAAGTAGACATATAATTTGTTCTCCTTGTAATTCAAAAACAAAGCAACTAATTTCCAAACAGTTATCTTTTTTTGGAATGATTATGTATTTTCCTACATGATGAATACATTGTGTAGCTTCTTGCCAAGAAGGCCTTCATTATAATGTTCACTTTCTAGACGTACTAAAAAAAAGAAATAATTATGCAAATGCAGTATTCCAGATTAATAAAACCACATTACTGAGCACCTTTGTTTCTGTCCTTCAATTAGTTTTCTGCTTTGAATTCAATTTCATTTGCGCATTAAACTACTGACTTGATGTATGGACTCATGAATCTAAGCCTGTTGCCAGGAATTTAAAAAATCAAAAACGTGCATCAAGCAGTGGAAATCAGTTGAAACGAATTAGTTCCACCTTTGACTAGAACACTTGAACAGCATTGGAATTCTCTGATGATTCATCCTTGTTAATTATATGATCATTTATTTCAAGGAGATGGACACTGTTTCAGATGTAGTAGTACAGAGTAATCTGACGTATTTTAAGATGAAAGAAAGCAGAATAATCCTTGAGCAATACAGTCATGGGTGAATTATATGGCATTTTTACCCATACATAATAAAATTAAATATATTGCACAAGTCATATGCACTTTAATTTAAAAATATAGAAATATTTTATATAACACACTTGCAGGTTGCATAGAAGACGTGTTGGATTTATTTTCGCAAAATTAAAGCATCTGTAGGTGAAAAAGGTTGCTCAGCAAGCAATCTGCATAATTTCTAGGAAACCCTACTAAAAAAAAGCCATCCATGCTGACTAAAGAAAGACTTGTATTATTAGAGCATGTTTCATCTCCATTACAGGATGTGCTATGGAGTTTTCCACCATGAAGTACTTTTGAGCTTGGGTGGTTGTGATTTGGTTGGAAACAACTTCATTCAAAGGGTGTGATCGTGTAAAACAGGGAATGGATTTTCCTTTACTGGTGAATTGAATAGGATATAGCAGCCCAAAATGTTTTAAATTTCCAATTGCTGTCTCATTAAAGAGAGATTAGATGCAATTGTACCTTGAATAGTTTAATTAAGAATTAAAGAAATTGAAATAAAGCTGACCCCAAAGAACAGTTTAAAGCCAAGCTAAGCTTAAACCCTTACTGTAGGTGTTCTGCAAATTCAGTGACATTGACACATGTTGGATTCAGTTCTGCTTCAATTATGCATATATTGAAACACAGTTGATGCAGTTAATCCTACTTTCCTATATCCAAATATATAAAAGGCATTCCTCTGGATTGACAAACAGTTCAGAAAACATAACGAAACTCAGCTGCAAAATTACATATGCTCCAATTTGTTTACTATTCATTCAAAACGAGGCTGATCTTTAGACAATTAGTTCGCCCATCCCAAAACATTGTAGTTTGATGGTACTTATGTCATCCCTAATAGTGAATAATTCACCTTCACTCAATGCACAATTTTTTGGAAACCTGATTTCAGTGCTTTGCGAAATTATGTTGCATAATCAAAAAAAAGTGTAACATTGATTATCCAAAAAAGTAGTACAGATCATATCATGACCTTATTTCCAGACAGTGAAGAGATCTGAATATTTTCTGCTAAAAGTCAATGCTTACTTATAGAAATTATAAAAGCAGGAGATCTATACAACACTGGAAAATTATTATGCAAATACATCTGGTGAAGGAAACATAATGATCTATCTGTAATAAAAAATGAAAAGAATATGTTACTGTTCATTAATTTTCAAATCTAGAAAACAATGTAATGAGAATGCAAGATTGGACCCAAGGTGACTTACAGACAGTTTGGGTTATATCTATTAATAAATCGAAAAACAAATATAATGTTTGTGAAGATAAGCAGATGATCTATTAATCTTGAAGTCTGAATTTTTTACTTTCAAATACATTAAAACGAAACTCCATTTTATAGTTTGTTTGTAGTATGATTGGAAGATTTGATTGCACAATATTATAAACAATTTATTGTTAATTACAAGCACAAAATTTGCAGTAACATGCTTGCAGATCCTCATGAATCATGCAGCACTCCTAGAGATTTATAACATACATATAAGTGGGATGAATTAGCAGGATTTAATAACAGAGGCACAAATCATGCAGAATTCAAGGAGGTTTAATTGATATACTGCAAAGTGACGAGCATGAATCACTCAGCTACTGAGAGTAATGTAACATATGGTCAGTACAATATGCTGCATTTTAAAACGATTCATATACTTAGTATATTGATGCTTGAAATATTTTACACCAACTTGGCACATGGTTAAAGCAAATTTGTGTATATGCACTTGTCTGCATAATTTTTGTCCTCATCTAATGACATGGATTGGAAATGATCCTGATGATTGGAGGTGATGACTTTTAATGTTTTTCAGTAGGCATGCCGGCTTATGTACTGTACATAGTAATACTTATTATGAAAGTGATGAAAGAAGAGCCTCATATTCCATTTTCATAGTCTCCAACCTGACAGCATCAACTTCAATTTGTCTAACTCCCAGTAACCATTACCTTTTCTTCTGCTTCACCTCCTGCTTTGTTTTTCCTTATTCCTCGGTCTACTTCACCATTCCTCTTTCTTTTTCCCCACCCGCATGGCCTGTCCATCACCCATTCCTTCCACCCCCTTGTTTCCCACCTCCTTCCATTTATACCATGATCCACTATATCTCCTATCAGATTCTATCTTCTTCAGACCTTTGCATCTTTCACCCGTTACCTCTCAGCTTGTCACATCATTCCCAATTCCCCCCTCCCCCACTGACCTACCTTCCCCTTCTCATCTGGAATCAGTGGCTGCTCCCCCCACCTTTAATACTGGTTTTTGCTTTCTTTATTTCCACTCTCGATAAAGGTTTTCATCCTGAAGACTTGATCGTTCACTTTCTTCCATAGATGCTGCCTGACCTACTGAGTTCCTACAGTATTTAGTGTGTATTGCTCACAATCATGTTAATACTTGAAAATAGTAATGCTGTACATTGTAAAGTATACAGTGGGAGTATCTCCTGCCAAACTATCTACTGTAACCTGTGAATCTCCTACAAGTCGACATGGGGTTCATTCCAAAAATGATCATGCGGCGAGTTGTTCTTTGCCTTATCTGAAATCTGTAAGAACTGATATATAACCCCAGTGATTTACAACTCTTATTGGATTTTCAACAAACTTGATAAATTGCTTCATCGCATCTGCCTCATTTTTTCTTCCTGAAATGCATACTGAAAATCGTTGATGTGATTACCTGAATGTCTGTAAACATAATGTCCCTAACTCTTAATTTATCATGCCAGTGTTTTAAAACTTTTTTAGTAAGATCTTTAGTAAACTTGGTAAGTTTCATTAGATTGTTTAAAAGATATGAGGTAATTATGATCTTGTAAAGTTCATTAAGCATTAGAAAACTTAACTCCCCCGTCGTTAAAGGGATCAATTAGGTTAACAGTTTTGCAGGGACCGATTTGTTATCGGCTATTTGCTCCACTGTATGTCCCAAACATTCATGTTTGTCCATGTATCTGTGGATATCTGAGACTGGCTTGTCTCTTCATTTTGTTCCCATTAGGTTTGGTGCCCTTCAATGAATAGGTCACCAAATCTTATGATTATAAAGAGAATAGCTTAATTTTTATTTTACTTCTAAATGCTTTTAATTGTATCTTAGTGCTTTAATGGTTTAATTTCATTCATGACAATCTGTTACCTCCACCAATCTTAATGAACCTGGGATTGAGAACACTGTCAGGATCAAACATGAAACTGGTGTTGTCAACAGTTCACAGAAGGGATGAAGTTGACAATCAGTAAACTGGCTTTCTTAATATTTGATTATGGCAAATACTACAGAAGTTATCTGTTCATCCAGTTCTGGAGTTTCAAATTACATTCTGTTAATATATTTTACACTGGATGTGTGTGTGTGGGGGGCGGGGGTAGAGGAGCAGAATCATGAAGTGATAGTCAAGTAAAACCAACTGTCAACAGTGACATGAAACATTATTTTTAGGTGGATGAGAAAATGGTAGAAACTATAGTAAAATGGGAGAACAGTAGGCTACGCAGTCTTTTCAGCCTGTTCCATCTTTCAAACCAATCATGTGTGATCATTTGTGTCAACATTATATTGTCACTCTTGTTATATAGCCCTTGATGACTTTGTGTTCTAAAAAGTATCTATCACATTCTTAGTATATTTATGGATTTTGCCTCCATGGCCTTCACTAGAAGGGAATTCCACAAGTTCATTACCCTCCAAATGAAGGTTTATACCATTTCCTGATACTTTGATCACTGCTTCACTAGCTGGGAGAATTTTGTGGATTCCTTATTGTACAGCCCTAGTTGATTCAATTTCTCCTCATGCAACTGTCCTACCATCCTAGGAATTAGTCAAATGAACGTTTGTTCAATCCTTCCACAGTAAAGAAATCCCAAACTGCACACAATATTCCAGGTCTGAATATTCTCACTGAAGCCTGTGTAATTTTATTAAGGCATCCTTGTTTCAATACTCAAAATCCTCTTGCCTTGAATGTCAGTATATCAAAAATTCTTGCTTCACCTGCATGTTGTTTTCAGTGATTGGTTTATAAGGACAGTCAAATCCTTTGGCATGTCAATACTTTCCAATCTATCACATTTAAATGAAATCCTACTATGTCATTTGTCTTGCCAAGATAGATAACTTCACATTTATCCACATTATACTTGTATTATATTAACTCCATGAACTCAACTCTGTCTAAATGGCTCCTTTGCATTTTCCTCTCAACTCACAATTTCACCCACTTTATATAGTAGGCAAATTTACATTTTGTTTCCTCGTCCAAATCATTTGTGTATGTATATCTGTGGATAGCTGGGCCCAACCCTGATCCTTTGAGCAGCCCACTGCATGTTATCCCAATATAATCCTTATCTTCTTCCTCTCCGTTTCCTATCTACCAGCAAGTGTTCATTTCATGTTCGTAATTTACTTCTAATTTCATGTGCTTTAACTTTCTACTCTAATGAGCTGTGTGGGAATTGATCAAAGGACTTCAGAATCTCCAAATACATCACGTCTATTGGTCCTCCATTATCGTATCAACCAGTAAGATCCTCATTAAACTACTACAGAGCTATTATTTCTGTTTTCCTTTTCATAAATCCACGTTGACTTTGTTGTGTTGATGTTTTCTGTTCTGTAGTTATTTTAATAGGCTCTTGCATTTTTCTTACTATTGATGATAAACTAACTAATCCATTGTTTCCATTTTCCTCCTGTCTGAATTTTTAAGTAGTAGGGTTACATTCACCATTTTCCAAACCACAGGAAATCCTTAGGATTTTCAAAGATGACTGCCAATCCATTATTGAAATGGCCACCTCTTTTAATTCTTTGGATGCATTTTATTAGGTCCCAGGGACCTATCAGCTTTCAGTCCCAATAGTTGTTCTAACCAATATTTTACTAATATGTATTTCGTTTAATTTCTCCTTTCCATTGGACTTTCTGTTCCCCAACAATTCTTGGAAGTTGCTTCCACACCTTTTCATAAAAACTGAACAAAGCTATATACTTAATTGCTCTGCAATTACTTTCTTTCCCTGTATGACAATGGAGAGGTAGTTGGAAAGGCTGCCAGTGTATTGGAAAGGTTAAGTTGGGATTTGGTAGCTCAGGGTATCACTGATAGCTTTGAACAGGTTTTTGTTTTGATATCATGGCAGGGTACAACCCCGATTGGAGGAACTAAAACAAAGTTTCAGGTAGGATCATCTGTAGGATATATTGCATACAATACTTTTAATTTAATTGTTTGCAGATTATGAATAGATAGCTAAGAGGTTTTAGAAGCAATAAAGTTAGGATGTGCCAAAGGCTAGAAATGAGACAAAATATGAATTATTTGTGTATGTTTATAAGGAGATATTATATAGTAATTTGTGCACAAGGACTGTGGGTAAGGAACACAAAGACAAAGCATCAAGTTGTTGATAACTCAGCTGATACTATCGAATGTTCAACATATTACCAAGAAGCTAGAAACTTTTGCACCTAGTGAAAAACATGATCCTTGTGGTCCCATAAGATTTCCAGATTTGTTTTGGGTTCTCACGTGTATACAAACTTGTGCATTGCCATCAAGTTACATGTTTTCCATGTTTCAATGTTTATTTAACTTGTCAGATTGGTAGTTTAAATAAAAAGATAGTAAATAATTCAACTTGGTTAGACATTGAAATGAGGTCGGATCCAGTTAACTTTAGTAATGCTACAAATATCAAATGCTGTTGTCATGTATATTACCAGGATCACAAAACAAAGATCTAATATCTATCTATATTGAAAATGAAATTAAAACTAAAGTCAATGAAGTCAAAGTCATTTCTACAAATAAATTTCACAAATTATCCATTCTCTGCATGCTGTTGTGGTCTGTTTGGAAGCTTCATGAAACAAGACCTACATGTATTAATGGATGTGGAATTATAACAAATGTGCCTTGCTGCACTACAAATTATTCTGAATATACATGTCAGCCATGGATAGTAGAATATTAACATTGTGGAAAATTAATCTGCTTCAGATATTGGAAATTAGAATGAGTCCACATGTCATAGATTGAAAATATTGGAATCTATTGGCTAAATGAATGTCACATAATACTGAATATTGAAGACATGGTTACACTCAGGAGATCAGGCTTCAATTGTCTGAATGCTCAGTTCAAAAAGGAGTAAAGATTGAAGTAAAAACATCAAAGATATGAAAAGACAATATTGCACGGAATTGGAAAAAGTAGTTTACTAACAGCTGGGTAAGTATTTTAAGTAATTTAAATCTCTCCTAATATTCTTGAGAATAACTATGTGAACAACATCAGTGTTATATGAATGATATGATAAAGTAAGGGAAAGGTAATGATACCTTAAAAATACTTCATTACTTGACAATGTGCAAGCCTTAAAACGACACTTTAATTGTTCATAGCTAAAATATTCAATATGATTTCTGCACTAAAAATATATTTCTGGCATTTATTCATAGATTTACTGATTGATCAGATGTAGGAGAATTTGATTCAGCTTCATTTACTTATCACATTTACATATAGTGAAATGTGTTTAGGATGGTAGTGAATATTGGTAGCTCGGGTTGAGGCATTTGATGTTGCAGTGTTCACAATGCTTGGTAATTAGCTTGCAAACGTTCAATCACCAGTTGAGGGGATATCTTCAGTGAACCATTGCTGATGTTTTTCTCTGGGAATGCTTGCATTTATATATTGGCCCCCCGTTCGCTTGCCTTGGTCCTAAAATACATTGTTTGCACATCACAACCTTAGACTATTTTGGGAGGGGGCATCCAGCAAGTGTTTCTACATATTCTAAGTGCTGTCCTAACATGTCATCAATGTTCACCAGAACAATAGAAACAAAACAAACACCTTTCTTCTCTCCCATCCACTCATGCACCCATTCAGACACACAGACAGTCTTCCAACCCCAGCACAGGCCGGACCTCCAGCCTCCTTTGAATATCTTGACATTGGGAGGAACTATTTCCAGGGCAGAATTATATGCTGACATCATATTTTCATGAATTGCATTTTTTTGTGCAAGGTCAGTTGCATCATGAGGTATCATTCAACATTTGTAACAATCATACGAATTGAGGATAACGCTCACCACATGATTCCTGACATGGCCCTAGAGCTTGACCGTGGGATCACAAATCTGACTACAAAAGGTGCATACTGTACATTTTCTCAATAGTCAACTGCCTCTCTTTCCTGCTCACTGTTTTCCCCAAATTCCATAGAAGATTCCATAAGACCATAAGGTATAGGAACAAATTTTTCCAGTCTTCAGGAATTTCAGAATTTAGTGACTCTTAGATGATCATTCTTTGTGCCTCCACAATCTCTTTAGCTACCTCATTCAGAATTCTGGGGTGTGCACCATCTGGTCCATGTGATTTACCTACCTTCAGACATTTTGGATTCCCAAGCACAATTTCTCTAACTATGGTAACTTCACACACTTCATTCCCCTGACACCTGGACCTTCCACCATATTGCTAGCATCTTCCACAGCAAAGACTGATGCAAAATGCTTATTCATTTTATCCACCATTTCCTTGTCCCCCATTACTACCTCTCCAGTATCGTTTTCTAATGTTCCGATATCCACTCACGCCTCTCCATAACACTTCATGTTTCTGAAGAAACTTTTGGTATCACCTTTAACATCTTTGGCTAGTTTAATTTTATATTCCATCCTTATCTTCTTAATGACTTTTTTAGTTGCCTTCTGGTGGTTTTTAAAAACTTTCTAATCCTCTATCTTTCCACTATTTTTTTCTCTATTTTTTTTCTGTATTTTCTCTATAAAAGCCTTCTCTTTGGCTTTTATTTTGGCTTTGACTTCTCTTGCTAGTCACGGTTGTGTCATTTTTGCCTTTGGAATACTTCTTCCTTTTTGGGATGTACAAACGTATATATCCTATACCTTCTGAATTGCTTCCAGAAATTCCAGCCACTGTTGCTCTGCCATCATCCCTGCCAGTGTTCTTTTCTAATCAATTCTAACCAACTCCTCTCCTACGCCTCTGTAATTTCCTTTACTCCACTGTAATACTGATACATCTGCCTTCAGCTTCTCCTTCTCAAATTTCAGGATGAATTTGATCATATTATGATCACTTCCCTGAAGGGTTCTTTTAGCATAAGTTCTCTAATCAAATCTGGTTTATTGCACAACACCCAATCCAGAATAGCTGATCCCCAAGTGGGCATAACCACGAGCTGCCCTAAAAATCCATCTTGTATGCACTCTGGAAATTTTCCCTGCTGGAATCTAGCATCATTCTGATTTTCCCAATCTACCTGCATATTGAAATCCCTCATGACTGTTATAACATTGCCCTTTTGGCATGCATTTTCTGTCACTCCTTGTAATTTCTAGACCTCATCCTTACTACTGTTTGGTGGTCTTTGATTGGGGGATTTGAACAACTTGAAAGAAATGGTTTTGTTTGTATTCAAAGGGATTGCAGAGAAATCCTGAATGATCTGTATTTTTGTGAATTAAACTTACCATTTTCCCTATCAATTGGTACATATTTTAGACTTAATTAACTTTGCTGCAAAAATAATTCCATATATGATAACAGTTACTATGCATGACAGAGGTAGCTTTCTTCAGTTGCTGAAATTTTATTTTGGTCTTTGATACTGGAAACACATATAAAATTATTTTATCTTTATGTACGTGTATCCATAAATATATTTATATTTGTAGTATGTTTCTGGAAATTTTAGAGATCAATTTTAAGGTAGGGTTCTTAATTGTATTTTAAAATTAATTAAAATATCAATTATATTTTAACATTAATTTCATAAAACAGATTAGTGGATATAAACAAGTAATGTTGAGTGTGATATTGTATTCTTTTACTTTGGATTGGCAATGAATGCTCCAAGGATTAATTTTTAAAAATCCTCATCTTCAGCTCCAGCAGGACAAAGTTCACTTTGAGTGGAAGGAGTGAACAACAAAATGATGAAACTATTCTGGCAGCCTCCTATGGATATGAACAGTTCCCCTCTAGTGTACCAGCTGGAAAGGATAGATACATCTTTATTTAGTCACCTTGATGCTGAGAGAGGAACACGGTTGCCTGGTCATGGTAACTTCAAACTTCCTGGTTCAATCCTGACTGTCAACATGTACTTGTAATTATTTTGTCATGTTAACAACAGTGCTATTTTTCATAACAATTGATATTACTTATATATTTGATAATACTACTTTTTTGCTAGGTATTTCCCAGAATTGATTAAAATGAATCTACTTTTGATGTCAGGAACTGCATTCATGCACAAGATATAAGGTATCTCATAATACTGTGAATTCCTATGGCAGAATCCCTATGACAGACAAAAAAAAAACCTTTTTACGTTTTGTACCTTTTAGAATTTAAAGAGAATTTCCTTTGTTGCTTTTTAAAGCATGATCTCAAAACGCATCATCAGACACTGACATTACCTACCTCACATATCGGTCTCAAATTTGCTGTTGAAGAACTTGTGTAATATTCATGATGCACAAAACCTAAAAGGTTCAGGAAATAACAGAGTAAATGAGGTTTGCAATTACTTGCATTATACATGATATCTAAGCACTTTTACTGTTACTTCCACCAACCCTGATGATTTTATTTTGTCTTCCTGACCCCATTGTAATCCATTTTTATCACAGTTTTCTGGATTTATTTTCATTTTGTGTTGCAGCAGTTTAGAATGAAAAATAATGTTATGGCTGATAATTGTTATGGCTTTTGGTTAATTCTCATCCTGGGAGTTAAAAAGCGCAACACTGTCTGTTTTACAGCATCTTTAAAGTGAAAGAGCACAAGATGCTTCACTTACTCATTTTCAAATAAAACTTGACACTGAGGCACATTAGGATAGATAATCAGAAGCTTATTCAAAGAGATAAATTTAAAGAATTATCTGAAGTTATTTGGAAAAGCTGAGAGAAGAAATTTCAGGACTAGAGCAGTTTATTTCAAAATGGACCTTTACAACTGTCTCAACTAGCAGCCTGGAATGGTAGCATATTCCAGAGTTATCACAACATTATTACAGCTTGGGGCTTTTCAGAGCTTTGAGTTGAATTCCAGCACTGTTCTGTGAAGAGTCTCTGTACATCCTCCCTATGAAATGCATGGGTTTTCCCCAGGCGCTCCAGTTTTCTCCCACAGTCCAAAGACCTACTAGGTAGGTAATTGGTCATTGTAAATTGTCTCATTATTTTGTTAGGGTCAATCAGGGTTTTGGGGTTGCTGGGGCGGTGTGGCTCAAAGGGTGGAAAGAGCTTACTCCACACTGTGTCATCAAGTAAAATAAAATAAAATAAAATTTGTTAGATTCTTAATTAATTCCTTCAGTTGGAATCCAGACTGGATAAGCATTCGAAAGCAATAACTTTCCAGTTCACTGTGTTTCATTGCTTGTTACAAATAAATATAAATATAAATATTATTGTGAAGAAAGCCCAGCAGCACCTCTACTTCCTCAGGATTCTGCGGAGGTTTGACATGTCATCAAAATCTTTGGTAAACTCTATAGATGTGTGGTGGAGAGTGTGCTGACTGGCATTGCAACACCAATACCTTTGAATGGAAGATCTTACAAAAGGTAATGGATTCAGCCCAGTACATCATGGGTAAAACCCTCCCAACTGTTGCGCACATCAACATGAAATGTTGCCAGAGAAAATTAATCATCAAAGATCCTCACCATCAAAACCATGATCTTTTCTCACTGCTGCCATCAGGTAGAAGGTACAGGAGCCTCAGACCTTGCACCACCAGGTTCAAGAACAGTTACTACCCCTCAACCATCTGGCCCTTGAACAAAAGGAGACAGCTACACTCATTTAAGGACTCTGTTATATTGTTATTTTATGCTCATTATTTTTTGCTATTGATTTACATCTGTATTTGCAGTTTATTTTCAGTTAACAGTTCCTAATATTTACAGTTTATGGTTAATGTTTGATAGATTTGCCAAGTACGCCTGCAGGATTCAGGTTACCTTTGCTCAAAGGTATCTCAAGCTAGATGCTCAGCTCAGTTTAATTCTGTTCACAGATTGCTCATTTCATAGTCCATCAGACCATAAGATATAGGAGCAGAATTGGGCCATCAGGTTTGTTCCACCATTTCATCATTGCTGATCCATTATCCCTCTCAGTCCCAATCTCCTGCCTCCTCCCTATATCCCTTTATTCCCTGACTAATCAAGAATCTTTCAACCTCTGCCTTAAATATACCCAATAACTTGGCTCCACTGCCGGGTGTGGCAATAAAGTCCACAGTTTCACTTCTCTCTGGCTAAAGAAACTTCTCCTCATCTCCATTCTAAAAGTACGCCCCTCTTTTTGAAGACTGTATCCTCTGGTCTTAGACTCTCCCAGCAAGAGAAACATCCTTTGCATATCCATTCTATCAAGGCCTTTAAACATCTAATAGGTTTTAATGATGTTACCCTTCATTCTTCTGAATTCCAGTGAGTACAGGCCTAGAGCTATCAAATGGTCTTCATATGACAAGCCTTTCAATCCTAGAATAATTTTCGTGAACCTCCTTTGAAACCTCACCAATATCAACACATTCTTTCTTAGATAAGTGGTCCAAAACTGATCACAGTGCTCCAAGTGAGCCTCATCAGTGTTTTATAAAGCCTCAACATTCTTGCTTTTATATTTTAATCCTCTTAAAATGCATACTAACAGTGCATTTGCCTTCCTCACCATCAACTCAACCTGCAAATTAACCTTCAGGGAATCCTGCACAAGGACTTCCAATTCCCTCTGCACCTCAGTTTTTTAAATTTTCTCTTCATTTAGAAAATAGATACCTATTTATTTCTTATACCATAAGGCTATAAGATATAGATGCAGAATTAGGCCATTTGACCCATCGAGTCTGCTCCACCATTTCATCATGGCTGATACCATTTTCCTCTCAGCCCCAGGCTCCACCCTTCGCCCATATCCCTTCATGCCCTGACCAATCAAGAATCTATCAACCACTGCATTAAATATACATAAGGACGGCCTCCACAGCTGCCTGTGGCAACGAATTCCACAATTTCACCACTCTCTTCTACCAAAGTGCATGACCATACACTTCCCAACTCCATATTCCATCTGCCATTTCTTTCCCTATTTGCCTAATGTCCAAGTCTTTATGTAGCCTCTCTACTTCCTCAAAACTGCCTGTCCACCTCCCCCCCCCCCCCCCAATCTATCCTCTTACTGTCCACAAACTTTGCCACAAAGCCGTCAATTCCATCATCCAAATCATTGACATATAGCATAAAAAGAAGCGGTCCCAACCCAGACCACTGTGGAACACCACTAGTCACCGGCACCAATCAGAAAAGTCTCCCTTTATTCCCACTCCTTGCCTCCAGCTAATCAGTCACTGCTTTATCCATACTAGTATCTTTCCTGTATTATCATGGGCTCTTAACTTGTTAAGTAGCCTCATGTGTGGCCCATTGTCAAAGGGCTTCTGAAAATCCAGGTACACAACATCTACCGATTCTCCTTTGTCTATCCTGCTTGTTATTTCTGCAAAGAATTCCAACAGATCTGTCAGGCAAGATTTTCCCTTGAGGAAACCATGCTGGCTATTTTATCATGTGCCTCCAAGTAACCCAAAACCACATTCTTAATGATCGACTCCAACATCTGTCCAACCACGGAGTTCAGACTAACTAGCCTATAATTTGAAGGGTTTCGGCCCGAAACGTCGTCACTACCTCCTCCCATAGATGCTGTCTGGTCTGCTGAGTCCTGCCAGCATTTTGTCTTTTTTATTAGCCTATAATTTCCTTTCTTCTGACTCTCTTCCCTCTTGAAGAGTGGTGTGACATATGCAATTTTCCATTCCTGCATATGACCTTGAAAGGTCATTACTACTCCCTCTTCAATCTCTTCAGCCACCACTTTCGGAACTCTGGACTATAAAGTATCTTGTCCAGGTGATCTATCTAACTTCAAACCTTTCATTTCCTTGAGAGCCTCTCCCTAATAATGACAACTTCACACGTTTCATGATACCAGACACCTGGAGCTTCTACAATTCTGCTAGTGTCTTCCAGAGTGAAGACTGATGCAAAATACTTATTCATATTGTTCGCCATTTCCTTGTCCTCCAATAAATCATCATTTTCTAGTGGTTCAATATCTACTCTTGTCTCTATTTTACCCTTTATATATTTGAAGAAACTTTTGGTGTCCTCTTTAATACTATTGACTAGCTTACCTTTGTATCCCATCTTTTCCTTCTTTATGACTTCTTAGTTGCCTTCTTTTGATTTTTAAAAGCCTCCCAATCCTCTAACCTCCCACTAATTTTTGTTCTATTATATACCCTCTCTTTTACTTTTATGTTGGCTTTGACTTCCCTTGTCAGCCATGTTTGTGTCATCCTGCCTTTAAAATAATGATTCTTTGGGATAAATCTATCCTATGCCTTCTGAATTTCTCCCAAAACTTCCAACTATTATTGCTCTGCTATCATCCCTGCTAATGACCCCTTCCAACCAACTTCGGCCAGCTCCTCTTTCATGCCTCAGTAATTCCCTTTGCTCCACTCTAATACTGATACATCTGACTTTAGCTTCTCCTTCTCAAATTGCCGAGGGAATTCTATCATATCTTGATCACATCCCTCTAAGGGGTCCTTTATGTTATGCTCTCTTATTAATTCCCATTCATTGCAGAATACCCAATCCAGAATAGCTGAACTTCTAGTGGGCTCAACCATGAGCTACTCCAAAAAGCCTTCCAGAAATTCACCCTCTTGGGATCCGGCACCAACCTAATTTTCCCAGTCTTCCTGTATATTGAAATCCCCCATGACTATTGTAAGATTGCTCTTTTGGTATGCAGTTTCTATCTCCTGTTGTAATTTGTAGACCACATCTTTACTACTGTTTAGGAGACTGTATGTAAATGCCATCAGAGTCTTTTTACCCTTGCAGACCCTTAGCTCTGCCCACAATGATTCAACACCTTCCAATTCAATGTCACCTTTTTCTAATGATTTAATTTAACTTTTTTATCAACAGAGCTATATCACCCCCTCTGCCTGTCCTTACAATACAATCTGTATCCTTAGACATTATGCTCCCAGCTGTAATCTTTTTAAACTATGATTCAGTGATGCCCACTTCATACATGCCAATCTGTATCTGTGCTACAAGTTAATCTACCTTATTCCATATACTGTGTGCATTCAAATATAACACCTTCAGTTCTATTTTCCTCCTTTCTGATTTTATCTGCATTTACATTGCAATTCATCCTGTTGACTGCAGTTTTGCCCTATCAGCCTCTCCTTGCTAGGAGTCTCTCTACACACTGCCTGTGAATGGAAACCAATGATCTCATTTTCAGCACTATCACTCCGATTCCCATCCCCCTGCCAAATTAGTTTAAGCCCTCCCGAACAGCTCTAGCCAACCTGCCCTCAAGGATTGTGGTCCCCCTTGGGTTCAGGTGTAACCAGTCTCTTTTGTACAGGTTGTAACTTCCCCAGAAGAGATCCCAATGATCTATAAATCTGAACCCCTGCCGCCTGCACCAATTTTTCAGCCACACATTCACCTGCCAAATTAGCTTTCCCTCGTTGGCACCTGGCACAGGCAGCAATCCAGAGATCCTGTTTTTTTCAGCTTTCTACCTTGATCCCTAAAACCTCTCTTCAGGAGCTCCTCATCTCTTCTGTCTATGTCATTGGTGCCACTATGTACCAAGGCTTCTTGTTTCTCACCCTCCCCCTTTAGAATGCCATGGACCTGGTCCGAGACATCCCTGAGCCTGGCACCAGGGAGGAAACATATCATCTGGGTGTCTGTATCACGCCCACAGAATCTCATCTCTGTTCCTCTGACTATGCAATCTCCAAGCATCATTGCAGTCTTCTTCACCTCTCTGCTCATCTGAGCTACAGCACAAGACTCAGTGTCAGGGAAGCAGACGTTACGGCTCCCCCAGGTAGGTCACCCCCCTCAGCAGTATCCTAAAGTATTGTACTTATTATTGAGGTGAACAACCACAGGGGTACTCTGCACTGGCTGTGCATTTCCCTTCCTTGTCCTGACAGCTACCCAGTTACCTGTCTCCTGCTACCTAGGGGTGCCTACATCCCTGTAGCTCCTATCTATCACCGCCCCCTTCTCCTGTCTGAGCCGAAGGTCATCAAGTTGCAGCTCTAGTACCTTAATACGTTCTGTGAGGAGCTGGAGCTCGATGCACCTGGTGCAGATGTGGTTATCCAGTAGGCTGGAGGTCTCCCAGAATTCCCACATCTCACACACTATACAAAACACTACCCTTGAGCCATTCTCACTGCGCTGTTATACCCTTGTGGTGAACTAGATATACCTGTCTGACTGCTCCTGTGGCTCCTCCCACAGACCCCTGTATAAAGGCGACAGTGGGCTGCTGCTCTCCCTCATTTTCCCCAGGATGTAGTGTTGTTTATTCTTCCAGTCAATAAAAGCCGATAACTCGCTTCCTAAGTCTCAGCGTGAGTTATTGATGGTGCATCAATTTTATTGACTGGAAGTTAAAACATGGAAACCGTTTTACGCCCAGAACGCTTAGATTTGGACCCCCAAGACCCTGAAGCAGCTCTTGCCTTTGAACACTGGCTTGTATGCTTCCAATCATACTTGGAGGAGGTTCGTGCCACCGACTCAGCTGTTAGGCTCAGACTTCTCCTCTCGAGAGTCGCCCCAAAAGTTTATTCATTCATCAGGGACCTCTCGTCCTATGAGGGGGCGCTTGACGCCCTCAAAAGACAGTACCTGCGGCCGGTGAACGCAGTTTATGCCCGGCATCGCTTGGCAACACGAAAACAGCGGCCTACGGAGTCGACTGCTGAATTTCTCCGAGCTCTACAGGCACTCGTGCGGACTTGTGACTGCCAAACGCTCACAGCGGAACAGCATGCGGAACTCTTGGTCCGAGACGCTTTTGTGACTGGAGTCAGGTCAGTGTATTTGCGCCAGCGGCTGCTGGAAAAAGCTGATCTTACCTTACGCTCAGCGATAGAGACGGCTGATACGTTGGAGGCTGCACAGCTGTACGCCGAGGCGGTCCAGCCGCGCGATTCCCCAGTTCCGAGCAAATTCGCCAACGCCGCTGCCAGTCGCGGTATCACGAACTCCTCGAATTCGCCAGGTATAAAACTCTGTTACTTTTGTGGGCTTCAGAAACATTCCAGAAACAGCTGCCCGGCTCGCGAAGCGACTTGTTCCAGCTGTGGGAAGAAGGGCCATTTCGCCAAGGTCTGTAAATCTAAACCGCGCCCGGGGTCGAGCAGCGCTGCGTCTGAGACCTGGGGGCCGTCATTTTGCATGCCCGGATGTGGACAACCATCTTTGCCGGCGTCACCATGCCCATCTTTGCCGTCCGGGGGTCACCCGATTTTACCATTTCATTAAAGCCCAGAACCTGCCGTACTCCCTGGAGGACATCAGGACGATGACCAGGGACTGCCAGATCTGCGCTGAGTGCAAACCGCACTTCTACCGTCCTGACGCTGCGCAGCTTGTCAAGGCCACCCGCCCTTTTGAGCGACTTAGTGTTGACTTTAAGGGCCCCCTTCCCTCCACCGACCGCAATGTCTATTTTCTCAGTATTATTGATGAGTACTCGCGATTCCCCTTTGCCGTTCCCTGCCCCGACACTACTACCACGTCGGTCATAAAAGCCCTGCGCCAGCTCTTCACTCTGTTCGGATATCCCTGCTATGTCCACAGTGATAGAGGGTCCTCCTTTATGAGTGACGAGTTGCGCCGGTTCCTGCTAGCTAGGGGCATTGCTACTAGTCGAACCACGAGTTATAATCCCTGGGGAAATGGACAGGTGGAGAGGGAGAATGCCACAGTGTGGAAGGCCACACTTTTAGCTCTTAAGTCAAAAGGGTTGCCGGTCTCCCGATGGCAGGAGGTCCTCCCTGAGGCACTCCACTCTATCCGCTCCCTGTTGTGTACGTCCACTAATGCCACCCCTCACGAACGCCTATTCTCTTTTCCCAGGAAGTCTGTTACTGGGACCACCCTACCAGTTTGGCTGACGTCCCCGGGGCCAGTGCTGCTATGTAAACATGCGAGGAGTAATAAGTACTCCCCGCTGGTCGAGAGGGTTCACCTCCTGCATGCTAATCCCCAGTATGCCTACGTGGTCTTGCCTGATGGGCGGGAGGACACGGTCTCTGTCCGCGACCTGGCGCCCGCCGGAGCAGCAGACCACTACCCCGAACATTCCACGGTAACTATGAACCCTGTACCCGAGGTGACACCGCACACACCGTGCCACACCCAGACTCCTCACGACGCTCATGTACCGGGCATCTCGTATGCGTCTATTCCGGGGGCCTCGCACACACGCGAGGGATTCCTGACACCTCCAGTTGGGACAGAACCAACCCACTCTCCGCCTCCGGTGCAAACACCACCTCCGGCACCTGTGCAATTGCAGCCGGAGCTACGTAGATCGCAGCGAACGACTCGACCACCTGATAGACTTAACCTGTAAATATACTTGGGGACTTTTTTAAAACAACGGGGGGGGGTGAATGTGGTGAACTAGATATACCTGTCTGACTGCTCCTGTGGCTCCTCCCACAGACCCTGCTGACTGCTCCTGTGGCTCCTCCCACAGACCCCTGTATAAAGGCGACTGTGGGCTGCTGCTCTCCCTCATTTTCCCCAGGATGTAGTGTTGTTTATTCTTCCAGTCAATAAAAGCCGATGTCTCGCTTCCTAAGTCTCAGCGTGAGTTATTGATGGTGCATCAGCCCTAACAGACGAAGAACTAAAAGAGGAACTTACCAGATACCGTACCTCGCCCAAGCCCGATCTCACTGAAACCTGAGGAGCCAAAGACACTCGAAACGCTGTATCAAGTTGAAGTGTAAGTGCAGTTTATTGCCATTCAACCATAAATATGTACACTGCCAAACAAGACAACACAGAACATATATCACACATAATACATAAAGTAATATTACCACAAATAATAATATACGATACAAGTTAAAAAGTAAACAGTATAATGCTATTGGCACTTTATAGGTGATGAGACCTGAGTGATGGCAGGGAATTCAGTAGATTTATGGCATGGGGGAAGAAGCTGTTTCCTATCCAAACAATTCTTGTCCTAATGTTATGGTACCTTCTTCCTGATGGTGGGGGGAGGTGGAGGGTGTCAAAGACATTATTGAATGGATGGGAGGGATCACTGACAAGTCTAAGGGCCCTCTGTATGCAGTACTCCTGATAAATATCTAGTGGATGGAAGAGAGCCCTGATGATCCTCTCAGCAGTCCTCACAATCCTTTGCAGGGACTTGCAGTCAGATGCCTTGCAATTCCCATACGAGATGGTAATGCAGCTGGTCAGGACACTTGCTGGTGCTCCTGTAGGAATTGGTTAAACTGGGGAGAGGGGTGGTGGTGGAGAGCCTCACTTACATCAGTCTCCTCAGGAACTGGAGGCATTGCAGTGTGATCATCCCACTATGTGCACTCCCAGAAACTTGGTGTTTGTAACTTTCTCCACAGTGGAGCCATGTATGCGCAGTGAGCAGTGGTTCTAAGTCAAAGTAAATTTATTATTGAAGAACATATATGTCACTATATACAATGCTGAGATGTATTTTCTTGCAGGCATACCCAATAAATCCATAATAGAAAAAAGATCATAATAGAATCAATGAAAAACTGTACCAACTGGGCATTCAACCAATGTGAAAAAGACAACAAATTGTGTAAATACAAAAAGAAAGTAATAATAAAAAAGTAAGTAAATAAATAAGCAAGCAAGCTAAGCAATCAATATCAAGAACATGACATCAAGAGTCCTTGAAAGTGAGTCTATAAGTTATGGGAGCATTTCAGTGATAGGGCAAGTGAAGTTATCCCCTTTGATTTAAGAGCCTGTTGGTTTAGGGGTAATAACTATTACTGAACCTGGTGGTATGAGTCCTGAGGCTCCTGTACCTTCTTCCTGATGGCAGCAGTGAGAAGAGAACATATATTGGGTGGTAGGAGTCCCTGATGATGCATGCTACTGTCCTACGACAGTGTTTCACGCAGATGTAATCAATATGGAGACGGCTTTCAATGTGAAGGACTGGGCCATATCCACTACTTTTTGTAGGATTTTCCATTCAAGGGCAGTAGAGTTTCTATACCAGGCTGTGATGCAGCCAGTCAATCCACTCTCCACCACACAACTATAGATGTTTGTCATGCTGAAGGTTCATACACCCCTAAGAAAGAAGAGGTTCTGTCATGCTTACTTTGTAATTGCACTTACATACTGGGCCCAGGACAGGTCCTCTAAAACAATAACACTGAGCAATTTAAAGTTGCTGACCCTCTCCACCTCAATCTCAATTTTTAATCTCCCTTCTATATGCTGATTCACCACCACCTTTGATATGGCCTACAACATGGCATTGGAGCTGTACTTAGCCACACAGTCATAACTGAAAAGTGAGTAGAGCAGGGGGCTAAACACACAGTCTTGACTCTGCACCTTCTGAAAGTCCTCAATCGTCTCTTTGGTCTTGTCCACGTTGAGTCTCACTTTGTTGTGCTCACACCGTTCTACCAGCCATTCTAGCTCCTTTCTGTATCCCATCTTGTCAACATTGTTTGAACTAGACCTAGTAGTTCAGTCATGCATCAGCAGCGTGAATAGCAGTGGGTGAGCAAGCAGACCTGGGGAGGTCCAGTGCTCAGCATGATGGAGCTAGAGATGTTTCTCACACAGACCGACCGTGGCTTTTCTGTCAAGAATTCTAGGATTCACTTACAGAGAGAGGTTAGTTTGCAATGTGTACAGTTGACCCACCAGCTTCCCTGAGCATGCTCCAGTCCATGTTTTCAAAACAGTCCTGTAACACTGAGGATGCTCCTTCTGGCCAGGTCTTTACCTCCTATTGAACTGGTTTGACATATTCTGTTGGAATAAGTTAACAAATAAGTAGTCAGAGAATCCAAGGTGGGGACAGGAACAGTTTTGTATGCGCCATTGATGTTGGTATAAACCAGGTCTAATGTGTTCTCACCTCTGGTATTATCACTGTGTCAATGTAGTTTCAACATCCTCCTCTCACAACACGTTCACTGAATATCTACATAATTTCACACCTCTTTTCTTTAAGTTTTAACAAGGTTCAGTTTGCTGTTTAGGAGAAATAAAAAACAAGAAGCTACAGAGATCTTGTAATGCTGCCAATATCCGAGCTTAATGCACAAATATAAAAAGTAGGGGCTGGAGTCGGCCATCTGGCCCATCGAGCCTGCTGAGCCATTTAATAAGATCATGGCTGATCTGGCCGTCGATTCAGCTCCAGCTGCCTTTTCCCCACGACCCTTCTACGTAAAAATACATCCAACTGTGTCTTAAATATATTAAAAACTGTGGCCTCTACAGGTTTTCTCTGCAGAGACTTCCACAGATTCACTATTTTCTGGGAACAGTAGTTTCTCCTCATCTACTCTTATGCTGTAAATCTACTTCCTCTGAATCCCAAGACCCTAGTTCTAGTCTCATCTACTAGTGGAAACAACATTTTTGCTACCACCTTATCTGTCCCTTCCATGATTTTATGCTTCTGTATGATCCCTTCTCATTTTTCTGAATTCCAGCGACCATAGTCCCAGGCAATTCAATCTCTCTTCATTAGCTAAGCCCTCATCTCTGGAATCAACTTGGTGAACATCCTCTCAACCACTTCTAAAGTCAATATGTCTTTTCTCAAGTAAGCAAACGAGAACTCTGCTTACTATCTTACCAGCTTCGCTAGTGCCCGATACAGTTGCAACATAACCTTCCTGGTTGTAAATTCAATCCCTCTAGCAATGAAGGCCAACATTCCATTAGATTTCTCCATAACCTGCAGTTGTTATGTTCTGTAGCTCCAAAACATAAATCTAATAGTGAGAAAAAGATGGAGCCGTGAAGGCGAGACTAACTTCAGTTTTTACTTTAAGCCAGGTGCACACGTATCATGTGGTAGTGTCATAACATGTGCAATTCATGGTTTTTGTATGCAGTGCCTATAAATGTACTCACCCCCTTTGGAAGTTTTCATGTTTTATCGTTTTACAACACTGAATCACAGTGGATTTAATTTGGCTTTTTTTGACACTGATCAACAGAAAAAGACTCTTTTGAGTCAATGTGAAAACAGATCTCTACAAAGTGGCCTAAATTAATTAGTGGGAGGGGGAGGGAAAGTTGTGCTTGGTGCTAAAATCCCATTGGAGTTAGCAAAAGTTATGAATAATTACGTGCTGGACACAGAGGCTAATGGGGTGGTAGGTGAGGATAAGAGGAACCCTATCCCAGGTGTGGCAGCAGGAGGATGGGCAGATGTGCCGTGAAATGGAGAGATGCAGGTTAGAACTACATCAATGGTGGAGGAAGGGAAGCCTCTTTCTTTGAAGAAGGAGGACATCTCAGTCATAGTGGATTGAAAAGACTCATCCTGAGAGCAGATGTAACACAGACGGAGGAACTGAGAGAAGGGGATGGCATTTTAAGAGGTGACAGGCTGAGAAGAGTCCAGCTAGCTGTAAGAGTCAGTGGGTTTATAAAAGATATCAATAGATAGGCTGTCTCCAAAGATAGAGACGGAGAAATCGAGAAATGGTAAGGATGTGTCAGAAATGGATCAAGTAAATTTGAAGCCAGAGTGGAAGGTGGAAACACTAGAAAATCTGCAGAGTAAACAGAATAAAAAAGAGTAAAAAAGATGTTTTGGCCCGAGACCCTTCATCAAGAAGTCCTGATGAAGGGTCTTGTTCCAAAACTTCGACTATTTGCTCTTTCCCATGGATGCTGCCTGGCCTGCTGAGTTCCTCCAGCATTTTTTGTGTGTGTATCGCAAAGCTGATGAAGTCGATGAGCTCGGCATGGTACAGGAAGTGGCACCAATGCAGTTGACAATGTAGCGGAGGAAAAGTTGGGGAGTAATGTAGTGTAGGCTTGAAACATAGACTGTCCCACGTAGCCAACATAGTACTGAAATGTTAAATACACAACCCTCCTTCCTGCTTAGCTATGAACTCCAACGCAACGTGGAACTATATGCACAGAATACGATATACAACTATATTATAGACATCAACAGCATAATAAAGTTTAAGATGTCCCATTCAGACTTAAAGATTTCATTGCTGTAGAGAATTTCTTATTCTTGCGGGATAATATCTTTTCTGACAAGAAGGATCACTCTGCTTGGCAGGTGAGACTTCTGACTATAAAACAATCTTGGGTTCTAGGGCCTCCTCCGTGCTGGTTGTAGGAGTTGACTCTGGGACTTCAGGAAGTGGTTCTATAGCTGTGGTCACCTTTCTTATCTAACAATTGACTCTGCTCTCCTTAACTGAGCAACGTGTCAACTCCAGAGGACATGAGATGCAATCTCCACTGTGTAGGAGAGGGTCCAGTTCTATCCTTAATCTTTAAGAGTACTCTCTTTTCATTACATCTGTAGTCCCTTGCCAGGACTGCTTGTTCAGAAGTGAACCACCAAACCTCATTGTTTGAGGAGCCCTCAATTTGTCTCAGCTGTTTGTCCTGCATTCTCCTTCTGAGACTGGGCTTGAGAAGATTGAAGTGTGAAGGCAAGAAACAACACAGGAACAGCATAATTGTTGAGTTGGTGGTTGTGAGGTGTGCTACAGTTTGATATGTAAGAAGGAATTTGGCAAGCTCTGATTCAGTGCTAGTGTAGTGTGTTCTGTTAACACAACTTGCAGTGTATTCATTAGACTCTGGACAAAACTTCCCTACAAACCAGTCGTAGCTAGTTCGTACAGTGCAGATGTAATATGTCTTATTCCATTAATTTTCAGGAGTGACTGAAACCATTCTTCAGCAACCTGTGGTCCATTGTCACTAACTAAGTGTTCTAGAATGCCAGTCCTTGTGAAGAAGCTTCTCAACACATCAAAAGTGTGTGAGGCCACAGAGGAGGCTATTGGAAACCCTTCTGGTCACTTTGTAGCTGCACCCACTACTACCAAGAAATTTGTGAAGATCAATGATCTAGCAAAATCCAGATGAATCCTTTGGCAGGGCAATGCATGCCATTCCCACAGATGGAGAGGTGTTGCTCTTGGCATTATCTAGACATGTTGGCATCCCGAACAGAGGACGGTGAGCCGCTCAATTTGCTGATCTACCCTAGGCCACCAGACAAAGCTTTGAACCAATACCTTCATTTTGGCCATGCCCACATAATTGGCATATAGCTCCTCCAACGCGTCAGCTTTCAGGTTGAATAGTACAACAACTGTCAATACGCACATAAGGCAAACTTTGTCAAGGGCAAGTTCATCCCAACACTGGTAAAAATTGGGCAGCTGGAGTTTCTGCTGCATATTCCAGCCATTCTGGGTGGCCATGAAGACCTGAGTGTGTGGTGTCTTTTCTGCTTTCCCTTTGGATCTTCTCTGCCATAATAGGGAAAATTTCAATTTGCGCTAGGGAGAATATGTCGAGAGGAGTGACCTTGATGATTTTTTCTGGTATTCCCTTTCCCAAGAGTGAACAGGACAATCCATAAGCATTTCCAGGACTAGTCATCCTCTTTAATTCAATCTTGTAATTGGGTCCTCCAAGAAACGGAGTCCATCTCTGCATTCATGCTGCTTCTGTTAGTGGAACACTCCTGTTTGCTGATGATGTCACCACAGTAAGTAATACACAGCTTAATGAAGTCATATTTGTTGTGCCATGCTCTGAGCCCATATTCCTCTAATCCTTATAATATTTTGAGATTTTGGAGATGTTCTTTGTCATTCTCACTGGTAGCAATGATGTCCTTCAAGTGCCTGGGCAACCTTGTAGCACCTAGTACATAGCTTTCGGCCAGAGTGCAGGTGTAAGTGCTACTCTAAAAATAAGACTGTTAGAGTGATAGAGCTCTTTGTGACTTTTTAAGTGAGAAACACATTGGAATTTTCTTCCATCTCCATCTGTAGGTAGGATTCAGTTAAGTGCACTTTGCTGAAGTGCAAAGATATCCTCTATCCTGGGCAGAGGGTATTGGTCTAGTTTCAATATTGGGTTGATGGTGACCTTAAATTTGCCACAGATCCTGACAGACCCATTCTTCTTGGCTCCTGGGACCACTTGAATTGTCCATGGGCTCCACCCAACTTTGGAGAAAATGCCTTCGGCTTCCATGTGATCTGGCTCATTGGCTACTTTATCATAGATGATATAAGGAACCGGACAGGCTTTGTAAAACTTGCGTGTTGCATCTTCAATTAACACTGTTTTACCTTTGATATATTTGAGTTTTCGAATGTCATCCTTGAGCACCGCCGTGGCTTCATCCAGTATCACTTAATTCACTTTCAGTTGATTCTATAATGGGGGGTGTGGCAGGCAAATCATGGATGGATCTCCAACAGAGCTGTATTTGTCTCTGCCAGTCACATCCCCACAATGCTAGCCCGCCTGTTTTTCCACATTAAAGTCCAATACGGCTTGTTGGTTGTTGTATGTCACTGTTAAGAATGTCATTCCCACAGGAGTTACCTTTTCTCCAGTACAAGTTCTAAATTGGATATCTGCAGATTACAGTTCAGTATCCTTGAAGTGGCATTCAAAGTCAATTTGTGAAATGACTGAAACAGCCAAGCCAGGTTCTATTCTATTTTAATTAATTTGACGCACACTTCTGATGTAACCCATATTGCTTGTAGCTTGTCTGTTTTCACATTGTAAATCTCAAGTCTACTTAGCCCTGTATCATTCTCATCATTACCAGGTTTTTCATCAAAAGCTTTCAAAATTGGTGCTCATTTTGACGTTTTATCTTTTTCTCTTCTCTCTGCAGTCCATTTATTTTTGTCTGCCTGACATGTTCTTTGTATGTGTTCTACTTTGTTGCATTTTCACAAGTTTCACCTTAAATCTTGCATAAGTCTGGCATATGTGGGCCCCTACCACAATGATAACACAATTTGTTTGGCCAGGCAGGTTTCAATTTTGATGTTGCATTTTTGTTCATGCTCAGTTTCATTTCTTGATTGCACATAATTACGTCTGCTGTTTCCATTGCTACAGTAATTTCAACTGCTTTTTTAAAAAAAATATGATTTGTGCTTCAGTTAAGAGCCATTTTTTAAGCTTTCTTGCAAGATTCCACAAACGATCTCTCAACTGAATTTATGCTCATCACTGAACTTATAAGCTTAGACAATTTATTCAATTCAGCCCCATAAGCTGAAATAGATACTCCTTTCTTTTGCTTCTGCTTGTGAAACCTAAAACATTCTGCAGTTGACAATGGTTTCAGTTCTAAATGTTCCTGCATTTGTTTCACACTATCAGCTGTTATGCCGTTGGCCCCCTCCTTTGTGAAAATCGCAAGAACTCTAGTTAAGGGGGGTCAACTGACCCAAGAGAGAGACGTGCGAAAGACCACGTTCTTCCAAGACGCAGAATAAAAGTGACTTTGACTATTGTCTCATGGAGACCACCTGAAAAGCCCTCGGGCAAAGTGGGCTGGTTGAGAGAGAGATCGCATTACCTGCAACTTGATCGACACCTGCGATCTCGTGAAGAAGTATAAAGGCGGGTCTGAGGGGAGGACCCTCAGATGCACCAAGGAAACACACGAAGGAGAAACGCTAGAAATCCTGCGACAGCGTTTTAATAGCTACAGCCGGTGGTGGGGTTCGTGTGCATCCTTCCCTTGCCTGGGATTGGCGACTTCACCACGGAAGACGGCCTAGCTACAGGGGAAGCCACAGATGAGAGTCCATTCCCCCAACAAGACTTCCGACTACCTCCTACAGGTTGGAAAACCTGTCGGGTAAATGCTTCATGTTCTCTGTCTTTCTAACTAAACGTGCACCAACGCGACACTTCCGCCGACAACTAAGTGAAACTGCCGTGATCTGAAAGACTTTTAGCTATCCAGTGAACGATATAAAATCTACATTACCCCTAGACGACGATCGAGCTTGTGTTTTGAATGATTATTATTACACCGGTGTTTTAGATTGAGTTTTGATGATCTGAATGTTTTGTATTAACCATACGTTTGTGCCCTTGTTGAATAAAACGGTTGAAAATAGTAGCATCCGACTCAGCTGATCCATCTATCTTTGCTGGTAAGTTACCTGGTTACGGGGTTTTCGTAACACAGCAAAGTTCATTTTGGCTGATTGGAGCAGTCAAACTTTGAAGCAAACTGAATGTCTTTAAGCCCAATGCACTCAGCAAAATTGGTACTTGTTTCTCAATGGCTATTTAATTTGCTTTAAAATACTGTTCAATTGGCTCAGTATACATGAACCAGTTACCCATTGAGCAACCATGCGCATACATCTTCCTGATGTTATCAAACACGTGTGCTCCTTTTTTTTATGATTATTATCGCCCTGAACAGGTGAATTTTTCCATTTCCTTTTTTTAAACTCGACTGTCTCTGCCCTTGCTGCATTGTGTTTTTCTACTCAACCATTCCTTGCTGCATTTTTTAAAAACTCGAACGTCCTGCTGCGCTTCAATAAATAGGTAATAGTCTCGCATTTGCTTTGAAAATACCCTATCACCACTGGTATGTTTTGTAACTTGAAAACATAAATCTAGTTGCACTAAAAACACGGAGCCAGGAATGCAAGTCTAACTTTAGTTTTTACTTTAAGCAAAGCATGTACGTGTTACCTGACAGCATCTGGATGTATGCAATTCACGTATTTTTCCATATAACCCATAATGAATTATTTAAATAAATGAGAATGCTTAATCAAACAATATATTTACAATATTGCTTATATACTACTGAAATATTAAATGCACAACAGTTGCATCTGCAACCCAGCCTTTCGTGGTTCATGCAGAAGCACTCCAAAGTCCCTGTACACAACACCATGCTGCAATCAATCTTTCACCATTTAAATAACTACTTGATCAGGTCACACAAGCACATAGAACACGTGCCATTTTACTTCTTCATTTTAACACACCCAAACCCCATTTCCCACAGGTAAAGAGTGGTCCTTGAAACAGAAGGTTTAACCTCCTTGGACTCTTTTCTGCTGAAGCTGAGGTTAAAAAAGAAAACATGGCTTGATTGGCCATGTGAGAACTGCAAGTGTTAAACTGATAGCATCTAATTGGCTTTGGAACTTCACACTATTTTGAAAAGTGATAATGCTAGTCTTTGTTGTATTTCAACTAAGAGATAAAGCTGTCAAATTCATTAACTGCTCAATCTGGAATAAGTTGCCTCATGTGGCAGCTGCATTTTATGACTTGCTTATCTTGGATTCTATCTTTGTGGATGATTAGGAGTAACCTGAAAACCTTTCCCTTGCTAATATACTGGGTGTTTTGTGTGGGTGGCAATGCTGTCTTCCTCGAAACTCAGTGGTTTAATTTTGGGAAGCACCTGGCCTTGGTACACAGTTTAATCAGAACATGTTCCCATCCATGTGGTTCTGCATTCACAATGTCTTTCAAAATCTCTATTTGTAGATACTTCTGTTAAAATGGAGATGCAGCAACGATAAACTATTTCTTGTGTTGTTTACACAGTTTTGTTAACTGTGTAAACACCAATTTTAAATCAATTTTATATTGATTTCAGGCAACTTCAGAAGATGCAGAGCAGTTACATCTTCATCCCAAATTCAATCAAAGTCATGGCATCTCTCAGCCTTTAATCATGCTGTGTAATTAGTCGCTGAGGTAATTTGCTGCTCGTGATTAAGATCCATTGTTCTTGACTGACTCGACTATACCAGAGTTTCTCAACCAGGGTTCCGTGAGAGGTCACTATGGGTTCCGCAAGAGGTAGTGATTAAAAAAATAAACGTCATTTTTTGAACTTGCACAATGTGAAGATTTTCCAAATCTTGTATAATGTTGTGCCTTAGGCTATACTTTAATTCATATTGCTTTAGCTTATGGTTTATAGTAACTTTATTATTCAACATTGTCAATAAATTTCCATGTTGTAAATAGCATTAATTAAAATCAATTTACAATCTTTATTTAAATTAAATCTACTGAGACTGCCTTTAGAAAAATTAAGTCCCATTTTGGCTTAAGCCAGTTATTTAGCAGAAATTTATTATGTTTGCTTTATGAGTTTTTAAAATTCATGAAAAGGAAAGAAAAAGGTTAATTTCAAGGGAAGTAAACTGAGCTTAACTACCTGATTTTTTTCAAGAAAGGTTGGCTAAAATTCATTCTCTACTCAAAAGAGCATTGTTATTTATTTTTGGACTATTATATCTACAACTTACTGATGATGCTAACATACCATGATCTGTAGACATAATATTTTTTATGCAGGGGTTCGCTGAGACCTGAAAATAATTTCAAGGGTTCCTCCAGGGCAAAAAGGCTGAGAAAGGTTGCACTACACCATATTAATGCTGAAGCAAATGTTTGGCCTGTCAGTCTTTTGTGGACCCTTTTTTATAAATGAGGGAATGAACTGATTGAAATAATTGTTTTATTGTGAAATGAGTTTGTTTATTGTCAAAGACACGCACACATAGGGTAGAAATGCCAATAAAATTAGATTTTTACCGCAGTAGCAGAGTACATTACAAATGTAAATTTGAAAAAATCTTAAATTTAATATAAATTATGCATAATTTTCATGATAAAATAAACATAATGGCATTAGTACAAGTTGACAGAGATCAAAGGAAATACAATTCAAGGTAGTGTTTGGGTGTTTCAGGTTGGTTCAAGAACCTGGTGGCAGTGGAACCCCGAGGGCTGGGTCTTCAGGTTCCTCTACCTCCTGCCTGATGGCAGAATTGAGAAGGCATAGCCCGGACATTGGGGTTCTCATCATGTACAGCGTGTTACTTTCCTGAGACATCACCACTTCCTAGATAGCCTCAATGGTGGTAACAGCTGTATCCACTGTCAAACTGTCTGGGTCCTCCACTTTCTGTAGACTTTTGTATTCCTGTGTGTTGGGTTTACGTAGCGGGCAATGATGGAACAAGTCAGAATACTTTGCTCTGTACATCTTTAGAAATTTGGCAGAGTCTAGATGACATGCCAAATCTCCTTACACATAAGAAAGTAGAAATGCTGGTATGTCTTCTTCATGGTTGCATCCATATGCTCGGCAAGGGAAAGATCCTTCCAGACTTTGGAATCTAGGAATTCAAATCTACTCACCCTTTCCACTGCAGACACCTCAAACAAGCCTATAGAGTGTTCGCCCTGATTTCTCCTTGCTAAAGTCCACTATCACCTTCTGGGTATAGCTGATGTCGAGCATGAGGTTGTTGTTACAACACCACTCCACCAGCTAACCTATCAATTATCATGGAAATGAAGTAAAATGATAATAAGCAGTATCCCAAAATTGTTATTGTCCTACTCACTAAACACAAGCTAAATAGAAGTAACTTTGCTTTTTTCTTTGCACAGATGCAACATGACCTGCTTAGTTTTTCCAGCATTTAACATTTTATTTTCTTATCTCTGAATGCATAAATTTAGTCTGTCAGGCAATTCCTGCCACTGACAACTCATTATACAGGCCTTGTTGCTTAATGTGCTGATAACTGTTCCCATTAAGCCATTTCAACTAATCCTATTACAGAAACTCCCTTGATTCCACACATCCCTCCACACTTTCCCTCCCACTGAAAGCTTACTTGCATCTCTTTCTTTCCCAGTTCAGAAGGGTTACAAATCCAAAGCTCTTCTCTTTGTGTCTGCCACCTTTCTGAACTAGGAAAAGAAGAAATAAATTTCTCTTTCCAATGATGCTGCTTGATTTACTACATTTGTGGCATTTCCACCTCTTCCAGCTTCCTAGCATTTGCAGTTTTTAAAAAATAGTCTCTGAAGCCAATTGATGAGACCCCACACAACACAGAACCTCCAAATCACAGACACGAGAGATTCGGTAGATGCTGGGAATCTTGAATAACATATTCAAGATGCTGACAGAACTCAGCAGGTCAGAAGTATCTATAGAGGGAAATAAGCAGTCAATGTTTTGGCCAAATTCTGCAGAAAAACTTCTACAGCATGCCACTGGGCAGAGAAGACTATCAAAGTAGTAAAGCAGCTTGAAGATTAGTGAATGTCTCAAAGATTTAACACCATCAAAACAACCCCTTCAATGCTTACAAACATACAACAGTGCTAGTAGGTTTGTGAACCTTGTAGAAATTTCTCTATTTCTGCGTAAATATGACCTAAAGTATGATCAGATCTTCATGTAAGTCTAAAACTAGATAGAGAACCCAAATAAATAAATAACACAAAAACATTATACTTGTTCATTTATTTATTGAGTAAAATGATCCTATGTTATATGTATCTGTTGCAAAAAGTATGTGAAGCTTTGCTTTCAGTAACCGGTGTGACTCCCTTGTACAGCTATAACTTCAACCAAACATTTTTGGCAACTGTTGCTCAGTCCTACACATCAGCTTGGAGGAATTTTAGGCCATCCTTCCCTACTAAACTGCTTCAGCTCTGGGATGTTGGTGGGCATCCTTTCATGAACTGCTTGCTTCAGGTCCTTCCACAGCATTTCTATAGGATTAAACTCAGGACTTTGATTCAGCCATTCTAGAACATGAACTTTCTTCTTTTTAAACCATTCTGTTGTTAATTTACTTTTGTCTTTCAGATCATTGTCTTGTTGCATTATCCAGCTTCAATTAAGTTTCAGGTGACGAACTGCTACCCTGACATTCTCCTATAAAATGTTTTGATACAATTTTGAATTTATTGTTTCCTCAACAATTGCAAACTGTCCAGGCCCTGAGGCAGCAAAGCAACCCTAAACTATGATCAACACACTCAAAATTCTGGAGGAACTCAGCAGGCCTGGCAGCACCTAGGAAAAGAGTACAGTCAATGTTTCAGACTGAAACCCCCTGGCAGTACTCACAGTGCTCTTTCCAGCATGCTTCACAGTTAGGATAAGGTTTTGGTGCTGGTGTGCAGTGCCCCTTTCTCTCCAAACATAGTGGTGTGCATTACTGCCAAAAAGTTCAACTTTTTTCTCATCCGTCCACAGAACATTGTCCCAGAAATGTTGTAGAACATCCAGGTGGCCTTTTGCAAACAGAGACGTGCAGCAATGTTTTTTTGGAGAGCAGTGGTTTCCTCTGGCGTCCTTCAATGAACACCATTCTTGTTCAGTGTTTTTCTTATAATAGGTACATGAACAAAGACTTTAGCAAGTTCTAGAGATTTCTGCAGGTCATTTGCTGTTGCCCTTGGGTTCTTTTTCACATCCTTCAGCATTGCATGTTGTGCTCTTGGTGTGCTCTTTGCAGAATGCCCACTCCTAGGGAGAGTAGCAACAGTACTGGGTTTCTCCCATTTGTAGACAATTTCTCTTACTGTGGACTGATGAACACTCAGGTCTTTAGAAATGGCTTTGTAATCTTTTCCAGCTTTGTGCATCTCTACAATTCTTCTTCTAAGGTCCTTCGAAAGTTGTTTTGATCGAGGCATGCTGTGCATAAACAGATCTTTCTTGAAAAGAGCAGGCTCTGTCAGCAACTTGACTTTGTGTGTCTTTTTTATCAGGCTGGGAACCTCTACAACCCACGCGTCCAATCTCATCTCATTGATTGGAACACCCGACTCCAGACAGCTTTTGTAGAACGCATTACCACAGGGGTTCACATACTTCTTCTAACAAATACATGTTGTAATATCAGATCATTTTTCTCAATAATTAAATAAATAAATAAACAGGTATAATGTTTTTGGTGTTATTTATTCAATTGGGTTCTGTTTATCTAGTTTTAGGACTTACGTGAAGATCTGATCACATTTTAGATCATATTTATGGAGAAATGGAGAAAGTTCTAAAGAGTTCACAAACTTTCTAGCACTACTGTAAAAGTAAACTGATATTAAATGATTAAAAACACAAATTCATTTAGAATTTTTTAAGTTAAATTAATTATCTGAAACCTGTGTCACTTGCAACTGTTCTTGCCACTGAAATTACTGAAGTTGCTGAACCTGTACTTGGAGGAAATTTAAAGCTTAATGTAATTTTTTTTTATCAAAGTGCATATGTATATGTCACCATATCCAACCCTGAGATTCATTTTCTTGTGGGCATTCTCAATAAATCCATAATAGATTAATAGCCATAATGAATCAATGAAAGTCCACACCAGGTTCAACCTATGTACAAAAGACAACAAACTGTGCAAATGAAAAAGAAAGACATAACAATAACAACAAAATAAATAAGCAGTAAACATTGAGAGCATGAGATGAGGACTCCTTGAAAGTTGTGGGAACATGTCAATGATAGGGCAAGTGAAGTTGAGTGAAGTTAACCCCTTTGGTTCAAGAGCCTGATGACTGAGGGTAATAACTATTTCTGAACCTGGTCGTCTGAGTCCTGTACCTTCTTCCTGATGATTGCAGCAAGAAGAAAGCATGTCCTGGCTGATGGGGTCCCAGATGATGGATGCTGCTTTCCTGTGACATGTAGATATGCTCAATGGTGGGGAGCATTTTACCCATGATGGACTGAGCTTGATCACTACTTTTAGTAGGATTTTCCTTTTAAGGGCTTTGGTGATTCCATACCAGGCTGTGATGCAACTAGTCAATATACTTTCCGCGACACATCTATAGAAGTGTGTCAAAGTTTTAGATGTCATGCTGAATCTTTGGAAGCTCCCAAGGAAGTAAATGCACTGTTGTGCTTTCTTCATAATTGCATTTACATGCTGTGCCCAGAGCTGGTCTTTCAAAATAATAACATCAGATTCAGATCTGAAGTTGTTGTTTTGTTACAAACTCTTCATAAGTTTAATATTAGAATGCAGTGCATAAAATACAAGTGAGGTTCTCTTGGGAAGTTTCAGAATTCCATATTTATGCAGGAGTTGTGAACTTGCCAATGCCTTCATATAAAACTGCCAACAATACTGTTCAAAATCTGTGTAATTATTAAGCATTACCCAGGTTATTGGGATATTTGGAAAATATTTCCACAATGACTTCTTTTCATACCCTCTTGCATCATATCCAGTTTTTTTGTGGTCTCTGCTTGGTGTTACAAACACCCAGTTATCTAACAAAGTGATAATTAATACACCTGCTTCTAAGAGCAACTGGTTTGGGCCAAGGCTTTGATGTCAGCCTAATGTTCTTCAGCTAGTGCCTAAATTGTGATGTCTGTTGATAAAAATAAAAATAGTTGAAAATAACTTGGAAAATGTGTAGCTCGGGCAGTTGAATGTTGGGTTGAGTTGTTCTTTTATCTTGACAATCCATTTGCAAATGTGTTGTCACCATAAGAGGAGACATCATCAGTGTGCTGTTCACTTATGGTGTATCTTCCAAACACTTGGCCTTTATATTGATAAGTTATTATTTTCCTTTTTAATTTGTTGCCTTGAAAAAAACAAATCTTTGTTATATCATGTAGGGAAGTGAAATTCACCAGATGTGGACTCGGCAGAAATTTTTCTAGGTTCCATGATTCATCATTCAAATGTCAGAGGAACATCATGGTTCCCCCAGCATTGGTATTATAGGGTAGAGGTTGACCATGAACAGAATTGTATACACTTTGTAGAAACATAGAAAACGTACAGCACAATACAGGCCCTTCGGCCTTCAAAGCTGTGCTGAACACGTCCTTATCTTAAAAATTGCGTAGGGTTACCCATAGCCCTCTATTTTTCTAAGCTTCATGTACCTATCCAAAAGTCTCTTAAAAGACCCTATTGTATCCACCTCCACCACCGTTGCCGGCAGCCCATTCCACACAATCACCACGCTCTGTGTAAAAAACTTACCCCTGACTTCTCCTCTGTACCTACTTCCAAGCACCTTAAAACTATGCCCTCTCGTGTTAGCCATCTCAGCCCTGGGAAAAAGCCTCTGACTATCCACATGATCAATGCCTCTCATCATCTCATACACCTCCATCAGATCACCTTTCATCCTCTGTCGCTCCAAGGAGAAAAGGTCGAGTTCACTCAACCTATTCTCATAAGATATGCTCCCCAATCCAGGCAACATCTTTGTAAATCTCCTCTGCACCCTTTCTATGGCTTCCACATCCTTCCCGTAGTGAGGCAACTAGAACCGAGCACAGTGCTCCAAATGGAGTCTATGTAACAACTTTATCTTTGCTTTTAGTTTTAAAAGCTTATTGACTCAAATTAACCTAGGTTTTAGTGTAGACTATTTCAGAACTAATTACCAACATGTTATAAAAATAACTTTTGATAAGAGATAAAGTGAATAAAATATGAACTAGAATTAAAGGAAATTAGTTAAATTGGACTTGGAATGTGTATCTAGGAGGTAATTCTCACAGAGCATGCCTAGTGGATAGGTAACATGGCATGATGCATCTTTTGCAATCCACTTGATCTTGCCTTTCATTGAGTTTAATGGAAAATAAAGTGCATTGTTTGATATGATCCAGATTAACAGTTGCCCATTTAAATTTGTTTGAATTGAGAAAAGGGCAAGCTATGAAACTATTACCTACATTAACACTTCCTTCAAAGAATAAACCATAATAAATGTAAATTGAAGAGCATTTCATCATCCTTCTGTTATGAATATTCAATAATGGTATTGAATTGTTTTCTTTTCATCATATTAATATCTTTGTAATAAATAACTTTTCTTTAGCTTTGAAATTTTAGGAAAAAGGGAAATGAAAGCCAGGGGCAAGGGAAGAATGTGCAACACACTCAGAGAACACTTTTGGGAGGAGAAATACAGTTTTTAGGGTTACAGGAGATAGTTTTATAAAATTACAGTCTATCATTTGTTAGATTGATTGAATTTAATCATAATCATAAAATCAGTTAAAAGTAAAGGAAAACTTTCTATAGACATCATTAGTTTTTACCCATTTAAGATTAATCATGAAAAGGCCCAGATCTTTAATTCGGTAATTTGTATATTTAATGGCCTGCTGCAGAATCTATGACAGTAATTAGCATAGCCTGAAAACTCATTAATACACAACAACATGATTAATGCTGCATTAATGCAAACATGACTGAAGTTATTTGGGTTATGTAGTAAGTAGATTAAAACAAAAATGTCCTGTTTGTTTTGGTTATCATACTAATAAAAGAACTGTATGGAATTCTAAAACTGCATTTAATAATCAACTCTTAAGCTATCACTTAACATGAAAGATCTGTACAAATGAATTTTCATGAGATACCATTGCAGTTTGGTAATTCCAATGTTTGCTTCATTGTCGCAGGTGCCCCTCAGAAATGTTTGGAGAGTAGTCTGAGCTGGAAGTTCTGATGGGAAAAAGTTTATCTTCTTGTAGAACAGCAAGCATGGTTTAAGAGTAACTCATGGCTAAAAAGTTATTCAGCTTTTTTGGACTGAAATAAAACAGTGTATCCTTGGTGGAGATCAATTCATTCTTTGCTGCAAATAGACAAAATTAGTGTTGGAGATTTAGGTGTTCAATTTCAATGAAATTAAGATTTTATGTTTTTTGAAGGCGTGTTTTTAAAATTCTATAAGCAAGTTATTATTAACTTCTAACTCAAAATGACTTTGAATCCCCTTTTTGCTTGTTTGGACTCTGTTTCCTCCTGTGCTTTTTGAAACACGTTTAACATCTTAAATAACCAAGAGTTTGTAAAAAGACAGATTATTTGAAATCAATGAAGCAAAAAACCTGGACAAGTTTATAGCAGTTGGTCAATATATTATTCCATTGTTTACTTTATCAACACAGATAATTTCCAGTCAGAAAATCGGTGTACGTTTTCAGAATTTGGGGCTGAGCAAACTCTGAAACATACCAAAGATAATCCACTGGGTCAGAACATAACCATTTAAATTCCATGGTAGTTTTGGGGGAAATTTCTGTTATTCCGAGATGGAGTCAGCACTGCCCTCTCTACAATACACATAGAGGGTACTCGTGTTCTATGTAGCAGCAATTGCCTATTCTATTTTGCCTTTGTAATTAAATTCAATTGAATGTTGTCAACAAGTAAACAATGATAGAACACATTCAGCACCACTGACTGGTTTGAAAATTTAAGGAATGCCTGTATCCATATGCTTCAAATTGAGGATTAACAGATTAACTAACTCAAGGCTGTACACAAAAATAATAAACTTAATGTTAACTCAGCACAGAAAACAATGGGTGACAGAAGAATATTTTTGCTTTCCAAAAACAATTTGGAGCTAAAGGAATGAGTCTCTAAATTGTAACCATTGATTTTCAGTGTCTGGAAGTTACTTTTCATAAAAGTTAATGTATCTATTTAAAATGCACGTATACTGAAATAGACAGGCCCTGACTTGTATTGATGAATTTAGTGTGTATTCGTGATGTATGTACAGAAAACTTACATCGTTCAATGCATTTAAATTTGAGTGATTAGTGTTGTTCATGAGCAATGCCATTTTTGGGCACTGACATGGGAATAGTGCAATTCTGTCAGCAACATCTGGAGTCCCTTACTTAAAGGCATATATGTCGTTGTCCTATTTGCGTGCAAAGAACACTGAGTAGCATTATTATCACCTTTATTATTGCAGTAAGTTCTCATAAAACCCTATCCACTAAAGTGCAGTGAAATTTTCTTGGTCATTTCATGATGGAAGGTTTCAGCCATCTGGTACTGCTAAGCTTTCTCCCTAAATGTTTCCATAGCAACCATATTAATTAACCTTTAACTTCCTGTATCTTGATGGAAACTGTTACATATATTAAGGGAATTGTTATTTTGTTTTTATTAATTGCTGCGTTTAAATTAAATACAAATACTCAAGAGCTTAGGCATTTATTTATTTAGAAACCTTAATAACAGACATATTAAAAAATAACTTGTAGTTAATTTTAAAAATAAATTTGCTTTGTTTGTGTAGTTGTTTTGTTAATTCATTAAAATTTTCCCCTAACAAATGTGTTAGAGTACACCTTCATTATCATATTATTACATTAAAATGGTAATTATTACTAATATCATAATTATAATTTAAATTTTAAATGAGTCAGATTAGAAATTTAATAGGTATATAGCAGTGAGAAATGATACAGTTATAGAATGCATCGTTGAAATTGTTCTTGGAATACATTCCGAAGGATCTAATACTTGCGTGCATACAGCAAGCAAGTGACAGGTTAATATAGTTCGGTATTGTAATTATGGGAACCAGTGTAACAAGTTTGTTTCCAATCAGTGTGTGATCAATTGCAGTCAAATAGTTATGGTTTCATATTTTAACGGGAAGGTTTACTTTGAAGGGAATGTTTGCAAAGGCACCAATCGAGTCCCCATGCCGTGTTTGATTAATAGGAACAGTTGGATAACGATAATGTTCTGTTCACCATGGGGATGTTCCCATTAAGAGGCTTCCACTATATAAGGCTTGCTGAGATGAAAACAAAACCTGTTCTTACTGGACCATCATCATTATTGCATGTCTCTTTCCCTTCCTAGAATACTGTAACAACACTCTTTTGTTGATGACACCACTGAATAGCAACTCAAAAAGTGCCATAACCACTGGTGGTAAATACAGTATAATCATTTGGGGCCAGTGTGATATGATTTGTTCGGCAACTGGTAACCTGAACAAATAACATGTTTTGTCAAGAAGATCTCTAGCTGTGAAATAAAATTGTATTCTGGCTCCTAGTGAATTTATCACTTAAAATAGGAAAGTATTGATTAAAAGAAGGAAAAGCAATTGACTTTTAAATTATTCTTTTAAACTTATGATTAAATGCAGGAGCACAATGAACAGGAATGTGCCATTCAGCCCTTCAGTTCTATTCTACTGTGTGTTCATGGCTAAGGAGTGTATCATGTTCATTTTGATTCTTCCTTTGATAGGTAGCTACTTCCTGAGTAGAAACTAAAGTATCCAGCTTTGAGTTTTCATATTGAAAAAGAGAATTTCCTGAACACTCTCTCTGAGCTTCGGTGACATTCTCCCTGATCAGCATTGCTTCTTCACATTCCTCTCTGTTGTGTCTGAAACATCAATACCCCAGAAGGTTCAGCTGTCAATCTTGCCCTGCTTCTCTATCATTTTAGTGGGATTTTAATTTGCACGACTTTGTTGCTACATTTCCAAGATTCCATGTTCCTGTTCTTCAGAAGTATTTCAGAAGCTCAAGACTTCTTTCCCCCAGGGTAGAAATGGTTAATGAAAGGGAGCATAATTTTAAGATGGTGGGAGAAAAGTACAGTGGGGATGTCAGAAGTTGTATTCTACATAGAGAGAGGTAGGCATGTGTAATGCCTTGCCAGGCTGTTGGTAGAGGCAGATACATTAGGAATGTTTGAGATTCTTAGATAGGCACATGGATGAAAGAAAAATGGAGGATTATTACCGGGGAGAGAAAGATAACTTGATCTTAGAGTAGGTTAAAAGGTTGATACAACATTGTGGGCTGAAGAACTTGTACTGTTGTATGTTAGAGCCCATGGTATTACAGGAAAGATAATAGCATGGACAGAAGATTGGCTGGCTGACTGACAGGAGGAAAAGAGTGGAATAAAAGGAGACTTTTCTTGTTAGCTGAAGGTGACTAATTGTGTTTCACAGGGGTCAGTGTTGAGACCACTTCTGTTCACATTATGTCAATGATTTGGATGATGGAATTGATGGCTAGATGGCCATGTTTACAGATAATACAAAGAATCATAGAGGAGCAGACAGTGCTGAGGGAGCATGGAGTCTGAAGAAAGACTTGGACAGATTAGGGGAATGGGCAAAAAAAGTGGTAGTTGGAAAACAGTGTAGGGAAGTACATGGCAAATGTACTTTGCTAGAAGGAATAAAAGTGTGGATTATTTTCTAAATGGGGAGAAAATTCCAAAATTGGAGGTGCAAGGGTCTTGGGTGTCCTATTGTAGGCTTAATTTATAGGTTGAGTCAGTTGTAAGGAAGACAAATATAATATTAAAATTCATTTCAAGAGGGCGAGAATTTAAAAGAAAGGAAGTAACACTGAAGGCTTTATAAGGCATTGTTCTAGACCACATTTGGAGTATTGTGAGCAGTTTTGGGCCCCTTATTTAAGAAAGGATTGGAGAAGGTCCAGATGAGGTTCACAAAGAATAATCCTGGCAATGAAAGGGTTAACTTTTGAAAAGCATTTCATGCCGTTGGTTCTGTACTTGTTGGAGTTCAGACAATCGAAAGTGAATTTCATTAAAACTCATTGAATCTTGAAAAACTCAGATAGAATAGGTGTGGAGAATCTAGCAGTGCAAGGAACTGGCTCAGAATACAAGGACGTCCCTTTAGAACAGAGATAAGAAGGAATACTTCTGGCTAGAAAGTTGTGAACCTGCGGCCATGGACTACTGTGGAGGCCAAGCCATTGGATATATTTAAGGTGGAGGTTAATTAGTTCTTGATTAATAAGGACTTCATAGGTTATGGACAGAAAGCAGAAGAATATGGTTGAGAGGGATAATAAATCAGCCTTGATAGAATGGCAGCTTGGATTCGATGGGCTAAATGGCCTAATTCTACTCCTATGTTCTAAGGAAAATGGCTGTCCATAGCATGTATCTAGGGTTCATTTTTGGCAAGCATCTATTGCCTGTTCCTAAGTAACCATGATAAATGATGATAAGTGAACTATTTTATAGTTGCAGTCCTTGGTGATAGTTTCTTGACTTCTTTCTTGGCCTCCCAACCAAACAGCACCAGAACGTTAATGCTGAGAGATTAAATGATAATGTTGTGTAAAAAATCCTTTAAAATATACCCCTTTTTGTTAGTGATGACCGTTACTTGGCACTTGCATGACAGGAACTCATTTGCCATTTATCCACCCATCCCCGAATGTCGTATACATATTGTTGCATACAGGCATAGACCTTTTCGTCATCTGAAGAATTGAAAATGGAACGGAAAACTGTGCAAAGATCAATAAAGCCACTTAGGAATAATAAAGAAGCAGGTGAATACAGTAGAGCCCTGGACACTGTTCTGAAGATTTCCTGTGATGGTGACCAGGTATCAAATAATTGGCCTTGTTTCTATATTCTAGGCATATCTTCAACCAAAGAAGATTTTTTAAAATTTCCATTGGTTTTGATTTTAGTTGGGCTTCTTGAGGTTACGAATTATGTTCACATCAAGGCAGTCATTTTGTATCACATTTGAAATGTAGTTCTTTGTCCATGTTTGAATCAATGCTATGATATTAAAGTAGTCTTTGTTGAGCCTATCTGAAGATCACCAAGTAGGTTTTCTTGAATTGGTGTTGGATTACCACCACTTTCTGGATGATTGTGAAAAATATAACAGGACGATAATTGATTGGATTAGATATTGTCTGCTTTAGTGGACAGGATATAACTGAGCAATTTCTACATTGCCAGATAGACACTATTAATGCATTTGCACTGAAACAGCTGTCAGTCACAGCTGACCCTACATTACAGATAGCATGTTCTTGTCACCTTAATGAGGCTGCTTCCTCTATCCAGTTTTTTAGCTATTTTCTGGTATAATGACTTGAATCAAATTAACTGAAGCATTATCAAAGATGGATTTTATAATCAACACTTCAGTAAGGATGATGGCAAATACTTCAGATTTCCCTTTTGCACTTGTATGCTTCAATCTGGTATCGTGAGGAATAGACTCCTCTCATAGCTTTCGAATTGTCCAGCACCATTTACAATCAGATGTGGTAAGGCTGCAGAACAGTGATCTGATATACTTGTCGAGATATACCTAACTCCTTCTACAGCATGAAGTCTGACATGTGTTTTATCATCACCAGGTTGGTACCTGGCTTAGATATGCTTGATTTTGCTATTTGTGCCCTTCAATGCTCCATGCTTATTCAGAGATATCCAGTTGATATTAATGGTACAAAGCAATATGCCAAGCTCATAGTTTACAATTGTGTGGGAAAAATATAATTCTAATGCTAATAATAATGATAATGGCAATTCAGGACCAGGAGGTTAACATAAAAAAAAGATCAGAAGTACGTATTAAAAATCCTACAAATTCAAGATGATAAATGCAGAAAATGCCTAGAGAAACCAGAAATAATCCAACACATTACAGGATTCTGCAGCAGTTTAACTCAATCTGATTACTTACTGAGACACAATGAAGTGTCAAACATCATTCACCAAAATCTTGCTTTAAGATACAAACTCATTAAAGACTCAATACCTTACAATAAATGCATGCCTGATCCAGTTTCAGAATTAGAGTCCTATAAGTTATATTACAAAAATAATCAGTTTTTTTTTCTTCTACCAAAGTGCATTAATGTCATAGTGTATTCCACCTGCCACTTCTTTTCCCATTTTCCGAATCTGTGTAAATCCTTCTGCTGCCTGATTCCTGCTTCCTTAACACTACTTGCCCCTCCACCAATTTTCGCATCACATGCAAATTTGGCCAGAAAGTCATAAATTACAACATCCAAATCATTGACATATAACATAAAAAGAAATGGTCCAAACACTGACCTCTGCAGAACATAAATATTCACTAGAAGCCAATTAGACAAGATTCCCTTTATTCACACTCTTTGCCTTCTTCCAGTCAGACAATAAACCCTCGCAAGGCAGAAGGACCTGATGGAGTACCTGGTAAGGCTTTGAAAACCTGAGCCAACCAACTAGCTAGAGTATTCAAGAATACTTTCAACCTGTCACTGCTATGGGCGGAAGTTCCCATTTGCTTCAAAAAGGCAACAATTATACCAGTGCCTAAGAAGAATAATGTGGGCTGCCTTAATGACTATCGCCTGGTAGCACTCACATTGACAGTGATGAAATGCTTTGAGTGGTTGGTCATGACTAGACTGAACTCCTGCCTCAGCAAGGACCTGGACCCATTGCAATTTTCTTATCACCACAAAAGATTGACGCAATCTCAGTCACTCCCCGCACGGTTTTCAACCACCTGGACAACACAAACACCTACATCAGGATGCTGTTCATCGAGTATAGCTCAGCATTTAATAGCATCATTCCCACAATCCTGATTGAGAAGTTGCAGAACCTGGGCCTCTGTATCTTCCTCTGCAATTGGATCCTTGACTTCCTAACCAGAAGACCACAATCTGTGCGGACTGGTGATAACATACTCTCCTCGTTGACGATCAAAGCTGGCATACCTCAGGGGTATATGCTTAGCCCACTGCTCTACTCTCTATATATACATGACTATGTGGCTAGGCATAGCTCAAATACCATCTATAAATTTGCTGATGATACAACCATTGTTGGTAGAATCTCAGGTGGTGACAAGAGGGCGTACAGGAGTGAGATATGCCAACTAGTGGAGTGGTGCTGCAGCAACAACCTGGCACTCAATGTCAGTAAGACAAAAGAGCTGACTGTGGACTTCAGGAAAGGTAAGACGAAGGAACACATACCAATCCTCATAGAGGGATCAGAAGTGGAAAGAGTGAGCAGTTTAAAGTTCCTGGGTGTCAAGATCTCTGAGGATCTATTCTGGTCATAGGATATCAATGTAGTTATAAAGAAGGCAAGACAGTGGCTATACTTTATTATGAGTTTGAAGAGATTTGGCATGTCGCAATAATACACTCAAAAACTTCTATAGTTGTACTGTGGAGAACATTCTGACAGGCTGCATCACTGTCTGGTATGTAGGGGCTACTGCACGGGACTGAAAGAAGCTACAGAAGATTGTAAATCTAATCAGCTTCATCTTGGGTACTAGCCTACAAAGTACCTAGGTCATCTTTAGTGATCAGTGTCTCAGAAAGGCAGCATTCATTATTAAGGACTTCCAGCACCCAGGGCATGATCTTTTCTCACTGTTACCATCAGGTAGGAGGTACAGAAGCCTGAAAGCAAACACTCAGCGATTCAGGAACAGCTTCTTCCCCTCTGCCAGCTGATTCCTAAATGGACATTGAATCTTTGGACACTACCTCACTTATTTTAAATGTACAGTGTTTCTGTTTTTGCATGTTTTTTAAATCTATCCAATATACATAATTGATTTACTTTATTATTTTTTTTTCTCTGCTAGATTCTGTATTGCATTGAATTGCTGCTGCTAAGTTAACAAATTTCATGTCACTTGCTGGTGATAATAAACTTGATTCTGATTCTGACAATGGCCCATCCATGCTAGTATCTTTCTGTAATACCATGGGCTCTTATATTGCTAAGCAGCCTCCTGTGAGACACCTTGTCAAAGGCCTTCTGAAAGTCCACAACATCTACCAATTCTCCTTTGTCCATCCTGCTTGGTGTTTCCTCAAAGAATTCCTACAGATTTGTCAAGCAAGAGTTTCCCTGAAGGAAACTATGCTGACTTTGGCCGATTTTACCATGTACCCCCAAGCACCCTGAAACCTCACCCCTAACAATTGACTCCAACATCATTCCAACCATTAAAGTCAGTCTAACTGGGTATAATTTCCTTTCTTCTGCCTCCCTCCCTTGTTGAAGAGTGGAGTGACATTTGCAACTTTTCAGTCCTCTGCAAACATGCCAGTCTCTAGGGATTCTTGAAAGATCATTATTAATGCCTCCACAATCTCTTTAACTACCTTTTTAAAAATCCTGGGATTTAGTCCATCTGGTCCACATGACTTATCTATCTTTAGACCTTTCAGCTTCCTGAGCACCTTCCCATACTGGTAGCAACTGCCCTCACTTCTGTTTCCTGTCACTCTTCAACTTCTGGCATACTGCTAGTAGATTTAATAGTGAAGTATGATGTAAAACCACTTATTCAGTTTGGCCACCATTTCCTTGTTCCCCATTACTACCTCTCCAGCATACTTTTCCAATGATCTGATATCTACTTTAGCCCCTCTTTTACTCTCTATATATCTGAAAAAAAGACTTTTGATGTCCTCTTTGATATTATTGACTAACATACCTACATATTGCATCTTTTCCTCCTTATGGTTTTTACTTGCATTCCATTGGTTTTTTAAAGCTTCCCAATCCTCCAGCTTCCCACTAATTTTTGCTGTATTATATGCCCTCTCTTGCACATTTGTTGGCTTTGACTTCCCTCGTCAGCCATGGTTGTGTCATCCTGCCTTAAAATACTTATTCTTTGGGATGTCTCTATCCTGTATGTTCTGAATTGCTCCCAAAAACTCCAGCAATGGCTGCTCTGCCATCATCCATGCTAGTGTCCCCTTCCAATCAATTTTGGCCAGCTCCTCTCTGATGCCTCTGTAATTCCCTTTACTCCACTGTAATACTGAAACATCTTACTTTATCTTCTCCCTCTCAAATATCAGGATGAATTCTATCATATTGTGATCATTGCCTCCTAATGGCTTCTTTATCGTAAGCTCCCTAATCAAATCCAGTTTATTACACAACACCCAATCCAGAAAAACTGATCCTCTATTGGGCTCAACCACAAGCTGATCTAAAAATCAATCTTATAAGCACTGAAAATTCTCTCCCTGAAGATCCAAAATCAGCACCAATCTGATTTTACAAATCTGCCCGCATTTTGAAATTCCCCCATGGCTACCTTAACATTGCCCTTCTAATGTTCATTTACTATCTCTCTGTTAAATTGGAGCTCACATCTTGGCTATTGTTTGGAGGCCTCCCATTAGGGTCCGTTTACCCTTGCAGTTTCTTAACTCTATGCACAACAATTCTACATCTTCCAGTTCTATGTCACTTCTTTCTGTCATGGTCCGGTCCTTGAAATCCGCATTCCAGTTCATGGTCCGGTCCATTTAATCTGGACTTTGGGTCTTCCAGCTGTCCCCTGCTTCAGTTGTGCTTTATCATAGGCACCTGATTCTCATCTTGGGGCTGGGAATATAAGTGGCCCTGGGGTTGAGTGTGGTTACTGGTTTGTCTTGTCAGTATCCCCTTCGATCAACCTGCTGGTGGAAGGCTAGAGCAGCCATTTGCGATCTCTAGGCCTGGTGGGAGGACCACTGTTTCATGGAGCCTTGTTGTCTCTTGTCAGAGTAGTCATTATCGTCTGGATTTGGCTGTTTCTGGGGCCAGCCAAGGTTGCTGGCTACCCTGAGACTTGGAGCCACCCTGGATTGAGGTCCCTTCCTGTCCTTGCCTCAGTTGGGTAAGCCAGGCTGTCTTTGCTGTTACCTTGAGTCAAGACTGTTCTCTTCCCCTCCCCCATCTGAATCCTTGAAAGTTACCTTTAGTTTACCTTGGCAGTCATCCTGGCCTGGTGTCCAAGGAATGGGCCTGGCCCTGTGCCCTAAGAAGGAGTGCCTTGTCCTGCCCTATAGTCACATCATATCTTTGCCTAGTTCTGGGGTCTGAGCCTGAGTCAAGACCCAGGTTCTGGGTCCTTGTCCAGTCTCTGGCTTGGAGTCCAAGCCCAGGCTACTAGTTTCCAGTTCCTTGTCCTGGTCCCACTTTCCTAGCCAAAGTCCTAGCCCAAGTCTGTGTTCCTGTCCCAGTTCCTAGTCTGTGTCAAGCCCTGTCCCTAACTCTAGTCCAGTCCAGTTCCCAGTACTTCAGTGTCTGTGTCTTGCATTTGGGACTGCCATCAATGCCCCTGTATGACACTTTCTAAGGATTTTATTTCAATTATTACCCACAGCACCATGCCAACCTTTCTGCCTACTTGTGTCCTTTGGCTACAATATGTATCCTTGGATATTAAGCTCCTAACTATCATCTTTTATCCATGACTCACTGATGCCCATAACATCATGCTTGCTGATCTCTACCTGTAATACAAGATCATCTACTTTATTTCATACATTGTGTGCATTCAAATATAACACTGTAGTCCTGTATTTGTCAGCCTTTTTGACTTTGTCTCCCTGTTACACTGCAACTCATCTCACTGACTGCAATTTTGCCCTATCTTCTCCCTGTTCTTCCTGGTAGTCTCACTACACACTGTCTCTACTGGTACACCAACTGTTCCAATTTCAGCCCCTTCACTCCAGTTCCTACCCACCTGCTAAATCAGTTTAAACCCTCCTCAACAGTTCTAGCAAATCTGCCCGCAAGGATATAGATCCCTCTAGGATTTGTGTATAACCTATCCCTTTTGTAGTGTTCATACCTTCCCCAGAAGAGATAAAGTAGTTAATAAGTGGAAAACACCAGAAATATGCCGAACTAAATGAGGAAATGCATTTCAAATGGTGAAAGGCCTTGATGGAGTAGATGTGAAGAGGATGATTCCAATGGTGGGAGAGTCTAAGACTAGAGGACACAGCCTCAGAATAGAGAGGCATCCTTTTAGAATGGAGATGAGAAGGAATTTCTTTATCCAGGAAGTTGTGAATCTTAATCATAGGCAGACATGGAGGCTGGGTCTTTATGTATATTTAAGGCAGAAGTTGATAGATTCTTCATCAGTCAGGCCATGAAGAGATATGGGAAGCAGGCAGGAGATTGAGGTTGAGAGGAAAATTGGATCATCCATAAGGAGATGGTGGAGCAGACTCAATGGGCCAAATGGTCAAATTCTGCTCCCATATTTTATGGTCTTTTGATCTCATGGAAATTGAAAGACTATGGAACAGGAACAGGGTGTATATTGTACCAATAGCAATATCTACAACTGGTATCATCCCAAGGTCACTACAAAGTAGCACTAAACAATTAGGCTTACACAACAATATTTATGTAGACCTCCAGAAAACTGTAATACTAAACACCACTAGAATAGTCAGAATTCAGAGTCAGAATCAGGTTTTTTTTAATCACCAGCATATGTCTTGAAATTTGTTAACTAATCTATTAATTATGAGAACAGTATTGCACCACATAATGGTGTGAATATGATTGGACTCATCTACCCTGGACAGATAGGTAGATGCATTAGATTGATTGCAATATATGAGAACTAATATGTTTCTCTATTCCCACCATCCTCCAAAGGACAGAATTTACAAAGCAAGACAGGCCTGCTGGGACTTGTCTGCAGAGTGAGAGATTGTGGAGTGTTTTGGAGACAGTTCCTTGTGAGTTTTACGAGCCAATTTTAAAAACCGAGCGGGGCCTGTCAGGACTTGTCCTCTAGAGTTATTAGTAACTAAACAAGGGCCAATAATAATATGCGAGATGTAAGCGAAGTGGCCTTTGTAGGAGCAGCCATTGTTAGAGTGGGAGGCTTTGGATCAACAGACTTTGATAAGAACAGGTGGAGGCAAAGGGGCTGAGAGTTTGAAAATCATTTAGTTGATTGTAGATGTTATGTTTTGTGACTTCAAAATATTAAACTAACTCAAAGGTAGGCATGGGAATCCAAATGTGTGTCTGACTTCATGTTTCCTTTAAAGCAAGGCGCGCATGTATCACTTGATAGCTTGATGACATATGCAGTTCATGAATTTATACATATAATCCATAATGAATTTTTTTAATAAAGAAGAATGTTTTATCAAAAATAAATATACAAGATAAGCATATAATATAACTATTATATACAAAATCCACACATAGAAAATTTTAAATTGTCTGACTCAGGCCTAAAGAGTTAATCTCTGTGGGAGATTTCTTTGTCTTGTGGGATAATGTCTTTCCTGACAAGGGGGATCACTCTGCCTGACACGTAAGACCTGTGGTGGTAAAACAATCTTGGGTCCTGAGGCCTCCTCTGTGGTGGCTGTAAGATTTGACTCTGAGACTGCGGGAAGTGGTTCTGATGGCTCTGGACACCTTTCTTTGCCTTCCTTTTCCTCCTAGTGTGTGCATCATGATATTGGGAAGGAACATTTAATTCACTGGAGTATTCACTTATTAATCTTTCTATTTCTCCCTTTACGATCTGATCGCTCCTCTTCATTTCCTCATCAACATCATCTGATGAAGCCTCTGCTTTCATATCTTAATTTCTTTCTGGCCGTTCATTCATTCAGTTGGGCTTTGGTCTTTGTATCTACTTTTACAAGCAGCTTTTTGTTTCCCACTTGAAATTAATGAAATAACGTTAATGCACACAGAGTAGATTCTGGTTCTTAATACTCAAAAAAACCAAATACTTACAACTTTCCTGAAGTTCCTTGAACTTATTCCAGCTTGACAACAAGCCTCATTTTGCAAGTATCTGCTTGATTAACATATCAGAAACTTTCTCAGATAAGTTGCCTATAAAAACTGTTGTAGTTGGACCACTGCTTTCATCACATTCAAAATTCCTTTGAGTATCATGATCCTTCCTTGGTCCAATTTACTGGCCAACCAAAGGCACAGAGGTTGGCATCAATGTTTCCTCTAAGATGTGGGTGTGTGAGCATGCACACATCTTTTGCTATTAGCGCACAAAAGTTTGTCACCCTTTACTTCATTGGCACACTAATTATATTTCACGATTGTACACAATCTCATTTACTTTTTTGGTTTCTGATGTGGACGGTGTTGACAACTTGTGATGATTTGTCTGCAGATTTTAGAACTAGCTTACCTATACTGTTTTTATTGAAGAAATGGTTGATTCACTATGTTGAATTCCAAATAAATAAAGGCCATGAAGCAAAAAAAAAATGGTTTAATGAAACGGTAGAAACTGCTACACCGAAAGCTCATGGGATCTGGAACATGTGGCTATGAGAAATATATATGTGTACAATACAGAAGCTGGTTATCTGCATGTATTGTTGCTGGAGAATTTGCTCATGGGAAACAGTGGAGTAATATTTGGAAACTTGACTTTTAAAAGTGGCATTTTTCATAGGGTAATTTGTCATCGTAAAATATAGACAGTGGTGTTATAATTGGTTATGTCATGAATATCAAAACCTCATATTATGTAATTTTACTGTGCCCCAGTATTTGCTCTTTGTTTGCACATAATATTAAAAACAGTCAAAGCCATTGAAAAATAAATTGAAGACAGAGGTGTTTTAGAGATATCATGGAATCATTAATATACAGCATCAAAAGGAGAACTTCCCTTTACCTAATAGACACTGAAATTGCTATATTATTTGCAATATAATCAACACATTTTACTTGAGCTCTGTTTACATCAATTTTATTGATTGAAGGTTTTCAGAAAGTGCAGATAACAAATTAAATATTTTGCTGAAGCTTTCAGTTAAAAGAATAACCAATAATAAAAGAAACTGTGCACTGAGTAATGTATTAAAAAATCCAAACAGATAATTAGAGTATAGGCACTCCTTGTACAAGAATTCAGAATGCTTTAACAAACAAATAACATATGTCTGAAAAAACATAGATTACTAAACATCGAATAATATATATTGCATTACAATTTAGACGTTATAGGTTGAGCACCCCTTATCCAAAGTTTCAAAATCTGAAAACCTCTGAAATCCAAGATATTTTTGAGCATTGACGTGACATTACGAAGAGGAAATTTCTCAAAGTGCTGGGAAGGTTCCCCAGTGATGTGCAGATTTCTGTGCATCACAGACAGTTCTGGGAAGTGACTTCACATATGTATTGAACAGAAGTTAATGAAAAATAGAAAAAAACACTGCATAAAGTGAAAAATAAAGATCTCGAGTATGTATTGAAAGAGTGGATTTGTCAGCTTTGTAGAGAGCACGTGCCTCTTAATAGTATGCTGGCCATGAAATAACCAAAGATTTATCATGGTAAACTGAAAATTGAAGCTAATTCAGCAGGCTGGTTATGGAAATTTAAGAACAGGCATTAAACTTTTAAATAAAAATTAAAGATTAAGCTTCTGCTGATTATGAAGCAGCAGAGAAATTCATTGAGAAGTTTGCAATGATTGTTGCTGATGAAAATCCAACACCAGAACAAGTCTAACAATGCTAAGTTTTTATACCTTAAATAAAATACAAATACAGTACACTGTAACCTTTTAATTAAAACATGGTGTTGTATGTGGAGACTGAATGCCTGCTGTTGTTTTTTTGTAGTTCAACAGCTGATTGAGGTATTCTCCCAATGCCGCTCTGCTGCTTTGGTTACCCTGCGCACATTATACTTCCATTATATTAACGGTACGTAATAATAAGACCCCACAGGTAGTGCATAAATTCAGAGTTGGAATTATTTTATTTCAGTGATACAGTGCGGAGTAGATCTTTTCCGCCCTTCAGGCCCCACTGACCCACCAACCCTCGACAAACCCAATTAACCATATCTCATTATATGTTCCAAAATCCAAAATACATCCAGCCCCAAGCATTTTGGCCAAGGGGTGCTTGTGAAAACAAAGGCAGGACTTCCCCAAAATATTTGAAATATGGAACGCACCTTGGGGAGGCTTATGTTACTACCTTCCATCAAGTGGACACGGAAGTATTTCCAGACCTGTTCAGCATTGAGGATACTTCGCTGTGGTTTGTTATTTGCTTCCCATCTAAGAATAATAAAAATAATGCTTATGATTTAATTTGCATTGTTTCTCTACAATAGGTGTAAAATTCACCTTCTGAACCAATCAACATAATTATCCTTGCAGCTTCTGTGGGGAACCAGAAAGAGTATATTGCAATGGACATCCTTCCTTCATTTTATCTACAAGTACTTGCCAGTCAATACTTACATAGAGGGTTAGGAGGGATTTTTTTGCCTTCATTAAATTATCAGAGAAGGCATCATTTAATAATTTAGTTGGAGCAAAATAATGGTGTACTAACAGAATGCAGTCTACAATAATCTTGATACAGTTTGATCAGCATTATAGCAAAATCTAAAAATTTACAATTTTATTTCTTTATCACATTCAACATTATCCTATAACTTTGACTTCCAAACTATTTGTAATTTATCTTAATTTTTATTCATAATTTACAGTTTTTATTGTTTATTGCAATCTACTGCTGCCAACAACAAATTTCACAACATATGCTGGTGATATTAAACCTCATACTGATCCTGATTTTCAAAAAGAGCATCAAACACAAATGTGGTTCATTTAGCAAAAACAGTGAAACATCTCAAGAAATTTTAAAATAGATTGGTCTTTAAGAAATCCTAATTCATATGTATATAATGCTAATATTCTCTTTATACCTTTGGGGCAATGTGAATTGTTAGTATATTTGTTCTGTATGAATTGTTTTGCTGTGGACTTAAGCAAAATGTTTGCTCAAAGTAGTGTGAACATGAATGGGTCTTTACATTAAATTCTAGTTCTTTTAAACCTCACCATAATATACAATGTCCTACAGAATCAGCAGATATCTTTTTTAAAGGTTAATGAAGATTTCAGAACAGCAGAAAATCTCTGTAGCTCACTAATTTCATAAACATTTTTTACAGAATAAGTAATGGTCTTGTTTACACTGCTCTGATCTTACAGACTCCAGTTTCACTGTACAAGATGTAGAGCTAATTGGAATTATTTTATAGAAGAAACAACAGCTTCCATTCCAAGCAATGTTAATAGTAGTCCAGGTTTTGCGGTCAGCCATGATGATGATAACCATGTGATCATGGTTGTTATTATTATTAAAATGTCCAAATGTCCAAGTCTATGGTCCATGTCAGCTTCTGGTACCAATCCCACGTATCCCACTTGTCCTCTCCTTATATCCCTGTACCTCTACAGCTTATTCTTATCACATCCTCTTTGATTATTTTTTTTATCATTCTGCTATACCAAGGCATGACTTATCAGAGCCAGTTAGTCTACCAGCATATTATTGGAATATGGGAGGGAGCTGGAGAATCCAAAGGAAACCTAAGCAGCCTCTGAGAGAGAGAGAGAATCTGCAAACTCTCCATAGCGAGCACCTGAGTTTGGGAACAATTTGGGTCCCTTGAACTGTGAAGCAGTAACTCCCCTTGCAGTGCTCTAGTACTAGTGGAGTGTCTTCATGGAAATGCTTCTCTGTGCAGTTTGAAAAGTAAACTGCAATAAGACATAATTTTCCTATAGAAAAAGATGAAGTGGCTATAGACCTATTTACCTATGTTCTATGAGTTAGAAATTTGATTATTAGCACCAATTGGAAACAGATTGGTTAATTCCAAAATAAAAGTTGCAAAAATTCCAATCACAAGGGATACATGAGAGAAGGTCATAGGTCTTAAGACATACAAATCATCGGCACAGGATGGTCAACATCCAGGGGTTTTAGAGGCTGCAGAGATAGTGGTAATTTTCAAAACTTGGTCAACTCCAGGAGATGCCAGTTAATTGGAAATCAGCCAATGTGGCACACTTGTGAGGAAATAACTTGTCATTTGGAAACGCTGAATATAATCGAACCTCATCAACTTGCTTTCCTGAAGAAATTACTGGTATGCTTTGAAGATGTGGCAAAAAGCATTGATAGAGGAAACCTGTAGATGTTAGAGTATTTAGATTTCCAAGAGCCCAAGAGATTGAAGAGAGCATGTACAAATGGTTTGAAAACTATCACATGAAATTGGAATAGAATTTGTTACTTTCTAGATGGAGGGATGCAATGAGCAGAGTACCAAAATACAGAGAAAAGCTTGTCTTGCATATGGTTTATACAGATTAAATCAATACATAGACCATTGCATTGAGCTAGTGTAAGTTAAAACAACAACAGTAGCCACAGCAGCATAGCAGTTAGTGCAATATTATCTGGATGTCAGAGCTTGGAGTTTAGTTCTAGTGTCCTCTGTAACGAGTCGCTGCGCATATTCACTGTGGAATACATGGGTTTTCTCCAGGTCCACTGGTTTTCTCCCATAATCCAAAGACATACTGGGTAAATTAATTGGTCACTGTAAATTGTCCCATGATTAGGCTGTGGTTAAATCGGTTTGTTGGGGGAGTCCTGCCTCTCTTTCTGAAGTTATGACTAGCTCTTTTGTTTTGGTTCCTTTAGGGGAAAGGTTGTTGTCATGATGCAATCTCACTAAATTCTCATGTCACTAAGGCAAACAATGTTTGGTATTTACGGCGAAAGGTTTGGAATTTAAGGATAGAGATGTTTTGATACATTTGTGCCTGGTGTTAGTGAGGCCACATGTGGAATACTGTGTACTAACTTTAGTTCCATTGTTTAAAAAAATAATTTAGTATCATTGGAGCAGTGCAAAGGAAATTAATCAGGGAAATTCTAGGGATGAGAGTGTTGTCTTAACCAGAAAAGATAGTAAACTTGAGTCTATATTCCTTGGACTTTGGAAAAATGAATGGTGACCTAATTCATGCATATAATCTCCTAAAGGAACTTGACAGAGCAGATGGTGAGATTATTTTTAATAGTGGGAGAGTTATTAACAAGGGGAAAATAGCTGCAAAATAAATGCTGATCATTTAAAACTGAGTTGCAGAGAAATTTCTTCCCTTAGATTGGAGTGAATCTTAGAAATGTTCTAGTAATGATGGTGGAGAACAGGTTATTAGATATATCTAAGCTATAGGTTGATAAATGTTAGAATGAATACGGAAGTGAGGGCTATGGGAAGCTGGTACAAAAGAGGATGTGAGGAAGCATAGATATACCATGATTAAATTGCATGGTGTGGTAAATCTGAAGGGCATGATGGCCTACTCCTATTATTTTTCTTGTATTCTTGTTTATTTTAGTGTAATGGTATTGAAAATGTACATTTGACAGCAATTTCAAATATTTTCTGAAAATTTGAATAGCCACTTCCCAGCATTAGTTGCATTTGTGCATCAGATGAGCACTAGTTAGGTAGCTACTGACATAATTCTCTACCAAGGTCCTTTTCAGAAAATTACAAGGATTATTCATATATATTGTCTAATGAACAATGATGTTGATTATTTCTAGGATAATCACGTTTTCATGGGAATGTGTCAGACTTGGAGTCAACTGAGGAAAGGCTTCCACATAATAATCCACCTATGATTGTTTTCTCTGGCCTGGTCTCCAAATTGCTCAGTCCCAGAATGGTCACCCGGCCTTCAGTAGTGCCAATGTTCCTCTGATGCTCTTCATTTTCCATTCCAGCCCATCTCCTTAAGGTCCAGTCCTCCGATAAAGAGCTCTGTGGTGTCTCTAAATCAACAGGATCTCTCTTTCCTAACATCAACCCTGTTGACTGCTAGATCTAACCTCTTTAACAGTTGGCACTTCTTCCTTTCCATTTGTCTATGACAACATAATACCATTTTGTGGCTGCTTTTTTTTGATTAGCTAACTGAAATGATGTTGTAGAATATTTTATTGAATTGGTAGATGATTCAATGATACTCTCAGTTTGGACTCTGGGAAGAGATGTTTATTTGGTGCTTAATTTAAAGTGCTCAAGCTAAAAAATATCTTTGAACTCACTTGACAATAGTTTAAGTTAATTTAAGTTAAAAAGCCAATTTAAATGAGTAGCTTCAAAATTATTTCTTAGAATACCTGAAAAGCACAGATGCTTCAGAAGAAAAAGTGGAAGCAGTCTGGCATTTTGCTGCAGGTGGAAGTTTAATGAATTCTATGCAGTGAATTCTATGATGCACATGTGTGCAGCAACATCACAGATACAAAATGGTGTTCATAATACAGCAGTGAGTTCTGTGAATTAGCTAGATACACTTTGATGAGATAGCATTCAATAAAATGCTCATTAATTTCATCATTAGCAAGGGTGTGCAAAGAACAAAACCAATTCCTGTGTCATGCCCAATTAACATCCCATGGTGGAAATCCCATTAGTATTGTTGAATTCACTAATGGGAAAACTAATGGGCATGCTACCTGGGGACATTAATTGGCCATGACACTAGTTCTGGTTTTAATTACTGGACTAGACTAATGTAATGTAATGGGTGTTTGTCAAATAGTAAAGTAGTAAATTTATAATATAAATGTGAGGAACAGATTATAAATTCCTAATTTTGATCTAGACACATTTCCATACCATTTCTTTATACAAATGAAATTTTTACTAACATCTTATCTCTGTCTACATAAAATAGAGTTAATTCATATGTCTTAGAGTTATAAACATAGAATACTTTCGACAATTAGTGTCACCATTTTTAATATAAATTCAGAAAATGAACCTGATTAGGAATTTGGGTAGAGACCTGAAACACTAAATTTCTGCACCACAACCTTTCTAGTACCATCTTGCCCCAGAACCCAATTTGTATATTGGTGATTGAAAATGATTGCTGACAATGCACACGTGATTTTATGGCATTTCCTCATGAGTGTCATTTATTTACTTCTTATTGTTTGCATGATTGGTACTTTTCTTCTCCACAAAATGTGCATTTGATAGTTTTATTTAATAGCTTCAGTTGGGTTTCTTTGTTTTCGTGGCTGCCTGTAAGAAGACAAATTTCAAGGTTGGATATCGTATATATACTTTAATAATAAATTTACTTTGAACTTTGATAAGTTGTGCTTCCTATACTTGTCCATTTAAATTGGGGAATCAGATTTAAATGATAATCTATGTGCATAGAGAAGACAGCAAGAAAGTTATTATTTTATTTTTATAATCATTTTCTTTGTTTTGTAGGAATCCAATGGCAATATTTGTGGTTGGACTGGTTTTTTTTCTCTAAGCTTGTTCTTTTCTCTGTGGTGTAGTCTGGAATTTTCTTCTGAAAACTCAAGACTACACCACAGGTGCTGTACATCCTGCATTCATTCTTCCATATCAGAATCTATGAACAGAATGAAACATAGAGCATCTGCATTTGTCAAAGGGGCAGTGTTTGAAGAAGCTGAAATTCACAAATATTTCTGTGTTTGATTTGTAAGGAAACTCTCCCACAAAGCACTTCTGTTTTATTCATTTATGGGGTGTGGGTGTCACTAGCAAGCAAGACCAGCCTTTATTACATTTATTGATGCCATTGGCTGTAAATGTCACAGCTCTTATAAAGTGTTATACTGCAAAATTGTTTCAGGCTTCCCTTGGGAGCATCAGTAACCTAAGGTGTCAACTTGAGCTCAGTGGTGGTACTCTCACCTCTAAGTGAGAAGGTTTCAACTTCAAACCCCGTTAAAGAGGTTTGAGCACATAATTTATGCTGGCAGTTCAGTCCCTTACTAAAGGCAGGCAGTACTATCAAAAGCTGTACTGTCCTATACTTTAAAATGTGACATTAATATTCCTCTCTTGGGATGAGATATAAATCTTATTACACTATTTGATGACCAGCAGGAAGCTGTCCTTCATTTAGCATCTCCGAAGCAGATTATCTGGTCTATTGCTATTTTTGCTCTCTGCAATTGGACTCCTACACAATAGCAGTGACTGCACTTTATAATTACTTCATTAGCTTTAAAATGCTTTAAGGAGGTCAATGGGGCCATGTCATGAAAATGTGTTTTTCCTTCTACCAACCAATCCATTGAACACATGTGTTTCAAGTACATCACCAATGGCATATTTACTCAATAAATTTAAATCTTCTTGCCAGTTAACAATAAACAAAATATAGAAATGCTTCATGATTTTATGATATAATCAGCTTCCTTAAATTTCAGAGTATTAAATATTCTATTCATGTGGCCTTATTTCTTGTATTACACAATACCATCAAATATTTATAAAATGGTGTCACTTGTGGCTATTTCAGATCAATATAAATTCTTTGCTGGTAATTTCTTAGCTTTCTTAGAGAACTTTGTGAACATTATCCCAAATAATCTTGCCATGTTTCTTTTTATAACATTGCATTTATGTATTGCAATGCATCTTTTCCTTGTTCTTCTATATCATTCTTGACTAAATTGATCAGGATGAGAAACAAGTAGATATCAATTTTGAGCTGAAAGAGCATGCTGGATGTATTATTTAAGAAATAATTTAACTAATGTATTGTTTAAAGATAAATTTGTTGTTAATTGATTGGCTTATTCATGAACAGTTATTTTTGAAGAACCCTTTTCAGTACTTTTGATGCACTTGGGTTTGAAGAACCTAAGAAAGAGAACCTTTAGTAAACCAAATCCAGCCTCTGCCATTCAATAAGATCAAGGCTGACTCTGAAATCCAAATGATGGTATAATTCCTTCAGTATCCAATAATCATTGATATCAGACTTGAATATGCTCTGACAGAGCATCTACAGGCCTTTGAGACAACAAATTTCAATTATTTATAACCCTCTGTGCAAAGAAATTTCTCATTTAAACCCTGAAAGGGTATCCCCATAATTTGAAACTATGCTTCCTAGTTTTGGATGCCCCAACTAGAGGAAACAGCTTCTTGCATCTACCCTTATATAGATATTGTAACATTGGAATATGGTGGAGGTCTGCAACATGAAAGTGTGCTGATCAGAAGATATTTTAAAATAAACATCGTATCTAATTTCTTCCCCAGTCCTTAGGACTAAAGGAGCAATATAGCATTTGCAATTTGTCGTCTGCCTTTAAAATTAATTTCTCTGAAGTCAGTTAGGATGAAGTTTTATGTGACTTACTTACATTGAAGAACATAATCTTATGGATTTTTTTTTCTGTTTTAAATAAGTATGAAACAACAACATTAGCATTACAATAGAGACTTACTGATTGGTAATTCACAGCTGCTGCAGTATTGAGGTGATGGGCTCAGGAAAACATTTCTGTCCAGTTCTTTGTGTAAGCAAACACAAGCTTCTTTCCACTTCAGCATTCAGCAAGATGCTTCAGCAATTCAATTCTGCTACTTTTGGATGAAAGCTTCATTAATTTTGCATATCAAATGGATATGATGGATATTGTTTTGTTGTTCCTCTCCATGCCCTACGGCACATCAGGTGGCAGCCTTGCCGTTTCTTCAGCATTTGTCTGTTTTTTTTTAGGCCAAGTTGCAATTCAGCATGGATGGAAATCGTGGAAGGATCCAACCAGATTTGAACCCAGGACCACTCACCTCAAAGTCCAGTGCGGATGTCACTACACTACCGACAAGCTATTATGATGAAAATGTGAATCGCCAATTTCCAAGTAGTTTTTTAGTGATGAGCCTGATTGAATTATTCAAAAAGTGACAAATCAAATAGATGAAGTTAGAGCAATGGATGTGGTATGTATGGATCTTAGCATATCTTAGGAGGAAAAGTTGAGCAAATGAGGGCTGTTCTCTTTGGAGTGAAGGAAGATGAGAGGTGACTTGATGGATGTGATGAGAGGCATAGATAGAGAGAACAACCAGAGAGTTTTTTTCCCCAGAGAGGAAATTGCTAATATAAAGGGTGTCACAGTACTGTAGCAGTTAGCATAACACTATTACATTGTGAGAGACTAGGTTCAATTCTGTTTCTGTCTGTCCGGTGTTTCTACCTTTTCCCTGTGACTACATGAGTTTCTTCCTGATGTTTTAGCTTTCTCCCCAAAGTGTGTGGGTTAGTAGGTTAGTTGGCCACTTGATGTAACTGGGCACTGCAGGCTCGTTGGGCTGGAAGGACCTGTAACCAATGTCAGAGGTAGGTTTTTTACTCAGAGAACACACTGTCAGGAGTGGTGATAGGAACAGATATATTACGGTTATTTAAGAGACTCTTGATAGGCACATTAATGAAGAAAAGCTGGAGGGCTATCTGGGAAGGAGGAGTTATATTAGTCTTGAAGTAGGTTAAAAGGTCAACACAACATTGTGGGCTGAAGGGCCTATGTTGTGCTGTGCTGTTCTATGTTCTATGCTCTTGGTGATTTTGGGTTCAAGTTCATAGCTCCCTGAAAGTAAAAGACAGGTTGATAGTTTAGAGAAGAATGCATATGGCATGCTTCACTTTAGGTCAGAGCACAGAATATAAAGATGGCAATGTTACGTTACAATTTTACAAAACACTTATTAATGCACACTTAGAATATTGTGGCCAGTTCTGACCGTCACACTGTAGGAAGGATGTGGTTACACCAGAGGTACATAAAATATAAGAGGCATAGATAGGGTATATAGTTCTTTTTTTCCCATGCCAGGAGTATCAAAAAATGCAAGGGCATTGGTTCAGGGTGAGAGAAGTGGTTTTAAAGGATATTTGAGGGCAAATTTCTTACACAGTTGATATCTGCAACACACTTTTAGAGAAGGGGTGGAATCAGACACAGCTATTATCTGTAAGGACCATTTCTACAGACACAGGTAGGCAAGGCAAACAAGGATACAGACCTAATGAAGATAAATTGGATTAGTAGTTACTGCCCGTAATGTCGCTGGTGTTTAGGGCAGCAATGAAGGCCCTCCATCTCCGTCTGTCCTTGACCATCTTCTGTACTGTGCCCCAGGTGAGGCTCAGTCATCATTTACAATTTGTCAAGCTGTCTTTAGTTTTCCACACTTCGTCTCTCCTTCTAGGATCCAATGAAGTTTTGTCTTGATGATAGAGTTGGCCTTGTCATCATGTGCCCAATCCATCTTCAACCTTTCTTCATGATGATTGTGGCCATGTCCGCTTGATGACACTAAAGGATTAGGGTGTGGTTGGAGATTTTTCTTAGCCAAAAAATATGAAAGATCTTCCAGAAGCTCATGGTATAGAATGACAATGGCTTGGCAAGTCCATTCTGTCATGCGCCAGCGTGCCCACCTGTACAAGAGTGTGGACAAAATGCAGCTCTGAGACAACTTCACCTTGGTGTGGACACTGTACTTGGTTGATCCCCATATGTTACTCATTGATATGAAAATGTTTCTAGCTCTGCTGAATCTGCACTGGATGTTGTCCTTGATCCCACCATCATGTTGAATAATGCTGCCCAGGTAGATGAATCTGATGGTGCTGGGTACGCCTTGATGGGAAGAGGAGACTCTACATTGAGGGTTATGGTCACAGCCTTTCTCAGGCTGACTCTGAGTCCATCTTGTCCACCAAAAGTACACAGACTCTGAGTTTTCTCTTGCATGTGCTAGTGCGTATATGATAGTAATGCAAGCTTATCTGCAAAATAAAGGTCTTCTAGAGAATGGAGTCCACCAAATGCCTCTCTGTTTATTTTTTGTTATTTGCCTCACACCCAATCAATCACCAGGTTAAGAATTTCACACTTTACTCGATCGTGTTTCGACAGCATTTGTGATCTGTTGGGCAATGAGTTTGGCAAGAATCTTGCTGGGCACCAACTAGAGTGTGAGGCCATGCCAGTTGATGCAATCACTTAGTGCTCCTTTCTTGGGGATCTTAATAACAACACCCTTTGTCCAGTTCTTGGATTCTTGTCCTCATTCCCAGATGATATTAAACAGTGGTTGCATAATGGCTGCTGCAACTTTTGGTCCAGCTTTGAACATATCTGCATTCAGATTTTCATGTCTTGGAGCTTTGTGTTCTTGAATGACAATCACAGCAATAATTTCTTCTTTTGAGGGTGGATCTGTGTTGCTGTCAAGGTCCTCTGCTGTCTCTTGTATGTCAGGTTCTTCCATTGGTGCTGGTCTCAAACTGTTCTTATCTCTCACAGGACCACTGGATCTGGTCTGGAACATTCTGCATACCAATTTTGAGATCTTGTATATATTTCCTGATCACCTCAATTGACTTGCTGCTTTGTCCTACTCTGCCAGGTCTTCCAGGTAGACTCTCTTATCCTTTCTTTCAAGTCTCTTCACTTTTTTGTTACCTTCAGTATATGCCAGTTGAAGTTTCTCCTTAATTCGTGTTGACTTTGCATCTAACACTTTCTTCTTAATTTTCTGTGTTTCTCATAAGGCTGGCCATGTATCCTGTTGCATCCATTCTTTGTTCTTCTTTCCAGCTCTATCCTAGACAAGCCTCACTGCTCTCTTTAAAGACTGAGGTAATATGTTTCCACATTGTGAGGATCCAGTCTACTGACACCATCTCATCAAGGTTTAACAAGGCCTGAAATCTGTTCTTAAGCTGAGTGGTGAAGTCAGATCTCACACTGGTGTCCTTGAGCTTTCCAGCTTCAAAACATCTTTGTACATATGTTCTGGTCCCAGTGCTTCTCAGCTTGAGTTTCATCACTGCCACAACAAGGAGGTGATCACTTCCTGTATCTGCTCCTCCCTTCACCTTTATATCCTGCAAGAATCGTTTCTACATACCATTGATTACCAAATGGTCAATCTGGTTTTTGTCATGTCCATGAGGTGACCATCATGTCAGTGTATAGATTTCAGGGTGTCAGAAGAGTCCCTCCTATGAACAGATTGTTCATGGCACAGAATTCCACCAGTCTTTCACTATTGTTATTCATTGTTCAACAACCATACATGCTCATGACCCTAGTGAAGTGTAAGTTGCTATTTCCCACTTTGGCGTTTAGATCTCTCATGACAATGATTATGTCATGGCATGGTGCTAACTCTACCTCTGATTGCAGCTGTTTGTAGAAATCTTCCTTTTCTCTAATGTCACTATCGTTAGTTGGAGCATAGCACTGGATCACAGTCATGTTCATTTGCTTCCCTTTCAGCCTGACTCTCATCACCCTACTACTGACTGGTTTCCACTCCAGCAAGCACTCCTCAAAGCCTTGCTTCAAAGTGACAGCTACACCATCATTTTGCTGACCATCGTCCTTTCCTGGGTTTAAAACTGTTTCACCAGTTGCTGTTCTGCCTTTAGGCTGCCAGACTCTGTCCATCTGCTTTAACTGACACCCAGTATATGTAGGTTGCAATGACTTCTTTCTGTAGTTATTTGTGCTAGCTTGCCAGTGTTGTACATGGTTTGTACATTACAAAAAAAACTATTTTGGTCTTGATCTTGGCAGTGTTCAGTTCTTCCGTCATCATGCCAGTAGCTTCCTCTTGGTTTTCACTACTGTCAGTCATGCGAATCCCGGGTGGCAACTCAGGAATACTGTTGCACACAGGTATCAGATTCTTCATTGCTGTTTCGGTAACAATTTTTTTTTGACCAGTCTAGGTTGTTCGCTCTGAGTTGAATCCCTGAACCTGGAGGACCAGTGGACCACTCTTAGTCAGGCCTCTATCCTTTGATTTGTTTGGCATGGGCGACCCTACTGAGAGTCAAAGCACAAGGCCCTGACTGAAGCCAACATAGCTCTCCAGGTCACTGAGGCACACCAGCCTCCAAACCCTATGACAAGATTGTGTTCCTCTTGGAGGAATTGGATTTGTGTAGACAGCAAAAATATCTGCATGAATGTGGTGGTCCAAAGAGCCTGTATGATGTATTGACTCTATGATTATGGCATTTTCATAGAGTTGTTGGGTTTAACATTTACACTAAGTAGTAAAGCAAGTGTATTTACAGTAGGATTTTTGCATGAATTTATTACTATTACAGAATATACTGACAGAAGTTCTTTCTTATTTGGTTTTGTTGCAACATTTTGAGATTGATATGACTCAAAGTCCATTTTCTTGGTGAGCTTCATTTCTGCAAAGTTTTATTGATGCTTCATCCATAAATATTTGCTTATTTATAAATCACTAATAATTGCTTTTATTTGAAACAGCCAGCCTTTTATGCCTTCAAACATTTATTGAGCAGGAGATTTGATCTGTGAGAAGCTCACCTCATTGGAGGTAAAACTGACCCACGTGGTTGATCAACTTCAACACCCCATCCCCAGACATTCACTCTCCGCACCACTGACTAACGTGGACTGCAGTGTGTTCTACAGAATGTCCTGTCACCCCGACAGGACTTCGCATGTTCATGTACTCTACCAACAAGAAAGGATAGGGGCGGTGCAATGTAACTGCAATTCCCGTTCCAGTCAAACAACATCCTGAATTGGACATATATCATTATTTCTACACAGCTGCTAGGTTTGGTTTAAATCACTAATCTCCCTCCCAACAACACTGTGAGTACCATCACCAAAAGAATTATAGCATTTCAAGAAGATAGCTTATTGTAACATTCTCAAGGGCAATTGCGGGACTGACAATAAATGTTAGCTTTGTCAGTGATGACCAGATTCCAAAATATTAATAAATTAAAAGAAAATTTAAAAAGGGTTCTCAAGTATGATAATTGACCTCATGGTCTTGCAGGGAGGCAAGCGATTCTCTTAATCATCAACTAATGTAACTAAGCCAGAGCTCAATTAGGAAATAATAAATATGACTCAGTCATTATTCTATGCTCTCAAATTAGCACGAAACAGCTGTGAAAGCCGACCAATTCAACAATAACAGTATTATTATACTACTATTCTGGATTATAGTAGATGGGCAAAAATATCTGCATGGATGTAATGATTCAAATAGCCTATTTCATCAAAATGAAGTCAAAAATGTATTAAAATCATTGCATCAGCTATGCACAGGAAACAAAAGTTAATCCTTTTTTAAAACTTGGGTATATTGCAAACAATATTAATATTGTTTTTAAGGCTTGAATTGCCTCACTTGCACATTTCCAGACAACTGAACATGAATGCCTAGCTCCTTTGCCACGACCATTATATAATTGGTGCGGTAGTATGATTTTGTCTTCTGTCTGCAGCCTGTAATAATCTAAGGCCAGCTTCTGTTTAAACCCCACCTGACAGTAAGGAGAATAGCAAAATTATGAACTAAGGATATTTTCTTTCACTGAAGCTAACTTATTGAAAAGATTGATTTTTACATTTATATAGCATGGAAACAGACCATTGGCCTGACTCATCCATGCAGACTATGTTTCCCTTTACCCTTTTCATCTCAACCCATATCTCTCCCCCGCTTCAACACCCCACTACTTCCACCTATTTCTAATAGTAATATCCTCTTCCTCCCCACTCCCTCTTCTCACATCTCCCTTCCCACCCCTCTCTTCCCCACTTCACCTCTACCCCTCAATCCCCCCATATATTCCTTCCACTCTATCCACACCACACTCTCACCCTTTGCAAATCTCTTACCCATACACTCTATCCAGCTCTCCCATTGCTCAATTGACAACTCATTCCCCATCGTTTCTCCACCCACCTTTCTTTCCCTACCCCCTCTCACTCTCCTCCACCTCTTCTCTTCTATCTCTCTCCAACTGCCTCTATAGATCACTCTCTACCCCTTTTCCCTCTCTAAACAATCCTTCTGCTCCACCACTCTCTTGCAACCACTCTATATTCACCTGCCTGGCCACCTATCCTCCACACCACCTTTTCATGCTACCCCCCCCCCCTCCACCCTTCTCTAACCACATTCTCCAGCCTCTTCCACCATCCTTTATTCTCTCACCCCCCCCCACCAATCTGAGCCTCCCTCCCTCCAGCCTCCTCTTCCCAGCCCCTGTTCTACCACCTTTCCTTACCGCTTCCTGACCTGACCTCTCAAAGGGTGCTAAACTATTAGCTACTGTTCTCTGACAGTCCATCTCCTCAGTGCTACATCATAAAACCTGTTTGAGAGGGGAATGACCCCAGAACATTCAAAAACATCCCACTGCTCTGGCTTTTTATCACTTACCCTCAGTTCCTTCTACTGAGAGAGAGAAGAAAAACATCTTGGTTACTGCTCCACTCTTCATGGAAACCTGATGCTCACTAAAGCCTGCACTAAGACTTGACTCAACAACCTGTCCCCATATGGTTGCTTCCACTCTAGCTGCCATTTCTTTCATAGCTCACTTTTGATAATCCCACGCATGCTGTCAATCCCATTGCAATATTTTACATAAAAACCTAAAAGAGCAAGAAATTGAAAAAAATGGAAGACAAAGTTAAGAGTTTAAACATGGAACATGATCATTCAAGTTATAAGATTAATGGAAAAAGAATGTGGATATATTTTCATCGATTAAGTCAATGTATACCTTAAAATTGCAATCTTTCCTAAGGTATATACTAAGCATGTTTGATGGAATGTTTAATGTAAACTTGAATTTTAACTTCTGCAACAATACTTTCAAAAAAAAATCCTAACCACGTTATTTCTGTGAGATTTGATATTTTATATATCAGATGATGATACCAATATGTGTCCCATGTGTAGTTTTAATATACTTTATGTTATAAGCCTTAACAGCAGAGAGAGTGAAAAAAAAGAGTAGGAAATTATAAGTTTCCCATTGTAAGTTCAGTTATCAGATACAGAAGTTAGCGTACCACATATTCACTGTTAATTCTTATTACCTTAATCCACAAAGGTGATACTAAAGTCGTTGCAAAGCGGTATGTGGGATGCCTCAGTGATGTTCAAGTAGAGAGAGAGAGATACTCCAGCAGAGATTTGGGAGCCATTGGACTGGAATAGAGTGAAGGAAAAGTTGGAATCATCACAGCTGGGAGGGCTGTCCTAGTGTTCTTGTGGGTGGAGCACATTTCCCAGGACAAGGTAATGGTAATTAAACATCTGTTCCCACTGGGCTGGAACAAAGAAGTAATGTTGTGTCAAATGTTATATTATTACACAGGATAAATGCATGGCATTAACAATTCATGATTGTGAGCTAATGATCAACAGACGTACAACATCATGAATTTACGTTCTATTATGATGAAGGTGAACTGTCCAATTCATACAGGTTCTTATATACCAAAACAAGATATTTCTTTCACCCAACAAATTATTATTATCAGGTACCCGCCATGAGTCATTAAAAGTTATCTGAATTTTAAGGAATCATATGTGCAAATCCAGCAACGCAGGAATGTTGGTGTGCTCTGTGTTAAGCAAAATATTGCTATTATAGTAATAATGGGCTGTAGATTTTCAAGGGGATGAGCACAATCTACTTACATACCTATTTGTGGATTTTGTGGAGGTGGTACATGGGATCTGCAGACTCCTCCACAGGTTGGACAGTTTGTGATCGAAGGAGTGTCTGAGTAGTCATACTGGGCAGTCATTAAGATGTTATACTCTTAATCTGCAGTTCAGAGTCCCAGGAGTCAGCAGGATCATTGCATATTATTCAAGCAGATTTTGAGAAAGTCATAGAAACATTTTCCCTGTTCTTCAGGAAGCTTCTTGCAAGAACGAAGCTCAGAGTGTTTGTTTGAAGAGTCTGGTTTCAGGCATTCAGTTGACATGGCTGGCCCACAGCGTTGGATTGATTTTACCTCACCAATGGTTTTATTTCAAGTTCAAGTTTAATTATCATTCAACCATACACAAATACCTGTGAATAATAATAATAATGGTTGTCTCTAGGGGTCCGGGGGAGACAACATTGTGCAGGGTGGCAATGTTTTTTTTGAGGCTGAGTTGCGAGCTCGACATCAACCTGGAATGGATGGAGAGTGTGCTTGGGGACGGCTTGTCACTGCATCGAACTTGGGAACCTCTGTTCTCAAGCCCGGCGCTCATCTCACTGCGCCACCAGCTGACCATTGCACAATGTAACCAGTGCATGAAAAATATTAGTGGAAAAGCCTTGCACAGAGACGATCCCACGCTCTTGGCCTCAGAAGTCAGGATCCAGTGGCACGAAGAATCATTACATCTGGCAACTTCCTTGGCTGCATTGGATGACCGCATCTTCTTAAGTGCTCTGCCGCATCCTACACACTCCACATTGTGTTGCTGCAACACCTTCTCAGCCGTTGAATCCCCGGGATTTCCTCCGCCCGATCCACTGAAGCAGTGTTTGCATGCTGGGATGAGCAAATTCCCATCTCACCAAGGGTTTCAGACCCGTTGGTTACTCTCACCTGATTTAGCCGGCCTGTCGAAGCCGTTGCCCGGGGTGTGGCCGCTGTCGCATGTAAACAGCTACGAGGAGCCACAGGTGAGAGCTGGACGTTGGTGGGGACCAATAGATGTCGAGCCACTCCAAGGAATGCGACAAGCCCCCCATCAAGAGGAGCTACCCCTCCCATGCACCCGTGAATACAGCCAAACAAAACAGCATTCCTCCGGAGCCAAGGTCCAAACCACAGGATCAACAGACACACATAGCACAAGGCAATTATAACACGTATAAGAAAGCAGGCTAAGGTAAGGTATCAGTAAAATGCAGTCACACAATTGAACACAATGGCTTGTCTTCTACCAAGTGAACACCAGGGATAGCATTGACTGCTGTTTGGATACCGTGCCACACCGTCTCCAGTGGAGCACACTGACTCTGAAACCTCTCTCCTGGACAGCTGTAAACAGGTGAGCCTGCAGCTTAAGGCCTAGTCCTTGCTACGAATGAGGCCCTGCTGCTCTTCCTCCATCAGCAAAAAAGTCAGTAAATTGTACATACCATGTTAACATTTGAGGCACATTGTAGGTCATCCATGTTTCCTAAGTAGACAGGAAGTCAGAGATAACAACTGCATGATAGGTAATAAGTTTGATGCTGCTATCGAGGTCATGGTCTTCAAAAATGTTGCCTTGGTTAGCCAAGAGTAATGCTGGCACCAGAGGTGATGATGAATTCCATTGTCTTTGCTGAGGTATGAGAAGGGATCCATATTTACCACAGTCTTGATATGGATCTTAATTTTTGGGGGTGGTGTTTGTTCATGGGGGAAATTGGTAGAGAATCTTTAACTGCTAGATGTTTTCCTGCTCACACTCTTCAATGAAGGATGAATAATTTGAGCTTAGTTTCCAAACATGCAAATGAGCAAGAATAATGTCTGCAATGTCATTTGATGGCTGAAGTTGTGTGATCTTGTTTCTCTAATCTAGAAGCAAAGAAAGAAGTTTTCCCATTTTATTCTGTCATCCCTACACCAGCAAGAAGCTTGAGATACATTTAGCAGTGAGAGCGATTGAGAAGACTGTTGTGATAACAGAGCTTTGTTTGCCTCCAGTCTGCCTTGGGATTATAAAATAATGCATCAATGCTATTTATAGCAGCAATATACTCATGGGAGTCAAGAGGTATGTGAACAGAAAGGGAAGTGGTATTGACACCAAATCTGCCTAACTGTTTACCTATCGAATGACAGAATCATTTGAGATTAATTGCCCTACTCCTGAGGCTGTTCTTATGCTCCAGTGTAACGTTCCATAGATTTTGGAAAGGTTCCCACAAAGTGAAAGGCAATAACTGAAATCTTCCACTTACATCCGTGATTAGAGAGAAAACTATGGATCTAATTCCTTACACCAGTACTGGGGGGGGGGGGGGAATTTATTATAAAGGCACCATCAACATTATAATAGGCCAGGTTGAGTTTGGATTTATAAAGCACAAAGAATCACATGGTTGTGTTGAGATCAAGATTGGATCAAGACCAGAATCAGATTTATCATCACTGATTATCATCAGAAATATGTTATTTTGCAGCCGCATCACAGTGAAAACACATAAATATCTATAAATAACAAAACTAACAAATACATAATGCAAAATATGGAGAGTGAAATAATGTTCATGGGTTCATGCAAGTTCATGCAATATTTGGAGATCTGATGATGGAGGGGAAGAAGCTATTATTGCTGAGTGTGAATCTTCAAACTCCTCTACCTCCTCCCTGATGATAGTAACAACCAAAAAGTCATATCCCAGTTGATGACGATCCTTACTGATAGAGCCACTGCCTGTTGAAGATGACCTTGATGGTGGGGAGAGTTGTACCTCTAATGGAGATGGCTATGTCTATCACTCACCACAGCTTCCTGCGATCCTGTGCCTTGGAGCCTCCATACCAGGCTGTGATGCAACCAGAATGCTCTCCACTGCACATCTATAGAAATTTGCAAGTCTTTGGTGACATACCAAATCTTCCCAAACTCCTAAAGAATCAGAAAAGCTGACATGCCTTCTCCGTGATTGCATCAATATGTTGGGACTGTGATCTGAGATGTTGTTGCCCTGGAACATATACTCACCCTTTCCACCATCAACCCCCAATAAAGACTGGTGTGTGTTCTCTTGACTTCCCCTCCTGAAGTCCACAGTTAATTATTTGGTTCCTCTGATATTCAGTGAAGTTTTGTTGATCTCATTGAATAGTGGGGCAAACCCAAGAGGCCTACTAGCCTACTCCCACTTACCTTTCTTACGTTTCTTGTCTGGTTTCTTGATGCATGAAATGCCATGACATTCTATTTGTCTTTGGATATGCACCAAGGAGCCAGACAGAACCTGAGCATGCCTGGTAGAAACTTTTCAGTATGCCTCCCAGGAGAGGCCTTGGTGTAAGTAGTCTGAAATAGCCTGCATAAAAGAACATATTTTGGTTAGAATTAAGGAGACTTTCATAATGTTCATCCCTTGGCTCAGATATGTCAGCTTTCATGCCAAATCATCAAGGAATGAGGTTGCAGATCTATCAAGTCAAACATAATATCCATGAGGCATATGGGCCATGTGTATGAACAGAAATGTATTCCAATATAATCTGTCATCTCAAGACTGGTGAATTCATCATTATGCTGTCTTTATCAAGCTTGACAACCAACCTAGTGCTACACAGAGCTATGTGGAGTTGCACAGAACTAAGTGTATGCCAAATGCTATGCTAGATTCATAGCTAAAGAATCCCACAGCTAACAGATCAGATTAAAGCTGTAATGCTGCCACTTCCAATCATGAATGTTATTGGATAATTATGCACCTAACTGGAGATTATAGACATGAAGAGGGAAAACAGAGAACTAATGACTGTTTAGCTTGACATCAATAAAAGGAAAAAGTGCTAGAATTTATCATTTAGGAAATGCTAACAAAGAACTTTGAAAAATAATAATAACATAGACCAGGATTTTGCGAAGGTCATGACTGAATATTTTTTGTCAAGTTGTCAAGTATGGCAAATTGTCTGCTGATTACTGTTTTTGGTCTCAGGTCAAGTTGTCCATTACCAGCTTTCTGTGTGTATTTTTATTTGCCTTCTTCCAAATGAACTTGTAGAATGACATTTAATGGTTACTTGGTCTACATAAAGAGATATACTTGTATTGCAAGGTCTTTTAGTCAGCTTCTTTTGTCTTACATTTTGTGATCTTGATTGCAATACCTTCAGAGACTCTTCTTAACCATCTTGTTAGGTGGTTTGATCACATTAGCCCATTTGACAGTATAAATTATAGCATTATTCCTGCTTGCCATGAGCAAATGCTCTTTTGCATCTTTATTAATTACAGTTTTTTTGCATTTACGGTCTAAATACAAATTTCACTTGATCAAAAGAATACAGAGCACTTAAGTTGGTCTTATGATGCAATTGCATATTCCATAAGAATTCTATAAGTCCTGCATATTAATATGGATAACAATCCTGTTTTAATTTGATAGTGCAATAATTAATTGGAATTCTGAAAATGAGCATTGATTTCTGTCATTTCATAACTCTAAAAATCTGTTTCTTTCTATTTTTATGAACCCCTAGGTGTCCCTGTTCTATAACACTGCTAGGGCCCTTCTATTTACGGTGTAAGTTCTGCCCTGATCTGTCTTACTAAAATGCACCACTTCACAATTATCTGAAATAAACTCCATCTGCCATTCCTTGGCTCACTGATCCAGTTGGTCAAAATTCTGTTGTAATCTTAGATAACCTTCTTTACTCTTCACCATCAAGTTCAAGGTCAAGTTTATTGTCACCAGACTGTATATGTGTAACCATTGGTTCGGCTAGCGGCTTAAACTGGGGGAAGACAGCCCTTGGCCCGGCCAAACTTAAGAAATCTGTTTGGGTGGATGCTGTGTGATGTGTTCCTCTGTTACAGATCAGTACCATGAACTAACCAACAGTACACAATATGCAATTAAACGACTGAACTTTATAATTTATTTGACTATATGGTTAGTACAGAAACAAAAAAAGCGGAAAGAGCTCATTCTCATGAAGCAGTTTAATGCACAATGTTGGAGCTCACGGTTCTGTCCATTTGTTCCCCATCAACCTCCGTTGAGCATAGCCAACTCTCGGACCCTCACTCCAAGTCCACTCCATCCAGCGGTTTGCCAACTCTCTCCATTCGCGTCTTCTCTCTTCATTTCTCCCCGAAAAAAGTCCCTTCTGTCAGACCCACAAGAAAGAACAACATGCCTCTCTTTGGACGGCACACAACCCAAACCCCCGTTATCTCCAGTCATAGCCCAAACATTGCTGCTACAGAGAAACCATCACATTAGCAATAAGCAGAGAGGTCATTACATTAGCAGTGAAACTTCAGTGCTTTACACTCTCCCCCCACCAAATTTGGTCATGTGCTTATGACATTGAAATAATTCGCCAACCCTTCCTACAAAGCACAAAGTCCAACCCAGGTGTAAAAGGCAGTGACATAGCTCCCCAGAGTGGTAGGGTCACACTCTGATTCCCCAGTGCTACATAGGCCAGCCAGTTTGGTGGTCTCTTAATTCTCTGAGACTTCCATTCCTCTTCACCTAATTCTTCAGGTTCTGACACTATGGGGATACTTCTGCTCTACCTGGCAAGGCCTCCCCTGGCCTCTGACTTGTGCCCACCAGCAACTTTGACCCCTCTGTCCCATGGCCAACCCCTCCTGTATCCCTTGCAGGGTCCTGCTGCAACTCAGGCTGTCCACAAATAGCACCCCCCCCCATCGCTAATTTCACCTGACTGAGCGGGAGAAGGACTGGGAGTCTCTTCCTCAGTCAATGGGGAGTTAGCAAAAGGCAGCACATACCACACATCCAGATCCTCATCCTCCGAATCAGTATCCCTCTCAGGGGTGGGGGCCGGCCTAACCTCTTCTGTTGTTAGCCCTGCAGTCTCCCCACATTTCAGCAGAGTCTTCTTACTAGGTGTAGGCTCCAGGTTGGTCTCTGGGTCATCCTGCACCTCTTGTCCCAGAGGCAGCAGGTGATTCCGATGGAGAATCTTGATAGGCCCGTTCCCATCCTCTGGTTTCACCTGGAAAACTGGTAGGTTTGGCATCTGACTCTCCACCACATAGGCTGTAGCCACCCAGCCGTCAGCCAACTTATGCTTTCCAGGAAGCCCCAAATTCCTTATGAGGACTCTGTCTCCCTGTAGGAGCTGGGAGAACCTCACTTTTTGATCATACCTCCTCTTATGTCCTTGATTCTGTTTGGCAGCTGCAACCCTGGTTAATTCATAAACCCTTTTCAGCTCCCTTCTCATATCAGACACATACTTCAGGTAAGTCTCCCTCGTCAGTCCCAAAACAAAGGTCAATGGGCAACCTCACCTCGCATCTAAACATCAGATAATATGGCGAGTACCCAGTAGCTTCATTTCGGGTACAGATGTAACTGTGGACCAGATGTCCAATATGTTCAATCCACCTGCTCTTTTTGCCGATCTCAAGGATCCTGAGCATGTCTAGCAAGTTCTGATTAAACCTCTCAGGCTGGGGATCACCCTATGGATGATAGGGCGTGGTCCTTGCCTTCTCAACTCTAAGCATGCCCAGTAATTCATGGATGAGCCTGCTCTCGAAATCCCATCCCTGATCACTATGTATCTGCCTGGAAAGGCCATAATAAATGGGATTTTTCTCCCATAACACTTTGGCCACCGTGGACGCCCTCTGGTCCTTGGTAGGAAAAGCCTGCACATATCTGGTGTTGTGGTCTGTGATGACTAAGACATTCGTCGTGTTGCTAGCATCCTGTTCTACTGACAAGAAATCCATACACACCAGGTCCAGGGGTCCCACATTCTGCAAGTGGAACAAAGGAGTTGCCTGCGTAGGCATTGTCTTTCACTGTATGCATCGAATGCACGACTTGCAGTATTCTTCGACCTCTGATTTCATTTGGGGCCAGTAAAACCAGTTTCTAAGCAATCCATAGGTCTTTTCAACCCCCAAATGTCCGGAATAATCATGAAGTGACTTCAACACAATCCTCCGATACTTCTCAATCAGAACCAGCTGGCAAAACCATGGTTGTTCCGGGGATGACATGACCCAATATAGGATCTAGTTCCGCGACTCCAACCGAGGTCATTCTCTCAGTAATGAAGGCAGCTCCGCGTGTTTCATCTTCTCTGCCTGAGCCGTGCCTCCCTTTTCGACCGCTGACCAAATGATACTTATGTCCTCTCGCTGAACAGCTGCCACTTCCCCCGAGCTCAATTCCGGCAGCCGATTTGTCTTCAGAACAGTCAGGTTACAGTAAACTTGGGGAATGGCATTATCAGAAGCCCCCAATTGATCCACCACTCTATCCAGCCCCTCCTTTTCCTCTGCCTTCACGGTGATGGCAAACTGACACATAGCATTCACCCCAGGGGCAGGAACGCTCTCCCACTCCTCATTCCTGACCAGTCCCTCATGCACTCTTTGGGACAAAGCATCAGCATCCGGCCAGTACTGCTTCCCGGCCAGTACTTCAGGCTGAAATCATAGGCAGACAACGCTGCCAACCACCGATGGCCTATGGCATCCAGTTTTGCTGAGGTCAGGATATACTTTAGGGGGTTGTTGTCCATCCTCACTTCAAACTTGGCCCCGTAGAGGTAGTCATTCAGCTTATCCATCACTGCCCATTTCAACACCAAAGATTCCAAATTGTGCATTGGATAGTTTTTCTTGGAGGGCGATAGACTCCAGCTGACAAATGCAACAGGTCTCAGCCCGGTGCCCTGATCCTGATACAGGACGCCCACTAAGTTTTCTCAGCTGACATCCATGTGTAGTAGATACGGTAATCGGGGGTTCACAAAAGCCAACAAATGCGCCTGGGTCAGTAGCTCCTTCAGCAACTGAAAGGCCTCCTCACATTTTCCATCCCAACTCGGTCCAAAGGTCTCTGACAGGTTAAGATACTCTTGACCCTCCTGCCCTTTATCTCCCCCTCCGTTTCTTCCCCAAGGGAGGGTAATCACACAGAAGCTGATTTAATGGGTGACTCACTTTTACGTAGCCTTTCATGAACTTCCATCCCATGAGACTATGAGCCCAACATAGCTAACAGACATTTGGCAGAACTGGCACTTGTCCAGGGAACGTTTTAACCCTTCAGCTTTCAGATGGCCCGACACCTTCAATAGCCTGGTTTCATGTTCTTCCAAGGTGGATCCAAACACAATGTCATCCAGATACACCAATACCTCAAGCAAGTTCATATCCCTGACTGTCTTCTCCATGACCCACTGGAAGGTTACAGGGGCTCCCGATATGCCATGGGGCATCCTTTTGAACTGGAAAAAATCCCAGGGGACATATAAATGCTGTCTTCTCTTTATCGGCCTCACTCACGGGGACCTGGTAATATCCACTTTTCAAGTCCAGCACACTGAGCGACTTCACATCACTCAGGCAGGCCTGCGCGTCCTTGATCCTCGGGACTATATACAGTCAGGGACAGTGCACCTGTTGAGAGTCCTATAGTCCACACGCATCTGTACCTTCCCATTCTTCTTTCGGGCCACTACTACTGGGGGACACATAGGGGCTTCGGGACTCAGTGATGATCCCAGCTTCTTTCAACTTACATAAATGCTGCTGAACATCTTCCACCTCTGCACAGGCCAGTCTCCGCGATCTCCCTCTAAACAGGGTGTCCTCAGTCACCTGGATAGTGTGATGAGTGCTCTTGGAACAACACACATCAAACTCGTCAGTGGAAAAGACACCTTCCAGCTTCAACATCTTCTCTACCAGCCTCCTCTTCCAACCTGCAGGAACTGGGAGTCCCTGAAGTTGAATGACCCAGCGGTCAACTTTCCTCCTTTTTCCAATAGTTTCTCCCTGGCTTGTCTCACAGGGACGTTATCGTCTCCTGGAACAGATGCACCAGGGGTATCCCCTGCCTGAAGGTGACCTCCCTCTTCGTAGTGTCCCTGACAATCACTCCATCCTGCTTGCCTCTACAACCAAGGGCTTCTACAATTTGGGCCTCACCAGTACCCCAGCAGGAAATCTCGACTCCCCCTCGTGGTCTTCCGGAGTGTCCACTAAGAGGGCCTTGCCATCAGGCACTCCGTGAAATTTGGGGGTCCCCATCACTCTTGCTGCTTCCCTGGGCCGTACCACCATTGGCTTTGACTGGGTGAACCACACAGTCCCTCACTTAAATTCAGCCACGTACTTCCTCAAAAGCAGCTCAAAACACCGAGTGCATGGACAATGTTTCCAGAAAGCTCTCACCAGCCTTCTCCTTGCAGGCCCCCATGAGCCATATCCCTACCAGTATTGAAATGCTGCCCTTCTCAACGGGGTCCAGACAAACCAACACCAATGTATCAAGGACCTCAGACACTCCCATATCGGCCTCCGAAAACTCCAGTTTCACCAACAAAAAACCATCGAACAGATAATCACTAGCACTAAGCCCCCAGATCTCCAGTGCCCTGAATGGGGTCAATGGTAACTGCTTCAGATACCAGGTGTACAACAATGTGACCTGCGACCTGGCGTCGAGTATGGCTTTAGTATCAATACCCTCTATCTATAGCAACACACTGGAGCATGGTCCCACTAAACCTTCAGGAATAGGGCTTTTTGCTTTCGAGGGTTCCTTGGTATATTGCTGGGAATGTGCTCCCCCAGAGACACTGGGCTGTTCCTTCACTGGGTCTCCTCTAAGTTTTCCCATTGACTTTCTCTGCTTAGGTACCCGGGGGCTCACTCTCCTCCTCGCTGGCAGCCCTTCCGCATTGTTCGTCCCCTTAGAAGATCCACCACCCCATCAGCTCCATTATATTTGGGGGGGGGGGTCACTCCCACTAACAACAGCTGAGACATCTGATTCTCAACTCTGCCATAATCTCCTTTACCACTCGCTGGGGTAGGCAGGCTATCTGTGGTCACTTCACTGCAGGGGGCCACTACCTGTACCCTGCTGATGGAGGCCTCCTGTGCCTCCAACGCATTCTCCCCTTTCCTGTACCTCTCTGATCAGCTCAACAAAAGAGGGAGGGGGTGCGTCTTATAAGACTGACGGAGACCCCAAGCAATCGGGTCATGGGACTGGGTGCCCTTTGCTATCTGGTCCATTCTTAACTGATGCACCTCAGCCACCTGAATGACCCCTCTGCGCCGCAGGCAATTTAGCTGCCTCACCAGCTGAAAGATGCAGGCAGAAAGCTTCTCCTGATGCATGTTCTAAAACCCCGCCATGAGCTCCATTGGGCTTCCTGTCGGGCCAGAAGAGTTTTCCAATGCTTGCATGTAATCACTCAGGGTTGCTAGGGGATACCACAACCTGACTGCTCTCGCAACGTCAGCAGCCTGCCCACTCAAACTCTCAACCAACCTCTGTCGCTTTATGTCATCAGGGCCCTGCCATTCATCTAACAACTGAGAAGTCTGCTCTGCCCAAGTCTCATGCTCCTCTTCCCCTTTAGGGGTGGACGTTATTCCAGAGAACAGGTGGAGCAGGGATTTTGAATCTGGGCATTTTTCCATTTATTTGCCAGAGAGGTAAGGGCGGATACTAACTCAGAATTCTCACTCTTCACTGGGGGACGGAGACTCATTAGACATTCCAAATCCGACCACTCCTTTCCCTCACTCCCAGAAGCGATAGAACCCTGTCTTTGAAATTTCCAAACCCCCAGTTACTGCTGCGTCAGCGCTGGTTTGCTTTAAAACGAGAGCTGCGTCCGCCATTTTATTAAACCTCTGCCCTGCAATCACATCTTTAATAGTACTCAACAATTCATCTGGAGTATGACTATCTACCCCACTGGTTCAATGCTCAGGTAATCACACAGCATCAAACAAAGTCAATCCCGAACAATAACCCCAGAATTGTAACCCTAGGTTCAGCTAGCGACTTAATCTAGGGGAAGACAGCCCCCGGCCCAGCAAAACATAAGAAATCTTGTTTGGGTGGATGCTGCACGATGTGTTTCCTGTTAAAAATCAGTACCACAAACTAACCCAATAACACAATATGCGATTAAACCAGTAGTCCCCAACTACCGGGCCTTGGACCAGTACCGGGCCACAAAGCATGTGCTACCGGGCCGCTAGGAAACGATATGATTTGGTGGTATGAAACGATATGAGTCAGCTGCACCTTTCCTCATTCCCCGTCACACCTACTGTTGAACTTGAACGCACGCGAGGTCATCAGTCGCTTAAACGCAGTGATACCCTAGCGCCAGGGATCACTGGTTGGCTTTGTGTAACCGACCACCTCGCGCGGCCAGCGAGAAGTGCCATTGCTACTGGCCTGGAGCGCGGACAGATGGGTGCCACCTCTAAACCTGTTTAGCACACTGAATGTTCATGGGGAACCTGGTGCTAAAATATTCACAGACGATCTAATTCAGGCTTAGGGTTTCGTAAGTAGCAGAGCAGCTACCTCGCTGCAATCTACTGAAAGTTATTCCTCAAGCCAAACTTTTGTCAGCCGATAGATCCTACCGACCTACAAGGGGGCGGGCACGTGCCCTGTCACACTCCTTGCTTGGTCGGTTGCTCTCTCCAGACTGCGATCACCGCGACCCCGGCACGGGGACCTCCAACCCTTACCTTGTCCTCTCACCCCACCCATGACCAGCCGCACCTGGTCAAGGCGTCTGGCAGCGTGCGGGCGGGTGGGAAGCTGAGTTCAGTCCCGGAGGCTGTCTAATGAGGCAATGAAGCCCTCAAAATCTTTTCAGCACCTTGAGTCCAAGCACCCTGCATTTAAAGACAAACCCGTTGAGTTTTTTTGAGTGAAAAAACGTGAGCAAGGGTTAAGGATCCGGCCTGAACATTGGGTCGAAGGGCCTCTGCTGCTAGCTCTGGACCACGACAGCCCTTAATTTCTGCCTTCTTTCACCTGGCCATGTGGGTTTTGACTCAACCCCTTTCCTTATTATCTGCCATGTGCAGAAGTTCGCTGATGACACGGCCATAGTGGGGTGTGTCAGGAATGGACAGGAGGAGGAGTATAGGAAACTGATACAGGACTTTGTGATATGGTGCAACTCAAACTACCTGCGTCTCAATATCACCAAGACCAAGGAGATGGTGGTGGACTTTAGGAGATCTAGGCCTCATATGGAGCCAGTGATCATTAATGGAGAATGTGTGGAGCAGGTTAAGACCTACAAGTATCTGGGAGTACAGTTAGATGAGAAGCTAGACTGGACTGCCAACACCGATGCCTTGTGCAGGAAGGCACAGAGTCGACTGTACTTCCTAAGAAGGTTGGCGTCATTCAATGTCTGTAGTGAGATGCTGAAGATGTTCTATAGGTCAGTTGTGGAGAGCGCCCTCTTCTTTGTGGTGGCGTGTTGGGGAGGAAGCATTAAGAAGAGGGACGCCTCACGTCTTAATAAGCTGGTAAGGAAGGCGGGCTCTGTTGTGGGCAAAGTACTGGAGAGTTTAACATCGGTAGCTGAGCGAAGGGCACTGAGTAGACTACGGTCAATTATGGATAACTCTGAACATCCTCTACATAGCACCATCCAGAGACAGAGAAGCAGTTTCAGCGACAGGTTACTATCGATGCAATGCTCCTCAGACAGGATGAAGAGGTCAATACTCCCCAATGCCATTAGGCTTTACAATTCTACCGCCAGGACTTAAGAACTTTTTAAAAGCTATTATTAATGCTTTTTGAGATAGTGATTTAGATGCATATCATATTTTTTACTGAGTTAAGTATTGTATGTAATTAGTTTTGCTACAACAAGTGTATGGGACATTGGAAAAAAGTTGAATTTCCCCATGGGGATGAATAAAGTATCTATCTATCTATCTATCTTATTGGACTTTTGCCAATTACCCACATCTCCTCACTAGCACCCACCTGTTTCTGTTTTCACTCATTACCCGGTCCATTTAAACCCTGTCTTGACTCACATTCTCTGCCAGTTTGTCCCAGCTCTGACCTGAGTCGTTCTAGCCTACCATCGCGACTGCTGCCAACTGATTTTGCAGGACTCTGTGTTTCTGGATTTTGCCTGTTTTGGAACCTGATTTTTGCCTGTGTGCTCTGGATCGTCTGCCCTCGCCGGACTGCCTTTCCCAGGTTAGACCTCCACCTGCCATCCCGGATTCGTGCCTGCCTCCTGTTTGTGAAAGCCTGTTGCCCTTGTGCTCCCTAATAAATCCTGGTAAAAGAGCATTCATTGGTCTGCACTTGAGTCCTACCGTAACCCGACCCAACCTGACAGCAAGCGGGACAGAAGCAAGTACTAAGAGCCATGAAAACTAAATTGTGGAATAGACTGAACATAAGGAACCCCCTTCGTGTATTGCTGTCTCCCATCAGCCCACGATGGGATCATCTTGTTGCAGGGAAACAAGGCCAGGGCTCCCACTGATTCAGTGATATTGGTGTGTTGCAATGATTTTATATGTTCATACGAGGAAAATATGCGCTGTGTGTTTAATATCCAAACGTTACTTAAATCGTTATGATGCTATTGACTTATAAGTGAGTTATAATTGACTTATCACTATATTCATGCGAGGAAAATATTCGCTGTGTGTCTAATATTAAATTCATTAGATAAACCCTTTTAGAAATGAAATTGAGTGTATTAGCCACTTAGAAGTGACTTATAGTTGATTTATCACCTATATTCTGGTCGTGATTAACACCCCCCCCCCCCCCCACCGGCCGGTCTGAAAGAATATTGTCAATAATAAAACGGCTGGCGGTGCAAAAAAGTTTGGTGACCCCTGGATTAAACGATTGAGCTTTATAATTCTTAATTTAACTATATGGTTAGTACATAAACAAAAAAGGAAAAGGGCCCATTCTCATGAAACGGTCTAATGCGCATGTTGGAGCTCATGGTTCTGTCCATTCGTTCCCCATCGACCTCCTCCGAGCGCAGCTGACCCTTGGACCCTCACTCCAAGTCTAGTCCGTCCAGTGATCTACCAACTCTCTCTATTTGCATCTTCACTCTTAATCTCTTCCTGACAAAAGACTGCCAAATCCCTTCTCTCAGACATACAAGAAAGAACAACATGCCTCTCATTGGGATGGCACACATTCCAAAGCCCCCGTTATCTCTGGTCATAACCCAAACATTGGTGCTACAGAGAATCCATCACATTAGCAGTGAAACATTACAGAGAGGCCATTACATTAGCAGTGAAACCTTACAGTGCATTACATATGTCTACAACCAAATGAAACAACATTCCTCCAGATCAAGTGCACCCACAAAACATGCATCTCACACATCACACATAAAAATAAAATATTACCTCAAATAAGTTAATAAAATACAATTCAAAATGCATGTAGTGTGCAGCACAGGTAAACAGTACAATAAGCAGGGGAGGGTGTTTCCTATAGTGGGGGAGTCTAGGACCAGACGGCAGAGCCTCAGAATAGAGCAACAACCATTTAGAACAGAGATGAGGAGATTCATGAGCCAGAGGTTGGTGAAATAGTGGAATTTGTTGCCACAGGTGGCTGTGCAGGCCAGATCATTGGGCACATTTAAGGTGGAGGTTGATAGGTTCTTGATTAATCAGGCAGTGAAAGATTTCAGGAGAAAGCAAGATAGATACTTTATTCATCCCCATGGGGAAATTCAACTTTTTTTCCAATGTCCCATACACTTGTTGTAGCAAAACTAATTACATACAATATTTAACTCAGTAAAAAATATGATATGCATCTAAATCACTATCTCAAAAAGCATTAATAATAGCTTTTAAAAAGTTCTTAAGTCCTGGCGGTTGAATTGTAAAGCCTAATGGTGAACAGGACCAGGACCGGAGAGAGAAAATGGGGTGAGAGTGGAAATGGATCAGCCATGATGAAATGATGGAGCAGAATCAATGGGTCAAGTGGCCTGTCTTATGGCCTAACAGTATAGTAAACAGCTTGCTAGTGACGAGACTTCGGTGGTGACAGGCAATTCATTAGTCACGGAGCCTGAAGGAAGAAACTGCTTTCCAGTCTGGCAGTAATAGTGGTGATATTTCTTTATCTCCTTCCTGACAGTAATGGGTCAAAGAGATTGTGGGATGGGTTGTGGAGATCCTCAACAATGCTTTGGGCCCTTTGATAATTGTCAATAAATGGAGGGCAGGAGACTCCAACGATCCTCTCTGCAGTTTTTACTATCCTCTGTAGGGTCTTGCAGTCCAGTGAATTGCAGCTTCCATCCTACACCACGGTGTAGAGGGTCAGGGCACTCTCGATGGTGCTCCTGTAGAAAGCTGTTAGAATGGGGCAGGGAGCCTTGCATCCCTCAATCTCCTCAGAAAGTGTAAGTATGACTGTGCCTGCTTAACTATTGAAGAGATGTTGGGGTCCACTTATGTGCACACCAAGGAACTTTGTGCACTTCCTTCTCTCCCTGACAGAGTCACTGACGTGCAATGGGGAGGAAGTCCACAATCACCTCAGTTGTATTGTCGACATTGAGACTCGTGTTGTTATCGTCATATCATTTGACCAGCTGCCTCTCTCTATACCTACTTATGATTGCTGATGAGGCCAACCACTGTTGCATCATCAGGGAACGATGTGGTTTGAGCTGGATCTGGCAGCACAGTGGTGATTCAGCAGCATGAACACCAGAGGGTTGAGCACACAGGCCTGAGCGGCACCAGTTTGCAGCATGATGGAGCTTGAGAAGCTGCTGTCAACTTGGACTCACAAGGGTTTTTCCATCAAGTCCAAAATCCAGTTACAGAGAGGGCTGTTGAGTATCCACAAGGATAGTGTGCCCACCTGCCTCTGAGGTATGATCATGTTAAATGCTGAGTTGAAGTTGATGAACAACATCCTAACGTATGAGGCATCATTTTCTAGGTGGGACAAGATGGAGTGGAGGGCCAAGGCTATGGATCATCTGTGGGGTCATTTGAGCATAGACAAACTGGAGAGGTCCAATGTAGCTGAAAGATGGTAATTTATACAATCCATTACCAACCACTCAGAGTGCTTCATGATTGTTCAGGTCTGTGCCACTGGACGGTGATTGTTTAGGCCAGTTACGGTCACTCTGTTGGGCAGTGGAAAGATGATGACTGCCTTGAATCCTGCAGAGATGGTCAAATGTTGCAAAGACTAAAGATGTCTGTTTAAAACCTCTGTTAATTGGGCTGCACAATCCTTCAGCACCTGACCAGGTACGTTGTCCAGCCCCACAGTTTTACATGAGTTAAACCTGGCTAGGATCCACTTCACTTCAGCTGTGGCCAGACATGGTGTCTGTTCCTCAGGATGAGAGGAACATGTGATGTCCCATCACTCATTGCATCAAATCGTGCATAGAAGGCATTCAGCCTATCTGGAAGGGAGCCATTGCTGTCAGTGACATGCATGGTGGACTTGTAATCTGTTATCATTTGTAAGTATTATTACATGCACCACTTGTTTCTGGTGTCATAAAGGTGTCTGTGAAGATACCACCACAATGCCACCAGTTCTGGTGTCATCCCAAACTTACTAACCATGCCACCTACATTCTCATCGAAATAATTAATATTAATGATAAATAACAGCAGACCCAGCACTGATTCTTGCAGCACAACACTGACCATAAGCCTCCAGTCTGAAAAACGAACATCGGCAACTACCCTTGATATCCTACCATCAAGCCAATTCTGTAACCAACTGACCATCTTGCCATGGATCCCATGTGATCTTGCCTTCCAGGGCAGCCTACAATATGGTACCTTGTGAAAAGCTTTGTTAAAGTCTGTGTAGACAGCATCTGCGTCACTCTATTAATCTATTGTCTTGGTCACCTCCTCAAACAATCTCAAGTTCTCTCACATAAAACCAAATTTGCATAAAATTTATCTTCTGGTATTAAAGAAACTTAATGTCATAGAGTCCCACAGCACAGAAACGAGTCCCATAGCACAGAAACAAGTCTTTTGATTGACTGTGGCTGAACCGATTATCAAGTACATGCTGTATCTATACCAAGTACAGTTACTAGTATTTTTTCTGTGATGCACTGATGATAACGTGTTCATGCAGGTGTGTCCTAAATGTTGTGAGAGTAAAATTGGTTAACTAAAAATCCTTAAATATGTTCATTTTTGTCATTGATTTTGTATTCAGCAGGGATGGAAATACTTCTCCCCGTCATACGGATCTACTCCAGGCTGCTGTCAGCCTTTTGGTTCTGCTGTTGCTTTGTTCTTCTTGTTCCTTTCCAGCCCCTCTAAAATTAGCTGTGGAAAGCTGTCCAAATTCTATTTGCTCTGCTTCACCTCACTTCAGTTATTACTATAATACCATGAAAACATCAAAGTCCATTTGAGCATGGATAGGATGTCAGAGCCATGAAGAGTGTTGTTGAGATTGTTTGCAATGTGGCAGAGGGTCCTTTGCAGCATTGCAACATTGGAAGACTTCTGCTTATGAATTAAATTGCTGAAAGAGGATTGAGTTTGCAATTGTTAAAATGGAGCTGGCCAATACTTCTATTGGGTGTTACATCCTTTACGCCATTTTTGTCATTAATCTTTTGCTGTAGGTTCTCAGCTAATACACATAATGATATTTTGGTTTTGTGTGTCAGCTTTCTTTCAGAGGTCCCCTCAGGAAAGAAAGCAGAACTTGTGACTATGGCCTGACTCTCTGAGGAATTGGTAACTAAGCCCCCTCTCCAGACCACTCATGCCCAGCAACTTGCTATGTGCTGACTTGACTCTATACTATTCCTTTGTGACCAGAAATTAAAAGGCCCTCCTGATAAGCATTCATTTGATCATGGTTTGTCCGTGGCTTGGCCACTGGGATTATCAGAAGCCACCGAGGATAAGGGTAACACAAAATTTGAAGTAATTAACTCCAGGAAGACAGGCAGTGCACATGCTCATGTCTACATCAACAGGGCTGAGGTTGAGAGCTTCAAGTTTCCAGAAATGATCATCACCAATAGCCTATCTTGGGCAATCACGTAGAAAGCTCATCAATGTCTCTACTTCCTCAGTTAGCCAAAGAAAGTTAGCATGTCCCTGCTGACCCTCCCTGATTGTTATTGATGCACCATAGAAAGCATCCTTTCTGGATCCATCATGGCTTGGTATAGCAACTGTTCTGCCTGTGATTGTAAGAAACTACCGAGAGCTGTTGGGATAGCTCAGAAACCAGCCTCCCCTCCATGGGCTCTGTCTACACTTCTTGCTACCTCAGTCAAGCAGCCAGCAGAATCACAAACTCCAACTCCATCATGGCCATTCTTTTTTCCACCTCTCCCACTGGGCAGAGGATGCAAACCCTGAAAGCACTTACCACCAGGTTCAATGAGAGCTTCTATCCCACTGTTATAAGGTTATTAAATGGTTTCCTGGTATGATAAAATATACTCTGACCTCACAATTCGCCTCATTAAGATCTTACACCTTATTGTCTGCCTGCACTACTCTCTCTGCAGCTGTTAATCCATACATTCCATTGGTCACTTGCCCTGACCCCTTCATGAGTTCCAATGTTCAACCCCCAGGAGGAAAACTGTGTATCATGCAACGTGCAGTAAGCTCCCTGTTTTCCATTAGGAGATGAAGGGTTCAGTTTAGTTTGGCAGATCAGTGATCATGGAAGGGATGGACAAAGCTTACAAGCTGGGGCATTGTGATGGTTGAAGGAAGGTGGAAGACAAATGTGTTTCATATTTTTTAAGATTGTCTAACGTGTTTAAACAAAACATTATTTTTGTTATCAGGAACCAATGCAACTTTTTGAATAGTTATCAAATCTAACTATTTTGAAAAGTTGAATAATTTTTTTATTCATTTGCCAAAATCCACCCACATTGATGGACTTTTTAACCATGATCTCCTCTGTGCTCTTAAATTATTATCTTTTTTACTCTGAAACCCTTTTGATAACTATTTAACATTAAAGTCACCAGTGGACCCTACCTGTTCTCCTAGCAGCTATATCCAGTTTTGAACAATTTTAAACTTTCATAGAATTCCATATTATTTTTATCTTTGTAATGCATCAGATCATTTGCTGCGGCTCCTGCAAAATAGCAGTATGAAATAAAGACTTACTTTCATTCTTACTGCAGGGACAGTTCTGCAGCTGAGAGCAATTCTATACATTTTCATATGAAGTGGTTTCAGCATTTAATTTCATTTCTTGGGTGCACAATTTGCATTCTCAGTTTGTTTCCACTAAAGTGAGGGTTAACAAATTTGCCTGAAACGTAGTCACTGATATTTTGATGATTAAGCTTTCGAACATCTACAAAAATAGATCTTATGTTAAATGCTAAGTTGAATAATATATCAGATTTCAAATAGAGTCTATAAGAGTGTTTAGCAGAATGTCAGTAGAACTAACTGCAGACCTGAGATATGATGCCCTGACATTCATATAATGTTTAAAAAAAACATTATCCCGGACCTCTCATAATCTCAATTACACTGAATTTCAGTGTAAGGCATCAGGTTGTATTCTTCATCGAGCTGTTGGAGGCAGTCAGATTGCATTCATATATTGATTTCTTTTCTGACAACTGTTACAATAAACTACTTAGCAATTACAAATGACAATGACTGGACTATCCTATTTCTTAATCTAAATCTGCATGGATTTAAAGTATTCTACACATCCAAAGAATTTGATACCGTGTTATTGCATTTTCAAACATCATGTCTCTCTCCTTCAAGGAAGTATTCTTCTCTTCAGCGTACATTTATATAGCTCCTTTAACATGGATAAAGTCCTAAGGCATTTCGCAGGAACATGATCAAACAGAGCAATTACCATACTCAGCAGTCACAATTTTTAATTGAACTTCAAGAGTGTTGAAGTTAAGAGCTTTATTTTCCTCTTTTAGATATCGGAGCAACGTTCCTCTCTCTACCTGGCTGGCTGATAAGTGGCTATGAATTAAAATAGTGGTCACTGAGACCAGACAGTCAAAGAAGCATGTCTTGTCTGCTTTCTCCTTGAAAGTGAATGTCACAGTGATCCTGAACTCTTTAGTTTCTGTACCATTCAAGGGATCAGTGGATGATATAAGCCACTGAATGTGTGAGGCTTGGCTTGGTAGGCATATCTGATGATTGTGTAGCAATGGTCAAGGGCGCTTGGGCTGATGGAAGCACAGGAGACATACTGGTAGAATTTTGGTAGCACACTCTTGAAGATGTTGAAGTCGCTGGCAACGAAGAAGAGGGCCTCAGGGTATCCTTTTTCAAGGCTGTTGACCATGTAGTATAGTTCAATGAGCAAAGGCTTCACATCTACCTAATGTGAACTGCAGTCAGATTAGCTGGAGTGTACTTTTGTGGCAGATAATACAAGCAAAACTTTACCATCAGCTATTCCAGGCAGGGTGAAACTCGTCAGCAGCATCACGTCAAAGCGTGTGTTGATAGGAAACAGACTTTTCCAACTTCAACTTTGCCTGAGGATGCTGCGTGCTCCACATGGTGAATCGAAGATCCCTCAGATTGCATGGCACAGTCAGGTGAAGCAGGTGTAGGCCACGTTTCAGTGAGACATCATATACAGTAGTCCCTCAGTTCGTTTTGGTAGGTCATTTACATTCTTGGTACATCAACTGAGTTCTCGATGGCCTGGACCTTTGTTAGAGGAATGCTGGGAAGGGGTAATTTGAACCCACGCTGAAGGAGATAGAACAGTCACACTGCGTGGTGACTATAAGGTCATGCTCAATCATGAATACCATTCTATATGCTAACCTGGCTGCAGCAAAATAATTAACAGCATTACATTTTTCTCATGTACTTATGCAATCAGATGTCGGTCAATATATCCATCAATTCCTGACGATCAAAATGCACAATTTTTTTTAATCCCATAAGTAAAATTATGAGATGGATAGATAGTCAGAGGATTTTTTCCCCCACAGGATTCAATGTCAACTACTAGGTGGCATAGATTTAAGGTGAGATGGGAAATTTACAGGAGATTTACAAAGCAAGATTTTTTTTATATACAGAGAATGGTAGGCGCATGGAACATGCTGCCTGGGAAGGCGGTGGAAGTAGCAAAAATAGCAGCACATTAGAGGAAGTTAGGCAGCCACATAAAGAGGCATGGGATGGAGGGATATAACAAACTTGTGCGGGCTGATAGGAATAGTTTAAATTGGCATCATAGTCAGCACTGACACTGTAGGCCGAAGGATCTGTTCCTGTGTTCTACTTGCCTCTATGTTCTATGTTCAATAATTCCTTAAACACTGACAAAATGTAGCCAGCATGAGGAAATCTGCAGGTGCTGGGAATTCAAACAACACACAAAATGCTGGTGGAACACAGCAGGCCAGGCAGCATCTATAAGGAAAAACACTGTTGACGTTTCGGGCTGAGAGCCTTCATCAGGACTAACTGAAAGGAAAGATACTAAGAGATTTGAAAGTAGTGGGGGGAGCGGGAAATGCAAAATCACATTTTCCCCTCCCCCCACTACTTTCAAATCTCTTAGTATCTTTCCTTTCAGTTAGTCCTGACGAAGGGTCTTGGCCCGAAATGTCGAGAGTGCCAAAATGTAGCCAGGGTTGTTTAATTAGGTCAATGATTATTGCAGACACTGAGGGAGACCATTTACAGATTCTAACAGATATTCAAGATAATTCTGGAGAGATTTTGCTTTTCTGCATTATGTGCTTATGTGATATTATGTGTTTGTGTTGCTTATGGGTTGATTACATAGTTTACAGTCTATAAAAGAATTGTCATAGGCCATTGCAAATGTTCTAAAGTCTGAGAATGGTACAATATTATATATGCTTTCTGGTGGATTTGGCATTAGATTTCTTGGCTCTTTATCATTATTAAAAAAGTTCTTTGGACTAGAGACCAACAATGACCTTGGTGTGTGTGGAAGCTACAGTTAAGTAATACTATAATGGCCCTTTTTGTCCATTACAATACTGCCTGTGAACTCAGGTTATTGTGTGATACTGACTTCTTCGATCTTGACGGACTGAACAGCCACATGATGGATTGCAGCCCAGAAAAAAAGCATTGCTTTTGAATCCAGTACCTTGGCAAAATAGAAATAAATTTATGCCCAAATAAAAACAGAAGTATTAGTGTCAAAAAGTAACACCAATTATTCTTTGGAAGTCTGTACAAATTAGTAAAAGAGCTCAAACCTTTATTGTCAATTTTAGGTACAACATCAAATATGCCATCAATGCCAGCATCATAAATGAACAGAGTAAACAATTCTTCAGATGGGCCAGATGGTTTGCATCCCAGAGTGCTTAAGGAAGTAGCCCAAGAAATAGTGGATGCATTAGTGATAATTTTTCAAAACTCCTTAGATTCTGGATTAGTTCCTGAGGATTGGAGGGTGGCTAATGTAACCCCACTTTTTAAAAAAGGAGGGAGAGAGAAACCGGGGAATTATAGACCGGTTAGTCTGACATCGGTGGTGGGGAAAATGCTAGAGTCGGTTATCAAAAGTTATCAAACAGCACATTTGGAAAGAGGTGAAATCATCGGACAAAGTCAGCATGGATTTGTGAAAGGAAAATCATGTCTGACAAATCTTATAGAATTTTTTGAAGATGTAACTAGTAGAGTGGATAGGGGAGAGCCAGTGGATGTGGTATATTTAGATTTTCAAAAGGCTTTTGACAAGTTCCCACACAGGAGATTAGTGTGCAAACTTAAAGCACATGGTATTGGGGATATGGTATTGATGTGGATAGAGAATTGGTTGGCAGACAGGAAGCAAAGAGTGGGAGTAAACAGGACCTTTTCAGAATGGCAGGCAGTGATTAGTGGGGTACCGCAAGGGTCAGTGCTGGGACCCCAATTGTTTACAATATATATTAATGATTTAGACATGGGAATTAAATGCAGCATCTCCAAGTTTGCGGATGACTCGAAGCTGGGCAGTGGTGTTAGTTGTGAGGAGGATGCAGGGTGACTTGGATAGGTTAGGTGAGTGGGCAATTTCATAGCAGATGCAATTTAATGTGGATAAATGTGAGGTTATCCACTTTGGTTGCAAGAACAGGAAAACAGATTATTATCTGAACGGTGGCCGATTAGGAAAAGGGGAGATGCAACGAGACCTGGGTGTCATTGTGCACCAGTCATTGAAGGTGGGCATGCAGGTACAGAAGGCGGTGAAAAAGGCAAATGGTATGTTGGCATTCATAGCAAGAGGATTTGAGTACAGGAGCAGGGAGGTTCTACTGCAGTTGTACAAAGCCTTGGTGAGACCGCACCTAGAATATTGTGTGCAGTTTTGGTCCCCTAATCTGAGGAAAGACATTCTTGCCATAGAGGGAGTACGGAAAAGGTTCACCAGATTGATTCCTGGGATGGCAGGACTTTCATATGAAGAAAGACTGGATCGACTAGGCTTATACTCACTGGAATTTAGAAGATTGAGGGGGGATCTTATTGAAACGTATAAAATTCTAAAGGGATTGGACAGGCTAGATGCAGGAAGATTGTTTCCGATGTTGGGGAAGTCCAGAACAAGGGGGTCACAGTTTAAGGATAAAGGGGAAGCCTTTTAGGACTAAGATGAGGAAAGACTTCTTCACACAGAGTGGTAAATCTGTAGAATTCTTTGCCACAGGAAACAGTTGAGGCCAGTTCATTGGCTATATTTAAGAGGAAGTTAGATATGGCCCTTGTGGCTAAAGGGATCGGGGGTATGGAGAGAAAGCAGGTACAGGGTTCTGAGTTGGATGATCAGCCATGATCATACTGAATGGCGGTGCAGGCTCAAAGGGCCGAATGGCCTACTCCTGCACCTATTTTCTATGTTTCTATGTTTCGTGTCTTCAATTCCTTTTAGCAGAAGGCCTTGAAGTAGAACACATTGGCAGATGCATTGTCTAAATCACCCCATTAGAGTCTGAACATGGGGTAGGGAAGTACCATTCTTAGCCTAACTTAAGATAGGACAATTTTCAGGTGAAATTGCAAATAGTTAGAAAATAAGCTGCATATTTTGCTTAAGAATGTAGGTTAGAATAAAGGCTAATCAGAAAATGAACAGATGAAGAACTAAAACTATTTAATTTCTGCAGAAATTGGTTATTATTTAAGCAATGCTGTTTACAACGGGACTTAAAATCTTTCAGCTTTAAGACCAAGGATATTGATAGAGTCTTCTACAAAATTTATTATTGCTTGCAGCTCTGTATATTGGCCAGATTTGGACTGAAGCCTAAAGTCCCTTAACTGGAGGCAGTAACTGGATTATAGTAAGGCATTTAACTAAGGCATGGGAAGATCATCCAGAAGATTAAGATGCATGGGATTGTGAGAGGTAGGGATAGACAGCCTGTAACCTTTTCCTAGAGTTGAAACATCTAATTTCAGCGGGCATGGAAGAGGGGTAAGTTCAATGGTGACGTGCAGGGCAAGATTTTACAGAGCAGTGAGTGCCTGGAATACACTGCCTGGGTGACGTTAAAGGCAGAAACATTAGAGAGTTTTAGGACAGGTCTAGATAAACACATGAATGTGAGGAAAATGGAAGGATATGGACATTGTGTAGGCAGAAGAAATTAGTTTAGTTTTAGCCACTTGACTACTAATTTTATTGGTTTGGCACAATATTATTGGCTGACGGGCCTCTTCCTGAGCTGCACTGTTCTATTTTCTACACTTTGTCAAGTCTTTTAGTTAGGCATATGAATGCTTAGGAAATGAAAGGATATGGGCATTCTGAAAGGATTAGTATTGTTGGGATTAATTTAATTACATAGCACAACATTGTGGGCTGAAGGGTCACAATGTGCAGTGCTCTTCTATGTTCTGAGTTAATGAATCACATTCTTCTGCAGATAGGCAATAATGTAGGACTGAGGATGACTCATTTCTACATTGATTCCATGGTTTCTGGAATGGTTGTTGAACCTGAGACGGGAATTGTAGTTTCTTACTGCAAATGGGGCGGTAAGTGCCAGATGAGGTGGGCGGATAGGTAGTTTCTGAGGTAATGCACTCCATCCACCATTTACACAGGTTTTGTGTGTGTTGCTAATGCAGTCCCTTGAGGCTTACAATGCCTGAATTTTCCTTCACTGCACTTAATCAGAGGCCAGAGGTTCTCAAGGGGTCATTACAGACTTTGCACCTCTTTAAGGAATTTCTTTTGAATTTTTTTTTCGGTCTGCCTGGCAAATCTCCTTCATAAAGAGTCTCAGAATAAACTGTCTGTGTCAGGAGTCTGTGGTTGGGCCAGCAACAGATATGATCTGCCCAACATCGCTGATTTAAAGTAACTAAGTTGTTGAAGGAAGGGGCAAAGGAGTCAAAGCAGATGTTTGTTTATCTATCTTTACAGAGGATTTGGAGGATTTTGCATTGAATTCTCTCTTGTAGATTGTCCAAGTCTCAGAACCATAAAGAAGGATAGAGATCATTGCTTTCCTGTCAACCTTTGCTACATACTGCATCTGAAGTCTTGATCTTTAAATACCCTTTGCCTCAGTTGATCACAAGTTGAGCTGTTTATGAAGATGTCCACCCTTGCAGAATGATGATTTGCGAGATATGGACCATTATCCACATTTTCCAGTGTTTCTTTGTGAATATTTGTTGTACTGCTCTATATTCCTCCTCTGCAGGAAGCAAAATTGCCTGTTGAAGTCCCAAAGTCACTGAAGAGCTTCTGTCACAAATCCAGTCTGGAAGAGAAGGATTTTCCAGGACAGCTCAAATGCTGTAATCATGACCAGCTACAAGAAAGGAGAAAAGTCCAACTGAATTGCTATTGTGTAGTCTCTTTGCCGTCTGCTGCATGAAACATCATTGTCGGGGTCCTCCACAACCACAGTTGCCTGGGGCTTGAGGTTTGCTCCCCAAATCACAATGTTGGTTCTGTCCATCTAGGACACAGTGAATACAATCTTGAGCACACAAGAAGAGGAAGGGACAACCCCAGCAAATACTTCTGCTGACATTCAACCTCAACCACTTTGACTCTATCAGTTGGGATGGACAACTGAACACTTTATTCAAATTCACCTGTGAACATAAATTCAACTGGTGTTTGCTTCATACCAACAAATAGTTTACAGCAGCACTAATCTCAGCGAAGGCTGTGACATTGTCCCAGCATTTTTCTCAATCTTTTTCTCTGCAATGCTGCACCAACAAACTTTCTCTGAGAAAGAAGATGATCTTCAAAACTGCTGGGAAACTATTCTACCTGCAGCATCGATGGTCTCCTGAACTTCAGGAGTCATGCTTCAGGATGCAGGCAAGGCCTTTGTTGGAGACTGAGCTGTGAGATTGTATCATCTTGTTCACTGAAGTATACAAGATGATGAATCAGTGCACCACCTGTAAGAGTGCAGAACGACACGTTGAAAGTACCATAGTAAATGTGGATTTGGCTATAGGAAGTCTTTCAAATTTGCACATTGGCTTGAGAAATAGGCATGACCATTTCCTTATCTTTATTAATAACCATAGAATATAGAGCAGTATGGGGCTTTGGCCCACAATGTTGTGCAATCTATATAAACCTACTCCATGATCAATCTAATCCTTTTGTCCTACACCACCATAACCATCCATTTATTAACACATCAATGTGCATATCAAAGAGTTTCTTAAATGTGCCTATTGTATCCACCACCATCTCTAGCAGTGTGTTCCAGACACCTACAGATCTCTGACAGAATTCCCTATTGTTGACTGAGTTTGCAAATGTGTGAAGAGAATAGATGAGGGAGAATTTGTCAAGTGTGTCCAGGAAAGTTTTCTAAATCCACATCTAGCTGGCCATACTAGAAAAAAGCCACCATCATTCTGGTAATTGGTGATGTGTTGATGAGAGGTCACCTTGGGACCAGTGATCAAAATTCTATTGGTTTCAAAATAGGTGTGGAAAAGTTAGGACTGCTCCTCAAGTTAGCGTTTCAAATTGGGGGAAGATGGATATCGATGTCATCAAATAAGAATGAAGAAGTTGATTGGTAGAGGCTATTTGCAGATGAAAAGCATCCTACTTGCACATTAAAATGAAATAGGAAGGGTCAGGGCCAACATGATCTGATAGCATGAAAGGCAAGGCTGCATGATTGGGGGTGGCTGGAAAAGAAGGAAGTATATGCTGTGATTAATCAATATAGTTCAAGCAATTCCTTTGAAAAGTATAGGGATAGGACAGTACCTTGAACAAGGAAATTAGAAGGGCAAAAAGAGGCCATAAGATGTCACTGGCAGATGAGATAAAGGAGAATCTTAAAAGACTCGGAGTATATTAAGAGCAATGAGTAACTAGGAACAGAGCAGAACCCCTGAAGGACCACTGCCGTAATCAATATGAAGTACCATGGGAAATGTTAAATGAATGCTTCTTGTATTTTTTTTGCTATGGAGTAGCAGATGGAATGGAAGCTAATAAGTTCAGGGAATTAAATAGTGGTATGCTGAAACATATCGACATTACAAAAGAGGAAATGTTGATGGTCTTGAAGTGCATAAAGATGGATAAATCCTGAGGTCCTGATCAAATGTATCCTAATATATTGTTGGAGGCAAGTTTAAAGTTTGCAGGACTGTTGGATTTGCATTTGAATTGGCTATGTTCAGGACAGGGCTAGTTGTTTCCTTTTGAACCTTTTCAATTAAACATTTTGTAATGTATGAATATATTTCTTTTAGAGCAATGACCTCCCATCCCCTCCCCTTAGTACAATGTACTTATCTGTTGTCTATGCATAAGTATTGCTCATCACAGACACATAGAAACGCGTGAGTATAGGGCATAGTAACAATGAAATTTACGCACCTAGCAAAGTTAAAGTTGGAATAGTGTGGAGTTGGCTTCAATCGGGAAAGTTAATGAAATTGATAGTGTTAATGAAGGCTGGAAGTCATATATTGAGAGTGTTGAACTGTATTGTAACAGGAACAACGTGGAGGAGCAAAAGAAAGCACTTATACTTAGCTTAATGGGTACAAGGGCATACAGTCTCTTATGCAATCCAGTAACCCCTGAAAAGCCAGCAAGCAAGACGTTCAATGAAATTGTTATAATTTTACAATATCACATGAACCCTAAACTGCTGACAATACCTGAGAAATTTATATTTTACAAAAGGAACCAGTCAAAAGATGAAAGCCTTTCTGAATACATTGCAGAACTGCGCAAGCTTTCTCAGTACTGTGACTTTAGAGATGGACTTTCTGATGCAGTAAGGGATAGGCTTATATGAGGCATGCATAGTCAAAGTACTCAAAAGAGGCTACTGTCTGGAAGAGACCTAACCTTATGTAATGCCCAGGTTAAGATTTTACTGCTAATGTTGTAGGGTATTTTATTTAATGGCTTTTCGTAGAAGTCGTGTGTTCTTCTGGCAGTGTTTGGGTTACTGTTAAAGATAAGGGGTTGTGGTGTTCATGCTTTGGAATGTAGTGTCATCTACTCAGGATACAGGAATTGGGAGAAGGTTCTAGAGAGCGCCAGGTGAAGAGGTTTTTGTGACGGACACTGAGGCAGTTCAAGGTCTTTTCAGCGAGAGGTGGCATTAGAAGAAACTCGTGAGATCCTGCCATAGGATTCGATCCAACAGGAATGCATGATTGAATAGAGTCCAAGAGGAGAAACCCTACTGGTTATTGGTGAATAGGAGCTGGCGCCCCAAGTACATCGGACACATCAGCTTGTGATCATTCGGCTGTTTTAATTATGATGGGCCATTTTGTTATTTTCCTACTTTTTTCCTTTCTTCTTTAATAGCGGTTTGGTTAAGTTAGCATTCATAAATCTACTTTCTTTATAATTGCATGCAGTGTACAGTCTTTTAGTTCTTGCCAAAATTGTATGAGTTTAGAAGTTAAACAATATTCACACAGATTGGGGTTTGGGTGGGCGAGACACCCCTGCCTCCTAGGTTTGGTGGGACCCAAGTCATATTGACCCTAGATGTACGGAGTCTGAAAAAAGTGATTTTCTCACCATTGAGTCCAGTGGCTCTTAGCAGTGGGCTAACAAACCACAGTTCTAGAAGCGCCTGGTAAAAAGGGGGTTCACTTAGCACGGGCATTGATCATTGCAATATTGTTAGAGATTGCAGCAAAACATGCAGCAGACTTACAGAAAGAGTTTAGAATGTGAATGCACAACGTTGCTGAATGGTGAAAAAAGCCAAAAATGTTATCGACCCGGCGATGTGCTACACGCAACGCTGAAATAATGACACGGAGTCGGTGAGCTGCAGTTGCAAAAGAGGTTTATTCAAACTTTGCAGCCTCGCTTTAAAGCCTTCCTGTTCCTGCCCTCCCTGGGCGGGGATGCTGTAGGGGGTGCATGTTCACAGTCCCGTCCCGCGCGCGAGCTTTTCCCCTTGCTGGTGAAGCAGGCTTGGCGCCCTTTTTGGGACCGGCCTCAATGCCGGCGCGTGCCACTTTGTGAGCCGGTTCGAGTGCGCTGGGAAGTGGGTCACCACATAACCCCCCCACCCCCAGAACCAGCGATACACCCCCCAATGTCCTCAGTCTGGGTCGGATTCTGTTTGGGAGGTCTGCCTCTGCGCCGTGGTGCCTGAATCTCAATCGGCTGCGCCAAGTCCACATGGGCCGGTTTGAGTCAGTCCACTGTGAAAACCTCCTCTTCCCCCCCCCAATGTCCAGCACGAATGTGGACCCGTTGTTTCTGATCACCGTAAACGGCCCCTCGTAGGGCCGCTGTAGCGGTGCCCGATGTCTGCCCCATCGTACGAAAACGAACTTAGTTTTGCAGGTCTTTGGGTACGCAGGTCAGGTTCTGCCCATTCTGTGAAGTGGGTATAGGGGCCAGGTTACCGAGCCTCTCGCGTAGTCTGTTCAGGACTGCTGCGGGTTCTTCCTCTTGCCCCTTTGGGGCTGGTATGAACTCTCCTGGGACGACCAGGGGTGCGCCGTACACCAACTCAGCCAACAAGGTGTGCAGATCCACTTTGGGTGACGTGCGGATTCCGAGCAGGACCCAGGGAAGCTCGTCCACCCAGTTAGGCCCTTTGAGGCAGGCCATGAGAGCCGACTTCAGGTGATGGTGGAAACGCTCCACTAGTCCGTTCGACTGTGGGTGGTAGACAGTTGTGTGGTGCAGCTGTGTCCCCAAAAGGCTGGCCGTAGCCGACCACAGGCTGGAGGTGAACTGGGCGCCTCTGTCGGAGATAATGTGGGCCAGTGTACCAAAGCGAGATACCCAGGTGGCAATCAGTGCCCGGGCACAAGATTCGGAGGTGGTGTCGGTGAGCGGGACCGCCTCTGGCCATCTTGTGAACCGGTCCACGATAGTCAGGAGGTGCCGTGCTCCTTGCGACACTGGCAGGGGGCCCACGATATCCACATGAACGTGATCGAAACGCCGGTGGGTGGGGTGGAACTGCTGCAGCAGAGCTTTGGTGTGCCGCTGCACCTTGGCTGTTTGGCAGTGCATGCATGTTTTAGCCCATTCACTGACCTGCTTGCGGAGTCCGTGCCAAACGAACCTGTTGGCTACCATCCGGACGGTTGTCCTGATGGAGGGGTGCACTAAGTTGTGAATGGAGTTGAAAACGCGCCGCCGTCAGGCTACCAGGACCATGGGGCGGGGTTGGCCGGTGGTGACATCACAGTGTAGGGTCCTCCCACCTGGGCCTATGGGGAGGTCCTGGAGCTGCAAACCGGAGACAGCGGTTCTGTAACTAGGGATCTCCTCGTCTGCCTGCTGTGCCTCCGCCAGCGCTTCATAGTCTACCCCTTGGGACAGGGCTTGGATGTTAGGTCTGGAGAGAGCATCCGCCATGATATTGTCCTTTCCCGAGACATGCTGGACATCCGTCGTGTATTTGAAGATGTAGGACAGATGTCGCTGCTGGCGGGACGACCAGGGGTCGGATGCTTTCGTGAACGCAAAGGTAAGAGGTTTGTGGTCCGTGAACGCGGTGAAGGGCATACCTTCTAAGAAGTACCTGAAATGCCGGATTGCCAGGTATAGCACCAACAGTTCCCGGTCGATAGCACTGTATTTGAGCTCGGGTGGTCGTAGGTGTTTGCTGAAAAACGCCAGGGGTTGCCAGCGACCCTCAATGTGTTGTTCCAGCACCCCACCAACTGCCGTGTTAGATGCGTCCACTGTGAGGGCAGTAGGGACGTCCATTCTGGGGTGCACTAGCATCGAGGCATTTGCCAAGGCTTCTTTGGTGTTAATGAAAGCGGCAGCGGACAACTCATCCCAGGTAATGTCCTTGCCCTTACCCGACATCAAGGCGAACACATGCATGCCTTTATTTAATTGATGTATAGTTGCATAGATACGACAATCACAATGACTGTTGGTTCAAGGAAGAAGTTTGCTCTAAGTGTCACAGACAAGGTCATATAAAGAGAGTGTGTAAATCAGAGCAATGAATCAGACAACATCGAGTCTAACAAAGGTGAGCTGTCATGCCCAGAACTGTGTAGCATTACTGAAGACGATTGCAAAATCATATGGATCACAACAGACGTGTCTGGTGTAAAACTGAAAATGGAGCTGAAAATGGTCAACTTTGTCTGTAATTCCAGAGGCTGACTGCAGCACAGTGTTTTCTAAGCGATTTTCTAAGTTGAATTTCCCCATGGGGATGAATAAAGTATCTATCTATCTATCTATCTATCTATCTATCTATCTATCATTGGAAAAGACCTCGGTGATGCTAAAGACCTACACACATGAAAAAGTATCTCACAAAGGCAAACTGAAAGTTAATGTGATGTATGGAGGCAAAACACAGCAGTTAGAGCTTTATGTGTTGAAAAGTGGAGAGCCAATGCCTTTTGGACATGAATGGCTGAGAAATCTCCAGCCTGACTGGTGCACAATCAAAGCTCTCAATATGTCATCAACAGGCAACTGCAGCCCAAATGGTGGCACTAACCAGAGACTGTCACAGCTGCTTAATGCTAATGAGAAGATGTTTGAGAAGGGTATTGGTAAACTCAGTCATGGTCCATAATTAAACTGGATGAAGCAGCAACACCAAGGTTCTATAATGTCCAGAGTCTTATGCACTACGTTGTAAAGTGGATGCTTACCTTCAGAGCTTGGAGGCATCTGGAATTTGCTCCAAGGTTTAGTGGAGTGATTAGGCCACACTCACTATCCTAATGATCAAGAAAAGGAAGGCCGGAGCTGTTCACATATGGGGGTCTTCAAAGTGAGCAGCAACCTTCTGCTACATACTGTGCAGTAAACCCTGCCACGAATAGAAGACAGATTTGCATTTTTGGCAGGAGGGGAGAGGTTTGCAAAGATTGACTTGTCACAAGCCTATCTGCAAATGGAGATTAAGGAGTCAAGCAGGAAGTTACTCACTCTCAACACTCTCAAGAGACTGTTCCAGTATAATTGTTATGTCTCCAGCAATTTGGCAAAGAGCAATGGACCAAGTGCTCCGAGATATCCCAGGAACACAATGTAACCTTGATGACATCATCGTGACTGGCAAGAATGATGAAGGTCACCTCCAGAACCCTGGTAAAGTGCTTAGCAGGCTGAGTGAGTATGGTCTGTGCACAAAGAGAGATATGTGAGTTCTTTAAGAATGAAATCTCATTATATGGACATGTCATTGACAAGCATGGCTTACATAAGTCACAAGAGAAGATTGAGCAGTGTTGCAGGCAGCCAAACCGGGAAGTGTATCACAACTCAGGTTATACTTGGGCCTTGAAAACTACTACCACCGGTTTCTCCCAAACATTGCTAGAGTGTTGTATCCATCAAACACACTGTTGCAGACAGAAGCAAGGTGGGAATGGTCAGAAAGATGTGAAAGAGCATTCAAGAAGCAAAGAGACTAATAATGTCAGATGAACTGCTCACCCATTATGACTCATCCCTGCTCATCAGACTGGCGTGTGATGTGTACCCTTATGGCATGGTGCCACTTTGTCACACACTATGAAAGGTAGATCTGAACATCTGATTGCATTTGTTTCAAGATCACTTACAAGCACAGAACACAATTATGTACAGATTGACCAAAAGGCCCTTAGTCTAGTATGGGGAATAAAGAAGTTCCACCACTACTGCTACGGACAAAATTTACTCTAGTGCCAGACTACCAGCCCCTTGTGTCCATTGGCCAAAAGCTTTTCAGGATGCCTAAAAATTCTAAGTGCACCCCCACTAGCACTGTTACACCTATGGATGTGTCCGTCATCACCAAGACAAAGACTACATATTGATTTTGTGGGCCATTCATGAACTCCATGTTTCTGATTGCTGTGGAGGCTCATTTGAAGTGGCCAGCAGTTATACCAATGAAGTCAACCACATTAGCAAAGACGGTCTCTTCATCAGAAATGGCTTTCCAGATCAAATTGTTAGTGGCAATGGACCATAATACACATCAAAAGAATTCTGACTGTTCATGAAGAAAAATGGCATCAGACTTTTCAACTCAGCTGAAAGACTTTTCAATTCACCACCCAGCAACGAATGGGTTAGCTGAAAGGTTTATTCAAACCTTTAAAAAGTCTGTTAAAGTCTGTTAAAGGAGGACATCTCTCTACAGCACAAGGTGGACAACTTCCTTTATGCCTATCAGAACTCTGTTCATGCGATGACAAATCAAACACCTGCAATGATGTTAATGAACAGGAATCTAAGATCTCGCATGGACCTCCTGAAACCAGACTTCTGGAGGAAAATATGGAATAAACAGTTCAGGCAGTTGCCAAGTGAAGCAGCACGGAGCTTCGAGATTGGACAGGAAGTCCTAGCGCGTGATTACCGAGAAGACAAGTGGACATCTGGTAGGATAGCTACAAGAACTGGACCACTGATGTACACTGTGGATGTTGGATATCAGAAATGGAGACATCATATGAATCAGATATTGGATGCTCAACCAAAGAGCACACGAGTTGAATGCATCCAACAAGATGGACACATTACAGCCTTACCAGACTTACCTCTCAGTGATGATGGAAACCGAGAACATTGTCTTAGACAAGACACTACCAAACCTGATGTCACTCCACAGGTCCAGAGGCGCTATCCTGAAAGAAACAAAGTCACCCAAAAGACTAAACCTTTAGAACTGTGAAGTTAGTTATGGACTGCTAGTGTGAAAGCATGTTTTATTGGAATATGGGTTTATGGAAGGGAAATTAAATGTCTTGTAAATATACAGTTTTATGTTGCATTAATTTAAGTGGGGAGGAAGTATAATGTATGTGTAACACACTGTAAGGTTTCACTGCTAATGTAATGGCTTCTCTGTAATGTTCTAGTGATGAGGTAATGGTTTCTCTGCAGCAGCAATGTTTGGGTTATGACTAGAGATAATAGGGCATGCTAGCTAATGAGCAGGATATTGTTCTTTCTTGCGTGTCTGCAAGCTGAGAATTCACTGTCTTTTGCCATGGAGAGGTGAAGATAGAAGACACAAAAGGAGAGAATTGGTAGACCTCGGATGGAATGGACTTGGATGAGTGTCCAAAGGTCAGCGACAATTGGAGAAGGTTGATGGTGGACGAATGGCCTTGTCAGTGAGCTCTAACCTTCTGCATTAGACTATTTCATGAGAATGGGCCCTTTTTCTTTTTTTGTTTACTAACTATATAGTCAAATTAAAAATTATAAAGCTCTATTGTTTAATCGCATATTGTGTACTGTTTGTTATTTTGTGGGACTGATTTGTAATAGGGGACATATTGCACAGCATCCACCCAAATGAGATTTTTTAAGTTTGGGCTAGCCGGGTGGCTATCATCCCCTATATTAAGCCGCTAGCCAAAGTGAGAGTTACATATGGATCTATTTCTTTTAGAGCAAGGGCATTCTCCTTAGCACTACATATTGATCTGATGTCTGTGCATGCACTGTTGTCTACGCATGCACATTGTTCTCCCTCTGTCTCTTGCTGCAACGTGAATACACTAGTTAAAGCCATCTCTCGCGTGTGTACTTTTATGTAATTAATATGTAGTTGTGCATAGACATAACACTTTTATTATCTCTTTTATAAAGGCACTAAAAGTTTATATTTTGTTTAGTTTGCAAGAATTAAAGATGTAGTTATAGATCCTTTCATTCATAAATGCAATGACCTGCACAGGACAGGTTATGCTAAAAAATGTGAGTGGTACAGACTCTTTTAATGTTATTTTTAATGCTGTTCTGTTCAGAAGCCCTAAGTAATAGCTAACTGTCATATGAATGGTGAATCAAATGAATTTTAGTTGTTCTAGGATTTATCAGATTTGTGTAAAAATGGAGATAAATACAGTATTATTCGGAGCGGCCATAGTTGGAGTGGACAGTATTAGAGTGGATAGGCTTTGGCTCAACAGGCTTGGGCAAGGTTCTAAGTAAATTTCTAGTATGGTTTTTTTTCTCTCTCTTTCTTTGTCTGTTCATACATAGGTAGAGCACTGAGAATAGGTCCACAGTTAGTGGTATGTTCTTCGTGTGAGATGTGAAAACTCTGGGAGAACTCCAATCTCCCTGATAACTACATCTGCATGAAGTGCATCAAGCCACAGATCCCTGCAGTTTGACTCATGTGGGAGAAAGAGGAGATGATAGGATCTACAGGGAGGTAGTTAACCCTACATTGCAGGAGGCAAGTACCCGTGTGACTGTCAGGAGAATGAAAGGGAGTAGGCAGCCAGTGCACGGGGTGAGGGTGGGGGTGGCTGTGGTAGTGAAGTCACAGTGACCAAGTTTCTAGCACTGAGTCTGGCTCTGTGGCTCAGAAAGGACGGGGGAGAAGAGGAGTGTAGTAGTGATGAGGGATTCCATAGTTAGAGGAGCAGACAGGCAATTCTGTGGTCATGAAAGAGCCACCTGGGTGGTATGTTACCTCCTGGGTGCCAGAGTCAGGGGTGTCTTAGATCAGGTCCACAGCATTCTCAAGGAGGAGGGTGAGCAGCCAGAAGTTGTGGTACATATTGAGGTCTAACCAAGGCCTTAAAGCCTCAGTATTACATTTTTGTTCTTGTATTCTAGCCCTCTTGAAATGAATGCTGACATTGCATTTGCTATCCTTACCACTGACTCACCCTGCGTTAACCTTTAGGATTCCAAAATTCCCTTGCACCTCTGATTTTTTAAAAATATTTTCCTCGTTTAGAAAATAGTCTGCAGTTTTATTCCTTCTACTGAAGTGCATAACTATATACTTCCCTACACCATATTCCATCTGCCACTTCTTTGCCCATTCTCCCGTTCTGTCTAAGTCCTTCTGCAGACCTCTTGCTTCCTCAGCACTACCTGCCCTTCCACTTATCTTCATATCACCTGCAAACCTGGTCACAAAGCCAGTAATTCCATCATCCAAATCATTCATATATAACGTGAAGAGGTGCAGTCCCAACACCAATCCCTGAGCAATGCTACTAGTCACCGGCAGACAACTAGAAAAGGCCACCATTTTTTTCTACATTTTGCCTTGTCAGTCAGCAAGCTACTATCTATGCTAGCATCTTTACTGTAATACTATGGGCTCTTATCTTTCTAAGTAGCCTCACGTGCGGCACCTTAATAAAGGCCTTCTGCCAACCTAAATAAATGTCATCCACTGATTGATTCTTTTTTGTCTATCCTGCTTGTTATTTCCTCAACCAATTCTAGCAGATCAGTCAGACAAGATTTCCCCTTTAATGAAGCCATGCGGAATTTGGCCTAATTTTATCATGTACTTTCAATACTCTGAAACCTCATCCTTAACAATGAACTCCAACATCTTCCCAGCCACTGAATTAATGCTAATAGCCTATAATTTCCTTTCTTCTTAAAGAGTGCTGTGTGACATTTGCAATTTCCCAGTCCTTCATAACCATTCCAGAATCTTGTGATTCTTGAAAGATCATTACTAATGCTTCCACAATCCCTTCCACTCCCTCTGTCAGAACCTTGGGGGCATAGTCCATTTAGTCTGGGTGTCTTATCTACCTTCTGACCTTTCAGCCGCCCAAGCACCTTCTCCTTAGTAATAGCAGCTACACTCACTTCTGCTCCATGACACTCAAATCTCTGGCATACTGCTAGTACCTTCCACAGTGAAGTCTGATGCAAACTACTTATTAAGATCCTCTGCAGTTTTTCTGTCCCCCATTGCTACCTCTACAGCATCATTTTCCAGTGGTTCTATATCCTTTTTCACCTCTGTTTTACTCTTTATACTGTATATTTGGAAAAAAAACCTTTGGTATACTCTTTTGTATTATTAGCTAGCTTCCCTTTGTATTTCGTCTCATCTTATAGCTTCTTTAGTTGCCTTCTGTTAGTTTTAAAGTTTTCCAACTCTCTAATTTCTCACTAATTTTTGCTCTATTGTATGTCTTCACTATGTTGTTTTTGATTTACCTTGTTAGCTAAGATTGCCTCATCCTCCCTTTAGAATACTTCCTCATCTTTGGGATGTATATATCCTGTTCCAGAATCTTTGGTCATTGTTATTCTGCTGTCATGCTTGCTAGTGTCCCCTTCCAATCAACTTTGGCCAGCTTGTCTCTCACACCTCTGTAATACCCTAGAGGTAAACCATGTATATCTGTCTGGACAAGCCCCTCTGCTGACTGCTCCTGTGTCTCCTCCCACAGACCCCTGGATAAAGGTGATTGTGTCTCTGCACCTCTCTCAGTCATCCAGCATGAACGTGCTCCGTTTTACTGCTAATAAAAGCCTTTCAGTGTTTACTCTACTTCCAGTCTTTTGGAGTTATTGATAGTGCATCAACCCTTAACTCCACTATAATAATGATACACCTGACTTTATCTTCTCTCACTCAAACTGCAGGGTGCATTCTATCATATTATGATCACTGCTTCCTAAGGGTTCCTTTAACTTAAGCTCCATAATCAAATTTGGTTCAGTACACAACACCAAATCCAGAATTGCCTTTCCCCTAGTATGCACATCCACAGGTTGCTTTGAAAAATGTCTTGTAGGCTTTCTACAAACTCCATCTCTTGGGATCCAGCACCAACCTGATTTTCCTAATCTACTGCTATATCGAAATCCCCATGACTATCATAACATTGGCCTTTTTACATGCCTTTTCTATCTCTATTGTAATTTGTATCCCACGCTTTGGCTAGTATTAGGAGGCTTGTATACAACTCCCATTGGAGTCTTTTTACCCTTGCATTTTCTTTTCTCTACCCAGAAGGTTTATACATCTTCCAATCCAATGTCACTTCTGTCTAAGGATTTGATTTCATTTTTTACCAACAGAGCCATCTGACCCCTCTGCCTTCTTGCCTGTCCTTTCAGTACAAGGTGCATTGTTAGATGTTAAGCCCTCAAATATGATCTTCTTTTAGCCACGACTCAGTGATACCCACAATGTCATACCTGCAAATCTCTAAATGCACTACAAGATCATCTACCTTATTCCATATGTTCCATAGCATCAGAATATGTAGAATCCTTGTGAACTTTATCATCAAGTTCTTCTCATGATATACCACATGTTCCATTTCATCATGGACCTATATTCTTAGCAGAGGTGTTATGCAGCAAAGACAGGATATTAGATTGTCACTTTTTGTCAGATGTTCAGTGAAGGTACTTATTTCATTGAGCAGTTCAATAAAGAAGTTGGCGATGTCCTAAAGCTTGGTGTCTAAACTTGTGCATCCACAGGCAATGTGTATGTATTGTAGCTCAATAACTGGGGTTTGTTTTGAAATGGAAGCAACACTTGTTAAACTGTTTCCACTTTGACCTGTCAATTAGCTACAATCCCACAAGAGGCTTATTGAAAGTGAGGTAACTCTGGTAACAAGCATTAATAATTGTTAGATGATGCAGCCTTGCTTGACATCAGTTTGTCTTCTCTGTGCTCATTGATGAAAATCACTTTAGACACGCCATCATATAACTGAAGACAGCCAAATTTTAGTAACATACTCTCCAGTCCCATTGCCAAGTGTACCATCAACATAAATCCATGGTTATTCCTGCTTCAGAATGGCATCAGCTCATTCAAGACTGAAAGAGAATGTTATTTTCTCTATAGGAGTTTCAGCCAAATGAAGTCAGTGACAATCTTTAGCACTGTGTCTGCTGTGATAAATGGACTATGTTACTGTATGAATGTTTTAACTGTCGCTATGCTTCTTCAAGGAAGTTCATCAGTAGGACTACTCATGGTAGTCCAAAGTATTGATATCGATTGAGAGAAGCAAATAAAATACAAGTAACTGTTCTCATTTCACTTAAACTTCGACACACATCAATTTAAAATTGTTTATTACCACTGATCATCAGGGATACCCGGTGAGTTTCCGAAGACCTGACCGGTATTGTTTTGGATTTAGGCTTATTGTTTTGTAGTTTTATGGTTCTGCAATATTCGCAGTACAGTTTACTCTGTACTGATTTTAAACTTTTTAGAAATGTTTGTGACATTTAATTCTTTTTAAAGTCCTTCTTCATAAAATAAAACCCATCTATATTCACCTTTTAAGTCCACTTCTTTCTAATAATTGAAGGCTTTTATCTTGAATTATTTTATTGATGATTATCATGTCCACAGAAGGGTCAATAAACTGTTGGTATTAATCATAGATGATTTATGTATGCATTTGCTTCATGGGAAAAATAGCCTGTGGCTACAAATTAATTTCCTTTAGAAGGTGGTTTCTGGGTTTAGCATTGCTTCTAGCATTTGTTTTGCCTTTTATTTTCAAGATCTCCAAATTTGCATGAGCTACTGGGCTGCCCTTAGGCTTTGATCAATATACAGTTAGCAACTAAGGTTCAATTAATTCCTGTGAGATGAGATAAATGATCCCAAAGGTATCCTAATTGATACATTGGATCTGATACATTTGCAAACAGAATTAAAGTTTCAAGTCCTGCAAAGTATTTCAGCAAAGAGTTTCCATGCAATTTAATTCCAATCACCAGCATTAATAATAAGTTTATCTGGTATTTAAAAAAAAAATAGGAAAATATTCCAAAGCGCTTCACAGGAATAAAATCAGACAAAAAATGACAATGAGCCAATATGAACATGTACAAAACAGTTTGTATGTCTCAATCTGTTTTCTCAAAAGTTATTTTCTTTTTGTGATTTTGATCAGTGCAGTTTTAATTTGATGGCAATTCTTTTTTGGTTATTGGTTGTACGTCTCAATTCTCAACAAATTCAATCAAAATTACAAAACTTTGATGTGATTCATTAGTTGTGGGACGACCAAGCACCATCAATGTATACTGTTTTGCTGTTTAGGTGAAATTTCTGTTGAAGCTTCACCAGATTGAGAACTCGGTTTTAGGTATGGCTGTTGTTGCACTTAGCACTGCCCTTCTGCTAACCTAATTGCCTGTTTATAACGGTGGAGTGAGGCACTTGCAAGGCCATGAGTATAACAGTTGTGGTGGTGTATGATTCTATCATTGGTATATAGTACAACATGCATGCCCAGTTTTGAGCTGCTAGGTTTGCTGTGAGCTGAGTTAAAGTGCCACCGATATGATGCAGAGTTATGTCATACAGCTCCACGTGGGGAGTTTTGTGCAGGCCTCTATGCAGAGAGGCAGAGATAGGATAGATAGTCAAAGTGTCTTCCTCAGGGTAGAAATTCTAAATACCAGATGACAGTTTTAAACCACGAGGAGGAAATTTAAAGGAGAGTTGAGGCTTTTTTTTAAACTACACTGTTTAAGGTGCGTGGAACACACTATCACTGGGAGCAGATACAATTGCAATGTTTAAGAAGCATTCAGACAGGCACATGAACAGACAGGGAATGGAAAGATATTAATCATGTACAGGGAGATAGGATTCGTTCAGAATGGCATCATGGTTAGCAGAAACATCATGGGCAGAACGGTTTGATTCTGTGCTGTACATTGTTATATTTGATGCCAATCCATTCCGGTCTATTCTGTTCTATTCAAAAAGCTATCATACAAGATTATATGAATGCTAGCAAACTCAGCATGGAATCGTTAAAGTGATCCACAGCTCATGAATCAGATCAAAAATCAGCAGCAGGGAGCAGCTCCATGAACTCATGTCCACATTAGTAGCAGAACTCAATGCTAAAGTGGAAAGAGATTGGCTGAAAAAGGCAGAATTCAGAACCAGTTCTGATGAAGGGCTGGAAAACTGAAACATTAACTCATTTTCTCTTTCATAGTTACTGCCTACAGAGTTTTTCAAGAATCACGCATTTTATTTCAATTCTTTTATGTGTTTGTTTTTTTCCCATCTAAATAAAGCTAATAATAACAGTACAAATGATAGGCTGAAAATACCTTTGGGCTAAGATGACCAGAAATTGTACAAAATCTGGAAACACTCCTGGTAATTCAAATAGCACAACAATCTCATGATTAAACTATCTACATATAAATTGCTTCTTGTTCAATCTCCATTCCTTTAACCCCACTTGCCAGCCTTGATGTAGATGAGTGTGTCCCAACAAAATCATTCAGAGTCTTTCACAACCAGAAACCCTGGATGAATCATGAGATCTGCAATCTGCAGAAGGCCAGATCAGTGGCATTTAGTCAGGCAATCAAGTAAGATACAAGAGTTCCAGGTCTGATCTCCGGAAAGTCATCTCTTAAGCAAAGTGGCAATTCTGGACCAAACTTGAATCACTGAAGGACACTTGACAGCTTTGGAAGGACTTGAATGCTATTACCTCTTACTGAGTGAAACCAAGTGACATGGGTGACAACAAGGCTTCTGTCCCAGATGAACTCAATGCCTTCTATGTTCGCAGTGCCAGTCAAAACTAGCGGAATCTTCACAAGCTCCCACAGCCCCTGATGACTGTGTGATTTCAGTCTCTGAGGCTGATGTGAGAGTATCCTTTAAGAAGCTGAACCCAACAAAAGCATCTGCCCCAGAGGGGTACCTGGCTGAGTAATAAGGATATGATGATCTACTTCGCTGGAGGGTTCTTCAATATCCTTTATAGGTACATTTAATGTCAGAGAAATGTATACAATATACATATTGAAATTCTTTTTCTTCGCAAATATCCACGAAAACAGAGGAGTACCCCAAAGAATGAATGATCGTTAAATGTTAAAACCTCAAAGCCCCTCCCCAACTCTCCCCTCCCATGTATAAGCAGCAGCAAAGCAATAACCCCCTCCCCACCAGTAAAAAAGCAACGGTGCACCCACCGAGCACTCAAGTGTGCAGCAAAGAATCAATAAGACACAGACTTGCAGTACCCCAAAGACTACTCATTCACCCAGTAATTTGACATACTACAGGCTCTCTTTCTCCCTAATAAGGGAAAAAAGAGGTGTCTCCGTTTCACAGCAAGAGAGGGGACATAACAAAGCAACTCGCTGTTTTATGGTGCTAAAAGTCTGTTGCATCATTTTCTCCAAGCTCTGTGCCCGAAGATCTCAGGTCTCTATGCACACAGCCAGCAGCCAGCTCGCTGCTTATGATCTTCTGTCTCCCATGACACATCAGGCAGTGGCGACACCGGCCTTGAATCATTGACTCTCCAGAGCCATGAAAATCCGGCACCCCGACGGCCGCTAGTCTTCCCAGTCGCATCCTTGGCATATCGAAAAGTGACCGGATACGAGGCCTTGAGAGCGGGTCCCATTTCCGCAAAGAACTGAAGTCAGCACGTAACTCCAGGTCAGGGTCTTCAAAAGAACCTTGAAAGGGGAAAAAAGAGATATCAAAGACAGAAACAGAGCTGTTTCCGAAGATGCAAGCAAAGGAGTCGCCGTTAGGCGCCATCATCCTCCTAACCTCTCACTTTGACAGTCTGAGGTACGCAACTACATCAAGCAGGCTTCAGTTATACCGGTGCCTCAGAAGAATGTGATAACCTGTCTCAATGACTATTGTCCAGTGGCACTTACATGCACAGTGATGAAATGCTTTGAGATGTTGATGATGAAACATATCAACACCTGCCTGAGAAGTGATTTAGATCTGTTCCAATTTGACCACCAGCACAACCAGTCCACCGCGGATACCATTTCATAGGCTCTTCACTCAAGCCTGAAATACCCAGACAGAAAAATGCGTAAATCAGGATGCTCTTTGTCCACTACGGCTCATCAGTCAATATCATCATCCCCACAAAACTAATTAATAAGTTTCAAGACCTTGGCCTCAATACCTCCTTGTACAGTTGGTTCCTCAATTTCCTGACTTGCAGACCCTAATCAGTTCGGATTGGCAAAAACACCTCCTCCACAATCTCCATCATGACAGGTGCACCTCAAGGCTGTGTGATTAGCCTGCTGCTTGACTCATTTTGTACTTATGACTGGGAGCCTAAGCAGAGCTTAATGTCATATATAAATCTGCTGCTGGCACCACTGTCACTGGCCAGATCAAAGGTGGTGACAAATCAGTATGTAGGAGGGAGGTTGAAAATCTGGCTGAGTGATGCCACAACAACACCCTCTCGCTTAATTTCCGCAAGACCAAGGAGATGATTATTGACTTCAGGAGGAGGAAACTGGAGGTCCACGAGCCATTGCACATTGGGATATCAAAGGTGGAGAAGGTCAGCCACTTTAAATTCCTCAGTGCTATTATTTCAGAAGATTTGTTCTGGGCCCAATTACAAAGAAAGCACAGCAGCATTTCTACTTCCTTAGAAAATTTGCGAAGATTCAGCATGACATCCAGAACTTTGACAACTTTCTATAGATGTGTGATGGAGAGTATATGACTGGTTGCATCACAGCCTGATATGAAAATATCAATGCCCTTGAATGGAAAACCTGACAAAATGTAGTGGATACAGCAGGTGCATCATGGGTAAAGCCCTGCCTGTCATTGAGCACACCTACACAGAAAAGTGGCATCAAGGACCCCCATCACCAGTCCATGCTGTCCTCTTTGCTGCTGGCATCAGAATAAAGTACAGGAGCCTCAGGACCCACACCACCAGTTTCAGGGACAATTATTATTCTTCAACCATCAGGCTCTTGAACCAATGGGTTTAAGTTCACTCAACTTCTCTCACCCCATCACAACCTATGGACTCACTTACAATGATTCTTCATCTAACGCTCTCAATTTTTATTGCTTATTTATTTATTATTATTATTCTTTTGTATTTACACAGTTTGTTGTCTTTTGCACATTGGCTCTTTGTCTGTCCTGTTGGGTGCAGTCTTTCATTGATTTTATTATGTTTCCTGGATTTACTGTTTAAGCCCACAAGAAAACGAATCGCTGGGTTGTACATGGTGACATACATTTTCTTTAATAATAAATTTACTTTGAGTTTTGAAATTTGTCATCTAATGTCAAGGCCCAAAGGTCTAGAATTCCGAATCTTATCATCTTCAGCTTTCCACCACTCCTTCCTCTTTTTGAATTTCATTAAATGCTTGCTCAAAGAGGTGAGTTTTAATCACCCATCCTATTACCTTCTTTGAATTTTTATCAGCGTTTGTCCACTGAGGTTCATGTGAAAAGCTGTGGAATTATTTAATACTTTTTAAGGTATGTAATTAATAAATATTAATTGTGGGCCCAAAATCCCGAGATCTTTGTGATCTTCAGGCACAGAGCTTGTAAAAAGTGACAAAATGGACTTTTTAACATCGTAAACCAGTGGGTTGTTGTTCTGTCTCCCGCTTACTGTGAAAATGAAGGACTGCTCCCTCTCCCTTATTAGGGAGACTGAGAACCTGTGGATTGTCAAATGTAGGAAAAAATGCGATAGTCTTTGGGGTAACTGCAAGGTTTGTTTTTTTGCTATCGCCTAGCTCACGCTTGTGCTCGGTAGCCGGTGCGCTTTTTCTTCGGGGGGGGGGGGGGGAGGGAGGATTGTTGCTTGCAACCGCTAACGCATGGGAGGGGGGGGACCTTGGGGTTTTCACATTCACTTGTCCATTCTTTAAGGCACTTTTCTGTTTTCATGGATGTTTGCAAAGAAAAAGCATTTCAGGATGTATATTGTATACATTTCTCAGACATTAAATTGGACCTTTGAACCTTTCATTATTATTATTGTGATGGTTTGGGTATTTCCTTCAAGGATTCTATCTAGTTACATTTTACTGTAGTTTGAGTAGCAGACTGAAATTGGGTGAAGCTATAAACACCTGGAGGTGAGGTTACTTTGGGGGTGGATAGAGAAGGGGCAGGTGCATGATGAGCCCACGGATGAACTGAAGCCAGGGATTTGCCAAGACCAAGACACAGGAGGAGGGCACATGGTAGGTAACTAAAGCTGAACTATTAACCTTGTGAGTCAGAGATGAAATCAATACTGTTTCAAGCCACAGGTCAATCACTTCGAACCCAGCAAATGGTAATCTGGTTCCACTACTGGTTTGAACATACTTTTTGTCAGCTGGATTTAAAATTTTCTGTGTCGCCGTGCCAACCTGTCACCACTGTTTTGGTGGTTCCATTAGCAGAATCAGCTGTTGGCACGGTTTTTAAAAGAAGCAAGTTGTTCCTCTCCATTTGTCACAACCACGGATTCGGCAACGCAGAAGATACCGCAATTGCGCTCGTGAATATGCATGTGTCAGCTAATTATTATTTCATTGTGATGGTATTTAACTCCATTCTTTTCATTGTAACACGTCGAGACTTGAGAAAAGCACCCCAGTGTTTCGCTGCCTGTTTGCATTTGGCCTTGCCTGAGAAATTAGACTGTCGAGTCAACTGACTCTGAAGACCAGTGGTATTTGTTTTAAATTTAGTTATTCCTTTCAGCTGCAGTGTTGGCTTCATTTTCCATTTGAGAGTTTTAGTTAACAGCCCTGTTTGGCCTAGCATTTATTGTTTTCTTTTCCCTCTAACTCTGTTCACATTAAAGTCTGTAAACTATTGACTCTCTTCAGCGTCTCTCACTCTGCACTTGGGCCATATCCAAATGCAGTGACAGCAAGTCTCAACCACATAAAGATGGACCCAACAGAGAGAGAGCAGCTGACCTTGGCCCTGAGATTCATTGGTGAGGTAGGAGACAAGCTACAGGCAATTGAATCTGTCCTGAGTGAAGTTACAGAAGCAATGAGGCAGAAAATTTCATGCCGACAATCCAGTCTCATCTAGAGGATCAGGTATAAACCTAACCACAACTGTTCAACAGCGCACAGCAGACAATTGGACTCAGGTGTCTGAGATTTCCGCTCTCACAGCCATCATCCACGAGCTGACTGCAGACAGCCAGCATCAGCCGATAGCTGTTGCAGCCTCTGGCTGTGTCAGTCCCACTCCCAATATCTCACAGGTCCTTCTATATGGACCTCCACTCAGCCTATTCAACGCTTTACGGGAGCAAGGATACCCTGCAGTTGAGTCATTCTGACATTTCATGGCGGAGTTAAAGAGGGTCTTTGATCTTCCAGTATGGGGTCAGGAGGCTGCCCACAAACTCTTGGATTTGTACCAAGGCAGAGGAACAGTGACAATCTAAGCCGACCCATTCCGCATGCTTGCAGTAGAGATGAGTTGGAATGAGAGATCTCTCATCACTGCCTTCCAGTGTGGACTGAACACAGGGGTGCGGTATGAGATTGCTGTCTGGGACGAGCAAGACAGTCTGGATGACCTGATTAATCTGGATACTCAAGCTGACGACCAGATATCTGAGTGGCGCAGGGAAAAAAATGTTTCAATGGAAAGTATTCTTAGAGATAGTATTTATAATTATCTGGATAGACAGGATCTGATTAGGAGTAGCCAGCATGGATTTGTGCGTGGAAGGTCATGTTTGACAAACCTTATTGAATTTTTTGAAGTAGTTACGAGGAATGTTGACGAGGGTAAGGCAGTGGATGTAGTCTATATGGACTTCAGCAAGGCCTTTGACAAAGTTCCACATGGAAGGTTAGTTAAGAAGGTTCAGTCGTTAGGTATTAATGCTGGAGTAATAAAATGGATTCAACAGTGGCTAGATGGGAGATGCCAGAGAGTAGTGGTGGATAATTGTTTATCGGGATGGAGGCCGGTGACTAGCGGGGTGCCTCAGGGATCTGTTTTGGGCCCAATGTTGTTTGTAATATACATAAATGATCTGGATGATGGGGTGGTAAATTGGATTAGTAAGTATGCTGATGATACTAAGGTAGGAGGTGTTGTGGATAATGAGGTGGGTTTTCAAAGCTTGCAGGGAGATTTATGCCGGTTAGAAGAATGGGCTGAACGTTGGCAGATGGAGTTTAATGCTGAGAAGTGTGAGGTTCTACATTTTGGCAGGAATAATCCAAATAGAACATACAGGGTAAATGGTAGGGCATTGAGGAATGCAGTGGAACAGAGAGATCTAGGAATAACAGTGCATAGTTCCCTGAAGGTGGAGTCTCATGTAGATAGGGTGGTGAAGAAGGCTTTTGGAACGCTGGCCTTTATAAATCAGAGCATTGAGTACAGAAGTTGGGATGTAATGTTAAAATTGTACAAGGCATTGGTAAGGCCAAATTTGGAATATTGTGTACAGTTCTGGTCACCGAATTATAGGAAAGATATCAATAAATTAGAGAGAGTGCAGAGACGATTTACTAGGATGTTACCTGGGTTTCAGCACTTAAGTTACAGAGAAAGCTTGAACAAGTTAGGTCTCTATTCATTGGAGCGTAGAAGGTTGAGGGGGGATTTGATCGAGGTATTTAAAATGTTGAGAGGGATAGATAGAGTTGACGTGAATAGGCTGTTTCCATTGAGAGTAGGGGAGATTCAAACGAGAGGACATGATTTGAGAGTTAGGGGGCAAAAGTTTAAGGGAAACACGAGGGGGTATTTCTTTACTCAGAGAGTGATAGCTGTGTGGAATGAGCTTCCTGTAGAAGTAGTAGAGGCCAGTTCAGTTGTGTCATTTAAGGTAAAATTGGATAGGTATATGGACAGGAAAGGAGTGGAGGGTTATGGGCTGAGTGCGGGTAGGTGGGACTAGGTGAGATTAAGAGTTCGGCACGGACTAGGAGGGCCGGAATGGCCTGTTTCCGTGCTGTGATTGTTATATGGTTATATGGTTATATGGTTCTACGCGCCATCTGATCATCATCTTTCCTCACTTTCTCTCCCTCCCTCATCTCCCAGCATCCAGTCCATGGAGGAGCCTATGTGCAGTAGGACAGGTTCCTGCCTTGATTGTGGTGATCCAGGACATTTCTGGGTGGCATGTCCCAAATGTCCAGACAAAAAGGATACCCGTCAGCAGGGAGAGGAGTCCTGGCGGGTTGGTTCTCTCTTCAGTCAGCTCCTGTCAATTGTGTAATGCTCACAGCTTCCTTGTCATGGACGTCTCAGACCCATGAACTTAAGGTGTTTATGGACTCTGGTGCAGCTGGGAATCTCACGGACATCACTCTAGCTCAAAGATGGGGAGTTCCGATTCAGTAATTAAGAGAAACTAACAACATCAAGGAGCTGGGCTGTTGACTTCTGGGCACCAGACAGATCCCCCTTTCCACCTAACCCCTCCAACTGCTGATTGAAGGCAACCATCACGAAGAACTCTTTCTATCTGGTTGATTCGCTTGAACTAGTTGGTTGCCCCTGGTTATCCCAAAAGAACCCACAGATCAATTAGTCTTGAAAGCACTCCGAGAATGGGGACTGGCCTGCCTGTCTAACTGTCTGGGTCCAGCTCAAGCTCCATTCCATGAATCCCCTCCTGTGTCATCTAATGTCTGAGAAGAATGTCTGGGTCTCTGGCTGAACATCCTGATCTCCTTGAGATCTTTGGTAAAAGGAAGGCCACCATCCTGCCTCCACATTGGCCATACTACTGTGCCATAGACCTCCTGTCTGGTACCAGTCCTCCCTGGGGCCAGCTCTTTTCCCTCTCTCATCCTGAAATGGTGGCCATGGAGGAATACATCAAGGAGGCATTGAGCATGGGGTTTATCCATCCATCAACCTCGCTGGCAGAAGCGGGCTTCTTTTAAGAGCAAGGAAGGTGGCAAGCTCCATCCCTGCATTAATTATCGGCCCCTGAACAACATTGCTGTGAAGAACTGCCAAACTCTTCCCCAGCTAGCATCTGCATTTGAACATCTCCACGGAGCAACCACGTTTTCCAAAACTGATCTGCACAATGCTTATGGTCTGGTTCGCATAAGAGTGGAAAAGTGGAAGACAGCTTTCAACACCTGTAATGGCCACTGCCTGTGCCCCACTGCCTCTGGTCCCACCTCTCAGTAGATTTCATCACTGGGCTGCTCTGTCTAATGGAAACACCACCATGTTGGTCATTGTGGATCAATTTTCCAAGACTGCCCACCTCGTTGCCTTCCCCAAGCTCCCATCAGTTCATGAGACTGCTACACTCATGGTTCAAAAAGTGTTCAGGCTCTATGGCTTTCCTCAAGACATAGTGTCTAATTGTGGACCACTTTCACTTCCTGCTTTTGGCAGGCATCTGCTCTCTTGTAGGAGCCACAGCCAGCCTCTCATCTGGCTTCCACCCCCAATCTAATAGCCAGACTGAGAGAGTGAACCAGGAGTTGGAGACAGCCCTGCAATGTCTTGCCTCTTCCAACCCCATGTCCTGGAGCTCCCAATTGGTTTGGGCAGAGATTGCCCACAATAACCTCCAGTCATCCTCCACTGGTATGTCTCCCTTTGAATGCCAGAAGGGATTCCAGCCCCCACTCTTCCCTGATCAGGAGATTGATGTAGGAGTCTCTGCGGCTGAACAGCTGATTCAGTGCTACAAGCGCACCTGGAGATGAACCAGGGCTTCTCTGCTGTGTGGCCAGAAACAACATACCCGGCAGGCTGATTAGCTCCGCTGACAGGTATGGCCTTTCAAGCTGGAAGAGGAGGTCTGGTTCACATCAAGGGACTGAAAGTTGAGAGCCATAAGTTAGCACCACACCACACGGTAACATTTGTAGTGGAAAAGGCTGTTAACAAGGTGTCGATCAATTACGTCTACCAGGATCACTGAAGATCCACCCAGTATTCCATGTTCCCCAGATTAAGCTGTTACTACCTCTCCCCTGGCCCCAGTCACCCCGCCTCCCCCTCCTCCCAACTTGGGAGATGGTTCCCTGGCCTATACAGTGCGGTGCCTCCTGGCATCTTCCGGACAAGTGGTAAGGTCCAGTAGCTTGTGGACTGGGAAGATTATGGTCCAGAAGGACGTTCTTGGATCCCAGTGAAGAACATCTTGGACAAGTTGATCATTTGGGACTTCCAGTGGAAACAGGTCTGCAGCTCCTCAGGGGCTGTGCCTAGGGAGGGGGGCCCTGTCACAACCACGGATTCGGCAGTACAGCAGATATGGCAATTGCACTCGTGAATATGCACATGTCAGCCAATTATTTTTTCATTGTGATGGTATTTAACTTCTTTCTTTTCATCATAGTGCTTGTCGAGACTTGAGCAAAGCACAGCAATGTTTCATTCCTGTTTGCATTCTGCCTTGCCTGAGAAATTGGACTGTCGAGTCAACTGACTCTAAAGACTAGCGCTATCCATTTTATATTTAGTTATTCCTTTCAGCTGCAGTGTTGGCTTTGTTTTCCATTTGAGAGTTTTAGTTAATGGCCCTTCTTGGCCTAGTGTTTATTGTTTTCGTTTCCCTCTAACTCTGTTCACATTAAAGTTTGTGAACTATCAACCCTCTTCAGTCTTTCGCACCATACTTGGGCCATATCCAAACACAGTGACAGTGTTATTCTGCATTTATTTTTATAAACAATGCTTATCTAGCCCCAGTCATGTCTTCGTTAAATAAAGGAAGTGCTTCTCGTGGTGGAAAGCGCCAACCCCATACGTTATCTATACAAGATTAGGTGGAAGTTTTGAAAAAACTTGACAGTGGTGTGTCTGTAAAAAATATATGCGACTTATATAATATCGGCTCTTCCACAGTTTATGATATAAAGAAACAAATAGAAAAGTTGCTCCAGTTCTTAGCTGACAGCAAATCAAACAAAAAACAGATGTGCATAAGGGAAACAATGAAAAGTGGAAGATGTTCACCACTAGATAAAGTTCTCATAAAGTGGTTTCAACTCCGCATCAGCGAAGGTTTAGAACTGTCAGGAGACAGACAGGGACAACCAGACTTATTTCATGAAAAATTAGGACTGGATTACGAGTGTGATTACAGTGAAGGGTGGCTTCAGTGTTTTAAGTAATGACATGCATAAAATTTCATGCTGTGTATGGTGAAAAACAGTCAGCAGACAAGGAAGCAGCTGCTGAATTTGTTGATGTGTTCGTTAAGTTAGTTTCTGATGAAAATTTAAGTCCCAAGCAAGTCTATAATGCAGACAAAACTGCCCGATTTTGGCATTGTACTACAGCACTGACTACAGCGGATGCAGAATCACTAACGTTTTATAAAGCATCTAAAGATCGTGTCACTGTGTTGGGCTGCTCCAATGCTGCAGGAACCCGCAAGTGTAAACTGTTAGTCACTGGCACGGTACCTCAATAAATTTCACTTGCTTTTCGTCTGTCATTTCTTTTTTCTTTGTTATCCAAGGGTGAGGTGATCATCAAGTGGGTTAGAGGTGTTTATTTATTTAATCTAACCTAACCACCTGTGATTTGGCAAAATCACCTGTAATGCCCTGGTTAAGATTTCTGTTGCTATGCAGTGAGGTATTTTGTTTTAGCAGTTTTCTGTAAAAGCAGTGTGTTCTGCTGGTAAGAGCATTTTGACTTCAGCTAAAGATAAGGAGTTACGTTGCCCAGCTTAGGAGTGTTATGTCAGCCAATCAGGAGTGGGATGGCATGGAACATGTTTGAGAGCTGAGCGGGAAGAGTTTTCTGAAGGACAGTATTCTGGTTTGGGCTGTTTTGGAGGGAGGTACAGAGAGAAGAGCACCAGAGAAGACACCTGGAGCATCCCATCTGAATGGGAGACCTCGTTGCAAGGAGTGCTTTATGAGGAGTGGGATTCCAAGAAGGGAAGTTCTGTCTGTGATTGGTGAGGAGAATTCAGCACCATGAATAAAGTTACTCCTAGCTGCTACAGAATGAGCTCCAATATTTATGTGCATATTGGCCTTCTTTCTTTTTCTTTCTCTGTTAATTTTTTGATAAACCAGTTTGAAAACTGGTAAATTATACTTCATAATTTTCTACTGGCATATGATCTGTCCTTTCTGGGCTACTGATGACTGACATTCCTGTTGGTTGAGTCCAAATCATACTGACCTCTAAACATGTATTGCTTATGAAAGGTGGCCCTCCCACCACTGTGTCACATGGTTGTTAGCAGAGTCAGCTGGTGAACTGTTGGTGTATAAGCACCGGTGACAGGGTAACACACTAATCCAGCACTGCACAGGTCCCAATCATTCTGAATTTGCGGTGATCTGTCTGGATAGTTATCTATTTGCTTAATCAAGATTCTTCTGCTAGCAATTTGTGAACAACTTGGGTGACAGACTGTGGTTAAGAATTCAGTGGGCTGCAATAAACACTGCAAATAAATTATTGTTATAATAAAAGTCATTAAATCATAAAACATAGAAGTAGACATTTAGAACCACCTTGTCCATACTGACTATTATATTTATCTATATTTATCCCACTTACCGTCTGTGGTGTATTTTATATTTCAGTAAACTTGAGTAATATATTGTTTGATTAAGCATTCATCATTTAAAAAAAAACAATTATGGGTTGTTTGTACACGAATGGCATCCATCATCATGCACCATGTCATACAGGTGTGACTTGCTAAAAGTAAAAACAAAACCAAGACATGTTCACCCTGGCTCCCATCTTTATTTTTGAAATTAATTTTATGTATTTGAGTGATAAAACATAACTGTGACATTGAGAAAGTTTTAAACAAACTTGAGATGACTACCTGCCTGTTGAAGTGCAGCGAGACATTCCAGTTGTAAAAAAAGTGCAAAGAGATATTCAAGCTTAAAACAGAATCACAGCACATGTTCTTTGGAAAAGATGAGATGTTTACATAAAAAAAGGCAAAAAAGGGACAAATTCACGGGTTCATAAACAGCGAGTACTGGGTGATAATGATCATAAATAATTTAAAAATGCAGAAATGGCTGGCTACATTGGAAAGATACACATGTTCAATTGCACAAGCGATAACTAGATATTGTATACTGAGCGAATTGAGGTATATTTTGAAGCAAATGGAATAGCCAATGAGAAACAAGTACTGTTTTTACTGAGTACATTGGATGAAAAAGTGTACAGTTTGCTTAGAAATTTGACTGTTTCAACTAAACCAACAGAAATTAGCTTTGCTGATATCGTCAAAGTAATATAGGAACCTTTCGAACCAAAACCATTGTTGGCCACGGAACAGTTTAGTTTACATAAGCAGAATCAAAAGGAAGGGGAGTCTATTTCAGCATCTGTGGCTGAACTGAAAAGATTGAGCATTTCCAGTTCAATGATGGACTTAATGATACACTGAGAGATTGCTTAGCTTGTGGAATCTTACAAGAAAGCATTAAAAATGGCTCCTAACTGAAGCACAATTTACATTTAAAAGAACAGTTGAAACAGCTTTATCAATGGAAACAGCAACCAGAGTTGCAATCAGGAATAAAAGTGAGCATGAACAAAATTGCAATATCTAAACAGAAATCTGGCTGGCCAAACAAACTGTGTTACTGTTGGGACAGGGGCTCGCATACACCAAACCAATGCAGGCTTGAAGGCAAAAAATGCAACAAAGTAGGGCACATGCAAAGAGCAATAAAATAAATGGACAGCTCAGGGAAAAGAAAATGATAAAATGTTAAGATGCTGTTGCAAAAAGAACAACAACTTGCACTTATTTGTGCTGTACTTCATTTATTTTTGCTTGAATCGATTTGTGAAATCCTGCTGTACACATTTGGCCATGTACTGTAGTTAAAACAGGAGTATTGTTGAGTCATTGAGTCAAGCATCTAAACATAAAAAAATGGAAAATAATTCTTTTTGGTACAAGATCATTTTTTGGTCCATTACAATGTATTTACCTTAAGACATTCAAATTAATTTATAAAGCAACCAGGAAATCTGTAGATGCTAGAAATTCAAGCAACACACACAAAATGCTGGTGGAACATAGAAGGCCAGGCAGCATCTATAGGGAGAAGCACTGTTGATGTTCTGGGCCAAGACCCTTCATCAGGACTAACTGAAAGGAAAGATAGTAAGAGATTTGAAAGTAGGAGGAGGAGGAGGAGGAGTGGGGAAAATGTGAAATGATAGGAGAAGACCGGAGGTGGTGTGGTGAAGCTGAGAGCCAGAAAGGTGATTGGCAAAAGGGATACAGAGCTAGAGAAGGGAAAGGATCATGGGACGGGAGGCCTAGGGAGAAAGAACGGGGGAGGGGAGCACCAGAGGGAGATGGAGAACAGGCAGAGTGATGGGCAGAGAGAGAGAAAGAAAGGGGGGGGGGGGGGAAACTAAATATCTCAGGGATGGGGTAAGAAGGGGAGGAGGGGCATTAACGGAAGTTAGAGTAGTTAATGTTCATGCCATCATATGTGCCCAGTGGCCACTCATTTTAATTCCGTGTCCCATTCCCATTCTGATATGTCTATCCATGGCCTCCTCTACTGTCAAGATGAAGCCACACTCAGGTCGGAGGAACAACACCTTATATACTGGCTGGGTAGCCTCCAACCTGATGGCATGAACATCGACTTCTCTAACTTCCGTTAATGCCCCTCCTCTCCTTCTTACCCCATCCCTGAGATATTTAGCTTTTTCCCCTCTCCTCTTTCTTTCTCTCTCTCTGCCCATCACTCTGCCTGTCCTCCATCTCCCTCTGGTGCTCCCCTCCCACTTTCTTTCACCCTAGGCCTCCCGTCCCATGATCCTTTCCCTTCTCCAGCTCTGTATCCCTTTTGCCTATCACCTTTCTGGCTCTCAGCTTCACCCCACCCCCTCCAGTCTTCTCCTATCATTTCACATTTCCCCCTCCCCCTCCTACTTTCAAATCTCTTACTATCTTTCCTTTCAGTTAGTCCTGATGAAGGGTCTTGGCCCGAAACATCGACAGTGCTTCTCCTTATAGATGCTGCCTGGTCTGCTGTGTTCCATTAGCATTTTGTGTGTGTTGCTCAAATTAATTTATACATTATTTACTGGCCGAATAACCTTTGGCAAAGTAACCTATGGTCTACCACTGTGCAGAGTGCAAATTTGTGTGCCTCATGGTTTTGTTTCATTATTTTCAAATATATTTTTAATATTGATACTTTACTTACTTTTATCCTGCAAATAATACAGTAACAATGATTCATTCAGGACATTCAGCCCTTAATTTGCTATTACCTCTTTTGGTAAATAATATTCATTTTAAAATATTTATCATTAGTGTTAATTAGTATTTCAATGCTCATTTGGAAGAAATAGGGAGGTTTCATTAATTAAGATGTTCTTTTCCAACATAAGCATAGAGAAGCTTCTACTGTTTTATTGCAGACTCAAGGATGCATCAGTGTCTATGATTTTATTGCTAATTGCTATATCGAGTCATTTCCAATCTGTGCACATTAAAATACATGAACAACTTTCATCATGCAATACAAGTGTTCCATTGATTTACAAGATCATAAGTGCAGTATTAATTGAATGGAGAAATAAGAGTAAACATATTGAGAGGAAGAAACCCTACAAGCTAGACAGATGTACCGAGACATACCCCCTGGAGGGCCCAACAGGGGGTGCAGGACGGAAGGATGAGCACCCCACCAGGATGGACCTAAGAAGGTCAGCCACTGTAAATGGATGATCAATTGCGAGTGAGAGATGCGGCAAGGTCTGCAAGAACCTGCATGGTCTGAAAATACACGAGGCCAAGATAAAATGACCAGAGGAGGAGAGAGCAACAAATCACTCAGGATTCACTCCTGATGAGACGTAGGAGGGCCCCAGCCCAGAGTCACCCCAGAGTGCCCAGAACTTCCAAGCACCAGAAACTCCCACTCCAAGAACAGATCACTGGTGAGTTAAATGCCTCTCTCTAAACATCCAAGTGATTGTCTGCAGTTTGAGGAAAAAGTAGTCCATATCAATGAGGCTGTAGCCAAGGGAGATGTCAATAGATGATTCCAGACCATGTCCATGAGTCTGCCTCTGTGACTCAGAAGGGAAGGGGGAGGAAGCTGAATGTTGTAGTGATAGGGGATTTGTTAGTTAGGGGAATGGACAGGAGGTTCTGTGGGCAAGAACAAGGATCCTGGATGGTATGTTTTCTCTCAGGTGCCAGGGTCCAGGATATCTCAGATCAAGTCCTCCGCATTCTTAAGTGGGAGGGTGAACAGCCAGAAGTCATGGTCCCTGGCTTGGTCCAATGACATGGGTAGGACAAGCAATGAGATTGTGCATAGGAGCTAGGTGCTAAGTTAAACGCTAGGACCTCCAGGTTTGTGATCTCAGGATTGCTACCTGTCCCACTGCTAGTGAGGCAAGAACTAGGAAGATTATACAGTTTAATACGTGGCTAAGGAATTTGTGTAGGAGCTAGTGCCTAAGAATTTTGGATCGTTGGAGTCCCTTCCAGGGAAGGTGGGACCTGTACAGAAGGAACTGTTTGCACCTGATCTGGAGGTGAACTAATATGCTAGCAGGAAAGTTATAAAGGAGTGACATAGGGTCAGAAGGTGTTGAATCATTGTGGATAGAGCCAAGGAACTACAAGGGTAAAAAAGACCCTGATGGAATTGGTATACAGACCCCATAACAGTAGTAGGGATGTGGCTTACAAATTACAATGGGAAATAGAAAATGCATGCCAAAAGGGCAATGTTACAGAAGTCAAGAAAGAATTCAATGTGCAGATAGATTGGGAAAATTAGGTTTGTGCTGGATGACAGGAGAGGGAATATCTGGAGTCCTAGGAGATGGCTTTTTAGTGCAGCTCATGATTGAACCCTTTGGGCAAATGATCTTAAAATGATTGAATTCACCCTGAAATTTGAGGAGAAGTTAAAGTCAGATGTATCACTATTACAGTGGAGAAAAGGAAATTATGGTGCTTGAGAGAGGAGTTGGCCAGAATTGATTGGAAAAGAACACTGGCAGGGATGATGGCAGAGCAGCAATGGCTGGAAGTTTGGAATCAATTCAGAAGGCACAGGATATATATATCCCAAAGAGGAAAAAGTACACTAAAGAGACGACATATAATAGAGCAAAAATTAGTGGGATGTGAGAGGATGGGAAGATTTAAAAAAAACAGCAATTAAAACAGTCATTATGAAAGTAAAGATGGAATACAAATGCAAGCTAGCCAATAATATTAACGAGGATACCAAAAGTTTCTTCAGATCCATGAAGTGTAAAAGAGGGGTAAGAATAAAAATATCAGACCATTGGAAAACGATGTTGGAGAGGTAGTAATGGGAGACATTGAAATGGCAGACAAACTGAATAAGTATTTTGCATCGATCTTCACTGTGGAAGCCACTAGCATTACATTGGAAGTTCCAGGTGTTGGAGGCATGAAGTATGTGAAGTTACTATATTAAGGCAGAAGGTTCTTGGGAAACTGAAAGGTCTGAAGGTAGATAAATCACCTGGACAGGATGGTTTACACCTCAAAGTTCTGAAGGAGGTGACTGAACAGATCATGGAGGTATTAGTAATGATTTTCAAGAATCACTAGATTCTGGAATGGTTGCAAGTGTCACTCCACACTTCAAGAAGAGAGAGAGGCAAAAAAAAGGAAAGTATGCACTAGTTAGTCTGACCTCAGTGATTGGGAAGATGTTGGAGTTAATTATGTTGAGCTCTCTCTTTGAGGCACATCATAAGATAGGCTGTAGTCAGTGTGGTTTCCTCAAGGGAAAATCTTGCCTGACAAATCTGTTGGAATTCTTTGAAGAAATAACAAACAGGATAGAAAAAGGAGAATCAGATGATGTTGTGTACTTGGAAATGCAGAAGGCCTTTGACAAAGTGTCACACATGAGGTTGCTTAATAAGTTATGAGCCTATGGTATTATAGGAAATATTCTAGCATGGATAAATCAGTGGCTGATTGGCAGGAGGAAAAGAGTGGGAATGAAGGGAGCCTTTTCTGGTTGGCTGCCATTGACTAGTGGTGTCAACACATTGACAGGGGTCTGTGTTGGGACCAATTCTTTTTACGTAATATATCAATGATTTGGTTGATGGAATTGATGGCTTTGAAGAACAGTGGAAGGTCAGGAAGTTTTGAGGAAGTAGAGGGGGTACAGAAGGACTTCGCAGATTTGTAGAAAGCACAAAGAAATGGCAGATGGAATTTAGTGTTAGGAGGAGTTTAGTCATGCACTTTGGTAGAAGAAATGAAAGGGTTGCCTATTTTATAAATAGAGAAAAAATACAAAAAGCCAAGGTGAAAAAGGACTTGGAACGTCCTTGTGCGGGATTAATTAGGTTAATTTTCAGATTGAGTCTGTGATAAAGAAGGCAAATGCAATGTTAGTGTTCATTTCAGAGGACTAGAATATAAAAGCAAGGATGTAATGTTGATATTTTATAAAGCACTGGCGATGCCTGACTTGGCCGATTGTGGGCAGATTTGGGCCCCTTATCTTTGAAAGAATGTGTTGAAACTGGAGAGAGTTCAAAGGAGGTTTGCGAAAATTATTCCAAGATTGAATGGCTGTCATATGAAGAGCGTTTAATGGCTCTGGGCCTGTATTCACTAGAACTCAGAAGAATGAGTGGTGACCTCATTAAAACCTATTGAATGGTGAAAGACCTTAATAGAGCAGATGTGGAGAGAATGTTTCCTATGGTGGGATATTCTAAAACCAGAGTATATAGCCTCAGAACAGAAGGGCTTCCTTTTAGAATGGCAATGAGGAGTTATTTCCTTAGCCAGAGAATGGTAAATCTGTAAAATACTCTGCCTCAGGCAGCTGCAAAAGTCAAGTCCTTATGCATATTTAAGGCAGAGAGTAATAGATACTTGATTAGCCAGGGCATGAAGGGTTACCAGTGGAAAGCAGGAAGTTGGGTCTGAGAGGAAAATTGGATCAGCCATGATGAAATGGCGGAGCAGAACCTATGGGCCAAATGTACAAATTCTGCACCTATACCTTATGATCTTGGGAAAAGGTCGTGGATCAGTGGAAGTGTGCAGAGGGGGTTTGTGTCCCCAAAGAGGAGAACTCCCAAGGACATTGAGCAGTTGAGATCCATCTCCCTGCTTGGTATTGAAGGGAAGATATTTTTCAGTGTTGTTTCTCATCACCAACTGAGTTTCTCTTCAAAAATGGTTACATTGATACATTGGTACAAAAAGGAGGATTCCCAGAGTGCCAGGATGCCTGAAACACGCATTGTGTTTTTCCGGCCAATCAGGGAAGCATGCAAAGGAATGGGAGACCTAATTGTACTGGGGCTAGACATTGCCAATGCAAAGTGGTCATTACAACATAAGGTGATGGAGATCGAATTGAACCTACATCATGTTCCAAGGAAGATAAAGGATCTCATCCTGGACTGTGAGGGGAACTGCAGATTCAGAGTCTTCTCAGGAACAATCACATCAAGCTGGCACTGACTTGAGAAAGGTATTATAACTGGATATACGGTCTCAGTGATCCTTTTCTCCTTGATCACGAACATGCTTGATCAAGACGTTCGAAGTCGGGTTGAGAAGCTGTCTGACTAAGATGGTCATGCGGCAGCCCTCAATCAGAGCTTTCACAGATGACCTCTTGGTGACAAATATATTAGTCCCAGGCAATAGATGGATCCTCGAGGGCTACACACAATTATTGTATGGGCAAGGATGAGCATTAAACTAGAGAAATCCAGGTCTCTGGTGTTATAGAAAGACAGAGTCATGGACAAGTTCCATTTTTTCTTGGATGTTATTGCTATCCCATCCATCTCTGAGAAACCAGTCAAAAGGTTGTGGAAGGTTTTTGACTGCAGCCTAAGAAAAATGGCTTCCATCCAGAAGACCATCAAGGAGTAAGACGTCTGGCTCACCAGGGCGGACAAGGCAGGCCTTCTTGGCAAGTTCTAGATCCACCAGCGTGGCATCCTCCCCCAAATCCTCTGGCCAATGAGGTACTCATGTCAACAGGTGGGGCTCTTGAAAGAAAGATCAATGGCTACTGTTGAAGAAGGCTGCCCCCTCCCAACTCCCCACGTAGCCTGAGCAGCATTGCTCGGTATGGGATGAGATATAAACTGCAACTTCCCTTCAGTAACCTGAATGAGAAGTTCGTGGTTTCCTGTGAAGAGAATTGCTGCTATACAGATATTCCAGTGACCCCAAAATCTTGACAGCAGGCTTTGAGGTCTGAACAGGCAGGAAGTGGAAGGCCAAGGATGCAGTGGAAATGTCCTAGTGTTACGTAAACCCCGTAACCAGGTAACTTACCAGCAAAGATAGATGGATCAGCTGAGTCGGATGCTACTATTTTCAACCGTTTTATTCAACAAGGGCACAAACGTATGGTTAATACAAAACATTCAGATCATCAAAACTCAATCTAAAACACCGGTGTAATAATAATCATTCAAAACACAAGCTCGATCGTCGTCTAGGGGTAATGTAGATTTTATATCGTTCACTGGATAGCTAAAAGTCTTTCAGATCACGGCAGTTTCACTTAGTTGTCGGCGGAAGTGTCGCGTTGGTGCACGTTTAGTTAGAAAGACAGAGAACATGAAGCATTTACCCGACAGGTTTTCCAACCTGTAGGAGGTAGTCGGAAGTCTCGTTGGGGGAATGGACTCTCATCTGTGGCTTCCCCTGTAGCTAGGCTGTCTTCCGTGGTGAAGTCGCCAATCCCAGGCAAGGGAAGGACGCACATGAACCCCACCACCGGCTGTAGCTATTAAAACGCTGTCGCAGGATTTCTAGCGTTTCTCCTTCGTGTGTTTCCTTGGTGCATCTGAGGGTCCTCCCCTCAGACCCGCCTTTATACTTCTTCACGAGATTGCAGGTGTCAATCAAGTTGCAGGTAATGCGATCTCTCTCTCAACCAGCCCACTTTGCCCGAGGGCTTTTCAGGTGGTCTCCATGACAATAGTCAAAGTCACTTTTATTCTGCGTCTTGGAAGAACGTGGTCTTTCGCATGTCTCTCTCTTGGGTCAGTTGACCCCCCTTAACTAGAGTTCTTGCGATTTTCACAAAGGAGGGGGCCAACGGCATAACACTTCCCCCCATAATGGGTTTTTAACCAGCGGTTAAAAACAGGTTGACACAGGAAATTTTTTTTTTTTTTTTTTTTTTTTGAATCTACATACTACACAAGCTTTTCTATTCACAGAGTACTACTGTTATACATTCAAGTCAGTATCTAAACAGGTAACAAGTACAGTGCCCCTTTTCTTTAATACCTTAACCTCATGTGCCCTACTAACGCCTGGTAGCATCAAACTTCAGCTCAATAACCACCTTATTTATTTGCTTTCTTCAGCAACATAACTAAGGAGGTGTGATCTTAGCTTACATACATCTACAAAGGTTCATGCAAAAGACAAATTTTTATGCTACTTTCAAACTTAACAGTCAAGCTTCCATGGGTGTTGTCTTTATTATTCACATACTTTGTCAAAATCCCTTAAAACCGGCTTCTGCTATTTTAAAAATCGCGCCCCCATTAACCCTCGCCTTTTTTCCGGTTAATTCCCTCGTGGCGATCTTGGGCACCCTGGCGAAATAGGCTTTCGCCCGCTCCTTTCATAGGAGTTATTTTATCAGCGTGCTCCAAACTTAGACCACCCAATTCCTTAATTTTAGGCAATTTGTCGTTTTTCTCTTCAGGACCCGTCATGCTATTAGTTTCCAATTTAAGATCCGCAAGCGATCTCGCTTTGTTCAGACAGCATTTCAAATTCTGCCTTTTCACACCACACTCTGGAATAACAATAGCGTGTGGGGCCCCTTTACCTTCCAACTCAACCTGTAATGGATTCACAGGCTTTGTGGTACCAAGCCATTGTTTCTGTAGCCTGGTTGCTGCTTTTGATATCAGTCCAGCCTTTAAATTTTCTTCATTCAATTTGGGAACTACACATCCCCCTTTCCCTTGAGTTCCGTGACTAGGTTCGGCACCATGTGTATCCCCATCTTGGACACGCTCAAACGGGACATTGGCCTCGTCCAGGTTTTCAACACCCGTACCTTTTTCAAATTCTAACGTCCCCCCCTCCTTCCAGTAACTCTCCAGGCAGCCCCCTGTTGGGGAAGGCGCAACCCTGCGAGCTGAAACAACCTCCTCGGCCATGTCAGCTGACTTCTCCACAGCAAGGATACCCTTCTCCTCTAAGACTGCCCTCATTTCACTCTCGGGACCATCGAGAACATCTTTAGGACTCTCAACTTCTCCAAACAATTCTGCCAAACCAGACAGATCAACCACATCCAACTCTGGACGTTTTAACAGCTTTATCCGTTTCTCATCTTTATTTCCTACCTCTAGGACCTTTCTCTTCACTAAGGGGAGGGCTATCTCCTTACCCTTACCCCATTTTACTTTACTACCTTCCGTTTTACCACCCTCTGAACCCTCGTGGTGTAGGGTCGGTAAAAACGTCTGGGCCAATTTCAAACTGCGCGCGGTCCCAGTCGCCGCTCTCGACAGGCTGCGAATGACCGCGCATGCGCGATAGCTCGGGGACTCCATGGGCGGGGCCTCAACTATCAGGGCGGTTCCCATCTTCCCACCCGTGAGGTCATTACCCAACAGGAGGTCCACGCCCTCCCCCGGTAACTCCGGCAGGACTCCTAGCTCCACAGGTCCCGACACCAACTCGCAATCGAGAAAGACCCTATGCAAAGGCACGACCGCGGTCTGGTTCCCGATTCCTCTCAGGGCAACCTCCCCCGTCCGAGGGCCGAAATTTAACACATTACGGCTAATTAACGATAGTTCCGCCCCCGTGTCTCTCCAAATTCGTACGGGGATGGGGGGGTCCCCTTCCCTCAAAGACACGGTTCCTTCGGAACTAAATGTCTCCCGCCCCTCCGGTATTCCATCTACCTGGGGCCCTCTTGTCAACTTCCTGATTACCACTGCACGCCCGATAGGGATCGCTGCTCTCTCCCTCTCTGGCTCCTTTCTCAGAGCAAAGCACTTTGATGCAATATGTCCCACCTTTCCACAATTAAAACAGTTTAAACCAGGAGATCTCCAGGTTTCCTGTCTGTTATCCTCACTTTTTGTGCTAGCTCCCGGTGGAGTTTCTCCCTTAGCCGGCGGACTGTCCCTACCATTCCGACGGTCTCTCGGGTAACTTTTTGGCGAGGAAAACTTTGTCTTGTGGGTTAGGGCATATTCATCTGCGAGCCTAGCCATCTCTGAGATGGACTGATTCGTCCTCTCATTTAAATACATTCGGATCTCTTCCGGAACGCAACTTTTAAATTCCTCAATCAAAACTAGCTCCCTGAGACGCCCATAGTTCTCGGCCACCTTTTCAGCTGTGCACCAACGGTCCAAGAGCACACCCTTTTCATGGGCTAGCTCTGTATACGTTTGATTCCACCCTCTTTTTAAATTTCGGAACCTTTGTCTATACGCCTCAGGTACTAACTTGTAACCTCGGAGAATGGCCTCCTTTACTTGATCATAATTCCCGTCCCTTTCTGTGGGCAGCGCGGCATATACCCGCTGTGCTTTTCCTCGTAACACACTTTGTAACAACGCCACCCATTGCTCTCTGGGCCACTGATGATTCCCTGCCACCTTTTCAAAGAGCAAGAAATAACTATCAACATCCGTCTCCTCGAACGGGGGGACCAACCTCAACGCCCGACTAATATCAAACCCCTCCTCTCTCTCTCCCCCTTGAGTTCTTCGCTCTTGCTTTCTCCTGTCCAGCTCCAATTCATGGTTCCTTTGTTTCTCTTTCTCTTCTGCTTCTAGCTGCTTTAGTTTGAACACCTGCTCTCTTTCCCTCTCGGCTCTCTCGGCTTCTCTCTCGGCTTCTTTTGCCCTCTCTGCTCTCTCGGCTTCTTTTGCCCTCTCTGCTCTCTCGGCTTCTTTCTCTGCAGCCTTCTGAGCTGCTTCTACTTCTAGCTGCTTTATTTTAAACTCATGTTCCAGCCTTGCTTTCTCCAACTCTGCCTGATTTGTCCCACTCACTAATCTCCTTTCGGGAATATTTTCCAAATCCTCAGCTGTAAACACCTTCTTCCCAACGTAATGCTGTTGTATGACCCTTCGCACTTCCTGCTTTTTCATTGCTGGCTTCACCGCTGTGAGGTCTAATGCCTGCGCCAAACTTACTAAGTCTGATTTTGTAGCTTTCCATAGTGCCCCTACCGTCGGGTTTCTCCTAAATTCCTGCACATCCATCTTTGCTGGTTTCTCGTCTGGCTACCTGCGTAACCAGATTTAAGTTTGGACTTACAGCCCGATTCACTGACCCTCCCGTTTGGTTTCAAATCCGGGACGAGAACCCCACTTGTTACGAAAACCCCGTAACCAGGTAACTTACCAGCAAAGATAGATGGATCAGCTGAGTCGGATGCTACTATTTTCAACCGTTTTATTCAAAAAGGGCACAAACATATGGTTAATACAAAACATTCAGATCATCAAAACTCAATCTAAAACACCGGTGTAATAATAATCATTCAAAACACAAGCTCGATCGTCGTCTAGGGGTAATGTAGATTTTATATCGTTCACTGGATAGCTAAAAGTCTTTTAGATCACGGCAGTTTCACTTAGTTGTCGGCGGAAGTGTCGCGTTGGTGCACGTTTAGTTAGAAAGACAGAGAACATGAAGCATTTACCCGACAGGTTTTCCAACCTGTAGGAGGTAGTCGGAAGTCTCGTTGGGGGAATGGACTCTCATCTGTGGCTTCCCCTGTAGCTAGGCCGTCTTCCGTGGTGAAGTCGCCAATCCCAGGCAAGGGAAGGACGCACACGAACCCCACCACCGGCTGTAGCTATTAAAACGCTGTCGCAGGATTTCTAGCGTTTCTCCTTCGTGTGTTTCCTTGGTGCATCTGAGGGTCCTCCCCTCAGACCCGCCTTTATACTTCTTCACGAGATCGCAGGTGTCAATCAAGTTGCAGGTAATGCGATCTCTCTCTCAACCAGCCCACTTTGCCCGAGGGCTTTTCAGGTGGTCTCCATGAGACAATAGTCAAAGTCACTTTTATTCTGCTTCTTGGAAGAACGTGGTCTTTCGCACGTCTCTCTCTCTTGGGTCAGTTGACCCCCCTTAACTAGAGTTCTTGCGATTTTCACAAAGGAGGGGGCCAACGGCATAACACTAGTCATGTCTGAGGACATCAGTGGCATGTGGTCAGGCGGAATGGGTAGCTTCCCTTCAACTCACTTCAACAGGACCCAGGTAGGGACAAACACAAAATGGTCCAGGAAGAGGTGTAAGCAGCTGTCTAGGAAGTGTGTACTACCAAGATGGTAGGAATGGGGCAGCTGAGAGCCTGGACAAGGTGGGAGAGTGCACTGAAGTCGAAGATCTCCTAGTCCAACATCTGGTAGCCAGAACACCTGTGCATCAGGTTCATGATCCAGGCTGTGTACAAGGAACTGCCTAATTCAGTGAATCTTTTTACTTGGAGGAAAAGCGGGCTATCATCATTTCCTGTCTGCCCTAAAAGAGGGTTCCTGGAACACATCCTCAGCAGCTGCCCAAATGCCCCAGGAGAAGGTTGCTACCACTGGTGCCATGACCAGGTGCTGAAGGCAGTGGCTGAAATAATTCCTTAGCCATTAACAATATTGAGCACCTCCACCAACCCAGAAAGCCCACTGTTTTTGTTAAAGCTGGACACCTGCCACAGCCAAAGCCTGGATCACCAGCAGGCTTGTTTGCCACAATGTCCGACTGGCAACTGAAAGCCAATTTTGGCAAGCAATTAAAGTTTCTTGACTTCATCATATCATCATCACTGAGGCCTGACATGGTCACTGTGTTAGAAACCTCAAAGCAGGCCATCATGCTTGTGCTGACTTTTGAGGGCAAGAAGGTCAAATACCAGGAACTGGCAGAGGGCAGGTTGTGAGCCTAAAGAGGTGGGATGTAGAGGTTATGTTGGCTACTCACTCTGCAGAACCTACTTACTCCTTGGCATTTTTGGAATTGCAGACTTATTCTCAAACTTATTAGAAGCTACTCTTTTCACATTGCATGGCTTAGTAATGTAGCATTTGTCTGACGCAGAAGATAATGGATTTAAATTCAGTAATTTATCGCATCCCATCATCCAAGGTCTTCTCATGGCCTTGGCTTTTCCCTGACTTCATTGTACTTTCAATTCATCTATGGCTTTGTCAGAACCTCTTGCCCTTTGCCTCTTCAACTTCACCAGCTCATCTTCAGTCTAATCATGCCCCCATACACCACTAACGCCACAGGATGTGGAAACTAACTTATCGCAGTCTGACGTTCCCCCACAATATCTGGATTGGTTATTTCCCCACAAATCCTCTTGAGTCTGTTCATATATCCAACCGCACACACCCAGCCACTTCTAACTTAGTCCTTTAGCTTATCTTTATTCATAGCTCCAGTTTCCTGAGCTCACAATTTTAGAATTCTTGCATGAAGATGGATGTCTCAAACCTGCTGAAGTTCAAGTTTATTGTAATAGACACACACACCCAAGGGACAAATGCCATGAAGATTAGCTTTTGCTGCAGCACCGGTACTTTACCAACCTCAGTTAACATCGTTAAATCAATAGTAATCAACATTGGTTGTTACTAACTGTGATCCAACACTGAACTCATAGAGAACTTGCTGAAATTGGTAAAACTTTCTGCTGCACCTGTGGTAGGCTAAGTCAGGATGTCAGAAATGGGTCAAAATGTGGTGAAAAGGAATGATAGTTTAATTTACAGGGCAAATGTATCAATACCGTAGGAAGCACTAATTGTTCTGGTGGGCGAGGCTTCACTAGAATCAAGCTGGAATTAATGTCATGGAAAATTAAATGTTCAAAACTGCAGATATGTATGGGTTTTAACTTAAATATTGATTTGGTGTTAGGTTTGGGGAAAGGAGTGACAATTTTGAGAGTTAACATAATTGAACAATGCAGCAATGTGCATAATGATATGCAGAACATAACAGGAATAGACAGAATGCAAAATGGCCAATATAGGAAAAACAATCAAAAACTGTGAATGCACAATTTATTTATAATCACATAAATAAAGATAGATGGATTTAATCTATTAGTTGTTTCTGGTACTTGCCTGCAAGGTGATCAAGGTTGAGAACTGAACCTGGTATGGTACATGTTTTTGAAAAGGTAAATAACCAGAATAACAGGAGATGGGGAGTTAAGGAACTGGTGAGGTTCCAGCAAAGGATGGCATTTAGTCAGCAGTGACAAAAGCCTTTGGCTCAGAAGATTGGAAAGTTCAACTAGTTTGGATGGAAGCAATAATAAACATCAGACTTTAATGGTGGGCATAGTCTGTAAACAATCAAGAAAGAAAGGCAGTTTACAGTAAAAGTAATGCAATAATCCTGGGATATTTTGATCCTCATAAACTGGCAAATCAAAATAGCAAAGTTTATCCTGAGAGCTGGAATATAGATGGGGTCATAGAACAATATATTATGACCTCAACTAAGGAACAGTCTATTTTGCATTCAGTCACGTAAAATGAGATAGAATTAATTAGCATTTTCATGGTAAAGGATCCTGTGAGGATAAGTAATACTAATATGATAGAATACTACATTTAGATATGAGTCATAGCTGGAATCTTAGTCTGAGAACATCAAACTAAAGGTTGAACTTAATGAAGTTATTCATTTATCTATTTATGAAATGTATTGTACATCAGATTTGGGCTAATTCAGCTTTATATGTGTTCTAGTTCTGGTCGCTCATTTTATTGCTGCTACATTTAGGGAATTTTTGAAGCAGGGTAGCCTGCAGATAATGACCACTGAGCTGAACTGAAATAAGCCTTTTAATTTTGTGTTTTATGCTGTGTGTTTTGTTGATTTTTTTTGTTGCAGTCAGCAAAATTTCTTCTGCGTGTTGGGGACGGGGTTTGATGTTTTTCTTTGAACAGTTTGGATCTATGATCCTTTGTTTCACAGCTGTCAGTGGGGAAATTGAATTTCAGGGTTGTATGCTGCAGACATACTTTGATAATAAATGTACTTCGACTCTTTGAAAACTTACAGTGGTGAAATGCCTCATTGAGTTAACAACAAATACAACCTAACAACGTGTGATGAGGGCAGAACCCAAATGTTGCCATACATTCTGGCACCAACATAGCATGCCCACGATGCTGATCAGAACACAACAAACCCCAAAAACAGCAACAAAACATGCCCTGTTCCTCCCTCCCACACACCCACTCACACCCAATCACCCACCTCCATCTCCATGAAAGCACTTGCGAATTTACAGACATAGGACTTTAACTTCCCCAGTTGACTCTCAGAGATTCGGTTTCTGCAGACATCTGGAATTCCAATCAGCCTCCAGGCTTTGATCTTCAGTATCATTATCAGGACTCGCTGATGATGACAGATTAGGATGCTGCTGAGGTGCAAGTACACCTAAGAAAACTGGGAAATTAGATTGTAAGCTATACACAGAGAATTAAAGTATCTCATAATATTTAATGTGGACACTTTCCATAAAGAACAATACTAGTAGAGAAATGATCTATCTGTTGCTAGTGAAAGAAGTTAGTAATAATATGAGGCTGAGAGAAAGGGCTTAAACTCACCAATAGTAACAGACCAAATGCATGACTGGGAAAAAAAAACCAAAGGATAAAATTGAATGAATAAGCTGGCAGACCTGTAATGACAGCAGAGTTTAAAAACATCTACCAGTGTATGAAATGCAAGCAAACAGCACAAGTAAATATTGTTTTTTTTTTAAAGCTGAGGTGGGAAATAATGATGAGGAATAAGGAAATGGCATTAACAATAAACAAAGATTTGGTATTTGTCTTCAAAGCAGAAGATGTTAATAGCATCCCAAATTAATTGTAACCAAGGGGCATAAACACTGAGAAACATGAGACAATTAGCATCATTAGGGAGAAAATGCTACACAAACTGATGGGAATGTGGGCTGATAAATCTGTTTAATCTAATCATCTGTTTCCAAGGGTTCAAGATGATGTGAGTACAAAACAAAAGGAGATACATTGTTTGTCAACTGCCAAAATTTCCTAAATTTTAGGGAAGTGGAAAATAGGAAATGAAACTTCACTGTCCAAGATGAGAAAAAAGCAAGAAATAATGAACTTCATGCCAGTTAGCCGAACATCAGTGTTTGGGAGACTGTAGTGAATCGTTTTTAAGAAAATGAAATATTGAGCAAAGCCAGCATGATTTTATGAAAGATATTGTTTCTTAATAAATTTGCAGGCATTCTTTGAAAACATAACTGGCAGGCTAGATACAGGAAAGCCAGTGGTATTTTGTATTTTCATTTATGGAAAACATTTGTTGAGTGCTAAATGATAGGCTGATGCTATAGATGAAGGACCAGTTAATAGACAAAGCAAAGAATAGTGTTAAATGGATCATTTTCAGGTTGGAAATCTACCTGGTGGGATGACAGGGAAAACTTTACATAAATGCACCTAAGTTTGCTGATAATACAAAGAGAATTAACTTGAGATAAGGTAATAAGTATCAAATGAAGACCATGCTTGCTGTTATGAGCTCATCTAAAAATCATACCTGGTCCTATGGAATTTTAAGATCTCTGTTTAAGACTCAGCAATTTTCCCTCTTGCTTTCTACAGCATATGCGATCAGTGGCCACTCTGGCAGGTACACCTGTACACCTACTTATTAATGGGGATTAATGAGAATGGGGAAGAAATATGATTGTATGAATATTGGTGCTAGTGGGGTTGTTTGATTATCTCAGAAACTGCTGATCTCTTAGTATTTTCATGCACAACAGTTTCTGGACTTTACAGAGGATAGTGCGAAAAACAAAAAAAAAGTTTTGTTAATAAGGGAGGTCAGAGGAGAATGTCCAGACAGGTTCAAGCTGGTGGGAACTTGGCAGTAACTCAAATAACCAAATAACAATACTATTTCTAACAACCATATAATGACAGTAATTCAAATAACAATAACCACCACCACAATAGTGGTTTGTAAAAGAGCATCTCCAAACGCATGTCATGTAGAGCCTGGAAGTAGATGGGCTACAGCAGCAGAAGTCCACAAACATACACCATGTGGCCATTTTATTAAGTACAGGTGGTATCTAATAAAGTAGCCACCGAGGATCTATCCAGCTTTATCAGGTTAATGTGTCTTATGCCTCCTTTTATCGTACTAAGATATCTCAAGCCTCCCTTTTTTAAATGGTAACTGGTTCTGAAATTTTATCATCCCTCTTCCAATTTTAATTCTCCAATTATAGTGGTTTTCTCCTTAAGGAAAACAAATAAGAGGTATTTATTTCCGATACAATCCATGTTCTTGCCACCATGTACAATTGCCTCCTCTTTTGGGCTTTTCTCTTCTGTCCTTACTCTATTTACAAAGCTCTTCAGGAATTTCCTTAATTGTGACAGACAGTGATGTTTAATGTCCACCACCATGTCACAAGCCCCCACTCCCCCCACCCCACTGTTGAGGACTTTCAATAGGGCCTCCTCATTTTCACTTCTCTATTTCTGTCAAGTGTGTCCTTTTGTTTTGCTTGGGGCTTGGTGTATGAAAGTAACAATGAGGTAAATGCAAGCTATAGTCATATTGAATCGTGGTTCGGACACAAAGTGCAGATTGGATTCCCCGCTTCTATTTGCTATGTTCTTCTGGATTTAAGCTTTATGCATCTTTAGTTTGCAACATAGGTTTTGTGCTTTGCATTAAGACCAAATTGGAATTTGTTGTGTATTTAATATTTCAGTAATATTTGAGTAATATTTTCAACATATTTTTAATTAAGCATTCTTTATTTGCTTGCATATTTCATTATGAGTTATATGTAAAAGTACATGAATAGCAGACGTCATTACACTACCACATCATAAGTGCGGGCCTAACAAAATGTGAAGACAAAGTACACACTGTTTAGCCCTGGGCTCCCTCTGTTTTCCTTTTAATAAGTTTTGGAGTTACAAAACATAACAGTGGTAATAAGGAAAGTTGAAATAAACCCAAGAAGACTGTCTGCTTGTTGAAGAGCAGCGAAATGTTCAAGTTAAAAAAGAGGGAGAAAATGGAGGCCATAATAGGTTCATAAACAGTAAGTACCAGGCGGTAATCATAAACTATATTAAAAAAGAAGAAATGACTGGCTACATTGGAAAGATAGATGCGTTCAATTGCACAAGGGATATCTGAATATTGGAAACTGAATGAATTAAGCATTATTTGCTGATCAAAATGGGAACTAGAAAAGACCCCACACTGTCTCAGGTCTACATGGCCACCCAAAATGGCTGGAATGTGTAGCAGAAATTCTAGATACCTATATTTACCCTCGCTGAGATAAACTTGCCTTTTATAGAGGTTGCCTCATTGTTGCGGAGAAAAAGTTACACATGTATTGACACAGAGGCCTTGTGTTTGATTTTGGATGTAAAACATTTGAGAGTTGTTGTACCATCCAAGTGAAGAGCTAAAGTGTTGAGGAGCCATCTAGGCGTGGGCAAAATGAAAGCGTCGGCTCGAAGCTTTAACTGATGGTCTGGGATAGATCAGTAGATCAAGTAGCTTGCCGTGCACTGTTCAGTATGCCAACACATCCAAAAGAAAGGTAGTCAGAGATGTCAGAACCACTCCTTGCAGTCCCTCCTACAATAACTATAGAGGAGGCCCCAAGACCTAAGTTAGTTTCACGGACACAGATCTCACCTACCAAGCAAAGTGACCTTTCTGGTCAGGAAAGATGTTATCACACAAGAATAAGAATTCTTCCATAGTAATTAACTCTTTATGTCAGAATGGGACAATTCAAGTTTACTCTGCTGTGGATGCATATATAGTAGTTGAATTGTATCTGTACTGTGTAGATAGTTGAGATGCATTCTATAATGAGGCAGTTTGTAGCTAATCATGGAGGAGTGTTTTCTATTTAATATTTCAGTAATATTTGAGTAACATTGTACATATATTGTTTGATTAAGCATTCTTTATTTGTTTACATAATTCATTATGGATTATATGTAAAAGTACACGTATGGCATACGTCATCACACCTCCGTGCCATAAGTGGGTACTTAACCATAAACAAAAACAAAGTACACATGTTTATCATTGGGCTCCCTATGTTTTTCCTTTGATCAGTTTTGGAGTTTCAAAACATATCAAAATTCACAAAAGAATCAATTACAATTTTAGAATATCTGTCTGTTCCCAGATTGATTTGTGGTATGGCAGGTTGTCATCTGAGTAGAAATTAATCAGACAGGGCCCATTGTTTCTTGTGCTTAGCCGAATGAGCTATCAGCTTATTGAAACATACAAAATTGTTACCAGAGTTGACAGCATTGATGCAGAAAAGATGTTCCCCATGGCAGGGAAGTCGATTAACAAAGTATCACAGACATAAAATAAAGAGTCAGCTATTCAGGACTGATTCTAGCCAATTGCATATTGCAGATGGTTCACTAGGATCCTACATAATTAGTGTAAGAAGTATCTACACTTGTACTCCATTCTCATGCAATAAAGGCCAGAACACTACTTGTTTTCCTAACAGCATGAAAGGACTCAGGGTAAGCCAAGGCCTGTGAATCAGTATAAGATGGAGACAATGATCTGGTTAGCAATGAGTTGTTTGATTGGCAGAGATGTGAGTTGAGAGGGCTACATTGAGGGTGTAAAATTCAGAATTTTTTTGCAAGTATGCTAATAATTCCTAGTACTGGACCATATCTCCAACTTGACTTTTTTTTGGCAGCTTGCTGTCTATGAGCTTTTTAAAGTCCAGTGATGTTTTAACATATATTACTTGGCCCCATTTTCACATGTGACACGAAATTTCTCATAATCAAGTTCCCATATCTTCTCTTCTGTCAAAGATGATTTTCCTAAAATTGTTTATTTTCCAAACTGAATAATGGATTTCATTTCTAATGAACATTTGCTTAATTTTGTGAAGTATATGAATAGATGCTGAAGTGCTTCAAATAATCTTCAAGCTGTGGATTCGTTTACACTGTTTATCACTTTCATTATTTGCAAGATTTTGGCGGATGCATAAAAGATGTTAGGTTTACAAAAGGTGCTGTCATAAATTTAGTGGCAATGTCTCCTATTGCTGTCAGAGTCAATCTAGATAGATGCTTATCATCTGACAATGCTGGTAACTGCAGAGCAAATAACTCCATTGCTGTGGTTACTGGGGAAAAGCATATTGTAAATAACTTGGCTTCTCAGCCATTTGCAGGTAAAAGTTATTTCAGAGAATATTTTTTTCCAAAATAGAAGATTCCTTTACATAAAGATTAATGCAAATACTTGTGTATTGGCTAACATTTAAAATATACAGTACTGTGCAAAAATCTTTGGCACATATGGAATGGCAAAGGTGGAGCACAATAGGGGAAGTGTGGGACAGGTGGCAGAGAAGGAGCCTTGAGACAATAGGCAAGGAACATTTGATTCCAACAATTGGTTTATTGACCATTACAGAATGTTTCTCTAATGTTTCCCACTTCTCCGCCCACCTTTCCGTTTCTCCCAACCAAGATTCTTCTCTCCCTGCCCCTTTCCCACTCCCAGTCCACAATAGAAGTCTATCTCAGACTCGAGTTTACCATCACTCACATATGTCATGCACTACATCAAATATATTAAGAATATTTTTACTGAATCATTGCATCCAGTCAAGGATGGTCAGTGATTAGTCTTTGGGAGCAAGGTCAGATGAAAGAACAAAGGACATTTGAAAGTTGGTTTATGGTGTTGAAGATATACCTGAACTGGATTGACAAATAAATTCCTTGATTAGAAGTGAATCAACTGGTGTTACAGCATATTGAAATTTAGTTTTCATTGTACAGTGCGTCTGGATTTCCTTAAAAGGAATTGTAACTTTCAGCTTGAATGGAGATAATTTTCTTAATTAAAAACAACAAATAACTCATAACATGGGTTAAAAAGCAGGAAGTTTCTGGACAGGAGTTTTCAATTGGAGTACTCCGCTGACGCAACAGAAGCATTCCCATGCCAGTCCGGCAAAAAGCTTTAAAAAGCAGGACATTGTTCAATGGGAGCTTCTGATTGAAGTACTGCCCAGGTGCAACAGAAGTGTTCCTGCACTGGTCTGGTGAGGAGCTTCAAAAAGCAGGAAGCTTTTCAACAGGAGTTTTTGATTGGGATGCTGTGCAGATGCAACAGAAGCATTCCTATGCAGGTCCGGCAAAGAGCTTTAAAAACCCAATCTCTATAAAAGAGGGGTACTGCCCAGCAGAGCGGTCATCGTTGGAGTGGTTGTCACCTCAGTAGTCTGAGTCAGAGTAGTATGGTTTTGGCTCAACAAGGCTTAGACGAGAACAGGTGGAGACAAGGTAAGTAGTTACATTCATCCCTTATTTCTTACATTTTTTTTTCTGAATTAACTCCAGGGAGAATAGGGGGGTATGTCTGCAGAGCCAATGTTCAGTTCTATGTGCCAGATGTGGGATTTCCAGGAGACCTCCAGCCTCCCCAATGGCCACATCTGTACCAGGTGCATTGAGATGCAGCTTGATGACCTTTGGCTTGTTCAGGAAAGTGAAGTAGTGATAGACAGGAGCTATAGGGAGGGAGCGAGACAAATGGGTGACTGTTAGGAGAGGAAAGGGAGAACATCAGATAGTTGAGAGCACCCCTGTGGCCGCCCACCTCAACTATAAGTATTCCATTTTGAGTGCTGTGGATGGGGAGAGCAACCTCTCTGGGGGAAGCAACAGTGGCCGTGCCTCTGGCACTGAGTCTGGGCCTGTGGCTCAGAGGGGCAGGAAACTGAAGAGGATGGCAGCAATAATAGGGGACTTTATAGTTAGGGGGACTGATGGTCAATACTTCGGATGCAAAAAGGAAAGACAGATGGTTGTTTGCCTCCTCGGTGCCAGAGTTCGAGATGTTTCTCAACGTGTCCACAATATCCTGAAAGGGGAGAGTGAGCAGGCAGAGGTGGTTGTACATATTGTCACCAATGACATAGGTTGAAAAAGGGAGGAGGTCCTGAAAGCAGAATACAGAGAGTTAGAAAGGAAGCTGAGAAGCAGAACCTCAAGGGTGGTAATCTCAGGTTTGCTACTCGTACCACGACAGTGGGCATAGGAATAGAATGAGGCAGCAAATAAATGCATGGCTGAAGAATTGGAGCAGGGGGCAGGGATTCAGATTTCTAGACCATTGGGACCTCTTCTGGGGCAGATATGACCTGTACAAAAGGGATGGGTTGGACTTGTATCCGAGGGGAACCAATATCCTTGCAGGTAGGTTTGCCACAGCTGCTGGGAGTGGTTTAAGATAATATGGCAGGGGATGTAATATGAATGTTAGGAAGGAAAAGCCAATTATTGTGTACAACTGCAGACAGAGCAAAGAGTTAAGTTGCACCACAGAGACAAAATTCATGAGGGTGAAAAATGCAGGATGGAAGGTGCTGTATTTAAATACGCATAGCATTCAGAATAAGGTGGATGAACTCATTGTGCAATTAGAGATTGTTCAGTGTGAAGTTGTGGGCATCACTGAGTTGTGGCTGGAAAAAAGGTCATAGTTGGGAGTTTAACATCAAAGGATATACTTTGTACCAAAGGAAAGCATAGGCGATGGTGTGGCTCCATTGGTAAGGGATAGAAAGAGGTGACATAAGGTCAGAAACTGTTAAATCTTTGTGGGTGAAGTTAAGAAACTGCAAGGGTAAAAATATATAGGCCTCCAAGAAATAGTGAAGATGTGAGGTGGAGATTGCAAAGGGAGCTGGAAAGGGCATGTAATAAAGGTGATGTCACAATTGTAATGGGGGACTTCAATATGCAAGAGGATTGGGAAAATCTGGTTGGTGTTGGACTGCAAGAGAGAGAATTTGTTGTATGCCTACAAGATGGCTTTTTAGAGCAGCTTTTGCTTGAGCCTAGTCAGGTTAAGGCTATCTAAGATTGAGTGTTGTGTAATAACCCAGATTTATTAGTCAACTTAACGTAAAGGAACCCTCAGAAGGCAGTGATCATAATATGATTGAATTCATACTGCAATTTGTGAGGGAGACGCATAAGTCACGTGTATCTGTTATGGTCCGGTCCGGAGCCCGCATTCCGAGTCTTGAACCAGTCCGCGGACTCCGGACTCCGGGTCCTGTAGCCGTCCCTACTGTCACCCTTAAGCCAGATAGGATCATCTTGGCTTAAGAAGGTGCACCTGTTGCCTATCAGCTGGCAGGTGGATATAAGGGACTCTGGGACTGAGCCTAGTTGGGGGGGTGCGGTTGGTTTCCTGCTCTGAACCTGTTTTGTCCTGTTTGCTGGTTTGCCATGTTCCGAGGTGTTTTGTCTGATCGGCTCTGTTCGTTCCGGTTGTCCTGGCTTGGAGGGCCCACAGCTTCATCCTCAAGTTCTGTGAGTCAGCCTTGGAATTACCTCGGACCAAGTTCCCTTCTGATCCCTTGCCTCTGTTGGGTAGCAGGCTGGACTGCTGTTGCCCACTGGGGGGACTCTGTCCCCTTCCTACCCCTCACCTCTGATGGGTTGTGCCTGCTACCTGCCCAGGTGTCCTGCATCTTGCCCGGGCCTCTGTGTTCCCGCCTGGGAGGCGGCCCTGCCCAGGAGTATGCGGCCCAACCTGTGGTCTCTGCCCCTTCCAACCTCTTGCTCCCTACTGGTTGTGCCCGCACCTGCCCAGGTGTTCTGTGTCTTGCCTGGGCCTCCGTGTTCCTGCCTGTGAGGCGGCCCTGCCCAGGAGTTATGTGGCTGCCCAGGGAGCTCTCCTGCCCAGCCACGGGCTCTGGGACCCAGCCCAGCCACGAACTCTCTCGGAACCCCAGGATTACCTAGCACGCCCCGTCTCTTTTGCACGCCCTTGTCTCCCCATCTGGTTCTATCCTTTAGTTATTCCTGTCCTGCCCCTAGTACTTCAGTGCCTGTGTCCTGCACTTGGGTCCAACCTCCTGTCCCCACTGTGATAGTATCAGTATCACAATGGAATAAAGGGACTTAGAGGCATGAGGGAGGAGCTCACCATAGTGGATTGGAGGAGGATACTGGTGGGGTTGATAGCACAACAGAGGTGGCTGAAGTTTCTGGGAATAGTTCACAAGGCATAGGATAGATATGTCCTACAGAAGAAGTATTTCTCAAATGGCAGGGCTAGGCAGCTGTGGCTGACAAGGGAAGTTAAGGAATGCATAAACGCCAAGGAAAGGGCATACAAGGTAACAAATGTGAGTGGAAAATTGGATGATTGGGAAGCTTTTAAAATTCAACAAAATGCAATTTAAAAAGTTATAAAAAAGGGAAAAGATGAAATATGAGGGGAAAACTAGCCAATAATATAAAGCAGGATAGTAAAGGTTTTTTTGGTTATATAAATTGTAAAAGGGAGGTGAGGGTTGATATTGGACCACTGCAAAGTGATGCTGCTGAGGTAGTAACAGGGGTCAAAGAAATGGCAAATGGCAGATGAACTTAACAAGTACTTTGCTTCAGACTTTACTGTGGAAGACACCAGCTGTATGCCAGAGGTTTGTGAGTGTCAGGGAGCAGGAGTGAGTGCCATTGCTATTACAAAGGAAAAAGCACTAGGAAACTTTGAAGTCCAGGTGGCTAAGACACCTGGACCAGATGATTACATCTTAGAGTCCTGAAAGAGGTTGGTGAAGAGATAGCAGATGCATTGGTCATGATCTTTCAAGAATCACTTGATTCTGGCATGGTCCCGAAGACTGGAAAAGTGCAAATGTCACTCCGCTCTTTAAGAAGGGAGGGAGACAAAAATCAGGAAATTGTAGGCCACTTAGCCTGACCTCAGTGGTTGGAAAAGTGTTGGTATCTATTATTAAGGATGAGGTTTCAGGGTACTCAGAGACTAATGATAAAATAATTCAAAGTCAGCATGGTTTCTGTAAAGGGAAATCTTGCCTGACAAATCTGTTAGAGTTCTTCAATGAGGAAACAAGCAGGGAGGACACAGGAGAAGTAGTAAATGTCATTTATTTGGATTTTCAGAAAGCATTTGATAAGGTACCATATATGCTTAACAAGATAAAATCCTGTGGTGTTACAGAAAAGACACTGGCATGGATAGAGGAATGGCTGACAGGCCAGAGGCAGCAAGTGAGAATAAAACAGGCCTTTTCTAGTTGGCTACCAGTGGGACCTCTGGTTCTCACATTGTCTGTCAATGATTTAGATAATGGAATTGATGGCTTTGTGGGAAAGTTTGTGGATTATGCAGAGATAGGCGGCGGGATAGGTAGTGCTGAGGAAGCAATACGATTACAAGAAGGACGTAGACAAATTGGAAGGATGAGCAAAAAAGTGGCAGATGGAACAAAGTGCTGAGAAATGTATGATAATGCATTTTGGTAAAAAGAACAATAGTGTGGACTTTTACCTAAATGGGGAGAACATTCAAACATGAGAGGTGCAAAGGGATTTAGGAGTCCTCATGCAAGACACCCAGAGATTAATTCACAGGTTGAGTCTGTGGAAAAGGAGGCAAATGCAATGATGGCATTTATTTCAAGGGGAAGAGAGTATTAAAAAAGGAGATAATGCTGAAGCTTTATAAGACACGAGTCAGGCTGCTCTTGGAGTATTGTCAACAGTTTTGGCCCATTATCTCAGAAAGGATGCATTGCCATTGCAGAAAGTCCAGAGCACGTTCATGAGGATGATTCTGGAAATGAAGGGGTTAACATATGAGAAGTGTTTGGCAGCCTTGGGCCTATACCCACTAAAATTTAGAAGAATACGTGGGGGGATCTCATTGAAATCTATCGAATGTTGAAAGGAATAGATAAGGCGGATGTAGAAAGGATGTTTCCTCTAGGGGTGTATCCAGAACTAAGGTGCAGAGCCTCAAAATTGAGTGGTGACCCTTTAGGACAGAAATAAAGAGGAATTTTTTTAGCCAGAGAGTGTTGAGCCTGTGGAATGCTCTGCCACAGAATGCATTGGAGGTCAAGTCCGGGGTATATTTAAAGTGGAAGTTGATAGATTCCTGATTAGTCGGGGCAACAAGGGATATTGTAAGAGGATAGGTGTATGGGATCCGGGATCAGCCATGATGAAATGGTGCAGTGGACTTCATTGGCTGAATGGCCTAATTCTGCTCCTATGTCTTATGATCTTATGGTCTTATAACTGATTTTGTAGTTAATTCTATGAGATTTAATGGATTGGTTTCAGTTGCCTAAGTGGTTTAGAAGAAGCTTTCCAAGTTTCCATTTGGCTCTGGGGTTCCTGTTTTTTCTTATTTCAAACCCCTTTTCAGGTGATTTCGTCATTGCTGGTGGAAGCATTGCCTAGCTGATAAAATAAATCCCAGACCTGACTGTCAAAATGACTTTTAAGTAAATACTACATCCTGCAAATCCATTACATAAATTGCTTACAGACATTTTAAATCAATATATACTTATTAAGGAACACACACAAAATGCTGGAGAAAACCAGCAGCCCATGCACATCTATGGAAAAGAGTACTGTCGATGTTTTGGACCAAGGTCCTAATGAGGACTGAGAAGGGTCTTGGTCCGAAACATCGACTGTACCCTTTTCCATAGATGCTGCCTGGCCTGCTGAGTTCCTCCAGCATTTTGTATGTGTTGCTTGGATTTCCAGCATCTGCAGGTTTTCTTTGTTTGGTGATTGATATACTAATCAAGTATCATTTTATTAACATAAGAAAGTGTGCAGATGCTGGAAATCCAAGGCATAGCACACAAAGTGCTGGAGGAACTCAGCAGACCAGGCAGCATCTATGGAAATGAAAAAATAGTCAACATTTCGGACTGAGACCCTTCATCAGGACTGAAAAGAAAGATGAGAAGTCAGAACACGAAGGCTGGGGGAGGGTAGATAGCAACACGAGGTGTCAGGTGATAGGTGAAACCCAGAGAGGTGGTGGGGGGTAGTAAAGTGCTGGGCAGTTGATTGTTGAAAGAGATAAAGGGTTGGAGGAGGATGAATATGATAGAGAGTAGAAGTTCATGGGAAAAAAGGGAAGGTGGAGGAGTACCAGAGGGAGATGATGGACAGGTAAAGAGATAAGAAAGAGAGGGAAACCGGAATGAGGAATGGTGAAGGAGAGGGAGGGGCAATTACTGGCAGTTAGACAAATGGATGTTCATGCCATCAGACTGGATTCATTTCATTCATGAGTTTCTCTGTGAACATAACCTGGGAATGGCCAGTTCTTTGCAGATCTTAGGATCTTGCCTTGACCAAGATACTACACTACAAAGCTTTTATACATTAAAAACATAGAGAACCTACAGCATAATACAGGTCCTTCCACCCACAATGCTGTGCCAAACATGTCTTCTCGTCTTCAGTTGTCCATCGGAATAAGATGACGACATCCACTCCTTTAACGGTGAGATCTTTGATGACTATACAGTCCTATCCTGGACCCACAAGCTCTATTGCAGGTGGGACATGTATATGTGGTAGTGGTTGTAGTGATGGCAACCATGGCTGCATTTCTCCTGGCTCTCTTCTGCTGTCTTCTGGTTGTTCTTTCCATCTCCAGAATACGAACCCCATCCCTATACAGCTGTCGCCAAGTGTTACGGTCAGCAGCAACATCCTCTAGGTCCTCAGGTCTGATCTTGTACTTCCTTAAAGCATTCATCTGATTCTTACACCGCTTCTTCAGCCCTCCAGCTGAGTGTCGACCATGATGTAGCTGGCTGTATACCTCTCTGCAGGGTAGTCGACATGAGGGCATCCTTACCACGTGCCCCAGCCACTGCAGCTGACACTGGGTGATCATGGTCTCAATACTTCTGCAGTTGGTCTTTACAAGTATTTCAGTGTGAGGCACCCACTCACGCCAAGTAATTCCCAGGATGCACTGAAGGCAGCTTATGTGGAAGTGCTCCAAGGGCTTGATGTGACGGCTGTAGGTTATCCAAGCTTCACAGCTATAACGGAGGGTGGTGACACAGACCGCTTTGTATACAGCGACCTTTGTGGAGGGACAAATGCTCCTGTTCTGAAAGACTCTATGCTGAAGTCTCCCAAAGGCAGCTGATGCCTGTTTAATGTGGCTGTGGATGTCGTTGTCAATGCCGCTATCCTCAGAGCGAATGCTCAGATTCTCAGATATTTGAAAGATGGCACTACTGACAGCTTTTCATCACCAACAGTGAAGGCAGGTAGGGTGGGTGGGACACTGGTACTCCATCGGCAAACCACTTCTGTCTTGGTGGTCTTGACAGTCAGCCCCATCCTGCTGTACGCTCTCACCGCCACAACAAGGACAGTCCGAAGATCCTCCGGAGTATGGGCCACAAGAGCACAGTCATCTGCATACTGCAGCTCCAGGATTCGTTCTCTACGGAGTTTGGTGGTTGCATGGAGCCTCCTGATGTTAAAGAGGTTGCCATCTAATCTGACGTCCACTGCCACACCACTGCTATCCTCAATGCCGAACATGTACGTACTTTAGAAATTACCTAGAGTTACCCTTAGCCCTCTATTTTTCTAAGCTCCATGTTGTTATCATGCAATTTTTTGTCAAGAATCTGACCAATCCAAAGAGTGCATTAAAGTAGCATCTGTCATTCTGAAGTATAATATTATCCACAATTTTTTAAAACCCTGCTTTGTACTCATGAACCTTAGGGGCATCTGAAGAAGAATATGCTGTACACTGTTAACCGTGATTTGGCCAGTGTAGCACAAGTGGGCAACACAAATAATATGAAACATTGTAATTTAGGATGAGCAATTGGATTGAATCATAGAACCAATGCTGGATTCAGTAAGCTGTAATAAGCCGAGAGTTGACAATCTTAAAACATTCTCTTAATTTGGTAAGCATTCATATAAATTAGAAAATGGCACACATCATTTTAATATTTAGGAAAGGTGAGATGGAGAGTTAGCTGTCTTTTACCAATCATCCATCACTTTTGTTGTTAGGAAACCACTGGAGATTTTTTAAAGTAAGAATACATTTATTGAATGCTTTGGAAATATTCAGTTGATCAGAGAGAACCAGCACTAATGGATACTGTTTACTTTCTAAAGTAACAAAAGTAGTAGATTGTGATTTTTATATGAATTACTTTCTAGAAATAATTTGATAGTTTCTGCAGAATATCAATAAAGTTAAAGCTCTTGGAACTGAAGACGTTATTGACCTGAGTAGGAACATGACAGAAATGCAGGAGTAAGAGAGTAGGAGTAAATGAAGGGTCATTAGATTGGCATGATCTAACTCCGCTATCCACAGCATCCGTTACAAAAATATTCCACCCAGTTAGTTAGAATACTACATTATTCTGCCTAGTTTTGTTAGATTGAATGAGTTAAAATCTCTTTTATATTTAAGTCTATGAATAAGTGTTAAGCTGACTTTTACAAAGTGGGTGTATAATAATAAAGTAAAAGAAATTTAGAAACAGATATGGAAACTTTCAGCAGGTTAGGAAACATCCATGGAAAGAGAAATGAGTTAGTATTTCCTACTAACGACCTTTCATCTAAACTAGGAAAGAAATGTTAGTTTTAAGAAGGTGAGTTGAGACCAGGCCAAATGGTTTAATGATGGCAATTAGGTGATAGTGATCGAGCAGCTCTGCTCCATTTGCCAACAACGTAACTTACTGGTGGCCCAACATTTTAATTTGCATTCCCATTCCCATTCCAACATGTCAGTCCATGGCCTCCTCGTGCCATCATGAGGCCAACCTCAGGGTGAAGGAGCAACATTTTATGCAACATCTGGGTGGCCTCTAACCTGATGGCACGAATATGGATTTCTCCTTCTGGTAAAAAAAAAATCCTTCCCCCTCCCCTCTTCTAATCCTCATTCTTGCCCCTTACCTCTTCTCACCTGCTTCGCCTCCTTCCCTTTCTCCTATAGTCTACTGTCCTCTCCTATCAGTTTCCTTCATCTCCAGCCCTTTATCTTTCCCATCCACCTGGCTTCACCTATCCTCCTTCCTCTCAACCCACCTTTTTATTCTGGCATCTTCCCTCTTCCTTTCCAGCCCTGAAGAAGGGCCTCGGCCCAAAGCATAAACTGTTTGTTCATTCCATAGATGCTGCCTGACCTGTTGAATTCCTTCAGCACGTTGTGTGTATTGCGGATGATAGTGCTGTTGCTTTGTCTATGTTACATGTTACTAAGCAGGGTTTTGGGAAATGCATGGTAGGTCAGGAGAAAAGAAAACTTGGAATTCTTTGCCACAGGTGAGTCATTGGGTATATTTCAAGTGGAGATTGATAACCTTGATCTGCAAGGGGGTCAAAGGTTATCTGGAGAAGGGAGCACAATGAGAGTGAAAAAAAATCAGCTATGATCAAACAACAGAGCAGACTTGTTGGGCTGCATGGCCTAATTCAGCTCCAATGTCTTATTATTTTCTTAATGTTATTATTAATATCTCAGTTTGTTTGCATTGAAATAGGCATTTCTGGTACAGACTGAAAAAGTGGGTTAATAAAAGTTGGGCAATTTGATATCAAGTCCAGAAGGCTGCAATGTGCTCAGAGAGAAGAACAAGGCATTGCATAGGTCTCATTATAATCACCTCTGACAATGACTCCGTTTTTTGCTCTCCATTAGGATGAGGTGGAAATTAGGAGACCTGTCTTGTGTGCTGCGAGGGCTAAGAGGCCATCCGCACTCGAGGGAAATACCTGTGGAGTCAAATCCCAAGGACCTGGAAGCAGGACTGCTGGGAGTGGAATTATCTTTTATGAGTAAACAAGGTCAAAGAATTCATTCTGAGATATAATATCATTACTAATTCCACCAGTAGCTTTAGATGGTTTAATACATATTCTGAACACTCATTTACCAACAATCTCCAGTTACTAAAACTCATACCTAACTTTCAAATGCTTCACTTCACTCTCACAAATTCAGCACATTCATAAGTGTCATCCATGTCTTATATTTTGCACAAAGTGCCAGCTATCCATTTTGTAATGATATAAATCTTTTCATCATCATTTTTTATCACATTTTTCATATCACATTTTCTTAGCAAATGGCAGGTGGTCATTGATCCCCTCAGATCTATACCACCTCTCCGGACAATCCCATCAGTCCCATTCCCCAGAGCAGCAGAGGACCACAGCGGGTAGTGCTGCTGACTGAAGGCTTCAGGGACGTGGGTTTGATCTTGAATTCCAGAGCTGTCTGTTTGGAGTTTGCACAATTTTCCTATGGCCACCTGGTTGTCAGGTTATTTTGCCAGTGTAGTTTATTTTTGGTATTGTTGGGTTGTAGCAGAATCAGAACACAGTTGATGGGTGTGTGAGAAGGATTTGGTTATTGGAAATTAAGTGAGGGAGTGATATTGATGGGCTTGCTCTAAGAGCTGGTATGGACTTGACTGATTGACTGAAATATCACATTTCTAAATCGTGTCCAGATCTATGCTCAACAAAGTTCTGAGTCAGCTATAAGGGTAGTTTTATCAATGTATAATCTTTATAGTTCCAGTGTTTCTCAGTCTATGTTCCGTTTATGAGTGTGTTATTAACAATTTAAAATGTTTTTACAGGAATTATGAGTGTAATAGAGAATTTCATATACATGTAGATCTTTCAGTCCTTTGTTTTATTGCCATACGCAATATTTTTCATCTTTTCAGATCTAACTGTAGCATCCACTTTAAGAAAATTTCAGACTGCTTATTAAGTATTAAATTCAAAGGATGTTTTGACCTTAATTACTACTACTTATTTTGTGGAATCATCAAACCACCATGAATATTTAGCTCTGTAACTTGATATAGAGAGGGAATAAATATGTATATATAAAAATATTTCTAACTTTGCTGACATCCATTCCATAGAAGGAAAACCTGCTTTTACAATTTCCATCCAATGCAGTGGACATTCCGTACATAAAGCACCCAAATGTGGCAGATTTACTGCAGGATTGGAAAGGGAGAAGTAAATCTGGTCAAAATGTTATCACACCACGCAATAAATTTGGTATCAAACTGAAGTATGATAACATCATTTTGCCTAATGGAAAATATCTCAACACCTGTGAGTCAAATGAGGTGAACAGAAGAATGGCTGCAAATTGTTACAGCTCTTGAGTAGTCACCGTATCTGTGTATTCTTTCCAGGAGAGAACAGTGCAAAAGCATCTATAAATCAAAGGAACTAAATTATTAACTGCAATATATTATCAGCTTATAAGAAAGAATGCTTAGCACAAAATGGACAAAAGTAAGTAAAGAGGGGGAGGGTGGCTTCCATTTCACCTCTATTCTCCCCAAGGTCGAGTGGGTTAAGTGCATTAGATTGGGGGAGAGCCTAACTGAATACAATTTTAAAGGTGAATAATCTGACTTGAGAACAATAATTAAGAATTGGAATTACCCTGAGAGGAGTTTAATAGAAAATTGAGAAAGGCTATTCCAAAGAGAAGGTTTGAAATAGCATAAAATATACAATGTGCAAATAGATACACAGAAGTCTAGGTTTAATTTTAAATCAACGATTGTTATTGACTGAAGTATACGGGCACGAAGCTAAACAAAAACACTGCTGCTCATATTAAAAACCTTAAGTGGTACAGGAACTTTGAAGTTTTTGCCTCAATGTAATTAGATCTAATGCCAGAGCTTTCCCACTCACCCTCCCCTTCTCCCAACCACCACACAGACACGCCGCCTCCTATAGAAAGGGGACAATGACGTAAACTCAATACAATGAGAATTTCAGTGGTTGATTAGAAAATTGAATCGTAAATTATTTTGAGGAGTTCCTTCAAACTTTCAAACTGCTGTAGATTTGTTTCAGAGATGCATGCATAAAAGAGATTTGAATCATTTGACAAAAGTCTTTTCTAAGCTGGCTTTGGTTGTCTAAGGGGTCTCAGGAACTTTATTTGTTACATGTATTCAACACAAGTCAATACAGGCAAATGTTCAAGTCAGATTCCTTGTCACTTCCTCAAACCTCTGTCCTCCGTTCTCTTTGTCCTTGTTTGTTCATCAAATAAGAAGTATTGTAAAGGGAGGATGAAGCCATTGTGGCTGACAAAGCAAGTCAAAACCAACATAAAAGCCAAAGAGAGGGCAGGTAACAGAGAAAAATTAGTGGGAGCTTAAAGGATTGGGAAACCTTTGAGGCCAAACAAAGGTTTACTTTTCTTTTTAAAATCTGTTTTTTTTTATGATTGTAAGACTACGTTACTCCAAAAACAACGGGTACAGCAGTGATCTGTTCATTGTTTGTAGCTGCCAGCCGGGGTGTTGAAGGAGCTTGCCAACGAGTTGCAGAGGGTTGGAGAAAGAGAAGCTGGCAGTCGGCCAGGAGGAGGAGGAGCTGGTGGTCAGCTGGGAGGAGGAGAAGCCAGTGGACAGAGCAAATTGGGTGCTGAGGAGCTGACCTGGGCGCAAACCATGCTGCTGCCTGCTACTCAAAGATCTTGGAGTTGGCGCACAAAAGTAGCATGCAGTGTAATCGTGAGTGACTGTCTTAGATGTTTCTCTTGTGATCACAAGACCCTGTTGGACATTGATAATGTGAGATACCGCAGGTCTGTTCCCTTGTTTGATGTGGAGACAGGCGACGAGGCAGCAGTGTGGCCTTGGTTGTAGTGAGGACAAGGCCTCAAGCTGGCTTCCTGCTGTGACAGTCCAGGTGAGATGACACTGGAGGCGGTGCACTGTGGAATCCATGCTCGGTTGGGAACTGGTCTCTCACATCAGTGCTGCCATCCAGTGTTCAACTGGTGGAATGTCAGGCTGGATTGCCAGGAGATGTAATGTCAGTTTGTATGTCACTCAGGGATTTGGACTACACGTGTGTTTTTCTTGCATAATGATGTGAGTGTGTGTGTTTTCTCTCCCTTGCTATTTTGAATGTATGTTATGCACCTGGATTCTAGAGGAACGCTGTCACATTTGACTATATCCATGTATGGTCTGAATGATAATTAAACTTGATTTGATTGATTTGAATTTTGATTTTAAAAACCAGCAGAAGGTAACTAAGAAAATCATGAAGAAGGAAGCGATGGAATACAAAGGTAAGCTAGCCAATAATATTAAAGAGGATACCAAAAGTTTCTCCAGATATATGAAGGGTTAAAGAGAGGCAAGAGTAGATATCAGATCACTGGAAAATGACACTGGAGAGTTAGCAATGGAGGACAAGGAAATGGTAAAAGAGCTGAATAAGTGTTTTGCGTCACTCTTCATTGTGGAAGACACCTGCAGTAATCCAGAAACTCAAGAGAGGCAGGAAGCAGAAGTGAGTGAAGTTACCATTACTAGAGAGAAGGTTCTTGGAAAACTGCAAAGTTTGAAGATAGATGAGTCACCTAGACGAGGTGATCTACACCCCAGTGTTCTGAAAAAGGTGGCTGAAGAGATTCTGGGAGGCAATAGTAATGATATTTCAAGAATCAATTGATTCTGGCATGGTTCAGGAGGACTGGAAAATTGCAAATGTTACTCCACTGTTCTAGAATGAAAAGCCTCATCCTGAGAGCAGATGCAGTGGGGATGGAGGAATTGAGAGAACTATACCTCTTCTGATAAACTATACCTCTTCCCACCCTGTTACTTGTCCATTCATCCATTTCCACTGGTCTCTCTCCTGGTACTTATCCTTGCAAGCAGGACAAGTGCTATACCTGCCCCCACACCTCCTCCCTCAGTACCATACATGGCCCCAAACAGTCCTTCCAGGTGGGGTGAAACTTCACCTGTGAGTCTGTTGGGGTCATATACTGTGTCCAGTGCTGCTGGTGTGGCCGCCTGTATATTGATGAGACCCAACGTAGATCTGGAGATCATTTCACTGAATGCCTACGATCTGTTTGTCAGAAGAAGTGGGATCTCCTATTATCCACTCATTTTAATTTCATTTCCTGTTCCCATTCCAATATGTCAGTCCATGGCCTCCTCAACATTTGCAATGAGACCACACTCAGGTTGGAGGAGCAACACCTTATATTTCGTCTGGGTAGCATCTAACATGAACATCGATTTCTTAAACTTCCGGTAGTTCCCCCTCCCCACCCCTTCACCATTTCCCATTCCCATTTTCCTCTCTCACCTTATCTCTTTGCTTGCCTATTACCTCCCTCTTGTGCTCCTCCCCCCATTTCTTTCTTCCATGGTCTTCTATCCCTACCTATCAGAGTCTCCCTTCTCCAGCCCTGTATCTCTTTCACCAACCAACTTCCCAGCTCTTTACTTCATCCTTCCCCCTCCCAGTTTCACCTATCACCTTGTTCTTCTCTCTCCTCTCCCCCACCTTTTAAATCTACTCCTCATATTTTTCTCTTCAGACCTGCCGAAGGGTCTCAGCCCAATACTTCGACTACTTTTTTCCATAGATGCTGCCTGGCCTGCTGGGTTCCTCCACCATTTTGTGTTTGTTGCTCCCATTTCCAGCATCTGCAGATTTTCTCTTGTTGTTTATTGTTTAAGAAAGGTGGCCTTCTCATCACTGGTTGTTAGCAGAGCCAGCTAACAAACCAAGTTTGCGTAGGAACTCGATGAGGAAGAGTACACGTTTTATATCAGTGATTTGGATGATGGAATTGATGGCTTTGTGTCCAAGTTTGCAGACAATGTGTGGATACATGGAGGGGCAGGTTGTTTTGAAGAAAGTAGAAAGGTTACATAAGGATTTAGACAAATTGGAAGAATGGGTAACGAAGTGGCAGATAGACTATAGTGTCAGGAAGTGTATGTTCATGCACTTTGGTCGAAGAAATAAAAGGGTAAACTATTTTCTAAATGGAGCAAAAATTCAAAAATCTGAGATGCCCAAAAACAAACCTCCACAAAGATCTGCTGGCTGAATTACGTGATGTCGGCTTGCTGAGGGGATCGGGCCTACAATCCTTGGACTTGCTTGATGTTGGGAGCTGGAGATGGAGATGGAGACATCGAAAGCAATGTGCGAGGAAGCAGAAGCGAGGCAAGCGGGCAGGGGTCTGTGCCAGGCTAAAACCAAACCCTGGCCGGCCGGCTCTCCTGTCCATTCTGCTCTCCAATGTCCGCTCCCTGGACAATAAAATGGACTACATCCAACTCCAACGTAATACTCGGCGGGAGTACAGAGTTTGCTCCGTGTTTGTCTTCACAGAGACATGGCTCACTGATGGGATTTCAGACGCTGCCATCCAGCTAGACGGGCTAGCTTTGTTTCATTCGGACAGAGATGCAGCTGTCTCCGGTAAGGACCGCGGTGGTGGTGTCTGTGTTTACATCGACACGGAACGGTGTAAGAACTCTGTGCTGGTTTCCAGACACTGCTCATCGTTAGTGGAGTTTGTGGCAGTTCGATGCAGACCATTTTATTTGCCACGGGAATTCACCTCTGTCCTTATATTCGGTGTCTACATTCCCCCCAGCGCTAATGCTAAGGAGGCGCTCTGTGAACTGTACGGGGCTATTAGCGAACTGCAGAACACACATCCTGATGGTCTGTTTATTGTCGCCGGTGATTTTAACCACGCGAACCTTAAGTCAGTGCTCCCCACATTCCATCAGTATGTGGACTTTGCAACGATGGGGGAGTACGCATTGGACCTGGTTTACACAAACATTCCCGACGTGTACTGGGCAGAGCCCCGCCTCCACCTCGGTTACTCCGACCACATCTCTGTTATGCTAATCCCAGCATACAGACCGCTCGTCAGGCGCTCCAGACCAGTTCAGAAGCAGGTTAAAACCTGGCCAGCAGGCGCCATCTCTACTCTTCAAGACTGCTTTGAGCACACTGACTGGCACATGTTCAGGGAGGCTGCAACCGATGGCGACTCTACCAATTTAGAGGAGTACACAGCATCAGTGACCAGCTACATCAGCAAGTGCATTGATGACGTTACTCTGTCCAAGACCATCACTATACGCGTTAACCAGAAGCCATGGATGACTGCAGAGGTGCGTGCGCTGCTGAGGACCTGTGACTCCGCCTTCAGAGCAGGTGACAAGGCAGCCCTAACAACAGCAAGGGCCAAACTGTCCCGAGCCATCAGAGGGGCAAAGCGTGCACATTCCAGCGAATCCACAGCCACTTCCAGGACAGCGGCGACACACGGCGCATGTGGAAGGGCATCCAGGACATCACCAATTACAAGACAACATCACCTGACTGTGCAGGTGAAGCCTCCCTCCCAAATGCGCTGAATAACTTCTACGCCTGGTTTGAGGCAGAAAATTGAGAGCGTCCTGAGCAACTGCATCACTGCCTGGTTTGGAAATTGCACCATCTTGGATCGCAAGACCCTGCAGCGGATAGTGAGATCAGCTGAGAAGATCATCGGGGTCTCTCTTCCCGCCATCACGGACATTTACACTACACGCTGCATCCACAAAGCAAACAGCATTATGAAGGACACCATGCACCCCTCATACAATCTCTTCTCCCTCCTGCCGTCTGGGAAAAGGCTCCAAAGCATTCGGGCTCTTACGACCAGACTATGTAACAGTTTCTTCCCCCAAGCTATCAGACTCCTCAATACCCAAAGCCTGGACTGACACCTTGCCCTACTGTCCTGTTTATTATTTATTGTAATGTCTGCACTGTTTTTGTGCACTTTATGCAGTCCAGTGTAGGTCTGTAGTCTAGTGTAGCTTTCTCTGTTTTTTTTTATTATGTAGTTCAGTCTAGTTTTTTGTACTGTGTCATGTAACACCATGGTCCTGAAAAATGTTGTCTCATTTTTACTATGCACTGTACCAGCAGTTATGGTCACAATGACAATAAAAGTTGACTTGACTTGGCTTGAACTTCTTGGGAGTCCTTGTGTTGGATTCCCTAAAGGTTAATTGGTAGATTGAGGCATTTGTATGTGAGGAAGGCAAATGCAACGTTAGCATTCATTATGAGAAGTCTAGAATATAAAAGCAAGGATGTGATGTTGAGACTTTATAAAGCACTGGTGAGGCCTCATTTGGAGTACTGTGAGCAGTTTTGAGCCCCTTATCTCAGAAAGGATGATATTGGAGAGGTTTCAAAGGAGGTTCACAAAAATGATTTCAGAATTGAAAGGCTTATCCTATGAGGAGTGTTTTCTGGCTCTGGGATGCTACTCATTAGAAAGAAAGAGAGATAACCTCATTGAAATCTATCAAATGTTGAAAGGCCTCGATAGAGAGGATATGGAGAGGATGTTTCCTATTGTGGCGGAGTCTAAGACCAGAATAGAGGGGTGTCCATTTAGAACGGAGATGACCAAAAATTTCTTTAGCCAGAGAGTTGTATATCTATGAAACTTGTTGCGCAGGTGGTTGTGGAAGCCAAATCATTGGGTATATTTAGTCAGAGGTTGATCGATTCCTGATTAGTCAGGGAATGAAGGAATACAGGGAAAAGGGAAGAGGTTAAGGCTGAGGAGGAAAGTAGATCAGCCATGGTGAAATGGCAGAGCAGACTCGATGGGCCAACTAGCCTAATTCTGATCCTTTATTTTATGATCTTACCGAATTAAATAATCCTTTAAATTTACTGATGCATTCTGTGGTCATGAATTCCACATTTTTTCCAATTTGTTGTAAATATTGTTGCTTTTGTTTGCTGTGGCTGGAGGCTTGATGCTTATGATGCATATTTCATTACATTTACTCACCACATTTGGGGTAAATTACTGAAATATTTCTTGACAGTTTATTTTTCCTATATGTTGTCATTAGGCTTCAATGTAGATTTCATAAATATCTTACATTTCTGGGTTTCCAATAGAGTATTCAAAGTGTTAGAGTGGTATTTGCCATTACAGACCACTAAGTATCAACTTCTCAAAAAAACTTCTACCACATGTTCCCAAATTAAAGATTTTATAACTGGGCTGTATGCACTGCTGACTATAGTGTGTTGTTTTAATGCCTTTGCATAAGGGGATCCACTTGATGCCAGACATTGACCTGATTGGAATTGGTACCTAGAATCTATTTGGACCCAACTCAGTTTTCTGGGCTTGAAACCAAATTCTAGTCCAAAATTGAGCTCAAGCACAAGTGTTGTACACTGGTCATGAAGGTGTAACTATTATCTGCTAGCGTACTGGTGGGTATGGTTAGGTATGTCACCGTAGATCATTGGGGTGGGCATAACTATCTCTATATAACCCTGGGAATAAAGCTGCTTGAATAAACATACCTGTTGCTACATAATACCAAGGTAAAATACTGATATGGGTTGGTCCATTACTACTAATAAATAGACCTTCATATAGCTCTTTTAGAGGGTTGGTATAATTAGAATGGGCAATAAAATGCTTTTGAATTTCAATATTTGTCAGAGTATCTCTCCCATGTTTTACAGTCACATCTACGTGAAATTGAGGAAATTAGTCATGCACTATAATTACTGAAGGGAAGACCTTCCAAAGTTCAGAAAGTGGGCAATAGCTTCTCTCTGAGAAGATATAAGCAAACTGGGAAGAAAGAATACTTTGTGCTTATGTATTTTATTGAATGGCTTAGTGCAGGGTTTCTCAACCAGGGTTCCACAGAACCCTTGGGCCCTTGGGTTCCATAACAGATCGCTAGGGGTTCCATGAGGTATCATGCTAAAAAATAAACATAGAGTTTGAACTTCACACAATGCATGATGCTAGCGCTTGCACTGGTGGGCAGTGACCGAGCAGTCCTTTTAGCAATCTTGTTAGAGGGCTCCAACCCTGTATGGCAGTGCACACAGTAGGGCTGTGTTTATTTGGTTGAGTCCATTCTCAGTTTTTGATGGAGATAGGTGAGATCATTGATAATTGGTGAGTACTGTAGGATGGGAGTCTGAGAAGCAGTGTGAAGTGCATTTTCCAAGCATTGAATAGACTCGCCCAAATGGGGCTGAGACATCAGCCCCTCCCTCCTGAATTACCTCCCCCAGCTTCCCCTTACACACTGCTGATTGACTTATGGGAGCAAACAAACTCTGTCAGTGTAGTAGAAAATTGGAGGAAATTTTCATTCTAAAGGAATCTTTAGAACCCAGCAACCCAGCTGTTGGCCTACTGCTTTGCTGTCATTTTAAACCTTGCAAAAGGTGGATTGTGCAGGTTAGAAGTGAATTGCATAGTGAAGCCTTCGCATTTTTTGTGGGTTTCTCTTTTCGTTATTTATTAAGCCATTGTATTTTATATTTTATTTACCCCCCTGTGTTTTACAGACATGTCTGATGGTCTAATGTGGCAAATTTTGAAGAGGAGGTGTGAGATGGAAGAGGAGGATTCTGGGCCCAGGCTTACGGACAATTCTGATAAGGTTAATAATGAAGAATTACAATCTTCTGAGTCATTTCACTGCACTAGTGCAACAATGGACACAAGAAGTATTTTTTTAACAATGAAAACTACTTATAGAAAAATTAAACCCATTTTGGCTTAAGCCAGTTATTTAACAGAAATCTATTATGTTTGCCTTATGGATGTTAAAATTTATGAGAGTGAAAGAAAGATTAATTTCAAGAAAGGTAAGCTAAGCTTAACTGTCTGTTCTTTTTCAAGAAAGGTTGGCTAAAATTTCATTCTCTACTCAAAAGAGCATTGACAATTATTTTTGGATTATTATATCTACAACTTACTGATCATGCTTTATTGTATTGTGAGCTGTAGATATAATAATGTTTACACAGGGGTTCCCTGAGACCTGAAAATTATTTCAAGGGCTCCTCCAGGGCACAGAGGTTGGGAAAGGCTGTCTTACAGTTTTCCCTTCAAAGTTTCCTCTGGCGACATTATTTGCTTCTGGAAGCAGTGTTTAACTCAGACATACAAATTGAATATCTGACCTGAATCTGAGACCACAGTACCAATCAGAACTCAACTGAGCTTGAAATCAAATGTTTTTTCTGATACCCAAAACTGATACAGTTACTTGAGTCCCATTGGGTGTGGGTCAAGGTAGTCAAGCTTCAGCAGATGGATGGACAGAAAGATTCTGAGGTTAGAGGTAATCTCTTCAGGTATCGGAAGTGTCCTCTCCATGGATTCACGTTAGTCTCTCCAGTCAGCAAGTTTTGTTTCTCTCCGGATCAATCTGTTTTCCATTTCTTAGTCCTGGATCCAGGAGTTAACTGTGAGGGCCACTTGCTGGGCACCACCTCTGGCCTGGATTCAAAAGAGAACTTCAGCAGTACGTCACATAATAAAGGGGTTGTCATTCAGATGATGTGTTGTAAGATTAAATATGCTGACATCTATATTTCTAGTCATTGCATTGAATCTAATGTGGTGATTTAAATTTACTTCTGAAGCATTAGCCCATTCAAACTTAACTTGAGGATTTACATTTCATTTGATGCTCAACCCTACCCGAAGTGAACATAAACAACTGGCTATATTCCGACGGGTCCTACTTATTTAATTTTGATTGCACCAATTAGATACAGGAACATGGGAGATTCTGGAAAGTAAATACTGCAGATGCTGGAAACTAGACATAAAGTTGAAAATGTTTAAGATACCTAGAGGTCAGGCAGCCTGTTTGGGAAAAAAAGAACAGAGTTATCCTTTCTTCAGTTTTAATCAAATGCTATTAACCTGAAGCATTAAGTTTGCTTCCCCACACCATGCTGAATATTTCCAACCTTAAAAATACAGTGGGTATTGATGTTATTGGCAAAGGTAGAAGTATGTGGGTTGAGAGCAACAATGAGAGAATATCAAGAGCAGTAAGGGAGGCAGTAGTGACAACGAAGAGGTAGTTGTTGAAAACCAGGGCATTTGTTTATTTAAACACAAATATTTACAATCCACTTGTCGTGATCCAGATACTTCACATTTTACCTTAATTTCAACATTGTTATATATCCAAATGTTTACGGGAGTGTTATTTTTTTTCTCTCAGCACATTAATGCTACTATCTGTATTCCACAAAAATAAAATAGAAAAAGCATTGTTTCCTTAATATTAAGGAAAATTTAAGTTGCAAAGTATTAATATTTTGCATGAATTTTCAAGGCTGAAACTGGGAATAAAAGTAAAATGATGGTAAGCATACATGGAATATCAAGCACAAAGAAAATAAGCAGCTTGTCAATATGATTATATTGTTAGTATTATTGTTAACTTGCATCTTGGAGATTATTAATGCTTTATATTTTTGCTGACAGTATATTATAAAATGTTATACCATGCTACATGATGCAATACCTTGCCCGATTGGTAAAGGTAGACAGTCATATTTTGGTAAGGCTTTATTAATCGATTTTTCATGGGTGAGCAGTGTTACTACCTCAATGACTACAGCCCAGTAGCATTCAAATCTATTGAAATGAATAATTTAAGCAATTGGTTATGGCTAAAATTAACTGCTGTCGAGGCAAGAACCTGGATCCATTGTAATCCACCTACTGCTGCAACAAGTATGCAATGGACAGAATCTCGCTGGCTCTCTACTCTGCTTTGGAGCACCCAGGCAACAACAAGACATATGGCAAGCTACTGTTTATTGAATGCAGCTCAGTATTTAACACTGTAATTCTCACAGTACTAATAACCAAATTTGAAAACCTAGGCCTTTTAACCATCCTCTGCATCTGGATCTTGCCTTCCTTATTGGGAGACTACAGTCAATGTGGATCAGTAATAACATTATCTCCTTATTGTCGATCAACACAGGTTCACCTCAAGAATGTGTGCTTAGTTCACTGCACTATTCATGACTGTGTGGCCAAGCACAGTTCAAATGCCATCTATACAGTCACCAATGACACCACTGTTGCTGGTAGAATCTCATACGTTGATGTGGAGGCTTACGTCAGTGAGACAGATCTGTTGATTGAGAATGTCACACTAACAACCTTGCAGAAACAAATTGTGGTCTCCAGAAAGGGGAAGCTTGAAGAACTGCTGAATCCCCTTCTGAAGTCCACAGTCAGTTCCATTGTCCTAATTGAGGAATCAACAGTGAAAAGAGTGAACATCTTCAAGTTCCTGAGTGTCATAATTTTTGATAATCTATTCTAGGGTCAGCATATTGATACAATCAGAAAGAAGCTGTGACAGCACCTCTACTTCATTAGGAGTTTGAGGAGATGTATTATGTATTCTCAAATTTCTATAGATGTACTGTGAAGAGCGTTCTGACTTTTTGCGTTACAGCCTGGAATGGAGACTCCAATGCAGAGTATTCCAAAAGGCTGCAGACTGCAGATGTTTATAAACTGAGCTAGCTCCATTACAGGCAAAAACCCCTTCCCTAATCATCGATGACATCTTCAAGAGGTGGTGTCTCAAGAAGTGCTGCATCATAAAGGACCCTCCACATCTGAGACATGCCTTCTTTTAGAAACATAGAAAACCTACAGCACAATACAGGCCCTTTGGCCCATAAAGTTGTGCTGAACATGTCCCTACCTTAGAAATTACTAGGCTTACCTATATCCCTCTATGTTACTAAGCTCCATGTACCTATCCAAAAGCTTCTGAAAAGACCCTATCACATCCGCCTCCACCACCGTTGCTGGCAGCCCATTCCTCACACTCACCACTCTCTGAATAAAAAACTTACCCCTGACATCTCCTCTGTACCTACTCCCCAGCACCTTAAACCTGTGTCCTCTTGTGGCAACCATTTCAGCCCTGGGAAAAAGCCTCTGACTATCCACATGATCAATGCCTCTCATCATCTTATACGCCTCTATCAGGTCACCTCTCATCCTCCATTGCTCCAAGGAGAAAAGGCCGAGTTCACTCAACCTATTCTCATAAGGCATGATCCCCAATCCAGGCAACATCCTTGTAAATCTCCTCTGCACCCTTTCTATGGCTTCCACATCCTTCCTGTAGTGAGGTGACCAGAACTGAGCACAGTACTCCAAGTGGGGTCTGACCAGGGTTCTATATAGCTGCAACATTACCTCTCGGCTCCTAAGTTCAATTCCACAATTGATGAAGGCCAATACACTGTATGCCTTCTTAACCAATCAACCTGTCAACCTGCAGTCAACCTGCGCAATTGCTTTGAATGTCCTATGGAGTCGGACCCCAAGATCCCTCTGATCCTCCACACTGCCAAGAGTCTTACCATTAATACTATATTCTGCCATCATATTTGATCTACCAAAATGAACCACTTCACACTTATCTGGGTTAAACTCCATCTGCCACTTCTCAGCCCAGTTTTTGCATCCTATCAATGTCCTGCTCTAACCTCTGACAGCCGTCCACTCTATCCACAATACCTCCAACCTTTGTGTCATCAGCAAACTTAATAACCCATCCCTCCACTTCCTCATCCAGGTCATTTATAAAAATCACAAAAAATAAGGGTCCCAGAACAGATCCCTGAGGCACTCCACTGGTGACCGACCTCCATGCAGAATATGACCCATCTACAACCACTCTTTGCCTTCTGTGGGCAAGCTAGTTCTGGATCCTCAAAGCAATGTCCCCTTGGGTCCCATACCTTCTTACTTTCTCAATAAGTTTTAAATGGGGTACCTTATCAAATGCCTTGCTGAAATCCATATACACTACAACTACTGCTCTTCCTTCATCAGTGAGTTTAGTCACATCCTCAAAACATTCAATCAGGCTTGTAAGGCACGACCTGCCCCTTACAAAGCCATGCTGACTACTCCTAATCAAATTATGCCTCTCCAAATGTTCATAAATCCTGCCTCTCAGGATCTTCTCCATCAACTTACCAACCACTGAGGTAAGACTCACTGGTCTATAGTTTCCTGGGCTATCTCTACTCCCTTTCTTGAATACAGGAACAACATCTGCAACCCTCCAATCCTCCGGAACCTCTCCCGTCCCCACTGATAATGCAAAGATCATCGCCAGAGGCTCAGCAATCTCTTTCGTCACCTCCCAGAGTAGCCTGGGGTACATTTCATCTGGTCCTGGCGACTTATCCAACTTGATGCTTTCCAAAAGCTCCAGCACATCCTCTTTCTTAATATCTACATGCTTAAGCTTTTCAGTCTGGTGCAAGTCATCTCTACTATCACTAAGATCCTTTTCCATAGTGAATACTGAAGTAAAGTATTCATTAAGTACCTCTGCTATTTCCTTCAGTTCCATACACACTTTCCCAATGTCACACTTGATAGGTCCTATTCTTTCATGTCTTATCCTCTTGGTCTTCACATACTTGTAGAATGCCTTGGGGTTTTCCTGAATTCTGCCCACCAAGGCCGTCTCATAGCTTTTTCTGGCTTTCTTAATTTCCTTTTTAAGCTCCTTCCTAGTAGCCTTATAACCTTCTAGATCTCTAACATTGCCTAGCTCCCTGAACCTTTTGTAAGCTCTTCTGTAACAGTTTCTTCCCCCAAGCTGTCATATTCTTCAATACCCAGAGCCTGGACTGACACCAACTTACTGCCCTCTACTGTGCCTATTGCCTTGTTTATTATTTATTGTAATGCCTGCACTGTTTTGTGCACTTTATGCCGTCCTGGGTAGGTCTGTAGCCTAGTGTAGTTTTTTTTCTGTGTTGTTTTTACGTAGTTCAGTGCGGTTTTTGTACTATTTCATGTAGCACCATGGTCCTGAAAAACGTAGTCTCGTTTTTACTGTGTACGGTACTGTGTTACCGTAGTTGTGGTCGAAATGACAATAATAAGTGACTTGACTTGACCTGACTTTTCTTCTTGACTAGATTTATTACAGCCTTTTTGCACCACGGTTCCTGTACCCTGCCATAACTTTCCTGTCTCATTGGAATGTACCTATACAGAACTCTACACAAATATCCCCTGAATATTTGCCACATTTCTTCCGTACTTTTCTCTGAGAACATCCGTTTCCAATTTAAGCCTCCAATTTTCTGCCTGATAGCTTCATGATTCCCCTTACTCCAATTAAGCACTTTTCTAACTTGTCTGTTCCTATCTCTCTCCAATGCTATTGTAAACAAGATAGAATTATGATCACTATCTCCAAAATGCTCTCCCACTGAGAGATCTGACACCTGATCAGATTCATTTCCCCATACCAAATCAAATACAGCCTCTCCTCTTGTAGACTTATCTACATACTGTGTCAAGAAACCTTCCTGAACACACCTAACAAACTACCCCATCTAAACCCCTTGCTCTTGGGAGATGTCAATCAATATTTGGGAAATTAAAATATCCCATCACGACAACTCTGTTATTATTACACCTTTCCAGGATATGTTTCCCTATTTGTTCCTCGATACCCCTGTTACTATTGGGCGGCCTATAAAAAACACCCTGTAAAGTTATTGACCCCTTCCTGTTCCTAACCTCCACCCACAGAGACTCCGTAGACAATCCCTCCATGGCGTCCACCTTTTCTGCAGTCGTGACACTATCTCTGATCAACAGTGCCACGCCCCACCTCTTTTGCCTCCCTCCCTGTCGTATCCGAAACATCTAAAACCCAGCACTTGAAGTAACCAGTCCTGTCCCTGAGCCATCCAAGTCTCTGTAATGGCCACCACATCATATCTCCAAGTACTGATCCACGCTCTGAGCTTATTCGCTTTGTTCACAACACTCCTTGCATTAAAATAGACACATCTCAAGCCTTTGGTCTGAGCGCCTCCCTTCTCTATCACCTGCCTATCCTCCCTCTTGCACTGTCTCCAAGCTTTCTCTATTTCTAAGTTAACCTCCTCTTCCCCAGTCTTTTCAATTCGGTTCCTACCCCCCAGCAATTCTAGTTTAAACTCTCCCCAGCAGCCTTAGCAAACCTCTCCGCCAGGATATTGGTCCCCCTGGGATTTAAGTGCAACCCATCCTTTTTGTACAGGTCACGCCTGCCCCATGACTACCATCAGGGTGGTGGTACAGGACCTAAAGAACCATGCTCAATGATTTAGGAACAGCTTCTTCCCCTCCACCATCAGATTTCTAAACAGTCCATGAACCCATGAATATATCCATCTTATTTACTTTGCACTATTTATACTGTATACTTTTTAAAATTTATAGATTTTTATGTCTTTGTACTGTACTTCTGCCACAAACAACAAATTTCACAGATGTCAATAATAATAAAAAACCAGATTCCAATTTTGTTAAACTTTTTCATTCTTAATTTTTTTTATTACATCGAGCTTGTCATCTCTTCATTTGTATGCTGCCATATTCAAGAAAAGAGATTCTGCACTTTTTCAGGGCTTTGAATGCCTGTGTTATTCAGTATATTCTGCATCTTGATGCATGTTATTTGCAAAGTTTAACTTGAGAGAAGAAACCGCTTTAGGAAGGCATTCCAACTGGATGCCTGGTTTGCAGCTGATTACATCCACCTGATTATTCCATAGAATAGTTTACTTTAAAATGGAGAAAAAGCAATTGAAACTTGAAGCTGTGGACATTGTAGTCTGAAAGGGGCTCCATATTAACTTAACTTGTCTCCTGCCAGATATATTTTGAAATATAGCAATGAGTGAGCAGTAATTGTTCAGATCTTCACAGTCCTATACAGGATTATGAAAAGTGACAGTCATTCTCGGTTGTAAGCCAATGTATCAGCGTATTATACATTTCAAAGTGCTTTGAATAAGGATTATAGAAGTTAATACTACAGAAAATCTATGCACACTTTTTGTGAACCCATAATGTATTAATTCAAAAATTAAAATAAATATGCAAACTTTTTTGTGAAAGTCTGGAAAATAAATCTGTCTTCATTGTATTCAACTGTGATTAAAAAAAGTTGTAAATTATAAGTTATAATAATTATGCTAATTTTTGCATTCGATTTACTCTGGCCTTTAATGCTGACAGACTTAGTGTTTCTAATAAACTTCTGGTCTTTATCCAAATCTTCTTTCTTTCGTCACTGTAGCACAAATTGTGCCGACTCCCTCAAGGATTCACACTATAAATGGTTACAGAGTTCAGGTGAGTCGGATTGAGGTCAGGGGTGTAATTGAGAAGTACATTTTCAAAGCACACAATGAGGACAGTCCCAGCACACTCATGTCAGGGCTAACATTACTGGCATTCAATTTCTAGCAGGTGAATTCCATAGACCGATGAAATGACCAAGAAAATGATTGTGTAATGAATGCATTGCAGATGACTGTAATTGAATTAAAGGCAGTATGACACAGATATGGACACCTGTCCAATTACAGGCAGGATAAGATGTTTACCATTGCTATTCGGATCTACATGAAGACGACAAAAATCTTTCCGCCCACAGATTAATGTAATGAAGAGGGATAGATTACAGTGGATGCTGGCCAGACAGTCACTGATATAGCTACATAAAACAGAGAAGTGTGCTTGCAGAATACTATATACAGGATGTGTACTTAATATTTTAATTTGATTATTTTAAGCTGTTATTTCTACATAATAAGGTAATTTATACTTGCCAATTCTTGTTTGTTCCCTTTATAGGAAACGACTGGCTTGATCCATTTTACAAATTATAGCATAACACTAGTTGTGTGAACTTTCACTGGCTATGGAGAACGTGCTTTATGGAAACTTTTAACACTAGAGAAAGGTAAAACAATTTGAGGTTTTGCTCACATTTAAGCAAGGAAAACTAAAATAGGTGGAAAACTAAAGAATTGCAAAGCCATTTGCTGGAAAACTCCAATTTAATTTGATGACAAAGTACATTGCCAGGTCATAATTGTTCCATTTTTGGTGAGAAAATGAATCAAACTCGATACCGTTTAATGACATGCATCTTTAATAGCTGTAATGCAGATTAATGGGCTTTTTAATTGCTGTTACATTGTTCATGCAAGAGCCTCGTCGTTAATATGAGGCATCTGAAAGATTAATGAAAGCTTCTTCATTTTACTACAGCAGGGAAGTAAATCTAAAGACATTCTGACTAAAAAGAATTGATTGTATGGCAAAGTATGAAATTGGAAATCAAATGCTTGATTTCCATGAGCTTAAATTGACAAAGATTTTTTTTTTGCTAAGCCTTCTTAGTACATTCGAGTTTACCACATTATTTAACACATTTTATTTAACCTTCAAGTTCATTGTTTAGGCTGCCTCTGCTGCTTAGGGGGATAAGTTTCGATTTTGCCATGATGACTGAGGATAGACTTGAATATGCAGCACATCCATGAAGACAGAACAGACCCCTGCCATATAAATTTCATTCAAAACTGCAAATGACCTAAACTTTTAGTGCCAAGGAACAGATTCTTCTGCAGAAACATATAATAGATTTACTTTGCAGTGCTGTGAAAGAGTAATTACCATCTTTTAATCTAATTTGGACAATGCTTCTTGAGTTCCTAAATGAAACAGTGGAATGACTTTAACAAGAACATGAATGCAGAATATAATAGTGTAATACATGAAAATCAATGACATTATATGTAGAAAAATCAGTTTTGAAACAACTGATTAATTATGATATATAATATATTAATTTGGAAATACAGTATTTTGTTATTATTGAATGCATAAATGTAAATAGTAAGCAGAAATTTTCATCAATTTGTTCTGATCCAGTCTGTCATAACTTTTGGTCATTTTTTGCTGCTCATCTTTTGTTAATCAAACAGCCTAGACCATGATAAAGCAAAAAAAATGATGGAATCAATGTGTAATTGATATGTAGATATATTTATTTGGTTAATGGAGCCAGTGTTGTGCATGGAACACATATTGTTCTTCAAAGATTAGGTTTCCTCTAATCAGTGCTATTTAGAAGATATTGCTGGTTATGCTAAATTAACTATTATCAGGTTAGCATTTCTCTCTTCAGAGCCACAGATAGACTCTACAAATATTTGTATCATGTTTGGTTTATAGTTTGCCTTTTTGAACTATTATATTCTGAAGGAGCTACAAACTGAAATTCGATGTTACATATAGTCATCACATTCTGGAAATTACTAATAGCACTATAGTCCATTAACTGCTTGTAAAACCATAAGACAATCAGACAATAAGACATAGGAGCAGAATTAGGCCAGTCAGCCCATCAGATCTGCTCTGCCATTCCATCATAGCTGATTTATCCCTCTCATGTCAGGGAATGTAGAGGAAGCTTGAACCAAAAGCAGAGCAGTGGCGATGATTTAGCAGTAAACAAACTTTTACTAATAAATTGCTAAATAATGATGGACCACAAAACAAGAGAGAACAGATCCTTAACATGACTAGGTAACAAGGTAACTGAAGGCTAGATTATCTGTTTGAGGCTGGCTGGTTCATATGTATGAACAAGGATTGTGGATGTTTGTAAATATGTTGCAGGTGATGATTTGGAGACGAACAGCAGGTGACTCTTGTTAGCTGTGCAGTCCTGACAGGACACACCCCTGCCCTCTACAACTGGCACCCGAAGGCCCAGGGTGGGTCCAGTGGAACTCTTCGAAGAGCAATGGATCTAGGATGAATCTGGATGGCACCCAAGACCTCTCCACCTGGTTGTACCCTTCCCAGTCAACCAGGTACTGCACACCCCATCCACGATAACATGAATCCATCAACCAGCAAACCGTGTACACAGGACCATCTTCCACTATCCTTATTTCCAGAACTGCAAACTCACATGAGCTGAGTGGTCCACGGACAATGGGCTTGAGGCAGGCCATGTGGAAGGTTAGTGTGATTCTGAGAGATGGTGGCAGCTGGAGACGGTAAGTGACTGGGTTGATGCAAGGACTGATGAACTGGGATGAGAGCTTGCAGGAGTTGGTGCACAGGGCAGATCTCAGGTGGACAGACAGACACAGTCCCTAGGCCAGAGTAGTCTGGCTGGATGCTGATGGCAGTTAGCCTGGTGGTAGTAGACACAGTTGGCAGTTGGATGGCCCTCCGTGCCCTCTTACAAGCATTCTGGCAGCAGTGAACTAGGGCCTTGGCAGACTGGACTTCCATCACTGCCTCCTCTATGGATACAATGGATGCTGGTAGCCATGAAACACTTCAAAGGGTGAAATACCTGTGGCAGAGGAGGCGTGTAGATTGTGGGACAGCTTGGCCCACTTCTTCCATATGGAAGGGATAGAGGCAGCAAAGCATTGGTGTAACTTCTCCATTTGCTGATTGGCTTTTTCTGATTAACCAATGGTCTGCGGATGACAGCCAGAGGACAAACTCACTGAGGTGTGGAGGAGGGAGCAGAAGGCTCGCCAGAAGTGTGTGATGAATTGTGGGCCTGGCCCAACACAATGTCCTGAGGGAAGTCATGAAGGTGCAGAGAGTGACAGAACTGGTGCCACAGAAAATCCAGAGTCCATCTTGCATCTGGATGGCCAGAGTGGGGTGAGGAATGGGTCCACTGGTGTGCACGGATGCTGGCACATACGTGTGGTTACCAGGTATGCTGGCCGGAGCAAGTTCATGCTGTAGGACCTGGCGGATTGGGTTCTCCAGTTCCCAGACAATCAGGGCAAGGTTCTGAGAGGATTGATGATGGACTGAGAGTTGATCTCCATTTTAATTGGGCTGAAATGTTGTGACAGGGTGTCCACCTTAGAGTTCTTTGAGCCAAGGCAGTGAAGTTGAATTAATCAAAGAAGAGGGTGCAGCAAACCTGACGTGGGTTGAGTTGGTGGATCTGCTGATTGGAGATGAGATTCTGATGGTCTGTCCTGATGAGGAAGGGCTCAGTGTTTCTCATCAGCCAGTGCTTCCGTTCATTAAAGGCTAACTTGATGGCGAGTCGTTCCCTTTCTTCTGCCTCATAATGGTGCTGGGTAGAGTTGAACTTGCATGAGAAAAAGGCTAAAGAGTGTGTCTTCCCATCCAGTCTTCGCTGGGAGAGGATAGCCTCACTGCTCACGTCAGATACATCTGCATCTATGACAAAAAGTCCTGGGAGGTTCGGATGGTGGAGAATGGGAGGGGTGGTGAAGCATCTCCTGAGCTCTTTGAAAACGTGGTGCATGGCAACAGACCAGGTTATCCATTAGGTAGGTGGTTTGGTGAGGGAGGCAAGAGGAGCCATGATTTTAATTTAGCTGTTGCTGAAAAAGACCAAGATGCATTGTTGCTGTTTGTAAGAGCGAGATCAGGGACTTTCAATGACAGCACACTCATTTCCTATGTCCATGGTTATTCCTTCGGGTGAAATGATGTAACTTAGGAAGGGGAATTGACAAGGGTGTGGACAGACATTTTTTTAAACTTGCAGTACAGTTGATTTTTGAGGAAATGCTGAAGGACTGAACGGACATGGTCTTAGGGATCCTTGGCGAAGAGAAGGTGTTGTCCAGGTAGACCAACACATGTCTTGTAGGATCTCATTGCTGAAAATGGCTTGACTGTTGGAAAGTCCAAAAGACATCATGACATATTCATAATAGGTAGTGGGTGTTATGAACACCGTCTTCCTCTCATCCCTCTGGTGAATGTGTGTCAGGTTGTACATGCTCTGTAGATCCGGTTTGATGAAGATCTTTGCCCTATCGAGTTCTTCAATGCACTATCCATCAAGGGAAGGGGGTAGCAGCTCCTAATGGTGATTTTGTTTAATCCACAGTAGCTGATGCAGAGATGTAGAACCCCCATCTTTCTTTTTAACTATGATGAATCCTGCACTGGCTGGGCACTAAGACTGTTGAATGAAGCCATGCTGTAGTGCTTTGGCATTGTAGTATTTCATGGCTTGGGTCTTAGAAGTGGAGACAGGGAACAGATGACCTCAGAGAGCGGTGGTGACTTGGAGGAGGCCAATCATGCAGTTGTGTGGTTTGTGAGGGTGCTGGCTTCCCTTTTACTGAAGGCGATGGCTAAGTCATAGTATTCTTCTGGGAGTCTGGTGTGGTCATGTTTTCCCTTCATCTCCATGTATTTACAGGTGAAGTCAGCTGAGGTTAATGGCAGGTGGTCTGTCTGGTGGGTCCCCAACTTAGAAGTGAACTGGATGACTAGCCAAAGTATGGGTCATGGGTGGAGAGTTAAGAGTAGCCCATGATGAGAGGAGCATTGGGCAAGTTGATAAGGGGGAAATGCATGGAATTGCAATGTTCTCTGAAGCTCATATACACAGGCCGTGTGCACACTCTGATCATCCCACACCCCCAGGGATGTCAGAAAGGATGAGAAATAGGCTTGTTAGGGAGTCCAAGCTGCACACGTACAGTATGGTCCAGAGAGTTGCCTGCTTTGCTGGAATCCTCCAGAGCTTTGTGCAAAGAGCTATTGGGGGATGGAAGAGGACACAGAGAGTGAGTTGGTCTATGGTGTTGGAACAGGAGGCTGGGGGGAACTTACAAGATAGAAGGCTCCTCATCTCTACCTTGTGGTGCCACTTTCTAGGCATGGTAGGCACTTGATGTTTGGATGATCGGCAACTCCACAATAATCACACAAGATGTTTTTCCACCGACACTCAAGTTCTTGGGGTTAAAGGGAGCTCTTCCTAATGGCCGGGGTTCTGGAGGCATTTATGATGGGGGTCTTGCAGCCTGAAGTGGTTCTGGGAATGGAAATAAGGTCCTGGTTGATGATCTGAAGGATTGTTCCATGAGATGCTTGTCAATTCAGAGGGTCAGAGTGATGAGGCTTTTGAGGTCATTCGGCATCTCCCTGGTGGATAACTTGTTTTCCAAGCACTCCGATGGTAATGAGCCAGCAGCTCTTCTGCATTCCATCTGCACTCCGCTGCAAGGGTCCTGAATTCCATGGAGTAATCCAATACTGATTGTGAGCCTTGATGCAGGTGAAGTATCTGATCCACTGCCTCCTATCTACTTCCTGGATGGTCGAAAACCTGGAGCAACTCAGTGCTAAAATCTTCATATTTATTGCAAGTAGTGGTCTTGTTGTCCAACATACCAGGTCACCCAGTCAAAAGAAGAATGGTGAAGGCAGCTTTGGTACAGTCTGTAACATACAAAGATGGCTGGAGCCCGATGTGCAAGATGCCCTGGGCAGGAAGTTACGGTATAGGATTGGGATCCATCAAAATGTTAAGATGCCAGAATATGGGGCTTAGAGGGAGGAGATTGAATGGTGCAGTGTTGCTGCATTGAGATGGAGAGTTGGTTGAAAGTGGCAAGTGGATGATCAATGTCTGCCTGCCTCTTTGGGGTCATGTGCTCCTGACGACGGATAACTTCCTTTCGCTGAGCATACTTTGCTGGGTCAATTGCTGGTTCACTCATCCTGTCAGGAAATGTCGAGGAGGCTTGACCCAAAAGCAGGGCAGCAGAGGCAGTTTAGCAGTAAACAATGTTTTACTAATAAACTGCAAAATAACAAGCCACGAGGGGCCAATAAGCAAGAGAGAATAGATAGTTAATGTGACAAAGCAACAAGGTAACTGAAGGCTATGAGCAACTGGTTGTGGCTGGCTGGTTTATATGAGTGAACAAGGATTGTGGGATAGAGATAGGTTTAAATGGGCTGCATGTGATGATTTGGAAACGAATGGCTCCTGACTACTTCTAGCTGCATAGCGACTGATCGGTGCCTGCCTGTACAGCCCTTCTCCCTGTAACTTTTGATACCCTTACTATTCAAAAATCTATCAGCCTCCAATTTAAATATATATGATCACTTGACCTCCACAGTCACTTGTAGCTATGAATTCCATAAATCCACCACACTCCCGCTAAAAAGATTCTTCTTCATCTCTGTTCTGAAGGGACATCTTTGTAATCTGAGATGGTGCCCTGGTCCCAGAATCCCCCATTATAGGAAACATTCTCTCCAAATCCACTCTATTTTCAATGGTTGAAAGGTTTCAATGAGATCTGGGTGGCAGGGTGAAGACATGTCTCTATCAAAGAAGGTGTAAGGCGCTCCTTCATTCCGCTAGCCGATGGGTCACCCTTGTGCAAGGTGTAGCACCTGCTTAGATCCCCGATCAGGGTCACGTGAAGCCGTGGGAGCAGGTGATAGATGGTTATATGAGCAGTCAGTGCACATCACAAGTTCTGGTTATGCGACCACTGATGCGAGGCAGACAATCCCTGAAGAGTACAGATGATGATTGGGATCACCCGTCTTGTAAAGACACAGCCCAGAAGAAGGCAATGGAAACCAATTCTGTAGAAAATATTGCCAAAAGCAATCTTGGTCTTGGAAAATCTATTACTGCCCACGTTATATGCACAGCACATAATGAATGAACAACTATGAGATGCCCCCACCTCATTATTTAAATCTCTTGTGACTACAGGCTTAGATGACACTCCCCATACATTAACCCTTTTATTTCTGGGATCAAATGCTGTTAAAGTACCAGATCAAGACATTCCATATGTACAGTATATGTTAAGGATCTTCCCATTAATATTGCCAAGAGCCATGAAAAAAGCTAAAAATCTAAAATAAACAGAGGATGTGCAAGAAATGCTCAGCTAGTCAGGCAACATCTATGGAGAGGAATAAATGTTCAGACCAAGGACTTTTCAACAAACCTGATTTTTTAATAGGTTCTCATCATAATCCAAATACCTAAATTAGGGCTTCCAAAATTTAAAGTGAAAAGCTAAAAATATAATCAAGAAAAATATCACATTCCCAACACTGAACTTTAAAATAAAACTCCTATTAAAAGAAACAATAACATGCTTAAAATGCATCTATTAAGAGGTGAGTCAGTGGTTAAAGATTCATCGCAAGAGTTCAGAGAAAACAAGTGTCAATATTGTCTGAATATTTGATAGATTATTAACATGTGATTTCCTTGCCATGTTATTGTAGCAATATTAACATTTCAACTAAAACTTCGGTTTAGAACTAACTGTTGTGCTTCATTGAACTGGCTTTGACAAAGGGGCTTAGAACTGCAACATTAACTCAGTACTTCTCTACCTATCTCTCAGCTTTGCTGAGATCATTCAACAAATGAAGCTCATACTTTAAATCAAGCACCATCAAGTTTAGGTTGGAGCAGTGTAGGCACCAAAGATAGAAAGATCAGAGTGGCAGTGGAATGGAAAATTAAAGTGATGGCTGACTGGAAGCTCAGGGTCATTTTAGTAGGCCGAATGTACGTATTTTGAAACGTGACTACCCAGTTTAATTTGTTTTTTTCCAATTTTAGGGGAGGCCATATTGAAAAAATCAGAATCGGGTTTATTGTCACTGACTGAAGTTGTGAAGCATTCCAGCTCCTGCAGTTCTGTTATTTAACACTGACTCTGTGGGTGTAATGTGTATTTGTAAACATTATATTGATACAAAGACAGCAGTAACAAAGTAATCTTGTTTATAGTGAAGGCTTTGTATATTGAATTTAAAAAAAAATCACTGTCAAGAGTTATTTGATGGAGTGGATTGTGCACACTTCATAGAAAATTCCTGAATTTCTTCATTCAGGTTGATGTAATATTGTTGGGTTCTAGAATGGACTTCTGAACTTCTCATCTAATTAATTCATCTTCAGTCTGTTAGCTGAATGGCTATGTGTTGAAGATAAAAAATTAGTTTGTTATCCTTCCAGCTCCATTGAAGAATATTCTAAGAGTAGAGCAAAGCATATATGCCAACATATCAGTTATATCACATGACAATTGCATTCCACATCCACATCGCCGAGGGCATCATGTGGTCTGTGCACACCAGCTGTGTGGTGAAAAAGGCACAATAGCACCTCTTTCACCTCAGACGGTTGAGGAGGTTTGGTATGGGCCCTCAAATCATAAGAACTTTCTACAGGGGCACAATCGAGAGCATCCTGACTGGCTGCATCACTGCCTGGTATGGAAACTGTACCTACCTTAATTGCAGGACTCTGCAGAGAGTTGTGCAGACAGCCCAGCACATCTGTAGTTGTGAACTTTCCATGATTCAGGACGTTTACAAGGACAGGTGGGTAAAATGGGCCCGTAGGATCATTGGGGACCTGAGTCAACCTAACCATAATCTATTCCAGCTACTACCATCCAGGAAATGATACCGCAGCATAAAAGCCAGGACCGACAGGCTTCGGACAGCTTCTTCCACCAGGCCATCAGAGTGAAGAACTCACGTTGATTTGCGTGTACTCTATATTGCTTTGACTATTCTATTTATTATAAATTATTATGATTGCACATTTTAGATGGAGACATAATGTAAAGATTTTTTACTCCTCATGTATGTGAAGGTTGCAAAAAATAAAATTAATTCAATTCCATGATTCTAATATTGTTTTCAATGAGAAAGTTTAAACGTAATCATTTCTAAGATCAGTTGATGTATTTTCAAAGGCACACAGAAAAGATGAAACCTAAAATTCTTTATATTCACTTTTTGCTTTTCTAATGTCTGCATTATTTTAATATTCAGTTTTGTAAATCTCTGCAATATTTGCTTGAACTGCATCACTTCTCTGAAAGCATAAAAGTGAGACTGACAATAGTAGAACCATGAGAAAATACAACTGCATGCTAGCTATTCACCTACAGCAAAGTCTATTGATTTTTTTTTCATGAAGTGCTTGAAGAGTGTGATATGCACAGTCTGATATTGACATTTGGTCTTGCCTTGGGTAAGTAAATTTTGACCTGGGGCATGTAGAGTATTCATCATGGCAAAACTTCTATTCTGAAAAATGAACTGATGTCTCTTGATGTTTGTGTTCAGGATTGATGGAGTTCGTTCTCATACTGTTGCTGTAATATTAAGACTGATGCTGAGTGACCTTATTATAAGAGCAATATCTGAAGATGCTGTTGCTAATTTTAATGCATTTTATTACAAATTTACCAAAACCATGCAGTGACTGTGAAATAATAGTTTTGCTTATAATTAAAACTTAAATGTACTTATTATTATACTCAAAACCAAGGAATATGTGTACATAATTTTCTACTCTATTTACAGTAGGAACATTTGTTAAAATATTGTAAACCATCTTGGACATTAAGTCAACTAAGAATAACTGGTCCATTCATTAATACAGACTACAGTTAAAATGTATTTAACTTTATGTATAATTAAGCAATGTAGGAAATATCATCATTGAAATTCACATGCAGTGCATATTTTTAGTGTTTTGTGACAGATTTTGAGAATAAAAACAATTGCAAGATATGACGGCCTCATTACAGCACTTGCACATAATATGATTTACAATCAATCACTTTCTTAAGTAGGTGACACCACTTCAGAAAGCTTAAGCATTAAAGAACATAGTAAACAAGAGAAAAGAGGATGCCTCAGGTCTGCTTCATCATTCAAAACAATCATGTTATTGATTTGATTTTGACCTGAACACCACATGCCTTTTCTCCATATACCCACTAACACCCTTGTAGTCCAAATGTCTGTCAGCCTCCAACTTGAATATATTCACTAATTCCACCTCCACAGCTCTCTGGGCAAGAGTGAAACCTCCAAGGGAAGAAATCCCTTCTAATTTCCTCTTGTCCTGAACTGGTGCCTCTACTACTGGAAACACCTATTCAATATCCATTCTGTCAATTCACCTTAAACCTTTGTATGTTTCAGTAAGATCATCTCTCATTTACTTGTTGTACCTGCATATCAAATCCTTGTGTGTCAGAAACAAGGATCCCTTAATGTCTTTGTACCAGAATTGTTTGTAGTGCTACCTATTAAAAGAATATGTAGGTCTTTTTCAATTGTCTTCCAAACTCCAGTAAAGTTGAGTTTATAGTCAAATGCTCAGAAACGTCAGATATTATTTCCCTTTCGTTAGTCCCCATTGACTCTGTCCAATCCTATAATTATTTTCTAAGTGCCCTGCTATAATTTCCTGAATAATAAATCTCAGCATTTTCTGCACGGTTAATGACAGGCTAACTGATCTATGTTTTTCTGTTTCTTCTCACCATTCTCAAATAGAAGCTTTACATTTGCTATCTTCAAGTCTTTCAGAATAATACTAGAATTTATGTAAGTTTGGAATGTGATAACTAATGCATCCATTATCTCAATAGCAACCTCCTTTAAAACCTGTATGATCAGGTCATTGGACACTCTGGATTTATCACCATTTAGTCTCATTAATTCCTTCACAAATGCTTCTAACTAATGCCAATTTCTTTGAGCTCCTCATTCACTTCAGACCTGTACTTCCGCACTATTTCCAAGAGGATTTATGTACTTTCTTTTGTGAAGACAGACCCAAAATGTTTGTTTTATTTCTGTAACATTTCCTTTTCTTCCAAAGTAATTTAACTTGCCTCGATCTAAAGGGAAGCATATTAAATTTTATAATCTTCTGTTTGTTATCTGACTATATAAACTCCTACAATATGTTTTTTTTGTATTAGCCTACGTTACTAGTTATTTGCCTTTTAACAGCTAGACAATCACAAGACAAACTCAGTGAGCACTTGCTTAGGTATTCCTGTACCTAATAAAGTGGCCACTGACCGTGTGTCATGGTTTTCTGCTGCTGTAACCCATAAACTTCAAGGTTTGATACGTTGTGCATTCATGGATGCTCTTCTACTGTTGTAATGTATAGTTATTTGAGTTATTGTCACTTTTCTGTCAGCTTGAACCAGTCTGGCCATTCTCATCTGACATCTCTGATTAACAAGGCATTTTCACCCAGAGAACTGCCATTCATTTGATGTTTTTCTTTGTGTTTCTGCACCATTTTCAGTAAAGTCTAGATACTATTATGCACGAACAACCCAGGAAATCAGCAGTCTCTGAAATACTCAAACCACCTTGTCTGTCACCGTCAAAGTCACTTAGATCACATTTCTTCTCCATTTTGATATTTGGTCTGAGCAATGACCACGTCTGCATGCTTTTATGCATTGAGTTGCTGCTACATGAATGGCTGAATAGATATTTGCATTAACGAGCAGGTGTACACGTGTACCTAATAAAGTGACCACTGATTGTATGTCAGGCTATAGTTTATCAATTAGACCCTGGTACTGAACATCATCATTTCAACAGTACTATTAGCAAAGTTTCAAAACCTGTGTCTCTTCCTCACTTTGCAACTGCAATCACAGCTTCCTAATTCGGAGACTACAGTCAGTGCAGACTGGTAATAACATCTCCTCCTCAGTAACTGTCAACACAGATACACCTCAGGGAAGAATGCTTAGACCATTGCTCTGCAATCTCTGCACTCATGACTGTGTGGTTAAGCACAGCGCAAACACCATTGATTGCAGACTACAGGAAGGGGAAATCGGGGGAACACACAGCAGTCCATATTGAGGGATCAACTGTGGAAGGGATGAGAAGACTTCATTTCCTGGGCAATAGCATCTCACAGGATCTGTCCTTGGTCCAACACATTGGTACCTTCATGAAGAAGGCATGCCAGTGACTCTACTTCATTTAGAGTTTGAGGAGATTTGTTTTGTCATCAAAGACTCCAGCAATTTTTTTTAGATGGACAGTTGAGAGCACTCTGACTGCATCATAGCCTGGAATGGAGCCTCTAATACACAGTACTGCAAGAGGCTAAAAGGGTTGTGGACAGACCCAGCTCCATATGGGTACAATCGTCTCTGCCATAGAGGAGATCTTAAGGAAGTGGTGCTTCAAGAAGATGGCTCATTATGCCCACTTCACATTAATACTATCAGGGAGGAGAGACAGAAGCCTGTCGACCCACACTCAATGCTTTCAGAGCAGCTTCTTCCCCTCTAACTTCAGATCTTTGAACGGTCCACAGCACTACCTTGTTATTCTATTTTTTGTTTATTTACTTAGAATGCAGATTTTTGTAACTTTGCACTGTACTGCCGCTTCAAAACAACACGTTTCACATCATACGTCAATGATAATAAATCTGATTTTGATTATGAATTCTGAAATTTCCCAATCCTCAGGGATTACTGCTCTTCAGCGACGATTTACACATTTTCCTTTGATCTACAACTATCTTTGGCGTCTGTTCACGGCCATAGCTGGACTTTCCCTGTTGCTTTTTGTTTGTCTGAAAGGGATATAAACTACTGATAATTCCTTCATTAGTTATTCAAATATTAGTCATTGTTTATTGGTAGTCATACTTTTAGAAGTAGTTTAGGTTTTCCACTCAAATGATATCACATACCTTCATGGTATACTTTATGAAAAATTAAGTCCCTAGCTTTGGATTGAACTAAATCTGTTCCTATTTTTATATAAGGACCCATTTTATTTCCTAAACTTCCCATAACCATGAAATCTTTGTCATTCACAAAATAACTTAAATAGCATGTTTCCTTGTTGTGTCCACCACATACTGATCTTAAATAAGCTTCTTTTATAAATTCCTCATTTGGTTAGATCAATTAACAGATGATTTAAGATCACCCATGATTTTTGTATTATTTTTGTTCCTTTTTCTTCATTAGCACTACTGTTTATAGCTGTAGACAATTTGCATCAATATTTGTTTCATTATAGTTTCTTTGTTCCACTCAATCATATTTAACTTATTGGTTTTCAGAACGACAGCCCTTCTTCTCCATGACCTTTATCCTATAACTTGATATCTGAGCTTCCACCCTTTCTTTTTCATGTTGGTCATCTCTTCTAAAGGAGCTGTCTGTAAGTAGCTCTTAGATTGTATCCATTTATGCCGTTACTTCACCAGTCTTGTTATAAATGCTCGATTCATTCTGATAGGGCACTTTATTTTTCTTTACCTTTTTCCTCATTTTGAACCTAACTCATCGTACATTCTTATGTTTTAAATTTGGAAATTAGTTTATTATTTTCACAAATCACATACACCAAGGTACAATGAAATACTTGACTTGCACACCATCCACATAATTAATTCATTACAAATTTGAGGCAGTACACGTGAAACCCCCTGGTTTCCTTGGCTGTGTAAGTATAGGGAAACCACACGCTGGTCCCGCCAAACCCATGAGATTGAGGTGGCTCTCCCATCCCATCCCCAGCCCCGGTTTGTGTGGATGCTGTGTAATTTGCAACCCTGTTACAAATCGGTACCACAAAATAACAGGCAGTGCACTGCGTACAATTAAAGAAATTATGTATATTCGAACCTTAACTTAACTAAAGGGTTACTAAAGAAAACCTAAAAGAAAAGGGCCCATTTTAATTAAACAGTCAAATGTGCACAAGTTAGAGCTCAAGGCTTCAACGATATTCACTGATCCTCAGTCGTTCTTGCCACCGAGCTCCATTGAATCACAGTCCTGCACCGGGTCGAATCCTACAGCTAGTCTTCTCCAGTACCTTCTCTCTTCATCTCCCATTGAACAAAAAAACTCAAGAGCTACCTTCCTCATTGGATGACACACATTCCTCAGCATCCCTTATCTTCAACCATAACCCAAACAGGCCGAAAGCAGAACAGACTGCTCTTACAGAACTGTTAAAATGAAATAGTAGTAGTAGGCCTCCATTAGTCTCGATAGACCATGGATTTGTGCCTTGGAAAGTTTCCAGGGTGCAAGCCTAGGCAAGGTGTTTTTTTTAATGGAAGACCGGCAGTTGCCCAAGCTGCAAGTCTCCCCTCTCCACACCACCGATGTTGTCCAAGGGAAGGGAATTAGGACCCATACAGCTTGGCACCGGTGTCGTCGCAGAGCAATGTGTGGTTAAGTGCCTTGCTCAAGGACACACACGCAGCCTCAGCCAAGACTCAAATTTGTAACCTTTAGATCACTAGATGAACACCTTAACCACTTGGCCACACGCCAACCAAAAAATGAAATAACTGCAGCATAACAGTAAAAATGTGAACAAGGGTGTTACACAAGGTAAAACAAAATAACATTGCAGAATAAAAATGTTATAATACAGAAAAAGTGCAGGGAGACAGTAAGGCACAAGGTCACAACGAGATAGATTGTGAGGTCAAGATTCCATCTTTTCATATTATGCAATAGACTTGAAATAATATAGAAGCTGTCTTTGAGCTTAGTACTACATGCTTTCAAGCTTTAGTATCTATATTCTGCCCAATGTGTAGGAGAGGGGAGTTTGAGAAGAGGAATGTGTGGGATGAGTGTGATCTTTGATTATACTTTAATGAGGCAGTGAGAAGTGTAAACAGAGTACATGGAGATTAGGCTGGTTTCCATGATGTGCTGAGCTGTGGCCACTATTCCCAGAAGTTTTTTTTTTGTCATCATGGGCAGAGCTGTTGTCATACAAAGCTGTGATTCATCTGGATACAATGCTTTCCATGGTGCATCAATAAAAATTGGTGAGGGTTAATTAGAAATGCCAAATTTCTTTAGCCTCCTGTGGAAGTAGATGTACTGGTTAGCATACTTGGCCATGGTGTCAATGTGATTGGACCAGGACAGGCTATTAGTGATGCTCACTATTAGGAATTTAAAATTCATGTAGACAGGAGAATGTGCATGACCACCAAAACACCCCCTCTCTCCAAGGTCAATGACCAGCTCTTTTGTTTTGCCGACATTAAGAGAAAGGTCATTGTCATAACACCATGTCACTATGCTCTCTTCTCCTTCTTGTACTCCAACACATCATTATTTGAGATAAAGCCTACCATGGAGGTATCATCTGCAAACTTGAAGAGCACAGTACAGTTCATTTGGCCCACAATCTTTTGCCAAACTTTAACGTACTCTAAGATCAATGTAATCCTTCCCCTCACCACATACTCTCCATTTTTCTTTGACCCATGTGCCTATTTAAGATATCTCTTAGAAGTCCTTAAGGTATCTGCCTCTACGACTGCCCCTGGTAGTATGTTCCACATACCCACCACTCTCTTTGTAAAAAAAAACTATCTTTCATAATCACCCTATGCTTTCCTCCAGTCACCTTAAAATTTTGCCCACTCATATTAGCTATTTCTGCCCTGGGAAAAAGTTGATGGCTGTCCACTCTTTCTATGTGTCTTGTCAACTTGTACACATCAAACAAGTCACATCTAATCCTTCTTCACTCCTCTGCACCCTTTCCAAAGTTTCCACTTCCTTCCTATAATGAGGGGACCAGAACTGAATACAGTACTCCAAATACTGTCTGATCAGAGTTATATAGCACTGCAACATTATCTTGTGGCTTTTGAGCTCAATCCCACAACTAATGAAGGCCAACACAATGTATACCTTCTTATCAACTTGCACAGCAACTTTGAGGGATCTATGGACATTAACTTCATGATCCCTCTACTTCGCCCCACTGCCTAGAAATCTGCCATGAGCTCTGTATTCTGCCTTCAAGTCTGACCATTCAAAGTGTATCACTTCACCCTTCTCCAGATTGAACTCCATCTGGCACTTCTCAGCACACCTCTGCATCTTATCTTGTAACCTATGACAACCTCTGAGCTATCCACAAACACCACCAACCCTTGTGTCATCTCCACGTCATCTTCAAAGGTCAAAGTAAATGTATTATCAGAGTACGTATACGTCACCATATAGAACTTATGATGAAGAGTCCTTGAAAATGAATCCATTGGTTGTAGGAACATTTCAATGACGGGCAAGTTGAAGTTGAGTGAAGCTATCCCTTTTGGTTAAAGAGCCTGATGGCTGAGGGGTAGTAACTATTCCTGAAATCCACACCAGGCTTACTTCCCTCACAGGAAAATAGCCACTCACAGGAGACCTTGCCCACGCCCAGGATTACGGCTGCACAGGTGGAAGGTCAACTGAGGAAGATCTGTACCAGCAAGGCGGCTGGACCGGATGGAGTTTCCCCACGATTACTGAGGGCCTGTGCGACTGAGCTGGGAGAACCACTACAGCGCATCTTCAACATGAGCCTGGAGCAGAGAAGAGTACCCAGACAGTGGAAAACATCCTGTATTGTCCCGGTACCGAAGAAACCACAACCAAAGGAGTTGAATGACTTCAGACCTGTTGCCTTGACGTCGCACGTGATGAAGACCATGGAGTGGCTGATAATACAGAATCTGAGGCCACAAACCAGGCACGCCCAGGATCCTCTTCAGTTTGCGTATAAGGAGAAGGTGGGAGTGGAGGATGCTATCACGTATTTGCTGCACAAATCACTCTCTCACCTAGATGGGGTCAGTTGTGCTGTGAGGATTACATTCCTTGACTTCTCTAGTGCCTTTAACACCATCCAGCCCAAGATCTTAAGGCACAAACTAACGGAGATGGGAGTAGACTCTCACATGGTGGATTGGATAGTGGACTACTTGACAGATAGACCTCAGTATGTGCAGTTGGGAGACTGTAGGTCTGACACGGTGGTCAGCAGCACAGGAGCGCCGCAGGGAACCGTACTCTCTCCGGTCCTGTTCACCCTGTACACATCAGACTTCCAATATAACTCGGAGTCCTGCCATGTGCAGAAGTTCGCTGATGACACGGCCATAGTGGGGTGTGTCAGGAATGGACAGGAGGAGGAGTATAGGAAACTGATACAGGACTTTGTGATATGGTGCAACTCAAACTACCTGCGTCTCAATGTCACCAAGACCAAGGAGATGGTGGTGGACTTTAGGAGATCTAGGCCTCATATGGAGCCAGTGATCATTAATGGAGAATGTGTGGAGCAGGTTAAGACCTACAAGTATCTGGGAGTACAGTTAGATGAGAAGCTAGACTGGACTGCCAACACAGATGCCTTGTGCAGGAAGGCACAGAGTCGACTGTACTTCCTTAGAAGGTTGGCGTCATTCAATGTCTGTAGTGAGATGCTGAAGATGTTCTATAGGTCAGTTGTGGAGAGCGCCCTCTTCTTTGTAGTGGCGTGTTGGGGAGGAAGCATTAAGAAGAGGGACGCCTCAGGTCTTAATAAGCTGGTAAGGAAGGCGGGCTCTGTCGTGGGCAAAGTACTGGAGAGTTTAACATCGGTAGCTGAGCGAAGGGCGCTGAGTAGGCTACGGTCAATTATGGAAAACTCTGAACATCCTCTACATAGCACCATCCAGAGACAGAGAAGCAGTTTCAGCGACAGGTTACTATTGATGCAATACTCCTCAGACAGGATGAAGAGGTCAATACTCCCCAATGCCATTAGGCTTTACAATTCAACCGCCAGGACTTAAGAACTTTTTAAAAGCTATTATTAATGCTTTTTGAGATAGTGATTTAGATGCATATCATATTTTTTACTGAGTTAAGTATTGTATGTTATTAGTTTTGCTACAACAAGTGTATGGGACATTGGAAAAAAGTTGAATTTCCCCATGGGGATGAATAAAGTATCTATCTATCTATCTATCTATCTGAACCTGGTGGTGAGGCTCCTGTACCTTTTTCCTAATGGCAGCAGTGAGAAGAGAGCATATCCTGGGTGGTGGGGTCCCTGATGATCATCTTGATCATCCGGTCAAGATGGTGCTGAGCTGTGATGTTGTGGCTCAAACTTGGTTTTTTATTAGATCCATAGGGATAATTCTGGAGGTAACACAGGGAGCTAGGGGATAGGTTAGTGTTCAGGGACACGGATGAGTGGAATTAGAGGTCAGGGGCAGTAAATGAAGAGTCAAAGTCAGGGCAAGAGCTGAAGTCCAGGTCAAAGTGCTCCACAGTAGAAAGCCAGCAATCCCCATGGATGGATAACTGGTCAACAAGCACTGAAGCAAAGACCAGCCATATCTGTGGTCAATGATCAAGTTTGGGGGTGTGCAGGAAAAGGGTTAAGAAGCTGCGTAACTAGGGTCAAGGAGACTGCAGAGCAGAAAGCATTGTGTGCAAATAAAATAACATTACGTGCTAACTCTTGTAAGATAATGTATGAATCTAACCCGCTGTGACCCCAGAAACAAGAACTAATGTGCTGAGCTCTGCAAGATAGTTTAACTTGTAGCTGCTCCTTTCTCTTTAAGTTTATTAAGTGAACGGTTACATATTGTTAGAGTGTTGGAGTATTTCTATACAATGATTGGATATATTATAATGAGTCTGCTGTTACTGTGCTGAACTGTATAAAAGGATGGTACTGTAACAGGAGAGCAGAGTCAAGGGATGGTGGAGACCAGCTTTCTCTCTCCTTGGTATCAAGTAAAATAAAGGTCCTGAAACGAGACTCCAGAGTTGAGCATTCTTTTCACCTGATTAAAGTCAAATTTCATTGACAGGTGGGCTCCATGGGTGAAGGCTGGTGACCCTTCAAGTTGTCAAGTATCCCAGGTCAGCGAGTCCCGGCATCAGAGGGCTCTGCTAGTCCAGAGTTTGAAGCCTGGAGTTCAAAGCCCTGTGATTAGTGAGCCTTGGAGTTGATACCGAAGGTTGAAGGTTGAAGACCAAAGTCAGCAAGTCCAGAAGTTAAGACCCAATGGTCAAATGCTGGAGTTGGGATGTCTGGAAGTTGGACGCCCACTGTCATTCGAGCCTGTGAGTTGGGACCAGGCACAGGAGTTTGGAGACCCAGAGGTGGCCTGTCTGTGTGAATCAGTGGGTGGATGGTGGAAGGAATAGGGGCTTGTTTTGCTGTTGTGTTTTTTTTGTTTTGTTGCTGTTGCTGTGTTATTGCTTTTCTATATATATATATATATATATATATATATATATATATACACACACACACATATGTGTGGTTGTGTTTTTACTAATATTCTATATGTGCTTGTACATGTGAAGACTGGAGCTGAAAGCCACAGGAGCTGGATGTCAGGCCGAAGACTGGGCCTCTAAGTCCTGGGGTCGCCTAGTGAACAGTGGGGCTGGTTGACAGATGATATCATTGGGCGGTGGGGGGGTGGTTTGAACTATATACATTCATATTCTGCGTCATTGTATTTAACTGATATTCTATATGGATTTGTTAACTTGTATGTGCGAGGATTGGGCATCAAGCTGCGGATGTTTGGGCGGGGAGTAGTTGTCAGGACTCTTATTACATGATTGTGATTCTGTGTGTGCTTACAGCTATATAAGACCTTGGTCAGACCCCACTTGGAGTACTGTGTTCAGTTCTGGTCACCTCACTACAGGAAGGATGTGGATACAGAGGAAATTTACAAGGGTGTTGCCCGGATTGGAGAGAGCGTGGCGTATGAGAATAGTTGAGTGAACTTGGCCCTTTCTCCTTGGAGTGACAGAGGGTGAGAGATGACCTGATAGAGGTGTATAAGATGATGAGAGGCATTGACCGTATAGATAACCAGTGGCTTTTTCCCAGGGCTGAAATGGCTAATATGAAGGGGCATGGGTTTTAAGATGCTTGGGAGTAGGTACAGAGTGGACATCAGGGGTCAGTTTTTCCACACAGAGAGTGGCGGGTGTGTGGAACGCACTGCCGGCAATGGTGGTGGAGGCGGATACAATAGAGTCTTTTACACGCCTCTGAGATAGATATATGGAGCTTAGAATAATAGAAGGCTATGCGGTAGGGTAATTATAGGCAGTTTCTAGAGAAGATTACATGGTCACATGTAGGTTACATGGTCAGCAGAACATTGTGGGCCAAAGGGCCTGTAATGTGTTGTAGATTTCTATGTTCAATGCTCTATATTCTGCTCTATGGGACTGTTGGTAATGTATCTTTGTACCCTGTCTCCATAGTAACCCTGTGTCATTTGGTTGTATTCATGAGTATTCATGTATGGTTAAATGACAATTAAACTTGAATTGATCATGCTTATGTCATGGGCATGCTATGTTGATGATGCTTATGGGCTGCCCTTGCACATTCTTCGATTGTGTTGGTTTTTAACTCAAAGAATGCGTTTCACTGCAGATTTCAATGTATGTGTGATAAACAAATATATGAATCTGAGCAACTCACACAAAATGCTGGAGGAACTCAGCAGGGCAGGCAGCATCTATGGAAAGGAGTATAGTCAATGTTTCAGGCCAAGACCCTTCATCAACCTGGTTTGAATCTGACATGTTTTTGTCATGTCTTCAAAGATTCAAACAGGCTCTTGAAGCAAGACCTGCCCGTCACAAAGCCGTGCTCATTATCTCTAATCAGACCATGTTTCTCTAAATGCTCATCGCTCCTCTTTTCTCCTCTCCAGTGGTTTGCCCACCATTGACATAAGATTTACTGGTCTTTTATTCCCATGGTTAACCTTATTACCTTTCATAAACAAGGGAATAACATTTGCCATCCTCCAAACTTCTGATACCACTCCTGAGGCAAATGTGGATGCAAAACTCATCGCTAAAGATGCAGCAGTCTCTTCCTTTACTTCCTCTAAGGTATTTCCCATCTGGCCCAGAGACTTACCTATCCTAATGTTTTTCTAAGTTCCCAGAAAATCCTTTCTCAACATTGACATGATTCAGCATATTAGGTTGTCCTATGCTGTCCTCACATTTGCCAAGGTCTCTGTTGTGTATTTAATATTTCAATAATTATTAGAGTAATATTTGTTGATTAAGTATGCCTGTTTGTTTAAATAATTCATTATGGGTTATATTTATAAATATATGAATTGCATACATTATTACACTACCTTGTGATATGTGTGTGCCTCACTTAAAGTAAACTCAAATTTAGACTCACATTTCAAACTCTCCCATGACTTCCTTTGAATTAGTTTAATATTTTGGAAGTTACAAAACATAACAGTTCTCTCACTGGTGAATCCTGAAGTCAAAGAATTAATTAAGCACCTCCTCTACCTCCTCTGACTCCAGGCACATGTTTCCTCTTTTATCCCTCACTCTAGTCATCCTCCTATTCTTCACGTACATACAGAATGCCTTGATTTTTTTTCTTAATCCTAGTCACCAAAGCCTTCTCAAATCCAATTCTTAAACTCCTTCCTGGCTAACTTGTAACTATCTAGATTGCTTTCTGATCCTTGCTTCCCAAATTTCAGTATGCTTCCTTCTTCCTCTTGACTAGACATTCCAAATCTCTCGTCCCCTGATGGTGGTTCCCTCGCCCTACCATCCTTTCCCTGTCTCATTGCAACAAACCTTACCAGATCCCCATGTAATTGCTCCCGAAACAAACTCCAAATTTCTGTTGCATATTTCCCTGAATCAATCTGTTCTGAATTTATGCTCCCAAGTTCCTACCTAATAGCATTATAACTCACTCTTCTCCAATTAAATAGTTTCCGCTCCTTGTCCAGTTTACATCCACAATGGTGACCGTAGATTCAGGTGCATTGGAAGCTGTCAGAGTGGGTGGTGAAAGTTCAACCACCTTCTGTTCAATACATGCATAAAATGCATTAAATTCTTCAGGAAAGGAAATCCTGTTGTTGGTGCTTCCTGACTTTGCTTTGTAGCCCTTTAAAATATTTATTTACTTATTTAGATATAGCAAGGAACAGGCTCTTATGGCCCTTCAAGCTGTGTCACACAGCAACCCCCACCCACCCCCGACCCTGCTTTGACCATACCTTAATCATGGGACAATTTACAATGACCAATTAACCTACCAACCAGTAGGATCTTTGGACTGATAGTGGAAACCAGAGCACCCAGAGGAAGCCCACACAGTCACGGGGAGAATGTACATACTCCTTATAGAGAGCATTGGGAATTGAACCTAGGTCACTGGTACTGTAAAGCATTATAAAGCTGGCCTTTATAACAAGAGGAATTGCGTATAGGAGTAAAGAGGTCCTTCTGCAGCTGTACAGGGCCCTGGTGAGACCCCACCCTGGAGTATTGTGTGCAGTTTTGGTCTCCAAATTTGAGGAAGGACATTCTTGCTATTGAGGGAGTGCAGCGTAGGTTCATAAGGTTAATTCCCAGAATGACGGGACTGTCATATGTTGAAAGATTGGAGCAGCTGGGCTTGTATACACTGGAATTTAGAAGGATGAGAGGGGATCTGATTGAAACATATAAGATTATTAAGGGATTGGACACGTTGGAGGCAGGAAGCATGTTCCCACTGATGGGTGAGTCCAGAACTAGAGGACACAGTTTAAGAATAAGGGGTAGACCATTTAGAACAGAGATGCGGAAAAACTTTTTCACCCAGAGAGTGGTGGATATGTGGAATGCTCTGCCCCAGAAGGCAGTGGAGGCCAGGTCTCTGGATGCATTCAAGAGAGAGTTAGATAGAGCTCTTATATATAGCGGGGTCAAGGGATATGGGGAGAGGGCAGGAACAGGATACTGATTGTGTATGATCAGCCATGATCACAGTGAATGGTGGTGCTGGCTAGAAGGGCTGAATGGCCTACTCCTGCACCTACTGTCTATTGTCTATTGTGCTACCATGCTGCTCCATACTACCGTATGCCCTGCCAGGAATAATGACTAGTCTGAGACTCTAACTTAGACTGGTATTTTCTCCTGATATCCTCAATAACTTTACAGAAGTTGCCTCTTGATTTCATGTAAAGGTCAGAGACACCTGAATTGAATGCTGCAGTTTCTGCTTTGGAATCAGCCTGCAGTCTTCTTTGGCATATAGTCCTCAAAACACTTGCTAATAAAGTCTGTGAAGGTGAGGACATGCAAATTACCATAGGGCAAGTAAGATCAGAAAATTAAATGAACAATTTAAAGTTCAGTACAGGAAAAATGTTCTGAATTTATGGCTCAATGGTACTGGTATGAGGGGAAGAGGAGCGTTTTTGTTGGTTTAACTTGAATCTAACTAGGACCAGTGACCCAAAAAAATCAAATGATTTTCTCCTTCCTAGCAGTCTCTGATTATATTATGTATTTTTCTACAATTTATTTTCTACCATTTATGTTTTCTTTCTTTATCAACACACACAAAATGTTCAAGGGTCTTAGCCAGTTAGGCAGCGTATGGCAGACTTGCTGAGTTGCTCCAGCATTTTGTGTTTTGCCCAAAAATTTCAGCACCTGCAGAATTTCTTGTGTTTATGTTTTTTCTTTAACTTTTTACATTTTCCCTCCTTTCCCTACCTTCGATTCACTTTCGCATCTGGGTTAAAGGTACCTACTTCCCTAAATTTTGGCCTTTATTACCACAACATTCCTTCTCACTCCTCCAATTTGATTGCTCCTCTATACTAGACAATAAGAAGAGGTCAACTAAAATTATGAGCATAGGTTTACGCTATAAGACAGGAGATTTAGAGTGCTGAATTAGAATCAGAATCAGGTTTATTATCACCGGCATGTGACATGAAATTTGTTAACTTAATAGCAGCAGTTCAATGAAATACATAATAATATAGAAGGGAAAAAAGTAATCAATTACAGTAAGCATATATGTAGATTAAATAGTTAGGTTAAAAATAGTGCAAAACAGAAATTATATAAGAAAGGAGGTGGTGTTCATGAGTTTAATGTCCATTTAGGAATCGTATGGCAGAGGGGAGAAACTGTTCCTGAACCGCTGAGCAGTCCATATTTGAGAAATATCTAAGTGAACACTTGCATCACGGAGGCCAAGAAAACTACAGCTCTGTTGCTGAAAAAACAAGTATAAAAAGTTGCTTGATAATAGGCCTAAAGTCTTCTTTCTGTGCTTGATGACCATACGAAAAGATAGTATACATCCTGCCCTATTGATAGAGCTTAAGAAAGATAAATACACATTTATTATAACACGTTTGATACAAAATTCACAAAATAGAGCTGATGAATTGCACTTAAACTTGGGTGCATTTTCTCTGAGTGTTTTGATACATCATTTGAACCTGCGTTAGCGACTGACGTCCAGAGGCACTGACCTCAACAATAATGAAGTGCTTTGAGCAGCTGGATATGGATCACATTAAATCCCACCTTCCTACTATATTGGACACTTTACAGTTTGTTTATTGTGCATATTGGTCCACTGACAATGCTATAACCTCTGCCCTTCACTCCGTCCTATTCTACCTGGAAAATGGTGCTTCACACACCAGGATGCTATTTATTGATTTCAGCTTTCCGTTAAGTATGATCATCTCTCAGAAGCTGGTGGGTAAACTGCCCTCATTGGTCTCAACCTCTCTCTCTGTAACTGGATCTTGGATTTCTCTACAGAAAGACCATAGTCAGTCCATGTAGGCGACTATATCTCTAGCTCCATCAAGCTGACACCAGTGCCTCCCTCCCAAGGCTGTGTGCTCAGCCATTGCTGTTCATGCTGCTAACAATGACTGTACTGCTAGATCAAGCTCAAACCAAACCATCAAGTTCATTGATGACATAAGTGTGACTGGCCTGATCAACAATGATCAGATAGCATACAGAGAGGAGACAGAGCAGCTTGTAAAATGGTGAAAGCACAACTCGTGTCTCAACATGGATAAGATTATAGGTATGATCATGGACTTTAGGAAGATGCATGTTGACCCCTCTTCACTGCACACAAACAGCTCCTCTGTGAAGAGAGTTAGCAGGACCAATTTCAGGGATTTTCATAATGGACAATCTTGCCAGATCCCTCAACACCACTTATTTAGTCAAAAAATCACAGCAGCATCTTTACATCCTGAGGAGATTGAGGTGAGCGAGGCTCTCCCCCTTCCCCAACCCATTCTAAACAACTTTTCCAACAGCACCATTGAGAGTGTCCTGACCAGCTGCATCACATCTGGTATGGTAATTTCAAGGCATCTGACCACAAGGTCCTACAAAGGATTGTGAGGGCTGCTGAGAGGATCTTTCGGATCTCTCCTTCACCCATCAGAAATATCTACCAGGAGCACTGCATATGCAGAGCCTTTAACAGTTTTAAGTATCACTTCCAATCCCTTTGACTCCCTGTCACCAGGCAGGAGGTACTGTAGCATTACGACAAGGTCTGTTAGGATGGAAAATAGCTTCTTTCCCAGGCTGTGACACTACTGAACTGTCTGTCACCACCCTGGTCTCATCGTGCCAGTGCCTCTGGACGTTAGTCGCTAACGCAGGTTCAAATGATGTATCAAAACACTCAGAGAAAATGCACCCAAGTTTAAGTGCAATTCATCAGCATTATATTGTTTACTTTTTAACTTGTGTCGTATATTCACCTTATGACAAATATCAGTCTTCTGTAATATATTTTATTATTTGTTAATTTATTTGTAGTAATATTAGTTAATGTGGTGTGTGACTAATACGTACTGTATTGTGCACCTTAATCTGGAAGGAAGTTGTTTCGATTGGCGGTATAGAGTACATGAACATTATATGGCTGAATGACGATAAAGTTGAACTTGCTCAAGACACTTTACACCAGTGACATAATGCTCGTTCAGCTCTAATCTCTTTTTACTGGCAAATAGTTAATGCAACGCCACATTGGGATATTCTTTAGTAAGCCTTCCATTGTTGACCACTTTTGAAAACCTTTTAATGCTAGCAGAAAGCAAGTTATACAAGTTATCCTTTAGCAGATTTGCTCATTTAGACCTATGCATTTTGCACTACAATGCATATGCTCACATTTAGAAGAGTAAATGTGAATAATTGTAAATATATCTGCATATAATTTAATTTAATTTTTAGATTCAGAACAGAACTGATAAGGTTACAAAGAAGTATGTATACTACGATTGATATACAGTAAATGTAGCAATAAACTGACAGAAATTTTGAGTGTTAGGACAAGTTGCAATGAATTTGAATAATTATTTGCATCTAGACAAGAGGATATAAGAATGATTAACCATTTTGATGTGAAACAGTGAGGAAGGAAGTGATAAATATAAGTTGCTTTATTAAGAAGAGTTCTGCATAAATATGATTAGATTAATTTCCATTTATTTTAAATAGTATCTAAGATCATTTTTGTCTTACAGCAATATTTTTCATTTTTACCTCCTGGGGTTGTTCAGGCTCCATCTACATTTTTTTCTCTGTGTCGCTGTCATGGTTTTAAGCAAAGCAGCCGAATAGTATTATCACCTATTACATTTGTTGAAAGATGTAAGATAATCTATACAAGCAGTGAGCTTGTATAGATTAGCTTACATTGTGTTGGGTAAGCTTTTCATTAATAATCAGGCACAAAACAGTTAAAATCTTAAGTAAAAATATACAGTCGGTTATTGCTGCATATGAAAATTTATGCAGCAGATATGCATACAAGAGGAAAGTTGTATTAACAGTCTTTGAACACATATTCAAAATGTAAATTACTTACTAGGATGACTGGTTTGTCATGAATTATTGTCAGGTTGCATTATTACAGATAATACAATCAAATATTGAGTTATTCTCAAGTCTCTGATTTTGTATGCTTCCAGAATTAATCCAAGGTTCAAAGGGGTTTGAGTTCACCCATACACCCCACATTAAAATAGACTGACTTTGTGAGATGAATTTTGTTCATTTTTTATTTACTTAAAAGACAGTTTAATTACAAAAGAAGCTCGGCTGTCAAAAGACTATTGAGCTCTTGTTTTAGTGGCTTTCATTCACTTTCTATTTTAATATTTGTTTCATGTATCCCTCTACAATGCTTTTTTTTGCAAGTTATTTATTCAAATTTCCGCTGCAGCTCTATTCCTTCTTATGAAATGTTAATATCTCAGTACCTTCCTTTTCTACTTCTTTGCTCCTTTAGCAGTTAGTGGCTGCAGGCTGTATCCTTACAGTCTGCCATCTCTTATCGTTTCCCCATTCAATTCCTTTGATCTGTTATCTTTACTCTTATCCTTTGGCTCCGTCCATTATAATTTTCAACTCTTAACATTCAGTTCTATCCAAGCAGTTTCACCTTCCTGTCCTTTTTCAGTTTTTTATTTGATCAGCCACAGTGTCATTCACCTTATCCTGGCTTTATCCCCATTATCTATAAAAGGAGTTATTCACTAGCGCAAATGTTATGGTGACACCACAACAGCTGCTTGCCCAGAACTACTGCTTGATTTGTGGCATCTAGTTATTTTCAATTCTCTTTCAAGTTTATGTGTCTACAAGGGCACGTATGCAGTTTTCCTCCCAATTTCTGCCTGAATAGACTAATTTGTAACTGATTATCAAGCAATTTGTCAAAACATTTTGGTTTTCTCTGTGTATAATTTTCTTACCTTTTCTGCTGAGGAAGCTTATTTCTATTAGCCAGAGCTAGAGATAGGAATTGTACATTCCCCACAATTTCAAGCTTCATATGTCTTACCTTATTGTCTTAATTTTATTGTAGGCTTTCATAGATACTAATGCCTGAAATTAATATGACTGCAAATTAGCTTGTTACTTTTTAAATCATTAATTGTGTACAATAGCAAGGAAAAATTGCTCAGGGCTTTTTAAAATTAAGTGTCTCATGGGTCTCAAACGGTCATTACATTGCCCCAGACTGTTGATCCTCAGCAACATATTCCATTGCCTGATACCACCATGATCGTGTAATAATAATGGAATACAGTATTTCTGTACATGTGCATTTGGATAGCAATAACACCACCGGCAAAGTGGGGGAGCTGCATTCAAGGCAACTATGTTATGTTTCTGACCAAATGATGAAGATGATTCAGTGAAATGAACCAAGCGGAATGGAACAAATATCAGAGAGCATCAAGGAAATGTGATCATAACAGAGCTGAAGAAAAGTATATCAGTCATTTCTCTCCCCTTTCTCAAACCCTATGTCTCCATCTCTGGAGACAAATTGTTGACCAACATATTTTGTAAACCTACTGATTCCTATGCTTATCTTGACTATACCTCTTCCCACTGTCTCCTGTAAAAATGCTATTCCCATTTCTCTTTTCCTTCATCTCCACCACATCTGACTCAGGACATGGTTTTCCTTTCCAGGACATCAAAGATGTTCTCCTTCTTCAGAGAAAAGGGTTTCCCTTCCTCCATGTTTGATGCTGTCCTCACCCACCTCTCCTCCATTTCCCAAGCATCTGTATTCACCCCATTTTCCTGCCACCCTAATAGTGATAGAGTTCCTTTTGTCCTTACCTACCACCCATGAGCCTCCACAGCCAACACATCATCCTCCGCAACTTCCATAATCTCCAAAGGAATCCTCAGAACCAGAATCAGAATCAGGTTTATTATCATCGGCATGGTCGTGAAGTTTATTAACTTAGCAGCTGCAGTTCAATGCAATACATAATATAGAAGAAGAAAAAATAATAATAATAGATAAATAAGTAAATCAATTATAGTATACATTTTTGAATAGATTAAAAATCATGCAAAAAAACAGAAATAGTATGTATTAAAAAAGTGAGGGAGTGTTCAAGGTTTCAATAGGAATCGAATGGCAGAGGGGAAAAAGCTGTTCCTAAGTCACTGAGTGTGTGTCTTCAGGCTTCTATACCTCCAATCTGATGGTAACAGTGAGCAAAGGCCATGCCCCGGGTGCTGGAGGTGCTTAATAATAAAAGCTGCCTTTTTGAGACACCGCTCCTTGAAGATGTCCTGGGTACTTTGTAGGCTAGTATCCAAGATGGAGCTGACTAAGTTTACAGCCCCCTGCAGCTTCTTTTGGCCCTGTGCAGTAGCACCACCCCCCCCCCCCCAATACCAGACAGTGATGCAGCCTGTCAGAATGCTCTCCACAGTACATCTATAGAAGTTTTTGAGTGTATTTGTTGATTAATAGATTAATCTCTTCAAAGTCTTAATGAAGTATAGTCACTGTCTTGCCTTCTTTATAACTGCATTGATATGTTGGGACCAGGTTAGATCCTCAGAGATCTTGATACCCGGAACTTGAAGCTGCTCACTCTCTCCACTTCTGATCCCTCTATGAGGATTGGTATGTGTTCCTTCATCTTACCCTTCCTGAAGTCCACAATCAGCTCTTTTGTCTTACTGACGTTGAATGCCAGGTTGTTGCTGCAAAACCACTCCACTAGTTGGCATATCTCGTTCCTGTACACCACCTCGTCTCGATCTGAGATTCTACCAACAAACATATCTTTACCTCCATGCCCCCCCATCATTCCCTCTGTGATTCCCTTGTTCTTTCATCCCTCCCCACTAATCTCCCTCTTGGCACTTATCCCTGCAACCAGCTAAAGTGCTACACCTGCCCATTCACCTCCTCCCTCACCTTCATTCAATGCCCAAACAGTTCTTCCAGGTGAGGGAAACTTCACCTGCGAATCTGCTGGGATCGTCTGTTTTCTCTGGTGCTTCTGTTGCGGCCTCCTCCACATCGGTGAGACCTGTCGTAAAGTGAGGGACCGCTTTATCTCCGCTCCATCTGCCAAAAGCAGAGTTTCCTGTTGGACAAACATTTAAAATCTGATTTCATTCCTGTTGCGACATGTCAGCCCATGGCCTCCTCTTGTGCAAAACTGAAGCCACCCTCGGGTAGCCTCCAAACTGATAGCAGATTCTCCTTTCAGTAAAAAAAAATCCCTCTTACTCCCCTCTTCTTCTATTCCCCACTCTGGTCTCTGGCTTCTTTTCACCTGCCTATCACTGCCCCCGGGTCCTCTCCTCCTTCCCTTTCTCCTATTGTTCTCTATCCTCTCTTTTCAAATTCCTTCCTTGCCAGCTCTTTATAAAACCAAAAGACTATAAGATATAGGAGCAGAATTAGGCCATTTAGCCCATCGAGTCTGCTCCGTCATTTCATCATGGTTGATCCAATTTTCTTCTCAGCCCCAATCTCCTGCTTTCTCCTTGTATTTCTTCATGCCTTGACCAATCAAGAATCTATCAGCCTCTGCCTTAAGTATACATAAAGACTTGGCCTCCACAGCTGCCTGTGTCAAAGAATTCCACAGATTCACCACTCTCTGACTCAAAAAATTCTCCCTCATTTCTGTTCTAAAAGGATGCCCCACTATTTTGAGGCTGTGTCCCTTTGTGTTAGGCTCTCCAAACATAGGAAACAGCTCCTCCACTCTATCAAGGCCTTTCACCAGTTGAGAGGCTTCAATGAGATCATCCTTCATTCTTCTGAATTATAGCAAATACAGTCCCAGAACCATCAAGTGCTCTTCATATGACAACCCATTCAATTCATTCTTTCCTAACGCATACAAAATGCTGGAGGATCTCATCAGGCCAGGCAGTACCAAGGGAAAAGAATACACAGTTGACATTTTGGGCTATGGCCATTCATCAGGACTGGAAAAGAATATGAGGAAGAAGGTAGGGGGAGTGGAGGAAGAAGTACAAGTTGGTAGGTGCTAAGTGAAACCGGGAGAGGAGGAATGGTGAAGTAAAGAGCTGTGAAGCTGATAGGTGAAAGAGCTAAAGAGTTGGCGAAAGGGGAATCTGATAGGACAGTGAAGCAGACCATGGAAAAAAGAATGAGGGAAGAACTCTAGAGAGATGATGGATGAGGTGAGGGAGAACATGGAATGGTAAAGGGGGCAGCAAATGCTGGAAGTTTGAGAAACCAATGTTCATGCCATCAGGTTGGAAGCTACCCAAACAGAATACAAGGTGTTGCTCCTCCAACCTGAGTGTGGCCTCATCATGGCGGTAGAGGAGGCCATGGACTGACATGTCAGATTGGGAATAGGAAGTAGAATTGAAGTGATGACAGGAGGATGGGCTGAGGGCAGATGTGTGCGAACTGGATGAGTTGCATGTGAGGGCACTGTTGATGGTGGAGGAATGAAAACGTCTTTCCTTCATCCTGCTCTCTTGCCACCCCACCAGGGTTAGGGTTCCTCTTGTCCTCACCTACCACCCCAGTAACTTCCATGTCCAGTACGTAATGCTCCACGACTTTCACCGTCTCTAATGGGATCCCACCACCAAGCACATATTTCCTCCCCCCCCCCCCCCCCCACTTTCCACTTTCCATAGGGATCACTCTCTATGCAACTCCCTTGTCTATTCATCCCTCTCCACTGATCTCCCTTCTGGTACTTACCCTTACAAGCAGAACAAGTGCCATTGCTGCACCTCCTCCCTCACTACCATTCACAGCCCCGAACAGTACTTCTAGGTGAGGTGACACTTCACCTGTGAGTCTGCTGGGGTCAGCTACTGTATCTGGTGCTTCCGGTGTGTCCTGCTGTACATTGGTGATGTAGATTGGGAAACTACTTTGTCAACCATCTATGTTCCATGTGCTAGAAAAAGTGGGATCTCCTGATGGCCACCCACTTCAATTCTACTTCCCATTCCCTTTCTGAAATGTCAGTCCATGGCCTCCTGTACTGCTGCAATGAGTCACATTTAGGTTGGAGAAACAACAGCTTATATTCTGTCTGGGTAGCCCTCAACCTGATGGCTTGAACATAATTTCTTGAACTTACGGTAAATTCCCCCCCCCCCCCCTTCTTCACCATTCTCATTCCCATGTTCCTCTCTCACCTTACCTCCTTACCTGCTCATCACTGCCCTCTGGTTCTCTTCCCCATCCCCTTTTTTTTTCCAAGGTCTTCTACCCTCTCCTATCAGATTCCTCCTTCACCAACTCTTTATTTCTTTCACCTATCAGCTGTCCAGCTGTTTATTTCACCTCTCCCCCTCTCTTGGTTTCACCTATCACCTACCACCTTGCATTTCTTCCTCCCTTCCCCCATACTCTTCACTAGCTTCTCATCTTTTTTTTTCCAGTCCTGATGAAGGGTCTTGGACCAAAACGTTGACTGTTTATCTATCTTCATGGATGCTGGCTGACTTGCATTTTGTGTGTGTTGCTTTAGGTCATTTCAAAATGTAGCCAATTATCAAGGGCTATTTTGAATGATACCTGAACATATTTAGGCTATGATAATCGAAACATAATCTGGCAAATCAACACAAAATGTTGGTGGAACGCAGCAGGCCAGGCAGAAAAGATAGTAAGAGCTATCTTATCTTCCAGTTAGTCCTGACAAAGGGACTTGGCCCGAAACATCGACTGTACTTCTTTCTATAGATGCTGCCTGGCCTGCTGCGTTCCACCAGCGTTTTGTGTGTGTTTCCTGAATTTCCAACACCTGCAGATTTCCTCGTGCTGGATCATCAAACTTTCATTCAGCTATGAAATCATTTAAAGTGGGGGTGTTTCACTCACAGTCTATGAGATAGAAAGGCAGGGAAATCAAATATGGAGCAATGTAGATGAACAAAGGGTGGAAGGTAAAATGGAGGAGAGTAAACAGAATGTGTGAAGTATGCCAAGCAATCAATACTTGAAAACCAGGCTGATTACTGAATGTTTAAGGGGAAGTGGAAAACAGAAGCATGCGGAAGCACTGGTAGCAAACTAAGGAGGGAATTCCAGAAATGTGCTTTGTGAACAGGAAAAGAACAGGTGGGCTTGATCAAAGACTGTGGGAGAAAATCTTCATATATGCCGATGGCATAGTTGAGAATTAAATAAGTACTTGACATTAGTCTTCACCATGAAAGAAAATATGCCTGACACCTTTATAAAGGAAAATGTAGACTGGTATTCATGCAATGAGTGGATAGTATTGGAAGACCTGCTGTTCTTTGTTGTGGTTAGGAGAGGAAACTGGAAGAAAGACTTTAGGACAATTAAGCAATTGACTCTGGGACTAGCAGGTGATCAGTCTGGATATTGGGGACTAATATTTCATTGAATGATCAGGAACTGCAATTGCAAATGGGAAGCTGGAGATCAATGTTTGTGATGGGAAGATATATCAAGCAGTCAGCAGTTGTTGGATTGGAGGTCAGACCAGAGATTAGAGATTACTGTTTAAGGGAAACAATGGGCTCCAAAGGACATCTACTGACATAATATGTTAAATGACTTCTATTATTTCATGATTGTATAACAATACAGCTCATCACACGCATGAATCTAAAACTGCAATCACAAATCAATGAAAAGCTGCAGTTCTGGGAGTCTGGAAGATAAAGAGAAAATCTTGTCAAGATTCACAGAAGCTGCCCGAACTGCTGATATTCTTGAGCACTTTCTGTTTTAAGCCCAAGATCTGTCAATATGGCTCATCCACTAGCTCTACATGAACCTCAACCCTTTAAAATGTTACATTTAAATAAAAGCTATAAACAATAGACTTTCTAGGCACATGGCATGAAACTTTAATAGAAATTTGTCTTACATTAGTATGATAATGAGAGAATGTACCCTTAATCCCATAGGGATAATTTTGGATGTGTTATTCTAATGTGTAGCCTTGAGAATATTCTGATGGCAGAGAAATCGTTACAGATGCCTTTGAATCGACAAATGTGAATCATCTTCAAAGTTCCCCCTGCTTTTTGGTTACAAAAATGTATTTGATGGGACAGGTAAAGGGAAATTTAGAAAGTGGGCACTATGTAGATCTAAGTTCAAAGTTCCAGGTATATCTATTATTAAAGTACATATACATTATACAACTTTGAGATTTGTCTCCTTACAAGCAGTCTCAAGACAAAGAATGCATTGAAAAGGATCAACAGCCACCCAATGTGCAGAGAGAGAGAGAAAAACATCAAATCAGACAAACACCAAAAATAACCAAAAATCGTTTATGATGATCACAAAGTACACTTTAGTATATAGGTTTCTGCTCATGTATCATAGCGCATAGAACATAGGAGCAAGCCCCTTTGGTCCACAGTGTTGTGTCGAATCAAATAATTTAGTAATCAAATGGCTCACTACACTAATCCATTATGCCTACACAATGTCCATATCACTCCATTTTCCTCATATTCATACGTTTAACTAAACATCTCTTAAATTATATGTCTCTACCACCACCGCACCAGCACATTCTACAAACTCACCACTCTCTGTGTATAAAAACCTTATCTCTCACATTTCCTTTAAAATTACCCCCTCTCATCTTAAATGCACGCCCTCTGGCATTAGACATTGCAACCCTGGGAAAAAAAAAGTACTGTTTGCCTATTCTGTGAATGCCTCTCATAATCTTGTAAACCTCTATCAGATTTCCCTTTGGCCTCTGCCGATCTAGAGAAAAAAACCAAAGTTTGTTCAAGCTCTCATTATAGCACCTGTCCTCTAATTTAGGCAGCATCCTGGTAAGCCTCTTCTGCACCCTCTCCTAAGTCTCAGTATCCTTCCTATAATGGGGAGACCCGAACTTTATGCAATACTCTAGATGTGGCCTTGTTAGAGTTTTATGAAGGTGCAACATACTTTCCTGACTTTTGAACTTAATACCTCGACTAATAAAGGCAAACATGTTGAATGCCTTCTTAACCACCTTATCAACCTACGTAGCCACATTCAGGGAGCTATGAACTTGGATCCCAAGATCCTTCTCATCATCAGCACTGTTAATGGACTTGCCCCTTAACAGTGTACTGTCTCTTTACATTTGACCTACCAAGGTACAACACTTCACATTTAGCCAAATTAAACTCCATCTGCCTTTTCTCTGCTTGCAACCGGTCAATTTCCCATAGAGAACCATTGGTTGGGGGTAACTATGGATGTGTATCCCAGTTTCTATGCTATCCACAACATCAACAATTTTTGTATCATCTGCAAATTTACTAATCCTCCCCCAATCTACATTTTCATGCCTGTCATTTATATACAGAAATCACAAACAGCAGAGGTCCCAGTATAGATCCCTGAAGAGTACCAAAAGGAATCAAGGACCTCTGGCTAGAATAAGTCCCTTTGACCACCACTCTATGGCTTCTATGGGAAAGCCAGTTTGAATCCAATCGGCCAATTCACCATTGATCTCATGCATCTTAATCTTCTGGATGAGCCTCCCATGAGGGACCTTGTCAGACGCCTTACTAAAATCCATGTAGACAACATCCACAGCTCTACCTTCATCAATCACCCTCATCACCTCGTGAAAAAACTCATTTGTTAGAAAGACATGACTTTCCCACACAAATCCATGCTGGCTCTTCCTAGTTAATGCTCATTAATGCTATCCTTAAGAATTCTCTCCAGTAACTTCTCTACAATTGACATGAGACTCATTGGTCTATAGTATTTAGGACTATCCATAGTTCCCTTCTTGAACAATGAAACAATATTAAATATTTGCCAACTCTCTTCACCTGTGACTAGAGAGGACACAAAGATATTGGAGCAATCTCTTCACTTGCCTCTCTCAATAAGCTGGCCTATACCCCATTAGGCTCTGGGTACTTAAAACATAGAAAACATACAGTATGATACAGGCCCTTTGTCCCACACTACTGTGCCAAACATGTATTTATTTTAGAAATTAGCTAGGCTTACCCATAGCCCTCTATTTTTCTAAGCTCCATGTATCTATCTCAGAGGCGTGTAAAAGACTCTATTGTACTCGCCTCCACCACCATTGCTGGCAGTGCGTTCCACACACCCGCCACTCTCTTTGTGAAAAACTTACACCTGACATCCTCTCTGTACCTACTCCCAAGCATCTTAAAACTCATGCCCCTTCATATTAGCCATTTCAGCCCTGGGAAAAAGCCTCTGGCTATTCACACGATCAATGTCCCTCATCATCTATCGGGTCACCTCTCATCCTCTGTTGCCCCAAGGATAAAGGGCTAAGTTCACTCAACCTATTCTCATAGGGCATGCTCCCCAATCCAGGCAACATCCTTGTAAATCTCCTCTGCACTATTTCTATAGTTTCCACATCCTCCCTGTAGTGAGATGACTAGAACTGAGCACAGTACTCCAAGTGGAGTCTGACCAGGGTCCTTTAAAGCTGTAACATTACCTTTCTGCTCTTAAACTCAATCCCACTGTTGATTAAGACCAATGCACTGTATGCCTTCTTAACCACACAGTCAACCAGCACAGCAGCTTTGAGTGCCCTATGGATTCAGACCCCAAGATCCCTCTGATCCTCCACACTGCCAAGAGTCTTATCATTAATAAAATATTCTGCCATCATATTTGAAATGATGAACAACCTCACACTTATCCGGTTGAAACTCCATCTGCCACTTCTCAGCCCAGTTTTGCATCCTATCAATGTCCCAATGTAACCTCTGACAGCCCTCCACACTATCCGCTGTGTCCCCAATCTTCGTGTCATCACCAAATTTACTAACTTATCCCTCCACTTCCTCATCCATGTTATTTATAAAAGTCACGAAGAGAAGGGGTCCCTGAACAGATCCCTGAGGCACACCACTGGTGACTGACCTCCATGAGGAATATGACCCATCTACAACTACTCTTTGCCTTCTGTGGGTGAGCCAATTCTGGATCCACAAAGCAAGGCCCCCTTGGATCCCATGCCTCCTTACTTTCTCAATAAGCCTTGCATGGGGTATCTTATCAAATTCCTTGCTGAAATCCATATACACTACATCTACTGCTCTACCTTCATCAATGTGTTTAGTCACATCCTCAAAAAATTCAATCAGGCACGACTTACCTTTGACAAAACTATGCTAACTATTCCTAATCATATTAAGCCTCTCACATAAATTCTGCTTCTCAGGATCTTCTCCATCAAGTTACCAACCACTGAAGTAAGACTCAATGGTCTATAATTTTCTGGGCTATCTCTAATCCCTTTCTTGAATAAGGAAACAATATCCGCAACCCTCCACTCCTCCAGAACCTCTCCCATCCGATTGATGATGCAAAGGTCAATGCTAGAGGCTCAACAATCTCCTCCCTCACTTCCCACAGTAGCCTGGGGTATAGCTCTTCTGGTCCGGTGACTTAACCAACTTGATGCTTTCCAAAAGCTCCAGCACATCCTCTTTCTTTATGTCTTTATGCTCAAGCTTTTCAGTCCACTGTAAATCATCCCTATAATCGCCAAGGTCCTTTTCTGTAGTAAATACTGAAGCAAAATATTCATTAAGTACCTCCGCTATCTCCTCTGGTACCATACACATTTTTCCACTGTCAGACTTGATTGGTCCTATTCTCTCACGTCTTATCTTCTTGCTCTTCACATACTTGTAGAATGCCTTGGAATTTTCTTTAATCCTGCTCGCCAAGGCCTTCTCATGGTCCCTTCTGGCTCTTCTAATTTCATCCTTTAAGCTCCTTTCTCTTAGCCTTATAATTTTCTAGATCTCTATCATTACCTAGTTTTTTGAACCTTTCATAAGTTTTTCTTTTCTCTTAACTTGATTTTCAACAGCCTTTGTAAACTATGGTTCCTGTACCCTACCATCCACTCCCTGTCTCATTGGAATGTACCTGTGCAGAACATCACACAAATATCCACTGAACATTTGCCACATTTCTGCTGGGCATTTCTCTGAGAACATCTGTTCCCAGTTTATCCTTCTAAGTTCCTGCCTGATAGCTTTATATTTCTCCTTACCCCAATTAAAAACTTTCCTAACTTGTCTGTTCCTATCCCTCTCCAAAGCTATGGTAAAGGAGATAGAATTGTGATCACTATCTCCAAATGCTCTCCCACTGAGAGACCTGACACCTGACCAGGTTCATTTCCCAATACTAGATCAAATACAACCTCTCCTCTTCTAGGCTTAACTACATACTGTGTCAGGAAACCTTCCTGAACACACCTAATAAACTCAACCCCATCAAAACTCCTTGCTCTAGGAAGATGCCAATCAATATTTGGGAAATTAAAATCTCCCACCACAACAACCCTGTTATTATTACACCTTTCCAGAATCTGCTCCTTGATTTCCCTGTTACTATTGGGAGGTCTATAAAAAACACCCAGTAGAGTTATTGACCTGTTTCTGTTCCTAACTTCCACGCACAGAGACTCCGTAGTCAATCCATCCATGACTTCCTCATTTTCTGCGGCCATGACACTATCTCTAATTAACAGTGTCATGTCTCCACCTCTTTTGCCTCCCTCCCTGCCCTTTATGAAACATCTAAAGCCTGGCACTTTAAGTAACTATTCCTGCCCTTGAGCCATCCAAGTCTCTGTAATGGTTACAACATCATAGCTCCAAGTACTGATCTGTGCTCTAAGCTCATCCGCTTTATTCGTGCTTCTTGCATTGAAATAGCCACATCTCAAACCATCAGTCTGAGCGCATCCCTTCTCTATCACCTGCCTATCCTTCCTCTCACACTGTCTACAAGCTTTCTCTATTTGTGAGCCAACTGCCCCTTCCTCCGTCTCTTCCTTTCGGTTCCCATCCTCCAGCAATTTTAGTTTAAACTCTCCCCAATAGCCTTAGGAATCCTTAGACTTATCTATCTTAGTGTTCTTTAAGAGACTACTTTCTCCTTTACTATGAAAAGCTTTAGCATATTAATTTGTGAAATCTTCCTGGATACACCTAGCAAATTTTGCCAAACTTGTACTAAGAAGGTCCCAGTTTATATCAGGGAAGTTGATTTCCTCCATCACAATTCTGTTGTTTTCACACCTTTCCTTAATCTGCCTGCACATATTTTCCTCAATGTCCTGGTGATTTTGGGGAGGAATCTCTATTACAATCCTATCAGAATGAGTGCACCCTTCCTATTTTTGGGTTCTACCCAGATAGACTTATATGTCATTGGACCTTCCATTATGTCCCCTCTGAGCACAGTTATGATGTCATCCCTGATTAGTAGTGCATCTTCACCCAGTTCTTTTACTTCCCTTCCTATCTTTTCTGAAACGTTGAAACCCTGGGACATTAAGCACCCATTCATTCTCTTCTCTCAGTCAAGTCTCTATAATGGCCCCAACATCATATTTCCATGTACTAATCCATCATCTTTACCTTTAATACTCATAGTACTAAAATACACACACTTCAAACTAACCATCCCATTGAAACTATTACTCTGTTCCTGCCTGAGTTTTTACTAGCCTGGACATCTACCTTCTTTTCCTTCCCTCCACTTTCTGACCTGGCACTCTGGTTCCCACCCCACTGCCAAACTAGTTTAAACCCTCCCGAGTAGCACTAGTGAAACTCCCGGCGGGATATTAGTTGCCCTCCAGTTCAGGTGCATGCTTTTGTACAGGTCACCCCTGCCCCTGAAGAGCCTCCAATGTTCCACCAACCTGAATCTTTGCCCCTGCACCATTTCCTCAGTCACTCATTCATCTGTACTATTATCCCATTACTACCCTGACTAGCACGTACCCCTGCGAGTAATCAAAAGCTTACTATCTTTGAGGTGTGTCTCTTCAACCTCTTTCCTAACTCCCTATACACTCTGTGCATGATCTCTTCCCCATTTCTGCTTATGCAAACGTTTACCATGACTTCTGGCTGCTCACCCTCCCCCATGAGAATATTCTGCAGCTCCTCTGACACATCCTGGACCCGAGCACCTGGGAGGCAACAGGCCACCCTGGTATCTCTTCATGCCATTGAATTGTAATGGGTTAGTTCCTCTGGCGTCAGCTTTGAAAGGTGATACCAATAAAGATCAGTTTAGGTGTCAGTCATGATTTATTGGCCTTAGTCTTGTTTCTTGAGCCAAAATATTTTGGTTTCAAGGCTCACCTCAGGTAACTGAGCACAAATATTTGGATTGAACCTTCACTGCAGAAGTGAGAGAGTAGTTGGAGTGTCATCTTTTCTGATAAGACTGCCATTGCATTCTTAAATTAGTACATAGTAATCAAGTATTGTTCGGAGAAGGGTCATTTCCAATTGCTATTGAAGGACAGAAAAGAGGTGTTGTGAAGTGATTTGGCTTCAATTATACTGTCTACAAAGTGTGTTAGAACACTTATAGGTTGAAACGTGGTAGAGAACTGCAAATTGTCTTTCATTTAACACTAAAATTAAAAAGCCATTGATCAAACCATAAAGGCACCATATTAATATACACACACTCCGAGCTATCTAGAACAGAATCTATAAATCCATGGGGTATAAAAATCATCACCTTATTGATAACACAAAAATACAATCCCTGAAGATCAGGAGAAGATACAATGGTGCAGCTAGCAGAGCCAACTACCAGTAACCAGAGTTATTCAGGTTTCCATTTAACCAAGTGCATAACCTTCCCTCATCGACCCTTCCCTCCCATCCCAACACAAGTCTCTGATTTCTTCCCACAGGCTCAAGTTGCCCCTGAAATCTTGGTGAGTTTTAGAATCTATAAGGAGTGAATAGGAATATGGGAAGAGTGGGTTAAAGAGAAGATTAATCTGGTAATGAGATTGCTTTGTGAGCCAGGATAGACTCAGTGGGCTCAAATGGCTTCCTATGGTTAAGAACATGTGAAAGTTATATTTTCAGATCAGATAAAGTAAACTTCTCAGCAACCTTAAAACGCTGTAACTTATTTTGCGTAAAACTATCATACTATGCTTTATTACGATTACTGAAAGCTGATTAAAATTGAACTTTGAATTGAAATTCCACAGGGGATCAACTATTTGCCCATTATAACTGTATGCAAGGTCCATGGAAACATTGATGTGATGAAATAACTACATTTTACACTACCCTCCAGAGTTTTCATGGATTTTCTGTCAAAGATATGGCAGATGGTCAGAACTTCAACGGCTTCATCTTTAGCACTCCTTACATATTCTTCTTTCATAAAGTACATAATCTGTGATGCGGTTAATTTGAGAACAGTTGATAATTTAAATAGCTTAATCCACATACATACATTTATATCTCAGATTAGGTCCCAATTAATTCCTTCCATTTCCTTCTAAGTATTACACTTCCTTAATTATAAGAAATATGTTGTCACAATCTTTTTTTAAAATTCTGTGTTCCATAAAATGCACTATAGTCAATCATCTGGAAAAGATATCTTGAAATGGCTATAAATTATGTATCATTCTAATCTTTAGATGTTCATCTGTTTATTTCGTAAAATAGATCAATGAAATTCTCCAATTGGAGATCAATTGGAAAATCACACATCATTTATGGCCATTATTGTAAGTTATAGTTTGTTTGACAGTGATCAGGTAGGTTCCCATACAACACATGCAGTTACTTGCAACACATCGACAGAACATTTTTGTTGATCCATTTCTAATATTACAACTGTGATCAGTTTTTCTTGCCTGTAATGCTTAATTTTCTGCAAATAATGTAATCTTTGGAATGTACAAAATTGCCTTGCAATCACAAAAAGGATGGGAATAGATTGTCACAAACCATATTACAGGAAGACATCAGGTTAATATCAAAAGTAATGAAATATCCATTGATCCATAATTATTATAGATCTCTTATTTTATACTAATTGTTTGGGGTAATTATAGAGTTCAGATATGTACATCTTGAATATAACTTTCCTACTTTGTTTTGCTCCTTCTCCCACTACAATAAAGATCTATCCAATTGAATTATGGAAATCATAAGAAATTATAAATAATTACTTCAATCATTGTTAAATTTGTAACTTGTTGTGGCTGTGCAACTACATATCAATTAAATAAAAGTACACAGGAGATGGCTTTAGCTAGAGCATTCACATTGCAGTGAGAGAGAGAGTGAGAGAACAACGTGCATGTGCGGACAACAGATCATACCTAGTGTTAAGGGGAGTTATTGCTCTAAAAGAAATAGATCCATATATGACTCGTCCTCTCTTTAGGTTAATGTAACATAAAACTGTACATGCACAAAACATTCAATTTCCATTTCACTAACCATATTCAAATAAACATGTTTTCACAATAACAGTCCATAACTAGCTTCACTGTTCTAAAGATTCAGTCTTTTGAGTATTGCTCTGTTTCTATCAGGATAGCTCCTCTGAACCTATGGAGAGGCATTGTGTTTGTTAGGTATCTTGTCTAAAGCAACATTCTCAGTTGTTGGTGTCAAGTTGCTGTCAGTGACATGATCATCACTGAGGTAAGTCCAGTGGCTGTAATGTGCCTGTTTTGCTGGATGCAGTCAGCTCAGGTGTGTTCTCTGGATGTGCATGCAGTATTTAATCCACATGATGTCTCCATGTATGATCTCCAACATCCACCGTGAATCTTGGAGTTCAATTCAATTTTGGCCTTCATGCCTTTGAGTTTACCAATCCCCTTCTCAAACAACATCATATCACATTGAGCAACTGTGACAGTCTCTGTTCAGTGCTACCTTTTGGGTTGCAGTTGCTTGTTGATGCCATATTGAGCGCTTTCATTGTGTGCCAGTCTAGTTGGATTTTTTTCAACCATTCATGTTCAAAAAGTGCTGGCCCTCCTCTTTTCAACACATAAAACGCTAACTGCTGTCTTTTGCCTCAACATGACATATTTACTTGCAGTTTGCCTTTGAGAGACACTTTTTCACCGGTGTAGGTCTTTAGCATCACTGAGTCTGTCTCTGTGGCTCAGAAGGGAAGTGGTGAGAAGAGGATTGCAGTAGTGATAATGGATTCCATTGTTAGAGAAGCAGGCAGGAGATTCTGTGGATATGAAAGAGACACCCAAATGGTATGTTGCCTCCTAGGTCCCATGGGTCGGGGTTGACTTGATTTGAGTCTACAGCATTCTGAAGTGGGAGGGTGAACATCTGGAAGTTGTGATACATGTTGTTACCAATGACAAAGGTAGGAACAGGGAGGAGGTCCTGAAGAGAAAATATAGGGAGGCAGAAAGGTGGAAAGTAGGATCTCCAGGGTAGAAATCTGTGAATTGCTGCCCATGTTACATGCCAATGAGGGTAAAAATAGGATGATTTCACAGATGAAAGTATATCTAAAGAGTTAGTGCAGGGGCAGTGGTTCAGATTTCTGGACCATCAAGATTTTCTTCCGAGGAAAGTATAAGGCCTGAAGACCATAAGACGCAGGAGCAGAATTAGGCCATTCAGCCCACTGAGTCTGTTCCATCATTCCACCATGGCTGATCCCGGAATCTGATCAACCCCATACATCTGCCATCTCACCATATCCTTTGATGCCCTGACCGATCAGGAAATGATCAATTTCTGCTTTAAATGTATGTACAGACTTGGCCTCCACCACAGACAGTGGCAGAGCATTTCACAGGTTTACTACTCTCCGGCTAACCTCTGTTCTAAAGGGTCACCCCTCGATTTTGAGGTTGTGCCCTCTAGTTCTGGATACCCCCACCATAGGAAACATCCTCTCCACATCTATCCTATCTAGTCCTCTCAACAGTGTGTAGTGAGACTGTGAGGAAGGACTGCAGATGATAGGGAAAAGTTGCAGGATGAGTTGAAGTATAACGGGACAAAATCAAAAAGGGTAATGAATACAATACTGCAGTATTTCATATATCTGAATATGTGAAATAAGGGTATAATCTTGTAGCGCAGTTAGCGATGGGCATGTACAATGTTGTGGGCATCTCTGAGTACTGGCTGAAAGATGATCATAGTAATGAGCTTAATCCCAAGGATACGCATTGTATTGGAAGGACAGGCAGGTAGGTAGAGGAAATTGCAGGTTTCTCTTGGTAAAAAATGAAACCCTTAGAAAGAGGTGACATATGATCAAAAGATGTAGAATCCTTGTGAGTAGAGTTAATCCAAGTGAGCAAGGATAAAAAGGATAAAAAGAGTTTATACAAGCCTTCAAACAGTGGACAGGATGTGGGCTACTAATTACAATGGGAAATAGAAAAAGCATGTAATAAAGCCATTGTTACGTTAGACACGAGGAATTTTAATATGCAGACAGATTGGGAAAATCAGGTTGGCGCTGCGTCCCTAGAGGGGGAATTTGTAGAATGCCTACAAGATGGCTTTTTAGAGCAACTTGTGGTTGAGCCCTTTTAGGAGAATGGCAATTTAGGATTGGATGTTATGTAAAGAAACAGATTAGATTAGGAGCTTAAGGTCAAGAAACCCATAACAGGTAGTGATCAAGAAACATTAGAATTCACTCTGCAATTTAAAAAGTGGAAAAATAACATCGAAATAAAAGAGAGATGAGAGTGGAAGATGGAAAATAACACTGGAGAGGTACTAATGGTGGAAGAAAGAAATGGTAGATGAATTGAATATGTATTTTCCATCAGTGCTCACTGTAGAAGACACTAGCAAAATGTAAGAAATGTAAGAATGTCAGGGAGAGAAGTGAGTGTAGTTGCTATTACTAAGAAGAAGGTTTTTGGGAAGCTGAAACATCTGAAGGTAGATAAGTCACCTGGACCAGATGGATTACATCCCAGGGTTCTGAAAGAGGTCGCTGAAGACATTTGCAATAATCTTTCAAGAATCACTAAATTCTGGAATGTTTCCCAAGGACTGATGAATAGCAAATGTCACTCCAGTTATTAAGAAGGGAGGGAGGCAGAAGAAAGGAAATTATAGGCCAGTTAGCTTGACATCCTTCCAAGAGGTCCACAGCCTTGTCCAGTTTGGAGATTTGCATGCCTCAATGACCAGGAGAGCTATCCTAGCTGAAATCAGAGGATTGGTGTATTGCTCATGTGGTTCCATTGTTTAAGAAGGGTTCTAAGAGTAAACCTAGCAATTATAGGCCTGTCAGTTTGACGTCAGTGGTGGGTAAATTAATGGAAAGTATTCTTAGAGATGGTATATATAATTATCTGGATAGACAGGGTCTGATTAGGAACAGTCAACATGGATTTGTGCTTATTTGGTCATGTCTGACAAATCTTATTGAATTTTTTGAAGAGGTTACGAGGAACATTGACGAGGGTAAAGCAGTGGATGTTGTCTGTATGGACTTCAGTAAAGCCTTTGACAAGGTTCCACACGGAAGGTTAGTTAGGAAGGTTCAATCGTTTGGTATTAATATTGAAGTAGTAAAATGGATTCAACAATGGCTGGATGGGAGATGCCAGAGAGTAGTGGTGGATAACTGTTTGTCAGGTTGGAGGCCGGTGACTAGTAGTGTGCCTCAGGGATCTGTATTGGGTCCAATGTACTTTGTCATATACATTAATGATCTGGATGATGGGGTGGTAAATTGGATTAGTAAGTATGCAGATGATACTAAGGTAGGTTGTGTTGTGGATAATGAAGTAGGTTTTCAAAGTTTGCAGAGAGATTTAGGCCAGTTAGAAGAGTGGGCTGAGTGATGGCAGATGGAGCTTAATGCTGATAAGTGTGAGGTGCTACATTTTGGTAGGAATAATCCAAATAGGACATACGTGGTAAATGTTAGGGTATTGAAGAATGCAGTAGAACAGAGTGATCTGGGAATAATGGTGCATAGTTCCCTGAAGGTGGAATCTCATCTGGATAGGGTGGTGAAGAAAGCTTTTGGTATGTTTATAAATCAGAGCATTGAGTATAGGAATTGGGATGTAATGTTAAAATTGTACAAGGCATTGATAAGGCCGAATTTGGAGTATTGTGTACAGTTCTGGTCACCGAATTATAGGAGAGATATCAACAAAATAGAGAGAGTACAGAGAAGATTTACTAGAATGTTACCTGGGTTTTAGCACCTAAGTTACAGGGAAAGATTGAACAAGATAGGTCTTTATTCTTTGGAGCATAGAAGGCTGAGGGGGGGACTTGATAGAGGTATTTAAAATTATGAGGGAGATAGATAGAGTTGACGTGGATAGGCTTTTTCCATTGAGAGTAGGGGAGATTCAAACAAGAGGACATGAGTTGAGACTTAGGGGGCAAAAGTTTAAGGGTAACATGAGGGGGCATTTCTTTACTCAGAGAGTGGTGGCTGTGTGGAATGAGCTTCCAGCAGAAGTGGTAGAGGCAGGTTTGGTAGTGTCAGACAGAGATGGAATATATTTATTGGTTCCCTAAACACCAGCAGGTGTAACGGACAGTAAGAAGCCTGACATCAGTGGCTGGAAAGATGTTGTAGTTTATTATTAAGAATGAGTTTTCAGAGAACTTGGAGGAACATGATAAAATAGACTACAGACAGCATAATTTTCTAAAGGAGGAATCTTGTTTGACATATATTTGGAATTCTTTGAGGAAATTGTGACAACAGAGCTTGACGAGGATGGTTTGGATCCAAATGCTGAAGTTTCTGAAGCAACGATCGAGACACAGTATCAAACTGGATAGAGAACTAAGCACAACACAAAGGCTAGACCAAATCACTAGTAGGGTTTACGACTGAGCACCGAACCTCAATTCAGGTGCTTTTTAAATACTCAATACCTGATGCCCAAAACATGATTGCCAATTAGTGGGACGGTCTCGAATCTTTAAACGGGCCGTGCCAACTACCCATATTCTGGAGAGTTAGAGTGTCTAAATTCCAGAAGCTGGTACCGTTGATGGCATGTCATAACAGCTGTGGTCAGTGTTGGGACCACTTCTTTTTATGTTACGTGTCAATGAATCAGATGAAGGAATTGATGGCTTTGTGGCCAAATTTGCAGATGTTATGAAGATAGGTGGAGGGGCAGTGATGCACCATCAATAACTCACTCTGAGACGTAAAAGCAAGGTATCGGCTTTTATTGACTGGAAGAAGGAACGAGCAGTGAGTGACCACCATACGACATCCTGGAGACTGAGAGGCCGGGCTCAGACCTCCATCACCTTTATACAGGGGTCTGTGGGAGGAGCCACAGGAGCAGTCATCAGGGGGCGTGTCCAGACAGGTATATGTAGTTCACCACAGGCAGTTAAAGTTGAGGAAGCAGAGTATCTGCAAAAGAACTTACACAGATTGGGAGATTGGGCAAAGAAGTGGCAGATGGAATACAATGTAGGGAAATGCATGTTCAGGCAGTTTGGAAGAAGGAATAAAGGCATGGAGTGTTTTCTAAATAGGAAGAAATATTAAAATACAGAGGTGCAAACCTATCATTGAAACCTGTTGAATATTGAAAGGTGAGGATAGAATGGATGTGGAGAAGATATGTCCTATAGTGAGTGAGTCTAGGACCAGGTGACATAACATCAGAACATAGGAACATTCATTTCGAACAGAAGTGAGGAGGAATTTCTTCAACCAGAGGGTGGTGAATTTGTGGAATTCATTGCTAAAGATGGCTGTGGAGGCTGAGTCACTGGGTACATTTAATGCAAAGGTTGATAGGTTCTTGATTAGTCAAGGCACCAAAGGTTATGGAAGAAGGCAGGAGAATTGGTAGAGAGGGGTAATGAATCAGCCCTGATGGAATGGCAGCGGAGACTCGATATGTTTAATGGTGTAATTCTGCTCCTATATATTATGGTCTTACCTTATAGCAAGAGTATTAGTCTACCGTGACCTTTTCAATAGAGACCAGTATTCCATATATATTTTAAGATCTTTCAGATTCAGAATCAGATTTGTTTATCACATATTAACCTACAGTGAAATGCATTGTTTGCGATAACAACCAACACACCTCAAGATGTGTTGGGGGCATCCCAAAAGTATCAGCACACATTCCAAAGCCAAAATAGCAAGTCAACTCTGCCCAACAGAACAACACAGAACACAACAAACAGCAAAACAACAACAACAAAGCAAGCCCCTTTCCTCCCTCCCTCCACTTCCTTCCATGCACCCACCCATACAGATATTCCTCCAACTCCAGGACAGATCTCCTGTCTTCGTGGTTAGGTAATCAGGCTTTGACTTCCAGACTTCTGATCGACATTCAGTTTCAGTCTTCAATCATGCTAATGATTTTGTGCTTTTTCATGCAAGGGCATATAGATTCACTCCAAACAACATTTTGATTTCTTAGTTTTTCTTGAAGGAAGTCCTCTTCAACATGTCAAAGTCACAGTGTAAGTTCTGTGTATTCCCTTTAAAAAGAAGCATACAAAGGAATTGAAAAAGATTTTTATACAGTATATTTTGATAGTGTTGCAGCTTATAATCTTAATACCATAATATTAATTAGGAGCCAAAGTAGCTACACTTACCTTGTTGGTTCTTCTGATGCTGCAACCCCTATTCCATATTTTCTCCCAGCACTAAGAGAATAGAAGTTTGTCTCTTGTTCCTTAATACTACTGACTTCAGATACTTCAGAAATAACCTTGAGAGCAATTGCTTGAGTGGATATCCTAATATTCAGCCAATTGTACAGCTACCACCAGCTCTTGCAACCCAGATTCTATGTTAACCACAGTAGAGTTTATCTGTTTGCTTCCTTTTGGAAACTCCAATTTCATCTCCTATCAAAAATTCTGACGGTAGGTTAATTATCTATTATAGTTTTAAAAAAAAACCTTAGATGAGGTGAGTGGCAGGAGAATTGGAGAAATTGATATGCATGCTACATGGAAAGCAAGTGATAGGAAATCTCTGAGAGATGGGATTGACTTAGTTGAAGGCTATTGGGCCTACAAGGTTATTTGGAAAATTGAATTATGAACCTACATTCCCTCTATTCATTTACATATTATTTAATTCTATTTTACAGCTTTAGTTATCCTCAAAGAGTTGTCAGAACTGTCCTTTTCCTTCCCTATTTGAGTGTTAATTTGCAAAACTAGATGAGCCTTTAGTTGAACTTTCCAGAGATCTAAAACAGATATTTGATAAAATGCAAGTTATAAAATAACTTTTCTATTTAAAACAAAATCATGTAATAGTCAAATTTTGATTATCGTGTAATTTTGGTACAACATAATGTGCTCAAGTCCCAAAGTCTCATTTCTGAAACATGTTAAATACATTTAATTTTCTTTGTTTTTGCCCTCACCACTTTTTTTTAATATTGGATAATAAGAGCCACTGTGCTCTATTTAATATCTCAAAAAGCTTTTCATCTAATAGAATTTGTCTTTTTAATTCTGATAGATTGAATTAAAATTTAAAAGTACTGCATTGGGAAAACAGCTTTCATTTGTTCCTTTAAGAATGATGTGATCCTGTTAAGGGCAGTGTCAGTATTACAGTGCAACATTTTCATGTTGTAAATGTATTATTGAACTTTTTATCCTATTTGCCACACGGTCATGAACACCCCAAACATGCACGTGAATGAAACAATGGACCTACAGTATGCAGAGAAAGAGCAGCAACACATCGAGATTCAGCTTGTGGCTACTGTAAACTGAATAAAATCAGCTTAGAGGCAAATGAAGAATAGTGTCTGTGGTGAGAAGAGAAGTATTATATTTTTAGCATCTAAATGGGCATTACAGCTACATTAGTATACTTTAAGTGCATCAGGTATTTTTAACCAATTATTGAAGTATTTTTGGATCAGTACAAAATATACCCAGTGCTAACTTTCTAGTGTTTGTATAAAGGTAACAATTACGTTTCATACAGTTACAACAGCTATACTTTCCTCTGCTGCAATGCTTTCTGATTAGCTATTGGCAAGGAATTGTATTAATGTATGGTAGCATTCTGTTTCATCTTAATACAGTTTGTACCACTCACAGATAAAAGGGGAACTTTAGTTGTGGATTTCACAGAATGCAATGATGCATCTCTCTGTGTAATACCATACTGAAATTGGTTTTACTAGTTTAATTCAATTTAATTAAAATTGGCTTTCACCATTTGGCAATGTTTCAGCTCCATAAAACCCAAGTTAGAGCACACTTGGAATTTTGTGTTCAGCTCTCCTCACCTCATTACAGGAAGGAGGTGGAAGCTTTAGAGAGGGTGCAGAGGAGATTTACCAGGCTGCTGCCCAGATTAGAGAGCATGTCTTATGAAGATAGGTTGAACAAACTAAACAAGAGAGCTTATGTTAACATCAAGGAATTTAAAGCTACTGACCCTCTCCACATCTACTCCCCTTATGAGGACTGGCTCATGGATCTTCAGCTTCTTCCTTCTGTAGTTTATAATCAGCTCTTTGATTTTGCTGCCATTGAGTGAGAGGTTGTTGTGCCTCCACTCAATCATATTTTCAATCACTCTCCTATATGCTGAGTCATTACCACCTTTGATTCGGCTAGCAGCAGTGATGTCAGCAAAATTAAATATGGTATTGGAGTTGTATGTAGCCACACAATCATAGGTATAAAGTGAGTTGAGCAGTGTCTGAGCACACAGCCCTGAGGTGCATCTGTGCTGACTGTGAATATGGAGGAAATGTTGCTAGTCCTTTCTAAGCGGGGTCTGCCAGTGAGGAAATCGAGTATCCAATTACATAGGGAAGTTTAGTAATACTGTACCATCGGATCATCATTGTCAGTCTAAAATCAGTAATAATGTAACTTGTAATGTGTGAAATAATTAAACCCTTCGGTCTGTCAAAGACTCTAATTAAGTTTCAATGCAGATGATCGAAAAAAGCTGCAGCGAGTTGTAAACTCAGTCATCTCCATCATAGGTTACGATCCTTCCCACCATCAAGGATACCTTCAAACGTCAGTACTTCAAGAAAGCAGCATCTATCATTAAAGACCCGCACCATCAGAGATATGCCCTCTTCTCATTACTACCATCGGAGAGAAGGTACAGGAGCCTGAAGAGACACACTCAGTGTTTTAGGAACAGCTTCTTTCCCTCTGCCTTCAGATTTCAGAATGGTCCATGAAACTATGAACACTACCTCAATATTTTATTACACTATTTACTTACTTATTTTTATATTTCTTGTGATCATTAATAATTTTTTATGTCTTGCACTGTACTGGGGTGGCAAAGTAACATACCAGTTAGCATTATGAATTACTGCCCCAGCAACCCAAGGTCAATTCCTGCTGCTGTCTGTAAGGAGTTTCTACGTTCTCCCCATGACCACGTGGTTTCCTCTGGATGCTCTGGTTTCCTCCCACATACACTCCAAAGTCATACGGGTAATAAGTTGGTGCCAGAAGCATAATGACATTTGTGGGCTGCCTGAAGCACATCCTCAGACTCTGCTGGTCCTCTTGACAGATGACACTTTTCACTGAATGTAACTGTGTTTCAATATACAAATAAAGCTTATTTGTTGCTTACCTGTTGCTGCAAAACAACAAATTTCATGACTTATGGTAATAAACCTAATACTAATTCTAAACAATTCTAAGCCATGTCTTATATTTGATTATTATTCCTTTATTAAAATAAAATACATTATCAACTGAAAACTTCCCAAGGAATAATGTAATATTAATTCTTTTCCATTGTCCAGTGGCTTAGCTCCATCACACTGAAATAACAGAGCTTGCCCAATTTCTATATAATAGTAAGCACAAATGTATTAATTTAGGTAATTGAGGTTGGTTTCTTCTGAAATTCAATCTCTTCTTCAATTCTGCTGTAAAGAATATTAATTCCATATCATATGTTATTATATTTGGTCGGTGACAGTTCTATGTTTACTCAGCTAAGAACCAGAATTATATCAGTGAAATGAAAATTATACCTCACTGGTTTTGAAAATGATAGAAAATTCTTGGTTCTGCAACTGAAGATATGCAGATGTGAACATTAAGAAAAGTCCCCACAAAGTAAAAATAAATTACTAAAGTAGGAACAAAGCAGCAGGGAATTTCTTTGGAATTTGTACTATGACTTCAACTAAAATGCAATGGAAAATGCTTTTATAAATATAATCCTGCTGTATTGTTGATGAAGATAATGAAATTGAACTAGAGGGAAATTCTCAGTACACAGATATTGTATTTAATGAAGGCTGTGGTTTCAGAAATATTCTCAACAATAACAGCACAATTCTCAGGTGAAATAAAACTTTGTACTGCAAAGTACAACAGCAGAATGCTCGTGTTCAACATAATGAATGTTAAAATCAGGAATAAAACATCATTGTAATGTAGTAAAATTTTCTACAGTATTTTTAGTCTTCTAAGTCTCAAATGGTAAGTTAAACATGCCTTGTTCCCTTGCCACTGTTAACATTCTACGCTGACATCAGTTGGAGTTGCAGCATGTGCATTCATTGGCTGTGGAAACAGTTCCCAGATCACCATTCTCACTACACAACTGCCACCACTTTATGTTGATGCACCAGACCTGGCTTTCTTGGACTCAAGAAGCATACACTATGCTGTATATCCAGTAAGCGGCTTCTACTACAGGACATGTATGTAATGTGTTGGGCAAATCTTTCCTGAGTGTTCAATCAGGATGGAGCTTGTGAAAGAAAATTTAATTTAATATGATTAAATGCTTCAAAGTGATACCGTGAACCTTTGATTATCATTGGCAGTTCTGCGGCTAACTTAATGTAATTCCTGAGTTTAAGCAATTAAGTTAGACACTTACATTTTTATGGGACATTTCTTTATTTGCTGAAATTTAGAAATAAAGATTATTTCATATCCCTTTAAAATTATAAGGTACTACTATATTTAAAAGAGAAATATATATACATTTCTTTCAGAATTTAAGTAGAAACAGATAGAATTATTTAATTAATCAGTATTTTATATTTCAAAACCATATGATTACCAAAACCAAGGATTCAGCAGAATTTGAAATTAAAGATTAAAGAATTTTTTTGTCACATGTAGATCAAAGTGAAATTTGTGATTTTGTGTCTATGACCAACACAATCCAAATATGTGCTGGGGCAGCCCACAAGTGTCAATGCACTTCAGGCACCAACTTACAGGCCCAAAACTTACGAACCCTAACCTGTACGTTGTTAGAATATGTAGGGAAACTGTAGCATCCAGAGGAAAACCAGGTGGTCATGGGGAGAACATACAAACTTTTTACAGGCAGTGGCAGGAATTGAACCCCAATTACAATAATGTTATGCTGATTGCCACACTACTGTTCTACCCACATATAAAGTCAAAAAGTTTGAATCAATAAGGATATTCAACTATACATCAAAGTTTGCTGATGACACCACTGTTCTAGGCCAAATGAAGGGTGCTGACAAATCAGTGCATAACAGAGAGATTGAAAATGTGGCTGAATGGTGCCACAGCAACAACCTCTTCCTCAACGTCAGCAAGACCAAGGAGCTGATTATTGACTTCGGAAGGAGGAAACCAGAGGTCCATGAGCTTGTTCTCACTGGGGGATCAGAGGTGGAGAGGGTCAGCAACTTTAACTTCCTCTGTGTTATTATTTCAGTGGCCCTGTCCTGGGCCCAGCATGTAAGTGCAACAATGAAGGAAACACACCAGTGTCTCTACTTCCTTAGGAGTTTGTGAACATCCAGCATGACAACTAAAACTGATAAACTTCTATAGATGTGTGTTGGAGAGTATATTGACTGGTTGCATTACAGACTGATAAAGAAACACCAATGCCCTGGAATGGAAATTCCTACAAAAAGTAGCAGATATGGTCATCAGTGAGTACATCTACACAGAGCTTTGTTGCTGGAAAGCAGCATTTGTCATCAGGGACCTCTACCTCCCAGGTCATGCTCTCCTCTCGTTGCTGTACCACCATCACTTTATTGACAACCCTGCTTGTACAGTATGTGAACTCTTTCCATATTGGACTGGCAAACTAACTGGCATGGGAATACCACTATTAACTCCCACTACAGCTTCCCTCTTGAAAAAAAGGAAAAACTAGGCATATACTTACTGTCCATAGAACTGCACAGAAATTATTGAAATTGAGCAATTTAGTTACCTTTACCCATAGCATGTAATTTTCCAACGTTATAACTATCTTCCTCTTTGTTTTTAATGGTTTCTTTTTCTCTCTCTCTTGGTTTTCGTCCTTTTCACCAATTCTTTTTTTTAAGAACACTCTCATTTTGTGAAATGTTTTCAACATTAGAACTCTTTTAAAAAACACTAAATCTAATGGAAGTCAGGGTGGACTAACCGAACACTCTGGCCAAGTGAGACGATTAGTTTGCCTCTCTAGTCACTTGCCCTGTGCTATTAGGCTTTGGAGTATATCTCCGTGGAGGTACAAATAAACGACCCAATCTGGTACAGATTCCTGGAAATGTTGGAGCAGATGGAGATTCTTGAACAGGTGCATCCACATCAGATAAATGGTCCTCGTCATAAGGACCAGGCCACTCTATTGCAAAGCAGAGCTTATCTCTTCACCAACATTGGCGTTCTTTGATCCGAACCAAGCAACCAAAGTCTCAGCAGATGCCTCTTCCTTTGGCCTAGGTGGAGTGCTCATGAAAAACTGCAGTTGTGTATGGAAACTGGTGGCATATGCATCAAGATTAATGACACCTACTGAACAGCGTTTTGCCCAAATTGAAAAGGAGACACTGGCTCTCATGTGGGCTGGTGAACACTTCATCGGCTACTTGATTGTCACTAAATTCCTACTTGAAACAGACCACCAGCCACTTGTCAACCTCCTCAGCTCCAAACACTTCAATGAGTTACCTCCATGTCTGCAAAGTTTCAGAATGAGACTTATGCGATATTATTGTGACATTCAACATGCCCCAGCAAATCTTTCACAACACCAGACACTCTGCCAAGGACGCCATGCAAAACTGAGTGGGCAAAGGCTGACTTTGCCCTCATGGAAGATACCAACATCTACCTAGCTCAGGTATGTGAAAACTTGCCTGCATCACAGAATAAACTGGATGAAATTCATGTTGAGTTGAAAAAGGAGTAAATTTACAATAAGGTCATGCAATACTGTGAGCATAGATGGCCAGTTGTTCCAAAAGGAACTCATGAACTCGGGCCTTACTGACTTGAAAAAGACACTCACCATTCTTGATGATATGCTGCTAAAGGGCTCCAGACTCATCATTTCTGCTTCTATGCACACCAAAGCCAGATCCACTAAGGACATCAAGGCATCGAAAAATTTTGCCTAAGAGCAAGGCAATCCATGTTGTGGTCTGGTCTGAGCACACAGCTGGGAGATTATGTATAGCAATGTGAAACATATAGAAAACTACACAAAAATCACATTGAACATCTCTGTGCACAGAATTCCTAGACTTTCCTTGGCAAATTGCAGGCACAAACATTTTTAAGCTTAGAAGAGTCAAGTATTTTCTTGCTATGGATTACTACTCATGGAACATTGAGGTATCCTAGCTGTTCTCTATATCCTCAGCAGCATTTCCTCAGCAGCATTTCCACAGCACCTGAAAGCTATATTCACTCACCATGAAATACCAAAGACACTTGTCTCAGATATTGGTCCACAATTCAGCTGCTCAGATTTGAAAACCTTTACTAGGGACTATCACTTCAAACACCAAACAAGCAGTTCAAAGAACCCACAGGCAAATGGAGAAGCAGAAGGAGCAGTGCAAGCTGTTAAGAGTCTCATACTGAAGGCAAAAGACCCCTACAAAGCACTGCTAGCTTATCGCTCCACCCCTCATGTGAATGGCTGAAGTCTATCAGACTGTTGATGGACTGAAGACTGAGAACAAGCCTACCCGTCCTTCCTTCCCTTCTGCAACCTCAATTACCAGACTTAGACAAAGTGAGAAATTTTGAAACACAGCTTGAGAAAATAAAGAGCATGCATGATCTCAGACAGAGCAAAATTTTTGTCACCGCTCAGGAGTAGCGAAGCTGTTTGGGTTTCAGACCAATTCACCAAAGAAGCAATAGTCCACAGCATGCACCATGGTCAGAACATCACAAGGTGAAATCAGCAGATCTAGTGTGTGCTTGTGCACCTTCAAAGTCCACAAAATGTAGAGGAAGTAATAGAGTGATTAGGACTGATAGGTGCTCAGAAAAAGAACCATAGCAATAGCTTTCTCTAGTGTGAAGTTTGCCTGGAACTGATGTCTCTCTGTCAATTTGGTATCTAGGAGCACAACATTCACATCACTAACAGATTCATCTCTCATATTTCCATATGCACAGTTGTCTGACAAGACATACAATGCTGTGATGAAGGCATTAACTCTTTCATTTGGCTCCTGTTTTCTGGAGTTGAACTTTGCCTTCTCATATATCACATTTCTCTTTCCTGTGAAATATTCTTTGAGTTTGTCCTGCATTGTTTTGTTTTCCTTTTTCTGAGCATCTGTCAGTCCGAATCCACCAAAGACGTCCTCTGTGTTGTCACTCATGCAATATATCAGTGTGCTTCTGAAGCCTGAGAAGCTTGCAACCCAAAATCTCTCAGAGTCTGAGCCATCTCTCAAAGTCCACTGGCTTAGAGAAATCATATGTCTCAGGGGGCTTTATTAGGTATGGAGATGTAGGTACCGCATGTATTTGCTCCATTTTCCTGTATGTTTGTTTATTTATTATTTTATTTTACTTGGACTACAAAAATCTTCTTTTCTCTCCCTGAGAGTTTGGTAGGTTTCCCTGACTGCTCTGTTGTGTCAGTGTCTTTGTGCACTTCTCCAGGCTAGTGGTCCACAGATTATTAAAATGTATCCAATTTTGGGTATAGTTTGAAAGCGTTGCTCAGCAAACCTGGCTCAGCCTCATGTGCAAACAGTTAGCAGCTAGCAGAGGCAGTTTGGGTTGATAATCTATGAATATTTTGCATAGGCATACAGTGTATATGCGATCAAGAACAGCCTTACTATAATATTTTTCTTGTTGGGGATCTTTCTTGATCTGCAGCGCCAATTCATCACCGATCAACCACTTCTGGCGCCATGTTGTGTTCATCATTAAGGGAGAGTGCAGAGCACACCAGGATGCAAGTATGCAGGATACTCAACTGAACTTTATTGACAACCCTGCTTATGCAGTATGTGCATTCCTCCCATGTGAGAATGGCTGAGTAGCATAGGAATACCATTATTAACTATCACTACAGTCATCATGTTTCCATGAACATCACAAATCCATGAACACTACCTTGCTATTACTCTTTTATACTGCTTTTTGGTAACTTATAGTAATGTTTATATCTTGCACTGTACTGCTGCAACATTTCATGAATATGTCAGTGAGAATAAACCCTGATTCTGATAAATCAGGCTGAAACTGTTGGAAGAGCAACAGAGTTAAGTTTTCAGGTTGAAGTCTCTGCTTAATTTACCTTTTTTCAATTGGATAATGGAGAAATGCTATAGTTAGCCATATTGACCAATATCTTTCCTGAGCTGAGTGTCTTCAAAAACTTCTGAACTTTATTCCTTTACACTAATAAGTTTACATTATCTCTCTTGTAATTTTTAGTAGGACATTATTTGTGGTTTGATTATATTTTGCATTTCTTCCAATTTATTAGGCAACTACTCTACCTTGATTTGTTTTGTTGGCAGCTGCAGTCTAAGTTCTAAAATAATACCTTGCACATATATTACATTTTTTAGTGGAAGGTCAGAGGAGCGATGAAGCAGAAATGCATTGCAACACACACAAAATGCTGGAGGAACTCAGCAAGTCACGTAGCATCTATGGAAATGAATAAATAGTTGACATTTTGGGCTGAGGCCCTTCTTCAGGACTACTTATACCTAACCTGTCCTTAACTAATCACTTCTTTCCATAAAGCAAGGTGCAAAAAAGTAAACAACTATTGGTTAAGCATTATACATCAGTTAACAGAATTGCAATCAAATTGAGAGTAGCATCTGTTGATTATTTTACATTGCTGTTCACTACAGTATCTAGGTGCTATATACAATAATATCAATAGTCATGACCTGGCATTACATAATTCTTAACATTACATACCAATGTACTGTACGTGTGCCATTATTCTGCATGTCCCACTTTGAGTATTTAACCAAACATTAATTCACTCACTTCTTCAGTCATCTTGATAGCAAACTCTAGTTTGCAGCCTAATTTAATTTGTGCAGTCTTCATTCCTATTGCTAATAATAAGTATAGATCAATTTTCCAAATATACTTCATACACAAGTCCACATAATTATTCTCATCCCCTTACTACAATTGTTATACTATTCACAGTACAAATATTTTGTATAATATTTCTCAAACAGCAGCTTTAACAGTGAACAGAAATACATGCTAATGCAGTTATTGTAGCAACCAAAATTTGGTAATATGTGTGTAATTTACACACATATTATACCCAGATATATAGTTTTCAATTTTTGTTCCTTAAGGATTCTCATCCTCGTGTCTCTGCCCTTATCCTATTTTGAGTCTTGACTTGGTGTAGGCACTGAACCTTATCCCTTTCCTGTTCTTTCTACCGAAGTTAGAAAGTCATCACTAGTTGCCTTCCCTCTCTTGATAGTTTTCAGCAGTTTTCAGCCTCCCATATTCTGACTACGTTGACATCACAAAGCCCATGAGAGGTACCACTATAGAATCATAAAGCACAACAGCAGAGAAACAGACCATTTGGCACATAGTCCATGCCGAACTATTATTCTACCGAGTCTCATCAGCCTGTAGCTGGACCATAGCCCGCCATTCCCCTCTCATCCATATACCTATCCAAATTTTAATGTTACATTTGAATCCATATCCAGGTCTTCCACTGGCAACTTCTTCCACACTCACACCAACCTCTGAGTAAAGAAGTTCCCCCTTAGGATCCCCTTGAATATTTCACCTCTCAACTTTAACCTATGAGCTCTAGTTCTAATCTTACCCAACTTCAGTGGTAAAATCCTGACTGTATTTACTCTAACTCTATCCCTCATTATTTGGAAAACCTATACAAATCTCCCCTCATTCTCCTGCACTCCAGGGAATAAAGTCCAGACCTATTCAACCTCTCCTTATGACTCAAATCCTCAAATTATGGCAATATCCTGGCGAATTTTCTCTGTAAGGGTCTGTAGGATCATTCAATTGTTTAATCATGTTTTCCTTTAAGACATCCAACTTATTCAGCACATTCAACGTAATAGAGCTCAGCTGGCATTTAACCCTTTTCTCAAGGATTTTACTCCAGTTGCAGCATCTAGAGCAGCAGATGGGAGGAGTCAGCAGCTTTAGAAAATTAGATAACTGAGAGCTTATCTTCAGTTACAGATCAGCAGCCAAAGCAGCAGAGGCGAAGAGCCAGCAATTTGGACAAAGATTTTATTTACAGTTCAGGGATTATTTTTCTCCGGATTCAGCAGCCAAAGCAGGAGAGGGGAGGAGCCAGCAGCTTTGAAGAAGTTACTTCTGATTGGCTAGGTTGCCACACACTATGCCAATAAAGGAGTAGAGTGGCCATTTTGGAGTGGCCATGATAGGAATGGAGACTTGAAGCATTGGTGAGAAGGCACAGGTGAGTGGCAGACAAGAATCAAGTAAAATTTTAATTTTCCTGTTAATTTGTGACTTTTGACTGTATTGATAAAATGGATGTCAAGGCAAAGGAAGGCCCCTCCTGCAAGATGTGGAAAATCAAGGAACTTTTATTTGTGGGAAGTGTACCCTGTTGCCACTCCTGACAGACTGGGTAAAGCAAACTGGAACTGGTTTTGGATGATCTGGGATTGTGAAGGTATCATAGAGGAGACATTTAATAAGGAGGTCAGGTACAAGCTACAGATGGATCAATGCGTGACCACCAGGAAACGTCAGGGGAGCAGGCAGACAGGGCACAGTTCCCCTGTGGCTATTACCCTCATTAATGCATACAACCTTTGGTGGCTGTTGGGGGCCATTGGGAATTACCATTTAGAGACCAGCACCAGTAACTAGGTCAGTGATACCATTCCCAGTACTGAGGCAATAAAGAGAAGGGTGAAATCAGGCAGAACGATAGTGATAGGAGACTGAATCGTAAGGGGCACAGATAGAATTTACCATGTCTGCAGTTGTGACACCAGGCTAATGTGTGCAACACACTGTTGTCACTTTTATGGTGCTAAGAAATTCCACACCAAGATCCTTCTGAGCATGATGTTCCCAAAAGTTCTGCCACATACTATATATGTTCCTCTTTCTTGTGACCTGCCAAAATGCTTATCCATATTAAATTTCATTGCCATTTCTCTGCTCAGGTTTCCAGCTGATCTATGTTGTACTGTATGCATTGACAGCCTTTCTTTCTAATTAAAAATATATTTCTTTGTAAGCAGAGTTTCAACAGATAATCAGTTCAACTGTTTTGGAAAACAAGAACTTCCAAGGAAATTTAAACACAGATTACAAAAGGAAAAAAAAATAGATCTGAATATTTGTAAAGGTGGGTGATGAGAACAGAAAATTAATGTATGTTTTTGCCTTAAGAGGGAGAAAGTTTAAAGAGGCCCAAGATTGTGCTGCTAAGGAAGGTGACAGAGCAGCTGTGATAGCAAAGGACATTTAGACAGACATATGTACAGGGGGAGAACAGAGATAAACAGAAAATGGTGCAGTCAGATGGGATTAGTTTAGGTTTGGATCATGGTTAGCACAGACATAGTGGGGTGAAGAGTATATTCCTGTGCTTTACAGTTTTATATTCCGAAATTTGAAGCTTGTGATTTCTAAACTTAATTTGCCTACTCTATGGTTTTTCAGGTGTTTGATACGCCACACTAAAATCTACTGGACAGGCAATCTTTGTCCTTCACCTTGATTTTACATTAATAATCTTTTCTTTGGGGAAAAAAGGTCCACTTTTTGTCGTGATATAGTACGGTGGATGTCTGATGGAGTTGTTGAATCTGTTTTTCCAGTCAGTGTATTGATTTATTCAGCCATTAGTTTCAGAATTAGGCCATTATCTTCCCACCGTCGGCACTAGTAATGGGAAAGTATCTCCTGTCTAAAGCTAGTCATTTTAAAAGAGAACACGTGGTAATCAGAGGACAGAAGTAATCTGATTCCTTGCTTTCACTGGTCATTTATTAGTGAATTGTGAGTCCTTTATCCTTGCTGGTAAAGTTCAGGGGTGGATGGAGGAGGGAGAAAGAGAACTATATTGTTGCACTTTCATTAATTTCTTAAGCTATAGATAGCTTCAATAATCGCGAGTTACTAAATGGGAAACAAAAGGGAAACGGTTTAAAAAAAAGAACAATTACATGTGCAATTATTTTTCTAAGAACACATTGTAAATAACCACATGATTATGAAAATATTACAGACACATCACTAGGCTATCTAAAGGCTTGTACTACTGATGTGGAGACAAGTTGTATTTCAATTCAGTTAATTCACTAAATTTGATATACAAAGCTGGTTTCAGTATTGGTGTTTCATGAAATCACTACGCTGTTGTGTATTTTTCACTAATGCCTCGGGATCAAGAAATTCTTCTTCACTTTGAACAATGTTGATGAGGTTGGATCGTGATTCTTCATGTCTTCATGCTCTGGTTTGCCTGAAGAAAATGTAAATCAAAATTGAATACTTGGTTAAAATTGACACCTATACCCGGCTGGAAGCCCAAGAAGAGTTTATTCATCATATATGCTGGAAAAGCAGTAGATCCTTTCATGAAATCAGATACTATTCAAAATCTGTTTTTTTTTCTGTCTCTGGGAAACTCATACATGTCACGCCTGTTAGTGAATAACTGAATCTCTGTTAGACCCTCCCGCCACCTTTCTCTCCTAAAATCACAGGTCTGCTGCAGGATCCTTGCCGTAGTTTTTCCCCCCTCTCTTCAGTATAAAATGTAGTTTAAACACAAAGGATACCTTAAATTTGTATTCAGTTGGCTCTTTGAACTCATTGGCATTCTCATCAAACCTGGTTCTTGGTTGTGAAGCTGTAAGTTTCCTCATGTGTGACATTATGGTGGAACATAACAATGGATACTTTGCAGGCTGATGCACAAATGTTGGGAGGCGTCTGCGTATGTGCCCACTTTTGTGAGAATTAATGGCTATGCAACAAGTCTCCCGAGTTATCATTATCCCCCTGCCCTTGGATCAAGACTTTGCTCCGTGAATCTCATGTGATAATATGCACTGGCTAATCCACATTACAGACCAGCTCCTCTCCACAATACGAAATTCAGAACCTGGAATGTTAGGACCCTCACAAACCATCTTGGGTGTGAGTACAAAGCTTGTTTCCAAAATGATGGTCACAAAACAACCCAGTTGACCTGGTTTATCATAGCTTAGAAACTTCATTCATTAAAAGTGATAGCATCACACTGAGAGAGACACATTGTCCAAGAGCTGCCCAGTTCAAAAACAATGTGGTGGGTACACTTTCTTTTGGACATGCACAGTAGAAGAGGAATACCATCCTCACATAGTGAGTTTGCCATTAAGAGTAAGCTTGTCAGGGGACTGAATAATCCTCTTGCGGAATGAACAAATGTCTTGTGATCCTTTGGTTCACTCAGACACAATGTCATGTTTATAACTGCATACATCCTAATCTTGAAAGCTTCAGCTGAACTCAGAGGATTTTTATAACTATTTTGGGAAAAACTCCCAGTCTACACCCCATTAAATGAGAAGCTGCCCACCCGGGGTGACTTTTCTAAGGTGCAAAGGGACATAGTCCTCTTTCAAGAATGAACAACAAGGAAAGAGTGAAGAAGACTAACTCCAGCAAAGTCTTGCTCTTGATAAATTAGCATCAGAATCAGGAGTAATATCTCTGGCATATGTTGTTAAATTTGTTGTGCAATACATAATAAAAACAATAAGTTGCAATAAGAAATATAAGATATTATTTAGTAAGTAGTGCAATAAGAGATCAAAGAAAAATAAATTGAGGTAGTGGGCATGGGGTCATTGTTCATTCAGAGGGGAGAAGCTGTTCTTTAAACATTGAGTGTGTGTCTTCAGATTCCTGTACCTCCTCCTTGATGGTAGATGGTAGAAGAGTGCATGTCCTGGATGATGGGAGTCCTTAATGATGGATGCTGCCTTTTTGAGGGGTTGCCTTTTGCAGGTGTCTTCGATGCTGTGGAGGCTAGTGCCCAGATTGGAAATGGCCGAGCTTGCAACTTTCTGAAGCTTTTTGGGATCCTGTGCAGCAGCCCCTCCATGCTAGATGGTTAGAAAGCTCTTCACAGTAGATCTGTAGAAATTTGCGAATGCCTTTGATGACATACCAAGTCTCCAACTCCTAATATATTCATAATATATTATAAGTCTATAATATGTTCATCAGTCTTACTGACCTTGAGTGCAAGGTTGTTGTGACACCACTCAACTAACTGATGTATCTCACTCCTGTACGCCTTTTCATTACCATCTGAAATTCTGCCAACAACAGTTGTGCCATCGGAAAACTTAGACTTGATGTTTGAGCTGTGCCTCACCACACAGTTGTGGACGTAGAGAGAGTGAAGGAGTGGACAAAGAATGCATCCCTGAGGTGCAACTATGTTGATTGTCAGCAAGAAGCAGAAGTTATTTGCGATCAGCACTGGCTGTGGTCTCCCAGTGAGGAAGTCAAGAATCCATTTAATGAGGGTGGAGCAGAGACCCTGGATTTTGTGCTTTTTGATTAGCACTGAGGGTATGATTATGTTGAACGCTGTGCTGTAATCAATAAACAGCAGCTTGGCATTGGTATTACTCTTACTATTGTCTAGATGGAAAAAGGCCGAGTGAAGAGCCAGAGAGAATCGATCTGCTATAGACCTATTGTGGCAATAAGAAAATTACAGTGAGTTCAGGTACTTGCTTAGGCAGAGTTGACTCTAGCCATGTCCAGGCTCTCAAAGCACTACCGTAGATGTGAGTGTAACTGGGTGATAGTCGTTGAGGCAGCTCACCCTGCTCTTCTTGGGCACTAGATGTTCCAGGTCGGGCAAGCAGAACTGAGCCAGAAGTGTCACACCTGTTCACTACAATGAGTTAATCATGACGCGTACTCTACTTCCTCTACCTTTAAAGACTCAGTTGTCCTGTCTTTTTACCTCATGAAGCACTTCATCACAGTAGATGTGAGCGCAGCTGTGTGACAGTCATTGAGGCAGCTCACCCTGCTTTTCTTGGGCACTAGCATGATTGTCGCCCTTTTGACGCAGGTGGGAAACTCCAACTGCACCAATAAGAGATTGAAGCTGTCCTTGAGCATTCCTGCCAGTTGGTTGGCACAGGTTTTCATTACTCTACCAGGTACGCCATCAAGGCCTGACGCCTTGCGGAGGTTCATGTTCTTAAAAGATGTTCTGATGTTGGCCTCAGAGACAGAGATCACGGGTCACCATATGCTGCAGGGATTTGCACAGGTGTAGATTTATTCTCCTTTCAAAGTGTTTATAAAAGGCAGTGAACTGATCGGGGAGTGAAGCATCACTGCCATCCTTGATACTGTATTAGCTTTTGCCTTGTAGGAAGGAATAGCATGCAAACCCCGCCAGAGCTGACATGCATCCAATTCCACCTCTCTCTTCAATCAGAATTGTTTTTCTCACTCATAAAATAGTCTTCCATAAGTAATTCCTGGACTTCCTATATAGTTTTGGATAACTGGTCTCAACAGAAGGTTCACAATCATCCACACACATCTTGATGAAATTGTTGACAACTATGGCATCTGCATTCAGATTCAAAGTTGAATCCCTGAATTTTATCCAGTCCACCAACTCAAAGCAGTCCTGTAAGCACTCCTCTGCCTCCTTTCAACATATCTCTTGGTCCTCACCACTGAAGCTGCCATCTTTGGGCTCTGCCTCTATGCCAGGAATAGAAGTACAGCTAAGTGATTGGACTTAATGAAATGTGGGCATGAAACAGCATGGTAAGCATTCTAGATGGTGGTATAACAGTGGTCAGGCGTGTTGGCTCCTCTGGTTCCACAGGTGATATGTTGGTGGCATTTGTTCACAGATTTCCTCAAGCTGGCCTGGTTGAAATTTCCCACAACAATAAGGAAGGCATCAGGGTGCACTGTTTTGTGATTGGTGATCATGGTACTCAGCTCCTCCAATGCCTGCCTGACGTTGGTCAGGAATGGAATGTATGCTGCTAATTGGTTGATGGCAGAATACTCCCACGGCAGATAAATGAACGACATTTGACCGCAAGATGTTCCAGGTCAGGGCAGCAGGACTGAGACAGAAGTATCACATCTGTGCACCACGATGAATTAATCATAAAGCATACTCCACCTCTGCTACCTTTAAAAGACCCAGATCCCTGTCTTTGTGGTGAATGGTGAAAACCTTGGGCTGCAGCATTGCGTCTGAAATGGCAAAGGTGAGCATGTTTCCATGAAGCAAAATACCTCTGTCCACCTGGTACAGCAGTCTTGTTGTAGGTCTTCATTTTCATTTTCCAGAGATTTTACACTCGTCAGCAGGACAGTGGGAAGTGTGGGGTGGGGGGGGGGGTGGTTTGGGTAGAGTGGTCTATGGCCTCTGCATTTAAATTGTCCTACACTTGTTTGACGTTCAAAGGTGCATTAGTTCACTCTTAGCTTATTGAAATCGATATGCGACTCTTGGCCCACTTCCCAAACTGATCAAGATCCCCCTGTAATCCAGCAGAACCTCCTTCTCCATCAACAACACCTCCTAACTTCATGCCATCTGCAAACTTCCTGATCAAACCTTGTGCATTCACATCCAAATTATTTGTATGAATGAATAACAAGGGTGCCAACGTTGACCCCTCTAGCACACAAATCATTAGTATCCATTCCAAGAAAAAAACCTTAAACCGCCACCATCTGCTTTGTACCTCTGCACTAATTTTGGATGAGTTGCAGTGTAGAAGGGGGCAACATCAAAAAGGGTGTTGGATACAGGATTGCAGGTTTTATCTTTGAAAACACACAGTATATGGAATAAAGTAGATGATCTTGTAGCGCAATTCGAGAATTGCAAGTATGACGTGTGAGCATTGCTGAGTCATGGTTGAAAGAAGATCATAGCTGGGAGCTTAATATCCAAGGGTACACATTGTATTGAAAGGACAGACAGGTAGGCAGAGGGGGTGTCGTGGCTCTGATGGTAAAACTTGAAATCAAATCCTTAGAAGGAGGTGACATAAGATTGGAAGATGTAGAATCCTTGTGGGAAGAGTTAAGAAACTTCAAAGGTAAGAAGTCCTTGAAGGAAGTTAACAAAGTATACTGGCTTCTGAACAGTAGCCAGAATGTGGGCTACAAATTACAATGGGAGATAGAAGATTTTTGTCAAAAGGGCAAAATTCTGATAGACATGGGGAATTTCAATACACAGATAAATTGGGAAAATCAGGTTGGTGAAGGATGCCAAGAGAAAGAAATGGTAGAATGACTTCAAGACGTCTTTGTAGAACAGCTTGTGGTTGAGGCCACTCGGGGATCAGTTATTCTGGATTGGGTGTTGTGTGATGAACCAGATTCGATTAGGGAATTAAGGTAAAGGAACACTTAGAAGGCTGCGATGTTAACATGATAGAATTCACCCTGCATTTGAGAGGGAGAAGCTAAAGTCAGATATATCATTATTACAGTGGAGTAAAGGGAATTACAGAGAGGAGCTGGTCAAAGTTGACTGGAAGGGGACACTAGCAAGGATAACAGTATCTCAGCAATGGCTGGAGCTTCTGGGAGCAATTTGGAAGGTGCAGCATAGAACATAGAAATCTACAGCACGTTATAGGCCCTTCGACCCACAATGATGTACTGACCACATAACCTACTCTGGAAACTGCCTAGAACTACCCTATCACATAGCCCTCTATTTTTCTAACCTCCATGTACCTATATAAGAGTCTCTTAAAAGACCCCATTGTGTCTGCCTCCACCACCGTCGCCAGCAATGTATTCCACGTACCCACCACTCTGAGTGAAAATTTTACCCCTGACATCCCCTCTGTACCTACTTCCAAGCACCTTAAAACTATGCCCTCTTGTGTTAGCCATTTCAGTTCTGGGAAAAAGCCTCCGGCTATCCGCACGATCCATGCCTCTCATCATCTTATACACCTCTATCGGGTCACCTCTCATCCTCTGTCACTCTAAGGAGAAAAGGCCAAGTTCACTCAACCTATTCTCATAAGGTACACCCTCCAATCCAGGCAACATCCTTGTAAATCTCCTCTGCACTCTCTCTCTATATCCTTCCTGCAGTGAGGTGATCAGACCTAAACACAGTACTCCAAGAGGGATCCATTACCTCACGGCTCTTGAACTCAATCCCATGGATGATGAATGCCTACACACCACATGCCTTCTAATTGATGGCATCCTTTAGTCTTGTGAGACCATGGATCTGCACCTGGAATGGTTTCCAGGGCGCAGGCCTGGGCAAGGTTGTATGGAAGACCAGCAGCTGCCCATGCAGCAAGTTTCCCCTCTCCACAACACCGATGTTGTCCAAGGGAAGGGCAAGGGCCGATACAGCTTGGCACCAGTGTCATCGCAGGAGTTGCCAGAACGAGGTTGAAGTCAATGTCGGACTGCCTTAGGGACTCCAGCTCCGGATTTGTCCTCAGGGTTTACTCCCGAAGCCTTTAGAATGAGTGGGTATGGCCGCAAGGCAGCGGAGGTTTGAAATCAGAGTTTTCCCTCTCTTAGATGGACTGCCTTCCCAGGCTGATGAGCTCCATCTACCCGAAGCACTGGTTTTAAGGTGCCAGGACCTGTCTTCACCCCTTCTCCTGTCAGTAGAAACAGTTCCGCTAGGATTAGAGGCTAAGCCACACGAGAAGGCCAGGAGTCAGACTTGGTTGTCAGAGGCTATTTGAGGCGCATGCCGTGAGGAGCACTTTTAGGTAGTGGGAGCTTGTCCCCACAACCACTCCTCGGCTTGACAACCTTGGAACAACATTATAAAACTATGCAGCAGTGTTGTGCGTCCTATGGACACAGACAACAAGATCTCTCTGATCTTCTGCATTGACAAGAGTCTTACAATTAATACTATATTCTATCTTCAAATTTCACCTACCAAAATAAACCACTTCACACTTACCTGGGTTGAACTCCACCTGCCACTTCTCAGTCCAGTTCTGCATCCCATCAATGCCCCATTGTAATCTTTGACAACCTTCCATGCTATTCACAACACCCCCAACTTTTGTGTCATCAGCAAACTTACTAACCCACCCTTCTATTTCTTCATCCAGGTAATTAATAAAGAGGAGAGGTCCCAGTACAGATCCCTGAAGAACACCACTGGTCACTGACCTCCATGCAGAATATGAACCATCTACAACCACCCTTTGCTTTCTGTAGGCAAGCCAATGCTGGATCCACAAAACAAAGTCTCCTTAGACCTCACGCCTCCTTAGTTTCTGAATGAGCCTCACATGGGGAACCTTATCAAATGCCTTACTGAAATCCATATACACTACATCCACTGCTCTACCTTCATCAATGTGTTTCATTACATCCTCAAAGAATTCAATCAGGCTCATAAGGCACGACCTTCCCTCGACAAAGCCATGCTGACTATCCCTAATCAGATTATGTCTCTCCAAATGCTCGTAAGTTCTGCCTGTCAGGACCTTGTCCAACAACTTGCCCACTACTGAAGTAAGACTCACCCGTCTATAACTTCCTGGGTTATCTCTACTCACTTTCTTGAACAAGGGAACAACATCTGCAACCCTCCAATCCTCTGGTACTTCTCCTGTCCCTATTGATGATGTAAAGATCATTGCCAGAGGCTCAGCAATCTCCTCCCTCGCTTCTCACAGTAGCCTGGAGTATATCTCGTCTGGTCGCAGTGACTTATCTAACTTAATGTTTTTCCAAAGCTCCAGCACATCCTCTTTTTTTAATGTCTATATGCTCAAGCATTTCAGTCTGCTGTAAGTCATCCCCACAATTGACAAGGTCCTTTTCCCTGGTGTATACTGAAGCAAAGTATTCATTAATTACCTCCGCTACCTCCTCCGACTCCATAAACATATTTCCACTATCGCACCTGATTGGTCCTATTCTCACATGGCTTATCCTCTTGCTTCACATACATGTAGAATGCCTTGGGGTTTTCCTTAATCCTGTTCACCAGGGCCTTCTCATGGCCCCTTCTAGATCTCCTAATTTCATTCTTAAGCTCCTTCCTTGCAATCTTGTAATTTTCTAGAACTCTATCAGTACCTAGTTTATTGAACATTTTGTAAGCTTTTCTTTTCTTCTTAACTAGGTTTTCTACATCCTTTGTCCACCATGGTTCTTTAACCTTACCAACTTTTTCCTGCCTTGATGGAGCATACCAATGCAAAATGCCATGCAACCGTTCCCTGAACATTTGCCACATTTCTGCTGTGCATTTCCCTGAGAACATCTGCTCCCAATTTATGCTCCCAAGCTCCTGCCTAATAGTACCATATTTCCCCCACCACAATTAAACATTTTCCCAAATTGTCTGCTCCTATCCCTCTCCAGCGCTATGGTAAAGGAGGTAGAGTTGTGATCACTACCTCCTAAATGCTCTCCTGCTGAGAGATCTGATACCTGACCAGGTTCATTTCCCAATACTAGATCAAGTACAGCCTCTCCTCTAGCTAGCTTATCTGCATATAGCATCAAGAAACATTCCTGAACACACCGAACAAACCCCATCCCATTTAAACACCTTGCTCTAAGGAGATGCCAGTCAATATTAGGAAAGTTAAAATCTCCCATTATAACAGCCCTATTATTGCACCGTTCCAGAATCTGTCTCCCTATCTGCTCCTCAATGTCCCTGTTATTATTGGGAGGGTCTATAAAAAAACAAAACACCCAGTAGAGTTATTGGCCCTTCCTGCTTCCAATGTCCACCCACACTGACTCAGTAGATAATCCTTCCATGACTTCCACCTTTTCTGCAGCCATGACACTATCCCTGATTAGCAATGCCATGCACCCACTTCTTTTGCCTCCCCCTGTCCTTTTTGAAACGTCTAAAGCCCAGCACACTCAGCAGCCAATCCTGCCCCTGAGACATCCAAGTCTCTGTAATGGCCACAACACCATAATTCCAAACATTGATCTATGCTCTAAGTTCATCCACCTTGTTTACGATACTCCTTGCATTACAAATAGACATATCTCAAACCATCTGGCTGAATGCATCTTTGCTCTATTATCTGCCTATCCTTCCTCACAAACTCCTACAAGCTTCCTTACTTGTGTGCCAACCATCCCATCCTCTGCCTCTTCAATTCGGTTCCCACCCCCTGCAACTCTAGTTTAAACCCTCCCCAACAGCATTAGCAAACCTCCCCCCCCCCCCACACACTTCCAATAGCACTCAACATGGAGTACTTATTGTTAAGGGGGATAGCCATAGAGGTGCTCTCCACTATCTGACACTCTCCCTTCCTTCTCCTGACTGTCACCCTCTAATCTGACTCCTGTGACCCCGGTGTGACGACCTGCCATTAGCTCCTATCGATCACCTCCTCACTCTCCCTAACAAGCTAAAAGCCATCGAGCTGCAGCTCCAGTTCCCTAATTTGGCCTCTAAGGAGCTGCAGCTTGATGCACTTTGTGCAGATGTGGCCATCAGCGAGGCTGGAAGTCACCTGGCCATCTGACACTCCGAGCAGAAAACTGGCCTTGCAGTTACACCTACTATTCTTAAATTAGAGGCAAAAAGAGATGTGAAAGAAACTTACCTCACTTGGGCCCATCCTTGCAGAAGCCCCAGTGAGCCAAAACTCTACTACTATGTCTTACGCCTCTCCAATGACCACTCCTTCAGCGACCTATCTGCTAGTCAGTTTCTCCCTTTTATCCCGGAACCTTCTCAGTGGCCTTGCGCAATGATGAGCTACAGTGTCTGTGCACTTCTCCCAATCAAATCTCCCACTGAAAGAAACTCCTTGCTTTTTAAATCTTCTCAGTGGCCTTGTGCGATGACAAGCTGCTGCATCTCTGCACTTCTCCCAATCGAATCGGGTAGATAATCCCAAAGAAGAAGTATTCTGAAGGCAGGGTGACATAACCGTGGCTGACAAGGGTTTGCCAACAAAGCCAACATAAAAACCAAAGAGAGGGCTTATAATAGAACAAAATAAGTGTGAACTAAAAACCAACAAGATACAACTAAAAAAGCAATAGGGGGGTAAAAATGAAATATGAAGATAAGCTAGCCAACAATATCAAAGAAAATGAAAGTGTTTTTTTCAGAAATATGAAGAGTAAAAGAGGTGAGTAGATATCGGACAGCTGGAAAATGATGCTGAAGGTGGGGGACAAGGAAATGGCAGATGAACTCAATGTATTTTGCATCAGTCTTCACTGTGGAAGACACTAGTAGTATGCTGGAAGTTTGAGAGTGTCAGGGGGCAGAAGTCAGTGTGGTTGCTATATCTAAGGAGAAGGTGCTTGGGAAGCTGAAAGGTCTGAAAGTAGGTAAATTACCTAAACCAGATGGATTACACCCCAGGGTTCTGAAAGAGGTGGCTGATGAAATTGCGGAGGCATTAATAATGATCTTTCAAGTATCGATGGATTCTGGCATGATCCTGGAGGACTGGAAAATTGCAAACATCACTCCACTTCAAGAAGGGAGAGAGGTAGAAGAAGGGAAACTATAGGGCAGTTGTTGGGAAGACTTTGGATTCGATTGTTAAGGATGTGGTTTTACATACATTCTAAAATAGTCCAAAGTCAGCTGTCATGGTGTTTGCTGACAGACGACTGACAGATCAGGTGCGTAGCAATGACAGATTCTCATGTTGAGACAGAAACAAAAGTTCATTCATAGGAATTCCAATGGAGCATCGGAGATTCAACTGAGTGACATCACAAGGTGAATCATTCTCAAAACACAACAACCCTGTGATAAGCGCTAATTGGGAGTCAGTTTTAAATAATCACAGTGCATGGAAAACCCCATGCCAGTCAAAATAATCTTGAAAAGATTAAACAGAAAGCACTCTGCTAAATGAGTCCAGATAAGACAACAATTCAGGTGCACAAGCCCACAGGGCTCATGATAGTCAAGATGGTTTCCTGAAGGGAAAATCTTGGCTGACCAATCTGTAGGAATCCTTTGAGGAAATAACAAGCACGATAGACAAAGGAGAATCAGTGGATGTTGTGTACTTGGATTTTCAGAAGGCCTTTGACAAGGTGCTGCACATGAAGCTGCTTAGAAGTTAAGAACCCAAGGTATTACAGGAAAGTTACTAGCATGGGTAGAGCATTGGCTGATTGGCAGGGGACAAAGAGTGGAAATATAGAGAGCCCTTTCTAATTGGCTGCCTGTGACTAGTGGTGTTCCACAGAGATTGCAGTTGGGACTGTTTCTTTTTATGTTGTATGTCAATGATTTTCCATGATGGAATTGATGGTTTCTGTGGCCAAGTTGGCTGATAGGTGGAGGCGCAGGTAGTGCTGAGGAAGCAGGGAGTTTGCAGAAGGACTTGGACAGATTAGGAAAATGGGCAAAGAATTGGCAAATGGAATACAGTGTCTGAAAATGTATGGTCATGCACTTTGGTAGAAGGAGGAAAAATATAGACTATTTTCTAAACTGGGAGAAAATTCAAAAATCAAAGGTGCAAAAGAACCTGGGCATTGGTATTTCCAAACCAGTCCATGATGCAACCAGTCAGGATACCCTCCACTGTGCACAATAGAAGTTTGTCAAATGTTTAGATGACATGCCAAAAATATGTAATCTTCTAAGCAAATAGAAGCCCTTTCATGCCTTCTTTGTGATGGTACTTGCATGCTGGTTCCAAGTCACAGACATTATTACTATTACTAACCATTACTATGAAAGCAAAGAGCATCTTGTTTCCTGTTTGAATATTCCAGATGGACAAGTTTGAATTCCTGTCAGGATTTCTCACATTCAATATAATTTTCATGTACCCATTCACTATGTTGCACTATGTCCAATGTTTATCCTTTCACTGCTCCATTAACCATTCACTAGTGCCTTGCTGCACTTTTTGTTTGAAATTTAACCTAAAATAGCTTATGTTAAAAACTCCAACAGTTCTGTGAAATTTAAGAATGATTAAATGTTTTAAAAATTAAATTACCATCTAAGACACAGTTAAGTTTGTAAGCAATGAGTAAAGGATGAAGGATTTATTTAGCAAAACCTGGACTAATAACGAAGTAGCACTAGTAGGAACACCAGTGTACATGCAAGTGAAGAAAAGTTTTAATTTCTAGATTATCATCAGTTACCATTCTGAATTAGAGAGTGTTAACAATGATCCTATTTTCTCTCCCATCTATCCACAAAGTTATTCGAATTACAACGTGCATGCTATTAAAAAGGCATTAATGCACTGGTGGGAGAAATTTCCACTTGTCAAGTATTGATGGTTAAATCTTCAAAATTGATTCTTTTAAAATAAATACTTCATGTATAAATTTGATGCTAGAGCACATTTTAGGGTGATTTCTGTATGAATAAAATAGACAAAATAACTTTTCCTATTGATAATCATCTTTTAATTACAGAAAAGCTAGCTTCTCAGGATTTACATTATTTTTTTGAGTTCTGGGAAAATAATTGTGCTAATTCAAAAAGAGTGTTCCATAACAATATCCCATGTGAACTGACGAAAGTGACAAAAAGCAGAATGAAGGGAAATGGCTTGCAAATTACATTATAATGTTAGACCTTTCTATTTTTGTGTCCTGTTCCCATTCAGTATCTGGATTCTAGAATAAAGTTTAGTAATGACATAAATGTGAGAGTGAATTTAAAGTGTCGAGAAGTGTTGAATAAAAGTAACTATTTTGATCTATGAACCATTTTCTTTTTTCTTTGGTTCTTAGTTGGACTGGTGCTGCTATAAGGTTTCTTTTTTTTTGGTTACCCTTATAGGACTTTGTTTACATGCTTAATACCCCTAATTGAAATGCTTCTCTGCACCAACCCTCCATTTATGTTTTCTGGAAGAGAACGAGAAAGGTGCATTCAGAGAACGAAACTGTGTCAGGACACAGGCTGTCCATATTTGTGAGACTGTAATATAGAGACATCTTTATTCCTTCCTGAACAAGTCTGCACACATAATTTTAGTGCTATCAGTAAATGTAATGGAACTTGTCTTTGTGCATTTTATTTCCATCATAGTTATATGGTACTTGCTCCTGTCAAAATTAAACCTTTGCTCTTAGCATAAGAATGTGAGGTGGATGATTGATTTATTCCTCCAGGGATATTGAGCACCTGAGATGACCCTTCTGAGCATGTGCAATGCTGTCTGCGCAGATCCTATGCTATCACACTTACAGAATTAGACAGTGCTGGTAAGGGAGCAATGTGCCATATTATTCTAAGACACAACATGGAAAGGCATGTCCAGGCATTTGTACTGGGCATCAGTACTCCATACTAGATGTGAGAAGTCTTGTACAAACCATTCTTGAAGTAGAATTGATGAATATTCTTAAAAGAGAATTAGACACCTTGGAGTTAAAATTTGTCTCTGCCTGGCTTTGCAGTTAGAGTCATGCTTTGAGCATCAACTGTATTCACCATATACATTTACATTTACGTTAGAAATTTGCTGCAGTATGTTAGTGCAATATGAAACAAAAAACATCAACATTCAACTATTATAAAAATTATATAAAAATAGTTAGAGGCTAAATGTGCATAAATACATAAATAGCCTATGTACTTACAATTAAACAGCTTTATAAAAATGATGCAAAATATTGATGCTCAGGAACGTGAATGTTGAAACAGTGCTAAGTGTTTGATGATGAGCTGGAGGAGAGGGAACATATTTTTTCCTGAAGTCGATATGCATCTGTATGGTTTTGATGATTTTCAGGTCCAAGTTGTGATTGAACCAAGACACTTGCTTGTTTACTTCCTGGTGGTACTTGGATTTGTTGCCTGTGGTGATTAGTCAAATGGTAGTGGTGTCATCCACAAACTTTGTTAGTTTAGCTGATAGATCACTGGAGACACTGTCATTGGTATATAGAGAAAGTAAGAGAGGGAAGAGAACAGACTCCTGTGGCTTCCCAGTGCTGATTGAGTGTGATGTGCCTGCCTATTTCACACACTACCTCTTGTGACAGATGAAGATTGTGATCCATCACCTGATGGGATTGGTACGTTAAGTTTGGAGAGTTTCTCTTGCAGAAGCTCAGGAATGATAGGATTGAAGGTTGAACCGAAATCAGACAGAATCCTGATACGTTTGGACTCCAGTCTATTCTGGGGGTGGCCAGCAGGGGCAGACATAGTTCCCTAATGGCTTTTACTGAATTGATTGAACTCTCTTGTTATTGTTAACTCTCCTGTTCCCAATTAACATCTGTATTTAAATCCTGCTTCGTGTACCTAACTTTGCTCATTCTTAAAGTGTGGTCTTGAAAGTTGCCAGAGCCTTGTATCACTTAAAGTAATTTTTGTGTGTTTTTTTATGTCTTGTCATTGCCTGCCATTTCTGGATCTATTTGTGCTTCAAGATTTTGGATTATTGGATATGTGCTTGGATTGCTGGATTTTGGCGTTGGACTGGTTGTCTGCTTTAGCCCATGCTTGCTTTTTGCTCATCTTGGCTAAAAGAAAATAAAACTTACATTTGAATCCGCACCACACAATCTTCACATCAACTCCTGTCTGCGTTGTAGTTTCTGCAATTGGGTTCATTTACAATCCACAGTGGTAAAGTGCTGGACTTTCAACCCAGTGACCTGAGTTAAATTCCTGATTGGGCCATTTCCCTTACATGTATGGAGCAGTTGAGATGACAGACAATAAAATCTAGACCAATGTTAATTGCCTCGTCTACAGTTCTGTAGGTTCTGTGCGTGAACTGCAGCAGACCAACAAGTGGATTTGAGAAACAACATGACCAGCATTTCAAGTCATTCATGAGTGCATCTTGCCTGTAGTCATTGTAACTGTTTTAAGGGGGCTGGAATAATAATAGGTTTCTTAAACGTGCTGGATCAGTGTGTGCTTAAGACACTGATTGGAAAATGTCTGTGAAGACTGTAGACAGCTGTTTAATGCACTGTTTAAGAATGGTCAGGGAGACAGAGTCAGGGCCAGCAGGCTTCTTGGTATTTTGTTTCCTGAACAGCCTCTTCACCTCCTCTTGATCGCTAAGGGTGTGGGGCCTGGCTGCATGGGCATTAGAGGGGTTCTTTGAAGTGGGACCCTTTTGTGTGGGGTGTGGGATGCCTTTTCTTTCACAGATGGAAATGGAGTAAAGGCCTTTCCAGACTGAAGAACGGTCTTTTGCAAAAAAAAAATAGTTTTCCAGTTTTAGTGAATATTAGTATTTGACAGTTTTCCAGCCTTCTCCAGCTTGTATGTGGTCTTTCTGATCTCCCCTTTATCTCCACTCGTGAAGGCTTCCTCCTTCAGATCCAGCTGCAGAAGCTGTGCATTGAGCCAGGGGTTGTTACTGCTGAGACTGGTGACAGTGTTAATGGGGATTCAAGCATCTTCACGAAAGCTGATACATGAGGTATGCGCCACTTTTAACATGGTCATTCAGCTCATCTAAATAGTTTAAACATTTTGTTCATTTTTTAGTATTCATTAAGGATCCCCATCACCCAGGACATGTCTGCTTCTCATTGTTACCATCGGGAAGGAGGTATAGAAGCAAGGCACACACTCAGTGATTCAGGAACAGTTTCTTCCCCTCAGCCATCCAATTCCTAAATGGACATTGAACCCATGAACACTACCTCATTTTTATTATTTCTGTTATTGCATTATTTTTAATTTAGCTATTTAATATACATATATGCTTACTGTCATAGATTATTTTCCATATTATCATGTATTGTATTGTACTGCTGCTGCTAAGTTAACAAATTTCACGACATATGCTGATGATATTAAACCTGATTCTGATTCTAATCGTGTGGCACGTGTCCAAGTGGTTAGGGTGTTTGACTAGTGACCTGAAGGTAGTGAGTTCGATCCTTGAGTAAGGCACTTAACTACACAATGCTCCAGTCTACCCAGCTGAAAAATGGGTACTGGCAAAATGCTGGGGGTCAACCTCGCGATAGACTGGCGTCCTATCCTGGGGGAGGGGGGGGGGGGGGCGGGAGTCTCGTACACAGAAACTGGCAAAAGCACAAAGGCTCGGGACAGGACTTTGACTTTGAATGATTCTAATATGATGTTGTAATTTAAATGTGTAGTTCAGCAAAACTATCCATGCCACTCCATTACAAAATTAACCAACTGTTCTGGGGCATAAGAAACAAGTTAGAGTTTATTGTTATCAGCTTTTTAAATTAAGTATTGATTATTTAATATTGATTAACAAATATTGATTATTTGGCATTTAAATTAGCAAAGTCACTTCATGTTTGTTTGAAAAATATTTATGGGGTGCCATCAATGAAACTGCACATTTCAAAGTTGAGCAATCTCACAATTTCATTAAAGGCTCAATAAAAGTGGGGAAAATATATTTCTCCTGGTTTTGTGTGGAGAGGAGGGGGAAAGAAAGAATGAATAGGCCCCAAATCGTCAGTTATTCATTAAGAATTTCCTGGATTGCCTTCCATAAATAGGAAATAATATGAATTAAATATGAGTTTATAATCTATACACAAACAAGAACAATATATATTTTGAAGGGAGTAACTGAATTTGTATTCAGTCCTTTTGAAATGAATGCTGACATTACATTTGCCTCCCTCACCACCAAGTCAAACAGCAAATTAACCTTTAAGGATTCCTGCTTGAAGACTTCCAAGTCCCTTTGCACTGTAGATTATTGAATTTTGTCCCCATTTAGAAACTAGTCTATGCTTCTATTCCTTTTTCCAAACTGTATTCCATCTGCCACTTCTTTGCCCATTCTCCTCATCTAGATCCTTCTGCAGCTTCCCTACTTCCTCAACCTCCCCTCCACCTATCTTCATATCATTCAGAAACCTGGCCAAAGAGCCATCAGTACTGACATCCAAATCATTGACATACAACATAAAAAGAAGAATTCTCAACACTGACCCATTGTGAAACCCCACTAGACATCAGTAGTTAATCAGAAAAGGCTTACTTTATGATCTCACTTTGCCACCTGCCAATCAGCCAATGATCTATTCATGCTGGTAACTTTCCTGTAATCCCATGGGCTCTTAGCTTGCTAAGCAGCCTCACGTGCGGCACTTTGTCAAAGGCCTTCTGAAAATCCAAGTACTCAACCTCCACCGATTCTCCTTATCAATTGACTCCAACATCTTCCCAACCACTGAGGTCAGACGAAGCAGACTATAATTTCCTTTCTTCTGCCCCCCTTCTCTTCTTGAAGAGTGGAGTGACGTTTTCAATTTTCCAGTTCTCCACAACCATACCAGATCTATTGATTATTGAAAGATCATTACCAATGCCTCTACAATCTCTTCAGCTACTGCTTTCAGAACCCAGGGTTGTAGCCCATCTAGTCTAGGTGACTTACCTACCCTCAGACCTTTCAGTTTCTCAAGCTGCTTCACCCTAGTAATAGCAACTGCACTCACTTCTGTCCCCTGAGACTCTCGAACTTCCAGCACACGGTTAGTGTCTTCTACATTGAAGACTAGTGCAAAATACGTATTCAGTCCGCTCCCCATTAGGACCTATTTAGTGCCATTCTCCAATATTTACTCTCACCTGTCTTTTACTCTTCAGATAGCTGAAAAAAACATTTGGTACTATTGGCGGGCTTATGTTTATATTTCATCTTTTCCCTCAAGGTTTTTTAGTTGCCTTCTGTTGGTTTTTAAATGTTCCCCAACCCCCCACCTTCCAAATAATTGTTGCTCTATTGTATGCCCTTTCATTTGCTTTTATATTTGCTTAAAGAGAGGTGAGACTGTGCAGGCGAGTGACGTCAGCCAGTAGAGCGTGAAAGGTTTAAAAAGGCAAGGAATCTTCAATGGTTTTTAATTTGGAGCAAGAAGACTGCGAGTAAACAGCTGATTTTTCAGAGTGAAGGGAGTTTTTACTACTTGGGTTACGAGACTGAACAGACACGTGACATCAGCCACTAGAGCACGAAAGGTTTAAAAAGAAGGCCACCATATCCAGCGGGCAGCAGAGTGAGAGGCAGGCCAAGTGACAGGGCTTTGGCTCTACGGGCTTAGGAGGTAACGGGAAGAGGCGAGGTAGGAAGTATGTGTATGAGGCCAGTTTTCTGCGTGCAGTGTCAGATGGGGGGGGGGGGGGGGGTCCTGGCCTCTCCCAGCCTCCTGGACGGTTATATCTGCACCAGGTGTGTCCAGCTGCAGCTGCTGAGGGACTGAGTTAGGGAACTAGAGATGCAGCTTGATGACCTTCGCCTAGTCAGGGAGAGCGAGGAGGTGATAGAGAGGAGTTACAGGCAGGTGGTCACACTGGGGCCACGGGAGACAGATATGTCAGTCACAGTCAGGAGGGAGAAGGGGAAGAGTCAGGTACAAGAGAGTACCCCTGCAGCTGTACCCCTTGACAATAAGAACTCCTGTTTGAGTACTGTTGGGGAGGGGGGGAACAGCCTACCTGGGGGAAGTGGCAGCGGCCGTGCCTCTGGCATGGAGTCTGGCCCTGGGGGCTCAGAAGGGTAGGGAAGGGAAAAGGAAGGCAGTCATGATAGGGGACTCTACGGTCAGGGGGTCAGACAGGCGATTCTGTGGGCGCAGGAAAGAAACTCGGATGATAGTTTGCCTTCCAGGTGCCAGGGTCCGGGATGTTTCAGATTGCGTCCACAATATCCTGCAGTGGGAGGGAGAACAGCCAGAGGTCATGCTACATATTGGTACCAATGACATAGGTAGGAAAAGGGAAGAGATCCTGAAAAAAGACTACAGGGAGTTAAGAAGGGAGTTGAGAAGCAGGACCACAAAGATGGTAATCTCAGGATTACTGCCTGTGCTATGTAACAGTGAGAATAGGAATAGGATGAGGTGGAGGATAAATGTGTGGCTGAGGGATTGGAGCAAGGGGCAGGGATTCAGATTTCTGGATCATTGGGACCTCTTTTGGGGCAAAAAGAGATCTGTACAAAAAGGACGGGTTGCACTTGAATCCCAGGGGGACCACTATCCTAGTAGGGAGGTTTGCTAAGGCTACTGGGAAGAGTTTAAACTAGTATTGTTGGGGGGTAGGAACCGAACTGAAGAAACTGGGGAAGAGGAGGTTAGCTCACAAATAGAGGAAGTTTGTAGACAGTGCGAGAGGGAGGAAAGGCAGGTGATAGATAAGGGAGGTGCTCAGACTGAAGGCTTGAGAAGTATCTATTTTAATGCAAGGAGTGTTGTGAACAAAGCAGATGAGTTTAGAGCGTGGATCAGTACTTGGAGATATGATGTGGTGGCCATTACAGACTTAGATGGCTCAGGGACAGGTTTGGTTACTTCAAGTGCTGGGTTTTAGATGTTCCAGAAAGGATAGGGAGGGAGGCAAAAGAGGTGGGGGCATGGCACTGTGGATCAGAGGTAGTGTTACGGCTGCAGAAAAGGTGGATGCCATGGAGGGATTGTCTACGGAGTCTCTGTGGGTGGAGGTTAGGAACAGGAAGGGGTCAATAACTTTACTGGGTGTTTTTTATAGGCCGCCCAATAGTAACAGGGGTATCGAGGAGCAAATAGGGAAACATATCCTGAAAAGGTGTAATAATAGCAGAGTTGTCGTGATGGGAGATTTTAATTTCCCAAATATCGATTGGCGTCTCCCGAGAGCAAGGGGTTTAGATGGAGTGGAGTTTCTTAGGTGTGTTCAGGAAGGTTTCTGTCATGTTCCCTTCTGGTAATCCCACACTTGGCTATTTACCTCAGTAATTGTGCCTCAATCCCCTCGTTTAATTTCTAATCATTCCCAGGTGCCACTAACTACACACAGCTGCTTTCCATCAGCAAATGCAGGATAAAAATCCTGTGATCAGCTGGAGCTGCTAATTTGTTGGTTGACTCTGGTGTGAGTAGCCTTGTTTCATGGTTCTTAGGACTGCTAGTTCTAAGTCTAGCATCGCTCCTGGATACTGATTCCATGCTCACTATGTTAAGAACGCCTCTGTGCCTGTGTTCTGCACTTGGGTTTGTCTGCTGCCTTGTTTGTGTAATAGTTTCTTGACACGGTATGTATATGAGCCTACAATAGGAGAGGCTGTACTTGATTTGGTATGGGGAAATGAATCTGGTCAGGTGTCAGATCTCTCAGTGGGAGAGCATTTTGGTGACAGTGATCATAATTCTATCTCCTTTACAATAGCATTGGAGAGGGATAGGAGCAGACAAGTTAGAAAAGCGTTTAATTGGAGTAAGGGGAATTATGAGGCTATCGGGCAGGAAATTGGAGGCTTAAATTGGAAACAGATATTCTCAGGGAAAAGTATGAAAGAAATGTGGCAAATACTCAGGGGATATTTGTGTAGAGTTCTGCATAGGTATGTTCCAATGAGATAGGGAAGTTATGGTAGGGTACAGGAACCGTGGTGTACAAAGGCTGTAATAAATCTAGTCAAGAAGGAAAGAAAAGCTTTCAGAAGGTTCAGAGAGCTAGGTAATGTTAGAAATCTAGAAGATTATAAGGCTATTGGGAAGGAGCTGAAGAAAGAAATTAGGAGAGCCAGAAGGGGCCATGAGAAGGCCTTGGCGGGAAGAATTAAGGAAAACCCCAAGGCATTCGACAAATATGTGAAGAGCAAGAGGACAAGATGTGAAAGAATAGGACCTATCAAGTGTGACAGTGGGAAAGTGTGTATGAAACTGGAGGAAATAGCAGAGGTACTTAATGAATACTTAAGTTTTCACTATAGAAGAGGATTTTAGTGATAGTAGAGATGACTTGCAGCAGACTGAAAAGCTTGAGCATGTAGATATTAAGAAAGAGGATGTGCTGGAGCTTTTGGAAAGCATCAAATTGGGTAAATTGCTGGGACTGGATGAGCTGTACCCCAGGCTACTGTGGGAGGCAAGGGAGGAGATTGCTGAGCCTCTGGCGATAATCTTTGCATCATCAATGGGGACGGGAGAGGTTCTGGAGGATTGGAGGGTTGAAGATGTTGTTCCTTTATTCAAGAAAGTGAGTAGAGATAGCCCAGGAAACTATAGACCAGTGGGTCGTGCCTCGGTGAATGGCAAGTTGATGGAGAAGATCCTGAGGGGTAGGATTTATGAACATTTGGAGAAGTATATTATGGTTAGGAGTAGTCAGCATGGCTTTGTAAAGGGCAGGTTGTGCCTTACGAGCCTGAATGAATTTTTTGAGGATGTGACTAAACACATTGATGAAGGAAGAACAGTAGATGCACGGAGGTCGGTGACCAGTGGTGTGCCTCAGGGATCTGTTCTGGGACCCCTTCTCTTTGTGATTTTTATAAATGACCTGAATGAGGAAATGGAGGGATGGGTTAGTAAGTTTGCTGATGACACAAAGTTTGGAGGTGTTGTGGATAGTGTGCAGTGCTGTCAGAGGTTATAGTGGGACATTGATAGGATGCAAAACTGGGTTAAGAAGTGGCAGATGGAGTTCAACCCAGATAAGTGTGAAGTGGTTTATTTTGGTAGGTCAAATGTGATGGCAGAATATAGTATTACTGGTAAGACTCTTGGCAGTGTGGAGGATCAGAGGGATCTTGGGGTTCGAGTCCATAGGACGCTCAAAGCAGCTGCGAAGGTTGACTCTGTGGTTAAGAAAGTCTACAGTGCATTGGCCTTCATCAATCGTAGAATTGAATTTACGAGCTGAGAGGTAATGTTAGAGCTATATAGGACCCTGGTCAGACCCCACTTGGATTACTGTGCTCAGTTCTGGTTGCCTCACTGCAGGAAGGATGTGGAAGCCATAGAAGTGGTGCAGAGGAGATTTACAAGGATGTTGCCTGGACTGGGGAGCATGCCTTATGAGAATAGCTTGAGTGAACTTGGCCTTTTCTCCTTGGAGTGATGGAGGATGAGAGGTGACCTGATAGAGGTGCATAAGATGATGAGAGGCATTGATCGTGTAGATAGAGACTTTTTCCCAGTGCTGAAATGGTTGCCACAAGAGGGCACAGGTTTACGGTGCTGGGGAGTAGGTACCAAGGAGATGTTGGAGTAAGTTTTTTACTCAGAGAATGGTGAGTGCGTGGAATGGGCTGCCGGCAACGGTGGTGGAGGCAGATACGATAGGCTCTTTTCAGAGGCTTTTAGATAGGTACATGGAGCTTAGTAAAATAGAGGGCTATAGATGAGCCTCATAATTAAGGTAGGGACATGTTTGGCACAACTTTGTGGGCTGAAGGGCCTGTACTGTGCTGTAGGTTTTCTTTGTTTTTAGAAACCTGAATTAAAGCACATAGCCACTAACCTCTCTGGCTCTGGGGTTGACCAATCAGGCAGTCCTGGTCCAAGTTATCTCAGACACTACACTCCCAACCCAAATTTTAACTTTGACCTACTTTGAATGCCAGCCTGAATCCAACTCTAAGACTTCACCCCTGACCTGAAATCTTACTGCCTTATTTGGATCTAGTCTTTAAACAAAGCAGGATATCCTCGAATTGAAAATGAGCTATGCCACAGAATTTGCAGCAGAACCGTGACTGAAAAGGTCATTATTGAGGGATTACCATCCAATCTGACACACCCATTTGAGTGCACTAGAATTTCTAGGCAATTATTCCTGAGTTCATTGTGATTATTTGACCTACAGTGGATAATTTCTGTGATTCCAAATCAAGGTGGTCTATCTATATGTAAACATTGCTTCTGAATCTGTGTACGTGTTTAAAAAGACCTGTGTAATATCAAGCAAAGTTTCCTTTTAAAACATTATTGGTGTTTCACAACCCAGTAATATTGATTCTCAATGAATCTAGTGATGTGTGATGCTGCAGATTCATTTACCGAGGTAACTTACTTGTTTATCATATCTGAAAGTCTAACCTTTCTGGTGTCAAAAAAAAATGTTGAAAATAATGTTTATTCCTTAAAAGTGCAAAACTACAACTAAAATACTTTATACACATTATAAACTCTACATGCTGAAGCATTGAACAAGATGTCACTTTACTAGTTACAAAACTAGTACTAGTCATGTTTACATAATATAAATCAATGAAAAATTTCAAAGATTTTATTTATATTGTCAACAGTCTTGTGTGTTGGATACAGAATGTGTGGTGTCTGGCAATTTCTGTTCTTCTCTAAGAAATAACAATGTTCTCTCTGCAAAGCAGAAAATAAAAGCAAACCGCATAAATATGAAGAAAAATCTGCAGGATTAAAAGTTGCATGTTTAAGAAAGGGACTGAACTACAGAGTTGTTCTGGTCTGGCATGTACTGATGGGTGAAACAGCAAGCCTACATGCTTGAACCATTTCCATGATTCATTCTGCAATAAGCACACCTAAGCTTAACGTTTTAGTGAAATCTAGGATCCCCATTCAAATGTGTGGTTAAGCTACATTCATCTTTCCTGTTTGGCAAAAGCCTTATAGGCTAGATATAAAGTTTATCTGTCCCTCAATGTAGGATGATGTAAACTATTTTGGACTCAATGGAGAAACTAGCAGATCAGATGCACAATTACCTGTCTCCATAGTGCTCAGGACTTGTGCGCAACAGTACACGGAACACAAGTCATGGTCATGCTTGATTCTGCAGAAAAATACAAGTATGTTTGAGACCAGTTACTTCATATCCCCTTTTGAATTACTTCTGTTTAAAGTTGTTTAATTCTCTTTATCTAGCAAACTATGATTGATCTGTGGAATTGTTGGCTTCAACAATATAAAGAACAATAATATGGAATTTTATAGCACTTTGATGTAGTACACCATCCCAATTCACTGCACAAGTTGCAGCACCATGAGATAATAAGACACCTGGAGGCTGGTTTTCAGGAATATTTTAAATGAGAAAGAACTGCATGTGCAGAAAGGCTGGGGGATGAATCGCAAAATACAGGAGCAGGGCAGGTGAAAATATGAGAGGTAATGATGGTGTGATTTTTGTTTGTTCACTTTTCTGGATGTGGCCATCATTAATAAGAATAGGATTGATTGCTCATTGCCATTTTCCAGAACTGTCCCAGTCCTTCTGGGGAATATTGTCCAGGACATAGATTCAGCAGGGGTGAAGTGACATTACACATCTGTGTCAGGATAGTGTGCAACCTGGAAGTAAATCTGCAAATAGTATTGTTCGAATGCATTTTCTGCCCTTGTCTTTCCTGGTGGTAGTGGGCACATGCTATTGCAGTATCCCAGGTGAGCAACTGCAGTGCATATTTACATGGTACATGCCAGAACTGTATGTGTTGGAAGCACAGAGAACGTGCCTTTAACTGGTTCCATGAGGTGCCCCTTCTGGAGGCTGCTTCATCCTAGATGGAGAGCTGGATGGTATGAAGCAGCATTCAACCAGACAAGTAAAGAGCATTCTGTTGTACTCCTCGCTTGCATTTTATGGAAAGGCTATGGAATATTGGAAGCTGAGTCATTAGTTACAGGATAGCCTGAATCTAAACTGCTTTTGTAGTCACAGGATTTACCTGACAGGTCCAGTTAAGTTTTTGATCAATGGTGACACCTCAGGATATTGACATGGTGGTGATGCCATCGAATATCACTGCTAAGTAGTTTAGACCCTGTTGCTCAGGAGATGGTTTTTGCCTGGCACTTCTTTGATGCAGATTTAAATTCCTTGGGCATTGAAATTGCATATGTCCAGTCTCTCTTCATTAACAATAGCTCTGCATTCAATACTATCGTCCCCTTGAAGCTCATCGCTCAGCTCCAATACCTGGATCTCAATACCTCTCTGTGCAAATGGATGATTGATTTAATCACTGGCACCAGTATCTCCTTCACACTTGCCATCAGCACAGGTGCGTGACAAGCCTGCGAGTTTCCACTCTGCTTTAATAATTTTATACGTATGATGATTGTGTACCTATGTAAAGCTCCAATGCTAAAGATACCACTTTTCTGGCCAAACCATAGGTGGTGATGAATTGCCACATATGAGGGAAATTGAAAATATCGTTGAGTGGTGTCAAAATGATAGTCTCTCGTTTAATATATCAGAAAAATGAAAGAGCTATAGTCGACTAAAGGAGGAAGAAGCCAGAGGTTCATAAGTCAGTCCTCATTAGGGATCAGAGGTAGAGAGAATTAGTTTAAATTCCTTTGCACAAATGTATCAAAGAATCTGTCTTGGGACTAGCATGCAAGTGACCTATCAGGGTGCACATTTGGCTGGGTTAAACTCCATCTGACATTTCTCTGCCAATATCTGTAACCTGATCTATATCCTGTTGTATTCTTTGTCAGTCTTCTACACTATCCATAAAGCCACCAATCTTGAATTGTTTGCATATTTGCTAAACCACCTATGTACAATTTCATTGAGGTCATTCATATACAATACAAACAGCAGAGGTCCCAGTACAGATCCATGCAGAGCACCACCAATCATAGACATCCAGCTGAAATAATTCCCTTTGACCACTACCTTCTATAGACAAACCAGTTCTGAATGCAAACGGCTAATTCACTGAGTCCCTTGCATCTTAATCTTCTGGATGAGCCTCCCATGAGAGATGACTTACTAAACTCCATGTATACAACACCCACAGTTCTACCTTCATCAAACACGCTTGCCACCTCATCAAAAAATCTCAATTAAGTCAGTAAGACACAACCTGCCCCATATAAAGCCATACTCCCTAATTAGGCTATGCCTTTCCAAATGCTGATAAGTCCCATCCCTAAGAATTCTGTCACCAGTCTATAGACTCCAGGACTATTCCTGGTTCCCCTCTTGAATGATGGAACAACATTAGATATTTGCCAGTCCTATGAAAACTCACTTGTGGCTAGAGAGAACATGAAGAACATATTGGTCAAGGTTCCAGCAATTTTTCTCTTTCTCTCAATTACATGGATAATAATAATAACAACAGGCTTTGGAGTTGTATCCACCTTAATGTTCTTTAAAAGACCCAACATTACTTCCTCTTTACCTCAAAATGCCCTAGCATATCAATACTCTGATTGCCATATCCTCACATTCTTCTCCTTGGTAAATACTAATTTAATGTAGTCATTAAGGATCTCATCTACATCCTCTGCATCCAAAGCAATTCTTTGCTCCTTTCTCCTTGAATGGTCCTACCCTTCCAGTAGTTATTCTCTTACTCTTGATGTACAGTATGTATAAAATGCCTTGGGATTCTTTTTAATTCTACTTGCAAAGACTTCATGGTCCCTCATGGCGAAGGGTCTCAGCCCGAAACGTTGACAGTGCTTCTCCTTATAGATGCTGCCTGGCCTGCTGTGTTCCACCAGCATTTTGTGTGTGTTGCTTGAATTTCCAGCATCTGCAGATTTCCTCGTGTTTGGTTTCTTAATTCCCTTCTTTTCTGGCTTCTTTATAATCTCCAAGGAGTCTTTTGATTTTAGCTTCCTAAGCTTTTGATACTTCTCCTTTTCCTTCTTGACTAAATTCACCTCTGTTGGCATTCAAGGTTATCATACTTTGCCATCCTTGTCCTTCCTTCCTACAGGAACATACCTGTCCTGTGCTCTGTGCTGGCGGACTTCAAACACCTTCCATGTGTCAGATGTGGACTTTGCACATTAACAGCTGTTCCCAAATAACTCTCCCTAGGTCACATCTAATGCTGACATAATTTGCCATGCTCCAATTTAATACACAAGGCCTATACCTATCCTTGTCTACAGTTGTCTTAAAACTTAAGGAGTTATAATCACTGTTCACCCACTGAAAGCTTGGTCACCAGGCCAGCCTCATTACGGAACGCCAGGTCCAGTGCAGCCCTTCTTTTTATTGAATGATCTACATATTGGTTTAAAAAGCACTCCTGAATGCACCTAACAAATTCTGCCCCATCTAAACCACTTGCACTCAGAAGGTCCCAGTTTATACTTTCTTATAGGTTTCATAGATTCTATTACATTTCTTCAGTTTTTCTGTAAATGGCTGCAAAAAGAAGAATTTTAAGGTAGTACTGTATATTGAGGCATGCATGTACTTTGATAATAAATTTAATTTGAACTTTTGCTCATCATTCCTTGCCTTAATATTGTCCAATGTAAGTGTTGACAATGCTTCATTTGCTAAAGAATTGTGTATACAATTGAGCTTATGCAAACAACTCTTTTACTGACATGATGGATGGAAGGAAGGGCACTTCCCATTATGCCCTACCCCACCTCGTTCCCCACTCCTACCATCTATATGTGGGCCATCTTCTGGATGGGATCTTAAAATCTAATTTTCGTATGCTATTATGTAAAGCATTGGATGGTATATTTCAAGTTGGGTGAGAATGATGGAAGGATATATTTTCTATTAATTGTGCAGAAAACTTGCCGAATTTCACTATCTAAGTTGATAAATGTCATTTATCCAAGGTCATTTAGGTTTTCCAGCACTTGTGAAACTGAGCCAGTTACTTCAAATTATGAAGAGCAGGTGATTAAATGTTCCCACAAAAAAAAATTGAATCGAGTGTCAAATGCCATATTGAACATTCAGAAACTTCTGGCATTCATTCATGGTACAGCAATCCTTGGTTGGTTCAGTAACTCTGGAATTGTTTTTAATTGTATCTCCTGAGTAGGTCCAATTTTAAAAACAAGTAGATAATCTACCAATTTAATTCTGACTTTTTATGGATTACAGTCAGCAGGGTACTATTGGTGGATGAGGCCCAGCGTCTTGAAATTTAAGTAGGGGCAGTTTTGCATCATAAGATTTCAGTACATTTCTAACTGAGGATATGAGGATAACTTAGGATAACCCTAACCCTTAGTTATCCTTAGGATAACCCCTAACCCTAAGGATATGAGTGGTCTTTCCTGTTTGGAGGAACAGGTTGGGGCAGAAAAGATCTTTCAGATAGATCCCACCAATCAGTTTTATCCCACTCACAATGGGAATTGCACAACTGGTCATTAAATATGCCTCAATTACTTATGTAGCGGTATTAAGAGATTAAATGCTGTGATTATCACCAGCTTTCCAGACCCATCTCAGCCTAATTTAGTAAAGAGACCTGAAACAGGATTTCTGTTTGGATAATGAGTCTAAAAACCTTTTAACCAAAAATTTTTGCAGCCACTTTCCAACAACCAAAACTATGGAATGTTGCAGAAATGCAATGACAATCTGAATCATGTTGTCCTTGATTAGGTATATCTTAATTAATTAACTTTATTAGAATGCAGTGATTTTTGCCATGGCGCTGGAATAACCTTTTCTAATTATTGAGGGCTAAGTATTCCTGGGCCCTTGTTTGACATTTAAGTTGTGTTGATTGTCTTCCAGTGCTCTAAAGTCTATGATATCATTGTGCAGATTAAAATTGGCATTATTGGGCAGTTCACATCTGAATGCATGATCTCAGTTTCATGTGTGCCACTGACAACTTCTAATTCAATTTGTTGCAGTTGCCTGCACTTGACCATGTAACCTGGTACTTAATGTCATCTGGTAAAGGTATACATACGGTACTACTGGCACTCATTAAGCTACTGGAGGGTTCTGATTGAATTTCTGTACATGTTCAGACTTCTCAAACTGTTCTTTTCTGTCATGCCTAATTGTGAACGGTAGTGAAAAGTGAAAGTTGTTCCAAGAACATCCTTGTCTTGCAACATAAGAATGCTTAAATCAAGGTTGAGGCAAGGGAAGGGGAACAGTTATCTAGGATCCATGGTGATTGAGCCTAGACCACAGTACTGACTTGAGGCACGTTATCCCTACAATAAGGAAGGCTCTACCATATCTACAGTACAATTGCTTGCAGCAGTGCCTGGGCCTGCCAGATAATTTGGAGCATGTATGAATTTATGTCCACAGACTCTCAGGAGCCAGTGAGGACTTAGAAAAATCTGATTCACTCTTCTACGGCTGATGAGGCCACTCACGATTCTCACAACCCTTTGGTAAATCTGAATTGGCAAGTTGGTTCCCAGGGTAGGCAAATTCCTGCTCTACAGAGCCTTGGTTCAGCTCTCAGGATCAGCCATGTTCTCGGGTCTTTTTGCAAGACTTGGAAGATTTATGGGGCGCTGATCTCATACGTGCATTCTGAAGAATATCTAAGTTATCTACCTGTCTGATAGCATGAGAGTCCAGTGGATGCGCTATCTGTCTGCTCTCAGGACGTCAGGGTTTTTTTGCTGCAGCCTCTCACTCTTGGGTGCTTCCCTCACCAATGAACCCAAACCTGTCTCCTTGCGATCTGTAGCTGGCCTATCTAGGGCCTATCATGAGCTCACTGAGAAGACATGTATATCTTCGTGTCAAGTTAAAAGACAACCTTTCTGTAGCCACGTGGTTTCCAGCAGGAAGCATTGCAGTAGTGTTGAAGTTTCCAAACTGACAGGGAAAATGACAAAAGTAAGTGATTATTTTGATCCTTTTTAAATGTTTCCTTTAAATCTAAACATTTGTACATTGAAGTAATTGTGGCATTTGTCAGTTCATGCTGAGTGAAGCCATTTAATTTGACTGACTATAAATTCTGCTCAGGTTTTTCATCTCTCTGTTCCTTGCCCTTACTTAAACAAGGTAGGTAGGGAATTTTTGTGCTGCTGTCACTACAAATGCAAGATAAATGCCATGTAAATTGATGCAACTTGTATTGTCATGTGCTGCACGAGTATGTGGTCTCATTCTTGTGTGATCCTTAAGCGTACTTTGAATAAACTGCATGAAATCATTTGAAGGAGGGACAGATGTCAAATGGACTGCAGTGTTAAGGTTTGACTGCAGTTTCGAATGAGATTTTGAGCTTCAGCATGTATTTCTTGATCAAATGACACAATCACCATTTATAGTTCATGCCTGAATATTGCATTGAATCAAAAAGGCACTTTTAAGAGCAGCTCTGCTACTGTATATTCTGTTATGAAATATCACATGCAGTGTTCGGCTGTAAGATAGAAAACTGAAAATAGGAGCAGGTATAGGCTGCTGGGCTCTTTGAGCCTACTTTGCCACACAGTACAAACAAGTTTTAAATATATTCCTGCTCCCTTGTCATACCTCTAGATGCACATTGCTTCTAGAAATGTATTTATCTCCTTAAATATATTCAGAAACTAACCTTTGAGAGCAAATTCTGCAGTTTCTGAGTAAAGCGATTGTTCCCTTCTCAGCCCTAAATCCCTGGCCTTGTAAACTGAAACTGTGGTGACTCATTTGACACCCCAGCCAGAAGAAATATCATTCAATATCCAGTATGTTGTATGCAGTTCTGTTGAAAAATTATTTGTGTCTTCAGTGAATTCGTATTTGTTTAATTGTTCTGCCATTAGTCTAACCCAAGGACATCATTCTAGGAATTCCTCAGGGTAATATCCTTAGTCCACCAATCTTCACAAGTATTTCACAATGTTAAATTCCAAGCACAATTCCGCAGCAAATTAAGCAGCTTATCCATGTATGCATGCAGTAAGATTAAGACAAAATTCAGTCGTGGCCTGATAAATGGCAAGTACCATTCATGTCAGAAAATGTCCATATAATGACCACCATGATCAAGATCGTCTTGACATTGAATGACATTACCATCCCCATGCTCCTCACCATCAATGTCTCGGAGGTCAGCATTGATAACAAGCTCCAAAGTGCAGATAAAAACGAGTGACTCACCACTTGACATATCAAAATTATTTCCACCATTTACAAGGCACAAATCAGAATGGTGATGAAATACTCTTTGCTTGCCAGGATGAGTGCAATACTGAAAAACCTAAGAGGCATGGCACAACACAGACACAGCTACATATTTAATTGGCATACCATTAAATTCCCTAAAATTCCTTCCCTGCATCAGTGGCCAAGGCTCATTGGCCACATTATCAAATATCTACAAAATGCATCGCAGTGCTTCCACCTCAGGCAAAGAAGGGCAATGACAGCAGGTGCAAGGGTGGGTATGGGTACACCACCACCCACAGGATCCCCACTAAGATGTACACAACTGTGATCTAGAAATAAATCATGGTCGCTGATCTAAATCCTAAAACATCCTGCTCAACTGTGCACATGTGCAGGCAAGTGTAGATACACGTGTACGTAAGCACAAAAACAGTCTGACTTAATGTTCACTGCAATTTTTCTGTCCTACTCTCGTTGGGTCAAGCATTTCCTTTGTCTTTCTCTGCTGAAACCAAAACTATTTCCAGTTCTTAGACCTATTACTCAATCTGCTAATCTTGCATAACTCCTCTTTGTAACAAACAATATTCCTATCTACTTCTGTCAGCCATAATTGAACTTTCCATTTAGCAAGAAGGTTTAACAATTGTAATTCCTGTATTCATTCCTTGATCACCTATTTCAAATCATGCCTTTTAATGAAGCTCCCCTATCTATTCTAGCTTCTTCACTCTTCACACTTCCAGTGTTTCCTTTGCTTAGATTTAGGACCTGAATTTCAGATTGAAATACTTCATTTTGAATCATAATGAAGAATTGTTTCCATTACAGTCTCACATCTAGAATGAGTCGCACAGAACAAGAATATAGACTAATCTATTCTTCATGCACAAAACACATCTCTAGTAATAATTGCAAGAACTTTAAACAGCATTTGCTTTGGGTAAATAATGGTAAAATCCTTTACCCAATTTGCTTAATCCTGCAGGCAGAATGCAATATAGATGAAATCTCCTCCTCTAGAACAGAGGACAGTAAGGAAATCCCTACTGCACTGGTAAGCAGAAGGCTGTGACACGTAGCATCTGTCAGCAGCTGTGGCTAGGAATGGTCCTTAGGCTAGGAAGCTGAGAATAAGGGTGACCTTGACTTTGAGAGAGCAGTACAACACATGGGAGAGCTTGTTTCTGAGGTTTGGTGAGAATAAAGATCTCAGTAATAGCTACTTAATGGAAATAAAACCAGTAGAAGCATTTCTTGTCGAAAAAGTTCAGTCAGTAGTGTGGCTTGCACTAAACTCTGGGCAGGAAAGACCTTCAGTGACGAATCCTTCATTGTCTGTTGTTTTATGCTGTAGTGTGCTTTGGAGAACTTCTAGGCAAATCTCCATTTTGTTCATTTTTGCTGCAAAACTGTGTTTGCAGGTACAAAAAGAATGCTCAGCCTTCAGAGAAGCTGATAATCTGCAGTGTTCTATGCAACCATCTTGCTCATAATGCAGTCTGAGTGTGGATAGCCTTTGAAACAGCACTGGTGTTTGTACAACAGGCCTTGGTAAAAACTGATTGGTCTGTGAGTAAACAATTATCATTTTTCAAACTAATATTATTAGGTGTTCTACAACAATTTATATTTTTAGGGTGAAAATATATTAAATGCAAGCAAACACAAAAATCTCATTGAGAAATGTAATGTTGATGCTACTGATGGATGCCAATACAACCAGAAATAACTCTCCTTTCATAAAATTTTCACCAGTAAAATATCATACTTCAACCAAAAAAAATAGTTTTCATTTAAGAGAATTATTTGAGGAAATTCATAACTTGGAATACTTTATATTCACCACTGAGCAAATATTCATATATCATCTAAAAACCTAATTTCACTTTTCAATTTTTATTTGCATTTAATCTCCCTCCTAAAATTTAGGGACATTTGATCATCCAGTTTCTACTAAACATCGGAAATCTGACATTGCAGCTCTATTTTATGCACAGTAATCAAGAAAGAAAAATTTGTTTGGTATAGGCACGAGATGATGAAAAAGCATAATGACTAAAAAGAAAGCATCAGTGAAAAATATGTGAAATATTATTTATCTTAACAAAGTTTCTAAGTATTTAGTTAAGCATAGAAATTTTTAAATAGCTTATTTGTTTCTAAGCACTAGAGCTGTCAATGATGTCTATATGATTAGATTTTTCTGCATTATTTATAGATCTGCTGTGGTTTTCGTATATTTTTTTTCCTCTCTTTCATTCAACCTACTTTTAACCATGATTGATTTAATACAACATTGAATGACTTGAAAGCATTCTTTGATGCTGAAAAAAATTTGTTAAACAAAAGGTAACGACGTACATAATAGCTGAAAAATATATTGCCAATAAATAGAATTATGTTAACAGTTTTCCCAGTGCTTTGTAATCAAATTTATTGGCAACATATTTTACCCAAAGTGAAATGTAATAATAACCCCTTCCTGGATTGTTTTGTGTCACTCCAGAAATTTCCAGAACGTATCCTGGAGTTATTCATCTCTGCATAGTAAAGGGTGACTCCCATCTCAGTAATACACCAGATGGTATTATTTTGCATGCCATGAACATGATATTTGACCAAGCTGTCTTAAGAGTGATCATTGTTAGGAACTTGCAAGACAATTAATTCTTACTTCATTTGTGCTTCTTGAACAGAATAATGCACCAAGATCTCACACACACCTTCAATCCATTTGCTTGCATGTCACACCTAACTCTGCATCTCTAATTTTCTTTCCTACCGCTTGAGGTCCAAATCCAGAAATCCTCAATTACCAAGTGCAGGAAAGGGTGATCTTGTGTCACAGTAAACAGAGCTGATACTTCATAGTGCCAATGATCCAGATTCAATCCTGACCCTTGATGCCATCTGTTTAGAGTTTGATCATTTTCTCTATTGCTGTGTGTGTTTATTTGGAGTTTCCTCCCACTTCCCCAAATTGGGTTGATGGGTTAATTGGCTACTGTAAATCATCCTTAGTATGTAGATGAGTGGTAGAAAAGTGGGAACCTGATGTGATTGTAGGGAGAAGAAACAGTTTAGGAGACAATTATAGTAAGAATGGGTGTTTAGTGGTCAACATGGAGTTGGTGGGCCCAATGGCCTTTCAATGTGAAATATTTTTCATTTTTTTGTAATTTATTTTTTATTGAAGTTCATCATCAAACGAACATTTCCACAAGATGTATTTCAGATATATATCATATAGTCATATTTTCTGTAAATTTCCACTTAATATTTATCTGAGGTATACACTTATAGAAAAGAGAGGAAAGAAAGAACAAGCAAAAGGAGAAATATGATTCTGGGAGAGTACTGCTGAGGTAAAAGGCCGGAGTTCTGCTGTTATTGAAAGTAAGTGGAAGCACCAGAGAAGAATGACTAACTTCTATTCCTCTCATATTCATGCAACCCTCCAATGCTCATTTCCTTTGATACTTCCTTAGTGTTTCAGCCATAATCTTTGATCTTCTTCTGCCCCTCCAATCCCCAGATGTTTAAATTCAACCTCTTCCAGTGATCCCATGCCCTATCCCTCTCCCAATTCTTTTTAAACCTTAATCTCTATTACACTGTGTTCTCCTACTTACTTACCTTGCATGCCAAGCAGGCACTCAATCCTTGCTCTTTATCCAATTTGTCACAAGGCCTCTCACTCCATATACCTGTGTCCCTCCAAAACCTAAGCCTCTGCCCCATCTCAGTAATGCTTTTTTTTTTTACCATGGAAAGGTGCAATAATCTTCAGCTTAAATGGAGAATAAAAGACCATATTTATGTGCACAGGAGAAGGCAATCAGAAAGAGTATCTGAAAGAGAAATTTTTTTTTCCTGTTTGAAATCTTTCACCAAGTCTAATTTGTAAGTTCTGGTATTATTTATTATTTCTGTACAGTTGTGTTTCATCTATTTGCATCGTGGCTGCTCAGGATTTCAGTTTATATTTTTTATTTTCTTTGTGTCATCTTTTTTTCCTACTACATTCAGATATCAAGAATATGACCAATCTATTCAGTTGTCCAGTGCTTTTTCTCTTTCCTCTTAGTTATATAAAATCTCTGCCTAAATAAATAAATACTCATAATAACTTTCATAATTATCAAGTAAATTAATTGCTTGAGGAAATAATGAATTTTGAGTAATAACAGCCTAAGAAAACTATTCTTTTACATAACAGTAAAGAATAAAACTTAATTTTTGAGTTTATTTTCCTCCTCTCAGACAAACATCAGAGGAAGACGAAAAAAAGTCAGTCTAATACTGCTATACCTGAAGAAAGTACTGTCAAAAAATGTTCCTGCTCCGATCTTCGACATTTGACTCCTTCAACATCTCATGGATAACGCCAGAGATACCAAATGGTAGGTGATTTTTTTTTGCCCGAAGTTAAAAACATGATTAGCAAAGGTAAATTAATATTCTAGATGACAAGTTATATGTGGCACTTAATTTTTAATGACCATTTTAGCACCTAAAAAACTCCTGAGATAGCATCATTTTATATAGCTTGGATATTGCAGTCATTTAGCATGTAGTATTTAAATGGCTCAAAAGTGCTCCCTTTTGACAATTCTGGGGTACTGCATTTGGAAAATGTGCACGCCAGCAACTTAACAACACAGAGATCTTTGCTTTCCAGGTTTGTATAACCATATATAGAATGTGTTTGCTTTTCTTAAGATGTCAAGCTTTCAATGAAAGATCATTGAGTTTTTGTCTTGTATGCGAGAAATGACACTATTGTGATAAAATCTTAATTATGAGCTTGATTCAAAGGGTTATTCTTGTTTTTCTCCAATAATGGGGTATTTTCTTTCCAATATGGGTGCTAGGGCAGAACAGTAAGTTTGCTTGCTTGGCTAACTTCACAGGATTTTGAGATCAGATCAGGCCCATCTACAGTGGACCTGAAATAAGCAACACATGAGGGGCATAGTGAAGGGTGAAAAGCTATGTAATATAAATAGCATTTGAAAAGAGCTATGCAGATCCCTAAGAAATTTAGTCATCTGGGGGAAAGCAGTTCCAGCCCTTCTGAATGACTGACACATATTCAAATCAATATTTCAATCTCTAAAATAAATAGATAGACAAGCCCAAGTGGACAAACATTAAATATGAAGGTAAGAACAGAAGATTTTTCTGAATGATGCACAGCAGCTGATGTTATTGTTGCATGAGATCACTATAACAAAACTTAAGCCTGTTTAAGACATCAAAGCACAACGGAAGCTTGCTTACTACGCTCCATGGTCAGGAGGTAATATAAAATATCTGCATATCCCAGGTTCTTTTGCCAATAGGAATCACATGCATTCAAGAAGCTGGTAAGGAAAGACTGCCCTGTAGTTTTTTTTTGCCAAGTAGATTGATAAAATATGAAATGCATGATGTATGGCCTCTCAGTTTGTCCATTTGCTGCTAGGTCATGCCAAGTTCTCACATAGCCTTACAGCACTTCCATTACTTATCATGCATAACCATGCTCTACCCAGGCACATGTTCAAGTTGAAACTTGTAACTAGCTTGGCAAGCCTGCTTCTTTAACCACTGTTGCAAGCAAAGTCGATTGCTCACGGATGAACAGAATAGGTTACTTGCTGGTCATTTTGCAGCTCCTTTGAGGAATGCCATCATATTTTTGCAGGGAGAGATAAAAAGTGTAGCTGTATTAACTTACATATCAGCCATTTTCCTGTTACTCTTTGTTTCCATTTTGATGGATATTGCTGATGATCTGTGTGACAGCTTGGGAGGAACCAGAGACAGATTTGCTGAGCAAAACGGGAAATCTTTTCAGACACTAGTGTTGCTATCAGTGTTCATCAGGTTTACTGCATGTTTCCTTGAATCTAATTAGCCAGGTCATCCCTAAATTTGGCTTGCTGCCCAAACTCATTGTCCGCAATTCCTTCACAGAGTACAGAAAGCCAGCCAAGTTGAGTCATCTAGTAAAGCAGAACAGTGGCAACTAGGCCTTGAGTGGTGTAACAAGTCCAGCCTCCAGAGGGCTTTAATAGTCTTTTGCTGTCGAAGGTCATTTTTAAATGACAATTTTAAAATATATTTAAGAAGACCTAATCATTTAAAATTATTTTCAATTAAAACACCTGAAAGTACTAGAAATTAATAAAAGTATGAAAATAAGTTAATGACTTACCAGCACTTACTTTATAACTCAATATTAGCAATTCCATTCAAGTGAAAAGGTTATGTTTCTTACACAGCTATCCTGGGCTGCAAGTGAGGGGTCTGATATGAAATGCATTTGGCCCACATTCCACTACAGGTATCATTGGCGACTTTAGCAACAGAGCCTAGGACAGATTTCCAGATTGTACACTATGTCCACTTTTCAGAGTGCAGATAAGCTAAAAAGAAAATGGAAATTAAACTTTAGTTATTTATAAGCCTCTGGCCCATCATTGCTGACCCAGAAACTGAAAGTTTCCCATTAAATTTGCATGAAAGTTCTTTTAATAAGAGATTTATCCCATATAAAAGTTCTGCTAGTTTTATTTTGGATACTGGGGTGGCCTTCATTGGAACCTTGAGAAGGGTCAGTAGTGGGTATGATGGATTTTCTAGCTCCAAAAGCAGAAGGTTACCCTGGTGGGCATTTATCTACTGAACTCATGTTAATTAGCTGTTTACACACCCTCAGTACTACTGCTGATATTGTATTGAGAAGTTTCATCTTGTGTTTTTGATTAATATATAGCATGGAACTATGTCCTTCATCCCACTGAATCCATACCAACTATCCATTTATGGGAGGAAGCCAGAGATCCCAAAGGAAACCTACACAGTTACAAGGAGAATGTTTAAACTTCATAAAGACAGCACAAGAGCACAGTAACCCATGTCTCTGGCTGCACTTGTGTTACATTACACCACAGTACAGGCCTTTTGGCCCATAAATTTGTGCCGACCTTTTAACCTACTCTAAGATCAATCTAAACCTTCCCTCCCACATAGCCCTCCATTTTTCTTTCATCCACGTGCCTATCTAAGAGTTTTGTAAATGTCCCTAATGTACCAGCCTCTACCATCACTCCTTGCACCATGTTCTCTGCACCTCCCACATTCTGTAAAAATCCTACCTTGGACAGCCTCTCTATACGTTCTTCCAATCACCTTTAAATGCTGGACAACATAGTATCAAACCTTATCTCCTGCAGCTATACGGTAGGAGTTCAGATTTTATCTGAACGCTTGAATCCTGTTGACTGCATCCGAGGTTGCTAGAAAATCTCATTTACCTTGGCAGCATAATAGCAAGAAGATTCAAACTTGCAAGCTCTACTTGTAAATCCTAGCCTGATTCTGGAATTATCAAGAAGGCGTTGCTATACTGTGGGAGGAAACAATATCAGAGAAGCACAAATGTTTCTGAGTCCTCCGTTAAGCTGATTAGTTTTGAGAAGGAGAGCTTGACATAGAGAACACTTTAACTCTCCTTTCAAGGGTCAGAGTTGTACTGCTTTTTCTGATCCCATCTGGGAAGTTTTACTTTAATTACCTTACTTGCTGATCTTAGTTCTATCTTCCTTTAGAACAGGGGTTTCCAACCATTTTTTAATGCCATGGGCCAATACCATTCAGCAAGGGGTCCATGGGATGCTGGTTCGGTTACCCCTGCTTTAGAAATATACTATAAAAGCCAGAGTGGTTTCCCATTACTGTTAATAATCCCTAACACATAATTAGAACCCAGTCTAAATACTAACCCTGCCATTAAGAATTGCAATCTAAGATTCGACAGAGAAATAAGCACAGCAGCATGTTAGTCCCCTAAGCTTTGAGTTTCTGAGACATGACTTTCTAACAAACAGTACTATGGGGCATTACCTGGACTTAGGAAGATATAGAAAAGCTTGATCAAATTCTGATATAAACTGATTGTGTTAATGACTGAAGCAATAATGCACAGGGATATTTAAAGAGAAGAACACTGAAATAGGTTGTTTTGATTTACATTTATTGGTGTTTACATTCCATATAAACGGTTGCACCGATCTACCCAGCAGTAACAGATCTTCGTCTAATCCTCTTCTCCTCTCATATACATGAAACAATATCATGAAAATCTTTTGTAAACTAGTCCAGATTTTACATCTCTGGAGAAAATCGTAAGTAGCTTTATTGTGGATCTATCCTCAGCTTCCTGCATTAGAAATACAAGTGTGAAAATGGAACATGCAGTACTTTCAACACCTAAAATCATTTGAATTTCACTGGTGTGAAATGAATTAACTGGGTCATTGAATTGTACTTAGAAGGAAAAATTGCATACACATTACACATAGAGGAACCTCTCTCTACACAATGAATGCACACCAAAGAAGTTTGCTGGTGAAGCAACCTTTCATACGATGCTAACAACCACATATGTTCACTTCCATAAAACAATTAATTTAGAAGGATTATATAAAATAATGGGCCAGAACATGCTGTATTGCTAAAGAGGATGATTGTTAGTCTTAACAATAAAGTGTATTTTAAAGTTTATGTCACAGAAGATTCCCAGTGATAGGACATTATTTGTATGTAATAAGATAAATCTGATTACATTAATTAATGTGTAATTTATTGACAAACAGTTTAATGCACTGATTTTCTTACAAATGCAAAAATATACATTTAAAATTATTTTGTAAAACAAAGTTAATGTCAAATTTAAGTTTATTGTCAAATGCACAAATACATGTATGCACATGTACAATGAAAAACTGACTTACAGCAGCATTTATAAGAGAAACATAAATTAAACACCATTTTTATCAAGGAAGAACACAACTAGAACAAACAATGAAGTCCGCTTCAGTGAAATGTGATGAAAGTGGTATTAGTGTACTATATCGAAGTGCTTGTGCTTTCTTTTCCCACTCACTTCAAGAACTGAATGACTGATGGGAAGCAGCTGTTCTTGAATGTGGTGGTGTTGGTCTTCAGGGTAACTCCTACCCAATGGTAGATGCCAGAAGGTAGCCTGGTCCAGATGAGCGAGATCTTCAAAGATAGATGTTGCCTTCTGATGGGATGCATGTGCCTATGATGTATCGAGCATAGTCCACTACTCTTTGCAGCTTCTTGCATTCCTGCACACTTCAATTGCTTTACCAGACCACGATACAACCAGTCAAGATGCGTTCAAAAGTACATTGGCAGAAGTTTGTTATTGTTCAGTATCAAGCTCAACCTCATTAAATTCTTAAAGTAAACAAATGAAAGATAAAAATTACAAAGAAATACTTAATGCAGAAAAAAACACTTGTTTATTTTCACAGTTCATAATTGATGTGTACAAAATTCTATAATTTTAATTTTAAAAAAAATATAAAATTAATATTCAAATATGTAATATCTGATTATAGCAACCTTGCAATGTTATTCCAAATGAAGGAATATCTAATAGTAGAGGTCAAGGAGCTGGAGCTGGATTCACTCAGGACCATCCAGGAGGCTGCAGACTTCATAGTTGATTTCTTTACTGAGGTGGTCACATCCGGAGTTGTGGCTTCAGATAGCAGATGGGTGATCAGCAGGAGAAGTAAGAAGAGAAAGCAGTCAGTGAAGGGTTCTGCTGTGGCCATTCCCCTCAGCAACAAGTATCCCTTTGGATACGGCTGGGGGGCGGAATCTGTCAGGGAACAATAGCTGCATCCAGGCCAATGGCAGTGTTACTGGCTCCGAAACTCAGCAGATAAGGGTAAAGTCAGGCGGACCATGGTGATAGGAGACTCAATATCTAGGGGGATGGAAAGGAGACTCCGTGGCCGCAAAAGAGATGCCGGATAATGTGTTGGCTCCCAGGTTCTAGGTCCAGGATGTCTCAGAATGGCTGCAGAATATTCTCGAGGGATGGTGAGCAGCCAGAGGTCATGGTGCATATTGGCCCCAATGACATAGATAGAAAGGGGGAAAGAGCTCTTGTGCTGAATGTCAGAAGTTGGGGAAAAGGCTGCAGAACAGGACCTTCAAGGTAGTAATCTCTGGATTATTCAGTGCCACATGCTAGTCAGGGCAGGAGTAGGATGACAGTACGAAGAAAAGAATGGCTGAGGATCTGGTACAGCGGGTAGGGTTTCAAATTTTTAGATCATTGGGATCTCTTCTAGGGAAGATATGACCAGTACAAAAAAGACGGGTTACACCTGAACCAGAGGGGAACCAATATCCTTGTGGGTAGGTTCACTAGAGTAGTTATGAAGGGTTTAAATGAGGTCATCAGGGGCATGGCAACCAGAGTGATAGGGCCGAGGATGGGGCAGTTAGGATATAAGTCAGTGCAGTGTGCAGTGAAGCTGAGGATGAACACGCAGATGATGGGGCAAAATTGCAGTCAGTTGGATGAACTGAAGTGTAACGTGGGGGCAAAATCGAAAAAGGTGATGAGTACGGGATAGAAGGTGTTAAAATCTGAATACACACAGTAGTTCATCTTGTAGTGCAGTTAGAGGTTGGTAGGTTTGACATAGAGGGCATCACTGAGACGTGGCTGAAAGAAGATCATTGTTGGGAGCTTACATCCAAGGATACACCTTGTACTAAAAGCACAGGTAAGTAGGCAGAGGGGGTGTGGCGGCTCAGTTGGTATACAAATCCTTAGAAAGACTTAACATAGGATCAGAAGATCCTCATAGGAGTTATACAGAGGACTCCAAATGGTAGCCAGAAGGTGGGATATAAGTTTCAATGGGAAACAGGCATGTATTAAGGGCAATGTTATGATAGTCATGGGGGATTTCAATATGCAGGAAGAATAGGAAAATTAGGTTGGTGCTGGATCCCAAGAGAGGGAATTAGTAGTATGCCTATGAAGATGGTATTGTAGAGCAGCTTGTGGTTGAGCCCACTAGGGGAAAGGTAATTTCGGATTTGGTGTTGTGCAATGAACTGAATTTGATTAAAAAATCTTCAAGTAAGAGAATCCTTGGGAGACTGTGATCATAATATTATAGAATTTAGTCTGCCGTTTGATTAGGAAAGATAGTGAGATGAGTCAGTAAAGGGAATTACAGAGGCATGAGAGGGGAGTTGTCCAAAGTTGATTGGAAGGGGACACTAGCAGGGATGACAGCAGAACAGCTGGAGTTTCTGTAGGCAAATTGGAAGGTGCAGGATAGATATATCACAAAGATGAATAAGCATTCTAACTGGGGAATGAGGCAACTGTGGCTGACAAGGGAAATGAAAGCCAGCATAAAAGCAAAATGGAGGTCATATAATAGAGCAAAAATTAGTGGGAAGTTAGAGGACTGGAAAGCTTTTAAAAACCTATAGAAGGCAACTAAAACAATAACAATAGAAAAGATAATCTATGAAAGTAAGCTAGCCAATAATATCAAAGAGGATAGTAAAAGTTTTAACAGATATATAAAGAGTAAAAGAAGCAAGAATGGAAACTAGACCACTGGAAAATGATGCTGGAGGGATAGTAATGGGGGACAAAGAAATAGCAGACAAATTTAAGTATCTTGCATCAGTCTTCACTGTGGAAAGCACTAGTAGTATGCCAGCAATTTGAGTGTCGGGGGGGGAAAAGTGAGTGAAGTTACTATTACTAAGGAGAAGGTGTTTGGGAAGCTGTAAAATCTGAAGGTAGATGAGTCACCTTGACATGATGGACTATACTTCAGGCTTCTGAAAGAGAGCATAAGATATTATAGGAGCACAAGAAGGCCATTTGGCCCTTCAAGTCTGCTTTGCCATTCATTCATGGGCAGATCCAATTCTTCCAGTCATCCCCACACTCCTGCTTTCACTCCATACTCTTTGATGCCCTGGCTAATCATGAACCTATCTCTGCCTTAAATACACCCAATGACTTGGCCTCCACAGTTGCTCATGGCAACAAATTCCACAGATTTACCACCTCTGACTAAAGTAATTTCTCTTCATCTCAGTTCTAAAATGACATCCTTTAACCTTGAAGTCGTGCCATCTTGTCCTAGAATCCCCTACCATGGGAAATAACTTTGCCATATCTAATCTGTTCAGGCCATTTAACATACAGCATGTTTCTATGAGAATCTCCCCTCTTTCTCCTGAACTCCAGGGAATACAGCCCAAGAGCTGCCAGACATTCCTCATATGGTAACCCTTTCATTCCTGGAATCATTCTTGTGAATCTTCTCTGAACCCTCTCCAATTTTAGTATATCCTTTCTAAAGTAAGGAGCCCAAAACTGCACACAATACTCCAAGTGTGGTCTCATGAGTGCCTTGTAGAGCCTCAACATCGCATCCGTGCTCTTATATTCTATACCTCTAGAAATGAATGCCAACATTGTATTCACCTTCTTCAAACCTGACTCAACCTGAAGGTTAACTTTTAAGGTATCTTGCACAAGGACTCCCAAGTCCCATTGCATCTCTGCATTTTTAAATTCTCGCCCCATGTAAATAATAGTCTGCCTGTTTATTTCTTCCACCAAAGTGCATGACCATACACTTTCCAACATTGTATTTCATTTGCTACTTCTTTGCCCATTCCCCTAAGCTACCCAAGTCTCTCTGCAGGCTCTCTGTTTCCTCAACACTTCCCGCTCCTCCACCTATCTTTGTATCATAGGCAAATTTATCCACAAATGCCTTAATACCATTGTCCAAATCATTGACATACATTTTAAAAAGCAGCGGTCCCAACATCGACCCCTGTGAAACTTTACTGGTAACTGGCAGCCAGCGAGAATAGGATCCCTTTATTCCCACTCTCTGTTTTCTGCTGACCAGCCAATGTTCCACCCATGCTGGTAACTTCCCTGTAATTCTATGTGCTCTTGCTAAGCAGCCTCATGTGCGTCACCTTGTCAAAGGCCTTCTGAAAAACCATGTACAGCATGTCAACTACATCTCCTTGTAGTCTCCCCATGTCTACCCTGTTTGTAATTTCCTCAAAGAATCGCATTAGGTTTGTCAGGCAGGATTTTCCTTTCAGAAAACCATGCAGGCTTTGGCTTATCTTGTCATGTGCTTCCAGGTACTCCATAATCTCATCCCTAACAATCGATTCCAACAACTTCCCAACCACTGAGGTCAGGCTAACAGGTCTATAGTTTCCTTTCTGCTACCTCCCGCCCTCCTTAAATAGTGGAGTAACATTTGCAATTTTCCAGTCATCCAGCACAATGCCAGAATCCATTGATTCTTGAAAGATCATTAATGCTTTAGCTATCTCTCCAGCTACTTCCTTCAGAACCCGAGAGTGCATTCCATCAGGTCCAGGAGATTTATTAACCCTCAGACCATTAAGCTTCCTTAACACCTTCTCAGTCATAATTTTCACTGCACAAACTTCACTTCCCTGACACTCTTGAATGTCCGGTACACTGCAGATGTCTTCCACTGAGAAGACTGATGCAAAATATGCATTCAGTTCCTCTGCCATCTCTGCATCTCTCGTTATAATATCTCCAGCATTATTTTGTATTGGTCCTGTATCTACCCTTGACTCTCCTTTACCCTTTATATACTTAAAAAAGCTTTTAGAAAGAGGTAGCTGAAGACAATAGTAATAATCTTTCAAGAATAACTTGATTCTAAAATCATTCTGGAGCACTGGAAAATTGTAAATATCACTCCAGTCTTCAAGAAGGGAATGAGGCAGAAGAAGGGAAATAATAGACCAGTTAGTCTGACTTCAGTGGTTGGGAAGATGCTGGTTTCAGGGTACTTGGATTCACATGATAAAGCAGGTCATAATCAGCATGATTTCCTTAAGGGTAAATCTTGCCTGACTAATTTGTTGGAATTCTTTGAAGAAGTAACATCATCATAGACAAAGGAGAATCAGTGGATGCTATTTACTTGGATATTCAGACAAGGTGCCACACATGAGGCTGTTTAGCAAATTAAGAGCCCATGGTATTACAGGAAAGACACGAGCATGGATAGAAGATTAGCTGATTGAGTAGGAGACAAAGAGGATTTTATAGCAACTGATAGTTAAGCCCACTATGGGGAAAGCCAATTCTGGATTGGATGTTGTGTAATGAACTAAATACTAGATTTAATTATAGACCATAAGGTACAGTGGCATGCAAAAGTTTGGGCACTTCTGGTCAAAGTTTCTGTTACTGTGAATAGCTAAGTGAGTAAAAGATGACCTGATTTCCAAAAAGGCATAAAGGTAAAGATGATACACTTCTTTAATATTTTAAACAAGATTACTTTTTTTTATTTCCGTCTTTTACAGTTTCAAAATAACAAAAAAGGAAAAGGGCCCGAAGCAAATGTTTGGGCACCCTGCATGGTCTTTATGGTAATACCTCTTTTGGCAAGTATCACAGCTTGTAAACACTTTCTGTAGCCTGCTAAGAGTCTTTTAATTCTTGTTTGGGGGATTTTCACCCATTCTTCCTTGCAAAAGGCTTCTAGTTCTATGAGATGCTTGGGCCATCTTGCATGCACTGCCCTTTTGAGGTCTATCCACAGATTTTTGATGATGTTTTGGTTAGGGGACTGTGAGGGTCATGACAAAACCTTCAGCTTGCACCTCTAGAGGTAGTCCATTGTGGATTTGAGCTGTGTTTAGGATCATTATGCTGTTGTAGAAGCCATCCTCTTTTCACCTTCAGCTTTTTTGCAGACAGTGTGATGTTTGCTTCCAGAATATGCTGGTATTTCATTAAATTCATTCTTCCTTCTACCAGTGAAATGTTCCCCGTGGCACAGGCTGCAACACAAGCCCAAACCATGATCAATCCACCCCCATGCTTAACAGTTGGAGAGGTGTTCTTTTCATGAAATTCTGCACCCTTTTTTCTCCAAACATATCGTTGCTCATTGCAGCCAAAAAGTTCTATTTTAAATTCATCAGTGCACAGGACTTGTTTCCAAAATGCATCAGGCTTGTTTAGATGTTCCTTTGCAAACTTCTGACACTGAATTTTGTAGTGAGGACCCAGGAGAGGTTTTCTTCTGATGACTCTTCCATGAAGGTCAATTTGTGCAGGTGTCACTGCACAGTAGAACAGTGCACCACCACTCCAGAGTCTGCTAAATCTTCCTGAAGGTCTTTTGCAGTCAAACAGGGGTTTTGATTTGCCTTTCTAGCAATCCTACAAGCAGTTCTCTCGGAAAGTTTTCTTGGCCTTCCAGACCTCAACTTAACCTCCACCGTTCCTGTTAATTGCCATTTCTTAATTACATTATGAACTGAGGAAACAGCTATCTGAAAACATTTTGCTATCTTCTTATAGCCTTCTCCTGCTTTGTTTATTTTAATTTTATTTTAATTTTCAGAGTGCTAGGCAGCTGCTTAGAGGAGCCCATGGCTGCTGATTGTTGGGACAAGGTTTGAGGAGTCAGGGTATTTATAAAGCTTTGAAATTTGCATCAACTGGCCTTTCCTAATGATGACTGTGAACAAGCCATAGCCCTAACAAGCTAATTAAGGTCTGAGACCTTGGTAAAAGTTATCTGAGAGCTCAAATCTCTTGGGGTGCCCAAACTTTTGCATGGTGTTCCTTTCCTTTCTTTTCGCTCTAAAATTGCACAAAACTAAAAATATACACTAATCTTGCTTAAAATGTTGAAAAGCATGTTTCATCTTTTACTTTATGACTTTTGGAGATCAGTTCATCTTCTACTCACTTAACTATTCACAGTAACAGAAATTTTGACCAGGGATGCCCAAACTTTTGCATGCCACTGTAAATACAGGCAGCCTTTTCTGGCTGGCTGCAAGTGACAAGTGCTGTTCTGCAGGGGTCTGTATTGGGATTGCTTCTTTTGAAGTTACAGATCAATGATTTGGATGATGGAATTGATGGCTTTCAGGCCAAGTTTTCAGATGATACTAAGAAAAGTGGAGGAGCAGGTAGTGTTGAGGAAGCAGGGAGTCTCCAGAAGGACAAAGAATTGGCAGATGGAACAAGCTGAGATGTGTGTAAGGTCATGCACTTTGGTAGATAGAATAAAGGCATAGACATTTTTTTAAACTGGGAGAAAATTCAGAACTAAGACATGCAAAGGGACTTGGGAACCATCGTGCAGGACTTCCTAATGGTTAAGCTGCAGGTTGAGTTGGTGTTAAGGACAGGAAATGTAATATTAGCAAACACAAGGAAATCTGCAGACGCTGGAAATTCAAACAACACACACAAAATGCTAGTGGAACACAGCGGGCCAGGCAGCATCTATAGGGAGAAGCACTGTCAACGTCTCAGCCTGAAACGTCGACACTGCTTCTCCCTATAGATGCTGCTTTATAAGGCATTGGTCAGACTACACTTAGAGTATTGTGAGCAGTACCAGTATTAGAGCGAGTTCAGAGGAGGCTCATAAGAATGATTCTGGGAATGAAAAGATTTATGTATGAGGAGTGCTTCATGGTTCTAGGCCTGTGCTCACTTGAGTTTAGAAGGATAAGGGGGATCTCACTGAAACCTATTGAATATTGAAAGGTCAAGACACACTGGATGTGGAGAGGATATTTCCTGTAGGGGATCCAAGGGCACAGCCTCAGAATAAAGGGATGCCCATTTACAACAGAGACAAGAAAGAATGCCTTTAGCCAGAGGGTGGTGAGTCTGTGGAATTCATTGCTATGGAGGCCAAATCATGTGTATATTTAAAGCAGAAGTTGATAGGTTCTGGATAAGCCAGGGTGTCAAAGGTTGATGGAAGCCGAATTTTCCACAAAGAACTGAATACGTGGATGGATGTAACTAGGTCCAATTTTGTTGTCAGCAAATGTGATTTTATTCACATTTGAACAAAAAAAGTGATTTAAAAAATACTTCCAATGGCAATAAGTAAGAAAGTGTGAAGGGCCAAAGACTTTTAAGGGCCTGGGTATAAAGGTAATTAAAAGATGAAGAACATACACCAAATATAATAAAGTGATATATTAATTTTTATGTAGTGGACTAGGGTTCAAGTTATCCTTCAACTAATCCTGGTTTGACAGTGCTTGAGATGAAAAAGTCTGGGGCCACACCTCAGGAAAGCCATTGGGAATCAACATGAGAATGCAACCAAAAGAAGTTTTACACTGCAATTCTTTATTTTAATGCTAATAGCATTATTGTACAATACAGCAAAGAAAATTAAATGAATGACTAAACTCAGTCACCTGGAGCCAAATCTTCAAAGAAGATTTTCAAAGAGGAAATTTCTGATGGCAATGAGGAGGGGTACAGTAATGAGAGAGATCAGCTGTTTAAATGATGTTGCGAAAACAAGCTTAAACTTAACATCAGCAAGACCAGGGAGTTGTTGGTGGATTTCAGGCAGGCAAAATTGGGAGAACATGTATGCGAAACCCCTCGAAGGGTGGAAAGGGTGAGTAGTTTGAAGATCCCGTGTGTCAACATTTCAAAGGATTCAAAAAAGATTTGTCACCAAAGACGATTGCACATTTCAATAGATGTTCCATGGAGAGCATTCTAACTGGTTCCATCACTGCCTGTTATGGAAGCTCTCATGCATAAGATTTCAAAGCTGGCAAGGGGTTTTAGCCATAACAAATCCCACCATGGACACAACCCTCCTCAATATGTCATCCCACCATGGACACCATCCTCCCCACCACATTGTCCAATCATGGACACAACCCTCCCCACTATGTTGTCTCATCATGGAAAAAACCTCCCCACCACTTTGTCCCATCATGAACACAACACTCCCCACCACTGATTCCCATCATGGACACAACCGTCCCCACCACGATGTCTCATCATGAATACAACACGCCCCTCCACAGAGTCCCATCATGGACACAACCCTCCCAACCATTGAGTCCAATCATGGACACAATCCTCTGAATCACGTCGTCCCATCATGGAGAGATTTCTCCCCACCACTTCATCCCATCATCGTCACAACCCTCCATACTATATTGTCCCATCATGGACACAAACTTCTATCCCACTGAGGCCCATCATGGACACAAACCTCCCTACCACTAAGTCCCATCACGGACTCAACCCTCCCCACCATGTCACCCCATCATAGACACAACCCTCCCCACCACTGAGTGCCAACATGGACACAAACATCCCCATCACCGAGTCCCATCATGGACATAACCCTCCTGACCCTGGAGTCCAATCATGGACACAACGCTCCCCACCACATCGTCACATCCTGGAAAAAACCCTCCCCATCACGTTATCACATCACGGGCAAAACTCAAACCACCACTGAGTCCCATCATGGACACAATCCTCCCCACCACGTTGTCCCATCATGGACACAACCCTCCCCACCACGTCGTTCCCAACAAGGACACAAACATACCCACCACTGAGTCCCATCATGGACACAACACTCCGCACCAGATCTTCCCATTATGGATACAACTGTCGCCACCACTGAGTCCCATCACCGACACAACACTCCCCACCACGCCGTCCCAGCATGGACACAAACCTCCCCACCAGAGAGTCGTATCATGCACACAGCCCTCCCCACCACGCCGTCCCAGCATGGACACAATGATCCCGACCACATTGTCCCATCATGGACACAAACCTCACCACCAGAGAGTCGTAACATGCACACAGCCCTCCCCACCACGTCGTCCCATCATGGACACAATCCTCCCGACCACTGTATCCCATCATGGACACAACCTTCCCCAATACTGAGTCCCATCTTGAACACAACATTCCCTACCACGTCATCCCATCAGGGACTGAAAACTCCCATTCACTGAGACCCATCTTGAACACAACATTCCCTACCACGTCGTCCCATCAGGGACTGAAAACTCCCATTCACTGAGACCCATAGTGGACACAACAATCCACACCATGTCGTCCCATCATGGACACAACCCTCCCACTAGAGAGTTGCATCATGGACACAACACTCCACACCACTGTATTCCATCATGGACACAACCCTCCCCACTGCATCACCATCCTGGACACAAACCTCCCCAACACAGATTCTGATCATGGATACAACATAGTTCCATCATAGAAACAGCAATACTTTATTGTCACCAAACAATTGATACTAGAGCATACAATCATCACTGTGATATTTGTTTCTGCGCTTCGCGCTCCCTGAACTACAAATCAAAGTAAATGTAATAAAAATTTAAATTATAAATCATAATTAGAAAACAGAAAATGGAAAGTATGGTAGTGAAAGTCAGGTCCAGACGTTTGGAAGGTACGGCCCAGATCCGGGTCAGGATCTGTTCAGCAGTCTTATCACAGTTGGAAAGAAGTTGTTCCCAAATCTGGTTGTACGTATCTTCATGCTCCTGAACCTTCTCCTGGAGGGAACTGGGACAAAAAGTGTGTTGGCTGGGTGGGACTTATCCTTGATTATCCTGGGAGCACTGCTCCAACTGTGTGTGGTGTAAAGTGAGTTCAAAAATGGAAGATTGGTTTGTATGATGTGTTGGGCTAGGTTCACGATCTTCTGCAGCTTCTTCCGGTCTTGGACAGAACAACTTCCATACCAGGTTGTGATGCACCCTAGAAGAATGCTTTCTATGGTGCACCTATAAAAATTAGTGAGGGTTTTAGCGGACAGGCCAAATTTCTTCAGCTTTCTCAGGAAGTAGAGGCGCTGGTGGGCCTTCTTGGCAGTGGACTCTGATTGGTTAGACCAAGTCAGGTCATTTGTGATACTGACCCCGAGGAACTTAAAGCTTTTGACCTGTTCCACCTGCGCACCACCGATGTAGGTGGGGTCATGCGGTCCGCTACTCCTGAAGTCAACAACCAATTCCTTTGTCTTGCTGACATTGAGGGATAGGTTATTGTCTTCGCACTATGCCACCAGGTTCTTAATTTCCTCTCTGTACTCAGACTCATCATTACCCAAGATGTGGCCTACAATTGTGGTGTCATCAGCAAACTTGTATGTTGAGTTTGATGGAAACTTGGCTACACAATCATGGGTGTACAGTGAGTACAGCAGGGGGCTGAGTACACAGCCTTGTGGGACACCAGTGCTCAGAGTGATTGTAGAGAAGAGCTTGTCCCCTATCTTTACAGCCCGGGTCCTGTCTTTGAGGAAGTTGAAGAGCCAGCTGCAGAACTGAGTGCTAAGACCCAGTTTCCAGAGCTTAGGAATCAGTTTATTTGGAATGAACTGTCCCCACCATGGAGACACATCCTGGGCGCAACTGTTATCATTCCATCATGGAATCAACACGCCACACCATGTTGTCCCATTATGGACACATTTCTCCCCACCACTGAGACTCACCATAGACAAAACCATCCCGACCACGTTGTCCTATCATGGACACAGACCTCCCAACTCCATCGTCTCTTCATGGACACAGACCTCCCCACCACTTCGTCCCATCTTGGACACAAACCTTCCATCTCCATCATCTTTTCATGTACACAAACCTCCCCACTACTGAGTCCGATCCTGGACCCAACCCTCCCCAACACATCGTCCCATCATGGACAAAATCCTTCCGATCACTGTGTCCCACCATGGACACAACCCTCCCACTAGAGAGTCATTTCATAGACACAACCCTCGCCACCACTGATTCCCATCATGGACACAACCCTCCCCAACACGTCATTGCATTCTGCAAACAACCCTCCCCAGCACAAATTCCAATCATGGACACAACACTCCCTATCACTGTGTCCCATCATGGACACAACACTCCCCACCATCGTGTGTCAACATGGCCACAGCCCTCCCCACCCCATTCTCCCATCATGGACACACACCTCCCTATCATTGTGTCCCAACACATACAAACAAGCTGGATGAACTCAGCAGGTCGGGCAGCATCCGTTGAAATGAGCAGTCAACATTTTGGGCCGAGACCCTTCATCAGGACTGAAGAAGGAGGGGGCAGGGGCCCCATAAAGAAGGTGAGGGGGAGGGTGGAAAACCAATCAAAGGAAAGATCAAGGAGTGAGGGAGGGGAAGCAGGGAGGGGATAGGCAGGAGAGGTGAAGAAGGAATCTAAGGGGAAAGCACTATGGGTAGTTAAAGAAGGCAGAATCATGAGAAAGGTGAGGAGACAGAGTGAAAGTGGGATGGGGGAAGGGAGAGGGAGGGAATTACCGGAACATCCCTCCCCACCATGTCGTCCCATCATGTACACAAACCTCCCCACTCTATTGTCCCTTCATGGACACAATACTATCGAGCACTTAGTCCCGTCATGGTCAAAACCCTCCCCACCACTCAGCCCCATCCTGGACACAACCCTCCCCACCACAGAATTCCATATTGGAAAAACCCTCCCCACAATGTTGTTCCATCATGGACACATCCCTCACGACCCCGTCATCCCATCATGGACACAACCCTCTCCGTCTTCGTCGTCCCATCATAGACACAAACCTTCTAACTCCATCGTCCTTTCATGTACACAAACGTCCCTACCATTGAGTCCCATCATGGACACAACCCTCCCCACCACTGTGACCAATCATGACACAGCCCTCCCCACCACATCATTCCATCATGGAAGAACCTTCCCCACCACTGAGCCCCATCATGGACAGAAAGCACCGTACCACATTGAACTATCATGGACATAACCATCACTACAACATTGTCCCACAATGGACACATCAATCCCCACCACGTTGTCTCATCATGGACACAACCCTCTCTACCACGAGTTTGATTATGCACACAACCCTCCCCACCACGTTGTACCATAATGGATACAACCCTCCCCAAAAGATCATATCATCATGGACACAACACTCCCCAACAGATCATTTCATCCTGGACACAACATTCCCCACTAGAGAGTCACATTGTGGACACAACCCTGACAACATAGAATTCCATCATGGCAAAAACCCTCCCAGCAACATCGTCCCATCATGGACAGATCCCTACCAACCACTGAGCCCCATCCTGGACACAACCCTCTTGACCACGTCATCCATGACCATGGACACAAACCTCCCCACCTCATCATTTCATCATGGACACAACACTGCCCACTAGAGAGTCACATCATGGACAGAAAGCACCCCACCACGTTGTACTATCATGGACACCACCCTCCCTACAAGGTCATCCCATAATGGACACATCAAACCCCACCACGTTGTCCCATCATGGTCACAATCCTCCCCACGACTGCGTCCCTTCATGGACACATCTGTCCCCACCATGTTTTCCAATCATAGACACATGCCTCCCAACTACATTGTCCCATCATGGACAGAACCCTCCCCACCACGTCCTCCCATCGTGGACAGATCTCTCCACACCACGTCATCCCATCATGTACACAAACCTCCCCACCACAGAGACACATCATGGACACAACCCTCCCGAAAACATCATTTCATCATGGACACAACTCTCCCCACTAGAGAATCACATCATGGACAGGACACTCCCCACCACTGAGACCCATCTTGGATACAACCCTCCCCACCACAGAATTCCATCATGGAAAAAAACCCTCCTCAACATGACATCCCATCATGGACACATCCATCACCAGCACAGAGTCCCATCATGGACAGAAAGCATCCCACCACATTGTACTATCATAGACACAACCATGCCTACAATGTTGTCCCATCATGGACACAACCCTCCCAACCACGTTGTCCCATCATGGACACAAAACTCCCCACCACTGAAGCCCATCACGGAGACAAACAACCCGTCACATCGTCTCATCATGGAAACACCCCTCCCTACTACCGAGTCCCATCATGGACAGAATCCTCGCCACCACATCATCCCATCATGGAAACATCCCTGCCCATTACCAAGTCCCATCATGGACACAACCCTCCCAACCACATCATCCAATCGTGTACACAAGACTCCCGACCACATCGTCCCATCCTGGTCACAGCCCTCCCCACCACTGTGTCCCATAATGGACACAACCCTCCGACTAGAGAGTCACATCATGGACTCAACCCTCTGACTAGAGAGTTGTATCATGGACACATGTATCATGTCTTCAACCTGAGCCTGAGTCTCCAGAGGGTTCCTGTGCTGTGGAAGACGTCCTGCCTCGTCCCTGTACCGAAGACGCCACGGACCAGAGACTCCAATGACTACAGACCGGTGGCATTGACCTCCCACATCATGAAGACCCTGGAGAGACTTGTTCTAGAGCAGTTCTGGCCTATGGTTAGGCCACACTTCGACCCCCTCCAGTTCGCCTACCAGCCCCGACTAGGAGTTGAGGATGCCATCGTCTACCTGCTAAACCATGTCTATGCCCACCTGGACAAGCCGGGGAGCACTGTGAGGGTCATGTTTTTTTGACTTCTCCAGTGCATTTAACACCATCCGCCCTGCTCTGCTGGGTGAGAAGCTGACAGTGATGCAGGTGGATGCTTCCCTGGTGTCATGAATTATTGATTACCTGACTGGCAGACCACAGTACGTGTGCGTGCAACAGTGTGTCAGGCAGAGTGGTCAGCAGCACTGGGGCTCCACAGGGGACTGTCCTGTCTCCCTTTCTCTTCACCATCTACACCTCGGACTTCAACTACCGTGCAGAGTCTTACCATCTTCAGAAGTTTTCTGATAACTCTGCCATAGTTGGATGCATCAGCAAGGGAGATGAGGCTCAGTACAGGGCTACGGTGGGAAACTTTGTCACATGGTGTGAGCAAAATCATCTGCAGCTTAATGTGAAAACGACTAAGGAGCTGGTGGTGGACCTGAGGAGGGCTAAGATACCGGTGACCCCTGTTTCCATCCAAGGGGTCAGTGTGGACATAGTGGAGGATTACAAATACCTGGGGATACGAATGGGCAATAAACTGGACTGGTCAAAGAACACTGAGGCTGTCTACAAGAAGGATCAGAGCCGTCTCTATTTCCTGAGGAGACTGAGGTCCTTTAACATCTGCCAGACGATACTGAGGATGTTCTACGAGGCTGTGGTGGCCAGTGCTATCATGTTTGCTGTTGTGTGCTGGGGCAGCAGGCTGAGGGTAGCAGACACCAACAGAATCAACAAACTCATTCATAAGGCCAATGATGTTGTGGGGGTGGAACTGGACTCTCTGATGGTGGTGTCTGAACAGAGGATGCTGTCCAAGTTGCATGCCATCTTGGACAATGTCTCCCATCCACTCCATAATGTATTGGTTAGGCCCAGGAGTACATTCAGCCAGAGACTCATTCCACCGAGATGCAACACTGAGTGTCATAGGAAGTCATTTCTGCTTGTGGTTATCAAACTTTACAACTCAGACACCCTGAGCCAATAGGCTGGTCCTGGACTAATTTCCACTTGGCATTTTCTTATTATTATTTAATTATTTATGGTTTTATATTGCTGTATTTCTACACTATTCTTGGTTGGTGCGACTGTAACAAAACCCAATTTCCCTCGGGATCAATAAAGTATGGCTGTCCGTCTGTCTGTCAACACTCCCCACCACTGAATCCCATCATGGACACAAGCCTCCCTAACATCGAGTCCCATCATGGAAACATCCACCCACCATGTCCTCCCAACCACTGAGTCCCATGATGGACAGAAAGCACCCCACCATGTTGTACTATCATGGACACCACCCTCCCTACAACGTCATCCCATAATGGACACATCAAACCACACCACGTTGTCCCATTGTGGCCACAAACCTCCCAACCACTGCGTCCCATCATGGACACAACACTCCCCACTAATGAGTCCCAGCGTGGGCACAAACCTCCCCACCAGTGAGTCGCTTCACGGACACAAGCATCCTGATCACGTCGTCCCATCATGGAAAAAAGACTTCCCAACATTGTGTCCCATCGTGGACAAAGCCCTCCCCACCACTGAGACCCATCATGGACACAAATCTCCCCGCCACATTGTTTCATCATGGACACAACCCTCCCCACTAATAAGTTACATCATGGACACAACCATCCCCACCACTGAGTAACATCATGGACACAACCATCCCCACTAATGAGTCACATCATGGACACAACCATCCCCACCACTGAGTCCCATCATGGACACAACCCTCCCCACTAATGAGTCACATCATGGACACAAATCTCCCCGCCACATTGTTTCATCATGGACACAACCCTCCCCACTAATGAGTCACATCATGGACACAACCCTCCCCACTAATGAGTCACATCATGGACACAACCATCCCCACCACTGAGTCCCATCATGGACACAACCCTCCCCACCATTGAGTCCCCTAATGGAGACCACGGTCTCCTCCATTGAGGCTATCTTCAAGAGGGGATTCCTCAAGAAGGTGGCATCCAGTATTAAGGTCCCTGCAACATGCCCTTTTATTGTTGCCATCATCAAGGAGGAGCTATAGGAGTCTGAAAACCCACACTCAGTGACTCGGGTACGGCTTTTTCCCTTCCATAATCAAAGTTAGGAATTGTCCATAAATCCTTGCACCCTATTCCATTAATATTTCTTTTTTGCACTCTTTATTTTGTAATTTATAGTAATTTAATGGCTTTGCATTGTTATATAAGTCAATGATAATAAATCTAATTCTGATTCTGATGATATTGTTGCTAATCAGCTGTCAAATTTGTATAGAATTAATTAATCAAAAATGTATTTTGACAATAATTTTACATAGTATTTGAAATAAAATTTACAATTTGATCCATTTTCCATAAAAGCAAATATGTGTACAGTAGGTCTGTGCTCCGCAGCTGAACTTGCTTAATTCTAAATGTCAGAATTGCAGTGCAGTCTATTCACTGTGCTCCACATTCACAAATGGCATTCCAATAAATTCAGCAGAAATTTTTGTGAACTGAAGTTGGGGCCTGAGGAAGTTTAGACTTTCTAGCCTTCTTGAATAGAATGAAATATATTTGGAACCCAGCTGACCAATGTCAAATTTATATTTCTGAAAAAAAAATGCCAATTGCGTGAGAATTCTGGATACTGAAACACTGGATAAATGAGAGTTTACTGTATATCTGCCCACAATCTAAATCTTTACCCCCCCCCCCCTTCTGTCAACTAAACAACCAATTTTTTTTTAATATATATTCATTCATTTGCAGGATGTGGGCATTGCCAGCTAAGCAAGCATTTATTGCCCATCCCTAGTTGCCCTTGAGAGGGTGGTGATGAGCTGCCTTCTTGAATCACTGCAGTCCCTGAGGTGTAGGTGCTGTTCGGGAGGGAATTCCTTGATTTTGATCCAGCGACAATGAAGGAATGGCAATATGTTTCCAAGTCAGGATGGTGAGTGACTTGGAAGGGGATTTCCAAGTGGTGGTGTTCCAGATATCTGTTGTTCTCATCCTTCTAGATGGTAGTGGTCGTGGGTCTGGAAGGTGCTGCCTTAGGAACCTGAATTCTACATTTAAGCCTAAATCATTAGAAAAGGCAGAAGTTCCTCAATTTACGCAAAGGAATATATTCTTGGAAAGTTATTTATTAAGTGAAACTGTGTAAACAAATAAAGTTGTGTTAAATGCTTCATATGTATTTCAGTTCAATGCATCATGGTGGATGACAAGAGGTGCACTTTTTTTTAAAGTGAAAAGATTAAAATTGAAGATATTCCTCAAAATGGCAATGGTATTATAGTAAACATTTGTATATCATTCATAAATTAAAGTATTTCTGTATTATGATAATCATGGGACTGAGCTTTGAGCTCTGCAATCCTACTCATCACAGCCTTCTAATCATCAATCAGCCATTACTTGATGTTTCCTGCCTTTGGGTCAATTTTGGATCCAATTTGACACTGTCCCTTGCATCCCAGGAGCATTTCCTTTTTAGAATGGTGGGCCATGTGACACAGTGTCAGAATCTATGTAAATCACATCTGATGAACTGGCCTCATCAGCCCACTTATTCATCTCAAAGAGGCCTTTTTACAAATCTATGATGAATCTACCATTAATTTGTGACTTTCTAAACGCAGTTTATGATGTTTCTTAGAATGGATTTCAATAATTTGCCCATAATTAAACTAGTATTTGAAGGGAAGTGAAATTTATGAAGAATTTGGAATGTTACGATGTGACTTGATCCCAATCTTCAAAATAATAAGCTGGTCCAATATGATTGATGGGGAGAAACTGTTTTATCAGTTTGGAGAATACTGTGTCTAATCCATTTTGCTCAAAGTTTGTTGGAATATTTTGGCATCTGCCCTGATTAATTATGGTGGATTCACAAATCTATGTGGACTTTAGTGAAACGTCCTTCATATAAATGGATTTTAAAATATTAGATAATTTATATTTTTAATTAATATTTTCAACAATTAATTCCATTCTTTTTAAGTGCTCATAATTTCACTTATTTTTGATGATCATTTAATAGTTTGTAAGTTGGGGTGTGATGTTACAGTCTGTCAAGACAATATTTTCATTTTATTTTTTATGGATGGAGATTTTTGTAACCAGCAAATATTAATATTATGCATTGCCTCCATAGTGAGGACACTTCCCAGCAAGTTGACACCAAGCGATTGTGAGCAATTATTTTTGTCCAGCAGTGAGAAGTGTGAGTGAACTACTGCTGGTTAGGAACTCTAAACTGTGCATGGAATCAACACTGACTTCAAGGCAATAACCTTGAGGAGGTGAAGTAGTGATTAAACACAGCTGCAAATAGAGAAAAGTTTCTGTGATTTATTAATGAAATGAGGTTCTCACTTGGTTCTCTCTTCAAAAGTCAGGTACTTTATTTAAATGGATAATGTAAAATTTGTAGGAGGATTTTATTCATCTAACTTAATCTTTAGGAGAATATGCTTCATTTAATTGGTACATAACATTCTCATGAAAGAAAAAATGTAGTTGCCTATCAGAAAATATTTACACAGAATTAATTGACATGTATTATACAATAGGTTTACTGTTTATAATTATTTTTGTCTTATTGGCCATAAGTACTGTCATATCCTTTTTGTGAATGGAAACTGTCTCTATCTTACTTATATTCAATCCTAACATGCTAATACCTTGGAGGCTCTATACCTTTCGAGTTCAAGTTTGTACTGCAAAAGGCTATGCATTCCATCCCCTGGTGAGTACCTCAATTTAAATTCACCCAGCATACAGAATGTCAGATGGCAGTGGATATCTGAAATATAATGATTCATATTGGTCAATACAAACCATCTGGCAGTGCATGACATTTTATCAAATGCCATTCACTGCTTGTTAAATAGTGGTTAGATCGTACTTAGTACTTGGCCACTGTTCCAAAGTACTTTATCAGCAATTCCGCTGAAAGCTACGATCTTTTATGAATATAATATGGTGGAAAAAAGGTGATTTCACATATAATTACTCTTGCTAGTTTTATATCTCTTTATTTCTATGTATATGTAATTTTAATCTAAAATATTACCATAATACGGCTATAAAACAAATGTAATATAAAAAGAAACGTTTCCTTACCCTTCGTATATGCTTCTTGTATGATGCACTTTCTCAGATAAAAGGTAGGTTTGCTGGTGTCACTGGGAAAATGGAAGGACATTTAGTAGTTTTGACCATTTGATTTTCCCTCCCTTGTATGTAACAAAGATCATTTTATATCTGAGAAAACATTTTCATGACAGAAGCAAAAACTATAATAGATATGCTGGTTGCAGGTAGATCATTATTCAACTGTGTTCTATGAGGTGGAAGTAACAAAGAAGGAAACAAAGTTATCTTGTGAATAGCAGTTTGGGAATAATGGCAACAATTCATTATTTTTTCATGCATGGAAAAGGGGTGAAGTTCTAGCTCTTGACTGCAGGTTTTGGGAGAGTAAAACATAGATTCTCCTAAAATGTATTGGAATTTACACGTGTGTTGTTAGGATTGACTACACAAAGTATCTTTGTGTTTCCTTGAGCTCAGAAAATTGAGGTTGACTAAAACAGAACATAGAACAGTACAGCACTGGCCAGGGCATTTGGCCCGTGATGCGTTACCGATCTTGATCTCGATCTAAATGTCTTCCTCTTGTTTATAGAACATAGAATAGTACAGCACATTACAGGCCCTTCGGCCCACAATGTTGTGCTGACACTCAAACCCTGCCTCCCATATAACCTCCCCACCTTAAATTCCTCCATATACCTGTCTAGTAGTCTCTTAAACTTCACTAGTGTATTTGCCTCCACCACTGACTCAGGCAGTGCATTCCACGCACCAACCACTCTGTGAGTGAAAAACCTTCCCCTAATATCCCCCTTGAACTTCCCTCCCCTTACCTTAAAGCCATGTCCTCTTGTACTGAGCAGTGGTGCCCTGGGGAAGAGGCGCTGGCTATCCACTCTGTCTATTCCTCTTAATGTCTTGTACAACTCTATCATGTCTCCTCTCATCCTCCTTCTCTCCAAAGAGTGAAGCGCTAGCTCCCTTAATCTCTGATCATATTCCATACTCTCTAAACCAGGCAGCATCCTGGTAAACGTCCTCTGTACCCTTTCCAATGCTTCCACATCCTTCCTATACTGAGGCGACCAGAACTGGACACAGTACTCCAAGTGTGGCCTAACTAGAGTTTTATAGAACTGCATCATTACATTGTGTCTCTTAAACTCTATCCCTCGACTTATGAAAGCTAACACCCCATAAGCTTTCTTAACTACCCTATCTACCTGTGAGGCAACTTTCAGGGATCTGTGGACAGGTACCCCCAGATCCCTCTGCTCCTCCACACTGCCAAGTATCCTGCCATTTACTTTGTACTCTGCCTTGGAGTTTGTCCTTCCAAAGTATACCACCTCACACTTCTCCGGGTTGAACTCCATCTGCCACTTCTCAGCCCACTTCTGCATCCTATCAATGTCTCTCTGCAATCTTTGACAATCCTCTACACGATCTACAACAACACCAACCTTTCTGTCATCTGCAAACTTCCCAACCCACCCTTCTACCCCCACATCCAGGTTGTTAATAAAAATCACAAAAAGTAAAAAGTAGAGGTCCCAGAACAGATCCTTGTGGGACACCACTAGTCACAACCCTCCAATTTGAATGTACTCCCTCCACCACGATCCTCTGCCTTCTGCAGGCAAGCCAATTCTGGATCCACCTGGCCAAACATCCCCGGATCCCATGATTTCTGACTTTCTGAATAAGCCTACCATGTGGAACCTTGTCAAATGCCTTACTAAAATCCATGTAGGTCACATCCACTGCACTACCCTCATCTATATACCTGGTCACCTCAAAGAGCTCTATATTGCTTGTTAGGCAGGATCTGCCCTTCACAAAGCCATGCTGACTGTTCCTGATCAGAACATGATTCTCTAAATGCCCATAGATCCTATCTCTAAGAATCTTTTCCAACAGCTTTCCCACCACAGACGTGAGGCTCACTGGTCTATAATTACCTGGACTATCCCTACTACCTTTTTTGAACACGGAGACAACATTCGCCTCCTTCCAATCCTCCGGTACCATTCCCATGGACAACAATGACGTAAAAATCCTAGCCAGATGTTCAGCTATCTCTTCCCTCACCTTGTGGAGCAGCTTGGGGAATATTCCGTCAGGCCCCAGGGACTTTTCCATCCTAATGTATTTTAACAACTGCAACACCTCCTCTCCCTTAATATCAACATGCTCCAGAACATCAACCTCACTCATATTCTCCTGACCATCATCAAGTTCCCTCTCAGTGGTGAATACTGAAGAGAAATATTCATTGAGGACCTCGCTCACTTCCATAGACTCCAGGCACATCTTCCCACTTTTATCTCTAATCAGTCCTACCTTCACTCCTATCATCCTTTTGTTCTTCACATAATTGAAGAATGCCTTGGGGTTTTCCTTTACCCTTCACGCCAAGGCCTTCTCATGCCCCCCTTCTTGCTCTTCTCAGCCCCTTCTTAAGCTCCTTTCTTGCTACCCTATATTCCTCAATAGACCCATCTGATCCTTGCTTCCTAAACCTCATGTATGCTGCCTTCTTCCACCTGACTAGATTTTCCACTTCACTTGTCACCATTGGTTCCTTCACCCTACCATTCTTTATCTTCCTCACCGAGACAAATTTATCCCTAACATCCTGCAAGAGATACTTAAACATCGACTACATGTCCATAGTACATTTCCCTGCAAAAATATCATCCCAATTCACACCTGCAAGTTCTAGCCTTATAGCCTCATAATTTGCCCTTCCCCAATTAAATTTTTTTCCTGTCCTCTCTGATTCTATCCTTTTCCATGATAATGCTAAAGGTCAGGGAGCGGTGATCACTGTCCCCCAGATGCTCACCCACTGACAGATCTGTGACCTGACCTGGTTCGTTACCTAATACTAGATCTAGTATGGTATTCCCCCTAGTCGGCCTGTCAACATACTGTTACAGGAATCCATCCTGGACACGCTTAACAAACTCTGCCCCATCTAAACCCTTGGAACTAATCAAGTGCCAATCAATATTGGGGAAGTTAAAGTCACCCATGATAACAACCCTGTTATTTTTGCACCTTTCCAAAATCTGCCTCCCAATCTGCTCCTCAGTATCTCTGCTGCTACCAGGGGGCTTATAGAATAGCCCCAGTAGAGTAACTGCTCCCTTCCTGTTCCTGACTTCCACCCATACTGACTCAAAAGAGGATCCTGCTACATTACCCACCCTTTCTGCAGCTGTAATATCATCATTATCTCTGCATTTTCAGGAATTGTAGAGGAGGCTTGACCCAAAAGCAGAGCAGCGCAGCTGATTTAGCAGTAAATTATAACTTTAACTGCAAAATAACAAGCCATGGGGCACAAATCAAGGGAGAACACAAGCAATAAGGTAAACATTAGACAGGGAGAGTTAAAGCTAAGAGTAACTGGTAGGCCTGACAGAACCATTCCCCCCACCCCCACCTGGCCGGCCCCAGATGGCCCAGGACAATTCCGATGTGTCCTGTGGAACTTTGGTTCTGGAGATGCCGGCTCAGTTGAGCTGACTGGTCCATAGACAATCAGCTTGAGACAGGACACATGGAAGGTAGGTGTGATCCTGAGGGTTGGTGGCAGTGGGAGACAGTAAGTGACTGGATTGATGCAACGGGTGATATAGAAGGGTGCCGATTAACCAAGGCAAATGCTTGCAAAAGTCGGTGTGCAAGGACAGCTCTGGGGTGGACAGCCAGCCGTGGTCCCCAGCCTTGAGTATTTTGGCTGGTCACCGATGGTGCTTGGCCAGAAGGCAGTAGATGCCGTTAGGGTCTAGAATGGCCATTCATGCCTTCCTCTAAGCATTCCGGCAGTGGTACACACCAGAGGATGGAATGCACAGCCTTTTGTAGTACAAACTTAAACCTGAAAGGTATAGAGACTCCAAGGTATTAGAATGTTAGGATTGAAACTAAGAAAGATAGAGGAGATTTCCATTCACATAAGGGCAATATTGGTACTTACAGGGGTTCTTGGAAAAGATGAGGATGTTGTCGAGGAAGACTAACACATACCTGTGTAGTATGTCTCAGAGGATCTTGTTAACAAATGCCTGAAAAATGGCTGGACTGTTGGAAAGTCTGAAAGACATTACCAAGTATTCATAGTGACCAGTGGGTGTCATGAATGTTGTCTTCCACTTATCCTCCAGGGAATGCAAATCAGGTTGTTCGCACTCCATAGATCTAGTTTATAGAAGACATGGGCCTCGTGGAATGTTTCAAATGCGCTTTCCATCAAGGGTAGAGTGTAGTGGTTGTTAATGGTGTTTTTGTTGAGTCCACAGTAGTCAATGCAGGGATGAAGACACCCATATATCTTTTTGAGAAAGAGGAACACTACACCAGCTGGAAGCTGAGATGAGTGGATGAAGCTGTAGTTCTTTGGAAATGTAGTCATTCATGGCGTGGGTCTCAGGAAGAGCGAGAGAGAGAATAGATGGTCTTGGGGGGTTGCTGGTGCTCATGAGGAGGTTGACTGTGTAGTCATGTGATCTGTGAGGCAATAGGATGCTGGCATCCCTTTTCCTGAAAGTGATGGCTAAGTTGTCATATTCCTGTAAGAGTTTGGTGAGGTTGAGGGTCTCCTCTGTGTCTACAGATTGGCGGAGTGAATAGAACGGAGGTTGCTGGAAGGTGGTCTGACAGATGGGCTCCCAACTCAGCAATGCACTGGATGACAAGGCGAAGTGAGGTCTCTGAGTGAAGAGATGGTGTAACCCAGGATGAGAGGAACTTTGAGTGAGTCAGATAGGAGGAATTGGATGGACTCGCAGTGCTCTCTGTTGCTCCCAGAGGGTAGTGAGTCTGTGGAATTCTATGCCACAGATGGCTGTGGAGGTTCTTGATTAGTTAAGTTGTCAAAGGATATGGAGAGAAGGCAGGAGAACAGATCTGAGTGATAATTAATCAGCCATTATTGCATAGCAGATATGATGGGCTGAATGGCCTAATTCTGCTCCTACCTTATGGTCTCCATTATAGAAGTTTGTCAAAACTTCAGATGATATGCCGAATCTCTGCAAACTCACAATTCACACTTCTGTTCAGCTTTGTTTCGTATGGAAATTTGGCAATATTACATTTAATTCCCTCAGCTAAATCATTGATATGCAGTATATCATAAATAACTAGAGCCCAAGCACTAACTTGTACGGTACATTGTCAGTTATTGCCTGCCACTTAGAAAAGGATCTGTTTATACCTGTTTGACTTAGTCATTACTAAACTTAGGCTTAGTCCTGTCAAAGCTTTTCAAAACCTCCGCTATTATATCTTAAATCATAGTCCTTAGCACTTTCTCCACTTAGGATGTCAGGCTAACTGGATAATCATTCCCTCTCTCCTTTAATAAATTAATGAGGTTCTGTTCCCTGTCATCTTTTCTAACAGCATTTCACTACTAGTATTCATTTTGTATTATTCCTCCATCTCATTAGATCCGGATTCCCTATTATTACTACAATGTCAATAATGACCTAATTTGTGAAAACAGAACTTGTTCAGTTGATCTGTCATTTCTCTGTTTTCTCAGTATAAATTTCCCTTTCTCTTATAGTTACAGACTTACATTAGTCTTCATCAATTATTTTCTCTTTCCTAATTTATACTAGTTTTTATGATCCATTTTTGTTTTCAGTAAGCTTGCTCTATTTTTGTCACTTTTGCTTTACCTTCATAAGTTCTATATCCATGCCAGTCCTCCCTAGCAGCACTGACAATCAATCTGCCTTGGACTTTGGTCAAGATCCTGTGCTGGAACAGCTCATCCTGCTTGTACTGGTCTCTCCTCTCACAGAAGTGGTTCCAAAGTCCCAGGAAGTTTAATTGGTTCCAATTGTCTGTTCATAGTTCAGTATACAAGCAAGCATATTGGAGCAGTAGGCCACATGGTGTTCCAAGTCTGTTCCATCATGTAGTAAGCCATGGCTGGTCTAATGGTAACTTCAACTCCACATTTCTATTTTTCCTTAGTAACCTAAGTAACTTAGTAACTCCACTGCTTATCAGATATCCATCCACTTCAACATTAAAACATACAAAGAGTCCCTGCCTTTAGAAAAGAAAAGAGTTTCAAAGATTCATGACCTTCTGAGAAGGAAATCAAGACTTTTCATCTTTGTCTTAAATGGGTAATCCCTTCTTTATAAACAGTGATAGCTAGTTCTTGAATCTCCCACAGGATGAAGCCTCATCTCAACTCTGTCACTGTCAAGATCACTCAGGATCTTGTATATCTCACTCTTTGAAACTCCAGTAGATACAGACCTGGCCTGCTCATTCTAATGTTTTCATTAATCTTGTCCTTATTCCCCCACTATCTCTACCCTGCAGGGGGTGTGTATACACAGAGTGAAGTATGTCTTCTGCAGTGTCAGACTTCAGTACCTAGGTGCTACGTGAGTCGCACATAGCTTTACTTTTACTTTATTTGTGCAGTGGCAAGCTTCCATCCTGAAAATTTACCAAGCTGTTGCCAGGCAGTTGTAGCCTACAGATTGTGACTGGGGCCAGTTACAAACTATCATTGCTTGGTACCAAGCTTGTAGGGTTTCCTCGTATCACTCTGCTGCATACTCATCCCCCTTGTGCTGTGCGTGACTGTTGGTACTGCGTTTCACACCTTGGTCCTGGAGAAACATTGTTTTGTTTGACTGTTTTCATGGATATTCATGTTTAGAAGAATGATAATTAATTTTGAACTTGAAGTATATCTTTCTGCTGTGCTACAGAGTCAAGATTTCACGATTCCCTACTATGACTTTACTATTCCTAACTATACCTGTACAATAGTACAATACTTTATGGTGATCAATATCCTGGCTTAATGATAATGACTCCATAGCAACTGTCAGAGTGTTGCTACAGCATCTTTCCTAATTCTTGAATGGGTAGGCAGGCTAAAGTTGTAATGAAATAAGTCAGACATCTCTTGTTTTAAATGTACAAGCACAACAAAGTAACTGAAGCCTAATCTATTATCATACAATAGAAAGCACAAATAAACCACACAGAATACTGGATAGCAAGTCAAAAAGATTTCAGGGCTCATGATTCTTAGTCACCACTTGATTGTTGCTGTTGTCAGGGGAACTCTGAATTCTGACTCACCACCCCTGGGTCTTAGGCACTGGCAATGTTTCCAGTCTCGTTTGAAGTCCAAAGAAACAAGTGTAACGCTTCCCAATAAATCCAAGTTTTACAAGTGTAGAGCAACCGCGAAACAGACAAAACTCTTTTATCTTTTGTTCTCATACCATTAATTCAGCCTGGTTTCTTTCATTCAAACAACACAGCTGTCCATCAACACTGTGTTCAGCATGCCCTCATAAATCAACTAGGCACTTTAATGGTCACTCTTAATCCATTAGTCCACCAATGTTTTAGACACAATGTGTTTTGGACTTACAAAAGAACATTAATATTACATATAAGTGATAAGCCCAAATCCAAAAAAGAATCCATCAAGTCAACTTGACAAGCACTAAGAAAAAATCTAAAATCCTGCCTCTCAAAGTGGCCATAATCATTATCAGATGTCCTTATGTTAATGGTGCTTGAGAATAAGAAAGAATCTAGCTGCAAGTATTATCAAAAAAGCTGGATGAACTCAGCAGGTCGAGCAGCATCCGTTGAAAGAAGCGGTCAATGTGTCTTCGTCAGGAAGGACCCGACCTGAAACATTGACTGCTTCTTTCAATGGATGCTGTCTGAACTGCTGAGTTCATCCAGCATTTTTGTACGTCTTGATTTGACCACAGCATCTGCAGTGTACTTTGAGTTTGCAGATATTATCAGATCTGAAGTGTTTCTCTTCGCACTGCAATATATTGGCTATCGTTCCTTTTCCCTCTCAATCCAAAGCATTAATTTACACTTTTTGCCTCCATGGATGCTGCTTGACTGCTTCAGTTTGGCCAGTATTCTATTTTTTGTTTCATAGAACATAGAAGAACATAGAATAGTACAGCACATTACAGGCCCTTTGGCCCACAGTGTTGTGCCGAGCATCAAACCCTGCCTCCCATATAACCCCCCCACTTTAAATTCCTCCATGTACCTGTCTAGTAGTCTCTTAAATTTCACTAGTGTATCTGACTCAGGCAGTGCATTCCACGCACCAACCACTCTCTGAGTGAAAAACCTTCCTCTAATATCCCCCTAACTTCTCTCCCCTTACCTTAAAGCCATGTCCTCTTGTACTGAGCAGTGGTGCCCTGGGGAAGAGGCGCTGGCTGTCCACTCTGTCCATTCCTCTTAATATCTCGTACACCTCTATCATGTCTCCTCTCATCCTCCTTCTCTCCAAAGAGTAAAGCCCTAGCTCCCTTAATCTCTGATCATAATCCATACTCTCTAAACCAGGCAGCATCCTGGTAAATGTCCTCTGTACCCTTTCCAATGCTTCCACATCCTTCCTATACTGAGGCGACCAGAACTGGACACAGTACTCCAAGTGTGGCCGAACTAGAGTTTTATAGAACTGCATCATTACATCGTGTCTCTTAAACTCTATCCCTCGACTTATGAAAGCTAACACCCCATAAGCTTTCTTAAATACCCTTTCAACCTGTGAGGCAACTTTCAGGGATCTGTGGACATGTACTCCCAGATCCCTCTGCTCCTCCACACTACCAAATATCCTGCCATTTACTTTGTACTCTGCCTTGGAGTTTGTCCTTCCAAAGTATACCACCTCACACTTCTCCGGGTTGAACTCCATCTGTCACTTCTCAGCCCACTTCTGCATCCTATCAATCTCTCTCTGCAATCTTCGACAATCCTCTACACTATCTACAACACCACTAACCTTTGTATCATCTGCAAACTTGCCAACCCACCCTTCTACCCCCACATCAAGGTCATTAATAAAAATCGCAAAAAGTAAAAAGTAGAGGTCCCAGAACAGATCCTTGTGGGACACCACTAGTCACAACCCTCCAATTTGAATGTACTCCCTCCACCACGACCCTCTGCCTTCTGCAGGCAAGCCAATTCTGAATCCACCTGGCCAAACTTCCCTGGATTCCATGCCTTCTGACTTTCTGAATAAGCCTACCGTGTGGAACCTTGTCAAATGCCTTACTAAAATCCATGTAGATCAAATCCACTGCACTACCCTCATCTATATGCCTGGTCACCTCCTCAAAGAACTCTATCAGGCTTGTAAGGCATGATCTGCCCTTCACAAAGCCATGCTAACTGTCCCTGATCAGACCATGATTCTCTAAATGCCCATAGATCCTATCTCTAAGAATCTTTTCCAACAGCTTTCCCACCACAGACGTAAGGCTCATTGGTCTTTAATTACCTGGACTATCCCTACTACCTTTTTTGAACAAGGGGACCACATTCGCCTCCTTCCAATCCTCCGGTACCATTCCCGTGGACAACGATGACATAAAGATCCTAGCCAGAGGTTCAGCAATCTCTTCCCTTGCCTCGTGGAGCAGCCTGGGGAATATTCTGTCAGACCCCGGGGACTTTTCCGTCCTAATGTATTTTAACAACTCCAACACCTCCTCTCCCTTAATATCAACATGCTCCAGAACATCAACCTCACTCATATTCTCCTCATCGTCATCAAGTTCCCTCTCAGTGGTGAATACCAAAGAGAAGTATTCATTGAGGACCTCGCTCACTTCCACAGCCTCCAGGCACATCTTCCCACTTTTATCTCTAATCGGTCCTACCTTCACTCTTGTCATCCCTTTATTCTTCACATAATTGAAGAATGCCTTGGGGTTTTCCTTTACCCTACTTGCCAAGGCCTTCTCATGCCCCCTTCTTGCTCTTCTCAGCCCCTTCTTAAGCTCCTTTCTAGCTACCCTATATTCCTCAATAGACCCATCTGATCCTTGCTTCCTAAACCTCATGTATGCTGCCTTCTTCCACCTGACTAGATTTTCCACTTCACTTGTCACCCATGGTTCCTTCACCCTACCATTCTTTATCTTCTTCACCGGGACAAATTTATCCCTAACATCCTGCAAGAGATCCTTAAACATCGACCACATGTCCATAGTACATTTCCCTGCAAAAACATCATCCCAATTCACACACGCAAGTTCTAGCCTTATAGCCTCATAATTTGCCCTTCCCCAATTAAAAATTTTCCTGTCCTCTCTGATTCTATCCTTTACCATGATAATGCTAAAGGTCAGGGAGCAGTGATCACTGTCCCCCAGATGCTGACCCACTGACAGATCTGTGACCTGACCCGGTTCGTTACCTAATACTAGATCTAGTATGGTATTCCCCCTAGTCGGCCTGTCAACATACTGTGACAGGAATTCATCCTGGACACACTTAACAAACTCTGCTCCATCTAAACCCTTGGAACTAATTAAGTGCCAATCAATATTAGGGAAGTTAAAGTTACCCATGATAACAACCCTGTTATTTTTGCACCTTTCCAAAATCTACCTTCCAATCTGCTCCTCAGTATCTCTGCTGCTACCAGGGGGCTTACAGAATAGCCCCAGTAGAGTAACTGCTCCCTTCCTGTTCCTGACTTCCACCCATAGTGGCTCAAGAGGATCCTGGTACATTACCCACCCTTTCTGCAGCTGTAATAGTATCCCTGACCAGTAATGCCACCCCTCCTCCTCTTCCCCCCCCCACATCCCTTTTAAAGCACTGAAATCCAGGAATATTGAGAATCCATTCCTGCCCTGGTGCCAGCCAAGTCTCCGTAATGGCCACTACATCATAATTCCATGTATGTACCCAAGCTCTCAGTTTATCACCTTTGTTCCTGATGCTTCTTGCATTGAAGTACACACACTTTAGCCCTTCTACCTTACTACCTTTATACCCTTTATTCTGCTGCTCTTTCCTCAAAGCCTCTCTATATGTTAGATTTGGCTTTACTCCATGCACTTCTTTCACTGCTCTATCGCTCTGGGTCCCATCCCCCTTGCAAATTATTTTAAACCCTCCCGAACCATGCTAGCAAACCTACCAGCAAGGATATTGCTCCCCCTCGAGTTCAGGTGCAACCCATCCAATCTGTACGGGTTCCACCTTCCCCAGAAGAGATCCCAATGGTCCAAAAATCTAAAACCCTGCCCCCTGCACCAACTCCTCAGCCACGCATTCAACTGCCATCTCCTCCAATTCTTACTATCACTATCACGTAGTACTGGCAGCAATCCTGAGAACACCACCCTTGAGGTCCTGTTCTTCATCTTTCTGTCTAGTTCCCAAAACTCACACTTCAGGACCTCATCCCTCTTCCTGCCTACATCATTGATCCCAACATGTATCACGACTTCTGGTTTCAAATTTCAGCATCTGCAGTTTTTTTTAATCTTCAGTTTAATCGGAAGCAGGATCGGAATCAGAATTGGAATCATTTATTATCAGTATATGAAACATACCAGAATTGAATATGATTCGGTGCTGAGCATAAAACACAGAACAATACCATAACAGACAACACAACAGTAACCAGCAATTTACAAAACAATAGTTCAAACAGCCATGAACAAGCAACCATTAGCAGAACATATGCAAACATCAGTAATCAAACTTAAATATAAATCTATGAAGAGATTCATCAACTATCAACAGAACAAAGAGACCATTCAGAAAAGACCATTCAGCAGATATTGTGGAGAGACAATTAGAGTAGTACACCTGAGTGAGATTTGTTGAGATGCTGGATAGCTACAGGAAAGAAGGTTCAGAGATGACATGTAGTCCTGGTGGTTATGGACCTGTAGCATCTCCCTGAATGCAATTTCATAAATAGCTGACTGCTAGGATAAGTGGAGTCAGTAGTATTTTTTCTATCTGTTTTGTTTGCTCTGGCAATGAACAAGCCTTTTAATGTTGGTAGCTGGTCTTCTCTGCTGTGTGGACCACTAGCTGCAACCTGGACTTGAAGGAGGAGGCAGAGGGACACAAAATGGTGATAGCGGTAGTCTCAGTGATGGCTGAGTAGAATTTCATTAGGATATTCCCTGAGATGGAAGTTTCCAAAGCTGGAGTAGAAAGAGCAATCTCTGCTGGGCTTTCCTAGTGATGAGCATAACCTGCTTGTCCCATTTCAATGTATTGGTCATGGTAATTCCCAGGAATTTGAATGACTCGACCATAGATGAGTCTTGTAGTTAATGTGCTGTTTATCAGTATATAGAAGTAGGCATGTTTTTTTTCTGAAATGTGACTGCAGTTTTCATTCCTGTTGTCAAACTATTACATTTGTTAACTTAACCTGATCAATGCTAGGTTGAAGCCCAAACCCTGAAATCTCTACCAAAAAGTGTCTCACTCGCTGTAATCATTAAAAACCTCAGTTGAATCAAATTAACTGGATACCGCAAAGCCAAGAGGATTTTGGACATAGTCTATTATTTTAATGGGACTTTTTAAATGTGGACTGAAGTACAATCAATAAAATAAAAACTTCTTTCCTGTTCTTGCTCTCAAAAGTCAGGCAATTAAACAATTACTGACCAAAATACAGTATATTCATAAGCATATCTCAGATTCTTGAAGCTTGTATATAGCTTTGAAAGTCCTGCTGTTAACTGCAAGCTGAGTAAGTTGTAGCAGACCATGCAATTTCCCAAGAATCCTTAACACTGGAGGTCATGTGCTTCTCTTACACAGTAGTTGATAATTCCAGTTACTTCACTTCATAACTGATGTGTAAATTGTTGGTAATTATTCACTCAGTTGTATCAATTTGTTTAGCATGATGTGTGGCCTTGCACCTACCTTGAATGCCAAAACAGAACAAAACTAAAAGATGCCATGTGGTGGGCACAATCACTCAAAAAGAAGCAAAGTTAAAACATTTTTAAAAATACTTTTCCAAAAAAAATTGAGATCAAAGTCCATCTTCACTTAATAGTTTTCCCCAAATTCTAGCCAAGGCAGAGGTACTTGGTGCAAACAGTTAAATGAAAGCAGGTTGACTCTAATACTTTTTTTGGCTTTCTCAAGTTTTATGTCCTATCAAATAACTTAGGGCTCATACAATTGGATATCAATGGGAAATCATGTGTTTCCCTCAGAATTTTTTCATTATTGTTTAACTTTATATTTTAAGTTAGTTGCTGGCAGTCTTGCTAAAATAAGAGCAGGTTCCACAGACAGGAATAATAGATTTTGTTGTTGTTCAATTGTATACTGTGACAGAACTTCTAGTCAGCTAAGCCAAACTGAAGTAACATTTCCATTCTTGGCTCAAACACATAAGGATTAAACCAAGCACAAGTTAATCCTACATTACCTCATTATTTATTTTGTCATATTTTCAGCAACAGTGTAATAGATCTTCCTGTTGTTTCCAAGGCTTTACTCAGAAGTAGGATAATTTTTTCTCAACAAATCAATTATCAATGCAGTGGTGAATTCCAAGAGTACAGAATGACAATATGAATCTTTGCTATGATTTGCGAAAAGTGGGCTATGGCATTCTGCCATGGGGGCAATGTGTGCTTTAAAGACTTTAAAGACGTCATTTATATAAGTATGGTCAGGTTCTCTAAACTATTTGGAATGTTCAACTAGCTTCATAGCTGCTTTTATCAGAAGGTCGTTTAACCATGAATGAGATGTAGTTATAAGCTTAAAACAACAGGAAGGAGGCCATGCTATTCATCTAGCATTAAAATGAATGGGCAGTGTTGTCTCTAATGTTTGATGCTTGTGGGTTGACATATTTAGAACACTATATAATTTGTGCACACAGAGGCTGCAGAAGCTGGAATCTAGAGTATCAAACTGCTGGAGGAACACAATGGGACAAACAGGATCTCGAGCAGAAAACTCAATGATTCATTTTCATTCACAGATGCTACTTGACTTGCAAATTGTAAGCAATCACAGAGATTGCTTACATCCACCTGAAACATTAGTTATCAATAAAGAGCGAGTATGGATTATCAAGAAGATCACTCCGGGTGGATTAGAGGAAATCAGAACATTAGATAGTCCGTGGTTTCAGTTGATTTCCTTTTGGCATTGGAAAAAATGTTTTCAGAGTATTTGTCTAAGGACGTAAGGATCTGTAAAATGGTAGAAGTGGAAATAAGGAGTGATTATTTTTTCTTTAATGTACTTGAAGTAAATAGCATCTGGTACAAAGTCTATGAGTTTTTCCATAGCAGCACTTGAGCTAAGAAAAGAGTGAGCAGTTTCAAATTCTTGGATGTCAACATCTCTGAGGATCTATCCTGAGCTGAATGTATTGATGCATCACCGACAGGCTGGTATGCGAGGGCAGGCTACTGCACAGGACTGGAAAAGCTGCAGAAGGTTGTAAATTTAGTCGGCTCCATCTTAGGTACTAGCCTACTAAGTACCCAGGACATCTTCAAGGAGTAGAGTCTCAAAAAGGCAGCATCCATTATTAAGGGCCTCCAGTACCCAGGGCATGTCCTTTTCTCATGGTTACCATCAGGTAAGATGTACAGAAGCCTGAAGACACATGCTGAGCGATTCAGGAACAACTTCATCCAATTCCTAAATGGACATTGAACCCTTGAACATTACCTCACTCTTTAAATATATATTATTACTGTTTTCGTGCATGATTTTTAACCTATGCAATATACGTATACTCTAATCTATTTATTTATTATTATTATTATTATTATCATCATTATTTTTTTCTTCTATATTATGTATTGAATTGAACTGCTGCTGCTAAGTTAACAGATTTCATGATGCATGCCGGTGATAATAAATCTGATTCTGATTCACTGACAAAGAAGGTATGATGGCAGTCAGATTTCATTAGGAGTTTGAGGTGAATTGGTATGTCACCAAAGCCACTTCCAAATTTCTACCGATGTACCATGGAATCTAACTAGATGTACTGTGCAATCTAACATCGCCATCTGGTATGTAGGGGGCATGGCAAAGGATCGGAAAAAGATGCAGAAAGTTGTAAACTCTGCCATCATAGGCACTAATTTCCCCCACCTCCAGTATACTTTCAAAAGGCAATGCCTCAAAAAGGCGGCACCCATCATTAAGGGTCCCCATCACCCAGACTTGCCCTCACCTTATTGCTGCCATTAAGGAGGAGATACAGGAGCCTGGAGAGACACACTCAAAGCTTTCCCCCTCTGCCATCAGATTTCTGAATGTTCATCATGGATTTGGGGTCAACAGTTGATACAGCTACCACTCTTACTCTCAATCTACCTAGTAGCAGGAAGAACTTCAAACCCACTTGCAAAGGAATTGTCTACTCCTGTAAATTTGTTTCAGATTACTTCATTGGGTTGTTATTTTCTGAGAATTTCTGCTATATATTTACAAAGGCATCTTCAGGGAACTACAAAGTGATCTTTGCAATCTGTTGGAAGACAGGTTACTGAAGTGCCTTGCTACAAGGCTTGATGGCATTCATGCCAATGTGTAGTCTAAACTTGTATCGCAGAAAGGCATTGCTTTCAGGATGCAATCTGTGCTTGTATGGCAAGGATTTTTACTTTCACTGTTGAGTAGATTCTGCTCATGTTGCATTGGAGCTAACTGGCATTTTGACCACCACTGCATCCCGAGATGACAATGGATTGCTTTTTGCAACTGAATCAGAATCAGGCTGATGATTGTTCCAGTGAGCTGAACCAACCAATGCCTATTGGTCAGTTGACAACCACTCACAGGCTAACGTTTTACTAATTGTTCTTTGTTCCAATCAACATCTTGAATGTTCTTTAGGTAAACGATTTAAATAGTGCTTTGTGATGTACAGTTGAGTTTTGAGCTTTGTAGTTGCGTGGTTTTACTGAATAAAGGAGTATTTCGAGTTCTGGCCTTGATCTATCTCTTGGCTTTGGGTCTCATCAATAGTTATAGGTAAGCAAACACACAAATTGGCAACGAGCTACTGTATTATATCAACAGGACAATTTCAGCAGAAGGCTTGCACACAGTTCTACAACAGCAGCAAGCTCAATCAGAGATGGCCCAGCTGATGTTAATCGAAACCTTGACCAACAGGTTATTATTAAGTCCAACCACATCAGTTTTAAAAACTGAACAGAACTCATGTGAGTCAGTATTTGCATTCATTACTAGCTTCCTGTTCAATGCCACTTTGGGTGTAGTGTTTGAAGCATGGTTTAAATGTTACAAAGTTACAGTTATAATCCAGGTGAGTTTGCTGGTAAAGACAACTCAAGGGAAATATGCACTGTGGTCCAAATTGGGCACTGCTGAACATGAGTGTTACTTCAACTTCATTCTGCCTAGAAACCCCTGTGACCTAACATTTGATGAAACTGTCTGACAGCTAACAAACATTTTTGGAGAGCAGTCATCTCTCTTCAGTGTTTGCTACCAATGCCGAACCACAAAGCTAATGACTTCATTACGTATGCCGGTGTTGTCAATCAAGAATGTGGAAAGTTCAAGAAGGGTAAATCTTGACTGAATCATAGTTCAAATGTCTGATTTTTAAATTTTTTTTTATTTGCAGACTTCAGGCAATTTGCAAATGGCTCCTAGCCAGACTGGAGCAAGAGCCGGACATGACTTTACAAGCTGTCACTCAAGAATGTCAACGTTTGACCAACCTGAAACATGATTCCAACCTGGTAGAACTGAACTGTGTCAATGCAGTTTCCAGTGGTCACAATGAAGGCCTTTATCGTCCTTCACTGTTTTCTAGCAGCAAAACACAAGGACAAGGAATTTTTGAATCCATAAATCTCTGCAAGGAATTTAATGGTCATGTTCAAAGTAGACTTTGCCCCCAGGAGAAGGTGTGTCAATGTATTTATCAATGGTTGGTCAAGCTACAACTCAATACTGTGTCAGACATCACCATTATCTCCAAACACATCTGGCAGGCATTTAGGGCCCCTGAGATCAAAACAGCATATCATTCGACTGGCAGTGCATTAGGTGGAACACTCCAGCTGATCGGTGAACTGCACTGCATGGTAAAGATGTACGGTAACCAAGTCAATGGTGTGTGTCACCAAACAGACCTGCCAGATTTGAATGTCCTTGGCACTGACTAGATGGATAAGTTTGATCTCTGAAACATTCCCCTAGCTGAGGTCTGCACAAAGACATTGACTATTCAAATCAGTTAACACCATACCACAATCAATACATGACACTGTACAACAAAGCTATGTAGCAGTGATTTAGAAAGTTTTCAGGGTGCTGCACCAAACTGCAAGCTGATCTGAATGTCCTTGACATTGACAGTATAGACAGACAATCATGAACTCTAGAACATCCCTCTGTAGGAAGACATTGACCATTGAAATCATATCAGTCAATGCCATACCACCATTAGTACACAAAACTGATGATCAGCACTATGCAGCAGTGACTTAGGGAGGATTGGGTTACTGCATCAAATTGCAACCAGAACTCCATCTCCATCCAGATGCAAAGCTAATCTTCTTTCCCAAAAGGCCAGTACAATACGTTGTTTTACCAATCGTGGAGCAAGAGCTAGATCGCCTGCAACAAGCTGGTGTGATCAAATCTGTCAACTACTCATATTGGGAAGCTCCAACAGTCATTATGAAGAAAGCCAATGGCTTTGTGTTATGAGGTTGTGTACAGACTTCTTAACTGGTCTCAATGCGGGTCTGGAGGAGTACCAAGAGGCTTTTGACCAGGTGAAGAATATGCTGTCATCCAACCTTCTCTTGATGCATTTCAACCCAGAGTTGCTAATCGTCACCATGACAAATGTGTCCAACTATGGGGTGGGAGCTGTCATATCCCGTATCTAACGGATCAAACTAACGGAGATGGGAGTAGACTCTCACATGGTGGATTGGATAGTGGACTACTTGACAGATAGACCTCAGTATGTGCGGTTGGGAGACTGTAGGTCTGACACGGTGGTCAGCAGCACAGGAGCGCCGCAGGGGACCGTGCTCTCTCCGGTTCTGTTCACCCTGTACACATCAGACTTCCAATATAACTCGGAGTCCTGCCATGTGCAGAAGTTCGCTGATGACACGGCCATAGTGGGGTGTGTCAGGAATGGACAGGAGGAGGAGTATAGGAAACTGATTCAGGACTTTGTGATATGGTGCAACTCAAACTACCTGCGTCTCAATATCACCAAGACCAAGGAGATGGTGGTGGACTTTAGGAGATCTAGGCCTCATATGGAGCCAGTGATCATTAATGGAGAATGTGTGGAGCAGGTTAAGACCTACAAGTATCTGGGAGTACAGTTAGACGAGAAGCTAGACTGGACTTCCAACACAGATGCCTTGTGCAAGAAGGCACAGAGTCGACTGTACTTCCTTAGAAGGTTGGCGTCATTCAATGTCTGTAGTGAGATGCTGAAGATGTTCTATAGGTCAGTTGTGGAGAGCGCCCTCTTCTTTGTGGTGGCGTGTTGGGGAGGAAGCATTAAGAAGAGGGACGCCTCACGTCTTAATAAGCTGGTAAGGAAGGCGGGCTCTGTCGTGGGCAAAGTACTGGAGAGTTTAACATCGGTAGCTGAGCGAAGGGCGCTGAGTAGGCTACGGTCAATTATGGAAAACTCTGAACATCCTCTACATAGCACCATCCAGAGACAGAGAAGCAGTTTCAGCGACAGGTTACTATCGATGCAATGCTCCTCAGACAGGATGAAGAGGTCAATACTCCCCAATGCCATTAGGCTTTACAATTCAACCGCCAGGACTTAAGAACTTTTTAAAAGCTATTATTAATGCTTTTTGAGATAGTGATTTAGATGCATATCATATTTTTTACCGAGTTAAGTATTGTATGTAATTAGTTTTGCTACAACAAGTGTATGGGACATTGGAAAAAAAGTTGAATTTCCCCATGGGGATGAATAAAGTATCTATCTATCTATCTATCTTCCCTGATGGTTCCAAAAAATCTGCCATGCATACAGCCAGATCACAGACTACAGCAGAAAGGAACTATGGACAAATTGAGAAGGTAGCCTTGGGAATCATCTTTGCTGTGAAGAAATTCCGTACACTCTCCTTACTGATCATAAGCCACTGTTATCATCTTCAGGCCTAAGAAAGGCATCTCAGTGTATTCAACTAACCTTCTACAAAGATGGACAACAATGTTATTACACTACAATTTTGAAATCAAATACATGTCAACCCAAGAACTTGGTCAAGCAGATGTCCTCTTAAAAACTTATGAATCAGCAGGTTCCTGCAAATGGAGAAGCAGTCTGGGCTGCAATTGCAATAGATTCCAAAGTTCACCAGGTTGTATGGGATTCTGCTGATGGTCTTCTAGTAATGGTCAATAAGATCAGGGCAGAAATAGCTGCAAACCTCTTCACCATAATTTCCAGATACCTTATTGATGGGTGGCCAGTCAATGTTGAGGAAGATATTGTGCCCTTTTACCAACATCATACATCACTCTCTACTGGAGACTTCTGCTTAATCTTTGGAGATAGAAGAATGATTCCATAAGCATCTTGGGCAGCATGGTAGGTTAATGGTTAGCACAATGTTTTACAGCACAGGTGACCTAGGTTCAATCCCTGCTGCTGCCTGTAAGGATTTTGTATGTTCTCCCTGTGACCATGTGTGGTTCTTCCAGGTGCTTAGGTTTCCTCCCACAGTCCAAAGACTTGTTGTTTAGTAGGCTAAGTGATCATTGTAAATTGCCCTGTGATTAGGCTAGGGTTAAACCAGGGGATTGCAGGGTGGCACAGCTCATAGGGCTGGAAGGGCCTATTCTGTGCAGTATCTCAATATATAAATACATTTCACCATTGTTTGCTTTTGACTTCAGTCACTTAGTCTGTTAATGCATGGGAAATCATAGACTTGCAGAATGCAGTGAGGGACATACGTGATCTGGCAGATTTTTTAATCTTTTCATAATTTAATATTTTACACATTAATCATTCAATTATATGCATTTTATATATTGGAACACCACCATTCCTGAATGATACATTTAAAATTGAAATATTGGACTTCCCCAATGCCTCAGCAAGTTAAGCTGGCAAGGGAATGATCCTTGCAGTCCAAGAAAATTCAAAGTTTGATTGCTAATCTGTTTTAAATGATCTGATCTCAGATAGGGTAGGATTTGAAGCTATTAATTATCTTAGCTCCCTGGGATTAGACTGGGGAAGATCAGTAAAAATATCTGTTCCTGCTTTTTACTCACCAAACCTGATAGAAAGAGTACACAGGTTGATTGAGATTAGTCATGTATCCTCAAAGTCCAACATCAAATAGTCTCCAACCATTCAATGAAAAAGCTCACATATGGAAATATGCAATCTTGGGTGAAGTACTTACAATCGGGTGAGCAGTTTCTTTTACCCATAGCTGCAATTAAGGGTAAATTCTCACAGAATAAAAGAGAAAGCTGAGTGGAAAAGGAGAAAGAGAAATTAAAAATTTATTAAAATTTTGTACCCAAAAAAATAGATGGACTAAAGTCAAATTTAACCCCACACTTCTACAAATGAGATTTTTTCATATCTTAAATTATTAATACCACCTTCTAAATGAATTGGTATAGCACTTGTATATCATGTTTCTTAAAATGAATGTAGCAGCTGAGTGTGTATTTTTTACCAAAGTTCTGAATAATAAAAATATTTGAAGTTTTGAATTCTTTTTGAATTTGGTCTTGTCAATATTGATCAGCCAATTTCAATTATGAGAAATGCCCTTGAGGGTTCTGTTTCAATGGCCTTGGTTTCTGATTATGCACACATTGGCATATTTAAATTACTTTATTAGGCAGTATTGAGTGAAAGCATAACCAACAAATCAAATTAATAAATGGCACTATTATGACATTAGTCACAGTTGCACTATTTTGGAAATTCCAGATCAACTCAGGATTGAATTCTGTTTGATGAAAATGATAGTATCATTTTTAAATTAGAACACAAAAATTACAAGAGTACATAATTCCAGAATTCCTACAAAGCTTTGGTCTAGCTTCATGGACGAGTTCTAAAGATGAGAGGGTTCTTTCCTTTTGAAGTTGAGTCTATAATCTGATAAAGATCAAAATGATGGCAGTATCATTTTCAGTTCCAACACAAAGAAAAAAAGTGACGGTTATAACTCAAAATTGCTTCACAGAATTTTGTAGGTTAGCTTGCTGGATGATAACCTTTATTTTTGAAGTTACGCTTGGGTGAATAAAATAATCAATACAACATTTAAAATATCAATGTGATTTGACTGGAAAACACAGATGTAGACAATAATGCTGGTATTTTGCTGTTGCTGTACATTTGTCAATGAGAATGGTCAAGGAATGGCCACGGCAAAAGGAATCCATGGATTCTATGACAGTATCAGAAAGGCAGGGGCATTAAACAACCTCATTGCTTTTACTTTATCTTCTTTTAGAGTAAATTCTTGTGGACTATTGCATGCTATTAAAATTAAAATGATCCAGAATTGCCAATTGGGAATCATCCAAGAAGTCAAACTGGACTAATACCAACACTATCAAATTGCTGTTATTGCAATGTTGGAGGAATACAGTAAGTGTTTGGATTTGTGAGGATTACAGATACTGTGGTTTACATTTTACAGAACTTTCAATAAATGTACAAAATAGGAATGTGACACTCCAAGAAGAGAACACAGAATCCTCGAGTAACATGTATAATTAAAAATCAAATTGGATTATCCCCTATTGAAACTGACCTGTGAAGTCATTGCTCACCTTTTAAAGGTGGACTGACCACCAGAATAAGGTCACAAAGCAGATTGAGCAGCACATAGCCATGGAAACATAGGCACCAACACAGAACTGGCAACCCTCTTCCATTTGTGGTGTCCTCAACATGTAAATGGAGATCACATGCACAAAGAGTTCCTTTCCATTAAGAGACAGGAATCCACTGTGCAGAAACAGTGTAAGTAAAAAGATTGAGGCCACAGGGAATGCAGCCTGATAAAATGCTCAGATGTCCTGAACCTCATGCTACAAGAATTTGAATGCCTCGTGCTTTAGATTCAACTCTGCCACAGATAGTCCCAAGCCCAGCTGTGAAAGGACGGTTGGGCATAGGGCTAACAACCTCATCCCGTAAAACCCAGTGCAATAGTAATAACAGCAGAAGCTCCAAAGACCTGAGAAAGGAAGAAGATGGGTTACACCCGGTATAACATGAAAGACTGGCTCAGGACAGAGAACTCTGGCGAGCTGTTGTTGGCAGCCCATGTCTCAGTAGGGGTGAGTGGTTTAAGCAAGTAAGTACACATTAGATTCAGGCCAATCAAAATAGCAAGGAATCCCATCTATCAATAGCTTCACCACTACATGTGCATCATTATTAGTAGCTCAACTGTCCTTACACAGATTTACACCTTACACAGATTTAGCAACTATTCACTTATAGCAACCATATTATTTGTACACATTGCAACACTTTGAACAGTACTCCTGTCCCCTCTCTCAACCTCCCCAGCTCTCTCCTATCACCCCTCTCCCCACTCTCCCCATCTGCCCTTTCCTCCCCCTCTGCCCTTTCCTCTCCCCTCCTGCTCTTCCCTCTCTCCTCCTCCTCTTCCCACCCCTCCCCTTCTACAATCAAATATTCTGGCAACAAACCAAGTGGGGTGATGAAAAAATGTGATTTCTGTAACCATTTGTTCTGAATGAAGAATGGTGATAATCACTTGGCTGCCATGGAGCTACCGGCCAGCAGTGGATCATGGAATTCATTGAGAACGAAGATATGCTGATACCTGATCCCTAAGGAATGAGAATTCATGATTCCTGCATAGAGTGGTATGCTGAAAATTATAATATTTGACATAAATTGCCCTCTGCTCTCTTAAATGACCCCAAGGCGAAACAGTTAAGGATGAAACTGGCCATCACCTGTACAGTAGATAAATACAGATACTGCTTCATTCCTGGAGCTTGTAGTAGATCTCACCCCTTTGTGTATTGTTGGAAAAAGTAAAAAGGGGGAAAAAAGTATTTTTTTTTTATAAGTAGCTGCAGGAGGAACTTTGATGAAATAAGCCCTCTATCCCTCCTTTGACTCCCTCTGGAAAATACTTCCCCTGGGTCCCCTTCCTCTTCCTTTTCTCCTATTGGCCACTATTCTGTCCTATCAGATTCTTTCTTCTCCAGCCCTTGACCTTCCTCACTCACCTATCACCTTTCAGCTAACCTCTTTCCCCTTCCCCCACCTTCTAATTTAGGCATCTTGCCCCTTCCCACTCAGTCCTGAAGAAAGATTTCAGCCCGAAACATGGACTGTTTACTCTTTTCCATAGATGCTGCCTGACCCTCAACTCACAAATAGGAGGGGTTATCCCCCACAGCTAGACATTTCCTCTAGCTCAACGCAGGGTCATCTACTAGAGACCTCAGCCTTGGAATCACACGTTCGTTGCCATTTTTATTGTTATTTGCGTTTCTTGGTTCTTATTCGTTCAGGGAGTAGATTGATTAGGTTTTATTCTAATTTCAATGGTACATTGACAGATAAATACAGATGGCTAAGGACAAGGTAAAATTCATTTCTTTTAATGTCAATGGGCTATTAAATCCAATCAAACATAAGAGAATTTTATTCAATTTGGAACAATTTGATTCATACTGGGAAAAATGGTTTAACTACATAATGTCTCATAGGCCTGATTTTATTCTCACAAATCAATTAATCTGTTGTTTAAAAAAAAAGATCACTCCCTACTTGTACATATTTCTTTCCTTTTGCTTGTTTTTTCTTTCCACTCTTTTCTATGAGTGTATACCGCAGATAAATATTTTGTGGAGATTTGTGATATATATGATTATATGATATATATGTACAATGTCTGAAATACATCTTATGAAAATGTTTGTTTGATGATGAACTTCAATAAAAAAATAAATTCCAAAAAAAGATGCTGCCTGACTCGCTAAGTTTTACCCAGAATTTGTGGGTGTTGCTTTGGATTTCCAGCATATGCAAATTTTCTCATGTTTATGATTGCCATTGGCTATTCTCCTCCTGAATTTGATTGCTGGACCATTGCTCAATAATCAGCTATAAAATCCTAATTGTGGTGTCATTCTTCATCCAGATTTGCAGCAAGGCTTGGCAACATTCTAGCTGTATATTCAACACAAAGTACACTGCAGATGCTGTGGTCAAATCAACATGTACAAACAAGCTGGAGGAACTCAGTAGGTCGGGCAGCATCCGTTGAAACAAGCGGTCAACGTTTCAGGCCAAGACGCTTCACCAGGACTAGTTGTATATTGTTTCCTAGGTTGTTTTGGATGAGTAATTTGTTATACAATTTGTCATTTCCTTTTTGAACTTTCTATCACTTTGTCGTATTTCTTACTGACAGCAATGTTCAGTTATTGGCAAATGTTATTTTTATATGACTTTTAATTTGCTCATTGTGATTGAATATGAAACTTTACACTTAGCCGAAAAAACAGATAAAATCAAACAGTTTTGATTTTCCGTGAAATCAAGCTTTAAAGTGTACCATTAAATATGGAAAGGGTGAGCATCATTTCCAAATTAAAAAGGACACCAGTTCCTGAAATTAAACAATGAGTTTGACTTTTAAAAAATATATGAATAGGCTAAATTACACAGATAAAATTTAATAGGCAAATATGAAATGGTCTATAATCAAAAGCAAAAGATTTGAACAAATAGACTGTGAATTTTGTATATAACAACTTTTTTAGGCCCCACATGATTTTCTATTGTAAATCTGATCACAAAATATGACTAGGAGCTCATCGTTCTCATAAAAGCTAAAGTGGATCTTGATCTAGTGCTTCAACGTGCATGAGCCCCTACAAATGAAACAAATACCTGGATGTATGCTTGTTTCATGCCTTTCCATGAGCTAAGGATAATGGTTTCTCTCCCTTGCCAATTTGAATTACAGACATACAAGTAGTACCTGGCATAGATGCCTCATGTCTTACAGGGACTTATCCTTTATCTTCATTTTTTTTAGTTATCCTCAATTGTTCATGCATTCATTGGGAAATGATTTGGAAGAGAGTTTATTACAATTCAGTTGAAATGATCTGTTATTGTTAGTGATTTTCATCCCATAAGGACAACAAGCCTGTTTGGTTAATGAATGTTTTGGGCATTTAGGCAAAAATAATTAGGCTACTGTTCTTACAGTTCTGCGATAGTTGTAAATCCCACACCCCTTTGGCATAATTTCTTAAGATTTAGGGTGAAAGTATTAAAATCATTCACCGGCCACTAGTGTAGTGGCATCAGTAATAGACTTTGAGGCGAGTGGTCCCAGGTTAGTCAGAGCCTTTTTCCCAGGGCGGAAATGGCTAACACGAGAGGGCACAGTTTTAAGGTGCTTGGAAGTAGGTACAGAGGAGATATCAGGGGTAAGTTTTTATATGCATAGAGTGGTGAGTAGGTGGAATAGGCTGCCGGCGATGGTGGTGGAGGTGGATACAATATGGTCTTTTAAGAGACTCCTGGACAGGTATATGGAGCTAAAAAAAATAGGGGGCTATGCATAAGCCTAGGTCATTTCTCAGGTAAGGACATGTTCGGCACAGCTTCTATGTTCAAACCTGGCTTGCTCCTTGCATGCTTTCCATACGTGCTGGGTTAAGCATCAAGCTAGCAACTCATTAAAAAAAAAACAGAAAAATGCTTAAGAAACAGGAAAGTTCCCACCTGATGTGCCACAAGATATGGAAAGGAATAACAAACATTGAAATCTTTATGTTTATCAAACCATGCCTTGTGACCAGCAATGATGCAAAATTTACTGTAAACTATTGTCGCACATCTCTACAGGCAGGTTAGAAATTCAGGGTTGTGTTGTTCTCAGTTGCCACTGATGATCAAAAGTTATTCTGAAATTTCACCTGTCCCATCTGCAGATTTTCACAATGCCCTACTGTGAGAAACATAATGTTCTTTGTTACTAGCATGCTGTGTTTCACATTCTGTCATTCTAGGCATGTAGGCTCCAAGAAAAGGGCAAGTCTCACATTGCACAATATTTCTTTCTACACTAGGGCTATATGTAAGTTACAGGTTCCCTTTATGAACACCACTCAGTGCATCTTCAGCCTCCCAAATCAGTAATTATTTGATGACTGTCTGAAGATATAGTCCTCATTTTTGCAAATGGAACTGTTTAATTCTGCAAATACTAAACAGGTCAAGCCACATCTATGGGAGGAGAAACAGAGTTAATGTTTCATGATGAAGACCCTTTATCATATATGTTCTGATGATGGATCTCCAGCCTGAGTTGTTATCACCATTTCTATTCTCTTAGATCTGATCTATGATATGGCCTGATCTGCTGAAGATTTCCAATAATTTCCATTTGTAACTCAGAAAATGCACTAGCTGCTCTTTACATAATTGAAAAGGAGGTAAGGGATCTGAAGATACCCAAACTTCCAGGAAGTTTACAATTCAGCTGCTCAGTTTCATGGACATGTGAAATATATATATATATATATATATATGAGGAGATCCATGGAAGCATCTCAGATCATTACATAATTTTATAGCAAGACATCTTGCTATTTAATGTCAATGATTTCATATCAGCATCTGTGAAAGTAAACACTTCCCTCTGCATTTATGCTTCAGGATTCTCTGTGGCTTTGTTACAAGGAGGGGAAGGTTTGCTCCTTTCACTAGCCCTACCTTCTTATTCTGCCACATTCCCCTTTTCTTTCCACGCCTGGTGAAGGGTTTCCAGCCCAAAACGTCGATTGTTTATTCACTTCCATAGACACTGCCTGACTTGCTGAGTTCCTCTAGCATTTTGTATGTGTGTGTTGCTTTGAATTTCCAGCATTTATAAAATCTCTTGTGTTTTTGAAATTTAACATTTCTTTTGAACAGCAGCACATCTGATAATGCAATACTCCTTCAGCCTTTACACACAAGCTTTAATGTCGATTTAAACCTATAACCTTACAACTTTAAGCAAAGGCACTAGCAAATGTGTCAAGCTGATAGTGTACACTTTTCATGGCCCTTCTGGGCCATCGGTAGTGCAGTGCTTGAGAGAAAAATGAGTAAAATTGTGCCTTGACTGTAATTGAGGAGAATCTTTTTGAGAACTGACCTTTACAAAAAGCTGGTGCATCTCTTTAATTGTAGTAGGTAATTTGATGTATTCTTCTGTACCAGTGTGACATTTCAGTTTCCTACACTACCCTCTTTATAAGCTCTCTGAATGAGATTGTCTAATTAGTACCAAATCATAGGTAGTTTTGTGCTGTGGATTTATGTCCATTGGGAGCCAGACTGCTGTGCCTGAAACTCATTTCAATTAGCACATTTAAAAGTATTCAGAAAGACATCCTTCCTATTTTTCCAGATCCTAGAAGTCAAACAATAGTATTCTAACCTAATGCACTATTCCCCTTAGTGTTACATAAAAGGCACTATACAACACTGCATCATAATAATGTTTAATCAACTTCACGAAAAATTAATTCTTTCGTATTGGTATTTGTTATGATTTGTAACTTCAAAAATGAATTGAAAGAAAAACATGGGAGCTGGGGATAACATGTCTATTTCGTTTGTCTTTAGTGAGGCGCTCATATGTGACGTGATGGCAATAATGACATATGCCATTCACGTACTTCTTACCTACATGTATAATGGATAATGAATTATGTAAGCAAACAAAATATCCTCCATCAAACAATATATGTTCAATATTACTTAAATATTGCTGAACTACTAAATGCACTACACTGCTCCCTGGTTAGCTATAAACTCCAACTCAATATAGAATGCATCTTAACTCAAATATATGATGCGTTGCCCTCCGGTCATCTCATAGTCTCTAATCATCTTTAAATTGTCCCGTTCAGGCCTAAAAATGTATTTTCTGTGGAGGATTTCTTCCTGATGGGGGGAGGAGGGGTGGTCACTCTGCGTGGCAGTGAGACTTGGGGCTGTAAAGCAATCTCAGGTTCTGGGGCTTCCTCCATAGTGATTGTAGGAGTTGACTCTGTGACTGAAGGAAGTGGTTCTGACAGCTACAGATGCCTTTTTTTCTCTAACAGTTGACTCTATTCTCCTCAACAGGTTGATGTGTTGTCTCCAGGTGATATCAAGTTGCAATCTCCAGTGTGTAGGAGAGTGGTCCAGTTCTGCCCTTAATCTTTCCAAGTACCCACTTTTAATCACCTCTGTAGTCCCTCATCAGGACTGCTTGTCCAGGAGTGAAACATCAAACCTCCTTGTTACAGGAGCCCTCAGTTTGACTCAACTGTTTGTCCTGTGTGCTCCTTCTGAGATTGATATGCAACGGGGAATTTGGTGAACTGCAGTGTCAGTGTCGTGTGTTCTGCTATCATTGCTCACAGTACATTTAGATTCTGAACAAGCCTTTCTGCCAAGCCACTTGTAGCAGTGTAGATATAATATGGGCAGTTGTAGTTTATCCTATTCCATTAATTTTCAGCAGTAACTGAAACTGTCCCTGGTCCATTGTCACTAAGGGTTTTGGGACACTAGTCCTTGACAAGAGGCTTCTGAACACATCAACAGTGTGCAAGGCTGTAGTGGAGGCTATTGAGAACACTTCTGGCCACTTTGTAGCTGCATCCACTACTACCAAGAAATCTGAGCCCATGAGTGGCCTGGCAAAATCCACGTGAATCCTCTGCCAGGGCAATGCAGGCCAATACCAGGGATGGAGAGGCGCCGCCCTCGGCATCCTCTGGATGGGACGGCATCCTGAACAGTGCATGACAAGCTGCTTGATCTGCTGATATACTCCAGGCCACCCGATGAAGCTTCAAGCCAATGCTTTCATTTTGACCTCACCTAGATGACTAGCATGTAGGTCCTCAGCTGACGGACACTTTAAATCTCAATCCCAACATAAGGCAATGCCTGTCAAGGGCAAGTTCATCCCAGTGCTGATAAAGATGGGGGAACTAGAATTTCTGTTGTACATTTCAACATTCTGGGTTGCCATGTAAACCTGAGACAATGTGGGGTTTTTTCTGATTTCTCTTTGGATAATTTCAGCCGTAATAAGGAGACTTTTGATTTCCATGAGGGAGAATATGTCAAGCAGAGTGTCATCTCAGGTATTTCCTTTTCCATCAGCATTTCCTCTTGAATTCAATCTTGTAATTGTGTCCTCCAAGAAAAAGGGACCATCTTTGCAATCATCCTGCTGCTGTTAGTGGACACTCTTCTGTGGATTGAAAATGGACACTAGTTGTTGATGATCAGTAATGAGGATAAACTTTCTCCCATACTGGCTGAAGTTTTACACTCCAAACCAGACTCAAACCTGACAGGTTGTCTTTTACGTCAATCTGTGTTTAATTTTTTTTTTTCTGCAGCAGTAAGGAAACATGATGCAAAACATGTAGTTGACTGCACCTGTACCATAAGGCGAGGCATCACATGCAAGCTTCACTGCATGATGTGGATCATAATGAGTGAGTACAGTGTCTGATGTCACCATCTCCTTTGCCTTTTGGAAAGTCACCTCACACTGCTTTGTCCATTGACATTTTTCCTGATCTATAGTAATGCGTTCAAGGGATGGAGCACAGTTGCCAGGTTTAGCAGCAACCTGTTACAGTAAATGACAAACCCTAAAAAGGACCGCAACTGTTACACATCCTTTGGTTTTGCAGCATCCACCAATGTTTGAATTTTCTCAACACACTTGTAATTTTTGTGTGCCAATGATGTGACCAAAGCAAGTGATGTTTTGTTTAAAGAATTCACACTTGTTGTGTTGTGCTCTGAGCCCACAATCTTCTAATCTTTTTAACACTGTCTTGAGATTTTGGCAATCTCCTTTGTCATTCTTACTGATAACAATGATGTCGACCACGTAACACTGAGGGCCTTCTCAGCCTTGCAGCACCTGGTTAATAGTTTTCTGCCGGAGTGCAGGTGCAGATGCTTAAAGTAAGCTTGATTTATCGATCAAGCCTTTGTGAGTGTTTATATTGACAACATTTTTGGACTCTTCTTCTATCTCCATCTGTAGGTAGACCTCAGCTAAGTCCACTTTGTGAAGTGTTTCTCTCCAGGAACTATGACAAAGATAACCTCTATCCTGAGCAGAGGCTATTGATATACAACCAGTACTGGGTTGATGGTCCTGACTGACTAATCCTTTTTGGCTACTGAGACCTCTGGCATTGCCCATGGGCTCCACATAAACTTGGAAAGAGTTCCTTTTGCCTCCATGTGATCCACCTCAATGACTACTTTATCATGGATGGCAAAAGGAACCAGTTAGGCTTTGAAAAACTTGGGTGTGGCATTTTCATTTAACACTATTTTACTCATGATATTTTTGAATATTTCAATACCATCCTTGAGCATTGTTGTGGCATCATCCAATGTCCTTCTTAATTCACTTTCAGTTGACCTTATTGCATGAAAATGGTGGCTGGATCTCCAATCAAGTTGTATTTATCTCAGCCAATCATGACTCCACAATATAGTTTTTAACTACATACAAGCGCAGTGTGGCTCGTTAGTTGTTGTATTTCATTGTTACGAATGTCATTCCCACAGCAGTTATCTTGTTTCCAGTCACAAACAAGAGAAAATCTGCAGATGCTGAAAATCCAAGCAACACATGCAAAATGCTGGAGGAGCTCAGCAGGCTAGGCAGCAGCTATGGAAAAAAGCACAATTGATGTTTCGGGCCAAAACCCTTCGGCAGGACTGGTGGAGAAAAATGCTGAGGAGAAGACCACCTTTCAAATCTACTCCCCGGCTATTTTCTTCACCAGTCCGGCCGAAGGATTTCAGCCCAAAACATCAACTGTGCTTTTCCATAGATGCTGCCTGGCTGGCTGAGTTCCTCCAGCATTTTGTGCATCTTGTCTCCAGTGTAGCTTCATAATAGGATATCTGCAGGCTTCAGTTCAGTATCTTTGAAATGTTGTTCAAACACATTTCGTGGAATGAATGAAACAGTCAGTGCCCAATTCCATCTTAATTAAATTGTGTTCACTTCTGGTGTATGCATATGGCTGGTGTCCTGTTAGTTCTCATATTGTAAGTCTGAAGGATACTCAGTCCTGTGTCATTTTTATCATTATCAATTATTTCATCAACAGCATATAGATTAGGGCTCTTTCTGAAACTGCAACTTGACTTTTTATCTTTTACTTTTCCTTGTACAGTCCATTTATTGTTGTCTGCCTGACGTACTCTTTTATATCACCTACTTTGTTGCATTTTCTGCAAGTTTCATCTTTAAACCTACATCGATCTGGTGTATGTGAGCCCTGCCACAATGGTAACACAATTTCTTTGCCCAGGTGGGTTTCTGATTAGATGTTGAAAATTTTTTCATGTTCACTTTCATTCCTGACTGCAATTCAATTGCATCTCAGGCTGCTGTTTCCTTTGTTACAACAAATTGACCTGCTCTTTTAAATATGATTTGTGCTCCAGTTAGTGGCCATTTTTGAATGCTTTCTTGTAAGATTACACAAACTAAACAATTTCTCAGTGCATTGTTAAGATAGTTACTGAACTGACAATGCTTGAGCAATCTGTGCAATTCAGCCACATAAAGGGAAATGGACTCCCCTTTCTTTTGATTCTGCCTATGATGAGTTCTGTGATCAACAATGGTTTCATTTCTAAATGTTTCTGCATTACATTCACAATATCAACAAAGCTCCTGGTGGTTGGATTGGTTGGAGAAGTTAGCTTCTAGGCAAACTGTATGCTTTTCCACCTATGGGACTCAGTAATGCTGGCACTTGTTTTTCATTGGCTGTTTCATTTGCTTCAAGATACTGCTCAATTTGTCTAGCATACATGATCCAGTTATCTGTTATGCAGTCGAATGTCTCTATCTTTCCAATGTAGCCAGCCATTTCTGCTTATTATTTATTATTGATATTATCACCATAATACAAAATGTTTATGAACTTGTAAATTCCGTCTGCCTTTCTTTAACTCGACTGTTTCTCTGTCCTTTTAAAGAAAGATGTGCTGTGCTTTTTTTTAAACTTGAACATCTCTCTCCCCTTGTGAAGGAAAGAAAATGGTCTTGCTGCAGCAGGTAGGTAATCATCTCGGGTTTGTTTGAAAACGTATTCATTGCCACTGTTATATTTTGTAACTGCATAAGCTAATGGAAAGAAAGACATGGGAGCTGGGATAACCATGTATACTTCATTTTGCTTTTGTGAGGTGCTCACATATGACGTGGAGAAATAATGATGCATGCCATTTATGTATTTCTAGCATATCACTAGTAATAAGTTATGTAAACAAAAAAAGTGTCTATATTTAAATACACTATGGTATTGGTTTATTATTGTCACATGTACTGAGATACCGTGAAAAGCTTGTAATTTTGGGGCTGTATGACAATTTTAGTGTTCCAATACCAAAAGGAAATAGAATTTATTTAATTAACTTATATTTATTTACCCTGTTTAAACTTCTAGAAGTAATAGACAACATCAGTGACTTATGTTATTTGGTGTCTCTAATCTAGTAATAACATACCATGGCATCTCAAATGAGCATCAGCAAACAAAATCCACAGAATCAAGATGTACAAAAAAGCTGGATGAACTCAGCAGGTCGGGCAGCATCCGTTGAAAGGAGCAGTCAATGTTTCGGGTCAAGGCCCTTCGTCAGGACTAAAGAAGGAGGGGGCAGGGGCCCTATAAGGAAGGGGGACGGAGGGTGGAAAACCAATCAGAGGAAAGATCAAGGGGTGTGGGAGGAGAAGCAGGGAGGGGATAGGCAGGAGAGGTGAAGAAGGAATCAAAGGGGAAAGCACTATGGGTAGTAGAAGAAGGCAGAGTCATGAGAGGTGATAGGCAGCTAGAAGAGGAGACAGAGTGAAGGTGAGATGGGGAAAGGGAGAGGGAAGGAATTACCAGAAGTTGGAGAATTCGATGTTCATACTAAGGGGCTGGAGACTACCCAGACGGTATATGAGATGTTGTTCCTCCAACCAAAGTTTGGCCTCATCATGGCAGTAGAGGAGGCCATGTATGGACATATCCGAATGGGAATGTGAAGGAGAGTAGAAGTGAGTGGCAACCGGGAGATCCTGTCTGTTGTGGCGGACGGAGCGTAGGTGCTCAACAAAGCGGTCCCCCAATCTACGTCGGGTCTCGCCGATGTAGAGGAGGCCACACCGGGAGCACCAGATGCAATAGATTACCCCAACAGACTGACAAGTGAAGTGTTGCCTCACCTGGAAGGACTGTTTGGGGCCCTGAATGGTGGTAAGAGATGAGGTGTAGGGACAGGTGTAGCAGTTACGCTTGCAGGGATAAGTGCCAGGTGGGAGATCTGTGGGGAGGGACGTGTGGACCAGGCAGTCACGGAGGGAATGATCCCTGCGAAAAGCAGAGAGGGGTAGAGAGGGAAAGATGTCCTTAGTGGTGAGGTCCTGTTGAAGGTGGCAGAAGTTGCGGAGGATAATATGCTGGATCTGGAGGCTGGTGGGGTGATAGGTGAGGACAAGGGGGACACAGTCCCTGTTGTGGTAACAAGAGGATGGGGTGAGGGCTGAAGTGCGGGAAATGGAGGAGATGCGGGTGAGGGCATCATTGATGACAGCAGAAGGGAAACCACGATTCTTAAAGAAAAAGGACATTTGGGATGTCCTGGAATGGAAAGCCTCATCCTTGGAGCAGATGTGGCAGAGACAGAGGAACTAGGAATAGGGAATAGAATTTTTGCATTTGGCAGGGTGGGAAGAGGTATAATCAAGGTAGTTATGGGAGTCAGTGGGTCTATAGAAGATGTTAGTGGACAGTCTATCTCCAGAGATGGAGACTGAGAGATCGAGAAAGGGGAGAGTAGTGTCCAAGATGAACCAAGTGAATTTGAGGACTGGGTGAAAGTTAGAGGCAAAGTCAATGAAATTGACGAGGTCAGCATGGGTGCAGGAAGCAGCACCAATGGAGTCGTCAATGTAGCGAAGGAAAAGTTGGGGAGTAGTACCAGTATAGATTTGGAGCATGGACTGTTCCACATAACCCACGTAGAGGCAGGCATAGCTGGGGCCCATGCGAGTGCCCATAGCTACACCCTTGGTCTGGAGAAAGTGGGAAGAGCCGAAAGAGAAGTTATTAAGTGTGAGTACCAGTTCCGCCAACCTGAGGAATGTGGTGGTGTTGGGGAGCTGATGAGGTCTATTGTCCAGAAAGTAGCAGAGAGCTTTGAGGCCTTCTGGATGGGGAATTGAAGTGTATAAGATTGGACATCCATTGTGAAAATGAAGCAGTTGGGACCGGGGAACTGGAAGTTATTGAAGAGGTGGAGGGCATGGGATGTATCCAGGATGTAGGTAGGGAGGGTCTGAACTATGAATGACAAAATGGGTGACAAAATGGAGTTGAGGTAGGTAGATATAAATTCGGTGGGACAGGAGCAGACCGAAACTATAGGCCTACCAGGACAGTCAGGTAAAAGCGAGCATGATTTGACCATAGCATCTGCAGTGCAATTTGTGTTAAAATCCACAGAATTATATGTTAGGGTTAATGACTTGCCCACTCAGAGAAGTACTGTAGTTATTGAACAATTCAAGAGACTTATTGAAAGATTTTCAGAGCTTAGACAAAAACACAGAATTTGGCTTTGAAATAAAAAGTTGGCATTGAATAATCTAATAACCAAACAAACTTTGCTTATCAATTGTTTACAGGTTCTGTTTAGAATTTGGTGCTTTGACCATTGAAAGTATGGCTGCATTTGGTTAATATTGTGTATGTTCAGAAAGCAGAATAATGTACTGGAGAGGATTGTAATGCTGTAAGAAGTTACTGTGATTGGGCAGGGAGTAGCCATGGAAGGGTTCAAAAGTGAGAAAGAGAATCTTTAAACAGAGGAATTGCTTAGAAAAGCAATAGAAGAACGCAAAGTAGCTGATAAAACTAAGTTTACATCTAAAACTTCCCATTCCCTTAGACAGTTATGGAATGAGTACTGGAATAAGTAGTCTGATATGGGTTGTTCTTTCATAGTTTTGTCTGACTAGATTTGGGACAGAATGTGCTGAAATTATTTGCTGAACAGTGAATTGTCCATGCAATGATATGCTACTTTTATCACATTCTAGCTTAGCAAAATAGTCAACTTCTAAATCTGTAAAATGCAGCTTTAAATCCCAACCAGAGAATTGCAGTGGTTTGCAAATAAAGATCAGTCTTCAGAATTTCACAGTGTAATTATTATTAATACTTTTAAGAAAAGTGCTCAAAATGTCAAGTGCGGTCATTTATTTTCTGATGCTTTTAACAAAATTGCTAAGTTAACAATTCTACTGCAATAAAGCTCAGTGACAAAATATTTCTTTAAACTGTTAAAAGCCCATTCCCCACTTGGAATTAACATAATCAAACCAGCTTCTAAACTCAGCCTTTACTGAAGCTGGAGTTTCCCTTTGACTTGCACTATGCACTTAGAAATATTATGCCCTGAAGTACTTGTAAGATTATGAAGTGCGAGACTGACGATCAATTTGAAAAGTTGCAACGTTTTGGCCAAGTCCATAACAGAATAGCAAATTCAGCTAGGGTAGCAAGGTGAATAATGCAACAGCCATGTACCCTTGTGTTTAATCTTGCATTGTTTTTGCACAGCAAAATTTTGCTTGCCTGTAATTCATGTCATCTTCAGTTGTCAGAATGTCCCTCACATCATCAAAATAGTATTAAATGTTATAAGCTGAGCAGCAAGAGAACTTCCAAAAGTCAGAACCCTTTTATAGAGCAGTGCTTATAGAAAATGGATTCTGTTCTCAACAGAATTTTCTTTCAGTTCTTTCCACTGAGAAGTTTACTGATTTCTCCCAGTGGAATCGGCTGGAATTTATCGGTTCATGGTTGGCAGTCACAGATTAAGGTAAATGTCGATCTGTAATGACCCTCTACATGTTAGTATTGCAGTAAAGCTGGGCTTTTATGTCAAAGATATCGGAGAGGGAGCTATTACACATGACAGGGGTGATCAAGGGACTCCAGACCAAGGCAAGCATTATTAAATATTGACTACTTCTGTGATTTATGTAGAGCTTGAGGAAAAAAGTGACTTTTTAACCATTATATATTCTTCAGCATGGAAAACCATTCATTTATCTTATAGTGGAAACAAATAAAGCATTTTGTTTTCATTTAAAACGTTGTAAATTGCAAATGCTTGGATGTTATTGTTAACAGTTTGCTGTCTAGAACATTACCAGATGACTGTTCTTTTTACTTATATATACCGCGTGTGTTAAAAGTACACCATGAATACATTATACAAACATTGTCATTAATTATTTCTGATTCAGTCCTTTTATTTTTGCATGAGCCTTTATGCACTCAGAGAATGGCCATTAACAAATTTGGGCTGTTTTTATATTGAGTGATTCCACACAACACTTTGCATTGCCATCATTTGAAATAATACATACACCTCCAGCAATAAAAGCCCCAGAATATATTCACATGTCAAATAACTTATTCTAGAAGGTTTACAGATTCATTTGTGCTGAAACATTGTTTTTTACGGTGGAATAGCATTTGACAACATGGTCTTTGCTTTGCATGATTTCTTCTGGCCTGTTCCAGCATACTATGAAAGCAAATAAAATAGCAATAGTGTTGTTAATGCAGGGGTTAAACTATACCAATTCATTACATTGAACAAACTATTTATTGCATTCATATAAATCAGCTTTATAACATGCTTTGATTGTTCCCTGGGTCAGCTTTTCCAAGTTGAAATCAATAGGAGTGCAAGTGACCTAATCAGTCTGTTTTTTTTATTACAGATTCAAGAACCAGGTCCACACAGTAGCATTCAACTATTCCCTTTCTGATTAGTTCCTCAACAATGATTCCTAAATTCCATCTGACTGCCATCAATTACCAACATAAATAGAAATTACAGGCCTAACAACAGGCCATTTGGCCCAACATTCAGTTCTAGTGCTTATCTTCTAACAAACAGTTATCATAATTTAATATTAAAATATATATCCTGTTTTCATGTTCCTTATTAATTATTGCTTTAGTTCCCTTAGTCTATATTTAAAAGTTACCAGTTTTTGCTTCATTGATTTACTTAGTCTGCCAATGCATTCAAACATCACAAATTGTGATTTTTTTTTTTTTTTTTGTCCTGCTCACTGTCTTAACTTTATTGTCATTTCTGTCTCCCCTTGCTCTAGGCCCCTCAATCACTGCTAACATTAAAAGGATTAAAATCAGTTTTTAAAGTTGTATACTCAGAAACCTGTTAAGCTTTGCTCTGCACCAGATCTAGTTGAGGGATTACCTCAAAATGGCTTCATACTCTTGGCTGAATGAGATTTCAGAAAGTTCCATTGTCCACTTAACAAGAAAACTTCAGACATGGTTTCAATTTGAGAGAAGCTTAAGTCTATGTGTGAGTGAATCAGTAGGAGGGGGCATGAGTGAACGGGTAGTTTACGAACCTTCAAACTTCCATTGATCAAGATTTCAACAAATGAGCAATTACTTTGTTCATAATCCCAGATTGTTTTATTTACTTTTTATCTATGCAGAATAACCATTTTCAGCTTTTTGAAGGTGTACTTTTCCAAGACAAAACTAAGTGATACTTCAGCAATTTAAAATATTTTGGGTTGATCAACATTCAGCTGAATATCCTTAACTTGTTTTGGCTAGAATTCCACCTTTCACCCTTGTTAGGTCATTAGAAAATATTTGCTCCAGGATGAAGCTGCTTTGGGCTACCCTTATCTTTACCAAGGTGAAATACCATCCTCAATGTTGCAAGCACTGCATTCTGGCTCCACTCTTCATAGAAATCTGAGGCCAAGGGAGAGGCTGATACATACAGTAGTCTTGTGCACCTGCTGTATCATCCACATGTGAAATCCTGTGCTTTCATCCAAATAAAAGGGCCCACAATGTAAATGGAACAGTTCATTGTGCAGCATGAATTATGCGTAAAGTAAAATGTAAGTTTCTAGAGAGATGCTTTCTTATGAATAGCTCTTAATTTTTAAATGTATCAGGAAGAAAATTGCTCCACTGTCCCAGCAGACTTCTCGTGTTGGAAGTATCCATGACATCACAGAATCACAAAGGTTTAAAAACTGAAGGGGACCATCTGGCCTAATAAATACATGGTAGATTAATGTAAAAGTAATTCAGTTTGTCCCACTCCCCTCTGCCCACATCTACCCAACTGTAGCCTTTGATTTTTTTCTTCTTTAAAGCATTGTCTTTTGAACACAATCATTGTTTCTGTTTTCATGACTTATTTAATGGTATGTTTCAGATTCAAACCAACTAAAACTTTTGAATAGCTTTTGAATATTTTGCAAATTGCCTTAATCTTGTTTCCTTTGATTTTTGACCCTTCTACCAGTCAGAAAATTTTCTCTCTACCTACCGTGTCTGGACTCTTCATAAATATTTATTTGTCATGATCAGATCTGTTTGCAAAACCCTATTTCAAGGATACTTTATTTGAGAGTTTCCTCACCACTAGAATAGCTTATGGATATCTCTTTCCCATCCTTTCTAACACTTTCAGATCTTTCTGAAATGCTAGATTCCAAAGCTAGATAGAATGCTCGAGTACACAACATTAGTGAGACCACATTTGGAGTATAGTGTGTCAGTTAATTAGTCATTGTATATTTTCCTGCAATTAGACTAGGTCTAAATCGGGGGATTGCTGGGCAGCTTGGCTCAGTGGGCAGGAAGGGCCAACTCCACGCTGTATCTCTCACTAAGATAAAATAAAATAATGTTCTGGCTACCCCACTATGGGAAGGATGGGATTAAGCCAGAGGGTGCAGGGATATTCACACCGATGTTGCTTGGACTAGAGGGCTTGAGTTATAAGGAGAGATTTGATAGGATGGGACTTTTTTCCCTCGAGCAAAGGAAGTTAATGGATGATGCTATAGAGCTTTATAAAATTATGAGAGGCATAGATAAAGTAGATAGTCACAGTCTTTTTGAGGCGAATGGGATTAGCTTGTCCAAGTCATTAATATATGTCGTCCCAGAGCCACGTTTTCCTTTTATCCAAATAATAGCTGTTGTTAGTTATAATAGCCCTTCATTACTACAGGCTCAGTCCAGAAGGAGACGGGCACTTCTATGATGGTCTGCGTACCATGGAGCAGTGGACATTTCACTGTCCCTGGAAGAATTTTCAGGGGCAAGTCCTAGAAATATCTTGAATTGATGATATGTAAAAATAACTTAGCAGGATATATTTCAAGAGATCAAAGGAATCTATTGCCTCTTTCCTCTAATCAATGTGGATGAGAGAGTAATATTTTATGACATCTCAGAGCATGCATGAGTTAGAGATATGGAAATGGCTGGTGCTGGTGCCTATTCTTCCTATTCTAATGAGGCTACTTCTCAAAAACCTGCAGTGGAATCATTGTTGTGAGCCAACAGAGACTGTGGTCTCAGTATAAGAACATTGTTTAAAAACATAATTTTGGTGCTTCTGTTTTCAGATTTTTAATTCAATGCTATATTGTTACTGGACAAAGCAAATTTAAAGTATATGTGCATTTCATTTTTTAAATATTTAAATTTATAGTGATAGACTGTTCTTCCCAAAGTGGGAATGTGAAATATTACAAGGCCGAGCTTTAAGGTGAAGGGGGGAAAGTTTAATGGAGATTTATGAGGCAAGTGTTTTTACACAAAGTGGATTAGATACCAGGGACATGCTGCCACGGGAAGAGGTGGAACCAGGTACAATAGCAATGTTTAAGAAGCAATTAGATAAGCACATGGACTGGCAGGATATGGAGGGATATGAAGCACATGAGATTAGTTAGGATTGAATCATGAATGCCCAGACGACATGGACTGATAGACCTGGTCTTATGCTCTGTTTTTTTTTGTTTTATGCTCTGTTTGTAGATCCTCAGAGAGGAAATAGGTAGATGTGAGAGATAAACTGTCAGTATCTTGAGGCTCTTCACAACACATCTATTAAGAACCAGAAGTAAAGGCATCATTTGAGTAAGTGTAGCAATGTCTTCCAGAACACAGGTGATAGAGTTGATGACAGTGAAGGTAACAGCTTTAGCAGTTGAGATCAATATCACTTTTCCCAATCTTCAGTACACATCTGCATCATGTAGGACACTGAAACATGGTTTACCAGCAAATTCGTTAGTGTCTTTTAAAACAGATTCAGCAGCAGGGAAGAGCAACATTGTTCAGAGATATGGTACCATTCACTGTATTCATCTGGCCAGACATGGTCTTATATCTATGACTTCTCATTATAAATAAAGAAAAAGTCACTTACATTATGAACATGCAGCTGATTTGCAAACAAAGGATCAGGATTATGCGTGTGTTACCCTTGAACATATGGCATGAATGCTACTGTGAGTGGCAGCTAATGGTATCAACATTACTTAGATAGATAGATAGATAGATAGATACTTTATTCATCCCCATGGGGAAATTCAACATTTTTTCCAATGTCCCATACACTTGTTGTAGCAAAAACTCATTACATACAATACTTAACTCAGTAATAATATGATATGCATCTAAATCACTAACTCAAAAAGCATTAATAATAGCTTTAAAAAAAGTTCTTAAGTCCTGGCAGTTGAATTGTAAAGCCTAATGGCATTGGGGAGTATTGACCTCTTCATCCTGTCTGAGGAGCATTGCATCGACAGTAACCTGTCGCTGAAACTGCTTCTCTGTCTCTGGATGGTGCTATGTAGAGGATGTTCAGGGTTTTCCATAATTGACCGTAGCCTACTCAGCGCCCTTCGCTCAGCTACCGATGTTAAACTCTCCAGTACTTTGCCCACGACAGAGCCCGCCTTCCTTATCAGCTTATTAAGACTTGAAAGGATACAAAACCACAGGCATGCCACTTAGGTAGCAGGGATATCCAGCCCACTGGAACTCATGGGCAGAAGAGGTAAAGCACAAATCATAATTCCATTAGAATCTTGGTGCTGTCCAATAACATGATTCCAAAGCAGAGATTCAGATACCTTAATTGATCAAGATGTTTATTATCACATAGTAATCTGTTGATTTTTGGTTGTTACTGGAACATATAAAACAGTACAGCATGGGAACAGGTTTTTGGGCCAATTATATTGTGCCAAACTAATTCAGCTAATGATGTCTAATTTGACTATTCACTTCTTCCTGTGTATGGTCCCTCAATACCCCTCCTTTCTCTGAACGTTCATGTGCCCAAGAGCAACTTAAATACCTTCATCCTATCTACCCCCACCACTACTCCAGGTAGTACATTCCAAGCACCTGGCACTCTCTGTGTAAAGCAAACATAAAAAAAGTCTGCTTGTACACCTTCTCCAAACTTATCCACCTTAACTGCATATCCTCCGTACTGAATATTTTAACTCCGGGAAGTGAGACCAGTTTCCTACTATTTCTATGCCTTTAATTATTTTATAACCTTTTATCAGGTTTCCACTCAGCTTCTGTCACTCCAGAGAAAATAGCCCCGGTATGTCCAACCTCTCCTTATAACTCAATTCGTCTGCAAAGTTTCCATATTCTTCTCCAAATGGGGTGAGCAGAAATGAAAGCAGTTTTCCAAAAGCAGCCTAACCAGAGCTGACGATCAACACTGGCGCAACTCAGGGGTGTGAGCTTAGCCCACTGCTCTGCTCTCTATATACCCATGACTGTGTGGCTCGGCATAGCTCAAAAACCATCTATAAGTTTGCTGATGATACAACCATTGTTTGTAGAATCTCAGGTGGTGACTGGAGGGCGTACAGGAGCAAGATATGCCAACTAGTGGAGTGGTGCCACAGCAACAACCTGGCACTCAACGTCAGTAAGATGAAAGAGCTGATTGTGGACTTCAGGAAGGGTAAGACAAAGGAACACATACCAATCCTCATAGAGGGATCAGAAGTGTAGAGAGTGAGCAGCTTCAAGTTCCTGGGTGTCAATGTCTCTGAGGTTCTAACCTGATCCCAACATATCAATGTAGTTATAAAGAAGGCAAGATAGCGGTTGTCCTTTATTAGGAGTTTGAAGAGATTTGGTATGTCAACAAATACACTTAAAAACTTCTATAGTTGTACTGTGGAGAGCATTCTGACAGGCTGCATCACTGTCTGGTATGGAGGGGCTACTGCACAGGACCAAAAGAAGCTGCAGAAGGTTGTAAATCTAGTCTGCTCCATCTTGGGCACTAGCCTACAAAGGACATCTAAAGGACATCTTTAGGCAGCGGTGTCTCAGAAAGGCTGCGCCCATTATTAAGGACCTCCAGCACCCAGGGCATGCCTTTTTCTCACTGTTACCATCAAGTAGGAGGTACAGAAGCCTGAAGGCACACACTTGGCAATTCAGGAACAGCTTCTTCCCTTTGCCACCCGATTCCTAAATGGACATTGAATCTTTGGACTTCACTTTTTTTTAACATACAGTATTTCTGTGTTTGCACTTTTTAAATGTATTCAATATATGTCATTGATGTACTTGTTTATTTATTATTATTATTTTTATTTTATTTGTTATTATTTTTTCTCTGCTAGATTATGTATTACATTGAACTGCTGCGGCTATGTTAACAAATTTCACGTCACATGCTGGTGATAATAAACCTGATTCTGATTATAATGCTGCAACATAACCTCCTGCCTCTTGAATTCAGTACCTCAACTAATAAAGACAATCACATCTTTGGCACCCTATCAACTTGTGTGGTCACTTTCAGGGAGCTATGGACGTGGACCACATCCCTCTGTACACCAACACTGTTTAGGGTCCTGTCATTAACTGTGTTTACATCCCTTTACATCTGATTTCCCAAATTGCACCACTTCACACCCCCCTGGATAAAATGCCATCTGCTACCTTTCTGCCCTTGTCACCAACTGATCTATATCTTGCTGTACCTTTGGCAACCCTCTACACTTTCCACATCACTGCTGCACTGTGACAGCGTTATCCATAGAAACCCTAAGGAGACATCCCTGAAATTCCCTAACCCAGTATTCTATAGATGCCCAGTGAATAAATGAGCAAGTCTGATAATAGATTTTTTAAAAAAAATTAAGTGGATTCGGGTATCTGGGAGTAAAAGTAGAAAGTGTATAATCTTACTTAATAGTTGGGTATGTTTGAAGCAGCATTTAACAAACTCTTATTATATATCTCATCTGAAGGTAGACCATTGTAGCACTTCAAGGCCAATGATCAGGGAGTAGGCACATTCTGCATAAATGATTGCATAGATTAGGTGATCCCGCAGCAGTGCACATAGCCTGGTTGTGGACACTTCCATTGATTTCTCCCTTGCTAGCTATTTAACATATTTTCAATTACTCCATGAATGCTGATGTTGATCTTTGAAAGAAATTAGTAAGCAACTGTCAAATACTAATCTCTGAGCTCAACCGCTACAGGAGCTCTCTGGTCCATTTATTCTTCCTAACTTCCTCATGCTTCACCTAATGTGCTGTCCTTGAACTCTCAAGCTCACCTCAGAGTGAATGTTTGGGTGCTGTGAGTATTTATTTGAGGTGATGGCTGGATATTTGGAAATTGCGAGGTATTTGAGGCAATGCAATAAGCCATGCAGCTTCTGCGCTTTACTCATTTAAAAGGACAGTGAGACTTCCATAACACTTCAAAAATATTTCAGTATGTTGATGTGAAATGCGGCAGTATTTGAATGTGATCAATTATGGTATTTTTGTCTTCGGGTTCTTGAGCTTTGAGTTTTATCCTACTCAGAGACTTGTGCTCAGAATTTATGTTGGAAGTTCATGCAAAATACAATGCCTTGAAAAAGTATTCAGTCTCCAAACCTTTGTTCATATAAACGAGTATTTCTACCCAGGATTTTGATCAATTAAACTGATAATTTTTATTTGTGAATCACATGCTAATTTTTTCACAGTACAACCCCCAAAAAACAGGGAATATTGTAAAGCATGAAAAAATAAAAATTCAAAAACTGAAATGTCAGTAGTTCAAAAGTATTCATCCCACTTTGCTCAGTACTTTGTGGAACCACCTCACGCAGCTATTACAGCCAGTAGTCTAACCACAAACAAGAGAAAATCTGCAAATACTAGAAATTCAAACAATACACACAAAATGGTGGAGTAACTCAGCCGGCCAGGCAGCACCTAGGGAGAAGAGTATAGTCAACGTTTCGAGTTGACACCCTTCAGCAGGACTGGAAAAGAAAGGAGGTAAAATGGCTACATCTACAGTCTATAGAAGATTGTTGTGTGGAGATTAATGGTTATGGTGGAAACAAATGGCTCAGTGAGAGCAGAGGAAACGGTCTCTTCAGAATTCTGAATGAGAATAGGAAGGTGTGTCTGGTGGTAGCAAGCATTGGAAACTACAGGGGATGATTGTTGAATGCCAAGGCTGATATTGAAGAAGGAAACTCTATCCTTGTCCTAGGAGAGAGAAAAGGGTGATTACAGATGTTTGAGAAGTACTTGAGAGTCTTATGAACTGTAATGGAAGGGAAATCACATTTGGACAAAAAGGTATTGGAAGTAGCATTGCAAGAACTTAAGCAACAAAGATGGAGAAGCATGGGCGGTCAAGATGGCGCTAAACAGCGTCTCCTTTGCTTGCATCTTTGGAAACAGCTCTATTTTTATCTTTGAAATCTCTTTTTTTTCCTTTTCAGAGTGTGGTAGGGGGAGTGGGGTTTGAAGACCCTGACCTGGAGTTACACTCTGACTTTGGTTCTTTGCGGGAATGGGACCCGCTCTCAGGGCCTCACGACTGGCCGCTTTTTGATATCCCGAGGACGCGGCCTGGAAGACGAGCGTGCATTCAGGGTTCCAGTATTTTGTGGCTCTGGGGACATGCTGATCCTAGGCCGGTGTCCCTGACTGAAGCGTTGCAGGAGAACATGGAACACTGGGAATGGCGGTTAGCTGCGGGGGGGGCGGGGGTTGTGTGTCTGGAGCGCTGCACCTTTTCGGTGCCGACTCTCCGGGTGCAGAGCTCAGAGAAAGTGATGCAATAGACTTTTAACATTGTAAATCAGTGAGTTGTTTGTTATGCCTCCCCTCTTGCTGTGAAACAGGGATACCCCTTTTTCCCTTGTTAGAGAGAGAGAGAGAGAGCCTGTGCTATGTCGAATTACCGGGTGAACAAGTGGTCTTTGGGGTACTGCAAGCCTGTGTCTTTACTGATGCTTTGCTGCATGCCTGAGTGGAGGGGGCTGATGCGTTTTTGCTGGTGGGGTGCGGGGTGGAGGTGGTTTGTTGGATGCTGCTGCTTGTGCGTGGGAGGGGCAGTTGGGGAGGTGCTTTGGGGTTTTAATATTTTAACTGTCATTCATTCTTTGGGGCACTCCTCTGTTTTCATGGATATCTGGGAAGAAGAAGAGTTTCAGGATGTATATTAGAAACATAGAAACACAGAAAACCTACAGCACAATACAGGCTCTTTGGCCCACAATGCTGTGCCGAACATGTCCCTACCTTAGAAATGACCTAGGGTTACCCGTAGCACTCTAGTTTGCTAAGCTCCATGTACTTATCCAAGAGTCTCTTAAAAGACCCTATCGTTTCCACCTCCACCACCATTGCCAGCAGCACATTCCATGCACTCATCGCTCTTTGCGTAAAAAGCTAACCCCTGACAGCTCATCTGTACCCACTTCCAAGCACCTTAAAACTGTGCCCTCTCGTGCTAGCCATTTCAGCCCTGGGAAAAGCTTCTGACTATCCACACGATCAATGCCTCTCACCATCTTATACACCTCTATCAGGTCACCTCTCATCCTCTGTCACTCCAAGGAAAAAAGGCCGAGTTCACTCAACCTATTCTCATAAGGCTCGCTCCCCTATCCAGGCAACATCTTTGGAAATCTCCTCTGCACCCTTTCTATGGTTTCTATTTCATATTTCACTGACATTACATGTACCAATTGAAATGAAAGCAAGTTGTGGGTGGGAGTGTTGACAAGGTAGCTGCTGGCACCTGTAGACTTCTGGGAAATACTCCTGAGACAGATTGAGTAGTGAAGAAAGGAATGTTATTAAAGGATCACACAAAGGCAGGGTAGAAATTAGCAGCAAATGTGATGAAGCGTTATAGTTGTGTATGAGAGCAGGAATCAGCATTGGTGTACCAGTAAAAAGACAGAGAAGGGATGGGGGGGGGGGGGGGGGGTGGTCAACCTAAACAGAAAATGTTCTGCATGTTCTATAAAGAGAATGGTATATTAGGCCCATTTGAGTCTCCAGTGCTGCATCTTTGATTTAGGGGTGGAAATCAAAGGAGTGAAAGGAGTTTTATTCAGTCTGAGAACTCGTAACACAAAGGAGGTTGGTGCTGGAAGGGAAGAGATTGAGCCTCTTTTTAGGGAAGAAGCAAAGGGACTCTTAGGCCTTCTTGGTATGAGATGGAGATACAGAAAGACAATATCCAAGATGAAATGTGACAGTTGAGTTGGGAAACTGGAAACTTAAATTTGTGGAGAATTTCAGGATGTTCTGTGAATGTATATCAGAAGTTGTATAAGGAAAGTTAGAAGAGAGAAAAGGCAAGAAGAAATGAATTTTGTGGTACAACTATTTGAAATGATGTGCTGCCAGGACATTGCTGCATGTGGATAATATAGAGTGCATGTTGGAGAGACAATGAAGTTGTAAGCAGTAGAGGGAAGATCTCCAGAGAAAATGAGATGAGTGACTGGGAACCAGTAGGCTGATGTTTCATGATAAAGTCTTAGGAAGAATTGTGAGAAGCCACCAGCACCTTTACTTCCTGAGAAAGCTGAAGAAATTTGGCCTGTCCCCTAAAACCCTCACTAATTTTTATAGGTGCACCGTAGAAAGCATTTTTCTAGGGTGCATCACAACCTGGTATGGAAGTTGTCCTGTCCAAGACCGGAAGAAGCTGCAGAAGATCGTGAAAATAGCCCAGCACATCACACAAACCAATCTTCCATCTTTAGGCTCACTTTACACCACATGCTGCCAGAGCAGTGCTGCCAGGATAATCAAGGATAAGTCCCACCCAGCCAACACACCTTTTGTTCCACTTCCTTCCGGGAGAAGGTACAGGAGCATGAAGATTCGTACGGCCAGATTTGGTAACAGCTTCTTTCCAACTGTGGTAAGACTGCTGAACGGATCCTGACCCAGATCTGGGCCATAGCTTCCAAATATCTGGACCTGACTTGCACTACCGTACTTTCCCTTTTCTATTTTCTAATTATGATTTATAATTTAAATTTTTATTATATTTACTTCGATTTCTACTTCAGGGAGCGCAAAGCGCAGAAACAAATATCATTGTGATGATTGTACACTCTAGTATCAATTGTCTGGTGACAATAAAGTATTTGTATTGTATTTATTTATTTGTAAGTCAGAGAACTGGAGTTCATCTTCTGCAAAGTAGAGGTTATTTTCCTAAATTACCAATGCTCTTTTCAGGACGTTTATTCACAATGTTGACGTTGGTCCTCCATAAGCAGAATGCTGCAAATTTAATGAAAAGGTACAGGTCAGTATAGTAATTGTAGAGGAAGAATTAAGATAGTCAATGATGGTCTACTGAAGGCAGTAGAAAATAACCATTATTTTCTACACCTAGTTCTATGACAAATGAACATGCAGTCCCAAGGGATGTAAAACATACTACATTCTAATCAAATGAAGATGGAATTGTTCCAGAATAGTTATTTATATGGTTATTGTTTGTGGAAGCTTGCTTTGTCTGAGGGAAAATGTCATGTAAGTTTTGCCTTAAAGATGGTGCAAGAGAGAGTGGAGTAGGACACATGCCAGCTGAGGGTTTGTCACTGAATTCTGCTTCTCTTCCTACTATACTTTGTATTATTTGGCACCATGAAACTTACTTAATTCCCACTTGATTTAAAGTGCCAGCTTCAGAGCCAGTAGCATTCGTCACCTTATCCTTTCCAACTTCAATGTCTAGTAATTTAATAAGTTCAGAAAATTACATGCATACGTTTCAGCCAGTCCACTCTGATATCTAATCATGTGGCCAAAAGGATGCATTCTACTTGAGAAGTTCAGCCAGCTGCTAGTCTGTCTTAGTATTTGTCTGGCAAGAGCTAATGGCCAAGAGATTCTCCCACTACTGGAATAGCCAGCTGTTTCATTCATTACTGCAAATCAGATTGAATTGAGTGGAGATGCTGGTAGTTAGGTAAGACCAATAAAATCCAGCTCAGTAAAGGACTTCATATTATGTTCACACTAGCATTACGAAAAACAGCATCAGAAGGTATTGACAGACAATTAAATAGAATAGGATTACATAATGTTCTTTCATTTGCTCTAATTTTATCATGTAGTGATTTTACTCTTTGCAATGTTTGGAAGCAGCTTTTTATATAACAGTATGAGTAAAAGTTGAGAATTTGCACTATAGAAAACAAAGATGTGAATTGTTTTATATGTTGCTGTTAAAGATGTGATCAATCTGTGTTTTCTGCATCACCCTTGGGGGATATTGACAAAAATATGGAGAAAATAAAATGGACTACTGTAGCATTAGTATAGAGGGACGGTGGTAGTCAGCACAGACTCACTGGGCTGAAGGACCTGTTTCTGTGCTGAACTCTCTAATACTCCACAGCTAATCACATTACAATTTAAATTAGTCCTGATTTTCATTAGTAAAACAATATAATCATTTTTAAGAGAGAAAAGTTTCAAAGCTGTAGCAGTTATGATTTCATCCATTACCTCTTTTAATAATTATTCCATCAGTTAGCTAACCTAAAGATCTTATAGATCTCTTTACATTAGTTTTCACACCTTCATATAAAGTGTGAAAACCAATGTAATGATATCAAAAAGAGGATGACTTCCCAGTTCAAAAAATACTGCATAAATGGCTCAAAAGAACCAAGAGTATGTGATAAGTGATCTCACAGCAATGAAGATACTTCTGGGGGGTTAGTACGGTAATTGTAAAGAGGAAGTTTTTCCTCAGCAGTTCGTAAGATTATAACTGTTCTCTGTGTAAATTCTGCTTGCTTTTGTAAGACAGCTTATCAGCTAGAAATGAAATATACTGCATTGAAAAATGCTACTGAAAAATTCACTGATCATTGAAGGGTGTATATAAAAATAATATTGACATGATGCACACAACTTAATCTGTTATCACTCTAGAAGTCAAAGCTCATAATAACAAGTTTAGAATTTTGCTTCAAATATTAAACCTGAAATTCACAAGGCATTCATAAATAAACTATTTTTATTAATTAAGCTTATTTTATGTCACATTAAGTAGAACTCTAGGTAAGCTGTTTATGCATTCCTTGCTGTGAACAGATGACTTGTAACTATTTTCTTGTAGTCTGTTGCCAGATATTAGTCTGGACTCAGTTGTAGCATTCTTGGCTGAGTTAGAAAGTTGTGAATTCCAGACGCACACAGAAAACTTGATCATGTAATTTAAGCTGACATTTCAATGCAGTGGTGAGTCAGTGGAACAACATTGAAAATGCTGGCTTTTCAGGTGCAATGTTTTACTGACGATTGGTCTGTCTTTTCAGATAGATAACAAAGAATCATTCTTATCATTGGAAAAAGGAAAGGGAAATTCTCATTTTAGCCTTGAACCTTTTAACCATCAACATAAAATTATGTTAGCTAATCCTTTATCTCTTTGTTGCTTGTAAGATTTTTGTCTGTGCCATTTACATTACAACAATGACCACAGTTCTAATGTACTTCATAAACTTTAATAAGATAAGATTAGCTTTAATTGTCATATGTACATCAAAACATACGGTGCAATGGCCAAGAAGGTCTGTGAAGGTACTGGTGGGCAGCCTGCAGGCAACATAGCATGCCATAGCTTACTAACCCTAACTGATTTTTTTTGGAATATGGGAGAAAACTGGAGCACCCAGAGAAAACCCACACAGTCCTGGGGAGAGTGCAATATTTCCTTACAGACAGCGGCAACTCCACGAGTAATGTTTATAAATATTACACTGGATGCAGCTCCCAAATAATCCCTCTACTTGTGTCCATGCATATCTTCCCACAGAACTGATGGCCAGCTCCCTGATTCCCAATCACCCTTATCTCCTTCATCACCTTACACCCTTCCCTAAGCCATCAACGTCTGACTCACACCCCAACGCCTGATCAGTCATCCCTTCCTACCCTACACCATAATCCACAGGCCCTGAGGCCCTGATCACACAACCCTAACCTCTTCCAACACCCTAGCCCATGATCATCATGAAACCCACATTCCACATGTCAGTGATGTGATCCCAGAATTCTGATCAGCATCTAGTTCTCATCAAACCTTCCACTATCAGCATTTCCACTTAACTTGCTGAATTTCCACTTATTAAAGTATGACAGGTCCTAGGAACCCTGAAACTCCTAGACTGTAATAACAGGGGTAAGTTTCACTTTTGGAGTCACCCTGAAAATTTTGAGCTGTTTAGCTCTGCCCAATATTGCTACGATGGGTCATACTCGTTTTCACAGATAAAAATGGTGTTCTCCAGTACATACTTAAGCAGCAATAATTGATGTTCATTCTTGGAATCCCCATTTGTAAGCATAAAAGATCCAAAAATGATGAATACTAAATCAACTTGCCTAAATTAGTGAGGCCCTCAGTTAAAAATCTCTATGATTCATATTGAGTTTCTTCTGTCAAAATATACAATTTTTTTTACATTTTAATACACACTAATTGTGTATCTTACAGCATTGAAGTACCCTTTCTGTGACCTATTTGGTAGTTTAAGCTGCAACAACTCATTGACTAAATAGGTTTTAGTTCATGCATTCTTCCAGTTAATGAACTGAACATATAGTAATACAGATTAACACATAAAATTGTATGAAAAAGGCATATGCCATATGGCTGAATATGTGTGTTTAAGGGGAGTTAAATTAGCACTGGGAGATGTAACATACTCTATAAAGAAAATCACTTACCTTACCTTTTTCACAATCCATAACAAAATGATTAATAAATGAGCCGATATAAATGTGAGCAAACTGGGAGCTTTAAATAATTGCATCCCAGTCCATTTTATGTTAATGTGCATTCAACTATAATAGTATAATTTTCTGCTTTTAAAAGTATTGTCAGCATAATTCAGGTTTCAGTAGGCTAATTTAAATTGCAGAAAAGTTATTGAGCATTGCAAATGGTGTGACTTTTAAGCATACTAAGGGGTATATTTTCCTTTGAATGAAATTAAACAAATTCTTTTACTAAACTTGAGGTTTATATTTACAGTTTAATGAAGACATTACTTATAAAGTGATTATTATTTTTAACTATATAGGTAACAACATAGACTTAACTGAAGGTGAGACTTTGGAATGGTCTCAGTAGTTTGTAGAAAATAATCTGTACACAGTGCACTGGAACGGTTAAAATTCTTTTTATCAGTCCATCCTTTATAAATTGCAGAATGATCAAAAAGGGGTGCCACAACTCTGAATATGATTGGATTGTGGGGCAGCGAACTTAAGTCATGTCTGTATATTTATGAGCAAGAAACCTTTGGACAAATGGTCTTGATGTGTGTTGGTATAGACAGCAGTAAGGAATATTGTAACATGTTCAAATGCAGAAGAAAGGCATATATAAGCACATAAATTTTAAATATACAGAATTGGCTTCAGTTCTTAAAAGTATTTTGCAGTTTTAGTGAAGTCTGGTCAAACCTGCCCTTGTTACATCAAAGAATTGTATAAAAATCGAAAAGAGAATGAAAGAACATAAAAGGGCATAGTTTAAACTGATTAGTGACAGTAGTCATATCCACACGATAGAAAGAAAATATTTCACAGCATCCCTTCTTCTCATATTAACAGGAAGCTTTCTACACTGCTGTAGTTTAAACTGTACCTTTTCAAACAATTTCTGTTCCTTGTGAGTATTGTCATTTTATGCATAAAGATGCAATATTTCAGTCAGTCCAAATTTTATTTTACTGATTTTAAAGCTGATCACCGCATATTTTATGCATGCATATTTAAAAAAATATATTGAAAATGCTCTCAAGATTTCCCTTTGGTGATAGATCTTAGCCCCATGCAATGTGCAGGTTCTGCTTTTTTTCAACAATTTCACTCTACTTCTCTCAGATTCTGCTAATCTAAAAACAAAGAGCTAGAAATATCTTCACACCACTACAAACAAAAAATGTTGTACTGTTGAAAATCAGGTTAATCTGGTCAGTCAACACTTACAAATGCTTTCTGGAAAGAAATTCATCTCCTATTTTTTTCATTGAGATTTTGTTCTCCAGTGTAAAATCTCTTCAGATATCATTAATAGTGATGCAACACGCAGGGTATGCCTATGGTGAGACTTTCAATTTTAAATAGAAATTCTTAAATACTCACAGAGTGGCCAGTTTACCAGCCTTGTTTACTCAGACAGAGTGTTGCTTAAAGGAACAACGCTTAAATAATAGATCTCAGTAAGGACAAAGAATGTAACCTCTTATGGCCTCAAATACAACATCTCAGTGTACACCTTCATTGCATTGTGCTTGGAGGTCAGGTGCTTGAACGTTGATGAAATCGTGGCAAAATACCTCAGGACGTCTCTCCATTCATTTCGAAGTCCCCTTCACCTCCAATAGCAAGTGAACAGTGAAAGATCTTTGGCAAGAAGAAATTCATCCCTGGAAATAAACCTCTGCAGCAGAATTCAATGCAACGACACCCTACAGAATATATACAGTGTGTTTAGTTCTACCAAGCAAGGATGAATTTCTAAGCAGATATATCCTCAAGCTGCACTTGAATCTTCTGCAACAACTTGTTTATTTCTTGTTGTTAAGAGAGGGCATTAGGTTAAGTACTGTTCACTGAAATGCTGTCCATGCTCATTAATGAGCTCTGGCAAGCAATTTATGTGAAATTCAGGGCCTTAACAATCCTGCAGGTAGCTGTTCCTTCCAAAGGCATTAACATCCCCAAGAAGCTGTTTTGTGCTTAAACAGAGGCTAAAAGGTGCTTAATCTAAAGATCCTATTTGGACCACCAGTGGCTTATTAGCACCTGAAGGAGCAATTGAAAATTGATACTCTCATCTTTGTTCCTTTCCCACTTCTTTCTGCTTCTTCCTTTCTTCTGTCATTTTCCTCCATATTTCTACACCTTCCTTGCCTTCTTCCCACCTTCATATTTTCCTTTTCTCTGCTTCCTATTTTCACTCTTAATAACTCTCAGTTCCTTGCTTAGTTCCAAGTGTTTTTCCATTTTCTCTTCATCTGCTCCTCATCTTCATCCTTTTCTCATGATATCTCTTTGTCTCCTTCCATCCTTCATCTTCATTGCTTCCTATTTCTGTCCCTTTTATTTAACGTCAACAATACAAAGAAGAATAGTTAAACACATTTTCTACCAAACTTTGTCCTCTTCTGATTTGTTGAACTATTGATTGAATCCAACAAGTTTTTAACAACCTCTTCAATCACAAAATCAAGAAGTGATATATCTATGTTATGAGAAATCTGATAAATGATCCCTTTGCTCCCAGTTAGGTTATTACTATTAGAAAAGGCTCTTTTGCTCAAAGTTTATATGTTAATCATCAAACTGCCACAAAGCTTCCTTGAAGGCACTTGCAGATTATTTAAGGAGTGATTAGCTGCTTACTGATCCTGCAGATGTCGGTTTCTGCTCTAGATCTGAACTGCTTTGTACAGTTGTTGAATTTATTGAGGACAAACCAGTGATTTAGTTTAAGAGTGAAAGGCAAAAAGCTGTAGATGTTCAAAATCTGAAATAAAGCCAGATATACTCAGCATGTCAGGAAGATTCTGTGGAGAAAGGAAAACAAAGTCAACATTTCGGGTCAATGTCATTTCATCAGAATCTTTACCGGTCCTTAGGGCTGGAGAGAAACTTTGGAATGGGAAGAGAAGAATCTAGCTGTTGTGAGCCATCAGTGACATGGTGAGAACAATTCAAAACCTTCTGCAGAGGGCTATAAAGAGTGAAGATCTAAATATGTAAGTGGAACCACAAAGATATTAAATGTATAAGACTGGCTGAACCATGTGCAAATTAGCATAAAATTAAGAGATGGAGAAAAGACACAAAGTAGTCAAAAATTGGAGGTGATGTGGCTTAATAGGAAGTAAATAAAAAATTAAGCAGAGCACTGGCAGATGGAATTTAATGACAAGCTCAAGGTGATGCATTTTGAGAAGTCAAATATGAGTAGAACATATATGACAGGGTGCTAAGGAATGTTGATGAATAGAGGGACCTTAGGGGATTGAGTCCATAGTCACTGAAAGTGTCAACACAGGACACTAGGGAGATGAAGAAGGCTTATATTATGTTTGCCTTCGTAGGCCGAGGCATATAATATAAAGGTTGAGAAGTTGTATTGCAAATTTACAAAATAATGTTTGAACTACGTTTGGATATTTTACATAGCTTTGGTCATCACTGTGAAAGAAGGATGTGTTGAAGAAATTGCCGGGATTCACCACGATGTCACCTGGATTGGAGGGCTTTAGAAATACAGAGAGATCCGATAGGTCGGGTTGCTTTTCCTGGAATGAGGGAGACTGAGGCATGACCTAATGGAGGTATTAAAATTATGAGAGAGATAGATAAAATTGTTTCCATTTCTTAGAGCTATCAAAAAAAAGGGCTTGGGTTTAAGGTGAGAGGAAGGAGTTTAAGGTGGGAATGAAGGGGAACGTGTTTTTTTTTACACAGAGAATGATTGGAATTCACTGCCAGAAAGGGTGGTGGAATCAGATCCAATTAAGAGACAGTTAAACATGCACTTAGAGCCTTAAATTAAGTAGTGGTTATGGAGTTATCAAGAAAGGGAAATTTTAAAGAGAAAAGCCCCGATAAGAGCATACTGTGGCAATGTAGATAATGATAAGCAGAGTGTGTCAGTATGGAACAGTGCATACAGTAATAGTGGAGGAACAAATAGAATGAAAATTTCAAAAAATCGAAACAAATCAAAGCTAAAAGTTCTCAATCATGATAAATTAGTGACACAGTGAGATGTATGGTTATGATCCAAAAGTGATTGCAGAGTCATGAATGTAAGGATGTACTTGTTTTGAATTTCCTTTAAAATTTCTCCCCCCTCCCCCACACCCCCCCCCCCCTTCTACCCAATACCTCCCACACTGCATGGACGGTTTCACATTTCTAAAATTCAGGCCTACTTCCTACTAGTCTTCAGAAAATTTCTGACCCCAAAATTTTATTGTCTTTGATTACAATAACCATGTATTCTTGCTTATGTACCTCCAACAATGTGGGAATTTCAGAATCGTAGAGCTTAACTTAATTGGTAAAATTAAATGACTTTGTACTGTATCAGCAGTTGGAAATTATTATATTTAATATGTTGGCTATTCATATTTGACATACATTTCCTAAAATGCTTGATAAACTTAGCAATTAAAGTTACTACTGAACAAATAATTAATCAAGATATGCTCCTCAATGGCTGGTCACCGCTATTTGATCCCTTTTGATCACCATTACCACCCCATCTCTCTCTGCATTTACTGCTGTAGTGGAGGCATCTTCTCTCACTTTCTCATTACCCATACAAGTTATTCCTGCAAGTGTTGAATGTCATCATGTTTAGACTTACATAAGGCATAACTGTACCCTATCTGCCTAAATATTTGTTGCCCCATTGCTCCACTATATAATAATATCACCTAATCGAATAATTATTGCTGCTGTTCCCGTGTCCAGAGCCTTTTAGGCTGTAGCAGCTATAGGTGCAAGGGATGAATAAAGGTCTTCTGATCACCTTTGCTGTTAATACAAAGGCAATGTAGTGCATTCACATAATTCAGCAATAAGGGGAAAATATATCATCAGATGTTTTTTTTCTTATTCACATCCACAGCAATGTTGTTTGGATAAATTTCACACCAAAATAATCAACAAGTCAGGCAGCATCTGAGGAAAGAAAAGTTCATATTTCATATCAAAGTTCCTTGCATCTTTTCGATCACTTCTGTTCTTTCTCCCAGAACCCTAGAGAATATCAACGCATTAACAAAGCATTACCTCTAAACTCCATTTATCTAGGACTCGAGATCCCAAATGTGCCAGGAACATAGCTGCAGCTCAAATTTCAGCAATTAAATCACCCCAATGTGAGTATTACAGATTGGATCAATAACATCAGCAATTGTTACAACAAAGTTCCATTCCATCCTAGATCCACCCCAAGGGCCTCGCTGATAAGTTGAAAGCTTTTTCTCCTTAGCTTAGAAATGGGACATAATACAAATTGTAAAGCTTAGGTTAGCTGAGGAAACAGACAATGCAGTATTAATGTAGAAAGGCTCCTTCTACCTGTATATGATGCAATCCCCAAGGATTACCCATGTCAAAATCAAGCACATATAGCTGCCACAATACCTGTAAAATGTTATTGTTTTTATCTTATGTTGTTTTTTGAATAAATTGGAGAATCAACCTCAGGTGTTGAAATAATTGCTCATTCTCCTCTAGGCACTGTGCGGAAATGTCAGTGAATGTAGTTGAATGAAATACAGTGGAAAACAGATGAGTGTTAAATGCTGATAGAAAGGGCCACTTGCACATCACTAACATATAACCACAATGACAAGCAGTCTGAACATTTGGCACTATGGACATTTTGTTTCACTATTAGCTGAATGTCCATACTCAGCCAAGGGTGCACAGAAGAATATATTCCTTCCAAGAAACCCATCTTATTGTCAAAATACTGTATTCATACTTACCATTTTAATATAACCATTTAAAGTAGGGGTGATCTCGTTTTGAGTTAAATATTCTACATTATGAGAATGTATATTAATTACTGATAAAACAGAAAGTTGAATCAAAACCAATTTGATCTTAACATTCACATTTAATTAGAAAATATTTGTATTAGTTTTCAAAATGTTATTGGACTGAATTTTGCTCAGGTGGGAGAGTATATACTGCCTGCATGGGAAACTTATTTACGATGGAGAATGGTCTCCTTAATCTGGTAGTTAGCATTCATTTTGAGAGAACTAAAATATAAAAGCAAGGATGAGGCTTTGTCAGGCATTGGTCAGACCACATTTGGAATATTGTGACAAATCCTGTTCCCCATTCCTAGGGAAAGACATGCTAGCCCTGGAAAGAGTTCAGAGGAGGTTCACCAGAATTATTTCATGATTGAGCTCTCACAAGGAGCATTTGGTGTCTCTGGGCCTATACTCAATGGAGTCCAGAGGATGAGGGGGGAATCTCATGAAATGGTATTAGATCCTGAGTTGCCAAGATAGAAAGGATGTGGATAGGATACTTCCATTAGAAAGTGAGTGTAGCATCCAATGGCACAGCGTTCAAATAAAGGGGTTTTCTTTTAAACTGAAATGAGGAGGAATTTCTTCAGCCATAGGGTAGTGAATCCGTGGAATTTGTTGCCAAGAAGGCTATGTGGGCCAAGTTTTGGTGTATTTAAGACAGAGATTGATAGGTTCTTGATTGGTAAGGGGGGGTTAAGTGATATCAGAGAAGGTGAAAGAATGGGACTGAAAAAATAAGTCAGCAGTAATTGAATAGCACAATAGACTTGATGGGCCAAATAACCTAATTCTTTTCCTATATTGTATGGATTTATGATTGGGATGATGCCAGGATTAGTTGCATTGAAGGGTCTGAACAAACCTTACATTTGTGGATCTGTTGAGAAAATGATTGTCAGACAGCAAAACCATCATCAGGCTATGATATTTGTCAAAGCTGTTACCATCTTGCATTGCTTCTAAATCCCCACAATGCACAGAAGCTTTGAAAGATGATTAAGAATGAAATTAACAATTGAAAAAAGATAAAAAATGTAATTATTTTAAAAGAAAAATACCTAAAATAGTGTTTAAATAATTAAAAACAGTAGCAGTAAATTCAAATTAGGCAAAACATGGTCAACTTGTTGCTTACCTTGAAGCCATACAATCTTTATTCAAGTAGGTGAGTTTGGTTATTTGGCATCTTGTCTGAACTAGTGTAACTTCTACAAGCAGTTTCAATGTTTTTGGCAATGCAAGTGAGTTTGTTTTCCACTGCCAATCTTCACGTACAGTCCAGCAGCAGACTTATTGACAGACTCACCAGCAGGAATGCACTATGTAGCTTCTAGTAAAACCCAGCAGCGCCCCAGCCATTATTTTACTTTATGTCTGTGTATAAAATGATTGAAGTGATACAGTTCAAGTATGCAAAGTCTAGTTTTAATCATCATGGCTTAAACTTATTACAGAGACTGATCTTCATCCCTGTTATTGATACACATATTGAATGGGTCTTAATGAAGATAAAGAGCATTTCTTTGTCTTCAAAATGTGTTAGTTCCTGGTGCATAAGTAAGCTTCACATATACCATATTTGGATTTAGATATTTGGTTGCTCTTTCTTTCAAAATTATGTGATTGAAAAATCTTCTATTCTTTCCAGAAACATAATAATGTCCACTCCTGAGTAACTTTGTATCTCTTGGAAATTCAACCTGGTACTTCCCAGTGTGAATTGCATTTGTGGTGAAGTGTTTGCTGAACACTGTGTGCTTTGCTATTTTCAACTAGTAGAATGACAGCAAATAAGATCTGATCAATTGGTTTCCTCTGTTCTCTATGTGATTAAATGCCATGCTGAAGAATATTGGGCAAAAGTTGATTTTTTAGTTGTAGAATATAAAATGTCATTTACAGCATAGAGTCTTCCAAATTTGGAGACATTGGAATATGGTGTTTATTTTCAGAATTGTGTTTTTTACACGTGAAGAAAGAGGCTTCCTGTGCTGTTTCATCATTCAATACGAGCAGGACTGGTCTTTTAGCACTTCCCTGCACTCACCATATTTCACTTGAATCTTTCAATATTCAAAACAATTACCAATCCTGTTTCGATTATGTGCAACAACTGGCCATCTGCAACCTTCAACAGGAAATTCTAAAGATTCACCAAGTCCTCTCCCAGGTGAAGCATTTCTTCTTCTGTCTTTCCGGAATAGACAATGCTTTACTTTGAGACTGTAATCCCTCATTTTAAAATTCCAGTGAGAGGAATCATGAATTCCCCATCAGTTTGACAAGCCAGCTGAAAACGACATATAACTTAATGGGATTATTTAGTGTTCCTTCAAATGCATCAGTCTGTTTAATCGCTGCATAGAGCAAAATTACCTCCACCCCTTCTGTACTCCCCCTATTTCAATTATATCCTACCTTAGAAGGAAAGATGTGACCAGCACACAATATACCAGATGCCATCTCATTAGCGCTCCATATAATTCCTCTGATATTGTATTGTGATAAAGACCAATGTACTATTTGTCTTCCAAATTGAAGAAAAAGAAGATTAACTTTATTTGCAACATGTACATCGAACATTAAAACATACAGTGAAATGCGTCCTTTGCGTTAACGATAAATACAGTCCGAAGTTAATGTTGGGGGCAGCCTGCAAGTGTCACCATGCTTCTGACAACATAGCATTCCCACAACTCATTATCCTTACCCTAATGTGGGAGTAAAGCAGAGAACCTGGAAGAAGCCCATGGGATCATGAGGAGAATGTAAAAACTCCTGGCAGAGAACGGCAGGAACTGAACCCAATCGATGAGTGTAAAAGCATTGCACTCACCACTAGTTCTGATGCTGTCCCTTTGCTTGCCATTCCTGCATGTTAATTTTCAATGATTTATAGTCCATGGTCCCGACGAGCCTCTGAACACTAACACCCTTCAGTATTCAGCTTTTTAAAACAAAACTTTGTCTTTCAATGCATTAGTTCAGCTCAGCCAAGAATTGTTTTACACAATTTCTTCATTTTGTATGGAGTTTAATGTATCAATTGGTGTTTTATTCAGCAAAAAATGAAATGAATGTTTCTTAAAACTGAATATTAAAGTGACTTTCATAAAGGATAATATTACTAACTTACTGCATCATTTATGACCTGTTTTATAAACCTGAGTGTTTCATCTTTCCCTTCCACAAACATATCACCATCCTACCCATCTGCCATACTGTTCCTCTTTTAGCCATTGGTGGGTTCTGGAATACTTCCTTGCTCTATGATGGTGGAAGAAGATTTTCTTGCCAGATCATCTCTGTAATGTATGGATCAATTTCTATCACAACAATGACTCCCCTTAGCACTACTTATGGACAATGTGCATTGGTTTCTGTGCACAAGCATATTCTCTCATTCTCATATTCTTCTCTCTCTCTCTCTCTCTCACCCCCACCCCCACCCACCCACCTCCCTCCCCTTTGTAACTGACTCCTTAAAAGCCAGCAAGGAAGATGTTCAACAAAATTGTTGCCATCTTACAAAATCACTTGAGCTAGTAATAGCTGAGAGATCTAGATTTCACAAAAGGAACCAGTCAAAAGGTGAATGCATTTCTGAAAACATTGCAGAACTGCTCAATACTATGACTAGAGATGGATTTATTGATGCATTAAGGGATAGGCTTATATGTGGCGTGCATAGTCAAAGCACTCAAAAGAGGCTACTGTCAGAAAGAGACCTAAACTTAGAATGGGCATTGACAATTGCAATATCATTAGAGACTGCCGCAAAGGATTCAGCAGAACTACAGAAAAAGAGTTTAGCATGTGAAATGAATGAAGTCACTGAATGGTGCAAAAATCCAAAAATGTTATCAATGTGGCAATCCCTTATCTCCTCATGCATGCCTTTCAATCACAATGACTGTTGGTTCAAGGAAAATGTTTGCAGAAAGTGTCACAGACAAGGTCACATTAAGGGAGTGTGCAAGTCAGACAAAAAGCGCAAAGGAAAAAAACAGAGTGAAAAGTTTTGAACACAAAACCAAACAAATGTGAAAAGTAACACAAAGCACAACTGAATCAGACAAAACAGCGTCTGACAAAGGTGAGCTGCTATGCCTGGAACTGCATAGCAATACTGAAGCAGACTGCAAAATCATATGAATCACAATGGATGTGTCTAGTGTAAAACTGAAAATTGAGCTGGATGCAGGGTCAGCTTTATTGCTAATTTCAGAAGAAGAACTTTTCATTTTGTGACCCAGCAGAGGTGTTCCACACAGGATTGGTGGGCCATTTGCCGGTAATAAATTCTGAAATACAAAGAGAAACCAGGAATGACCCGACATAGTCAAAAGTCTATAACATCATCATACAAGGGTGGCAAGCTCATGGTAATCCAATGTATCCAGAGTTCTCAGGGAGACAAGACCAACTGGCTGTATGTCAAAGAATGCTGCTATGTGGATCTTGTGCTGTGGTTCCCTCCAAACTGTGCACCAGAGTGTTAGAAAATCTGCAGGAAGGACACCTGGGTACAGTCAAGATGAAGAGCCTCACCCAGAGCTAAGTGTGATGGCCAGGAATAGATAGACAGAATAAAGACTCGGCCAAAAGCTGCTTGGGATGCCAAAAATTTCAAAATGCACCCCCCCCCCCCGCCCCGGACACCATTATACCTATGGAAGTGGCCATCTTCACCATGACAAAGAGTGCATATTGACTTTGTTAGTCCAGTCATGGATTCCATATTTCTGATTGCTGTGGATGTTCAAAGCCGGTTGCCAAGTAAATCAGCATGGAGCTTGGACTGGATGTCCTAGTGTATGATAATTTTGAAGTCAAGTGGACTCCCGGTAGGATAGCTGCAAGAGGTGGACCATTGATGTACACAGTGGATGTTGGAGAGTTGAATTGATTTTATTGAATTGAATTGACTTTATTTCTTACATCCTTCACATACATGAGGAGTAAAGGTTTTTATGTTACGTCTCCACCTAACTGTGCAATGTGCTATCATTTTATGAACATGGATATTGTTGCCTGCTGCAGTGGGGGAGGGATGACATGCCACAGGTTGGCTCTCGCTGCGTGTGGGAGGAACCAGATGTCACTTTCTAGTTGTTGGTGAGAGTAGGGAAGGGAAGTCTCATGCTTAAGAGGTCATAGTGTTGCACTCTTAGGCTATAGATTCAGTAGTTGCAGCATGCAGAGCTCTTATTTTCACATACCTTGTGAGAAAATATTTGTTCCTGTACTGCTTCATAGTGTGTGGGACATTCTGAGTGTCACAGAGCAATACAAAAGGAAACAAGGCCTTCAGTCCAACTGCTCCATGTCGACTACTGCATGCAAATTAAGGAAGGGAGGTCCAGTCAGTTATAGGCAGGAGCAGAGATTATACAGTAAAAGGAAATTTTCAATCAGAAACTTCATGAGTTGCAAGTGCATCCTTTGTGGAATCTCACAGCTCTATTAGCAGAGTATCAATTCCTAGAATTGTATAAAACAGTAAATATAACAGAACCAGTTTCGATATGTACCAACTCTATTTATGTTAGGAATGTGGTAAAAAGAGATCTTTCCATCTGGTCAGCTACAGGATGTAGAACACACAGAGATAAACTACTTACACATCTTTCCTTTCGGTTAGTCCTGACAAGGGTCTCAGCCTGAAACGTCGACAGCGCTTCTCCCTATAGATGCTGCCTGGCCTGCTGCGTTCCACCAGCATTTTGTGTGTGTTGTTACTTACACATTTGTTGACGTGGAAGCATACTTCTGAATTATTATTGACTTGACCATTGGCACAGGTCAATACACATCCTGGGACATACTGTCAGCCACTATGTTAGTAAGCTGGTCATCGAACAAGTTATACGAATTCAAGAGAAAGCATAATAACCTTGCAAGAAAGTTTGAAATTGATAAAGAAGGGATTGGGTCCAAGAAATCAAATTCCATAAAAATAATTTTGACCCTAGTTTCTGTCCAAGATGGAAAACTCCATGTTTCATTACCCCGGTTTTCAATGATAGGACCGCGGTTAACAAGACCAGGAGGGGTAACAAGGCTGTAAGTATAACTGTCTCCATCGTTAGCATCAAACCTGCCTCAGCTGGATTTATTCCTCCAGAGTGAGTAGAACCCTTATATTAAACTAGTACATGGGTCCCCTACACCCCAACGGGAAGCAAGGTGAGATATATTAAAATGATAAAATACATGCTTAGACGTAAAAAGAAACAGAAAAATTCCTGTTCATTTGATGAAGATCTCCTAAGATATATTGCCCAGGGATAATGCACCCACAATGTGTTATTGTTTTAAGACTAAGAAAGGCTCAAACTCCAGGAAAAAATTGGTGCTCTTCTGATACTTCAAATATTTGAGCTTATCATAATATTATTCAGTACTGCCTTACTTACAATTTGATATTTAGCAGACAAAGTCAAATTTAATACAGAAATTGTCTCATCTGGCTCAGACACCCCTAAACTTAATGATTCTGAGAACATTAGATAAAGGATATCTGCGAGCAATGATGATTTTAATTTAAATATCACCAAATGACCCTTACCCCTTGGTCATATGTGAACTAATACATTGGAACCCTTAATACTTGCCTCTGGCAAAGTGATTGTTCCCATCCATTTAAACATTCTCTCTAACTGCATTGCAGATAAAATGAACAAAAATACATGGGAAGACAAAGAATCACACGCAGAAATGATTAATCACACCCTAACAAAAGTGCAAGATTCCAGATATTGAAGGTGAACTAACAGAGCCTGTCATGGATCCTCCATATTTGAAGTAAAGTGTAGATAGTGTTATGTCATTGAATGGTACAACTCATGGAAACATGCCATTGAAACCATTAGACTAAAACTTTATGTAAAACTAATTTTTAATGAAGACTCTCCTCCATTATATGGATACCTCATTGCACTTCCCCTTTATGACCAACAGTATATGAACATACTTGTTACAAAAATTTAAAATATTTCCATTTCTCCAGCTATGGCAACATTCCACTCCATTGTTAAATGTCAAGGTTACATGACAAATTTTCTGCATTTTGGATTATATTCTAAATGGTTCTGTGAAGCCCTTGATCTGGGTTTTTGCATGGGACAATAAAATGGAAAGATGCAGTGAAGCACACTGCAAGATCAAATGAAAATGTTTTCCTCTCTGATCAACCGAAACTGAGATGTCCAATAAGCTTTTTGGATATTTAAGTCCCATGCACTATTGTCTCTTTCCAGATTTCCTATTTGCTCTTAATCAAGGAGTCGTGAATAGTTCATGCCGTGGTGAAAGTAGTACCTTACAACAAAAATTAGTTCTAACCTATTGGTGTCCTTATGAATCCTATTAAATTTCTGATAGGATTTGACTACAAGTTGAAAAACAGGGTAAACAAGCCTATGACAAATTGTGCTGTTGGAGACCAATTGATTACATTACTCCCCAAAAAGACAATTTTACATACACAGATCAGCCTTCAATTATTCCTCTGTCTTCAGTCACATGGTATTATCATCAACAAGCAATAAAAAAAAAGTCAAGTACTGCAGGTCTACCCTACTAGTGAGTCCCTGGATAGTGGGGGAGATGGACTTGTTGCGCTGGGTTGCAGCCTGTTTTAGCCACCCAGGGAAGAAGGCAACTATGACAGTGCACAGAGGTGGAGTCTGGTCCAGCAGATGGTGTGGGACTTTTTTGCTGTGACCCTGTTGGACAATGGTAATATAGAATACTGTGAGTCCAGTTCACTGGGAAACTATGTGGCCTTGGCTGAGGACCAGGCTAGGCCTTCATGCCTTGAGGTCACCTGTTGTGGCCACTGAGCAAGGGGATACCAGAGCTGGCTGTGTGCCACTGGATTCCGCGCTGAGATGGATACTGGCCCCTCCATTGATGCTGTTCTCCGGTGTTCACTTCCAGGTAGACAAGCTGGATTGCCTTTGTCTGGCACTGCACTGTGCGATATGAGGAACTGCTGCAGAAGCGTGGCTCCAGAACAACATTCACACATCACCTGTCTATAGGCCATGACACTTATAAGCTTGGGCTCCTCAGAAAGAAGGGACATTGGTGAGTTTTTTTTTTACTGTATGTATTGTGTTTTGAGATCATGAAAGGTTGTGAGTGATGCGTAACCCTGGAGTTTGAATCAGTTTCCACTGCCTGCAATGTAAAGGGGGGGGGGTGGGTTTAAGTGGTGTAAGTTCTCCTCAAGTCCGCAACGATTCTCCCTGTGTTGTTGACATTAAGGGAAAGGTTACTCGCCTGACACTCAGCCTCTTTAGGTGGAGATCGTTGGTGATGAGCCCCACGACTGTTGTGTCATCAGCGAACCTGATGGTGTAATTGCCCGGATGTTTGGCCGTGCAATCACATGTGTGCAGAGTGTGCGACAATAGGGTCAACGCGCAACCCTGAGGGGGCACCCATATTGTGGATGATGGAGAGGAAGGAGGAGCTGTGCATCCTGACTATCTGAGGTCTGTTTGTTAGGAAGTCCGACACCCAGTTGCACAGGGGTGTATTTAGGCCGAGGAGTAGGAGTTCGTTCCCCAAAGTCCGTGGGACAATAATGTTAAATGCTGAAATACAGAAATCTAGAAACAACATTCTGACATAAGTGTTATTATTTCTTAGGCGTAGCAGGGCCAGGTGCATAGCAGATTCTATGGCAACTGTTACAGAATGGTTCTGTCGGTAAGCATATTGGTGAGTGTCCAATGTGGCAGGAATGGAGAATTTGCTTGGTGCCGTTATCAGCCGTTAAAAGCACGTCATGATGATTGGCATCAGTGCCACTGCGCGGTAATCATTTAGTTCTGAAGGTGTAGATTTGTTTGATACAGGGATGATGGCGGCTAATTTGAAGCATGGTGGGGGGGGGGGGGATAGCGGCCTGGATGGGTGAAGTGTTGACGATGTCTCTGAAGATGTCAGTGAGCTGTCTTGCACATTGCACTGTCTTGATATTTATTTATTATCTATTATTATTCATATTTTTTTCTATTTTTGTATTTGCACAATTTGGTTTTTTTTTGCACATTGGTTGTTATACACCTTGTTGGGTGTGATCTTACATTGATCTGTTTGTGTTGCTTGTATTTATTGTGAATGAATCTCAGGGCTGTACATGGTGGCATATATGTACATTGATAATAGATTCATTTTGACCTTTTTGAATTTTGTATAACCTCCCTTTAGTGATGGCACCTATAGCTGTCTGTATTGCATAGGGCCCAAGGTCTTCAACTGAGTTTAGAACTTCACGGTTAGCAACCCAATACCATCACAATCCTCCCTGCTAGTCCCAATTGTCCATGCCTCCTCTATGTAGCTATGAAATCCCTCCTAGATTTGGTTATTGTACCCACTTCAATCACTTCATCTGGTCACTCATTGAGGTATCACTACCCTCTTTGTAAAGAAGTAAACAATTAGGTCTCCTTTAAATCTTTCTGTTCTTATCTTGAATCTATTCAATATACATATACTGTAATTTATTTAATTAATTATTTATTTTTCTTCTGTATTATGTATTGCATTGAACTGCTGCTGCTAAGTTAACAAATCTCAGGACACATGCTGGTGATAATAAACCTGATTCTGATTCTGATTGTATCTGTGCCCTCCAGGTTTGGATTCTCCATTCTCAGGAATGAAGAGGTTTCCAAGGAATAAATATTCATAATGACCTATAATTCAGTTGCTCTAGACCAGGCAGCATCTTCATAAGTGTTTTTCTCTGCAGCCTCTCCAGCTTGTCTATCTTATGACAGGATGGTGAAAATTGTACGTATAGAACACAGAACATAGAATAGTACAGCACATTACAGGCCCTTCGGCCCACAATGTTGTGCAGACCCTCAAACGCTGCCTCACATATAACCCCCCCACCTTAAATTCCTCCATATACTTGTCTAGTAGTCGCTTAAACTTCACTAGTTTATCTGCCTCCACCACTGACTCAGGCAGTGCATTCCACGCACCAACCACTCTCTGAGTGAAAAACCTTCCTCTAATATCCCCCTTGAACTTCCCTCCCCTTAACTTAAAGCCATGTCCTCTTGTACTGAACATTGGTGCCCTGGGGAAGAGGCACTGGCTGTCCACTCTGTCTATTCCTCTTAATATCTTGTACATCTCTATCATGTCTCCTCTCATCCTCCTTCTCTCCAAAGAGTAAAGCACTAGCTCCCTTAATCTCTGATCATAATCCATACTCTCTAAACCAGGCAGCATCCTGGGAAATCTCCTCTGTACCCTTTCCAGTGCTTCCACATCCTTCCTAGGCGACCAGAACTGGACACAGTACTCCAAGTGTGGCCTAACTAGAGTTTTGTAGAGCTGCAACATTACATCGTGTCTCTTAAACTCTATCCCTCGAACTTATGAAAGCTAACACCCCATAAGCTTTCTTAACTACCCTATCTACCTGTGAGGCAACTTTCAGGGATCTCTGGACATGTACACCTAGATCCCTCTGCTCCTCCACACTACCAAGTATCCTGCCATTTACTTTGTATGCTGCCTTGGAGTTTGTCCTTCCAAAGTGTACCACCTCACACTTCTCTGGGTTGAACTCCATCTGCCACTGCTCAGCCCACTTCTGCATCCTATCAATGTCTCTCCGCAATCTTCAACAATCCTCTACACCATCTACAACAACACCAACCTTTGTGTCGTCTGCAAACTTGCCAACCCACCCTTCTACCCACACATCCAAGTCGATAATAAAAATCACAAAAAGTAAAAAGTAGAGGTCCCAGAACAGATCCTTGTGGGACACCACTAGTCACAACCCTCCAATCTGAAAGTACTCCCTCAACCACAACCCTCTGCCTTCTGCAGGCAAGCCAATTCTGAATCCACCTGGCCAAACTTCCCTGGATCCCATGCCTTCTGACTTTCTGAATAAGCCTACCGTGTGGAACCTTGTCAAATGCCTTACTAAAATCCATGTAGATCACATCCACTGCACTATCCTCATCTATATGCCTGGTCACCTCCTCAAAGAACTCTATCAGGCTTGTTAGGTACGATCTGCCCTTCACAAAGTCATGCTGACTGTCCCTGATCAGACCATGATTCTCTAAATGTCCATGGATCCTATCTCTAAGAATCCTTTCCAACAGCTTTCCCACCACAGACATAAGGCTCACTGGTCTATAATTACCCGGACTATCCCTACTACCTTTTTAGAATGAGGGGACAACATTCGCCTCCCTCCAATCCTCCGGTACCATTCCTGTGGACAACGAGGACATAAAGATCCTAACCAGAGGCTCAGCAATCTCTTCCCTTGCCTCGTGGAGCAGCCTGGGGAATATTCCATCAGGCCCCAGGGACTTAACTGTCCTAATGTATTTTAACAACTCCAACACCTCCTCTCCCTTAATATCAACATGCACTAGAACATCAACCTCACTCATATTGTCCTCACTGTCATCAAGTTCCCTCTCATTGGTGAATACTGAAGAGAAGTATTCATTGAGGACCTCGCTCACTTCCACAGCCTCCAGGCACATCATCCCACTTTTATCTCTAATCGGTCCTACCTTTACTTCTGTCATCCTTTTGAAGAATTGAAGAATGCCTTGGGGTTTTCCTTTACCCTACTCACCAAGGCCTTCTCATGACCCCTTCTTGCTCTTCTCAGCCCCTTCTTAAGCTCCTTTCTTGCTACCCTATATTCCTCAATAGACCCATCTGATCCTTGCTTCCTAAACCTCATGTATGCTGCCTTCTTCCACCTGACTAGATTTTCCACTTCACTTGTCACCATTGGTTCCTTCACCCTACCATTCTTTATCTTCCTCACCAGGACAAATTTATCCCTAACATCCTGCAAGATATCCCTAAACATCGACCACATGTCCATAATACATTTCCCTGCAAAAACATCATCCCAATTCACACCTGCAAGTTCTAGCCTTATAGCCTCATAATTTGCCCTTCCCCAATTAAAAATTTTCCTGTCTTCTCTGATTCTATCCTTTTCCATGCTAATACTAAAGGTCAGGGAGCGGTGATCACTGTCCCCCAGTTACTCACCCACTGACAGATCTGTGACCTGACCCGGTTCGTTACCAAATACTAGATCTAGTATGGCATTCCCCCTAGTCGGCCTGTCAACATACTGTGACAGGAATTCATCCTGGACACATTTAACAAACTCTGCCCTATCTAAACCCTTGGAACTTATCAAGTGCCAATCAATATTAGGGAAGTTAAAGTCACCTATGATAACAACCCTGTTATTTTTGAACCTTTCCAAAATCTGCCTCCCAATCTGCTCCTCGGTATCTCTGCTACTACCAGGGGGCATATAGAATACCCCCAGTAGAGTAACTGCTCCCTTCCTGTTCCTGACTTCCACCCATACTGACTCAAAAGAGGATCCTGCTACATTACCCACCCTTTCTGCAGCTGTAATAGTATCCCTGACCAGTAATGCCACCCTCCTCCCCTTTCCCCCCCTCTCTATCCCTTTTAAAGCACTGAAATCCAGGAATATTGAGAATCCATTCCTCCCCTGGTGCCAGCCAAGTCTCCGTAATGGCCACTACATCATAATTCCATGTATGTGTCCAAGCTCTCAGTTCATCACCTTTGTTCCTGATGCTTCTTGCATTGAAGTACACACACTTTAGCCCTTCTACCTTACTACCTTTATACCCTTTATTCTGCTTCTCTTTCCTCAATGTCTCTTTATATGTTAGATCTGGCTTTACTCCATGCACTTCTTTCACTGCTCTATCACTCCAGGTCCATTCCCAGTATTATGTTGAAGTACATAATACTTCAACTGTGGCCTCACCAATGACATGTATAACTGCAGCTGATGAAGGTCAGCTTGCTAAACACCTTCACTACCCTGTCTATTTGTTTTCAGTGAACTGTAAACTAGTACTCCCTGATCCCTCTGTTCCACAACTTTCATCAGCATCCTGTCCGTCACTGTATAGGTCCTATCCTAGTTTAAATATCCAAGAAAAATTATCTCATACTAACAAAATTGAAATCCTGTTGCCATTTAAAGTTCAAAAAGTTCAAAGTACATTTATCATCAAACTATGTATACATGAAACAACCTTAAGATTCATCTCCTTACAGGCAATCACAAAACAAAGAAACCCCAAAAGAGCCCATTAAAAAAGACTGTCAAACAGCCAGAGTGCAGAGAGAAAAAAATCTGTGCAAACGATAAGATAAGCAAATAGAATTTGGAACTGAAGTTTTACGAAAGACAGAAAACCAGGCATCACTGCAGCTGAAGCAGGCCACAGCCTCAGTTCAGCGCAGAGCTAAATAAATGTCGCAGGGCAGTGAACAGACCGACCCGTCCCTCGCCTCTGGTCCAACATCATGACCTTTTCAATCTTGCTTGGTGTTTAAATTGCTCAAACATCAGGATGTTCCTCGCTCCCACCTCTGTTTGGCTCCACCATGCCTCACGAATCAAGATCTCTTTGCAATGCATTGTAACCTGCTTGACTATCAACAAGAACTTGTAATTTAATACCATCAGCAAGCTTGCTAATCATGCCATTTACATTCATATACAAATTAATTACATAAATAGTGAATAACAGTGGTCCCAACGCTGACTACTGGGCACCCCACTAGACACAGGCCTCCAGTCAGAGAATCAACCTTCAACCATTACCCTCCACATCCTATTATGGAAACTGTTCTGAATCCACCTCATTGTTTCCCCCTGAATCCCATATGACTTAACCTTCCAGATCAGCTTGCCATGAGGGAACTTGTCGAAGGCTTTACGAAAGTCCAGTCGGCCTTACTGATGTCTATTGTTGCTGGAGGTGATCTCTGCCACATTTGATGGGCTTGGTTGGCTGTTGCACTGAGTAGTTCTCTGCCTTAATGGTAATCTCCTCCCCTAAAATTTACAGTTCTCTTTTAGTGCATTTGTCAGCTCACGCTCTTCCATTTTTCTACCTTATGATTGTAATTGTTTTGATAGCGTTATTAAAAGTTCCAGTGGTATTGTGTGGACTTTATGCCGCTCCTTTTCTGCAAATCAAAGTTGTGGTGCCAAAGAGGGATATTTGCCCATAATTACCATAATGCCCATTTGCCCATGGTTTTAAATATGATGTGCAGGTTTTAAGTAGGCCAGCATTAGGAAAACTATATTCCTGAACTTGTGTACAAGGAGAGCTATTCAATATTAAGATGTTTTAACAACTTTTAAAATGAGTACTACTGCAATCATAATACACTGACTTCTGAGCAAATGAATTTCTTCTTCTCTTGAGATCAACTTCTTCCAAGTATGTGTTTCTAGATCATTCCTTATTTTTGTTTATGTGAAGGGTGTTGTTTCATGGCTTTTGTTTCCTGATCTTGGTATATATTGAGCTGAACATAAAGCAGTTTTTCTACTGAAGAAGGAAGTTATTTATTAATTAAGATTTGCTACTCATTAAGTAGCATGGTTCCCATTTGTGTTTGAAATACCTTTGGAAAGAACTAATTCTTGAGGTTTTATACTAATGTTGAGTATTCAGCAACCTATTCAGTGTTTCACTGCTCATTCACGATGTTGGTTGCCACAGGTTCACACAGAGAAAGGAAATAGTAACTGATTTGCTTAGGTCAGTAAAACGAGTAGTTTCACTGAGTAGCCCCAAATGTTTCTGTGAAGATATTACATTTTCCATATTGATTAAGTGGCTTTTGAAATCTCTGAAGTGAAGATCACCTTGGTTCAAGAAAAGTTAGACAAATTAAGGTCTTCACCAAGTCTGATGAGTGGTTTCCTGTATATACAGAAAGACAAAATCTAAATCTTCAAATTTCCTGTAATAACTTCTCACTGGCAAAAATATGAACCTGCAAATCCTTTCTGACATGGAAAGCCATGTGAAAGTGTCAGTGCCAAATGATATGTCAATTACCTTTATATGGACCTGTTGCTACAAAAACCACCAACATGGAAGGTTTTTCATTGCATACCCTAAGGTGCTCTGCTACATAGAATAAGTAAGTATTTGTGGAAAAGCTTTAACTGAAGGTGGTTCACAGCACTGCTCTACTTCATCAGCCTTGGGGCTAGAACGGCAAATGTGGATTGAGTGTCAATTATTGTGGGATCAAGACACAAATGATTTGGTTGTGGTAATTGGGTGAACTGTGATTAGCAGCTGGCAGGGATTGAGCTGCTGGTTTTGTGATTGGGTCCCAGGTGTTGTGGGGTTTGTAATCAACAGATTGGGCACCGAGGAGCACAGAAAAGTGGATGCCTTGTTGGTAATATTTATTTTGTTGAAGATTCAGAGGTGTAATACTTGAAATTAGTTCTGAGTGTCAGGCTCCAGAAAACATCAAACAGGAGGAAATCTGCAGATACTGGAAATTTTAGCAACACACACAAAATGCTGGTGGAACACAGCAGGCCAGGAAGCATCTGTAGGAAGAAGCACTGTCGCCGTTTTGGGCCGAGACCCTTCATCAGGCCAGAAAACATCAGAAGCTTGGGTAGGTTCCCATTAAACCCATTAAAAATCAATGAAACAGGCCTTATCTGATATGAGGCCCAGCAAGAAGTATATTTTGTAGGGCTCCTTTGGCTCTTACAATGCCTGCTATCAATTAACTACTCCTCCCCAAGAAGACTGGAATTTGTGGTAAGTACTATGAGAAAGTAGATCCTGTAGCATTTGGACAACGATTGTTAGGAAGGGAATCAACTTCTTCCCTCAGGCCATGACTACTAAACTCACTGCCACCACCAGCTCTCATCATGTTTGAAGCTCCAGTAGTGTATCCTGTTTACTTTTTGACTTGTGTCATAAGTACACTATTATTTGTTAATTTATTTTAGGTAATGTTACCTTTGTGTTGTGTATGAGTGGTTCTAGAAGATTACTAGATTCTGGAATGGTTCTGGAAAATTGCAATGTCACTCCACTCTTCAAAAAGGGAGAGCAAGGCAGAAGAAAAGAAATTGTACACCTATTAGTGTAGCCTCAGTTGTTGGGAAAATATTGGAATCAATTGTTAAGGATGTGGTTTTGGAGTACTTGGAGTCACAGGATAAAATAGACCAAAGTTGACATAGTGTGAGTGTATGTGTGTATATATACATTACTGTCATTTACAGTTTTTGTTATGTATTGCAATCTACTGCTGCCACATATCAAAAATTTCATGACATATGCTAGTGATATTAAACCAAATTCTGATTTTATGTTGTATATCAATGATTTGGATTACAGAATTGATAGCTTTGTGGTCAAACTTGCTGATGATATGAAGATAGGTGGAGGGAATGGTAGTGTGGAGAAGGCAAGACACAAAGATGTGGCAAATGGAATACAGTGTCAGGAAGTGTCTGAACGTGCACTTTGGTAGAAGGAGAATAAGCATAGACTATTTTCTAAAATGGGGAAAAAAAAATCAAAAATCCAAGATGCAAAGGACTTGGGAGTCCTCATGCAGGATTCTTTAAAGGTTAATTTTTAGGTTGAGTCAGAGGTAAGGAAGACAAATATAATGTTAGCGTTCATTTCAAGAGGACTAGAATATAAAAGGTAAAAGCAAGGGTCTAATGCTAAGGTTTTGAAAGTTACTGGTGAGGCCTCACTTGGAGTACTGAGAGCAGTTTTAGGCTCCTTATCTAAGAAAGGATGTGTTGAGGGTTCAGAGAAGGTTCAGGAAAATGATTCCGGGAATGAAAGGCTTATCATATGAGGAATGATTGACGGCTCTAGGCCATTACTCACTGGAATTTAAAAGAATGGGGGAGGGGTCCAATTGAGATATATCAAATGTTGAGTGGCCGAGATAAAGTGGATAGGAAGAGGATGATTCCTATGGTAGGTGAATAGAGGGCACAGCCTAAGAATAGAGGGAGTACATTTAGAACAGAGGTAAGGAATTTCTTTAGCCAGAGGGTGGTGAATTTTTTGGCATGTGTGTCTGTGGAGGTCAGGTCATTGGATGTATTTAAGGTGGAGGGTGATAGTTTCTTGATTAGTCAGGGAATGAACGTTTATAGGTCAAATTCAGTTGAGAGGGAAATGCATTAGCCATGATGAAATAGCATAGCAGATGTGACGTGCCAATGGCCTAATTCTGCTGCTCCGTCTTATGGTCTGAGATGTTACGTGATGTGTACCTTGGTCTGGAGGAACATTGTTTCTTTTGGCAGCATACATGAGCGTGGTCGAAAGGAAAATACACTTGAACTTGTCATTTGTCTTGGAAGCCTGTTTCATCATTCATCAAGCATATACTTGATCTTTTACCTCAACACCATTTTCCTGCACTATTCATATATCTCTTAATTGCCCTAAATCCTGAAATACTGTATATCAATCTCTGTTTCCAATAGATCCAGAGATTGATCCTCAATAGCTATTTGTTGTAAATAATTTTCTCACCTCATTCCTCATTCCTCTACCCTTATTCTACCATTGAGACCTCTGGCTGTGTAGCCTTCTGAGCTCAAAGAAGTTTGTGTTTCAATGTGATTCCAGACCTATATTCTGGGCAGATAGGACTCATTACCCTTGGTTGGCAGCTCATCTAGAAGAAGGAAAACACTGATCTTACAACTCCGATGCCTTGGGGTTATACCCACTCATGGGGAAAGCTTCTTCTGTACTCCGAGGGAACAAATTTAGAGCTGCAGTCTCTAAGGCAGTTCTACATTGAGTTCAACATTGACCAGCAATTCCTGCAACGCTGCTGATGCCAAACTGTATCGGTCTCTACCGTTCCTGTGGATTCATCATCTACATGAAGAGGGAGAGGCTGCTGCATAGGCAACAGCTTTCTCTCCATGTTGTACATCCCTGGCATGTGTACTGGCTAGCACATACAGCTAGGATGCAACATTATGGTTTTCCCCAACAAATGGAGGACCTTAGGACCGATATTAGGAATTTTGTCTTCACATAATTCATAATCTGCACTGGAAGTTTACTTCTGAATAGGCTGGAATTAATAAGGAAGCAATGGCTGAATGAGCTTTGATTAAGTTGTGATTTTTTTTTTTTAAACTGAAAAAATGTTACCCCTACTATCACTGATCCGAACCTCAAAAGCAGATTTCAACTTTGTGGAATATTATGCATTGTTTATACTTTAGTACTTGATTCATCTTTTTTATGGCTCGCAAGAAATCTTCTGTTGATATACTTTGTAGAATATGTAACAGTACTTGCATTAGCAGAGTTGGCATACCTCAAGTACAATGGTCAAAATTAAGCAACATCAGCTGTCTTTGTTCATAATTATCTTGCAATAACTTTGTTAATAATTTGATTCTGTAGGTTCTATTGTACTTATGAAGTATATAATATCACATTTGCTGTAATTCAAGTTTGTAATCCATATTCTAAGATTTTGTAGTTATTGTTTCATTCAAAGTCTATTTATTTTACCCCTGGATGAAACCAGCCATCTAAACTATAGCTCAGGTGAAATGAATTGATTGTTTTGCTGATCTTTTAATTTACCAATCAAATCACTGATAATTATTAAATACATGCCACTCCACACCTTTAGGATATTATTCAATTTCTTTAATTTTGTATGTTGCTTGCATTCATGGCTGCCAGCTCAAGTTCCTGAGAAAGTTTAAATTATAATGGTTAATTTAAACTTGAAATTCATCAGAACATTCCATTTTTCATATTTCAAACAATTATAGAGCTACTCTAACCATTTTGTAATTCTGGGGACAGCTAAAGCGCTCTTGTTAACAACTCAGTAAAATCATACCATCATCAATTTGAGGAATACTTTTACATATTAAAATATTTTAAAATGACTGTGGTAACTGCTAAGGGATCACAAGGTTTAGTTTGCTGTTTGTGCATTGATTTTCAGTAAATGACAGTTAATTTTTGATCAATTCATCAATTTTTCAGAAGCACACAGTTAGCGTTTCTAATTTTGTTCTCCTACTGAGGTGTTTTGCCTAGTGGTAACTCTTACCAGAAAGGCAAACATATGCCTTTTTTTCCTCACAAACTATTTAAAGAGTTTGGAAAATGATACACAATTCTGGTTGTTTTGTTATATTTGCATTCGCATTCAAGGTTATATAGTGGGAATGTGAAATCAAAAAATTAAAGAGTCATGTGGAAATACTACCAAAAAGGAAGAAAAAATCCTGGTGGAAAAATTGCCATTGGCTTCCATTTTTTTAATAATAAATAAATCTATTGATTGTAGAGATTATGTTAGGAGAAAGGTGTAGGAAGCTTTGCTTTATTCATGATTCTTTCATATGGTGAACAGGTTAAATGAACAGGGGAGTAGTCTTTGTAGACTAGAGTTACTAACTTGTAAGCAAGAGGTTACAGTAACATAGTGGTTAGCACAACACTTACAGCTCAGGGTGTCAGAGTTCAGAATTCGATCCCGGCATCCTCCAGAAAGAGTTTGTACATCCTCCCCGTGGAATGTGTGGGTTTTCCCTGGGTGCTCCAGTTTCCTCCCACAATTCAAAGATGTACCAGTTAGTATGTTCACAAACACGAGAAAATATGCAGAAATCCAAAGCAACACGCACAAAATGGTGGAGGAACTCAGCAGGTCAGGCAGCAGCTATGGGAAAGAATAAACATTTGATGTAACAGGCTGAGGACAGTCCTAATGAAGGGTCTCAGCCTGTAATGTCGACTGTTTACTCTTTTTCATGGATGATGCCTGGCCTGCTGAGTTCCTCCAGTATTTTTTGTGCCAGTTGTTAGGTTAATTGGTCATTGTAAATTGTCCTATGATTAGGCTAGGGTTAGATCAGGGGTTGCTGGGTAAAGGTATTGGATTCAATCATGCTAGTGATCAAATGAGTCAGATTGTGGTGTTCTGTTGATGCTTCCAGAGAGACTCAACATTTCACTGCACTGACTCCCTACTCCTTGGCTGGACCCAGCATTGCTGCTCCATGTGGCTAGATGCACTTTACCATCAGCCCCTCAACTTTATGCTGGGTAATGTCAAGTGACTCACTTTATTTAAACTAGTTGTTGACTTTGATTGAAAAGTCAAGTGCATTTTTTCTTTAAATCAGTTAGTATTAACTATTTTAATTGGTGTTTAGCATATAAAGTTGTTTTCAAGTAATTTTATCCTTTTAATTAGTAACCCCATTCAAGCTGTTTTATAGAGCCTCTGATCATCAGAGACCTTTTAAAAGCAGTTAAAAAAGCCATTAGCAGCAGTGAGGTGTCAAAAGTCCATCATCACGGTCAGGGACTGAGCCTCAGAATCAGTCCCCTGAACCCCAGCTACTAGTCAGAGTCATTTCTCCATCATGGGGCACCAATAGCTGCAGGGTTTCAAGCTCAGTTTGATGCACAAGATCACAAATACAAAAAAATCGGCCAATTCTCATTGCTGACATATGTAGAATCCCACATGATGAAAGCTTGGATCAGAGAATTCAATATAAAAATTAGAACATTTATTTGGAGTTTCCAAGTGGAAATTTATTTGGGACAGTGTATTTCTACACATTGCTGAGATACAGCTTCCTTGAACCTTCCAAACTGAGCCTGGTAAATGTAGTGGGGTACATGCTATTTATTCAATTCTGTCCCTCAACCTATAGCAATAAGATCAGTTGGAACAGCAAATACCTGAATGTATTGTAATTTCCTTGAAATGTGCCTTGTCCCCTGCACCTTTCCCTATAGACCCTCAATTGTTCTTTTTTTTTTGCATCTTTGGTTGCATAATACTAGCGACATGTGGATTGGCTTAATGTTCTATTCTGAAAAACCTCATGCCACTTAACTCTTCTGTCTGCTTCTATAAACCTTGTTAAAATGTATCATTTCAAACAAAGTTTGAAAGGCATCTCCTTATAGTCCAACATCCATTCTGTTTTTTTTCTTTCAAGTGTAATTTTGGTATTGTTGCTATTTTTTTACTTTGCTGCCATTGCGTGTTATTTCAATCTGCAGTGACTACTCAATTACTGCCTTAACTAAATCTCATCTACACACTTCTCTGATCTTTTTTTCAGCCGTGTCTTTTTTCCCTTGTTCTTTGATTTCTGTCTTGGTCTTCTCACAACTCTCTGATCATTATCCTAGCTACATTCTGCTGTGACCTAGCATACTGATCTTTGCCCTGACATTAGACCATCAATCAGAAGTGTCACTGATTGGAATCCAGCACACGGATAGCACTATATATTGATCTGGTGGATAGCAACTTCTTTCCAACATCTTGCAGTTGCATAAAAAGACCTCCCAGTAAAAAGCAGATTATTAAAATGTTCATTTTCTTGATATAAGAACTCCTACAAATTTATTGTAAGGGAGAAATATGAGTGTTTTCAATATTAAAGATCCTGCACAGAGAAGAGGTTTTTTCTCTCATGTAAAATTATTGCAATTCTTAATGTATTGTTAGGAGATAAGGATATGGCAGGGGAGTGAGAGTACTACAGAATCAGGGAGGAGTTATAAGATTCACCTGAAACCTCAGTAAAATGTCAAATCTCTGAATACTTGGGTATGTCTCAGTGGTACTTTATGTCACATCAAGATTCTGAAATGAATTAAGAGATTTAGCAACAAATTGTAAACACAGGATTATAGCACTCTATGTAAGATCTGGAGAATTCAAAGAAAGCCTGTTTTACAGTTAAGAGAGATGGCAGATTCTGGAATCTGAAGCAGTTCACAAGATGTTGGGGGAGCTCGGAACAAGCAACACTTAGAGAGAAATAGACAGTCAAAGTTTTGGATCCAGAACCTTCACCTGGTCTGAAAAATATAGGGAGGTAGCCAGTATAAAAAGGTGAAGTAAAGAGCCAGCCAATGATATTGTCAGTGGCTGGGTGAGAGTGTGGCGAAAAATAGGGGAGCAGAGAGGGGCACTCTCGAAACTCCCATCAAAGAGAGGACACAAAGGAGCAGCTTTGAGGGAGGGTCTCACAGAGCTCCCCACGGAGGGAGACAGTGAGAGGAGGTCTCTCAGAGCTCCCCACGGAGGGAGACAGTGAGAGGAGGTCTCTCAGAGCTCCCCACGGAGGGAGACAGTGAGAGGAGGTCTCTCAGAGCTCCCCACGGAGGGAGACAGTGAGAGGAGGTCTCACAGAGCTCCCCACGGAGGGAGACAGTGAGAGGAGGTCTCTCAGAGCTCCCCACGGAGGGAGACAGTGAGAGGAGGTCTCTCAGAGCTCCCCACGGAGGGAGACAGTGAGAAGAGGTCTCTCAGAGCTCCCCACAGAGGGAGAGCAGTGTGAGAGGATCATGCACACATTTCTGCATACTTTAGTACTACTTTCTCCAGCAATAAATTAAATTAACCTGGAAGCAAACCTTTCTCCCATGTAATCTAAAGGTTGTACTTGCTTCCAATGACTGGATGCTATTTATTGACTATAGCTCAACATTTAACACCATCATTCCTACATGTCTGATTGCAAAGCTACAGAACCTAAGCCTCTACCTCCCTCTACAACTGGATCCTCAGCTTCCTAAGCAGAAGAGCACAATCTGTGCAGATTGGTAATAACATCTCCACTTCACTGACAATCAACACTGGCGCACCGCAAAGATGTGTATATAGCCCACTGCTCCACTCTCTCTGCACCATGAATGTGTGCATAGGCATAGCTCAAATGCCATCTGTAAAGTTGCTGATGATACAAACACTGTTGGATGAATTTCAGATGATGACGAAAGGGCATACAGAAGTGGGATATACCAGTTAGTTGAATGGTGTTGCTGCAGCAACAACCCTGCACTCAATGTCAACAAGACCAAAGAGCTGAATTTGAACTTCAGAAAGAGTAAGATGAGGGAACACAAACCAACCCTTGTAAAAGGATTAGATGTTGAGAAAGTGAGCAATTTCAAGTTCCTGGGTGTCAAGATCTCAAAGGATCTAACATCCTGGGCGTAACATATTGATACAGCTATAAGGAAGGTTAAGCAGTGATTATATCTCATTTAGAGTTTGAGGAGATTTGGTTTGTCAACTGAAACACTTGAAAATTTCTACAAATGCACTGCAGAGAGCATTCTGACTAGCTGTATCACCTCTGGTACACTGGGGGTGGTCGAGGTGCTACTGTAAAAGATTGAAGTTGCAGAAGCTGGTAAAATTAGTCAGTTCTGTCATGGGTACTAGCCTCTGTAATATCCAAGACATCTTCAAGGAGCAGTGCCTTAAGAAGGCGGCGTCCATCATTAAGGACCCCCGCTACCCAGGACGTGCCTTCTTCTCATTGTCGCACTTGGGAATGAAGTACAGAAGCCAAAGGCACACACTCAGAGGTTCAGGAGTAGCCTCTTCCTGACCCCCCTCCCCGCCATTCAATTTCTAAGTGGAAATTGAACCCATGAACAGTACCTCACTACTTTTTCATTTCCTATTTTTAGTACTACTTAATTTAACTTTTTAATAGACTTGTATATACTTACTGTAAATCAGTTTTTGCTGCATTATGTATTTCATTGTACTGTTGCTGTAAAGTTAACAAATTTCATGATATAAGCCAGTGATATTAAATCTGATTCTGATTCTTTGGCTTTGTAAAGCTAATGAATAGAAATGAATACAGTTCAAGATTGCCTACTATTTTTATTGTGCAGTATAATCTTGCTATAATCATTTCTTTTAATGTATGTTTGCTTTTACATTTCTAAAACGTTTCACCCATTTGCCAATCCATCATCCTTTTCTGTTGCTTATTAAAGTTGCTTGAATTCTGCTGATCTACAAGCTCTGTAGATTCTCAATGGACTTTGATATCATTTTTTATCTATATGGAAATCAATTTAAGTTCTAGTATCCCAATCGTTGGCTGTTCTTGCTTCCCAACAGTGTGAAAACATACATTTAGACTTTCAGAAAATCTGTCAAGCCATTTCCATTTCCATTAATAGTGCTTATATATTTGTAACATTGTCGTATTATTAAATATCATTTGAAAATATGTACATTTGGTATTCCTCTCGATCTCTATCTACAGTCTGTTATTTACTTAAAATAATATTTCAATTATTCAAACCTGTTCTTTACAGACTTCTTACTGTTTTGAACAGCTTGTGCCTTTCTAAATGTTCCCTAATTACCTGCTATGAGTTATTCTCAGTCAAGGTAGATCAATTTGGCTATAATTTCCTGCATTCTCCCCTCTGTTTTCCAGATCCAGGATGGAGGACATCCTGCAGTCTTTTGTTATAAATACTATTCCATGTCTTCCCTGAAAAATTGTGGTGATTGGTGCAACTGCCTTTTGCCATAGAGTCACAAAGTTTTATATGGTATGGAAATATATCATCCAAGGCAACCTAGGAGTCAGCTGAACTAGTTGTATTTGCAAACACGAGGAAATCTGCAGATGCTGGAAATTCAAACAACACACACAAAATGCTGGTGGAACACAGCAGGCCAGGCAGCATTTATAAGGAGAAGCACTGTCGAAGTTTCGGGCCGAGACCCTTCGTCAGGACTAACTGAAAGGATAGATAGTGAGAGATTTGAAAGTAGTGGGGGGTGGGGGAAATGCGAAATGGTAGGAGAAGACCGGAGGGGGTGGGATGAAGCTAAGAGCTGGAAAGGTGATTGGCGAAAGTGATAACGAGCTGGAGAAGGGAAAGGATCATGGGACGGGAGGCCTCGGGAGAATGAAGGGGTGGGGGGGGAAGCACCAGAAGGAGATGGAGAACAGGCAAACAACTAAATATGTCAGGGATGGGGTAAGAAGGGGAGGAGGGGCATTAACGGAAGTTAGAGAAGTCAATGTTCATGCCATCAGGTTGGAGGCTACCCAGCCGGTATATAAGGTGTTGTTCTTCCAACCTGAGTTTGGATTCATTTTGACAGTAGAGGGAGGCCATGGATAGACATATCAGAATGGGAATGGGACGTGTAATTAAAATGTGTGGCCACTGGGAGATCCTGCTTTCTCTGGTGGACCGAGCGTAGGTGTTCAGCGAAACGGTCTCCCAGTCTGCGTCGGGTCTCACCAATATATAAAAGGCCACACCGGGAGCACCGGACACAGTATACCACACCAGCCGACTCACAGGTGAAGTGTCGCCTCACCTGGAAAGACTGTCTGGGGCCCTGAATGGTGGGGAGGTAGGAAGTGTAAGCGCAGGTGTAGCATTTGTTCCACTTACAAGGATAAGTGCCAGGAGGGAGATTGGTGGGATGGGAAGGGATGGGGGGGGGGGGGGGGGAACAAGTGGACAAGGGAGTCACACAGGGAGCGATCCCTGTGGAAAGCAGAAGGGGGGGGGGAGGGAAAGATGTGTTTGGTAGCGGGATCCCTTTGGAGGTGGCGGAAGTTATGGAGAATTATACGTTGGACCTGGAGGCTGGTGGGGTGGTAGGTGAGGACACTTCCTCCAAACAAAGGGTGTAGCCATGGGCACCCGTATGGGTCCCAGTTATGCCTGCCTTTTTGTTGGCTTTGTGGAACAGTCCATGTTCCAAGTCTGTACAGATATCCATCCCCCTCTTTTCCTTCACTACATTGACGACTGCATTGGTGCTGCCTCCTGCATGCATGCTGAGCTCGTTGACTTCATTAACTTTGCCTCCAACTTTCACCCTGCCCTCAAATTTACCTGGTCTGTTTCCAACACCTCCCTCCCCTTTCTTGATCTTTCTGTCTCTATCTCTGGAGACGGCTTATCTACTGATTTCTACTATAAGCCTACAGACTCTCACAGCTACCTGGACTATTCCCACCCTGTCTCTTGCAAAAATGCTATCCCCTTCTCATAATTCCTCCGTCTCCGCCGCATCTGCTCTCAGGATGAGGCTTTTCATTCCAGGACGAAGGAAATGTCTTCCTTTTTTAAACAAAGGGGCTTCCCTTCGTCCACCATCAACTCTGCTCTCAAACGCATCTCTCCCATTTCCCGCACATCTGCCCTCAACCCATCCACCCGCCACCCCACTCGGGATAGGGTTCCCTTTGTCCTCACCTACCACCCCACCAGCCTCCAGGTCCAACGTATAATTCTCCATAACTTCCGCCACCTCCAAAGGGATCCCGCTACCAAGCACATCTTTCCCTTCCCCCCCCCCCCCCCCCCCCCCCCCCCACCTTCTGCTTTCTGCAGGGATCGCTCCCTATGCGACTCCCTTGTCCACTCGTCCCCCCCATCCCTTCCCACCAATCTCCCTCCTGGCACTTATCCTTGTAAGTGGAACAAATGCTACACCTGCCCTTGCACTTCCTCCCTCACCACCATTCAGGGCCCCAGACAGTCCTTCCAGGTGAGGCGACACTTCACCGATGAGTCGGCTGGTGTGATATACTGCGTCCGGTGCTCCCGGTGTGGCCTTTTATATATTGGTGAGACCTGACGCAGACTGGGAGACCGTTTCGCTGAACACCTACGCTCCGTCTGCCAGAGAAAGCAGGATCTCCCAGTGGCCACACATTCTAATTCCACGTCCCATTCCCATTCTGATATGTCTATCCATGGCCTCCTCTACTGTCAAAATGAATCCAAACTCAGGTTGGAGGAACAACACCTTATATACCAGCTGGGTAGCCTCCAACCTGATGGCATGAACATTGACTTCTCTAACTTCCGTTAATGCCCCTCCTCCCCTTCTTACCCCATCCCTGACATATTTAGTTGTTTGCCTATTCTCCATCTCCCTCTGGTGCTTCCCCCCCCCTTTCTTTCTCCTGAGGCCTCCTGTTCCATGATCCTTTCCCTTCTCTAGCTCGTTATCACTTTCGCCAATCACCTTTCCAGCTCTTAGCTTCATCCCACCCCCTCCGGTCTTCTCCTATCATTTTGCATTTCCCCCACCCCCACTACTTTCAAATCTCTTACTATCTATCCTTTCAGTTAGTCCTGATGAAGGGTCTCGTCAGTGCTTCTCCTTATAGATGCTGCCTGGCCTGCTATGTTCCACCAGCATTTTGTGTGTGTAGTTGTATTTGCCTATGCTTCTGCTTGGCCCATATTCCTCTAAACATCTCTTATCCATGAACCTGTCCAAATGTCTTTTAAGTATTGGAATTGTACCTCTTCCTCTGGCAGTGTGTTTCATAGAGTTCCCCACCCCCATCCCCATGTGAGAAAATTCCCCTTAGGTCTTTAAACCTTTCCTTTTTTGCTTTGAACCTATGCCCTTCAGTCTTAAACCACCCCAGATCCCGGGATAAAGATTATGACCATCCTCCTTGTCTACACACCTCATGATTTTATAAGCCCCTATAAGGTCACCCCTCCCCTATTCTTCTACATTCAGCAAAAATGGTGCCTGACGATTCCAGTGTCTCCTTTTAACTCAAGCTGACCATTCCTCAAGTCATTCTTGTGAATCTTTTCACATCCTTCATGTCTTAATCATTTCCTTCCTATAGTATGGTGACCAGAACTGTACAGATACTCACCAACATTTTGCATAGCTTTTACATGATGTCCCAAATTTTGCACTCAGTGTCCTGATTGATGAGAAAAATATGCCTTATGGATCTTTCACCATCCTGTCTAACTGTGTGACTGCTTTCAGAGAACTATGCATTGTAGTCCCATGCCTCTCCATTGTACAACACTCCCTGGGCTATGCCATTCTCTATATATGTCCTGCTGAACATGCATACAGAGAAGTTGACTTCCCATAACTTTAAATTATTCTTGAATTTAGTGTTATTCTTAAATAATTCTTTTGAAATATAATACAATTGTTGTACAAAGGTGGTAATATCAGAAGCAATTATAGTTAAACTCTTTCTGCACGGTTGCATAATGATTGTAACTTGTGATGCTAGCATGGATAGCAGTGTTGGTTGTTAGAAGGATGCAGAGAAGCTTCAAGGTGGTATGGACAGACTAATGAACAAATAGAATATGTTGGAAAAATGTGGAGTCATTCTCTTTTAGTAGAAGAAATGTAAAGGTTGCATGTTTTCTTTAAATGGTGACAGATTGAAAGGTGTCGGGGCTCAGAGGCACCTGAGTATCCTCGTACATGAATCACTGAATGTTATCATGTTGTTATAGCAAGCTATTTGACAGGAAAATGCTATATTGGCCTTACAATAGAAGTTTTAAGAGTAGTATTAGATTAGGTCTTGAAGAGACCAAATCCTGAGGTATTATGTACAGGTTTGGTGTCTTTTCCAAAGGAGGTAATTGAGAGCTCAGTAAGGGCTCATCCAGATCAAATCCTGAGATGATTTCCTTTTCCTCATGTGGATGGAATAAGCATACTGCAGCTTTCCTATCTTAAGTTTAGACCAATTGAAAAGTATGTTCATTCCCACAACCTCCCTCAATTAGTTGACTTGACCCTGAAAGTCCTAATTTCTTCTTTTCCCCCAATATAACTATTGGCTCACTGTGCCATTCTTTTTGCAGCATCCATTGGCTTTTATCAACCCATTTGAAACCCCATAGCCCTCACCTGATAGATTATCATCACATGAACTGTGTACAAGACTCAAAACCTACATGTACTGGTGATTACAAAGGAAAGGCTTTGCTCTTCATCAGCTGTGCAAGGTTGTTGTTACATAATAATATGATTATTATCAAACAAAAACTCTCAACCCCGTTGGTTCCAGCAGTTACCTTTTCAAGTATATGTGGAATTCTTCTAAAATCCATCCCTCTTTTTGTCAAGTTTTTACTACTAGACTTGTGCATAGGAGCTTGCAATTCAATGCAACTTGGCACACTGGGGTGAAATTAAATTTAGTAATCAGAACATAATCTAATTTAGTACATTTAACAATGAGATAATAATAAATAGATCTTCTGGTTGAAATGTAGCAATTTAAAAGAAGCCTCTACCACGAAGTAAGTCTGTTTCTGTGCTTTTTAACTCTGATTGTGTTCATAGACTTAAAAAGTTCTATCAGTTACATGCATACTATTGCCAAACTAAACTGCATGTACCAGTACATAATGTTGACTTTGTATCTATACATATGTGAACTGAGTCATAGAATCTTTTGTCTACTGCCTCCCTCCTCATTATACTACCCCTCATTAGTCATCCCCTCCAGGCACCCAACTGCGCATGGATCGCCAGCTCCAAATCATGCTCACACACCTATCCACATTTATAACACCGGCTCCGGCTGCTTATCTGCCTAAATTCTCTGAGCCCAGCGTCGGATGCGCAGCTAGCTCCCATGTCTGCTGTACCTGCAGACATCAAGTTTGGTGCCTGTGCTGCCTGCACACTTCCTGATCCCTGGCTCCAGCCTCAGATGCAGCACATTCCCACCACACTATTTCTGTAATTGGAAGACCTGAAGGAAAGCAGTAATAGATAGAAATACAAACTTGTTAAGTACTATTTGAGATTTTGTGACATTCCACTCTGCTCAAAAATCTATTTTGAAAGGTCACTTATTCTTTTTATTTAATCTCACTAAGATAAGCTTGAGTCCACATGGAGAAACACTGCTATAATCAGCCTTCCTATCAGGAAAACACTTAACATGCCTTTCTTGACTAAAGAGTTTGTAGCCTACATGCCAACGATGGAGATTTTATGCATATTATATAAATGAATATTCTGCAATTTTTCCTTATTTTTTGTATTTTTTTCTTGCAGAATATACACAGGTATTTTAAAAATGAGTTGTTCATTGTACCTAATATGTTGCAATTTTGTTTGAAGTCAGTTTTTGACAAGAAAACAATGTTCTAACCTCCCACCTTTCTCCATCAAGCTGAGACCTTATGAAGATATTGTGCCAATTTTCTTAGAAAAGTTGGAAGTTTTTAAAGGAATTTAGAAACTAATTATACAATTTTCTGTTATACAATTATAATTCAGAGAATGTCCATTAAGTGAGTTACCTGCTAGAATGCAAGTGAATTGCAACATGTTGTGGATAATATAGACTTCCAATGTTAGAGCATTTGTACATACTGTAATGCATTATTTCATGGACACTGAAAAATTAAACAATCATACAATATCTGCCATAACAAGTATTTACTATGTGATATATAGTTACTCAGCTGATGTAAAAAAAACTGAAAGGGAGGTAAAATAAAAATTTGCATTTTACAGGCTAGTCGTAGCACCTGTAACAGGTAAAAACTCAGTGTAAGAGCTAGCAGTGTCTAGTTTTCACAATGTTATTAAACTATCAATAAAAACAAAGATCATCTTTGCTTCTCTGTACTTGAGAGATCCTATGTAGATCCATTTTCAAGCAGCCAAAAACATTACAATCTGACCATGCAAAGCATAAACTAGTGAATATGGCATATTACAGAGTAGAAAAGATTAATTCCTCTCTTTGATATGGACATGTTTATGGGTAACTTAAACTCTCACTGTCTATATTCCATATGGAAAGTAAAACCTATTTTGTTATATGAATGCATTTGGTATTGTGAATATAAATTAAGTTTAGGGCAAGGCATAAAATACTTAATCAAAGAAAGCTTTACATGCAGAAATGCAATCTGGGAAGTTGAAAAGAATCTTTTTTAATCTTATTATTGTTTTGGAGATAATCATTGGAAATTTCTACATGACCAATTTAACAGTACACTTTTGAAGATTTTTTTTAAATGGAATTGCATTGCAGGTGATCCCTAGGATTTATTTTTGGTTTATGGAATATTTTAAATCCATTCAGCATATGTTCTCTCCGGTTTTCTCTGCTCTAATTCTTCCATGCTTTTCGACAGCTCCAGATGGTCTGCTGCCTCCAAGGCTCTCATCTGCCACTCTGACCAGTCTTTAGATTGCCTGGTCTGCACCAGCTCGTAACAACGCTCCAGGCTTGCCTGGCTACCAGCTTCATATAAGGCTCCATAGTTCTGCTGGTAATGTTTCAGTGTATGTGGCATACATAATGAAGATGTATTAATCTGATTATTACTTTTCAATTATTGAAATTATTTTTTCATTGGTTTACACTTTAAATAGATTTGTTTAGACTCTACTGATAAAATTATTTAGTTGACATTATTTTATTGTCTGTATTGCATTTTTAGTTCCAAACGATGATTAAAACACAATATTGTATTTAATAATACTGCTTTAAAGTTATGAATATAAATTGATCATTTACATTTCCCCTGAACTATGTTCAATGTTAGAAGAATGCAGCAATAAGGTATAACTTCCTTGGTGTGGTTGATCACAGTGTGAAATCTTTCTGCTTGTCTATTAATTGAACATTAGTTTCTCAACTAACTTGGTTCTTGGGCATTCTTGTAGAATTATCAATGCCGTGACAGTTTTGAGCTCCATATCTCAGAAAGAATCTGTTGTCATTGAAGAGAGCCCAGAGGAGGTTCATGACGATGATTCCTGGAATGAAGGGATTAACATATGAGGAGTGTTTGGCAGCTTTGGGCCTGTACTCACTAGAATTTAGAAGACTGCGGAGGGGATCTCATTGAAACCTACCGAATGTTGAAAGCACTAGATAGGGTGGATGCGAAGAGGAAGTTTCCTCTGGTGGGGGTATCCAGAACTAGAGGACACAGCCTCAAAATTGAGGTAAGAAGGAATTATTTTTAGCCAGAATGTATAAATCTGTGGAATGCTCTGCCACAGACAGCAGTGGAGGCCAAGTCTATATGTATATTTAATGCAGAAGTTGATCGTTTCCTGATCAGTCAGGGCATCAAAGGTTATGGCAAGAAGGTGAGTGTATGGGGATGAGTGGGATCTGGGATCAGCCATGATGGAATGGCGGTGCAGACTCAATGGCATGAATGGCTTAATTCTGCTCCTATGATCTTAAAGACCAAGGAGCTGAATTAAGCCGTACGGCCCATCGAGTATGCTCTGCCATTGCTCATGGCTGAGCCATTTCCTTCTCAACCTAATTCTTTGATTCACTGATTAACCAAAAACCTATCAACCTCCACCTTAAATTTACCCAATGACTTAGCCTGCAACCTGTGACAATAAATTCAACAGATTCACCGACCTCTGGCTAAAGATCTTCCTCCTCTAAGTGGATGTTCCTTTATTATGAGGCTGTGGGAAATATTATATCTTCATCCACTCTTTCAAGCCCTTTCAACATTCGATAGGTTTCAATGAGATCACTCTCGTTCTTCTAAATTCCAGAGAGTACAGATCCAGAGCCATGAAACACTCCTCATATGATGAGCCTTTCATTTCTGGAATCATTTTCATGAACCTCCTTTGAACCCTTTCCAATGTCAGCAATTCCTTTCTTGGATATGGGGCCCAAAACTGCTCACAATACTCCAAGTGAGGCCTAACCAGTGTCTTATAAAGCCTCAGCATTACATCCTTATTGTTATTTTCTAGTCCTCTCAAAATGAATGCTAATTTTGCTTTTGCCCTCAAGACTGATTCAACCTACAAGTTAATCTTTGGGGAATCCTGCATGAAGACGTCAAAGTCCCTTTGTCACTCGAAATTTTGAATTTTCTCCCCATTTCGTCTACGCTTTTATGCCTTCAACCATGGTGCATGACCACACCATTCCCTACACTGTATTTCATCTGCCACTTCCTTGACGATTCTCCTAATCTGTCTCACTCCTTCTGCAGCCTCCCTGCTTCCTCAACAATACCTGCCCCTCCACTTCGTATCAGCTGCAAACTTGGTCATAAAGCCATTAATTCTGTCACCTAAATCATTGACGTATAACGTAAAAAGAAGTGGTCCCAACATAGACACCTGTGGAATATCACTAGTCACTGGCAACCAATCAGAGAAGGCTCACTTTATTTCCAATCTTTGTCTGCTGGCAATTAGCCTACGCTTTATCCATACTAGTATCGTTTCTGTAATTCCATGGGCTCTTATCTTGTTTAGCAGCCTCAGGGGTGGCACATTGTCAAAGGACTTCTGAAAATCCAAGTACACAACATCCACTGATTCTCCTTTGAGGAAATAAAAAGCAGGGTAGACAAAGAATTCTACCAGATTTGTCAGGCGAGATTTTCCATTAAGGAAACCATGCAAACATTGGCCTATTTTATTATGTGCCTCCAAGTACCCCAAAACCACATTCTTATCATTCCAACATCTATCCATCCAACACCGATTCCAACATCTTCCTAACTACTGAGGTCAGGATAGAAGAAGAATGCCCTTAACTCCTGGTGGAGTCATCGGGTTGCCGTCATGACAAGCTTCTTGCACCGATCTTTTGGTGATGCTCATCATGTAGCATTTCTGTAGCATTCTCCAGTTTTTTTTTTTACGAGGTCGAGTTGCAAGCTCGACGCTCAACCCAGAATAGATGAAAAGCGTGCAAGGGGGCCGGCTGGAATCGAACTCTGGACCATTCACTCTGGAGTCCAGCGCTAATGCCACTATGCTACCAGCCGGCTGAGGTCAGGCTAATTGGCCTATAATTTCCTTTCCTCTGCCTTACTCCCTTCTTGACGAGCAGAGTGACTTTTGAAATTTTACAATTCTCCAGAACCATGCCTTAATTTATTGCTTCTTGAAAATGCATTACTAATGCTTGCACAATTTCTTCAGTTGCCTCTTTCAGAACTCTAGGGTGTAGTCCATCTGGTCTTATCTACTTATTAGGTGACTTATTTACTTTCAGACATTTCAGCTTCACAAGCACCTTCTCCCTAGTAATAAAAAATGCACTCACTTCTGCCCTCTGACATTCTGAAGCTTCTGGCATACTGCTAGTGTCTTCCACAGTGAAGGTTGATGAAAAATATTTATTCAGTTCAACAGCCATTTCCTTGTCCCGCATTACAACCTCTCCAGTGTCAATTTCCAGTGGTCTGATTTCTGTCTTCGCCTCTCTTTTACTCTATATATCTGATAAAACTTTTGATATCCTGTTTGATATTATTGGCTAGCTTACTTTCATAGTTTACCTTTTCTCTCTTTATTGCTTTTTAGTTGCGTTCTATTGATTTTTAAAAGTTTTCCAGGTCCTCTAACTTCTTAGTAATTTTTGCTGTATTTTGTGACCTTCATTTTGCTTTTATGCTGGCTTTCACTTCCTTTGTCAGCATGGTTGCTTCATTCTGTCTTTAGAATACTACTACTACTTTGGGATGTATCTAACCTCAGCCTTCCAAACTGCTCCCAGAAACTCCAGCCTTTGCCATCATCCCTACTTGTGCCCTCTTCCAATCAATTTTGGCCAGCTCCTCTCATGCCTCTGTAATTCCCTTTTCTCTACTGTAATACTGAAAGTAACTTTCTCTCCCAAATGGCAGGGTTGATTCTATCATTTTATGATTACTATCTTCTAAGGGTTCTTTTGCCTGAAGTTCCCTAATTAAATCTGGTTCATTGCACATTACCCAATGCAAAATAACTGATCCCCTGGTGGACCCATTCACAAGCTGCTCTAAAAACCATTTTGTAGGCATTCTACAAATTCTCTCAAACGGGATCCGAAATCAGCACCAACTTGATTTTCCCAATCTACGTGTATTGAAATCCACCTTGACTATCATAACATTTGCCCTTTTGACATGCATTTTCTATTCCTATTATAATTTGTTTCCCATATCCTGGATACTGCTTGGAGACCTGTGTATAACTCCCATCGGGGTCATTTTACCATTGAAGTTCCTTAACTCAACTCACAATGGTTCAACATTTTCCAATCATATATCTCCTCTTAGGATTTAATTTTTTTTTTTTTTTTTACCAAGAATCATCGTACCCCACTGTCCACCTGCCTGTCCTTTCAATACAATTTGTTTCCTTGGATGTTAAGCTCTCAACTGTAACCTTCTTCCAGCCACAACTCAGTGATGCCAACAATGTCATAACTGCCAATCTCTAACTGCGCTATAAGTTCATCTACCTTTTTCAGTATACTATATGCATTCAAATTTAACAAGTTTGGTACTGTATTAGTCAATCTTTTCAATTTTGTCACCCTGCTACAATGTAACTCATCTACTGACTGTAACTTTGTCCTATCATCTGGCTGTCCTTCCTGACAGTATCACAACACATTGCCTCAGCTGTATACCAACTGCCCCATCCACAGCGCTATTACTCAGTTTCCCATCCTTCTGCCAATTTTAGTTTAAATGATCATCTATTACTTTGAATAACATATCCTCTCATAGAATAAACTTTTAAAATATGAATAAGTAAGGATGACTGTCCACATCAGCTTTGAATTTCAACTATGATTATTATTTAAACTATGCAAAATTCAGTTGGTCCTAATTTCTTTTTGGATTCTGCGTTCAAATATTAAAGGTTGTTTTGCCATATTCTGTGTGCCAAGCTCTAAAATCAGCTGAGGAGCAGACTGAAGTCCAGAAGATGCTCTGTTCCAATTCAACATGGGAATCAGTCAGTGTTCTTTATTTATAGAATAGGTGGATTTGAAGCAAGCAGTGCTTTATAGTTGATCATAATATTTGGCCATAGAACTGGATCAGCATCTGATCCAGCAGAAGGTTCATTACCATTGAGATGGGTCATCATTACCATCATGATGGGGAAGTGTTTAGGGATGGAGTTGGAGGACTGTGAATGATGATGAAGGTAGACAGAGAGGGGGAAAGAGGGAAAAAAAACAGATGGATCTACTAAAACAACACACACAAAATGGTGGAGGAACTCAGCAGGCCAGGCAGCATCCATAGAAAATAGTAAATAGTGGATATTTTGGCACAAGACCCTTCATCAGGATCTATCCATCTCTTTTTTTTTCTTTTTTCATTTGTTTTCTTTATCCTTTTTATTGCTTTATTCATTTTTCCTGCCATAATGAATTGTAAATCTGCAAATATCTCCAGCTTTGTAATATGAATGTCCTCCAAAACACCTCCACGTGTTTCCATTATCTCTTGAGCAACCATGATTTTCTCCTCGGTGAATACCAAGGAGAAATACAAGTTTAAAAATTCTACCTATCTCCTGGGGCTCAAGACATAGGTTTCCTTGCTAATTTTTAACGGAGTCTACTTTCTCCCTAGCCTCCCTTTTACTCTTAATATCAATATAGAACCTCTTGGGACTTTCCTTTGTCTTACCTGCCAAATCCATCGCATGTGTCTTTGCTCTCCTGGTTTCTACAACTTTACAAACATCAAGAGAATTTGTTGATCCCAACCTCCTAAACCCCATGCATGCTTCCTCCTTTTTATTGATCACAATATCTCTTATCAGCCAAGGTTTCTGAACTTTCCAGCTTTGCCCTTCTCCTTAACAGGAACATGCTGTTAGTGGACACCATGCTGGCCTTGCTGAAGGGTTTTGACCCAAAACATCGACAATACTTTTTTCCATAGATGTTCCTGGCCTGTTGAGTTACTCCAGCATTTTGGATGTGTTGCTTGGATTTCCAGCTTCTGCAGATCTTCTCTTTTCTGTTACTGGACACTTGCTTTCACATTCTTTAAAGTCTCTCAAACAAGCTCACTCAATAGACTTCTGCCAGATCTTGTACAATTCCTCCAGAATTAGCCCTGCTCTAATTTAGGACCCAAACTGTGAACTTGTCCTATCCTTTCACAAACTGTCTTAAATCTGATAAAGTTATGATCACTAGAGCCAAAGGACTCCCTGAATGCTGCTTCATTTACTTGCCCTGTCTCATTCCTCAAAAGGAGTACCAGTACTGCACACTCATGAGGGACCAGTATTGCACTTTCTGGACATTAACGCAGGAACTTTTTCTGGACGTGTTTCACAAATTCCACCCCATCCAGGCCAATAAACACATTGGCTTGCCCAGTCAAAACCATGGAAATTAAAATTTCCTACAAATATGGTTCTATTATTCTTACAACTATGATCAACTTCACTACACGCCTACTCCTCAATTTTGCACTGACTATTGAAGCGTCTATAATACAGCCCCACTAGAGTGACCCTCCCTTATTGTTTCTAAGTTGTCAATGTATGTTCTCACAGGACGATCCCTCGGGCATCACATCATGAAGCTCTGCTGTAGTATCCTCTTATGAAAAAGTCAATGCCCACTCCTTGCTTACTTGTACCTCTGTCATACCTGTAGCACCTATGTATATCCTGAAATAGTTAATCATTGAGTATTGAAATAAATTCAGTTTAACTGAGTATTCTTTTCCCTACCTTTATGATGTCCCTGGCTATCCTGATTACTAGACTAGGTCTTGGTGGCCACTGCTTTGTCCCATGACTTGCTCCTGCTCAGAGTCCCACCCCTCTATCGATCTAGTTTAACTTCTGCCATCCTTCATCACCTGGATCAACAGGTTGACATCATTTGCAGCCTTGCATGCTTCAACCCCTCCTGGTCCACGCTTCAATTAGAAGTGTGATTGCCGTGTGAAACAACAATACAAGCATAGAAAACCTACAGCACAATACAGGCCCTTTGGCCCACGAAGTTGTGCCGAACATGTCCCTACCTTAGAAATTACATGGCTTACCCATAGCCCTCTATTTTTCTAAGTTCAATGTACCTCCAAAAGTCTCTTAAAAGAATCCGCCTCCACCACAGTTGCCAGCAGCCCATTCCACACACTCACCACTCTTTTTTTAAAAAAAAAACATCTTACCCCCAACATCTCCTCTGTACCTGCTCCCCAGCACCTTAAACCTGTGCCCTTTTGTGGAAACCATTTCAGCCCTGGGGGAAAGCCTCTGTCTATACACACAATCAATGCTTCTCATCATCTTTTACAAAACACCAACCTTGGCCATGCAGCATTAACAGATCTTCTTGCAAGGATGTGGGCAGCTCTCTGATCCAGTGCAACCTTTCTCCATTGTATAGATCAGCTCTACCCCAGAAGTGACCCCACTGGTCCAAGACCTTGAATCTTCTGCAGGAAAAAGTCATTCATGTAACTCGATAGCTTAGTTGAATGATTTGGGCTGAATGGCCTGTTTTTGAACATAGCGTAAAAGAACTAAATTGAATAGTTATAGTTTAACAATTGAAAATTTGTAATTGCTTTTGAAGGATGTGCCAGTGACTTTTTTAATTTAAAATATTTGTATTATATTTCACTATAATAAGACAATTATAGAATTTATATTATATTGTAAAGCTTTCTGAATAGTGTAAATAGAACATAAATTTGCTCATATTTAGGCAGATAGCAAAAATGCACTTTAAAAGATATCACAATGTCAAATTCCATTTGCGAAATAATACTAGATGGGGAAATACTTCATAGTCATTTCTGAGAAAGTAGATAAGTGTTGTAGATATGTACAGGTTTTCTGAAATATACTTGTTGCATTTTATTGTCTATTCATTACAGCATGTTCAATTCATCCGTAACCATTAGCTCCTTTTAGCAACAGGTCATCTATTTACAACCTATGAGATCAGCCTGATTGTTGCCAATGGATATAGTAACATGGTGACATCAGAATGCTTTTAAGTATGTTGTGTGCCGTAATGATATTGCCAAATCATTGAAAAAAAATTCATGCTTGAAGATCGTAACAGTGTGGTAAAGATTATTTTAAACTATTCAGTAGCATGGTGACATCAGAATATTTTAAAATATGCTGTGTGCCATATTGATATTGCCATATCTTTGAAGAAAATAGATGTATGAAGATTGTACAGTGTGGTAGAGATTATTTTAAAGTATTCTGATTTTTTTTCATATAATTTAAAAATTGATCATTACTATGGACTAATTATCTCAGATACTCTTGGAACACCAGCTTGAAACTCATTCGGTCAAAAAGAAAACAGTGCATTATGTAGGTTTGAATTATCCCCAAGAGAAATTTTGTACACACTTCTGAGTGCCTGAATGTCTTCGAACCTGTTTACATTGGCACTTTTGTTGTCTAAATGAACATTTTGCGCAGACTACATGTTTTCCGTGCTCACTATTCGTCTCCTATTATTCTCCTATCATTACAGTACCTGCTCATTCAATAGCAATGCTACCCAGCAGTGGGAAGGTGTTGCTTGCATTACCACATGTCATTTTGACAAATTGCAATGCAGTTTCACTGAGAGGAGCATATAATGCTGTTTCACAGATTTTGTAATTTCTCAATCTTTATGCAACTTCCATAATCAGTGTTAAGATGACTCTCAATGCTAATCCATTGCTTTTGGAAGATAACAATGAAGAGAAAATGTAACTGATTATCATTGCTCATTATAGGAACAAAGAGTTACAACTCAATAGATCCATGATATATTTATGTGTCTTACTCCATTTTAGTATCAGGTTATTTTTCTAATGTAATTCTATCAATCCAAGTCTTGAGGCAATGGCCAGGATTTTCTAAGCATAACTACTGTTGTTAATCATTAGTACGCTGTGCAGTTGATAACAACTTCAGAATTCAGTACGCGTAGAGCTTACTGCTGTTAATTCTTAGTACTCTATGAAGTTGATAGCAACTTCAGAATCTTAGTACCTGTAGGGTTGACTGCAAAAGCCCCAAAGTTGCTGTCACTGATTCAACACAGCTTCATGAGTCTTTCAAGCAGAATAAGAATCAGAATCAGTTTGTTATCACCAGCATCTGATGTAAAATTTGTTAACTTAGCTACAGCAGTTCAATGCAATACATAATCTAGCAGAGAAAATAATAATAAATAAAATATTAAAAATAAATAAACAAATCAATTGCGTATATTGAATAGATTTTTTAAAAAGTACAATAAAGAAAAATACTCACTTATTTAAAGAAATAAGTGAGGTGGTGTCCAAAGATTCAATGTCAATTTAGGAATCGGATGGCAGAGGGGAAGAAGCTGTTCCTGAATCGCTGAGTGTCTGCCTTCTGACTTCTGTACCTCCTACCTGATGGTAACAGTGAGAAAAGGACATGCCCTGGGTGCTGGAGGTCTTTAATAATGGACGCTGCCTTTCTCAGGCACCGCTCCCTAAAGATGTCCTGGGTACTTTGTAGGCTAGTGCGCAAGATGGAGCTGACTAGATTTACAACCTTCTGCAGCTTTTTTCAGTCCTGTGCAGTATCCCCTCCATACCAGACAGTGGTGCAGCCTGTCAGAATGCTCTCCATGATACAGCTATAGAAGTTTTTTTGAGTGTATTTGTTGACATGACAAATCTCTTCAAACTCCTGATAAAGTATAGATGCTGTCTTGCCTTCTTTATAACTACATCGATATGTTGGGACCAGGTTAGATCCTCAGAGATCTTGACACCCAGGAACTTGAAGCTGCTCACACTTTCCACCTCTGATCTGATCCTACTATGAGGACTGGTATGTGTTCCTTCATCTTACCAACCTGTGGTCCACAAGCAGCTCTTTCATCTTACTGATGTTGAGTGTCGGGTTGTTGCTCCAGCACCCCTCCACTAGTTGGCAATTCTCGCTCCTGTACGCCCTCTCGTCAACACCTGAGATTCTACCAGCAATGGTTGTATCATCAGCAAATTTATAGATGGTATTTGAGCTATGTGTAACCACACAGTCATGTGTATAGAGAGAGTAGAACAGTGAGCTAAGCACACACCCCTGAGGTGTGCCAATGTCGATCGTCTGTGAGGAGAATATGTTATCATCTATCTGCACAGATTATGGTCTTCCGGTTAGTAAGTCGAGGATCCAATTGCAGAGGGAGGCAAATGAACTAATTGCACTTGAACTAAGATAAATTTTTTTTGTGAACCAGCCTCACTGCAAGCTATCCTGGAAGTCCTTTGCTTATTGAAATCTGGTCTATGAATTTACAATCATTCATGAAAGGGCAATTTCTTCTCAACAAAATATTTGTTACAAAAATCTCATTTAAATATCTGCATATTGAGTTACCTTTATGAAAAGTTTAAAAATAAATAATTTAGCATTTAATTACACAAATTATTTTTCAGTTTCTATTTTAGTCATGTACTACAGTTTTTATTTTGCACTCTCTGCAATGTTTAAATTAACAATGTGTCCTGGATTCTTGATTGAAAATTTAACTTGATGGCATCATAGCTTCATTATATTAAGGATCACTTTGAAGTCTTATAGCTGGTATCACCAAAATTGGCAGTTCTTACTGCAAACTTTGTTGTTTTTGGGTAGTGAAGGGCAATGTTTCTTTGCAAATTCCAGATCAATATCATGCAATTTCTCTTCTGACTTTACACACTACAGTTTCAAACTGTGCCTGCACTTAACTTGAGGGTTGTTCTCTTCAGAGAGCAGAAAGTGATGTTTTAATCCATAGATTACTCTCCTTACATTAGTCTGCTCTGTTACTGATCTATTATTTTTGGCATTTTGCTCATCAAGAAGGAAGTTGCTCGATCCTAGCCCCACCCTTTAACTATATTTTTTCCTGTCTTCTGCAGAAACCTATAAAGATGTAAAACTTGTCCAGTGGGAATAGTATTTGAACTTGAGTTTCCTATAGACTAATTAATCATTTTTATTATGCTCCCTGTAGGTCTGCCTAATATTACAGCATGTCTTAAAAAACATATTAAAGTAACAACTTGTCTTTCAGCATTTCACTGTTATTAATTTTCAAGAGCACAGTTGAAACACAATAATAAAAAGTGTAGCTTATATTAACTGCTGCTTCCCCTGATTGATTTGTCATTAAATAATACTTCTACACTCAAAATCAATTATCTCTTTCACATATTTATTCTTCAGAGAATTTTGTAACAACCATTCAAAGCACGGAATATTGTAACTGACTGCGTTCAGAGAACAAAGTGAATGGGAGTTTGTATGCATTCTTATACTGAAGCACAAACAAAGAATGTTCTATTTCTAATTGCTAGAAACCACATTTAATAGGATCAAAGCTTATTAACTTGATGCAATGAGTTATTGAATTTTTAAGACCAGGATCTTTTGATCCCTGGTCTTGACTGAGTTATCTCAATTAGCTCAATTGCAGGGATATTATAATTGCTGTACATGTCTTTTGATTGGGGAAAATCAACCTAAATTTCTGCTCCTGATCACTATGCATATGCTTGAATGTCTAGAAAAGATTAAATGGGTTTGACGATGGTGCCTCCAGAGTCAATGTTAATTGTTAAAGCTTATAGTGGAATGCTGGTCACTTGGATTTTATCAAGGTGATTGAAGCCCACAGAATCATGTCAAACAAGGGAGCAACAATTTCCAAAGAGGATAATCTGTGGTGATAAGACTTAAAGAAAACATCACACCTTAGTTCTGTGTTCATTGTGCCTGTCAAATTCTTTGCTCAGTTCTTCTGATGGCTCATCTTGTACCAAAAACTTCCCTTCTAACATCTGAGGCCTGTAAATTGGGCACACCGGTGGCTGATTCTCCTTTCAAATGTGACATCCTCCCGTCCCCCCCACTCAGAGCACATTTGTGGTGTATGACACCAGATACTAAATTGGCAGTATCGCAATAAATTGTTATTGTTGCAATACATTTGCTCATTGGAAGTATACTTGCTCATTAATTATGCTTCATTCAACATTGAATGTTAACTTGACACTTAGTGCTGCGAAGTGAGAGCTCAGCAATGCAGCCAGCTCACACAGCTGAGTATGTTTAATCATATTTAGAAATTCCACCAGCTTTATAAAAAGGGATCATTAGTTATTTTCAGGTTATATTGATCACATTGAAATAGAGTTCATTAGCAATCCATATTGTTTAGTAGTTTCAGGTTTTTTAAAAAAATTCTTCCTGGAACTTACATAGAATCCAGCCTCAGTAGCTGGGAAATTTGTTTTGTTAGGTGGTTTCAAAATCATTCTCCTAGCAATGGAGCATGACAAGGAAAGTTGCTGCAGTCATAAGTTTCCACCTGCTTCAAAAGAGCAACAAATATACCAGTGCCCAGTAAGAGCAACGTGAGCTATCATCCAGTAGCACTCACATCTTTGCATCTCAGATGTTTGGATGTTCTCCCCATTTAGAAAATACATTTACTTCTACTACCAAAGTGCTTAACCATGCATGTTCCAATATTGTATTTCATTTGCCACTTTCTTGCCCATTCTCCTAATCTCCTAGTCCTTCTGCAGCTTACCTGTTTCCTCAACACTACCTGCCCCTCCATCTATCTTTGTATCATCTGCAAACTTGCCAGCAAAGCCATCTAGTCCATCATCTAAATCATTGACATACAGCATACAAAGAAATGGTCCCAACACCGACCCCCGCAGAACACCACTAGTCATCGGCAGCCAAACAGAAAAGGATCCTTTTATTCCTACTAGCTGCCTCCTACCAATCAGCCAACCATGCCAGTAACTTTCCTGTAATACCATGGGCTCTTAACTTGGTAAGCAGCCTCATGTGTGGCACTTTGTCAAAGGCCTTCTGAAAGTCCAAATATACAACATCCACTGCATCCTTTTTATCTATCTAACTTGTAATTTGTATATAACCATATATAACAATTACAGCACGGAAACAGGCCATCTCGGCCCTTCTAGTCCATGCTGACACTTACACTCACCTAGTCCCACTGGCCCACACTCAGCCCATAACCCTCCATTCCTTTCCTGTTCATAAACCTATCCATTTTTTTTTAAATGACAATACTGAACCTGCCTCTACCACTTCTACTGGAAGCTCATTCCACACAGCTACCATTCTCTTGAGTAGAGAAATTCCCCCTTGTGTTACCCTTAAACTTTTGCCCTCTAACTCTCTACTCATGTCCTCTTGTTTGAATCTCCCCTACTCTCAATGGAAAAAGCCTATCCACGTCAACTCTATCTATCTCCCTCATAATTTTAAATACCTCTATCAAGTCCCCCGTCAACCTTCTACGCTCCAAAGAATAAAGACCTAACTTGTTCAGCCTTTCCCTGTAACTTAGGTGCTGAAACCCAGGTAACATTCTAGAAAATCTTCCCTATACTCCCTCTATTTTGTTGATATCTTTCCTTTAATTCGGTAACCAGAACTGTAAACAATACTCCAAGTTCGGCTTTACCAATGCCTTGTACAATTTTAACATTACATCCCAATTCCTACACTCAATGCTCTGATTTATAAAGGCCAGCATACCAAAAGTTTTCTTCACCACCCTATCCACATGAGACTCCACCTTCAGGGAGCTATGCGCCATTATTCCTAGATCACTCTGTTCTACTGCATTCTTCAATGCCCTACCATTTACAATGTATGTCCTATTTGGATTATTTCTACCAAAATGTAGCACCTCACACTTATCAGCATTAAACTTCATCTGCCATCGTTCAGCCCACTCTTCCAACTGGCCTAAATCTCTCTGCAAGCTTTGAAAACCTACTTCATTATCCACAACACCACCTACCTTATTATCATCTACATACTTACTAATCCAATTTACCACCCCGTCATCCAGATCATTAATGTATATGGCAAAGAACATTGGACCCAATACAGATCCCTGAGGCACACCACTAGTCACTGGCCTCCGACCTGACAAACAGTTATCCACCACTACTCTCTGGTATCTCCCATCTAGCCACTGTTGAATCCATTTTACTACTTCAATATTAATACCTAACGATTGAACCTTCCTAACTAACCTTCCATGCGGAACCTTGTCAAAGGCCTTACTGAAGTCCATATAGACAACATCCACTGTTTTACCCTCATCAACTTTCCTTGTAACCTCTTCAAAAAATTCAATAAGATATGTCAAACATGACCTTCCACACACACATCCATGCTGACTATTCCAATTTCCTCAAAGAATTCCAACAGTTTCATCAGGTAGGATTTTCCCTTAAGGAAACCATGCTGACTTTGTACTACCTGGTCCTGTGTCACCAAGTACTTCATCACCTTATCCTTAACAATTGACTCTAACATCTTCCCAACCTCTGAGGTCAGGCTAACTGGTCTGTAATTTCCTTTCTGCTGCCTTCCTCCTTTTTTAAAGAGTAGAGTGGCATTTGCAATTTTCCAGTCCTTTGCACCATGCTAGAGCCTAATGATTTCTAATGCCACCAATATCTCTACCACTACTTCTTTCAGAAACCTAAGGCGCAGTTCATCTGGTCTGGGTGACTTGTGTACCTTAAGGTCTTTCAGCTTTTTGAGCACCTTCTCTCTTGCAACTGAACACACTTGTCTTTATACACTACAGCATCAGGCATACTGCTAGTGTCTTCTACAGTGAAGACTGATGCAAAATACTCATTTATTTCATCAGTCATCTCCTCGTCACCAGTTATTATTTCACCTGTCTCATTTTTAGTGGTCTAATATCCACTCTCATTTCTCTTTTTTTTAACGTACTTCAAAAAACTTTTACTATCCACCTTGGTATCATCTGCAAGTTTGCTTTCATATTTTATCTTTTCCCTTCTAATGATTTTTTTTTTAGTTGGTCTCCGTAGGTTTTTGAAAACTTCCCCGTCCTCTGTTTTCCCACTAATTTTTGCTTTGTTGTATGCCCTTACTTTTGCTTTTACAATAGGTTTGACTTCCCTTGTCAGCCATGGTTGTACTATTTTACCATGTTAGGTATTCCTTCATTATTGGAAAACATCTGTCCTAAACCTTCCTCATTTTTTTTCTAGAGACACACACCATTGCTGTTCTGCTGACATCCCTGCTCCTTCTAATTTACTTTGACCAACATCTTTCTCACACCATTGTAATTTCCCTTACTCTATTGAAATATTGCTACATCAGACTTTATGTGGGCACTTACCTTCATAGTACCCAGGTCATCTTCAAGCAGCGGTGCCTCAGAATGGCAGCATCCATCATTAAGGACCTCCACCACCCAGAACGTGTCCTCTTCTCATTGCTATCAGCAGGTAGGAGGTACAGAAACCTGAAGGCACACATTCAATGAATTAGGAACAGCTTCTTTCCCTTTGCTATCCGATTTCTGAATGGACATTGAACCCATGAAACACCACCTCACTACTTTTTTTTTATTTCTGATTTTTTTTGCTTACTTTAATTTGACTATTTAAAATATATTTACTGTGATTCAAGTTTTTCTTTTTCTCTATTATTGTACTGTGGCCACAATGTTAACAAATTTCACGACACATATGGGTAACATTCAATCTGATTTAGAAATGAGCAAAGAGCACATGGAACAGAGGAAAAAAAAATACATTGAGGAGTGGAGAGAGTGAGAAGGGGAGAAATCTCACCCAGTGGCTAAATGCAGCCCACTTCAAAGCACTTTCTTCCTCAGCCCCCATCAGCAACAAGGCTTGAGATTTTTATGCCTCAGTAGGAATATTTTACCAAGATACGCTACATAACTAGCCATAATCCAACTGCTAAATTGTGTAAGGATCACTTTCCCAGTGGCAGGTTATAGTCATGGTGGTACAAACATCTATATGAATAGAATTGATTATCTGCACTGTATTCCTGTTTGCTACAGAGAAAGGCCCGTTGAGAGAGGAGAACTTCAGTACAAACCTCTCCTGCCAGTGACAGCAGTCAGGGCAGTCTGGTTGAGCTCTGAGTATTGCAGACTTTACCTCAGCCCATTATACTTAAGATTACCCTTGCATTACACTTCAGAAGTGACAGGTTGACTAGGAAAGGTTCCACTGTTACAGCTTGAAACAGCTCTGTAGTCATATATAACACACATCAACTTCTCAGTATGCAATCTAGCAACAATTGTTATACCTTCATTCTGCAAAAGTCTATTTTCCCCATCTGCATTTGAGTTGCTACAAAGAACTTAAAAAAAAAGGTTCTGGTGGCAATAAGATTATTGAATTTGTTGTTTAACCTTTATACACAACGACAATATAACAAAAGTCACAATGACACATGTGATCTATTAGTGCAGATAGTCAGTGTGTTCAAATATCAACAGTTCTATCTTAGCAGGAGAAGTCCTGCGGTACTCAGCAGAGAGGGTCTTGTAACAGTGGTCCATTTATATATTATATAACATTACACTCAAGTCTTCCATAGCATCATATTTTCAAATAAAGAAATGGAGGAATACAAAGTTGATGGGAAGCTTGGAGGGACCCTTTGGGGTTGAGCTGCCCATGGCCAATATAGACTGCATTACCTCGAGCTTCATCTTTTCTCCTTCACAGAGTTCCATCTTGCTACTCATTATCACAGAATTCACTTCATCACAGCAACAAAATAAAAGCCAGCACAAAAGAAACCTTTTAAATAGAATAAAAAAATTGAATTAGACAAGGGGCAGCCAAAATTAACTAGACGTCCTTGTGTAATCCATTAGTGCCAATCTTCTGTGTGACTTCAACTGTGCTAGTTCTCACATGTATTGCCCTCCCATCCACTAAAGATTAACAGTAAGATATAGGAACAGAATTAGGCCATTTGGCCCATTGAGTCTGCTCTGTCATTCCATCATGACCGATCCAATCTTCTTCTCAGCCCCAATCTCCTGCCTTCTCCCCGTATCCCTTCATGTCCTGACTAATCAAGAATCTATTAATCTCTGCCTTAAATATACATAAAGGATTGGCCTCTATAGCCACCTGATAGAAGACTGCTAGTGTTCAGATGGGAAGACTGCATTGACATTTTAGGATGACTCTGTGCTTTAGCTTGGCTTTCAGGGCACAATGCTGAGTTGGTTGGATGACATTCAACAATGTGGTTACTGGTAAATGTACAGTGATGGAATTACAAATTAGATCTTGAAAGAGGACACAAGATTTCTGCTTTATAATGCTACTCTCCCAGCTTGGGTCGCAATCACTGCAAGGTGACTGCTTCCACATGGGTGCTTGCAATGTGATACTGGTAACAATGGAAAAGGTGAGTTCCAGGGTTTGCACTTGTTATTGGCGGGAATGGCCAGTGGAATGCTCTTCACTATCTGTTTATTCCCTTTCTTTCTCCTGGCTGTCATCCCGCTTCCTGCAACTTGTATTTCACTACCTTCCTGTAGCTCCTATCACCACCTCATTCTCCAGTAAGAGCCAAAGGTCATCCAGCTACCACTCCAGTTCCCTAATACAGTCTATAAGGAGCAGCTGCAAATGTAGCAACCAGTTTTCCCACATCACTGACCTTAGATCATTTTCACTTCTCTATTCAGGTACAAATAACGAAAGAGAAACTTGACAGAAGCCTTATCCTAGCCTCCGTATCTCCTCACTTAAGCCTCTTAATCCAGAGCCTTGGTTCCCTACTCTAGGTCTGTCCACTCACATTATGGCAACTGCACAATAATCCAATTCATCACAAGTCCAGCCTGTTTTTTTTAAAATCTGGAGCTTGCTCCTCACAAGTAACTGCTAAGTTAAATAAGCAAGTAGATTGTAATAGTAACTGTGTGGAGCAGACAAATTTCAGAAGAGCTTCATAATGAACATCTGGTACCATTAGAATGAAAGCAAAAGCAAGTACTTTGAAATACTGCTAACATAGAAAATGTATTACAGTATCCATAAGATTGCACAGCCAAACCAGGAGTTATTCCCTCAGTGTTAGAAATTACAATTGATACATTTTCAATGATTATTTTGAGCAAAGGATTGACTACTCAGTGCACATTGATAGTCATGACACAGTGGTGTAGCAGTTAGGTTGACATTATTGCAGCTCAGGGTGTCAAAGTTCAGAGTTCAATCCTGGCATCCTCTGTGGAATGCAAGGGTTTTCTCTAGGTTCTCCAGCTTCATCCTAGAGTTCAAAAATGTACCGGGTAGGTTAATTGGTTATTGTAAACTGTCTTATGATTGTGTCAGGTTTAAATTGGGGTTCTTGGGAGTTGCGAGGCGGCAGGGCTTGAAGGGGCAGTAGGGCTTCTTTCACACTGTTTATCTCTAAATAAAAAGAAACTGACGTAACATTTTAAGGGTCTTTTACCACAATGCATCATGGATAAATTACGGTTGATTTCCTTATGTCCTGCCTTACAGATGACCTAATTTTATTCATTTCCATCGGATGATCTTATTTAGCAAAATGGGGTTCAATACACACTTATTTCATCATGTTTTTCAGTATCATATAATGGGGCACAGAGGTCAGTAAGAATTGTCAAAAGAAACGTGCAAATATTACATAGATACTCATTTAATAATGAGAGATCAAATAGCAAATATTTTGCTCAACAACAAAATAACACCACATATCTGAGCAGACTTTTATCTTCCTGAGCCGCTCGTGTAGAAGATTCAGAACATGATTGAGCCAAATCTTTAGGAAAAAGAGAAAAACAGAAGCAGTTGGGATGAACAAAATTATGAATCAAACCACAGGGAGCAACATTTTTAACAACATGAAAGAGTTTTTGTGTTAACACCAACTGACAAATCTGATGGTTGGAAACAGGATGTTTGAGTAATGGTTGAAATGTACCATACAATGAGATATTTTGGAAAGGGAAGTACATTAATTCACTTAATTCCAGTAAGAAAGTATCAAATATTTATATAAATATGTGTGTGTTCCAGAAGTTGGTCTAGTGGAGGCAATGGAACAAGTGACATCGTTGTGACAAAGTGACAACTTCCTCAAGTCAAGAACTGGATAAATGGCAGCACTGCATTCATGAGGAGATTATTCAGATTCAGAAAACTCACCAACAGGTGAAATCTAAAAACCGTGGGTACGTGTACCACTCTTTTCAAAATATTTATATCAGTGAGGTCTATGATGCATGTGAACGTGGGCAGAGTGGTTAGTGAGTTGAATAATCAAGTTGCACATATTCTAGTTTCTTTCCATGTCTCTGATTCTCAATAGTATACAATATTACCTACTGTTAGAATGTAATATGTATCTAGGCACACAGATTGCATTTTTCTAAGCAACATGATTAGTCTTTCTGGGCTTGCTTTAAATCAATATTTGTGTATTCACTTTTGACTCTTTTGAATTATAAATTTAACCAGTGACTGAGTTATTTGATTGCTTACCTATCAATTCTATTGTGTGGTTTTTGCCATCCCTATACAGTAATATTTGAAAGGAAGTTTTCCCCTATTCACTCTTTCATAACATACAAAATTGCATACAGTATAAGAAATGAATTTGGTATTTCAAAATGACTAATGAACAATATTTCCCTTCCAACCATGATCACTCCCCCTTTGGTAAAACACTGTGGAGAAGGAACACCAATGTGCTTTCAGCATTAAGAATGCAAAAAAGGTAATCAAAATTAATTAGAAGGACCATTCCTTCTGATCTTTTCAGATGTATGTCTTCCTGCAGCAAAATCTGCAGGAATCCTGCAATAAGATCTGAGAGACAATTTCACAGTGCAGTGTTGAGGATCTCAGCAAGACACAGATATGTTGCTGGACTCCATGTGGAGTCATGCAGCAGATGAATGGCAAGTTTAGCTTGTGTAGAAATCTGGTTTCTTTTATAGAACACTTTTGATTCTGATTGGAAATGCCACCATAATTAAGCTTGAGAGTATGGTCCAGCCAAAGCTGAGGAACAAAAATTTATGTTTAATCATGAGAAATATTCATGATGTAACTCCATCTAGAAAATGATAAGGAAAGCTACTTCCTACATTGGAGGATAAAATACCAGACTGCAGAGTCCACAGGTGATTATTTAACACGTACTTTTTAAATGTGTGTGAGATTTTTTAAAATATGAAAATATGTTGTAGTATTTTGCTATTCTTAAAAAGTACACACAGAAATTGGGTCAAATTTTGCTGATACCCACTGGCAAATTGGAAAGCAACCAATAATGTCAATTCATACACATAAGTAGTCCTGTACCTTCATGGACATGCTACATGTCTGGGACTGATGGAGGGATGGATGCCATTACAACAGCAGCTAGCATTCTGGCACTGAATTCTGCATACATTATAACAGGGGAATCCTATGCTAGTCAGATCAGGTGTATGATTGGGGACCCCATTTATCTCCATAGGGATTCCCAGCCTGCACAATTGGGCAGATAACATGTTTTAAGATTATTTTCATTCACTGATTTAATGTGTTTCAATTATCTTTATTCTTTTAAGTTTTTTTTAAAAATTCAGATTACTTTGAATAGCTTTTAAATTAGTTTGAATATCCCAGATTTTCTCTCAAAGACTTTCAAAGATCTTCAGGTCTTGTAATGCTTAATTTAGATAAATTTTCCTATTTTAAAAAATCCTTCATTGTTGATTTGATCACCACTAAAGTAGTGAGCGTTTGTGATAGTTTTCTTTAATATTTTGGTTAATACAAGCAATGCAAACAGCAAATTTGTGGGCAATTATTGAGAGATTAAATCAAATCATATTCTATCATTCAAGACAAAAGTAAAAGATCTCATTGCACAATTTTGCTGTCTGTTTAAGGTGAGTGGAGGAAACTTTAGAAGAGATGTCAGAGGGCTTTTTTTAAAGAGATAATGGTGGGTGCCCAGAATGCACTGCTAGGGGTGATAGAAGAGACTGATACAATAGGTACATTTATGAAACTCAGATAGACTTATGGAGGGTTAGGGTGTGTGTAGAAGGGTAAGATTAAATTGATTGTGGAGTAGGTTTATATAGGTCTGTGCAACATCATGGGTCAAAAGGCCTGTACTATTCTGTGCTATTCTATTCTGTTTTGTTCTATGAAAACCAGATGGATGATATCCAAAATGCTGGCCAAGATTTATCACCAGAACTTATGCAGCTTGTGGGAACACGTTTCAGTGTTTTCATCATTATAACAACAATTACATTAACACTTAACTACTTTGGATGCTTCAAAGTAATTTGTGCAAGAAATTCTTTTTTATGGCTTTGGACCATCAGTTACAGATGTAGAAATTAAATGTTCCCTATGTTGAACTCCGCAACCATTATGGTACTTTTTTATTGAAATTAATGCTACAAAGTTATTGTCAAAATCAATTAGAAGATTATAGTATTTTTTTCTTATGTAGTGAAATCGAAATAAAACATGTTTAACTATATAGCTGCTAAAAATTAATTTCAGATATATAACTCCAAAATTAGCAACAGGATTGCTGGAAATGAACCCATATCATTTTTAGCACAAAGAGCATCTCAGACATCCCACCCTACAAAAACTTATTTCAGGGAGGTAGCACCGTCAATTTGCAGGAGACTCCCAGGAGAGGTGGGATGTCTGCAGTAGAGTAGCTCCTTAACGGCCCTTTGTCTCTGTCTCTCCTCCCCTCCCTCCCTTGCTCTAAAAAAAAAATCAATTTCCAGGATATTGTATATAATTTGCAGGTGTCAGGGAGCCGCTATCAATTTGTGGGAGACTCGCAGAACTTCCAGGAGAGGTGGGATGTCTGGCATCTTTCGTTGGATATCTCAGATCTGCTATCTTTAATCATTGCCTTATGGATTGGGGAGATTTGTACTCATACAATAAGTATTAGATCAGCAATTTTGGGGACAATAATGAATCAAAATTCCAATGAGGATGAGGAATTGAATGAAGTTGGTTAAGAAAACAATGCTGATGAGACTAAAAGCCAATAAATCCTAACATGCCACTGATCTGCACTCAAAACTTAGAATGAGATGGCTATAGAGTAGTGGGTGCAGTCATTATTGCCTTTCTAAATCATGGATCAAATGCTAGTAATTGGAACAATACGTAAATTCATATAAATAAGTATTGCATGGTTAGCATAAGTTTATTGGGTTGAAGAGTCTCTTTCAGTACTGTATGACAATATGACCACAGTCAATTTAGATTTATAAAAGCGAGATCATGTCTATAGGAGTTCTTTGAGGATGTGACTAATAGTTTAGATACGAGAGAACAAGTGGATGCAGAATATTTAGATATTAAGAAGATTTTCAATAAGATCTCACAGAGTAAGTTTGTTAACAAGCATAACACGTATGAAATTAGGACATATATACTAGCATGCTTGGAGAATTTGCTAGCAGATAGAGAGTGGTGTGGGAATAAGAGGATCTTCCACAGTTCAACTAGATGTGACTTAACTATCAGGCCCAGCCATCTACAATCTTTATCAATAATTGGGTTAAATGGACCAAATGTCATATTTCTAAGTTTCTATTGTCATAAAACTAGGTGTGATTGTGATTAGGGAGGAAGAGTTGAAGAAACTTCTATTAGATATACGTACTTGACAAGCTATGTGAATGGGCAAGAGTATAGCATATGGAATATAATATAGCAAATATGAGGTCAGGAAAGCACAAGATATCTAAATGATGACAGATTGGGAAATACTGGTGTTTAAAGGTTGATATTGCATTCAATTCATTGTGAACTAAAAGCCAGGTGAGGTAAGAAATGATGAAATGACCTTTATTATGCAATGATTTGACACAGTAAAATTGGAAACATGTTTTACATTAATCATAGATCCTTGTTGAGGCCACACTGGAGCAATGTCTACAGATTCAGCCTTCTTACCTCAGAAGGAATTCTTTAGGCATCGAAGGTATCTGACAGGAATTCACCAGACTAGTTCCTGGAATAGTGTGCTTGCTGTGATAAAGGCTAAGTATTCTAGGACTCTATACTTCATCATTTCAAATAATGAGAGGTGATCTTACTAAAACTTACAAAACTCTTAAAGAGTGTGACAGAATAAATGCAGGGTGACTAGGGCATCTTAGCCAGAGGTCACCATCTTAAAATATGAGATAGGACTTTTGGACTGAGAAGAGGAAAAATTCCTTTAGACAGATGATAGTAAAGGTTTGAGTTTTACTGTCCTGGACGGTTGTGTAATTTTATTCAATGCATTCATCCCAAATAGATTTCAATCCATTTTAGATAGTAAGGGAATTAAGGATTATGGGCATTGTGCAGGAAGCAGCACAGCAGGAGATCAGCTATGTTCTTGGTGGTTCAAAGGGCAGTTAGTCCCCTCGTGCCGCTAATTCTGAAGCCTGTCTCTTCATCATTGCTGCAGCTGCCAGGCAGCTCTGTTGTTGAAATTTGCTTTGGCAGCAACTCGCGGGGGTGGGGGAAGACTCCAGTCTGTCAAGATGGTGGATAGTTTGACTTCCATCATAAAAGCTGATGCAGCATAAAAAAAGGCACAAAAAGAAAAAAAGCCACAATGATAAAAAGCATAATAATTATAAACATTGTACATAAGATAGCTTATATGCATAAATTGTCATAATATGACATGAGGTACGGGAGTAAAGCAAAGCAAACTAGATGGGCCAAATGGCCTAATTCTGCTCCTATGTTTTATAACCTTATCATTTCCTGTCAATCACTTTATAAAGTAGTGGTGGTGGGGTGTGATGGGGTTCATTAGTGGGTGGAATTGTTGATCAACCTTTCTACTTGGGGAAAGTAACTGCTTTTGATCTGGTGGTCCTGGCGTGGATGGTACGTAGCCACCTCCGTCATGGAGGTGGGACGAACAGTCCATCAGCAGGATGGGTGAGATTCTTAATGATATGGCTGGCCTTTCTCTGGTACTGCTCTGTACATACGTCCCTAATTGTGGGTAGGCTGGTGCCGGTGCTGGGAATGCATTCAGCAGTTATCCATGGCTTTTTCTATATAAATTAATGAGTCTGTGCAACTGAGAACATGCTTGAGTTTCGCAGCTTTTTTTCTCAAAAATGCTTCAATGGCATAATCAAAACAATCAATGATTTAATTCCAAGATCTTGGAAATTAAACCAAATAGTATCACCACTCACTCAAAGCTAGTGACCACATATAGACTCAGAAATGCATTCAAGGAAGAATGTGAAAAGCAATCTACTGTATTTCTGAAAATGGCCAAAGCACTGGCTGCTCATTTCAAACAGTGCCAAGGGTGATTTTTTTTTTTCTATCACATAGTAACAGTGGTTCAGAATATGTGGCAGGGACTTTATAATTAAACTATTGGACTTGCCATTCTCAACATAGGGGTTGGGCCTGCTTAGCTGACAAAAGTTGCCCACACAGTCATTTTAGAAATAATACAAATAAACAAGTTTTAACAGAACAAAATTCAACGCTATCCCATGCATAAATGGAAAGGAGACAGTTATTAATGGATATACTTTGATTTCATTATTCTAAAATTTTTCATGTTGTTATCAGCATACATCAATCCCACTAAATTACTGGGATGCAGTGACCTTTTCTGAACTATGATTACCTGAACTTGTATGTGTAAAATACTGGAATTCAGCAGATTATTTCACCTTAGAGACATCACAACTGAATCCTATATTTGCACAGATACAGTCCAACAGAAGTAGAACATAGAATAGTACAGCACATTACAGGCCCTTCGGCCCACAATGTTGTGCTGACCCTCAAACCCTGCCTCCCATATAACCCCCCACCTTAAATTCCTCCATATACTTGTCTAGTAGTCTCTTAAACTTCACTAGTTTATCTGCCTCCACCACTGACTCAGACAGTGCATTCCACGCACCAACCACACTCTGAGTGAAAAACCTTCCTCTAATATCCCCCTTGAACTTCCCTCCCCTTACCTTAAAGCCATGTCCTCTTGTACTGAGCAGTGGTGTCCAGGGGAAGAGGCACTGGCTGTCCACTCTGTCTATTCCTCTTAATATCTTGTACACCTCTATCATGTCTCCTCTCATCATCCTCCTCTCCAAAGAGTAAAGCCCTAGCTCCCTTAATCTCTGATCATAATCCATACTCTCTAAACCAGTCAGCATCCTGGTAAATCTCCTCTGTACCCTTTCCAATGCTTCCACATCCTTCCTATAGTGAGGCGACCAGAACTGGACACAGTACTCCAAGTGTGGCCTAACTAGAGTTTTGTAGATCTGCATCATTACATCGCGTCTCTTAAATTCTATCCCTCGACTTATGAAAGCTAACACCCCATAAGCTTTCTTAACTACCCTATCTACCTGTGAGTCATGAAGTTGAGCTAGAAACTAGATATTCTATTCCCATCCCTGGCCCTGAGAACTAAAATGACTTTCAGTATGTTCACCATGACTATGCTTACTTAAGTATTAATAACGTACCCTCCATGTCGATGCTCAGTAGAGTATCCACCTACCTGGATATCAGGGATCACCCCGATTTACCTGAGGGAATCATGAAATTATTTCCTTTTCTTTTGACATTCCATTCTAAATTTCTTTTCATTGCTACCTGTTTGCTCCGTGGAGATTAATTTATACTAAACTTTGCAAGTTCACTTTTGGACCAATCACTGTACCATCACCACACTCTTTCCAAGCATCCCCTGATTTAAACATCTTGCAACATTTTGACTTCATTATTCTTGTCCCCATCTTCAAATGACTCCACCATTTCAGATTCAGGTGTATTATCACTGATACAGGTTGTGAAGTTTTTTTTTGTAGCAGTGCTACAGTGCAATACATTAAAAAAAATTCACAGGTTACAATCATAATATATAAAATATGAATAAATAGTGCAAAACGAGAGCAAAATAGTGAATTAGTGTTCATGGATTCATGGGCTGTTCAAAAATCTGATGAAGGGGAAGAAGCATTTCCTAAAATGTCAAGGGTCTGTCTTCAGCATCCTATACCTCCTTCCTGACGAAGTAATGAGAAAAGGGTATATCCTGGATGATGGGGGTCCTTCATGTTGGATGCACAATCTTGAAACATCACCTTCTGACGATTTCTTTAATATTTGGAAGGCTCGTGCCCATAGTGGAGCTGGCTAGGTCTGCAACACTCTACAGCTTTTTCCAAATATGTTCCTCCATAATGGACCATGATGCAACCAGTCAGAATTCTCTCCAATGTACATCTGTATAAATTTGAAGAGTCCTTGGTGACCTACCAAATCTATTCAAATTCCTTATCAGGTATAGCCATTGGTGTGCCTTCCTCATAATTGCATAAATATGTTAGGCCCACAGTTAATCCTCTGAGATGTTGACCTACAGGAACTTGAAACTCCTCACCTTTTCCACTGCTGACCCCTTGATGACCTATCAACTTTCCCTTCCTGAATGAGCGGAGATTTGATAGAGGTATAAAGAAATTATGAGGGTATAGCTAAGGTAAATGCAAACAGGCTTTTTTACACTGAGGTTGGGTGAGACTACAACTAGACTTCATGGGTTATGGGTGAAAGATAAAATGTTTAAAGGGAACATGAGGGGGGAACTTCATACATAGGCTAGTGAGAGTGTCGAATGAGCTGCCAGCACAAATGAGACCATAAGACATAGCAGAATTTGGTCACTCAACCCATCGAGTCTGCTCCGCCATTCCATTATGGCTGATCCTGCATCCCACTCCACCCCATACAACTGCCTTCTCGCCATATCCTTTGATGCCCTGACCAATCAGAAAATGATCAACTTCCACCTTAAATATACACACGGACTTGCCCTCCACTGCAGACTGTGACAGAACATTCCACAGATTCACTACTCTCTGGCTTAAAAAAGATTCCTCCTTACCTCTGTTCTAAAAGATCAAGCCTCAATTTTGAGGCTGTGCCCTCTCGTTCTGAATACCCCCACTGTAAGAAACGTCATCTCCATGTCCATCCTATCAAGTCCATTCAACATTCCGTAGATTTCAATGACATCCCCCTGCATTCTTCTAACTTCCAGTGAATACAGGCCCAAAGCTGCCAAATACTCCTCATATGTTAACCCCTTCATTCCCAGAGTTGTCCACATGAACCTCCTTTGGACTCTCTCCAATGACAAAACATCCTTTCTGAGATATGGGTTTGAAAGCCGTTGACAATACTCCAAGTGTGGCCTGATAGGTGTCTTATGAAGGCTCAGTATTATCTCCTTGCTTTTGTATTCTATTCCCCTTGAAGTAAATGCCAACATTGCGTTTGCCGCCTTTACCACAGACTCAACCTGTAAATTAACCTTCTGGAAGTCTTGCACGAGCACTCCCAAATCCCTCTGCACCTCTGATGTTTGAACCTTCTCCCCTTTTAGATAACAGTTTGCACTATTTTTCCTTTTACCAAAATGCTTTATCATACATTTCCCAAATCTGTATTCCATCTGCCACTATTTTGCCTATTCTTCCAACTTGTCTAAGTCCTGCTGCAATTGCATTGCTTCCTCAACACTACCTACCCCTCCACCTGTCTTTGTATCATCCACAAACTTTGCCACAAAGCCATCAATTCCATTATCAAAATCACCGATAAACAATGTGAAAAGTTACACTCCCAATACTGTCTCCTATGGAACATCACTAGTCATGGGCAGCCAACCAGAAAACATCCCTTTTATTCCCACTCACTGCTTCCTGCCCATTAGCCATTTCTCTGTCCATGCCAGTATATTTCCTATAATGCCATAGGATTTTATCTTGTTAAGCAGCATCATGTATGGCACCTTATCAAATGGCTTCCGAAAATCCAAGTAAATGACATCCACTACCTCTCCTTTGTCCACCCTGCTTGTTACTTCCTTGAAGATCTCTAACAGATTTATCAGAACAGATTTCCCTTTACAGAAACTATGCTGACTTTGGGTTATTTTATCTTTAGTCTCCAGGTACCCTGAAACCTCATCCATAATAATGGACTCCAACACTTTCCCAACCAGTGAGTTTAGGCTAACTAGCTTAGAAATTCCTTTCTTTTGTCCTCCTCCCTTCTTAAAGAGTATAGTGATATTTTCAATCTTCCAGTCCTCCAAGACAATGCCAGAATCAAGTGATTCATGAAAGATCATGACTAATGCATCCATAATCTCTTCAGCAACCTCTCTCACAACTCTGTGATGCAGTCCATCTGGTCCAGGTGACATCCACTTCAAAACCTTTGGGTTTGCCTCACACTTTTTCCTTTGTAATAGCAATGGCACTCACTCCTGCTCCCTTACACTCACCAGCTTTTGGTACACTACTGGTATCTTCCACAGCGAAGACTGATTCAAAGTACCCATTAAGTTCATTTGTCATTTCTTTGTCCCCCATTACTACCTCACCAGCATTATTTCCAGTAGTCCAATATCAACTCTCACCTCTCTTTCACTCTTTATATAACTGAAAAATCTTTGGTATCCAGCTTTATATTACTGGCTAGTTTGCCCTCACATTTCAGCTTTTTCTTGTAGCTTATGTAGTTGCCTTCTTCATCCAACTTCCCACATTTTTTTGCTACTTTATATGCCATTTACCTTAGATTTTATGCAGTCCTTAACATCCTTTGTTGGCTACAGTTGTCTACCCCTGCCATTTGAGAATAACAACTTCTGTGGGACATATCTTGTGAATTATTCCCAGAAACCTCTGCCATCTCTGCTCTGCAGGCATACCTGCCAGTATCCTCCTTCAGTCCACCTGGGCAAGCTCCTCTCTCATGCCTCTGTAAATCCCTTTATTCCATTGTGATACAGATTCGTGACTTGTGCTTCTCCCTCTCAAATTGCAGTATGAATTCAATCTTATTAGGATCACTGCCTCCTGAGATTTCATTTACTGTCTCCTGAGGGATCTCTAATAAGATCTGGGTTTTTGCACAACACCCACACTTAGACAGCCTTTCCCTGAGTAGGCTCAAGCACAAGCTGCTCTAAAAAGCCATCATGTAGTCATTCAATAAATTCCCTCTCTTGCGAGCCAGCACCAACCCAATTTTCCCAATCCCCTTGTATTTTGAAGTCCCCCATTACAATTGTGTCATTACCCTTTCCAGCTTCCTTTGCAATCTCAACCCCATATCTTGGCTGCTATTATGATTCCCATAATGTTTTTTTCACCCTTGCAGTTTCTTAACTCTACCCACAATGATGCTATGTCACCTCTTTCTAAAGATTTAACTCCATTTCTTATTAATTGAGCCACACCACTGTTGATGACTTCCTACCTGTCCTTTCAATACAAAGTATATCCTTTGATGTTAAGTTCCCAGCTATGGCATTTTTTCAGGCATGTCTCATTGTTGCCCATAATGTCATACCAACCAATCTCTAATTGTGCCACAAGTTTGTCCACCTTATTCTGAATGCTACACACATTTCAATACTGACCTTTAGTCCTGCGTTCTTCACTTTTTGAATTTTGTCTCTGTGGCACAAATTAACTCTTTGCTCTGTCAAGTTTGTACACAATCATTGGCTTGTCCTTCCTTACATTCACATTACACCCATCATCTACGTTTGTACTTGTAAACCTGCTGGATCATCCTCAGTTCTATCATACTGGTCCCATCCCCCACTATATTAGTTTAAACCACTCCCAACAGCTCTAGTAAACTGCCTGCAAGAATATTGGTCCCCCTCAGTTTCAGGTGCAACCTATCCCTTTAGTACAGGTATCACTTGCCCCAGAAGAGGTCCTGATATCTTGAAATCTAAATCCCTGCCCCCGCTCCAATTCTTCAGCCACACATTTATCTGCCACCTGATTCTATTCCTACCCTCACTGTTGCATGGCACAGGCAGCAATCCTGAGATTACTACCCTTAAGGTCCTGCTTCTCATCTTCCTTCCTAACTCCCTGTATTGTTTTCAGGATCTCCTCCTTTTTTCTACCTATGTTGTTGGTAACAATATGTTCCACAACTTATGGCTGCCCACCATCCCTTCTCAGGATATTGTGAACGCATTCAGAAACAACGTGGGCCTTGGCATCTGGGAGGCAAACTCCCATCTATGCTTCATTTTTGCAATCGCCTATCTGTACCCTTAACAATAGAGTCCCCTATTACTGTTGCCATCCTCTGCAATTCCCTATCCCTCTGAGCCACAGGGCCAGACTCAGTGCCAGAGGCATTACTGCAGTTGCTTCCCCCAGGTAGATCACCCCCCCCCCAACTTTTCTCAGAATGGAATACTTATTGTTGAGTGGGACTGCCACATGGGTGCTATCCATTATCTGATATTCTCCCTTCTCTCTCCTGACAGTCACCTATTTATCTGTTTCCTGTAGCCTTGGGGTACCTACCTCCCTGCAGCTCCTGTCTATCACTACTTCACTTTTCCTAACAAGCCGAAGGTCATCGAGCTGCAACTCCAGTTTCCTAACATGGTCTCTAAGGTGCTGCATCTTGATGCACCTGGCGCAGATGTGCCATCGGGGAGGTTGGTAATCTCCTGGAAATCCCACATCTGGCACCCAGAATAGAACACTGGCTCTGTAGACATACCCCCTATTCTCTCAAGATTTAAATAAGAAATGAAGAATGAACTTACCTACTTACCCTGCCTCCGTCTGATCTCACCGAAGACTTGTTAAGCCAAAACCTTACTACTCTACCTCAGACTACTCCGATGATGATCGCTCTGTTGGATGGTACCCCTCTTTTATAGAGACTCTTCACTGGGCCTGTGTTGGAATGCTTCTGTTATGTCTGTGCAGTACTCCAAACAAGTGGTAGATGTGAGGTCCATTTCAAAAGTTAAGAGAAATTTAGATAGATACATGGATGAAAGGGTTGTGGAGGGCTATGTTCTGGGTGCAGGTTGATGGGGCTGGGCAGATTAATGGTTCAACACAGACTAGATGGGTCAAAAAGCCTGTTTCTGTGCTGTAGTGTTCTGTGAGTCCATGTCTCTTCCTGAAATCCGTAATAAATTTCTTGATCTTACTGACATTGAGTGCGAGTTTGGTGTTGCAACTCCACTCAACCAGCTGATCTATCACTCTCCTGTGCACCTCGTCATCACCATCAGAGAGTCTACCAACAACTGTTGTGGCATCAGCAAGTTTATAGATGGTGTTTGAGCTGTGCCTAACCACACAGTTGTCGGTGTAGAAAGAGTAGAGCAGTGAGATAAGCATGCATCCTTGAGGTGTACCTTTGTTAATTGTCAGTGAGGGTGAGATGTTATTTTTGAGACTGATAAGAGTCTCCTAATGCAGAAGTCATGTGTTCAGATGCCCAGGTTTTGAAGCTTAGCTTCACTACCTTGCAATAATTTTCAGTCATGTATCCTAATAAGCACTTCCTCCATTTCTAGCTTTTTTACTGTGCAATTTTTCTCCAATTCATCAGTAGCTATAGAGAATTTAGCCACATTCTCCAACACGTTTGAATTTTTTTCCCTTTATCTTTGCTTCATGATTTTTTTCTTTGCATCTTCTGAACGTTTACAACTTACTCTTTCTAATAGTTCATTCAAAAATAGTTCTTTTCTTTCCTGCTCAAAGTTCACCATTCATCCTAGTAGTCACTTTGGGAAACTTCATCATGTGAAAGATTTTGCAGAAATGTGAATATTTTAATGGATAACGATGTCTGATGATAATCATTGCAATGAACCAAGTTTGTTATTTTTTTAAAAACCCAGAATGAGCAACTTAATACATGTTGAAATGTGTTCATGTGACTGAAGAATTCTCATCAATTATATATTAAATTACATATTAAAGCACAAATTAGTGAAGATTGGTGACTAATTTTAATGATGACTCCAGGGATTAAAGAAATGACAGCAGTCTAGGAATTAGTCTCATTTATCTGGCTGACGATGACTCATTTGGGCCTCTGGATATGTACTAAGCATGTTTATCAGAGTCATCTGGACATTACATTTTATTACTAATTTTCTGGTGCAGATGAGAAGAGAACTTGCCTTTCTCCCCTTTCAATGAGCTACTGCTTCCTAAAAGTTATTACTCTTCCATGGCTATATGTCTCCATTCTACCCTATTGATGTTTGTGTCCATCCATAAAACTGAGGGATATCTTTCTCATGTTTATGAACATTGTCTCCAAAAAAAATCAATTAGGACTTTGCCTTGGTTTCCAACAGTGCTGCATAATTTTCAGAACTTCTCTCTACATTCTCTTAATCACATTTACTGTGGCCTCAAATGCTTATCAGTGCACATATTGACAAAAATTCAGGATAATAATTGTGGTCTCATTCTTCACTTGCTTTCTTCAAAGAGCAGAGAGAGACTGGTGAATCATTTCCAAGTCCCAATGTCCAGTTACTTGAAACATTAACTCTGTTTCTCTTTGCACAGATGTTGACTGACTTGCTGAGATTTACAGCCTTCTGTTGTTATTTGAAATTTGAGATTTGCAGTTTTGATTTTCACTTAATTGTCAGCAGTGAGATTGAAGGATATTTGGGGTAAAAAAAAGATTAATCTAGGTTGATTTTTGGGTGCAATCTGCAATGACAGTGAGTGGCCACACCAAGAGGCTTGTGGATCGATAAAAATTGGTTAGTGGAGTACAGATGGCAGCCTGTCCCCGCGGGTTTCATCAGACCATATGACATATCTCAAAGATAGCCTCCCTGCTGAGCCTTAGGCTACACATGCTGTTCGTCATGGCCAGACAGCTGACCCCAATGCAGAAGGCCCATTGATTGTGATATTACTTGCTCTGAGTACAATCCCAGACTATTCCATTCGCTGGCTTCGGTTCTGTTAGATAACTGTTGTTAACCAAAGTTCAGAGAGAGAGAGATATATATATATATATATATTTTAATTCACCGCAATCTCCTTTTCAATCAATTTTAATCAGGCCCAACTTTTAATTCTTAAAATATTCATTTTCAGTTGTTGTTCCCAGCTGCTTAATTTCTAATGACTGTTACTTAACAGAGCTTAACAAGCAGAAAGAGGGTATTTTTTTTTCCCTGACAGTTCACTAATGCTTATGAAGATGTTTTTTTCTTGAAGTGGGAAGAATCTTCAAAAGAAATGTTAACTGTGACAAATAGTCAATTAGTGCCTTTTGACAGCATGACACTTGTTTTACTTACATCCACTTTTTTCCATGAAAATTGATGACGAAAGTCTTCAGTAATGTAACGAAAGAAATGGTTCTAAACGGGCAGATGTATTAATATAATCTTAAATAACAAATAAAAAAATGACATAATTATCATGTGAGATTAAAAAAGGTTCGGGTTTATTGATAATAATTGCATGGAGGCTTGCTGCTAATGTCATCACTGTTACATGGTTCAACTAAGCATTTTGCTTAAATCTTTAGTAGCTTTTGATCTTTCCAGATGTTGAGTTAATTTCACAGTTTTTAATTATTAATGCACCTGTGTGTTAATCTTTTTGAAGCATAAATTATTTTTATTTAAAGAACAAAAATGAGAAATTTGATGATATAGGTCTGTGTATGTGCGATAGCACTTTCAGTCTTCCAGCTCCCTCTATCTTCCTCCAGAGTGCCAAATACAAGCAGAAGCAGTTGAGTTGGAGATCATGTTTGTACAGGCACTGAAATTATTACATTTGGCACACAGATCTGAAGTTAATATTAGCTCCTGCAAATTAAATGATCAAATTTAATGATTAACCGATGTCTCTTTCATATAAAATGAATGGGGCATGATCAAGAAAACTTCAAATGGATCAATAAATGAACAGAGGGATGAGTGAATATTTCAGATGTAAATATTCATCCAGAGTATTTACCTATTTGTCTTTTTCATGCTCGCTGCTGATTTTCAGCTTTTACAGTCATTGATAAATTACTTGAATTTATCCAAGGAAAATGAGTAATTGTATTATTTCTAAAATTAAAGTGTAGAGTTTATAAATCTCCAAGTCCTAGAAATCTATTTGCACCTTTAACTATGCTTGAAAGAATTATGCATGAAAACATCATGGACAATGTGCCAACGATGATATTAGTCACAGTCCAAGACTGTTTATCTATTACATATTGGAAATAAAAGCAACCACCATCTACTTCAGAAAATAAATATGAAACCTGGAAAGAAAAAATGTAAACACAATTGAATCTCAATGCCAGTGTGGAATACAAAACCTAATGTTCCATCATCCTCTCTCCAGATAAAATGAGTGAGGTAGTAGAGACTTCACTTATTAATGAATGAATATATATCGTAGAATCAAGTGTAATTATTTTTCAATCAGATGCCCTCCAAGACAGTAGAACTGCAAGTACATCACACCCAGTTTTTAAAAAAAGTGCCAATTTAATTCTGACAGAAGTCCATAAATTACTTAAAACAGCATTTGAAAGATCACGAAGTAGTTGTGAGTAATCACAATGAGGTCTAATTACTGGGGCAATTAGCTGTGTAACTTCAGTGATTGATTGGAGCTTAAGTCGATCTTGAGGATCTTATTGAAGATGGCCAGGATGCAATCTTTCAAAAGCTAGCAACTTGCACTGGAACAAAATATAAGAACCAAGGTGGTGATTGAGACTTAGATTATTTTGTCTTTTAGGGCATAATCTTTTAATGCATTTTTGTGTTTTTCAATTCTGCAAGAAATGGATACGATTAATATGATATTCAGATGTTTCAAAATTATTACTGTTTTCATATGTCTTTATTTGCTAAGTAACTCAAGTTGTCTTAACTAATTTAACTGAATCCTTGTAAATGAGTTATACTGGTAGCAGAAATGATCAATATCTGAGATAGGCCTTTACTATCACAGCATTAAGCATTGCCAGAATGTGGAATATGGCAGTTGTTCTGGGCATTCATGGATACTGCAGAGAGTATGTAGAGGAGATTTACAAGGATGTTGCCTGGATTGGAGGAAGTACCTTATGAGGATAGGTTGAGTGTACTTGGCCTTTTCTCCTTGGAGTGGAGGAGGATGAGGTGTGACCTGATAGAGGTGTATCTGATAATAAGGGGCATTGATCATGTGGGTTGCAGGGGGCATAGTTTTAAGGTGCACGAGGGGATGTCAGGGGTATGTTTTTCACACAGAGAGAGCTGGGTGCCTGGAATGCACTGCTGTCAGTGGTGGTGGAAGCGGATACTATAGGGTATTAACAGCCTCTTAGATAGGTACATGGAGCTTAGAAAAATAGAGGGCAATGGGCCAGGGAAATTCTAGGCAGTTTCCAGAGTAGGTTGCATGGTTGGCACAACACTGTGCTGAAGGGCCTGTAATGTGCTGTAAATTTCTATGTTCTATGTTCATTTTAATGGGTTAGAAACGGGTGGGTTCAGCTATGAGCTTTCAGTCCTCTTCACCAGATTTCTTAATCTGTGCTCTACCTCCATGAGGCTTAAAACTCAGAGTCAGCTGTGAGATGGTTAAGTGCCAAAAGTAAAGTTACTTTCTTATTAGAAAGTTCTGGGTTTGCAGAAAAAAGTTTTGATGTGAACAGCTAACAATTAATAGGTAGAAAATATTGCAAGAGGAATCTATAATATATTTGATAGTTTAGTAATTTACATTTGTAAATCAAAAAAAATGTACACTTTGTTTCAATTCAACATGCCTGAAATTCAGGAATTATGGCCATAAATCAGTTGGAATGATGCCTCTTTCCATACAATGGATGGAAAGGTAATCAGGTGTTCCAAGATGTATCTGAGATTGGGGACACTTAGAGCTGTTCGGAGGCTGAGAGACTCATTTAGATTGGATGTGTTACTAACATCCGCTCCTCTCCATGGAATTGATATTTTGATGGACATCCACTCTCAAAACTACATACATCACCACTCTTACTCCCCGATCCCCTTGATCACTTAATGTTGCTGCCTGCCCTAGTGCACTCTGAGAATGATCTATTACTCCCTCCCTAACTGCGTCCAAATCCTTGAATATCTCAACAACCCTCAAAAACCCCACCAACTCCTAATTGTCCCATAAATCTTCAAACTTGCATCCTGAGTCTGGTCTGAGTCACTGATGCCTCTTAAATTGCCCCTGACTCAGACCTCAGAAAATTTACCTCATCTGTCACCAGCTACATCTGCATGTATCTAGATGACGTTGAATACTCAAAAATGGTCCTTTCACGGCCCAGCCAGAAGCCCTGTCTAAATGCAGAGGTGTGCTTCCAACCAAATGCCCAGGATGCTACCTTCAGGTCTTTCAGAGCAGCCAAAAGAAGTCTCATCTTAGGCATCAAGAGGGCAAACTTTTCTACACTATTCTTGGTTGGTGCGACTGTCATGAAACCCAATTTCCTTTGGGATCAATAAAGTATGTCTGACTGTCAAAACCTTCCTGATCACAAACAATTCAGAAATACCTGTCCAATAACCATCCCCAGCATCTGTGGCTGGGCATTAAGGGCATTACAGACAATGCAAGGAGAATCATCATCTATTGCAGCAGTGGTGCTCTCTTTCCATGCCCCCCCCCCCCCACCCGATGCACCAGACAACTTTTACGCATGCTTCAAGGCAAGCAAGAGAATGCCAGCCCCAAAAGCTGACCTTCCTCCCTAGTGAGTAGCCACCAATTTCTAGCAGCAGCGGAGCAGGCCAGGCAACATCCCAGGCTGAGAACTCGGTTTGTGCGCGCTAGCTCAGTGACATCTTCAACACTTTACTCATTTAGGCCTCTATCCCCACGTGCTGCAAAGCAGCCACCATCATCCCTCTACCAAAGAACTTTGCATTCGCGATGGCCATAGGATTAACTTCCCAGTCACAAAACTACTGTGCTGCGCCAATGATTTTTGGGACTGCCTGGTGAAGGAAGCCATTGAAGTAAGACTAGAGAGTAAGAATCTTAACGAAGATGATGGACTTGTTCGCAGTAAAAACTGGAATATGACTGTAAACAAGGTGGGATAGCAGAAACCTGATTGGTTGAGGACGAACCAATCAGGAGGGATGGACAACAGGGGTATACATACCACTAGACTAGACATGGTTAGGCATCATCACTGATGATGATAGCAAAATTTGTCATTGTAATGTCAGTTAAAATTGATGCATGTTCCCAGCTGGAAGCCGGAGAAGGAATTTTATTCAAAAAAACTTTACATCTGCAGAACAAAACAACTGTCTCCTGGTGGCACTGATGCCAATCATCACGAAGTGTTTTGATCAGCTGGTCATGGCACATATCAAAAACTCCATTCCAGCCACACTGGCCACTCACCAATATGCTTACCGACAGAACCAATCTACAACAGATGCCATAACATCTGTCATGTATGTGGGCCTGACACACCTAGAAAACAAGGATACTCGTGTTAGATTGCTGCTTCTGGATTTCCCTTTGGCATTCAACATTATTGTCCCACTGACCTTGGTGAGAAAACTCCTACTCCTCAGTCTAAATACACCACTGTGCAACTGGGTTTTGGATTTCCAAACTCATTATGACAGATAGCCAGGTTAAACAACTGCTTCCTCTACCTTTCAATCTCAACACCAGTATCTCTCCAGGCTGTGTGCTAAGCCAGTTTCTGAACACTCCGTCCACACATGACTGCCCAAGTAATCACATTGTCAAGTTTACCAATTACATGACAGTGTAGGGGCTCATCAACAACAATGATGAGATGATGGAAGAGCCCAAGGCCTGGTGCCAGGCAAATAACCTCTTCCTTAATGTTAACAAGACAAAGGATTTGATTATTGACTTCAGAAGAACCTGCACCATCTTTACATTGGTAGCATCGCAGTGGAAATTGCGAGCAGCTTCAAATTTCTGGAGTACATATCTCGCACAAACTCTCATGAGCACAGAGCACATTCTACACAATCAGGAAAACTCACCAACAGCTCTACTTTCTGAGAAGGCTGAAGGCAGCTGGATTATGCAGATCTACATTCGTATCCTTCTCCAGATGTCCAGTACAGAGCATCCTAACATGCTACATCACTGCATGGTATGGAAACAGCAATGTGGCAGACAGGAAGGCTCTACAGCAGGTAGTCAAAACTGGCACTAGCACCAGCCTGCCTGCCATCAAGAATATATATTCAGGAAGGTACCAGAAGAAGGCCAGTAACATCATGACAGATCTCATCCACTCTGTTCTTGACTGTTTGTTCCACTCCCATCAGTGAGGAGGCGGTATAGTATCCATGTCAGGACCACTAAACTTACTCTCCCCAAGCAGTAAGGCTGATCAACACCTCCACCCACTAACCCACCTCACCACACCCCCAACCACCTTTATCATTTCCTGTCACTTTATGCACAGATACTCCTGCGCCTCGTGTTACTTTATGGACATACAATTAATCTATGTACATAAGCTCTATATATTTATTGAGATTTTTTAAATTATTGCATCCTTTTTCGTCTTTCTTTTTGTGCTGCATCATGTGTAGAGTAACATTAGTTCTCCTTTACACTTGCACTTACTGGACCCAGCTGCTATCCTGCACTAAAACATTACGATGCACATCATCTACTGAATCATATTGCAGAAAGTCATTAGGCATGAGTGGTCTACAGAAGTTCAGAGTACAGGAAGGAGCAGCCCAGGTGCTGGATTGCCAAATGCAAACACGGAGTTAAGTGATGCAGCAATGTAAAATTTCAATCAGGCGCCCAACGAGAGAAGGGTGGCAAAACGTATAAAAAGATGCTTGGTGAATTTTCATGTTGTTTTGAAAGGATGTAGGAAGGAAACCAACAACAAGTTCAGATTTAATTTTTCACAGAATCTGGAAATCATCTTTTGCAGATTGTAAATGGTGGGCAGTTACCTTTCAAGACTTGCAAACTCAATGAACCTGTAAAATTTGATGCCCAAATTCTCAGCCTTCATTCCAGTGCAGACAGATACTAACAAATCTTTCATTGTTATATTGGTGCTCAAAGGGTTTTAGTGTATTTTCACACTCTAGTAACATAACTTCTTGCACCATTCGAAAGTCCATTTACTGCACAAATCCATCTCACATTCTTGGTGGCTCTCTGCTGAGAAACAATTAAGTGAATTTCAAACTCCTAGAGTATCTTAAACATTGTTTAAACATAGCATGTAACCTTATTGAAACACTATGTGACAAACTCCAAAATGCTGCCTTGTTGCTCCAAGTAATGAACAGTCAATGTAGCAATTGATTTGAAGCAAACACTTGCAAAATGTTCCTGACCCACCTGTATAACTATGTGATGTAATTCTACTGTGACTTTCTTTCTAAAGCAGTGCCCCCTAATGTCTACATACTCATTTAGATACGCATAGTGCAGCTCTCTGAAGATTCTCAGTATATTATTAATGACACCTTTCTCCTTCTCCTCTTCCACAGAGGTACACTGAGGTGTGCTCTCTGTTCCTTCACACTCCTATGGTACACTTAAAGGAAAACCATCACCAATGTATTCACACTAACGAACAATAGAATTTCACTGAAGCCTTAAACTGAAGAGACACCAACATACTATTTTACTCCTTATAGAGTTCACCAACTATCTTGAGATCTGGAAATATCAAATGATTCTCTTGTCCAAGCCACACTCTATCAATAACTAATCTGTAAACAATTCATGATCCCTTTATATGATGGTATACAGTGGGGTTTAAGGAATCTTTCCTGCTGCTAAACTTATGATATTAGCTGTACTGGTGGGGTCAGTTTGATTTAAATCAGTTTTGTACACAGAATAACACTGCAATCTGCTGGGGCTGCATACTTCCAGCATGTAAGAGCATTGCACATATTAACACCCTTCCCAAAATAGAATTGGCTCCGCTGGCATTGGTAAATTTGCACACTGGATGATATATTGGAACCAAATGGGCACCCTTAGGTGAATACAACTTTGTTAAATATTGTGGCTTTCATATTTGATCAAAACTTTTGCTGCAGCAGTCTCTGGAGGAAGATTTCCTGCAGATACCCATATGCTTATGGAAGAAAATCAAATTAGAAATTGTTCATAATGCAGAACTAGACCATTCCACTGGGAAATAAAGTAAAGTACACTAATAATTTAGACAAAGAAAGCAGTAAATTGTGAATATAGTTTAATACATTGATAATAATATTAATTTACAGATTAAATTTATACAATTGATTATGGACATAGAACTCTTACTTTTATGCTGTCATTCTTGGGGCAATTCAAATACAGTGTACCATTGGATTATGACAGTTCAGGTAAAGGAAATTCCTCCTTATACATTTCACAAACTACTATCAAAAATTTGCCGCTAAACTGTACATAAGGTGACTTCCAGGACATAATAAAGTAGTGGTGGGGTTAGTAGTGGGGCTGTTGATCAGCCCTATTGTGTGGGGAAAGTAACTGTTTTTGAGTCTGGTGGTCCTGGCAAGGATGCTACAGAGCCTCCTCCCTGATTGGAGAAGGACAAATAGTCCATGAGCAATGTGGGTGGGATCCTTCATGATGTGTTACTGACAAGAATGTAAGTTACGGCCTAAGGGCTGAGAGAGAGTGACGCTGAAGCCAATCAAGAGTTCAAATACTTTTAATAGGAAGTGCGCAGAAATAAAGGAAAAACAATAAATGCTAGGCCAACAGGGACATTAACTAGAACTTTTAAAGTAAAGCTAATGGTGATACGGCAGCTCAGGCGTAGTAGCCTAATACTAAGTAAGTACTACTCATTAATAGCATCAGTCTACACGGAAGCCTTCTTTCCCAAAATCAGGCCTACACTGAGCAGGGAGCATTGATGTTGCTCTGCTTTTCGGTCAAGTCTCAAAAAAGACTGAAATGAGAGGAAGGTAGCTAAATACCAGCATGTTGTAACACCATTTGGCTGTAACGTACATACTCATGAGCCTGATTGCTGAACCTCTTTGCCGGTCCTCCTGTGAGAGCACACAGATTCCGATGCTGAGTCCATGATTGTGACAGGGCACCCTCCCTAGGCACAGCTCTGGAGGCACCAGAAACTTCTGCCTGCTGGAAGTCCCGGATCAGAGACTTGTCCAGGATGTCATGGACTAGAAGCCACGAGCACTCCACAGGATCATGCCCCACCTAATCTACAGATACCAAACCCTGCCCTGCACCCAGTGAGATACCACACGGAATAGACCAGGGAACTTTCCACCTCCTGGGGAGGAGGGGGAGGTGGGCTGACTGGAGCCAGGGAGGGGGAAGTAACCGGCTTGAGTTTAGAAATATGAACACTGGGTGAATCTTCATTAATGATGGTAGGTGCAATTTGTATGAGACATTGATAGCCTTCTCCACATGAATAGTCCCACACTACTAATAGCTCTCACCTTTCAGGGGGTGCTCCCTCGATACCAACCAGAGCTTATCACCTTGCTTGAAGAGGTCTCACCTGTTGGCACAGCCTATCAGTTTGCCGGGCATGTAGTTTTTTTGTAGCAGAGAACTCCTGGCCCCTCTCCAGTGCACTTGCACTGTTGGATCAACTGTTCAGCAGCAGAAACTCCAACGTCAATCTCCTGAAGAGCAGTGGTCCGAATTCCTTTTGGCATTCAAAGCAGGACATGCCAGTGGAGGATGAGTGGAGATAATTGGGGGCAATCTCTGCCCAAACCAACTGGGAGTTCCAGGATGTGGGGTTAAGACAAGGCAGCACAGCTCCTGATTTGCTCTTTCAATCTGGCTGTTAGATTGGGGTGGAAAACAGAGGGGAAGTTGGTTGTAGCTCCCACAAAAGAACAGAAGGCCTTCCAAAAACTGGATTTCAACTGTGGTCCTTGATCAGACACTATGTCCTGAGGGAAATAGTGCTAAACCATGAGGGAGGCAGTCTCATGAGCCAAAGGGAGCTTAGGGAGAGCAATGAAAAGGCAACCTTGGAGAATCACTCCACAACCACAGAACGGTCATATTTCCATCATACACGAGCAGACCAGAGATGAAACCCACCAAGAGGTGGGACCAGGTGCGGTGAGGAAGTAGATATAGCAGATCCATGATACTCTGACATGACTTGATCTGGCCAAGTGGGACAGGCAATGATGAAGTTGTGTATGTCCATGGGCCACCAAATTCATCTCTTGATAAATTCAAGGGTCCGTTGAATTTACTGGATATCCAACCAGATGGGAAGAGTGACCCTATTCAAACTTTGTGGAATGAACCATGGCTGAGACAAATGGCTGGTTGGGAGGTCCCCTACCTAAGCCTGGATCTTCACCTCTGCCCCTATTCCCCAAATCATCTGAACAGCAGTGCACAAGCAAGGAAGATGGGCTATGGATTAGTGTTGTCCTCAGACATGTCAAACTCTGGGAGAGAGCATCGGCCTTGGTATTCTTGCTGCCAGGACAGTAGTTGAGGGTGAAATTAAACCATGTGAAAAAGAGACTCACTGAGCTTGACAGGACTTGAGTCTTTTAGCATCCCAAATGTAAGAGAGGTTTTTGTGATCTGTCCATACCAAAAAGGGATGCTCTGCCTCCTTCAGCCAGTATCACCATGCTTCCAGGACCTCCTTAACAGCCAGAAGTTCTCAGTTCCTGATATGGTAGTTACACTCAGCAGGAGTCAAGCAATGGGAAAGAAAGGCACAGGAGTGCAGCCGGTTATCTGCAGAAGAGCTCTGGCAGAGTGCAGCTCCAATGCAGACATCTGATCCATCCGCCTCTGGTGAATAGACGGGAGCGATCTGGGTGTTACAACACTGGAACTGTGGTGAAGCATCACTTTAGTTCCAAGAACACTAGGTCTGCCTCACTTATCCTAAGGAATCCTGCAGAGGTCTTCTAGGTGACTACATTTTTGGAAGCCACAATGGAACTGAACTTACTGGAAAAAGTGGTGATAAAAGTTTGCAAACCCCATGAAGAACCACACCTTTTTGACAGTAGATGGTTTGGACCCAATGTGTGACTGCCTGAACTTTACATGGGTCCATTAGAAAACTGGAAGGGGTGAGTCCCCTGAGGAACTCACACATCTCTAGCTTGGCATAAAGCTTATTCAGAAGCAGTTATCTGAGAACCTGCTGGACATGTTGGATATGTTCCTGATGAGTGTGGGAATAGATCAGAATATCATCCAAATACACAAAAACAAACTGATTCACCATGTTCCTGAGCACATCGTTGACCAGGCCAGAGAAACAGCAGGGCATTGGCCAGATGAAAGGGCAGCATGAGGGACTCATCGTGGACAGTGAAGTGTTGAAGGCTGTCTTCCACTAGTCCCTTCTAGGAAATGAACCAGCTTATAAGCATTGCAAAATATGTTTGGTCCTTGGAGATTTTGGAAAAGAGTAGCAGTTCTTGACTGTGATATTGTTGAGGGGCTGATAATCAATACATGAGTGGAGCTTGCCCTCATTCTTGCTCACGGAAAGAAGCCCACCCCTGCTGGCGAGTTTGAAGGATGGAGGCCTGTGCTTCCTTCATGTACTCGTCCATGGGCAATGGTCATCATTGCAGGATGAGAAAGAGAAAAAAGTCTGCACCAAGAGAACTAATGTCAATAAGAGATCATATGCCCGATGTGGAGGCAGAGAGGTTGCCTCTTTACTGAAGTCCTCAAGAAAGACAAGCATATTCAGCAAGAATGCCAGACAGCTCCACAGCAGTGGTTGACAAGGAGGGGATTTGCGGACAGCAGCTTAAGCTAGACCTGGATAGAGGGACAGGTAGGCTTGTCTCCATTCTTGGAGCACCTCTAAGGATCCATAAATTGTGGCTTGTGTCAAGATAACCGGGAAAGACCAAGCAGCATCTGCAGTTCAGGCAAAACAATCAGATAGAAGGAGAGCTATTCGTTTGAACTCAGGTTTGAAGGGGTTCTATAGAAAGTTGGATCTTGCAGGTGCCCAGAGGATGACCACCGAGGGCCATGACATTGTTATTTTCTCTCAGTTGCTGAGTCAGAACTCCTTATTTTTGAGCTAGAGAGATTTCCATGGGGTTCCTAGTTGTACTGGAATCAATGAATACCTGAAGCTCATGGGGCTGAGAACCCATCCCCATGACAAGGAAGCTGGAGCATTATACAAATTTGAGAAGATGTCTGCATGGAAAACTGACCCATTGGAGTTCCACTTCCTGCTGACAGGTATCCTCCTTTACTGAGAGCTTGGGACATGCGGCCTGGAAATGCCCTTGATCACCACAGTGGAGGCAGGAACATGTCCTCCTGCGCCAATCTCAGTTTTCCTGAGATAGGTGCAAGTGCCCCACCTTCACGGACTGTATGCTGGGTGATACTGGAGAGGCTACAGACAAATGGTGATCTAAGGAGTAGGGATCTTGGGGCATTCTTTCTCTGTGTCACTCAGTTGCCCAGTTGTCAGTTCAAATGGCCAAATTAATCAGGTTATCCATACTGTCCTGCTCATCATGCACTGTGATTTCAAGCTGGACTCCTGTGCTCAGTCCCTGCTGAAAAAAAGTAATGATGGACCTCTCGTTACACCCCAACTCCACCACAAGCATTCAGAACTTTACTGCATAGTCCTTCACCATCTGTCTACCTTGGTGCAGGTCCAGGAGTCTATGGGCAGCCTCCTGACTCTGTACTGGAAGATCAAAAACTCTCTTGAACTCAACAGCAGATTACTGAAATATCTGGGCTGGGGGTGATCCTTGTTCCTGTAAAGTGTTGAGGCTGAGTGGGGTTCTGTCTAAGAGATTCACCGTGTACACCAGTTTACATGCATCGACACTGAGCCAGCTGGGCTGGAACTGGAAAACCATCTCACACTGAGTAGTAAAATTCCTGTGGCTGTTAAGGTCACCAGGGTATCTGTCTGGTGGAGAAATTCTCGGGTCTGGTCCAGATGTGGTTCCAGGAGTCAGGGCATTAGTGACCCGAGTTTGCTGGGGCTGTTGAAGAGGAGAATCTGGCTGAAGACTGTTGAATTGAAACAGCAAGGGCAATAGTGGCTATCATCTGATTCTGGTGATTGGTAGTAAGCTGCTGGACCATAGCCGTGAGAGTAGTAATCACTACCACCTTATTCTGGCTGTCTGCAGTGAGTTGCTGAACTGTCACTGCTAGGACTGACACTTGTTCTTCCAGTTGGGACTGGGCTTGCCACTCTGAAAGTAGCTGTCACCCTGTGTGAGAAATGTCAGATATCCCAGCTTCTACTGATTTTAGTTTCCCCTCCATGAACTTCTGTCTGGACTAGACTTGTTGTTCTGAGTGTAACTGTCGCACTGCTGCAGTCACTTCTCCCAATTCAGCTTCAACTGACTGTAACTTCTCTCTTCTCTGGCCAATGAACGTTAGGGCCAAGGTCAGCTGTTTTCTTCCTGCTGGGTCCATTTTCTTTGCTTAAGACTTGCTGGCAAGAATGTGCATTATGACCCAAATGCCAAGTGAGAGAGAGATGCTGAAGCTGATCAATTTTTAATAGAAAGTGTGCAAAAATAAAGGAAAGACAATAAATCTAGGTCAACAGGGTCAATAAATAGAACTTTCAAGCTAAATCTAATGCTGATACTGCGACTCGGCAGATGTAACTTAATGCTAAATAAATACCACTCTTTAACAGCGTCAGTCTAAATGGTAGTCTTCTCTTCCAGAACCAGGACAATGATAAGCAGGGAGCATTGACATTGCTCTGCTTTTGGTCAAGTCTCAATAAGATTGGAACAAGAGGAAGGGAGTTAAATACCACAAAATTGAAATGCTAATTGGCTGGACGAACATAATTAGTGCAGCCCATCTGCAAGGGCTTGCCGATTCTATGGCAGAGTCCATGGTTGTGAAAGTTACTGGTGCTTTTCTGGCATCTTTCTGTATATATGTCCTTGTTGCCGGGTAGGGTGATGCCGATGATTCATTGGAAAGTTTTGACCACCCATTGTAGAGCCTTTCTGTCTGCCAGAGTGCTGTTTCCATACCAAGCAGTGATGCAACATGTCATGATGCTCTGTGCTGCATATCTGTAGAATGACACGTCTGGATGTGCACAGTTCAGTTCTCTTCAGCCTCCTCAGAAAGTAATGGCATTGATGAGCTTTCTTGACTATCTAGGATGTGTTCTGGGACAATGAGAGATTGTGTGATGTGTAGTCCCAGGAGTTTGAAACTGCTAGTAGTTTCCACTGTTGTACCGCCTATGTAAGTGAGAGTGTGAGTGGTACAAGTTCTCCTGAGGTCAATAACCATCTCATCTGTCTTATTGACATCAAGGAAGTGGTTATTTGCCCGGTATTAGGCCTCAAGCTCTTCCTCCTCTCTTTAGGCCATCTCATCATTGATAGTGTTGAGCAGCACCATTGTCGTGTCTTCAGCAAACTTGATGACATGATTACTGTGGTGCTTGGCCATTAGTACAGTTGATACATATCTTAAGTTCAATTGTATGCCTTAGTTCTGTAATAACCTTGCCCAACAAAATGTAATCTCACAATTTTCAGTTATCTTGGTACCGACAGCTCTTTGCAGGAGACAGTTCCAAATTTTTAGAAACTATCTTTGAATGGTTGAGCTCATTAACCACTATTGTTTTGGCTGCCATACAAAGGAAAAAATTATTTCTAAAGAGCAACATTTTTTTAATAATGTAGTCTTATTTAATTTGCCTGCTTGTCTTTTCAATTTAATTGCACAACATTAAAATCCCTACTTATTTTTGATCATCATTGTACAAACTCAGACCAATCCGTAAGCCTGACATTTTAATCAAACGCACATCCAAAACACCTAATCATCTTTACAATCAAATAAGCTTCCCTGCTGCCTTTAGTTACCTGGGAATTCAGATTTCAGTTTCTATTCTGAAATTCTCAGCGGTGGCTTCTTTGCTGTCATATATCTGATTGGAAGCTGTGCAGAGCAAACCTGTTTTGTATTCATTTAGAATCTATGTTATCAAGAAACCTAAAAGTTAGTTTTTTTTACATAAGCAAATGTAATTAAGTAGTTTTAAGAAGTATCATTAACGATTTTGATGGAAAAACAGAAAATATAAATTCCAGCAGTACCTTTTCATTTCAATGTTGCTTAGTTATTTTGAAAGCAGTCCTTGCCATATCTATTTGCTTTCAAGTACAGTTTTCTAAGCAACTCCACAATAAATATCACTTTTGAACTTTGTCAATCTGTCAAGAGCTTCCTGTGGGTAATAAGAGATGAGGGCATAAAAAAATCATCTGTTGTGGGTTGGGATTGTGTTTTCCTGCCTTAGCCACAAATACCACCAAAGCACAAGAGAATCTTGAATTCAGAGGCTGAGAGACAAAAAATGAAATAAATAGTTATCTGTTGTGCCATGTTGTATGTTCAAAAGAAAAACAATAATCTGTCTACCTGAATTTAAACAGGAAATGCTGGAAATTTGGGCGCAACGTTTTGTTTTCTACCCTCGCTGAAATGTATTCACTTAGAGCCATTATATACAAAGAACTAAATATAAAACAGGCATTTAGTTAAATATCTTATAAAATTTTATATGCTAACATATTTGTACATCTAATATTTTAGGGAATGATAAATCAAATACCTTTCTTTGTTTTTAGTAAGTGGTCATTTAGTTTAACTGCATTTACTATGTTATCTTTCTCATTGATTTTGCAACTAGTGGAGCATTTTTGATGTATAGTGATTTTTACATTGAACTAAATGGTTGGTTTTTGCTTTTACATTTCCATTAATACTTTATGACCATCATGTAAGGCTATTTCATACCTGAATTCTTGCTACTTGAATTGTGATAGCTTCTATTTTGAGCATGATTTTATCATATGGAAATATGCAAATGTCTTAATCTCCAAAAATATTAGTTGAGAGTAATAGATATGTTGATATCTATTCCTAACTTATTTTTCCAATTTCTCAATGATTTCTGAACAGTATATTTAAAAAAACAGATAATGTTATTTCACTTCAAATAGGTTGGAAATAAATTAAGAGTTTATAAAACTTAGACTGAATTACAAGCTTGTTTCAAACAGACACATCACATGTCTTTTAATGGCCAAAATTGAACAAATTATTTGAAATGAACTCATTTAATCAAATTGCTACTTCCAAACCGACCACTTTGAATTGTGAGTGTGGTGTACACCCAGACTGCTTTGGGAATAATTATGGCTGATCCGAGCTTCTTCCCTAAAGGCCACCTGAAGCATGAGAAATGGACCAGGAGGATTTATAAACCGCCAGTCCTTGATACTGTGTGTATCTTTCCCTATGGAATTTTGCCTTTCCCTTACACAGGATTTGTTTGGTTTTATGCTGTCATTATCCTTAAGTTAGTGTGGGACACATTCTTTATTTCTACTTGTCAATAGATTTTGTCTTTTAACAAGCAGATGGAAGCTGAGAATTTTAGAATTCTCTAGTTCCAGGGATTCTTCGTGAAGTAATTGTTAGCTTTGGGCAGAGAGGTATTTTATTCCTCAGGGAATCCATGTGTATATATTGAGTTAAATGCTCCCGCTGCAACTGGTATGATGGTGAGTGTTTAAATTCCATCTAGTTAGAGCTTTTCTGGAATTCCCCATTAGTCAGACCTGGGAAATTGTAGATTTCCCCAGTCAGAGTAGTGCAAGATGAAGCTGTTGATATTCACATTGAGATTCTGGCTCTTGGCTGGAATTATATCTAGTTTTCTTTTGTGTGTGCTAAAGAGTAGTCAAGCAGCCCTCAAAATCCTAAGCTTTTTGCATTATTGATTAGTTAAAGGTTCATTTAAGTCAAATGGTCCACGACAGCTCTTTTGCAGATTATGAAAACCATTTCGATAGCTCCATCGTTTGAATGAATTCATCAATAAGTGAAAAATAAAAGAATGAATAAATAGAGCCTATTGTACAAAATATCCAAATACTTCATAAAACAAGTGTTGTTCCTGTGAGGCAAATTTTATCTTCATAATTATAACAAAAGAGAAAAATTAAAAATACTACTTGTTTGTTTGTTCTATCCCTAACTGTAACAATCTGATATTGTTTCTAAAAACACATTTAATTCAATGATATGAGTTGAATAATATACATATTTGTATTAGTATCATAAAAAGACGCATAAATCAACAACATAATTTTATGTTTGACTGGTGTATCCACTAAGAACAATTTTTTTCTGGGTGTTCATTCATTGACAAATAGGAACTGCAAACCAATTACAGAGTGTTGTGCAACAGACCATTCAGGTCAGGGTAGTATTTATTTCAAATATTCAAACAGAAGGGACTGTATGCCATTTTTTTCCTTAACAGTGTAACTGAGATGATGCATTTCTGTATGTGCCAGACAGGGAAGACATGCATACAATGATATTTTAGCACTCAGAACCTCATACACATTAATAGACCACATCATTGCATCTATATGGTAACATCCTTCATTTTTTACAACACCAGTCACCATAGGGAGCTCAGGTCAGTAAAAAGAAATCTAAACCAGTAAATTGTAAAATTTTATATTTATTTTCTTTTTAGCAGGCCTAAAGCAGATAATAGGCAAATGTCTCAAAATCTGCTTGTTAAAAGAGTATTCTTAAATTTGGCAAAGCTCCTCTAATACAAATGTCATAAAATGCAATAGGGAGAAAAAGAGATCCGTAATCATTACTGAGTGGATGGATGGCAATTTATAGATTGCAACACCTACTTTATAAGCATATTGAATGTCCTGAAATTATGGAAGCTACTGATCACTGATTGAGCTGGACTTGTGTTATTGCACCGTGTTCTTACTTGTACCTTGAGAGCAGTAAAGCATCAATAAAATAAAAAGTGCTGCATTTTAAATGAAATTTCAATTGAAAAACTTAACAGCCCTTCAAATTACAGAATTTAACACAGACCAGTAAAGCTTAAATAACACATTTCTCAGCAGACCAGGGTTTGCACTCAAGGTGACTTGATTGTCTCATGTGGTAAAATTATTTACAATTATGGAATTTCTCATGAGAGTTGCATCAAATTTGCTGTTCCATAACACCTATGCAGACATACGGTGGAATCTTTCAGTATTCATGAAGGCACTTGAACCTTTCTGATAATTGAATCAGTAACAGTGTTGAGTGGAGCAAGCATAAAAACCTGTTAACCTAAAGGTCAGATGTGTGCAATGTTTATTTATCAGTGAGCAAGGGGCTAAGTCGGCAGCCCCTGTCACAATCCCAGCAAAATCATCTGTAATATTAACATAGAGTAGATGAATTCCAAAACTAGGATTAGCATGATAAACACACGGGTGCTAAGAAATGTTGGCATTTCTTCCTGACAGTTTGAACTTGAACAATGAGGTGTATTCTGTATTAACCCAATGGATAAGCAGAATATTGAGTGAGGAAGTGTCTCAGCTAGCCCACTATTCAACACAATAAAATCTGCAGAGAATGAACAAGTGCCATGATGTATTGTTTGAGTTTTATCATAACCTCACTATGACAGAATGTACTTTGTTATTTATTTATATTTTGCACCATAGTTGCACTTCTTTCCCACCCACTTTCTCCTTTATGTAATATGTCTCTCTTCAGTCAGAAAAGCGGTCGAAGCTGTCAGTTTCTCTGTGACTGTTGCCACATGTTACTGTGCATTTGGTCAATAGGAGGTATGAATTAAGGTAGACAGTTATGCCTCTCTCTCAAGTTTGAATGCCCTTCTGTCACAAGGTGAATCGCCTGCTGGCCCATCCAAAATAATCTGCATATATGTAATATTAACTGTTTTGGAAATGAATGTCATCTTGGAAGCTGTATCTTTTTTTGTTTTGGCCATTGTACTTTAGCCTTTTACTAAATCCAACAATTTGATAAATTTAATGATGATTTTTATGGTGAATATGGCAAGATGAAAATAGCTCCAAAATGTACTTTAAAGGTAAACTTTAAAAAACTGTAAGTTAATCATCTGAATTATCATTCAGTAATTTATTGGATGCAACCATGTAGCATACTGTAGGCATATAAATATATTGGTATTTGTTTTTTTTCAGTATCTGCTTTTTTAACTAATTTAGTAAGTCATTTAAAATAACTTACTGATTTAAAAACTTGGAAATATAGTAAATTGATTTAATAGCATTTAATTTTATTTTCTTCTTGACAGTATTGCATTGGTTAGTTTCCAAATGAATGTGATATATGCAGTCAGATGATAAAGTCCAAGGTATACTGCTTCAAACAATATATTATTAAATATAAAACCATTGGGTAAAAAGATAAGATATTTAATTAATTAAACTGCTTTATAGATTTCAGTCCCTTAAAACAGCTGAAAACATTTCAGAAGCATCTCTTCCTGGCTTCCTCTGTCATTCTCTTAAGAAATATCTTATTGTGTGAATACAAAACATGATTAAAAATTTGCATCATTATTGTGAATTTCACTTTAATTATCTGTCATATAATGTATTTGTAAGGATGTGGCTAGAAATTCTGATAATCCACTGTGGGGAAGCATATAAAGACTTTGCCTTGTGTAGCACAAGACTACAATAGATAAAAAGGTCTCAGGTTACATTCATGGTCTTTATTGAATTAACTAGTCCAAGTTGCTCACATTCTTAGGTTTTACAATTGGTCTGTGTTGTTTGACATTTAACTCTCGTAATTGCCACCTAATAATCCATTTTATGAAGGATGGTCATTGTATGGATCAATGGATAATTGCTATTGAAGCTCATGTTTGTAGAGAAATCAGTTAGGTGAAAAACGAAGTCACTTACTTTTATGATTTTCCTGCAGGAAATTGATCAGCTTCTGCTTTGAATCCTTTTCTAATGTTATGGCAGAAGATTGTCTATTGTGCAATGTATATCTTTTCATTTTCTTTTAATTATTTCCACTGTTATATTTTTTCTTTTATTTCTATTAGCTTGTCCCAATACACATGCCAAAATAAAATGTTATAGGGAATCCTGCGTACTTATTATTAGTCATGTAATTTTTGTTTGCCTTGGTTGTTTATCTATTTTACTATCTATTATAAAAGGAGATGTCAGGAAATATTATTTACATTTCTGGATATCTCAGCATTTTATGTAGCTCTGTCTATTTATACATAATATCATTCGTCTGTATCTATTTTTCTCAAGTCACCATAAGATCAGAGAAGCATTAAAAAGCTTAACTCTGACAATCTTTTGCTGGCTACTACTTATAAAACAAACAGTTGGAAAACAGTTATTCTAAAAGAATGGCAACTGTATCTTGATAACAATGGCTATTTTCTTCCTTACAAAATCCAATCCAAAACCTTGACCTATACATCCAAATTTTGTCTTTAAAGGCAAGTCTATTAATGATAAGATAACATTAATTACAACATTATGGTAGTGTAGTGGTTAGCACAATGTCATTGCAGCTGGGTGTGTCAGAGTTTGGAGTTCAATTCAGGCGCTATCTGTGAGAAGTTTTTATGTTCTCCTTGTGACCATGTGGGTTTCCTCCGAGTGCTCTAGTTTCCTCCCACAGTCTAAAGATGTACCGGTTGTTGATAATGTACTTATAGAGAGAAAGGTTTAAAGAACCAATGAGACTTTACCTTTGTGACTAAGAGGTTTAGTTAACCACTCAGAATAGTTCTTGAGCCTTGAACCCATAGACTACATAAGGTCCAGATGAGCACTATCAATGGAGGAACAAACAGCTGTGCTCAGACAGAAGTTATCACACTACATTTGTGACCTTCAGGAATACAACCAACTGATATTCAAGGTCTAAGTCCAAAATGGTAAGTTATTTGATATTTTTCCAATGCAAATCATATTTTAAAATGCAGTTTGATTTTTTTTATCAATCAGTTTTAATATATATGCCAAATTTTAGGAATAGCATGGGTAAAAAAGCACCCAAGAAAGTATGTTTTTTACTGTAACATATTAAGTTAAGTTTCTGAATTGACATTTAGTGATAATGACTAATCTGAAGTAGTAGACATTGAAATTATTTTGTTAAATCATAGAAATTGTTTAATTAAATTATAACTTTATTCGTGATCAAAACATATCAGAACATATACTGTCACAAAATGCTGGTGGAACACAGCAGGCCAGGCAGCACCAGCATTTTGTGTGTGTTGCTGTTTGAATTTCCAGCATCTGCAGATTTCCTCGTGTTTGCGCTAGAACATATACTGTGTTTCTTAGGGCACTAAGAAATGTTTTATGGACAGAGAGCAGAGAATCCGAGTCCATTGTTCCCTTAAAATTTCAACCTATGTACAAGGGGAGATTGATAAGTTTGTTGCCTAAGGTAGAAGGGGTCAACTTTTGTAAACCTAGCACATTTGTTTTTCAACATAGTCCCCTCGTACATTTACACACTCAGTCCAGCGGTCGTGGAGCATACGGATCTTGGATCTCCAGAAAGTGTCCACAGCAGGGGTGTTAAGTTCATGGCCTAAGGTAGAAGGAGATGAGTTATACAGCTCATGCAGGTCAACCTCCTTGAATGATTATACAGAAAGTTTGAAGTTAATAACTCATCTCCTTCTACCTTAGGCCACAAAGGTAGAAGAAGATGAGTTATTAACTTCAAACTTTCTGTATAATCACTCAAAGAGTTGAACTGCATGTGCACGTAACGAGAGCTGTATAACTCATCTCCTTCTACCTTAGGTCACAAACTTATCAAACACCCCTGCTGTGGACACTTTCTGGAGGTCCAAGATCCGTATGCTCCACGACCGCTGGACTAAGTGTGTAAATGTAGGAGAGAACTATGTTGAAAAATAAATGTGCTAGGTTTTCTAAAATTGACTCCTTCTATCTTAGGCCACAAACTTATATATCACCCCTCGTAGGTCAATAGGATGATGAAAAAGCCATATGACTTCCTTTCATAGATCAGGGCAGCGAGTATAAAGCAAAAAAAGTAATTAAATGGCAGATGTGATAAAATCAAATTACCTTGCCTGATGTCTCAGTGTTGCGGGTGTCTGCACCTGTGCCACCTTCCCCCACCCTAGCACTCCTCTGCTACCTGTCCCACACCCCTCTGCCAGCGCTAAACCCTTGCCATTCCCAACATCTTCTGTTGCTGTCAGATTTACAAACTAGCTGTCCACTCTACATTAACAAATACAGAACTGTGAAAAGGTCTTGGGCATCCTAGCTATGTATACATACCTGTATGTGCCTCAGACATTTGCACAGTTCCCTGCAAAAAAGACCAACTTGAGGGCAATTAAAGAAAATCAATCCACAGAAAGCACTGGAAATACAGAAGGTAAAGATCCATCAGCAACTTTAAGAAAAAAGATTAACATTTTGTGTATTGACAATCCACAGAATGGGAACGAGGAAAGCATCTGACTTAAGTTTATAGCCTTTACTAATTGCATTTCAGATTTCTAGTCAGTTGTTCCAATTCAATTCTACTTTCTTCCCACGTTCTTTGTTTTTTCCACTTTTGCAGACAACTATTCAATCTGTTAAAAGGCTTCCCTTGTTTTCTTTAATTTTCTGTCAATCTAAAATGTATAACCTCTTATTGACTAGAGAGCATAATGAGTCACCATCTAACTTGTTAAAACCTTTTCAAATTCACTACTTCTGTAATTTTCACCTTTCCTTTGATGCTGCATTACTGTTCATCAGATTGTACCTCTTTTTTTTTTCACTTTTGATCTAATTGTGTATTATTCTGCATAACCCTTGATCAGTTTTCCGCATTTCTTTGTACCTAACCCATCAGATACTCTAGGGAATATTGGAACTTCTATTAATAGAGCAGACATTGGAATGCATAATTGTTTGATGCTGCAGGCATGCTGCTTGTGATGCATTGAGTCCTCATCATGCCAAGCCAGGTGGCAGAACTATAATATAGGAATGCTAGCTGTCTAATATATAACAAACAACTTTATATATGGGACAAGGACATCAGATACAGGAAAGATGGTCACAGGGAGAGCCAACCACCAGAATTATTCTCTTCCAATGGTAGAATCTGTCAGTTCCCTTAGAAAACTGATGCACTGCCGGTGGACCGGTGCCAGGCATTCCAGTCACATTATGAGCTGACAGGTAAATGTGTCAAAGTTCAGGACCAGAATGATCCAAGTATACAGAGCTACTTTGCGGCACACTACCTGTATTGAGATCCACTGGTATCCTAGGGCATTTCAAAGGCTCAGGTCTCTGCCTGATAGTATGAGGAATAAGCACTTGAATCTGTCATGTTTTATAACCAGCATTGTCCCTATTGGGAAGTTGAAGGGCCCCTATACTTCCATCATCGTCCATAAACGTACTTAAACTAATATCGGTCGGCATCACTTCTTGGTTGTGAATTGAATTCTAACATTCATAAGCATCATGTTGATACATTAATGTGCCATATTATTTTGTGATCCCAACTGTACTTATTTTAAAAATCATTATGTGGTTATGATGTTAAAAATATTCAAAAGTACAGCTCTCAAATTTCTCTGTTATGTTCACAAGCACATATTTATTTATAAAGCATATTTATTTCAAACTGGCAGTTGCTAAAATAGTGATGAAAGAAATTTCATCTAAATGCATTTATACATTCGTATATCACAATGTAATTTTGAGTCTGCCAGGTTTCTAATGACATTAGGCGAATATCATGATCTGATTTAATGAAATTGCATTCCCGGTGGGGAGTTGTCCCTATTGAAAATCATTTCAGTAAATCATGGGCATAGTACCCACATTTTTCAACCATTATGTTTAACTAAGACTCTTAAATGTGTTACAACATGATTCCCTTTGCCAGCTTTTTAACAGAGACTTATATAATTTAACATTGTTTATTCAATAAACAAAATAAACAATTCCATATTAAGATATCAGGTGATTACTAATATCCACAAAGCATAATGTCAAGTCTCCTTTCGCAACCAAATTAGAATAAAAACTTGCATTTATACATTGTCCAGAACCATAATCAAACATACATTGGAGGATTTCAGAGAAGGATTTTGAGTTCATAGAAGCAACTAGATTAAAGCATGTTCACTAATGGTGGAATAACTGAATGGGAATCGATGTACTATAGGACAGACAAAGATGGGCAGAGTGTTCATTAGATTCAGTGGTTATCAGGCTGAGGGAGGGTTCAGAAAAAGAGAGAGCAAGGCCAATCATAATTTTAATAAGACATTCTGAGATGAGAATCAATTCAGGTAAGCAAGGATGGGAACTATGGGACGCAATGTTTAAATTCATGTAGGTTAGTTTATGATGCATTTCTAAGTGAGGAAGGTGAAAAATGTTAAGTTGTCCATGGAAGGATAGACTGGAGTTCCCAGCCTGGAGAAAGTGAAGGCTGGATGAGGATTGCATTATCAGACAAATAATGAAATAGGGACTGAAGATGTTCTGGAAGTGGATGTAGCTGGTCTTTTGAATGGGATATTTTTGGAGTTAGAAGCTTAGATCCGGCCGAATAGGATGTAAATGTTTCAATCGGTCTGGAACAGGCTATGAAGATGTTGAGGATAAAAATACAATTAGCAGCAATGGTGTGCAATCAGTGATGAGTTGAAAGGCAGTCCTTAATACAGGACTTTGTGATATGGTGCAACTCAAACTACCTGCGTCTCAATGTCACCAAGACCAAGGAGATGGTGGTGGACTTTAGGAGATCTAGGCCTCATATGGAGCCAGTGATCATTAATGGAGAATGTGTGGAGCAGGTTAAGACCTACAAGTATCTGGGAGTACAGTTAGACGAGAAGCTAGACTGGACTGCCAACACAGATGCCTTGTGCAGGAAGGCACAGAGTCGACTGTACTTCCTTAGAAGGTTGGCGTCATTCAATGTCTGCAGTGAGATGCTGAAGATGTTCTATAGGTCAGTTGTTGAGAGCGCCCTCTTCTTTGTGGTGGCGTGTTGGGGAGGAAGCATTAAGAAGAAGGACGCCTCACGTCTTAATAAGCTGGTAAGGAAGGCGGGCTCTGTCGTGGGCAAAGTACTGGAGAGTTTAACATCGGTAGCTGAGCGAAGGGCGCTGAGTAGGCTACGGTCAATTATGGAAAACCCTGAACATCCTCTACATAGCACCATCTAATGCTTTTTGAGTTAGTGATTTAGATGCATATCATATTATTACTGAGTTAAGTATTATATGTAATGAGTTTTTGCTACAACAAGTGTATGGGACATTGGAAAAAATGTTGAATTTCCCCATGGGGATGAATAAAGTATCTATCTATCTATCTATCTATCTATCTATCTATCTAATTAGTGGAAGTTCTAGCTCATTCCATAATAAATCACTGGACAACAAAAATTTTGGTTCCTAAATACTTTTCGCTGTACCTTATGGATTTTGGCCTGCAGATCATGAAAATCACCATGATATTTCCCTATCATGTACCATTTATTTTGAAATTGCATATATTTCTTACTTCAATTCATTATTTAAGTCAATTAAAATGTTGCCAACATAGTAAGCCGAAAATTGTTCTGTCTTATCCAAGCATGCCCAAGCATGTCTAGGTAGTGTGGATGCTGCATAGCAGGACAGGTTTTCAGAAAGGCTATAAAAGCATCATGCACACACTGTTCTAGGCATTGTATTTATATGTATATCAGTTTGTAATCACATTGATACTCTACACGCATAGCATTTTGTGTGTACTATTTATAATAAAATGATTGTATTTTCAGGATTATTTGTGTTTAAAAAAAAATGGCTCACCAATGTTGCAATAGCCATAATACTTTCTGTTATGTTTGTAGTGAGTATATGCTTAAATCTCAAAGATGGAACATGACTCTTCTTATTATGAAAGCCTATGAACACTATTTTAGGTGTAAAATTGGTGACCAAGACAAAGCATGGGTTCCTCACATTTGTTTCATGATATGCATTGTCAATCTTAGTGCTTTGCTCAGAGGTAGTCAGAAGTCGATGCCATTCACTGTCCCAGTGATATGGCAAGAGCCGAAGGATCCTGTGACAGACTGCTACCTCTGTCTGACCAAAGTGTTTGGTTTCTCCACTAAAAACAAGAAATCCATTAAATATCTTAATCTCCCTTCTGCCATAACACCCATGCTGCATGACAACTGTCTTCCAGTACTGAATCCATCAGAGACATGGAGCCTAGAGGAGGCAGACGTAGGTGCCATGATGCATGCACTAGGAATGGGACACTGATACTGATAGAGGGTTTAAACACTTTAGGTTCAGTGAACCTCATCAGAAAACTCAATCTAAATTAAATGTCCTGGTCGGAGACTTGGTTTTGTCAAAGGTGAAAGCAGAATAATTGGGTTCAAGACTACAAGGATGGAATCTGCTATCACCAGGCATAAAAATTTCTGTAAAGGATTTCAATATTTGAGACTGATATTACCCCAAATCACTGATGCCAAGATTAAGGAAGATATTTTTGTTCATCCACAAATCAAACAGATCATCAATGACAGGCAATTCGAAGAACTTCTAGTAGGCCCAGAGAAAATTCCATGGAAAGCATTCAAGGCTGTTGTTGAAAATCTTTTTTGCAACTACAGAGCACCAAACTATTTTGCAGCTGCTTGACAAAATGTTTCAAGCATACAAAACCATGAAGTGCAACATGTCACTGAAGATTCATTTTATGTCTTCCCATTTAGACTTCTTCGCTGCAAAACAGCTCTGTTATTGACAAACATGGTGAAAGGTTTCAGCAGCACATTGCAGTCATGGAGAAATGGTATCAGGGTAACTGGAATCCATCAATGCTGTCTGATTATTGTTAGACACTTATGCAAGAGGCCTCAGACACTGAGTACAAATGAAAATCTTCAACAAAATATGTTAGCTTTTGTTGTGTATGTGGACGGGCTACATGACAATGCTATTAATAAAAACGCTGGAGACGGGAGCTAAGTTTCATAGTTCTTTGCTGGCAGAAGCCGAACTTTAACACACACGTACAGGTCAATACGCACCTAATAACGCATGCTCAATATGCGCCTAATAGTGCATTCAATGACGTGTTACTAAAACATAAAGTAGTCCCTTATTATACTGTAGGCTATACGGTACACTCCCCTTTTATTTTAATAGTGTATCAACTGTTTTTTTAAACTGGGGCACTATGCTAAACAAATATGTTTATGCTTAACATACAAATGCCTACCATTTGTTTACCTAGTAACTTAATAATATCAAATTATAACAAAGTAATGCAATAATATCAAATTATAACAAGTCCTTTTGGTCTAAGACCCATTTATAACTAAAGTCTCGGGGGGGGGGGTGGTCTTCTCTGCCTCTCTGGCTAACGTCTGTCAATAAACTTGTTTGGTTTAATACAGATTTCCATATAAAAGTCATGAAAAGTTGACCTCTGAGCATAGGGAGTTAAGAAGATGTGTGCCTCCAACTTGCTAAGGGTTCTAGGCAGCAGATCACCTCCATATAATGAAGACTTCTCTACGCAGCTGTCCTTGATATATACGTATCTTCGTGCTATCACTTGTCTTCCTTACCCATATCTAATTTGATCTAACTGAGCTAATTGCACAACCAATCTTCATTACTTCCTGAGAAAGCTGAAGAAATTTGGCCTGTCCCTTAAAACCCTCACTAATTTTTATAGATGCACCGTAGAAAGCATTCTTCTAGGGGGCATCACAACCTGGTATGGAAGTTGTCCTGTCCAATACCAGTAGAAGCTGCAGAAGATCGTGAACATAGCCCAGTACATCACACAAACCAATCTTCCATCCTTGGATTCACTTTACACCACACACTGTCAGAGCAGTGCTGCCAGGATAATCAAGGACACGACCCACCCAGCCAACACACTTTTTGTCCCTCTTCCCTCCGGGAGACGGTTCAGGAGCTTGAAGATTTGTACGGCCAGATTTGGGAACAGCTTCTTTCCAACTGTGATAAGACTGCTGAACGGATCCTGACTGGGATCTGGGCCGTACTTTCCAAATATCCGGACCGGACTTGCATTTATCTTACTTTCCCTTTTCTATTTTCTAATTATGATTTATAATTTAAATTTTTATTATATTTGCTTCAATTTGTACTCCAGGGAGCACAAAGCGCAGAATCAAAATCACTGTGATGATTGTACACTCTAGTATCAATTGGTTGGTGACAAAGTTAAATAAGTAAGTATATTCTTCTTAGATTCCAAATAGATGGCCTGACCTTTATGATACCATCTCTGATCGTATTATAACTTTCCATTTTCGATTCGTGCTTCATATCTTTATGCTGGTGATTCAGCAGGAGTGCTGGGAAGATGCTCAGGAGAAGATAGAGATGCTGGTCTTTTCAGAGATTTAAGTTTATTGAGAGTTCATAGATCTTCCATTATCTGTTTATCTGTTAACAAGTAATTTAACTGCACAGGTGCAGGTTTTCATCTTTTGTCTGTAGTTGGAACAGGGTCATTAGGTCTCCTCCTTAGTTTCCTAGTCATTATTGACTTTACCGCCACAGAATCTCCTGTGAGTTCCATTGTTAGCCTCTCATTCTCAATAATTTTCTTTTCTTCTAACTCAATCTTTTTATGTTCTAATTCCTTCACTACTGCTTTCTTCTCTTTAATATAATTCCTTTCCACTTGTTCTGTCTCCAGTTGCAGAAAAAGCTCTGCATTTTGTATTCTTTCCTTCTGCTGTTGATCTAGTTCAGGGGTGTCAAACTCATTTTAGGTCACGGGCCGGATTGAGCAAAATGCAGCTTCATGCGGGCCAGATCAGTCGGACGCGTGCGAACGCAGCTTTCGTTGCCTCCGTTTTTTCAGCCTGCTCTCATGTGTCTCAGTCTCTGCTATATCTACAAAGTGTTTCACTTTACAAATTCCGTTTCTTATGAAGAAAACTGCCGAATAAACACTAAAAACCCTGAAAACCTGGTACCTGAATAAACTCAGCATTAGCCATATCATACGCCAAAGGCGCTTCGATTACTGGGGCCAGCTTTAATAGTAATTAGATATTATCTCGCGGGCCAAAGGTAATTCCACTGTGGGCCGGATTTGGCTCGCGGGCCTTGAGTTTGACATATATGATCTAGTTTCTTCATCCTGTTCTGATACTCCTGCAAAGTGCCTTCCTGTAATAGTTGTAGCTGTCTTTTGGGAGATGTCAATTTCTTCTGGTATATCTGCTCTTTTCCTTCCAAATAGTCTTCAGCATCCTGCTTATTGGCAATATCTGTCTCCCTTGGATCCACTCTATCTTCATCCGAGTCACAGCCACGGATACTGCGTTTGTCCTGATCGTCAATGCTGTCTAGCACCTCCTCGTCATTGTAATGATTGACAATGGGTGAGAGGAGAGCTGTGGACATCTTCCCCGCTGAGCTGCCCTCCTTTGTTGAGACATCTAGTGCCTCTGATGGTGTGCCAGTCCAACTGGATTTTCCTGAGCCATTCAAGTCCCAGCAACAGTGGTCCTCCATTTTTCAATACATAGAGGTTCAGCTGCTGTGTTTTATCTCCGTAGGTCACTGTCACTTCAATTTTACCTCAGGGACGAACTCTCTGTCCTGTGTAAGTCTTTAGCAGCAGTTCAGTTCGTTTCAGAGGTATGTGAGAAAATAGATGTTTGTAGTCATGTACGGAGATCACTATTAAAGTTGAGCCTGTGTTCAACTCTGTTTTCAGTCTCATGCCTGTCACTTGTGGAGTGATCCTTATTACTCTTCAATCATCTGTCTCTTTCACGCTGTGAAGTTGCAGACAAGACAATTCACTTTCATCTGAGTCATTTTCATCAGAACTACTTTCTTCCATTTTGTGTACATTGTTGTATTTTCCTTTCTGGGGTTTCTTGTTTTTCTGTAGTTTGTCCTTTTTCTGCTGTTGACTTGCTTTGCATACTCTGCCAATGTCGTCCTGTTTGCCACAGTTTCTGCATTTTTTGTCTTTAAACCAACAGTCATCAGGTTCATGAGACCTGTTCCCACAACGGTAACATTTCTTTCCTTCAGTTCTGTTCAGTGACATTTTATTTGTGGTATATTCCAGAGATTTTTGAAGCACCCCGTGCCGCTATTTCCATTGATATTGCAATGTTTAGCACTTTCTCAAATGTAAGGTCTCTTTCACACAGAAGCTTATTCTGTGTGATTTCACAGTGCATGCCACATACTAACCTGTCCCTCAATGCATCCAATAGACCAGCTCCAAATTGACAATGTTCTGATCATTTGCGCAATTCAGCACAGTATTCAGAAATGTTTCATTTTTGCTCTGATTCCGATTGTGAAATTTAAATCTTTCAGCAATGACCAGTGGTTTGGGGTTTAAATGCTGTTGGAGAGTGTCTACTATTTGTTTGAATGTTTTGTCAGCTGACTTTTCAGGGGTTAACAAGCTCTGTAGCAGCTCGTTTGTTTTTGCTCCCATTATACTGAGTAAGATGCTGGCTTTCTTTTCATCCTTAACACTGTTAGCCTCACAATATAACTCCACTCTTTCAATGTAAGTTGCCCAGTCTTCAATGCCACTATCAAATGCTGTAATGGTTCCAATCATCACCACCTTTGTTATGTTAATTTAGCCCCATTTTCCCCTTGTTTTCTTTTTGACTCACATGACCTTTTTGCTAGCGCCATGAGCACACCCCATCTAAATGTGTGTGTCACTCCTTTTTATCTCCATCCTGGGGCAGGCAGACCCTCAGCCCTGGGGGGTCAGCACTGGCTGTTGTCTTGCCTGGACGGGTTGCAGCTCTGACTGTGTCTCTTGGTCTCCCAATGTTACTGACCCTGGCTGTTTCCCCACTTCCTTTCAGACTCGCGGCCTTGCTCTGCCTCCTTCTCCTGCTTCTTGGCTCGTTCCTTGCGCTCTTCCTCCGAGTGTTGTTATCAATTAAAGCATGGTGTTCCGATACGATGTAGGTTCATTAACCTCCTCACCAATTTGTTGTGTATTTGGCCTGGCTACACAACAATGCCATTAATAAAAATGCTGGAGACGGGAGCTAAGTTTCATGGCAGGACTGGCGGAATCCAAATCTTAAAACACACATACAGATCAATACGCGCCTAATAACGCATGCTCAATATGCACCTAATAGCACATTCAATGACGTGTTACTAGAACATAAAGTAATCCCTTATTATACTGTAGGCTAGATGGTACAGTTTTAGTTGAACTATTGCAAATCATCAGCACTGTTATGCAATTAAATGCATTATATTCAATAGCATTTAATGTCTTGTTTCTCCAAATTCCTATGTGATACAAGTAGTCTGAAATTATATTTGTGTTCATCTTCAAGCAGTCTATCATATTCAGATAAAAGTTCTGAGGAGGCAACATTTTCAAAAAAAAATTGCTGTCCAAGTACAAAAACTTGTATTGAGACTATAAGACCATAATATATAGGAGCAGAAGTAGGCCATTTGGCCCATTGAGTTTTCTCTGCCATTCAATCATGGGCTGATCCAATTCTTCCAGTCATCCCCACTCCCCTGCCTTCACCCCATACCCTTTGATGCCCTGGCTAATCAAGAACCTATCTATCTCTGCCTTAAATACACCCAATGACCTGGCCTCCACAGCCGCTCATGGCAACAAATTCCACAGATTTACCACACTCTGACTAAAGTAATTTCTCCGCATCTCAGTTCTGAATGGATGTCCTTCAATCCTGAAGTTATGCCCTCTTGTCCTACATTTGTGGAATCCCCTAACATGGGAAATAACTTTGCCATATTTGGCAAGCTAACGAAAAAAGGAGTCAAGAGTGGAGCTGAGGGAATTTGAGCCGGGTGTCAACAGTGAGTAAAAGTTAAAAAAAAACCCTTATCAGTAATTGAAGTCACTGAGAGACAGCATGTAAAAGAGGAAAAGGTGGAAGCTAATGATTGTTTACAAATATTTGAGCTGAAGGGCTGAAATGGGACAGAAGCCTTTATGGGAAACACATCAGTTGTTAGTATAGTTGTAAGACAAGAGAGGATGCATTGGGAACAGAGAAAGTGATTGGATGGAGGCAGTGTAGTTGATTGCAGCAAGTCCCACAGAGAGACCAAGATAGCATAAAAATGAAATAATTCACCAGGCTACAATCATTTGGTTATATAAAGCTTTAGCTTTATCATTAAATAAAATATCATAGAGATTTATCTTTGCCAGCTAAAAAGGATGCCAATGAATATAGTTCTTTTTTTCCAGTACAGCAAATGCCAACATCAAGCTATCTGTTGTAAATTATGCCTTAAGACAGCAGTTGAGCCAATAGCTACTAGCACTTAAGGGTTAGGTTTTTAATAATTTGACAAAAAAAACAGACATTGGTGCCTGGTTCCTTAATTTTTGATTGGGCTTTCCTTAATCCAGCAGAAACTTCCTGCTTTGTGGTATTTGCCCTTTATTTATGCTCACAGCATCTGCTGCTGGTGATCCAAGTGACCTGGTGCATGTGGACGGCTGACGGTGGAACGTCCTGCTTGAGTCAGTTGTGCCAGGACACTGCCCACAACTGGTCCCAGGCAGAGCTGAGAGGAGAGCGTACCTGAGAATGAGCTCTGGTAGAAAGGCTGGCCTGAGCCCATGCTGCAAATTAGAATTGGAATTTGTTTATTATTGTCACATGTGCTGAGGTACAGTGAAAAGTCTGGCTTACACACCGATCATCAGATCAAATGATTGCATAGTGCATTGATGTAGAACAAGGTAAAACAATAATAATGCAGAATAAATTGCTACAGCCACAGAGAAAGCGCAGTGCAGATAAACAATAAGGTGCAAAATCTTAATGAGGTTTTAAACAGTGTGATAAATAGTTTTAAACAGTGTGATAAAAGCTATCCTTGAACCTTGCAATACATCCTTTCAGGTTTTTTTAATCTTCCGCCCATTAGAAGAGAAAATGCCCGGGGTGGGTGGGCTTTTTGATTACGCTGGCCATTGTACTGAGGCACCAGGAAGTCCATGCTGTCAGACAAGAGGTCAGGCTGGAGAAGACATGGAGAAAGAGGTCTGAAGTCCATCATGCCACCTCTCCAAGCTCCAGATCTTGACTGCCATCCTCAGCTGCAGAGATTGCTGGTCAGTGCTAAGGAGCAGCTGCTATTTGCTCAGGAACAGGATGCCTTGGGAAAACACACATTTTAAAATGATTTATTTTGCACTCAAAAGTGGATGTAGACAACCATTTCCAAATTCTTAAATAATAAACAATGCAAATACTCTTGAAACAGAAATGAATTACATTTAATTTCTTAAAGGGAGTGCAGACTATTTATTCAGAATAATGGCTGATAGTGAGGCAGCTGTTATGGAATGTGGATTGAGGTAGCATATTTTCTAATGGATAAACCTTGTAAGAAATGCATCTTTCCTTTAAAGTTTTCTCAAGTGATCAATGCCCAATTCTTTCGCAGCCTATTCTGGACTAAGACTACTGCTTGGACAAACAGTAGATCTGGCAGTTTGATCTCACCAGCCAAGGCCATTTAGTGAAGGAATATAGACTTATTTATTATATTTTATTTTGGGATACAATGTGAGACAAGCCAAGCAATCCACCTATTTAACCTAGCCTAATCATGGGACAATATGAAATGATCAATTAACTTACTAACTAGTGCATCTTCGGAATGTGAGGGGGGAACCAAAGCCCCCGGAGGAAAACCACATGGTCATGGGGAGAATGTACAAGCTCCTTACAAACAGCACCAGAGATGGCTGATAAGTCCTGGTATGGCTTGCTCTGCACAGGACCTTGCCAATCAGTTTGGGCTCAGCTTCCCATTGGGAGATACAGCTCAAGATCACATTGAAAATAAAATGTGTTCCCATAGGCAGGCTACTGGTGAGCTCAAAATGCTAATCAGAAGATCTGCCTCATTGATTACAGTATGTTGGCAGATGTTTATTGGTATTATACAATACCAGCCTGGCTGGGGCCAGAATAGAGCAATGTATTATAAAAGAAGGTTACAATTAGAAACCACAACCAAAGACCCAGATGAGGACCTTGCTTCCTCCTTTTCCTTCTTCCCTTATGTTCATGTTCATATTTCCAAGGTTACACTGCAGAGCTGATGGCAAAGACTGCCACTTTTTCTAGATACACAGCAAAAGAAAATAGGAACAGTAGGCTACCTTAACATTCAAGCATGATCTGACATTCAAAATGAGGCTGATCTAATAATCTAACCTCCACCACCTTAGAGAGCAGAGAATTCCAGATATTCACTACCCTCTGATAGAAGAAATTTCTATGCACCATTGTTATAAATTACCTTTTTTGTAGTTATGTCTCTTTGTTCATAACACTCCCACTAGTGTAAACATATCTACCCTGTCAAACAATGTTGGGACTTAACTTGATTGAATAAAGTTATCCTTCCTTTTTCTCAACACTAAGGAACACAGGAATACAGCCCCAAACTTTATGCTCTCTTGGCAGGACAGCCCACTCATCCAAAGCAAAAGCCTGGTGAATCATCTTGGACTGTCCCAATGCTACTAGACATGTCTTAGACATATATATCTCATGGGTGCATAGACTTTTGTACAGTACTGTATTGTCAATGCAGATAGGAGGACAGGTTGGTAGATCTGACAAGAGCAAAGGATGTTGGGAATGGTGAGGGTGGAATACCATGGGAAGGGGACAGGTGGCAGAGAAGGGGTGTCATGGGAGGGGGGATGGTATGTGTGCAGAGACACCAGGCAAAGTCATTTGATTCTTAAAATTTGGTTTATTGATCATTACAGAATGTCTCTCTGGTGCTTCCTGCTCTCTCCCTCTCCCTTTTCCCAACTGTGATTCCCCTCTCCCTGCCCCTTTGCTGCTCTCAGTTCATAATAAGACTCATACTTAGGTTTATCATTACTCACACGTCACAAAATTTGTTTCTTTGCAGCAGCAGTACACTGCAATACATAAAATTACTGTAGTACTGTGCAAAATTCTCGGGCACCCTAGCTATATTCCCTTATACCTATTGTCATATCTTTGGAAAACTTGGAAACATTACATTTGTTTCATCCTCCTGGTCTTTAATTATAAATGATAAAGAATTGAACGGCAGGAGCCGATCCCTGTGGTGCTTTGTAAGTTACGCCCTTCAACTTGAAAGGACACTTTTATTTCATCCCTTTGTTTTCCAGGAGATGGCCGAATTTCAGGTCATGCTAACACACTTCTTCCACTTTCCTGGGATCATTATATATGTACAGTGTCCACCTCAAATGCAGCACCTTGTCCAATGAGTTTTGGAAATCCGAATGTCTTACATCTATAAGTTCCCCTTTATCGACTCTCCCAGTCCTATCTAAAAATTCAAGCACATTTGTCAAACAGCACAATTGTCAAACATGATTTACCTTTCATAAAACTGTTGACTAGATTTGATTATATTCAGCTTTCCTAAATGATTAGTTATTTCCTCTTTAATAATTGACTCTAGTATGTTGCCAACAACAGATGTTAAAATAATTGCCCTATAGATCTCCACCTTCTGTCTTCTTCCCTTTTTGAACAAAGGAGTCACATTGGCTGTTTTCCAATCTTCTGATACTCTCTAGAATTTAGCAAGTTTTTCAATCAGTGGGTCCACTATATGATTGGTAAAGTTGTGCAGTAGATCAGATTCTATTTATGTCCACTAACAGGTTTTAACTGAGATGAAACATGCTTAAACATGGCAAATTAATATAAAGGCTTTAACATTTTCATAATATTTTATTATCTATTTGCGTAGAACAATTTCCTAAAAGTGATTGACTTGTGTGTAAACTTGACTCAAAGAAATGTACATATTCAAGCAGTTTAGATTTAGGTTTTCAAGTACACAGATGCTGCTTTATAATTTGACTTGTACAAGTGCCAGATTTGGGAGTATTTGACTCTCCTGAGGATTTCATTGAATATATTTGCATACTAAAATAATGAACTTGAAACTGACAAAACTAATTATTTTAAAAATGTGTTGTACTTGTATCCATTACTTGTAAATTATTGAAATTATTATGAAGATTCACTGTCATCTCATTTTTTTGTGTGGGGAGAGGGAAATCTTTAAAAGGTTACTTGAAATTTTAGCAAGAAAAACTCAATTTCTCCACTTAATGTTAATTGAATTTAAATGTTATAATGATCCAAACTATACTAACTTGACAGTGAGAGAGTAAATTATTGTATAAAATAATTTGAGTTTCTACAATAATTGCACCTAAGTGAAAGAATCTCAAGAAAATTGTTACAGTTATCTTTGTTCATTTCATTGGTTAATGTGCTCACATAAATTTGCACTTGCATTAGCTTACAAGTTCCTACTATTTAAAATAATAGGACCAATTACTATATCTAGGTTTTGAACATTATCTTCAGAATAGTATCCAGTGCAAATTAAATCAGTGTATTTTATCATAATTGATACAAATAGCTTTTTACTTTGGGTAAAACTGCTAACTACTTTATTTTAATGTGCCTTTTCAAACAAAGTTGTATGTTTCTTCTATCCACTGTTAATTTTCTCATAAAAATTATCAAAATTTTTCCTGAACCACACCGAATGCAGAAAATTGCATGCTTCGTCTTGAAAATCCCGTCATCTGTTTCCTCACTCTTGTACTGACAATTTTAAATTGATGATCCCTTCTCACTGAATCCCCCAAGCAGACAAATTGGCTGAGAATTTCCTCAGAGCTATTTCCATGCCAGTGCAGAAGTAAGATGCAAGCCTTGGTTACATGTGCAAATAGGTTTATCTATCTTACTCCAGCCATTGCCTGGGTTCAGAATAAACTCCATTGAAATTCCCAGTCCTGCATGTCAATTTTAAAGTTCATGAATAATAGGAATGCGGAGTGTAAATTGGTCAATATTATAAACACAGAATATTTTTATTCCAAGTCCTCTGCTGTCAGTTATTATCTCAAGATAGGCAGAAAATGCCAGCTGGCTTGGGGGGTGGGGAGAGGAAGTTTGAGCAGCTGGAGGGCACCTGTTGGCACAAAGGGAAGACAGTCCAGTCACAAAGAGTGTGTCTGGGTCTGGTCCTGAGGGAGGAAAGGGAAGTGGCATTTTTAGTCACGGACGACTGTGATTTCCTTCGTGGGACGATGAGCAGTATTCCTACTCCCAGAAAAGAAAGTTTTGCACATTCAACATATTCATCATGCCTACTTCCTGTTTCAGTCTATGTAGTTAGCTATCTTAAAGCCTCAGTTATATTGCTCTAATGGCCCACCAACTGTAAACTTACATCTTTTAGAGGTCCTTACTTCTTAAGTTGGGTGCCACATCCAATTATCCCACTGCCTGAAAAGCTCTAATTAACCTGTTCAATTATTGGCACGTCTGTACAACTTTACACACCTCAGGCAACATTAATAACAACTCTGCTGACATTCACTTCTCAATCAATTAAAAGCAGTTAAAATTCTCAAATCTTTTTAGATTACTGCAGTGGAAACATTCCTAGCATTTCAAGTCACTTCACAAAACAATAGTTCTCCACCCTGGTGAATGGGCTTCTACACTTTATATTCAAAATAGAAGCAGATGTGGGCCTCTGGCTGTTGTACCTGCTCCACATTCAATGAGATGATGGCTGATCTGCTTGTGGACCCAACCCTATGAACCAGTTTTTTCCTCATAACCCTGCTAAGTAAAAATCTAACTAACCATGTCTTAAATATATTTAATGGGGTAGCCTCCTCTGCTTCTCTGGGCTGAAAGAATTCCACAGATTCACTTCTCTCTAGGAAAAGCAGTTTCTGATCTCCGTCCTAAATCTATTCTCTCAAAACATGAGTTCCAGTCTCACTTACCACTGGAAGCAACTACCTGAACTATTCCTTTCATAATTTGTGTTTCTATTGGAGATTGCTTCTTAGTCTACTGAGTGAGTATAGTCCCAGGTGCATCGAATCCTGAGTTAGTAATCCTTCCACAAACCATGGAGGAGAAAATGGACAGTTTTAACTTGGTGTCCCTGTTCACGAGAGTTCCCGTTAAGGACAGCTTGGTCCTCCTGCAGTCAAGGTTTGATGAGGGTGCCATTGGTCTTTTTGAACACACCCTTATATCAACATATTTCCTCTATAAGGGGAATTACTATGAACAAATGGACAAAGTGGCCGTGGGATCCCTGTTGTCACTGTCTATTGCTAATTTCTAGATAGAGGACTTTGGGGAGAGGGCTCTGAGTTCATTGCCCTTATGCCCCAAATGCTTTTTCAGATATGTCAGTGACACCTTCGTAGTGTGGCCTCATAGACTCCACCCACTTCAAAGGTTCCACATTCATCTGAACAGTATACATCCAAAGATTCAATTTGTGGTGGAGATAAAGAAGAATGATTGCCTCCCATTCCTGGATATTCAAATATGACAGAAACCAGATGGTAGCCTCAGACATGGTGTCTATTGGAAACCCACTCAACAGACTTGTACCTTAACAATAACAGCCACCATTATGCCCCTCAACATAGGGCTGTTCTTCCTACTTCGATTAACCATGCAAAAACCATTTCTGATCTGGAGAGTCTTCCCAAAGAAAGATGATTATGCATGACATTCCTACAGAATGACTACAAGGTTAAGGAAATCAGTCAGGCCCTTTAAAGAACCCATGGATAGAATAGCAAATCTACCAACGAGGATGAGCCCATCGCTATGGCCTGTCTGCCCTATATTTCCATGGCTTCTGGAAGGATCACCAGAAATACCAGATTAATACACTCCACAAACCCAAAGGGAAGCTCAAATCACAGCTTATGCAGGTCAAAGGTGACCTGGGACTCAGGTCAGCTTGTGTTTACAGGATTCCCTGTGAAGGCAGAGCAGTGTATATTGGCCAGATGTGACACATGGTGGAAACCCACATCAAGGAACACAGGAGATATATCTGTTTGGCTATAGGATTGACTTCAATGGCACAGAACTAGTGTGTTGCCCCAATGACTTTTGAAACCACCTAGTAAAGGAAACCATTGGAATTAAACAAGAAGAAAAGAATTTTAACACAGTTGAAGGTCTTGCTCTAAGTCAGAACTGGAATTTGATTGTAAACAAGTGGGAGAGAGGAAACATGATTGGATGAGGACTAACCAATCAGAAGGGACCATCTATGGACTAGACGCTGGACCAGACTTATGCATGCATCATATGTGATGAAGATAGCAGAGTTTGTCATGGAAACATCGATTATAATCGATAACTGTACCCAACTGGAAGACTTATGTTAGTTCTCTTGTTTGGAATTACTCTGATGTTACCATAGGTACAGCCACATTCTTAATGATGCTTAGACATTTTTTAAACAATTTTGTTCATTGATTTAACTTATCCAGATGATTCTGTGTGACGTGGAGAATGAAAAGACCATCCAGTGCTCATCAGTTAACATAATTCCTGACAAACACTCCCATTGAAATGTGTTCCTTGGTCCGAGACAATGTGGCATGGCAATCCCCATCTAGGAATATAGTCCTTGATCAGAATTTTTGCTGTGTGTGTGGGAGTGGCTTTTCTTCCTCGAATAGATTCTACCCATCTTGAAAACGTGCACTGTTACCAATACCTCTACATATCCATGACTCTTTGGCAAAGTAATGTAGTCCACTTGTAGATGTAAAAATGGGCCAGGTGGGGCAGGAATACTCAATTGTAGTAGCTTTTCCACTGCTAGGGATTTGTTTTCTGGCAAATCATGCATCTTTGAAGCATTTGTGAAGCTGGTGCCCTGAACTTTGGATTCCACCACCATTGGGAGAATCTGTTCATCATCTTTTCCACTTTAATATGTCCTAGTGAGTGCATCTGCTGTGCCAGATAAGGGAGCAACATAGTTGGAGCCATTAGTCTCTGACTAGTACAATATCTCCATCTCCAGACACCCTCCTTTTAACCTCCCACTATTCTCCATCCAGAACCACTTTCCCTGGTTGGAGTATCGAACGTGCATTTCTGAAGTACCTTGTATGTTTATCTGTGGTACAGAATTCCACTACATTTCCATGAATTCAGTTGTCAAGTTCACAGAATATGTTCTCAGTACTACCATTAAGTCTTTGACCTTTTTAAAATCTTTTACCCCTTCCTGTGCTGCCTTCTTTACAATTTCATCTGCATATGCAGTTCCATGGCTTTCCCTTGTAGTCAGTTTGGAGTGGCATTTACATTTAAATCCAGCCACTTCAGATGGCAATATTATAACATCCATGTGTTCTTGTATTCATTGACCATTCTTGATTGGTATTCCTACAGACATACGAATCATCATGATGAGAGCGAGAAAAAGAATGAAACTGTAGATTGCGTCAAGAGTAGTGCAGCTTCATTGAAGGTAATGGCACGCAAAATACAATGTTCATCCTTGATTCGTGAACATGCCATGGAGGTCCAGAAAGACCTATACCTATGATTCATTGATTACACCACAGCTTTTAGATAAAATGAGACATGAAGGGCTTATAAAGTCTTTTGATTGGAAAGATATCAGAATCATCAGAAATTTGCATTGGGGGAAAAAGAGCAGGAACAACAGTTGAAAATGAGACAATTGATTTTGTCCAGATTAAGAGGGGAGTTAGACAGGTCTGTGTTCCTTCGCAGCATCTATTCAACCATTATAACAAGAGGATTCTAAGAAAAGTAATAGTGTTCCAGGCATGATAATTGGTGGGTACAATTTGAACACAAACACAGTGCTGATATCTACTTCTAAAGAGAAGCTTCAAGAAACACTAGATATTGTCAAAGAAAGTGTAAAGAGAGGGGAGAGGGTTGACTCCTGCAAGAAGACAGAATGCATGGTTGTCAGCAATACAGAAATGCAAACTGAAAGTGGGCAATGAAATAATTAAACAAACATGGAGGTTCAGTTACTTAGGGAGCTCGATAACATTTGACAGTAGGGCTGATGTTGAATTTAGAAGGATTGGGATTGCTAAATGCATGTTCGAGCACTTGAGCAAGATACTCAAGGATAACATAATTTCTATGGGTATGAAACTCAAAACGTTGTGGTGCTATGTTCATTCCACACTAACATATGAAAGCACATATTGGACAATGTCAAAGCAAAATGAGGGCAGACTCAAAGCTGCAGAAATGTGGTTTTTGAGAATAATGATGAAAATATTGTGAAACGACCGAGTAACAAATGAAGTGTTGTGATAAGTTGAAATAAGATGTTTCTGAGACATGTACTGAGGAAAGCGAGGCTCTAACAACTTGCAGTGATGGGAAAAATTGATGGAAGAAAGCAATGTGGTCAACAGTTCATGACATTCATGAGTTATATCAAGGGATGGACAGGCAAATGTTTTGAAGAACGTATTAGAACTCTCAGTTTAAAGACAGGTGGAAGTGTCATATGACATAGCACATAATGATTATGATGATGACAACCATAAGAAACTCAGTTTGTCTCCAGAGGTTTCCAAAATCATATTGAGAATCAATGTAGATATTAGCTGATCTTCCTTCTGCCATCTTACAGGCTTCAACCAGAGATTTCAATTCTGCCTGTTGTGCAGAGCTACCAGAATTCATGCTTCCAAATGCTAACACTTCAGTTTCAGAAACAACAGCCCATCCAGCCGTTCCTGCTTCAATCATCGAGAAGACACCGGTGTGCAGAGTCAGATCTGGGTTCAATAGAGGCATTGCTTGTAATAATTTGCATCTTCATAGCACATTATTATCATTGCACAGGCATGGTCATCAGAGTTTAACAAGAATTCAACACGTTCATTCCCAATGAGTAAGTTAACATTTAAGCCATCTGATTTTTGTTTTATAAAGGGCTGCAGGGAAGAGCTTAGTCATTTTAAAATTCAAAATACTTCCATTATATCTGAAGTTGTTTGTTGAAAACATTTTATTAGATCAGAATCTCCTGACATTTGTGAGACAAAAGTTCCAACTTGTTCTTGAGCTTGTTTCTGTTCTCCACCTTGTTTCTTATACCAATACCTTCTAACCAATGTCCTATTTAACCACAAAAATAACAATGTGTTTAAGGGGAATGCCCTCGGAGATGTGGCTCAGATTGAGATTGCTGCATTGCGCATGTTGAATTCCAATACTGCCTCTTCTGTTAGTTAGTGGGTGTTCATTGTTTACTTACCTGCAATAGCAAGCAATGACTGCTGACCCATAGTCAGTGGCTGATGATCAACAGGTAACTGACACATCTGTAATCATTTTATTTGGATTTCCATATCTTGTTCCACTTTTTTGGCAGTTTGCATTAGCTGATTATATGGAGCACCAACGTCAACCCAATTCACTTTTGTCAGTTTAATCATTTTATCAACATCTGGTTTCAAGCCATCCATAAAAGTTGATTTTAAGGGACCATATGCAGAGTAGTCTACTGAATGTTATCTTTGTTTACTTCTGGAGCTCCTGAATAACTTAACCACCCTGTCCTGTGGCATTCCTCATATTCAGGAACATCCTCAGAAACCTTTTGCTTGGAATCAAGCACTCGCCTCCATTCAGTCTGTATTGGGGCCTGTTCCTTCAACCAGCTCTTAATAGCATTCCAAATAACTTCAATATTTTGTTTATCACTTTCCGTGTCTTTATCAACTCTACAAGTCAACTATCTCATTTGCTGAGAAGACAACATAGCAGCCGAAATTTGGATGCCAATAAGTGCATGCAATTTGTATATGTTCTTAATATATTGAAGCTCAGTCCAGGCCTCCAAACTTTTCTTTTTTTTAGGATGTGGAATTTCTTTGAACCATCCATCAATCTTTTCTTTTTCAGGTGGTTGTTGTAAAACCAGCTGTCTCCTTTAATATGTTCCATCTTCAGCTCTGCGTGTCTTCACTTCTTTGATTTTTTTTGGAACAGTCCATGAAATAGCTACCAATCCTATTGTTTCACCACTGTCCTCCTCGCTTGAGTCACTAAAGGTCAGTGTGAAGTCCATGTCATATTTCCTCAGAGTTTGGATGGTGGTGCTGTCTCAGAAGACTATCCAACATAGGGGATGCTTCCCAAGCAGAGCAGTCACTGGCAGGACTGCCCACTTGAGGTCCCTGCAGGGCTTTCTGATACTGCTTCAGCTGGTTTCGAAGCACCATACAATGCACAATGATTCCATTACACTTACCATGTTATTTTTTTCACTCATTCAGTTCATGCAAAAATTTGCTCTTTAGTCTTTTTACTGTCTCTATCATACCATTTTGTCATTTATCACATTTCCCTTTCCTTCTCCAATAGTTAACTTTTTCACTTGTTCCGCCAAGTCATAAATGATATTTTCCAAAAGACCACACGTTTGTTGAACTCACAGATTTAACTTTAAAACCCAACAAGCACATTATTTCTTAACTGTGATATAATGCTAGCTTCCAGCCTGTCATTCTGTTCCTAAAGTCATTCTCTGGATCTTATCACATACCTTCACAATATCATTTAAGAGCCATACTTCATTTGACTCAACACTGATGGCATATTTCATGTGGGTTTTTTCATTAATCTCATCAAATTGATGTTTTATTCTGGTAAGAGCTCAGACCTTCAGTCATCTGTTCACATGTAACTGGTTATGCAGTTCCCCCTTTTTCTGTAGTAGGTTTCATAACTTTGGCCATTGTCTTAATTCAATCTCATGTAACACTTAATTTGTATGTACTTTTTATCACTAGGGCTGTGATCAAAAAACTGTTGTATTACATTGAACAGTTCAATTGTTACATTGGATAACAATTGAAATATCATAGGATTATAAACACAATTATCTCATGATTGCAATTGGCAGATTTTTTTTATTGTATTGCAATCTAAATGTTTTTTAAGCAGTAAGTTACTATCGGAAGGTTTTTTTTTTAGGTATTCCGGTGGTAAGTACGAATTTAATTTGAGCATGATATTAATTTCACTACTGAACTGACTTTTCCAGCATAACAATATATAATAGAGCTTTCCTTCACTCTTAAACTTCAATCAGATGGTGTATTGAAGCAAGAACTAGTAACCATTCAGATGATTAGAAAATAAGCAGGAAGCTCTTACCTCCTCTTCAAATTTGCGTAAAATTATTGGATAGTTATGTTTTTGATCCGAGGTTCTTCAGAAGTCAAGAACAATGCATAAAACTGGCTGCTTTCAATCATTTATTAAGCATTACAAGAATGAAACAAAGAAAAGGAAACACAAGGGGAGCATGAAAGAGACAACGAGTAAAAAATGAAGACAAAGGAGACCAAGACAACGTGGTGTGGTATTCGTATACTAGATTGTTAATTCCACTGAATTTCCATAGATAACAATTAACCAATTAGATAGCCCCCATTCAGGCAATGTGATTCCCAAGAAGCTTCCAGTAAAATACAGAAGAACAATAACCACCAGGAAACACACTGAATAATACACAAACATAAGAATGTTTTAACTACAAGGAAAGTTTAAATTATACTGTCTAATCCAACACCTGCAAGGAAGACAGTACCATGGATCCACTGGTGAGCAGCAAACAAGTACATTTTGGCATGTTCTTAAATGGTGGCTGTACATTAGTTGTAAATTTATCCATATTATTTTGCAATTGTTTCTAAATTGATAAGGCTCAAAATAGTTTTGAACTTATTAAAAGATTTATATGTATATATTTTACACTCACACCTTCAATGAGGAATGCATCTGCAATGCCATGATTATCGCACACTTCATCACCTTTACATTAAAAATATATTTGGATTGCATTCCTAGGTTTTCATCCCAGAAAATAGTAATCAACATGTGCCCACATTAAACTGCATCTGACATATGTCTATCCATTTTATTAACTAGTTAATAGTGTTTTGATAGGATTTGGTTGTGTAGTCTAAACTTATGTCTTCTCCCAAAATAATTTACAATCTCTGCGATTAAGTCAATACACCATTCTTAACCCTACATCAGGGTTATTATTATTTATTTTTCTCAGCTCAAGCTGGTAAAATCTGAGGTACAGGTATGGCCAAGCACACTCATTTGTCCATGGCTAGGGATTTTCGGAATATTCTAGTGGAGCGTAGTATTGTGAAGATTTACATTACCTTGCTGTGTAGCCTTAATTGTTAATGCAGTGCAGTGACTTTGGAGTAATACTAGTTGTAGATATTACTATTGGACAATGTATACCTTGTTCATGTTTTAAAGTCTTTCAACTTCCTCTTTTAATTCAGCATATTTCTGTTTTTTTACTTATTGATTTCTGTAAGTTATGTGTGTGGAATGCTGTATCTATTAAATAAGTTATTCTTGTTTATCCTGTATTATTATATCTGGGTGGTTATTATGGATTGTCCTATCTGTAATAACTGATCAGTCATACTATAATTTGTGGTATTCTGACTCTAAAACTGAATCAGGCTTTTATATCTACTAAGGTGTGATTTAATTTATGAGTTTGAATTTTAAAACAAGATTTTGGTGAATGATATTTGCCACTTGATTGTGCCTGTGTAAGTAATCAGATTGAGTTAAACTGCTATAGGATCCTGTAAAGTGTTGCATTGTTTCTGTCTTTTCTCTGGCATTTTTTGGACAACAGAACAAACAAATCCAATGACCTCAAATCTTTCTTTTTAGTCCATCTATTAATGTCTCAACCATTTTGCTACGTTTCCTCGTGCAGCATTTGTGTCACTTTTTTCTTTTATGCATCTGATGTGACGTTGCAACTTCAGAGCTTCCACAGTTGGTACGTTGCTTTCAACAAACCAGTCAGGAAATGCATCCAATCTCTTAATAGAGGAAAACTTTTATATTACCTAGAGACAAAATCTATATGAGGATAACAAAAAGTTAAGTGCACGTGTTGGATTGCAAATCCCCATTGCTTCTTGACTTAAAGTGTAAATAGGATTGCTTGCAACTGAATGCAAATATTGAGCAATGGAAGCCAATTTCCAACAACAATATTGTTTAGAAGAAAAAGACAGAATCAATAGCCCTCAGTTGAGACTTGTTTATACAGTGATGTGGAGATTGAGTTTCTAACATTGGCTTCCACTATGGATAGCATGAGGTCAGATTTATTCCCCTTGAGATGTTATTACTGTATTTGTAATAGGTATAGTGATGCATATTTACATTTTTGCCTGTGTTGCCTTTCTGGAATTATTGCCATCAAAATCAGTAAAATCTGTCAGGAATCTAACCTACATGACCCACTCAGTAAGCTTATCTTCTGTCAATCCTATTATCCTATTCACCATAAGACTTTGTGCTTTTTTCCAAAATCCATTAAGTGTTCCAATCAGAAGTTACAAGAACAAAGAAAAATATGGTTGTGGTGGATATGTTTTACAGTATACTGACTATTTTATACAAGATGAATATATTTCTTAATTTACCTCTAAGCAGATGCATTTTGTGATGGTGTGAGCACTTTGCAAAATTGTGTTTCTAATATTATCTGCTATATTCTTTCTCTGGAAGTATTTTTGCTGAGAAAAATAATGGGTGTGGTTTTGCATGTACTCAACAAGTCAAATTTATGGAAGCTGCATCCCATGTTGGATTACCAATATAAAACAGGCACTGTCATTTTAAAGCTTACTAGCCTGCTTTGAAGATTCATTTTAAGCTTTAGAATTGCAGTTTGCATTCAAGTAATTTCATAATGATTTATCTTACTAATTTGTAATGCCTCTATTGGCTTTTGATCACGCATCCTAAAATCTCCTTATTTGTCTTGGTGTCTGCTTTCGTCTGATTATTTTCCTGTGAGACACCTCAAAGCATTTAATTAAATATGTAAATACAAGGTGTTTTCACCACTGAATACAATGCCTGCTTGTGAAGGCAGCATTTTGCCTGAAAAGCAAAAGTCTTCAAATTACATTTGAGTTCTGAAAATTGTATAATAGGAGAATGTGGATACCATTAGCTTATGTCTATGGTGACACATCTGTTCTCACAGATCTATACTTCTATGGATGTGTATTGGAGAGTATATTGACTGGCTGCAGCACAGCCTGGGATAGAAACACCAATGCCCTTGAACGGAAAAACCTACAGAAAGTAATGGTTACAGGTTAGTCCATTGCCGGTAAAGCCCTTCCCATCATTGAGTATATCAACACAAAGCATTTTTTTCAAGAAAGCAACATCCATCATCAGAACCCCTATCAACTAGGTAATGCTCTCTTCTCACTGCTGCCATCAGGAGGAAGGTGCAGCAGCCTCAGGACTCACATCACCAGGTTCAAGATCACTTACTGCTCCTCAACCATCAGGCTCTTGAACCAATGAGTATAATTTCACTCAACTTCACATGCCCCATCATTGTAAAGTTTCCACAACCTAAGAACTCACTTTCAAGGACTTTTCATCTCAGGTGTAGTGTTGTCGCACAGGTGTGAAAACTCTGAACAAAACACCAAGTATAAACCGGAGTCAATGAGGCGTGATCCCAGTAAGATTAACCGTTTACTGTTCACTCTTCCACATTAACGTATGGTGAAAACTGTTGATAAAACAATACAAAATATATACAGTATTTGTTTCTTTCTTGGCATCATATTTACATCATAAACACTTGCAAAAGTAAAACTACAACAAGCTATATTACATTAAAGTACAACATACAGTCAGAATCTACCTACGCCAATGACTGGCTTTAAATACACTTCAACACAAACTATCCGCAACTCTTTAAATAACAAAGAACATAAACTTTATCAACCGTCATTACTTTTAACAGAATCAGCGTTAACATTTTTACTTCAACATATTGATTATCTTATGAACTTATGGCATTGCTTCTATGATGTTTCTAGTGCATAGAAATAAACTTTTCTCGTGCAGATCTTGCACACACAAGCCCCCTCCTTCCTGTTTCTCCAAACCGGTATTTTCCCACAAGACGCAGCAAAACTGGGTGTGACGTCATCGCATGCCACGATACATCACAGACAACGAATTTACTTTCAACAACCTTTTAACTAGAAAACAATTACAAACGAATTACTAAAGCAAAAATATAATAAACTAAATGAATGCCTTAAGGGCAACACATCAGATTCTTGATATTTATTGTTTGTTTATTTATTTATCTATCTACTTATTTATTTATTTATTGTTCTAATTTCTGTTGTTTTGTACTTGCACAATTTGTTGTACAAGTTTGTATTTTGCACAGTGGTTGAACGCCTAAGCTGGTGCAGTCTTTCACTGATTCTGTTATGGTTATTATTCCATTATGAATTTATTGATTTTGCCCACAAGAAAATTAATTTCAGGATTATATATGGTGACATATATATATTTTGATAATCAGTTTTCTTTGAACTCTGAGTGGATCCATTCCAGAAATCAGTGCTTTGCTAGTAGATCTCAACATCCATAGAACCATAGAGCATTATGGCACAGAAAGAGGCCTTTTGGCCTTTCTTGGCTGCGGTGAACCCATTTTCTGCCTCGTCCCACTGACCTGCACCTAGACCATGTCCCTCCATACCCCTCTCATCCATGTACCTCTCCAAGTTTTTTTTAAATGTTAAAAGTGAGCCTGCATTCGCCACTTCAACTGGCAGCTCATTCCACACTCCCTCTACTCTCTGTGTGAAGAAGCTCTCCCTAATGTTCTCTTTAAACTTTTCCCTTTTCACCCTTAATCCATGTCCTCTGGTTTTTTTCTCCCCTAGCCTCAGTGGTAAAAGCCTGCTTGCATTCACTCTATCTATACCCATCATAATTTTATACATCTCTATCAAATCTCCCCTCATTCTTCTACGCTCCAGGGAATAAAGTCCTAACCTAGTCAACCTTTCTCTGTAACTCAGTTCCTCATGTCCATGCAATATCCTTGTAAACCTTCTCTGCACTCTTTCAACCTTATTAATATCTTTCCTGTAATTCAGTGACCAAAACTGCACACAATACTCCAAATTCGGCCTCACCAATGCCTTATACAACCTCAACATAACATCCCAACTCTTATACTCAATACTTCTATTTAGGTGCCAATGTGCCAAAAGCTCTCTTTATGACCCTATCTACCTGTGATGCCACTTTTAGGGAATTATGTATCTGTATTCCCAGATCCCTCTGTTCTTCTTGCACTCCTCAGTGTCCTACCATTTACCTTGTATGTTCTACCTTGGTTTGTCCTTCCAAAGTGAAATACCTCACACTTGTCTGCATTAAACTCTTTCTGCCATTTGTCAGCCCATTTTTCCAGCTGGTCCAAATCCCTCTGCAAGCTTTGAAAACCTTCCTCACTGTCCACTACACCTCCAATCTTTGTATCATCAGCAAATTTGCTGATCCAATTTACCACATTATCATCCAGATCATTGATATATATGACAAATAACAATGGACCCAGCACTGTTCCCTATGGCACACCACTAGTCACAGGCCTCCACTCAGAGAAGCAATCCTCCACTACCACTCTCTGGCTACAATCAAAAACCTGATGCTGGTATCTTCCAATAGGGATTTTTTTTCCCCAGTTGATATCAGTAAACTGAAAGTTCAGAAGCTGAATTCAATACTAGCTGCCATGTGCTACATGCACTGGTGTCAATCCAAAGTTATTTTCATTATTATTAATCCTCAGGAAACAAATGTTTATATCATATTCATTACAAAAAAACATGATATGCAGGAGAAACATCTCATGCTCCATCTAGGTATAATGCAGCCTTAAGGCTCAATGTTGAATTCCCCAACTTTACAAGGCTCACTGTTTTTATTTCTGTCTATATCACAAGACCACAAAAGCACAAGAAAACAAGGGAAAGAATGAGCTACCAGTGCCCTCAAATGTGCCCTGCCATTAAATCAGATTTTCTTTTGTCCCAATTTCTCATAACACTCATAATTTGCCTTTTATGCTTGTCATAACTTTGGCTAGGTTTTATTCTTCCCTTTAGTATAGACTGGAATGTACCACAGTCTTGCTATTAGTAACACACCTGTCAGACGAATACTGGTCAACAGGCTTCCAGTTACCACTTAAAGTTCCTCTCATCGCACACTATCAGAGATATTCCCACACCAGGGGTGTGTGAAAGAGTTACTGTTTAATCAGAGTGGCGATCAAGATTTAAAAGGCAGAGCTTCATGGTAGATTCCCTGAGTTGTGGAGTAACCAATCAGCAAGTGGGATTCATTAGAAAGGGCCAATTAAGGTAGCACAGGTGCAAGCAGAGCAGCCATTCTTAGAGCATGCCAGTCTTTAGAGTGGCTTTGGCTCATAGAGCAGTACAGCACAGAAGGAGGCCCTTTGGCCCATCTGGTCCATGCCAAATTGTTATTCAGCCCAGTCCCATCGAGCTGCACCTGAACCACAGCTTTCCATACCTCTCCCATCTATGTACTTATCTAAGTTTCTCTTAAATGTTGAAATCAAACTCATCAGGCTTAGGCAAGATTGGGTTTGGGTGAGACAGATTGTCTTGTAGGCTATTCTCTTTGTGCTCTTACTTGGTCATTCCTCATCTAATAGAGTATAGTATAGTAAGAATGGCTCCAGGGGCAGAGTTTTGTACTGTGTGTGGGATGTGGGAAGATTGGGAGACCTTCAGTCTCCCAGATAAACACATTTACAGAAGTATACTGAGCTACAGGTCATGTAAGAATGTATCAAGGAACTGGAGCTGCAGCCTGATTCCCTTGACTCACATGGGAGAATGAGGAGGTGGTGGACAGTAGCTACAGGGAGGTAGACACATTGAGGGTGCAGGAGACAGGTAGCTGGGTGACTGTCAGGAGAAGGAGGGGTAGTACACGGCCACAGCAGAGTACACCTGTTACCATAATAAATATATAACTTCAGATACTATTGAGGGGGACAACCTACCGGGGGGGTGGGGGCAGAGTGACCGGGTCTCTGGCACTGAGTCTGGTGTTGTGCCGCAGAAGAGCAAAGAGGTGAAGAAGACTGCAGTGTTGGTCAGAGATTCTTTAGTCAGAGAATGAGATTTTGGGAGCGCAATAGAGACCCGGATTGTATGTTACCTCCCCTATGCCAGGATCAGCGATGCCTCGGATTGTGTCCATGGCATTCTGAAGGTCAAGGGGAGCAGCCAGAAGACTTGGTACGTATTGGCACCATTGACATAGGTAGACAAGGTGAGGAGGTCCTAAAGGGAGATGTTAGGGAGCTGGGGACAAAGCTGAGTAACAGGACCTCCAGGGTAGTAATCTTTGGATTGCTGCCTGTGCCAAATGCCAGTGAGGGTAAGAATAGGATGATTTGACAGGTGAATGTGTGGCAGAGGAACTGGGGCAGGGGTTCAGATTTATGGAGCCTTGGGACTCTACTGGGGAAGGTATGACCAATACAAAAGGGATGGGTTATACCTGAACCTGAAGAGGACCAATATCCTATGGGCAGGTTGGCTAAAGTTGTTTGGGTGGGTTTAAACTAATTCAGTAGTGGGATGGGAACTGGAGTGATAGATCTGAAGATGAGGTGATTGGGCAGTGTGTAATGAGACCCCTAGCATGGAGAGGCTGATGAAAGGGTAAAATTGCAGTCAACAGGATGAGTTGCAATGTAGAATGACGACAACATTGAAAAAGGTGAATACGGGCTGGAGGAGTTATATCTGGATGCGCACAGTATCCGAATCAGGTTTATTATGTGTCATGAAATTTGTTAACTTAGCAGTAGTTCAATGCAATGCATAATATAGAAGAAGCAGAAAAAAATAAGAAAAGAATAATAATAAATAAATAAAGCTATTACAGTATAAGTATTTTGAATAGATTAAAAATCGTACAAAAAAAACCAGAAATAATATATATTTAAAAAGTGAGGTAATGTTCAAGGGCTCAATGTCCATTTAGGAATTTGATGGCAGAGGGGAAGAATCTGTTTCTGAATCGCTGAGTGTGTGCCTTCAGACTTCTGTGCCTCCTACCTGATGGTAACAGTGAGAAAAGGGCATGACCTGGGTGCTGGAGGTCTTTACTAATGGACGATGCCTTTCTGAGACACCGCTCCCTAAAGATGTCCTGGGTACTTTGTAGGCTAGTACCTAAGATGGAGCTGACTAGATTTACAACCTTCTGCAGCTTCTTTCAGTCCTGTTCAGTAGTCCCTCCATACCAGACAGTGATGCAGCCTGTCAGAATGCTCTCCATGGTACATCTATAGAAGTTTTTGAGTGTATTTGTTGACATACCAAATCTCTTAACTACTAGTGAAGTATAGTTGCTCTCTTGCCTTCTTTATAACTGCAACAATATGTTGAGACCAGGCTAGCTGCAAAGAGATCTGGACATCCAGGAACTTGAAACTGCTCACTCTCTCCACTTCTGATCCCTCTGAGGATTGGTATGTGTTCCTTTGTCTTACTCTTCCTGAAGTCCACAATCAGCTCTTCCGTCTTAATGACATTGAGTGCCAGGTTGCTGCTGTGACATCACTCCACTCTTTGGTGTATCTCATCCCTGTATGGCCTCTCGTCACCATCTGAGATTCTACCAACAATAGTTGTATCATCAGCCAGTTTATAGATGGTATTTGAGCTATGCCTATCTCTACAGTCATGGGTATATGAAGAGTAGAGCAGTGGGCTAAGCACACACCACTGAGGTGCACCAGTGTTGATCGTCAGTGAGGATTACCAATCCATACAGATTGCAATCTTCTGGTTAGGGATTCGAGGACCCAATTGCAGAGGGAGGTACAGAGGTCCAGGTTCTGTAACTTCTCAATCAAGATTGTAGGAATGATGGTATTAATTGCTGAGCTATAGTTGATGAACAGCATCCTGACGTAGGTGTTCGTGTTGACCAGGTATCTGAAGTCATATGATACAACTGACTTTAGCCATTGAGCCATTGTGATTGCATCTGCCATTGACCTATTGTGGCAATAAGCAAACTGCAATGGGTTCAGGTCCTTGCTGAGGCAGGAGTTCAGTCTAGTCATGACTAACCTCCCAAAGCATTTCATCACTATAGATGTGAGTGCTACCGGGCGATAGTCATTAAGACACCTCACATTATTCTTCTTAGGCACTGGTATAAATTTTGCCTTTTTGAAGCAAGTTGGAACTTCTGCCCATAGCTGTGAGAGGTTGAAGATGTATAAGGAATAAGTTCAATGATCTTGTAGCATAGTCACATATTGACAAATGAATCATGGCTGAAAGATTATAGCTGGGAACTTAATGTCCAAGGATACACATTGTAACAAAAATACAGATGGAATACAGTGCTTGGAAGTGTATGATAATGCATTTTGGTAAAAGGGACAATAGCGTTGACCATTGTCTAAAGCAGGGAGAATGTTCAGACATCAGAGGTGCAGAGGGACTTGGGAGTCCTCATGCAAGACTTCCAGAAGGTTAATTTACATATTGAGTCTGTAGTAAAGTAGGCAAATGCAATGTTGCCATTTATTTCAAGAGGAATAGAATATAAAAGCAAGGAGATAAAGCTGAGCCTTTATAAGACACTAGTCAGGCCACACTTGGAGTTTTGTCAACAGTGTTGGGCCCACATCACTGAAAGGATGTGTTGTCATTGGAGAGAGCCCAGAGGAGGTTCACAGGGTTGATTCCAGGAATGAAGGGGTTAACATATGAGGAGTGTTTGGCAGCTTTGGGCCTGTACTCACTGGAATTTAGAAGAATGCATATGGATCTCATTGAAACCAACCAAATGCTGAAAGGACTAGATAGGGTGGATGTGGAGAGGATGTTTCCTATGGAGGAGGTATCCAGAACTAGAGAGCACAACCTCAGAATTGAGGGGTGACCCTATAGAACAGAGGCAAGGAGGAATATTTTTAGCCAGGGAGTAATAAATCTCTAGAACACTAGAACAATTTTTAGCCAGGGAGTAATAAATCTCTAGAACAATTGCAGTGGAGGCCAAGTCCATGGGTATATTTAAGGTGGAAGTTGATAGTTTCCTGATTGGTCAGGGCATCAAAGGATATGGCGAAAAAGCAGGTGTATGGGATTGAGTGGAATCTGGGATTAGTCATGATGGAATGGCAGAGTAGACTCGATGGGCTGAATGGCCTAATTCTGCTCCTATGTCTTATTGTCTTATGGTATTTTGGACAGGCAGGAAGGTGGCTATGATGGTAAAAATGAAATTAAATCATTAGAAGAGTTGACAAAGGGCCAGAAGGTGTTGAATTGTTGTGGATACAGCTAAGGAACTGCCAGGCTAAATAGACCCTGATGGCAGTTACATACAGATCCCTAAACAATAGCAAGGATGTGGTCTACAAGTTACAATGAGAGAAAGAAAATGCATGTCAAAAAGGCAATGTTACAACAGTCATGGGGGGAGGGGGGGAAGGATATCGATATGCAGGTAGATTAGGAAAATCAGGTTTGTGCTGGATTCCAAGTTGGGCTATTTCTAGAATGCCTATGAGCAGGCTTTTTAGAGCAGCTCATGGTTGAGCCCACTAGGGGATCAGCTGTTCTGTACTGAGTGTTAAGTAATGAACTGGAATCGATTAGAGAGCTTAGGGTAAAACAGCCCTCAAGGGAAGTGGTTATAATATGATCAAATTCACCCTGAAATTTGAGAAGGGAAAGCTAAAGACAGATGTATCAGTATTAAAGTGGAGTAAAGAGGCATGTCAGAGATGTTGGTGAGAATTAATTGGAAAAGAACACTGGCAGGGATGATGGCAGAGCAACAATGGCTGAAATTTCTGGAAACAATTTGGGAAGCACAGGATATATACATCCCAAAGAGGAAGAAGTATTCTGAAAACAAGACACAATGATGGCCAATGAGGGAAGTCAAAACCACCACAAAAGCCAAATAGAGGGCATATAATAGAGCAAAAATAGTGGGAAGTTAGAGAATTTGGGAAGCTTTTAAATATCAACAGGCAAGTAACAACATCATAAAGAAGGAAAAAATGGAATTCCAAGGTAAGCTAGCCAATAATATTAAATATGATATCATAAGTTTCTTTAGATACATAAATGGTAAAAGAGACGTGAGAATGGATATTGGACTGCTGGAATATGATGCTGGAGAGGTAGTAATGGGAGACAAGGAAATGGCAGAGGAACTGATTAAATATTTTGCATCTGTCTTCACTGTGGAAGACACTAGCAGTATGGTGGAAGTTCCAGGTGTCAGGGGTCATGAAGTGTGTGAAGCTACCATTACTAGGGAGAAGGTTCATGGGAAACTGAAAGCTAGATAAGTCACCTGGACCAAATAGTGTATACCACAGCATTCTAAAAGAAGTGGTTGAAGAGATCGTAGAGGCATTAGTGATGATCTTTCAGGAATCACTAGATTTTGGAATGGTTCCATAAGACTGGAAAATTCCAATTGTCACTCCACTCTTCAAGAAGGGAAATAGGCAGAAAAAATGAAATTATGGGCAAAATAATCTGATCTCAGTGGTTGGGAAGATGTTTGAGTAAGATTGTTAAGGATTTTGTTTCAGGGTACTCGGAGGCACCTGATAAAATAGGCTGTAGTCAGCATTGTTTCCTCAAGGGGAAATCTTGCCTGACAAATCTGTTGGAACTCTGAAGAATTAACAAGCAAAATAGACAAAGGAGAATTGGTTGATGTTGTGTACTTGGATTTTCAGAAGGCCTTTGTTGAGGTGCAACACATGAGGTTGCTTAACAAGCTACGAGCCTATGGTATTACAGGAAATTTTCCAGCATGGATAAAGCAGTGGCTGATTGGTAGGAAGAAAAGAGTGGAAATTAAGGGAGCCTTTTCTGGTTAGCAGTGGGTGACTAATGCTGTTCCACAGAGGTCTGTGTTGGGACTGATTCTTTTTACATTATATGTCAATGATTTGGATGATGGAACTGATTGCTTTGTTGCAATGTTTGCAGATGATATGAAGATAGGTGAAGGGCTGGTAGTTTTGAGGAAGAAGAGAGGCTACAGATGGACATAGATTAGTAGAATGGTCAAAGAAATGGCAGATGGAGTACAGTGTCGGGAAGTGTATGGACATGCACTTTGGTGGAACAAATAAAAGCGCAGACTATTTTCTAAATGGACAGGAAATATTTTTTTTAAACTGTTTTACGGAAGGATTTGGGATTCTTGGTGCAGGATTCCCTAACAGTTAATTTACAGGTTGAGTTTGTGGTGAGGAAGGCAAATGTAACCTTAGCATTTGTTTCAAGAGGACTACAATATGAAAGCAAGGATGCAATGTTCAGGCTTTATAAAGTACTGATGAGGCCTCACTTGGAATACTGCGAGCAGATTTGATTCTTCATCTTAGAAAGGATGCGCTGAAACTGGAGAGGGTTCAAAGGGTGTTTATGAAAATAATTTCAAGATTGTCATATGAAGAGTGTTTTATGGCTGTTGGCCTGTATTCATTGGAATTCAAAAGAATGAGAGGTAACCTAATTGAAACCTATCGAATGGTGAAAGGCCTTGATAGAGTGGATGTGGAGAAGATGTTCCCTATGGAGGGAGTGTCTATGACCAGGGGATACAACCTCAGAACAGAGTGGTGTCCTTTTAGAATGGAGATGAGGAGGGATTTCTTTAGCCAGAGAGCAGTGAATTTGTGGCATTTCTTGCCCCAGGCAGCTGTGGCAAAGGCTGATAGATTCCTGATTGGTCAGGGCATGAATGGATATGGGGTGAAAGCAGAAGAATGTGGCTGAGAGGGAAAATGAATCAGCTATGATGAAATGGCAAAGCAGACTTGATGGGCCACATAGCCTATTTCTGCTCATATATCTTATGGTCTTGTGTACTTCCCTGCACTATATTCCACCTGCCTATTCTCCTAATTTGTCTAAGTATTAGGTATTAAGTATTATAAGTAATCTAGAAATAACTTAGAGGTAATTCTTGGTTATGAATGAGTTCCATTCCTGAGTCCGTCTTTAAGTCAGATTTGAAGTCAGAACAAGTACATCTGATATTATTTAGCGTCAGTTAGTCAAACATTTTTCTTAGTATATAGTACATATTTTATCTTATAAAACACTTAAGAAATGTATGTATTCCAATAATTAAACCACTGCATTGCTTAGTAATAATTGTAGCTTTCATCAGGGCAGATCCTTTCACATGTTCCATTAAAATTGTTCTGATCGTTGACGGACTGTAGCCTAACGCTTTTCCAATGACCGATGGCATTTCACCTCTTTCCGATTGCTTTATTACGTCCACCTTATTTTCAATCGTGATCATGATTATTTTCATGAACATAAACACTGCAGATTCAGAGCTGCGCTGGGTCCTAATGTCCACCGCACTGAGACATGTTAAATAAAGTCCGGGGTTCAGCCAGGTCCTAAAGACCCCCATACTGGGACAGATTAAATAAGGGACTTGAGCATCCACATTTTTTGGTATCTGTGGGGGGTCCCGGAACCAATCCCCTGCGGATAAGGAGGGCCGACTATATACAACATTCAATGATTCTCCTTTTCTATACTACCTGTTAATTTCTCAAGTAAGTCCTAAATTTTGTTGAGCAACATTTCCCTTTAAAGATATCACAGGGTCTTTGGCCTATTTTATCATGTGCATCCAGGTTCCCTTCAACCTCATCCTTAATAATGGACACCAACATCTTCCCAACCACTTAAGTCAGCTGAATTGCCTACAATTTTCATTTTTTCCTGCCTCCTTCCTTTCTTAAACAGTGGAGTGATATTTGCAATGTTTCTGTCCTCTGAAAACATTCCAGAATCTAGTGATTCTTCAAAGATCACTACTGATGTCTCCACAATCTCTTCAGCTGCTTCTTTTAGAATGGGGAGGAGTAGTCCATCTGGTCCAAGTGACTTATCTACCTTCAGAACTTTCAGTTTCCCAAGCACATTCTCCTTAGTAATAGCCAATACACTCACTTCTGTCCCCAGACACACTCAAATTGTTTGCACACTGCTAGTGTTTTCCACAGCAAAGACTGGCACAAAATACTGACTGTGTTTGTCTGCCATTTCTTTGTCCTGCATTACTACCTCTCCCATATCATCTTCCAATGGTGCAATATCCACTTTCAGCTCTCTTTTATTCTTTATATATCTGAAAAGTCTATTTGTATCCTCTTTTATATTTTTGGCTAGCTACCTTCATATTTCATCTTTTCTCTCCTTATGGCTTTTTAGTTGCCTTCTGCTGGTTTTAAAAGCTTTCCAATCCACACTCATTTTGCTATATTCTATGCCCCCTCTTTTGCTTTTATGCTGTCTTCGACCTACCTTGTTTGCCAAGGTTGCTTCATCCTCCCTTTACAATGCTACTTCTTCTTTGGGATGAATCTATCCTGCACTTATTGAAATGCTCCCACTAACTCCAGAACTTTACTGTTCTGTCGTTATCCCTGCAAGTATCCCCTCCCAATTAACTTTGTCCAGCTCCTCTCAAATGCCTCTGTAACTTCCTTTACTTCTCTGGAATAATGATAAATTTGGCTTTAGCTTCTTCCTCTCGAACTGTAAGGTGAATTCTTTCATGTTATAATCACTGCCTCCTAAGGGTTCTTTTACCTTAAGTTCTTTAATCAAATCTGGTTCATTACACAACCGTGTGTTCCATTAAGATGTCGTAAGCACAGTCACAGTGACCTCTATTTCTACTTTTGTGTATTTTTCAGGATTGCAAGATAATGTGGATATCTAGAACATCTGGTACTACCTATTACAGCCACCCAAGGAGAAAGGCATCAGAGGTGGTATGTGGAGTGAGTGTGCCATCCAACAAACAGTGCAAGTTGTTGTATTGAATGTTTTTTTTAATGACAGTAAGACCCTGTTGAACATAGGATACTGTAAGGCCACTTCACTAGTTCATTAGCGAGACCAGTGGCCTCGGTTGTGGGCATGGACCAGGCCTTCATGTCGTGGGGCTGCCTTTTGCAGCCATCCAGGGAGGAGATACCAGAGGCGGTGTGGTGCAGCTAGGTTGGGGGCTGTCCCCTGCCATAGGTGCGGTTCTTGAGTGTTTGCTTGGTGGAAGACAAGATAGATTGCATTTGTCTGTGACCACACTAGTGCATGATGAAGAACTGTTGCATGCTTGTTCTTGCAGAAATGTGGCTCCAAGGACAACATTCCCTGCATCATCAATCTACATGTCATGACACAAAAATCTTGAGCTATGTATATTTTCTGTGACTGTACGCTTTACTGCTGTTGTAATCATATGTACTGTATGGGAATTGCGTCGTGTGTGACTTGTTGGTACTGTAGTTTGCACCTTGGCCTCGGAGGAATACTGTTCTGTTTGGCTATATTCATGTGTTTGGTTAAATGACAATAGAACTTGAACTCAATTTAGAATTCCCTTTTCCCTGTTGGCACAACAGCAAGCTGCCCTAAAGAGCCATTTTGTAGGCATTCTACAGATCCTCTCTCTTAGGATCCAGCACCAACCTGATTTTCCTAATCTACCTGCATATTGAACTCGCCCATGACTCTACCAACAGATACTCTAAATCTTCCAATCCTATGTCACCTCTTTCCAAAGATTTGATTTCATTTTCACCAACAGAGCCACCCCACTCTCTCTACCTTCCTGCCTGTCCTTTCAAAACATTGTGCATATTTGGATGTTAACACCCCCAACTATGATCTTCTTGACTCATTGTCATACCTACCAATCTCTAACTGCGCTACATCATCTACCACATTCTGTTTACTGCGTGCATTCAAATATAACACCGTCAGTTTAGTCTTCATCACACTTTCTAATTTTGCCTCCTTTTACACTTCAACTCATCACATTGATTGCAATTTTGCCGTATCATCTGCCTGTCCATCCTCACATTCTCACTACATTTACTTGCATACCAACTGTCCCAACCTTAGCATTATCATTCCTGTTCCCATACCCCTGTTAAATTAGTTTAGGTCCTCCCCAACAGTTTGAGCAAACCTGCCACAAGAATATTGGTGCCCTTTGAGTTCAGGTGTAACCTGTCTTTTTTGTACAGATCATATGTTCCCCAGAAGAGATCCTAAATATCCAGAGATCTGAAACCCTGCCCTTCTGCACAAATTCATCTGCCATATCATCCTAATCTTACCCTCAATAGTGCATGGCACAGGCAGCAAGCCAAAGATTACTACCCTGGAGGTCCTGTTTTCCAGCTTTCTACCTACCTCCCTCTATTTTCTCTTCAGGACCTCATCTCTCTATTTACCTAACAATGGCATTGGTACCAATATGTACCATGGCTCTGGCAGCTCCCCTCCCCATGTAGAATTCTGTAGACCCGATCTGAGATGTCCCCAACCCTGGCACCCAGGAGGCAACATCGTGTTTCCTGCACATCCACAGTATCTTCTCTCAGCTCCTCTAACTATGGAATCGACATATCACTAATGGATTCCTCTTCTCCCTACTTCTCTTCTGAGTGACAGAACCATATTCATTGCCAGATGTGCAATTGCTGTTGCTTCCCCCTGGTACATTGTCCCTACTAATAGTATCCAAAGTGGCATACTTATTATTGAGGAGAACAGCCACAGGGTACTCTGCACTGGTTGCTTATTCTCTTTCCTTCTCATGACAGTTACCAGCTACTTAGGTGGGACTACCCCCCTGTAGCTCCTGTCTATTATATTCTCATTCTCCCGTTCGAACCAAAGGTCATCCAGCTGCAGTTTCAGGACCTTAACGTGGTATTTAAGGAGTTACAGCTCGATGGACTTCGTGGAGATGTAGTTATCAGAGAGAGTGGTGCTCTCCCAGATTTCCCACATCTCACGCTAAGAACAGGCCACTAACCCTGGATTAATTCTCAACAGCCTAGCTATCTATTAATAGACAAAGAAGAAAAAAAAACTTACTTAGAGCCTCGGCCTATTAAGCTGAAGCTGATTGAACCAAAGACTCCCACTCTAACCCTGGCCCACTCATACAACAGCCACTCCAATTGCATCTCACTTCTTTATAATCCAGTCCTTGCTAAATAACTAATAATTCAAACAATCTCCCGCTCTGCAGATAGGATCCAACAAGCCCAGTTTGTTTTTTTGAAACTGTGTGTAATGTCCACAGGAACTGTCTTCAACCCTCATGCCATCTCCCACCCCACGGTCTACGGTCTTAAAGATTACTCACAGCAGTTAGATACTCCGCACAGTGTATAATATAGGCAGTGTGTGCTTCTGTTTTGCCAATATTATATTTTCAGTTTGTCAGCTTAACTTTACACAATATTTCCATAAATGAACCTGCATCATACATCAAAATGCATATGCTTAAAATTTGCCGCTGTACTAATTCCCTACCACTGACATTGTTCAGGCTTTATTTGTGCTTGATCGGTGAGACATACTGAATCTGTTTTTTTAAAATGAGTACCTGGTGGTGAGCTTGGTAAATGCAAAGCCCAGTCAGTTGGACTGAACATTTGGACATGATGCCAGTGCACAGCGAACCATTAGCATGCATGGGTATACACACATTTCAGGACATTAGAATTTTTTTAGGTAATTTTGCGATATCTATTCCAGCAAAAATTTTTAAAGTGACTACATGAATATAACAACCTGTCAACTTTAGTTTGCTAATGACAAGATATCTAGTATTTAAGAAAAAAATTAATGTTTGTGTTATTTTGTAGGCATATGGTATTGGCTTCACAAAAGCAATATAATTGGATTCACTATTAAATTTGCATTTTTTACTGTGCCATTGATGTTAACACATGGCCACAACTATGTCGACATTAGCTTTGTTTTGTGTGAGTCACAAAAGCTTGCTTTAGATTTGCAAAGAAGAAAGCTTTGTTGCAAGTGAAACCAGTTTCAATATCAACTTTGCACTGGAGTTAAGATCTGAACTTCAGATTCATCTTCAGTACAAACAGTGTTGAAGACAGGTTTCTGGTTCTTGTCTACTACTATCAATGGGCTCACTCTATTATCTAGGTTGTTAAGTGCTGGTGCAAGTTCATTAAACAAACATGACTGAAAATTGAATCAAAGCTCTATGGAATTCAAACCTTTGACTACAACTATAGAAGGCAAGTCTTTAACCTTGGGTATTTAAACTGCACAGTACAATTCTCCATTATCATTTTATATAGCACATGTTTTGTAAAAAAATCTTTCCATGAAATGGCAATGCCATAAATAATATCAACAGGATGCAGTAATCATTTTTCTTCTATGGAATCTTAATTGTAGAACCCAAGAAATGGATTTGGAAATGACCATGTGTGATTAAAATGCTGTAATTAATTGTAATGCTAGTACATTCTGCCTGCTCATTATAATGCATCTGCATGCAGCCAGTGTTCACTGCATTGTTGATTCACTGGACATTTCAGCAGGGATCCCAAAATTATAACTTGTTATCACCAGTTGAATTTAGATTGTATCATTTAAAGTTCATCTGCAGCTCTCTAAAGTGAAGTGAATTATAGCCAGAGCCATGATTACAAATATAGCTGACCTGGAAAGCCAGTAAAGAATGGGAAATAATAGACTTCAAGCATAAGATACCATGATGGGAGAGGTGGAAATCAGAAACTCCAAACATGCTCTAGAGACAGCAGAACAAAATAGATTAGAGTAATTGAATTGTACTGGATGGAAACCGGTCCTTCAGCTTCATTGGTCGATGCTAACCGAAATGCCCAGTTACTCTTATCCCACTTAACTGCATTTGTCCCATAACCTTCTAAATCTTTCCTATTCATATACCTATCCAACAGTCTTTTAGAAGTTTTTAATGAAATAATTATGTAGAGATCTGCAGTAAGCTTTGAAGAACTTGACATAATGGTCAATAAATGTGTAATTGTCATTTTCTGCTGACTATACAACTAGCCTCAGTGTTACACAATTCAACTATGTGTCATCACTTGCCCATAGCCTATATCAATAAGAACACACATCTAATTTTCACCTGCTGCACCTTTTCCTCACTTGGCATCCATATCTCAAAAACTGCACATACAGCTTTTCAAACATGATGGCTAAATCACAGAAAGAGATGAACACACATTGAAATAATTTCCTTTCTCCTACAAATGAAATTCAAGCAAAATACCAGAGTTCATGGCTTGATGGTCATGGAGTTGTGCTGGGTACAGTTGCACAGCCATTGCTGAGGCTGTGGTGGGGATTGGGTTGAGCAACCAAAGATGATAGTAAGTAAAAGTATTATCCTCTTCCACTCACCCCATTTCAAAGATCAAATTTCAAAGTATATTATCAAAGTGCCATACATATATGTCACCATATACAAACCCGAGAGTCATTTTCCTGTGGCTATTTGCAATAAGTTCAAGAAACACAATAGAATCAATGAAAGACTGCATCCGTCAGGACAGTCAAACAAAACTTTGTGCAAAAGACAACAAACTGCAAATATGAAAGGAAAGAAAAAAAGAAATAATAATAATATTGTGATGATGAACTTTGGTCTAAGATCTGGTCAAACAGAGTAACGCATAATCAAGAAGCAAGCTGAATAAGGGAGGAAAAAGTATGTACTCACACAATTGAAGACATGTGAACACCTGAAGTTACAATGAATATACTAAAAGCAGTTTTGAAAAATATGAAATGTACAAGCAGTGAAAATATTCATAATTATTGGTATATAAAATTACTTGCCTTCATATATACACGACAGTATTAATACATATCAACAATTTTTTTAAATCGTGAAAAAGGATCTGTATTTTTGACAGAAGGTAAAACATATCTCTTGCCTAAAGGAGAAATCACAAATGTCTATCAAAGTATCATCCTATTACTTGTTTAGGAACTACATATAAAATAGTAACCTCATGCATCTCGCAACTAATCCCCACTCACTCACATAAACACAGAATACTTACAGAAGAACAGAGAGAATGCTGTAAAGGTATGAAAGGATGTGACAAACAACCGATAATAGATTCTGTAGAAATCTTTCATATTGCTATATTCGCTACCAAAAAACATTTGATTTTGTCCTACACTCATAGTTAATAGAAGCTCTTAATATATATAAACTATACCCAATACATGAAATTCCTATATCTGATAAAGCGCTGGCATACTATAATCACTATATCTATTAACAACCAAAAAAGAACAACCACCATTATCAAAATAAACTGAAGTATTTTCCAGTGTGACTCTCAAAACCCTCTATGGTTTTGTTTAGCTTGAAACCTAATCTCTAATGTACTGAATCAGATGAAAATAGGGGATCAAATCAGAGACAACCAAACAAATTATACCTTGACACACCCTGTATAAACGAACGATTTGAAATTAAGTGCTCCTTCATCAGTAAACAAAAGCTATTAATTCAAAAAATAGAGCTATTTTCAAAGGATATAAATATAAATTTTGGACTAGAGAAGTCCAGAACATTGAAAATAAAGAAAGGTGAAATAGATCTATTATAATATAAAACAGAGCTGCAGGATACAAGACAACCAATGGAAGAACATGAAACATATAAGTACAGTGTCTAAAAAATATTCACCCCCCCCCCCCCACTTCATGTTCTTTTGTTGTACAAGACTAAATCACAGTCAGTTTAATTTGGCTTTTTTGACACTGATCAACAGAAAAAGACTCATTCATGTCAAAGTGAAAACATCTCTACAAAGTGATCTAAATTAATTACAAATATAATGCACACAATAATTGATTACCTAAGTATTTGCCCCCTTTAATATGATATATCGAATCATCACTGGTGCAGCCAATTGGTTTTAGAAGTTATGTAATTAGTTAAATGAAGATCAGCTGTGTGCAATCAAGGTGTTTCAATTGACTGTAGTAAAAATACACCCGTATCTGGGAGTTCCAGCTGCTGGACCAAAAACTACACCATGAAGACAAAAGAATACTTCAAGCAACTCCACGAAAAGGTTATTGCAAAGCACAAGTCAGGAAATAGATACAAGAAATTTTCCAAGTCACTGAATATCTCTTGGAGTACAGTAGTCAATCATCAAGAAATGGATGAAGTATGGCACAGCTGTAAATCTGCATAGAGTAGACTGTCCTCAAAAACTGAGTGACATGCAAGAAGGAGACTAGTGAGGGAGGCCTATGACAACTCTGGAGGAGTTACAAGCTTCAGTGGCTGAGATGGGAGAGACTGCACATCCAACAACTGTTACTCAGGTGCTTCAGCAGTTGCAGCTTTATGGGAGAGTGGCAAAGAGAAAGTCACTGTTGAAAAATTTCACATGAAATCTCAGCTAGAGTTTGCCAGAAGGCATGTGGGAGACTCTGAAGTCAGCTGGAAAAAGGTTCTGATGAAACCAAAATTGAGTTTCTTCCAACGGTCCAATCAGTGGCAGGAGCAGGCCCCAGTGACAAGGTTTCTCACAGACCAACGATGCTTGTTTAAAAGTACAGAAGAGACAAGCAGGGTGGCTGTTGTCAAGTGTAAGCCAGTGGTGAGAGTAAAAGTGTCAGGCTTTGGCTCCAAAGAGGTGTTGGCTCTGGGTAAGCTTCTGTTCAGGTTCCTTTATTTTTCTCTTACTGTATCTAGTGTAGTAAATGGCCATTGTGTGGTCTTCATGCTGGATGTTGGAGTCCTGGGACTCCTAGAGTCTTGCAGGGAACTACATCTGCATGATGTGCACCTGGATGCAGCTTCTTGAAGACAGTGTTATGGATCTGGAGCAGTAGCTGGATGACCTTCAGCTTATACAGGAGAGTGAGGAGATAATCAATCAGAGTTACAGGGAAGTAGTCACCACAAAGTTGCAGGAGGCAAGTAGCTGGGTGACTGTCAGGAGAAATAGAAATGTGAATAAATAGTTAGTACAGAACATCCTTGTGGCTAATCCCTTCAAAAATAAGTATGACCCCCCCCCCCCCAAGGGAATGCAAGGGAGACCAGGTTATTGACACTGAGCATGGGTCTGTGGTGCAGAAGGGAAATAGGGAGAAGAGGGGAGTGGTAGTGATAGATGACTCAATAGTCTGGGGAACAGACAGGAGATTCTGTGGACGTGAATGGGACACCAGGATGGTACGTTGCCTCCCAGGTGCCAGGGTCAGGGAGGTCTCGGATCACATCCACTACATTTTGGAGAGGAGGAGAGAGCAGCCAGATGTCTCGGTACACATTGGTACAAATAACATAGGAAGGAAAAGCAAAGAGGTCCTGAAAAGAGAATGTAGAGAGCTAGGTAAAAAGCTGAGAAACAGGAACTTCCTGGGTAGTCATTTCTGGATTGCTGCCTGTGCCACACACCAGTGAGGGTAGAAACAGGATGATTTGGTTAAATTAATGTGTGGCTGAGGAGCTGGTGCTGGGGGCAGGGCTTCAGGTTCTTGGATCATTGGGATCTCTTCTGGGGGAGGCATGACCTATTCAAAAGTGACAGGCTGTACCTGAACCCAAGGGGAACCAATATTCTTGCAGGCTGGTTTGTTAGAGATGTCAGGAAGGGTTTAAACTAATTTGGCAGGGGTTTATGAACCAGAGTGAAGGGACTCAGGATAGGATGGATGATTTTTTAAAAAAAGCAAAGATAGCATACAGTCAGACTGTCAGGAAGGGCAGGCAAATGATAAGACATAAGTTCAGCCAGCAAGATAAATATCAGTGCATAAGGGATACAGAATCAAAAAGGGTAGCAAATGCAGCAAAGTGTTATGTCTCAATGCATGGAGTATAAGAAATAAGGTGAATAATCTTGTTGCACTTTTTCGGTTTGTTGGATATGATGTTGTGGCCATCACTGAGTCATGGCTGAAGGATGGTTGTAGTTGGGAGCTGAACATGTTGTATCAGAGGGATAGGAAGGTTGGCAGAGGGCAGTGCCATGATTCTGCTGGTAAGGAATTGCATCAAATCAATAGAAATATGTGACATAGGATTGGAAGATGTTGAATCCTTGTGGGCTGAGTTCATAAACTGCAAGGGTAAAATGACCTTGATGGCAGTATATACAGGCATTCCAACAGTAGCTGGGATGTGGACTACAGATTGCAATAGGAAATTGAAAATATGTGTCGAAAGGGCAATGTTATGATAGTCATGGGAGATTTTAGCATGCAGGTTGATTGGGGAAAATCAGGTTGGAAATGGACCCCAAGAAAGTGAGCTTGCTGAATGCCTATGAGATGGCTTTTTAGAGAAGGTGTTGTTGAACCTATTAGGGATCAGCTATCTGGATTAGGTGTTATGTAATGAACTGGAGGTGATTAGGGAGCTTAAGGTAAAATAACCCTAAGGAGGTAATAATCACATATGATTGAGTTAAATCTGAAATTTGTGAAAAAGTGAAACACAATAGCATGAATGGCAGCGATGCTTCATGGCCAGGTGAACGCAACATGTTCTATGCCCGCTTTGAAAGGGAGAATATATCTACAGCTGTGAAGATCCCTGCTGCACCTGATGACCCTGTGATCTCTATCTGAGAGGCCGATATTAGGCTGTCTATAAAGGGAGTGAACCCTCACAAGACGGAAAGTCCTGATGGAGCACATGGTAAGGCTCTGAAAACCTGTGCCAACCAACTGGTGGGGGTATTCAAAGACATTTTCAACCTTTCACTGCTACGGGCAGAAGTCTTAACTTGTTTCCAAAAGGCAACGATTATACCAGTGCCTAACAAGAATAATGTGGGCTGCCTTAATGACTATCACCTGGTAGCACTCGCATCTACAGTGATGAAATGCTTTGAGAGGTTGGTCATGACTAGCTGAACTCCTGCCTCAACAAGGACCTGGACCCATTGCAATTTGCCTATCGCCACAATAGGTCAACAGCAGATGCAATCTCAGTGGCACTTCACAAAGCTTTAGACCACCTGGACAATGTCAGGATGCTGTTCATCAACTATAGCTCTGCATTTAATACCATCATTCCCACAATCCTGATTGAGAAGTTACAGAACCTGGGCCTCTGTACCTCGGTCTGCAATTGGATCCTCGACTTACTAACCAGAAGACCACAGTCTTTGCGGATTGGTGATAGTATCTCCTCCTCACTGATGATCAACACTGATGCACCTCAGGTGTGTGTGCTTAGCCCACTTTTCTACTCTGTCTATACCCATAACTATGTGGCTAGGCATAGCTCAAATACTCAAATACCATCTCTAAATTTGCTGATGATACAATCATTGTTGGTAGAATCTCAGATGGTGACAAGTGGGCATACAGAAGTGAGAAATGCCAACTAGTGAAGTGCTGTCGTAGCAGCAACCTGGTACTCAATGTCAGTAAGACGAAAGAGCTGATTGTGGACTTCAGGAAGGGTAAGACGAAGGAACACATACCAATCCTCATAGAGGATCAGAAGTGGAGAGAGTGAGCAGCTTCAAGTTCCTTGGGGTCAAGATCTCTGAGGACCTAACCTGATCTCAACATATCGATGCAGTTATAAAGAAGATAAGACAAAGACTATACTTTATTAGGAGTTTGAAGAGATTTGGCATGTCAACAAATACTCAAAAACTTCTATAGATGCACCGTGGAGAGCATTCTGACAGGCTGCATCACTGTTTGGTATGGAGGGGCTACTGCACAGGACCGAAAGAAGCTGCAGAGGTTTGTAAATTTAGTCAGATCCATCTTGGGCACTAGCCTACAAAGCATCCAGGACATCTTCAGGGAGCAGTGTCTCAGAAAGACAGCATCCATTATTAAGGACCTCCAGCAACCAGGGCATGCCCTTTTCTCACTGTTACTGTCAGGTAGGAGGTACAGAAGCCTGAAAGCGCACACTCAGTGATTCATTAACAGCTTCTTCCCTCTGCCATCTGATTCCTAAATGGACATTGAACCTGTGAACACTACCTCACTTTTTTAATATATATACTGTTTTTTGCTGGATTTTTTAATCTATTTGATATATGTATACAGTAATTGATTTACTTACACTATTGATCACTATTTTTTCTTCTATTTTATGTATTGCATTGAACTGCTACTGCTAAGTTAGCAAATTTCATGACACATGCCGGTGATAATAAACCTGATTCTGATTCTGATTGATAGGGAGTATAATGGTACACAAGTCAGCCAGGCCAGATGAACTGCACCCTAGGGTTCTGAAAGACATAAGGGTAGAGATTGTAGTGGCATTAGTAATGATCTTTCAAAACTCATTGGGCTCTGGCATGGTGCCAGAGGACTGAAAAATTGCAAATATCAGTCCACTCTTTAAGAAAGGAGGAAGACAGCAGAAAGGAAATTATGGACTAGTTAGCCTGACCTCAATGGTTGGAAGACGTTGGAGTCATTTGTTAAGGATGAGGTATTGGAGTACTTGGAAATACGGGACAAGATAGACAAAGTCACCACGGTTTCCTTAAAGGAAAATCTTACCTGATGAACCTTTTGGAATTCTTTGAGGAGATTGCATGTAAGATAGATAAAGGAGATGCTGTAAACGTTGAATATTTGGGCTAACAGAAGGTGTTGGACAAGATGACACACGTGAGGCTGCTTACCAGGTTAGGAGCCTGTGGAATTACAGGAAAGTTACTGGCATGGTTAGAGCATTGGCTGATTGGTAGGAAGCAGTGAGTGGGAATAAAAGAATCTTTTTCTAGTTGGTTTCTAGTGAATAGTGGTGTTCTGCAGGGGTCAGTGTTGAGAACACTTCTTTTTAACTGTATATCAATGATTTAGATGATGGAATAGATGGCTTTGCTGGCAAGTTTGCAGATGATACGAAGATTGGTGGAGGAGCAGGAGGTGCTGAGGAAACAGGCTGCAGAAGGACAATCAGTTTAGGAGAATAGGCAAGAGTGGTAAATGAAAGACAATGTTGGAAAATGCATGGTTATGCACTTTGGTAGTAGAAATACATGTGCAGACTATTTCCTAAATGGGGAGAAAATCCAAAAATCTGAAATGCAATGAGACTTGGGAGTCCTTGTGCAGAACACCCTAAAGGTTAACTTGCAGGTAGAGTCAGTGGTGAGGAAGGCAAATGGATTGTTAGTATTCATTTCAAGAGGTCTTGAATACAAGGGCAGGGATCTGATCCTGAGGCTTCATAAGACACTGGTGAGACCTCACCTTGCGTACTGTGAACAGCTTTGGGCTCCTCATCTAAGAAAAGATGTGCTGGCAAAGGAGGATTGGAAAGAGTTCAAAGGAAATTCACAAGGATGATTCTGGGAGTGAAAGGGTTATCATATGAGGAGCTTTTGATGGCTCTAGGTCTGCACTCTTTGGAATTTAAAGGATAAAGGAGACAGGTGATCTCACTGAAAGCTTTCGAATGTTGAAAGGCCTAGACAGAGTAGCTGTGGAAAGGATGTTTCCAATGATGGGGGAGTCTAGGACAAGAGGCACAGCCTCAGAATAGAGGGGTGTCCATTTAATACAAAGATGAGGAGAAGTTTCTTTAGCTAGAGGGTGTAGTTTTGTGGAATTTGTTACCGCAGGCAGCTCTGAAAGCCAGGTTGTTAGGTATATTTAAGGAAGAGCTTGATTAGATATGGCATCAAAGGTTATGGGGAGAAGGCTGTGAGTGGGGCTGAGGAGGGGAAAAATGGATAAGCCATGGTTGAATGGTGGAGCAGACTTGATGGGCCAATTGGCCCATTCTGCTCCTATGTCATAGTTTTTTTGGCCATCAGATTGAACTTTGTTTGGCATAAGCCAAACACCATACATCATCAAAAACACAGCATCTTTCACACCACCATGTTTCACTGCAGCAGATCCTAGAAGACTTGTGAAGGAAGATGGTAAAATGAATGCACCAAAATATGAGGAAATCCTGATGCAGTCTGCAAGAGAACTGTGACTTGGGAGAGGATTTGTTTTCCAACAAGACAATGACTCCAAGCATAAAGCCAAAGCTACACAGGAATGGCTTAAAAACAACAAAGTTAGTGTCCTGGAGTGGGCAGACCTCAATCTAATTGAGAATTCATGGCTGGACTTGAAAAGGGCTGTTCACTCACAATCCCCATGCAATCTGACAGAATTTAACTAGTTTTGTTTAGAAGAAAGAGTCAAATTGCAGTGTTCGAGATGTGTAAGGCTGATAGACACCTATCCACACAGACTTAAAGCTGTGGTTGCTATCAAAGGTGCATCTGTAAATGTGAACTTCACACAATTCAGGACATTTACAGAGACAGGTGTGTAAAAAGGATCACTGGGGACCTGAGTCACCCCAACCACAAACTGTTCCAGCTACTACCATCAGGGAAACAGTATTGCAGCATAAAAGCCAGGACCAACAGGCTCCAGGACAGCTTCTTCCACCAGGCCGTCAGACTGATTAATTCACACTGATACAATTGTATTTCTATGCTATATTGACTGTCCTGTCCTATTGTACATACTATTTATTACCAATTACTATGATTGCACATTGCTCATTAAGATGGAGATGTAATGTAAAGATTTTTACTCCTCATGTATGTGAACGATGCAAGAAATAAAGTCAATTCAATCTACTAAATATTGACTTGAAGGGGGTGAGTAATTATGCAGTCAATTATTTTGTATTTAATAATTGTAATAAATTTAGACTAATTTGAAGAAACTAGTTTTCACTGTGACATTAAAGAGTCTTTTCTGTTGATCAGTGTTAAAAAAGCCAAATTAAATCCATTGTGACTTAATGTTACAAAAACAATAAAACATAAAAACATCCGGGGGGTGGTTGGTGGTGAATAATTTTTACAGGAACTGTATCTGGGATATCAGCAGACAAAGAAAATAGATCATACTGTGATAAAGGGAAACAAAAACTTTTGACAGAATTTACTTTAAGGCTTAAGCAAATCTGTCAAACAGAGCTTGATAGTAAAAATATAACAAAGACAATAAACAAGTTCTCTAGACCCAAATTAACATATTCTTCAGGCATATCTTGATCAGAAACTGATCCAGAAAATTTAATAAGAAAAATAAGAAATGAAATGACATATTTTAGAAAATGCTATGTACACTCAGCACACTTATATGAACATCATGTAGGACAAAAGGAGGAAGAGGAATAACAGACATAAAAATTTGCACAACAGTCAGATAAAGCCTCTCGGGGTATATTTTCATCAATAAAAACAGAATTCAGAACACAACACAAGCGTTTTCAATTCTAATAGTCAATAGACACCACCAAACTTCAATGAAAGCACAACCCAAAGAAATGAAGAACTTATCACTACAGAAGAAGTTGACAGTGGAAGAACATAGTCCTCCATAGAAGTGATCCTTGTATTCAGAGCTGACTAGATGTCCACAAGGAAGCGGTGAATGCCTGGCTCATAGTTGGAGACCTGAGTTACAGAAACTGAGGGTTTCCTTGTGGCAATCCTGGACCAGGGCTTAACAAAAAAAAACCAGTAGTGTTTAATAAAAGACCAACATATTTAAGACAATAAATGCAGAAAATGTGAAGAGAAACCAGAAACAATCCAATATATGACTGGATCCCACAGCAGTTTAACTCAATCTGATTAGTTACACAGGCTCAATCAAGTTGCAAACATCATTCACCGAAATCTTGCTTTAAAATACAAATGCATAAGAGATACCATACCTTACTATAAGTACAAGTCTGATCCAGTTTTAGAGTCAGTCCTACAAATAATATTAGAAACTGATCCACTATTACAGATAGAGCAATCACAATAAATATATTACAGGATCAATAAGCAAGAACAACTTAATTAATAGATATAGCCATTCCAAATACACATAGCATACAGAACCTCAGCCTCTGTACCTCCCTTTGTAATTGGATCCTCGACTTCCTAACTAGAAGGCCACAATCTGTGCAGATTGCTGATAACGTCTCCTTCTTGTTGACGATGAACACTGGTGCACCTCGGGTGTGTGCTTAGCCCACTGCTCTACTCTCCATATACCCATGAGTGTGTGGCCTGGCATAGCTCAAATACCATCTATATATTTGCTGATGATACAACCATTGTTGGTAGAATCTCAGGTGCTGACAAGAGGGTGTACAAGAGCGAGGTAGAGCAAATAGTGGAGTGGTGTTGCAGCAACAACCTGGCACTCAACATCAGTAAGACGAAAGAGCTGATAGTGGATTTCAGGAAAGGTAAGATGAAGGAACTAATACCAATCCTCATAGAGAGGGAGCTGTTTTAAGTTCCTGGGAGTCAAGATCTCTGAGGATCTAACCTGGTCCCAACATATCGATGCAGTTATAAAGAAGGCAAGACAGCGTCTATACTTGATTAGGAGTTTGAAGGAGTTTGGTATGTCAACAAATACACTCATAAACTTCTATAGACGTAGAGAGCATTTGACAGGCTGCATCACCGTCTGGTATGGGGGCGGGGGGGAGGGTGTGGTCTATTGCACAGGACCGGAAGAAGCTGCAGAGGGTTGTAAATCTAGTCAGCTCCATCTTGGGTACTAGCCTACAAAGTACCCAGGTCATCTTCAGGGAGCGGTGTCTCAGAAAGGCAGCATCCATTATTAAGGAGCTTCAGCACCCAGGGCATGTCCTTTTCTCATTCTTACCATCAGGTAGGAGGTACAGAAGCCTGAAGGCATAGGCTCGATGATTCAGGAACAGCTTCTTCCCCTCTGCCACCCAATTCGTAAATGAACATTGAATCCTTGAACACTACCTCACTTTATTAATATATATTATTTCTGTTTTTGCACAAATTTTAATCTATTCAATATATGTATACTGTTATTTATTATTATTACTTTTTTTCATTCTGCTATATTCTATATTGCCTTGAACTGCTGCTGCTAAGTTAAAAAATTTCATAACACATACCGGTGATAATAATTCTGATTCTGAAATCATTAAGTGAAGAACACCAGAAATATGCTGAATTAAAAGAGTAAGTTGAAAGACAATGGAATATGAATGGTGTCTACATTGTTTCGACAGTAATATCTACAACTGGTATCATCCTAAAGTCTGTCATGAGCCTTGCAGTTTCCCATCAAGTGTTGAGCTGCTAAAGTTTTTGTGCACCTGTACTTACTAATCAATACCTTAACCAGCGTTGATAAGCCATTGTGTTATTTAATCTTGTCAAGTTAATTGTGGCTGGCACATGTTTCCCATATTCTCTGATTATTTAAAGAGGTCTCTGAGCCAGTTGCCCAAGGTTGGCAGTCATTGTGTCAGAGAGAATGAATTGGCTTGCACTGTCATTCTGTCACTCCTCCGAGGCTCTATCTGAGTACCGATTTCTAACCATCTTTTCCACCTCTCTGTGTGGATTCTGCTGTTTCTCTGCTCCTGGTTCAAGTTGTGAGCCTGCCATCTGTAGCTCCTGGGTTGAGAAAGTGCCAGCAACCCCTGTGACAGAGAAAGCCTGCTGTTCCTCAACACCTGTGTCTTGTCCTTCGAGAGCGCATCATGACAGAATGCCCCCCACTGTGCCTACAGACCAAGTGGATGTTCTGAGCTTCTGCAGTGTACATTCAAGATTTTTTCTGAAGTTCTCTGGGTCAACAAGGTTCATAAGGTCTCCTGTGTTATGCTTTTTTTCTTGTGTTAGAAGCTATGTTTCTGTGTTATATGCAATGTTTCCCAGTTACATGCTACGCTTCTGAGTTACATGCTCTGTGTCCAAGTTATTTCTTCAGCAGTTTGATCAGGGCACAACTGTGCAAGCGCATGGATGTCAGCCAGTGACAACAGTGAGAAGAGTTTAAAAGGATACAGCCTTATAGAGCACGTGACAGAGTAGGAAGTCTTTGGCTCAATGGGGCTTCGGTGTTAACAGGTTGAGGCGAGGTAGGTTGCCTGAGTAGAATAGAGACAGGAAGTATGTGTGTGAGGCCAGTTTTCTGTGCTCAGTGTCAGATGTGGGAAGTCCAGGAGACTCCTAGACTCCTAGAAGTCCATATCTGCGCCAGGTGTGTCGAGCTGCAGCTCCTTAGGGACCGTGTTAGGAAATTGGAGATGCAGCTCGATGACCTTCGACTGGTCACGGAGAGTGAGGAGGTGATAGAGAGGAGCTATAGGCAGGTAGTCACACTGGGGCCTGGGGAGACAGATAAGTGGGTAACAGTCAGAAGAGGGAAGGGCAGGAGTCAGACTAGAGAGTGCGCCTGCAGCTGTACCCCTTGACAATAAGTACTCATGCTTGAGTACTGTTGGGGGGGGGGGGGGGATCCAACCTGGGGGAAACAACAGTGGCAGCGCCTCTGGCACAGAGTCTGGCTTTGTGGCTCAGAAGGGTAGGGAAAGGAAGAGGATGGCAGCAGTGAAAGGGGACTCTATAGTTAGGGGATCAGACAGGTGATTCTGTGGATGCAGGAAAGAAACACGGATGGTAGTTTGCCTCCCAGGTGCCGGGGTCCGGGATGTTTCTGATGGCATCCATGATGTTCTGAAGTGGGAAGGAGAACAGCCAGAGGTTGTGGTACATGTTGGTACTAACGACATGGGCAGGAAAAGGGAAGAGGTCCTGAAAACAGACGACAGGGAGTTAGGAAGGAAGTTGAGAAGCAGGACCACAAAGGTAGTCATTTCGGGATTACTGCCTGTGCCATATGACAGTGTGTATAGGAATAGAATGAGGTGGAGGATAAATGTGTGGCTAAGGGATTAGAGCAGGGAGCACGGTTTCAGATTGGGATCTCCTTTGGGGCAGAAGTGACCTGTACAAAAAGGACAGGTTGCACCTGAATCCCAGGGGAACCAATATCCTGGTGGGAGGTTTGCTAAGTCTATTGGGGAGAGCTTAAGCTAGGATTGCTGGGGGGTGGGAACCAAACTGAAGAGACAGAAGGAGAGGTGGTTGGCTCACAAATAGAGAAAGCTTGGAGACAGTGTGAGAGGGAGGATAGGCATTTGATCAAGAAGAAACGCGTTCAGACTGATGATTCGAGATGTGTTTATTTTAATGCAAAAAGTATTATGAACAAAGCAGATGAACTTAGAGTGTGGATCAGTACTTGGAGCCATTACAGAGACTTGGATGGCTTGGGGGCAGGAATGGTTACTTCAAATGCCAGGTTTTACGTGTTTCAGAAAGGACAGGGAGGGAGGCAAAAGAGGTGGGGGTGTGGCACTGTTGATCAGAGATAGTGTCACAGCTGCAGAAAAGGAGGAAGACATGGAGGGATACTCTACAGAGTCTCTGTGGGTGGAGGTTAGGAACAGGAAGGGGTCAATAACTCTACTGGGTGTTTTTTATAGGCCACCCAATAGTAACAGGACATCAAGGGGAAGATAGGGAGACAGATTCTGGAAAGGTGTAATAATAACAGGGTTGTCATGGTGGGAGATATTAATTTCCCAAGTATTGATTGGCATGTTCCTAGAGCGAGGGATAAAGATGGGATGGAGATTGTTAGGTGTGTTCAGGAAGGGTTCTTGACACAAGCCTACAAGAAGAGAGGCTGTACTTGATCCGGTATTGGGAAACGAATCTGGTCAGGTGTCAGATCTCTCAGTGCGAGAGCATTTTGGAGATGGAGATCACAACTCTTCTTTACCATAAAATTGGGGAGGGATAGGAACAGACAAGTTAGGAAAGCATTTAATTGGAGTAAGGGGAAATATGAGGTTTTCAGACAGGAACTTGGAAGCATAAATTGGGAACAGAAGTTCTCAGGGAAATGTACGAAAGAACTGTGGCAAATGTTCAGGGGATATTTGCGTGGAGTTCTGCATAGGCACATTCCACTGAGACAGGGAAAGGATGGTAAGGTACAGGAACTGTGGTCTTCAAAGGCTGTTGTAAATCTGGACAAGAAGTAAAGACGAGCTTACGAAAGGTTTAAAGAGCTAAGTAATGATAGGGAGCTAGAAGATTATAAGGCTAGCAGGAAAGAGCTCAAGAAATAAATTAGGAGAGCCAGAAGGAGCCATGAGAAGGCCTTGGCGGACAGAATTAAGGAAAACCCCAAGGCATTCTACAAGTGTGTGAAGAGCAAGAGGATAAGCCGTGAGAGAATATGACCATTCAAGTGTGACAGTGGAAGAGTGTATATGGCACTAGAGGAGATAGCGGAGGTACATGAGTTCTTTGTTTCAGTATTCACTATGAAAAAGGATCTTGGCAGTTTTAGGGATGACTTACAGTGGACTGAAAAGCTTGAGCATGTAGATATTAGGAAAGAGGATGTGCAGGAGCTTTTGGAAATCATTATGTTGGCTAAGTCACCGGGACCAGATGAGATGTACCCCGGCTATTTTGGGAGGTGAGGGAGGAGATTGCTGAACCTCTGGTGATGATCTTTGCATCATCACTGGGGACGGGAGATGTTCTGGAAGATTGGAGGCTTGCAGATGTTGTTCTCTTATTCAAGAAGAAGAGCAGAGATAGCCCAGGAAATTATAGACCGGTGAGTCTTACTTCAGTGGTTGGTAAGTTGATGGAGAAGACCCTGAGAGGCAGGATTTATGAACATTTGGAGAGGCATAATATAATTAGGAATAATCAGCTTGGCTTTGTGAAAGGCTAGTCATGCCTTATGAGCCTGATTGAATTATTTGAGGATGTGACTAAACACATTGATGGTAGAGCAGTAGATGTAGTGTATATGGATTTCAGCAAGGTGTTTGACAAGGTACCCCGTCAAAGGCTTATTGGAAAAAGTAAGGAGGCATGGGATCCAAGGGGAAATTGCTTTGTGGATCCAGAACTGGCTTGCCCACAGAAGGCAAAGAGTGGTTGTAGACAGGTCATATTCTGCATAGAGGTCAGTGACCAGTGGTGTGCCTCAGGGATCTGTTCTGGGACCCCTATACTTTGTGATTTTTATAAATGACCTGGATGAAGAAGGGGAGGGATGGGTTAGTAAACTTGCTGATGACATGAAGGTTGGGGGTGTTGTGGATAGTGTGGAGGGCTGTCAGAGGTTAGAGAAGGACATTGATAGGATGCAAAACTGGGCTGAGAAGTGTCAGATGGAGTTCAGCCCAAATATATGTGAGGTGGTTCAATTTGGTAGATCAAATATGATAACTGAACATGGCATTAATGGTAAAGACTCTTGGCACTGATGAAGATCAGAGGGATCTTTGGTCTGAGTCCATAGGACACAAAAGGTTGCTGCACAGGCTGACTCAGTGGTTAAATAAGCATAAGGTACATTGGCCTTCATCAATCGTGAGATTGAGTTTAGGAGCTAAGAGGAATATAGGACCCTGGTCAGACCCCACTTGGAGTACTGTGCTCAGTTCTGATCACCTCACTATATGAAGGATATGGAAACCATAGAAAGGGTGCAGAGGTGATTTACAAGGATGTTGGCTGGTTTGTGGAGCATGCCTTATGAGAACAGGTTGAGTGAACTCAGCCTTTTCTCCTTGGAGCAACAGAGGATGAGAGGTGGCCTAGATGTATAGAGATGGATAGAGATGTATAAGATGATGAGAGGCATTGATCATGTGGATAGTCAGAGGCTTTTTCCCAGGGCTGAAATGGCTAGCACGAGAGGGCACAGTTTTGAGGTGCCTGGAAGTAGGTACAGAGGAGATATCAGGGGTAAGTTTTTTATGCAGAGAGTGGTGTGTGCATGCAATGGGCTGCCAGTAACGGTGGTGGAGGTGGATACGATGGGGTCTTTTAAGAGACTCCTAGACAGGTATCTGGAGCTCAGAAAAACAGAGGGCTTGGGGTAACCCTGGGTATTTTCTCAGGTAAGGACATGTTTGGCTCAGCTTTGTGGGCTGAAGGGCCTGTATTGTGCTGTAGGTTTTCTATGTTATATGCTGTTTTTGAGTCATGTGCAATGTTTCTGTGTCAAATACAATGTTTGTGTCATATGAGCTGTTCCGGATTTCCCAGCCCTGCACCCAAGAGGTCTGCCTCGGGACTATCAGAGCTGTTTCGGCTTTACCAGCACTGCCTCGAGCTCCAGGTCTGCCATGTATTTTTCAGACCTGCCTCAGGAGTTCCCTGAGCTGGCAGGTGCCAGCCCTAGAGGGTGAGGTACTGTCATGAGTCCTGCCACTTGCTGGAGTGTTGAGCTTCTCACGTTTTTGAGCACCTGTGTTTAATAATCAATACCTTAACTGGAGTTGTTAAGCCCTTGTGTTCTCAGTTTAATCTAGCCAAGTTAATTGTGGCTGGCACATGTTTCCCGCATTCTCTGATTATTTAAAGCAGACTCTGATTCAGCGCCTCAGCGGGCTCATTGTGTCAGAGAAATGGATTGTCTCATGGTGTCACTTAGAATCTCCTCCACGGCCCTGTTGGTATTCTCATGTCTAACCTCCTGGGGGTTCTGTCATTCCCCTGCTGCTGGCATGAGTTGTGAGCCTGCCATTTACAACTCCTGAGTTGGATAGCTGGCCAGGGACCTCCATGGCAGAGAAAGCCTGCCATTCCTCCGCACCTGGGTCCAATCCTTCGAGAGTGCATCATCACAAAGTCACTACAAAATAGCATTGAACAATTGGCCTCCACCAAAATATTTATGTAAATCTCCAGGATGTCACAATATACTGGCTGGAGCTGAGAAAAAGTCAAAATGATAAATAAGTAAGCAATGAATCTCAAGAACATGAGATGAAGAGTATTTGAAAATGAGTCCATAGGTTGTGGAAATGGTTCAGTGATGGGGTGAGTGAAGTTGAGTGAATTTATCCCTTTTGGTTCAAGATCCTGATGGTTGAGGGGTAATAACTGTTCCGGAACCTCATGGTGTGGGTCCTGGTGTTCCTGTGTATTCTTTCTGATAGCAGTAATAAGAAGAGAGCACGGACAGGATGATGGGGGTCCTTGATGATGGATGTTGTTGTCACTTACAACACTCCATCTAGAATTACTCAATGGTGGGGAGGGCCTTACCTGTGATGGACTAGGCCATACCCATTACCTTTTGTAGGCTTTTCCATTCAAAGGCATTCATGTTTCCATTCCAAGCCATGATGCAACCAGTCAATATAATATTCTCCACTACACAGGTATAGAAGTTTGTCAAAGTTTTAGATAACGTGCAGAAACTTCGCAAACGACTAAGGAAGTAAAGGCGCTGCACTTGCTTTCTTCATAATGACTGTTATGTGTTGGACCCAGAACAGATCCTCTAAAATGATAATACCAAGGACCCTCTTCAGCTCTGAACCCCCAACGAGGACTGGCTCATACAACTCTGGTTACCTCATCCTTGACAGTGAGTGAGATGTTGTTCTTGTGGCACCTCTCAGCCAGATTTTCAATTTCCCTCCTGTATGCTGATTCATCACCACATTTGATCCATCCAATGATAGTATGTCATCAGCAAACTTGAATACGATATCGGAACTGCGCTTAGTCTCATAGTCAGAAGTGTAAAGCTAGTAGAACAAGGGGCTAAGCATAGAGCCTTATGGTGAGCCCACTCTGATGGAGATTGTGGAGGTGGTGTTGTTGCCAATCTGAACTGATTGGGGTCTACAAGAAAGGAACTTGAGGATCTACTAGCAAAAGGAGGCATTGAGGCCAAGGCATTGAACCTTACTGATTAGGAGGGGATGATAGTGCTGAGCTGTAGTCGATAAAGTGCATCCTGATGTATGCATCTGAGATGTTCTTAGGCTGAGTGAAGTGCCAATGAAATAGCATCTGCTTTTGTGACTGTAGGCAAATTGGACCCATTTCAATTTGCTTCTCGGGCAGGATTCGGTATGTTTCATCACCACCTCTCAAAGCACTTCAACACAGTAAGTGCTACTGGAGCATAGTCATTGAGGCAAGTTACCATGTTCTTCTTAGGCCCAGGTAATAACTGAAATCTGTTTAAACCAGGTAGATGCTATAGACTGACAAAACAAGAGGTTAAAGTTATGATGAACATTCCAACCTGTTGATCGCACTGGTCTTTAGTACTTGGCCAGGTACCCCATCTGGGCCAGATTTCTTTCCATGAGTTCACCCTCCTGAAGGATGCTTTCATGTCAGCTACAGAGAATGAAATCACAGGGTCATCAGGGACTGGCAGAGTTCACGAAGGAGACTCCTTATTTTGATGATCAATGTAAGCATAAAGGGCTTTGAGCACATCAGAGAGCAAAGCCTTGTTGTCTCTGATGTTTCCCTCGCCTTTATCTGATTAGATGCACATTGAACAAAAGTTCAATCTCAACCATGCACAATTCTTATCACAATGTTATCTTTGTGCCTTTCTCCTTTCTAGCATTCCATAAGTATAAACTTGCATATAGAGAGAAGAGGAACAAGAGGAAAATTATTGTGAAGAAGCAAAAAAAAACTCATTCTCACACTTAGAACTGTCAAAGATATACTGACAGCCCAAGTAGGGGGCATGTACTGTGTGCAGTGAAGTGGGAACCAGAGTGCCAGGGCAGATAGTGGAGCACTTGTGGGCAAAGATCTAATTATGTTTACACACAAATACAGGAATCAAAGTGTTGAGCATGATGACATAATGTTCTGAGTTGTGTCCATATCAGTGCGAGGAGTGTTGTAGGTAAGGCAGATGAGCTTGGGGCAATAATCAGCAGGTGAAATTATGACATTGTAACCATTAGTGAGACTTGGTTGTAGGAGGGCAGCACTGGCAGCTCAATTTTTTGGAGTTCCGTTTTAGACGTAACAGAGCAGGAGGATGTCATGGCAATGCTTAGACAATACAGGCTGGAGTGCTCAGCTACTGAGACTTTATGGGTAGAATGGAGGAATGGGAAAGTGAGGACCAGGTTAATGGGAATATATTAACAATCACCTAATAGTCAGCAGGACTTAGAGGAGAAAATCTGTAGAAAGATAGCAGACAGCTGAGAGAAACACAAGGCTGTAATAGCAAGTCATTTTAACTTTCTATATATTGACTGGGGCTCCCAAACTGTAAAAGGGCTGGATTGAATAGAATTTGTCAAAAGTGTTCAGGAAAGTTTCCTTAGTCAATACACACAGGTCCCAATTAGAGGGAGTGCAATACTAGATCTCTTATTAGGGAATAAGATAGGGTAGGTGACAGAAGTATGTGTAGGGGAATGCATTGGATGTAGTGATCATAATTCCATTCATTTCAGGATAATTGTGGAGAAGGGAAGGTCTGGTCCTTGGGTTGAAATTCTAAATTGGAGAAAGGCCAATTTTGAGGGTACCAGAAATGATCTTGTAAGTGTGGATTGGGACAGGTTGTTTTCTGACAAAGGTGTGCTTTGTATGTGGGAGGCCTCAAAAGCGAAATTTTGAGAGTACAGGGTTTGTATGTTTCTCTCAGAATAAAAGTCGAGGATAATTCATTTAGGTTTCCAAGGGATATTGAGGGTGTTCTATGAAGAATGAGGTGCATAGCAGATATAGACAGAAAGGTGCATGAGAACCATAAGAAATGCAAAAGAACACTGAAGAGGGAAATCAGGAGGTGTCAAAGAAGGCATTAGATTGCTCTAGCAGACAACGTGAAGCAGAGTCCCTAGGGTCTCTAGAGATATACTGTATTAAGAGTAAAAGGATAGCAAGAAACAAAAATGGTTCTCTTGAAGATCAACCTGATCATCTATGCATGGAGTCAAAAGAGATGGGGAAGATCTTCAGTGGAGATTTTACATTGGCATTTACTCAGGAGATGGACACCCACTCTACAGAACTGAGGCAAAACAGTAGTGAGTTCACAGACTATATTCTGATTACAGAGGGTGCTGTCCTAAAGCAAGTTAGAGTGGATAAACCTGCAAGGCCTGATAAGGTATCCTTTCAGACCTTGTGAAAGGATAGTGCAGAAATGGCGGGGGCCCTAGCAGAGGTACTTAAAAATATCCTTATCCTCAAGTGAAATGCCATAGGATTGGAGAATAAATAAGCTTTTCATTTGCTTAAGAAAAGATCCAAGTATAAGCCAGAAAATTATAGGCTGGTCAGCCAGATGTTCCAAATTATTGGAATGTATTCTAATAGACCAGATATATAGGTATTTGGATAAATAGGGCATGATTAGGGATAGTCAACATGGTGTGGTAGACCATGTCTAACAAATCTTAGTGTTTTTTTTTTGAAGAGGTTAACAGGAAAGTTGATGATGGAGAGGTGTGGACCATAGCAAGACCTTTGACAAGGTCCTGCATGGAATGTTGATTAAGAAGTTTCAGTTGCTTTGCATTCAGGATGCCATAGTAAATTGGATTAGACACAGGCTTTGCGGGAGAGGCCAGAGAATAGTCGTAAATGGTTGCATGCCTGACTAGAGTACGGGTTCCCAACCTGGGGTCCCTGGACCCCTCAGTTAACGGTAGGAGTCCATAGCATAAAAAAGGTTGGTAACCCCTGGACTAGAGGCTCCTATGACTAGTGGTGTGCCACAGAGATCAGTGCTAGGTCTGTTGTTGTTTGTCTTTTCTATCAATGATCTGGATATTCATGTGGTAAACTGGATCAGCAAATTTGTAAACAACACCAAGATTGGGGGCATAGTAGACAGTGTTGAAGGTTATCAAATCTTGCAGCAGGATCTGTACCAGCTGGAAAAAATGGACTGAACAAGTGGCAAAAGGAATTTAATGTGGATAAGTCTGGGATGTTGTACTATGGCAAGACAAAGCAAGGTAGTACTTGTGTATTGAATGGTAGGATATTGAGGAGTGTGGTAGACAGAGGCATCTGGGAATACAGATCCGTAATTGCTTGAAAGTGGTGTCACAGTTCAAGAGTGCCATAAAGACAATTTTCAGCACATTGGCCTTTGTAAATCAAAATACTGAACTCAGGAGATGGGATGTTACGTTGAAGTTGTATAAGGCATTGGTGTACAGTTCTACTCACCTGCCTTCAGGAGAGATCTCAATAAAATTGAAAAAGTACAGAGAACTTACAAGGACGTTGCCAGTACTTGAGGACCCAAGTTATAAGGAAAAGTTGACTAGCTTAGGGCTTTAGTCCTTGGAGCATGAGGGGAAATTTGATAGAGGTATACAAAATTATGAGGAATATAAATGGGGTAGATGCAAATAGGCTTTTATCACTGAAGTTGGTTGAAACTAGAACTACAGGTCATGAGTTAAGGGTGTGTTACATTAAGTGCAGGAGAGTAAGTGGGACAGAAGACACTGATTACAAGTAAGCATATTACCTATTTACTTACAAACGAACCATGAAACACTCAACTAAGCATCTAAGTCAAATTAGTACTTATCTAAGTCCCCTAAGTATAAAGCTACAACAGTAAACATTCAATCACATGCTTAACTCAGAGAAGTGTTTCATTAAGCTGCCTCAAGTTACTCTACTACAACACTAAGTGTGCCCCCTTTCTGCAGCACACATTCCCAATGATTCTTCAGCCCCTGATCATGACCCACTCTGAAGGGGAGCCCCTCATGAAAAAAATACCAAACGTCTTGCAAGCACTATTCTTGTACCCCTGACGTGCCAGAATTGTGGAGCAAAAGTCAATGGCCGCCTCCTGCGAATGGGCCAATCAGTGACCAGCACAGCAGAAGCAGCTTTTGACCAGCAGGCAAGTTGATCATTCACGTGAAAGGTGAAACTCTTAAGGAGAACCTGAGGGGGATCTTCTTCACTCAGTGGGTGGAAAGAGTGTGGAATGAACTGTCAGCAGACATGGTGGATGAGGTTTGATTTCAATATTTAACAGAAATTTGGATAAGGACCCAAATGGGAGGGTTATAGAGGGCTAGGTTGTTATATATGGCCCAATGGGCCAGCTTCTGTGCTGTGGTGCTCAATAATTCAATCAGTTTGAACAAGCCATCTTGAGAAGAATCCTCACAAATACAAAAGGATTATGGATAGATTGAGAGATCTGCTGGAAAAGTTAGTGGCACAGTTTTTCCTGTGATGTTAGAGTGAGATGAGTTCAATCGTGACCTCTGCTACTGGGTGGGTTTCCTCCGGGTGCTTTGGTTCCCTGCTACATCCCAAAGCCATGCAGGTTAGTAGGTTTACTGGCCAATGTAAATTGCCTCTGGTGCATAGCTAGATTTTGTGGGGTGTTAATGGTAATGTGAGGAGTATAAAATGGAATTGGCTGAGCAGTAAAGTTACCATGGGACAAAGAGCATGATTAAATTTTGTATGACACTGTGATAATGTAGTTAATATGAAAGTTCAAGTAAAATTTCCATATTCATCTGACAATATAGATCTTTTACCTCCAGCAAGATTGTAATGGCAAAATCTCCATGTGTACATTTACAATCACAATTTATGATGCCTGCTACTGAACTGTTCCCACAAGATATGGACTCGCTTTCAAGGACTCATCTTCTCATGTTGTCAATATTCATTATTTGTTTATTATTATTTTTCTTTGCTTTTGTGTTTACACAGTTTGTTGTCTTTTGTATATTGTTTGTCCATTCTATTCGGTGCCATCCTTCATTGATTCTATTACATATCTTAGATTTACTGAGTATGCCTGCAAGAAAACAAATCTCAGGGTTGTATAAGGTGACATAAATGTACTTTGATAATAAATTTGCTTTGAACTTTTAAACTTTGAAAAGCAATTCTCACAACTTTCATTCCGCACAAGCAACAGGCACCCAATATCAGAGCACAGCACTGAAAAGTTTGATGGTGCTATGGAAGATTTACATACTGCCATGCAAACTCAAACTGTTGACAGCATGTTCAAAGAAGCTTGCACTGTACCATGCCAATCCAGCAATTGTTCTTCCAACAGTTACTTTGATTCAGTACTATTCTCCTGAGTGACTGTGGCTCAGAGCTTGATGTCTCCCCACAGAATGACAAATTGTACTCTTAATATATTTGGTGCTGTCTTTTATCAGCCAGCCAGCCTAGACTGCTGCCAATAATGCCGAGATTCTGTTGTCTGCTGCCAGGCTTTCTGGCAGTGTACAAGATCATCTCCCAAGTCTACCTGCAATTTCTCTTTTTAAAGGTTTACAACCTTCCACCAAACATGCTTGGGGAGTTTTGCATAGGGGCACAAGGGAAAGCAAACAACATGGAAGACAGAAACAATGGAACTAGCTTTATGTTTGTATGTATTTGCAAAATTGGTAAAGCAGGTTTAAACATAGTATGTTTTGTCATTGGATGAAGGCCAAGTAAATTCTGTGGTCAATCATAGAGGGATGTGTAGGATCTTTGATGAATAGGGAATTGGGGCTCATGTTTACTAATATTATATTCAAGTTAGTTTCTAATGGACAACCCAAGCAGAAAAGGTTTCTCCAATTTGCTTCCTCCTTTTCCACTTACACTGTTTCCAACGTCACCACCATCTCCTGCATCTGCATCTTGTCAAATGATCATTATATAGTTGTGGTAAGCCTATTCCCTCAAGATGTCATTCATCACAACTCATGACACATTATTATGAGTACTCTAGGTTGCTTCAGAGCTGACAGGTAAAGGACACATTGTTTCAGCACGTCAATGCTGAAACTTTCTGATGAAGGGTCTTGGCCCAAAACATCAACTATTTATACCTCTCCATAGATGTTACCTGCCCTGCTGAGTTCCTCCAGCATGTTGTGTGCGTTACTCTGGATTTCCTGCATCTGCAAAATCTCTTGTGTTTAGAAACATAGAAACATAGAAAATAGGTGCAGGAGTAGGCCATTTGGCCCTTTGAGCCTGCACTGCCATTCAGTATGATCATGGCTGATCATCCAACTCAGAACCCTGTACCTGCTTTCTCTCCATACCCCCTGATCCCTTTAGCCACAAGGGCCATATCTAACTTCCTCTTAAATATAGACAATGAACCGGCCTCAACTGTTTCCTGTGGCAGAGAATTCCACAGATTCACCACTCTCTGTGTGAAGAAGTTTTTCCTCATCTCGGTCCTAAAAAGCTTCCCCTTTATCCTTAAACTGTGACCCCTCATTCTGGACTTCCCCAACATCGGAAACCATCTTCCTGCATCTAGCCTGTCCAATCCCTTTAGAATTTTATACGTTTCAATAAGATCCCCCCTCAATCTTCTAAATTCCAGTGAGTATAAGCCTAGTCGATCCAGTCTTTCTTCATACGAAAGTCCTGCCATCCCAGGAATCAATCTGGTGAATGAACCTTCTCTGTACTCCCTCTATGGCAAGAATGTCTTTCCTCAGATTAGGGGACCAAAACTGCACACAATATTTTAGGTGCGGTCTCACCAAGGCCTTGTATAACTGCAATAGAACTTCCCTGCTCCTGTACTCAAATCCTTTTGTTATGAATGCCAACATACCATTTGCCTTTTTCACCGCCTGCTGTACCTGCATGCCCACCTTCAATGACTGGTGTACAATGACACCCAGGTCTCGTTGCATCTCCCCTTTTCCTAATCGGCCACCATTCAGATAATAATCTGTTTTCCTGTTCTTGCAACCAAAGTGGATAACCTCACATTTATCCACATTAAATTGCATCTGCCATGAATTTGCCCACTCAACTAACCTATCCAAGTCACCCTGCATCCTCTTCACATCCTCCTCACAGCTAACACATTCCGCATACATTCCAAGAAATCCTCTTCCTCAGCACCCTTACCAATTTGGTTCACCCAATCTATATGTAGATTGAAGTCACCCATTATAACTACTGTTCCTTTATTGCACGCATTTCTAATTTCCTGTTTAATGCCATCCCCAATCTCACTACTATTGTTAGGTGGCCTGTACACAATTCCCACCAGCGTTTTCTGCCCCTTAGTGTTATGCAGCTCTACCCATATCGATTCCACATCCTCCAGGCTAATGACCTTCCTTTCTATTTTGTTAATCTCCTCTCTAACCAGCAATGCTACCCCACCTCCTTTTCTTTCCTGTCTATCCCTCCTGAATATTGAATATCCCTGGATGTTGAGCTCCCATCCTTTGTCACCCTGGAGCCATGTCTCTGTGATCCCAACTATATCATATTCATTAATAACTATCTGCACATTCAATTCATCCACCTTGTTACGAATGCTCCTCGCATTGACACACAAAGCCTTCAGGCTTGTTTTTACAACACTCTTAGCCCTTATACAATTATGTATAATGTATATAATTATATAATATAATTATGTATAATATTATGTATATTATTCAGCTCTTCAATCATTTGCTCTAGCAACCTTGGGTTGGTAACATGGTTCATTGCATTTATGACATAAATGCACATCAGGGTTTCACATCAGAGTTACAAGAATAGTAATTTGTGAAATTCATTTGTACACTTTCATCCTTTGGATTGGTGTAGTGACTTGTCTTATAATAATGACTTCAAGTTGTGACTTTCCTTACATATGGGATTGCTTCTTCTGTGTCCACACCATCAAAGCTTTTACTTTTAAACTTACTTTCAAAAGTTTAATTTGATTAATTCAGCCTTTTTTTCTAGAGAAAAATGACACAGTCAATTTATGTTCAAACTCTACTCCTACCCTTGTGCCTCTGCTATCATCCTTGTGAACCTTCGATCCATCTTCTAGACTTCTTGCAATGTAGTCACTAGAAGTGTATACAATAATTTCAGTGTGACTTAACCCGGGTTAAAGGTTTAACATTAGTTTCTATTTCTTATGAAATAAACAGAAGTGTTTGGTTTTTTTTGTATCCTGGCTAATGTGAGTGATTAGTGTATTCCTCTGTTCCTCCATCTCATTTTGTCTATCATCTTCTAAGTTATCAGTGACTTTGGTTCACTGTAGTTCTATGGTTAGTTGCTGGACACTTAGGGACTAAACCAGAACATGATAATAGAGCACTTGGAAAAGTGTATTGTGATTCAGCTGAGTCAGCATGAATGATTTCTTAATGATGTATCTAGTAGAATAAATAAAGGGAAGATACTGGATACAGTGTATTTTGATTTCAAAGAAGCATTAAGTACAGTGCTACATTAACTGTAGCACACACAATAAAGGCACATATGTTTGAGGGAGATTTATAATCATGGTGAGGGATTGGTAAATGAAGAAAATGAAGGATAGAGATAAATGTGTTATATACAGGTTGGCAGAATATTCTAATGAGTGGTCTGCCTCAGGCACAAGTACCAGATCCTCAGCTGTTTACAATCTATATTAATGACTTAAGATGAAAGGGCTAAATATAATATATCCAGATATGCTGATAATATAAAACTTCAAAAAGAACAGTTGTTTCTAAGCCACAAAGGCCAAAAAGTGATGTTTTCTAGCATTAAAATAATGTTTGCTGTTCTTATGCTGCTTTAATGGTTTCTATAAAAACCCCTGTAAACTAAATTGCCATTTAAAAGAAATATGGTGTTGTCAAATTCCATTGTCTGACGCCACACTACCTGAGAAACAATGGGTGCTATGAAAAAGCTCTATTAATTTCCCCCCAGCTGTTGAGAGCTAGCAAAGCATTGGAAAGCTCATTAGTTAACCCTCAGAGGCAAATCTGTGCACCCTCACTACTCAGTACTGAAAGGATCTTGAGAGACTAGATGATCATATTACAGAAAGGAGGGAGGTATTGTAAACACCTGAGCCACGCAGATCCTCTAGCTCTGTGTGTGGGTCACATCGCCAGGAAGGTCTTTAGAAGGAACAGCCATTACCGCAAATGATGTCCAGTCAGTTTTTAAAAAAGACTTCAACGGATCTGTCAAAGTGACTCTTCACAAGATTTCTTCACTCAATCTACTGTTCTTGCTTTCACCTTCATTAGTATTCTGGTGAAACCAGCCTGTACAACACCAACACTAAGAAGACTAAATGTCAAGGCTTGTCAATGTTCTTTCATGGTGGTTATCTATTGAAATCAGCCACCAGACTAAAAGAGTCTATCTTGGATCAGCAGCTGACTCCCTTGGATGGGAAACTGCTGGACCTCATGGGTACGGGACTAGCAAGCCCCAGACTCCAAGAGAAATGCAGCTTGTCTGAGGTCTGCCAAATATGATTGAATTGCACCTCTACATAACCTTTAATTATGGAAGCTGGACTACAATCAAAAGTATTCATGCCCAACTACTTTCCATTAATGGGGGCTTTCTGGTATAGTGGCACATTAGCGTTATTCCAACCACGTCCTAACAATGGCTTAGTACACTCATCACTCTGATTCATATCAATAAATAGACACCCACTATAGTGTATAACTTAGCCATTTGTAGCATTAAAGGACATCCAAAACCTGTTTCACTTTCAAGCACACCATATGAAGGTGACTGCAAATTAGTATTGTACTTAACTATGAATTGCATAATAATATTGTAAGGGAACAGCAACGAAGAATGTTTATGCTATGCAATACATGGGGGGCATTGTGAAAACCTCCATTACAACTGCATTACAGTCAGGTGCATGTTCATCTTGCATAGCCAGGGGTGATTTTATTCCCTTTAGTCTTCTCAAAAAGGCAGGGAAAAAAGTCCTAAGGTATGGTCTGTTGCCTCAGAGAAGCCACTGAGAGGAATATGCTATTGCACAAGTGTTTTTGACCCATCTCTAATACTGACACCATGACAAAAGAGTTTAGATTATATGACTGTGTTTCACAGACAGCAAGCAGCAATCGGGGCTGAGTAGATGTTGATTAATTGTTTTAGTATATTTTCTTTGCAACTACAAACGTTTGTAGATGTTGTTCCATTTGTTCATTCATTTGTATAGTTAATGCTGAGTGAAGCCGCTTAATCTAACAACTCTGTCTCTTATTCTTAACAAAGGTAAATTTGACAAATGCATAGAAATGCAGATGCCATTACAAAACACAAGATGAATTCCCACATAAGTGGATCCAACATAAAGCCTGTCATCATGTGCTGCAAGAGAATGAAGTCGCTCACTTCATAATTCCTCTGACACCTTCACACATCACTCACAAGAGAGGATAGAACATAGTAGTAACAAGAGTAGGCCACCAGGCCCCACAAGGCTGCCCTGACATTCATTATGATCGTAGCTGATCTATGCTGAACTCAACTTGCCTTCTATGCCTGCTCCCCATAAGTTCAATTCTTTAATCTTTCAAATAGGTTTCTGTTGTCACCTTAAATGTAATTAAGATCTGCTCTCCACCTGCCCACTGATATAAGAAATTCCTATCACCTCGGTTTACATTGATGAGATCCTTATTTTGCAGCTATGTCTGCTTATCCATGACTCTTCCACTAATGAAAATGTCAACCTGTCAACCCTCATACAACCTTGAGTGTTTGAAGAAGGTCCCCTAACATTCTTCTCTACTTCTAAGGAATGTAGACACTTTTTGATGGGACAACTCTCCCATCACAGGAATTATCCCTATGAACTTCTATGGTTCTGTAAACTTTTTCAGGACTAAACTGTACAGCGTTTTAGCTATGGTCTCACCATATTGTACAACTGTAACAAAACATCACTATTCTTGAACTCCTACCTCTTTGTCATAAAAGCCAAAATCTTCTTTGCTTCGTAACTAAATCTCAGCCCTGCCTGCTAACCTTTTGTGCTTCAAGTCCTAGAACACATAGATCTCTCTGAACATCACTCATTTGCATTCTTTCTCTATTTGAATAATGATAACCTTACAATTTCTCTTCCATAAGTGCACTTTATACTTCCCCACATCAAGCTCCATTTATCAGATTTTAGCCCAACTACTCATTGTCTATATCTAATTTTAGAATCATAATGTGATCGCAACATGGCCTTCCACTTAGGTTTTTGATAGTGAATCTGAACGTGTGATGCCATGCTATATGAAAGTGTGCCATGAGTTTGTCATCAGAGCCCAAACGTTACCTCCAACCTCAGCGTAGGTTGCACTTGTATCAATAGCAGTGGACGTACAGACAGCTTATAATAGTGATTTGCTATAGAACCAGGGTCTTTTTTTTTCAGAAACTGTAAAGTAATAATGGTAAATACTGTGACAAAAACAATCCCACAGGCAGAGCTAACAGCCAACTTGAAGGAACTTTGTAAATGTGGATGTTATTGAAATTAGCCACTACACTGATGGATAGACAATATTAGAAAGTCAAGACACCTGTCATAGTTTTCTGTTTGGGAAAAATACCTGCCATTGAAAAGTCATTATACTTGAAGAATCAGAGAAGGGGAGAGAAAGATATACGTACTTGAAGCACCGTCTTTACAGATGACAAATCCATTCTTCTCTAGCAGAATATTCATGAGAATAGATACCAAAGGCTGAAGAGTCCATTAGCTTGTTATGGATTTGGCTACAATTTCCCAAATGAGACCTGAGGACGACTGAATGTATGGTCTTGATCAAATGAAACAAGGACCTTTTGCACCCGTTGCTTATGTATTCACTGAATCAAGAAGGTATTATAAGCCAAAAAAAAATCTATAGATGCTGAAATTCCACGCACGCACACCCACACACACACAAAATGCTGGAGGAACTCAGCTGCCTAGACCTATGGAAAAGAGTACAGTTGACATTTTGGGCCAAGACCTTTCATTAGGACTGGAGGAAAGAAAGTTGAGGAGTTAGAAGTTGCTGGGGGGTGGGGGAGGAAGAAACAGGGTGATATGTGAAACCCAGAGGGAGGGAAGAATGAAGTCGTGTGCTGGGAAGTTGATTGGTGAAAGAGATATGAGGCTGGAGAAGGAGGAATCTGATAGGAGAGGACAGAAGGCCATGGAAGAAAGCAAAGGAGGGGAGGAGTACCAGAGGGAGGAGATGGACAGGTGGGGAGATAAGGTGAGAAAGGGAAAAGGGAATGGTGAAGGAAGGGGGCATTACTAGAAATCAATGTTCACGCCATCAAGTTGAATGCTACCCAGATGGAGTATAAGTTAAATAAGGTGAATATAAGGTACTATAAGGTGCCTTTCTGATCTCATTTGCAGTCTGGTATCTTGTATTATTCTCATCCAAAACACCTGCTAGTGCACTCAATGACAAATGTTCTTAAGTAAGCCATTTGATTAGTACCTTTAAGCTATGCAAACAAGAAGAAATATTTGGCATGAAGAAATTCAGTCTCTGAGCTTCTTTCAAGAAACAGCAGATTTTAGTCTTGACAAAGAAGAGGTGTACAATGAGGCACGGCTTTCACTTTTATTTTACAAGCCTGGATAACACAAACAAATTGATTTATTCAATTAGGTCTTTGGTTCTGAGAAGACCCTCATTGCAATGATTGGTGGTTTCAGACTTGAGTTTGTGATAAAGTTGAGTAAGTTTTTCTGGAAATCTCTGATAAATGCAATATAGATAGGGTGTAAGATGGCAGTAACTGCATCATGCTGCCAGAACATTACTTGTAAAATACTGTAGTAGCTTAAATGATTTTAAAAGAATATGAAAGAATTTGGGGAAAAGAGTGTATGAGAACATTTCCACTATCACAAAAGAAATGCTATTTCCTAATGGCATTCTCTAAATTCATATTTTGATATTTAATGAGGATTCAATGGTTAGGGGATCAGACAGGAGGTTCAGTGGATGAGAACAAGATTTCCGGCTAATATGTTACCTCCTGGTTGCCAGGGTCAGGGACATGTCAGATCAAGGCCACAGCATTCTTAAGTAGGAGGTTGAGTAGCCAAAGGTCGTGGTGAATGTTGGGACTAATGACATGGGTAGGAAGGTCAACGAGGGCCTACAAGGAGAGTACAGGGAGTTAGGTACTAAGTTAAAGGACAGGACCTCCAGGGTTGTGATCTCAGGATTCTACCTGTGCCGTGTGCTAGCGAGGCCAGAAACAGGAAAATCAGACAGTTTAACATATGGTTAAGGAGAAGGTGCAGGAGGGAGGAATTCAGGTTTTTGAATCTTTGGGTTCTCTTCCATGGAAGCATGGAAAGTGGGACCTGCACAGGTGGAGCAGTTTGCACCAAAACTGGAGGGGGATGAATGTCCTTCTGGGAAGGTTTGCTAGTGCTGCATTGGGGGTTTAACATAGAGTTGCATGGGGATAGCAACCAGAGTACCAGAGCAGAGAGTGGAGTGTTGTAGGGAAAGATGTTGTTAAGCCTACCTACAAAATCAGCAATAAAAAGTTGAGCATGTTGTGACTAACGTTCTGAGTCATGTATACTTCAATGCAAGGGGTATTGCAGGAAGGGTGAATGAGCTTAGGGCATGTGGAGCTATGACATTGTAACTAGTGGGACTTGGTTGGAGAATGTACAGGACTGGCAGCTCAATGCTCCATAGTTCCATTGTTTTAAACAAGGTAGAGCAGGAGAGGTTAAAGAGGTTAAAACGTTGTGGCATTGCTCAGACAGGAAAGACTGGAGAGAGCTTGTATACTGAGGCAATATATGGGTAGAATTGAGGAATAAGAAACGGATGACTATGTTAATGGGATTATAACATAGACCACCTAATAGTGGATTTGAAAGTGTAAATTTGTAAAGATTGCTGAATATTGCAAAAACAAAACACCTAAGGTTGTAATTAGAAGTAACTCAGCCTAAAACTCCCATATTGTTAAAGAGTTGGATGGGATAGAGTTTGTCAAATGTGTTCAGGAAAGTTTCACTAATCAGTACAGAGGTTCAAACTAGAGGAAATGTGATACCAGATCTCTTATTAGAGAAAAAGACAAGCCAGGTGATAAAAGTCTGTGTAAGGGAACAGATTGCATCTGCAGATCATAATGCCATTAGATTCAATATAATTATGGAAGAGAATAGACCTGAACTTTGGGTTGAGATTCTAAATTGGAGAAAGGACAATTTTCATGGTATCAGAAAGGATCTGGCAAGTGTAGATTGAGACAGGGTTTTTTTGCAGACAAAGGTGTGCTTGGTAAATGGGAGTTCTTTGAAAGCAAAATGTTGAGCATACAGAATTTGTATGTTCCTGTCAGAATAAAAAGCAAGGATAACAGGTTTAGGGAACCTTGGTTTTTGAGAGTTATTGAGACGTTGGTGAAGAAGAGCAAGCAGGTACATAGCAGATATAGGCAGGAAGGAACAAACAAGATACTTGAGTAGTATAAGAAATGCAGGAGAATACTTGAGAAGGAAATAGGGAGGGCATGAAATTGTTTTAGCAGACAAGGTAAAGGAGAATCCCATGAGCCTCTACAGAGATATTAAGAGCAAAAAGATTGCAAAGGATGAAATTGGTCCTCTTGAAGACTAGAATGGTCATCTATGCATAAAGCCAAAAGAGATGGAAGAGTTAAATGTTTTTTTTGCATCTGTATTTACTCAGAGACAGACACAGAATCGACAGAAGTGGGTCAGAACAGCAGAGAGATCATGAACCATATACAAATTACAGAGGAGGAGGTGTTTGCAGTCTTGAGGCAAATTAGGGCAGTTAAATCCCTGGAGCCTGACAAGGTGTTTCCTCTGACCTTGTGGAGGCCTGTGTAGAAATTACAGTGGCTCTACCAGAGGTATTTAAACCATTCTGTATGACAGTTAAAGTGCTGAAAGATTGGAAAACAGCTAATGTTGTTCCATTATTTAAGAAATTCTCCAAAAGAATAAGACAGGAAATTATAGGCCAGTGAGCTAGATATCAGAAGTGGTTAAGTTATTGGAAAGTATTCTAAGATATTAGATATACAAGTATTTGCATAGACAGGAAGTTACCAGGAAATTTGGCAGTGGATGTTGTCTACATGAACTCTAGCAAGGCCTTTGTCAAGGCCCTTCATGGGAGGTTGGTCAAAACGTTCAGTCTCTTTGCATTCAGGATGAGGTAATCAATTGCATGAGACATTGGCTTTGTGGGAGCAGCCAGAGGAGAGGTAGGGCACTGAGGAGTGTGATAGAACAGAGGGATCTGGGAATACAAATCCATAATTCCCTGAAAGTGGTGTCACAAGTTGATAGCATCATAAAGAGCGCTTTTGACACATTGGCCTTCATAAATCAACATATTGAGTGCAGGAATTGGAATGTAATTAGTAAAGACATTAGTAAGACCTAATTTGGAGTACTTGTGTGCAGTTCTGGTCATCTACCTACAGGAGAGATATCAATGAATTTGAAAGAACGCACAGAAAATTAACAAAAATGTTGCTAGGACTTGAGGACCTGAGTTACAGGAAAATGTTGAATAGGTTAGGACTTTATGCTCTAGAACATAAGAAATGAGGGGCGATTTGAAAGAGGTATATCCTTGCTCTGATAGCAATTATTTCCCCTCTGATTCTTCTATCATCTAACTGTACTAACATTTTAAAGTTACCAATTAGTCTGTCTTTGGAATGTGGCAGGAAACTGGGAGAAACTGAAAAGAAACCCATGTGTTCAAGTTGCCAGTAAATTCCATACTGGCAACAACCAGGGTCAGGATTGAACCTGGATCACATTTACTGTTTCAATCTTGCTTTGTTGAGAAAGGCAAAGTGTGTCCTTGTTGGGGTTCTGGCTAAATAGTAATTGCAGTACACTACAATACAAGTCAGTAATAATTGATTGTATCATATTAACCAAAGACTACTCATAAATCAGGGAAGATGGAAACGAGAAAATCTGCAGATGCTGGAAATCCAAGCAACACACACAAAATGCTGGAAGAACTCAGCAGGCCAGGCAGCATCTATGGAAAAGGGTACTGCTGAGTTCCTCGAGCATTTTGTGTGTGAAGCAAAGCCTGGAGTTCTTGTTTCTGAGAGACTTGGTGACTTCTCTCTTTATATTCTAACTCTTGGCTGGTTTGGACTTTTTCTTGCCAACTGGTCCTCTCCTTTTATCTCAGTGGGCAATGGCCAAATGAAGCAGTGTCTAGCAAGCTATGATGATGTATGAGATCCTAAATATTCAGAATTATAGAGTGCTGTCAGAAAGGTGCTGACAGCAAAATCTTACCTTTAACAAGCATTTTATGTTTTTCATTAAGCTTCTCGTGTCGGTATGGCTGTCATTGTAATAATATCAGTTGGTGTGTGGAGCCCTAAGAAGAATTGAGCAAGAATGTGTATCCCCAAAATGCAGGCCAGGCAGCATCTATAGGGAGAAGCACTATCGACATTTCGGGCTGAGACACTTCGTCAGGACCAGGCTCTCCTTATAGATGCTGCCTGGCCTGCTGTGTTCCACCAGCATTTTGTGTGTGCTGCTTGAATTTCCAGCATCTGCAGATTTCCTCGTGTGATCCCCAAAATGCATCCTTTTGGGGAAAATGACCCCTTTGTGTCAAGTAGCAGCTGTGATCAGCTAAATTTTGAATGTGCCTTACAAGCTGACAGTATATCTGGAATTGATAAACATCCACCAACAACACAATCCCTCCCTGTTAATGAATGCTTATGGGTCCTGAATGGGAGCTCTACTGACTATCTGTGTCCAGTATAGAAAAACTTGCAATGGCAACAAATGGCTGTGTCTAGACTGCCTACTTGTGTAGGCTAAAGGAAAAATAGACAATATCTGATCTTGTGGACTCTGAAGTTTCAATAATAGGTGACATATTAGGGTCACTATGAGACAATAAGATGGGAACATGGATGAAAGAAAAAATGGAGAGTTATGAACTGTGTAGGAAGAAAGGATTAGATAGATTGAGAAGTAGGTGAAGTATCAGCTCATCCCTCTGCAATTGGACCTTGGACTTTCTGACTAACAGAACCCAATCTGTTAAGCTGGGCAACCTCTCCTCCTCCACTCTCACCCTGAACACCAGCGTGCCTCAAGGCTGTGTGCTGAGCCCTCTTCTGTACTCCCTTTTCACCTATGACTGCATTCCTGTACATGGTTCTAACTCCATAATCAAGTTTGCAGACGAGACCACGGTGGTTGGCCTGATGAGAGGGGATGATGAGATGGCCTACGGGGATGATGAGATGGCCTACAGGGATGAGGTCCAGCACCTGGCCACGTGGTGTGCTGACAACATCCTGTCCCTTAACACCCAGAAGACCAAGGAGATCATTGTGGACTTCAGGCATGCTAGGAGCCACACTCACATTCCCATCTATGTCAATAGAGCTGTAGTGGAGCATGTATCAAGCTTCAAATTCCTTGGTGTTCGTGTTTCCAAGGATTACACCTGGTCCCTGAACTCCTCCATCCTGATCAAAAAGGTGCAACAGCACCTTTATTTCCTGTGGAGCATCAAGAAAGCTCACCTCTGTTCCGGGATACTGACGGACTTTTACCGCTGTTCCATTGAGAACGTACTCAACAACTGGATCACGTGACAATTGTCCTGTATCGGACAGCAAAGCGCTCCAGTGTGTGGTGAAAACTGCCCAGTGGATTATCGGCACCCAATTGCCCACCATTGAGAACATCTACCATAAACGCTGCCTGGGCAGGGCGAAAAGCATTATCAAGGATGCATCTCACCCTAACCATGGACTTTTTACTCTCCTCCCATCCGGTAGGCGCTACAGGAGCCTCTGATCCCGCACCAGCAGGCACAGGAAGAGCTCGAAGGGTCTCGGCCCAAAATATTGACTGCTGCTTTCAACGGATGCTGCCCGACCTGCTGAGTTCATCCAGCTTTTTTGTACGTCTTGATTTGACCACAGAGTCTGCAGTGTACTTTGTGTTATACTGTCTCAGTATTTTTTATATTTGTGTGCTGTAGCACTTACTTTTTATTCGTAGTTATTTTGTAAATAACACTATTCTTTGCATTTCTGGTTAGATGTTAACTGCATTTCATTTGGCTTTGTATCTGTACTCGGCACAATGACAATAAAGTTGAATCTAATCTAAGAAGACAGCACAACATTGTGCACTGAGTGGTGTGTGTTGTTTTGTGTTCTCGTATAGTGGTGTGCAACAAATGATGATTAAAAAGCATACATCTTCAGACACAGCCTGGAATGATTCTGAGGCTAGGATGCTGAGAGGGGTAACAAGCTAGACTTTGAAAGTGCAAGCAATCTCGAGTTGTGTGTGAGCTTGTAGTTAAGATTTTATGAGATCTCGGATCTCAGTGAGAATTACCTTGTGGAAAAGCTACCTGTATAGACACGGTTGCTCTCAGAAGAGTTCTTCAGTGTAAACCCGGGGTGGATAGGTTTTTCAGTACTAGGAGCATCTATGACTCTTGCAATGTCATGTAAATCACAATTGTAAATTAGTTTTGCTTGAAAAACAATGATTCAAGTTGCAGGGCACCTGCCTGTTCAGTGTGAACCACATGGAGAGTAGCCTGCAGCATGCTGAGCAGTCATATATCAATTCATACTGAACGTGAATGGTCCTTGAGATAATGCTGTTTCATACAATCAGCATTAGTAAAATACTATTATTTTTGACTGAACAATAATGAAAGCATTTCAAACCAACCTAATTGGAAAAATTTCCTAATGGTAAGTTTTGGGTGCTCCACTGTTAAGTTGTAGAATTCAATATTAGGTCCAGATGGCAGTAACATGCCCAGATGGATGATGAGAAGCTTACACCTAGTCTCATTATTTGTGTATACACCCTCCTCACTATCCAAAATACAGGAAATCCCTGCATCACCGAAGACCCAACTTATGGAAATCTAACTTCATGAAAATTGTCGCAGATTGCTCTCAGCATCAATACTCAAGTTTCTATTCTAGTAAAGAATGTCAGAGAAAAATCCTCTGCCTTCTCCAAAATCTCCTTCAGGCAAGATTCTTAGGGATCACAAGGCCACCTCTCATGAATACACAATTTCTTTTATAGAACTGCCAATAGTCTCCTCACTGATTGACAAATCAGCTGCCCTCATTAGACAAACTTCTGTCACAGTTCACTTGCTGGTAACAACTCCTATCACTTAGAGTACAAAGACGTTCCCTGATCTTCTCTTTGCAAAGATAGTCCTGTAGGCTGTAGAGAAAAAAGTAATCCACGTTTCCATTTTGGGAGAAATTATTTGGTTCAAGTTACATAAAGTTCTCACAAACAGAACCCTTGTCTAACCCTGGGACACTCTGTAACCCCAATGTTTGTGTCATCTGCAAACTTGCTAATCATCATATTGCATTCACATCTAAATCGTAAAAGTATATAACAAACAGTAAGGGTCACAACACTGATCCATGCATTATACCTTTGGTCACAGATTTCCAACTGCAAAAACTGCCCTCAACTATCACCATCCTAGCCAATTTTGGATCCAGCTGACCAAATTGTCCAGGATCCCATGGTCTCTTTCATTTCAGACCCATCTTCCATGTGGGACTTAACAAAGGTCTTACATCCGCAAAGGTTTCATCAACTACATTTTCTTCATTTGCACACCTGGTCATCCCTACAAAATAAAATCAGTCAAATTAGTTGTATTGCATGTCTGCATGATAAATTATGCTAACTATTCTTAATCAATCCCTACCTCTCCAACAAGGCCTCAAAATTTTCTTCCAATATTTACTTTGCTACTGATGTTAGTCTGACTGCCCTACAATTGCCCTGCAATATTCCAGTTGCCCTTCTTGAATAAAGAGATTGCATGTTCTTTCCTCCAGCAATTTAGCAGTTCATCGTAACACAATGGAATACTCGGTCCAGTTTAGGTAACAGTAAAGAGTTGATGATCCCTTTAAATAATTTAGCAACCTCTCCCTGCTGCACAATGAGCTTTAAAACCTGTAAAATCAATAGAAGGTATAGGTTGCAATGTTGGAAACCAAAATGGCAGCTTTGATGTTATCTGCCTGCTCCTCATTCTTATGACAAACATTAGCTTCTAACCTTCACTCTTGTACCATCCGGAATGAATCACAGCTCCAATAATTGCATTTATCATACACAATTTTCATTCCCACATAGCGTCCATTCTAATGTTTCACCCTTCATATTTTATTGTTAATGTACTAATATGAAAATAAAGATATATTTTTTAAAAATTTTCACTCAAAATGCAAGCTTACTGAAGAAACCTAAAGAAATATGTATTAATTTAAAAACAGTAACTATCATTGATATTGTAATGAACATTGGATTTGATAATCATATTGTACAACCTGTGTTTCTTTCAGATACGAGTTGCTAAGGCATAAATCCGAACAACCACTTGCACCAAATCCCCCTGAAGATTTAAATCTTTGGCTGACTGTTTACTCAGGGACATAAATGTACTATGAAGATAAAGGTCTTAACAGGTTAGATTAAACTACATCAGCTTCAAACAAATTATGATTTGATTAACAAATAATGTATTATGTGCTTATTCCTGGTTTCCAGTCTTTATAGTATTTTGAATGATTACTTGTTGTTTAATATGTGTTTGGATTAAAACAAAACTGATAGACAGATGTGTTGGTTGTTCTTGGAAGCTATCCTCACCTTGTCATGATTTTGTTTTCCAGCTATATTCCATTATGAAATAATTTCTTTGTGATTAAATCACATCAGCTGTATTTCAAAACTAACAAACATCACATCTATGCAACATGTCTTTTTTGTTCCACATCATCACATTAAAATATAATTTAAATGCAACAAACTCATGTTTTATGGATTTGTTAACAAGATATGGGATGAATGCTTACATTACTAGGCAGCAGCCATTGAATGCAACTTATTTCAAATTAATTTATGTTACAAGAAGACTGGAAAATGTACAGTCATTTTTCCCCTTCAATAGCTTTAAATCAAGCTAACATACAATATTTCTTAAACAATAGTGGCATGGGTAGTTAAAATCAGAAGATCTTCTGAAAAATAGAGATCTGACAATTCCAAAGAGCCCTTTAGAAAATGAGCATGAGGAAATACTTTTTATTGAATTATTATTGCAGTTGCCAGGGCATAACTGGGTGAATGTTGCTGACTATGTTCTGCTGAAGATGAGCTGGAATTTCATCAATCATTGTGCAATGGCAAGAATGTGAGTTATATACTTATAATAATTATTAAAATCCAGCTATGAGTTCATACTTCCAAATTTCCTATGGTAAAATTAAATTTATTCTCAGATGGAAGGTCCATCATTCATATTGAGATGTTTCATTGTAAACTACTTTTCATTATCTGCAATCTATTTTCACTTAACAATGTTGATGATTAAAATATAGAAATATAGAAGATAATAATCTAATAAATTGAACCCTGGTATGAGGATTATATTTTCAAGCAGTCATAAGCACATTACGAATTCTAAATTCTAATTAAAATGTAGAGCATGATAATACTTTGTACATTTGTGGTGGTTTCATATAATTTTGGATTGAGAATTTCAACTTTTGATTATAATTATATGGAATGTTTAAATGTATACTAATGCCAAATTGTCATGACCTTAATTTAGTTAAATCTCCCTTCTTGTAAATTAGTTTGAATATATATTTTCCTAGATTGAAAACTAACGCTATTAATAAGGCAGATTGATGGGAAGAGTTATTGAGTGTATAAGAGAACTGACAATATTATAGACATTGGATTAGATAATGAATTTGATGCTCATCGTTATTCCAGTTTTATTGCTGTTGTTTCTTTGAGTTAGAAAATAACTACAATATTACAAGCTGGTTAGTTTCACTGAACATTTAAATAGCTGATCAGGTAATTTGCACTTTAAATTGTATGCAGCATGTATGATGCACATGCTGCTGTTGCAAGATATACATGTATTATGTACAATATATGCATTATTCTCCTTCAGTACTTCTCTTCTACCCAACGTGGATAAGGCTTCAACTGATAGAATAGTCATGAATGGGATGTTCCCAGGAATTTTAGATAAATATCAAAATGCTTAACTGCTAACTTGGGAAGTTTTAGGAGCATTTCATCTAGCCTTCTTAAGAGTGCATAGGGATGTTAAGGGGGGAAGGGTTAAGGCGAGGGGGAGGGCTGATATATATCATTATGCTACTATTCTATGTAATTATCTTTAAAAAATCGAATAAAAAAAAGAGGGCATCCCTATATTGATCACTCAATGGGCAGCACAGTAGCGTAGTGGTTAGCACAGTGCTTTACAGTACCTACGATCCCCGTTCAATTCCTGCCGCTGTCTGTAAGGAGTTTGAATGTTCTCCGTGTGACCACGTGAGCTTCCTCCAGGTGCTCCAGTTTCCTCCCAAAGTCCAAAGACTTACCAGTGGGTAAGTTAATTAGTCATTGTAAATTGTCCCGTAATTAGGCTCAGATTAAATTGGGGGATTGCTGGGCAGCGTGGCTGTGCTGTACCTCAAATAGATAAAAATAAATTTTCGTGACACGATCTACCCATCTCAACCTTGGTCTTATTATCAAAGTGTGGATACTTAGGAACTCGTCTAATGTGAAAATCTTACTATCTGGTACTTAGTTCTGCTACCTTGTCCTCTCCTGTTTCCTCTGAAATCCATTTGGAGATGGTCTGCATCTGATCATGATACCTGATGCAGAACCACCTGGCTTAATATCCATGGTTTGCATGCATGCATACATCAGAGTTGACAAAACATTAGTTTTATAGATTTCTTCACTGACTGATACCTGTGCAGCTCCATTTTTTTTATATAATCTGCCTGGTTTCACATACAAAAATTATATTGATTTCATTATCTGTAAAAGCTGTATGTTACAGTGTATGGTTGATGTGTAACTGGTCCACCCTGAATGGAATTGCGATTCAGTGTGTTGGTGAGCTCTGCACAAGGGTTTTGATCTGTACGCTGACAAACTCTTTCAGTTTGAATTTGATAATAAGCAGAAGAGAAAGATGAAGAGTCCATATAATTTCACACTCAACATATGACATTCAAGAAACAGTCATCGTCATCACAATGTGGGCAGTACAGAAAATATCTTACTGAAGGCAACTCTAGTTAACTCACAGCCCAGCTTGAGTCAGTGGAAACCTGAAAATGATTCATGTGTAAATAATAAGGTAATCAAGAAAAAGATGCACTATTAAATGCAAATACGCAAAGCTTTGGCCTGAATTTCCACTGCATCTTCAGCACAACAGAAATTTCATTTCACTGCCTCACTGTTGATATGCATTAATGTGGAATTGCTCTTTCTGTGCAGTAGATGCAAACTAATACCACTGTGGATGTGTGTGACTAGTATTTCTGATTATTGGTACCATTTGAATAAATATTTGTCAGTCAACCGTGTGGTCACCAATTTAATATACAAATGTACTTGAGGTGGCCATTCCTTTAATTTGAGAATTCCTTTGGAGACATACTTTCCTTTCTTTTCCAGTTTTTCTTTCCCCTTCTTAAACTGTATGAAAACAAGGTTGATCCTTCACTGTTGTTAGTTCACCTTACTATTCAATGTGCTGGTTGGTAGTGCAGTGGCAACCACACCAGACTTCAAGGCAAGTGGTCCTGGGTTCGAATCCGGCCTGCTCCTTGCACTTTTTCCACTGGTGCTGGGTTCAACATTGAGCTAGCAACTCAGACTTGTAAAAATAAAAACAGACAAATGCTAAAGAAACGACAAGGTTGCTCCTGTTGCACCACAAGGCATGGAGAGGAACAGCAGCAATTACTACTCAATCTTTCTTTTACTTTTCTCTAAATTCTTAAATGTCATTGGTGTGACCTGCAACGTGTTCGGGTCACAGGTACCTTGGCTCTAGTACTTGTAGATGGGGGAGAAATTACGGTGAGAAATCCAGATAGAACTGGGCACCATGGTAGCACAGCGGTCAGCATGATGTTATTACAGCTCAGGGTGTTGGTGTCTGGAGTTGCTCCCCGTGGAATGTGTGGGTTTTCTCCAGGTGTTTCAGTTTCCTCCCACAGTCCGAAGGCAAGCCAGTTAGTAGGCTAATTGGTTGTTGTGAATTGTCTTGTGATTGGGATTAGGACCCCACCTGCCTTCAATGTTGGTGATGAAAAGCTGTTAGTAGTGCCACCTTTCAAATATCTGGGGAGCATTCTCTCTGAGGATAGCGGCATTGACAATGACATCCAGAGCCGCATTAAACAGGCATCAGCTGCCTTTGGGAGACTTTGGCATAGAGTCTTTCAGAACAGGAGCCTTCATCCCTCCACAAAGGTCACTGTATACCTAGCGGTCTGTGTCACCACCTTCTATAGCTGTGAAGCTTGGATAACCTACAGCCGTCACATCAAGTCCTTGGAGCACTTCCACATAAGCTGCCTTCAGTGCATCTCGGGAATTATTTGGCGTGAGCGGGTGCCTCACACTGAAATACTTGTAAAGACCAACTGCAGAGGCCATGATCACCCAGCGTCAGCTGCAGTGGCTGGGGACGTGATAAGGATGCCCCCATGACGGCTACCCCACAGGGTGTTATACGGCCAGCTACATCATGGTCAGTGCATAGCTGGAGGGCTGAAGAAGCGGTGCAAGATCAGACCTGAGGAACTGGAGGACGTTGCTGCTGACCGTAACACTTAGCGACAGCTGTGTAGGGACGGAGTTCGTATTCTGGAGATGGAAAGAACAACCAGAGGACAGCAGAAGAGAGCCAGGAGAAATGCAGCCATGGTTGCCATCACTACAACCACTACCACATATACATGTCCCACCTGCAATAGAGCTTGTGGGTCCAGGATAGGACTGTATAGTCATCAAAGATCTCACCGTTAAAGGAGTGGACATTGTCAATGGATTCCAATGGACAACCGAAGAGGAAGAAATCAGTGGGGTGCTGGGCAACATGGCTTTAAGGTGGAAGGGCCTGTACTGCACTATCTTTAAATAATAGTAGTAATTCACACACGTTTTAATTTATTTTCCAGATTTCTGCCTATTGGGTAGGAAGTGCAGTGTTACCAACCTGAATGAGAGCAGACAGAGACAGAGGGAGGGGAGTGATCGGACTGTTGTGTAACTGATTGCAGGATATAAATAGTTTTCTGCCTCGGGGTAAAGATTAGGAGATCAGAGACGATAAATGTAGCTGAGTGGGATGGCAGATGAATTGAGTTGAGTGAGACTTGAAAGGTTTCTGAGAGTCGTTTATAGGGTCTCTCGGATGTAATGCTGCTCCTGGCTCAGTAGCACTGCAGTAGAAATGATCCAGCACATGTCATAAGTTAAATTCGTTATACAGGGTCTCCTTAAAATGGTTTTATTAACAAACTCGTCCATGGATTGATCACCCTGCCACAGTTTCCATTAAAATTTAAAGTGGGTTCATTTTGAAAGAGTGTACTCGTATATTCAGTGCTTTTATTGAGCTGAGTGGGGCAGGGACACGTGTAAACAAATGGAAAGTTCCCCTGCTACAGCAACAGCTCGTTCACTAAAGTGCTAACATTTGCTATTTCAAAGTTTGTGATGATTCAGCTTCATCTCAGCCAATTGTTATTACCACTCCCATAAGTTAAGCTGAGTTTAAGCATTTCAAAACATTTTTGAAAGATCATTGAAAACAGATTAAAATGTGATTAATATTATTTATACACAAAATGTTATATTTTAATTTGTGTAATATAAATGCCTTGATTAAGCTTCCTTTGATATACCATGCAAAGTCAAAATGAGACATTTTATTCTTAAAACAAGTACAAACTCCTACAATCAGTGTTGCATCAACATGTCAGTAGAGGATAAACACAATTCAAAATTAAACTTGGGTTGTTATTTGAAAATATCACATCAGGTTGCTGTAATGCAATATGTGCATGAGTGCAATAAAACTAGTTAATTGAAGTATAAATTGAGTAGCATTTCAGTCAACTAAATTGTGAACTTTTTATTTATTCATGCATTCAACATGTCTGTACCAGATAATACTCTATATTTATTGGACTACACAGCAGGGGAAGAAATCAGTGCTGTGGCTGATGGCTTTGTAAGGAGCAGTAAGTTCAAAGTATCAGCCATTAACCATAACCACACAACATTCAAAGCAGGACGGACCGATGCAAGTAGGTATTGCATACATATTTTTCTTTGCTTATTTATGTACTGTTGATTGGGTCTTGCATTGGAAAAGGACTTCATTTTGCAGAGTGTGCAATGTAAGTGCAAAGGTATGGAGTTGCTGGGGAAAGAAAGCTATAGATGGGAAGGACAAAATGGAATAGAGACATGATTGTTGACTGTCATTAGAAGAAGAACTGAGCTGGAACAGGAAGTGTAGTGGCTGGATCAAAGATGGACACTAAAGCTGGTAGAGGGATTTTGAGGCAGCAGTTTGATCCAGAGGTCAAGGCAAGAGTCAGCAAAGGAAGTGAGGGCTGTGGTGGGGATATTGGAACATAGCTGTGTGTGTGTGTGTGTGTGTGTGTGTGTGTGTGTGTGTGTGTGTGTGTGTGTGTGTGTGTGTGTGTGTGTGTGTGTGTGTGTGTGTGTGTGTGTGTGTGTGTGTGTGTGTGTTAGAAGTGGTGGTGTTGGAATGGCAAAACTAAATAAGGTTGGGAGCAGGGGTAGCTTGTGAGTTTCTACTAGGGGTGAGGTATCATGTCATGTAATATACCTGAGAGAGGTTCCCAGAAAATGGTAATACAGAAAGAGGCTCATAGTTGCTGTGCTAACTACATTCTGCATAAGTGACCAACAGAAAGCAGTATCTATGGGTGCATAGAGGAGAAGTTCATGAGAAAATATCCAAGCTTGCATGTCTTCTTTTAAATATCACTGCACAGATCTGGGACCTTTTGTGTATTTACACATCAAATGAAAGAAAAGTCTAGAAGGAAAATTGCATTACATAAGGTCCCCAATTTTGCATTATGCTTTTTCTTACACTGAAGTTGAATTATATAGAGAACAAAAATGTGATACCTATAATTATATTTTTCTTTGTGCAATAACATTCTTAAATATTCTTTTAAATAGTAGTTGTAGTTTTCAGGAAATTCAGCTAATTCTTGCATTGCTTTAACTAACTTTATTAGCTGTCTTTTTTTCTTGTTAGGAACTAATTAAACCAATATGCCATCAAAATGAGTTGCTGTCACCAAAACCATAGGGAGAACAATTTTTTCCTCCAATAATAGATGGAAGACAATTCTGAAAAAAAAACATGTAATTTGCGCTTTTAGATAGCCCAATCAGTAAAACATAATTCTGTTATACAGATGGCCAAATCAACCCTTAGGAAATGTCAGTTTGGTGTGTAGCTTCCTTTTGCCAAAGAAAAGGAAGGATGTCACACTTTTAAAGGAGTTCTGAGGTAGTGTGCCAAAGAACAAACAAAATTCTTCACTATTTTATTTGAGGTAGTGACTGGCTCAATGAGATAGTTTGAATACTACACCATAACATAATAACTAAGATTTTATTTGTATCAAAAGGTTATAAAACAACCCTCAGATGGGCTTTCCCGGCTTAATATTCAAGTTAGGATGTTTTGCATTTGAGTTAAAAATTAAAGAAAACATATATAACAAATAAAGGTATTCCTAATTCCAATATATTTGAAATATTGGCAGCGACCTTCCTCCACCTTCTGCATTATTTATTGATGAAGCATATCTTACAAGTTGCCAGGATTTAATTGAATTTATTTTCTCACCAATTCTCCTCTTCCTGGTGTATTGGCACATTACAGAATTAAAGTTCCACAGACATGAGGCACTCACATTCAAGGGGGTATTATTTATGTGTGAACTTAGTCAGTTTTGACAAGCTATTCCACCAAGGAAGCTTTCCATCGTAGACACAAGTACAACTGTGCCATTGTCTTACATGCACTCGTAGTTCCAGCAGCAAGTCAGAGAAGCTAACTTCCTCCCTCTAAACCTGGTTCACAGAGGCCTATAGCGTTGCTCTTACTGTTAATCTGATCACCTAGATGAGCACAAACCAAGGTTGCAGTCCTGTTATTTCTTTTCCACAGTTCAGTGATATCCATTATAAACTTGCTGAACTATCAAAGAACAAATAGAAATTGAAACTCAGCAATTAATCTTTAAAATATATTACAGGGTGCCAATCTATCAGATGGTGTGGGTGATGATATAAAAGAAAATGCTGGAAATAACCCAGATGTGAGAGGCAGAGATAGTATTTCGGGTCAATGACCTTTCATTCAGTGTTATATAATGTGGAATCCTGATGGTTACAGAGTTTAATAAAAAGGTATTCAGATTCATATTCACTTATTTAACACATGTACATCAAAACATGCAGTGAAATACGTCACCAGCAAAAGAAAATCTGCAGATGCTGGATATCCAAGCAACATGCACAAAATGCTGAAGGAACTCAGCAGGCTAGGCTAGGCAGCATCTGTGGAAAAGAGTACAGTCGATGTTTCGGGCCTCGACCCTTCACCAGGACTCTGAAATGAAATGCGTCACTTGTGTTAACAATCAACTCAACCTAAGGATGTGCTGGGAGCCACACATTCCAGCACCAACATAGCATGCCCACAACACAAGCAACACCGATACAAGAATGATACCAAGAAAACAGCAGCAGCAGCAAAAACAAGCCCCTCTCCTCCGTCCCACCCATCCAATCACTCACCACATGCATAGACAGACTTCCAACCCCAGGACAGGCCGCCCCTGAGCCTCCAGCTTTCCGCGGAATCATGAACTCACAGAATTCAGGCCTCCAACTTCCCTAGTAATCAGCTGCTGCTCCCAAGAAGCATTTTTTCCCCAGGGTTTAAGCTTTGAGATTGTTTCATGTTATTTCAAGTATTCAAGTGTAAAGGGGAATGAAATAATTGTAACTCTGATGCAAAATAATATAAAATAATATACTCTGATATAAAATCACACTAAGATAAAGAACATGATAATAAAATCAATAAATATAAATATATAAGATAACTTGTATACATGGATTGATTATATGCACATAAAGTGACACTAGGCACTGGAGTGTCAGTACATAAGTTGACTGATAGGAGATGAGAAAGTAGGTGGTGGGAGGTGTATTGGCATGCAATAGTGGGTGTAGGTGTTGATCAGGCTTGCCACTTGGGGAAACAAGCTGTTTTTGAGTCTGGTGGTTCTGGCCTGGATGTTACATAGCCTCCTTCCTGACAGAAATGGGACAAACAATCTATGAGCAGTTTGGGTGGGATCCTTCATGATGTTACTAGCCCTTTTCCTGCATCTTTCTGTATATGCATCTCTATATATGTGCTTGATGGTGCGTAGACTGGTGCCAGTGATGCATTAAGAAGTTTGACTATCCTTTGTGAAAACCTTCCTGTCCAGCACAGTGCAGTTTCCACACCATGCGGTGATGCAGCATGATGGGATGCTCCCTACTGTACATTTGTAGAAGGTCACGAGTATTGATGTGTGTAGTCCAGCTCTTTTCAGCCTCCTCAGAAAGTAAAATGTTACTAAGCATTCTTGATTATGTAGGATGTGTTCTGGAGTAAGGAGAGACAGTGCAAGCTGTGTACACCAAAGAGTTTGAAACTGCTTAGTTTCTACTGCTATACTGCCCATTGTAAAGGGTCGAGTTCTCCTAAAGCTAATAATCATCTCCTTTGTCTTGTTGCCATTAAGGAAGAGGTTATTTCCCTCACATCAGGCTTCAAGCTCTTCCACCTCCTCTCTGTAGGCCGTTTTATCATTGTTGGTAGTAGCCCCACCACTGTGATGACAATGTAATCACTCAGGTATCTGGTCTTGCGGTCATGTATGAGCAGAATGTTCAGCAACCTCTCCTGGGATGCACCCATGTTGAGGATGATGGAGAGGGAGGAGTGCTTGTGCATCCTCACTATCTGAGGTCTGTTATCTGGGAAGGCCAACGTACAGTTGCACAGTGGTGTATTTAGACCAAGGAGTAGGAGTTTGTTCACCAAGATCTGTGAGACAATAGTGTTAAATATTGAACTGGGATCCAGAAACAGTATTCTGACATGTGGCCTTGTTTTCTAGGTGTGTCAGGGTCATGTGCATGACAGATGCTATGACATCTGTCTTAGAGAGGTTCTGCGAGTAATATCCAATGTGTCAGCAATGGAGATTTTGATGTGTGCCATTAACAGCTGTTCAGAGCACTTCATGATGATTGCATCAGTGAGTCGTCATTTAGTTCTGAAGGGGTAGAGTTTTTTGGTACGGGGATGATTTTTCTAAGAGCTATGATGTACCTTTATATGCTGCTCAAGGAAATTGTCTTAGTCCCCTGCTCTTCTCTTTATACATGCTTCCTGTAGGAGACATTATTGGAGAGCATAAATTTGAATTCCACAGTTATGCAGATAACAGACAATTGTGATGATATTGGGTTTGCTGACCACAAAGTTCTCAACGCAAGCAGGGCACTGTTGATCAGAGATAGTGTCATGGCTCCAGAAAAGGAAGAAATCATGGAGTGATTGTCTACTGAGTCTCTGTGGGTGGAAATTAGAAACAGAAAGGGGGTCAATAACTCTACTGGGTGTTTTTTTATAAACCACCCAATAGTAACGGGGACATCAAGGAGCAGATAGGGAAACAGATCCTGGAAAGGTGTAATAATAACAGAGTTGTCGTGATGGGAGATTTTAATTTTCCAAATATCGATTGGCATCTCCCTAGAGCAAGGGGTTTAGATGGGATGGAATTTGTAAGGTGTGTTCAGGAAGGTTTCATGACGCAATGTATAGATAAGCCTATAAGACAAGAGGCCGGACTTGATCTGGTATTGGGAAATGAACCTGGTCAGGTGTCAGGTCTTTCAGCGGGAGAGCATTTTGGAGATAGTGATCACAATTCTATCTCCTTTATCATAGCATTGGAAAGGGATAGGAACAGACAAGTTAGGATTGGAGTTTAGTTTAATTGGAGTAAGGGGAAATATGAAGCTATCAGGCATGAACTTGGAAGCATAAAATGGGAACAGATGTTCTCAGGGAAATGTACAGCAGAAATGTGGCAAATGTTCAAAGGATATTCAGACAAATGTTCGGTGACCAGTGGTGTCCCTCAGGGATCTGTTCTGGGACTCCTTCTCTTCATGATTTTTATAAATGACCTGGATGAGGAAGTGGAGGGATGGGTTAGTAAGTTTGCTGATGACACAAAGGTTGGAGGTGTTGTGATAGTGTGGAGGGCTGTCAAAGGTTACAGCAGGACATTGACAGAATGCAAAACTGGGCTGAGAAGTGGCAGATGGAGTTCAACCCAGATAAGTGTGAGTTGGTTCATTTTGGTAGGTTAAATATGATGGCAGAATATAGTATTAATGGCAAGATACATGGCAGTGTGGAGGGTCAGAGGGATCTTGGGGTCTGAGTCCTTAGGACACTCAAAGCTGCTATGCAGGTTGACTCTGTGGTTAAGAAGGCATATGATGTATTGGCCTTCATCAATTGTGGAATTGAATTTAGGAGCTGAGAGGTATTGTTACAGCTAAATAGGACCCTGGTCAGATGCCACTTGGAGTACTGTGTTCAGTTCTGGTCACCTCACTACAGGAAGCATGTGGAAACTATAGAAAGGGTGTAGAGGAGATTCACATGGATGTTTCCTGGATTGGGGAGCATGCCTTACGGGAATAGGTAGAGTGGACTTGGCCTTTTTCCTTGGTCAATGGAGGATGGGGGGTGACCAATAGAGGTGTATAAAATGATGAGCGGCATTGATCATGTGGATAGTTAGAGGCTTTTTCCCAGGGCTGAAAAGGCTAACAGTTTAAGGTGCATGGAAGTAGGTACAGAGGTTTTTTATGCAGAGAGTGGTGAGTGCATGGAATGGGCTGCCGGCAATGGTGGTGGAAGCAGATGTGATAGGGTCTTTTAAGGGGACTCCTGGATAGGTACATGGAGCTTAGAAAAATAGAAGGCTATGGGTAACCCTAGGTAATTTCTAAAGTAGGTACATGATCGGCACAGTATTGTGGGCTGAAGGGCCTGTATTGTGCTGTAGTTTTTCTATGTTTCTAACAAAGACATTAAACCTTATCCAATATAACTAGACAAGCATACTCTCACTGAAGGGAGATAATACAATAACTCGCCAAATCTTCAAAGGTAGTTCATTTCCCGGTTTATTCTTAATGGTGAGTTTATCTTCCAATACCCACTATTCGAACAGTGGATACCCTCACCCTACCAAGGAGAAGATACTTCCAGCTAACAAAAAAGTTTAAAACACAGTTTATATAATTTCAGTGATACAAATTTAAATCCACACATTCTTAAAACTCACAGTGGATTTCTCTCTTAAACATTTTCAAATTTTCACAGAGGATTTCTATTTTATACATTTCCAAATGACAAACCATTTCTAAAACACAAACCAATTCCAAAGCACAAAGCATTTCCTAACCATCAAGTACTTCTTAAGCTTAACAGATAAACCATAAAGCACAAACACAATTCCTATAAACTAAAAAGACATTCTAACAAGTTGCAGCTAAACGAATCATCTGTCACAGAAACTGAAGGTGGAGGAATGGATTCTATTTAACCCCTTGTTTTTTTTCCACATTTTTGATGTTCTTTACCCTGTTTCTAGTTAGCTTAAACTGTCTCTACATTTATACCCTTTCTCTCCCATTTGGTTGACTTCACACATATGATATTTTCTCAGATATCCTTTTAACACAAAAAGTATAAAAGGATCTATCAGAGACATAGATGTCAGCTCAGGTTGTAAATGCTGTAAACCTAACTTCTTTGAGCACATAAAACACTATAAACAGATTTGTTATTGATATGTTAAGTTATATTATCCATCTGTTCTACATACTTCCCTGAACTAAGCAACTTCAGAGTCAGCCTCTCTACCTGAGACAACCCAAATTTAACAACCCATTGTCTTATACTGCATCTTCGAGCAATAAGACACAATGCCTTGAACTTGTATCTGTTCTTCACAGACAAAACATCTTCTAAATACAGAGCTTGTTTGCAAAGATGTCTTGTAGAAAGCACTTGCTTTAACTTCAAACTGTTAGTTGGAAGTTTACTTACATCTGTTTTTGATCTTAAAAGTGGCAGTTGTGTTTAGAAAGCCAGCTCAGCAAACATGAGAAAGAAGCAATTATCTAGGAATATCCATCACATAAGTGTATTTCTCAGTCAAGCCTTACAAAGGGAACATCCTCTCTTCTCTGACTTCTGCTATGGATGCAATAAATAAATGGTTGACAATAATTCCTAAAAAACTTAATGAAGATAAAGCTGAAATACTCTTAGTTAGTGCCGAAGCCGAAAGAGATAACTTCTAGATAAACTTGGGAAAGTCTCCCCTTGTAAAATCAGATGTAACAAGCCCAGGTGTTATCTTTGATTTAGATTTGAATTTTAAATCCTACATAAAGTGACCAGAGCAGTATTTCTACACCGAAGTATATTGCAAAGGTATGTCTGTTTCTGTCATGTAATAATGCTGAAAAACTAACTCACACCTTTACATCGACTAGATTACTGCAATACTCTTTTTACTGGCCTTCCAAAGCAATCTATTGATAGACTTCAATTCATTCAAATTGCTACTGCTAGACTTTTAACTAAAACCTGGATGAGTGAGCATATCACTTCCATCCTATCTACTCTGCATTGGCTTCCTGTGTCTTTTAGAATTGATTTTAAGGTTCTCCAACTTGTTTTCTCTCAATGGTCTGGGACCGGAGTAATCACATAATTGCTTTCATTTTATAATCCTGCTCAAGCTCTCAGGTTTTCTTCCGCTTGTCTTTTAATTTTAAGCAATCGTCCTCAAAAGACAATTGGCAGGTCAGCTTTTTATTAACTATGCTCCTAAACTCTGGAAACCAATACCTAAAATTATAATGAATGCAGACTCAGTTGACACTTTTAAACACCAGTTCAAACCTATTTATTCAACCATGCTTGTAACTAACATCATTTTGTCTTTTATGTTTATGTTTGCACTTTATTTCATTGTAAAGCACTTCGAACTACATTTTTTTTCTGAAAAGTGCCTCATAAATAAATTATTATTATTATTGTTAATATTATTATGATGGTGGCTGATATGAAGCATTTGGGACAGCAGCCTGTATAAGTGTTGAAGATATCTGTGAAAACAACAGTAAGCTTCTGTGCATACTCCCTGAGTTCTCGGCCTGGGATGTTGTCTGGCCCAGCAGCCTTACGGAGATTGACGCTCTGCTGAGCTCTCCTCATGTTCACTGCTGTTCCAGACAGTGGTTGCTCACCTAGAAGATGATTTGCTTTTGTGGCCGGCATTGTATTGCATGCCTTGAACCAAGCATGAAGTGGTTTAGAGCATCAGGGAGGGAGGCATCGCTGGTACAGTTGGCTCTGTTTTTCTTTGAATAGTCAATAATGCCTTTGATGCGGCATACACCAGGGATCGTTGTCAATTAGGTGTTCCTGAAATTCTTGTGCGTAGGCAGTTTTTGTCCTCTTGATACCTAAGGTGAGGTTTTTCATGGCTGCTCTGAGAGCCATTCTGTCCCCAGACTTGAAGGCAACATCCTGGGCTTTTATTAGGGAGGTATTTTGCATATTTCATTTTATTGATGAAACTTGTAGCTTAAAAAGGCAAGTATTGACATTTGCTTTGGGGTTGCATATTAACTCATCTTGCAGAGATGCCTTACAGTGGTTGAATGGATTAAAACCTCATTGTAATATGTCATTAATCTTTCTGACTTCATTGCGAGAAAAAAATGTAAATTAAATGCATGCCCATTCTAAGGTGCAACACCTACTCAGGTGGGGAGTCCAGCCCACCAGTTCAATTTTGTTTCAGATTACAGACCTGAACCAAATAGGAAGAAGTTTATTTTCTAAATGCAGCATTATTAGAATACAGTAGATTCATGTAAAAACTGTCATTTCAGGTTAATACATGTCTAAATGGACCTGTTGCATTTACATATATCATCTTTTATAAAAATAATTGGCAATCCTCCTGAACAATTTTGGCATAGCAAAAAATTGTTGGAGTTAGCAGAATACATTATATAATAAATAACAACCTTCCTTCCTTCCCTAAAACATGTCTTTATATAAAGTAAAATTCAATAAACTTTAGCTAAGGGTAATGCTGCCATTAGATCTTCTTTAATCGCAGCTGATTGTGCTTGGTGTTCATGCTGATCTCATTTACAAATCTCAACCCACCTCTCCCACCCCCCCCCCCCAAAGCCATGATTTAAATTAATTTCCAAAGTAACACAGCAATCATGGAGAATATTGTCAATGCACTAACTAACCACTATTCATTTTCACATGTATGTATATGATAACCACTCTTAAAAGTTGAATGATGTAGAATTTAAATAATACTGTCTGACTCTGTTTCGAATAATGGAATCATATTTAATTTAGATGCTCCTAATTACAGCTGTTTGAACAAAGTATAATTTATTTTCCACTTTCTGAAAATGTTAATTGCTGAGAAGTGACAAATGAGCCGGAATGGTTCAACCGTTTTATATCTTTTTTTTCCTTTTTAAGATGATACTTTGCACACACTGCAGAGAGCTATGCAATATTGCAAAATACATATCAATGCAACTGCTTATGGAAACTCTGTGCCTTTTCTAGCTGACATGAACTACACTCTGTTGATGATTTGCATTCAAACACAGAGTACTGATTTTTCACTGAAGCCTTCAATAGAGACTGTGGTACCAGGAGTGGGATGGCACATGTGACAAAATTTGACCGGGGTTACTGAAATCACAGAGGCTCAATTCTTTAAAATCTGAGAATAAATGTAATTGATTTTTGTGGAGGTTGAAATCAGTCATCCATCCATAATAAAATTTCCTGTTATTGAAGGAAAATAGCTAAAATGCTAAAACCCTTAAGTGCAGTTGTCTTCAAGTGATAGATCAATAAGGCCCCAGTGAGACAGTTGCAGATAGCTCTAATAGAGTATATTAGCACAGTTTGTTCAGATCTTCCCTTGTGTACCAGGATATATCCATGCTGTTGTTTGGAAAATACAGCTTGCTTTGTCAATAAATGGAAGAATATAAAAAACTATAAATGTTTTTAAGTGATTTCTTCTGCAGAGCAGTGAGCTTTTAGGAAAGTAGGTGGATGCAGAGCAAATTCGAGTACCCAGAGATCTAATGTACATGTTCAACTACATTGCTAAAAATCAATGTCCCAAGAGATTTCTAACTTTCCTGGACCTACAACGAGGCAGAAATGCAGGTGAATTTTTAGCTAGGTTGTCTTATTTTAAGAGCCAAAACAGGGTGAATTACTTTGTAGTTATTTAGCACAACTCATTTATTAACCATATGGCCTTTGCTCTGTACTCTAGTTAAATACTGCCAGATAACCATGTGCAGGAAGCTGAAGTTACAAAGAGAGTGGCAGAATTATGCTTCCTTCTCCATACATTTATGCATGTTGAGATCTAAATTGCTCAGGAAGTTCACCCTTACAAAGTAAAAATAATCATCATGGAATAATGGTGGTTATGTTTGTAGCACAAGAGAATCTGAAGTTATGCTACAGCTTCACAAAGTCCTGTTTAGATCACACTTGAAGTATTATGAGCAGCTCTGCAAAGCCTACCTTTAGGAGGAATACTGTGACCTTGGAATGACTGTAGTAGATTAACTGAAATGCTACCTGGCTCCAAGGGTTATGTAAGAAGAACAATTATGGCAATTGAATTTGTATTACCTGGAATTTAAAAGGTTAAGGAATGATGTAATTGAAGTTTTTATAGTAATTGGAACTGATGGGAAAAAAAAAACTATTCCCAACGGTTGGGAAATTTTAAGGCTTGGGGGCATAATCTAAAAGTTACATTTCAGTGTTTCAGGATTGGTTACGAAAGCATACAGACTCATTTTGGTAGTATGTAATTGACATAAGGTCTACAGTTAATTTTAAATTTGAATTGACTCTTTTTATAATTATAGGATGAAAGAAAAAAGCAGGAATATGGAATTGGTTCACAAATCATGGCAAAAGCACAAGCCTCCAAGAAGTTTATTCTTGATCCTTTGTTCCTTAACGAAGTGTCCCCACGGATCTCGCAGGATGCTAGTTCAGAAATTGCAGAACCCAGGCAGGGATGTTTAAAACATCCTGAGCCACAGGTCAGGTGCCAGAGGACTGGAGGATAGCAAATGTTCCATTTCAGAAAGGCTCTAAGAATAAGGTGGAAAATTACAGGTCAGTGTGCCTGATGTCACTCATGGGTAAATTATCGGAAGCTTTTCTAAGATACAGCATATATAAGTATTTTGATTGACAGAGCCTGATTAGGGATAGACAGCATAGCTTTAAATGTGTCTAACCAATCTAATTGAGTTTTTGAGAAGGTTCAAAATTCAAAGTTAAAAATAAATTTATTATCGAAGTACATATATGTCATCATTTACAACCCCAAATCATTTTCTTGTGGACATATTCAATAAGCCAATAATAGAATAATAACCTAAAATAATCAATGAAAGACTGCACCAACTGGCTGTTCAACCAGTTTGCAAAAGTGAACAAACTATGCAAGTGCAAATAGTAATAATAATAATAAATATACACTAAATATTGAGAGCATGAGATGAAGAGTCCTTGAAAGTGAGTCCATAGGTTTTGGGAACATTTCCATGATGGGACAAGTGATATTGAGTGAAGTTATCCCTTTGGTTCATGAGCTTGATGGTTGAGGGGTAATAATTGTTCCTGAACCTGGTGGTGTGAGTCCTGAGGCTCCTGTATCTTCTTCCTGATGGCAGCAATGAGAAGAGAACATGACATTGGTGGTGGGGGTCCTTGATGATGGATGCTGGTTTCCTGCAAAAACACTTCATGTAGTTGTGCTCAATGGTGAGGAGGGATTTACCTGTGATGGACTGGACTGTATCCACAGCTTTCTGTAGGATTTTCCATTCAAGGTCTTCGGTATTTCCATACCAAGCTGTGATAAAGCCAGTCAATATACTTTCCACTGCATTTCTATAGAAGTTTATCAGAAATTTAGATGCCATGCCGAATCTTCACAAACTCCTAAGGAAGTGGAGGTACTGTCGTACTTTCTTTGCAATTGCACTTATGTGCTGGGTCCAGGTCAGGTCCTCTGAAATGATAACACTGGGATTTGAATGTTGCTGATCCTCCTCACCTCTGATCCTCCAATAACGACTGGCTCATGGAAGTCTAGTTTCCATCTCCTGAATTTAATAACTAGGTTACAAGGAAGGCTGATGAGGGAAACGTGGTAGATGTTGTCTCCGTGGACTTTACCAAGGCTTTGGACATAGTCTCACATGGGAGGCTGGCTCAGAATGATGAGGTAGTAAACTGGATTTAGTGTTGTCTTAGCAAGAGAAGAGAGAGAGTTCTAATAGATGGTTGCCTCTCTGACTGGAGGCTTGTAACTAGTGGTGTGCCACAGTGATCTGTGCTGGATCTGTTGTTATCAATGTATGTTAATGATGTAGATGATAATGATAATGAATTGAATCAACAAATTTGCAAATGACACCAAGATAGTGAGGAAGGCTATCAAAGCTTGCGGCATGATGTGGATCAGCTGGAAAAATGGGCTGAAGATGGTAGATAGAATTTAATGCAGCCAAGTGATAAGTGTTACACACCAGGTTAGGACTTGCACAGTTCCACCACAAACCATAGTAGGGCACTGAAGTTTATGGTAGAGCAAAGTGATCTGGCTAAAAAGATACATAATTCTTTAAAATAGTGTCTCAGGGAGATGAGCTCATTAAGGAAGCTGTTGGCACATTGAGCTTCATAAATCAATGTATTGAATACAGTCGGCCCTCCTTATCCGCGAGTTCCACATGCACGAATTCAAACAACCGCAAAGCAAGAAAACCCAGAAGTGCTCTTCCAGCACCTGTTGTTCGAACGTGTACAGACTTTTTTTTCTTGTCATTATTCCCTAAACAATGCAGTATAACAACTATTTTAGATAGCATTGTCATTGTATTAGGTATTATAAGTAATCTAGAGATGATTTAAAGTATACGGGAGGATGTGCGTAGGTTATCGTGGATCGGGATCGAAAAAAAATCAGAAGTTCTCTTACTAAGTAAGTCGGAACAGGTACGTCCGGTATTATTTAGTGTCAGTCAAACATTTGTCTTAGTGTATAGTATATATTTTACCTTTCTATGCATATAACACAATTAAGAATGTATCTTTCAGCGCCAGGCTTGGGAACAAAAGTTCCCAAGTTCGATCCAGTGACAGATTGCTCCGAGCGCGCGCTCCAACCGTGCTGGGTTGATGTGGAGGATCAAAACCCCAAAACCCAATAATTAAAACACTGCGTTGCTTAGTAATAATTATAGCTTTCATTGGAGCAGGGCCTTTCTCACTTTATCCTTTAAAATTGTTCAGATCTTTGACCGACTGTAGCCTAACGCTTTTCCAATGACCGATGGCATTTCACCTCTTTCTGATCGCTTTATTATTTCCATTTTATTTTCAATCATGATCGTGATTATTTTCGTGAACAGAAACACTGCGGATTCAGAGCTCCACTGCTGGGTCCTAATGTCCACCGCACTGAGACAGGTTAAATAAGATTTGGGGTTCCGCTGGGTCCTAAGGTCCACCGCACTGAGACAGGTTGAATAAGGAAGTTGAGCATCCACGTTTTTTGGTATCCGCGAGGGGTCCCGGAACCAATCCCTTGTGGATAAGGAGGGCGGACTGTACAGACATTGGGATGTTGTGTTGCAGTTGTAAAAGTTATTGGTGAGGCCTAATTTGGAGTGTTGTGTGCCATTCTGGTTACCTACCTACAGGAAAGATATCAGTAAGCTTGAAAGAGTGCAGAAAAAAATTTACAATGATGTCAATGAGACTTGGGTTACAGGGAAAGGTTGAATAAGTTAGTGCTTAATTTTAAATTTAACTTGCTAACCAGCCCATTTCCATCCTGCATGTTCCATCCTTTCAGCCCCTTCTGTCCCACCAGAACAACAAACATATTGAGTGGATGCCTCTCTGAAAACTCTCAAACCTGGTTGAGTTTGTTCTTACCTTGAACACATTCTCCTTTAATTCCACTTGTTTTTGACTTAGGAATACTGTGCGTAGTAAATATGTTTATCTTTGTGGACTAAATGATACATTCATAGTGTCAGTCCTACTCAGTTCCCTTCATCATCTGAGGAAAGTCGAAACAACAGCAGGAAGAAATCTGAAGTAAAAAAAAAACAACTGGATGTATTCATCAGGCTCAGCAAAAATTGTTTAATAGGAATCAAATTTAATGATTCTGGTCCAAGACCCTAATGAAGTCTTGGACGTGAAACGTTAATTCCATTTCTCTGTTCTCAGATACTGTCTTCACTTGCTGAGTGTGCCCAGATTTTCCAGTTTCTATATCCCTCCCTTATATCTTCACTTGATGCACTGGTGGTTGTGATTGTATTAGCCCCACTTGGATTAAGTCTTAGGGTGTTTGTGAGTTTAAATCTGGAGTACTGTGCACACTTCTTTTGCCTTTGATAGCGTGTAGTAAAAAAAGACTAATTACTAGATTGATTCTTAGGACGAGAGGGCCGCGCAAAGAAGTGAGATTTAGGAGAGCAAGAGTTTATTTCACTGAAATTTAGAAGGGAGAGAGTTGATTTTGTTGAAGCTCTTTTGACAGGGTAAATGCTAAAATGCTATAATCCACTTACTGGAGGTGCTTGAATGATGGGTCACAACCGTGGTCTCATTGAAAAGAGCTGGCTTCAAAGTTGAAATGGTCTGTTCCTGCTCCAAGTTCTTACGTGCATAGTCAAAGACACGACAAGGTAGTTAGTTACTTTGGGTTTACATATTTAGGAATAGTTTCTAAATAATATTGAATTCAATGTCACTTTACTGTAAAATAAGCACTCTTCAGCTTTTTTCTTCAGATTCCAATTTATGATAAAAGTTTATTTAAATTTTATTACTAATTTCATTTATTTATGTGCAACAAGCCAAATAGGAAATAACACATTTACTCTTGTCCATTAAGGACATGGTTAGAGATATGGATGAGGGGGAGCTAGAGGTCAGGTACAGTAGCCTGGGGTCAGAATCTAGGTGGGAACACACCATAGTCAAAGAACAGCAATCCCTGTGGTCAGCGTGACCCATAGATAAGGGCTGGTGACACCCCAAGGTCATTGGATCCTGGGATTGGAGGTCCATGGAAGTCCAGAATCCTAAGCTTGGCATTCAGAGTCCCGCGATTATCGAGTCTTGGGGTCAATACAGTCGGCCCTCCTTATCCGCAGATTCAACCAACCACGGATCAGGAAAACCCGGAAGTTCTCTCTCCAGCACTCGTTGCTTGAGCATGTACAGACTATTTTTTCTTGTCATTATTCCCTAAACAATACAGTATAACAACTATTTACATAGCATTTACATTGTATTAGGTATTATAAGTAATCTAGAACTGACTTAAAAGTACAGGCAGTCCCCGGGTTATGAATGAGTTCCATTCCCGAGTCTGTCTTTAAGTCGGATTTGAAGTCGGAACAGGTACATCCGGTATTATTTAGCATCAGTTAGTCAAATGTTTTTCTTAGTATTTAGTGCATACTTTATCTTTCTATGCATATAAAACACTTAAGAAACATACATATTTCAATAATTTAACCACTGCATTGCTTAATAATAATTGTAGCTTTCATTGGGCCAAGGCCTTTCACATGCTCCATTAAAATGATTCTGATCATTGACTGACTGTTCCCTAACGCTTTTCCTATGACCGATGGCATTTCACCTCTTTCTATTCACGTTATTACTTCCACCTTATTTTCAATCGCGATCGTGATTATTTTCGTGAACAGAAACACTGCGGATCCAGAGCTGCGCCGCCAGGTCCTAATGTACACCTCACAGAGACATGTTAAATAAAGTCCCGGGTTCCGCTGGGTCCTAAAGACCACCGCACTGGTACATGTTATATAAGGGACTTGAGCATCCGCGAATTTTGGTATCCGCGGGGGATCCCGGAACCAATCCCCCGCAGATAAGGAGGGCCGACTATACTGAAGTTTGAAGACCAAAGTCAGCGAATCCAGAAATTGAGTCCTGATGTTCAAATGCTTGAATCGACATATCCGAAAGTCAGAGGCCTGATGTCTGTGAGGCCCCCAAGAGGAACTCACAGGCCTGATGTTTGTGGCTCAACTGGAGGCGCCCTGTCCTGGTGTTCCAGGCCAGTCTCTGTGTATGGGTGAATGGATGAGCAGGAGGAAAAAGGCTTGTTTAGCTGTTTTTGTTCTTGTTGCTGTTATTGCTTGTATTGTTCTGCTAAATATTGTGGATATGTCATGTTGGTGCCTGAATGGCATTTCACTGTATGTTTCAATGTACTTGTGATAAAATAAATGAATGACAGAATTGATTGGCATACTAGGCTATTTTTGTGGGAAATATTAAGAGTCAATCACTTGAGCATGGGACTGAATTGCTTATACATGAAACAGGATAAGAAAGGCAAGTTTTAAATTATGAAATGAATGAGAGAGCCACTTGAGATTTGTAAAAATCTGATAATTGCATATTTACTTTTACTCGTACCACTCTTTTTCATGTTCTATATGCTCTTTCCTCCTTTGTGGGATACAAGTTCAAATTATCTTGATAGTTATATATGTATTTAAATGTAATACTCAAGCAAAAACAACTTTTACATCTTGCTGCTTGCCTATTCCCTCTCCCTTTTAACATCTGATTCCATGCTCAGGAACTTAATTTCTTCCCCCATCTACTAATCCCCTACAAGAAAATAGAAATTGCTGGAAACTCTCAGAGGGTCAGGCAGCATTCCCATCTGGAATCATTAAGTCGCTTCTTCCACAGATTCTGTCTGACTAGATGAGTGTTTCCAGCATCTTTTGTTTTTATTGCAAGATTACCTGCATCTGCAGATGTGACAAGCTTGTATGGCAAATGCTACTTAATTGGAATTCTTTTAAACAAGGCAATGCAAGAGTTCTGATGAAATTACAATTATATAAAAAGATAAGTTTCCATGAAGACAAAAATCAGACAATTTTTAAAGCTGAACAAATATTTTCACAAAACACTGTGGGTTAAAATATTTAAGAAGTGACTATTTAATGCAACATTAATTACATAGTTTGCAACAGCTTAATGAATTTAGAAAATCTGATATATATGACAGTTAGAATCTCATTGTATTGAATAATGAGGTTTAACTGACCCATGTAGATGAACGATTAAAAGATCAGCATTTGCAAAAATGAGAATGAGGATCATTAATCTGTTGTTTAAGTGTGCAGTTGTGCAATTTGTGAATATACTGCAAAACTATACACTTAAATGAAAATTACGGTTATTATACACTTGGCAGAACAGAGTTCCGGGAAAAAAAAAACAGATGGGAAAGAAATGTTAGTTAAAACTCACTTAAACAGAGTGTACTAAGTGAACTAATCTACCTATGTTTAACTGTCTGCTCTCCATTGAAATATTCCATTATATGTGTTTTTATTTCCTCTGTTTTCTCAAATTTAAACTTCACTCAAAGTCTGTAAGTCAAGAGTGATAAATGATAAATGAAAAGTCAAAAATGATATTGACCAGAGTGTAGGAGATGTGTGGTAACTTTGAGAACCAAATCTGATTATACTTTTCTATATTTCTTTAACATCATATCTAATTTCTGCTAACTTCACCATGTTCGTATTTATAAAATAAGCTTATATTCCAGGAAACTGAGGTAAATGCAACCCACCACTCCATTCATCATTCCAACATTCTCCAAGTTAATGAACCTGTGTAGCTGTATCTCATGAATTAGTACCTGTATTTAATGAAAATCATTATTAACAAATTACAACCAAGTACAACCAAGTTCAGATAGGCTTGTGAAAGGGCAACTGTAAAAGTGCATTTAAGCATGATGGAAGAGAGCAATGCAGAATAAATAAAATTCAGATAAAAAGAAACAAAAATATGACAACATTTTTTCAACAAGGCGCTCCGACAAAACAATAAAATTAGTCTGACCAAACTTTGTTAAATGATGTGCTAGAGACGGTGCCTAGGTTATGCAAGTGTTCCATTCCTGAAAGCTGTAAATGAGTCATTGAGTCAGAAACATCCATTGTTTATAGTAACACATATCATGCTGTTCTTTTTAAAACTTGCTGCAATTCTTTCATTTAATTGAATACTCCTTCTAATACCACCTATACGTAAACTAATGAAATATGTGGAAGCCATAGAAAGGGTGCAGAGGAGATTTACAAGGATGTTGCCTGGATTGGGGAACATGTTTTATGAGAATTGATTGAGTGAACTCGGCCTTTTCTCTTTGGAGCGATGGAGGATGAAAGGTGACCTGATAGAGGTGTATAAGATGATGAGAGGCATTGATCGTGTGGATAGTCAGAGGCTTTTTCCCAAGGCTGAAATGGTTGCCACAAGTGGACACAGGTTTAAGGTGCTGGGGAGTAGGTACAGAGGAGATGTCAGGGGTAAGTTTTTTACTCAGAGAGTGGAGAGTGCGTGGAATGGGCTGTCGGCAACAGTGGTGGAGGTGGATACAATAGGGTCTTTTAAGAGAATTTTGGATAGTTACATGGAGCTTGGAAAAATAGACGGCTAAATAGGTAAGTCTACTAATTTCTGAGGTAGGGACATGTTCGGCACAACTTTGGGGGCCAAAAGACCTGTATTGTGCTGTAGGTTCTCTATGTTTCTATGTATTGTAACCTGGTATTAATGCATATCTTCAAACACATTATCATTATTAGCCAGAAAAATGCTTCAGAAGCTTTTGGAAAAATTTCCATTAAGTTGGATTTCCATAATCAGGTTATTTTTAAATCAGTGAGACCCTGTTGGATATTAGTAAGTAGAGTACAAGAAGATCTGATTCACAGGAAATGCTGAAAGCGGGGAAGTTGCATCGACTCTAGGCCCTCACCACGGGGCCACCTGTTGTAGTTGCCTGGGGACGAGATGCCGAGATGGTGTGGGAGAGAGCAGGGCTCTCTGTAAACATGCTAGAACCTGTACTGGGTTGGCGGCTAGCTCCTGCCGGTGCTAGCCCCCCAGTGGTTAATTGGTGCTATGCTCCAGTGTTAGCTCAGTACTGCTTTCTGGTGTTCGCTCAATGCTTCTCTGTTGCTCGGTGGAAGAGCAAACTGGACCATGACAACTCATTATCAAACTACAGTCCCGACGTTCAGTTCTGGTCACCTCATTACAGGAAGGATGTGGATGCTATAGAGAGATGTGGGGAGGAGATTTACAAGGATGTCGCCTGGATTGGAGAACATGCCTTGAGGTTGAGCAAACTTGGCCTTTTCTCCTTGGAGTGACAGAAGTTGAGAGGTGACCTGATAGAGGTGTAGATGATGATGAGAGGCATTTATTGTGTGGATAGCCAGAAACTTTTTCCCAGCGCTGAAATGGCTAACAAAAGGGGACATAATTTTAAGGTGCTTGGAAGTAGGTACAAGGGGGATGTCAGAGGTAAGTTTTTCAGAGAGTGGTGAGTGTGTGGAATGCACTGCTGGCGGTGATGGTAGAGGCGGATACAATAGGGTCTTTTAAGAGACTCTTAAAAAGGTACATGGAGAAAAATAAAGGGCTATGCAGTAGATAAATTCTAGGCAACTTCTAGAGTAGGTTACATGGTCAGCACAACATTGCGGGTTGAAGGGCCTATCATGTGCTGTAGATTTTCTATGTTCTATGTACAGTCATGCCACCCAGGACTTGGGCTATATATGTATGATATATTTTTTCAGAAATCATAATCGTAAGTGCATACGTATAATGCACATTTGGTGTTTGCTGGTCCTTTTTAATGAGTTCTAACAAATTTAATTGTTTTGTGGATGCCTGTAAAAAGGCAAATATTAAATATTAAGGTTGTATATAGTATACATACTTTGATAATAATTTTACCTTGAATTATGTATTTGTGCTATGTGCTATCTGCAATCTGCTGTGTTTTGCACCTTGGCCCCAAGAGCAGCACCGAGCAAACACCGGAATGCAGCACCAAGCGCCTTGTTTGCTTATATTCATGTATGGTTGAAAGCCGTTTAAATTGAACTTGGACTTCTATAATATGGTATGACTGTGAAAGTGGAACTGCTCCATTAAGATTGTGGCATGTGGACTGCCCAGCACAATTCTCATGGATCTGATTTTGTACGAATGATCATTGTACGTTTCGAAGTACTTCCTTAGTTACTGCCCATTACACTGACGGCACTTAGGGCAGCAATGAAGGTCCTCCATCTCAGGCAGTGTTCTGGGCTTCCATCATCATGTCAGTTGCTTTCTCTTAGATTTCACTACTGTCAGTCATGCAAGTCCCAGGTAGAGATTCAGAAATTCCGTCGCACTCGGATATAAAAGGAATCTTCATTGCTGTTTACGTAACCAGGCAGTGTGGTTAGCCTTGAGATGAAACCCCCAAACCTGGAGGACCAGAGGACCACTCTTAGTTTGGCCTCTACGCTTTGATCTGTTTGGCACGGATGAGCCTACCAAGAGCCAAAGCATAAAGCCCTGACTCCCCCCACCCCCCAACATAGATCTCCAGGTCATTGAGGCATGCAAATTCCAAACCAATTTCTTTCTTTCATTTTGTGAAGCAAATGTTAAAAAAGTGGGGGGGGGGGGGAAGAGGTGAGCAAAGGACGCAGCCTCAAAATAGAGCGGTGTCCTTTTAGAATGGAGATGAAGAGGAATTTCTTTAACCAGCGAGTGGTGAATCTGTGGAATTCTTTGCCACAGGGAGCTGTGGAGGCCAAGTCTTTATGAATATTTAAGACAGAGGTTGACAGATTCTTGATTAGACAGAGTAAGAAGGGATTTGGAGCAGGTGGGGGGGAGAGGCAGGAGATATGAGATGAGAGGAAAAATGGATCAGCCACAATGAAATGGCATAACAGACTCTAAGGGCCAAGTGGATTAATTCTGCTCCTGTGTCATGGTTTTATGGTCTTCTGTGTTGGAGCGTACAGAAATATAATTTCTGCTCAGCCTCACAAATTCCATCGGACAAAAGATATGTTTGGAAAGGTATTAATAGATGCCATAGACACATAACCTCACACAAAGAGCATGTTTACAGAGAAAATCAGAGATTTTCCGATTTTAAAGGTTTGTGGCTGGATATCTCATACATTTGCAATGATTCTTGGTGTGCAGTCATTATGAATCCTGCTTGAAATAGGATGCACAACATTCTAGCATTGGTTACCCTGTTCCCTACAGAGAGGTGATCAGCAGTCATCTGCAAGCAGAGACATAAAGAAAGCCAAAAGAAGGATGAGAGGGGTATGGAAGTAGGGGCTTTTTAATCAAAATAAACCCACTTCCTATCATTTTGCTTCTGATCATTCAATGAGCCATGTGTTGCTTTACTACTTCAACCAGCCCTGCACATTAGCAAATGCATAATGCCAGCCAAAAACTTCTATTACTTCAGAGCAAGCACCTGGGGAGCTCCTACCTCAACAAAAGAAAACCACAAGGGTTGCACAGCAAAAGGACTTCAGAGAAAGTACTGACTGATAGTGCGCAAGTGTATACATTAAGTATTTAACACAGTCAAAATGTTAAAATTCACCAGCCAAGAAGTTGAATTCATGTGTAACTTTTTATCAGGTGCAAACCTTGCCTAAAGCTATTTAAGCAGGATAGACAATGTTAGCAACTACAGTATTTCTGATTGAAATAGCATTTATTGGAAAATTGGATCTGATAGTTCTGTGCACTTTCATGTTAGCATCAGATGCAACCGAATGATTTCCTTAGCCAAGAATCACCCATTTCTTCACATACATAGACTAGAGCTGAAGGTGCAACTATAACCAGCATTAACCCTTATATACTGTTCATATTCTATACCTTCACAGTATGGTCTGGGTCAATTTTGACCTGGCCCAAGATTCCCCTCAGAACAAGTGTCTATTCCAAAATTTGAACCACAGATCTATTTAGAATGTATAAATAGCTTATCTGACATTAATAAATGGGTGATTAATCCTTAATTAATATTACAGAGATCTAAACTCCATTTCAATAGATACGGGTCAAATTTGACCCGGAATAGCCTCAATGTACAAAAATTTGTAGCACCTGTACAAAAGTATAACATTTTTAAATATTTAAATTTTTCCACATTTTGGATCACTTTAGAAAAAGTGATCAAGTTTTGGCTAAAAACAAGGCATTTAGGGTGTTTTTACCGCTGTCAAATGTCAAAACGGATCAAATTTGACCCGAACAGTATGTAAGAGTTAAACTGTTAACTGCCATTTTTAGCAACATTAGATAGGAATATGTCATGTTTCTGTGGAAAGCAGCCAGTGAGTGAGTGGGCCAGTGAAGGAGTGGAGATCTGAGGCTTTGACTCGAGAGATTCTGGCAGTTTTGGCAGTTGGACTGTGCAACCAAGTCAATCAAGATTTGAATAGCTCAGCAGAAAGCCGTTGATTAGACAATCAAGATTTGAATAGCTCAGACTCAGCAGAAAGCAGCTGATTGGGCAGTCGAGGTCAGGTGACCAAGCAGTTTGAAAAGCTCAAACAAATAAACAGAGGGTTACCTCAAGCGGAGAGACCTGTGGAAAGCGGCCAGTGAGTGAGTGGGCCAGTGAAGGAGTGGAGATTTGAGGCTTTGACTCAAGAGGTTTCGACAAGAAGAGGTGGAGGACGAGCTTCACTCCAAGTGAGGTAAGGCCGGGTAAGTTCCTTTCAAAGGAGAAAGTTTCAAAAGTTGAGGCAAGTATTGGGTAGGTCATGGCAGCTGAGATCGGCCCCGTGGTTTGTTCATCCTGCAGCATGTGGGAAATCAGGGATACTTCCAGTGTCCCTGACGACTATGTGTGCAGGAAGTGTGTCCAACTGCAGCTTCTGGCAGACTGCATTGAGCATCTGGAGCTGTGATTGGATTCATACTGGAGCATCCGTGATGCTGAAAAAGTCGTGAATAGCACGTTCAGTGAGTTGGCCACACCGCAGGTAAAGGCTACACAGGCAGAAAGGGAAGGGGTGGCCACTAGACAGCGTAGCAGTAGGCAGGTAGTGCAGGAGTCCCCTGAGGTCATCTCCCTCCTAAACAGATATACTGTTTTGGATACTGTTGGGGGAGATGTCTCAACAGGGGAAGGCAGCAGCAGCTGAGTTCATTGCACCATGGGTGGCTCTGCGACACAGGAGGGAAGGAAAAGGAGTGGGAGAGCTATAGTGATAGGGGATTTGATTGTAAGGGGAATAGATAGGCGTTTCTGCGGCGGCAAACAAGACTCCAGGATGATATGTTGGTGCAAGGGTCAAGGATGTCTCTGAGCGGCTGCAGGACATTCTGGAATGGGAGGGTGGAATTCTTCATTAAGATGGAGAGTGACATAGTTAATTCAGAAACAAGGGTTCTGAACTTAAAGGTAACTTTGAAGGTATGAGACGTGAATTAGCTAAGATAGACTGGCAAATGATACTTAAAGGGTTGACGGTGGATATGCAATGGCAAGCATTTAAAGATCGCATGGATGAACTACAACTATTGTTCATCCCAGTTTGGCAAAAGAATAAACCAGGGAAGGGAGTGCACCCGTGGCTGACAAGGGATATTAGGGATAGTATCAAGTCCAAAGAAGAAACATGTAAATTAGCAAAAAAAAGCAGCACACCTGAGGACTGGGAGAAATTCAGAGACCAGCAGAGAAGGACAAAGGGCTTAATTAGGAAAGGGAAAAAAGATTATGAGAGAAAGCTAGCAGGGAACATAAAAACTGACTGTAAAAGCTTTTATAGATATGTGAAAAGAAAAAGATTGGTCAAGACAAATGTAGGTCCTTTACAGTCAGAAACAGGTGAATTAATCATAGGGAACAAAGACATGGCAGACCAATTGAATAACTACTTTGGTTCTGTCTTCACTAAGGAGGACATAAATAATCTTCCGGAAATAGTAAGGGACCGAGGGTCTAGTGAGATGGAGGAACTGAGGGAAATACATGTTAGTAGGGAAGTAGTGTTAGGTAAATTGAAGGGATTAAAGGCAGATAAATCCCCAGGGCCAGATGGTCTGCATCCCAGAGTGCTTAAGGAAGTAGCCCAAGAAATAGTGGATGCATTAGTGATAATTTTTGAAAACTCCTTAGATTCTGGATTAGTTCCTGAGGATTGGAGGGTGGCTAATGTAACCCCACTTTTTAAAAAAGGAGGGAGAGAGAAACCGGGGAATTATAGACCGGTTAGTCTGACATCGGTGGTGGGGAAAATGCTAGAGTTGGTTATCAAAGATGTGATATCAGCACATTTGGAAAGAGGTGAAATCATCGGACAAAGTCAGCATGGATTTGTGAAAGGAAAATCATGTCTGACGAATCCTATAGAATTTTTTGAAGATGTAACTAGTAGAGTGGATAGGGGAGAGCCAGTGGATGTGGTATATTTAGATTTTCAAAAGGCTTTTGACAAGGTCCCACACAGGAGATTAGTGTGCAAACTTAAAGCACACAGTATTGGGGGTATGGTATTGATGTGGATAGAGAATTGGTTGGTAGACAGGAAGCAAAGAGTGGGAGTAAACGGGACCTTTTCAGAATGGCAGGCAGTGACTAGTGGGGTACCGCAAGGCTCAGTGCTGGGACCCCAGTTGTTTACAATATATATTAATGATTTAGACGAGGGAATTAAATGCAGCATCTCCAAGTTTGCGGATGACACGAAGCTGGGCGGCGGTGTTAGCTGTGAGGAGGATGCTAAGAGGATGCAGGGTGACTTGGATAGGTTAGGTGAGTGGGGAAATTCATGGCAGATGCAATTTAATGTGGATAAATGTGAGGTTATCCACTTTGGTTGCAAGAACAGGAAAACAGATGATTATCTGAATGGTGGCCGATTAGGAAAAGGGGAGATGCAACGAGACCTGGGTGTTATTGTACACCAGTCATTGAAGGTGGGCATGCAGGTACAGCAGGCGGTGAAAAAGGCAAATGGTATGTTGGCATTCATAGCAAAAGGATTTGAGTACAGGAGCAGGGAAGTTCTACTGCAGTTGTACAAGGCCTTGGTGAGACCGCACCTAGAATATTGTGTGCAGTTTTGGTCCCCTAATCTGAGGAAAGACATTCTTGCCATAGAGGGAGTACAGAGAAGGTTCACCAGATTGATTCCTGGGATGGCAGGACTTTCATATGAAGAAAGACTGGATCGACTAGGCTTATACTCACTGGAATTTAGAAGATTGAGGGGGGATCTTATTGAAACGTATAAAATTCTAAAGGGATTGGACAGGCTAGATGCAGGAAGATTGTTTCCGATGTTGAGGAAGTCCAGAACGAGGGGTCACAGTTTAAGGATAAAGGGGAAGCCTTTTAGGACCTATATGAGGAAAAACTTCTTCACACAGAGAGTGGTGAATCCGTGGAATTCTCTGCCACAGAAAACAGTTGAGGCCGGTTCATTGTCTATATTTAAGAGGAAGTTAGATATGGCCCTTGTGGCTAAAGGGATCAGGGGGAAAGTAGGTACAGGGTTCTGAGTTAGATGATCAGCCATGATCATACTGAATGGCGGTGCAGGCTCGAAGGGCCGAATGGCCTACTCCTGCACCTATTTTCTATGTTTCTATGTTTTATGGAATATATGTCCTCTTAAGGGATTTCTCTGCTGACATCTGGAAGTTTGACTGGGAAGTTCCAGAATTGACTGCAGGCTGCTCAAATATTTTTTAGCTTCTACAGTGTGCGTTCAAACTGACAGGAGTACTTTTTCAAAAATTAGCCATTGAGATACCAGCAGCAGAAATCCATCACTGGGGGTATGAGTTTAACAACGTCTGGCTCGGTGAGGTGAGTTGAGCCAAAGCAAGAGTCCACTCTCTCTGACGAATGACATAATCACTGACTCCAGCTTTCTTATGCTGATCTCCAAGGTTAAAGTTTCCATGATACTCAACTTCCTCACCACAGGATTTTCCCCAGTAGATGTGTAACAGGTCTCTGCAAGGTCTCACACTCTACTAATGAAGGCACATCAGAGAGGTCACCCAGACACATTATTCACAGATGGATCAATTCATATACCTTGATTTCAGTGGTAATTCAGATAGCATTCAGACATTAGGATATGCCTGTACTGCTGACTTCACACCAGAGCAGGTAGCCACTAATGTACCTTTAAGTGTGCATTAATAGCCATAATATTTTCCTCAATGGGAAAGGTTTTCACACTCTCTGTAATGAAACATCAAAAGAATTTCATAATTAATCATTGCCATGTTTCCAGGAAGCAACCATGATGCCTTCACTCCGTAAAGAGACAGATGTGTCAGACTGTTACTATATCTTGTACAGCCCAGAGCAATGGATCCAGGGGTGTGGGGGCAGGGGAGGTAAATGCATTCCTACACTTCTCTGGCTCACAGCAGTTTGCATTCCTGCGCAGAGCAGAGATCAGTACAAGAATTGTTTTGGAAAATACTATTTGTCCTCCGAGAAATGTGATTTGAATATCTGCATCAGTTTGGAAGCACCTTATAGCATATGTCAAACAGATGCATAAGCCTCACCAACGTGCATTGTATATTGCATTGCCAAGCATTCCAAACATAGCAGTCATTTTAGAGAATATGTAATCTCTAGACCCAAAGCATGAAGAACTCAGAGCAAACACGAGGAAATCTGTAGATGCTGGAAATTCAAGCAACACACACAAAATGCCAGGAACACAGCAGGCCAGGCAGCATCTATAAGGAGAAGCACTGTCAACGTTTCGGGCCGAGACCCTTCAGAGAGCAGGCTGAAGAACACTGGACCATAAGGATCAGAAGGATCAGATAGTGAAGTCCCAGCAGAACATTAATAGCCTCATTCTCAGCAGGGGTGAAGGTAGAGTGATTGACTACATTGTCTAGTGAGAGACTGATGTCTCTCATAAGGGCTTGCAAAATCAATGCATAAAGGTAATCCTCTTCATCCAGAATCCTTCACCAACATTGTTCACCCATTAGCCAGGAAGCCTAGATGACATATAGTAATTCTAAGCATCTAGCTTTGCAGACTACCTGCATTGATCATTACACATTACATGAATGAAGGAATTTCTGATGGAGTACCTGAAATGCTTTTCTCTAACTGTTTTCAGTAGAGTGCATTTCACCTTGACGTATCTTGTGAAGGCATGAAATTTAGTTCTGGATTGCTTGAGTGAATGAGGATTTTCACACCTGAAAGAAGGATGGGAGTCACCTTCTGCCAGGCCTTTCTGTGGCGTTCCTGGCTACGTGGGACTTTGGACCGCTCCTGCCATGCATCTCTTTGATGAGGATCCTTCTATCCCTTTGAATGTTTGTGAGTGTTCTGTCCTTTACCCCAACAGCATCAGTTTCTCCTGAAAGCATTAGTTTGTGGTGAGGCTGTTATACAGATTATAATGTTAAGCTTTAATGCCCCTTTTGATAAAGTGTGTAACAAATTTCTGTAAAATTCATTCATTTAGCTTTGTCCTGCAGAGAATCATGTATACCCTGGTTTGCTACTTTCAGCAAGTAAATTACCTGAGTGCTGTTTTAAACATATTTTGGATAATTTCATGAATTTTTGCAGTTGTCTAAAAAAGGTGTCAGTGCTAGATCAGATCCAGCAAAGTTTTACTAAAACAAAAGATTATTCAAATTTCTAGGCATGTTACTTAAACTTAAATATTTTATTATTAGAACAACTTTCTGGTCTAGAACATTTTGAAAAAGCATTTTGCCAGTGACAATAGGCCACAAAGAAGTTTGATATGTGAATTCACAAGGAGCTATGGAGCCTTACAGTCTCTCGTTGCCAACTGGTGGAAGATGTATGTCTTTTCAAAACTTTTTCCCTTTTAGTCTCTTCCTCTATTCAAAAAACAGACAATTTTTTGAGCTTTTTTTCTCAGACAGGGACTGTTTGAAAATGGTACTGATTTCCTTCATTTACGATATTTGCCCAGTCCTGTGAAATACTCCAACTGTGACCAAAAACAACAAATGTTATAAATTTAGCATCATTTCTAAACTGCATAACCCACTCTATTGTGGAAATTTCTAATTTCAGATGCCTATTATCTGGCCTCTTCCAGCTTCAGCTCTTTCTTTTGAATCCTATATAGAAGCAACACTAGATAACTCTAAATAGAGGTGTTAAGGATCTATTTAATGGATGCTTCCATTTTATTTACTTTGAATGCATTGACTTGTTAGTTTACATTGACCAATAAAGGGAACAAATCAATTTTAATTCCTAAACAGATTTCAGCTCTATTATTAATCTTTCTGTTCTATTTTCAATATTTGTTTTTTCCATGATTTTTGTTTATGTTTTAGAACTGGGAAAGAACATCAGATTTTAGCAAATAAAGGATGTCATATTTTTCATATTCACAGACCCTTCATTCTCCAGTGATCATTTTCTCATTTTCCACTGAACAGAAGGGTCTTAACTAAGTGATACCCAGAATAGCACTTCATGCCAGGTTAAATGGCATATATCTGAACCTAAAACTTGCATTTTGTACAAAATATTAGTTATAATACCCTCTTATAACATATGACTAGATACATCGCCAGGCAAATCAATGAATTTATGAAAAGATTTTGTGTGTCTTGGTCAATTTTCTGCATAACTAATCTGCAACAACTTTTGTATTTCCTATCTTAAACTCTTCTGCTGCACATCATCAAACAATCCAAGTTTCCATCTCCTCTTCAGTCATTTTCTTTTACTGCACTCTGAACTGTCAGCAATGGGAATTGAGGAAGTTTCTGATTTTCCAGAAAAGATTTTGGGCTTGCTTAATGTTGTTTGCTGTTTGGTTTATAAAAAATAAAGGTGTTAAAATGTTTTAACACCAAGTAATAAACAGCAAATGCATTTTAGCACACTTTTAAGATGTTAATTATAAATTCAATTGCATTGAGATTGTAAACTACATCATATTCTTTCCATCTCAACAAATTGAGCAGTGGGTAGAAAAATAAAAGGGGGTCAAGTTCCCTTCATAACTTGTGATAATCTGATGACACACAGAAGACTTGGACACATTTTCAGTGGCTCAGAATATATGGAAATTAGTCCCTGTGATATACATGTGTTTAACCTGATCAAAACCAAAAAATATTAATTGTAAAGCCCTAAGTATATATACTGGTCTACTGCGCTGTTGATTGGATTAAAATCCCAGTTCAGTTTCCAGCAGCTCTAGACCAAGCACCTGTAATATAAGCAATTTTAACTAAATGCAAGACTAGCTTCAACCAAATGTATTAGGCTGGACTTGCCCTTTACCAATCGTGTTCTGTAAAACCATGACTGATATCCATAATGATAAACTGACCAAGTGATATCTTTGCAACAAATTCCTTGCTACTGAAATAATGTCATTATTTTTGAACAATGAAACAATGTACACCTGGAAAAAAAAACAGAATCTCAAAGAGAAAAACAACGAGAAAGGCTGAAAGTGCCAAGCTGGTTAGGAGCATATGCGCATTCTGTACATTTCCACAAAATGCTGAATGTTTAATTCCCCAGTTTATGTTTTTGCTCTTGGTACTCCAAACTAAGTAACAGTATCCTCAATATTAGACATATATTTTTTAGAAATTCCTCTTTAGTTAGGTCTGATGAAATCAATTTGGACACTAAATAGTATTAGTTGTGACCCAGACATTATTGTCAGAAATATAATTAATTGGAAAGTATCTAAATGCCTCTTCAAACCATCTTCACCATCGTACATGAATGTAAATAACTTAGCCTAGCTATTTCATATCACTATTGCAATTATTCACTCAACTTCAAATGTTAAGTGACAGTACATAGTTAACGTCAGGACCCTTAACAATGTTCTTGCACAGATGGGTCTCAGGGTCCAAGTCCAAAGCTCCTTGAAAGTGGCTAAACAGATTGATAAGATGGTGAAAATATATATAGCAGACTTTGCCTTTATTAGTTAAAGCATTGAGTTCAGGAATTGGAAAGTTATGTTGCAGTTTTATAAAAGTCTGATTAGACCACATTTAGAGTAATGCATAAAATTCTGGGCACCCCCAATACAGAAACGATGCTGAGACTTTGGAGAAGGTGCAGAAGGAGCTTCCAGGATGCTGCTTGGATGTGCTTTAAGAAGAGTTTGGACAAACTTAAGCTGTTGCCTCTGTTGCAGTGGGGACTAAGAGGAGATCTGATAGAGACCTCCCCTTAGATTGATACATTGGTATAGTAAACAGTGGTTATCTTTCTCCTATGGCTGAAATGTCCAATACCGGAGAGCATGCATTTAAGGTGAGAGGAGGTAAATTTAAAGGAGATGTGCGGACAACATTTTCTTTACACAGAGTATAGTGGATGGCTGGAATGCGCTGCCAGGGATGGTGGTACGGCAAATATAAACAACGAGTTCAAATTATATGCGGAGAATGGAACGATATAGACACTGTGTAGGCAGAAGAAATTAGTTTAGTTAGACATTTAATTATTAGTTTAAAGTAGCTTCGTGTAACATTGTAGGCTAAATAGTCTGTTCATGCATTGATACTATGTCCTTTTTTTCTAATGATATTTTAAGAAAATTAGCATTCAATATCTTTGATCAGAGTAGATGCTTAAAATTTTGGAAATAGTGAAATATTCTCTTAAGAGTTAATGAGCAGCATATCTGAACATAAAGCTTAAAATATGGCCTCTTGTTGATTAAACAGATCAGAAGTCCTAGCTGCATGGAATAATTTTTACTCTTGTCACACAATGTCTTTTGTCAATCACTTTAATTCTACATCCTTGGGTTTGTAACCTTTCTGCCAATAAAATCTGTTTCTTACAGATGTTAATGCCAAACGAACATGGGAAAAATATATTTATTTCATGAGAAAGATCAGATTACCCATTTTCAAAATAACATAAGTTAACTATGATAGCAATTTAAATCTAAAATACATGATCAAAGAAAATTGGTGAGACAGCATTGCCCTTTTCATCATTATATTATTGAAAATTGTCTTTATCTGAAATGAAATGTGGTGATGACTGTTTCCAGGTCATTTCATGTCACTCCAGAATTTCATCCAGGTGCTTTCTGGAATAATTTATCTGTCAGTCATGCTCATGATGATATCATTCACCATGCAACATGCATTTTGAAGCATTGCAAAGAAAATTCACTCAATTTGTCCTGGTTGTGACTATAATGTAGCACACCTAGATGAACTGTAAGGAATCTGTAAGTTAAGTCAAGTATTTACCTATGATCCCTAGGTGCACTAGAATTTTAGGCCATTGAATTTCTCTTAGCTTAGTTTTCTTTCTAAGTTTTGACTTCATTGTTATTGCACCATATAGTTCAGCAAAATAGTTTGATTGATATAGAAGCAAATTACACTTTAGTCACAAATGCACTTCATTCTGTGGCGTCTAACAATGAGATTGTTTTGCCCCTCCCTTTCAGAGCTATAAAAGACATTTTACCTTGAGCAGTCAATGTGATCAATAGCACAGCTTTTTTTTTTATTATCTGGACTTCACCAGCATATAGAACTGATCTAATAACTGAATATTCCAATTGTATGAATGCAACATAGTTAACCAATGACACAAATTTACTTACCTATTTTGTATTCATCTACCTGCTTCCATTCATAATGTATGCAATGCAGGTTTGGAATAGTTGAAATGTGTATGATAAATACTTTTCCTTGTATTCTTTTTGTTTTCTAGTTATTTTCAGTGTGCAGCTTGATATTTTTCAGCTCTTTAACATATCACAAGCCATTTATATGATGAATTCATATATTTAATTTTGGTTGAGTTTGTGCTGTGTAAACAAATTATTATGTGCAGACATCAGAATCACATTCAGAAAGGCATAATTAGATCACCATAAAAACATACTATCACACCAGTGTCAGTCTACCAGAAAAACACTACTTAAACATTTGAAAGGAGATTCTGGAGAGAGTCTGGAAATATTTGAAGTATCATTCTTCATCTATTTGTCAAAATGTCCATGTGTGATATTGTGTGTTAAATTTCATTTTCCTAGAATATAAAGCATAGAGGTGTCAGTAAGATAAAAATAAGTTTCTCCCTTTTAATCTGGTGCCAATTTCAAACACAATTGTTTTGTTTGCCTACTTTCTCAACATATGATAAGGGTTCAATAACTATTTTATCCATATTTTTATTATAGTACTTTTAGATTTTCAAATGTTTTTTCTTACAGTATTACAAGCCAAAGTAAATAGTTTAATGCTACACAGTTTCCAAGCTGCTTCTAGTCAATCGAAACCTATGGATTTATAAACATTAATTTTAGTACAAATGAAGAACTTTGTTGCAGATTTACTCTCAAATATTCAACAGAAACTCAGAAATATAATCCAACTAAATTACAATTAAAGTTGCTATGAAGGTAACTGAACAAAAGCTTATGAAGTATTTTTTTTCTGTTAACACTTGAATACTAATGTCAATATTTAAAAAGAATAAAATAACAACCCTAAAGATACAACAACTTTAGAAAATATTTCAAGTGAAAACATTTATGCCCGAGTGATAATTTTGTGGGTTGTCTCAAGAATCTGACCGCATAATTCAGACTGGTATCTCAGTTATAAAGGACTGCTGTCTTTTCGCCTGTCTGCCCAACTGGATGTAAAATATCTTCTGGCATTATTCAAAAAGAAAGAAAGAATACTGGATTCCAAGTCTAAACCTTGAACCTTAGCCTTTTAGAATGCCATTAGCCTCATGTTTTGATATGGTATTTGTTAATATTTAAAATATCTTTGAATATGTTGTATCTGTGAGAAAAGACAAAAATCTTTTTTTTGTAAAATTGCGCCTTTCATCAACCTATCCTGAAACACATATACCATCAACAGAGGCCACAACTTTCTGTCTGAGGTTTATGTTGATCCAGGAGGCAGTGTGAAATCCCACATTGAATAATAGCAGAGGAAACCTACAAATCACTGATGGATATAAAGCTCTGATGATTATTATGAATGACTGCTATCTGTTACATACTATTTTATATTTTCCAGTCAATTTTCCTTGAAAAGGTAGTTTTTCATGTTTAATCATGAATCCCCCATGACTCAAAGAAAGTAGAAAGAACAAGACATTATGAATTTTCTTGGTTATATATCAAACATAAGAATGTATAATTCACACATTTTCTTCCTGCTTCTGAGAGTGAGAATAATATGCATGCCTGTTGAGTTTGATTTAATTCAAAATGCATTTAAATTTTATTTCAAACTTTTGAAAAGTAATGTATTTTTTTGCAATCCTTCATACATAATTAGGTTGAAATCTACAGAGCATATGGTTGCATTAGTTGCAACAGTACCCTAGTCCAGTGTTGAGAAAGAAAACCAATTGATACAGATTCACTATATATATATATAATGTATTTTATATATTATTTGTCCATAATATGACTTTTAATTGCAGGCATCTCAAGAGAATATATATGTTGTATTCTTAACAATATTTTCTGCTACTACCAAATATGGAGACATGAAGACTCAAACAATAGTTTTTGTAAAAATAAGGAAGAACAATCAAAATGTGTTTTAAAATGAAAAGGTGTTAAATGTTAGGAAACATCTGTTTACTTGGACCATTGTAAACAGAAAAGAATTACACCATATCTTGATGAAAATACACATAAGAAGGGGAGCACCAGTTTTGGCACTCTTCTTGTTGCCGTTTATGCTCAGATTGAAACATTAAACTTCTTCATATAAAGGTAGAGTGCTTTGTAGGAATGAATTATGCATCTCCTAGTTAGCACACTGTTGGATTTCATAAGTCTTTGGAAGAATAGCTTCAACTTTTTTGGTTAGAGAGCACCAAGGAGGTACAATTCTAACATAATTACATTGAAAATTAACAAAAATATGTGGTTCATATTGAGTAATGACATGCAATTTTACCTCAGAGCAATGATTTTGAGGTGAACTATTTTGAACCATGCTTTAACACAAAACAAATTAAATAAATTACCACTTTTTAGATCAGCCTCAGATTCCAATATCGAAAATGAGTTTTAAAATAAATCACACAAAATGCTGAAGGTCCTAAAGAAGGGTTTCGGACCAAAACATCAACTGTTTATTCTGCTCCATTGTTGCTGCCTGACCTGCCGAGTTACTCCAGAATATTTTGTGTGGTACTCTGTATTTCAACCATTTGCAGAACCAATTGTGTTTAACATATATCACATGCTTGCTGTTCCACCTTCTTCATTTGATCTGAAGTAGACATAATGACTAAAAAGCTGGATTTTTCCCTGCATTTAATATGCTGAATGGAAACAATATATTGCAGTAACAGCAAATCTAAAGTCAGCAAATAGATATTTAAATTGGTACACGCTTGCTTTAAGAAATCTTTTTTCATGCTTTACTCCCTTTGAAAAGTATTAAACCTACCGGTAGTTTGTTTCACAAATCCTGGAAAGCAAGAAGTGACAAAGTGCTGAAAATAGACTGCGCTGTTAAAGGATTCCATGGCTGCCGTGAAGATGAGATCAAACGGAGTAAAAGGAAGGGGAATAGCTGGAGGAAGAGTATAATGGCACATAGGCCTCCAGTGGCTGGTTGCAAGCCCCATGTTGAGTGACACACATATTGAGGAATCTGTGAAGTGTCCGTCAGTTCAAAGAAGCTTTGATCTACACCAAGGGCTACAAAAGTTTCAAACCATGTTCAAAATCATTTTGTAGGTCCAATCTTTAGGCATGGGAGTCAGTTGTTTCACAGGTATGCATATTATTCTGCAGAAAACAGAGGACTATCTAATTTGGCAGCTAAGAATTTAGTAACTTCAGGGGCATTTAATTTGCCACTTGAGAAGCTGTAAGCCCCAAGAAACAATGACAATGGAGCAGCTAATGTAGTGAATATCTGAGATTATTATGCAGGAAGGCCCATATTCATTTGTAGGAATGTATTTTCTATACTGTATGGGCACAATGATAGACAGGGAGGTGGGTGGCTTTATTGAAATATTTATCAAATGATAAAAAGTGCACAAAGATACAAATGGTCATAGTGAAGTGGTTTAGCCTGCTTACTCTGTGCAGTGGTGAATAGCTTACTTTCCTCAAACCAAAAGCCAATCAGCATCAGTTTAAAGTGTTGTGATTTTGCTGTGTTCTTTATTCAAAGTTCAGTTCAAAAGTTCGAAGTAAAATTTATTGTCAGAGTACATGCATGTCACCACATACAACCCTGAGATTCTCTTTTCCAATGGGCATACTTAGCAAATCTATAGAAACGTAACAGTAAACAGGATCAATGAACAGCAAACTGCAAATCAAATATAAATAACAATACGTAACAAGAGCATGAAATAACAAAATACAGATTCCTTAAAGTGAGACTATCGGTGGTGGCACACTGGCAATAGAATGAGTGAAGTTATCCTTTTGTTTAAGGGCCTGATGGTTGAGGGGTAGTACTGCTCTTGAACCTGGTGGTGCAAGTCCTGAAGCATTTGTACCTTCTACCTGATGGCAGCAGCAAGAAAAGAGCATGGCCTGGGCAGTGAGGATCTTTGATAATGGATGACACTTTTCTACAGCAACGTTTCATATAAATGTGCTCAATAGTTGGGAGAGCTTTACCCGTGATGTACTGGGCCAAATCCACTAACTTTTGTAGGATTTTCCTTTCAAAGGCATTCATGTGCTCATACCAGGTTGTAATGCAGCCAGTCAACACACTTTCCACCACACTTCTACAGAAGCTTGGCAAGGTTTTTGATGACATGCCAAATCTCCACAGATTCCTGAGGAATTTGAGGCACTGTCATGCTCTCTTTGCAATTACATTTATATGATGTGTCCAGGACAGATCCTCTGAGATACTGACACCCAGGAACTTAATGTTACTGACCCTCTCCACCTCTGATCCTCTGATGATTACTGGCTCATGTACCTCTGGTTTCCCTCTCTTGAAGTCTACAATCAGTTCCTTGGTCTTGTTGACATTGAGTGAGAGGTTGTTGTTATTACACCACTCAACCAAATTTTCAATCTCACTCCTGTATGCTGATTCATCGCCACCTTAGATATGGCCCACAACAGTGGTGTCATCAGCAAACTTGTATATGGTGTTGGAGCCACACAATCATAGGTGCAAAGTTAGTAGAGCGGGGAGCTAACCAAAGAGCCCTGTGGTGCACCTGTGCTAGTGGAGATGGTGGAAGATGATTTTGCCAATCCAAATTGACTGAGGTCGACAAGTGAGGAAATCCAGGATCCAATTGCACAAGAGGGTATTGAGGCACAGGTTTAGGAGTTTACTGATTAGTTTTGAGGGATGATGCAAATTCTATTTAACTACTATAATTATTTTCCAAGCAATAATGAAATAGATTTTAAATTGATATATTCTTTGGTAAAGATGGCCTTGAGCTGCAGTCTCCATCAAGGTCGGTGACAAATCTCATTTTTAAGTATTGTAGGAGTGTAGGGGTAGTTTTGCGGATGGAGTGCAGAGATAGGGGGTAGATTAGGTTTTATGGGTGGGAATGTAGGGAAATTAGAGTCTAAGCCTCTGCTTCAAGTTCAAAGGCCAGCACATGGACATAGATGTCAGGCCGGCAGACCAGCAAGGACAAGGGCTGGTGCTCTACATCTGCCCCCCACCCCCAGGTCAGCAAGTCAATGGCAGGTCCCAGCATGGGAGTTCAGTGCGGGCAATGAAAATCACTGAGACTGGAGTTCGAGAACTGGTTTTTAGGTCCCATCATCAGCAAGCCCAGCATTCGACACCTCATCCAGGGTCCTCATTCCTTGCCATTGGTTAGTCCTGGGTCGAAGCCAAAAGGTTGATTGGATGTCCAGATTGAAGCTGAAGGTCGATCAGAAGTTGACGTCCAATGGTTGGAGCCCCAAATCTACAAATCTCTGTGAGCCCTTGGGGGGGAAGTAGAAGCCCCATTGTCTGCAACTCCATGAGTCTGCTGGAGGCTGAAGATGCCCAACCCTGGCATTAGAGGACTGTGTATGTGCATGGGTGAGTGGCTACAAGAGAGAAATGGGGCTTGTTTTGCTCTAGTTGCTTTGTCACTTGGTACATTCTATTTTGTTGTGTTCTGTGTTGTTCTTCCGGAGACGGTAGCCATGCTATGTTGGCACCGGAATGTGTGACGACACTTGAGGGCTCCCCTCAGAACATCCTTAAGGGTGTTGTTTTTTTAACTTAAACAAGGCATTTTGCTGTATGTTTCAATGTACATGTGATAAATAAATATGAATCTGTTTTTTCTCAATATCATGGTAAAATTAGATTAAATTTATTATTTTGTTTACTCTCACAGACAGTAAATTAAAGTAGGCAATTTAGAAAATATAGAAGTGAACGTGAGAGTAACTTCTGGGTAAATTAGCAGTTCATATGACCAGGAGATCCTATTATTTTAACTCCAGCATATAGTATTGCATTAGATTTTGAGAAGGATATATTGAGCATAAGTTACCATTGTTAAGGGACAGAACAATGAGCATTTGGAAAACCATAACCATGGCCCAATTAGGAACACTCAGCAATGGCTTTGTGCAGGGCAAGTTATATCTTACTAACTTGATTGAGTTTTTTGAGCCAGTGATGAAGGTAGAGCCATGGATGTTACCTACACAGATTTTTGGCATTTGACAAGGTATCTCATGGTAGGCTGTTCCAGAACATTAGCATGCATGGCAATTCAACTGTCTGAATTCAGGGTTAATTTCCCTATACAAGACAGAGTGTGGTGATTAATGGGACTTATTCTTGCTGGTAGTTTGTGACCAGTTGTGTTCCCCAGGGGTCTGTACTAGGACCTCTATTTGTAATATATATAAATAACCAGGATGAAAATGTAGATGGCGGTTTTAGTAAATTTGCAGATGATACAAAGAACGGTGGTGCTGTGCAGAGCATACAAGGCTGCCAAATGATACAACAGAATACAGATCAGTAGAACGTATGAGCATAGAAATAGCAGCAGGAGTTTAATCTAGCCAAATGTGTGGTGTTGTACTTTAGGAGATCAAATGTAAGACCATAAGATATAGGAGTGCAACTAGACCTAAAGTCTGCTCTGCCTTTCCATCAAGGCTGGTTCATTATCCCTCTCAACCTCATTCTCTTTCCTTCTCACTGTAACCTTTGACACTATTACTAATCAAGAACCTATCAAGCTGCACTTTAAGTATGCCCAATGAATTGGCCTTAATAAGTGGCAAGGAATTCCACAGATTCACTACCCTCTGGCTAAAGAATTTCTACATCATCTCTGTTCCAACTGGATGTCCCTCTATTCTGAATCTGTGCCCTCTGGTCCTAGACTCACACACAAGAGGAAACATCCTCTCCATATTCACTCATACAGGCCTTTCAATATTCAATAGGATTCATTGAGATCTCCCATCTTTCTTCTAAATTCCAGTGGGTACCGGCACAGAGCCTTCAAATGGTTAACCCTTGCGATAACCCTTTCATTCCTGGAATCATTCTCCTGAACCTCCTCTGGACCACCTTCAATGTCTGCACATTTTTTTTAGATAAGAGGCCCAAAACTGCTCACAATACTCCAAGAGTGGTCTGACAAATGCCTTATGACGTCTCAGCACTACATCCTTGCTTTTATGTCCCAGTTCTCTCAAAATGCTAACATCACATTGGCCTTCCTTACCACTGACTCAACCTGCAAGTTAATCTTTAGGCAATCCTGCATGAGGGCTCTCAAATCCCTTTACACCTCTGATTTTTGCATTTACTCCCTGTTTAGAAAATAGTCTATGCCTTTATTTCCCTACACCATATTCCATATACTCTTCTTTGCTATTCTTCACCAAACAGTCTAAGTGCTTCTGCTGATTCCTTGCTTCCTCAACAATAGCTGCCCCTCCATATTCATATCGTCTGCAAACTTGGCCACAAAACCATCAATTCTGTCATCCAAATCACTGACACATAACGTGAAGAGGTCCCAAGACGGAACTGTGCAGAACACCAATAGTCACCAGCAACCATCGAGAAAAGGCCCCTTTTATTCTCACTCTTTGCCTCCCGCCAGTTAGCCTATCTTCTGTCCCTGCTGGTATCCTTTCTGTAATACATGGGCTCATATCTTGTTAAGCAGCCTCATGTGTTGGAAAATGTCGAGGCCTTCTAAAAATCCAAGTAAGCAACATTCACTGACTCTCCTTTGTCTATCCTGCTTGTTATTTCCACTAATTTCAAATGATTTGTCAGGCAAGATTTCTCCTTAAGGAAACATGCTGACTTTGGCCTATTTTATCACGTGCCTCCAAGTACCCCGAAACTGCATCCTTACTAATGGAGTCCAACATCTTTCCAACCACTGAAGCCAAGCTAACTTAGAAGAAATTCTTTCTTTTGCCTCCACCCCTTCTTGAGTGAAATGAGATTTGCAAATTTCCAGTCATCTGGAACCATCTCAGTATCTAGTGGTTGCTGAATGATCATTACTAATGCCTTTACAATTGTTTCAGCTGTCTCTTTCAGAAACTTGTGCTGCAGTCCACCTAGGCCAGGTGGCATATCTACTTTCAGATATTTCAGCTTCCCAAACTTCTTCTCCTTAGTAACAGCAGTTAGATTCACTTCTGCCCCGTGACACTCTTGAAATTCAGGCATACTGCTGGAGGTTTTCACAGTGAAGACTAACGCAAAATATTCATTAAATTCATCCACTATTTCTTCATCCCCACTATTGCCTCATCAGCATCACTTTCTAGCGGTCTAATCTCCACTCTCATTTCTCTTTTACTCTTTATATATCTGAAAAAAATTCATTATCCCCTTTTATATTATTGGCTAGCTTACCTTCATATTTAATCTTTTCTCTCCTTATGGCTTCTTTAGTTGCCTTTTGTTGGTTTTTAAAAGCTTCCCAATTCTCTAATATCCCACTACTTTTGCTCTATTATTTGCATTCTCTTTTGCTTTTATGCTATCATTGACTTCCCTTCTCAGCCACGGTTGCTTCATCCTCCCTTCAGAATATTTCTTCATCTTTGTGATGTATCTATCCAGCTCCTTCCAAATTGCCCCCTGATACTCCAGCCATTGCTGTTGTGCTGTTATGCCGAGTATCCGCTTCCAATCTCCATTGGCCAGTTCCTTTCTCATCCCTCTGGAATTCCCTTTACTCCACAGTACTACTGACTTTATCTTCTGCCTCTTAAACTACAGGGTGAATTCTAACATGCTATGATCACTGTCTCCTAACGGTTCCTTTACTTCAAGCCTCCTACATTCGTGTCCCACATTCTGGCTTCTGTTCATGGGCCTCTATGTAAATCCTATCATGGCATTTTTGCCCTTGTAGTTTCTTAATTTTACCCACAAGAAATCTACATCTTCCAATCTCATCTCGCCTCTTCCTAAGGATTTGATTTCATTTTTTACCTACAGAGCCAGCTACCCCCTCTGCCTACCTGCCTATCCTTTAAATATGATGTGTATCCTTGGATGTTAACCTCCCAACTATGATCTTCTTTCAGCCACAACTCAGTGTCATACCTGCCAATCTCTAACTGCACCACAAGATCATCTAACTTTTTTTCCATATACTATATGCATTGAAATATAACATCTCCAGTCCTGTATTAATCACCTTTTCAATTTTACCCCCATGTTACACATCAACTCATCCCACTGACTGTAATTTTGCCCTGTCATCTGTCTGTCCTTCCTCGCAGTCTTACTGCATGCTGCATCTATGTGCATATCAACTGCCCCATCCCCAGCCCTATCACTCCAGTTCTCATACCCCTGCCAAATTATTTTAAACCCTCCACAACAACTCTAGCAAAAATACCCACAATGATACTGGTCCCCCTCAGGCTCTGATGTACAGGTCATACCTTCCTTAGAAATGTTCCAGACATCAGAAACACCGCCCCCTGCAATTCCTCAGCCACACATTCATCTGCCAAGTATCACCCTGTTTTCATCCTCACTGGTGTGTGGCACTGGCAGCAATCTAGCCTGGAGATCCTGCTTTTCAGATTTCAGCCTAACTTCCTATATTCTCTCATCAGGTCTTCCTCCATTTCCCTAGCTATGTCATTGGTACCAATATGTACCATGGCTTCCAGTTTCTCACCATCCCCCTTTAGAATGCTGTAAATCTGATCTGCGAAGTCCCTGCTCCTGGCACCTGGGAGGCAACATACCATTCAGATGTCTCTTTCACATCTACTGAATTTTCTGTCTGTACCTTTCACCATGGAATCCGCCATCACTACTGCAGTCCTTTTCTTGCCCTTCACTTCTGAGCCACAGAGGAAGACCCAGTACTCAAAACCCCATTGCTGCAGCTTTCCCCTGGTTGGTCTGCCACCAACCGTATCCAAACTGATATAGAGGGGAATGGGCACAGGGGTAATCTGTGCTAACTGCCTATTCCTTTCCCCTCTCCGGACAGTTACCCAGGTACCAGCCTGCTGCCTTAGGGGAGACTACCTCCTTGTAGCTCCTATCTATCACCTCCTCATTCTCCTGTTCAGCTCCCTAAGGAGATGAATCTCAGCACACTTCATCCAGATGTAGTTATCAGGGAGTCTGGAGGTCTCCCTGAGTTCCCACTTTGCACACAAAGAACAAACCACTAACCCTGGACTCATTCTCACTGCACTAGCTATGTACTGATAGATAAAGAAAGATTTTTAAAAAGTTACTAGAAACTTACTAGCAGAGCCTGCACCTGTTCTCACCAAAGCCTGTTGAGCCAAAGCCTACTCACACAATGGCCACTCCTTCAATGGCCAGCCTGCTTACACCTCACTTCTTTTTGGTGCCTCAAATAGAACTCAGTCCCAATAAGACATGTCCTTTTCAAATGGCTCCTGCCCTGCAATAATACTGATCTCTCACTCACTAATTCAAAGAATGACTCCCTCCCAAATCGACTTGTCCTTTTCAAATGGCTCCTGCCCTACAATGATGCTGATCTCTCACTCAGTCATGTAAAGGGACAGTACACTGTAACATCAAGACCCATAACAGTGTTGGTGTGCAGAGGGTTCTTGGGTCCAAGCTCATAGTTCCCTGAAAATAGCTGCACAGGTTGGTACAGCGGTGAAGAAAGTATACAGTATGTATTATTCAAGGCATTGTGTTTACGAGTTGGGAAGCTATGTTGCAACTTTATAAAACTCAGGTTAGGCTGTATCTGGAGTATTGCATTCAATTTTCATCACCCCATTATAGGAATGATATGGAGGCTTTGGAGAGGATGAGAAGGGGTGCACCAAGATGCTATCTGGTGTATAGGTGGATGGGATTAGATTGGTTAGACATTTAATTGCTAGTTTCATTAGTTTGGCACAACTTTGTGGGATAAAAGGACTGTCCTTGTGTTATACTCTTCTATATTATATTGTCCAGAGTGATCCCTGTCATAAAATTCAAAAAGCATTTAAGACTATAAGACATATGAACAGAATTAGGCCATTTGGCCTAAGGAGTCTGTTCTGCCATTTCATCATGGCTGCTCCATTTTCCCTCTCAGCCCCAGTCTCCTGACTTCCTCACCACCCCTCCCCCCATATCCTTTCATGCCCAGACCAACCAAGAATCTATCAACCTCTGCCTTAAATATATAAGAAGACTTGGCCTCTTTGGCTGCCTGTGGCAATGAATTCCACAGATTCATCACTCTCTGGCTAATTTGTCCTCACCACCATTCTAAAAGGACACCGTTCTATTCTGAGGCTGTGTGCTCTAGTCTTAGATTCTCCCACCATATCAACTCTATCAAGGACTTTCAGCATTCAATAGGTTTCAATCAGATCACCCCACATTCTTCTGAACTCTAGTGAATACAGGCCCAGAGCCATCATATGTTTTTCGTATAATAAGCCATTCAATCCTGGAATCATTTTTCTGAACCTCCTTTGAACCCCTTCTGGTTTCATCTTATCCTTTCTAATTTAAGGGGCACAGAACTGCTCAAAGTACTCCAAATAAGGCCTGACCAGTGCTTCATAAGGTCTCAAAATTCCATCCCTATTTTTATATTCTAGTCCTCTTGAAATTAATGCTAACATTGAATTTGCCTTCTGCATCATAGACTCAATGAGCAAATTATCCTTTAGGGAATTCTGCACAAGGACTCCCAAGCCCCTTTGCACCTCAGATTTTTGTATTTTCTCTCCAATTAGAAAATAGTCAACCCTTTCATTTCTTCTACCAAAGAGCATAGCCTCACACTTTCCAACACTATATTCCATCTGCCACTTCTTTACCCATCTTCCCAAGTCTTTCTGTGGCCACACTACATCCTCAAAAAAAACCTGCCCCTCAACCTATCTTCGTATCGTTTGCAAAATTTGCAACAAAGCCATTAACTCCATCATCCAAATCTGTGATATATAGCTGGAATCTTTCCTGTAATACCATGGGCTCATGGCTTCTTTAGCAGCCTCATGTGTGACACCTTGTCAATGGCTTTCTTGAAAATCCAACTACAGAATATCAACTGATTCTCCTTTGTCTATCCTGCTTGTTATTTCTTCAAAGAATTCCAACAGATTCGTCAGGCAAGGTTTTCCCTTGAGGAAACCACGCTAACATCAACCTTTTTTTATCATGTTCCTCCAAGTACCCCGAAACTACATCCTGAGCAATCGACTCTACCATCTTCCCAACCAGTCTTCCCATCTTTTCTCTCTCTCTCTCCCCCCCCTCTCCTCCCTCTCTCAAGTGATTCTTAAAAGCCATTACTAATGCCTCCACAATCTCTTCAACCACCTTTATCTGAACCCTGGCATGTACACCATCTGATCCAGGTAACTTATCTACCTTCAGACCTTTCAGCTTCTCAAGAACCTTATCCCTAGTAATGGTAACTTCCCATACTTTATGACCCCTTACACCTGGAACTTTCACCATACTGCTACTATCTTCCACAGTAAAGACTGATGCAAAGAACTTATTCAGTTTGTCCGCTATTTCGTTCTCCTCCATTACCACCTCTCCAGCATCATTTTTCCAGAGGTTTGATATCCACTCTCACCTCTCTTTTACACTGTATGTATCTGAAGAAACTTTTGGTATCCACTTTAATATGGCTACCATATGAGGAACATCTGACAGCTCTTGGACTGTATTCCCTGGAGTTCAGGAGAATGAGAGGGGATTTTAGAGAAATATTCCGAATGTTAAAAGGCCTGAACAGATTAGATAAGGCAAATTTATTTCCCATGGTAGGGGATTCTAGGACAAGAGTGCACAACTTCAGGACTGAAGGACATCCTTTTAGCACTGAGATACAGAGAAATTACTTTAGTCAGAGGCTGGTAAATCTGTGGAATTTGTTGCCTCAAGTGGCTGTGGAGGCTAAGTCATTGGGTGTATTTAAGGCGGAGATAGATAGGTCTTTGATTAGCCAGGGCATCAAAGGGTATGGGGTGAAAGCAGGGGAGTGGGGATGACTGGAAGAATTGGATCAGCCCATGATTGAATGGCAGAACAGATTCAATGAGCTGAATGGCCTACTTCTACTCCTATATCTTATGTCTTATGGTTAGCTTACTTTCGTGTTCCATCTTTACCTTCTTAATGACTTTTTCAGTTGCCTTCTGTTGGTTTTTAAAAGCTTCCCAATCCTCTAATTTCCCAAAATTTTTTGCTCTATTATATGCCCTCTGCTTGGCTTTTATGTTGGCTTTGACTTCTCTTGTCACCCAAATCATCCTATTCTTATCCTCACTGGCATATTGCAAAGGCAGTAATGCAGAGATTACTACCCCTGAGGTCCTGTTACTCAGTTTCTTACCTAGTTCCCTAAAATCTCTCTTCAGGACCTCCTCATCTTGTCTATCTATGTCATTAGTTCCAACATGTACCAAGGCTCCTGGCTACTCACTTTTGCCCTTGGGAATGCCATGGACCCAATCCGAGACGTTGCTGATCCTGGCACAATAGAGGCAACATACCATCTGTGTACCTCTACTGTGCCCTCAAAACCTCTGTTCCTCAGACTATGGAATCTCCTTTCAACACTACACTCCTCTTTACCTCTCTGCTCCTCTGAGCCACAGCACCAGACAGTGCCAGAGACCCACAGATATGGCTATGGCAAGTATGGCACTTTGTATGGGTAACTCAAAGAACGGATGAGGATTGGGGAAACCATGTAGAGAGAGAGAAAAAAGTGAAGTTTTCTCATGTTTGAAATGAATTTGTTTCTTTTCAAGTTATTTTTATTCTCATATTATTAAGCTTCTGACTTTTTTCCAATTTGGCATTAAAGACTGATCAGTTGCCCTGAATGTCTAGCCGTGGCTTGCATGCAGCCTCAGTAGTTCATTTCTTTGCCATGCTACATTTGTAGCATGAGTGGAATATTATCAATAGATAATTAATTAATTATAACCATATAACAATTACAGCACAGAAACAGGCCATCTCGGCCCTTCTAGTCCGTGCCGAACGCTTGCTCTCACCTAGTCCCACCGACCTACACTCAACCCATAACCCTCCATTCCTTTCCTGTCCATATACCTATCCAATTTTACTTTAAATGACAATATCGAACCTGCCTCTACCACTTCTACTGGAAGCTCATTCCACACAGCTACCACTCTCTGAGTAAAGAAGTTCCCTCTCGTGTTACCCCTAAACTTTTGCTCCCTAACTCTCAACTCATGTCCTCTTGTTTGAATCTCCCCTACTCTCAATGGAAAAAGCCTATCCACGTCAACTCTATCTATCCCCCTCATAATTTTAAATACCTCTATCAAGTCCCACCTCAACCTTCTACACTCCAGAGAATAAAGACCTAACTAGTCTTTGGATACAGGAAGTGTATATGAAACATATCATCAATGTAGCTTTGACTAAAATATGGCATGCAATTTAGCTATTCCTTAGGGAAGTGTCCTAGGACCAATCATCTTCAGCTGCTTCATCAATGACCTTTCTGTCATAAGACCAGAATTGAGGACGCTTGTAGATGACTGCACAATGTTCTGCACAACCATTCACGACTCCTGAAACAGTGAAGCAGTTCATACCTGAATGCAGCAGGACCTGGACAATATCCAGGCTTGGAATGACAAGTACAAGTAACATTCGAGCCATGCAAGTGTCAGGCAATGACCACCTCCAACAAGAGAGGCTTTAACCATTTTCTAGAAACATAGAAAACCTACAGCACATTACAGGCCCTTTGGCCCACAAGGTTGTGCCAAACATGTCCCTACCCTAGAAATTACCTATATCCCTCTATGTTTCTAAGCTCTATGCACCTATCCAAAAGTCTCTTAAAAGACCCTATCGTATCTGCCTCCACCACCATCGCTAGCAGCCCATTCCATGCACTTACCACTCTCTCAGTAAAAAACTTACCCCTGACATGTCTTCTGTACCTACTCCCCAGCACCATAAACCTGTATCCTCTTGTGGCAACCATTTCAGCCCTGGGAAAAAGCCTCTGATGATCCACAGGATCAATGCCTCTCATCATCTTATACACCTCTATCAGGTCACCTCTCATCCTCCATCGCTCCAAGGAGAAAAGGCCAAGTTCACTCAACATATTTTCATAAGGCACGCTCCCCAGTCCAGGCAACATCCTTGTAATTCTCCTCTGCACCCTTTCTATGGCTTCTACATCCTTCCTGTAGTGAGGCAACCAGAACTGAGCACAATAATCCAAGTGGGGTCTGACCAGGGTCCTAAATAGCTGCAACATTACCTCTCGGCTCCTAAATTCAATTCCACGATTGATGAATACACCATACGCCTTCTTAACCACTGAGTCAACCTGTGCAGCTGCTTTCAGCATCCTGTGGACTCGGATCCCAAGATCTGTCTGATCCTCCACACTGCCAAGAGTCTCTTGACATTCAGTGGCATCACCATCACTGAATCCCCTTTGATCAACATCCTGGGTGTTACCATTGACAGGAAACTAAACTGGTCTAGCCATATAAACACCATGGCTACTAGAGCAGGTCAAAGGCTAGGAATCCTGTGGTGTACAACTCCCCAAAGCCTGTCCACCATCTACAAGGCTCAGGTCAGGAGTGTAATGGAATACCCACAGCTCGCCTGGATGACTGCAGCTCCATTAACACACAAAAAGCTTGAGACATCCACTGCAAGACAGCCCATTTGACTGGTACCCCTTCCATAAGCATCCAATCCCTCCACCATCGACGAACAGTTGCATCAGTGTGTACTATCTACAAGATGCGCTACAACAACACACTAAGTTCCTAAGGCAGTATCTTCCAGACCCACGACAACTACCATCTAGAAGGACAAGAACAGCAGATACCTGGGAACACCACCACTTGGAAATCCCCCTGTAAGTCACTCACCATCCTGACTCGGCAACATATCGCCGTTCCTTCATTATCGCTGTATCAAGATCATGGAATTCCCTCCCTAACAGCACTGTGGGTGTACCTACACCTCAGGGACTGCAGCAGTTCAAGAAGACAGCTCAACACCACCTTCTCGAGGGCAACTTGCGATGGGCAATACATGCTGGCTTAGCTGGTGACGCAAACATCCTGTAAATTAATAGATTTTTTAAAGATCAGTGAAGTTAGTATGTAGAAAATTGACACACAAAATGCTGGTGGAACGCAGCAGGCCAGACTGACGAAAGGTCTCGGCCCAAAACGTCGACAGTACTTCACCCTATAGATGCTGCCTGGCCTGCTGCGTTCCACCAGCAATTTGTGTGTGTTGCTTGAATTTCCAGCATCTGCAGATTTCCTCCTGTTTGATGTAGAAAATTGATATGACTTTCAAAAGAAATGTAAAGCATTGTTTTGATAATTGAATTTTTAGTCCTGGGGAAAACTGATTTATTAAAAATAAACAAAATTTTTAAAAGATGAAGTGATTCATCACAACCAATGCAAAACATCTTTTTCTTTTGATTCTGGTGTTGTTCGGTCACAGATTACACGCCAGAATGATGAGTTTCAGAAAGATTTGGTTCTAAAATGGTTGTGTTAAATGTAACGAACATCTTAAACGTGTCTTTTTTTACATTGTAGATTGTAGTTTCAGTCAGCAATAGCTAAGTATACAATATCTTGTTTTGTGTTAAATAATTATCATCTATGTGTATATTAAGTACTGAATTGCCAACGGGGACAACATCTGATATATTGTTGCACCTACAGTACCATTGTAGAGAATTGGCAGCAGCCAATAAAATACTTACTGGTCTGTAATTTGCCTCAGTAAGGAGAGCAATAAGGAGCTGCAAAACAACTGCATATTTTGTATGCTGCTGCTTGCGGGAGTAGCAGGTCAATGCTTCATTGTGAGCTAAATAGGTAATGGGGTTCTCTCATTAAAGCGGTAATGACGATAGGCAGCAGACAAGACAAATATATTAATGAGATCAAGAGATTTGAGTAGCCTCAGCCAATTTTCCTGCACGTGATACAAGAGGAAATGTTCTTGACAGCGACAGTATGATCACGGGTCCATTGGAGGACACTAAAGAGAACAATATGGTCACACATAAGATAAGGAAATTATTATTGCTGTTGTTAGCTATGAAGACATGTAAGATATTAACAGAGGAGATTTTGCTTCTTCTGGAAATCCAGAGCAACAAACACAAAATGCTGGATGAACTCAGCAGGTCAGGCAGCATCCATGCAAATGAATAAACAGTTGATGTTTTGGGCTGAGACCCTCCATTAGGACTGGAAAAGAGGAAGCAAGTAGCCAGAATGAGGCGGGATGAAATCAGAAGCTAGGAGGTGACAGGTGGAAAAGGTAAAGTGCTGAAGAAGGAATCTGATAGGAGAGGAGAATGGACCATGGGAGAAAAGGAAGGAGGAAGGGCACCAGAAGGAGGTGATAGGCATGTGAGGAGAAGAGAAGGGGGAAGAGGAGAGTCAGAATGATATTGGGAAAAAAAAATAAGAGGGGAGAAATATAAGATATTGGTTGGTGAGTCTACTTGCACTGTGAACTAAAGACAAAGTCTCATACAAGTACATGCTGAAAATCTTGAAGGGAGAATTTAATGCTTGAGAATTGCATGTTTGACATATGCAACCAAGCACTGGAAGAGGTGCTTGACAAATATTTGACCAGGCAAAAGTACTGGCTAAAAAGTACCGTTTCTAGACCTTAGTATCTCAAATATAATGGATTTTTTTTTTCTGATAGAGGCTATAAGAGAATTGAAGTGAAACTGTTTGATGTATTTGAGGGAATAGGTAAAGTGGTCATTAATATAGAGATGGTACTTAAAAATATGAAACAATTTTGCTCAAGACATGATTTTGAAGTGTAAGCCATTGACAAACCCATAAGGAAAGATGACACCATGAGGTGCAAAGATTTCGATTGAGCATAATGACTGCAATGGACCTGAGATGCTTACTTAATTCTATCTGCTAGCTGGATCATTTGTTTCTGCGAGCAGTAAGCCTGTTGCATATAATATTCCCAGCTGTGCCGCAAGAAAGTACGGACCAGACCTTGGCCTACTTAAATTTACCAGAGAACAGCCAGATAGATGATCCATTGCTTGCAGGTAATGACTGAAGTATGCCATCTCAAGTTCAACTCAATCAAAATTTTCCTCATGCCAAGCTGAGGCATCTTGCATTATTTTCGTTAAATAAATTGGAGAATTTTGAAACAACAGCCAACAAAATGTGAGAACACAATACAGGACTCTACTTTTAAAATATTCCTTTATGTAGACAATCATAAACAATCATATAGAGCAGAAGGATGTGCAAGACATAGTAGGTGTGAGAGATTCTGCAGATGCTGGGAATCCACCTATCTGCTCAAAACTTATCACTTCCTCTTCCGTCCCTTGCCCACCAACCTTCCATCTCACCTGGCTTCACCTATCACCTTCCAGCTTGAACTCCTTTTCCTCCCTCCAGCTTTCTGTTCTAGATTCTTTCCAGTCCTGATACAGGGTCTCAGCATGAAATGTTCACTCTTTTAACCTCCCTTGACCTACTGCATTCCTCCAGAACTTTGTGTGTGTTGGATATATAGACAACGTTTTCAAATTACAACATTTGAAGTAAATTTTATTATCAAAGTACACACATGTCACCATATACAACCCTGAGATTCATTTTCTTTTACTCATCAAATCTATATAGTAGTAACTACAACAGGATCAATGAAAGATCAACAAACTGTGCAAATGCAAATATAAATATATTGCAAAAAATATCGAAAGCATGAGATAGTGAGATGAAGAGACCTTGAACTGAGGTCATTGGTTGTATGAACATTTCACTGATGGGGCAAGTGAGTGTAACTATTCTCTTTTATCTCCTTTATTGCTGTAAGAGAGCAGATAATATGTTTTAGCAGGACTCACTGTACTTCTACGATGGACAGGTGTTTTCCCTAAGGAATACAGGGTCTTTACATGAAGGAATGAGGAGGTGGGCATGGGATTAGTGGCAACGATGGACTTATTAGTTTTGATTATATGAAAGTGAATGACTGCAATGTGGCAGTGTTTGCATTGCATTGTAAATTGTTTGGGGTTAAGTACCATTAATAGTTTTAACTTCTTGTTTGCCCATCTTGTTTCCATCAGACGGTGATTAAATTCAGCTCTCAGTCAAAATTTGAAACCAGCAGGAGACAATTTGTACTGTTGAATGAAGAACCAGCAATAATTAACTGACTGTTTTTTACTCTTTGCCTGGCTTTCCTCAGTAGTTTCTAAAGTGACATAATTAGCACAATCATTAAAAATGAAATTTCAGATAGATTTAATGAAGTGTAAATAATAGATATCCTTCAGAACTTATGATTCATCTGACAATTCCATTCTGGGATACTGATGAAAAGTAAACCTACTGTTCTTCCACTACATTTTGGGAAAACCCTGCATACTTTCAAGGCAGAAAATGCTTTCCTGCAAACCAATCTAATAATAATTGTGCAATATTGAATAATGCAGTGCAAATCAAATTATTCTTGTAATTAGATTGCCCCAGTTAACACATGAAGTCTCATCAGTTTCCTTTTTAATTCTTTAATATTTCCAGTTGTTTGTACTGGAGAGCCATTTTCAAATGTGTTTGTCGTATCCGCAAACCATTCTGCTCAATGTTTTATAAGACACATCGGGCAATTTTTATCTTAAGATCGCAATAACTGGTTCATTGCTATACATAACATTTTTTAAAGTTATAAACCTAGTGCATTTTCAACAGTCAATCGTTTTAACAAAACCCATCTCATAGATGCAACCATATTGGGAATCAATCCTCACTTGAGAATATAATCCCATTCTGGCACAAACAGAGTCTATGAAGTAGTGGTTTACATCTCCCAAAAGCCACGGTTGAAATTATTTGCTCATTTTGCTAAAATGTGCAGTAGAAATAGGATAAATGACTTGTCACCAATGGTTTACTAAAAAATAAGTCATGATCTGACATTGTGATTATATAGCACTCTTGTTCTTTGATCTTGGAGGTTATAGAGTTTGATACTGATGGCTACTTTCCATTATGATGTAAATATTAAGATTCTGTTAATGTTTAATTAATCTGTATTTTTATTGTTGTGTCATGTCTCCTGCTAATTAATTGCATGTGCAGCTAGAATTAAACAGTGATCTAAAATACCTTGAATCTTATCACATTTATCTCATTGGTGTGGTGTCGTTCCTGTTTGTGATTACTCTGTTTCAGTCACTGCTCAAAGGGACTTCCAGGTCTAGAAAGCCATCATATATGAGTGTTATTCATTCACTGGCATCTCCTTGAGGGATAAACTGGACACCATGTTTGTGCTATATAGTTGATCCACTCCTGCCCCTCCTGAAGCAGAAAGCAAGCCAATGTCATACTACCTGTTTTTTTTGTGACTAAGCATTCTTTTCATTTGCTTGTTTTCCAATTTCACAAAGAGCCAGTTGACACTGCCATGCACTACTTAAAGCAACCCAAGGTAGATGTTAACAGGCATTTAGTAGCCCATTTTAACACACGACCATTGCCAAATAGCACTGCATGAAAGAGAAAGACACTACTATTTTCTGACACGACCTGAAAGCGTGAGTGTAAGAAATACTAAATGAGGGAATGTGCATTTCCAGGGGATCAAGAGGCTCTTGAAACAAACAGAGCTGAGGCCAGTTCACTGATTCACTGATTTCTGGAAATACTGAGCAGCTCAGGCAGAGAAACCATTAATATATCAGAGCTATCCTGAAATATTCATATTTTTCCCTCTACTATGATTTTTACAGTATATGTAAATAAAAGAGAATGTTTTTTAGGTTTAAAGCAAAGGGTCTTCAACCAGAAGCCTTAACACTGTAGCTGTTTTGCTTTCTACCTGAATTGCTGAGAATTTCAAGTACCGTAGATTTCGCACTACAGAGCGCACCTGATTAAAAGCCGCTGGCTCTAATTTTAGAAAGAAAATCAATTTTGTACTTGTACAAGCCGCACCGGATTTTCGGCCGCACCGGATTTTCGGCCGCAGGTGTCCCACGTTGTAATATGAGATATTTACACAGAAAGATATTACACGTGAGGATTTTTTAACTTTTAATTAAATCCATATGGTAACATAAACAAATACATATTGCAAATGCTTTTTTTCGAACCGTGCCTGTAACGCGGCTACTTTTAAATATACGTTGCGTATACTTTTTTACTGAACAACATTCCAATATCTCCTAACGACTGGTAAAAAATATATATACTGCAGCCTACCAGGAAAAGTTATTGATCGCCTTTAACTTAAAAGCAGCGTTCGCTCAGATCTAATGCCGCTCGCGTAATGCACTCGCCCCCCTCCTTCCCGTTTATCGCAAACCGGTATTTTTCCCACAAGACGCGGCGAAACCGGGTGTGACATCATAGCATCCCGCGATGTAGTACAGAAAACAAATATAGTTAAAACACTTCTAACTTTAACTAGAAAATGAATTACTAAGCGAAAATATTATAAACTAAATAACTGCCATAAAGGCAGCACAATGCTTTTCTTCGAGTGTTTTCCATGTTGATGAGGGTGAGTACAAATGACTGATTTACAATAATTTAATTGTGAAAGTGCACTTGATTTATCGTACAATTTCATTGGACCTCTGTGAACTACTCATCAATTTTATTGGTCTACTGTTACGAGGCAAAATGTTTTTGGCGGCATGAAAAAAAATCATGCATTAGCCGCACCGTAGTAAAGGCCGCAGTGTTCAAAGCTGTTCAAAATGTGGGAAAAAAGTAGCGGCTTATAATCCGACATCTACGGTATTTTATGACTTTCATTCTTTTTAAACGTGTATTTGGAAAGAATTTAAAAATCCTAACGGATTTTGAATCTGTAAACCAGATCAATGTACAGAATTGAAATTTCCCTAAATTTTCTTAGGTTTTGCTATTAATTGCATGTTTGTTTTCCAGAAGCTGTTGGCAGATCACATTTCAAAGCTGCAAAGGTTCACTTATTATCAAAGTATAAAACTCTGAAATTGTTCTTCTCCAGATAGCTACGAAACCAACAAAGAAAAGAATGGCAGCTTGATTATCAACTCCCAAATCCTTCCTCCCCACTAAAACTGGAACAGGCACATCAACCCCACCCCAATATCCCTCCCCCACACACAAAAAAATGAGAAAGATTGAGTGAAAAACACAATATGTAAAAAAAACTATTAAACTGAAAAAAGTCTATAGTCCAAGTCCATATCCAAAAGCCAGATATCATAACAATGAACATGACTGGCTTCACTGTTATTTTCACTACAGACTGTAGACCAAAGTTTGTCAAATTGCTTGAATATGTAGATGGTTTTGGCCAATGCGTTGGTGCAGCATTCTGGAATGGTGCTCTGTTGGAGGTTTATTCATGTAGTAAAATGTTTTGGTGCACAGACCGCACAAAAGATTTTAGTGATCACACCCCACCTTTGAAGTGTTGGGAAGGGAGTTCACAATTTTTAAAATGTGTACCACGTTTCGGAAAGACCTGTGTGGTTCTGAGGATGGGGAGGGGAAGGAGAGGGAGCATCTGAAATGTCAATGAATGGTGCTTATATGTAGACAAATGCTCTGAAATGTGTCTCTATTTGATACCACTAAACACAGCATATAGCATTGTAGCAGCTGTAGATATGCCTCACTTTTAAAATTCTGTTCCATTGATTTTAATGGAACCAAATTTTGAAGATGGAATGGATCCTGCTGCTGCTACTGTCAACTAGGGAATAATCCCTTGCGAGCTACTCTGGTTAATTTAAGTCATAGCTCGTCCACTATGTTATAGCTGAGCTACAATATAATTGACTAAACTAAACCTCTGTTTTGCCTTGGCACCATCATATTCATTAAAAATAGTAAAAATTGCTCTAAACATAATCCTTAAAGTCTCTTATCCAGTAAAGACCTGCAGTTATGTACTGTATGCTATAATTATGGTTCATACATTGGTTATGGTGGTTTACATAGGAATAGACTCTTATAATGCAAAGCATGTAGCTCAATATCATTTATTATCTTCTATTGCATATTGTTGCATAAAATATGTCATTTACCGTTCATCATCTACTACTCATGATATTTTGTATAATTAATAATATCATTTTGTATATTTTAAACTTTGTAGAAGTAGCTGTAGATATTTTGAATTAATTTGCAGCTACTGAGACATTAGAAATGATTGAATGTGTTTTTACAAATGCACGTTATTTTAATATTCTGACTGCTGAAACTTGCTGTCACTCTTCCCCACTCTTTTTATTTCTTTTCTCAAGGTCTCTTAGAATTGTTTGGGCATTCTCATGGCAGCCAAATAAGAGCACAAAGGGATACGAGATCAATGGTGTGTTTTCATTCAATGTATAATAAATGACAAAAATAATCCACTCTTGTTAGCAGCCAGAGTTGGATACATATTTTTATTATATGTTATTCTGGAAACAAAGAACAAAGTTAATTCTGCACATTGTAATTTCCATAGAAAATTGTTCAATGGTATTATACAAATGTTTAATGTTGTTAAAAAGAGCAAATACTGGAAACAGTGGGCAGATAAAGCAGCATCTCTGGGGGAAAAAGAAAGCTAATACTAGATTTCTAGCATCTACAGCTTTATGGGTTTGGTTATTAATCTGAAAGTTTTACTTCTGTTCAAAAATACCTCTAAAGAAACAAATGAATTCATTGATGCAGTGTAGGAGTTGCTAGCAGAACAAATGCATTCTCTGTCTGTATTTATCGTTGAAGAGTGGTAGTGAGCCATCTTCTTGGACCATTGCAGAATTTGTTTTGCAAGGATTCCCATTGTGTTGTTGGGTAGACTGTTTTATTTGCACCAATTAGCAATGAAGAAAGGGTGATGGATTCTCAGGTTAGGGTGAAGGGAACTTGGAGATAATAATATCCCATGTACCTGTTGTATTTCAAATAGTTAATATTATTTCATTTAGATGGCTTCATTCTAAGGTGTCTTATCTCCAAGTTTGGAAGACTAACTTATAATGCTTTTGCACCTACTGTATATGCTACCTGTGAAAAAGCAACTGAATGTTAGGAGGACTACCAAAGCCTCAATGATAGACCAGGTCATAAACATAAAGAATCACCAACTCCATTTTTTAAGCATGTCCGGAGTCATAGCACAAAAAAGGTGATTTTTTTTTTGTCTTAGACAGTAGCATAAAATTGATGTTAGTGAAAAAGAAAGTTGTTTTGTGTACAGTTTAATTTAAATTTCATTGGCTTGAGTGGAAAAGAGAATTGGGTGGAGTCAAAGTGCTTCTTCCCATTTCAACTAAGACTAACTTCATACCATGACCAGCAATATCTGAGATGAAGTAGTCAGAGAACAAAAAATTATGGACTACAGATGTGAGTGAAGCTTGTAGAGGAACTTATATGTTTATTTTCCTGTGAGAGAGCTGTGTGGTCAAAGGAGATCTGACTCCAAGCAAACTTTTCAAGGGGACTCTGAACCTATGTCCTTCTGTTTAGATTCTTCTTGTTGATTACTTCTACACACATTCCAGCCCGTTGCCAATACATTCAGGGCATATTTTTTCAATATTCTGATGAACATCAGTTTTCATATTCACCCTATCCCAGATCTGCTCCCTGATGTAACTTCCTTATGATCTTTACCCATCACAATGTCAGAAGAGGATAAAGAAAGTGTTTCCTCTCCTGCTTAGTTGTGAAACGCTGTTGTGTTGGGTACGTATACTGAGCATTTTGACATGATAGAATATCACTGCCAAGAACTGACACAAATCTGGACACCCTGCCACCAAGGACAAATGACAAACTTTCATGTGCGTTACTAATACTAGCCTTGTTTAACATAAATCTTTTTAGGTGACATAAGCAAGGACATTGATTAAAAGTAGCTTTGAAGAGGAATATATATTAATATTTGTGCCAGCCATGTCTTACAAAGCATTATCAAGTACAAAGCTGCATTGCTGAAAAAACAATTGCTTTGGAACTCGAACCAACTAGGAAGCCTGAGATGAAACTTAAATCTGAACAGATATTGACTCCAGCTTCCTGGAACAAATGTAACGTCTGAGGATGGTGAGAGTGACAAGGAGGGGAAAGTTATTAAATTGTGTCTTATGGTGCCATAGCAAAGAATATTATCATTAGAAACAATCTAGACTATCTTCTATTTTGAACCCTGATAAGAGAGATTGTATATGCAGCCTAGAAGAGGCTACAACCAAATCGGTAGATGAGTGGGCAGCGTGGTGTCTCAGTGCCTCAGACTGCATTTAGTTCTGGCCTCAGTTAATGTCTTTGTGGAGTCTGTATGCTCTTCCTGTGACTGTTTACGTTTCCATTGGGTACTCTAGTTTCTTCCTTCATCACAAAGACATGCAGGTTGGTAGGTTAACTGCCTGCTGTAAATTTCCCCTGGTGTCTAGGTGAGTGGCAGAATCTGAGATCAGCAACAGGAATCTACACAAAAGGACATGGATTCCTCAGAGTCCCCTGGAAAAGTCTGCTTTTTGATCAGAAAGTAGGGAGATACTTAAAAAATGGGATTAATGTAGGACAAAAGCCTTGTTTCTGTGCTGTATCTCTCCATGTTTCCTAAAATTGAGACAAATATTATTCCTCAGCATTCATTATCAAAACTGACAATGAATGTTGGTGAGTTTAATTTCTCATTTTGCTGGTGTTAACTCACAAATTTTACTTCTTTCCTTTCCTCTTTTGAATGTTGCATTTCCATTGATATCACCTCCATTTAACAATTCTGTTATGTGGCCATTCTTCATCTCGGAGGCCAAAGATGAATGTTTCCAGTCCATGCGGACAACTATCTCTTCACATCATGTTTGTAAATCCCTTTGATTACTACAATTCCTTTCCCATTATCTCCTTCAATCTCAGAGGCTGATAACCCTCAGTTATGTTATAATATTCCTTCATTTACAGTGCATTTACCTCTCACCCAGTCTCTCAATTTCTCTTCCAGAAGCTCCTTATATGCCTCTCTGAATAATACATGTACCTACCATCATCATCTTGCTAGTGACTCTCTTGGAGGATTGCAAAGTTTGCCATCCATTTAAATTAGGTCTGAGTACTAACCAGGCCTTGGGCCTATCCATTCTGGAATGAGTGTCCCCTGTGAACTGAACTGTATATCAATGCATTCCATTTTAATCCCTATTGCTTTTTATTTGTTGTTTATGATAAGTAAGCTTTTTTTTACTAAATCAAGTTTCTTAGCTTGATAAGTATTTTTCAGCATGTCAAATTTAAAAAGAAAATTGTACTATCAGATTCAGACTTACTGAAAATATACATGTAAACCTGTGACTAAGGTCATTTATCATAATCAGCAATTCAAAGGTTAGTTTGTTGAGCAGATTTGAGCCATTCTAAACACTTTCTTGATTCACTGAATCCTTACTTTATAGCTGAGTACATTCATTACTGTTCAGATGTTACTATGGGGAAACTGATGATGTGTTTTGCATGAAATGTTCCATAATGTTTTTAATAGATTTGATGTGATGGAGTGTTGTACAACAGTCAGCCAGACTATGCTTGCTATGAAGATAGATACATCGGGTCAAGTTTGAATTCTTCTACACTGTGTTGTTGTGGAATACTCCACACATTCCAATCTGGGTTTCATTGGAATTATTACATTAGAGTCCTGCCAGGTAGGAAAGATTGAAATTTTATGAGCACAGCTATTGAGTTATATGTTGACATTCAGGTGCTTGACATTTTTAGTATGTTGACATTTTTTAAGTGATAGAAAGGTTGTGTTTCCATTACTGCACAAATAAGCCTCGAGATTTTGGGTATATCATGCTTTGTAGCAAATTGCTGCAATAAGGAAAAATAATCTAACTTCACAAAATTACAGTGTCAAACATTATAATTTGACAACATGGTGCATATAGTTGAAAAAAATTATACTCCCCTGTAGTTCAAATTCCTTTTGAATGTCCAAACTCTTTTAATAACCACTGAGGTATTTTGGATTGACAAAAAGTAGGTGTATATCAAGCATTTGCTCCATGCCATCCAGTAATACAGGGCAATAAAGTTACCGGTAGTTATTTTTACACCTTTTTTGATTGCAATTTTGGTGCTTTCTTAAATGAGAAATGAAATCAGAAGACTTTTTAGTGTGTTCTCTAAAATTAAAAAACGTTTGATTTTAAAGTGTTTTCTTTCCATATTGGATTCTATATTTCTCAGAACTGAAATTATGATATTAGATTTTGTTTCCCCTATTAAATCAAGCAATATGTTCTATGGTTTTAAGTACATTCAACTGTGTCTAAATCTGTCCTTAGAATTTTTATCCATGAAATCTTTTCATATTCATATTCAGTGATAATAAAATTAGTACTTAGTCAAAGGACTTGAAGTATATTTAATATAATGGAAGAGCAATTAAAATATTTTCTAGATTTTATAAACCATTTCAGTAAATTATTTTACTATGATGTATTTCTAATAGTGTGATCATGAAACAATATTTGTGCAGTTGAAGTTTACTGTGCAAGTGAACAAGAAAATCAGGTCTCTATAGGAATTATGGATTTACACTAAATAGGCACTACATACTTTGAAACAGGGGAATAGGTTGGGTGTGCAAATTTATTCCATGATTTTAAACACAGCTGTGACAAATAACTATAGCAAACATTTTATGTATTGTGGCAAATAAATAGAAACTCAAATGAAACCAATACAAGTGATGTACAAGTAAAGCAAATACTGATAGAGTGTCTCAGCCCTAAACTTCCACTATTAACTCTTTTCCATGGATGCTGCCTGGCCTGCTAAGTTTCTCCAGCATTTTGTGTGGTTGTTGCTTTGGATTTCCAGCATCTGCAGATTTTCTTGTATTTGTGAACATTTGATGAAGGCTTAAAAATGATATATATACCAATATTACAATGGAGTTTAGGTGTTTTTACTATAGAAACATAGAAAACCTACAGCACAATACAGGCCCTTTGGCCCACAAAGATGTACTGAACATGTCCTTACCTTCGCACTACCTAGGCTTTACCCATAGCCCTCTATTTTTCTAAGTTCCATGTATCCATCCAGAAGTCTCTTAAAAGACCCTATCGTTTCTGCCTCCACCACCGCTGCTGGCAGCCCAAACCATGCAGTCACCACTCTCTGCGTAAAACACCTTATCCCTGATTTCACCTCTGTACCTACTTCCAAGCACCTTAAAACTGTGCCCTCTCATGCTAGCCATTTCAGCCCTGGGGAAAAGCCTCTGACTATCCACACAATCAATGCCTCTCATTACCTTGTACACCTCTAACCCTCTTGATCTCTCTTGATCTCCTGCTTAAAATTTACTCCAAGCATTATCCAAGTCGCTCATGAAATCGAAATTTTCAGTCATTGAAAATGTTTCTGCAGAAGACGCAATTTTAGCAGTTTCAACATTTAGATCCCCTGTCAGGCCTGCACAGACAGTCAGCTCAGCTAACAGGAGTCACCTGCCACTCATTTCCAACTCATCACCTGCAGCCTATTTAAACCAGCTGTCATCCACAATCCTTTGTTCACCCATCAAACCAGCCAGCCTCAATCAGTTTCTCTGATGTTTTAGTTAACTTGTTGCTGTCATTTCAAGCATCTTGTTTTTTGGCCCTCACGGTTTGTTATTTTGCAGTTTATTAGTAAAATATCATTTACTGCTAAATTGTATCCACTGTTCTGCTTTTGGGTCAAGCCTCCTCTACATTTCCTGACAGGATGGGTAAACCAACGATTGACCCAGCAGAGTATGCTCAGCTAAGGAAAGTCATCTGCCAACAGGAGCACACAATCCCAAAGCAGCAGGGAACTATTGACCAGCTGCTTGCCACTCTCAACCAACTCTCCATCTCAATACTGCAACCCTGCTCCAATCAACCTTCTCCCTCCAAACTCCATATGCCAGTGCCTGAATGTTTTGATGGATCCTGTTGTAATGTGAGTATTATTAAAAGTAAGTTAATACTAATCGGGAAGCTATTGGTAGCAAGCTATTGGGATCCGTGGTTGGCGGGGTCTTTACTTCCGCTCTTTTTACTCCCGGTATGCATTGTATATAGTTCCTCCACCCATGCCGCATGAGGTACCTGGAAGCCTCTGTATTGTAAATATCATTTGCTGTCCCAGGTAAAGATGCTCTTTTGGCCATCAAGTTGTCGAGTGGTCTTTTTGTAAAGTAGAAGTTACCACAGATCCCCTCATGATGCAGCAGTTTCCTGCACCAGTGTTTCTTACACTTTGAGCTCCAGCCTGTTTTGTATTCCAAAGACCGAGCAAAATTGCCTTCGTCATCTCTCTCCCTACTGGCTGAGCTCTGAACTAGGCTGACATTAACTGGGACAAGAAAACCACCATTTGAAGTAAATACGAGAAATTCACTACGGAGGTCCATTTTCTTTTCAAACATCCAAGAAGAGGAAGGGCTGCAGAGGATTAGATACTTCTCCTGCATCAAGGCTCATGCTCGGTGCTGGATTACGCCATGTAATTTAGGATCTTCACACAGGAGTGAAGTTGTAATGCAGAAGCACAGCTGGCCCATTACCATTGTGGCCTCTTGGAGTGCTTGAATGATAAGCTGTCTGCCTGGGAGATGCCCACCGACCTCGAAGGCCTCATTATTCTGGCCCTCTGAATTAACTTATGGAGCATCCCTCCAGATAAACAGCCAGAACCCCGGTTCCATTTCCAGAATCATTTCAGCCTCCAGGACCCTCATCATCAATGTCTACAGAGCTCATGCAGTTAGAGAGAGCTCCCATAACCCACAGAACCCCCACCACACCCAAGAGCATGAACATCGGTGGAGAAACAACTTGTGCACGTACTGTGGAGCCGCTGATCATCCAAACATGAAGTGCCCCTGCATCCGGGATAAAGACAGCAACAGATAAAAATGAAGGAATTTCTATCTGGTAACCTCCCTACCCGGCCTCTCATTCCAGTACCTTAGCCCAACTCACTCATTCTGTCTTCCTGTACAACCCAATGGCTCTACACACACTGGTGGCTCTGGTAGATTCCAGAGCTGTAGGCAACTTTCTGGACCAGACTCTGTGTATGCAGCTTGGACTCCTTACCGAGCCTATTTCTCACCCTTTGAGCATCACGGCCACTGACGGACATCTCTTTGGTATGGGATAGTCAGAGGATCAGGGAGCACCATGAGTCCATCCAATTCCTCCTTTTCAACTCACCCAAGACTCCTCTCATCCTAGGTTCCACTCATAACCCTCACCTCACCTGGTCATCCAGTTCACTGCTGAGTTGGGGAAGCACCTGTTAGAATACCTGCCTGCAACCTCATTTGATTGCTCCCCATAAATCTGTGGAGATGGAGGAAACATTCGACCTCACCAAACTCCCACAGGCATATCATGACTTAGCCATTACATTACCTTCAGTAAAAAGGAAGCCAGCACCCTGCCACCTCAGAGACCACATGACTGCACAATCAAATTATTCTTTGTAAAAAAAAAGAAAGAGGGATGTCCTTGTCCCTACACCAACTATCATGGACTCAATAAAATCACCATTAAGAACAGCTACCCTCTCCCTTTGATAGATAGCACATTCAGAACACTTTACGGGGCCCAGATCTTCACCAAACTAGATCTATGGAGCAGGTACATTCTGATCCGCATCGGCTACAGTGCTTCTTAGGCTTCTACAACTTTTACTGCCATTTCACCAGGATCTACTCCCCTCACCGAATCACCTACCTCACAGATAACCTGGTCTGCTGCCATGGGCCATGATTTTGAGGGGTGAAGGAACGTGAACAACTGCTCCCATTCTCCACCATCCAAACCCCTGTGGACATTTTGTGGTAAAGGAGGCTGTAGTTGCCATGGTTACCCTCTCCCAGCGAGGACCAGATAGGAAGACACATGCTTGTGGCCCCTTCTTGCAAAAGTTTACTTCTACATAGCATCTTTACTGAGTAGGAGACAGGGAGCTACTCATCATTAAATGGGTCTTGGAGGAATGGAGACATTGGCAGATGGGAAACCAGGGCTGTTCCTGATCTGGGCCAATACTGACCCACCAGAACCTCATACCCATACAAAAGACCCATCACTCAACCCATATCTGGCTTACTGGGTCCTCTTCTTTAAAGAAATCAACTTCCCCATCTCCAAACAATCCAGCTCCAAGAACACTAGGGTGGATGCCATTTCATTACAGTTTGACCCAGCTGAAATAGCAATCGACACTCAGCCCATTATTCTATTCTCAGAGACCCTTGCCCCAGTCATCTGGGATCTTGGGAACTAGACCTGCCGGCCCCATAGCATGCGCCTGCTCCCACTGACACACCAGAAAGCCACATATAGGTGCTGACAGCCGTGCTCTCTGAGGCAATCCATTAGGCCCACTCTCACCCCTCTCTGGACATCTTGGCACACGATGGTCTCTGGAGATATTGCGACACCAGTTCTGGTGGTCCACCATGATTGCAGATATATGTCAGTTCATCACTGCCTGCCCTCAATGTCTCCAGTCCAATTCCTCAAACTAGCACCCCCTACCAGTCCCCCAATGACCGTGGTCCTACATTACTATGGATTTCATCATGGGCTTTCCACCTTCTAAAGGGGCCATGGTGATCATGACAGTGGTGGACCAGTTTTCCAAGGTGGCCCACTTTATTGTCCTCCCCAAATGTTGAGATGGTGGACCGGGTTCTCCAACATGTAGTTCACCTCCATGTTTTCGCTCAGGACGTTGTTCAGACTGGAGCCCACAATTTGTCTCCTGCTTTCCACAATTTGTTCCCCATAGAGGAGCTAACAGAAGAGGTCCTATCCACCAGGATGTCCCATGTTGCTGGAATGCTTAGAAGAGGGACTGGAAGGTCATCCTAGCTGCCAACTGTGCCTACTGCCATCAGGGTAATCACCAGTGGTGCCCAGCCAGACTACTCTGACCTGAGGATTGTGTCTGGCTGTCCATCCGAGATTCACACCAACTTCCGCAAGTTCTCACACCGATTCATTGGCCCCATCAAGATTGCCCATCGCATCAATCCAGTCACTTACCATTTCCAGCTGCTACCATCTCTCAGGATCACACCTACCTTCCACGTTTCCTGCTGCAAGCCTGTCGTTCACGGACCACTCAACCCGCCTGAGCTTGCACCTCTGGAACCGAGGATGGTGGAAGGTGTTCCAGTGCACTCCATTCGCCAGTTGATTAATTCACAACCTCCTGGATGGGGTGTGCAGTCCCTGGTTGACTGGGAAGGCCCCAGAGGAGAGCTCTTGTGTGCCATCAAATGGATCCATCCCTCATCAGAGAGTTCCCACAGACCCATCCAGATCGTCCTGGGCTGTCTGATGCCAGCCGATTGGGAGGGGGAGATTCTGTCAGGCCTGCATAGGCAGACACCTCCCAATCTCCACCCAGCTACAGAGATACCTGTAACTTGTTTCCAACTCATCACCTGCAGCCAATTTAAACTCCGCTCTCATCCATAGTCCTTTGTTCATCCATTAAACCAGCCAGCCTCAACCATTTGCTATGGGCCTTCAGTTAGCTTGTTGCCTTGTCATGTTAAGTATCTGTTCTATCTTGTGGGCCCTCATGGTTTGTTATTTTGCAGCTTATTACTAAAATATTGTTTACTGCTTTTGGGTCAAGCCTGCCTTACATTTCTGGTCAACCCTATGTCTCATTGCTTGTTCAAGATTCCTGACTTCGGTATAAAGAAAACTTATTTCAGTCCTATTAAGGTCAAAAGTGAATGATCACCCACTTCCAAACTTTAATGTCTCTCTGCTACAGTGTTGCTCACTCAAATTCAACAATTTCAGTCTTTCTTATGTGTCTTAACTTGTATATAGTGACAGGAGCACAGTCAAGGAGAGAAATAAATAAAAATTAGTGTAGCAAGATGAACACTCATTCAATGACAGATCACAAATCTGCAGCACTGCAAATTTTTAAACCATAAAAAGAATAGTCTATTTGCAACAATTGAGGTTTTTATGATGCATCCACTCTGGAATCTCTTCATTGAAAGAAAACAATTAAATTGCTTAAGTTCCTCACTGCAAGGTTATCATGGAATATCTGTTTCTCTTTTTTATCGAAGATACTTGATTTGCTCAGTACTGTTGTTCTATTGCATAATTTTTGATAACACTTTGATTGTCTAGTTTTTTAGCTCTAACCTATGGGGCGAGAAATTTCTGGCTGTGACAAAATATTGACACTTACAAACATTCAATGCTATCAAAATGAATCACACCATTTAAAAATTAATTAAAAATTAAGATGTGATAACATTAAAACACAGAATAATCAAATGCATTAAATTCAATTTAATTAATTAATTAAATCCCTACACTTGCATCTCTTTCTTGTACTTATTCAGTGGGTTCAATGGACGGCTATCCCATCCCATATCAAAAGCATGGAAATTTGCCATTCAGCTCAACTTGTCCGTGCTGACAGAAGTGTCTTCCTGGATTTGTCCCATTTGCCCCATATCTCTCTCAGCAATTCCTTTCCATGTAACTGTCCAAGTGATATTGTAACTATACTTATCTCTGCTACTTCCTCTGGGACCTCTTTTCATATACCCACCATCCTCTGTGAAAAAAATTGCCCCTCAAGTCCCCTTTTCCCCTTCCACCTCAAACAAATAGCATCTCCTACCCCAAGAAAAAGACTGACTATCCACTTCAACTATCGTCCTTGTCTATGGACCAAAATTCATATCCACACTCCTGCTCTACAATTGTGTGTTCTGGAATAGCCCTTGTCAAGTTTCAAAATGGAAATCTATGTGATGGGATGAACGTGGAGCAACACACAGTATGGACTTGGACACCACGTTCATTTGATAGATGAGGAGGAAAAGGAAACTCATCTTCACCCAAGTGATGCATTGGCCCTTAATTGACACAGTCTTTTCTGTACTTTAACTAAAAATACACAGGCTTTTGATTTGCTATTGCTGCCATGAACAACATACTTTTCTAACTCTGCCTGCACCCTATCCCAGCAATTGTATATTCTGATTTTAAAAATCAATATATTACTCTTAAAAATGGTTTGTTTTTCTATATTCTCCTCCCTTATATATTATATATGCTACTGCAAGTGCCCTATGGAAATATATTTGGCATTTCATTCACTCCCTAGTTTTGTGTTCGTCCTTAGGGTTACCTTTGACATAAAGGGAGATATGACAGCAGGCACTTGGAGAATCCAAGGTAATCAGGCAATTCTACCTGGAATTGTGTTTGACCAATATAATGGAGTTCTTTCAAGAGTAAAGTGCAATGTGATAAAAGCAGTTATATCAAGCTTTAGATTTTCAGAAGGTGCTTGATCTGGAATAATACCAGAAATTCATGGTGTAGAAGATAATGCATGGGTCAGGAGAGAAGATTGGCTGCTTAAAAGGAAACAGGGAGTCAGTAGAGTGTGCTTTTTATAAATATTTGTGAAATATTATTATATGTCACTGAGATCTTCACTGAACACTTTTAAGTTTGAAATCCAAGCTTCTATCTGTTGAAGCTTAGATGAATGAGAAGTAATTTCATTGAAAGATAATATAACAAGACATTTTGACAGGATGGATGTTGTTTTCTTTTGTGCTGTGGGATAATTTGGCACTTGGGATCATTGCTCACAAATTGTGGGTAGCCCATATGACAGAGATGAGGTGCCTTTTTTTCTGTCTCAGTGGGTTATCAGTCTCCACCTGGAAGGTAGAAAGATTGGTAAGAAAGGGAGAGAAAGCTTTCCATAGCTGGATGGGAATATAAAGTTGATGTTACAATCAGGTCAGTCATAATCTTATTAAATGATGAAGCAGACTTGAAAGGCTAAGTGTCCTATTCTTGTTCCTCAGTCAAATTAAACTAAACACATACTATCCATGCAAATGCCCAAAAGTCTTTTAAACATTGTAACTGTACCTGCCTCTGTTCCTTCCTGTATGAAATAACTAGTCTAGCTCTTCTGAATACTATGATACTCATAGATAAAGTCATAGAATGATACAGCAGGGAAACAGGTCATTTGGACCATCACGTCCCAGCCAACCAATTGGGACCCATCCATATTAATTCTGTCTTCCAGCAATTGAACCATAGCATTCTATGCCAAGACAACTTAAGTGTTCTGCTAGATTTTTAATAAACGCTGTCAGCAAGTTTATTTCTACCACTCCCTCAGACAGTGTACTCAGATACTTGCCACTCTCTGGATGAAAAATGTTCCCCTCCACTCTTCAGATCTGCTCTAAATCTCTTCCCCATAGGTTTATTTATAAGTCCTTTACTGTTAGCTGCCTTTGATATGGAGAATAGATTCCTGAAGTATACCCTGTCTATACCCCTCTAAATTTTGTTCACCTCAATTATATCCCCTCTTAATCTCCATCACAGGGACATTTGGATGAATCTCCTCTGTATCCTCTCCAATACTAACTCATCTTTCCTATATTATGTAACTTGTTTTTAATACAGAACAGAACTAATTTTTGATTAATAAATAATAATTACTAAGGGTAATGGAAATGTAGAACAGTGCCTAACAATTAGGTCAGCCGTCATCTTATATGATGAAGCTGGCTTATGTTAAGCTCCTACCTATGACTTTTTTTAAAATTAAGATGTCTGGGATACATAAATATAATAGCTCGTTAAATGAAATTGTATGCTATAATCCTGACTGCAGGTCGTAGAACTGGCACTCGAGAGTTAGCTTTTGTTGTAAAACAGGAAAAATATAGAGCTTTATAACTGTAACATTTGTTTTGTCATTTGCCATGATTGGCCATATCTTGTTGGGGAAGTGAAAATCGAATGTACAGTATGTCATTAATTAAATACTTTACTTAGCCCTTCAGCTCAAGATCATTTTGTCCCATTACTTGGTGTAACAAGGGCACCAGGACTTGGGAGAATTCAATTAGCTCTGGGATCCATTGTACATCTCTTTAACCAATGAGATTTATACCCAAGACTATAAAACATAGGACCAGAATTACATGATTTGACTGACCAAGTATGCCATTCCATTATGGCTGATTTCTTATCCCTCTCAACCCCATTCTTCTGCCTTCTCCCCATTAACTTTGATGCCCTGACTAATCAAGAACCTATCAAGCTCCGCTTTAAGTATACTCAATAACTTGGCCTCCACAGCTATCTGTGGCAAAGAATTCCACAGATTCACTAGCCCCTGACTAAAGACTTTCCTCCTCATCTCTGTTCTAAGGGGACATTGCTGTTGTGAATAAACAGCAGTTGTGCAAGAAATGCATTGTTGAGTCAAATCAGGCACAGAGTAGAAATGGAAGTAGAGGGAATGAAAAGTAACATTTAGAGAGTGTAAATGTGAGATAACTGTAAAATCTGACAGAATAAATTTCTTTAGAACGTATTGTCACCTGAAGGAATGGTACACCATAATAGAAATTGTTCTCTTTTGTCATCAGAGGTTGACACCACACACTTAACGGGCGATAATGCAGTCAATTACCAGCTGTAACATTCAGTATTGAATTTATTAGACAAAGGAGATCTGAGGGGGTAAGATTGTGGTGTATAGCTAGAACAAGCTGCCAGTGAGACCACGGAAGCAGAGAAAATTATGACAGCTATAAGATGTTTGGACAGGTACATAGAAAGGTGTAGAGGCATAGGGTTGAACGTGGGCAAATGGGATTAGTGTCGCTAGGCATCATGGTAGGCACGGAGAGAGGGGCCAAGAAGGCCCATCACTCTGCTTAACATTCCTATGGTCCTACTTAAACTGAAAGTTCAGAAAGTTTATACAGTAGTGCAGTGGTTAAAAATGAGATATAATTTGTGAGAAAGAGTAGTGTAAATTGATCAGAGGTCACAAAGATTCATAATTAAAATCATGCCCATTTCTAGTATTTGCAAACTGATTTGCAAAATAATAACTGCCTCTAAAGTGAATATATTTTTTTCAAAAAGGATTCAGATGAAGATCAGATATTGTAACTGTGCTTTATAAAAGACTGTTTCAAAATGTATTTTAATATATTACAGCAGCTGATTACTGTTATCAACACGTTAAATGACAGATCCCGTTCCACTAAAGATGCTGGTAACTAATTTGGATATAAAAATAAGATACTACTTCTGGGATGTATTAATATTAAAATTGGTTCAAACAGATTGACTACTTAAGTTAGCAAAAGGTAAACTTTATATTTGTGTTACATGTTAGTATCCCCATGGTTCAGAATGTCAGATTAAAATTGAATTGCATTGCATCGATACACAGATTAATTCCTGTATTTTTTTCTGTGCCATACTCCCCAGAGCCTCGGCGACCATTTATTTTTTCAAGTGGTTGTCTTGGAGGAAAGATTCTGTGAGTGGTCCCCCATGTTCTTCTCACAGCGCAGTGTTTTTTTTTTACGAGGCCGAGTTGTGAGCTCGACACTCAACCCGGCACGGATGGAAAGCATGTCTGGGAGCGGCCCCACTGGATTCGAACTCGGGAACCTTCGCTCCGGAGTCCAGCACTGATGTCACTGCGCCACCAGCCGGCTAATTCCTGTACAGGGAAGGTGTAAAATTTTGGCAGAACAAATCAGTGTATGTTTAATGTAAACTGATACCATTCACAGAAAATTACTCATAATTTTATATATATTTATTTTTGTTTTCTCAAATTCATAAATCCCAAAAATAATATTTCAAAGCAGCTGAATAGCTATTTTGAAAGGTAATGAAATCAAATTCCTAAAGTCAAATGAAGTGTTTGACAAAAGTCAAAATTCAGTAGATATTCAAGAAGTGTTTCAGGAAAATAAATGCTTAGTTGCATACAGTATGTGCTACTCACTCAGGCTGAAGAGATGCACTCTGGGAATATCTACCAAACCACACTCCGCAACATCTGCTCTCTCTAAGTGAGTTAGCACACGTCAGACATCTTTATGTCAGAATACTGCAGTGATGGATGCAGTTGCTGAAATGTTGCATAAAATCTGGTGTGCAGTTCTGGCTGTTAAGTGAAATTGCTATTTAAATTAATGGCGCTGTCATAGTTTATCTTTGCAAAGAATGAACACTGATTAGAGTATTAAGCAATTAGCAATTTATCATACTGGAACAAGCTTGATAATAATTAGAGTGGCATTGCTATACCAAAGGTGATTTAAAAAAAACAGAATTTGCTCTTCTCCTTTGTGCTAGAGCTGGTCTGTTGTGGGCAGGACCTAGTGAATGCATTGATTACCCTTTGCTGTTTGGGGCCTAATGGATCAAGCAAAGTCCATATCATTGATGGAGCACAAGTCAAATGATGTGGTACTGAACTAATATCCAACAATGAGCCAAGCTGTAATGGGGTTGGTTATAATCCCTCGAAACTAGTCTGTGCTGACAGGACACCAGGTGGGAAGGTAATTTATTTACTTTTATTTGTCATTTATACATACTAAGCTTGCTGTTATTTCACACATTATCAGCGTAAAGAGTTCAGATTTAAATCTTTTGACATGCACCTATGTATTATTTGTCTCAGCTGTGAAATAAAAGCACTCATTAGTCTGAAATTCCAGATATAAACGATTTTCTGATTGTGATTGCAGAAGTATAAGGAGAAACTCAACATTATTTATCAAAATAAGCCTGTCTCCTAATTATTCTATCTATATTAAAATAATAAATAAAATTCATTGACAAAATATATCAGAATCATTTATCAATTTCACTAAACTACAGATTGGTCCATAATTTTCTTTAATTCCACAAGTTTCAAGATAATTTATTTCCTTGTCATAAACCCCAAATGAAGAGAGAAAATTTTCATCTTCACTGAAATTGCTAACACATGAAGATTATTTTTAAGATATCAATAAACGCACATTCTCAATGCAGTAAGGTGGGTATTCCTAGTAATTTACTTCTATTATATATGTTTACCACAAATTTTTCCTTTCAAATTAAAGATTCCCAGCCATTGCTGCCTGTATTCCCCACCTTCCACACAACACCTCCATTCACAATCACCATTCATCATTACCATTGTTTCCTTAAATGAAGTGCTTTTTGCTTGCTTTAAGTTCTCGCCATTCTACCATTACCCTCTATGTGTGCTTTAGATAATATGGGACATCATATCAGTGACACCCATACTTAGAGCATATAACAGTACCACATTGTACAGGCCCTCCTGTCCATGTTATGCCCATGTTTTAACCCTCTCCACTAAGCCTTCCCTCCTATGATTCCCATAAGGCTCCATTGCCCCTATCTAAGAATCTCTTCTATGCCCTCAATAATGTATCAGCCACAACTGCAACCAGCAATATTTCATTCCAGACACTTACTACACTATAGATTAAAAAAAATACCTGTGATATCTACACTAAATCTTCCTCCACTCACCTTTAAAGGATGCCCTCTGGTATTAGTCACTGCCACTCTGGGAAAAAAAGGTGTTGCCTGTCCACTCTATCTATGAATCGTATAATCTTATACAGAAATTATATACAAGCTCCACAATAGCTTAGTGGTTAGAGTGACATTATTACAGCATGGGGTGTCAGAGTTTGGAGTTTAGTTCCAATGCTGTCTGTAAGGAGTTTATACATTCCTCTTCAGGAACGTGTGGGTTTCCTCTGGGTCCTCGAGTTTCCTCCCACATTCCAAAGACATATGGGTCAGTAGATGAATTGGTCATTGTAAATTGTCCTGTCGTTAGGTCTAGGGATAAATCAGTGGGTTGCTGGCCGGTGTAGCTCATTGGGCTGGAAGGACGTGCTCTGCATTGTATCTCTAGATAAAAACATAAATAACCTTCCAAGTTATACAAGTTATCCAATCCACACATAATTATCAGGAACAGGAAACTGCCTGATAACGTTCCATAATTCTCGTCCTTGGGTACTGTCGCCAATTATCATGCCTTCACTGAAATCATACAACTTCTTGTTTCTCGTGTCTCACAAAGTTACCTAGTTAGTATGATTTGAAGGTACATACAAAGGTACTGAGCTTAATGGCTTTGTTCTTCCAGAAATTTTTAGAATGCAGAATACAACGACAAAGTGATAAATTAAGTATTTTATTTAATAGCAGATTGCTATCACTTAATGTTAAGTGTGTGCTGTCATGTAGTGCTTAATACTTAACAAAGCCTTAGTGCTCTATCTATAAAAAATGTATAGTTACTTAATAAGATTGAAATCACATTTTATGAATAATGGAAATATCTTTGATAAAAGGTATTACATTGTAATTATTAATTAGTAATATTTCAGTAAAACTGTAAATACAAAACTATCCTGGTTTATAAATCTTTGATAGTATGTGTAAAATATGTTATTAATTTGTAATACACACTGGTTGTTAATCATTTAGAAATGTCTTTCAATTACGTTCAGGTCTACTATTGACGGCTTATCTCTTCATTATAAATTTTGACTAAATTCCTGATTATGTTACTATTACTGTATGCAATGGAAATTTTCTTTGAATTCATTTATGGGAGGCCAGCATAAATTGCCCTTGAGGTGTTAATGAGCTACCTTTTGGAATTTTCCAGAGATTCTTCTGGTTAAGTCAACTTAACAGTGCTGTTCGGTAGGGTGTTCCAGAAAATAGCGAATGAAGGAACAGCAGTGATTTCCAAATCAGATGTCATCTTTTGTTATGGAAAATCTGTTCACACAGCAGGGGAGAGACTGTAGTTAAAAATGACCAATACCCAGGATATTTCAAGTATTTTAGTCCAAGGTTATTCACCGGGAGCATTGTAGCCCTTTGTTCATCCCTCAGAATGTGAGTTAGGCTTGCTCGCTGATGTAAAGGCGGATCTCACCCCTGATGAGGGCTGATCTCATGCCAATTCCAAAATATTGTAGTATGTACCTTCACAACCTCCATGCCTGTGAATCCGACAGAAAGACAGGGAGTTATAAAACAGAGTGACAATGAGAAATGTGAATGAAGAAAAACTTCTATGACAAAAACCTGTAAATAGAGGATTTTTTTTTGTTAGGAAAATTTTGCTGGATTGCTTTGATTACAAAGCCAAGGACATCTGTCTGCAGGACCTCAAAGATTCAAAGAACATTTATTATCAAAGTATGTATACAGAATACATCTCTGAGATTAGTACTCGCACAGGCAACCACAAAACATAGAAACACCATGAAACTCATTCAAAAAAACATCAAACACCCAGAATGTGAAAACAAAGAACAAGCAAAAAGCAACATATAGAAGATCAAAAATCAAACCAGTAGTGGGCATTGCCCGGTCTTGGGCATTTCAGTGTTACCTCTGGCAATGTTGCAGGATGGCTAAGGCTGTTACAAGCCTTCTAAAAGAAGGGAAGTAAAGTGCCACTATCAAAGGCAATCACAGACAAAGCCACGGTTCACCTTTCAGACACTGAGAATTCATGATTACCATACATATGCTTAATTATGGATGAGCTGACTTTCTTACCTAAACACATTGAGGGAACTTCAATCGGTGTCATTGCCAAAGAGCAATTTATAATTTGGGTGAGTAAGTAACAGGTCCAGGTGAAGGTCAAACTGAAAGTCAATATCAAGGGAGCCACCATACACCACTCTCCATTTTCACAGTTGGAGGAAATCGCAGTTAAGCAGGGAAGCCCAAGGTGTGCTTGAAATGCAGCAAATTTGTACACATTGGTTCCATGCAGCGCACACTTGCAGCAAGACCTGCGAGTTGGAAGGCCCCCTGGCCGTGGACTGCAAGGAGACCAAATGTTGCAATCTATGTAGAGAGGCAAGCCAACTCCTCAGGGTTTGCCCCAAGTGATCCTATCGTTATGTACAGGCAATAAGAAAAGGAGATGGCAACAAGTTCTCCAGGAAGGAGAGCACTTTCCTTCTCTCTTACAAAGCTCCAGCTGAAAAAATACCCATGAAAAATCCAGCCTCCTCACCTTCCAAACTCTGCCTCTTCCCCAGGAGATTGTGTCAGTGGAAAAGAAGGCTGTAGGAAAATGGTAAGTGCTGAAATCACAAGAAGTGTTTCCCGAGATCCAGAAAAAAGACAACAGCATGACATGTGGAGAAAAGAGACTGTCAGCAGCTTCTTGTCCAAGAATGAAGACTCACCCATGAATCAATGCCTCAGGCTGAAGAAATGTCATAATGGAAGGGACAGAATAGCAGAAGGAGAGAAAATCCAGCCAGCAATATAGAAGAGAAGTAATTAACCCACTGCCTGCCATTTCCAGAGATTGGGAACAATGCAATGCCCTATATTCCTCTCATAGCCTATGGTAAGGATAGCAGGAACAGCCCAGCACCCAATGCACTGGGAAACCAATAGAATCAACACAACTCAAAAGCAGATTCAGGAGACTAAAGTGACAGAGAATTACTCTGATTCTTTCCTCAGTAACATCTCAAGCTTCACCACTCAGAGCCTGTATCAGCCCAGAATAATTGCTATAGTTTAAACAAGCCTTGGATTTGCTGGCACAGAGCAACTGACTGTGGTAATGTAACTTTGGACTTGTAAATCAATAAAACAATGGGTGTAAAAATCACACGAATCAATGTGCTCAGTGTGAAAAGCACTGTGTGATGTGTTTCTACCTTGGGATACTTCACAAGGTCAAGGCCGACCTACTGATTATGTGTGTAACTTGCTGCACCCTAACAACTATTGGCAGTTGTCACAATGGTGGTGTCTGGAGCCGTTGATACAGTCTGGTAGAAATGATTTCTGGGCCTCCGGCCTTATTGTTCAGCTGCACAGAGGCATCTTCACCATCGCTGAAGGTAAAGAGGTGATTGGTTGTTGTTTTTTTGTGTAAGACATAATGTACAGAAATGCTCCACTCCAGATAATCAAAGTGTACACCCTAACTCTGAAGAACAAACAGCTGGCTTCCTTCCACCAGCTCCCACCTTGTTCTGGCCTCTGACTTCAAATGCATCATTGATTGAGCAGTACCAACAGCAAATTAAATATCACCTCCAAAGCTCTGATGAAAGCAGTAAAAAATGGCAAGCTCTGGAATAACTTCAATAACTGCGCCATTATATACCTGATCAAATGCAGACAGCCCAACCTTTGTATTTGCCTGTTTGTGTCCAATACAGTCATAGTCTGATTCATTGATGTCAGGTAGGTGTTCCTTCATGACCACTGCTTCCTTCTGGCTGACTAATGCCTACAAAAAGAGCAAAGAGCAAGCAAGTGAACATGAAAGCTGAATGCCGAAGTGCTGATCCAGAAAACATTGAGGAACAGAAGAGAGATCACACAGGTTGGAGTACCACAGAGCCACTTTCTAACTCCCCGACGTACAATTGGGAAGCAATCAAGGGAAACATCACTAAGTTTTCTTACATTGTGTTCAATAAGCAAGAGAGGATCAGAAGAAATTGTGACAACTCTGAGAAGTAGCCAGTGTCTTCTCCATCTGTAGACAATGGAGATGTGGAACTCTATGATGGAAGCTATACTCTTAATCTCAGAGTCTTCAAAGATCAGCTTCTGATGAAGAGTCTACTCCTTGGAGCAGGATGAGTTGAACAAGCACTGTGATCCATTCTTCATTAGTGGAATTAATTGCTATTATATGCCAATTTTAGCACTACCAAGTGGAAGTGAATTCTTGGCAGTAGTTACTGGGATGGCAAATGATCACATTTCATTCAAGTGCTCAAGATATACAAGGTAAAACCAAATACACCATTCCCCTTGAATTTTGTTTTTGTACTGTTCATGCTATTATGTAGAAGGGGGAAGAATTTGAACCTATACATTTTTTTTTCTTAAAATACTAGTTTTTTGTTTCTGTTTGTGGTTCATTCTCCAAACAGAAGCTTTCTACAGTCAATGCCAAGTAATTAGTGCTCCAAATCTGTCTTAATGATATTAGTGTACATCCCATATATTATGTTTTGTGAACACCATTTCCATATTATAAGGATCTCATGTGAAACATCTACGTCATGTCTCTTTAAACATTTGAATTTCCCTTCTTCTGAACATAGTAACACAAAACCTTAGCTGTCAACTTGGCACAGATTCCACAAAGAGAGTTTTATTTTAAAAATCTTAAATTATATTCAAGAAAAGTTTCTCTCAAACTTTTCATTGATGTTACTGAATTGTCACCAAAAAGTACATGATCAGATTCATGTCTGCATCCTAAAAGATGTCCGTGGTAAAAATAGGAAAATTCGTATACTCAATCAAAAAAAATGAATCTGCAAAAAATAACAGAACAAAGCTATTTCAATTAGCTTCAGCACTCAAATGGTGTTGAGTTTCTGGTGGATCCCTTCAGTTTCATACTGAATTTCTATGACCAATGTTTCCATATAGAGAAAATAAAAAGTAAATGATTTTATTTTAAATAGTTTTTTCTATTTGTAATAATAAATTGGTCATTGATAATACAGTGATTTTATTTTGTCACAATCAGATGGCTCCAAATATGATCACAACATCCTTATAAATATTCATAACCAGAGCATATTACCAATCAATAACACACATTACAGTGAATTATAAAGCATTTATAAGCTTCTTTTAGTTCAGCAGTGAGAAGGTTTCTAAAATGCCACTTATTTTATCCGTTTTAATATTCTTCACATGTCAATCATTTACATCAACCTGTCACACTGTTATTAAACTGAAATTTCCAAAACACACAAAAATTAATAATTTTGTCAGGAGAATTTTCCAGAAGCAGATATTCAAAATTAAAGTTGTGACTCAAAGCAACAGATCAGTAAGTTCATTATGAGCTGAGGAACAGTATGAGGAGGTTGCACATCACCTGACAGGCTAGACACCCTGTATCCATTGGGCAGATGATTAGGCATTACTTGTTTGCCCAGGGACTTTCCACACAGAATCAGATAACTTGATTTTCATTCATAAGGGGTAAAGCAGGTCAAAATAAAAATAAAGCAGACAAAATAAAAATAATTCTCTTGATTTGTATGGTATCAAAGATTACACACAAAACTTTGAGGTTACAGTCAATGCTCTTTCCTGATATCTGCCACAAAGCAAGTCATGACCAATATTCTCCTCAATTGGCACATCCCAGTGAAGAGAAAGATGCTCTCTGAATTGCATCATGGATTCCACCTACCTAGAGGCACAACGGACATGGTCTCCAATGCACACCAATTGAAAATGCAACAACTATATGTGGCCTGTTTTGATCAGATAAAAGCCTTTAATCCATCAATCTAAAGGGACTGTGAAGCATTTTTCTCAAACTTGGCTGCTTAAGAAATTAGTTTCATTCTCATATGATCTTAAAGCATCATCTTAACCAAAAGCAACAAAACAGAGCTAACACTATTAAAGTAACAGCCTCAAATCCAGCATTTTCAGTTTTTGATTTATATTTTCTGCATCTGCTGTAAATGGAGTTTTCACCAAGGAAAAAAAATTCAACTCAGCAGTTCCTGGTATCTATACATTCATAAGTACAAAATTCTTATTTCATATATATTGCTTTTTAAAAAATGTCCATAATCATCAGAGTACATTACATTTCGTTTAACAAGCAACCTTCCACTTTGATTTCTTTTATAATCCCTTTTAATTTTAAAATATAATCAACGAAGTTTCAAGGATTTGTCATACATAAGAATAAAAGAAGAGGAATTTATTCTAATGCCATCCCACTACCAAGCACAACTATCCCTCCCCCCCCCCCCCCCACGTTCTGCTTTCTACAGCAATCATTCCCTATGCGACTCCCTTGTCCACTCGTCCCTCCCCACTGATCTCCCTTCTGGGACTTACCCTTGCAAGCAGAACAAGTGCTACACCTGACCCTACACCTCCTCCCTCACTACCATTCAGGGCCCCAACCAGTCCTCTAGGTGAGGCAACACTTCATCTATCAGTCTGTTGGGGTCATCTACTGTATCCAGTGCTCCTGGTATGGCCTCATGTATATCTGTGAGACCCAATATAGATTGGGAGATCACTTCACTGAGCATCTATGCTCCATCTGCCAGAAAAAGCGGGATCTCCCAGTGGTAACACATTTTATTTCCACATCCCATTCCATTCCAAGATATTAGTTCATGGCCTCTTCTACTGGTGCAATGAGGCCTCCCTCAGGTTGGAGGAGCAACACCTTATATTCCATCTGGGTGCTTCCAGTCTGATAGCATGAACATCAATTTCTCGAACTTCTGGTAATACCCCCCTTCATTCTCCATTCCCCATTCCCTTTTCCCTCTCTCAACTTACCTCCTTACCTGCCCACTACCTCCCTCTGGTATTCCTTCCCCTTTTCTTTATGGCCTTCTGTCTCTCCTATCAGATTCCCCCTCCTCCAGCCCTGTATCTCTTTCACCTATCAACTTCCCAACTGTTTACTTCACCCCTCGTCCCCAGTTTTACCTATCACCTTGTGTTTCTTTCTCCCCTCCCCCCACATTCTAACTCTACCTCTTCGTCTTTTTTCTCCAGGCCTGATGAAGGGTCTCGGCCCAAAACATCGACTGTACTCTTTTCCAGAGATGCTGCCAAACCTGCTGAGTTCCTCCAGCATTTTGATGGTGGTTATTTTAGGATGCTCTTGCTGAAAAATTTTGTAGAGGAATTGCTACATCATGAGATTGTGACCCAATGGTTCAGGCGATGAGAACACACAGTGGCTGATACATTTACCTGCATTTGTATCTTTTGATATTCATTATTGCTGCAATACAAATAACTGTCATCACAAGTTTGCAGTGCGTCTATTCAAGTTCCTCACTACAAATTATAAAGTGAGTCAAATGAATGGATATTATATTTTTATGTTGTTTTGGAATGTACTTAACGGTAACACTATTTGAGTAGCTGCAAAGAAAGAGCTAATGTCATATATTAATATGTAAGATACCAAAGCAAATATCATGCGGTTGCAGTCCGGAACTCCACATGGTTGTTTTCTTCCAGAAGTTCTTATTGCTTCCAAATTTTCAATTTATTCTAAGAGTGTTCTCATATGACCTTTAAGAACATAGTATACAGTCAACAATAGTGCTGGTTTACATTGTAACACTCTGCAAACAATAGGGATGACATCGTAGTTTTGTCAGGCGATCAGAAATTAAATATATTCTCTCATAAGATTGTGCAGTGCATTGAGCTACCACAATGTACTTCCACCTCTGGGATTTGGGATTTACATCCTGCCCAGACGGGTCTCTGTTTCTTTGCATAATTGCTATCACCTGTAGAACTTCTATTTGTGTGATTCCTATTTTAACTGCATGTAGTACTATTCCTGACTTATGATTACCTCAGTTCACCATCAATATTTTAAATCACACCCTATGCTCCTACTTACATTGAAGAAGCAAGAGAAAATATATTCTAGTTGTTACATTTTTAGCAAGTTTACATCTATAACTTTCAGCATCAATACTGAATTCTAATTTTCCATTTGCACTATCACTGCAATGAGTCACTGAAGCTGGGACTATTCATCCAGCAGATAATGTTTGCTTAACCAATCTCTGATTATAATAACCTCACTTCTTATTAACCAACAACACAAAATCATTGAGATTTTAAATAAGGGGTTTAGAATAATGCAGATTAAAAGTGTATGCAAGAGCTTGTTCAGGGTGAGATGAGTACAGATTTATGAATGAAGGTCTGTGCTTGATTAGTGTTACCTCAATGCATATGCAATCTAAACAAGTTTGTTTCTATATACTGTGTACAGGTAAGATTTGTACACAGTGAAGTTGTTTATACTTTACTAGCATTCTTATGTTAGTCTGAAACACATTTATCATTTGCCAGCAGTCCCATAGAGTGTTCCAGTAAGGTCCACTCCACAGGCCAGCTTGTCTTTCTCTCCCATACCAGTGTGACAGTGTGGAGATCGTGGATGAGCTGGAGGCTGAGTGCCACTGCAATTGACCTCTGCCTCCACTGCTAGACTCATTGCCGAGTCCAGGAGTGAAGCAAATGCACCAGGAGCTGAGGAACTGATCAATTAAGAAAAGGTAAGACAATGTAGCTAATCTTTTTATTTTACTTAAACTTAATATTTTAAATAATTGGTGTAGCATATGTGTGCTTTAAAATGCATTTATTTCTAAGAAAATTATTTTTAAAATAGTTATTTTTTGGAATTATTTTTAAATGCCCCTGATTATTAAAGACACTTAAAAACAGTTCAAAGCCCTTTGACAGCAATGTGAACTATTGTAGACTTCATGATCTGTCACCTGATGCAATGTCATGAATGGAGAACTAGATAAAGCTCTTTATTCCCTCCCCCCATATGGAATGTCATGATAATAATTGATGACAATATTTCATAGCCTTCTCATGTGTAATTTGATTAGAATTGATGTTATTACACGGAGAAAGTAAATTCAACATTCCAAATGGAAGCAAAGTGAATCAAAGAATCAATGCGTCTTGTCTTCAAGTATAGCTCTTCACAGGGAGATCAGAGTACTGAGTATGAGTTGTCCTTTGAACTTCAATGCATCCAGGTTTAACTCATTGACTTAATAGAATAAATAAAATATAATAATATTATATTATATTATAAATATAGAGATGATTGTAGAATACAGTCCTGTTAAGCTCACATCAACTCCTCTTTTTAGGTTGTATGAAAAGACATTATTATTAAAAGTATAGGCTGCAAGAAGCTCTTCAACACAAACCCCAACATAACTCAACCTTCCATAATCTTGTAAAAATGCCACTAAGTTCTATAACTCAGGCCTCTAGGCCTGACAACATCTTTTCTGCACTATTTCCAATTTAACCACAAGTTCCTATACCAGGGTTAGCAGAACTGTACACAGTACTCCAGCAATTTATATAACAGCAACATATTGTCCCAACTCATACTCCATACCCAGATGGCCAATATGCTAAATACCTTTTTCACCATCCTGTCTTCCAGTGCTGCTGCTTTCAATGAACTATCCACTTGTACTCCTCAGTGTCTGTATTCCATTAGACAGTCCAATGCTCTACTCTTCATAGTCCTATGGTGTTTGGCTTTTCCAAGCTGTATCATATTATTGACTGATACAAATCACAAGGTTTCTGACCTTAAATTTTCTTTGAACTTTTGTACCTTCAGATACCAATTTAGATCCATATGTTACATATGAATACAGGACAGATACTTGGAGTAGTTATGGACAGGGTTTTGGTGACATCGGTAACGTTGCCACTGAACAGGATGGAGGGCTTCAATCCATTAAAGTGGAGGAAAGTGAACAACAAGATCTTGTTAACAGGAAAGCCCTTTACAACTAAATGATTTGTTTGAAAACTAAAAAAAAACACAATTAATTATTTTTATATATCCCACTTTAGTAGAAATTTTCTTTGGTCTTTGGTGCCCAAGTGACATTATAGGATAATCCAGTAATCGTAGTCCTCTTCCTCTCTTTATTCAAATATGTTGTCTTCAATTGAACTGGATATTAAGCAGTGGATATTAAGATGATGGAAAATAAAACACCCATTTAGCAATTTTGGTCAAATACAAGTGTTTATCCCACAGTTCTTAGACAGAAGGAAATAGGGCCTATCTACATTAAACATTTGTTTAGCTTGACATTCCATAATCTTAAACCAATTCTGTATTTAAAACATTAAAAGTATTAAATAGATTAATATAAAATATTATTGATAAGAACTAGGAGCTGTTTCAGAGGTATAATTTGTAGAAATGCTACAGCTCTTAGCAATAATAAACATATATCAATTAACAATTATATCAGTCCCAGAATCTGAGTACAGGATATTTTATTGAAGCTAAATTTTTTTTTAAAGTTACACTCATGTCTTCCTGTTTGAAAACATAAATTTTTTTTGGAAGATTTGAATTTAATTTATCCTTTATCCAAAATACCCTCTGGCATTTGGATCATATTTACAGTAATTTTAATTTCCATTTGAACATCTGTGTGATTATTATGTGTGTAATTGCATTAAATGCTTTTTCAGTACTGACTTTCACTACTGGTAGAGAAATGGGTAAAAAGCTGCATTGGTGTAGAAGGATAATTTTGGATAAAAGCAATGGTGAATGGTGCTTAGTGAAAAGTCTCAATTATTGTTGCCTTGATGGAATAATAATTAATTTTACCATCTTGCATGCCTTCGTCTGCTTTGACAATAATTGTGAAAGACAAAAGATAAACTAACCAGTTGGAAAGCAAATATAGTCAAATGTAGAAAATTTTACAATATATTTTGGCAGTAAGAACAGAGAAAAGAAATGCTGCTTAAAAAAATAAGGTTCTAACTCAGTAGATGAACACAAATATGTTATTTTTTCTAAGATAAATATGATAGTGCAAGTAGATTAACGGATAAAATCCAGCATTATTAAAAAGTCTGGTTAAATGAAATACAAATCAAGTTGGTAAAGTTCAACTTTTACTAGTTCCTTTGTTGCAGTTTTGAACGCAATGTATAATATTAAAGAAGTCAATAAGGGAAGGTATAAAAGGTTTCCATAGTTCACTTTGGATGTTCTTTTATTATTTGTTCACTTTTCGAAAAGACATGAGTTAACATTCTTAACATAAGAGCTTCAATCCTTTTCACAGATTCTGTGAAGAATAATATTAGTCAGTAGATATTGCAGGCAAGACCTATATTTATTGCCTATTCCCAATTATCTCTGAGAAGGTGGTAATGAACTGTCAACTTGAACTACTACTGGGAGTGAAAGTACTCCTAAAATCCTTCTGGTTTGCTAATGAAGGAATAGCTTTATATATTTAGGATAGAGGGGAACTTGTAGGGAGCTTGCAGATTGTGGTGTTCCCATGCATCTGAAACATTATCCCTGAATGTCAATTTCTTGAGTTTGGATGCTGTCAATATGATTCCATTGAAGGGTAATAACTTTGAAGAGAGTGTGGAATGAGAACGTTGAGAGATGGCTTCATACATCATGAAGGTAGATAAGGGTAGGACAATGGAGTGTGTCTATTTCGACTTTAGCAAGACTATGGACAACGTACCGCATGGTAGGTTATTTTGGAATGTTAAGTCCCCTGGAATCCAGGAAGAGTTAGTTACGTGGACTCAAACTTGGCTCAGAGATAGAAAGCAGAGATTGATGGATGAAAATTGTTTCTTGGAATGGAGGCTGGTAACAAGTGACGTGCTGCAGAGTTCAGTGTTGGGGACCTAGTTTGTTGATACTTGTATAGATGACTTGCATGTGAATGCACATGACTTAATCGGAAATTAGAAGGTGTTGTTGAAGAAGCTTGTCATAGATTACAGAGGAAACTTAATCAGTGAGGAAGTGGGCTGAGGAATGGCAAGTCTGAGATGATCCATTTGGAATCTCAAACCATTGTAGGACTTGCACTATGAAGGACAGAGCACTAGGGAGTGTAAAGGAACAGAGGTACAAGTACAAGTGTATAGTTTTTTGAGAGTGGCATCACAGCTAGACAAGATGGTGAAAAAGACATTCAGTACACTGACCTTCAGTCAGGGCACTGAATATGGGGTTTGGGACATAACACTATAGTATCATAAGTTGTTGCATAAGTCATTTGAAGTATGATGTATAGTTTGATCACCCTGTTATAAAAAAGATGTGGTTAAACTGGAAAGAGTGTAGGTGAAGGTTTAAAAGGATATGAGCCAAGGAAGGTCTTCGTTCCTTGGAGCAACAGAGGAGAATGAGGGGCAACCTTATACAAGTCTATAAAATAATGAAGGGCATAGATAAGGTGGACAGTAACATTCTTTTTCGCCAGCATAGCAGAGTCCAAAACCGGATGGGGTTGTGGGGGAGGGGAGGAAAGCATAAACTGAGGGGAAGAGGGGAAAAATGTATAATGCACCTGAAGGGCAATGTTTTCATGCAGAGGGTGATGAGTATATGAAATGAGCTTCCAGAGGAATTGGTTAAGACAGGTACAATAATATCATTGAAGAAGCACTTGGATTGCTATGAGCAGGATATAGATTTAGAGCGATATGAGCTAAATGCAGGAAATTGGAACGAGTTGTTTGGGCACCATAGTTGACATGGACTCATTAGGCTAAAGAGTCTGTATGCATGCTATATTGCTCTGTGACTCTATGAAGGATTGCTGTATTTTGAAAGTAGTGGATTATTTCATTTGATTGATGAAATAGTAACCAGAGAGCACAAATAGAAGAGAACTAAAAAAAAAAAATTAGAGCCCATTCAAAAGCCATTGACCGGAGAAATTAAATAAGATGAAGAGACAATACATCCAGGATATAAATTGTCAATAAGATAAACAGCATTTGACATGATGAGAGAAACTAGGAAAGAACATAAGGACAGGATTAATAATTGGGGTATAACATGGGGAATCAGTGAAGATTTAACTTGTTAGGCAAGAGAAATTTGGGAACACACAACAAATGAGTGGAGCTCATCTCGTGTTGTGAAAAAGGGGAAAACAGGTAGGAAAGAGGAGCTTAAAGTGACAGTTGGTAATAGAGAAAGGAGGACTTCAGCAGTCTGCATGGTCTAAGATAACTTGTAAGTTTTAAATGTCTTTGACAGAGGAGACAAGCCAGAAAAAAATATAGTGAATGACTACTGTGCTCGTATCTATATACTATAATCTTCAGAAACCAAATAATGTAGGCGTGTCTGAGGAATGTCTAGAATTAGAAAAAATATAAAGTGCATTGTGAACATAATTGTCAAAGTTGGATGCATGAATATGAATGAGCAGAGGCAGAAGAATAATAGCAAATGGAAACTGAAAGGTTTTACAATTTGAAACACAAGTTGTAGGTGGCTTTGTGAAAACTCCCTTGGTTCATAATTTCCTGAGAAGAGCTGGCGATTCCACATGAAACTTCCCCACATATTTTTAGAAGCTCAGGAAATTGTATGTCCAATTTTTGTGAATATCAAAATTGGATGCTCCTTCCATTTTTAAAAATTCTTTCTAGGTGTTAAGACAGTTTTAATGATACGACTGAATTGTTTGTTAGGTTCTTTCAGACAGCAGTTAAGAGTTACCCTTCTGAAATCAGATATAGGTCAAACTGGATAAAGATGGCAGATTTCCTTCCTGATTAGCATCAGTGAGCAAGTTCTGTTATGGTCACCCATTAGTTCTTATTGGTCACTATTAATGGTTGGTTATTTTTCTTTAATTTCAGATTATTAACTGAATTTAACTTGCACAGTTAAACAACACTTTCTCTGGGTTTCCAGCCTGGTAATGTAACAGTTATACCACAAAATCACTTACTGATGAATTGAAATCACTTTCGGTTTTATTAGGTTTACACATTGAAAGCAAACTTTGTGTAGCCAATGACACCCCAAACCTTGAGGAAGATTGCAGTTCTTCTGAGGCTCCTTGCTTCCCTTCTACTGCTCCCAGACAAGAGAAAATTAGAATATAGAGCACTTCTGACCTCCATTATGCGACAATGGCTGGCAAGCTATGTGTTGCTGCAAATATCTCTGAATGCAGCATAAATGAATCCACTTGCAAATGTCGCTTGCACAGTGTCACCTTGATGGTTTTGACCCGGTCTGAGGTGGCTGTTGTAATGGTTGTAATCTCCATCTTTGTTTACAACAGCTAGGTTAAGTTATTACCACTACTTTTCCAGAATCTCTTGTTTAGGGATTTTTTAGTAAATGACAACAGACCAGAATTTTTGTTCCAATATCTTTATCTCAGTGAGAGAAAATAACAATTCTACAGTGTCACTAAGATTTCTTTTCTAACTCTATCCTTCCTTAATACAAGCTAAACTATGTGTTATACTCACAACCATTAGAAACATAGAAAATCTTCAGCACAATACAGGCCCTTCGGTCCACAAAGCTGTGCCAAGCATGTCCTTACCTTAGAACTACCTAGGCTTACCCATAGCCAACTATTTTTCTGAGTTCCATGTACCTACCCAGGAGTCTCTTATAAGACCCTATCGTTTCCGCTGGCACCGGCAGCCCATTCCATGCACTCACCACTCTCTGCATAAAAAACTTACCCCTGAAATCTGCTCTGTACCTACTGCCAAGCACCTTAAGACTATGCCCTCTCATGCTAGCCATTCCAGCCTTAGGAAAAAGCCTCTGACTATCCACACTTTCAATGTCTCTCATTATCTTGTACCCCTCTATCAGGTCACCTCTCATCCTCCGTCGCTCCAAGGAGAAAAGGCCGAGTTCACTCAACCTGTTCTCATAAGGCAAGCTCCCCAATCCTGGTAACATCCTTGTAAATCTCATCTGCACCCTTTCTTTGGTTTCTGATAGTCATTCTTCCAACAATCCCATGAGAAAAGACTTCCCAAGCATGACAAGCAAACTTTCCTGACTACAGCCTGTCCTAACTACAGACACTATCATGACTGCATCTTTTGTCTCAGTGGACTTCTGCTGAGCATCAGAAAATGCATTCCGACATTTAAAATTTAAAAAAAAAATCTACAGATGCTGGAAATCTGAAATAAAAACAGAAAATCCTGAAATTGCTTAAATGTCAAATAACATCTGTGGAATAACGAACATAAAGTTTATTTTTCAGGTCAAGCATCTTATGTCAGAACAAATGAGGGATTCCAGCATTTTCTGTTTCAGTAATAACATTTAAGCTTCTGTTCCAACCTTCTTATCTCTCTCAGCTGTTAGTAGAATCTGAATGTTACAATGCCATCATTTCAAACTGCATTGCCTGGTAGCCAAATACAATCCCAATAGCTGTAGTGTGTAATTTTACTTTCAAATTATGGGTGTGAAGGAATGTTTCCATTGAATTTTAAAAGATAATTAATAAGACAGATTTGAAATTCTGAACATCTTTGTAGAAAAGAATTGCTCATGCCAATATCCTAAAATCTTTTAGAACAAAACCTAGATGTCTTTGTTTTAAGACGTTATTATGAAGATGCACATTCTCTAGGTGGATAGACTGATTGACTGCTCTCGCTGTTTGCTTTTGCTCCTGTTTCTCACAATAGCCTGCATTCAGAGCCTCTGAAGCTTGGCACTCAAGCATCATAGGAAGGTGCTTTCAGTTAGTTTCCAGGTTGTGTAGAAGCACTCTACTATATAATGGTAGTACAATTGTCACTTCTTATTGAAGTCGGTACTCTCAGCTACTCCTCCTGTAGGTATTGCTGCACATTTGTGATTAGAGTAGCATTATAATCCATGAGGTGTGTCAAACACAACCTTTCATGCACAGTCTGATGCTGACTCCTCCTACCAGTCTCTGTCTATTCCAAAATGCTGATAGATCCTGTCCCTCGGAATTCCCTTCAGCAATATGTCCATCAATGATGTTAGGCTAACTGCTCTCTAGTTCTCTGGCCTTGTCTTTGCAGTTTTATTATACAACAGAACAACATTATCCGCCTTCCAGTCTTCAGAACCTTCATCAGGGGATAACAACAAAGCAAATAGCCCCAGAGGAGCCTTCCCAATTTCTTTTTAAACCTCCCACAAAATCTGAGGATGTGTTCAGTCAGGCCTTGGGAATTTATCCACTTTTTCTGCAAATACCTCCTCCCTGGTATAGTGACTCTTCTCCAAAACATCATGACTGGATTCCATTATCTTTTGAGCAACCTTGATTTTCTCCCCAGTAAACACACAGGAGAAATATGTGTTAAATATCCCATCCATCTCCTGTGGTTCGAGCCATAGGGTAGCCTTGCTGATCTCAAAATGGCCTACTCTTTCTCTTGCCACCCTTCTACTTTTAATATTGCTACAGGACCTCTTAAAATTTTCTTTAACTTTATCTGCCAGATCCATCTCATACTCTCACTTTGTTCTCCTGAATTCCCTCTTAAGTGTAATCTTATTTTTTTTATATATTCATCAAGGGATTCACTTGACCCCAGCTTCCTGAACCTGGTATGTGTTTCCTTTTTTTCTTGACCGGAGTCTCAATATCTCTTGTCAGCCAAACTTCCTTAAAACTTCCCATGTTCACTCTGCCAGGAACATACCGCCCCTCAACTCCTGATGCCTCACTCTTAAAAGCCTTGTACTTGCCATTCTTTTCAAGCAGTGTCTCCCTGTCTCCCTGCCTCATTACCCCAAAATTAGCCCTGATCTAGTTTAGGACCCTAATCATTGGGCCTTACCTATCCTTTTCCATTACCGTCTTAAAACTAATAGAACTATGATCACCAGAAGCAAAGTGCTCTATGAGATTGCCACCTTATTTACTTTTCCAGAAGGAAGTCTAGTATACCACATTCCTGAGAAAGCCCCTCAATATATTGACTCAGGAAACTTTCCTGGATTCATTTAACAAATTCCACCCTGTTCAGATCTTTAACATTCTTTAACATTTTAATTACCCAGTCAATGCCAGGGTAATTAAAATCTCCCACTAATAAAAGTTTGTTATTTTTACAACCACTAGCAATTTCTCTAGACATCTGCTCCTCAAGTCCCCACTGACTATTGGGGGTCTATAATACAGCCCCACTAGTGCCCTTCCGCTTCTTGTCCTAAGTTCTCTCCATATGGCCTCACTAGATAATCCTCCAAAAGATCTCCTTGCACCTCCTTTACAACCTTCCTTATCAAAAAGGCAATATGTTCTCCTTGCTTAATTGTATATCTTTCATGCCTTTATCATCTGTATCCTGGAACACTGAGTTGCTACTCCTGCCCTTCTATTGGCCATATTTTTGCTAGGGCTATAACATCCCAATCCATAGAGTTCATCTGCCTTACTTGTTACTCCGCGTGTATTGAAATAAATGCCATTTAATTGAACATTCCCTTCCCTTGGCTATTCTGATTAGTCAGCTCACTACTCCTTTCTCCCATGATTTGCTCCTGCTCAGAGTCACATCCCCATTCCAATCTCATTTAACCACCCACGCATAACACTAGCAAACTTCCCTGCGAGGATATTGGTCTATCTCTGGCTCAAGTCATGCCTCTTCTACTGGCTGCCACTTCCCTGGAAGAGGTCCCAATGGTCCAAGAACCCGAGTTCATGTGCCTTGCATCAGCTCCTCAGTCACACATTCGCCTGGCCTATCTTTCTATTTATGACGCACCTGTACGTGGCACTGGGAGCAATCCAAAGATCACTATCCTCTTGGTCCTGTATCTTAACTTCTTCACTAATTCCATTTACACATTCTGCAGCATCCAATCCCTTATTCAACCTTTGTCCTATGCACCAACGTATAATGTCCTTTGATTATTTGCCCTCCCACTTAAGAATGTTCTGCACCTACCCAGAGACATCCTTGATTCTGACAAGTGGGAGGCAACACACCATAGTGGTGCCTCTTCTGCAGTCACAGAATCTATTATCTGTACCTTTGACTACTGAGTTTCCTATCACTATCAAACTGTCTGAGTGCACTCTTCCAGCTGAACCTCAGAGCCATTCACTGTGCCATAGATGTGACTGCTGCTGCTAGCTCCAGCAAGATCAAGGCCATTTGAAGAGTGGAACTTCGGACGGAAGATTTTTAATTTTAAGCCGTCACGTCATTGCTTTTGGATTGTGTTAAGCCAGGATTACATTTGCTGTTGTTGACCTCAGTGGCAGAGGATTAATTGAATGATCACACTAACTAAAGGGTAGATGCCAAATTATTGACAACTGAAGCACCTTCTGTAGTGGTAATATTGTTGATTCCTCTGGGAAATAGGTTGACAGCCCATGAGCCAGCATTTTTCCAATATGATTGACAATAGTGAATATGACAGATATGCTTACTTATAATATGACTACAGCAATATTTCTCAATCCTGGATTACAAAAACATTAGACACCCCCCTCTCCCCATTCAAAATATTGTCAATCTTGCACTTGGCTGCATACCCTCTACTTTCATCTACTAAATTAACGTTATGAAGCTTCTTAGTGTAGGGCTGCATTCATACTTTCCTTTAGGTTGTGAGTTGTTTCAGAAAGCAGTGACCTCTTCTTAAATAATTTGTTGAGGCTTTGCTGGTGAGATTACATTTATTATCTATTTCTGATCCTCCTGATCACCGGCCTACCTCTTGAAATACTACAGTTTTGCAAGGATTGTGGACCAGTCATTGAAATTGATTATGATTTCTTTCTGAATCAGATTTCAGAAATTCTGAGCAACACTCAACCACTTTGATATTGCATACTATGTACATTCTAGTACATGGGCAAATCTGATATTTATAAGCATTACAGAAGATGATTATGATGTTCATGTTCTTATGGTCTGTCCCATCAGAGTAACTTAGGTGAATTTCTAGAGCATAACCTCCAGGTAGTACATACTGAAACTACGCTTCATCATTGTTGATGGAATGAATGTTGAAGATCACTTACTATTATTTACTTAGTTTTATTTACTGAGATTCAGCACAGAGTAGGCCCTTCTGCCCCTTGAAACCGCGCTGCTGAGCAATCCCCCAATTTAATCCCAGCCTAATGGCAGGACAATTAATGACAGATTAACCTACCAACCAGTACCCGATGGAAGCGCACACGACTATGGGGAGAAAATACAACTCCTTACAGATAGCGATGAGAATTAAAGCAAGGTTGCTGGTACTGTAATTCTTTGTGCTAACCACTACTCTACTATGCCGCATAGTTTTACACAGGATTTTGTATAACACTTTAAACGCTGTTGCAACTGTATCTATCCATTATGACTTCAGTCTTGTAGATCAGTGAAAGGATTGCTGCGATATGATGTAACTAGTACCCAATTTTCATAGCCTAGGCACTTGCCTCATTTGTCCAGCTTCTACTTAATAGTGATCTTCCCTCTTTTCAAGATGTCAATGATAGGTAGCACAGAATTGGTAATGTACAGAAAATATTCTTCAGAATATTCTGATTAATAGTATTCAACTTGAAATATTAATTCTGTTGCTCTTTTCACTTCTTCTTTGCCAGTTCCTCAGAACTAAGAGTGACTTACTTCCATTCCAGTATTCTGGGTTCTGAGGTAGCTGAAGGGACCAATGTGAGAACTCAAAATCCAATTTTATTTATTTATTTAGAGATACAGTGTGGTACAGGCCCTTCCAGCCCACCAATCCACACCACCCAGCAACTCATGATTGCCTAATCATGGGATAATTTACAATGACCTATTAACTTGCTGTTGATTATTATGGGGTCCTGCCCTTACCATCACCTATTACCAACTGGTACTAGTCTCAATGATTAGTAATGTTATCTTTATGTTTATGAGTTTTCTGATTTTGTTTTTGTTTGTATTTTCTGCTGGGTGTGGTCAAAAGACTACCTGTGGAGAGTCATTTCCTTATCATCTCATTCTTCAAAGACTAATATGGATGAAGACAATGCCTTGGCCAATTCTCATTTATTTATCAATACCAATACCATTAACTATCATATTTCCACCAATTAAAGTTCAAAGTAAATTTATTATTGAAGCATATGTACGTCACCAGATACAACCCTGAGATTCATTTTCTCGTGGCCATACACATTGAATCCCAGAAACACCACACCCAACGGGACAGGCAAACAGCCAATGTGGAAATGTCAACAAACTTTGCAAATACAAAAGAGAAAATAATAATAAGAATAATAACAATAATAAATAGCAAGAAATATCAAGAATATGAGATGAAGAGTCTTTGAAAGTGAGCCTATAAGTTGTGGGTACAGATCAGTGACAGGGTGAGTAAAGCTGAGTGAAGTTATCCCCTCTGTTTCAAGAGCCTGAGGGTAATAACTGTTTCTGAACCTGGTGGTGGGGGTCCTGGGGCTCCTGTACCTTCTTCCTTATGGCAGCAGCGAGGAGAGAGCATGGACTGGGCAATGGGTATTCTTGATGATGGATGCTTCTTTCCTTTGACAGTGCTCAATGTCATTTCCTTCCAATCTTCTAATAGGTAATTGTTTCTTCAATTATTATTCTTAGCATCCATAATTGCATGTGATAACTTATTCTACATGATAATCGTTCCTTGTCTCAAACAAATTCTTGATACTGGTTCTTTACCTTGAACACATTTTTCTCATTCTTTTACTGCATTTTAAATAATATCTTGAGTTAACTTCTGTACCTTAACAATTCTATACTCAGTTAAATTCCCTCTCCAGCATTTAATAATACCCACATCCTCTGGAAATTAGCAATTAATCTAGTAGCCCTTTTCTACACTGCCTTCAGCACATTAATATCTCTCTTGTTTCTTGGCAACCTGAATTGAATGTTGTACACGAGGTGTGATTTCATCATTACTTCCCCTGATTATATATTATGTAGTTCAACATCCCGATTGGCTATGTTGAGTTCTGTACTCAATTCATGGGCCATGTTTAACATCAAGTCTACAAAGTTTGCTGAATTTCTTTTGCCTTCATCCATAGCTATTTTAACACTATCAAGAGGTCTTGTGATTTATTTTTTTATATGCATTAGCAGTTTAGATCTTGCTGCATTTATCTGCCATTTTTAATACCAACCGCAAATCTTGTCCAACATAATATTTTTGTTGCTTCTTCCAGATTTGGTATCATCTCCATATATGAACATACTGCATTACAGTGCCATGTGTTAGGGCAAAGCAGTGGAAATAGTGATCTGCAAATAATGTCACTTAATCTTTTTTAAACTGTCAGCTGTCAGATGGAAAACCTAAAGGAATGGACTTCCTTTGCCTTTTTCAGAATCAGAATTGGGTGTTTCCGGGTTTCCCTTGAATTTTCATTCGACATTTTGGAAAATACCACAATTGAGCTAAGTAATAATTTGGTTTCAATTTCATTTTCACTACTAACCAATATATCCTTTGTGACTGAGCCAGACAAAGGTACAAAAAACTCTTCTCTTTATAAAAATAGGATTGCTATCAAAACCCTCAAAAAGACTTGTTACAGGAAGTAAAATATTATTATTGCTGCATAAATTCTCTCTGAGGTAATTAAATGAATCAAACTAAGCTTCATCTAACTCAGAGTATTGAAAGGAACAAATGTGCAAAGGGCACGTGTATCTGGATCAAGTCATGAGGGGATTTCATTGCCTCTATCCTGCATTATGCTACTGTAGGAGTAGATGCAGGGCAATGTGAGTCAACTCCCACTGCACTATAACTGTGTGTACAATAACATAAATGGTAAGGCATACAGTCCACTTTTGGGAGCAACTAATGCCAATAAATTCAAGAAGGCATTTACGGCAGTCTGAGGTTTATAACATCAGTGCTGGACATCATTAGGAAAGGCCAGCTGAAGCATGCATCTTGCCCAGGAGCCAGGGGAGTGATTACTGCAGAACATAGAAATGACTATTTGTATTTCCGAATAGATCGCAAAAAGCTGGAGCATGCACAGAATGCATTCTTTATTCCTTGCTGATATCATAAAATTGGAAGCACTTCACCTAAAGAGAAAAGAAATGGTTGAATTCCCCACACCGAAGGAATGTTTTCTAATGAGGCAAGAGCCAGAATCATGGGACTGGTATCTTAATGGCCATTTCAACCACTGTTTCAAGTAAAACTAACTTCTGAGTAGTGCTGGCCACTGCTACATCATAAATTATGGCTGCAGTGACAAGAGGCTCTTTTGTATAAATTGCCACTTTTCAACATGTTTAACAAAAAACTTTGTTAATGACTTGGCAGAGCATAAATCTCTTGAGTGAATACCATTGGACTGACCCACACACAATCAGTATTACTTGTCTGTGAAACAGGCTTGTGACATGCAGAAGACAAATCTGTAGCTCATTCTGCAGATTTGGCAATTCTGAATCATAACATTTACTCTGGTACAAAAATCAAATCAAATTCAGAGAAAGAGTTGCAATTACTTAATTTGATTAGTGATAGGAAGAATCGATGGTATTATTTGCTTAGCAACACCAAATAATAGATGATAGCATCATCAGAAAAGGAACAATAAATTTTCCATATTATTATGACCTCATTTGTTCAGCTAGCATTCAGGCCTCAGTATGAAATGGGCACCAGGCCAGTTTGTTCATTACTGGCCCAGGATGCAGGGAACACTGTTATTTAGTTCATAGCCTACAGAATGACTCTACTTTTAATGGAGCTGTTTGCAAAAGGGTAAAAATGTACTAAGAATGACAAAAGCCAAAGATATATTTAAAAGCTGACTGAATAATAGCTAGCTTGTAACAGATTTACAGGGCTTTTCATGCTTTTAAGAGTTGCCTTTCAGTTGATTTGTGTCTTTTTTTTGCATCCAAACAGTATCTCTTATTGGACTAGGCAATATCATACATTACATTGTTCTACGTAATGGGGCTGAGCATTTTCAAGGTACAGACTTCACTTTCACTGACACTGCAGACATTCAACCTTATCAGAAATACTCTTAACAGCTGAGAGTATGTACAATTGTTCAGTGTGCAGACAGCAGCAAGTGTGTGTGCTGCCTGTAACAGTTTGAAGGTCACATTAAATTGCATAGTATGGTTACAAGTGTAATAATCTCCAATTTATCAATACTAAAACAGTCATTGTTTTTTTTGAAAATGTCCACTTCGTATTTTTCCTGAACTCCAGATCTGCCATTTTATATATTCATCCTCTTCATCCTATTACAACTCAGTCCTTGTTTGCTCTCTCTGAATACAGAACTCCTTATTCAAATGTCTTTCCTTCCACCTGCAAAGTACATGTTTTTAAATCAAAAATTTAATGAGCTTCTCAATATGTCTCGGCTGTTCCCTCATTTAACGCATCCGTTCACCTTGATGCCTTTTTTTACAATTTTAAAAGGAAAACTTTTAGGCATTATATAGTGATTATTTTAGCTAGGTGGTCATTGCACTTGGTCCATTTTCATCACAGAAATGAAATTAAGCCCACTGGCCTTTTGGGTTTTGAGATTCTCAACAGGCTTTTTTATATCGCAGTTCCTCTTGCTTATTCTTGGGTGTCAATGAAATGAGAGAAGTAAACCTAGTTTGTAATACCATGTGAGATTCCTTGAAACTACTTTGATATATTGTCTGAAATTGTTCAATTATTGAGAAACTATAGATTAAATATTATTTTGTTATCATTGGATTTTGCAGCCATTATTTATGAGGTTCCTGGAAATGTCTATTCATCAACAGCTGTTGCTCTCAATACAACTTCTTTACAGCTGATGTGGAGACTACCAGACAAACAGAATGGTGTGATCCATGGGTACTAAATCCACCAGTCATTGACATGTCTGCTCTATAAGGACATCACTAACAGGATGGAATTAATTGTGGCAGGTAAAAAACACATGAAATTGAGATATTGAATGTTAATACTTCGGTATTCCAGTAGCTGAGATGTCTGTTTTAGTGGCCTAATGTGAAGCTGAGTGGAGACTGGAGATACACGTTTATAATTCTCCATTTGCTGTTATTTGCCATCGAGACATCTGCATGATGATCAAATGGAATTCAGCTTTCACCATCCTGCAGGCATACTGTCACAAAGGTACATGCAGACAATAGTTGATATTAACATTGCAGTAATTCCAATGAACTCAGAGTTTGACTGTTTATTGTTAATCCTCCCTGTCTTAAAATAGTATCTCACACAGCTTTGTAATGCTGTGTTCCCATTATAGCCAATCTTTAGTTCAATAGATCCTATTGATTATATACTCCAGAACTACAAATATGCAAAATATGTAATAAAGATATTTAATAAAATTACCATAATCTTTTTCAACAAACACAAGAGTGAAAAAATCTAATTTCATTTCATTAGCAACATCTAAATAAATTTGAATGGTAACCTTGTAACGTTAGTGGATTAAAATGCAGAAGAACCACTATATCCCTTAGGGGGTTATGAACAGAGAGATAAAAGTGCAATCTGTTTGAAGTATGACCTCCGATAATTGCTATACTTTACAGATACTTACTTATTTTCCATAAACATCCCATATATTTTGCTGCTGTCAACCATAAGTGAATTATGTGCACATATTTTTTTCACAGAGGGATAGATAAAATGTAACTTTTTACCTTTTAAAGGCTCTGAACAGTTGTCGTAAAAATAGTGGATTGTTCCTTTAATCTTTTCCATCACTATAATATGAGCATCATTTGAAATATTGGTATGAATGGCTGGTAATCCAGTAAATCAATGTACATTTCCTCTGGCATGATTCCTCCATTTTTGACTGTGGTGCAGTGTTTTCTGACAGCTTATTTTTAATTACATCTGAGCCTAAGAAACCTGATCTTATAAAGTGTTTCTAGGGGAGAGGGCAAAGTGAGCCAACTTGCCATGTGAAATCCAGAAGTCATTCATAATTCTCTTAAGACAAAAAAAGCATTTAAGTAATTGAGGACAGGAAGTTCTCACTTAATTATTTAGGGGTGTTATCAATGCTTTAAGTAAACTGAAACATTTTCTATTGTCTCATCCAGCCTAATACCTTTGGGACAAGGGGGAGCAGCCATCATCTTCTCATGTTCTTTAATGCAAATAGTAAATGGCAGCTTGTCAATATCAGACCTTTTTATATCATTTATTACTGAACACTTCCAGTATCCTGTAAAAAAACAATTTAGATGACAGTTATGGCATTGTTTCACTTTGTGTTATCAGTATTTAACAAATGGGCCAACTAATACTCGAAAAGAGAATTGCAGTGATCAATTTTATTTTAGGTATTGTTGGAAGGAAGAATGACACTGCCCCCTTCAGCTCAAGAACTTAAACAAGCAAAAACAGCTCCTTAAGAAGAGTCTTACCCATTCTGTTTTGGTAACATTTTGCAAAAATGTATGAAGACCCAAATAGTGATAAAACAATTAATTTAACTAACTTTATATTGTCATCACAACAAATATGATTTTTTAGAATCTTTTTTCCCTTCAGGGGTGAATTAATTATTGTCACAAATTGGGTGACACATTGAATCAATGTAATATATACTTGCTACGCTTCTCATGGGTCAAGAAGAAGTCTTTCTCTAGTTTTACAGCTTTAAATAAATCATTGGAAATCATTTGGGGGGCCACTTTGGCTCAATGAGGTAAATAGATAACATATTTCAGTGGCTAGGAACATAACATATGAAATCATGAGTGAAAATATAAATGAGACTCTGAATTCTCTAATTTGAAACTTGATGGGAATTCTGACTGACTCGTGAGGCTTGGGCAATGCCCAATTAAACTAAATATATTTCCTGATGCAGTTTGAGGCTCCCAAGGTTCTGATGTGGTGTTGTATAGGATACAAGAGACAATAACAAAGTTTTAAATTACCTACTGGCAAAGGAGAAGGAGGAAGATTTGGAGCTGGGGACTGATCACTTGATTATCGCTACCCCACATATTCCAACAGGCAGCAGCGTGCACCATCTACAAAATATGTTGCAGTCAACCTACTTACTTGTGATGACATTTGGCTATTCAGTCCATTAGGTCAATGCTGGCTCCCAACAGAGTAATTGTACTAGTTTCATAGTCTTCCCTATTCCTCAATAACCCTTCAGCATATTTAATTTCACATGCCCATCAACTTCCCTATGGTTCTTTTGTCACCTACTTACACTGTGGATAATTTATAGTAGTCAATTACCCTACCTACGTCTTTAGGATGTAACAGGAAATCAGAGCATCCCGGAAAAAGTCGGCCTTTCATAGGAAAAATGTGCCAACAGCATACAAGCAGCACCTTAGATCAGGATCATCCATTGATGTGATATCCATTACCGAAAAAACAACTCCAAATCCTGCAAAGTCTATCACTTCATTATACAAGGATGGCAGGTGGTTTTGAAAGCATCAACTGAAGATTTACCTCCACTAACAAGACTTACAGATGTATTGCCATTCTTTCATTGTCATTGGATCTAAATTCCACAACCATCTCTCCAACAACTCTGTGGAAGTACCTTCACCTAAAGGTACAGTGATTTGAAATGTTGGCTCATCATGACCTTTTCAATAAAAGATGGGCAGCAAATGCTGGTTTTGCCAGCCAACCTCACATTCCAAAAATTTAAAAAAACATATTTCTGTGGTTAGTTTATTTGCATGAGATACGTAGGCGAAGGTGTCACTTTGGATGTGTCCTTGATGCCAGAATGACTCATGCTCACTCACTCAATAAAGTGCTACCTGCCCAGGTACAGTCTTGTTCTCTGCCACTGCACTGAGCAGCCCAATGTAAAGGGAACAACAGTGGAAATTTAAAAGCGATTTAGTTTTGTATATTGCTGTGAAGCCACATATGCCCTTGTGAAGGTGTGTTTGTGTCCTCCATCTCATCACATTAGTTGACATTGTGTCTATGGCAATGTCCATGGGGTCCGGCCTATCGTTCATCTTGCAAGGCGTGGTCAGGATTTTGTTCCTCCAGCACAAACACAGAAACATCTAAATTCAAAGTGTTGAATCTAGAAATAGCACTTTCAGGATGTGTTTATCTTTCAAGTAGAATCTGAAAAGCAGTACACAGATATTCTGTATAAACTTTATTATCTCAAATAATGTTGAATATATAAATTCAAATCTAATGGTTTCAGTTCCTTCTTTATGCTATTCTTAACGCAACCATTAACTCATTGCTTTTCATTTCAATGTGTACTGCTTTATCAAAGTATTAACCTGTTTGCTTTAAATAGGCTAAGGTCTGTATTAAAATAGCACAGAAATAAATTTAATACAAATGTGTTAATGGCTGTGCTAAAAATAGTGAAGCAAGGGAATTAAGTCCACTGATTGCATGATGTTTCACACTTGGAAATTAAAATCAGTGTGTGATATTAATAACAATATCATTAACACTTTAAGATGAATTTGCTTTGTCTACTTTTTATTAAGATAACATATTGAACATTTTCACAACTGCATTGTTAGTTTGTTTTTTATACTGCCACGTAAAATTTCATCTTATAAAGGATGGGGGCTAAAGTAGGTTGTCTTGAAAAATCATGTATAATGGTAAATGAAAGCAAATAATCCACAATGCTGATTTTCTTCTCTCTGCAGTGCTATTGTGGAAGTTGCAATAAGGCAAGAATAACCTGGGGCAGTTGTAGTCAACTGGAAACACTGGAAAAACTTTTGCTTACGACAGATGAGATAGGCTGGGTTGACTGTGGTAGTGACTACTCAAGCCAGACTAGAGAGGGCTCTGTAGTAAGACTTATCAAGAAAGGCCTTCCTACGTTCCTTTACACCATAGGGGATGCCAGAAACAGACAAGGTAAGGGTAAGGGAAGGATGTGAAACATACCTAACAACTGAGGCTCTATTGTCTTTAGAAGAAGAGGAAGAAAGCCCTTAACTCCGAGTGGAGTCATTGGGACACCATTTTTTTAGCAGGCTTTCTTGTTTTTATGAGGCCAAGTTGCTAGCTCGACGCTCAACCCAGCACGGATGGAAAGCGTGCAAGGGAGCCGGAAGTTCAGATTCGAACCTTCGCTCCGAAGTCTGGCGTTGATACCACTATGCCACCAGCTGGAATCTGTTGCCTTTACTCACTTCAAAATATCATTGGCTATCCGCTTGAAGTTTTGATTGACTTTAACACCTCTATTGTGAATGACGCTTGATCTTGTGAGTAAGGAATTCAAATCTATACAATTTGCAATGATCAATATCCATAACTGATAAGCCAATTTTGTATAAAGTAACTATTTTCATTTCAGACTTTGGGATGGTGTGGGTGACAGGGGTCATGCTGTTCTCATTGTCCCAAAGTAAAATAAAAGGATGTGTGTTTTCTGGGCCCAATTATATTGGTAATTTTATTTTATTATTAGTAATGACAGTTATTTTAACAGTTGCATGGAGGTTCCACTGAAATGTGTAAACTTTGGCTTTGTTATACGGGAGAAAGGAATTCAGCCCCAGAGGCCAATCAGACCTATCTCCTGGGCTGCTCGCATTTGAGCAAGGAACTGAGTCTGCTGCTGGAATGCAAATTTCTTCCAGTCTATGTCATCAACATAGGAAAGCAACAGCATTTAAAAAAAAGACAAGGTTGTCCTGGTCTAAGTTGGTGCCCACACAAAGTGTTGCCGTCCTGCTTGGAGCCTACATGAGGTGTTACTGTGGTCCAGGCCAAAGCCCACACTCAATGTTGCCATGGTCCGGCTTGAAGCCCACACTCAGTGTTGCCATGGTCCGGTTTGAAGCCCACACTCAATGTTGCCATGGTCCGGTTTGAAGCCCACACTCAATGTTGCCATGGTCCGGTTTGAAGCCCACACTCAGTGTTGTCATGGTCCGGTTTGAAGCCCACACTCAGTGTTGCCATGGTCCGGTTTGAAGCCCACACTCAGTGTTGCCATGGTCCGGTTTGAAGCCCACACTCAGTGTTGTCATGGTCCGGTTTGAAGCCCACACTCAGTGTTGCCATGGTCCGGTTTGAAGCCCACACTCAGTGTTGCCATGGTCCGGTTTGAAGCCCACACTCAGTGTTGCCATGGTCCGGTTTGAAGCCCACACTCAGTGTTGCCATGGTCCGGTTTGAAGCCCACACTCAGTGTTGTCATGGTCCGGTTTGAAGCCCACACTCAGTGTTGCCATGGTCCGGTTTGAAGCCCACACTCAGTGTTGCCATGGTCCGGTTTGAAGCCCACACTCAGTGTTGCCATGGTCCGGTTTGAAGCCCACACTCAGTGTTGTCATGGTCCGGTTTGAAGCCCACACTCAGTGTTGCCATGGTCCGGTTTGAAGCCCACACTCAGTGTTGCCATGGTCCGGTTTGAAGCCCACACTCAGTGTTGCCATGGTCCGGTTTGAAGCCCACACTCAGTGTTGTCATGGTCCGGTTTGAAGCCCACACTCAGTGTTGCCATGGTCCGGTTTGAAGCCCACACTCAGTGTTGCCATGGTCCGGTTTGAAGCCCACACTCAGTGTTGCCATGGTCCGGTTTGAAGCCCACACTCAGTGTTGTCATGGTCTGGTTTGAAGCCCACACTCAGTGTTGCCATGGTCCGGTTTGAAGCCCACACTCAGTGTTGCCATGGTCCGGTTTGAAGCCCACACTCAGTGTTGTCATGGTCCGGTTTGAAGCCCACACTCAGTGTTGCCATGGTCCGGCTTGAAGCCCACACTCAATGTTGTCATGGTCCGGTTTGGAGCCCACACTCAATGTTGCCATGGTCCGGTTTGGAGCTCACACTCAGTGTTGTCATGGTCCGGTTTGGAGCCCACACTCAGTGTTGTCATGGTCCGGTTTGGAGCCCACACTCAGTGTTGTCATGGTCCGGTTTGAAGCCCACACTCAGTGTTGTCATGGTCCGGTTTGAAGCCCACACTCAGTGTTGCCATGGTCCGGTTTGGAAGCCACACTCAGTGTTGCCATGGTCCGGTTTGGAGCCCACACTCAGTGTTGTCATGGTCCGGTTTGGAGCCCACACTCAGTGTTGTCATGGTCGGTTTGGAGCCCACACTCAATGTTGTCATGGTCGGTTTGGAGCTCACACTCAGTGTTGTCATGGTCCGGTTTGGAGCTCACACTCAGTGTTGTCATGGTCCGGTTTGGAGCCCACACTCAGTGTTGTCATGGTCAGTTTGGAGCCCACACTCAGTGTTGTCATGGTCCGGTTTGGAGCCCACACTCAGTGTTGTCATGGTCCGGTTTGGAGCCCACACTCAGTGTTGTCATGGTCGGTTTGGAGCCCACACTCAATGTTGTCATGGTCCGGTTTGGAGCCCACACTCAGTGTTGCCATGGTCCGGTTTGGAGCCCACACTCAGTGTTGTCATGGTCAGGTTGGAGCCCACACTCAATGTTGCCGTGTGTGTTGGAGTCCGCATGAGGTGTTGCAGAGATCTGGGTTGGAGCTTGCACGTGGTGTTGCTGTGGTCTGGTTTGGAGCTCACATGAGGTGTTGCCATTGTCTGGGTCAGAGCCCAAACAAAGGTTGCCATGTTCCAGTTTGGAGTCCACTCAGGGTGTTACCATCAAGGGTGGAGCCTGCACAAGGTGTTGCAGTTTGGGTTGGAGCCTGCTTGAGACGTTGCCATGGTCTGGGTTGGAGGCCCCACGAGGTATTGCTGTGATCCAGATTGGAGGCTGCATGAGGTGTTGCTGTGGTCTGGGTTAGAGCCCACACGACACATAGGAAAATTTGGTAAGTGTGTAAGTGTGTGTGTGTGTGTGTGTGTGTGTGTGTGTGTGTGTGTGTGTGTGTGTGTGTGTGTGTGTGTGTGTGTGTGTGTGTGTGTGTGTGTGTGTGTGTGTGTGTGTGTGTGTGTGTGTGTGTGTGTGTGTGTGTGTGTGTGTGTGTAAAAGTCCCAGATCTCTAATGTACTCTGTGAGCATGTATGTTTACATTACGTTTTGTAACTCCAAAAGCTAATCTAAAGAAAAACATAGGAGCCCAGGAGAAGCTAACTACTTAGGTTTTCTTTGGTGAGGCACTCGCTTATGATAGCCTAATGACAAATGCCTTTCACGTACTTCTTTTATAGAACCCATAATGAATTATGCAAACAAACAAAGAATGCTTAAACTAACAATTTATTTACAATATTACGCCAATATTACTAAAATATTAAATGCAAATACACTGTTCAAAGTTCAAAGTCCAAAGTGAAATTTATTATCAGAGTGAATACCTGTCACCACATATAACTCTGAGATTCTTTTTTCTTCAGGCATACTTAACAAATCTATAGAACAGTAACTGTAAACAGAATCAATGAACAACAAACTCTGCAAATACAAATATAGATAAATAGCAATAAATAACGAGAGCATAAAATAACAAGATAAAGTGTCCATAAAGTGAGACTATTAGTTGTGGGAACACCAGAAATAGAATGAGTGCAGTTATTCCCTTTTGTTCAAGAGCCTGGTGGCTGAGGGGTAGCAATTCTTCTTGAACCTGGTGATGTGAGCCCTGAAGCACTTACCTTCTACCTGATAACAGCAGCGAGAAAAGAGCAGGCCTGGGTGTTTCTGCGGCAACATTTCATGTAGATGTGCTCAAGTTTTGGGAGAGTTTTACCCACGATGTACTGGGCCAAATACACTACTACTTGTCGGATATTCTGCTCAAGGGCGTTGGTGTTCCCATGTCACCCTGTAATGCAGCCAGTCAGCACACCTTCCACCACACATCTATAGAAGTTTGCTGAGGCTTTTGGTGGCAGGTTGAATAAATCTCCTGCAGGCTCCTGATGAAGCAGAGGCACTGTCATTCCTTCTTTGCTGTTTTATTTATATGATGGGTCCATTGAGTGAGAGTGAGTACCTGCTTAGCTATAAACTCCAACTCAATATAGAACTCATGTTGAAATGAAATACATAATGTATTGCTCTCTGATCATCATATGTTCATATATACACACAGTATACTACATAATACAACCACTATATAGACATCCACAGCATAGCTGGTGAATTGTTGGTTGTGAAGTGTGCTGCTTTGCATTTTACAAGGAAGAAATTGGTGATCTTCTGATTCAGTGTCAGTGTAGTGTGTTCTGCTAAGTGCTGAGTGGACTGAGTGAAACCAGAAAAGACACCACATTGTCTCAAGTCTACATGTCAACCCAAAATTGCTGGAATGTGCAGCAGAAATTCCAGATTTGGATCATGTTGATCTTTGATCTCTCTCACCTTGATCGCTCTCTGTCATCTTTTGTTACCACGGAGTGTAGTGGCTAAAATGAAGCTATTACAGCCCTGGGTGTCCTGGAGTTCGTAGTTCAATTCCGGTGCCATCCTACACGAAGTCTCTTACATCCTCCACGTAAAATACGTGGGTTTCCTCCAGGTCCTCCAGTTTTCATCCATAGTCCAAAGACTTGGTAGGTTAATTGATCATTGTAAATCGTCCCGTGATTCATTTAGAGTTAATGGGGTTTGTTGGGAGATGCTAGGGAGGCAGAGCTTGAAGAGCCAGAAGTGCCTAATCCTCCATGTATCACTTAATAAATTAAATAAACCTCTGCTGTCATAGGTAGACTTTCGATTTGCATTAGGGAGAATACATCAAGAAGCATGTCCTTTTTTGTAAACTTTTCAGGTATTTCCTTTTACAAGGGTAAACAGGACAATCCATCAGCATTTCTCTGATTAGTTGTCCTTTTGAATTCAATCTTGTAATTGTGTCCTCCAAGAAACGGAACCTGTCTCTGCATTCCTGCTGCTGCTGTTAGTGAAACACCCTTCTGTGGATTGAAAAAGAATATTAGCAGTTGATGATCAGTAATCCCACATTCCCCAAACCAGATTCAGGGTCTTTCTGTCAATCTCCGCATTATTTTTCTCTGCAGCCGTAGAGGCTATGGGGCATTCACTTCCATCATTCATAACATGTGACATCACTGCACATATTACACAAGGTGAGCCGTTACAGGCAAGGTTCATTGGGCAATGTGGATCATAATAAAACTATAAGACCGTAAGACATAGGTGCAGAATTAGGCCATCTGGCCCATTGAGTCTGCTCCGCCATTCAATCATAGCTGATCCTTGATTTTCTCCTCCTCAACCCAGATCCTGGCCTTCTCCCTGTAAACTTTGATGCCATGTCAAATCAAGAACCTGTCAATCTCTGCCTTAAATATACCCAATGACCTGGCCTCCACAGCTGCATGTGGCAACAAATTCCACAAATTCACTACGTTTTGGCTAAAGAAATTTCTCCACATCTCTGTTTTGAAAGGGTGCCTCTCTATCCTAAGGCTGATAACCCTTTCCTTCCTGGAATCATCCTTGTGAATCCCTTCTGGACCCTCTCCAATGCCAGCACATCTTTTCTAAGATGAGGTGCCCAAAACTGATCACAATACTCAAGGTAAGGCCTCACCAGTGCCTTATAAAACCTCAGCATCACATCCTTGCTCTTGTATTCTAGACCTCTTGAAATGAATGCTAACATGGCATTTGCATTCCTCACCATTGACTCTACCTGCAAGTTAACCTTCAGGGTGCTCTGCACAAGAACTCCCAAGACCCTTTGAATCTCAGACTTTGCATTAGCCTTCCTCACCATTGACTCAACCTGCAAGTTAACCTTCAGGGTGCTCTACACAAGAACTCCCAAGTCCCTTTGAATCTCAGACTTTGCATTAGCCTTCCTCACCATTGACTCTACCTGCAAGGCTCTCTGCATCTCAGATTCCTGGGTTTTCTCCCCGTATAGAAAATAGTCCGCACATTTATTTCTAATACCAAAGTGCATGATCAGGCATTGTACAACATTTTATTTCATTTGCCACTTTCTTGCCCATTTTCCTAATCTGCCTAAGTCCTACCTATTTCCTCAAAACTATCTGCCTGTCCACCAATTTTCATATCATGTGCAAACTTGGCAACAAAGCTATCTATTCCATCATCTAAATTGTTGATATACAGCATAAATAAAAGAAGTCCCAAAACACCAACCCCTGCGGATGCCTAAGTATAGTGTCTGACGTCACCATTTCCTTTATCTTTTGGAAGGCCACCTCATGCTGCTTTGTCCATTGCCATTTCATCCCGATCTATGGTAACGAGTTCAGGGGGTGGACACAGTAGCCAAGTTTGGAAGGAAATTGTTACAGTGATTGATAAATCCTAAAAAGGACCACAACTACGACATGCCCTTTGGCCTTGTTTGAATTTTCTCAGCACACTTGTGTAAAACCTGTGCAGTATTGTTGTGACCACAGTAAGTGATGCTTGTTTTAAAGAATTTACTCTTGCTATGTCATGCCTATATTCTTCTAATCTTTTTAATATTGTTTTGAGATTTTGGAGATGTTCCTTTTCAACCTCATAAGTAACAATTATTTTGCCATGGGTAACACTGAGTGCCAGGGGAGCCTTGTGGGAAGTATCTGTCATAGCTCTCTGCCAGAGTGTAGGTGCACATTCTCCTCCAAAAGTAAGCCTATTATAGTGATAAAGTCCTTTGTGTGTGTTTATGATGAGGAACACTTTGGACTCTTTATCCATCTCCATCTGTAGGTAGGCCTTAACTAAGTCCAATATGCTGATACATTTTCCCACCAGAAAGGTTAGCAAAGAAATCTGCTATCCTGGGCAAAGGGTATTGATCTTCTGTCAGTACCAGACCAATGGTGTCTTTAAAATCACCACAGATCATGACAAACCCTTTCTTTTTGGCTACTGGGATCACTGGTGTTGCCCAAGGGCTCCACTCAGCCTTGGAAAGAAATTCTTCAATCTCTGTGCCATCTAGCTCACTGGCCACTTTAATATAGATGGTATAAGGGACCAGGCAGCTTTGTAAAACTTGGGTGTGGCATTTGTATTTTACATTATTTTATTCTTGATATGTTTTGAGTCTTCCAATGCCACACTTGAACACTGCTGTGGTATCATCCAGTACCTCTCTTAATTTGCTTTCAGTTGTTTCCATTGTAGGGGTTGTGGAATGCAAATGGTGAATGGATCTCCAATTAAGTTGTGGTTGTCTCAGGACATCATGACCCCAAAATGCTGACCCTCCTGTTTTGCCTACATACAAATCCAATATGGTTTGCTAGTTGTTGTATTTCACTGTTACAAATGCCATTCCCACAGGAGTTATCCATCCTTCGGGGTAAGTTTAGTTGGATAACTGAGGGTTTCAGTTCAGTATCTTTTAAATACTGTTCAAACACATTCTGTGGGATGACTAAAACAGCTGAGCCAGTGTCCAATTCCATTTTAATTAATTTGCTGTTTACTACTGGTGTAAGCCATTTTGCTTGTCTTGTGTTAGTTTTCACACTGTAAATTTCGAGGCTACCTTGTCCTGTGTCACCTTCATCATTATCAGATTTTTCAGCAACAGCTTGCAGATTAGTGCTCTTTGTGAAACTGCAATATTATGTTTTAGCTTTATCTATCCTGTATAGTCCATTTATAGTCTGCCCACATGCTTGCAAAGGTACAAAAAAGCACCATTATGAGAATCCTATATAGAGACCTCCAAATAGTAGCCAAGATGTAGGTTGCCAAGGGAACTGGAAAAGACATGTATAAGGGTAATGACACAATTGTAATGGGAGACTTCAATATGCAGGGTGATTGGGAAAATCAGGTTGATGTTGGATCACAAGAGAGGAAATTTGTTGAATGCCTATGAAATGACTTTTTAGAGCAGCTTGTGCTTGAGCCTGCTTGAGGAAAGGCTATCTTAGATCTTATTAGGGAGCTTAATGTAAAGCAACCCTTAGAAGGCAGTAATCATATATGATTGAATTCATTTTGCAATTTGAGAGGGAGAAGCATAAGTCACATGTATCAATATTGCAGTGGATAAAGAGAATTATAGAGGTATGAAGAATTTCTCAGATAGCAGGGGTAGGTAATTGTGATTGACAAGGGAAATTAAGGACAGCATAAAAGCCAAGGAAAGGGTATATATGGTAGCAAAAGTGAGTAGGAAGTTTAATGATTGAGAAGTGTTTAAAATCCCCAAAAAAAGGCAACTAAAAATAGCTATAAGAAGGGAAAAGATGAAATATGAGGGCAAACTAGCCAATAATATAAAGCAGGATATTATAAGTTTATTCAGTTATATAAAGAGTAAAAGGGAGGTGAGAGTTGATATTGGTCCCCTGGAAAATGATGCTGGCGAGGCAGCAAATGGGGGAACAAAGAAGTGGCAGATGAACTTAATGGGTACTTTGTGTCTGTCTTCAATATGGAGGACACAAGCAGTGTGCCAGAGGTCTGTGAGTGTCAAGGAGCAGGAGTGAGTGTCATTGAAATTACAAAGGAAAAAGGGCTAAACAAACTCCAAGTTCTTAAGATGGGTATATCACCTAGACTAGATGGACTATATCCAAGAGTCATGAGAGAGGTTGCTGTAGAGATAACAATGTATTGGTCATGATCTTTTAAGAATCACTTGATTCTGGCATGGTCCTGGAGGACTGAAGATTGTAAATGTCACTCCACTCTTTAAGAATGGAGGAAGGCAAATGAAAGGAAAATATGGGCCAGTTAACCTAACTTCAGTATTTGGGGAAGTGTTGGAGTCCACTATTCAGGATGAGGTTTCAGGGTACTTGAAGACTAATAATAAAATAAGTCAAAGTCAGCATGGTTTTTATAAAGGAAATTCTTGCCTGACAAATCTGTTGGAGTTCTTCAAGGAAGTAACAAGAAAGTGGACAAAGGAGAGGCAGTAGATGTTATTTACTTGGATTTTCAGCAGGTGCCACACATGAGGCTGCTTAACAAGATAAAATCCTATGGTGTTACAGGAAAGATACTGGCATGGATAGAGGAATGCCTGACAGGCAGGAGGTATCGAGTGGGAATAAAAGAGTCCTTTATTGGATGGCTGCCAATAACTAGTGGTGTTCCTCAGGGGGTCAGTAACTTTTCACATTGTCAATGATTTAGAGAATGGAATTGATGGCTTTTTGGCAAAGTTTGCATATAATACAAAATAGGTAGGAGGGGTAGGTAGTGCTGAGGAAGCAATGCAATTGCAGCAAACTTAGACAAATTGGAACAATGGGCAAAAAAACTGTCAGATGGAATACAATGTTTTGAGACGTGTAAGACTTCCAGAAGGTTAATTTACAGGTTGAGTCTATGGTAAAGAAGGCAAATGCAATGTTGGCATTTATTTCAATGGGATTAGAATATGAAAGCAAGGAGATAATGCTGAGCCTTTATAAGACACTAGTCAGGCCACACTTGAATTATCGTTAACTGTTTTGGGCTCCATATCCCAGAAAGGATGTGTTGGCATTTTCTGTAAATTTTGCCTTTAAACCTGCATTTATCTGATATATCTGAGCCCCTGCCACAACAGTAACACAATTTGGTCAGCCTAGCAGGTTTCTGTTTAGATGTTGCAATTTTGTTCACTTTCACTTTCATTCCTGACTGCAAATCAATTGTGTTTCTGGCTGCTGTTTCCATTGATAGTGATTTCATAGCTCTTCTAAATGTGAATTGTGCTTCAGTTAGGAGTCAATTTTGAGTGTTTTTTGTAAGATTCCACAAACTAAGCCATCTCTCAGAGCATCATTAAGCCTCATCAATAAACTGATAATGCTTGGACAATCTCTTCGATTCAGCCATGTACACTGAAATAGATTCCCTTCTTTTTGATTCTGCTTATGAAATCTAAAGCATTCTGCAATCAACAATAGTTTTGGTTTGAAATGTTCCTGCATTATGTTCACAATATCATTAAAATTAATTTTGGCTGGATCAGTCAAACTTCTAAACAAGCTCAATGCTTTTACACCTATTGCACTCAGTAACACTGGTGCATGCTTTTCACTGGTTATTTCCTTTGCTTCAATCACTGCTCAATTCCTTCAGTGTGATCATCCAGTTATCTGTTGTGCAATTGAACACACTTATCTTTCTGATGTGGCCAGCCATTTCTGCTATATATATAATTATTATCACCATTGTTTCTGAACTGTGGCAGCAACCATTGCTTCTTAACTTCATTTGTTTTCTGATCTTTTTAACGTAATCATCTCTCTTCCTTTCTGAAGAAAAAACTTGCTGCAGTTCAGCAGGGTCGGGTAGTCATCTCTGGTTCATTTTAAAAGTTCCTTGTCACCACTGTTACGTTTTGTAACTCCAAAAGCTAATTGAAGAAAAACACAGGTGCGCAGGACAATTTGTTTACTTAGTTTTTCTTCAGTGAGGCACTTATATATGACATTGTGGCAAAATGACATATGCCATGCACATATAGTACCTCTTACATATAATTTACAATGAATTATGTAATCAAAGAATGCTTAATTAAACAATATATTGACAGTATTGCTCCAATAACACTGAAACAGTGAATACACTACAGTTTGTACCAGAGAGTATGAAGTATATGAGAACTATATTTGAAGTATGTAGAATGCACTAAGTGAATGTCTTCAGGCGTGTTGTTGAGAGAAAGGAAAATGTGAGAAGCCTGCAGGGTGATCTGTATTTGTTTAATGTAGATGTGAAATGCAAACATTGGTTAGATGAATCCTGTAAAAAGCAGAAAAAGTGAGCAAAAGCTAAAGAAGGAATAGACATGGAAAGAACAGGCAAAGTATAAAACTTGTTCAGTGTCTGGAAAGAGACAATTTGCACCAGAGTCTGAGGATGAACTAGATGTTTGCCGAGATCCCTGCCTGGCCCAGGCACACTTCAACAAAACCCACGCCAAGTGACGCCTCTTGAGTACTAGGTGAGGCTGGCGTCAGCCGGTGCCCTGCCACAGGCGTTGGTTCCCAATAGCACTATGGGAGACTGGAGGTGGAGGGGTGTAGAGCGAAATAGACATAAGACATCTATATTATGAGCAAAAGCATGTTGCAGTTTTGTATAGCACTAACGTAAGTTCTCAAAGGTTCCCATCAACAGATACTGAAGCCCAGAATATCACGCTAGCTGCAAAATGTCAAACCCTCCAGCTGGAAGATGGGGTACTGGTGAGTGCCCATCGATGAAAAATCTGCCTGAAACCCCACTGAGAAGGTCCATTCTTAAGAGTTAAAGACCACATATGCTTCTTTAAAGGTCCAAGCAAAGTTAACTTGGATACATGTCTTGTATGTTAAGTCAATGGTGCCACCAGATCAGGGATCAGTTGGCCAGAAGATGATGATAAGGACTGATAGACTAAGCTCTTGATCTTTGGTATTTGCCACCTTAAGTAACCAATATCCATTTTGTTTGGGTAAACTGGACATCTATTTTCTGCATAAATACAGAAGTATCCTGTGTCATTAATACTTTAAACACTCTTCTTCACCTCGTTACGAATATGTGGCACGTACTAACTGATCAGGTTGTTGGGTGTGTTCTAGAGAGTGTCCATACATTCGGAAGGTGAATTGCCAATGCATTGTACCCCTAGATCATACCGAGTTTGATTCCGTGCTTTACTTCAAATACGAAATCAGAACTTTAAAGGGAGCATGGGATTGCACTACCCACAGGAATGACTCTTACCAATACAAATGCTTTGAGAGATGATATCAACCTATTTGCAATGATTGCATAACCCCTCTGCACCAAAGCTGCTACAAGGGCTTAGAAGTGATGTATGTTACTGTGACCATCAGGGGTTGAGAGGAGAATTAGGTGAATGGTACAATGTCTATAACTCTGGTGCCCACACTCTCCCTATATCTCACTGTGTGGAGCGGCCATCACAGTAGAATTAGGGAAACTGGGCATTTGTGGATAGTAACCTGCCAGATGCCATGGCTCATGAAACCATTAACGTGGCATCATCACTGCTGGAGAAACTGGCTACCAACACAGCCTTGGTGCTGCATGACATGAAGTAGGCAATCAAAGACACTACTGCCAGAATGCTAGTAATCCACACCATGGCCACCAACATTGGCTAGCTCTAGGCTTTCTGTTGTCTAAGAGAGGTGATACTTGTGTCATTATTAGCCAGGAGTGTTGCACGTATATCCCTGATAGCAACAGCCAAATGTCCCTGATGAAACTGTCACGGATTTTCAGAGACTTTGTGTTATTGAAATTCAGGAAGATCTATTATGTTCTGTTCAGGACAAAGAGGAGGATAATCGAAGTTGCAGTAAGAAGAGGGTAGCCTGGGGCAGTTTTAGTCAATTGAGACTGCCAGAGACCTCTGCTTACTTCAGATGAGATAGGCTGCATTGACTGTCGCAGTGAGTACTCAAGCCAGATGACTGAGGCCTCTGTGGTGAGACTTTTCCAGAAAGGTCTTCCTAAGACATAGCATCCCGTTACACAATAGAAAGTGCTGGAGGTAGACAAGGTAAGGATAATGGAAGGATATGAAACTCACCCAAAAAATAAGGCTCTATTATCCTTACTAAATTCAAAATGTCATCAGCTGTATGCTTGAAGTTTCGATTGACTTTTACACGGCAGTTGTGAATGGTGATTGATCTTGCAAGTAGGGAATTCAAACGTATTCAAATTACAATGATCAATATGCATATCCATAACTGATAAGCCAGCTCTGTATAGAAATAGCCATTTTCATTTCAGAGTTCTGAATGGTGTGGATGACAGGGGTCTATGCTGTTCTCCTTGTGCACAAGTAAAAAGAATGCTTGAGTCGAAAGAATGTGTGTGTTCTGGGCCCAGTTATTTTAGTTACTTTATTATCAGCAATGATAGTTACTTCAATACTATTAGTGCCCAGTTTCAAACAAAGCCTCTCTTCCTGTTTAAGGGTTGTATGCAGCACTTGAAGGAGCATTGCTGTAGATACTAGCATTGACACAGAGAATTATTTTAACCAATGATGTTTTCAAGAATAGCAGAGCAAGAGTGAAAGTAGTGTCTAACATTTTGGGGCTTACAACTACCAGCTTTAATAGAGCACATAATGAAGAAGGCCATAGCAACATACTTAGAATGCAAAAGAGAGAATACCTACGAAAGTCAGGGTCAGTTATTATGACTAGAAGATATAGATGTAATGACCTTACATGACTGTTCAAGGTCAGTAAACTTATCACCAAATTAAATTGCACGATCAAGCTCAGAAAAATGCCCAAATCACTACAAAATTATCTCTGTGGATTAGCTGTTTTTGTTTAAAACAGAAACAAACTATCAATGCATTTATGAAAATCAATTTGAAGATATTTGATCAACAGAGATAGTTTTGCAGACCTTCACAACCGGTGAGCTGTCAAAGCCAGCAACTCCAGGCAGGACACACAGGTCAGGATGATGGAGCTCAATGTACTTCAACCCATGATTGGTATTGTGGCTGGCCCCATAAATGTATCCCACATTTATGCAGACATGCAGAGATATTCTTTTCTTAAAGATTATCTTTATTTATTACATTTAGATCAAAATATACAGTCAAGTCCATCGTTTGCATCAAATTAAATGAGCGAGAATTGTGCTGGGCAGCCCAAAATTGTTGTCACCCTCCTGGCATCAATAAAGCACATCCACAACTCACGAAACCTGATATGTATCTCTTTGGAATGTGAGAGGAAATCAGACAACTTGAAGGAAATCCATGCAGTCACAGGGAGAACACACAAAGCCCTTACTGACAGAGGTATAAATCAAACTCCGATCTTAGAGCTGGCGCTGTAATAGCGACGCTATCCACTACACTACCATGCCACCCATATGTTACCTTGCTGCCCATTCTATATTCTACCATTGGAGTTACACCACCCAAACACATCACTTGATACATTTCCCTCTCTCTTCTAGGACTGGATGATGCAAATTGGAAGCAATGGGAACATACTGAAAAGGGACAGGTATTTCCACATATTCTAGTGTTCTCTCACCAATGAGTAGAAAATGCTCTGGAGTTCCTGTTAATGTTCCTGCTCCTGAGCTAACGACAAGAGCAATGTACCACAGATCTCTTCACCTCCTCGCTGAGAATTGCAAGACTTTTAAAGAGCAGTTCATTTATCTTAACTCAATGTCATCAGTGAATGATCCTTGACACCTTCGGGTTCCCACTTTGGCAACACACATAAATATTATGGACACAGTAAATTTTGAGAAAGTTGCACTCCTCATGAATCAGAGTACTCTTGTTTTCTCTTGATCTAGAAGACAAGAATGAAATGAAATGTGTTATTTGAATGGAGACCAGTAAATTCCTTTGCAGAACTGTGAACTTCAAATTGTAAGATCATACAAATATTTCTAGATCCATCCTGGGAAGAGTAAACAGTCTGAATGTGCTTTTGTCACATCTGTTTATTATTGATAATACAATTGTTGTTCTCCTCTGAAGTTTCATTTGTGGCTGTATTAAGGACATTATTAATAAATACAGAAATCACACCTCATTTGTTGCTGAAATTCAGGCAAGTGCATTACTCCATGCGTACTTGGCCAGATTTGATGTTGCGCTGAAAAACTTTCCTCTTTTCCTCCTTCATCTTCCGGCAGTTTATCTCACTCTGTTTATCACTGCTCTTTCTTGATACATTCTCTAGTACTATGTTTATATAGGTGAGCAACAGATGTGTACAGAAGCTTTATAATCATCATGAAATACTTCAGCACAAATCATGCCACTTCTTGTCGGTTTCTGTTAATTGAAAAACAACAAACACTTGTACAATTATTGCAACACCCAGAGAAATTAACTCGCAACTAATCTGTAATTAGTAGATGATCCTTTTAAATCACACTGACGGTGGGTGTTCCTGAGTACCTGTTCAACTGTGGGAGATCAGGAGGGGGTGTTAAATGGAGAACTGAGCTGCAAAATTGCAATTCAGGCACTAAAGCAGCTTGCCTGCCGTTTGACACTAATCTGACGGTGTCACAAACACAGGGTTGAATTTTGATCCAATAGGTAGTTGGTTCTTTGCTTCTGCTTTTGGTACAGCATGCAGTCTGATCACCTCTTCAGACCACAATAATGAGCATTTTGATGCATTTACTACATCCTGGTTTGCACCTTCTTTCCAGCCTTTCAATCTGCTATCTTTGTTCTACTCCAATACTTCATAACTCATGCCAACTAACCAGTAGGTACAGCAGCATCTCACTGTCTATGCATTTCTTCATATCCCCTTGCATGCATATATGGACATTTAAATTACTCTTTACACAATGTCACGTGTCTCCTTCATGGCCACCATTAACTGATTCTCCAGCTATTTGTTCAATATGAGATGATTCTTAGTCATAGGTTTCATATTTCCCCCTTTACAGATGAAGTCAATGATAGACATCAAAGAATCAGAGAAGGCACCCAACCATCTTAGAGAGGAGCTCAGCATGGCGATAACCATTATGATGGGGTTTGTGGCCAATGGAGACACAGCAACCTAATGATAGAGTTCTGTCATATCATTTACATCACATAGAAGTTAATGATGTCAGCAGTAGGTGAAAATGTCAGTGAGTAAAAGCTTCTACATTAATTCTACTGTTTGTGTTTTATTCCTCCAATTATACTTGCTATAGGACATGCAACAAGGTAATGGGAAGGGGAAGGGGCGGTTACACTGTTAGAAGATTCATCATTAATATATAATAGCTCAAATATGCAAAGTCTGACTGCCAGCAAGAATGAAGCTTAGCTTTGCATCTGGTGATTTATGTATCACAAGTGAGCAAGAGTTTCTGCAGTAGAAGTAAGAATGAATGGTGTACAGGCAGTCTTAACAGCCTCACTTTTCATGCTTACAGCAAGATTCCATCTCAAACATGAATGATATTGAAGGCCTTTGTAATTTTTATCTGTGGAAGATAAAGAGATTTGTTGCATTTAACATAAAACAAGGTATCACCAAGGTGTTGTGATCCCACTCAAATGGCTTCCACAATATGAATGCCATTCTTCATAGGAAGCATGATGCTCTAGGCTTGGGCAATCTGCACACCATTGACCTGCACAAAATGTTCATCAGTTCATTGTTGTACAAGCTCAGCTGTGATAGTGAGGAAATACTGGAAAATAAGCATTGCTAATTCTCCTCTTCTCACCTAGTAGCCCAACTCCTGCCTTGTGTTCAAATGTAAGTGTACCATTACCATAACAGCCCCTTAAACAGCTTCAAAACACAACAGCACAAAAATATTAGCCAAAATATTCTCAATCATCTGATCAAGGAGTTGAGCTTCCTGCTGTTGCCTCTGTTGAATCCACAGTGGATACACCAGAAAAGAAGAAATGTGAAGATTTATAATTGTGCAATGATATCCATAAAGGTGTGCTATACAAGGATAGTATGTAAAGTTTCAGCTCTGTGAGCTTGTTTATATACAAGTTTTAAACTATTTTTCTGAGATTCTGCTCTTGCATAATGTGATTAGTATCTGGCAGCTGGCCTTGTTACGTTCAAGTAATGGTCAGTTGTGTATTGATACTGGGGATGGGGAGAAGTCATAAATGACAGTTTCCTGTACTGATTTATTTTGGTGGAATGGGAGAATGGAAAATGATTTGGCATCGGGGGATAGATGGATCTCATATTAATGTTCTGTCATGCAAATGGTGTGATGGAACGCCATCTAGAGCTACAAACTCAAGCACCCACAGGTTCTGACTGTCCTCATTGTTGCAAAGTTGATAAAAGATGCTTATAGTACCAACAGGCATCAGTCACTGTCTTTTGCATTTGTGCATTGATTACTTTGTCTTTCAAACATCCCAAGAAGTTGCTTGGAAGTTTGATCTTAGTGTAAAAAGGATCAGGGTTGTGGTGAACTACATATACCTGTCTGGACACGCCCCCCGCTGACTGCTCCTGTGGCTCCTCCCACAGACCCCGGTATAAAGGCGATTGAGGCCTGAGCCCGGCCCTCAGTCTCCAGGATGTAGTATGATGGTCAACTACTGCTTGTTCTTTCTTCCAGTCAATAGACTTCATGTCTCAGAGAGAGTTATTGATGGTATATCAAGGGTAGAGATTGTTTTGACAGCCACCAGCATATTCAGCAACTCATGCAGCTATTGGTCCAGTTAGCTGTGAATGTTTGTGCTTTATGCAGTATCCTGATCCTCATTGGACACCAGTGTTTGGACGTGTTGAAGGAGGTTATTCCCTATCTGTCCTATTTATACAGACCTCTGTCAGTATCTTCTTCTTGCTGCATCCCCTTTTCCTGTGTAGCAGCAAACATCTGAAAAATCACTGCTGTCAAAAGCTGCTGGTGTTCACAACTCCAAACTTCTGTAGGAATTAACAGCACCAAAGGTGTTGGGGTTTTGAAAACAAAAACTGTCAAGTGGAGTGGTCAAATACAAAAATAGGAAAATGGGCTGCAAGTTCACAAGTCTAGCTCCTGAAGAATGCTGAGAGTGATCTGATTTAGCAAGTAATAACATTCTCATTGCAGCTTCCTCACCTCAGTATTTCCCACATTATACAGTATCTCTCATTCAATGACCTATCTCGTCTTGATCCTTCCCCTCACTTTCCCATGATCACGAGCACAATGCCCTGTAGCAGGCCAGCCTCAATCAGGTCAGCAGCCAGGTGGAGCAGTGGATAATTTTCTGCCACTGTTTTTGTTGAGGCAGGAGACACATATAATACACATCAGTTTTGTGCACTTTTTGATAGTTTTGTATTGTAGAATGTGGCTTTTCACTTCCGTGATAGCACATACTGTGAAGCTGCACTATGGTCCTCTGTTCCTTTGGCCTGCCAGCACCTGGAGACTGCTGGTTGCTCAGCAATGTCATCAGTTGGTGTGTAAGCCAAGTCTGATATCACTGTGGCAACCTGGAAGTGCAATTAGTGCTAAAGAAATTGCACACACTAGAAAGGATATTCAATTAAAAAAAATTTACGCAAGGGAGTCATGATAACTTAATGGGGAAATTTTCAAAATCACACCAATATTTTCACATTACTGAAGAGTGGATCTTTACTGTATCATGACCTCACCAACTGGGAAAAATACCTACTGGTATCAATATGCTGTGAAAAGCTTTATTCTCCCTATTCCTCTTCCTTGCTAACAGTATTTATTGAATGCATAAAGCAGTGCTATGAATCACAGAATAGACAATCACCTTGAAAGCTTTCATGGCCAAAAATTGTTCAAAGTCTTTCAAATCTACTTAAATAACCAAAATGTTCACTATCTAAATCAGTACCACTATAAATATAGATATAGGAAGAGCAACCCTAAATAAAATTATAATACAGCATTTAATTCCCAATCAATTGCTCTTCATTGTTGTTGCAGGAGTGACGATCTTTTATTTTAAAATTATGCAATAATGCTGAATAGTCAGCATGTTACAAACAGCCCCAATAAATTTGTGTCATGGTCTGACTCTGATGGAAACGATTAGTGAAAATTAAACAAATCTTAGGCCTGAAACAAATTGGATAGAAAAACATAACATTGATTAAGCATCATTATCAATCTGTAAATCGATGGATATTGCAAGGCTGCAATAACTGGAACTTAAAGAAAGTTCAAGGAATCAGTTTTAGGCTCAATAGAATAACATGAAAACAAGAAATGTTGAGAGCAGCTTCATTTTCATTTGAACTGGTAAATGCATATGATTTTGCATCAAAGAAGGCAGCATATGCTCAACTGGAAATGGCATGATGAATCTACCATGCAATCTTTTCCTTACAAGTGTCAATAACTGCAAGTATTTATTTAGTTTTAATTGATATAATTGGTACAATTTCATGAAAAGGTTGACGTTTTCTGTTCTGGTATAATGTCCATATTAGAAAATAGACAAAGGGTGTAGTGTAGAGAATCCCATTTTCTTCTGGGCCCAAGCAAATTTAGTTTTGTCCTTGTCCGTGTCCTGTGGGTGCTAGATGTATGCTGGTTGAATAAGAGTGGGCACCACTGGAGTGTAGCAGTTAGCATGATGCTATTACAGCTCAGGAAGTTGGAGTTCAGAGTTTAATCCCAGTATCCGCTGAATGGAGTTTGTATATCCCACTCGTGGGATGGTGAGTTCCCTCTGAGTGTTTTGATTTCCTCCTACAGTACAAAGACATAATTTGTCACATGATTAGGCTAGGCTTAAATCAGTGAGTGGCAGGCAGTGCAGCTGAAAAGGGATGGAAGAGCCGAGTCCATGGTTTATCTTCATATGAAAGTGTATATTGGACAGTTTCCATTAGCTCAACAGATTAGTTAGGGGAGTGTGGGAAAGCTGGGATTAAAGACTGGGAAACAGAATTGTGAACTGGTTAATGATGGATGTATGTTTTCTGTCAATTTAGGGAGATGCTCTACTATGGCCTCCACTACTGCCACTGTGAGGTTACACTTCACACTCAGGCTGGAGGATCAACACCTCATATTCCGTCTGGGTATCCTCCAACCAATGGCATGAACATTGATTTCACTAAGTTCACTCCCTGTTTTCAATTTCCATTCTGGTTCCCCCTCTCACCCCTTCTCTTTTACCTCATATGCCCATCACCTCCCTCTGGAGTTCCTTTCCCTTCCCTCTCTTCCATGGTCCTCTATCCTATCAGATTCCTTCTTCAACCCCTTACCTCTTCCAGCTATCACTTCCCCAAGCTTCTTATTTCATCCCCCCTCCACAATCCCCCACTTTTCCCTCCCCAAATCTCACCCATCACATTCCAGTATGTACTTCTTCCTCTCCACCCTCCCCCACTTTCTTATGTTGACTTCTGCCACTTCCTTTCCAGTCCTGTCAAAGGGCCTTGGCCCAAAATGTTCATTAACTAAATGGGATTAGATGGACAGTGAGAACTTAGACAAAGCACCTAGATTTTAAAAAAATAGGAGATGCATATTAGAGGTCAAGAAACAAGTACAAATGCAGAATTCCCCTTGGCTGGGGAATCCTGCTAAATTAAAAATACGTTTTTGTTGCATGAGGGATTTCTTTCATTTCAGTTTTGGTTTTTGCATAACCATATTCAAGGACTTGGAAATTAGTTTTATTCCCCAATCTTTGAATGCCCAGTGGCTGAAGATAACAAGAACTCTCGGTATCTGGTGTCTAAAAAAACAAATTGTAGAAAATACAAAAGAGGAAAAAATCAGATGTGTTTGGTTTTCTTCTGCCAACTTAGGGCAGGGCTTAGCAAACTTGAGGACACAAGAGACTCAATATATGGGACTCTGGAAAAATAAAAAATATGCTTGGGGCACTCAGCTGATTGAGCAGCATCTGTGGGGAAAAGGAACAGTCAATATTTCAGGTTGAAATCCTGCGCCAGAACTGATGCAAACTTCAAATTGAAACTTCAAAAAGTCCTTTCTGCTTGACCCAATGAATTCCTCCAGCAGATTGTTTCATGTTCAGCAAATCTCTTTGTTTAGAACTTACAGGTAGTTCTTGGAATTATCACTTTTCTTAAACTGGGCAGCAAGGAACAATCTCAGGCTATGTTAGTCATAGCATAACACAGCTTAGAAATAGGCCCTTCAAACAACTGTGTGGACCTTCACACTCATTAATTCCATACCCCTCTTTGCCTTCCTCATTCAAATACCTGCCCAGATGCATTTCAAATGTAGTTACTCTTCCTCCCTCCTCCATCTGGTTTGCCACTCATTCAAGTACCAGCTACTCCTTGCATGAAAAACCTACCTGTCATATACCATTTAAGCCTCCTCCCTCTCCCTTTAACAGACCTCCTCTAATTTTACACAACCATACTACAGGTAAAGAACAATGGCTGTCAACCTTATTTATGGACCTTTTAATTTATATGGTAGTCATATGGTTGTACAACAAAGAAACAAGCCCTTCTGCTCAACTGGACAATGCTAACCAAGATACCCTATACAAACTAATTTCATTTGTCAGTGTTTGACCCTTTTAAAAATTGTTATTGTACCCACCTTAACCACCTCCTCTGACAGTTCATTTAATGCAGGTACCATCATTTGTGTAAAAACATTGTTCCTCAAGTTGCTAGTAACTCTTTTCCCTTTCATCCTAAACCTATGCCCTCTATCATGTTACTTTTCTGTCTCCTTCACTACAGGGAAAACAAACCTAGTCTATCTAATCTGTCTTGATGGAAGGATCACTAAGCCAGTAGTTCCCTAGTTTATCTCTGCTGAATTTCTTAAATAAAAGGCATAAAATCTGTTATCCCCCAGTCTTCAGATACCTTTTCTGTGGATAACATAGATACAAAGATCTCTGCTATTGTCCTCAATCTCATTTCTTGCTTCCCATTACATGCCCTGGTCAGGTTCTGGGGTTTTATCCATCTTTATGTATTTCAAGACCTCAAGCTTTTCCTCCTCCTTTTCATGTTGATATGATCCAGGAAATCATCATTCCCTCCCTTCAACTCACTAACTTCTATGTTCTTCTCCACTGAAAACACAGACCAGAAGTATTCATTTAAGATCCCGCCAATTTCCACAGTTAGATCACAAGTGATTCTCATGGCAGTTTACCCTCTCCCTAGCTTCCCTTTTGTTCTTAATATACTCACAGAATCTTTTACCTCATCTGCCAGAGATATCTCATGTCCCATTTTGCTCTCCCAATTTTCTACTTACGTGCATTCCTACATCCCTTTAACTCTTTAAGGATCTCACTAGATCCTATCTGCCTTTACTTGACATATTCCTCCTTTTTTTTTGTCAACCAAGGTTTCCTAATGAAGGCCTTTCCCTTCACTCTAACAGGAAACCAGGTCCTGAACTTCTCTTCTCTTACATTTAAAAGCCTTCCACTTAGACCATAGGACATAAGAGCAGAATTAGTCCATTGACCCATCAAGTCTACCCTGCCATTTCATCATAGCTGATTTATTATCCCTCTCAAACCCATCTCCTACCTTCTCCTATAACCTTTAACTCTCTTACTATCAAGATCCTATTAACCTTTATTTTAAATATACCTAATGATAATTTGACCTCTGCAGCATCTGTGCTAATGAATTCCACAGATTCCTCCTCACCTCTGTTCTAAAGGGATGTCCTTCTATACTGAGTCAGTGTCTCTTGTCCTAGACCCCCACTATAGGAAACATCCTCTTCACATTAGCTCTTTCTAGGCCTTTCAATATTCGATAGGTTTCGATAAGATGTCCCCTCATTCTTCTTTATTCCAATTGTCACCATAATTACAGCCATCAGTGATGTTCTCCCTCCTCCACACTCCCTGCACCATAATGAACTTCTTTTCTCTCCATTCCAGTTCTGACAAAGTTCTATGGCCTGAGGCATTACGTCTGTTTCTCTTCCCACAGCTGCAGCTTGACCTGGCTGTATATTTCCAGCAATTCAATAGATTTCAATAGGTACACTTGATGTCAGAGTAATGTATACAATATACATCCTGAAGTTCCTTTTCTTCACAAACATCCACAAAAACAAATTGCCCCAAAGATTGAATGACAGTTAAATATTAGAACCCCAAAGCCCCCCCAGCTCCCTCCTCCCACGCATAAGCAGCAGCCAAACAATGAGACCCCCAACAAAAAAGCAATGGCAACCCCCACCGAGCTCTTAGTGTGCAGCAAAGCATCAGTGACACAGACTTGCACTACCCTAAAGACTACTCGTTCACCCAGTAATTCTACATCCCATAGGCTCTCTCTCTCCCTAATGAGGGAAAAAGATGTGTCCCCATTACATAGCAAGAGAGGAGACATAACAAAGCAACTTGCTGATTTATGGTGTTTGAAGTCTATTGTGTCGTGTTTTCTGAACTCTTGTGCTCAAAGAACACGGGTCTCCGGGCACTGCTGACTGTCTCCCACAAAGTATCAGGCAGCAGCACTGGCCTTGAATCTGCCCACCTCCGGAGCCACGAAAATCCAGCACCCTGAAGGCGCACTGGTCTTCCAGGTTGCGTCCTTGGCATATCAAAAATCAGCCAGTCATGAAGCCTCGAGAGCACGTCCAATTCTTGCAAAGAGCTGAAGTAGGCATGTAACTCTAGATCAGGGTCTTCAAAAGAACCTTGGAAGGGAAAAAAAGATATCAAAGATAGAAGTAGAGCTGTTTCCAAAGGTGCAAGCAAAGGAGTTGCTGTTAGGCGCCATCATTCTCTTAAGCTCCTATTTTTCTATTTTCTATTTACATTTCAGATTTCCAACAATTCTTTTTCTGTTTTCATTTCCTTGTTAATGTTATGTAAGACCCTGCCACTGGGGAGGAACTTGTTGTATGGGATTCAGATGCCATTTATCATAAAGCAACATTAGTGGATCCACAAAAGTTTGCTACTTCAGAATTCAGTGGTGGCTTTCTACTGGCCATAGGGTCTGACCCAAAAAGTAAATTATTGGTTTATGTTTTGTAAGCCATAGATTAATTAAGGTATTAAACTGATTCTGTAGAAGAAGTACAGCTTTTATCTATAATTCAGATATCCTCTGTAGGTTTTGAGGTTGCTAATCCAGTTGTTGCATTGGGATTTCAAAGTCAAAGCAAATTTATTAGCCAGGTACGAATACAGTATGTCCCCATATATTACCTTAAGGTTCATTTTTAGTAACAAAGTCATCAGAGGGCAGGTCATCAGCATGGGCCATATTGGTACCTAACCAACTTTGAGTTGCCTCCAGTGGCCACTCCATTTCATACTGGAAGGCCTGTTGGGGGAAATTTCTGACTATGGTTCTGCACTCTAGTTCTGTTGGCTGGAGAGATCCAGATCATTTGCTGGATGCCTTGCCAGACTTTGGAGTAATAAGGAAACTAAATCTCTGATAGTAGTTGTCTTGTAGAGGCTCTGTATGATAGAAGGCATCGGGAAAATTCCATATATCAAAATGGGAGAACACATGCTCTACCACAAAATTTTAATACTATGGATTTTCAATATAACACAGAAGAGTGCTGCACTGTATGAGAAGTTAAGCATCTCTTAACAAACAGTTCTGAGAACAGAGAACTCACAGTACAGCATTTAATTGATCAGTTATAAAGAAAAACGGCAGAAAGTCCAAGGTGAGTAATTGAAACATTCTGTCACAAAACTATCTTAAAGTAAAACCCTCTTGTCATTACTTCTTTTGGTAGAAAGTACCTCCAGAGATGCAACAAATAAAATAATGGTGTGCGTATTTTTGATGAATATTGTATCCACATGGTGTAATGCATCAAACATATGAATTTGTCATAATATAGGTATCTATTAAGTATGCAGAAAACGTAAATTATAAATATTTATTACATAAATATGTCAAGTTCTGTTCATCAATGACAGGTTTTGTAAAAATACCACAAAATACAGGGTGTAAGTCAGAATACCCCATGACCACTATCTCCATCTGCCAACAACTCTTCTCTGGTGGGAATTACAGTAAGATTTTGTGAGTAATTTTGAAGTTTAAAATATTTCTTATTCTTAGGAGATGGAAAAAAAATACACACGTTCAACTTCTATTATAAAGGGAAGAATTCCTTTCAGGATTCTTCTCCCTACCATAAATTCATTAGAAAATTAGCAGATAATAAGACCATAAGAATAAGGCCATTTGGCCCATTGAGTCTTCTCTGCCATTTCATCATGGCTGATCCAATTTTCCTCTCAGCCTCAGTCTCCTTTTTTCCCATATCCTTCATGCCCTGACCAATTAAGAAACTATCAGTCTCTGCCTTAAGTATATATTAAAACTTGGCCTCCACAGCTGACTGGACCAAAGAATTCCACAGATTCACCAGTAAAGAAATTCCTCCTCGCCTCCATTCTAAAAGTACATCCCTGTATCTTGAGGCTGTGCCTTGTGGCCTTAGACTTCCCCACCATACGTACCATCCTCTCCACATTCACTCTATTAAAGCCTTTCACAATTCACCCCTCAGTCTTCTGAATTCTAGTGAATACAGGCCCAGGGCCATCAAATACTCTTCATATGACAAACCACTCTTCCTGGAATCATTTTTGTGAACCACCTTTGAACCCTCTCCAATTTCTGCACATTCTTTCTAAGATGAAGGGTTCAAAATTTCTCACAATACTCCATATGAGTCATCACCAGTACTTTATAAATTCTCAACATTACGTCCTTGCTTTTATATCCTAGTCCTCTTGAAATGAACAGCAACATTGTATTTGCCTTCCTCATCACAGATTCAACCTGCAAATTAACCTTTAAGGAATCCTGAACAAAGATTACCAAGTCCCTTTGCACCTCCATTTTTGTATTTTCTCTCCATTTAGAAAATAGTCTACCCTTACATTTCTTCTACCAAAGTGCATGACCATACACTTCCTGACACTATATTCCATCTGCCATTTTTTACCCATTCTCCTAATCTGTCTATGTCTTTCTGTACCCTCTCTACTTCCAGAAAATCACCTACCCCTCGATCTATTTTCATATCATCTGCAAACTTTGCAACAAAGCCATCAATACCACCTTCCAAATAATTGGCATAAAATGTTAAAAGAATCTGTCCCAACACAGACCCCTGTGGAAAACCACTAGTCACCAGCAGCCAGTCAGAAAAGGATCCCTTTATTCCACTCTGCCTCCTGTCAATCAGACACTGCTTTATCCATGCCAGAATCTTTCCAGTACCACCATGTGCTCGTAGCTTGTTAAGCAACTTGTGTGTCACACCTCATCAAAGCTATTCTGGAAATCTAAGTACTCCGCATCAACCAATTCTCCTTTGACTATCCTGCTTGTTAATTCTTCAAGGAGTTCCAACAGGTTTGTCAGACAAGATTTCCCCTTGAGGAAACCATGTGACCTTGGCCTATTTTATCATGTTTCTCCAAGTACCTCCAACATCTTCTCAACCTTTGAGGTTAGACTAACTGGCCTATCGTTTTCTTTCTTCTGCCTCTCTCTCTTCTTGAAGAGTGAAGTGACATTTGCATTTTCCATTCTTCTGGACCATTCCAGAATTTAGTGATTCTTGAAAGGTCATTACTAATGCCTCCACTGTCTCTTCAGCCACCTCTTTTAGAACCCTGGGGTGTACACCATCTTGTCCAGGAGACTTATCTACCTTCAGACCTTTCAGTTTCCCAAGAAGCTTCTCTCTAGTAATGATAATTTCACACACTTCATGACCCCTGACACCTGGAATTTCCACCATACTGCTAGTAACTTCCACCGTGAAGACTGATGCAAAATAATTATGCAGTCGGCCACCATTTTATTGTCCCCCATTACTACCTCTCCAACATTGTTTTCCAACAGTCTGATATCCACTGTTACGTCTCTTTTATACTTTATGTATTTGAAGAAACTTTTGGTATATTCCTTAATATTATTGGCTAGCTTACTTTTGTATTCCATCTTTACCTTCCTAATGACTATTTTAGTTGCCTTCTGTTGGTGTTCAAAATCTTCCCAATCCTCTAACTTCCAACTAGATTTCGCTCCATTATATACCCTCGCTTTGGCTTTTTTTGTTGGCTTTGATTTCACTTGTTAGCCACGGTTGTGCCATCTTTCATTTAGGATACTTCTTCCTCTTTGGGATGTATATATCCTGTGCCTCTGAAATGATTCCAGAAATTCCAGCCATTGCTGCTCTGCTGTCAACCCTGTTCTTTTCCAATCAATACTGGCCAACTCCTCTCACATGCCTCTGTAATTCCCTTTACTCTACTGTAACACTGGTGCATCTGAGTTCAGATTCTTCTCAAAGTTCAGGATGAACTTGATCATATAATGATCACTTGCTCCTCATGGGTCTTTTACCTTAAGGTCTCTAATCAATTCTGGTTCATTGCACAATACCCAATCCAGAATAACTGATCGTCTCATAGGCTCAACCACAAGCTGCTCTAAAAAGCCATCTCATAAGCACTCCAGAAATTGTCCTTCCTGGAATATGGCACCAACCTGATTTTCCCAGTATTACATATTGAGGTCCCCCATGTCATAAATATCATAAAGAGAAGGATGTGGCAAGAACCACCATGGAAAATCTATTCAACTGAACAGTGTTTGTACCAGTAATTGAACCAGCACAAAAAAAATGTATTCCGCAGATGAACATGAACATTGTTTTATATTGTGCAAGAATCAGCTCTTTGTTTTTATTTAGATCTACACTCACAGACTAACTTTATTTCACGGTGTCTGTCTACAGTTCTACCGGATGCCAGCACAAGTCAAGAAGCAAAGGCAAATGTTGGGTATTCAATATTTCAATAATATTTAAGTGATATCGTAAATGCTGTATATTGTTTGATTCTGTGTTATTTGCATAATTCATTATAGGTTATATGAAAAAGTACGTGAATGGCATACGTCATTACACCACCACGTCATATGTGTAAACTTTAAATGAAGTCTACACATTTTCCTGGGCTCCTGTGTATTTGTTTTGATTCATTTCAGGAATTACAAACCATAACAGTAGCAATGAGGTAGTTTTGAAATGAACCCGAGGCAGCTACCAACCTGTTAAAGCGCAGCAAGATGTTCAAGTTTTAAAAAAATGCATGGCACGGTCTATTCTTTAGAAAGGAAATTAATGTCAAGTTAAAAAAGAGCCAGAAAACTGACAAAATCCACAGATCAATAACAGTGAGTACCAGATGATAACTGTAATAAATAAATAAGCAAGCACAAATGGCTGGATAGATGAATTAGATTGCACAGCAGATAACTGGCTTATGTGTACTGAACAAATAGAGCAGTATTTTGAAGCAAATGAAATACCAATGACAAATGAGTGCCAGTATTACGCAGTTTAATAGGTGGAAGAGAATACACTTTGCTTAGATGTTTAACTGTTTCAACCAATCCAGTTAAAATGAGCTTTGCTGACATTGCGAAAGTAATACAGGCACATTGAAAACCAAAACCATTGTTGAGTGTATTACACTTTAACTTTCATAAGTGGAACCAAAAGGAAGGGAAGTGCATTTCAGTATATGTGGCTGAAATGAATTGTCTAAGCATTGTCAGTTCAGTGATGAATTTAATGATGCACCAAAAGATCATTTAGTTCACAGAACCTTTCAAGAAAGCTTTCAAAAAGCTTTCTGAAAGCTGAAGCTATCAGAACTGATGCACAATGCACATTGAAAAGAGCAGTTGAAATCATTGTATCAATTGAAACAGTGGCCAGAAAGTTGCAGTCAGGAATGAAAGTGAATGTGAACAAAATTGTAACATCTAAACCAAAATCATCCTGGCCAAACAAATTGTATTTCCATTGTGGCAGGGGCTCACATACACTCAAATAATGCAGGTTTAAAGGTGAAACTTGCAGAAAATGCAACAAAGTAGGACAAGTACAAGCAGCATGTCATGCAGACAAAAATAAATGGACTGTACAGGAAAGAGAAAAAGATAAAAAATTATTTGCAGTTTCAAAAAATGTCACTAATCTCATGCTGTTGATAAAAAAAATCTGCTAATAATGAGAGGGACACAGGCCTTGAGATTTACACTGTGAAAACTGACAATAGACAAGCAATATAGTTCACACTAGAAGTGAAAAGCATATTAATTCATTTGGAATTGGACGCTAGCTCGGCTGTTTCAGTTTGAATAGTATTTCAGAGGTATTGAACTGAAGCCTATAGATGTCCAATTAAGAATTTACACCGAATAGAAGATAATTCATGTGGGAATAACATCTGTAACAGTGAAATACAACAAATAACAAGCCATATTTGGCTTGCGTGTAGCAAAAATGGGAGGGCTTGCCATTATGGGATGTGATTGGCTGAGACAGCTACCACTATTTGCATCCCACATTCCCAGCACTTGTACTTTTGCAGAAAATCATGAACCAGGTGCTTGAAAGCTGTCCAGGCACTCAGTGTTACCTGGATGGCTTCATTGGTACTGGTAAGGATGACAAGGAACATCTCCAAAAGCTCATTACAGAGTGAGAAAGGTTAGACGATTCAGGGGTTTGTGCATGACACAACAAGTATGAATTCTTTAAACATGAATTCACTTACTATAGTCACACCATTGACACCCAAGGATTACACACGGGTGCTGATAAAGTTCAAGCTGTAGTGGGTGTTCCAAGGCTTGAGACTTTATCTGGTGACCTGGGATATATTGGCAGATCAAGAAACTTGCCATGCACTTTTTGGGATGCCAGGAGCAGCGGCTCTTTCATCTCTGAGAAGCCTCTTTTCAAGGACTGCTGTTCCATAACACTTAATCAGTGACAATGGACTACAGTTTGTTGCAGAACAGCTTCAGTCATTCCTGAAAATGAATGGAATAAGACATATTACATCTGCACTGCACCGCCCAGCTACAAATGGCTTGGGGGTAAGATCTGTCCAGAGTCTAAAGAACACACTGCAAGCAATATCAACAGAGCACACTACACTGACACTGAATCAGAAGCTTTCCAATTTCCTCCTTGCATATCGCAACGCAGCACACTCCACAACCAACAACTCACCAGCCATGCTATTTCTGGGTTGTCCCTTGCATTCACAATTCGATCTCCTCAATCCCAGTCTCAGGAGGAGTATGCAGGGCAAACAGCTGAGATAAACTGAAAGCTCCTCAGACAAAGGGGTTTGATGTTTCACTCCTGGACAAGCAGTCCTGGTGAGGCACTACAGAAGTGATAAAAAGTGGGTACATGGAACGATTAAGAAAAGAGCTGGACCACTCTCCTAAACTAATTGAAAGGAAAATGAGGGAGCCAAGAGATGTGAGTCTTAGTTCATTTATTACTTTAAGTGAGGTGCACACATATCACATAGAGGAGTGATGGTGTATGTCATTGATGTACAACACTGTGTAAATGTCATAGGCACATATATATAGTAGGGAGCCTAAGATTGTGTTTGATGTCAACTGGAGACAACACATCAATCAGTTGAGGAGAACAAATTTAATTGTTAGAAAAGAACTGTTGACCCTGGGACTCCTGCATTCCCAGATTCAACCCCTACAGCCACCACAGAGGGGACCTCAGAGCCAGAGATTGTTTCACAGCAGCAAGTCTCACCTGCCAAGCAGAGTGACCTCCCTTGTCAGTAACGACTCGAGTAAGAAAGCTTCCACAGTGATTGAATCTTTAGGTCTGAATGAGGCAATTTTAGTATGCTGTGTATGTCTATATAGCAGTCGCGGGTGTGTATTTATATACTATATATAAGATGTGATGTATTCTATATCGAGGAGGAGTTAAGCAGGGAGGAGTGTTGTGTATTTAATATTTCAATAATACTTGAGTAATATTGTAAATATATTGTCTGATTAAGCATTCTTTATTGTTTATGTAGTTCATTGCAGGTGTAGGAAGAATAGTATTGTGCAAAAGTCAAAGGCAGATATACATAGCTAAGGTGCCTAAGATTTTGCAGAGTACTGTATTTGTCATTGTAGAGTCAAGAGTGAGTTTATAAATCTGGCAGGAGGAACAGATGTTGGGAAAGGTGAGGGTTGAGCACTGTCATAGGGGGTTGGGGAACAGGTGGCAGAGGAGCAGGGGCGGGGGGGCATGGAGGCAAAGCAATTCATAACAGAATGTCTTTCTGGTGCTTCCCACTCCCTCCTTTTCCTTTCCCCTTTTCTCAAAAATGATTCCCCTCTCTTTGCCCTATTTCCATTCAGAAATTTGTTTTATGCAACAGCAGTACAGTGCAAAACATAAAATTACTACAGTACTGTGTAAAAGTCTTAAGCTCCCTACTATATATATGTGCCTATGACATTTACAGAGTATTGTACATCAATGACATACACCATCACTCCACTATGTGATACGTGCACACCTCACTTAAAGTAATAAATGAACTAATACTCACATCTCTTGGCTCCCTCATTTTCCTTTCAATTAGTTTTATGCTTTGGAGTTACAAAACATAACAATACTCACAAACTTCTCCCGAATGTCAACAGGACTGACAAATTTCTCCCGAATGTGTAACAAACAGTTACAGCATGAAAATGAAATGATTTTTAAGCATTTCTGGCATTTCCTTAATAAGCTTATTTTTCAGCTTTTGTCCTGGTTCAGTATGTCAAAATCAGGTCAAAATATTCCCAAAAACTTGTCTATGATGTGACCATGTCCGCTTGACAACTCTGGGCTTTGGTTGACTGACAAATGGCATGTAGAGCTCTTTTTTTTAAATGTTCTCTCACCTCCAAAATGCACAGAGGGAGCTAGGAAAAAGCAGAAACTAGGTAAGTAGAACATTTTAACCTTCATTTTATGGGAAATAATGGCTAAAAGATATATAGGTTAGGTTGTAACATGAAGTAAAGCAAAAGCAGAAAAAATGGAGCTGGGCAAGTGGAAAAGCTGGGCAAGCTGGGCAAGGGGAAAAGAAAAGCAAGGTTAAATGTAGAATTAGCAGCGGCATTTCCACTCAGGAAGAAAATCCAGTAAGGAACCGTTCAGTTTGCTAGTGAGTGACTGTGACATTGGCAATTAAATCTCTAGTACACTCCCTAATGGTCAAGAGGAGCTATGGTCTAGTTCTTAAAGTCTATTGAGAATTGGAGATACTTTAACCGATCATTGGTTTCCAGTTTTGTAGCTAGTCGCCTAGTGAAACAGTAGAGGAAGGCAGCAATATCTACAGTGGTGAAGATTCTAGGGCTCAAAAGTTTTCCCTTACTCCTCATAATTCACAAGGGATATTTTTATTCTTACCATGACAGCTGATCCTTCTTTTCCATCAAAGGCTGATCTGCCTTCACCAGACAAGAAAAAATCAAGTCTGCTTTCTAAAGTAATTTATAATCATATTAAAAAATGGAAGCTCACCTGCATACATTCAGTAGGCCCCCACTCAATTTACAAAGCACCTGCCATCTGCAAAGCCTGACTGCTTTGGATGGTTTAAACTGCCCGCCCAGCTAGATTCCATCGAGCAGGTTAGACTAAAATTGATATCAGTATATCCATTCTTAACTTTTAAAGCCATTGACTTGTAGGGGTAAACTTCTGACTCTTAGAATTAATATTACAGCAATAAGCATGTTAATCTGAGTATCTAATTGTTATATTAGTGGTCAATCAATGTAGTTATTTCTCTCAACCACTAACTGGTTTAATGTTAATTTCTTCTGTTCATAATTCATAAAAGATCACAATGTAACTAAGGGTTAAAAACTCTTGACATGAATTTCAGTGTTTAAATGATATATTATATTTACCCCAGATAATGTTAATTAGGTCACTCTTGGGAACAACAATGTTGGCAAAAGCATTTTTTTCTTTCTGTGATGTCCCGTTGTGAAATGACAAGTCAGAGCTTTGTGGAATTTATTGGACCGAGCTGAAGAAGTTAAATAGGATCTCTATCCAGACTCATTTATGTTCTGATGATAGGGTCATCTACATAAATCATAAGTACACAGAAGCTGGCTTGCAGTCTGACACAAGTGAAACTTTTGTGAATCTGTGACAAGCTTTTAAGCAATGATTATTGGTGATATCCAATCTGTGAGAGTCTGAAAGAATCTTTTGACTTGCTCTTAAAAAGCCAAACAGTGGTGATATTTAATCATTAAAACTTTTAAAAAAATCTTTAGGAAAGCTCTTAAAAGACAAATATTGGCGATATTCAATCACCTACTGTCTTTTGTGACTCCTCTTGTTTATTGATGTGTTTTAATGATTGCACTCTGCGTCAGGTTTTATTTTATCTTCTTTATCTATCAGGAGGAATTAAAAATACATTTAAAGTCATTGAGGTATGCATGAGCTAAACATAAATATAAGCACTAAATGCCACTCCAACATAAATATAATTTCATGTTAAATCTTACAGGAAAATAAGGCATATATTTAGCATACTGATTTCGATGTGTGCATCAAATTACAAAATAAATAAGTTAATGACTTTGGTGAAATAGTATGCATGGGAATTTGACACAAACACATCAATATACTGAAAATAGCACATGGAGGAATATCAGTTCAAAGCGGTCTATTTTTGCCCTTTGGAGCCAGAATATGCAATGAGGTATATAATGCCATTATTTAACTCGGACTGCATGGTAGATTCCTTATTGTATTTTCTACATTTATGTCAAACAAATGAAACGCTGCGCAAGAAGAGAAAGAGAGAGTCATACAGAAGTACAGCATGGAGGCACTCTCTTCAGCCCACTGACAAAAATATTATATTAATTCCTTTATTCTTCATATTCTCATAAATTCCTCCCAGACTTTTCCATACACCAAAACACCAAGGATAATTTATGGTGGTCAAATAACCTATCAAATTATAGATCTTCTTTGAAGGTGGGAGCAAATCAGAGCACTCAACGAAATCCCAAGTGATTACAGCGAGATCATGCAAATTCCACACAGACAGGAACCAGGGTCAGCATTGAACTTAAGTCATCAGCGCTGCGAGGCAGCGGCTCTACTAGTTGTGCCACAGTGCTGCCGAAGAGAGTTGTACCAAGTTTATACACCAGTATCCTGAGGAAATTCCTGCTCAATTTAATGTCACAGTGACGAGCCCAGATTCTCTCACAGTTTGAAAATCACCTGATTTAATAGGATTGAATAATATTGCTACTTTTCAGTAGTGTTTCTAAAGCAAGACATTTGAGAGGCATTATTGGATTATGTTTTAATTAAATAAGGCAAAAATAGAAATCTATTTCCCACAGCAATTTATAATCCCTTTTCAGCGACCTCAGGCCTGAACCTGAAAGATTATACTTAACGTGTGTGTCGGTTTGGCCTGCGTAAGTATTGTGATTTTGTTGCAGAAAGGGCTGCTCTGTCTCAATAAGAAATATGATTACAGGCTAAAAACACTTGCAGGAGTATAATTTAAAACAGATATATGGAGATAGTAATCTCACATTTAAATAGAAAATAACTACAAAACGGGATGAATTTGAACCCCCAAAACATCTGAAATATATCAAAAACCACACTGGGCACTTCATTATTCAAGTGATCCAAGACCTTAAGGTCTTGAGTATGTTAATGATTCCAAACATTTGACAGCATTTACCAGAGCAACTACTTAGCTTGGTGCATTCTGTTTTAAAGAGTTTACTGTAGCCTTATCAGTAGCTGTCAACAGTTACCTTTTTCAATTTAATTTTATCATTTCTATCAAGCCAAGAGAAACAGTCCAGGCACCCACCATTGACCTAGCCTCCTCCTTCACATTTTCACCAGCACCAACCTTGTACAAGCTGGTAAGCGGCCATTGGCACTGAGGCTGGCATCAACAGCTTGCAGGAGTATTAAAAATCATGGTGTAAATTAATTTTGATTCCAAACAGGAAAATACTTTATCTTAATATTTCATGATAAACAAATTAACTGCTAAAATATGAAATTAGCACTGACTTTTATGGTTACAGTAATTGAAAGCAAAAACAGACAGAATCCTACAATTTATGTTGGATTTCATTCACTGTTGAATTCACTGTCACTTCTCTTCCAGAATGCCAGTGTTGATGAAGAATAGTTTCAGAATCAGAATCAGAATCAGGTTTATTATCACCGGTATGTGACGTGAAATATGTTAACATTGCAGCAGCAGTTCAATTCAATACATAATCTAGCAGAGAAAAAATATATTATAATAAGAAGAAATAAACAAGTAAATCAATTATGTATACTGAATAGATTTTAAAAATGTGCAAAAACAGAAATACTCTATATTCAAAAAAAAGTGATGTAGTGTCCAAAGATTCAATGTCCACTTAGGAATCGGATGGAGGAGGGGAAGAAGCTGTTTCTGAATCACTGAGTGTGTGCCTTCAGGCTTCTGTATCTCCTACCCGATGGCAACAGTGAGAAAAGGCCGTGCCCTGGGTGCTGGAAGTCCTTAATAATGGACGCTGCCTTTCTGAGACACCGTTCCCTAAAGATGGCCTGGGTACTTTGTAGGCTAATACCCAAGATGGAGCTGACTAGACTTACAACCCTCTGCAGCTTCTTTCGGTCCTGTGCAGTAGCCCTGCCATACCAGACAGTAATGCAGCCTGTCAGAATGCTCTCCACGGTACAACTATAGAAGTTTTTGAGTGTATTTATTGATATGCCAAATCTCTTCAAACTCCTGTCTTGCCTTCTTTATAACTACATCGATATGTTGGGACCAGGTTAGATCCTCAGAGATCTTGACTTGAAGCTGCTCACTCTCTCCATTTCTGATCCCTCTGTGAGGATTGGTATGCATTCCTTCATCTTACCCTTCCTGAAGTCCACAATCAACTCTTTCATCTTACTGACATTGAGTGCCAGATCGTTGCTGCGGCACCACTCCACTAGAACAATGGTTGTATTGTCAGCAAATTTAGAGATGGTATTTGAGCTTGCCTAGCCCCACAGTCATGGGTAGATAGAGAGTAAAGCAGTGGGCTAAGCACAGACCCCTGAGGTGTGCCGGTGTTGACCATCAGCAAAGAGGATATATTATCACCAATCCACACAGATTGTGGTCTTCTGGTTAGGAAGCTGAGGACCCAATTGCAGAGGGAGGTTCAGAGGCCCAGGTTCTGCAACTTTTCAGTTAGAATTGTGGGAACAATGGCATTAAATGCTGAGCTATAGTCAATGAACAGCACCCTGACGTAGGTGTTTGTGTTGTCCAGGTAGTCTAAAGCCATGCGGAGAGCTATTGACATTGCATCTGCCATTGACCTATTGTTATAGTAGGCAAATTGCAATGCGTCCAGGTCCTTGCTGAGGCAAGAGTTTGGTCTAGTCATGACCAACCACTCAAACATTTCATCACTATAGATGTGAGTGCTACTGGGCGATAGTCATTTAGGCAGCTCACATTATTTTTCTTCAGCACTGGGAAAATTCTGCCCATAGCAGTGAGAGGTTGAAAATGTCCTTGAATTCTGATGGATTTATATACATCCCCTTGTCTCATTCTTTCTCAGTGGTTTGCTATTGACCAAAGCTCTCTTCAAAAGGAGGTGAGTTTTTATTGCACTTCTATATCTATTGATACAGATACAATAAAAATGCAATGTTAGCATTCATTTCAAGAGGTCTAGAATGTAAGTGCAAGGATGTGATGCTGAGGCTTTATAAGGCACTGGTGAGGCCTCACCTTGAGTATTGTGAACAGTTTTGGGCTCCTCATCTAAGAACAGATGTGCTGGCATTGGAGAGGGTTCAGAGGAGGTTCACAGGGAAGATTCCAGGAATGAAAGGGTTATCATATGATGAATGCATGATAGCTCTGGGCCTGTAGTTGCTGGAATTTAGAAGAATGAGGGGGGATCTCATTGAAAGCTTTCAAATGTTTTAAGTCCTAGACACCTAGGCAGAGCAGATGTGGAAGGATAGTTCCCATGGTGAGGGAGTCTAGGACAAGACAACATAACCTCAGGATAGAGGGGCATCCATTTAAAACAGAGATGCAGAAAAATTTCTTTAACCAGAGGGTTGTGAATTTGTGTAATTTGTTACCACAGACAGCTGTGGAGGTCAGGTTGTTGGGTTTATTTAAGGCAGAGATTGATATCTTCTTGATTGGCCATGGCATCAAAGTTTTCAGGGAGAAGACTGGAGAGTGGGGCTGAGGAAGGGGGGAGAAAGATCAACCATGATTGCATGGCAGAGCAGACTTGATGGGCCAAATGGCCTAATTCTGCTCCTATGTCTTCTGGTCTTATAGTCTTATGCTAAGAATTGCATCTTGATGCCTAGAAATTCACCCTCAGTTGTTAAATAAAAACATGTTATTGAGCATCTTCTACAGAGCTGATGTTCTTATATAACACAATTATCGATACTGGATTAATTTCAAGGGAAGAAACCCATCAGCATTTGGGTTAAATTTCTCCACAGCAAATGAAGCTTTAAACCTTTCATCGTCATAGACAATATATCTACAGTGGTAATTTTTTTTTAATCAAGGAAGTTTAATAATTTAACTTTTTCCATTTGTAAAGATAAAGTAATAATCAACCTGCTTTCTGCATACATTTCAGCTTCATAAATCTTGAATTAACTATCCATGCTTCATTGTTCTGAATAATGAAAAAGGTCAATAGAGAGAATGCTAACAAACTAAAGTGTGAGGTCTTGGCCACAGACAGAAATGATTAAGACTAACAATGAGTTTGAAGAATTTGCATTGCTATATTCCTAAAACAGAAATAAATGACAATAAGTGGTAAAATTAAAAACTTGTCAAATCACTTAAGTACTAAAAGCTATGCAATTGTGACATGAACTATTTCAAATAAACCTCCTGCCAGTTCGAGGGGAATCCTGGCAGAATTAGCAAACTGCTGGCTGCTACCACATGCTGTACCTAAGTATTTTATTTACCAAGAGATATCAGTGCTGGATACTGGAATATTCTCCAGTACTTTTCATTTGAAAGAAGTATCTAGCTATAGTTACAGCTTTGAACTGGTTAATTCACTGGACTAGAAGCCAGAGTGCTGGACTGTTTATCCAGAGAAAACATAACATGGCAATTCAGGAGATTAATTAAATAAATTTGAAATTATTCTTATTCATGATGACCATGAAGCTACTGGAATGTTGTAAAACCAATCTATTTTACTAATATCCTTCAGGGAAGGAAATCCGATGTACTTAATTGGCCTGTCCTTTATGTAACTGCAGGGCAACCATTGAGTTCGACTCATAATTGTATCCTTAGTGAAGGTGTAGTTATAGGTGGATAATAAATGCCCACATTGCTGTTGCCATCACAAATTAATAAATAAATAAATAATCTACCCAGGTATCCCCTAACTTGTGCTTTAACTTTGACTTCAGAAGATTATCTTCTGCTGAGAGACAAGGGATTCTGCAGATGCTGGAAATTCAAAGCAACTCACACAAAAGGCTGGAGAAACCCACCAGGTCTGACAGCGTCTATGGAAGTGAATAAACAGTTAATGTTTCAGGCCGAGACCCTTCTTCGGTACTGCCAGTAAAGGTACTTAATATGTCAAATCAGATGCATGATGATTTAAGGATTTAAAAGTGCTATTCATGAATACACTCAAAAATACTAAAATCATTATTTCAAATTACAGGCTATCTAAACAGTGGAGTTTAGTTTACTGCTCCACCATATCCCATTATAAATTAAAGATTGATGTAGATGGTGAACTAATCAGGCATTGGCTTAAGTGAAGTGAATACCCCTGCATTCTTGTAAGTGCAACTGCTTGGCATAAGGATGTTGGAATTTGACTTCTTTTGGGACACAGGCATAGGTTAGCTTGAGATTGGAATAGATTTCTTCTTTGGGCTTGACTGTTTCCTTTCATATATGCTTATTTGACTGTAGTTTACCCTCCTCATATCAGAATAAACTAAAAGATCATGAGGTTTTTTTGTTGCCACAGGGAGAGTCTCTGTGATGCCAGACAAACATACTCTGTGAGCTTGCCTTATTCTGCTTGCTGTTTCTAACATGGGGCCACAGTATCAGTGGTAAAACCATTGAGTTTCCTTGAAATATTGGGTCTGGTTTTATGAGAATGATCTGAAGATCATGAAATTAAATGTAAGTTATTTTTAAACTGAGAACACCATCATGTCTCACATGGAAGACTTATCTACAGATATCTGAGGATCAAGGTCCAACTGAAAAGTCACAACCTAACGACTACAGGATATTGAGAAACTAGCTGGCAACTATGCCATGCATGGACATTTTGGTATTATCAAGACAACCTAGAGCCCCCTACATCCAAGGAAGTACACCAGTCAGAGCCATAGATCGAGGACAGACAATGAGTTTGAAATGAGCTCTGAAAAAATTTCCCAGACTGAGACCTATCTTTGATGCATATCCTTGACTCTATCCCTTAGTGTACTTCCCATTATATTCCCAGAATTTTCACAGTCTATCAATAGACTATTGATGAAAAGTAAGGTCTCAGTAGTAGATGATTGTTCTTGATGAAGTACAAAACATGACAGAGAAGTTCAAATTTGTGATTTCATATTCATCATCTGGGAAAAGAATGGGATGGGGTATCTCGGTGTCACATCATCTTCAAGAAAGGAAGATAATTACGGAAGGACTTCCCTGCTGTCCACACTGGAAAAATTTACTACAAGGAATGAACTAAATCCTCACTGGATATATAATGCAGGCCTGCTTCTAGGACTCTATGCCCAAAACAGACCCAATTACAATACAGACTGGTATCAAACAGTCAAAACCACTTTCATCTCAGTTATCTACTATTGCTTTTCACTTCTCAGAAGACCCTTTTTAGACTGGAATTGACCTAGAGGATGAAGAGGAATCTATCCAGCTTTGTTTATCTCTATTCCAAAATGACATCAACGAAGATAACACTCCTATATGTGCACATTTGGAGGCCTTTACTGCAGGAGATAGTTTCTGCACTAAGGTGTCTTTATATTGTCATGAAAAGCCATTGCAACATCAATCATTCCAAAATAATACAAATGCATTATATAATCTTCATAAGACTTAAATATCCCTTCCTATATCATAGACATCAGCTCTCAGCATAGATACACATTGATAATGAAATTCATATTGCTTCCATAGCACCAGTACAGTATTTAGCGAGCTTGAGAAAAGGAGTGTTTGAGGATCAGGACTTCAAACCCAGAATCAACCTCACTGTCCATCCAGAACAGTATTCAGTGATTACTGGCTCTCTTGTGGGTCTTGAAGATCTGGACAATCTAAAGCAGGCATCCAGGATACTAAAAATCAAACACCAACTCTGTTTCCACAAAGCCTCCAATTCTAATCTCAACATCAGCTTCCTTCCTCATGCCACATTCTCAGTATTGAAGATCTAAAAATCATCAATCCACTTAAAATGCAGAAGCAAATCTAAAGATACTGAGCAGCTCAAGCTCATACAAATGGAGTGAGCAGAGATGATGTATAAATGGAGCACAACTTACTTTCTAACTTATGTTGCAGAACAAAATCACTCATCTCTCTCTGTACAACTTCTACTCAACTGTATGCCACCTTTTAACAAAGCAACCCCAACGATCCTGCTCCTCTTCTTTCATCTTTATAGCCCTGCAACTTATTCACATGCCCATCAATTCTTCTTTGCCACTTACTTCTATTAAGGAGCAACTTATAGCAATCAATCAGTACATCTTTGGGAAACTGTTAGAAAGCAGATTCTTAGGGGAAACCTACACTGTCACACGGAGAACATGCAAGTGCCACACTAAAGTATCAGAAGTCAGGATTTTACCCAGGTCTTCTGAGCTGTGTGGCAGCACTGCTAACTGTTATGCCACTGTGCCCCTCCATGTCTCAGTATACTCAGCCAATAATCCCATCACAAACAAGAGAACATTTGTAGATGTTTGAAACCCAAGCGACACACACAACACGCTGAAGGAACTCAGTAGGAGTTCACTACCATTCAGAGCCCCAAACAGTCCTTCCATTTGAGGCAACATTTCACCTGTGAGTCTGTTGGGGTCATCTACTATGTCTGGTGCTCCTGTGTTGGCCTCCGTTCTATTGGTGAAACCCGATGTAGATTGGGAGACTGCTTCACCGAGCACCTACACTCCATCCACCAGAAAAAGTGGGATCCCTCTGTGGCCACCCATTTTAATTCCACTCCCATTCTGATATTGCTATCCATGGCCTTCTCCACAGTCATGATGAGGCCACACTTAGGTTAGAGGAACAACACCTTATATTCCTTAGATAAGAGGTTCTGTGGGAAAGATCAAGAATCCCGGATGGTCTGTTGCCTCCCTGGTGCCAGGGTCCGTGATATCTTGGATAGAGATCTCAGTATTCTCAGGATGGAGGGTGAGCAGCCAGATGTTGTGGTCCACACAAGGACCAATGATGTGGATAGGAAGGAGGAGGAAGTCCTGCAAAAAGAGTTTAGGGAGTTAGGTGCAAAGTTGAAGGACAGGACCTCCAGGGTTGCAATCTCAGGACTGCTAACTGTGCCACGTGCTAGTGAGGCTAGAAATAGGAAAATAATGCAGCTCAATATGTGGCTGAGGAGTTGGTGCAGGAAGGAGGGTTTCATGTTTCTGGACAATTGGGCTTTGTTCAAGGGAAGGTTGGACTTGTTCCAATGGGACGGTTTGCACCTGAAATGGAGGGGGACTAACATCCTTGCGGGTAGATTTGCCAGTGCTGCTCCAGGGGGTTTAAACTAGATTTGCAGGAGAAGGGGAATCAGTGTTAGAGCAGATACTGAGGTGGAGGAGGATAAAGGTCATGTGAGGACTGCATGTATAGACAGAAATCAAAGGTTTGTATATGATAGAAATGTTCTCAGGTGCACCTATTTCAATACAAGGAGTATTGTAGGTAAGGCAGATGAGCTTAGGGCGTGGATTGGCACGTGGGATTATGACATTATTGCTATTAATGAGACTTGGTTGCAGGAGGGGCAGGACTGGCAGCTTAATATTCCGGGGTTCCATTGTTTCAGACGTGATAGAGGGGGAGGAGTGGCATTACTAGTCAGGGAAAATATCACAGCTGTGTGTAGACAGAACAGCCCAGAGGGCTTGTCTACAGAGGCCATATGGGTGGAGCTGAGGAACGGGAAAGGTGTGACCACACTAACAGAGGTGTATTATAGACCACCCAATAGTCAGAGAGAATTGGAGGAGCAAATCTGTAGAGAGATAGCAGACCGATGTAAGAAACAATAAGTTGTATTAGTAGGGGATTTTAACTTTCCACATATCGACTGGGACTCATACACTGTTAAAGGGCTAGATGGCTTGGAGTTTGTCAAATGTGTTCAGGAAAGTCTTCTAAATCAATATGTACCTATGAGAGAGGATTCAATACTTGATCTCCTATTAGGGAACCAGGCAGGTCAGGTGACAGAAATATATGAAGGCGAACATTTTAGGTCCAGTGACCATAATGTCATTAGTTTCAAGTTAATTATGGATAAGGATAGGACTGGTCCTCAAGTTGAGGTTCTAAATTGGAGAAGGGCCGATTTTGTGGAAATGAGAAAGGATCTAGGAAGAGTGGATTGGGATAAGTTGTTTTCTGGCAAGGATGTGTTCAGTAAGTGAGAGGCCTTCAAAGGCGAAATTTTGAGAGTGCAGAGTTTGCATGTTCCTGCCAGCATGAAAGGCAAAGTTAACAGGCATAGGGAACCTTGGTTTTCAAGGAATATTGGCGATCTGGTTAAGAAAAAGAGAGAGGTGCATAGCAGATATAGGCAACCAGGAACAAATGAGGTACTTGAAGAGTATAGAAAATGTAAGAAAATACTAAAGAATCAAATCAGGAAGGCAAAAAGAAGACATAAGGTTGCTTTGGCAGATAACGTGAAGGTAAACCCGAAGGGTTTCTACAAGTATATTAAGAGTAAACGGATAATAAGGGACAAAATTGGTTCCCTAGAAGATCAGAGTAGTTGTCTATGTGTAGAGCCTCACAAGATGGGGAAGATCTTAAACAGTTTTTTTTGCATCAGTAGCATATATAGAAGGAAGGGAAACAAGCAATAGTGTCATGGAACATAAAGAGATTAAAGAGGAGGAGGTGCTTGCTGCCTTACAGTAAATAAAGGTAAATAAATCCCCTGGGCCTGATATGATATTTCCTTGGACCTTGAGAGAGACTAGTAGGTATATTTAAAATGTCCTTAGCCACCAGTGCGGTGCCAGAGGATTGGAGGGTAGCTCATGTTGTTCTGTTGTTTAAAAAAGGCTACAAAAATAAACCAGGTAATTACAGGCTGGTGAGCCTGACATCAGTAGTAGGTAAATTATTGGAAGATGTTCTGAGAAGTCGAGTGTGTGTGTGTGTAAGCCTCCATTAGTCTCGATAGACCATGGATTTGCATCTTGGAAAGTTTCCAGGGCACAAGCCTGGGCAAGGTTTTTTTTATTGAAGGCTGGCAGTTGCCCAAGCTGCAAGTCTCCCCTCTCCACACCACCAATGTTGTCCAAGGGAAGGGCATTAGGACCCATACAGGTTGGCACCGGTGTCATCGCAGAGCAATGTGTGGTTAAATACCTTGCTCAAGGACACACACGCAAGCCTCAGTCAAGGCTCGAACTAGCAACCTTCAGATAACTAGATGAATGCCTTAACCACTTGGCCACGTGCCAACATGGTCGGATATACAAGTATTCGGACAGCCAAGGGCTGATTAAGGGTAGTCAGCATGGCTTTGTGCATGGTAAATCGTGTTTAACGAATCTTGTAGAGTTTTATGAGGAGGTTACCAAGAAAGTAGATGAAGGAAAGGCTGTGGGTGTTGTCTTCATGGACTTCAGTAAGGCCTTTGACAAGGTCCCACATGGGAGGTTAGTTCAGAAGGTTCAGGCGCTAGGTATCCATGGAGAGGTTGTAAACTGGATTTGAAATTTGCTGTGTGGGAGAAGACAGAGCGTGGTAGTGGATGATTGCTTCTCAGACTGGAGGCCTGTGACTAGTGGTGTGCCTCAGGGATCTGTGCTGGGACCATTATTGTTTGTTGTCTATATCAATGATCTAGATGATAATGTGTTAAATTGGATCAGCAAGTTTGCTGATAACACTAAGATTGGAGGTGTTGTGGACAGCGAGGAAAGTTTTCAAAGCTTGCAGTGGGATCTGGACCAACTGGAAAAAGGGGCCAGAAAATGACAGATGGAATTTAATAAAGACAAGTGTAAAGTGTTGTATTTTGGAAGGACAAATCAAGATAGAACATACACAGTAAATAGTAGGGCACTGAGAAGTGTGGAGGAACAAAGAGATCTGGGAGTTCAGCTACATAATTCCCTAAAAGTGGCATCACAGGTATACAGGGTTGTAAAGAAGGCTTTTGGCATCCTGGCATTCATAAATCAAAGTATTGAGTAGAGGAGTTGGGATGTTATGGTGAGGTTGTATAAGACATTAGTGAGGCCAAATTTGGAGTATTGTGTGCAGTTTTGGTCACCTAACTATTGGAAGGATATCAGTAAGATTGAAAGAGTGCAAAGAAGATTTTCTAGGATGTTGCTGGGTCTTCAGGAGTTGAGTTACAAGGGATTATTGAACAGGTTAGGAATTTATTCCTTGGAGCATAGAAGAATGAGGGGGGATTTGATAGAGGTTTACAAAATTATGTGGGGTATAGACAGAGTAAATGTGAGTAGGCTCTTTCCACTTAGATTAGAAGAGATAAATATGAGAGGACATGGCTTTAGGGTGAAAGGGGAAAGGTTTAGGGGGAACATTAGGAAGAACTTCTTCACTCAGAGAGTGGTGGAAGTGTGGAACGAGCTGCCATCTGACATGGTAAATCTGGGCTCACTCTTAAGTTTTAAGAATAAAATGGATAGATTCAAATGGCCTGTTTTCTGAGCTGTAGTGTTCTATGGTTCTATTCCATCTGGGTAGCCTCCAACCTGATGGCATGAACATCGATTTCTCAAACTTCTGTTAATGCCACCCCACTTCACCATTCCCCATCCCCTTTCCCTTCTCTCATCTTATCTTCTTGCCCACCCATCACCCTCCTCTGGTGCTCCTCCCTCTTTTTCTTTCATCCATTGACTTCTGTCCTCTTCTAACAGATTCCCCCTTTTCCAGCCTGTATCTCTTTCACCAAACAACTTCCCATCTCTTTACTTCATCCCTCCCCCTTCAGATTTCACCTATCACCTCGTGTTTCTCTCTTCCTCCTCCCACCCCCCACCCCCACCTTCTAAATCTACTCCTGAGCTTTATTTCTTCAGTCCTGCCGAAAGGTCTCGGCCTGAAACGTCAACTGTACTCTTTTCCATAGATGCTGCCTGACCTGCTGAGTTCCTCCAGAACTTTTTGTGGATCAGCTGATAACCCCATCTGGCACCAAATGTAACAGATTCTCTCTATTGCACATGTGGTCTCTGCAGCTTTCTAAGAACCCACAGAACTGTAGTAGGAGCAAGTTATCCTCAACCTGAGTGATTACTTAAGAGAAAGGATATTGAACACGTAAAACTATCAAGAAATCTTTTATTGGGGAATAAGAACTAATAATACTTCAGTCTTGGTTGGTATGCTTGAATTTTTATCTCTGAGTCCATAAATAGATTCAGTTCTTCTATTAATAACAATTGATTATGAGCAGCATGACAAATAATTGCTTGGGCATTCCTAGGGAAAGCAAGGAGAATTTCACATTGAAACTGTCTGGAGATGAAGAACAGATAACAAAAAGTAATATCTGTAGTTGTGGTCATCATGTAAACCTGACCTCAATATGGCTGACTCAAATGTTATTTCTCTATGAAAATATTAATATTTTCATTTATCTTGGAAATCCTTCAAAACTGCTCCTTCTCCAGCCAGCATAACATGATCAAGATGAGAAAGAAGCTCCTTGCTATTTGCATTAAGTGTGTTTCTACCGCCATTCTTACGAAGTTATTGTACTCGATATTTGGTTCCGCAAAAATTTTTTCACTGAAGTGTCAACTAATGAAAGGAACTGACTGTCTTTTTTATTCTTTGGAACCATAATTGTGCTCTATAATAAATGCCCTGCATTGCCATTTCATCTTGCTCTTTCTTTGCTAATAAATGCATGTTGATTGGCAATAATAGATCCCTTTAAATGCAGAACAAGTTAATCGGGTGGTTGAAAGGGGATACGGTGTGTTGGCTTTCATCAATCAGGAGACTGAGTTCAAGAGCTGCTCTATAATTAGCTCACACTTGGAGTATTGTGTTCGGTTCTGGTTGTCTCATTATAGAAAAGATGTAGAAGCTTCAGAGAGGGTGCAGAGGAGATTTACCAGAATGCTGGTAAATCTCCCACTGAAGGAGAGAGCATGTTTTATAAGGAAAGGTTGAAAGAGGTAGTAAGGTTTTTCTTTTTGGAGTGAAGGAGAATGAGAAGCAATTTGATAGAAGATATAAGATGATAAGAGACATAGACAGAATAGGCAGCCGGCACCTTTTCCTAGGGCAGTAATGGCTAATATCAGAGGGTATACTTTTAAGGCAATAGGAGGAAAGTACAGGGGGGAATGGCAGAGGTAGTTTTCTTACACAGAGAGTGGTGGGTGCATGGAACACATTGCCAGAAGTGATGACAGAGGCACATTAATTAGGGGCATTTAAGAAATTCCTGAAAGACACTACAGCTGTGAGAAGTTAATCCAGCTGCAGCTTCTAACATTCCACATTAAGGAGTTGGAGCTGGAACTGGATGGACTCTGGATCATTTGGAAGGCTGAAGGGGTGATAGATAGGACATATAGAGAGGTAGTTACACCCAAGGTGCAAGACACAGGAAACAGGTGATAGTGAGGAAGGGGGAAGGGGTTAAAGTGCTTGTGCAGAGTGATGTGCAGGTACATCACTTTGGATACAGTCGGGGGGTGGATGATCTAACAGAGGAAAGTCACAGTGGTTGGGTGTCTGGCACTGAATGAATCTTCCTCTGTGACTCAGAAGGGAAGGGGGAAGAAGAGGCACGACGTGGTGATAGGGGATACGTTAGTTAGTGGAACAGACAGGAGGTTCTGTGAGTGAGAGCGAAATTCCCACATGGTACATTGCCTCCTAGATGCAAGGGTCCAGGATATCTTGAATTGAGTCCTTAGCATTCTTAAGTTGCAAGATGAACAGCTCTACATGGGGAGTTCAGGGAGTTAGGTACTAATTTAAAGGACAGGACCTCCAGGGTTGTGACTTCAGGACTGCTATCCATGCCATTATTTGTGAGGCTAGAACAAGGAAGATTATACAGTTTAATATGTGACTAAGGAGTTGGTGTAGGAGAGAGGGAATAAGATTTTTGGATAATTGAGCTCTCTTCCAGGGAAGGGGGGACCTGTAAAAAAAGGAACAGTTTGCACCTAAACTGGAGGGGGGCAAATATCCTAGTAGGAAAGTTTGTTAATGCTGCATGGTGGGGTTTAAACTAGATTTGCAGGGGGATGGGAACTGGAGTGCCAGAACGGGAGGCAGGTGTTGGTAAGACCTCAGACAACATTAGGAATCCAAAGGTTGAGCATGACACAACTAAGTGTCCTGAGCTGCCTACACTTCAATACAAGAAGTATCGTAGGAGAGGCGGATAAAAGTGCTGAAAATAAGGTATCTGGTTTACAAACAAAGGCAATGTGGAGTGAGGAGAGGCTGCTGATAGGGCAAAATTGCAGTAAACAGAGTGAGTTGCGACATAAAATGCAGATAAAGTTGAAAAGGGTAAACACAGGACTGAAGGTGTTATATTTGAATGTGTGCAGTGTACAGATAAAGGCAGGTGAACTTGCAGCACAGTTGCAGATGGGTAGGTACGATGTTGTAGGCATCACTGAATCATGAATGAAACAAGATTATAGCTGGGAGCTTAATTACCAAGGATACAAATTGCAACAAAGGACAGGCAGGAAGGCAGAGGGGTGGCATTGCTCTGTTGGTAACAATGAAATCAAATCATTAGGAAGAGGTGACATGGGGTCAGAAGGTGGAGTAAATGGAATAACAGAGACGTAAGAGAGGAGTTAGCCAGAATTAATTGGTAACGAACACCGGCAGAGATGACAGCAGAGCAGCAATGGCTGGAATATCTGGAAGCAATTTGGAAGACATACATCCCAAAAAAGGATAAGTATTCTAATGGCAAGATGACACAGCTGTGGCTAACAAGAGAAATCAAAGCCAACGTAAAAGCCAGAGTGAGGGCATAAATAGAGCAAAAATTAGTGGGAAGTTAGAAAATTAGAAAGATTTTAAAAACCAACAGAAGGCAACTAAAAGGCATTAAGAAGGTAAAGATGGGATATGAAAGTACACCAGCCAATAATATTAAAGAAGATACCAAAAGTTTCCTCGGGTAGATAAAGTGTAAAAGAGAGGTGTGAGTGGAAAACAGTGCTAGAGAGGTGATAATGGGGGGCAAGGAAATGGTGGATGAACTGAATAAGTATTTTGCATTAGTGTTCAATGGGGAAGACATTAGCAGTATGGTGAAAATTCCAGCTGTCAGGGGTCATGTAATATGTGAAAATTACCATTATTAGGGAGAAGGTTCTTGCAAAACTGAAAGGTCTGAAGGTAGATAAGTCACCTGAACCAGATGGTGCACACCCCAGGGATCTGAAACAGGAGGCTGAAGAAATTGTGGCATTAGTAATGATCTTTCAAGAATCACTTGATTCTGGAATGGTTCCGGAAAACCGTAAAATTGCAAATGTCACTCCTACTCTTCAAGAAGGGGGAGAGGAAACATTGCTTAACCCACTGCTATCTACCCATGTCTCTGTGGCTAAGCATAGCTCAAATACCATCTATAAATTTGCTGATGATACAAACATTGTTGGTAGAATCTCAGGCAGTAACGAGAGGGCATACAGAAGTGAGATATGCCAACTAGTGGCGTGGTGTCACAGCAACAACCTGGTACTCAACGTCAGTAAGACGAAAGAGTTGATTGTGGACTTCTGGAAGGGTAAGACGAAGGAACACATACCAATCCTCATAGAGAGAGGAGAAGTGGGAGAGAGTGAGCAGCACTTCAAGTTCCTGGGTGTCAAGATCTCTGAGGATCTAACCTGGTCCTAACATTTCGATGCAGTTATAAAGAAGGCAAGACAGTGGCTATACTTTATTAGGAGTTTGAAGAGATTTTGTACGTCAACAAATACACTCAAAAACTTCTATAGATGTACCGCGGAGAGCATTCTGACAGGCTGCATCACTCTCTGATATGGGGAGGCTACTGCACAGGACCGAAAGATGCTGTAGAGGGTTGTAAATTTAGTCAGCTCCATCTTGGGTACTAGCCTACAAAGTGCCCAGGACATCTTCAAAGTGTCTCAGAAAGGCAGCATCCATTATTAAGGACCTCCAGCACCCAGGGAATGCCCTGTTCTCACCATTACTATCAGGTAGAAGGGCCAGAAACCTGAAGGCACACACTCAGTGATTCAGAAACAGCTTCTTCCCCTCTGCAATCCGATTCTGAAATGGACTTTTAAACCTTGGACACCACCTCACTTTTTTATACAGTATATATTATTTCTGTTATTTGCATGATTTTTAATCTATTCAATATACATATACTATTATTTATTTATTATTTTATTTTGTTTTTCTTTCTTCTATATTATGTATTGCATTGAATTGCTGCTGCTAAGTTAACCAATTTCATGACACATGTCGTTGATAATAAACCTGACTCTGATTCTGATTCTGAAAAGAAACTATAGACCAGTTACTCTGACCTCAGTAGTTGGGAAGATGTGGAATCAATTATTAAAGATGTGGTCTCAGGGTATTTGGTGGCACATGGTAAAACAGGCCATAGTCAGCATCCTGCCTGACAAATCTGTTGGGTTTCTTTGAAGAAATAATAAGCAGAATAAACAATGGAGAATGGGTTGATGTTGGATTTTTCAGAAGGCCTTTGACAAGGTGCCACATGTGAGGCTCCTTAACAAACTATGAGCATCACTTGGAGTAGTGTGAGCAGTTTTAGGCCCCTTATCTTAGAAAGGGTGAGCTGAAACTGGAGAGGTTTCAACACAGGTTCACAAAATGATTCCAGGATTGAATGGTTTGTCATATGAAGAGCATCTGATGGCTTTGGCCTGTATTTGCTGGAATTCAGAAGAATGGGGCGGGGGGGGGGGGGGCGGGGGGGCCTGATTGAAACCAATCCAATAGTAAAAGGCCTTGACAGAGTGGATGTGGAGAGGATGTTTCCTATGGTGAGAATCTAAGACCAGAGGACACAGCTCAGAATAGAGAGTTGTCCTTTTAGAACAAAGATGAGGAGGAATTTCTTTAAAAAGAGAGTAGTGAATCTGTGGAATTCCTTGGCACAGGTAGGAGTATAGGCCAAGTCTTTATGTACATTTAAGACAGAGGTTGATAAATTCTTGATTGGTCAGGACAAGAAGGGATATGGGGAGAAGGCAGGAGATTGTGGCTGAGAGGAAAATTGGATCAGGCATGATGAACTGGCAGCAGAGATTCAATGAGCCAAATGGCTTAATTCTGCTCTTATATCTTGTGGTCTTATGTTCTTTTTGGCTCATGGTTGAAAGAGAAATGGAGAACTATTTTTTGGAGAGCTTATTTTTGTCACATATCCTTCTAAACCTTTCATACTCATGAAACTTTTCAAATGTCATGTAAACATTGCAATTGTATCTGCCTCTACCACATTCTTTGGAAGTTCATTCCATATATTAACTTCTCTATGTGAAAGTCTTTTCCCTCTCAGCTTACCAAATGCCCTCTAATTTTGAACCCCCTACCTTGTGAATAAAAGACTGTAACGATTCAGAGTAAATATCCAGTCTTTCCTTAGAATTCAAGCCTTCCTGTCTTAGCAATATTCATGTGATGTCTTTTCTGCACACTCTCCAGCTAGATCACATCCCTCTTATTTAATGACAACCAGAATGGTAAAGGAAGTTCCAGATGCAGCATCTCCAATGTCCTATCTAGCTGTAACATGACATCCCAGATCTTGTATTCAGTGATCTTTTGAGCGAAGACAAAAATACCATTTTCACCACCTTATCTATCTGCGCTGCCACTTTCAGGGAACTATATACTTTTACCCCTGGGTTTCTCTATTCTATAATACCCCCAGGACCCTATCATTGTGCAAACTTTGATGTGCTTTAACTTGGCAAAATTTGAGTTGATCATTCCATTACCTCAGAAAAATTTTCTTTACTACCAACCGCACCATCAATTTTGGCATCATTTGCAAATTACCATCATGCCACTTACATTCTAATCCAAACAATTAAACATTCATGTCAACAGTTGACATAAGATCAGCTATGATCTTATTGAATGGCAGAGCAGGCTCAACGGGCCAGATGACCTACTCCTGCCCCTATTTCTTTTCTTATGTTATTATAATGCTGTTCAACAGTGGTTGAATACAATTTACTTCAGCTTCATGTAGATAACCATTTTCTGAAATAAATATCTTAACCCCAGGATTTTCTAAAATAGAAAATCTAAGGGTAAACCAATGAGTTTCTAGCACCAAGACTACATAATTGGAACCTAGTCTCTCTAAAATTGTAGTGTGATAATAAATGGGTTTAGAGTGGTTTCAGAGATCACCAGGCACTTGGGCATTTTTTAAAACCAACAGTCATTAATCTAGAAGCTTATATTGTTGCAAATGTTGCTACCTCCTGTTCATAGCATGTTCATCATTTAATTTCTAGGAATAGAGAGAGTCTGTGAGTTGAAAGTTGTCAATTATTTTCTAGATCCTTTTATGAAATGTAATATGCTTCATGAAACAGATGTAACTTTTGTCAGAAGCCTAGATACTTGACTGGGAGGATGACCCTTATTATGAAGGCAGCTTACAAGCTGTCTTGAAGTCTTCAGTCATAAAGTGATAGAGTTTTCCCTGGTCCTGCAAGGTTGAAGTGCCTGAGCCAGCTGACATAACTTGTGTCACAAAATAAGCACAGAACTTTTTCCATTGACTTTTTTGCCCTTTTAATCCCAAATATTAAAACATAGTTTTTTAGAAATAGAGTCTTCTCTGTAACTTCTGCCGTCTTCCATGGGATCCTATCACTAAACATATCTTTTCTCCACTCCCATCCTCCACTTCCATCAAGAATCGTTCTCTCCATGATTCCCTTGTGGATTCAACCCTCCCCATTGATTCCCTCCTGGCACTTATCCCTACAAGGAGTACAAATACTACATCTGCTCCTTTACCTCCTCCTTCACTACCATTTAGGGCCCCAAGTAGTCCTTCCAGGCAAATCTGTTAGGGTCATCCACTCTTTCTGGTGCTCTGACATAGACTGGGGGACCCTATTGCAATATTTCAGTGGAGTGAAGGAAATTTCAGTGGTATGAGAGATGAGGTGGCCAAAGTAAATTGGAAGGAGATGATGGCAGGAATAATGGCAAAGCAGCAATGGCTTGAGTTTCTGGGGGAAAGAAAGCAGGAAGGTGCGGATAGATGTATTCTGAAAACAAAGAAATATTCAAATGGCAAAACAGTACAACCGTGGCTGAGAAGGGAAGTCAAAGCTAATGTTAGAGCAAAAGAGAAGGCATATAAAAAAGCAAATATTAGTGGAAAGATAAAGGATTGGGAAGATTTTAAAGAACTACAGAAAGCAGCTAAAAGAATCACTGGTAGAGAAAAGATGAAATATGAAAGCAAGCTAGCAAATAATATTAAGGTGAATAGAAAACGCTTTTCCAAGTAAATTAAAAAAAATTCAAAGAGAGATGAGAGTGGATATAGGACTGCTAGAAAATGAGCTCAGAGAAATAATAATGTGGGTCAAGGAAATGAAAGATGAAATAAATAAATATTTTGCGTCAGTCTTCACTGCAGAAGACACTAGCAGTGTGCTAGGTATTGAAGGGTGTGAGGGAAGAGAAGTGGGTGCAGTTACTGTTACAAGTGAGAAGGTGCTCAAAAAGCTGAAAGATCTTAAGGTACATAAGTCACCCGGATCAGGTGAACTGCATGCTAGGGTTCTGAAAGAGGTAGTGGTAGAGATTGTGGAGACATTGGTTATGATCTTTCAACAATCATTGAACTCTGGCATGGTTTCTGAGGTCTAGAAAATTGCAAATGTCACTCCAATCTATAAAAAAAAAAGAGAGAGGCAGCAGAAAGGAAATTATAGGCCAGTTAGTCTGACCTTGGTGGTTGGGAAGATGCTGGAGTCAATTGTTAAGGATGAGGTGACAGAGTACTTGGTGACATGGGACATGATAGGACAAAGTCAGCATGGTTTCCTTAAGGGAAAATCTTGCCTGACAAACCTTTTGGAATTCTTTGACAAAATTACAAGTAGGATAGATAAAGGGGATGCAGTGGATGTTGTATATCTTGACTTTCAGAAGGCCTTTGACAAGGTGCCACACATGAGGCTGCTTACCAAGTTAAGAGCCCATGGTATTACAGGAACATTACTGGTGTGGTTAGAGTATTGGCTGATGGTAGGAAGCACTGAGTGGAAATAAAAGGATCCTTTTCTGGTTGGCTGCTAGTGACTAGTGGTGTTCCACAGGGGTTGGTGTTGGGACCGCTTCTTTTATGCTGTATATCAATGATTTAGATGATGGAATAGATGGCTTTGTTGCCAATTCGGCAGATGCTACAAAGATTGGTGGAGGGGCAGGTCACGTTGAGGAAGCAGGAAGGCCATAGAAGAACTTAGATTAGGAGAATGGGCAAGAAAGTGGCACATGAAATACAAAGTTGGAAAATGCATGGTCATGCACTTTGGTAGAAGAAATAAATGTGCAGACTATTTTCTAAATGGGGAGAAAATCCAAAAATCTGAGGTGCAATGGGACTTGTGAGTCCTTAGACGGAACACCCTAAAGTTAACTTACAGGTAGAGTAGGTGGTGAGGAAGGCAAATGCCATATTAGCATTCATTTCAAGAGATCTAGAATACAAGAGCAAGGATATGATGCTGAGGCTTTATAAGGCACTGATGAGGTCTCACCTTGAGTATTGTGAACAGCTTTGGGCTCCTCATCTAAGAAAAGATGTGCTGGCAGTGGAGAGGGTCCAGAGGAGGTTCACAAGGATGATTCCAGGACTGAAAGGGTTAATGAATGTCTGATAGCTCTGGAGTTTAGAAAGATGAGGAGGGATCTCATTGAAAATGTTGAAAGACTGAGACAACTAGACAGAGTAGCTGTGGAAAGAATATTTCCCATGGTGAGGGAGTCCAGGGCAAGAGGGCACAGCATCAGGATAGAGGGACATTCATTTAAAACGGAGATGCGGAGAAATTTCTTTAGCCAGAGGGTGGTGAATGTGTCGAATTTGTTACCACAGGCAGCTCTGGAGGCAGGTTGTTGGGCATATTTAAGGTGGAGATTGATAGGTTCTTGATTGGACATGTTATCAATGGTTACAGGGAGATGGCCAGAGAGTGGGGCTGAGGAGGATCAGCAATGATTGAATGGCAGTGCAGACTTGATGGACCAAATGGCCTAATTCTGCTTCTATGGCTTATGGTCTTATCGTCTAAGTAATATTGACAGGTCTATTTGAATATATCAGAATTTTCAGACAAATCAAAGCATAACAATATGAGTAGAGTAATGTATAAGCCATTATTTGTTGTAATCTTGTCGTGCTAAATGATTATGAAGCTGATGAGCATGAATTTGTGGAACCAGATCTACCAGCTGACACAGCAGTTGTACAAGTCAAATGGTTTGCTCATGAAAAACACAACAGGTTCGTTATAAATTATGCAAAATACCGGTAATTTTTCCATAAGTATTTTTTGCTTTGGTTAGAATATTTTGGTCAAGAAATTCAATGGTTTTGTACAAAATGGGTATTTAAAAGTCTATGATGTAAAGTGCATGAAGATATTCATCTGAACTCATCTTTTAAGATAACCATTCTTTAAGATAAGCTTGATGTCAATCCCTAAGATTGTGCTTGCTATGGTCAAATAAGTAAGCTTCTGGAAGTCTTCCCATCTATTCCTGATGACACAATACACAAATGTTTTCAGCATATAAAATAAAGTTAGATCAAGGAATTATATTTTTTATATAAAGTAAAAATAAGAAAGGCAAATGTGCTACCATTTATGAAAGGCAGGATGATCACTGGCTATGATGGCTGAAAGACTTCTCACATTGTCCTTTCTGATACGTGCGTCCTATCACATGCAGTGCTTAACCTCTGCCAACAAGAAAGAGGAGTGTGTAAATGAGATCCATGGAGTCACCTCACATGACAGAATAGTTCATCAGTTATTGTGGAAGATATGAAGTGTGCGGAGGTGAGACATGCAATTGTGGTTAAAATAGAGTACCAGAGTTCTGTTGGAGTGAAGGAGGCAGTATTCAGTGACTATATTGATTTGTTGAAGGAAAGTGGGGATGTTTATATTATTTATAGACATTGTTGGTGTGTGAGGTAATTGATGTGATGGATAAGATTCTTTCCTCAGCATCTGAGGACCATTATTTAACTTTTCCCTGCATATAAGGAGTAAGTCCTTCGAAGTGATCATGTCTCAGTGACTGCATTGCTTTTAGAGACCTCTGCTCCCTGAAGAGCACACATTTTCTCAGTTCTTCCATTGCCTGGATCAAATACTTCAAAGCTGCTTCTGAGAACCTTGATCCATTTTGTACCTTTTCCAGAGATTTTATTCCTTTAAAATTTCTTTTCTGCTGCCTGTAGCTGCAGTGCACATTCCCTTTGAGAACCCTTCTGGCTTCCTTTAAGTGGTATCAATCAGGGCCAAATTTCTATTCTCTAAATTTGCATGCAACCATAAGTAGCATGAGTGCTGTTGGCTGTATATCTGATTCATAATAATGAACTGCCACCTACAATTTTACATGGTCACTGCATGCTGGTTTTCAGATCTCTAAGCCCTTGTGCTTATTATTACTATTAGCATAAAAAGCACATTCACAAAAATATTTCTTATCCATCCAGTTAGAAATAAAAATTTATTTGGGCGACTAAAATCCCTAAGGAGGGTTGCACAGAGTAAATCAAAGAACATTGGCATTCCCTTATCAATCACTGTCGTCTTTGTGTTGCTGATCTCTGCCTCCTCTCTGCTGTTTCTCGCTGAAATCTTTTTGTTTTTCCATCGTGGGCCTAATGTCAGCACAAGAAATAAACACATGGCTTTTTAAAAGCAAAACCATTCAGTAGAACACAAACGGCCCAAGAGCAGTGTACTTCACTGAAATTTTTGTATTTGTGACAAATCCTTCTCTGCAGCTATCAGCACAAGCACACAGTGCAAAACCATTTTCAAAAGAGCAAGCATCGATATGTCACCTGAAATAATCTTCTTTATTACTCCATCTATTAAAGGCATGCACTAGAAAATGGAAAGAAACTGCCAGCAAGTATCCCAGTCCTGTCATTATAAACATCTGTTTTGTCACTGTCATCAGAGAAAGATTTAATATTGTGGTTGTTTCAATGACTCTAAACTCCTGCTAAAATCACTGGCAAGTGATTCATTGTGATATTGCCCAATATAACATTTGTATCTATGCCCCAGTGCAGCATTTTCATTACACTTTAAATAAAATCAGCTCTCTATCTATGTCAGTCAGCAACATTCTGCTGTACACAGAGGAATCCGACAATCTACAATTATGATTTTGATTTGATTGTGTCATTTGAGCAGAAGGTTTATTACTTTTGACTCAGCTAGGCAGAGGGCCTACTTTTCACCGTTTCTCTAACTGTGCTTTGAGCATGTAACACAAAACAAAAGAAGAATATTGTCTTTTTTTGGTGTTATGTAGTAGGAATGTTTTTAATGATCTCCATCATCCTAGTGTGGCAAAAGATTACTTTTGTCTCAATATTCCCGTTGGAGGTTTGGTGGTTTACATGGAGAATAAATCTTTGCCTTAGCAAACGTACTATTTAAGTAAACAGCCTTATTAACAGAAAATTAATTAACTGCTGTATACTGTTACATTTTTCACTTCCTTTGTCCATAATAAAAAATATTTGTCCAAGTAAAAATAGAGCATCTGTACTAATTAATATTTATGAAGGGGTTGATAAAAAATAGAGCCAGATCTGACATGCAGTAAACTATCTTTTACAATGTTAATGAAACTGCTTATCATGGCAGGTTATGGGGGAATCGCACGCTCTTATCTCTTAGCAATCACTCTTAATTTTATGTTCTTTACTGAAACGTTTCTGAGTTATTCAAAATGATAACAGTTTTGTCAAGCCAATGGCAACAGCAACAAAAAGGAATTTTACTATAACCACTGCAGAAACTACATTCAATACAGGTTGAATAAATTTAGCTGAAGAAACTTGGGCAGTAAGATTAATGCAGGCCGACAAAAAGATCAACATGAAAATGGTGGGCAAAAAGGCTACTCTCTGAACAGTACAACTATGACCAACTATGGTGTCTATGACTTCAATTCAATTGCATTTTGGACATTCAAAGTTTTTTTACTGCAACAAATCACTTGGTTAATTTTGCTAAGGTATTTTGTAATCTAAAAGGAAGGTAGGGCAGTATGGTAACTAAGTGGCCAGACTACCAATTCAGGCATCTGAATGGCTGATCCCGACTCATCATCTCAATTTCCATCATGACCAGCTGGACAGTTATTTTCATTGAACATATTAGATCTATCTTGGAGTGATAACCGCGCAGTATTATAACTATCAAAGTACCAGATTATCTTAAGAATCCACCTGCTTTGCTCATGCCAAAGGGTATGGAGTTTGCAGTTCTGACCTGGTAAGGCTGATTTGTGCCTCCAGACCAACCTAGAATAGTGATAGTTGACTTCTAACTGGCCAGTAATCCACTCAGTCAATAATAATTAGAGATAAGCATTAAATGCTAAACTTACTGTCATCCACCATAACTAGTAAATGAACACATAAAATAAAACTTTCCGTAATTTAAATGTATCCCAATTTTTATCTAAAGCGTGGATACAAATATTTGGATAGAAAACCAAAAGCAATGACACAGAAATTCACTCTGTGTTGTCGGGCGTAGATTATCTGTAAGTGGTACAATACTTAGCTGTCATGAGAAATTTGCTTGTCAAGGTTAAATAGAAAGGATGTCTAAAAGCTGAGGGGTGTGGATTTCAATACTGCTGAAACCAGAAGACCCTGAGTGTGTTAATAAAAGCTGGTACAATGAAGTTTGATGCAGCAAAGTAAAAGAAATAAGGAAGGGCTGGCTGTGAGTAATGGTGCAAAAATGGTGCATTCACAAGGAGAGAGTAATTGAACTAAGAGTTAAATTTGTATCAAAACATCTTTAAGAGGTCAATAATTTTTAACACTGTTATTTCAGCTCCTGCCTTTGAGATTCTGACTTTTGTTTTACCGAAGGGTCAAAGGACACCCCTGTGTTGACTGAAGGACTTTTTCCTGTTAGCAGATAAAAGATTTTAAAGGCCATGGAATTGCTCTGCCTTTATTCTCAAGCACATTTCATATATTACCGGGGATCTATGAGTTAAAATATATCTTTAAGAAGTACACTGATGCCAAGACATAACAGTGACCATAGGAAGCATATCCCAGTTCTTTCCAGTTTTCCTCATTCGCTATCTTTTATTTTATAATTTATTTAGTTTCTGTTTAGTTTTAGCACTTTGAAAGACAATAAGACTATCTATTATTAGATGCCTCATGATCATGAAAGAACAAATGTCAAGGTTGACAAAAGGCTGTTTGTTCCTTTGAATCTGATCCCTATTTTGTACTCCTTCTTCTATCAAAGCATCCAATTTCTCATTGAACATCCGCAATGCGTCTTTTTTCATGTACGTATTATTTCATTGCATTTTCACTGTTGTAAAGAAATTCCTAATTTTACTTTTGATTTCTATTTTCAATGTAAATTTGTATCTGCTCTGTTTTTCCTGAGCTATTTTAAAGTAATATGTTCGTCTGATTTTCTTTGTCATTCCATGTCATTCAATATGCTGAGTTAATTTTCTAATTTAGACATTGTCCTGCATACTCTGGATCAAACTATATGGTTTTTTTCTGCTTCTTCTATTAAATTTGTGCAGGGTTGCTATAATATCTTTAAATAAGCACGCATTGCAACATGATATATTACATCATTTGCATAACATTGTACACATGTACAATCAAGGAACATCTCGAGTAAAACCAATCACACCTTTCAGAACTTGCCTTGTTCTTACATTGTTACTTAACTATTGACAAGGAACTCACAGGGTCACATACAGTACACTGATGACAGGGATGGAAAAGTATTAAGTTAGAAAGTCATTGATAGAGCGTGTCTGAAAATTCATGAGAAATTAGAATGATTTCATTGCACAGATTTTAAACAATATGTTTCAAGTACTGGAGAAACAAAAGGTAGTAACTGCTGGCCTTGTGATTTTTTTTAAAACAGGAGACTGCAAGCTGGCAGCTCAGATCCAATCTAACTATATCAGTTATTATGATGTTCATGATTAAGTGTATAAGCTCTTCAATGGATGGAGATGTTCATCAGGACAAGTAATACTTGAGAAAGTGAGGGCCAGCGCAAAAGTGTGCCTGCCACAAATGAAGCCATATGAGAATGGAAGAAAGCAATCTCACTAATAGAGATAGGCTCAGATACATATGTCACTTTTGCAGACCACCTCATGTCACGCAACATGAAAGATGTTCCATTTGATGAGGTGATAGAGAGATTGTAGAGTCACTTTAATCTAGTTTCCTCAGAGATTGCAAACTCAGACAGAAGCCTAAAGTCAGGCAAATTCATTAGTAATTCACTGCTTTGCAAAATTTGTTTCAACACTGTGATTTCTGCACTTTCTGGATTGACCGATGGGACAAATTCTGAGAGATGAGGAAATACAAACTAAATTTTTAAATACACAATATTTGATGTTCAATTGGGCATGTAAAATTGCCATGTAATTAAGATAACTTCCAAAAACACTGGAGAATTTTGACCAAAGAGTAATTTCAGTGTTAATATAATAGGAGCATGAGTTCCAACATTAAGCTTAGATTTGGTGTGAAAGGCAAGGGAAGTGGGAAAAGTTGCTATTTGTATAATAGAGATCATTTTGTAGAAGAATGCAATATTAGCACTGTGAAATAATTTGTTTGCAAAAAGGAAGACTGTTTTGCCTCTGTATTTAAGTTTGTGCTCAAGATGGTAATTCAGGATAATGTCAGCTAAGTAGCTTCTCAATGCAATTCCACACCAGTAAAAGAATTGTCATAAAGGTATTGCTGTATAATATTGAACATGATGTGGTGTGTGAAGAGCATACCTTACAAAACATGTGCCACCAGCTGCAATAGCGGAAAATGCAGTGATTTCAAAAGTTAAAAGTTAATGATCAATATTTCAAGATAAAATCAATACAATACTAAATTAAATAGAGTACAACTCTTTCTATGCCGCTGATACTTGAATATCAAGGTATAAAAGACTGTAAATGATATGGAACAAAAAAAAACAACTTGCTGGAAGAACACAGTGGGTCAAGTAGTATCTGTGGAAGCAAATGCATGGCCAATATTTGGGGTCAAAGCCCTTCATCAGGACGGAAAGTGCAGAGGGAGGATAGCTATTTTCATCTAAACTATCACAGGTGGGTGGGAGGAGGGGGAGAGAACATTCAAAAACTATTTGAAAAAAAAATTAACATCAAAAAGATAGGTGATGTTTCATTATTTTCCTTGACTTACCCAAACTCCTCAATGAAAAGATAGATACAGGCACTTGAGAATGAATAATCCTCTAATTTTGGCTTCTACCTTGTCCTCAAACATAATCATTCTATCAGTGGTAACTTTGATAATACCAATGAGGGCATGGAGTATAGGAGTTGGGACATTATGTTGTAATTAGACAAGTCAGTGGTGAAACTGCACTTGGAGTATTGAGTACAGTAGTGGTTATAATATTCTAGAAATATTAAACTAAAAAAAGTGTAGCAAAGAGTTACAAGGATGCTTCCAGGACTAGAAGGCATGAGTTATAGAGAGAGGTTGGCTAGGCTATGTCTTTATGTACTGGGCCGTAGGAGATTGAGGGACAACTTTACAGAAATGTTTAAAATTATGACAGCCATAGATAAGGTGGATGGTAATAGTCTTTTCCCAAGGGGAGTCCAAAACCAGGTGACATAGGTTTAGGGTGAGAGGGGAAAGATTCAAAAGAGTCCTTTCATGCAAAGGGTAGTGCATATATATTGAATGAGCTGTCAGAGAAAGTGGTTGAGCCACGTACAACAGGATCATTTAAGAGCCACTTGTACAGGTACGTAGAGGGGAGGAGCTTAAAGGGACATGGGCCAAATTCAAGAAATTGGGACTATGGCACTTGAGTGGGCACAGTAGTCCACCTGAAGTGGTTGACCAAAGGGCCTGTATCCATTCTGTATTTCTCTACGACTCTTTGCCATCAGTTGCCAGGACCCTATGATATTCTCTCATCAAACAATCCTTCTTTTTCTCCTTCTCACTATACTCTAATAAAAAAAAACTTTAAAACATCCTCTCGATAAAACGATCAATCATCTATTTTGGCTATTTCTGTACATGGCTCAGCATCGATATTTAATATATTTTCTGCAAATTTCATTTTGTCTATATTAAAGAGATTATACGTGTAATGGAGGATGACGTTATTCTCAGACCAAACACTAGCCCTCCAATGATACCTATACCTCTCTAGCCTCCTGTTCTCCACTACCAAACATCAAGACATTATTTGACAACATCTGATTTTAACTTATCTGGAAGTTTTCTCCCACAAAACTCTTGAAATTGTTAAACTTCTCAAGCTACAGCACAATTGTAGCATTGACGGTTGGTTCTGAATTCCTTGCATCTACTGCTCCAGCAATGCAAAATGAGATGTACATGTAAACCCCACACAAAAGCACAAACAGAATTGATTATGCATGGCTGATGGAGCTGCAAGCCAAAAAATTCAGTCTTTTCGCCATTGATGAAATGACTTCACTTTTCAAAGTAGGTTTTTTCTCACGTGGACCCTTTGAAAGGTAGTTGACAGAATTAACTTTACTACAATTCCAACAAATATTGGAATGAAGTAAATACACTTTTTCCTTTGCTTCAGATGCAAATTACATTTAACATTTATCTCGCAAAAGGAAAAGAAAAAATAAAATCCGTCTTAGCTCCTGTTATTTTATTAACTTACATTGGAAGTCCAGAGAAATAACAGCTTTTGCCAAATAAAATAAATCATTTATTATTAGTAAAGACTAAATGTTTAATAACATTTCTTAAAAGAAATAAAATTGGATGTATCCAAACCTATTTCCTTCCAGGATTACATAGATAAAATTAATATTTGTTTTCATTCCTCTCTGTTATGTAGGTGGCCCACTGGGAGGCAAGAAAAATTGTTGGTTGTCATTTGGTCCAAAGGTGCTTTGGATTTTTATAGATGTTTCAGATATGCTTCAGTCTTACACTGAATATGAATATAGTGTCAGAGCTCGCAACTCCAGGGGATCCATAGACAGTCTGTGGAGTTTTGTATAAATCCTTGAAGCAGCTCCTTAAGCTATGGCAGCTCCCTCTACACAAGCCACATATGATTTTTCTGTCCTAATCTATTAGATCATGCCAAGCTTTCTGAATGGAGTTATTTCTCAGTATTATGTTATTGATCAATGGAGAAAAAATGATCCCACAATTAACGCATCTACTGTTACTGCAGTGACAATGTCAGTAAGCCAAAAAGTCAAAGGCAAATTGTCTAACTTCTGATCAATATGTTTATCTTTTACTTCATGTTCTTTCAAATGGATCCCTCTTTAATGTGCAGAATAATCCTAATAGTTTCCTAAATATAAATAAGAATAAATTTTTAAGTTGTATATGAGAGCATCTGAAATTCCCTACTTTCCCTCTTTGTATTTTTCCCATATCAGTTTTCACATTTTCACTTGTAATGCTAATGAAAAGGAAGAGGGAGAACGGAGCAAATCGACTTTCTTTTTGAGTAATCATTACTAGATCATAAAATTCTGAGATAATTTTATAATTTTATGATCTACTCTGTTATCTCTGTCAAAGCATGTAAGCCCTTCCTTTCAACTCTCAGAATTTGTGCAGAATTCCTGCCAGGCGTTTTTCAACAGTCATGTTTTAGAAGGTCTGTTTCAATATTGTGTGGTGGGAAAGTTGAATTAGAATTGAGTCTGCTTCTGTTAGACCAGACAGTTCGAAAATATCAATTACAGAGAAAATGAACTTCTTGGTTTAATCACTTCATTTTCAACTTTTACACAACTAACTTAATCAAAGTAAAGAAACAAAAATAAACAGAAAGCAATATATAAAGCAGTTAATTCTTTAAAGAACATTGTAGCAGTTTTTAAAAGATCAGAATAAGCAAATAACTTTTCAATGAAACAGTTTAATAACTGAGATTCTTTCAGGGTCTTGACCTGACAGTTTATTTCCCACCATAGATGTTGCCTAACCTGTTGAGTTCCTCCAGCATTTTGTATGTTGCTCCATTTTAATAACTAATCCTTGGGAAAATGGGTGGAATGCACCCTTACACAGTTTGTTTTTTGTTTGCTGACAACAAAGTTTTGGAACAAAGCTGGAGTCCATTAAGCTGAATGTCAATTCTGTTTCAATTTATACTAAGTTTAGCACCATCAGATAATTTGTTCAGTACTTCCACATTATTTATAGACTAGCCTAGAAAGCTACTCACACCAGATACATTGGAGGTATATTTGTATATGCCCATTCACTTAAAATTGACAGCCTGTTATAATCAGTTAAATCGATAGTTAGCTAATACAGTCATTGAGTTATACAGCACAAAAACATGCCATTCAGGTCACCACGTCTATGCCAACCTTTAAGTGGCAATCTGTCAAAATCCTATTTGCCAGCACTTGATCAGTAGCCTTCTATGAATCAGAATCAGGTTTATTATCGCCGGCATATGTTGTGAAATTTGTATGCCTCAGTAATTCAAGTGTTTCTCCAGATACACACAAAAGCTTTCGAGAATACCTGTTCTAGCTGCCCACCCATGCAATCTGCTGCATGAAATTTTTTTTTCCTCAAATTCCCACTAACCTTCTTGCATTGTATCCTTGGCCATGTAATTTTAGACACCTTTGTTATGGGATAAAGTTTCCTACTGTCTTGCATATTTATGCCACTCAGAGTTTTGTGTCATATCCCCAGCTCATCTTCATTTACTCCAAGGAATACATCAGCCTATCCTCAAAACACACCCGACCTCTGCTTAGTACTGGAAAGCTCCAATCCAGGCAACATCCTAGTGAATCTAGGATTACACAGCTATGGGTACTTAAGTTATGCCCTGCCTTTTGCATGACAGCCAGAACTGGGCACAGCTGTGGTCCAACCAGTGTTTTATAAAGTTACATGATAACCTCTCTGTTCTTCTATTAAATGCCCCATTGGTGAAGGCAAGTATCCTGTGTGCCTTCTTCACCACTCTCTCTGCTTATACTGCCAACTTCAGTGATCCTTGGATGTGTACAACAAGGCTCCAATGTTCCTCAGTACCCTCTAGGGGAACACGTGGCCAGATTGGGTGACTAATCACCTCTGAGGTCAGTTAAAGATAACTGCAAAGGAGTCATACAGCACAGAAAAAGGCACTCAGCCCGCCCTGTTCACACTGACAATCAAGTACTGATCTAAACCAATGTCATTTATTTGCACTTGGTCAACAGATTTTTATGGTATGGTAAATCAAGTGCCTATCCCAATACTGTTTAAATGTTTTGGGAATGTCTGCCTCCACTAACTTTTCAGACAGTGCATTACAAACTCTAACCACCCTCAGTTTGAAAGAACTCCTCTAAGTTGTTTACTCTTTACCTTCTCTGGTTGTACATACTGCTAAAATTTTGTCCTGTCTATCCTATCTGTGCTAATTGTCTACACCTGTAGGAGGTTCCTCTTTCAGCCTTCTTGGTTTTGAGGAAAATAAACCCAGCTTACTCAGTCACTCCTCTAACTGAGACTCTCCAACCCTGCAACATTCTGGTTTATCTCTTCTGCTCCTCTTCAAAGCAATATCTTCCTTTCTATACTGAGCAACAAAAAACGCACGCAATATTCCAGAAGATACTTAACAATGCTTTATGAAGCGTGTGATCCCCATGTCTTCTTTACCAGACTATCTGCCTGTGCTGCCACAATTAGTGTTCTTTAACCGTACACCAAATGGCAGTCTCTTCCTCAATGTTCTCCATTAATTAGATGTACATTCTTCATAGTTTTCAGTTGTATGATGAATTTTCTTTTTTAAATTTTAGATGTTATTTATAGTGAAGTAATGTAAAGACCCAAGAAAGATGGGTTGAATGAAAAAGAACTGATGACAGGATTTAAAGAACAGTGATTTTGTGAATTGTGGATTACTTGGTATTTTGGGAATGGAAGGGTTGGTTTAAATTGCATGCTCTTTGCTGAACCATTTTCTGTGAACCTCCAGCAGCATGAAGTGCTGGTGTTCTTGCTGTTCCTTTTCTCTATGCTGCTCTTGTTGCTCCCCCTGATTATGCCCTGTAATGGACAGCACTCTGTAAACTCGCTCCTTACACCTGCGCATTCACACACAAACAACGGCTAGGAACTCTGCTGTTGTTGAGCTGAGTGTACACACTTCAATGTCTCACAATGGGTCCTAAACTGAGCTGATGCGCCCAGGGTTGGATTTATGGTGCCTTTCCCACTATACGCAGCAAAGTTTTCAATTTCATTAGTAATGCAGAAGTGTAAATGTGTATATGTTTTTAGATAAGTTCTTCTGTTTATTTTGTAATATGATTGTAACTACACTGTTGGGTGCATCATATTCTAATTCATGTGTAGTCTTAATTTAACCTGGTTGGTAATTAAAGGTAATATGTCGTGGTGCCTAAAAAAAAGTTCTTTGCCCTCAGTGTGGAAGGAAGATAGGGGCTGCCAGGAGCTCACACTGGCCAAAAGTAGTGTGGAGCTATTATTGTGTTTTCTGGTAGATAACTTTTTGTAAATATTGGCTGCTTTCTTTTCGCTATTTTTGCTAATTTTTGAAAGTTTGAATTTTGATGCATCTAATAAGTACCCTTGCAATAAAGTGCTAAGTGACTCCAGCCATGTTTCCTTTGGTCATCACCCAGGTATCTAACATGCACCTATAGGAAACAAATTCTATTCCATTAAGGCTCATCACACCACCAGAGTTCTCACTAAACAGAAGCAGTGAGGTACTATTTGGATAAATTACAATATTGGCTATAGTGGTAGTCCTGAAACTTGCTGGTGTGGTATATTAGCAGATGGAAGCTATTGTAATAATTAGAGAGCACAATTATAAAAGGGTAAAAGTAGAATGGTCTGTGTATAAATGTACATAGTTTATTCAAAGGGATAGAGCACATTGAGAAAATGTTTTAAAAAAGCACATGGAATCCTGCACTTAATGAGAAGTATCATGGATTAGAAGAGAGAGAAAGTCATGAAAAATCTCTATTAAGCTCCAGTTTACTTATACACTGTTTATTGCGCCCTGTTGCAGCATCATACTTTTAGAATGCTATAACAGCTTTTAGAGGATGCAGGAGAAATTTATTGAAATTATTTCATGGATGATGGACTTCAGTTATGTGGATAGAATGGAGAAATTGGAGCTGTTTTCCTTGGAAAAGAGGAAGTAGTAAAGCGAACTGACAGGGGTATTTAAAATCATAACATATATGAATAGACTGGAGAGGAACTGCTTGAGTCATAAGACTAGGGGATATAGAATGAAGGTGTTTGGCAAAAAAATCAAAACTGACGTGAGGAAAGATTGTTTTTATACTGTGAATGGTTAGGTCTGGAATGTAGTGTCAAGGTTAGTAGTGGAGACAGATTCAATTCAAACATTCAAAAGGGAGCTGAATGAATATCTGAAAGAAAGGAATCTCCAGAACTGCAGGGAGACAGATGAGGTTTGAAACTACCTGAATTCAAAGGGCCAAATGGTCTCTTTGCACACTGTACCTGCTCTGTCATTTACAAGTGCTGCCTGAACTGGTATTTCCAGCAATCACAAGTTTCCTTTTAGACTTGGAGTATTTGACGTGTTTTCTTTGAGATAACCAATGAGCACAGGAACAGAGAAGACAAATCCAACGTTTGCAAGTGTGCAGCAGATTTAACAAATGCCAGTTTCTCCCCGCAGACTCACAGAAAAATTACAGCATGGCAGGAGAGTGTTCAGCCCATCAAGACCATGCAAGCATGTTCTAAAACAGTTCAGCTAATCTCAATCCCCTGCCTCTCTCCAAGCTGTCTCCATGCATACGTGTGTTCACTATTTATATCGCAGGGAATTTCTGTACAAAGTACCATGTTAATGCCTCTATTCAGATATTGAATTATAGTATTAGAAAAGAGAATGTAGGTAAACTCATAGATTATCCGTTTTACAGCATTTTAGTTTACACGGGTGCTGCTCTTATTTCAAATTGCTTCCAAGGCGGTGGTCAATGTAAGCCATTCTAACCAATGTACCAAAGCCCAGGGAATGTATTGTGAACAATTACAAGACGTGGAGATATATGGACATTATGAACAGATGACCACGTCTTCATAGTTCAAAACTAATCAAACTTAATGGAGACTTCGGAGCGAAAAGTCAGCAGCTGTTATGGACAGGTGACCACTCTAACTGCTCCATTATAACCTACAATATATAATGGGAATATCATTAAAATGGGAGTTAGTGGCTGATATTGGTATGTGACAGCTTTATTGAAGTTCAGAGAACATTAACCCCAGCGGACCAATCATTTGGGCTAGAGGTTAATTACTTCTATGGGCAAATAACTGTTCGGCTTTGTGTCTTCACAGCACAAGTTCAAATCTACAATAGAATACTTAGTACTGTATATTTAATAATTACCATTGATCAATATATTTTTGTGTGACATATAAAGCATTTTCTACCCGGTAACTATTGAACAAACAGCAAATGATGAAAAAAAAAGTTTGACTTACAGTCATTTTCAGATGTATTTAGAATCAGGAATGCATTCCAAGGTTTGAAAGGTTTTGAATTATCCAGTTCAGTTACATTTGCTCCATTGATATGCAGTATCAATATATTTTAGCAGAGGATAAGACTTTATTTAAGCTTTTAATCTTTTAATATTAGCTGTTTATATGAATGTAATTTATTTAGTTATCAGCACAAGTATAAACTCAATTACAATGTTAATTAAAAATGTTCCTTTAACATTTGAACGTGAATACTGTACTGAAGAGTTTAAAGGCAAAGCAAAAAAAAAACTAATGCAGATGCAGTTTACAATTTTTTTTAGAACTGGAAGATAATTATGGCAACACTATTTTTCCAGAAGCAGTAGCTGATGTAATGGCCAGATAGCCATGCATGCTGGAGGCTGTTTCTGTGTTTTTTAGGCTGGTATTGATCACAACTGTGCTGAGGGTTCAGCTCCATGCCAGATTGTTTGATTAATGGATTGGTTGCTAAAAGAGGACTGAATGGGGATAGAAAATGCAGGCGGTCTGTACTGCCACTATATATCCATCAAGAAGTACACACCTCATTATAAAATGGTTATCAAGTATACATGAAAAATTAATTGGACTCAGTTTGATTCTGAAAAGAATCAGCTTTCACCACCACAGTCCCCAGAACTTTCCAGATGTGCTTTGCAGCCCCTAGAGAAGGAGTGATGGGAGATGTATTAATACATCGTATTGATTGGATCAGGACCTCTGACAGTCATTTGTAGAGATACCATCTGTCTGCTGTTCACATTCCTTCACCAGAACAGGACGTGACAGATTATTAATCTCAACTCTTGAAGTATAGACAGTCCCCTTTCTGCTAAACTGCATTCCGATTCTGTAGGAGATGAAGCAGACCTGAAGGGTGCAGAAATTAAGGTTATTACACAAATTGAGCCATATGGTACAAATACTGAAGTGAGAAAATTGCCAGGCAATAAAAATTGTGCTGCCTTCCTAATGGTGTAAATTACAGTTAACCATGGCTCTAATGATGTCCTTCTGCTGCGTTTAACTACTGTTACATGAAGGACATTGTTTAAAAAATAAAAAAAACGTGAATGCCAACAGCATGTGTAACAATCTGTTAGATTTACATTAGGAAATTTGTCAACAGTAGGTAAATAATTCTGCTAGCCAAGAAACCAGAAGTTGGAGAGAACAAACAAATCAGAAATATTAGCAGTATTGTTCTAGTTAACCTTTTGAAGACTGGGCCACATGTATAATTAAATATACAAGTTTTTTATGATTCTATAAAATATCTATATAAAGGTGACAAGATAATTCTAAAAAGTATGAGCCAGAACGAGCAATATTATTTACCCTTTGCAGAAGAACTGAACTCTGAAAATATTACCTTAAATTTATTATCATCTATAAGAATCTTTCCTGCTATCCTTTAACTCTCAAATATAAAATATCTATTTGTCAGAGAGCTTATTTAATTTTTTAGTTCCTTTACTATTTCCTCAACATTTTAACAATTATAATCTCAGAGCATTCTAAAATAAATTAAAAGAAGTACAACAGTTCAACCTTTTTAAATAAACTACATTGGATAGGGATTTTGCAAAATTAGATCCAGTTATCCATTTAAAGGTTTCAAATATGATACAATAATCAACCTTTAAAAAGAACTTTCCATTCAGGATCAACCTCATTCCTACCAACCCAAGAACATGAATGTCTTGGTATACTGTATATATTTCTTTGATTATAGCTATCTTCTCTAAGTAGATTGACAGCATTTTCACAGAACCTTCCACCACCCTGCATTCAATTTAATAAGCTTAGGCTCTCACTTAATAGGAACTTTATTAAAGAACATTTTTGACGATTCTCATTTACTATCCTTCATCGAATCCGAAAGTAGAATTTGTAATCCAGTCTGCAATGCAGGATACAATAGAAATTGGTCTTTGTTAATTCAATCAGAAAGACTGCCTGCCTCCATCTGCTTAACATTGTCGAACTGCATTTCTGCTTCAGCTCTGCCGGTACTGAAATCCATACTCAAGCCTTTGCTGCCTTTATACTAGTTTCCACTTCACTATAGCTTTGTTCTCCTCACTACAAACGTGATCATTCAAAGCCATGATATCTATGACTTGAGATGATTCACATCTCACCACTATGCATGTTGACTTACCAGATAAACATGCCAAGTCTTTAATATAACATATTCTTGTTTTCAAATCCCTTCATGGTATCATTACTCCCTAACTTGTATCTTTTCTAATTTTAATATTCTTCAGGAATTTTATAATTTTGTTACATTAATTTGACCTTCTGACCATCCCTAATTTTAATTGTTTAGCATAACCTCCTTCAGCTGCCAAGCCCTTATGACCATATCTATTGCTCCTCGGGATGGACAGACTCCACACTGAAATTTGGAAAGCAACTCTTCAGAAACTGGGAATAGATGATTTAGGACAGGGGTTCCTAACCTTTTTTTTATGCCATGGTCCAATACCATTAAGCAAGGAGTTCGAGGAGCCCAGGTTGGGAACCCCTAATTTAGGAGGACTTATGCAATGACTTTGCATTTGTCGGATAACAGGGTAGTACTACAAGTGGATTTGTCTTCCTTCTTGAAGATAGCATCCCAGTACTTCCATAGCATATCCTCCTCTTCCCAGATGTGGGAGGTGAGACTGTGAATTTGTGTCTGAATATGCCACCACCAAGCCTGAGCAAGGATACGGTTTGACCCCAAATCTGTTGTCTTTCAGATGATATACGGTCCTCTTGACCGCTTGTTGGACAACTGTGTTGGCAAAGCTGAACCTGGTAGTTCGCTGTGAAGTGAAGTTAGAAACTTGCATGACAAAGACAAAGAAATGACACACCCCTCGAAGTATTCCTTCCAGCAAGCATTTACTGCTGCTGGGTTTATTTCACCTTTGACCCATGGTCATGTGGGCCTTGACAGTTAGGCCCTAGATGGTGATGATAACACTGAATAATCCATACAAATCATGGCATACACCAAATGTAGATGTCCTTTGCTTCTGCTGCCTGCCATCCATCTGTAGTTTTTCTTTTGGACCTTGTTCTTCAAGCTGTTCTATTTCTTGGTAAGGTGCACCCCCTTGTCAGCTTGTGGGAGTACAGGTCTGTGTGCACTTAAAATGAAGAAGGATCATGTGAGGTGTCAATGAGAGACTTGAGTCCCTTTGTTAGGAGCACAGTGAAACAAAGCCATGGAAGAAACACACTGTCTCTTAAATGACCCATCCAGCTGTCCTGTTCCACATTGGCCCCATTAGCCACCTCAGAATCCACAGAATATCACAGGAAGCTCTATTTTGAGGGATTGCCTCGCAAGAAGAGAACTCTTTTACCTTCTTTTAGGTTCTCTTTAAAACCATCTCTTAGATCAAGCTTTTAGTTATCTGTCTTAATAAGCTAAGTGATTCAGAGTAAAGTTTCATTTAATCATGCTCCTTGGAGTATCTTACCATATTTAAAGGTGCTTTGTAACTTAAATTTGTGGTTGTTATTACCAATCACATTTTAGTATGAGATATCTGTGGTGAACTACATATACCTGTCTGGACACGCCCCTCTGCTGACTGCTCCTGTGGCTCCTCCCACAGACCCCTGTATAAAGGCGATTGGAGGCACTGCTCCTCCCTCAGTCTCCAGGTTATTGTGTGGTGGTCTCTTGCTGCTAGTCGTGGTCTCTTGAAGCTAATAAAAGCCTATCGTTTGCCTCCCACCTCCAAGAGTTATTGATGGTGCATCAATAACAAAAGCTTAAATCATAGTGTGCAGATAGTACATTGCTCAATCAACAGCGCTGAATACAGGAACATTATGGTATGGTTCTCATGGTATATCTGTGCAACATAGACTCATGTAATGCAGTGATTTAAAAGAACCTTTTGTTTTACTTTGACAGCATGGAGAGACCATGATATGCTCCTTCAGTATTGCTTTATCACCCTCAACAGTGAGTATTCATTATAAAAAGCCATTGCTCACATGCAGAACATAGGATACAAGTGAACAAATAGATGTATAGATTTTAGCCAGGTTTAGATCCTGCTGTATGGAGAAAGCCTCACCAATATATTTCTGTTGGTGATATTAACTTGCATATCAGATAAAATGTGTGTCATAGTTGACAGAAAATGTGGTCTGAGCATTCACCGGGTGTCGCAGAGATGGTGAATTTTCTGTAGGAATCCAGAAGTCTGAACCTATCTCCACTGCCTAAGTCTTGCTGAGCAATAAGGTGACCATCTAAAAGTCAGCCTGAATATTGGGCTTGAGCATCAGTCAGTAAGGTAACCTCCGTTCCCAATCCATGAAAGAGGAAATTAGTGCTGTGGGTTTGAAGATCTGATCCTACCTACTAAGTACATGGAACTAGGGAAACCAAACCTGCTCTTCCTGAAGCTATCCTTGCCATATATAGCTACACTGAAAAACAGATAAATCATTGTCTCATTTACAATGTTAAAACAGCTCCTGGGAGGATGTTACCAGCTGACCCTTGTCTCATCTCTGTAATATCTGGAAGGTGGAAAACTGAAGTTGGCCCACACTCCATTCCAACCATTCCCACACATTGAAATTATCCCTGTGCAGCTAAATTCCAAGGTTTCATGATTTATAGTGTGTTTAAAATATTATAATGCCAAAGTTTGACTTATTAGTAAGTTATCTTATTGGTTGAGAAAAACTGACTGACTGACTGACTGACTGAGTTGCTAGTATACTTGACCAGCAGAAGCGAGGTCAGTCTAAGCAATCCATCCAGACACCTGATAACATTGGAAACCTGCATTCAGCACCTACATAGTTATCGACTGAAGTGTGCTGTACAAACAGAATTGTGTGAATGTGGTAAAGTTGAAACTTGTCAATATCAATGGTAAGGCTCACAATAAAGTTACCCACCTGTTAACTTACATCCTTGTGTAGCATTTAACACATTCTCCCATATCTTCAGTCTCACCACTACTATCCCATTTCCAAACCTACTCTACTCCTAATGTAACACTGTTCCTTTATTGCATTAGTTATTTCTTGTTGCTCTCTACACAGCAAATTTGTAGGAGCACCTTCAACAGCAGAACAGTAGCAGCTCGACACCATTTTCTCAAGAAAATTGGCAATGACTAATAAATGCTGGCCATGCTAGTGACATTCAAATTCTGTTAGAGTAATGAAGAATAAATAAGCCAAAAATCACTTGATGTAAACTCTAATGATGATGTAAATATTCGTCCATTAAGCCAAAACATAACTCAATTTTTTCTATTTTCTATTAGCAACTTGGAAATATTTATCGATCCAGTGTTTTACGACAGTGATTCAATTTCTGCATTTTTAATGTGTATTATTTCATGGCACCTGATAACTTGAAAGTTACCTCAGTCCTGCTAAGCAGCACACTCCCTCTCCAGTGTGAGGTGTGTGATTTCATTCAGATTTCGTTGGGAGAGAAGATGGGAACTTGTGCATTTGAAGGTTCGTCATTCAGAGGATGAGAGGCAAACTGATACCCTCGCTCATACTGACTTGTAGGTTCTGTCAGCAGAGTAGGCAGCAGAGGTGAACAGAGTAGCTTGGATTATTCTACTCTCATTCAAAAAGTCTACTCGTGTGCTTAGTTCTGGAATGCCATTAAATAATATAGTTTTGAATGAGATAAAATAAAGGATGGTAATGGAAGATTTGAATCACAAATGTTTCCAAAGTAGAAACAGAAATATGTTGTTGCAGAGACGAGCACACTTAATGGCTTAACAGCATTGTGGTCATACATCATAGTTCCCTTCAAAAGGAAAGCAAATCTAAGTCAAAATACTGTAACAGCCTTATAAAATCAAAACAAAAGCCATTATCACATGTTCAGCACCAGTCATATTAGGTATAAAAGGTTTAGGAACCAAAGGCAGTGTGTGCACATTTATCTGGAAACTTCCTGTGTTTCCTCTGTATTTCAACTCACATCAGCTCTTGACAGCTACAGATCAATGCAAAATTTTGATCATTTTCAGCCTTTGCAGCCTCTTGACCTCTTCACTGCATTTTGAGGTGCTTCAAGTAGTTGAATACAATCACAGTAAACTATGTGAAATTGGTACTGTAGCTGGATCTCCCAACAGTATGCAATGACCCTGAGGTCAATACTCTCAGGAGTTGGTTCTCCCTTGTGCTTTATGAAGAGATTGAAACAACAAGTAACCACACTGAATAAATAAATACAATGTACTAAAATGAGTTATTTTTAGTTTCTCAATACCGCAGTTTTAAATTTAAGCCACATTTTGAATCAAAATTTAAAATCTTCTGTATTATCACAAATAAAACTGTTTTTTTTTAATTTTTATGCAAGACTAAATTTTAAGTTTATACGTTGTGGCCACTCCAGCTATTGCATTGATATAATCATAATTGATAGGAAAGTAAATTATAAAATTAAGACGATAAAAGAAAATGTATTGCAATAGCTTTAGAGAAGTAAATTCAGAAAATAGAGTTTTTCTGGTGTGTAATTTTTAAGGGTAACAGAAGAAAACAGAAACCAGATTTGGTGTACCAAGTTTTAAACCCCAAATCTGCCTTCACAGTTGGAAATGAAAGATTTTGGAAGATATACATTTCATTGCAAGAATGTATTTATCAGCTTAAACTATAATTGTGTAAGTACTATTATAACTTAAATATAGATCCAGGTAATATTTTGTTACTGTGTATGACATTATATTATCAAAACGTTAATAACGACTAGAATTTTACCACCAAGGTCTTGCTGCTCTCTTCTGAAGTTAGCTTATCCAACGTGCAAGATCTATTGGCCAATGTCAAGTAAAATGTATTATGTGGGAATCATTAATAAAAATAGGGAAATCCTTAACCAGGGTAAGCAGGAAATGATTAACCATTTTTGGAGCAGGGGAAATGTTTATGTTTATGTAGAAACCAGAAATCAAGGCAATACCATAAGGTGGAAACCTCTTAACTGAGCAGTCAAGGCATTCACCAGAGACTACATCAGAAAGTGAAAATCATTAACCAATACACATTCCAAAGGGGATAATCAGTAACTAAGCAGTTAAAATATATCTACAAGACAGAAAATCCTTAACTAAGTAATCCAAAACATTCACTAGAGACTAGATTCAAAGGAGAAATCATTAACCAAGTCTAAGTCAAAAAAGGGAAGCCTTCCCAGGCTGCCTCTGATTATCTTTCCAAATCTGTTTTGACGAAGTTGAAGGACTGATAAAAAAAAACACCTTCACCATCATTTCAGTGAATTGCTGCTCTCCCTCTGAACTCTATTCAGTCATTCATTTGACCATGTTTATTCAGAAACCTCAGGCTTTCTGGCATTTATGTAAACAATTCCAATTAGAACTTTTGCTCTTCATTAATGAAATCCAGGCCATTATCTCTCTGTATCTACCGTCTGGAAGTTTGTGCAGATTCTCCATGTCACCTAAAACTTTGACAAACTTCTACAGAATCACAGTGGAGAGTATCCGGACTGGTTGCGTCATGGCCTAATATGGAAACAGCAATGCCCATGAATGGAAAAGCCTACAAAAAGTGAAGGACATGCAACTGCATAGATTGGTAGAGCATCAATAATGCATAATCCGTCCCTCAACAGAAAGAGCTTTCATTTGAATAAAGGCAAGTGATTTTTTTTATTAATGGATCTGAACTGGTCAAAAGCAGTTTGGTACTATTTAATCTGCCATTAATAAATAGAATTACTAGGCCATTTCATTTACCTTCCAAATATATATAAGAAACATTGTTTACTAATCTTGACTTCATTTGATTCTCTCCTGATTGAATGGCTTTCTAGGCTATGGAGTTTGGGCCATTTAAGCTTTGCTTGAATGGGTAAGATGGTGGGTTTCATCCTCTGAAACGCTTGTCAAACAAAATGTCAGATTTTTTATATTTAGTATCACAAAATAACAGTTCAAGATTAGATTTCTTAGGGAGTGACTTAACTTTAAGCTATCACTTAAAATAAATGATATCAGATTAGATTAATATATTATGTCCTCCCAAATTTCTTTCATTCATTATGATAGACCTGGTCCTGTTCACAAGAGTTGAGGCCTGTGGAAACTTAGACCTTTACTATACACAACAAAGATAAGACAAAGGCCATATATAGATCAGAAAAGAATGTAAATTTTACAAATCAGCTTGTAGATAGATCCTTACCCATTATATACATGATTCTCTTTTCCATTACACACATTAAAAACTTCACCTGTGATGACCTACACACTTATTTCAATTATCAATTAATTTTCAATTTTTCTCAATTTAATTTTTTTTCATATAACATGAAGCAAAAACCTCAGGTATCAGATTATTTGTCTATATTTATGCCCTGAATATGATCTATAATAACAAATATTGTTTGAACTTTTGAAAAATAATCACAGAAATTCATAAACTGAAGTATTACATCTTGTTCTTTTTATCATCACAAGTACAAATAGATATGTTTACTGAATCTTGTTATTGTTACTTCGAAAGATCTCGTATAAAATTATTAAAAATAAAACTCTGTTTATTATTTTAAACATATTCATTTTGTACCTTCTAATATATTACAATGTCCTTATGAGTTCAGCCTAACAACAATTTTAGCAAATGATATCCATTATAAAATCAAATCTGTTATCAATGTTAACTCCATCTCTCAAGTCAAAGATGAATTAGTGCAGACTATAAATTATTGACTGTCCCTCTTCAGCAAGTGTTTGATAGTATTGCCATCTAGGGGCAGAGTAGAACTCTCTGTGCTGAAATAAACTGTAATTAAACATCTGTTGCTATTGACAATGTGCATATGTTTTTGTTTTATAGTCCACATGGTTTCCATATTTCATCACACAAAAGTATCTTTAAATGTCCCTATGTTCCTGACACTGAAATTGGTTTACCCCTGATCTATTTATTTTTGATTAGTGTTTGTATTTAATTCTGTGTTGTGTTTTGGCATTTGGCATTTTACAGCTGAAACCTGAGTAAACAGGATTAACATATGTATTAATTAAACTTTTTTATGAAGTATTGTTATTCCTTGCAATGGCTCTTCCACCAGTTTATTATTGTCACATAATGGAATATGGTTTAGTTTATTCAGATAACAAACGAGTCAAAGATGAATGTTTTACAGGTTAGGATTTTACTTATACATGCTAAAAATGAAAGGTTTTAATGGGTTCAAATGTAATCCACAACTCAATTCTATTTTCCATTTACTTCAGTAGAGAGGAACATTGAGGGTAGAATGCATTGCACCAGGTCCTGATGATTCAAAGGCTGGAGGCAGATTTAAGACCATTTGATGATGTTAAATGTAAGTAACACAATTCTCAACTTTCTTTTGTGTACCCTTTTGTACTCCCAAACTGTCCTGTCTCCCTCCTCCTTTGGACACTGTATAATAAAATTACTTAACATAATTAATTGGAAAGCTTGTCTTACAAATAGCTGTTACCACAGAAAATATTAGTGCCATCCTTCACTTCCTGTAAGTTATAGGATTATAATTAATTGAGGCATAGTCTCCAGAGATGGAAGTATGGACAGACAGCAGGAGCTATGGGCTTCTTCAAATGCTCTGGAGTTTTAATTCAAGGAAGGCTTTGATTATGGGTCAGGCAGCATCAGTAGAGGGAAACTGGGAATTAATATTTCAAGTCAAGACCCTTCATCTGGATCTTATTGTCCATTTGCCTCTATAGATGCTGCCTGACTCACTAAATACTTACATTTTTGCCTCAAATTCCAGCATTTGCAGTTTCTTGCATTGTAATTATGTTTATTGTATATATGAATTTTCATGGAATATGCAGATAGTCAATAACAGTAATTTGTTCTATATTAATTCAAACCGCAGAATAGGTGGTTTAGTGAAGTGGAAAATTAAAATGTAAAAAAATGTTTAATCCAAATGCAATCCACTTCAATCAATGTTAAAACAGTGGAAGCAAGTGGTCTGCCACAAATAAAACTGGAAGTAGTTTTGGTAGAGGTAAAGAATTGTGGAAAAGGCAAGGAAGGCAGAAACATCGTGGAATTGGGGGGATGGAGATATTATGTTGAGGAATTAGAGAACATTCATGGTGGTGGAAGGGTTGAGTGTGAGATTTCAAAAGATTTGGAGTTGAAAAAGATTTGGAAAGATTTGGTTTTAAACATTTAATCTAATTGGCTTAAACTCGTTCTTCAAAGAAATAAAGACACAAAATGATGGAAATAATTAGAAAACCAGGCAGTGTTTGTGAAAACAGAAGCAAAGTTAATGTTTCAGGTCAGCAATCCTTCATCAGAAATTTGTGTGTGGTTGAAATATACTTCATGTTTTCTACATGGGGAAGTCATTAGTATATTTCAAATTATTTTGTCTAACCAGTTTTCACCAAAAGCATTGCCAAATTTCTCTGCATCATTTTTCATACTAAATAGCTACTAACTGTTACTTTCCTCACTGAATGGACTCAAAGTCTATCAAGTGGAATTGAAGTATCATGCCAATTTAACAAAAGATCTCTGCAAGCTAGAATGATCAGATTACCTTAATAGGTTTGAAGGAAATGGTATTAAATTCAGCCCTGATTAAAAGGACGAATATCTTTCCTTTCTTGCCTCTGTAGTGGCCCTTAGTGAATTTTGGTCTGTCTCAATGTAGTTACTCATAGCTATAATATAAGCTGTCCATTTTTTCACCCTCATTCAGAAATGACAGAAGGATTGGTGCTCTGGGAAATTACAACTGACACAGTGGTGCAATAGGCATTGGGATCAGGTCTCATTGTTGTGACAGGGTAGAAGGTGCTTTCCTTTGCATCTGCCCATATTGCAGCTACATTTAGAATGGCTCCATGTAAGCTTGCTGACAAAGATCTCAGGAATCTTACCATTAATTTTAAGTACAGTTACAAATACTCCATTGTAGCTTATGCTAATAATTTTTGCTTCCTGCCCCCAATGCTGACAATACCTAGTCAAAATGATGCATGCATTAAACTAAATTGGTATTCTTATACAGGATTCTGATACTTTACTCAAGTATCGTACAAAGTCTGATTACATATTCCATTGTGTCATTACTAAAATACATTCCCTCATATAATATGATGTATTTGTTAAAATTCAATTGTATTATCAGAAAAGATGGAGAAAAAAACAACTCTGAAACAAGAATTAAATTGCTAAGTTTCTGGCCAAAAACTTTAGAAACATTTATTTATAAATTTACTATTAGCCATCATACTTCACTGCTGCTACTCGTTCTCTAGTGCCTCGTGAAAACAAGAAACCTAATACGCAATTTGCAGATCCATCGATTTCTCTGGGAACTGTCAGAATGTGAATATGAAAACAAAGGGGTGCATTGTTTAAATTTATTTAGTTTTATTTAATGCTTTTATCTTTGATCTGAGTGTTTTTTTAAATTTTGAAATTAAGAACTTACAATGAAACTAATGTTAATTTGATGCATAATTGAAGTCTATACTCAGAGGATATTTTAAATTCTTTTGCCACTTGACAATTATTCATTCAAGTGACTTGCCTCCTGTCTAGCACTGCTACTTCAATTATGATCAGAAGAACTTTATATAGGACAAAACAAATTACCTATTCCTTTCAGGAGATAGATGAAATAGAAAAAAAACTGCAAGAGGTCAGGAAGGATCCACTGCAGCAAGAAGACAAGGTGGAAGAAATCAGTGATGTATCGTTCAAAAAATAAATTAATTGTAATGGTTTAGATGCTGGCAAGGTGTTTTGTTTCTCTGTTTGGCCAAAGCTGGAAAGTAATTCATTGCTGGCTGATATCCAAATAGAATTTTCCAGTTCTGCCGCAAGCAGGCATTTTTGTTTGGCTTAATTATTAATTATTCTTATATTTATTACTAAGGATAATGGAGGGAATAGCCTGTGGATGCAGGCAAAATTCCCATTCTGTGTGCGCTTTTAAAGCTGTCTTTGAGTTTCTAATGCATTATATGCTCAACCCTCTAAGTGTGGTTTATTTAGCATCCCACAAGTGTTCCCTTTGGAAATGCCCTTGGCAATAATCATACAAAATACATGAGAAAGGAGGAAATGTAAGTTGATTTTTGTCTCCCACAGGAAATGTTGTAAACTATATAATTGCTGAGTCGATTTATGCTCTCTCCTCCATCTGCTACAGGCTCGTGAGCTTGCATTTGAATTTGATTTAAGCATGTGAAACAATTATACTCAAAGTCTCCATAATGCAGCTGGTTTGGGTGCTGAAGGAGAGAAATTGGACCTCATTCGATCAGTTTTATATGAGGTGAGGTCTGATTTAAGTGACCAGTGGTCCACCACAGAAGGTGCCTGCGAGGAGTCTAATCTGATATTATGTTAGGTAATGCTGTAGGTGTTTATTGACATTTCTGAGTAAGTGGCCTAACACCTGTTTTAATTCTCATCTGTTTAATATAATTTCACTGAGGATCTATTACTAATTTGACTCCGCCCTGAACTCCTAAATGAAAGGCAGTTTTCCATCAACCCTTGTATACCTCAATCCACCCCTCCCTACTAATTGTCTCTCCATTTAATGCAAGTGACCTCACTCCACTTTTGCTCTGAGCTCAATTCATTTTTAGGCAGGAGTTTCAGCCAATGCTTTCCTGTCCATTTTCTAACTCCCATTGTCTACAAACTTGACTGCAAAAAAAAATTGTAGACATTGGAAGTTAAACGGACTATGTTGAAAATACTCAATAGATCAGCCAGCATCTGTGGAGAAAGAAACAGAGTCCATGTTTCAGGTCACTGATCTTTCATCAGGACTGGATAAATGTACAGAACAAAATTATTGTAAGTTACAGAGAAATGAGCGTAGATAGGACAAAATGTTTGATTATGTTTGTGGAGTGAACAGAGTTAATGTTTTAGACCATAAGACATAGGAGTAGAATTAGGCATCTGGCCCATCGAGTCTGCTCTGCCATTCAATCATGGCTGATCCTTTTTCTTCTCTTCCTTAACTCCAGTTCTTGGCCTTCACCCTGTTATCTTTGATGCCACGTCCAATCAAATTTTGTGGTTACATTCTGACTCACAACAAATTCACCCATCCTCCGTTATTTAGTTATGCTTCTGGGTCTAGCACCACATCAAATGCAAAAGTTCTGCCACTACCTTCCAGTCATTTCCCTCAGCTATATAACCATCGAAGGACACCGGGTCAGATCTTTGATTTTCACTTTTTTTTTGAAGGATTGGCAAATCCTTCAAAATGATTGGGATTGCAATTCTTATGTCAGCCATCCACAGCATAAATTTGCACCTGGAACCCTCCCTCCAGCACACTGTTAGTGAATGCAGCAAGAGAGCAGGAAGTCAGATGTGCTGACGTCTGACCTCCCGCTCTTCTTGGACCTGTGTGTTTGATGACATATGCTCAAAAATTCATGATGTGCCACAATAAATGACCACAGATTTATTTGGAGTCGTCAGCCAAAGGTAAGCTTGATGCAACCCAACCTATTGATCCAATGTTAATCTCTTGTGTACATCTGATTCATGCCCTTTGATTTATTCATATCTCAATTACGGAAGTACAGATCTCTGGGATTCTTTTTAAATCTACCTCCTCACCTTGCCTTTGACAATGAACTCTTGACCTCACAATTTCGTTCATTATGATCATGCACCTCATTGTCTACTTCAGGCTTTCCAACCTGGGGTCTATGGACCCTTTGGTTAATGGGAACGGGTCCTTGGCATAAAAAAAGGTTGGGAACCCTCGGTCTACTGAGACTGCACTTTATCCTTAGCTGTTGCATTTTTTCATTTGGCATTCTGTTATTATTTTGTGGTCTACCTCCTCAATGCACTGTGTAATGGATGGATCTGTAATAAGAGTGTGCAGGTCAAGCTTTTTGATACATGTGACAATAATAAACCACCTCCAAAGTTCACTTATAGTTTTAAGGGAAATACAGCACGGAAGCAGGCACATTGGCCCACTGAGTCCTTTACTAACCAACAACCCATTTATCCTAATCCCACATTGTATTTTCCTCACATTCTCATCAACTACCCACTTACTTGTGCACAAGGGACAATTTACATTGTCATGAATTGGTATCATCTGGTAGATTGCAAAATGGACTTCTGCCTATGAATTCTCCTCCGATCTAACCCACCCCAATTAACAAAGCCTATTCCATCTACCAATTCGCCTTTTCCCAACCAATTTGTCTCCCCCCCCCCCCCGCCCCGCTACGAATTTCTCCATCACCACCCACACAAATCCTTGACATCCAATCTTCATCCATCCACCAGCTAATGCTTGGTCCAGATCCAACCCCACCAACTTTGGCACAGATCTCCTTACTAACTGATTAGTCTCAACTTCTCTTCCAATATGACATAGACTGCCACCTCATCCCATCTTCTTCCATCCCTATATTAGTAAAATGTGGAAAGTAGAGGCCTTCACTTGTATAAAAGCCTGCTATTACTGTGCATTAAGTTTTGAACAAAGCTTTCACTGACCTACCAACCGTTTATCATGCTTGAATAAGTACACTTTAATATTGTAGTAGTGGTGTCTGTAATTGATGGAAAAGTCATTGTTGTTTCTTGATGATGTAGACAGGACTTAATATGCAAATCTAAAGTGTGTTCCAATGTTTTTGTGTACACATGATTGCCCCTGTTGACTATTCAATTGAGCAAGTTAACAGTGGGAACTGGGTGTCTAGGTAGGGAAGACACTGGTCACCTTTTCTGTTTGCATATGACTGGTTGGGGTCAAAATGATCTGAAATACTGATTATTGGAGTCTGTCCACAATCCCAGTGATCTCCAAACCCCTGTATCAAGAGGTCATAATGCAGTTTTATTTGAATTTTTTTTCTAAATTTTCTAAGATAGTTTAATATAGTCAGTCCATTGTATCATTCAATAAAATTATTGGAGCTTTATAATTGTATATACCTGTATGTTTATCATTGGAACAGCAAATAACTACTGTCCTGCACCATCAGCGCTATCCTTCCCTTAAGCATTTACCCTTCTGTTGTACTGGGGAGGTAGCTGGCCCACATCAATTTTGCTAAAGTTAGCCCTGAATGTGTTTGCTTCATGCATGGGAGTGAAATAACAGCCTATATATACATACCCAATACATCCAAGTTGAAATCAAGACAAAACGGGTGCTTGTATCTCCAAGTCATAAAACATAAATAGAATGACAGCCACGTGCAAATTATTGTTTT